>NC_090445.1:61739920-67522391 GCF_031143425.1 Pleurodeles waltl | reverse complement strand
AGCTCTGTTTTCTGTCAAAAAATGGGATGTGTCCACGTTGTGCTTTGGGGCATTTCCTGTCGCGGGCGCTAGGCCTAACAACACAAGTGAGGTATCATTTTTATCGGGAGACTTGGGGGAAAGCTGGGTGGAAGGAAATGTGTGCCTCCTCTCAGATTCCAGAACTTTCTGCCACAGAAATGTGAGGAACATGTGTTTTTTTAGCCACATTTTGAGGTTTGCAAAGGATTCTGGGTAACAGAACCTGTTCAGAGCCCCACAAGTCACCCCATCTTGGATTCCCCTAGGTCTCTAGTTTTCGGAAATGCACAGTTTTGGTAGGTTTCCCTAGGTGCCGGCTGAGCTAGAGGCCAAAATCTACAGGTAGGCACTTTGCAAAATACAGCTCTGTTTTCTGTCAAAAAATGGGATGTGTCCACGTTGTGCTTTGGGGCATTTCCTGTCGCGGGCGCTAGGCCTAACAACACAAGTGAGGTATCATTTTTATCGGGAGACTTGGGGGAAAGCTGGGTGGAAGGAAATTTGTGCCTCCTCTCAGATTCCAGAACTTTCTGCCACAGAAATGTGAGGAACATGTGTTTTTTTAGCCAAAATTTGAGGTTTGCAAAGGATTCTGGGTAACAGAACCTGTTCAGAGCCCCACAAGTCACCCCATCTTGGATTCCCCTAGGTCTCTAGTTTTCGGAAATGCACAGGTTTGGTAGGTTTCCCTAGGTGCCGGCTGAGCTAGAGGCCAAAATCTACAGGTAGGCACTTTGCAAAATACAGCTCTGTTTTCTGTCAAAAAATGGGATGTGTCCACGTTGTGCATTGGGCCATTTCCTGTTGCGGGCGCTAGGCCTACCCACACAAGTGAGGTATCATTTTTATCGGGAGACTTGGGGGAACGCTGGGTGGAAGGAAATTTGTGCCTCCTCTCAGATTCCAGAACTTTCTGCCACAGAAATGTGAGGAACGTGTTTTTTTAGCCATATTTTGAGGTTTGCAAAGGATTCTGGGTAACAGAACCTGGTCAGAGTCCCACAAGTCACCCCATCTTGGATTCCCCTAGGTCTCTAGTTTTCAGAAATGCACAGGTTTGGTAGGTTTCCCTAGGTGCCGGCTGAGCTAGAGGCCAAAATCTACAGGTAGGCACTTTGCAAAATACAGCTCTGTTTTCTGTCAAAAAATGGGATGTGTCCACGTTGTGCTTTGGGGCATTTCCTGTCGCGGGCGCTAGGCCTACCCACACAAGTGAGGTATCATTTTTATCGGGAGACTTGGGGGAAAGCTGGGTGGAAGGAAATTTGTGCCTCCTCTCAGATTCCAGAACTTTCTGCCACAGAAATGTGAGGAACATGTGTTTTTTTAGCCAAATTTTGAGGTTTGCAAAGGATTCTGGGTAACAGAACCTGTTCAGAGCCCCACAAGTCACCCCATCTTGGATTCCCCTAGGTCTCTAGTTTTCAGAAATGCACAGGTTTGGTAGGTTTCCCTAGGTGCCGGCTGAGCTAGAGGCCAACATCTACAGGTAGGCACTTTGCAAAATACAGCTCTGTTTTCTGTCAAAAAATGGGATGTGTCCACGTTGTGCTTTGGGGCACTTCATGTCGCGGGCGCTAGGCCTACCCACACAAGTGAGGTATCATTTTTATCGGGAGACTTGGGGGAAAGCTGGGTGGAAGGAAATTTGTGCCTCCTCTCAGATTCCAGAACTTTCTGCCACAGAAATGTGAGGAACATGTGTTTTTTTAGCCACATTTTGCGGTTTGCAAAGGATTCTGGGTAACAGAACCTGGTCAGAGCCCCACAAGTCACCCCATCTTGGATTCCCCTAGGTCTCTAGTTTTCAGAAATGCACAGGTTTGGTAGGTTTCCATAGGTGCCGGCTGAGCTAGAGGCCAAAATCTACAGGTAGGCACTTTGCAAAATACAGCTCTGTTTTCTGTCAAAAAATGGGATGTTTCCACGTTGTGCTTTGGGGCATTTCCTGTCGCGGGCGCTAGGCCTACCCACACAAGTGAGGTATCATTTTTATCGAGAGACTTGGGGGGAACGCTGGGTGGAAGGAAATTTGTGCCTCCTCTCAGATTCCAGAACTTTCTGCCACAGAAATGTGAGGAACATGTGTTTTTTTAGCCAAATTTTGAGGTTTGCACAGGATTCTGGGTAACAGAACCTGATCAGAGCCCCACAAGTCACCCCATCTTGGATTACCCTAGGTCTCTACTTTTCAGAAATGCACAGGTTTGGTAGGTTTCCCTAGGTGCCGGCTGAGCTAGAGGCCAAAATCTACAGGTAGGCACTTTGCAAAATACAGCTCTGTTTTCTGTCAAAAAATTTGATGTGTCCACGTTGTGTTTTGGGCCATTTCCTGTCGTGGGCGCTAGGCCTACCCACACAAGTGAGGTATCATTTTTATCGGGAAACTTCGGGGAACGCTGGGTGGAAGGAAATTTGTGCCTCCTCTCAGATTCCAGAATTTTCTGCCACAGAAATGTGAGGAACATGTGTTTTTTTAGCCAAATTTTGAGGTTTTCAAAGGATTCTGGGTAACAGAACCTGGTCAGAGGCCCACAAGTCACCCCATCTTGGATTCCCCTAGGTCTCTAGTTTTCAGAAATGCACAGGTTTGGTAGGTTTCCCTAGGTGCCGGCTGAGCTAGAGGCCAAAATCTACAGGTAGGCACTTTGCAAAATACAGCTCTGTTTTCTGTCAAAAAATGGGATGTGTCCACGTTGTGCTTTGGGGCATTTCCTGTTGCGGGGCGCTAGGCCTACCCACACAAGTGAGGTATCATTTTTATCGAGAGACTTGGGGGAACGCTGGGTGGAAGGAAATTTGTGCCTCCTCTCAGATTCCAGAACTTTCTGCCACAGAAATGTGAGGAACATGTGTTTTTTTAGCCAAATTTTGAGGTTTGCAAAGGATTCTGGGTAACAGAACCTGGTCAGAGCCCCACAAGTCACCCCATCTTGGATTCCCCTAAGTCTCTAGTTTTCAGAAATGCACAGGTTTGGTAGGTTTCCCTAGGTGCCGGCTGAGCTAGAGGCCAAAATCTACAGGTAGGCACTTTGCAAAATACAGCTCTGTTTTTCTGTCAAAAAATTTGATGTGTCCACGTTGTGTTTTGGGCCATTTCCTGTCGTGGGCACTAGGCCTACCCACACAAGTGAGGTATCATTTTTATCGGGAAACTTCGGGGAACGCTGGGTGGAAGGAAATTTGTGCCTCCTCTCAGATTCCAGGAATTTTCTGCCACAGAAATGTGAGGAACATGTGTTTTTTTAGCCAAATTTTGAGGTTTTCAAAGGATTCTGGGTAACAGAACCTGGTCAGAGGCCCACAAGTCACCCCATCTTGGATTCCCCTAGGTCTCTAGTTTTCAGAAATGCACAGGTTTGGTAGGTTTCCCTAGGTGCCGGCTGAGCTAGAGGCCAAAATCTACAGGTAGGCACTTTGCAAAATACAGCTCTGTTTTCTGTCAAAAAATGGGATGTGTCCACGTTGTGCTTTGGGGCATTTCCTGTTGCGGGCGCTAGGCCTACCCACACAAGTGAGGTATCATTTTTATCGAGAGACTTGGGGGAACGCTGGGTGGAAGGAAATTTGTGCCTCCTCTCAGATTCCAGAACTTTCTGCCACAGAAATGTGAGGAACATGTGTTTTTTTTAGCCAAATTTTGAGGTTTTCAAAGGATTCTGGGTAACAGAACCTGGTCAGAGGCCCACAAGTCACCCCATCTTGGATTCCCCTAGGTCTCTAGTTTTCAGAAATGCACAGGTTTGGTAGGTTTCCCTAGGTGCCGGCTGAGCTAGAGGCCAAAATCTACAGGTAGGCACTTTGCAAAATACAGCTCTGTTTTCTGTCAAAAAATGGGATGTGTCCACGTTGTGCTTTGGGGCATTTCCTGTCACGGGCGCTAGGCCTACCCACACAAGTGAGGTATCATTTTTATCGAGAGACTTGGAAGAACGCTGGGTGGAAGGAAATTTGTGCCTCCTCTCAGATTCCAGAACTTTCTGCCACAGAAATGTGAGGAACATGTGTTTTTTTAGCCAAATTATGAGGTTTGCAAAGGATTCTGGGTAACAGAACCTGGTCAGAGCCCCACAAGTCACCCCATCTTGGATTCCCCTAGGTCTCTAGTTTTCAGAAATGCACAGGTTTGGTAGGTTTCCCTAGGTGCCGGCTGAGCTAGAGGCCAAAATCTACAGGTAGGCATTTTGCAAAATACAGCTCTGTTTTCTGTCAAAAAATTTGATGTGTCCACGTTGTGTTTTGGGCCATTTCCTGTCGCCGGCGCTAGGCCTACCCACTCAAGTGAGGTATCATTTTTATCGGGAAACTTCGGGGAACGCTGGGTGGAAGGAAATTTGTGCCTCCTCTCAGATTCCAGAATTTTCTGCCACAGAAATGTGAGGAACATGTGTTTTTTTAGCCAAATATTGAGGTTTTCAAAGGATTCTGGGTAACAGAACCTGTTCAGAGCCCCACAAGTCACCCCATCTTGGATTCCCCTAGGTCTCTAGTTTTCAGAAATGCACAGGTTTGGTAGGTTTCCCTAGGTGCCGGCTGAGCTAGAGGCCAACATCTACAGGTAGGCACTTTGCAAAATACAGCTCTGTTTTCTGTCAAAAAATGGGATGTGTCCACGTTGTGCTTTGGGGCACTTCCTGTCGCGGGCGCTAGGCCTACCCACACAAGTGAGGTATCATTTTTATCGGGAGACTTGGGGGAAAGCTGGGTGGAAGGAAATTTGTGCCTCCTCTCAGATTCCAGAACTTTCTGCCACAGAAATGTGAGGAACATGTGTTTTTTTAGCCACATTTTGAGGTTTGCAAAGGATTCTGGGTAACAGAACCTGTTCAGAGCCCCACAAGTCACCCCATCTTGGATTCCCCTAGGTCTCTAGTTTTCAGAAATGCACAGGTTTGGTAGGTTTCCCTAGGTGCCGGCTGAGCTAGAGGCCAAAATCTACAGGTAGGCACTTTGCAAAATACAGCTCTGTTTTCTGTCAAAAAATGGGATGTTTCCACGTTGTGCTTTGGGGCATTTCCTGTCGCGGGCGCTAGGCCTACCCACACAAGTGAGGTATCATTTTTATCGAGAGACTTGGGGGGAACGCTGGGTGGAAGGAAATTTGTGCCTCCTCTCAGATTCCAGAACTTTCTGCCACAGAAATGTGAGGAACATGTGTTTTTTTAGCCAAATTTTGAGGTTTGCAAAGGATTCTGGGTAACAGAACCTGATCAGAGCCCCACAAGTCACCCCATCTTGATTACCCTAGGTCTCTACTTTTCAGAAATGCACAGGTTTGGTAGGTTTCCCTAGGTGCCGGCTGAGCTAGAGGCCAAAATCTACAGGTAGGCACTTTGCAAAATACAGCTCTGTTTTCTGTCAAAAAATTTGATGTGTCCACGTTGTGTTTTGGGCCATTTCCTGTCGTGGGCGCTAGGCCTACCCACACAAGTGAGGTATCATTTTTATCGGGAAACTTCGGGGAACGCTGGGTGGAAGGAAATTTGTGCCTCCTCTCAGATTCCAGAATTTTCTGCCACAGAAATGTGAGGAACATGTGTTTTTTTAGCCAAATTTTGAGGTTTTCAAAGGATTCTGGGTAACAGAACCTGGTCAGAGGCCCACAAGTCACCCCATCTTGGATTCCCCTAGGTCTCTAGTTTTCAGAAATGCACAGGTTTGGTAGGTTTCCCTAGGTGCCGGCTGAGCTAGAGGCCAAAATCTACAGGTAGGCACTTTGCAAAATACAGCTCTGTTTTCTGTCAAAAAATGGGATGTGTCCACGTTGTGCTTTGGGGCATTTCCTGTTGCGGGCGCTAGGCCTACCCACACAAGTGAGGTATAATTTTTATCGAGAGACTTGGGGGAACGCTGGGTGGAAGGAAATTTGTGCCTCCTCTCAGATTCCAGAACTTTCTGCCACAGAAATGTGAGGAACATGTGTTTTATTAGCCAAACTTTGAGGTTTGCAAAGGATTCTGGGTAACAGAACCTGTTCAGAGCCCCACAAGTCCACCCCATCTTGGATTCCCCTAGGTCTCTAGTTTTCAGAAATGCACAGGTTTGTTAGGTTTCCCTAGGTGCCGGCTGAGCTAGAGGCCAAAATCTACAGGTAGGCACTTTGCAAAATACAGCTCTGTTTTCTGTCAAAAAATGGGATGTGTCCACGTTGTGCTTTGGGGCATTTCCTGTCGCGGGCGCTAGGCCTACCCACACAAGTGAGGTATCATTTTTATCGAGAGACTTGGAAGAACGCTGGGTGGAAGGAAATTTGTGCCTCCTCTCAGATTCCAGAACTTTCTGCCACAGAAATGTGAGGAACATGTGTTTTTTTTGCCAAATTTTGAGGTTTGCAAAGGATTCTGGGTAACAGAACCTGGTCAGAGCCCCACAAGTCACCCCATCTTGGATTCCCCTAGGTCTCTAGTTTTCAGAAATGCACAGGTTTGGTAGGTTTCCCTAGGTGCCGGCTGAGCTAGAGGCCAAAATCTACAGGTAGGCACTTTGCAAAATACAGCTCTGTTTTCTGTCAAAAAATTTGATGTGTCCACGTTGTGTTTTGGGCCATTTCCTGTCGTGGGCACTAGGCCTACCCACACAAGTGAGGTCTCATTTTTATCGGGAAACTTCGGGGAACGCTGGGTGGAAGGAAATTTGTGCCTCCTCTCAGATTCCAGAATTTTCTGCCACAGAAATGTAAGGAACATGTGTTTTTTTAGCCAAATTTTGAGGTTTTCAAAGGATTCTGGGTAACAGAACCTGGTCAGAGGCCCACAAGTCACCCCATCTTGGATTCCTCTAGGTCTCTAGTTTTCAGAAATGCACAGGTTTGGTAGGTTTCCCTAGGTGCCGGCTGAGCTAGAGGCCAAAATCTACAGGTAGGCACTTTGCAAAATACAGCTCTGTTTTCTGTCAAAAAATGGGATGTGTCCACGTTGTGCTTTGGGGCATTTCCTGTTGCGGGCGCTAGGCCTACCCACACAAGTGAGGTATCATTTTTATCGAGAGACTTGGGGGAACGCTGGGTGGAAGGAAATTTGTGCCTCCTCTCAGATTCCAGAACTTTCTGCCACAGAAATGTGAGGAACATGTGTTTTTTTAGCCAAATTTTGAGGTTTGCAAAGGATTCTGGGTAACAGAACCTGTTCAGAGCCCCACAAGTCACCCCATCTTGGATTCCCCTAGGTCTCTAGTTTTCAGAAATGCACAGGTTTGGTAGGTTTCCCTAGGTGCCGGCTGAGCTAGAGGCCAAAATCTACAGGTAGGCACTTTGCAAAATAAAGCTCTGTTTTCTGTCAAAAAATGGGATGTGTCCACGTTGTGCTTTGGGGCATTTCCTGTTGCGGGCGCTAGGCCTACCCACACAAGTGAGGTATCATTTTTATCGAGAGACTTGGGGGAACGCTGGGTGGAAGGAAATTTGTGCCTCCTCTCAGATTCCAGAACTTTCTGCCACAGAAATGTGAGGAACATGTGTTTTTTTTAGCCAAATTTTGAGGTTTGCAAAGGATTCTGGGTAACAGAACCTGATCAGAGCCCCACAAGTCACCCCATCTTGGTTTCCCCTAGGTCTCTAGTTTTCAGAAATGCACAGGTTTGGTAGGTTTCCCTAGGTGCCGGCTGAGCTAGAGGCCAAAATCTACAGGTAGGCACTTAGAAAACAGAGCTGTTTTTTGCAGTAAAAAAATGGGATGTGTTCACGTTGTGCTTTGGGGCATTTCCTGTCGCGGGCGCTAGGCTTACCCACACAAGTGAGGTATCATTTTTATCGGGAGACTTGGGGGAAAGCTGGGTGGAAGGAAATTTGTGCCTCCTCTCAGATTCCAGAACTTTCTGCCACAGAAATGTGAGGAACATGTGTTTTTTTAGCCAAATTTTGAGGTTTGCAAAGGATTCTGGGTAACAGAACCTGTTCAGAGCCCCACAAGTCACCCCATCTTGGATTCCCCTAGGTCTCTAGTTTTCAGAAATGCACAGGTTTGGTAGGTTTCCCTAGGTGCCGGCTGAGCTAGAGGCCAAAATCTACAGGTAGGCACTTTGCAAAATACAGCTCTGTTTTCTGTCAAAAAATGGGATGTGTCCACGTTGTGCTTTGGGGCATTTCCTGTCGCGGGCGCTAGGCCTAACAACACAAGTGAGGTATCATTTTTATCGGGAGACTTGGGGGAAAGCTGGGTGGAAGGAAATTTGTGCCTCCTCTCAGATTCCAGAACTTTCTGCCACAGAAATGTGAGGAACATGTGCTTTTTTAGCCACATTTTGAGGTTTGCAAAGGATTCTGGGTAACAGAACCTGTTCAGAGCCCCACAAGTCACCCCATCTTGGATTCCCCTAGGTCTCTAGTTTTCGGAAATGCACAGGTTTGGTAGGTTTCCCTAGGTGCCGGCTGAGCTAGAGGCCAACATCTACAGGTAGGCACTTTGCAAAATACAGCTCTGTTTTCTGTAAAAAAATGGGATGTGTCCACGTTGTGCTTTGGGGCATTTCCTGTCGCGGGCGCTAGGCCTACCCACACAAGTGAGGTATCATTTTTATCGAGAGACTTGGGGGAACGCTGGGTGGAAGGAAATTTGTGCCTCCTCTCAGATTCCAGAACTTTCTGCCACAGAAATGTGAGGAACATGTGTTTTTTTAGCCAAAATTTGAGGTTTGCAAAGGATTCTGGGTAACAGAACCTGGTCAGAGCCCCACAAGTCACCCCATCTTGGATTCCCCTAGGTCTCTAGTTTTCAGAAATGCACAGGTTTGGTAGGTTTCCCTAGGTGCCGGCTGAGCTAGAGGCCAAAATCTACAGGTAGGCACTTTGCAAAATACAGCTCTGTTTTCTGTCAAAAAATGGGATGTGTCCACGTTGTGCATTGGGCCATTTCCTGTTGCGGGCGCTAGGCCTACCCACACAAGTGAGGTATCATTTTTATCGGGAGACTTGGGGGAACGCTGGGTGGAAGGAAATTTGTGCCTCCTCTCAGATTCCAGAACTTTCTGCCACAGAAATGTGAGGAACGTGTTTTTTTAGCCATATTTTGAGGTTTGCAAAGGATTCTGGGTAACAGAACCTGGTCAGAGTCCCACAAGTCACCCCATCTTGGATTCCCCTAGGTCTCTAGTTTTCAGAAATGCACAGGTTTGGTAGGTTTCCCTAGGTGCCGGCTGAGCTAGAGGCCAAAATCTACAGGTAGGCACTTTGCAAAATACAGCTCTGTTTTCTGTCAAAAAATGGGATGTGTCCACGTTGTGCTTTGGGGCATTTCCTGTCGCGGGCGCTAGGCCTACCCACACAAGTGAGGTATCATTTTTATCGGGAGACTTGGGGGAAAGCTGGGTGGAAGGAAATTTGTGCCTCCTCTCAGATTCCAGAACTTTCTGCCACAGAAATGTGAGGAACATGTGTTTTTTTAGCCACATTTTGAGGTTTGCAAAGGATTCTGGGTAACAGAACCTGTTCAGAGCCCCACAAGTCACCCCATCTTGGATTCCCCTAGGTCTCTAGTTTTCAGAAATGCACAGGTTTGGTAGGTTTCCCTAGGTGCCGGCTGAGCTAGAGGCCAAAATCTACAGGTAGGCACTTTGCAAAATACAGCTCTGTTTTCTGTCAAAAAATGGGATGTGTCCACGTTGTGCTTTGGGGCATTTCCTGTCGCGGGCGCTAGGCCTAACAACACAAGTGAGGTATCATTTTTATCGGGAGACTTGGGGGAAAGCTGGGTGGAAGGAAATGTGTGCCTCCTCTCAGATTCCAGAACTTTCTGCCACAGAAATGTGAGGAACATGTGTTTTTTTAGCCACATTTTGAGGTTTGCAAAGGATTCTGGGTAACAGAACCTGTTCAGAGCCCCACAAGTCACCCCATCTTGGATTCCCCTAGGTCTCTAGTTTTCGGAAATGCACAGGTTTGGTAGGTTTCCCTAGGTGCCGGCTGAGCTAGAGGCCAACATCTACAGGTAGGCACTTTGCAAAATACAGCTCTGTTTTCTGTAAAAAAATGGGATGTGTCCACGTTGTGCTTTGGGGCATTTCCTGTCGCGGGCGCTAGGCCTACCCACACAAGTGAGGTATCATTTTTATCGAGAGACTTGGGGGAACGCTGGGTGGAAGGAAATTTGTGCCTCCTCTCAGATTCCAGAACTTTCTGCCACAGAAATGTGAGGAACATGTGTTTTTTTTAGCCAAAATTTGAGGTTTGCAAAGGATTCTGGGTAACAGAACCTGGTCAGAGCCCCACAAGTCACCCCATCTTAGACTCCCCTAGGTCTCTAGTTTTCAGAAATGCACAGGTTTGGTAGGTTTCCCTAGGTGCCGGCTGAGCTAGAGGCCAAAATCTACAGGTAGGCACTTTGCAAAATACAGCTCTGTTTTCTGTCAAAAAATGGGATGTGTCCACGTTGTGCATTGGGCCATTTCCTGTTGCGGGCGCTAGGCCTACCCACACAAGTGAGGTATCATTTTTATCGGGAGACTTGGGGGAACGCTGGGTGGAAGGAAATTTGTGCCTCCTCTCAGATTCCAGAACTTTCTGCCACAGAAATGTGAGGAACGTGTTTTTTTAGCCATATTTTGAGGTTTGCAAAGGATTCTGGGTAACAGAACCTGGTCAGAGTCCCACAAGTCACCCCATCTTGGATTCCCCTAGGTCTCTAGTTTTCAGAAATGCACAGGTTTGGTAGGTTTCCCTAGGTGCCGGCTGAGCTAGAGGCCAAAATCTACAGGTAGGCACTTTGCAAAATACAGCTCTGTTTTCTGTCAAAAAATGGGATGTGTCCACGTTGTGCTTTGGGGCATTTCCTGTCGCGGGCGCTAGGCCTACCCACACAAGTGAGGTATCATTTTTATCGGGAGACTTGGGGGAAAGCTGGGTGGAAGGAAATTTGTGCCTCCTCTCAGATTCCAGAACTTTCTGCCACAGAAATGTGAGGAACATGTGTTTTTTTAGCCAAATTTTGAGGTTTGCAAAGGATTCTGGGTAACAGAACCTGTTCAGAGCCCCACAAGTCACCCCATCTTGGATTCCCCTAGGTCTCTAGTTTTCAGAAATGCACAGGTTTGGTAGGTTTCCCTAGGTGCCGGCTGAGCTAGAGGCCAACATCTACAGGTAGGCACTTTGCAAAATACAGCTCTGTTTTCTGTCAAAAAATGGGATGTGTCCACGTTGTGCTTTGGGGCACTTCCTGTCGCGGGCGCTAGGCCTACCCACACAAGTGAGGTATCATTTTTATCGGGAGACTTGGGGGAAAGCTGGGTGGAAGGAAATTTGTGCCTCCTCTCAGATTCCAGAACTTTCTGCCACAGAAATGTGAGGAACATGTGTTTTTTTAGCCACATTTTGAGGTTTGCAAAGGATTCTGGGTAACAGAACCTGTTCAGAGCCCCACAAGTCACCCCATCTTGGATTCCCCTAGGTCTCTAGTTTTCAGAAATGCACAGGTTTGGTAGGTTTCCCTAGGTGCCGGCTGAGCTAGAGGCCAAAATCTACAGGTAGGCACTTTGCAAAATACAGCTCTGTTTTCTGTCAAAAAATGGGATGTTTCCACGTTGTGCTTTGGGGCATTTCCTGTTGCGGGCGCTAGGCCTACCCACACAAGTGAGGTATCATTTTTATCGAGAGACTTGGGGGAACGCTGGGTGGAAGGAAATTTGTGCCTCCTCTCAGATTCCAGAACTTTCTGCCACAGAAATGTGAGGAACATGTGTTTTTTTAGCCAAATTTTGAGGTTTGCAAAGGATTCTGGGTAACAGAACCTGATCAGAGCCCCACAAGTCACCCCATCTTGGATTACCCTAGGTCTCTACTTTTCAGAAATGCACAGGTTTGGTAGGTTTCCCTAGGTGCCGGCTGAGCTAGAGGCCAAAATCTACAGGTAGGCACTTTGCAAAATACAGCTCTGTTTTCTGTCAAAAAATTTGATGTGTCCACGTTGTGTTTTGGGCCATTTCCTGTCGTGGGCGCTAGGCCTACCCACACAAGTGAGGTATCATTTTTATCGGGAAACTTCGGGGAACGCTGGGTGGAAGGAAATTTGTGCCTCCTCTCAGATTCCAGAATTTTCTGCCACAGAAATGTGAGGAACATGTGTTTTTTTAGCCAAATTTTGAGGTTTTCAAAGGATTCTGGGTAACAGAACCTGGTCAGAGGCCCACAAGTCACCCCATCTTGGATTCCCCTAGGTCTCTAGTTTTCAGAAATGCACAGGTTTGGTAGGTTTCCCTAGGTGCCGGCTGAGCTAGAGGCCAAAATCTACAGGTAGGCACTTTGCAAAATACAGCTCTGTTTTCTGTCAAAAAATGGGATGTGTCCACGTTGTGCTTTGGGGCATTTCCAGTTGCGGGCGCTAGGCCTACCCACACAAGTGAGGTATCATTTTTATCGAGAGACTTGGGGGAACGCTGGGTGGAAGGAAATTTGTGCCTCCTCTCAGATTCCAGAACTTTCTGCCACAGAAATGTGAGGAACATGTGTTTTTTTAGCCAAATTTTGAGGTTTGCAAAGGATTCTGGGTAACAGAACCTGGTCAGAGCCCCACAAGTCACCCCATCTTGGATTCCCCTAGGTCTCTAGTTTTCAGAAATGCACAGGTTTGGTAGGTTTCCCTAGGTGCCGGCTGAGCTAGAGGCCAAAATCTACAGGTAGGCACTTTGCAAAATACAGCTCTGTTTTCTGTCAAAAAATTTGATGTGTCCACGTTGTGTTTTGGGCCATTTCCTGTCGTGGGCACTAGGCCTACCCACACAAGTGAGGTATCATTTTTATCGGGAAACTTCGGGGAACGCTGGGTGGAAGGAAATTTGTGCCTCCTCTCAGATTCCAGAATTTTCTGCCACAGAAATGTGAGGAACATGTGTTTTTTTAGCCAAATTTTGAGGTTTTCAAAGGATTCTGGGTAACAGAACCTGGTCAGAGGCCCACAAGTCACCCCATCTTGGATTCCCCTAGGTCTCTAGTTTTCAGAAATGCACAGGTTTGGTAGGTTTCCCTAGGTGCCGGCTGAGCTAGAGGACAAAATCGACAGGTAGGCACTTTGCAAAATACAGCTCTGTTTTCTGTCAAAAAATGGGATGTGTCCACGTTGTGCTTTGGGGCATTTCCTGTTGCGGGCGCTAGGCCTACCCACACAAGTGAGGTATCATTTTTATCGAGAGACTTGGGGGAACGCTGGGTGGAAGGAAATTTGTGCCTCCTCTCAGATTCCAGAACTTTCTGCCACAGAAATGTGAGGAACATGTGTTTTTTTAGCCAAATTTTGAGGTTTGCAAAGGATTCTGGGTAACAGAACCTGTTCAGAGCCCCACAAGTCACCCCATCTTGGATTCCCCTAGGTCTCTAGTTTTCAGAAATGCACAGGTTTGGTAGGTTTCCCTAGGTGCCGGCTGAGCTAGAGGCCAAAATCTACAGGTAGGCACTTTGCAAAATACAGCTCTGTTTTCTGTCAAAAAATGGGATGTGTCCACGTTGTGCTTTGGGGCATTTCCTGTTGCGGGCGCTAGGCCTACCCACACAAGTGAGGTATCATTTTTATCGAGAGACTTGGGGGAACGCTGGGTGGAAGGAAATTTGTGCCTCCTCTCAGATTCCAGAATTTTCTGCCACAGAAATGTGAGGAACATGTGTTTTTTTAGCCAAATTTTGAGGTTTTCAAAGGATTCTGGGTAACAGAACCTGGTCAGAGGCCCACAAGTCACCCCATCTTGGATTCCCCTAGGTCTCTAGTTTTCAGAAATGCACAGGTTTGGTAGGTTTCCCTAGGTGCCGGCTGAGCTAGAGGCCAAAATCTACAGGTAGGCACTTTGCAAAATACAGCTCTGTTTTCTGTCAAAAAATGGGATGTGTCCACGTTGTGCTTTGGGGCATTTCCTGTCGCGGGCGCTAGGCCTACCCACACAAGTGAGGTATCATTTTTATCGAGAGACTTGGAAGAACGCTGGGTGGAAGGAAATTTGTGCCTCCTCTCAGATTCCAGAACTTTCTGCCACAGAAATGTGAGGAACATGTGTTTTTTTAGCCAAATTTTGAGGTTTGCAAAGGATTCTGGGTAACAGAACCTGGTCAGAGCCCCACAAGTCACCCCATCTTGGATTCCCCTAGGTCTCTAGTTTTCAGAAATGCACAGGTTTGGTAGGTTTCCCTAGGTGCCGGCTGAGCTAGAGGCCAAAATCTACAGGTAGGCATTTTGCAAAATACAGCTCTGTTTTCTGTCAAAAAATTTGATGTGTCCACGTTGTGTTTTGGGCCATTTCCTGTCGCCGGCGCTAGGCCTACCCACACAAGTGAGGTATCATTTTTATCGGGAAACTTCGGGGAACGCTGGGTGGAAGGAAATTTGTGCCTCCTCTCAGATTCCAGAATTTTCTGCCACAGAAATGTGAGGAACATGTGTTTTTTTAGCCAAATATTGAGGTTTTCAAAGGATTCTGGGTAACAGAACCTGGTCAGAGGCCCACAAGTCACCCCATCTTGGATTCCCCTACGTCTCTAGTTTTCAGAAATGCACAGGTTTGGTAGGTTTCCCTAGGTGCCGGCTGAGCTAGAGGCCAAAATCTACAGGTAGGCACTTTGCAAAATACAGCTCTGTTTTCTGTAAAAAAATGGGATGTGTCCACGTTGTGCTTTGGGGCATTTCCTGTTGCGGGCGCTAGGCCTACCCACACAAGTGAGGTATCATTTTTATCGAGAGACTTGGGGGAACGCTGGGTAGAAGGAAATTTGTGCCTCCTCTCAGATTCCAGAACTTTCTGCCACAGAAATGTGAGGAACATGTGTTTTTTTAGCCAAATGTTGAGGTTTGCAAAGGATTCTGGGTAACAGAACCTGTTCAGAGCCCCACAAGTCACCCCATCTTGGATTCCCCTAGGTCTCTAGTTTTCAGAAATGCACAGGTTTGGTAGGTTTCCCTAGGTGCCGGCTGAGCTAGTGGCCAAAATCTACAGGTAGGCACTTAGAAAACAGAGCTGTTTTTTGCAGTAAAAAAATGGGATGTGTTCACGTTGTGCTTTGGGGCATTTCCTGTCACGGGCGCTAGGCTTACCCACACAAGGGAGGTATCATTTTTATCGGGAGACTTGGGGGAAAGCTGGGTGGAAGGAAATTTGTGCCTCCTCTCAGATTCCAGAACTTTCTGCCACAGAAATGTGAGGAACATGTGTTTTTTTAGCCAAATTTTGAGGTTTGCATAGAATTCTGGGTAACAGAACCTGTTCAGAGCCCCACAAGTCACCCCATCTTGGATTCCCCTAGGTCTCTAGTTTTCAGAAATGCACAGGTTTGGTAGGTTTCCCTAGGTGCCGGCTGAGCTAGAGGCCAAAATCTACAGGTAGGCACTTTGCAAAATACAGCTCTGTTTTCTGTCAAAAAATGGGATGTGTCCACGTTGTGCTTTGGGGCATTTCCTGTCGCGGGCGCTAGGCCTAACAACACAAGTGAGGTATCATTTTTATCGGGAGACTTGGGGGAAAGCTGGGTGGAAGGAAATTTGTGCCTCCTCTCAGATTCCAGAACTTTCTGCCACAGAAATGTGAGGAACATGTGTTTTTTTAGCCACATTTTGAGGTTTGCAAAGGATTCTGGGTAACAGAACCTGTTCAGAGCCCCACAAGTCACCCCATCTTGGATTCCCCTAGGTCTCTAGTTTTCGGAAATGCACAGGTTTGGTAGGTTTCCCTAGGTGCCGGCTGAGCTAGAGGCCAACATCTACAGGTAGGCACTTTGCAAAATACAGCTCTGTTTTCTGTAAAAAAATGGGATGTGTCCACGTTGTGCTTTGGGGCATTTCATGTCGAGGCGCTAGGCCTACCCACACAAGTGAGGTATCATTTTTATCGAGAGACTTGGGGGAACGCTGGGTGGAAGGAAATTTGTGCCTCCTCTCAGATTCCAGAACTTTCTGCCACAGAAATGTGAGGAACATGTGTTTTTTTAGCCAAATTTTGAGGTTTGCAAAGGATTCTGGGTAACAGAACCTGGTCAGAGCCCCACAAGTCACCCCATCTTGGATTCCCCTAGGTCTCTAGTTTTCAGAAATGTACAGGTTTGGTAGGTTTCCCTAGGTGCCGGCTGAGCTAGAGGCCAAAATCTACAGGTAGGCACTTTGCAAAATACAGCTCTGTTTTCTGTCAAAAAATTTGATGTGTCCACGTTGTGTTTTGGGCCATTTCCTGTCGCGGGCGCTAGGCCTACCCACACAAGTGAGGTATCATTTTTATCGGGAAACTTCGGGGAACGCTGGGTGGAAGGAAATTTGTGCCTCCTCTCAGATTCCAGAATTTTCTGCCACAGAAATGTGAGGAACATGTGTTTTTTTAGCCAAATTTTGAGGTTTTCAAAGGATTCTGGGTAACAGAACCTGGTCAGAGCCCCACAAGTCACCCCATCTTGGATTCCCCTAGGTCTCTAGTTTTCAGAAATGCACAGGTTTGGTAGGTTTCCCTAGGTGCCGGCTGAGCTAGAGGCCAAAATCTACAGGTAGGCACTTTGCAAAATACAGCTCTGTTTTCTGTCAAAAAATGGGATGTGTCCACGTTGTGCTTTGGGGCATTTCCTGTCGCGGGCGCTAAGGCTACCCACACAAGTGAGGTATCATTTTTATCGAGAGACTTGGGGGAACGCTGGGTGGAAGGAAATTTGTGCCTCCTCTCAGATTCCAGAACTTTCTGCCACAGAAATGTGAGGAACATGTGTTTTTTTAGCCAAATTTTGAGGTTTGCAAAGGATTCTGGGTAACAGAACCTGGTCAGAGCCCCACAAGTCACCCCATCTTGGATTCCCCTAGGTCTCTAGTTTTCAGAAATGCACAGGTTTGGTAGGTTTCCCTAGGTGCCGGCTGAGCTAGAGGCCAAAATCTACAGGTAGGCACTTAGAAAACAGAGCTGTTTTTTGCAGTAAAAAAATGGGATGTGTTCTAGTTGTGCTTTGGGGCATTTCCTGTCTCGGGCGCTAGGCCTCCCACACAAGTGAGGTATCATTTTTATCGGGAGACTTGGGGGAAAGCTGGGTGGAAGGAAATTTGTGCCTCCTCTCTGATTCCAGAACTTTCTGCCACAGAAATGTGAGGAACATGTGTTTTTTTAGCCAAATTTTGAGGTTTGCAAAGGATTCTGGGTAACAGACCCTGGTTAGAGCCCCACAAGTCACCCCATCTTGGATTCCCGTAGGTCTCTAGTTTTCAGAAATTTCTGCCACAGAAATGTGAGGAACATGTGTTTTTTTAGCCAAATTTTGAGGTTTGCAAAGGATTCTGGGTAACAGAACCTGGTCAGTGTCCCACAAGTCACCCCATCTTGGATTCCCCTAGCTCTCTAGTTTTCAGAAATGCACAGGCTTGGTAGGTTTCCCTAGGTGCCGGCTGAGCTAGAGGCCAAAATCTACAGGTAGGCACTTAGCAAAATACAGCTCTGTTTTCTGTCTAAAAATGGGATTTGTGCACGTTGTGCTTTGGGGCATTTCCTGTCGCGGGCGCTAGGCCTACCCACACAAGTGAGGTATCATTTTTATCGGGAGACTTGGGGGAAAGCTGGGTGGAAGGAAATTTGTGCCTCCTCTCAGATTCCAGAACTTTCTGCCACAGAAATGTGAGGAACATGTGTTTTTTTAGCCACATTTTGAGGTTATCAAAGGATTCTGGGTAACAGAACCTGGTCAGAGCCCCACAAGTCACCCCATCTTGGATTCCCCTAGGTCTCTAGTTTTCAGAAATGCACAGGTTTGGTAGGTTTCCCTAGGTGCCGGCTGAGCTAGAGGCCAAAATCTACAGGCAGGCACTTTGCAAAATACAGCTCTGTTTTCTGTCAAAAATGGGATGTGTCCACGTTGTGCTTTGGGGCATTTCCTGTCGCGGGCGCTAGGCCTACCACACAAGTGAGGTATCATTTTTATCGAGAGACTTGGGGGAACGCTGGGTGGAAGGAAATTTGTGCCTCCTCTCAGATTCCAGAACTTTCTGCCACAGAAATGTGAGGAACATGTGTTTTTTTAGCCAAATTATTAGGTTTGCAAAGGATTCTGGGTAACAGAACCTGGTCAGAGCCCCACAAGTCACCCCATCTTGGATTCCCCTAGGTCTCTAGTTTTCAGAAATGCACAGGTTTGGTAGGTTTCCCTAGGTGCCGGCTGAGCTAGAGGCCAAAATCTACAGGTAGGCACTTTGCAAAATACAGCTGTTTTTTGCAGTAAAAAAATGGGATGTGTCCACGTTGTGCTTTGGGGCATTTCCTGTCTCGGGCGCTAGGCCTCCCACACAAGTGAGGTATCATTTTTATCGGGACACTTGGGGGAAAGCTGGGTGGAAGGAAATTTGTGCCTCCTCTCTGATTCCAGAACTTTCTGCCACAGAAATGTGAGGAACATGTGTTTTTTTAGCCAAATTTTGAGGTTTGCAAAGGATTCTGGGTAACAGAACCTGGTCAGAGCCCCACAAGTCACCCCATCTTGGATTCCCCTAGGTCTCTAGTTTTCAGAAATGCACAGGTTTGGTAGGTTTCCCTAGGTGCCGGCTGAGCTAAAGGCCAAAATCTACAGGTAGGCACTTTGCAAAATACAGCTCTGTTTTCTGTCAAAAAATGGGATGTGTCCACGTTGTGCTTTGGGCCATTTCCTGTTGCGGGCGATAGGCCTACCCACACAGGTGAGGTATCATTTTTATCGGGAGACTTGGGGGAATGCTGGGTGGAAGGAAATTTGTTCCTCCTCTCAGATTCCAGAACTTTCTGCCACAGAAATGTGAGGAACATGTGTTTTTTTAGCCATATTTTGAGGTTTGCAAAGGATTCTGGGTAACAGAACCTGGTCAGAGTCCCACAAGTCACCCCATCTTTGATTCCCCTAGGTCTCTAGTTTTCAGAAATGCACAGGTTTGGTAGGTTTCCCTAGGTGCCGGCTGAGCTAGAGGCCAAAATCTACAGGCAGGCACTTTGCAAAATACAGCTCTGTTTTCTGTCAAAAAATGGGATGTGTCCACGTTGTGCTTTGGGCCATTTCCTGTCGCGGGCGCTAGGCCTACCCACACAAGTGAGGTATCATTTTTATCGGGAGACTTGGGGGAAAGCTGGGTGGAAGGAAATTTGTGCCTCCTCTCAGATTCCAGAACTTTCTGCCACAGAAATGTGAGGAACATGTGTTTTTTTAGCCACATTTTGAGGTTTGCAAAGGATTCTGGGTAACAGAACCTGGTCAGAGCCCCACAAGTCACCCCATCTTGGATTCCCCTAGGTCTCTAGTTTTCAGAAATGCACAGGTTTGGTAGGTTTCCCTAGGTGCCGGCTGAGCTAGAGGCCAAAATCTACAGGCAGGCACTTTGCAAAATACAGCTCTGTTTTCTGTCAAAAAATGGGATGTGTCCACGTTGTGCTTTGGGGCATTTCCTGTCGCGGGCGCTAGGCCTACCCACACAAGTGAGGTATCATTTTTATCGAGAGACTTGGGGGAACGCTGGGTGGAAGGAAATTTGAGCCTCCTCTCAGATTCCAGAACTTTCTGCCACAGAAATGTGAGGAACATGTGTTTTTTTAGCCAAATTGTTAGGTTTGCAAAGGATTCTGGGTAACAGAACCTGGTCAGAGCCCCACAAGTCACCCCATCTTGGATTCCCCTAGGTCTCTAGTTTTCAGAAATGCACAGGTTTGGTAGGTTTCCCTAGGTGCCGGCTGAGCTAGAGGCCAAAATCTACAGGTAGGCACTTTGCAAAATACAGCTGTTTTTTGCAGTAAAAAAATGGGATGTGTCCACGTTGTACTTTGGGGCATTTCCTGTCTCGGGCGCTAGGCCTCCCACACAAGTGAGGTATCATTTTTATCGGGAGACTTGGGGGAAAGCTGGGTGGAAGGAAATTTGTGCCTCCTCTCTGATTCCAGAACTTTCTGCCACAGAAATGTGAGGAACATGTGTTTTTTTTGCCAAATTTTGAGGTTTGCAAAGGATTCTGGGTAACAGAACCTGGTCAGAGCCCCACAAGTCACCCCATCTTGGATTCCCCTAGGTCTCTAGTTTTCAGAAATGCACAGGTTTGGTAGGTTTCCCTAGGTGCCGGCTGAGCTAGAGGCCAAAATCTACAGGTAGGCACTTTGCAAAATACAGCTCTGTTTTCTGTCAAAAAATGGGATGTGTCCACGTTGTGCTTTGGGCCATTTCCTGGTGCGGGCGATAGGCCTACCCACACAGGTGAGGTATCATTTTTATCGGGAGACTTGGGGGAATGCTGGGTGGAAGGAAATTTGTGCCTCCTCTCAGATTCCAGAACTTTCTGCCACAGAAATGTGAGGAACATGTGTTTTTTTAGCCATATTTTGAGGTTTGCAAAGGATTCTGGGTAACAGAACCTGGTCAGAGTCCCACAAGTCACCCCATCTTGGATTCCCCTAGGTCTCTAGTTTTCAGAAATGCACAGGTTTGGTAGGTTTCCCTTGGTGCCGGCTGAGCTAGAGGCCAAAATCTACAGGTAGGCACTTTGCAAAATACAGCTCTGTTTTCTGTCAAAAAATGGGATGTGTCCACGTTGTTCTTTGGGGCATTTCCTGTCGCGGGCGCTAGGCCTACCCACACAAGTGAGGTATCATTTTTATCGGGAGACTGGGGGGAAAGCTGGGTGGAAGGAAATTTGTGCCTCCTCTCAGATTCCAGAACTTTCTGCCACAGAAATGTGAGGAACATGTGTTTTTTTAGCCACATTTTGAGGTTTGCAAAGGATTCTGGGTAACAGAACCTGTTCAGAGCCCCACAAGTCACCCCATCTTGGATTCCCCTAGGTCTCTAGTTTTCAGAAATGCACAGGTTTGGTAGGTTTCCCTAGGTGCCGGCTGAGCTAGAGGCCAAAATCTACAGGTAGGCACTTTGCAAAATACAGCTCTGTTTTTTGTCAAAAAATGGGATGTGTCCACGTTGTGCTTTGGGGCATTTCCTGTCGCGGGCGCTAGGCCTACCCACACAAGTGAGGTATCATTTTTATCGAGAGACTTGGGGGAACGCTGGGTGGAAGGAAATTTGTGCCTCCTCTCAGATTCCAGAACTTTCTGCCACAGAAATGTGAGGAACATGTGTTTTTTTAGCCACATTTTGAGGTTTGCAAAGGATTCTGGGTAACAGAACCTGTTCAGAGCCCCACAAGTCACGCCATCTTGGATTCCCCTAGGTCTCTAGTTTTCAAAAATGCACAGGTTTGGTAGGTTTCCCTAGGTGCCAGCTGAGCTAGAGGCTAAAATCTACAGGTAGGCACTTTGCAAAAAACACCTCTGTTTTCTTTCAAAAAAATGGGATGTGTCCACGTTACGTTTTGGGGCGTTTCCTGTTGCGGGCGCTAGGCCTACCCACACAAGTGAGGTATCATTTGTATCGGGAGACTTGGGGGAACATAGATTAGCAAAACAAGTGTTATTGCCCCTTGTCTTTCTCTACATTTTTTCCTTCCAAATATAGGAGATTGTGTAAAAAAGACATCTATTTGAGAAATGCCCTGTAATTCACATGCTAGTGTGGTCACCCCGGAATTCAGAGATGTGCAAATAACCACTGCTCCTCAACACCTTATCTTGTGCCCTTTTTGGAAATACAAAGGTTTTCTTGATAGCTATTTTTTACTCTTTATATTTCAGCAAATGAATTGCTGTATACCCGGTATAGAATGAAAACGCACTCATCAACCTACAAGCCCTATAAATCCCCGCAACCAGAGGAGTCCAGCAGACGTAACTGTATATTGCTTTCGATAATCTGACATTGCAGGGAAAAGTTACAGAGTAAAACGTAGAGAAAAATTTATGTTTTTTTCACCTCAATTTAAATATTCTTCTTTTTCAGTTGTAATTTTCTATAGGAAACCCTTGTAGGATCTACACAAATGACCCCTTGCTGAATTCAGAATGTTGTCTACTTTTCAGAAATGTTTTGGTTTCTGGGATCCAGCATTGGTTTCATGCCCATTTCTGTCACTGACTGGAAGGAGGCTGAAAGCACCAAAAATTGCAAAAATGGGGTATATCCCAGTAAAATGCCAAAATTGTGTTGAAAAATTGGGTTTTCTGATTCAAGTCTGCCTGTTCCTCAAAGCTGGGTAGCTGCTGAGTTTAGCACCGCAAACCCTTTGTTGATGCCATTTACAGGGGAAAAATCACAAGCCTTCTTCTGCAGCCACTTTTTCCCATTTTTTAAAAAAAAAACGAAATTTTCACTGTATTTTGGCTAATTTCTTGGCCTCCTTCAGGGGAACCCACAAAGTCTGGGTACCTCTAGAATCCCTAGGATGTTGGAACAACAGGACGCAAATTTGGTTTGGTTAGCTTATGTGGAGAAAAAGTTATGAGGGCCTAAGCGCGAACTGCCCCAAATAGGCAAAAAAAGGCCTGGCACAGGAGGGGGAAAAGGCCTGTCAGCGAAGGGGTTAAAAAATGACAATTAAAATAATGCGAACATTACCAAAAACCTTAATTATGTTTTTTTAATCAAATGTGTTTTTCTTTTAGTGACGTGTCTGTGCATTCAAGTGTCTTTGGGGGAAAACACTGTTACTTCAAATCCTCACCGCCATGAACACTGTCTCTTTGGGGTGTACTGTTTGCATTCCTGCCCGGCCCTTCCTTAATTGTCAATGAATCTGACCGGGAAGAGGGCAGAGGGAAGCGACATTGGGAGAATATTTTTTTACTCCTCCCCTGTCATTGTTGCTCGATCCCACTTTCCCCAGTGCACTTTAGCTAGCTCCATCATTGTTTACTCCTCCACATTCTTACGTGGTTTATCTGTCTGTAGCAGTGCTTAACTTGTAAATAAAAACATGCCGGTGCCCCTAGTCCTCCTCTTAAATTTGCAGCTGCGGCAATTAAATGTGCGAACACAGAATACTGAGGCAGCATAGTCCCCATACCACTTTAAATTAAAATACAAAGTAGCAACATTTTCATATTTTGCTGGAGATAAAAAAATGGTTAAATTATGTACAAAATTACTGGAGTTATATGGCAGGAAAACAAAAAATAAATCACACAGCCTAATTTATTGCAAAAATAGACCAATTAACCATTTACATCAGTGGTTCCCAACCTTTTCATTTCTGTGGACCCCCACTTTAACATTAGTGGAACCCAGGGACCCCCACTGAATAATCATTGGAATCCGGCCTGAGCCATTTGTGGAAGCTGGGAACCTAATTTGTCAATATTTGTTAATATCTTTGAACTTTCTAAGCTAGTGCGGACCCCCTGAGAAGGCTTCGCGGACCCCCAGGGGTCCCCGGATCACAGGTTGGGAACCATTGATTTACATTACCAATAGCTCAAAGTCTTACAAATGCAAGACCTAATGAATTGAAAATGCTTGTTGAATATTCCAATCTTTGCTCCACACACCATCACTTTAAGGATTGGCTTAGCTCAGGACATCCACCATCTCTTCTGTTGGTAAATCAATGGGCCTTAGTGCCTTTACCCACAGCTTGAAATCAAACCAGAGCCTGAAAAAAAATCCCTGCAAGGCTAATTGTTCCATCCAAGTGTGTCTTTAGCTCTGCCATTCTCTCGTCGTAAAGAGGTTTTTGACAAAAAAATGGTTCTTGGTCTAGGATGACTCTCGAAGGTGGATTTTCAGGCCCCAATTTACGAAACTGTGCACAACGCAACACTGCATGGCAAATTAACTTTGCATCACACTGCCAGGATGATGTTACCTGCACAAAACTAAGAAAATTGAGCTTTGCACTGTTTGCTTCCAGCATCGATAAACAGCTATACATATATTTGCAGAGTTTTCTATTTATTTATTAAAATGTGAAATGGTCTTTGGACAATTGATTATCTTCCCTTTTCTTCCTTTTTCGTTTCATATGAATTTGGCATTACTAATTTGTTTTTAAACTGATATCTGTTGAGACGTTGTCAATACTACCTAATTCAATTAAGAACACGTGTAAATGTGCATTCCACTATGCATGATGTGCATGGTGTAAGAGCACTTCACATTGTAACAACTTTCTTCTAGGAGCAGCCACACAGCTGATGATGCAACTCCTGATGTCAACCAAACAATGAATCAACACATACCATGTCGTGATGATGGATATATTCTGTTGCTTCTACAAGAAATCACAGAAGCACCAACACAGGAAATAACCAACGGCAGGAATTATGTCTCACTACCAAAAGTACTGGCATGTCTGCTACACCTAAAGTCACAATAACAAATAACCAGGCTGCCAATGTGTCCTGTGAGCAGAAAGGAAAGATCCCGAGTTTTGACAATAGTATAACCGATTTCCAGAACCTTACAGGTGTGGTGATGGAGGAAAGGCTAGTAGCCATTCATGCAGACCTACAAGCCATTCAAATAAACAGTGGTTCTTCAACTACACTGGAGGAAATCACAATAAATATCACCACCTATGTTACAGGCCTTCAGGACAGCACGCCTCTTAGATATTAGGACATACCTAGTGGCATTTGGTTAGGCGTGTGCATAATTTTCTTTATGCAGACATTATTGTGAAGAATGCCACTCACAATGGCAAAACAGATGACCGTCAGGCAAACTAAAGACATTACTGCTTAAATGATCAGGTCCAAGAGGTTGTTGGATCACTGTTCCATAGTGCATGTGCTGGAAGCCATACACACAGACCACCCTTGCTAGGATTCTGTGTCAGTCACAGAGGAACACACAGACCCTCATTAGGACCTTGGCGGTCGGTGCAATAGTGGCGGTAGTCATATTATGAGATTGGCGGTTTGTCAAAAGCCAAACCGCCAATGTTACACACTGACAGCCACAGCGGTAACGACCACCGTGCTGGAGACTACAGTCTCCAGCCCGGCGGCCGTCATTAGGCCGCCCACGGCAATATGACCCCACCCACCACCATGGTTTCTGTGGTGTATGTACCGCCACGAAAACCATGGCGGTAGGCACTATCAGTGCCAGGGAATTCCTTCCCTGGCACTGATAGGGGTCTAATTCCACCCCCCTCTCCAAAGTCCTCTCCACCTCCCATCTTCCAACATAAACACACATACACACACGGCAAAACACAAGCATACACACACGCATACCCATACACACCGACACACACTGACATACATACATGCACACACACATTCACACATCACAACATACACGCACACTCAGATGCATTCATGTGCACGTGCATCACAAAAGCCCCACACCCACATGCATGTTAGCAGACTCAAACACCCACACACACACAAACAACACCCCCCTCTGCTGTTGGAGCACCTGACTTACCTGCTTGCAGAGAGTCCTCCGGCAGGAGACGGGATGCTGCACTATGCCAGCAGCAGCGCCTGCCAGCGGAACACTGCCAGGTCATATCATGTGTCATGATACGGTCCACTGCTTTCTACTGGCGTGGCGCTGCTCCTGGCAGCAGTGGCACCTTACTGCCCTCTGCTGCCATGACCGTAGCCGGAATTCGGTCAGCCTTCTGGCGGAATTCCGGCTACGGTCATATTATAGTGGACGGTAGGTAGCCACGGCAATGGTCTTTTGGAGGCTGTCGCTGTGGCGGAAGGCAGGATTTCCCGCCAATGTTATAATGAGCCCCACAGTGTACTCCATCCTCAGCAAACAACCCACCTCCCAAAACTGGACTGTGCAATGCGCAAACTACAACAACCATGTCAAGGTCAATCTTCTATCATTAAAAAAGGTATACGCATTGGATCTGAATTTGAGTATGCCAAAACAATATTGGTACATATGCTTGTGTCGTGTGTCATAGGCGTCATCAGCTGGAGTAATTGTATTTGCAAAGAATTCTATCTGCCAAGGTCTCAAGGTGTAACTCTCGTCGTTTATGGTAGAGAAGCAGATTAAACATGTTGCCTTGGAAAGCCTCTCTACTCATAGGTTTTGATGGCCATGGAGTCTTGTTTACTTGTAGTCCATGTCCAGACACACTACTTTCAAAGAGTTGACTCATGGCACATTGTCTTACCTTATATGACTCATGAAAACTGCATGAGGATTTGACTAGTTGTGAGGTCCTGAACATTATTGTCAGCACCCATCCATATAATGGACTGTGCTCATTTTCCTCTACACCCTGAACTTCACCTCCTCTGACAAAAATGTTGAGGTAGATTAACATGGGATCTTGTATAATCAACACAGACACATCAGCACAATATCAAATATGTCACATTTCTGCCAAACTCTACATACTCCCCTACATTTTACACTTGAACCAAGCATACTCCCACATCATCATATTGCCACTAAGCTGGCTGGCTCTCAGGTTACAACTGAGCATTTACAATGAATGAAGAGTAAATTTGGTCCTAATTTCCTCTATGAGATAAGTGACTCCAGACAAGGACTTATGCATAGCACAAGAGGTTTTGTAACTGGGGACTTCGAGGAGAAGATTTTTTTTGTTGCTGAGGTCCCTCATGCCACTGGGTAACTTGAGTAGATTAGAGTGGTAAGGAAGACAACCTGAGTGGGTGGCTTTGTAGGGCAGATAAACCAAATTTAAGTTTGATTCTAGCCGTGATAGGAAGCTATTGTTGCTCAACCAGCAGCGGGTAAGAGTAGAGGGCCCGTCCCCCACCTTTTTTCTAAATATAGAGAGTGTCTGTCAGGCTCATCAAAGGCCAGCCCAACAGACACTCTGTATGTTCATATGAGGCAGCTTAGCAATGTACATGAGCTAAGTGTGCAGGGGCCTGGCTACCCTGAGGGCTTGACCTCCTCAGCCTGGAAAAGCACTTGGAGATCCTTCTCCTCATGATGACAGGAATGTCACTAATAGCCTTGGGCCTCGGTGCTTTCATTTTAAGCACTAAAATGGCCAGGTCTGACTGTCTATTATGACATCTTGTCATAGGGGGCTGGGGGGTCAGCAGTCTCACTGATTCAATCCCACTCTGTGACGAGATATGGACTGCTGCATCACCTCATTGGCTGACCCATAATAAGATCAACCAATGAAACGAGGCAGCAATCCCAATTGTCAGGAACCACCATAGCCCAGTAAGTGTTACTTTGTTATGTTTGGTGCATGTGTGCGTGTGTGTGTATGTATGAATGTATGTGTATCTGTAAGTGCTTTGAATGGGTGTGTTTGAGTGTGACTGCATGGGCATGAGTCAGTAAGCGTGTCTGTGAGCCTAGGCCACCCTCCTCGCTCGAATTACAGACTGCCACTGAGATTGTCTTAGACAAATATAGAAGTCTGGTGTGTGGTATGCAAGACAGATCAATTACATCACCTCTCACTACATCACAACGCTGACCCTAAGATTGGCTAGTCCTAATCTTTTAGTGGCCATTACGTCTTTATATGTGGCCTTCCGATTCAGGTCTTTTCATCTTCTATACCTGCTTCACTGGAACTCTGCCACCACAAAGTGGCACAACCCTTCTCTTCCACAATTTCAGAAAAAAGTTAAGTTCAACCCCTCTCACCACACACTGCTGTAAATATATACTGGATGTCTTAATAGTAATAGATGTATTTCTGGAATGTTTGTCTGTCTGTCCTTTCCTACGATATCCAGGCAATACGGCCTGAACCTATATTTCAAATTTTCTCTGTAGCTCAAGGTGTGCCTTCTGACCATTACATCTATGTACTGTCATTAGTACTCTGATAAACGTTTCTGATTGAAATGTTATGGTTGTTACTACTCCTAAATAAACATAATAAATAAATATACAAATGTTGTACTTTCACAACACATGTAGGTTGGTCAGGTTCTCACCTGTTATATGGACTGTTGACTGTTTCCATTGACTCAGTATGGGGTTTCGGATGCAGCAGGACAATGTGAAAGGATGACCACTGAAGATATAAGTTGCCTTAACGTGAAACTGTAATCTGCTATCCAGAGCCTTCACTTCAATGGATGAGGATATGTTATTCATATTGTCATCTTCCCATTTTGCTTCTGGCTCAGGATACCACCCTGAAGACTCACACACAACTGCAATTCCTCCATTTTGTAAGTCTTCCAAATAGATGTGCGGCTTAGAGCCCAGAGCTAGAAATACATAAAAAAACATATGGAAGGTTAGGTGTGAACTTCGTACTCCCCTGTTAGAAGACTGAGATGATAGGGGGAAAGGATGAATGTACTTAAAAGGGTACTCAAGTCATGGTTGCTGTGCATATACCAATGTGTATTGGGAGAGTGTTATCAAATGAAGCAGTGCAATAATTCCCTGGTGTGCATTAGTGAACTGCACATTGTCCCACCCCCAATTAAAAGTGGATTTTTATTTTTCACAAGCTAAGCTACCCACTTCTGTTATCAAGACATACTGTAAAATATGTCACATGTTTTAGTGCCAGGCCCCAGACAGGCAATGTTCTATCCCCGGACCTCCTTAATTCTCCAATAGTAATGTGAACCCAGGTTTCCTATATTCAGTCCTGATTAATTTGCCACAATATTTTCCATTATTCGTGCACAAAACCACTGTCAAGCCAAAAGTTGGAATCAAAATCAGAAGGAAATTGCAACTTGGATGCAGATTAAATACATTCAGACTGTAAATAAAAACAAAATCCAAATTTTTAGACCTCTGGGTAAAATGAGGCTGAAAATTATTATGAAAAAATATGCCATCTTTGAACTTTGCATAGCTTCAGTAATTATTTTCAAATACTTATAATACAGTTTCTTTGTAAAGTATGTTTCTATCAATAAATATGCTTCCATCAGAGACTGTTGGTAATTATTTCTAGTAACTAAAAAACACACCATGTGAATATTGGATTTAGAGGCTGATTTACTTTGCAAGACTGGGAGGTCGTGTTAGACTGTCTACATCATGAGCAACTCCTGCTGCCACAAGTACTGAAGGCCTTGGGCTTCACTGATAATCCCATGGAAAAGCAAACAACATTTTACTCAGGAGTGCAAAACATCTTGGCAAGAATCAACTATATTCCTGATGCATAGTTTTCACAGAGGCGATGCGTAAGGGCATGGGGCCTCTCAGATCTCCCCTCTATGTGGGTAGAGCTGAGAAGTGGAGAAAATGAAACAGGAGAAGGATGATATATAGATTCTGGTTACCTTAAAAATATGGAAATTATGGATAAATTGTGCAAAGCAACTGATCAATATTTTGCTCAGAAAGTGGGGACAGTTAAGGGGGCAGGTAATAGCGCTCATTGCAGGAGAAAAGAAAAATAAAATAACTAAAACAGATGCAATCCATAAAGGAAGAGATTCTGGGATGAGAGAAGGGTTTTTGCTCCATACAGAGCCAGGAGATGGGGCATCTTCTCTGCCTTAAACAGCAGGAATATTGGAGCATTGCTGAGGAGGATTCAAGGACGAGCTTCCTGGCTTTGTAATGAAGTCTATATAAAGTAGACAATGAATCCCACCATCTGGTGGCCCTACTTTGGATACAAAGTAAAACAGAGACTGAGAGGGTCATTCTGACCCTGGCGGCCGGTGGCCGCCAGGGCCACCGACCACGGGAGCACCGCCAACAGGCTGGCGGTGCTCCAACGAGCATTCTGACCGCGGCGGTTCAGCCGCGGTCAGAAGCGGAAAGTCAGCGGTCTCCCTCTGACTTTCCGCTGCTCGTGTGAATCCTCCATGGCTGCGGAGCGCGCTCCGCAGCCATGAGGATTCCGACCCCCCCTACCGCCATCCTGTTCATGGCGGGAAAGCCGCCATGAACAGGATGGCGGTAGGGGGGGTCGCGGGGCCCCTGGGGGCCCCTGCCGTGCCCATGCCAATGGCATGGGCACGGCAGGGGCCCCCGTAAGAGGGCCCCGCAAAGTATTTCAGTGTCTGCCTTGCAGACACTGAAATACGCGACGGGTGCCACTGCACCCGTCGCACCTTCCCACTCCGCCGGCTCGATTACGAGCCGGCATCCTCGTGGGAAGGTCGTTTTCCCCTGGGCTGGCGGGGGGTTTTTCAGCAACCGCCCGCCGGCCCAGGGGAAAACTTGTAATACCCGCCGCGGTCTTTTGACCGCGGCGCGATATTTTGGAGGGCGGCATCCTGGCGGGCGGCCTCCGCCGCCCGCCAGGGTCATAATGAGGCCCTGAGTTTCCAAACTGAAGTCACCCTCATGGCAGATGATACTGGGTAATAAAAAAGTAGCAGAGGCATTTCTAGATTACTTCAGAAAGTTATATAGGCCAGCTATGACACAGATTTCAGAAGAGGTAGTGGATATCTTCAAAGATGATAAACTACCACACCTCTCAACTGAAGTTAGCCAAATACTAGAAGCCCCAGTATCAGTTGAGGAAAATCAATACAGCAGTTGGGAATGCAATAATGCAAAGTCGGGGCGCAGAAAGGTCTAACCCTGGAGTTGTGTAAAAGTCTGGCCAATAAACAGATAATCCACATGCTACATATATTTGAGGATGCGTTAAGTATGGACCAGCTACCATGCAACCAATATTTAGCCAACACAGTGATAATATTGATGGAACCAAAGCCACATGATGACTGTGCTTCATACAGGGCTATCTCGTCAGTTAATGTGGAGGCTAAGATCCTCAGAAAAGTCCTAGAATCCAGATTGCAGCGCTTTATATTGACTTTGGCCCTTCCTCGCCCAATCAGATTGTAAGCTAAATAGGGGCAAAACAATCTCTGGAGACTATCTGGGTGTATGAACTGCAGTAAAAAAGTCCACTGGCGATGTCCTTAGATACAACTATGGCTTTTGACACCCTGGAATGACTTTTATGTTTGAAGTGTTGAAAATGATGGGTTTTGGCCCCAACTACAGGCTTCTACGTCCAACCATTGGCTAAGGTACCGGTCAATGGGGCTGTGTCTAGCCCAGTTCACCTAGGCAGGGGTATGAGGCAGGGATGTCCCTGTCACCTGTTGGTGTTAGCTTTGGACCACTTGGATACATTGATTATAGAAAGATCCCCTGGTTTGAAGGTAGCATTGGGAAGACACATGGGATAAAGAATCTCACTTTATTCAGATGATATACTGCTATATTTGGCTCAGCCCAGGCTGACAATTGATAGGCAACTACACATTTTCTGACATTTGGTGAAATACTGTGGATACAGAATAAAGTGGGGCAATTCCAGACCTACAAAAAGGCTGCCAGATATAGATAGAACTACATGGCTTCTGCTACAGCAGTATCTATATTACTGGATATAGAAATGATTTCTTTGACCACAACCTCACTATTGGATACATTTAGGGGCAATGTTGGACATTGGAGGACTCTACCATCCTAGTTACTTAGCAGGGCTGCTAATTTAAAATGATTTATTTGGCAAAGTTCTTATAAGTCCTTCAAATCTCCCCCATACAGGGTCCCAAACAGTTGTTTCCACACACCGAGGGAGCTGACATTTGGTTGGTGCTGTGGAATGGTGTGGCCCTTCTGGAAGCACTTAGCAAGCTGATAAGAGGGATACATGATGGAGGTATAGCACTGCTGGATATTAAAAAATACTACTGAGCCACACAGCTGGCAACAATCAATGACTGGTTATATACAACATAGGATGAGCCTGCAGTCAGTATTCATAGGCATGTTAGGGGTAACAGGGACTATCCAGCAGTGCTTTACAGGCATAGAATAGCTGCTGGCTTACGGATAATATATCAAAAAATGTTTTGGATTCACCGCACCGCTGAACTACCAGCCGAAGCATTTAACCTGATTAAATCAGGGCTGCAGATCCTCAACTTTAACATAAGACCACACCAACAAGTTCTTAAAAAGGACTTTAAACACATGGGTCATTTTCATGGAACGATCTAAGACCTTCCAGAAGCCATTAGATGGCAAAGTAAAAAAGTGGTATTATTAACAACACACCAGGTCTACATGAGATGGAAGGAAAATTGGTATAGTTTTATTTTTAACACGACTAGGATGTGTCTGAATACAATTAAATAGGGGTGAGTACGTCTTCAAATTGGTTTATTTTCTAAATTAATTATGTAAATTTTGTTTCTATCTCTTGAGAAGTCGACTAACTACCACATAAAGAAGTAGGGACCTCATGTTAAATATGGATTTGATAATATAACCATACAATATGTTGTACTGTTGAATTAATAGATGCTGACCAGATGGAGGGCAAAGTACTGATACATGCTTTCAGTATTGTATTCTAGGTGCTTCCTATTTTTATATTATGTCCTGATGATGACCCGCCTGAATTAATTTTTTTGATTAGGGTCAAAACGTCTACATTGTATTAGAAATTGTGGATTGACTTTGACAAATTCAGCAGGCTCAGAGTGCCTATGGTTATAGGTGCTTATTTGAGACCTGATACTTTTAACCACAGTTTGGTTTTAGTTTTCATGTAAATAGCACTGCACCACTTATGCTAACACATAATTCACTCACACTGCACTATTATACAGGAACACCTCGATAACTTTACTTTCAATTTTTGAACTTAAGTTTCCAATAAATGTGATATATTACTCACAAACCTCATTGGTACAGAACGTTCTTTATTGTACAACCACTGTCGTGGAGGTTAATTCATATCCTTCTCCCAGAGGGACCAAAATATTTTTTTATATACTATTCACTTACCCAGGTCCCATGGTACTGGGTTGCCTAATTTTTTTAAAATAATGACTTACAGATACACACACAGCAGTGATTTTTACCTGGAGGGAATGCCCCAAAATGCCTATAGTGGGATATAGTTCAGATGAGACACGCCCTATGGCACGGTGTTTTGCTTGCTGAGGTAGGCAGATGCTCAACAGATTAAACTGTATAAGTATTAGAAAATATGGGTGGATGACAAATTGATCCAATTCAGTGACATTCCGAAGCAATATCAAATCTGAGGTACTGAAGCCTTTAGATATAATTCAGCTCTGACACGCCTTCATAAGCCACTTCAAAAAGGGTTTGTCAATCTGTTACTCGTGCCCACTAGAAGACACAGTGCTGAATAACCCAGTCAGGAACAAAAGCAGTCTCACTGAACTATAAACAAATATTTATTAACTCCCCTTGTACCCTTCAGAAATTGAAGAAAAGCTGGGAAGGGGAAGACTGGTGCTAGAGGAAGAGGAATGGGGGGAGGCACTGAGAGCCGTCCTTGAAGTGGTGATAAGACCATGTTTTAGATGGTGCGACTGTGTATTTTGTATGGATCATACTACTCCAGCAATGTCCAGAATAACACTGGAAGGACTGACTACGATCATTGTATAAGGGGATGTGGCTAGGTCGGTTTATTCTTCCATATCCTTTCCCAGAATGCAAAGTTGGGGAGAAATAGATGAATGCTTGTTAGTGGCAGCTGGGATCCGAATTCAAAGCTCTGCAAAACTATCTATCCTGAATATCAAGGGGGAGTCCTAAAGTATAACAAATGATGAATGGCCCTGGGTTGGGAGTAGCAAAAAAACATCGCAAAGTTTTGGGGCAACGGTGGGCTTCCTGTCCTAAGCTATTGTAAAGAAGGCATGAACTGATTCATGCTGGCAGAGCATCAGATCTTTAAAGGCAGAGCTTGCATTTTGAAATGGACAAAGATTTGCAGGGCATGGCAGCCATATAGAGGGTGGCTCTTGGCAGAGTAGGAACTGCCCACGATACAGCTAATATGAAGGGAAATGATTAGTGGCATACACCTGTGTTGGTAAGACAGGCATGAGCATACAGTACTTACATGCAAATGTACATTGTTGGCCATTGCCAATGGCTGCCACTGTTTGGTGAAATGTTTTGTTTGTTTGTTCTTGGAAATCAAAAACAATTAAACAAAAACATAATGAGCAACTAATAAGCAGGGTTCATACACATTTTAAGACTACACCAATCACAACAAAATACTGCAGGGATAAGGTAAATGCTAAGAAGTGACATTATCTTTTATTTGCTTTATTATAAAACACCAAAAAACAAGCTAATGTATTTGCAACGTAGGATAAAAAGTGACATAGTGGGCCATTAAGAAGTTGTTAATAGATTGATATCTCAGACTCAGCTTCTAAATTGCTTTTGTTGGCACAGTGCTTCAATAATTTATCAAAGGGCCAATTGGCAGGACAAGGGCCGCTTGAGTCCTAAAAGATGAGGGGTCAATGCAAAAAATAAAACCTATGCAGCACAACAATTAAGGTCCAAACAATGAAGGTTTTATTCAAAAATTAATTATGAGTACAATAAATAATAAGGACAATTTATTAATCAATTCATATCATCATCAATATATATCACATCAAAAGAAGAGAGTCAGTGTAGAGTCAAATAACAGACTGTCTTAGGGTCTGCCTCAAAGGAAAGCAAGGAGAAGCCTGGCATACATCCCAAAAGTATCTCATTTTATAGGTTTGGAGGAGTAGAAGACCACGCTCTTTGCATAGTGTGAAGCTGCACCATGGGCCAAACTAATAAAGTTACATGACAGAAAGCAATCAACACTGCAGAAACTGTAATATGTAAAACAGGTTATCCTAAGGTCTACTGACTCCTTTAATCTACCTAAAAGGGGTAATAATATTGCACTAATTGCACTAATGAACAATAAAGGAATTTTAAATGAATAAGAGCACAGATGAAGCAGTAGACAGCATCAACCTAGTACACTGCAACATTATGCAAGTATCTCTAGCATAGCTTCTTTCTAAGCACAAGATAGATACAATTCTAAAAGCTTCACCACAAAATGAATTTGATTTTGTTCTATTTTATGAACACTAAAGCACTTTAGTGTTGTGCTAACTTAGACACACACAAATAAGCATTAAACCTTCCAATTTAAATCATCACAAAAGACATTACACCAGTGGTTTCCCTACCTTTTAATTTATGTGGATCCCCAGTCTATCAAGACTGGAACCCGGGGACCCCCATTGAATAATTATTAGATTTTGGGGACCCCTCTGAATCCCCAGTGGCTCCTCGTCAGGCCAGGTAGCGAGCCGATGACAATGGCTTGACACAGCTCGATGCCTCTGTCAACTCCTTGAAGTCTCATTGATGAAGAAAAGCTCTAGAGCTTCAGCGGGGCAAACCTGGACTTCCGGTTGGGTCGCTATATGGAACTTATTACAATAATTTCTCCAATCTTCCCCCAAACTTCTGGATCTTCTTCCAGAAGTTCTCCTTTGGGTCTCTAAGGGTGCACAACACAAATCTAAGAGACTACAAACTATGAAATGGTCCTTGGGATGTTGGGAATTTTCCCAGAATGCACCTGGCAAATTCCTTCAAAGGCCACTGGAGGCTGTTCAACTAGGTTCATCTTGATGGAGATGGTGCAGGTGGAGCTCTGTTAACCTGTTACTGTCAGGGAGTCCACTCCTTCACTTCTTGAAGCACAGAAAAGTCCTTAGGGCAGTCAACCAGAGTGCAGTCCTTTGGGGTGAAGTCCAGGGTCCCAGCAGGGCAGTCCTTCTTCTCTTTGTAGTTTAAACCAGGGATCTGAGTTGCTGGGCAACTCACCCATATTTACTGAGTGTTCTTGGGTGACACCCAGAGGTATGACAGCTTTTTCCAAAGTGTGGCATATTCTTGTCCCAGAAAGCAATATTCTTCGAAAATCTAAAATGGAGAAATTCTCTCCTGGAGTTTAAGATCTGACTAAGCCATTCCATGGGTGTGGCTACATTCCCCTAACACTCCCCTCCCAGCCCCTGTGCTAATCTAATTGCTGGGGCTCCAATCAAGCTGGGGTGAAAGGAAGCGGGGTGACCCGGTGTCCTGCCCTGTCATTCCCTCTTTAAAGACGAGTATGGCTAGCCAGCCCCCTTCCTGTTATTTGCTCTGCAGTCTGCAGATCTCCACCCACCAGATTCCCCTTTGTCTTGATGCAGGCCACTTCACACTTCAATAAGAGAGCTTGGCACAGCCTGGCAGAGGCTGGCCAATCAGAGAAGAGCTGCTGGAAGGCTGGCTTTTGATTAATCATAAAAGCACATTCTATAACTTCTTTTTTGTGATAGATAATCTAACAGTGGCAAGTTGCTGGATTGATTTTAACTTTCATTATGAGCCTTTGAATTATATTTTAGCCCATTTCTATCAGTAGTTATATTTTAATAAAGTATCCCCAGGTTAGCCTATGGGGCCAATGTACTACAAAGGGAAAAAACAGAATTGGCAGTTTTACCCTCACTATTGCATATAAAACATATTTTATAATGTTCCTGCTTGTACCTACAGGCACCCTACCCTTGAGGCACCTAGGGGAGATGTTAGGGGTGACACATGTAAAAATAAGGTAGTTTAAGACTTTGGAAATAGTTTTATTCCATATCGAATTTGCATATAGTGTACTTTGAAAAGCAGCCTGCAAAGCATGGCTGCCTTTAAAATGACAGCAACCACCACAGCAGTGCACACTTAAGTGCATAACATCTACTGGACCTCTAAACCTACATGCCCTATCATATACTAGGGCCTTACAGGTAAGTTGTCATGCCAATTGTAATTACGCCTAATTACCATATACCCTTTAATCAGAGCACTGGTCCTGGGTCTGGTTACCAGAGTCCAGGGCACAGTCACAGTCAGAAACCACCAGTATCACTCAAAAACTGTGGGTGATCAGGGCAAAAAGGAATACTTTCTCACACATACCGTATACCAACCCCACCACCTATCTGTGCCAAATCCACCACTGCATGCTTCATTACCTATTGCATTTTGGCTTCGATACTGGTTCCAGATACGTAACTTGATTGGTTAACCACAACTTTCTTCAACCCTCATCATAACATGTTATTGATACCACTGTCTCTTGTACACATGACCGTAAGAGCTTTCTTCAATACCCTGCCCTTTACAGAATCTAAATACCTGTGTGTATATATTTATTACTATGTGTACTTTAATGCTATAATGGAATTGTGTTGTTATTCTCTAATTATTTAAAGATTTTTCTATAGCTGGAGGGATTTGGGGGCTTTACCCACTTGGGAATGTATACAACACACCACAGACTCCTGTTATTCACCCTAAAGTGGGCAAATAGTGATTTCAGATTGCACAGGAAAGGTGCCTACACTCAATGTATAGACAGTTAAAGCTGCATGTTGCCGAGACCTAAAAATGGGACAGGAGACTATTGCCTCCACATAGATTGTTGCACAAGAATACATTATGGTCCAGGAGGAGAATTAAGTCAACCGCTTTGCTCTATTCCTGAATTGGATCAGGGTTATCTGTTGAACCCCTCCCTTTTAATGTTTAATTGAACTGCCCTTAGAAATCAGCTTATCAGTTCTGATGCTCCAAAGACTGATAAGCAGAACATATGCATTTATACACAATACCCACCTCACATCAGGAACCTCAAATGCACTTCAGAGTTTTTGAAAAATAATATGTAAATTCTTGAGTGGGAAGTATTGCCTATCTGTATGTACATTGTATCAATCCAGTTCTATAAATATTCTATCTCCAGAAATGGTAGCTATCTTTAAAGGTGTTGTTATGTTTCATGTATTAGTTTTACAATGCAGCCTCGCACTGCAGAATGTGTCATGTAGGATTCGAGAACGGAGGATCTCAGCAGTTGCGGAGAGTCTCCCTCCAGGTCAGATCAGAAATAAATCCATCTACCTACCTGCTTGCTTCTTGCAGATAATTTCACTGGAGACGAGGGGCGATGACCGGGAGGAGAGACTATCTTTTCTTTGTTGCTGGGGACACCGGTTTTCAGACGGCTTTCCTACACTCGTTGCGCTCACTGCTCGGGGAGCGTTTTGCCTGTCTTGGCGTCCGGCTTGAAGATACAGAGGAGCTCCACCCTTGAGAGCACTGTTTTGGTTGGTGAGTCTTTTTTTTGTCTAGACAGCATTTACATCGTAGTGGGCCTGACGTTTCTCAACGTAATCACGCTTGAGCTAGTGATGATTTTGGTTGCCTAGCAACGATCGCGTACGGCGATCCTTCCTAGAAAAGTAAGACGTCTCTTCGGTTTATTTTGGCTGTTGCTTGGTAACGATATTATACAGCGACTTTACGTTGGATGCCTGCAAATTTCAGCTGATTTCTGCTACTACTACAAAATACTAAGGACAAATACATAGGTATTGTGTTTGCTATCTGTTTGGCACCAGTTTATTTGTGAAGTACTCTGCTCCTCAGTTGATCTAATTACAAAGCAAATTATTTTGTCATTTATTTCATCTACTATACAATGGAAGGGTTTGCAGCTCCTGCTATTTTTTAACACTCCTGGCGAACCAATAACACCCTGGGAAGACTGGAAAGAAGGCTTCGAAGCTTATGTTTTGGCTGTGGGTGGTGATATCTTTACAGCATCTAGGAAATTAGTCATGCTCAAACATTGTTTGGGAGCATAGGGAAGGCGTATATTAAAGCATTTGCCTGATCCGGACAATGAGGAAGATCAAGACATTGATGAGTACAAAATGGCGATGGAACAATTGGATGCGAAATTTGCTAAAAAAAAAAACAAATGTGGTAGTGGAACGATTTACATTTCTGAGAAGGTGTCAATTACCAGGTGAATCGGTAGAAAGTTATGTTGTCGGTTTAAGAGCTTTAGCATCCTCTTCTGATTTGATTCTGAAATGTTAAGAGACCAGTTGCTTTTAAAGGTACATGACAAGAAGATATAGGAGAAGTTATTGAATAAGGAAGACTTGACTCTACAGAAGGCAATAGACACAATAATAAGGTTGGAAATAACAAATGAGAGTTTAAAAGAACTGTCAACCTCAACTGGAACAGTGGATTCTGTCAATATAGATAGTCCTAAACTTAAGAAGATGGGGCCACCCAGCACTTTGGTGAAATCTGAAGGAATAAATGACTTAGGGCCAGATGTAGCAAAGGATTTGCGCGTCGCAAACGGCGAAAATCGCCGTTTACGAGCCGCAAATGCCTCTTTTCTATGCAGAAATGCATATTGCGAGTCGGGACTGACTCGCAATATGCATTTCGGAATCGCAAATAGGAAGGGGTGTTCCCTTCCTATTTGCGATTCGGAGTGGCATGCAATACCATTTGCGACCGCATATGCGGTCGCAAATGGTATCGCAGTTACCATCCACTTCAAGTGGATGGTAACCCACTCGCAAATTGGAAGGGGTCCCCATGGGACCCCTTCCCCTTTGCGAATGGACCCAAAACAATTTTTTCAGGGCAGGTAGTGGTCCAAGGGACCACTACCTGCCCTGAAAAAATACCGAAATTAAAGTTTTTTTTTATTTTTTTAAGCGCAGCTCGTTTTCCTTTAAGGAAAACGGGCTACACTTAAAAAAAAAAAAACAGCTCTATTGATAAAGCAGTCACCAACATGGAGGTCTGCTGACGACAGCAGGCCTCCATGTTTGCGAGTGCCTAGACTCGCTATGGGGCCGCAATTTGCGACCCACCTCATTAATATTAATGAGGTGGGTCATTGCGACCCCATAGCGACTCGCAGACGGTGTCTGAGACACCGTACTGCATATCAATTTGCGAGTTGCAAATTGCGAGTCGCAGGGACTCGCAATTTGCAAGTCGCAAATTGGCATTTTCCTACATCTGGCCCTTAGTTTATTTTAAGTGTGGACTCAGGGGGCACATTGCAATTGATTCATGTTGTCCTGCAATTGGTCAGGTTTGCAGGAGGTGTAAATCCCACAAAATCAGACCTTTTGCTAGGGTATGCAAGGGAAGACAAATGGCTGTAAAGAAGGGTAAAGGAGTGATCAGCTCAGTTGGGTGTGACAACAACGATGATGGTTGTCAACAATTTTTATTGCAAGTTGTGGATGTTGGAAGTGGAAGTGCGTGTGGACCCTACTGTGTTATCAATATGGATGGGGTTGAGATGAAGGTCATGGCTGATTCAGGGGCACGATACACCCTGATTGGGAAGGAGAACTTGTCAAAATTTCCAGAGCATGATATCAAACCTCCAGATGTGCGTTTAGTGGCATATGGGAACAAGCCCATAGAACTAGTGGGGTGCATGGAGGCCATGTTAGAGTTTCAAGGGGTGGCAGTATCTTCTAAGGTGTATTTTGTGGAAGAAGGTACCAATCTTCTAGGTTGGCCACAGCAAAAAGACCTTGGTATTAGGCTAGATCCAAATAATCCTGATCAAGTACTGGGTGCAGGTACTAACGTGAGCAATGTGCAGAATGTCAATTTTGTAGAGGAATTTCCGCAAGTGTTCAGGAAGGGATCAGGAAGACTGAAGGGATTCATGCACAATATCATTTTGAAGCAAAATGCTGTTCCCAAAGCTCATAAGCCACGTTCCGTTCCTAAGGTGTTGAGGGAACGGTTGCATCAAAAGTTAACAAGGTTATGCGAGCAGGATGTGATTGAAGAGATTGAGGCATTAGAATGGTTGGCTCCGGTGGTGATTGCGAAGAAGAGTAATGGGGATATACGAATATATGTGGACCTTCGAGATTTGAACGCAGAAATCTGGGTGGATAGACATCCTTTGCCAAATATTGGAGAAATGTTGTCTAAAGTGAAGGGGGCTAGTGTATTTTCTACATTAGATTTGTCGTCTGCTTACCACCAGATAATGTTGCATCCAGAGTCTCGTGCACTGAAGTCTTTCATCACACCAGAGGGAGCTTACAAATTTAAGCGCATGCCTTTCGGTCTGGCGTCGGCTGTTTTTAAAAGGGCCATGCATCATTTGCTGGAAGATATTCCACACGTCACGTATTTTCAGGATGACATTTTGGTGTTTGGGAGTGATCAAGCTAAGCATGATTGTTTGATGAGGACAGTTCTTGGTGTTTTGAAGGAGAGTGGTTTGACTATCAGACTGGAGAAGTGCAAGATGAGTGTATCTGGTGTAGAATATTTGGGTGATTGGATAAACCAGGAGGGTATTACCCCAAAATAAAATTTATTGGCAGAGGTTGAAAATGTGCCTTCGCCAGTCAACAGAGACCAACTTAGATCTTTTTTTGGGTCTAGCGGAGTATTATTCAAAGTTCATTACAATGTTTGCGGAAACTACGGACATAAGGAAGTTATTATGCTTAAAAGAACGTTTTGTGTGGTGCAATGAGTGTGATTCAGAGTTTGGGATGTTGAAGAAACAAATAGCTTCTGCACCTGCTCTCAAACCTTTGGCACTGGAGATCATACCATCATCAACACCGACGCTAGCTCTGTAGGTCTTGGTGCAGTGTTGTTGCAAGTCAGAGAAGGTAAAGAGGTAAGTACTGCTTATGCCTCCATGCCTTTAAGAGAAGCAGAGAAAAATTATTCAACTATTGAAAAAGAAGCTCTGGCGTGTTGGTGGGGTGTGAACTACTTTCGGAAGTACGTGTGGGGAATGACCTTTGTAATAAGAAGGGATCACAGACCATTGATTGAAGTGTTTTCAACTAAGAGTGCTGGTAGGGCTACTCCTAGGATTGCTGGATGGGTGGCAAGAATGTTAGAGTACAATTATGTGTTGGAGTATGTACAAGGAAAGATGAATGTGTTGGTGGATTGTTTGTCTAGACTGCCAGTTAAGAGTGAAGTGAAAGAAGTTGAAGAACCTGAGGAACCTATAGCTGTTGTTGAAATTGATGTGGGAAGTTTAATAGAGGGTAGGATTTCCCATGATGAATAGGTAAATGAAGTGCAAAGGGATGTTGTTTTGCAGGGAGTAATGAAATACATTCAAAACGGTTGGCCGCCAAATGGAGGTGCTTCAATTGAAGCTGAATATTTCTATCAGGTAAATATAGAATTATTCGTGGAAGGAAGTGTAGTACTGAGAGGAGAACTTTTAGTTGCTCCTGTTGTTTTGTGTGAACATGTGTTGAAGCTTGCTCATGAGGGACATTTGGGGGTGAGTGCGACTAAGAGATGCATTAGATCAGAATATTGGTGGCCTGGCATAGATAGAGATGTGCAACATCATATCAGGGAATGTATTTGTTTTTGTGTTTGTATTTTAGTATTTATAAAGCGCATTCCGGAAGTGGCATCGAAGCGCTGGAACAAGAACAGTAAGCATCAAAGAAAAAAATCTGGAGGCCAAAAAAGAAATGATTGGGGGAAAAGACAGGTTTTTACCAGCCTCCTGAAGGTCAAGAAATGTTGTTCTTTCCTTATATTCAAAGGAAGTGAATTCCAGTATTTAGCCGCAGCCACCGTAAAGGCTTTGGCCGATATTTATACTTTTTTAGCGCCGCATTTGAGTTGGTTTTTTTTACGCAAAATCGAAGCAAACTTACAAAATACCATTGTATTTTCTAAGTTTGCGCCGATTTTGCGTAAAAAAACGACGCAAATGCGGCGCTAAAAAAGTATAAATATGGGCCTTTATCTCCACATCTAGCTCTTTGAGTGCGAAAAACATGCATCAAATGAGCTTCTTTTGACCTTTTGAGTTGTAGATTCAGCATATACCAGCCTAACCTTGAAGACAGATAGTCCGCTCCACCTCCATGTACAGACTTAAAAGTTAGACATAGAGTTTTGAATATAATCCGCTTTGTGACTGGGAACCAATGCAGATGTTTCAAGCTATTGCTAGCAGAAGCCGAGCCAGGGAGGTCCAAAATAAAGCGGGCCACATTGTTTTGGATCAGCTAAAGTTTCCTAAATGATGATTTATCCAAATCGAGTAGCAATGAATTGCAATAATCTAATCAAGAAATTACGAAAGCCAAGACAACTGCAATTCTCTCCTCCATTTGCAAATAAGGGAACATATTCTTCAGTGTTTTCAGCGTCCAGAAACTTGTTTTAATAATGGAGGTCACTTGGGGTTTGAAGGAAAGATAATTATCGAAAATGACTCCCAGGTTTCTGGTGGCAGCAATAGGAGCGGGAAGGTTGCCACACTCTGATGACCACCAGCAAGAATTCCACAGCTCTTTGCTGGAACTGAAACACAAGATTTCCGTTTTGTCACCATTCAACTTTAACCAGTTCTGGCCCATCAAGTTGTTGATCTCTTGCATGCAATTGTGAAACTGATCAGCTACTTCCTCCCAATTTGTTTTAGAAACAGGGATGATCAATTGCGTACCATCAGCATATGAAGTGGGCATGAAACCATACGAACAAATCAGTCTGGTTAATGGAGCGACATAAAGATTGAATAAGGTAGGGCTGAGAGAAGAGCCCTGTGGAACGCCACATGGCAAACAATACGCTGGGGCCTTAAAGTCCACCCAGCTCACCATAATCGGTCTAACTCCCAAAAAAAGATTCCAAAATCTGCAATGCTGTGTCTCCAAACCCTGCTCAATGGAGACGAGATGCCTTGATCTGAGATGAAACGGTGTCAAACGCAGAAGATAAGTCCAATAGGACTAATAAAGCACTCTGCCAATCATCCTCTAACCTCCGAATTGTGTCTCTGGTTGTAATAAGTGCAGATTTGGTACTGTGGGCTTATCTAAAACCATGTTGACAGAAATCTAAGCTTCCTGAGTTATGAAGAAAACTAGCTAAATCTTTGTTGATGTGTTTCTCAAAAATCTTAGCCTGAATGGGAAGTAAAGAAATAGGCTGTAAATTACTCATATTGTGTGCTAGTCGGTCCGGTTTATTTTTCAGAGGAATCACCATCACTTCCCTCCAAGATGGTGAAAGACTCCTGTGGTTAAAACCTCCTGAAAAAACGGAGCAAGAGCTGTGGAGACTAGTTCTGGAACCTGTTGTAGGATATACGGGGGCATGGATCATTTGGGGATCCAGACTTAATTTCCAATAGAATCTCCTTAATCCTGTCAGGAGGTAATGGCTGAAGGCAGGTGAGTAAAAGAATATCATCGTCTGAAGTGCTGTTAGGTAAATCAAGAGGCTGAAAAGTCTCTTCAGATTGATTAAAGCTCGAATCGATTTGTAAAATCTTATTTTCAAAGAAAGTGGCCACCTTCTGTCAAAAACCCTTGTGAATTGTCCAACTCTGGGGTGGAAGGAGACATCGTCAAGGCCCATACCACTCTAAACAATTCTCTGGAGACATTAGATGCCTTCTTCATCTTTAGATTAAAATAATCTGATTTGGCTTTGAAACTAGCATCTATATAAGCCCTCAGGAACATTCTAAGTTTGTCTTTCTCCACTGGAGTAGGAGCTAATTTCCAACGTCTTCCTTGCTGCCGATATTTCCTCTGTAAAAGCTTAAGGTCCTTATGAACCATAAGCATTTGATTATTTTGTTTCCGAAAGGGGCCAAGGCCTTGACTGAAACAAGTTGATTGATTGCAGTATTAATAACGTAATTAACACTGTCCAAAGCAGACAGAGAGAGATTTCCAGCAGCTTCCCAGTCTGCAACCAAAGCTGGGCCTAGCTGACACTTATTAATTCACTTCCAGTGTCTCACAGATATACAGTTAATGCTGATATGCTGAGGAAAAAGCCCAGTCGTACACCTAAAGGTTAAAAGATGATGATCAGTCCACTCCAGAGGCAAATTTGTCACCATCACCTGATCCTCAGAACGGGTGAATATCCCGTCTAAAAGGTTGCCAGCTGTGTGAGGAGAGGAATTAACTTTTAGTTCCCAGTCAAAGACCACCATAAAACTTAAAAATTCCTTAATGTGTGGGTTCTGACTGTCATCAAAGTGAAGATTAAAATCCCCTATTATAATACATTTCATGGACATAGCTAAAGGCTCAATAAAATGTGGCAATATTGCACAAAATTGGAGTAAGGGCTCGGAGGCTGATAGACCAGGAGTCTTTCCAATAAAACCAAGTTTTTTAAATGAATTTTAAAATACATCCCCTCACAAATCTCTGATATGGGTTTAGCTGTGTCCCAGTGGCAAGTGAGATAAGACCTGCATATGATAGTTAAACCTCTTCCTCTACCCGTGGTTCTATCCAGTCTATAGAAGGTGTAACCCGGAGGCATTGCCGCTATAAAATCCGGATTGGAATCAGCTTTAGCCCAAGTTTCAGTGACAAAAAGGAAATCTATGGTGACTAATCAGATCCTTGATTTCCGACTTATGTTTAATCAAGGAGCAACCATTAATCAAAGCACAAGCTAGATGAGCGGTAGTTTGAACCACTTCCAATTTAGTCCTTTTGCGTTCCTTATGTAGCAGACTGCAGATAGTTAAAGTCTAGGGTGACCAGCTACAGTGTTTGCAAACCCACTCTGTAAGATTATCAAAGGCCATTATAGATTAATTCTTGCATCACAAGCCTCTTGCTAGAGAGTGGAGAGTGTGACATGAGTAGGAGAAATGGCTCAAAGATGCCTGGGGGGAGCGAAATCACTGGCCCTGGCCGGACGGGCACAGACGGGCTTGCCTAAGGCGTGCCTGCGCACATCCGCTGCGCGGCCGCATCAGGTCTAAAATAAGGGGGGTGGCTGAACATAAGAACCCACGTGATCGGCAGCAGTTAGACTGCTGACTGTTATGTGGTCCGGAAAAAAGACAGTAATGGAGGGGAGGGCTCTGACAGACCCACCCCCTCCATGAAAATTGTGCTAGACACACCAATGAGCAAATGCATAAAATATGTAAAATCTCTGTCGTTTTAAAAGCAATTCAAGTATCTCAATTTGCCCCAAATAAAAATACACAAGTGAACACAGGTAAAAACACTTACATTCTCTGAAGTTGGTGTGGCCGCATCGGGTCTAAAATAAGCATGCCGGCTAAAATGTAAGAACCCACGTGATCAGCAGCAGACTGCTGACCGTTATGTGGTCCGGAAAAAAGGCAGTAATGGAGGGGAGGGCTCTGACAGACCCACCCCTTCCAAGAAAAATGTGCTAGTCACACCAATAAGCAAATACTTAAAATATGTAAAATCTGTGTTCTTTTAAAAGCTCTGTGTTTTGTGTGTGTGGAGTGACAAGTCTTAAAAAGTGGTAAAAAACTCTACAGTTGAATAAGATAAGTCGAATGGTCCTTGGAAGAAAATAGCCATTGACATCATGGGTCCGTTGTATGTTTGGGAAAAGTTCCTAAGCATGCTTTGGTGGTGGTGGATTATTTTTCTCGGTGGCCTGTATTAAAATTTGTTGAGAACGTCAGTGCCACATCTGTGGTAGAATTTTTGATGGATTTGTTGATTCGGAAGGAGTGCCTGAAACAATCGTGTCTGACAACAGTGTGCAGTTTGGGTCAAATGTAATGAGAGACTTTTTTAAGAGTTATGACATTGAACATAGAAGGGTGTCAGTTTATTATCCCCAGAGCAATGGGCTGGAGGAGAGGTGGAACAGAACTTTGAAGGATGGGCTGCAATTAGCAGTAAGTAATGGAATAAATTGGCGAAAGGCAGTAAGGAATCTGATTTGGTCGTACGGTACAACTCCTCATAGTGTGACCGGAAAATCTCCCTTTGAGATTATGAGAGGAAGAAAGCATAGAACTCTATTTTCCAAAGGTGTTGAAAGGAAAAAAATAGTAAAAGATTTTGTGGCAGTTGACTACATGGTTGGTGATAAGGTTCGTGTAGTGAAAGGTGGAAAAGTCAATAAGTGTGATTCCAAGTTTTCAGAGTCATTGGATGTGGTGCAGGTGTACAAATATTCTTTGTTGTTGAGTGATTGGTATGTGTAGAATCGCAGGAAAGTTGTAAAAATTCCAGAATGCATTAAGCGAGAAACAGTTACCAGAGATGACACTAAATCATTGGTCACGAAGGTTGGTTACCACAAAGTGAGTGTGTGTGCAAGGCGCTGTTAAGGTTGCTAAAAAAATTTGAAGATTTTGTTTTGTAATAGTCATGTTTTTTTGTTTTTTGTTATCTTTTGTAATCTTATGAGGAGAGGGGATGTGTTATGTTTCATTTATTAGTTTTGCAATGCAGCCTCGCGCTGCAGAATGTGTCATGTAGGATTCGAGAATGGAGGATTTCGGCAGTTGGGGAGAGTCTCCCTCCCCGTCGGATCAGAAATAAATCCATCTTCCTACCTGCGTGCTTCCTGCTGTTTATTTCAGGTGTTTACTGACTAAGAGATTTGTAAATCACACTGACATCAGGCAACAGGGCCTCCTAGCGTCTTGGTTGTTTTGAAACACAGTCAACTGGACCATCTAATATTCGCTATTGGATCATGAATGGATAAGACCAATGCTCAAAATGTTTGCTTGTTGTCTTCTTGTGGGGATTAGTCCAAAAATACTGTGCAGTGGCAACTTGCTCACTGATTCTCACCCCATACCGTGCATTAAGTACTGGGGATCGGTTTCTGTCAGGTAAATTAAAACATGTACCTGTTTCTCCTAGCACAGTGGTTCCCAGCCTGTGGTCTGGGGACCCCTGGCTGTCCTCGAAGCCTTTTCAGGGGGTCCTCAACTGCGTTTGGAAAATTAAATAATATCAACAGATTAATAAAGTGTCTATAAATAAAGTGACTAAATGCTCAATTGAAAATTGTAAAACTTACTGTAAATGTCAAGGAATTTTAAGTTGGAGGGTAAAAATATAATTGGTAATCTCAGTTTGATCCGTGAGAGCAGCGCAGGTATATCAAACAATATAGTATGATAATGTGTGGTTCCAATTGAATGAGGAAAAGCTCCAGCCTTCCTATTAAAATTGCATTTTTTATTTTATTTATTTATATGTGTTGCAAATTAAATGTGTTATCATTTGTGTATGTGTTTGACAATTGCTTGTTTCTGTACTTTTTGAGGTATTGTTTTGCATTTCAAAACAATCAACAGTGTTTAAGCTGAATCCCTGGCTTTCAGTTATGACTCAGTGGGGGGGTCCCTGTTTTCCAATAATGATTCAGTGGGGGATCCCCGGGTTCAAGTAATGATAAGGGGATCATAGAAGTCAAAAAGTTGGGAACCACTGTCCTAACACATACAGAGAGAATACAGCAAGTGATTTTGAGCAGTTGTACATTTTTCATTGTGTTTATGCATTGGTGAGGTGGCTGTCTACAATCACCCTGGTGCTCCCTATGACATTGGTGCTCATGCATAACAGAAGTACAGAGGCAGCAGCAGCTGTCATTACAGCAGCTGCCAAACCTACCGTAAGAGCGGTGGCTACTGAAGCGAACACAGCTTTTAAGACAAGGGCACAGACAACAACTTTTTCTCAGGAATGATGTAGTCTCTTTAACATCAAAATGTTTATTCTTCAAGCCACGTGTATACCTCTCTTTCAATAAAAACTTCTTGTAATTAACTGTTTCTGCAAATGAACAACGCTTAATAAGTTCTGGGCGAAATTTAAATCACACCAATGGAATGCGTAATTCTGAGTATTTCGCTTTTACCTTGTTAGTAAAATCTCCGAAATTATGGCGAAATAATGCACCATTTGTGGTGAAATCTTACTTTGAAATGCACCATTCCCTATCATAGACGTCAATTTGCCAGGGGTAGCGGAAGTGCTATCGGACTCCCTTTGACCTTCACTTTCACCCACACACACATACACACAAATTCACACATACACACAAACTCTCACATTAATACACTCTTATTCATAAGCACGCACACAAAATATATTTAAAAGCATTTTTTACTTACCTCAGTTTCCATGGAAGAGCACATTCTAAGGAAGTGTCTTCCATTTGTATTACAATAATAGTGAATAACATAATGTTAATCACTATTATTGTCATAAAAACTGGAAAGAAAACAAAGTGAGTGGAGCCCCAACTGACATCCATAAGGACGAGCTGTCACTGTATTCCTGGCACTGGAATGGCCACCTCTGAGGCCAGGGGTCGCAAACGCAATGCCAGGGGTCGCAAAGGGCAAGCCAGGGGTCGCAGGACGACCCCTAAATGTCGTCCATGTTCCCAGTAAAAAGGAACCTCAAACACTTGGGAACAAGAGGACACAAGCAGCTGCTGTTCGGGGTGCACTTGTTAAATGTGTCCTCCCATCACAAACTGACACAGGAACGCATTTCACACAAAATATGGAAGAACTTGATTTTACCTATTTATGTGCAAATTAAAAACATTGAACTGACCCTCACACCATGGGAGGAAGCTCCTGTTTTTATCCCCGATTTATTTATGGAGGTTTTTGTGTCAGACGGACATGACTCCATGTTTATATAGCCCATCATTGATGTGCCAACAGGACAGTAATTAAGCGCAGGGGCTGAACATGCAATGTTCCTGTACAACTCTGCCTTCACACTACTACAATGAGCAGGCTCTTCCTGGTATTCTCAAAGGACAGTCCATGAATTCACCATCTGTTGTTGAGCTTTTAACTGGAAGATGCTCATAATTTGGGCACTTCCAGAAGGCATTACAACCAGTCCAACAGCTGAGCATACCATGAAACAAACTTTTAATACATTGACAGGAATTTCCATGATGGCGCTTCCTTCAAAAGATAAGAGATGTCGCTGGTCCAGCGCATTAAGTGAAGTTGGGGCATGGTTACTCCATCAGGGAGACTGAGTATTTTACTCCGTAGCCCTGATGGAGTAATTACCATACTCTGACATCTAAAACAGGGCCCCAGTCTCAAACTATGCATTATGACTGAGCCCAAAAAAATATTGCCAAACATTTTATGTAGGGCCAATTCCCTTCCTTGTACGCTCACCTTTTAGAAGTTCCTGAGAGGCTGAATATGACTGAACAGGGAGGTCATAATGATATTTTCAGAATAAAATGTATATGACTGACCTGCTACCTTTACTTCTATTACTGCTTCTTCATAGAAGGATCCTGTGTTATAGAAACATGTGTACAGCCCACTATCGGAAGGTTGAACGTTGCGTATTATCAAGGACACACTGCCAACAACAATACTATCTTTAATAAGGGTTGTTCTGCTCCTGTACTCTGCCATCTGATTTTCAATCCGGAACCCTCTGTCCTGATACAAGTGGACAATGTTCTGGTATTTCTCTTTAAACCACCTTATCGTCATGTTCTGTGCATTGATCTTGGGTGACAGGTGACATGGTAGCACAGCATCTTCTCCAGGATGTATGACCAGGGGCAGATCAAGTCCAATGACTGAAAATCTCACTGAGAAGGAAAAAGAGAAAATATAAGAATGACAAGAGAAGAAACATGCAGCATGAAATATACAAAGTGTAAATTGGGGCATAATACTCAGATGTGGTGCATATTATCCCCCTGGTGTCCCATATGAAGTGCAGAAGCTGATGTACCTGTGTTAGCATCAAGCCTTCTTAAAGGAAGTTATTTTTGGTAGAATCCTCTCCAAGTAAAACTGAGACTACAATACTCACTAAGAACATCACCATATAAAGTAGATTAATTTCACTGCATTTGAGTCTTATTCTATACTACAGATGTAGATCCTGATTTGCATTCCTTTAGAACATCCCAATACTTTTGTCATGAGCTAGTGCTTGGATAGTAAGCTCTCCATCTGTCAGAGTGATGGAACTGTCACTCCACCACCCCAGCCTGGGGAAATACGTGATATCTGAGGCCATATTGGCCAGAGAAATTAGGTTTCTACACCAAGATTGCTCCATCTCCCCACGCCTATGTCCACCAAATCACACACCCAGAAATGCACCCCCTAATTATACTTTCAATACAAAATATTTGGTCTGCTTAACATATGGGGTTCAAGAGGTTTATATAGCATTTAAAGGATACCAAACATATCTTTATAAGAAGCTCCCTCTCACTAATTCCATGGCAGCCTTTTGCAGAGTGACCAGTTGCAGCCCAGTTAACCGCTACTAGGTGGTATATCTGCCACATTGTCTGATGTAATTAACTTGGAATCATGGTGGAGCAAATAACAAAGCTATTTGGCATACACCAAACAGAGTGGTTATACCTGCAGCGGTTATACCGCAACACACATTGCTTTTGATGCTGCCCCAGATTTACGAGAAATTGTAAATCCGTGGCAGTGCAAATAACTGCATGGCAAAACGAGGAGTAATGTTTTCATTCTTCCCCGTTTTTTGCTAAATGCCATGGATGATTGTTTATGTGCAGGAATGTGTCCCTTCCTTGCACATAAACAATCATTCCAAAATGACACTTTGGTACTTCTATGTGTGCTGCATTTTGCACCACACATAGAAGTGCCAAATTGCCATTATAGTGCCAAATCGCCATCACTGTTATACATCGTTTATGTGCAGGAAGGGACACCTTTCCGCGCATAAACAATCTATCCCCTCAACGCAGACACCCTTGCACTATGATGCAAGGATACCTGTGTTAGCGGAGGCAACTTAATTTAGTGCAGGCAGCTTTATTCAGCACCAGCGCAGGGGGGAAATGCAGGGGTGCGTTGTATTCCTGTAAATACAACACATCCCTGCATTTCAAAGGTGGCGCAGCGCTGCTATTTTTGTGTTGCAGCGCACTAGGCCACTTTGGAATAATCAGGGACTAAGTTTCTTACAGCTTATTTATTATAAATGGAAGGAAGGAATGCGCAGGTCATAAATAACAAACATAAGCAAACACATTCTCCTCTGCCTGTTAAATCAAAACTTGTTGATTCCAATGAGCCTTCCTTAAATACTTTAATAGAAGAATTACAAGCAGTTTGTTCTAATATGGATAACATTGTTTCAGAAATTAAAAATATCCGCAACAATACAATAAAAATTCAGGATAACAAGGCCAAAATGTACACCGCTCACGGCAAAAATCGAGCCCATCATTACTCTATTACTTGACTTAGAAAATCATAATAGATAATATAACTTGTGCATTTTCAATTTATCAGAAGATGTTGAAGGCAAAGTTTACAGGTGATATTTGGAAACCTTGCTGTCTGGTCTGTTACATTTAAAATTTCCAAAAAACTTCAACATAGACAAGGCATATAGAATTCCTTCTCATTGAAATCCAAACAATGTGAAACAATGTCAAGTAATCTTCAAAGTATTGCTTGACCATCATCCAGTATTGATTCAGAAAGTGGCAAGCAACATTCTAACCTTAATGGTCAAAGGAAAAAAATATTTATTCATCAGGACTTTGCCAAGGAAACTGTCAAAATTTGCAAGGAATTCACTGAACTTCAACCACAATTAAGAAGTTGTGGATTTAAGTAGGGTTTCTTTGATCCATTTATTATGAGAATTTGGAAAGATGGTATTTCAAAGTCTTTATATCACCCTAATGATCTTGAACGCCTTTTTAGATCAGCATTCTCCACTCTCCATGGAGACGAATTATACTACTACTTAACTTACATTCTTTTTATTTCATTTAGCCTGCTTTTCCGATTTTCTCTATGAGGACATTGTCTAGGCAGGTCACTCTTGACCATGTGTTGTGTGCGATTCTGAAATACTATTTGTTTCTATGTTGTTGTTTTTATGTCTGTCTCCGCCCTTCTTTGTTCACTTTTCATCTCCCTTTAGAGCTACTTCTCAGCTGGATAAACTATGGGGCATATTTGCAAGCCTCTAGCACCACCGGAGTGTCATTTTTTGTGATGCTCCTGTGGCGCTGTGCCCCACGCCATATTTACAAGGCTGCGTTAAGCATTTTTTTGTGGCTTAATGCTGCCTTGTAAATATAGGCTCTCTTGATGCAGTTTTCTGAGGCAGAGGGGCGTGCAATGGGTGTTGCGGTGGGTGTTCTACCACAACACCCATTGCTTTTGATGCTGCCTCAGATTTACAGGGAACGTAAATCTGAGGCAGCACCAAAAACTAACGCCACCCCAGGGGTTGCGTAAGCATGGCGCAAAGAGGAGAAATACTTTTATTTCTCCTCGTTTTTGCTTTTTCTATGTGTGCTGCAGAAGAGCACAATGCTATAAATGATTGTTTATGTGCAGGAAGGTGTCCCTTTCTACACATAAACAATCATTAAAGAAGGGCGATTTGCTTCTTGTACGTCAGTCAGTCAATCAGTCAAAGAAATGTTTATTTAGACATTTTGTCCATTAAACCAATTACAAAGTGCTATAAAACAACACATATAAAAATGGAATATGACACAACAACACTAAGATTGGGTTTAATAAATTCATGTTTCATAAAACCTAATTATCCTACGCACTCATAAAAACATTTTTTACTACAATTATAAACCTCCCAGTGGCACAGACAATATCTAAAGAGCTAATTTCCGTAGCTTGCACACAATTTTTAATATCATACAGTATAAAAAAGGGACGTAAAATCATTTTACGTAGGGTTAAAAACTTTAAACAGTCCAACAAAATATGCAAAATATCACTTTTTTTAACTCACATATGCAATACCTCGCTGTCCCCCTAATCATCATTAACATTTTCTCATTTGAATAACAGGGATTAATTCCAATCCTCAACCGAAGAAGTTCATTTCTAAATTGAAGATTTGGCAACATATCCTTATATGGAAATCAAGCTTCATTCTGCCATGATATACACATAAAATGGACAGATTGTTTATCCACAAGGTATTGTAGGACACACTTTCGAGTTACTTCCTAGCTTGTTATCCTAAGCTCACTGTTAGCGACCTCTAAATGTAATTCGTGCGAATGCCACTTGGATCCCTGCTAGACTGTTTCTTACTCCATTGACCAATTTCCGTTCACTTTTTGCAGTTTCATCCTTGCACCATTGAGACTCTTTGGGGACTACTTATACCCCATTTGTGCCACATTTGCGTCATTTTTGTTCACACAAATTCGCTGCAAAACTAACTCATATTTATATTTTGACATTAGACCAGTCTAATGTCAAAATCTTGGAGTTTGCACAATTTTTTAGATGCGTGAACCTACCTTGCGTCAATGAGATACAAGGTAGGCGTTTCCATCTGAAAAATTGTGCTAACACCATAGCCCCGTATTTATCCCCCATGCTAAAATTACACACGGGTTGGAGGAGAGGCTAAATAATGGTGCAATAACGCCTGGGTCAGACCAGGCGTGAGGGGATCTGTGGACCCAATTCCATGGTTAAACACAATGGAATGGGTCCACAGGTGCCCTCCTCAAGCCCCAGGAACACCCCCACCCGCACCAGAGTGACACCGGAGGATGGGGAACCGCATCCCAGGTAAGTAGGGAAAGTATAGTAAGTAATTTCTTTTTTTAAATTAAAGTGCCATCAGGGGCCTAACTTGGGGCCCCCTGCATGGCATAGGGTGCAATGGCCATGCCCAGGGGACACTGGTCCCCTGTGCTGGCCATTGGGGCGGTGAGCATGACTCCTGTCTGTTCTAAGACAGGAGTCATGAGGTATGGATGGTTTTGCGTCAGAAAATGACACTAGGCTGGGTAAAGTCATCTTTGTTTTACTCTAACCAGCCTAGCCTCATTTTTTGGTGCAAACCGCCTAACGTCATTTATTTTTTAATGCTAATCCACCCTTTGCACCGGCTTGTGCCATTCCATAAATATGGCACCGGCTGGTGCTCAGGAATGGCGCAAGTCGGTGCTAAACCTTTTGGTGCAAAACTACGTTGGTGCATGACACCAAGCCCATCTCCCTTCTTATGGCATGCATCATGGAAGACCTAGGTAGAGAAAATAAACATTTTAAACATTTTCCCTCCTCCACATCCCATACTTTACCGTACTGGAACTGGGGTGGTACCATAGCCGCATATGCTTTCAGAACAGGCCTATATGACATCTTGCCAAATCCTTATTAACATTTTTCAAAACACCAACTGATGTGAGGGCCCTCACTTTCAATTCTTCTAAGTGGACTTTCAGGAACTGCTCTAACCAAAAACCTAAGTATTTGTATTCTTTCACAATTTCCAATTTTGAGATCCTTAACATCCAGTTAAAATTAAAAAAAATTGTCCCAAACCACACATTAGTTTTTTCATATTTACCACTAACTTTTTATAACCACAATACTCCCTAAATGCATTCAATTTCCTTTGTAGGTCTATCGCAGTTTGAGCTGATATTTCTAAATATGCATACGGGAGATACGCAATCTGCTTCCCATCCATTTTAGGGCTGACATCACAATCCACAACCAATGCTGATGGTAGATCTGCTATATATAAAGAAAACAATTGTGGTGCCAACACGCAACCCTGTCTCGACCTGTTTTCAAAATTAATTTTCTTTGTTAGACCCCCCTCCATATCTATAAAAACCTGAACCCAGTTATTGCCATGCAGTTCCTGTATCGTAGCTAAAAGATCCTTAGGTATGCCGTATTTATTCAAGATTGCCCCTAAGATATTGCGGTCTACTAAATCAAACGCCGACCGAAAGTCAACAGTACAAGCTACTCCTCTGCTCAACACCTTCTCGTGCAATAGCCCAAAGGGAAAAACAGTGGTCGATAGTAGAGGGACCCTTCTTAAAACCACCTTGCATCGGAGGCACAATTTGATGTTCTGCAGCCCATTCCTTAAGCCTTTCCAAAACAGTTTTTGCAAATACCTTTTCTCCTACATCCAACAGGTTTGTCATCCTGTAATTTTTAAGGGATTGCACATTCCCCAGTTTGTGAAATGGGCCTAATAACAGCTCCTCTCCAATTTTCTGGGATCTCACCGTGTCTAAGATACCATCAAAAATAAAAGAAGAGAATTTGGCCCACCAATCTGGCTGGCACTTTATTATCACAGCGGGAAGATTATCAGGGCCAGCCACCCTAGTCAATGTTAAACTCACTATGATGCACCTGATGTCATTTACTGAGAAGCGGGACATAAAGTTCTCTTCTATACCAGGCCAGGGAGATATCGGCTCCTTTATCACTTCTACCCTTTTCCCATATATTTTTTCCAAATGTTTTTCCCAGGCATCTTCTTCCACCACGCAATTCATGGTTCCCTGACCCTTCTCCGAACCTGTCTGTATTAACTTCCAAAATGTCTTCATATTTCTTGTTTCAATTGCATCCAGGAGATCTCCCCAACATTTCTCATTATGAGCTCTTTTTCGCCCCTAACAAGTGTCTTATACCTTTTCTTGTCCTTCTGTAGATCGTAATAACACTCAATAGTATACTTTTACTTAAGCTTTTGTTCCCCTTTTCTTACATGTGCCTGACATTCATCACTAAATCACACTTGCCCTTTGGGTAATTTCTTTTGATACTTATTGTCCCCTCTACCTTCTCTTTAAATTCAGCCCTCAAACAACTGGCTGATTATTTCTTCATACCATAATAAATTATCTATTGTTAGGCTACTTATCACATGATTCTGCTGAAAATTCACTGTTTTTTCCAGGCACTCATCGCTCATTCTAGTAGGTCACCTAGGCTAGTCCATTTGTATTGGGATCACTATATCTTGCTGCTTTTTTCGCCCTCCTTCTTAATTAAATTTAAAAGGAAAGTGACCACTTCCATCACTTTGTACCACCTGGAACCCATCCACTTTATCATAATTCCAGGCGTGTAAAAAAACATAATCTATAGGACATGGCTCTTGACCTATCTTAAATGCGCGGCTTGATGGACAATCCTCTTCCCCTCTTCTGTTTAAGCAAATAAGTCCTGTAGATCCTAAACTTTTTCCTAGGGCCATATCCTGTGCCACCAGACTAGTTTTGGGAAAATTGGCACGGATCATGTTTATGATTAAAATCACCCACCAAGAGCTTTGTGAAACATTTCACTTATAAAATGTATGTCGTCCTTAAATTTTCTCATTTCAATACTATACTCCTCCCTTCACACCTGTATATACACATTCATTATCACTATGCATTCATAACTAGGTTGTAAATCCTGAAGGTGTACTCTACAGGCAAGCAACCAGTTACATTTAACTGTCACACACTTTTTTTGCTATTCTTGTGGAGACCAGCGTCATCAACCCCGACGGTGGCCCCTGTTTGCTCTTCTTTGCAGGCCTACTTAGTTGTACAAAGCCGTCAATTATCGTGGTATGGTCCCACAGCCATGTTTCTTGCAGACACATAGGGGGTCATTACGACCTCGGCAGTCTTTTCGCAAGACCGCCGAGGTACCGCCGTACTGAAGACCGCCGGTGGTGGCGGTCTTCCGCACCGCGTATTATGACCGCTGGCAGCCCGCCGTCCTTTTTCACACGGAAAGCCGCCAGCAGCCATACTGGCAGACGGTGAAAAAAGTGGAGGTTGCTCAACCTTCACCGCCACTTCAACAGAACACTGCCCACTGAATCACATCCCATGATTCGGTGCGGCGGTGTTCTGGTGACGGTGTGCTGGTGGCGGAGCTGCCCCCATGGATCCCGTCCCCTCCTGGAGGATCAACGGACAAGGTAAGTTGATCGTCCATTAGGGAAGGGGTTGGGGGGTGTTGTGTGTTGTGTGCGTGCATGGGGGTGTGCGTGTGAGAGTGTAGAGGGGGTGAGTGAGTGAGTGTATGTGTGCGGGGGGTGTTGTGTGTATGGGAAATGTTTGCGGGTCGGACGGTGTGCCTGTCTGTTTGTATGAGTGCGGGTATGTGTTGTCGGGTGTATGTGTGCGTGTAGGGGTGTGTATATGTGCGTGTTGGGGGTGTGAGCATGTAGGGGTGTTTATATGTGAGTGTTGGGGGTGTGTGCGTGTAGGGGTGTGTATATGTGCATGTTCGGGGGTGGGGTGGGGAGGGGGGTTGTGCCACCTTTGGGGGGTGGCATGGGGTGGGGGGAGGATTCGTGGGGGGTAGCGGGGGTGGTGGAGACCCCTATCAGTGCCAGGGAAGGAATTCCCTGGCACTGATAGTGCCTACCGCAACCACCCGAGATCCATGGCAGTATGCAGGGTCCTGATACCGTTGGTGGCCTAGTGACGACCGCCGGGCTGGAGATCGCAATCTCCAGCCCAACGGTCTTCACCGCCATGGCGGGCAGAATGGTGAAGTGGCGGATGACCGCAGCGGTGTCATAATTCCATTTTTTTTCCCGCCGGCCTGTTTGCGGTCTTACCGCCACTTTACCACCGACCGCCAGGGTCGTAATGACCCCCATAATTTCATTTTGGTTGACTGTCCTCCAAAAGTTTTCCACTCTTGACATCCTCATTCATCATTCTGCAGCACACATAGAAGTAACGAATCACCATTATTAAGTGTTTAAGTGCAGGAAAGGACACCTTCCTGCACAGAAATAATAATTCCCTTCAATGCAGGCACCCTTGCCTTGTGGTACTAGGGTGCCTGCATTGGTGCTAGGCAGCTAAATTTAGCGCTAGAGCTAGGGGGAACACGCATTTCTGAAGTGATGCAGCACAACACTGCCAACTTTGATGCAGAGCCGCACTGTGCTACTTTGTTGTAAATATACCCCTATGTTTTTCTTTCTTTTAACTATCCTTTCTTTTTAATAAATATGGATAATGTTGACAAAATTAAAATTGTTTCTTTCAATGTTAAAAGTTTAAGACACCCTGTTACATTTGTCTACTTCAAGAGACACATATAGATGGTACTGTTTTATCATATATGAATAAAAATGGGTTGGTAATATTATTTCTTCTCCTTCAGTTAACAAAAAGAACGGTGTTGCTATCCTTTTTGCAAAAAAGTTAAATATTTAAATACTAAGCAAATGTTCAGATAAGGATGATTGTTATGTCATAGCCAAGATTAAAATTGATACTATCATTTTTCATCTAGTTAATGTATCTGGTCCAACAGATGATAACCCTAACTTTTGGTCCCTTATTACATCTGAAGTGATTACATTAGGTAATGTACTGCTAATTATTGGTGGTGACTTTAACCTAATATGTGATCCCCTATTTCTCAAACTAAATATAATCCTCCTAAAGCTTTATGCACTTTTAGATCTTTTTTTAAATCAACTAAACTAGTAGATATTTGATGTCTTCATCACCCACAGGAGAAACAATTTTCATTTTTCTCTTACCCTCATAATTCCTATTCTCAAATTGATTATTTGTTAATTTCCAGTCAATTAATTCAATCAATTTATGATCCTAGAATTCATAATATAGATATTTTAGACCATGCACTCAGGAGTTTTACAACATAACTCCACGCAAAAATCAAACACTCGCTGGCGCATGAATAGGAATATTGTCCTTAATGACAAAAATACATCAAAACACAACAAAAAAAAGGATCTACGTCACTTGTGAATCATTGGGATTCAGTTAAGACATATGTCAGAGGGGTCACAATATTGATTATGGAGCATAATAAAAAACATGAAACTCTAAACTTAACTAATTGAATAAACAAATAGCAAAACATGAATGTCTCTTTATTACATCTAAAGATAATAAATACAAAATACAATGAAAGAAATTTCAATATGAGTTAAACTCCATGCTAAGCAAAAGAGGAGGCATAGAAATTTCAAATAATAAGGCTAAATTTTACTTCAAAGCTAATAGATCTGTATGACTTTTGGCAAATCAAAAAAGCTAAAATTCATATTAATGCAATACATTGCTTAAGTGGTAAACTGGCCTCTCATGAAGAAGCAGTTAATGACTATTTGAAATACTATTCAAATTTATATAATAATCCTCCAGCTACAGATCCACTTAACATTGATATTTTTTTTAATTTTATGGTTTACCTAAAATGACCCAATCAGTTAAGGAAACATTGGATGTACCAATTTTCACTAGAAGAAATTAATGTAGCTAATAAATCTTTTACACTGGGTAAATCACCAGGACCCAATGGTATACCTGATGAATTTTATAAAGAATTTTCTCCTTTTTTACTCACTTTAGTATTTCAGGAGCAACTTCAGGATCTTTTACTGAAGACTTGATTATAGTTCTTCAAAAACCTAATAAAGATCCCACTATTGTTTCGAATTACCACCCTATATCATTAAATCACCAAGATTGTAAACTTTATGCAAAAAATCTTGCAACCAGATTGGCTTCTTTGCTCGATACTATCAGTCAAACTGGTTTCCTGAAACATATACATTCTGTAAACAACACTAGATTATTATTCCATGTAATTGAAGCTGCTGGTGTCCTAGCATTAGATGCTGAAACAGTGTTTGACAAAGTACTTTGGCAGGTGGAAACCTTGAAATAGACTGTTTCTGCTGTTCTGACCGGCAGGAACAGTGCTATGAGATAGCACTCGGCTCCCTTAAAGGAGCTGAGTGCTATCTCATAGCACGGAGGGGGCCATCCATCAAAGTTGACAATGCACATTTTGATGGTGCTGGGCAGAGGGGCCCCTGCACTGCCCATGCCACAGGCCATAGGCCACCAGCATTTTCATGGTGGTGAAACCTCGATGAAAAGGCTGGTGAAGAACAAGGTTGTAATCAACAGGGCAGCGCTGAGTTCAATGTCGCCCTGGCTGTTTCCAACCAAAAATGGAATCACCCCATCAGGATCTAGGATCCTGTCAGAGACAGCAGTAGGATGGTGGTCTGAATGCCAAACTAATAATATAGCTGTCGGACAACCAAAGCCGCAGCGGTCTGACTGCCACAGCGAAGCTGGCGGTCTTGTGACTGCCTGCCTCGTAATGAGGCCCTTAAACTCCTTGTTTCAAACATCTATTTCTGGTACCTCAAATATTTCCTTATGATATAATCTCTTGTTAAAACTTAATTGAAATATAACATGTTGACAATCTTGGATAAATACTGGTATTTTCCATTTAAGATATATATATGATAACAATACTTTTTTAATGTTTGATGAATTACAACAAAAAAATGTCCTGTCTCCATCAGATATTTTTAAATATTAAATTGTATGTAATTGCATCCTTGATTAATTGCCCAACGTTTTACTTAGAAAAACATAGTTGATTTAGAGGTTTACACTCAAACATTAGCTACTTCATCTCATGCTGTGTCAATGTATTATGAAAAATGTTATAATTTTCAACAAAATAATAAACATTTTGTCTCCTATTTTTGGAATTGTGAACTAGATATATTTATTTCTCAAGACATATGGAGAGAATTATGGTTGAATAGCATTTCTGGATGGTTACCGCTGTCTCCATGTCAAACTAGTTCCTTTATATTATTTAATTGTTTATGGACTACGCTAAAACTTTTTAATACTAAACTACTGTATTCTTGGAATTGTTGTCACTGTAATATGTATTCAGGATCATTAAGACATATGTCCTATGAATGTAATATTGTTTCTACGTTTTGGAAAGAGGTTTGGAATGTTATAACAAAAATGTTTAATTTTTCAAGTAAACTTTCATATAATATGCTGATTTGTAAATCATTTTTACTTTCAACAGATTCAAATAAAAAAACTTTTGATTTTTTATTATCTGCTGTTCTGAAATCAATTACTGCCAATTGTAGAAACACTTGATTATTATCAATCCATAAATGGTGGTCATGAATCATTTTTACTAGAAAAGGAGATGACTTCACTATGTTGGATGTTGTTTGCTACATATCTGTTTATCTATGATTTTGGAAACTGATTGATAATTATATCACAAAACATTTATAAATAAGTATCCTTAAAATACTATATATGACATCATAAGTAATGTTTTTATCATTACAGTAGTAGCTCTAGTATGATAACTTGTAAAGAAGATACTTATTGACCCCCCCTATTTATTTTCAATTGTAGTTAGTTATTATTATACTACAATTGTTATTGTTTAGGTATAGGTACAATTATTATATTAATGTAATATTGTAAAATTCAATGTACATTTTTTGGTGCTCTTTTTTGTTTGGTCTATTGTCATATCATAAAACTCAATAAAATATTTTGAACACTAGCAGCTAGCACCCCTTCTACTGATATTTAGAGTATGTGTTTTTAGAACACTTATTCTGTTCTATTTACCAAACTTATAAAGCACATGGCTACCCGAAACTGGACTTCCCAGTGCTAGAGAATTAGCTAAACGTGAGGAGAGAGAAGACCTGGTTACAGAAAAATATTTTTTAAATGCTTGCCGAAGATCAGGGAATAGTTCTCTCTTCTCAAGTTAAGAGGCAAGGAGTTCCAAAGCTTGGGTGCAAGATAAGAGAACAACAGACCTCCACATCTAGCTCTGATTATTCTGGGCACAGCCAAAAGATCAAGATTGTTAGACCTGAGGATCCTATTGAATTGATAAGGTGTAATCAGCTGATGGATTACTTTTGGGCCTATTTTATATTTTGCCTGACGTACAATACTAAGGGGCGAACTCCAGGCGGTCCAACTGCCACATCACCACCCTGGCACCACTGCCGGAAACAAGTCCCCTGATGGGCTGACGGTAGTCGGACCCGTGGTCAGCCACGACAGTGCTGAACTCAGCACTGCTGTGCTGATCACAACCTCTGTTTTCACCAGCCTTTCCATGGCGGGGATCCAGACATGGGAAAGCTGGCAGAAACACTGTGCTGGGAGCCATAAAGGGGCATCTACACTGCCCATGGCCATGGCTTGGGCTTTGCACGGGGCCCCCCGCCCAGCACCCTCGGAATGCTCACTGTCTGCTAGTGTGCTACGGTATTACCAACACAAAAGGATGATGGACGGCATGCTGAAACTTTTCAAACACTCACCCCCAGTCAGAGATCTGGGTTTAATTCATTGTTCTTTTGCTCACCATGGCACCCTAGGTTGAACCAAGCCATATGCAAATCAGTCTTGACCCTGTTCCCAAAGGGAACAGTCCAGCCGGAACTGCCAGGCCAAGTCCTCGCTGAATCAGAAACAAGCATCTTTGGACCGATTTCGGGGTATCACCCCTCCTAAGCCAGGCTAGCTTGAATCCAGTGGCACAGTGAGCAAGAAACCCATGCTCATACCTGTAAGGGAGCATCATAACTGTCACTTTTGTAGTAATTACACTAGGCTGCGCAAAGACATGTTATAAACTTGTGCAGGCACCCATATGCGTCTCCTCATGTATCCTCACTGTAACGGTGAGTACAGACTGGTCAGAGGTATGTGCAGAGACTAGGGGAAGAGTTCAACTGCCAGACCTCCTCCTCTTTCTGCTTTCCAGTTGCCTCCACATGCCTGTGCCAGGGTACAACACTAGCCCACTCAGGTGCCAGTGCACCTTTCCATGCAGGTTACCGGCAAATTAGGGAATGCAGCACTAGAGGTAACAGGGGATAAACCTACCTGAGTGCTGGTACAGCAGATGAGCTTCAGTGTTGGGCTGCAGGATGCCCCGGGAGCTGTTATGGTGTTAGAGAAAGTGGTGGGGTTCAGTCTGGAGGCAGGCACACCAGTACACCCCAGACTAAACACCGACCAGCATTCCCACTTTAACCGGTGAAAGGGAAAACTAAGACGCCAGCTCAAGCACAACATAAACTGTCACTGTCCAACTCACCACATACGCCGAGCACGAGGTGCTTGGTTGTCTGCTCGATGAACCGTGTCTGACAATCATGAGTTTGTTCAGAATTGGATTACTGCCTCAAAACTAACTCTTGCACAGCAATCACAAAATTAAGGCAGCTCCGTTGCAGTGGACTACCGAGGCTATTTGATATTTGGGGATATGGGTACATACCGACCCAGATACTGTGCTACAGTAAAATTATGAGAAAGCGCCTAAAAATAACTGAGTCGGTCGAATTCACCACTCTTGCTAGCCAGCCGTGTGGCCCTCATGAGAATGGTTGTGTTTTCCCGGTTTTTGTTTTTGTTCATAAACATACCACTCTTCTACCGCGGTCGGTCTGGGTTAGGGTGTGCACATTAATGATTCAGCTAGGCTGGGCAGGAAAACAACCACGCATGAGTTGGGACACCCTTACGCTTACTTCCCTATGATATAGGAGGGCTGAGCGCGCGTGGTCTTGAAGCATACATCATGCCGCACAGAGTCGTTTTGCCTATTATTGAGTGCCTGGCACTCAGGATCTCCTCCACCTGCACCTGGAGTGCGTACTGATGACTCCTCTTACCCTACCGCAAGTCCTTTTCCACAAACTGGTACCAAGTCTTTGACTCCTTAAATGGCACGATTTACTCATGGCGTAATCTATTGGACCGGCAAGCAGGAGCACTTTTATATTCCTTACATGCTCACCTAACCGGGTGTTTATGGTTTTAACTGGGACAGGAGGGGGGTGCGGGCGGGCACTTATTTCCCTAGATATACACAACATGGGAGATCTTTTCAAGGGAGGGGTGATGCGTGACTGGAGACAGGTCGGAACACATACAGGAGCACCTACCGCCTTGACACAGTTCCATTATTTTAGACCCATATAGACTATACAAAAACGTCTTTGCAACAAACAACCTACTGGAACTTCCTGAGCTGCCAGCGTTATCCTTCTTATTACAATCATCTACACATACCGGCTTAGTGGCTAGACTTTAGGCTTATGCACGCGAGGCTTGTAGGACTAGCCTGTCTAAACACAGATTAGATTGGCACTGGCATCTTCAACTCACCATATCAGACTCTCAGTGGCAATACTGTTGTTTGATTACACGGCCAATCTCCTTAAAGGGTGGGCACTGACTAATTCACTTCAAATACATAACAGGGTACATTACACACTGGTCAGACTCACCAGGTATGGCATGTGCGAAAAAACTCAGGCCCATAATTATACTTTTTTAGCGCCGCATTTGCGTCATTTTTGACGCAAAATCGGCGCAAATTTACAAAGTACAATGGTATCTTGTAAGTTTGCCCCGCTTTTGCGTCAAAAAGCGGCGCAAATGCGACGCTAACAAAGTATAAATATGGGCCTCAGTACCTGTGAAGCAAGGCGGATGAAGCTGGATTTGCACATCTAGCCTGGTATTGCCTGGGGGTGCAGAATTCCTGGGAAAAGTTTTTTCAGGTATTGGAGGCCGTCATGGGGTGCACCATGGCTAGGGACCTGCCGCTGGCCCTGTTAGGTTATGATAAAGACGCACCTAAAGCGGATAAGAAGTCAGTGGCTTTGGATCTCCTGCTGTCCAGGCCAAGGATCGCCATTTGCTGGGCCCGCAGCCCCTCAACGCAGGTGAAGGACTGGCATAACGACATGTTTTGTAGCATGCATTCCTAATGTATACAGTGAACTACTTCAAAGTTGTAGCAGACCATAAGAGATATAGGGATCATATAGGACCTATCTACACAGGAAGCTAGGGTGGGTTCACTGCAGTCGAATATCACTGATGGGGGAGGGATAGTTAAGGAGAATGAAACCAATAAGAGGCAATGGCCACTGTTAATGGCTTCAGTTCTATTCGTGTGATACTGCCAAGGGTTTATTTTGTGTCTGCTGGTATTACTTATGTCACTGCCACAGTAATCAGTCGAAGATAATTTTCAGCTATGTGGTTTACTGATTGACTGACACCCATGTCTCCTAAATAACTCTGCCTTAACTGCTACAGCAACTGTAGTGAACCACCTTGACCTCTTATGTTATGTCTGTATGAAATTGTTGAAACTTCAATAAAATTAATAAGAAAAAGAAACATTAAGGCAGCTTGAATATGCAGTAGTGAAAAGAGCTCGTGATGACACTGTGGCAAAATCGAGGTACATACTCTGTTCTGCATGTGCATGGGTGGCTGTTTCTACACAAGATTAACTTGTGCATAATGAGATTGCACAAAGAAATTCTCCTGACTAAGTGAATGGCCAAGATTCTGAGGGGCATATTTATACTTTTTGGTGGAAACTAGCACTAGCGCAGTTTTGCATCAAAACATTTTGCACCATTCTTGGGCATCAGCCGGGCACCATATTTATGGGATGATGCAAGCCGGCACAAAGGGTAGGCCAGCGTAAAAAAAATTACGTTAGCCGGGTGGGGGTGGCAGTATGACGTTAGGCAGGTTAGAGCAAAAAAAATGACGCTAACCAGGCCAGCGTCATTTTCTGACGTAAAACCATCCATACCACATGACTCCTGTCTTAGAAAAGACAGGAATCATGTCCACCACCCCAATGGCCAGCACGGGGGACAAGAGTCCCCTGGGCATGGCCATTGCACCCAGTGCCATGAAGGGAGCCCCATTGTAGGGCCCCCAATGGCACTAAAAAAAAAAAAAAATACTTACCTGTACTTACCTGGGATGGGGTTCCCCCATCCTCCACTGTCCCTATGGTGTGGGTGGGGATGTCCCTGGGGCCTTGGGAGGGCACCTGTGGGCTTATTCCATGGTGTTCCACCATGGAAATAGGCCCACAGGTCCCCTAACGCCTGCCTGACCCAGGCGTTAAATAATGGTGCAAAGTCAGCTTTGCGCTTTTATTTGATCCCTCCTCCCCCTTTGGGTAATTTTAGCACGGGGGGATAAGGCGCTATGGGGGGAAATGACTCAATGGCGCTAAGGCCATTGAGTCATTTTTTTGCACGGAACGCCTACCTTGCATCTCATTGATGCAAGGTAGGTTCCCACGTCTAAAAAATGACTTTAACTCCATAACTTTGGCGCTAGACGGGTCTAATGCCAAAGTATAAATATGGAGTTAGTTTTGCGCCGAATTTGCGTAAAAATAACTTATGCACATTCGGTGCAAAACAAGTATAAATATGCCCCTCAATAACCTCTACAGGACAAAGGCGCTCCAAAGTCTGTTATAAAAAAGAAATTACTGAGCATGGAAAAGAACGTCATATGCCCAAAACCACACAGTTTAATAGAGTGGAGAAGCAAAGACCAGAAATCAACATATCTGCTCGTTTCACTCAGCGGAACCACCAGCTCACATTTTTTTCATACGTGGTCACTTCAGCCCACTTTAAATAAAAAGTGGCAGGCCAGTGAAAAAAAATCATAACTGGACTTTTCTTGTCACATAAATTGGTCAACCCTGCCTCATAATTTCATCTTTTCCTTCCATATAATTCCAGTGGCCCTGCATATAATTAAAGCACTTCCATTTCCCTTCTTCCTGTATCTGCAGCAAACAATGAAACTGTTGCCATTTAGCATCCTAATTTAAATCTGCCAAGCTAATTCCAATAGAATACCACATTCACCTCCCTACCATCAGAGTTGCCGGCTGGCTAAAACAATTCCCCCAAAAATACACAAGACAGCCACGAGAGAAATAAACTAGAAGGGTCACCTCAACATATCAAGAGTGTTCAGTCATAGTGTAATAAGGATCTTAAATTGGCCTGAATTATGGTCATAATTGTAATATGGAGAAATTATTAAAACATATACACTTATCATATAAACCTTTATCAGAAATAAACTTTTGGCATTAGACTCTAATGCTCAGAACAGCCCCAGGAGAGCACCATAGCAAAAATATCATTTGAAAGAAACATGGTCATGTAACCATTCTGTTAGCCACTAGAGGAAATAACCCCATGAAAAAACACAGAAGAAAGTAATGCACTGTATCCATATACTTAGCCCCTACAGGGCTAGCAAGCTTACTGCAATGATATTACAAAGAAGGCCTTTAAAACAAAACTTCTTCCAGCTGTAAAACAAAGGTTTTAGCCAAGTTTAAAAGATACTGAATGGTGTGAGTTTTTTTTTTTTTTTTTGCGGGGTCCCCACTAACCTAGTGTGTGGACCCAGAGATGATGTAGACAGAAAGTGGGTTTTGAAGGTGGACCCCGTAGTATGTTGACTACAATGCACAGAACAGCCCCTAGAGAACACCACAATAAAAATAGGATTTGGAAAAAACATGGTCATATAACCATAAAATCAGCCCTGAGACCACATAACTACATAAAAAAAATACAGAAAATAATGGAGTGTAACTATATATTCAGCCCCTAGAGAACATAGGGGCATATTTATACTCTGTTTGCACCAAATTAGCGTCATTTTTTTTTACTCTAATTCAGTGCAAAACTAACTCCATATTTATACTTTGGTGCTAGACCCGTCTAGCGCCAAATTTATGGAGTTAAAGTCATTTTTTGGAAGTGGACACCTACCTTGCCTTAATGAGATGCAAGGTAGGCGTTCCAGTGCAAAAGATATGTTGATATGACTGTAATGCTTAGAACAGCCCCTAGAGGACGCCACACTGAAAATAGCATTTGTAAGAAACATGGTCATGTAATTAAGTAGTTAGTCCCTAGAGGGCAGAACCACACAAAAAGAACACAGCAATAAATAATGCAGTATAACTTTATATTCAGTTCTTAGAAAGCATAGAACATTACATATACACAGAGTAATAGTTCTAAACAATTATATTACAAACAAGGTCTTTAAACCACAAGCTATTCTTAACCTACAAAACTTCCAACCATGAGAGAACTTAAACAGATACTGAATGATGGGAGGGGTTATTATTTTCGGGTTCCCACTAACATAATATGGGGACCCAAAGATGATGTAGACAGAAAGAGCACATTGTCATGAATGTTTTGGTGGTGGTCTCATTGTCCTAGCACCATAACAGGCTGAGTTATGAGCAAAAATGATTTGTAAAAGTAAAGCCTTGCAAAGCATTATGGGTCGAGTTTTCCCGAGTGCAGTGAATACTGTAGTATTGGTTCTCCTGCTGTGCCTGGAGAGCCGCTTTCCCTTTGAGGACTTCTGTTATACCTAAAGCATTCACCAATTTCAAGTGTTTTAAGGGGACAGCCACAAGAAATTACTCTGACTGCGTAACTGTGAACAGTGTGACCAGCGTTCCAATACCGATGATTGAGCCCACGCTGTTGTGCCCGTTCGCACAGGTAGAGCCATGGGCACCATTCAGCAGAAAGGGGAGAGACAAGTATATCAACAATCGTGCAATAATCCATGTAACGGGAGTAGTCTACAAGGTCTGACAAAAACAGCCTGAATGCGGGACAAACGTAAAGCATTTACCACTGAAATCAAGTGATTTTTGAAAGGCAAGCCCATGAGTGAGTGAAAGTGATAGGTGTGACTTGGCCGTGGTTAAAAGCCCCAAATACAACAGGTCAAAGCGCTTGAGCGATCACCCTAAAAATTCTGTTTTGGACTTTTGTACATGTAAAATGACATATCTCCAAATGCCACTGACTCCAGGTACTATTCCCCTCAATGACTGGTGCCCTTCAGAGGGGGATCTTTGCACATGAATCTTAGCGGGTTCATAAAAGTGATATTGCGCCAGAGGAGCGCATAGCATATGTAATCTGCAAACTGTGTGCACCTTGACTGATTTCAGAGGGACCTTGAATTAGTAGGCAGGGGAAGAGTTGGGGTGGAGATGGAGTGCTGACGTAGAATCTGCTGCTCAGAGATACGTGTTTTTCTGTACTCAGTGGCAAATGCACACACACGTCTGACTAATAATCATACTGCAATGGCACATGCTACAATACTTTCAATAGTTCATATCATAACACGTCTGACTAATGCCTGGAGTTACTGCATGGCTGATTCGTGTCAAAATGTTGAACTTTTCCTTATTCTCTCTCGTTTTCATGAAATATTTTATTTTAGCCAGCAGAAATAACTGCATTTTCCCATGGATGTGTTCAGTCCATGGACAGGGAATCTGGCAGAAACCATTTGTAACCTTTCCCAGATGGGCGACCTGGTCCCCCCGGCCTCTTGCCACAGCTCGACCACCAATAACAATAACACTTTCAGACCTTGGGGTGGAGTACAAGTAGCCACAGTTTATTATCAGTTGTGCACAATTCACATTATCGGTCATAAATCATTAGGACAATAATCAATAATAAGCACACAATCAAGAAATGGCATCCGTCATTAATCATTTTGTTTATTCACAAATCTTTGATCCCCGGTATAAGCTACTGGGTCTTCACCATAAATCATTTTTCACAGCACTCTCTGGCTCAGTTCCAGTCTGTGCCATATAAGCGAAGACCCCCTGTGTTTACACTTGCATTGCGGCTAGGCTTCCCTAGGTGAGGGTGGGTGGGACAACGTTTACAGTCAGCAGATGACCGTTACCCCCGCTGGCCTCCACTCTTGGCCTAAGCAGGAGGACACGCCTTTTCCTCTGCCTTGGTCAGTTCAAACTAAACTGATCAATGCCATGAGTGGACTTTCTCAGGCTTGGGCTGTGGCTGTGCACCAGCCTGAGTGCTCTGGCGCCCTTCGGGACATGTTACTGGTAAACTGGAATGGCCACTCTCCACCTGTTCAATCCAGAAGGGGCTCCTACAGGTTCTTAAGTGAACACTTCATTGGGAACAAGAAAAAATATAAAAAGCGCTATGGAGAGAACAGCAGGCAGGGAGAGTGGGGTGTGGGACGGAGAAACAGTACCTCAATCACGTATGGAGCAGAAGAGGGGCACTGATTACGATTAATTAATCTGTGCGTGGCCCCTGCTGCACTGAAACAATTGGAAGTGACATTTGGCCAGCACTGGCCAATTAAGCAGGCTGCAAAGAAGAGGGACAGTGAAGCCAACAGATGGTAAGCAACAGACAGGCTCCAAGTCTTTTTTGTAAACAATAGTGTCTTGCAAGTGAGACGCATGCACTAGTGCTCCACCCATGGTGTGGAGGATAAACTTGGCGGTGAGGGACAGTAAAAAATAAAAAAGCCATCTGACCATCCACTCTTAATAGGGAAGATGGCTAACTTCCGATGTCACCCACGCCGTACATTTTATTCCATCAGCATAAAATATGCGGTCCTCACAACTCAAAATCAGGTGGGCCGATGTTGAGTTATGGTGAACAGGATACTCGTCGCTGTTGCAACAGAGTACCTGTCAGCCACAGATGCTCACCTCATGCAAATCAGGACCGACCCTCCTCCTCACAGGAACAAACCTTGGTCACCTCACACGTTCACCCTGTGGTCAACTATTTGTTTAGTTGAGAAATGTGAGATTCATGCTCCGCCATCCCAAATCTCACTATGCCACACCCGGGAAATCTGGCTGCTATTCACCCCATCACAAAGATTTTGACAATTACATTCCCTAGCCCAAAGAGCCTCCCATGAGTGCAGCCATCTAAGACTCTGGTGCCCCTTTGACATTTTAATTAATTTTCTAGGTAATGGGAAAGCAACCCTAAGCTTTAACCTAAATGTCATCTCAGATTCTGCAGTATATATTTAACATTACTTACAAGCCTCACCGATGAGCGGGGTGTAGAGATCAATCCAACACAGATACCAAAGCCTAAGACCTCTGGTTACAAGTAAGTACATTTTTCAACTCCACCACTGACCTTATATAAATGAATATGCCTAGAATCAGTATATCAAGCTGCACGTGAAAAAGGAATATAGGTACTAAGCTCTAAACAGGCTCTGCAGCACACTCTATTTGACTCTTGCTTCTTTTCCAATGTGCATGCAGAATGAGTATTATTTAGAGAAAGAATGAAGACTGATACACAATACTGTTTTCATGTCTTCAGGACATCTGTAAGACACGTAAGTAAATGAAGTGCAAACATTGTACATAAAAGTATACCCAGGTGGATAACAATGTGACACACAACAACGTAAACCAAATATCACTGACATGATAATAGCACAGTCCATGAGAGGATAACCCGTGAATACCACAGCCTTATATGATCAAATGACTTTTCAAGACATCTGATCAAATAAGGCTGTAGTATTTATGGGTTATCCTCTCATGGACTGTGCTATTATCATGCCAGTGATTTTTCTGTTGATGTTGTTGTGAGACACATTGTTATCCACCTGGGTGTACTTTTATGTACAATGTTTGCCCTTCATTTACTTATCAAAATTATGTAATTAATTCATTCATTTTGTGTAAATGGTTGGTCTGTCAATACCCACATGCTCATGGGTTTGTGAGTGGACACAAAGTTACCAGAGTACCACCTTACCTAAAAAGTACACAACCTGTTCAATCTGGAAGATTCACTTCCAAGTAATAGTACCAGCACTGGAATGTTATTTTATGTAGTAAAAACATTCAAAAATGTAGCTGTTTTTTGTAGAAAATTTGAATTTACTTTAATAAATCATGCAACTTGAAAGGAACTATTACCGCCCACAGCATGCAAGGCTTTCTGAGCTTGTGCTATCTGTTTTTTGAAAGGCCATATCAAAGACACTGGTTGTTTGCAGTTAAATACAGCAGCTGTGGCGGATATACAACTAGAGATATGGGAAAAGTGATCACGGATTTCACCCCTTTATCCTATGGAAGGTAGGAGAGGTGGTTGGACAACAACACGTTAGACTCACTGTACAGCAAGAGATGGTGTTGCAGGAAGTGCATGTGAAGCTTTCCTTGAGTAGCCCCAAGAATTCATGATGATGTTGGCAATCTCAGAAGCCTCTGGACACTCACGCTACTGTTGATTCATTTTCTGACAGTACAAGCCTGGTCTATCAAAATTCTAAACACTCAAGGTCCTTTACTCCCCTGGGTAAAATTCAGGATGCTGTCACTGATGGAACAAGGGAGGATTTTGTGTTTTCTGGATTTTGGTTAATTTACAGCTAACACAACATGCAATGGGCATCTGAGATAAAAATGTTCAGGATGAACTTTGCATTCTCTCTAGGCAAAGTTCTCATTCAGGTTGGGGAAGTAGCTGTAGGAAGGTGGCCCAGCAGATCATGATAAATTCTCAAGATGCTTCAGGAAGGCTTAAAGGCAACATCTTCTACTGATAGTGTTGGTTTCACATCCATGTATCCCAGGTAGATCCGGAGAATGGGAAAAAGTAAGGTAACAGCCTACAGTCAACTAAACACAACTAGTTGTTTCTCCAGACAATTTCTGAGGATTATATGAGCTGTACTGCTATGAAGAAGCATGTCCAGGATTCATGGGTGTTATAGGGATACTAAATGATGCTAAATGTTGCAACAGTTGGGTGGTCACTGGATGGCTGAGTGAGTTGCAGTACCTAATCTCCTACACCATGAGAGCATCTAAATATAAAGATAATCTGAGTCAAATGGTGATAACGGAGGTAAATCCGTTACTCCACTGGAGATGAATCACTTCCTGTTGTTAATGATAATGTTGGAGCCCTAGAAACAACATTAGAACTGCTGTTGTCATCTTAATTCTGAAACAGCAATTACTGCACCTCACACAACTTCCAAATCTTGCCTGATTTCTTACCTGCCACTTCTACCTTTCAATTCAAGTCTTTAAAAAAATCTTAACCTTAGGCGGATTCCCACCACCCGAGACAGTCAAAGAATATTTACTTCTGACATTGACAAATTAACCTCAGAATGACCACTGATGCAGAGAGGTTTCAGACATCATCATGCAAGATCTCTCCCTAAACTAAGACACTTACTTTAACATTTAAATTAGTCCCCAGGCCAAACTAATTGCAAACACTGCTAACTTAAAGGCTGACGTCTCCCTAAAATTTAGTTTTGATGCAATTTCCATGCAATTGCAAGAGAAATGAGTTGAAACACCAGAAATGCCGAGATCTTTCTCTTTGTACTCGCATGGTCCTGCCAGATTTTCTGGCAGCATGCCTAATGCAGTACTAATCCAATTAAATATAGGGTAGGGCAGTTGCTGGGCAAGGACCTAGCACTGTCTGCGTAAGTGGAACTAGGGGTGAGAACCTGCCATTTTCAATTAAATATCCTTCATCGGAGCAGAGCCTTCTCCCATATTGGCTCCATTGACTTGCTGGGTGGTCCTTTATTACTGACAGCAAGGCAGGGGTATTTTTCATTCCATCAAGTCCTATGTCAGCCACAGCAACAACAGCTACATAATGCTGCTAACAGCGGATAACCAGATGTTGATGGTATAACCACATACCTCTGGTGCGAGTGCAACTACAGAGATTATCCGTTGTATGGTGTTTCAAACTTAATGCATTTTTCATAGAGCATTCACTTATGGGCTAGAGATCTGCACTTTTATTGCTACAAACCAGCATATAACTTCTTCCCTTAGTACATCACTCTGCTTAAAAAGCTCTTTGCATATGGTTAGCAAAGGAGGAAGAACTTTCAGTATCCAAGGTTCTTGACTTTATAACTTCCTGCGTCTGTGGCTCAATCTGCAAATAAGTCCACAACTTTTCATAGCAGCAAAGGACTTGGCTAGTTTCTGTCACACTTCTACTGTCTTGGCCTGTTGTTTTAAGGCAATTCTCAGTGCCAAGAAGCCTTTGGGTACTCAGCAAGAAATACCTCCTCTTGGATTGGGAAGTGGAGGACGAGTGGGCATCTGCATCGTCCAATAGCCAAAGCCTAGAAACATTAGAAGGCTTTTGCTTGCTAGAAAAGGGACTGTGGACAGTCCAGTATCGCTTAGATAGCACTCAGAAATTCCACCATTGGCTGGGACCATTGTATACTACTGTAAAATGTCAGAAGGTGAGGGGATTTTATCATCAAACAGGCATTTTCCTAGGTCTTTGGTTTACAGTCTGAAGACTTCCACTATGCTTCCCTTTGCAAGGAGAGACTGCTGTTCCAGGTGCTGGCAAACACATTTATAAAGTCATGATATATTAGAAGCCTCTGCTTAGTTACCTCTTCATCCAAAATAAGCAAACATCTATGCGCTTTCTAATTTTAATAATGGAGTAATGGTGGTATACCATTTGAACTTGTGCTACAGGTGTAACTCATTGTTCTCCATGTTTGCACTGGCGGACTTGGGCAGGGGCCTCTGGGCTGATATAGTTGTTGTTTTTTAATTCAAGACATTTGCCTTCTAGTCCATGGAGAAATATACTTTAGCTTTGGACAGTTGCTAAGACCAAAACACATTGCGCAGAGGGACGCAATTTTGGTTATAAGTTCTGGTTTTAAGGAATGGATCAGGGCCGTAGCCAATGCCTAGATGTCACATATTTTCAAGCCTCTTGACAGTGCCTTACTTGACAAAAATCCTCACCCATACAGAGGTGTCATGCTTTATCATAGGGCACCTCCCCATGCTTGCATTTGGGAAAATGCCAGCTTGGGCTACAACCCTCCTTAGAGGGGATCTTGTGATAGGATGCAACACAGGTGGCATAACTCTATGATAGTGGTGTAGGTGAGATATATCATTGGGAAGGAGGGAAGGTAAGTGGTGAAGGAAATGTAATTAAAATTGCCTCTTAGTGGACTAAAGCTTTCTTGTTGTCCCCAGTGGGACAACACCCTGGATTTAACTCACCAAGAGAGAGTGGTCGACAAGTATCTGCCTTAGACAAACACTCTCATAGAGGTGAAGCAGCATCCATTAGGACCATTCCCTCTCAGCTTATCTAAATATGCAGTGAGAAGAATAAGAAGATAAGATATGTAACACCAAATATATTTTCTGTTCAAACTCTATAAGCATGTACCTGGCATGAAAAGGTATATATTAATTATATGTATAACACATTTACAACAATACTGATCAAACAGTGCACCACATTTGTATGTGGTGAATCAGCAATGCACTCAAAACGTTAAGGTCTGGAGGTTCAAAGAACTTCACAGCCCCTGAAGGGTAGCAAGGTCCTCTTGAATGAGGATGAAGGGATACATCCTCTCTATGTAAATACTACTGACCAAAGAGTATCCCTTCTAGAATTCTGGTTCCTACACAAGGAAGAAGAGGGGGGATTATGTTAAATGCCACCTCCTATGCACCACTCCCACTGTAGTGGGGAAGGGAAAGAAACCCTGTCTCATATTGATACGTAATAAAATGTTCCCATTTGGATTCCTGGCCACCACCACTTGGGATATACATTCAGAGACTTCAAACCTTTAGAACACTCCCTATTGGCCATTCCATAAAGTTCCTTTTTTAATGTACCTTACTTAGGTTTGGAATTAAATTTAATTTAAGTAATATTCAATGCACAATATATTTCAGCGATCCTAACAAATCATTTAACACCAAGTAGGTTTTAACAACTGAGAATGACCTTTTAGATGGAACTGCCATAACAACATCTTCATGCCCTATAATCTGGGTAGGAGGGTTAGAGTCCAATTTCATCATCAACTCTCTTTAGTGAGGCCTACCCAATAGGTAAGAACCTTACATGTCTGCAAAAACCTTGGATTGGATGTTTTTGCCCTTGTTTTCCAGACTAGGTATGAAGTACACTAAAACAACAATGGATTTGTTGTCATATCTATAAAGACAAATGTCAGCCAGTCAAATTAAATTTGGCATCACCAGGCAATTTATACCTAGCTCACACATCTGTTAATATGCATGTTCGCATTCCCTATATGTATGAATTAACATTGGCCTTCTTTGTTTGATTTTTCAACTTCACATTTATAGAACCAAGTCTTTAGGAATATTCTCACACTTTACAACTTCAATTTGAGTGTCAGCTATACATTGTAGATGTCATGACTCAGCCCTGTGCCTTATGCCTGGGATATTACTCGCTGCCCTCATGTCATTCCCTCCACTGTGCTGCCTTTCCATCTCAAAAGCTCCATGATTCCCCTCTCCTGTTAGGCCTGAACCATTGACCCTTCTGTGTGTTTTGTTATACAAGTTTCATCTAGTTTCCACCTGCAGATATTACGTGTCCTTTATAATAGTCATGTTTCCACCATGAACTATTAGGTTGTACCATCATGCACTTGAGTTCCATTGTACTTGCTGTTGTCAATTACCATTTGCACCTGCTGCCTGTTAAGCCATGCCTGTTTGTATGTAACCTGTGACTTTTCCCAGGCTCCCAGGAAGTCTCCATGTAAGATACATACATGCACTTCTAGAACCCTCTTGGTTTCCTTTATAAATAGCCCCTCAGAACTTGCACCAGGGCTTGGTCGTGTACCTAAATCCGGATCAGCATAAATCTCCTTTAAGTCCTGTGCAAGAAGCTTCCCTGCTCTCATCTCCAGAGTCACCTGGAACCACTGTGCTCCTGCCCAGCACAAGCTTCATCCCTGCATTCATCTACTGAGTCACCCGGACCTCCCTCGCTTTGTTCCTGCACAACCTTGTTTCTTCACCATCTGCCAAGTCTTCCGGAAACCACAGGATGTTCCAGTCTTACAGGTACTTTCTGATGACTCAGAGATCCTGAATCCGAGACCACTCTGTGTCTCTCCTCTGTGAGATATGATTCCACCACTTTAACTCTTAGCAAAGACCTGCCTGCAAACTCCTGTAAAGTAATTTCCAGGTTAAGTACTTGTCTCCAGGTTAGTGCATACTAATCTTAAGTAGTCATTGCAGGCCTGTCTGTATCTCCTTGAGTCTGCATCTGCACTCTTTCTCCAAGTCTTGGTTTTCTGAACTGTGTTGCTCATGGACTAGGGACTGTTTCCGGAATCAACCTGTACCTCCAATTTAAAATGTGCGTTATTCTGTTTTGTGGTATATCTTGGGAGTGCCTGTGACTTCTGTGTATCAAGAGGAACCATGTTTTCTAGATTGCCTTGGGAGCGTCTCCTAACACCAATCCATGTTCATAAAACAATCTTGGAAAATTCAGTTATTCCAACCTTCTGTCACAAAGTAACCTTGTTTCTTATGTTGCTGTGTTTTCAAATGTAAGACAATGTACAGAGTGTAAACCTGGGAGGGTTGATAACTCTAACCTTGCAACAAGAATTATTCTGTTTCATGTGAATGCACATAATCAAGTTCTGATCTATATGCAGAGCACAACCTTAGGAAAGTCTTGTTCCTGAGTTCATGTAGTTCTGAATGTAATCCAATTCTGAGAATAACCTGATCTCAAACATAACAGAGTCATTTAACTTCCAACTATCTGAGTGTTGATTTCGGAGTGCCAGTTACTCTGATCTGAGTTTTCTCTGGGGTGACTTAACTCCACCTAGTACTTCTAGTTCTTCTTCGAGAGGTCCAGAAGATTCCTCTAGTTATATGTTTCATATGCTTCTATGTTATGATTATTTTAGAAACTTGTAAGTGTGGAATATCAATAGTATCATATTGTAAAGCATCTAGTGAATATATGCACTGATGGTAATTGCTTCTTCTTGTTGTGTTACGTGCATTGTGCTTTCACAATATCCAGAAGTGCTGACTCACAAAACCCATCTTTGAATTCACCCAAAAGTTGAGAAGTGACAATCCTATTTGCAAAGTAGGTTAATCGCAGAGCAGAACCAGTACCTCAAGTTCTTGCTTGTTAGTTTGTGCTTTCCCTACTTCCTCCATAAGAAGTTGTTGGTTACTAAGGGTACTATCCCTGGACCTGACCTCTTATAGATATGGGAGTGGGGGCCTAGAATCGGCTCCAGATTCGTCCCCATGGTTAGAACCAGGTGAGTGTGCAAGATTAGACTTCTTATGCTCACTTTCACATTACCTTTACACATGGGGGCATAATGGGGGTCATTCCAACCCTGGCGGTCGGTGTTAAACCTGCGGCTAAACCACCAACAGGCTGGCGGTAAAAAAAATGGAATTCCGACCCTGGCGGAAACCGCCAACAGAGACCGCCACATCAACACACCGCCCGCCACGGCGGGATAAACAAACAGCGCGGCGGTCACCGCCAACAGACAGGCAGGAGTCAATGTACCGCCCACCCTATCACAACACACCAATCTGCCACCTTTTCCGGGGCGGTAGCCCCGCCGATAAAAACACGGCGGAAACAGCCATTTCAAACGGAAAACGCTCACTTCCATACACCCCACGAGGAATCTGGACAGCATGGAACCCGAACTCCACATCCTCCCAGCGATTGTCTTCCTGCTCCTCTACCAGGAGCACGAACGCCGGCACAGAAGACAACAGTGAGTACTGCACCTACGACACAGGGGAGGCAGAAAATTATGGGGACACACATACGCGACACACCCACCCCCACCCACTACAACACACACATCAATGCATAGAAATACGTCACAGTCCCCCCCCCAAACCCCTCCGGAAGAAAGCAAAGACAAAAGGAAATGATTCTAAACATTGGAATATATTGTAATACTAGCTGAATTATATACATATATATCTACACATCAAAAACACTTATATACATATATGTACAAGTCCGAGCATTGTAGCAGGTATTGTCCGTGGACCACTGGGCCCAAATCACATGGGCAAAGCCCACACAGGATACCTGACTCCAACGGAGAGAACACTGCAGGGGCATCAGAGAGGAAAACTACAGGCACCTCAGGGGGAAGGGAAGGGGGGGCACCTCAGCCAGATGAGTGCACGACGCCAGATCCACGAGGGGCCTCCATGGCCACTGTTCAATCCTGGGGAGTGCAAAGCCACAGTCTCTCAAGTCTCTATAGTGGGTGGGTTGCCCACTGTTCCATCCTGGGGATTGCAAAGCCACAGTCTCTCAAGTCTCTACAGTGGGTGGGTGGCCACTGTTCCATCCTGGGGAGTGCAAAGCCACAGTCTCTCAAGTCTCTGCAGTGGGTGGGTTGCCCACTGGACCATCCTGGGGAGTGCAAAGCCACAGTCTCTCAAGTCTCTGCAGTGGGTGGGTTGCCCACTGGACCATCCTGGGGATTGCAAAGCCACAGTCTCTCAAGTCTCTACAGTGGGTGGGTGGCCACTGTTCCATCCTGGGAGTGCAAAGCCACAGTCTCTCAAGTCTCTGCAGTGGGTGCGTTGCCCACTGGACCATCCTGGGGAGTGCAAAGCCACAGTCTCTCAAGTCTCTGCAGTGGGTGGGTTGCCCACTGGACCATCCTGAGGAGTGCAAAGCCACAGTCTCTCAAGTCTCTACAGTGGGTGGGTGGCCACTGTTCCATTCTGGGGAGTGCAAAGCCACAGTCTCTCAAGTCTCTGCAGTGGGTGGGTTGCCCACTGGACCATCCTGGGGAGTGCAAAGCCACAGTCTCTCAAGTCTCTGCAGTGGGTGGGTTGCCCACTGGACCATCCTGGGGAGTGCAAAGCCACAGTCTCTCAAGTCTCTGCAGTGGGTGGGTTGCCCACTGGACCATCCTGGGGATTGCAAAGCCACAGTCTCTCAAGTCTCTACAGTGGGTGGGTGGCCACTGTTCCATCCTGGGAGTGCAAAGCCACAGTCTCTCAAGTCTCTGCAGTGGGTGGGTTGCCCACTGGACCATCCTGGGGAGTGCAAAGCCACAGTCTCTCAAGTCTCTGCAGTGGGTGGGTTGCCCACTGGACCATCCTGGGGAGTGCAAAGCCACAGTCTCTCAGGTCTCTACAGTGGGTGGGTGGTCACTGTTCCATCCTGGGGAGTGCAAAGCCACAGTCTCTCAAGTCTCTGCAGTGGGTGTGTTGCCCACTGGACCATCCTGGGGAGTGCAAAGCCACAGTCTCTCAAGTGGATGACAGTCTCCACTGGTCCTGGAGGGGGACTGGTGCCCAGAGTTCTTCGTGCAGCCCTGCCCGACACAGATGCAGGCCTGCCCCTGCCGCTAATGGGCCAGCGGTGCTTGAGACGCCGGTGCCCAGTTCAGCGGTGCTTGAGACGGCGGTGCCCAGTTCAGCGGTGCTTGAGATGAAGGGCCCAGTTCAGCGGTGCTTGAGACGGCGGTGCCCAGTTCAGCGGTGCTTGAGACAGCGGTGCCCAGTTCAGTGGTGCTTGAGATGAAGGGCCCAGTTCAGCGGTGCTTGAGACGGCAGTGCTCAGTTCAGCGGTGCTTGAGATGAAGGGCCCAGTTCAGCGGTGCTTGAGACGGCGGTGCCAAGTTCAGTGGTGCTTGAGACGGCGGTGCCCAGTTCAGCAGTGCTTGAGATGATGGGCCCAGTTCAGCGGTGCTTGAGACGGCGGTGCCCAGTTCATCGGTGCTTGAGATGAAGGGCCCAGTTCAGCGGTGCTTGAGATGAAGGGCCCAGTTCAGCGGTGCTTGAGACGGAGGTGCCCAGTTCAGCGGTGCTTGAGACGGCGGTGCCCAGTTCAGCGGTGCTTGAGACGACGGTGCCCAGTTCAGCGGTGCTTGAGATGAAGGGCCAAGTTCAGCGGTGCTTGAGACGGTGGTGCCCAGTTCAGCGGTGCTTGAGACGGCGGTGCCCAGTTCAGTGGTGCTTGAGACGGCGGTGCCCAGTTCAGCGCTGCTTGAGTGAAAGGGCCCAGTTCAACGGATCCGGCCATGGCGTGCAGGTCATTTGCCACCTGTCCTGTGGCTGGCAGGCCGTTCCTTCCCATCTGTCAGGTGGCTGGTGGGGCCTTCCTGGTCTGCAGTACCGGGCCTGTTGGTGTCCTCCAGCCCACCTGGGATGGGGCTGGCAGGGCCCTCCTGGCCAGCTGGGCTGATGGCGGTCTCCTCGGCGTGCTGCCCTTCCCAGCCTTCCCTGTTCGCCTGTGGCCCTTCCCCACCTTGGGCGGTGTGCCACCTGTCTCCACACTTCATGCCAGAGCCATGGTAGGGATTTTAGTTCCTGGGTTTTTCACCCTCTCGCGCCGGCCGCTGACTATCTTCGGGTGTTTTTCCGGGGGTGGGCTGCCCGTGCCTTGGCTCCGTACTGAACTGGCTGCCCTTGAGGGTGGGGGACTCCACAGTCCATGGCAGACTGTCATCACAGGGCCCGGTTTTGTGGTGGCTGAGGTGCTGACTGGAGTCCAATGAGATGGACGGGGTGGGGGAGTTGTAGGGAAGAGGTTAAGTTTGGACAGGAAAAGCTTTTTAGGAGCAGTGGGACGGGTAGGTGTAGTGGGTATGAGAGTGGAGGAAGAGGTTGTGGTTGTAGGAGTCTTAAGTCTGGTGTCTTTGGGTGCAGGTGCTTGGGCTGGAGGCTGTTGTGAGGTGGATGGCTGTTGGGTGGGTGGCTGCCTGCGTTTGTGTAGCTTGGAAGAGGGGGAGACAGACACACTGGGAGAGGACTGGGAGAGGACACAGGGGACGTGTGAATGGTAGTGGGCGTGGTGACTGCACGTGTGTGGGGGGTTCTGGTGTGTGTGCTGATGATGAACGTTGTGGCTGAAGATGTTGTGCATGCAAGTGTGAGTGGAGACGTGACAGGGAGGGAGGAGGGAGACGAGGAGGAGGGGGACACAGTGGAGGCAGTGGGTGTTGGTATGTCTGTATGTGCTTGTGTGAATGCTTGTGTGACGTGTGGTGCTTATGTCTGGATGAGCTTCCCTTGGGTGTTGAGGTGTGTGCAGGCTGGTCTGATGGTGTGGCTGGGATAGGCTGAGGTACAGGTAATAAGGTATGGGTGGAGGAAGTTGGAGGGGGGAGGCTAGAGACAGGGACAATTGCTGCCATCAGTGCTGAGGCCAGAGTGTTGAACGATCGCTGAAGGGCAGCCTGACCAGAATGAATGCCCTCCAGGTATGCATTACTCTGGTGCACCTCTCTTTCGACACCCTGGATGGCATTCAAAATGGTAGACTGCCCAACAGTGAGCATCCTCAGGAGGTCAATGATCTCCTCACTGAGGGCAGCAGGGGTGACTGGGGCAGGGCCTGAGGTGCCTGGGGCGAAGGAGATGCCCACCTTCCTGGGTGAGCGGGCACGGGGCAAACGCTGAGGGGCTGCTGGGAGGGCGGTGCTGGAGCGCTGGGTGGCGGCTGTACCTGTTGTTGCGGGGGGCACGGATGTTGCCGCCACCACAAGGGAGCTCCCTTCAGAGGACGAGTCCGTGTCACTAATATCTGCACGAGTCCCCACTGTGGAGCTCCCCTCGCCCTCCATCCCACTGGTGTATTCGGAACCCGTTGCATGGCCCTCCAGGGCCTTGTGGGATGCAGCTCCCTCGTGCTCCGATGCCACTTCTCCTCCGCCTGATGATGCTAATGCACACATGAACAGGAAGACCACAAAAAAGGGGGGGGAGAAAAGAAAGACATGTTTAGTGCATGCATTGGCGACACCGTTGGCGGAGAGGACAGACACAGAAGCCCCCTGCACTACGCCGCGCACTTGGGGTCCACTACTCTATCCGTGGGACATGGCCCACAAGCCATGGATAACTGTACTTGGCACCCTACAGAGGTGGGTGGCGGGGGCACAGGGCCATGCCTTACGGAGGGGCCTAGCCTACAGAAATCGCCCTGGCCTAGGGATACCCACAGCCCTCCTCCCCCACCCAGACACCTCCACTGCGCGCAAAGTCACCAGAATGAGAGTGTACTCACCCCCTTGTGTCTGCTGTGATGTCCTCACGCGCCCATCCAAATCGGGGTAGGCCACCGCCAGGATCCGGGACATCAGGGGGGTCAAAGTCCGACTGGCACCCCTCCCACGTTGGGAGGCCATCCCCAGCTGAGCCTCCGCCGTCTTCCTGCTCCAGCGCCGGATGTCCTCCCATCTCTTCCGGCAGTGGGTGCCCCGTCTGTGGTGGACCCCCAGGGCCCGGACGTCCTTGGCGATGGCACGCCAAATGTCTATCTTCTGGTGGGCGCTGACCTATGTGAAATGTACAGGGGGAGAAAAAGAGTCATCACCTTCTGCACCCTCAATGTGAGTGGCCCCCCATCCCTACCCTTGCCATGTGGCACATCCTGTCATCCGTCGTTTGATGCATGCCTCATTCGCTCCCCTCCCCACCATCTTTCATCCACCAGACTCAACACAGGCATTGGCCACAAAGCATGGTCCCAGTGTACTTACCTGTTGGTCTGGAGGACCGTAGAGTAGCGCATACTGGGGGAGGACCCCATCCACGAGTTTCTCCAATTCCTGAGCAGTGAAGGCAGGGGCCTTTTCCCCAGTCGCATGAGCCATTGTCTCTTCCAGACCGAGGTCACAGCAGCACTTGCAGTGTAGGTCCTCTCCTGTCGAAGATCAGGTATCGACTGATTCAGCAGATAGAAAATGGCGGTCACGTCCACGGCAGCGCATACCGCGGTTGTGCGTACCGCGACCGCTGGCGCACATCGTCATTGGCTCCTGAGACCCATAGGGTTCAATGTTAACCAATGCTGCTTTGCACCCCGGTCTTCGACCGCCTACCGCCACGGTGTGCCACGCCAGCGCATTGACCTCACATCCCATTGTCACACTTCACAGGTCAGGCAGCCGCCATTTCAAGGGCCCACATGGCTTACTTTTAACTGCGTCACACATACCTAGGCCTTGCCTCAACACTCATACAAACCATTCAATGCATTGGGAATCGTGTTTTGCGCAAACTGTGGTTACATACCTGTGGGCTGATTGACTCTGTGCTCGCTGTTGTCCTTCATAGGCACCGTCCGCTGGGACATGCTAGGAGATGGATGAATCTTCCCGTGTACAGACCGCTGGTGGACCTGTCGACAATGGAGGAAAGACATGTCATACTGACATACAGGCTTGACTGAGCCACTATTCAGGAACTGTGTGCCCAGCTGGAGCCAGACCTGATGTCACCCATCCGCCAACCCACAGGGATCCCCCCTCTAGTGCAGGTGCTGTCAGTACTCCATTTCTTTGCAAGTGGGTTATTTCAAACAACAGTGGCCATATCATCAGGGATGTCCCAGCCTATGTTTTCCAAGGTGTTGTCCAGAGTGTTGTCTGCCCTTCTGAAACACATGCGGAGCTACATCGTTTTCCCTGAGGTGGAGGATTTGCCAACAGTGAAAAGTGATTTCTATGCCCTTGGACATATCCCCAACATCATAGGTGCCATTGATGGGACCCATGTGGCTTTAGTACCCCCCAGCAGGAGTGAACAAGTGTACAGAAACAGAAAGAGTTATCATTCGATGAATGTACAGATGGTGTGTTTGGCAGACCAGTACATCTCCCATGTGAATGCCAAGTTCCCTGGCTCTGTGCATGATGCCTACATCATGCGGAATAGCAGCATCCCTTACGTGATGGGTCAACTCCAGAGGCACCGTGTGTGGCTAATTGGTGACTCTGGTTACCCCAACCTGTCATGGCTACTAACCCCAGTGAGGAATCTCCGGACAAGGGCAGAGGAACGGTACAATGAGGCCCATGGGAGAACTAGGAGGGTGATCGAGCGGACCTTCGGCCTTCTGAAGGCCAGGTTCCGCTGCCTCCATATGACAGGTGGATCCCTAATGTACTCACCAAAGAAGGTGTGCCAGATCATCGTGGCCTGCTGTATGCTTCACAACCTGGCTTTGTGACGCCAGGTGCCTTTTCTGCAGGAGAATGGTCCAGATGGTGGTGTTGTAGCAGCTGTGGAGCCTGTGGAGAGTGAAGACAAGGAAGCCGAAGAGGACGACATAGACAACAGGAACACAGTAATACAGCAGTATTTTCAATGACACACAGGTAAGATTCCAACCCGGCATATTACATGTACTTAACCCCTAATACCTCTCTACTGTCTGACCTTTTCCCCCTGTGTATGGTAACTGAGTTGTGACTTTCCATTCCAATTTCAGAGATGTGGGCCATACTGCGTGGCATCTGCTTTGTTTCCCCATGGATTACAGCTGTGTGACAGTGGTATGTTGGCATCACAAAGTACATATGTATTTTGGAACGGTAATGTCTAATACATTGGTACAAATTCACAGCCGGACTCCTGATTGTTTTGTGCAATAACTGTGTTTATTTCAGTGCTCTATATTGGTGGGTGGTTGCAAATCGGTGAGGGGTGATGGTGGAGGATTGTCCATGGCAGAGTCCAGACTATTAGTTTCACAGGTGCAATGTCCAAATGCCTGTGGAAAGTGGAGCATGGGCAGTATACGAATGGACAGGGTGTCAATGCGGGACAGTGGGAGGACAATCAGGGAGGTATCCTTTCCTGGCGGGGGTCTTGGCATCTTACTCTGTCTTCTTCCTGGATCTCAGGGCCCGCCTGCGGGGTGGTTCTCCTTCTGCAGGGGGTGGGGTGCTGGTGGCCTGTTGGTCCTGTGACGGGCCTCCTGTCCACTAGCGCCGGCAGAGGTGGTAGGCAGTTCTTGGTCCATGCTAGTGTCAGGGGCCCTTTGTCCTGCCACAGTGTCCCGCAATGTGGTGACTACCTGATTCAGAGCCAATACAATGGTGGCCAGGGCGGAACTGATGTTTCGAAGTTCCTCCCTGAACCCCAAATACTGTTCCTCCTGCAGAAGCTGGATCTCCTGAAACCTGGCCAGGACCGTCGCCATCGTCTCCTGGGAGTGGTGGTATGCTCCCATGATGGAGGAGAGGGCCTCGTGGAGAGTGGGTTCCCTGGGCCTGTCCCCCCCCGTCGCACAGCAGCCCTCCCAGTTCCCCTGTTTCCCTGGGCCTCTGTCCCCTGGACCGTGTGCCCACTACCACTGCCCCCAGGTCCCTGTTGTTGTTGGGGTGGGGGGTTAACCTGGGTGCCCTGTAGTGGTGGACACACTGCTGCTTGACGTGTCCTGGGGACAGAGGTATGGGCCCGCTGGATGGGTGCTGTGCTGGTGTTCCCAGAGGGGGGAAGGTCTGCTATGGGCTGTGGCTGTCTGAGGGGAACCGACTGTCCCGAGGTCCCCGATGGGCCGGGCTGGTCATCTAGATCCAGGTCAACAGAGGTGCTGTCCTCACTGTGGGCCTCTTCTGGGGGTGGAGTGGACATTTGTGGACCCTCCTGTGCGGTGACGTGGCGTTCGGGTCCTGCAGGGGTATAAAAGTATGGTTATTGCATTTGTGTGTGCCATAGCGTGTAATGGGTCGGTGCCCTTGTACCCCAGTGCTGGCATTCCTGTGTGGGGGCTTTTGTGACGGTGGTTTGGGGGAGGATGGGTACGTGCAGTGGGCATGCTTTGGTGATGGGTGTCCATGCTTTGTGATCGCATGCAGGGATTGGTGTTGGGATGGGTGGCTTGTGATGGTGAGCCATTTGCAAGGAGCAGGATGTGATGGGGTGAGGGTGAGGGTGGGGGTATGAGTTGGCATGCTGGTGGGGTGGGGGGATGAAGTAGTGATGATTTCACTTACCAGAGTCCATTCCTCCAGATACTCCTGCGAGGCCCTCAGGATGCAGGATCGCCAAGACTTGCTCCTCCCATGTTGTAAATTCTGGGGGAGGAGGTGGGTGTCCGCTGCCAGTCCGCTGCACCGCGATGTTGTGCCTGGATACCATTGAACGCACCTTCCCCCGTAGGTCGTTCCACCGCTTCCTGATGTCGTCCCTATTTCTTGGGTGCTGTCCCACAGCGTTGACCCTATCGACTATTCTGCTCCATAGCTCCATCTTCCTGGCAATGGTGGTGTGCTGCACCTGTGTCCCGAAGAGCTGTGGCTCTACCCGTACAATTTCCTCCACCATGACCCTGAGTTCATCCTCGGAGAACCTGGGGTGTCTTTGCGGTGCCATGGGGTGGTGTGGGTGATGTGTGGGGTGGATTGTGTGGTGATGTGTATCAGTGTGTTGTGTGAAGTGCGTGGAAATATTGCTGGGTGAAAGTAAAATGCGCGTCTGGGTGCTCAGTTCTCTTTTTCTCAGTGCGTGGTCCCGATTCTGTAGGAGTGGGGGTTTGTGGGTGATGTGGGTGTGTGTTTTATATTGTATTGGGTGTGTGGGAGTGGTGTGTGTATGTGTATCAGGTGTGTGTATTTCCAATGTGGATGTGTTTTATAAGAGTGTGTGTATTTTGAGCGCGGCGGTGTGTACCGCCAATAGATTACCGTGGTTGAAAGACCGCCGCATGGATTCGTGTGTTGTGATAGTGTGGGCGTATTTCTGTTGGCGTGACGGTGGAGGTTTGGTCATCGCCAGTTTTTTGCTGCCCTTTGGTGTGGCGGACTTTTGTGGATGTCTGTATTTTGGCGCTTTGCGTGTTGTGGGTCAGAATGACCGTGGCGGTTTACCGCGGCCGCGGCGGTATGTTGGCGGTCTTCTGACAGCGGTAAGCGGCTTTTACCGCCAGGGTTGGAATGACCCCCAATGTCTCTTGCATTTACATTTCCCGCACACCTGCCCAATTGCAGGACTAAGGTTATCCTTAGGAACACGACTATCCAAGTGAAATGTAAAACGTCTAATCATGTGTTTTTAAAAAGTGACCTTCATCAGTTTGTGATATTTGCTGTAATTACACTGTTTGGGCCTCATAATAAGTAAGCCATTAAGTGATACGAATTACGCATTTTGCCTTAATTCTCAGGTAAATATCAGCTGGTCAAAACTGCTGGAAAATGCTGGGTATCAAATCAATCTTTATTGCTCTCAGTTAAAAGCCATAAAAAACATTAAACATTTTGAGAAGTCCCCCAGGAGTTGTCCTCGTATCGACCCCTATTGATACTAAACACCAGAGATAAAATCCTCTGTAAGATTTTGGCTCTCATGCTGCTGCCGTTCCCCCACATCTGATACACATAGACCTATGCAGCTCTGTGCCTCGCAGAAACACCTCATTGAATATCCAGCAGTTGTTCAAAATAATGGATGCCAGCCGGGACCTTTACCTCTATGCTGGTAGTCTCTCCCTGGACATCCAGCAGAATTTTGATTCATTGAATTGAGACTTCATACTAGCAACGCTGCATCGCTTCGGGACTCCTCAGGCCTACCTCAAATGGGCCAAATTGCTGTATGCTGCCCCCATAGCTCGGGCTCAGACAGGTCTACACATATACTAGTCCTACCCGGTATGGCAAGGCACGAGGCAAGATTTGGGAGGAATACAAAGGGCTCTGTAAATCGCCCATCTCCATGGAATGGGATACAACCTGTTAGAGGGTAGCCCACCATAAAGAAGGTAGCGGACCATAGATCGGCCTTTTTCCAAAATTGGTACTCAAACAATCTTTATTCATGTGCACTCACTAAAAAGCACCTGCTACCAAGGTGCAACCTTGCCATAGAGCAGTGGTTCCCAACCTGTGGGCCGGGCACCCCTGGGGGTCCGCGAAGCCTCCTCAGGGGGTCCGCGACTGCTTAAAAAACGTATTAATATTAGGTTCCAGCTATCAGTAATGACTCAGTGGGGGTCCCCGTGTTCCAATAATGATTCAGTGGGGGTCCCCGGGCTCCAGTATTGATAAAATGGGGGTCCACAGAAGTCAAAAGGTTGGGAACCACTGCCATAGAGCATAACATAATACATAGTAGAGTTGCACTGTATAAGTAAACATTTAGGAAAAGAGTCCTTTTCAAATTCTCAGTTATATTCAGTTCTTCACTTTATTTTCCTTCTATCTTTAAAAACATCACACATCAACAGCAAGCGACAGCCAATGCCTATTGTCCATACAAGTGGACTTCTTCAGGGCGCAAAAGATTTTGGTATTGATCCTCCAGACACAATTTTTTACAGTCCCATGGCAATCACCATAATGGGGATATCCTTAAGTCACAGTAATTGTTCTCACCACAAAAGTAAATGCTATTGTCCCATTGATATCCACTGGTCCAAGGGTCTCTATTTTTCAAAAACGTATTCCATCATCAGAAAAATTAGAATCAATTATATTCAACAATGGCACTGCATCCGGTACCAATACCCACACACATACTTCCTCCTCCAAATCCAAAAGGTGACAGTGCAACTGTTGTGGGGGAGTAACCAGTCCGTTGAGATTTAAATCAGGCCCTATGTCTTCGGCATCAAGTCAGTCTGGATATGATTTAATAGAACACAACCATAAATCTTTCCTGCACCAGCCATAACAAGATCAGTCTGAAGTTGGTACGGATTGTCGGCTACCTTTTTGATGCAAGGTGCTAATCCAGAATCTGTGAACAATTATATTAGATGGTACTGGATTCAAGACCTTAGTAAGAACAGGGGCCCAACCTTTGGATTGATTTGTTACAAATCCATAGGTAACCCATCTTGTCTGGGGGAATAATTTGGATTCTGGCTTGCTAGTATGTCCTACTTTAGTGGATCACTTGAACTTGGGGAATACAATTTTTGAAATGGGCATGCTATTCGTGAGTCCCGATGAATACATCAGGCAGTTTTGATGCCTGTTATAACCCCATGTCAAGCGTTCCCATAATTTCTGTTTTATCTTTCAACTGTGCTATCTGCTTTAGGACACCCCAAAACCTGGACTGTAGATGTGTTTTTTTCAATATATATTTCCTTTCATATTCTCTCATATCTTTTTTAATATAAACCAAAAAGGCGTATGTTAGAGCTGGCATCCTTAGGGTGGTCTTACCCTGGACTTTCTGCATTTTACCTCCTGTTTTTAGCTGTATCTTTTTGTTGGCCTTAGGACTCTGAGCACTTTATCACTGCTAACTAGTGCTAAAGTGCATGTGCTTCTCGCTTAAACATGGTGACATGGCATATTTAATTTACTTGTACCCAGGGCCTGTAAATTAAATACAACCACTAGGCCTGTAGCACTGATTGTGCCGCTCACTTAAAGCAGCCCTGTAAACACGTCTCAGCCTGCCTTTTCAGAGCCTGTGTATGCAGTTTCGCTGCCACTTAAACTTCAACTTCAACTTGGCATTTAAAACCTCTTGCCAAGCCTTAAACACCCCTTTTAGTACATATTATTCACCACTAAGGTAGACCCTGATAGCCCATAAGGCAAGGTGCTATGTACATAAAAGGTAGAACATGTATGTAAGGAAATGCCTCCTTAGCATGGTTACCCCCTGACTTTTTGCCTTTGCTGATGCCAAGTTATGATTTGAAAATGTGCTGAGGCCTACTAACCAGGCCACAGCACCAGTGTTCTTTCCCTAACCTGTACTTTCGTTTCCACAATAGCCACCCCCTGGCATCCAGGTAAGTCCCTTGTAACTGGTACCCCTGGTACCAAGGGCCCTGATGCCAGGGAAGGTCTCTAAGGGCTGAGGCATATCTTATGCCACCCTGGGCACCCCTCACTCAGTACAGATATACTGCTTGCCAGCTTGTGTGTGCTAGTGGGGATAAAAAGACTATGTCGACATGGCACTCCCCTCAGGGTGCTATGCCAACCTCACACTGCCTATAGGTATAGATAAGTCACCCCTCTAGCAGGCCTTACAGCCCTAAGGCAGGGTGCCCTATACCCGAGGTGAGGGCATAAGTGCATGAGCACTATGCCCCTACAGTGTCTAAGCAAAACCTTAGACATTGTAAGTGCAGGGTAGCCATAAGAGTATATGGTCTGGGAGTCTGTCATGCACGAACTCCACAGCACCATAATGGCTACACTGAAAACTGTGAAGTTTGGTACCAAACTTCTCAGCACAATAAATGCACACTGATGCCAGTGTACATTTTATTGTGAAATACACCCCAGAGGGCATCTTAGAGATGCCCCCTGAAACCTTAACCGACTTCCAGTGTGGGTTGATTAGTTTTAGCAGCCGCAACACACCAGACATGTTGCTGGCCACATGGGGAGAGTGCCTTTGTCACTCTGTGGCTAGTAACTTGTACTAGGTGGAGGTGCTTCTCACTTCCCCCTGCAGGAACAGTAACGCCTGGCGGTGAGCCTCAAAGGCTCACCCCCTTTGTTACAGCACCCCAGGGCACTCCAGCTAGTGGAGTTGCCCGCCCCCTCCGGCCACGGCCCCACTTTTGAAGGCAAGACCGGAGGAGATAATGAGAACAACAAGGAGGAGTCATTGGCCAGTCTGAACAGCCCCTAAGGTGTCCTGAGCTGAGGTGACTCTGACTTTTAGAAATCCTCCATCTTGCAGATGGAGGATTCCACCAATAGGGATAGGAATGTGCCCCCCTCCCCTCAGGGAGGAGGCACAAAGAGGGTGTAGCCACCCTCCGGGCTAGTAGCCATTGGCTACTAACCTCACAGACCTAAACACACCCCTAAATTGAGTATTTAGGGGCTCCCAGAACCCAGCAAGATAGATTCCTGAAACCTAAGACGAAGAAGGACTGCTGAGCTGAAAAACCTGCAGAGAAGACGGAGACACCAACTGCTTTGGCCCCAGCTCTCCCGGCCTGTCTCCCCACTTCTAAAGAAACTGCTCCAGCAACGCGTTCCACAGGGTCCAGCGACCTCTGAAGCCTCAGAGGACTACCCTGCATCTAGAAGGACCAAGAACTCCCGAGGACAGCGGCTCTGCTCCATAAAGACTGCAACTTTGCAACAAAGAAGCAACTTTGAAACAACACACGTTTCCTGCCGGAAGCGTGAGAATTTGCACACTGCACCCGACGCCCCCGGCTAGACTTGTGGAGAACAAACACTACAGGGAGGACTCCCTGGCGACTGCGAGTCCGTGAGTAGCCAGAGTTGACCACCCTGAGCCCCCACAGCGACTCCTGCAGAGGGAATCCAGAGGCTCCCCCTGACCGCGACTGCCTGCTTCAAAGACCCGACGCCTGATAGGGACACTGCACCGCACCTCCCAGGACCTGTAGGATCTGACCTCCAGTGCAGGAGCGACCCCCAGGTGGCCCTCTCCCTTGCCCAGGTGGTGGCTACCCCGAGGACCCCCCCCTTGCCTGCCTGCATCACTGAAGAGACCCTTTGGTCTCCCATTGAAACTCCATTGCAAACCCGACGCCTGTTTGCACACTGCACCCGGCGGCCCCCGTGCCGCTGAGGGTGTACTTTTTGTGATGACTTGTGTCCCCCCCGGTGCCCTACAAAACCCCCCTGGTCTGCCCTTCCGAAGACGCGGGTACTTACCTGCTGGCAGACTCGAACCGGGGCACCCCCTTCTCCATTGAAGCCTATGCGTTTTGGGCACCACTTTGACCTCTGCACCTGACCGGCCCTGAGCTGCTTGTGTGATAACTTTGGGGTTGCCCTGAACCCCCAAAGGTGGGCTACCTTGGACCCAACTTTGAACCCTGTAGGTGGTTTACTTACCTTCAAAACTAACAAACGCTTACCTCCCCCAGGAACTGTTGAAAATTGCACTGTCTAGTTTTAAAATAGCTATATGTCATTTGTGTGACAACTGTATATGCTATTTTGCTAATTCAAAGTTCCTAAAGTTCCTACGTGAAGTACCTTTCATTTAAAGTATTGTTTGTAAATCTTGAACCTGTGGTTCTTAAAATAAACTAAGAAAATATATTTTTCTATACAAAAACCTTTTGGCCTGGAATTGTCTTTGAGTGTGTGTTCCTCATTTATCGCCTGTGTGTGTACAACAAATGCTTAACACTAACCTCTGATAAGCCTACTGCTCGACCACACTACCACAAAATAGAGCATTAGAATTATCTCTTTTTGACACTATCTTACCTCTAAGGGGAACCCTTGGACTCTGTGCATGCTATTTCTTACTTTGAAATAGTACATACAGAGGCAACTTCCTACAATGTACCTTTAAGTTTTAAATGTCCTCTTAATGAAAAACCACCAAAGTAGTTTTTCATTACTGTGAGGCACTCCTTAATATACTGTTAAGCTCTAATTCCTGATCAGAAAGGAGTAGTTCCATCATGTTTCATATCATTGGAATTGGAATGATAAATCCTCTTCACTGGTAAGTTGGATTTATCATACTATTTTAGAAATGCCACTTTTAGAAAGTGAGCATTTTTCTGCTCTCACCGCTCTCTGTGCCTGACAGCCTGTCTCTAATACAAGTCTGGGCTGGGGGAGATCTACGTTTGTGCATTCCCTCCAGACACCCGCAACACAGGACACTCAACTATTTTTGCATACATCTGCATATTGATGGGTATTCCTAGGCTGGAAGGGTGGAGGGGAGCTCACATTTACACTTCAATATCTGTCAAAGTGTCTGTCCCCAAACAAAGGGCTGATTACCCCATATGATAGTCCGGAGCCAGGGCTGGGATAAAAGTGGGACCTTTCCACTTCAGAGAGATTCTTTGAAGTCATCCCCCACATCAAAGGCACTTTTTGGCATGAGTACTGGGGCTCTGACCCCTGGAATCAGATCACTACTGGACTCTGCTAGAGTAAAAGCTGCTGTGCTTTAAGGATTGCCACTCTGCCTGGACTTACTGTTCCAAGCAAGTGCTTCTCTGCATTGCTGAGCTGCCCTGCTGCCTGCTGATCTCTGCCCTGCTGAGGACAGGGACTGGACCCATCGTGCTGAACCAGAGTGTCTGCAAGGGCTGCTGGCTTGCCTCCTGTTCATCTGAAGTCTCAGGGACATGAGACTCTCCTTGTGCTGCTGGACTCAGTCATCTGTGAATTTTACCCTGGCCTGAGATGCCCCTCCTGTCCTTGGCCTCAGAGGTAGGTTCTGCAGCTGATTCCTGCAAAAACCATTGTATTGCCCGAGTGTGTGTCAAATTTCAGTGCATCGCTCTTCAACTGTGATACATCAGCTGTTTGATGAGAACAGATTCACAGCCTGCGCAGCTCAACAATGTTGCATTGCATTTACCTTTATGGAACCTAGCAGCGATGCAGTGACCTGACTATGAGGAGAATACTGACGCATCATGCCCTCAGAGTCGACGCTCTGCCCCATACCAGGCACTGTCTCAATAGACCCTGCATGGGTTGTGTTGCCAGTTCACCCTCCTTCCCGGCCTGGATTTTGACTCTGCACTGGTCCCTCACTACCTCAAATAACCTTTTGACCACTAGTGGCTTCTAAGCACTATTTCACATTTAATCTTTAAAAATGTATATCTAGACATCTACTGATTTAACTTTTGTCATTTTGGTCCATGTTTCTAAATGTGTGGTGCTTTCATTGAGGTACTGTACTTTAAGTGTTGCACTAATCTTTTACACATTGTCTGTTATGTTAAGCCTGATTGCGCTGTGCCAAGCTACCAGAGGGTAAGCACAGGCCAATTTTGGGTGTGAATCTGACTTACCCTAACTAGGATTGTGGTCCCTACTTAGACAGGGTGCATACCTCTGCCAGCTGGAGACCCAATTTCTAACACAGTGCCTCCTTTTTAATGCATGAGCCAGTTCATGCTTTTGAGGCCACCATTTCTCCTCAATCCAGTCACTAATCTCCAATTTATTTCGAGACCTATTTTGCAATCAAGGGAGTCATGACTATTTTGCAATCAAATTGCTACTTTTATATCCATAAATATTAACCAAGCTTCTAGGATTATTAAGATTTAGTCAATCAGTCTGCCCCTCTTGCCAAGTCTCATAGGTCTTCCTTGCTAGCAATCCGGAGTATGTGCATCCATTTAGAAAGCATACATCTTAGTCAACTAGGGAAGAGATAAGTCAGGCTACTATGTAGTGTATTGGGGATCATTGATGCGTCTCCAATTATCCTGACCTCTTCTTCCAAGGCTATTAGACCATCTATAGTCCCTGGACTGTGGCCTATTTGGACACAGATGTATAAAAGGCCCACTGCTGATGTCAATGTGAGCCCAGTTAGCATTAAGACAGAAGCTCTGTCTTAATGTGCTGCCTGGTAGAGAGCTAAATAGCCAGTCCCCCTGTTGGACTGCTTGACTATAATTTACTGCAGGCACAATATAACAAGAGAACCTGCCCAAATCAATTTCTGACAGTGCCCAGGATTCCTGAAACCATAATATATCATTTACTTTATTAATGAATGCTAATCTGTCATAGTTTAAAGCTCCTTGCACCAGGGCTGGTAAATTTCAACTAAGTAATCTTAATAGCTTCCTACCAACGTTACACTTCTCTTTCCCTCTGTTTTCATCAAAGCTGCTGCAGCTGATCAGTGGGTGGGTATTTGCCATTTTCGTGAAAACTGTACAAGTCAGAGAATGGTACACAAATTTAGGAAAAAGACAGAGGTTACAATGCTTTTGGGGAGTCTGGCAACTGCTAGAGGTAAGTTAGTTAAAGTTGTTCATAGGTCGATGGCTACTAATACTTCTCTTCAGATCTAAGGGGACTCCTGCAGCCCAACTTTTATTCCTTTCCGCAGGAAATAAAGGGACAACATCAATGCCCATAAGGTGAAGGGGATCAGTGTTATCTAGAATCAGGCAGTATATGTTGTTGGTCTGGAATTTAACTTGTATGATTGACAACTTATTGCTGAATATGGATTTAACTTTCATCAGATCAGTATTACTGGAATTTACTGAGCAGAGTTTGGATTCAATAAGCCACTTTTCCTCCCCTGGGCAAAAAAAAGGCTGAATGGTAGACTGGAAAGGCTGCTGTGTCCCCTCATTAATTGTAGAAACTCACTGGAGCTTACCAACAGGTTTTTAAAGAACTGTTTTACCAAGTATACTGTAGATTTACATATTAGTACTAGCATTTTTATGTATTTCTTATGTGTTTTAGAACTGCTGGTATTGAATTCACCATCCACTTGGTTTCACAAGTTTTCCCATTGCTAGTTTGGGAACTGAAAATACAAGAAATGGTTTATGGCAATAAAGCATATAAATGGACAATCAGGAAGGTGTGAAGAGTCAGTGGCCATACACTCCCTTGGCTCTGACTATATCAATACTGTCCATAATCTTGTGTTCTGTGTTCATTTCTGGTATTTCCTAGGTCTGTTTTATTCTAGCATCTTTAAAGTAATGCGGGTGGGCTTCACTATGTTTGAGTTTGCAAGAGTCGAGGAGTCCTTGGTTTGGGTGACTGCATCAACCATACCCTGGTTTGGCGGGGTTGACTGAATTCTTGACCAAACCTCTCAACACATCAGTTAAGTTTGCCGATTGTGATTGTTCCCTAAAACTGTTTTTTTAAAGTAGAAACTGTAATACATTTAGCACATATAGTGACTCAGGTACCACGCTAATCTCTTCTGGGTGTAATGGTTCTGTTGTATCATGGCTCAAGCAAGTAAAGGATTCATCAATGCTATCTTCAAGCAACATTTAAAATTACTGCTCCTATTTTTAAAAATGCTTTTAGTATTCAACACAACAAGTTGTAAATATAAAAAAAAAAAAAAATCCTTACTTTCCACTATCAAACATCAGAAATATCATTATTACGCATCAAAATCTAAACGTTTAATACAGATATTATTAAAACAAAATTACATTTTAAAAATTCTAAAAAAAAAGACCTTCACAATTTTGCTTAACAATAGTGGTCATTATTACTGTGGTCAGACAAGCTAGATAGAGAGATAGATAGATAGATAGATAGATAGATAGATAGATAGATAGATAGATAGATAGATAGATAGATAGATAGTGACATCATTGATGACAGCACTGATTAGATCATTGCAACAACAAACATTGTTTCATCAAAAGAAAAACATTCTTAAAATTGGAAAATAATGAAAATAGTATACTAGAATAATACTTAGAAAGAGGAAGGATTGTGAAGTAAGATAGAGGTAGGAACACGGAAAGAGAAACATGGAAGAGAAAGAGAGTAATTGAGAAGGGGGAACAAAGGAGAATGATAGTTTCAGAAAGCGAGAAAACAGATAAAGGTAAAGGAAAAGAGTGCTGGTGATGGTAGGGTGAGAGAGATAGAGAGGGAGCAAGGGAGAGAGAGATTGGAAGAATGAGGGAGAAGGAGAGAAACAGAGAGCCATGGGATGACATTGGCAGAGATAGTGTCAGACAGAGTTTTTGTGAGAGAGAAAGAATGTCAGAGAGACAGTGAGAGAGAGGAAGATTGCAAAAACAAAGAGAGAGAGAGAATATACAGAGGCAGAAATCCTTGAGGGGAAAGATAACTTTGTGACATACCTTGGCTGTGCATATTGTACAGTCTGTATCACTTAAGTGACTTAGGGGGTCATTCTAACCCTGGCGGTCGGCGACCGCCAGGGCTAAAATGACGGAAGCACCGCCAACAGGCTGGCGGTGCTTCCTGCGCCATTCTGACCGCTGCGGTAAAGCCGCGGTCAGAAAAGGGCAACCGGCGTTTTCCCGCCGGTTTACCACTGGCCCAGGGAATCAGCGCCGCCATGGGGATTCCGACCCCCTTACCGCCAGGAACAGGATGGCGGTAACGGGTGTCGTGGGGCCCCTGGGGGCCCCTGCACTGCCCATGCCAGTCAAAGGTGAAGCCGAGGTTTCGTGCGCTGTTGGTGGGTGTGAGTGGGTGACCCAGCGTGGACGGCCACCATGAGTTGTCCCAGGCGGAGAGGGTGCGCCCAAGGATGAGGACCTCTGTTTTGTCTGAGTTCAGTTTTAGCCGGCTGTCTCTCATCCAGTCGGCGATGGCTTTTAGTCCCTCGTGGAGGTTGTTTTTGGCGGTGTGCGGGTCCTTGGTGAAGGAGAGGATGAGTTGGGTGTCGTCGGCGTAGCAGATGATGTTGAGGTTGTGCTGACGGGCCACTTGTGGGAGGGGGGCCATGTAGATGTTGAACAGCGCCGGGCTGAGCCCTGGGGTACGTCGCAGATGATGTTGAAGGCTTTGGATTGGTACCGGGGGAGGCGGACTCTTTGGGTTCTGCCGGCAAGGAAGGATGCAGTTCATTCGAGGACCTGGTCCTGGATTCCTGCTGCGTGGAGGCGGGATTTTAGGGTGTGGTGACATACGGTGTCAAAGGCGGCTGATAGGTCTAGGAGGATGAGGGCTGATGTTTCTCCATTGCCAAGGTGGCTTCTGTTGTCGTCTGTGGCGGCGAGGAGGGCGGTTTCGGTGCTGCAGTTGCGTCTGAATCCGGACTGGGAGGGGTCGAGGATGTTGTTGTCTTCGAGGTACCGAGTGAGCTGAGTGTTGACGATTTTCTCGATGACCTTCGCCGGGAAAGGGAGCAGAGAGATGGGCCGGAAGTTTTTCAGGTCCTTGAGGTCTGCCTTTGGTTTCTTGAGAAGGGCGTTGATTTCGGCGTGTTTCCAGCTGTCCGGGAATCTTGCAGTTTCAAAGGAGATGTTGATGGGTTTCCGTAGGTGTGGTGTGATGGCTGTGTCTGCTTTGTTGAAAATGTGGTGTGAGCAGGGGTCTAATGGTGATCCGGAGTGGATGGAGATCATGGTCTTGCGGGTTTCGTAGTCGCTGATGTTGGTCCAGGAGGTCAGTCGGCTGGAGCGGGTGGAGTTCGTGGTGGGTGGGGTAGGAGCATCCAGAGTGTGAGGGGAGTTGAAGCTGTCGTGGATGTCCGTGATTTTTTGGTGGAAGGCGGTTGCTAGGGCGTCGCATAGTTCTTGGGAGGGGGTGATGTCGTTGACGGTGGCATTTGGGTTGGAGAGTTCTTTTACGATGCTGAAAAGTATTTTGCAGTCATGGGCGTTGTTTTCTAGGTGGGTTTTGAAGGAGGATCTTTTTGCTAGCCTGATGAGTTGGTGGTGTTTGCGTGTGGCATCCTTGAGTGCAGTGTGGTTGTCTGGAGTGCGTTCGAGTAGCCATATTTGCTTGAGTTTTCGGCAGTGGCGTTTGGAGTCTTGGAGGTCGTTGGTGAACCAGGTGGCTTTTTTGTTGATGTGGTTGTTGGAGGGCTTTCTGAGTGGAGGAAGGCTGTTGGCGCAGTTGTTGATCCATAGCTTGAGGTTGTGTGCTGCGATGTCAGGGTCGGTGGGGTTGACGGGCGGTTTCTGGGCTAGGGCGTTGGTTAGTTGAAATTCGGTGACTTTGCCCCATCGGCGGCGTGGTGGTTGTTCGGTGAGGTGGTGTTCTGTCTGTTTCTTGAAGGTGAAGTGGATGCAGTGGTGGTCGGTCCAGTAGAGTTCGGTGGCATGGTTGAAGGAGACATGGTTGCTTGTGGAGAAGATAGGGTCAAGGGTGTGACCGGTTGTGTGGGTGGGTGTGTTGATGAGCTGTGTGAAGCCGAGGTTGGCGAGGTTTTCAGTCAGGGTGGTGGAGTTGGTGCCATTGTTGTTTTCGAGGTGAAAGTTCATGTCCCCGAGGAAGATGTAGTCCGCGGAGGCGAGTGCGTGGGTGCTGGCCAGGTCGGCAATGGCGTTTCTGAAAGGTGCCCTGGGGGTCTATAGATGAGTGTTCCTCTGAGCGTGGTGTTGGGGTCAGTGCAGACTTGGAAGTGAAGGAGTTCGGCAGCGCTGAAAGAGTCGTCCAGGGTGGTTTTGACTTCGAGGGTGGCTTTGTGGACGATGGCTATGCCTCCTCCGGTTCTGTTGGTGCGATCTCCGCAAGCGACTTTGTATCCGTTCGGGATGGCTATGGCGATGTCGGGTACTGAGGAGTCGTTCCACCAAGTTTCGGTTAGAAAGGCCACATCCGGGGAGGTGGAGTCGAGCAGGTCCCAGACTTCGATGGCATGCTTGCGTGCTGAGCGGGTGTTGAGGAGTATGCAACTGAGGTGGTTGGTCTTGATCCTGGGAGGTTTGTGGGCTCTGTTGCAGGTGAAGCAGCAGTTGTGGCAGGAGAAGGGTCAGTGCATGCTCTTTGGAGAGGCCTGGAAGCAGTTGGTGTCTCAGCTGGTGTTGAGTGCGCGGAGGGTGTTGGCATTATAGCGAATGCTGACGGGGTGGCTGTTGCCGGGGCCAGGGGTTCTGGCGCTGGGCGCGGTCTAGGCGCGGACGGGCACAGACGGGCTTGCCTTTGGCGCACCGCTGCGGCTGCCAGAAGAGGAGGGGAGGATGAGAGTGGCAGCTGGGAAGAGGGAGGGCTTGTCGAATGGGAAGGCTGGGGGGATGGGGCCGCAGGGGACGCAGCGGCGGGAAAAGAGGCACGGAAAAAAGGCAATCTAAAACAGGGGGGGAGGTGGGAAGGGCCGCAGGGGACGCAGCGTCTGGAAAAGAGGCAAGGAAAAAAGGCAATCTAAAATGGGGGAGGAGGCGGGAGGGGTTGCAGGGATGCAGCGGCGGGAAAAGAGGCAAGGAAAAAAGGCAATCTAAAATGGGGGGGAAGCCGGGAGGGGCTGCAGGGGATGCAGCGGGGGGGAAAAGGAAGAATAAAATAAGGAGTGGAGGTGGTGCAGATGGCGGAGCGGGGAGCGACCTGCCTGCAGAAGCATGGACTTTATCAGCTGCTTAGAGGGAAAGAAAACGACCATGACATTTCAGTAACATTTGACATTGAATCCCTATTTGCAAACATTCCACAAGAGATGGCTCTAGGGTAGGGTTAAGGATAATACTACTGAATTTATTACAAATATCTGAAAAAGCTTTAATTTTAAACTATTTTCTATGCAAGAAGAACCTTTTGTACAAAGGAAGGGCATAGTTATCAGCAATCCTAGAGACTTTTCTCTGCTTTCTACTACTTGTGTTCGCTACTGCTGAAGGGCTAAACCCAGAAACACATGTCTAGAGATACCAACTTTGATGAAAAACTACAGGAACTTTGAAGTAAGCATACTGAATTTACCAGGATGCAATGGGGTGACCTATGCTGGGATGAGAGGCAGTGTGCTCCCTCCCTCCCTTGTGTTTAAAAGGCTCCTTGAGCCAATGAGCTGCCAAGCTCACTTGGAACCCCAGCTAAACCCAGAAACACGTGTCTAGAGATAACACCACTTTCTGCACCAACTTTAGTGCTCCCTCTTCCCTTGTGCTTAAAAGGGTCCCTTGAGCAATGAAGGACGAGCTTACTGGGGATGCACCTGTTTGCCTGTCGAGTGGTACTGTGACCTGTGAAGACTTTGACAGCATTTCAATAACCCTAGATTACTTTTCTCTGCTCTCTACTACTTCTGCTCTGTACTACTTCTGCTCTCTACTAATGAAGGGCTAAACCCAGATATGTGGGTCAAGAGATAACAGCACTGCCTGCACCAACTTTGGTGAAAAACTAAAGCAACTTTGAAGTAAGCGTACTGCATTTACCAGGATGCAATGGGGTGAACTTTGCTGGGATGATAGGCAGTGAGCTCCTTCCCCCAGCACATCGTGGCAAATAGTTCACTGGTGGTGTGCTCAGTACAGTAATGCAATAGAGGTGAATTCTCGAACACTCTTTGTTACATTCTGAACATAGCCCGGTAACACTAGCAGCGAGTCTGGTTCAAGATTTATGCCAATCATCAGGGCTAGCCAGGTGAATATGGCATGCCAGAAGGACTCAATATAACTGCACATCAATGTCATATGTACAAAATCAACCACATGCGACATGGCACTTAGGGCAATTGGAGGATCTTCCACAGTTGAGTTGTGCCAGAGTGCTAGGCACAACATATGCTCTGCGTTAGAATTTGTAATGTATGAGCTTGTGGTGGTGATTGGGTGAGATAAGGTGTGCATGGGGGCAACAAGTAAACCACATTTTAATGAGCTGGGGGATCCCAAGTCAGTTTCCCAAGTGTCCCTAAGTTTCCCATCCACAGCGGCAGGAAAGTCAAGCAAGCATGCCACAGCTTGGACACCAACCTCCACCTCATAGCTGTCAGTGATTATTAGTTTCAAGGGGTGAAACTCTTCTGGGGCCAACGGATATATTGGAACCAGGGCCTGCAGGGCACTGTGGATGTGTCTCAGAATGAAGTGGTCCATATAGGTGGCATGAGAGAAACATACATCATCAACCTGTCAATGGACGTGACTGTTCGGCAAGAGGTCACCAAAAGTGTGCAAGGAGTGTTGTGTCAATGTGCACTGGGCCATCTTCTTTGCCTTAAGGAGAGCCAGTGGTTGTCTGCTAAAGGGAGTGCCGGTGAATAAAGAAGCCCTTCCCCCTGTTAGCGCGTCGATCCTTAATAAGTAAACTGACAAGGTGACGCGTATAGGTTGATGAACCTTTTGATTTGCATGAACTTTCCTAGCTATGATGTGACCAATGTTCTTAACAACCAACAACAAAATTCAATAACCATTAGATAAAACATTAATCAATTAATCAATAAAAGCAATAAACATCACACCATGACCTTTCAGCCATGAATAACCACACCTCAGTATACGTTTTAGTAATCTTATTTCCCTTTTTGTTACAATACTAAGTCATGAGATTAATTCAAACTCAATTCAATTCAAATAAGAACAGCACGAAATAGTTAGAAGACACCAAAAACAAATTCTATTCAAAGCTTGCATCATAGTACATTCTCGAGCATTAGCAGAAATCAATAAAAGAATCAAAGGCAATAATTAAATTCTAGTCATGAAGTTCAGCAGAACAGTCTGTCAATCATTTGTCTCTGTAATCTGTCAAATCGTCATGTAAGGAAACCCTCATCTAACCCAGATTAGCATCAGCATGTGGGACTTCATGCAAAACAATTTAGGAACAAGACTTTAGAAACATCTAGCTAAAGAATACAACTATGACAGCGCAGTTGGTACCTAGAAAGAAAAGGCACAAAAATACATTTCAGTCATATTGTCATATCTACCTATCCACGGTATGGATCAGCAACAGAGTCAGTCTTCGTCCTCAGGTCATCAGTCAATAAGCATCACATCAGAGAGTATGAGCCCAATGACAGAATCTCAAATCTCTTCTCCTCACTATCACATCACAATTTCAAAGAAAGGTCTGTTCTCGCAATCCTCTCCCCTAACATCTCTAGTCTTTTCCCTCTGTCATGTTGTTATATCAAAGTAACTTAGACTGTCTCCAAATTTCCAATTGGTCAATTAATCATACGTTTATTACTCTACCCAATAGAGTCCGTATTCCAAATCTATGAATTCTAATATTTCACAGTTCACATGTTGTTGATTAGTTCACCTTGCGATGTTCTCATTATCCGGCTCGTCAGGTATCAAACATTTTGCATCAGTCAGTGTCTTCATTGTTTGCGTCCTGAGAAAGTACATCTCATGCATGTTATACATAAAAACGATACAAATTTTATAACTTCATCTCCTGTCCGTCGGTTCCCATAGAAAGCTTCGACTAAGCATTTTACTAAAACAATGAACAGTTCACGGTTAGTTCATTTTGTCAGCATTTTCCATTGAACGTTAAGAAATACACCTTCTGCATGAGGCCTGGTAAGACTATGCCAAGAGCCTTGCTAAATTAAGGCCTACAGTTAATGAAGAACATAGATTATAACTCTCAATATGACATATTACTACATTAATCTAACTCATTTTCAATATTTTGTGTATGTTAATCACTCATTTAGTACATTTCGTGAATACTGGTGACCATTCTCCGAGGTCACAATTTCAAACGTACACATTATTTTTCTACGTTATTCATTTTCTACCAAATTCATTATTCAAAATACCTAAACATTCATTAATAATTTCTAATTAAGACATCTGCGTTAACACACCAATAGTCAAATACGTTTCCTCCAAGCCCAGCTGGTGGTCAATAGAGTTGGAGCCCCGCAGGGAGCACCTTAGTCTATTTCAGGTTTGGAATAGAGGAGCCATCCATCTGCATGGTACCAATAGTGGGCGAATTGACACAGTGCATCTTGTTAACCATTCCACCTGGGTGGTCAGTTGATCTATGACTGGGCCATAGTTCACTCGTATTACCTGCTTTTTGTCGCAATGCAAGACAATGCCCAAAATACCTAATCGGACCATCACACCAAGCCAGAGGAAACTCCTTTTGTTGTGGTTCCTTGAAAAGACGCAATGGCATGTATAAAGGAGAACAAGGTGACCTTAGTTCAATTGATGTGAAGGCTGGAAAAGCCTCCAAAAGGAAAAATCTTGCAGAGGATCAGAGGTAAATTATCTGCGGGGTGGTGTACAAATAACACAATGGCATCCGCATGCAGTAAGGGTAGCAGGGGGCCAGGCTTAAACTGCAAATCGCGATTCAGATGTTTCTCCTTGAGGTGCTGCATCGGGTCTATAGCAATGATGAAGAGCAATGAGGATAGGGTGCAACCCTGGCGATTCCCCCTAGTGACAGCAAAAGGGGCCATAAGTGAGCCATTGGCCTGAGTCTAGGCCACCAGTTGGGAATATAACAGCATGATCAGTGAATTGAAACCACACGTGTACCCAGTTTGAGGAATATGGCTTGCAAGAAGGGCAAGCCACATCAAGGGTCTTCTACGCGTCCAACAGGGATACGGCTGCCGGGACGTCGGGAGAAATTCTATTAAGCACAGAGAATACAGTGCACAAGTTCAAGAATGTGGAGGGGTGGGGGACAAATCCTGATTGGATGGGGGGAGATGGTCTGGTCCATCAGGAGGGAGAGGCAATTGGCAAGGCCTTTAACAAGTATCTTATTATCAAAATTAAGCATTGAGGAAGGCCGATCTGAGCCGCAACACTGTGGGTCCTTGTTGGGTTTCAGTAGCAAGGTAATATCCGCTTCCCGCAGCATTTGGGGGAGCACCCCAGTTTCAAGGGAATCTGCATACATGGCAAGTAGGCAAGAAACCCTTATAAAGTCCACAGTGAGTTCATCCAGGCCAGGGGGCCTTAGCCCCATTGAGTGAGTCGATTGCTTGCACTACTTCCTTGCTTGAAATCAGTTCACAGAGTAACTGCCAATGGGCATCTGTGAGCCAAACCATTGTTATCTCCATGAGGTATGCTGACAGATCTGCAGTACTTCAAGCCAGAGGTGTACAGGTGTGTATAATAGTCTATTAATGCGGCAAGAACATCTCCTTTATCAGTCACCCGCATCCCGTCAGCCAGTTGCATCTCCAAGATGTAGGAGGTGCCTCTGAGTGGGCAAAGCAATCTAGCCAACACTCCATAGCAGAGGGCTGTGGCATATTTACCCAAGGAAAATGTGCATGGTTAGTAAGTTTCCATGGGTGGGTGGCCAAGCACAGCCCCTTATACCGCAGCTATACGTATCTTTTTTTTTATTATTCTTTTAATATTGAAGATGCACAGCAAAGAAAAAGAGCAATATAAATAGAAGACTTATAAATACATGTAATTTATCTCATCCATATATAACAAACAGCAATTACTAATTAGGTTCATTAAAGCCATCCTAATAAAGAAGTAAAGTGCCGATAAAGTGCAGGAATTAATGATGGTTAATACATATCACATACAATCAGCGCTTAACTATTGCCTAGCCACTGTGCGACCGGTGCCCAAATTGATTTAGCGATCTGTCTACGGAAACGGCCCAGGAGCGTGTAAGAGCCCACCTCAAAATAAAATATTGAGCATAGACGGGCCAGCCAGTGGTTAAAAGTCGGTGACATTGATTCCAGCCAGTCAGACGTCATACAACAGCGGGCCACTGACATAGCTAGAAACAAAAACGTCTGTGACTGGTCTGTATGCCCCGCTCTATCAATTCCTAGCAATACAAGTTGAGGAGTAATCATGACATCCTGATGAATAATCCTAGTCAAAAACATGGCCATATCGATAAACAGTTCATGTAGTCTATTACAGCTGAAAAACATATGTACTGAATAGCCCGCTATGCTCTTACAGCGGGGACATACCACCCCCCTTGAGCTACCCCATTTACATAACTTGGCAGGGGTATAATATAAATGAAATACTGTCTTGTAATGTTGCGCTTGAGGCCCAGCAGCAAGCAAAAAGCACTGGGCCATATTTAAAGAAGCCAAAAATGAGGCTTCAGAAGCTCCAATACTCTGTGCTCACCTCTCCACATGATTATCCAAATCGTCTGACAATAAATCCAAAATAAATGGGTATAGCGACCAAACCCGCCATCTAGTAGACTTGTGCAAAACCTCCAAGACTGGATTTCTGTCCGCCCAATGGCCCACATGCGGGAGTGGAGGTTGTCAGCAAAAAATCCCTAATTTGTAAGAATTAAAAAAAATCTTTACTATCAAGCTTAAACTCGCTGTCAATTCCTCAAATGACTTAAGATGGCTATCCTGGTAAAAATCGCCAATACGCCGGACACCCCGCTGTGCCCCATTGGCACAGCGCTTGTCCTTAAAGATGATAAAAGTTAACTCAGCCGATTCCAAATCTAGTTTTAATATTAGACCACACCTTAATTGCAGCCCAAACAGTCTTAAACTTAACTTTTTTTAAATAGCTAGGCTCAACAATTCTCATTAAAGCTGCATTGGCATAACTTCCCCAAATCATGTCGTAAATAGAAGGACAAGTTTCACTAACGCCTCTACTATCAACATCTTTGGTAATTAGCGGTTGAATATATTGTAAAGCTGTTACCCAGTAATAAAAAAAGAAGTTTGGGGCAGCCCAACCCCCTTTCTTTCTAGGAAGCACTAAGTACTCATATGCCCGCTGTGGTTTAGAAAAGGACCATATAAAACTGTTTGCTAAGTTTTCCATGTGTTTAAGCCAGTCATTGCTAATTTCCAACGGAATAGTGCGAAACAAATACAGAACCCTGGGTAAGAAGAGCGTTTTAATAAGATTGCACTGCCTGATAATCGTAAGATGTAAATTATTCATACGGTGCAACTCCTTCCTAGTTTTGGATAGAACAGGGGCAAGATTGCTCTCATCAATCTGCTCCAGATTAATCATTAATCTAACACCTAAATAGGTCACTTGTTCAGCCCATCTATTATCTGCAATAAAAACCCATTCATTACCCAGTATTTGACATTTAGCCCGAAATTTCGCCAAACTCTGCCGTTAGCTTTTCTATTTCTTCAACCGCCAGCCCTGGATCAGGTGTAGTAACGGCTATATTATCAGCATAAGCCAGTATTTTAAACGTGCCGTCAATCTTTACTATGGGCGGGATCGAATTACTTTGGAGGAGCCTTCTAATTAAAGGATCAATATAAAATGCAAAACAGGGACAGCCCTGTCTGGTACCCCTTGTGATGAGAATAGGGTCAGAGGATGCCCCAGCCAATTGAATTCGAGCCATAGGTTTCTGATATAGGCCCTAGATTGCCCTGACAAAGCCAGGATCTATATTAGCTTTAAAAAGCACTGCCCAAAGATACTCCCAGCTCACCCAATCAAAAGCCCTGACAGAGGGGATGCTACAACCTGGGATGCATCTAACATGGCAATGACCCGCCTCACATGGTCAGTGGTCCCACGCCCAGGAATAAACCCATGCTGCCATGGGGAAACAAGCCTGCTAATTACTCGGCTCATTCTAGTTGCAAGAATTTTAGCGTACAGCTTAGCGTCTGCATTTATTAATGAAATAGGGCGATAGGAACCTGGTAATAATAGAACCTTCTCCATTTTTAAGATCCTTATCCTTTTTTTGCTAATGGCTAGGTGCTAATATTAGCACCTAGCCATGAGCCCAGCGCCTGTGCTCCATCCTGTACTGACTTAAACAACGCCAAGATGTCATCTTTCAGTTCCTCAAAAAAAGTCTTAAAAAATTCCATGGGGTCATATCGGGCCCGGTAGCTTTTCCATAAAGCAAAGAGGCTAATGCTGCTATGATCTCATCCAGCATAATAGGAGTAGCCAGTTGGCGGCTCTCATCTGCCGACAGCCTTGGACCTGGCATTTCACTCAAATACTGGCTAATCCTTTCTTCTAAATCGAGTGGGGGTTTGTTTTCCTGCCGATACAAAACAGAATAGCAATCCTTAAAAACCTTTAATACCGCTAAATCCCCCGTACGATCTGCCCTTGGTTGTCCTTGATAGCAATAATGGCATCCCGCGTCACCTTCTGTCTAGTATTACATGCAAGCTGTTTGCCCACCTTCTTACTGAACTCATAGCATTCTTGTCTATGAGTATGAGCTTTAATAATGTTTTTATCTAAGTACATCTGGGTAATCCTAGCTTTCGTAGCGGCAATCTGATCTAAAATATCCTGTATAGAAAGATTATTCATTGTCAGCTCCACTAACTGCTGTTCCAAAAAAGCCAACTCAGTCTGAGCCGCACGTATAGCTGAAGTACGTTGTTTTTCCCGGTTTAGGGCATAACTCAAGGTTTCCCCACAAACAGCTGCTTTTAGGGCATCCCAAAGCACCCCGGGAGGAGCTGTGCCCCTGTTTAAGCTCAAGAACTCCGGTATCCATTTTTTCAACCGTAACACATAAGCAGAGTCCAGCAATACTCCCTGATCAAAAGACCAGGGTTTAAGATGTCGCTCTTTGCGTAAGACAAAAAAATGTGCTACCAAAGGATTATGGTTGGACATGACTCTAGGAAACCTTTCGACAGAAAGCCCTTCACATAACAAGGCTGACAAAAAAAAATAGGCCAGCCGGACAGACTTCCTGTGTGGATGAGAATAAAAGGTATACCCAGGGTCAGCGGGCCTACACTGCTGCCAAGCGTCCACAAGACCATGACTCTGCACTAGGGTTTTTAGACATCGAAACGACTTCGGTTTTCTTCCTAAATATGAATCCTGATGCTGGAAGGGAATACTAGTCTCAATGTGTATATTTCAAATCGCCACAGACAATAAGCGGTAAAGACCAAGCAGCAAGCTCCAAATTCAAGGTATTAATAACAACCGGTTCATTAAGGTTAGAGCCATAGATTGAGCACAGAGTAAAACTAGATTGCCCCATTACACACTCTAAAATCACCGAGCGGCCCAGATTATCAACCCTTTACTTAGCCACCATAAGGAGATCACGCCGTACAAGTACTGTGACTCCTTTTGTTGTGGTTCCTTGAGTGGTATAAGCCAGTAATTGGAGGCCAGGAAAATCCAACAAATATTTTTTAGTCAGGATAACATGTGTCTCCTGTAGGCAGATTACATCTGCACTTAGTGTTTTTTAACCATGGGTAACAAGGCGCCTTTTCGTAAGATTATTTAACCCGCATATAAGCGCAGCTATACGGAGGTTAGTACAGTGCCCCATTTAAGGCTCTAAAGTTAGCGACCATAATCAAACCAAACCTAATCATACATGCAAAAAATATCTAGCATCAAAATATTGGAGATTGCACCATTTTTTGGATGTGTGATCCCACCTTGCCTCAATGAGATGCAAGATAGAAGTTCCCATCCGAAAAATGATGCTATCCCCATAGTGCCATATTTATTCCCCGTACCCACACGGGTAGGAGGCAGGCCCAAATAATGGTGCTAAGCTTGCTTAGTGCCATTATTTAACACCTGGGTCAGACCAGGCGGTAGGGGACCTGTGGATCCATTTCCATAGTCAAACACCATGGGTCCACATGTGCCCACCACAAGCCCCAGGAAAACCCCACCCACACCAGAGGGACACAGGAGGATGGGGGGCTCCATCCCAGGTAAGTAGGGTAAGTATGGGTAGGTATTTCCTTAATATTTTTTTTAGTGCCATTGGGGGCCCTGACATGGGCCCCCCTGCATGGCACTGGGTGCAATGGCCATGCCCGGGGGACACTGGTCCCCTGTGCTGGCCATTGGGGTGGTGGACATGACTCCTGTCTTTTCTAAAACAGGAGTCATGTTTTTGGATGGTTGTGCATCTGGAAATGACGCAAGGCTGGTTAGTGGCATTTTTGTTGTTGCTAACTAGTCTAGTGTCCTTTTCTGTAGCAAAACCTCCTTTTACCATACTGCCACACCCACCCGCCTAGCGTCTTTTTTTTTTAACACTACCCAGAGCTTAGTGCCGGCTTGCGCCATTCCTTAAATATGGTGCCCTGCTGGTGCTGTAGATTGGTGCACGCCGGTGCTAAACTTTTTGATGCAAAACTGCATTAGTGCAGCTTTGCATCAGGAAGTATAAATATGCACCTTAATGTTATATTGCTTTTGGAAATCAGCCATTGTGACGAAAAGTTACAGATGAAAACATCACAAATGGCTGTTTGTTTATCCAACTCATTTTCAATTAGTTTTCTGGAAAACACTCAAGGGATTCCCACATATAACCCCAAGCTGAGTTCAAAACTTTGCCTATAGCTTTCCTGGACCACCCAATGGTTTTGCAGCGGTTTCCACCTCAAAATGACAATAGGTTGAATCACAAAAAATAGTAAACGTCTGAAAAATGCCATGTCATAAAAAAGAAATAGGTATTTTCATTCAGCTATGCGTGTTCCTTAGCTTATAAAATGGTGACTTTAGTACAGCAAAGCTTTTGATGAAACCATTTTTAGTTAACAAAAAATTAAACTTTTTTTTGTGGTCCACTTCTCTCCTACATTTTCCCTAAAACTCAAAATGTGTCATTTTTTTGTCTATTTTCCCAGTCCCCTCTAGGGGAATCCACAAACCCAGGGTACCTTTAGAATCCCGGGGATACTGGAAATAAATGACACAAATTTGGCATGGATTTAGCAATATTTTGCCTATTTTCTTGGTCCGCTCCATGAGAATCCACAAGCCCTGGGTACCTTTAGAATCTCCAGGATATTGGAAAAAATTACAGAAATTTGGCATGGATACCTAACCAAAACTTGAACTACCTCAAATAGCCCAAAAATGGCTGGGATGATGGAGAAAAACGGAATTCGCCACAGAAATCCAGGGTGTCTGATCACCCTAGTCAGGAGATGCAGTCGTCCACATACCTTAAGGAGCACAGGTAGCCAGGTCCTCTCCACCAATACTATGGGCCAGATTTCAGAAAAGTGGCGCTGCACCCAGCGGCATCCAGCTCAGTGGAGTTGTGCGAGTGTATGTATGAGTGTGGAGTTGTGTGGGTGTCTGTAGTGGGGCTGTGTGTGTTTATGGGGTTGTGTGCATTGGTGTGTGTGGGAATCTCACCGTGTGTGAGGTTATGTGAGTGGTTGGGTTTTTGTGTGTCTGTGGGTTTGTGTGTGGGATTGTATGAGTGTGTGTGTGTATGTGTGTTGTTTGTGTGTATGTGGGGTTGGGTGAGTGTGTGTGGTAGGGTTGTTTGGGTGTGTATGTATGGGGTGTGCATGTCTGTTTTTGTGGGAGTGTGTGTGAGTGGAGTAATGTAGGTGTGTGAGGCTGTGTGGGTTTGTGTATTTGTGTGGGGAAGTCTGTGCCTGTGGGGATGTGTGAGTGTGTGTATGAGTGTGGAGTTGTGTGGGTATCTGTGTTGGGGCTGTGTATGTTTGTGGGGTTGTGTGCATTGGTGTGTGTGTGGGATTCTGCATGTATATGCACCACTGTGTGTGAGGTTTTGTGAGTGGTTGGTGTTGTATGTGTCTGTGGTGTTGCGTGTGGGGTTGTATGAGTGTGTGTGAATGTGGGTGTGTTTGTGTGTCTATGTGTGCTATGTGGGTATATGAGGCTCTGTGGGTTTGTGTCAGTCTGTGTGTGCGATTGTGTGTATGGTGGGGAGTTGTGTGTATGTGAGTGTGCAAGTGTGTTTGGGGTTCTGTGAGTGTGTGTTTGTGTGGGTGTTGTCTTAGTTGACCAGTTCTGTAGGATAATAACTCAATCATGTATCATTTGTTTCCTATGGGGCAATCCCTGCCTCAACATTGGGAGAAAATCCCATTATAACCAGGAGTGGGTCATTTGGAAAATCTATTTTCAGCATGAGCCAACAGTACCCCTGCATGTAGGAGCAGAATGGCTTGAGTTTCAGGCACTGACAAATTATATGGGTCCAGTTCCCCACAGTCTCCGTCTGACACCGGGGGGTTCATTTTGTATAAAAGGGCAGGTGTTCTATAGTTCAGCCACTTGTCGTAAAATTACATGCAACCAAAATTTGCCCTTATAAGCACAGAAAAGTTATACTTGTTTGTACTGTTCCATTACTTGTTTTCTAGCTGGAAGCTCTCCCTTAACTGCCACCTCAACTGTATTCTATTGAAGACTTCAGACTCAGTACAGTTTGCTACTTTAGCCTTCCAGTGCTTCTCAGGCCTGCGTATAGGAGTTTGTATCAAATCCACCACTATACCCTGACTGGTCTTTATTGAAAAGAGATTTAATTGCTTTATTAATTGAGCAATTTATATATTGTAGCGTTGCTTTTGCATAGATTATTCTATTTCGACCCACTTTTTCAAATGATCGTTGCTTAAAAAATCCCCAGTGACAAAATATCCACTGACCTCCCACCTGTGAACCATTTTTTAAATCTAAAAAAAAAACTGATCCAAAAGATATATTGGCTAAGTTGGGGAGGAGGAGAATGGCATAAAATTTGAAAAACTGCTCTTTTCTTCTCGTCCACCACTTCAAGGACTTATATCGAGTCTTCCTATATTCCTAAAAAAATAAGTCTAAGAACATATTACCTGCATGCCTCTCAACATCAGTGGGTTTAAAGATAGATATGAGAAATGACCAAAGTAGTCAAAATAATATTCCTCCAAATTTGGCAACCCATGCCCCCCTCCATTACTGACTTATAGACAATGTTTACTGCTGGGCTAGGGACTTTATTTGCCCAAATAAAGGTTGAGAACATTCCCTATATTCCTCTGAAAAATTGCATTTGTCTAGTGCAAGGCAAAGCTGTGAATACAAAAGGAAAAAGCTGTAAAATGGACATACATATTAGCACCACCCTGCCGATTATGGACATAGAAAGAATCGTCCATTTAGAAAACAACTTTTTCATCTTCTTAATTAAAGGCTCATAGTTTAATTGAAACAGACTGTTGGTATCCTCCATGACACGAATGCCAAGATATAGCTTTGGTTTGGAATTAACCAAAGGTGACAATTTGGGGGATAAACTGCTCAAAGTGCAATTACATAAGATATTAAATTTTTTAGCCTATTTATCTTATAACCACCCACCAGTTGGAATTGGTAGAAAACCTTGAATATTTCTGAATATCCAAGCTCTGTTTAAAAAATAGTGCAATATCATCAGCATAAAATTTGATTTTGAACATCCCTGGGACAGATATTTCAATCTCAGGGTCTGACCTTATGGCACCCCTGTTTTGTTTCCCTAATTACCTAACATGTGCCTATGTTGGAGGAATTTATTATTAGCCGGGCAGACACCCCTTTGTACATTTTTGGAACACCTGTATAACTTTGATCCGAAAACAAAATCTATGTAAGATACAGAAAAGGCTTTCCCAGGAAACCAGGTCAAAGTCCCTTTCGGCATATACTGTAGTAGAACCTGAGCAGGGATTTGATGTTGTAGAAAAAAATTGACAGGCTCAATTAAAATGTTGCCGCATTGGTCCTAATGCACTAACTCGCCCATTATCCGATTCAATCTATTCACAAATAATTTCACAATGATTTCATAATTAGAGTTTAGGAGACTGATAGGTCAATAAGAATTAATATATTCCAGGTTCTTAGCCTTGTTAAGGAAACTAACAACAATAGCGTTATTAAAAAATAGTAGGATATGTCCGCCTCCTAAAATATGGCTGCTCAGTTGTAAAATCTGCAGGCTTAAGAAGGGTGTGAACTTTTTATAGATCTTGATTGGGATACCCTCTTCACTACATGCTTTGCCAGTGGCCATGGGTTTAATCACTTCGACAACCTTAACTAAAGTGAACAAGGCAGTCATAGCTTGGGCCTGATTTTGTTTGAACTTAGGGATGTAGATCTCATAGAAAAAGGTGCGGAGATGCTCTGTATTTACCACTTGCTCTGAAGTATAAATATGATCAAAATGTTGCCTAAACAAGGTGTATATCTCTGAGGATCGGAGGCTCGTATTACTGTTGCCTAGTCATATAAGGAAGTGAGGGTATTTTGGGCTAATCTATTTTGAGCTTCCCAGGCTAGAAACCATCCGGCATACTTCCTTTCCTCGTATAATTTCTGCAGGTAAGCATTATTCGAGATATAACCTATTTCTTAATTAATAGTATTCAGCCATCCGCTGTCTAGCTTTCTTTAACTTATGTCTAGATTTCCCCATTTTGTTTTGCAGAGCCTCCTGGGCAGCCTGTTGCAGATCGTGTTCTAGACCTGCTCTCTTTTCAATCAGCCCTCTCCTTTCTATTATATATCTAGAGGTTATAACGCTGCAAATACGGGCTTTAAAAGCATTCCACACCATTTTGATGCCGGCACTATTGTTATTAGTTTCAAAATAGCTCTTGGTCGACATCTTAATCTTTTGGACCCAGGATTGATCTTCAAGTTTTACATGCTTAAATGACCAGCTGTGAGCAATACCCAATTCTATCATTTCTACTACGAGTGATCTAAAAAAAAACATTCATAATATGGCAATATTTATTGTGAATAAATCTTATGTAGTTCAAAAATAATATAGTCTAGCAACATAATTGAACCTCTCCGAAATGCATGTATATTCTCGTTGAACCAGATTGCCCTTCCTCCATGGATCTATACAATTCAATACCCGCATACATTCAGGTATCATTTTGGCTGTTCAGGGCTTTTTTTGTTTTCTGGTGCCTAAGGAGGAGTCTAACCCAGGATTCTGCTGAAAATTAAAATCTCCTCCAATGATCTTCTTCAGGATGATCATTACCAATTGTAAAAGTTCAATAAAAAGGTCAACGTTCTTTCAGGACTTAATGGTCTTGGTTGTCACCACAGACTCAGGCCCTCCATTTTCTGGTCTGTCGGCCAACTTAAGCAACCCAGTCATTGCCCCTCCCCCTACACCTGGGGAAGCACTTTGTACTGCTAGTAGGTCAGCATCCGGAACTGAAGAGGATTCAAGAGGTGCTTCCATGGTATTTGCTTTCCAATCATGCAGCGGCTGCCCCCGCTATCTTTTGAGGCATCCTATTGGCTGCCCAGGGAAAGGTGCAGACATTTCCTCATAAAAGTGGCTTTGTTTGAGCGGACCCATCCTCTAAGCGACTTTGCAGGCATAGTAGACATAGTTCATCTCACTGGTGTCAATTGTATTAGGGAGACCTTTTCACACGACAGTCAAAGGCCAGGTGGCAACTTACTTATTCCACGTATTAATAGGCTTGCACATGCTCTCAAAGTCTATATGTATCAAGGGTAAAGGGCCCAACTGCGCTCAGAAAAAGCTTCCCAAAAAAGAAAAAAGGGACATCCATTAATATAAAGCAGTGCTGTACTATGCTTACCAGAGTGTGGCAGCAATCTGTAGGTAATCACGAGGGGTGGCCCATTGGTTACTGGGGAGGCTGGGTATGTTTTCTTGCAATCTTCAAAAGCCGTGGAGAAAAGGGGTTTTCAAAAATCATGACAGGCTGACCTTTTCATCTCTGGCCGGCTGTTGTGCGCCATGCATTGAATTCTCACTGGTGGGCAGCAATCTCCTTCATCAGAGCTTTGGCGTCCTACACACCTCGTTCGCCATGCGAGGAAGGAGGCGGAGTACAACGGGGGGAGCCGCATGTGACACGCTACAGGTTGCGTTCATATGCCATTCCTGAGATCAAGGCAGTGCATAGACCTATTGTTATATGTTTTAACAAGACAATGGTGTGTTAAGAGTTGATATCTTTTTATATTAGGTGTTTTTGAGTCACCTTACTTAGTTCAGCATTTTAAGAAAATGAACTTGCCAGATGACTGCATCCAAGCGTACAGTATTAGTTTAAAAAAACACAATCCTTTTATAAACATACCTTGTGCTATTGATTAAAGAAACCAAGATGGTACTGATGTGAAGAATTTGCAGTAAATCATGGACACACCCATTATGTCCAGTCTGTAGTCTTACCTTGAAGTGATGGGGCCACGTTAATGAGAAAGAATACAAAAGTGTAGATCGTCATTGCCGAGCTTTTACTCTTCATTATTCTGTACAGCTCTCACCGCAAGAAGGGGTAATGAATGTGTGTCCAAAATCTAAATAGTCCTAAAAAGAGAAGATAGCAAAAAGGATTTAGAATTGTCATAGACAAAGACAAAACTAAAACATTGGCGATGTATTAAAAGAAAATTAGTGAGGAAACGTGCAGATACAATGATGCCATGGCCCCATGCAGCTTTTCACTGTCTGCTATGCAGACAGTGAAAAGCGCGACGGGTGCAACTGTATCCGTCGCACGACTGCAACACCGCCGGCTCCATTTGGAACCGGCTCCTGTGTTGCTGCCAAGATCCCTGCTGGGCCGCGGGCCGGCCCAGCGGGGATCTCCTGATGGCCGCGGCATGAGTGCGGCTGCATTGGCGGCCGCCAAGGTCGTAATGACCCCCTATGTGTTTAGTGCTCACTGAGTACTAACAGTGGATATATGTAACATCATGTGTCAAGTAAAAGACACAGATTTCAGTTTGGTGACATTTATTAACCAATACTCAGAAACGCTGGCCCAGATGTATCAAAACGCAATTTTGGATTTCCTAAATTGTGACTCCATAGAAATCGCTATTTGGGAAATGCAAAATGATATGCGTGAAAATACTGATTTCCTAATAGCGATTCCTACAGAGTAGGAATCCTTATTATGAAACTGCAATTAGGAAATCCCACAGCATTTGTTCCAATGGGCTGGTTTAGCATTTTCAAAATAGCGATTTCCTATTAGGAAATAGCTATTTTGGAAATGCTAAACCAAGGATGATAAAGGCATAAGCCCCCTGTGATCACCCCAGAAATAGTGGTGCACTTGTAGAGCACACATATTCCACTAGGCAAATGTGTGTGCTCTATTGCACTTTAAAAAAACATCTGGGTGTTTTTTTTAAATTGCACATGGTTACCATCAACTTGGAGTCAATGATAATTGCATTTCCTGAATCACAGGAATCACAACTAGGCAATCTCTGTTTCCAATTTCCTATTGTGGGTTGCAAACTGCGATTTCTACTAGGTTTGAAATTGCAATTTACATCCACTTACAGGGCTTTGTGCATCTGAAAAGACCTTTCACCATTTCTTAATGGCCCAAAATAGTGATTTGGACTGTTCGAAAATGCTAAATAGCTTTGTACATCTGTACTGCTGTGTGTAAAAGTAGGTGCACCGCTACTGCCTAAAAACTGGGTAATGAGAATTAAGTGCCACTAACCATCTACATATCATTGGGTGATCATCAGCAGGTGATGTCACCTGTATATCACAATCAGAATGTAGTCTGCAGCATACGGATTTCTGGTAACACAGCCTGCCTAGACAGAAAGAATTGTTGCTGCTCATCAATCTGCAGAGGGAGATGAAGACATTTCCACACCACATTCATACAATAACCCTTTGTCATTCTGACACATCACAACCCGTACATGCCAAAAACACCCATTGTGGCACAACATACACACACCATTTACACTACACCCACACACGAGACAACCACAACAGCCAACACAACTACACACTTACACATGCACACATACACAACTAAACACATCACGGCAAAGTCTGCCACACAACAACACTCACCTGAATGTCACACACAGCAACACAACATCCATCTCAAATGAAAGTGACCCACATACAGACACAACCACACCACCTACTCCAGCCCCCTCAACCAGTCAATTCATACACACAAACTCACATACACGTACTCACTTACATAAACAACAGATAGCACAAACCTACCCATACAGGTTCCTTTTCAATGCACACACATTGACACTGTTGTCCAGTATGAGTGTACCCTCATTGTGGTGTCAGCATTCATTTTGCAATGAATGTGGACACCACAATCTCTGCTGTGTATGGTGTTATGCATGTGTCTCCCCATCCACGTGTGACACCATTGTGTACCCCACATATGCATATCTGAGTAACTTCAAAAAGTAACTGTGACATATTTATGCCTGCAGTGGTCCGGACCTCCTGTGCAGTGCCACCCCAATGCACCATGGCAATGTGGCATCCCTACTTTTGAGTTCGGCCACAAATGGGGTAGGGGTTGTGTTTTCTCAGTGGGTTGATGGCAACAGTGACGGCAGGTGTAGTCCAGCTGTGTTCATTTGAATAGGGGGGGAGTGGAAAAAGGAGAGTTTTCATCCCTCCCAATCTTCCAACTCAGACATGGCGGTCGAACCGCCACTTTTTGCTTGGAGGTAAGGCACACCTAAACATGGATGTCGGAAAGGGTGTCTTGGTTTACGCTGGCAACTACTTTTCTCTCTTCTGCCATTGAAGCGGGCGGTATTTCTTGGTGGTTCAAATGCAGGTTGTAGTCAATGGGACCGCCAACATCTAAATACAGCTGGCGGACTGTCACAGTGGATGACAGGATTTCAGTTGAAAAGGCAACAGCCACAAAAATCCATCTTTAGTGATTGTCTTGCGCAGGATGTTTTGTTACAGTACGACAAAATGGTATGAACCCATAACTAGGGCAAAACTGGTCCTGGGTTGCTTGTGCTCTGGTTCAGGGAGGACCTAGCCTGTCAGTTGGAGCTGGACTGCTCCCATGAGGAGCAGGTCCAAGACTGATCTGCATATGGCTGGGTATAAACTGAGCTGGAATGGTGTGTCTCAGTGATGTGTGTGCAACTTGAATACCCAAATAACAGTGCTTATCCAACTCCCATTGTTTCTCCACCTAAGGCAGTGTCTCTATTTGAACAGCCTCCAACCAGGCTAATGTAAAAAGCAGTGATTTACCATGATTAATATATAATCTAGAATCCTCACCAGGCATCTGAAATTTCTCTAGAAATCTCAAAAATTTGTTGCAAATAAAGAAGGGGTCATCTGCGCAAGAAGACAGTAAATGAGTAGTATGTCCCACACATTCTCATAACTCAACCAGTGAAAACAAGAAAGGGGACAGCAGGCATCGCTGTCTGGCCCTACTCTGCATATTTCAGCTGTCAGACATGCATTCCCCCAGAGTGACTTTGTGTCATGAAACTGGAGTATAATAAAGAAATTCAGCCAAAGAAATTGAGGCCCAACCCTATCTTGTGCAGAACTGCCTCCATTTGGCCAGAATCCATCATGTCAAATACCTTTTCTACATCTAAGGTGACCAGTACCGCATCCATTGTATGCATAACATGGGTCAACATTCATGAAGGTGCTCCTTCAGGTATAAAAAACATCAATCACCCTTTTCACCCTGTTCCTAATGGTTTTGGATAACACATTCACATCTTCATTGATCATGGATAATAGTCTGAAGGACTTGAGTAGCAGCGGATACCTATATGGTTTGGGCAACATAACTATGACAGCCTCCTGCATGGACTATTGTAGTCTGATGCATACTCCTAATAGAACTCAGGAGGCAGTCCATCTGCCCCGGTGCCTTATTATGCAGCATCTCGAACATGACTGCCTGCATCTTGTCTTGTGAAAAATCTGCCTGAAATTCCAGCATGCTCTCCTCGCTGAGTTTTGAAACTTCCACAACTTCTAGAAACTGCTGCAAGGATATATCATGATTCTGCAGTGTCCTCTTATATACCTCTGCCAAATACACCCTTATGAATTTATTGATCGCTATTTGTGCAGTCATCATTGAATCTCTATGAAACTTATGCCTGTAGTTGCCGAGGGTACTTTATCCACTGCTGCCTATAAGCCCCCTATTCATTCCTTAACGCCCAAAATACCATGTCTTCTTGCACAGCATTGCTTTTATAAGTGGGATTTGGTACTATATACTTTCCCATAGCATTCACCCCATACCACTAACTTGAGCACATTTGATAGCCCTAGTGGATGTGGTCACTTGGTCCCCCAATTGTCATTGAAGTTCCTCTCTACTACGGTTGCAATATTCCTATGGAATGCTGTATACTTGAGTGCCTCACGGTGGAGATACCACGTGGGGATCGAGGGAGCGCATTGACTCCATGTGTGTGTGGCCACCAGAGACACATGATCAAACAAAAAAACTACTGAGGTGTTCCACTGTAGGAAACTTGTGAGACTAACTTCCTAGAGGCAGCGGAATCCATTGGGCTTACCCCATCATCCAAAATCATCACCAGAGGGGCAGCAGAGACACCAGGGAGCCTGGGTGACTAGAAAACCTCTCCAGATCAGGGTATCAGGGTATCTAAGGCATAAGGGCTCACCCAAAAGCAAACTGAGTAAAGATGACAACAGCTCTTCTTAGGGAGGTGGGCTCAAAGGAGTGATCCAGCCCACACAGCGCATAGGTATATCATCCCGCTCTGCAAGCAGTCGCAAGAAGCGAACAAAATCTACATCTCATAGCGAATGCAGGATTATCCAGCAACATGAGCGCCAGAGAGTTGGCTCAGTGTTCAGTGGCAAATACAACTCATCAAATCCCTTACGGCATGGACGCCTCCTCACAGTATAGAGCTCCCAGCACCTTGCTGGGGGCTCGACAGGCCCCGCTGCCCATCAGACATGTCACACCTGAATCAGCAGAACAGAACTCTCTGGAACTTTCTTTTACCCTTCGCTAAAACTCGAAAGGTCCTATAGACATCTTGAACAGGAGAAACCTACTACGGCTCTTCACTCAAATGCCAGCACTCAGGCACATCATCTCACAGGACATTGACGGGGTCAGGTTTGAGCCACCCTTCCTAACTGCCAGCAGAGGACTCAAATAAACAACTTGGAAAAGCGCAGCTCAGAGTGCCGCAGAGTGGGCCGTAAGAGAGTCTTTTGCAGAATGGGGCACGACCTATATATCTCCTGCCTGTCAAATACTTGTTTGTTTTATAAAACACTGGCCCCAGGGAAATGCCAAAAAACAGGGAATCGCTAGTCCCCCACAATGGAGGCCCCCAGGCTCTAACTATAGTTTGTTCGCAAAACAGAAGAGAGGTGCTCCCGGCCACGTATTCACTATCACAAAGCACGTGGAGGAACTTGGATGGACCAAGGCATAAGTCCTAGTACCACGGGGGAATAGTGGAATATTCTCAGTGATCACTTAAATCCCTGTCAATTTTGTCATGGAACGTGGCAAGTCTCAATAGCATCGCCAGGTCCAGGGAAGCATGGTCCTATTTAAACTCTAATGACATCTGCATGCAAGAAACCTAGGAATGCACTCCATCCCACTTGTCAGGCTACTACAAGATCATCCTGCCAGCTACTCGCCCAAGTATCTTTGGGCATCCCTCTGGTGGCTTATCCAACTTCATCAAGCACGCAGTCTGCCTGGCGGCCACTGAACTTCCAGTCGACAGCAAAATGGCCCAAGTACTTTCTATTAGTGGTGTAAACATTGACCAGGAAAAAGAGGACCTGATACTGGTCAACTGCTACATAAATGCTTAAAAAAAATAAAGTCAACATCAATCCTCGAACTCCTGGAGATCCTGGAATCCATCATCTTCAGTCTCCCTGGTCATGAAATAGTCATGTTGGGAGACTTTGATGTAAGTGGGCTTGGCGCCCAACCAGAGGACACTCCCCGAGACAGAGGCCGTCAATTAATACAAAACTTCCTGTCATCCTTTAAATAAGCATCAACTCGCCAGGAGTGTGTAAAAAAACTGAAGGTCCCACGTTCAAGGGAGGCTCAACTATTGACTATGTCTTCTCTCAGAAAACCTCATTCGGAGGCTTCACCACTTTGAAGTCACCGAAAGGGCAGAGAGCGACCACAACCAGCTAGAGTTTATCCTAGACCTACAAGTCCAGGCAGCAGAAATGATCACCGTAGAAGGGACATCAACGGGCACATAGAAGGTATACTTGGTAAGAAGAATCAAATGGAGACCAGAGTATTCAAGCAGTATAGCTTCATGGTTAAAAACTCAGCACCTGGAGCCTTATTTGAACATTGATTGGTGGGAGATGTCAGTGGATGATATTATCTCCATGCTGTAAGGCAAACCTACAGGCACTTATCCACCTTGTCCGCAGCAGCACAACTAGATAAAGCTGTGCTCAAGGCACGACAGGCGTTTCGCAAAGCTCAGCGCAAGCACAAACAAAAGCCAAAAATGACACGTAGAAGATCTCTTAAGAAACAAATATGGGAATGGAAGGTGGCAATAGATCAAAAAGAATGGGAAACCCTATTTCAGCTACTAAAAGACTCAAATCACACCCGTTTTTGGGAACACATAAACAAGTTAAAGAGTAGCTATGTTTCTTGGGAGAATGGTGTTGCAGAGGCAGCATGGGTCACTCACGTTACAAACTTGTACACTGCCACCCAACTGGATCTGGGTCCAGCCAGCAATAGGCCTGAGAAGACCCAGTACACATCTTCCCCCCACTGTGAAGCGCTCCCCTTGACGGCAGATGGAAGCCCAGAGATCAAGGCTGATCAGCTAGTTGCCCCGACGAGGCAAAAGATGTGGAACCGAATCACTTCTTTGTTAGTACGATAGAAAACGCTATAAAGAGCATAAAGAAGGATGGTGCCCAGGACCAAATGGTCTACCATCTTCCCTATTTAAATGCTCTCCACTGGACTGGGCAGAGAGGCTGTCCCAGATCCCTAATAGGACATTTCAGGTGGCCACAGTCATGGACTCCTGGAGAGGGTCCATACTCTGCCCAATTTATAAAAATGGAGATCGTACAGTTGCATCAAATTATCACCTAATAGCTCTCATGAAGGTGGAGGCGAAAATTTATATCCGCATATTGCTGGGCCAACTGGAAGCCTGGGTCCAGGAGTGTCAAATCCTGCTGTTTTTTCAATCTGGCTTCAGACCTGAGGCTTCGACAGTGGACAACATTGTGGCGCTCTCATACTTGCAGCAGCAAGCAGTTAAAATCGATCACCTGCTGTTATTCTGCTGCTTCGTGGATTACAGTGCAGCTTTTGACAGGGTGGATCGTGAAACCCTATGGAGGAAGCTGTCAGCATGGGGTATTCCCACACAACACTTAAGAGCTATCAGTTCACTGTATACACACACATGGGTCCATGTTACAACTGGCCCAGGCACAATGTGACTGAGCCAGTTACCCTAGAGCAGGGTTGCGTCCTGATCCCACTGCTGTTTGATTTGTACACAGCAGACTTAGGGACACACCTGCAGGTTAGCAGTCTGGTTCCAGCAATAATCCACCCCACAAAACTTCAAACCATTCAATATGCTGCACGCATTCCATGTGCCATTCCCAAGCGGGACCCTGCAACCCCTATGCCCTTGCACACGCTGCTACCCTGGGGCATTCCCTTGGATCCCAGTGACGTCGAAGCTCTATCCACTAACTGTTAGGCATGGTATAAATGTGCACATTTGCTACAACATGATTTGCTGTACTGCCCTGCTCTGCCACTACTGAATAACCCATATTTTCCTATCACACAGGAAGTATTAGTACAGGACACACAGGAGACATACAGCATTCATGTTGAACATGGCCCTTTTACAGGGTCATTACCCAGAGTTTTTGCTTTTTGCCTCCTTAATTTTCTGACCTTTGTTGGCTGAGGTTTTGACTCTCAGCACTTTTTCACTGTTAACCAGTGCTAAAGTGCATGTGCTCTCCCTTACAAAATTGGTATGCTTGGCTTATACCTAATTGGCATATTTAATTTACCTATAAGTCCCTTGTAAAGTGGTATCCCGATACCCAGGGCCTGTAAATGAAATGCTACTAGTGAGCTTGCAGCGCTGCTTGCACCACCCACTGAAGTAGCCTGTCAAACCCATCTCAGGACTCCTAGCTCAGGGCCTGTGTGCGCAGTTTTGTGCCACAGGGATCTGGCATCTAAATGTACTTGCCAGGCCCAGAACTCCCCTTTTACTACATGTAAGTCACCCCTAAGGTGCGCTCTAGCTAGCCCTTTGGGCAGGGTGCCATGTATGTAGGAGGCAGGACATGTGCCATGTTGTGTGGCCTGTCCTGGTAGTGACAAACAGCCTAACTTGGTGTCTCACTGCTGTGAGTGCTGCCTTCTCATAGGATTGCATTGGAAATGCCCTGCCTTATGTGTAAGGGGTATTGTCTGATTTATGAGGGGTAGCGTAGGCATGTTTGGTATGGTTGTGATAGTGGTGAGAAATGCTGCTTACTGATGTAGGTCTATTTTTTATTACTATCACAGAAATGCCACTTCTAGAAAGTGCACATTTATCTGTACTTATGACTTTGGTGTTTTGCAGCTTGTCTCCAATCCACGTCTGGGCAGACTGACAGTTGGGGCTTTATGCATACTTTTCAGACAGCCTGAGCACAGGGAGGGTGGAGGTGTCACAGAGGTACATCTACATATTGTAAAGCCTTCCTGGGCTGAGAGAAGGGAGAGGAGGGGTACACCTGCATTTGTAAAGGCTGCGCCCTGGCCTCACACAATAGGATTGTTTACCCCCCACTGATGTTTGGAGCCTATGCTGGAGGAGAGAAAGGGCACTCCCAGAACCAGTTGTAACCCCCTCTCCTCCCCATTGTAAAACACACTGAAAACTTAGTATAAGTACAGGGGAATTTTCCCCACAATTTAGACATAATTGGACATCACTTTGGACTCCAGGAACCTTACCTGGAGCTGGACGCAGGACGCTATTGAAAGGACTCACCAGCACCACCTTGGACTGCTGTTGCAGTGCTTGCACTCCCTTGTTGTGCTGACCTGTTGCTGGGTTCTCCAGCCCTTCACCCACCTTCTTCAATTGTTGTCTCCAGAGGCAGGGTACTGTGGCCCCTGACCTCTGAAAACACCCTTCAGCACGAGGAGTGCTGCCTCAGCTGTGTAGCGCCTTGGGAGCACTTTCTGGTGCCAATAAAATCGCTTTTCTAAAAGCGCGCTTTACTGGCAGAAGAAAATCACCGCCGCAGCCCGAGCTGCAGATTTCCCTGCAGCACTTTGAAAAGCGCTCTCTTCATTGCCCTCAAATCACCACCGCGACCCGGGTGTCTCAATTACAGCCAGCGCGAGGATCGCACTCTCTTTGGTGTCCCCGGGGGCACCAGAAGAAGCCAAACAGAGCAAGCGTGCTTGTGTTGGCGCCCTCGGGGCACAGTCCGCCCTTGGGAGTGCCCCCGGGTCACCAGCTGCCTCCAATTCCCTAAGAATCACCCAGGCAGACCAGGAACAGCTTGGGACATTCGCGCACCACGTCGGGTGCGGGCGAATGCCTTCTCAGGCCCCCGGAGGGGTCCGAGTTACAAAGAAGAAGTCACATCGCAGGACTCGGGGAAGGCGCAGGGAGTGCCCCTTTTGCCCGGCCTCTGCACTAGGAGCAGGATGCTCCTTTTCCTCTTTTAAAATTCAAACATGCACTTCTATCTTTGGAGAAAACCGGGAAGGGAGACCTCGATGGAGGTCCCTTCCCCGCGCCCCGCTACTTGTTTGTTGGGCCTTGCATGGCCCCCACCCTGAGGACAGGGTGTGCGGAGGCCGAGGCAGGCCCCCATCTCAATCGTGGGCCCCAGGGGGGCCTGTTTTCTGCAAGGAGAGGGTGCCGACCGCCCCTCTCCTCTAGGAGCACCATGAGGCCCCCATTGTGCGCGCAGGAGCGCAGGGGCCCCCCTCTAGAAAGAAAATACTGGCTCAGTGAGCCAAGTATGAACCTTTGGGGGGTTTATAGATTTCCTACCTGCTTTACTGCCCTTACATATGTGTACTGATGTTCCTTTTATGGGCATGGCCTGCTGATATGTATTGTTATGACTTATGATATGTTCTCTATTGTTCCTGTTATGGGTATTTACGAGTTGTTCAAGACAAGAGCATAGAATTCTTACTGTAATTCCTGACTACTGCTTATGTTGCAGAATCCTGAGTACTTACGTGTTCTAATGTGACAACTGTGTATTCTTGCAGAGTATTAGTAACTTGTGTAACGTTCTGACAACTGCTAAGGTAGCGGGGTATTACTTATGTGTAATGTTGGCCCTAATTATGTTTTGTGCAATACAGTATATTTTTACATAGCTCAGTGTTGTGTTTACTTTGTGGTGTACATTTTGCGTCATGTGTTATGCAAACGCTTTACACATTGCCTCTGGGATAGGCCTGACTGCTCGTGCCAGGCTACCAAGAGGGTGAGCAGGGGTTAACTTGGACGTGTAACTTCCTTGCACTGACTAGAGTGGGTAGGTTCTGCTTGGCTTAGGTGCATACCCTAGCCAACTAGAAACCCCATTTCTAACAATTCACACCCTGGCGATGTGTTTCCGGATGAACATGTTTTTTTGTGTGCGGAGGACAAACGTTTGCTGATGCCACTCAGCTTGAGCACTTTGTGCTCTGTCGATTGCAGAGTGCTCTCCGTGCCCACTTCCCTTCATACCAACTAGCACCTGCAGACTTTCTGCCCCTCACATTAGTCATCACAGCAGACACAGGGGCACATCTAGTTTCCAGGCTATATCAGGCGAGCATTGCCCTATTACCTGTTGAAGATACTAAGCTTAGAGAGGCAATGGAGTTGGACATAGGTAGATCCCTTTCGGTGAACTAATGGTCTGTTGCGCTCAGATCCAATACATGTCCTTTAATCACAGGCATAAGATGTTGCATTTTAAATGATTGCGTACAGTATATATGACACCTGTTGCTCGCATGGATCCTTCTCGATCCGCTAATTGCCCTAAATGCCTTGGACCAATGGATTTACCGCTCATGACATGGACATGCCACCACATTAGTATGTACTGGAGTGAAGTGTTTGGTCTGCTATTGATAATGTTGGGTACGGGTACTAACCCACCCCCACTGAGGGCTCTCTTTGGGTATATGGGAGACCTACCCAAAAGCTTAAGGCGCTATGCCGCTATTGCATTCTTGCTTGCCAAGAGAGAAATTGCACTCCTTTGCGGAATCAAGAAGGCACCCACTACCAAGCGCTGACTTGCAAGCCTCCGTCATTGTGACACCACTAGTGAAATATATACATCTCTCCAGCCCCCAGTGTCTTGACCATGTGATATCTGGCAGCCACTCAGGGACTACTTGCGCACTCTTGACACTACCCCTACCAGTTCCCCTTATCATGCAGAACCGTGTTGACAAATTACAATATTAAATGTTTCTGTACAACTTTTGAATGTTTTCCTTTAAGTCTTTGACTGCTGCCCAACCCTTTACTGCTCAGTTATCCAGACGTAAATGCCCGCCATCTGCATCTGCCCTTGGTACTTTCTTATGCTTCTCGATGATACATTGTGTGTTACCCTCACAGCATTGCTTTCTGCTTATTCTTACATTCCCCTTGCTGATTACATTGCTATATATTCTTGAAAGTGATAAATAAAGTTTAAAAAAAAAAAAACATCCAATACACTGATGACATTGTGATAATGGACTGCACAAGAATCAGTCTGCAGCTGGCTTGAAATACGCTGAAAACATTCAACGTAGCCAACCAGCTTCAAGTAAACCAGGATAAAACAAAAGAACTTATATTCGGAAGGTACAAAAACAAAAAGATCACAACCTGACAGCTTGGAAGTCAGACCATTTGCACAGCCAGGAAATACAACTACCTTTGCGTGTGGTTCACTGAAAATAATTTGGCAGGGAGACAGAAAAGCGCTATCAGAAAGAAAGCTTCTGCAATCAAATACAGGATCGCCCAACTGAGTAATCAACTAAGAAGCGCGTCGGCAGCCTCAATACTGAGGGTAACAAAGGCGACTTTACTTCCTGCCCTGCAGTATGAAAACCTGGCATTTCCTGGATCTTTAGAAGCCATCTTAGAACATGTTCACTGCAGGGCATATTAAAGAATTGTTCTTCAACCAAAGTACATATGACACTCTAGGCTTAGATTGGAACTGGGCCTTGTGTCGCAGAAGTTAGACTGCCGAGCAGCCATCCTGAAATACTACATCAGGCTCAAGAAGGCAAACATGCATTCACTAAAACGTTACTTGAGAATCATCCTTGAAACTGCTGGTAATCCCTGGAACACGCAGCTAAGCAAAGTACTGAAGATCTTTGAAATGGACGACTCCATCCAGATGCCAGTGTTAAACAACACTTACTTGATTGAGGCTCCTCAGCTACACCTTTTAAAATTAATAAACTTAGCTACGCGGGAACTTGACTGCAGATTCTTTATATGCAAACATTAGCCTTGCCAATCAAGGGCTTTAACCCCTCCTGGCCTGCACATAGGAATAAAAGAGCCTGCAGACTGCTACACCTTCTTTGCTGCTGCCAGTCTTTAGCCATTCACAGGAGACAGTTAATCAAACCTGTAGCTTTGACCTTGAGGGCGCGCACTTGTTTGGAAACACCTAGCATCTGCTTCTCACACTCTGCGGCCTGGGCCTTGGCTAGCTGTGTAAAATATGTTACAACATTCAGACGGCTGCTATCCCAGTTAGTGGGGGCGGCCAGCTTGGAGCACAAAGGATCAATGAAAGTCTAAGCACTTTTTGATTTATTCTGAGTCAAAGACAAATTGTAGTTCAACAATATTTGCACAAGCTTTATTACTGATAAAATGGCATTTTAATGTGATTACGTTTTAATTCAAAATATTATTTATTGATTCTTTTTGTAATGGTTTTAATTAACTGAACAATAAAGTTGACAATGAGGATGACAATGACAACTAACTTCCTATCTAGCCTGCTAAATATACCATGTGCAGGGAAATAAAAGTTACATTTAATTTTTTCCTGGGTTAAGAGCCCTCCACACTTCTATACAATCCAATCAATCAATCATCACAGCCAGTACCCCCATCATCCTGAAGGTTACCCTACATACGACGTGAGAACCTCCAGCAACCTCTAAAAATGATTTATCATCCACACTGGGTGCATATACGTTCATCAAACAGATTTCTATCCCAATTAACAGACCCACATCACCCACACCTCAGGAACCTCCACTGGCTCCCCATCCAGATGCGAATTCAAGATGCTGATACATGCCTTCATGGCTGTCCACAACCAAGGGCCAATATACATCAACCACCACCTGACATTCCAGCCTCAGGCACCTGTGCTCTGCTTTCTTCATCCTTGCACACACTTCCTGCATCCACTGAAGCCACAGTGAAGGATGCTCCTTTTCCTACTTCGCCACCAAGTACCGGAATGACCTCCCCCTCTAAATTTTAACAGTGTCCTCTCTCCCAGAATTCAAAAAGAGACCCAAGACCTGGCTTTTCGAAATATCCCAGCAAGAACCTAGCACCTGGATACCCTTGTGGGTGATTATCTGAGATAGACAAATACTGATTGATTGACTGATATACTAAAATATCTCTGCGCTTTATGTCAGTATGTGAAGCCAGGTTTTGGAAGGGCACTCCCGGCGCTACTCAAAAGGCCACTCACCACTTATATGAGGAGAATGTGCAGGAAAAGAACTGTCCTTGCAATTTTCCTTCTCACCAAATCCTCCTCCATATTTCTTGAGGTATGTAGGAGGCTGGACTGGCTTGTAGTGAGTACCAAGGGGTACTTGCACCTTGCACCAGGCCCAGTTATCCCTTATTAGTGTATAGGGTGTCTAGCAGCTTAGGCTGATAGATAATGGTAGCTTAGCAGAGCAGCTTAGGCTGAACTAGGAGACGTGTGAAGCTACTACAGTACCACTTAGTGTCATATGCACAATATCATAAGAAAACACAATACACAGTTATACTAAAAATAAAGGTACTTTATTTTTATGACAATATGCCAAAGTATCTTAGAGTGTACCGTCAGTGAGAGGATAGGAAATATACACAAGATATATATACACAATAGCAAAAATATGCAGTATAGTCTTAGAAAACAGTGCAAACAATGTATAGGTACAATAGGATGCAATGGGGAAACATAGGGATAGGGGCAACACAAACCATATACTCCAAAAGTGGAATGCGAACCACGAATGGACCCCAAACCTATGTGACCTTGTAGAGGGTTGCTGGGACTATTAGAAAATAGTGAGAGTTAGAAAAATAACCCTCCCCAAGACCCTGAAAAGTGAGTGCAAAGTGCACTAAAGTTCCCCTACGGACAAAGAAGTTGTGTTAGAGGAATAATGCAGGAAAGACACAAACCAGCAATGCAACAACTGTGGATTTCCAATCTAGGGTACCTGTGGAACAAGGGGACCAAGTCCAAAAGTCACAAGCAAGTCGGAGATGGGCAGATGCCCCGGAAATGCCAGCTGCGGGTGCAAAGAAGCTTCGACTGGACAGAAGAAGCTGAGGTTTCTGCAGGAACGAAAAGGGCTAGAGACTTCCCCTTTGGTGGACGGATTCCTCTTGCCTTGGAGAGTCGTGCAGAAGTGTTTTCCCGCCGGAAGGACGCCAACAAGCCTTGCTACACGCAAATCGTGCGTTTTGCGTTTTTGGACGCTGCTGGGGCCCAGGAGGGACCAGGAGGTCGCAAATTGGACCTGAAGAGAGAGGGGACGTCGAGCAAGACAAGGAGCCCTCACTGAAGCAGGTAGCACCCGGAGAAGTGCCAGAAACAGGCACTACGAGGATGCATGAAACGGTGCTCGCCGAAGTTGCACAAAGGAGTCCCACGTCGCCGGAGACCAACTTAGAAAGTCGTGCAATGCAGGTTAGAGTGCCGTGGACCCAGGCTTGGCTGTGCACGAAGGATTTCCGCCGGAAGTGCACAGGGGCCGGAGTAGCTGCAAAGTCGCGGTTCCCAGCAATGCAGCCCAGCGAGGTGAGGCAAGGACTTACCTCCACCAAACTTGGGCTGAAGAGTCACTGGACTGTGGGGGTCACTTGGACAGAGTCGCTGGATTCGAGGGACCTCGCTCGTCGTGCTGAGAGGAGACCCAAGGGACCGGTGATGCAGCTTTTTGGTGCCTGCGGTTGCAGGGGGAAGATTCCGTCGACCCACGGGAGATTTCTTCGGAGCTTCTGGTGCAGAGAGGAGGCAGGCTACCCCCACAGCATGCACAAGCAGGAAAACAGTCGAGAAGGCGGCAGGATCAGCGTTACAGAGTTGCAGTAGTCATCTTTGCTACTATGTTGCAGGTTTGCAGGCTTCCAGCGCGGTCAGCGGTCGTTTCCTTATCAGAAGGTGAAGAGAGAGATGCAGAGGAACTCGGCTGAGCTCATGCATTCGTTATCTAAAGTTTCCCCAGAGACAGAGACCCTAAATAGCCAGAAAAGAGGGTTTGGCTACCTAGGAGAGAGGAAAGGCTACTAACACCTGAAGGAGCCTATCACAAGGAGTCTCTGACGTCACCTGGTGGCACTGGCCACTCAGAGCAGTCCAGTGTGCCAGCAGCACCTCTGTTTCCAAGATGGCAGAGGTCTGGAGCACACTGGAGGAGCTCTGGACACCTCCCAGGGGAGGTGCAGGTCAGGGGAGTGGTCACTCCCCTTTCCTTTGTCCAGTTTCGCGCCAGAGCAGGGGCTAAGGGGTCCCTGAACCGGTGTAGACTGGCTTATGCAGAATTGGGCACATCTGTGCCCAACAAAGCATTTCCAGAGGCTGGGGGAGGCTACTCCTCCCCTGCCTTCACACCATTTTCCAAAGGGAGAGGGTGTCACACCCTCTCTCAGAGGAAGTTCTTTGTTCTGCCATCCTGGGCCAGGCCTGGCTGGACCCCAGGAGGGCAGCTGCCTGTCTGAGGGGTTGGCAGCAGCAGCAGCTGCAGAGAAACCCCAGGAAGGGCAGTCTGGCAGTACCAGGGTCTGTGCTACAGACCACTGGGATCATGGAATTGTACCAATAATGCCAGGATGGCATAGAGGGGGCAATTCCATGATCATAGACATGTTACATGGCCATATTCGGAGTTACCATGGTGAAGCTACATATAGGTAGTGACCTATATGTAGTGCACGCGTGTAATGGTGTCCCCGCACTCACAAAGTTCAGTGAATTGGCTCTGAACAATGTGGGGGCACCTTGGCTAGTGCCAGGGTGCCCTCACACTAAGTAACTTTGCACCTAACCTTTACCAGGTAAAGGTTAGACATATAGGTGACTTATAAGTTACTTAAGTGCAGTGTAAAATGGCTGTGAAATAACGTGGACGTTATTTCACTCAGGCTGCAGTGGCAGGCCTGTGTAAGAATTGTCAGAGCTCCCTATGGGTGGCAAAAGAAATGCTGCAGCCCATAGGGATCTCCTGGAACCCCAATACCCTGGGTACCTCAGTACCATATACTAGGGAATTATAAGGGTGTTCCAGTAAGCCAATGTAAATTGGTAAAAGTGGTCACTAGCCTGTTAGTGACAATTTAGAAAGAAATGAGAGAGCATAACCACTGAGGTTCTGATTGGCAGAGCCTCAGTGAGACAGTTAGTCACTACACAGGTAACACATTCAGGCACACTTATGAGCACTGGGGCCCTGGGTTACCAGGGTCCCAGTGACACATACAACTAAAACAACATATATACAGTGAAAAATGGGGGTAACATGCCAGGCAAGATGGTACTTTCCTACACAACCCCCCCCCCCAAACGAAGGACAATAAGACTAGCCATTACCTGATGAGTCTTCATTGTCTAAGTGGAAATATCTGGAGAGTCCATCTGCATTGGAGTGGCTACTCCCAGGTCTATGTTCCACTGTATAGTCCATTCCCTGTAGGGATATGGACCACCTCAACAATTTAGGATTTTCACCTTTCATTTGTTTTAGCCAAAGTAGAGGTTTGTGGTCTGTCTGAACAATGAAGTGAGTGCCAAACAGGTATGGCCTCAACTTCTTCAGAGCCCAGACCACAGCAAAGGCCTCCCTCTCAATGGCAGACCAACGCTTTTCTCTAGGGGTCAACCTCCTACTAATAAAAGCAACAGGTTGATCCTGGCCCTCAGAATTAAGTTGTGATAGGACTGCCCCTACTCCTAATTCAGATGCATCAGTTTGGACATAGAATTTTTTAGAGTAACAAGGGCTTTTCAGGACAGGTGCAGAGCACATGGCCTGCTTCAGCTCCTCAAAAGCTTTCTGACAGCTTGCTGTCCATAATACCTTTTTAGGCATTTTCTTGGATGTGAGGTCATTAAGAGGGGCTGCAATGGAGCCATAGTTCTTAATGAACCTCCTGTAATACCCAGTGAGGCCTAGGAAGGCTCTCACCTGAGTCTGAGTGGTAGGGGGAACCCAATCAATAATAGTTTGGATTTTCCCCTGAAGTGGTGCAATCTGTTCCCCACCAACAAGGTGTCCCAGATAAACCACCTTACCCTGCCCTATCTGGCACTTTGAAGCCTTGATAGTGAGGCCTGCCTTTTGCAGGGCCTCCAAAACTTTCCAAAGGTGGACCAGGTGATCATCCCAGCTGGAGCTAAAGACAGCTATATCGTCCAAATATGCTGCACTGAAAGCTTCCAGCCCTTGCAGGACTGTGTTCACCAACCTCTGAAAAGTGGCAGGTGCATTTTTCAAACCAAAAGGCATTACAGTAAACTGGTAATGTCCTCCAATGGTAGAAAATGCAGTCTTAGGTTTAGCATCTTCTGACAATTTGATCTGCCAATACCCTGCAGTCAAATCAAAAGTGCTTAGATACTTGGCAGATGCCAGTGTATCTATGAGCTCATCTGCCCTGGGTATAGGGTGAGCATCAGTTTTGGTTACCAAGTTGAGACCTCTATAGTCTACACAAAACCGCATTTCTTTCTTTCCATCTTTAGAATTGGGTTTTGGTACCAGTACCACAGGAGAAGCCCATGGACTGTCAGAGTGCTCCACCACTCCTAGTTCCAACATTTTCTGAACTTCTTGCTTTATGCAGTCCCTGACATGGTCAGGCTGCCTATAGATCTTACTTTTGACAGGTAAACTGTCTCCAGTATCTATAGTGTGCTCACACCAAGAAGTGGTGCCTGGCACAGTAGAGAAGAGTTCTGAAAATTGTCCTAGGAGATTTATGCAATTATCTTTCTGCTCAGCAGTAAGACAATCAGCCAAAACTACACCTTCCACAAGAGCATCTTGTTCTGTGGAAGAGAAGAGATCAGGTAGAGGATCACTGTCTTCTTCTTGTCCCTCATCTGTTGCCATGAGCAGGGTGATATCAGCCCTGTCATAGTAGGGTTTCAGGCGGTTGACATGGAGCACCCTAAGGGGACTCCTGGCAGTGCCTAAGTCAACCAAGTAGGTGACTTCACCCTTCTTTTCAACAATTGTGTGGGGTCCACTCCATTTATCTTGGAGTGCTCTTGGGGCCACAGGCTCCAAGACCCACACCTTCTGCCCTGGTTGGTACTGAACCAAAACAGCCTTCTGATCATGCCATTGCTTCTGGAGCTCTTGGCTGGCCTGAAGTTTTTTACTGGCCTTTTTCATGTACTCAGCCATCCTTGATCTGAGGCCAAGTACATAATCCACAATATCCTGCTTAGGAGCTTTTAAAGGTTGTTCCCAACCCTCCTTTACAAGTGTGAGTGGACCCCTAACAGGGTGTCCAAAAAGAAGTTCAAAGGGGCTGAAGCCCACTCCTTTCTGGGGTACCTCCCTGTAGGCAAAAAGGAGGCATGGTAGAAGGATATCCCATCTCCTGCGGAGTTTTTCAGGGAGTCCCATAATCATGCCTTTGAGAGTTTTATTAAATCTCTCCACCAGTCCATTTGTTTGTGGATGATAGGGTGTTGTGAACTTGTAAGTTACACCACACTCCTTCCACATGGCCTTTAAGTATGCAGACATGAAATTGCTTCCTCTGTCTGATACTACTTCCTTTGGGAAGCCCACCCTGGAAAATATACCCAGGAGGGCCTTTGCCACTGCAGGAGCTGTAGTGGTCCTTAAAGGAATAGCTTCAGGATATCTTGTGGCATGGTCCACTACCACCAAGATAAACCTATTGCCTGAAGCAGTAGGAGGGTCAAGGGGGCCAACTATGTCAACCCCTACCCTTTCAAAGGGAACCCCAACCACAGGCAGTGGGATAAGGGGTGCCTTTGGAGTGCCACCTGTCTTGCCACTGGCTTGACAGGTTTCACAGGACTAACAAAATTTCTTTGTGTCCTCAGACATCCTAGGCCAATGAAACAGGGGAACAAGCCTGTCCCAAGTTTTCATTTGACCCAGGTGCCCAGCTAGGGGAATGTCATGTGCCAGTGTTAGGAGGAACTTTCTGTACTCCTGAGGAATCACTAATCTCCTGGTAGCTCCAGGTTTAGGATCCCTATGCTCAGTGTACAAGAGGTTGTCCTCCCAGTAAACTCTGTGAGAGTCACTGACATCCCCATTAGCCTGTTTGACAGCTTGCTGTCTGAGACCCTCTAATGTGGGACAGGTTTGCTGTGCCACACTCAGCTCCTCTCTGGCAGGCCCCCCTTCACCCAAAAGCTCAGCAGTGTCTGCTTCCAGCTCCTCTGGTGTAGGTTCTGCACAGGGAGGGAATTCTTCTTCCTCAGAAGTAGAATCCACTGTAGAGGGAGGGATAGTATGAAGTGGTTTGCTTCTACTAGCCCTAGCTTTAGGGAGCACTTGGTCCATTGTTCCAGGATCCAAGCTTCCCTGTCCTTTTTGCTTTTTGGCCTGAGCCCTTGTCAAAGCAAAAATATGCCCTGGGATGTCCAGCATTGCTGCATGGGCCTCCAACTCCACATCTGACCAAGCTGATGTCTCCAAATCATTCCCTAATAGACAGTCTACAGGTAAATCTGAAGCTACCACAACTTTCTTTGGACCAGTTACCCCCCCCCAGTTGAGATTTACAACAGCCATGGGGTGGCTTTGTGTTATGTTGTGAGCATCGGTTACTTGGTACTGGTGTCCAAGTATGTGTTGTTCAGGGTGCACCAGTTTCCAATCACCATTGTGACACTGGCACCTGTGTCCCTGTAGGCCTGGACCTCAACACCATTTATTAGGGTTAGTTGCTTGTACTTCTCCAAGTTATGGGGGCAAGCAACCAAAGTGGCTAAGTCAATAGCCCCTTCAGAGACTAAAGTAGCCTCTGTGGTCTCCCTAATTAGACCAACCCCAACTAAATTACCAAAAGTGAGCCCAGCTACTCCCTTGGATTGGCTATTAGTAGGTTTGCTCCCACCACCACTGCTATTAGTAGGGACACTAGGTGTAGCAGTAGGGGTTGTAGTGGTAGGAGCTGTGGTGCCTTTCTTTGGACAACTGGGATCTGTTGTCCAATGGCCTTTTATTTTACATAAATAGCACCATGGTTTCTTTTCCTTGTTCTGATTAAAGGAGGATTTGGGCCCACCACCCCCACCAGAGTGTTTTTGTGGGCCTGATGAAGACTCATTTTTAGATTTTTCCCCACCCTTGTCAGAAGACTTACCATCCTTCTTTTTGTTGCCATCTTTGTCACCCCCTGTATGAACTTTTCTGTTCACTCTTGTTCTGACCCATTTGTCTGCCTTCTTTCCCAATTCTTGGGGAGAGGTCAGATCAGAGTCCACCAAGTACTGGTGCAACAAATCAGACACACAATTATTAAGAATATGCTCTCTCAGGATTAAGTTATACAGGCTGTCATAATCAGTAACTTTACTGCCATGTAACCACCCCTCCAAGGCCTTCACTGAATGGTCAATGAAATCAACCCAGTCTTGTGAAGACTCCTTTTTGGTCTCTCTGAACTTTATCCTGTATTGTTCAGTGGTTAAGCCATAACCATCCAGGAGTGCATTCTTAAGAACTTGGAAATTATTGGCATCATTTCCTTTCACTGTAAGGAGCCTATCCCTACCTTTTCCACTAAATGATAGCCATAGGATAGCAGCCCACTGCTTTTGAGGGACATCCTGTACAGCACAGGCCCTCTCAAGTGCAGCAAACCACTTGTTAATGTCATCCCCCTCCTTATAAGGGGGAACTATCTTGTGCAGATTCCTAGAATCATGCTCTTTTGCAGGATGACTATGGGGAATACTGCTGCTGCCACCATGGGTTTCTAAACCCAACTTCTGTCTTTCCCTCTCTATTTCTAAAGACTGTCTATCCAAATCCAGCTGTTGCTTCTTGAGCTTCAGTCTGGTTTGTTCCACTCTCAATCTATTGAGCTCCCTTTCTAACAATCTGTCATCAGGGTGGGTGGGAGGGACATTTGTAGATACAGAGGTATGATGGGAATGAACAGAAGGAGACCTGTCCCTTACAGAGGGCACCCTAACAGCTTGGCTACCAGCATAATGTGAGAGCACATCATCAGTATGGTGTGATTCAACCTCTGTACCAACTATGCTAGACTGTCTAGTAATGGGCAGGCTGAGAAGTTTCTTTCCTGAACCTTTTCCTGGGGGAGTCCCTGGATCAGATTGAGAACCATTAGCTACTTTTTCTACAGATTGGGCACTTATGGCCTTATCCTGTACTCTAAGCATATTAATTAACAGTTCTAAGGAAGGATTCTTCCCTACACTCAAACCTCTCTCTATGCAGAGACTCCTTGCTCCTTTCCAGCTAAGGTGATCATATGCAAGTTTGGCCAGTTCAACATTTTTTCCTGTGCCAGACATTTTTTTGAGAGAGTTAAAGTGATAGAAAAAGAGAAAAAAGTTTTCAGAACTTTTTGGAAAGACAGAAAAAACTTTTTAAACTTTTAAGAACTTTTTGAAAGTTTAGAAGTACTTTTCAGCACTTAGAAAAGAGTGAAAAGAGGAAATGCAAAACTTTTTGGCTATGTGTATACAGGGAGTGCAGAATTATTAGGCAAGTTGTATTTTTGAGGATTAATTTTATTATTGAACAACAACCATGTTCTCAATGAACCCAAAAAACTCATTAATATCAAAGCTGAATATATTTGGAAGTAGTTTTTAGTTTGTTTTTAGTTTTAGCTATGTTAGGGGGATATCTGTGTGTGCAGGTGACTATTACTGTGCATAATTATTAGGCAACTTAACAAAAAAAAATATATACCCATTTCAATTATTTATTATTACCAGTGAAACCAATATAACATCTCAACATTCACAAATATACATTTCTGACATTCAAAAACAAAACAAAAACAAATCAGTGACCAATATAGCCACCTTTCTTTGCAAGGACACTCAAAAGCCTGCCATCCATGGATTCTGTCAGTGTTTTGATCTGTTCACCATCAACATTGCGTGCAGCAGCAACCACAGCCTCCCAGACACTGTTCAGAGAGGTGTACTGTTTTCCCTCCTTGTAAATCTCACATTTGATGATGGACCACAGGTTCTCAATGGGGTTCAGATCAGGTGAACAAGGAGGCCATGTCATTAGATTTCCTTCTTTTATACCCTTTCTTGCCAGCCACGCTGTGGAGTACTTGGACGCGTGTGATGGAACATTGTCCTGAATGAAAATCATGTTTTTCTTGAAGGATGCAGACTTCTTCCTGTACCACTGCTTGAAGAAGGTGTCTTCCAGGAACTGGCAGTAGGACTGGGAGTTGAGCTTGACTCCATCCTCAACCCGAAAAGGCCCCACAAGCTCATCTTTGATGATACCAGCCCAAACCAGTACTCCACCTCCACCTTGCTGGCGTCTGAGTCGGACTGGAGCTCTCTGCCCTTTACCAATCCAGCCACGGGCCCATCCATCTGGCCCATCAAGACTCACTCTCATTTCATCAGTCCATAAAACCTTAGAAAAATCAGTCTTGAGATATTTCTTGGCCCAGTCTTGATGTTTCAGCTTGTGTGTCTTGTTCAGTGGTGGTCGTCTTTCAGCCTTTCTTACCTTGGCCATGTCTCTGAGTATTGCACACCTTGTGCTTTTGGGCACTCCAGTGATGTTGCAGCTCTGAAATATGGCCAAACTGGTGGCAAGTGGCATCGTGGCAGCTGCACGCTTGACTTTTCTCAGTTCATGGGCAGTTATTTTGCGCCTTGGTTTTTCCACACGCTTCTTGCGACCCTGTTGACTATTTTGAATGAAACGCTTGATTGTTCGATGATCACGCTTCAGAAGCTTTGCAATTTTAAGAGTGCTGCATCCCTCTGCAAGATATCTCACTATTTTTGACTTTTCTGAGCCTGTCAAGTCCTTCTTTTGACCCATTTTGCCAAAGGAAAAGAAGTTGCCTAATAATTATGAACACCTGATATAGGGTGTTGATGTCATTAGACCACACCCCTTCTCATTACAGAGATGCACATCACCTAATATGCTTAATTGGTAGTAGGCTTTCGAGCCTATACAGCTTGGAGTAAGACAACATGCATAAAGAGGATGATGTGGTCAAAATACTCATTTGCCTAATAATTCTGCACTCCCTGTATACACTGACCTTGTTTTGTATATTTTTCTCTTATGAAAAGTACAATGACAAGAGTGGTAAGCAGTCTCAAGCACTTATCCCACCACTGCACAACCAATGTAGGAGGCTGGACTGGCTTGTAGTGAGTACCAAGGGGTACTTGCACCTTGCACCAGGCCCAGTTATCCCTTATTAGTGTATAGGGTGTCTAGCAGCTTAGGCTGATAGATAATGGTAGCTTAGCAGAGCAGCTTAGGCTGAACTAGGAGACGTGTGAAGCTACTACAGTACCACTTAGTGTCATATGCACAATATCATAAGAAAACACAATACACAGTTATACTAAAAATAAAGGTACTTTATTTTTATGACAATATGCCAAAGTATCTTAGAGTGTACCCTCAGTGAGAGGATAGGAAATATACACAAGATATATATACACAATAGCAAAAATATGCAGTATAGTCTTAGAAAACAGTGCAAACAATGTATAGGTACAATAGGATGCAATGGGGAAACATAGGGATAGGGGCAACACAAACCATATACTCCAAAAGTGGAATGCGAACCACGAATGGACCCCAAACCTATGTGACCTTGTAGAGGGTCGCTGGGACTATTAGAAAATAGTGAGAGTTAGAAAAATAACCCTCCCCAAGACCCTGAAAAGTGAGTGCAAAGTGCACTAAAGTTCCCCTAAGGACAAAGAAGTCGTGTTAGAGGAATAATGCAGGAAAGACACAAACCAGCAATGCAACAACTGTGGATTTCCAATCTAGGGTACCTGTGGAACAAGGGGACCAAGTCCAAAAGTCACAAGCAAGTCGGAGATGGGCAGATGCCCCGGAAATGCCAGCTGCGGGTGCAAAGAAGCTTCGACTGGACAGAAGAAGCTGAGGTTTCTGCAGGAACGAAAAGGGCTAGAGACTTCCCCTTTGGTGGACGGATTCCTCTTGCCTTGGAGAGTCGTGCAGAAGTGTTTTCCCGCCGGAAGGACGCCAACAAGCCTTGCTACACGCAAATCGTGCGTTTTGCGTTTTTGGACGCTGCTGGGGCCCAGGAGGGACCAGGAGGTCGCAAATTGGACCTGAAGAGAGAGGGGACGTCGAGCAAGACAAGGAGCCCTCACTGAAGCAGGTAGCACCCGGAGAAGTGCCAGAAACAGGCACTACGAGGATGCGTGAAACGGTGCTCGCCGAAGTTGCACAAAGGAGTCCCACGTCGCCGGAGACCAACTTAGAAAGTCGTGCACTGCAGGTTAGAGTGCCGTGGACCCAGGCTTGGCTGTGCACGAAGGATTTCCGCCGGAAGTGCACAGGGGCCGGAGTAGCTGCAAAGTCGCGGTTCCCAGCAATGCAGCCCAGCGAGGTGAGGCAAGGACTTACCTCCACCAAACTTGGGCTGAAGAGTCACTGGACTGTGGGGGTCACTTGGACAGAGTCGCTGGATTCGAGGGACCTCGCTCGTCGTGCTGAGAGGAGACCCAAGGGACCGGTGATGCAGCTTTTTGGTGCCTGCGGTTGCAGGGGGAAGATTCCGTCGACCCACGGGAGATTTCTTCGGAGCTTCTGGTGCAGAGAGGAGGCAGGCTACCCCCACAGCATGCACAAGCAGGAAAACAGTCGAGAAGGCGGCACCGCGGTGCTCATGCATTCGTTATCTAAAGTTTCCCCAGAGACAGAGACCCTAAATAGCCAGAAAAGAGGGTTTGGCTACCTAGGAGAGAGGAAAGGCTACTAACACCTGAAGGAGCCTATCACAAGGAGTCTCTGACGTCACCTGGTGGCACTGGCCACTCAGAGCAGTCCAGTGTGCCAGCAGCACCTCTGTTTCCAAGATGGCAGAGGTCTGGAGCACACTGGAGGAGCTCTGGACACCTCCCAGGGGAGGTGCAGGTCAGGGGAGTGGTCACTCCCCTTTCCTTTGTCCAGTTTCGCGCCAGAGCAGGGGCTAAGGGGTCCCTGAACCGGTGTAGACTGGCTTATGCAGAATTGGGCACATCTGTGCCCAACAAAGCATTTCCAGAGGCTGGGGGAGGCTACTCCTCCCCTGCCTTCACACCATTTTCCAAAGGGAGAGGGTGTCACACCCTCTCTCAGAGGAAGTTCTTTGTTCTGCCATCCTGGGCCAGGCCTGGCTGGACCCCAGGAGGGCAGCTGCCTGTCTGAGGGGTTGGCAGCAGCAGCAGCTGCAGAGAAACCCCAGGAAGGGCAGTCTGGCAGTACCAGGGTCTGTGCTACAGACCACTGGGATCATGGAATTGTACCAATAATGCCAGGATGGCATAGAGGGGGCAATTCCATGATCATAGACATGTTACATGGCCATATTCGGAGTTACCATGGTGAAGCTACATATAGGTAGTGACCTATATGTAGTGCACGCGTGTAATGGTGTCCCCGCACTCACAAAGTTCAGTGAATTGGCTCTGAACAATGTGGGGGCACCTTGGCTAGTGCCAGGGTGCCCTCACACTAAGTAACTTTGCACTTAACCTTTACCTTTACCTTGCATGGCCCCCACCCTGAGGACAGGGTGTGCGGAGGCCGAGGCAGGCCCCCATCTCAATCGTGGGCCCCAGGGGGGCCTGTTTTCTGCAAGGAGAGGGTGCCGACCGCCCCTCTCCTCTAGGAGCACCATGAGGCCCCCATTGTGCGCGCAGGAGCACAGGGGCCCCCCTCTAGAAAGAAAATACTGGCTCAGTGAGCCAAGTATGAACCTTGGGGGGGTTTATAGATTTCCTACCTGCTTTACTGCCCTTACATATGTGTACTGATGTTCCTTTTATGGGCATGGCCTGCTGATATGTATTTTTATGACTTATGATATGTTCTCTATTGTTCCTGTTATGGGTATTTACGAGTTGTTCATGACAAGAGCATAGAATTCTTACTGTAATTCTTGACTACTGCTTATGTTGCAGAATCCTGAGTACTTACGTGTTCTAATGTGACAACTGTGTATTCTTGCAGAGTATTAGTAACTTGTGTAACGTTCTGACAACTGCTAAGGTAGCGGGGTATTACTTATGTGTAATGTTGGACCTAATTATGTTTTGTGCAATACAGTATATCTTTACATAGCTCAGTGTTGTGTTTACTTTGTGGTGTACATTTTGCGTCATGTGTGTTATGCAAACGCTTTACACATTGCCTCTGGGATAGGCCTGACTGCTCGTGCCATGCTACCAAGAGGGTGAGCAGGGGTTTTCTTGGACGTGTAACTTCCTTGCACTGACTAGAGTGGGTAGGTTCTGCTTGGCTTAGGTGCATACCCTAGCCAACTAGAAACCCCATTTCTAACAATTCACACCCTGGCGATATGTTTCCGGATGAACATGTTTTTTTGTGTGCGGAGGACAAACGTTTGCTGACGCCACTCAGCTTGAGCACTTTGTGCTCTGTCGATTGCAGAGTGCTCTCCGTGCCCACTTCCCTTCATACCAACTAGCACCTGCAGACTTTCTGCCCCTCACATTAGTCATCACAGCAGACACAGGGGCACATCTAGTTTCCAGGCTATATCAGGCGAGCATTGCCCTATTACCTGTTGAAGATACTAAGCTTAGAGAGGCAATGGAGTTGGACATAGGTAGATCCCTTTCGGTGAACTAATGGTCTGTTGCGCTCAGATCCAATACATGTCCTTTAATCACAGGCATAAGCTGTTGCATTTTAAATGATTGCGTACAGTATATGTGACACCTGTTGCTCGCATGGATCCTTCTCGATCCTCTAACTGCCCTAAATGCCTTGGACCAATGGATTTACCGCTCATGACATGGACATGCCACCACATTAGTATGTAATGGAGTGAAGTGTTTGGTCTGCTATCGATAATGTTGGGTACGGGTACTAACCCACCCCCACTGAGGGCTCTCTTTGGGTATATGGGAGACCTACCCAAAAGCTTAAGGCGCTATGCCGCTATTGCATTCTTGCTTGCCAAGAGAGAAATTGCACTCCTTTGGGGAATCAAGAAGGCACCCACTACCAAGCGATGACTTGCAAGCCTCCGTCATTGTGACACCACTAGTGAAATATATACATCTCTCCAGCCCCCAGTGTCTTGACCATGTGATATCTGGCAGCCACTCAGGGACTACTTACGCACTCTTGACACTACCCCTACCAGTTCCCCTTATCATGCAGAACCGTGTTGACAAATTACAATATTAAATGTTTCTGTACAACTTTTGAATGTTTTCCTTTAAGTCTTTGACTGCTGCCCAACCCTTTACTGCTCAGTTATCCAGACGTAAATGCCCGCCATCTTCATCTGCCCTTGGTACTTTCTTATGCTTCTCGATGATACATTGTGTGTTACCCTCATGGCATTGCTTTCTGCTTATTCTTACATTCCCCTTGCTGATTACATTGCTATATATTCTTGAAAGTGATAAATAAAGTTTCAACAAAAAACAAAAACATCCAATACACTGATGACATTGTGATAATGGACTGCACAAAAATCAGTCTGCAGCTGGCTTTAAATGCGCTGAAAACATTCAACATAGCCAACCAGCTTCAAGTAAACCAGGATAAAACAAAAGACCTTATATTCGGAAGGTACAAAAACAAAAAGATCACAACCTGGCAGCTTGGAAGTCAGACCATTTGCACAGCCAGGAAATACAACTACCTTTGCGTGTGGTTCACTGAAAATAATTTGGCAGGGAGACAGAAAAGCGCTATCAGAAAGAAAGCTGCTGCAATCAAATACAGGATCGCCCAACTGAGTAATCAACTAAGAAGCGCGCCGGCAGCCTCAATACTGAGGGTAACAAAGGCGACTTTACTTCCTGCCCTGCAGTATGAGAACCTGGCATTTCCTGGATCTTTAGAAGCCATCTTAGAACATGTTCACTGCAGGGCATATTAAAGAATTGTTCTTCAACCAAAGTACATATGACACTCTAGGCTTAGATTGGAACTGGGCCTTGTGTCGCAGAAGTTAGACTGCCGAGCAGCCATCCTGAAATACTACATCAGGCTCAAGAAGGCAAACATGCATTCACTAAAACATTACTTGACAATCATCCTTGAAACTGCTGGTAATCCCTGGAACACGCAGCTAAGCAAAGTACTGAAGATCTTTGAAATGGACGACTCCATCCAGATGCCAGTGTTAAACGACACTTACTTGATTGAGGCTCCACAGCTACACCTTTTAAAATTAATAAACTTAGCTACGCAGGAACTTGACTGCAGATTCTTTATATGCAAACATTAGCCTTGCCAATCAAGGGCTTTAACCTCTCCTGGCCTGTACATAGGAATAAAAGAGCCTGCAGACTACTACACCTTCTTTGCTGCTGCCAGTCTTTAGCCATTCACAGGAGACAGTTAATCAAACCTGTAGCTTTGACCTTGAGGGCGCGCACTTGTTTGGAAACGTCTAGCATCTGCTTCTCACACTCTGCGGCCTGGGCCTTGGCTAGCTGTGTAAAATATGTTACAACATTCAGACGGCTGCTATCCCAGTTAGTGGGGGCGGCCAGCTTGGAGCACAAAGGATCAATGAAAGTCTAAGCACTTTTTGATTTAATCTGAGTCAAAGACAAATTGCAGTTCAATATTATTTGCACAAGCTTTATTACTGATAAAATGGCATTTAAAGGTGATTACGTTTTAATTCAAAATATTATTTATTGATTCTTTTTGTAATGGTTTTAATTAACTGAACAATAAAGTTTGACAATGAGGATGACAATGACAACTAACTTCCTATCTAGCCTGCTAAATGTACCATGTGCAGGGAAATAAAAGTTACATTTATTTTTTTCCTGGGTTCAGAGCCCTCCACACTTCTATACAATCCAATCAATCAATCAATCATCACAGCCAGTACCCCCATCATCCTGAAGGTTACCCTACATACGACGTGAGACCCTCCAGCAACCTCTAAAAAGGATTTATCATCCACACTGGGTGCATATACGTTCATCAAACAGATTTATATCCCAATTAACAGACCCACATCACCCACACCTCAGGAACCTCCACTGGCTCCCCATCCAGATGCAAATTCAAGATGCTGATACATGCCTTCATGGCTGTCCACAACCAAGGGCCAATATACATCAACCACCACCTGACATTCCAGCCTCAGACACCTGTGCTCTGCTTCCTTCATCCTTGCACACACTTCCTGCATCCACTGAAGCCACAGTGAAGGATGCTCCTTTTCCTACTTCGCCACCAAGTACCGGAATAACCTCCCCCTCTAACTTTTAACACTGTCCTCTCTCCCAGAATTCAAAAAGAGACCCAAGACCTGGCTTTTCGAAATATCCCAGCAAGAACCTGGCACCTGGATACCCTTGTGGGTGATTATCTGCGATAGACAAATACTGATTGATTGACTGATATACTAAAATATCTCTGCGCTTTATGTCAGTATGTTAAGCCAGGTTTTGGAAGGGCACTCCCGGCGCTACTCAAAAGGCCACTCACCACTTATGTGAGGAGAATGTGCAGGAAAAGAACTGTCCTTGCAATTTTCATTCTCACCAAATCCTCCTCCATATTTCTTGAGGTACGACTACACTATATATATATATATCACTTGGTGTAATCATGGAGACCACTTACATTCCAGGTCATATTCTTCACACTTTTCCCATGACTGATTCTTGCTGTATTTGACAGGCTCATTACAGTGTAACAATTGTAAATGTACTTCTGTACATTTGTTCCCAAACTCTACTCTGTTCTAGTCACACATCACCTCTGTCTACTGTGGCTTCTGAATCGTCTGCAGCCCTGTCCATGGGAGGCCTTGCACCTCTCTCTGGTGTGAAATCCAATTCCAAACTTCTTCAGACCAAAGAAAAAACGGGTCGGGCGACATGTATCACCTGTCAAGCATATATTGAATGCCTAGCATCCTCAATTTCTTTTTGTCTGCTAAAAAGTTTTTTCTCTGACCCCAAACTTATAGTTAGGGAAAATTCTGATGACAGTCCCTTTAAACTGGGGTCCCTCCATTACTTCTGGATCAAAGTAGTATACCATATGTGTCACTACACCAGCACCCTCACAAAAAGCACTCTTGGTGAGAAGCCAGGGTGCTGACGGGAGACCAAAGCCATATGAGCTCTTTCGATAACAAACAGTTGTGACAATCTGTACTGTCTCATAACTCTGATGAGTCGCCTCTCCAAGAATAGTTCTAGGGAGTCACCTTCTGCACATTCTGGAAAAACCCATGAAGTGCAGGTTACATCTGCGGGAATGGCCCTCTGCATCCTCCAGCCAGTTGTCAAAGTACACTGCCAGTTCTGATGGGATGGCGACTGTGGCTCGAAGACATTGCAATCTCTTTGTCAAATTAGTCATGTTATTTTCTGTCACTAGGGAGCACGGTCACTAACTTTCTGTAACTCCAGTCTCAGCAAATCAACCTCTACAGAGGTTGTGTCCATTTTCTCTTACAAAGTTATCTTTGAATATTCAATTTACGCTAGGATTTGTGTGCCAGATGGCTCAGATGAAGGTGATGGGGTGTGGTCCTTTCCATTGTTCAAATGTCGCTTGACCCCCATCCCAGCCCTGTCAGTGTACTGGTGTATCTTTGTTATTTGGATGGATTTAGATACCCTGTCAAGGCACATGCTGAAATCTAAGAGTCAGCCACAACAGGACAACAGACAACTAGAGAGCTAAGGTGTGATGCTTAGTAACAAAAATATTTGTCAATGTGAACCCATTACTGTGGGGACATCTAATTCATTCCTCAAACGATCAGATTAGCAAACATATATAACATAGGGTCTGCACAAGAGAAACAGGCCCAACTCAAGTATACTGTAGTGCCACTTAAAAGGGCACAGTAAGTTACTAGAACTAATTAAAGCATGGTCAAGACTGATTTGCAAATTGTGGGGTCCAAACTGAGGTGGCATTGTGTGCAGAAAACAATGGACTGAGATACGGCTTCAGTGATTACCAGTGGCTTAGATTAATTTACGCATTCCATTAATCACTAATTTGTATACTTTAGTGTATTGCCATAAATGGGACAGGTATGCCGAGATGTGAGTCCTGGGCATACAGTGGCACTGGAACCCTGCCATACCTGGCTGATGAGTCTTAACTACTGCAAAATCAGTGTTCGTTTGCGTGCTTTACGGTTCAGAGATGATCTGGCCTAACAGATCAGGTTGGACTATTCCCATGGGAGCAGGGTCAAGATTGATTTGCATATGGATGGGCTCTCTCCTAATTAATACATCAAGCCTCCAGCAAGAAGTCGCCTCCTCTTTATGCCTGCATCATTGACTATTCCACCATATTCGACTCAGTGGATAGAAATCATTTATTGAGGAAGCTGCAAGCCTGAGGCATTCCGAATAACTGGCTAAGGGCTATAGTCTCACTCTACACATCAACCTGGTTGAGGGTTAAGCTGTCACAAACTGCCGTAAGCATCAAAATTCCGACAGACAATGGCCTAAAACAAGGCTGTGTCCTTACCCTACTTCTATTCGATTTGTATACAGCGGATATGTCCCTGGCCTTAAAACATGCTAACTTGATTCCAAAAAAAATTGGGAAAATTCAAGTCATGCTGTTTGAATATACGGATGATAATGTCTTGTTAGATCACTCAAGGATCGGGCTTCAAAAAGCACTAACTGCCCTCTACGATTATAATGAGACAAATAAAATGAAGGCAAATGATTCAAAGACCAAAGTAATAACTTTTGAGAGGATTCCAAAGAAATTGAATCATCATTGGAACATGGGCCTCCTAAAGAGTAGCAGGACCAGATCATATAGTTACTTAGAAGTGTGGCTGACTGTGAACGGAAACTCTAAAATTCACCTGTGCCATCTCGAAGCAAAGGCCAAACTGATAATTACAAGAGTATACCAGCTTAATAATTTAGTCTAGCGCCCCTTCTCAGTGCCTATAAGACGATGCTCAGGGCATCCCTCCTAACACCACTAAATTATGTCCATAAAGCCTTCTCAGGGCAACTCCCCAAAACAGTGGAAAAATTGCAAGTCAAAGACTATAAAAGAGTGTTCAGGCTACCTCAATACATGAGAGTTTGACAGATCATATTGGACATTGGTCTGGAAGAACAGATGTGGGCCAACATGGGGGCTTTTTTAAAAATACTATCATAGGATTGCCAAGGCTCGCCCCAACACATTCCAAAATAAGCTATTCATCCTATTTGTGACTCAAAAAAAAACCATTGTTCGCAGTAATTAATCAAAGTGCTTGACTCCCTCCAAATAGATCAGACAGAACTAAATAAACTGGTGATCTGAGATACAGCCTTTAAAACTGTGCTGAAAAAGCAGATAAATACACTCTCTATGACAAGTGATTTGGCGAAATTGAACAGCACAACCGTGATGGTGGCAGTGGCATCATCCTACAATAAATACCCGTACACTTTGTCTGCACAGCCGTACTTAATGTGCGCAATTGGGAAAACCTGCATGACACAAATCATGGCTACAAGGTTGTTGGCCCTTACGAGACGAACCCAAAATGGCATTCCCTTTCCATGATTGTCAACTGCAGGCTTTGTGGATATATAATTAAGGACTTGTAATGAGGCTAGGAACCTTGTTTTCACTTTGAAGGAGCCATCTGACCTGGTCAAATTTGTAAAGTGCATTCACCAACTACAAAAGCTGTACGAATACACTAAGGGCTAGATGTAGGTAAATCCGATTTTGCGACTCTCAAATTGCGAGTGTGAGCGACTCGCAATTTGAGAGTCGCAAACCCGGATGCTGGATGGTGTCCCTGACACCATCTGCGAATCGGAAGGGGGTCGCAAAGACCCACCTCATTAATATTAATGAGGTGGGTTGCAATTTACAACCCCCTTCCGATTCGCAGCACTCACAGGGATGGTCGCCTGCTGGAGACAGCAGACCACCATGTCTGTGACTGCTTTTTAATAAAGCAGGTTTTTTTTTTTATTGCAGCCCGTTTTCCTTAAAAGAAAACGAGTTGCAACACACACGAAAAAATGTAACGTTTTTGTTTTATTTTTTCTGAGCAGGCAGTGGTCTATAGGACCACTGCCTGCTCAGAAAAAATGTTTTCAGAGCCATTCACAAAGGGGAAGGGGTCCCATGGGGACCCCTTCCCTTTTGCGAATGGGGTCCTATGGGGACCCCTTCCCTTTTGCGAATGGGTTAGCACCTATTTGAAATGGGTGCTAACTGCGAATTGCTTTGCGACCGCGTTCGCGGTCACAAAGCAATTCTACATCGCAATGCGAATCGCAAATAGGAAGGGGAACACCCCTTCCTATATGCGAGTCGCATTCACATTTTGCAAGTCGGTAACCAGGGTACTGACTCGCAACATGGAAATGAGCATTGCGATGTGCGTTTTGCATGGCGCAAACAGCTAAATTCGCAGTTTGCACCATGCAAAACGCTTGCTACATCTGGCCCTAAGTTTGGCTAGACATATCATCCCACAAAAACTGAATGGTGAAGCAGTATTTAATTTATAATATCCGCATGTTGCATATTGGTCGTTAAGAACTCGTCACCTTGTTCGTCCTACTGGTGTTGTTTTATCTTTTTGCAAGTGGCTGGACCGGCTTACTTTTATAAACTTACGTATGCTATTAGGAATATTTATCAGTGGTCATGTTAGAGGATACGCACATGCCATTTTTGTTGACTGTATTGTTTTCCTTTGGCAGTATAAACATACTATTTATAAAATAAGCACATAAGGTGTTGACGGTATGCTTTACTACTTGCTTGAGTTTGTTTCTGCACAGGCTTTCTGAAATATCAATGCATGAGATTTTGCACGTTCCATTTGCACTATTTGCATTTATTTTCTTTCCGTTGGAATAACTGTATTATCAGAAAATAAGAAAAAAACATGCTGCTTTCTGGGCTTCAAGACCCTTTACTTTTAAAATTATACCATATGTTGTAGTTTTTAACATTTAGCAAACGTTTAAGTGACCATTGCAGCTTTGACCCAGGTTTCTTTCAGCTAAATAGAAGCAATGAATTATTGTATATTGTCTTTTATTGGGGATGATTCCCCTTTGTTTGTAGAGATTTTGAATAATCCCACAATACAAGCTTCGGACTGACAGTCTTGTTGGATAAACTTTCTTTAACCAAACTTGACAGCTATTGTACAAACTTACTGTTTAGAAATCAATGTGGAGAAGAGGTCATGACAATTACAAGGAAATGATTCAATGAATGCTGAACATGGAGAATAGGATATGAGCTACGGGCCACTATGAGAGATTCATTCCAACCAAAGCAAAATAAATTGCCTTTGCTTTGCATAAAGTGGCTGGAAATCCACAATCAACGCAGTCACATTCTCAGTTGACACAGCTGCAGTGCACATGAGTTATACTTCCACTGGCCCTTTTCAGTGGACATCCTGTTATCACCAAATTTGGTGAATGCCCCTGGGAGGTGGTGGTCCCCGCATGAGCTTTCATTTGTTCCCTGGGGAGGCGGCGGTCCCCAGGGCAGAGAGGGGGGCCACGCCGCCACCCCTGCATTTACTCTAACAATAGCCCTAGGGAGGTGGGGGTCCCTGAGGCTGGGGGGCTCAGGAGCCCCCATTTGAAAGAAACAATGCCCCCGGGACTAACCCACCTTGGGGTTTATGAAAAACAAGGGCAGGAGCCTCAACTTTTTTGTGGGACTCGGCTTGGGTGACAAGGCTCCTTCCCATGGGGTATTCACTAAAAAATCCTTCAATAAAAGCCTTTGAATTAAAACATATCCAGTAAAATCATGTGAACAGAACATTCAGCGTAAGATCTCTTTAGCTTCACAGAACAGATTTTGGTATGTAGAGGTTGGTTCTTACGGCTGCTGGTCAGAACACCATTAATCTGTCTCAGGAAGAGTCTTGGCGTATTTGACAACACAACCTCACAAAGGGTCTTGGCGTAGTTGACAACGCCACCTGTGCAGTTGATAAGGGGGCACCCAAAGACAACTGGATACTTTGTATGTGTGGTGTGATGAACTGCCATTTACATATTCTCAGTATATTGCTTTTTGTAGGTGGGTGCTACAGGGTCTATGTTTGAAAGTTAGCACAAAAGCCCAGCCCTCTGCTCTCTAGCAGCACCTCCAGAGCCCCAACACCGCTAACGCAGTGGCAAAGTTGAGGGCTTACATACGTCCTGTAACCCCATGGCTGTACACTATGATGACTGCCTCCCTCTAGGTCATTGCGGACAGTGTTTCTAGTCTCGGACTTTTTTTGTAGTTTGTTTTGCTTCTATATAATTACTATATAGAACATAGAATTACTTAAATGAACACAGCTGAAAACCATGACTTCTAGGTGTAAATTTCAAAACCAGAGACAGTGTCTTTAATGTATGGGAGTGAGGTGGGAGTGAGGTGTTATGTTATTTATATTGCGTTGACTATCCTAAGACTTCTTGGCGTTGTCAAGAGTATAGCACAAGCTTATGGGCTGAAAGGTCAATGGTTAAAAAGGCAATAATGTATTTATTAATTGAAAATAAATATTCCTCTAAGCAGAAAAAGAGGGGTTTGGGAAACATTTCATGTGGAGTTTGTTCCATCCCCTTTCTGCTCCCATGGAAATGGTTTGGCCCCCAAAAGTGACTGAGTTGCTTTTGGGTACTTCCAGAAGGAGATGGCCCCTGGAGCGAAGAGTGCATCTAGGTGCTTGGAGTTAAAATTTATAGACCTAGAAAGGATGCGAATAATGGACAATTTTATGTACTGTAAACAACACTTAGAACTATAGTCCAGCTGTAAATTATTGAGGGATTTCTCTGGTAATCCCCAATAATGAGTTTTTCTTTAATCCAGCCTGTATTGTATTGACGCTGTCCCTGCAGCCCTGTGAAAATCTGGTGGGATTTAAGGTAGGATTTGTGTCAAAACATTCTCTTGTTACTTTCATAATCTGGGTTTCCCAAAATAGATCAGAATTGATGATGATGGCCAACTAAAGAACTTCTTTTATCGAAGTGCTTGGAGTACCCTGTGCTTTAGGAGATCAGGCTGGCATCAATTTAGCAAGATGTTTTAGTGTGATCGTTGAGTCTTAGAGGGGTTCAGCATGAAAAAATGTCAGACCATCCATTGTAATGCACTGATGAGGATCTGTGTTAAATCATCTATTAGGATGCTTACCAAAGTCTACGCACCTACTATGTAGCCGTGGTGCAGGTCTTTTGCTGTCAGTCAAAGTGTGTAAAAAGATAGGAAACAACTGTTAAAATATTAGCACCACTCTTGATACAGCCAGTATGACAGTAAGACTAGTGGTGTGCTTGTATCAAGGTCGAGGGTAGATGGAGCAGAGAAGATAGGTAAAAGTTTCTTGCCTCTTTCAAGTAGTGGGAATGGAGTGTGTGACTCAGTTCTGGCAGTGTCTTTACCTGGTTGTCAACAGGCATCTAAGCATCGGTTGTTATCTTCTGACTTCTGTGGACTCCTTCTTAATTGTTACAAGAACCCAGTGAACTCCACAGAATCACTACTCAAATCTGAGGATCCTCACTGAATACTTAGTGTAATCCCGAACCCCGGCCTAATACATTTTTTATGATTTGAAGCACAAAATAATACACAAAAAAATAAACAAACAAGCATTCAGCAAACAAATAAGTGACTAAATATTTTTTATAACTCGAAAAGAAATATAAACAAGCATTTGCAATGCAACGGGTCTCGCGTTTGCTCATGTTAGAGCTGATAGCGTTGTAAACTCCTAACCCGACTTTTCACCTATTGGCAAAAATGCATTTATGTACGTAACCCGAAAAAGTGCAATTAACTGTGTAAAGCGCTCGACTTCTGCCAAGCGAAATCGTGCTAGGAAAATAGAGAAAAAGTAGTCCACGAGCCGGACAGAAAACAGCGAGCCTCGCATGTTTTCTGTACTTGGTCGATGCGCTCGAGGAGGGCTAGCCACCGGAAAAGACATGACGTATGCATGCCTTTGACTAATGAAAGCAAGCAGAATTTAATAGGCAAGCACACGAACCAATGAAAAACACTGACGTGACGTCGACAGGTCTCCGAGCCCTTTTCTAATACCTAAAGCGTCTCGCTGCGATACACATGCGCGAGCGCATGCGACGCAGGCTCGACCCTAAAAAGTCTTAATTTTAATAGGAATGTTGGAGTTTTTCTAAATTCAATTGACGCCAGTCATGAATCACAATTTGGAAGTCTTACCCGCAGAGATCAGCGCTGACGGTCAACAAAAGACCGCCAGCATGCAGAAGCCCCCGCCGGCCACATAATGTACATCCCGCTGGGACGTTGGACGGAAACAGTGTGTCTTCCAGCTGGCCCAGCTGGATGCAGCGCCTGAACAATCTAGCAGTGCGACATGTGCAGCAGCACCTGTTGCACATTTCACTGCCCGTAAATCGGGCAGTGAAATGCACGACAGGGCTATGCATGGGGGCCCCTGCACTGCCCATGCCAAATGCATGGTTAGTGCAGGGGCCCCCAAGGTGGGGGGGTCATTCATTCCGCAAGCCTTTTCCTGGCAGTGTAAACCACCAGGGAAAGGCTGGTGTAGTCCGACTCAAGCAGCGCTTGCCCAGTCAGGTCATAAACGTCACCACCGCCAGGCTACCTGGTGCTGAAGCCTGGCAGTGGCAGCGTTTCAAACGTGGCGGTTCAGCCACGTTAATTATATTGCGGTCTGCACCACAATGCCGTTGGCGGCAACTACCGCCACCGCCGGCTTGGTGGTGCAGACCGCCACGTTCATAATGAGGGCCTATATTTTGTTTGATGCACTTGCATTGCTCCCACAAATCATTCTGAGGTTACTAGCTTATTTTTTATCCTCCAATTTCAATTTCCTTTGCATTTACAGAACATTTTAATATGTTTAATTGTAAACTTGCTTCTTTATATACACTTAACTAATCTGTTTATATTTTTAGGTCGAGCATGCAAGCGCTCTGGCCTGTTATAATCTATCTGTGGGCTTTTAACCATGCCCACTGCACGTCCATCACTATCACTCGTTCATGAGCTTGCCTTTTAAAAATCCTTTGTTATCATTGGTAAATCCTTTACGTTTTTTCCTCCTTGGGGCAGTTTTGTTACCTCTTGGCCTTTGACCCTGTTACAAGGACTTTTGCAGTTTGACTGCGAGCAAACTTCTTTTTTCTTTTGTGTCTCTCCTTTGCGCTCATGTTTTACGTTTCATTTTCAATTGGTTAGGAATTTACAACGCTAATAGCTCTAATTCGAGCAAATGCGAGACCCATTGCTTTGCAAATGCTTGTTTTCTGCCCGTTTCATTGCTACTGATGCAGTCCTTAATCGTTTGCGTACTATTTTGCAGCGCTATGCTTTTTATCGTGCGCATACTGGCCTTGCAGCCCTATACAGCAAGGGGTACTACTGTTCTCCACTCTCAATAACACTCGTTCTGTCGACAGAAAAATACTGTACCTTCCGACTCTGGCTGCCAGCTGCTGAGGCATTCACCCCGATCTACCTTTCCCGCATACACAGCGCACACATCTATGGTGGGTGAGAAGCCACTTACCTGGTGATGGACCGTACACCTGGCCCCTCACTCCGTCTAGGCCACGCACAAGGGCACTGTTAGATCCGGCGTTGACTGCGACGAATCCACTGAATGGTTGTTCTCTGTGAGGTGAGGCGCGTCCTGGAGGGGGGCAGCAGCTCAGCTTCCACAGAACAGTGGCAAACACCCTTTTCTGCCCGCGGCCTCCTTCAACCACATTCCAAAAGGAGAGAAAGCTTGAACGTGAAAGTGAAAGTACATGTGCAGCCTGTAAAACCGGCTTTGGGAGAGGAGGAGACCGTGGACGAGTCAGGAGCGAGGCCGCCTGGGCAGGGGTTTGCGGCTTTACATCTGCTTGTTGTAGCAAATGCCCCAGTCAAAGTCTTTACAGTTCCTTTGTGTATAATGTTAGCGTTCAAAATGTTCAATTAGCAAATTTTTAAGTGGCCATTGCAGCTTTGACCCAGGTTTTTTTTAGCTAAATAGAAGCAATTAATTATTGTATATTGTCTTTTACTGGGGATGATTTCCCTTTGTAGAGATTTTGAATAGTCACACAATACAAGCTTCGGACTGACAGTCTTGTTGGATAAACTTTCTTTAACCAAACTTGACAGCTATTGTACAAACTTACTGTTTAGAAATCAATGTGAAGAAGAGGTCATGACAATTACAAGGAAATGATTCAATGAATGCTGAACATGGAGAATAGGATATGAGCTACGGGCCACTATGAGCGATTCATTCCAACCAAAGCAAAATAAATTGTCTTTGCTTTACATAAAGTGGCTGGAAATCCACAATCAACGCAGTCACATTCTCAGTTGACACAGCTGCAGTGCACATGAGTTATACTTCCACTGGCCCTTTTCAGTGGACATCCTGTTATCACCAAATTTGGTGAATGCCCCTGGGAGGTGGTGGTCCCCGCATGAGTTTTCATTTGTTCCCTGGGGAGGCGGCGGTCCCCAGGGCAGAGGGGGGGGGCTACGCCGCCACCCCTGCATTTACTCTAACAGTAGCCCTAGGGAGGTGGGGGTCCCTGAGGCTGGGGGGCTCAGGAGCCCCCATTTGAAAGAAACAATGCCCCCGGGACTAACTCACCTTGGGGTTTATGAAAAACAAGGGCAGGAGCATCCACTTGCGTTTTTTTACATTTTTCCAGTGAATTTGTGACAATGTCGTAATTTCACTGCAAATTTTTTAAAACAAAATGCTTTTTAACTCTGAGGCCCCTTCTTATTTTTTTTACTTTTTGGTGGGACTCGGCTTGGGTGACAAGGCTCTTTCCCATGGGGTATTCACTAAAAAAACCTCCAATAAAAGCCTTTGAATTAAAACATATCCAGTAAAATCGTGTGAACAGAACATTCAGCATAAGATCTCTTTAGCTTCACAGAACAGATTTTGGTATGTAGAGGTTGGTTCTTACGGCTGCTGGTCAGAACACCATTAATCTGTCTCAGGAAGGGTCTTGGCGTATTTGACAACACAACCTCACAAAGGGTCTTGGCTTAGTTGACAACGCCACCTGTGCAGTTGATAAGGGGGCACCCAAAGACAACTGGATACTTTGTATGTGTGGTGTGATGAGCTGCCATTTACATATTCTCAGTATATTGCTTTTTGCAGGTGGGTGCTACAGGGTCTATGTTTGAAAGTTAGCACAAAAGCCCAGCCCTCTGCTCTCTAGCAGCACCTCCAGAGCCCCAACACCGCTAACGCAGTGGCAAAGTTGAGGGCTTACATACGTCCTGTAACCCCATGGCTGTACACTATGATGACTGCCTCCCTCTAGGTCATTACGGACAGTGTTTCCAGTCCTGGACTTTTTTTGTAGTTTGTTTTGCTTCTATATAATTGCTATATAGAACATAGAATTACTTAAATGAACACAGCTGAAAACCATGACTTCTAGGTGTAAATTTCAAAACCAGAGACAGTGTCCTTAATGTATGGGAGTGAGAGTGGGAGTGAGGTGTTATGTTATTTATATTGCGCTGACTACCCTAAGACTTCTTGGCATTGTCAAGAGTATAGCACAAGCTTATGGGCTGAAAGGTCAAAGGTTAAAAAGGCAATAATGTATTTATTAATTGAAAATAAATATTCCTCTAAGGGTTTGGGCAACATTTCATGTGGAGTTTGTTCCATCCCCTTTCTGCTCCCATGGAAATGGCTTGGCCCCCAAAAGTGACTGAGTTGCTTTTGGGTACTTCCAGAAGGAAATGGCCCCTGGAGAGAAGAGTGCATCTAGGTGCTTGGAGTTAAAATGTATAGACCTAGAAAGGATGCGAATAATGGACAATTTTATGTACTGTAAACAACATTTAGAACTATATTCCAGCAGTAAATTATTGAGGGATTTCTCTGGTAATCCCCAATAATGAGTTGTTCTTTAATCCAGCCTGTATTGTATTGACGCTGTCCCTGCAGCCCTGTGAAAATCTGGTGGGATTTAAGGTAGAATTTGTGTCAAAACATGCTCTTGTTACTTTCATAATCTGGGTTTCCCAAAATAGATCAGAATATATGATGATGGCCAACTAAAGAACTTCTTTTATCGAAGTGCTTGGAGTACCCTGTGCTTTAGGACATCAGGCTGGCATCAATTTAGCAAGATGTTTTTGTGTGATCGTTGAGTCTTAGAGGGGTTCAGCATGAAAAAATGTCAGACCATCCATTGTAATGCACTGATGAGGATCTGTGTTAAATCATCTATTAGGATGTTTACCAAAGTCTACGCACCTACTATGTAGCTGTGGTGCAGGTCTTTTGCTGTCAGTCAAAGTGTGTAAAAAGATAGGAAACAACAGTTAAAATATTAGCACCGCTCTTGATACAGCCAGTGTGACAGTAAGACTAGTGGTGTGCTTGTATCAAGGTCGAGGGTAGATGCAGCAGAGAAGATAGGTAAGAGTTTCTTGCCTCTTTCAAGTAGTGGGAATGGAGTGTGTGACTCCGTTCTGGCAGTGTCTTTACCTGGTTGTCAACAGGCATCTAAGCATCGGTTGTTATCTTCTGACTTCTGTGGACTCCTTCTTAATTGTTACAAGAACCCAGTGAACTCCACAGAATCACTACTCAAATCTGAGGATCCTCACTGAGTACTTAGTGTAATCCCGAACCCCGGCCAAATTATTTTTATGATTTGAAGCACAAAATACTACACAAAAAAATACACAAACAAGCATTCAGCAAACAAATAAGTGACTAAATATTTTTTATAACTCAAAAAGAAATATAAACAAGCATTTGCAATGCAACGGGTCTCGCGTTTGCTCATGTTAGAGCTGATAGCGTTGTAAACTCCTAACCCGACTTTTCACCTATTGGCAAAAATGCATTTATGTACGTAACCCGAAAAAGTGCAATTAACTGTGTAAAGCGCTTGACTTCTGCCAAGCGAAATCGTGCTAGGAAAATAGAGAAAAAGTAGTCCACGAGCCGGACAGAAAACAGCGAGCCTCGCATGTTTTCTGTACTTGGTCGATGCGCTCGAGGAGGGCTAGCCACCGGAAAAGACATGACGTGTGCATGCCTTTGACTAATGAAAGCAAGCAGAATTTAATAGGCAAGCCCACGAACCACTGAAAAACACTGACGTGACGTCGACAGGTCTCCGAGCCCTTTTCTAATACCTAAAGCGTCTCGCTGCGATACACATGCGCGAGCGCATGCGACGCAGGTTCGACCCTAAAAAGTCTTAATTTTAATAGGAATGTTGGAGTTTTTCTAAATTCAATTGACGCCAGTCATGAATCACAATTTGGAAGTCTTACCCGCAGAGATCAGCGCTGACGGTCAACAAAAGACCGCCAGCGTGCAGAAGCCCCCGCCGGCCACATAATGTACATCCCTCTGGGCCGTTGGACGGAAACAGTGTGTCTGCCAGCTGGCCCAGCTGGATGCAGCACCTGAACAATCTAGCAGTGCAACATGTGCAGTAGCACCTGTTGCACATTTCACTGCCCGTAAATCGGGCAGTGAAATGCGCGACAAGGCTATGCATGGGGGCCCCTGCACTGCCCATGCCAAATGCATGGTTAGTGCAGGGGCCCCCAAGATGGGGGGGTCATTCATTCCGCAAGCCTTTTCCGGGCAGTGTAAACCACCAGGGAAAGGCTGGTGTAGTCCGACTCAAGCAGCGCTTGCCCAGTCAGGTCAGAAACGTCACCACCGCCAGGCTACCTAGTGCTGAAGCCTGGCAGTGGCAGCGTTTCAAATGTGGCGGTTCAGCCACGTTAATTATATTGCGGTCTGCACTGCAATGCCATTGGCGGCAACTATCGCCACCGCCGGCATGGTGGTGCAGACCGCCATGTTCATAATGAGGGCCTATATTTTGTTTGATGCACTTGCATTGCTCCCACAAATCATTCTGAGGTTACCAGTTTATTTTTTATCCTCCAATTTCAATTTCCTTTGCATTTACAGAACATTTTAATATGTTTAATTGTAAACTTGCTTCTTTATATACACTTAACTAATCTGTTTATATTTTTAGGTTGAGCATGCAAGCGCTCTGGTCTGTTATGATCTATCTGTGGGCTTTTAACCATGCACACTGCACGTCCATCACTATCACTCATTCATGAGCTTGCCTTTTAAAAATCCTTTGTTATCATTGGTAAATCCTTTACGTTTTTTCCTCCTTGGGGCAGTTTTGTTACCTCTTGGCCTTTGACCCTGTTACAAGGACTTTTGCAGTTTGACTGCGAGCAAACTTCTTTTTTCTTTTGTGTCTCTCATTGGCGCTCATGTTTTACGTTTCATTTTCAATTGGTTAGGAATTGACAACGCTATTAGCTCTAATTCGAGCAAATGCGAGACCCATTGCTTTGCAAATGCTTGTTTTCTGCCCGTTTCATTGCTACTGATGCAGTCCTTAATCGTTTGCGTACTATTTCGCAGCGCTATGCTTTTTATCGTGCGCATACTGGCCTTGCAGCCCTATACAGCAAGGGGTACTACTGTTCTCCACTCTCAATAACACTCGTTCTGTCGACAGAAAAATACTGTACCTTCCGACTCTGGCTGCCAGCTGCTGAGGCATTCACCCCCGATCTACCTTTCCCGCATACACAGCGCACACATCTATGGTGGGTGAGAAGCCACTTACCTGGTGATGGACCGTACACCTGGCCCCTCACTCCGTCTAGGCCACGCACAAGGGCACTGTTAGATCCGGCGTTGACTGCGACGAATCCACTGAATGGTTGTTCTCTGTGAGGTGAGGCGCGTCCTGGAGGGGGGCAGCAGCTCAGCTTCCACAGAACAGTGGCAAACACCCTTTTCTGCCCACGGGCTCCTTCAACCACATTCCAAAAGGAGAGAAAGCTTGAACCTGAAAGTGAAAGTACATGTGCAGCCTGTAAAACCGGCTTTGGTAGAGGAGGAGACCGTGGACGAGTCAGGAGCGAGGCCGCCTGGGCAGGGGTTTGCGGCTTTACATCTGCTTGTTGTAGCAAATGCCCCAGTCAAAGTCTTTACAGTTCCTTTGTGTATAATGTTAGCGTTTAAAATGTTCGGATGTGAGGTAATGAAAGGCAGGTAATGTTCAATTTGTGGGTGATTAAAGAAGACAATGTATGCAGCACGTTCTATGTCATCAATCAATCAAAGCATTTGTAAAGCGCACTACTCACCTGTGAGGGTCTCAAGGCGCTGGGGGAGAGGGGGAGCTGCTACTGCTCGAACAGCCATGTCTTGAGGTGTCTCCTGAAGTTTAGTAGATCCTGTGCCTGTCTCAGGTGGATAGGGAGAGTGTTCCATGTCTTGGTGGCGAGGTAGGAGAACAATCTGCCACCGGCGGTCGTTCAGTGGATGTGTGGGATGGTGGCGAGGGCAAGGTCAGCGGAGTGAAGTTGTCGGGTCTGGGTGTAGAAGGAGAGCCGTCTGTGAGGTATTCTGGTCTGGTATTGTGCAGTGCTTTGTGTCATTTTAACTAGGGTTGTGTGAAGTTGTAAATTTAAGCCTCCAAACATTATGTTGTTTCTTTTTTTTACTTGCAAACTTTGCAAATTGTTAAACAGAGTTGTAAGAAAAAAAACTCAGAAGCCCTTTGGAGCAGCGAGGAGCTATTTCTGCTAGTGTGCAGTCGGTAGAGTAGGGAATCTTTTCACACCTTTGCAGTGAGTTTTTTTGATTTTGGGGGTGGTGTAAATCTATGGATGCAAAGTATATACCAGTTCTGCAGAGAACAATAAGAATTCAGGAGATACTAAACAAAATGCTATTCACTGATAATGAGTTTGTCTTGGACAACAGAACAGAGTTGCCTGTTTAATTAATAATCACAGAATAAAATAGTTATGTAAACAATATTCAAAAGCATCGTCAACTGAAAACACACCTACACACTTCTGTGAGGCTCTTTCTTTGAGTGCTAAGGAATTCAGCGGTAATGACACACAGATGTCCCAGGATCACAAAAACTGGTTCACCCCAGTATGTACTTGATTTTCCAGTAGTAACAAAGTTGAGTAGTCCAGGAATACTGTAGATGATGGTGGACTCAGATACAACATACAGACATTGAATAACACAGTTAACTGGATGTCCAGTCAGAAATATTATGTAGGAGGCAAAACTAGCCTTTCGTGCTGATAGATACAACAGAGCAGTTACAGGTAGAATTTAAGGGGAGTAACAGAAAATAAAGAGGCTGGTTTTGTTTTGTTCGGCCCCTGAAATCATCTGTCCCTGCTTTCAACTGCCAAGCAGGGGCACGGGAATAATATGGAGCCATGCATAACATGGCCTCTCCTCCCTATCCGAAATATAAACAAAACACCTGGTTGCCTGTCACACTGCCTTCCTCTGTGCCTTCCGTCCCCTTCCAAAGCTGTTCTCTTTGCTATCCAGCGTTGCACTGAGAAGCTCTCGGAGAGACCTGTCAGAAAAGTCTTAAATTCCTTTGACATGCATCAGAACAATGGTTCTTGTCCAACAATGTATGTATAATCGATGAAATAGTGTAATCACCTAGTGTTAGAGGACGGTTCTGACCATCAGGACTGCCCTGATTTTTCGATTTTTGACCACCTGGTTTTTGACTGTTTACTGTGAGGACGCCTCCTATGAGGTGACTCCAGCACAATAAACACCTGGTAAAATGGACTGCACATGTTTACTGCTGGTGTCGCCGTGCTAAGGAAAGGCTGCTGTGGTGCAGCAAGGCAGGAGGCCCCGGGCAGGTTACATGTGATCATGTGTGCGCATGGATGTGCACCCATGTGAGGGCTGTGAGAGGAGGATTCCTAGTGTGCGCAGCCCTAGTACTGGGGCTTAGGTAGTCATGGTGCAGGAGGAACTATGCAGAGTGGGTGGTGAACTGGAGTAGGTCTCATGAGAGGGGTGCATACATGTGAGGGAGAGTCAGTGTGCTTACTGTCTTTTCACTGTAGGGACACCCAGTTCAATGCCAATGTCAGGGTGCTTGAGATATTTGCATTGGGGGGATACTCCATTAAATGTCAATGGGAAAGGAGGGCCTAGGGTGCAACTCCAGTTCTCTGGGGTCCACCGAGACCAGAGTCACACCAAAGTACACTGTAACCTGTAAGAAAAGAATGATGCAGTAGGTTACAGGAGCATAGTTGTACAATTTATGAGTCATCCAGGAATGTCATATTTCTCTGCCTCAGCTCAGGATTAGGGCCAATTACTGCTCTGACCAGTTGCTGGAGCAGGGCCTAGCATCAATCAGCCAGCTGTCATTCCGTGCCAGGAGCAGGCTGGAGAAGCCCTGCGAGGAATGTCAGGAAGGAGGGGCTGAGACTTTCAGAGCACATGTAGCAACTAACTCCTGGAGGATGCCATCTTGAGCTATCCCAGAAGACAGTGCAAGATGGAGGGGACGGGGGCAAGGAAGTGATGTGGAAAATCTGGATAGGCCAGAGGTGCAGACCTGCTGGACACTTCCGCCCCACTTAAAAGGTTCTGCACAGGGGAGAGCTCTCTCTCTTGGCTGTGCTTCACTGCTGGACACTAGGACTGCAGACGGGCATCATGGACAACTGGAAGGAAGAACCTCCTGACTGCCCTTGGGGCAGGGACTCTGCCCCTGAAGGATCCCAGGCCAGCGAGGCGAATGCCAGGGCCAGGCAAGCTGACCCCATACCCCTCCCAGAGGACTAGTTGGGGGAAGGACTGGGCTAGCGCAAGGAGAGCGCGCTACCCAGAAGGAAAAGAGGGAACCCAGAGGAAAGATTGGCGCAGGAGTCAGTGGGACTGGCTCCCTGATGATCTGGGACCCTTCCAGGCCAGGAGGCCTAAGGAGAGTGCTCCTGGTGGCAAGGGCTTGTCACCAGGAGCAGAACGACACAAGAATGAAGAAAATTGGCCCTTGGGGGCCCGAGATATCACAGGACAAAGTGTGGCGACCTTTGAGGAAGCAGCTAAGAAGCGTGTGGAGCTCTGCAGCTGCTTGAGACTGTGCCCCCAGGGTGGGCCAGGGCCTGGGGGACTGCCCAGGAAGAAGAGGAGAACAGGGGAGTGTTGTCGCACTCCCCCTCTCTGAGGAAGAAGGGGCCCCGGACCCCATCCCGGGGCCCCGTGAAGCCTGGTCCCGTGTTGGACGATCAATGGGGGGGGGGGCGCCGTCGCGCACCCCCTGCCGCTGTGGAATGGGGACCCCGGACCACACCCCGGGGCCCCCGGCGCGAAGACAAGCCGGGGAGCGCCGTCGCGCACCCCCCAGCAGAAGGAAGTCAGGGAGCGCCGTCGCGCTCCCCGTGAAGATGGTCATATGGGTCCCGGACCCCATCCTGGGGCCCCAAGAAGAGGCGGGAGTGGGGGTGCGCCGTCGCGCACCCCCAGCAGAAGAGAAGTCGGGGAGCGCCGTCGCGCTCCCCGTGAATGTGGCCAGAAGGGCCCCGGACCCCATCCCGGGGCCCCGCGCAGAAGAGGGCCTGGGGAGCGCCGTCGCGTTCCCCCCTATGGAGGAGAGGGGCCCCGGACCCCATCCCGGGGCCCCGAGAAGAGGAGGACTCCAGGGAGCGCCGTTGCGCTCCCTGTTGTAAGGAGGAGGGGCCCCGGATCACATCCCGGGGCCCCGACGACGCGAGGAGGAAGGGTGAGTGCCACTGCACTCCCCCATGTGGCCCGAGCGGCCGCCAGCATCCCCGAGTCTGCTGGAGCGGGCAGACTCAAAGTCAGCTGCCCGGTTCCCGCGGCAGCACCCGGAGGTGCTGGCCGTGCTAGGAGCCGGCAGGGGCAGCCAGAGGTGGGCTCCCTGAGCCGCCCTCCAACGAGGGATCCGCTTTTTGGTGCGGGGGTGTCCGGGTGGGACCAGCACCCCCAAAAACAAAGAAAACAAAAGCAAAGGGAAAAAAGGAAAGGCAGAAAAGGCATTGCGGCTCTCCCCTCGCAGCGGGAGAGCCGCTAATCATGTATGCAGCCGCCCCAGCATGCTTTGCGGGGCAGGGGTTGCTTATTGAGCCCCTAAAACGCCTGTGGTGGTCCCAGGGAGATGGGGGCCACCACCAACTGAGAACTAGGAGACAGGGGGAGCTGCAGGAGCAGCGCAGCCTCCCCCCAACATCTGTTGGTGCCCCCATCCTAGGTAGGGTGGCATACCTGAGAGATAACCCCTCAAGGGTTAGATGGATTTGTGAAGCACAAGCTTCAGTGAACTTTTGTTCCTGGTTGTGCAAGGGTGCCTACCATATGTGTAGATTGGTATGGCCCCATGTGTTCTACTGTTATTTTATGGTTAAGTAAGGGTAATCCAAAAGTAATCCTGATGGTTATAATGCCAGAATTTTGTCTCTTATGTTCCCAGATTATGCTAATTTGAATAATGATACTGACAGTCACATCTTAGCAGGATGAAAGTATTTAATCACAAATGTAGGTGTCATCATTGCACTGTACTGTTGAATACTGTCAGAATGTTCAAATGTTGCAAAGGGGGGCACTGGGATTGTTTTGCCTTGTGGATTGTTGGATTATATTCTCCCTTGAGGAGACCTAAGAGATTACATACTGTTTGCCCAGAGTGAACCTATCACTCTGTATATATTTGTAGATTGTTGCATAGTATTGAGTAGTGTGTGTGCGAATAATAAATGTACTTTTACTTTATCAAAAGAAAAAGCACAGACTGGATATTCAGTTATTAAGAGTCATGCTTGCGTGCTTGTGAATGGGGATTACTAGACCACACCACCTCCCTTGAGTAAGCCTTGGACTGCTCTGCAACGCTACCCTATGAGAGTCAAGCGCTACAATGGGGTGTTTGGTTCCCAGTGGCGGTCGTGTGCGGACTCGTTACTTGTGCAGGCCACACAACTAATGACCCACCTTCCAACACCTAGATAATGTATTTGTAAGATGACCAATGGGGACCTCATTACACTTAATGAGATGCAGAGTACCCCAGAAATTCAAAAATAAGTTTGTATTCGTGTACACTTTACATCAAGACATCCATGTGTAGAAATCAAGACATATTAACAAAAGATAAAACAAGGTGTCCAACAACAGGAACTTAAACAAGACAATATTAAAAAAAACACAACTCCATTCACCCCATTTATATTAAAGGTTTCCTATATTTTCAACATAGGTGACCTAAAACCCATCAATTGTCCACATTAATAACCCAATTTGTTACAAAGGGTCATATTATTAAGTTCACCCAATTATAGTAGATGATGTTTCAACCCTCTAAAAGATGGACACCTATAATAGAAAAACACATTCTGGGAAAATAGGAGTATGTCCATCAATCCTATATGCCAAGATGATCATACTAGTCAAGATGTCAAGGGATACACCCTCTTAATTGAGAGGAATCCAACACCAAGGTGAAATCACCAAGTGTGTAATTAAAAAACATAGTCACAGGGGCCTAGGCGCTGCACAGAATGTGAAAGAAAAAAAACATTAATATTAAAACCCAGGATGGCACACAAGATTAGAGAAACACCATGGAAGGTCACTTACCCCCAGCTACTGTCTTCAGAATTCAAGAATGAGAAGTAATCCAGTTGCTGCATAATTAAAGGGATGGGGATGAATAAATTAAAGGGAACAATAATATATAAGAGAGTAAAATAAGAATAGGAAGGGATGCTTACCATGTATACAAGGTTGATCAGGGCCAATGACTTCCCGGTGTTGGGTCGTAGCATATCAGCCTACGATGCCATTAATTGTGCAGTGAGAATATATAAGGGGCCTGACATTGCCAAGAGAAAAAGGTCTGAACAAGAACCATTGTTTTGATGTATATTGTATAGCCCAGGTTCTTTGTTACTAGGGTGGCCTTTGTTGTGCTTTACACTGAATTCCTTAAAGACATGTCAAAAGTGGTATGGGAAACATTTGTTATCCACTGTTGCTAAATCATATCCATGATAGTGACTCTTACATAGCAACATAGGTAGAGTCATAAGCCCCAAAACAGCCTTTACCCACTACAAAACACACAGCAAGTGGATCTAAGGTAACTGTGTGCAGTGGTCGGACCGTCAAACTGGTTTCACCGATAATTTCCCTGACTTGATAGTTCGAACTTGCCTTTAGGTCTTGCTATTGTTTACAAATTGCTGTTAGTGTTTTTGAGGGGTCAGTCAGAGACCTATGGCAATGATGTGTCTGTTCTCTGCCATAGTTTCTCAGTAGCCTTGTGTGCGGACCTTAGTGAGAGGCTAGCCTACTTAGTGAATGGGAACCCTGGTGACAGGGGTGCTCCAAAGATACATAACTGATAAATTATAATGAATACCAAGGAACAGTTCCTCAGTGTCTGAACATTGGCAAATGTGTATGCAGACAGTCACACAGCTGTGAATTGGCTCCAGATGGGTTACCATTTCCAAATCCCCTGAAACTGAGGGTGGCAACATTTTGATAACTTCTTGGGGGGAGGCTGCACTCCTCGTGCAGCTCCCCCGGCACTTTGTGATGATTTTGGTGGTGACCCGGCCCTCCTGGGATCACCACCATGACAAAACCAATGTTTTTTTAGAGGAATTGGGCCAGGCACCACAGGGCATTACAGGGGGCACCTTGTGCTCTTTAATGCATATTGGAGCAGCGGTTCTTCTGCTGTGGCAGGGAGAGCCACTTCACTTCTCCTTTTTGTCTTGCAGCTTTGCACCACAGCTTTGTTTCCTCTTCTGGGGTGTCCTCTTCCCACCCAGCCACCCTGCATGCTGTGCTCCATTGGGGAGCGACTCGGGGAGCCAACCTCTGCTGGCTCAACGTGCGGACAGCACCTGCTGGTTCATCTTCCTGGTCTGACCACTCCTGAGGCAGACGCTCTGGGTATAGTGACATTCCAGACCGCCGCTTGGGGGAGTGCAACGGCAACCCCCATCCTTCTACAATCGAGGCCCAGGGATGGTGTCCTGGGCCTCTGCTCATCTTGGGGGGGCATGATGGTGCTACCCCAAGCCCTGCTCTATACCGGGGCCCAGGGATGGAGTCCTGGGCTCCCAGGGTGATTTTGCAGGGAACCCAACAGCGCGCCCTAACTTGTCTTCACGGTCAGAGCCCACGTTGGGGTCTGCAGAGCTTCATCAGTGGCCGCAACAGCGCTCCCTCACTTAGGGGCCCTTCCTCCTCTTCACAGGAATGCAATGGTGGTCCCTGGCTTTGACTTCGGCAGTGGGGCCACCTTTGCTGGGACTGCGAAGGCACTCCCCGTTTCATTTTTATGGTCAGGGTCCCAGGGATGGGGTCCTGGGGTCCTTCTCGCAACCATCGAGGGGGCATGAGGCACTCCCTCATGCTGGAAGTTTTGCTTGGAACACTTGACTGCGCTCCCTGACCTGTACATCTTCCTGGGTGCAGCCCTCAGGCCCTGGCCCACCCCAGGGGCAACATTGGAATCGGTGGCAGAGCCCCATGCACTTTGTAGACAGTCCTCCCCAGGGATCAAAGGTCACTTAACTTCCCTTGGGTATATCTCGTGGGCCACTCTGGGCGATCATGGTGTGTTTTTGCTCCTGGTTGCGAGCCCTCACCACTGGGACCATTTTGCTTAGGCTTCCTGCTGACATCCTGCGCCAGCCTTTCATTTGGGTGCCTTTCTCTCTTCTGGGCAGTGCACTCTCCCTGCACCAGAGCCCAGTCTTTCCCCCAACGGGTCATCAGGAAAGCACACCCAAGAGAGAGGTCTCTTTCCTGTGCAAGACCTTTTAAGTAGGGGTGATAGTATCCAGCAGGGCTGTGCCCCTGGCCTATCCTGATGTGCTTCATCACTGCTCCACTGCTGTCCCAACCTTCCTGCACAGTCTTCTAGGATAGCTCAAAATGGCGTCATCCAGGAGTCAGTTGCCACATGTGCGCTGAGAGACTCAGCCTCTCCTCTCTGACATTCCTACCAGAGCCTCTCCCAACAATTTCTCCAAAGAGCCCCTCCTTATTGAGGAGCCTGGTTCCTGGTATGGAACTACAGCTGGCTGATTGATGCAAGGCCCTGCTCCTGCAACTGGACAAAGCAGTAATTGGCCCTGATCCAGAGCTGAGTCAGTGGAAGATGAAGTTCCTGCATGACTTATAAGCTGTACAGATATGCTTTTGTTACCTACTGCATTATTCTTTACATACAGGTTACAGTGTACATTGGTGTGACTCTGGAGTCGGAGGACCCCAGGGAACTGGAGTTGCACCCTAGGACAACCTTTCCCATTGATACTTAACGGCGTGTCACTACAATGAAGACTATAAGTACACTGACTATCCCTCACATGTGTTCACCCATCTCATGAGGCCTACTCCAGGTCACCACTCACTCTGCATGATTCCTGCTGTGCCAGGCTACAGAGGTGCAGTTCTTGGACTGTGCACAACAGGAATCCTCCCAATGTGGCCCTCACATGGATGAACACGCATGTGCACACTTGATCATGTGTAACCAGCCCTGGGACTCCTACTCTTGCTGCTTCACAGCAGCCTGTGCTTAAAAAGGTGACGCCAGTGGTAAAAATGTGCAATGCATTTTAACATAAGTTTACTATGGGTGAGTCCCAAACTATGAGGCTCCCTTACAGTAAAAGGTAAACAACAGGTGATCCAAAAGCAAAACAAATCTGGGCGGACCAGATTGTCAGAACCGCCCTCTCACAAGTAGCTAGACAAATACGCCACTATTTTTAATAGTTGTTAAAAATCCAATTTAATGGTGAAGTTCTAAATGTTATGGAAATGTAGCTTTTAGAAAGATACCTTTGTCCTACCTATAGCCCCTGGAGGTTAAATCTGCTTTTTGTTCTCAAGTTTCAGGAAGCCCGTAATTAGCATTTAAATGGTTGTAAATGAGCTGTGAACTTGCTCCCAAGAGCCAAGCAACCAGAGCAGACAGGCTTAACTCAGAGGCAATCTGCAAAGTTCGCATTCCTTTACCACCCACGCCTTTACAACGAATTTCGTTGTAAAAGCATGGTTGCCAAAAGAACATGCATGGTAAGTTCTCCTCCACCCTGCCCCCTTGCACTTGATACCATACTCCACCCCGCCCAAGACCTTTAAACTGCCTCTTCCGCCCACTGCACTGAGCCTTAACCCCCTGCCCTGAGCCCTCAACCCCCCTGCCTTGAGCCCAAAAAGTAACCCCGTCCTGTCCTAAAAACTACCCAACTCCCCCATCCTGAACCTTAAAACCGACCCCACTGTATCTTAAAAACAACCCAGACCCGCCTGCCCTGAGGCCTAAACCCCAGTCACTGCCCTAAAAACTATTCCGAAACCCCCACTGCCCTGAACCCTAAAACTGACTCTGCCTGTCTTAAAAACTACTCCGATCCCGACCATGAACCCTAAAACTGACACTGTTCTGTCCTAAAATCAACCCTGACCCCGCCTCCCCACCCTAAATCCTAAAACTGACCCCACCTGCCCTAAAGCCTAAATCCTGGTCAACTGTCCTAATAACTAACCTGACCCACGCACTGACCCCTAAAACAGACCTCACCGTGTCCTAAAAACTATCATGACCACCGCACTGAACCCTAAAACTGACCCAGCACTGTTCTAACTACCCCAATCCCCCCCCCTCTGGCACTGCGGTATAAAACCCGGTCAACTGTCCTAAAAACTACCCCAATCCCCCACCCTGAACCCTAAAACCAACCCCGACCTATCGTAAAACTACCCCAACCCTCAACACTGCCCTGTCCTAAAAACTACCCCAACCCCCCCAATCCAGCCCCACTCTTACCTCTGCCCTCTGCTCCTTTTCAGTGCGCCTGGACAGCTAGACAGCTCTCTCTGCCTTAACCACGCATAGTCATTGCTGAGGCAAGCTTGCTGCGCTTGCGGGGAAATGCCACACGTGGTTTTGCCTGTGTTGTTCAGGCCGTTTCCCATTGTAGTTATTACCTGAGATGAGTAACTACCACCCCCCAACTAATAACCCATTTTCTTTCAAATTGAACACACAATAAACTACTGAAAATATGTTTGCAATAGACCACAAGATGAATGTTAATGCATTGCCAAGTCCCACACATCTGGGGGTAAGCTACACATTGCAATGCTTGAGCCCACATTACTGCACTGAAACACGATGACATGCCAATTAGAGCTCCTCTTTCAGTCCCTCCTGTATTGCTAAAGGCAGCCCTCTCAGCATGGTTGCATAAAACTAAACACCAGCACCACTGTGCAAAATGTCAGGCAGTTGCTTGGTGATAACCTCTGCTCCATATTTACAAGGAGGTGTAATGCTACTTTTTGTGGTGTTTCGCCTCATTGTAAATATGGACCCCTTTGTCCCAGTTTTCTGCGTCAGAGGGGCGTGCAATCCATGTTGCTGTGGGCCTGCCACAGCAACACCCATTGCATTTTGATGTTGCCTCAGATTTATGAGATTTTGTAAACCTGAGGCAGCGCCAAAATCTAATGCCACCCAATGGGCGGCGTTAGCATGACGCAACAAGGAGGAATGCTTTTATTCCTCCTTGTTTTTTGCTTTTTCTATGTGTGCTGCATTCTGCGGCATGCATAGAAGGAGCAAAATGCCAGATATGACTGTTTATGTGCAGGAAGGTGTCCCTTCCTGCACATAAATAATAATTTCAAAATGACGCTTTGGCACTTCTGTGTGTGCTGCATTATGCAGCACACACAGAAGTGCAAAATCGGTATTAGTGACTGTTTATGTGCAGGAAGGGACACCTTCCCACACATAAGCAATGAAACCCCTCAACGCAGACATCCTTGCACAATGGTGCAAGGATGCCTGCGTTGGCGCAGGCAGCTTAATTTAGTACCAGCGCATGGGACAACCCCAGGATGCGCCTTATTCAATTAAATATAGCGCAGCATCATCCTCCATCATTTTCTTTTAAATATGGGCTTATATATCCAATGTAACATACAGGCTTAAGGAGCTATAATGTTTTATTCTGCGTAGGGGTGCATGATTGTTGCTGACTTTTGTGAGGAAGTCGAATATCTGCCTTCATGTGTTGGTCGATTCATTGTCTTGATCAGGTGTGGTTGATGCCAGTGAGTTACAAAAGGAATTTAAGGCAACTATGACAGCTCCTGGAAAAGAGTCCAGACTGGGGTGGAGGTTTTTGGGGAGATAAACCTGTAAGTGAGAATTTAATTCAATGATGGTCTGACCAAGCACTTGGGGACAGTGTGAGGGTTGATAGTGATGAGTTCATGGACCAGACTTGGTCTAAAGGTTGTCCTTTGATGTGTATGAAGGGAAGCACATGTTGCTCAACATTTAAATTCCTAGGATGATTAGAGACATCTAAGGCTAGATGTTCTCCCTTGTCATCATTTACCCAGTAATTAAAGTCTCCAACAAAATAGAGGGAAATGGATTTGAAGAAGGACTGAGGAAAATGCTGCATGTATTCAGGGGGACCAGTAGGCGAGGGAATAAATAAATGGGGGAAGAGTGAGATTCTAGTTTGATTATTAGGTTGTCTACCAACAGGAACATTTAAAGAGGTTAGTTTAGAGAATTCCAAATGTTTCTTAATTACTGTGGCTACGCCACCACCTGCTTTACCGGAGGATGGGTTAGCTCAGAGGATGTAATGGCTGTCAGGTAGCACAGCGAGAATATCAGATGAGGACTCCTCTGTAAGCCATGCTTCTGTCAAAAGCAGAAGGTCTGGAGATTCAGACTGAAGTAAATGGAAAATCTCTGTTTGGTGTTTCACCACAGAGTGTGTATTTAAATAGTGGATTGTTATTTTGTCAGGGTTGGTATCATCAAAGCTGTTCATGGAGCAGATTTTCATGTTGGATGGTCTACTGTACCTCCAGCAATTAGCAAAAGTGCAGGTGTTTTCCAACTGTATCCCCTGAGTGTTTTTCTCCCCCATCATGTTGCTCTCTCTTGCTCGATTGCTTCCCTGACCCCCAAACTCCGTTTTGTGATCTCTAGTCTGTGTGCTTCTCCACTCACCCTTCCTCCATTTTGTGATCACTCATCCTTGTGCTTGTCTACCCCTTCATGTTGCTCTTTCTTATGCATCTGCTTCTATGCCCTCCCACACTTCATTTTGTGATCTCTCATTGGTATGCTTCTCCCCTTCTACTGTGGTCTGTGTTGTGATCTCTGGTCCTTGTGCTTCTAAGCTACCCAGCCGTCCATGTTGTGTTCTCTCATCTGTGTGCTTCTGTGCTCCCCCTCAATGTTGTGATCTTCTGCCTGCATACTTCTCTGCTTTCTTCCACATTGTGATCTCTTGCCCATGTGCTTCACTGCTCTCCCTCACCCCATGTTGTGATCTCTCATCCATTTGCTTTTCCCTGTGATCCTGTTTCTTTCTCTCCCTTGTGGCTGTCTCCCTCCTCCCTCCTTATTGCTTCCAGGTTGCGGTGGCTTGTGGATCTGCATGAAGAACTACTAGCTGGAGACCAACACCATCCGGCAAAAACCTGTCAGCCACGGACCCGGACTTTGGGCTGGAGATGTCCCACATAGGCATTCCTCCGACTCCAGGCAGATAGCTCCTGGAAGGAAAATGTTACAGTTAGGGTGGGCTGGTTCAGTTCCCTTACAGCAGTTCCTCATTGGCCAGCAGCTCCACAAATTTAGTTTTCTTCTACCCCCACCCAGCTACACAGTAGGCCTCATTATAGCGGCCCATCCCTGCATTGTTTTTTGGCACTCTTCAAGTACACAATAGTTGTATATTGTACTTGTCACACCACAGAAGGAAAGTCCATTAGGATGTTTTGGGAAGGAAAGCATTGCATTCATGTGTAAGAAAAAGTACATAAAAGTTATTTTAAAAATGCAAGCTTACACTCTTGCTTCAGTTGTGCTGAAAACAGCAGGGAACTGGCATCATGATTACATTGCAGAACCCTCCTTCACAGGTTTGCAACTAGATCCAAAACTCGAGGGGGGGGGGGGAGGTGGGTTAACAGGTCAATTAATTGAGATGGGGCTAACACTACAAATAATGGGACAGAGCTATCCTTGGAGCCAATACAAAAAATGGCAATAAATTGTGGATTTGTCAATGTTTATAGGACACTGACAGAGATCTTTACAAGCTGAATGAGTGTTTTGACAACTAAAAAGCAGTTTCTATACATTTCAAACAAAGCACTTTACGGTTTTTGGAACTTTTTTTGAAACAATGAGCATTTTTGCCAATGCTCCAAAAAATCCATCTGTTAAATGACAATGAGTGCATTAAATGCTTTTATTTATTTCCATCTTCAAAAAGGAACTGCTGCCTGACTATTGACCAAAGGCACGTTTTCAGTCTGCTCTTTGGGACGTTGCAACATATGCTCGATGTAGGCTGCACATATGTAAAGTTCTCAAGATATTGAGCTTAGTGGGTTGATGCACCTGATTTCTGGATGTGTGACTGACAAGCTATGGAAATGATTCCTATTGCGTTTTCAATTCCTCCTGAGATTGAATACGTGGATTGTATGCTATCTTAAAACAAACTACAGTAGTGTTGGAACTAGCCCTTTCTTCAGGGTCACCCCCAAACATTTTGCCTTCACTGTCCCCTTTTTTAATTAGTTTTTGTTGGCCTTAGGACTCTGGGCACTTTACCACTGCTAACCAGCGCTAAAGTGCATGTGCTCTGTCCCTAAAATGTGGTAACATTGGCTTCTTTGCAATTGGCATATTTAATTTACATATCCCTAAAAAAGTGTACTATATGTGCCCAGGGTCTGTAAATTAAATGTTACTAGTGGGCCTGCAGCACTGATTGTGCCACCCAGTTAAGTAGCCCTTTAAACATGCCTCAGGCCTGCCATCACAAAGCCTATGTGTGCAGTTTTAAACTGCCATTTTGACTTGCCCGGTTAACCCTCTTGACCGCCCCAAACCTTCCCTTTTAATACATATAAGTTATCTCCATGGTAGGCCTTAGACAGCCATAAGGGGTTGGGTGAAATGTATTTAAAACGTAAGACATGTACTTTTATGTTTTACATGTCTTGGTAGTGAAAAACTATTAGATTTGTTTTTCATTACTACAAGGCCTATTTCTCCTATAGGTTAACATTGGGATTATCTTATTACATCTTATAAGTGTAATTTCCAATTGGAGAAAGATAGACTTTTCAAGTTTGGGGTAGCTGGACTCACAATTTAAAATCACAACTGATGGTGAAGTCAGATTTGAAATTGGAATTCTGAAAATAGCACTTTTAGAAAGTTGGTGTTAGACCCGGTTTCTAGAGCACCAAGACACTCAGGGGTCACTATGCTCCAGTCGCATCAACTGGAGTGTTTCCTGCTGGCGTCCTGTGGCCTCAGTACTAGTGGACCCAAAACTGGATAACCAAGTACTCCTCTCCAGCACTTGACTTTCTCAGGGTAGTGAGACAGAGCAGTCCAAGGCTTACTGAAGAAGGCGAGGTGGGTTTAGACATTCAGAATACAGTGCACACCGTAGTGCCAGCTAATAAGCTCAATGGGCAGCCAGTGCTTTACTCTTTTAAGAGAAAAGTACTTTAATACACATAAGATAAATATACTACACATAAACTAGGATAAACAGAGAAAACCCAGCATCTCTACAACCCTCTGGGCCAGAGTTCTGACCCCAAACAGTATTATAGTGCCTAGGTGCTAAGTATTATAAAAACACAGTAACATGAAGACACACAATTAGCATTGCATTTTACAGACCATGTTGCAGACGGGGTTCCTCTCATTCGCAAGAGCCATATAACCAGTCCGTGCAATTATGTAGTTTCAGCATATAATGTGAAGTCAAATGTTCCAAATCAGCCCCAGAAGCCACCACCCAAAGAACATAAGTACCCTCCCATCCTTTGCGAGGACACCACTCCAGTGGCTCAGGGAGCACAGGTGTCTGATGTATTGGTACAGTTTACTGAAGTCCCACTAGTCAAGTATCCACAGGCTAGCTGTAGGAGGGTAATGGGTGGCCAGAGTGCCAGCACACCCTGGCACCCGAGATGTCACAAATAGAAAGGTTGGCGCATGTACCATAGGACACTCTTCACCAGCTACAGATTGTAAATGGAAGTATCACACAGGCTCACACAGCACAGGAGAGAGGCCAGGACAAAGTGATCTCACCTTCAAGGACTAGGTTCAAGCTTCCCTCTGTTAACACAGATGTCTTAATTAGAAATTATTAATGAATGTTTATGTATTTTGAATAATGAATTTGGTAGAAAATGAATAACATAAAAATAGCATTTGAAATTGTGACCTCGGAGAATGGCCACCAGTATTCACGAAATGTACTAAATGAGTGATTAATACACATGAAATATTGAAAATTTATTAGATTAATGTAGTAATATGTCATATTGAGAGTTATAACCTATGTTCTTCATTAACTGTAGGCCTTAACTTAGCGAGTGTCTTGGCCTAGTCTTGCCAGGCCTAATGCAGAACGTTCAATGGAAAATGCTGACAAAATTAACTCCCCGTGAACTGCTCATTGTTTTAGTAAAATGCTTAGTTGAAGCTTTCTATGGGAACTGACGGACAGGAGATGTAGTTATAAAATTTGTATCGTTTTTATGTATAACATGCATGAGATATACTTTCCCGCGAACAATTAAGACACTGACTGGAGAAGAAGATGCAACATTTTTTAAACCTGACGAGCCGGATCATGAGAACATCGCAAGGCGAACCAATTAACGGCATGTGAACTGTGAAATATTAGAATTCATATATTTGGTATATGGACTCTATTGGGTAGGGTAATAAACGTACGATTAATTGACTAATTGGAAATTGGGGGATAGTCTGGGTGACTTTGATATAACAATGTGACAGAGGGAAAGGAGTTCAGACCTTACTCCAAAATTCAGATGTTAGGCGAGAAGAAATTGCGAGACTACAGAGATTCTGTCATTGGGCTTATACTCTATGACCGAGAGCCTGATTTGATGCTGATCGACTGATGACCTGAGGACGGAGACTAACTCTGTTGCAGATCCATACCATGGATAAGTAGATATGACAATACGACTGAAATGTTTTTTTGTGCCTTTTCATTCTAGGTACTAACTGCGCTGTCATAGTTGTATTGTTTAGCTAGATGTTTCTAAATTCTTGTTCCTAAATTGTTTTGCATGAAGTCCCACATGCTGATGCTAATCTGGGTTAGATGAGGGTTCCCTACATGATGATTTGACAGATTACAGAGACAAATGATTGACGGACTGTTCTGCTGAACTTCACGACTAGAATTCAATTATTGCCTTTGATTCTTTTACTGATTTGTGCTAATGCTCTAGAGTCTACTATGATGCAAGCTTTGATTAGATTATGTTTTTGGCATTTTCTAACTAATTAATACTGTTCTAATTTGAATTAAATTGAGTTTGAATTAATCTCATGATTTAGGCCCTCATTACAACCCTGGCGGTACATCCCGCTTACCGCCGTGCTGACGGCCGTCAAGATACCATTGCCGCGGCAGAAATCCGCTACAGGTATCAAGACCCATATCTTGTCATCCGCCACTATACAGACACCCACACAAGTCCACCACACCAAAGGTCAGTGGTGGACTGGTGATACCAAAACCTACACCGTCACACAAACAGAACTACGCCCACACTTTCACGACCCACGAATCAACACGGCGGTCATTCAACCGTGGTAATCCATTGGCAGTACACACCGCCGTGCCCAAAATACACTGCCCACACACTTACAAAACACAACCACATTGGACAATTCAAAATACACACACCTGACACACATACACATACCACACCCACACACCCAATCCAGCATAAAACACGCACCCACATTACCCACAACCCCTTACAACGACCTGTCTGGAAGAAGCCCAGAGAGAGAGAATAGCAAACACAACACCAGCATCCACAGGCACACAACACCATCACTCATACAACATCCACACACCTCAAACAACACACCCTAACACATCCCCCCACATATCACAACAGACAGCACCTCACACATCACCCACACCACATCATGGCACCCCAAGGACACCCCAGGTTTTCTGAGGAGGAGATCAGGGTCATGGTGGAGGAAATCATCCAGGCAGAGCCACAGCTATTTGGATCACAGATGCAGCAGACATCCATTACAAGGAAGATGGAGCTATGGCGGAGAATTGTTGACAGGGTCAATGCAGTGGGACAGCATCCAAGAACACGGGATGACATCAGGAAGAGGTGGAACGACCTACGGGGTAAGGTGCGTTCTGTGGTATCCAGACACCAGGTAGCAGTACAGAGGACTGGCGGTGGACCCCAACCTCCTCCCCCACAACTAACAACATGGGAGGAGCAAGTCTTGGCAATCATGCATCCTGAGGGCCTCGCAAGAGTAGCAGGAGGACTGGACTCTGGTAAGTCATATCTTTACTACTATATCCCCCATTCTACCTGCATGCCATCACAAACTCCTACTCCTACCATCACACCCATCACCCCAACACCCCACAGATACCTCATTATCACAACCCACACATCCCAATCCCAAGGCCTGCATGTCACACCAATGTATGGACACCCATCACCAAAGCATGTCCAGTACAGATACTCACCCAGGCCCCAAAATTAACAATCACACAAGGCCAAAGACAATAAGCCAACCACAGGAGTAGAGAGTAACTCACACATTGGACAAGAGGGCACACACAGATACAATAGCTATGCATTTACCCCCCAACAGGACCCCTACCCAACGTCACCGGACAGGAGGTGCCAGCCATTTCCAGTCCCCCACAGAAGAGGCCTACAGTAACGACAGCAGCTCTGCACGTCTGGATCAAGATGACCAGCCCGGCTCATGTGGGACCTCGGGACAGTCGGTTCACCTGCCACTGTCACAAACAACCACAGAACCTCGTCCCTCAGGAAACACCCCCACAGCACCCACCCAGCGGGCCCATGCCACTGTCCCCAGGACACGTCAATCAGCAGTGTGTCCACCACTACAGGGACCCCAGGCAAACCCACTAACCCAAGACAATCGGGGACCTGGGGTCAGTGGGCACATGGTTCAGGGGACAGAGGCACAGGATAACAGGGAAGCTGGGAGGACTACTATGCGACAGGGGGAGGACAGGCCCAGGGAACCCACTCTTCAAGAGGCACTCTCAAACATCGTGGGAGCATACCATCATTCCCAGGAGGCCATGGGCACGGTACGAGCCAAGTTTCAGGAGACCCAGTGGCTGCAGGAGGAACACTACCTGGGGATGAGGGAGGACTTGAAGTCCATTAACAACACCCTGGTCACCATTGCAGGGGTGCTGGCAGACATGGCGAACACCAAGAGGGACACAGTGGCACACCAACTGGCCCCTGACACTAGCCTGAACGATGAACAGCCCTCCACCTCTGTCAGCGCTATTGGACAGGAGGTCCCGCCACAGGACCAACAGGCCACCAGCACCCCACCCCCTACAGAAGGGGAACCACCCCGCAAACGGTCCCTGTGATCCAGGCACAAGACAGAGAACGTTGGCAAGAACCCGCCAGGAAATAGGACTCTCCTGATAGTCACCCTTCTGTCCCACTCTGTTACCCTGTCCACCTTCAACTGCCATTACTCCACTTCCTATGCCCCCATGAACAATGCACCTGTGATGCCATTAGACTGGACTCCACCATGGACAATCCTTCACCATCACCCCAGCCCATTGCTCAGCCCCCTCCACTTATTAGCACATAAATAAACACCCTTGAATCACAAATCAATCTGGAGCCAGTCTGTACTTTCACAAATGTGTTATTGCAAACTTTGAGAAAAATAGCAATGCCAATGTTCATTTTCACATACCAATGTTAGACAGTTGTTGGGCAGCGATGAACATAGCAGAAGGCAGAAAGTGGTACACAGATCTGTAAAATGGAAAGCCAAAGTGAACTGTCAGGGTCCATACACAGAGGCAAAAAGGCAGAATCATGCAATGTCCTACAGTAGTCTGATATGAGAGGAGCAGTGCCAATCTCTTACCTGTGTCTCAATGGAAGTATTGCATGATGATGTTGTTTTTTTTGTCAGTATCTTCTTCTTCTGCCTCCTCTTCTTCACTGTCCACAGGCTCCACAGCTGCCACAAGACCAGCATCTGGCACATCCTCCTGCAGAAAAGGCACCTGGCGTCTCAAAGCCAGGTTGTGCAACATACAGCATGCCACGATTATCGGGCACACCTTCTTTGGTGAGTTGTATAGGGAGCCACCTGTCAGATGGAGGCACCGGAACCTGGCCTTCAGGAGGCCGAAAGTACGCTCAATTATCCTCCTAGTCCGCCCATGTGCCTCATTGTAGCGCTCCTCTGCCCTTGTCCTGGCATTCCTCACTGGGGTCAGTAGCCATTAGAGGTTGGGGTAACCAGAGTCACCTGCAAATATAGAGGGACAACGCTGAGACATACACCAACCATTAGGGACTCTACCATAGCTAGACACCTATGTAATCTGTGTTGGGACCTTGGGTTCACCTATTAACCACACACAGTGCCTCTGGAGTTGCCCCATCACATAAGGGATGCTGCTATTCCTCAAACTTTAAGCGTCATGCACTGAGCCAGGATACTTGGCATTCACATGGGCGATGTACTGGTCTGCCAAACACACCATCTGCACATGCATAAAATGGTAGCTTTTGCGGTTTCTGTACACCAGTTCATTTCTGCGGGGGGGGGACAAATGCAACATGTGTACCATCAATGGCACCAATGATGTTGGGGATATGTTCCAGGGCATAGAAGTCACCTTTTACTGTGGCCAAATCCTCCACCTGGGGGAATACGATGTAGCTGCGCATGTGTTTCAGCAGGGCAGACAGCAATCTTGACAACACGTTAGAGAACATTGGCTGTGACATCCCTGATGCTATGACCACTGTTGTTTGAAAGGACCCACTGGCCAGGAAATGCAGTACAGAAAGGACCTGCACTAGATGGGGGATTCCTGTGGGATGGCGGATAGGTAACATAAGGTCTCGCTCCAACTGGGCACACAGTTCGTGGACTGTGGCACTATCAATCCTGTAGGTGATGAAGATGTGTCTGTCTTCCATTGTCGACAGGTCCACCAGGGGTCTGTATACCGGAGGATGATGCCATCTCATCGTCTGCCCCAGCGGACGTGGCCTATGGAGAAGGGTGAGCAGAGGGTCATACACCCCATAGGTTTCACAAGGGCGTTTAGAACAAATGTGATGTAATCTGTGTTTAGCGGTGTATGTCCGTATTCCTGCACAAAACTGCTGTGATGCAGTTAGTTGGCCTGCCATGTGGCCACCTGAAATGGCGGCTGCCTGACCTGTAAGGAGGGACAAAGGGAAATGAGGTAACTGCGCTGGCGTTGTACACCGTTGCGGTAGGCAGACGAAGGCCACAGCGCAATTCAGCATTGGTTATCATTGGGTCCTATGGGTTCCAGGAGCCAATGACGCTGTACGCCGGCAGTGACGGTACTCACCTCCGTGGTCGTGACCGTCATTTTCTATCTGTTCAGTCACTTGATCCCTGACCTTCAACAGGAGAGGACATACACTGCAAGTGCTGCTGTGACCTGAATCTGGAAGCAACAATGGCTACAGTGTCTGGGGAAAGGGCCCCTGCCTTCACTGCAAAGGAGTTGGAGAAACTGGTGAATAGGGTCCTGCCCCAGTACTCGCAACTCTACGGTCCACCAGACAAACAGGTGAGTACACTGTGAGCATGATGGATGGGACATGAATGTATGGAATGGCGTCGATAGAAGATACGGGGTGGGCAGTGGCCAGCATGTGAGGATGGTCAGTGAATGTGTTTGTGGGCCAGGGTGGGTGGTTGTGGCCAATGAGTAAGAATAACCGGATGGGGGAGTAAAATCCATTTTTACTTTACATTTCCTCTAGGCCAGCCCCGACCAGAAGAAGGGTATTTGGCGTGCCATCACCAAGGAAGTGCGGACCATGGGGGTCTACCATAGACGGAGCACCCACTGCCGCAAAAGATGGGAGGACTTGCACTATTGGACCAAGAAGATGGCGGAGGCCCAGCTGGGGATGGCCTCCCAACGTGGAAGGGGTGCCTGTCGCACCATGACCCCCCTGATGTACCGGATCCTGGCTGTGGCATATCCAGAGTTGTATGGGCGCTTGAGGGCATCACAGCAGCCAAAAAGGGGTGAGTACTGTCTCATGCAGCTGACTCTGCACGCTTTATGAGGTTTCTGGGTGTGGGAAGAGGGCTGTGGGTTCCCCTAGGGCAGGGCAAGCATGCCAGGGTAGATCCATTGTTGGGCAGGCTCAGTGCCAGTCCAACCCCAAAAGTGGTAGTGGCCCTCTACACCTAGCCAGGCTCCTGTGGGTTCCAGGTGTGCATCAAATGTGCATAGGCACAGTCCACCATGGGCACGTGATTTTCTCCTGAATTGTTAGTGCATGGCCTAGTGCATAGGGCTGCTCCCTGTGTGTTGTGTCCGTCAACGGTGGTGTTGTTGCAGGCATTGACCATGTCTTTCCTCTGTCTTTCCCCCCCTTTTTGTTTTGTCACCCTGTCCTTGTGTGCATTAGCACCATCTGGCAAAGGAGCAGTGGCACCGGAGCAGGAGGGAGCTGCAACCCATATGGCCCTGGAGGATGAATGTACAAAGTCTGAAGGCACCAGTGGGACGGAGGTCGAGTGGAGCTCCACGACGGGGACAGGAGGAGACACCAGCAACAGCGACTCCTCCTCTGATGGGAGCTCCCTTGCGGTGGCGGGCACCTCTGTGCCCACCCCAACAACAGGTACAGCCGCCACCCCCCTACGAGCACCGCCCTCCCAGCAGTCCCTCATCGAGTTTCCAGTGCCCGCTTACCAAGGAGGGTGGGCGTCTGCTTCGCCCTAGGCACCTCAGGCTGTGCCCCAGTCAGCCCTGCAGCCCTCAGTGAGGAGGCTATTGACCTCCTGAGATCCGTCACTGTTGGGCAATCAACCATTTTGAATGCCATCCAGGGTGTTGAGAGGCATTTGCAGTAAACAAATGCATACCTGGAGGGCATTCCTTCTGGGGTGGCAGCCCAACAGAGAGCATTTCAGGCTCTGGCCTCAGCACTGATGGCAGCCATTGTCCCTGCGTCCAGCCTCCCCCCTTCAACTTCCACTACCCAGAATCAATCCCTTCTACCTCAGCATATCCCAAGCACACCATCAGACCATCATGCACACTCATAAACACACAAGAGTGGACATGGCAAACATAAGCACCATACATCCCATAGGCACTCACACAATCACCATCCCCAAGCAGACATACCAACATCCACTGCCTCCACTGTGTCCCCCTCCTACACGTCCTCCTCCTCCCTCCCAGTCTTGTCTCCACTCACACCTGCATGCACTACATCCTCAGCCACTACCTCCATCACCATCACGCCCATCACCACACACCGCTCACGTGCAATGACCACCCCCACTACCATTCACACGTCCCCTGTGTCCTCTCCCAGTGTGTCTGTGAGCCCTCCTCCCAAACTACACAAATGCCAGCACACACCCACTCAACAGCCATCCACTTCACAACAGCCTCCAGCACATGTACCCTCACCCAAATTCAGCAGACGTAGACCTCCTACAACCACTACCTCTTCCTCCACTCCCAAACACCCTCCATCTTCCCATCCCAGTGTGTCTAAATAAACGTTTCCTCGCTAACTTTGACCTCTTCCCTACACCTCACCCCCCTCCTTCCCCTAGGGCCAGGATGTCCAGATCCCAGCCCAGCACCTCAGCCATGAAATCCTCATGCACTGTGGTCCCTGCAAGTCCTGTAACATCGCGGGCCGCACCCATCAGGGCTGCCAGTGCGCCACCTAATGAGGCCAAGGATTACTCTATTCCACCACCTGTGAAGGTGAAGAAGGGGACAACATGCCATAAGGACAAGCCGCACCAAGCAAGCTGCAAGGCCTCCTCCAAGACAAAAGAGGACAGTGTCAAGGTCACAGCAGTGACTTCCGAGGTGGGGAAGGGACACAAGGCTAAAGGGAAGTCAGCTCAGGGCACGGAGCCTCAGGGTGAGGGACTGGTGATACCCCTTCTGCAGGTCAGAACAGCAGCCTTTACTACGGTGGACCCCCCCTGCAACCACCGCCACCTGCACACCCACCTGCTCATCTGCTGCCTCTGCTCCAGTCCCCAGCATCATCCCCAGTGGGCAGCCATCTGAGGCTCCCTCCACAGGTGCTGACACATGCACCACCGCCAGCATGTCCGCCGCTGACACCGCCGCAACCACCGCCACCTGCCCCGCGACGTACTCAGACTGTGCCACCACAGCCGACATGGACATCATCCCCAGTGGGCAGTCGTCCGAGGCTGCAGGAGGCGTCCAGGACCCTGCACAGTATACACTAGGCACCACAACCAGCACTGGCAGTACCAGCACTTGGCAGGCTGAGTCACCGCAGGGTGGAGTGTGTCTCTCCCTCCATGGAGTATCATGCTACCTGTTCCCAGGAAATCTTGTGGCTCTGACACCCAGGTGCGGGAATGGGAACTGTCACACACCATGTGAAGCACTCTGGGCACAAAGCCCCCTCCAGAACCAGTGGAGAACTGCATCCACTACCCCAGTCCTTGGCAGGATGAAGCACTCTGGGCACTAAGCCCCCTCCAGACCCAGTGGAGAACAGCATCCACTACCCCAGTCCTTGGCAGGATGAAGCACGCTGGGCACTAGGCCCCCTCCAGAACTAGTGGAGAACACCTTGGCAGGATGAAGCACTCTGGGCACTAAGCCCCCTCCAGAACCAGTGGAGAAAAGGATCCACTTGTGAGACTGTGGCTTTGCGCTCCCCAGGACCAAACAGTGGGCAAACACCCACTTGAGAGACTTGTGAGACTGTGGCTTTGCACTCCCCAGGACCAAACAGTGGGCAAACCACCCACTTGAGAGACTTGTGAGACTGTGGCTTTGCACTCCCCAGGACCAATCAGTGGGCATGGAGCACCCTCGTGGAGCAGTGGTGTCGTCCCATCATCCATCTGAGGTGCCCCCCCTCCCCTTCCCCCTGGGGTGCCTGTTTTTTTTTTACTTGATGCCCCAGCAGTGCTCTCTGTTTGGAGGCAGGTATCACATTGGGACCACAGGTCCACGGACAATGAATGGAACACTATCCAGACTTGTGTAGTTGCTGTACATATATGTATAAACTGATCTGTTACAGACTTGTTTCCATATCTGAATTTTAGATGATTACACTTGTTACAATCATTTCCTTTTTTTCCTTGCGTTATTCCAGAAGGTTATGTGGTGTATATGTAATGTTGCGCATGTATTTTTGTGTATGGTGTTGTGGGTGAGGGTGGGGGTGTTCCGTGTTGCGTGTGTGTGTCACTCTCTCCCCCCCACCGTGTGCTAGGTGCAGTACTCACCGTGGTCGTCACCGCCGTCTTTGCTGCTCCTGGTAGAAGAGGAGGTAAACCAACATTGGTAGCACCTGTAACTCAGGCTCCATGGTGTCCTGGTTCCTCGTTGGGTGTTGAGAGCTAAGTGGTTTCCGTTCCAAGTACTGTTTCCGCTGTGCTTTTGATGGCATTGGTACCGCCTCGGAAAAGCTGGCAGATTGGTGCCTTGTAATACAGTGAGCAGTACATTGTCTTCCGCCTGTCTGTTGGCGGTTACCGCCGCGGTGTTTGTTTCTACTGCCATGGCGGTCGGAGTGTTAAAGTGGATGTCTGTGTTGGCGGTTTCCGCCATGGTCGTGATTCCCTTTTTTTTTACCGCCGTCCTGTTGACGGTATTACCGCTGCTTTAACACCGACCGCCAGGGTTGTAATGAGGGCCTTAGTATTGTAACAAAACGGGGAAATAAAATTACTAAAACGTATACTGCTGTGTGGTTATTAATGGCTGACAGGTCATGGTTTATTGCTTTTATTGATAAATTGATTAATGTTTTATCTAAGGGTTATTGAATTTTGTTATGGGTTGTTAAGAACATCGGTCACATCATAGCTAGGATACTTCAAAAGGTTCATCTACCTATACGCGTCAGCTTGTACGTTTATTTATTAAGGACCGACGCGCTAACACCTTTATTGATGTGCTGCAAGTGTCCTTATCTTGAGCAGCTGTCTGCTATTTTCTTGTGTTCTAAGCGGATGCTACACAAGCTTCACACTCCTGGTTCTCTGCATTCAGGTCGCTGACTGATGCCATTGCTCCTCGTCAAGCTGGCAAATTCCTTCATAGTAGAATCCATTTGTCACAGAGAAAACTCCCTCAAGTTCAGACAGGGTGAGCAAGCTACCTTGCCTTTACACCATGAGCCCCAGCTGGATTCTGACCTGGTCAGTGCATTGCTCTGCCTCCTGTGGCTCCACTCTCTAAGTAGAGCCCTTTGCCTGGCTCCTCTGAACTCCTGACCCCTATCAGGAGTTCGAGGCCCTCCTCCACCCGCAGGCTTCTGCCTGCGCATCATCCCTGGTGTCTAGTGGGAGAACTCTGCTTTCCTACGAGGCTACCTTCTGCCTCTCTCCTCCTTTTGCTGTGCTTTGCTTTGCTCTCTGCTTCACTACTATCCCTTAGTGCTCCTTTTCCTTGTTTCTCTCTCACTCTGCTCTCTCTCTCACTTTTGCTCTCCCCTGCTGCTGCTGCCCCCGCGGCTCCGCCCCCTTTATTTTGGCTCCACGTGCTTTTTTCCGTCCCTCTCTCAGCTGTCCTCTATTCCTCCCCACCTCCCTACTTAATGGTGGCCGCTCGCAACCGGTGTGCCACTGATGCGCCGAAGTCACCCCCAACGCTGCCACATACGTCTTCACTACAACGCTGCCACCATCAGTGCCCTCAACACCGGCCGCTCTCCCGTCTGCCTTCAAGCCTCCCCGCAGACCACCCGCAGACCATTCTCCTGCCGGAACTGCACCTTCACCATGCCAATGACCCACCTATCTCAGATGTATCCTCCTCAACACCTGCTCCGTCCACAAGCACACAGTAGAGCTATGGAATCTACTCGACTACCCAGACATCACCTTCCTGACCGAGACCCTGATGAACACCTCCTCAGCGCCTGAGATTGCTATAGCCATCTCAGACGGCTACAAGATCACCCGCAGGGACCGCTCCAACAAACCAAGAGGAGACATCACCATCATCCACAAGAACACTCTCAGAATCACGTCCAACATCGAAGACACCCTCAGCACCCACAAACTTCTGCACTTCCAAATCCACACTGACCCAGATACCACCCTCTGAGAGACCCTTGTCTACAGGCCCAAAACAGCAATTCAGTGACTCCATTACCGACATCATCAGCACGCACCCTCTCGCATCCACTGACTACATACTTAAACTCGGAGACTTAAACTTCCACCTCGGGAACATCAACAACAACACCGCCACCCTGCACGACAACCTCTCCAACCTCGGCCTCAAACAGCTCGTCTCAACACCAACCCACTCCGCAGGAAACACACTCGACCCTATTTTCTCCACCAGCAATCACGTCTCTTTCAGCCACACCACCAAACTCCACTGGACAGACCACCACTTATCGTGACCCTCTCCCAGAACCTACCCTTCGACACCACTGACACTGATGCAGCTGCCGCAACTTCCGGCAATGAGTCAACACATGTGCCAACACTCTCGCCCCAGTCAAGAATCCCTCCAATAGAAGCACCGATAGAAAGGCCTTCTGGTTTACCTCCGACCTCCACAAATCTAAGCAAAGCTGCAGAAGACTCGAAAGAAAGTGGCACATATATCAGACACTGGACAATCACACAGCCTTCAAAAAGGCCATCCGCAGACACCACCAACTCAGCCGCCAAAAGAACCACCTTCACCTTCAATGACCGAATCAACAACAACGCACACAGCCACAAGGAGCGCTTCAACGTCGTGAAGGAACACTCCAACCCCAGCTCCAACGCCATCCCTCCATCCAAAGACCTCTGCGACTCCCTAGCCTCCTACTTCCACCTCAAGCTTGCAGACATCCATGACAGCTTCAGCACCCAGCCCCCCCGGCAACCAGCAACACCACAGATTTACCTCCGACCAACCTCCTGCTCTCCTAGACCCATGTCAATGACGGCGACACCATCGAAATCATGAACACCATCCACTCCGGCTCGCCATCTGACCCCAGCCCTCACCATATCCTCAACAAAGCAAGCTCCGTCATCGCACCCCTAACTATGGAAGAGCATTGACAGCTCTTTCGACTCCGCCACCTTCCCGGAAAGCTGAAAACACGCTGAAATCAACGCCCTCCTCAAAAAACCCAAGGAGGACCCAAAGGACCTCAAGAACTTCTGGCCTATCTCCCTGCTCCCCCTCTCAGCAAAAGTCATTGAAAAGGCTGTCAACAGACAACTATCCTGCTTCCTAGAGGAGAACCGCACCCTAGACCCTTCCCAATCCGGATTCCGCAGCAACCACAGCATCAAAACCGCCCTCATTGCCGCCAGCGACGACATCAGAACCATACTGGACAGCGTCAAAAACTTGGCCCTCATCCACCTGGACCTCTCGGCCATGTTGGACACCACCTGCCACCACACCCTACGCTCATGTCTCAGCAATGACTGGACAAGTTTGCTTCCAAAGATTTCAACTTCAATAAGTGCATTGTCAATGCCACATCCACTTCTTGCACACCGCAACACAACTTTTGTCATGTTGAAACCACCCATAATTTGATAAAGCTCATTTAATTCTACTCAATTACTCATAAAAATGTCAGCTACAATGCGGAAAACACCTTCATCACATAAAATTGGCAGGATAGGCTGGTCTTCAAGCTGAGCATACACATTTCGGATTTTTTTTAGAGCTGTGTATACTGTTGCATAGTTTGTGACTGGAGATGGTATTATTGGTAAAAACCCAACCTTCTTCAGTGGGATGGTATTCTGGGACATCAGAGCATGATTTCCAGCCCATGGAGGAACTAGCATTTCTTCATCCTTCAGTCCACACCAAAAAAGCAATATAACAAATTCATTTAAATCAGCTTTCTGGACAGTAGCATCAGGTAGAAGAAGATCCATATCCTCAGTCACTTTGAAACCTTCTAGTAGAGGTTTGCTGCTTTGTTTGTTTATGCCTACACATGACACAGATTTTTTCCAGCAGCTACTTCACTGGTACAGTCTTGAAAAAGCACAATGGCAGTATCATGTGTGCTGGATATTCCAGACAAAGAAGAGCTGTCTTAAAAAACAAAATTATCAAGAGCAGCAATTGTAAATCCTTTCCTGGTAAAGTGACTTGAAAGTGGTGTGCGTTTGGATTCACAAGATTTTAAACTATGAGCTGCTAATAAGTTCCTGCTCCGTACTATGTCATTATAACTTGATAGATCAATGCTATTCATTGACATATTGACATGATTAGCTCTTTTCTTTTGCACTTGTCATAGTTTATGTGGGCAGTCATCATGTGTAGCCAAGTTTTCTTCTTGCCATGATGTAATTCATAAAACATGATCTAGAAAAGGAAGTACATTTGCACAGCATAAGCCTGTTGGTTTATGGAATTGTTTTCCACTTCTTCTCTTATATCTTCAAAGCCATCATCAATGTTGTTGGCTTCCATTCCGAACTCAAGAACTTTAGTTTGTAACGGTTTTGCTTTGCTGATATGAAACAATGATGTAAAAAATTTAGACAACATCAGCCATTCTTGTTGACTCCCATGATTTGTGGAACTCCGGGGCATTACAAAAATCTGTCATTAAGTCCAAAATCTAAGGGACATATTTATACTCTGTCTGCGTCGATTGTGCGTCAAATTTTTTGACGCACAATCAGCGCAAACGTTGCCCCGTATTTAAACTTTGATGCCCAAGCCCGCAGACGGCAAAATTCCACTGTGTGCGTTATTTTTCGGATGCGGCAACCCACCTTGCGTTAATCATATGCAAGGTAGGCGTTCCCGTCCAAAAAATGGCTTAAAGGGCCGTGCGTCGTATTTATGGTTTCGGGCAAAAATGGTGCACGGCCGGGTGGCGGAGCGAGAAAATGACACACAGCCCGAGTTGCTTCAAAAATTAACTCCTGGGTCAGGGCAGCCGTTAAAATGGGGCAAACACACCTGTATTTATTCAGATCACACAGAACAAACAGCAGAGCAGCAGAGCAGCAACAGGGAGCCATGGAGGTGATTCTAATCCAGCATGCACGCAGACGCAGAGCCCAGCAGCAACAACAGCAGCTACAACAACACCAGCAGGGACCCCAAAGGCAGCGCAGAAGCCAGGAGAGGATATTCCACCCAAGAACAACCCTTCAGGGCCTCAGGGAACACAACATCATACAGAGGTACCGGTTGAACTGGCAGGCCATTCCGCAGCTGCTGCGAAACATTGAACAGCAGTTGGCCCCCACATTAGTGACACCCTGCACCATCCCAACAGAAACAAAGCTGCTTGCCGTACTTCACATGCTGGCAAGTGGCTCTTTCCAAACAACTGGTGCCCTTGTTGGCGGAATATCACAACCATCATTCTCTGCCTTTTTGCCCAAAGTACTGGACGCCATCATTTGACTGACACCCGCCACATCTGCTTCCCTAACACACTGCAGAAGCAGCAGGAAACAAAACAGGGGTTCTACGCAATCAGTGGCTTCCCACACATCCTTGGTGCAATCGACTGCACACATGTACGCCTTGTGTCACCTGCTGCAACTGAACACCTCTACCGCAACAGGAAGCACACACATTCCATCAACGTGCAGGCCATAGTCGATCACCAAGAATTGATCACCAACATCGTGGCTAAATATCCTGGGAGTGTACATGACTCATACATCTTCCGTCACTGCACCATCAATGAACACTTCCAGGATGGACAGTATGGCAATGGACTACTTGTTGGTAAGTACAAAAACCTACTTATACACACACACCTGGTCAACCAACAAATTAGTTGTCAAGGCACACACTTTGAGCCAAAGGCAAAAAGGTATTGTACATATGTGCGTCACATTGCTATCCTCTCCTTATGGCAAACATGCACAATTTGTGCCACACATATTTGTAGGCCACACTTATGACCATCTATGACGTCAGCCAACTGTAAACATACTGTGAAGGGTGTAGTGGATGATGTTCCGCTGCGGTATGATGTCACACATGTGAACATACACCATTAACACCATACTGTCTTCAATTAGCCAATCTCTGATGTGCTCCAAATGTAAAATAATCAAAAAACAAGTAAAAATGCCCCAAACCAGTTAATGCACTGTAATTTTGACGTCCATAGCGGTGTGCGTCATTTTTTGTTTACCAAAACTGTATTTGCGTCATTCTTTTTGACGCACAGGAGTGAAATATAGCCCGCATCTAGATATTTGTACAGTCCATGTATCATTATGTGGATGTGGGTTAATATTCATGTCTGTGCGTCAAAAAAAATGACGCAAATACAGTTTTGTGCAACAAAAAATGACGCATAACGCGAAAAAGGCGGGACTTTTCATACATGAAGTGATGTAATAGGATATCCTGTTTACAGATCATGTACAGTGGGTGTACTTTTACTTTCACTTTGCAGTCTATGATCCTTCTAGACTGTGTGGCTGTGTAGAGAGTGTTGTCCTGAGATTTTGTGATGTTTTTGTCCTGTGTGCTATCTGTAAAGTCCTTTTAAGAAATACATTTTGTTTGTGTATACTGTAGTACTGTGTTTTGTCTACATTTGCCCATTTATCTTGTGTATTTCTTGTTTGTGGGAGTCTGTTGTGGGTAGTGTTAGTTTGGAGATAGTTGGGCTCTTTTAGTGTTTAGGTTTACTTTTTTTCTGTCTTTTTACCCCTACTTTCACCCATTTCCCCTTTCTATTTCTTTTACCCCTATTCCTTCTCTTCAATTATAAGTATGTCTGGTAGGCCACGTCTTGGCATGATGGGGGAAGAGGAGTTGGGGGGCTTCATCTGGCTGGTGACACATTTCTTGCCGCTCATGATCCAGGCAGGGGGCAGGGTCATACAGGGCTGCCCGACAGAGGCGCGCAGAATCAGGTGGGGAAAGGTGCTGCATCACCTGCAGCGTGTGTATGCCAGCCAGAGGAGTGACCACCAGCTGAAGCACCGGTGGGCTGACCTCATCACCAGGGAGCAGGATCTCTTGGACCACCTGGGAATCATGATTGGTGGCACTGTTGGTGAGTATGACTATTGTTATTGTACACAAATTAAAGCTCTGTAGTGACATCAGTGGATTACTGCAATGTCTGGCAGCTAACTTGATGATGGTGTGTAATTGTGGGGCCATATATGGGGATCATTGATGCACTATGGCAAGGATCACAATTGCTAGCTGTCAGGTAGCACGTGCTCAGCAAACTTACAGGTATCTTTACGCGGCCTTTCTGTCAGCACAGCTAACAAAATAGGAGCCAATCATGTCTATATAGGGTATTATTGACAGAGAAGTACAGATGTACCAACATCTAGGCCAACTATGTTGACGCAATTGCTAGACTGACTTTAGAATCACTACATGATGCTGAAAATGAGTGCTGCCTTCACGACAATTTATAATAGCAAAGTGGCTCAAACATTGGTCTCATGTGAGTCTGGTGAGTGTGAAGGAAAGCGTTCACAGAAGTACTATGAATGTGTGGGATTATTGTGTTTCTTAATCTTTTAGGATAAATGTCAGTTCATGAATTGAATACATCGTGTAAAGGTGTAAGGTGCCCTCAGCTAACATCGTAAGATGTTTGTTGGAATCGTTTGAGCCACAATCCAAATATGGATGGCAGTCCAAGTGTATGCACATGGCTTTACATCTCCATGGTTGGTGCAAATCACCATAGCTGGGCCACATCAATTGACTATACTGTAACAACAGGATGGCTTACAGGAGTCCATGCCCCTCCCTCTGTACATTGGGCCTATGTGCACTAAATGTGTCATGGCCACAAGGCATGTTTGACTGGTAATGCAGTCCTCAAGTAACCAGGGGTTGGATGTTTCTCTTGGATGCACATGATAAGACGATTACACTCCATATTTTTTAGTGCTCACCAATTATGGGGCAAGTTTACAACCACATGATAGTTAGGACCAATGTATGTGTGCAGATATGTGTGTAACTGTCACAGGAGACCCATGCTATGTGCAAGTTGGCCGTGAAATATCAGATGCAGTACCATCATGTCTGAATGGCTGCCATTTCCTTATTCAGCCTACACATTGTAAATGATACTGAAAATGTTGCACTGTGCACAGATTTTGAGCACATTTCTTCCTTCCATACATTACAGGTGGACCGCCGCCCTACACTGTGGGAGAGGTGGCGACATTTGTGGACCCCGAACACTACAGTAAGTGTTGATATGTCTGTTATGTGTTGTGTTTGCTGGTTATGGGCTCATGTGAGTTGGACGCATAGCAAGGTGTGATGCTGTGGGCAAGTTTTTCACTTGTTCCATGAGTGGGAATGCAGTTTTCACATGTTTTGATTTAGCCAATGCGTATCCAATGGTATCATGTAGGGATTGTAGGACATCCCTGTAGGCCCCACTGTGAGTACAGGGGATAGTCATGTCTCTGACGCTTGTATCACCAAGAGTCACAATGGAAGTCAGCCCCTATTAAGTCAGCCTGTCAGACCCACATTCTCTAAGATTGGTGGAGCTACTAGCTTCCCAATAGACATCTGCTTCACTATTTACCTACGTAATTTTGAAACAGTAGGTAGAACCTCCTAGCATCATGTACTTCCACATGTAGTGCATCAAGTCTGTGGAACCTGAGTGTAATGGCCTAGGTGTGCATACAATTCATGATTATGGGTGTTCTAGCAACTCTGTGTCTGATGTGAGTCATGCCTCAATGGAAGTATATGTTGTGTACAAAGTTCTGATTTTCCTGACATGTCTGACCCTATGAGTGCTCTCTGGTTTGCTGACTCCAAAATGTAGATAGACTTTACCTGTAGTGTGTCTGTAGAGACAAACATGTGTGGATTAGCCTATACACTCCTCGGTGAACATGTTGTTGGCAAATTATAGTTGTGTATCCACCACCCCCCTCAAACACGGCCATGGGTTTGTGAATGGGGTACCTAGTATTGATGCTACCAGTATGTTATGCATACCTGTGAAGAAGTGACGGTTTGGTTGCATAGTAGTAGACACACTCAGGTTTGGCACTTGGTACCATACTGGAAAGTCCAGTTACAACTTGCAGACCATGTGGCTTTAGTTTTGCTTTCCGTACACTGACATTTGTAGCCCAGCTCTTGGTGGAGGATATGCAGCATGATTCTTCGATGTTAACTGTCAGAACTCAGATTGCAAGTCAAGGCCAGTTGTTACCCATCTTGTGGGTTATGAATGTGCTTTGTGTGATGTGACCTTTGTTGTCTGGCCTGCCATGTACTTCCTCAGGGACATTCGATGCTCTGTATAGTGATATGAGTTGTTACAAGTACAGTAGATGTATTGTCTGATTAACTTGCTGTGCTGTTTCACACAATGCAGTTACTAATGTGGCATATCTGCATTTGTCTTCACAGCAGCTAACATGACTCCAGACCAGGTCTGTGAATTTCAGCGTTGGGCCATGCGATACCAGCACATCCTGCTGGTGGAGTCGGGGTTCCGGACACACCACAGCCACCACAGAAACAACCACCAATCTGAGCCAGGTAGCCCCACCCACAGCTGCCTCTGTTCAATCTACATCTGCTGGACTTCCTGGCCCCAGCATTGCCACCGGTGCAGGACAGCCCACACAGACCTCCTCCACCGGTACCCAGACTGCCACTGGTCCAGCTGTTGACCCTGCTGCCTTCAATAGATTTGAAAACAAGATGGACAAAGTGCTGAGCAAGGTGAGCCACCTGAGCCGGGACGTGCGGCACATTAAACGGCGGGTCAAGGATATCAAGAGGACCCTCTGGAGGGCCAACCTCTAGACAGTTGAATAGATGGACATGATACCCTCCCCTCCCTCCTCTTTCCTTGTTCTTATACTTAGTGGGCTTAGGGGGATTAGTGTTAGGTTAGTATAGGCTGTTAGTTTAGTCAGTGTTAGTGGGTGGGGGGTAGGGGGTCCTGCTTCTTTCTTTTTTGACTTATTACATGTGTGGGTGGGTGGGTGGGGGCCTATGTTGGGGTTCTTGTGTGTTAAAACAAAAAAAAAAAAAAAAACATTTACCAAAAAAATATTTCTTTGTATAGGATGTATAGTATGTGTTTAGGTTAGTATGTGTTGTCCTCCATGTGTCCCATCTCATAAGGGGGGTGGGGAGTAGATGTTTAGAACGTTTTGTTACATGTTATAAGTAAGTGTAGCTTAGGTTAGTTAGTGACAGTTGTGGGTAATGAGTAGTCAGGGTAGATTAGGGTAGGTAAGATTTTTCCCTCAGTTTCCTCATCTATGGTTAGCTTTTAATAAATATTTGGTTACCCCTTAATAGTATGTGTTGAATGGTACTTAATCGTGGGGTTGGATTCTGTGTACATCTCTTTTGTACTATAACATCTGTGTCCAATGCTACAAACAAATCCCAACTCAACTGTACGATTGGCAGCTAACCTAGAGCTACCTTGCAAAGTGTCTACCCTTTGTTGCAACCACCAATCACAGTTAATATGGATGACAATCTGTTTCTGTTGATAAGTGTGTTTTCAAAGTCACTAACAGTGCTTCCAGATTTGATATTGGGGAAACAGTTTTAGGTCTGACTTCAGTGTGATGATCATGCACACCCTTAAAGGATGATTTCTCATTGGCAATCTTGTATTCTTGTCTTCATGACCCTCATACATCATTTGTGATATAGTTCGGCATGATTACCTATTTGTATGTTAACTCAGACACCTTCATTTGTGCAGTTTTTTTAGTGTTTACTTAGATTAGTGTGGCATGTTTATTGTGTTATTTTTGCATGTTGACAACATTTAGCGGGGACTATTTGATGACTTAGTTATCCCCTGAGGAAGCATTCTTCTGTCCAACACAGCATGGTGGTGTATGGTTTCTCACTTCATCAGTTTATTCCCTCAGGATGGGCAGAGTATGATGCAATCATGGTCACTGTGCAGATTTCTCTAACTACTTAATATCTGGACAGTTGTATTGACAAGCTACGTTATTTGACAGTAGGGACATTTCAATTATATACTGCGCAGTTGATATGTCACATTACCCAGAGACAGTGCTATTTATTGAAAAGTGCTGTAGTGCTATATGTACATTGTCCATGATTGTGAGTCCATTATAGCGATATCTCCCATTGTGTTCCAACACAAGGGTTTACCAAAATGCTTTTGTCATGCTGGGGTTGCTGTTTCAGACAGTGCAGAGGGACAGGATTTGGCAATGAGTAGGATAGAGACAATCACTGAGCTGGGTGACAAGATATACAGTGGTTTGCAGAACAGTGCTTGAGTACAGTTGTTGCAAGACTGGCAAGTTACAAAGCGCAGGACCTTGGTAATAGTTGGCCATGTGGCAGGGACTAGTGCTTCCGGGTACTTTTCCTTGGGAATGTGATCTGTTCCATGTCTTCTTCTTCTGATGTGTGTGTTGCCTGCTTTGTCCTTGTTGTTGGTTGTGAAGGGGCAACACACACCTCAGTGTTAGAAGACGTGGAGTCCGACATCCCAGTGGCTGCTCCCTGTGAAGGTCTTAAGGGCAGTACTGCAGCAAGGAGGGCCTGCTGATTCTTGAGAATAGCAGCCACATCACGATGGTAGGCAGCCAGGTCGGCCCTGAGGGGTTCAATGTTGCATTCGTGCACACGTTGACAGGATTGCTGTTGTAGGTGTTGGGTCAACTGTATTACATCTGTGCTGATTTCCGTCTGGGTTTCTGCAATTCCTGCAAGATAGATGTTAGGGCTTGCATAGTTGCTGCCTGATCTGCAGATGACATCATGCACGAACGCATCCCCTCAAGGCTGGCTGCCATATTTTGCATCCCCACCCGCACCTCCTTGGCCAGCTCCCGCTGTACTCCAACTACAGTTCTCTCAAAGCTGGTGCCAGTGTCGTCTGAGTCCTCAGCTGTATTGGGGCTGGCAGGTCTTACAATTGGGGTGGTGGGTGGATCCTCTGCAATGGCTGCTTGTTCTGTGCTCCTCCTTGTGACTGAAGGTGGGGTCTGGAGGGTTTCAAGGACCTTTTGGATAGTCTACTGGGGAATGTTTATCGGCTCGTCATCCATGTCATCAGGGAAATCTGGGACAGGCATATCGGCAGGAGATCCACCTTTCTCTGCAATGAAACAGGGTACAATTAGTGTGTCTGTGTTGTGACAATTTTGAAGTGACGTGCCTGCCTTTTGATGAATTCACTTTGTGATCTTGTTTTCTATTAATATCTGCAGTCCTTCAGATGGGCATTGTTTCAGGCCTATGGCCCACCTGTGTGTCACATGTATGTAATTGAGTTATCAGACTTGTCAGCCTCATTGCCTCTAGGTGTTGCTTTATGCCAAATAGAGAATTGACACCTTCTTATCCTACTAGACCCTCTGTGTATATCCATTCTCATGGTGAGACCTTTCACTTGCTGTGGGTGTTCTGATGGCCCTGGCAGCACACTTAACTATCAGGACCTGCCCCAATCCCTGATCCTTCACATCGACTTAAATGTAATTGACAGGTTGCATATCCTATGCATGGCAATGTTATGATCTGATATGGATGTTGACATTGTTAATGGGTCCTGCTGATGTTGGGTAATGCGTGTTACATTGGATTGCCCTGATAGTCGTATCAGTGTCCTATTTTGTCCTCTAGCTGTGCAGGTGTATTTCAGTGACCAGTTACATGTGTCCCCTCCTCAATGCTGTTGTCTGAGCAGTATGACATTTGTGATGTTGCCTTGTTACCCAGGCACAGGATGGACCCTGACATATGCAGCATGGGTGTGTCCTTAGTGCTGTGTCGCTCCTATTGTTGTTTACTTTGGCTGATGTTTGTGACAACTATGGGCATTGACATTTGAATGTACTGGGGCCTTTGTCTTGTTTCAGAAGATTGTTGCAGATGTCATCATCACCCCCTTATTTAGGTATGTATGTTCCATGGGGAGGTTACTGCCATTGGCTACTTGAGCTGCACACAGATCAGAGGTGGTAGTGGCAACTGTTGTCGCAGTTACATTGCAGTTGTCGGTTTGGCTAGAGGATTGCTATTAGGGCCCTAGTTAATGTAGGAGGTATGTTGGCTGACGAGTGCTAGGATGTAAGTTTGACGTAGTGGCCTTCCCTCCTGTCGTTGCTTTCCCTTTGCTCCATCTTTGGCATGACAGCATGCCCACATGGGACTGTTGTTGGTGTTGTGTAATGGTGTGCCCCAGGTCTTCTCAGAACGGGCAATGCCCCAATGCCATGCCCCTTTACCCATGCCACTCCATGTATATGATGACTTACATGTAATGTGCAGTAGGTATTTCCCCTCCCGGTTGCAGTTGACATTAGTGCATTTTAGTTTCCCATGCGACTTACCCTGCATGTGCGTTGTCTCCTGGTAGTCTGCACTGTCCTGTCCTTGAATCCCTGTGACGATCTCCTCAGGGATAATGGCTGCGACCATCTCCTCCATGTGGTCCTGGTGTGCTGGACTCCCCCCTCCAGTCTGCAGTGCTGCCTTCCTGTTCCTGGCCATCTTTTCCTTGATCCTGCGTTTGCAGTCATGCCAGCGTTTCTTGCACTCGATGACTGTTCTGCGTACTTCAGCCACACTGTTAATCTTGTCGACAATTTGTTGCCATATAACCTCTCTCCTACTGATTGGCAACTTTGATGTGACAAACAGTTGGTGCTGGTGTTCCGTCACCGCTTTTAACCAGAATTTCCTGCTCCTCTGCACTGAAGCAACACTTTCTTTTCTTCTTAAAAGTGTCCTGGTTCTTGTGTGGGTCCTCCTGGCTGGTTCCTGGTCTGCTGTCATCTTCCTGGGGTCTGTAGTGGCATCTGGGATCCATTTTGGCTCTCCTCTGGTGAAATGGCTGTATTCGCAGTGTTTTTTGACGCTATTGCGTCAAAAAAAACAGCGCATATCCGGTTTGCGGTGTCGTAAATCGACCCACAGTCATTTCTGCTGTGTTAACGCCGTTTTCCTTTACAACTTGACGCCGCGGTGTGCTTAAAAAATAATGACTCCCACCTGTTGTTTGCGCCGCCGTGCGTCAAAGTATAAATATGACGCCCGCACCGCGCACCAAAATGGCGTTAGCCGGCGGTAATATTTTTGACACAAAACTGCGCCGGCGCAGTTTTGCGTCAAAAAGTATAAATATGGGTCTAAATCTTTCAGGACATTTCTTAAAATGGTTCTTTCTGATTTTGCTGTGTCCTGTGATCTAATTTTGGCAGCAAGAACTTCAGCCGTCAAATCAGCTGAGAACAACATAAGTGGCTCATTCTTTTTGTTGGAAAAGCAACAAGAATTCTGTCATTGTACATCCTCACTAGAAAAATCTCTATTTTCTTCTTATGGTCCAATACAGTTTCATCAATGTAGACCATTATTTCTCTGATCTCTGAGTGTGAACCGGTAGCCAGCATTTAAGAGTGGTTTTAAAAGTTAATTTGCTTTTTCAAAGAGTGCAAACTTAACTGAAAGTTGGCAGTTATGCTGCTACTGGGAGCTCATTGTACATTCATATTTTTGAATCTCTGCACTCATGCAGTTCAGGTGGGCATACAAATCCACTGCAAATACATTCACCTCGTTTAGATCAGCTACTTGGCTGAAAACTTCATCTTGGAAGAAACTAACTGCAGATAAATAATTTGCCCGTTGAGACTCACATAGTCTGTACTTTGTTCTTTCATCGATCCCATTGGCCCTTGTTCTGGCTCAGCCACAGATAACATATTGAAGATCCTCTGCTTTCTGATCAGTTGTTTGAGGTGGACGAGGGGTAGCCATCGATCTTCTGAGGGGATGGGCATTGGGTTTGGTTGTTGTCGCTTTCTCAGAAGACTTGGATTTTTGTTATGATTCACTGGTTACTGCTATGTTTTGACAAATATTTTTCCAGCCTTTTTCCATTGTATACAAGATGTAGTACTTGTTGTTACAATGATAAAATATTTGATCCGCTTCACCCATCAGTTTTAATCTTTTGTGAACTTCATCTTGCTGTATTTATGCAGCATCTCGAACGCTCTTTTGTTCAGCTGCAGTTGATGCTAGCTTTTCTTTCGGATTAGTTTGGCATATGACATATTTTTCTTTGTTGAAGGAGTCCTCAGATTTTGTAGTTAGCAACATTCTGTCAGGAGGTAAATATCCTTTGCTGCCCCATGTTTCACTATTGTTTACGAATTTGAATCCACAGAAAACCTGAAACAAAAAGAATATTAAAATAGATTACCACTATGATGACTAAAATGCATCATTATGGTGTCACCGTTTTGGAAAAGGGCAGACTGGTTGCTCTGAGGAGTTATTTTCTGTCTCTATAAGTCTACTTGACCCCCAAAACCTGTGTTTTGACACCAAAATTAAATATATAGGTCTCATGGTTCCTGAAATATTACATCATCACTGAAACACATCTGCCATCTTTAAAAATGTCGTCCAGAAAATAATCAGCCCTGATTACCAATGTTTATGAAAGCTAAATTACTTCTCGAAGGATACAAAAACATAAATCAAAAATGAAAATCTCTGGCAAACAATTTTTAGGGAGGTATATCAAGGGGTCAGGACCATACTCACTGGTAGAAGGCTTCTTAGGACAAACAAAGTCTTTCTTTGTGTACCCTAGCTTGTGACACTTCAGTCATTTCCCGACCTTAGAGGTGTCAAAGAGTTTCTTCCCCCTTGTACCCACCCCCCTCAGGTTTAGGAGAACCTGGAAGGTGCACTCGAAAACCCATTTTGGGACGGATTGTACCCTGCCTTTCCTTCCTCTGGGGTTTTCTTACTCTCTTCATCTTCAGTGGGGATATGTACTTGGCAGACATCTTCCCAGGTCCTGAGGACTTTGTTGAAATCTACCTTCCTGAAATTCATGCCCATCTTCAGCTTTCTTTCTGTGTATAGGATCTTCATTCCCACTACTTTAAGACTAGCTAGGATAGCCACATCCAACGTTACAATCTATTAAACTTAAGGTACAAAAATTGGAATCAAAAATAATTTTGGAAAAAATCTAAAAATTACCTACTCAAAGACTTGATGCCAAATATAAATCAAAAGTCAATTTTTGGTGTCAGTTAAATTAAGGAAGTTTCTAATACCCAACTGAATATCCGAGTGGACTGCTGAACACAAGTTCTAGATCTTACCTCTGCCACCTATGTAAGAAAGTGAATTATTATTTGAAGTGGATGTTAATCCACTGTAAGTAATAAGGTCTCTATCTTTTTAGATCCAGTCAAAGGTTCCAATAATCTTAACATGAGCTCAACTCTTGGTAGCTAGGGCACAGAGCAAGCTGGCTGAACTTAGGGAACAATATGTAAAGCAATTAGAAAAACCATGAAATTAAAAATGTCAAAAACACAACCCAATAAAAATTCTACTCCAAAGAAAACTTCTAATGAAGAAAAATACACGAAAACAACAAAAACCCAATTAGGGAAGCCAGCAATATGAATCTGAGAAGATTTAGGTAGAAGTAGCACCAAAAACCAATTAGCATAAAAAATAGTCGACTGGTCGCAGTAGACTGGTACCAAGGTGCATGGAACATGGGCTGGGTACACCAGCCAGGTTCAACCCAGTTGGAGGTTTGTTCCATAAGACTGTGGGCCTGATTTAGATTTCGGAGGACAAGTTACTCCGTGACAATGGTCCCGTACATCTCAACTGTTGAAATATAAATCCTATTGGATATCATGGGATTTAAATTTTAGAAGACGGGCTATCCATCACCGTTGTGACATTGTAACCTGTCCGCTGAAATCTAAATCACGCCCTTAATCTCTGACCTGGAATTCAAAACCCTTCAGTGGGGCAAAGGTGCAGCTATATCCAGATAAGTCTTCCTGAAGTCAGATAGTCATTGAATGAGGTCTCGCCGAATCTGGTGGTTGAGGTCAGAAAAGGATCCAAAGGAGAAACCTACCGTTCAGTCAAAATATTTACCTTCAGACTTAGGGCCTCATTACTTGCAAGACTGTTGAACCGTCGCAACTGTGGCAGTGCGACCGCCACATTACAACCCTGGCAGTCAGATCACCAAGGGACGGCCATTCCCACCAGGAACATTGTTCCCGACGGGGTGACTGCGGTCTGAGTTGTACTCAGCCAGGGCAGCACTAACCTCAGCGCTGCCTTGGCTGATTAAATCTCACCTTACCTCCAGCCTTTCCACGACGGGCAGCCTGCCATGGAAAGGTTGCCGGTAAGGTTGTGCTGGGGGCCTATGGCATGGGCAGTAAAGGGCCCCCCTTGCCCAGCACTGTTGGAATGCTCACTGTCTGCTTTGCAGACAGTGTGCATTCCCAGGGTGCTGGATGGCCCCCTTGTGTGTCAGCATTGGACTTGGCTCCATGTGGAGCTGAGTCCAATGCCACTGCACAGTTTCTACTGGGTTGACGACGGGAACCTCCTAATATGGAGTTTCCCGCCAGTCAGCTCAGTGGAAACATTATAATGGTCCACTGTGAGTCTGGCGGTCGGGTTTTCTGACCACCAAACTCATAATCAGGCCCTTAGTCTCTTTTTGGAAGCTCTGAATCCTCCAGCTGGAAATAGCTGCATGCTGTATTCACAGAGGACTCCATGAAGCCAGATAACATTTTACTAAGCTCCTACTGAATTGGATTTGCTATTGGGAAGAAGATACAAGTGAGGGAAAACTGTTTATTTTTTGGCCCAGGGAGGTCGCGCCTTGGGCGTATTGGCTTGACAGGTTTGGGCAGATCCTTGTTTAGTTTGAGGGGACACAAAGGTCCCATGCATCATGATGGATATGCACCCTGTCTTGAGTGTGCCAGCTGCATGGATCTCTGAACCCCTGGTACTCATTTTTGTCATCAGCAAATATGTTTCATGCGTATGCACTGTGACCTAATCCTTCTCATGTTAATGCAGTCTTGTTATACCGGAAGCAGCTCTTCATGTGGTACCCTTATAGTGGTAGAGGGCTACAGCCCTTGGCAGGAGTTAAGTAATACAATTATGGTGGTGTCAGCATACTTGTTTTGTGTTTTTATAGTAATCAGTGTAAACAGGCCTTTTTTACCTTTGTCATTATAGTGGTACCTATCAGCCAACTCATGTTAAGCTTTGCAGCTGTATATATAACACATCTTTGGCACATATGTGTGCCTGTGTGAGTTACATGACATGGAGGCCTGCAGGTTCCATTCCATTCCATCTTTGGCTCACACAATGCCTATATATAGCACCATGCAACATGTTTGCATGTTCAAGCTGGGATTTATGTGTGCCTGTGCAAGTTACATGACATGGAGGCCTGCAGGTTCCATTATGGAAGCCCAGGGCCTAGAAAGACTAGGTGAAGATGATGACAGGAGATGTGTGATTCATGGAAGTGATGCTTGTCAGTTAGGTCTGGGTTCATTGTAAGGCGAGGTGGTGGGTCTGATAAGACTAGCACTGTAGGACCAGGGAATCATAATAGAAGGGTGTGCTGAACGTTTGTGAGTCATATTTCTGTGGAGGATGACAGCCAAGTGTAATTCCTGGTCATTTCCTTGACCTCATTTGTTGGGCAGTCAAAACTGCAGATTCACCTGCTGTGGCAGACTGTTTGACAAGCACCAAGACAGAGGAGAGAGCACGTCAAAGGAGTTAACACCTACGACAAGAATTTCGAAGGATAAAGACACTTTGGGGCATATTTAAGAAAAGTCCTGCACCCCTAACGCCACCATGGGTGTGCCGTATTTAGTATATGACTCACCATAGCGGTAGTTAGGGGACTAGCGTCAGACATTTTACGCTAGTCCAGCGCTTCTTTAGGATTAGCGTAAAAAATTGTGACGCTAATCCCGCAAAGCACCCAGAGGCCGACTGTAACCATTGGAAACCTCCTTTTAATGCCTGCTCAGAGCAGGCGTTAAAAGTGCCAAAAAAATAGCACTAGGAAACTTTTTAGATTTCCTTGTGCCATTTTTTCTGGCTCCCCTAATGGGGGAACGCAAAGGACTACAAAGTGGTGCAATGCATGCATTGTGCCATTTTGTAAATATGATGTGGCATTTTTGGCCTTCTTACGCCACATTAGCTTAAAAAAATGACACAAATGTGGCTTTCAAATGGTGCTAGGGACTCTTAAATATGCCCCATATTCACACCCATGTCTGGATACGGACTGTAAAGGTGGGAGTGTGAGTGCCACAAGTAGGGCAACAGTGCAAAGAAGATCACCAAGACTTCTAGCTGCTGTAAACAGGATTAACGACCCAGGTATGCTAGTCTCCCTGCTGGGTAAGGGGTCATCACCTGGTCAAGACCTCTTGTCCTATCTCTGTTACATTACTTGTCTAGTAGGCCTGGGTGTAATTTCAATTACGGTGGACTAAATTGGAGTAATTTTGGTAATTCCACATCATTCTTTGAAGCAGAATTACTGATAATTACACAATTACTCCTGCTCTCATAATTTGGTGGGGGTAGTGCTACTGCAAGAGCATATTTAGCTAGCACAAGTGAGCACTCAATAGTTCTTCTGCATTTAGCGTATTTTAACACCCATTTTGCCTGCCAAGACCAACAGACCCTATAAGGAGGAGTGTGCCAGGAAGGAGCGAGGCCCAATGGGAGAACTGTGAGACATCAAGTTTTATTGTGACTGTTGTTAGAGTGCGAGCCATCCACCCCTTCTTGTGGAAGTTGGTGACCCTGTATGCCAGGTGGGCACAACCATCAAGTTAGGACTGTCGTCCATGTATGGTGAAGTTGCCAACCCTATGTATGCCAGATGGGGGCCACAGCAAAGTTAAGGTTGTCGCCCTGGGAAGTTATGTCAGGAGGATCCCCGCAATAGGATACGCCATAAGCGACCTGCCCTAGAGACCACTCCCATTGTAACACCTACAGACAGCTGGGGGAGCCTTGGAGAAGAGGCCTGACAGTGACACAGAGACTGTGGCACCCTGAAACATCAATAGGAAAAGACCGCAAGAGGTCATGCTCCAACATTGGGAGGCCGGAGCCCATGAGAACACACACTGATCCTCTTTCACTCACCGGCTGACATCAGGTTGGGTAAAATTGTTCCCGATCATCAGGCCTCACAGGACTTGTACAAATGTAGCACGTAGTGCTGTTGAAGTTGACTTTTAAGACCAAAATCAGACATTGTTAACTGGTGACTAGCATGGGCCACATCTGAATGTTGTCTCCATCATCAAATGGGGAATAACCAGCCCACTAGAAGGGAAAAAGGGACTCTGAGATACCACCCAAGATGATGCAAGAGCTCTGAACTTAAGAGACTGTAAATGTTCTATATTGAATACTACATGTATCACAAAAGCAAGTATTGACTGGACAATTAGCTTATTGCAGTTATTGTTTGTATTTTGAGTCTTCCTGGATAAGCCCTGCACCTACTTCCCTCTCAAAGAACATTGGACTTCTTGACCCACGCTACTACTGAGAGTCAAGTGCCTGAAGGGGTAGTACTTGGCCAAGTTGCTCAGGACTCATAGAACGTTGGGCCTGGGACAGCAGGAGTGAATGACCACAACCCCCACAGCTGGTCCCAGTAACCCCTCCATTCTCAGTGGCCCTATCAAAGGGGTTCAAAAAGTCCCGCTTTCAGACATGATAGGAAAAGTTCAGTTACACACAGCCAAGGGTCCCATTACCTGAGCACTCACTCCACCAGAGGCCATCACCAAGTTCCAGGTTAGAGTCAGCTGGGCACTTCAGGGAAAGGACTGTTGCAGCTTGTTGTGTTTTTGTAGCTTACATAAATGTGTCCATATCTTTGTCCTGGATGAACGTGGGATCAGGTCCACCCCTTCAGGTCCCCACACATGCCTAAAAAATCAGGGGCCCTATTACAGAGAGTGGCTTGGGGGCAAAATGGGCATGTGCACCTGAGAGTGAGTCCCAGGGGCATTTTGACATCACAGAAGGGGCAGCAGATGCTGGTGCAACCCCTTCTGTAACACAGATTGTGGTGGTGCACATGTAGCTCCTGCAATATCATTAGACAACGTTTCCTCAATTGCATGAGGGCGGGCCCCATACAAATGAGATAATCACTTTGCCTGTGCGCCCGCGCCATATTATGGACACAGGCGCAGAGGCAAACACATCTTTAGGAGGCAAACTGAAAGTGTGTCACCAAAATGTACCACACTTTCTGTGCACCTCCTGAAGGCAGCCTTTTGGACGGCGAGAAAGGGGTCTTATGGATGCCCCAGACATCCCTTTGCTGGTGGATACAGTCACCCATGGCACCTACATGCAAGGGGATCGCTCTCTCCTCTTGAAAGTGCGGGTGCGTTGCTGCCTGTACAATGATACACTGGGTGGCTTAGAAGCAGCCGCTCCATATTTCAATTGGATGTGTAAAATAACACTAAACATGACCCCATGTAGGGTCATAAAATACAGACCAACTTGTAATCAGACCCCTAGAAGGGGCAATACATGTTTATTCCCTAACACTGCTCTTCACCTTGCTTTCTTATCACTTGCTCAAATGCAATCGGACGTCTTAGGGCCATTAACTTGAATAGTCCCCACATGCAATTCCTCACATTTAGCTCGTATTAGCAAAGTAAACACACAGCAGACATGAGCTTAAACCATGGTAGGCATAAGCAGTGACTAAGGCAAAAGGCCTCACATTTGGATCTATTGGTTTTGCCAATACTTTTTTGTTATATCGTACAGCATTGTGAAAAGGAAATGTGTCATGATACAATGCATCCATAGCACTTTGTTATCATGGAGCTACTGGTACAACATCATTGAGATGCATGATGCTGTATGCTCACGCATGTGTCAGCATACATGAACGTACCTATTGATTGGCATGGGTGCCATGTTTTTTATTCACAAATTCAGGATGATGAATTGGAAAAAAAACAGTTTTACCTGCTTTAGAGCTCTATTTCAGAAGCGGAGAGGCCCAGCAGCATATGGTAGATGCCAGGTCTTCCGTTTTTTTTTCATTAGCATAAGTGGTGGAGGCAACACAGGAGCTGGTGGAGAGAAGCAATAGAGAGCTGCCAGGGGGAGCAACTACAGGGAAATACTTTGCAAAAATATAAAGAAATTCAAATGAAAGGAAGCAATGGTCAGAGTATGCAAAGAGGGCACAACACTCAAGGGCATATTTATAAGCCCCTAGCGCCACCGTGTGCCACATTAACGTAATTTTTTTTACTTTAATGTGGCACAACAAGGCCAAAATCCCCGCGCCAAATTCACAGGGTGGCGCAATGCATGCATGCAGCAATCATTTTATTAGATCTAAGTGCCACTTTTGACACAGTAGATTCTTTGCAGAGCCTCTCAAATGGGAATTGAAAGCATCTGCCTCAATTGGCTTTCCTCATATCTGATTCAAAGAACTTTTCAAGTCCTGGATCAATCCTATTATTCTGATACCTTCTCGTTGACCTGTGGGGTTCCACAGGGTTCTTTATTAAGCCATACCCTCTTCAATATTTATATGGCCCCCCCTGGCAAACATCGTGGAGCCCCATGGATTGTCCGTTGTGTCTTGTGCCAATGACACTCAATTGTTTTTTTCTTTCAATACTAGGACCAGCTCGGATTTTGCCACTCTCTCTTCATGCCTATCTGATGTCACTAAATAGATGGCGTAGAACAAACTCAAGTTAAATGAGGAAAACACTGAGGTTATGTTGGTAGGACATTTTTCATGTTTGAAGCCCCCTGCCTTAGTCTCAGCTGGACTAAATGACCTTCCCTTGCCCAAAGATAGTATAAAGAGTGTAGGTTTTTCGGCTGGACTCTCACCTCACAATGGAATGCCACTCGAAGAAATTGGCGGCTACTTGCTTTTACTTACTGAGTACCTCTAGGAAGATTGTCACATGTCTTCCCTTTGTAGCTAATAGGCTCATTGTCCGGGCCCTGATACTATCTTGCCTAGACTATGGGAATGTTTTGTTCTTTAGTTCTCCTTCCTATGTGCTAAAGAGACTACAGGTGGTACAGAATGCTGCTGTCCGCCTTTTAACGGGTAGCCCGAGACACCACTCAGCTAAATCTGCTCTGGGTTCTCTTAACTGGCTCCCCATTGAACAGCGCATTAACTTTAAAGCTGCCTGCTAAGTGCATTGTGCACTCCACAATAGGGGTCCGGCCTTTCTCAGGCACGTTATAACTCCTTACAACCTCCAGAGATCACTCAGCTCTTCCTCTGCTTCTTTGATCAATACTCTTTTAATGAAGTAAGATGGGAAGGCAGGTCGTTTGCCTTCAAGGCGGGTCACCTATGGAATTCTTTACCGCTGGAGCTTCGATCAGAAGACTCAGAACAGTTTCGTAAAAAGCTCAAGACCTTTCTTTTTCCTTTATATCATGTCAGATTTATCTGTTCAATGGTCCTGCATTAGCGCTGGGCTAGCCATGCGCTCTACAAATATTTAATAATAATAATACTAATAATGTCATAATAACAATGCATGATAATAACTTTTGTAAATAAGAAATAACAGAGAGAGAAAATATTCAGGGGGGTTTGAAATTTTCTGATGACGTGCAATGAGTAGGTGGATATGATTAGCATTATTTTTAATCCCTTGCCAGTGGCTGTCACACGCACATCCTCCCTAGTGTGTCTGATGCCCAGGGTCTCAGCTGTTAGACTTGGCATCCTTGGCGTGGTCTCCCCTAACTTTTTGCCTCTGCTTCCCAGGTTATTACTGTGTGCTGGACTCTGTTTTGGGTGTTTTGTTTGTTCTAGACACTTTACCACTGCTTACCAGTGCTGAAGTGTAAGTGATCCCTGTGTAAATTATATGTGTAATTGGCTTTCTGTGATTGGCATATTTGATTTACTAGTACGTCCCTCATAAGGTGCACTAGAGGTGCCTAGGGCCTGTAAATAAAATGCTGCTAGTGGCCTTGCAGCACTGGTTGTTCCACTCACGTGAGTAGCCCCGTAAACATGGCTCAGACCTGCCTCTGCAATGTCTGTGTGTGCAGTTTTACACTGCCAATATAACCTGGCAAGTGTACCCCCATGGGCAGGGCACAGTGCATGTTAAAGGTGGGACATTTACTGATGTGTTTTACATGTCCTCACAGTGAAATAGTGCTAACTTCAGTACTCACTGTTGCAAGGCCTATCTCTCTCATAGGTTAACATGGGGGCTGCCTTTAAATAACTTTAAAATGCAGATTCCCTTTGAGAGAAGATGGAACTATGGAGTTTAGAGTCTCTGAAGTTTTAAAATGCCACTTTTAGAAATAGGCATTTTCTTGCTTAAACCACTCTGTGACTCTGCCTGTTTGTGGATTGCATGTCTGGGTCAGTTTGACAGTTGGACTGTTTGTGAATCCCCTGTGGATAGTGAGACAAAGGGAGCTGGGATGTAGCCTACATATCCTGATGAGCCATCTGTGCTAGAGTGGAGGAAGGACTGGTAACTTACACCTGAATGAGCTGTGCCTGCTCTCTCACAGTGAAGTCTCCAACCCCCTGTGTGCATCTGGGGTCTGGCCTGAGCATGACAGGATCTTGTGAACAACACAGACTTTCCTTTGAAGTATGCCTGCTTCAAAGGCAGAAAGGGGTATAAGTATTGGACCCAAAACTCTTGAAAAGCAGATTACCTCTGGAACCAAGAGGAACCTCTGCAAAGGAGAAGAGCTGAAGGAGGAGTACTGCTCATTTGCCTGTGACTGTGCTTTGCTGGGTTGGTCTGTAGTAGCTGCTTCTGCCTGAGAGGGGACAAAGACTGACTTCTAGGTGACTTCCCACGTGTGTCATCAAAGACTTCTCTCTGCCAGTAACAGGATTCTCTGCTGAGACTCCTGTCCTGCCAAGTGGTGGCCGAACCTGTCTCTGGACCCTTGAAAAGTGAAGCTGGTGAAAAGGACTGAAACCCACACAAAGACCTCCATGCATGGACATTTTTGACTCATCATCCACAATGTGGCTGAAAACAATGCGCCGCCCGCCTCGCAGCTGAAATCGACACTCCACCTGCATCACTGCTGGAAACTCGATGCATTGCGGCTGGAGAAATGATGTGCAACACCTGCTAGTGGCTGCTGATTACGACGTAAACCCCAAGCAGCGCGGTTTTCAACGCAACATTGCTGGGCATGAAAAATCAACGCAAGGCTCGCCCAAACCTGAGGTGCCCGTGTGAGAATCGGTGCATCGCTCTCTTGTGGGAGAGAGAAAACGACGCACGCATACCAGACCACAGAAGGAATGACGCACGGTCTCGCTTGCGAGTGAGAAATCAATGCAACACTGGCCTTTTTCATCATACGCTCGCCCATTCGGCTTTATTTTTTACGCAAACCTGGTACTTTGTGTAACAAAGCATTCTCACTGTTTTCTATGGATTAAGACTCTTATTCTTTTCAAAATTCAAATCTTGACTTGTGTATGTTGGATTTTTGACATTTTGGTCTTGTTTGATTTAGATAAATATTATCTATTTTTCTAAAATGGTGTGGTGTCCATTTTGTAGTGTTTTCACTGTATTACTGTGTGTGTTGGTACAAATACTTTACGCATTGCTTCTGGGGTTAAGCTTTTCTGCTCATGCCAAGCTACCGAGGGAGTTAACCAGGTGTGTTTCTCCTTTACCCTGATTAGATTGATGGTCCCTGCTTGGACAAAGTGCAAACTGACTGTCAACCAGAGACCCCATTTCTAACACCAGCCTTCCACCTGTTGAGTGGGCTCTCATTATCCTAAATGAGACTACTGGATTTCTAGGTAGCAGGATCGTTCACTGTGTGGGGGACTGAGTCTGACCCACTTGGAAGGACCTCTGTCACCCTAAATCCGGGTTTGCTCCGGCTAACTAGCAGTGCCTCATTTCTCCCAGAGGGAAGAGATGATTGGGCAGCAGAGCGCATGACATCTTTAGAACTTCTCAGGGAAGTCGTGGTCACTCAGATCCAAACCAACTCTCTCATTTACAGTATGATCTCATATACAAATGACAAAGGCAGTATAAGTTTTATATAATGTTTTAATAAAACGACTGCATTTTAGATAATAAGGCGTGAGCCGCAATAACCAGAACCATACAACACAGTAGGATTGAAATAGTCACCAGGAGAGTAAAACATAAGAACAACGCTATCATGGTGTTTAATAGTTTCTACTCTCCCTCTGCTAGTTCTATTTCGAGCACAGCATGTTAAGCTTCTAACTTGCCTTTCTGAATCCCTCGGGAGACATCAGCCCTCCTACCTGAGCAAAGGCCTGTGATCTTGGTTCAGCATCTGCAACAAGGCAGTCAGCGTCTAGTTTTGGTTCCCTGGTCGGAATCTCCCTCTTGCGTGTATTGGGACAAGGAAGTGTTTTTATAACTAACATGTCAGCGTGATCACAAAATGTCCCTACGCAGGAATGCCAAGGACTAAACTCCTACCACGTCTATCGGCAATGTACCAGACTGTATCCTTGACTGAAGCACAGAGTGAACAAGAATGTGTTATGGAGAACTCCAGTGCTGAAGTAGGCTAAACAGTGTGATATGAAATATAAAACAAGACCGTAGAACTGGCTATTTGAAAAATAACAGTACAAATCCGAATAAAAAGCATTTAGAGCAAAGTGCACGGAGGCTCTAAGCTGCGAGAAAAGGAATAAAATACATCCAGGGCAAAATGCACAATATGCCTAAAGCCTAAAGCAAATGCTAATAACAGCAGAATGACCCCGGCACACAGAATGGTATAGTCACAGTTCAAAATGAAGGACAAGTGTCCCTGGTGTTCAGGTTCCAGACGTGGGTAATAAATCTGAAGAGTCCTCAGTTGGTGATGCAAGTGTCTTTATTTGTAGGCCCAATTTGCCACAGATTTACGTAGTCATCCAAGAACAGCCAACACGTGTTTCGTCACACAAGTGACTTTTTCAAGGCTGGGCCAGATGGCCAGTAAGGTAAGTATTGGGTGGAACCGATGTAAGGAGTTGAATGGTTGGTAGTAGGTAAAAGCCGATCCAGTAAATAACGGTAAGCAAGAAAGGCCTTGATAAGCCTCAGTTGGGCTCACCGAGACGCGCTTCTCCGGCAGACTACGACCGGCTCGTTATCCCACCAGGGTCCCCAACTGAGGCTTATCAAGGCCTTTCTTGCTTACCGTTATTTACTGGATCGGCTTTTACCTACTACCAACCATTCAACTCCTTACATCGGTTCCACCCAATACTGGCCATCACCAACTGAGGACTCTTCAGATTTATTACCCACGTCTGGAACCTGAACACCAGGGACACTTGTCCTTCATTTTGAACTGTGACTATACCATTCTGTGTGCTGGGGTCATTCTGCTGTTATTACCATTGTGTACCTGTTACGCATTTCTGTGCCTATTAGGGGAGTTAGGCACCCGACCCATCGAGCACCAATGTTTCATTTTCACTGATTCTCTTATTTACTTGTGTTGTTACTCAACGGAAGTGCGGCTGCTCTCACCCTAACTACCCTTATCCTGAAGCAAATGCGCAAAGGATACGTAAAACTAACCACACTACACCCTCCCCTTGTGGGTAGCAAGTGGTTCTAATAAAATAAAAATATGCCCCAGATATAAACAAAACATAAAAAAATATATTTCGACAAGGTCAGAGGACAACAAAGTCATAAATTTGGGAAGCATGTGACGATAAAGCCAAATCCAAGGTAATGTCAACTTCTGCTTCATTGAGAAGAGAGAGAAAAAAAACATCCAATTGTCAGACAGAAGCAATAGGAAGCAGGAGTTCCTCCACTTCGATATATGTCAATATCGGAAGATCCACGCCAAAAAGTACCATGGAGCAGGTGTGTTCCAAAGCCCCAAAACCATTCAGGGCGGCACCCCGTGCAGGGCCTATGAATGAGACAATACCATCTTCCTCCAGGAAGGGAATCTCATAAACTGCCTCATGAAGCAAACCCAACCGTAGTGCACAAGTCTGGGAATGAGCCCTAATCGGGAACATCAACAGATCAGTATCGACCACTGGAGGGCGCTGCAGTGAGAGACAGAGAGCCAGTGCATGTTCAAACGAGCACCAAAGGCACCAAAACACGGGTTGCACACAATCCAAACTGGTCGGAATGACAGAGACCAGTCACACTCCAAATGTCCCAGGAGTGTTGCTGCAAAATGCTGCATCATGCGTTCACGACACAGCTGCGCTGACGGGAGCATCAATATAGGATCTCGAAAAATGTGGTTTCAACACCGTCTCCACGTGCTCAATGTCAGATCGTTCAGGAAGAAAATGACCATGTATTACTAAAACGAAAGTAACCACAAATCCCAACCACAAAAAAAGAGTCATTACAGCCATAAAAAGCCACAAATAGTTCCAAGGAAAAACAAAATATGTACGTTTAAGCCAACACAGCAGCTTACGTGGACCTCGGATTGAAGATAGTGAGGACGAGGAGTCTGACACGGCATCATCAGTGTCGTTGAAGCAGCCAGAGGCAGTTCTTGCAAAAGGTGCAACCGTGAACAAAGAAGCAGATGGAGGCTCTCGCCTTGGCACACTGTAAACCACATGTTCAGAAACATCAGTGGAACGTACAGCAACTTGATCAAAAGATTCCAATTTAATCGTCGTCTGTGGAACAATCGCAAGATCAGCTTCCACCCTCCCCAAGCTCGGAGAGGAAACAGCATCGGTGCAAATCACCCGCAGCGGGACTTCTTCCCCAGTAGTGAGAGGGATTCCGGAACTACTGGGTGTCCCTCTTGGTCTGCTGTGCAGAATCGGCCACATGTTGTAACTTGACATTATCAATGGAAACAACCTGGCTCATCCTTAATTCCTGAGGAGGCAGCACTTGCAGAAGAGTTATCTTCACGGAATTGTTGTAAATCCTGCAAAACAGTGACACGATCATTTATGTCAAAGGGCGTATCTGCCGCCTCCATATCAGGACCATCTACATCAGAAACATACATTTGTGTTCCAAACAGGCACTCATATGAAGTACGACCCCCCAGGGACCTTCTAGGCAAGTTATTAAGTGCTCTCTGTACTCCATACAGGTGGGTTAGCCAACTACGACCTGTACCTATAACTCTGGCCGTTAAGGATTGTTTTAAATCACAATTTAAACGCTCCACAACAGAATTTCCCTTGGGATGAAATGGAGACGAGAATTGGAGTTGGACCCCCAATGAAGCCATGGTGTCCCTGAATGCCTTAGAGGCAAAAGCAGGGCCCTGGTCCGAATGAAAAGCCGCGCAAATCTTTAATAACAGTCCGAGCGTCAGCCGAGCGCTGTGGCCAGACCCACACAAATCTGGAGCACGAATCTACAGCAACCAAAATATATTTGTATGCACTATCTGGCGTCAGTGGACCACAATGATCCAAGTACACACACTGTAAAGGTTTATTTGAAATCAGAAGGGGCGTCTGCTGCGGGCGTCTAGCTGTCGAAGCTTTGATTTGTTGACAGACGTCACAACAAAGGACATACTGCTTCGTCTCCTTATAGAGACCAGGCCACCAGTAACGAGCCTGTAGTAGTGAAATGGTGGCAGCCACACCAGCATGTGCAGATGCCGCCCCCTCATGTGCTGCAGATATTAATCGAGGTCTCTCAATTTTATTGGGCATTTCACGTACACCAATGCTTGGAATGTTAACAACAGCATTTAGCGTACCACCCAAGCAGTAACTATATTTAGAAGGGAATCCTTTAGGAAAGGGCGTGCCATCAGCCGTAGCCTTTATGGCAGCCGAAATCTCTGTGTCTGGTTTGGAACTCGAACGAGTCACTGCGGCCACAGTGGCAACACCCACTGCCGACTTCGCGGCTTCATCAGCCAAAGTATTCCCAGCAACGTGTATTCCAACACGCTGGTGTCCAAGTGAAGGTACAACATGGACTTTAGGAAGCGTTTCTTTCAGATCCGCAACCTTACCCCACAGCATTTTGTGTTTAATGGTGTTGCCTTTAGAATCTCTGAACCCATTCAACCTCCAGTAGTGTAAATATTCATTGAAAGACTGAACACAGTAGTAGGAGTCACAGACCAGCAAGGTTAGAGTCGCCGGATCCGCCTGTTCCAATGCTAACAATAGAGCTTTGAGCTCAGCCAGCTGTGCCGTACATTCTCCCAAGGTCTGCGTATAAGTATTTCGGGGGCAGACCACTTCCCCCGCCATAGTGCGCTCACCACCGCACGTGCAGCAGAATACTGTTGTTTAGTCCCAACCGCCGGTTGCGCAGAGCCATCGGTGTACATGACCACCTGATATTGGTCAATAGGCAATGTGCCAGCGGGAGCTGGGTACTCCATTTCATATTGAAGAAATTCTTGAGTCTGCAGTTTAGGGTCAAATATGTAATCTACATCAGTGGCTGTCAAAGACGTAGCCCACTGTATCCATTGCAGGTGTAAAGCTTTCGAATTAGGAACACTCGCTTTAGTAACAGCCTCTAAGGCCGGAATCGGGGAAACGACAATGATGCGTTGGCCCTGGGCCAGAGGTCTTTCTTTAATCACAGCCATCTGTACAGCAGTGAGTATTTTCTCAGTTTGTGCAAATCGTTGTTCTGCAGCAGAATACAAGTGGGACTTGTATGCTATCGGGACTGTCTCACCCTCATTAAAGGTGACATATGTAAACCCAACGGCACCAGTTAGCACCCTGATGACCAGATGTGTTTTGTTGTCCCTAGTATGTAAATGTTTAACTGCTAAGAGATCAGTTTGTAGATCTCGAAGAATATGTTTATGCTCAATCGTCCAAAATCTACTCGAAAAATTTGGGCGAATCAACTCGTATAAGGGTTTTATACGCGTAGCATAATCAGGAATGGAAGTTCTGACAAAATTCAGAAACCCCAACAATGACTGGAGCTTCCGAACCGTATTAGGAGGCTCCAATTGAGCACATTTCTCCCAAAAATGTGGCGCTAATCTCTTGCCCTCATTCGACAACTCATATCCCTGGAAAATGACGCTGAGGAAGGCAATCTTCGATTTCTTAAAATTAAACTTATAGCCAATTCCAGCAAACCCCACAACAATGCGTGCTACATGCCTTAGATGTTGCAGAATCTCATTGTCTGTCAAATATATGTCATCAACATATGATAACGCTTCAGGGTCCAACCCGTGCAGAATTTCAGTTACACAAGCCGAAAATAGTCCTGGGCTATTCTTATACCCCTGAGGCAAACGACAAAACGTTTTCTGAGAGCCAAACGCACTGCAACTGGTATAGTCCCGAATTTCAGGCGCTATATTTTGGCCGAAAAATCCATTCGAGATATCTAATGTTGTTTTGTATTTTTTACGCACTATATTATTCATAAGCGCTGCTCTATGTGAATTCTGTATTGCATATGTGCGTGTTTGTCCATTTAAGTGTCTGTAATCCACCGCTATCCTGTATGAATGGTCCGGTTTAGCAACTGGAAATAAGGGATTATTCATCGGCGAGACACAGGGTTCAATTACACCCTGGTACTCCAATTGTGTAAGAATTTTTCTAACTGATGCCCTTGCCTCAAATTTGATAGGATACTGCGGCTGCGGCTGAGGTTCACCCTTTATTGGAATTACATGATAAGGTGATTGTCTATCCCACCCCACGTTATTTCTATATAGGGTGGGGGCCTGTGCTAGAGCCCATGATTTACTATAGGACTCCGCTAGTTCTCTCGGAACAAGTGGTGAGAAGGAAGGTGTAATAACCTCCTCCCCAACCGGACAGTCGCGAACAAAGTGAGGTGGCCAATTTTGTTCGGCCAGCAGAACGTCATATGATTTTACCACATGGTCCCAAAAGATGGCGTGCACTATGCGGTCAATGTCCCCTTCTAATTGCAAAGTAATCTCATATACTCTATCAGGATCAGAGACATGCATATCTGCCGTTTCGACTTGTATGAAGTCATCAGTTGCTTTCACCTCCAGATGCTCTAGAAGATTCCGGCGAACTATTGTGACCTCTGCCGCGCTGTCTAACAGTGCTAACGCCCATGTCTTGTTCGTCAAGTGAACTCTCTTCTTGAGCGGCATGTCTAACTGAGACTGCTGCCACATTCTTCTTTTTAAATTGTTGCTTTTGTTGGAGCGGTTTCTCTTCCTGTTTAACAGAAACCTCAGTTGAGCGTTGTGATTCCTGTCTCGGTTTCACGTACTCAGTTCTCCGCTCTGACCGCCCACCTCTCTCACTTCTCTTGTCCGAGGAGTCCTGAAAGGAACGAGATTGGCGTGTATCAGTATATTGATATCTATCAGGCGTCTTCAAATTATCGCTATTCCTGAGAATATACCTATTCTGCGGGGTCTCCGGTTGCGGAGACTGTCCCACATCTTTCTTAGGCGTTTGCTGTTTCTTTTCCCAGCGCTTTTTAGTACCCTCAGGTTGCTGTTGTTTAGCATTTTCTTTATTATTTTTACCCTGTAATTGGGGGTTTTGTGTTCTAGCCCCTAGGCTATCGCGACCAATACTAGAATATGTTTCTGCAATTATTCTCGGGAGTTCCCGCTCCTGATTAATCTGCGGAACGTCCCGAAGACGCATTCGCACTACTAGTGCTACTGCCTCTCCCTTGAGATTACTCAAAATAATAGAAGAAACTGCGGCAAAATTGCCCATCAACTGCATGCCTAAATCTAAGGCAGGGGCAGCCCCATATTCATCTTGAATTTGTTTAAGCACTTCCGGCAAATTAGCTAATGTTGGTGTACCATGTGCTGTAGTGTAGAGCGCGGCAAACACCGTGCCCCAGGTATTACAAAGGTCCACTGGAGGAACCATTCCATACGGCAAACACATCGTCAATATTCTATGTTTATCCTGAGGTCCCGTATGGGGAAATACTGCTTCCAGCGTATTCATTTTTTGCGCCAGCCAAAATTGAGATTCCTCACGTTTAGCCGGTACCTTACCCATAACTGAGTGTACAGTGGCCGGATTGATACCCGGAACCACTGCCTGTGGGTGCGCCGGAGCAGCACGCGCTGCATTAGTATTTAATGCCTGCATGACAAACTGAACCAGTCTTCTGTATGTAGCTGCTAAATCCATATATAAACGACGCACGTCAGCCACTGCCAAATTAGCAACCGCAGGATATGGTGTGTAAGTAGCCAATAAAGGCCAGGTCGGACCATCATTACTTAGGGGACCTAGCCTAACTTGTGCTACTGTGTGTGGGAGGGCGCCATCAAGCCAATTATGGTGTTCTTGATAAGATAAAGGTATCTCTAAGTTTGCATAAGCCCTGTACTGTCCAGGGACATTCGCAACAGTGTATTCGTGAAAAGTGTTTGTACCCCCATCGACTGCTGGAAACACGACCCAAGAATAAAAAAGTTCAGTTCTATAGGCTGCATGGGCATCCACCACAAAAGTGACCGGACCCTCCTGGACCGTCAGTCCATGTGCTAACAGATGTCCCGTGAGCGGTTGGCGCATATTAAGTGCTACGTGCACCACCAGAGGATTCGCCATCTAGAGAAAAACAGCACCTGGGCAGAGCAGAAGGCACACCAATAACGGGGTTTTTCCTTTCAAAGTTCAAGTTTGAACAACCAACCAGTAAGTAATAGGATATACCTATCCTGTGGCGGCGGAAATCCTCAGTCCCACGGACGTCTCCGCTTACGGAACCGAGGAGTCAAAATATATATGAGACCGAGAGAGTCAGTCGGACCCAAAAATTAGAGCCAGACCAATTGTTGGCGGCGCCATGTCGCGTGGGCTCTCATTATCCTAAATGAGACTACTGGATTTCTAGGTAGCAGGATCGTTCACGGTGTGGGGGACTGAGTCTGACCCACTTGGAAGGACCTCTGTCACCCTAAATCCGGGTTTGCTCCGGCTAACTAGCAATGCCTCATTTCTCCCAGAGGGAAGAGATGATTGGGCAGCAGAGCGCATGACATCTTTAGAACTTCTCAGGGAAGTCGTGGTCACTCAGATCCAAACCAACTCTCTCATTTACAGTATGATCTCATATACCAATGACAAAGGCAGTATATAATGTTTTAATAAAACGACTGCATTTTAGATAATAAGGCGTGAGCCGCAATAACCAGAACCATACAACACAGTAGGATTGAAATAGTCACCAGGAGAGTAAAACATAAGAACAACGCTATCATGGTGTTTAATAGTTTCTACTCTCCCTCTGCTAGTTCTATTTCGAGCACAGCATGTTAAGCTTCTAACTTGCCTTTCTGAATCCCTCGGGAGACATCAGCCCTCATACCTGAGCAAAGGCCTGTGATCTTGGTTCAGCATCTGCAACAAGGCAGTCAGCGTCTAGTTTTGGTTCCCTGGTCGGAATCTCCCTCTTGCGTGTATTGGGACAAGGAAGTGTTTTTATAACTAACATGTCAGCGTGATCACAAAATGTCCCTACGCAGGAATGCCAAGGACTAAACTCCTACCACGGCTATCGGCAATGTACCAGACTGTATCCTTGACTGAAGCACAGAGTGAACAAGAATGTGTTATGGAGAACTCCAGTGCTGAAGTAGGCTAAACAGTGTGATATGAAATATAAAACAAGACCGTAGCACTGGCTATTTGAAAAATAACAGTACGAAGCCGAATAAAAAGCATTTAGAGCAAAGTGCACGGAGGCTCTAAGCTGCGAGCAAAGGAATAAAATACATCCAGGGCAAAACGCACAAAGGCCTAAAGCCTGAAGCAAATGCGCAAAGGATACGTAAAACTAACCACACTACACACCCATCGTGACGACAGCCTGCAGCGAGGCACGCTGATGTCACAATTTTTCCCACTGGAGGATCAGAGGAACAAGCGAGTTTCCTCTTCCCTCTCAGGTGGGGAAAGAAAGGCCAAAACTGCCTCCCCAGATGCCAGGGAGGTATTGACGGAAAGGGGAAAGTCTCCCCTTACCATCAATGCCCTCCTTGCACCGTTTCCTGGCAGTTGATCGCCCTCCTCTCCCCCAAGTGCTAAAAATAAATTAAAATGTGATGAAACTGATGGAGTCGGCCATCCTGACAAGGGCTGACCCCCTATGGGGGCATCATTTTTTTTATACATATGTGGTTTCCCTGTGGGTCAAAACACACGTATAAAAGAAAGTGATATATATATATATATATATATATATATATATATTTTTAGAGAGAGAGAGCGCTCAGGAAACCACACATATATAAAAAGTGATATATATATATATATCTATATACATATATATATATTATCCAAGAAAGAAGTGACTCAAACAGATGATCTCACTAAAGAACAAAAATATATTTCTACTATATTAAATATATAGATACATATATATATATATATATATATATATATATATATATATATATATACATATATATATATATAAAGAGGGGGACATCTGATATAGTATATATATATAGTATTTATAGTTAGGACCATTTTTTCCATAGGATGTTTTTGTTTTGCCAATAACTTTGGCGACGCTTGACAAATCTTCACAAAAGTTTCAAAACATTTACTTTGGTCAGTTCAGTTGCTGTCTCGAATATTTCAGGGTGATCCGTTGGGAGGAGGCCGAGAAAAAGGGGGGGGGGGTCTCAAGATACTAGTTCTCCAATATACGTCAATAGGATTTGTTCAAATGTTTGAACACGACTACAGCCCGAACTGCTGTACCGAATGACACCAACTTTGGAAGAAAGCTAGGTCTTGGTCCAGAAAACATGCTTTTTGTAATTTGGTGTAAATCATTTCAGTGGTTTTGGAGATATTAAAATTAAAAAAATATAGAAATCTGGTGCACGTATACGCCATGGGTCCTACTGGCCCCTTGTTGATATCTGATTAGATGGATCAGCAGATTTGTAAGAAAGAAAATTGGACACCTTTTTCATGAAGCCCCTGGGCAGACCAGGTCCGGGGGCATTTGGGGCTTTAGAAATAAGTGGGGCACAAGGGGTCCCTCTCAATCAATCAATCAGTGTATTTGTAGAGCGCACTACCACCCGTGAGGGTCTCAAGACGCTGAGGGGGGAGTGCTGCTACTGCTCAAATAGCCAGGTTTTGAGCCGCTTCCTGAAAGTCAGCAGGTCTTCGGTCTGTCGTAGGGGCAAGGGAAGGGTGTTCCAGGTCTTGGCGGCGAGGTGCGAGAAGGATCTGCCTCCGGTAGTCGCTCTTCGGATGCGGGGGATGGTGGCGAGAGCGAGGTCGGCTGAGCAGAATTGGCGGGACGGGGCGTAGAAGGTGAGTTGAGGTAGGCTGGACCGATATTGTGGAGCACCTTGTGCGCGTGGGTGAGGAGCTTGAAGGTTATCCTTTTGTTGACGGGGAGCCAGTGTAGGTCTCTCAGAAGGGAAGTGATGTGGCTGTGGTAGTGGGAATTGAGGATCAGGCGTACGGAGGTGTTTTGTACGCATTGCAGTCGTTTGAGGAGTTTGGCCAGGTCTCCTGCGTAGAGGGTGTTTCCGTAGTTAAGTTTGCTGCTGACGAGGGCTTGGGTGACTGTTCTTCTTGTATCTGTGGGGATCCATCTGTAGATCTTGCAGAGCATGTGTCCACCCTGGAGCAAAGTCAGAGGATGCAGCTGGAACAACACCAGTAGGCCATGGAGCAGTGGAAAGAGCACAATGCCACAATGGCCACCATTGCTGGAGCACTGCTGCAGTTGGTAAACAAACAGTCTGACACCCACACCAGACAAGAGGCCCCCACAACAGCCCTGGACAATCAGCAACAGATGACCCAAGCAGCAGAAACAGCACAGGAAATACACTCCCAGGAATCACAAGGGCCAACTATGCCACCCCAAGAAGCTCCACAGCAGGCGCCCAAACGTAGTCTTAGGCCAAGATATGGCACTGGAAACCCAGCTAAGAACAAGCCCCCCTCCAACAATTGACACTGCTACTAATGCAAAGCAACCATCCTACCCATTCACCAACAACACTTAGCTGAGGGAAAATTGAAGTACTATTCTACAAAATAGACCCATCTAAGACATCCAACAGGGCTGCCACCAAGTAGGTTTTGAGGACACCCAACGCTTACGACTCCCATCACTGTATATAAAACAATTCACTCTATTCTACCAATAAAACACATTTCACACCAGTAACACTGTCCCCTGTCTTCAATGTCGGACAAAGTGGAGTATGGATGCAACTGGCAGAGAACAACTTTATTGTCAATTTGTGCTTGATGGTGGTGCTGTGTGCTTTAAAGTAGGCAAGGAGGGAATGCATATATTGTCTGACAGTACCATGCAGAAGTAGTCCATGTATCGCCTATCATGACCAATCCCCCCTATATGACAGAGCACACTGACAGTATCAGTCACTAACCCCAATGACAGGCTTAAGTCCCACACAGTTTTTGGAAGTAGAGTTGTATCAGTTGGTTCCTGGAATTGACATCTTCCCCTTCCTCATCCTCACCATCACTCTCCTCACCTCTCTGAGGTAGCTGATCAGGACCCATAGCACCATCCACCTCCAAAAGGGGGATAGGATGTCTCACTGCCACGTTGTGCAGCATGCAGCAGGCCACCACTATTCTACACACCTTATCAGGCCCATAGGCCAAGGAACCCCCAGAGATATGTAGACACTGGAATCTAGCCTTCAGGAGACCTATAGTACGCTCTATCACCCTCCTAGTACGTCCGTGGGCCTCATTGTATTTCCTCTCTGCATCCATCCTAGGATTCCTCACTGGTGTCAGGAGCCAACGCAAGTTTGGATAGCCAGAATCACCTAGAAAATGGTTCAATACAGAGTCGTCATTGTAATGTCCCTTAGTCAGACAGGCGATGTGTCAGTTAGTGACAGGCAAACTTACCTATGATCCACCCTCTGTTCTCTTGTAGTTGTTCCATCTTCTGTGGCACACTACTGTTCCTCAACACAAATGAATCATGGACTGAACCCGGAAACATGGCATTCACATGGGAAATGTACTGGTCTGCAGTACACACCAATTGGATGTTCATGGAATTAAAGTTCTTCCTGTTTCTGTACACCTGTTCACTCACTCTTGGGGGGATGATGGGTATGTGTGTGCCATCGATGGCACCTATGACATGGGGAATGTTTGCAAAGGCATAGAAGTCATACTTGATGGTAGGGATGTCAGCACTTTGGGGGAAATGCACATAGGATTGCAGATGTTGTACAAATGCATTCAGAAATCTTGTCAGTACCTGGCTGAACATTGGCTGTGAGAAACCAGCACCCATGCCCACTGTCACTTGAAAAGTGCCTGTGGCCAGGAAATGGAGTGCGGAGAGCACCTGCACCTCAGTTGGAATGACATGCTGATTACGATTTCCGGGAGTTAGTGCAGGATCCATTAATGCACATAGGTCCTGAAGAGTTGCATGTGTGAGTCTGTAAGTGATAATGATCTGACGCTCCACCATGGTCCCCATATCCACAAGTGGTCTGTACACCGATGGCGCCCTTCCTCACCACAAGGTTCGGTACCTATGAGGGGTTACAAAAAGCAGTGATGTGCACACATACATAGGCAAAATGTGAAGAATACATGCACTACATTGTTCATAGTAGTGTCTGTACAATAACTGCTACCTGACAAATGTACATGTGCATCACTAGTAGGGAACAGGGTAATTCATGTGTGCTACTATACGGAATGTATAGAGGCCTAGGTGCTTCATGTGGCTAGTACGCCCTGCATTGTGAGTAGTAAGAATTTCAAGATGCATAGGTAAAATGTCTGCCCACTGTATTTCTACCCCTTCGTTTTGGAAGTGACCTAATACCACCAGCGGTTGACGTCACAGCGTACGGCGGTATTGACCACTGTTCGCACCCTCATTAGCTAACATGGATGCCAATGGGGAATCCTAGCGTATCATGCTCGCCGCCGGCAGTGACGGTGCATACCGCCGCAGAACGTACGCACGTTCATTATCGTTTGATCACTTGACTCCCTGATCTCGTGTGGAGAGGTACTCCACTCTGTGTACTGCTATGGCCTGCCTCTGGCTATGGATGTTCCACTTGGTGCAGGGGAAAGGGCGCCGGCATTCTCCCAGGAGGAACTGGAGAAGCTAGTGGAAGGGGTCCTGCCCCTGTACGGCAGACTCTACGGACGGCCAGATGTACAGGTGAGTCCGGGTTTGGGGGGCACTGTGTGAGCAATGGATGGTGTGGATTGCACATATGTGTGCTCCTCTGAGCCTGGATGGGCCATGGTGCATGGAATGCTGCGTGCCACTGTCCTGCATGTCTGGGAGTACTGTCAGTCCTATGTTGGACAATCTGCCAGCTGTTCCTATCGTGCAAGTGCCTGACCTCTGTGTTCCATTTCTGTGTCACCCTTCTAGGTCAGCGCCCACCAGAAGAGGGCACATTGGCATGCCATCGCCAAGGAGGTACGGACCCTGGGGGTCTACAACCGGCAGAGCACCCACTGTTGGAAGAGGTGGGAGGACCTGCGTCACTGGGGGCGAAAGATCACTGAGGACCAGCTGGGGAAGTACTCCCAGCGTGGAAGGGGTGCCCGTCAGGCATTGACCCCCCTCATGCGACGGATCCTGGTGGTGGCGTACCCAGATCTGGATGGGCGCTTGAAGGCTGCACAGCAGTCACAAGGGTGTGAGTACTCACTGACCATACTTCAGTCTGGAAGGATGACTGTGTGTGCGATAGGGCTCATGCTGCTTAGAGCAGGGAATTTGACTGGTGTCCATCTACTGTATGTTCCCCAAAGGGTGTAGGGGTGTCCCTGTCAGGTTTCACCTACCTCAGCTCTAAAAGTATTTCAGGGGATGGGTGTAGATCAGTATTCTGGTCAGTAGTCAGGAGCAGGGCCATGGGCATAGTGCACAGTGCTGCCTGTTGGGTGTGTTTGCTGAGTGGATGTATGTCTGGCCATTGTGTATCAGAATTCAGCTATTTACAGATGTCTCTCCTGTTTTGTCTCTCCATCCCTGTTCTCTTCTGTTGGTTTGGTACAGCATCAACAGCAGGCGAGGGAGCTGAGGCATCGGCAAGTGGGGAAGCAGCGGCCCACGGATCCTCTGAGGCAGAGACAACGGACGCCCAGGGGACCAGTGGGTTGGAGGGCGAGGGGACTTCCAAAGGTAGTGACTCTGAGACCTCCTCCAATAGGGGTCCTCCGGAGGTGGCAGACCCTAGTGCACACACCACTACCGTGAGATCTTCCGCCACCACCCATACCATCACCGCCCTCCCTTCTGCTCCCCACCGAGTTGCCTGTGAACGCCCACCAAGAAAGGTGGGCGTCTCCTTCGCCCCAGGCACCTCCTCCCCTGCCCCAGTCAAGCCTGCTGCCCGCACAGAGGAGGTTATTGACCTCCTGAGAACCATCTCTGTAGGGCAGACAACTATTGTCAATGCCATCCAGGGTCTAGCATCAGAGGTGCAGCAGACCAATGCCTATCTGGATAGCATTCACGGTGCCGTGTCTGCCCTACAGAGATCTTTTCAGGCTCTGGCCTCCTTTCGGATGGCAGCCAGTTTCCCTGGTCATTCTGTCCCCCCTCCAACCTCCTCTACTCCTTCCAGCACCCCACTCCCTTCACCCGTCCAAAGCACACAATCAGACCAGCTTACAGGCACATCAATAGACAAGAAGCACACTTCAAAACACAAGCATCACACCTCCCGCCACAAGCATTCACACAGCCAACAGACACCTGCACACACAACAACGTCCACTTCGCCCAATGTGCCCACCTCTTCCGCCCCTTGTCCGTCCACTCTACATCCACACCCTCATGCACTGCACCTTCACTCACTGTTACTGCTCCTCTTCCTGCACTCACCACAATCGCAGACAAGCATACATGTACCCCATACACCACACCTGCACTCACCACCTCTACTGTAGTTGACACATGCAGCACACTCACCAGACTTGCAGACACCCACCCAACATACATCCACACAAGCTGTCTGTCATCTCCCACTGTGTCCATCACCCACCTCCCAAAACACACAAACGCACCAAGACACCCACCCATCAGACATCCACTACACAACAGGATACTGAGCAGTCACCTGTACCCACTACACGCATACCTACACCCCATACATCAACTCCCTCTGCCTCCACTCCCTCGCCCTCATCCACGCCCACCCCAATTGCTTCCAAAAAACATTTCCTCTCCCGTGCTGACCTCTTCCAACCCACTGATCCACCCCGTCTTGTCCCCAAACGTGCCAAACGTGCCACCTCCTTGCCCTTTCTGCTGCTTCCACATCACAGCCCACCTCAGTCCAGCCTTCCCATTCCTGTGCACCTTTCCCGGTGAAGAAGAAGGCCTGGTGTGAGCCTAGGCCATCCAGCTCCACGTGAGCCAAACAGCCCCCACCCCCTTCAAAGGAGAAGCCCACCCCCCTCCAACCTCCACAAGAAAGTCTAAGTCCCACCACTGTCGAAAAATTCCCACCCACCCCTCCCTGCCCCCCTTCCATGAGGTGCCTGGATCCCCATATAGTGCCCCGTTCTGTGGCGACCCAGCAGTTGTGGCCGTCAGGTGTGGCCATTTGTGGCCCAGGACAATGTACATTTTATGGACTGGCCATTGGCACTGTTAGCACAGTTTGGCTCAGTGAGCTAATAATTAAAGTTTCTGTGTGGCCTGTGTTTGGGCTGCACGTAGTTACACCCTGGTGTTTGTTTTAATTTTTTATGGGTGTGGGACTATTGTATGTACTATGGTCAAGTTGCAGTGGCCTTCGGTTGGGTATGTAACTCTTGGTGTGGGGTGTCTTACCTGTGCTGCTGGGAAGGGTTGGGGGGGTGGAGTGGGTGGGTGGGTATGTAACTGTGCCCTTTCCTCCCTTGTGTCGTAGGTTGCGCTACTTACTGTCGTCGTCTTCGTCGGAGGTCTCGGTCGTGTAGGTATATGGCAAGAAATAGGGCTGGCATGATCAGCAGCTCTCTGTCCATGGCTGCCGCTGCACGTTCTGTGGAACTCCGGTGAGTGTTTCCTTATATTTGGTTCATTTCCTCCTGGCTTTGTGTGCCAGTGGTTCCCGCCCCAGAACTGGCGGCGGAATGGTGGTTCATTATTTGATGGGCGGGTTGGGAGTTTCCGACGGATTGTGGGTGGACTCTGCCGTCGTCGGCGGGACTCCTTTCCTGGTGGTGGGTGGTTCCCAGGATGTGTGTGTTTCGGTGAATCATTATTTGGCGGTTCGGACCACTCCTCTGTTGGCAGTTTCTACTGCCACCGCTGACGTAGCGTAACGGACTGCCATGTTCATAATGAGGGCCTTTGTGCCAAAAAGACAGTGGATTAGGACACCAAAATAAAATGCGCATTATGTCGCTCTTGGGAACCGTACAGGACCAGCATGGAGATGACAAGGAAAGTCCAAATTTTGTGCACGTATAGGGGTAAAGTAAAGTCTATGAGAAATAAAAAATAGAGTTTGAATGATAGAGGCTGCTCTAGAAACTCTATAAATACAAGACTAAACCTTATTCCAAAAACTAACATCCCAGGTCACACCAAGATCCTTTTCCTAAAGAAGTTTAGCTTTGGGTGGGTTTGAGAAGGGGACAAAGATGAGAGAACTTTATAGAGAACAGATCCTTTAGGAGATGAAAGAAAACGTTTTGTTAGATCCGATTGTTGAGGTAAAGAAGCAGGTCTAACTTGTAGAGAGAAAGCAAATATCCAAAATGAAGTTTATAAGTGATGAAAAGCAAGCTTGAAAAGATTGAGGGCATTTACATTTCTGCCGTAATTGAGGAAAAGAGATAGAGCATTATTTTCAAATAATTGCTTGATCCACATAATCCCTTCTTTTTTTCCATGGACTTCAAAATATGGGTCTGTTATTCACTGTAAGAAATTTGTTGTACCAAATAGATATGCTCAAGAATACAGACAAAGTCAGATGGTGTGTTTGAAAAGAGGAGAAGAAATGATAGGGGATTCAGAAGTGAAGGAAATAATGTATTTTGAAGAAAGGAAAGGAAAAAGAGCTTTTTCAACCTGAAGCCATAAGGGTGAGTAAGGTGAAGAAGATTGAGAAAGCCAAAAGGAAACTTGGTGTAAACCAAATGTGGTGTAAGATTTGGAAAATCTACACCTTCTTCAAGTTTTGATTTTTGTATGAGGGACAGGGATACGCTTGTTTTTTTGTTATGCCATGATTTAGAAAGTATAGAATTTAGCTTTTTAAAAGTCGCCTTTGGGATGTAGATCGGTAACATAGAAATTGAGGAAAGTAATAGAGGAGCAATCATCATTTTAATAGAATCAAGACGACCTCACCAAGCCAAATACAGAGGATTCCAAGAGGAAAGCAGCAACTCAATTTTAGTAAAACATTCTTTAAAATTAATTGAAAAAGATTCCTGTACTGAATTTGTAAACCAAATAACTAAATACTTAATTCTAGCAGATGTTGAAAGCCAGCATTTGTGAATGGTTGTTTAAAAGTAAATTTATTTAAAGAAAGTACTCCCATTTTTCCTTTATTAATTTTATAACCAGATAATGTAGAAAAGAGATCTATTTAATTTAGAAGAGTAGGTGTGGATTGTTCTAGAGATGAGGGAAAGGGAAGAAAATCATCTGAATAAGCTGCTAGTTTTAATTGTTGATCTCCATAAGAAGCAAAACAGATGAGTTCAGACGAATACGTTTAAAAAAAGGTTTGATAGCTAGGATAAATAATAATGGAGAGAGAAGACAACCCTGCCTAACACCACGTTGCAGGGAAAAATATGGAGATATTTACCATTTAACATAACAGTTGCCCATGGGGATTGATATAAGAGGGAGCTAAGGGCAATTATTTTAGGACCAAACCCATGCCATGAATAAGATTGTAACATAAAAAAGAGGTCATTTTGACTTTGGCGGACAGTTTTCACTGTCCGCCAAAGTCCTGCAATCAGGTTGTCGCATTGCATCAGCCTTCCCGTGGGCCCCATCAGGAGTTTCCCACTGGCCCAGCAGGAAACAGCCAGCAACATTGACGCCAGCTGATAACTGAGCCGGTGGCAATGCTGCAGTGCCTAAGCTGCACCAGCACCTGTTGCATTTTTCACTGTCTGCTTTGCATGGGCAGTGTAGGGGCCCCCATGGTGTCCCCTGCACCATTTTTCTGCCAGCCTTTACATGGCAGTCCTCATGACGTTGGGTCTGTCCCCCCTTGGAGCTTTTTTACAAAGTTGCTCCAAACATCGCCAAACTTCTGGATCTTCCTCCAGAAGTCCTTTTTGGGTCCTTGAAGTGTCCACAACTTGATCCAAGGTTCCAGAAGCTCTGAGTTGCTCCTTGGGAGTTGGAACTATAGTCCCCAGAATGCACCAGGTCAGAATCCTCAAAAGGTCAGTGGCAAATGGATGCTGGTCAGCTGGGCTCTTCTTGGTGTACTTGATGCAGGGTACTCTGGTCAGCTTCTATGCCGGGAGTCCACTACTGGGGTTGCAGAAGCAAGGCAAAGTCTGTTTCTTGGTGAAGCCCAAAGTGTGCAGCTGGTGTGCTTCTTGTGGGTGCAGTCTTTCAGGTGCAAACCAGCGGTTCAGCAGGGCAGTCCTTCTTCTCCAGTATCCTCTCCGAGCAGTGATCTTAATTTGCTTGGCAGTTCTGCCATATTTATCCTTGCTCCTGGGTTGGCAAGCAGGGGTGGGGGACACCCTTGACCAGTGGGTCCTCTGGGGTGACCTCTTCCTGTGAAGTGTGGCAAAATCAATCCCAGAAAGCAACATTCCCTAAAAATCCAACATGGGGAAAATCTCACCCGGGAGGCTGCATCTGGATGAGCCCAACTACTGGTGTGGCTAAGTTTCCCTAGCACACCCCTTCCAGCCCCTCTTCTAATCTAATTACTGGAGATCCCTGAAGCAGTATGCGGTAGAGTTTGGCCACTCTACCCCATCCTGCTCTGCCATCTGCTGCATCAGTTCTCCTCCCACCATTTGCTACCTTTGTTTCATCCCAGACCACTTCACACCTTATTAAGGTAGCTTGGCTCAGTCTGCCAGAGACTGACCAATCAGGAATGGGAACTACTGGGCTGATTTTGGTAACTTTCAGAAAGAGATCTAAAACTCTTTCTCTGCACAAGTTATAATAAATCCAACATTGACAAGTTGTTGGATTTATTCTAATTTTTTATTTCATATCAAACTTGATATCTTTAGCTGTTTTTGAGTGAAAATGAGACTTTATCATTTTTAAATAAAGCCTCCCAATGTTAGCCTACGGAGCCAATGCACTACAATGGGAAAAACAAATTTGTCTGATTTTCCCCTTACTAGGGTTTATAAAACATCTTTAGTTCCTGCTTAGATTTACACTACACCCAGCCATTGGGGCACCCCGCGCATACCTTAGTGGTGACTTATCTGTATAATAAGGTAGTTTGAGACTTTGGAAGAACTTTTAATTCCAAAGTTGACTTTTGGGTTAACTTTAATTTAAAAGCAGCCAGAAAGGCGGACCTGATTTTACAATGACACCAGAGGCCACAGCAGGGCAGCCGGGGGTGCCCTAACTACATTGGGGTCCCTAAACCTCCATGCCCTACTGTTGGAAATGGCCTTTCTGCAGGGTCACCCCCAAAGATTTTGCCTTCCTCCTTCTCTTTTTCTGACCTCATTTTTGCTAGCTTTAGGACTCTGCACACTTTACCACTGCTAATCAGTGCTAAAGTGCATATGCTCTCTCCTTAAAACATGGTGATATTGGCTCATACCCAAATGGCTTATTTAATTTACTTATAAGTCCCTAGTCAAGTGCACTACATGTGCCCAGGGCCTGTAAATTAAATGCTACTAGTGGGCTGCAACACTGGTTGTGCCACCCACATAAGTAGCCCCATAACCATGTCTCAGGCCTGGCATTGCAGTGCCTGTGTGTGCAGTTTCACTGCCACTTTGACTTGGCATTTAAAAGTACTTGCCAAGCCTTAAACCCCCCTTTTTCTACATATAAGTGACCCCTAAACTAGGTCCTTGGTATTCCATAGGGCAGGGCGCTATGTAGGTTAAAGGCAGGGCATGAACATGTGTGTTCTATATGTCCTGGCAGTGTAAAACTCCTACATTTGTTTTTCACTGCTGGGAGGCGTGCTCCTTTCATAGGATGGCATTGGGGCTACCCTAATTTACTGTTTGAGTGGTAGATCCTGATCTGAAAGGAGTAGCCCGTTCATATTTAGTATGGCCAGAATGGTGATGCAAAATCCTGCTTAATGGTGAAGTTGGATTTTATCTTACTATTTTAGAAATGCTACTTTTAGAAAATCCTTCTGTGCCTTCTAATCTACGTCTGGCTAGGTTTAGTTGACAGCTCCCTTGTGCATTCACTCAGACAACCCCAAACACAGGATGCTCAGTCACACTTGCACACATCTGCATATTGAATGGGTCTTCCTGGCTGGGAGGTTGTAGGGCCTGACACCTAAATGTCAAAGGACAGTAGCCTGCCCTCACACAAAGGACTGCACCACCCCTTACTGGGACCCTGGCAGACAGGATGGAACTGAGAGGGGACCTTGTGCACTTCTAAGCCACTCTTTGAAGTCTCCCCCACTTCAAAGGCACCTTTGGGTATTTAAGCAGGGTGACTGACCCTATCAACTCACAGACAATTCCTGACAAGACACTCTTGTCACAGTCACTTCCTGGAGATGAATCTGAACCAGAACCTGCAACTTGCCAAGAACTGCCTGGCTGCCCAAAGGACTGACCTGACTGCTTTTCTGAGAGGGACTGCTGTCTTGCTGTTGCCCTGCTGCCTTGCTGCTCTCTGGCTGTGCTGAGAAGTGCTCTCCAAGGGTTTGGATAGAGCTTGTCTCCTGTTCCCTGAAGTCTCAGGACCAAAAAGACTTCATTCCTGCAAGAAGAACTCCCTGTGCGGTGGAAAGCGATGCACAGCCTGCAGAAAACGATGCACAGCCTGCATATCGGTGAGAAAATCACTACACACCGAATGGGAATGACGCAGCCCGACTTTGCAAGGAGAACATCAACGCACCGCCAGCGTAGCGACTGGAAATTCAACGCACGGCCCACTAATTCGATGCAAAGCCGAGCCGAAACAATGCAACCCAACTTCCTGAGAAGAATCGACGCAGCGCCTGCCGTGCGGTAGACATTTTCAACCAAAGCCCCTGTGACTTCATCCTGCAAGCACCGGATTTCAACGCATTGTCACCGGGGCTCCGAGTCCAAGCGTCGGAAATTGAAGCAAAGCCTCCCCTGCGTGAAAAGTAGACGACGCATCGCCGTGTGTGGCCCGAGAAATCGACACACACATATCCTCCTCTGCGGTTCCTTACAGAGATTTTGAACGCAATCTAGGTACTTTGTGCTTGCAAGAGACATTGGTTGCTTTTAAGAGACTAAAGACACTTTATTTCATTTTTACAGTAATATTTCAACATATACTTATTGCATCTTAATTGTTTTGACCTGCATCTTGCCAGATAAATATTATGTATTTTTCTAAACACTGTGTGGTGTATTTATGGGGTGTTCTACTGTGTTATTGCATGATTTATTGCACAAATACGTTACACATTGCCTGACTGCTTAGTGCCAAGCTACCAGAGGGTGGGCACAAGATAATTTGGATTGTGTGTGACTTACCCCGAATAGAGTGAGGGTCTTTGCTTGGACAGGGGGTAACCTGACTGCCAACCAAAGACCCCATTTCTAACACCTACCATATACTATGGACTTATAGGTAGGTTGTACAGAGCCAATTATAATTATGCCTAATGTGCATAGAATATTTTACACAGGGCACCGGCCCTGAGACTGGTTATCAGTGCCCAGTGCATTGTCAGAGTCGGTAACCACCACAATCTTCACCACTTCATTGAACATGCTGTTACCATTAATATGAGCATGAATATGATGACCCCACAAGATGGCTTTATCAAAATGACAGTGATTGTTTTATTTTGTCTTTTTCTTTATCATGTTTACGGTTCCCAACATTAATGTAATGTTGTATGATAATATTAACTTTCAAGAACTGAAACCAATAAAAAGAATCAGTCAAAACGTTTGGGGATGATCATGGCTAAAAGGATGACTCTCACATTAACAAATCCGCAGTACTCCAGCATTTGGTAAATTATATATATCGAGACATCTTTTCTTAAGACATGCATTTATCCTGTAGTCTATTAACCTAAGAATTTGACCATCTACTTAATTGTGAGTAGAAGAATTAGATGGATATTCCTGTGCGAGTGGATGTAGTTCTCTCAAAACATCTATGCAATGCTCGTCTTGACTTTGACTTCCTGAAGGTTTTTCGGTATTGCAGGATTTGTGTAACCTGCGTGGGTGTTTATCCATTGTCCTGATAATTATACAATTAAAGCCCCCAGCCCACATGACAGGGCTATCTATATATTGCAGGCATAATTCTATAGCCTTTTCAAATATTCGGTACATATGCATTAACAAAACATATTTCTGCCGTCTAGTAGTCCATAGACTGTGGAATATCTATGCTCCACGTCTGCACTGATAGCTCGGTGCAAACATGGGCCATCCAAATCGACACCGCTCGACCAAATTAGTTTATTGCAGGAAGGCAGTTTTAATGGTTATGGCTTGCTGTCTGAGATAAGTGCGTATTGTTTTACATACTCATTAAGGCCACAAACATTCCAAGGGGTTATATCAATCACTGCGCTTACATCATTTGTAGAATACTTATTCCAAGTGTGGTGGCATCCCCCAGTGGGTTCCATATGAATGACTAGCAACTGAGGCAGTGTGATGTGTCCTAATACAATGCATTATCATCGCCTCAGTTGATAGCAACATTGTCAATAGTATTAGCTGATCCGTAAAATCCCAACTCCCTCCACCTGGGTAAACACTAACTAAAACTACCTATTCATGTTTCCCCACATGACTATCAGAACATCAGAAGTCAAGTCTCTGCATAGCAACACATTTACTTCAACATCTATACTATACTATAGTATAGATTGTAAAGTATAATTTCCTGATTTGGAGACAGTGAGGGTGAATTGAGCTCCCCTCAAATGAATTCCTCAGCTTCCCAATTCAAACGACGTCTGCTTCCCCAACCTCACTGTCTTCATACAGTATCTTTTTGGCCCATTCTGTCTAAACTCTATTTTTTATCACAGCACTGCAGCCATCTCAGTGTACATAAGTTTGCCTCTCTCGCTCGCCCTACAACGCATTTGAATACTGCATTATACAAACTAGACATAATTCGTATACGCTTTATTGGCTGTCTTCATTTAGTGTGGTTCCTCTGACCAGTCTATCCTGTGGCCCTTTGTTTTTGCTCCACTGTCTGGCCGTGCGTTGTTCCCAGGGCTCTTTGGTTTTCTAGTTCTAATGTCCCATTGTCCTGGACCACAAGTCCGTCACTGTTGAGTTGTAACTTCCATGCTCTGGATTGTCCGCCACTGTTAGCACTGACTGATGTGCTAAGAGGTGCAGACGCGCTCCATGATAGGTGAGTTCAACAAATCTAGTTACTCGTTCGCCTCCCTGTGAGGAGTTCCCTCTGTGTATTGGTTGATTCTAACCTTCTGTGAGAACCGTATGAGTTTATCTGCTCCATGTTGGCGCTGCCGACTTACGTCATTCAAGGCACTTGGGGCGAGTCAGTTGTCGCTACCATCAGCGCACCAATCGCTCCAATAGTTCTAGGTCCAACTTTCTTAATGGGGGTAGGTGCACTTATAGTTCTCCCTTTCCCATTTTACCTTTGCGTGGGGTTCAGTTCAGGCCTTATTGCATGTACTCCTCTATACGCTACATTTGTAGTAGGTGATTGCACATGCTCCTCTATATACTGCATTTATAGTAGGACCCCTACATGTGCCTCCCATGGGTGTGCTCCAATGCTGTCTTGTATAGGCCTCAAGGCATGAGTTAGTCAATATTGGATGGTGTCAACAAATTCCTTACTGAGGAGTCCCATGTGGATCTCGCCTCAGTTGTTGCATGCTCCCTAATGAGCCAGTTTATACTGCATTTCTAGGCCCCCCTACTACAGGAGGACATCTCTCCTTGGATACTGCAACGCCACCGGTGCTCAGGCCACTGGAGCTCCACACCAGCCCTCTCGACTCTTGTAGCTGCCGTGGTCTCCCCCCTGCCAGTACATGAGGACAAGATTTCAAGCTTTCAAGCTCCTGGCTCCAGCCACTCACACCAACACAGACAGACGGCTCCCACCCTCTCTTGGACCAGTCCCTAATTCAGCTGGAGTGAAATCCAACAAGCTGCTGCATTGGCCTCAGGCACTGTGGAAGCTGGCCTGGGGTGGGGTGAGCACCTATGGTGTTATCACCTTATACCAGGAACAGGTATTCCCTATTAGTGAGGTGTAGACAATGTCTTGGAAGCCAGGGCTCTCTAGAGGTAGCTGTGGAAGAGCAGCCAAGACTTATCTAGGAGACATGCAGAGTTTATGCAATAGCACTATAGCCACACAACACTTACACACATGAAAGAACAACACAGTGTTGCAAAAATAAAGGTACTTTATTATGGTAACACAAATACTAAAATACTGCACAGGCAATACTCTACTAGCAGGTGAGTAAACACACTATTATAAACACATTAGTAATCAGGAATGGGCATAGAAAGCACTAGAAAACAGTGAAATAACAGTAAATAACAGAGACCCTAGGGGCAGACCAAACCATATCCTAAGTAAATGGAATGAGAAAGGCAGGCCCCCACCCAAGAAAGTGGAATCCGTAGAGGGGAGCAGGAGGAACTAGGAACCCCACAATGTGAGTACCAGAGGGTCCCCAGCGACCAGGAGAGAAGAGGAAAGTACCTGTTTTTTCCTCAAACCCACAGGTAAATTTTGTAAGAGGACTTTGCAAGACCCAAGCAAGACTGGAAGAAACAGAAGATGGATCCTGACAGAAGAGGACCTGCAAATGAAGGGGACCAAGTCCAGTTCCAGTTGGAGTGTCCGGTTGGGGCAGCAGCCATTATACACCCTTTTGGAGACGCAGGACCAGGTCAACGGTGAAGACCAGGAGTCGGCTATGCAGCACAGGAGCAGAAGAGGAGCTCCAGAAGTGATGCAGTCGATGTCCCACGTCGGACAAAGAGTTGCAGTCTGTCAGTGGTGTGGAAAAACCACCAACAAGCCCTGACAAAGGCAAGAGTTGCAGAAGAGTTGCAGAGCTGCTGGGGCCAGGCGATTCCAAGGGGACTCAACCCAAGAAAGGGAGTCCCAGGCAACCCTCAGCAGTGAGGAGAGACAGAAGTTTGGGTGGCAGCCCCCACAGGCAACTTACAGGCAGCAGGCACAAGAGTCGCAGTGAGGCCAACTCAGCACACCTGGAGAGGAGTTCCACGTGCTGGACCAGAAGGCAGGAGACTGTGCTTTGCAGGGAAGAGTGCTGGAGGCCAGGGTTACAAGGAGCCTGAAGATCCTATGAAAGAAGCCTTGGTAGCTACAAGAGTTGTGGTGCACAGGTGTACTGTCCTGCAAGGAGAGGCAAAGATTCACCACCTCTGAAGTTGGGAAGCTGGCAGAGGGGACCCAGGGGACCATTCCAGACCACCACCTGTGTTGCAGGATCCACACAGAGTTGCAAGAGAGAGGATCCACGTGGCCGATCGTCAATTCAGTTGGTGCCTGCGGATGCAGGGGAGTGGCTCCTTCACTCCAAGGGAGATTCCTTCTTGCTTCTTGATGCAGACTGAAGATTTGCTGCCCTCAGAAAATGCACAGCTGGGGAAATGTTGCAGTTGCTGGAAGGAGCCGGTGAAACAATATTACAGAGCGAAGTCGTCGCTGGAGCTGCAGATTGTTGGTTCGGGTCCTGTGAAGTCCAGTTTCCTGTTCCAGTGACGAGAAGTTGAATTAATCACTGCAGAGGAGTCCAGCTTGAATCTTGCACATTGAATCTGAGGACCCACCCAAGAGGGGTGTTGGTCACCTAGCAGGGTGACCACCTGTAGGAGGGGGCTGTGACATCACATGCCTGACCTGGCCTCTGAGATGCTCCCAGAGGCCTCTGCCCACCTTGGATTCAAGATGGCAGAATCAAGTGGCCAACTGGAGGAGCTCTGGGCACTAATCCTGGGGTGGTGATGGACAGGGGAGTGGTAACTCGCCTTTTCCATTGCCCAGTTTCCTGACTGAGCAGGAATTGGGGGTCCCTAGATTCATGCAAGGAGGGCACCAAATGTGCCCTTCAAAGCATACCGGTGGCTTGGAGAGGATACTCCTCCCAGGCCAGGTAACACCTATTTCCAAAGGGAAATCTTTTGTTCTGCATTACTGGGCTTGAGCTGGTCAAGCATCAGGAGGGCAGAAACCTGTCTGTAGGATGGCAAGAGAGTGGCCTGCCAGGGAAAACGCTGCACACTGGTAGGGGCAAAGCTGGGGGTCCTCTAAAGAGGCCCCATAGTGCATGGAACCAGAGTGCTCGGAGTATGATTCCGACATGTTTGATACCAAACATGCCTAGGTTCAGAGTTACCATTGTGTAGCTGGACATAGGTAGCCACCTATGTCCAGTGCACAGGTATAACGGCTTCCTGCACTCACGAAGTCCAGGAAAATGGAGCTGGAGTTTGGGGGGGCACCTCTGCTCATGCAGGGGTGCCCTCACACACAGGTACTTGCACCCTGCCCTCTGGGCTAGGAGGGCATGCCATAGGGGTGACTTACAGTGGCCTGGTGTAGTGACCTGTAGTGAAAGGGTGTATGCAGCAATATTTTGTATAGGCTCCCGTGGCTGGCATAATACATGCTGCAGCCCATGGGGAACCCCTGGTGCGCCAATGCCCTAGGTACATAGGTACTAGGGACTTACATGGGGGCACCACTATGCCCATTTGTGGGGTGCATAAAGTCAAGAACAACCAAATTTGAGGGAGAGAGCACAGTCACTGGAGTCCTGGTTAGCAGGATCCCAGTGAACACAGTCAAAACTAACTGACAGCCGGCAAAACGTGGGGGTAACAATGCCAAGAAGAGGGTACTTTCCTACAGGCACCTCCACCCTTACAGGCCGAATCAGGACCTCCACTTCTTCTCTGCCACCAGCGCATAATCCCTTGGAGGATCTCGGCGCAACCTCTCAGTGGTCAGCCAAAACAGGTCTTCCAGCCATTTAGGGCAGAGTGCCCCATACAGCGGTGTAGGCTTCATCACAATCTGGTGTCCTCTTCAGTGGCCCTCACCTGCCATCTTAAGTGCCGGACTGAGTCCTGTGTCATCTACCACCATGAGTGCTGTCCACTCTGTTGGGGCGGACATGAATATTTCTCTAAATACTGCACAGCAAGTGAGGCAAAATCAGTTGTTTTCAACACACTATGGGTCCAGAATGTTGTAGATGCTTGGAGCTCCAACTTACTGCCTATTTTGTTGATAGACATGAGGAATATATAGTTGAAGACATTTATGATTCAAGGTTTTTTGGGAAACCAACTTCAATATTTGGCGGACTGGGAAGGATAGTGTCCTTCTGAAGGGTCTTGGGAACCAGCTGGTTCCGTGCATGCACAGAGAATAATTAGCTTTTCATTGTCTTTTTCTTGTTAAACTAAGACTTTTTCAGGGTCATAAATTGTTATGCCAGTTACCACTTTCTTTTCTCATGGTTGGGGCTCTTCTTAGATGTTAGGCCTACTACTGGTGTTTTTTCCCCAACCATGTCCTATCACAGTCTGGTCTTTCTTGTTGCTCTGCACCTTTATATGGCATAGTTGCACTGGGTTTGATTGGTTAGTTTGGGTGCTTTATGTTAGTAATCCATCATGGTGGAAATACTTCTGGGGGCACCATCAGGTCTATGAATATAAATGGCTGCTTGAAATTCAGATCAGTGTGTTGCAAAGTTACCTTGTGTTATTAACTCTGATTCGGTTTGGCTGCTGTTTTTCTTAACTTGTCTGCATCCAAGGATTTTTTTTCTGATACTGTGCTTTTGCACTGGGGGTATCCCTTCTATCTTCTGAAAAATTCTGAATTCCAGTTATTGGAATCCTAGATCCAAGGCAGCAAGGTGAGAGATGTAGGCGATTTCTGGAAGAATAGAAAGGAAAGGGTTCATAAAGATCCCGAAGACCATCCCTTGACTTATTGTTAAACAGAAATCAAAAACACACAAGATGGCAGTGATACTGTATGTGAAGGCATAATTGGAGTAAAAGAGGATCCGTAATTGACGTAGATAAAAAGACCAGAAATACAAACAAGAAGACATGGTTTGGCTATCCTCAAAATACCAGAATAAATCTAATACCCATTCAAATTTGAGGCCCCATTTCTTAGGCTCTTATAGAGTGGAACAACTTAAGGGAAAAGGATCTCTGAGGTTACAACTCAAGGTGGTGTATGCATCATGGGCAACATAAGTAATGGGAAAACCAGCTCACTTCCAGTGGCTAAGACCTCCTCCAGTGGTAGTGGTTCTGAGAGAAACTGAGGTTGATATAGATTATATTTTTGATTCTCAAGTCATAAAAAGACCATTGTTATCTGCTTTGATTCCTCATGGACTACAGCTGTGTGACATAGGTATGTTGACATTACAAATGAAATAGCTTTTTGACACTGTAATTGCTAATACACTATTCCGAAATCACAGACTGACTCCAGATTGTTTTGTGCTTTAAAGCTGTTTATTTTAGTGCTCAATATTGGAGGGGGTAGCAAAATGGTGAGGGGTGATGGCGGAGGAATGTCCATGGCAGAGTCCAGTCTATTAGTCTCACAGGTGCATTGTCCAAAGGGGCATATGAAGTGGAGCTGGGGCAGTTTAAGGATGGACAGGGTGACAAAGTGGGACAGTATGATGACATTCAGGGTGGTCTCATTTCTTGGCGGGGGTCTTGGCATCGTTCTCTGTCTTTGTACTGGATCTCAGGGACCGTTTTGTGAGGTGGTTCTCCCTCTGCAGGGGCTGGGGTGCTGGTGTGGTGGTCCTGTGGCGGTGCTCCTGTCCACTAGTGCCGGCGGAGGTGGTGGGCAGTTCATCGTCCAGGCTAGTGTCAGGGGCCCCTTGTAGTGCCACAGTGTCCCTCCTGGTGTTGAGTACTTCCTTTATCACCCCTACGATGGTGCCCAGGGTGGAATTGATGGCTCTGAGTTCCTCCCTGAAGCCCAAATACCGTTCCATCTGCAGGCGCTGGGTCTCCTGAAACTTGGCCAGTACTGTTGCCATCGTCTCCTGAGAGTGGTGGTAGGCTCCCATGATGTTGGAGAGGGCCTCGTGGAGAGTGGGTTCCCTGGGCCTGTCCACCCCCTGTCGCACAGCAGCCCTCCAAGTTCCCCTGTGTTCCTGAGCCTCCTTCCCCTGGACCGTGTGCCCACTACCACTGCCCCCAGGTCCCTGTTGTTGGGGTGGTGGGTTTGCCTGGGTTCCCTGTAGTGGTGGACACACTGCTGATTGATGTGTCCTGGGGACGGAGGTATGGGCCTGCTGGGTGGGTGCTGTGCTGGTGTTTCCAGAGGGGGGAAGCTCTTTAGTGGCCTGTGACTGTGTGATGGGAACCAACTGTCCCGAGGTCCCCGATGGGCCGGGCTGGTCATCTAGATCCAGTTGAACAGAGGTGCTGTCATCACTGTGGGCCTCTTCTGTTGGTGGTGTGGATATCTGTGGACCCTTCTGTCCGGTGACGTTGGGTAGGGGTCCTGCAGGGGTATAAAAGGATGTTTATTACATCTGTGTGTGCCATGGTGTGCAATGGGTGGGTGACCGTGTACCCCAGTGCTTGCATTCCTGTGTGGGACCTTGTGTGATGATGGTTTAGGGGGGTGTATGGGTATGTGCAGTGGACATGCTTTAGTGATGGGTGTCCATGCTTTGTTGTTGCATGCAGGGCTTGGTCTTAGGATGTGTGGTTTGTGATGTTGGGACATTTGTGAGGAGTTAGAGTGATGGGGTGAGGGTGAGGGTGGGGGTATGTGATGGCATGCAGGTAGGGTGGGGAATGTAATAGTTAAGATTTGACTTACCAGAGTCCATTCCTCCAGCTACTCCTGCGAGGCCCTCAGGACGCAGAATCGCCAAGACCTGCTCCTCCCATGTTGTTAGTTGTGGGGAAGAAGGTGGGGGTCTGCCGCCAGGCCGCTGAACCGCAAGGTGGTGTCTTGAGACGACGGAATGCACCTTCCCCCGTAGGTCGTTCCACCTCTTCCTGATGTCATCCCGATTTCTTGGGTGCTGTCCTACTGCGTTGACCCTGTCCACTATTCTTAGCTCCATCTTCCTTGCAATGGGGGTGTGCTGCACCTGTGATCCGAATAGCTGTGGCTCTACCCGGACGATTTCCTCCACCATGACCCTGCGCTCCTCCTCCGAGAACCTGGGGTGTCTTTGCCGTGCCATGGGGTGGTGTGGGTGATGTGTGGGGTGGTGTGTGGGGTGATAAGTGTGCTGATATGTAGTGGGGTGTTGTGTGAGGTGCGTGGAAGTTCTGTGGGTGATGGTATTGTGTGCCTGTGGATGCCTGGTTATAGATTGTGGTGTCTCTCTCTGGGCTTCTTTCAGGATTTGTGTCGTAGGGGTTTGTGGGTGATGTGGGTGTGTGTTTTATATTGTATTGGATGTGTGGGAGTGGTGTGTGTGTATGTGTATCAGGTGTGTGTATTTCGAATTGTCCAATGTGGCTGTGTTTTTGGAGATGTGCGTGTATTTTGAGCGCAGCGGTGTGTACCGCCAATGGAATACCATGGTTGAAAGACCGCCGCATGGATTCGTGGGTCGTGATAGTGTGGGCGTATTTCTGTTGCCGTGACGGTGTTGGTTTTGTTTTTGCCAGTTTATCACTGACCTTTGGTGTGCCGGACTTGTGTGGGTGTCTGAATATTGGCGGATTCCGTGCTGTGGGTCATAATAGCTGTGGCGGAATTCCACGGCCGCGGCGGTGTGTTAGCAGGCTTCTGCACAGCAGTAAGCGGCTTTTACCGCCAATGTTGTAATGACCGCCATTGTCTTTTTAAGTAATGAACACATCCAACAAATATGAAATCCTCACTCACTGAACAGTTGGATAATTCTCATATACAAGCAAGGAATCACAATGTAATTCTTATCCACAAAGTATGGCACTGGGCCTAGTACAATATAATGTGTCAGTGGTTCAATGACTTTGTAACCATTTCCTTAAATTATGATGAGAAGAAATTCATCCCATTTGCCTTCATGTGGGAGCGTGTTACGGAAGCTCCTACCTTAACCTTCAGTGAAGGGTTATGAATCACTGCAAGCCCCACTTCCTGTCTTGACCTTTCCCAATTATCGTACAATTAAAAGTACATTTTTAATGCAGGAATGAAAAGCAACCATTGGAGTTTTTCCATGTGATGGAATCCTTCATTGTCCCAGATCAAGCTGCAGCGAAAAGTGAACTGATAATGTCTCAACACTGGATAGAGGCATTCATCTTCCTTTCTTTTTCATCTCTAAGATTAAAGAAGTGCAGTTAGACAACCCCTAGAGTACCACAGAATATCCTCGTGAGAATTTTCCTTTGAAGGGTTGCACAACTATGGATCTTGAATTCAGCCTTCAGACTATCTGTGTATTAAACTGTCTAATCTGGGTAAATCCCTCAAATTTACCCATTAGTAGGAAGACTCTTTCAGCATTAATTGTTCTACAGCTAATAAATAGCTTGTTAACCTCTGTCACTATCCCCACAGGTGTAATAAAGTAGTTTTAGTGCTCATAAAGAGACTCTGCATAGGGACCACTGTTCTTAGCGACTATCACTCTGTTGCCTTGTATGGGGATGATATTTGTGAGTGGCCAACTGCAGGCCTTACTGGCTGTACCCAACATTAGTGACACTCATCAATCTGGATGGATATTATGCAGTTCCCTGACGAAGGGGAATTTTCCCTTCTCACCATACTAGATATTTCAGCAGCATTTGATACCACTGTGGATGCTTAGCTACTCTTTTACTTGAAATCAGGTCTGCAGGTTTCAGATACAGCTCTCACATGTTACACCATACTTGTAAACGGCGGTATTCAATATCTGAAGCTCATATATCTTGACTTTTGAAACCTGCCACAACCCTTGGCTCAACTCAGAATCCAGCCATTGCCATGCTCTCTGGCAGTTCCCTGGCAGCCATCATCTACTCTATCAAGATGACACTGCTGAAATAGCATTCGTTGTACTGGGGTGTGTGTCTCCTCAACCACACTCAGTTGTGGTTAAAATCTGGACATGGCATGAGGCGAGGTGAGTCCCAGCTCACTCTGCTCCCTGCAAATGTCCAAGCTCTGCCTGCACCCTTCGATGAAGTGCTATACAAAGCTGATGTTAGAAGCCTCCTTATTTTCTGTTCCTATTTGCAGTAAATTTAGGCTTGCTGCCAGGAAAAACTGATTTAACTCTTCCACTCTTAGGGGCATATTTAAATAAAGTGGTGCTGCATCTACCACCACCATGTGTGCGCCGTATCTAAGATATGGAGCACCATGGGGCAGGGTAGGGGGCAATAGCATTATTTCTATTGACGCTATTGATGTACTCTGCAGGAGTAGCTCCAAAGTATTCCTAAGTATTCTTGCTACTCCTGCAGAGTACATAGGGGCCCATAATAATTAATGGAAGTCCCATTAAGAGCAGAGCAGGCGTTAAAAGTGCCATAAAAATGACGCAAGTAAATCTGTTAGATTTCCTTGCACCATGTTTTTGGTCCCCCTAACAGGGGAACACCACTTTTGCATACATTATGCCTGACACAGGCATAATGTAGCGCAAAGGGTTACAAAGTGGCACAATGCATGCATTGCATCACTTTGTATATATGACGCAAGGATTTTGGCCTCGTTGGACCACTTTAGCATTAAAAAAATGATGCTAATGTGGCGCTGAGATCTTATAAGTATGTCCCTTAGTATATCACATTTTAATCAGTGAAGACTGACTTTTTTCTCCTAAACAACTCAGTTTTGACTTGGATGAAAATATTTCAAAATCAATTTTTCTGAAAATGTTTAATTTTTACATTCTTTGATCCATACTGGGTGTTAGCGCGTCTGACCTTGATAAGTAAACTTACAAGGGGACGCCAATAGGTAGATGAACCTTTGGACTCGCAATTAAGATGATCCCACCATAACTCTTGTATATGCAGATCAATAATCATCAATAATCAATTACATTAATAATCAATGGAGTCAGTAATTGTCACGCACTGTGATCTTTTAGTCATGATTAACCATACCTTTAGTAAAAGTTAGAATATTTATTTCCCTATATTAACAATGCTAAAGTCATGTAAATTTATCTCAAAATCAAATGATACACATATAGAAACAACACTGGCTGTCCAAAGCGACGGAAGAAACGTAATCTAATCAAAGCTTGAACTACAACACATTCTGAAGTTACTGTACAAATTAATAACAAGAACAATTGCGCAAACAATATCACATTTAGATTTATCAAAGAAATTCATCAAGCATTATTCCCTATTAGCAGATTTTCATTAGTGAGGATCCTTAACTAACACCAGATTAGCATCAGCATGTTGGGCTTCATGCAAAACAATTTAGTAACATGAATTTGGAAAAACATTGAACTAAGGCTCTAAAAAAACAGTATTCGGGACCTAGAACGAAAAAGCCAATATGCATGACATTCACATGGGTACAGTAATACCTCTCCTCAATTGGGTCGGAAACCTAAGATAGTCTTCGTCATCAGGACGATCAGCAAGGCATCAGGATTCAACATTGAAGTTCAGAAAATGCAAAGTCTTTAAACAACTCGAAAGAATAGAGGTAAACACTCCAGAATAATAGTGAGATTGCCATATCGCCTCTTGGTGCAGTCCCGTTAAGTTAAATTCACTAAAACTACTTCCCATATCCCTATTGGTTAAGGGATTGCATGTTTTCACTTTGTCAAATAAAACTAAAACTCCAAATCTATGAATTCTACCATTATTCCATTCACATGTCCCTGACTGTTTTTTTCCTGCAATGTTCTCATCATCCGGCTCGTCAGGTAACAATATTGTTGCAACTTCTACTCCAGTCAGTGTCTCCATTGTTCTCCTCTTGAGAAAGTCAGTCTTCCACACATTACACGCATAGGGGGTCATTCCGACCCCCGCGGGCGGCGGAAGCCGCCCGCCTGGCGGAAACCGCCAGAAGACCGTACCGCGGTCAAAAGATGCAGCGGTCATTATGACTTTCCCGCTGGGCGGGCGGGCGACCGCCAAAAGGCCGCCCGCCCGCCCAGCGGGAAAGCCCCAGCAACAATGAAGCCGGCTCCGAATGGAGCCGGCGGAGTTGCTGGTGTGCGACGGGTGCAGTGGCACCCGTCGCGATTATCAGTGTCTGCTTGGCAGAAACTGAAAATCAATGTGGGGCCCTGTTAGGGGGCCCCACGACACCCATTCCCGCCAGCCTGGCTGGCGGGAAGGGGGTCGGAATCCCCATGGCGGCGCTGCTTGCAGCGCCGCCGTGGAGGATTCACAGGGGCAGGGGAAAACCGGCGGGAAACTGCCCCTGATGCACCATCAGCCTGTTGGCGGTGCATTCTCCAACCCCGGCCGGAATGACCCCCATAATGTTACATTTAGCAAGAACAGCATCTTTTAGCAATCGGTTCTCATGAGAAAAGATTCTCAGCTATGAGCACATTACACAACACAATGGAAAATCACAATTTAACTCTCTAGGACAGCCATTAATTAAACGTTAAGAAATACAGCTTGACATGAGGCCTGGCAACTAGGCCAAGACCTTCGCTAAAAGTTAAGGCCTACAGTTAATAAATCTAATATAGCCTTAGAACCCGCCGTAGCGGGCTCTACCGGCTATTAAAGGCCCGCTCCCCGCGTTAAATGCCCGAGCCGAAGGCGAGGGCATTTAACAATGGAGAGGGACTTTAATAGCCGGTAGAGCCCGCTGTGGCGGGTTCTAAGGCTATTAGAACATTCTGCCACTCAGGGCAGAATGTTCTCTTAAAATAAACAAATTGCTCACGGAGCCCCGAGGGGATTAGAATCCCCTCCGGCTCCGTGAGGCTTTGTTCACAGCTGCTGAACAAAGCCCATTGGAATGTTGGCGCTGCAGGCTTTTACCGGCTAGTAAAAGCCCACAGCACTCCATTGTTTTCAATGGAGCCCCCAACATTCCAATGTTCTAATACATAATGAATAACCCTTAATGTGACATATCGCTACATTAATCAAACATATGCTCAACATTTCATATTCATACAATTAATAAATACACTTCATGAACATTGGTGGCCACTCATCGTGATCACATTTTCAAATGTGTGCATTATTTTTCTACGTTATTATATTTTCGACAAAAATCAATTTAGCAGAATACATAGACAGCTATTGATAATTTTTATTAAAACACCTGCGCTATCAGGGGTAGCTCGAAACTTGGGTAGGATGTTCATTTAATTTTGTAAATAACTTGTGCAATGTCTCCATGAGACATCCTCTTACCTTCTCAATCACGTCTTAAAATATTTCAACAAGTTTAGATGTCAACAACAATTCTTTGAATTCTTTCAAAACCTCAGCTGTAAGTGTGTCAGTGCCCGGGGTTTTCCCTCACCTCAAAGAGTGTGTTGTGTCCACAATTTCATCAACAGTGGTAAAGAAAGGGTGACATACCTGATGTACTATGGATTATAGCTGAAAACTCCATGGACAGCTGTTAGCGGAATCTAATTTTAAAATATCTACACATCTGTAATACTCAGGAAAATAATGATACAATCTCCCACAGTTTAAAATAGAAATGACGATTTCTGTTAAAGCGGACATGGAATTTTGAACATTTTCTATTAGCTTACCATAAATTTAGCTATTATTTTACCATTTGAGCAAAATGCTGCTCAAGTAATGTTTGTGCTAAATTTAGACTTAAGCCTAATTAATTTTTCAAGGTCAAAATGTCTACCATCAATTAAACCTTTTCATGACACACCCGAAAGATATTGAATGTCCTATCATGCCGCATGAGGCTTGCATGCTCCCAACAGGTTTTCAAAGCTGAGCTGAAGACTCATCTACTGCACCCTTTTGGTGTCATTCCATACTCTCACCTACTGCTGCTGATTTGGGATGTTTCAATTGTCAGACCTGATGCTCCCATCCAACTGAAAGTTGATAATTCTGATGTCAAAAAGCTTGATACGCTCTACACCTTCTCCTTTAAAGTACAAATTTTATTTCTTTGAAATATTATTTTTCAATGTAGTCTGAAATACACCTATAAAAAACTCTGGCACCCTATTGGTTTAAGTGGTGCTACATCAACAACTATAAGTAAATAAATGAACAAATGAAATAAATCCAAAGTTAGGACTCACACCCTTTTTTCACTGTCTTAATTTGTTATACAATGTTTGTATAGTCTACTTCTTTCATTAACCATTTATTAGTTATAATGAAGATAAATTCAAGATATTTTGAATTGTCACTGATTTTAACCCAATATCACAAGCATGGTTAAAAGGTATAATTTTCGAATCCAGATTACTATGCACTATACCACCATATAAATAATCCTGTGAATATAATTTATGAAGAAATTAGAAATATATCTATTTGATAGACGGATAAAACTCCAGGTGTCACTTATTAGATTATTATTTAATGATTTGATTATAGTAATTAGTTACTAATTGGAGGCACATACTTCAGATTAGGAATCAATTGTTTATTCCAATAGAAATTTCCTCACCAAGTGGTCATTGTTTGTTCATATGATAAATTGCATTTTACCATGGAAATATATTTCCTTTTACATAGGTGCATTTATTTTCATTAGAGAGTATTTTTTCACTTAAATCCTAATTGGCAACTTAATCCATCATCCTACTGTGTCTGAAAAATGAGAAAGATTTGGGGAAACGTTTCTGAACAGTCAGGAAATATGATACACAGTTATGGGCTAAGATGTATGATTGGATATGTGTGATTGAGTAATAGGGCTATTAAATTTGTACCATTCCAATATAGCCACTAAAAGTCAGTAACTGGCAAAAAAAAAGTGAAATGAGGTGGAAGGTGTCTTGGGTCTGTTTATTAAATGTGAAATAATCAGCCTTCTAGTAGTCTGAGGGCTGTAGTGTATCAATCTTTTCATTTGGTTGAAATACAACACTGCAATCTGCAATGCCTCTTCTTTCTCCTTACCAATCCCTGATGTAACACCCAGACGTCGGTCTCTAATGGGTGCACAGTGGCTCTGTATGCAGGAAAGTATGATTTATGCAACACCTTCAAATTATTATAACACCTTGAACCTCCATACAAACTGTGTTGAGCTCGGTAGCCACACTACATTAACTAGAACTCACTACTCTCCCATGCACTGTGTTCTCACAATGGTTTTGATTTGTGATGTCATAAGTCTTACTATACAGTAAATGGTAATATTTTACGGTATAAGTGATATAAAATGGTATAAGCAGTGCCTGGAAAAGGTACAAGAGATAGTTAATGTAGTGTGGGGCTACCAAGTACAATACACTGTAGGGAGATGCATGAGTAATAATAATTTGAAGGTGTTGCGTGAATTATAAACTAAAAGTATAAGTATAACTTACAAATTACAATCTTTACGTAGTTTGAGTTTGATTTGTTATCTAAAGAATAATTCAAGTTGTAGTAATTTGAACTTGGTGTGAAAAGTATGAATTTAAGTTATAATAACCTCAGAATTTGTAATGATTGTGTAGTTTAAGTTGGGTTTTTGGGAGGGCTGGGCATATATGTAAACCTGTTTTCTCATATCTCTCTTCCCTTACTTTCTTACTAGTAAGAAATACATCCTGTGGATATCTAGACAAAAGGTTTGCATTAGCCTGCTTAGTTCCTTTCCCATGTAGTGTCTAGAAACGGAATGTCTGTAAGGTTAAGAACCAACAAAGCACACGTTTGTTATTGCCTTTCTTTTGGGCCATCCACTCCAGGGGGGCATGATCCATAAAAAGGGTGAATTCCTGACCTTCCAGGTAGAATCACAGGGTTTCAATGGCCCATTTTATGGCTAATGCTTCTTTTTCCACCACTGTATAGTTCTTCTCTCTTTTCGAATAGTTTCCTGCTACTATACTCCACAGGAGGTTCCTCTCCTTTTTTTCACCCTTGGACAGTACAGCAGACCCATTTCTGATGCATCTGTTTGTAAAACGAAGGACCTAGTATAATGAGGGCTGATTAAAATTGTTTCAGAGAGGAGGATCTTTTTTGGAGTAAGGAAGGTCTTCAGGACTTCAGGAGAGGGCTGTTGTAACTCAAGCTCTGTTTGAGTGGATTTGTTCAATAGATCGGTCAAAGGGGCTGCAAGCTGAGAGAAGCAGGGAACAAATTCTCTATAGTAGCCAAGAAGCCAGAAAAAGGCACGGAGATCCTTCTTGTTTCTTGAGAAGGGGATTCTGGAGACAGCTGCTATCTTCTCAGCTTGTGGTTGTATATGGCCTTCCTCCAGAAAGAAACCGAGATATTTTACTTTTCTTGCTGCCAAGTGGCTGTTCGCAGGGTTGATCGTAAACCCACTTGCCCCGAGGGTTTGTATGGGAGCATGTAAATGCTCTAAGTGTTGTTCCTATGATCAACTATATATTGTGATGTCTATATAGGCAGCAAAATACTGTTTGTGGAGTTTCCGTATCATGTTCATCAGGTGTTGGAAGGTTGCGGGTGCTCAATGGAGCCCAAAGGTAATATTGTAAAATGATACAAACACCTTGGGGTGGAGAAGGCAGTGTCCCCCTGTCCTGTTTCCGAAGGCATACTTGCCAATACCCTTTAGAGAGATCCAAGATACTGACATACCTGTCGTCTCTCTACCATCTCTTCCACTCTAAGGAGTGGATACGTGCTGAACTGTGATTTTTTTTTTACTTCTCTGAAATCTATGCAGAACCTCACTGACCCTTCGTGTTTTGGTATCAGGACGATTGGGGAATTCCATTCGCTGATGGATGGTTGAGTTGTACCCATTTGTAAAATCTGCCTAACTTCTTGTTCAATGGTGTATCTATGAGCTTCCGATATGGCCTTAACCGCACTATTTTCCCTGTAGAGGTATTAATGGAATGTTTCAACAGGGTGCTTTTACCCAGCAACTGGGAAAAAATCTCCTGAAGCGAATAGAGCTGCTGGGTTATTCCCAGCTTCAGTGTATCAGGGAGGTTGGGGTCTATACTTTGTAGGAATAAAGGGGTGTCATTTCTGGGCAATCCTACCATAACAAGTATGGAACCTTCCCATTTCTTCAGGAGATTTACATGGTAGATTTGGTTGGCCTTTTTATTCAAATCTATTTCTACATAGTAGGTAACTGGGGTTAATTTTTCTGTGACGACATAGGGGCCCTGCCATTGTCCTAACAATATATGGTCAGATGAAGCCATCGTTAGTAGGACGGGATCCCCAAGGTTGAAGGATCTTTCCTTAGTTTTTTTGTCATACTGCGTTTTTTGGGATAGTTGGGCCTGTTCCATATTGGTTTTGACTTTTGACTACACTTCTTATTTGCCCCAAGTGCACTTTAAGGTTGGTAACATACTCAAGCAGGGATTTAGCCCCATCTTCCTCATTTTCCAAACTCTTCCCTGACCATGTCCAGTAAAGTCCGTGGCTACTGACCATAGAGAAGTTAATAAGGAAAAAACCCTGTACATTTTTGGACTTTGCATTTGATGCAAACAGGGCAAGGGGCAACACATCCTCCTGTCTCCTTGTTTTAAGATCTAGCAGGTTTTTACAGTACTTTTCAACATTGTGTTGTAATATTCAACAAACCCATCCATTTGCAGGCGATAAGCTGCATTATGGATTTGTTTGATCCCCAGTTGTTGGCATACCTGCTGCATGGTCCTAAGCACAAATGGGGTCCCTTGGTCTGTTAGGAACTCCTTCAGGAACCCCACCCTTGAAAACATGTTAATCATGGGCTTGGCTATGTGAGTCATGTTGGAATTTCTGAATGTCACTGCTTCAGGAAAACAAATGGCATAGTCCATGAGAACCAACACATAACAACAACCATTGTGGGAGGGAAGAAGGGGTCCTATGATGTCCATGCCGACTCTCGTAAAGGGTTCTTTTATGATGGGTAGGGGCATGAGGGGAACTTTACTGGCATGATAATGACTGTTCTTTTGACATATGGGGCACACTCTACATTACTTTTTCATGTGTTGGTAGATCCCTGGCCAATAAAAGTTATCTAGAATGGCATTTTCAGTTTTCTCTGTACTGAAATGGCCCCTCAGGTGATGACTGTGTGCTAAAAACAAGACATTTCCTCTAAAAGGAGCAGGTACCAACAGTTCCTAGGGCTGTGTTTTCCATCTCTTTCTATACAACCGCCCTCCCTGAAGTTAAAACTGGGGGCCTACATGGTTGGGATTTTCCTGTTCAGGAATAACATTCAGGCTTCTCGAAACATGGAATCTTCTTGTTGGGTAGCATAGAAATTCTGATCCGTCTCTCAGATGGCCTCATCTGTGCATATCAGTAGTATGGTTTGAGGTGCTTTCTTTTCCTCCCGCCTTTGCCTTCTGCTTTTTTGTTTTTGGATGAGGGCCTATTGTGGTCTTTGGCCCGGGAAAAGAGTACGGTCCCCAATCATGGGTCTCCCTCCCTTCATGACTCCTGAACCAGGGTTTCTAGATGGAGTAGTTGTTCCCAACTACCAATGGTTCTGTCAGTTTTGAGAGGCACAATGGGGTTAGTGCTATGTTGGATTTGAACTTCTGTCACAAGATATCTCTTTCTATCCCCATGTACACATTAGATGTTTACATGGCCAGTGATATGGGTTATACCCCCTGGAAGGACCTTGGGACGCATCACACTCTGAAGACATCCTGTATCCACAAGAGTTGTGACAGGTTCACCGTTGACAGAAAGTCAACAATGATAGGGTAGTTTCTCTGTGGGAGGAGTGCAATATAAAGTAGGAACCATTCCTATTAGCATAGGTTCTTCATTCTGTGGGCAGAACTAAGCAATGTGTCCATCACCACCACACTCAAAACATTGAAGTCCTAAAGAGGTGGGTCATGGTGCTGGCATGTAGACATCATTGTCATAGTATTGGGTTTCTTGAGCAAAGGGGTTCTGTGAGGTCCTATGACCCCCTCCCAGATGTCCCCAATGGGGTTCTTCCCACCCTGTGCCCGACTAAATGCACTTCTGATCTCTACTGCTTTTTCAAGGGTCAAATGGTCATTTTGTCTGACCCACTTCTGTATCAGGGTTGAGAGAGGAAAGAGATTGTTCCAGGTATATCTTCTCTATAATATCACCCTTTGAAGTGGTGAGAGGTTTGAGCCACCGATCTGTCAAGTCTCTGATGTGGTAGTGCAAGGCTTGGGGTGTTTTCCTATGGCTCTTCTCTGATTCGGCATAGACTGACATAATAGGTTTCTTTGTCCACCCCCAACCATTCTAGTAAACCCTTCTTAATATCTTCTTAGGAAGTAGTACCTAAGGGGTTAGCAGCCTGATGCGTGGCTTTGAGGTCGCTTGATAGCCTAGATATTGTCCCCACTTGTCCGCTGGCCATGCTGTGGCCTGAGCCACACGCTCCAGGTTGTGGAAAAAGAAGTCCGGATCCTCTCCTCAGACATATTTCTGCAGCCATACTGCCCCTTTGCTGTCTCAGAACATCAGTGAGTTTACCAATGGCAGTGTTCTGTGTCTGGGTTTGGCCTGTTAAGTCCTTATGGAGGGTCTCTCTGATATGGACTTCTCCATGGCCTTCTTTAATTTTTCTTGGCTCTCAGGCCCTCAGCTATCCTGTGGACCACAGCCTCTATGTCACCAGATCCCACTTCTGACACCACCTGGTGGAGGGCTGTGGGGATATATAAACACAGAGGCCGAATGGGATTCAGATAATCAACAATTATAAGGATGTTGATGATGGATCTACTGGTATTAATCTCCCTTTTGGTTTTTTAGGATCTTCTGTCCAGATGGCACTACCCTGGATTCCGCTGTGCCTCAACTATCCTGAGTTGCAGATGCTCTCCGGCATCCTCTGGGGGTGTGTACCACTCTTCACTCTACGTGTCAGGCCCTTCGTCCAGGCTGACAGTTTTCTCCTGCACGTCGGCTTCAGATGGGCTTCTGCCAACTCCTGTCTTGCTTCCTCGATCCTCTCCTTTCCCAACCTCCTCCTCACCGCCTTCCTTTCAGGCCCTTTTCTCACAGTGTTTTTGTAGAAAGAATAAACATTTTTCTAACTATAACTTATCCCCAATTTTATTTTTGTATTGAAATTTACTAAAAAAATAAATAAATCATGCAGTAAAATGTGTCACTGAGTGGAGAATTGTTAGGTGTAGTGTCGTACATTACAGTGGAGGAGACTGTCACACAGTGGAGTGTCGTAGAGTTGAGTGTTGTAGAGTGAAGTGCAATGCAGTGGAGTACTGTGTGGTAGACTGGAGGAGTGTAGAGTGGCATTGACTGAGTAAAGTGTTGCATTGTGGAGACAAGTGGAATTGCATAGCGTAGAGTGTCATCTCATACAGTACAGTGCCACAGAGTGGAGTACAGTATAGTGACGTAGCATAAACTGGAGTAAAGTGTTATAAAGTGGAGTGGTGCGTCAAATAGTGTAGTGGTGCACCATGTCATAGAGTGTGGAAATCCTTGTAGAGTGAAGTTGCATAGAGTGGAGTACAGTATTGTTAAAGTGCAGTATGGTAGAGTAGAATCAGCACTGCTAAATAGCCCACAAATTACGGCACTCATGGCATCTTTAATAACATCATTAATAATATAAATGTAATAGTAGCAGTAAAATTTTTGATGAAAAACTGTGCATGGTAGTGGTGCGTGTTATAGGTACCTTAGGGCACGAGTTATACTTACTTGAGATAACACTAACTATACCATGATAACAGATGAATTTCTATGGTTTTGTATGTTTAAAATGTGAGCCAAACTATAACACCCCTGTAATCTTTGTTCTTTTAAGTGAATATACACGTATATATATATATATATATATTTGCATATATATATATATATATATATATATATATATATATATATATATATATATATATATATATATATATATATATATATGTATATAAAATACCCAGTGGTGGACAGACTTTCCATAGGAAGAGTTTTTCTTGCTTGGATCTTCAAAAAACTTTCCCAAAAAAAAGAAAAGATTAATCCACGTCAACTGCTTCCTGGAATGTTTCAGGGTGCTCTGTCAAGCGGGGGCTGAGAAAAAGGGGGGTCCCGAAAGGCATGTTCTACATGCAGTTTGTATAGAAATTTCTGAACAGTCCTACAGCCACAACAACTGACAAGAGTTACACCAAATTGTCAGAAGGCTGCATCTTTACCCAGAAATTGTGCTTTTTGTGAATTGTTGTAAATCTGTTCTCTAGCTTTTGAGAAATTAAGGTTAAATATTTATAACTAGATGGATTATTGGGCTCTCAGCAGTCCAGCGGGAATGCAAATTAAAAAAATCTAAATTCTGTTTGGCCAATAGGCCCCTTTTTCCCACTGGTTGTCTTGATCCCATGGGAGCAAATGCTCCAGTGGGAGCTCAGGCTCGGATTGGTTAGCCGCTGCCTGACAAAAATGCTGTGGTTGTGATTACAGGACACGGGGACACCATTCTTGAAAATATAAAAATATAAGATATCTAGAGCAAGGGTATGAATACCTTACCCCCTGGACCTTATGGTCACCAAGAAACCAAGAAAAAAGCACAAGTGGTCTGCATCAAAGGAAGTTCCAACAGCTTCAAGGAGATCTTCTTCATCATTAATGATTTCACTTTGCCCTCAGTCACTGTAACTAGCATTGAGTTCCCAGCCCCTCTGTGACAACTTATCCAACTTCTTCCACAGCAAAATTGCAAACATTTACATCTACTATCATCTACAGCAACTTCGCACACCATCCCAACCCAAAAGAACTTATTACTAACCTACCCACCACAAACTAAGAGCCCACCTGACTGAATGGACATCCCTCACCAGAAACAACACAGCTGCAATCATATGGACTATGGGCCCCAATGAATCCATGCCCCCACCAGATCTACAACCTGGGAGCATCAGCAGTCAGCACCACCCTGACACACATCATCAACATCTCCATCACATCCACCACTTTCCCAGATGAATGGAAGCTTGCATTAATTAGTGCCCTGAAACCTACAGCTGACCCCAATTAACTGAGCAACTTCGGACTCATCTCTCTGCTTCCCTATCAAGCCAATGTGATTGAGAAGGCCTTCAACAAGCAACTCACACCACACCCCGAACTTTACTATCTTCTAGACTACACTCAATTAGGTTTCGTAAGAACCACAGCACCAAAACAACAATCATCGTAGCCACCAATCACATTTGAATCAACCTGGATTGAGGAGAAACAGTGGCCCTCATCCTGTTTGATCTTAACACTCTCATCAGAAGACTCTACAAGACTGGCAGTCAAAGATCCATTCTTAAATGGATCTGTTCTTTTCTCACAGGAAGAATCCAAACACATCACATTAGAGAACAAGAAATTGATATGCGAAGACCCAAAGGGACCGTTCCTCAGCTCACCCTTTTCCACATATACATGACACCACTCGCCAACATCATCCGATTACAAGACATCACGTCATCTACACCAATGACACCCTACTCATCCTCTGACTGACATAACAACAGCTGCCAGAACCAACTTTACCAACTGCATGACCCTAGTAGCAGAATGGATGTGAATCAACTGCCTGCAGCTGAACTACAATAAGACAAAACTACTGTTGTTCGGGAACAAGGCATCCACATGGGACACTACATGGTGACCATCGGAGCTAGAACCACACCCATAGACCATGCAAAAACTCTTGGGATCAACCTAGATGAGAAGCTCAACATGATGGCTCAAGACAAGCTCCTGCATCTACATTCTATGCATGTTGTGAAAAATCTTCACATGGTTGCCTTGAACATCAGACAAACTGTCACACAAACATTTATCACCAGCGGGCTGGACTACAGCAACACTCCCTAAGCTGAAATACAAAACACAGGCTCCAGACCATCCAGAACACAGATGCAAGGCTCATACTGGACCTCCCACACTGCACCCACATCACACCGCACCTCAGGAAGCTTTACTGGCTTCCCATTCACAAGCTCAGAGAATTCAAACTTCTCACACACATACAAGCCCTGAAGAACACAGGACCAGAATACCAAACAGCCCCATACACTTTCGGCAACCCATCAGACACCTATACTTTGCTTCCCTCTCACTCGCACACATTTTCCGCATCCATAAAAGCAAAACTGGAGGCCATGCATTCTCCTACGTTTCACCCAAGACATGGAACGGCCTCCCTCTACACATCAGAGCCTTCTCCTCACTTTTTGAGTTCCACAAAAAGCTTGTCTCTTCGTATAAGCACCTTGGGGACCACAAAGCTACACACCTGTCCGAGCCCCTGGATACGCTCTCTGGTGATTAGTGCACTATATAAATCAGTATAATATAACATGCTTACTTTTGCAATTCACTGAAAAACCAAAGGTGAAAGCAATGTTATGGTCAGGACTAAACGTCAGGTAAAACGCAACAGTTTAAACCAAAAAAAAACACTGAAATGTACCAGTTATAGTTAAGCTCAAGTAACTTTACCTTGCACCCTGCATTGCTTATGACCTCACATATTTCAACACTTGTGACATGTTCTATGTCATCGTTGATGACATCACTAACACAACTAAATGTAATCATTGATTACATCAATGTGCCTGGCACACCTTTTTTCTCCTTATACTTCCCTTCTTCTTTAGTTGCCCTTCTTTCTTTTATTCTATCCTTATTCTTTTCATATTTCCATATTATTTCTTAAATTTTCAGTCTTCATTACAATTAATAGTTTTTGTTTTCTTTCTAGATAACTATGAGTGCTGCCAATTGGACCTTAGTAACTGACTTCATTCTTATTGGATTCACCAGCATACCTGAGCTACAGGTTGTGTACTTTATTTTATTTTTGCTTATCTACATACTCACAGTCACTTTTAACACCATTATCATTGCCGTTGCGCAGCTCGATTACGCTCTTCACACTCCCATGTACCTTTTCCTGAGTAACTTTCGATTTTTAGAAATCCGGTACACTACAGCTACTGTCTCCTCTATGCTCTCTGGCTTCTTGACAAAGAAAACATCTATTTCTTACCAAAGCTGCATTAGTCAGTTATGCTTTTTCACCTGCCTGGGAGCTGCTGAATTCTTTATCCTCACAATTATGGCCTTAGCTATGTGGCCATCTGTAATCCTCTGCGGTATTCAGTCATCATGAACCAAAGAGTCTGTGTCCAGCTGGCTGGAGCTTCCTGGCTCAGAGGATTTATGTGTGGGCTGACATTCACCATCCCAGTCTCCAAACTAATCTTTTGTGCGGACAAGATTGACCACTTTTTTTGTGATTTTGCCCCACTTTTAATCCTTGCGTGCTCAGACAAGTATCAATCTGAGATTACATCCTTAATTCTTTCCTGCACTTTGGTTCTTAGCTCCCTTCTGCTCACTATGGTATCATATTTCAACATTGGCAAGACCATCCTGAGGATTCCATCGAAAGCAGGGCGCCAAAAGGCCTTCTCCACCTGTGCCTCGCATCTGACTGTAGTGGGCATCTTCTATGGGACAATAATTTTAATGTACCTACTGCCAGCATCAAACTACTCCTTCCACACGGACAAAGTCATGTCTGTGTTCTACTCTGTCATTACACCATTCCTGAATCCCTTCATATACAGTCTACGGAACCAGGGTGTGCGGACTGCACTGCAAAAAATCAAATCAAATCAAATCATTAGCATTTATAAAGCGCGCTACTCACCCGTGCGGGTCTCAAGGCGCTAGGGACAAAGGGGGTGGTTATCGCTGCTCGAACAGCCAGGTCTTTAGGAGTCTCCGGAAAGCGGAGTGGTCCTGAGGCTGGTGGGGAGGGAGTTCCAGGTCTTGGCCGCCAGGAAGGAGAAAGATCTCCCACCCGCCGTGGAGCATCGGATGCGAGGGACGGCGGCGAGTGCGAGGCCAGAGGAGCGGAGGGGGCGGGTGGGGACGTAGAAGTTGAGCCGTCTGTTGAGGTATTCCGGTCCCTTGTCGTGGAGGGCTTTGTGTGCGTGGGTGAGAAGTCGGAAGGTGATCCTTTTGCTGACTGGGAGCCAATGCAGGTGTCTCAGGTGTGCGGAGATGTGGCTGTTGCGGGGTACGTCGAGGATGAGGCGGGCTGAGGCGTTTTGAATGCGTTGCAGGCGATTTTGGAGTTTGGCGGTGGTCCCAGCGTAGAGGGTGTTGCCGTAGTCCAGGCGGCTCGTGACGAGGGCGTGGGTCACGGTTTTTCTGGTGTCGGCGGGGATCCAGCGGAAGATCTTGCGGAGCATGCGGAGGGTGAGGAAGCAGGCGGAGGACACGGCGTTGACTTGCTTGGTCATGGTGAGAAGGGGGTCCAAGATGAAGCCGAGGTTGCGGGCGTGGTCTGCAGGGGTCGGTGCGGTGCCGAGGGCCGTGGGCCACCAGGAGTCGTCCCAGGCGGACGGGGTGTTGCCGAGGATGAGGACTTCAGTTTTTTCAGAGTTCAGCTTTAGGCGGCTGAGCCTCATCCAATCTGCGACGTCCTTCATACCCTCTTGTAGGTTGGTCTTGGCGCTGGCGGGGTCCTTGGTGAGGGAGAGTATAAGTTGGGTGTCGTCGGCGTAGGAGGTGATGATGATGTCGTGCTTGCGTACGATGTTAGCGAGGGGGCTCATGTAGACATTGAAGAGTGTCGGGCTGAGTGATGAGCCTTGAGGTACGCCGCAGATGATCTCAGTGGGTTCTGAGCGAAACGGAGGGAGGTAGACTCTTTGGGAGCGGTTTACGAGGAAGGAGGCGATCCAGTCCAGGGCCTGGTCTTGGATCCCGGTGGAGCGGAGGCGGGTGATTAGGGTGCGGTGACAGACGGTGTCAAAGGCAGCGAGAGGTCGAGAAGAATGAGGGCGACTGTTTCACCGTTGTCCATCAGGGTTCTGATGTCGTCTGTGACTGAGATGAGGGCGGTTTCTGTGCTGTGGTTGGTTCGGAATCCGGTCTGTGAGGGGTCGAGCAGGTTGTTGTCTTCCAGGAAGGTGGTCAGCTGTTTGTTGACGGTCTTCTCTATTACTTTGGCTGGGAAAGGCAGAAGGGAGATGGGACGGACGTTTTTCAGGTCGCTCGGGTCAGCCGTAGGTTTCTTTAGTAGGGCGTTGACTTCGGCGTGTTTCCAGCATTCGGGGAAGGTAGCAGAAGAAAAAGAAGAGTTGATGACGGTCTGGAGGTGCGGGGCGATGATGTTGTCGGCTTTGTTAAAGATGAAGTGCGGGCAGGGGTCCGAAGGGGCGCCGGAGTGGATAGAGTTCATGATGGATTTGGTTTCTTCCGTGCTGATGTGGGTCCAGTTGTTGAGGGTGATGGTCGGGGATGTGGGTTCGGTGGTGTTAGGTTGGGTCTGGTGTCCGAAGCTGTCGTGGAGGTCGCTGATCTTGCGATGGAAGAAAGTGGCGAGGGATTCGCATAGATCCTGTGAGGGCGTGACGGCGTTGGCGTTGGCGCTGGGGTTGGAGAACTCCTTGACGATGCTGAAGAGTTCTCTGCTGTTGTGGCTGTTTTTGTCCAGTCTGTCGGTGAAAAAATTCCTTTTGGCAGTGCGGATCAGGTGGTGGTGTTTGCGGGTAGCGTTCTTGAGGGCGGTCATGTTGTCAGCGGTGCGGTCCTTGCGCCAGGCTTTCTCAAGTGCGCGACAAGTTTTCTTTGATTCTTTGAGGGTGTCAGAGAACCAGAGGGGTTTCTTGGTGTTGTTCTGTCGCTGCGAGCGTTTGAGGGGAGCAAGGTTGTCTGCGCAGTTGGAGATCCAGTTTGTGAGGTTGAGGGCTGCGACGTTGGGGTCGGTGGTGAGGGTGGGTTGGTTGGCGGCGAGTGCGGCGAAGAGTTGCTCTTCAGTGATCTTGTTCCACTGTCGGCGAGGGATGGGTTGAGTGCGGAGGTGGCGGGTCTCGCGTCGGAATGTGAAGTGGACGCAGCTGTGGTCGGTCCAATGAAGGGCGGAGGCGTGGCTGAAGAAGACATGTTTGCTGGCGGAGAAGATAGGGTCGAGTGTGTGTCCGGCGATGTGGGTGGCAGTGTTCACCAGTTGTTTCAGGCCGAGGTTGGCGAGGTTGTCGAGCAGGGTGGTGGTGTTGGGGTCGTTGTTTTGTTCCAGATGGAAGTTGAGGTCGCCTAGGAGGATGTAGTCCAGTGAGGCGAGGGCGTGCAGGGAGATGAAGTCGGCGATGGTGTCGCTGAAAGGGGCGCGAGGTCCGGGAGGACGGTAGACGAGGGATCCTCTGAGGGTGGTCCTCGGGTCGGTGCGAATCTGAAAATGCAGGTGTTCAGCGGCAAGAGGGGAGTCTTCAGTGGAGGTGGTGACGCTGATGGAGTCTTTGAAGACGATGGCGATGCCTCCTCCTACTTGGTTGGTGCGGTCTTTCCTGGAGATCTTGTAGCCTTCGGGGATGGCGGTGGCGATGTCTGGAGCAGAGGAGGCGTTCATCAAGGTCTCCGTGATGAAGGCGACGTCCGGTGCTGTGGAGTCTAGGAGGTCCCAGAGTTCAACGGCGTGTTTGTGAACGGAGCGAGCGTTGACTAGGATGCACTTGAGGTGGTTGATGGCGCGTGGGCTTGTGGTCGTAGTTGTTGCGTGGTGGAAGATGCGTTTGCAGAAGTTGCAGGCGAAGGGTCCATGGGTGCGTTTGGGGTGAGCTTGGAAGCAGGTGTTGGAGCGTCCTGGGTTGAGGGCATGGAGGGTGGTGGGGTCATAGCGGATCATCGGGGCTTGGGAGCGCTGGGGACCAGGGGTCATGGCGCTGGGCGCGGGCCAGGCGCAGACGGGCGCAGACGGGCTTGCCCCTGGCGCACCTCCGGCACGCCAGCGGCGCACCCGCTGCGCGCGCCCGCTGCGCTTTCGCGCAGCGGCCGCCATATGAGGTAGGAGGGGGGGGAGGGGTCAGCTGGGGGCGAATGGGAGCTGGGGGGCGGGGGCGTGCAGGAGGTCGTGGCGGGAAAGCGCGAGGGAGGGGGGGGACAGGTAGAGTGAGAAGAGCTGGGGGAGGGGGGTTTAAGGGTGGAGGGGGGAGAGTGTTAGGAGGTTTAGGAGATTAGGGAGAAAGATAGGTGTAGGGTTGTGAAGATAGGGGAGGGGGGGTTGTAGAGGTGGGTGAGGGTGAGAGGTAGAGTGAGGGGATAGGAAGATAGGTAATAGAGGGGGTGGCGGGAGGGGGGGAGAGATAGAGAAATAGGTAGAGAGAAAAGGTAGATAGAGAGATCGATAGATAGGGAAAAAGATAGAGAGATAGGAAGATAGGAAGATAGGAAGAGGTGGAGAGTGAGGGAGTTGGATAGTGGGATAGAGAGATGGAGAGATAGGTAGATAGGAGGAGTGAGGGAGGTAGAAAGTGAACGGGTTAGATAGGGGAGATAGAGGGGGGGATGCGAGTGGGATGAGGCAGGAGCAGGAGGGCAGGCGCGGGGAGAAGAGGACGGAGGAGGCAGAAGAGCCGAAGGCAGAAGACAAGAAGACAAGAAGAAAAGAAGAACAGAAGAAAAGAAGAACAGAAGAGCAGAAGACCGGAAGGACTGAAGACCGGAAGAGCAGAAGACCGGAAGAGCAGAAGACACACAGAAGAACACAGAAGAACACAGAAGAACAGAGAGGAGTACAGAAGAACAGAGAAGAATACAGAAGAACACAGAGGAAGACAGAAGAACACAGAGGAAGACAGAAGAAGACAGAGGAAGACAGAAGAACACAGAGGAAGACAGAAGAAGACAGAGGAAGACACAAGAACAGAGAAGAATACAGAAGAACACAGAGGAAGACAGAAGAAGACAGAGGAAGACAGAAGAAGACAGAGGAACACAGAAGAACACAGAAGAACACGGAGGGAGATACAAAAAACGAAGAAACAGGGTGCAGAATACCACAGCAGAAGATGAGGAAGAAGAGAAGAGGAGAGAAGACGGGGAGAAGAGGAGTACAGAAGAAGAATACAGACGAGGAGCGAGGAGGAAGAACAGAGAAGAAGGAAAGAGGAAAAGAAGCAGGAGCAGGAGAGAGGGTGAGTAGCGCGGGGCAGAACGAGGGGCTGGGAGGTGGGGGGTACTTACTGTGGGGTGGGTCTCAGGAACTCAGGAACCTGGAGGAGCTGCAGCGGCAGGGGGAGCGACCTACCCTTGGGTCAAGGGTCGCTACCACTGTCGCGCAGCGGCCGCCACATGAGGTAGGAGGGGGGGGAGGGGTCAGCTGGGGGCGAATGGGAGCTGGGGGGCGGGGCGTGCAGGAGGTCGCGGCGGGAAAGCGCGATGGAGGGGGGGACAGGTAGAGTGAGAAGAGCTGGGGAAGGGGGGTTTAAGGGTGGAGGGGGGAGAGTGTTAGGAGGTTTAGGAGATTAGGGAGAAAGATAGGTGTAGGGTTGTGAAGATAGGGGAGGGGGGGCTGTAGAGGTGGGTGAGGGTGAGAGGTAGAGTGAGGGGATAGGAAGATAGGTAATAGAGGGGGTGGCGGGAGGGGGGGAGAGATAGAGAAATAGGTAGAGAGAAAAGGTAGATAGAGAAATCGATAGATAGGGAAAAAGATAGAGAGATAGGAAGATAGGAAGATAGGAGGAGGTGGAGAGTGAGGGAGTTGGATAGTGGGATAGAGAGATGGAGAGATAGGTAGATAGGAGGAGTGAGGGAGGTAGAAAGTGAACGGGTTAGATAGGGGAGATAGAGGGGGGGATGCGAGTGGGGGAGGGGGGTGAGGCAGGAGCAGGAGGGCAGGCGCGGGGAGAAGAGGACGGAGGAGGCAGAAGAGCCGAAGGCAGAAGACAAGAAGACAAGAAGAACAGAAGAAAAGAAGAACAGAAGAGCAGAAGACCGGAAGGACTGAAGACCGGAAGAGCAGAAGACCGGAAGAGCAGAAGACACACAGAAGAACACAGAAGAACACAGAAGAACAGAGAAGAATACAGAAGAACACAGAGGAAAACAGAAGAAGACAGAGGAAGACAGAAGAACAGAGAAGAATACAGAAGAACACAGAGGAAGACAGAAGAAGACAGAGGAAGACAGAAGAACAGAGAAGAATACAGAAGAACACAGAGGGAGACAGAAGAACACCGAGGAAGACAGAAAAACACAGAGGAAGACAGAAAAACACAGAGGAAGACAGAAGAAGACAGAGGAACACAGAAGAACACAGAAGGAGATACAAAAAACGAAGAAACAGGGTGCAGAATACCACAGCAGAAGATGAGGAAGAAGAGAAGAGGAGAGAAGACGGGGAGAAGAGGAGTACAGAAGAAGAATACAGACGAGGAGCGAGGAGGAAGAACAGAGAAGAAGGAAAGAGGAAAAGAAGCAGGAGCAGGAGAGAGGGTGAGTAGCGCGGGGCAGAACGAGGGGCTGGGAGGTGGGGGGTACTTACTGTGGGGTGGGTCTCAGGAACTCAGGAACCTGGAGGAGCTGCAGCGGCAGGGGGAGCGACCTACCCTTGCAAACACTTGCAAAGCTCCGAGGATCTTTTGCACAAGGTTAAGAGCAGACATGAAGGAACTGTAGTCCTGTTATATGGTATTCTGATTCAGCATTTACAGTGGTGCTCACAAAGCTTCTGAAGAAGAGGATCATCTGCATCTTCTCACTGTGTGAGTTGGGTGTGGGTGGTATGAAATTTGTAATAAATTAAATTACAATTTTGAATTAATTCCTGCTGATTAGGGACCCATTGACGGGAAACATCCTCAACCACGACTCCCAAACAAAGAAGTCATGGACAACGAAAGCGGAACAACGCTTTTGTTAACCACGACTTCGTTGTTAGGTGCCTTAACCACGCATGTGCTGAACAACGCACATGCGTGGTTAAGGCACAGAAGAAGGGAGTTGGCTGTTTTGGAGGACGTGATCAGGTAAGTGGGGCTGGGGGTGTTTTAGGGGTGGGAGTGGGGGGATCGGGGCATTTTTAGTTTTTGGGGGTGAGGGCCGGGGTGGTTTAGGGGCGGGGGTGGGGGGTCGGTGCATTTTTTGTTTTAGGGGGTGGAGGTTGGGGTGGTTTAGGTTTAGGGGCCGGGGTGGGGGGTCGGGCCTTTTTAGTTTTAGGGGAGGGGTGGGGTGTTGGGGTATTTTTAGTTTTTGGGAGTGGGGGGTCGGGTGGTTTAGGTTTAGCAGCAGGGGGTTCGAGGCATTTTTAGTTTTTTGGGGGTGGGGGGTAGGGGTGGATTAGGTTTAGTGGGTGTGCGGGGTTGGGCAGTTTAAGTTTTATGGGGGAGGACGGTTGCAGTAGTTTTAGGGCTGGAGGTTGTGGTACTTTAGGTTTTAGGGGTCATGGTAGTTTTAGGGGTCGGGGGTCAGGGAATGTTTAGTTTTTGGAGGTGGGGGTTGGGGTGTTGGGGTATTTTTAGTTTTTAGGGACGGGGTAGGGGTAGATTAGATTTTAGGGGGTTGGGGGTTGGGTTAGTTGTAGGGGCTGGGGTGGGGGGTCGGGCAGTTTAGATTTTGGGGTGTGGGGGGTCACTGTAGTTTTTCAGGTGGGGTCGTGGTACTTTAGGATTTGGGAGGGTTGCGGTAGTTTTAGGAGTGGGGGTCAGGGTATTTTTAGTTTTTGAGGGTGGGGGGTTGGGGTAGTTTAGGTCTAGGGGTGGGGGGTCGGGGTAGTTTTAGTTTTTAGGGGTGGGAGGGTTCGGGGTAGTTTAGGTGTTAGGGGGTTAGGGTTCGTGGTAGTTTTAGGGGTAGGGGTGGGGGTGGGGAGTCAGGGTAGTTTAGGTTTTAGGAGGGTGGGGGGTTGTGGTATGATTGTGTTAGGGGTGGCGGGGTTGGTGTGGGGGAGTCGCATGCTGGAGCCACGGATGCCATTCATGCATGCCTTTACCAGGAATGCCTGAAAAATCGTTGTTAAGGCATTCTTGGTAACAACTCGGTTGTTGTTCCGACCGTGTGATTTAGGCATGCCTGGTTCCAGCATGCATTGTTCGGACTCCTATTCCCCATTGACATGTCATTGAGATAATAGTTAACACAAGCAGATCAGGAGAGTGCATCAAAATAGGTGAGAGGGAGACTGAGAGATTGAGTGGCTTCAGCAAACGTCCTATGTCTACTATTCAACTAGTGGAGGAAATCTGACTGCTGTCTGAATTCAAAGGATTTTTCTTACCACCCAAAGCTAAATCAGAGTCTTTATTTGGGAAAAATGTGACAGACAGAGGGAAGGCTGTTCAGGGTAGGTACAAATTATCTTTGGGAAAGCATGATAGCTGAAGAACTGGTTCATTTATTTTGACTGCTATTATTTGCATTTCATAATTTTAAATGCCAAAAAACAGAAACAACTCACCCTTTCATTTTGTTCAGGAGATTGATTTTGTACCATCAGTCCTGTAACCCTCCCCAGCCAGCACAAGACTGGGGCATATTTAAGAAACATGGCGCTGCACACAGTGTTGCTCCACTTTTCTTGTGCTCTTAGCGCCTCCTCCACCATGTGTGCGGCGTATTTAGAATACGGCGCACCATGGCGCAAGGTAGGAGACAAAAGTGCCCCCATCATTTTTTTATACTATTGATGTACTCTGCAGGAAGGTTATTATACCATAAAGTAGTGCAACCCTTGCATACATGCCTGACGCAGGCATAATGTAACGTAAGGGTTTACAAAGTTGCGCAGTGCGAGCATTGCGCCACTTTGTAAATATGGCATAGGAGAAAGACCTCCTTAACGCTGCTTTTTTGTAAAAGAGAAAATTACGCTAGGACGGTGCAAGATGGCACTAGGGGCTTGTAAATATGCCCCATAGTTCTTTAACATTCTTACCTTTACATTGTCCATGCTTGCACCCCTCTGAGAAATGTACTTCAGATTCTAATTCAGCAACACTAACAATAGTCCACTCATGAGAACACTGACGTTGGGACCATTTTGACCCCCTCAATGATGATTCCCTGAGCTGTATTCCTTAGACAATGACTACCTGGCCTACTCTTTATTCCTTCACTGGATACTGCAATCTTGTGTCTTTCTGTATAAATCCTGTGTCAGAATGCAACCTCTCTCCTTCTCTCCTCCCTCTCTTCTCACTCTCTAACCACTTTCTAACTTCCTACCTCCCTTCCCTCTGTCTCTTGAAGTCTCAGCGTCCCTTCAGCAATTAATCTTGGGGGAGTGGGACAAAGGCATCGGGAGCAGCCCTTTGTTTTAAGAACTGGCCTCCAAGGGCTCCTATTCACTGAGCAAATGCCCTTTGGAAAAAAGGTCACCTCTTTGTCCTTGGGTACAATTCCTGGCAATCTCAAGGCATCCTCTATGGCTTGGGTACATGTTTATTTTGGATGCTGAGTATTTATTTGGGTGCTCGTAGCACCCCCTCTACCTGGCCTGCTTTGTACTAAGGGGCAGAGAGAAACTAAGGAAAGGAAAGATGTGTCACAATAGTCTTCATACATTGTAACATTCTGTCTAGAATATTTTCTTCATTGACTGAACATTGTAAACAGAGTCCATGATAAAAGACTGGAACCTTATAGTTTGACTTTTTACCCGAAAACAGCCAAACATTTTCTTATGGGATACTATTGTACAGAGTAAACACTATAATTGTGTTTTTGATTGGATCACAACCATTGTTATTTTCTGTTCTTTTTAATTGAAATCAGTTCCTTCATAGAAATAAAATATATGGACCTTTGCCTGGACATTGAATTCATTGAATGCAAAAGTTTGTATAGTACTGAAACTGTGTTCCAAGTCCTCCACTTCCACCTAGGGTGAGCCTTGCCTGATGTCTTTGCTTCCCCAGAGAGCCAGGTGTACAAAGGGAGTAGCTTGAATATCTTGTTGACGTCTAATAGGATCTCAGGCTCTGAGACACCAATGGCAAAGGACAGTACCCATCACAGAGAGTGACTAAGTATCATCCAAGGAAATGGCTCTCACATATCACTCAGCATGAGGTAACATCAAGGAAAGGTATGAAGGTGATTCGCACCTAAAGGAAGTCCTTGTGCACCTAGTGGGAAAGGTGTGTACAAAGTAGCAACCACACACTGGAAGACATGAAAGGAATCAGGGGGTATGCCAGAGGGCATGAGCCTCTCATCTGAATGTTTGAATAGGGGCAGAGCTACATGAAGAAAGACAGTGAAGATGTGAGTCAGACACAGTGATGTTTGAAAGGGGGCACCAGCCCCATTATGGAATCATTAAGGTAGATCCCAGCCTCATTGAAGCAGATATGAAAAGGGGCACCAGCCCCATAACTGAATTGTGACAATGGATAGCAGAGCCTTTGGAGGTGATATGAAAGGGGGAATGGGTCCCATAATGGAATTATGAAGATAAAAACCAGACCTATTGGAGGCGACATGAAAGGGGGGGTGGCCACTTATGGGAAGGAATACAAAAGAATACCAACCTTACAACTCTTTTTATGTTTAAGATCCCTTTTATTCTATAGTATAAGAGAGCAAAAAGACAACATTACAACATTTCCCACCTACATCCAGTGGCCAGTGGGGAGCTACAATCACCTCAAATGGTTAAAGGGGGAGAAGGGGAAGGGAGAGAAAAACACTCATAACGGTGACCATCCCCACGTAGAGTCCCGGTGGCAGGTTGACAGTTGAACCAAACAATTTGAGGACAACTTTTTGTTACCTCATCTGTCGAGCACCTCTATGGTTCGTCAATATCAGAGGTAGGCAGTCAGAGAATATGTAGGTACAGCGGACATGTTAGCTCCCTAAACTCCTCCGACAGGTATTGGATACACGGACCCCACATTTTATCAAAAAGGGACAGCAGGCCTCCTGCCGCCGCTGTCAGCTTTTCCATCCCTAGTATATTCTATCGCTTGTGTAACCAGTCAGTATGTGTGGGGATTACATCGGAGCCCCAGTGTGAGAGTAACAATTGCTTAGCCGCCACTAAGGCTAAGGTGATAGCACAGCCTTTAAGGAAACGAAAAGGGTATGTTTGCGGGTTGGGGAGTCTCAGTAACACATAACTAGGGAATCTTGGTATGTCGGTGTCGTACATTTCATCTATGGCCTGTAAAACAGTTTCCCAAAAAGAATCAATTTTGGGGCAGTGCCACAGTATGTGAGTGAGTGTGCCATCTTGCCCACAGTTACGCCAACACTTACTGTCACTGTGTGTTTTCCACCGAGCAACCCTCACTGGTATGTAGTACCAATAGTGGGGTATCTTTAGGAACATCTATTTAGTAGTCCTGCCACTCATTATCCGTAAATGAAAGACCACACTCCAACTCCCATCTACGCGTGGCTGACATTTGAGGCAACATGGGGAGGGTAATCAGAAAGGTGTATATGTCAGACAAAGGTTGCTTATCAGATGTACGCATAAGCAGCCATCATTCAAATGTCGGAAGGGGTCTGCTCGCATGCAATCATATCCATGGTGATGTCACCAAATAGTGGACCGTTAAGTATTGTCAGTATGCTGTGTCTGGAAGGCTGTAACACTCCTGCAGTTGGGCAAAGTCCATGATCCCATTCACATCAAAGATGTCACCAATTCTTTTACAATTGGCTTTGCTCCAGACCACAATATCCCAGGACCTTAACGTAGCTCTCAGGATGGGGGAGGAACACCTGGTGGACGGTTTTTCTTTGCCAACCAGGGAATCTTCCAAATATGTAGTCTGGACACAGCTTGGTCGATAAAACACCAATGTTTCTCTGTGTATGGCCGTGGCCATCCTACCATGCAGTGTAGTTGGGCCGCATGGTGGTAACTCAGCAGGTGCAGGATTTCCAGACCCCCCTCAGTCTGAGGCAAATATGCTTGGGCCTTCCCCATTCTGGCTTTCTTGCCCGCTCGTATATAGTCCCAGATATAGGCTTGCAATTTGTCCAGTATATTAGGAGGTGGTTGTAGGGGTAAAGTCCGCATGATATAGAGCAATTTTTGCAAGAGCGTCATCTTAACTGCGACCAGTCATCCCAACCAGGAGAGGTCTTATGCCTTCCACCCAGCCAAGTCTACCCGGGTGGTCTGCAAAATCGCATCATAGTTGTACTCTACCGTAGCCTCCAATGTGGGGAGAATCTGCAGCCCCAGATACTTAATCCCATGTTTAGCCCAGGAGAAAGGTAGGGAGGCCTTCAAGGGAGTCCTCTCTGCCTCCGGTATGGTAAGATTCAGAAGAGATGATTTGCGTAGATTAGTTTTGAAGCCAGAGAATTCGCTAAAGGATGGCAACTCCTCCATGACTGTAGGAAGGTAAGTCATGGGTGGGACAAATGAAGGAGCACGTCATCCGCATCTAGGGCCAGTTTATGTGTTCTACCACCGTTCCGAATGCCTTTTATGTCGGGATGCTGTTGTATACGTTCAGTAAAGGGTTCCATATATAAGGCAAACAGTAAGAGCTACAGGGGGCAGCCCTGTTGTGTGCCCCTAGAGATTAGGAATTGCTGGGAGAGGGTTCCGTTCACAATTACCACAGCTCTGAGCTCATTGTAGTTACAACAGATCCAGGTACAGAACTTAGGACCCAAGCCACAATGCCCCAAGACTGCGTGTAGATACGGCCAGTGTACCCGGTCTAGGGCTTTCTCCGCATCAATAAAAAGGAACAGGGCAGGTATTTGTGAACTATGAATCTAGTCCAACAAATGGCAGAGACGGTTAGTGTTATCAGCACACGATCTTTCAGGAATGAACCTGGTCTGATCTGGGTCCACTAAGTGCTGCATGTAAGGGCCCAGTCTATAGGGCAGATTACCCATGAAAATCTTAGCGTCTACATTGAGAAAAGTGATGGGACGATATGAGGAGCACAGGTGTGGATCTTTCACAGACTGGGGAATGACCGCTATTGTGCCCAATTGCTTTGTGGGAGGGAGAGAACTAGCAGCGCCAAGGGCATTATACAGCTTAGTCAGTATGGGAGCCAAGTGGGTTCCAAAAGCCTTGTAGAATTCTGCCCCAAAGCTGTCCGCCCCTATGCCTTACCCACTTGGAGGCACTGGATGGCCAAGAGTACTTCAGTTGGGGTAATGTCTCTGTCTAAATTTGCACTAGTTGGAGTCCAGATAAGCCCCCACTCCATCGAGATCAATTTCATCGGCGGCGTAAAGGGAAGTGTAGAACTCTTTGAACCGCCAGAGGATCTGGTTGTCCCGCTGTATCCGGTGCCATCAGGCATCCTCAGCTCCACCACCCCCCTCTTCACGGCCTGAGATCGAAGGCAGTGGGCCCGCAGGCGACCAGCCTTATTCCTCCATACATAGGGGCATATTTATACTTCGTTTGCGCCGAATTTGCGTCGTTTTTTTCGACGCAAATTCGGCGCAAAACTAACGCCATATTTATACTTTGGCGTTAGACGCGTCTAGCGCCAAAGTATGGGCAAATAGCGTCATTTTTTTGCGTGAACGCCTTCCTTGCGTTAATGAGATGCAAGGAAGGCGTTCCCGTCTAAAAAAATGACGGCGACGCAAATGCGTCGTATTTATACTCCCGGGCAAAAATCACGCCCGGGAGTGGGCGGGGCAAAAAACCCCGCATTTGCGCCACTTTTTAACGCCTGCTCAGGGCAGGCGTTAAGGGGCCTGTGGGCTCAAAATGAGCCCACAGGTGCCCTCCCCTGCCCCCAGGGACCCCCCCTGCCACCCTTGCCCACCCCAGGAGGACCCCCAAGGATGGAGGGACCCATCCCAGGGACATTCAGGTAAGTTCAGGTAAGTATAATTTTTTTTTTTTTTTTTTTTTTTGTGGCATAGGGGGGCCTTATTTGTGCCCCCCTACATGCCACTATGCCCAATGACCATGCCCAGGGGACATAAGTCCCCTGGGCATGGCCATTGGGCAAGGGGGCATGACTCCTGTCTTTACTAAGACAGGAGTCATTTAAATGGCGTCTGGGCGTCGAAAAAAATGGCGCAAATCGGGTTGAGGCGATTTTTTTGCCTCAACCTGACTTGCCCCATTTTAAGACGCCCTAACGCCATTTTCCCCCTACGCCGGCGCTGCCTGGTCTACGTGGTTTTTTTCCACGCACACCAGGCAGCGCCGGTCTGCTAGCGCCGGCTAACGCCATTCCATAAATACGGCGCCCACATGGCGCTTCAGAATGGCGTTAGACGGCGCTACATTTTTTGACGCTAAACTGCGTTAGCGCAGTTTAGCGTCAAAAAGTATAAATATGGGCCATAGTACTTCTGTTTGGTCTGTCTTTTCCGTGTCTAGTGTTCGCAGCTGTTTCTGGGTCGTATTCAAAAGCCCCCTTGTTGCCATCGACCCCGTGAGTCTGTGTGAAGCCTCCAGGTCTCGGATTGTATCCTCTAGCTTGTGTCATTTATTGTGTCGGATTGTGTTAAATCTTATAGCTGTAGCTTTAAATTGACCTCTAAGGATGACATGAAGTGCCTCCCACAATGTGGCAATATTGGTCGCTGAGATGTTGTTTATAAGTAAGTAACTGTCTATTGTGTCTCGGATTTCGGCTAAGGTATCCTCATATGTGTGAGATTTAGTATTGAGACACCAGGGTTGTGTGTTCAATGGGGGAGCGGGAAGGGCAAGATGCAGGGTAATAGGAGAGTGGTCAGAAATGGAGGACACCCTAATGTCAGCACGGGCGACTGCAGTGGTAATACGTGGCGTAGTGAGGATGGGTGGTCGAAAAGAAGGTGTAGGTTCTGTGTATGGGGTGACGTAGGCACAAGTTGTCTGTCAAACCTGCCTCACACCGAAATTCCTGGAAGCCCCTTGAAAAAGCTCCAACTGACCATGTCGCTGGGTGGATCTATCTGTTTAAAAGTCCAGTACTATGTTAAAGTCACCACATATAATGATGTCTATGTTAGTTGTAACAAGGACCCTCTCAATGGCATCTTTAAGAAAGCTTTCTTGATGGTCATTGGGCCCATATATGTTTGCTACTGTTATCGTGTGGCCGTGTATAGTGATATGTGGGGAGAAAAGTCTCCCGGGTGGCTCCGCTTGTATGCCTACCATCTTTCCTGAGAAATGAGTGGCCAGAAAAATCGCCACCCCGCCTGCCTTAACTTACCTGGTAAATGGTACTGACGGTCAAACCATCTTGCCCGTAGTTGTTTCTAGTCCATTCTCAACAAATGAGTTTCCTGTACTAAGCAAATGTTGCATTTCATTTCTCTGAGGATAGAGAGAAGAGTCAGCCTCTTCAAAGGAGCATTAAGCCCCTGTATTGTAAGACTAAGGCCCTCATTACAACCCTGGTGGTAAATCCCGCTTTCTGCCGTGCTGACGACTGTCAACATACCGTTGCGGTGGCAGAATTCCACCACAGGTATTACGACCCACATTTTGGAATCCGCCACAATACAGACACCCACACAAGTCCGCCACACCAAAGGTCAGTCATAAACTGGCGATACCAAAACCTACACCATCACGCCAACAAAAATACGCCCACACTATCACGACCCACGAATCAACGCGGCGGTCTTACAACCGCAATAATCCATTGGCGGTACACACCGCTGCGTTCAAAATACACATACATTTACAAAACACAACCACATTGGATAATTCAAAATACACACACCTGACACACATACACACACCACGCCCACACACCTACAACAATGTAAAACACACACCCACATTACCCACAACCCCTTACAACTACATGTTTTCAAAAAGCAGAGAGAGAGAGAATAGCAAACACAATACCAGCATCCACAGGCACACAACACCATCACTCATACAAAATCCACGCACCACAAACAACACACCAACATAACACTTCACCCAGCACAATAAACAGCACCTCACACATCACCCACACAATCCCATGGCACCTCAAAGACACCCCAGGTTTTCAGAGGAGGACCTTAGGATCATGGTGGAGAAATCATCCGGGTAGAGCCACAGCTTTTCAGATCACAGGTGCATCACACCTCCATTGCTAGGAAGATGGAGCTATGGCAGAGAATCATCGACAGGGTCAACACAGTGGGACAGCATCCAAGAACATGGGATGACATCAGGAAGAGGTGGAACGACCTACGGGGGAAGGTGCGTTCAGTGGTATCCAGACACAAGATTGCTGTACAGAGGACTGGCGGTGGACCCCCACCTCCTCCCCCACAACTAACAACATGGGAGGAGCAAGTCTTGCAAATACTGCATCCTGAGGGACTCGCAGGAGTAGCAGGAAGACTGGACTCTGGTAAGTCATATCTTATTTACCAAATCCCCCCACCCCACCTGCATTCCATCACATACCCCCACCCTTACCCTCACTCCCATCACTCCATCATCTCACATATGTCTCACTATCACAACCCACACATACCAATACCAAGGCCCTGCATGCAACACCTATGCATGGCCCCCAATCTCCAAAGCATGTCCAGTACAGATACCCACACAGACCCCAAACCAACTATCACAAAAGGGCAAACACAATGATGCAAGCACAGTAAAGGGTACCTCACATAATGCACAAGATGGCACACACAGATACTAAAACTATGCATTTACACCCCAACAGGACCCATACCCAACGTCACCAGACAGGAGGTGCCAGACATATCCAGTCCCCCCATAGAAGAGGCCCACAGTGATGACAGCAGCTCTGCACGCCTTGATCAAGATGACCAGCCCGGCCCATCAGAGACCTCTGGACAGTCGGGTCCCCTGCCACTGTCACAAGCCACCACAGAACCACCCCCCTCAGGAAACAGCACTATAGCACCCACCCAGCGGACCCATCCCACTGTCCCCAGGACACGTCAATCAGCAGTGTGTCCACCACTACATGGAACCCAGGCAAACCCACCAACCCAAGAAAATCAGGGACCTGGGGTCAATGGCAGTGGGCACACAGTTCAGGGGACAGAGGCACAGGATAACAGGGAAGCTGGGAGGACTGCTGTGCGACAGGGGGAGGACAGGCCCAGAGAGGCACTCTCCAACATCATGGGAGCATACCACCATTCCCAGGAGATCATGGGCACGGTACTGGCCAAGTTTCAGGAGACTTAGCGGCTGCAGGAAGAACACTACCTTGGGATCAGGGAGGAATTGAAGTCCATAAACAACACCCTGGTCACCATTGCAGGGGTGCTTACAGACCTTGTCAACACGATGAGGGACACAGTGGCACACAAACGGGCCCCTGACACTAGCCTGGACAATGAACAGCCCTCCACCTCCGCCAGCGCTAGTGGACAGGAGGCACCGCCACAGGACCAACAGGCCACCAGCACCCCACCCCCTGCAGAAGGAGAACCACCCCGCAAATGGTCCCTGAGATCCAGGAACAAGACAGAGAACATTGCCAAGACCCCGCCAGGAAATAAGACCCTCCTGAATGTCACCCTTCTGTCCCACTTTGTCACCCTGTCCACCTTAAACTGCCATAGCTCCCCTTCCTGTGCCCCATTGGACAATGCACCTGTGATACCAAGAGACTGGACTCTACCATGGACATTCCCCCACCATTACCCCAGCCTATTTCACACCCCCTTCCACTTATTAGCACAGAAATAAACACCCTTGAATCACAAAACAATCTGGAGTCACTCTGTGCTTTCACAAATGTGTAATTGCAACCTCTCTGAAATATAGGAATGTCAATGTACTTTTTCACATACCAATGTTACACAGTTGTAGGCCAGCAGTAAACATAGCAGAGGGCACAAAGTGGGACCCAGATCTGTGAAATAGAAACGTAAAGTGATAAGTCAGGGTCCATACACAGAGGTAAAAAAGGCAGATGTGTGCTAGGTCATACAATAGTATAAGATGTGGGAAGAAGTTCCATCCTCTTACCTGTGTCTCACTGGAAGTATTGCATGATGATGTTGTTACGGTTGTCTACATCTTCTTCTTCTGCCTCCTCTTCTTCAATGTCCACAGGCTCCACCGCTGCCACAAGACCACCATCAGGCCCACCCTCCTGCAGAAAAGGCACCTTGCGTCGCAAAGCCAGGTTGTGCAACATACAGCAGGCCACGATGATCTGGCACACCTTTTTCGGTGAGTAGTATAGGCATCCACCTGTCAGATGAAGGCACCGGAATCTGGCCTTCAGGAGCCCGAAGGTGCGCTCTATTGTCCTCCGAGTTCGACCATGTGCCTCATTGTAGCGTTCCTCTGCCTTTGTCCTGGGATTCCTCACTGGGGTTAGTAGCCATGACAAGTTGGGATAACCAGAGTCACCTGCAAATATCGAGGGACAACTGTTAGTCATTCTCCAAACATTAGGGAATCTCCCATACCCAGACAGCAAATTAAACTGTGTGAGGACTCACCTATTAGCCACACACGGTGCCTCTGGAGTTGCCCCATCACATAAGGGATGCTGCTATTCCTCAAAATGTAAGCGTTATGCACTGAGCCATGATACTTGGCATTCACATGGGAGATGTACTGGTCTGCCAAACACACCATCTGCACATTAATTGAATGGTAGCTTTTCCGGTTTCTGTACACCTGTTCATTCCTGCGGGGGGGACAAATGCCACATGTGTCCCATCAATGGCACCAATGATGCTGGGGATATGTCCCAGGGCATAAAAGTCACCTTTCACTGTGGGCAGATCCTCCACCTGAGGAAAAACGATGTAGCTGCGCATGTGTTTCAGCAGGGCAGATAACACTCTGGACAACACGTTAGAGAACATTGGCTGTGACATCCCTGATGCCATGGCTACTGTTTGAAAACACCCACTGGCCAGGAAATGGAGTACTGACAGGACCTGCACTCGAGGGGGTATTCCTGTGGGATGGCAGATAGCTGACATCAGGTCTGGCTCCAACTGGGCACCCAGTTCCTGGATTGTTGCACGATCAAGTCAGTAAGTGATAATGATGTGTCTGTCTTCCATTGTCGACAGGTCCACCAGGGGTCTGTACACCGGAGGATGCCGCCATCTCATCACCTGCCCCAGCGAACATGCCCTATGGAGGAGAACGGTGAGCAGAGGGTCATATACCACATGGGTTTCACAAGGCTGTTTAGCACAATCGTTCATTTTTCTCTATGTGCCTTTGTCTGTCCGTATTCCTGCCCTAAATAGGTGTGATGCAGTTAGTTGGCCTGCCATGTGGCCCCCTGAAATGGCGGCTGCCTGACCTGTAAGGTGGGACAAGAGGAAATGAGGTAACTGCGCTGGCGTTGTGCAGCATTGGTTATCATTGGGCCCTATGGGTTCCAGGAGCCAATGAGGATGTACGCCAGCGGTGAAGGTACACACCGCTGCAGACGTGACTGACATTTTCTATCAGTTCCCTCACTCGATACCTGACCTTCAACAGGAGAGGACCTACACTGCAAGTGCTGATGTGACCTGCATCTGGAAGCGACAATGGCTACAGTGTCTTGGGAAAGGGCCCCTGCCTTCCCTGCGGAGGAGTTGGAGAAACTGGTGGATGGAGTCCTCCCCCAGTACACGCAGCTGTACGGTCCTCCAGACAAACAGGTGAGTAAACTGTGTGCATAGTGGATGGCACATGAGTGTATGGAGTGTCGTGGATGGAAGAGACGGGGGATAGGCCAGCATGTGAGGATGGTGTGTGTATGTATTTCTGGGCCAGGGTGGGTGGGAGGTTTGTGGCCAATGTGTGAGAAGAAATGTACAGGGGAGTTACATCCATTCTTACTTCACTTTTCCTCGAGGTCAGCGCCCACCAGAAGAAGGGGATTTGGCGTGCCATCGCCAAGGAAGTGCGGACCCTGGGGGTCTACCATAGATGGAGCACCCACTGCCGGAAAACATGGGAGTACCTGCGCCGCTGGACCTAGAAGACGGCAGAGACCCAGTTGGGGATGGCCTCCCAACATGGAAGGGGTGCCCGTCGCACCATGACCCCCCTGATGTACCGGATCCTGGCGGTGGCATATCCTGAGTTGGATGGGTGCTTGGGGGCATCACAGCAGCCACAAGGTGGTGAGTACACTCTCATTCAGCTGACTCTGCGCGGTTGACGCGGTGTATGGGTGGGGGAGGTGGACTGTGGGTTCACCTAGGCCAGGGCACACGCGCAAAGGTAGATCCATTGATTTGCAGCCTCATTCCCACTCCAACCCCAAAGGTGGTATTTGCCCTCTACACCTAGTCAGGCTCCTATGGGTTCCAACTGTGCATGAAATTGTTCTCGACAGAGTCCCCCATGGGCATGTGCTTTTCCCCCACCCTGGCAGTGCATGGCTTTGTGCATAGGGCTGCTCCCTGTGTGTTGTGTCCGCCAACGGTAGTGGTGTTGCAGGCCCTGACCATGTGTCTCTTGTGTCTTTCCCCCCCTTTTTGTTTAGTCACCCTGTCCTTGTGTGCATTAGCATCATCTGGCGGAGGAGCAGTGAGAGGGCGAGGGGAGCTCCACAACGGGGACAGGAGCAGACACCAACAACAGCGACTCCTCCTCTGATGGGAGCAACCTTGCGGTGGCGGGCACCTCTGTGCCCACCGCATCAACAGGTAGAGCCGCCACTCCCCCTACCAGCACAGTCCTCTCAGCAGCACCTCATTGAGTTTCCCGTGCCCACTCACCCAGGAGGGTGGGCATCTCCTTCGCCTCAGGCACCTCAGGCCCTGCCCCAGTCAGCCCTGCTGCCCTCAGTGAGGAGGCTATTGACCTCCTGAGATTCCTCACTGTTGGGCAATCAACCATTTTGAATGCCATTCAGGGTGTTGAGAGCCATTTGCAGCAAACAAATGCATACCTGGAGGGCATTCATTCTGGTGTGGCGGCCCAACAGAGAGCACTTCAGGCTCTGGCCTCCGCACTGATGGCAGCCATTGTCCCTGTGTCCAGCCTCCCCCCTTCAACTTCCTCTACCCAGACCCAATCCCCGGTAGCTGAGCCTATCCCAAGTACACCACCAGACCAGCATGCACACTCATCTACACACAAGAGTGGACATGGCAAACATAAGCTTCACACATCCCACAGGCACTCACACAAGCACCATCCCCATGCAGACACACCAACATCCACTGCCTCCTCTGTGTCCCCCTCCTCCACGTCCTCCTCCTCCCTCCCTGTCTTGTCTCCACTCACACCTGCATGCACTACATCTTCATCCACTACCTCCATCACCAGCACACCCATCACCACACACCGCTCACGTGCAATCACCACCCCCACTACCATTCACACGTCCCCTGTGTCCTCTCCCAGTGTGTCTGTGAGCCCATCTCCCAAAGTACACAAACGCAGGCACACACCCACCCAACAGCCATCCACCTCACAACAGCCTCCGGCCCATGCACCTTCACCCAAATTCAGCAGACGTACACCTCCTACAACCACAACCTCTTCCTCCACTCCCAAACCCCCCTCCGTCTTCCCGTCCCAGTGTGTCTAAAAAGCTTTTCCTCGCTAACTTTGACCTCTTCCCTACACCTCCCCCAGGTCCTTCCCCTAGGGCCAGGCTGTCCAGGTCCCATCCCAGCACCTCAGCCACAAAATCATCCAGCACAGTGGTCTCAGCAAGACCGGTCACATCGCGGGCGGCACCCATCAGAGCTGCCAGTGTGCCACCTAGCGAGGCCAAGGAGCAGGCCATTCTGCTACCTGCCAAGGTGAAGAAGGTGCCCACATGCCGGAGGGAGAAGCCGCACCTACCACCAAGCAAGGGCTCCTCCAAGCCAAAAGGGGACAGTGGCAAGGGACCAACAGCGACATCAAAGGTGGGGAAAAGACACAAGGTGAAGAGCAGATCAGGACAGGGCACGGAGGCTCCGGCTCAGGTGAGGGAATGGGACCTGCCACACTGAATGTGAAGCACTCTGGGCACAAAGCCCCCTCCAGAACCAGTGGAGAATCACATCCATTACCTCAGTCTTTGACAGGATGAAGCACTCTGGGCACAAAGCCGCCTCCAGAACCAGTGGAGATTCACATCCACTACCTCAGTCCTTGGCAGGATGAAGCACTCTGGGCACAAAGCCTTCTCCAGAACCAGTAGAGAAAGGCATCCACTACCTCATTCCTTCGCAGGATGAAGCACGCCGGGCACAATGCCCCCTCCAGAACCAGTGGAGACTGACATCCACTTGTGAGACTGTGGCTTTGCACTCCTCAGGATAAAACAGTGGGAAAACCACCCACTGGATAGACTTGTGAGACTGTGGCTTTGCACTCCCCAGGATAAAACAGTGGGCAAACCACCCACTTGGGAGACTTGTGAGACTGTGGCTTTGCACTCCCCAGGATAAAGCAGTGGGCAAACCACCCACTGGAGAGACTTGTGAGACTGTGGCTTTGCACTCCCCAGGATAAAGCAGTGGGCAAACCACCCACTGGAGAGACTTGTGAGACTGTGGCGTTGCACTCCCCAGGACCAATCAGTGGGCATGGAGCCCCCTCGTGGAGCAGTGGCGTCGTCCGTTCATCCGGCTGAGGTGTCCCACCTCCTTCCCTTGAGGTGCCTGTTTATTTTCCATCTGATGCCCCTGCAGTGTTCTCTCCGCTTTGAGTCCAGTATCTTGTGTGGGCTTCGTCCATGCATTTTGGGACACTGATCCACGGACAATGATTTCATTCATATCCGGACTTGTGCAGTTGGTGTACATATTTGTATATAATGATATTTGAATTTGGCCTATCTGATATTTCAATGATTACACTTGTTACAATCATTTCCTTTTGTCCTTGCGTTCTTCCAGGGGGTGGCAGGGTGTATATGTAATGTTGCTGCATGTATTTATGTGTATGGTGTTGTGGGTGAGGGTGGAGGTGGGGGTGTTGCATGTTGCGATTGTGTGTCACTCTCTTTTCCCTTCCCCCCTCCCCTGTGTGCTAGGTGCAGTACTAACCGTGGTCATCGCCGGCGTCTTTGCTGCTCCTGATAGAAGAGGAGGTAGACCAGCATCGGCAGGACCTGAAAAACTCGGGCTCCATGGCGTCCTGGTTCTTCGTTGGGTGTTGAGAGGTGAGTGGTTTCCGTTCCAAGTCCTGTTTCCGACGTGCTTTTGATGGCGTTGGTACCACCCCAGAAAAGGTGGTGGACAGGCGTGTTGTAATACAGTAGGCGGAACCTTGTATTCCGCCTGTCTGTTGGCAGTTACCGCCACGGTGTTCGTTTCTACCCCCGTGGCAGTCCGAGTGTTAAAGTGGCTGTCTATGTTTGCGGTTTCCGCCATGGTCGTGATTCCATTTTTTTTACCGCCGGCCTGTTGGCGGTATTACTGCTGCTTTAACACCGACCGCCAGGGTTGTAATGAGGGCCTAAGTATGTGTACCATCAAGGAATGTATAGAAAGTGCTACGTCTTGTCCGAATTATCTGGCCAAAGGCTATATGGCCCCCAACAACAATACCCAGGGGTACCTTCAATATGGGCAATACTCTCATTGTGGTCACCATCAGGGAAATAAGAGTAACAGGGATAAACATATAACCAGAGCTTAACAGAGTTTCCCACTTGGGAACGGAAACAAACACTTCTGCAGGCTACAGTTCGTTGCTGTGATCCGTTTATCATCCTCCACTATCCTGGGTAGTGGACCTCCGCCAGTCCATTGCCTTCCACACACGGCCACCCCAGAAGACAGTCCCCGCTGGGACCACTCTGCTATGCTGCCCACCAGGCAAACAACACTTTGCAGGTGTTGGGTAGAGCAGCTTTAGTGCTCTGAGTCAGCTTCTGATGCACTGCCTAAGTTCCCTCACACTTCTGAGTAGGGCAACCCTCTCTTATTTGCTCTTAAGAGCCATAGGCTTGTTTGCTTCATGTCTTCGTGAGCGGGCTTCGTGGCGACCCTCTTCAGCACACGACTGTTCATCCTGTGTAGGCCCGTGCGACATAGGGTCTCCTACCTGCAGTGGTAAATCAGTTATTGCCTGGACGTCGTCCAGCATGCGGATGCTTTGCATTTCATTCTGCCAGATACACTGTAGACGAAAAGGGTGGCCCCACTTATACCTAATTCCTTTCTCTCTGAGGGCGTCCGTCATGGGTCGAAGGGCTCTGCGGCACTGCCAGTTCACTGAGGAAAGATCCTGAAAGAGGCCTAGTTTATGACATTCAAACTCGATTGTAGTTTGGTCACAAACTGCCGACAGTATAGTAATGCAAGCAGATGAGTATGTCCTGAGCTTGTCCCGGGAAGGGAGCAGACCGTCCGGCTCGATGCGTTTGATCAAGTATAATGTCCTTGTCTTTCAGAGCCGGGGTGAAAAAGGCAGATAATAAATTCTTCAAGGCTCTTGGGGACCGCCCTCAGCGGGACCCCATTAATGCAGATATTCGATTTCCAAGTCTTCCAGTTGGTACTGCAATTCCAGATTTTTGTCTTGTTCACTCCTGTGGATGTCCAGTTCTTATTCGCGGGTGTCATGCGTCCGCTCCAGCAAGTCCATTTGGTGTCCCAGGTCTCCAATGTCTCGCCTAAGGTCCTTAACTTCTGTTGCTATTTCCTGCTTTAATGTGGCAAAGTCCCCTCTGAGGACACCGAAGAGTTGCTCCAGGAATGCCTTTGTTATTGGAGAATTGTCACTCTCTGAAGGTCCCTGTCCTGTTACTGTACCCCCTTCCACAACGAGGTTTGTAGTGGGATCCAGCTTTTTAGAAGAGGTCCTTGCAAAGGGGTCCTTAAGAGGTCCCTCCTTCTTGGTGTGCCTCTGTGAGGCCATGGCAGCGGGGGGGAACGTACTCTGAGGCAGGACCCCAAAGCGACCAGACTGCTACAGCCAAGTGGCTTAGTCCGTTGTAGCACCACCAGGCAATCACTTAGCCTGTGAACAGGGCCTAATGCTAGTTGCTGGTACGTCCCTTTTCTGCTGTCGCTGTCTCCACCAAGAGGGCTAGGCCTGAACTCCAAGGATGTGTCCGTGTGCTGCTACTAGGCCTCGCTGATGGCACCGATGCTGGGCCGATTGTCAGCGGGGACCCTCTCTGCTCCACACCATCCGGGCCCAAACCACCGACTGCCCGGTGTCTCTGTCAACCCCCCCTCAGTGAGGGAGAGGGTGACTCCCTCACGCCACAGCCCTGTCCATTGCAGAAAAAGGCCACCGACCACTGCTGGGGGGGAAGGGAGAGTGCCCTGAATGCCACAGATGCAGAGGTCAACTCATATGAGGGGGGAGGCTCTGGAACCAATGTCACTGCTCCCCTCGGTCCTCCTCTCCACCTTCACTTGCCCCCATCCTTAGCAGCCCACCCGGGATGGCTCCGATTTGTCCTCCACTGCACCACTCTGAGCCAGCAACACCCCCGGGAAGCACGCCGCCATCACCACCAGACTCTGGTCCTGGCTGGTCTCATCGGTCCCGGGAAGCAGGAACACCGTCCTGGGGGGCCGCCGTGCAGGCCCAGTTCATTCCCTGACAGACACCAATGACAGAGTTCTCTAGAAACGCTCCTACACGGCCACCATCTTGGCCACGCCCCTCTTACAGCTCTTTTTAAAAACCGCATGGCTCATATCTATAATTAAAATGTTTTTGGAACATGTACAAAACATCAATTAACTAATCAGTTTATATACATTTTTACATACACAATATTATATAATAAAAGGAAAACAATGACATATTTTAGAAAGCAGTAGTAATTTGGTAATGAATTTTGCCCTGACTCTCGCAGCTTGTGATAAACACTGGCTAAGGAGCTCCCCCAGCAAAAGCAAATTTGGACCAGCAACTTTCCCCTTTCTAAAGCAGTAGTAAATGAAACTGGATTCATAATTTTTTTAGCCTTACATAAAAGTCACAAAAATAACAAGTGCATTGTTGTTGCTAATGACTGTCCATACGTTAGCTTTGTTTGATGACCACCACTGTGAAGAACTAGATAAACATTAATACTGGCCCAATATGAATTTGCTTAGTTTGGTTCTACACAAATTTTTGAGTAGTAAAGTTTTCGGACAGTCACACAATTTTTTGGTTGAATAAGTGATAGATCCACGTATGCATGCTTAACCAGTAGCATCATATGGATCTGAAACGTCAAACTTTGTAAAGAGATAGGGTACATAGCTAAGTCATGAGTTTTCAAGTGCACCATAGAGATAACCCATCTTTTATTATGGTCTGAGTGAGACCTGTGTATCATTTTGACTGAAGAGTTACCAAAATGTTGAGTAATGCCAAACTAATGATATTTGGCTTTTGCTTAGTGTGCTAAAAAAGTGGCATGGATACTGACCTGATTGCTAACTTTTAGATTGTGTTACACTGACAGTTATCCTCCCATGAATGAAATCCCAAATGAAATACACACTGAAAAGGCCAAGTGCTCTTGAAATGTGTATATATTTAAAGTATTCTGAAGGGGTTGAGTATATCAGGCTCCTAGACAGATGTGCATCTGTGGGCAGCTCCTACATCGGACTGGAGAAAGCAATGGGAGAGAACTAGGGGCAAATTCCTGGACATATGTGTGAATGTTAACCTCTGGAGATCTGATCAGGGAGGATGTCCTGTCTTCTGGATTGCTGGCTTAAGCTAGAGAAGCAACCACTCTCCTCTCCTCCGACTATTTACATCCAAGAGGATGCTGTGCCATGATAGAGTGTTTTATTGAGAGGTGTGTTGCACACTTGTCCCTCTCAATCAAACATATGGTGATGAGAGCTCCGCTGGTGAAATTCTGATCTGACTCAGTTTACCAGACCAAGGAGACTGCTTTCCAGCTGTGACAATGATGTAGTGTTGAGGTAGTGTTGAGGCGAAGTTGCAATGGATCTGAAGGCCCAAACATCCCAGCTGAATGATGGAATTCCAGAGATACTGATAATGTCTAGGATGCTTACAACCTGATAGCTGCATGCCTCAAGGCTCTACCTGCTACAGTCGGTTTGCTGGGAGACAACAGTTCAGTATGTCACCCAAGAAGATGAAACAGAGGGGAGCCAGAGACAAAAATAGACTTGCAGCGCCATGGGTAAGAGGATGAGATGAATGCCAGCTTGACACAGGAGAACCCCTAATTTTGAACTTACTACACAAATTCGCACTGTTAGACCTGACATTCTTGGTGTGGGATTCCCCCAGATTGTTTGCCTTCACTCCTGTTTGCTGAATTAATTTTTGTTGACTTGAGGACCAGTACTAATTTGCATGTGCTATCCTGCCAGCCAGTGCTAAATTGCTTGTGCTGTCACCTTCAAACATGGTAAAACTGGATTACACTTAATTGATACATTCAATTTACGTGTAGGTTCTTAGTAAATTGTACTCAAGGCCTTTAACTTTAAATGTTACCAGAGGGCCTGTAGCAGTCAGTGCACCGACAACTAAAGTAGCATTGTAAAGCACATCCCAGGCCTGCCACTGTAACCTGTAGTACAGTTTTTGACCTGGTAAAATAAACCTTTTGCCAGGTCTAAATATTCAATTTTAATACTTTTTCACTCCTAAGGTAGACCCTAAAGGCTCAGAGGACAGGGTGCATTGTATTTAAAAATTATGAACTGTAGTTTTAAATCCTCTTTATTGGCAAAACTGGATTTTAAATTTTAAGTCACAATTCTGAAAATGTCAGAATTAGAAAGTTGTTTTCTTGTCTCAGCAGTTTGTGCCTTCTGCCAGTGTCCTGGCTCTGCTGTTGGGGTCTGTTTATTGCTTCCAGTCAATAAAATGACGGGGGCTTAGTTGTTGACAGGACTGGCCATCCTGACAGGATGCTTGGGGAAAGGCTGAACCCAGAGCCACCTACACTTCAAAGGGCTTTGTCTCCAGAACACAGAGGGCCATATTTATACTTTTTGACGCACAACTGCTCCAACGCAGTTGTGCGTCAAAAGTTTTACCGCCGACTAACGCCATTCCAACGCGCCATGCGGGTGCCTTATTTAAGGAATTACTTTAGCCGGCGCTGCAGACTTGTCTGAGTAAAAAAAAATGACTCACACCAGGCAGAGCCGGCGTAGGGGAAAATGGGGATTATGCGTCAAAAATTGGTGCAAGTCATGTCTGAGGCAAAAATCATGCCTCAAACCGGACCTGCGCCATTTTCTGACGCACAATCCCCATTGACATGACTCCTGTCTTAGCAAAGACAGGAGTCATGCCCCCTTGCCCAATGGCCATGCCCAGGGGACTTCTGTCCCCTGGGCATGGTCATTGGGCATAGTGGCATGTAGGGGGGCCCAAATTAGGCCCCTCTATGCCACTTAAAAAAAACTTTCAAAAATACTTACCTGATCTTACCTTTACTTACCTGGGATGGATCCCCCCATCCATGGGTATCTTCCAGGGATGGGCTAGGGTGGCAGGGGGTGTCCCTGGGGGCAGGGGAGGGCACCTCTGGACTCCTTCCGAGCCCACGGATCCCATAACGCCTGCCCTGACTCAGGCGTTAAAGAACGGCGAACATCAGGCTGTGCGCCGTTCTTTAAGGCCCACCCCCTCCTGTGCGTCAAAATGACACTGGGGTATAAATAAGGCGAACAGGCCTTAAAGTCATTTTTTGGGCGGGAACGCCTACCTTGCATATCATTAACGCAAGGCAGTTTCCCGCTTCCAAAAAATGACGCACACAGTGGAATTTTGACGTCCGCTGGGTCGGGCGTCAGAGTTTAAATATGGGGCAAGGTTTGCGCCAAATGTGCGTAAAAATTTTGTTTTGCACATTCAGCGCAAACAGAGTATAAATATGCCCCAGAGGAACCTGACACCAGACCTGCTCCGCCTTTTGTCAATGAACAGATTGGAGGCTGGAACATGAGAAAAACTGACCAGAACACGTTTTGGGGGTAGGGCAGGGATTCCCCAAAGGCTGGCAGCAGGTATAAAAATAGGACCTTCAGAACCACTCATCAGAACACTCTTGGAACTATGAAAGTTACAGAAGAACTGCCCTGCTGCCTGAGGGACTGCCTTGCTGTCTGAAAACGAATATTGGACCTGCTTGCCTTTCATCCACCCTGGCTACTCGGGGTGAATCCAAGGGTCAATTGGCTAACTTTCTGTGAGGCTACAGGGACACAATAAGCTTCTGAGTCCTTCCTGCAACTGTCCAGCCGGCCTGCTGCAACTGGCTCTGCCAGGCCTTTGCTGAAATGAGCACTCATTCCAAAAGTGTCCCCCCAGGTCCCAGACCCTTGGCTGACATCAGAGTGTACGCCTCCTAAAGAAAAGGTGAAAATTCTGAACTCAGGGGTCTTTGCGACCACGAACGGGCCACTTCATAATAAAACTCTGCTTATGCGAAGTTCCTGTGAGACCCGGTCTTCGTGTTGACAGCGACTGCCAGCGATGACTGGTAATGCGAGACCTGCTCTTCACTATACAGCAACAACAGCCTGCTATGACTGCCAATGCAAAGCTACAGCAGTAACCATCTGTGATGTCCAACTGGGTGTTAGTGCTAAAACAATGACCTCCAGCAACACCCGAACTGCTCTTTGCTCTACAGCGAAGACCGTCCGTGATGCCCAACCTGCCCTTTGCACTGAAAGCCTCTTCCAATGCTAACTGAGCTCTTTGCGCAAGACTTGAGAAAGTAACTCTTTAGCAATGGGTGTAACCTGGTCCCTGCATCTGACCCGCAGTTTGTCGCAGTCAGCCTGAACTTGTGACTTTACCCCGATCCAGCGAGAGCAGATGAACTGGAGTGGCACTTTGTGCTGTTAGGCACTATTTTCACAAAAAACTTTACCACTGCAGATCTCTGTTTCTACTGATTGGGTTTTTGTTGTTCTAGTATTATTTTATTTATTAAAATCAACTCTATTTTTCTAAATTGGTTTGGGGGTTTTATTGTGTTGTGTTTTCATTTTTTTTACTGTTTGTGAGCTGCATACATATTTTTGCCCATTGCCTCTAAGTTAAGCATGACTGCCTTTGTGCCACGCTATCAGAGGTTTAAACACAGGTTAATTTAGTGTTGTAATTCATACTGACAAACATTGTGTTTGTTGCCTGAGTGTGGTGCTTATACCCTACTCAACCAATAACCCAATTTCTTACAGTTGGCCCCTACAAAAAAAGTTGAGAGAAGTTAAATGGGAAGGAACAAAGAAAGAGGTTAAAGTGGGGGGGGCTGGAGGGGCTGCTGACTGTTTTGGGGGGCCAATTGGGGTAACAGTAGCAGGAACGTTCATTCCGAGAAAGTGCAATGCCAGCAATAATTAGATTTGAGCGTAATTTGGAGGTGCTTGATAGTGAAGCCCGAGCTACAAAACTGAGGATTCTTGGTGTACCTCTATTGCTCGAAAGTGAAGATATCTGAAGCTTTATTTTGCAGTTCCTACAGGCTGAGGTTTTGAGGTCCCTGAGCACATGGAGGTCCATAAGGCATTTTGCTTTACAATCAGAACACCAATGTGTCCTCTAAAAACAAAGGAAAAATTTACATGCCTCTAGCGCCACTGGAACGTCACTTTCTGTGACACTCTGATGACGCTGTGCACTGCGTCATATTTATAAGGCGGCGCTAAGTTACTGTTAGATTTGGCATCCTCTGCATGGTCTCCCCTAACATTTTGCCTCTGTTCCCAGGATGTTGATGTGTGCTGTGTGCTGGACTCTGTTTTTGATACTCTGGGCACTTTACCACTTCTATTCAGTGCTAAAGTGCAAGTGCTCCTATGTAAAATGTAAGTGTAATTGGCTTTATAGGATTGGTATATTTGGTTTACTAGTAAGCCCCTAGTACAGTGCACTAGAAGGTGCCCAGGGCCTATAAATCAAATGCTACTAATGGGTCTACAGTACTGGTTGTGCCACCCACATAGGTAGCGCTGTAACCAGGTCTCAGACCTGCCACTGCAGTGTCTGTGTGTGCAGTCTTGTACTGCCAATTTGACTTGGCAAGTGTACCCACTTGGCAGGCCTAAAACCTTCCCTTTTAATACATGTAAGGCACCCCTAATGTAGGCCCTAGCTAGCCCTATGGGCAGGGTGCAGTGTATGTTAAAGGTAGGACATATACTAATGTGTTTTTTATGGCCTGACAATGAAACACTGCCAAATTCGGTTTTCACTGTGCAAGGCCCATCTCTCTCATAAGTTAACAAGGGGGCTGCCTTTAAATATTATTAAAGTGTAGATTCCCTTTGGGAACAGATAGACTTATGAATTTTGGGGTCTCTGAACTCAATTTAAAAATATATCTTTTAGTGAAGTTGGTTTTTAGATTGTGTGTTTGAAAATGGCACTTTTAGGAATTAGGCATTTTCTTGTTTAACCCCTTGGGTGCCTTGGACATGCTGGTCTCGCCCTCTACCACGGTCGCCATGTGCCTAGGACGAGACCAGTTCGGCCGGCCCACAGGGGGAGCACTAGCGCTCCCCCCGGGACACCCACCCACACCCCCCCATCAGGGATGGAAGGGGAATCGCTTCCCCTTCCACCCCGACACCCCCCGGCAATCTGATGACATCAGTGGGCTCACAGCGCACCAACATCATCAAATGCTGCTGGGGACACGCTGGAAGCCATTTGCTTCCAGCGCGTTAGGAGAGAGGATGTGTAAAGTCCTTCTCCTTGGGATTTTTTTTGGGGGGAAAACAGACACAGGTGGAAAGGAAAGAGTTTTTCCTTTCCCCCTTTGCCTATTTTCAATGGATTCCTGCACCACGATTGCGAGCAGGAATCCACCACTAGGCACCAGGGATGTTCTTTTTAGTTTATTTTGGGGAGCGACCCCTTAGACAAGGGTCGCTCCCCTGGGGGCCTAATTATATCTGTGTTTCAGACCCCCACCTGCCACAGATCGGCCATTTGTTCGGCCGATCTGCCCCCGGGGTGGGGGGGGGAGTGAAACCCACTAGACACCAGGGACAATGTTTTAGGGCAGCAACCCCTAAGGTAAGGGTGGCTACCTTGGGGGCAATATATGTTTATATGTTTTGGGCCCCCTGGGGCTATATCGGCCATGTTTTCAGCTGATCTTGCCCCCGGGGGGGTTAAAACCCACTAGGCCCCAGGGATTCTGTTATGTGTGTGTGTGTTTGTGTGTTTTATGTGTCTTAGGGGGCACCCCTTGGTCATTGGTCACATTAGTGATGGCCATTTCTGCCCCCCTTGGGGGCAGATCGGCCTATTTTTATTAAGCCTATCTGACCCCAAGGGGGGCAGAAGCCACCAAGACACCAGAGATTTTCTTTTCCCTTTGTTTTGTTTTTTGTTGGACAGCGACCCCTTAGCAAGTGTCACCCCCCAAAGAGGGCATAGAACTGTTGGCCAATTCTGCCCCCCTTGGGAGCAGATTGGCCTATTTCTTTTAGGCCCATTTGCCCCCAAGGGGGGCAGAATCCACTTAGGCACCAGGGATCTTGTGTGTGTGTGTATCTGTGTGTTTTGTGTAGGGGCAGCCCCTTTGGTAAGGGTCGACCCCCAAATGGGACACATTACTGATGTCCATTTCTGCCCCCCTAGGAGGCAGATCAGCCTATTTTTTTTAGGCCCATCTGCAGAAGCCACCAAGATGTCGTAGTTTGGACTCTTGGTCTGGAAAAGACTGCTGGTTCAGGGATGACAGTACTTATGTTTGTAGGTGACTATGCCTATCCTACAACAAGTCACAATTTAGTCCCAACCCTTCCGGCTCACTAGCAGTACTTCACCAAGAACCCAAACAGTTAAAGGTGATTTGTGGCAGCCTGTACGCATGGAATCAGAAGTATGACATCTCAGGGAGTGTCGTGGTTAAACTGAGATTACCCCTTTCTCACAGTTACATTATGTCTCAACCAAACACAGGCAATAATGAAGATGCAGCAACGTTTCAATAGTTTTTATTTAATACAATCTGCAATCTGCGGTAAATCGCATGGGCTGCAATGATTAGGATAATGAACAGTGCAAGGAATGGAATTGTAAAGACAAGAGTCATGATTATGTAGGCCCCCATCATCTTGCAGTAGCATAAAAAGACATAGAGTATATAATATGTCCTACTATCCCTATCATAATAGGCCTAACCTTCTACCTAGAGGAGAGCTGGGTATGTAAAACCTAATCTGCCAATGCCATGTCCCTGAAAGGAGCCCCCAACCCTTGATACCTTGGAATGAGGTTGTGTGCTCAGACTTTGAAGGAACACGAAGTCCGGGTGAGCATCAAAGCGACGTGCAGCATTAAGGCAGCGATGGTATCTGTTCGGAATCCCTCGGATTATCTGTCTAAAGTGTGATGTATTTATACAAATCTCCTTGGACACCTGATGTAGGTTGTTCCCAAACAATAGATAACACAGCATGCTTGGGACGGTAATTAATATAAACAATTCCCTCAAAAGCGTGAAGAGGGAAAGTACCTAATATGAACACCTACAGTTTGTTTGTCTTTGTCGAGTGAGTTGACGCCTTAGCGCAGTGACACTGATAACATAATGCTAAACAAAATGTCCTAACTACAAACAAGGCAGCCATCTCAGAAGAATTAATTAATTAAATAGGCTAAGACAGAGCAAGCTTAGTAGGTTAAAAGTTACTAGGTGACGGGGCATGAGTCTGCAAGCCAAAGGCTAAGCTAACTCCTGTTAACCCATTAAAACAAACTAGGATTCACTACAAAGACGCCAGGGATTTTTTTTTCACCCTTTGTTTTTTTTTGTTGGGGGGCACCCCCTTTAGCAAGGGTCACCCCCCAAAGGGGGCACAGAACTGTTGCCCATTTTTGCCTACCTTGGGAGCACATCAGTCTATTTTTTAGGCCCATCTGCCCCCAAGGGGGGGGCAGAATCCACTTAGCCACAAGGGATCTTGTGTGTGTGTGTTTGGTGTGGGGGTGGCACAGAACTGTTGCCCATTTCTGCCTATTGTTTGTAGGCCCATCTGCCCCAAGGGGGGCAGAATCCACTTAGGCACCATGTAAAATTTCTAAATGCTTGGTGGTGGGGTGTTTGTCAACTGGAGGTTTTGCATTTGTGATTAGAACATTTTAGTTCTAGTTCAAAGCTTTTGCTTCCTTTGCTGTGGCTCCCTGCGGTTTTGGCAGTGGTTGACCTGAGGTTTGCGTAGTTGCATGTTTTAGGTAAGTAAAAACTATTTAATCCAAAGGAGTAATGCTGCCATGCTTGAATGACATGTTTGTAGGTGGCATACTAAATGCAGGATTGTGTGTGAAATTGTCCTTAGACTTGTGCGCAATGATATTTGTGTTATCTTATGTCTAATTTGCTTTTCTTTTTTCTTTTTAGTGGGATATCAGTGGTGATTGCTGTGTCTGTGCAGAGTAGTTGCTGGTGAGTCTAGCTTTTTCAGGCAAGTGAGTGGTAACGTTTTTGAGTACATAACTCTTTTGATAAAGCCACACTTTGTTTCTTACTTATTTTAGACAGTGCTGGTTGTTGTTGGCGCATTTGTCAAGTTACATTTCTTAGTAAGGATCATGGCTAGCCGCAGAGCGACTGCTCAGTAGGTTGTTGGCATGCTTTTTGAGTCATCTTCTGATGAGTCTGACTCTGCATCTGAGGCAGAGGAGGAAGTGAGAGATTCTAGCAGTGAGTTTTCTGTCCGAGAAGAATCTTCTGATGAGGAAGCCACTCTGAGTGCAGATGAAGGGCCTGTTTTAGAGGAGGACACTGATGTGCCAATAGTGCAGCAGCCTGGGGTTGAAAGGTTTCCTATTGGAAGGCCTGACACCTGGGTTGCCTCAAACATGGGGCAGCCACAGTTGCCTGCCTTTACTTGTTTCCCAGGTTGTAGAGTAAATACGGAAATCTTTTTGCCTGTCAATTTCGTTGAGTTGTTTAGGGACAATGTATTTTTGGAAGAGATTGCTGAGCAGACTAATTTGTATGAGGAGCGGTATTTGAAGGACAAAGCTGCCAGATTTAGGCCTTAGCCTAGAGCTACCCAGTGGATTCCCACAAATCTGGAAGAGATTGTTTGCACGGCTGACCTTAATAAGTAAACTTACAAGGAGACGTGAATAGGTCGACGAAGCTTTGGACTCACAATTAGATTGTCTCAAAATAACTCCTGTGCATGCAGATCAATAATTAATTGATAACATCAATAATCAATGATAATCAATGACATTAGTAATCAACTGGAGTCAGTAGTTGTCACACACCATGACCTTTCAGTTATGAATAACCACACCTTTAGGTAAATTTATAATATTTATTTCCCTATATTAACAGTGATAACGTCATGTAAATTCATCTCAAAACTCAATTGATACACATACAGAAACAACACTGGCTCTCTGAATCTGCGGATAAACCTCAATCTAATCAAAGTTTGAACTATTACACATTCTAAGGTTATGGAGCAAATTAATAACAAGAACAATTGCACAAACTAAATCACATACATTTAGGTTCAGTAAAGAAATTTATCAAACATTATTCCCTATTAGCAGAGTAAGGATCCTTAACTAACACCAGATTAGCATCAGCATGTTGGGCTTCATGCAAAACAATTTAGTAAACACAAATTTGGAAAACATCTAACGATTGGTTCTATCAAAAGAGTGCGGTTGGTACCTAGAAAGAAAAAGCAAATAAGCATAACATACACATAGGTACAATAATACCCAAATAAAATAATCTTCGTCATCAGGACATCTCGATCAGCAAGGCATTAGGATTCAGCATCAAAGTTCAGAAAACGCGAAGTCTTTAAGCATTAAAGTTAGGCACGTTTCTTGTCAAGACTGAAAATGGGCAAGAATGGGCCTCAGTGGCAAAAGGCAAAAGCGTAATGACGACTTCTCCTCAGTGCAGTCCTAGTTTTCCTAAAACTACTTCCCAAGTCCCTATTGGTCAAGGGATCGCATGTTCACACTTTGTCCAATAAAAGTAAAACTTCAAATCCATGAATTCCACCAGTACTCCGTTCACATGTCGCTGATTGGTTTCTCCTGCAATGTCCTCATCATCTGGCTTTTTAGGTAACAATATTGTTACAGCTTGTACTCCAGTCAGTGTCTCCATTTTTCCTTTCCTGAGAAAGTCAGTCTTACACTCATTGCACACATAATGCTATATTTAGCAAGAACAGCATCTTCTAGCAGTCGGTTCTCATGGGAAAACGTTCCAGCTACGAGCACATTTAAACACTACAATTGGAAAATCACAATTTAACTCTCTAGGACAGCCATTTATTAAACATTAAGAAATACAGCTTGACAACTAGGCCAAGACCTTTGCTAAGTTAAGGCCTAAAATGTATAAAACTAATACATCATGTATATCCCTTAATGTGACATATTACCACATTAGTCAAACATATGCTCAACATTTCATATTAATAAACTATTAGTAAGTACACTTCATGAACATTGGCGGCCACTCATCGTGATCACATTTTCCAATGCGTGCATTATTTTTCTGCGTTATTATGTTTTCTACACAAATCCATTACTCATAATACATGAACACCTATTAATATTTTTTATTAAAACACCTGTGCTAGCAATCCCTCCTCTGATGACTAAATGTGTCATCACACTAACTACCACCCACAAATTTTTGCATCAGCTAAAATTCTGTCAATTTAATTCCTTCATACTTTTGTTCCCTTTTTTAATTTTCCCTAAACAATATTTCCCTTTTCTTTTCTTCCCTCCTCTGATCATTCTTTGACCTTTTCAATTTAATTATTTTGCACAATTTACACATTACCCATATTCCAATTAGGCAAACAACAATAATTAATATCCCCTGCAAGATTTTCTCTAGAATCCCATTCCAAATGTTACTGAGACAATTTCCCACAGAAGCAAAACCTTTGCCAATTTTTTCCCAAACACCTGGTTCTTTCAATTCTTTCAAATCAGCACTTTCATTAGTCAGATTAGTAATTAAGGGCCAGATGTAGCAAACATTTCGCATGGTGCAAACTGCGAAAATCGCAGATTGTGCTATGCAAAATGCCGTATGCGATGCTCATTCACAATTTGCGAGTCGGTACCGACTCGCAAATTGTGAATGCGACTCGCAAATAGGAAGGGGTGTTCCCTTCCTATTTGCGACTTGCATTGCTATGCTAAATTGCTTTGTGATCGCGAATGCGGTCACAAAGCAATTCGCAGTTACCACCAGTGTCACACTGGTGGTAACCCATTTGCAAAAGGGAAGGGGTCCCATGGGACCCCTTCCCCTTTGTGAATGTTGCCAAAAAGGGTTTTTCAGAGCAGGCAGTGGTCCAATGGACCACTGCCTACACTGAGAAACCAAAACCAAAACCAAACGGTTTTGTTATTTATTTTTTTTGCATCTCGTTTTCCTTTAAGGAAAACGGGCTGCAAAATAAAAATAAAAAACTGCTTTATTTAAAAAGCAGTCACAGACATGGAGGTCTGGTGACTTCAGCAGGCCACCATCCCTGTAAGTGCAGGGACTCGCTATGGGGTCGCAAAATGCGACCCACCTCATTAATATTAAAGAGGTGGGTCTTTGCGACCCCATAGCAACTCGCAGTCGGTGTCTGAGACACCGTACTGCATCCGATTTTGCGAATCGGAAATTGCGAGTCACACCGACTCGCAATTTCCGATTCTCAAAATCGGACTTTGCTACATCTGGCCCTAAGTCTCTAATTTCTTTACTATTATCAGGAATATATGAGCAACAATGCGTAGAATTAATCATTTTACAAACTCCGCCATCCTTCCTAAAAGACTGTCTAAATCAAGACGATTCTGAAGAGTCATAGCTCTTTGAGCAGCTAATTCAGTATCTATCAGAAGTATAGCCCCTGAAAAATTTGTCAGCATGTTATCCACATTAGTGGACAACTTTCGAATCTTTATCGAATTCAGAACAACTCCCACTGAAGGAATCATTGCTCCAAATATATCTCCCACTATACCAGAACGAGACTGCCTCTTCTGTCTCATATGATGTAATGCAGTCATTTTCGGAAACTTCTTCAAATCATTCATTTGATAAATCTTTGGGAAAACTATCCTCAAGTAACATGTCCCATACCATCCTCTTGGAAGACGGTAATAAGCAGTAAGACCACAGATGTAATAAATCCCAGGAATAGCTGGGTCCTGTCCATTCAACATAAATGTCCATTTACTCTGAAACAATTTCCCTTGCTTTTTTTTAATTGCACTATATGCATAGTCACACCTGTAAGTCCTTTTCTCTAAGCCTTTCTCTAACTTCTCCTTCAATGCCTTTCTCCTGTCATCTGTGTGATCTAAGAAGCTTTTCTCTAAAGGTGTGAGCAAGCATGTTAAATTTTTGCAGTGTGTGTACGCTGTGCCAAATGTCAACATAGATTCAAAGAAACCTTTAACTAATACTATGGCCCTCATTACAACTTTGGTGGTCTCACAAAAAGACCGCTGAAGTTGCGGGTGCCACTATACCGCCAGTGCTGGCGGTATTTGTGGCTCCCCATTATGACTTTTCCGCTGGGCTGGTGGACGGAAACATCGTTTCCATCTGCTGGCCCAGCGGAAAAGTCACATCAACATTGCAGCCAGCTCATAATAGAGCTAGCGGCAATGTTGATGTGCAGCCGGTGCAGCAGCACCCATCACACATTTCACTGCCCAAAATTCGAGAAGTGAAATGCGCGATGGGACTGTGCCTGGGGGCCCCTGCACTGCCCATGCCAAGTGCATGGGCAGTGCAGGGGCCCACAGGGGCACCCCGAGTCCCCTTACCGCCAGCCTTTCCATGGCGGTGTTTATCGCCATGGACAGGCTGGCGGTTGGGGATTGTTACCGGCTGGCGGAAGCCTGGCAGTCAAGTGGAGGGGCCGGCGGTATGACTAATGCACCACGGTCATAATACACTGGCGGTACACCGCCAGCCTGATGGCAGTGTTACCGCCAGTGTACCGCCGGCCGCCAGGGTCGTAATGAGGCCCTATGTCATTATTCTTAGCTACTCTACTCAAATATCTAATTATAGGGACAAATGAAAACACCACATCATAATTTGAGTAAAAGTACTGGATGTACTCTTGGTTATAGAATCTTGTTAGTAGCAGGCTACAACTTATTCCACATGTTAGTGGCAGACAATTGTACATAACTCCTTCCTCAAATGATGAAGGAATCTGCGTACACACAAAACAATTCCTCTCATCCATCGTCTCAACATATTCACTCAACAAGCAATAGAAGACATTAGAAGAAAGTTCTCCTTGCGCTTTAGTACCCTCATGCAAATACTTCTCATCTAACCTGAACCTCTCTATTGCTGTTAGTACAGTAGTTCTCTCAAAAGCAGAAGTATGGTTGGCTTCACTCTTATCAAGAACAGACATGCCCACAATCAATACCACAAACAATATCCCGCACATAATCACCAAACCAATACTCATATATTTACAGCTCCTAGTATTCCTACCCTGCTGGCTAATGTTACTCATGATCTGTAAAGAATCAGAAAGCAGAAGAAAAATTGTAAACAACTGCAGCAAAAATCAAAAACGAACAAACTCTCTTTTCAAAAGTTATTTACAGCTCTCAATTTCACTTCAGGTTTCAAAAGTGAAATCAGGTTATCAAAGTCTTCCCTGGTTACTTTCAACAGTCTCTTTCTCAAATATTTTCTCTCAGATTGTTTGAAAAGTTCAGTTCATCAGCTTCCTTCAAGTGCCAAAATATTGACCCAGAATGTCTCTATCAAAACAAAAAGACAAAAATTCTTGCTGCTATTCACTTGCAGTTGCGTACGCCCATTCAGGACCTGCGCATCTTCGACTTGCTATTCTCTTTCTTTTCAACTTTCGATCGCCATTCAATTCTCCTTCACTTAGATCTTCTCTCCTTGTTTTATCTACTTCTTCCACTATTGTTGTTCTAACATCCACTTCCTTTCCTTTTGCTTGTGACTCCGGCCACTTATCTCCTTTCAGTGGACTCTTTGTCAGTGTTCTTTTTAGAGTCAAACTCAAAGCTTCTCCTTGCTCTGCAGTGTTTTCTCTTGACGGACCTGCAACTGGTTCAGGAGGAGTCAGATCACAGTGACATTTGATCCACCTCAACTCTTTTCCCTTCTGGGTCTGGCAATTGCTCTGTTTGTCTCTCAGGAGCGTCCGTTTCTGGGAAAGCCCTCCTATGACTAGGCCCTCCTGCTGCCTCAATTGAGATAGGCTGTCCGTCACGCTCCTGGAGGTCTACTCCTTCGTCTCTCACAGGAGTTACTGAACCATCCTCAATGGCTCAGATCTGGTCTCAGTTCCTCTTTGTTCTCTTTTTGGCCCTGAGACTTGTTTCGCTGTTGTTGGTACCTTCAACAACTCTTCTTCATGATCCAGTGGATATGCCACTTTCTTTGTGTGACTGGCGTGGATCCAATTCAGAAGTCCAGCGCACTTCACAGTTGTGGTAGTTGTCAGAACTACCTAAAACGGTCCTTTCCAACGAGGTTCCAAACACGTTTTCCTCACGTGTTTCCGGACCACAACCCAGTCTCCGGGTCTCAGGTTGTGGACTGGGTCATGGATCGGTAGCAGTGTGGTAGCCTCCACCTGCTGAGAGAGTGAACCACATCAGCAAGACCTTTGCAGTAGTCCAACACCATATCATCTGTAATGCTGACAAGTGCATTTGCAGGCACCGCTGGCAACCTCATGGCCCGGCCCATAAGGATCTCATGCGGCGACAATCCTGTCTTCCTGTTGGGTGTGTTTCGCATTGACATCAAAACTAAAGCCAATGCATCAGGCCATTTCAAATTCGTGGACGCACAGGTCTTTGTAACTCTTGAGTTCAAGGTACCACTCATCTGCTCCACTAGTCCTGATGATTCAAGGCGGTAACTACAATGCAACTTCTGCTCAATGTTCAATGCTGCACACAGTAATTTAATTACTTTATTGTTGAAGTGACCTCCCCTGTCTGATTCTAAAGAGATCGGAAACGCAGTATCAGTTCCCTAAGCAGTAATTTTTCACTACTGTGAGACTGTAATTTCTCCGTGTAGGTTAAGCTTCAATCAAGTGACTAAAAATGCAAACAATCACCAACAAATATCTCAAACCTCCACACAGACATGTCAATAAAATCCATCCGCATTCTGCCGAATGGACCTCCTACTCTTCGTATGTGGCTCAAATTAACCACTGTCCCTTTCCCCGCGTTCAATGGTTGGCAATTACACAACGATGGCAAACTGCTTCAGCAACCTGTCTAAACTTTAGGTTGAACCAATCATGTCTGAAAAATCAGATCATGGCATCCCTCCCAACATGTGCTTGACCATGATAATACTAAGCCATTTGAGACAAGAGACTATTTGGCAAAACCAATTGACCCTCCTCTGAAACACATAATTCATCTTGTGTTTGCACACATTTCATTTTACTCCATGAACGTTTCTCCTCCCTGTCAACATTATTCTGCAACATTTTCAAATCCTTCAAGGTGCTGATTACTTTAAAGGCAAAACTTGGACATGTTTCATCTTCTTCAGGTAACATTTCCCACTTATCTTTGAAAGATATACAGTTCAGTGCGCAAAACCTTGCAACTTGATCCACATATCCATTTCCCAATGATACGAAGTCCTGCGACTTCAGATGTGCACTGCATTTCACCACAGCAATCTTTTTAGGTATTTGGATAGAATGTAACAATTCTTTAATCCTTTTACCATTTCTCACAGGTGAACCAAGAGAGGTCATGAGACCTCTCTGTGACCACAACTAGCCAAAATCATGTACTATTCCAAATCCATACTGGCTATCCGTTTAGATTGTAACTTTCAGCTGGGCAGAAACATGGCATGCTCTAGTAAGGGCTACCAGTTCCGCTACTTGGGCTGAATACACTCCTCAAAGCCAAGAAGCTTCCAGAATACCAGTAGTTGTGCACACGGCATATCCTACTCTCAGTGTCCCTGCATTGTCTCTCAGAAAAGAACCATCAACAAAGATAATTTAGTACTTTCCTTCCAATTGGGTATCTCTAATGTCAGCTCTCGTTTTTGTGCACAAATCAGTTACTTCAAGACAATCATGCTCAACGTCTTCTATCTTTTCAATTTCAACGTTTTCATTTGGGAGCAACGTTGCCGGCTTCAGCAATGTACATCTTTTCAATTACACATTTGGTGACCCTAGTATACTCGTTTTATATCTGGTCAACCTCGCACCAGTCAAATATTGGGATTTCGTCCTTGTAAGTAGAATCTCAATAGAGTGAGGGTCTATTATAGTCAAAGAATATCCCATCACAAATGCCCTTACATGGTGTAAGGCTTTGACCAACCTCTGAAACTGCATGCAAACAACCTGGTGAGGCTGCTGCAACTGGGTCCAAATTAGCTGAAAAATAAGCTACTGGGCGGTTTACACCTGTGTCACGACAGATAAAGAACATGCATCACGCTCATGACAAGATAATGTGAAAGGTTTTGTGTAGTCAGGAATACCCAAAGCTGGAGCCTTGCACAGATTCTCTCTCAATTCAGTGAATGCTTATATTCCAGCCTGTTCTAACGCTATGGGGTCAGTGGCTTCCTTGTGAGTCAGCTTCTGCAATGGTCTCGAAATGACTGAAACATTTGGAATCCATTGGCAACAGTAACCCACCATCCTTAAAAACATTCTGACATCTCTCTGTGTGGACAGGGAATGTATCTGCAATATGATTGTAATCCTTCTCATGGATATCTTTCTTGATTCTTTCTCAATCTGGTGACCCAAGTATTTCAATACTTTTTGACAGTATTGAAATTTAAGCAGAGATCCTCTATGACCATTCTTTCCCAAATAGTTCAACAGGGCAATCGTATTATACTTGCACTTGTCCCTTGTTTTGGACGCAATCAGCAAATCATCAATGTACTGTACCAAGGTCAATTGGAAAGGCAATTCCAATGACTCCAAATTCTTTTTCAAGATCTGATTGAATATCGAAGGTGACTCTGAAAACCCTTGGGCAATTCTGCACCAACAATAAACTCGATGCAGAAAGAGAAACTGGCTGTCCTCATGAAGAAGCACAGAAAAGAAAGCCTGCAACAAATCAATGACAGTGAACCATTCAGCATCACATGTAACCTGGAACATAATCACGGCTGGATTTGGCACCACGGGACAACATTTGATCACAATCTCATTTATTTTTCTCAAATCCTGGACAATTCGAACGTTCCCGCAGGGCTTTTGCAAACCCATTATCAGTGAATTACATGGGCTGTTCAATACTTCCTTCAAAACCCCTTGCTTTACAAAGTCTGCAATTATTTGGACGACCTTCAGAAGGACATCTTGTGGCATGTGGTACTGCAGAAGTTGAGGGAAAACTGCATTCCACTTTACAGTAACTTTAACTGGCTCAACTCTTTTATCAGACCTACTTCTTCCTGTCAAATCCCACACTTTCTCCTTAAGTATTCCCTGCAAATCAGGATGAAGCTCCTTCACTGTGAACATCAGGAAAAATTCAATCAGAGGATACTCCTCATTTGTAGTTTCACCTTCTATCTCTGGAGTTTGGTCATCTTCATCATGTCAGGGAGTCCGGATCCTCAGGGTTTGCGCCTCAATCAATCAATCAATCATAACATTTATAGAGCGCTCTATGTACCCGTTAGGGTTTCAAGGCGCTGGGTGGGCGGCTGCTATTGGTCGAAGAGCCAGGTCTTGAGGAGTCTCCTGACGGTGAGGAGGTCCTGGGTCTGGCGCAGGGGGGTCGGTAGGGAGTTCCAGGTCTTGGCGGCGAGGTAGGAGAAGGATCTGCCGCCGGAGGTCTTGCGTTGGATTCGGGAAACGATGGCGAGGGAGAGGCTGGCAGAGCGGAGTTGGCGGGAGGGGACGTAGAAGTTGAGTCTGTTGTTCAGGTAGGCGGGTCCGGCGTTGTGTAGTGCTTTGTGCGCGTGGGTGAGTAGTTTAAAGGTGATCCTCTTGTCTACGGGGAGCCAGTGGAGGTCCTTCAGGTGGTGGGAGATGTGGCATCGGCGGGGTATGTCGAGGATCAGGCGGGCGGATGCGTTCTGGATGCGTTGGACTCGTTGGATGTCTTTTGCTGGGATGCCTGTGTAGAGAGCGTTGCCGTAGTCCAGTCTGCTACTGACGAGGGCCTGGGTCACCGTTTTTCTGGTTTCCATTGGGATCCACTTGTAGATTCTACGGAGCATGCGAAGGGTGTTGAAGCAGGAGGAGGAGACTGCGTTGACCTGTTTGGACATGGTGAGGGCGGAGTCGAGGATGATGCCGAGGTTGCGTGCGTGGTTGGCTGGAGTAGGGGGGGGGTCCCAGTGCGTGGGCCACCAGGAGTCGTCCCAGGCCGAGGGGGTGCGTCCGAGGATGAGGACTTCCGTCTTGTCGGAGTTTAATTTTAGGCGGCTGTTTTTCATCCATTCGGCGATGGATTTCAATCCCTCATGGAGGTTGGCTTTGGCGGTGTGTGGGTCTTTGGTGAGGGAGAGGATGAGCTGGGTGTCGTCGGCGTAGGAGAGGATGCTGAGGTTGTGTTGACGGGCCAGTTGTGCGAGGGGTGCCATGTAGACGTTGAACAGCGTCGGGCTTAGCGAGGAGCCTTGGGGGACGCCGCAGATGAGGTTGGTGGCTTCGGAGAGGAAGGGTGAGAGTCGGACTCTCTGGGTTCTGCCAGAGAGGAAAGATGAGATCCAGTTGAGGGCTTTGTCTTGTATCCCGGCTTCGTGGAGACGAGTTAGTAGGGTGCGGTGGCAGACTGTATCAAAGGCAGCGGAGAGGTCTAGAAGGATGAGGGCTGAAGTCTCGCCGTTGTCCATTTGCTGTCTGATGTCATCTGTGGCGGCGAGGAGAGCAGTTTCGGTGCTGTGATTTCATCTGAAGCTGGATTGGGAGGGGTCTAGGATGGAGTTGTCTTCGAAGTAGTGGGTGAGCTGGGCGTTGACGATCTTCTCGATGACCTTCGCTGGGAAGGGGAGGAGGGAGATCGGGTGGAAGTTTTTGAGGTTGTTGAGGTCAGCCTTGGGTTTCTTGAGGAGGGCTTGGATGTCGGCGTGCTTCCAGCTGTCCGGGAAGGTCGCAGTATCGAAGGATAGGTTGATGATCTTGCGAAGATGGGGGGCGATGGTGGAGTCGGCTTTGTTGTAGACGTGGTGTGGGCAGGGGTCTGAGGGGGATCCTGAGTGGATGGAGTTCATGGTCTTTCGGGTTTCGGCGTCGTCTACGTGGGTCCAGGAGGTGAGGCGGTTGGCATTGGAGGAGTTGCCAGGGGCGGGTCTGGCGGAAGTGTGGTGTTGAGGCTGTCGTGGATGGCGGCAATTTTCTGGGAAAAGAAGGTGGAGAGTGCGTCGCAGAGTTTCTGGGATGGTGGGACGTCGTTGACGTTGGCGCTGGGGTTGGAGAGCTCCTTCATGATGCAGAAGAGCTCCTTGCTGTCATGTGCGTTGTTGTTTAGGCGTTCTGTGAAGTGGGAGCGTTTGGCGAGTCGGATCAGTGGGTGGTGCTTGCGGGTGGCTTCCTTGTGAGTTGCCAGGCTGTCGGGTGTGCGCTCGAGAAGCCATTTTTTCTTAAGTTTCTGGCAGGTGCTTTTGGAGGTGATCAGTTCGTCTGTGAACCAGGCTGCTTTTTTCTTTTCTTGGTTGACGGTGGGTCTCTTGAGTGGGGCGAGGATGTTGGCGCTGTTGAGGATCCACTGTTGGAGGTTGATGGCTGCAGAGTCCGGGTCGGAAGTGTCGGTCGGCGGGTTCTTGGCGAGGGTGCTGATTAGTTGGTCCTCCGTGACTTTGCCCCAGCGGCGGCGCGGTGGTAGTGGGGTGCGGTGGTGTTCGGTGTGTTTCTTGAATGTGAAGTGGACGCAGTGGTGGTCGGTCCAGTGGAGTTCGGTGGTGTGGCTGAAGGAGATGTGGTTGCTTGCAGTGAAGAGAGGGTCTAGAGTGTGACCGGCGATGTGAGTGGGTGTGTTGACCAGTTGTCTGAGTCCGAGGTTGGAGAGGTTGGTGGCCAGTAATGCGGTGTTGGCGTCGTTGTTGTTCTCCAGTTGGAAGTTGAGGTCTCCAAGGAGGATGTAGTCCGTTGAGGCTAGGGTGTGGGTGCTTGCGAGGTCGGAGATGGTGTCACTGAAGGGGGCTCTTGGTCCTGGTGGTCGGTATGTGAGAGTTCCTCTGAGGGTGGTGTTGGGGTCCATGTGGATCTGGAAGTGAAGGTGTTCAGCTGTCTTGAGGGTGTCGTCCGTGTGGGTGTGGATCTTGAGGGCGGATTTTTGGACGATGGCTATTCCTCCACCGATTCCGTTGGTGCGATCTCTTCTGGTGATCTTATAGCTGTCAGGGATGGCGATGTCTGGGGCCGAGGAGTCGTTCCACCAGGTTTCGGTCAGGAAGGCTAGGTCTGGGGCGGTGGTGTCGAGCAGGTCCCAGAGCTCGATGGCGTGCTTTCGTGCAGAGCGTGTGTTGAGGAGGATGCAGTGGAGGTGGTTGGTGTTGGTTGCTGCAGGCTTCGTTGTTCTGTTGCAGGTGAAATTGCAGGTGCGGCAGGAGAAGGGTCCTTTGGTGTGCTTTGGAGTGGCCTGGAAGCAGGCTGTGGAGGAGCCAGGGTTAAGTGCGAGGAGTTCGCTGGCCGAGTAGCGAAAGCTGGTGGTGCGGGGGGCGTGCGGACCAGGGGGGGAGGCACTGGGCGCGGTCCAGGCACGGACGGGCGCAGACGGGCTTGCCCCTGGCGCGTCAGCTGCGCGAACACGCAGCGTCAGCCATTAAGAAGAGAGAGGGGAGGGGGGAGGGAGGAGCAGCTGGGAGGCGGGAGGGAGCGGCGAATGGTGGCGCGAGGGGGGCGGGCCGCAGGGAGGCAGCGGCAGGGAGAGATCGGCAAGGGGGAGCGCACAAGGGGCGAAAACCAGGAAAACAAGGCACAAAAAGTAAGGCACAAGTTAAAAACAGTCACAAAATACAATAATGGCACAAAATACAATCGGGGTACAGCAATCAGAAGGGGCACAAATGGGGGCAAGAGCGCAAGGATGCAAGGCGCTGAAAAGTGGAAAAACACTTACAGAAACGGCGAAAAGCGGCACACGGGTCTAGCGAAGCTTACCAGAGCCCACTAGACACCAGGGATGAAGCGCAGGAGGATGCCTGCGGGTGGAGGAGGGCCTCGAACACGCTAGCAGCAGCGTGGGCGGGGGTCAGGGGCACGAGACAGCAAGGTGGTGCTGCGGACGTGGGGGGCGAGCTCTAGACCAAAAACAGGTCAGAGGTTGCTCACGCGCGACGCGCAGCGCCAGCCATTAAGAAGGGAGGGGAGAGGGAGGAGCAGCTGGGAGGCGGGAGGGAGCGGCGAATGGGGGCGCGAGGGTGGCGGGGCCGCAGGGAGGCAGCGGCAGGGGAGATCGGCAAGGGGGAGCGCACAAGGGGTGAAAACCAGGAAAACAAGGCACAAAAAGTAAGGCGCAAGTTAAAAACAGTCATAAAATACAATAATGGCACAAGATACAATCGGGGTACAGCAATCAGAAGGGGCACAAATGGGGGCAAGAGCGCAAGGAGGCAAGGTGCTGAAAAGTGGAAAAACACTTACAGAAATGGCGAAAAGCGGCACACGGGTCTAGCGAAGCTTACCAGAGCCCACTAGACACCAGGGATGAGACGCAGGAGGATGCCTGCGGGTGGAGGAGGGTCTCGAACACGCTAGCAGCAGCGTGGGCGGGGGTCAGGTGCACGAGACAGCAAGGTGGTGCTGCGTACGTGGGGGGCGAGCTCTAGACCAAAAACAGGTCAGAGGTCGCCTGTTCCCAATATGTCCACCTCTTGGCAGCTCCAAACTCTACTAGCCATTATAGCACAAAGTTAAAGAATGGCCAAGTGGGGAATGGGATTTTAGGTTAGGAACAGCGGGGAAGGAGACCTGTGGAAGTAAAAGTTAAGAACACAATAGCCAGATTATTCACATTGACTTTCATAATCTTGGTTCATAATAAATATATACTCATAACATGAATGATAAAGAGCTTTCCTATATCATGACCTTATTAGCTCTGAGTACCTGGAAAATAAATAAGGATTATGCAAGCTTTCATATGAGAGTTTTGTAGAATACAATCTTATGCTCTGAACCTTGAACTGACTCAAGTTATTTCTTTGAATAGAAACTACTTAATAACTGTAGGAAAGTACCATCTTGCCTGGCATGTTACCCCCATATTTCACTGTATATATGTTGTTTTAGTTGTATGTGTCACTGGGACCCTGCCAGCCAGGGCCCCAGTGCTCATAAGTGTGCCCTGTATGTGTTACCTGTGTGATGACTAACTGTCTCACTGAGGCTCTGCTATCCAGAACCTCAGTGGTTATGCTCTCTCATTTTCTTTCCAACTTGTCACTAACAGGCTAGTGACCAATTTCACCAATTTACATTGGCATACTGGAACACCCTTATAATTCCCTAGTATATGGTACTGAGGTACCCAGGGTATTGGGGTTCCAGGAGATCCCTATGGGCTGCAGAATTTCTTGTGCCACCCATAGGGAGATCTGACAATTCTTACACAGGCCTGCCAGTACAGCCTGAGTGAAATAACGTCCACGTTATTTCACAGCCATTTACCACTGCACTTAAGTAACTTATAAGTCACCTATATGTCTAACCTTTACCTGGTAAAGGTTGGGTGCTAAGTTACTTAGTGTGTGGGCACCCTGGCACTAGCCAAGGTGCCCCCACATTGTTCAGGGCAAATTCCCCGGACTTTGTGAGTGCGGGGACACCATTACACGCGTGCACTATACATATGTCACAACATATGTATAGCTTCACAATGGTAACTCCGAACATGGCCATGTAACATGTCTATGATCATGGAATTGTCACCTCAATGCCATTCTGGCATTGGGGAGACAATTCCATGATCCCCTGAGTCTCTAGCTCAGACCCGGGTACTGCCAAACTACCTTTCCCGGGGCTTCACTGCAGCTGCTGCTGCTGCCAACCCCTCAGACAGGTTTCTGCCCTCCTGAGGTCCAGCCAGGCCTGGCCCAGGAAGGCAGAACAAAGTGCCTCCTCAGAGAGAGGGTGTTACACCCTCTCCCTTTGGAAAAAGGTGTTAGGGCTTGGGAGGAGTAGCCTCCCCCAGCCTCTGGAAATGCTTTGATGGGCACAGATGGTGCCCATCTCTGCATAAGGCAGTCTGCATCGGTTCAGGGTCCCTCAGCCCTGCTCTGGCGCAAAACTGGACAAAGGAAAGGGGAGTGACCACTCCCCTGACCTAGGTGCCCAGAGCTCCTCCAGTGTGCTCCAGACCTCTGCCATCTTGGAAACAGAGGTGCTGCTGGCACACTGGACTGCTCTGAGTGGCCAGTGCCAGCAGGTGATGTCAGAGACTCCTTCTGATAGGCTCCTTCAGGTGTTGCTAGCCTATCCTCTCTCCTAAGTAGCCAAACCTCCTTTTCTGGCTATTAAGGGTCTCTGCTTTGGGGAATTCCTTAGATAACGAATGCAAGAGCTCATCAGAGTTCCTCTGCATCTCTCTCTTCACCTTCTGCCAAGGAATCGACCGCTGACTGCTCTGGAAGCCTGCAAAACTGCAACAAAGTAGCAAAGACGACTACTGCGACCTTGTAACGCTGATCCGTCCGCCTTCTCAACTGTTTTCCTGGTGGTGCATGCTGTGGGGGTAGTCTGCCTCCTCTCTGCACTAAAAGCTCCGAAGAAATCTCCTGTGGGTCGACGGAATCTTCCCCCTGCAACCGCAGGCACCAAGAACTGCATCACCGGTCCTCTGGGTCTCCTCTCAGCATGACGAGCGAGGTCCCTTGAACTCAGCAACCCTGTCCAAGTGACTCCCACAGTCTAGTGACTCTTCAGTCCAAGTTTGGTGGAGGTAAGTCCTTGCCTCCCCACGCTAGACTGCATTGCTGGGAACCGCGTGTTTTGCAGCTGCTCCGGCTCCTGTGCACTCTTCCAGGATTTCCTTTGTGCACAGCCAAGCCTGAGTCCCCGGCACTCTAACCTGCAGTGCACGACCTCCTGAGTTGTCCTCCGGCGTCGTGGGACCTTACTTTGTGACTTCGGGTGAGCTCTGGTTCACTCCACTTTGTAGTGCCTGTTCTGGCACTTCTGCGGGTGCTGCTTGCTTCTGAGTGGGCTCCTTGTCTTGCTGGACGCCCCCTCTGTCTCCTCACACAATTGGCGACATCCTGGTCCCACCTGGGCCACAGCAGCATCCAAAAACCCTAACTGCGACCCTTGCAGCTAGCAAGGCTTGTTTGCGGTCGTTCGGCACAGAAACACCTCTGCACGACTCTTCACGACGTGGGACATCCATCCTCCAAAAGGGATGTTTCTAGCCCTTGTCGTTCTTGCAGAATCCACAGCTTCTACCATCCAGTGGCAGCTTCTTTGCACCCACAGCTGGCATTTCCTGGGCATCTGCCCACTCCTGACTTGATCGTGACTCTTGGACTCGGTCCCCTTGTTCCACAGGTACTCTCGTCAGGAAATCCATCATTGTTGCATTGCTGGTGTTGGTCTTCCTTACAGAATTCCCCTATCACGACTTCTGTGCTCTTTGGGGAACTTAGGTGCACTTTGCACCCACTTTACAGGGTCTTGGTGTGGGCTATTTTTCTAACCCTTACTGTTTTCTTACAGTCCCAGCAACCCTCTACAAGGCCACATAGGTTTGGGGTCCATTCGTGGTTAGCATTCCACTTCTAGAGTATATGGTTTGTGTTGCCCCTATCCCTATGTGCCCCCATTGCATTCTATTGTGACTATACATTGTATGCACTGTTTGCTAATGCTATTACTGCATATTTTGGTATTGTGTACATATATCTTGTGTATATTTGCTATCCTCATACTGAGGGTACTCACTGAGATACTTTGGCATATTGTCATAAAAATAAAGTACCTTTATTTTTAGTATATATGTGTATTGTGTTTTCTTATGATATTGTGCAAGTGACACTAGTGGTACTGTAGGAGCTTCACTCGTCTCCTAGTTCAGCCTAAGCTGCTCTGCTAAGCTACCTTTTCTATCAGCCTAAGCTGCTAGACACCCCTCTACACTAATAAGGGATACCTGGGCCTGGTGCAAGGTGTAAGTACCCCTTGGTACCCACTCCAAGCCAGTCCAGCCTCCTACAATAACCGTAATAAATAAACATGTTAGTTTTCAGGAATAAACTGCGTTAGACACATGAATGATACTGCAAGGACACATTATAACAGTAAAGAATGAACACATTGGTTTTCAGGAATAAACTGTGATAAGCTCATGAATGAACACCTTGGCTTTCAGGAATAAACTGTGATAAGTTCATGAATGATACTGCAAGGATACACTCTGTCTAGATTTTCAAGATTCAATTGCTTAGGAATTATTATACACTTTGAATATCAAACAGTGCATCAAGATTTCAATTTCCAGAAATGATCGTGCAGTCTGTCAATCTGAAACACAAGGGTTAAATGCTAAGAATGACTCACGCACTCTGCCATTCATTCGACCATCAGGATTTAAATGCCAAAATACGATTGCGCACTCTGCCGATCTGAGTTGCAAGTTTTAATTGCCAAGAATGACTCGCGCACACTGATGCCGATTTGACCATCAAGGTTCAAATGTCAAAACATGATTGCACACACTGCCGATCTGAACCTCAAGAGTTAAATGCCAAGAATGCATCACGCACACTGCTGTCGATTCAACAATCAAGGTTTAAATGCCAGGATATGATCACGCACACTGCTGATCCGAACTACAAGAGTTAAATGCCAAGAATGAATCATTCACACTGATGTCGATTCAACCATCAAGGTTTAAATGCCAGGATATGATAGCGCACACTGCCGATCCGAACTACAAGAGTTAAATGCCAAGAATGAATTGTGCACACTGCTGCCGATTCAACCATCAAGGTTTAAATGCCAAGATACGATCGCGCACACTGCCAATCCGAACTGCAAGAGTTCAATGCCAAGAATGAATCGCACGCGCGATTTAATCAAAAAGGCCCAAAACTTTAGTATTTCTGAAAACGGAGTCGGGGGCCTAACCCGACCTCCGCCTTACTGCCCTGATTGAAGATCACCAAGTAAATGAAGACAGGGCCTGGAGATCCTAGGTAGGCCTCCGGAACAGAAGCTCAGGAAAATGCTGCTGCTCTGCACCAGGACCTCTGAATAGTGAGCACATGGAGCTGGGCTGGCTCCCCTAAATAGAGCCAGGCCCGCCCATGTGCCACACCCAGCCAGGCTGCAGGAAAGGTTTCTAGAAAGGCTTATAATAGGGACCACACCCTAACCACACCCTGTAGTCCTGCAGCAAAGTCTTGAAAATGAGCAGTACATTGCAAACAGCATTAATGACGTTTCAATATGAATCTCTGCAATGCAAAAGGTTAACATACTGCATTAACACATATTGCATGAATTATTACATTATAAAAGGATTGTTTTTTTGCATTACGTCGCCCGTAGAGAGCGCACTGTCCTGATGTCGACACATCATCACTATTCGTCTGATCTCAAGCCCATCATTTGAACAAGCAGTCGAACATCTTGGTTTACACAACAAGTCTCTTTCCAGTAGGGATACTGGACTTGAATCACAGACTACAAATTTGTGTAATCCCTGAAAGTTGCCAATTTTAACCTGAACTGGTTCTGTAATCGGGTAAGTCAAATACTGATTCGTCACTCCTACAATCTGAACTGTTTTCTCTGAAAGGGGCAAGTTTAGAACTTCTGCACTTCTCATTGTACAGCGTGTAGCTCCAGTGTCAACCAAAAATGAAACTCTGTGACCCGCAACTATTCCCTTCACATAGGGACCTCTCTGATCTACATCTAAGGAGGTTGCAAGCACACATGGCTCATCATCTGAACTGTCGCTCATCCAATCATTGTTTATTTCATTCTCACTCTGTAACCGGAATTGGTGTACTGTGTTATTACTTTGGTTAAGCCTCTGACCTGTGACCTGCTGAGAAAGCATCATCTGTTGCTGTTCCATTGGGGTTTGAGGTATTTGAATTTGCTGTCTATGTACCATGGGAACCTGCTGCTGCATTGGCTGAAATTGTGTAATTTGTACACATGGCATTTTCACCTGCTGCATGGGTTGAAAATTCTGCACTTGATTTCACATTATTTTGAAAATTTGGATTAGGACCTCTCTCTCTTGGTCCTCTCAAGTTCTGGAACAAATTGATGTCATTACGCTGCTGAACAACACCTTCCAGCACCATCATCTCCTGTTTCCAATGTCCAACGGCTCCGCAAATGTGACATGGCAATAACTTCTTCATTCCATGCACATCATTTTGAACCAATACAGTACCCAAATCCGGACCAGGATTCACATTTCCTCTGCGACCTCTGTCTCTCATCTGGGGCTAAAACATGTTTCCCTGCTGCGGCTTTGATAACTGTTGTGGAAAATTCCCTTGCATACCTGTTTGAGCAGCTGTAATCTGCATCACCATCGCCTGTTTGTTCAGCTTCCTTTGTTTCAACTCAATCTCATCACTACAGTACTTTGCATATTGCAACACCTCATCAATCGACTTTGCTTGCCAGCAAATCAAATTACTTTTAATCTTCTGGCTAATTTCAGGCCTCAATCCTTCCACAAATCTGAACACAAAATTAATCATGTCTTTCACCTCAATTGTCTCTGTACTACTGTAATGCTTAAAAGCCTGTAACAATCTCTCATAATACACACGTATCAACTCCTTTGCTTCCTGAGCTGTCCTTTCAATCATTTGCCAATCAATGTTCTTGGGAGAAATTCTCGTTTTCAAAAACTTAATCACCTTATAGTAATATTTCATTACCTCAGGAGACGGTGCACTTGCATTCTTGTCTCTATCTGGTTCGCTTGTTGGCCAATCTACACTGCTCTTACACTCTATCCACAGACCAGCTGGAACCACTATCTCTAGTAATGTGCTCAAGTCCTCCCACAGGCACTTTACAAATTTCTCAAACCTGTCTGTCTGCTGATACCACTCTACTGGTGTCTTCCTCAATTTTGGATAATAATTTGTACATGATAGAATGTCACTTCTGCTCTAAGGGACATGAATAAAATTCCCTCCTGAAACCTCTCTCATGGGTAACATTTTTACTGGATCTTTATCCTGCTGCACATTTGCAGTCAACTCTGCAGAATCCCTTTTTCTCTTGTCTCTTTTCTTCACCCATCTGTCTTCCCATTTGTCTAATGCTCACCAAGCTTGGGCACTTTGAAGCAATTCTTTAAGGTGTGCCTTCATTCCGGCAGATCTCATGTGTTCAAAATCTTTAGTCTCACACTTTAACTCCTTTTCAAATGCTTCGTCTTCTCTATTTCCATGCCGTGTTTCTCTGCCAGGTCTGCTAGTTTCTGATGCGCATTGCTCACTTCCCTTGTTATCTTCGGGCACAAATATGTCAACTTGGCTTCTGTGTAGGATTCTAACCTGTTCATACCCATAGTTCCCTGAATGAGTTCACCCGCTTCCATGCCTAGCCTAGCATAATTCAAACACTCCTTTCCCTTTGGAGCACTAGTGGGGTATTCAGCTGGTCTAACTATTCAGTCAACTGCTGAGCTGTCAAACCTTGCAACAAAATGTTACTGGCTTGGACTGGTGTCACCTGCTGTGCAACTGCATTCGGGGTCTGCGGTGTCAACACTTTCAAACTCTGGCTAACGTTTGACTCTACCATAGTGACTGGAATTGTTCCAAATGGTCTAACAATGATCTTGATCTGTCAAAAGTCTGTCCCACAGGAGAGACTACCCAATCATTTTCATTATGTCCTGCCCTCATTATATTCTGGAACATGGCACCTTGTTCACCTATAGTAGGTTTATTTTGTGCAAATAGGGGCACGGCTGGACCAACAGTAATAGGTAACAAAATAGCATCTGGGGTTGGTCTGGCACTTACACTCTGTGGGAGGGTAACTCCCATGTTCTGAATTATCATTGAAGACATATCTGACTGCGTCCCTGTTACTAGAGTGAATCTCAGCATGACTTGTGGCTGTACTCGGGGCATTAAAAGTAGAGTTGGTTCTGCCTGAACCAACATCGGTCTCAGGTAAACCTGTTCCATAGGCACCATTAAGTTTGAAGTTGTTTCCATAATGGGCCCATCAGGGTAAATTCTCTGGACCTCTGGTGGTGCACCTGATTTTGTACTACAGGAGTAGTAGGTGCATTAAGACCACTCTGCATCGTATTCTGTGTTAGGCTAGCATTAACCTGCATCGTACTCCCTATCCCATTAACCTGCGGCGGAGCTGAAGGATCAGCACTGGTACTCCAACCACTCTCATGTGCTGCATATGGTGGTGGGCGATTTCTCAATAACTGGGTAAGAAACTCATCATCATCTGACTCTTCCTCCATTGTTGAAGACTTTCTAGCCTCCCTACCTTCGGACGGGCCTCTGTTAGTCTTCCTAGTAGCTTTCCTTCCTTCCTTCTCATTGTCCTGCGTAATTGCCGGAAACAACTTAATTCTGTGGAAAGTCTCCATCCTCCAAACTCTCTGATCACTGCCCCACCTAAACTCTGCTAAAGTCTTTTCTGCCTTTCTCATTCTCTCCTGAATTTCTGTAGCTGTAGCTGTTGCTGTCTGGCTACTAGTTCCCAAATAGCTAATGCCTCAAGTTGTGCTAGTCTCGGAAGGGGCTTTGATTCATATAGCACCATCCTTAAATGCTCCAAAACCCTCAAATTGAATGTCCCATTTTTGGGAAATGCTAAGCTCCCATTCTTCTCTGTCACTTTGCACCATTGCTTTAGCCAAAGACATAGTGCAACATCCTTCTCTTCCATTACAATGTAAGCTGGTGTATCTCCTGGCGGTGTAGCTTTGCCTATAGTCGTTGTAATATACGTATCTCCCCTTAAAGCACTCTTTAAAGCTTTGAAAATGTTCATCTTTTTGACCTTTTGTTATTCAACATCAAATCAGGAAGTGACTTTTAATCCCAGAATTCCCTTCTCCTACTTTCTCAACCAATTGCCTCTCACCGACGGCTGCCAATCAGTGTGCAACCATTCTCACTAACCAACCTTTCCCAGCGCAGCTCTAATGAAGTCACACTCACACGTACTGCGGCTGACAAAGTCTTGCGGCTTGGCCTCCCAAACTTTGATTCACACAAACTAATGCAAAATTGTGAGCACTAATCAAAACCAAAAAAACAAATCTGCTGGTTTACTACAGGAAAGGTAACACAATTGCTTCAGAAACTTTATGAATTTTTCATTGATGGCTCTTCCCGCACTTACAGCTACTCCTTCTTTCTCAGTCTCCCAGATTTGCAAGCAAAGTTTGACCTGCAAATTATGCTCTCAACTGATCAGTGGGTCTGTCCTGGTGCACATAGGACTTCCCAGATCTCAGTCCAAATGTTCTTTCACTCACTTTAACTCACACTCTGACTTGTCGACCATGCCCGATTGACCTACTAAACCAGACAAATTACAACATAAAACCAAGTGTCTCATACACTTTTCAATATACTCCTGAGTGTTAGACCACGCATGGTCTGTACATCCACAACCATGTGGACAATTTTTTAGCACAAAGCGCCACATACATTTGAAGTTCGATGACTTCCCTACTCTCACACTGCAGGGTACACACACTCCTTCTACAACTTCATTTGGAGTACGCAAACTCCCTAAACCCTCACAAACATCACAATTCACCTGCGATTTGCATAAGCTGTGCAAGCGCAACCTACTTCATTCACACTGTCACTAGAATGCCAAGAACATCCTCAAACAACCACTAGCAAGATCAGAGACTCTGGGAAAGTCATTTCTGGATTTAGGGAAACATTTTTCTCTCCAATTAGCATAATTGAAAAATAAAATCCAAATCTCAGTAATAATAAACTCTCAAAGGACCAAACCATCAAACTACCTCCATCACTGGGAACACCTACAACAGGCTCTTAGGGAAACGAACCATCGGTCTCTGCTACCTTCTCTGTACCGGACGTCTATGGTGAGCTCTTAAGGAGACAAACCATCACCTCTGCTACAATCACTGTTAGCGCGTTTGACCTTTATATGTAAACTTACAAGGGGACGCAAACCTTTGGACTCGCAATTAAGATGTTTCTACTATAACTCCAGTACATGCAGATCAATAGTCAATAATTAATCGATAACATTAATAATCAATGATAGTCACTGACATTAGTAATCAATTGGAGTCAGTAATTGTCACACACCATGACCTTTAAGTCATGAATAAACACACCTTTTAGTAAAGTTAGAATATTTATTTCCCTATATTAACAATGCTAACGTCATGTAAAGTAATCTCAAAATCAAATGATACTCATACAGCAAAAATACTGGCTGTCCGAATCTGCGGAAGAACCTCAATCTAATCAAAGCTTGAACTATTACACATTCTAAGGTTACGGTGCAAATTAATAACAAGAACAATTGCGCAAACGATATCACATACATTTAAGTTCAGCAAAGAAATTCATCAAACATTATTCCGTATTAGCAGAGTAAGGATCCTTAACTAACACCAGATTAGCATTGGCATGTTGGGCTCCATGCAAAACAATTTAGTAAACACAAATTTGGAAAACAATTGGCTCTATCAAAACAGTGCGGTTGGTACCTAGAAAGAAAAAGCAAATAGGCATAATATACACATGAGTACAATAATACCTCTCCTCAATTGGATCGGCAAGCTAAGATAGTCTTCGTCATCAGGACATCAATCAATCAGCAAGGCATCAGGATTCAGCATCACAGTTCTTTAAGCATTAAAGTTAGGCACGTCTCTTGTCAAGACAGAACATGGGCAAGAATGGGCCTCAGTGGCAAAAGGCAAAAGCGCAAAGACGACTTCTTCTCAGACCGTGGCGGAAAGTGCCAACAAAGACAGCCACTTTAACACTCCGACCGCCACGGCGGTACAAACAAACAGCATGGAGGTCACCGCCAACAGACAGGCGGAGGACAATGTACCGCCCACAGAATTATAACCTACCAATCCGCCTCCTTTTCCGGGGCGGATTCACCGCAAACAAAAAACACGGCAGAAACAGGATTTCGAAGGGAAAACGCTCACCTCTGCACACCCCACGAAGAACCAGGACGCCATGGAACCAGAGCTCCACATTTTTACAGCCTTTATCTTCTTGCTCCTCTACCAGGAGCACGAATGCCGGCAGCAAAGACCTCAGTGAGTACTGCACCTACGACACAAGGAGGGGGGAGGGAAAAAACAGTGACACACACATGCAACACCCCCACTCTCACCCACGACAACACACACACTAATACAGCATGATACATTACAGTTACACCCCCCAACCCCTCCGGAAGAATGCAAAGACAAAAGGAAATGAGGTGAACGATTGTAATATATTAAAATTCTGTAGTCAAATAATATACATACACTATTTACAAATATATACACCAAGAATATTAGTCCAAGGTATTCCACCCTTAAAGTCCGTGGACCACTAGGCCCACAATGCATGGGCGAGGCCCACACAAGATACCCGAACAAGACGGAGAGAACACTGCAGGGGCATCCGATAGAAATAAAACAGGCACCTCAGGGGGAAGGGAAAGGGTGGACACCTCAGCCGGTTGAGTGCACGACGCCAAATCCACGAGGGGGCCCCATGCCCACTGTTCAATCCTGGGGAGTGCAAAGCCACAGTCTCTCAAGTCTCTTCAGTGGGTGGTTTGCCCACTGTTCAATCCTAGGAAGTGCAAAGCCACAGTCTCTCAAGTCTCTAAAGTGGGAGGTTTGCCCACTGTTCAATCCTGGGGAGTGCAAAGCCACAGTCTCTCAAGTATCTACAGTGGGTGGGTTGCCCACTGTTCAATCCTGGGGAGTTCAAAGCCACAGTCTCGCAAGTGGATAGAAGTCTCCACTGGTTCTGGAGGGGGCCTTGTGCCCAGCGTGCTTCATCCTGCCAAGGACAGAGGTAGTGGATGTCTTTCTCCACTGGTTCTGGAGGGGGCTTGGTGCCCAGAGTGCTTCGTCCTGCCAAGGACAGAGGTAGTGGATGTCTTTCTCCACTGGTTCTGGGGGGGCTTGGTGCCCAGAGTGCTTCGTCCTGCCAAGGACAGAGGTAGTGGATGTCTTTCTCCACTGGTTCTGGAGGGGGCTTGGTGCCCAGAGTGCCCCATCCTGCCAAGGACAGAGGTAGTGGATGTCTTTCTCCACTGGTTCTGGAGGGGGCCTTGTGCCCAGGGTGCTTCATCCTGCTCGTGGCGGCCTCAGTAGCGTCAGAGCTTTTGGCCCTCATGGGCCTGTGGTGCTTGTGGCAGTGGTGTCTTTGGCAGCGGTGCTCGTGGCGGCGGTGTCCTTGGCAGCGGTGCTTGTGGCGGCGGTGTCTTTGGCAGCAGTGCTCGTGGCGGCGGTGTCTTTGGCAGCGGAGCTTGTTGCAGTGGTGTCCTTGGCAGCGGTTCAGCTGCTGGCGGTCAGCAGGGCTGCTGCTGGCGGTCCCGTCTTGGGCAGCGGGGCTGCTGGCGGTCACCTCCTGGGCAGCAGGGCTGCTGCTGGTGGTCCTGTCTGGGGCAGCGGGGCTGCTGGCGGTCGCCTCCTGGGCAGCAGGGCTGCTGCTGGGGGTAGCCTCCTGGGCAGCAGGGCTGCTGCTGGTGGTCCTGTCTGGGGCAGCGGGGCTGCTGGCGGTCGCCTCCAGGGCAGCGGGGCTGCTGCTGGCGGTCCTGTCTGGGGCAGCGGGGCTGCTGCTGGCCAGCTCCTGGGCAGCGGGGCTGATGGCGGTCTTCTCCGCCGTGCTGATCTTCCCAGACTTGCCGGTTTTCTTGTGCCTCGTCCCCACCTTGGAAGGTGTCGCAGCTGACTCCACACTCCCACCTGTACCTCTGGGATCGGATTTGGTGGCTGTTGTCTTCCCCCTCTCCCGCCGGGCACTGGCCAACTTTTGATGCTTGACAGGTGGGGGACTGTCCGTGCTGTGGCTCCTTGCCACACTGGCTGCCCTGCTGCCTGGTGCACTCCAGAATCCGGTGACTACTGGCACCACTGGTCCCGCCGCTGAGGTGCTAGGTTGGGACCTGGAGAGTTGGCCCCTAGGAGACTGACGGGGTGGGGGAGGTGAGGGAAAGAGGTCAAGGGTGGCCAGGAAAAGTTTCTTAGGAACACTAGGACGGGTAGATGGAGGGGGTTTGGGAGTGGAGGAAGAGGTTGTGGTTGTAGGAGGTGTCCGTTTGGTGACTTCTGGTGGAGGTGCATGCGCTGGAGGCTGCAGTGAGGTGGATGGCTGTTGGGTGGGTGTGTGGCTGCGTTTGTGTACCTTGGGAGGTGGCCTCACAGACACACTGGGAGAGGACACAGGGGATGTGTGAATGGTAGTGGGGGTGGTGACTGCACGTGAGCGGGGTGTGGTGGTGGGTGTGCTGGTGATGGAAGTAGTGGCTGTAGACGTAGTGCATGCAGGTGTGAGTGGAGACGAGACTGGCAGGGAGGAGGGAGACGAGGAGGAGGCGGACACAGAGGAGGCAGTGGATGTTGCTATGTCTGCATGTGTGTGATGCTTGCGTGAGTGCCTGTGGGATGTGTGGTGCTTATGTTTGCCTGAGCTTCCTTTGTGTGTTGAGGTGTGTGCATGCTGGTCTGATGGTGTGCTTGAGATAGGCTGAGGTACAGGGGATTGGGTCTGGGTAGAGGAAGTTGGAGGGGGGAGGCTAGAGACAGGGACAATGGCTGCCATCAGTGCTGAGGCCAGAGTCTGAAAAGCTCGCTAAAGGGCTGCCTGACCAGAATGAATGCCCTCCAGGAATGCATTGGTTTGTTGCAATTGCCTCTCTAAACCCTGGATGGCATTCAAAATGGTAGACTGCCCAACAGTGAGGGACCTGAGGAGGTCAAAGGCCTACTCACTGAGGGCAGCAGGGGTGACTGGGGCAGGGGCTGAGGTGCCTGGGGCAAAGGAGATGCCCACCCTCCTGGGTGAGCGGGCACGGGGCAAAGGCTGAGGGGCTGCTGGGAGGGCGGTGCTGTAGGGGGGGTGGCGGCTGTACCTGTAGATGCGGGGGGCACAGATGGGCCCGCCACCACAAGGGAGCTCCCATCAGAGGATGAGTCCGTATCACTGGTGTCAGCTCCTGTCCCCGCCGTGGAGCTCCCCTCGCCCTCCGTCCCACTGGGGAAATCATACTCCGTAGTGGCGCCCTCCAGGTCCATGTGGGATGCAGCTCCCTCCTGCTCCAGTGCCACTGCTGCTCCGCCTGATGATGCTAATGCAAACAAGTACAGGGAGACCACAAAAAGGGGGGGGGAAGACAGAAGAAAGACATGTTGAGTGCATGCATTACCGCTACCGTTGGCAGACACGACAGACACAGAAGCCCCCTGCACTACGCTGCGCACTTGGGGTCCACTATTCAATCCCTGGGACATGGCCTACAAGTTAATGGCCGTTATCTGCACACACGGATGTCACAGGAGCCTCACTAGGTGTAGTTGGCACTGTACCCAGGTGGGGTGGGGTGCCACAGGGTCTGCCTGAAAAAGGGGACTTAACTAGCACACTCGCCATGGCCTAGGGAAACCCACAGTCCACCTCCCCCGCCCAGACACCTCCACTGCACGCTGAATCAGCAGAATGAGAGTGTACTCACCCCCTTGTTGCTGCTGTGAAGCCCTGAAGCGCCCATCTAACTCCGGATACGCCACCGCCAGAATCCTGAACATCAGGGGGGTCATGGTGCGACGGGCACCCCTCCCACTTTGGGAGGCCATCCCCAGCTGGGCCTCCGCCGTCTTCTTTCTCCAGCGGCGAATGTCCTCCCATCTTTTACAGCAGTGGGTGCTCCATCTGTGGTAGACCCCCAGGGTCCGGACGTCCTTGGCGATGGCACGCCAAATATCCTTCTTCTGTTGGGCGCTGACCTACATGAATTGTACAGGGGAAAAAGAGAAGTTATTACCAACTGCACCGTCACAGTCATTGGCCCGCATCCCTACCCTTGCCATGTGGCACATGCACTCACCGTCGTTTCATACACGCATCATTCTCCCCCCCCCTATCTTTCATCCACACCACTCCACACAGGCATTGCCCATACAGCACGCTCACAGTGTACCTACCTGTTTATCTGGAGGACCGTAGAGTAGCGTGTACTGGGGGAGGACCCCATCCACGAGTTTCTCCAACTCCTCTGTGCTGAAGGCAGGGGCCCTTTCCCCAGACGCACGAGCCATTGTCTCTTCCAGACTGAGGTCACAGCAGTACTTGCAGTGTAGGTCCTCTCCTGTCGAAGATCAGGTATCGAGTGATTGAACAGATAGAAAATGGCGGTCAAGTCTGCGGCGGTGCGTACCGTCACCACTGGCGTACATCGTCATTGGCTCCTGGGACCCATAGGGCCCAATGTTAGCCAATGCAGATTTGCGCTGCGGTCTTCGACTGCCTACCGCGATGGTGTACAACGCCAGCACAGTTACCTCACATCCCATTGTCCCACTTTACGAGTCAGGCAGCCGCCATTTTAGGGGCCCACATGGCTTTATTTTTAACTGCGTCACACATACCTAGGCCTTGGCTCAACACTCATACAGGCACATTTCGGGTTATGAATAGTTTTCTGAGTAAGCTGTGTTTAGGTACCTCTGAGTTGGTTGACTCTGTGCTCGCAGTTGTCCTCCATAGGCACCGTCCGCTGGCACATGTGAGGAAATGGCGGCATCCTCCCGTGTACAGACCGCTGGTGGACCTGTCGACAATGGAGGAAAGACATGTAATCATCACCTACAGGCTTGATCATGCCACAATCCTGGAACTGTGTGCCCAGTTGGAGCCAGACCTGATGTCAGCTATCCGCCTTCCCACAAGAATCCCCCCTCAAGTGCAGGTGCTGTCAGTACTCCATTTCCTTGCAAGTGGGTCTTTTCAAACTACAGTGGCCATAGCATCAGGGATGTCCCAGCCTATGTTACGTGTTGTCCAGAGTGTTGTCTGCCTTGCTGAAACACATGCAGAGCTACATCGTTTTCCCTCGGGTGATGGATTTGCCTACAGTGAAAGGTGACTTCTATGCCCTGGGACATATCCCTAACATCATAGGTGCCATTGATGGGACACATGTGGCCCTGGTACCCCCACGCAGGAGTGAACAGGTGTACAGAAACCAGAAGAGCTACCATTCGATGAATGTGCAGATGGTGTTTTTGGCAGAGCAGTACAGCTCCCATTTTAATGCCAAATTCCCTGGCTCAGTGCATGACGCTTACATCCTGCGGAATAGCAGCATCCCTTATGTGATGGGGCAACTCCAGAGGCACTGTGTGTGGCTACTAGGTGAGCACCTGGAACCAAATCAGTGGGAATAGTTGTCTGGGGCTGGGGATATCCCTTAGAGTTAGTGTGTGTCTAACAGTTGTCCCTCGCCATTTGCAGGTGACTCTGGTTACCCCAACCTGTCATGGCTACTGACCCCAGTGAGGAATCCCAGGACAAGGGCAGAGGAACGCTACAATGAGGCCCATGGACGAACTAGGAGGATTATATAGCGGACCTTCAGCCTCCTGAAGGCCAGGTTCAGCTGCCTCCATATGACAGGTGGTTCCATATTCTACTCACCAAAGAAGGTGTGCCAGATCATTGTGGCCTGCTGTATGCTTCACAACTTGGCTTTGCGATGACAGGTGCCTTTTCTGCAGGAGGATGGTCCAGATGGAGGTGTTGTGGCAGCTGTGGAGCCTGTGGACAGTGAAGACGAGGAAGCAGAAGAAGAGGACATCGACAACAGGAACTCTGTGATCCTGCAATACTTCCAGTGAGACACAGGTAAGAAGACAAACCTGCCTACTACATGTACTTTAACACTACTACCTCTCTACTGTCTGTCCTTTTCACCCAGTGTATGGCCACTGAGTTGTCACTTTCCATTACGATTTCACAGATGTGGGTCCCACTGTGTGACATCTGCTTTGTTTCCTCATGGACTAGAGCTGTGTGACATAGGTATGTTGACATTACAATTGAAAGAGCATTTTGTCACTGTAATTGCTAATACACATTTTCGAAATCACAGACAGACTCCTGATTGTTTTGTGCTTTAAGGGTGTTTATTTAAGTGCTCAATATTGGAGGGGGTTGTAAAATGGTGAGGGGTGATGGTGGAGAAATGTCCATGGCAGATTCCAGTCTATTAGTCTCACAGGTGCATTGTCCAAAGGGGCATAGGAAGTGGAGCTGGGGCAGTTTGAGGATGGACAGGGTAACAAGGTGGGACAAAAGGATGACATTCAGGGTGGTCTCATTTCTTGGCGGAGGTCTTGGTATTGTTCTCTGTCTTTGTACTGGATCTCAGGGACCGTTTGCGGGGTGGTTCTCCCTCTGCAGAGGGTGGGGTGCTGGTGTGGTGGTCCTGTGGCGGTGCCTCCTGTCCACTAGTGCCGGCGGAGATGGTGGGAAGTTCATCGTCCAGGCTAGTGTCAGGAGCCCCTTGTTGTGCCACAGTGTCCCTCCTGGTGTTGAGGACTTCCTTCAGCACCCCTACGATGGTGCCAAGGGTGGAATTGATGGATCTGAGTTCCTCCCTGAAGCCCAAATACTGATCCTCCTGCAGCCACTGGGTCTCCTGAAACTTGGCAAGTACCGTTGCCATCGTCTCCTGGGAATGATGGTCAGCTCCCATGATGTGGAGAGGGCCTCGTGGAGAGTGGGTTCCCTTGGCCTGTCCTCCCCCTGTCGCACAGCAGCCCTCCCAGTTCCCCTGTTTCCCTGGGCCTCTGTCCCCTGAACGGTGTGCCCACTGCCACTGCCCCCAGGTCCCTGCTGTTCTTGGGGTGGTGGGTTAGCCTGGGTTCTCTGTAGTGGTGGACACACTGCTGATTGACATGTCCTGGGGACAGAGGCATGGGCCCGCTGGGTGGGTGCTGTACTGGTGTTTCCAGAGGGGGGGAGCTCTGTGGTGGCTTGTGACTGTGTCAGGGGAACCGACTGTCTCGAGGTCCCAGATGGGCCGGGCTGGTCGTCTTGATCCAGTTGGACAGAGCTGCCGTCATCACTGTGGGCCTCTTCTGTTGGTGGTGTGGACATGTCTGGACCCTCCTGTGCAGTGAAGTTGGGTAGGGGTCCTGCAGGGGTGTAAAAGCATGATTATTGCATCTGTGTGTGCCATGGTGTGCAATGGGTGAGTGACCGTGTACCCCAGTGCTTGCATTCCTGTGTGGGACCTTGTGTGATAATGGTTTAGGGGGGTGTATGGGTATGTGCAGTGGCCATGCATTGGTGATGGGTGTCCATGCTTTGTTGTTGCATGCAGGGCTTGGTGTTGGGATGTGTGGTTTGTGATATTGGGACATTTGTTAGGAGTTGGAGTGAATGGGGTGAGGGCGAGGGTGGGGGTATGTGATGGCATGCAGGTAGGGTGGGGGATATAGTAGTTAAGCTTTGACTTACCAGAGTCCATTCCTCCAGCTACTCCTGCGAGGCCCTCAGGATGTAGAATAGCCAAGACGTGCTTCTCCCATGTTGTTAGTTGTGGGGGAGGAGGTGGGGGTCCACCGCCAGTCCAATGAACCGCAAGGTGGTGTCTTGAGACCACGGAATGCACCTTCCCCCATAGGTCGTTCCACCTCTTCCTGATGTCATCCCTATTTCTTGGGTGCTGTCCCACTGTGTTGATCCTGTCCACGATTCTTCGCCATAGCTCCATCTTCCTAGCTATGGAGGTGTGCTGCACCTGTGATCCGAATAGCTGTGGCTCTACCTGGATGATTTCCTCCACCATGACCCTGAGCTCCTCCTCAGAGAACCTGGGATGTCTTTGCGGTGCCATGGGGTGGTGTGGGTGATATGTGGGGTGGTGTGTGTTGTGATGTGTGGGGTGATATTTAGTGGTATGTTGTGTGAGGTGCGTGTATGTTATGTGGGTGATGGTATTGTGTGCCTGTGGATGCTTGGTTGTAGATTGTGGTGTCTCTCTCTGGCCTTCTTTCGGGATTTTGGTCGTAGGGGTTTGTGGGTGATGTGGGTGTGTGTTTTATATTGTATTGGGTGTGTGGGAGTGGTGTGTGTATGTGTATCAGGTGTGTGTATTTAGATTTGTCCAATGTGGTAGTGTTTTGTAAATGTGTGTGTATTTTGAGCGCGGTGGTGTGTGCCGCCAATGGAATACCGCGGTTGAAAGACCGCCGCGTGGATTCGTGGGTCGTGATAGTGTGGGCGTATTCCTGTTGGCGTGACGGTGGAGGTTTTGTTTTCGCCAGTTTATCACTGACCTTTGGTGTGGCGGACTTGTGTGGGTGTCTAAATTTTGGCAGATTCCGAGCTGTGGGTCATTATGACCGTGGCGGAAATCCGCTGCCACAGTGGTGTGTTGGCGGTCTTCTGCACGGCGGTAAGCGGCTTTTACCACCAATGTTGTAATGAGGGCCATAATGTTATATTTAGCAAGAACAGCATCTTCTAGCAGTCGGTTCTCATGAGAAAACTTTCCAGCTACGAGCACATTTAAACACTACAATTGGAAAATCACAATTTAACTCTCTAGGACAGCCATTTATTAAATGTTAAGAAATACAGCTTGACATGAGGCTGGGCAACTAGGCCAAGACCTTCACTAAGTTAAGGCCTACAATTTATAAAGCTAATACACAATGCATATCCCTTAATGTGACATTTTACCACATTAGTCAAACATATACTCAACATTTCATAATAATAAACTATTAGTATGTAGACTTTGTTAACATTGGCGGCCACTCATCGTGATCACATTTTCTAATGCGTGCATTATTTTTCCACGTTACAATGTTTTCTACATAAATCCATTACTCAGAATACATGAACACCTATTAATAATTTTTATTAAAAAACCTGACCTAGCAAGATGAAACAGTTCTTGGGTTTGACTTTTTTGATGGGGTTGATAAGGAAGCCATCACTGGCTTCTTATTGGTCTTCTAGTCCCTTGTTGGCAACGGCTATATTTCCTGCAATCATGACTCGTAATCCGGTATTTGGTTCTTCTTCGGATGCTGCATTTTGTTGCCAATGCTCTAGCCTTGCCACGAGATCAACTAGATTGTGACCGTCTTTTTAAGATTAGGCCTGTCCTTGATCATTTTGTAGGTCGGTTTTCAGAGGTCTATGTTCTAGGCAAAGAAATAACTGTGGACAAGTCTAGGGTCCTGTTCAAGGGTCATTTGGTTTTTCGGCAGTACATTCCTAGCAAGAGGGCACGGTATGGAATTAAATTGTATATGCTGTCTGAAAGTAGTACAGAATATTTTTATAATTTCCTAGCCTATGCTGGTAGAGATTCCAGTATTGACCCCCTAGTTGTACGCCCACTTTTGGAGTTAGTGAAAAAATTGTGTGGAAACTTGGTAGAAAACTGTTTAACAAAGGTCACCATTTGCATGTAGATAACTTCTACACTGGAGTTCAGTTGTTAAAGGAATTGTTCAGAGTGGACACTGTTACTTGTGGCACATTCCGCTCTAACTGGAAAAGCTATCCAAGGGAGCTTGTCTGTAAAAAAACTTGAGAGGGGCAGTGCAGTGCCTTCAGAAATGATGTTGCAGACAGGAGGGATGTGTACATGCTAACTACCATTCATAATGAGAGTACTTCCCCTGTGACTGTTTGGGGTCAGGTTGCAGAAGTGCGCAAACCTATGTGCATTTTGGACTACAATAAGCACATGGGTGGTGTTGATAGAGTAGATCAGAGGTTGGAACCTTACACTGTTTTTCTTAAGTCTTATGTGTGGTATAAAAAGTTGGCCATCCATTCGTTTCATTTGGAAACTTGTAATGCTTTTATTGGTTTCAAGGATTGTTCCCCTGAGTCAAGGATGAAATTTGTTAAATTTCAGGAGTTTGTGATAGAGAGCCTTATTGTGGTGGAACATGCAAGAGTTCCTAGAGTAGCAGTGGAGGAGGATGTGGCTAGACTGAAAGATCAACACTTTCATGATCACATTCCTCCCACTCCCAAAAAAGACTTGCCCACTAAGAAATATAGGGCCAGATGTAGCAAAGGTTTTTCCCCATTCTGTGTCTATGGGAAAAAGTGTTCGTACATATGGCCCATAGAGTCTGTGCCCAAAGAGGTATCCGGAGAGAGAGCCGGATGTACTGCCCAGACTGTCCTTCAAAGCAGGGGCTGTGTGTGGCTGGCTGTTTCGAGAGTTACCACACACAAAAATATTACTGGGAACTTCCGTGAGCATAGTTTAACGGTTGGCATTACTGTCAGGTATTCAGTTAGAGCTTCTGTGTTTGTAGTTTTGTACTTATTTATAATTAGTTAGTGGTTTCTTTACTGTTTACAACAAAAAAAAGTGATGGGGATGTGCATGGAGTGTCGCTTGGCTGGTAGTGTGTGTGGAGTGGTGCTTGGCTGGCGGTGTGTGTGGAGTGGCGCTTGGCTGGCAGTGTGCATGGGGTGGCACTTGGCTGGTGGTGTGTGTGGAGTGGTGCTTGGCTGGTGGTGTACGTGGAGTGGCATTTGGCTGGCGGTGTGCGTGGAGTGGCCCTTGCCTGGCGGTGTGCATGGTGTGGCACTTGGCTGGTGGTGTGTGTGGAGTGGTGCTTGGCTGGTGGTGTGCGTGGGGTGGCACTTGGCTGGCGGTGTGTGTTGGGTGGCACTTGGCTGGCAGTGTGCGTGGACGGGCCCTTGGCTGGCGGTGCCAGCCAAGCGGCAGTCCACTCACTCCCATCAGCTTGTGTGATTGCTATCTCAGGCATGTGGGCGTATGGAAGTGATGGACCCTGGAGTGGTGCTGTCTGTCGATGCAAGTGTTGTAATGTGCTGGGCCCGTGGCTGGCAGCGTGAATGGTCTTGTGCATGTCATGTATGAATGGACTGTAAAGCTGTTGGTGCCTTCTTGCGGCTTTACAGCTCATGAGCTGTGAGTCATTGGTTCAGTTTTTTGGCCTTTCAGTTATTAACAGTGCATTTCATTTTAGTGAAATCTCTTGTAATAAAATTTGATCTACTGAACCATCACTCACCCTTGTGCCAAATCCACCCACTACGTGTTGTAAAAATTACAAAACCTGCTCCGCTGTAATCAGGCGTTGCAGCACACCTGTGACACACTAGGGCCCTCATTCTGACCCTGGCGGTCGGTGATAAAGCGGCGGCCAAGCCGCCAACAGGCCGGCGGTCTAAAATATGCAATTCTGACCCTGGCGGGAACCGCCAACACAGCCCGCCAACTTAACACTCCGCCCGCCACGGCGGTACAAACAAACAGCGCGGCGGTTCCCGCCAACAGCCAGGCGGCAGACAATGTACCGCCCACCCTATTACGACCCACCAATCTGCCACCTTTTCCGGGGCGGGAGCACCGCCGATAAGAACACGGCGGAAACAGACTACGAACGGGAAAACGCTCACCTCTACGCACTCCACGCGAGATTCCGGCAGTATGGAACCAGAGTTGCAGGTCATCCCCGCACTCCTATTCCTGCTCATATACCAGGAGCACGCCCGGCGGCGCGGAAGACATCGGTGAGTACTGCACCTACGACACAGGGGAGGGAAAAGATTACCGGCACACACCCACCCACCCACACCCACTACAACACACACATCAATGCATTCCCACAGATCACTGTCACAACCCACAAACCACCCCACTCCGAAATAATGCAAAGACCAAAAGAAGAGATCATAAACGGGCAGATATATTGAAATATGTACACCAGTAATCCCAATAAATAAATAAACTATGTACAAAATATATACAGCTACTAAATGTAGTCCAACCACTGTCCGTGGATCACAGGGGTCCTGTGCAAAGGGGCAAGGCCCAGTCCCACGACAAGAACTCCACGGAGAGAACACTGCAGGGGCATCAGAAAGAAAATAGGACAGGCACCTCAGGGGGAAGGGAAGGGGGGGCACCTCAGCCACTTGAGTACACGACGCCAGATCCACGAGGGGACTCCATGACCACTGGCCCATCCTGGGGAGAGCAAAGCCACAGTCCATACAGTCCATACAGTGGGTGGCCTGCCCACTGGGCCATCCTGGGGAGATCAAAGCCACAGTCCATACAGTCCATAACAGACCCCACTGCCACTGGAGGAGGCAAGTTGGCCAGAGGACATCCTGCAGCCCTGCCCGAGATAGATCCTGCCCTGCCACGTCTGCCAAAGGGCCAGCGGTTCTTGCCTTGAAGGGCCCAGTTAAGCGGTTCCTGAGACGGCGGGGCCCAGTTAAGCGGTTCCTGAGACGGCGGGGCCCAGTTCAGCGGTTCTTGAGACGGCGGGGCCCAGCGGAGCGGTGCGTGAGACGGCGGGGCCCAGCGGAGCGGTTATTGAGACGGCGGGGCCCAGCGGAGCGGTGCTTGAGACTGCGGGGCCCAGTTCAGCGGTCCTTGCCCTGAAGGGCCCAGTTCAGCGGTTCCTGAGACGGCGGGGCCCAGTTCAGCGGTTCTTGAGACGGCGGGGCCCAGCGGAGCGGTGCGTGAGATGGCGGGGCCCAGCGGAGCGGTTCTTGAGACGGCGGGGCCCAGCGGAGCGGTGCTTGAGACTGCGGGGCCCAGTTCAGCGGTCCTTGCCCTGAAGGGCCCAGTTCAGCGGTTCTTGAGACGGCGGGGCCCAGTTCAGCGGTTCTTGAGACGGGCGGGCCCAGTTCAGCGGTCCTTGCCCTGAAGGGCCCAGTTCAGCGGTTCTTGAGACGGCGGGGCCCAGCGGAGCGGTTCTTGAGACGGCGGGGCCCAGCGGAGCGGTGCTTGAGACTGCGGGGCCCAGTTCAGCGGTCCTTGCCCTGAAGGGCCCAGTTCAGCGGTTCTTGAGACGGCGGGGCCCAGTTCAGCGGTTCTTGAGACAGCGGGGCCCAGCGGAGCGGTGCGTGAGACGGCGGGGCCCAGCGGAGCGGTTCTTGAGACGGCGGGGTCCAGCGGAGCGGTGCTTGAGACTGCGGGGCCCAGTTCAGCGGTCCTTGCCCTGAAGGGCCCAGTTCAGCGGTTCTTGAGACGGCGGGGCCCAGTTCAGCGGTTCTTGAGACGGCGGGGCCCAGTTCAGCGGTCCTTGCCCTGAAGGGCCCAGTTCAGCGGTTCTTGAGACGGCGGGCCCAGTTCAGCGGTTCTTGAGACGGCGGGGCCCAGTTCAGCGGTCCTTGCCCTGAAGGGCCCAGTTCAGCGGTTCTTGAGACGGCGGGGCCCAGTTCAGCGCTCCTTGCCCTGAAGGGCCCAGTTCAGCGGTTCTTGAGACGGCGGGGCCCAGTTCAGCGCTCCTTGCCTTGAAGGGCCCAGTTCAGCGGTTCTTGAGACGGCGGGGCCCAGTTCAGCGGTTCTTGAGACGGCGGGGCCCAGTTCAGTGGTTCTTGAGACGGCGGGGCCCAGCGGAGCGGTGCGTGAGACGGCGGGGCCCAGCGGAGCGGTTCTTGAGACGGCGGGGCCCAGCGGAGCGGTGCTTGAGACTGCGGGGCCCAGTTCAGCGGTCCTTGCCCTGAAGGGCCCAGTTCAGCGGTTCTTGAGACGGCGGGCCCAGTTCAGCGGTCCTTGCCCTGAAGGGCCCAGTTCAGCGGTTCTTGAGACGGCGGGGCCCAGTTCAGCGGTTCTTGAGACGGCGGGGCCCAGTTCAGCGGTCCTTGCCCTGAAGGGCCCATTTCAGCGGTTCTTGAGACGGCGGGGCCCAGTTCAGCGCTCCTTGCCCTGAAGGGCCCAGTTCAGCGGTTCTTGAGACGGCGGGGCCCAGTTCAGCGCTCCTTGCCTTGAAGGGCCCAGTTCAGCGGTTCTTGAGACGGCGGGGCCCAGTTCAGCGGTCCTTGCCTTGAAGGGCCCAGTTCAGCGGTTCTTGAGACGGCGGCCGGTCTATGGCCAACTGCTAATTGCCTGGTGGTGCCCTCCTGGGCAGCGGGGATGGTGCTCCTTCACTGCCCACCTGGGCTGTGGGTGGTGGGGCCCTCCTGGCCAGCTGGGCTGGGTCCTCCCTGGGCAGCGGCTATGGGGGTGGTGGGCTCTCCCGGGGCAGCTGTGCCGGTTCCTCCCGGGGCAGCGGCTATGGGGGTTGTGGGCTCCTCCTGGGCAGCAGGCCTGCTGCCTGACCTCTCCGACTTGCTGCCCTTGCCCTCCTTAGTCGTGGGCCTGTGGCCCTTTCCTCCCTTTGGAACTGTGGCTGGTGACTGTCTCTGGGTGGTGTCCGGGGGGGATGTAGAAGGCGGGCTCCTGCGGCGACCCTTCCGCCTTCTGCTCCTCTTCCCAGGGGGTGGGCTGGCTGTCCCCTTGCTGCTGGGCGAAGATCCAGACATGCGGGCTGGCGGGCTCCAATACCCCTGCACCCTTGTCAAGGGGGCTGCAGGGCTGGTGGTGGCTGAGGTGCTCTTCTTACCCCGACGAGAAGGAGGGGGGGGCTCAGGGTCAGGAAAGAAGTTAGTAGTGGCGAGGAAGAGCTTCTTGGGACAATGGAGAGTGGTAGGTACAGTGGGAATGGGAGTGGAGGGAGAGGATGTGGTTGTAGGTGAGTCACGTTTGCTGTCTTTGGGTGCAGGTGCAGGAGGGATAGGCTGTCGTGAGGTGGATGGCTGTTGGGTGGGTGGGTGGCTGCGTTTGTGGTGTGGAAGAGGGGGTGACAGACACAGTGGGAGAGGACACAGGGGACGTGTAAATGGCAGTGGGGGTGGTGACTGCACATGTGCGGACTGGAGTGGAGGGTGTGCTGGTGATGGAAACACTGGCTGATGGTGAGGTGAATGGAGGTGTGAGTGTAGACGTCACAGGGAGGGAGGAGGGAGACGAGGAGGTGGGGGTCACAGAGGTGGTAGTGACTGTTGGCATGTCTGCATCGGAATGTTGCGTGTGTGAATGTCTGCGTGATCTGTGGTGCTTATGTTTGGATGAGCTTCTCTTGGGTGTTGAGGTGTGTGCAGGCTGGTCTGATGGTGTGGGTGGGACAGGCAGAGGAACAGGAGACTGGGAGGAGGGAGTTAGTAGAGGCAGGCAGGAGACAGGGACAATGGCTGCCGTCAGTGCTGAGGCCAGAGCCTGGAACGATCGCTGATGGGCAGCCTGACCCGAATGAATGCCCTCCAGGTACGCATTGCTGCGATGAACCTCCCTCTCCACCCCCTGGATGGCATTCAAAAGGGTAGTCTGCCCAACAATGAGCGTTCGGAGGAGGTCAATGACCTCCTCACTGAGGGCAGCGGGGGTAACAGGGGCAGGGCCTGAGGTGCCTGGGGCGAAGGAGATGCCCGGCTTCCTGGCAGAGCGGGCACGGGGCGAACGCGGAGGGGCTGCTGGGAGGGCGGAGATGGTGCGCTGGGTGGCGGCTGTACCTGTAATGGCGGGGGGCACGGATGGTGCCACCCCCGCAAGGGAGCCCCCTTCCGAGGACGTGTCCGTGTCGCTGCAGGGTCCAGTCGTCCCCGTCGTGGAGCTCCCCTCGCCCTCCGTCTCACTGGTCCAGTCTGACTCTGTGGCATGGCCCTCCTGGGCCATGTGAGATGCAGCTCCCTCCTGCCCCGATGCCACTTCTCCTCCGCCTGATGATGCTGATGCACACAAGCACAGAAAGACAAACAAAAAGGGGGGGGGAGAGAGAAATAAAGGGATATTGAGTACATGGATCTCCGGTACAGTTAGCGGACATGACAGACACAGATGCCCCCTGCACTAAGTTGCGCACTTGGGGTCCGCTACGCATTCCGTGGAACATGCCCTACACGCCTAGAGTTGACAACTGCACCCATGGATGACACGGCCCAGGGATGGCTGTACTGACAAACTACTGAGGGTGGTGGCTGGGGACACAGGGGCTTACGGGGGTGCCCAGCCTACAGATATCGCCCTGGCCTAGGGGGACCCCCAGCCCTCCTCCCCCACCCAGACACCTCCACTGCGCGACAACAGAGTAGATAATGCTTGTACTCACCCCCTTGTGTCTGCTGTGCTGCCCTCACGCGCCCATCCAATTCAGGGTAGGCCACCGCCAGGATCCGGAACATCAGGGGGCTCAGTTGACGGCAGGCACCCCGCCTACGTTGGGAGGCCATCCCCAGCAGAGACTCGGCGGTCTTCTTGGTCCCGCGGCGGATGTCCTCCCACCTCTTGCGGCAGTGGGTGCCCCGTCGATGGTGGACCCCCAGGGTCCGGACTTCCTTGGCGATGGCACGCCAAATCCCGATCTTCTCATGGGCGGGGACCTATGTGACACGTACAGGGAGGGAGAAATACCACGTTCAAGTTTCTCAGCATTTTCCTTTCCAGTGGCCCAACGCCCCCCATCCCCGCCAGGCCCCCCGCCATGCCCCCGCCAGGCCCAACATGCCCCCCATCCCCGCCAGGCCCCCCGCCATGCCCCCCGCCAGGCCCAACATGCCCCCCATCCCCGCCAGGCCCCCCGCCAGGCCCCCCGCCAGGCCCAACATGCCCCCCATCCCCGCCAGGCCCCCCGCCATGCCCCCCGCCAGGCCCAACATGCCCCCCATCCCCGCCAGGCCCCCCGCCAGGCCCCCCGCCAGGCCCAACATGCCCCCCATCCCCGCCAGGCCCCCCGCCATGCCCCCCGCCAGGCCCAACATGCCCCCCATCCCCGCCAGGCCCCCCGCCAGGCCCCCCGCCAGGCCCAACATGCCCCCCATCCCCGCCAGGCCCCCCGCCAGGCCCAACATGCCCCCCATCCCCGCCAGGCCCCCCGCCAGGCCCCCAAGCCAGCCAGTGGCCCCAAATCCATATTGAATTAAACTCACTTGTTGGTCTGGAGGACCGTAGAGTAGCGCATACTGGGGGAGGACCCCATCCACAAGTTTCTCCAACTCCTCTCCAGTGAAGGCAGGGGCCCTTTCCCCAGGCGCAGCAGCCATTGTCCCTTCCAGACCGAGGTCACAGCAACACTTGCAGTATAGGTCCTCTCCTGTGAAAGTTCAAGTCGCAAGTGGATAAGTAGATAGAAAATGGCGGTGACGTCCGCGGCGGTGCGTACCGCGGCGGTGCGTCCCGCCACCGCCGGCGCCCTTCGCCATTGGCTCCTGAAACCCATAGGCTTCAATGTTAACCAATGCGGCTTTGCGCCGCGGTCTTCGCCCGCCGCCCGCCGCGGTGTGCCACGCCAGCGCATTGACCTCACATCCCATTGTCACACTTCACAGGTCAGGCAGCCGCCATTTCCAGGGCCCACATGGCTCAATTTCAACTGCGTCACACAGGCCTAGGCCTTGCATAGCCACTCAGACACGCCATTCACTGCATAGAGAATCGTATACTGTGCTAGCTGTGAGTACGTACCTGTGGGTTGCTTGACTGTGTGCTCCATGTTGTCCTTCCTAGGCACCGTCCGCTGGGTTGGGCGAGGAGACGGATGAATCCTCCCGTGTACCGACCGCTGGTGGACCTGTCGACAATGGAAGAACGCCACATTATCCTGACCTACCGTCTTAACCGTGCCACTATCCATGAACTGTGTGCCCAGCTGGAGCCCGACCTGATGTCCCCCATCCGCCAACCCACAGGGATTCCCCCTCTGGTGCAGGTCATGTCAATACTCCATTTCTTGGCAAGTGGGTCATTTCAGACAACCGTGGGAATTGCTTCTGGGATGTCTCAGCCCATGTTTTCGAAGGTGTTATCCAGAGTGTTGTCTGCCCTGATGAAATCCGTGAGGAGCTACATCATTTTCCCTGAGGTGGGCGAATTGGCTACAGTGAAGGGTGATTTCTACGCCCTTGGACATATTCCCAACGTAATTGGTGCCATTGATGGGACCCATGTGGCTTTGGTTCCCCCAAGAGACAGGGAGCAGGTGTACAGGAACAGAAAAAATTACCATTCAATGAACATCCAGGTGGTGTGTTTGGCTGACCAGTACATCTCGCATGTAAATGCCAAATTCCCAGGGTCAGTGCATGACGCCTACATCCTCAGGAATAGCAGCATCCCTTACGTGATGGAACAGCTACAGAGACACCGTGTATGGCTAGTGGGGGACTCTGGGTACCCCAACCTGTCGTGGCTACTGACCCCAGTAAGGAATCCCCGGACCAGGGCAGAGGAACGGTACAATGAGGCCCATGGGCGTACTAGGAGGGTGATCGAACGCACCTTTGGCCTCCTAAAGGCCAGGTTTAGGTGCCTGCATATGACAGGTGGATCCCTAATGTACTCACCTAAGAAGGTGTGTCACATCATCGTGGCCTGCTGCATGCTTCACAACCTGGCTTTGCGCCGCCAGGTGCCTTTCCTGCAGGAGGATGGTCGAGACGGTGGTGTTGTGGCAGCGGTGGAACCTGAGGAGAGTGACGAGGAGGAAGACGACGGGGCTGAAACAGACAACAGGGACAGAATCATTGAACAGTACTTCCAATAGGACACAGGTAACATTTCAAAGATAATTTAGTAAATGTTAACTACTCTCCTGCATCTCTGCTGCCTGTCTATTTGCCCCAGTGTATGACGACTGAGTTTTGGCTTTTCCCTCCCTATTTCAGATCTGGGGTCCCCACTACGAGTCCTGTGCTTCGTTTCCCCATGGACTACAGCTTTGTGGCAGCTGTTTGTTGACTTCACCATGTACAAGGACATATTTGCACTGTCATGTCAATTACAATATATTGAAATCACAGCCAGACTCCAGATATTTTGGTGCAAAATAGGTGTTTATTTAAGTGCTCAAAATGGGATGGGTGGTTTCAAGTGGGTGGGGGCTATGGTGAAGGAATGTCCATGGCAGAGTCCAGAGTAACAGTCACACAGGTGCATTGTCCAGAGGCCTGTGGAGAGATGGAGCATGGGCAGTTCAAGGATGGACAGGGTGACAATGTGGGACAGTGGGATGACATCAGGTGGTATCCATTGCTGGCGGGGGTCTTGACATCCTACTCTGTCTTCTTGCGAGATCTCAGGGCCCTCTTGCGGGGTGGTTCTTCTCCTGCAGGAGGTGGGGGTCTGGTGGGCTGCTGCTGTGCGGGGGCCTCCTGTCCACTAGCGCCGGCGGAGGTGGTTGGCTGTTCTTGGTCCAGGCTAGTTGCAGGGGCCCTTGGGTGTTGTTGAGTGTCCGCCCTGTTGTTGACGAGGTCCTGCAGCAGCCCTACCATGGTAACCAGGGTGGTGTTGATGGCTCTGATGTCCTCCCTGTACCCCCGATAGTGTTCCTCCTGCAGTACCTGGATCTCCTGGAACCGGGCCAGTACCGTCGCCATCGTCTCCTGGGAGCGGTTGTATGCTCCCATGATGGTGGTGAGGACCTCGTGGAGAGTGGTTTCCCTGGGCCTCTCCTCCCCCCCCTGTCGCACAGCTGCCCTCCGAGTTCCCCTGTTTCCCTGGGCCTCTGCCCCCTGGCCGGTGTGCCCACTACCACTGCCCCCAGGTCCCTGTTGTTGTTGGGGTGGTGGGTTATCCTGGGTGCCCTGTAGTGGTAGACACACCGCAGATTGACGCGCCCTGGAGACAGAGGCAAGGGCCCGCTGGGTGGGAGCTGTGCTGGTGTTCCCAGAGGGGTTTGGGTCTGTAGTGGCCTGGGCCTGTGTGAGGGGAACCGACTGTCCAGAGGTCCCCGATGGTCCGGGCTGGTCATCGGTGTCCAGGTCGACAGAGCTGCTGTCATCGCTGACGGCCTCTTGGGTGGGGGGTGTGGAGAATTCTGGCCCCTCCGCCGCGGTGTGTTGACGGTCGGGTCCTGCAGGGGTATAGAGGTATGGTTATAGTTTCAATGTGTGGCATATGGGTGTATCTGTGGGTTCTCGTGTCCCCAAGTGCTGGCATTCGTGTGTGGGGGCTTTGGTGAGGGTGGCTTGTGGGGGGGATGTGTATATGCATTGGGCATGCTTTGGTGATGGGTGTCCATGCTTAGTGGACGCATGCAGGCCTAGGTTTTGGGATGTGTGGGTTGTGATGGTGAGACATTGGCGGGGAATAGGTGTGCTGGGGGTGGGGGTGAGGATGGTGGTGGGGGTGAGGATGGTGGTGGGGGTGAGGGTGGGGTTCGAGGATGGGGGTGAGGGTGGGGTTCGAGGATGGGGGTGAGGTTTGGGGTATGATTTGGCATGCAGGTGGGGGGAAGCAGTATTGAAGCTTCAACTTACCAGTATCCATTCCTCCGCCGACTCCTGCGAGGCCGTCAGGATGCAGGATGTTCAAGACTTCCTCCTCCCATGATGTGAATTGTGGGGGTTGAGGTGGGGGTCCTCCGCCAGTCTTCTGCACGGCGATGTTGTGCCTGGATACCATGGAACGCACCTTCCCCCGTAGGTCGTTCCATCGCTTCCTGATGTCTTCCCGATTTCTGGGGTGCTGTCCCACTGCGTTGACCCTGTCGACAATCCTCTGCCATAGCTCCGTCCTCCGGGCAATGCTGGTGTATTGTATCTGTGTGCCGAACAGCTGGGGCTCTACCCGAACGATTTCCTCCACCATGACCCTGAGTTCTTCGTCTGTGAAGCGGGGTTGTCTTTGGGGTGCCATGGGGTGGTGTGTATGATGTGTGGGGTGGAGTATGTGTATTTAAGTGAGTTGAGTGTGGTGATGTGTGTTGTTTTGTGTGTGGATAGTGTGTGGGTGATGGTGTTGAGTGGCTGTGGCTGTTATTTTTTGGATGCTGGTGTCTCGCTCTTGCCTTCTTTACGAATTTTTTAGCGTAGGGGTTTGTGGGTGATGTGGGTGTGTGTTTTATATTGTATTGTGTGTGTGGGAGTGGTGTGTGTATGTGTATCAGGTGTGTGGGATTCAAATCGTCCAATGTGGCTGAGTTTTGTTTGTTTGTGTGTATTCTGACCGCGGCGGTGTGTCCCGCCAATGGAATACCGCGTTTGAATGACCGCCGCGTGGATTCGTGGGTCGTAATGGGATGGGCGTATTTCTGTTGGCGTGACGGTGGAGGTTTTGTCACCTCCACTTTTCCGCCGACCGCTGGTCTGGCGGTCTGTTGTGGCGGTCGGATTTTCGGAGGTTTGCCTTCTGCGGGTCAGAATGACCGTGGCGGGTTTCCGCGACCGCGGCGGGATTATGGAGGATTTCTGACCGGCGGTAGGCGCCTTTTACCGCCGAGGTCAGAATGACCCCCTAGGTGTCTTGGGTGGGACCCCAATGATGAAGCATACCACCAGCTTGGTTGGTGGGTGAGGGGTCTTTTTAACAAAACCTAAGTGCATTTCTTTTCACAATTTTAGTGTTTGAAACATCACAGAAGTACATGAACACAACAAAATGATCTATTACAAAACTACCTGTATTTTTGGTCCCGTGTGCAGCCTTCCTCTAGGGAAACCTACCAAACCCAGACATTTTCTTTAAAAATGACACCCAGAGGAGTCCAGGGAGGTGTGGCTTGCATGAATTCCCCAACATTTTCTTTCCCAGACTCCTCTGCACACCTCAAAATTTGCTTATAAAAACATATTTTTCCTCACTATTCTTTGTAGGATCATCTCTCCCGCACACATTTCCTACCACCCAGCGTTCCCCTCAGTCTCCCAAGTAAAATGATACCACACTTGTGTGGGTCCCCAAAGCAGAGTCAGCCTAAAGATGTATACAAGAAAAATATGTGCTTATCAACTTGCTGTGCTATCTCCTCAATCTCTTCAGGTTTTTGGCCTTTTTCTGTTGCAGGCACCTGGGCCATCCACACAAGTGAGGTATCTTTTTTACCGGGAGACTTGAGGGAACACTGGGTGGAAGAGAATTTGTGGCTCCTCTTAGATTCCAGAACCTTCCATCACCGAAATGTGCGGAAAAAGTGTTTTTTTGGCCAAATGTTGAGGTTTGCAAAGGATTCTGGGTAACAGAAACTGGGGAGAGCCCACAAGTCACACCATCTTGGAGTCCTCTAGATGTTTAGTTTTAAGAAATGCACAGGTTTGGTAGGTTTCCCTAGGTGCCGGCTGGGCTAGAAGCCAAAATCCACAGCAAGGCACTTTGCAAAAAACAGCTCTGTTTTCTTTGGGAAAATGTGATGTGTCCACATTGTGTTTTGGGGCATTTCCTGTTGCGGACACTAGGCCTACCCACACAAGTGACGTACAATTTTTAACAGGAGACTTGGGGAAATGCTGGGTGGAAGGAAATTTGTGGCTCCTCTCAGATTCCAGAACTTTCTGTCACCGAAATGTAAGGAAGAATTGTTTTTTTGGCCAAATTTTGATGTTTGCAAAGGATTCTTGGTAACAGAACCAGGTGGGAGCCCCACAAGTCACCCCATCTTGGAGTCCCCTAGGTGTTTAGTTTTAAAAAATGCACAGGTTTGGTAGGTTTCCCTAGGTGCCGGCCGACCTAAAGATCAAAATCCACAGCTAGGCACTTTCCAAAAAACACGTCTGTTTTCAATGTAAAAATGTGATGTGTCTATGTTGCATTTGCTGTCGCAGGTATTAAGCCTAGCCATGCAAGTGAGGTACAATTTTTATTGGGAGACTTGGGGGAACACAGAAAAGCAGAACAAGTATTATTGCCCCTTGTCTTTCTCTACATTTTTTCCTTCCAAATGTAAGACAGTCTGTAAAAAAGACATCTATTTGAGAAATGCCGTGTAATTAACCTGCTAGTATGGGCACCCCGAAATTCAGAGATGTGCAAAAAACCACTGCTTCTCAACACCTTATCTTGTGCCCATTTTGGAAACACAAAGGTTTTCTTGATACCTATTTTTCACTCTTTATATTTCACCAAATGGATTGCTGTATACCAGGTATACAGGGAAAACCCATTGCAAGATGCAGCTCCTTTATTAGCTTTGGGAACCTAGGACTCTTGATGAACCTAGAAGCCCAATGTATTCCCGCAACCAGAAATTGTTTTTTTTTCCCTCAATTTCAATATTTTTTTTATTTCAGCTGTTATTTTCTGTAGGAAAACCTTGTAAGATCTATACCGTTTTTGTCTACTTTTCAGAAATGTTTAGCTTTCCAGGATCCAGCATTGGTTTCATACCCATTTCTGTCACTAACTGGAAGGAGGCTAAAAGCATGAAAAATAGTAAAAATGGGGTATGTGTCAGTAAAAATTCCAAAATTGTGTTGAAAAATGTGGTTTTCGGATTCAAGTCTGCCTGTTCCTGAAAGTTGGGAAGATCGTGATTTTAGCACTGCAAAAGTTTTGTTGATGCCATTTTCAGGGGAAAAAACCACAAGCCTTCTTCTGCAGCCCTTTTTCCCCATTTAAAAAAAAAATAAAAACATTTTGCTGTATTTTGGCTAATTTCTTTGTCTCCTCCAGGGAAACCTACAAACTCTGGGTACCTCTAGAATCCCCAGGATGTTGGGAAAATAAGGACACAAATTTGGAGTGGGTAGCTCATGTAGACAAAAATTTATGAGGGCCTAAGCGCGAACTGCCCCAAATAGCTAAAAAAAGGCCTGGCACCTGAGGGGGAAAAGGCCTGGCAGCGAAGGGATTAAACCATTCTGTGACTCTGCTTGTTTGTGGATTCCCTGTCTGGGTCAGTTTGACAGTTGAGCTGTTTGCACCTCTCTGCTAGACAGTGACACAAAGGAAGCTGGGGTGCAGCCTGCATATCCTGATAGGCTGTCTGGGCTGAGGGGAGTGGTCGCTCACACCTGAAGGGGCTGTGCCAGCTCTCACACAATGCAGTCTCCAACCCCCTGGTGTGTGGCTGGTGCCTGGCCTGGGCAAGGCAGGATCTTACAAACAAGATAGAGACATTTGCCTACTTCAAAGGCAGAAAGGAGTATAAGTAGTGGACCTAAACCCTCTAAAAACCTCACTGAGTGCCATGAATCCGACGACCCTGTGAGCTGACGCTTCTACCCCGGAACCATGACGCTGCCTGCCCAGAGGCTGTGGAACTTGTAGAAGTCCGATGACCCTGTAGGCCCCACGTCGCTGCAGCAGCTGATCCCGCCCGACTTCGCTGACACCAGAGTGTCGTAAGTCCAACATTCGTGACAACCTGACACCATTTCAGCGCATGCAGCCCTGTGACATCATTGCGACCCCATGCGGTTGCCCTGCAGCATTGTGACTCTGCCAGACTTCGCATCTGCTGGAATGAAAGGACCGACTTTGCATCTGTCGCCACTTCACCTCCACCGCCCTGTAGTGAGGACTTGACACCGCTGCTACCCTTCTGCCCCATGGCACCGGAACCAATTTCGCATTGGATCAAGCAATGCCGCTCTCCCCGGCTCCGTGCACCGGCCTGTTTTCTACTTGTTCCTTAAGGTACTGTACCTGGGGGTCGAACGACTCCGTAAACGGCGCCATTGGCGTCACGTTGTAGGAAACGACTCTGTCATGACATCGTATTATACCAACTTGCAGTATTTGTGCCTCAAGGCACTGTTTTCATACTTGTAAGTGCTAAATTCATATTTTTAACTCTATATTGTGGATTTTTATTTGGTCTTGTATTGTTTAAATAAATATCACCTATTTTTCTAAACCTGTGTTGTGTCATTTTGTAGTTTTTTACTGAGTTACTGTGTGTGTTGGTACACATACTTTACACATTGGCTCTGAAGTTAAGCCTGCCTGCTAGTACCAAGCTACCAAGGGGGTGAGCGGGGGTTAACTGAGGATGATTATCCTTTACCCTGACTAGAGTGAGGGTCCTTGCTTGGATAGGGGATAACCTGACTGCCAACCAAAGACCCCATTTCTAACAACTACTTTTTGTGGCTTAATGCCACCTTGTATATATGGGTCCCTCTGACGCCATTTTCTGTGGCAGAGGGGTGTGTAATGGTTGTTGCTGTGGCGTTCTACCACAACACCCATTGCTTTTGACGCTGCCCCAGATTTACAAGAATTTGTGCTGTCCCTTGCTGCACATAAACAATCATTCAGAAATGATGAATTGCTACTTATATGTGTGCTGCATTCTGCAGAACACATAGAAGTAACAAATCACCATAGTGGATTGTTTATGTGTAGGAAGGATCATCTTCCTGCACATAAACAATCACAACCCTTAATGCAGACACCCTTATACTATGGTGCAAGGATGCCTGAGTTGGCAGCTAAATTTAGTGCCAGCGCTTGTGGAAACACAGGGGTGTGCCATATTTGTGTAATTACCCGGCACATTCTCGCATTTCAGAACTGACGCAGCACGGCGCTGTCAACTTTGGCGCAGCGCCCCTCTCTGCCACTTCTGTGTAAATATGCCACAAAGTGTATTTTATTTGCTGCCCAAAGACCGTAGAATCTAATGCTCCAATTTAATAGTAGACTTCTGCACGGCTATAGTCCTGTAATAAATGGAGTCTATTTTTAAGAATAATAATTACAGACTTCAGTCCCCTTGTAATTTCCTTAATCCTACAGTTATTTCCTGCATTTTGTAACACTTTTCCAACAGGAAGATGCTCTTCCCAACCCATTTGCTCATGTCGAGGGCCAGGTGTATAAAACCATTTTGCAGTTGCAGACCTTGCTTTTGGAAAAATCTGTGACCGAAAAATATCGGTTTACTATGGTACTGAACCCATTTTTTGGGAATCAGAAAATCATTTCTGACTTACAAAATGGGTTTATCAACCAATTTCAAATTGCAGTTATGAAGGGACAAATCCCGGCTTTTTACCTAGCCCCGACGTTCCTCAGCCCGTATAGCTCCTGCCTCAGAACAGGAATATCCTTCCGGGTGCGCTACACCAATGCACATAACATGAAATGTATCAATGGTTTGGGACTGCATTTGTGTTCTAAAACAATTGAAAAGTTATTGACTCCTTAAACGACTTGGCATCAGATTCGCAAATGGGAAGCTGCCCTCTTTGGACAGCCTTCTCTTTGGGAATGGTGTCGGGCACCACGTATTATTGCTTTGACCCCCCTCACCCCAGGTTCTCAATTTGTTTTCAAACATGATGTAAACAAAATCAGTACCGATTCTTTAAAGAACAAAAAAATTGTGAAAAAGGGGATGAATTTCTGCTTTTCCTTGCAGGCCTGTTTGTAGCCATTCATAGAAGGTCACAGTGACTTGCCTAATCATATTATATTATATTATATTATATTATATTATATTATATTATATTATATTATATTATATTATATTATATTATATTATATTATATTATATTAAAGACAGCTAGTTCTGCAACCCCTTGCTACTGAAAATTGTGTGATGCAAAAAAGTGACGCTCAGTTTGTGACAATGATTTGCATTAGGCCTTTTCGTAGGTCTAACCTTCATTTCCCTATGTGGTCCCCAGCTATGTGCAGCTAATGCTACAATTTAACCAGTCAGAGATCAAGGTTAATTTCAAAAGTTTTAAAAATGTAAGCTCTTGTAACAGCCTCCTTTCATATGTTTTGACACTGAACCGAGGGAGGATTTATAGCAAAAGCAAAAGAATTTGGGATTTATGATCAGAAATATGTTTCTTTATGCGATAACAGGGGAATAAATTCCACCTTAACTTTTCCTGTCGTTGTGGCCCTCATTTAGAATTTGGCATGATGGGAGCACCGCCATAAATTGGTTCCACCATCTCCTTTTAGATTTGGAGGGATAGAGAGATACGGAAACTGCAAGGTTTCTGTGGTGGGTCCTCAGCTGGCTCCCACATCACAAATCCTTAACCTGGCAGCTTGCCGGCACAGTGGTGTCAGGTCAGAGTGGTGGTAGCCCCGCCCTAATTAATGTGGGGATGTCACCACTGATTGTCCCTCCTTCTACTTGCTGAAGAAACATAGACTGATGCCTTCTAATTTCATCTTAATCCTAGTTAACACATCTACTGCTCTCAGTTCTCGGGCATCACATGAATGGGCATCCCAACCCTGATAAGTTGCAAAACGGTACCTGCTTACTTTACATTTATTGATTATCTTCTCTACCCGTTAATGTGCTGTTCTTTCACTATGCAAATACCTACTTATTCGTGCATACATGCCCTATACTAAACACACTATATAGGTATCACACAAAATAGCACATAGAAAATCAGTCATCTCTCATGGTTAACCCAGAGATATTAACAGGGATAACAATTGCACCCCATACTCAATAGTGGTATGTGACAAACTGGAAAACATGATCTCTCAACCCACAAACTAATCCCACTAAAAGGAATAATCAACTCAGCTCAGCAGGGACATCTCTAAAGCCCCAACTGCAGAACCTCGTTACCAAATATTTTGCAGAACATCAAATGTAGACTCTAATCAGTGTTTTTAAATTCAAACCCTGCTACCAAGTATCTACAGTCAACAAAATGAGTACCTTGCAATACAGCACACTGTAGCACAACTTTGCACATTTGGTTAAATGATCACATAAAGGAGGCCACATAATAAATGTAATATTAAAACCCCAAAAACCAGAATAGCCACCGATTTGGTGCCAAGCCTCTTCACCAGCACCGTCCCTAATGCAAAGAAACTGGTCACTGAGGTACAGTCCCACATATTCCTTCTCTTTTTTAGTTATCCTAGATTTCCATGGAAACCCAAACAACAACATTCTGAACAAGTGTAAGAGCTGGACGACCTGCTTAGTAGTACATGCTGCTATCATCAACAAACTTATTATTCCAGATACGGGTTAAATAAACAAGCAGGAGACCTGAAAAACACTGCTACTGACTCCTTTCATGGTCATGGTGATTCTTTTTTCTGTGAAACAACCAGGCAACACAGCGTCCATTACTCTTGTAAAGTTGAGATTTGGCTTGCACGACCCACCATCCCTTTTCCATTTCGACACCAATAGCAAAACAGAGTGAAGGAAGCAATCACACATCACCGAGACACTCGCTCCTAGTCCTCGACCAATGTTGAAACAATCCAGTTTGCAGTCAAGGGGCTGTGATGGAACTATAGCAGTCATGTGACCGGGACTTCCGATTCGGAGGCTAGCAAATCTTAAAGGGGACTCATTATTACAAATCCCAAATGTCTTCTGTTCAGCCAAGGATATGGATGATAGAGATGTGGCTAGAGTAACAGGCAGAGCCATTTAGGTGCCATTGGGAGGTTAAGCACAGTCAACCATCAGATGTCACATAATTTGTTATATGGACAAGAATGCTTACATTTGTGTTATTGATGTGTGCGAGATGTTCTGTTGTGGTTGCTTTGTTTATGTTTGTTTTGGACTTGTAAAGCGCATGACTGTCCTAGTCGGGCGTCCCAGCGCTAAAGAACCAGCAACAACAGAAACTCGGGGAACAGAAGCACGTGCTGAATTAAAACAATCCTGTCTGGCTCTCTGATTCTAGGGGCAGAAGCTAGTCTTAATTCAGACAACCTAGGTGCTCTGGAGGGTGTATGGGGCTGACTCAAGAGTAAAATATAACTAGGGCTTGTATCTGCGAATGCACCAAGGGGCATGTTTAAGAGCCCCTAGCACGTTCTAACTCCACATTAGCGTCATTTTTTTACGCTAATGTGGCGTTAGATGGCCAAAGACGCTGCACCATATTTACAAAGTGGCTCAATGCATGCATTATACCACTTTGTAACCCTTTGCGCTACATTTTGCCTGCTCCAGGCATAATTTTTGAAAGGGAGGCTTTCCACCTTTGGGGGTAGGGGGAATGGCGCAAGAAAAACAGATTTCCTTGCGTTATTTTTTTCAGCATTTTTTTAACACATGCTCAGAGCAGGCGTTTAAAGGGGGCATGCCATTATCTATAATGGGCCTCTATTTACTCTGCAGGAGTAGCACCAAAATGTTGGCGCTACTGCTGTAGAGTGCATCAATAGCGTATAAAAAATGCTGCTATTCCTCCCTACCCTGCACCATGGTGCATTGTATTTGAAATACGGCGCACACATGGTGGAGGTAGGGGGGTGCTAAGGGGTGCCAGAAAAGTGACACTGCACTAGGTGCAGTGCCACTTTTCTTAAATCTGCCTCAAAATTCACAGCAGAGGGCCTGAACTTCACATGCCTTGCAACATATAGCGGATGCAAATCAGTCCGATGGGACGAGATGGAATGTTTAAGAGCCTGCAACATTATACGTGCCCCCACATGTTGTATTATTTGAAGCTGCCTTAATAGTGTCTGTGGAATGTGCAGACAGTAGACATTCCTGTAATCCAGACGTTATGTGTTAGTGGTGTTGGCACTTTTTTTTTGACAGGATGGCGAAAGGGCCCATAGCCCTCTGTTGAGGCACCTCAAAAGGCCGAAAAAGCATGCAGGTTGTTTATATGACGTTCCTTTGTTTTAGAAGATGCTTGTATTGGGGTGGCTATGGGGCAAGTCTGTTGGGGAGCCACAGTCTCCATTTTAGTCATGATGCAAGTGTTCATTTAAAGTCCTTGTTTGGGTGGCAGGGAGGAGGGTTTGTTGAGGTTCCCTTCTTCTTGGCAGGATGGTTTGGCTAAAACCCTTGTTCAGTTTTTCTGAGGGAGTGGAGAGTTAGCTTTCACCACTCACCGAAATCACCGCCCTCCTAAAAAATACCCAAGCCGACCCGGAGATCCTCTCCAACTACCGCCCCATCTCCCTCCTCCCTTTCCTCGCCAAGGTTGAAGAGAAATTAGTCAACGCCCGCCTATCCCACTTCCTTGAATCAAACAACACTCTTGACCCCTCACAATCCGGGTTCCGCAAAAACCACAGCACGGAAACCACCCTCATCGCATGCACTGATGACATCAGGACCAAAGTCAACAAAGGCAAGACCGTCGCACTCATCCTCCTAGACCACTCCACAGCCTTTGACACCGTCTGCCACCACACACTCCGCACACGCCTCCACAACATAGGAATTCGCCACAAAGCCTTAGACTGGCTCACCTCCTTCCTCACCGACCGGACCCAGAGAGTCGCCTTCCACCCTTCCACTCCAACACTACCAAGATCACCTGCGGAGTCCCCCAAGGGTCCTCCCTCAGCCCCACACTCTCCAACATCTACATGATCCCTCTAGCCAATATCCTCCGAGCACATGGAATCACTATCCTCTCCTATGCAGATGACACCCAACTCATCCTCTCCCTCACCCGCAACCCCACCACCGCCAAAACCAACCTACATGCCACTCTCCTCGACATCACCAACTGGATGACCACTAACCACCTCAAGCTCAACTCAAACAAAACCGAGATCATTATCTTCGGCCCCAACAAAACCACATGGGACGACTCCTGGTGGCCCACCGCCCTAGGCCCCGCACCCACCCCCGCAAACCACGCACGCAACCTCGGCATCATCCTTGACCCCTCCCTCTCCATGACACAGCAAATCCATGCTCTAACCTCCTCCTGCTTCCACACACTCCGCACTCTAAAAAAATCCTTCAAATGGATTCCCCCAGAAACCAGAAAGACAGTCACCCACGCACTCATCAGCAGCAGACTGGACTACGGTAATGCCCTCTACGCCGGCACCACACTCAAACTCAAACGCAAACTCCAGAGAATCCAGAACACAGCCGCACGCCTCGTCCTTGGCCTCCCCCGACTCAAGAGTAAAATATAACTAGGGCTTGTATCTGCGAATGCACCAAGGGGCATGTTTAAGAGCCCCTAGCACGTTCTAACTCCACATTAGCGTCATTTTTTTACGCTAATGTGGCGTTAGATGGCCAAAGACACTGCGCCATATTTACAAAGTGGCTCAATGCATGCATTACACCACTTTGTAACCCTTTGCGCTACATTTTGCCTGCTCCAGGCATAATTTTTGAAAGGGAGGCTTTCCACCTTTGGGGGTAGGGGGAATGGCGCAAGAAAAACAGATTTCCTTGCGTTATTTTTTTCAGCATTTTTTTAACACATGCTCAGAGCAGGCGTTTAAAGGGGGCATGCCATTATCTATAATGGGCCTCTATGTACTCTGCAGGAGTAGCACCAAAATGTTGGCGCTACTGCTGTAGAGTGCATCAATAGCGTATAAAAAATGCCGCTATTCCTCCCTACCCTGCACCATGGTGCATTGTATTTGAAATACGGCGCACACATGGTGGAGGTAGGGGGGTGCTAAGGGGTGCCAGAAAAGTGACACTGCACTAGGTGCAGTGCCACTTTTCTTAAATCTGCCTCAAAATTCACAGCAGAGGGCCTGAACTTCACATGCTGTGCAACATATAGCGGATGCAAATCAGTCCGATGGGACGAGATGGAATGTTTAAGAGCCTGCAACATTATACGTGCCCCCACATGTTGTATTATTTGAAGCTGCCTTAATAGTGTCTGTGGAATGTGCAGATACTAGACATTCCTGTAATCCAGACGTTATGTGTTAGTGGTGTTGGCACTTTTTTTTTGAGAGGATGGCGAAAGGGCCCATAGCCCTCTGTTGAGGCACCTCAAAAGGCCGAAAAAGCATGCAGGTTGTTTATATGACGTTCCTTTGTTTTAGCAGATGCTTGTATTGGGGTGGCTATGGGGCAAGTCTGTTGGGGAGCCACAGTCTCCATTTTAGTCATGATGCAAGTGTTCATTTAAAGTCCTTGTTTGGGTGGCAGGGAGGAGGGTTTGTTGAGGTTCCCTTCTTCTTGGCAGGATGGTTTGGCTAAAACCCTTGTTCAGTTTTTCTGAGGGAGTGGAGAGTTAGCTTTCACCACTCACCAAAATCACCTCCCTCCTAAAAAATACCCAAGCCGACCCGGAGATCCTCTCCAACTACCGCCCCATCTCCCTCCTCCCTTTCCTCGCCAAGGTTGAAGAGAAATTAGTCAACGCCCGCCTATCCCACTTCCTTGAATCAAACAACACTCTTGACCCCTCACAATCCGGGTTCCGCAAAAACCACAGCACGGAAACCACCCTCATCGCATGCACTGATGACATCAGGACCAAAGTCAACAAAGGCAAGACCGTCGCACTCATCCTCCTAGACCACTCCACAGCCTTTGACACCGTCTGCCACCACACACTCCGCACACGCCTCCACAACATAGGAATTCGCCACAAAGCCTTAGACTGGCTCACCTCCTTCCTCACCGACCGGACCCAGAGAGTCGCCTTCCACCCTTCCACTCCAACACTACCAAGATCACCTGCGGAGTCCCCCAAGGGTCCTCCCTCAGCCCCACACTCTCCAACATCTACATGATCCCTCTAGCCAATATCCTCCGAGCACACGGAATCACTATCCTCTCCTATGCAGATGACACCCAACTCATCCTCTCCCTCACCCGCAACCCCACCACCGCCAAAACCAACCTACATGCCGCTCTCCTCGACATCACCAACTGGATGACCACTAACCACCTCAAGCTCAACTCAAACAAAACCGAGATCATTATCTTCGGCCCCAACAAAACCACATGGGACGACTCCTGGTGGCCCACCGCCCTAGGCCCCGCACCCACCCCCGCAAACCACGCACGCAACCTCGGCATCATCCTTGACCCCTCCCTCTCCATGACACAGCAAATCCATGCTCTAACCTCCTCCTGCTTCCACACACTCCGCACTCTAAAAAAATCCTTCAAATGGATTCCCCCAGAAACCAGAAAGACAGTCACCCACACACTCATCAGCAGCAGACTGGACTACGGTAACGCCCTCTACGCCGGCACCACACTCAAACTCAAACGCAAACTCCAGAGAATCCAGAACACAGGCGCACGCCTCGTCCTTGGCCTCCCCCGCCACAAACGAATCTCACCACACCTCAAATCCCTTCACTGGCTCCCCCTCCACAACACCGGCCCAACCTACCTCAATGAAAGAGTTAACTTCCACACTCCCACACGCAACCTCCGATCAGCCCACCTCGCCCTAGCTACAGTCTCCCACATCCATGGCACCACCATAGGAAGCAGGTCCTTCTCCTACCTCGCCCCCAAAACCTGGAACTCCCTCCCCACCAACCTTCGCAAAACCAAAGACCTCCTGGTCTTCAGAAAGAACCTCAAGACATGGTTGTTCGATAAGTGACCCTCCCTGCCACCCCCAATTCCCCACCCCCCAGCGCCTTGAGATCCTCACGGGTGAGTAGCGCGCTCTACAAATTGTTTTGATTGATTGATTGATTTATATAGAGATTGGTCCCACAAGCGTGTAGCAGGTGTTTTCAGTTTCATTGTTTCTCTGTATCAGAGGGGCTTATACGTGCTGTTGTTCTTTGTGTGAAATTGTGTAGGATAGCCCTGAGTCTATTTGTGTTGTGTTTTGTTCTGACTATGAGTGAGGGGTTGTCAAGTTGCCCTTTTACCTCTGTGCGGACGGGATCTGGTGTTACCTTGGTTTGATGCGTGCAACTAGTGTGAATATGCCACGGTTCTCTCTGCGGATGGAATGTGAAGTTCACTAGGCCCACTGATAATTTCTAACTCTCGCCCTGTCTCCCTGCTTTTACTTTTCGAGGAGATCACAGAAGCAGTAATTAACAAATAGCTGAGTGAGTTCTTGGCAAAGAGAGCTATTTCACACCGATCACACCGATGATTTTAAAAAGGGTCTGACCACAGATGCAGTGCTTGCTAAAGCCACAGATGATATATGTTCCGCTCTAGATAAAGGCTATGATATTGCTTGATATGTCAACACATTTGGCAGCATCTTCCATGCTATATTACTGAAGAGGCTAGCAGACATGTGCATTGTAGGCACAGTTAAAAAATGGTTTACATCTGTTTTGTGAAACATATGCAAATTGTCCACCTACGGGTATTTTCGATCTCTTGCAAAAAAACACCTTGATGGGTGTACCACAGGACTCTGCATTGAGCCCATTGTTGTTAGGTCTACATGTACCCCTCTTGGCAAGGCTAATTGACTCATTTAGTCAAAGGTTTTTGCATATACTCACGATAAACCCTATATTAGGAGTGGACAGAGACCCCAGTTGTCCTCAACGTACATGGGAGATGTCACATACTAGATAAATGATTCCTTGTCATTGGTAAATGGGACATTTGGTTGTGGATGTGGTGGTCATCAAAACTAGGGAGGCTTCAATCCTAGTTAAACAGGCCAGAAACTTTGGAATCATATTTGATTCTGAGCTGACATTAAACCTCAAGTAGTAACACACACCAACACGTGGATGCACCTTATAAGCGTTGTCCGAAAGATCCAAGATCCTCCCTTTTATCCCCACCTCCACAAGAGTTGCAGTAGCCCGAGCTTCAATATTAGCTTGGCTTGCTTTTCACAACTATTTACGGGTTGACAGTCTTAAGTACCTAACGGACAAAGTACAAATAGTGCAGAATGCTGTGGCAAGGCTGGTCTTTGGATTAAACCATAGAATATTAGTAGCATATTTAAGAGCCCCTAGCGCCACCTTGAGCCACATTAGCGTCATTTCTTTTGATGCTAATGTGGCCCAACGAGGCCAAAATCCTTGAGCCATATTAACAAAGTGGTTCAATGCATACATTGCTCCACTGTGTAACCCTTTGTGCTACACTATGCCTGCACCAGGCATAATATATGCAAAGGGGGTGTTCCCCCGTTAGTTGGGCTGAAAAAATGGTGCAAGGAAATGTAACAGATTTCCTGCATAATTATCTATGGCACTTTTAACGCCTGCTCAGAGCAGGCGTTAAAATGGGGCTTCCATTATTTATAGTGGGCCCCTGTGTTCTCTGCAGGAGTACCGCCAATATTTTGGCGCTACTCCTACATAGTACATCAATTACGTCATGAAAAATTATGCTATTGCCCCCTACCCTGCCCTATGGTGTGCTGTATTTTAAATACGGCTCAAATTTGGTGGTGGTAGGGGGGAGGTATAGGGCGCAAGAAAAGTGGCGCAGTACACATGTTTGCCCGTTATAATCTATCTAGGGTGCTGAGATCATCCTCGCAAAACGTAGTGCGAGTCCCAAGCTATAAAAAAACAGAAGATTGGAAGAAGATCACCAACAGTAATCAAGACCACCACACTTGCGATGGCAGTTGTACAGGCAGAGCGGTCCGACTGCCCTATTATGACCATAGCAAAGCCGCCACGGTCAAACCGACAACACCGCCAGGCTGCAGCCAGCCTGCAGCCTGGCGGTCCCCGCGGTTGTAATCCGCCTGGGTATTACGAATTCCCATACCACCAGCCTTTCCATGGTGGTTACACTACAGTGCTACCATGGTGTTGTTAGGGTTGCAACGGAGCTGATATGCCAGTTCCTTGTAAGTATGCCCCTGTGTTTATTTCTTCACATATGAGTGACCTCCAGATCCAGCTCCTCAGCTGCAACTGCCCTCCCTCCGAATTTTCACTACATTCCATATGCATCATGAATCTCTTACAACACCAGCATTTTATACTTGAAGATTTCACCACACACTGCCATCTGGCTCCATCTGTCAGCTGGCTGTTATCTCTCACAACCACGCAGTGTATATACCACACATTTGGACAACTCATGATGCAGTTTATGCTTATGTGCCAGGATACCCATAATTCCTTACCACTCTACTTTCTTATTATTGACATCTATAGTCATCCATGGTTGATACATGCATTTGCAAACTACTGCTCAGACTGTCAAGTTGTCCAAACCTGTGGGGACTCAGATTACACAGACCATAGAAAAATTGCTGGAATCTGCACTGATAAATATGTGATTTCATTTATTGTCATTTGTTTGCCTAGGGGAATGCCCTTCTCTCTACCAAATTGCTTTACTTCATCTCTCCCTAAAAAAGGATTTTTACCCATAAGTGTTTAACTTTGCCCACATTTCACTCCCGTAATTCTAATAAAATCTTTTAATTGGCACTTAATACAAGAGTTTTGCCAATTGCTTTGTTTTTGATCAACTGCACAAGGATAAAAGTTGAGGTGGCCAATCATACATTTGAACTCGTGCCCTGCAGAACACAGCAGCAGAATCAGCCTAATTTCTATGCCATTTTTCCAGGTACTACATTGTCTCAAGGAGCAACCATGCAGAACTGATTCGATATTTCAAATCACCTCTCTAATGCACTATCATGTGAGAAGATGACATGAATAAAATACAAACATTTACCCTACTTCAGATTCACTGAGAGCAGGAATTTAAATGCATAATCTAAATAGAAATCCATCAGGTATGCTCTTAATTTTGTAGGAAGGATGCTCTGAGTTTCGTGCTTGCTTTGTGCAGAGCCTTCCGAACATCGTGGTTCCGTAGACTGTAAATCAGTGGATTCAGGAAGGGTGTAATTGCACAGTAGAACACAGATATCACTTTGTCCATGTGAAAGGAGTAGCTCGATGCTGGTCGCAGGTACATGAAGATGACCGTCCCATAGAAGATAACCACCACAGTCAGGTGAGAGGCACAGGTGGAGAAGGCCTTCTGGCGCCCCGCTTTGGATGGGATCCTCACAATGGTCTTCCCGATGTTGAAGTAGGACACTGTGGTGAGTAGAAGGGAGCTCAGCACTACGGAGTAAGATAGAAAGAAAAAGGTAATCTCACTTGGGGATTTGTCTGAACATGCCAAGGTTAAAAGTGGGGCAAAATCACAAAAAAAGTGGTCAATCCTGTTGTCGGCACAAAAGGTCAGTCTGGAGGTTGGGATGGTGAAGACCCATCCAGTCATAAAGCCTCCAAGCCAGGATGCTCCAGCTAGCTTTCCACATACCCTTTGGTTCATGATAGCCGGGTACCGCAGAGGGTTACAGATGGCCGCATAGCGATCTAAGGCCATGACGGCCAAGATAAAGAATTCGGTAGCTCCTAAGCAGAAGAAAAAGCATGACTGCGTAATGCAGCCTTGATAAGAAATACATTTTCTTTTTGTCAAGAAGCTAGAAAGCATAGCGGGTACAGTGGCTGTGATGTACCAAATTTCTAAAAATGCAAAGTGACTCAGGAAAAAGTACATGGGGGTGTGGAGATTGTAATCCAGTCTTACAATGACAATGATAATAGTGTTAGAGGTGACTGTGAGGATGTAGATAAGCAAAAATAGAATGAAGTACATAACCTGCAGCTCATGTATGCTGGTGAGTCCAACAAGAATGAAGTCAGTCACTAAGGTCTGGTTGGCAGCGTTCATGCTTATCTACAAATAAAGACAATTAAAGAGTCAGAAATGGAAAGGCAGAAAGAAAAAAACAAGAAAGAAAGAAAAAATGAAAAGGAAGAAAAATGATGAAACAAAAGCAGGAGTGAAAGAAAAAAAGTATAATTTAAAAGGGCTCCCCCCTCTTTTTCTCACCCAGGAAGTAACCTCACCCATGGTATCCCCTACTAAGACCAGAGGAGGAAGTGATGTAGCAGGAAGCGAATCCCCATTCTCAGGGGTCAAAGGAACCTCAGCCATATGCCCGTACCTTGATGTAATACACAGAAACCAATAAAGCACCAGTGACCGCAGAGTTTGGGGTCTGGAACCACAATCCCTTTTTCAACCCACACCACCATGTAACCCACCGTACACACATACCCCCACTACATGCTTTAATTGCACACTTACTGGACATCACTACATCTCACATGTAATGTATTCCTTGCAGGCATACATACAGTCAATACATTCACCACGCCTACATGCACTTCACAGTACTGCCCAACCCCAGTAGTGTACCCTTCCCAGGCACACATGCATCCAGTGAGAGTCACTACTCCTGCTAAGCACACTACATCTAACTGATGTAGGCCAAGAGTGAGTTAAGCGCACAGCAGCAGAGGTTTAAAAAGATTAGTGAGTATGTAGATCTCATTCCAGTGACACAGGCTAAAAAGGACCTGTTGACTCCTACTGATCACTACAAAGAATCTTGCCACTACCCTGCTTGTGCTACTTAACTCTGGGCACCTCTTCCGGTCAACAAGACCTCGGTCTGTGAGACAGGCCTATGTCATGGTGCACACGCATGATCTGTGTTTACCTGTGAGGACAAAAATCAGCATAGGGAACCAGTCAACAGTACAGTTTGCCACTCAGGGCTGGGGGACATGTCTTTTGCCCTGCAGAAGACTTTTCCATGCCGACATTAACTCCAAAGTGTAGGAAGGTATTCGCTCCAACAGACTATCAGCATATTTAATGGTCGGGGTGCAGTAAGCCTTAGATCATTTGATAGAAGGATATTTCATTTTTAAAGGCGATCTAATATTTTATATAGAACTATATAAACCGATTCATGGAGCAAGTGTACAAAGTTATAGGCACAGCTAGAGGGAAAGCCTGTATATTGTATTACTAATAATACAGTTTATAAAATAGCAAACGTCATAACTCTGTCAGCAGATCCATTACCAATAAGCCTTGTAACAAAAATGCAAACTATGTGCTGCTGATAATGAATGTTCACTTTCTTAATAAAATGATAATATGCAAACAATTGTATTTCATGAGTCGCATGGTCAAGTAACATGGCTGATGGGTTGATGAGGAAGTTTTAACAAAAGCAGTATTGGAAGTTTTGGGAATGCTGAACTTCAGTTTGGCAGAGCCAGCGTGAGAAACAGCATGTTAAGAGAGTTTTGAGAAAGGAGTGTCTTTCTTGGAAAAAACGTATATTTTATTCACAAATCTACTGTGAAGCATTTTATGCAAATCACTGACTATCAATTTCAACGAGACCTACTTAGTATTCGGAATTTTGCAAAATGTAATAATGATGCAGTGCTATTATATTAAGTAATTACTCAGCATATCAAGTATGAGTGGTATGTTACCATTACCTTTCAGACTTTATTTCACGGGCTGTTCCTTCACAGGTAAGAACTTCAGGAGTGTTTCAATAGCCGATATGTTCTAAAGTTTTTTACTTCGTGGGCCATTAAATCGAAGGTTAGCTCTTTATCCATATGCATAATTATATATATATGTTTAGCTATGTATATATATATCTATATATATATATATATATATTACGCTACTAGCACTAGCACCAGTGTAGTTATAGTTAGGTCAGTTTCCATAGGAAGAATGCTTATTGTTTTGTGCTGTTTGATGAATGAACAAAACTTTCCAAAACAAAAGTACATCCACCTCGGCTCCTTCATGAACAATTGTGCCCTGATTAGTCAAGCTGAGGTCAAGAGATAGAGAGGAATCCAAATTGTTGATTTCCATGTTTATGTAAAGAGGAAACTAGTAAAAGGTCAGGCCATTCACCCAAACAACTGCTGACCACCAGCAAAGGCTATGCACAGTAGGGAAGGGGGCTACTGGGTGACGGCAAATGCAGTGGAGGTCCTTGCTCGTCAAATCCTCAGTCCTTTTGCCTCACTTGGAGATGAGCATACCTTAATTATTGACAGAATGCTTCTTCCAGTGCCTGACAGAGTAGAGTCTATAGGAGGAAGGGCATGACACTATCCTGAAGGAGTAAAGTCCATAAGCTAAACTCTAAATTGGTCCCACACTATTACAGTTTAACCTTAGGACATCGGCATGGCAGACAACATAAATTGTTCTCTATTCTTTGGTGGGGAGTGGCCACCCAAGATGGCTAATAGGACATGCTTCTGAGGCGTTCTGCTGACCCCTTGTCACTATCCAAAATAATCCTGCCCTAATGCTAACCATCCATCAGGCATTCCATCAGGCAGTAATGCAGTGGACCCTGTCAGGGAACCAATTCTCACAGATGTGGAACCAGAGACTGCTGTATCTACTCCTTGAGGCCCAACACTTGTGTTGGTGTGCTTTGCTAGGCCAGTGTCGTCTTGCTGGTGGCACTCAAAAAAGGAGAGGAGTAAAGCACAGAGATGACCTGCCCCGACTGCTGCTACCAGAGGAATGTGGGGACTGAGGGGACTCCCTGGTGCCCCTCAGGTGAAGCAGGCTTAGGAGTGCCACAGCTGCAGGGTCTGGCGACGTAGAGTGTGTGGGGTCCGGTGGGTTTGCGCTGAGCTGGGGCCTGCCTTGCTGCATCTCTCTCCCTTTGCATTCACCGAGAGACTGGTGAACTTGCTGCCCTGGCATCCGGGAGCAGTTTGAGGTACCCTGTTATTGCTCCTGGTGCTGCGTTGCTTTGGAGCTGTGGTCGGCAACATTGACCGGCTGTGTGGCTAGGGAGGTAGTGTGCTCCCTTCAGGAGGGGCCCAGAGGATGCAGCGTACTAAGTGTATCCTAAACAGGTGCCTTCATGCCCCCTTTCTCCTTGGAGGCGGCCCTGGTGACTGGGGGTCATGGAGATCTTTGCTGGCAGGTGGAACACAGGAAAAACAAATTGGTGCCTGCAGGGGTCTGGGGCCACGGGCGGGGGTGCTGGAGGTGCAGAGAGAGTTGTGCATCCCTGTGCTGCTGAGGGAGCTAGAGACAGTGGGCAGAAAGAACCCTCCTGCACAGAGGAGGCTGCAAAGTGCTGGGGTGCATTCCTGCAACAAATATCCATAAATGTGTAATGTAGTGTGAAGAACTAGCTCTGTGGTCTAGGAGGTGAGGTGACGCTCAGGCCAGGGCTGGCTTGAAGACTTTAAAGCATTGTTGCTGAAGTGCCTAGTCTGCAAATATTAAGGATTGAGCTAGCTGTGGTGTGTCGCGGGAGTACCTGCTGTCTCCACTACCGTCAGAGACCAAGTACTCTTGGGCAGTGTGTGGGGCCCTTAACAAACTTTCTTTCAATTGGTGGGCAGGGCTGGTCCTGCTGCTGAATCGGCCACAGACATCCTGAGCGACTGGGAGAGACAGACCTATTTTGAGGTGCTCTGCTATTCACAACACCACTATGGGGAAGGATAGGTCCTTGAATGCCCTCGAAGGTCCAACCGAACAACTCTATATTTTATAACAACCCAAATTCCACAGCAAAGAGCCACTACCTAACATAACATGAGTATTTGTAAAGCACACGTTTACCCAGAAGGGTATCTTGCTACTGAATAACAAATGTTTATTGTTACCCAATGGTACTCATTTTATCGACCACATGAGGTCGAACAGAGGCCCCTCCTGTGGATGCATTAATCCACTAGGCCACGAGACCGGGCAGTAGACAGATGGGTATAAGGCAGCTGGAGTCCCAGTTTGATGCAGTTGAGGAGCCTACCAGAGCAGAACATCAAGCAGCAATCCAGGGCTCAAGACTGCCTTGGAGGGAAACATTTAGACCATGTCCATAGACTAATACTGTTGCAGACGACTACCGGGAGCCCATAGAGAAAGTGCACACAGCGGAGGATTCCAATGAGGGGCTAAAAGCAGAGGTCATCACATTCTAACAGATGGCTCGGGTAGGGACACTACACTACGATGCTGAATTTGTTTGACTCAGAGGCGGCCAATGTGGCTAGGAAATGGAGGGGACAGTGGTAATCCACCACTTACTCTGCATATGCCGGGGGTTCTCAATCTGAATTGCCCTGAGAGTTCACTTTGCTCTCACGTAATCAGAAGCAGATGTGGAGGGGTGATATATCCTCATCCAGGGCAAGTTGGACGGTCGGGAGATGAACATTTTTAACATATACGGCCCTAACACTGACGACAAACGCTTTTAAAAATACTATTCAGGACCTCCTGATACCCCTTTCTTTTGGGAGGTGGACTTCAGTGGTGTGCTAGATGACTCCTTAGATAAGCTCCTGGAAAACGTCATGAAACCCAAGAAGATGGGGTGCTGAGAGAGGTGATGAACAATCTAAAATGCCTAGACAGTAGCAGGGCCCTGCATTCGGGTTCCTCTGAATATAAATGCTGCTCCCTGACACATAACAGATGCAGCTGACTAAATCATATACTGGTGGTGGGCCCGCTATCGGCCTTACTGACTGTGGTGATGAGCCTGGATAGATTTCTATCAGATCATGCCCGGTTGTTCCTTGGATGGGAATGGGGGACCTAGTGGGACAGGAAGAGCATGGAGGCTAGTCCCTGAGATGCTGACAAATGTACTTGGCACAGAGGGTCTTTACATGACCCTGCACAACCGGGGGACAACAACATCAAGGGCTAATGATTATGAAGCCATGAATACTGTTGTCAGGGAGCAATGTATGAGCATTATTTATGGGGTGAAGAGGCACCTTTATAGGGAATTGACTGAATAGGAGAAATTGTTAGCAGGACATCAGGGGTGAGACAGAATCTCCACTGAATGGCGACTGGAGGCAGCTGGAATAAGCCGTCGGGTGGCAGAAATATGGGACAGATTAAACAAAGTTACATTGAAAGAATACCAAAAAAGCTTACACAGGGTTGGACACAAACTGTTAGCATGGATATTTAGGTGTGAAAAAGAGATCCTCCCCAATAGTAAGTCAATGCACCCAGGCGGCATTCTTCCCTGTACACAAACAGAGGTCCTGGAAATGTTTCACAATCATCTGGTTCATATTTACCAGGAAACGAAACGAAAGAGGGATCGGGGAAGGATAGTAGAGTGTTTGTGGCCTCAGTTGATCTCCTTCGGGTTCCACAAGACTTACAAGATGAACTGAAAGCTGAGATAACTTTAAAGGAATTAAGGGGGTGCTTGGCAGTCTGCCCAGAAGAACACCAGATGGTGATGGCTTCCCAGTGGAATTTTATCAGGTGTTCAAAAAGCATCTTTCAGAAGAAGCAATATTCGCGGAGGCCAAGCCATTAGGCATATTACCCCCCACCATGCAGGAAGGGATCATCTGTATGATGCGAAATCTGGATGGAGATGCCACGGATCTCTCCTCCTAAAGGTCACTGACTATGATTAACATCAATACCAAGGTCTTGTGTGAGGTGCTGGAACCAGGTTGCAGGGAGCGGTGGGCCATTTGGCCCATGAGGGCCAGTGTGGTTTTATTCCAGGGTAGAGTATGGCTATGAACCTCTGCAGAATTATGTATGTGCTACATGAGGTGAGGGGAGAGATGAGGAACTAGTGCTTGTGTAGGTTAACCTGGAAAAGTTATTTGACACTCTAGCATTGGCTTATCTTATAGAGGTACTGAAACCCTATGGCTTGGGTACCTCTTTCTGTGGATGGATTAGGCTTCTCTATATAGAGTTATGGTCAAGGAGGGGCAGGCCATCGCACATGCGTGGTTAAGGCAGAGAAAAAGGGAGTCAGCATCGGAGAGGACACGGTCAGGTAAGTGGGGTTGGTTGGGTGGGTTTTTAGTGGCGGGGTAATTTTGTTTTTAGGGGCAGGGGTGGGGGATGGGTTTTTAGGGGCAGGGTGGGAGTAATTTTGTACTTAGGGTGGGTCGGGTTTTTAGGGGCGAGGTGGGGGTCAGGGTAATTTTGTTTTTATGGGCAGGGTGGGGGTGGGGGTAATTTTGTATTTAGGGAGGGTGGGGTGTGTTTTTATAGGCAGGGTGGGGGTTCAGAGTAATTTTGTATTTAGGGGCAGTGGGGGGTCGGGTTTTGGGGGTGGGGGTCAGGGTAATTTTGTTTTTCGGGGCGAGGTAGTTTTTTGGGGGGGCGGGGGTCGGTTGTTTTTAGGGCAGTTGGGGGGTTGGGGTATGTTTTAGGGCTCAGGGTGGGTGGGATTATTTGGTTAGTTTTTAGGGGCTGGTGGGGGTCTGGGTAGTTTAATTTTGGGGCAGATGGGGGTCGGGTAGTTTGATTTTGTGGGTAGGGGGGTCAGGGTAGCTGTGTTTATAGAGCAGGTGGGGGGGTGGCACGCAAAAAGCACGTATGCCGTTCCACACATGCCTTTACTAGGCATGCCTTTACAATGAAAAATTGTTGTAGAAGCATGCGTGGTAAAGGCATGAGCGAAAACAACACGGTTGTTGTTCAGGCATGTGTGGTTGGCGCATGCATTGCTCCATCATACATCCGTGAGAGGGTCATTGTCTTCATGGACCCTGTGGGAACACAAGCCCAGTGGCCTCTACTTGACGGGCACTGGATGTAGTTCATTATTCGTACTGCTGAGGTAGGGAGGGATGATTCGGACAGGCTCCATCGTGTTTTCACAGCTGTCTCATTCTGAGAATTACAAATGATAATCTATTGACAGTTACTGGATTGGCCCGGGTATGTGAGTAGTGTGGATTAACGTCTTTTTGTGTGCATGAGATATGAGATGGCATAAAGTCCCCAGGTTGGAAAAAAGGCCCTCTTGCAGAAAAAAGATGATTTTTCCTTCGTCCATCTTCCTTTTGCATCAATGTATTGACTGCTTTGCCACGTGTTCATAGGCATTCTTACGCCAGAGGCCCTGACGGAATATATTTTGCTGGTACCCAGGTCAAACTGCTTGTGGCACAAATTGTAAATGACCACTTACGAGGTAACATACTTCTCAGTTGGAAGAGATGGATTCTGGCATGGTCCTCACAAATCCTTCTTGCTTCTAAGAATCTTGTTGCAGGTCTCTTCTTCTCCATATTTTTATTTGTGTAACACCCTAAAACATGTATCTCTCCAAACAGATGGTCAGGGCAGAGCACAGAATGTTCACAATTTGTAGGCAACACGATGCATAAAAGAGATTACATTTTACTAAAAACATTAAAGACATCTTGCTTATTTGGAACTGCGAAGAAGCACCTCAGCTCAAAGTTCAAATAAAATAATCCCTTCATTGTAAACAAAGCTTTGTTTTTAACTTCTGTGTCCCATGGGACCTGGAAAGGAAATAAAGGCCCATAGGTTTTGATGCAGTATTTAGTCATTGGGTCTAGTTGTCAAAAAAATAAATAAATGAAGTGGCATCTGATTCGTCACTTAAAAGCCCATAGAATGTAGATATAAACACAGGCACGGCTCCTCCATTAGGGCGGAGGAGCCTCACCCCTCCTCCCCCTCCAGCAGCTGCAGAACTTTAAAAAAAAAACGATAATAAACTATGTTTATTATTGATTTTTAGTAAAAGGGACGGGGCCACAGGCTGTGACGCACACTGAGGGGAGTGCACAGCACTCCCCCTCACTGGGCATGTATGTTTGCCTGGCCGTCTCGGGCCAGCCAAACACAAATGTGCAGTAGGCCCTCTGCAGTCCAGCACTGTGTTGCCAGGCCGGATAGAGCAGGCACACTCTCCCAGTCGGCCTGGGAGCGCCCTGGCTGGGCGCTCCCAGTCAATCCTAACGCTGTTCTGAGCAGCATCAGGAATGGCCGCAGGGCAGGCTGGAACTAGTGACTTACCTTTTGATCACCGGTGCTAGAGCAACGCCGATAGTCAAGACCGCTGGTAAGCGTGGCTCGAATTAGATAGCAAGTGCCTGCCAGGTGCTGCCAAATGTGACTGCGCGAAGCCCGACTGCTGATTCAGAGTGGGACTGTGCTGCACTGCTGACGGGTGCAAACTGCCAGAGCGGGTAAGCCAAGAACTTGGCCTTTGGGGCCTGAGGGACATACCGCCATTGGTTCTGCAACCTCATAGACTCTAGTGACTAAAACTTACAAACAGAGTCCGAGGGGAGAACTCTTGAGTAAGGCTTAATAGCTTACATTCCCAGGATGTGCTCATCATTGAATGGGGAATTACATCAAGCCCACTGCATGGTAGGTGGGAATACAGAGAGTGGCCTGAGAGCTACTAGTCTCTTTAATATTTGTATATCTGGACAGTTGGGCCCACGAGAGTCTCATGAAAGTCTCACAGGAGCGCCAATTAAAAAACAGAGCAATCTGATTGGCACAGGGAGCTTTATTTTCACTTGGGCCATCTTCCTCCCTTGGGAGTCAGACTCCCACAGGGGCGAGTGCTCTGATTGACTGCCGGCAACATGATAAAAATGTTGCTGGCAGCCATTACAGGACTTGGGTACTTAGGGCCTGATTTTGAACTTAGCAGACTGGTTACTCCATCACAACTGTGACAGATATTCCATCCATTGAAATCTAAATCTCATAGGCTATCATGGGATTTAGATTTCGGCGGACAGGATATTCGTCGCAGCAGTGATGGAGTAACTTGTCCACTGATTTTTAAATTAGGCCCTTAGTTCACTGTGCTGAGGTATATAAAAACAATATGACATTAGGGGCCTGGGTAGGGATACCCTGTCCCCTAGGCCCCCTGGGGGTGACCCTGAAGTACTCTCCATGGAGTCAAAATGTTTAAAATCTGCAAATTTTACTGCAAACCTGCGGGACTCCTAAAAAAAAAACCTGAAAAATGACAGCCACCTTGTTTTGAATATATGGGGTGGGACGCGTCTGTAGTGCCCCCTTTCCCAGCCCATTTAGGGCCTCTGGAACGCTATTCCCTAGGGTGGGGTATCATTTGGGCTGTTTTCAGTCCTGAGTTCCCATTCCGTTGGGCCCAATGTAATTATGAATTAATGTAATTATGAAGGGAGTGAGGCATGCATCCCTCCTCATCAAGCTGTTTTTACACCCAGGGGCCCCATTTCCGGGGCCCATCAGATTTATTGAGGAGAGGGAGCTGTACACCTCTCAACCCAAGTCTTAAAAAGGCCTTAAGGGATACCATCCCCAGTGCCATATCTTAAATTATAAGGGAGGGAGCAGTGTGCCCCCCAAGCCTTTAATGGCCCCAGCACATGGTGCAAGAGTGATGCAAACCTTATGTCAGATTTCTGAAGCCAAGCAAAGCAACTCTAAAATTCTGGAATAAAGCAACGCATCATAAATCACTGTGTTGCATTATTCTGCCCTGGGAAGGCATTACATGGGCATTGTGTGTGTATTCCCATGCATCTCCCATGGTTTTTACACATTCCCAGATTAACAAGAACTTGTAAACCTGGGAATGTGCCGAAATTCTTATACCTTCCCAGGGGAAGCATAACCAAGAAAAATATCTCTCTTTCTCCTCGTTTCTTCCTGCATTCTGCAGCACACATAGAAAGAGGAATATGCCTCCCAGGGGCACATTCCTGCACAAAAACAATCATGCATGCAACGCAGGCCCCGTTGCATGATGGTGCAAGGGTGCCTGCATTGGTGCTAGTCAGCCAAAAGGGCGGCAGTTCAGAGGAAAGGACAGAAATGCGCTGTATTGCCTTAAATATGCCATATTCCCTGCCCTTTCCCTGTCACACAATTCAGCGCAGTGAGGTCACTTGCTGCACTGCACTGCGCTGCGCCACGTTGCACTGCACTCCCCACAGGCCACCAAATATGTGGTTAGTTGGTACCCAGGATGGGTACCAGGGCATCCACCTATAAATAATATTGGTGGAGCCCCAGGAATGGGTTCCCTGGGGCCACAACAGGGAACGGGAGGGGGGCTGGGGCCCCTGAGACCTATTAAGGCTCAGGTAGGGGAACTTCAAGCTCCCTTCCCTTAGATTTTGGCCCTGGGTGATGGGGTCTCCAGGGCCCAAGAAGGCTTGGGGAGGGGGAATACCCCCGCCCTGTTTAATTGTATTTGGCCCTGAGGGATGGGGTCCCTGGGGCTTTTCTTTACGTCTTCAGAGGGGGCAATGCTGCCTCCTCCTCTCTATATTGGAATTGGATCTGGGGTTGGAGCCCCTGGGGCCAATTAAGGCACAGGAGGGGGGCTGCGCACCCTCCTCCTTGTAGTATATGTGTTTTGGCCTCATGGGTATCAGGTGCCCGGAGCCCAAAAGCCAACCCTATACTGCACATGCAAAAGGCTGTGCTCAGGGTGGTCTGCCTACTATAGGTTTGGATGCAGAGACTGGCAGAAGGTCAATCCTTGTGGCAAACTCCCCTCCCCCACTCTGCATACGACCAAACTATGTCATAGAACATGTCATGTGTTGTAATATGTGAGGTCATTAGCAGTGCATGGTGGGGGTGCAAGTTATAGTTTGCTCTGCTATCTATAACTGATGAATTTCTGTGGGGGGGGTTTTAGTTTAAAAATTTGAAATTTTTACTGAGGTATTCACCGAACAATAACTTCACTTTAGCCTTTATATATACCATATACCTTTTTACCTTTATGCTAGGCTTGGTTTAATTCAGATCTAAATTTCAGAAAAGGGATCTAGAAGTGTTTTGAATGGGTTCGCTTTTCTTCCAAATGCTTCAAATCTTGGATGAATATTTAGTTGGAAGCACTGTGGTGTTGTGCATGAGTGACAAGAGTGGTGCTACTATCCAGTGTTGGGTGCAGCGCTTAACAGAATTATGCGTGCATAAAGTGGATGTAGATGAGCTCGGTGCTTTGAGTGTGGAGGTCCCATTTGATGTTTTTGTGATGATTACTGAACCTTCACCCACGTCCAGTCCTGGATACAGCAATGAAAGCAGTCATTTCGTAGATGTTGTAGGGTTTAGTAAGTAGACGGTACAAAGGTTCACCTGGATGAGCTGTATTACAATTAGCTGCAAGCAATTTGTATTTGTGCTAAAAACAAGTGTAATTTTTTAACAAGTCCAATCTTGACACTGTTGAGGGGTGATAGTGGGAGTTGTAGGAATCGACTATTTTTTTTATTGTTTTTCCCTCAATTTCACAGGCACTGTGGCATGACAAGAGGCTTCGATTATGCTCAACTTTCTTTACTGAAAACTCACAGCAACAATAACTAAAAAACTAGAACTCCCATGAATAGTGTCCACAATAGTTTAATAAAGGTCTGAAACCCCCTCCTTGTTGTATTTCTTTCCCGTTCACATTAGCCTGAGTTGAGCGCTCCTTTACTTGTCATTTCTTACTTGTTGTGAAGTGATTATTGTAATTGTTCAATATTGTTCTGGTCCTGAGATTTTCTCACAGACCTCATTGTACTATCGATCTGACCGGTGCCGCTGACGTGGTGTTCGCGGTTAGTAGCACTTGGAGGCAGTGCTAAATTTGTAAATAAAAATGTGCTGGTGCCCAAAGTTCTTCTCTGAAACACACGGCTGCTGCAATTGAATGGGCGAGCACGGATTACTGCGGGAGCGTAATCCTGAAGCCTTCTCTGGCCTCTTTAATCTATTTATTGCCACTCCCTGCCCCTTCAGCTCACTCTTGCACCTTTCTGCTTTCTCCCTTTGTGACGCTTTTTCGTGTTTCTCTTCCTCCATCTTTCCCATATGTGTCTTTTGCTCACAGTAAATGCTTGAGACAGAAAAATAAGTGCCGGCCCTCAAAGATAAGTGCGGTGCCCAGCACCGGAAACCACCAATACAAATTAAGCACTGCTTTGGGGCCAGCCTCTGTTTCCCCTTTGCGCCTGCCAACTTCTGTTGTTGGCTTTGTATGCAGGGTAGGGTGACCACCTGACATGGAAGCAAATTCTGGACTGTGTGAAAAAATTCAGGACAATGGGTCAAAACTCAGGACAAAAATTAAGGACAAAGGGTCAATTTTACAGACAGATCAGCTGAAGTTACTGAATATTATATTAAATAACAAAATGGATGCCTAACACCAGTACAATTCAAAATAGGCTTATGTTATTTTATCTGTACAATACATAACAGTATCGAACACACATTTATATGTAACTGGACGTATTTGAAGATTAAGCAATTAGCCAATGTACACACTAATCAAGATTTGACCACTGATGTAAAGAACAGTTTTCATAGGATTCTGCCCTTTAACATGTACGTTGGTACCAGAAACAGCACTCTTTCGTTGAACAGGGACTCCTGTGCAGCGCCTAATACTATTATTGTAGAGTGGAAGTAAAATGTGAATAACAGACCAATGGCTGACGACTGGTAGCTGAAAGGCTTGTTTAAGTCGTATATACATTGTACACAGCATACTTCCTCTTTTCTCCAGATTGACCTAGTCAGCAACAGTGTAATAAGAAGCTTAGAGTCTAACTATACTGCATTGATGCCCGTATTATGGGTGTACTAAAAGTTATAGATTTTAAATGTGAATTTAGAAACCTTCCTGTGCCCATGCCATACCAAAAATGCCACTTGTGCACTAGTCAGTTGTTATTGGGAACCTATATAAGAACTCAAATCTTACAGGTGGAGCAACATTATAGTCTGATAAATCAAATACAAGAGGTTTTTATACAGCGCACTTCTGGAACTTAAATATTGTAATTGTATATATATATATATATATATAGCACTAATTACCTAGACGAATTGTTTAAGTACTTTCTGCAGGCAGCCCACTGCTCCAGGTTAGTGGTTAGTCCAGTATTGCTCCACTCCTGTTGCTACCCACAATTCAATCTTCTTCACCAAGAAAATCCCCAAGGCGCTAAGGAAAGATTCACAATTTTTTTATCTTCACAAATAAAAACCCTTCAAAAAAAGTAGCCATCCAATTCAAACTCAAAATAATGGCGGTCACTAATCCTTAATCCTAATCAGATGATTGGACCCAATCTAACCTGAAAAAAGTCCTTAGTCATAGTTCTGCTAATTCTCAAAATTGTCAGCAACTTCCTAGGAAAGATTATTTCCATTGCCACTACAATCTTGTCAGATTACACCCCATGGGAAAAAGTACTAACCTAGATCCAAGGACTTCCAAATCCTGAAGGCAGTTTCAAATCTTCTCTTTCTTGACAAAATCTCAGAAAGGAGATATTCCATACAATTCTTAACGAATTTGAAACACATGCCTGAACTCTTACCAACCTAAGCCCCAAATGCAGCACAAAAGCAGTGATGCACGTGCAGTATATGCCAGACAGGTACTGCTGCACATATAGCACATCCCAAGCAGCAATGCAAACACACAACCAAGTGACAAAGCCAATATGTCTGACATAAATTAGGTCACCAAGGCCAGACCTACTCTATTTGCCAATGTGTGTTGGTAAGGTGGAGGGGGGTGCAAAATGGTGTTTGCAGGGTTCGCGTCTGACGCTTGCTCTAATTGGGGATTGAACAACCCAGCAGGCAGAGCACTGTGGCAGCTGGAGTTAGCGGACAAGGTAAAGAGCAGTTTGGTGCGCCGAGCAGATGGGGCAGAATGACAGGCACCGAATGGCCCATTGGAAGGATCAAGGCCACACCACAGCAACAAGAGGGTTCCAACGCAGTACTCTAAATAGATAGTAGGCGGCCCACGAGCAGGGCGGCAGTGGGTGTCTGCCGTGTGCATAGGCAAGGCATAGACTGGCCCTGCGGAATGAGAGAGGAGCAACAACATGAGAATGATGTTGCTCAAATATGGTAAGAGTGGGCAAGTAGGAGGGAATATCTAACTGCAGCACATGATGTTACAACCTAAAATACAGAAAAAATAAGGGACTACTTTTCCACTGTCACTGCTTGAAGCCATAACTGTAAAAACAATGTAACCATCAGTAAAATGCTATGCAACAGGTAACAGCTAAAGGAGAATTCCCCAACCCCCTATCTTTATATATGTTGTACAGTGCGTATTATTGTGTGTAGGTGACATCCTAGTCTTCCCAACCCCTATTTAGACTACAGTGACTAAGGCATGAGAAGAATCCAGTGATTCCTTTACCTGTGTTCTGACTTACATTTGCAGCAATAATGTAAGTGATTTCTTGGGAGACCTGGCAATTTAACAGAAGATCAGAGTTCTGTATGTTTACTCTTTAAACTAATGTTGGCAAACACATCCCAAAATTAATTTAGGTAGGATGACAGCTGGGACAAAGCTGTGTCACTTCATGAAGAACTGCTCCTTTTGCACAGTTATTTATGGTTGTTTACTTAAGCTAGAGGTAGGAATTCTAGGTCGCAATATGGTGTTTGCTAACAGAACAAGGGGCACCAAGCATGCTTTGAGAAGTGATGTCCTTCAATGCCAGAATTCACATCCCTCCAGAGACCCATGTCATATACTGCCTGGGAGTAATGTGCTGCTATTAGCTCATATGCTATACCCATCCAATGACAGTACAAATTCTCATTTAATCCACAAACACTGGGAAGGACAGGATAACAAGTCATCACCTCTGTGAAGGTAAATTCCCCCTCCACTTGCACAGAAGGCGTCAAGTGGGAATCTTAATTGGAACTTGCAAAATACTCCTACTGCATGCATGCTTCACAGTAGTTTGGGTTTCTTTTTTTCTATCATTGAATAGTATTTCCCTCCTTTTACAATCATCTGATCTTCAAGCAAAACATACCGCCATAGAAATACCATTTGCGGTTTAACACTTTGGGAAACTATTTGCCATATGTATGAAGCGGAGAAGCTACAAGTGAAAGGTTCTTGGTCTTCTAGTATCAGCTTAAGAGTTTTACTCAATGGGATGCGTGATCTTAACTGAGTTCTTAAGAAAGAGGAAAATCGAGTGACTACGAAGACATCTTTGCTGACTTTGTCACTTTAAAGAAAACGATGCTTTAGCACTACCTTTCAGACTTCCCTCCTGGAAACAACATGCTGCCGATTCCGGCTGGCTAGTTATGTTTTTAGCTCCCAAAATGTCTTGCCTGTGGGAATGTGCAAATCATTATTTTAAATTTGCTTTACAAACAGGAAAACATAGGCTACCCCAAAATGTGCAAAATAATTAGTTTTAAGATAAAAAGTACTTCCAATGTATGGATTTTAGTAATGGGTAGAGTGGCAATTTTTTTTTACCTGTTCATTAAAATGAGTCAGTCCACGGCTCAGCTTGGAACACCCTTACAATAGCTCTCAAAAAGACAAAGCGACATTTTCTTGATGCTAACGCGACACTAAAGTGACATTTTCACCATGCCATACTTGCAAAGTGGCATTGCGCCACTTTGTAAACCTTTGTGCCACATTATGCCTGTGCCAGGCATAATGTATGCAAGAGGGACTTTTCCCCATTAGGGAGACCGAAAAAAATGGCAGAAGGAAACTGCGCTATTTTTTAAGCACTTTTACGCCTGCTCAAAGCAGGTGTTAAAAGAGGGCATACCATTATTTATAGTGGGTCCTTATGTACTCTGCAGGAGTAGCACCACAATTTTGGTGCTACTCCTGCAGAGTACACCAATAGAGTCAAAATAAATGGCCCTACCCTGCGCCATGATGTGCTGTATTTTAAATACAGAGCACACATGGTGGCGGTAAGGGGTGCTAAGTGGCGCCACTTTTCTTAAATCTGCCCCTCAATGTTTGTCATTAGGATGCTTTAAGTGACTTCATCAGATGACATAAAAACGTCCTCCAAGTAGCCTTTAGGTTTGCAGATTAGCACTCGTACATAGCTACATTTCTTTAGGCAGCACACACCCTGGAAAGAAGGCTACTTAGCAGCCTTCCCCCTCCCTTGGCCTCACAGAAGGCTTGCTGTCCGAGTTAACTTTTTTTTTTTTAGCAGAAAGGTTAAAATTAGGACAAATGCCGTCCCTTTAAACAAGCCTCATGGGCAACAGACAAGTGGGCTAATTTACAGACAGTCCGTGTAAATTATGGGCGGGTGGTCACCCTAATGTGAGGTCCTATGGACTGGGGCGCCTGGGGAAGGTGGGGCTGGAAGCGTTAACGCTTAGCACTCGATAATCGAGGTTTGAGTTGTGTCAGCCATTTTGAATCTTGGCTAGCCTGCTCCTCAATTTCCGGCGGTATTGAAAACAGCATGGACGCTTTAGTGTTTCTCGTCCCCACAACGGCAATGCCTTTCAGTTTGCCAGGGCAGTTAACCGCATATACAGGTTGAGGTCCTGTAAGTTAAAAAGTGTCCCTCCTGGACTGCAGCACTTATTGTGCCACCAGGAGTGTTGCAAAGAAAAGCAGGCTCCCAGCACCCCATTGCTGGCAGGCAGAGCAGATTCAAATTACTAACTTGACTTTGCCATTAAAAGCAAAGCCCATACTTTCCATGTTAATATATTTAAATAAACCCTAGAACAAGCCTATTGTACCCTGAGGCTGGGTGCTATACATTAAGCTGTAGGACATGTGCTTTTACATGTCTTAAAAGTCAAAAAACCCAAATTCTATGTCAGGACCGGAGGCTCCGATTATGCTTTCTCTTTCTTTACTGACTCAACAGCAGCCAAACAAATACAAGTAACAGAAAAAACTACACATCCCAAGATGCCTAACATCCTATTACATGGTCCAATCACTATCCATGTCCTCGGCTATAAGTCCTTTGACCTTTGATGTCACTTCCTCTTTCTTTGCTCCTTCACAGCAGATAAGTACATGATTTGATTCTCTTGTGCATTTACATGTTTATTTAATTGTTTAGACTGTTATTTAGTTGTTTTATAGTGTCGCGATTCAGCGCGCTTCTTATATTCTGTTTTGAGCGCTCGTGCGCTCTGTTATCTTGGCTTTTTGCCAAATTTCTGTGGCCCGTAACAAAGTGGAGCGGGTGCGGAGCTGCTCTTGCAGTCTCCTTTTTATTTCTATTTGCGCATGCACGTCTCGACAAGCCGATTCCTTTCTGATTTTGGAATCGATCGGCTCGTGAGGGGTGCGGTGAGGGCGTTCAAGTGCCCTTTTTGTTATTTCAGTGCTCCCTGACGCCCAGCAGAGTGACTGCCTGGGTTGTAAAATATAATTAGGCTTCAGCCGAGAGTGCCTTACAGGCAGCTCCCTCCGCATTTTAATAAGGGCTCATATTTTCTCTTGCCTGAATTTGGGTTTTTGCACTCCCCCTTTCCTTGATTCCAAATTACCTACTCGTTTATTATTAACCCTTAAAGGTATTTTACCTTAACTTAACAATCTGGCCATGGCTCAGTGGGATGATCAAGGAGCAGAATATTATACAGATGAATTGAGCAATCAACTAGAGGTTGATATATTAGAAGCCCTTGATACCAGGGTTCAACAATCAGTAAATGATGCCCTGGTGAGAGCTTTGGGTCCCTTTTCAGGGCAATTATTTGACTATGCTCGCTCACAGGACTAGACGCAAGAACATCAACCTCCTCCCGAGTCCAAAAAAGTGAAGGACAAAGCAAAAAACGTAGACTCTAGAGCCGAGGTTAGTAGTCTTCATGCAGACGCCTTCGAAAAACTACGTAAGAAACATAGTGTCGAACATAATTACAGTTCAAAAAAGGAAGTCTTCCTTCCTTCCTCGTCCTCTGATAAAAATTCCTCCTCTGATGACTCAGAGGATTCCGACGCTCCTAAGCCTAGTAAAAAAGCTAAAAAAGCACCTCCTCCTTGTCAGGTTCTAGACTTCAATCCCACGGAAATCATACACCCCAGAGCGTCTAATTGGGTTCCTCCACCCGAAGTGGCTCAATATGTCCAATCTAATTTACGGTAAAGCTTCGATAAGGAAGTCAGATCACGCTTAAAAGCAGAATGTCCTAGACCTGACCTAGAGGGCAAGGTTTCTGAGACCCCAGAAATAGACCCCACAATGGTCAACTTTATGCGAAAATTCTCTAAGGACCCCAAAAAAGGTTTGGATCGCTCCTGGCGTAATTGCCAAGACAAGTTGTTGGACCTTTCAGGACCCTTAACCAAAATTCTTGAGATGGCATATGTTGCTAAGGAATCTGGATCCCCGGTGGACACTGATGTCCTTATAGGTTGAGCACAAAGATCCATTTGCCTGCTTGGAAACTCTAATTGTGCTATTTCTGCAGAGCGCAGAAAATCCGTGTTAATGCGCATTGACCCTAATTTGTCAGACCTTGCGATTTCGGAAGCAGGCCCTTCGGCTGAAGGACTGCTTTTTGGATCTTCTTTTATCAAAGACTCGTCCAAGTTCTGCTCCACCTTTTCTTCACTTGACAAGGCTCAAATGTCCCTCAAGAAGGTCTTTAAATGAGGCCTTTTTCTCAGGGCCGGTCGTTACGGGGGACATATGCCCGTCCGAGGAACATACAATAGTCCCCAGAACTACTATCCGAGAGGCAGAGGTGGCTGGTACGGAGATCTAGACCCCACCTTCTACCCCACGCGCCCTAGGGGAGGACGTCCCCGTTTCCGTAGAGGCCAGCGCAGAGGGCAGCAAGGAGCCATACAGGACTCAAGTTTCACAGGTGAGCATTATTCATTTTTCTCAGGTCAAACTTGGGGGCAGAGTAGCATTATGCTTGGCAAATTGGAAACGGATATCCGGAGATCCTTGGATTCTCCAAACAGTAGAGGGATTTCTCCTGGAGTTTATCAGTACTCCCAAACAGCTCTACCCTCCATTACAAATGTGTTTTTCCCTAGCAAATCAAAATTTTATAGACAAAGAAGTGCAAGCTCTTTTAGACAAAGGAGCCGTCCAGTTTGCCTCCCCTCACCCTTACGGTTTCATCAGTCCTATTTCCGTAGTAGACAAGAAAGGAGGAGGTCACCGCTTAGTCTAGAACCTAAAAAATGTCAATCATTGGATCCTATACAGACACTTCAAGATGGAAGGCATCCACATGTTAAGAGATATCTTTTTAGAAGGGGATTGGATGGTTCGACTGGATTTAAAGGATGCATACCTGTCGATTCAAATTTTTCCTCCTCGAAGGAGATTTCTGCAATTCCAGTGGAAGGGACAGTATTTGGAGTTTCTGGCCCTTCCATTCGGTCTGTCGTCAGGCCCTTGGTGCTTCACGAAGCTTCTGAGACCTGTGATGGAATGGCTCAGAGCCAAGGGAGTCAGATTGATTATATATCTGGACGACATTCTGCTGATGGCTCAATCCCCTCAAGTCCTCCTTTCTCATTTGGATTGGACCATCAATCCTCTGCAAGATTTAGGTTTCCTTATCAATGTGCAGAAGTCATTATTGAAGCCCTCTCAGGTGATAGAGTTCCTGGGGTTCCAGATAAACTCCATATTATGTCAACTCATCCTTCCCTCTCAGAAGATCCACAACATCAAGAGGGAATTGAGATCGGTTCTATCCAGCCAGACCATCTCATTGAGGAATATTGCCAGAGTAGTGGGCTTACTAGCTTCGTCTATTCAGGCGATCTTCCCTGCACCCCTAAATTACCGGGCACTACAAAGACTCAAGATCAGACATCTACAACAGGGTCTGAGTTACTCGGAACAAATCCCCTTGACTGCCGAAGTACGATCAGAGATTCAGTGGTGGCTCCATCATATGGAGGCTTGGAACGGCAGGGCAACTTTCGGGTCCCATCCAGAAGTGGTGATAGAATCCGATGCCAGCAGATGGGGTTGGGGAGCACGCTGCAACTCCCTAGTGACGGGGGGCAGATGGTCAGAATAGGAGAAAACTTTACATATCAATTGCCTGGAACTTCTAGCGGGATCTTTTGCCATAAAGAGCCTCTCCCCTCAGAAAACAGATTGTTGCATACTTTTACGGATGGACAATGTCTCAGCAGTAAGGTATGTCAACAAAATAGGAGGCACGAAGTCCAGAATTCTGGCGGAGATTGCCAAGGATTCCTGGCATTATTGCCTAACTCAATGTCTAGTGGTCATAGCAGAATACCTTCCTGGGGACCAGAACATCATAGCAGACTGGAACTCCAGATACCTGTCGGATTCCAGCGACTGGAAATTGGACCCTCCGATTTTTTCCCAGATAATCATGAAGTGTGGCAGTTGCCAAGTGGATCTCTTTGCCTCGCGGCTCAATTGCCAAATTCCAACATTTTACAGTTGGCATCCAGACCCTTGTGCCTTTCTTTAGGATTGGTCCCAGTTTCGAGGTTATGCCTTTCCTCCATTCCTGATGATTGCCAGGGTTTTGTCTCTTGTGAGGAGACAGAAGACCGAAATTGTTCTAGTGACCCCCTTTTGGAGAGCACAGCCTTGGTTCCCTATAGCTCTTCATTTAGCTTGTGCCTCTCCTCTTCTGATTCCGCCTCGTCTGAATCTTCTGTTGAGCCCGGAGGGCCTTCAACATCCACTGGTCTTGTCAGGGAAGTTGACTCTGCTAGCCTGGTTAATTTCAGGTCTAGATGGAGTACCCCAGACGTTTCAAAGCAAGCTGCGGAATACATTAAGCAGGCCTGGGCCGATAGTACCCATAAAAGATATGACTCAGCTTGGCGCAGATGGTCTAGTTGGTGTGATGGAAGGGGTGCCAATCCAGTGGAAGCACATATTGGTATGATTATTAACTTTTTAGCAGAGCTAGCTAATTCTGGTTTGGCTTATGGGACAATTAATAACTTTAGATCAGCTGTCTCAGCAGGTCACTCTCATTTTGAGGGTAAACCCATTGGAGAACACCCATTAATTTGCAAGCTTTTGAGGGGTATACGTCTTTCCAAACCTCCTAAAGCTAAATATTCTGTATTATGGGATGTTAGCATTATTTTAAAATTGGCCTTGGCCTACCAACAGGTATTTATCTCGCAAACAGCTTTCTGCTAAGCTGACCATGCTTTTATGTCTTATCTCTTGCTAGAGGGTTTCAGACGTCAGAGCTTTGGATTTAGCTGGTAGAGTTTTTTCTCCAGAAGGGGTCACCTTTTTAGTGACAAGAAGGACAAAAACAAATTACAGGTCAGTATCCTACCCAATATACACTGAAAATTCGAAATTGTGTGTAGTCCAATGTTTAAAGGATTATGAAGTGGTCACAGAAGAATTTCGACAAGATGCTAAAGGTCAATTATTAATTTCTTTGCAAAAACCTTTTAAACCAGTGACCTCAGCCACTTTGGCCAGATGGTTGAGATGGTTGATGAGTTAAGCAGGTAATTTTCAATTCTATTAAGGACACGGAGGCGAAGATTATCCCTCCCTTTAGAATATAATGAATATTGAATGCCAACTATTGTGAATATTTATGATTATTGTTATTTCTTCCTCCCATTTGATTGTCTATTATAGAAACATCAGTTTATTGAGACATTTTCAATTTGTTGGGATATTACCTGCCTGTTTTATTTTTACAGGTTCTGATTAGAAAAATTCCTGAAATTTTTATCATCATGGATTAGTTTGGTTATAATGTTCTGCCTCAACTGATTCCCGGTGTTGAGTTGCCCAGGAGAAGGTTATCCTGGAAGAGAAGATGTTAATGTCGCCGGATTTTGAGATGGCGTAAGAAGTTTCGTTTTCAAGTTGATCTTATCTGTCCTGACCAAAGAAAGAGGAAGTGACATCAAAGGTCAAAGGACATGGATAGTGATTGGACCATGTGATAGGATGTTAGGCATCTTGGGATGTGTAGTTTTTTCTGTTACTTGTATTAGATTGGCTGCTGTTTGAGTCAGTAAAGAAAGAGAAAGCATAATCCTCGCCTCCGTGTCCTTAATAGAATTGAAAATTCTTCACGCGATAGCTCGAATTTTTTTTATTGTAGTATTTGCAGTAGAAAGGCTAGTAGCCACATGGATGGCATCTCAGAATAGGATTTATCAGTGGGGTGATAAGTCAAGCAAAATCCTGCACGATGCCTATGCTTTCCCAAACCCCATTTAATTGCTGATGCCCAGGGTGACAGGGTGGTGGGGATCGGCACATTGCAGCTGTCTTTGCTTTTCATTACAGTGCACTCTAGGCTAGCTGTGAGATGGAGAGCGTCACAGTTGGAGGTATTCGTTCACAACCTTGTGACCAGTTCTCACTAAATTGAGGACAGGAACGCCCTCGATGAAGATATGACAGTAGGTAAGTTGGGAAGGGCTTTGGCTCAGCCACATCTATGGAAGGCACCAGGGCCAGATGGATTCCCGGCTGAGTTCCGCAGGGCCACCTGGGTGCTCACAGGGCCCTATTTGCTGGTGTTCTTCCAAGAGTCCAAGGATGGTGGATTGCTCCCAACTGCATTCAGAACAGCAGACATTATTGTCATACTGAAACCAGGACAAATGCCAGAGCTGTGCGAATTCTCTTCTCCTCATAGAGGTTAAGGTGTGGGCCAAAGCACAGAGGAATACACTAATCTAGGAAGATACCCTAATCCACCCAGATCAGTCTGGCTTTATGCCAGACAGGGCCACAGGACACAATATCAGAAAAGTAAGCAATGCAACAGCATTGTCGAAGCATCTTCACAGAGATGGTGCACTGGTACAGGTGGACTTTCGTAAGGTTTTTAACTCTATAGGATGGCCATTTTTGCTCTAACTCCTGGCAAAAATTAACTTCGGACTTAAATGAATCAGTTATGTTTGCTTCCTGTACACAGATATACTGGTTCAGGTATGGTTGGGAAGGGTGACCTCAGGGTTGCTCTGTATCGAGGGTGACACCCATCAGGGATGCCCCCTTCCACTACTCCTCTTTGCTCTGGTGATTGAGCCTCTGGTGGAATAGGCCAGGGTTGATGCGAGCTGCAAGAGTTCAAGTAGGGACCAGGAGAGGAAGAACGGATCATGTTATACATGGACAATGTGCTTCTGTTCTTAATAAACCCTGAGCCTTTCAAGCCACATGCACTTCAGATGTTGCAAATGTATGGGGACTTTTCTGGGCTGTGGGTCAACCGCAGCAAGTCCTCGGTCTTTGTGGTAAGTGATGGTTCCCTGAAGTCGACATGGGTGAGGAGACTGGCGGTTTTGCGGCAGGGGTTCCGTCACTTGGGGGTATAAGTTATTATGGACAAGGCCAGGGGAAGGGAGCGAAATATCCAGTTGGATAGACTGGCAGCTGATTTCAAGTTCGGAGCTTCTCTACCTCTTTCTCTATTGGGGAAGTTGTCTATTTTCAAAATGGTGGCTTTGCCCACTTGTTATACCAGCTCCAAACTTTCATTTTACCATACCAAAGTCCTTCTTTGCACATATAGATGTGCTCGTTGTGAGGTTTTCTGTGGAGCCAGGGTCAGCCTTGCAAAGCATTGACCAAGTGTTCTAAGTCGACCTATGATGGTGGTATAGCTACACCAGATATACACTCCTACAACAGGGCAGCTCAGCTGGCAGTTTTGAACGATTGGTGGTTTGCGGGATTCAGACACCTGTCTATGTATCAGAGGGATGGGCACTTGGTGAGACCCCTGCCCTCTCCAGCACTTACTATATGGTGTGACAGAACCCTAACGGCTCCCTCAGGCTACTCGGGTAGTTCTCATGGTTTGGAGAGAAATGATGGAGGGACTGACTCACATTGAAGACTCCTTTATGGGTGGGCACTGCTCTGCAGGTGACGATGGGCTTGAGAGGCTTTCAGCGCTGGAACCTCATTGTCATCTCTCAGTTGGGTGATGTGCTCCACAACAACTCCCTTAAGTCATTCAGCAAGCTACAGGAGGAGTTTGGCTTCCACCTTACTTAGGGCCAGATGTAGGAAGATTCCAAATTGCGACTTGCAATTTGCGAGTCCCAGCGACTCGCAAATTGCAAGTCGCAATTTGGAATGCAGAAAGGTGTCTCAGACACCTTCTGCAACTCGTAATGGGGTCGCAAAGACCCACCTCATCAATATTAATGAGGTGGGTCGCAATTTGCGACCCCATTGCGAGTAGGGGCACTCACGGGGATGGTGGCCTGCGGGAGACCGCAGACCACCATGTCCGTGACTGCTTTTTAATAAAGCAGTTTTTTGTTTTTCAAAGTGCAACCCGTTTTCCTTAAAGGAAAACGAGCTGCACTTTGAAAAAAAAACCGAAACCTTTAGTTTCGGTATTTTTCAGGGCAGGTAGTGGTCCATTGGACCACTGCCTGCTCTGAAAAATTATTATTTTTTCCAGACACAAAGGGGAAGGGGTCCCATGGGGACCCCTTCCCGTTTGCGCCTGGGTTACCATCCACTACAAGTGGATGGTAACTGCGCTTTCATTTGCGACCGCTTTTGCAGTCTCAAATGAAAATGAATAGCATTGCGAGTCGCAAATAGGAAGGGGACACCCCTTCCTATTTGCGAGTCGGAAATGCATTTTGCGAGTCGGATCCGACTCGCAAAATGCATTTCTACATAGCAAAGAGGCATTTGCGCCTCGCAAACGGCGATATTCGCTGTTTGCGACTCGCAATCTCTTTGCTACATCTGGCCCTTAGTTCTTTAAGTTTTTAGAGCTGCGACACACTCTCGTGCCCTATCTTTCCACCCTATTGGTGATGCCAGAGTTCACCCCCATTAGAGGGCAAAATATTATTGACAAATATCGCAGAACAAAAGATATTCAACATTAATAGATCCTTAGTGGTTGATGCCAGAGACTCCTTTGTTCCCCTGCTCAAGGCCTGATCGGAAGACGTAGGCCCCACTCAAGATGAGGAATGAGGGGGAGGCACTGGCCTCAGCGAGAGATGGCCATCGCATCCCAATATTCACTGATTCTGCAGTGCGCCCTGTTGCATATCATTGACGGGGTAGATGGTGACAGATACAAACAAGCCTTGCTCTGGCTGGGCCTTGTCATTGCCAAAGGGAACATAGCAAAGGCTTGAGAATATCCCAAGGTACCATCCCTAGAGGTCAGAAAGGAAGGCCTTGACCACAGCATGGGATTGGGTGACTCAATTTATAAAGCCAGAGGATGTCCCAAAAAATATTACCATATATGGGACGGTTGGGTAGCATATTGTGGGATATACCTGGACCTATACCCTGTACCACAGTGGTCACTTGAGGCCAAGATTAGCTTATTGAGTACATTTCCTAGGGTGGTGGTGGGAGGCGGAGGGCAGTGCTGGGTGGTTGGTGAAGTACATCTCATTTATTGAAACAACAGGACGTGGAGCACGGGAGGGGTGTGTTGTGTTGTTGTTTCCCTTTGTTTTGTAAGCCTTTTGTATTGTTAGTCACTACTGGGAGTGGCACACACCTATCTATTGCCACTGTTGCATTTTCAATGTCTACAAACAAAATGTAATAAAAGGTTTGGGGAAAAAACTAGCACTGTCTGAATGTCTGAGGTTATATGGCACAGACATATTTATTGGTTTCAGAGGCATATATTTAAGGCCCAGTCTGGGGACATATGTTTAAGGCATAATTTTAGGCCCAGTCTAGAGACATTTTAGATGTCTCACCAGCCTCATGTTTTACAAAAAAAATGCCCCATTACATATACAAACATATCCATATATTAGCTTTCCATCAGTCCTCTTCAAAAATTAGTCTGTTCAATGGGGCATTCACATTTAATTCTGCTGACCACAACATAGAGCATAGGGCAGTAGGTCCACTAAACCCTCAGTGATTGGCTCCCATGCACTGTGATTTCACTGCATTTAGCCTGTCCACACATCCACCTGGGCTGCTGTACACTCTTTTACTTGTTGGTATGTTTGCCAGCACATTTTGCAAATGTGCAGATTGCATATGTTTGGAAAAAGAACATGAAAAAAACGAATATAAAACTGCAGATGTGTCAAAGCCAGACATGTTGGCTTTGCCAATGCTTGATCAGATTATTGCTGGACATCATTAAATGGTTAATGACTGGAATGCCCAGGACTTTTGGTCCGAGCCAATGAGTTTCAGAACATGTTCGCTTTGTGTCGTTTCTGGGGCAACTACTTTTTCCCCATGAAACGTCATTTAAAGTTGATGTTGCTTTTCCCCTCTCTGTTATGTGATATTCCTAGTATGGCTTCCGGATGGCTGCACTACCAGTTGTTTTGTACTCGTGTGTAGAATCAGCAACAGCATTTCTAAGAGGGGTTCTGTACATAGGTTTGAAAAGTAAAAATGGTCCACACCCTCCTGCTGTTCCCCACCCTCTGGTATAAGCTGCGGTATATAAAGATCTGATGAGCACCCCAACTCTCAAGTCAGGCCACGGTACTGAAACATAACACTCCACTTTATTAACACTCGCATGAAGGAAGTCAGCTAATATTCTCCAGCTCCTTTCCATCAGGGAAGGACTGAAGACTTTTCAAGCAACGCCTCACCCTCTGGATAATTGACCCCAGTTGTTAATCTCCTGGTCTGGCCTGCATTCCCACCCTTCCCACAGTTCTTTTTCCTACCGGTATCACCACCTTTGTCCAGTGCTCCATTGTTTTGTGGCTAATTTCACATGCCTTAAATCCCCACTAAAACATTTAAATTCCCTCCTCACTCTGACCCCATTAATGTCCATCACTTGAAGTTACCAGCTTTGGATTCTATCTTGATTGCACATCCATACCTACTTAAGTACATAAATACTTTTTTCTCTAACAGGAAAAAACCCATTCACTCCACTCCCCACAACCCGATTCCAACCTGCACAATGTCATTGTCTTTATCCCCAGCCACATCAACAAGCTCACTCCTACTCATTTGCACTGACTCGCCTTGACAGAATAGACACAATTTTTCAAGGGCAGGCAGGCGAGCATGGATGGCAGTTATCCAGCTACAGTGATGTCAACAAGTAGCAGAATGGCACTGTTTTAAATATCCCACTTATTCTGATAGTCAACAACTAATTCTACACCACAACGGCAGTTCCTACATTGACTTCTTGCTCATTACACTTTCAGACAAGAGTGTCATTGTGGGTGAGTGTGTGTATGTGAGAGTGTGAGGGGAGTGTTGGTGTGTGTGTGTGTGTGTGTGTGCATATGAATGTTGGCTGTGTGTGTGGATGTGTGTAGCTGTGTGTGTGTGTGTGTGTGTGTGCGCACAAGTAGGTGGGAATGGTTTTGTGTGCCTGAGTGTTGGGTGTGTGTGTGTGTATGGTGTGTGTGTGTCTCTGTGTAATGGGGCTATTAGTGTCTGTATTGGGGGTGTTTATGGGTTTGTGTGTGGGTATGTAGCAGTGTCTGTTCCCGGTACTCCAATACCACCCTGGAACCTCATGAGAGTTGCAGTGAGTGCAACAGTGGTACCGCGATACAGTGGTGCCACAACAAAACACATTTCAAACTTTGAATTGAACCCTAGGGGTGGTCCCTCTGGAACCCCCACCTCTCCTACAACACAGAGGGGGTCAAGGTACCCCTACCTTGCCCCATTATGCTTTATTCCTATTTGTTTTTTAGGACACAGAGTCCCAGTTCCTTAATAGCAGCTGCACCATTTCTATACATGTTACACCTAGCCAATCAGACGTCGTGTTTTTGACCTTGCAGTGCTCCATGGCAGTACCTCAAAGATAGTGACATGAAATATCTATACATTTTGAACCACCATTTCAGAAAAAAGTACTGAATGGATTTACACCAAATCACAAAAGCATGCTTTCTGGCTAAAGTGTTAGCTTTCTGCCAAATTTGGTGTAATTTGTTTTTTGGCTGTAGCTCTGTTCCAATTTCCTATGGGAAGTTGCATGGAAAAAGCATGTTGTGGGACTCCCCTTTTTTTCGATCCTTCTTGACAGATCATCCCTAAACATTCCTGTAAGGAGATGAGGCAGACAAACATTCCTTTTGAAACTTTTGTTAAGATCCGTCAAACAGCACCAACATTATAAGCAACATGAAAAATCTATGTCCTATGGAAACCTAGTCCTGACGATAATTACATAGTAGTGATAGTGGTGCCCACCACTATGTAGTGTGTGCATATTTATACACACACTCACACACACACGCACACACACATATATTCAATGGAAAAAACAAAGGTTAAAACTTGGTTATAGTTAGAAAAACATTTTTGTCCTATGCAAACCAAACTTAAACTGCAAAAACCTTTAAACATTTTAAAGTTACAGTTATAGCTTTCATTGACAATTTATCCACCACCTTTATTAAACAATGTTTTCAGCTCGCTAACCAGTCAACACTAACTATAACTTGTCACTCTACCATGCACTGTGTTGTGGGAAATGATGTCATTTGAGAAGTTAAGTGTTATGAAAGCTATGATTTCATATGCTGTAAGTTATCTAGTGTGCAAGTGTATAACCAGTGCATTGAAAAGTTGTGAGTTAATGTTAATGTGTGACGAGTGTTGTCACAAGACTGTTTTCAGACTTATAGTAATTGGAAGGTGGTGCATAAATTATTAATTGAAGTTATAATAATTTTACATTTTTTAATGTGTGTGCATTTTAAGTTTGATTTGTATAGAAAGAAAAAATAAAGTATTTCTAACTATAAATTATTCTTAACGTTTGTTATTTTATTGTATGTGAATGATTTGTATTTTCAAATGCAAAAGTGTTTCAATCGTGGTGAGTGTAATTCATTGGAGTGTCACAAAGTATCTGAGCGAGTCATCAAGTCTAGTGTCATAGATTGAAGTAGAGTGGAATAGAGTGAATTGAGTAAATTGGCGTGATATGGCATTAGGGGCCAGGGGCCAGATGTAGCAAAATGCAAAATTGCGACTTGCAATTTGCGAGTCCATCCGACTCGCAAATTGCAAGTCGCAATTTGCAATGCAGTACGGTGTCTCAGACACCGACTGCGACTCGCAATGGGGTCGCAATGACCCACCTCATCAATATTCATGAGGTGGGTCGCTAATTGCGGCCCCATTGCGAGTATAGGCACTCGCAAACATGGAGGCCTGCTGACGTCAGCAGACCTCCATGTTCGTGACTGCTTGAACAATAAAGCAGTTTTTTTTTTTTAAGTGTAGCCCGTTTTCCTTACAGGAAAACGAGCTGCACTTAAAAAAAAAACGAAACCTTTAGTTTCGGTATTTTTTCAGGGCAGGGAGTGGTCCCTTGGACCACTCCCTGCCCTGAAAAAATATTTTTGGGTCCAGTCACAAACTGGAAGGGGTCCCATGGGGACCCTTTCCAATTTGCGAGTGGGTTACCATCCACTTGAAGTGGATGGTAACTGCGATGCCATTTGCGACCGCTTATGCGGTCGCAAATGGTATTGCATCCCACAGCGACTCGCAAATAGGAAGGGAACACCCCTTCCTATTTGCGAGTCGGAAATGCATATTGCGAGTCGGTAACGACTCGCAATATGCATTTCTGCATGGCAAACCCACGTTTGCGACTCGCAAACGGCGATTTTCGCCGTTTGCGACTCGCAAACGGTTTGCTACATCTGGCCCCAGATGTAGCAAACGTTTGCGACTCGCAAACGGGCAGAATCGCAATTTGCGACAGTGCAAAATCGGAAATGGGATGCAAAAAGCCCATTTCCGACTCGCAAAAAGCGATGGGACCCGTTTGCGAGTCGCATCCCTTGCGACCCTATATTGCGACCCGCAAATAGCAAGTCGCAATTTGCGAGTCGCAAACCATATGCAATTGCAACTCGCAAATTGCGACTAGTCGCAAAAAGCCCAGTTTGCATGTCCCATTTACCACTAACTCAGAGCAGGTGGTAACCATTACCAAAGTATAAAAGGAGACCCAGAAGGCATCTGGGTTACTCAAGATGGCGGAGATATACCTGATAGCAGTGAGGAGGAGAGTCTACGCAGCCCAGCAGAGGAGGAGGAGGGGCCACAGACAGGAGAAGATATATAGAACCAGGCAGACTCTTTTTCAGCAAACTGAAGAGGAGATCTATGACAAATACTACCTTAGCAGCGCAGCCATACTAGAATTAATTGATTTACTGAAACCACAGCTAGAACACCAGACTCTGCGTGGCTGCGCCATCCCTACGCATGTGCAAGTGCTATGCTCACTGCACCTCTTGGCCTCAGGGAGCTATCAGGGGGTCATTGCTGTGGCAGGTGGGGTATCCCAAAGTGCAGTGTCAAGGTTCCTCAGGGACTTCCTAGATGCATTAGTCACGCATATGTCTCACTTCATATACTTACCAAGAAATGAGGCTGAAATGAACAGCACCAAGCTGGACTTTTATCGCATTGCCCACTTTCCCCATGTCATAGGGTGTGTAGATGGGACACACATTCAAATATGCCCCCCTGCAAATCTGGAACACATTTTCCGCAACAGAAAGTGTACCCACTCACTCAATATACAGGTTGTTTGTGACGCCCATTATGTCATTACCGACATTGTAGCTAAGTTTCCAGGCAGTACCCATGACTCCTACATTTTTAGGCATAGTGGGATACATCAACGCCTGGAACGTGGGGAATTCGGAGACGGTTACCTCCTAGGTAGAGCCACAGACACTTGCAGACATACACACAGGTCACTGTGCACGACAATCTGGACTTCCTAACAGTGTACTTTTGTGCCCAACATGTGACAGTGCATATGCTCTCAGGCCTTGGATCATGACTCCGTTTTTAACACCCAGCACTGATTCAGAGAGGCAATACAACAGTGCACATAAGAGGACCAGGAACATCATAGAGCGCACCTTCGGACTCCTGAAGGCAAGATTCAGATGCCTCCACCGCAGTGGAGGTGCCCTCCAATACACCCCCATTACCGCATTCAAAATTGTGGTCGCATGCGCCATCCCCCACAACATAGCCACCCGACGTGGGCTACCTCTCACCCCTGCAGACCCAGATCCTGATGATGAAGAGCAAAAACAACCACATTGCCATCATGGGGATCGCAGTATAGCTAATCAAGGCAGACTGAGACGGGACCACATTGCAACACAATATTTTGGACGGTACGTGTCAACTCCCACCATACTCACCTATTAACCAAAAACTCCATTTGTTAAGTGGAACAAAAATAACTGTTTAATTAGTGTAATAAAGTAACTATTTACAATTAGAGATTGTCCATGGGCAGGAAAATGCCAACCAGTCATGTGGCACATTAACGCCATGTGCCACATTTCATGGTCCTGGGTGATCTCTACGATCTTCTGCCCCTCCTGCCAGCATGGCTGGTCCTTGCTGCTTCCGTGGTGCTCTGCCTACCACTCCTCAGCACCCTGCTGTCAGTGGCAGAGACACTGCTCACTGTTGAGCCCTCTTCACTGTCTTGGGGTGTTTCCCCTGTGGCCCTGGACATTTCCCGTGTCTCCATCAGTTCGATGATGTGGGTGAGACGTCCCAGGCCCCTCGCCACATCCCCAGCGAAATGGCCCATCTCAACTTGCAGCCCAACTGTCCTCCTCGACAGGCCTGTGGTATTCATGGCAAGCCTGCAGATGGATGTGGCCATCCTGTCCAGTCTGTGCATTATCTGCCAATCTCTGCGCCGCCCACCCTCTGCCTGGGCCAGCAGTCCTCCCGCCAGTTCCCTCATGGCAAGAGCAAGGTCCCCAGTGTTCTGGCAGATCATGTCCATACGTGTGTTGAGGTGCTGCATGCTGGCATGGTTGTTTCTCACAAAGCGGTGCAGCACACCACTAATTCTGCCCAAAATTCTGTTCTGCAGACGCTGACCACGCAGCAGATGTGCCTCACTGGTGGTTGGAGGAAGTATCCCAGATGCAGACTGCAGCCCAGATGGTCTTGACCTGCGACGCCTGCGCAGCGGTGGCTGCCCTGTGCTTCCACCTGTCTCCTCCCTGCCTGTTGCTGGGGCAGCCTCTTGCAGATTAGTTGCAGCAGGTGTGGCTACTGCAGGGATGCTGCTGACCATGCCGGTGGCGGTGCTGGCGGGTTCTGGGGTGTCCTCATGGGCCTGGGTGCTTGGGGTGGTGGTGGTGTCTTGCTGGAGACCTGTGGGACATGGGGAACAGACTGTCAGTGTCTATTGCACACTTTCTAATAAACATTTGCCTATGAACTGCCTACTTGACTACATTTCCCATAATGCATCATTTTGGCATTTGCTACCCTGAAATGGAGCTATTTTGGTTGTGCATGCACCTGTGTACATGGTGGGTGGGGGTATGGCATTGATAGGGGTACAGGCATATCACATGGTACCCACCGGTTGATGTGCTGGGCTCTGAGGTGTCCAGGTCCCCAAATCCACACACTGCCTCCTGCTCCAATGTTTCTTCCACCCTTTCTTCCAGGGGTGTGGGTGGTGGCACAGTCGATGGTCCCCCTCCTGTGCCTCTCATCTCCCGGAGCCTTTCAGCCACCCTCTCCTTGGTCCGGGAGCGGAGGTCATACCACCTCTTCTTGATGTCCTCGATGTTCCTATGGCTCACCCCCAGGGCATTGATCTTGTCCTGAATGTCCTGCCAGAGTTGTTTTTTTGTGGACTCAGGAACATTTTGGGCTGCTCTCCCAAACAACTCATCATAGTGCTGACAGCATTCCTCTGTCAGCACCTCCAGCTCCCTCTCAGAAAATTTGAGTTTCCTCTTTCTTGGGGTTCCCTCCATGGCAGCTGCTGTTTTTCCTCTGTGAAAGTCTGCAGTTATAAAAGGGTGTGGTCCTCCCTCCTCCCAGGTGTATTTGTAAACTTCCTGGCTGTGATGTCATCATCATGTGCCAGGAAGTGTTTCCAGAATGTTCTGGAGTGGTTTCTGGAGTGTTCTGCTGCACCTGTAAGCAATTTTCAAGGTAATCGCAATTTGCGACACCTACTTGCTAATTGCGAGTTCGTTTTTTGCACACTCGCAAAAAGCGACCTCGCAATCTGCGGACTCGCACACTGCGTTCCGAGTCCGGCTGCGAGTCGCTATTTCGGATCGTTTTTTTTTCTTGAATTACATATTGCGACTCGCATTTTGCGAGTCGCATCAACTCGCAAAATGCGAGTCGCAATTTTTAAGTTTGCTACATCTGGCCCATAGTGAAGTAAAGTGTAATACAGTGGTGTGGGGTGTTGTACAGTGTATTGGTGTGTTGATTAGTAGAGTTGAGTGTTGTACAGAGGATTGTATTCAACTGGTGTGTTGTGAAATGGAGAGTCATAGAGTAGAATGCTGTAGAGTTGCATGGAGTGCAATGGAGTGCTGCAAAGTGTAGTGGCATGGATGGAGTTTATTAGAGAGTCTTACAGTTCGGTGTTGTTGAGTGCAGTGTGGTACAGTAGAGTGGTGGAGAGTCTCGCATAGTGTAGTGCTGTACATGTAGTGTTGTACAGTGGAGTGTCATTATTTGTGAGAAAACAGTATATGGTAAAGTGGTAAGTTATAGTTAGTTTTATCTGGTTACTGAGCTGAAAAGAGTGTTTAATGAGGTTCCCTACTTATAATAATTTGAAGGTGGTGGATACATTGTAAGTGAAAGCTAGAACTATAAGTTTAGAATTTTTAATGTTTGTGTAGTTTATGTTTGGTGTGTATAGGTAACATAACAAATGAAAGTTTTCCTAGCTATTCCTACATTTCAACCTTTGTTTTAGTCATTGAATTTCAATGCTTTTTTTTTTTTTTAAATAAAAATGTGTTTCAAATTGTAGATTCCAATGTTGTCAAGAGGATTTTTGTGATATGGAATGTTGTACAGTAACGTGGAGGAGATTGTTATAAAGTCTATTGTCGCTGAGTGGAGTACAGTAGAGTGGGTGGAGTATCATACAGTGCAGTAAAGTGTTATATCGTGTAGTGACATGGTTTCTCATAGTGGAGTCAAGTATTGTAGCGAGGATTGCCAAGTTGTACAGTGGACTGGCATGTTGTATGGTAGAGTAGAGTAGACAGTAGGGTGTTGTAGACTGTCAGAGTAGAGTAAAGTAGAGTATGGTGAAGAGTGTCGTAGAGTGAAGTGTGACCGAGTAGAGTGTCACAGAGTATAGTGAAGGACAGTGTTGTAGAGTGGTATGCCATGTCAGAGTGGAGTGGCATATCATAGAGAGGAGTGGAGTGGCTTGTCATCTAGTGTCACACAATGTAGTACAGTGATGTAGAGTGGACGGGCATTGAGTGGAGTAGAGTGTCAGAGTGTCATTGAGTGTAGTAAAGTGTTTTAGAGTGGTGTTGCATATAGTGAAGTAGAGTATCAGACAGTGGAGTAGGGTAGAGGGGGATATGGTACAGTGGTGTAGAGTATGATAAAGTGTGATAAAGTGTAGTAGAGTGGAGTATAGTGGAGTAGAGTACATTGGAGTGGGGTATTGTAGAGTGGAGTGAAGTGCCATTGAATGGAGTGGCCTGTCTTAGACTATAGTGGCATGGAGTGTAGTAGAGTGAAGACGCGTAGCATACAGCTGAGTAAACTGGAGTACTGTGTTGTACAGTAGAGTGTAGTGGCGTGTAATAGAGTATTGGAAAGTGTTGTAGATTATAGTCGTCTAGAATGGCATACAATCTAGTTGAGTTTTGTGGAGTGGAATGGTGAACAATGTTGAATAGTGTGGTAGAGTGGGTTGGCATACAATGTTATAGTGTACAATGGCAGAGAGTGGTATATAGTGGAGTAGTGGAGTAGTGGAGTAGAGTGGAGTTCTGTGTCATAAGAGTGGAGTGCAGTGGCATACAAAGAGTTGCGTACAGTGTCATTTAGTGGACTAGCACATAATAGAGCAGCAAAGAATGAAATTAAGTGTTGTACATTGGCATGCAGTATAGTACAGTGATGTACAGTGGAGAGTAGGGGTACACACAGCAGTAAAGTGTCACAGAGTGGCATACGGTGTAGTAGAGTGTTGTAGTGTGGAGTTGCATAGAGTACAATACTGTGTCAACAGTGAAGCTGCATAGTAGCGTAGAGGGAGGTAAAGTATAGTGCAGTGGTGTAGAGTCAAGTAGAGTGGAGTAAAGTATACATGAGTGTATTGGTGTGTCGTAGGGTAGAGGGCATGGAGTGAAGTGGATTGTAGTGGCATAGCGTAGGTAGTAACTGTTATAAATATGAGTGGGGTCTTGTACAGTGGAGTAGAGTGCTGTGCCATAGAGTAAAGAAAAGTGTTGTGTTAGAAATGGGGTCTCTAGTTGGCACTATAGGGACCACAATCCTAGTCAGGGTAAGTCACACACAATCCAAATCATCCTGTGCCCACCCTCTGGTAGCTTGGCACTGAGCAGTCAGGCTTAACTTAGAAGGCAATGTGTAAAGTATTTGAGCAATAAATCATGCAACAACACAGTGAAAACACTACAAAGAGACACCACTGATAAATACAAGATATTTAGAAAAATACAAGATATTTATCTGATTAAATTAAGGTCAAAACTATCAAGATTTAATAATCACAAGTTGAAATATCACTTTTGTAATGATAAGAAGAGTTCTTAAAAACAACAAGTGCCTCTTGCAAGCACAAAGTGCCTGGTTTGCGTCAAAATTACACGCATGGAGATTGCAGAGGAGGAGATGCGTGGAAAATGGCAGGTGTGCGTCAGTTTTCTGGGCACATACAGACGATGCGTCAATTCTTTTCCACGCGGCAAGGGCTTTGCGTCAAATTCCGTCTCGCAGGCTTGAATCCTCTTTGCGATGTGGGATCTTTTGAAACCCAGGAACGATGTGTGGCAATCCTGGGCGTGCAGGACATAGTCACAGCTGTTGTGCCGATCCGGTGGTTGGTGTAGCGGAATTTCTGCCACACGACTGGCGCTGCGTCGATTCCCCTCGCAGGAAGTTGGGTTGCATCATTCTGGCTCGGTGATGCTTCAATCTGGTGGGCTGTGCATCGAAGTTCCGGTCACAACTTTGGCGCTGCGTCTATCTCCACTCAGGGAGCCGGGCTGTGTAGTTCCGGTTCGGCGATGCTCTGATTTTCTCACCGCTGGACAGGGTGTGCGTCAATTCCGGTAGGCAGTTTTCTTGCAGAGATGAAGTCTTTTTGGCCCTGCGACTTTGGAAACAGGAGGCAAGCTCAATACAAGCCCCTGGAGAGCACTTCTCAGCAGAGCCAGAGCTCAGCAAGGCAGCAGGGCAATAGCAAGGCAGCAGTCCTTTACAGCAAAGCAGTCCAGGTGAGTCCTTTGGGCACTAAGGCAGCTTCTCTTGGCAGGTTGCAGTTTCTGGTGCAGAGTGTCTGTACCATGAAGTGTCTGAGTTGGAAGGGTCAGGGACCTAGGTTATTTACCCAAAAGTGCCTTTGGAGTCAGGGAGACTTCAAAGAGTGGTTTTGAAGTGCACAAGGTCCCCTTTCAGTCCAACCCAGTGTGCCAGGGTCCCAGTACGGGGTTTGGCTGTCAACTGTGTGAGGGCAGACCACTATCCTTTGAAATTTAAGTGTCAAGCCATCCACCCTTCCAGCCCAGGAAGACCCATTCAGTATGCAGATGTGTGCAGGTGTAACTGAGCATCCTGTTTTTGTGGTTGTCTATGTGAAATTCACAAGGGAGCTGTCAACCAGCACAGGCCAGATGTGGATTGGAGACAGGCTGTAAGGCACAGAAGGATTTAAGTGCAGAGAAATGCTCACTTTCGAAAATAGTAATATAAAATCCAACCTCACCAGTCAGCAGGATTTTGTAATACCATTCTGGGCATATGACCTGTTTACCCCTTTCAAATAAGAATCTTCCACTCAAACAGTTTATGAGGGTAGCCTTAATGTTAGCCTATGAAAGAAGCAGGCCTCGCAGTAGTGGAAAAGAAGTTAGGGGCTTTCCACTACCAGGACATACAAAACACACAGGTATATGTCCTTACCTACACAGCACCCTGCCCTATGGATTATCTAGGGCCTACCTTAGGTTGACATATGTAGAAAGAGGTGAATTCAAGGCTTGGCAAGTACTTTTAAATGCCAAGTCGAAGTGGCAGTGAAACTGCACACCCAGGCCTTGTAATGGCAGACCTGAGAAAGGGTTAAGGGGCTACTTATGTGGGTGGCACAATCAGTGCTGTGGGCCCACTAGTAGCATTTAATTTACAGGCCCTGGGCACATGCAGAGCACTTTACTATGGATTTTAATTTAATATGCCAATTGGGTATGAGCCAATGTCACCATGTTTTAAGGGAGAGAGCATATGCACTTTAGCACTGGTTAGCAGTGGTAAAGTGCTCAGAGTCCTAAACCAGCAAAAACAGTGTCAAACAGTGGAGGGAGGCAGGCAAAAGGTTGGGGGTGATCACCCTAAGGCTGTCAAGTCTAACATGTTGTATAGTAGAATACAGTGTTGTACAGTGAAGTGGTGCACAGGCATTAAGTGGAGTATAGATTGGACAGTGGAATGTACGGGATAGAGTGGAGTAGAGTGTTGTAGAATGGCATAAGGTGTAGTAGACTCTTATAAAGTGAAATTATATAGAGTGGAAAACAATGTTGTACAGTAGAGTGATGCAGAGTAGAGTTATGTACACTGTAGTGGCATCGAGAGGATTACCATGCAGTGGAGTAGCATACAGTGGAATAGCATACAGTGGAATACCGTACAGTGGAGTATAGAAGAGTTGAGTGGCATAGAATGGAATAGCGTAGAGTGAAGTGCTGTACAGTGAGTAGGGTATAGTGGATTAGCAGTGAAGAGGCCTACATAAAAGTAGCATACCATACAGTAGAGTGAACTGTTATAAATTGAAGTGGCATCTCATACAATAGAGTCAAGTGCCTTGTCGTACGGTATTGGAAACTGTTCTAGAGTGGAGGAGAGAGGTGTACATTAGAGGGTATGGGCACAGAGGTGAGTACAAATTTGGACAGTGCAGTGTGCAGGGTGTAGAGGGGATAGAGTGGAGCAAAGTCTAGTACACTGGCTTACAGTGTATTAGTGTTTTGTAGAGTGAAGGAGAGTACAGTGGAGTGACTTACAGTGGAATAGCAGAGTGGATTGGCGTAGAGTGGAGTGGCGTAGAGTGGAACAGCATATAGTGGATTAGCGTAGATGGGAGTGATGCAGAGTGGAGTGCTGTACATTGGAGTGACAAATACGGCAATAGTGTATAGTGTATTAGTGTACAGTGGAGTGGTGTAGACTGGAGTCGTGCACAGTGGAGTGAGTTAGAGTGTAATAGCATACAGTGGCGTGACATACAGTGGGTTTGTGTGTAATGGAATAGTGTAGAATTTAGTGGCATACAGTGGAGTGGGGTAGAGTTGAATACCATACTGTAGAGTCGCAAAAATTAAAGTTGCGTACCGTGTAATATAATAATCCAGTGTTATTTATATTGTGGTGAGACCCATTGTCACCTTACCCTCCTCCACTTTGACACCCCAGACCCAGGTCCTAGCTGCAAATCGTTGGTCCTTTCAGAAGTGGAGCTGCTGTATTTGTTATTCCACTAAATTGTTCCAAAAGGCGAGCAGGGTTCTGATTTCTCTTGCAAAGTTTACCCACATATCCAAGTCAAGCTCAAAGCGAGAAATATGTGCTTACAAGAAAGGCAGTTATCTGCTTTATGGGGTAAAACTGGCCCTATCTTCATGCCCTTACAATGAATGCTAAAACCGTTAAGGTAATGTGTGTCAGTGATTTCCTTCCTCTCTTTTTTTCACGTTTTACTTAATGTTGCATTCACTAAGACGGTTAGCTGTTTCCTTATGCTTTGTCTCTGTATTTCTTTTCGTGCATTTTATTACTCTTCCATAATGCATACTTTGACTTCTGCCAGGTGTTTATGAGGGCTTTCATTGAGAGCACTGGTGCTGAGGCTGAAGGCAAAGCAAAGTGCCTGTCAGTGTGTTGGCGCCTCTGCAGAGCACACAGAACAATGGTCATGTATTCCATCAACAATTGAAATTCAGTGTAAATTTGTGGGAAGATTGTGCTAAGAGGTTAAAATAATTAGAAGGCAAAAGCAAAAGGAAACAAAGGCCCTCATTATGACATCGGCGGTCTTCTAAGAGGACTGCCGAAGTCCCGCCAGACCGAAGACCACCAGTGTTGGCGGTCTTCCGACCACCATATTATGACTGCTGGCGACTCTCTGCCATAATTTGGGCAGAGAGCTGCCAGCAGCCATACTGGCGGTCGGTGGTGCAGTGGAGGTTGCTCTACCGTCACCGCCACACCATCACAACAACACCCACTGAATTACGTTACAGTATTGGGCGTGGCGGTGTTGTGGTGACTGGGTGCTGGTGGCGGAGCAGGCCCCATGGAACCCGATAGTGCCTACCGTCATGGTTTTCCTGGCAGTACAGCCGCCACGAACACCATGGCAGTATGTCTGGGTCATTATCCCGCAGGCAGACTAGTGACGACCGCCGGGCTGGAGACATCAGTCTCCAGCCTGGCAGTCGTTACCGCCATGGCGGACGGTGTGGTATAATTTGGCAGTAGTTACTGTTGGTGGTGCTACAGCCAAGTTAACACCGTCCGCCAGGGTTGTAATGAGGGCCAAGGTGCTAAAATGTGCATGAGTGCGGTGTATGTTTGAGATAATAAAATGAGGGAAATGCGAGGAAGTGCATTCAGGCGACAGTTAAAAGAGGGTGATGAATAGGAAAGAAAGGAGATTGAAAACCTGCAGATGGATGAGATGTGCAAAGAAAAAGGACATACATATCTAACATAAAGGACACATAATTGAAGGCAATACTCCTTCCACAGGCCTCAAAAATACAGAATTGAAACCTTTCTGATGTTAATTATTTATAAGAAATCATTGTTGTTACTAATTTATCTTAAGCAGAGAAAAAAACACTGACAAAGCCAATAGGACTGACAAGTTTTAGGTGTGTGTCATATTTTTGGATGCAATAACATCTCAGAGAGAAACTAAAATGCAGGTTGGGTGGCACTCTAAGGTAATCACAGAAATTTATTTTACATGTCCCTTTTAGAAAGCCCCCACTTTTTTCATCTCATTTAAATACCTGTCTGCACATATTTCTGTATAGCTGATTTCAGCCAGCAGCTATGGGTTCTTCCTGATGCCTAGTTAGAACATTTTCTTCCAAAGTTGATGCTGCATGAAATGCAAGACACTGCACAAGCACACACTTTAAAGGGACTGAAGTTGTCACGCTGTACAATTTGCACATTAAAATAACAATTGACCTTATTATTGCAGTAAGGTATGGGGCAGTGTTTAATGTGTTTAATATTTCAAGGATATACATTCCCAATGCTTTAGAAACCTTGCTTTCTCATTAAATTAAGTTGCTTTCAAATGCACCATTTTTCAATTTTCTTTTTAATTTTTTTCTTGGGAGGAGAACCCCACGTTTGTCCATAAGGCTTGCCCGCATCACTCACTACATAAAAGGCATACCCAACTTTTACACCCTACACTTTCAAATGTCACCAGCCACCTCTGTGTACTTCCCTACGTGTTCCCACTTTAGAACAGGTAACAGGTAGCAAAATTTATTTCTATATTTTTTTTACATATTTTGAAATAAGTTTACGGAGAACTATGCTACAACATAGTAAGTGCCATATTTTTAGGAAATCTTTCAGCTTTTGTTTTATTTTAACTTTTTTAAGTTGTTCAGGATTTATGTGGTATGTTTAGGTATTTCCATGATACTCCATACATTTTTTACAGATTAAACATGTTAAAACTTGTAAATACACTGTTTTACCCTAATGTTTTTCCATTTTTTTTAATATTTATATTCCTTAAGTACTTCCTAGGCAGTACTGGGGTACTCTGTAACCTTTTTTAAAAGTATATAGAAACCTATAATTATTTTTCCTAACTGCTACCACTTTAGAAAAGTGCTAATAGGTAGGGAACAATATGAAACTTAATACTTACTTATATCTTAGGCCCAAAGCCAGAACATCAGCAAAGTGGACTGAAAACAACATGGGTGCCATACACTTTTGTAAAGTCAGTCATTATCCAATCAGATAATGACTTGTAATTGCCATGTACTGTGGTAGTTCCATGAAACTTTGCGAAATTCTACAAAAGTACTGCGGTCACAGATATCATTAAGTTACCTGCAGTACCCAAAAAGGATCATCTGTGTACCATCCTGCATAATCCTGCCAAATTTGATGTAAATCCGTTCAGTGGTTTTGGCCTACATCAAATACAATAGTCTATGGAAAATGCATTGGTGGAAAAACGCGTTTTAGGACCCCCGATTAACCACATAAATTTACATAATCACAGAACGTAGAAAATGCTATAGTACTTGTTGTCGCCAAATAACTGGAAAGTTATTAGGGAGCAAAAATCGGAGGAATTCCTATCACTCGGAATCCTAAATATAATTACAAAGTGATAATCAGGTTTCTTTCTTTTTTTATTTGTATTTGTTTATTCGTTAATAATCGTGTCACCATATATGTGTCTTTTAGTTGTTCGTTTAATAAATCAGAAACTTGAAGTAAGCAGTCCGATTATTTTTTGGGCTTCCTGCTACTTTTAGTAGGAGTGTGCTACACATGAAGGCCAAAGTGAATGAAAGCCCATCATTGTTGTTATAAAAATTGAGATTATTTTTTCCTAGTGGAAAATTATCATGCCCTCCATATAGTAATTTGTGTCACTCATTGCTAGGTCACTTTTCCATGTTGTTGCACAGGAGTACATAAGGAAGATGGTTTTTGGTTGCTTTGGTGGGCACAGTTTTAATTTGTGAGTCAGGGAACCATCACATAAAACATATGTAATTAAGATGTATTCTTTTTGTTATGTATTTGTTTATTAGTTCCCATTAGCATGTCATCATAAATGGGCTTTCAGTGGTTCATGTAGTAAATCTGAAACTTAACATATGCAGTTTATTTTTTGGCCTTCCTTGCTTCTCTTAGTAGTATTGTGCTACAGAGATATCCCTATGTTTTGGCCCTTATAACTTCTTAGCCACTTCATAACATCACTTGCAATAGCAAAAGGAATCATCTCTAATAATGTACATTGTTGTGAAATTCCATTACAATCCGTTCGGCTGTTTTGTTGCTATGTCCAATACAAAAAGTCAATGTAAAATGTAGTTGCGTCAAAACCGATTTTACCTTTTTTTATGTATCCCTTTGACCAAATCCCGATAAACTTTCCATCCTCCACAATGAAACAGGGACAATAGGTCTGGAAAGCTTTTGTGGAAATTTGTCGTATTATAGATAGATAGATAGATAGATAGATAGATAGATAGATAGATAGATAGATAGATAGATAGATAGATAGATAGATAGATAGATAGATAGATAGATAGATGTTCTGCGGATATTATAGTACAAACCTCTGCTTCATTTAGGATTGGATGCAATGAAGCAGGTTTCTCATTAATAGCTAGAAAAATGTTACCATTGTTTTTAGTGTAAATAATTAGCAATCATTGTAATGATTAATAGGAATCAATCACCCACCTCCATCAACTTGAAAAAAGAATTTGCTTTAGCTCTACTTTGAATTCTCATAGCAAGAGGGTTACATGGGTGTTAGACATACTATTACTGGTTGAAGGGGTGTGAAACCCTTCTCAAGCAGGAACCATAATCCTTGTCAGGGTGAAGTCACAAGAAAACCCCAAGTTAACCTGCGCTCAACACTTTCGTATAAAGCAGTCAGCCATAACTTAGAGGCAATGTGTAAAGTATTTATGCAGCACTTCAAACAGTAATAAAGTGAAAACACAGCATAAGAGAAATCCAACACCAATTTAGAAAAATAGAGTGAATTTTAATAAATAAATTAAGACCAAAATGACAAATATCCAAAAGTTTTAATTTGGCAGGTCGCAATGGCCATTTAAAACTCTACTTATAGGCTGCAATTGAATGCCTGAAACATGCTTAAAAGGGGTACTTAAGTGGGTGTTCATCAAGTGCTACAGACCCACTAGTATCCTAACAAAACACAAGGGCAATCCTACTCAATAAGAACCAGGATATTTAAACAATATCAGCAAAATAGTGATCCTTATGAGAATATTACTGGTATAATAGATAAAAACTAAACAACTAAATTACTCATTAGAACTGTTGGAGTATGTCAACAAAGGGAAAATAACAACAAAAAGGTAGTCCACACAAAATTTATGAAAACTCATAATATATTAGATTTACAAAGTAGTCTCAAGGTGTGCATAGTGTCCCATGTGAAAAAGGAATCCAAACAAGAAACACAGTACAGTACACAAGCATTACAAATCAAAGACATAGGTTTCCAAACTGTGACAGATGACTAATTCAATAATATGCCTATTGTACTCAAGCCCTTTTTAAATTCAAAAGGGTTAGTTTACTGGTCCATTAGGAAAAGGCAACAACGTTTTGACCTTCTCTGTAAGACGAGGCCTCATCAAGACCATATTATATACAGGACACCTGATGGAATTGTGGACAATTTATGTAGTGCGCACCACTGTTGGAGTGTCTTTTAAAAGCAATATTAATACGAAAAGCTTGCAATATATTGTGTGATGAAGCTGCATAGAAAAATGTGTTAACATAGAAAATAATGCACATGTTTAAAAAGTGCCCACGGGGAGTGCCTACCAATGTATACGAAGACTAATGAAAAGGCTTATTAATTCTGAATTATTGTGCAATAATGTTTGAATTTGTATTTGTACATCATAATTAGAGTTATGTGTTAAGAGTTTGCTTTATTAAACCAGGGGGCCTTAGCTTAGCGAGGGTTTGGGCCTAGCTGCCTGGCCTCATATTGAATTGTATTTTCTAGCGTGTAATGTGCTGTTTCCCTGAAGGACACCAAGCTGTATTTTTCCAGGAGTTATGTGTGTGTGGCCGTAGTAAATTCTTTCTCATGAGAACCAGCTTGCTCAAGGCGACGTTCTTGCTAGATGCAACAGTGTAATTTGTAACAGGTGCAAGGTTAACCGTACCAGGAGAAGACAATGAAGACACTGAATGGAGCGCAGAGTGTAACATTCTCTACCTGACATTCCAATCGTTGAAGACGTCAATAACATGGACCAATCCGTGACATGGGAACTGTAAATTGTGAAAAATTCTAGTAAGGTGCTTACCGAGTTATTGGATAGAGATAATAATGCACCAAACTTCATCCAATGAGGAAGTTTTGATTTAACGGTGTAACCCAAGGAAAACGACAAAGACACACTTCTTCTTCCACTTTAACGGGACTCTTACCCTTGCCATTTGCCATTCTCTTTGCTATGAGACATTTGCTAGAGGACTTTTGCTAGTTGCCATATATTAGTTTAATTGTCCTGTCACTTTAAATCATCCTCTACCCCATTCTTGTCTGATGTTAATTTCGCCTCCTTCAGAGGGAAGTAGTCCATTTCATAACTATGCTATCTTGAGACTTTTCCCCGTCCTTTCTCTGCTGATGGTGAATCGACTGATGTCCTGAGGACGAAGCCTGGCGCTGTTTGCTGATCTGTTGGATTGGTAACTATCCGATGCAAATTGTAATTGTCTGTGTGCCTTTTCTTTCTAGGTACCAACTGCTATTTTGATAGAGGCCTTAGTTTAGATGTTTTCTAAATTCGTGTTCACTAAAATGTTTTGCATGAAGCCCAACATGCTAATGCTAATTTGAGGCTAGTTAAGGCGTTCACTAATATCTCATGTAAATAGACAAATAACTGAGTTCTTGCTTTGTTGATTCATGTACTAATGAGACTCTGCTAAGATGATTTATATAAATGATGTGCCTAAATGCTGAATGAATATAGCTGAAGCAATGATTAAGTCATGCCTTGATTACTAATTAGGATTGTTTGTCGTGGTTTATTGCTAATGAGATTAACAGACATGATATTAGATTGTAACCAATAGGAAAATAAATATCTTAACTTTGACTAAAATTGGTGTGGTTATTTGAACTGAGAGGTTATGGTGTGTTCAATTATTGATTCTTATTAAATGTTTATTGATTAGTGATTGATATTCTTGATTGTTTATTGATCTATTGATTGAAATATTTCATAGTGGGAAGTCTCCAAACGTGGTCCAAAGGTTTGTCGACCTAAACGCGTCTCCTTGTAAGTTTACTTATTAAGGCTCTGACGCGCTAACACCACCAAAGTGCTCATAAAGAAAAGGGGCACTCACATGGGGTGCCCTGAGAACAAAATCCCCAAGGTGAAGAACTTGAGCCAATAGGGAAAAAGGCATACCGAAATCAGTGCACAGAGGATAACTACACTTCAATGAGTGATAGAGATTGCTGTCGAAAAAGCCAAACAATGTATCTTGTAGGTAGAACACCTGCCCGCTGCTAATAGGTCAGCAGGCGTTGTAACAGCACCAGTTGTTCCCTGCGATAATAGGGCTGTGCCATTGGGCAAAATCGGTAGTTCAGAAACAGGTTTGAGGCAGGCTGAAAATCTGCCTAACCGCTGCTAATATAGTCAGCAGGACGCCACTAACAAATAAGGGATAGTCCGGGCTTTCAAAAATGTAGTTATGTTCCTGGATACATTGTTGTAAGTACAAAAAGAACAAGAGTTAGCATCAAAGTACAAAATGTATATAATTGCCTTGCTCTCTTTTGTAACAAATCAGGGGAGCACCTACTGGTTCTGCTTATTCTGCTTACTAGAAGCCTACCCGGGGGTGAAGGGTGAACCAAAATAAGCCAGTGACCTTGGAGAATAGTGAGCTAGGGTTAGCACTTGATCAATCCTCCTTTCTTGCTAGTCCTCCACCTTTAACCAACTAGCTATCAGTGGGTGGTGTTGTCTGCTGCCACCCTAAAGAATCTTGCAGTGGTAGCAGACAGGAAGTGAAACAAGTGAGGGGTGTATTAAGGAACATTTTAAAGAAGGTTTTCATCACAAAAGTGTCAGGAGGCATTCCATGGGTGGTACATGGCTTTCTCCATGCAACCACCCATGGTTTTTAACTCAATACCCTATTTGCTAAAAAAGTAGACAAGGTTTTGCATAAAAATAACACAATTTTGACGTTGGTGTTATTAGGGAGAGATGCTTTTATTTCTCCAACCTTTTCCGACTTTGCATGTCGGCTGCACCGTACAGCACACGTACCAATTAGGAAAAGTTTAAAACTTAGTCTAAGCATAGAACTGTGTACCGGCAGGGTAGCCGTCCAATACAAAGCCTATGCTAGACTTGATGCAGTCACTTTTTCACTAAGGTCCTAGGTTTTGTGCATGGTGCTGGCAGCCTGATTGTGTGCCGGGGAGAGAGCAAGACAGCCACATTCTCTGTAGATAGTGCAATGTTCTGCTCTCTCTTCCATTTGACCTTCCATTTGAGTCTTTCGTGCTCAGTGTCTGTAGTGCAAGCCCAACTAGGGAGCAATTGTGCGTTGTATGTTTGTAGGTGACATTTGTGTGCCACAAAGTTAATTTAAATCTAACACACCGCTTTAAAAGTGTGCAGCGCGTAGAAAGAGAGAGGGAGAGAGAGAGAGGGTGTGGATGCTGTAAGGAGGGCATTTTCAGATTCATGGTAGGATGTTCAGGATGCGATGGCACTTGTTACCTGGTCGATCTGCCATATGATGAAATTTCAGGCTCTTGCAATTCGGGTGAATTATCTTATAAGACTAATTACCAAGGTAAGCCTTTTCTTACCAGAATGCGAATGTGGGCCCGCAGATGCCCGATCATGTGTCCTTACACTGCTTTCTTACTGTGCCTCTGTTTCTTACAATGCCGTCCTTAGCAAGGTACAATGCAAGTATTTCCACACAAAAACTATGAGATTTAGGGGGTCATTCTGACCCTGGCGGTCGGTGCTAATGCAGCGGCCAACCCGCCAACAGGCTGGCGGTCTAAAAAATGGAATTCTGACCCTGGCGGGAACCGCCAACACAGCCCGCCGCTTTAACACTCCGACCGCCACGGCGGCACAAACAAACAGCGCGGCGGTCACCGCCAACAGCCAGGCGGCAGACAATGTACCGCCCACCCTATCACGACTCACCAATCCGCCACCTTTTCTGGGGCGGGAGCCCCGCCGATAAAAACACGGCAGAAACAGACTTTTCTAACGGAAAAAGCTCACCTCGACACACTCCACGCGGAATCGGGACAGCATGGAACCGGAACTCCACATCCTCCCAGCCATTGCCTTCCTGCTCTTCTACCAGGAGCACGAACGTCGCCGCAGACGACAACGGTGAGTACTGCACCTACGACACAGGGGAGGGGGGAGGAGGAAAGGTTATGGGCACACACATACGCGATACACCCACCCCCCCACACCCCCACCCAAATACCTACACACCAATGCACATTAACAAGTCACCCCCAAACCCCAAAGAATAATGCCAAGACAAAAGGAAATGATTGTAAAAATTTAAGTATATTATAGGAAATTTTAAGTATTGTGAAGTATGAAAAATATTTTAAAAAATTGTACATCATTAACTATATATACATGTTGCAAAAGTCCGGCACAGTTTGGCAAACTTCTAATGTTCGTGGGCCAATGTGCATCAACACATGGGCAAAGCCCACACACGAGACTGAGTCCATTGGAGAGAACACTGCTGGGGCATCACAAAAATAAACTACAGGCACCTCAGGGGGAAGGGAAGGGGGGGCACCTCAGCCACATGAGTCCACGACGCCAGATCCAAGAAGCTCCTCCATGCCCACTGTACCATCCTGGGGAGTGTAAAGCCACAGTCTCTCAAGTCTCTACAGTGGGTGGGTTGCCCACTGGACTATCCTGGGGAGTGCAAAGCCACAGTCCATCAGGTGGATTACAGACTCCACTGGTCATGGAGGAGGCATGGTGGCCAGAGTGCCTCGTGAAGCCCTGCCCGACACAGATCCGGGCCTGCCAATGGTCCAGCGGTGTTTAAGATGAAGGGCCCAGCGGAGCGGTGCTTGAGAGGAAGGGCCCAGCGGAGCGGTGCTTGAGAGGAAGGGCCCAGCGGAGCGGTGCTTGAGATGAAGGGCCCAGCGGAGCGGTGCTTGAGATGAAGGGCCCAGCGGAGCGGTGCTTGAGATGAAGGGCCCAGCGGAGCAGTTCAGAGACGGCGGTGACCAGCGGAGCGGTGCTTGACAGGAAGGGCCCAACGGAGCGGTGCTTGAGATGAAGGGCCCAGCGGAGCGGTGCTTGACAGGAAGGGCCCAGCGGAGCGGTGCTTGAGATGAAGGGCCCAGCGGAGCGGTGCTTGAGATGAAGGGCCCAGCGGAGCGGTGCTTGACAGGAAGGGCCCAGCGGAGCGGTGCTTGACAGGAAGGGCCCAGCGGAGCGGTGCTTGAGATGAAGGGCCCAGCGGAGCGGTGCTTGAGAGGAAGGGCCCAATGGAGCGGTGCTTGAGATGAAGGGCCCAGCGGAGCGGTGCTTGAGATGAAGGGCCCAGCGGAGCGGTGCTTGAGATGAAGGGCCCAGCGGAGCGGTGCTTGACAGGAAGGGCCCAGCGGAGCGGTGCTTGAGATGAAGGGCCCAGCGGAGTGGTGCTTGAGATGAAGGGCCCAGCGGAGCGGTGCTTGACAGGAAGGGCCCAGCGGAGCAGTTCAGAGATGGCGGTGCCCAGTGGAGCGGTGCTTGACAGGAAGGGCCCAACGGAGCGGTGCTTGAGATGAAGGGCCCAGCGGAGCGGTGCTTGACAGGAAGGGCCCAACGGAGCGGTGCTTGAGATGAAGGGCCCAGCGGAGCGGTGCTTGAGAGGAAGGTCCCAGCGGAGCGGTGCTTGAGATGAAGGGCCCAGCGGAGCGGTGCTTGAGAGGAAGGGCCCAGAGGAGCGGTGCTTGAGATGAAGGGCCCAGCGGAGCGGTGTTTGAGATGAAGGGCCCAGCGGAGCGGTGCTTGACAGGAAGGGCCCAGCGGAGCGGTGCTTGAGATGAAGGGCCCAGCGGAGCGGTGCTTGAGATGAAGGGCCCAGCAGAGCGGTGCTTGACAGGAAGGGCCCAGCGGAGCAGTTCAGAGACGGCGGTGCCCAGCGGAGCGGTGCTTGACAGGAAGGGCCCAACAGAGCAGTGCTTGAGATGAAGGGCCCAGCGGAGCGGTGCTTGACAGGAAGGGCCCAACGGAGCGGTGCTTGAGATGAAGGGCCCAGCGGAGCGGTGCTTGAGATGAAGGGCCCAGCGGAGTGGTGCTTGACAGGAAGGGCCCAGCGGAGCGGTGCTTGACAGGAGGGCCCAGCGGAGCAGTGCTTGAGATGAAGGGCCCAGCGGAGCGGTGCTTGAGAGGAAGGGCCCAGCGGAGCGGTGCTTGACAGGAGGGCCCAGCGGAGCGGTGCTTGAGATGAAGGGCCCAGCGGAGCGGTGCTTGAGATGAAGGGCCCAGCGGAGCGGTGCTTGACAGGAGGGCCCAGCGGAGCGGTGCTTGAGATGAAGGGCCCAGCGGAGCGGTGCTTGAGAGGAAGGGCCCAGCGGAGCGGTGTTTGAGATGAAGGGCCCTGTTCAGCGGTGCTTGTCTTGAAGGGCCCTGTTCAGCGGTGCTTGTCTTGAAGGGCCCTGTTCAGCGGTGCTTCTCACGGCGGGGCCCTGTTCAGCGGTGCTTCTCACGGCGGGGCCCTGTTCAGCGGTGCTTGTCGCGGCGGCCCCTGTTCAGCGGTGCTTCTCACGGCGGGGCCCTGTTCAGCGGTGTCTGTCTTGGCGGGGCCCTGTTCAGCGGTGCTTCTCACGGCGGCCCCTGTTCAGCGGTGCTTCTCACGGCGGCCCCTGTTCAGCGGTGCCTGTCTTGTGTTTCGAGGGAACCACACCTGGCCAATACTTCCCGCTCAGTCAGCATCGGACCTTTCCGTTGCGGGCCCTCCTGTGATGGAGTCTTGGGACCCTGGGTGTCCTCCGACACACCCGGAATGGGGCTGGTGGGGCCCTCCTGGCCAGGTCGGCTGCTTCCTGACTTGTCCGCCCTGCTGCCCTTGCCCTTGCCCTCCTTGGCAGAATCTCCGTTGCCCTTGCCTCCCTTACTGGATGTGGCAGGTGACGGGGCAAGGCTACTGTCCTTGGGGGCAGCCGTCTCAGGCCCGTCGCGCCGGCCCTTCACTTTCTTGGTCCTCTTTCCGGGGGGGGCTGGCTGTCCCCTTGCTGCTGGCCGATGTTCCTGCCCTAGGAGCTGGCGGACTCCAAAAGCCAGGCACGATGGTCTTCTGAGTTGCAGGGCTGGTGGTGGCTGAGGTGTTTTTGGAACTCTTACGAGATGGAGGGGGTGGGTCAGGTGATGGAAAGAGGTTCAATTTTGACAGGAAAAGATTTTTGGGAGCAATGGGAAGGGTAGCTGGAGTGGGTATGGGTGTGGAGGAAGAGGATGTGGTTGTAGGAGAGTCAAGTGTGCTGTCTTTGGGTGCAGGTGCTTGTGACGGAGGCTGTCGTGAGGTAGATGGCTGTTGGGTGGGTGGCTGCCTGCGTTTGTGTGGTTTGGAAGAGGGGGTGACAGACACACTGGGAGAGGACACAGGGGACGTGTACATGGCAGTGGGGGTGGTGACTGCACGTGTGCGGACTGGTCTGGAGGGTGTGGTGGTGATGGGCGTACTGGCTGATGGTGTTGTGCATGCAGGTGTGAGTGGAGACGTCACAGGGAGGGAGAGGGAGACGAGGAGGTGGGGGACACAGAGGAGGTAGTGGCTGTTGGCATGTCTGCATCTGGATGTTGCTTGGGTGAATGTTTGTGTGATCTGTGGTGCTTATGTCTGGATGAGCTGCCCTTGGGTGTTGAGGTGTGTGCAGGCTGGTCTGTAGGTGTGGATGGGATAGGCAGAGGAACAGGGGAGTGGGACTGGGTGGAGGGAGTTGGAAGAGGGAGGCTGGAGACAGGGACAATGGCTGCCGTCAATGCTGAGGCCAGAGCGTTGAACGATCGCTGCTGGGCAGCCTGACCCGAATGAAGGCCCTCCAGGTATGCATTGCTTTGATGCACCTCCCTCTCCACACCCTGGATGGCATTCAAAAGGGTAGACTGCCCAACAATGATGGTCCTCAGGAGGTCAATGACCTCCTCACTGAGGGCAGTAGGGGTGACTGGGGCAGGGCCTGAGGTGCCTGGGGCGAAGGAGATGGGCGGCTTCCTGGCCGTGCGGGGACGGGCCAAACGCTGAGGGGCTGCTGGGAGGGCAGAGCTGGTGCGCTGGGTGGCGGCTGTACCTGTAGTAGCGGTGGGCACGGATGTTGCCGCCACCGCAAGGGAGCTCCCATCCGAGGACGTGTCGGTGTCGCTGACGTCTGCACCGGTCCCCGTGGTGGAGCCCCCCTCGCCCTCCGTCTCACTGGTCAACTCGGAGTCGGTTGCATGGCCCTCCGGGGCCATGTGAGATGCAGCTCCCTCTTGCGCCGATGCCACTTCTCCTCCGCCTGATGATGCTAATGCACACATTAACAGAATGACAAAGAAAATGGGGGGGGTGGAGAAATAAAGACAAGTTGAGTGCATGCTTCGGGGACACCGTTGGCGGAGAGGAAAGACACAGAAGCCCCCTGCACTACGCTGCGGGGTACACTACTCAATCACTGGGACATGCCCTACAAGCCTATGGGCGACAACTGCCCACATAGAAAACACAGGTCCAGGACTAGCTTTACTAGGCACCCTACAGAGGTGGGGGGCAGGGGCACAGGGCCATGCCTCACGGAGGGGCCTAGACTACAGAAATCGCCCTGGCCTAGAGATACCCACAGCCCTCCTCCCCCAACCAGGCACCTCCACTGCACGCAAATATAGCTGAATGTGCTGGTACTCAGCCCCTTGTGTCTGCTGTGATGTCCTCAAGCGCCCATCCAAATCGGGGTAGGCCACCACCAGGATCCGGGACATCAGGGGGGTCAAGGTACGACTGGCACCCCTCCTAGGTTGGGAGGCCATCCCCAGCAGAGCCTCGGCGGTCTTCCTGCTCCCGCGGCGGATGTCCTCCCACCTCTTGCGGCAGTGGGTGCCCCGTCTGTTGTGGACCCCCAGGGCCCGGACATCCTTGGCGATGGCACGCCAAATCTCGATCTTCTGATGGGCGCTGACCTATGTGACATGTACAGGAGGGGAAAAGAAACATCATCATTTTTCTGCATGCTCGATGTGAGTGGCCCCCCCTCCCCAAACATGCCATGTGGCACATGCTCTCATCTGTCGTGCGATGCATTCCTCATTCGCTCCCCTCCCCTCCATCGTACATCCACCCCACTCATCCCAGGCATTGGCCACTAAGCATTGACCCCCGTGTACTCACCTGTTGGTCTGGAGGACCGTAGAGTAGCGCATACTGGGGGAGGACCCCGTCCACGAGTTTCTCCAACTCTTCGGAACTGAAGGCGGGGGCCCTTTCCCTAGTCGCAGCAGCCATTATCACTTCCAGACCGATTTCACAGCAGCACTTGCAGTATAGGTCCTCTCCTGTGGATGATCAGGTCTCAAGTGATTAAGCAGATAGAAAATGGCGGCTACGGCCGCGGCGGTGTGTACCGCGGCGGTGTGTACCGCGACCACCGGCGCACATCGCCATTGGCTCCTGAAACCCATAGGGTTCAATGTTATCCAATGCGGCTTTGCGCCGCGGTCTTCGACCGCCTACCGCCACGGTGTGCCACGCCAGCGCAATGAGCTCACATCACATTGTCACACTTCACAGGTCAGGCAGCCGCCATTTCAAGGGCCCACATGGCTTAATTCCTACTGCGTCACACATGCCTAGGCCTTGCATCGACACTCATACAAGCCATTCACTGCATAGAGATTTGTGTACTGTGCAAGCTGTGGAAACTTACCTGTGGGTTGATTGACTCTGTGCTCCATGTTGTCCTTCCTAGGCACCGTCCGCTGGGACTTGCGAGGAGACGGAGGAATGTTCCCGTGTACAGACCGCTGGTGGACCTGTCGACAATGGAAGAATGACATATCATACTCACCTACAGACTTAACCGTGCCACTATACAGGAACTGTGTGCCCAGCTGGAGCCAGACCTGATGTCACCCATCCGCCAACCCACAGGGATTCCGCCTCTAGTGCAGGTGCTGTCAGTACTCCATTTTTTGGCGAGTGGATCATTTCAAACTACAGTGGCCATTTCATCTGGGATGTCTCAGCCTATGTTTTCCAAGGTATTGTCCAGAGTGTTGTCTGCCCTGATGAAATACATGCGGAGCTACATCATTTTCCCTGAGGTGGGGGAATTGGCTACAGTGAAGGGTGATTTCTATGCCCTTGGACACATTCCCAACATCATTGGTGCCATTGATGGGACCCATGTGGCTTTGGTCCCCCAAAAGACAGTGAACAGGTGTACAGGAACCGAAAAAGTTTTCATTCCATGAATGTCCAGGTGGTCTGTTTTGCTGACCAGTACATCTCCCATGTAAATGCCAAGTTCCCAGGGTCAGTGCATGACGCGTACGTCATGCGAAATAGCAGCATCCCTTATGTGATGGAACAGCTACAGAGACACCGTGTGTGGCTAATTGGTGACTCTGGTTACCCCAACCTGCCGTGGCTACTGACAACCAGTGAAGAATCCCAGGACAAGGGCAGAGGAACGGTACAATGATGCCCATGGGCGTACTAGGAGGGTGATAGAGCGGACTTTCGGCCTCCTGAAGGCCAGGGTTAGGTGCCTGCATATGACAGGTGGATCCCTAATGTACTCACCAAAGAAGGTGTGTCATATCATCGTGGCCTGCTGCATGCTTCACAACCTGGCTTTGCGACGCCAGGTGCCTTTCCTGCAGGAGGATGGTCCAGATGGTGGTGTTGTGGCAGCTGTGGAGCCTGTGGAGCCTGCGGAGAGTGAAGAGGAGGAAGATGAAGAGGACGACACAGACAACAGGGACACAGTGATACTGCAGTATTTTCAATAACACACAGGTAAGACTCGACACCAGCATTTTAAATTAACTTTTACAGTACTGGCTCTCTACTGTCTGACCTTTCCCCCCAGTGTATGGTAACTGAGTTGTGATTTTCCCTTCCAATTTCAGAGTTGTGGGCCCCACGGCGTGACCTCTGCTTTGTTTCCCCATGGACTACAGCTGTGTGACAGTGGTATGTTGTCATCACAATGTCACTGGACAATTTTGGTTGGTTTTGTCTAATACATTTGGTTTTAAAAAAAAGGCAGACTCCAGATGGATTTTGTGCAATAATTGTGTTTATTGAAGTGCAAATATTGTGGAATAGTTTGAAAAGGGGGATGGGTGATGGTGGAGGACTGTCCATGGCAGAGTCCAGACTCTCAGTCTCACAGGTGCATTGTCCATATGGCTGTGGAAGATGGAGCAGAGGCAATCTAAGGTTGGACAGGGTGAACAAGTGGGACAGTGGGATGACATCCGGGGGTATCTTTGCATGGCGGGGGTCTTGACATCCTACTCTGTCTTCTTCCTAGATCTCAGGCCTTTCTTGCGGGGTGTTTCTTGTTCTGCAGGGGGTGGGGTTCGGGTGGCCCGTTGCTGTTGTGTAGGGGCCTCCTGTCCACTAGCGCCGGGAGAGGTGGTCGGCTGTTCTTCCTCCATGCTAGTTGCAGGGGCCCTTTGGGGGGCCACATGGTCCCGCAATGTGGTGACAATCAGGTTGAGTGCCACCACGATTGTACCCATTGCGGAACTGATGCTGCGCAGTTCTTCCCAGAACCCCATGTACTGTTCCTCCTGCATGGCCTGGATCTCCTGGAACCTGGCCAGGACCGTCGCCATCGTCTCTTGGGAGTGGTGGTACGCTCCCATGATGGTGGTGAGGGCCTCTTGGACAGTGGGTTGCCTAGGCCTGTCCTCCCTCTGTCGCACAGCAGCCCTCCCAGTTCCCCTTTGTTCCTGGGCCTCTGTCCCCTGGACGGTGTGCCCACTACCACTGCCCCCAGGTCCCTGTTGTTGTTGGGGTGGTGGGTTACCCTGGGTGCCCTGTAGTGGTAGACACACCGCTGCTTGACCTGTCCTGGAAACAGAGGCATGGGCCCGCTGGGTGGGTGCTGTGCTGGTGTTCCCAGAGGGGGGTAGGTCTGCTGTGGCCTGTGGCTGTCTGAGGGGAACCGACTGTCCAGAGATCCCCGATGGTCCGGGCTGGTCATCTGGTTCCAGGTCGACAGAGCTGCTGTCATCACTGGGGGCCTGTTCTGGGGGTGGGATGGACATTTCTGGACCCTCCTGGCCGGTGTGTTGGCGTTCGGGTCCTGCAGGGGTAAAAGAGTATGGTTATTGGTTCTGTGTGTGCTATTGCGTGCGATTTGGGGGTGCCCTTGTCCCCTAGTGCTGGCATTCCCTTGGGGGAGGTGTTGTGAGGGTGGTTTGTGGGGGGGATGGGTATGTGCAGTGGTCATGCTTAGGTGATGGGTGTCCATGGTTTGTGGTGGTATGCAGGGCTTGGTGTTGGGATGGGTGGGTTGTGCTGGTGAGACATTAGAAAGGAGGATGTGTGATGGGGGGTTGGGGTGAGGGTGGGGGTGTGGGTTGGCATGCTGGTGGGTGGGGGGGATGAAGTAGTTGAGATTAGACTTACCAGAGTCCATTCCTCCGCCTACTCCTGCGAGGCCCTCAGGATGCAGGATGTTCAAGACCTGTTCCTCCCATGCTGTGAATTCGGGTGGAGTGGGTTGGGGTCCACCGCCAGTCTTCTGCACGGCGATGTTGTGGTGCGACACCATTGACCGCACCTTCCCCCGTAGGTCGTTCCAGCGCTTTCGAATGTCTTCCCGATTTCTGGGATGCTGTCCCACAGCGTTGACCCTGTCGACGATCCTTTGCCATAGCTCCATCTTCCTGGCTATTGTGGTGTGCTGCACCTGTGTGCCGAAAAGCTGGGGCTCTACCCTGATGATTTCCTCCACCATGACCCTGAGTTCTTGGTCCGAGAACCTGGGGTGTCTTTGGGGTGCCATGGGGTGGTGTGGATGAGGTGTGGGGTGGTGTTTGTGGTGATGAGTGTGGTGGTGTGTAGTGTTTTGTGCGTGGATGTAGTATGGGTGATGATGTTGAGTTCCTCTGTGTGTTGTGGTTTGCGTTCGCTGTGCTCTCTCTCTGTGTATCTCGCCTTCTGTCCGATTTTCTAGTAGTGGGGGTTTGTGGGTGATGTGGGTGTGTGTTTTATAGTTGATTGGATGTGTGTGAGTGGTGCATGTATGTGTATCAGGTGTGTGTATTTCAAATTGTCCAATGTGGCTATTTTTTGGAGCTGGGTGCGTATTTTGACCGCGGCGGGGTGTACCGCCAATGGGATACCACGTTTGAAAGACCGCCGCGTGGATTTGTGGGTTGTAATGGCATGGGCGTATTTCTGTTGGCGTGACGGTGGAGTTTTGGTCATCTCCAGTTTATCGCTGACCGTTGGTGTGGCGGCCTTCAGTGGAGGTCGGGTTTTTGGCGGTTTGGCAGTTGCGGGTCAGAATGACCGTGGCAGTTTGCCGCGGCGGTGTTATGGCGGTCTTCTGACCGGCGGTAAGCGCCTTTTACCGCCAAGGTCAGAATGACCCCCTTAGTGTCTAACAGTGGAATCCAAGTTGATTCTTCAGAAATCATCACTTCTGAAATTCATAAAGATGTGTGAAAACAAGTCGTCCGCGTAGATTGTCTACATTCCACCTGAGATGTGTCTATGTAGATTTGTTTGACATAAGACAAGCATTGGCAAGGCTATAGGCTGGTATTTGCAACCCATGGTTACATTAAAAATTATATGCTTTAAAGTTACATTTTAATTAAATTAACAATCGAATAGGTACAAAGAAATAGTACTATTGGTTTTAAATTACAGTAACCTGAAGGCCAAGTTTCAAACACAGGGATGGAAGCAAAGTATAAACAATAGAAAGAAAAAAACATGGCAAAGAAAAATTGGCCACCAGCCCATGGCATTGAAGTGTGCTTCTGTTTAGACAGAGGTGGACGTGCAAGCAGGAAAAGGTCTTCAAACACAGTGATATACAGCCAATGTCTAAGAAGGCTGACTCCTAGCACTATGGTGCATGCTATAGTAGGCGGAAGCAAAATGTGAATGACAGTTGAACCACCCAAAGAAAGAGAGCTGAGAACGCTCCTATCTGTAGGTTTCCGACCTCATATGTGTATAGATTTACTCGGTCCAGGAATTTACAAACCTTTCCTGGTTGTCTGGAAGCCTATTTGGTACGTTAAAATGGAAAAGTTTGGGAAAATTCATTTTTGCATTTATTATTTTAAGCGTAAATTCTCACATGCAAAACGTCTGACAAAGTGTAAATACAATTGCTAAATTTTTACTTTATTTGGTTTGACAATGAAAATATGGGTGACACCCTCAACCTTAAACCGAACCAATGTTATTCGGAGGGGTGTTTCACTCCTCTTCCCACTCCTTGGAAGAAATAAATCTCCAGCCATTACCTGGATGGAAAGGAGTCGCAAAGTACAATTTTCTCGATTCTGGGTGCATGTACATCTATGTCAGAGGTCCCAGCTTTTCAAGGGGCTTGCAGGAGGAGCTCAACCAGTTCAGGGTTTTTTTCTTTACATTCCTGGGTCTGTAGTGTTCTAGATCCAATAATAAAAATGAGTACTACAAGTCCCAGGTGGCGAAGAATAGTCCTAGATTGGATAAACTACTCACACATGGACTCAGAGAACCTGTGAGCTCTGTGGATCACCAGCCTGGCGCGGTACCAATATAAGGTAAGATAGGCATTGGTGTTCTTTGTATCTGATTAAATCTTCATTGTCAGACAATGCACCTACTGCTTATTGCTGTTCTTGTGCTGCTGTTTTGCTCACTTTGGTTTATGTTTGATCATTGACCTGTAACTGGACAATGCTCCAACTATCATGATATCTGGTCCAAAGACATTTACTGACAAATCTACTCCAAGCTACTATTTTCTGGAATGAAAAGCAGCAAAGGTAAGTCGTTTTTTCTATTGCAGATGGCATCATGCACTACGATAAATGGATTACCTAGGCCAAACCCAATACATCAATATTTACGATCGTGCTACATACACTCCACACAGTGAAGATATGTATAAGGCATGGAAAAGATTTTGGACTATTACGTCATTCTACAGTGGTATGCAGCTGATAGGCCATTGCTATTTCCTTTGTGATAATTTTGCCACCAGCAAAAATGTCTATCACTGTAGCAGGAGTTCGCAGGGGACGCAGCAGAAGTACCAACCGAGCAGGTGTACAGGTGGGGCACAGTGAGCACCCCTTAAATAGAAAAACTATTAAAAAAAGACAACATGGATTTGATACAAAACCTGGACGTGGAGAATGACTGTAGGCCACACCACAACAAAGGATTACCCAGCCAGATGTAACTATAATTTTAGCCTGCCTCCACCCTCCATGACAGTATGGTTCACTGTCATTACCTTGGCCTGAGTTTGCCACTGTTCCCCAAAACACAGCAAGGGAATGAGGAACCATTGAGGTAATCTGTGAGACAGGACATTAGGACACATCTGGCCTTGAAAACAACAGGCAAGCAATACACTGCAGGAGACTCCTGGGCAGAGCAGTAGTAACCTTTTTCCTGCATTTACCTAGAACCATCAGATTCACAACCATGCTAAGAATTTTAAGAGTAAAATCCAGCCTGGTGCTGAGAAAGACACCATACAAACATTCATCACTAAAATGTAGAATATATCAGTAGGCTTGATATAAATTCATTATGAATGTCATAAACAATATGACTTGATTTCAGTATTTTGTGGCTGAGCGCGGAGGGTGTATCCTTGAAGGGGCTATTGACAATGTGGCACGTGGACTACTTGGAAACCTTCAAGTTTGAAAGTTACAACAAAGTATGTGGAATGAGTGCCCCCAATTATCGACTTCTCAAACTGTTCACCATCAGAAAGAAAAGGAGACAGGTCAGCCTGATAGTATCAAATTAGAGTGGATTGCATGTATTGGTTATCTGGTACTAATTTGCATTTTTTTGCCCGTTATTACCATATTAAAACGTGTATGGATCTGCTCCATTTTTGTGGACGACAGTGGTGTTTTTTAGCACCAAAATTCAATTTTATTTTTTTGTCTGTGCAGACAAATTCAGAAACTAGGTTTTCACGGCTAGGAATCTGCAAAAACAAAAAACCTGGATAACACGCCCATTTTTGTTGTTGGGGCGCGGAAGAGATTACTTGTAGCTTAATAGTCATTTATTCATTCAGGACTGGGGCCCTTTTCTGTTACTTTTTTCCTTTCTATTTAGACAAAATACGAATATTTTTTTTTTTTCTTTTGCAAAAGCCTAGCTCTTCCAAAAGACCTCATTTAACCCCTCCAGTTGTTCAGTTCCACATGATGCTCGCCAGGGTCATGTTTTTATGTGCTTTCAGATTAAATGAGGCTCAAGGGAACACTGATAGCAATCTTACAATCTTATGAAAACATGGTAATAAAAGAGACATTAGTGTTCAAAAAGGATTCATATGAGAGGCGTCATTGGAGACTGAATCAAGGACGCCTTACACACACAGCTGGTGCTTCTGAAAGTATAGTTAAGGTGTCAGATACACGAAGGACATTTTTGCAAACTGGACGATCTTTTTAACACATTTCTTCGGAATGGCAGGAGAATAAGGATCTCCCTGAAAAATTAAGATTGCCTAAAAAATTAGGAAGGGATAAGATTAGCTAGTTTTTAATTGTATCATGAAGCCTTCCTCTTCAAACAAAGCTCTAAATGGTTATCAAAACCAGACCAATACCAATCAGTTTGGCTAGAAGTACAACGACAGATAAAACAAACCTTCACTCATCTCTTTTTTAACAGTGTCTAATGTGCATCTCCCTCACTCCACTGAGTATTTTATCAATCCAAACAATAAATTCGAATTTGACTTCCATCTGGAATAATAACTTAATCAGACTTGATGGCTCAAGTATCATTTGGCCAATCTGAACCCTGGCTGGAATACTTATGCTTGACTAACTTGGTCCTCCTCAGTCCTTTCAGACTTTTGCAAACTTACAAATGAAATGTCGCTGGCATTATATGGAATTCTTACTAACGTTCTCTTCCCCATCTATTCTAGGTTTGATAGCCTTGTACAATCATAGTGGTAAAATTAGTTTCCAAATTCTACGCCCTCCTTCTCCCCAAATCCTCTAAATTACTGGCATCTACACTCAATCCAAATAGTCGTGTGAAACCAATATAGATAACTCCTCTTTTATTTGGCAAGAGGTGTGGACCTTTAATTTTAAATATAAGATCACACCTTTCCTGTCACAAACCAAATATCATCTCCTTCCTAGATGCTTTAGGACTCCGCAATGTATTTATAAAATGAGGTTAAGAAATGACCCAATATGTTGGAATTGTCATGTTACAACAGGAGACCTTAATCACATGTTTTTTTATCGTCATCTACTAAGGGAATTTTGGCTAAAAGTCATAAGCTTAATTGAAGATGTTTTGCAAATTAAACCAATGTTTTTGGTGCTCATGATACACCGCTAATGGATGTCAATGACAGATATCTTTTCAATCTCATCCTTAGAAGAGGTTGTAAAACTATACTTAGCAACTGGAACAGTTTGACCATTTCTCCTTCCAAGCCTGGAAAGAACTGTTATTCTACACCATAGGAGCAGATAACATCACATTACTTCAATTCCTTTGGAGACACAAGACCTGACCATATGGGAAAAACTAAGCCTCTGTCAAAATTGAACTCATCCCTTATATTGGTATTTCGATAATGCTTGAATTTTCTTTGCCTTATTATGTTATTTTCTCCACTCCCTCTTTCTCATCTACTCTCCTTTCTCTTCCTCTGTCATCTATCTTACTATTATTTATTAATAAGCTGTCCTGTTGATGTCCTTTAATACTGTTATAGTAATGCATAACAAAATACAACAACAGTGGCTATTTAGTTTGTTTTTTCGAGGTTTCTTAATATATGTATGATATATGTTCAATCTTCTTAAAACCAATAAACCATTTTGAAATTTAAAAAAGACAGTAGTGTTAATGTTAGAGGTTTCTTTGTAGACTGGATCCAGGAAGCCTTAAACACACAGCTGTTGCCTCTGGAAGTATGGTTAAAGTGTCAGACACAGCCTTAAGGCAACCCCTAGTGGTTTCTCAAAATTAGTGCAAAAGGCCTGTGAGGTCTCTCTTTTTAGGTGTTCGAGCAGGTGCATTATACTTTTCCTGCAGGGCTGAAAATACTTATAGTGTTCTGGTGCAGATCTACCTGTGTCATTTAGCTGTATCCTCCACTCAGTGCCATGGCTGAATGTGACAACAGAGCAGGTGGTATATATCTCTTACAAGAATCTCTGAGGCCCCCAGAGTCCAATTACAAGGACACCATTACAATGAAAGCCAGAACAGGAGGGCCTAAGGTGCATCATCTCAACACACGGCCCGCTGGGAGCGTATCCCATAGGGCCGTCTCGGAACCTGAAACACAACGAGATGACGCGCTCATTAAATCACCACTGAGTGTCTTGGGACTGGAAGGTCTTGCAACAACAGCCCCTGCATCATAGGAATTATTGCATACATGGTTAATTTGAGATTGTAATTTAGTTTAACTTTGTCTCATCATCAATGTTACAACTCGTAGATGAAACAAACTTGGGCAGTAAAAAGAGAGCGAGATAACCATTAATATTAGCAGTAGGGGGTATGTGTTGACTTTTACCGCATTTGGACGTTGATGTCTTAGAGGTGTGAAAGTACCTGCATTCATGTGATGGTTCTGGCCTCACATACTTCACTAAACTAACTTATCAGTAAACTAATACATCACAGTTACTACCCTCCACTCAAAACTACCATTCTAATCATCTCTAAATCTCTTTCTTGCTCCCTACCTGCCTCCTTTGAAATAACCTAACAGGATTCCTAACTCTCTTAAACCGTATTTTTACTCCCTGGTCACAATTGTCCATTTGTCCAGTCGTCTTCCTTCACCCTCTTGCCCTATTGAGTCTCATTTGCTGTCCAGGATGTACTTGTATGGTGTTCTGTAATAACTAGTTTCCACTTGCCTACTATCTCAACCCCTTATGACCCAGCGGATTAGAAGTGAAAAACAGATTTTACCTTAGTGGACCTGCCTGGCTTACTGCTTTTTGTCTAGACCTACCAGCCCTCAGACTCTTCCAGCTCAAAATCTCAAACCACCCCCTCACCCCCAAGCTGGTCTGTCTACACTGGAAGTGAGCCCCCTTTGCTGTCTTCTCCTTATCTGAAGATACCCAAACTGTAGAGCAGCTTGTCTCTCTGCGAATTGATCACACCAGCTGCATCTATTCCCATTAAATTCCACACTAAACACTTCACGCCAAAAGCTGCCAATGGATTGCTCATATCTGGTAATGCACCAATGCACTTGACAAAACAGAACTTAGGCATTCTGCTTTCATTCCATCATAACACATAGAGACACTCTCAGAAGTCTCCCCTCAACATTCCACCCTTTCTGGGCACTGGCCATTGGAACCTAACTGTAATGGCTGACTACCCACTTAAATTCCCCAAAGGAAAACAAGGCTGCTGTTCTGCTCCAAGCCTAGTTTGTGGGAAACCGTGCAATCAACAAGAGTGTGAAAAAGGCAGCCTTTATGCAAGGACACTGTAATTATGTGCTTGAGTGACCTCTGCATTTTTCACATAATTGTAGAACTGCCACATTTGCCACATAATTCAACATCTGCTGCATAATGTGCAGATTTTAACAAATTGTTTCTAGCTCAAACGATTCAAAGGTTACTAAAAACACAGCCATACATGCTGGCATGCAGCGGAAGGCCCTTTAATAAGGTTGACTGGTCACCCTTCTGTTGCTTGTTGCTATATTTTGGGTGTTAAACTGGTACTAACAAGGTGCATCCAATGCCCGGACAGTGTTAACAAGTGTAAAAATGACAAAATAATGAAGTTATACTATCACAAAACATGCTGCATCATGCAGCATAATTTGCATTCTCTCATCGTATAATTAACTCAAACCTGAAGAATTTGGCCCTCTACTGCCGCGTAATTCAAATGACCCTGCTTTTATGTGACAGGTATGACCTCACAAAAATTGTCAGGGTCTCACAACACTCTACGGCCATTCGGTCACCATGAATGTAGCCTCACAACCATCCAAACTCCCCCAAGCCCTCATATTCTTTATCCTTCTGCCTTCTCTTATGTTGAGCTTCCTATTTTTCTACTATTACTCAAAAACATCTACTTGTATGTGGATAACACCCAGCTACCTTACGTGCCATAGGCAGGGTCTAAGGAGCATCCAATGTTAGCCACTGCCTGACCCTTTGTTATGTGTTGCCTTTAACAGCACTAAAGAGCTTTGCAGACACTTGCTCACTACATGCAGTTAGCAGCAAATATTCATTTGGACCCAGTTTGTGGTGCAAACAAGGACATGCAAAACTCTTCCTCTTGTTAATTTCTTCCTTCCACCACTCTCCCCAATTCTTATATCAGGTGCATCCTCCCACATTTTAGCTGAAAGAGTGGTGTCACATTCCTCCAGAGTCAACCATTTCTCCGATTCCTATTGTTAGTGCGTCTGACTTTAATAAGTAAACTTACAAGGGGACGCGTATAGGTCGATGAACCTTTTGACTCATTTAAGATGTTCTTACCATAGCTCCAGAATAGGAACAATAATCAATATGCAATATTCAATAATCATTAGACAAACCAATAACCAATGGAGTCAGTAATTGTCACACACCATTACTTTTCAGCCATGAATAACCACACCTTTGGTGAAATTTAGTAATTTTATTTCCCTTATATTAACAATGCTAAAATCATGTAGATTAATCTCAAAATCAAATGAAACACAAATAAGAACAGTACTGGTTGACCAAAGCGACGAAAGAAACGCAATCTAACCAAGGCTTGAATCACAATACACTCCAAGGCAATGGTGCAAATCAATAGCAAAGTCAGCTGTGATAGGGTTATATAATACATATGATTCAGCAAGATAGTGCATCAAACATTGGTCCCTGCAAATTGTCAGTCGTAATTTAGATAGGCTCAACTAACCCAGATTAGCATCAGCATGTTGGGCTTCATGCAAACAATTTAGAACACAAATTTAGAAAACATCTAGCTAAAGAAAACTATGAAAACAGCTCAGTTAGTACCTAGAAAGAAAAGGCATAAAAAAGGTATGTCAGTCATATTGTCATATCTACCTATACACGGTATGGGTCAGTAAACAGAATCAGTCTTCGTCCTCAGGTCATCAATCGATCAGCAACACATCAGGCTCTCAGTCACACAGTATGAGCCCAATGACGGAATATCGTATCTCTTCAAAGTCTCAACAGTGGTCTGCCTAATATCTGAATAATTCTCCTCTGTCACATTGTTATATCAAAGTCACCTAAACTATCCCCTAAATCCCTACTGGTCAATTAATTGTACGTTATTACTCTACCCAATAATAATTCTATACCAAATCTATGAATTCTAATATTTCATCCTTCACACAACAGTGATTGGTCTGTTTTGCGATGTTCTCATCATCCGGCTCGTCAGTTATCGAATTTGTTGTGTCTTCTTCTTCAGTCAGAGTCTTCATTGTTCGCGCCCTGGGAAAGTACTTCTCGCACACATTACACACAATCGCTACACTTTTAGGACACTGTCTCCTGTTAGCTGGTTCTCATGGAAAGCTTCTGCTAAGCAATTTATTAAAACAAAGAACATTTCACAGTTAGTTCACTCTGTCAGCATTTTTTTGTATTAAACGCTAAGAAATACAGCTTCTGCATGAGGCCTGACAAAACTAGGCCAAGACACTCGCTAAGTTAAGGCCTACAATTAATAAGCTAGAGATTACTTCATAACCCTTACTATGACATATTACTACATTAACCTAATACATTTTCAATATTTCAGAAGTATTAATCATTAATTAGTACAATTCGTGAACACTAGTGGCCATTCTTCGAGGTCACAATTTCAAACGTGTGGATTATTTTTCTCTACGTTATTCATTTTCTACATAATTCATTATTCAAAACACAAGCACTCATTAATAATTTCTAATTAAGACATCTGCTTCAGCACTATCTTGTCTATGCTTGATACAAGGTCATCCAATAATGTAGTGGGTTTTCATTTCATCTGCTTATGTCCTGATATAGTTTGCGTATGGGAAGATCTCCTCTTCTCTCTGAGCCTACTAGCTCCTCCATTCCCCTACTCATCCTGTTCACATTTGAACAACTCCCCCCCAAAAAATGTGCTCTTTGAAAATGTGATCCCTTTTTCCTCCCATATCCAGGAGCTTCCTACAGCCTTTGTCTTTTGAAGAATCTATTATTCCTTATAGTAAAGTGGCTCCTACAATCCATTATAGCCTTAGAACCCGCCGTAGCGGGCTCTACCGGCTATTAAAGGCCCGCTCTCCGCGTTAAATGCCCGAGCCGAAGGCGAGGGCATTTAACAAGGGAGAGGGACTTTAATAGCCGGTAGAGCCCGCGGCGGGTTCTAAGGCTATTAGAACATTCTGACACTCAGGGCAGAATGTTCTATTAAAAAAAAAATGTTCACGGAGCCCGAGGGGATTAAAATCCCCTTGGGCTCCGTGAGGCTTTGTTCACAGCTGTTGCTGTGAACAAAGCGAACATTGGAATGTTGGCGCTGCGGGCTTTTACCAGCCAGTAAAAGCCCGCAGCACTCCATTGTTTTCAATGGAGCCCCCAGCATTCCAATGTTCTAATTAGCAATTCTATACCAGACAAGAGAACACCCAACATTCTATCCTTTGTCAATGTTCATACACCTTTCCATTGACTGCCATTCCACCAACATGCAAAAGCAATTTTTATCACCAATAAATGTCAGATGCTCCATCAACAGTCACCAAAATGTTCTTCCGTACATTGCTCTTTCTAATTGTATTCCGTGTACAGCAAGAACTCTTAAACCAGTGCCCCACACCTCTAATCTTTGTCCACTAGAAACCTCACAGAAAAGTCATTCGTTCCTGACCCAGTAGGACTCCGGGGCAGGAGGCAAGGATAATGGCAAGTATTGTAGATGTTATTGGACACACAGGAACCAGGTATTGGCCTGATATTGCAGGCAGGTGTTGATGGATCACAACCCTAGATCTCAGGAAGAACTGTAAACCAGCCATGCAGAAAATAAATCCCGCCTAACCTTCCAGAATAGTCTGCACCAATACTCACTTTAAAAAACACACTGTGGCTCAGAAAGACTTTGATAGTATCTTTTACATTTTATTAAATTAGTGCATAATAATCTGACTTATAAGACTTCTCACAAAGTAGGTGAACATCTCCCTGAGATATCTAATGAATACTCAGTCCTAAAGTTGCAGGTCTCTTGAATATTACATACAATATTAAAAAAAACACATCCTCTCATTCAACTCCATAGGTAGCAATCACGCACATGTTCATACTACAGTATACTGCAGCATATCACCCCTTGTGCACTCATAGCTCTGGAAACATAGTTAATAACAACACCATAGGTGCAGATATAACTCTGATTGATGGCTATGTATTTAATATACAGAAAGCGCTGTGATGGGTCTACAAATGACGATGTGGGGTGATGAAGCTTTGCATAAGTTGAATGACAGCAACAGAAGCAGGTATGAATGTACAAAGGATGGGGTGAGGGACCTGGTCCCACCAGCTGGATCAGGGTGCTCAAATCTCCCAACTCCTGTGTCCTCGTCTCTCAAGAAGTCCATTGTATCTGCTGGTGGAATGGAGATACCATTACAAAGGGGACTATGATGTGGTCTCACAGTCCTCATGGTCTTCGGTTTCTGGCACACAACTTCTTCACTGTCCTGAATTTGTGTAGTGTATGTCTACTGCGTGGAAACCTGTGATTGTAATAGTGTAAAAAGGACAACTATTAAAATGTATTTTTATTTAACGTAACAAGGCGGTAGCATTTGTAAAGTTTTGACAAATGTTTACAAGTTCTTGTCCCGATAGATTAATTAAAATTAATGCATAATAACCGTCATTATAAACCTACCGTCAACCAACATATTGTGGCGACATATTGACCCATATCACCCCCCCTCTTCCAGAAGCCTCACCCTGTAGCTTCCAAGAAAGGTAAATATTTTTCTTCAGTACTAAGTCACATTTAACCATATAGTCACAAAACTTTAGGGCCATTACTCAACAACATTACCGTCTCATGCTCTCACCATTGCCCTGCTTGTTCTGAAGGCGAATCCCTCTCTTGAGATGCTTCATGAGTAGGCAGGACTCTTGTCATTTCTACCCAGGCCAGTAACACATCTTGTTTCTTTGCATCTCTTCTCGTTTGCCACATATGGGCTTCCTCTGCTCCCTCCCAATAAATCATGTCCGATTCTCATGTCTCCTTCTCCACCACGAGGCCTACTGTAGCATACCGTCTACTAAGTGTTTTGTTCTTATTCAGTGGGAGAAGGCCTAGGAGGCATTTCTCAATCAATTGTTGTTTCTCCCAACCTGTGACTTCCCACAGCCGAATATATCTGACCATTAGTTCTGTCATACAGAACAGGACCACACCATATGGAGAAAATCGGGCATGTCTGATCCCTGCTGGGGTATATAGCATGTAAATGTTTGGGGGAAATGTATGTCATATGCAGGTAATTAAATTGTATCTGCTTAAAGCGGGTGCAAACTGCCACTTTTTTCACAGCAGCCAGTTTACTGGCCCAGTCTCGAAGAGCTAAGGGGTACTCTGTAAGTTGTTGCCATGTGGTTTCGATGGGTAATGGTTGTGTTTTCTTATCTGTGCATAGTGCACGGTATAAGTGTTTTTATCCTGCATGCACCCGCCATTGCCAGAAGCGTGACTAATGCTTGAGTTGGTTCTGGGGCCTCCGGAAATGAAGGCCATAGTTGTCTGCTCATGGCTGCCACTTTTGCATATTGGAGAAAGTGACCACTGCCTAGATTAAATGGATCCTGCACTTCCTGCAATTTTATCAACCTTCCCGCTGGATTAAGGTCCGAGGGCATTATGCATTCTCCTTCTTGCCATTTGGCCACTGCCATAGTGCGCTCTATGTGATCAAAGGGAGAAAGGGCGTCCTCTTAAGTATCTGCCTAACGGCACACTCCCACATTCTTCCCATAAGAGGAATCACATGGGGAAACATGTGTGGTATGTTATTTCCTTGCATCAGTAATTCCCCAACTGGGCCCTCTCATGTGCACCTTCCAATAATGTTGGTTCCCAGTTCAGCCCCCCATCCAGCCAATGTACTGCAAGTTGAAATTGTGCAGTGGAGAAGTGTGGCACAATGGTTAGAGCGGCATACCCTGATGCAGAGATCTGGCCTGGGACCAGGGTTCAATTCCCACATCATGGGTCTTGGGCTCAATTCCCTTGGACCAGATTATTCTTGCCTCAGTGCCTAATCTAATTAATGGGTCCCACTCTGTAACTCTGGGCAATAGCTTGCTTAATCTCCACAACTGCCCTCACAGCGCTTGGATGCCTGGCTTCACCCTGGGGCTGTCCAGGAGTGGGTACCTCACAGGGAAAAGCCAGGAGAGGTTCCACAGCGGTATGCGTACAGTGCCTTGAGACCCTAACGGGTGAGTAGTGCGCTATACAAGTGCGAAGTTTACAGTTTTTTACAGCCATGTAATACATTTCAAAGTCTGGTACATCCAGACCTCCACTCTTCTATTCTCTTCTGTGTGGACAAACTTACTCTGCATCGCCTGCCCGGCCAGACTAAATTTACTACCAATTTGTCCAATTCTTTAAAGACCACTTTGGGGATTTCATAGAAGGAGCCTTGTATCACATATAAACATCTAGGTAGGACCCTCATTTTCAAAAGTGTGATTTTTTCCATCAATGACAGATGCATAGTATTCCAAAGCTGGACCAAGGGTTGGAGTCCCTCCATTATTTGTCCCACATTAAGGTCATAGAAGCGCTTTTACTGATGGGTGATACAGAAGCCCAAATACCTGACCTCATAAAGGTGCCAGGGCAAGCCAACCCCTGGCAGGATCCCCAAGGGGTGATCTGAAAGCTTCCCCAGCGAGAACAGGACTGATTTAGGCACACTTCTACTAAACCTCAGCTGGAGTATGCAGACTCCCTACTTCCCTCACATACGTCACAATTCACCTGCGATTTGCATAAGCCTGTGCAAGCGCAACCTACCACTTTCACACTATTACTAGAATGTCGAGAACATACCCAACTTTACTTGCAGGATCCAGGATCTGGTAAAGTCATTTCTGGGTTTAAGGGGACATCATTCTTGCTACAATTGCTATTTCAGAAAACAAAATCTCATGAAAATGAATAACTAACCCTAATTTAAACTACCACCATAACCATCAGTTACCACATAACTAGTTCTCCAAGGAAACTAACCATCAAGCTGCTATCAAAAACTGCTAGCGTGCCTGGTCCTTAGTAAGTAAATTCACAAGGGGATGCCTATAGGTCGATTAACCTTTTGATTTGCATGGAGTATCCTAGCTACGGTGTAACCAATGTTCATCAATAATCAATATTCAACCCAATAACCATTAAGCAAAATATTAATCATTAGCGATTAGTGTCAACATTCATGAATAACCACAACTCAGCATACGTCTTATCAACTTTATTTCCCTATTGGTTACAATACTAAGTCATACGGTTAATTCAAACGTTATTAAAATCCACTCAAGATTAATTTATTAGTGACCACCAATAACATAATCTAATAAAAACTTGAGAAAACATGCATTCTAAAGCCTCAACATAAGCTAACAAAGATGAATATATCAACCTGAGTAGCAGAGTTCAGCAAATTAGTCTTTCAATCGTTTGTCACTGTTATGTCTACGTCTCAGAATAGGAACTTTACGTAACCCAGATTAGCATTAGCATGTGGGACTTCATGCGAAAACAGTTTAGAACATGATTTTGGAAAACGTCTAGCTTAGGAGAAAAACTATAAAACAGTGCAGTTGGTACCTAGAAAGGGAAGGCACAAAAGGTAATTCAGTCACAGTATCATAACTACCTATCCACGGAATGGATCAGCAACAAAGTCAGTCTTCGTCTTCAGGTCATCGATCGATCAGCATCGCATCAGACTCTGAAGAGCAATGAGCCCAATGACAGAATCTCGAATCTCTTCGAACATCCACACCTAACCTCGAACATCTATTCTCTCCATCAGTTCTCCTCTAACATCTGAACTCTCCCATTCTGTCGTGTCATTATGTCAAAGTCACCTAGACTATCCCCCAATTCCTAATTGGTCAATTAGTCACCAGCTATGACTCTACCCAATATTTTCATTCTTCAAATCTATGAATTCTAGTATTACACGTTTCTCAAGGTGTCGATTGGTTCACTGTACGATGTTCTCATCATCTGGCTCATCAGGTATCGAAAATGTTGCATCTTCTTCTCCAGTCAGTGTCTCCATTGTTCGAGTCCTGGGAAAGTAAATTTTGTCTGCTTTACACAGTCCTTGTTACATTTATGATTCCATCACCTCCTGTCCTTCGGTTCATCGCAGAAAATTCTAGCTAAGCAGACTTTATTAAACAACGAGCAGTTCAGGGGCAGTTCAGCACATCAACTTCTCTACATTGCATGATTATTCAGCTCCTGCATGAGGCCTGGCAAAAGTAGGCCACTACTTTGGCTAAGTTAGCTTCTACAATATAATGCAAAACATATGTAATAAATCTCAATATAACATACTACTACATTATTATTACACATTTTCAACATTTCACATATTTTAGTCACTTTTTAGTACAATTTGTGAATCTTGATGACCACTCTCCGTGGGCACATTTTCAAACGTGTATATTAATTGTCTATATTATTGATTTCTACATTTTATTATTATTATTCAAAATGCATAAACACGTATTGCTATCTCTAATTAACATATTTGCTTCAATAGGTGACACAAGTATATCATGTGTTATCCGCATATAGCAATACTATGTTTTCCGTAGCACCTGTCGTTATACCCCACCCAGGAGCGGCTCATGGCACGGAAAAGGGGTGGGCTGCATGTGGTGATGGGGAAACTGGGGGAAAAGAGAATTTTGTTTATTTAAAAAAAAACACCTAACTTATTCTCCACTGTAGGCACAGGCTCCCAGCCTGCCCTGCGGCCAATCCATACGTGGCAAAAAGGAAGGGGAACAGGTTACATCCATGTCTGGTGCTGCGGTTCAATATTATCTCATATGAAATGTGGCGTCCTATTCGTACCCATGCCCAAGGATGGGCATAGAGTAGTTTAACCCATTTAATATAAGGGGCACCCAGTCCAATTTTATCCAGTACTCACCACACATACTCCCAGTTAAGGGAGTCAAAACCATGTTCAATGTCCAGGAAGGCCAGTGCATAGCTTCCCTCCTGGACATGGGCATGTGCATGACATGTGCCAAGGCACATAGGTTACGCAGAGAGTTTCTGCCAGGGATTAACCCCGATTGGTCCTCGAGGATAAGCTGCAGGAGAAACAGGAGGATGCGAGATGCCAGAACACATCAACATTTAACATCAATATGGGATGGTAGGACCCTGTCTCCATGTGGTCCTTTCCTGGCTTAGGTAGCAAAGATATCAGGGCTTTGTTCATTGACGGAGGAAGTGTTTGCCATTTGTAAGCCTCAACATCTACATATATCTCCACCAATTTGTCTATCAGGATAGATGGGAAGGATTTGAAAAATTCTGTTGTGGGGCCATCCCCCATCAGTGCCTTTGCCATTTTCAGGGATTTTAAGGCTTACATTAATTTGAATTTACTAATCTATGCTCCCATCGACGTTTGGTGTTCCCAGGGCAATGAGAGAAATGGAAGCAGATTCAAATAGGACGGGATTCCCTGTATTCCTCCTGGCAAAGATGGCTGGTTGTAAACAGCTCTCATGTGTTCCCCAAAAGTGTCATTTATGGCCTGTTGAGTGTTGACCATATAGCCTTGATGGTCCCTAATAGTAAGGATCCTCTGGGGTGTTTTTTCTGATATAATCAGCCTCAATCCCAGCGTGCCTGTTTTGACACCCTCAATGTATCAATGTCTTCTAGCCCTATCCCTAGTGTATTTTTCCAGTTGGTCCCACTGATTGGACAATTTATGTTTTTGTCTGTCACCGGCTGTCTTCAGGGAGGGATCAAAAGCAGGCCTCCGTTCTACATATTCTAATTCTGCTTCCTAAGTGGAGAGATCCTTTTCTAGAGTTTGTCTCACCCCAACTGATGTGGCCATACATATTCCCCGGAGAACTATTTTCATAGCATCCCATTCTATGGCACTACTTCCCGCTGTTTCCAAATTTTTACTAAAATATTGGTGTATTGAAGTAGTTAAGGTTTACCAGAAAAGAGAGTCAGTTAGGGATTCTACATTCAACCGCCATATAGAGACTTTGGGTCTCTGCCTATGTAGGGAGTATGCTAACAAAAGCGGTGAGTGGTCAGAGATATAGGGGGTCATTATGAACACGGCGGTAACAACTGCCGTGTTCATGCTGGCGGTCAAAACACTGACCGCCAGCGACCCCGGAACCTTGCCGGCCAAATAATGAACATTTCTGTGGGCCAGCGGGCGGAAACATTGTTTCCGCCTGCTGGCTCACTGAACGCTCGGCCGGGACATTGACGGCGGCTCCACATGGAGCCGCCGTCAATGCCTCTGTGCGGCAGGTGCAGTTGCACCCGTCGCGCAGACCTGCGCGATGGGGCTCTGCACCGGGGCCCTGCAGTGCCCATACAAAGTGCAGGGGCCCCCAGGGGTGCCCCGGGGAACCCCCTCCGCCAGCCTTTCCCTGGCGGGATATCCCGCCAGGAAAAGGCTGGCAGAAATGAAAACATTATCCGCAGGGTAGCGAACTACCCTTGCGGATAGTGTTTCCACTCACCGCCATGCTGCCCAATGGCGGAAGACTGGCGGTGGGTGAGGGTTGCCGATGACGGCCCTCACCATGTACAGAATATTGCGGTTTGGCCCGCCGTGCCGGCTGGCGGATTCAGCCGCCAATGCCGGCATGGCGGGGCAAACCGCCATGTTCGTAATGAGGGCCATAGAGTGCGAAATATCGAGGCCCTGATCTAAGAAAAGTGGTGCTGCACCCAGTGCAGCACCACTTTTCTTTCACCCCTTAGCTCCCCCCAATGCTACTGTGTGTGCGCTGTATTTAAGATGGCGGTAGTTAGGGGAACTAGCGTCAAACTTTTTGACGCTAGTTCAACTTTGCAACACTAGCGTCAAAAACTTTGAGGCTAATCTTGCAAAGCCCATTGAGGCCCATTGAAAACAATGGTGTGCCTCCTTTTAACGCCTGCTCTGAACTCAGGCCTTAGAGGACGAGCCGCCCCTGCCTCCTGCCAAAGAAAACAAGTCAGAGCCGAGTGGAGTGCAAGGCTTGCCCACTCTGTTGCAGTTAAACCTCAGATCCAATGTTCAGAAAGCTGGGGAACGCAGTGCAGGAAGAACGGGCAGTCGTGATCAGTTGGAGCAGAAGGCCTTCATTGTCAGTTGTCCTTTAATTGGTGCAAAATATATCACACCCAATAGCACCCAACTCCACTGGGTCATCATGTGCGGTAATTACCAGTTACAGGTTTTTCCCTGACAGGGGAATACCATGCTGGTTTTGGTGCTTCCTGCACCAAATTTGCATGTCCATGTATTTATAGGATGTGGATGTGAAATTTATAGCAATACTCATGATTCCAATTTGTGCAGGAACATGAATTCCCACACTTATTGGCATTTAACACCAAGCTGTTAATGAGGACCATAGCCTGAAGTTCTTCTCATCATCTCTAATGAAAATAATGATTTATAGTCTCCTGAAATATCAGAGTTTATCTCCTTTTCTAGGATCTTTTATTAAATAGTCCTTGCTCTCCTATGGATAGCAAGTACACCTCTTCTAAAGATCTCTAAAGTTCTCACTTCTCTGCTCCTTATTCAATAGCCTTCATCAATATTTTTATGTTTGCCCCAGGAGAATAATCGCATCATGTTGTTTCTATTGGTTTGTGTATCCTTTGTGTATCCTTTTGCTACTAAACTCAGACCTTGTGGTATTGTAGGGCATTTGGGGGCATATGAGGGACTATTTTGTCTCTTCTCTCTCCTTTTTCTCCACTTTGACACTTTCTTTCAAAACAGTAAGAAGTTTGATTTTATTTCAGCACAGCACCACAGAACAGAGCCTATGTAGATTATTTTATGAAAAAGAGAAAACACAGAATAGGAGAAATCATTCATGCGGCGCAACCTTTTAAAAGGCATATTTCTTCTGCTAAATCAAGTAATATTGGTTCACCTGAGTGAACCATTATTGCTTGATTTAGTATTATTGCCTGTTTATGAGGGTTACAAGGCCTGCTCCGTTGATTGCTACATGTTTCTTCAGCTATGCTTCCTCTTATGACCACATACATTCATATGGGAGAAATCTATATTACACCACAAGAGACATGTGCATATCAGACAATGTCATTATTGCTGCTTCTCTGTACATATGAGGTGATAGGGTAATACTCCACTGGATCGCGCAAAAGCCCTATATATATATATATATATATATATATATCTATCCTAAAGAACTAGCATCAGTATGTTGTCATAGAGACAGCTGCCAAGACAAGACATTAGAGCCTGAGGCGGGACAAACGAGGCTGCAAACTCGCAGGGGATGCAGGGAGCTCCCTTTAAATACAAACAAATCCTACTTCAGGGGCACATAGTTTTAGAATAGAGTCAAACAATGTTGCAACAGTAAGTACAGTGAGCGCTGAGCAGTGTATGGAAACACCTGGAGATCAAAAGACCGGTGCTTCCTACAAACCAAAGATAGAAACAAGTGTACAGGTGAACTTTGGTCATAATGAACTGTCCAGGTATACTACTGATAGAAACTTCCACTCACGATTGTTACGCAGAAGACAATAGGGTTTGCCCTAGGTGACGCTGATGTCAGACTACTAGATGAAACAGAAGTAACACAAACTAAAGCAGGTGAGATAACTACTCTTTGGTGACGACTCTGACAAGCAATACCCTGGCTGATTACACAGTATTATCATCAATCAGTTTGATCCTGCTTGCTGCGATTAACGCTCCGACCTGGCAGTCATATAAACTTGAGTTGCAGGTGGACCTTATGCAGTCTTTGGCCAACAGTGTAACTGAGGTGGACACAAAAATCAACATTGTTGAATCCAAAGTAAGCAGCATAATGGCACCCAGCAATTCGGGATGCGCCCCAATAGTGAACAAACTTTGTACACTTCCAGACATGTGATCTTTTTGGTGGAGAATCTGAAGAACATCAACTTATTAAACAGAGAACCAAGACTGGTCACGGTTCCATAACTTAGAGCTGCCTATAAAGCTTCTATAAGTATCAGTATGAACAAGGCAGTTGAAGTTAAACAGCCATTAGACAATGGCACTTCAGGAACTCACAGGGGCCTGTTTATGAGATAGTAATGCCACCAAGCACAGCAAGTCATCTTGCTGTGCTGCATTAAAGGAGAAGGGTAGAAATGTGCTGTATTTATTGCAATATGGCGCATTCCTGTCCTTTCCCCAGAGTTGGTGCACAGTGGGCTGCCTAGTGCCAACGTAGACAACCTTGCACCATGGTGCAAGGGTGTCTGTGTTGCATGCAGGATTGTTCTGGGCAGGAAGGGACACCTTCCTGCGAAAACAATCCTGAGCGGTTTATTCCGCTTTCTATGTGTGCTGCAGAATGCCTTCCTGAGAGGTGTATTTTTTGGGAAATATGGAAATGTGTCAAAAGCCATGAGAGTTGCATGGGAATATCCAAGCAATACCCATGGAACGCCTCCCTGTGCAAAGTAAGGCAGCGCAGTGATTTGCACTGTGTTGCCTTACTCCACATTTATGGAGCCACTCAGGGCCATGCAAAGTGGCCTTGCGTAGCTTCCTAAATCTGACGTAAGGTTTACGTCGCTCTTGCACCACATTGCGTGGTGCAAGAGTGACACAAACCATCTAGTAAATAGGCCCTATAGTGTTTCAAAAATTAACAAACAGCGCTCAACAGTGCTTCCGGATGGTGTACTAGGAACAGTCGAAGTAGTCAAATCTATCTACATGTAGAACAAAACAATTAAACCAAATAAGCAACATGAACAAATACAACATCTGAAACCGTTAAACAGGAGGGATTAAACAATGGTAAAGAAAAACAATAAAACCTTGGACATGTATTTTAAGACGGAGAATATAGAAGGAGATAAAGGTGAAAAAGGAAGTTATATTATCCAATATCTAAGGAAATGAAGGTGCAGGAGGAACCATCAACACAGGGCAAAAACACAAGTGGTGACACAAACAAGGAAACACTAGCAGCAGAGGAATCTATCTCTACCATAATGCAAAACAAATCAAATAATTGAATGTCCACAGTAGACACCTTGGAAACCACTGAGAAAACGCCACCAAATATGAAAGGGACAACGCATTCAGCAGAAGGAAAAAATACAAAACTAGAAATAACACATTACAGAAGAACAAGTTATCAACTACTACTGACTTAAAAAAGGGGAGTGGTGGGAGATAAAGACAGAGAAAGTCTAAATCACACAAAGAGACAGAAGACATACAGGCGAATGGAGGGTGTTTTAGGGATGCCTTTGAAGTAAGTCCTTATAAACTGAGTAACACCACCTTTTACATGCCCTGGCCCCATTATTGTTACCCATTTTTACAAATTGCATAAACTCACTCAATTGAATTAGTTCACCCACCAGCCAGGTCTCCTGCAAGAAGATTATCCCATTTTCTTATCAGAAGTTAGCAAGATCTGTCATCCTCATTAAATTGCCCAGCCCATGGACAATCCAGGAGATGACTCCCAAGCTGGCGGTTGAAACTTGCCCCCCCCATGAGATGACAATCTCCCTTTCAACTCTTAGATGGTCAAATATACTGCAGAGAGGGATATAGTCTAACAATCCTTCTCTTGTGAACAGTCACCTCAAAGATACACTGATTGTAACTCACCAAGCGGGGATGGGACAGGATTACCTCCACCCCAATTACCATATTTAATTATTCCAGACTAAAGCTGGCACCTCTGGGCAATGGGTCTCTACCTCAGCTAAGGGCACAATGCTTAAACCACAATTGTTAAGCTCATCTCTGTCCCCTGGTACCAAGCTCACAAATACTGAAGACCCGAAGCTCAACTTCCTAATCTCTCTTTCTGCTTTGGAATTCCTGAAAGCTACTTACTCTTTATCCCTTGACGTGGTCTCCTCCAATGCCTTACAGGTTGACAAGGCCCTCAACAGACTCAACTATTCAGTGGCTTCCATTTGCTTACTCTTTTCCTTACGAAATGTCTGTGCTGGTCTTGAGATATATATAAACCTGATCCTCCTAGAACTAGAACTGGAAAAACATGGCCCTTCGTTAAATTGAAGCTTCTTTCTTCATGTGGGAGGGGAAATATCCCGGATACACGCACTAATTTCCCTGACCCTGTGGGCACCTTAGTATCCATCTTAACATGCCTGTTACTACAGCCTCAACTAGAAGGCCTAGGACCTAACTGTTCTTGAGCTGAGGCCTCTTTTGCCATACCCTTTACTTTTTTTGACACCCCCTTGCCCCTATGGAGCAGGGCTGTTTGTCTTGATCTCCCATTAGCCTAGGCATCCTGAAGGAATTTCTTACCTTTTTGCCCTTGCCCCTGCCTTTCCTCATATTTAAATGGCATATATGCCAATTTCTGGCCCACCCATGGTACCATCTTCTCACCTGAATTGGACGTGTAGAGACACACACTGTGGAGCTAGCCGGATCTCCCCCTTTGGGCCCTCACCAAGCTTCAGGGCTTGGGTGTCTACCAGGCCCCAGGTGTACAGGAATTGAAAGACTTTAATTCACAGAGGATCTCCTTAAGTATGCAAGCCTCTGCTCTCATTGACTCATTTGTAGCAAGTGAGGATTCAAATAGCCCATGCAAAGCATCAGTAGCAAGACATCCAGCTTTGGAGAGGGATCATTTAATAAGAAGTCCAAATTTCCAGCAGAGGTGGCTTTAGTCCCTTAATCCGCACCGTCAGGGGACCCACCAACCATATCGGGCAGGGCAGTCAACAATCTCCTTGGGTGATTGTTAACGACTGCACTTATACTGCTTTTATTCCCCGCTGAGCCCCCTTGATCCCTTTTCAGAGCTCGCACAACTCAGCTCAGAGGGGCAAAACAGACAGAGAGAAGAGGAATGATGATGATGTATCACTTCAGAATCTTCAATTATATTCATAAAGTACTTTTCCTGGTTGCCTAATAACTCCAGGGGACCATTTATATTGAGGCCTCCTGACCCACACTTACAGAAGCTTTCTTTACAATGGATATAAAGTGCTTTTCCACAACGTCTTTGATTGAATCAGCCAGGATTTTTGCTGAGGATTGTGCGTTATCAGGGAACGGAGAATGTTCAACTCCATCATGGCTTGGCTCCCCAGGGTGTGCTGATAAATCTATCTTGGGGCAACGATAATCCCTAATTTCTGGAGTATTAACTACCCCCTTTCTGGGTTGTTTGCTTCTTGCTGACACCAAGGGCTTACTGCCCTTTTTTCTTGGACAGGCATCTCTGGGCAATCTGGCTCAAGTTGCCATACGGTCTAACAAACACTTTTAAAAGCACTTGAGGATAAACGATGGAACCACTTACCTCCTCCTCCTGCGTCAGTGCCTAAAGCCTAAGCAACATATAAAAACCAAGCTTTCAATAGCAACAATGCGGAAAGTCAGGAAAAGTATGTGATGTCAGGATTCTAAAACTATGTTTTTTTGCCTAACCATAGAACAAAGATCCTAAACTATTCTACGAATATCTGACACAGGTTAGCAAACAGAACTTCGGTGGAAGAATCAGCTCAAGAGAGGTGTGGTGGCATATAGCCACATAGAAAGCATGAGGTCTGTATCTCAAAAAGGTCTACTCTGAGCAAGGGGCAAAGGGAATCTGAATCTCTTGCCAACTAAACCACACTTAAATCTTGTTTTTTCCAGGTGTGATGACATCATAACCAAAATTCTCATATGAAAAACAAAATTGCAAATCAATTATAACTGGCACTTCAGTCTTCCGAAGCCCTCAGCGCTTAACTTTGATAAACCCTTGCATTCAGGATTCTTAAAAGCTATAGCAGCCAGTTACAGGATACATCGTCCATCCTGTAGTGCTTCTCTCAGACTCTCTTATCTCTCATGCACAACAAGCTCCTTGATAGCTTTGACACCAGCACCTTTGGCAAAACAAGCTTTCACATTGAAGATTAGAACACACAAAAAGAATGCGCCTTCACTCCAACCAAACTAAAGTGAACATGAATAGACTTTGAGTTCAATATGCTTAAATGTTATACTTGTAAAATATAAAATTATTATAAAGACTAACATTTCTAAGATATTATAACACTAACATTCTTGTAAATGAGAATTAAATATGGCATACATGAAACATTAACTTCATTGTGCACTTTTTCTGATATATTTCAGTGCACTATGATTAACAATTCATTTTACACATTACAAAAAGAAAAATAACTACCCATTCATCTCCTGTTTTAAGAGGCATAATGGCACAGTCTGGTTATGCTCTTTCATGGTACAAAACTGCCAAAATGCATCTCAAACGATGGCAAATTGAGTCAATAAAAGCATAGTCTTCACCAAAATCAGAAAAAGAATGGATATTACAACAAGATGATCAGGTGCAATTATTTTGATACACAGTTTGCTAGCAGGAAATCAACGTATCTTAATAAATAAACAAAACTCCAGCCTTGGTCTAAGAAGTCAAAACCCTGGTATAGCTGTACACTCAAAAAATACAAAGCAGACTCAAGGAAAGCAAATAAAATTTATAAACACAATATTGCAAATGAAAATCCAGAGAGCAGGTTAAGTGAAATGCAAAGAACATATTGGAGGTAAAAATGAAGTATTATTAGGAGCAGTGGCTCCGACTATATGCACTGTAAATATGCACTGGAATGTCCACACATGCTGAGGTATAGTGACAAAAGACCCATGTCTACCTCGCTGTCAGTAATCAGTGGAGCCTCCATCTTCAAAAACATTACATTTCATTTCCATAACTCTAAATATGAACAGAAGAACCTCAAGCACTTAAGGCCTCATTTAGAACCTCATTCAGAGTATGGCACTAGTGTGCGGGTCCACCAGAGCAGCAGTGATATACACCCAACTGACTTGGCAGAAGACCACACACCCTTGGCAATGGTGGAATGAGCATGCAGGCCTTCCAGAGTCTGTTACTTGGCCAAGCCAATGCAGACCTTAATGCAAAGCTCAATCTTTTCACTTTCAGGACACAGGGACCCAGTCCCCGACCAGTGAAAAAAATAAGCTATAACTGAGCAGGGTATTTGTTACCTTATCCCCTTATTGTTATGGGAGGGTCCTAGATATTCTTCTCGCGCCTGTCCAGTGGTACTCCTGTAGGAGCCAGTGAGTCCCATTTGTTCTTCAGACTCAGTGTCCTGTATTCATAGTTGCAACATCTTTGCTTCTGTTGTGGACAGCTAATCAGATTATTTGGTACCACAGGATCTGTCCAGTCCCATGGTACCAAAAAGGTAGAGGTGAAAAAAGTCATCTTGGCCAATCAGAACACTCCATTTTCTATCTCCATTATCACTAGTAGAATAAAGTTGATGTGTGTTAGACTTGACAGCCTTAGGGTGCCTTATCCCCAATTGGCATATTCAATTTACTTATAAGTCCCCAGTAAGGTGCACTACTTGTGCCCAGGGCCTGTACATTAAATGATACTAGTGGTCCTGCAGCGTTCATAGTACTACCCACTAAAGTAGCCTCTAACCTGTATGTTCAGTTTAAATTTGCTACTTGGACCTGTCAAGGTAACCCTCTTGCCAGGCCTAGTCCTTCCCTTTGTATACATACATGTCACCTCTAAGATAGGCCCTGTCTAACCCACAGGGCAGGGTGTATGTATTTAAAAGGCATGAAAAGTAACTTTAAGCATTACATGTCCTGGTATTGAAAACCCCCCAACTCCATTTTTCACTGCTGCAAGGCCCATCTTTCCCATAGGATAACATTCAGATTACATTATTACATCTTTAAAGTGTAGTTCCCATTTGTGAAGAGTTAAACTTTCTAAGTTTGGTGTCACTGGACTCCCTGTGTAAAATCACAATTTATGGTGAAGTTGGACCTTAGATTACAGTTTAGCAACTACCACTTTTAGAAAGTTGGCATTTACTTACTTTAACCATGTGTTGCCTGTTTCTGTTCAGTCTGGGGTGTATGACTGCTGGACTTCGTGTATTCTCTCTAGATAGCCACACACAAAGGGATATTAGGTGGGGCTTGATGGGCCGTCCTGGGAGATAGGAGGAAGGAGCAGGGAACAGTCTCACATTTACACCTAAAAAGGCTGTGTCCTGTCCTCACACAAAAGGCTGAATACCCCGCTGTGGTTGGTCTGGAGCCCGGGCAGAATACCCTTCTGTGGTTGGTCTTGAGCCCAAGCAGAAAGGGAGGACCTCCAAGCACTTCAAAGCTTTCTTTGAAGTCTCCTCCACTTCAAAGATACATCTGGGTATAAGTACTGGACTTCTGACACCATGACTTCAGTACTTTTCTGGACCTGTAACCACTCTGCCAGGACGAAGAACTGCTGTGCTACCCCTCTGCTGGACTACTGCTTTGCTGGATTCTGCCTAGCTGTGTTCATGCTTTGCTAAGCTGCCCTGCTGCCTGATGTTCTCCTGTCTGGGTGAGAAGGACTGGACTTGCATCACTGGAAACCAGAGGGACTCCAAAGGCTTGCTGAGTTGCCTCCTGGTCCAAATATCAGGGATATCAAAGACATCAATTATCTACATCTGCATCTAGACTCTCCAAGCTGGAGTCTGCCCTGTCAAACAATGCCACCCTAGTCCTGGACCATTGGAAGTGAGGCCGAAGGTAATTCTACATCCAGAACCCACACATCCTCATTGAAACCGGCACATCTTCACCTTTGTGTAATCCAGAACCAGTGTATCTTCGTCATAGTATGGAGTGGACCCTGTGCATCACCTTTGAAACCAGTGCATCGCCTTCTGAATCAGTGCATCACCACTTCAGGAGCAGCAGCTGCGCATCACAGTTGGAACCAGCGCCTTCAATCAGAGATTTGTACTTGCACTCAGAACTGACATGGCTGGACTCCAATACATTGCTTCGGCTGCACCTCGCACCTTCAACAACAACACATCCCGGATCAAGGTACTTTGGTTAAGTCAGTCCAAGTGGGTCCCAATATCCTGCCCACGCTTCACTACAATGGGCCTAAACATTTGACTTTGCCCCGGTCCAGCACAACCAGATAATCTATTTAAGCGCTTATTGCTTTAATGCCCTATTTCACATTTATTCTTTGAAAATTCATATCTCTACTTCTATTTGGTGGATTGTTATTTTTGTTTTGTTTGATTTATAAAATTGCCACCTATCTGTCTAACCTAGTGTGGAATCTATTTGTGGTGTCTTCACTGTGTTACTGTTTGAAGTGTTGCACAAATACTTGACACATTGCCTCTTCAGTTAAGCCTTACTGCTCCGTGCTAAGCTACGAAAGGGTGAGCACAGGATACATTAGGGTGTTTTGCAACTTACCTTGACTAGAATTGTGGTTCCTGCTTGGACAGGGTGCATACCTCTGCCAACCAGAAACCTAATTTCTAGCAATACATCCATATAATTGTAGGAAAGTAGCCTCTTTCTAGCTTGGTTACCCCCACTTTTGGCCTGTTTGTCAGTATATTTAACTGTCTCTACTGGGATCTTGCTAATCAGGACCCCATAGCTATGCTCTCTCCCTTAAATTATGGTTGTTGCATACTGGTTACCCAGTATTTCACCCACAATTGGCATACTGGTGCCCCCTTATAAGTCCCTAGTATATGGTACTTGGGTATCCAGGGCATTGGGTTTCCAGCGGATCCCTATGGGCTGCAGCATAGCTGCAGCATATATTTTGCCACCAATAAGGAGCCCATGCAAAAGCTTCTACAGGACTGCCACTGCAGCCTGTGTGAAAAGGTGTATGCACCCTTTCACTGCCATTTACACTGCACCAGGTCACTTATAAGTCACCCCTATAGGAGGCCCTCCAGCCCAGAGGGCAGGGTGCAGAGTACCTGTGTGTGAGGGCACCCATGCACTAGCCAAGGTGTCCCCACGACCTCTAGGACCATTTTCCCAGATCTCGTGAGTGCGGGGACACCATTTTATGCGTGCTCTGGACATAGGTCACTACCTATGTCCAGCTACATAATGGTAACTCTGAACATAGGCATTTATTGTATCAAACATGTTTGAATCATACCCCAATGCTTTTGCAAACATTGGATGTATGGTTCCATGTACTCTGAGGGCTGCTTAGAGGACGGCCAGTATTGCCATTACAGCCTTCTGAGGTTTTCCAGGGAGCCCAAGCTGCTGCCACCTCTCAGAGAGGTTTCTGCCCTCCTGTTGGAGGAGCAGCTCAAGCCCAGGAAGGCAGAACAAAAGATTTCCTTTGGTAGAGGGGTGTTACACCCTCTCCCTTTGAAAATAGGTGTTACAGGCTTGGGATGGGTAGCCTTGCCAAACCCCTGGAAATGCTTTGAAGGGCACAGATGGTGCCCTACTTGCATAATCCAGTCTACACCGGTTCAGAGACCCCCCAGTACCTGCTCTGGTGTGAAACTGGACAAAAGGAAGGGGAGTGATCACTTCCAAGTTGGCAGGGAACTCTGGGAGCATCTGAGTGGCCAGTGCCAGCAGGTGACGTCAGAGCCCTCCCCTGATAGGTGCTTACCAGTTTAGCTGACCAATCTTTGGTGGTTCTTCAGATTCGAATTGCAAGACTCCAGAAGGAATCCTCTGCATCCTTTACTTCACCTTCTCACAGAAGAAACTGCATCAGGACCCTCCAGGAACTCTGCAACTGCAACAAAGAAGCAAACACAACTTCTGCAACATTGTATCTTCAGCTCCTGCCACCAACTGCAACTGTTTTCTGGTCATGCATCCTCAGAGGACAGCCTGTCTTCAGTCTGCACCAGAAGAACGAAGGAATCTCCCTTGGAGTAAAGGAGTCAATCCCCTGCTTCAGCAGGCACCTCTCTGCAATGATGACCAGTTGTGTGGGATCCCTCTCCTGATAAGCTGCGTGGATCCTGCATCACGGGTGGTGGACTGAAGTGGTCCTGATGGTCCTGATGTCCAACTGTCCAACTCTGGTGGAGATAAGAGCTTGACTCCCCACGCAAGACGTGTTTTGCAGTTACCAAGCCTTGCTGGCATCCTTCCATGAAGTTCTTTGTGCACTGTGCAGCTCCAGCCCCCACTACTCCTTCATGTGACGCACAGCTTCCTGCATGGTTGTCCGGTGGCGTGGGACCCTTTTTTGTAGTGCTACTTTTGCACCTCTTTGTCCCCATGCTTTGGATCTCCTGTGCATGCTGCCTGGTCTTCTGAGGGCTCGCTGAGTTGCTGAGAGCCACCTCTGAATCCCCCCTCAGGACAGAGTCCACCAAGTCCCACCTGGTCCCGGGCAGCGCCACTTCCTGCTAACTGCAAGTTTTGCGTGTGCCAAGGCTTGTTGGTGGAATCAAGCGACACAAACCAGACTGCAATCATCCATCCGGCGTGGGACATCATCTGCACCAACCAGGAAAACACATCCATCTTCTTGGGTGCAGTACTGACTGTTGTTCTTCACCAGTGGTTCTTCTTTTGCACCTTCTTCTGGGTTATCAGGGGCTCCTGTTCTCCCTGGACTCTTCAGTGCTTCTTGGAGTTGGTCCCCTTGGTCCCCCAGGCTCATTTCTAACTAGCGTGATTTTCACTATTTGCACTGTTTTCGAACTGTTTTTACAGCTATATTTGCATACTAGTGTATATAATGTGTGTATTACTTACCTCCTAAGGGAGTATAGTCTCCATAGTATTTGTTGGCATTTGTGAGACCAAAATAAACTACCTTTATTTTTGTAACACTGAGTATTTTCTTTCATGTGTGTGAGTACTGTGTAACTACAGTGGCATTGCATGAGCTTTCCATGTCTCCTAGATAAACCTTGGCTGCACAGCTACAGCTACCCCTAGAGAGCTTGGTTTCTAGACACCTGCCTACATTTCACTAATAAGGGATAAGTGGACCTGGTATAAGGTGTAAGAGTACCCTAGGTACCCACTATAAACCAGGCCAGCCTCCTACAATAATAGGACAAATACCAGAAATTACCCCTTTTGGCAATGTGAAAGAAACTACCTTATAACCATTACAGTTATTCTAATGGACACCACTCTCTTCTTTTTCTAACATGAAAAATGACACTTGCGCCCATGGACTGTACATGTTTTTCTCATCATGTAACCTTTGCCTATCCATATAAAATAATTTGTACCAGGATTATCAGTAAGTAACACCAGAAGGCACTCCTCTCACACTGTGCTCACATGGCCACACTACTCGCCGAGCACTGACATGGGCACACCTACCACCCCGGACACAAAAAGGCACATTGCTCATCCTGCACTCAGACACAGCACTTGGGCACACAACTCATCCTGCTCTCCCGTTGCCACACCCTACATCACACAGGCACATCCCTCATCAACATTTGGGCAGATGAACCTCTGCACTCGCACAGACACACCACTCATACTGCACTAAGATAGTGGCAGTGTTCAAACTGCACTCACATAGACACACCTACCACTCTGCACTCACACAGGCACATTGCTCAACCTGCACTCATGCACAACACGTCCCTCTCACTGCAGTCACATAGGAACACCAGTCACATATACACCATTTAGGTACACCACTCACCATGCATTCTCATGGGCACAAGGATCACCCTGTCTCACAAAGGAACACCCCTCATCACCACTCAGACAGATGTACCCTTGCATTCACATGGACAAACCATTCACTCCACACTCGAACAGCCACACCACTAAACCTCTACTCACACAGGCACACTTCTCACCTTAAACTTACATATATGCATTAAATCTACTGCAGTCGAATAGGCACACTGTTAGTGCTGGCACATTGCTGGTGAATAATGCCCACCTTGTTCCCACTCAGGTACACAGAATGGGTACACCACTCACCCGGCACTCATGCAGGCACACCACTACCCTTCACTCATACTGGCACTGGCACCTATGAGCATAGACTGACACAGGCGCGACTTTCACCCTGCACTCATAGAAACACACTGGTCCTATTGCACTCACATAGGTACTTGGCTGACCCTGCAATTATACAGGTACATTGCCTAACCTAGACTATGAATGTGGCACCAAGTACAGTTACGGGAGGTGGAAGGGGCGGCATGGCGCAGTGGAGTGGGTTGGATGGGGGAAGTGTGACCAAAAAAAATGAAATTTAATTTACAAAAAACGTACCTGTTTTGCTGCGCCACCTCCGAACTGTTACCCATCTGCAGAGACAGGCTAGGTTATTAAGTTTTTACTGTAAAGGTTTTGCAGCTGTTGCTGCAGGCGGGGGTGGCAGGGATGGGGGGAGCGACGCTCCTCCGGCCCTGACCAATCATAGAATCAGATCTGGTTCTCTCTGGGCCATGGCTGCCACACATGCATGTCATGCCATTTGCCTGGCATTCTTGCAGGCCTTTTTCCATTGCAGACACTGAAATAGATATTTCTGATGGTCATATTAAAGGGGTTGCTTGGGGATCGTTCATTCATGCTATACTGCTCTTTCAAAGCCAGAGTGTCACCGTCGCTTTTGTTTCTGCAACCCAGTATTGAATGTAACCACATTCTAAGTGCCACTTCCATATTTTCCCCTACATCCTTCAGTCTTTATTCATCAGCCCCCTCAGCGGTTCTTATTTCACCACATGAGGCCTTGGCCATCAGTTTCATCAGCTCTGCATTTGTGGCACTTCAATCTCAGAGGAGAACTGGCATGGGCACTGATTGACCAAAATGCCAGGGGGTAGCATTAGCGTATAAATAAGCTTTATTTGACGATTAAGTCATAAAGCACATAAAATAAATAAAATAAGTCAACATAGAGCTAAAAACATTCAAGTGCTAAAGCCTCATCACGACATAAACATGTCTAAACATCAAAAAAGAAGATAAAGCAGTCAAATCACACTTAGATAGCCATAAACTCATAAACAAAATAACACGGGTGACTACAACTTAAAATGTAATAAACTATAAAGCTGCATCCCTAGGTATCACGAAGAAGGACCACTTAGTGAGTGTTCCAACGCAATCAACTTAACCTAAATAACCCATCTTAATTTGGTCAGAAGTTCAACTCCAGATAACACTGATGATAAAACATAAATTGAAATATTAAGATGCGCTGAGAGCCCTGCCTCTAATGTCCAAAATCTACCCAAAATCACTACAGCACAGGCATATGTAGGACTGGGGTCAGACCTAAGGATCCTCATTGCTGAGCAGCCACTACGAGTGCCCAATAGCCTACAGAGTGGCTTAATCCATTTAGACTGCACTGAGATGTAACCTGAGCAGGCAAAAAACACTTGGCCAACTGATTCAATAGTTATGTCGCAAGTTGGACATAAAAAGGTCACCATTTGAAGCCCACTTAATAGAAAATGACCTCAAAGGAAGGGAACCAACCCTGAACTGAAAGTATAGTTTTCTATGTACGGGAGCAGTGATAACATCCCTATGGGTTCAAGGTGGCAATTGTTTTTGAAATCTAAGAATTTCCCGGCTAGGAAAAGACTACCAACTGATTGGACCTGTTGGAAGGTGGGTTATTAGTTGTGTGGCCTGCACAAGTAATGGGTCTGCACTCGAGTACCACTAGGAACCAAACACCACACTCACTGTATTTTTTAACTCTCATAGGGTAGCGTTGCAGAGCAGTCCAATGCTTACTCAAGTGAAGTGGTGTGGTCTAGTAATCGCCATTCACAAGCACACAAGAATAACGCTCAATAAATGATTGTCCAGTTGATAAAGTAAAAGTATATTTACTACACACACATTACTCAATACTATGCAACAATTTACAAATATAAGAAAGTTGATGGAATAACTTTTGGAAACATTACATAATCATTCTTGTCTTCCTTAAAGGAATATATAATCTAACAACCCACATGGCAAAACATTTACTTGTATCCCAATGCAACATTTGACTGTAACTTGGTGGCTGTCAGTCTCATTGCTCAAATAAGAATGAACAGGAACATGTATAGGCATGATGGAATGATTTGTAATGTTAATCTCCTGCACCCCTAGAGAATGCCTTGTCATATGAACTTTCCCAAGTCATACCATTGGTCTCCATTCTGGGACCATACATTCTCAGAATACATTTAGCATAACGTGCTACTATTTCAAAAATGACTGTAAAATCACTTGCAATTACAGCCTTTCACCCCTAGAGGACGTAGTTCCACAAACCAAGAACAAATGTTCTAGCAGAGACATGGTTACAAATGCATTGGAACCCCTTGGGGGGTTATCACTCTCCAGTCCACCCAACCTAGGGTGGGGACACAAAACTTTGTGTTGGGGGAAGCTGTGCTGCTCCTGCAGCTCCCCCTATCCCTTGGAGTTCTGTTGGTGGTGACCAATCTTCCTGGGGCCACCACAAGCTGGAAAGAGGCAAAAACACTGATGTGCCTCGCAAGGCATTGTGGGGCAGTGTGTATAGGTGATAAGCAGCTCTCCTGCTGCGCCGGAGAGAGCTGCGATGCCGCCGGGGATGGATCACCACCTTGGGGGTGCCCTGTCCCACTCGGTCACCCCCCACACCAGTTATGTGGTCCCTCGTTGGGAAGCCCACCCCTGGCCACTCCCACCGGGCCCCCGCATGGCCAGCACCTTCAGGTGCTGCTTCGGGAGCCAGCCTACCATTTGGTGTCTGCTCTCTCCCCCGGGCAGATGCGTATAGCTGTGGCTGGGTGGCCCACCTTGGGGGAGTGCGGCTGCACTCCGCCCTCCTCCTCTGCAGCATCGGGCCACGAGATGGCTCTCTCCAACTGCCTCCTCTTCACAAGGTCCCGGGATGGGGTCCAAGGCGCCTCTGGCCATTTTTACGACGGATGCAACAACACTCCCTTACTTCATTTTCAGTGTGGGGCCACGGGATGGGGTCTGGGGCCCCTCTGGAGATTCTTCACGGGGAGCAAGACTGTGCTCCCTTGCTTCATCTTCAGCCCCTCCCACAGCAGGTGGCCATCTTTCCAGGGGATGCAACAGCATCCTCCGGCTTTACTACTTGGTTGGGCTCCGGTTTGGGGTCCAGGGCCCCTCTTACAGTTTCTCAGGGAGCGCGACAGTGCTCCCTGACCTGGCCTTTTCTGTGCGTTCACAGGATGGGGTCCGAGGCCCCTTCCAGAACCTTCACAGGGAGTGAGATGGCACCCCCGGGCTTTACTTTGGGCATGCGGCCCCACCCACACCTTCCCGGGTCTGCTTCTTTGTCTGGCCCCAGGTTGTGGTCCGGGCCCCCTCTGCTCATCTTTGTTAAGGAGGTGTGACTACACCCCCCCCGGTTTTACTTCTTTGGGGCATTCCCCCAGCCCTGGCCCATCCTGGGGGCATCGGCCAGAGCAGTGGGGGAGCACCACACGCTTCGCTGCTTGCTCTTGAAAGGTCAAAGGTTGCAGACTTTCTACTTTTGATATCTCGGGCCCCCAAGGGCCGATTTCGATGATATTGGTGTCCTTTCGCTCCTGGTAGAAAGCCCTTGTCACCGCGATCACTTTCAATGGGCCTCCAGGCCTAGAAGGTCCCCACATTGGTAGAGAGCCAGTCCCACTGACTCCCTGCTCCAGTCTTTCACTTGGGGGCCTTCTGGGCAGCGCACACTCCTTGTGCCAGCCCAGTCTTCCCCCAACTAGTCCTTGGGGGGGGCTTACCTGGCCCTGGCATGCGCCTCGCTGGGTCTGAAGTAATTCAGGGGCAGAGTCCTTGCCCCAGTGGGCAGTCAGGGGGTTCTTCTTTCCAGCTGTCCATGACACCCATCTTCAGTCCCAGTGTTCTGCAGTGAAGAACATTTAAGAGAGAGAGAGAGAGTCCTCCCCTGTGCAAGACCTTTTAAGTGGGGGCAGAAGTGACCAGCAGGCATGCTACTCTGGCCTATCCAGATGTGCCACATCACTTCCTTGCCCGTCCCCGCCTTCCTGCACAGTCTTTTCGGATAGCTCAAAATGGTGTAGTAGAGGAGATAATGCCACATGTGCTCTGAAAGTCTCAGCCCCTCTTCCCTGACATTCCTTCCTGGGCCTCTCTGACCTGTTCCTGGTACGGAATGACATCTGGCTGATTGATGCAAGGCCCTGCTCGGGCAGCAGGACAGAGCAATACTAGGCCCTTACCTTGATGTGAGTCAGATAAAGATGACATTCCTGGATGACCCATAAGTTGTACAACTATGCTTTTGTAACCTACTGCATTATTCTTTTCGTACAGGTTACAGTGTACATTGGTGTGACTCTGGCCTCTGTGGACCCTAGGGGACTGGAGTTGCACCCTAGGTCATCCTTTCCCATTGTCATTTATTAATGGAGAATTACTACAAGGAAAACACAGTAAGCACACTGACTATCCCTCACATGTGTACACCCATCTCATGAGGCCTACTCCAGGTCCCCACCTACTCTGCATAGTCTCTTCTGCACCAGGCTACCTAAGCGCAGTTTTCGGGCTGCGTACTCCAGGAATCCTCCCTGCGCAGCCCTCACACAGGTGCACATGTGATCACGTGTAACCAGCCCTGGGCCTCCTACTCTTTCTGCATCACAGCAGCCTTTCCTTAGCCAGGTGGCACCTGCGGTAAACATGCGCAGTCCATTTTACCATGAGTTTACTGTGGGTGAGTCACTAACTATGAGAGTCCCTCAAAGTAAAAGGTAAAAAAACAGGTGATTCAAAAGCATGAAATCATGGCGGAACAGATAGTCAGAACCGTCCTCTCACAAAAGGAGAATAGCTAACTGCTAAAAGAGGATTTTCCCATAGGGGCTGCAGGCCGACAGTTGTTAATAACTTTTTAATTTATCGGAGCCAATGGATTTTATTATATGTGTCAGCCTCTAAGACATACTATCCATCAATCAATCAATCAAAGCATTTGTAAAGCGCAGTACTCACCCGTGAGGATCTCAAGGTGCTGAGGAGCGTGGGGGGATGGGGGGTGCTGCTACTGCTTGAACAGCCATGTCTTGAGGTGTCTCCTGAAGGTTAGTAGGTCCTGTGTCTGTAGCAGGTGGATAGGAAGAGTGTTCCACGTCTTGGCAGCGAGGTGGGAGAACAATCTGCCACCATCAGTCTTTCTGTGGATGCGTGGGACGGTGGCAAGGTCAGCATGGCGAATCTGTCGGGGTGTAGAACGAGAGCCGTCTGTTGAGGTACTCTGGTCCAGTGTTGTGCAGTGCTTTGTGAGCGTGGGTGAGGGGTTTGAACGTGATTCTCTTGTTGACAGGGAGCCAGTGCAGGTCTCTCAGGTGGGCTGTGATGTGTCTGTGGTGGGGACGTCCAGAACGAGGCATGCGGAGGCGTTCTGTATGCGTTGCTGTCTTTTCTGGAGCTTGACCATGGTTCCTGCATAGAGGGCGTTGCCGTAGTCTAGTCTGCTGCTTACGAGGACTAGGGTGACCGTCCTTCTGGTTCTAGTGGGGATCCATTTGTAGATCTTCCAAAGCATGCGGAGGATGTTGAAGCAGGAGGAAGAGACGGTGTTGACTTGCTGGGTCATTGATTACGATGAGTCCAGGATGAAGCCCAGGTTACGTGTGTGGTCGGTGGATGTCGGTGTGGTTCCCAGTCTTGCAGGCCACCAGGAGTCGTCCCAGGCGGAGGGGGGAGCTGAAGGTGAGGACCTCAGTTTTGTCAGAATTCAGTTTCAGGCAGCTCTTCTTCATCCATTCGGCGATGGCCTTCATTCCTTCGTGGAGGTTGGTTTTGGCGGTGGCGGGGTCCTTGGTGAGGGAGAGAATCAGCTGAGTGTCATCGGCGTATGAGACTATGTTGAGGTTGTGTGATCGGACGATGTTTGTGAGCGGAGCCATGTAAACGTTAAAGAGGGTCAGGCTGAGGGAAGACCCCTGGGGTACGCTGCAGATGATCTTGGTGGCTTCAGAGCGGAATGGAGGGAGGCATACTCTCTGGGTTCTGATCCAGTCCAGGGCTCTGTCGCGGATCCCTGTGTCGTTGAGGCGTGTGCGTAGGTGTGGTGGCAGACGGTTTTGAAGGCGGCCGAGAGTTCCAGGAGGATGAGGGCTGCGGTTTCGCCATTGTCAAGTAGGGTCCTGATGTCATCGGTGGCAGCGATGACGGAGCTTTCGGTGCTGTGGTTTGCATGACAGGGATTTATTCCCTTTCTTTTATATGGGGATGACTTGTGCTCCCTTCCAAGAATCTGGTATGGGAGCTCCTTCAAAAATAGCATTAGCCAGGATAAGAAAGTACCAGGACCAGTTTTCCCTGTCAGGTAAAAAGAGGTCTGCTGGTATGCCATCTGAGTCGGGGACCCTACCTCTGGGTATGGCATCCAGGGCTAACAGGACAGCTGCAAGTTCAAAGGGAGATGCTTGCGGTCGAGTGGTGTTGTTGGTACAAGTAGCACACACTGATCCCTCGCTGGGAGCAGGAGGAAGATTGGAGAAATACAGAGCGGAAAAATATTCCACCCAAATATTAGGAGCAATGTGATCATGAGGGATGGGGCAAAAACCCTGCCTCCTCTATTTGACCAAAACCAGAATTTGAGCAAGCTTTTCAATGAGCATGCTAACTTCAGGTCCTGACACCTTTGTTGATCCCATTCTCTTTTAGCTTGTAGTTGTGGCAGTTTGTACGACTTCCTAGCTGTATGAATACGAAAATATCTTTAGATCTTAGTGCTGCTCCCAACTGCTGGCAAAAGAGTCTACACTCATGTTGTCTTGGCTCTATTAGAAACCTTATGTGGATTGGTGTATGTAACTGTAAAGTGAGAAAACCCTTTTTTAAAAAAGATTGTTATGAAAATCAATAACAGCCATTCCACCAATTGGAGGGAAAGATCATACAGTGAAATTGGCCAAGCAAGACTCAAGATCAGTGCCTATTGCATTTAAGAGATCAGTAGACTCAATAAATTAGGACCAATTTAGGTGGCATGTATCGTTAGTAAGGTATAAGTCCCTGGTACTAGCTGAAATTTGATTATTAATTTCCAGCTTGGGGCAAAGAGCATTCATAGTAAGATAGAGGGGATTTTGGTCACTTTCAACCTTAGACTCAACAATCATATCATTGAGTAGTGACCACATATGGAGATCAATTGAAACATAATCAATGCAGCTAGAACTAATTGTGTTATTACAGGTACAAGCACCACCCCTATCAGATTTAGATCTTCCATTCGCTGATCTCACCCCAATTCCTGAGACAGGGAATTTAATTGTATAGCAGCCTCAGTCCACTTAGGTATCAGGAGTAAATTAAGGTGTGGGATACTCCAAATCTCATCCTCCTCAGCCTCCTGAATGTCATCATTACTGTCTGGCGGCTCAAAGATGGTATTAAAGTCCCCTGCAAGTACCATAAATGATTCGCCCCAATATTTCCCTAGGGATTCTTCAAGAGTTGCCACAGTGGATGATCTAAGCCCTCCCCTAACACCTCTAGTGCAAATATTGTAAATATCAAGGGGACTTGAGTGGTCTGTCATGATATGAACAGCAAGAATGTCAGCGAAATCCACATGAACTGTTTGAGTTTTAGGTCCAAATTTAGCCAAATCCAAATTGATAGGCGACCTGCTGGTCTACCTAAGGGACCACATCTGACCAGCCTAAAGACAATTCATACAACCTGGCTTAAAAATCAGATCAGAGGACCAGGTTTCCTGTAACAAACATATATCATGTGCCTCTATAAAGTTTTCCACTCCATAGAAACAATTGCAGTTTTCAGACCAATAAATGATTGAAACCCAGTCATGGTCTAGCACGAAGGTGGACAAAGAAGGTACATCCTGTAATGTCAAGCCTCATTGTTCAAGATAACATTAGCATGGATGGTAGAGCCTAGGTGGGAAAAACTAGAATGTTGGTCACAGTATCCAGCTAAAGAAAAAGAATAACCAAAAGGATTGACAATAAGGTCTGAAAGACAGTCAGCTGTGCACTGGTCAAATGAGCCCGGCAACAAGAGATTGTTTGGGGAAACTGAATTTATAACAGACTTTGTTTATCAATCAACTGCCCTCATTGGTGAATCCACCACAGAATTTATGGAGGGAGTGCCCCCATCCTTAGATTGAGGAGGCTCATTGGGCCTAAGTTTACAGCTCGATGGAAGTCCGCAAATCGAATGCAGCCAGGTTCTCCATTAGGTCCCCAGAGGTAAAGATGAACTAGATAGTATCATAAATGGAGTACGTTTGTAGACGCCTAATTGCACCGAGAATGTCCTCTCTTATGATGGAGCAACAGCCTCTCTCCTTCCAGGTCCAATGAATGGATTTGTTTATTAGGGAGTCTTCACTCTCTTTGTGTTAAATGTGTGTATGTTTAGGGACATTAACCAGAAAAATGTAGCTCCTAGTTAGAGAAGCAAGAGAACCTTGTTTGGAATGGAAATGTTTTGGGGGTGCTAAAGTGTTCTTTGTTTGAACAACATCTTCAGGATGCATTGGATGTGAGGCACATGCAAGGGGTTCCACCTTAGTAGGGTCCCACACCAACACCATGATACCTTTCTCCGAGTGATTGAGCATAAATCTATAGTCTTCCGAAAGCGTAAGTTTGCCAGGCTCCAAGAATTTGCAACCCCCACTCGAGAACTGATTCTCTAAACAGCATGGGATACAGGATTCACGACCAGTAGCAGCTCTTTTCTCTTGCAACAATTTATTCACCAAATCTAGGAGTTGCAACACCGTGATTTTAAGTCCCCCCGACTTCTTTAATTTGCCAATCTGTTGAGCTAGATGGGGTAATTCCTCAGCTGCTTGAGGCGGCATGGTCTGCGTTGAGTGTGAACCTGCAATTGGATGCTGCTGAGATAAAAGCTGTGCCAATTGAGTGAGGGGAAGGAAACGATTATTGCAGGGTATTGAATATGAATGTGTGACATCATTCTTGTCATTCAAGGCATTGGCTGTATCAAAAGCAAAAGATGTTTGACTTAAAGGCAAAGCCTGGCTTTAGTTTTACTAGAATGGCTTTTAAAATATCTATGTAAACTAGGGGTCAGGGAAGTACGCTTGCTAGTCGGCCCAGCGGTTGCAATAACTTCTTGAGGGGCTGTTGTCATGGGGAGTGCACCCGCATTGTTAGAAAGGGTGACTTGGTTAGTGGGCTTCTCAGTAGACCCCAGTTGTACCTGAGGCAACCTATTTGGACCATAAGAGTCTCCACTTCCTCTATCAGCTCAGTCTCCTCCAGTATACAATTACCAGCAACATGTGTGTTTTTAACGTTGTTTGGCAGTACCATGCGCTACATCTTGTGCTTTCCGTTTGCCCATAATTGAACGAAGTATAACTAGACCGCCTCAAAACAAGTATACAGTACACCAGACACCACTGACAAGGGTAACAGAGGCAAATAGATACACGCCAGATAAATATTCGAGTTGCCTTATCCCACAACATGACCACAGCTATTTAAAATTTCTAGAAAGGACACATGAAAATCAGCCAAGAGAGGTGGCCCAGCCTAGCCTCCTCTGGGCTCTGATGGGTGCAGACATGCCCACCCTTGGCGCGAGGGTGGTGCGGGACCGCCTAATATTGCGCTGTTAAAACACACCTCAGGTGTGATGGCTCAAGGGATTATGGCCTCTGTAGTCCCCAGCAACAATGGGGCCGACCACAGCAGCTGGTCCCAACACGTACCAACACGTACTTCACCCAATTCCTGCAAGCTATGCAGATCCATGCAGCAGATGTCCAAATAGGCTGGGCAGTTCCGTTCTGGTCTCTCCATGGCAACTAATTTGCACTCTTTCACTCACTCTTCCTCTGACTCACTTATACTTACTCACCCACTTTCACTTACACACACACACACACGATACCACACACGAACATACATGCTAACACATACACAAGCTCTCGCACACAAACTCACTCACCCACATGCATGCACACAACATACATTTAAAGCCATTTTATTTTTGTCACCTAAGTTCCCTGTGAAGGTCCCGTTTCAGATCCTACTGCTCAATTTTTTTACACTGATAGTGAATAATAGTAAACTATTCGCTATTAATGTAATAAAACTGAGCAGAAAACTAGTTTGCAACCTGACACTGATAATGTGAGACACCCTTGTGGTCTTGGCACTGATTTGCCACCTCTGAGAACAGAGTTCGCAAAGGCAGTGCCAGGGATGGCACGAGCAGGCAGGCTTAACTTCAGAAGCAATGTGTAAAGTATTTGTACCAACACACAGGCGAGTGTGCATCAAAAAAGGCCAGCGATGCGTTGATTCTCACTCGCAAGCGAGACTGTGTGTCGTTCCTCCTCCGGTTGGGTCAGCGTGTGTCGTTTCTTCTCTTCCCCAAGACAACGATGCGTCCATCCGGACAGGCACCTCGGGTCCGGGCAGGCTTTGCGTTGTTTTTCTGCTCCCATTGATGTTGCTTGGAAAATCCGGTCGCATGGTATCACAAAACCGCGCTGCGTGGGGTTTGCGCCGTTATCAGTTTTCGTTAGCAGGTGTTGCTCACCGTTTCTCCAGCCACGTTGTGTCAATCTTCCAGCCACAATGCAGGTGGAGCATTGATTTCAGCCGCGACACCGGCAGATCGTCGTTTATCAGCCGCATCACGGAAGGTGCGTCGAAAATTTCCCACGGCTGTGGATTTTCAGTCTTTGTCTGCCAGATTCACCTTTCATAGGGCACCACGTGGAAGGGCAGGAGTCTTAGCAGAGAGTCCAGGTGCTGGCAGGGGAAGTCTTTGATGGCACTCAGACTTCAACAACAGGAGGCAAGCTCAGTTCAAGCCCTTGGAGATTCTCCACAAGCAGGACTGTATAACAAAGTCCAGTCTTTGTCCCCTTTTTCAAAAGAAGCAGCAACTGCAGAATAGCTCCACAAAGCACAGTCACAGGCAGGGCAGCACTTCTCCTCAGCTCTTCAGCTCTTCTCCTTGGTAGAGGTTCCTCTTGATTCCAGAAGTGATCTAAGGTTCAGGGATTTTGGGACTCTTCTTCTACCTCTTTTTCTGCCTTTGAAATAGGCCTACTTCAAAGAGAAGTCTCTGTTGTTTTCCAGATCCTGTCTTGCCCAGGCCAGGCCCCAGACACACACCAGGGGGTTGGAGACGGCATTGTGTGAGGGCAGGCACAGCCCTTTCAGGTGTAAGTGACCACACCACACCACACCTCCTCTCCGTCCTAGCACAGATGGCTCATCAGGATATGCAGGCTACACCCCAGCTCCCTTTGTGTCACTGTCTAGAGAGAGGAGCAAACAGCCCAACTGTCAAACTGACCCAGACAGGGAATCCACAAACAAGCAGAGTCACAGAATGGTTTACACAAGAAAATGCCTACTTTCTAAAAGTGGCACTTTCAAACACACAATCTAAAATCCAACTTCACTAAAAGATGTATTTTTAAATTGTGAGTTCAGAGCCCACAAACTCCACAATTCCTTCTGCTGCCAAAGAGAATCTATGCTTTAATTATATTTAAAGGCAGCCCCCATGTTAACCTAAGAGAGAGATAGGCCTTGCAACAGTGAAACCCGGATATGACAGTATGTCACTGTCAGGACATGTATAACACATAAGCACATGTCCCACCTTTAACATACACTGCAACCTGCCCATTGGGCTACCTAGGGCCTACCTTAACGGTGCCTTACATGCATAAAAAAGGAAGGTTTAGGCCGGGCAAGTGGGTACACTATAACTGCACTCACAGACACTGCAGTGGCAGGTCAGAGCCATCTTTACAGTGGCTCAACCAGTGCTGTAGGCCCACTGGTAGCATTTGATTTACAGGCATTGGGCACCTCTAGTACACTTTACTAGGGACTTACTAGTAAATCAAATATGCCAATCATGGATTACCAATCAATAATACAATTTACACAGAGAGCACGTGCACTTCAGCACTGGTTAGCAGTGGTATAGTGCCCAGAGTCCTAAAGCCAACAAAACCAGGTCAGAAAAAATAGGAGGAAGGAGGCAAAAAAAGATCGGGGATGGCCCTTCAAAAGGAAAAAAGTCCAACACTAAATCTATCTATCCATCTATCTATCAGCTGGCTTCACTGTGAGTGACAGCATTATGCTCTTTCACAAGGAGCATATCTGCATACACAGTTTCAGTGCCAGAGATTACTGAGCAATTTGTGCTTTCTGAGACCACAAAAAATGTTTTCTTTTTTTCCAATGTTTGTTATAATGGAGTGGGACCAGCAGCTCCCACAACAATAAAGTTTTACAAAAACTATGTCAGAGAAGACCTGCATTGACAAATCCAAAAGACTAGCGACCAATGTAAAACCTACTAGCTTTGCCAATGCGTGTTTATTTTTATGTTTCCTATAATCTTGTTCAAATGATTATACTGAATTTCCATTATGAATATTTTAGCATGCATCAACACATTTTACTAAATGATGCTTCAAAGTAACGGTACCTAAAATTTCACATTAGTTTAGCAAAACGTTTTTTTTTCACTAGTTGCATTTTTTTGTGAATATTTTATTATTTCGAAAGCAGAAAATCAAACTTGCTTTCAAACTTCTTTAAATATTTTATCTGATCAGAGAGTATTCTAGGAGAATTATATGCAACTTCATATTGTTAAACTTTGCAAACGTCTATACACATTTTTATAATGGAACCACTCTCAGTAGTGCAGTCTGAGCTTACAACATTTCCTCGGAGCATTCACCCTAATAATAAAAGCTTTGCATTAACTGCAGATAATGCCCTTCCCTCATCCATAATGAGGTACTGTAGACTGACAGCTAAGGTCTTTGTGCCGCAGGGCTTTGGGCCTACTTCTCCGAGGCACAAAATAAACATGGAAACTTGTTGCACCTGATCCCAAATACTGTGTCCTGGGCATCAGGCTATAGGATATACCACACTGCTGTGTGAGGATGCAGATGAAGGGAAGATATAGCCAAGAAGCAGAATGTAAAGACGCACTGCTACACCAGAAATAAAACATTTTTCATAATGTCTTAATACTAGAAGCAGAATTCACTTTCCAAAAATCAGCCGAAAGAGCTAGAGTACTGGCCTCTTCATAGCGCCACATGAAAAGTGATTGACAGTTAATGAAAACAGGTGGATACATACTGATATCCCCATTTTCTTTCCAAGAGATATCCACTTGAAGAGTTTACCTATGAATTTCCGCCCATTGTCAAAGTGGATTCTTTAATGGCAGGATTTCAGAGGAGGAATCAAAAGAGACAAGAGTGAAGATAGCTGTGTAGGGGTCACATGCAGCTCCCAACTTTGCTATAAGGGCATCTGCTTATGTAAGGTACACCATTCAGTGACCAGTAGTTAGCGAAAATACCTTGGCCTATATTTACAAGGAGCTTGCGCTGCCTCAACATCACTTTTTTGAAGTGGCGGCGGCACTTTCTTTGATCCACATTTACAAAGTGGCGTATTCAGTGAAATGCATCACTTTTCTCACCAGTGCGTAATTTTTTACCTGCGGTACAACTGGCTGCATCAGGTTAAGTTAATCATATGCAAGGTAGGTGTTCGCTCATAAAATCACACGCAGAACTGATACATCCATATTTTCAAGTTTTTAGGAAAGTGACGCATTGTTGGCAAATGTGCAAAGTGCATCAAAATTCCTAAGCCTGCTTAACCTAGGTGTAAAAATGACACATTGGCTTTCCAATAGTGATCTGACCATCTGAAGTCACTTTACACACTGGAATATGCCTGTAATTCACTTCCCCTCTGCTACTAGTGGGTCCACACCTGTGCCACTCATGGTGTAGGACCCCTTGACCAAGCTGGGACTATGGCACCTATAATTCTGACATCCTCTGCTGCAAGGCTATGCAACACTGTGTTTTGTTTTCAACGGAGAGGCCAGAATTTTCACTTATCCATGGAGGAAGGGGTCTTCAAGTCCAGGTCTGCGTACTCTGAAAGGACAACAGGTAAGTACAAGCATAAGGTATATAATACATTTATTTCCACTTCACATTCCCACATATACTTGTATTCACTTACATTACACTGTCACTGACTATGTCACACTTGCACAGTTCTCTAAATACACATATATATACTATGCCCACTTTAATGTGGGACATATACTACCCTCTTACATCCAGGACAAATGTAAAAGTGTAGATGGTGATATTCCACCATTTTACAGCCTTTTACATTGGTCCTGAAACATTAGGCTACTTGTGTAATTTCAAAGTGACACAGCACCTCTAAATGTTGATGTATTACTGAAGTTGCATCAGTTTTGACGCCAACTTCAGCGATGCAGTACTTTATGAGCAGAATCGTTATGTCAAGGTCCCCACAGGCATTAGAATTTCTGATACACCTTAGGTCCTCGCACCATGTTGCCCCATATTGTAATGGATTCCTACACATCGCTACTGTTTTTCATGCATTGCTGCTGCAACACAGCAATGCATAATTTCTTGTAAATATAGCCCCAGATCTGGGTGTTGAGGTGACTGAAACTCGAGCAATAATGGAGCAGCTAGTCCACATTTTATTACATGTATACTTTGATTTCCAAAGTGCTGCTGCTGCCACGGCTCAATAATGAATTGCTGCCACACACCAGATATAAATGGGGTCTTGAAAATCAGATGAAACTCAGAAAAGATTATTAATATGAATTCCACGTTCAGGTTCAAAGTTATTTTAGACTCCACAAGAAAATATGCAGAAAAAAATCGGCATAAGAAGTAAATGTCCCGGGCAAGCCACCATCAAGTGGCACGTTTTTGTGGGCACAAAGAGCATTTGGTCCATCCTTCCAACCTAGAACAGTAAATCACCCCTCTCAAGGATGGGGACGAGGCCAAACTCCAAGTACAACCACTGCAGCTCCAATTCAAAACCAGACACCACCAAAAGCTTGACTATGACATGGTTCCACATGTCCATCCAGTAAGGAGTATTCTGGTTCTTTTTGGAAAAATGGAGAACCTCAATCATATTTATGGGTTATGAATATTATATAGGTGGCTGTCACATAACTTTTCAAAGCCTGCCGCTAGAGTCCTTTTGCAGCACTCCCCTAACAAAGAAACTTCCGAAAAAACAAGCCTTGATGGATGGAATAAAAAAAATCCTTTTAAAATGGGCCATAATTCAAACTTCTGCAGAATCTGGGATGAGAGGAGTTTTACTGAATTCTTTCACCTGTCCCAAAATTGTTGGGGGATTACTGGTCAGTGTAAGAAGTTAAAGATGGCAAATTCAGTTATCCAACATGTAACATTTAATATGCTGACTATATAGGCATTCCTGCCATTTACAAACACTGGAGATTTCCTTGCATTACTTGACCTCCTTGATGCTTACCTTCATGTTCCAAGATCTCTGTTTCTCTATTCAAGCTCAACATTATCAGTTCAGTGTTCTCCAGTGGGGCTTGTCATTTTCTCCAAGAGTGTTCACAAAAGTTCTAGCACCATTAGTAGGTGTAATTAATTTGAAAAGGATGCAAGTATTTTCTTATCTAGTTGACTAGTTGAGTGGCAGTTTTTTTTTTTTACAAAGGCTCATAAACATGGGGAGGACCTATGCAGGCTACGTCAGGACCAGTCTCACCTGATGCGACTCAAGATCTCCAGTTCATGGGGGCATATTTCAGGATGGGTTTATGGAAGGTGTTTCTAACATCAGCAAGTAAAAAGATGTTGGTATCCTCTCTATCATGTTTGGGCCTACAGAGCACCATCAGACAAGGAATGGTTGAGAGTACAGGTTCTGTTATGCATCTTTCATTTAGCTTCCATTTTAGTTCACGTTTTAATTTACCCTATTTTTTCTAATGATGATTTGCACATGTTTTTCTATTGTGAGCATGGCCCTGTTGGACCTGGCCCTTTTTGGAGGGTCATCCCCAAACTTTTTGCCTATTTTCTCTGACCAGTTTTTGTTGGCTTTAGGACTCTGGGCACTTTACCACTGCTAACCCTTGTTAAAGTGCATATTCTCTCTGTCTAGATTGTACTGGGGATTAGTTTCTCCATGATTGGATTATTTGATTTTACTAGTAAGTCCCTAGTAAAGTGGACTAGAAGTGCCCAGGGCCTGTAAATCAAATGCTACTAGTGGGCCTGGTTGTGCTACCCACATGAGTAGTCCTGTAAACATGTCTCAGACCTGCCACTGCAGTGTCTGTGTGTGCAGTCTTGCACTGCCAATTTGACCTGGTAGGCATATCCACTTGGCAGGCCTAAACCCTCCTTTTTATGGGTGAGCACAAACTGCGTCCCATGCTGTAATCTCTCTTTGGGCTTCTAACCACACCCAGTCATTTTCATTGGTTCGTGGGCTTGCCTTTTAAAGATCCCCTTGCTTTTATTTGTGAAAGGCATGCAAACGTCATACCTTTTTTGATGTTTAGCCCGACTACACAGCACCGGTAAACTACTAAAAACATACGAGGCTCAATGTTTTCAGCACGGTTTCCAAACTACTTTATCTTTTTATTTTCCACGCAGCGTGATCGCGCTGGGGTTTACATAGCGCAATCGCACTTGGTTTTTCAGGTTTCAATTTCAGCATGATCGCGCTGCATTTTACATAGTGCGATCGTACTGTGTTGTTTTTCTTGTAATTTATGTGGGAAGAAAAGTCAGGTTAGGAGTTTACAATGCTAATAGCTCTAACTCGAGCAAATGCAAGACCCGTTGCATTGCAAATGCTTGTATTGAAATGGGAATACAAGCTTGAAAGGTGGACGCTAAGGCATCATGCCCCATTGAGGAATCTAATATGTTTGCCGCTCACTGGTAAGGGATAAGAATTGCCTTTCTCTTACGTCATGCTTGCGTAAGTCCTTATTAGGTGACATAAGCCTGTTTCATGTGGTTGTTTCAGACCTCGTATTCCACACCTGTCTGACAAAGCGCAGCCACCTCTATGACAAAGTGCAACATACTACTGAAAAGAGTTCAGAACTGGTTACCTTGTATCACAAGAAAGGATACCCTACAACGTAGGTAGAAGTATGTTTTCACTTCAAAATAAGGATTTGTTTTTATTTTAAGGCAAACGGGTCAGGGACAACAGCACAGGAGCTCAGAACCAGCCCGCTGGTGTTCAGTGCTGTCCCATGGCAGAGTTCGGTTTTGTTTTAGTTTTTTTTAAATATTTTTTTTAATTTTTTGGTTTCGTATCTGATGCGGCGTTGTTCCTAGCTTAGAATGCAAATGCTTGTCACCCCTAAGGGAGCCCGCACATGTCACAACTAAGGATTGAGGTTCCCTATAGGGATCGTGCTTCACTTGGGTGTCTTGATTGTTCCTCTTAAACCACTGGAAACAGCGTTTTCACCACTTTTTGGATTTTTAGAGACTGAGGCCTTCATTACGAGTTTGGCGGTATTCGGGCAAGACCGCCATGGAAAATCCAGCCACTATTCCACCAGTGTTGGTGGTACAGGTGCCGCCGTATTACGAGTCACAATCACCAAGCTGACGAAATGCAGCCAGAAATCCAACACCGCCAGTGCCACTGATGGCAAAAGAGCGACTGTCCGCCCACAGGGCCGACGCCATTCCTGACGCCATAATATGAGTCAGATTGTAGCACACCGGAACATGCACGGCGGTAAACCATTGGAGGTGCGCATGCAGGTTAGAAAATCACCGCCAATAGAAGGCAACACCAGATTGGTCAGGTCGAATACCCCACACCTGAAACACATACACACCCTACACACACCTGTTCACTGCACTATAATACATACCCCCTCATGCCACCTCAAACCCTTGCAAATACTACCTCAACCCAGAGATACACGACCCACAAACCACTGCACATTTAACATTGATTTTACGCGGTGTCACGCCACAAGCACCAACGCTTCACTGACAATGAGTTGCGGGTCATGGTGGGCGAGCAATTGATGGGAGCAGTAGTCTAGCAAACATCTATGGCCAGGAAAACTGAGCTATGGCAGAGGTTCGTTGACAGAGTGAACGCAGTTGGCAGCTACTCATGCACAAAGGAGGACATCAGAAAGAGGTGGAACGACCTGAGGGGGAAGGTCCGTTCCATGACACCCAGACACCACATCGCCCTCAACAAGACTGGCGGTGGACCCCCATCTCCTCCACTTGACTTGACATCCTGGGAGGAGACGGTCTACATCATGCATCCTGAGGGCCTGACTGGAATCATCGGAAGGATTGACTCTGGTAAGGAAGCAACACTCCTGAGCATTAACCACTCCAGTCCTACATGCCTCCCAAGCACCCACCACTCCCCATTCTATCACAAACCACAAGACTGCACCCCCCATTATCACCCCACCTTCCTACTCTGCATGACACATCACCCCTCCCACCATCCACACACCCACCCTGCACAATGCACGCTAGACCATCACATCTCCTCAACTACCATTCCCACAATCCATCACTACGCATGCCAGATCCGAGTCACACTCACACCTCACAGTGGAGCACCTGCATTGACAATCATCCCACAGCCCATCCCGACTGCTAGTGAACACCGCCTCACTATCTATGGCAATTACAGAAATGTCAAACAGCAAACTCACAACTACAAATGATATGAAAAGCATGGTCCAAAGCCCATTCACCATGCAGTGTCTGCATTGCTGCAAATGTCATTGACATCCCTGCGTAACAAATCCACCCACTGCAAGCAGCTCACCATTACACTACAACAACAGATCCACGTACTAACTCACACCCTTTCCATCCACAGCTAACCCTGCTACTGCCACCCAGCAGAGTATAGCAGGGTCAGACAGCCCTCCCCTGGATGAAGGCCCCAGTAGATGTCTGGAGGACGACAAATTGCCTGTGCCATCTGGGGGGACTGGCCAGTCCACCCCTAGCAGCCCCAACCTGGATACCCCGGACTCCACCTCCCATGTGGCAACAACACCTCAGCTAGCCCCTCCTCCCCAAACCTGTGCCTCAGGGACCACTCAATTAGAGGTGTGCCCCACAGTAGAGGGGCCTGAGTCAAGGGCACCTGCCCCAGACAATGAAGGTCCTGGTGCTACTGGGAGTGGGCACACTGTGCCAGTGGCACAGGCACAGGGGGCCAGGGTTAGTGGGAGGGGATCTGTGGTCCAAGGGAGGGTGCAGCAACAACATCAGACTGGCCAGTAGGCCCTCGTCCAAGTTCTGGGTGCATACCACCAAACCCAGGACACCATGGCCCAGCTCCTCATTAACCTGCAGGAGACCCAGAGGCTTCAGAGGGAGGACTATAAGGAGGCCATGCAGCAGTGGCAGACCCACAATGCCGCAATGGCCTCCATAGCAGGGGTTACCACCAGCCTGCATCAGTCCACCTCTCAGCAGCAGGCCCCTACCATTAGCCAGATCACATCTGAGCCCTCCACGTTGGCCTCAGCCAGTGGAATGGAGGCCCTGCCACAGGACACGCAGGACACCAACATTTCTTCCCCTGTAGCTGAGGAGCCCCCATGCAAGCGAGGAAGTCCAACCACACATCCAGCCTCCACTGATGCCATGGCCAAGACCATCGCCAGGAAGTGAGCCACTTCAGAACATACCACCTTGTGTGTCACAGTGACACCCTATTGACTGTCAACTTTCATAGCTCCATTTTCACATGGCCATCATACTGGACTAAGACTACCCACAGGTGGGCTAACTACTCTGATGATCTCATTTGCCATGACCCCACTCTTTAGCCCTTGCACTTGTCTTATACAAATAAACACCTTTCAGCACAGTTTCTGCCTACGTCTTTATCTACCATGAGTACAAGATATACAGCCATGACGTGTAACAGGCAAACCATTGTCCTACCAATGTATGTGACAGTGCCAGAAGGGGGAGCAATCATTTACAAGTCCTTAAATACAGATAATAGCACCACTTCTAAAGTAATGGGTTCACCCAATACCCATATTGTACACACAACCCTGGTAGCAGCCGTGCACACAACAGCCATTTCTCCTGGTTACATAGCATGGCTTTTACACATACCTGTATGTCAGTGGAAGTATTGTTGTATCAGCTCTGCTCTGGAATCAGCTGCATCCTCGTCATCCTCCTTGACATCCTCCTCCTCATCACTCTCCATGTCCCCTTCATCAGCCACTGGCACAGCTGCACCCTCCTCAGCATCCAGTGTAGGAGGCTGGACTGGCTTGTAGTGAGTACCAAGGGGTACTTGCACCTTGCACCAGGCCCAGTTGTCCCTTATTAGTGTATAGGGTGTCTAGCAGCTTAGGCTGATAGATAATGGTAGCTTAGCAGAGCAGCTTAGGCTGAACTAGGAGACGTGTGAAGCTACTACAGTACCACTTAGTGTCATATGCACAATATCACAAGAAAACACAATACACAGTTATACTAAAAATAAAGGTACTTTATTTTTATGACAATATGCCAAAGTATCTTAGAGTGTACCCTCAGTGAGAGGATAGGAAATATACACAAGATATATATACACAATAGCAAAAATATGCAGTATAGTCTTAGAAAACAGTGCAAACAATGTATAGTTATAATAGGATGCAATGGGGAAACATAGGGATAGGGGCAACACAAACGATATACTCCAAAAGTGGAATGCGAACCACGAATGGACCCCAAACCTATGTGACCTTGTAGAGGGTCGCTGGGACTATTAGAAACTAGTGAGAGTTAGAAAAATAACCCTCCCCAAGACCCTGAAAAGTGAGTGCAAAGTGCACTAAAGTTCCCCTAAGGACAAAGAAGTCGTGTTAGAGGAATAATGCAGGAAAGACACAAACCAGCAATGCAACAACTGTGGATTTCCAATCTAGGGTACCTGTGGAACAAGGGGACCAAGTCCAAAAGTCACAAGCAAGTCGGAGATGGGCAAATGCCCAGGAGATGCCAGCTGTGGGTGCAAAGAAGCTTCTACTGGACAGAAGAGGCTGAGGTTTCGGCAGGAACGAAAAGGGCTAGAGACTTCCCCTTTTAGTGGAAGGATTCATCTCGCCGTGGAGAGTCGTGCAGAAGTGTTTTCCCGCCGAAAGAGCGCCAACAAGCCTTGCTAGCTGCAAATAGTGCGGTTAACGTTTTTGGACGCTGCTGAGGCCCAGGAGGGACCAGGAGGTCGCAAATTGGACCAGCAGAGAGAGGGGACGTCGAGCAAGACAAGGAGCCCTCTCTGAAGCCGGTAGCACCCGGAGAAGTGCCAGAAACAGGCACTACGATGATGCATGAAATGGTGCTTGCCGAAGTTGCACAAAGGAGTCCCACGTCGCCGGAGACCAACTTAGAAAGTCGTGCAATGCAGGTTAGAGTGCCGTGGACCCAGGCTTGGCTGTGCACCAAGGATTTCCGCCGGAAGTGCACGGGGCCGGAGTAGCTGCAAAGTCGCGGTTCCCAGCAATGCAGCCCAGCGAGGTGAGACAAGGACTTACCTCCACCAAACTTGGACTGAAGAGTCACTGGACTGTGGGGGTCACTTGGACAGAGTTGCTGGATTCGAGGGACCTCGCTCGTCGTGCTGAGAGGAGACCCAAGGGACCGGTAATGCAGCTTTTTGGTGCCTACGGTTGCAGGGGGAAGATTCCGTCGACCCACGGGAGATTTCTTCGGAGCTTCTGGTGCAGAGAGGAGGCAGACTACCCCCACAGCATGCACAAGCAGGAAAACAGTCGAGAAGGCGGCAGGATCAGCGTTACAGAGTTGCAGTAGTCGTCTTTGCTACTATGTTGCAGGTTTGCAGGCTTCCAGCGCGGTCAGCAGTCGATTCCTTATCAGAAGGTGAAGAGAGAGATGCAGAGGAACTCGGCTGAGCTCATGCATTCGTTATCTGAAGTTTCCCCAGAGACAAAGACCCTAAATAGCCAGAAAAGAGGGTTTGGCTACCTAGGAGAGAGGATAGGCTACTAACACCTGAAGGAGCCTATCAGCAGGAGTCTCTGACATCACCTGGTGGCACTGGCCACTCAGAGCAGTCCAGTGTGCCAGCAGCACCTCTGTTTCCAAGATGGCAGAGGTCTGGAGCACACTGGAGGAGCTCTGGACACCTCCCAGGGGAGGTGCAGGTCAGGGGAGTGGTCACTCCCCTTTCCTTTGTCCAGTTTCACGCCAGAGCAGGGGCTAAGGGGTCCCTGAACCGGTGTAGACTGGCTTATGCAGAATTGGGCACATCTGTGCCCAAGAAAGCATTTCCAGAGGCTGGGGGAGGCTACTCCTCCCCTGCCTTCACACCATTTTCCAAAGGGAGAGGGTGTCACACCCTCTCTCAGAGGAAGTTCTTTGTTCTGCCATCCTGGGCCAGGCCTGGCTGGACCCCAGGAGGGCAGCTGCCTGTCTGAGGGGTTGGCAGCAGCAGCAGCTGCAGTGAAACCCCAGGAAGGGCAGTTTGGCAGTACCAGGGTCTGTGCTACAGACCACTGGGATCATGGGATTGTGCCAACTATGCCAGGATGGCATAGAGGGGGCAATTCCATGATCCTAGACATGTTACATGGCCATATTCGGAGTTACCATTGTGAAGCTACATATAGGTAGTGACCTATATGTAGTGCACTCGTGTAATGGTGTCCCCGCACTCACAAAGTTCAGGGAATTGGCTCTGAACAATGTGGGGGCACCTTGGCTAGTGCCAGGGTGCCCTCACACTAAGTAACTTTGCACCTAACCTTTACCAGGTAAAGGTTAGACATATAGGTGACTTATAAGTTACTTAAGTGCAGTGTAAAATGGCTGTGAAATAACGTGGACGTTATTTCACTCAGGCTGCAGTGGCAGGCCTGTGTAAGAATTGTCAGAGTTCCCTATGGGTGGCAAAAGAAATGCTGCAGCCCATAGGGATCTCCTGGAACCCCAATACCCTGGGTACCTCAGTACCATATACTAGGGAATTATAAGGGTGTTCCAGTAAGCCAATGTAAATTGGTAAAATTGGTCACTAGCCTGTTAGTGACAATTTGAAAGTAATGAGAGAGCATAACCACTGAGGTTCTGGTTAGCAGAGCCTCAGTGAGACAGTTAGGCACCACACAGGGAACATATACATGCACACCTATGAGCACTGGGGCCCTGTGTGACAGGGTCCCAGTGACACATACATATAGGCCACAAACCTATGAGCACTGGGGTCCTGACCAGCAGGATCCCAGTGACACATAACAAACATACTGAAAACATAGTGTTTTCACTATGAGCACTGAGGCCTGGCTATCAGGATCCCAGTGAGACAGTGAAAACAGTGACAAACACCCTGACATACACTCACAAACAGGCCAAAAGTGGGGGTAACAAGGCTAGAAAGAGGCTACCTTCTCACACAACCCCCCCCCCCCAAACGAAGGACAATAAGGCTAACCTTGGCCAGTTGAGACTTTATTGTCTAAGTGGTGATAAGTAGAGAGTAGCTCTGCAATAGACTGGTTACTCCCTTTATCATCCACTATATGGTTACTTCCCTGTGGGGATGTAAACCACCCTGTTTGAAGTTTTTTAGCTAAGCAACAATGTGAAGATGTATTTTCAGAGTTTCTATCAGTAAGTTTTAGTTTAGAGCAGTGGGAATTGTCCACTGAACCTATTTGTAGTGATGGAAATGCCAGACAGGGATGCTGTCTCAGAAAAGCCATAGCTGGGCAAAAACTTTGTCCATATGGCTGGAAGAGAGAACAGGGATGCTGTTTCTCTTGGGTTGGAGCAGGGCAGGGATGCTGTCCTATCAGCTCCACACTAGGGCAGGGATGCTGTCCTAAATGTTGTGAGGCAGTGCAGGGTTTCTGCACTAAAGTTTCTCTGGGAGGGTTGGAGGGATGCTCCATGTTAACTAAAATGGTGCTCTTTTTGTCACCAATGTTAGTTATCCCACAGAGAGGTACTTCTACCTCAGGGAGTCCAGCTTTGCCAGCTGATGATTCCCTTGGAACAGGTGCCACCCCAGGAGAGGTTTCTCCCACCACAGGAATGGTATCCTGAATGGTAGGGTGGTTAGGGGATACTGTGATACCCTTTTTACCTGTTGATGGAGAGGGATCCTGAGTTTTCAGGCCTTCTCTCCTTTGCTTTTTCATTTCAGTAGAAATGAGAGGGAACAATTCCTCAGGGATGCCCAGCATGGCTGCATGGGCATAAAACTCTACATCAGCCCAACCTGAGGCCTCTAGGTCATTACCTAAGAGACAGTCTACAGGTAAGCTAGGTGATACCACCACCTGCTTAGGGCCAGTAACTCCACCCCAACTAAACTGAATTATAGCTAAGGGAAGAAACTTAGTCGAGTTATGGACATCAATAATCTTATACTGTTGTCCAATGATGTGTTGTTCAGGAGGCACTAGGTTTTCAGTCACCAAAGTGAAACTGGCACCTGTGTCCCTGTAGGCCAAGGCCTCAACACCATTTATTGAAACTGTCTGCCTGTACTTATCCATTGTAAGGGGACAAGCAGCCAGTGTGGCAAGGCCAATGCCACTAGGTGTGACAGAAACTGTCTTGGGACTGACTACCCCAGTTTCTATGATGGACCCATAAGTGAACCCAACTACACCCTTTGCTTGACTGTTGCCAGCAGTCCCACCACTAGTACCACTACTGCTAGGGGCACTAGAGCTTGATGTATTAGTGGTGGTAGGCTCAGGGGGTTTACCTGGACAGGACTTATCCCCTGGCCTATGGCCTCTGTTTTTACACACAAAGCACCACGGCTTTTTAATGTGTGCAGGTTGTGAAGAAGAGGAAGAATTTGTTTTATCCCCACCCTCTGAAGAGTGTTTAAGATTTGAAGTGGGATCTTTGGTTTTACCCTTATCCCCATGCTTATCTTGAGATTTTTCACCATCTTTCTTCTTATTGCCATCTTTGTCACCCCCTGTATGAACTTTTCTGTTCACCCTTGTTCTGACCCATTTGTCTGCCTTCTTTCCCAATTCTTGGGGAGAGGTCAGATCAGAGTCTACCAGGTACTGGTGCAACAAATCAGACACACAATTATTAAGTATATGCTCTCTCAGGATTGTGTTATACAGGCTTTCATAATCAGTAACTTTACTGCCATGTAACCACCCCTCCAAGGCCTTCACTGAATGGTCAATGAAATCAACCCAGTCTTGTGAAGACTCCTTTTTGGTCTCTCTGAACTTTATCCTGTACTGTTCAGTGGTTAAGCCATAACCATCCAGGAGTGCATTCTTAAGAACTTGGAAATTATTAGCATCATTTTCTTTCACAGTAAGGAGCCTATCCCTACCTTTTCCACTAAATGATAGCCATAGGATAGCAGCCCACTGCCTTTGAGGGACATCCTGTACAACACAGGCCCTCTCAAGTGCAGCAAACCACTTGTTAATGTCATCCCCCTCCTTATAAGGGGGAACTATCTTGTGCAGATTCCTGGAATCATGCTCTTTTGCAGGATGACTATGGGGAATACTGCTGCTGCCACCATGGGTATCTAAACCCAACTTCTGTCTTTCCTTCTCTAATTCAAAAGACTGTCTATCCAAATCCAGCTGTTGCTTTTTAAGCTTCAGTCTGGTTTGTTCCACCCTCAACTTATTGAGTTCCCTTTCTAACATTCTGTCATCAGGGTTGGTGGGAGGGGCATTTCTAGAAACAGAGCTATGATGGGAATGAACAGAAGGAGACCTGTCCCTTACAGAAGCCACCCTAACAGCTTGGTTTACAGAAACATTACTACCAGTATGGTGAGAATAAATGCTTTTGCTATGATGTGAGACAACACTATTTATTTGGTGTGGCTCATCATCATTACCATCTATGCTAGATTGTCTAGTAATGGGCAGGCTAGGAAGTTTCTTTCCTGAATCTTTTCCTGGGGGAGTCCCTGAATCAGATTGGGAACTATTAGGTACTTTTTCAACAGATGGGGCACCTATGGCCTTATCCTGTTCTCTAAGCATGTTAAGTAACAGTTCCAAGGAAGGATTCTTCCCTACACTCAAACCTCTCTCTATACAGAGACTCCTTGCTCTTTTCCAGCTAAGGTTGTCATATGCAAGTTTGGACAGATCAACACTTTGGCCTGTGCCAGACATTTTTTAGAGAGAGTTAAAGTGATAGAAAAAGAGAAAAAAGTTTTCAGAACTTTTTGGAAAGACAGAAAAAAACTTTTTAAACTTTTAAGAACTTTTTGAAAGTTTAGAAGTACTTTTCAGCACTTAGAAAAGAGTGAAAAGAGGAAATGCAAAACTTTTTGGCTATGTGTATATACACTGACCTTGTTTTGTATATTTTTCTCTTATGAAAAGTACAATGACAAGAGTGGTATGTAGTCTCAAGCACTTATCCCACCACTGCACAACCAATGTAGGAGGCTGGACTGGCTTGTAGTGAGTACCAAGGGGTACTTGCACCTTGCACCAGGCCCAGTTGTCCCTTATTAGTGTATAGGGTGTCTAGCAGCTTAGGCTGATAGATAATGGTAGCTTAGCAGAGCAGCTTAGGCTGAACTAGGAGACGTGTGAAGCTACTACAGTACCACTTAGTGTCATATGCACAATATCACAAGAAAACACAATACACAGTTATACTAAAAATAAAGGTACTTTATTTTTATGACAATATGCCAAAGTATCTTAGAGTGTACCCTCAGTGAGAGGATAGGAAATATACACAAGATATATATACACAATAGCAAAAATATGCAGTATAGTCTTAGAAAACAGTGCAAACAATGTATAGTTACAATAGGATGCAATGGGGAAACATAGGGATAGGGGCAACACAAACGATATACTCCAAAAGTGGAATGCGAACCACGAATGGACCCCAAACCTATGTGACCTTGTAGAGGGTCGCTGGGACTATTAGAAACTAGTGAGAGTTAGAAAAATAACCCTCCCCAAGACCCTGAAAAGTGAGTGCAAAGTGCACTAAAGTTCCCCTAAGGACAAAGAAGTCGTGTTAGAGGAATAATGCAGGAAAGACACAAACCAGCAATGCAACAACTGTGGATTTCCAATCTAGGGTACCTGTGGAACAAGGGGACCAAGTCCAAAAGTCACAAGCAAGTCGGAGATGGGCAAATGCCCAGGAAATGCCAGCTGCGGGTGCAAAGAAGCTTCTACTGGACAGAAGAAGCTGAGGTTTCTGCAGGAACGAAAAGGGCTAGAGACTTCCCCTTTGGTGGAAGGATTCATCTCGCCGTGGAGAGTCGTGCAGAAGTGTTTTCCCGCCAAAAGAGCGCCAACAAGCCTTGCTAGCTGCAAATAGTGCGGTTAGCGTTTTTGGACGCTGCTGAGGCCCAGAAGGGACCAGGAGGTCGCAAATTGGACCAGCAGAGAGAGGGGACGTCGAGCAAGACAAGGAGCCCTCTCTGAAGCCGGTAGCACCCGGAGAAGTGCCAGAAACAGGCACTACGATGATGCGTGAAATGGTGCTTGCCGAAGTTGCACAAAGGAGTCCCACGTCGCCGGAGACCAACTTAGAAAGTCGTGCAATGCAGGTTAGAGTGCCGTGGACCCAGGCTTGGCTGTGCACCAAGGATTTCCGCCGGAAGTGCACGGGGGCCGGAGTAGCTGCAAAGTCGCGGTTCCCAGCAATGCAGCCCAGCGAGGTGAGGCAAGGACTTACCTCCACCAAACTTGGACTGAAGTGTCACTGGACTGTGGGGGTCACTTGGACAGAGTTGCTGGATTCGAGGGACCTCGCTCGTCGTGCTGAGAGGAGACCCAAGGGACCGGTAATGCAGCTTTTTGGTGCCTGCGGTTGCAGGGGGAAGATTCCGTCGACCCACGGGAGATTTCTTCGGAGCTTCTGGTGCAGAGAGGAGGCAGACTACCCCCACAGCATGCACAAGCAGGAAAACAGTCGAGAAGGCGGCAGGATCAGCGTTACAGAGTTGCAGTAGTCGTCTTTGCTACTATGTTGCAGGTTTGCAGGCTTCCAGCGCGGTCAGCAGTCGATTCCTTATCAGAAGGTGAAGAGAGAGATGCAGAGAAACTCGGCTGAGCTCATGCATTCGTTATCTGAAGTTTCCCCAGAGACAGAGACCCTAAATAGCCAGAAAAGAGGGTTTGGCTACCTAGGAGAGAGGATAGGCTACTAACACCTGAAGGAGCCTATCAGCAGGAGTCTCTGACGTCACCTGGTGGCACTGGCCACTCAGAGCAGTCCAGTGTGCCAGCAGCACCTCTGTTTCCAAGATGGCAGAGGTCTGGAGCACACTGGAGGACCTCTGGACACCTCCCAGGGGAGGTGCAGGTCAGGGGAGTGGTCACTCCCCTTTCCTTTGTCCAGTTTCGCGCCAGAGCAGGGGCTAAGGGGTCCCTGAACCGGTGTAGACTGGCTTATGCAGAATTGGGCACATCTGTGCCCAAGAAAGCATTTCCAGAGGCTGGGGGAGGCTACTCCTCACCTGCCTTCACACCATTTTCCAAAGGGAGAGGGTGTCACACCCTCTCTCAGAGGAAGTTCTTTGTTCTGCCATCCTGGGCCAGGCCTGGCTGGACCCCAGGAGGGCAGCTGCCTGTCTGAGGGGTTGGCAGCAGCAGCAGCTGCAGTGAAACCCCAGGAAGGGCAGTTTGGCAGTACCAGGGTCTGTGCTACAGACCACTGGGATCTGGGATTGTGCCAACTATGCCAGGATGGCATAGAGGGGGCAATTCCATGATCCTAGACATGTTACATGGCCATATTCGGAGTTACCATTGTGAAGCTACATATAGGTAGTGACCTATATGTAGTGCACTCGTGTAATGGTGTCCCCGCACTCACAAAGTTCAGGGAATTGGCTCTGAACAATGTGGGGGCACCTTGGCTAGTGCCAGGGTGCCCTCACACTAAGTAACTTTGTACCTAACCTTTACCAGGTAAAGGTTAGACATATAGGTGACTTATAAGTTACTTAAGTGCAGTGTAAAATGGCTGTGAAATAACGTGGGCGTTATTTCACTCAGGCTGCAGTGGCAGGCCTGTGTAAGAATTGTCAGAGCTCCCTATGGGTGGCAAAAGAAATGCTGCAGCCCATAGGGATCTCCTGGAACCCCAATACCCTGGGTACCTCAGTACCATATACTAGGGAATTATAAGGGTGTTCCAGTAAGCCAATGTAAATTGGTAAAATTGGTCACTAGCCTGTTAGTGACAATTTGAAAGTAATGAGAGAGCATAACCACTGAGGTTCTGGTTAGCAGAGCCTCAGTGAGACAGTTAGGCACCACACAGGGAACATATACATGCACACCTATGAGCACTGGGGCCCTGTGACAGGGTCCCAGTGACACATACATATAGGCCACAAACCTATGAGCACTGGGGTCCTGACCAGCAGGATCCCAGTGACACATAACAAACATACTGAAAACATAGTGTTTTTACTATGAGCACTGAGCCCTGGCTATCAGGATCCCAGTGAGACAGTGAAAACAGTGACAAACACCCTGACATACACTCACAAACAGGCCAAAAGTGGGGGTAACAAGGCTAGAAAGAGGCTACCTTCTCACATCCAGTAATGGGATGTGATGTCTAAGAGCCAAATTGTGTAACATGCAGCATGCTACAATGATCTAGCAAACATTCGCTGGTCTGTACAGTAGGGCCCCTCCAGTAAGGTGCAGGCACCTGAATCTGGCTTTCAGCACTCCAAAGGTGCATTTGATGACCTGTCGGGTCCTACCATGGACCTCAATGAAACGTTTTTCTGCTGCAGTAGTCGGATGCCTGAGAGGTGTAAGTAGCCATGGCAGGTTGGGATAACCAGAGTCACCTGTGTGCACAGACGTAATATGCATATTGAACTGTAGGTAAATGGGGCAGGTGGTATAGAGTGCTCAGAATACAGAGGCACACATATGACACAATACGTACCGATGAGCCAGGCTCGATCTCTTTGCACTGGTGCCATCAGGTGTGGGATGCCGCTGTTCTGCAGAAGGTAGGCATCATGCACTGACCCTGGGAACCGGGCAGTCTCTTGTGTGATGTAGAGATCTTGCGAGACATACCACATGCACATTGGTTGAGCAGAAGTTTTTACGGTTCCCGAATATCTGTTCACTCCCCCTAGGTGGCTCCAGGGCAATGTGGGTCCCATCAATAGTCCTGATCATTTGTGGCACATGTGCTACAGCGTAGAAGGCTGCTTTCACAGTGGGCATATCATCACATTGGGGGAACCTGATTTAGCTGCCTATATTTTTGAGTAGGGCACATAGGACGTTGTTCAAGACGTGGCTTAACATGGGCTGGGACATTCCAGCAGCCCAGCCCACTGTAACTTGGAAGGCAAGGAAGTGGAAGACTGCCAACACCTGTACTGTGGGTGTGATGGCATTGGCATGATGAATACCAGGCCGCAGATCCGGCTCCAACAGCCTCACAAGCACCATGATGGTCTGACGGTTCAGCCGATAGCACTGGATGACGTGCCGCACTTCAAGGGTGGCAAAATCGACCAGGGGCCTGTGGACAGGAGCGTTCCTCATCATCATTCTTCCACAGTAGCTGGGAATAGGAGGGAGTAGCAATCATTGTGTGCATTAAGGACAGTGTGGACGCAGTGGAGATGTGCATAGGCCACTGTAAAACATCCATGATGCACCTCATAAACCCCTTCTATACACATTGCAGAATTAAAATGGTAGCCTTCTGTCCTGCATGCACAGGACAGATGGAAGTGAGCGAATCCCGCCGGCGTAAGACGTCATGGCGGTAGGCGATTGTAACCGCCACGCAACTCCTCATTGGTTAACATGGTTGCCTATGGGAGACATGAGCCAATGGCGGTCACCCCTGGCGGTGACGGTGATGTCTGTGGCAGCCGTGACCATTTCATGTGCTCATGTTCATCTGACTCCTGGCACTGCTGAGAAGACCTCCACTGCATGTGCTGCTGTGTCCTGCCTCTGGTAGCCAAGATGCCATGTGCTGCAGGGGATAGGGCCCCAGCCTTCTCACAGGAAGAACTAGAGAAGCTTGTGGAGGGTGTCCTATCCTGTATGCCCAGTTGTATGGTGCACCAGGGCAGCAGGTGAGTCCACTGTGATTGCACTGTCGTTGAGTGGTACGAATGTGGACAGGGGCCTTGGAACGAGAATGAGTGACTTGTGGAAGGACCTGGCTGAGGGCAGTGAGGCCAACTGGAATGTTGAAATGTGCATATGTTCATGAGATATGTTGTGTCCAATGCAGTACCTAAGATGACACGCTACATGACTGTCTCCTTTTCTCTGTGTCATCCATGCAGGTGAGTGCCATCAGAAGAAGGGGATATGGCGTGCCATATCCAAGCAAGTGCGGACCCTGTGGGTCCACGCCTGGCAGAGCAACCACTTCGGGAAGCGGTAGGAGGATCTGAGACACTGGGCCAGGAAGATTGGTGAGGCCCAGCTGGGGATGTCCTCCCAACAAGGGAGGGGTGCCTATCGGACCCTGACCGCCCTTATATCCTGCATTTTGGAGGTGGCATACCCTGAGGTGGATGGGCACTTGAGGGCAGCACAGCAGCCACAAGGGGGTGGGTTCACATTCGTAATTAGATTATGTGGTGGGTGATAGGTGCAGCCTGTGCAGTGTGTGAAGGCTCTGGAAAGTGTGCTAGGTAGCTACTGTCGGACTAGGCTTGGGACACATAGAGGTGCTACATACATGTGTTAAAATGCCGTGCAGGATGTGAGTTGCGGTTAACTTAACTGCTAAGTAGAATCGATGACATGGCAACTGTGTAGTAGATGAGTAGGGTATGTGATGTGGACAGGGTTCCTGCTTCTGGAGTTCACACACATTGTACTCCTAACTATCCAAACAGTGTTGCTGGGGCCATATCCCTGTCTGCTGGCATGTGGTGTATGTGTAGTCTGCGAACTCTGAGGTTTCACATCACACAGCTAAATGTGCATGGCTTATGAGGCTGTGCAAGTATGCCTCCAAACGCCCGTAGAGTATTTAGCTTGGGTCTTGTGATCGTAAAGAGCCATGACCAAATGGGCTGGTTCATACATGTGTTGAGGGTATGGCTTTCATCCTGTACAGGATTGCATGTGTGTCAGCTTGAGTGGAGCACATGTGCATTACTGTGGTGGTACACATGGGCTGTTATTAGAGTGGCATGTGTGAGTGAAGGCATGACATGTAATGGCATGGCATTAGAGTATGTTTTAGTGACGTGTGTGGCTGTTGTGCTGGCATTGACCAATTGCTCCCTGTCTCTCTTTCTCCCACCCTGTCTCTCACTGTCCCACCGTCCCACTCTCTCCTCCTGTGTCTTTGTGTGCATCAGCATCAGCTGGCGAAGGAGAAGGGGCACCGCCGAGGGGGGAAGCCCCATACAAACCCTGATCACACACCCTCCACCCCCCATCCCTCAGGTACCTGCATGCCCCATTGATGCCCCTGCCCTGTGGAGGTCTGCACATTGCACTCAGGAGTAAAGTTGGGCTCTCCTCATATGCCCAGTGTGCCCGGGACATTTGGTCAATCATGCACTGGCCCTTGTGGAATTTTGTAAATAGTTTTTTTAATTACGGTTTTTATATTGAAATCATAAACAGCCATGACCCAATGGCAAATAATATTTATCTGCAACGGCACAGTTGGTGTTGATGCTACATAGCTTGTCCTGGCTTTCCTTGCGTATGTATGTGTGGTGAAAGTGTGTTTGTGCGTGTGTGTGTGTGAGTACTAATGTCCTTACCTCCAGTGTGTGCTAGGCTGGGGTACTTACGGCTGGTGTCTATGTTGGCGTTGGTGGTCCTGGATGTCAATGGCCAGCAGGAGCATTGGAAAGACCTGCAATGCGCGTGCCATGGCGCCTACGGACGTGCCTGTGTTCCTGAAGGTGGGTGCTTCCTTTAATGTTGTTTGTTTCCACCATGGTTTTCACATGGTTAAACCGCCCTGGAAGTCCTGGAGGTGTGCAACCTCGTAATTCGTTGGGTGGAAACTGTCTGTCCACCGTCCTGAAGAGGCCTTCCTCTGTCAACAGAGGTACGTCCACAAAGGCGGTCCGGATGGAAACTTGACTGTGTTTGGCAGGTGCCTTCCCAGTACTCGTAATATGGCAGTCTATACCGTCAGGCTGGCGGCAGTGCAACCGCCATCTCCACCGCGGCGGTCTACTGACAGCCTAACTCGTGATGAGGGCCTGAGTGTTCACCTCATCACACCTTTTAACGTGCACGCATAAGAGTGTTCACCTCACGATATATTTGAGCTTGCACGAATATTGCATATGTTTGTATGTGTCCCTTTCAATGAGCATCACAGGAGTTTTGGATCTTAGAATAAAGTGGAATTGGCCACAAGGTGAAGAATATACTCGTTGGTGAACAGGGTGCTATATGACCCTTGTGGCATTGCTGGCAACACAGCGATAGCTACAATAATGAGCATATACATTTGCAATTCCATATTTAGGTACCACTTCCTATGTCCTGATAAGGCCCATAGATGGAGGGCCGAAACGCGTTGACAAAGGGAGACAAGTATAAATTTGTTTATATAAAGCGCAAATGCCAGAATTAAAACATCTTTCCAGTGATCAATTAACGTTTTCACTGTGATGTATAATACATGTGTATTTTTCCCTACTCTATACCAGTATAGTATCAGTGTTGTTAGATAGCCCAGGTATAGTGGAGTTACAAGGGCTTTCCCCCATGGTTATGTATATACACTATGTAGCTCTCTGGGCAGGGTGCAATATATTTAAAAGGTAGGACATGTGCTGGTGTGTTTTATATGTGCTGATAGTGAAATACTGCCATATTCGGTTTTCACGATTGCAAGGCATATCTCTCTCATAGGTTAACATGAGGACTGCCTTTAAATATCTTTTAAGTGCAATTTCCCATAGGGAGCAGAATGAGAATGGAGTTTGGGGTCTCCGAACTCACAATTTAAAAATACATATTTTGGTAAAGTTGGTTTTTAGATTGTCAGTTTGATAATGCCACTTTTAGAAAGGTTTACTTGCTGTGGACCCTAACGCGCCAGGTTGTGCCTATTCCAGTCTCTGGGCCCAGGTAATAAAAGCTGGTTGAGAAACAAGAAAAACTAGTTGCACCAACTTCGGATGACGCCAGAACCGATGCCGCTGCCTGACTCCGCGACGCCACCTGCATCAGAAGTCGTGGTCGCCGCAGGAGTGAGACAACCGTGACTGACTCTGCAGTCCCGCCGCATCCAAACTGACATCCTGCGACATTGTGAGCCCCAAGTGCCATATCACCAACGTTCGTGACACCCGACTCCGCCTGCAGCCCTGTGGAGTGACCTCGGCCCCACGAAGTCACCCGCCACATCTTTATCAACTCCACAGGAGCCTAAGGAACCAACGCTTTGCACCGACGCCGCATCACCTCCCCTGCTCCGAAGTAAGAAACCAAAGCTGCACCGGATCCAGTGACACCTCACCTCCCCAACTCCGTGCACCGGCTTGTTTTTTCATTACCAAGTCCGTGCGACTCAATGACCGGCACCATTCATGTCGGATTGTTAGGAAGGACTCTGTCACAACTCTGTGATAAATTGAAGCATTTGTGTTTCTCAGTGCTATATTGAAGCTTAATCTTTGAAAATTCATAACTGTTTGTTGATTTAGCTAAATATTGGCTATTTTTCTAAACCAGTGTGGAGTCCTTTTGTAGAGTTTTCACTGTGTTACTGTGTGTGTTTGTACAAATACTTTACACATTGCCTCTGAGATATGCCTGACTGCTTGTGCCAAGCTACTGAGGGGGTGAGCAGGGGTTATCTGAACTGTGTATCTCCCTTACCCTGACGAGAGCGAGGGTCCCTGCTTGGACAGAGTGCAAACTGACTGCCAACCAGAGACCCTATTCCTAACAGGCCCTTGCATACATTTATTCCATATAGGCATTCTTGTCCTGAAGTCTGCACGTTTAGTTCCAGGATCACACAAATTCAGAACAAATTCAGAATATGAGGCATTGTTTTATTTTCTGTGCTCATAAGGAGACGACTCTTCAGTTTTAGTCAAAGTAAAACGCTGTCCTGCACCTTTGACAAACAGATTAGCTTGCCGTTTTATTATTTAAACCACGTCCAAGCTGAAGTCGGTGAGAGGTGCACTTCTGGCAGTCACCATGGAAAGCTGCTGTGAGATGCAGTCCCACTGTCCCCAAACTTCATCCTGAGCAGGAAGATGGCTGTACCTTCAGTCGGAGGTGCATTCGTGCATGCACTGAGCCTGGCTTCCTGACATACTGCACCAAGGTATCAGGTTAGCTCATTCCACATGGGCGGGCACATGAGGACGCCCGACATGCTCTCTTTAGCATAGAGGCTAGTAACAGATGAGAGTAACATTAGCAACATTATGAATAATTACTATGATTCAATTGTTTGTATTTTACATTATTCTAAAACTGCTTGTTACAATAATGTGTCTCATCTTTTTTACAACTGCAGTTCATGTTTTATTTGCAAAGATTAGAGCTTTTCAATAAACTTTTGGAAATGCAATATTTTTTTATCTCTCATTTGTGAGCACTTTGGGCGTGCAAGAGTGAAAACAAAAGAGTTATGTCTTGTTCCACAATTTTTATGAAAATCTGTGAGTCATGTTCTAGGTTACTGGCAACATCCATAATTTTGAAGGTTTAGGAGTTTAGATGTGGTTATGTCAGCCAAACAGACCAATACTTACTGATTTTATAAGAAGACGCAGCCTCTGTAATATATTTTGTTATTATAAATACACAGTCCTGATAGAAGGGCTGTCATCTATAATGTTTTCCTCTCTTTGAGATCCATTCATTAAACTTTGCCTCTGTGTCAATATGATTTCATAAAGTAAACTGATGGTTCTGCCCTGCCTGCGGTTGGTACTAAGTACAATTATTCAGCAGCGTGTGCTGTGGTGAAGGGTGTCATGAAAGACAGGTGGTGTATTTCAGGCACAAAAAACATATACAGAAACTTTAATTGATTGCACTGCTCAGCTGGCTGAACTGAAAGGCTTGGTTCTGGCACCAAAGAATACCGATCCTGAATATCCCACATTGATAGTGTGATTCCTATTACCATGTCCAGTCCAGACCTTTAATGATAATTTAACTTACTGGCGCTTGGATTCACTGATTTCAAAGGAAAGGCTTCCAAGCACATATTGCTTTGTGGTAAGGTGGCAGCACTTAAGTTTGGTTTGCCACGGGCTGATGTTATTCATACATTGATTATTCAACTAGTTGGTATACACATTGCAGGGAATTCATTGGCTGATGAAACTGCCAAGGTGGCTGTTCAGACAATTTTAGTAGCTGTGATTACTTATTCCCAAATGTGGAATGCTATTCACAATATAGCTGCAGTCACTGCTTTGGCTAGTGGCGAGCCCTTGACTAAAGGCTATTCATCTAAATACTCCTATCTAGTGAGTCCTCAAAAGGTCATTTTAGTCTGCATTCCCGGGGTGGGTGACCGAAGGATACCCAACAGGGACCGCAGGTGAAAGTTAATAATAGATGCTCAAGAGGGGTTAGTATCTGCACATGCTGGGGTGCCAGCTACCGCTTCTTTACTACATAAACGCTACCATTGGCAGGATCTTTACGAACAGACAAAACATGGTGTCCTTAGTTGTGACGTTTCTCATCAAATTAAAATGTATATTGATGCACAACCACAGCAGACACCTCTTTTGGTTTCCAACAAGCCATTACAATGTGTCTATTTAGATCAATGTGGACCACTCCATTCGGATAGGTCATTTAAATTTATTCTATTGTTGATTCTTGTTTATGATTTCTGTGGGTTTAGCCACAGCGATCAGATGATGCTCTAACTGTTATTAAAGACTTGCAAGTGTGGTTGGTACATATGCCGTAGCAGCATTGTACTTGGACCAGGGACCAGCTTTCACTTCTAAGGCTCACCGGGATCCTATGGGCAGCGCGAGTGTTGCATGCATTATTACACCCCCTATCATCCTGAACAAAATTTGATAGTGGAACAGAAGATCCTTTAGTTAAAGCAGTCCTCAACAATTAGAATATTCGGTTCAGGTTGCAGTTGGTCCCATCACCTGTATGGAGTCAGAGAGCAATAAATAATCTGCCTAAAAGGTCTTTGGGTCACCAGACTCCCTGTGAACTTCTCTATGGTGTTCAGATGTATGTTTCAGATCTTGATACCTCTGGCACAGTGGCTGGAGGTGCACCTTTTGACATCAATGAATGTTTTGCTATCTTACAGGAATTACAAGACTTCTGAGATGAGCACTTCATCTGCCACTAAATATTCCGCCACCGACAAAGAGAAGGGGCAAGCAGTAGCTCCTGGCTTGTTTCCTAATGTCGGGGATTTAGTCTGAGAGAAGATTGCAGATAAAAAGTGTTTGGCACACCCTACCATGCACTGGTGCCTGACCTTGCTGTCAAAGTTACTCAAACTGTGATTTTGTCACCGCTCACTGGTTGCAAATACAACAAACTTACTTCAATTGATTTGATCAAGCTACACCATGTGGCCAGTCCTACATAGCAGGCCACAGGGTTTTCTGGGTAGTTCCCGATCACCTCTCCCTCCCCTGCACTTAATCCCTTTACATGTATTAAGCAGTCAAAATCTTTCTATACCCTGGGAGGGGTCTACAGATGTAGAACTTTCCATTGTACCAGTTAATGATGATAACACAGGATGTGGTGCTAACGTGAGTTTGCCATGTGCCACTGCTGCTCCTTGCAATGAAGTTATATATTATCAACCAACTGTCTTCGACGAGTGTCGTCCCTGGAACACAAGTGGGGGACCCAAGTGACCCCCACTGTCCAGAGGTCCAGCTGCACGAAATTGGTGGAGGTAAGTCCTTGCCTCCCCTCACCAGTCAGTGCCACTGTGTATCCCGTGATCTGCAGCTACAGGTGCTTCTGTCCATCCTGCCAGGAATCCCTTCATGCACAGCTGAGCCTAGGTCCCTAGCACTCCGTCCTACGATGCCCAGCTCCCTGAGTTGACCTCCAGTGACGTGGGACTCCTTTCTTCAGTGTTGAGACGACCGCCCGGGCAGCACCCTTTTACTACAACTGTGACTCTTGCTTGTAGCAAGGCTTGTTTGCTGTACTTTTACAAAGTAACCACCCTGCATCGGCCAGCGCAATGTGGGACAACTTCTGCACAAAGCAGAACCTCCTACCTTCTTCCTTTGGTGCAAAACCAGCATTTACTTCTAACCGGAGGCAGCCATTTTGCACCTTCATCAGGGGTTTAGTGGGCTCCCGCCCCCCCTGGACACTTCAGCGACTCTTGGACTTGGTCCCCTTCCTTTACAGGTCTTCAGGTCCAGGAATCCATCTTCAGTGCTTTGCAGTCTTTTGTGGTCTTTGCAATATCTTCTATCACAGCTTTAGTGTGTCTTTGGGGGAAATAGTAGTACTTTCCAGGGTCCTGGGGTGGGGTCTTCTTTACACCCTTGGTGTTTTCTTACACTCCCAGCAATTCTCTACACACTACTCCTGTCTAGGGGTGCACACGTGCTTCGCATTCCAGTTTCTCAGTATACGGTTTGTGTTGCCCATAGGCCCATTGCTGTCTATTGTGATTTTCAGTAATTGCACTGTTTTCTGACTGTTTGACTTACCTGATTTCATTATCTGTGTATATTTTATGAATGTTACTTACCTCCTAAGAGAGTATATCTTCTGAGATAATTTATGGCATATTGTCACTAAAATAAAGTACCTTTATTTTTAGTAACACTGAGTATTGTATTTTCTTATGATATAGTACTGAGTGATAAGTGGTATAGCAGGAGCTTTGCATGTCTCCTAGTTCAGCCTAAGATGCTCTGCTACAGCTACCTCTATCAGCCTAAGCTGCTAGAACACTACTACATACACTAATAAGGGGATAACTGGACCTGGTATAGAGTGTAAGTACCATTGGTACCACTACAAACCAGGCCAGCTTCTCACAACCCCCAGAAGGCTCACAGCTCCCATCCCCAGGCCTATTACAGCCCCGGGGACCCCATCCTCTGGGGCCCGTCAATATAAGAAATGGGCTAGGGGGCACATAGTCCCCCTCTCCGGGCCGATTTTGGCTCCAGGAAGCCCATCCCCTGGGACATGCCCAATCACTAAAAGGGGAGGGGGATGCATGGCCTCACTCCCTGGGCTGATTTTAGCCCCAGGGACTCATCTCCTGGTTCCTGGCTTATTACTGCAAGGGGAGGAGGCCACTCAGCTTTCCACCCCGGGCTGATTTCGGTCCTCGGAACACCATCCCAGGGCCCGACCACTTAATTGTGTGTGTCCTGGCGACACCCAGGGCACCCAATGTCCTCAGTTAGAGGTTGCGAAGGGAGGAGCTCCTGCCTCTTGTGGGAGCTGGTATTGAATCTGCATGCAGGGAGCAGCAAAGAATGCTGCTCCCTGCATTAAGGAGCATTTTTTTATCTGTTTCTATAGATGAAAACTTTACTGTCAGACAGCGGTAGCATTTTTCATGCTCCCGCAAGCTGGGATCAGAGTTACTGTTTGCTCTCACTTGGCGGGATCTGTCAAATAGCTATGTCCCGAGGGTTGGCACTTCGGGACACAGGGAGCCGGCCCTGGAGGGTGGTGGTACCCATGGCCATTAACAGCTCTAGCAGTGGGCCACCCTCCCTTTGCAATGCATGCGGCCAAACATGCAGCCCCCTCAGAGGGCCTGGCCCCAGGGGAGGGGTCCCCAGGGCCACAATTGGCCCAGGAGGGGTGCCTCGTGGGGCCCCTCCCTATTATTACATTTGGGCTGGCCCTACGAAATGGGGTCTCTGGGGCTGAAATCGGCAAAGGAGGCCCCCCTCCCATTGTTTAAAATTAGCCAGGCCCTGGGGGGGGTGGCAGTCCTCATGGCCATAGTGAGCCCGTGGAGGGGCGCCACATGCACCCCTCTCCCCAATATATTAGATAAAATTGCCCCAGGACCTAGCCCACCCAGGCGGCATATTAAAAATGGGAATAGATGAAGTTGTTGAGAGTCAATTGCAATTATCTCTTTTAAATGAAATTGTGGAGATAATATATCAGCTTGAAAATTGAGTACTGTTTATGTTGCCTATTGCTATCACCATAATGTTTCTAAACATTTTTTAATTCTCTTAACTTTTGCATGATTTTGTTAGATTAGACTACCATACCCAGAATGCACTGGTACGGGAGAGACAAAACTTCACTATTTAAAGAAAAGAGAAATGGGACTCACTAACCGTGAGCAAGACTCAAGTGGCGTTGAAACGCGTTGGTTGCTGTTTTGTTGAATAAACATGCCATAAAGGATTCTTTGGAGTGCGATAAACATTTCTTTGGATATAACATATATATATATTGTTGGAAATGGCTTTTCTGCAGGGTCACGCCCAAACTTTTTGCCTTCCTCCTTCTCTTTTTCTGACATCATTTTTGCTGGCTTTAGGTCTCTGCTAATCAGTGCTAAAGTGCATATGCTCTCTCCTTAAAACATGGTGTCATTGGCTCATACCCAATTGGCTTATTTAATTTACTTGTAAGTCCCTAGTCAAGTGCACTACATGTGCCCAGGGCCTGTAAATTAAATGCTACTAGTGGACTGCAACGCTGGTCATGCCACCCACATAAGTAGCTCCCTAAGGAGCTTGCCTAATTCCTTCAAGGTAATGGTAAACTGGACCCATCACAGCACAGTTTTCGTAGTGCACACAGCACGGAAATGGCATTAATTTCTACTTCAGACATTATTCGCCAAAGAGGGGATTTGGGAGAAGGTACGATTCTAGTTCTGCTGGATTTGTCGGCAGCATTTGATACTATTTCTCCTACCATTCTGCTTGAAAGTATGTCCCAGGCCGGAGTGAGAGGGAAGGCTTGGAAGCTACTTAGCTCCTTTCTTACGGATAGAATGATCACGGTGGCCTGTGGTGACCATCATGCTACCCCTTTTCATCTTCCGTGTGGAGTTCCGCAGGGGTCCTCTCTCAGTCCTACGCTTTTAAATATATATATGGCGCCTCTGGCGAATCTGGTACGATCCTTTGGCTTCCAGATGGTTTCCTATGCAGATGATACGCAGGTGATTGTGCCCGTTTCACATAACTGGGAGGACACAAAGGAGAAATTCCAACGCTGTATGACAGCAATCAACAACTGGATGGCCAACAATTGGCTCAAACTTAATGGGGATAAGACGGTGATTATGTGTTTTGGGCGCAATAATTCTCCTTGGAACAACAGTTGGTGGCCCCCGGTCTGTGGGGGCTGTCCTTCTCCATCTCCCTCTGCTAAAAATGTAGGCATCATTTTTGACGATACCCTCTCTTTCAAGTTACAGATTAATCATACAGTTAAGGTCTGTTTCTGGATATTAAAAACGCTTAAGAAAATCTTACACCTTCTAGAGGATGACTTAAGGCGGCCGGTAGTGCTGACGCTAGTCACCTCAAGACTTGATTACTGCAATGCACTGCTGCTAAATGCGAACAAAACGTCCCTTGACAAACTTCAGTCTATCCAGAATACGTCAGCGTGCCTTATTCTGAATCTTCCCCAGTCCGCATTGGGTATGGGCTGTTTGATATCTCTCAATTGGTTACCAATTAAAAAGAGAATTATTTTCAAGACACTCTGTCTTACTCAGAGAGCCTTACAGTCGGAGGGCTGTGACTATTTGAAGTCTTCTTTGCAATTTCATCAACAGACTAGATATCTGAGATCTGAGATCTTCCTTCAAATATATGATCACGGTTCCTCGCTGTAACAAGGCTAGGTGGGGAGACCGTGCCTTTACGGTGGAAGCGGTGAGGCTTTGGAACGCCCTGCCTTTCACGCTCTGACAAATTGCGACTCATTTTACTTTTAGGAAAAGCCTAAAAACCTGGCTCTTTACTCAATAGGTATTCCTGTTGGTAGCTTGTGCTCCTCCCTTAGTCCTCGGTCAGATTAGCGCTTCGATGTTTTTGCCGGAATGCGCTCTATAAATGAAACAATACAATACAATACAACCATGTCTCAGGCCTGCCTCTGCAGTGCCTGTGTGCAGATTCACTGCCACTTCGACTTGGCATTTAAAAGTACTTGCCAAGCCTTAAACTCCCCCTTTTCTACATATAAGTCGCCCCTAAGGTAGGCCCTAGGTAGCCCATAGGGCAGGGTGCTATGTAGGTAAAAGGCAGGACATGAACATGTGTGTCCTATATGCCCTGGTAGTGTAAAACTCCTAAATTCGTTTTTACACTGCTGTGAGGCCTGCTCCTTTCATAGTATAGCATTAGGGCTACCCTCTTGTACTGTTTGAGTGGTAGATCCTGATCTGAAAGGAGTAGCCAGGTCATATTTTCAGTATGGCCAGAATGGTGATACAAAATCCTGCTTAATGGTGAAGTTGGATTTTATATTACTATTTTAAAAATGCTACTTTTAGAAAGTGAGCATTTCTCTACACTGAAATCCTTCTGTGCCTTTCAATCCACGTCTGGCTAGGATTAGTTGACAGCTCCCTTGTGCATTCACTCCAAACACAGGATGCTCAGTCACACTTGCATACATCTGCATATTGAATGGGTCTTCCTGGGCTGGGAGGATGGAGGGCCTGACAATACATGTCAAAGGACAGTAGTCTGCCCTCACACAAAGGACTGTCACACCCCCTACTGGGACCCTGGCAGACAGGATGGAACTGAAACGGGACCTTGTGTACTACTAAGCCACTCTTTGAAGTCTCCTCCACTTCAAAGGCACATTTGGCTATTTAAGCAGGGTCTCTGACCCTACCAACTTAGACACTTCTTGACAAGACACTCTTGTCACAAACACTTCCTGGAGAAGGGAACCTCAACCAGAACTTGCAACCTGGTAAGAACTGCCTGGCTGCCCAAATGACTCACCTTACTGCTTTCTGAAAAGGACTGCTGCCTTGCTGTTGCCCTGCTGCCTTGCTGCTCTCTGGCTGTGCTGAGAAGTCCTCTCCAAGGACTTGGATAGAGCTTGCCTCCTGTTCCCTGAAGTCTCAGGACCAAAAAGACTTCATTCCTGCAAGAAGAAATCCCAGTGCGGTGAAAATCGATGCACCGCCTGCCAGAAACGATGCACAGCCTGCACCGCGGTGAGAAAATCCCTGCACGCCGAACTGGAACGACGCAGCCCTACTTCGCAAGACGATCAACCCAGTGTAGCGACTGGAAATTTGATGCATGGCCCACTGGATTGAGGCACAGCAGAGCCAGAACGACGCAGCCCGACTTCCTGAGAGGAATCGAAGCAGCGCCTCCCATGCAGTAGAATTTTCCACGCAACACCCACCGGATCGACGCAGTCCCTGTGACTTCGTCCTGCCAGCTCCGGATTTCGACGCATCGTCCCCAGGGCGTCTGAAAACCCTGCAACCCAAAGAGGATCCAAGTCTGAGTGCCAGAAATCGACGCAAAGCCTTCCCTATGTGAAAAACAAATGACGCATCGCCGTGTGCGGCTCGAGAAATCGATGCACACCTCCCTGTTTTCCACACCTTTCCTCCTCTATGGTTCCTAGCGGAGATGTTGCACGCAAACTAAATACTTGCAAGAGACATTTGTTGCTTTTAAGAGACTAAAGACACTTTATATCATTTTTACAGTGATATTTCAAAATATACTTATTGCATCTTAATCGTTTTTGACCTGCATCTTACCAGATACATATTATATATTTTTCTAAACACTGAGTGGTGTCTTTTTGTGATGTTCTACTGTGTTATTGCATGATTTATTGCACAAATACTTTACACATTGCCTTCTGAGTTAAGCCTGACTGCTCAGTGCCAAGCTACCAGAGGGTGGGCACAGGATAACTTGGATTGGGTGTGACTTACCCTGACTAGAGTGAGGGTCCTTGCTTGGATGGGGGGTAACCTAACTGCCAACCAAAGACCCAATTTCTAATATATATATTATATATATATATATATATATATATATATATATATATATATATATTCATAAATATCCAAATAATTTTTCAGATTTCAGTCTAAAGAATCCGCATGCACTCTGTAATGTGTTTCACCACAATTTAATCAAATGACACATTTTGGTTACACAGAAACATATACAATACCAAACCAAATAACAGATAACAGACACAGATTTCTCCTAATTGTCAAATGGTCTTTTTTCTTTCACACAAACCAAACTGTGATTATAATTTGAATTAGTTAACCATGGTGTAATGCAGAGGGATTCACATAAGAGAATGCTGAAATATGATTACGGCTCCCAGTTTTCAGATTTTACTGATTTTTACAGATAAATACCGACATAAAACAGTGTGTTCCCTGTCTGTATTTATTTTTAAAAGTGGAAAAATACTGAAAATTGTGCTTCTAATAAGTGACTTCCCATGCTATCTGTTGTGAATTCCAAGACAACATATGAGCATATAGACAGCATCGGGAGTTAAAAACCAGATTAAGATATCTTTAAATACAGATATATGTTAAAATACATTTGTAGTAAATTGCTAATATTTACCTGTGACCAGTACTTAATATGTGAAGAAATAAGTGCCAGGGCCCTTGTTCAGAGACCACTGCAGCATTCGCCACCCACAGCACTACTAATGACAATTTAGACTACACATTAAAAATGGCTAATACGTGTCAGCCAAGCTATTTTTACAGCTTTGGGTGGAACGTATTAATTATTTTTAATGTATATATAATTATTAAACAACTGTTGTTGTGTTCATCAAAAATTAGACAAGCAGCACCACAATGTGGCTGGCTGCCATGAGTCCCAGTGCTGACAATTAAGTGCTGGTGATGAGCACCAGAAACCACTGGCTCAAATTAAGCACTGCCTGTGAGTGTATTGTTTTGCTACATTTGGCTGCTGAATTTGCTAAAATGTGACAGACATCAAAGTATGAGTGCACGTTAATCAGTTAACTAAATGTGGCAATGTACCATTTTGACTCCCCTTATTTGCAAATCACAAAATAAATATGGATAAATGCTAGAAATATGGGCAAAAAATAAATATGAATAAATATAGACAGAACTGTTAAAAAATACATATCATTAAAACGGGAGCCATATTTATTATATAAAAACATACAACAGATAGGAAGAAAATACTGCATGTGTTTAACACAAAACTGTTGTCATTTTCCTATGACAGTGTTGAGGAAGCCGCTGTAGTGAATTGAATATGAATTTATATTTATCCTGTGGCAAACCAGTTTTTTTCAGTGCCCCCCACCCACACCTTTTAGCCACACCTGTGACCCTTGGATGCAGGTTTTCTGAATTTGAGGGTGCCCTGGGCTCGGATAACCAGCCCCATGCCTGTGCTCTGATTAAACATATATACAAATTAGGCATAATTATAATTGGCATGACAACCTATCTTTAAGTCCTTAGTATATGGTAGGGCAGGTAGGTTTAGAGGTCCAGCAGATTTAATGCTTATGTGTCCACTGCTATGGTGCCTGTTGTCATTTTAAAGGCAGCCCTGCTTTGCAGGCTGCTTTTACAAGTCAATTATATGCAAATTCGACTTTGGAATTAAAGGTACTTCCAAAATCTCAGGCTACTTTATTTCAACATCTAAGTCACCCCTAAGGTCCCTCTTAGGTACTCCAGGTCGACTTAAAATGATAGAATAAATCCAACAATTTGACACTGTTGATTTATTATAACTTTCACAGAAAAAAAGTTATAGAATTTTCTTTTCCTTGAGCCAAAATCCAGCCTCCTCTGATTGGCCAGCCTCTACAAGGATGAGCCAAGCTGCCTTAATGAGATGTGAAGTGGCCTACATTGAGACAAAGGGACGTATGGTGGTGGAGATCTGCCCCAAGGTAGGATGGCAGCTGGTAGCCAAACTGGTCTTCAAAGAGGGAATGACAGGACAGGACCCAGGCTTGCCTGACATCCTGCTACCCCAGCTAAATGGGGGTGCCAGTAATTATATTAGCAGAACGCTGTAAGGGAAGTGTTAGGGAAATTAGGCCACAACAGTGGGGTGGCTTAGACAGAACCTAACCCCAAGGAGAGACTTTCTCCATCTTTGATTTACAAAGAATAGTGCTTCCTGGAACTGATTATTGCCACACTTTGCAGGAAGTGGTCACTGCAGAAGCTGGCACTCTGCACCCCATTGGCCAGAGGTGCTCCCCTGCTTGCCAGCCCCGGAACACTGAATAAATATGGAAGAGTTGCCCAGCAACTCAAATCACTGCCTGAAACTGCAAAGAGAAGGAAGACTGTCCTGATGGAACCCTGGTCTGCACCCCCAAAGGACTGTACTCTGGAAGACTGCACCTGCTGCACATTGAGAAACTACAGCTCCAAGGGCCGTGTATGGCTTCAAGAAGTGAAGCAGGCCTCGAAAAATCATAAAAATGTTACAAGTCCTGCAGGTCAAGTAGCTTGAATAATCTACTCGACCTAACTGTAATGTACTTGACCTGGAAACGGGTCTCAAATTGTGTGATTCTAGGCAAATATTGTATTTTACAGTCGCCTTTTTCTTCATTCTCACATATGAGTGCACCTTCAAATATGTGAGTTCAGCATTTCTGCTGTAAAAAAAATCCTCTTTTGTTTGATTAAATACACTAAACATTTGCTCCATGTATAATAAATATAGCCCACATATAGGGAACACACGATCCATGCATGACTTGCCTCTTAGTTTACAAATAGATTTGCCATCGGGGCAGGAGTGTTTCTCAGTTTATGTTTAAACACTCCCATTTAATAAATATATTACTAAAGCATGATGTAGCAGCGCACTGTCATTTACAGACTGTAAATTTCCAAGAAATGTCCAAAAACCTTCCCACTAACTTGCAGCTTTACTGATAGAACTATACAGTGTATTAACAATAATCAGTGAAAATTGGGTTTCAGAAAACATTTATAATTTTCACATCACCAAGTAAAGTGTTTTGACTTTTTTTCATCGTATTAAAATATTTTTTTCATCACACAGAAGTACAAAAAATGGTGTTTCACAGCTACTGAAACATATTTTGAAATGTTTGTAAAGTTGAGTTAGTTATATAAATGGTGTGTGTTAGGACAAACCTAATACCAAAAGCCTTTCACTTCACGTAGGTCAGACAGTTCACCTTACAAAATTCTGGAACTCTGCAGTTACAAGGAAAAGTATTTGCATTGCGAGAAGACATCTGGCTTTTGACCTCTGTCTCTGAAAACATAGCAAATGTGACAAGAATAAGAATTAAAGGCATCATAATTGCTAGTTCAGTTTCTGACTGAATAGAACACCTGTTCTTTGTCCACTCCCAGAAGGGTCCAGTGGAATCTAAAAATAACTCAACCTCATAAAATAAAACTCACCATAGAGAGTGGTCAAGTAGATTTTTCGAGCCCCGTGAAGGAGTGGACACCCTGACAGCAACAGGTTAACAGAGCTTCACCTGCACCATCTCCTTCAAGAAGACCCCAGTTGGCCTTTGAAGGAATTGGCCAGGTGCATTCTGGGAAACATAGTCCTAACCTTCCAAGGAACATTTCAGAGCTTGCAGACCCTTCAATTGGTGTTGTTTCGGAGACCAAAGAACTCGGCCTGGAAACCTGAAGAAGAAGGACTACATTGCTAATCCCCTGCTCTGCACCGAGTAGGACTGCACTCACAAGTGCGACACCTGCTGCACACGCTGGGCTTCACAAAAGAGGACTTTGCTTGTCTTCTAAAGGATTCAGGAGAGGACTTTTTCTGTAAGTGACAGGTATAAAGGGGCTACCAAGCATCACCTGCATCAACTCCTACAAGAAGAGCCCCGGTGGACAGCGTTCAGTGGACTTTTAAGGATTTGGCCAGGTGCACTGTGGGAATTGTATTCCCAAGGAGCAACTCAGAGATTCTAAAACCTTGGATTGGTGTTGTGGGCCACTTTCCTGCATCAAGAAACACTACTGGAAGTAAGTGTACAAGTTTTACATCATTGGCAGCGAGAACACTTGACCTTGTCCCGGTCCAGCATGGCCTTCTTTTTTAGCCCTTTGAGTGCTATTTGCTTTTAAGTGCTAGTTTTAGTTTTAATCTTTAAAAATACATATCTCTGGCTCCCTACATTGGATTTTTTGTCTTTTTTTTTGGTCATTTTAATCATGAAAATATTTCCTTTTATAATTTGGTGTTGGATTTTTATTGTGTGTTGTGTCTTATTTATTTAATGTATTGGTGTTTTTAAATGCTTTACACAACTGTCTCTCAGGTTAGGCCAGCTGAGGGGACGTGGAGTGGAGTGAGGGGAAGCTCCCACACAGATGATTCAGGCTCAGTTAGTAGCCCTAGCTATAGAGAAGAAGAAACTGGAAATGGCCAAGAAGAAGTGGGCAAGGAAGAAAGAAAGAAGGAATGCTGGCAGCGAAAATGAGGAAGATGCTGATATGTCCAAAGGTGCTAGGTTTGATCCCAGGCTTCCAAAGGGAATAGTTCCCATATATGTATAGGAGGACAACATTGACAAATGGGAGCCTGCATTTGAAAGGGCCCTTAGGATGAGAAGGGCCCATTCTAGATATTGGTTTTCACTCCTGCCAGAGTTGATTCCAGTAGCTGGGAGGTATAGGCTCCTGAGCCTAGAGGGGGATGAGGCAGAATCCTACCCCCACATGAGACAAAGCCTAGTCAGAAAATTTGATCTCACCCCAAAACAGTGCAGAGTGAAGTTCAGAGACACCCAAAAGGTACATACTCAGTGCCGGGTGGACTTTGAAGATGTCTCAGTGAAGGCACTAGACAGCTGGATTAAAGGTAAACAGGTGAGTGCGTATGAGGGGCTGTATAGTTTAATTCTTTAAGAGCTCATCCTGACTCATTGTGTACAAGAGAAGGTACACCATTATCTAGTAGATTCCAAGTTGTCTGGCCCCAGGGATCTGGGGAGACAGCTGATGAGTGGGTGAGATCCCAGGTTTCCCATCAGCACTGGCGGGGGGACTCCAGGAAAGGGGTTGGGGGTTAGGCACCAAACAACCAAAGCATGGAGGTAATACGCCTACCAGAGACTTTCTTTCTACCCCAGAACCCTAAATGGAAGCAGAGTAGAACCCACCCCAGTTCTGATATGCAGAAGCAGGGGTACTCAGGGCTTTAAAAGTACTTGAATAACAGGCTGTGTTTTGACTGTGAGAAGCCAGGTCACTTCAGGGGTGACCCCACCTGTTCCAAGAAGGTGATTAGCACTGGATTGTCCTGTGTTGCCATAGAGGAGGACTCCTCAGATAATGAGGCCATCATAGCATTGTGCTGGGAGTCAGGTCCAGATGGTAAATTGGTGATCCCTGAGGGTAGGAGTAGGCACTTCCACCCCATACAGGTGAATGGGATTCCTACCACTGGCCTGAGAGACACCTGTGCCAGTCACAATAGTGAGCGACGGGTTGGTATCCCCAGACGAGTACGTGCCAGGAGAAACAAGGAGGTTACGGATAGCCGCAGATGAAGTCACAACCAAAGCTGTAGTCATAGTGCCCCTGGAGAGGGAGGGTACCCTTAGCTGGTATACTGACTTCCACTTAGATTATTTTCTAGGCAATGACTTCCCAGAGGTTGGTCTGGTCCCAGATGGGGCAGTCGCCCAGGGTACCCCCTCCATCCAAAGCCACTCTTAAAAAGAGGTTCTGTAAGCCAGTCCTTGAACTGACAGATGGGAAAAAACTTTAACCATCATCTGCACTGTGGTCCCCAAGGGATCCACACTCCACTGACTGCAATCAACCCATCATTTTCATCCTGTTGCATACCTCTTATGATTACTGGGAGCCCAAGACTGGGAGAGGAAGAACTAAGCTTGGTCTGAAATGCCCAGCATTTGCCAATGTCTAACGAAAGTCTCCACATCATGAGAGACAAGCGGTCCTCCAAGACTAAGGGACGAGGAAGGCCCATCGGGTCCAGAAGAAGGTCCAGAGAAGAGAAGATCCAAACCGGAGCACAGCACAAAGCCATGGCCTCTGGGAACCAAGATAGATCCTTTCAACAAGGGGTTACCAGAACTACCTCTGCTGATTGTCAACGAACTTGGGAGAGAACTCTGAATCACCACAAAGGGGGGAAATGCACACTTCAACCGCCCTGACCAAGACCTAAGCAAGGCATCCAAACTCACCGCAAGGGGTTCCAGTCTCCAGCTATAAAAGCGAGGAAGATGGGAGTTCAGGTGGGATGCAAATAAATCAGTTTTTCAGAAAGTGGAATATGCGAGGATGAAGTTTCTATTCCCTTTAGTTGGAAAGGACGCAACAATTCCAATCCACTATAACGTTATTCTGCCCGGGATGTACTCCGCTGTCACCGAAATCTGGTGTTCTAGGCAATAATGCCAGAAGTCTTTGACTATCTCCGTCGGAAGACGAAAACGAGTTCACCCCAATTTGTTGATATACCTCACCGCTGAAATGTTGCCCATCTGAAGAAGGATGCAACACTTTGGTGGTCATTACAACTCTGTTGGACGGTATTAAAGCGGCGGTAAGACCGCCAACAGGCCGGCGGTAAATTTTTGGAATTACGACCGTGGCGGAAACCGCCAACAAAGACAGCCAATTTAACACTCCGACTGCCACAGCGGTACAAACAAACAGCTCGGCGGTCACCGCCAACAGATAGGCTGAGGACAATGTACCGCCCACACTATTATGACAGGCCAATCCGCCACCTTTTCCGGGGCAGATACACCGCGGATAAAAACACGGCGGAAACAGGAATTTCGAAGGGAAAACACTCACCTCTATACACTCCACGAGGAAGGAGGACACCATGGAGCCAGAACTCCAAATTCTCCCTGTGATGGTCTTCCTGCTCCTCTACCAGGAGCACCAACGCCAGCGGCGAAGACCACGGTGAGTACTGCACCTACGACACAGGGGAGGGGGGAGGCAAAAAACAGGGACACACACACACGCAACACCCCCAACACCACCCTCACTCACTACAACACACACACCAATGCATATCTATACATTACAGTTACACCCCCCAAGCCCCCCCTCGGAAGAATGCAAAGACAAAAGGAAATGAGTGTAACCATTGTAATATATCAAAAATCAGTGAGCAAAAATATACATATATGCACTATTAACAAAATATACACCAAGATTAGTAGTACAGGTATTGCACCATTTATAGTCCTTGGACCGCTGAGCCCAAAATGCATGGGTGAGGCCCACACACGATACCAGATCAAAACAGAGAGAACACTGCAGGGGCATCAGATAGAAATACAACAGGCACCTCAGGGGGAAGGGAAAGGGGGGCACCTCAGCCGGATGAGTGCACGATGCCAGATCCACGAGTCGCCTCCATGCCCATTGATGTATCCTGGGGAGTGCAAAGCCACAGTCTCTCAAGTCTCTACAGTGGGTGGGTTGCCCACTGCTGCATCCTGGGGCGTGCAAATCCACAGTCTCTCAAGTCTCTACAGTGGGTGGGTTGCCCACTGCTACATCCTGGGGAGTGCAAAGCCACAGTCTATCAAGTCTCTACAGTGGGTGGTTTGCCCACTGCTGCATCCTGGGGAGTGCAAAGCCACAGTCTCTCAAGTCTCTAGAGTGGGTGGGTTGCACACTGCTGCATCCTGGGGAGTGCAAAGCCACAGTCTCTCAAGTGGATGGCTTTCTCCACTGGTTCTAGAGGGGGAATGGTGCCCAGAGTGCATCACTCACCCCGTGACAGTCCCTGTTGCCTCAGTGTCCCTGCCGCTTATGCGCTAGCGGTGCTTGAGTTGGCGGTGCTTGCCCTGTTCAGCGGTGCTTGCCCTGTTCAGCGGTGCTTGAGCTGGCGGTCCTTGCCCTGTTCAGCGGTGCTTGAAGTGGCGGTCCTTGCCCTGTTCAGCAGTGCTTGCCCTGTTCAGCGGTGCTTGAGTTGGCAGTCCTTGCCCTGTTCAGCGGTGCTTGAGTTGGCAGTCCTTGCCCTGTTCAGCGGTGCTTGAGTTGGCGGTGCTTGCCCTGTTCAGCGGTGCCTATCTTGGCGGTCCTTGCCCTGTTCAGCGGTGCTTGCCCTGTTCAGCGGTGCTTGACTTGGCGGTCCTTGCCCTGTTCAGCGGTGCTTGCCCTGTTCAGCGGTGCTTGACTTGGCGGTCCTTGCCCTGTTCAGCGGTGCTTGACTTGGCGGTGCTTGCCCTTTTCAGCGGTGGTTGCCCTGTTCAGCGGTGCTTGAGTTGGCGGTCCTTCCCCTGTTCAGCGGTGCTTGAGTTGGCGTGCTTGCCCTGTTCAGCGGTGCTTGCCCTGTTCAGCGGTGCCTGACTTGGCGGTCCTTGCCCTGTTCAGCGGTGCTTGCCCTGTTCAGCGGTGCTTGACTTGGCGGTCCTTGCCCTGTTCAGCGTTGCTTGCCCTGTTCAGCGGTGCTTGACTTGGCGGTCCTTGCCCTGTTCAGCGGTGCTTGACTTGGCGGTCCTTGCCCTGTTCAGCGGTGCTTGCCCTGTTCAGCGGTGCTTGACTTGGCGGTCCTTCATTGCCCAGCTGGGCTGGGGCTGGCGGTCCTTCATTGGTCAGCTGGGCTGTGGCTGGTGGGGCTCTCCTGGGCAGTGAAGAACCAGAACCTTTTGGGCCTGGCGGCGCAGGGTACGCCTAAAATCTCCTTGGATTCACCTGCCTCAACTAACAGAGACACGGGACACTCTGTCAGGCGTAAAAGATCAGATTTTATTAGCTGCAGCTAGTACAGTTGTCCAAGAAGTACACAAGGTATGTTCTCAGGAGACTGCCACTTTACTTTGTGGCGCACAATCTTATATACCGTATAAAAACATTTATTAACTACATACACTCCCAGAACACATAGAAAGGAGCCAGTAAGAATAACGTAAAGATAGAACAGAGTCAATAGAAATGTCGGAAAACAAGACAGAACAAAGTATCAAGTGACTTAAGGTTGCCTCCCCTCCAGCTGTGTTTGTCACCCCTCCCTTGAACTAATTCATTAACCGATCCACAACGAAGTTGCATGTGGTGCGATAAGTTTGTGTGCGTTTGGAGGACAGTTGTGAAATGAGAGAATACTAGCAAAGGACAGCGAAGGCCAGACGATAAGATAAGATCGGCGGAGAATAGTGTGAGCCTACAGATAGTTGAAACAAGGATTAGAAAACCAGACAGGGATTAGTGTACTCGGTCAGACCTTAATACCAGCCTTGTAAAGATAGAGGCAGAAGACTGTTTTGAACACCATGTTGCAGAATAAGCAGAAAAGGCAGAATGGACTTCGTTCGCTGTGCTGCCTGAGTGAAGGCAACATTAAATGGCGGCGGGCCACAAAATGGCGGGTCGATACGATCGTATTAAAAAATCGAATTTCCTCAGACCCTCCTTTTGCCAGAACTCAGGCAAGATACACAAACTCATGTTAGTCTGAGTCGATGTCTATGGCCATGAGGTCATCAAGCTGTTGCTGTACCATCATTTTGATATTCTCTGCTCTTTGTGACTTGGGTTTGGGAATACATGCAGTAGCACATAGGTTGCAGACGGCAGGACCGCAGTGCATACAAAGACAACAAGAGAATATAAAAGCTAAAATTACTCCAAAGAATGTCAATACCTTCCAACCCCATTTGGACAGTAATCCCCAAAACCACTCTGAAAAGGACCAATCTCCTTCGTCCTGATGAATCGACTCGGAGATTATGTGTAACTTAGAGATAGCTTGGTATACTGTCGGAGCGTCATTAGGTATGAAAATACAGCAACTTGATCCGATCAATTTGCATACTCCACCACGGTCCGCAAGAACAAAGTCTAAGGCAACACGGTTCTGCAAGGTCATAAGACGATCAGCCTGTAGTTCAGCTGTAATGTTACTTAAAGCTCCTACAGTGATGTCTATGGTGGTTTCTACGACACGAACCAATTGCCTTATATTTCTGCTGTTGGCCATTGGACCCGAGAAGGGAAGAAATCCTTTGAGGAAATCTCCTCCCTCTTGTCCTGCTGTGTCTTTCGAATCCACAATCCCTCTGCCATATCTATTTTTATGATGGTTCGCAGGAGCGGTGTATGTAGGGGGAAGAAGAAAGGCTATATAACAAGTACCAGAAAAATCAGCTGGCAACCATGTATAAGCCCTATCGTAGCAAACGAAGTATGTACCTTGAGATGGTACTAACGGCAGTGGATTCAGGGCTGAATAAACATATGTATGGGAACATAAACTTTCTCTTTGTCCGGTGTTTGGAGTTCTACCATTTATTTGCAGACAGAAATTTCCTTGTTGGGGTATGACCCGTATCGGAGGAGATTTTCCTTGCTCAATCTTATCATTGAGGCTGGAAATGTAATTAGTTATGTTCCAATTGGTATATGCTTTTCTTTCATCTATGGAAGCTTCACTTTTTTCCATGATTTTAGCCATAGCTACCATTCCCTTTATCAATAAACTATGACTAAAATCTGAACCAACACTATGTGAACTGACAGGTTGTTTAATTTTACTTTGATATGCATTATTGAAAATGACAAAATAAGCCCAAGCGGAACCTTCATAGGAGAATGGAAGAACTAAATATGGCATTCCTTTTTCTACTGTATGTGGTATGAGTCCACACACCCAACAGTCAGTTGTATTGATCACTAACTGATGTTGATGTAACAACTGGACGAAGGAATTGTTAAAGTATTCAGTTCTTCTGATGAGTTCATGCTGGGGAAGAGTGTGAAATAGGTGCGGAGAGATAGTAGAAGAAGATGTAGAGGTAGGAGAAGAGACAACTTTTTGCTGCAGAGTAATAATCAAGTTTACAGATGCCAAAAGAATACACGACAATATAATGACGCATAGAGCAATACTACAACGACTATATATTTCTTTACAATTATTCTTTACATTTTTACTTTCTCTTTTATCTAATGTAGCCTCCATCTTTCTAAGTGGATGCTCACGGCAATCTTCCTCAATCACTGTAGTCACGATTATCTACCGTCCTATGACACTGTGAGGTCCTGCAGGCCTATTGCCACTTACTCAGGTCGTAACTAAGACTCCTACCGTGACCCTGCAACCGGGATAGAGTACTACATAGGAGAGAAAGTTACAAGTTCTTTGGTCTTGGTCTCAAATTATAGCGTTCCTGTCCAGAGGCAGTCTGGTTTTGAAACAATGTTCCTGGATTTGTCGTGTTCAAGCGTCGATGCGATGGTATTGCTTCTTGAAGGATGTCGTCGTCCTCTTTCTCAGAAAGTGTTCCAATTAGACGCGCATCACTGAATGGTACAAATTGCGGAACTTTCTCACTTTCAGAGTCACTGATGCCTCTACGGACCCACTGATCGAAAGGCAAGGGCAAAGGCACTTTCTTACAGTGCACGGCATGCACCCAGTTTTTCTTTCCTTCGACTTTAACTGCTGTTCTTGTGGTCAAAAGAACCAGGCGTGGCTCTCTCCATCTGGGCTCCAAATTTCTCTGTCGTTGGAAATTTTTCGTGCAGACCCAGTCACCTGGTCGGATGGAATGACCTGGGTCTGTAGAAGCCTCTGGTAGAGCACTCTGAACCTGTTGATGAAGAACACGCAATTTAGTTGTAAGGTCATGCAAGTAGTCAATCAACATCGGGTATGGCAAGTCTGAGTATTTCTTAGGGCGAGGAATTCCCCATACATTAGCTGGGCGACCAAATATCACTTCGTAAGGGCTAAGCCCCAAACGAGAGTGTACTGCTGTTCTGGTGGACAGAAGAGCCAATGGTAAAGCATCAGGCCAATTAAGTCCTGTGCTAGCTTGCACTTTAGCAATTTTGAGCTTCAAGGTTCCATTGTAGCATTCTACTAAACCAGCCGACTGTGGGTGATTCGCCGCGTGGAACTTCTGTTTTATGCCAAGACCTGCACAAACTTTTTGCATGACTTGACCCACAAATTCGCTCCCATTGTCACTCCAGACAATGCGCGGCAAACCAAACCTAGGGAAGAATTCTTTCAAAAGTATTTTGGCAGTTGATAAAGCAGTATTGTCCTTCAGAGGGTAGGCTTCTACCCATCTAGAAAAAGCACATACTACCACCAGAACATATTTGAGGTTGTTGCATCGTTCCATGTGAATATAATCGATCTGCAACACCTCAAATGGATATGTTGGAGGAGCAAAATGACCTGCTGGAGTTGAGGTTCCCTTTCCCGGATTGTACATCAAGCAAACAATACAATGTTTTACTACATTATTTGCACACTTTGGGATCCCCTCATTTTGCCACACTGGAGCCAGAAGCTTACATATTCCTTTTGCACTTAGGTGAGCTGGACCATGTGCCATAGTAACTACAGGTAGTACATAAGCATCTGGTAACAGCCAACGTTGATGTTCTGATAATTCAACCCAACATCCCATCTCATCTAACATTCCTGTACTTTCCTTCCACTTTCTCAACTCATTCTCCGTAGCCTCTCCTTGAATTGATTTCACACTCTCTACTGTATCTTCACACATTCCCTTTTCTCTTACGCAGTTTGCGGGACCTGCAACATACATTCGACTTGTGTTGTCTCTGGCTGTCTTTTTCGCTACCTCATCTGCAAATGCATTTCCTCGACCAACATCGTCCACAATCTTTTTGTGTGCACTACACTTCACGATCGCTATCTGAGTAGGCATTGTAAGTGACTCAAGAAGTTCAGTCACTAATTGACCATGTTGTATCTTAGTACCATGGGAAGTAAAGAATCCTCTTTCCTTCCATAAGCGCCCAAAGTTAAACGCTACACCAAAAGCGTGTTGGCTATCAGTGTACACGTTTACTCTTTTTCCTTTGGATAACACACACGCTCTAGTTAAGGCTATCAATTCAGCTGCCTGAGCTGAATTATGTCTAATGCGTGCTGTCTCCACAATCGTATGCAAAGTGGTAATAGCGTAGGCTGAAACTGTATCTCCATTCGGGAGCTTGAAACAAGAACCATCTACCCATAGTGTTCCATCTGGATTCACTAATGGCGTGTCTTTTAGGTCAATTCTACCCTTAGTCTCTTCTTCAGTACGGAGAAAACAATCATGCTGTTCAGAGACATCTCTCTCTTCTGGAAGAGGCAACAAAGTAGCTGGATTCAGGGTATTACATCGTTTGATGTGTATGTGACTAGCCAAAAGCGTCAGCTCATATCCGGACAACCGAGCACTCGTAAGATGCTGCGTTTTTGTCCTATTTAGTAAAATATCCACTGCATGTGGCACCATAACAATGAGAGTATTATCTAGTACTACTCCAGCAGACTGTCGAATAGAAATTGCTGCTGCCGCTGTCGCCTTAAGACAACTAGGCAATGCTTTAGCTACTGGATCTAACGTAGCTGAGAAATATGCGCATGGTCGCTGTTGATCTCCAAAACGCTGCGTTAAGACTGACAATGCACAACCCTCTCTTTCGTGGACATAGAGCGTAAAGGGCTTACTGTAATCAGGAGTACCCAATACAGGAGCAGAACACAAAGCAATACGCAAATCAGTAAAACTCTTCTGACACTCGTCAGTCCACGGAAGAGGCTGAGGCGTATCTTTTAAAGTTAGCGCCAACAGCGGTTTAGCCAATAAAGAGAAACTCGGAATCCACTGTCTACAATAAGAAGTAATGCCCAAAAAGGCACGTACCTCTCTTTGTGTGGATGGCACTGACATTTGTGCAATTGCCTGAATTCGTTCGGGGGTCAATCGTCGTCCCTCCTTTGACAAGAGATGACCCAAATAAGTCACCTCGCGACAGACATATTGTAATTTAGAAGGAGAAACCTTGTGATTTAGATCAAACAAATGACGCAACAGTGCAACGGTCACGTTTTTGCAAATCTCCTCTGAATCAGCGGCAACTAATAAGTCATCCATGTACTGAATGAGAGCGGCACCGGACGGTAAGGAAAAAGCATCAAGATGACATTTTAGAGCTTGACTGTAAACAGAGGGACTTTCACAATAACCTTGAGGTGCGCGTTTAAACCGGAAGCTTCGGCCTCCGAGGGAAAAACCAAAAATATCTCTACTCTCTTCGGCGATGGGAATACTAAAGAAAGCATTCTTTAAATCGATAACTGAAAACCAAGTCGCTGTAGAAGGTATCATCGTCAACAGAGCAGTGATATCTGGGACTACAGGAAACTGCGGTACGACAATCTTGTTTACCTCCCGAAGATCAATTACAAAACGATAAACAGGAGGCTGAGAAGGATCAGTGCGTTTAAGAACCGGAAGAACAGGACTGTTACATGTATTTCCTCTCGTTTCCTCAACCACACCCTTCTGAATCAAATCATGGACAATTTCCAGAAGTGCTTTCTCACCTTCAGTAGAGATTCTGTATTGCGGAATACGTGGCATTTCAGCATTGGGCTTAAGAGTAACAACATAAGGTGGGATCTCAAGACAACCAACGTCATTCGGACCCGTAGCCCAAAGCGTTTCGGGAAGAGAAAGCAATTCAGGTGGGAATTGATCTTTTGATAAGTACATTGGACTAGTCATTTTCTGTCCTAGAGTGAGGTATACACCAGAAGGTGAACAATATATCGTAGCATGCATTCTTTTTAATAGATCTAAACCCAACAGATTTTCACCACAACCATTCGTCAGAAGAAGCGGAGCTTCTAAATCATAAGGGCCTATTGAAACAGGCAAAGGGCAAGAAACTGGATTGCGAACAGGGGCGCCAGAAAATCCTACAGATACATTCGTTAAGCCAGACAAAGGTGCGCCAGGGAGTTTAGAATGAATGATAGAGCTTCTCATGGCACCAGTATCTAAAAGAAATGGCTCTGAAACACCCATTGTAGTGACATTAACATAAGGTCCATTCTGATCCACTGGAATTGACGTAACCCCCTTACTTTGTCCATGGCTGTCCTATTCAAAATGAAGACTTTCATTCCCTCCTTCAATATACTGATCCTCACTGTAATACTGTGTAGACCTAACATTTTGCTGGTCAAAGTAATTTCCGGAATTTGGAGGAACAAAAGAACGCTGCCCTTGGGTTAACACACCTCGACCTCTACCTCTATTTGCTGACTGAAGACCACCACGACCTCGTGAAGCAGATGTTGCTCCATTACGCTGCAACAATGCCGGACAATTGTTCTTAAAATGACCTTCCTCCCTACAATAAGCACATTGATTGGGACCTAGCAAAGGTCTTGGAATGAATGGTTCAGGCTTTTGATACAACCTCTGAAACTGCGGAGGCTGTTGAAACTGAGGCTGAACATGACGAGGAGGATAAGCCTGTTGCAAGAGAACTTTAGTTTTTAATTCTTTCGTCTTTTTCTCTTGTTTTTCCCTTTCTTCTTTGTCTCTATTTTCATAATATTGTGCAGTAGCCAATATCTGGGCGGAAGAAGAAACTGCCCATGAACTCTCGGAGTCTTTTAGCTTGTGTGATAGTTCAGGAAGCAAGTTATATACGAACTTATCCACAAATAATCGCTGTCCCCCTTCTGTAGCCATATCTTGACCACTGTGATCAATGAATGTCTCCTCGAATCGGGTAAAGAAATCGGAAACACTTTCATCTTTCTTTTGTTTACATGCTGCTAGCTTATCCCAATTAACTCTCAAAGCAGGCATCATTGTTTTCATTAATGTAATAATCCTACCAGGGAGTTCTGAGATCAAAGCGTCGGGCTTTGCACCACCTACTTGACCTCTATCTGCGGCAATAATAGCGTTCCAATCGCCGCCTAATTCTTGAGCGTGATCCTCTCTACGAATTTTAGCCCATATTGTCTGTGGAACTACATTTCCCATCAACATGTCAATATCTGCTAGATTCATAATACATGCATCAACTGTTTGCGACAACTCTTTATAGTAACCAGCAGGATTTTTGCGTGGATCTGGTAGTGACTGTTTAAGTGCTAAAACTTCAGACCTTTTCCAGGGGACATGTATCCATATGCGCTGAAAATGCGCAGGAATAGCTGGATTAGCACCTGCTGCTGCAACTTCTTCCTTCCATATTGGAGAAACCTCTCTCATGGGATAGTTTTTCAGTGCTGTCCTAACTGAAGGATCAGAATCAGGAAAAGTCTGTGAGAACAATAGGGATCTGAAAGAAATAAGTGTTCTGACAGCGTTTTCAACCTTAGGACCCACAATAAGTCCTTTGTCAAAGTCAGCCTGAACATCTAACAGATCCTGTGGGACCGAACCCAAATTCATATCCTCCCATTCTTTAGCGAGAGTATCGCACATAACTTTAAAAACATATCTCTGCGTAGGTGCATTCCATTGCAGAAAGGTGGACATAATATCAGACATACTATATTGGGGACCCTTCTTGATCCATCTACAAGCAAGTGAGTCCAATTTTTCTCGCTCTTCGGAGTCTGGGAATTGACTACGAGACTGTCTTCGAGAAAAAGCTGGAGACACATTTAAAGCTTCAAAGAAAGGTGATAAGAGACCAGAGACAGTATCGGTAAATCGCTTACGCGTAGATGGAGAATTTGACATAAGGATAGGGGACAAGGTATTAGGTGAATTAACTAAAGGAGCATTAGGAATTGCCAAAGGAGCAGAAGGCAAAGGAGTTAAAGGCAAAGCTGGCATAGGCAATACTTGAGGAGGCAAATGTGGAAAAGCTGGAGCAGGCGGAAGCACAACTGGCGGCTGAACAGGCTGTAACATCGGGGGTGCATTAGCACCTTGTACATAGGGCGGAGGCAATTTCAATAAGTGGGACATTAAGGAATCTTCCTCAAAATCTTTTCTTTTATCAAGGGAAGAGATAGGCAACGTCGGATAGCATTTATCTATTGCCATTCGATGCTGTCTGTCTGAAATTTCCATTGCATTATCTATTTCATCATCTTTGAATTGCTGAGCAGCCTGTATAATCGTCATTCCCTGTGTTTTCCTATCTCGTTTCGCTTGTTTAATTTCTCTCTGTTTGGCTTCCTTACGCCAAAGGCGAAAAGAGTCAAACATTGCCGGCCGGGCTTTTCTTTTAAATAACGTTGCTTCTAAATTATCTAGCACATCAGTTTCGAAACTACCATTTTCTGGCCATTTTAAAACACCATCTTTCTTTGTATATCGGGTCCATGTCTTATTAAAGGCAATAGGACCAACACCATGTTTAGAATAGAGCTCATATGTGGGAGTTCCAACCGAAGGAATCGGACAGGAGTCCTCAAGCTGGGAGTCCCTATTACAACCAAAGCAACAAAGTTTTCCAAACTTAGTCAGACCAGACATCTCACGATTTTTACTGGCTGTTCACAAACATCAAGGGGGTAAAACTTTCAGTTTACACAGCACAAATGCACTTACCCCTCGGCTTTGGCCACTGCAATGGCCAAATCTAAGGACCTAAGGACAAAACAAAGACCAAAATTTGTGGGCGCGACCCACCAAATACTTAACTAAGGATGTCTTCTTACACCAACAGAGGCCCGTCTATCGTCTCGCTTTACCATACATCATCAAAGAAAGGGCCAAGGCAGGGCGGCAGTCAGGGCAGCAGTCGTCAGTAGCCGTCAGGAAGGAGTAACCGCGCTGAAAAAGACCTTCGGACCACTTCGACATACAGGGGTCGCTTGACGTGGCTCGCGATTCCTCCAGAATTTTCTTGCGGGGTTCCTCACGACCTTCAGGCAGAACCGGTACCGCTGAAGCCGCCCCACGTTGGGCGCCAGTTGAAGAACCAGAACCTTTTGGGCCTGGCGGCGCAGGGTACGCCTAAAATCTCCTTGGATTCACCTGCCTCAACTAACAGAGACACGGGACACTCTGTCAGGCGTAAAAGATCAGATTTTATTAGCTGCAGCTAGTACAGTTGTCCAAGAAGTACACAAGGTATGTTCTCAGGAGACTGCCACTTTACTTTGTGGCGCACAATCTTATATACCGTATAAAAACATTTATTAACTACATACACTCCCAGAACACATAGAAAGGAGCCAGTAAGAATAACGTAAAGATAGAACAGAGTCAATAGAAATGTCGGAAAACAAGACAGAACAAAGTATCAAGTGACTTAAGGTTGCCTCCCCTCCAGCTGTGTTTGTCACCCCTCCCTTGAACTAATTCATTAACCGATCCACAACGAAGTTGCATGTGGTGCGATAAGTTTGTGTGCGTTTGGAGGACAGTTGTGAAATGAGAGAATACTAGCAAAGGACAGCGAAGGCCAGACGATAAGATAAGATCGGCGGAGAATAGTGTGAGCCTACAGATAGTTGAAACAAGGATTAGAAAACCAGACAGGGATTAGTGTACTCGGTCAGACCTTAATACCAGCCTTGTAAAGATAGAGGCAGAAGACTGTTTTGAACACCATGTTGCAAAATAAGCAGAAAAGGCAGAATGGACTTCGTTCGCTGTGCTGCCTGAGTGAAGGCAACATTAAATGGCGGCGGGCCACAAAATGGCGGGTCGATACGATCGTATTAAAAAATCGAATTTCCTCAGCAGCAGGGCTGTGGCTGGCGGGGCCCTCCTGGGCAACTGAGCTGTGGCAGGTGGGCCCTCCTGGGCAGTTGGGCAGTGGCTGGCGGAAACCCTCCTGGACAGCAAGGCTGTGGCTGGCGGGGTCCTCCTGGGCAGCGACGATGGGGCTGGTGGTGGCCTCCTGGGCAGCGACGATAGGGCTGGCGGTGGCTCCTGGGCAGCGACGATGGGGCTGACGGTGGCCTCCTGGGCAGCGACGATGGGGCTGGCGGGGCCCTCCTGGCCAGCAGGTATGATGGCAGTCTTCTCCGCCGTGCTGCTCCTCCCAGACTTGCCGGGTTTCTTCTGGCCCTTCCCCACCTTGGGAGGAGTCACAGCTGACTCCACACTCCCACCTGGACCCCTGGGAGCGGTTTGGGTGGCTGGAGTCTTCCCCCTCTCCCGCCGGGCACTGGCCAACTACTGGTGCTTCCCAGGGGGGGGACTGGCTGTGCTGTGGCTCCGTGACACACTGGCTGTCCTGGTGGCTGGTGCACTCCACATACCTGTGACAACAGGCACCAATGGTCCTGGAGATTTAGTGGCTGAGGTGCTAGTTCGGGACCTATGAGTTGGACGGGGGGTGGTGGGAAATAGGTTAAGGGTGGATAGGAAAAGTTGTTTGGAGACACTGGGACGGGTAGCTGGAGGGGGTTTGGGAGTGGAGGAAGAGGTGGTGGTTGTAGGAGGTGTAAGTTTTGTGGCTTTGGGTGCAGGTGCATGCATTGGAGGCTGTTGTGAGGTGGATGTATGTTGGGTGGGTGTGTGCCTGTGTTTGTGTATCTTCGGCGGGGCATCACAGACACACTGGGAGAGGACACAGGGGACGTGTGAATGGTAGTGGGGGTGGTGACTGCACGTGAGCGGGGTGTGGTGGTGGGTGTGCTGATGCGGGACGTAGTGGCTGTAGAGGTAGTGCATGCAGGTGTGAGTGTAGACGAGGAGGAGGGGGTCACAGTGGAGGCAGTGGATGTTGGTGTGTCTGTATGTGTGTGATGCATGTGTGAGTGCCTGTGGGATGTGTGGTGCTTATGTTTTCCTGAGCTTCCCTAGTGTGGTGAGGTGTGTGCAGGCTGGTCTGATGGTGTGCTTGGGATAGGCAGAGGTACAGGGGATTGGGTCTGGGTGGAGGGAGTTGGAGGGGGGAGGCTAGACACAGGGACAATGGCTGCCATCAGTGCTGAGGCCAGAGTTTGAAAGTATTGGTGAAGGGCCGCCTGACCAGAATGAATGCCCTCCAGGAATGCATTGGTTTGTTACAAAACCCTTTCCACATCCTGGATGGCATTCAAAATGGTAGACTGCCCAACAGTGAGGGACCCGAGGAGGTCTATGGCCTCCTCGTTTAGGTGCAGCAGAGGTGACAGGAGCAGGGGCTGAGGTGCCTGGGGCGAAGGTGCTGCCCACCCTCCTGGGTGAGCAGGCACGGGGCGAAGGCTGAGGGGCTGCTGGGAGGGCGGAGCTGGTGGGGGGTGGCGGCTGTACCTGTAGAAGTGGGGGGCACGGAGGAAGAGTCTGTGTCGCTGGATTCAGCTCCTGTCCCCTCCGTGGTGCTCCCCTCGCCCTCCGTCCCACTGGTGTATTCAGAGTCCATAGTGTGGCCCTCCATGGCCATGTGGGATACAGCTCCCTCGTGCTCAGGTGCCACTGCTCCTCCGCCTGATGATGCTAATGCACACAAGAACAGGGAGACCGCAAAAAAAGGGGGGGGGGACAGAAGAAAGACATGTTGAGTGCATGGCTTACCGCTAACGTTGGCGGACAAGACAGACACAGAAGCCCCCAGCACTACGTCGCGCTGTTGGGCTCTACAGTGCAATTCCTGGGAAATGGCCTACAAGGCTATGGACGACATATGCACATTGGTGACACAGGTGCATGAATAGCTGTACTTGGCACTCTACAGAGGTGGGGTGGGGGGGCCACAGGGCCATGCCTTACGAAGGAGCCTAGCCTACGGAACTCGCCCTGGCCTAGGGAAACCCACAGCCCTCCTCCCCCACCCAGACACCTCCACTGTGCGCAAAGTAAGCTGAATGAGTGTCTGCTGTGATGCCCTCAAGCTCCCATCCAACTCCGGGTAGGCCACCGCCAGGATCCTGAACATCAGGGGGGTCATGGTTCGACGGGCACCCCTCCCACGTTGGGAGGCCATCCCCAGCTGAGCCTCCGCCGTCTTCTTGCTCCAGCGGCGAATGTCCTCCCATCTTTTCTGGCAGTGGGTGCTCCGTCTGTGGTGGACCCCCAGGGTCCGGACGTCCTAGGGGATGGCACCCCAAGTATCCTTCTTCTGGTGGGCGCTGACCTACATGAAATGTACAGGGGAAGAAGAGAAGTCAATAACAACTGCGCCGTCAAAGTGAGTGGCCCCATCCCTACCCTTGCCATGTGGCACATGCACCCACTGTCTTTCATGCACGCAGAACTCTGCCCCTTCCTTCTTACTACCAGCCCTCTCCACACAGGCATAGCCCATACAACATGCTCCCTGTGTACTTACCTGTTGGTCTGGAGGACCGTAGAGTAGCGTGTACTGGGGGAGGACCCCATCGACGAGCTCCTCCAACTCCTCCGATGTGAAGGCAGGGGCCCTTTCCCCAGACGCATGAGCCATTCTCTCTTCCAGACCGAGGTCACAGCAGCACTTGCAGTGTAGGTCCTCTCCTGTCGAAGATCAGATATTGAGTGATTCAACAGATAGAAAATGGCGGTCACTTCCGCGGCGGTCACGTCCGTGGCGGTGCGTACCATCACCGCCGGCGTACATCGTCATTGGCTGCTGGGACCTATAGGGTCCAATGTTAACCAATGCAGCATTGCACCGCAGTCTTCGACCGCCTACTGCGACAGTGTACAACGCCAGCGCAGTTACCTCATATTCCATTGTCCCACTTTACAGGTCAGGCAGCTGCCATTTCAGGGGCCCACATGGCCTAATTACCAACTGCGTCACACATACCTAGGCCTAGTCTCAACACACATACAGGCCACATTTTGTGTATGAATGGTGTTCTGTGTAGACTGTGGGTACATACCTCTGAGTTGTTTGACTCTGTGCTTGCTGTTGTCCTTCATAGGCACCGTTCGCTGGGACATGTGAGGAGATGGCGGAATCCTCCGGTGTACCGACCGCTGGTGGACCTGTCGACAATGGAGGAAAGAAATTTGATTATCACCTACAGGTTTGACCGTGCCACAATCCAGGAACTGTGTACACAGTTGGAGCCAGACCTGATGTCAGCAATCCGCCATCCCACAGGAATCCCCCCTCAAGTGCAGGTGCTATCAGTGCTCCATTTCCTTGCAAGTGGGTCTTTTCAAACAACTGTGGCCATGGCATCAGGGATGTCCCAGCCTATGTTTTCCAACGTATTGTCCAGAGTGTTGTCTGCCCTGCTGAAACACATGCAGAGCTACATCGTTTTCCCTCAGGTGGAGGATTTGCCTACAGTGAAAGGTGACTTCTACGCCCTTGGACATATCCCCAACATCATAGGTGCCATTGATGGGACCCATGTGGCTTTGGTGCCCCCCCACAGGAGTGAACAGGTGTACAGGAACCGGAAGAGTTATCATTCCATGAAAGTACAGATGGTATGTTTGGCAGACCAGTACATCTCCCATGTGAATGCCATGTTCCCTGGCTCAGTGCATGACGCCTACATCATGCGGAATAGCAGCATCCCTTATGTGATGGGTCAACTCCAGAGGCACCGTGTGTGGCTATTAGGTGACTCTGGTTACCCCAACCTGTCATGGCTACTGACCCCAGTGAGGAATCCCAGAACGAGGGCAGAGGAACGCTACAATGAGGCCCAGGGGCGAACTAGGAGGGTGATCGAGCGGACCCTCAGCCTCCTGAAGGCCAGGTTCAGGTGCCTTCATATGACTGGTGGATCCCTATTCTACTCACCAAAGAAGGTGTGCCAGATCATCGTGGCCTGCTGTATGCTTCACAACTTGGCTTTGCGACAACAGGTGCCTTTTTTGCAGGAGGATGGTCCAGATGGCAGTGTTGTGGCAGCTGTGGAGCCTGTGGACAGTGATGAGGAGGAAGCAGAGGAAGAAGACATGCAGAACAGGGACTCAGTCATCCAGCAATATTTCCAGTGAAACACAGGTTAAAATACATTCCTGTCTACTACACGTACTTTTACACTTCTACCTCTATCCTGTCTGTCGATTTCACCCAGTGTATGGGCACTGAGTTGTCACTTTCCCTTACGGTTTAACAGGTGTGGGTCCCAACGTGTGTCATCTGTTTAGATTCCTCATGGACTAGAGCTGTGTGACATAGGTAGGTTGACATTACTATTTCATGAACATTTTGTCACTGTAATTGCAAATACACTATTTCGAAATCTCAGACAGACTCAAGATCTTTTGGTGTTTTAGGTGTGTTTATTTAAATACAAAATATTGGAGGGGGAAGCTAAATGGTGAGGGGTGATGGCGAAGGAGTGTCCATGGCAGAGTCCAGTCTATTAGTCTCACAGGTGCATTGCCCTTATGGGCATAGGAAGTGGAGCTGGGGCAGTTTCAATATGGACAGGGTGACAAAGTGGGACAGTGGGATGACAATCAGGGTGGTCTCATTTCTTGGCGGGGGTCTTGGCATCATGCTCTGTCTTGTTCCTGGATCTCAGGGACTGTTTGCGGGATGGTTTTGCTGGGGGTGTGGTGCTGGTGTGGTGGTCCTGTGGCGGTGCCTCCTATCCACTAGCACCGGCGGAGGTGGTGGGCAGTTCATCATCCATGCTAGTGTCAGGGGACCCTTGTAGTGCCACAGTGTCCCTCCTGGTGTTGAGTACTTCCTTCAGCACCTCTACGATGGTGCCCAGGGCGGGGCTGATGGTTCTGAGTTCCTCCCTGAACCCCAAATACTGTTCCTCCTGCATGCGCTGGGTCTACTGAAACTTGGCCAGTACCGTTGCCATCGTCTCCTGAGAGTGGTGGTATGCTCCCATGATGGAGGAGAGGGCCTCGTGGAGAGTGGGTTCCCTCGGCCTGTCCGCCCCCTGTCGCATGGCAGCCCTCCCAGTTCCCCTGTGTTCCTGGGCCTCCGTGCCCTGGACTGTGTGCCGACTGCCACTGCCCCCAGGTCCCTGTTGTTGTTGGGGTGGTAGGTTATCCTGGGTTCCCTGTAGTGGTGGACACACAGCTGATTGACGTGTCCTGGGGACGGAGGTATGGGCCCGCTGGGTGGGTGCTGTGCTGGTGTTTCCAGAGGGGGAAGGTCTGTGGTGGCAGGTGCCTGTGTGAGGGGAACCGACTGTCCCGAGGCCCACGATGGTCCGAGCTGGTCATCTAGATCCAGGTGGACAGAGGTGCTGTCATCACTGTGGGCCTCTTCTGTGCGTGGAGTAGAGATGTCTGGACCCTCCTGTCTGGTGACGTTGGGTAGTGGCCCTGCAGCGGTGGAAAGGCATGATTATTGCATTTGTGTGTGTCATGGTGTGCAATGGGTGGGTGACCGTGTAGCCCAGTGCTGGCATTCCTGTGTGGGGGCTTGTGTGATGATGGTTTAGGGGGTGTATGGGTATGTGCAGTGGGCATGCTTTAGTGATGGGTTTCCATGAGTTGGTGTTGCATGCAGGGCTTGGTGTTGGGATCAGTGGTTTGTGGTATTGGTACATTTGTGAGGAGTTGGAGTGATAGGGGTGGGGGTGAGGGTGGGGGTATGTGATAGCATGCAGGTAGGTTGGGGGATATTGTAGTTAAATGTTTGACTTACCAGAGTCCATTCCTCCACCGACTCCTGCGAGGCCCTCAGGATGCAGAATCGCCAAGACCTGCTCCTCCCATGTTGTTAGTTGTGGGGAGGAGGTGGGGGTCCGCCGCCAGTCCGCTGAACCGCCTGGTGGTGTCTTGAGACGACAGAACGCACCATCCCCGTAGGTCGTTCCACCTCTTCCTGATGTCCTCCCGATTTCTTGGGTGTTGTCCCACTGCGTTGACCCTGTCGACTATTCTTCGCCATTGTTCCATCTTCCATGCAATTGAGGTGTGCTGCACCTGTGATCCAAATAGCTGTGGCTCTACCAGGACAATTTCCTCCACCATGAGCCTGAGCTCCTCCTCCGAGAACCTGGGGTGTCTTTGCCGTGCCATGGGGTGGTGTAGGTGATGTGTGGGGTGGTGTGTGTGGTGATAAGTGTGGTGATATGTAGTGGTGTGTGGTGTTTTGTGCGTGGAAGTTGTGTGGGTGATGGTGTTGTGTGCCTGTGGATGCTAGTTTGTGGATGGTGGTGTCTCTCTCTGGCCTTCTCTCTGTAATAGTGGTCGTAGGGGGTTGTGGGTGATGTGGGTGTGTGTTTTATATTGTATTGGGTGTGTGGGAGTGGTGTGTGTATGTGTATCAGGTGTGTGTATTTCGAATTGTCCAATGTGTTTGTGTTTTGTATATGTGTGTGTATTTTGAGCATGGCGGTGTGTACCGCCAATGGAATACCGCGGTTGAAAGACCGCCGCGTGGATTCGTGTGTTGTGATAGTGTGGGCGTATTTCTGTTGGCGTGACGGTGGAGGTTTTCGCCAGTTTATCACTGACCTTTGGTGTGGCGGACTCGTGTGGGTGTCTGAATTTTGTCGGATTCCGACATGTGGGTCATAATAGCTGTGGCGGAATTCCATGGCCGCAGCGATGTGTTGGCGGTCTTCTGCACGGCGGTAAGCGGCTTTTACCGCCAATGTTGTAATGACCCGCTTTGTCTTGGGAGTCCTCACTGCAACGCAACCCACAAGGAGTTCCAGGCAACTGATATGATATGTGAGTTCCTCTGGGGACCATCTCCCCACCCCTGTCTCTAGTGAACCACAGCGCATGCGCCAGCCCCATCTGCTAGCATCCGACTCCATGATTTCCTTCCTAGAACAGAGGCAAATATTGCCTTGCTGTTTCAGGCGTCCATAGAAGTCAGCCACCACTCCGTTCTAGCTTTCTGAGATGGACGAGGTCCAGAAAAAATGGACTGCATGAAAAAGCTAGGAGGCCGACCAACTGGGCAAGGACCCTCAAAGAAAACAATGCTTTCCTCAGTTCTTTTTTGATGGCCAGTTTTTTCATCAGGGAGAGATTGAGCTGGGCTGACATTGAGTCTAGCTGAAAACCCAAGAAGTCTATGGCTTGGACTGGAATCAAATGAGACTTCTTGTTGTTTATTACAAACCCTAAATCATGAGAGCGCTCGACTGTCCATGACAGGTGCAGTAGTACTATTTGAAGAGAATGTTGTCTAAACAGATGATCTGACGAATTGCACTATCAGACGCATCAACTAGGTGAAGCACCAAGGCGCTGAAGATAGCCCGAAAGGCAGAGCCGTAAATTCGTAACATTGGGCTCATCAGAAAAACTGAAGAAATCTCCAATGAGGCGCAAATATTGGAATTGTCAACTACGCGTCTTTTAGGTTAAGAAACACAATCCAGTCCTCCTCTTGTAACAAGTCTCTTAGAAGATGGCATCTTGAAATGTCTGTAGACAATCCAAGAGTTGAACTGACAAAGATTGAGAGCTAATCGAAAACCTCCGCCTTTCTTTTGCACGAGAAAAATAGTGCTTACAAACCTCTGCCATGTGGACAATCGTGACAGGCTGATTTAGATTTCGGCGGACAGGATATCCGTCACCGTCATGACAGAGTAACCTGTCTGCCAAATTCTAAATCAGTAATTTTTCAGGTCAGTACATTACAGGAAATGAGGAGGATCCCGCCAAAACGCTGTTCTGGCATCCATTTCTGAGATGGAACTAGGATCTGGCCAACCCAGTGAAATATACTAAATTTGTTGTGGTTTCATTTTCCACACAATTCAGCAGCACTCACACGTTGTCTGCTGTTGGTGAAGGGACTTTCATATTTTCACTTCCAGCTGGGATCAAAAGAAAGGGCTTATTTAAAGGGCCATGTAGGAAAGTGCCACTGTAAGTATGGTTACCCCCCACTTTTTGCCTGGTGTTGATGCCAACTTTGAAAGTGTGCTTGGATCCTGCTAACCGGGCCCCAGCACCAGTGTTCTTTCCCTAAACCTGCACCTTTGCTTCCACAATTGGCACAGCCCTGGCACACAGTTCAGTCCCTTTTAAAGGTACCCATTTTACCAAGGGCACTGTGGCCTTGGAAGGTCTCTAACAGCTGCAGCATATATTATGCCACCCTAGGGGACCCCTCAATCAGCACATGCACACTGCCTGGCATCTTGTGTGTGCTGGTGGGGATAAAAAGGCAAAGTCGACATGCTATCCCTCTCAGGGTGCCATGACCACAAACCACTGCCTCTGGCATAGATAAGTCACCTCTCTAGTAGGCCTTACAACCTTAAGGCAGGGTGCACTATACCACAGGTGAGTGCATGAGCAATATGCCCCTACAGTGTCTAAGTCCATTCTTAAACATTGTAAGTGCAGTGTAGCCATATTTAGTGTATGGTCTGGGAGTTTGTCATTATGAAGTTCACAGCACCATAATGGCTTCACTGAATACTGGGAAGTTTGATATCACACTTCTCAGCACAATAAACCCACACTGATGCCAGTGTGAGATTTATTGAAAATTGCACACAGAGGACATCTTAGAGATGCCCCCTGTATGTTAGCCCAACTGCTAGTGTAGGACTGACCAGTCTGCACCAGCCTGCCACTTTCAGACCACTTTCTGTGTTGCTGGTGGTGGTGGGTGTTTGGGGTTAACTTGAACCCCCAAAGACGGACTACCTAAGCCCTGGGGGTAAGAACTGAAAGTTGTATACTTACCTGCAAAACTGTACTTCTCCAAGGAACTGTTGAAAATTGCAGTGCCCTCTTTTAAAATAGTTTTTTGCCATTTTAAGAAAAACTGTATACATTGTTGATTCTATTCAAAGTCCTGATCATATACATAGAAAGTACCTTTTATTTTATGTACTTACCTGCAAACTGAATCTTGTGGTTCTAGAAATAAATTAACAAAACACATTTTTCTATGTAAAATCCTATTGGTCTGGAGTTAAGTCATAGAGAGGGTCATTTTGACCTCAGAGGTCTTTTTCCAAGACCGCCGAGGGACCATCGTGCGGAAGACCGCCAGTGGTGGCAGTTTGCCGCTCGGCCTATTATGACCGTTGGCAGCTCTCCGTCCTTTTACGGACGGATAGCCACCAACAGCCATACTGGCGGGAGGCGGGGAAGTGGAGGTTGCTCCACCTCCACAGCCACGCCAACAGAACACCGCCCAGCAAATCACGTCCTGTGATTCGCCGTGGCGGTGTTCTGTTGATGGTGTGGTGTCGGCGGAGCAGCCCCCATGGCTCCCGTCCCCTCCCGGAGGATCGTCGGACCAGGTAAGTCAATCGTCTGTGAGGGGAGGGGGGTGGGAGGGTGTTGTGTGTTGTGTGCGTGAATGAGGGTTTGTATGTAGAGAGGGTGTGTGAGTGTGTGTATGCTTGCGGGGGTGTTGTGTGTTTGGGAATGAGTGCGTGTATGTCTGTAGGTATGTCTGTATGGATGTGTGCGTGTATGTTTGAATGTGGGTGTGCATGTCTGACTGTGTGTGTGGATGTTGGCATGTATGTCGGTGTGTGTGCGTATATGTGTGTTGGTGGTGCCTGCGTGCGTGTCGTGCGTGTATGAATGATGTTATGTTGGGGGTCGGGTGGGGAGGGAGGTCCTGCCACCTTTGGGGGGTGGCAGGGGTGGTGGGGGGGTAGGGGAGGGAGTCGGGTGGGGGGTGGGGGAGACCCCTTTCAGTGTCAAGGAAGGAATTCCCTGGCACTGATAGTGCTCACTGCCATGGATTTCATGGCGGTTTCAAACCGCATGAAATCCATGGCGGTAAGCAGGGTCCAAATACCGCCAGTGGTATAGTGACGGCCGCCGGGCTGGAGACCCAGGTCTCCAGCCCAGCGGGCGGAACGGAGAAGTGGCGGATGACCATGGTGGTAACCGCATAATACAAAAAAAAAGACCACCAGACTGTTGGCGGCCTTACCGCCGCTTCTCCGCCTTCTGCCCGGGTCATATTGACCCCCTGAGTGTGTGTTTTTTTCTGTTGCTTGTGTGTGTACAACAAATGCTTAACACTACCCTTTGATAAGCCTAACTGCTCGACCACACTACCACAAACAGAGCATTAGTATTATCTATGTCAGCCTCTGGCAAGCCTCTGGGGAATCCCTGGACTCTGTGCACACTATGGGCCTGATTACAACTTCGGAGGAAGGTGTTAATCCGTCCCAAATGTGACGGATATACCACCAGCCGTATTACGAGTCCATTATATCCTATGGAACTCGTAATACGGCTGGTGGTATATCCGTCACATTTGGGACGGATTAACACCTCCTCCAAAGTTGTAATCAGGCCCTATATCTCATTTTGATATAGTATATACAAAGCCAGCTTCCTACATTGGTGGATCAGCTGTGGGGTCTACGACTTTCCATATGCTGGACTACTCAGCCAATACCTGATCACATGATTAAATTCCAAAATTGCTTTAGAAAACAGATTTGTGAATTTGACTATTTTTCAAAAATGTTTAAAGTCCAGCTAGGGCCTTGGTTTAGTCCCTTTAGCATCTATTTTTAAGTTTAAAAGTTATTGTAAAGTTAGGATTTAGTTACTAGAAGTAGTTTTTAGTTTCTAAAAGAATCCCAAAATAAGAAGCATTATGAGCAGCTCCGTGGAAATAGTGATGGAACTCAACCTCACTCCTGGCCTCCATCTAGGGATGGCAGAGTTACAGTCCCTCTAATCTGAAAAAAATTAGAACTAGTTCCAACCCTACCAGGGTCAAGCGCCAGGAGCTCTTGGCAGAGTACACCAGAGACCACGCTGCTGAGGAGGAAGAACTCCACTCAGACAGGGAAGATATTAGAGATGAGGTAGATGATCTCCCCCTCCTCACCTAACTAGGGAGACCAAGGTTCCCAGACCCTTGTCGCCAAGGATAGAACTCACTGGCCCAGGATCTTCCACAAGGGAGTCCAGCTCCTCTAGGAACATTGAGGGCAGCCTCAAAGAAGAGGACATACTTTTAGCAAGGATGGCGAAAAGGTTATCTTTGGAGCAACAACTCCGAGCTGTAAAAAGGGAGGGAGCATAAATGGGCTTAGCACCCATTAATGGTGGCAGCAACATAAATAGGGTCAGAGAGAATACTGATATGCTAAAAATCTCCAAAGGGATTGTCTCAAAATATGAAGAAGGTGATATCAGCAAGTGGTTCACAGCGTTTGAGAGGGCTTGTGCAACCAGAAAGTTAAACAGATCTCACTGGGGAGCTCTCCTTTGGGAAACGTTCACTGGTAAGTGTAGGGATAGACTCCTCACAACCTCTGGTAAAGATGCAGAATCTTATGACTTCATGAAGGTTACCCTGATTGAAGGCTTTGGATTCACCACTGAGCAGTATAGATTTAGGTTCAGGATGGCTCACAAAACCTCGAGCCAGACCTGGGTTGATTTCGTTGACTACTCAGTGAAAACACTAGATGGTTGGTTAACTGGCAGTGGCGTGCATGACAATGATGGGCTTTATAATTTGTTTATGAAGGAAAACCTGTTAAGTAACTGCTTTAATGATAAGTTGTATCAACATCTGGTAGACCTAGGTCCAATTTCTCCCCAAGAATTGGGAAAGAAGGCAGACTGTTGGGTCAAGACTAGGGTGACCAAGACTTCCACAGGGAGTGAGCAAATAAAAGGGGTTACACTGCCTTCCCAGGGGAAGGGTGGTGAGACACCTAAGGACAAACAAACACAAAGAGTCTTCTCAAGGGCCCCAAAAACCTGCTCAGGAGAGTGGGCCCTGAGCCTCTTCACAGTCCAAACATGGGTACAAGGGTAAAAACTTTGATCCCAAAAAGATCCCAAAGACAACTGTAGACATCATGGACACCAAACTGGAGACATGGCCTGTCCCAAGAAAAATCCCACCAACTCTACTCCCGTTAGTACTGGAATAGCCAGTCTCCATGTGGAATCAGCAGTGTGCCCGGAGCAAATCAGCGTTTACACTGAAGCTACTCTAGTCTCTGAGGGTGAGGTGGATATAGCCACAATAGCTGCCTGGCCACCTAACATGCAAAAATACAGGCAGCAGCTCTTGATAAATGGGACAAAGGTACAACCCTGAGGGATACAGGTGCCAGTGTCACCATGGTGACAGAGAAACTGGTTTCCTCAGGACAGTATTTGGCTGGACAAACTTATCCAGTTATCATTGGTGACAATGTGACTAAAGTCCATCCCATGGTCCCAAAGCTATGGTGACTTTAGAATGGGGAGAAGTTACTGGCCTGAAACAGGTGGGGGGGGGGTTCTTCTGCAATCACAGTAGAATGTTTGCTAGGGAATGATCTGGAGTCCTAAAACTAAAACCCCATGCAGCCATGCTGGGTATCCCTGAACTGGTGTGTGTGAAAACCAGAGCACAGAGCAGAGCACAGGGTGAAAAAGAAGTGTTGGAGCCTGAAATAATGGCCCAACTTTCCAAGAGAAAAGATAAGAGTACTGAGGGACCAGCCTATGACCAGAAAAAGAAGCAAGACCACTCTTCTCAGGAAGATGTCTTATCCCCTGAGGGAACTGAGTCCATGGAGCTGGAGCCTTATCAGATAGAACTCTTGGGTCTAGGGACACACACAAGGGAACATCTGTGCCAGGGACAAAAGACTTGTCCCACCCTTCAAGGCCTGAGACAGCAAGCTGCTGAACAGGAGAAGGGAGATGCCAATGGCTCCCACAGGGTGTATTGGGAGGATGGACTTCTTTACACCGAGGCCAGAGATCCCAGAACTGGTGCCACTAGCAGAGTGGTAGCGCCTCAGGAGTTTAGAGAGTTTATCCTCATATTGACCCATGGAATCCCCCTAGCTGGGCATTTGAGCCAGACCAAGACAATGGACCGACTTGTGAACCATTTTTATTGGCCCAACATGTCCCAGAGAGTAAGGGACTTTTGTAACTCCTGTGTCACCTGTTAAGCCACTGGTAAGACAGGTGGTCATCCAAAGGCCCCCCTCATTCTACTTCCAGTGGTGGGGGTGCCCTTTAAGAGGGTTGGTGTGGACATTGTGAATCCACTTGAGCCTCCCACAGCCTCAGGGAATCACTACATACTGATAGTAGTGGATCATGCTACCAGATACCCTAAAGCAATTCCCCCTAGAACAACTACTGCCGCTGCAGTAGCCAAAGCCCTAATTGGTATTGTTACCAGAGTGGGTTTCCCTAAGGAGGTGGCTTCTGACAGAGGTACAAACTTCATGTCAGCTTACCTGAAACACATGTGGAATGGGTGTGAGGTGACTTATAAGTTCACCACACCATACCATCCACAAACCAATGGACTTGTTGAGAGATTCAACAAAACATTGGAGGGCATGATCATGGGGTTCCCTGAAAAACTCAAAAGGAGATGGGATGTCCTCCTGCCATGCTTGCTTTTCGCCTACAGAGAGGTGCTTCAGAAGAGAGTAGGGTTTTCCCCCTTTCAACTTCTGTTTGGCCATTCTGTAAGGGGACTACTGGCACTTGTTAAAGAAGGCTGGGAGAGACCTTTGCATGAGCCGAAACAAGATGTGGTGGACTATGTGCTTGGCATCCCCTCCAGGATGGCTGAGTACATGGAAAAGGCATCCAAAAATCTTGAGGCCAGCCAACAACTGCAGAAGTTGTAGTGTGACCAAAAGGCTGCAATGGCTGAATTTCAGCCAGGTCATAAAGTATGGGTTCTGGAACCTGTGACTCCCAGGGCACTTCAGGACAGATGGAGTGGCCCTTACCCAGTGCTTGAGAAAAAGAGCCAGGTCACTTACCTAGTGGACCTGGGCACTAGCAGGACACCCAAAAGGGTGATCCATGTTAACCGCCTTAAGCTCTATCATGACAGGGCAGATATAACCATGTTGATGGTTACTGATGAGGATAGCATCCCTACAGGGAATGGACTTTGTAGTGGAACTCAGACCTGGGACTGCCCATGCCAATGCAGATGGACTTTCCAGGTTCTTCCACTTAGACTATGAAGACTTGCTTTCGAAAGGTTAGTCTAATCCCCTTTCGTTTGGTGGGTGGGGGGTTGTGTAGGAAAGGGCCACTGTTGGCATGGTACCCCCCACTTTTTGCCTAGTGTTGATACCAACTTTAATTGAAAGTGTGCTGGGACCCTGCTAACCAGGCCCCAACACCAGTGTTCTTTCCCTAAAACTGTACCTTTACTTCCACAATTGGCACAGCCTTGGCACACACTTAATTCCCTTGTAAAAGGTACCTATAGTACCAAGAGCCCTGTGGGCAGGGAAGGTCTCTAACAACTGCAGCATATATTATGCCGCCCTAGGGGTCCCGCACTCAGCACATGCACACTTTCTGGCAGCTTGTGTGTGCTGGTGGGGAGAAACAGACAAAGTCGACATGCCACCACTCACAGGGTGCCATGCCCACAAACCACTGCCTCTGGCATAGGTAAGTCACCCCTCTAGCAGGCCTTACAGCCCTAAGGCATGGTGCACTATACCACAGGTGAGGGCATAGCTACATGAGCAATATGCCCCTACAGTGTCCAAGTCCATTCCTAGACATTGTAAGTGCAGTGTAGCTATATTAAGTATATGGTCTGGGAGTTTGTCATTACGAACTTCACAACACCATAATGGCTTCACTGAATACTGGGAAGTTTGGTATCAAACTTCTCAGCACAATAAACCCACACTGATGCCAGTGTGAGATTTATTGAAATATGCACACAGAGGGCATCTTAGAGATGCCCCCTATATGTTAGCCCAACTGCTAGTGTAAGACTGACCGGTCTGTGCCAGCCTGCCACTTTCAGATGAGTTTCTGACCACATGGGGTGAGTGCCTTTGTGCACTCTGTGGTCAGAAACAAAGCCTGTCTTGGGTGGAGCTGCTCAACACCTCCCCATGCAGGAACTGTAACACCTGGCGGTGAGCCTCAAAGGCTCAAGCCTCAGGTTCAGTGATCCAGGGCACTCCAGCTAGTGGAGATGACCCCCCCCCTGACAAAGCCCCTCTTTTGGCGGCAAGTCCGGCAGAAAAAGCTGGCGGAAAAATTAGGGAAAACAGGGAGGAGTGACCACCCCCACCAGGACCACCCCTAAGTTGTCCAGAGCTGAGGTGACCCCCCTCCCTGCAGAATCCTCCATCTTGGTTTGGAGGACAGGGACCAATAGGGATAGGAATGTGCCTCCCTCCCCAAAGGGAGTGGGCACAAGGAGGGTGTAGCTGCCCTCAGGGACAGTAGCCAATTGGCTACTGCCCTCTGACCCCTAACACGCCCCTAAATCTAGGATTTAAGGGCCTCCCTGAACCCAGCTCACCAGATTCCTGGAGACTTACAAGAAGAAGGACTGCTAAGATGAAACCCCCAGCAGAGAAGAAGGAAGAAGACAACTGCTTTGGCCCCAGCCCTACCGGCCTGTCTCCTGCTTCAAAGAACCTGCAAAACGACCAGCGATGCAGCCAGAGGGACCAGCGACCTCTGACAACTCCAAAACACTGCCTTACACCCAAAAGGTCCAAAAACTCCATATGACAGCAGCTCTGTCTAAAGAAAACCTACAACCAAGGACTCTCACCTCACTCAGGATGCTTGAGTCTTGACCCATGTGCACCCAATGCCCACTGCCCATCTCCAGGTGGTCCATCCAGCAAGAGAGGGTCCCCAGGGGATTGCTAGCAAGTGCCCTGCCTGGGTTGACCTCTCCACGATGACACCTGCAGAGGGAATCCCAAGGGCCCCCCTGACCGCAAGCTCCGGAGAAAGATATCCAACACCTAAAGGAACCACTGCACCTGCAGCCCCCAGGCCTTGAAGAATCTGACCCCCGGTGCAGCATCAACCAGTAGGCAGCCCTCTTCCCTGTCCGACCAGTGGTGTGCCCGAGACACCCCCAGGACCTCGCCTGCAGCCTCTGAGTGACCCCTGGGGTCTCCCCATGGAGTTGCATTGAAACCCTGACTCCCTGTTTGCACCCAGCACTCAGTTCCGCTGAGGGTGTGTGTTTGGTGCCTACCTGGGGCCCTTCCAGTGCTCTCTTGAACCCCCCAATCTGCCCTCCAAAACCACGGGTCCATACCTGCCAGCAGACCAAGGTCCGAGTGCCCCGTCTCCATAGAAGCCCACGTTAATTTGGTTCCTCTTTGACCTCTGCACCCGACCGGCCCTGTGTTACCGGTGGTGGGTGTTTGGGGTAAACTTGAACCCCCAAAGACGGACTACCTAAACCCCCGAGATAAGAACTGTTAGTTGTATACTTACCTGCAAAACTGTACTATCTTTTCTTCCCCCAGGAACTGTTGACAATTACAGTGTCCACTTTCAAAATGGCTTTTTGCCATTTTAAGAAAAATTTTATACACTGTTGATTCTTTTCAAAGTCCTGATCATATATATACAAAGTACCTTTTATTTTATGTACGTACCTGCAAACTGAAACTTGTGGTTCTAGAAATAAACTAACAAAACATATTTTTCTATATAAAATCCTATTGGTCTGGAGTTAAGTCATTGCTCGTGCATGTACAATAAATGCTTAACACTACCCTCTGATAGGCCTAACTGCTCAACCATACTACAAGAAATAGAGCTTTCAGCCTCTGTCAGGCTTCTGGGAATCACTGGGCTCTTGAAGTAACTACTTGTATTATTATTGTATGTGAGCCTGCTGACTCATGGGTGAGGGTGGGGGCTAATGTAGGAGAGGACGGAGGGAGGAAGGCAGTCAAAAATAGAGAGAGGGCAGCCTGCTGAACTAAAGGGGAAGAAAAAGAAATCCATGCATGCGCCTGGGTGTAACCAGAGGTTTTAAAGGAGGCGCCATCTCACCTTAAAAAGACGTGCAGACAGGGCTCAGTCCAGCCCAAAAATAAGTCCACAGTGACGTAAGTTTTTTCTCCCGTACAAATATCGCCCATTTGTGCAGGAAATAGCCCAATTCAGCAACATGTTAGGCTTCGCTGGGATTGCCCCAGTAAACTTTGTCTGCACGCAGCTGGGGAGATAGCTGGGGAGATAGCTTCCGGTATAGTCTCTTTTGGAGCGAATGTGTAATTTTTTCCAACTACCCGTCAGTCACGAGAAATGAGCGTTCCTTTTTGCTTTCCTTACCGGCTGTGTTTAAAGTTGTTCAAAGCCGGTCTTCTAACTGTCTGTGTGTCTCCCTATGTTTGTGAGTACCCCCTGACGTCAGTAGGATGCACAGCCATACAGCTGCTGCCTGCAGATGTGTGCCTCCCCCGTCTCTCCGTGTCCCCCCAAACACGATGTTACGCAATGCGTGGAGAGTTACATCAATAGTCTTTCAAGCAGTATGGTTAAATGCATTTGCATATACTGTAATATTGGATTAAGAATTCCTGTGTTTGAGTGATAATAATTGAATAATATTATAAATATAATTATAGTTCGATGAGATTTCCCACAGTGAAAGGAAAATGTTGATTATCATGAATCCTTGGGAGTAAAGTATTATTTGTATTTGTTTATAATAACTATGATATATAATAAGAATTATAATCACATATTATTAATATATAATATAAATTACATGAATATGTAACATATTAATATGGTGAATATAATAATTCATAATAATATAATAACATATAATGATTATGAAAAATAAAATGTATCTGATAGAGACAAAGAGCCACAGATTCCTTATCTTAGAATTTCCCCCCAAGGCGTCAGACTGGATCTGGAAAGTTTTGCTCAGCAGTACCTCTGTGCGTTGTTAGGGGTCGTCGTGCAACTCCATAGTTATGATGTTGACACAGTCAATATAGACCCTCCCCGATGCGCTGAAATCAGCTTGTTTTCTGCGCAGCTACGTGGATACGGAGAAGCAGTTCCTCTGGCCATTTTTGGCATTCACTTTTAAGCCCTGTGGGTCATGTGCTCGGCAGATGTCGTCACCGACCCCCACTCCATCTACATGTGGTGCCTTGGCACCCACCATGAAGCTGATGACTGCAACACCTGTCATCAACTGAAGCCTAATACATTGCAAGAGCGGCGGATGAAGCTCCTGGTCAAACTTATTCTGTCTTGCAGTGTATGAATTTGACGGGCCCTGTCTGGTGGTAGTAAATTGTTGTGAGTGCAGTAATTGGTTGGATTTCTGTGTGAGAAAGTCAAGGAATCTGCAGGCAGCCACAAATTTCCTACCACCTAGCATTCCTCTAAGTCTCCATAGAAAAATGTTTCCTCACCTGTTTGGGTGTGCAAGTGACCATGACAGGGGAGGGCCCAAAATGTATTGTGCAGAGATCAAAATTACCTATCACAAAACAGGCTGGTTTTGTAAGAAGGTCACCTGTGTATTTGGTCCTGGACTCCGTCATCATATAGGGGAAACTACCAAACCCAGACATTCCTGAAAATTAGACACCCAGGGAATCCGCAGAGATGTGGCGTATGTGGATCCCACAAAGTTTGCTTACCCACAATACCCTGTGAAGGTGAAATGTTTATTGCAAACACCATTTTTCCTTTCTTCTCCATTATATAAATTACAAGAATGTGCAGGGATCTACAAAAACCCTACCACCCTTTCTTTCTCCACTTGTCCTGATATAAACACAACCCCTCTTGTTTGCATGTTTCTAGTCTCTGTGTTACAAATGGCTCACTCCAGGTTCATCAGGCACAGGCATACACGTGGGATAGTGTTTTTATCGGTGCAACATGGGGAACGCTAGGTGGTAAGATGTTTGTGGATCCATGCATATTTCTGTAGTTAACTTCACAGTCATTGAAAGGAAAAAGTGTTTTTATTCAATATTACACCTTTGCATGGAATTCTTTGTTAAAATAGTTTGTGGTAACCACACAAGCCACACCTCCGTGCACTCCTCTGTGTGCCTATTTTTTAGAACTGACTGGGTTTTGTAGCTGTCCATCAATGGTTCCAGATCACAGGCTTAATTAAGACACTCACCTTATTTACCCTTATTACTACAGTACGTTTTGAGGTCTTCCCTGTTGCAGTCACTTGGCCTACCGACACAAGCGAAGTTTCATTGATTTTGGGGAATGTTGGGTGGAAGAAAGTTTGTGGCTCCCCTCAGATTTCAGAACTTTGCATCGCTGAAATGTGAGCAAAATGTGTTTTTTCAGACGAATTTGGAGGTTTGCAAAGGATTCTTCAGTATACTCCACCCTACTATATTCCCCTCTCTTCTCCACTGTAACGTATACTATGCTCCTGCCGTATGACAGTCCATTCACACCGCCTGGTAGTATATTTCCTTATTGTGTAGATCCCCCTTTTGATGATGTATTTCTTGCGGTTACCCTGATAGGGTTTCAGTATTAGCCAAGCCTGGCTCTTTTTCTGGCTTTCGTTTATGTAATAGTCTTCAAACAGTGGGAGAAGCCTCTATTGTTCCTTGGTTGCGTGGCCTTGGCTGTTCTTGCTGGTCCAGTTGATGTATTGTTTATTTATTGTTTTTTAATGGGGCTCTTTCTCTTCCCCGCTGTTTCTTAGCAGTTTTTTGCCAACTGTTGCCCTTTTCATAGCTCAGTTCATCCCCTTGGTATCATCACTTGGCGCTTGATGTTGGGTATGTCTTGGCTTGTGGGTGTGTGTGTATGTTTCTTTCACCTTTTAGTCTGCAATTTTTTTTTCTCTTGCTACTACTGCATTGACTTATAATGTCGTATTCAAGTTCTAACATGTAGTCCTTTTAAGGTTGAGCATAGCAGCGTGCAAGCGCTGCCTTTCTGACATGTTATCTATTTGGCCCATCACTATCACTCGTTCATGGTCCTTTGTTATCAATGGTAAGTGCTTTATGTTTGTCCCTCCTTGGGGTGGTTTGGTTACCACTTTGGACATCGAACTTGTATTAATTTTCATTTGCAATTTATGTGGCAAGAAAAGTCTGGTAAGGAGTTTACAACACTAATAGCTCTTACTCGGGCAAATGTGAGAGCAATTGCATTGGAAATGCTTCTTCTTACATTTTGTACTCCTCTATTTCTATGGCCGCATTATTGCTATTTTGGATTTTCTCATAATTACATCCTTATGTAAATCTGTGTGTTCCAGGATGGCTATACTCCATTAAATGCAACTGAAAACCACACAATGCCCCTCCACACCTCACTTCACACCACATAATATGACTCCATTCTATGCCAGTACACTCCAAGCTACACAATGCCACTCCATGCAAACCCACGCCACACAATGCCACACCTTTCCATACCATTCCACACAATACCAACTCCACTCCACCAAGCCACTACATTCTACACCACTAGTCTTCAAACTTTATTGCCAGCCTGCTCCCTCCCCAAATAGTTGTGGCCTCACCCTCTGAATTTTTCACAATTATTCAATTACATTGGCCATTTTTAAATCTGTCTCAACTTTTTTTCTCATTGCAGATAACTTCTGTTAATGTTTTAAAAAATGCAATCAAACATATGATGCCAATCATACTATTCTGGTCTGGCTGACATAACAAATGTGTAAAAGTATCCACAGTATGATTATTAGAAGTGGGGGTGGGCATGGGGTTTTGAAGAGTATTTGTAGTCCCTTCCCTTTCGACACACACTCCAAAGTTTGGATATAAACAACAAAACTTGTTAGTGATGGCCCATTAGAGACCGGTTTGCTGCTGCTCATTTATGTCAGCTTACGACACAGCCCTGTTTTCACCATATTGCTTCTCTTTGCCAGAGCCGGGGTCTCCAAGATGATATCACTCACTTACAGTGAGACTTTTGCTCTTTTATTAAGAATGATAATCAATGGAGGATCTGTAGCGCTTTACTGATGCACCCTAGAGAGGTGGTTCCCAACCTATTGACCTCTGTGGACCCCCACTTTATCATTACTGGAACCCCGGGACCCCACCTGAATCTCAATTCGCATTCAGGCCCCCCCCCTACAAAGTCATCACTGAAAGCTGAAGACCTAATCTGTTAGTAGTAGTATTTAAATTTCTATGCTGTCGCGGACCCCCTGAGCAGACTTCCCCAGACCACAGGCTGCAAAACACTGCCCTAGAGAAAGTGGTGTAGGCAGGGTGATTTCTGTTATCGCTGGGCTTGTGAATACTGTCAGGCCAACCACACCAGCAGTCGAGCAGGGTTGTCCCCTAATGATTGGAGTCAGGCTGAGTCACTCCACCAGATTATCCTGGTGCTTTTTGGCAGCCAGCAGGGCATCTCACGCCATCTCATCGTGAAGGGGTCTGTTATCCAGCTCAGTTACCTCCCTGTTGGCTTCCCTAAGAGCCTCTGATAGTTCACGTCGGACTCCGGTTATGTTTGGAGACCCTGCCCCCTGGTTATTGCTTTAAAAATCTCCCACTCTATCCCTCTAGTCGTGGCCGTCTAGGGATTTTCTTCAAAGTATCTGGTAATGTGAGTGCGATAGGAGGCCAAGAAAGCTGGGTTGTCTAGGATGTCCTTGGGCAACCTCCAAAAGGTACCAGGGGATGAGGAGTTCCCCAGGTTATGTTTAGGAAATGTGTGGGGGGATGAGAGGACCTGGCCTAGATAATCAGTGACTGTGACTCTGGGGAGCATAGGAAGCAGATGTATAGGTCAATGGGGGCAGAGTAATTCGAGTAAAGGCAGAGTTGTGGATTATGGGCCCTCCATGCAGCATGTAATGCCCACTGGTGTGCCCAATTTGAGAATAACTGAGTGCTGGCGGATTGGGGCAATCAAAAGGGGATGGTGAGCTCGATCAAGTGTGATGTCTAGGACATTGTTGTAATCACCCCCTAGTATCCATGGGATGGCCACCCACTGTGCCAGACCTTCTGACAGAGAAGCCTAGAATGATGCTTGTTCTGTCCTTGGTGGATAAATGCAGCGTAGGAGCATGTGCTCTCTGTCGAGGTAGCCTTTGGGGAACATGTACCTACCCTCTCAGTCGAGGGCAGTGGTGTGCTGCTAAAATGGTGTGCCCAGGCAGAACCAGATTAGGGCCCCCGCTTGCAAAGGCAGCATCAGAGATGCCGATCACACTGCCTCTCCAGTGGCATCGGATGCGCTGGAGCTCCTCCTCAATGTGGTGGCTCTCCTGTAAGAAGGGTATGTGTGCATTCTGACGCCCAAGGTAGGCACAGGTGGAGCACCAACAGCAGGCTGAATGCATTCCCCTTACATTAAGTGTCAGGAACTGTATTGTGTGTGGACACTGGGACGTGAGAAGGTGCAGTGTGATAGGGGGTGAAGGTAGGGTGGGCAAAAGCCAATTGGCCTCCAGGGTATGTCCAGATTGCTGGCGGTGTAGGAGGTGTCACCCTAAAAAAGAAAATATGCAACAAAAAAATAATAACCAAAGATTGCATAACAACAAATAGAGCCTGGAACCAGAGGACTCACGCCCAAAAGTTTGCTGGAGGAGCCCATCCAGAAAATAGGGTGACTAGGGAGTTCCAGTCTGTTACAGATTGAGGAAGGTCAAGCTGTTACGCTGGCAATCTGAGAGATAATATGGAATGGTGCCTCTGGAGGCCCTTGTTAATAGTATGGGACAGATGTTTTAAGAAGCCGCCTACAGCGATGAAGAAAAGCATGGATGGGGCCCAGACCCAGGAGTTTTTGATTTTTACAGAGAGTCTGCCAATGGCTGAGTCACAACCGGGCCCATGAGGAGCTCCAGCAGCATGCCTTCACTTGGTGGCACATCGTCTTTGCTTCCAGTGTCACTAAAGCTGTAGTGGTGGGATGGCAAAGCCTGGCGTATGCAAAGGCTGCTTCTATTGCGGACTGCTGGCTTTAGCGTAGAGCATTGGGAAATGGGCCTCTTGGTGTAGATTTAGGGTGCTGGTGAGTACTCCCCCCCACGAGGTCTGGACCAGGCTGGGTTGTCGGAGACAATGGGGGTCTCTGCACCCCCTCAAAGTGAGTTTCTTTCCAGTCCAAGGTCGAGGCGGGTTCTGCAAAAAAAAAAGTGTGGTTGACCCTGCAGGATTTTGAGCTTTGCTGGGAAGAGAAGCAAGTACTGGACAGACAGCTCCCGGAGTCTGCGTTTGACTGCCAGAAACAAGCAATTCTGTTGTGTTTGCACCGTATAGTGTGGGAACACAGACACCCAGCTATTCACATAGAACAATGGCACCACGAATCTGGCAGCCTGTAAGATCGAGTCTCTGTATCTGTAGAGTAATCGGGCTACCACCGGGCATGGGGGCTACCTCCAAGAGGCCTGTGTGCCGGGACCCGGTGTGCTCTTTTCATGGTGAAATGGGGTTTAGGGCCCCAACGGGCATGAACAATGTTACACAGTTCTCAAGGATGTCTACCATTGACTGGGTACCTTCTGCACCCTCTGGGAGACCCACAACACAGATGTTGTTGCACCTAGCTCGACCGTCGGCGTCCTCAGCAAGTAACTCTAACCGCTGTACTTTGTCCAGAGGGTCTTGGGTGGTTTGTTCCTTGGTTTTGAGCTGTAGTGCCATCTATGGGATGACGTTCCGTGTCGGTGACCTGGGAAGCCAGTTTTTGCTGTTCCTTGAGAAGGAGACCAAATTCCACGCGTATATCATCTATGCGCACCTCTACTGATCAGCGGGAGGATTCAAAGCGAGAAGGACGGCGTCCAGTTTTTCATTTGAGACCTGTGGGGGACTGGAGGTACTTGCCCCTTTTCCAGGGTCCTTCCCATGATGGAGTGTAGGAGAGGGTGGATGGGAGTGAGGTTTTGTTGATTTCAGTCTACCTATGGAGTGTCCCCGATGAGCCCAGCCATTGCCCATAGGGTAAGAGTCTGCAAGTGTCAGTTGTGGGCTTTGGAACCAGCACTCCCCCCCCAGGTGCAATGGAAGCCCTGGTACAGTATGCGGTGTTAGGTCTGCCTAGTCGATGACGCAATGCAGCACTGTCTTAGTCCCTGACGGAATTTGCAGTTTTCTGGCTCTGTGCACACCATATCTCATTTTGATATAGTATATACAGAGTCCAGGGGTTCCCCAGAAGCTTAACAGAGGCTAAAGTAGTATGTAGCAAAAATATATTTTGTTACTTTATTTCAAGTAGCAAAAGGATCTTGTTGCAGGTAAGTACATTAGCAAATAGATATCAAGCATATGTATCCACACCACTGTGTTTAGAGTTCGTAATGACAAACTCCCATCCAATGCACTCAATATGGCCACACTGCACTTAGAATGTCTAAGACTGGACTTGGACACTGTAGGAGCATATTGCTCATGCAGCTATGCCCTCACAAGAGGTATAGTGTACCCTGCCTTAGGGCTGTAAGGCCTGCTAGAGGGGTGACATACCCATGCCACAGGCAGTGTGTTGTGGGCATGGCACCCTGAGGGATGCCATGTCGACTATCTTTTTCTCCCCACCAACACCAACACACACAAGCTGCAATGGCAATGTGCATGTGTTTGGTGAGGAGTCCCTTAGGGTGTCACAATACATGCTGCAGCCCTTGTGGACCCTCCCTGGCCAAAGAGACCTTGGTACCTTTTACAAAGGGCATGGCTGTGTCCCAGGGGTGTGCCAATTGTGGAAACAATGGAACAGTTTTGGGAAAGAACAGAGGTGCTGGGGCCTGGTTAGCAGGATCCCAGCACACTCTCAGTCAAGTCAGAATCAATTTCAGGCAAAATGTTTGTATGTGGGAGGAGGGGAACCATACCAAAAGGGGCACTTTTCTACAGCACCTGAATTACCACCTCCAAGTCTGCAGTCTCACCAAGTAGGGCCACTCGGTCCCACAGCTGGCGCTACAGTCTCTCACCTCCAGGATCAGTACAGCCCGAGTCAGCTGACCCCTCTCCATGAATCAACATGATGAGGCGTCCCTGCTCGGAAGACAGGTGGAGGGGAAGTATGGTAGGCCGGCTCATGCGGTCATGGCAGTCCGGTGGCCCCAATCAGCTGGTGGGCGGGTCGCGTCCTCAGCCCCGCGGCTCCTCAACCAAACTCAGAGTTCATAATATAGTTCATTGTCCATGTTTATGCCCACTCTTTCTTACAATCAAAGCCGTCAGTTCCTTCGTGTTCATTCCTGTTTGGAACAGCCATTCCCTAGAAGAGAAAATACACCTTGTAACTCTTCCATCCAGAACCTATATGACGTTCAAGTGGAGGGCAAGCAAATAAATCAAATAACAATGTAGCCTTATATTCTCGAATATAGTCTTCAAACGCCTGATAACGGCAAGATAGTCATACTATACCATAGGAAAGTCCCAATTGCATCCTCCATTACCTTTGTCACCGGAAGGGCAGAAGTCTCTAGCTACGGCTAATAGCAAAGGTGGGCAATAGTATGGGCAATAGTATGCCGTTCACCCTGACTGCCGTTCTTGGGGAACTATAACTAGCCCACACCCATCTAGTAAATCTCTCTCCCAGTCCCATTCTAGTGAGAACCAGCTGTAGGTATGGCCAGTGTATTCTATCAAACGCTTTCTCCACTTCAATCAAGAGAAGTGCCATGGGGGTCCGGGAGCAGTAAGCCATGTCGATCAAATGACACATGCGTTTAGTATTGTCGCTGCAGTTCCATTCGGGGATGAAACCTGCTTGGTCTGAGTCAATTAAGTGTTGCATATGGGGGCCCAGTCGTGCTGGCAGAATTCCTGTGTATGTCTTTGCATCTACGTTTAATAGCGAGATGGGACGGGACGATGAACACTGGGTTGGGTCCTTGACTGGTTTGGGGATGACAGTAATAGTGGCCCAGAACATAGAGGGGGTCATTACAAAATTGGCGGTATAAGGCGCTTACCGCCGTGCACAAGACCGCCAATACACCGCCGCGGCAGACCGCCACAGCTATTATGACACACATCACGGAATCCGCCGAAATTCAGACACCCACACATTACCACCACACCAAAGGTCAGCGAGAAACTGGCGGAAACACATCCTCCACCTCCACGCCAACAGAAACACGCTCAAAATACACACACATCTCCAAAACACCGCCACATTGGACAATTTGAAATACACACACCTGACACACATACACACACCACTCCCACACACCCAATACTATATAAAACACACACCCACATCACCCACAAACCCCTACTACCAAAAATTCAGAGAGAAGGCCAGAGAGACAGCACAGAACTGACAACCCCATCACACAGAGGCACACAACACCATCATCCACGCAACATCCAAGCACAAAACACCACATACCACTACACTCACCACACTCATCAACACATACACCACCCCACACATCACCTACACCACCCCATGTCACGCCAATGACACCCCCGCTTCTCCGAGGAGGAGCTCAGGGTCATGGTGGAGGAAATCATCCGGTTGGGCCACAGCTATTTGGCTCACAGGTACAGCACACATCCATAGCCAGGAAGATGGAGCTATGGCAAAGAATAGTGGACAGGGTCAACGCTGTGGGACAGCACCCAAGAAATAGGGAGGACATCAGGAAGAGGTGGAACGACCTACGGGGGAAGGTGCGTTCCACGGTATCCAGGCACCACATCATGGTACAGCGGACTGGCGGCAGACCCCCACTTCCTCCCCCACAACTAACAACATGAAGTCTTGTCCATCTTGCATCCTGAGAGCCTCGGAGGAGTCGTTGGAGGAACGGACACTGGTGAGTCTAATCTTAACCATCATACCCCCCACCCTACCTGCATGATATCACACACCCCCACCATCACAACCTCCCCTATCACCCCAAATCCTCACCTATCTACCCATGACACCAACCACCCATCCCAACCCCAAGACCTGCATGACATAACTAAGCATGGACACCCATCACCAAAGCATGCCCACTGCACAGACCCACAACACCCCCCAACCATCAGCACACAAGCCCCCACACAGGAATGCCTGCACTGGGGTTCACGGACACCCAACCATTTCACTCCATGAAACACACACATGCAATAATCATGTACTTATACCCCCGCAGGAACCCGAAGGAACGTCACCACACCAGAGGGTCCAGACAACACCACTCCACCCCCAGAAGAGGCCCACAGTGACGACAGCAGCTCTGCCCCACTGGATCTTGATGACCACCCCGGACCATCGTGGGCCTCAGGACAGTTGGTTCCCCTTGCCCAGCCACAGCCCAACACCGAGCTTACACCCTCTGGTAACACCAGCACAGCACCCACCCAGCGGGCCCAAACCTCCCTACCCAGGACAGGTCAATCAGCAGTGTGTCCACCACTACAGGGCACCCAGGCGAACCCACCACCCCAACAACAAGGACCTGGGGGCAGTGGTAGTGGGCACACGGTTCAGGGGACGGAGGCACAGGAACACAGGGGAACTGGGAGGGCTGCTGTGTGACAGAGGGGGGACAGGCCAAGGGAACCAACTCTCAACGAGGCCCTCTCCTCCATCATGGGAGCATACCACCACTCCCAGGAGACGATGGCCACGGCCCTGGACAAGTTGCAGGAGACCCTGCGTCTGCAGGAGGAACAATATTTGGGGTTCAGGGAGGAGCTCAGGACCATCGGCTCCGCCCTGGGCACCATCGTAGGGGTGCTGACGGACATTCAAAAGACCTTGAGGGACACCGTGGCACTCCAAGGGGGCCCTGACACTAGCCACGACGATGAAATGCCCACCACCTCCGCCGGCGCTAGTGGACAGGACGCCCCGCCACAGGACCAACACACCAGCACCCCATCCCCTGCAGACGGACAACCACCACGCAAGCGGGCCCTGAGATCCAGGAACAGGACAGAGCAAGATGGCAAGACCCCGCCAGGAAATAAGACCACCCTGATTGTCCCCCCACTGTCCCACTTTGTTACCCTGTCCAAATCGGAACTGACCTAGCTCCACTTCCAATGCCAAGATGTGCAATGTACCTGTGAGACTAATAGCCTGGACTCTGCCATGGACATTCCTCCACCATCACCCATCACCAGTTTACAACCCCCCTTCATTTTTTGAGCACTTGGAGTCAGTCTATGATTTGTAAATCTGTATTATCAATTACAGTTTCATAATGGGTTACCCATTGGAAGGCTAACATACCTATGTCACACATCATAAGCCCTTCAAGGATGCAAACAGTTGACACGTAGGTTACCACACTTGTGAAACTGAAATGGAAGGGTACAACTCAATTAACAAATAGTGAGTGAAATGTAGGTACAGGATAGAGGTAGATGTGTGAAAGTTAATGTAATGGTAAAAATGAAAATGTTCTCACCTGTGTGTCACTGGAAATATTGCTGTATGACTGACTCCCTGTTGTCGTTTTCGTCTTCCTCAGCTTCATCCTCATCACTGTCCACAGGCTCCACAGACTCCACAGCTGCCACAACACCGTCATCTGGATCATCCTCCTGCAGAAAAGGCACCTGGCATCGCAATGCTAAGTTATGGAGCATGGAGCAGGCGATGATGATGTCGCACACCTTCTTCGGTGAGTAGAATAGGGACCCACCTGTCATATGGAGGCACCGGAACCTGGCCTTAAGGAGGCCGAAGGTGCGTTCGATAACCCTCCTAGTCCGCCCATGGGCCTCATTGTAGCGTTCCTCTGTCCTGGTCCTAGGATTCCTCACTGGGGTCAATAGCCAGGAAAGGTTGGGGTAACCAAAGTCCCCCAATAGCCATACACGGTGCCTCTGGAGTTCACCCATCATATCAGGGATGCTGCTATTCCTTAGGATGTAGGCGTCATGCACTGAGCCAGGGAACATATCATTTACCTGCGAGATGTACTGGTCTGCCAAACAGACCATCTGGACATTCATTGAATGATAACTCTTCCTGTTCCTGTACACCTGTTCAGTCCTGCGGGGGGGCCAGAGCTACATGGGTCCCATCAATGGCACCTATGACGTTGGGGATATGTCCAAGGGCATAGAAGTCACTTTTCACTGTACGTAAATCCTCCACCTGAGGTAATATGATGTATCTCCTTACGTGTTTCAGCAGGGCAGACAACACTCTGGACAACACGTTGGAAAACATAGGCTGGGACATCCCTGATGCCATGGCCACTGTTGTTTGAAATGACCCACTTGCAAGGAAATGGAGCACTGACAGCACCTGCACGTCAGGGGGGATTCCAGTCGGATGGCGGATTGGTGACATCAGGTCTGGCTCCAACTGGGTACATAGTTCCTGGATTGTAGCACGGTCAAACCGGTAGGTCACGATTTAATGTCTCTCTTCCAATGTCAACAGGTCCACCAGCGGTCGGTACACCGGAGGATTCCGCCATCTTCTCATATGTCCCAGCTGACGGTGCCTAAGAAGGACAACAGCGAAGAACCAGTCACTATTCCTCCAGGTATGTACCCACAGTTACACACAAGACTACACCAGACACAAAACCCTTCCTGTATGTGTGTTGAGTGTAGGCCTCAGTATGTGTGACGCAGTTGAAAATGAATCCATGTGGGTCCCTGAAATGGCGGCTGCCTGACCTCTAAACTGGGACAATGGGATTGTGGGGTAACAGCGGTGGCGTTGCACACCGTCGCGGTAGGCGGTCGTAGACCGCGGCGCAATGCTGCATTGGTTAACATTGGACCCTATGGGTCCCAGGAGCCAATGAACAGGTGCGCCGGCGGTGATGATGCGCCCCGCCGCGGACGTCACCGCCGCAGACGTCACCACCATTTTCTATCTGTTCAATCACTAGATACCTGACCTTCGACAGGAGAGGACCTACACTGCTAGTGCTGCTGTGACCTCGGTCTGGAAGCGACGATGGCTGCTGCGTCTGGGGAAAGGGCCCCTGCCTTCACTGCACAAGAGTTGGAGAAACTTGTGGATGGGGTCCTCCCCCAGTACATGCTACTCTACGGTCCTCCAGACCAACAGGTTAGTACACAGGGAGCACGGTGTAGGGGCTAGGCTTGGGTGGACAGGGCTGGGTGGAAGAGGGAAGGGGGCAGAAGTCATACTACAGAAAAGCATGGGAATAAATGGGCCACATGGTCAGAGTAGGGAGGGGGCCAATCACATTGATGGTGGAGTTGGTAATGACTGTTCCTCTTTCCTTGTGCATGTCATGTAGGTCAGCGCCCACCAGAAGAGGGACATTTGGCATGCCATCGCCTGGGGGCCCACCAGAGACGGGGCACCCACTGCCGTAAGAGATGGGAGGACATTCGCCGCTGCAGCAAGAAGACGGCGGAGGCTCAGCTGGGGATGGCCTCCCAACGTGGGAGGGGTGCCCGTCGTACCATGACTCCCCTGATGTTCCAGATCCTGGCGGTGGCCTACCCAGAGTTGGATGGGCGCTTAAGGACATCACAGCAGACACAAGGGGGTGAGTACACTCTCATTCTGTGGAGTTTGCGTGCAGTGGAGGTGTCTGGGTGGGGGAGGTGGGCTCTGGGTGTCCCTAGGCCAGGGCGAGTTAGGTAGGCAAGGCCCCTCCGTAATGTAGGACATGTGGCACTCCACCCCACCTCAGTAAATTATCAAGTTGAGGTATAGTTGCCCCTGTGGCATCCATGTGCGCAGATTTCCACCAATGCCATGTAGGCCATATCCCAGAAATTGCATGTGCAGAGGGCAGGAGCGCGGCGTTGTGCATGGGGCTGCTGCGTATGTCTTGTCCGCCAACGGTAGCGGTATGCCATGCACTAAAACTCTCTTTGTTCTGTCTCCCCCCCTTTTCCTGCTCTCCCTGTCCTTTTGTACATCAGCATCAACAGGCGGAGGTACAGTGGCACCGGAGCACGAGGGAGCTGCATCCACACATGGCCATGGAGGGCCACACCACAGACTCTGAATACACCAGTGGGACGGAGGGCGAGGGGAGCTTCATGTCGGCCACCGGATCACCAACCAGCGACACAGACTCGTCTGCCGATGTGAGCACCCCTGTGGTGGCGGCACCATCTGTGCGCCCCACTTCAACAGGTACAGCCGCCACCCCCCCTACCAGCACCGCCCTCCCAGGAGCCCCTCAGCGTTCGCCCCGTGCCCGCTCACCCAGGAGGGTGGGCATCACCTTCGCCCCAGGAACCTCAGGCCCTGCCCCAGTCACCCCTGCTGCCCTCAGTGAGGAGGCCATTGACCTCCTCACTGTTGGGCAGTCTACCATTGTGAATGCCATCCAGGGTGTAGAAAGGGCGTTGCAACACAGTAATGCATTCCTGGAGGGCATTCATTCTGGTCAGGCTGTCCTTCAGCGAACCCTACAATCTCTGGCCTCAGCACTGATGGCAGCAATTGTCTCTGTGTCCAGCCTCCCCCCTCCAACTTCCTCCACCCAGACCCAATCCCCTGTACCCCAGCCCATCCCAAGCACATCTACAGACCAGCATGCACACAAGTCGACACACAAAAGTAGCTCAGGCAAACATAGGCACCACACATCCCACAGGCACTCACACAAGCATCACACCCATACAGACACAGCAACATCCACTGTCTCCACTGTGTCCCCCTCCTCCTCTTCTCCCTCCTCCCTCCCAGTCTTGTCTACACATACACCTGCATGCACCACATCTACAGGCACTAGGACTCGCACCAGGACACCCAGCACCACACACCGCTCACCTGCACTCACCACCTCCACTGCCATTTACACATCCCCTGTGTCCTCTCCCAGTGTGTCTGTGACGCCCCCTCCCAAAGTACCCAAACGCCGGCAATCACTCACCCAACATCCATCCACCTCACGACAGCCTCCAGTACCTGCACCTGCACCCAAAACAGTTAAAGTGACACCTCCTACAACCACTTCCTCTTCCTCCACTCCCAGACCCCCTCCAGCTACCCATCCCAGTGTTCGTCAGAAACTGTCCCTCTGTCAAATTGACCTTTTTGCCCCTATCCCCCCTCCAATTCATCAGTCCCGTCGTAGCGCCTCAGCCAAAAAGCCACCAGTACCAGTGGTGCGTTATCCAGGTTTTTGGAGTGCACTGTCGCTCAGGGCAGGCAGTAGTACCCGGAGCCAAGGCACTGGCAGCCCACCCCCTATAAAGGCTCCAAAACTGGAGAGTGGACGACGGGACCGTGTCAAGACTCCTGGTGGGACAACAAGTGAAATGGGATCGAAGGCGATTGGTGAATCACCTGTAACTCCAAAAAAGATGGGGAAGGTCCCGAGGAAGTCTGCCCAGCCTGTTGTGAGTGTCACGGCGGAGAAGTGCGCCATCATTTCCGCCGGTCCAGACACAACCGCCAGCACCGTCGTCACTGGTCCAGAGCCTACCGCCAGAGTCAGTGCCCAGGAGGGCCCAAGTATTGTAACGGGTCCAGAGCCCACCGCCAGAGTCAGTGCCCAGGTGGGCCCAAGTATCGGAATGGGTCCAGAGCCCACCGCCAGAGTCAGTGCCCAGGAGGGCCCAAGTATCGTCACTGGTCCAGAGACCACCGCACAAGACACAGCCCAGGAGGGCCCAAGTATCGTCACTGGTCCTTAGACCACCGCAGAAGACACAGCCCAGGAGGGTCCAAGTATCGCCACTGGTCCAGAGACCACCGCACAAGACACAGCCCAGGAGGGCCCAAGTATCGTCACTGGTCCTGAGACCACCGCACAAGACACAGCCCAGGCGGGGCCAGGATGCCATAGCCCCGCTGGGCAATGATGGAATGTCATGCCACACACCAATGTCCAGTATGGAGATCGTCATGCCACACACCAATGTCCAGTGTGGAAATCGTCATGCCACACACCAATGTCCAGTATGGAGATCGTCATGCCACACACCAATGTCCAGTCTGGAGTTTGTCATGCCACACACCAATGACCAGTCTGGAGTTCGTCATGCCACACACCAATGTCCAGTGTGGAGATAGTCATGCCACACACCAATGTCCGTATCAGAGCCGCCATGTCAAAGCACCGCTGAACAGTCCAGAGACCACCAAGGCAAAGCACCGCTGAACAGTCCAGAACCGCCATGGCAAAGCACCGCTGAACAGTCCAGAGACTGCCATGTCAAAGCACCGCTGAACAGTCCAGAACCGCCATGGCAAAGCACCGCTGAACAGGGCAAAGACCGCCATGTCAAAGCACCGCTGAACAATCCAGAGACCGCCATGGCATAGCACTGCTGAACAGTCCAGAGACCGCCATGGCAAAGCACCGCTGAACAGTCCAGAACCGCCATGTCAAAGCACTGCTGAACAGTCCAGAACCGCCATGGCAAAGCACCGCTGAACAGGCCAAAGACCGCCATGTCAAAGCACCGCTGAACAGTCCGGAGACCGCCATGGCAAAGCACCGCTGAACAGTCCAGAACCGCCATGGCAAAGCACCGCTGAACAGTCCAGAGACCGCCATGTCAAAGCACCGCTGAACAGTCCAGAACCGCCATGGCAAAGCACCGCTGAACAGGGCAAAGACCGCCATGTCAAAGCACCGCTGAACAGTCCAGAGACCGCCATGGCAAAGCACCGCTGAACAGTCCAGAACCGCCATGGCAAAGCACCGCTGAACAGTCCAGAGACCGCCATGTCAAAGCACCGCTGAACAGTCCAGAACCGCCATGGCAAAGCACCGCTGAACAGGGCAAAGACCGCCATGTCAAAGCACCGCTGAACAGTCCAGAGACCGCCATGGCAAAGCACCGCTGAGCAGTCCAGAGACCGCCATGGCAAAGCACTGCTGAACAGGGCAATGCACCGGGTAGGAATGAATGGCCCACCACATCAGGCATCCCTATCCCATGTGCAGCTGGGACAGTGACAGGACACTACCTTTCACGGGAGACTCATCCAGTCTGGGCACCAGTCACCCCCCAGTACCAGTATGGACCTGCATCAACTTGAGAGACTGTGGCTTTGCACTCCCCAGGATGCACAGTGGGCAACCCACCCACTGTAGAGACTTGAGAGACTGTGGCTTTGCACTCCCCAGGATGGCACAGTGGGCAAGCCACCCACTGTAGAGACTTGAGAGACTGTGGCTTTGCACTCCCCAGGATTGAACAGTGGGCAAGCCACCCACTGTAGAGACTTGAGAGACTGTGGCTTTGCACTCCCCAGGATTGAACAGTGGGCAAGCCACCCACTGTAGAGACTTGAGAGACTGTGGCTTTGCACTCCCCAGGATGGCACAGTGGGCAACCCACCCACTGTAGAGACTTGAGAAACTGTGGCTTTGCACTCCCCAGGATGGCACAGTGGGCAAGCCACCCACTGTAGAGACTTGAGAGACTGTGGCTTTGCACTCCCCAGGATTGAACAGTGGGCAAGCCACCCACTGTAGAGACTTGAGAGACTGTGGCTTTGCACTCCCCAGGATACATCAATGGGCATGGAGCCCCGTCGTGGATCTGGCTTTGCATTCATCTGGCTGAGGTGCCCCCCCTTCCCTTCCCCCTGAGGTGCCTGTAGTGTTTCTATCTGATGCCCCGGCAGTGTTCTCTCGGATTTTGGTCAGGTATCTATTGTGGGCCTCGCCCATGCATTTTTGGACTGTTTGTGCACGGACATTGTTGTGTACATATCTGCAATACTTCTCGGATTATTTATGTAAATATGAGTGATTTTGGAATACATATATTTGTATATTTTTGTATGACATGTATATTGGCACATTATAATGTTTGCCCGAAATTCGCATTGTCTTTGCATTCTTCCGGGGGGATTGTGGGTTGTTACTGTTCTTTTTGTGACTGCATTGGTGTGTATGTTGTACTATGCAAGGGTGGGGGTGGGGGTGTTTGGTGGGTGTCCCCCTAACTTTTGCCTCCCCGTGTCGTAGGTGCAGTACTCACCGGTATCTTCTGCGCCTACGTCGCTGTTGGTCGTGAAGGAGCAGAAAGACAAGGGCAGGTAGTATTTGGAGTTCCGGCTCCATGGAGTCGTCGTTCCTCGTGGGATGTGTAGAAGGTGAGTGTTTTCCCATAGCAAAAGCTGTTTCCGCCGCGTTTTTATCCACGGTGAATCCGCCCCGGAAAAGGTGGCGGATTGGCCTGTTGTGATACTCTGGGCGGTACATTGTCTCCCGCCTGTCTGTTGGCAGTGACCGCCGCGCTGCTTGTCTGTACCGCCGTGGCGGGCGGTGTGTTAAAGTGGGTGTCTTTGTTGGCGGTTTCTGCCAGGGTCATAATTCCCTTTTTTTGTCCGTCTGACTGTTTGCGGTATTACCGCATCTTTAACACCGTCCGCCAGGGTTGTAATGACCACAAGAGTCTGTTAGGGGTCCGGTTACACTGAATTAATTGTAGAGTCATGCTAAAATAGGCACTAGTGTTGGTGCAAAGGTCTTGTAAAAGGCTGTTGTAAGGTGTTTGGGCCTGGTGCTTTGTCTGAGGCCAGCGCTTGTATGGCTTGCAGCACTTCCTCAACCCCAGTTATCCTCCTCCAGAGTCAGGTACACCGAAGTGTTGAGACTATTCATGGGCAGTTGGTCCAGATAGGAGTCTGCCTAGCTGGCGTCTAGGCAGTCAGCGGTGTATAGTGTAGAAGTGTTCAAACGCCTGTGCTATGTGGGTATCTTTGGGTCACCCTACTGCCCTGAGAGTCTGACACCTCCACTACCCGCTGCCAGAGGGTTTGAGCACGGAGTCGGTGTGTCAGTAAATGACCCACTTGTCTCCCACGTAGAATTTTAAGCGCAGAAGAGCATATTCCGCTTTTCCGGAATCTAGGGCTTTGAGCTGTTTGCAGGTGGCTATTGACTGCCTCTTGATTCTGCATGCACCTGTGCATTTGTGTTCCGCCTCCAAATCCCTGACTTCAGATTCCAGTTGGGCCCTCTTATCTCTCCTGCCCCTGTTCAACCTGGCCGACCTTGCAATAAAGACACCGCAGATCACTGCCTTCAGTCTGTCACACAGCAGGGCCATCGGGACCTCTGGGTTATCGTTGGTTTGTAGGACTGGTGTGATAGCTAGAGTTATTTCTGATAGTGCCTCGTCTTTGCACAGAAGTGTAGGGTTTAAACACCAGGAATGCTGTTGTATGGATGATCCTGGCATGCGGCAGGTGATTGTGACAAGCGAATGATTCGACAGGGCTGCCACCCCAATGTCTGCCGCTGTGGTGTATGTACACAGATGGTGTGAGAGAAGAAAGTAATCAATCCTGGGGTAGGACTGGTAGACTGCAGAAAAGGTGTACCACCAGTCTAGGGGGTGGTGTTTCCATCAAACGTCTACGAGGTCCACCTCCGTCAGCCACAGTCCGAACAACAAGGAGTGTGGCCCGCCTGTCCCTCCCTCTGTGTGGACCTGTCCAATGTGGCATGGGGAGCCAAATATAAGTCCCCTCCGATCATAATATCCCTATCTGGTGTGGTCAATTTTGTCCTATAGCCTCTCCTAGGAAAACCTCCTGCTGGAGATTCGATGCGTAAATGTTTGCTAATGTGAATGTATATCCTTGAGTGGTAATACGCAGAGAGTACCCTGCCCGTGCTTTCAAAATGGGTCTGAATCACTTGGCCTGGGAAATGCGTGGCCAGTAGGATTGCTACTCTGGCTGTTTTCTTAGGGCCGGAGGTAAAATATTGCCAGTCAAACCATTTCAAGAGCATGATGCCTCCAGTCCAGTCTTAGAAAGGGAAGGAGCGCCAAGCGTTTAACAGGGACATTCAACCCCCAGACATTCAAGCTTAGGATATTAACCATAGGTATATAATATGGGTTGTTTCATTGCTATTGGGAGGGTAGAGGGACCCTCCTGTGTCCCGTCAAAATCTGGCATGCATGTATGCAAGTCAGGCCATGATCCACCTGTTTGAGCTACTAGTGAGAACATAGAAACATTCAAACAAGTTAACTGGTTGTTTCCCTTCCTGGGAACCTGCACCTGAAACTTAACGTTGGGGTCCGTGTCAATGGCATATAACTTCATCATCACACACCGGTGGGGGTGAGCTCCGCCCCCAGCGGCCATCAACTGCCACCAAGGTGAAGACCCACGAGTCTACCATCCATTCTCTCCCTCAGCGACCAGGCATTCCATTGGGAATACTCTCCGCAGTGAGGTGCTGTCCCTCGGTTGTAGCTCCTGAAGAAGAGCTGCTCTCACACGGCCCCTCTCTTGGGTAGTTGTTTTCCTGATCTTCCTCCCCTGTCCCCAGCAGGAGGACCCCCCCAGCATTGGCAGAGGCCAGGATCCTCCTCGGGGCATGGAAGGCCCGCCCTGGTACAGTGTCTCCTGGCCTAGAAGTTGATGGGCCTCTTCCATTGTATGCAGGTTAAATGTCTCATTGTTCCACACAAGGGTGATGCAGGAGGAGTGACCCTTTTTATATTTGATCCCCTTTTCTAGCAAAAAGCCGGTAAGAGGCTGGAGTAGTCTTCGTCTTTGAAGGGTGGCCTGGGTGAGATCTTGATAGAGCCACACTTTGTGGCCCTCAAATCCAATAAAAGTCTTGCCTCTCACTGCTGCCATGATCGCCTCCTTCTGCCAATAGTAATGCAGGCAGGTAAGAATGTCTTGCGGTTGTCCTGGTGAGGTTGCCGGCCGACCCGCTCTGTGCGTGCGGTCTAAGAGAATGTCTTGCTCCTCCAAAGCCAGTGCCACATAGTGGAACTAGTGGAGGACATAGTCCTTCAGTCTACCCGCATCTGCCTGGAGCGGAACCCCTTTGATGCATATGTTGCACCTTCTTGAACGGTTCTCTGGGTCCTCTAGTTGGTAGTTGAGGTCTGCTGTTTTGTCTTAGTGTGAGGATCTCTTGCTTGTGCTCCTCTGACTCCTCGTCTCTATTATCACTTTCCCCCACTCTAAGGAGTCAACTCTCTGTTCCAGCTCACTCATATTAAGTCTAATGTCTTTGACATCTGCTGCTAGATCCTGTTTCAAGGCTGCTATGTCGTCTCTCAAAGTAGTGAAGAGGTTTTCTAGAAACGGTCTATTGACCGGTGCATCTATGTCTATTGTGACATCTGGAGTAAGACGGCCCTCTTTTTTGGTTCTGACTTTTTTCCCCATCAGTTTAGCAAACATATCTTTAATAGCAGAATCTTTCTGTGCTGCTCGTGCCGTTGCCATGCCTGGGATCGTGTGAAGCGGGGACCCGACAAGGCTGCATTGTCCAAATCTCCCTTCGTCGCTCGGTTCACCTTTCTCTCTTTATCCCCGGTCTCTTTGAGGTTCCCAACCAACAATGTCACCTTCGAAGGCCGACGGTCCTAGTTGGAAAGGAGACAACCTGTACCCCGTTGGGGTCCTTGTAAGTCACAAGCAAACTGTTCTTCTGGGAGGCACCGCTGGTCCTGCCAGGCCCGCGACGTGGACAACCGCGATCAGTCTTCAGGTAGTCCATTTGGTCCAGGCCCTTGGGTCGAATCCCTCTGTTGGACCCCACCCCCGCAGTGGGATGTATGTGTGGTTACTTAGGCCAGCGCTTGCGGGACAAGATGATTGGTCTCCCTTTCTCACCTCCAGTTCTGCATAGACCATAGAGATGTCACTGGCCCACCGGGTACCCCCCCCCGCTGCCATCTCACCCTCTCTTTCAGTACTGCTCCTGGAGGGATGGGAGGGTGTGACACCACCGTTGTCCCGATCAGCACTGGCATTTCCTGGAAAGCGTAATGGCCCAGTCTCTTCTCCTGCTGATCCTCCTACTACCAGCCACCTCCAGGTCTTCCCCACAATATCGCCAACCTCTCTCCGGGCACGGGTTCCCACCTCACCTTCCGCCTCTCAGGGTCCAAGGGGCCCCTAGGTATCCACCTGTGTGTATCTCACCTTTCAGGGCCAGGATCAGTTTCTCTTCCACGCCGTGCTGCTGTCCAACCGTCTCCTTCTTACAGGAGCGGTGGGTTCACAGCCTCCTCCTGTCTGTGTCGTCACCGGCCCCGCTACTCCTCCTTAACACCTCCTCATTGGTGCTTTCCCAATCTACTGGCACGGCCACCGCCCTTTGGCCAGCCGCAGCAGCACCATGGCTAAAGTTAGTGGTGTGGAGTTTAATACAGTGGAGTGGGAGAGTAGTGTCAGAGTTGAGCAGACAGGAGTAGATTTCAGTGGAAGAGAGTGCCGTAGAGTGCAGTGGGGTGGAATAGGGTGAGGCAGTGGGGTGGATTGGAGTAGATTGGGGTGGATTGAAATGTGTGGGACCTAAGGGGCTTTGGTGGCCCAGGCTCTTGCATAGGCGCTCCCCGCCCGGCTCCTCGCCGACCATGGCTCGGGGCTGACTCTGGCCCTCAAGACTCATGTCCAAGCCGGGAGGTCAGTGGGCTGCCCACATCCCGGTTGGGTCCAAACCCCAGTGTCACCTAGAGTGGTGCCTGCAGGATGCACCTCAGGCAGCTCTCTCTTTCGGGCTTCACCTGGTCCGGGCTTCATGGTTGCCTTTGTGTCTGGTCCGGTACCTGCCTTCTCCCGCTCCCAAGAGTTGCGGTTGCCTCAGTCCACCCCCGACCTGCTTCGGCTCCCTGTTTGTCTCAGCCTTTTAATGCATGACCCTGAAGGGAGCCCGCTTGCTTCAGGCCACCCAAGGGTTAATGAGACCCGGTATAAGCCTCACCTCGTTCCCTGGCTCTACCCATCAACGGCTACTGAGTGGCTTCTTCTCATCTCCCCTCTCCTCAGCACCCTAGGCCTGCGCCCTTAGCTCTTCCTGGTCCAGCATCGCTCCCCGCACTCTCTTCAGCTTCCCACTACCTCTCCCGCCGCCACCATCTGGTCTGTGGCCTCAGCTAATGGGGTGCCCTACGCACTAGTAGAGGGCAGGCCGTTGGGGCTCTGTCCCTGGCTCCACACACCAAAACCAGCCGTGCGGCCTCTGTTTATTAATAATTATATGTACTTACCCTCAGCTGATGCTGCTTGGCCTCCTCTCCCTCAGCACGGAGCTGGCAGGTTTCAGGCTACTTTCAGGGACCACCACTGTTCTAACTGTTCGGTCTGCACTTGCTCCTCCAGCAACAGCCCAGCGGGGAGAGAGGCTTTAAGATACAATAAAAAGGTAGAAATATGCACTGCACATGCGTACAATGGTAAGTATGCGCACAAAACACAGGGAGGCTGAGGAAGACGGTCACACATATCATAGTGTGCATGCCCACAATAGAACGCATGCGCACAAACCCCACGCGGACTCACAGATACTAGTTCCTGACACATACGGCACCGGAAGTGAGGCAGAATCAAAAGCTCCGATCTTTTTAATATTGTGGACTGCCAGAGGCCAGGTAAGTCTTGCTGTTGAGAACCTGCTTTTGAATTCTGGAAGGGTGCAACCGTTCTCCTTTTTAGCCAAATATTGTGTACCCCACGTTTGTTTTTATTTTTTCCTACTAAATGAACCAATTAAAATAATAAGTAAATGACAATCTTGTTTCTGGAACATAATATGGGAAACTACGGGAATTGTTAATGTGTACATGGCAGTAACAATGCTCTGCCCCGACTCTTGGGGAATCTGTTTTCGGAGGAGAGCTGCAGTTCTTATAGACCGGTGTACCTTCCCTGCCTCACATAAGCATATCTCTTTAGTTCGTGCCTTTTTGCGCCTTTGCAAACTAGATTCCATTAATTGAAAGTTACCTGCAAAACATGTGAAAGCGAGCAGCGCCAGAGATTCGACTGCACATATTGAATACATTTTGCACGTGTTTGGAGGCCATGCAGGTGCTGCTTTTTTACAGCCTGAACTCGTGGATGGAGTGATTAGGAGCATTGTTTTTCAGTACTTTAAATGTAAACCTGAAAAGGCGTTCCTGAAGTGAACTTATCCCCGTGGTACATGTGAACGAGTGAAAAAGAAACTCCAGTGCATGTTGCACCATGTGTTCTACAGTCCTCGAAAGGTGGCTATAAAGATGCCGCCCTTACACTTTTCTTTGGTTCGATGCATAGTTTTCTAACCCTGAACAAAAACTCTCTATTGGTGCCATTGTGTTTCGCTATTCCACCTGAATCGTTCTCAAATCCTGTATGAAAACGAACTTTGCCTTTAAACCCATGGATGTAGGAAATGTGGTGGACGGGAATTTACCTCATCTAATTTTTAGGGTCGAGTGCAGAGCGCTCTGTCCCTGGTGTAATCTCTCTGTGGGCTTTTAACCATGCCCATGACAAGCACATCACTTTGGTTGGTTAGTGGGCTTGCCTTTTAAAATTAGCTTGATTTAATTAGTAAAAGGCATGCATACGTCATGCATTTTCTGGTGATTAGCCCGCCTCAAGCGCCCTGGCCAGCTGCTGTAAACAAACGAGGCTCCATGTTTTCCATATGGTTTCAGCACTATTTTTTTTTTTTTTTTTCGTAGGCAGCACGATCTCGCTGGGCAGTAGTGGAGCGTTTTGCATTACATTGACCCTGTAACATGGATATTTGCACTTTTGCCAGTTAGATGGATAGTTGCACTTTTGCCGATACGTTTCACTGCGAGCAAACTTCTGTTTCCTTTAGTGTGTTTGCTTTGCACTCATGGTGGCCGTTGGCTCGCTTATGTGAAACTGTTTTACTTTTCAGTTTATGTGGCAAGAAAAGTCCGGTTAGGAGTTTAAAACACTAATAGCTTTAACTTGAGTGAACGCAAGACCCATTGCATTGCAAATGCTTGTTTATAGTGAGGGGGCTGAGGGAGTAGGGAACAATATCCCCCTCATATTTTGTAGGGAAAACTGCAGAATAAACAGCTTCAAACAGATCGAGTTCCTCTGAAGCCATCTGGCACAGTGGCTCTCTTTTTAGGTCAAGCTTGCAAGCGCTTCCAACCTGTTGTTCTCTCTTTTGTGTTTTTAACCATGCCCATCACTTTCATTGGTTCGTGGGTTTATCTTTTAAAATTCCCTTGATTTCATTTGTGAAAGGCATGACATGCATGCATAGGTCATGCCTTTTCCAGTGTTTTGCCCTACTCGAACGCACCGGCCAGCTACTAAAAACTTATAAGGCTCCATGGTTTTTTAACTACTTTTTCTTTTCTACACAGTATGAGCTTGCTGCGCCAACTACTGAAAACTTACAAGGCACCATGTTTTCTGCATGGTTTCTGAACTACTTTTTCTTTTTCTTTTCAACACAGTACGATCTCGCTGGGCAGTAATCGAGCGCTTTGCATGACTACCAGTTTACTTCTGTTGTTTATCCAAGCTCTCCTTGGCAATTTCAAGGTTTTACAAAGCGCAATTGCACTTGTTTTATTAACTATTTTTTTTTTGTAATTTTCCCCCATCCTGTCCCCAGACCCCCTTGCGATTTGTGGCGACTGCCGCTACACATACGCATTACCACAAGTCCTTTAGTTAATCTTGGAGCACCTACCCATTTGCTCTTTTTACCACCAAAAATCATCTGGATACCTTTTGGACCCCCTGCAAAGCTGCTTGGTTAAACCAGCTGTGTTTCCCCCCCCTTCACTCATCCGAACCACAAAAGAGACATTATGATAACTCTCTGGGGACAGCAAGATGTCTTTGTTAATTAATTGAGGTATTAAACTACTCCTAAAATCACTTTTTTTCAAGTAGTCTTATCACTGCACTCATCTATATATTTGTGTGTAGTGCCAGTTTTACTTAAGGTGTGATAAGAGTATTTTATGAACTCCCAATACTAACTAATAGAATAATTGAACACAAAGGACTGAGCTTTGGTGCTAAACAGAGAGATAAGGCTGTAACCGTAAAGTCTCTGAATTACACAGTAGGTGACTAGGAATCCTGGGCCGAAAACCCAGCTTCCCACTTGTTCACATTATGTAATCTAAGTCCAGTTGTTTTATTTCAACACATATGTTTTTTGTTCACTATTCAGTTTGAGAGTTCAGTTAAATAATGTAATACATGATCTGTGCTAGCACCGCACTTACATATGGTTACTATAAAATAATCTTGCTTCACATTTAATACTAATGTGGGTTATATAAATAGACAATATAAACTGACATTTTGTGTAACCTGTGAGAACGTTGTCAGTGCGTGGGGGTATTCATGACGGTCTCATGCTTTTTTAATAATTATATGCAATACATATCAATGAATAAAGTGGCATAATTGCATGTACTTAATTTAGAATTGTTAAACTGCATTTTTTTCATTTTTAAGTATTTCACTTTTTTTTTACATTTGTTACCCAATTTACATCTTTTGTTGACTCTACTCATGCTTTGGCTTTTAGAGCCATGTCAGACCCTTGGCTCTCCTGAAGGCTGTCTGTGTTCCCCACAGAAATATAGAGACCTACACCCTTGTTTATAACACTTGGAAATGTAACCTTTAAGAAATGTCTTCTACTCCATCTGAGCTACAATACCCAAGGAAGCAAATTCTTGGGCCTTTGCAACATGGCTTGAACTCGGCTAGTGACAACACTCTCAGCCCAACTGTAAAAAATCTGAGTTGTCTTTGTTTTCACAGGAGACACCACCCCATACCTCAAGTCAGCCATGTGATGTCTTTCAGGGATATAAGTCCCTTGATTGAGATCAGGACGGGCCTTTATGACTTCTAAATCTACACTCTGTTAGTTCTAATCCTATTCCAAGTCCTTTACAGCTCAAGGCCATTTCAAACAGCAGCGTCAGTGGTGGTCTTCATTTCCATGTTTGTCTTTCTCTATAGAGGTGGTAGTCTTTAAAAGCAATAATTCCCTGATTCTACGAGAATGTTAATGGGGCATAAATTGAGAAGTGTATCCTGACAATTAGAATGAAAGGATGGGTTGACAAGCTACATAAGGTACTATATGGCAAACCCATGTTAGAGGCTGAAGTGATGCTAATGTGCCTGAGAAGAACTAAAAACAGGTCCTAGTTGAAGCAATAATGTTTGAGTAGCTTTCAGAATATCACATGCTCAAGTTCCTGGTGAAAACTAATGATTTGAACATTATGGCCCTCATTACAACCCTGGCGGTCGGTGTTAAAGCGGCGGTAAGACCACCAACAGGCCGGCGGAAAAAAATGGAATCACGACCATGGCAGAATCCGCCAACATAGACAGCCACTTTAACACTCCGACCGCCATGGCGGTACAAACAAACAGCATGGCGGTCACTGCCAACAGACAGGCGGAAGACAATGTACCGCCCACACCATTATGAGAGGCCAATCCGCCATCTTTTCCGGAGCGGATTCAATGCGAACAAAATCACGGCGGAAACTGGACGTGGAAGGGAAAACGCTCACCTCTACACACCCCACGAGGAACCAGGACGCCATGGAGCCGGAACTCCAAATTCTACCTGCCCTTGTCTTCCTGCTCCTCTACCAGGAGCACGACCGACGGCGGCAACAACCACGGTGAGTACTGCACCTACGACACAGGGGAGGGAGGAGGGAAAAGAGAGTGACACACACACACGCAACACCCCCACCCCCACCCTCACACACAACAACACACACACCAATACATGTCGAAATATTACATTTACACCCCAAAGCCCCCTGGAAGAACGCAAGGACAAAAGGAAATGCTTGTACGATTGTAATCCGGAAAAATCCATTAGTCAAAAATATATATACACTATCCACAAATATGTACACCAAGATTCCAAGTCCATGGGCTGCACCTACATAGTCCGTGAACCACTGGGCCCAAAATGCATGGGCGAGGCCCACACTCAATACCCGATCCAAATGGAGAGAACACTGCAGGGGCATCAGATCGAAATAAAACAGGCACCTCAGGGGCAAGGGAAGGGGGGGCACCTCAGCCGGATGAGTGCACGACAACAGCTCCACGAGGGGGCTCCATGCCCATTGATGTATCCTGGGAAGTGCAAAGCCACAGTCTCTCAAGTCTTTACAGTGGGTGGTTTGCCCACTGCTGCATCCTGGGGAGTGCAAAGCCACAGTCTCTCAAGTCTCTCAAGTGGGTGGTTTGCCCACTGCTGCATCCTGGGGAGTGCAAAGCCACAGTGTCTCAAGTCTTTACAGTGGGTGGTTTGCCCACTGCTGCATCATGGGGAGTGCACAGCCACAGTCTCTCAAGTCTTTACAGTGGGTGGGTTGCCCACTGCTTTATCCTGGGGAGTGCACAGTCTCTCAAGTCTTTACAGTGGGTGGGTTGCCCACTGCTTTATCCTGGGGAGTGCAAAGCCACAGTCTCTCAAGTCTTTACAATGGGTGGTTTGCCCACTGCTGCATCCTGGGGAGTGCAAAGCCACAGTCTCTCAAGTCTTTACAGTGGGTGGGTTGCCCACTGCTGCATCCTGGGGAGTGCAGAGCCACAGTCTCTCAAGTGGATAACTGTCTCCACTGGTTCTGGAGGGGGCTTGGTGCCCAGAGTGCTCCGTCCTGCCAAGGACTGAGGTAGTGTATGCGATAATCCACTGACGGTGGGCCAACATGGAAGCTGTCCAGGCCCCTGGAACTGACCACCAGCCTCGTACGACTGACAACTGGGGATGCCAGCCAAGTCTGCGGGGGTGTTACTGGCACAGGATGTGGCGTGGCCGCTGGCGGCGCCCTCAGTAGCGGCGGCCTCAGTAGCGGCGGTGCTTGCGGCGCTCATTGGGCAGTGGTGCTGGCGGCGGCCTCAGTAGTGGCGGTGCTTGCGGCGCTCATTGGGCAGCGGTGCTGATGGGTGGCTCAGTGAGCGTGCTGCTGGCAGCGGTATCCTGGGCAGCGGTGCTGGTGGGTGGCTCAGTGAGCGTGCTGCTGGTGTCGGGGTCATGAGCGGCGGTGCATGTGGCGTGCCGGTGGCAGTCTCGTCTGCCGTGCAGGTTGGTGGCGACTTCCCTTTCTGTCTCTGGCCCTTCCCCACCTTGGATGGTGGCGCAGCTTTCTTGCCACTCCTAACTGTAGACCTGGGAGAGCCCTTGGTGGCAGGTGTTTTCGCCTTCTCCCTCCGGGCTGTGGCCAACTTATTTTGTTTATGAGGTGGGGGAATGTCCTTGGCCTCGCTTCTTGCCACAATGGCTGCCCTGCTGCTTGGCGCACTCCAGAAGCCGGTGACTTCTGGCACCACTGTTCCCAGTGATGTGGTGGCTGAAGTGCTGGGTTGGGACCTGGAGAGGCGGGCCCAAGGGGACGGAAGGGGTGGGGGAGGTGTAGGGAAGAGGTCAAGCTTTGCCAGGAAACGTTTTTTAGACACACTGGGATGGGTAGATGGAGGGGGTTTGGAAGTGGAGGAAGAGGTAGTGGTTGTAGGAGGTGTACGTTTGCTGACTTTGAGTGAAGGTGCATGGGCTGGAGGCTGTTGTGAGGTGGATGGCTGTTGGGTGGGTGTGTGACTGCGTTTGTGTAGTTTGGGAGGTGGGGAGGTGGGCTCACAGACACACTGATAGAAGACACAGGGGATGTGTGAATGGTAGTGGGGCGGTGAGTGCACGTGAGCGGTGTGTGGTGATGGGCCTGCTGGTGATGGATGTAGTGGCTGAAGATGTAGTGCATGCAGGTGTGAGTGGAGACGTGACATGGAGGGAGGAGGGAGATGTGGGGGAGGGGGACACAGTGGAGGCAGTGGCTGTTGGTATGTCTGCATGGGTATGATGCTTGTGTGAGTGCCTGTGGGATGTGTGGTGCTTATGTCTGTCAGGGCTACCCTTGTGTGTTGAGGTGTGTGCATGCTGGTCTGATGGTGTGCTCGGATAGGCTGAGGTACTGGGGATTGGGTCTGGGTGGAGGAAGTTGGTGGGGGAGGCTGGACACAGGAACAATGGCTGCCATCAGTGCTCAGGCCGGAGTCTGAAAATCTCGCTGTTGGGCTGCCTGATGAGAATGAATGCCCTCCAGGTATGCATTTGTCTGTTGCAACTGCCTCTCTACACCCTGGATGGCATTCAGAATGGTAGACTGCCCAACAGTGAGGGATCTGAGGAGGTCAATGGCCTCCTCACTGAGGGCAGCAGGGCTGACAAGGGCGGGGGCTGAGGTGCCTGGGGCGAAGGAGATGCCCACCCTCCTGGATGAGCGGCCACAGGGCACAGGCTGAGGGACTGCTGAGAGGGCAGTGCTGGTAGGGGGGTGGCGGCTGTACCTGGAGATGCGGTGGGCACAGAGGGGCGTGCACCGCAATGGAGCTCCCATCAAAGGAGGAGTCGGTGTCGCTGGTCTCAGCTCCTGTCCCCGCCGTGGAGCTCCCCTCCGTCCCACTGGTGAATTTAGAGTCCGTAGTCTCACCCTCCAGGGCAATGTGGGATGCAGCTCCCTCCTGCTCCGGTGGCACTTCTCCTCCACGTGATGATGCTGATGCACACAAGAACAGGGAGACCACAAAAAGGGGGGGGGGAGAAAGTAGAAAGACATGTTCAGTGCATGCAATACAGCTACTGATGGCGGACACTACAGACACAGCAGCCCTCTGCACTACGCCATGCACTTAAAGTTCCCTAATTAATCACAGGGCCATGGGGTACAAGGCATATGCCCGATTGCTGCACACATGGAAGTCACAGAAGCCTGACTAGGGGTAGATGGCTCTTAACACTGGTGGGGTGGGGTGCCACATAGCCTGCCTCATGAAGGGACCTTGCCTGCAAAACTTGCCCTGGCCTAAGGGAACCCACGTCCCACCTCCCCCACCCAGACACCTCCCATGCACGCTGAATCAGATGAATGTGACTGTACTCACCCCTTTGTGGCTGCTGTGATGCCCTCAAGCGCCCATCCAACTCTGGATACGCCACTGCCAGGATCCGGTACATCAGGGGGGTCATGGTGTGACGGGCACCCCTCCCACGTTGGGAGGCCATCCCCAGCTGGGCCTCTGCCGTCTTCTTGCTTCAGCGGCGAATGTCCTCCCATCTTTTCCGCCAGTGGGTGCTCGTCTGTGGTGGACCCCCAGGGTCTGGACTTTCCTTGCCGATGGCACGCCAAATATCCTTCTTCTTGTGGGCGCTGACCTACAGGAATAGTACATGGGAAAAGGACAAACTATAACCGTCCGGACCGTCACAGTCAGTGGACCACGTTCCCACCCTTGCCCTGATGCACATCAACTCACCGTTGTTTCATGCACGCCTCATTCCCCCCCCCATCTCCCATCCACACCACTCCAAACAGGCATTGCCCATACAGCATGCTCACAGTGTACTCACCTGTTTGTTTGGAGGACCGTAGAGTAGCGTGTACTGGGGGAGGACCCCATCCACTAGTTTTTCAAACTCCTCCGATGTGAAGGCAGGGGCCCTTTCCCCAGACACTTGAGCCATTGTCGCTTCCAGACTGAGGTCACAGCAGCACTTGCAGTGAAGGTCCTCTCCTGTCGAAGATCAGGTATCAAGTGAGTGAACAGACAGAAAATGGCGGTCACATCCGCGGCGGTGCGTACCGTCACCGCCGGCGTACATCGTCATTGGCTCCTCGGACCCATAGGGTCCAATGTTAACTAATGCAGGATTGCGCCGCGGTCTTTGACCACCTACCGCGACGGTGTACAACACCAGCGCAGTTACCTCCTATCCCATTGTCCCACATTACGGTCAGGCTGCCGCCATTTCAGGGGGCCACATGGCATTAATTTTAAATGCGTCACGCATAATTAATGCCTTGCATACACACTAAGACAGGCACATAGCGGATTGACAAATGTGTGCAATAAAGTTGTGTTTTCGTACCTCAGTGTTAGCTGACCCTCTGCTCGCTGTTCTCATTCATAGAGCACGTCTGCTGGGGCAGGTCAGGAGATGGTGGCATCCTCCGGTGTACAGACCGCTGGTGGACCTGTCGACAATGGAAGAGCCACATGTAATAGTGACCTACAAACTTGATCGTGCCACAATCCAGGAACTGTGTGCCCAGTTGGAGCCAGACCTGATGTCAGCTATCCGCCATCCCACAGGTATCCCCCCTCTAGTGCAGGTCCTGTCAGTACTCCATTTCCTGGCAAGTGGGTCTTTTCAAACAACAGTGGCCATAGCATCAGGGATGTCCAAGCATATGTTCTCAAACGTGTTGTCCAGAGTGTTGTCTGCCCTGCCGAAACACATGCGCAGCTACATCGTGTTCCCTCAGGTGGAGGATTTGCCTTCAGTGAAAGGTTACTTCTATGCTCTGGGACATATCCCCAACATCATAGGTGCCATTGATGGGACACATGTGGCCTTGGTCCCCCCCGCAGGAGTGAACAGGTGTACAGAAACCGGAAGAGTTACCATTCAATGAATGTGCAGATGGTGTGTTTGGCCGACCAGTACATCTCCCATGTGAACGCCAAGTTTCCTGGCTCAGTGCATGACGCTTACATTCTAAGGAATAGCAGCATCCCTTATGTGATGGGGCAACTCCAGAAGCACCGTGTGTGGCTGTTAGGTGAGGACATGGACCCTAAACAGTGTGAATAGTTTTCTGGGTCTGGGGTTGTCCCTAGGGGTTAGTGTGTGTCTAACAGTTGTCTCTCAACATTTGCAGGTGACTCTGGGTACCCCAACCTGTCATGGCTACTGACACCAGTGAGGAATCCCAGGACAAGGGCAGAGGAACGCTACAATGAGGCACATGGGTGAACTAGGCGGGTTATAGAGAGGACCTTTGGCCTCCTGAAGGCCAGGTTCCAGTGCCTCCATATGACAGGTGGTTCCCTCTACTACTCACCAAAGAAGGTGTGCCAGATCATCGTGGCCTGCTGTATGCTGCACAACTTGGCTTTGCGACGACAGGTGCCTTTTCTGCAGGAGGATGGTCCAGATGGAGATCTTGTGGCAGCTGTTGAGCATGTGGACAGTGAAGAAGAGGAACCAGAAGAAGGGGACATAGACAACAGAAACACTGTGATCCATTAATACTTCCAGTGAGACACAGGTAAGAAGACATCACTGCCTCCTACTTCTGATAAAATTGTTCGACCTCTCATCTGTCTGTCACGTTCACCCAGTGTATGGACCCTGATTTGGCACTCTCCCTTTCAATTTCACAGATGTGGGTCCCACTGTGTGACCTCTGCTATGTAACCTCATGAACTAGAGCTGTGTGACATAAGTATGTTGACAATACAATGGACATTGGTATTTTTCTTAGTTATAGCTAATACACATTTGTGAAAGCACAGACTGACTCCAGATTGTTTTGTTATTCAAGGGTGTTTACTTAAGTGCTAATTAGTAGAGGGGGTTGTAAAGTGGTCAGGGGTGATAGTGGAGGAATGTCCATGGCAGAGTCCAGTCTGTCTCACAGGTGCATTGTCCAAAGGGGCATAGGAAGTGGAGCTAGGGCAGTTTAAGGATGGACAGAGTGACAAAGTGGGACAGAAAGATGACAATCAGGGGGTCTTGGCATTGTTCTCTGTCTTTGTCCTGGATCTCAGGGACCTTTTGCAGGGTGATTCTCCATCTGCAGGGGGTGGGGTGCTGGTGTCGTGGTCCTGTGGCGGTGCCTCCCATCCACTAGCGCCGGCGGAGGTGGAGGGCAGTTCATCGTCAAGGCTAGTGTCAGGGGCCCCTTGTTGTGCCACAGTGTCCCTCCTGGTGTTGACGAGGTCCTTCAGCACCCCTACAATGGTGACCAGGGTGGTATTGATGGATTTGAGTTCCTCCCTGAACCTCAAATACTGTTCCTCCTGCAGCCGCTGGGTCTCATGAAACTTGCCCAGTACCGTTGCCATTGTCTCCTGGGAATGATGGTAGGCTCCCATGATGTTGGAGAGGGCATCGTGGAGAGTGGGTTCCCTGGGCCTATCCTCCCCCTGTCGCACAGCAGCCCTCCCAGTTCCCCTGTGTTCCTGGGCCTCTGTCCCCTGAACCGTGTGCCCACTACCACTGCCCCCAGGTCCCTGCTGTTCTTGGGGTGGTGGGTTAGCCTGGGTTCCCTGTAGTGGTGGACACACTGCTGATTGACGTGTCCTGGGGACAGAGGTATGGGCCCGCTGGGTGGGTGCTGTGCTGTTGTTTCCTGAGGGGGGAGGCTCTGTGGTGGCCTGTGACTGTGTCAGGGGAATTGACTGTCCCGAGGTCCCAGATGGGCCGGGTTGGTCATCTAGATCCAGTTGGACAGAGCTGCTGTCATCACTGTGGGCCTCTTCTTTGAGGGGAGTGGACATGTCTGGAACCTCCTGTTTGGTGACATTGGGTAGGGGTCCTGGTGGGGTGTAAAGGCATAGTTTTAGTATCTGTGTGTGCCATGTTGTGCAATGGGTGGGTGACCCTGTACCCCAGTGGTTCCATTCCTGTGTAAGGAGCTTGTGTGATACTTTTTTAGGGGTCTGTGTGGGTATGTGTAGTGGTGATGGGAGTCCATGCTTTGTTGTTGCATGCAGGGCTTGGTGTTGGGATGTGTGGTTTGTGCTAGTGGGACATATATGAGGAGTTGGAGTGATAGGGGCGAGGGTGGGGGTATGTGATAACATGCAGGTAGGTGGGGGATGAAGTAGTTAAAGATTTGACTTACCAGAGTCTATTCCTCCAGCTAATCCTACGAGGCCCTCAGGATGCAGTATAGCCAAGACCTGCTCCTCCCATGTTGTTAGTTGTGGGGGAGGAGGTGGGGGTCTGCCGCCATTCCTCTGAACCGCAATGTGGTGTCTTGAGACCACGGAACGCACCTTCCCCGTAGGTCGTTCCACCTCTTCCTGATGTCATCTCGTGTTCTTGGATGCTGTCCCACTGCGTTGACCCTGCCCACAATTCTGCACCATAGCTCCATCTTCCTAGCTATGGTGGTGTGCTGCACCTGTGATCCGAATAGCTGTGGCTCTACCCGGATGATTTCCTCCACCATGACCCAGAGCTCCTCCTCAGAAAACCTGGGGTGTCTTTGTAGTGCCATTGGGTGGTGTTGGTGATGTGTGAGGTGGTATGTTTTGTGATATGTGGGGTGATGTTTAGGGGTGTGTAGTGTTTTGTGCGTGGATGTGTATGTGTGATGGTGTTGTGTGTCTATGTATGCTAGTGTTGTCTTTGCTTTGCTGTATCTCAGGCCTTCTTCGGATTTTTGGGTAGTAAGGGTTTGTGGGTAATGTGGGTGTGTGTTTTATATTGTATTGGGTGTGTGGGAGTGGTGTGTGTATGTGTATCAGGTGTGTGTATTTCGATTTGTCCAATGTGGTAGTGTTTTGTAAATGTGTGTGTATTTTGAGCGCGGAGGTGTGTACCGCCAATGGAATACCGCGTTTCAAAGACCCGCGTGGATTCGTAGGTCGTGATAGTGTGGCCGTATTCCTGTTGGTGTGACGGTGGAGGTTTTGTTATTGCCAGTTTATCACTCACCTTTGGTGTGGCGGACTTGTGTGGGTGTCTAGATTTTGGCGGTTTCTGTGCAGTGGGTCGTAATAGCTGTAGTGGAATTCCGCAGCCGCAGTGGTGTGTTGGCAGTCTTCTGCACGGCAGTAAGCGGCCTTTACCGCCAATGTTGTAATGAGGGCCTATATGTCTGTACATATAAGTGTTATTTGTATGGTATGAACCTAGCCAAAAGACATTTGAGTGCTGTACAGGGTTAAAGGCAAAATTAAAGTCAACAAACAATAGGAGTCGTAGCTGGATATGGTTATTGCATTGTGATGTAGTGATCTTCAAAGAGGTGTAGGCTGGCGCTGTCTTGATGGATTGAGAGTCACTGTTCCTGATACTGCAGCCCTTTCTAGGATTATGGCTCTTTAGTTGCAAACTGTGAGTAAATTTTGTGATGGGACTGAAGTATGATGTTACCAAAAGACAATTCCCAGTGGCCTACTTTAAGGAAGTAAAAAATTGAAATTTACAGTAGGGAAAGGACATCATCCTCCCAAACCGAGGATTGATAGGCCATAAACACAGGATAATTTCCACAATTCCTAGTTGCTCCTCTCACCAGTCACCCTATCAGATTAAAAAAACACCATAACAATTCTCTTTTACTGCAAAAAAAATATTTACTTATTTAGGAGTTTTTATAAAGTTACTGTGTGGTTACTTAAGAGAACTGAATGTGAAATATTTTCACAACAGGCAAAAAAAAAACTGCTTAACAAGAAGTCGTAGGCTTAACTAATGCAATGTCATCAGTAAGCAGATAAGGTGGCCAGAGGGGTACAATGGGAGTGCCCCCACAATCACACCCAATGATCGTTGGCTCATTAAGAGCGCCTGAAGACAGAATCAACATACATAGAAAGTACGCAGACCATATCTTTACAAATACCTGCAGGCACTGTACAAGTACAGTTTTATGGCAAGACTGGAGGCTCCTATTATGCTTCTCAGTCTTGCTTTATTACAATGAGCAGCAGTCAAGGAACAACTGCAATTCCCATGAGGCAAAGGGAACCAGAGCCAATGGGAAGCAGAAACGTATCGGAGTAAGTGCCAGTGAGAACAGAGGACTTTATATAAACACTATGCTTGACTGCGACCAGCCCTCTTTCTTGCTGCTCGCACTCAAGGATAAGTGTTCATTTTCCTCTTTACATCGCTTATTTTTAAATATTGAGATTCCCTGTTTACTGTGTTTTCCTTATGCAATGTAATTTCTTTATTGTCTTTGTTAACGTGCCCGTTTCATTTTGTAACCGCTTTGACACATTTCAATCCACCTGCGTCCCTCCGACGCCTCTCCTCACAGCGTGCGAGCGCTCGTGCCCGTTTTAGTTTCTAACGACCGTTGCCGGTTCGTTGTTGTTGCACAAGTTCTCTCAGCTCGCAGCTTCGACAACGGCCTCAGAGACGAGCCTCTCTGCTCCTATCAAGTTTTGACTGCCGCTCCTCCTCTGATTCATCCGGACGAAGTTTTCTCAACCTATTTTTGTCCTGGTAACGCCCCGTTGGGCGTGTTTTCTCCTTTCAATCAAGGATTTATAGAGCGCACTAATCACCTGTTAGGGTCTCAAGGCGCTGGGGGGGGAGCTACTGGTCGTAGAGCCATGTTTTGAGGTGTTTCCTGAATGTCAAGAGGTCTTGGGCCTGGCAAAGGTGGAGCGGTAGGGAGTTCCAGGTCTTGGCGGCTAACTGAGAGAAGGATCTTCCTCCGGCGGTGGTGCGGTGGATGCGAGGGATGGAGGCGAGGGCGAGGCTGGCGGAGCGAAGATTGCGGGTGGTGGAGTGGAAGGTGAGTCTGTCGTTGAGGTAGGATGGGCCTATGTCGTGGAGGGCCTTGTGTGCGTGGATGAGGAGTTTGAAGGAGGTGATCCTCTTTGATACTGGTAGCCAGTGAAGGTCTCTGAGGTGGGGGGAAATGTGGTCGCGGCGTGGGATGTCCAGAATGAGGCAGGCAGATGCGTTCTGGATTCTTTGCAGCTTTGTTAGGAGTTTGGTTGTTATTCCTGCATACAGGGCATTTCCGTAGTCCAATCAGCTGCTGACCAGGGCGTGGGTGACAGTTTTCCTGGTTTCGACGGGAATCCACTTGAAGATTTTGCGGAGCATGCAGAGTGTGTTGGGGCAGGGAGAGGAGATGGCATTGACCTGCTGAGTGTGGAGTCCAAGATGAAGCCTAGGTTGCGTGCGTGGGTGGTGGGTGAGGGTGTGGTTCCTAGGGAGGTGGGCCACTAGGAGTCATTCCAAGTTGGGGGTTGGTGCCAAAGATGAGGATTTCTGTCTTGTCTGTGTTTAACTTGAGGTGGCTTGATTTCATCCAGCTGGCAATGGCGTGAAGTCCGTTGTGGAGGTTGTTCTTTGCAGTTGTAGGGTTTTTAGTGAGGGAGAGGATGAGCTGAGTGTCGTCTGCATAGGAAACTTTGTTGATGTTGTGCGTTCGTGCAATGTTGGCGAGGGGGGCCATGTAATTGTTGAAGAGGGTGGGGCTGTGCAAAGATCCTTGGGGAATGCCACAGATGATTCTGGAGGCTTCAGACAGGAACGGTGGGAGGCGGACTCTCTGGGTTCTGCCTGAGAGAAATGACGAGATCCAGTTGAGTGTCTTGTTGCGGATTCCAGCGTTGTGGAGGTGTGTGTGGAGAGTGTGATGACATACCGTATCGAAAGCTGCAGAGAGGTCCAGGAGGATGAGTGCTGCTGTTTCTCCTTCATCAAGCGTGGTCCTAATGTCGTATGTGGCAGCAATGAGTGGAGTCTCGGTGCTGTGGTTTCTGCGGAATCCGGATTGGGAGGTGTAGAGTACCTTGCTGTCTTCCAGGAACCGGGATAGTTGGCTGTTTACGATTTTTTCGATGACCTTGGCTGGGAAGGGGAGGAGGGAGATCGGCCGGTAGTTCTTGGGGTCGTCTGGGTCTGCCTTTGGTTTCTTCAGCAGGGCGTTGATTTCTGCGTGCTTCCATCTTTCTGGGAAGGTGGCTGACTTGAAGGAGCTGTTGGTTTTGCAGAGGTGGGGGGCGATGATGATGTTTGCCTTATTGAAGATATGGTGTGGGCAGGGGTCCGATGGTGATCCGGAGTGGATGGAGGCCATGGTGGTGGCGGTGTCCTCTATGTTGACGGGGGTCCAGGTGTGGAGGAGGTGGGTGTTGCTTGGAGCATTGGGTTCTTGGGTGTTTGTAGTCAGCTGGTGGATCTGGGGTTTGAAGTTATTGTGGATTTCTTCTATCTTTCGATGGAAGTGGATTGCCAGTGAGTTGCCAAACTCCTGTGATGGCGGGGGTTCGTTGGAGCAGGTCCTGGGGGTGGCGAGCTCATTGATGATGCCGAAGAGCTCTTTACTGTTGTGAGCGTTGGCGTCGATGTGGTTTTTGAAGTGGGTCCTTTTGGTGGTGCAGATCAGTTGGTGATGTTTGCGTAGGGCATCCTTGAAAGTGATGTGGTTGGTTGGAGTCTCTTCGAGCCAGCATTTTTCTTAACCTTTCCTCACTGAAATGCTTTTTCTTACTCAAAATGAATAACAATAATTTCCCTAAACTCTCTAACAATCAGGATGATATTTTCAGTCAAGATTTTGAGAATCTTAATAACGAGCCAGTAGCAAAGGTCATTTCAGTTTCTATGGGCAAAATGACCAGAAACCTTGAGTCTTCTGTAAAACATATGGTCTCAAAGTCCTTATTGGCCCAGTCTGCGGGGTGATAGCAGAAAACGTAAAATTAAGGATTTTACTGCCCAGAAAGCCGAATTTGATGTCACCCCTGATGGCGCTGCACTGACTGGTGAAGTCTCTTCACCCCAGATTGAGGACGAGTCTCCTCTCAGGCCTCCTTCAAAGCAGGGGAAATTAAGCACCTCACATTAAAAATGTTCTGCCAAAACCAAACATATTTCCAGCGCGCCAAAGAAAATCGTAATATCCCACATTTCAGACACTGATGAGGATATGGGTGAAATGGATGACCTGGACGACGATCCAGATATTTGGGGATCCTTCTCTCAGTCCTCCCCTCCCCCCAAAAAAACTAAATTTGACAGTTCCAGTCCTTTCGCATCCAAATTAATCCTAGATTCAGAGGGCAATCCCATGTTTGATAATTTCCTCCTTCACCATCCCAACTCTACCGATTGGCTTCCCTCCTCCCACGTAGGTGATTATGTAGCTTTCCGTTTGAGATTACCGCTAGATAAGTCCGCTAGAGCCAAATTGAGATCTGAATGCCCAAGACCTTCCCTTTCCTCCAACATTACATCAACTCCCTCTATTGACCAACTCCTCCTTACTTTCTTTTCGAAGTTTGGCAAAGACCCCCATAAGGGAGTAGACAAGACCTGGTCGAACTGCCAGGACAAACTCCTGGACTTGGTGGGGCCGTTGGCCTGTATTTTCAATATGGCAGAAACAGCTAAAATGGACAATTCTGACATTGACCCTTCTGAACTCTCATTATGGATCCAGAGAGCCTTCTGCCTCTTAGGCAACGCAAATGCTGCTATCACGCATGAGAGAAGGAAAGGCATGTTGCTAAAACTTGATCCAAAATTAGCTAACCTAGCCTCATTTGACCCAGGCATTAAAGCAGACGGACTCCTTTTTGGTGAGTCGTTCATCAAAGACTTGGGAAAATGTGTTTCTACATTTGCCTCAATAGATAAGGCTCAACAATCCATCAAGAAGGTATTTAATCAGCGGCTTTTTGCAAAGGCCGGTACAGGCAGGAGCCGCTTTACCGGCCGTTCCTGTCGATCTCAAGGATCCAGAGGCTCCTTCAACTCCACTTACGAGCCACAAGCATACAAACCCCATTTCTACCCTCAGCGTGGCAGAGGTTATTGTGGCCGTGGACAGCGCAGTACCAGACATAACTTCCAACAAGGTAAGCCACAATTCTGGCCTTCCCCCTGTAGTGAATCCTAGTTTATTTTAATGGGGACCGCGGAAGCACCACCAACAGGCTGGCGGTGCTACCTGGGCCATTCTGACCGCGGCGGTAAAGCCGCGGTCAGAAAAGGGGAACCGGCGGTTTTCCGCCGGTTTACCCCTGGCCCAGGGAATCCTCCATCCACCATGGGTATTCCGACCCCCTTCCCGCCATCCCGTTCCTGTCGGTTTTTACCGCCAGGAACAGGATGGCGGGAACGGGTGTCGTGGGGCATGGGCAGTGCAGGGGCCCCCTAACAGGGCCCCATAATGATTTTCAGTGTCTGCTTTGCAGACACTGAAAATCGCGACGGGTGCCACTGCACCCGTCGCACCCCTGCAACTCAGCCGGCTCCATTCGGAGCCGGCTTCCTCGTTGCAGGGTCTTTCCCGCTGGGCCGGCGGGCGGCCTTTTGGCGGGAAAGCCAGAATGGCCGCCGCGGTCTTTTGAACGCGGTGCGGTCATTCGGCGGTGACCGAATGGCGGGCGGCGACCGCCGCGGTCGGAATGACCGCCTCAGTCTCTTCTTTCCAAACAAGCCATACAAGTTGGCCGTCTGGACCATTCAGGCTTTCTAAGCACTCTCTTCTTAGTCCAGAAAAAGAACAAGAAGTTAAGACCGGTTATCAATCTCAGATATTTCAATCGCTTTGTCGTGTACAGACATTTCAAAATGGAAACTATCGTCCTCCTTCGAGATATTCTCCTTCCTATCGACTATATGGTTCGTCTAGATCTTCAGGACGCGTACCTATCTGTCCCGATCCACGTGAACCACAGGAAGTATCTTCAATTTCAGTGGCAGAACCAAACCTACCAATTTTCAGCCCTTCCGTTCGGGTTTTCATCAGCACCTTGGTGCGTCACAAGAATAATGGAGCAAGTGACAGCCCACCTCGGATCCTTGGGCATCAGATTACTAATCTATTTCGATGACATCCTTCTAATGAATCAGAACCGCTCCTCCCTTCAATCCCATCTCCAGACCACATGCTCCCTTCTCTCTCATTTAGGTTTCCTGATCAACAAAGAAAAATCCATCACAACCCCTTCCCACAAAATAGAGTTCCTGGGGTTCATAATCGATTCCTCTTCCGCTACGCTACATCTCCCTCAACAAAAAGTAAAATCCATCAAATCAGAAATTCTGAAGGTCCTACACAGTTCCCAGATTTCACTCAGATCCCTAGCCAGAATCGCAGGCCTTCTCGCTTCTTCAATTCAGGCTCTTCAAAGACTAAAAATCTGTCATCTCCGAAGAGGGCTTTCATGCTCGGAGACCATTTCTTAGGACCAGGAGTCCCGTTCAGAGCTTCAATGGTGGATAGACCATTTAGATGCCTGGAACATCAAAACTATCTTTGCATCAGCCCCAGATCTTGTGTTAGAATTAGATCCAAGCCTGACAGGCTGGGGCGCCCGCTGTGGCTCAATCTCGACTGGAGGTTCCTGGTCTTTAGAGGAGTCCAAATTGCATATCAATTATTTAGAGATGCTTGTGGGCTCCTTTGCAATCAAAAGCCTCGCAAAAAACAGAGTTCAATGTATCATCACCCTCTGTATGGAAAATGTCTCGGCTGTCCACTACATAAAACATTTAGGGGGCACCAGATCAAAACCTCTAGCAGATCTGACAAAAAGCCTTTGGGAATATTGTCTCCACAACAAAATCTCTCTCTCCGCAGAATACCTACCAGGTTCCTTCAATGAGATTGAGGATTGGCATTCTCGCTTCCTAAAAGACTCCAGCGATTGGAAACTCCATCCCAAGATCGTACAGCCAATCTCAGAACATCCTCATGCTCCCAGCTCCTTATTTCTTTTTGCAAACCTCACAAGCCAGTTTCATCAGCTACCCTAACTAGATGGGTTCGTTGGGTCATGTCTTTAGCGAGTATCGACACCTCAGTTTTCAGTGCTCACTCCCCCAGCGGTGCTATTGCTTCCAAAGCTTTTTGGGTGGGTTCCAGACTAGAGGACATTCTGAGATCGGCTGATTGGTCTAATGACAATGTCTTTAGAACTTTCTATTGTAAACCAGTTCATACAGCAACTTCTGTTATTATTAACATGCTTTAAACAAGCATAATAGGAGCCTCCGGTCTTGCCATAAAATGTAGATTTTCCTAGTATTTTATGATGGAAAGTCTTCATTTTATTAAAGACACGGAGGCAAGTATTATCCCTCCTCACAGTCTCTCTAACACTTGTTTTTTCTCGACTATTTTTCCCTCTCCACAGAACTCAACCTAAACGCCAAGCAATAGCATCAGCAACTTCATCTTCGTCCTTCCATCCTACTCGTTGTCAACTTCATCCTTATTGTAGGAAAGTACCATCTTGCCTGGCATGTTACCCCCATTTTTCACTGTATATATGTTGTTTTAGTCGTATGTGTCACTGGGACCCTGGTAACCCAGGGCCCCAGTGCTCATAAGTGTGCCTGAATGTGTTACCTGTGTAGTGACTAACTGTCTCACTGAGGCTCTGCTAACCAGAACCTCAGTGGTTATGCTCTCTCATTTCTTTCCAAATTGTCACTAACAGGCTAGTGACCATTTTTACCAATTTACATTGGCTTACTGGAACACCCTTATAATTCCCTAGTATATGGTACTGAGGTACCCAGGGTATTGGGGTTCCAGGAGATCCCTATGGGCTGCAGCATTTCTTTTGCCACCCATAGGGAGCTCTGACAATTCTTACACAGGCCTGCCACTGCAGCCTGAGTGAAATAACGTCCACGTTATTTCACAGCCATTTTACACTGCACTTAAGTAACTTATAAGTCACCTATATGTCTAACCTTTACCTGGTAAAGGTTAGGTGCAAAGTTACTTAGTGTGAGGGCACCCTGGCACTAGCCAAGGTGCCCCCACATTGTTCAGAGTCAATTCCCTGAACTTTGTGAGTGCGGGGACACCATTACACGCGTGCACTACATATAGGTCACTACCTATATGTAGCTTCACAATGGTAACTCCGAATATGGCCATGTAACATGTCTATGATCATGGAATTGCCCCCTCTATACCATCCTGGCATAGTTGGCACAATCCCATGATCCCAGTGGTCTGTAGCACAGACCCTGGTACTGCCAAACTGCCCTTCCTGGGGTTTCACTGCAGCTGCTGCTGCTGCCAACCCCTCAGACAGGCATCTGCCCTCCTGGGGTCCAGCCAGGCCTGGCCCAGGATGGCAGAACAAAGGACTTCCTCTGAGAGAGGGTGTTACACCCTCTCCCTTTGGAAAATGGAGTGAAGGCAGGGGAGGAGTAGCCTCCCCCAGCCTCTGGAAATGCTTTGTTGGGCACAGATGTGCCCAATTCTGCATAAGCCAGTCTACACCGGTTCAGGGGACCCCTTAGCCCTGCTCTGGTGCGAAACTGGACAAAGGAAAGGGGAGTGACCACTCCCCTGACCTGACCTGCACCTCCCCTGGGAGGTGTCCAGAGCTCCTCCAGTGTGCTCCAGACCTCTGCCATCTTGGAAACAGAGGTGCTGCTGGCACACTGGACTGCTCTGAGTGGCCAGTACCACCAGGTGACGTCAGAGACTCCTTGTGATAGGCTCCTTCAGGTGTTGCTAGCCTATCCTCTCTCCAAGGTAGCCAAACCCTCTTTTCTGGCTATTTAGGGTCTCTGTCTCTGGGGAAACTTTAGATAACGAATGCAAGAGCTCATCCGAGTTCCTCTGCATCTCTCTCTTCACCTTCTGATAAGGAATCGACTGCTGACCGCGCTGGAAGCCTGCAAACCTGCAACATAGTAGCAAAGACGACTACTGCAACTCTGTAACGCTGATCCTGCCGCCTTCTCGACTGTTTTCCTGCTTGTGCATGCTGTGGGGGTAGTCTGCCTCCTCTCTACACAAGAAGCTCCGAAGAAATCTCCCGTGGGTCGACGGAATCTTCCCCCTGCAACCGCAGGCACCAAAAAGCTGCATTACCGGTCCCTTGGGTCTCCTCTCAGCACGACGAGCGAGGTCCCTCGAATCCAGCAACTCTGTCCAAGTGACCCCCACAGTCCAGTGACTCTTCAGTCCAAGTTTGATGGAGGTAAGTCCTTGCCTCACCTCGCTGGGCTGCATTGCTGGGAACCGCAACTTTGCAGCTACTCCGGCCCCTGTGCACTTCCGGCGGAAATCCGTTGTGCACAGCCAAGCCTGGGTCCACGGCACTCTAACCTGCATTGCACGACTTTCTAAGTTGGTCTCCGGCGACGTGGGACTCCTTTGTGCAACTTCGGTGAGCACTGTTTCACGCATCCTCGTAGTGCCTGTTTCTGGCACTTCTCCGGGTGCTACCTGCTTCAGTGAGGGCTCTTTGTCTTGCTCGACGTCCCCTCTCTCTTCAGGTCCAATTTGCGACCTCCTGGTCCCTCCTGGGCCCCAGCAGCGTCCAAAAACGCCAAACGCACGATTTGCGACTAGCAAGGCTTGTTGGCGTCCTTCCGGCGGGAAAACACTTCTGCACGACTCTCCAAGGCGAGAGGGATCCGTCCACCAAAGGGGAAGTCTCTAGCCCTTTTCGTTCCTGCAGAAACCTCAGCTTCTTCTGTCCAGTAGAAGCTTCTTTGCACCCGCAGCTGGCATTTCCTGGGCATCTGCCCATCTCCGACTTGCTTGTGACTTTTGGACTTGGTCCCCTTGTTCCACAGGTAGCCTAGATTGGAAATCCACAGTTGTTGCATTGCTGGTTTGTGTCTTTCCTGCATTATTCCTCTAACACGACTTCTTTGTCCTTAGGGGAACTTTAGTGCACTTTGCACTCACTTTTCAGGGTCTTGGGGAGGGTTATTTTTCTAACTCTCACTATTTTCTAATAGTCCCAGCGACCCTCTACAAGGTCACATAGGTTTGGGGTCCATTCGTGGTTCGCATTCCACTTTTGGAGTATATGGTTTGTGTTGCCCCTATCCCTATGTTTCCCCATTGCATCCTATTGTAACTATACATTGTTTGCACTGTTTTCTAAGACTATACTGCATATTTTTGCTATTGTGTATATATATCTTGTGTATATTTCCTATCCTCTCACTGAGGGTACACTCTAAGATACTTTGGCATATTGTCATAAAAATAAAGTACCTTTATTTTTAATATAACTGTGTATTGTGTTTTCTTATGGTATTGTGCAAGTGACACTTGTGGTACTGTAGTAGCTTCACACGTCTCCTAGTTCAGCCTAAGCTGCTCTGCTAAGCTACCATTATCTATCAGCCTAAGCTGCTAGACACCCTATACACTAATAAGGGATACCTGGGCCTGGTGCAAGGTGTAAGTACCCCTTGGTACTCACTACAAGCCAGTCCAGCCTCCTACATTGGTTGTGCAGTGGTGGGATAAGTGCTTTGAGACTACTTACCACTCTTGTCATTGTACTTTTCATAAGAGAAAAATATACAAAACAAGGTCAGTGTATATACACATAGCCAAAAAGTTTTGCATTTCCTCTTTTCACTCTTTTCTAAGTGCTGAAAAGTACTTCTAAACTTTCAAAAAGTTCTTAAAAGTTTAAAAAGTTTTTTTCTGTCTTTCCAAAAAGTTCTGAAAACTTTTTTCTCTTTTTCTATCACTTTAACTCTCTCTAAAAATGTCTGGCACAGGCCAAAATGTTGATCTGTCCAAACTTGCATATGACAACCTTAGCTGGAAAAGAGCAAGGAGTCTCTGTATAGAGAGAGGTTTGAGTGTAGGAAAGAATCCTTCCTTGGAACTGTTACTTAACATGCTTAGAGAACAGGATAAGGCCATAGGTGCCTCATCTGTTGAAAAAGTACCTAATAGTTCCCAATCTGATTCAGGGACTCCCCCAGGAAAAGATTCAGGAAAGAAACTCCCTAGCCTGCCTATTACTAGACAGTCTAGCATAGTTGGTAATGATGATGAGCCACACCATACAAATAGTGTTGTCTCACATCATAACAAAAGCATTTATTCTCACCATACTGGTAGTAATGTTTCTGTTAGCCAAGCTGTTAGGGTGGCTTCTGTAAGGGACAGGTCTCGATCTGTTCATTCCCATCATACCTCTGTATCTAGGAATGTCCCTCCCACCAACCCTGATGACAGAATGTTAGAGAGGGAACTCAATAAGTTGAGGGTGGAACAAACCAGACTGAAGCTTAAAAAGCAACAGCTGGATTTGGATAGACAGTCTTTTGAACTAGAGAAGGAAAGACAGAAGTTGGGTTTAGAAACCCATGGTGGCAGCAGCAGTATTCCCCATAGTCATCCTGTAAAAGAGCATGATTCCAGGAATCTGCACAAGATAGTTCCCCCTTATAAGGAGGGGGATGACATTAACAAGTGGTTTGCTGCACTTGAGAGAGCCTGTGTTGTGCAGGATGTCCCTCAAAGGCAGTGGGCTGCTATCCTATGGCTATCATTTAGTGGGAAAGGTAGGGATAGGCTCCTTACTGTGAAAGAAAATGATGCTAATAATTTCCAAGTTCTTAAGAATGCACTCCTGGATGGTTATGGCTTAACCACTGAACAGTACAGGATAAAGTTCAGAGAGACCAAAAAGGAGTCTTCACAAGACTGGGTTGATTTAATTGACCATTCAGTGAAGGCCTTGGAGGGTTGGTTACATGGCAGTAAAGTTACTGATTATGACAGCCTGTATAACTTAATCCTGAGAGAGCATATTCTTAATAATTGTGTGTCTGATTTGTTGCACCAGTACTTGGTGGACTCTGATCTGACCTCTCCCCAAGAATTGGGAAAGAAGGCAGACAAATGGGTCAGAACAAGAGTGAACAGAAAAGTTCATACAGGGGGTGACAAAGATGGCAACAAAAAGAAGGATGGTAAGTCTTCAGACAAGGGTGGGGACAAATCTAAAAATGAGTCTTCATCAGGCCCACAAAAACACTCTGGTGGGGGTGGTGGGTCCAAATCCTCCTTTAATCAGAACAAGGAAAAGAAACCATGGTGCTATTTATGTAAAATAAAAGGCCATTGGACAACAGATCCCAGTTGTCCAAAGAAAGGCACCACTGCTCCTACCACTACAACCCCTACTGCTACACCTAGTGTCCCTACTAATAGCAGTGGTGGTGGGAGCAAACCTACTAATAGCCAATCCAAGGGAGTAGCTGGGCTCACTTTTGGTAATTTAGTTGGGGTTGGCCTTGTTAGGGAGGCCACAGAGGCTGTGTTAGTCTCTGAGGGGGCTATTGATTTAGCCACCTTAGTTGCTTGTCCCCTTAATATGGATAAGTACAAGCAGCTACCCCTAATAAATGGTGTTGAGGTTCAGGCCTACAGGGACACTGGTGCCAGTGTGACTATGGTCATAGAGAAACTGGTCCACCCTGAACAACACCTACTTGGTCACCAGTACCAAGTAACCGATGCTCACAACAACACACTTAGCCACCCCATGGCTGTTGTAAATCTCAACTGGGGGGGGGGTTACTGGTCCAAAGAAAGTTGTGGTAGCTTCAGATTTACCTGTAGACTGTCTATTAGGGAATGATTTGGAGACATCAGCTTGGTCAGATGTGGAGTTGGAGGCCCATGCAGCAATGCTGGGCATCCCAGGGCATATTTTTGCTTTGACAAGGGCTCAGGCCAAAAAGCAAAAAGGACAGGGAAGCTTGGATCCTGGAACAATGGACCAAGTGCTCCCTAAAGCTAGGGCTAGTAGAAGCAAACCACTTCCTACTATCCCTCCCTCTACAGTGGATTCTACTTCTGAGGAAGAAGAATTCCCTCCCTGTGCAGAACCTACACCAGAGGAGCTGGAAGCAGACACTGCTGAGCTTTTGGGTGAAGGGGGGCCTGCCAGAGAGGAGCTGAGTGTGGCACAGCAAACCTGTCCCACATTAGAGGGTCTCAGACAGCAAGCTGTCAAACAGGCTAATGGGGATGTCAGTGACTCTCACAGAGTTTACTGGGAGGACAACCTCTTGGACACTGAGCATAGGGATCCTAAACCTGGAGCTGCCAGGAGATTAGTGATTCCTCAGGAGTACAGAAAGTTCCTCCTAACACTGGCACATGACATTCCCTTAGCTGGGCATCTAGGACAAATGAAAACTTGGGACAGGCTTGTTCCCCTGTTTCATTGGCCTAGGATGTCTGAGGACACAAAGGAATTTTGTAAGTCCTGTGAAACCTGTCAAGCCAGTGGCAAGACAGGTGGCACCCCAAAGGCACCCCTTATCCCACTGCCTGTAGTTGGGGTTCCCTTTGAAAGGGTAGGGGTTGACATAGTTGGCCCCCTTGACCCTCCTACTGCTTCAGGCAATAGGTTTATCTTGGTGGTAGTGGACCATGCCACAAGATATCCTGAAGCTATTCCTTTAAGGACCACTACAGCACCTGCAGTGGCAAAGGCCCTCCTGGGAATATTTTCCAGGGTGGGCTTCCCAAAGGAAGTGGTATCAGACAGAGGAAGCAATTTCATGTCTGCATACTTAAAGGCCATGTGGAAGGAGTGTGGTGTAACGTACAAGTTCACAACACCCTATCATCCACAAACAAATGGACTGGTGGAGAGATTTAATAAAACTCTCAAAGGCATGATTATGGGTCTCCCTGAAAAACTCCGCAGGAGATGGGATATCCTTCTACCATGCCTCCTTTTTGCCTACAGGGAGGTACCCCAGAAAGGAGTGGGCTTCAGCCCCTTTGAACTTCTTTTTGGACACCCTGTTAGGGGTCCACTCACACTTGTAAAGGAGGGTTGGGAACAACCTTTAAAAACTCCTAAGCAGGATATTGTGGATTATGTACTGGGCCTCAGATCAAGGATGGCTGAGTACATGAAAAAGGCCAGTAAAAACCTTCAGGCCAGCCAAGAGCTCCAGAAGCAATGGCATGATCAGAAGGCTGTTTTGGTTCAGTACCAACCAGGGCAGAAAGTGTGGGTCTTGGAGTCTGTGGCCCCAAGAGCACTCCAAGATAAATGGAGTGGTCCCCACACAATTGTTGAAAAGAAGGGAGAAGTCACCTATTTAGTTGACTTAGGCACTGCCAGGAGTCCCCTTAGGGTGCTCCATGTCAACCGCCTGAAACCCTACTATGACAGGGCTGATCTCACCCTGCTCATGGCAACTGATGAGGGACAGGAAGAAGACAGTGATCCTCTACCTGATCTCTTCTCTTCCACAGATCAAGATGCTCTTGTGGAAGGTGTAGTTTTGGCTGATTGTCTTACTGCTGAGCAGAAAGATAATTGCATAAATCTCCTAGATCAATTCTCTGAACTCTTCTCTACTGTGCCAGGTACCACTTCTTGGTGTGAGCACACTATAGATACTGGAGACAGTTTACCTGTCAAAAGTAAGATCTATAGGCAGCCTGACCATGTCAGGGACTGCATAAAGCAAGAGGTCCAGAAAATGTTAGAACTAGGAGAGGTTGAGCACTCTGACAGTCCATGGGCTTCTCCTGTGGTACTGGTACCAAAACCCCATTCCAAAGATGGAAAGAAGGAAATGCGGTTTTGTGTAGACTATAGAGGTCTCAACTTGGTAACCAAAACTGATGCTCACCCTATACCCAGGGCAGATGAGCTCATAGATACACTGGCATCTGCCAAGTATCTAAGCACTTTTGATTTGACTGCAGGGTATTGGCAGATCAAATTGTCAGAAGATGCTAAACCTAAGACTGCATTTTCTACCATTGGAGGACATTACCAGTTTACTGTAATGCCTTTTGGTTTGAAAAATGCACCTGCCACTTTTCAGAGGTTGGTGAACACAGTCCTGCAAGGGCTGGAAGCTTTCAGTGCAGCATATTTGGACGATATAGCTGTCTTTAGCTCCAGCTGGGATGATCACCTGGTCCATCTATGGAAAGTTTTGGAGGCCCTGCAAAAGGCAGGCCTCACTATCAAGGCTTCAAAGTGCCAGATAGGGCAGGGTAAGGTGGTTTATCTGGGACACCTTGTTGGTGGGGAACAGATTGCACCACTTCAGGGGAAAATCCAAACTATTATTGATTGGGTTCCCCCTACCACTCAGACTCAGGTGAGAGCCTTCCTAGGCCTCACTGGGTATTACAGGAGGTTCATTAAGAACTATGGCTCCATTGCAGCCCCTCTTAATGACCTCACATCCAAGAAAATGCCTAAAAAGGTATTATGGACAGCAAACTGTCAGAAAGCTTTTGAGGAGCTGAAGCAGGCCATGTGCTCTGCACCTGTCCTGAAAAGCCCTTGTTACTCTAAAAAATTCTATGTCCAAACTGATGCATCTGAATTAGGAGTAGGGGCAGTCCTATCACAACTTAATTCTGAGGGCCAGGATCAACCTGTTGCTTTTATTAGTAGAAGGTTGACCCCTAGAGAAAAGCGTTGGTCTGCCATTGAGAGGGAGGCCTTTGCTGTGGTCTGGGCTCTGAAGAAGTTGAGGCCATACCTGTTTGGCACTCACTTCATTGTTCAGACAGACCACAAACCTCTACTTTGGCTAAAACAAATGAAAGGTGAAAATCCTAAATTGTTGAGGTGGTCCATATCCCTACAGGGAATGGACTATACAGTGGAACATAGACCTGGGAGTAGCCACTCCAATGCAGATGGACTCTCCAGATATTTCCACTTAGACAATGAAGACTCATCAGGTCATGGCTAGTCTTATTGTCCTTCGTTTGGGGGGGGGGTTGTGTAGGAAAGTACCATCTTGCCTGGCATGTTACCCCCATTTTTCACTGTATATATGTTGTTTTAGTTGTATGTGTCACTGGGACCCTGGTAACCCAGGGCCCCAGTGCTCATAAGTGTGCCTGAATGTGTTACCTGTGTAGTGACTAACTGTCTCACTGAGGCTCTGCTAACCAGAACCTCAGTGGTTATGCTCTCTCATTTCTTTCCAAATTGTCACTAACAGGCTAGTGACCATTTTTACCAATTTACATTGGCTTACTGGAACACCCTTATAATTCCCTAGTATATGGTACTGAGGTACCCAGGGTATTGGGGTTCCAGGAGATCCCTATGGGCTGCAGCATTTCTTTTGCCACCCATAGGGAGCTCTGACAATTCTTACACAGGCCTGCCACTGCAGCCTGAGTGAAATAACGTCCACGTTATTTCACAGCCATTTTACACTGCACTTAAGTAACTTATAAGTCACCTATATGTCTAACCTTTACCTGGTAAAGGTTAGGTGCAAAGTTACTTAGTGTGAGGGCACCCTGGCACTAGCCAAGGTGCCCCCACATTGTTCAGAGCCAATTCCCTGAACTTTGTGAGTGCGGGGACACCATTACACGCGTGCACTACATATAGGTCACTACCTATATGTAGCTTCACAATGGTAACTCCGAATATGGCCATGTAACATGTCTATGATCATGGAATTGCCCCCTCTATACCATCCTGGCATAGTTGGCACAATCCCATGATCCCAGTGGTCTGTAGCACAGACCCTGGTACTGCCAAACTGCCCTTCCTGGGGTTTCACTGCAGCTGCTGCTGCTGCCAACCCCTCAGACAGGCATCTGCCCTCCTGGGGTCCAGCCAGGCCTGGCCCAGGATGGCAGAACAAAGGACTTCCTCTGAGAGAGGGTGTTACACCCTCTCCCTTTGGAAAATGGAGTGAAGGCAGGGGAGGAGTAGCCTCCCCCAGCCTCTGGAAATGCTTTGTTGGGCACAGATGTGCCCAATTCTGCATAAGCCAGTCTACACCGGTTCAGGGGACCCCTTAGCCCTGCTCTGGCGCGAAACTGGACAAAGGAAAGGGGAGTAACCACTCCCCTGACCTGCACCTCCCCTGGGAGGTGTCCAGAGCTCCTCCAGTGTGCTCCAGACCTCTGCCATCTTGGAAACAGAGGTGCTGCTGGCACACTGGACTGCTCTGAGTGGCCAGTGCCACCAGGTGACGTCAGAGACTCCTTGTGATAGGCTCCTTCAGGTGTTGCTAGCCTATCCTCTCTCCTAGGTAGCCAAACCCTCTTTTCTGGCTATTTAGGGTCTCTGTCTCTGGGGAAACTTTAGATAACGAATGCAAGAGCTCATCCGAGTTCCTCTGCATCTCTCTCTTCACCTTCTGATAAGGAATCGATAAGGAATCGACTGCTGACTGCGCTGGAAGCCTGCAAACCTGCAACATAGTAGCAAAGACGACTACTGCAACTCTGTAACGCTGATCCTGCCGCCTTCTCGACTGTTTTCCTGCTTGTGCATGCTGTGGGGGTAGTCTGCCTCCTCTCTGCACCAGAAGCTCCGAAGAAATCTCCCGTGGGTCGACGGAATCTTCCCCCTGCAACCGCAGGCACCAAAAAGCTGCATTACCGGTCCCTTGGGTCTCCTCTCAGCACGACGAGAGAGGTCCCTCGAATCCAGCAACTCTGTCCAAGTGACCCCCACAGTCCAGTGACTCTTCAGTCCAAGTTTGGTGGAGGTAAGTCCTTGCCTCACCTCGCTGGGCTGCATTGCTGGGAACCGCGACTTTGCAGCTACTCCGGCCCCTGTGCACTTCCGGCGGAAATCCGTTGTGCACAGCCAAGCCTGGGTCCACGGCACTCTAACCTGCATTGCACGACTTTCTAAGTTGGTCTCCGGCGACGTGGGACTCCTTTGTGCAACTTCGGTGAGCACCGTTTCACGCATCCTCGTAGTGCCTATTTCTGGCACTTCTCCGGGTGCTACCTGCTTCAGTGAGGGCTCTTTGTCTTGCTCGACGTCCCCTCTCTCTTCAGGTCCAATTTGCGACCTCCTGGTCCCTCCTGGGCCCCAGCAGCGTCCAAAAACGCCAAACGCACGATTTGCGACTAGCAAGGCTTGTTGGCGTCCTTCCGGCGGGAAAACACTTCTGCACAACTCTCCAAGGCGAGAGGGATCCGTCCACCAAAGAGGAAGTCTCTAGCCCTTTTTGTTCCTGCAGAAACCTCAGCTTCTTCTGTCCAGTAGAAGCTTCTTTGCACCCGCAGCTGGCATTTCCTGGGCATCTGCCCATCTCCGACTTGCTTGTGACTTTTGGACTTGGTCCCCTTGTTCCACAGGTAGCCTAGATTGGAAATCCACAGTTGCATTGCTGGTTTGTGTCTTTCCTGCATTATTCCTCTAACACGACTTCTTTGTCCTTAGGGGAACTTTAGTGCACTTTGCACTCACTTTTCAGGGTCTTGGGGAGGGTTATTTTTCTAACTCTCACTATTTTCTAATAGTCCCAGCGACCCTCTACAAGGTCACATAGGTTTGGGGTCCATTCGTGGTTCGCATTCCACTTTTGGAGTATATGGTTTGTGTTGCCCCTATCCCTATGTTTCCCCATTGCATCCTATTGTAACTATACATTGTTTGCACTGTTTTCTAAGACTATACTGCATATTTTTGCTATTGTGTATATATATCTTGTGTATATTTCCTATCCTCTCACTGAGGGTACACTCTAAGATACTTTGGCATATTGTCATAAAAATAAAGTACCTTTATTTTTAGTATAACTGTGTATTGTGTTTTCTTATGGTATTGTGCAAGTGACACTTGTGGTACTGTAGTAGCTTCACACGTCTCCTAGTTCAGCCTAAGCTGCTCTGCTAAGCTACCATTATCTATCAGCCTAAGCTGCTAGACACCCTATACACTAATAAGGGATACCTGGGCCTGGTGCAAGGTGTAAGTACCCCTTGGTACTCACTACAAGCCAGTCCAGCCTCCTACACTTATTCTGCGCCTTGGATCTCCCAACGTTTCCAGCACTGGATGGACTTTTTTCAAGAACTCTGCTCTCTATTATTGGCAGTTTCTATTGTTTTTGCTATTTTATCTCTGTTTACTCACACTGACTAGCCTTCTCGCATCAAGAAAGAGGGTTGGTCGCAGTCAAGCATAGTGTTTATATTAAGTCCTCTGTTCTCATTGGTACTTACTCCAATACGTTTTTGCTTCCCATTGGCTCTGGTTCCCTTTGCCTCATGGGAATTGTAGTTGTTCCTTGACTGCTGCTCATTGTAAAAAAGCAAGACTGAGAAGCATACTACTCGCCTCCGTGTCTTGAATAAAATTAAGACTTTCCGTCATAAAAATACTAGGAAAATCTACATCGTCCATTAATGTAAAAAGTCATGGTCACTTTTGACATATTAATATGATTGTCATGAAACAAATTCAGAGAAATTCGTTGAGAAACTAATACATTATGGATATGACGTATCAATATGTAAACGAGAAGCAAGATTGCAGATTGAATGCTCCAAAAAATAATGAATAATATAAGAACAATCTAAAAAAATCTATACTGAGCTAGTAAATTCATGGAATCAATCAACGAACAAAATTATGGAATAAATCCCAGGACAGGAAACTGGCAAATTTAGGGCCGGGTGTTCTGGTTCGATGCCATTTTTATATACAAGAAAAAGCGATTTGTCCTTCATTGTTTTCAACCACCCGAAGGAAATGGGAGAGCACGGGGCGGCCATCTTGGGAGTGAAATGTCTAAAAAAAGGAACCGTAGTCCTATTTTAATTGCGACTAACCTGAGTTAGAAGAGCCACAGAACGGGCGTCAACAATACAACAAAAGATTAATCACGAGATCGGAAAACAATATAGTAATAAAACTGATGCTATTCCCAATGTTGTTAATAATTTGTTGACAAAAATAATAGAAAGAAAACGTCCTGCTATAAGGACAATCAATGTAATCCAAAACAGTATTGTCCCTTACCCAATTATTGGGGAATTAATGAACAAGGAAGAAGGCGGTCATCTTGGAATGATCAACAGAAGACCAAATAAGTTAGACGATGAGAATAGCAGTTATACTAAGGATGATCTACACCTAATGTTTGGCTTACTAGACTATTAAACATATACGGAAAATCAGTCAGGGACTCAAAAGCTCAAGAAAAAAAGAATACATAATAATAATATCCAGATTATTCTGGTCCAGCTACTACATTATGTCCCAAAAAATCTTATTACTGAATGTAGTGATGGCAATCAAAATTACTCCGATATATAAGTATGGCCCCTTACTATTGCTCCTCTTATTTACAATAGTGCTCTGACAAGTGAAATATAAACAACAATTTTGTGATACTTCGCATAACACATCAAATTATATAATTTACATGTTAGTTGGTAATCAAAGTAACCAATAATGCCATTCTACATCTTTGTTTAATCCATGTTGGACAGTATCAAAACGAATAATGAGTGAAGTTTCATGCTACTGGAATCCTACAAAACATTATTTTCTGAATTCCAAAAAGACATGCTCCAGTTGTTTCGAAGGTCACAGCAGGGAGATGCCCCCACCTCCTGGGGGAGTGCTAATATAGTAATTTTATAAAGAAATATAATTTGTCTCTGTTGCCTGGATCTTTATAGGCCTATTTCTTTATTAAATTGTGATGGGGAAATTGATGCAAAAGTCCTAGTGACCAGATCGGGCAGGGTTATATCCCCATTAGTATCAGACAGGCAGCATGGGTTTATTACTGGGAGAGGGACAGTAGGTTACATCGGGAGGGTCATAATATTATTTGATATTGCTGCTGCTCAGGAGACCCCTTGCGTTTGATTTTATTGGACGCTGAGAAGAAATTCGACCATGTATCTTGGCAGTTTCTTTGGTTGGTGCTCAAACATAACAGTTTTGGGGAAGAATTTGTAGGGGCTATTAGGGCATTGTATAACAATCCGATGGATAGATTACGTATAAACGGTTTGGAATCGAATAGAACATCTATATCAAGGGGAGCGAGGCAGGGCTGTCTCTGCTCACCTTTATTATTTGCCCTTTATTGCGACCCTTTTATAGTCAAACATGAACAAAGCACAGATATCAAACTGGCACTTCAATACTCTGTCCATTACAGAGTATTTGCATATGCTGATGATGTTTACCTACTGACCCAGGTTTGGCCGCAACAGAAGTAAAGAACCTTGCTAAACAATGTAGATTTTCCTAGTAATTTATGACGGAAAGTCTTAATTTTATTAAAGACACGGAGGCGAATATTATGCGTTCTTTTCTTACTTTAATTCAAACAGCAGCAGTCAAGAAAACTACAACTCCCAGGAAGGTTAGACAACAACTAACCAATGGGAGCGAAACCATAACATGAACTGGACCAATAGGAAAGGCCCATAAACCATAGAGAGCACACTTGACTGCAAGCAGCCCTCTTTTCTTGAACGAGCAAGTCAGATAGAGTCATGTAACAAAGGATAAATGAGGCCAACAATTGTTATTGATAAAATAAAGGAGCACAAGTCTTGAACCAGGGCGATGATCCGACAGGATGATGCTTGAGGAAGTTGATTCCGGACAGGTTGTGAAGACGACTCCAGAAGACTCTTCTTGACGATGGAACCAATTGAGTAAAGAGAATTACCCGGAAGCTGGAGGCAATGCAGGAGTCGCTGGGAGGGAAATAAAAGTACATATTAGAAGAAGTACTGCGGTGGGATAATATTCGCCTCCGTGTCTTTAATAAAATTAAGACTTTCCGTCATAAATTACTAGGAAAATCTACATTTTATGTCAAGACCGGAGGCTCTATTATGCGCGTTTAAAGCTGTTCCACAACTAACGAAGAAGCAGTTCTGACAGGCTTACAGTAGAAAGTTTTAAAAACATTATCATTTGACCAATCAGCTGACCTGAGAATGTCCTCCAATGAAGACCCAACAGCGAAAGCTTTCGAGGCCATAGCTCCTCTGGAGGAATGGGCTCCGAAAACAGAAACATCTATACCCGCTAAGGACATAATGAATTTGATCCAGCGGGCTAGAGTTGCCGAAGACACTGGATTGTGAGGTTTTCGAAAAGAGATTAACAATTGGTTAGAAGAGGACGTTCTCAGGTTGACAGTTCTTTTTTCGTATTCTTTTAAACAAAAACCAACACATAACTTAGGCTTGTCTGGAAAGAAAGGGTAGAAAACTGAGTGTAAATTAGTTTTGGTACGTTTGGAAATGTGAAACAGAACCCCTGAAGGTAAGAATTGTCGAGCAGAGACATCTAAGGACTTAACGTCTGAAGTCCTTTTCATAGAAATTAAGCATAACAACATGGTAAGTTTAGCGGAGAGCATTTTGAGGGAAAGGCTAGGGTTATCTGGCAAGGAGAGAAAGAAATTGAGGACGAGGGAAACATCCCAGAGATAAGAGTACTTCGCAGAAGGGGGCCTAGAGAGCTTGACTCCTTTCAGGAGACGGCAGATTAGCGGGTGAGACCCAATAGGGTTTCCGTTGACATAAGAGTGGTTCAGAGAAATAGCCGATCTGTAAAGGTTGATTGTACGGTAAGACTTACCTGAACCCGCTTGGGCGGCTAGGAAATTAATAATAAGACTCAGATCCGCTGAAAAGGGATTTGAACACTTTCCCAGACACCAGCTTGACCAAAGAGCCCAAGCTGATTTATAGGCTCTTCTTGTGCCAGGTGCCCATGCGTTATTGATGAACTCTGTAGCCTCTGACGAAATAGCATGGGACTGTTGGGAAGACCGGAGATGAGCCAGGCTGAAAGAGTTAGAGTTTGGTCGATGATCAAATTGTGGGGATGATCGAACGGATCGAGAATGAGGGATGGAAATGTCGGGAGAAGAATGGGGAAATCTATTGTCAGTTCGAGAAGGGGAGGGAACCAAACCTGCGATTGCCAAAAGGGGGTTAACAGGACAATGGATGCTTTCTGGCGTCTGACGTGGTTCAGGACCCTGTTGATCAGGATAAAAGGAGGGAAGGCGTAGTTGAGGGAGCCGGACCAATCTTGTAGGAAGGCGTCCGTAGCCAGAGCCAGTGGATCGGGACGCCAGCTGAAAAAATGAGGAAGCTGGGTGTTGAGTCTGGACGCAAAGAGATCTATGTGGAAAGGGCCCCATTTCCTTTCTAGCAGATGAAATACTGACTGGTGTAATTTCCAGTCGCTGGAATCTGTGAGGTGGCGAGAATGCCAATCCGCGTTGGAATTCAAAGATCCCGGCAGGTACTCTGCTACTAGGGAAATATTGTGGGACAAACAAAAATCCCAGAGACTCTTGGCTAGGAGGGCCAGCGGTTTGGACCTGGTGCCCCCTAGACGGTTGATATAACGTACTGCCGATATATTGTCCATACGTAGCAGAATGGAGCATCGTGCTCTGTTTTTTGTGAAACTTTGGATCGCAAAGGAGCCTGCAAGAAGCTCTAAACAATTTATGTGCAATCTGGACTCCTCTGTGGACCATGTACCGCCAGTCGAGATTGAACCACAGCGGGCGCCCCAACCCGTGAGACTTGCATCTGATTCTAATACAAGATCGGGCACAGAGGGGAAGATGGACCTGCCGTTCCAAGCTTCTAAATGGGATATCCACCAAAGAATTTCCATCCGGGATTCCCGATCTAAGGAAACGAGGTCGGAATAAGCAAGGCCTCGACGAAGATGAAGGATTTTGAGGCGCTGGAGGGCGCGGTAGTGGAGAGGACCGGGAAAGATGGCCTGGATGGAGGACGAGAGAAGGCCGACGACCCTCGCGAGGGTTCTGAGAGAGATAACGTCTTTTTGAAGAGTTAAGATTAGTTCTTTTTTTATAGCGGAGACTTTGGACCGGGGAAGGAACAGAGCCGCCGAAACTGAATCTATTTGAAAACCGAGGAACTCTATTTGTTGAGAAGGTAGAAGAACTGACTTTTCGTGGTTTATAATAAAACCGAGGTCTGAGAGGAGAGAGGATGTGATCTGCAGATGGGATAGTAAGGATGATTTGTTTTGGTTCATGATCAAGATGTCGTCTAGATAGATAATCAGTCTGACACCTAGGGAGCGAAGGAAGGTTACAACCGGTTTCAATAGCTTCGTGAAGCACCAGGGGGCGGAAGATAGGCCAAAAGGAAGAGAGGAAAAATGGTAACATTCCGAGTTCCAAAGAAATTGTAAAAATTTCCTGTGAGAAGGATGAATAGGCACAGCCAGGTATGCGTCCTGTAGGTCTAGTCTGACTAACCAGTCGGACTGGAGCAAAATATCCCTGAGATGGATAATAGTCTCCATTTTGAAGTGTCGATAAATGACAAACTAGTTGAAATATTTCAGGTTGATTACTGGTCTGAGTTTTTTGTTCTTTTTGTGGACAAGGAAAATGGAACTGATGAACCCGGATGGGTCTGGAGTGCAAGGATGGATGGCTTCTTTTCTTAGAAGAGATTGTATTTCTAAAGAGATTAAAGAGGACATTTCGAGAGAAAATTTTGGTAGAGGAGGAGGGCCAGATTGGAAAGGGGGGGAAAGAAATTCGATTAGATATCCCTGAACAGTTGAGAGTACCCAAGGATCTGCAGTGATTGATTTCCACTTTTGAAGGAAGAAACGGAGGCGACCTCCTACGGGAGGGCCAGAAGGTTGGCTTACCTTGGTTAATGGGCGGTCTGGAGGAGCGCTGGCCACGGGTGCGGAAACCCCTGGATCTTTGGGGATAGAACTGGGGTTTGAACTCGTGAGAGTAGGTATTGAATGAACCGGCATAACCTCTGGAGCCTTGGTTCCTGTATGAACGGCCGGTAAAGCGGCTCCTGCCTCTACCGGCCCGGGGAAAAACACGCTGGTTAAATACCTTTTTAAGGTTTTGTTGGGCCTTATCCAGGGATGAAAACGTTGAGACAAAACGGCTAACATCCTTTATAAAGTGGTCTCCAAAAAGTTTCCCGTCAGCCTGAATGCCGGGGTCTCTAGTGGCCAAGTTAGCCAACTTGGGGTCCATTTTGAGTAAAAGACCCTTGCGTCTTTCGTGGATAATAGCTGAATTGGCATTGCCCAAAAAACAAAAGGCCCGCTGAGTCCAAAGAGAAAGGTCCAAGGGATCAATAGTGGATCCTTCAAGTCTGGCTGATTCGGCAATGTCAAAGATTCTGGCTAGAGGGCCCACCACGTCTAACAGCTTATCCTGACAGGTGGTCCAAGCCTTGTCCACTCCCTTACGAGGATCCTTACCGAACTTGGTAAAGAAAGTGATGAGAGAATCATCAATAATAGGGGTTACTGTAATGTTGGATGGTAATGATGGCCTAGGGCATTCTGATTTTAATTTAGATCTGATTTGCTTGTCTAACGGAAAGCGTAGGCGGGAAGAGATGTAATCACCTACATGGTCTAGTGGCAACCATTCCGTTGAATTAGGGTGTTGAATGAGGGAGGGATCGAACATAGGCACACCCTCCGAGTCAACTATACTGGTAGAAGGACCACTGGACGCAGATTTGATGCGTTTGGAGGAAGGGGGAGACAGTGTATCATTCGGATTATCAGAAAGGGATAACTCATCCAAGTCCTCCTCGTCCGAGTCCAGAATCTTTGATATCACGATCTTTTTAGGCACAGAGGAATGCTTTATTTTAGATTTGCATTTTAAATGGGTTGCCGAGTTTTTGGCGGAAATCCCCTCCTTTGAAGGAGGCCTGGGAGGAAACAAGTCCTCAGTCTGGTGTGAGTCAAGCTCACTTCCCGTCTGTGCGTTTGTGCGTGATTTGGAAGAGGATAATTTTCGTTTTCTGCTTTCCCCCGCAGAATAGGCCATAGATTTGGACATGACGGACAATACAGAATTTTCGATATTTTTAGACATCTTTTGCATAGACGCTTTCATAGCGTGTTTTACTGAGGACTGGATAAATTTGTTTAAATCTTGAAAAGATTCCTCATCCTCCTGAGAGGAAGACCTTGAGGGAGAACTCCCTGACTCCATGATAGGATAGAAGTAATATTGAAAGGAAAGCAAAGTTCCAGTAGGATTGTCCACGAATGCAGGCTGGTAAATGGTTAACCGGAGCAACACGCTCCAAACCGAGGCGGAGTCCTGAAGGGGAAGGAATATCAGACACGTGACAGCACTGAGGAGACAGCGGAGAAGAAGCTGTTCTCCGGCGTCGACGCTCGAAGCAATGAAGCTTGAAGAGCTTCACAAAGAAGACGCGCCGCGTCGGCCTGTACGCCGAATCGGTAAGTTGATTCTTCTGTCAGGCGCGTTCAAAGGAGACGCGCGCTGGCAGAGATAAACGGTCTGCGCAAATAGAACGCTCGACGGAGCGCGCGCGAGAGGCCGAACTGGAAGGTGGGGGGGGGGGGACACGGGATAAGCCGCGAAGCGGTAAACCACAGGCTGTATATAAAACAGTGTTTAAGCATTGATAAATATAATAGAGCTTTTAAAAACCTTAAATATGAGAACAAAGAAAACAAGAGAAACGCATGAGAGTACTTATCTTGACTGCGAGCAGCAAGAAAAGAGGGCTGCTTGCAGTCAAGTGTGCTCTCTATGGTTTATGGGCCTTTCCTATTGGTCCAGTTCATGTTATGGTTTCGCTCCCATTGGTTAGTTGTTGTCTAACCTTCCTGGGAGTTGTAGTTTTCTTGACTGCTGCTGTTTGAATTAAAGTAAGAAAAGAACGCATAATAGAGCCTCCGGTCTTGACATAAAATTTGGGGGATACTCAGGGACTAAACTATATGCAGCCAAAACACAGGTAATTTGCATAGAGTCTATGGGGTCACAGTGAGCCACTTAGTAGATATCACCATGGCTCCCATGTTGGATAATGTTGGATGGGAACTTGAAACAATCGATCACCTGCATTGCTCCCTTGTAGGCGAGCTATCGCTCAGCCACGCAAAAATGACATGGGCAAATGTGCTTCATTGTGCACCAATGTGGCCAGCACTCGAGGAGTTGCATCTAGTTTCTAACGATATTACAGTCTTAGAGAGTCTTAGCGAGACCCATTAGCGTTTTGCAGTCTTTGAAACTGTTGGACATTTTTAATAATAAATTATTAGATGGGAATCAGTTATCTGAGCTCGCAAACCTACCTGAACTAAAAAAGCTAATTCTCATCAACACAGGAGTTTCCTCTGTTTGCTTCTCTGACATTGGGTTTGGAAGCAAAAGTGTCATGTTTTCTTCATTGAAGCAACTATCAGTTGATAACAATAACATTTCCCATTGGTCGTTCATAAATGAACTAGATAAAGTCAAATCTTTACATTCGCTGAGCTGTCAGAATAACCCTGTGCTAGAAGCAGAAACAAATTTAGAAACCGCCAGGCAGTTCATAATTGCAAAGATAGGTGGTCTCAAGTTCCTAAACAAGACAGAGATTCTACCAGAAGAGAGAAAGGGAGCTGAGCTTGACTACCGTAAGACGTTTGGGACTGCCTGGTTGAAGGCTGGGGGAAACAAAGACCCTGTCTTACGGAAGTATGAAAATGAAAGGTGTTGAGATTGAACTAGAAAATGATTTGAAGCCCTTACAGTTCTACTGCGTAGAGAGTGGGGACTGCATACTGGTGAGATGGTAATGGCCACCTGGTACGGTGGTATCTATTGCATGACTCAGTATGGATAATGCTGTCCAGGAAGAAATAACGCCTGCCTTCAAATGGTGGCCAAATTAGCACTTTGAATTAGAACTCAGCAAGGTACTCTTGTGACTGCCTTCCACAGGAAAATAATGTGCTAATAAGTACAATTAAATACAGTTATTATGGCGTCGTTTATTGTCCAATCAAATGCCTGGTGTATACAGCTTGGTAAATATTTTAAATTAAAAAATATTTTGAACTAACCACTATTGGGGATGTGGACATTTTAGTATTCAGGGCCAAGGACATGATTGTCCAGGAATGTTGCATCACAAACAGAAAATACATAATTGACATAGGGCCAGATGTATGAAAAAGTTTTGCACTTGCAAACAGTGCGAATCGCAAAATTCGGCCGTTTGCGAGTGCAAAACAGTGGTCTGCAATGCATGAAAGGCATTCGCAGACCACAAAGCAGAAATCACTAAAATAGTTTCTTGAGTTGCGACCTGGGTTTTGCGAATCGCAATTTGCGATTCGCAAAATCCACATCACAAGGCGATGCTACAAAAAATCGCAAATTGCGATTTTTCGCAGAATGGCATTTTGCACATGCATAATACCATGGACTGCAACCAGGTGGTAACCTTGTGCAAAATTTAAAAATGTATTTAAAATGCATTTTTAAATTGAACATGTAAAGCACACATGCCCTTTTGGCATGTGTGCACCTTACATGCCCCCCAAAACATTTTTGGGGTGCAGCAGAGGGGGCCATAGGCCTCCAGCACCCTGGGGATTTGCACTTCCAAAATTGCGATTTCTGGTTCAGAAATCGCAATTTTGGAAATGCAAAAAATTTGCAGCTATGTGCCAATAGCTGCGAATGGGGCCGGTATCGCAATTTGCGATTCGGTAATAGCATTTGCGATTATTAAGAAATCGCTATTACCGAATCGCAAATGTGATACATGGCACTTTGCGAGTCGGTAATAGCGATTTCTTAAAAATCGCTATTACCGAATCGCAAAGGGCCGTGATGATACATCTGGCCCATAGTCTTCTAGTTAATTGGCACATCCTTAGCTGTAGAGCAGGTGCTGATGGGTTTCTGTGAGAGCTGAAAATTGCCAATACTGGAGGCACTAAGATATGTTTTAATTATAGTTTACATGCATTTGGTTTCTAGGAAATGCTTTTGTTACATGTCAGTGACTGAGCCAACTCTTTTTAACACTTATCTCAAAAGAAGTTCGTGGTGAAGTACTCTGAGTCCTACGGAGGTAGAAAAGATTCCTAGCTCAAGTTTGGTCTTCTGCCTCGAATCACACAACTATTTTGCAGTGTTGAAATGTTGGTCCTTTCTTCCACTACGAATGATTTCTGATATGGTTCAAGCTTGTGGGGTACACATCTTCTTTTGTTAAACACCTTTACAAAATATGTCATAAGTGCAAGAAATGTAAGTATAAGGAGGTAATGTAATTAGGAGGTTAATATACAGTACATGACTTTTAGTTTCCGTTGCATATACTCAGACTTACTTCAAAGCTTTAGCAAATAATCACTCAAAGCTTTCTGCTCCTTCTTTGTCCTATTTTTATGATTGAACACCATTGTGGAGGCCTGTGCGGTTCAAGCCCATAACCCAGGCCTTCCTGACTTGATGATAATGGAAAAATGAGGGACAATCAAACAAGAGATTTTTTTTTTTCCTCATCGTTTCCGTTACTTAGTTAATTTACACTTCATTTCCCCCTTATCATAGAGTAGGGAGAGCTTAGGTTGTGACTTACTTTATGGTTAAACTATCATGACCAAAGTCATTGACTTAGATGAGCACATAGCAATGGCTGATGCATGTTGGTGTATAGATGTAGGAACATAAACTTTCCATGCATCAGCTAATGTTTTTAAATCTTGCAGAACATATCTGTTTAAGGTTTTAAGTTACCTCTATAGAGTTTGGCTACTAGTGAAGAACCAGAACCTTTTGGGCCTGGCGGCGCAGGGTACGCCTAAAATCTCCTTGGATTCACCTGCCTCAACTAACAGAGACACGGGACACTCTGTCAGGCGTAAAAGATCAGATTTTATTAGCTGCAGCTAGTACAGTTGTCCAAGAAGTACACAAGGTATGTTCTCAGGAGACTGCCACTTTACTTTGTGGCGCACAATCTTATATACCGTATAAAAACATTTATTAACTACATACACTCCCAGAACACATAGAAAGGAGCCAGTAAGAATGATGTAAAGATAGAACAGAGCCAATAGAAATGTCGGAAAACAAGACAGAACAAAGTATCAAGTGACTTAAGGTTGCCTCCCCTCCAGCTGTGTTTGTCACCCCTCCCTTGAACTAATTCATTAACCGATCCACAACGAAGTTGCATGTGGTGCGATAAGTTTGTGTGCGTTTGGAGGACAGTTGTGAAATGAGAGAATACTAGCAAAGGACAGCGAAGGCCAGACGATAAGATAAGATCGGCGGAGAATAGTGTGAGCCTACAGATAGTTGAAACAAGGATTAGAAAACCAGACAGGGATTAGTGTACTCGGTCAGACCTTAATACCAGTCTTGTAAAGATAGAGGCAGAAGACTGTTTTGAACACCATGTTGCAGAATAAGCAGAAAAGGCAGAATGGACTTCGTTCGCTGTGCTGCCTGAGTGAAGGCAACATAAAATGGCGGCGGGCCACAAAATGGCGGGTCGATACGATCGTATTAAAAATCGAATTTCCTCAGACCCTCCTTTTGCCAGAACTCAGGCAAGATACACAAACTCATGTTAATCTGAGTCGATGTCTATGGCCATGAGGTCATCAAGCTGTTGCTGTACCATCATTTTGATATTCTCTGCTCTTTGTGACTTGGGTTTGAGAATACATGCAGTAGCACATAGGTTGCAGACGGCAGGACCGCAGTGCATACAAAGACAACAAGAGAATATAAAAGCTAAAATTACTCCAAAGAATGTCAATACCTTCCAACCCCATTTGGACAGTAATCCCAAAACCACTCTGAAAAGGACCAATCTCCTTCGTCCTGATGAATCGACTCGGAGATTATGTGTAACTTAGAGATAGCTTGGTATACTGTCGGAGCGTCATTAGGTATGAAAATACAGCAACTTGATCCGATCAATTTGCATACTCCACCACGGTCCGCAAGAACAAAGTCTAAGGCAACACGGTTCTGCAAGGTCATAAGACGATCAGCCTGTAGTTCAGCTGTAATGTTACTTAAAGCTCCTACAGTGATGTCTATGGTGGTTTCTACGACATGAACCAATTGCCTTATATTTCTGCTGTTGGCCATTGGACCCCAGAAGGGAAGAAATCCTTTGAGGAAATCTCCTCCCTCTTGTCCTGCTGTGTCTTTCGAATCCACAATCCCTCTGCCATATCTATTTTTATGATGGTTCGCAGGAGCGGTGTATGTAGGGGGAAGAAGAAAGGCTATATAACAAGTACCAGAGAAATCAGCTGGCAACCATGTATAAGCCCTATCGTGGCAAACGAAGTATGTACCTTGAGATGGTACTAACGGCGGTGAATTCAGGGCTGAATAAACATATGTATGGGAACATAAACTTTCTCTTTGTCCGGTGTTTGGAGTTCTACCATTTATTTGCAGACAGAAATTTCCTTGTTGGGGTATGACCCGTATCGGAGGAGATTTTCCTTGCTCAATCTTATCATTGAGGCTGGAAATGTAATTAGTTATGTTCCAATTGGTATATGCTTTTCTTTCATCTATGGAAGCTTCACTTTTTTCCATGATTTTAGCCATAGCTACCATTCCCTTTATCAATAAACTATGACTGAAATCTGAACCAACACTATGTGAACTGACAGGTTGTTTAATTTTACTTTGATATGCATTATTGAAAATGACAAAATAAGCCCAAGCGGAACCTTCATAGGAGAATGGAAGAACTAAATATGGCATTCCTTTTTCTACCGTATGTGGTATGAGTCCACACACCCAACAGTCAGTTGTATTGATCACTAACTGATGTTGATGTAACAACTGGACGAAGGAATTGTTAAAGTATTCAGTTCTTCTGATGAGTTCATGCTGGGGAAGAGTGTGGAATAGGTGCGGAGAGATAGTAGAAGAAGATGTAGAGGTAGGAGAAGAGACAACTTTTTGCTGCAGAGTAATAATGATCCAGTTTACAGATGCCAAAAGAATACACGACAATATAATGACGCAAAGAGCAATACTACAACGACTATATATTTCTTTACAATTATTCTTTACATTTTTACTTTCTCTTTTATCTAATGTAGCCTTCATCTTTCTAAGTGGATGCTCACGGCAATCTTCCTCAATCACTGTAGTCACGATTATCTACCGTCCTATGACACTGTGAGGTCCTGCAGGCCTATTGCCACTTACTCAGGTCGTAACTAAGACTCCTACCGTGACCCTGCAACCGGGATAGAGTACTACATAGGAGAGAAAGTTACAAGTTCTTTGGTCTTGGTCTCAAATTATAGCGTTCCTGTCCAGAGGCAGTCTGGTTTTGAAACAATGTTCCTGGATTTGTCGTGTTCAAGCGTCGATGCGATGGTATTGCTTCTTGAAGGATGTCGTCGTCCTCTTTCTCAGAAAGTGTTCCAATTAGACGCGCATCACTGAATGGTACAAATTGCGGAACTTTCTCACTTTCAGAGTCACTGATGCCTCTACGGACCCACTGATCGAAAGGCAAGGGCAAAGGCACTTTCTTGCAGTGCAAGGCATGCACCCAGTTTTTCTTTCCTTCGACTTTAACTGCTGTTCTTGTGGTCAAAAGAACCAGGCGTGGCTCTCTCCATCTGGGCTCCAAATTTCTCTGTCGCTGGAAATTTTTCGTGCAGACCCAGTCACCTGGTCGGATGGAATGACCTGGGTCTGTAGAAGCCTCTGGTAGAGCACTCTGAACCTGTTGATGAAGAACACGCAATTTAGTTGTAAGGTCATGCAAGTAGTCAATCAACATCGGGTATGGCAAGTCTGAGTATTTCTTAGGGCGAGGAACTCCCCATACATTAGCTGGGCGACCAAATATCACTTCGTAAGGGCTAAGCCCCAAACGAGAGTGTACTGCTGTTCTGGTGGACAGAAGAGCCAATGGTAAAGCATCAGGCCAATTAAGTCCTGTGCTAGCTTGCACCTTAGCAATTTTAAGCTTCAAGGTTCCATTGTAGCATTCTACTAAACCAGCCGACTGTGGGTGATTCGCCGCGTGGAACTTCTGTTTTATGCCAAGACCTGCACAAACTTTTTGCATGACTTGACCCACAAATTCGCTCCCATTGTCACTCCAGACAATGCGCGGCAAACCAAACCTAGGGAAGAATTCTTTCAAAAGTATTTTGGCAGTTGATAAAGCAGTATTGTCCTTCAGAGGGTAGGCTTCTACCCATCTAGAAAAAGCACATACTACCACCAGAACATATTTGAGGTTGTTGCATCGTTCCATGTGAATATAATCGATCTGCAACACCTCAAATGGATATGTTGGAGGAGCAAAATGACCTGCTGGAGTTGGGGTTCCCTTTCCCGGATTGTACATCAAGCAAACAATACAATGTTTTACTACATTATTTGCACACTTTGGGATTCCCTCATTTTGCCACACTGGAGCCAGAAGTTTACATATTCCTTTTGCACTTAGGTGAGCTGGACCATGTGCCATAGTAACTACAGGTAGTACATAAGCATCTGGTAACAGCCAACGTTGATGTTCTGATAATTCAACCCAACATCCCATCTCATCTAACATTCCTGTACTTTCCTTCCACTTTCTCAACTCATTCTCCGTAGCCTCTCCTTGAATTGATTTCACACTCTCTACTGTATCTTCACACATTCCCTTTTCTCTTATGCAGTTTGCGGGACCTGCAACATACATTCGACTTGTGTTGTCTCTGGCTGTCTTTTTCGCTACCTCATCTGCAAATGCATTTCCTCGACCAACATCGTCCACAATCTTTTTGTGTGCACTACACTTCACGATCGCTATCTGAGTAGGCATTGTAAGTGACTCAAGAAGTTCAGTCACTAATTGACCATGTTGTATCTTAGTACCATGGGAAGTAAAGAATCCTCTTTCCTTCCATAAGCGCCCAAAGTTAAACGCTACACCAAAAGCGTATTGGCTATCAGTGTACACGTTTACTCTTTTTCCTTCGGATAACACACACGCTCTAGTTAAGGCTATCAATTCAGCTGCCTGAGCTGAATTATGTCTAATGCGTGCTGTCTCCACAATCGTATGCAAAGTAGTAATAGCGTAGGCTGAAACTGTATCTCCATTCGGGAGCTTGAAACAAGAACCATCTACCCATAGTGTTCCATCTGGATTCACTAATGGCGTGTCTTTTAGGTCAATTCTACCCTTAGTCTCTTCTTCAGTACGGAGAAAACAATCATGCTGTTCAGAGACATCTCTCTCTTCTGGAAGAGGCAACAAAGTAGCTGGATTCAGGGTATTACATCGTTTGATGTGTATGTGACTAGCCAAAAGCGTCAGCTCATATCCGGACAACCGAGCACTCGTAAGATGCTGCGTTTTTGTCCTATTTAGTAAAATATCCACTGCATGTGGCACCATAACAATGAGAGTATTATCTAGCACTACTCCAGCAGACTGTCGAATAGAAATTGCTGCTGCCGCTGTCGCCTTAAGACAACTAGGCAATGCTTTAGCTACTGGATCTAACGTAGCTGAGAAATATGCGCATGGTCGCTGTTGATCTCCAAAACGCTGTGTTAAGACTGACAATGCACAACCCTCTCTTTCGTGGACATAGAGCGTAAAGGGCTTACTGTAATCAGGAGTACCCAATACAGGAGCAGAACACAAAGCAATACGCAAATCAGTAAAACTCTTCTGACATTCGTCAGTCCACGGAAGAGGCTGAGGCGTATCTTTTAAAGTTAGCGCCAACAGCGGTTTAGCCAATAAAGAGAAACTCGGAATCCACTGTCTACAATAAGAAGTAATGCCCAAAAAGGCACGTACCTCTCTTTGTGTGGATGGCACTGACATTTGTGCAATTGCCTGAATTCGTTCGGGGGTCAATCGTCGTCCCTCCTTTGACAAGAGATGACCCAAATAAGTCACCTCGCGACAGACATATTGTAATTTAGAAGGGGAAACCTTGTGATTCAGATCAAACAAATGACGCAACAGTGCAACGGTCACGTTTTTGCAAATCTCCTCTGAATCAGCTGCAACTAATAAGTCATCCATGTACTGAATGAGAGCGGCACCGGACGGTAAGGAAAAAGCATCAAGATGACATTTTAGAGCTTGACTGTAAACAGAGGGACTTTCACAATAACCTTGAGGTGCGCGTTTAAACCGGAAGCTTCGGCCTCCGAGGGAAAAACCAAAAATATCTCTACTCTCTTCGGCGATGGGAATACTAAAGAAAGCATTCTTTAAATCGATAACTGAAAACCAAGTCGCTGTAGAAGGTATCATCGTCAACAGAGCAGTGATATCTGGGACTACAGGAAACTGCGGTACGACAATCTTGTTTACCTCCCGAAGATCAATTACAAAACGATAAACAGGAGGCTGAGAAGGATCAGTGCGTTTAAGAACCGGAAGAACAGGACTGTTACATATATTTCCTCTCGTTTCCTCAACCACACCCTTCTGAATCAAATCATGGACAATTTCCAGAAGTGCTTTCTCACCCTCAGTAGAGATTCTGTATTGCGGAATACGTGGCATTTCAGCATTGGGCTTAAGAGTAACAACATAAGGTGGGATCTCAAGACAACCAACGTCATTCGGACCCGTAGCCCAAAGCGTTTCGGGAAGAGAAAGCAATTCAGGTGGGAATTGATCTTTTGATAAGTACATTGGACTAGTCATTTTCTGTCCTAGAGTGAGGTATACACCAGAAGGTGAACAATATATCGTAGCATGCATTCTTTTTAATAGATCTAAACCCAACAGATTTTCACCACAACCATTCGTCAGAAGAAGCGGAGCTTCTAAATCATAAGGGCCTATTGAAACAGGCAAAGGGCAAGAAACTGGATTGCGAACAGGGGCGCCAGAAAATCCTACAGATACATTCGTTAAGCCAGACAAAGGTGCGCCAGGGAGTTTAGAATGAATGATAGAGCTTCTCATGGCACCAGTATCTAAAAGAAATGGCTCTGAAACACCCATTGTAGTGACATTAACATAAGGTCCATTCTGATCCACTGGAATTGACGTAACCCCCTTACTTTGTCCATGGCTGTCCTATTCAAAATGAAGACTTTCATTCCCTCCTTCAATATACTGATCCTCACTGTAATACTGTGTAGACCTAACATTTTGCTGGTCAAAGTAATTTCCGGAATTTGGAGGAACAAAAGAACGCTGCCCTTGGGTTAACACACCTCGACCTCTACCTCTATTTGCTGACTGAAGACCACCACGACCTCGTGAAGCAGATGTTGCTCCATTACGCTGCAACAATGCCGGACAACTGTTCTTAAAATGACCTTCCTCCCTACAATAAGCACATTGATTGGGACCTAGCAAAGGTCTTGGAATGAATGGTTCAGGCTTTTGATACAACCTCTGAAACTGCGGAGGCTGTTGAAACTGAGGCTGAACATAACGAGGAGGATAAGCCTGTTGCAAGAGAACTTTAGTTTTTAATTCTTTCGTCTTTTTCTCTTGTTTTTCCCTTTCTTCTTTGTCTCTATTTTCATAATATTGTGCAGTAGCCAATATCTGGGCGGAAGAAGAAACTGCCCATGAACTCTCGGAGTCTTTTAGCTTGTGTGATAGTTCAGGAAGCAAGTTATATACGAACTTATCCACAAATAATCGCTGTCCCCCTTCTGTAGCCATATCTTGACCACTGTGATCAATGAATGTCTCCTCGAATCGGGTAAAGAAATCGGAAACACTTTCATCTTTCTTTTGTTTACATGCTGCTAGCTTATCCCAATTAACTCTCAAAGCAGGCATCATTGTTTTCATTAATGTAATAATCCTACCAGGGAGTTCTGAGATCAAAGCGTCGGGCTTTGCACCACCTACTTGACCTCTATCTGCGGCAATAATAGCGTTCCAATCGCCGCCTAATTCTTGAGCGTGATCCTCTCTACGAATTTTAGCCCATATTGTCTGTGGAACTACATTTCCCATCAACATGTCAATATCTGCTAGATTCATAGTACATGCATCAACTGTTTGCGACAACTCTTTATAGTAACCAGCAGGATTTTTGCGTGAATCTGGTAGTGACTGTTTAAGTGCTAAAACTTCAGACCTTTTCCAGGGGACATGTATCCATATGCGCTGAAAATGCGCAGGAATAGCTGGATTAGCACCTGCTGCTGCAACTTCTTCCTTCCATATTGGAGAAACCTCTCTCATGGGATAGTTTTTCAGTGCTGTCCTAACTGAAGGATCAGAATCAGGAAAAGTCTGTGAGAACAATAGGGATCTGAAAGAAATAAGTGTTCTGACAGCGTTTTCAACCTTAGGACCCACAATAAGTCCTTTGTCAAAGTCATCCTGAACATCTAACAGATCCTGTGGGACCGAACCCAAATTCATATCCTCCCATTCTTTAGCGAGAGTATCGCACATAACTTTAAAAACATATCTCTGCGTAGGTGCATTCCATTGCAGAAAGGTGGACATAATATCAGACGTACTATATTGGGGACCCTTCTTGATCCATCTACAAGCAAGTGAGTCCAATTTTTCTCGCTCTTCGGAGTCTGGGAATTGACTACGAGACTGTCTTCGAGAAAAAGCTGGAGACACATTTAAAGCTTCAAAGAAAGGTGATAAGAGACCAGAGACAGTATCGGCAAATCGCTTACGCATAGATGGAGAATTTGACATAAGGATAGGGGACAAGGTATTAGGTGAATTAACTAAAGGAGCATTAGGAATTGCCAAAGGAGCAGAAGGCAAAGGAGTTAAAGGCAAAGCTGGCATAGGCAATACTTGAGGAGGCAAATGTGGAAAAGCTGGAGCAGGCGGAAGCACAACTGGCGGCTGAACAGGCTGTAACATCGGGGGTACATTAGCACCTTGTACATAGGGCGGAGGCAATTTCAATAAGTGGGACATTAAGGAATCTTCCTCAAAATCTTTTCTTTTATCAAGGGAAGAGATAGGCAACGTCGGATAGCAGTTATCTATTGCCATTCGATGCTGTCTGTCTGAAATTTCCATTGCATTATCTATTTCATCATCTTTGAATTGCTGAGCAGCCTGTATAATCGTCATTCCCTGTGTTTTCCTATCTCGTTTCGCTTGTTTAATTTCTCTCTGTTTGGCTTCCTTACGCCAAAGGCGAAAAGAGTCAAACATTGCCGGCCGGGCTTTTCTTTTAAATAACGTTGCTTCTAAATTATCTAGCACATTAGTTTCGAAACTACCATTTTCTGGCCATTTTAAAACACCATCTTTCTTTGTATATCGGGTCCATGTCTTATTAAAGGCAATAGGACCAACACCATGTTTAGAATAGAGCTCATATGTGGGAGTTCCAACCGAAGGAATCGGACAGGAGTCCTCAAGCTGGGAGTCCCTATTACAACCAAAGCAACAAAGTTTTCCAAACTTAGTCAGACCAGACATCTCACGATTTTTACTGGCTGTTCACAAACATCAAGGGGGTAAAACTTTCAGTTTACACAGCACAAATGCACTTACCCCTCGGCTTTGGCCACTGCAATGGCCAAATCTAAGGACCTAAGGACAAAACAAAGACCAAAATTTGTGGGCGCGACCCACCAAATACTTAACTAAGGATGTCTTCTTACACCAACAGAGGCCCGTCTATCGTCTCGCTTTACCATACATCATCAAAGAAAGGGCCAAGGCAGGGCGGCAGTCAGGGCAGCAGTCGTCAGTAGCCGTCAGGAAGAAGTAACCGCGCTGAAAAAGACCTTCGGACCACTTCGACATACAGGGGTCGCTTGACGTGGCTCGCGATTCCTCCAGAATTTTCTTGCGGGGTTCCTCACGACCTTCAGGCAGAACCGGTACCGCTGAAGCCGCCCCACGTTGGGCGCCAGTTGAAGAACCAGAACCTTTTGGGCCTGGCGGCGCAGGGTACGCCTAAAATCTCCTTGGATTCACCTGCCTCAACTAACAGAGACACGGGACACTCTGTCAGGCGTAAAAGATCAGATTTTATTAGCTGCAGCTAGTACAGTTGTCCAAGAAGTACACAAGGTATGTTCTCAGGAGACTGCCACTTTACTTTGTGGCGCACAATCTTATATACCGTATAAAAACATTTATTAACTACATACACTCCCAGAACACATAGAAAGGAGCCAGTAAGAATGATGTAAAGATAGAACAGAGCCAATAGAAATGTCGGAAAACAAGACAGAACAAAGTATCAAGTGACTTAAGGTTGCCTCCCCTCCAGCTGTGTTTGTCACCCCTCCCTTGAACTAATTCATTAACCGATCCACAACGAAGTTGCATGTGGTGCGATAAGTTTGTGTGCGTTTGGAGGACAGTTGTGAAATGAGAGAATACTAGCAAAGGACAGCGAAGGCCAGACGATAAGATAAGATCGGCGGAGAATAGTGTGAGCCTACAGATAGTTGAAACAAGGATTAGAAAACCAGACAGGGATTAGTGTACTCGGTCAGACCTTAATACCAGTCTTGTAAAGATAGAGGCAGAAGACTGTTTTGAACACCATGTTGCAGAATAAGCAGAAAAGGCAGAATGGACTTCGTTCGCTGTGCTGCCTGAGTGAAGGCAACATAAAATGGCGGCGGGCCACAAAATGGCGGGTCGATACGATCGTATTAAAAATCGAATTTCCTCACTAGGTGCACCCTTATTTGGTGGAGCGTCTCCCATACTATATGATTTCTAAAGCTGCCTCAAAGAGGTTCAGCACATCAGAGTAGAACATTACTTGGGACAAGATAAAACCCTACCATGGAGCTAAAAAATGTGGTGAGGGTTTTTATCTTTAACCCCTTCGCTGCCAGGCCTTTTCCCCCTCAGGTGTCGGACCTTTTTTGGCTATTTGGGGCCATTAGTGCTAAGGCCCTCATAACCTTTTGTCCACATAAGCTACCCACGCCAAAAATGCGGCCTTTTTTCCAACATCCTAGGTATTCTAGAGGTACCCAGACTTTGTGGGTTTCCCTGAAGGAGTCCAAGAAATTAGCCAAAATACAGCTACAATTTTGTTTTGTTTTTTTAAAAATTGGAAAAAAGAGCTGCAGAAGAAGCCTTGTGGTTTTTTCCCCTGAAAATGGCATCAACAAAGGGTTTGCGGTGCTAAAATCACCATCTTCCCAGCTTTCAGGAACAGGCAGACTTGAATCAGAAAACCACTTTTCAACACAATTTTGGAATTTTACTGGGACATACCCATTTTTACTATTTTTTGCACTTTCATCCTCCTTCCAGTTAGTAACAGAAATGGTTGTGAAACCAATGCTGGATCCCAGAAAGCTAAACATTTCTGAAAAGTAGACACAATTCTGAATTCAGCAAGGGGTCATTTGTCTGGATCCTACAAGGGTTTCCTACAGAAAATAACAGCTGAAATAAAAACATATTGAAATTGAGGTGAAAAATACAGCCATTTTTCTACACGTTTTACTATGTACCTTTTTCCTGCGATGTCAGATTTATGAAAGCAATATACCATTATGTCTGCTGGACTCCTCTGGTTGCGGGGATATATAGGGCTTGTAGGTTCACCAAGTTCCTACGTATCCAGAGCCAATAAATAAGCTGCACCTTGCAATGGGAATACAGCAACTCATTTGCTGAAATATAAGGAGTGAAAAAGAGGTATCAAGAAAACCTTTGGATTTCCGAAATGAGCACAAGATAAGGTGTTGAGAAGCAGTGGTTATTTGGACATCTCTAAATTATGGGGTGCCCATACTAGCATGTGAATTACAGGCCATTTCTTAAATAGATGTCTTTTTTACACATAGTATTACAATTGGAAGGAACAAACATAGAGAAAGACAAGGGGCAATAACACTTGTTCTGCCATTCTGTGTTCCCCCAAGTCTCCCGATAAAAATGGTACCTCACTTGCAAAGGTAGGCCTAATGCCTGCGACAGGAAACACAACATGGACACATCACATTTTTACATTGAAAACTGGCTTGTTTTTTGCAAAGTGCCTAGCTGTAGATTTTGGGCTCTAGCTCAGCCGGCACCTAGGGAAACCTACCAAACCTGCGCATTTTTGAAAACTAGACACCTGGGGGAATCCAAGATGGAGTGACTTGTGGTCACCAGGTCTGTTACCTAGAAACCTTTGCAAACCTCAAAATTTGGCCAAAAAAACACATTTTCCTCACATTTCGATGACAGAAAGTTCTAGAATCATCTGAGAGGAGCCACAAATTTCCTTCCACCCAGTGTTCCCCCAAGTCTCCCGATAAAAATGGTACCTCACTTGTGTGGGTAGGCCTAGCGCCCGCGACAGGATTTTCCCCAAAACACAACATGGACACATCACATTTTTACATTGAAAACTGACGTGTTTTTTGCAAAGTGCATAGCTGTGGATTTTGGTCTCTAGCTCAGCTGGCACCTAGGGAAACCTACCAAACCTGCACATTTTTTAAAACTAGACACCTAGGGGAATCCAAGATGGGGCTCTCACCCAGAATCCTTTGGAAACCTCAAGATTTGGCCAAAAAAACTTGTTTTCCTCACATTTCGGTGACAGAAAGTTTTGGAATCTGTGAGGAGCCAAATATTTCCTTCCAGCGTTCCTCGAAGTCTCCCTATAAAAATGGTACCTCACTTGTGTGGGTAGACCTAGTGCTCGCGACAGGAAATGCCCCAAAACTCAACATGGACACATCACATTTTCCCACAGAAAACAGAGCTGTTTTTTGCACAGTACCAAGCTGTGGATTTTGGCCTCTAGCTCAGCCAGCACCTAGGGAAACCTACCAAACCTGTGCATTTTTTAAAACTAGACACCAGGGGAATCCAGGATGGGGTGACTTGTGGGGCTCTCACCAGGTTCTGTTACCCCAGAATCCTTTGCAAACCTCAACATTTGGCAAAAAAAACACTTTTTCCTCACATTTCGGTGACATTAAAGTTCTGGAATCTGAGAGGAGCCACAAATTTCCTTCCACCCAGCGGTCCCCCAAGTCTCCAGATGAGAATGGTACCTCACTTGTGTAGGTGGGCCAAGTGCCTGTGACAGGGAAGAGCCAAAAACATGTCTGAGGGGGAACCAAAGCGGGTCCAAAGGGCAGTTTGGAAAAAAACATTTTTAGGCTGACAAGTGGGGCAGAATTTCTATTGGTATAGATGAGAAAATGCTGGGTGACTGGAATTGTGTGGATTCCTGCAGATTCCGGTAGGTTCCATCACAAAAATGTGGGAAAAATTTGTGATTTCCAGCAAAGTTGGAGGATTGCAGGGCATTGTGGGTAAGAAAATGGTGTGGGGTGCATGTGAAGCACACCACCCTGGACTCACCCAGATGTTTAGTTTTCAGATATGTCTAGGTCTTGTGGATTTTTCTACATGGCAGCGTTCCAAAGTGCAGCCCTCACCATTCCAAGTTAGACGATTTTGAGAGTTAGCAAAGCTCTCATGGCCCAAATGTAAAACTAAAACCCCAAATAATCAAATGTCCACTTGCTTGCTGTGGGATAAGATGTTTTAGTGTGCAGGGGGAGAGCTGAAAGACTGTTACCCCCTTCAGTTGGGGTGGGGGCATAACCATGCCCATATTGGTTGGTAGCCATCACCCCATTATTTTTAGTTTTTTAAATTCCCTGGCATTTAGTAGACTTTCTGCCCCCCCGGGGTGTGGATCGGGGGTAATTGCCCCATCTGTCCACTGGTGGGCAGAACAACTTTGGCCCCATTTATTGGCGGTGGGGTTATTGCCTTACCCCCACCCTCTTATTTTGAAAAACAAATCTTCCCTGGTCTCTGCTGGGCTTTCTGCCCCCCTTGGCGGCAGATGGGTGGCCAACAGTAATGTGCCCCAATGGGGAGCGACTCTTGCCCAAGGGGCTGCCGCCCCAAACAAAACACACACATACACACACACCAATTGCTGTTGTCTAGCCAGTGTGGATGGTGCAATGCCCAGCAGGACAGCACAGTCTTGGTGCCATTAAGAAGTTCTCTGTGGTTTGAGAGTTGTAGAATTTAGCTATCAAGGGTCGATTTTCAGTGGTGGATGGCCTTGGCTCTACACTGTGTATCCGCTCCAGCATAATGTTTCAACTCTACCCCTAACAGCACTGTCCCTTCACAAAAGCCTCCTTATTTGCCTCCTCTGTTCCTTCTCTAAGGCCTCATATACAGATGTTATTCTGTCTAGCTTGATTTCAGGGCATTCAGATTCCAGACAATCTCTTCATTTTGAGTAGTCAGGACGATGAACCTGTCGTCCAGAGTTGGACCCTCAGCACTTCCATCAGTGAGTCACTTTGCCCCTTCCCTTCTACCACTCTAAACCTAGCCATATCCAGTTTGGCAATTTTTGCAGGGCAGAGAATTCTGCAGTAATATATTTCTTGAGTTCCTCCCCGGAGTTCAGTTTTGCAAGATTGGAGGCTGGCCAGTAAGTCGGTCTTGATTGGGGCCATGTGCCTTATTGTCCTGCTTATGTCACACTTTTGGGCTCAGTGAGTGTCTCTTATTGAAGTTTTAAAAACTCAAAAAACCCCATGACTTTGCCTTGAGTATGCCTCTTAAGTAGGGTCTGGGCCTGCTTGGTGAACTGACGCAAAGCAGAGGCCTGTCTTTGTCTCCCTTTTAATGTTTTGCTGTGTGGTTTATTAGGCTCCTTCAGTAGCCAGACTGTTTACAATTAGAGAGCCCAGGAGTGTCAGTAATCATTAGTCTCCTCCGTGTTTAGAGAGGTATGAATGGATTGTCTTCTGACCAGGTAGCTTATTTTATTTTGAGCCACACTGCTCCAGCATTATGGCAGCATCCCTCTCTGATTCTGCAGCAGCTGGTTTAAGGCTGGGTTTCATGGGGAGCATACGTTCTGGAAGCCACCTCATCAAGTGCTGTGATGCTGTGCACATCTCTGCCACTCCCACATATAGACTAGAAACCGTCTCACCTACTGGAGACTGCCTCGGAGTGGCCATAGATAGTCACCATCTTCCTTTTTGCAAAGACCTTTGTCATAGTGTGTTCGTGATGCTACGGAGCAGGCAAGGACACTGTGCCACAGCCGTGGGGAGCTGGGGTCATTTTCCTATACTGACTGTGTTACTATGGCTTTGCGAACTGGCTTTGCGAACTGGGTCAAGTACAACACATTCAGAACATGACTCTCAGTAGTAGCAATGGCAAGCAGTCACAGGCTTCTTAGGGAGGTTCTTGTAGGGTTACTGTGACTGCGCTCTAAACACCACCCCCCAGCAAAGCAATAGGTTAAATGATAAGCCCAGTGCTTCTCTTTATAAAAGATATGTTCTTTGTTACACAGAAAAGAAAATACTACCGCATTCACATTGGAATACAGGATTTGCAGGTGCAAATGTTATGCTTCTCAAAATGGGTGCCCGTGTCTATTCACTCTGCGTACCCCTTTCTCCCTTTACTCAGTTTCAGGGTCCTGGGGTTTCCGTGGCATATTCTCTAATTTGTGGTCGTAGGGCAGTGCTCTACTCCCACCACTCTTGGCACACAATGAGGGCACATCGGCCCTTTTAGTCACCTCCCCGTTCCTGCTGGTGTGGATTAGGGGCCACATTGAATCTTCCACAGACGGCGGGATCACCGGCAGTGGCTAAGGACTAAATGCATGGTATGTGGCAGTTCTGGTCCCATCATTCAGGCGAGTCTTGGTTAGTCGCAGTGGGACTTCTCTGGATGGAGGCATTTGGCAGTACTCTTGTTCAGGTGTGAGTCTCCGGTGTTGACAGCACACTTACAGGGGCTGTCCTGGGACATGGTGTCAAGTCGCCCAATTGAGCGCTGAGATCTTCTGCTCCTCGGCTGACAGGCACCACAAGATTATGGTCTCTCTGCTTCAGAGTAGAGCTTCCAAATGGGCAGCTGTTGGGCAGTGCTGGGTTCTCTAGTCACTGAGTGAACCGTAGAAGGGCACAACTCGGCTACAGTATTTAAGTCTTCAAGGAGCTCTGTAGTAGATTGGTCATGCTGTTCAAGGGTCACAGCCACAAACATAAGTGTTGAGCCAGGCTTCAGTCAGACACATTGAGTTCCACTGCCTTGATGGCGACAGCGGGGATGACATGAGGAGACTGTCTTATATTCTTTGCAAAGCTGCAACTCCTTCGATGAAGCTACACAATTCAGTTCGCACTCTTGCAGTTTGCAGATCCCTGCTGGAAGGTGAGTAGGCACAACTGCTTCCAATCGTCAGCTTTTCCTGCAGGGTTGGGGCACTCTTGCTCAGGTATGACTCCTTGGACCTTCTCCTAGGCCTTTGCACACATACTGCATCAGTGTGAGGGTAGGGCCAAAATCCAGCAGTGCAGGGAATACAACTGAACACCATGTAGGGTACATTCCCAAACCAACAACCATATAGAGCTATGACAAAGCAGCTCTCTCAAGACAGCTAACGTTGATTTCTTTTCATCCTGTGTCACGCACTCGTACTCCACAAAATAATTCTTTAGTGGAGTAAATGATGTCCCTATTTGATGCAACATATAACTGATCATGTTTAGATTCTCTCTGATCTGTTCATTTGGATTCCAATTTTGCACATCAGTCTACATGCTGATGATACCCAGATTCTTAAGAGTTAATCAGCAGGAAGTTATTGGGATGAGTTGCAAGTAAATTATCAGCAGAAAAGTTAAATCCATTCAATATTAATTTTTTGTTTTAGTTGATGGCAGAGAGGATCTTTGGAAGCTTTCGATATGGGCTGCTGCTATGGAGTACCTCCATTTGCCCCTTTGAATAACCTCAGTTCAAGAAGAACAGTAGTCTGACTTAAAAAGCTGAAACTAGCTGTGTTGCCTTAGTTTCTCTTTCTTTTCTTTCATTGCAATCTTCATGTTCTTGTCACAAATGTACTTTATTTTAGTCGTACGCGACTACCGTGTATACTGCCCAATTGGGCTTACCATCTATTTGAGGCAGGCAAAAAGTTGGGAGAAGACCAGGGAAGACCACCCTAAGGCTGTCAGGTCTAACATGCTTCCCCTCCCAGCTGAAAGTGGGGAGAGCTACACAGCACCTTGGGAGCTTTCTTCACTAAGGCAAAAGAATCTGGAGAGAGCATTGGTGTGGTCTGTCCCCGGGCGATGCTCCAACTTAAAGTCCATTCCCTTAAGGGATTTGGATCATCTCAAGAGTTGAGGATTTTCACCCCTCATTTGCCTAAGCCATCTGAGGGGCCTGTGGTTTGTCCCAACCCAGAAGTGAGTCCCAACCACGTATGGTCTCCACTTCTTCAGTGCCCAGGCCACAGCAATGGCTTCTCTTTCAATGGCCCTCCACCTCTGTTCCCCTGGAAGTAACCTCCTGCTAATGAAGGCTACTGTTTGAGCTAGGCCCTCCTCATTCAGCTGTATTAAGACTGCCCCTGTACCATGCTTGGAAGCATCCGTCTGCACGATAAATTGCTGGAAGTAATCCGGGTCCCTGAGCACAGGTCCTGTGCACATGGCTTCCTTGAGAGTATCAAAGGCTTTCTGACAAACCTCTGTCCAGATCTCTAACCTGAGCTGCTTCTTTGAAATCAGCTCAGTTAAGGGGGCAACAATGGTGCCTTAACAAATCTTCTTTAGAATTTGTCACTTCGGTTTGGGTTTTAGGTGGTTGTCAGTCTTGACCTGGAGGGGCTGCACCTTGCCACCACCCACCAGGTGTCCCAAATACAACACATAACCCTGCCCAATCTGGCACTTACTGGCTTTGGTTGTCAGACCTGCCTGTTGCTGGGCCTGAAGCACCTCTTGGAAGTGATGCAGGTGTTCCTCCCAGCTGGCACTGTAGATGGCAATGTCATCTAAGCCCTATAGATGGCAATGTCATCTACGTCGGCGGCACAGAAAGCATCTTTGCCAGCCAGGACCCTGTTCACTAACCATTGGAAGGTAGCAGGGGGAATTGGTAATGCCCCTCGGGGTTTGAGACTGGTGACCTCTTTTTTGCTCCCTCGTTCAAGGCAATCTGTTAGTACCATTCTACTAAGTCAAAGGTACTGAGGTATTTGGCAGCGCCTAGCCTGTCAATGAGCTTGTCGGCTCTGGGGATGGGGTGTCCGGCAGTCTTGGTGATGAAATTGAGGCCTCTGTAGTCCACGCTGAACTAAAGTTCTGGTTTGCTGCCTGGTGGGGCAGCCTTTGGTAACAACACCAGAGGGCTGGACTAGGGACTGCTAGAGGGCTCAATCACCCCTAAGGATAGCATCTTGAGGACTTCCTCTTGGATGCTGGCTCTCACCCTGTCTGACATCTTGGACGCACAAATGTGTGAGCACAGGGATGAGCAAGAACTGTTAGGCAAACTGCCCCAGCAACTGGTAACAGTCACTTTGTTGCACTGGAGTCAGAGTTACAGAGAGGTTGACACCCTCCACTGACCCATCGTGTTCTTATGAAAAGAGGTCCAGAAGAGGTTCATTCTCCTCCTCCACACACTCATCTGTCACAAGGAGTATGCTCACTTCGAACTTCTCAAAGTTAGGTTGAAGTATGTTTATGTGGAGCATCCATAGGGGGTTCCTAAGGGTCTGAAGGTCCACTAAGTAAGTGGCCTCCCGCTTAAGCTCCTTGATTTTCTATAGGCCAGTCCAGTGGATCAGGGGAGCTCTAGGCTGTACTGGCTCCATAAGCCATACTTTTTGGCCAGGCTGAAACTCCACCAGAGTGGTCTTCTGGTCATACCAGTGTTTCATTACCTCCTGGCTGGCCTCGAGGTTGCTCTTGGGCTTTTTCGAGAAGTGGTGCATCTGGTTCCAGAGGGCCAACATGTAGCTGACCACATCCTGTGGGAGTTTCCTGGGAGCTTTTTCCCACCCCTCCTTGACAATACTCAGAGGTCCCTTGATGGGGTAGCCATACAGGAGTTTGAAGGGACTGAACCCTACTCCTTTCTGTGGCACCTCCCTGTAGGCAAAAAGAAGGCATAGTAAGAGGATTTCCCACTTATGCCTCATGGCCTCAGGTAGGCCTGTAATCATTCCCTTCACGGTCTTGTTGAACCTTTCAGCTAGACCATTGGAGTGGGGGGTGGTAAGGGGTGGTGAGCTTATACGTTACACCACACGCATCCCACATGGACTTCATGTACGCACGCATGAAGTGCCTCGGTCAAACACTATCTCTTTGGGAACCCCATTTGGGTTAAGATCCCCATCAGAGTTCTAGTCACCACAGGAGCTTTCACTGTCCGCAGAGGGATTTCCGCTGGGTAACGTGGTCCACCCAGATCAGATTGAACCTGTTTCCTAGGGCTGTCTTGGGGTCCAATGACATTGACACCCCCATGAAAGGGTGGGCTTAAAAGGTGGGAAGTGGGATCAGGTGAGCTTTCTGCTATTTTACCTGACTTTCCACTGGCCTGGCAGGTTGAACAGGACCTGCAGAATGTATCTGAGACTGTCTTCAGTCTGGGCCAATAAAAGTGGGCGGCAAGCCGGGCAAAGGTCTATTCTTTGCCTAAATGTGCTGCTAGGGGCATGTCATTAGCCAAACCCAGTAGGAAGACCCAGTAACAATGGGGGTCCACCACCACACGTGCTGCCCTGGTACCTGGAGCCTTAGGCTCGCTGATGAGGTAATTGTTCTCCCAGTAGATTAGGTGATCCCCAGAGGCTTCACCTGCTGCCTGGACTGAGGCCTGTCACCTCAAGCCCTCAATAGTGGGGCACTCTTTCTGAGCTTTGCAGAATTCCTCCTCGGTGGGCCCACCCTCAACTACCCAGGCCTACCTAAGGGTGGCATATATTCAATAAAAGGAGGGTGGTCTAAGGCTTGGCAAGTAGTTTTAAATACCAAGTCAAAGTGGCAGTGTAACTGCACACACAGGCCTTGCAATGGGAGGCCTTAGTCATGGTTAAGGGTCTACGTATGTAGGTGGCACAATCAGTGCTGCAGGCCCACTAGTAGCATTTAATTTACAGGCCCTGGACACATGTAGTGCAGTTTACTAGGGACTTGTAAGTAAATTAAATATGCCAATTGTGCATGAGCCAATGTTATCATATTTAGGGGCGAGAGCAGTTTAGCACTGGTCAGCAGTGGTAAAGTGTGCAGAGTCCTAAAACCAGCAAAAATGAGATCAGAGAAATGGAGGGCAAAACGTTGGGGGAAGACAACCCTAAGGCTGTCAGGTCAAACGCCTCCAATATCTGTATCAGGTCAGAGAGATTCCCCTGACGCTGTGACCACTGGGACTTCAGGTACCACTGCAGAGCCGCATAGGCCAGCAGACTTGTTGTACCAGCAGGAGGCCAGAAGACCCAGCAGCCTCACAGTCAATGTGTGAGAGGTAGTCAAGAGTGACTTCAGTATGCCGGAAGTACACCATAGTGTGGAGGTGGATGATGACTGCCTAAGGTGAACCCGCCCTTAACAGCCAGTTGTCAAGGTAGGAGAGGACTGGGACCCCGGATCTCCGCAGATGGGCTACAAGCACTGTGATCACTTTCATGAACACCCAAGAGACACTGGTTGGGCCAAAGAGGATCACAGACAACGTAATCAGTGAATCAAACATTTATAGAGCGTGGCATATCACCTGTGAGGGTTTTGAGGCACAGGAGTTGCTAGCTGCTTTGTGGTGCTCTGTTCATTTGAGTCCTATTCCAAATTCTCAGAGCGATGTGGTGTTCCTGAGGTGCAGGGGAAGGTTGCTCGAGGCTTTGGCCGCCAGGTGAGAGAAGAAGCATCCTCCACTGTTGAATTGGTGGATCCGGGGGGGTTTGTCAGGGAAAGGGGGGCAATTCACAGGTGTCTGGTCAATCGGTGGAAGGTAATTAATTTGTTGATGTAAGCTGGTCCTTCATTGTGCACTGCTTTGTATGTGTGGGTCAGCATCTTGAAATGGCTTCTCTTCTGGATCGGGAGCCAGTGTAGCTTCTTGAGGTGCCAGGTGATGTGAGTCTGTCTGGGAAGGTCAAGGATGAGACTTGCCGCCAAGTTTTGTACTGTCTGTAGTCTCCTCAGGAGGCATGGAGTGATTGGTATAGAGTGTTACCGCAGTCCAGCCTGCTGACAATGAGGGCTTGAGTGACGGTCCTTTTCGTGTTGATTGAGAGCCACCTGAATCTGGAGTAGCTCATGTCCCACAGTGAACTGCAGGCAACGTCTAAGGGCCATCAGGGCAGATATATGGAAGTAGGTGTCTTTCAAGTGCAACCATCCAGGAACCAGGACAGACAGGACCTGAGCTAACATGAGTATTTTGAATTTCCCTTTTTTTCAGGAAGTAGTTGAGAGGGTGCAGGTCTAGTGTAGGGCAGAGGCTTTCATCCTACTTCAGAACCAGGAAGCAGCAGGAATAGCAACCACAACCTACTTCTGATGTTGGCACACTCTTGATTGCTCCTTTAGCCAAAAGAGCCTGCACTTCTTGATGCAGCTGGGAGAGGTGGTCCTCCGCCTGCTGATCTGAGGGTGGTGGCATGGCCAGTGGGGTTTCTGTGAATGGAAGGGCATAACCCCGCAGAACAATTTGGAGCACCCACTTGTTTGAAGTTATGGGCTGCCAGTGGACATGGTGCTTGAATCTGCTGCCGTCTGGTTGCCAGTGATGTTGTGAGGGCACATTCAAGTGGTTTTGAGGCTGTGGCTGCTGGGCTATGGGGTGGGGGGCAGACTGGGCAGATCTCTGACATTGGTCTCCACAAGATTTGCGAAAGCCACATCTGTGGCCACAAAAGGGTTGTGGAGTCTCCTGCCCGTGGTGGCTGGGCAGAAGTGTATGCATCTGTTAGCCCCTACCATAGTGACAAAAGGAGCAGAAGGCAGAATGGAACTGACCTGGGGCCACTGAGAGGCTCGATGAATGGGCAGTAGCCCTGCTGTCCCTAAAACGCTAAAGTGCTGAATATGGGCTCTCACCAAAGAGGCGAGTGGTAGCGAAGAGCATGTCCTTAAGGGATGCCTGGACATCTCTTTCCACCCCCCAAAAAAACAGTTGATCTCAGGCAGGCGTGGCCACAAAATTCCTCTGGAGAGGCAATCACTGCCTAGCAATTCTGTTGTGTCCAGTCTGTTATGTATTGTGAACTTTGATGTGTCCCTGCCATCAGCAGTAGCCTGGGTCAAGATGGCTTGGGCCTCATCTGAGACCATAGGCAGCACTTGTGCTGCTGAGTCCCACCCTGTGGCTGTAAATTGCCCCAAGAGGCATGCAGTGTTCACAGACCACAGTGCAAGGCAGGGAGAAAACATCCTCTTGTCATTCCCTATTCGATGGTGTGGTAGGGAACGCATCACGGTTACTGAGTGAGGAAAGCTTGATCATCAGGAGCCGGGTGATGACATCAGACAACCTTCTTGTGCACAGGAGCCCATGTGCAGGGATTGGCCCAGCCTCCAAGCTGGACATCAGTGAAAGCTTCAACAAAAGGAAGTAGAGGTACCGTGTAGGCTACCCCATGTTAAAGCACCTTTGTCAAGACATTGTTCTTTACTGTGACTGAGTTAGGACTTCAGCTGCCCTCTGCATCACCCTAGCGAAATGAAACCTGTTCCTTCGTAGCCACAATAGGAAGAGAAACCAGGCCATTGTCCAGCGAGGTGTCCAGACCAGTTCCTCATACCAGTTGTCCTCGGCCAAGGTCTCCTCTAGGGGTTCACGGTAACCATAAGGATCTTCAGATGTAACACAGTTGTATTCTCCATTGAACCTATCAAAAAAAGAAGACATTGTTTCTGATCCGGAATGTCTTGTTTCATTCCGCCCCGGAGTCTACATCAAGCAATGCCAGTCTGGTTCCATAATAAGAGTGGGAAATGACAAGGGGGGCCGTAAACCTCGCTGGGGGAGATTCTGTGGAAAGCGATGGATTTGGATCCACTCTTGTTCCAGCTCCAGGAACGGATCTAAAGGGCCCAAATGCTGCAGACGGCAAAGTCGTCTGTGGGAATCCAGTTGGGGCAGCTTCCAAACCCACAAAGCCCAAAGGCGCTCTAGAGGAATTGGCTCACTCAAATATAAGGAGCATTGCCTCATAAAATTCCTTCAGTTGGATGGGGGTCACTCTGGGAAATTCTGGGAGTTGCTGAGCTGTCCCAGACTCAGATTTTGCAGGTGAAGAGTGGAACTGTGCCTAGAATTGTGACATTGTTCTTGCGCTTCGTCTGATGACTTCTTGTCCTTCTTCCTATGGGATTTACCCAACAAAGATTTTCACCTCAATGATGACCAACGGAAGCGACGCTGAGAGCAGACCCGGGACCTTCCAAGCAAGCAGGGCCTGGAGCGGTGTGGAATTGTCCAGTGTTGAGCAACCACAAGCTTCAAGGGATGATCCTGGACTGTTTTGGGGTTTATCGCTTGGCAGTCTTGGCAGGCCTTGGTGTCGTGGGCCGATTGTAGGTACCAAAGGCAAACCAGGTGGGGTTCTGTCACTGACACCTGCCTGTGACAAGTTCCACAGAGTTTAAACCCCACTTTTTTAGGGTACATTCCTAATGCACAGAAGGAGCAACACTCAACAAAATGTCAAATAAGCATTTGCAATAGGTCTTGCAATTGCTTGAGTTTTCTTGCCACATAAATTGGTCATGCCTCATAGTTTTGTCTTTTCCTGCCATATAATTTCAGTGGCCCTGCATATAATTAAAGCACTATCTTTTCCTCTATCTGCAGCAAAAATTAAAATGTTGCCATTTAGCATTGCCATTAATTGAAATCTTCCATGCTAATTCCAATAAAATACCACTTTCACCCCCGACCATCAGAGTTGCTGGCTGGCTAACACAATTCCCTCAAACAAAAGACACAAGACAGCCACAAGGGAGAAATAAACTAGAAGGGTCAACCAAACATATCAAGAGTGCTCAAAGAGCCATAGTGTAATAAGAATGTTACGCTGGCCTGAGCACATATCAAGAGTGCTCAAACAGCCATAGTGTAATAAGAATGTTACGCTGGCCTGAATCATGGTCATAATTGTACTAAGGAGAGATTAATAAAACCTAAACAATTATCATATAAAACTTCAACACAAATAAACTTTTGGCATTAGACTGTAATGCTCAAAACAGCCCCTAGAGGGCACCACAACAAAAATATCATTTGTAAGAAACATGGTCATGTAACCATATTGCTAGCCCCTAGTGGGCATAATAACCCCATAAAAAACTAGGAGAAAGTAATGCAGTGTAACCATATATAGCAGGCCTACTGCAATTATATGACAAGCAAGGTCTTTAAAACAAAACTTCTCCCAGCTATAAAACAAAAGTTCTAGCCATGAGAAAGCTTAAAAGACACTGAGTGGTGGGAAGTGTTGTTATTTTGGGGTCCCCATTAACTGAGTGTGGGGACCCAGTGATGATGTAGACAGTGTGTTTCGAAGGTAGTCCCGTTGTCCTAGGACCACCACAGGCTGAGTTATGAGCAAAAATGTTTTGTAAAAGTAATGCCCTGCAAAGATTTATGAGGCCAGTCTCCGTGCCACAAATATTTTAGTATGTTGATATGACTAATGCTTAGAACAGCCCCTAGAGAACACCACAATGAAAATAGCATTTGTAAGAAACATGGTCATGTAACTATATAGTTTGCCCGTAGAGGGCATTACCACACAAAATGAAAATGGCATTAAGTAATGCAGTGAACCATATATTAAGCCTTTAGAGGGCATAGTTCATTTCACATTTTCATTGGTAGCAGGCCCATAGCAATGACATTACAAACAAGGCCCTTAAAACACAAGCTATTCCTGGCTGTAAAACCAAAGTTCCAGCCATGAGAACGCTTAAAAAGGACACTGAATGGTCGGCGGGGATATTATTTGGGGTACCCGACAACCAAGTGTGGGGACCCAGATATGATGTAGACAGAGCATGTCATGCTGAACGTTTTGTAGGTGGTTCCATTATCCCAGGACCACCACAGGCTGAGTTAAAAATGTTCTAGCTATTGCGTCAAGAATTTTAGATTCTATTAAGGACACGGAGGCGAGGATTATGCTTACTCTTTACTTTACTGACAAAACAGCAGCCAATAAAAAACGAGATAACTTTACACTACCATTCCAATGAGGCCAAGTCCACCAATCATGGCCATACAATGACCCCATAAATAGTCTGTCTGCCATAGTCCTTCCTCTTTCTTTGCGTATCCAACCTTACGATGAATTAACTTGCAAAACTTGAGAAGAAAATTCTCGTGATTTCGGGGACCGATACTTCACTCCAACTAGAACACAGAACCGGAATCCAACTCTTGATCTGAAAGGGCGACACTTATGAATTCATGTTAATTGATCCTGTGAAAATAAATGAATAAACTAATATCCATGTATATTGAAGGGAGGGTCCACATTTTTATAACATAACTGATGCATGTACAATATATATTGATTATGAATTCTTACATTTGCAATAATGATTACCGGGTGGGATAATCCTTGCCTACGTGTCCTTAACAGAATCTAAAATTCTTGACGCGATAGCTAGAACATTTTTAATTCTATGTCAGGACCAGAGGCTTCGGATTATGCTAGTTCAAAGTCTATTTACCACATCTGACACCACAGCAACAATCGGTTTATGATAGAATACTTTAAAAGTAGAATCATTTGACCAGTCCGCTGCAGCCATAATATCCTCTAATATAGCTCCAGTTGCAAAAGCTTTTGAATCTATGTCTCCTCTAACAGAGTGAGCTCCAAATATACTTATGTCAATACCTGCTTCTGCTAATAACCATTTGACCCAATGAGCCAAAGTTGCTGCAGTGACTGGGCGAAAAGATTTCTGTAAGGAAATCAACAATTGACCGAAAACATTCTGTCTGAATTCACGTGTGGAATCTTCATACACTTTCAAACATTGAATGACACAAAGTTTCCTGTTATGTGGAAAGGAGGGATGAGAAATACATTTTGAAGAGGTTTTTGTACGCCTAGTAATGGAAAAAGATACTCCCTCTAGAGTAAATACTCTACCTGATAAATCCAGAGCTTTAACATCTGACACTCTTCTGCAGGACAACAGGCATAGTAGTATTGTCAATTTTGCCGATAATTGTTTACAAGATAATCCTTCATTATCAGGCCAATTTCTGAGAAAATGTATGACAATATTAACATCCCATAAGGAAGTATATTTTGGTTGCGGTGGTTTTACCATACGGATACCCGTAAGCAACTTACAAATCAAAGGGTGTTCTCCCACTGGTTTTCCCTGAATATGAGGATGGCCAGCTGAAAGGGCGGAACGACAATTATTAATTGTCCTATATGCCAAACCTTGGGCTGCCAAATCAGAAAGGAAGTTGGCTATGACATGAATTTCTGTCCCCATGGGATCCACACTCCTTGTACCGCACCAACATAACCACTTCCTCCAGGCTTGCTCATATCTTTTATGAGTGGAAGGGGCCCAAGACCGGGATAAGAAAAACAAAGCAGATTCCGAAACTCCAGGCATTTGCCATTGTCGCCTGAAAGTCTCCAGGCCATCAGGGGCCACAAGCCCTGAAGAATTAGGGGGTGAAAATTATTCAACGGGTCCGTGAGAAGGTCCACAGACAGTGGAATCCTCACCGGAAAGTCGCAAGATAGAATCATCACAGAAGGGAAACAAGGCTGAGCACTCCAAAGCGGAGTCAACAGTATGACTTCCGAGCGTTGGCGACGAACTTGTGCCAGGGCGCGAGGAATCATCACGAAAGGAGGGAAAGCATATAGAAGTTCCCTCGGCCACAGTTGAAGAAAAGCATCCGTCCCCTTCAACTGAGGGTCCGGCTTCCAAATGAAAAAACAAGGAACTTGATTGTTCAACCGGGAGGCAAATAAATCCACCTGACACGTCCCGTACCGTAGTTGAAGCGCTTGAAAAATCTGAGGATTGAGCTTCCAGTCGCTGCCATCCGGAAGGAAGCGTGAATTCCAGTCCGCTGTTGTATTGATTCGACCCAGAATGTATTCCGCTATTACTGAAATTTGTTGATTGAGGCAATAATGCCAGAATTCCTCCGCTATCTCCGCTAGGAGCCGTGATCTGGTCCCCCCTAGGCGGTTGATGTATCTGACTGCGGAGACATTGTCAATCCGCAGGAGGATACAACAATGAGCCCGGCGAGAGGCAAGCGATCTGATGGCGAAGGCTCCTGCAAGGAGTTCCAGACAATTGATAGGATATGTCAATTCCCCGGGGACCACCATCCCCCTGTCTCCACAGGACCGCATTGTGCTCCCCAGCTGGCATCCAACTGTATTACTACATCGGGGCTGGAAGGAAAGATCACTCTGCCATTCCATGCATCCATGTGAGAGAGCCACCAAGACATCTCTGTTTTGACTTCCTCTGACACAGGAATCAATTCTGAGTACTGAAGACCTTTCTGAAGATGGAGAATCTTCAATCTCCGAAGAGCCCTGTAATGCAAAGGACCCGGGCCGAGCTAAAGTCCTCAATGATATAGTCGGAGAGGCAAGCGCTCTCTTCAACTCCTTCTTGATCAAACTCCGTTTGTTTACTGGAAGAATTAGCAAGGCTTTCACTGAATCTATCAGAAAACCTAAGAATTTGATGTTCTGAGTTGGCACTAAACAAGACTCGAAATTGATGACAAATCCGAGATCCTGTAATAATTGGATTGTCCAATTTAGATGTTTCAGTACTAGTTGTCTGTCCTGAGCCATTACAAGAATGTCGTCTAGATAAATAATCAGATGCACCCCTCGTTGCCTTAAGAACTGGACCACTGGACAGAGAAGTTTGGTCAAACACCAAGGAGCTGAGGATAGACCGAAGGGAAGGATTTTGAACTCGAACCAATGGGGGCCCCATTGGAATTGCAGAAAACGTCTGTGGGGAGCAAAAATCGGAACTGATAGATAAGTGTCTTTGAGATCCAGACGTACCATCCAGTCCTTGTCCCTTAAGAGATCTCTGAGAAGATGTATACCTTCCATCTTGAAATGGCGATAAACCATCCAAGAATTGAAAAGTTTGAGGTTTAAGACCAACCGGGAACCGCTGCCTTTCTTCTGGACTAAGAAAATTCTGCTGGCGAACCCATGAGGATGAGGAGAAGTTTGCACTACTGCCCCTTTTTGAATGAGAACAAATATCTCTTTTTCAATTAATTCACGATCTGCGAGGGAAAAAAGGAGAGGCATAGGAGGAGCCTTTTGAATCGGGGAGGCATAAAATTCTAGTTGAAAACCCTGAACGGTTTGAAGAATCCAAGGGTCTTTTGTAACTTTCTGCCAGGCTGGGAGAAATAACTGTATCCTGCCCCCCAAAATAACCTCAGAGGGAGGAATAATTCTCACCTGAATTTGAGGTCTCTTGATTGGAACTACCTCCACGATAACCTCTGGAGGAGCGACCTCTCCCTCTGTAGCGGTTGGGATAGAAATTCTGTTGGTCTGAGGAACCACTTTGGTTACCCTGAGAGGCATATCTGGAAGCCTGATATCTTCGGCCTGACGCTCGGCCTCTGAAGCGCCCGGCCCGGGCAAAAAGAGCATTATTGAACACCTTCTTTATGTTGGACTGGGCCTTATCTAAGGCAGTAAAGGTGGCAATATATTTGCTCAAGTTGGAAATAAATTTATCACCAAAGAGCATACCATTGGCCAAAGAACCAGCCTCATTGTTTGCTAATTCGGCTAGTTTTGGATCCAGAGGAATGAGAAAAGAGCGTCTATGTTCTGTTGACATGGCACAATTGGCGTTGCCTAAGAGACAGATCGCTCTCTAAGCCCATTGCAAGACGACTTCTGGATCTAATGGAGTATCGGATTCTTTGGATGGGATTGCAAGATCTAAGATTTTTGTGAAAGGGCCGGAAATGTCTAATACCTTGTCTTGGCAGCCTCTCCAAGCACGATCTAGACCCTTCTTAGGATCTTTGGCGAATTTGCGTAGAAAGGTCGCCATGCTCGGATCTAACTCAGGCGTCTCCGCCACCTTACCGAGAAGAGAGGGTCGAGGACATTCTGATCTGGGGGTGTTGCGTACCTCTTTCCCCGAAACCTTTACGCAGTCTGTCCTGGACATAGTGGGCTACCTCAGGCGTAGGAACCCATTCAGTGGAATGTGGGTGATTTTTACCAGCCGGGGAATTCATTTCATACATAGAATGACGTGTTTTGGTTTGGTTTTTACGTGGGAGAGAATCTGACTGCGAGTCATCCGACTCTGATTTAGACGAGGATGGATCTTGAAAACTGGACTGAGAAAAGGAGGATTGCAGAAAAGTTGAGGAAGCCCCATAGGCATGGTCACGCAGCACAAAGGCTGCCATTTGCGCCAAAATCTCCGCTGAGGAAGCGCCTCCTGAACGCTGCACAGGGAGACCCACATTCTCCTTGGGTTCTCCAGTTTGCAAACGATTTTGTTGACTGCTCTTGCTCAAAAACTCTCTTTTGGCAAAATTTGTCAAAGGCTGGGTAAAAGGTTTCGGACCTGGATTAATGCCCAATTCACGGAGTCTTGCACATCATGCCCTAGTGCCTCCACTAGTCTTTCCTCCATCTGATGCTCTAGAGGCATCTCCTGCAGTTCCTGGTACTGCTCTTCTTCATTGGCGTAGTACACCATAATAGTAATGGAAAATACTGGAGGAGTTAACAGGGGGGGACAAAACCCTGAGCAGGTGAATATTGCAATTTTGAAATAGCTAAAAAGCTGTGTAGCCAGGAAATGTTTTGAGTGGAGGGAGCCACCTGCTTGACAAATAATATATAATCTGTGAGGAATCAAAAATGCCCCCTGAGCAAAGCTCTGTCCGTATTTTTGCAGTCCCGTCGGGCGAAATGCGGCTGTAAAACTTTCCAAAACACTAGGGGGGTCATTCCTACCCTGGCGGTCATTGACCGCCAGGGTAGGTGAAGGAGGAAGCACCGCCAACAGGCTGGCGGTGCTTCCGGGGGCATTCTGACCGCGGCGGTAAAGCCGCGGTCAGAAACGGGAAACCGGCGGTGTCCCGCCGGTTTCCCGCTGCCCCAGGGAATCCTCCATGGCGGCGCTGCTTGCAGCGCAGCCATGGGGATTCCGACCCCCTTACCGCCATCCTGTTCCTGGCGTTTTTCACCGCCAGGAACAGGATGGCGGTAACGGGTGTCGTGGGGCCCCCTAACAGGGCCCCACATTGATTTTCAGTGTCTGCTTGGCAGACACTGAAAATCGCGACGGGTGCAACTGCACCCGTCGCACCCCTTCCACTCCGCCGGCTCCATTCGGAGCCGGCATCCTCGTGGAAGGGGGTTTCCCGCTGGGCGGGCGGCCTTCTGGCGGTCGCCCGCCAGCCCAGCGGGAAACTCAGAATGACCGCCGCGGTCTTTTGACCGCGGTACGGTCTTCTGGCGCCGCCCGCCAATCTAGGAATCAGGCCCTAGGTGTGTGCCTTCCAACACACACGTTGAAAGCCGATCTGAAACAAAACCCGATCGGCTCACAGCGCGTGCATGGCCGGCGACACAGAAAGAGGACTACAGCCTGCTCCCACTCCACGCCGGCACAGAAAAACTAAAATGAAAGTAAATGGAGGAGAACGGAGCTCCTAATAATACAAAGATTTTTTTAAACACGCGGCAGCGCCAATAACTGCGATCGCGTTCAAACGCTAAACATATTCAAATAATTCAATATAAGCATGAGAGCGCGCGTCACTTAACTGGCTGCTGCAGCAGCAAAGAAAGAGGAAGGACTAGGGCAGACAGACTATTTATGGGGTCATTGTATGGCCATGATTGGTGGACTTGGCATCATGGGAATGTTAGTTATCTCGTTTTTTATTTGCTGCTGTTTTGTCAGTAAAGTAAAGAGTAAGCATAATCCGAAACCTCCGGTCCTGACATAGAATTATGAGCAAAGATATGTTGTAAAAGTAATGCCCTGAAAAGCATTATGGGGGGAGTTTCCGGAATGCAGTGAATATTGTAGTATTGGCTCTCCCGCTGTGCCTGGAGTGTGGCTTTCACTATGTGTTTCTAGTGTTTTAAGGGGAGAGCCACAAGAAATGACTCCGAATAGGTAACTGTGAACAATGTGAACAGCGCTCCAATACTGCTGATCGGTAATACATGTAGATCTGTCCATTCAATTAATACTTACGTATTTTGCTTTTTTGTTGGCTAGAATGCCTGTTCACTTCTGCATACCATTAATGATGGTGCATTCTTACTCACACAGCATCATTGATGTAGCGTAAGAGGCTTTATACAAAAGAGATATGAATTTACCTAAGGTGTGTCTGCCTGATGTGGACGCCATAGAGCACTAAACTACAAGGACTACATTTTTTGGAGGCGCATGAAAGGGATCTTCAGAGGATTCTGAAAGTTGCTAAAAATCACATTTGGAGTGAAGGGTACAGCTGAGCGGTATTGTGTTTGAAGACATCCCTGCGGTGTTGGGCTATAAACTCATCAGATGGATGACAGGGGAGACTTGCACATAATGAGCAAACCACCCCACCCTAGCTGTGATTCATATTTTATGTACAAAAACACGCCAACGTGTGTACAAAAATTAGGAAGTCCCAGCACTTTTGGTCGCCTCAAACTATGTGCAGATGGGAACTGTGTTAACGGACCCCACTTTAGAGGTCAGCAATCCAAAGATACCACAACTATCTACTTGTTTAATCTCCAATGAGACTGTGTATTTTACTGTGGGTACTGTGAAAAGTGTTACCGGGCGAGAGACAGGGCAAGGGGAAATGGTTACCATGTTATCAGCATATGTGAAAATGAGCTGATTCAAAGCGGCATGGCCGTCATGAGCATGAGCGCGAAGGCGAGGCACAAATAGAAAAAGAAGTTTACTCATAGTCAAACATATTGGCAATCATGCCATCATCCATGTAACAGGGGCAGTCTGCAAGGCGGTAACAAAACCGTCCCAAGGAGGGACAAACGTAAAGTATTTACCAATGATGACGAAGGATTTTTGAAAGCCAAGCCCACGAATGAGTGAAAGTGATGGGTGTGCGGTGAATGTGGTTAAAAGCCCACAATACTTACAACAGGTCAAAGCAATTGCGCCCTCACCTTCAAAGGCACTAGAAAATGACTGAGGTAGCTCTTCGGGTCTCTGCTAATGGCATGGGAGAAAGAGGAATTGATTTCAGTGCACTGGAATGGCCCCTATGAAGGTACTGTGCAAATCACATGTGCATCAGAAGATGCTGACACAAGCTGATCAGACCACCTACTGGCGTGCAGAGCTACTGCTCAGGATGTCCTGGATCCAGTCTGATGCCTGGGGGGATACTCTAAGACAAAGAATCTGCAGCTAGAAGTCTATCAGATACTGCAACTTTTTCAGCACAAGGTACTGAGACTTATGTAAGAGCTCTGAGTTGAGACTATAGGCCCACATTTCCCACTCCTGTCAAAGGCTTAACTGGTTTCCAGTTAGAATTGAATTTGGTGCAAAGTTGTCTGCATCATGTGCTGTGTGTTTAGACCAAACTAGTTTTTGTTCTTTCTAAGAAACACAACATTATAGATTACAATCCAGCTTGGACATTTATTTCCAGTAATGGTCTTTATTTCATCATCTGTGAGTATTTTATTTAGGTAAGCTATCAAATCTATACTAAATTTACTTATTAATCTTTGTATAACTCAATGATTATCTCCTTCTACTGTGACACCCTGAAGGATGGAGTTTATGGCATTTTAAATTCCATACAAACCATGTTAAATTTACGCCAAATTAGTAAAGATAGTGGAGACATGGCCATGGCACCAATTATTGTCTTACAAGTGATACAATAGGTCCTCACTTGTATGTAGAGTATTCAGTATTCTGGTGTAGGTGACCTTCAAATGGTAGTTGGTGGCCCCGTGAAAGAGCAGGAAAAATCTATTAGAAAATGCCATAATTGCAAGAATACTATACTGGGGTCATTTGGATATATTATTCCACACTGTATCTCTGCCATCCAACTATCCTTCCTTGTATCTCCAAGTTATATATTGTTCCAAACCCATGCCATGTATCTTGACGCTGCAGTGTTAATATTCAGATGCCACATATCGCTGACTCCAGAGCATATCCTTTCTCTCTGATGTGAAGACTGCTTGGCACCAGTCTTGCCAAGAAAGGTATGGAAAGATTTTTGTTTTTAATAAGGAAACGTAAGGCTGACAGTTGGTCATCTACAGCTTCGTAGGCATATGAAGATCGCTGGATATTGCATGGAGTGACCAAAACTGTTCCTGACTTCTTTGTAACTGTGCTGTTTTCTAGGGAACTTCTTTCTTCTTCCCAGTTTCAAGCAGTTCCTAGTTATAAGGTAACCTATATATCCTAAGCATGATGTAACATAAGAATCAATCAAGAAGTCCATCGATCTTGGATGCTGCTTCCAGGCTGTTGACAACATGGTGTGAGGGGATTTATGTTGGGCAAAATTAGTGCCCGCTTCTACGAGAGTGTAGAAGGCTGGCCTGGCTTTTAGTGGGTACCTGATGGTACTTACACCTTGTTCCAGGTCCAGTTATCCCATATCAGTAGATAAGTAGTGTTCTAGCAGCTTAGGCTGATAGAGGTAGCTATAGCAGAGCAGATTGGGCTGAACTAGGAAACATGCAAAGCTTCTACTATTCCACTTATATCATATAGCACTATATCATAAGAAACACAATACTCAGAGTTACTAAAAATAAAGGTACTTATTTTAGTGACAATATGCCAAAAGTATCTCAGAGGATATACTCCCTTAGGAGATAAGTAAAATACACAAAATATACACACAAACCAAAATCAGGTAAGTAAACAGTTAGAAAAGTAGTGCAAACACTGTAGAACACAATAGAATGCAATAGGACACAATAGGCCTAGGGGCAACACAAACCATATGCTCCAAAAGTGGAATGCGAACCAAGAATGGTCCCCAGGCCTAGTGTAGTGTGTAGAGGGTCGCTGGAAGTGTAAGAAAACACTTAGGGTGTCCAAGATACCCCACCCCAAGACCCTAAAAAGTAGGAATAAAATTACCTTACTACCCCAGAAAGACAGTAAAGTCGAGATAGGGGATTCTGCAAAGGCAACAACTGACTGCAAAGCACTGAAGACGGATTCCTGGACCTGAGGACCTGCAAAGGAAGGGGACCAAGTCCAAGAATCACGCAAGTGTCCGGGGGGGCAAGGGCCCACTAAACCCCGGACGAAGGTGCGAAAGGGCTGCCTCCGGGTGGAAGAAGCCATAGAGTCTGCAACAACGGAAGGTGCCAGGAACTTCTCCTTTTGTCAGAAGATGTCCCAAGGCATGCTGGAGGATGCAGAGTTGTTTCCACGCAGAAAGACCACAAACAAGCCTTGCTAGCTGCAAGAGTCACACTTAAAGATAATGGGTGCTGCCCGGGTCCAGGAAGGACCAGGAGGTCGCCCCTTCGAGGAGGAAACAGAGGGGGCAATCAGCAACAGAGAGAGCCCACGCAGAAGCAGGCAGATCCCGCAGAAGCACTTGAACAGGCGTTCAAGAAATCTGAGCACGGCAGTCATCTCAACACAACAAAAGAGGGTCCCACGAAGCCGGTGGTCAACTCAGCGAGTTGAGCAATGCAGGATGCAGTGCTGGAGACCTGGGTTGTGCTGTGCATGAATGAATCCTTGCAAAAGTGCACAGAAGCCCTAGAAGCTGCAGATCACGTAGTACACACGATTACTGTCTGGCAAGGGGAGGCAAGGACTTACCTCCACCAAATGTGGACAGAAGGACCACTGGACTGTCGGGGTCACTTGGATCCAGCTCCTGTGTTCCAGGGACCACGCTCGGCAAGATGAGAGGAGACCCAGAGGACCGGTGATGCAGATGTTTGGTGCCTGCGTTAGCAGGGGGAAGATTCCGTCGACCCACAGGAGATTTCTTCTTGGCTTCCAGTGCAGGGTGAAAGCAGACAGACCTCAGAGCATGCACCACCAGGAAACAGTCGAGCAAGCTGGCAGGATTAGGCGCTATAATGTTGCTGGTAGTCATCTTGCTACTTTGTTGCGGTTTTGCAGGCGTCCTGGAGCAGTCAGCGGTCAATCCTTGGCAGAAGTTGAAGAGGAAGATGCAGAGGAACTCTGGTGAGCTCTTGCATTCGTTAGCTGACGAGAAACCCACATGAGGGACCCTAAATAGCCCTCAGAGGAGGATTGGCTACCTAACCAGGTAAAAGCCTATCAGGAGGGGTCTCAAACATCACCTGCTGGCACTGGCCACTCAGAGGTCTCCATTGTGCCCTCACACCTCTGCTTTCAAGGTGGCAGAGGTCTGGGACACACTGGAGGAGCTCTGGGTACCACCCCTGGGGTGGTGATGGACAGGGGAGTAGTCACTCCCCTTTCCTTTGTCCAGTTTCGTGCCAGGGCAGGGGGATCCCTGAACCGGTGTAGACTGGCTTATGCAAGGAGGGCACCACCTGTGCCCTTCAAAGCATTTCCAGAGGCTGGGGGAGGCTATTCCTCCCCAGCCCTTAACACCTATTTCCAAAGGGAGAGGGTGTAACAACTTCTCTCTGAGGAAATTCTTTGTTCTGCCTTCCTGGGACTGGGCTGCCCAGACCCCAGGAGAGCAGAAACCTGTCTGAGGGTTGGCAGCAGCCGTAGCTGCAGAGAAAACCCCAGAGAGCTAGTTTGTCAGTACCCGGGGTCCATGCTGGAGCCCTGGGGATGCATGGGATTGGCACCTCAATACCAGATTTGGCTTGGGGGGACAATTCCATGATCTTAGACATGGTACATGCCCAGGTTCGGAGTTACCATTGTGAAGCTACATATAGGTATTGACCTACATGTAGTTCACGTGTGTAATGGTGTCCCCGCACTCACAAAGTCCGGGGAAATTGCCCTGAACAATTTGGGGGCACCTTGGCTAGTGCCCGGGTGCCCTCACACTTAGTAACTTTGCACCTAACCTTCACTAAGTGAGGCTTGCACATATACGTGACTTATAAGTTACTTAAGTGCAGTGTAAAATGGCTGTGAAATAACGTGGATGTTATTTCACTCAGGCTGCAGTGGCAGTCCTGTGTAAGAATTGTCTGAGCTCCCTATGGGTGGCAAAAGAAATGCTGCAGCCCATAGGGATCTCCTGGAACCCCAATACCCTGGGTACCTAGGTACCATATACTAGGGAATAATAAGGGTGCTCCAGTGTGCCAATCAGAATTGGTGAAAATAGTCACGAGCCTGCAGTGACAATTTTAAAAGCAGAGAGAGCATAAACACTGAGGGTCTGGTTAGTAGAGCCTCAGTGATACAGTTAGGCACCACACAGGGAACACATATAGTCCACAAACTATGAGCACTGGGGTCCTGGCTAGCAGGATCCCAGTGACGCAGGCAAAAACAAACAGACACACAAGTAAAATTGGGGGTAACATGCCAGGCAAGATGGTACTTTCCTACACAACCCACCGCCCCCCATACGAGGGGCAATAAGGCTAACCTTGCCCAGATGAGTCTTCATTGTCTAAGTGGAAATATCTGGAGAGTCCCTCTGCATTGGAGTGGATACTCCCAGGTCTATGTTCCACTGTATAGTCCATTCCCTGTAGGGAGATGGACCACCTCAACAATTTAGGGCTTTCACCTTTCATTTGTTTAGCCAAAGTAGAGGTTTGTGGTCTGTCTGAACAATGAAGTGAGTACCAAACAGGTATGGTCTTAACTTCTTCAGTGCCCAGACCACAGCAAAGGCCTCCCTCTATATGGCAGACCAACACTTTTCTCTAGGGGTCAACCTCCTGCTGATGAAAGCAACAGGTTGATCCCGGCCCTCAGTATTAAGGTGTGATAGTACTGCCCCAACCACCAATTCAGAAGCATCAGTCTCGACTATTAACTTTTTGGAGTAGCAAGGGCTTTTTAGGACAGGTGCAGAGCACATGGCCTGTTTGAGGTCATCAAAAGCTGTTTGACAGCTAGCTGTCCACAACACCTTTTTAGACATCTTCTTACTAGTGAGGTCATTAAGAGGAGCTGCTATGGAGCCATAATTCTTAATGAACCTCCTATAGTACCCTGTGAGTCCTAAAAAGGCTCTCACCTGGGTTTGAGTTGTAGGGGGAGCCCATTCCATAATGTGCCAGATCTTCCCCTGCAGTGGTGCAATCTGTTCCCCACCAACAAGGTGGCCTAGATAAACCACTTTCCCCTGCCCTATCTGGCACTTTGAAGCCTTGATAGTGAGGCCTGCCTTTTGCAGAGCCTCCAAAACATTCCACAGGTGGACCAGGTGATCATCCCAGGTGGAGCTAAGGACAGCTATATCATCTAGATATGCTGCACTAAAAGATTCCAACCCTTGCAGGACTGTGTTCACCAACCTTTGAAAAGTGGCAGGTGCATTCTTCAGACCAAAGGGCATCACAGCAAATTGATAGTGCCCTCCAATGGTTAAAAATGCAGTTTTAGGTTTAGCATCTTCTGATAATTTAATCTGTCAATACCCTGCAGTTAAATCAAAAGTGCTTAGATACTTGGCAGAAGCCAGTGTATCTATCATCTCATCTGCCCTGGGTATAGGGTGAGCATCTGCCTTGGTTACTTGGTTGAGCCCTCTATAGTCAACACAAAACCTCATCTCTCTTTTACCATCCTTACTGTGAGGTTTTGGGACAAGCACCACTGGCCTAGCCTAGGGGCTTTCTGAAGGCTCAATCACTCCTAAGTCTAACATTTTCTGCACCTCTTGTTTAATGCAGTCCCTGACATGGACAGGCTGCCTATAAATCTTACTTTTGACAGGTAAACTGTCTCCAGTATTGATTGTATGCTCACACCAAGTAGTGGTACCTGGTATCAGTGAAAAGAGATCAGAAAACTGATTTAAGAGATTTACACAGTTGTCCTTCTCCTCAGCATTAAGGCAATCTGCAAGTACTACTCCCTCCACTAAGCCATCTGCTTCAGTGGTGAAGAAGAGATCAGGGAGAGGGTCACCCTCTTCTTCCTGTCCCTCATCAGCTGCCATGAGCAGGGTGAGATCAGTCCTGTCATAGTAGGGTTTTCGGCGGTTGACATGGAGCACCCTAAGGGGATTCCTGGCAGTGCCCATATCTACCAAGTAGGTAACCTCACCCTTTTTCTCAACAATTAGATGGGGTCCACTCCATTTGTCTTGGAGTGCTCTTGGGTCCACAGGCTCCAATACCCACATTTTCTGTCCTGGGTGGTACTGGGCCAGGGCAGCCTTCTGGTCATGCCATTGGTTTTCCAGCTCCTGGCTGGCCTGAAGGTTTTTACTGGCCTTTTTCATGTACTCAGCCATTCTAGATCTTAGGCCAAGTACATAGTCCACAATGTCCTGTTTAGGAGCTTTTAAAGGTTGTTCCCAACCCTCCTTAACAAGTGCAAGGGGACCTCTCACAGGGTGCCCAAAGAGGAGTTCAAAGGGGCTAAAGCCCACTCCTTTTTGGGGTACCTCCCTGTAAGCAAAAAGGAGGCAAGGTAACAGGACATCCCATCTCCTTCTGAGTTTTTCAGGGAGTCCCATTATCATACCTTCGAGAGTTTTAATAAACCTCTCAACCAGACCATTTGTTTGTGGATGATAAGGAGTAGTGAACTTGTATGTTACACCACACTCCTTCCACATTGCTTTGAGGTATACAGACATAAAGTTACCACCTCTGTCTGATACCACTTCCTTAGGGAAGCCCACTCTGGAAAAGATTCCCAGGAGGGCCTTTGCCACTGCAGGAGCTGTAGTGGTCCTTAAGGGGATTGCTTCAGGGTACCTAGTGGCATGGTCCACTACCACAAGGATACACCTATTGCCTGAAGAAGTTGGAGGGTCAGGGGGGCTAACTATGTCAACCCCTAACCTTTCAAAGGGCACACCAACCACAGGAAGTGGAATTAAGGGGGCCTTTGGTGTGCCACCAGCCTTGCCACTGGCTTGGCAGGACACACAAGAGCGACAAAACTCTTTGGTGTCCTCCGACATATGAGGCCAGTGAAACAGGGGAACAAGCCTGTCCCAAGTTTTACTTTGGCCCAAATGCCCAGCCAAAGGAATGTCATGTGCCAAGGTAAGAAGAAACTCCCTGTACTGAAGAGGGATGACCAATTTCCTGTCAGCTCCAGGTTTAGGGTCCCTTGACTCAGTATACAGGAGGTTGTCTTCCCAATACACCTTATGGCTATCACTGACATCCCCATTCTGCTGTTTGACAGCTTGCTGTCTCAAACCCTCTAGTGTGGGACAGGTCAGCTGTGCCACACTCAGCTCTTCCCTAGCAGGCCCCCCTGCACTCATAAGCTCAGCAGTGTCTGCTGCCAGCTCCTCTGGTGTAGGTTCTGCACAGGGAGAGGATTCCTCTTCCTCAAAAGGGGAATCTTCTGGTGAGAGAGGGATAGTGGGCAAGGATTTACCCTTCCTACCCCTAGCTTTTGGGAGCACTTGGTCCATTGTTCCAGGATCCAAGTTTTTCTGTCCTTTTTGCTTTTTGGCCTGAGCCCTTGTCAAAGCAAAAATATGCCCAGGAATGCCCAGCATTGCTGCATGAGCCTCCAACTCCACTTCAGCCCAAGCTTATGTCTCCAAATCATTGCCTAGTAAGCAACCAACAGGTAATTCAGTGGCTACCACAACTTTATTTGGACCAGTAACCCCCCCCCGTTGAGATTCATAACAGCCATGGGGTGGCTAAGTGTGTTATTGTGAGCATCAGTCACTTGGTACTGCTGACCAAGTAGGTGTTGATCAGGGTGAACCAGTTTCTCTATAACCATAGTTACACTGGCTCCTGTGTCCCTGTAGGCCTCAACCTCAACACCATTGATTGGGGGACGTTGCTTGTACTTACCCATATTAAGGGGACAAGCAACCAAGGTGGCAAAGTCAATGCCACCATCAGAGACTAAAACAGCCTCTGTGGTCTCCCTAACAAGACCAACCCCAACTACACTGCCAATGGTGAGCCCAGCTACACCCTTGGATTGGCTATTTGTAGTAGACTTCCCACCACCACTGCTATTACTAGGGGCACTAGAGGTTGCAGTTGGGGTTGTGGTAGTGGGAGCCTTGGTGTTTTTTTTCTTTGGACAAGTGGCATCACTTGCCCAATGGCCTTTTACTTTACATAAATAACACCATGGCTTTTTCTGATTGTGAGAAGAGGATTTGGACTCACCACCCAAGTGGATTTTTTGGGCCTGATGAAGACTTAGAATGTTTTTTATCTTTGCCCCCACCCTTGTCAGAAGACTTACCATCCTTCTTCTTGCCATCCTTGTCACCCCCTGTATGAACCTTTCTGTTCACTCTTGTTCTGACCCAATTGTCTGCCTTCTTTCCCAATTCTTGAGGAGAGGTCAGATCTGAGTCTACCAAGTACTGGTGCAATAAATCAAACACACAATTGTTTAAAATATGCTTTCTCAGGATTAGATTATACAGGCTTTCATAGTGAGCCACCTTACTGCCATGTAACCAACCCTCCAAGGCCTTCATAAGAAAACCCCAGAGAGCTAGTTTGGCAGTGCCCGGGATCCATGCTGGAGCCCCGGGGATGCATGGGATAGGTTCCTCAATAGCAGATTTGGCTTGGGGGGGACAATTCCATGATCTTAGACATGTTACATGGCCATGTTCGGAGTTACCATTGTGAAGCTACATGTAGGTATTCACCTATATGTAGTTCACATGTGTAATGGTGTCCCCGCACTCACAAAGTCCGGGGAAATTTCCATGAACAATGTACGGGCACCTTGGTTAGTGCCAGGGTGCCCTCACACTTAGCAACTTTGCACCTAACCTTCACTAAGTGAGGGTTGGACATATAGGTGAATTATACGTTACTTAAGTGCAGTGTAAAATGGCTGTGAAATAACGTGGACATTATTTCACTCAGGCTGCAGTGGCAGTCCTGTGCAAGAATTGTCTGAGCTCCCTATGGGTGGCAAAAAAAATGCTGCAGCCCATAGGGATCTCCCGGAACCCCAAAACCCTGGGTACCTAGGTACCATATTCTAGGGAATTATAAGGGTGTTCCAGTGTGCCAATCAGAATTGGTGAAAATAGTCACTAGCCTGCAGTGACAATTTTAAAAGCAGAGAGAGCATAAACACTTAGGTTCTGGTTAGCAGATTCTCAGTGATACAGTAAGGCACCACACAGGGAACACATATAGGCCACAAACAATGAGCACTGGGGTCCTGCCTAGCAGGATCCCAGTGACACAGGCAAAAACAAACTGACACACAAGTAAAAATGGGGGTAACATGTCAAGCAAGGTGGTACTTTCCTACAGATAGCATTAGGGCATTTGACTCTGGTTGCTAACTGCATTCTTAGTTGCTCAAGCCACATATTTTGGTGAGTGCTGATTCCAGCAATATACCTGAATTGAAAAGGCTGAAAGCTTAGTTCCTCTCTAAACTCATAACAAATGCTTATGTTTCTAAGGGAGTAACCTGGTGTTCAGCTATACGTTTAGTTAATATCACATACATCAAATTGAATGACTCCTTTTAAGAAACTCTGACATAATATTTATTTTATATATTGTATTATCAGTTTGAATATATTATATATTGTATTATCAGTTTCATATATTGTAGGCAAAACTCAGTTGGTGGTAGAAGTTTCTTGTTATGAACAGTTTCATTCACAATACTACTTACTGCTAATCGCAGAAAATAAATTGGTGTGTCTCGGTGATGATATCTGGACTAGTGCTGCACCTTTTTCTGCCTTCCTACTTCTCTCTAGCCTTCCACTCAAGCTCCAAATTCAGGGTGGTTCCTCCTTCTCCAAGTCTGTTTAGTCTCGCTGTTTATTGAGTGGATTCAATCCTGAAGGGTTGGACTTGGCTACCCATTGCTGCGAGTTCACCCACACATTTAGGTTTAGTGGTGGGCACTGACTGGCAGCTCCTCTGTCTTACCTCAGGCACTGAGGCCTCACAGGCGGTGCGCTCATTCTAGAACCCTTTGGCAGCAGAAGCAGGAAACTGCAGTCCTGGTAAAGCATGGTGATCATTGAACTTGACAGTGGGTATCTCGGGCTTCGAAGCCTCGGCGCTGGGCCCACAATTGGGCTGACAACTTTTCAGTAGATGCAGCCCTCTTCGGTTGGTCATAAGTTCTGTTAACACAGTCAGTGCAGCTTTGGCAGCTGCAACCCTCGCATGAGCTGGTCACGCTTTATCAGATGTATCCTTTCATGGGCTGGTGACAATTTTCAGCAGTCACAGCACAGACTTATAACAGCTTGTTATGCACTTTCACAGCCATCTACAACCTAATCACAACTTGGGCAGGTGCCACCATGCACTGGGCAATCACTGCTTACAGTTGCAACCATTCACAGACCAATCCCGACACACAATCACTACAGTCGCAGAGTCTCAGTTCTTGTCAGGAAATGGCATGGAAAGACTGAATACTCACTTACATTGGAGTGAATAGCTCATTCTCCAGTAGTCATCCTTTCTGGGTGCACCAGAAACACAAGGGACGCATTGCATCTCGCTCCTTCCTTGACTGCCTCTCTTACACAGCACACTGCTGCTCACACTCAGCAGGTGCTTTAGGGCCATTAAGTAGCTCCTCCAGCAGGAGATCTCCACCACTGGTGATGCCATCTCTCCCCCAGAGTTGTCTGAGTACTCTGCAGATCACTCTCTTCATTAGCAATAGGGGGCTTGGAAGTGGAACAACAAGTGAGGTCCTGGAGATGTGTATCCACTGTATGAAAATGCAGAACCAGTTTGTGGTGGTTCTCCTTTCAAGTGTTCTTTCCAGGCTATTCTACAGATGCAGCCTTTATGCAGAGTGATGCTTCTCACAACGGGGTTGTTTCCAGCCTTGAAACCAAAAACACGGAGGTACAGATGTGTGAAGTTTCTGCACCTGGCTCAACAGTCCTTTACTTATCAGAAAGGCTCACTGAATATCTAAGGGGAGCCCTGACTACATGATAGAGTGGAATCGACCCATGAACGAAAAACACTGGTGCTTTATTGATCAAACAATAGTGGGAATCCATATCTGCATATTCCCCTGGCTGTCCAAAAATTCCGACCCTCAGGCGCTTACATCTACCCCATGGTAAGGGTGACAATGGAGACCTGGGACATAACGAACATCCTCTGGGGGCTATCCTGTCTACCCTCTCTGTTTACATCCATACAAGGCTATACAGACTTTTGACTGGCAGTGAATACCACCCAAGGTAGGCATCCAACTGCAAAAAACATGGACCTCATGACCTTTTCACAGATACAATCCTACTATGGACTCTCAGACTGGAAGAAATGCACCTACATTAAAACGCTTGGGTACCCAAACTCGCATTAGATCCCATGCCAGCAGCCGAATCACAACCTTTGAGAAGTGGATGATCACCCAAATGGATGGCAAATGCCTGCCAGCAGATATCTACAGCTTCTGTCTGAAAAGAGATCAGAAGCGTAACTAGAACTCCTTTTCTCCCCTAAAGAATTGTCAGAATTATTGCATAGGGCCTATGCCTCCGCTCTTAGTGCACCATAGAAGCAATCCATGTATAAAATAACTCACTACTGGTACTATACCCCTGGCAGCATGGCATAATGGAAGCCAAACAACTCCTGCAATTCAAGAAAATGTGGGGGCCTTGCATGTGCTTTATTAATTCAGAGTATTTACATGACCAATCTACTTGAGTGATGCGGCACACCACGAGGCCACATCAGCTGCATAAGGAAGATCGTTAGCCTCCATAGACTCAGTACCCTATTAAACCCAATACAATTCATTGGAACATTGGGCTAATTCCCTCTGACCTTGAGGAGGAGTATACCCACTCACCATGCAGCCCCTGCCACCAATCGACCACCCCACCCCGTTATACCCTCTCACTTCATCCTGTTCCCCGCACCCTTTTGTTACCCCCATCCCCAGCCTCTTTTTTGCCTCACCAGCCACTGGATGTAAGTGAGCTTATGTGTTAACCGTTTAAAACAAAATAAAAACATTTTAATTAAGAAGGAGCCCAAACTCCACTCACCTTACTTCAGGTCTTCTCTCCCTCTTCCCCTCGGGAATGTGATCTGTGCACTTACACTGTCTGGAAACATAACCCTTGCCTTCACCATGTGCAAATCCAGGGCAATGGTATGGAAATCACACTGGATTACATAACTCCCATTCACTCACAGTGCATGTACCACGTCTCAAACATCAATGCATTTAGCACACACTCTGGATGTTAGTGCAAGAATCTGGGTAAGTACACGGAAGCAGATGTTTACACGAGTGGGCCAGAAGGCCTCTCTCCACTCCAGTGGCTGAGAGAAAAAAGTTTGGTCACACTGTGGATTTTCAAAACACTGTACTCTGCTACCATCACTCTAAATGTTAAACCCATGACTTTGACAGTAGCCCACTGTCAGACAATGAGGACACGCTTGATGTGCCCTGTCAGGTCACAGGTCAAGTCAAGCACATACTTGTTTCAGGGACAGACCTAGGCCTCTGTGCACACATATGATTAGCATGATGTTATGGATGTAGGAAAGTACCCTCTTTTTGGCATGTTACCCTTAATTTCTGCCTGATGTCAGTGTGGTTTACTGTGTCCCTGCGATCCTTCTAACCAGGACCCCAGTGCGTATGCTTTCTCTCTAAATTTTGTCACTGGATAATGGTAACCCAGTATTTCACCCAAAATTGGCATAATGGTCACCCCTTATAAGTCTCTAGTATATGGTACCTAGGTACCCAGGGCATTGGGGCTCCAGGGGATCTCTATTGGCTGCAGCATTTCCTTTGCCACCCATAGGGAGCCCATGCAAAGGCTTCTCCAGTACTGCCATTAGAGCCTTCTGAGGTTTTCCAGGCAGCCCCAGCTGCTGCCACCTCACAGGCAGGTTTCTGCCTTCCTGTTGCTTGAGCAGCTCAAGCCCAGGAAGGCAGAACAAAGGATTTCCTTTGGAAGAGGGATGTTACTCCCTCTCCCCTTGCAAATAGGTGTTACAGGCATGGGAGGGGTAGCCTCCCAGAGCCTCTGGAAATGCTTTCGCTTCTGGTTCTTCGCAAAATCTTCTATCACATGTTCTTGTGTGTTCTAGGAAAGTTACTGTGATTTACTCCTGGGCTCTGGGGTGGGTTCTATTACTTACCTTTAGTGTTTTCTAATACTCCCAGTGCCCCTCTACACACTACACTTGCCTAGGTAGGAAAGCAACTTTCGCATTCCACTACTTTAGTATATGGCTTGTGTTCCACCCGGCTCATTTCTAACTATTGTGATTTTCACTATTTGCACTGTTTTCTAACTGTTTTTACAGCTATTTCTGCATTCTAGTGTACATACTGTATATATTACTTACCTCCTAAGAGAGTATAGTCTCTAAGGTATTTTCGGCATTTGTGTCACCAAAATAAAGTACCTTTATTTTTGTAACACTGAGTATTTTCTTTCATGTGTGTGAGTACTGTGTGACTACAGTGGTATTGCATGAGCTTTGCATGTCTCCTAGTTAAGCCTTGGCTGCTCATCTACACTACCCCTAGAGAGCCTGGCTTCTAGGCACTGACTACATTTCACTAATAAGGGATAACTGGACCTGGTATAAGGTGTAAGTACCCACTACAAACCAGGCCAGCTTACTACAATGGACAAAAATGAAAAGTGAGGATACCAGATATAAACAGTTGGTTACTCAGGGAAAGGAATACACCTATACACCATGCAGAGGACATTCTAGTACCAACAGTGAGAGATGATCAAACTTTTTCATGCCAGTAACAAGCCTGGCAACAACATGGACAACAGCTTTTATGGGAGGTAGATGCAGTTTGAGAACTCCTATGAGAAAGAAACTACACTAGTCACACTTAAGACCATCAGGAGCACTATGCATTGGGCTTCTTGTGTTAAATATGTGGCCTAGATGAAATATTTGATTACATTGCATTATACAAGTTGGAATTGAGCCTCCTTTGCCACAGAGTGGATGTTTACTTGAAGTCCATAATTTGTGTCTGAGAAGAAGCCAAGAACACAATCCACAAGGAAAGGGTTGCTGTTTAATACTAAAAGTTAGTTAAATAATTTAGCTGAACCAAAGATGGCATGGGGCACATCATTAGTGAGATCACAACAAACTTGTTATTATGGATTTATGTTAAGGTAGTGTACTGCAAATCAAACTAGAATTATAATGATAACTGAGACCATGAATTCCACCTCTTTAGCAGAAGAGAATCTGATGTGCAGCTGAGTGTCGTTAGCATGAAAGTGATATAAGATGTTAAAAAGACTAAGGGTATGATTTAGAACTCTGCAGACCAGTTACTCCATTACAATGGTGATGAATATCAATGCCGCAGAAATTTAAATCCCATTGAAGATAAAGGGATTTAGATTTTGGGGAATTGGAGATCCGTCACTGTTGTTACAGACTAACCAGTCTGCCGAGTTCCAAATCAGGCCATGATAATGGAAACCAGGTACTCTCAAGTATAGGTTGAAGGTGGTGAAAGAGACATTAAAATCTTGGAGAAACCTTTTAAATATTGCTACACGTTTGGAGATAAAATTGGCCATTTGACAGCTGATTCTCCTGGGTAGAGTCCAGCTGGTCCTTCCTAGTCCCCAGCTGCTCAATTTTCCGCTAACCATGAGCTTCAAGTGTGCCAAGGCTTGTTGGCGGACTCCGACGATGCAAACACGTTTGCAGTCCTCCATCTGACGTGGGACATCACCTGCACCCTCCAGGAACCCAACTTCGTCCTCTTGGGTGCAGTGCTGACTCTTCTTCTTCACCGGTGGTTCACTTTTTGCACCTTCATCCGGGTTGGTAGGGGCTCATTCCCTTTTCAGGGGTCATACTGGTGCTGGGGAGTCCAATTAGTTTAATGCTACCTCCATATAGATTAGTGAGGAATAGGTCTAAAACTGTTGTTTGGAAGCTTGTCTTATAGGATGGGTCTCACTCTTTCAGAAGGGATAACTGCTATGCTGCCTTGCTTTGTGTGTACTTTGATGGAGAGGTTAGTGTCTAATGTGAATCCAAGAGTGTGAACATCGATACAAGAATATCAATGCCACACAACATCAAGGACAAAATATTGAAAAAATATATTGAAAAAAATATTGAGAGATAAGTCTAGATTTTCTATACGGAACTCCACATATCTACCTATTTTGTACACATATATCAAGGATTTAGGAATAGTAAATCTATACTTCCAAATGTGCATTTACCTTTAAATATTTTGTCCTTCATGTTCCTATCCTCAATATTAGTATATCACAATGTTCTGGGAGTTGATAATCAGTAGTACAATCAATCCAAGTGATTTTGTTGTGAGTTTCACCTGGAGGGAGATGAATCTATATAGTTTCATATCAGATAGCCAGACCTGATGTTGGAGTTATTCAGTATAATTGATGGTTAGGAGGAATTCTTTCATGTTTGGAATGAACTTCAGATAGGTAGTTGACATCATATTCAGTATTAGGTCGAGGAAGCTTTTGAGTTACTGAATTTCTTGGACTGAGGCGACGTTCAGTGTGTTGTCTGCATATTGACATATCTTGATATGCTGTCAGTAAGTAGTGTCTAGTATAACAGTGTTGGTGAGCATAGTCACCCACTTTGACATGCAATATGGAAGATTAGCATAATGGACTAGTCAAGATACCCAACAGAAACAAGGCACCTACCCACACCTGTCTCACCCTGTAGACCACAATCAAATACCAGTTGTGGAAGGGCAAACTATTAGAACATTTATTAATCACTCAGAAACAAGAATCGTTATCAGCGTATATGGAAGAAAAAACAATACTGAGAAGCCCACGGAAGTATAATACATGTTTAATGCAAAAATATAGCGAGCAGAAATACGTGCAAATTCGCAATTTCAAAAGTCCAGCACTTCGCCTATTGATCCTATGGAGTTTATGATGCTAAATTCCTTTCAATTTAGACTTTCTTTTCTATTTTTCATTTTCCATAATATGGCAAACTCAGAGATAGCTGCTGACAAGAAGGTGCCTAGATCTCCTCATAAGAAGAATGCAAGAAGACCTGGAAATCTTGATACAGGAGGCTACAGTAGAAAGGTGGCTTTACTAAAGCTGCAGTTTCTTGCTTGCCTAGGCCAACTTCAAAACAAGGCTATGCTTAGTTCAGTAGTCCGACTAAATGTGCAATGTACAACTCCAAAATACAGGATGGCAGTACATTTAAAATGCTTGTTTATGTGCAATAATGCAAAGATATGGTAGTACTTTAAGCATGTTTAAATCCAATTTCACAAATAACTCCTCTTTTACCTTGAGGTGGAACCGTAAAAACAAATCAACAGCATTAATCGAGATCATTTTAGCTGATATTGGACATCATTACTGTAGGAAATAACCATCTTTTTTATGGTGTACCCCCAGAGTTTTGCCTTCATTGTTTTTGCTGGCTGTAGAACTCTGTACACTTTACCCCTGCTGACCAGAGGTATACTGCCTTTGTTTCCCCTTTCAACATGATGAAATTAACATTCCCGTAATTGGCATATTTTTCCTCACCGATAAATCCATAGTATAATCTGCCAAATGTGCCAGAGGTCGTAAGATAAATGCTACTAGTGTACTGAAGCACTCATTGTGCCGTCCGCTTCAGCGACTGCAAACATAACTGCACGCCTTCAGTTTGTAACCTGATTGTAGCAATGTAAAAACTGCTATTTGACCTGTTAAAGTAAACCCTTTTGACAGGTCAAATCATTCCTTTTCAGTATTAATAAGTCACCCCTTAGGAGACCGTGTTGACCACATGGCAGGGTACATGGTATTTAAAAGTAGGACATGTAGAAATGTAATGTTAGCGTGGTCTTCTAGTGACTGTCCCCCAAAAGCTATTTTTACTGTGGTAGGCCTAACTGTCCTATGTGGAAAACCAGAGTACAGATTAAAATCTTAATACTGTGTCTTGAGAATGGGACTAGCTAATAAAGTAATTAAACAACTAACTTTAATGGTTATTAAAAACATAATTAAATGGTGAAGCCCGATTTTTAATAAATAGTAAAGAAGAGGCATTTTCAGGAAGCTATCTTTCCTTCCTTGAAGTTCCTAGAAGCTAAATTTGCATTTGCTCTCCCCCAAGGAACCGTATGGCAAGAAATTTCTTGTGTATCAACTGTCTGGTTGCTGAAGGACCTTCTTTGTCCCACCAGACTTCTGTCTTTAGGTTTTATACATACCACTCGGGGGACACTTGAAAGGAAGGGAAACTGGATGACAAAACAATTGTTGTATATCCACAGTCTGGTTGTTAGAAACCCCTACTGTTGTTCTAGCAGACGTCTGCCCATATTTTTTTTTAAGTCAGTTTGGGATTTTAATTGTTTTGCATTGACTTTATTATTGTTTTGGTACTACATAAATACTTTAAACATTTACCTAATTTAAGCCTGTCTGCTCTGTGCCATGGCTACCAAGGGGTACGGCTCAGTTTATTTAGTGACTTTGAGGGTTCACCCTTACAAGGGTTGTGATTATTTCACCCAACTATTAAAATTTCTTACAATTACACTTTCTGTTTATGCATAGCTGTTACCATAAACATCAATATCAGTGGATAAGCAAGGGCAATGCCTTTATTTCTGCATATAACTTGAATGGTGCACATGCATAGTTGAGCCAAAATGTATTCAGTTATCAAGACAAGAATTATTGGCAGTATTAGTTCAAAAATCTTCATTTCTCAGTTCCCAAATACCTCAGATATCCAAGCCAGATCATGCTACTGTTCATTTCAGCTGCACTTTTAATTTTGTGTAATTCCCTAATACTACTTTTCAGTGTGAACTAGAAGTTCATGGATGCAAGGTATTGGATATGTGTATACAACATTCTGTCTCTGTGCCCCAAACTCCCCAAATGGTAGTGAGGACAAAGGAAAGGGCCATGCTACTCTCATGATCACAGTCCTCTAGGAATCTACATCAGCACAATTTTGTAAAATGATTCCTCTTACCACATGCTGTGCAATTCTTGCCTGCGGCAGGGCACTCTCACACGTGAGGGTACTGACCCCCACACAACCAACAGCAGCACTCCAGCGTTGGAGTCTTTACAAAGAGAGCTGACCAGATCAGACTTCATTGGGCCACATTTCATCAGAACTGTCTCCATGTGGGATGCCCTGGGCTTGGAGAGTTCTTTGGACTGACCTAGGGCCAGTATGTCCTTCGTAGGCATGTTGGGAGTCTGGAGGATGTGCTCTTGGAGTTTGGACAAGGCAGAGCCTTGTATGATTTGGGCATAAACTTCTTCATCTGGCAGGATGCAGGTGCTAGCCAGGTCTTTAAGGCGCACAAACAAATCATCTATTGACTCGTCCAGGATGTGGCAAGCTTGTCGCAGAAGGAACTGCTCATAGACTGGGTTTGTAAATGGCTCAAAGTAGGTAGTGGCGGCCTCTCTGGGGGTGATGTACATGTGGGGAGGACCAGCTTCAATTATGTTTTTCGCAATCTTTTGTATGTCCGCCCCCATCAGGTAAAGGAGCATTGTCCTTTTTGGTTCTTCAGCAATGTCCAAGGCTGCAAAATTGTTTTTTTAGCTGGTCTACCCAATCTTTCCAGCAAGCAGCTTAGGTGGGAGGGGTTCCGGTGACTGCGAAGGGCTCCACGGCCGGGATGGAAGCCATGGTTGGGGTGAGAGAGGTGTTGTTCTTGGCGAGGTCTGAATGTGACAAGGTGCAGTGCTGGGAAGTTGGGGTGGAGGCTGTCTCGTCGGTTGGCGTCTGCACCTACTGGCTTGAGTGGAGTGCGGAAAAGGCGTGATGGTCATGTTTAAAGTATTTATGTAGTACCAAAACAATAATAAAGTCAAATACAAAACAATTAAAATCCCAAACTGACTTAGCAAACTTGAGTAAAATGTAATAAACAAAATGATACTAAAATGGCAAAAATGTAACAAGGGAAACAGGAGATATGTATTTTTAAAGGTTTAAGTAGGAATGGTGCCAAGTGGCATAAAGTGCTAATGGTAGCCAATGGTCAAGAGAGAGCAGGTCTAGTGCTCTGGGTTTTTCTCAGGTCGCAGACAGCAGGTTCAGTCCTCTTCAGATCTTCTTCAGGCTTAGGAGTGTTCTGAAGTGCATACCTGGATATACCACATTTATGCCTGTCATGGGCCAGTGGATGGGAATGACTCTTGGGCATGCCCTAACCAATGGGGTAAATGTTTGCAGGGCCAACCCGACCCACTTTGGGCATTTTAAAAATGTTTACATTTTTAGCCACACTAAGCTTGAGCTCTAAGGGCTGAGGTGGTTTTGAGTGGGGGAGCAGAGAGGGGGGGAAGTGTACTATGGTAACCATAGCAGTCATTGTACCTACAAAAAATCAATGGGCAGACATGTGCTAGAATAAAAGTAGGGGGTTTCTGTGGATAATTGTTTTGTCATATAGTTTCCTTTCATTGCAAGTGTCCCCTGAGTGGTATGTATAAAACCCAAAGACAGAAGTCTGGTGGGAAAAAGAAAGTCCTCCAGCAACCAGACAGTGGATACACAAGAATTATCTTGGCATGCGGTTCGCTAGGGGAGAGCAAATGCAAATTCAGCTTTTAGGAACTTCAAGGAAGGAAAGATAGGTTTCTGAAAATGACTTTTCCTTAATACTTATTAAAAATCAAACCACCATTTAATTACGTTTTTAATAACCATTAAAGTTAGTTGTTTAATTATTTTTCTAGCTACTCCCATTCTCGAGACACAGTATTAAGATTTTAAGATTTTAATCTGTACTCTGGTTTTCCACATAGGACAGTTAGGCCTACCACAGTGAAAATTGCTTTTGACTGACAGTCACTGGAAGAACACACTAACGTTAAATTTCTACATGTCCTACTTTTAAATACCATGCACCCTGTGTGAGAAAACAGGGCTTATTGCAGAGGCCCCCTAACTTTTTTGCCCCCATTTTCCACTTTTGGCTGGTGTTTTCCTGACTCTGATGGTGCCCTGGGTACTGCTAACCAGTCCCAGGGCCTGTGCTCTGTGTAAAATCAATATGCAAATTAGGCTAATTATAATTGGCTAAGTCCACCTACCTATAAGTCCCTATTATATGGTAGGGCATGTAGGTTTAGGGACTCCAGCATAGGTAGTGCACTGCTGAGGTGCCCAGTGTCATTTTAAAGGCAGGCCTGCTTTTAAATTAAAGTTATATACAAATTCGACTTTGGAATTAAAAGTAGTTCCAAAGTCTTAAACTACCTTATTGTTACATATAAGTCACCCCTAAGGTGTGCCCTATGTGCCCCTACGGCTGGGTGCCATGTAACTATAAGCAGGGACCTTATAAAAATAGTTTTATAAGCCCTGGTGAGGTAAAAACAGCCAAATTCGTTTTTCCCTCATTGTAGTGAATGGCCTTCATAGGCTAGAATGGGGAGACTTTATTTTAATTTTAAAGGTCCCCTTAAGTGACAGATACAAAGAGTTTGGTATCAAAATAATTGTTAAAATAAATCCCACTACTTCCAGTTGTTGGATTTAATATAACTTGTTCAGGTAAAGAGTTTTATACTTTACCTGAAAAGTTGCCAACTTTAGCCCTGCATTGTTTTTGCTGCTGTGCTGTGATTGCCCAGCCTCTGGCAGCCTGGCCAGGCTGCCTTGATGAGGTGTGAAGTGGCCTGGCTTCCCACAAAGAGGTGTGCCTGTGGGAGGAGATCTCTCCTCAGCAGATGGTGAGGCAGGAAGGGGGAGGGCTGCCAAACTGGTCTTCAAAGGCAGAGAAGGACATTTGGAGCAACCCAGCAACACCCCCACCTCCTGCAACCCCAGACAACTAAGTGTCCCTTTGATTAGATTAGGAGAGGGCAGGAGAGGGGTGTGTTTATGATTTTTAGCCACACCAGTGGGTGGGCCCAGCCAGATGTAACCTCCAAAAATCACTTTCAGCCATGATGGATTTTTGAGGAATGTTGCCTCCTGGGATTGATTTTTGCCACACTTCCCAGGAAGTGGTCATCACAGGGGGAAGGACACTGCCCCTGATTGGAGAATCAGGAACCCCCTGTTTTTCACCCAGGAGCAAGGATAAAACTGGCAGACCTGCACCCACACCTCAGATCCCCATCAGATTCCAACAAGGAAGACCCACAGAAGAAGCACTGCCCTGCTGGACCCCTGGCCTGCACCTGGACCCTGCACTCTGAAGGACTGCACCAGATGCACACTTGGGCTTCACCACAAGAAGGACTTTGCCTGGCTTCAACTGGTTCAAGGAGGGACTCCCTGTTTGCTACAGGTGAAAAAGTGCTAACCAGGGTCCCCTGCACCAACTCCTGAAGAAATCAACCAGCTGACCACTGTCCAGTGGCCAAAAAGGAGTCTGCGCCAGGTGCATTCTGGGAGTTGTAGTCCACACCCCCAAGGATCATCTCAGAGCTTCTGGAACGTTGCGGCGAGCTATGGACCCCAAAAGAACCTTAAAGGAACATCTGGGAGAAGATCCAGAAGTTTGGAGGAGTTTGGAGAACTTTTGAAAAAAGCTCCATAGAGGGACCGACCCGCCACGGAAACTAGCCGGCTTGCCTCAACCGTGACCCTGCCTGATTTGCAATGTTCGTCCCGGTGAAGAAAAACTCCAAAAAAGAGACTACGTCCAAACGTAGAAAGCATATCCGAGGAGGGCTCCAAGGACGTCGGATCAAGATCCAGGTTTACCCCGGTCGAAGGATTTTCACCTCGAAGTCCCAAGGTAAAAATCTCCACGAGGGCTCCTGCGACGCGTATCCGGAGAAGAGTTCCAGGAGGTCGGATTGGACTGGCAGGTTCGTCCCGCTGAAGTAAATCTTCAGGAAAACGACTAAGTGCGAAGGTAAACTTTTGACCGAGGCCTCCCGCGGGCTGTGGTCGGCCTTAAACTTTGACTTTGCCCCGGTCGAGGTGCGACCAGATGACCAGATTGGCGCTTTTTGTTTCTAGGCACTAGAAAACAATAATTCTTTAAAAATTCATATCTCCGGTTCCCCTTATCCGATTTTATTCGTTTTTGTGTCATTTTAAAGATAAACATATAATCTATTTTTATAAATTGGTTTTGGATTTTTAAACTGTTTCCTGTGTTTTATGTAATTACTGTTTTGTGATTTTTGAATGCTTTACACTCAGTCTCCTAGGTTAAGCCTTGTCTCTCTTTGCCAAGCTACCAAAGGTTGAGCTGGGTTTAATTTACTGAGACCTAACTGGACCTAAGTGGAGGTTAGTGGCCTATTGTTAAGTGTAAGTACCTACCTGCCCTTACCAATAACCCATTTTCCAACACCCTGCCATGTGGTTGACAAGGTCTCCTAAGGGGTGAATATTGATATTGAAAAGAAAGGTTTTTGACCTGTCAAAAGGGTTTACTTTGACATATCAAATTGCAGTTTTTACATTGCTACAGTCAGGTTACAAACTGAAGGCGTGCAGTTCTGTTTGCAGTCGCTGAATCGGATGGCACAATGAGAGCTTCAGTGCACTAGTAGCATTTATCATACAAGCTCTGGGCACATTTGGCAGCATATACTACAGATTTATCGGTATGTTAAAATATGTCAATTAGGGGAATGCCAATTTCATCATATTGAAATGGGAACCACCGGCAGTATACCTCTGGTCAGCAGGGGTAAAGTGCACAGAGTTCTACAGCCAGTAAAAACAATGAAGGCAAAACTCTGGGGGTACACCATGAAAAAGACGGTCATTTCCTACAGTAATGATGTCCAATCTCATGCTGAAATGATCTTGATTAATGCTGTTGATTTGTTGTTACGGTTCCACCTCATAGTAAAAAAGGAGTTAATTTGTGAAATTGGTTTTATACCTGCTTAAAATACTACCATACCCCTGCATTATTGCACATAAACAAGCATTTTAAATGTACTGCCATCTTGTATTTTGGAGTTGTACATTTAGCCGGACTGCTGAACGAAAGATAGCCTTGTTTTGAAGTTGGCATAGGCAAACAAGAAACTGCAGCTTTAGTAAAGTCAGCTTTATGCTGTAGCCTCCTGTATCAAGATGTCCAGGTCCCCTTGCTTTCTTCCCATGAGAAGCTCCATGCCTGCAGCTGTCCCCGAGTTTGACATATTATAGAAAATGAAAAATAGAAAAGAATGTCTAAATTGAAAGGAATTTAGCATTGTATGCTCCATAGGATCAATAGGTGAAGTGCTGGGCTTGCTATGTGTAGGAAAGTACCATCTTGCCTGGCATGTTACCCCCATATTTCACTGTATATATGTTGTTTTAGTTGTATGTGTCACTGGGACCCTGCCAGCCAGGGCCCCAGTGCTCATAAGTGTGCCCTGTATGTGTTACCCAGGGTATTGGGGTTCCAGGAGATCCCTATGGGCTGCAGCATTTCTTGTGCCACCCATAGGGAGCTCTGACAATTCTTACACAGGCCTGCTACTGCAGCCTGAGTGAAATAACGTACGCGTTATTTCACAGCCATTTACCACTGCACTTAAGTAACTTATAAGTCACCTATATGTCTAACCTTTACCTGGTAAAGGTTGGGGGCTAAGTTACTTAGGGGGTGATTCCTAGTTTGGCGGGCGGCAGTCGCCGCCCGCCAAGCGGGAACCGCCAGAAGACCGTACCGCGGTCAAAAGACCGCGGCGGTCATTCTGGCTTTCCCGCTGGGCGGGCGACCGCCAAAAGGCCGCCCGCCCGCCCAGCGGGAAACCCACAGCAACGATGAAGCCGGCTCCGAATGGAGCCGGCGGAGTTGCTTTTGTGCGACGGGTGCAGTTGCACCCGTCGCGATTTCCAGTGTCTGCTATGCAGACACTGGAAATCAATGTGGGGCCCTGTTAGGGGGCCCCACGACACCCATTCCCGCCAGCCTGGTTCTGGCGGGAAGGGGGTCAGAATCCCCATGGCGGCGCTGCCTGCAGCGCCGCCATGGAGGATTCTGCAGCCCAGGGAAAAACCGGCGGGAAACCGCCGGTTTCCCTTTTCTGACCGCGGCTTTACCGCCGCGGTCAGAATGGGCCTGGATGCACCGCCAGCCTGTTGGCGGTGCATCCGCGGTCCCCTACGCTGGCGGTCTCGGACCGCCAGGGTAGGAATGACCCCCTTAGTGTGTGGGCACCCTGGCACTAGCCAAGGTGCTCCCACATTGTTCAGGGCAAATTCCCCGGACTTTGTGAGTGCGGGGACACCATTACACGCGTGCACTATACATATGTCACAACATATGTATAGCGTCACAATGGTAACTCCGAACATGGCCATGTAACATGTCTAAGATCATGGAACAATTCCATGATCCCCCGAGTCTCTAGCACAGACCCGGGTACTGCCAAACTACCTTTCCTGGGGTTTCACTGCAGCTGCTGCTGCTGCCAACCCCTCAGACAGGTTTCTGCCCTCCTGGGGTCCAGCCAGGCTTGGCCCAGGAAGGCAAAACAAAGGACTTCCTCAGAGAGAGGGTGTTACACCCTCTCCCTTTGGAAAAAGGTATCAGGGCTGGGGAGGAGTAGCCTCCCCCAGCCTCTGGAAATGCTTTGATGGGCACAGATGGTGCCCATCTCTGCATAAGCCAGTCTACACTGGTTCAGGGATCCGCCAGCCCTGCTCTGGCACGAAACTGGACAAAGGAAAGGGGAGTGACCACTCCCCTGACCTGCACCTCCCCTGGGAGGTGCCCAGAGCTCCTCCAGTGTGCTCCAGACCTCTGCCATCTTGGAATCAGAGGTGCTGCTGGCACACTGGACTGCTCTGAGTGGCCAGTGCCAGCAAGTGACGTCAGAGACTCCTTCTGATAGGCTCCTCCAGGTGTTGCTAGCCTATCCTCTCTCCTAAGTAGCCAAACCTCCTTTTCTGGCTATTTAGGGTCTCTGCTTTGGGGAATTCTTTAGATAACGAATGCAAGAGCTCATCAGAGTACCTCTGCATCTCTCTCTTCACCTTCTGCCAAAGAATCGACTGCTGACCGCGCTGGAAGCCTGCAAAACTGCAACAAAGTAGCAAAGACGACTACTGCGACCTTGTAACGCTGATCCTGCTGCCTTCTCGACTGTTTTCCTGGTGGTGCATGCTGTGGGGGTAGTCTGCCTCATCTCTGCACTAGAAGCTCCGAAGAAATCTCCTGTGGGTCGACGGAATCTTCCCCCTGCAACCGCAGGCACCAAAGAACTGCATCACCGGTCCTCTGGGTCTCCTCTCAGCACGACGAGCGAGGTCCCTTGAACTCAGCAACTCTGTACAAGTGACTCCCACAGTCCAGTGACTCTTCAGTCCAAGTTTGGTGGAGGTAAGTCCTTGCCTCCCCACGCTAGACTGCATTGCTGGGAACCACGTGTTTTGCAGCTACTCCGGCTCCTGTGCACTCTTCCAGGATTTCCTTTGTGCACAGCCAAGCCTGGGTCCCCGGCACTCCAACCTGCAGTGCACGACCTCCTGAGTTGTCCTCTGGCATCGTGGGACCCTCCTTTGTGACTTTGGGTGAGCTCCGGTTCACTCCACTTTGTAGTGCCTGTTCTGGCACTTCTGCGGGTGCTGCTTGCTTCTGAGTGGGCTCTCTGTCTTGCTGGACGCCCCCTCTGTCTCCTCACGCAATTGGCGACATCCTGGTCCCTCCTGGGCCACAGCAGCATCCAAAAACCCTAACCGCAACCCTTGCAGCTAGCAAGGCTTGTTTGTGGTCTTTCTGCACGGAAACACCTCTGCACGACTTCACGACGTGGGACATCCATCCTCCAAAGGGGAAGTTTCTAGCCCTTGTCGTTCTTGCAGAATCCACAGCTTCTACCATCCGGTGGCAGCTTCTTTGCACCCACAGCTGGCATTTCCTGGGCATCTGCCCACTCCCGACTTGATTGTGACTCTTGGACTTGGTCCCCTTGTTCCACAGGTACTCTCGTCAGGAAATCCATCGTTGTTGCATTACTGGTGTTGGTCTTCCTTGCAGAATTCCCCTATCACGACTTCTGTGCTCTTTGGGGAACTTAGGTGCACTTTGCACCCACTTTCAGGGTCTTGGGGTGGGCTATTTTTCTAACCCTCACTGTTCTCTTACAGTCCCAGCGACCCTCTACAAGGTCACATAGGTTTGGGGTCCATTTGTGGTTCGCATTCCACTCCTAGAGTATATGGTTTGTGTTGCCCCTCTCCCTATGTGCCCCCATTGCATTCTATTGTGACTATACATTGTTTGCACTGTTTTCTATTGCTATTACTGCATATTTTGGTACTGTGTACATATATCTTGTGTATATGTGCTATCCTCATACTGAGGGTACTCACTGAGATACTTTGGAATATTGTCATAAAAATAAAGTACCTTTATTTTTAGTATATCTGTGTATTGTGTTTTCTTATGATATTGTGCATATGACACTAGTGGTACTGTAGGAGCTTCACTCGTCTCCTAGTTCAGCCTAAGCTGCTCTGCTAAGCTACCTTTTCTATCAGCCTAAGCTGCTAGGCACCCCTCTACACTAATAAGGGATACCTGGGCCTGGTGCAAAGTGTAAGTACCCCTTGGTACCCACTACAAGCCAGTCCAGCCTCCTACATTGGTTGTGCAGCGGTGGGATAAGTACTTGCAACTACTTACCACTTTGTCATTTTGCACTTTTCATAAGAGAAAAATATACAAAACAAGTTCAGTGTATGTACACCTAACCAAAAAGTTTTGCTTTTCTTCTCTTACTCTTTTGCTAATTGCTGAAAAGTACCTATAAAACTTTCAAAAAGTTCTTAAAAAGTTTTAAAAGTTTTTTTCTGTCCTTTCAAAAGTTCTGAAAACTTTTTTCTTTCTTTTTCTGTCCCTTAAACCTTTTCTATTATGTCTGGTACAGGTCAAACTCTGGATCTGTCCAAAACTGCTTATGACCACCTTAGCTAGAAAGGAGCAATGAGTCTCTGTGTTGAAAGAGGTTTAGGGGTAGGGAAGAATCCCTCTAGAGAACTATTAGTTAACATGCTCGTTGAACAAGATAAGACCTTAGTTGGCACTTCTGGTGAGAGATTAGCTGATGGTTCCCACTCTGATTCTGGGGCACACCCAGGGAAAGGGTTAGAAGGGGTCCTTCCCAACCTGCCCCTTAGCAGGCCACCTAGCATAGCTGGTACTAATGTGACTTCTCATCACAGTAAGAGTGTTACTTCTCATCACAGTAGGAGTGTTACTTCTGTAGGCCAGGTTGTTAGAGTGCCATCTGTTAGGGACAGGTCTCCCTCTGTTCATTCACACCATTCTTCTGTGTCAAGGCATGCCCAACCCACCCTCCCTGAAGACAGAATGTTAGAAAGGGAACTCAATAGATTGAGAGTGGAAGAGTCCAGGCTGAAGCTTAAAAAGCAACAGCTGGATCTAGACAGGGAAGCATTTGACTTAGAAAAAGAAAGACAGAGGTTGGGGTTTGGACCCCATGGTGGCAGCAGCAGTATTCCAAATAGTCATCCTGTAAAAGAGCATGATTCTAGGAATCTGCACAAGATAGTTCCCCCTTACAAGGAGGGGGATGACATTAACAAGTGGTTTGCTGCACTTGAAAGGGCCTGTGTTGTACAGGAGGTCCCTCAAAGGCAGTGGGCTGCTATCCTATGGCTATCTTTCAGTGGAAAGGGTAGGGATAGGCTCCTTACTGTTAAAGAAAGTGATGCCAATAATTTTACAGTTCTTAAGAATCCACTCCTAGATGGTTATGGCTTAACCACTGAACAGTACAGGATCAAGTTCAGATAAACCAAAAAGGAGTCTTCACAAGACTGGGTAGACTTTGTTGACCATTCAGTGAAGGCCTTGGAGGGGTGGTTACATGGCAGTAAAGTTTCTGACTATGAAAGCCTGTATAACTTAATCCTGAGAGAGCATATTCTTAATAATTGTGTGTCTGATTTGTTACACCAGTACCTGGTAGACTCTGATCTGACCTCTCCCCAAGAATTGGGAAAGAAGGCAGACAAATGGGTCAGAGCAAGGGTGAACAGAAAAGTTCATACAGGGGGTGACAAGGATGGCAAGAAGAAGGATGGTAAGTCTTCTGACAAGGGTGGGGACAAATCTAAAAATGAGTCTTCATCAGGCCCACAAAAACACTCTGGTGGGGGTGGTGGGCCCAAATCCTCTTCAAATCAAAACAAAGAAAAGAAACCATGGTGCTATTTATGTAAAATAAAAGGCCATTGGACAACTGATCCCAGTTGCCCAAAGAAAAGCATCAAGCCTCCTACCACTACAACCCCTGCTGCTACACCTAGTGCCCCTAGTAATAGCAGTGGTGGTGGGAGCAAACCTACTAATAGCCAATCCAAGGGAGTAGCTGTGCTCACTTTTGGTAATTTAGTTGGGGTTGGTCTTGTTAGGGAGACCATAGAGGCTGTGTTAGTCTCTGAAGGGGCCATTGATTTGGCCACCTTGGTTGCTTGTCCCCTTAATATGGATAAGTACAAGCAACTTCCCCTAATAAATGGTGTTGAGGTTCAGGCCTACAGGGACACAGGTGCCAGTGTTACCATGGTAATAGAGAAACTGGTCCACCCTGAACAACACCTACTTGGTCACCAGTACCAGGTAACTGATGCTCATAACAACACTCTTAGCCACCCCATGGCTGTTGTGAATCTCAACTGGGGGGGGTTACTGGTCCAAAGAAAGTTGTGGTTGCCTCAGATTTACCTGTAGACTGTCTACTAGGGAACGATTTAGAGACATCAGCTTGGGCAGAAGTGGAGTTGGAGGCTCATGCAGCAATGCTGGGCATTCCAGGGCATATTTTTGCTTTGACAAGGGCTCAGGCCAAAAAGCAAAAAGGACAGGGTGACTTGGATCCTGGAAGAATGGACCAAGTGCTCCCTAAAGCTAGGGTTAGTAAAGGTAAAACACTACCTACTATCCCTCCCTCTACAGTGGATTCAACTTCTGAGGAAGAAGAATTTCCACCCTGTGCAGAACCTACACCAGAGGAGCTGGAAGCAGACACTGCTGAGCTTTTGGGTGAAGGGGACCTGCCAGGGAGGAGCTGAGTGTGGCACAGCATACCTGTCCCAGACTAGAGGGTCTAAGGCAGCAAGCTGTCAAACAAGCAAATGGGGATGTCAGTGACTCTCACAGAGTTTACTGGGAGGACAACCTCTTGTATACTGAGGCAAGGGATCCAAAACCTGGAGCTGCCAGGAGATTGGTGATCCCTCAGCAATACAGAAAGTTCCTCCTAACTCTAGCCCACGACATTCCCTTAGCTGGACATTTGGGGCAAATGAAAACTTGAGACAGGCTTGTCCCCTTGTTTTATTGGCCTAGAATGTCAGAGGACACAAAGGAATTTTGTAAGTCCTGTGAAACCTGTCAAGCCAGTGGCAAGACAGGTGGCACCCCAAAGGCACCCCTTATTCCACTACCTGTGGTTGGGGTTCCCTTTGAAAGGGTAGGGGTTGACATAGTTGGCCCCCTTGACCCTCCTACTGTTTCAGGCAATAGGTTTATCTTGGTGGTAGTGGACCATGCCACCAGATATCCTGAAGCAATTCCTCTAAGGACCACTACAGCTCCTGCAGTGGCAAAGGCCCTCCTGGGAATCTTTTCCAGGGTGGGCTTCCCAAAAGAGGTGGTATCAGACAGGGGAAGCAATTTCATGTCTGCTTACTTAAAGGCCATTTGGAAGGAATGTGGTGTTACATACAAGTTCACCACACCCTATCATCCACAATCAAATGGACTGGTTGAGAGGTTTAATAAAACTCTCAAAGGAATGATAATGGGACTCCCTGAAAAACTCCGCAGGAGATGGGATGTCCTGTTACCTTGCCTCCTTTTTGCTTACAGGGAGGTACCCCAAAAAGGAGTGGGCTTCAGCCCCTTTGAACTCCTATTTGGACACCCTGTGAGAGGTCCTCTAACACTTGTGAAGGAGGGTTGGGAACAACCTTTAAAAGCTCCAAAGCAAGACATAGTGGACTATGTACTTGGCCTAAGATCTAGGATGGCTGAGTACATGAAAAAGGCCAGTAAAAACCTTCAGGCCAGCCAAGAGCTCCAAAAGCAATGGCATGACCAGAAGGCTGTTCTGATTCAGTACCAACCAGGGCAGAAAGTGTGGGTCTTGGAGCCTGTGGCCCCAAGAGCACTCCAAGACAAATGGAGTGGACCCCACATCATTGTTGAAAAGAAGGGAGAAGCCACCTACTTGGTTGACTTAGGCACTGCCAGGAGTCCCCTTAGGGTGCTCCATGTCAATCGCCTGAAACCCTACTATGACAGGGCTGATCTCACCCTGCTCATGGCAACAGATGAAGGACAGGAAGAAGAGAGTGACCCTCTCCCTGATCTCTTCTCTTCCCCCTAACAAGATGCTCTAGTGGAAGGTGTAGTACTGGCAGATTGTCTTACTGCTGAGCAGAAAGACCACTGCATAAATCTCCTGGGTCAGTTTTCTGAACTCTTTTCTACTGTGCCAGGCACCACTTCTTGGTGTGAGCACACTATAGATACTGGAGACAGCTTGCCTGTCAAAAGTAAGATCTATAGGCAGGCTGACCATGTCAGGGATTGCATAAAACATGAGGTTCAGAAAATGCTTGAACTGGGAGTGGTTGAGCACTCTGAAAGTCCATGGGCCTCTCCTGTGGTACTTGTACCAAAGCCTCATTCCAAAGATGGGAAAAGGGAAATGAGATTTTGTGTTGACTACAGAGGTCTCAACCAGATAACAAAAACTGGTGCTCACCCTATACCCAGGGCAGATGAGCTAATAGATACACTGGCATCTGTCAAGTATCTAAGCACCTTTGATTTGACTGCAGGGTATTGGCAGATCAAGTTATCAGAGGATGCAAAAGCAAAAAATGCATTTTCAACCATTGGAGGGCACTACCAATTCACAGTAATGCCTTTTGGATTGAAGAATGCACCTGCCACTTTTCAAAGGTTGGTGAATACAGTCCTGCAAGGGCTGGAATCTTTTAGTGCAGCATATCTAGATGATATAGCTGTCTTTAGCTCCAGCTGGGATGATCACCTGGTCCACCTATGGAATGTTTTAGAGGCCCTGCAAAAGGCAGGCCTCACTATCAAGGCTTCAAAGTGCCAGATGGGGCAGGGGAAAGTGGTTTATCTGGGACACCTGGTAGGTGGAGAACAGATTGCACCACATCAGGGGAAAATGCAAACTATTATAGATTGGGTTCCCCCTACAACTCAGACTCAGGTGAGAGACTTTTTAGGCCTCACTGGGTACTACAGGAGGTTCATAAAGAACTATGGCTCCATTGCAGCCCCTCTTAATGACCTCACATCTAAGAAAATGCCTTAAAGGTATTATGGACAGCAAACTGTCAGAAAGCTTTTGAGGAGCTGAAGCAGGCCATGTGCTCTGCACCTGTCCTGAAAAGCCCCTGTTACTCCAGAAAATTCATTGTCCAAACTGATGCATCTGAATTAGGGGTAGGGGCAGTCTTATCACAACTTAATTCTGAGGGCCAAGATCAACCTGTTGCTTTTATCAGCAGGAGGTTGACCCCTAGAGAAAAGCGTTGGTCTGCCATAGAGAAGGAGGCCTTTGCTGTGGTCTGGCCACTGAAGAAATTGAGGCCATACCTGTTTGGCACTCACTTCATTGTTCAGACAGACCACAAACCTCTACTTTGGCTAAAACAAATGAAAGGTGAAAACCCTAAATTGTTGAGGTGGTCCATATCTCTACAGGGAATGGACTATACAGTGGAACATAGACCTGGGAGTACCCACTCCAATGCAGATGGACTCTCCAGATATTTCCACTTAGACAATGATGACTCATCAGGTCATGGCTAGTCTTATTGTCCTTCGTTTGGGCGGGGGGGGTTGTGTAGGAAAGTACCATCTTGCCTGGCATGTTACCCCCATATTTCACTGTATATATGTTGTTTTAGTTGTATGTGTCACTGGGACCCTGCCAGCCAGGGCCCCAGTGCTCATAAGTGTGCCCTGTATGTGTTACCTGTGTTATGACTAACTGTCTCACTGAGGCTCTGCTATCCAGAACCTCAGTGGTTATGCTCTCTCATTTCTTTCCAAATTGTCACTAACAGGCTAGTGACCAATTTTACCAATTTACATTGGCATACTGGAACACCCTTATAATTCCCTAGTATATGGTACTGAGGTACCCAGGGTATTGGGGTTCCAGGAGATCCCTATGGGCTGCAGCATTTCTTGTGCCACCCATAGGGAGCTCTGACAATTCTTACACAGGCCTGCTACTGCAGCCTGAGTGAAATAACGTACACGTTATTTCACAGCCATTTACCACTGCACTTAAGTAACTTATAAGTCACCTATATGTCTAACCTTTACCTGGTAAAGGTTGGGTGCTAAGTTACTTAGTGTGTGGGCACCCTGGCACTAGCCAAGGTGCTCCCACATTGTTCAGGGCAAATTCCCCAGACTTTGTGAGTGCGGGGACACCATTACACGCGTGCACTATACATATGTCACGACATATGTATAGCGTCACAATGGTAACTCCGAACATGGCCATGTAACATGTCTAAGATCATGGAATTGTCACCCCAATGCCATTCTGGCATTGGGGAGACAATTCCATGATCCCCCGAGTCTCTAGCACAGACCCGGGTACTGCCAAACTACCTTTCCCGGGGTTTCACTGCAGCTGCTGCTGCTGCCAACCCCTCAGACAGGTTTCTGCCCTCCTGGGGTCCAGCCAGGCTGGACTGCTCTGAGTGGCCAGTGCCAGCAGGTGACGTCAGAGACTCCTTCTGATAGGCTCCTCCAGGTGTTGCTAGCCTATCCTCTCTCCTAAGTAGCCAAACCTCCTTTTCTGGCTATTTAGGGTCTCTGCTTTGGGGAATTCTTTAGATAATGAATGCAAGAGCTCATCAGAGTTCCTCTGCATCTCTCTCTTCACCTTCTGCCAAGGAATCGACTGCTGACCGCGCTGGAAGCCTGCAAAACTGCAACAAAGTAGCAAAGACAACTACTGCGAACTTGTAACGCTGATCCTGCCGCCTTCTCGACTGTTTTCCTGGTGGTGCATGCTGTGGAGGTAGTCTGCCTCCTCTCTGCACTAGAAGCTCCGAAGAAATCTCTCGTGGGTCGACGGAATCTTCCTCCTGCAACTGCAGGCACCAAAGAACTGCATCACCGGCCCTCTGGGTCTCCTCTCAGCACGGCGAGCTAGGTCCCTTGAACTCAGCAACTCTGTCCAAGTGACTCCCACAGTCCAGTGACCCTTCAGTCCAAGTTTGGTGGAGGTAAGTCCTTGCCTCCCCACGCTAGACTGCATTGCTGGGAACCACGTGTTTTGCAGCTACTCCGGCTCCTGTGCACTCTTCCAGGATTTCCTTTGTGCACAGCCAAGTATGGGTCCCCGGCACTCTAACCTGCAGTGCACGACCTCCTGAGTTGTCCTCCGGTGTCGTGGAACCCTCCTTTGTGAGTTCGGGTGAGCTCCGGTTCACTCCACTTCGTAGTGCCTGTTCTGGCACTTCTGCGGGTGCTGCTTGCTTCTGAGTGGGCTCTCTGTCTTGCTGGACGCCCCCTCTGTCTCCTCACGCAATTGGCGACATCCTGGTCCCTCCTGGGCCACAGCAGCATTCAAAAACCATAACCGCAACCCTTGCAGCTAGCAAGGCTTGTTTGCGATCTTTCTGCACGGAAACACCTCTGCACGACTCTTCACGACGTGGGACATCCATCCTCCAAAGGGGAAGTTTCTAGCCCTTGTCGTTCTTGCAGAATCCACAGCTTCTACCATCCTGTGGCAGCTTCTTTGCACCCACAGCTGGCATTTCCTGGGCATCTGCCCACTCCCGACTTGATCGTGACTCTTGGACTTGGTCCCCTTGTTCCACAGGTACTCTCGTCAGGAAATCCATTGTTGTTGCATTACTGGTGTTGGTCTTCCTTGCAGAATTCCCCTATCACGACTTCTGTGCTCTTTGGGGAACTTAGGTGCACTTTGCACCCACTTTTCAGGGTCTTGGGGTGGGCTATTTTTCTAACCCTCACTGTTTTCTTACAGTCCCAGCGACCCTCTACAAGGTCACATAGGTTTGGGGTCCATTCGTGGTTTGCATTCCACTTCTAGAGTATATGGTTTGTGTTGCCCCTATCCCTATGTGCCCCCATTGCATTCTATTGTGACTATACATTGTTTGCACTGTTTTCTATTGCTATTCCTGCATATTTTGGTACTGTGTACATATATCTTGTGTATATTTTCTATCCTCATACTGAGGGTACTCACTGAGATACTTTGGCATATTGTCATAAAAATAAAGTACCTTTATTTTTAGTATATCTGTGTATTGTGTTTTCTTATGATATTGTGCATATGACACTAGTGGTACTGTAGGAGCTTCACTCGTCTCCTAGTTTAGCCTAAGCTGCTCTGCTAAGCTACCTTTTCTATCAGCCTAAGCTGCTAGGCACCCCTCTACACTAATAAGTGATACCTGGGCCTGGTGCAAAGTGTAAGTACCCCTTGGTACCCACTACAAGCCAGTCCAGCCTCCTACACTATGTTTTTGCATTAAACATGTATTATACTTCCGTGGGCTTCTCAGTGTTGTTTTTTCTTCCACATACACTGATAACGTTTCTTGTTTCTGAGTGATTAATAAATGTTCTAATAGTTTGCCCTTCCACAACTGTTATTTGATTGTGGTCTACAGAGTGAGACAGGTGTGGGTGCCTTGTTACTGTTGGGTATCTTGACTAGTCTATTATGCTAATCTTCCATACTGCATGTCAAATCGGGTGACTATGCTCACCAACACTGTTATACTAGACACTACTTACTAACAGCACATAAAGATATGTCAATATGCAGACAACACACTGAACGTCTCCTCAGTCCAAGAAATTCAGTAATTCAAATCCTTCCTCTACCTTAAACTGAATGTGATGGCAACTACCTATCTGAAGCTCATCCCAAACAAACGACAAATCCTCCTAGCCATCAACTATATAAAATAACTCTAAATTCATGTGTGGCTATGTTGTTTGAAATTAGGCAGACTCATCTCCCCCAGGTGACACTCACTACAAAATCACTTGGATTCGATTGTATTACTGATTACCAACTCCCAGAACATTGCGATATACTAATGTTGAGGATTGAAAAAATGAAGGACAAAATATCAAAAGGTAAGTGTATATTTGGAAGTATGGATTAATTATTCCTCATTCCTTGATGTATATGTACAGAGTAGGTAGATATGTGGTGTTAAGTATAGAAAATCGAAACGTATCTCTCAATATTTTTTTCATTATGTATTTTTCAATATTTTGTCCTTAATGTTGTGTGGCATCGATATTCTTGTGTCAATGTTCACACTCTTGGATTCACATTAGACACTAACCTCTCATTCAACGTACACATAAAGCAAGGCAGCATAGCAGTTATCCCTTCTGAAAAAGTGAGACCAGTCCTATAAGAAAAGCTTCAAAACAACAGTTCAAGACCTTTTCCTCTTTCATCTACATGGAGGTAGCATTAAACTCATTGGACTCCCCAGGACCACACTGGCCCTCTGAAAAGACGTGTTACATCAGATAGAATGCTTTTCAAATGCCTGAAGAAGGGACCACCTCGGCTCAGCAATGAATGAATTACACAGGCTCCACTAAGAGCTCACATCGTCTTTCAGATTCGCTACTTCAGATTCAAAGCCACCAGAAATGGCACCCCTGCAGCCCACTACCACAAATATGCACGTGGAATACTGGAAACAACAAAAATTCAGAAATAAAGACTAGCCTTCGCTAGCTATACACTCAGTAACTGGAACAACATCTTCATCAACATCTGAACCACTCCCACCCTCTGGCACCTCTCCCCTACATATCTCCTAGGTCAATGTTAATAATCATGAATCTTATTTCTGAGTTCTGCCCATCATTTAGGGCTCCACTGCTCTATAGCTAGGTCTGTGCTTCAGAAATATGATCACATTAGATACATGAACTCCGAGGGTGAATGATTACATGGCAACTCCTTTCAATGTACAGTATTAAGTAATTCTGTTTAAGACACAGAGTAACCAGCCTACTCCCTGTGCAACAGATATTAGACAGAAAACTTCAGGTTGAGAAATTCTGCATTCACTGCTGCTTTGCAGGTTAATAGTGTTTACCTCACAAATGTTTAAAAGCATACGTATATACAAAACGGGAAAGGAGTGCCTTATATTTTGTGAAGCTACAATGTCTCAGACATAGGTTACTTATAACTATTCTAAATAATGAATATGCCTTTTATTTAGAAATCTTAAATTCTGCCTGTAGAACTGCACAATTAGATTTTGAATAAAACATCCTCATGTTAAACATTATTAAGGGACAACAATGAAGGAGAAATATTATCCATTATTGCGCCCCAAATTTACCTTCTGTTAATTCATGCTAGAAAATATGTCGGTGATTAGTTTAAATGCAGATATTTTTCCTGCTACATAGTTCTGGTAAAATTATCCCAGCACAGTGTATGGTCGCCAACAACAGACAGCAAAAGTGATAAATTGTTAATTTGGATCAGCCAGACCAGGGAACAACCTTAGGTTTTTCAAAACCTGTTACCAAAATCACAGGGCCTCCATGAAGTCAAAATGGAGCAGAAACCTCTGCCGAGAACACAGCAGGATATCATTGAGATGCTTCCCAAACAAAAGTTCATATGTTTAATTCTTCCAAGAGATATTTTATCTCAAAGGAAAGTGGTGTGATGGAAGGACACCAATCTGCAGTAAACTCTGTACTTTTGAAATAACAGACATTTCAATGAATGTGGTACGTGCACAGATGCTGCCCCAACCCTTCCAAAATGATTCCAGTGGAACAGCACTGAAAAGCACTGCTTACCACTAATATTTTAATTAGATGTTCAGCTGTAAATAATTCTTAACCACAGAGAATTCACCATCAGTGAATTACTTGGTACCAAACCAGGACTGAGGCCCTCATTTCGACTTCAGCGTACAGAAAAGCCCGTCCCACAGTCAGGTCACCACCAATGCGGTGACTTTACCACAGCCCCCATTACGAGTTTCCCACTGGATCAGGGACGGCAACAGAGTTTCCACCCGCTGGTCCAGCAGGAAACAGCCCACAACATTGACGCCGGCTCGTAATCGGCAAACAGTGAAAAGCGCGACGTGGCTGTCCATGGGGTCCCCTGCACTGAGTCTCCGCCAGCTTTTGCATGCAGCACTGCACTGGTGCATTAGGACTGCCAGCACTGCTAGTCCCTCCGGTGGAGAGAAGCTGGCGGTCCGACTGTGGCCGAACTGCCACAGTCATAATTTGGTGGTCTGACCGACGCCAAAGCGGTCGGACCACCGCTTTGGCAGCGGTCAGACTGTCACCTTCAGTCCGGAGGTCCTAGGACCGCCAGACTCGTAATGAGGGCTTGAGTCTTCTTTTCATGTCTCAGAACCCAACCACACCAAATTTCTCCAAGAAATCAGACCCTCTGTTGAACTCTACCATCTAAGCCTAATTATTTGAAGTACGCCCACATGAACTTGTAGGAAATCCCATTTCCATGTCGGTCCAATAGATTCTAGTTCTTCATTGAAGAAGTATCTTCAGTGCATCCGAATCTCCTTTGTTGTATTTATCAACATTCCACTTATCATTCCAATGAAAATCAGGTGTTTCATTCCAGAATGTAGCATTGCACGGAACTTCCTCAGCACTGCTTATAGTCACCTAATCAATTAATTTCATTAACTGATGTAAAAGATAGTTAATCGTCACGAAGCAAAAATAACCGGGCTTTATAGCTGAGCCGTCCAACAACTGTAACAAGGAATGGTATTTGTAATATAGCAGCATAGTTTCAGCATATGATGAAAAAGGCTACATTTGACTGTGTTTTGGATATTTTAAGCAACCCCATTTAAGAAATTCCAGACTGCCTAAGAAAAATGAAAAAGAAAAGGGCTGGGACCTTCTTACAAACAAAAAATATTAACAGGACAAACTCTTCTGCTCTGAAATATTTTCACCCAGTTGAAAGCCTTAAAGAGACGTGTCGCGATCAGCTCAAACTTGTCATTGAGGCAAAGAACTCAAATCAGGCCTCGTATCTGGCTGCATCACAGAAAAGGCAACTTTAAAAACAGTTGATGATGCACCCTGTATAATTGTTGATTCCTCTTTTTGTATCCTTTCTGACCTATAAGTGGTCTTCAACATGGTCAACTACACCATTTTCCTGTCAATCCACAGATATAAAATAGGTCTGAATTGTGCAGTCCTAAGTTGGTTCTCGTTATATTTAGAAAACAGCTATCAGATGGCCAATTTTATCTCTAAACGTTTAGCAATATATAAAGGCTTTCTCCACGATTCTAATCTCTCTTTCACCACCTTCAACTTATACTTGGGAGTACCTGGCTTGCAGTATCAGGGCCTGATTTAGAACTCGGCAGACAGGTTAGTCCATCATAACAGTGATGGATCTCCCATCCACCAAAATCTAAATCCTTTTATCTTCAATGGGATTACAATTTTGGCAGACAGGATAGCTGTCAGCGTTGTGACAGAGTAACCCATCCTCAGAGTTCAAAATCAGGCCCTCAGTCTCTTTAACTTCTTATATCACTTTCATGCTAATGACACTGAGCTGCATATTAGAATCTATTCTGCTAAAGAGGTGGAATTCATGGTCTCAGTTATTAATAACATTCTAGTTTGATTTTCAGTACATTACTCAATCCACTTAGAAAAAGGAACGTTTGTTCTGAGATCCCTATTGACGTGCCCCATTCCATCTTTGGTTCAACTACATTTTTTTACTAAAATTCAGTTTTAAACAGCAATCCTTTCCTTGTGGATTGTGTTCTTGGCTTCTTCTCAGACAAAATCATGGACTTCAAGTAAACATCCACTCAGTGGCAAAGGAGGCTCAATTCCAACTTGGATAATGCAATACAATCAAATATTTCATCTAGGCTCCATATTTAACACACAAAGCTCAATTTGTAGTACTCCTGATGGTATTAAGTGTGACTAGTGTAGTGTTCTTCTCATAGGAATTCTCAAACTGCATCCACTTCCCATAAAAGCTGTTCTCCAAGTAGTTGCCAGGTTCGTTACTGGCACAAAAAAGTTTGATCATATCTCACTGTTGGTACTAGAATGTCTTCTGCCTGGTGTACAGGTGTATTCATTTGCCCAGAGTGACCGACTGTTCATATCTGGTATCCATGATTTTTATCCATAACATCATGCTAATCATATGTGTGCAGAGAGGACTAGGTCTGTCCCTGACATGAGTATGTGCTACACTTGACTGGCAACCAGAAGGGGCACATCAAGCGTGTCCTCAATGACTGACAGTGGGCAACTGTCTCAGTCACAGGTTTAACATCCAGAGTACCGTGTTTTGAGAATCCACAGTGTGACCAAACCTTTTTCTCTCAGCCACTGGAGTGGAGACCTTCTGGCCCACTTGTGTAAACATCTGCTTCCATGTACTTACCCAGATTCTTGCACCAACATCTAGAGTGTGTGTTAAATGCATTGATGTTTGTGACGTGTGGTATAGGCACAGTGAGTGAATGAGCCGGAGTTATATAAGGCAGTGTGATCCATTTTGCAAACCATTGGCCTGGATGTGCACATGGTGGAGGCGAAGGTTATGTTGTCACACAGTGTAAGTGTACAGATCGCATTCCTGAGGGCAAGTTTATTAAATTAGGTGTGAGGCTGTTAACGTTGAAACTAATGTAGAAAAGTTATGTATTCTGAGTGATGAATTTGCCTAGAAAATGTATTAACTTAGAGAAAAATAATGCATGCAATTGAAGGTGTGCCCACGTGAGTGGCCATCAATGTTCACAAAGTATAGTTATTAATGGTTTATTAATATGAAATAATGAGCTTATGTTTGAATAATGTAGTAATATGTCATATTAAGAGTTATGTATTTTATATTAGCTTTTTTGATCGTAGGCTTTAACTTAGTGAGGTCTTGGCCTAGTTGCACGGCCTCCTGTCAAGCTGCATTTCATAATAGTTTTTATAAAAGGGGTGCTTAGAGAATTAAAATGTCATTTTCCACTGTACTGTCCGTGTGCTCGTAGCTGAAGTTAGTTCTCATGAGAAACTGCTTGCTAGTAGAGACTGTACTGCGAATGCAACAATGTTTAACTTAGTGTGTAAAAGTGAACTTCTTGGGAGCGGAGGAAAGGACTCTCTGACTGGAGTATAAGCTACATCAAAATTGATACCTGACGAGTCAGATGACGAGAAGCGGGAAAAGGGAAGCCAATCATCAACCTGTGAACCATGTAGTAGTAGTATTGTAGATTTGAGAAATTTGTTTTATTGGACTAAAAGTATCCATGCGATTCTCTGACCAATGATAGTAGGGGAAGTAGATTTAGAAAATCTAACTTAGCCGGACTGCAGTAAAAGAAGATGTCCACATGCCTAACGTCTTGCTGACCGAACTGGTGTCCAGATGACGAAGACTGTCTTAGCTTGCCGATCCAATTGAGGAGAGGTATATAATCAATGTTATTGATTGCTATGTCTATTTGCTTTTGTTTCTGGGTACCAACTGCTATTTTGACAGAGCCATAGTTAGATGTTTTCCAAATGTATGTGAATAGATTGTTTTGCATGCTAATCTGGTGTTAGTTAGGGTCCTCACTGATGAAGGTTGATTCACTAAATAACAACTGATGTCTTTTCATTACTGACCTTAATGTATGCTATATCATTTGCGCAGTTATTCTTGCTATTGATTTGTATCGTAACTTTGGAATGTGCAGTAGCTCAAGCTTTGATTAGATTGCGGATTTTGAGGATGAGTTACATAATATTAGCAGTGTTCATATAAGGAAATACAAATTCTAACCCTTACATAAAGGTGTGATTATTCATGATCATGAGGTCATGGTGTGTATAAATTGCTGACTCCTATTGATTGTTAATGTTATTGATTGTGGTGGGATTTGATCTGTATTGGTATGGGATACATGGTAGGAAAACCTCAAAGCGAGTCAAAAGGTCTGACGGCCTATTCGCATCTCCCTTTCAAGTTTACTTATTAAGTTTTGACGCGCTAATAGAGATGGTAGCAGAGATTGATGGTCAGCCTCCTTAAGAGCCCATCATAGATGTCCGGTAAATCGTCTATCTCCTTAAGAGCTCGCCATATGACCCAGAGATGGTAGGAGATAGATATTAGAGGTTTCGTCCCAGAAATTGCAAGCGAGAAATAAGAGGTGCTCCAAGAGACGATAACAGGGTTTTGTTAGATTTAATGATACAAAGTGGAAAGAAAATGTGCCCCTAAGTAACTGAAATGACTTTGCTAGAATCTTGGAGCTTGCCAATGATTGTTTGAAGATGTTCTTGGCGTTCTACTGAGGGTGTGAATGAAGTAGGTTTTGCGCTTGCACAGCTTATGCAACCCGCAGGTGAATTGTGATGTTTTTGAGGGTTTAGGGAGTTTGTGTACTCCAAATGAAGTTGTAGAAGGAGTGTGCGAGTAGGGAAGTCGTCAAACTTCACATGTGTGTGGCGCTTTGTGCTCAAACATTGTCCATGTGGTTGTTGGTATACGGACCCTGCATGGTCTAAGACTCCGGAGTATATTGAAAAGTGTATAAGACACATGGTTTTTGTTGTAATTTGTCTGGTTTAATAGGTCAGTCGGGCGTGGTCGACAAGTCAGAGTGTGAGTCAAGGTGAGTGAAATAAATTTTCGACTGAGATCTGGCGAGTCCTATGTGCACCAGGACAGACCCACTGATCAGTTGAGAGTGAAATTGGCGGGTCGAATTTTGCTTGCGAATGAGGGAAACTGAGAAAGAAGGAGTAGCTGTTAGAGCAAAACGCCTTCAGTGAAAAATCCGTAAAGTTTCTGAAGCGATTGTGTTACCCTACAAATTGGGTTTTGATTATGTTTGGTGCTTGCAATAAAAGTGCATTAGTTTGTGTGAAGCTGAGTTTGGGAGGACAAGCCTCAAGACTTTGTCAGCCGCAGTACGTGTGTGTGTGACATCATTGGAGCCACACTGGGATAGGTTGGTTAGTGAGAAGGGTTGAGCACGGATTTGCCAGCCGCCTGTGTAGCGCAATTGGTTGAGAAGGTGGATGAAGAGAATTCTGAGATTAAAAGTCACTTCCTGATTCGATTTGAATAGCCTAAAAGTTGCAGAAATGACATTTTTCAAAGCTTTAAAGGGTGCTTGAAGGGGAGATATGTACATTACATCGAGTATAGGGGATATTACACCACTTGAAGGTACACCATCTTACATTGTAATTGAAGAACAGGGTGTCACATCATGTCTTTGGTTGAAACAATGGTGCAAAGTGACAGAAAAGGATGGGAACTTGGCGTTCCCTGCCCACAGAACCTTTAGTTTGAGGAGCTTAGAGAATCTGAGGAGGGTGCTGTATGATCTAAAACCCCCTCTGAGACCGGCACAGTTTGAGGCGCTGGCAATCTGTGAGGTAGTGGCCAGATAGCAACAGCAACAGAAACTTGAGAGGAGGATGAAAAAGGCAGAAAAGACACCAGTGGAAGCTAGATGGGACCACGCTCAGAAAATGTGGAGAGCTGAGACCTTATAGGGGATAAAGTTGTTTCCAGCAATTACACAGGACAGTGAAATAGAAGGGAGAAAAGCTATCAGAAAGATGAATAGGAGCCCTTCCGAGAGTAGGGAGCAGAGACCAAGGGAATCTAGGATATCTTTTACATTTGACAAAGAATTAGACGATGGTGAGTTTATTTTACAGTTATTGAGAGATCGTCCCCTGCCGTATACAGCGCAAGAGAATGGTCCGAGTACCAGTGCAAATTCTTCAGCACCGACGCAGGTTAATGCGACAGTGAGTCCTGTACAGGTTAATCCGAGTATGCCACAGAGTGCGATGCAGAGCAGTCTTATTGCACCTATTGCTCCGATAGCATCAGAGCAGGTGCCACAGTTAAACGTCCCAAGGATTTACCCTGATGTACCTGTAGTGGAAACAGCTACTAACCTAATAGTGCCTACAAGACAGGTTTTCCGAAACCGATGTTGGTTCAGCCATAGCCAACTGCACTTTTGCTGCCACAAGTGATGCCAAAGTACACTCCAATAACAGGGACACCGACCGAGACGTCTTTATTAATGAGTCAGAGTATGGGAACTATGTACCTACAGAATTTATGTGTTAGACCAAGCCCTGATGCTGTATCTGTACCTGTTACCATTGGACCAGTTGTACCTTTGTTCACACCAGAGAAAACCAGTGTAAATGGACAGGGAGTCCCGAGTCGGAATTCAATGAGGGGAGGACTTAATGAGAGTGTCCAAGTAGTCTCTCTTGTGGGACAGACTTTTGATGGATCGAAATCATTGTTAGACCTCAGATACTGTTATGGGGTCGAATGTCAGTCAGAGTGTGAAATTACCGACACCGCAGTCCTCGAATACAGTGGTGCGACAGGTGCCACATGCCCAGGCCAGTACTATTTTGCTTCAAAGTTTGAATGCCCAGCAATTGACTGAATGGTTAGACAAGCTGAGTACCCCACAGAATGCCCGTAGGGAAGAGGAGAACTTGAATTGTGCGAAACTGAGGATGGAAGCGAGTGAACTTATTGAAGGAACTTTAGGTGTGAACAGATTAGAGTCCTACACAGAAGCAGAGCTGAGATATCAGTGCCTGAAAATTATGAGGGAAGTGAGCAATGTGCACTAAAGGTTAGCAGATGTGGCAGAGAAGTACGGCTTAGAAATAGAAAAGACAATGCATTTGAAAAGGAGTTACAGGTTAGACTTTGATACAAAAGATTTGGAACAAATGAGGTCTGCAGGGATGAAGGCACACATTAGACAGTTGCTCCAAAATGTCCAAGCATGGGGAGCTTTAGACAAGTGGGAAGGTAGATGGGTAAAGAAAAGAGATAAAAAGAAAAGGGATTCTGCGGAACTGACTGCAAATGTGCAGCAGAGTAAGGATCCAGTAAAACATGTTACTAATGAGAGAGATTCCAGGAGGGAATTTTGTTCTGTCCCTTGGAGTAGAAGTGACATTTTGTCTTTTACTAATGATTACCCCAGGTTGAGAGAGAAGCCAGTAGAATTGTACTGGCAAAGTGCCTGTGGGAAGACTTGAACACTCTGTTAGAGATAGTAGTCCCAGCTGATCTGTGGATAGAGTGTAAGAGGAGTATTGATTGGCCAATGAAAGAACCAGAGGAAGACCAGACTACAGGTGCGCCGTCTCCTGAAGTAATTAAATACTATTACAAAGTGATTGAATTCTTGAAAACGAGAATTTAGCCAAAGAATGTTGACTGGCAGAGAATAGACAGGACAGCTCAGGAAGCCAAGGAATCCATACATGCATATTATGAGAGATTATTGCAGGTTTTTAAGTATTACAGTGGTACAGAAACGATCGAGCCGAAAGACATGATTCATTTTGTGTTTAGATTTGTAGAAGGATTGAGACCTGAAATTAGCCAGATGATTAAGAGTCATTTGATTTGCTGGCAGGCAAAGCCGATCAATGAAGTGTTGCCGTATGCAAAGTACAGTAGTGAAGAGATTGAATTAAAGCAGAGAAGTTGAAGGAAAAGATGAGGGTGATGCAGATTAAAGCGGCACAGACACAGACAGGGATGCAGGCAAACTTTCCACAGCAACAGCAGCAGCAGGGAAATGTGGTGTTTCAAAACCAGATGAGAGACAGAGGTCGCGGAGGAATGGGTAACGAAAACCGTAGCCCCGATCTGAATACTGTGGTGGTTCAAAATGATGTGCAGGGAATGAAGAGATTATTGCCTTGTCACGCTTGCAGAGCAGTCGGTAATTGGAAACTGGAATGTCCAATGATAGTACAGGAAGGTGTTGCTCAGCAAACAAATGGCATCAGCTCGTTTCAAAATGTGAAAGGACAAAGAATAAGGGGTCATAATCCGAATTTTCGTAACAATGTGAATCAAATGCAAAATTTCCAGCCCATGCAGCAAGTGGAAATGCCACGTTTACAAATGACACAGTTACATCCAGTGCAACAGCAGGTTCCAAAGGTACCTAGACAGCAAATACTAATGCCTCAAGCCCCAATGGAACAGCAGCAAGTGATGCTTCCTCAACAGGTCACAGGTCAGAAGGGTAACCAGAGTAATAATACAGTTCACCAATTGCCGTTACACAGTGAGAATGGAATATATGATGATTGGGTGAGCGAGAGTTCGGATAAGGAGGAATGTGTGTTCGCAGCATCGTTAGAAGTGGATCAGAGAGGCCCATATGTGAAGTGAAAGGTAAAGGGTCACAAGGTTTAATTCTTGGTCGACACAGGAGCTACACGCTGTACAGTGAGAACTGCAGAAGTACCGAATTTGCCTCTGTCAGGAAAGACAGTTCAGATCGTAGGAGTAGCGAATCACTATTTGACCAACCCAATTACAGAACCAGTACGGGTTAAAATTAGCAACTTTAAAGGTTTGCACAAATTTGTGGTCGGTGATTCAAGACCGGTATCTGTACTGGGAAGAGACTTGCTTTGTAAATCCAAGTGCTCGATTACTTGCTGAAATGATGGAATTGAGATACAGACAATTAGTAATGATGAGGATGGTCCAGCTCTGGAGACCGAATGTGAGATCGTTAATGAGGAGTAGCCCCTGATTGATTACTTTCCAGTGTTCTCGGTGAAGGAGAATCCTTCAGATTTGCAAGGAACGGTCAAAGAAAAAGTGTTGGATCTGACAGGGAAAGAGATATGTCTGATAAAGAGAGTTGAGCCAGTTAAGGTTCCTGTAAAACCAAATGCAGTTTTCCTCAGATTCCCCAGTACCACATGCCACAGGATGTCCTTATGAAGGTTGCTCACATAATCGCAGAATTTGTAAAACAAGGGGTCTTGAAAGAGGTGTTGAGCAGCCCAGGTAATTCACCAATAATGGGATTGAAAAAGCCCTGTGGGAAGGTTCAAATTGTCCAGGATTTGAGCAAAATAAATAAAATTGTGGTAAAATGCTGTCCATGGTACTAAATCCAGCAGCAATTCTGTTTCAGATTGCATGTGATGCTGAGTGGTTCACCTTCATTGACTTGTCACAGGCTTTCTTTTCTGTGCCTCTTAATGACAACAGCCAATTTCTCTTTTGTTTCAAATTTCTGGACAGAGTTTACTGTTGATGTCGAATTCCTCAAGGGATTTCTGAGTCACTGTCAGGGAGATCGGATCCTCGGGGTTTGCGCCTGTTCCCAATATGTCCACCCCTTGGCAGCTCCAAACTCTACTAGCTATTATAGCACAAAGTTAAAGAATGGCCAAGTGGGGGATGGGGTTTTAGGTTGGGAACAGTGGAGAAGGAGACTTGTGGGAGCAAGAGTTAGGAACACAATAGCAAGATTATGCACATTGACTTTCATAAACTTTGTTTCAAATATTTATATACTGATAACATGAATGATCAAGAGCTTTTCTATAACATGACCTTAATAGCTCTGGGTACCTGGAAAATAAAGAAGGATTAGGCAAACTTTCATATGAGCGTTTTTAGAATAACATCTTATACTTTGAACATTAAACTGTCTCAAGTTAGTTCTTGGAATAGCAACTACATTATAACAAGAATCAATGAACACATTAGTTTTCATGAATGAACTGCGATAGACTCATGAATGATATTGCAAGGTCACACTCTGTCTTGAATTTCAGGATTCAATTGCCTAGAAATTATTATACATTTTAATACAAAACTGTGCATCAAGATTTCAATGCCTAGAAATGATCGTGCACTCTGTCGATCTGATCTACAAGGGTTAATGGCCAAGAATGAATTGCGCACACTGCTGCCGATTCAACCATCAAGATTTAAATGCCAAGATAGGATTGCGCGCTCTGCCGATCTGAGCTGCAAGGGTTAATTGCCAAGAATGACTTGCGCACACTGTTGCCGATTCAACCATCAAGATTTTGATGTCAGGAAATGATCGTGCACACTGCCGACCTGATCTGCAAGAGTTAAATGCCAGGAATGAATTGCGCACACTGTTGCCGATTCGAACATCAAGGTTTAAATGCCAAGATAATGATCGAGCACGCGATCAACCAAAAGGCCCAAACCTCAAATATTTCTGAAAATGGAATCGGGGGCCTAACCCGCACACCCTGCTGACCTGAACTGCAAGAGTTAAATGGCAGGAATTAATTGCGCACACTGTTGCCGATTATAGCATCAAGGTTTTAATGGCAGGAAATGATTGCGCACATTGCGGACCTGAACTGCAAGAGTTAAATGCCAGGAATGAATTGCGCACACTGGTGCCGATTCGAACATCAACTTTTTAATGCCAGGAAATGATCGCGCATACTGCCGACCTGAACTGCAAGAGTTAAATGCCAGGAATTAATCGCGCACACTGGTGCTGATTCGAACATCAAGGTTTTAATGCCAGGAAATGATCGCGCACACTGCCGACCTGATCTGCAAGAGTTAAATGCCAGGAATGAAGTGCGCACACTGTTGCCGATTCGAACATCAAGGTTTAAATGCCAAGATAACGATCGAGCACGCGATCAACCAAAAGGCCCAAACCTCAAATATTTCTGAAAATGGAATCAGGGGCCTAACCCGACCTCTGCCTTACCGCCCTGCTGGAGGATCACCAAGATAACGAGGACAGGGCATGGAAAAGCCTAGGTAGGCCTTCGGAACAGGAGCTCAGGAAAATGCTGCTGCTCTGCACCGGGACCTCTGAATAGTGAGCACGTGGAGCTTTTTGTATTAGCTTTTTTGATCGTAGACCTTAACTTAGTGAGGTCTTGGCCTAGTTGAACGGCCTCCTGTCAAGCTGCATTTCGTAAGCGTTTTTATAAAATGGGTTCGTAGAGAATTAAACTGTCATTTTCCACTGTACCGTCCATGTGCTTGTAGCGGAGGTTAGTTCTCATGAGAAACTGCTTGTTAGTAGAGGCTGTACTGCGTTTAACTTAGGGTGTAAAAGTGACCTTCTCAGGAGCGGAGCAAAAGACTATCTGACTGGAGTATAAGCTACATCAAAATTGATACCTGACAAGTCAGATGACGAGAAGCAGGAGAAGGGATGCCAATCATCGACCTGTGAACCATGTAGTAGTATAATTGTAGATTTGAGAAATTCGTTTTATTGGTCTAAAGGTAAACATGCGATTCTCTGACCAATGAGAGTAGGGGAAGTCCTTTTAGGAAATCTAACTTAGCCGGACTGCAGTAAGAGAAGATGCCCACATGCCTGACGTCTTGCTGACCGAACTGGTGTCCTGATGACGAAAACTATCTTAGCTTGCCGATCCAATTGAGGAGAGGAATATAGTCGATGTTATTGATTACTATGTCTATTTGCTTTTGTTTCTAGGTACCAACTGCTATTTTGACAGAGCCATCGATAGATGTTTTCCAAATTTATGTGACTAAATTGTTTTGCATGAAGTCCAAACATGTGATGCTAATCTGGTGTTAGTTAGGGTCCTTACTGATGAAGGTTGATTCACTGAATAACAAATGATGTCTTTTATTTTCTGACCTTAATGTATGCTATATCATTTGGCAGTTATTCTTGCTATTGATTTGTATCGTAACTTTAGAATTTGTAGTAGTTCAAGCTTTGGTTAGATAATGATTTTTCTGCCACTTTGGACAGCCAGTATTGTTTTTGTATGTTTACCGTTTGATTTTGGGTATGAGTTACATAATATTAACATTGTTAATATAGGGAAATAAAACATCTAACTTTTACATAAAAGTGTGATTATTCATGATCGTGAGGTCATGGTGTGTATAAATTACTGACTCCTATAAATTGTTAATGTTATTGATTGTGGTGGGCTTTGATCTGTATTGGTATGGGATATATGGTGGGAAAACCTCGAAGCGAGTCAAAAGGTCTGTCGGCCTATTTGCGTCTCCCTTGTAAGTTTACTTATTAAGGTCTTACTCTCTATCAAGGGTGTGTGTGCATTTTAAAAGAAGAAAGGCAAACTATACAACATGTATGTGATATTGAATCTACTGTATAGTTTATTTAGGCAAATGTAAATTTGCAAATTCTGGTGAATTGCAACTGTGCATCTTTTTTTAAAGCTTTCGATGGTCTGCAAAAAGTGAATCTAAAAAAAGGGCTGCTTTATCAGCCTTCACAGTAGAGAGTAGCGATTCCTGCTACTGTGAAGGTCTGCAGGTGAGCTTCTGCCGCTGGGAGCTGTCCATTGTTGAAGACCCATTCTCCTGCTCACCCCCTTGCTAGCACTCAAAATCCGCACCCTGTACAGACCCCTACTCCATGAGCTCCCACTTCCTTCATGATAAGCTAGCTTTCTCTTAGCCCCTTTACACAATCCCCACAGTTGGATCCTCCTCATAGCCCCACCCCTGGCACCGCCCAGTGTCCACAATACCTTGGAATGCCAAAGGCAGAAAATACTGTGTAGACCACAGGCAGGGTAAACAGCCCAGTATGCAGATGTCAGGGGATTTCATTTTAGCATCAGCAACTTTCGGCAATGTTGAGAGCCTTTAGCCATCTGCCTGGAGGAGGACATTTCTCGGATTAAATTATGCAAGTGGGTTGCAGCACTTATTTGTGCCACCCGTTCAAGGAGCACTGCAAAACATGTCTACAAGCCTGCCCTTGCAGCCTTTGTGAACAGTTTAAAACTGGCATTTCGACCTGCTGAAATAAACCTTTTTCCAAGCATAAAACTTCTATTTGAGGAAATACACTTTTTCAAATTTGAAGAATCTTTATCATCCTTTTACACAACGTTTGTTGCAGGGTTTACATGCCAAACATATTTATGGCTCAGTTTGTGCACGGGTTCTTAGATACAAGCCAGACCCTTGGCTTCGCTCTGACATGACTATACATGTCAATTTGTTGGCTCACCCCCCTTTTATGCTCAGAAATCCAGTAGAGGAAAATTCAGTTTATTAAAAGAGGTAATGAATAATGTAAAGAAATGTTTGCATTAAAAAAACTCTCATAAATGCAAAACACTTGACAGGAATAAAAACATTTCTAGCTTACACGTCAAGATGTTTTAATTCTATTAAGGACACGGAGGCGAGGATTATGCTTTTCTCTCTCTTTACTGTAAACAAACAGCAGCCAATTAAAACACTTAAAACAAAAAACTACATTTTCCATGAAAACTGTAGTCCACAATATGCACCAATCACAGGCCTGAGCCTTGTACATCTAACTCTGCAAACATAGTCCTTCCTCTTTCTTTGCAATCAAAATCCAACAATACTTGACTCCCAGGAATGTGGAATCCTTGTAACACTGAAATGCCGCCAGAGAAACATTGACAGTCCTCTAGTCCGAAGAGACCAACTTTCTTCTTTACGAATCCATAGCAATCAGGCAGTTTTGTTATCCGCACCTGAAGAAAATAAGAAAAATGTGCAATAATATCTAATCCTTTATAAAATAATCCTATAAAATAGCCCAATAAAATGGGAGGGCATACAAATCTTCAATACATTCATAGTATTGTCAAACAGTATAGCAAGATAAAGATCATCATTATTTGCAGGGTCGGATAATCCTCGCCTCTGTGTCCTTAATATAATTGAAAATTCTTGCCGCGTATGCTAGAAAATGTTTTATTCTTTGTCAGGACTGGAGGCTTTGGATTATGCTAGTTCAAAGCTGATTTACCACTGTGGAAACAACATCAATGTAGGAGGCTGGACTGGCTTGTAGTGAGTACCAAGGGGTACTTACACCTTGCACCAGGCCCAGTTATCCCTTATTAGTGTATAGGGTGTCTAGCAGCTTAGGCTGATAGATAATGGTAGCTTAGCAGAGCAGCTTAGGCTGAACTAGGAGACGAGTGAAGCTCCTACAGTACCACTAGTGTCATATGCACAATATCATAAGAAAACACAATACACAGATATACTAAAAATAAAGGTACTTTATTTTTATGACAATATGCCAAAAGTATCTCAGTGAGTACCCTCAGTATGAGGATAGCAAATATACACAAGATATATGTACACAATACCAAAATATGCAGTAATAGTATTAGAAAACAGTGCAAACAATGTATAGTTACAATAGGATGCAATGGGGACACATAGGGATAGGGGCAACACAAACCATATACTCCAAAAGTGGAATGCGAACCACGAATGGACCCCAAACCTATGTGACCTTGTAGAGGGTCGCTGGGACTGTAAGAAAACAGTGAGGGTTAGAAAAATAGCCCACCCCAAGACCCTGAAAAGTGAGTGCAAAGTGCACTAAAGTTCCCCAAAGGACATAGAAGTCGTGATAGGGGAATTCTGCAGGAAAGATACAAACCAGCAATGCAACAACGATGGATTTCCAGTCGAGGGTACCTGTGGAACAAGGGGACCAAGTCCAAAAGTCACAAGCAAGTCGGAGATGGGCAGATGCCCAGGAAATGCCAGCTGTGGATGCAAAGAAGCTGCTACTGGACAGTAGAAGCTGAAGGTTCTGCAGGAACGACAAGGGCTAGGAACTTCCCCTTTGGAGGACGGATCCCTCACGCCGTGGAGAGTCGTGCAGAGGTGTTTTCCTGAAGAAAGACAGCAAACAAGCCTTGCTAGCTGCAAGTCGTGCGGTTACGGTTTTTGGATGCTGCTGTGGCCCAGGAGGGACCAGGATGTCGTCAATTGCGTCTGGGGACAGAGGGGGCGTCGAGCAAGACAAGGAGCCCTCTCAGAAGCAGGCAGCACCCGCAGAAGTGCCGGAACAGGCACTACGAAGAGGAGTGAAACGGTGCTCACCCGAAGTCGCACAAAGGAGTCCCACGTCGCCGGAGGACAACTTAGAAAGTCGTGCAATGCAGGTCAGAGTGCCGTGGACCCAGGCTTGGCTGTGCACAAAGGATTTCCGCCGGAAGTGCATAGAGGCCGGAGTAGCTGCAAAAGTCGCGGTTCCCAGCAATGCAGTCTGGCGTGGGGAGGCAAGGACTTACCTCCACCAAACTTGGACTGAAGAGTCACTGGACTGTGGGAGTCACTTGGACAGAGTTGCTGGATTCAAGGGACCTTGCTCGTCGTGCTGAGAGGAGACCCAGGGTACTGGTGATGCAGTTCTTTGGTGCCTGCGGTAGCAGGGGGAAGATTCCGTCGACCCACGGGAGATTTCTTCGGAGCTTCTAGTGCAGAGAGGAGGCAGACTACCCCCACAGCATGCACCACCATGAAAGCAGTCGAGAAGGCGGCAGGATCAGCGTTACAGAGTTGCAGTAGTCGTCTTTGCTACTTTGTTGCACTTTTGCAGGCTTCCAGCGTGGTCAGCAGTCGATTCCTTGGCAGAAGGTGAAGAGAGAGATGCAGAGGAACTCGGATGAGCTCTTGCATTTGTTATCTAAGGAAATCCCCAAAGCAGACACCCTAAATAGCCAGAAAAGAGGGTTTGGCTACTTAGGAGAGAAGATAGGCTAGCAACACCTGAAGGAGCCTATCAGAAGGAGTCTCTGACGTCACCTGCTGGCCCTGGCCACTCAGAGCAGTCCAGTGTGCCAGCAGCACCTCTGTTTCCAAGATGGCAGAGGTATGGAGCACACTGGAGGAGCTCTGGGCACCTCCCAGGGGAGGTGCAGGTCAGGGGAGTGGTCACTCCCCTTTCCTTTGTCCAGTTTCGCGCCAGAGCAGGGCTGAGGGGTCCCTGAACCGCTGTAGACTGGCTTATGCAGAAATGGGCACCATCTGTGCCCATGAAAGCATTTCCAGAGGCTGGAGGAGGCTACTCCTCCCCAGCCCTAACACCATTTTCCAAAGGGAGAGGGTGTAACACCCTCTCTCTGAGGAAGTCCTTTGTTCTGCCTTCCTGGGCCAAGCCTGGCTGGACCCCAGGAGGGCAGAAACCTGTCTGAGGGGTTGGCAGCAGCAGCAGCTGCAGTGAAACCCCGGGAAAGGCAGTTTGGCAGTACCCAGGTCTGAGCTACAGACCTGTGGGATCATGGGATTGTGCCAACTATGCCAGGATGGCATAGAGGGGGCAATTCAATGATCATAGACATGTTACATGGCCATAGTTGGAGTTACCATTGTGAAGCTACATATAGGTAGTGACCTATATGTAGTGCACGCGTGTAATGGTGTCCCCGCACTCACAAAGTCCGGGGAATTGGCCCTGAACAATGTGGGGGCACCTTGGCTAGTGCCAGGGTGCCCACACACTAAGTAACTTAGCACCCAACCTTTACCAGGTAAAGGTTAGACATATAGGTGACTTATAAGTTACTTAAGTGCAGTGTAAAATGGCTATGAAATAACGTGGACGTTATTTCACTCAGGCTGCAGTGGCAGGCCTGTGTAAGAACTGTCAGAGCTCCCTATGGGTGGCAAAAGAAATGCTGCAGCCCATAGGGATCTCCTGGAACCCCAATACCCTGGGTACCTCAGTACCATATACTAGGGAATTATAAGGGTGTTCCAGTATGCCAATGTAAATTGGTAAAATTGGTCACTAGCCTGTTAGTGACAATTGGAAAGAAATGAGAGAGCATAACCACTGAGGTTCTGATTAGCAGAGCCTCAGTGAGACAGTTAGTCATAACACAGGTAACACATACAGGCACACTTATGAGCACTGGGGCCCTGGCTGGCAGGGTCCCAGTGACACATACAACTAAAACCACATATATACAGTGAAAAATGGGGGTAACATGCCAGGCAAGATGGTACTTTCCTACACAACCCACCCCCCCCCCCCCCAAACAAAGGACAATAAGACTAGTCATTACCTGATGGGTCTTCATTGTCTAAGTGGAAATATCTGGAGAGTCCATCTGCATTGGAGTGGCTACTCCCAGGTCTATGTTCCACTGTATAGTCCATTCCCTGTAGGGATATGGACCACCTCAACAATTTAGGATTTTCACCTTTCATTTGTTTTAGCCAAAGTAGAGGTTTGTGGTCTGTCTCAACAATGAAGTGAGTGCCAAACAGGTATGGCCTCAACTTCTTCAGTGCCCAGACCACAGCAAAGGCCTCCCTCTCTATGGCAGACCAACGCTTTTCTCTAGGGGTCAACCTCCTACTAAAAAAAGCAACAGGTTGATCCTGGCCCTCAGAATTAAGTTGTGATAGGACTGCCCCTACTCCTAATTCAGATGCATCAGTTTGGACATAGAATTTTTTAGAGTAACAAGGGCTTTTCAGGACAGGTGCAGAGCACATGGCCTGCTTCAGCTCCTCAAAAGCTTTCTGACAGTTTGCTGTCCATAATACCTTTTTAGGCATTTTCTTGGATGTGAGGTCATTAAGAGGGTCTGCAATGGAGCCATAGTTCTTAATGAACCTCCTGTAATACCCAGTGAGGCCTAGGAAGGCTCTCACCTGAGTCTGAGTAGTAGGGGGAACCCAATCTATAATAGTTTGGATTTTCCCCTGAAGTGGTGCAATCTGTTCCCCACCAACAAAGTGTCCCAGATAAACCACCTTCCCCTGCCCTATCTGGCACTTTGAAGCCTTGATAGTGAGGCCTGCCTTTTGCAGGGCCTCCAAAACTTTCCATAGGTGGACCAGGTGATCATCCCAGATGGAGCTAAAGACAGCTATATTGTCCAGATATGCTGCACTAAAAGCTTCCAACCCTTGCATGACTGTGTTCACCAACCTCTTAAAAGTGGCAGGTGCATTTTTCAATCCAAAAGGCATTACTGTGAATTGGTAATGGCCTCCAATGGTTGAAAATGCAGTTTTTGCTTTTGCATCTTCTGATAATTTGATCTGCCAATACCCTGCAGTCAAGTCAAAAGTGCTTAGATACTTGGCAGATGCCAGTGTATCTATGAGCTCATCTGCCCTGGGTATAGGGTTAGCATCAGTTTTGGTTACCTGGTTGAGACCTCTGTAGTCAACACAAAACCGCATTTCCTTCTTTCCATCCTTGGAATGAGGTTTTGGTACAAGTACCACAGGAGAAGCCCATGGACTTTCAGAGTGCTCAACCACTCCCAGTTCTAATATTTTCTGCACTTCTTGTTTTATGCAGTCTCTGACATGGTCAGGCTGCCTATAGATCTTACTTTTGACAGGCAAGCTGTCTCCAGTATCTATAGTGTGCTCACACCAAGAAGTGGTGCCTGGCACAGTAGAGAAGAGTTCAGAAAACTGACCCAGGAGATTTATGCAGTGGTCTTTCTGCTCAGCAGTAAGACAATCTGCCAGTACAACCCCTTCCACTAGAGCATCTTGTTCTGTGGAAGAGAAGAGATCAGGGAGAGGGTCACTCTCTTCTTCCTGTCCCTCATCTGTTGCCATGAGCAGGGTGAGATCAGCCCTGTCATAGTAGGGTTTCAGGCGATTGACATGGAGCACCCTAAGGGGACTCCTGGCAGTGCCTAAGTCAACTAAGTAGGTGACTTCACCCTTTTTCTCAACAATTGTGTGGGGTCCACTCCATTTATCTTGGAGTGCTCTTGGGGCCACAGGCTCCAAGACCCAGACTTTCTGCCCTGGTTGGTACTGAACCAAAACAGCCTTCTGGTCATGCCATTGCTTTTGGAGCTCTTGGCTGGCCTGAAGGTTTTTACTGGCCTTTTTCATGTACTCAGCCATCCTTGATCTGAGGTCAAGTGCATAGTCCACTATGTCTTGCTTTGGAGCTTTTAAAGGTTGTTCCCAACCCTCCTTAACAAGTGTTAGAGGACCTCTCACAGGGTGTCCAAAGAGGAGTTCAAAGGGGCTGAAGCCCGCTCCTTTCTGGGGTACCTCCCTGTAAGCAAAAAGGAGGCATGGTAAAAGGATATCCCATCTCCTGCGGAGTTTTTCAGGGAGTCCCATAATCATGCCTTTGAGGGTTTTGTTAAATCTCTCCACCAGACAATTTGTTTGTGGATGATAGGGTATAGTGAACTTGTATGTCACACCACACTCCTTCCACATGGCCTTTAAGTAAGCAGACATGAAATTGCTTCCCCTGTCTGATACCACCTCTTTTGGGAAGCCCACCCTGGAAAATATTCCCAGGAGGGCCTTTGCCACTGCAGGTGCTGTAGTGGTCCTTAGAGGAATTACTTCAGGATATCTGGTGGCATGGTCCACTACCACCAAGATAAACCTATTGCCTGAAGCAGTAGGAGGGTCAAGGGGGCCAACTATGTCAACCCCTACCCTTTCAAAGGGAACCCCAACCACAGGCAGTAGAATAAGGGGTGCCTTTGGAGTGCCACCTGTCTTGCCACTGGCTTGACAGGTTTCACAGGACTTACAAAACTCTTTTGTGTCCTCTGACATTCTAGGCCAATGAAACAAGGGAACAAGCCTGTCCCAAGTTTTCATTTGCCCCAAATGTCCAGCTAGGGGAATGTCGTGGGCTAGAGTTAGGAGGAACTTTCTGTACTCCTGAGGAATCACCAATCTCCTGGCAGTTCCAGGTTTTGGATCCCTTGCTTCAGTGTACAAGAGGTTGTCCTCCCAGTAAACTCTGTGAGAGTCACTGACATCCCCATTAGCTTGTTTGACAGCTTGCTGCCTTAGACCCTCTAGTGTGGGACAGGTTTGCTGTGCCACACTCAGCTCCTCCCTGGCAGGCCCCCCTTCACCCAAAAGCTCAGCACTGTCTGCTTCCAGCTCCTCTGGTGTAGGTTCTGCACAGGGTAGAATTTCTTCTTCCTCAGAAGTAGAATCCACTGTAGAGGGAGGGATAGTAGGTAGTGCTTTACTTCTACTAGCCCTAGCTTTAGGGAGCACTTGGTCCATTGTTCCAGGATCCAAGTCACCCTGTCCTTTTTGCTTTTTGGCCTGAGCCCTGGTTAAAGCACAAATATGCCCTGGGATGCCCAGCATTGCTGCATGGGCCTCCAACTCCACATCTGACCAAGCTGATGTCTCTAAATCATTTCCAAGTAGACGGTCTACAGGTAAATCTGAGGCAACCACAACTTTTTTTGGACCAGTAACCCCCCCACAGTTGAGATTTACAACAGCCATGGGGTGGCTAAGTGTGTTGTTGTGAGCATCGGTTACTTGGTACTGGTGACCAAGTAGGTGTTGTTCAGGGTGGACCAGTTTCTCTATGACCATTGTAACACTGGCACCTGTGTCCCTGTAGGCCTGAACCTCAACACCATTTATTAGGGGTAGTTGCTTGTACTTATCCATGTTAAGGGGAAAAGCAACTAAGGTGGCTAAATCAATAGCCCCCTCAGAGACTAACACAGCCTCTGTGGTCTCCCTAACAAGACCAACCCCAAATAAGTTACCAAAAGGGAGCCCAGCTACTCCCTTGGATTGGCTATTAGTAGGTTTGCTCCCACCACCACTGCTATTAGTAGGGACACTAGGTGTAGCAGTAGGGGTTGTAGTGGTAGGAGGCTTGGTACTTTTCTTTGGAAAACTGGGATCTGTTGTCCAATGGCCTTTTATTTTAGATAAATAGCAACATGGTTTCTTTTCTTTGTTTTGATTTGAAGAGGATTTGAACCCACCACCCCCACCAGAGTGTTTTTGTGGGCCTGATGAAGACTCATTTTTAGATTTGTCCCCACCCTTGTCAGAAGACTTACCATCCTTCTTCTTATTGCCATCTTTGTCACCCCCTGTATGAACTTTTCTGTTCACCCTTGTTCTGACCCATTTGTCTGCCTTCTTTCCCAATTCTTGGGGAGAGGTCAGATCAGAGTCCACCAGGTACTGGTGCAACAAATCTGACACACAGTTATTAAGTATATGCTTTCTCAGGGTCAAGTTATACAGGCTTTCATAATCAGTAACTTTACTGCCATGTAACCACCCCTCCAAGGCCTTCACTGAATGGTCAACAAAATCAACCCAGTCTTGTGAAGACTCCTTTTTGGTCTCTCTGAACTTCATCCTGTATTGTTCTGTGGTTAAGCCATAACCATCCAGGAGTGCATTCTTAAGAACTGCAAAATTATTGGCATCACTTTCTTTTACAGTAAGGAGCCTATCCCTACCCTTTCCACTAAATGATAGCCATAGGATAGCAGCCCACTGCCTTTGAGGGACATCCTGTACAACACAGGCCCTCTCAAGTGCAGCAAACCACTTGTTAATGTCATCCCCCTCCTTATAAGGGGGAACTATCTTGTGCAGATTCCTGGAATCATGCTCTTTTGCAGGATGACTATGGGGAATACTGCTGCTGCCACCATGGGTTTCTAAACCCAATTTCTGTCTTTCCCTTTCCACCCCTAAGGACTGCCTATCCAAATCCAGCTGTTGCTTCTTGGGCTTCAGTCTGGTTTGTTCCACTCTCAATCTATTGAGCTCCCTTTCTAACACTCTGTCATCAGGGTGGGTGGGTGAGGCATGTCTAGAGACAGAAGTATGCTGAGATAGAACAGAAGGAGACCTGGCCCTAGCAGAAGGCACCCTAACAGCTTGGCTAACAGAAATAGCACTTCTACTATGATGAGAAGGAATACTCTTACTGTGATGTGAGACCACACTATCTGTATGATGTGACTCAACATCAGTACCAACTATGCTAGGTTGTCTGCTAGGGGGCAGGCTTGGAAGTTTCCCTCCCACATCGTTTGCTAGGGGTGCCCCAGAATCAGAGTGGGACCATCAGCTAACTTTTCAACAGTAGTGCCAGCTCTGGCCTTATCCTGTTCAACAAGCATATTTACCAACAGTTCTCTAGAAGGATTCTTCCTTACACTTAAACCTCTATCTATGCAGAGACTCCTTGCTTCTTTCCAGCTAAGGTTATCATAAGCAAGTTTGGACAGATCAACAGTTTGGCCTGTGCCAGACATTTTAGACAGTGTTTAAGTGACAGAAAAAGTGAAGAAAAAGTTTTTCAGAACTTTTAGAAAGACAGTAAAAAAACTTTCTAAACTTTTTAAGAACTTTTTAGAAAGTTAGAGGTACTTTTCAGCACTTTAGAAAAGAAGTGAGAAAAGAAATGCAAAACTTTTTGGTTAGGTGTACATACACTGAACTTGTTTTGTATATTTTTCTCTTATGAAAAGTACAATGACAAAAGTGGTAAGTAGTTACAGAGCACTTATCCCACCACTGCACAACCAATGTAGGAGGCTGGACTGGCTTGTAGTGAGTACCTAGGGGTACTTACACCTTGCACCAGGCCCAGTTATCCCTTATTAGTGTATAGGGTGTCTAGCAGCTTAGGCTGATAGATAATGGTAGCTTAGCAGAGCAGCTTAGGCTGAACTAGGAGACGAGTGAAGCTCCTACAGTACCACTAGTGTCATATGCACAATATCATAAGAAAACACAATACACAGATATACTAAAAATAAAGGTACTTTATTTTTATGACAATATGCCAAAAGTATCTCAGTGAGTACCCTCAGTATGAGGATAGCAAATATACACAAGATATATGTACACAATACCAAAATATGCAGTAATAGTATTAGAAAACAGTGCAAACAATGTATAGTTACAATAGGATGCAATGGGGACACATAGGGATAGGGGCAACACAAACCATATACTCCAAAAGTGGAATGCGAACCACGAATGGACCCCAAACCTATGTGACCTTGTAGAGGGTCGCTGGGACTGTAAGAAAACAGTGAGGGTTAGAAAAATAGCCCACCCCAAGACCCTGAAAAGTGAGTGCAAAGTGCACTAAAGTTCCCCAAAGGACATAGAAGTCGTGATAGGGGAATTCTGCAGGAAAGACACAAACCAGCAATGCAACAACGATGGATTTCCAGTCGAGGGTACCTGTGGAACAAGGGGACCAAGTCCAAAAGTCACAAGCAAGTCGGAGATGTGCAGATGCCCAGGAAATGCCAGCTGTGGATGCAAAGAAGCTGCTACTGGACAGTAGAAGCTGAAGGTTCTGCAGGAACGACAAGGGCTAGGAACTTCCCCTTTGGAGGACGGATCCTTCACGCCGTGGAGAGTCGTGCAGAAGTGTTTTCCTGAAGAAAGACCGCAAACAAGCCTTGCTAGCTGCAAGTCGTGTGGTTAGGGTTTTTTGATGCTGCTGTGGCCCAGGAGGGACCAGGACGTCGCCAATTGCGTCTGGGGACAGAGGGGGCATCGAGCAAGACAAGGAGCCCTCTCAGAAGCAGGCAGCACCCGCAGAAGTGCCGGAACAGGCACTACAAAGAGGAGTGAAACGGTGCTCACCCGAAGTCGCACAAAGGAGTCCCACGTCGCCGGAGGACAACTTAGAAAGTCGTGCAATGCAGGTCAGAGTGCCGTAGACCCAGGCTTGGCTGTGCACAAAGGATTTCCGCCGGAAGTGCACAGAGGCCGGAGTAGCTGCAAAAGTCGCGGTTCCCAGCAATGCAGTCTGGCGTGGGGAGGCAAGGACTTACCTCCACCAAACTTGGACTGATGAGTCACTGGACTGTGGGAGCCACTTGGACAGAGTTGCTGGATTCAAGGGACCTCGCTCGTCATGCTGAGAGGAGACCCAGGGTACCGGTGATGCAGTTCTTTGGTGCCTGCGGTAGCAGGGGGAAGATTCCGTCGACCCACGGGAGATTTCTTCGGAGCTTCAAGGCAGAGAGGAGGCAGACTACCCCCACAGCATGCACCACCAGGAAAGCAGTCGAGAAGGCGGCAGGATCAGCGTTACAGAGTTGCAGTAGTCGTCTTTGCTACTTTGTTGCAGTTTTGAAGGCTTCCAGCTCGGTCAGCAGTCGATTCCTTGGCAGAAGGTGAAGAGAGAGATGCAGAGGAACTCGGATGAGCTCTTGCATTCGTTATCTAAGGAAATCCCCAAAGCAGAGACCCTAAATAGCCAGAAAAGAGGGTTTGGCTACTTAGGAGAGAAGATAGGCTAGCAACACCTGAAGGAGCCTATCAGAAGGAGTCTCTGACGTCACCTGCTGGCCCTGGCCACTCAGAGCAGTCCAGTGTGCCAGCAGCACCTCTGTTTCCAAGATGGCAGAGGTCTGGAGCACACTGGAGGAGCTCTGGGCACCTCCCAGGGGAGGTGCAGGTCAGGGGAGTGGTCACTCCCCTTTCCTTTGTCCAGTTTCGCGCCAGAGCAGGGCTGAGGGGTCCCTGAACCGGTGTAGACTGGCTTATGCAGAAATGGGCACCATCTGTGCCCATGAAAGCATTTCCAGAGGCTGGGGGAGACTACTCCTCCCCAGCCCTAACACCATTTTCCAAAGGGAGAGGGTGTAACACCCTCTCTCTGAGGAAGTCCTTTGTTCTGCCTTCCTGGGCCAAGCCTGGCTGGACCCCAGGAGGGCAGAAACCTGTCTGAGGGGTTGGCAGCAGCAGCAGCTGCAGTGAAACCCCGGGAAAGGCAGTTTGGCAGTACCCGGTCTGAGCTACAGACCTGTGGGATCATGGGATTGTGCCAACTATGCCAGGATGGCATAGAGGGGGCAATTCCATGATCATAGACATGTTACATGGCCATATTCGGAGTTACCATTGTGAAGCTACATATAGGTAGTGACCTATATGTAGTGCACGCGTGTAATGGTGTCCCCGCACTCACAAAGTCCGGGGAATTGGCCCGGAACAATGTGGGGGCACCTTGGCTAGTGCCAGGGTGCCCACACACTAAGTAACTTAGCACCCAACCTTTACCTGGTAAAGGTTAGACATATAGGTGACTTATAAGTTACTTAAGTGCAGTGTAAAATGGCTGTGAAATAACGTGGACGTTATTTCACTCAGGCTGCAGTGGCAGGCCTGTGTAAGAATTGTCAGAGCTCCCTATGGGTGGCAAAAGAAATGCTGCAGCCCATAGGGATCTCCTGGAACCCCAATACCCTGGGTACCTCAGTACCATATACTAGGGAATTATAAGGGTGTTCCAGTATGCCAATGTAAATTGGTAAAATTGGTCACTAGCCTGTTAGTGACAATTTGAAAGAAATGAGAGAGCATAACCACTGAGGTTCTGATTAGCAGAGCCTCAGTGAGACAGTTAGTCATAACACAGGTAACACATACAGGCACACTTATGAGCACTGGGGCCCTGGCTGGCAGGGTCCCAGTGACACATACAACTAAAACCACATATATACAGTGAAAAATGGGGGTAACATGCCAGGCAAGATGGTACTTTCCTACAATCAACAATTGGTTTGTGATAAAAAACTTTAAATGTGGAATCTGAGGACCAAGCAGCTGCTCTCATTATATCGTCCAAACTAGAACCTACTGATAAGGCCTTATAAGCCATAGCACCACGACCTGAGTGTGGCCCAAACATAGATACATCTATTCCAGCCTCCCCAATAATCCATCTGACCCATTTGGCCAAGGTGGCCACTTAAACTGGCCAAAAGGTTTCTGTAAATAAATGAGCAATTGCCCCTGAATATCTCTACAATGTATACGTGTACATTCCTCATACACCTTCAAGCACTTGACAATACATAACTTCTGATGATGGGGAAAAGCTGGATAAGATACACATCTAGAAGCTGTTTTCGTACGGTTAGAAATAGTAAATGAAATTCCAAAAGGAATAAATACTCTACCTGCTAAGTCCAAAGCTCAGACATCCGATACTCTTCGGCAAGATAAAAGACAAAGTAACACAGTAACCTTAGCTGACAACTGTTTACGTGAAAGATCCTTGTTACATGGCCAATTCTTTAAGAATCGTAAGACCACATCTACATCCCATAACACTGAATATTTAGGCTGCGGAGGTTTAACCATTTTAATTCCTCGCATCAGTTTACATACCAATGGATGTTCCCCAATAGGTTTCCCTTCTAAGTGAGTATGACCCGCAGAAATAGTGGATCTGAAATTGTTAATGATTCTGTAAGCTAGTCCTTGAGAAGCTAAGTCAGAAAAAAAATTAACAATTATTTTTATGTCTGTCCCCAGGGGATCAACACCTTGTTCACTACACCAACAAACCCAACTTTTCCAAGAAGATTCATACATCTTGTGAGTGGAAGGGGCCCAAGATTGGGATAAGAAGAACAAAGCTTTGTCTGAAACTCCTGGCACTTGCCATCGTCTCTGGAAACTCTCCACGCCATGAGTGACAACTGTCCCAGAATCATTAGGGGATGTTGAGATCCCACTGGGTCCAGCAATAGGTTCGGATCCCTGGGAAGTGCTAAAGGTTTTGCACAAGACATTGACATCGCAACTGGAAACCAAGGTTGAGCTATCCAAATTGGGGTCACCAGAATTAATTCCGACCTCTGTCTCTTCGCTTGCGATAGTGTTCTCTGAATCATGGAAAAAGGAGGAAATACATAAAGAATCCCCTTCTCCCATGATTGCAGAAATGCGTCCGTTCTCAACGCTTGTGGATCCGGTCTCCAACTAAAGAATCGAGTCAGTTGGGTAATGAGTCTCGAGGCAAACAGTTCCATTGAACAAGGGCCTCACTGAAGATTCAGTTGTTTGAATACTAGAGGATTGAGCTTCCAATCGCTGCCATCCCTAAGGAACCGAGAGTTCCAATCTGCTATCAGATTGGCCCGACCCGGTAAATATTCCGCAGTCACTGAAATGTAATGTTGAAGGCAAAACTGCCAAAATTCCTTCGCTATTTCCACCAGAACGCGAGCTCTGGTTCCCCCCAGCCGATTGATATATTAGACCGTCCAAATGTTGTCCATACGTAGAAGGATGCAAAATTTTGCCTGTCGAGGAGAAAGGGACCGAATTGCAAAAGCTCCCACTAGAAGTTCCAGGCAGTTGATATGTCATTTCAGTTCGTCTGTCGACCACCGGCCTCCTGTCTGAACTGAACCACAACGAGCCCCCAGCCCCACCTGCTGGCATCGGACTCTATTATCATCTCCAGGACTAACGCAAAAATGGCTCTGCCATTCCATGAATCCATGTGAGCTAGCCACCAAGTTATTTCCGCTCTGGATTCCTCTGACAAGCCAATCTGTTCCACGTAGGCTAGACCCCTGCGGAAATGTAAGATCTTCAATCGTTGCAGGACATGGTAGTGAAGGGGACCCAGAAAAATTGCCTGAATGGAAGAGGCTAATAGACCGACTATACATGCAAGGGTCTTCAACGATATAGTCGGAGAGACAAGGGCTCTCTTCAACTCTTTCTTGATGGACTTCCTTTTTGCGGAAGGCAAAAACAGTTGGGCTTTGACCATGTCCACTTGAAAACCTAAGAATTCTATAACTTTGGACGAATCAATATTGACTTGTCCGAGGTGATTAGGAAACCTAGGTCTTGCAAGAGCTGGATCGTCCAAGAGAGGTGTAACAACACTGACTCTTCTGTCTGGGCTATGATCAGAATGTCGTCCAGATGTCCAGATATATGATTAGGCGCACGCCCCTTTCTCTAAGAAATTGCACCACTGGTCTTAAAAGTTTGGTGAAACACCAGGGAGCGGAAGACAGCCCGAACGGGAGAACAGTAAAACTCGTACCAATGGTCTCGATATTGGAATTGAAGAAACCTTCGATGAGGTTCGAATACAGAGACTGTAAGGTATGAGTCTTTGAGATCCAAACGTACCATATAATCTCCTTCTTGCAGAAGATCCCTTAAGAAGTGGATACCTTCCATTTTGAAATGGCGATAAACTACCCAGGAGTTGAAATCTTTTAGATTGAGCGCAAGATGCGAGCCACCTCCCTTTTTCTGTACCAGGAAAACAGAACTTACAAATCCGGAAAGGTGATAACTTGATCTAATGATGGCACGTTTGTGAAGCAGGGCCTGGACCTCTGCTTCTATGAAAGAGCTCTCTATCTGGGAAAAAAGAATAGGCCGAGGAAAGAAAGTCTATTGGGGACGAGAGTAGAACTCCAATTGAAATCCCCTCACTGTCTGTAGAAGCCAAGGATCTTGGGAAATGCATTCCCAAGCATTGATATGTTTCCTTCAATCTACCCCCCAGAAAAACTTCTGAGAATGGGATGATCTTCACCTGTAGATGTTCCATTGGTAGAATAGAAGCCACCTCGCTTACCTCGGAAACCACGGCCTCTGCATCTCCAGGCTCTAGAATGATAGAATCCAGATCTGGAGTAGGAAGATTGGCCCTGTTGATTGTATCTTCCTGACGTCTGGTAAAAACCACAGCCTGGCGCTCGACCTCTATAGCATCCAGCCCTGGCAAAAAGGCCATCTTTTTCATAGAAGATTGGGTTTTATCCAGCGCCGAAAAAGTAGCCACATACTTCCCCAAGTCTTTGACAAATTTGTCTCCAAAGAGCAATCCATTCGCCAGAGACCCTGCTTCATTAGTCGCTAACTCTGCTAGTTTAGGGTCGATTCTCATAAAAAATGAGTGTCTGCACTCAGTGGACATGGCATAATTAGCATTGCCTAACAAACACATGGCTCGCTGAGCCCATTCTAACATGATTTGCGGGTCAATGGGGGTGTTAGACTCCTTAGCTTGGACAGCTAACTCCAAGATCTTTGTTAGGGGGCCAGTAATGTGCAAATGTTTGTCCTGACAGCTTTTCCAGGCTCGGTCTAAGCCTTTCTTAGGGTCCTTGGAGAACCTCTTAATAAAGGTGGCCATATTGGGATCAAGTTCAGGCGTCTACGCCATCTTGCCCTGCAACGAAGGCCGTGGGCATTCCAAGCATAAGGTATTGCGAACGTCTCGATCAAAACCTTTCCTGATTTGATCTTGTACGTATTGTGCTACCTCTGCACATGGTATCCATTCTGTAGATCACGGATGGATTATACTCTCCGGATCAAAAAATAAAGTATGGAGAGTCTGATCACTCTCTTCTGTATTACGTGACTTGCGTGTGTGTTTACCAGAAGGTTTGGGCTCGATTTGGTCATGATCAGAATCAGAAGATAATGAATTTGATGAGGGATTGCCCTCTGTATGAATAGAGGAATCAATACCGGTATCTGGGATCTCCGGGGTCGGAAGAGAACCATATTCATGGTCTTGTAAAACAGACGCAGCCATATGCACTAGGATCTCTGCGGATGAGGCTGATACTTTTGAGGCTCGTCTGGGAAAACCCATATTCATATTCTGGCCCTGTTGGGAACCAGTGTCAGGTAGTGAACGTCCTTGCAGTTCACGTTGCCCAAATCTAGTCAGTGATGTCGTAGAGGGCTTTAAAGCCTTCATAAGAGCCTGATTTACAGAATCCTGGACATGGTAATCCAAGGCTTCCACTAATCTCTCCTCCATATGTTATTCTTCAGCTATTTCAGGAAGATCCTGTTCATATTCATTCTCTTCGGCGTAGTACGCCATAATTTCCTAGAGGATGAGTGAAGGAGTTCAATGGGGGCACCAGTGTCCAGCAGGAAAAAACTTGGAAGAGTCCATCAAAATATATATAGAATATAATTCCAATATTTATTGCAGGGTAGAGTGTGGAGGGAGCTCTTGCTATAACCCCAAGGTAGAGCCTTAATCACGCTTATTTGCCCCGTCGGGCGTTCAGGGGCTAAAAACTTTGTCTGGCACTGCGCCACAAAAACGAGCTAGCGCGCTGTGTCTCCTCCGATCGACCACACGTTAATGAGGAGATCAGAGGAAAAACACATGCGCCACAATAGAAATAGAGGTAGAGGACGAGTTACAAGGCCCGCTCCACGCTGCAAAAGATTAAATATATAACAAACATCATAAATCACTGTATCACAACGAAAAATTAAAAGGAGGAACCACTATGCTAGCAGCAAAGAAAGAGGAAGGACTATGTTTGCACAGTTAGATATACAAGGCTCAGGCCTGTGATTGGTATATATTGTGGACTACAGGTTTCATGGGAAAGGTAGTTTTTTAAGTGTTTTAATTGGCTGCTGTTTGTTTACAGTAAAGAGAGAGAAAAGCATAATCGTAAACCTCCGGTCCTGACATAGAATTTTACGCACAAGAATAAACTTTAAAGCCATTCTTGAACACAAGAAAATTGTTAATTAGGGCCTCTCACTACTCATGCAATTCTTACCGCAGACACAATGCAGACACAGGCAGCTCTCGCTCTAGAGTCCAAGGACTAAAAGTGTGCTGACTCTGCAAAGCTATGGTCAGTCAGCACTCAATGCACGCAATTACAACCCCTGGACTACTCCCGACCCTCGCGCTTAAAGACGCGGCCGCCGTTTTGAGTCTTTATAGTCTGGCAGGTCTACGCAGGTCTGTTGTGTATGTGCCAGCCTGAATAAACAGCGCTGCGCCCGAGCTGCCAACAACAAGAGCCGTGAGAATTACGGAGCCAAGTACCTAAGTGGACGGTAGGAAACAGCAATGCTGACACCAGTATGAGAGGCAGAGCCGGAGCCGAGCGGGGCGCATCGAGAGGCAGCGTAGCTCCAGCGCCCCACAGCCAGGCAGCATGGCGGTAAGCAAGCCATATGCATCTCTGAAAAGCAGGCGTCCCGCTCACCGACACCCGAAATCCCTGTCAATTCAATGAACGCCTCGCCATGGGTGTTACTGGACTACAGATGCTTCTGCAGCCGTGTTTATAATAATAATTGCATGGGATTAAAGTTAACCCCGCATCCCGCAAAGCAGGTGTTCTTTCATGTAGCTGGGGTACGGGAGCACCTCTTTCCGTGCACCTGAGACGCCAAGGGGCCCGCTAAATATACACCGGGAGTCTGCCGAGCTGCGGACGGGGCTGCATTGAATGCTGCAGGTTGAGTTCCCTGTGCCGGGGCTACACGTTGCTCTCTGTAATCACTGACTGGCGAAGAGGGGACGAAATGGAATATTCATTATGAAAATCGCCAAAGAACTAATTTTTTGACAAACAGAAGAAACGATGTCCTTCATGACGGTCAGTTTCTGCGATTTGTAAGTGCCAGCAACAGCATACTAAGAAAGCAGTAAGGCCCTCCTGGATTTAACTTCTCTACAGCAAGCCCCGAATCAGTGAGAAGCGGCTCTATGGAAGGGCGCAACATGGCGGCCGCCATTTTGCATGCGAACTTGTTGCAAGCATAGAGCGAAGTGAAAGGGCTGCCTGCACCGCGCTCGGTGCTGGATCCCCGGCGCATCTCCAGCTTCCTGCGCTGGAGCCGTCACCCGGGGACTACGGAGCCCATAAAATAGACGAGTCCCCAGGGAGGACCCGAAGCGGCTGGCCCCACTCCGCTGAGCTGAGCCGTGCTTGCCTCTGACACCCTGCGGAGAGAAGGAAAGCGGAACACCAGTGACCTGATAGGGGTCAAGGAACAAAACTGGCGAGGCCCCTTGACTTGGGGCCCCTGGAAAACTAACTCTAGAGACCCCTACTCGGAGGTCCGACAGAGCACCACTGGGGGCACCTGAAGACAAGATTGTACAAACGCAGCATTAAGGTGAGAGCCTCTGGGAATATAATGGAAACACCCCTCGTCCTGGGAATCACCTGGGGAGTTGAATTGAACCAGATCCCAGCAGGGACTATTTCCAAGACTCTGCACTAAGAGGGGGGTATCAAGACCAAAGCAAGAGTAAAAGCGATCCACCCAGTTTCTTTCTGACCCCAACTATGGATTGTGGGCTCTGAGAGTAACTCCACACCTTGCCCCATCACTCGAGCAAACTACAACGATCTGTAGGGAAACCACCTACATTTGGCACATGCACATCACCGCAAAATGGGTAAAACGGGCCAACGCCGTGCAGTACAGTCCTCTAGACTCTTAGGGCTTTTGGAGGTAGTTCTCTCTGAGGTAGGAGTGAGATGCACTCCTTGCACCATTTCTTCACAGCTGTGCAGCACTTAGTGCCAGTTGCAACGTTTAGGTTTGCGCAAGTACGCACGCTGGTCTTTCGCTGTATTGGCAGCAGCCCCAACATTCTGGACACAGGGCATTTGAGCCCCCCTGGGTTGGCCAGCTGACTAGGGGTTCCTGGTGGTTTGTAGGGCGCCAGGCCCCATTGTGTATTTGTGGTGCTAGGAAATGTATTTCTGGTAGTTTGATTTTCAGACCCTGTTCTGGCTACCTCTAAATTGTGTTTTATGATTTTGAGGTTCTGGCTTACTTTGGGTTATGCTAGTGAAATTATGTTCCACCCTGTGCTTTTTGCCCATAATGCTGCCGATACTTAGGAGATAAGTATCTAATATTAGACTGTTGAGATTTTGGGCGTACAATGTCTTTGATACCTATTGTGATGCTGTGCTTTATGTGGTTTATATCTCAGGATGATAAGTACAGTGATTTTCCTCTTACACCACTCCATCTTCAGTCCTACCTTGTTGAATCAGCCCTGTTCTGAAGTAATAACCTATCCCTAATCGCCTCACTTTCCTGTCTCCACAATAACTCAGGTTCCTTCACCCGATGTCTGGATTACGTGCCCCCTTCTTGCCCTCATACTTCTCCTCACCACCACCGTCCTAGTAACACCCTCCCCTTTTCCCCACCACCCTCCTCCTCCACAATTTCCCAACATGGCCACCGCTCGAATTAAGTCTGGAATTAATTGCTACAAAATCATCTACCCTTCTAACCTGTCTAAAGCTGCAACAAAACGTTTCAAGCATAACACCATTGAATATTTCCCGATTCCCTTTTTGTCGATCAGTTTTACAATGGTCGATATGGGGGGCTCAAAAACGATCTAATTTTTTTCACGCACGACATACCCTCTTGGTCTACCAGCTTTTACAATTCCTTTAACGTCACCTCCTCCTCCTCTATCCCTCATGGGAAACAGCTAAAAATTTCCCCCTCTGCGTGTTTTAACGGCTCCCTCACTATCTCACTCTATAACAACGGTACTGTTATGATCCAAGCCAAAGACACCTGTCTCTCTCTCTTTGACCGCCTCTTCCCTTCCCTACTCCCCTCCCCTGCTACCGGGCTATCCCTTGACTCTCCATCTAGCTCCTCCAATTACTCCCTTTCTCCTCCCCTGACCCCCCCACTCTCCAACAGGCTGCACCCTGGGGAGGCACAGGTCGACCCTCTTCTCTCCCCTCGGACCTCCCCTCGCATTCTTCCCCCCGCACAGTTTGCCCCTCCCCTCTTCACTTCAGCCTTACCTCTAGCTAACACGCTCCTCGTCCATTCCGCACCGTCCCGGCACTCCATTCTCATCTCCTCCCCCCTATCCCTTCCGGCCACCCCCCTCCTTAGACCACCTCTCCTCCAGCCCTCTCCCCCTGTCTATGTTCCCTACGCTCCCCTTGTTCCCTCCTCCGCTCTGCTTTTCCGCCCACTCCTCCCCTCACTATGTACCCCGATTTCCCCGCAAATACATTCCATCTCTCTCCCTCCCCACTCTCCTCCAGCACTGCTGTGCTACCCCCTTTCCTCCCCTGGTAACCCCTTCCCTCCCTCGGACCGAGCAGAATCACTTCCTTTCTTCAACTTCCCTTTCTCCCAATCCCCCCCATTCTGCCCGATACCCGCTCCATCACAGCCACCTCACTTAGCTGCCAGGACCTATCCAACCCCCTCCCCCCCTTCCTTTCATACCTCCCTAATCCCTATGACTCCTCACACTCCTCCCCTCTCCTATCGCCCCACCGCCCCACTCCTCTACTATCGCCCCCTAGTTCTGCCCTTAATTCCTATCCTTCTTGCAACGCCAACAACGACAACTCTCCTCTCACCCCTGGTGCACCAACTCCTGCTCTCACCCTAAACCTTTCCCCACCTCTGAACCCTATACCCCTACTCCCCTCCCGTTCCCCCACCTCTTCCTGCCGTACACTGCCTAGTGCACCCCCTCCTGTTTCCATCGAGCCACCCATTACGCCGTGCTCTTCCTTACTCTCTCTGGAAAAAAAGCTAGGCTCTCTAATCACCGCCATCTCCCAACTTGAAGCTACCATTTTAGTTTTAAGCTCCAAGATCTCGACTTTTCCACACACCTCAATTCCTTTGGCTAACACTCACCCTTCCACGAGATGCACCTCACCACCACACCCCACTATAGCTGAACATAGCCAGTCGTCTGCAAATCCACACAAGCGCTCGAACGCCACCCTTCCTTTACTTCCACTTCCCAGTAACCCTGTAATCTACACTATTCCGACCATCTCCTCTGTCAGAACCACTCGCCCACCTAAATCCTCCCGAGCGCCCTCATATAAGCACAATATCCCTATCACCCCTCATAGCCCAAGTGCCCCCGTCACCAAAACAGTTGCGTCAGAGCTGCGCTGTCTGCTCCACAACTGCAGATCTGCAATAAAACACAAACTTGAAATCTCTGATACCATCAACTTGCACAATATTGACATGCTCTTCCTCACAGAGACCTGGTTCAACGATACCTCTCACTCTATGTTTGATCTCCTTGTACCCACAGGCTATTCTATTCTTAGAAATGACAGAATTGACAAAGTGGGGGGAGGTGTTGCGGTCATCTTTAGAAACTCCCTTCAACTTAAGGCTCTTCCTAACAGCTCCTGCCACACTTTTGAATGCCTATCAATTGAGCTTCAATTGCACCACCGCTCACCTCTCAGATTCCATGCTATTTACCACCCGCCTGGTAGCAGCCCTTCGTTTATGGAGGAACTCACGGACTGCATCAGCGACCAATTCACGCAAAGTGACAATCAGATCTTCGTGGGTGACTTCAATGTCCACTGGGGCTCGCCTCAAGACACAAATGCGAATTTGCTGGCCACCTTCCTCTCTGCAAACGATCTTATCCAACACTGCACAGAAACAACACACTCTAAAGGCTCAATCCTAGACCTTGTCATTTCTAAAGCAGGCTTGCTGACTATCGCTACCCCTATTCATGTAGACTGGTTGGACCACCTCCTCATCCCATTCTCTCTTCACCTATCACACTCTATAACTCTGGGCCAGCCTAAGAGGGCTACTTCCTGGTTCCGTGATACTAAAAATATTGACCTCAGTACCCTCTGTAATTCTGCCTTGCTATCACTTCCAAGGCTAGACCCGGACCTAGATGTCAACGAACTCACCTCCCAATGCCTCACAGTCCTTGCAGTCGAAATCAATAATGTCGCTCCTCTCCAAAGCAAAAAGAAAAGGCCCACTCCCTCAGCACCTTGGTTCAACAAATCCCTCTATGAAGAAAGGAAGTTCATAAGAGCCCTTGAGAAACAATGGAGACAAGCACCCTCCACTGAAAATTTCGCCACGCTTCGTTCAGCAAGATCCAAGTACCACAATCTCATCTTCCTTGGAAAAGCGTCGCACTACAAATCCCTCCTTGACTCAGCCAAAAATAGACCCAAAAAACTATTCGACCTCATCAAGAACCCTAACAGCTCTCCCCCAACCTCCAAATTGGAAGATTCCACAAAGAAAGCAGCGGAATTCGCTATATTCTTTGACGAAAAGGTAAAATCACTTGTAGATCAGGTCATTCATCCTACCCCCACAGAGGAGTGCAAATCCTTAACCATTTGGCAAAACTTTGACCCCATCTCTGACGATGCTCTCCTTAAATGCATCCTCGATACAAAGCCCTCTAACCATTCTCTTGACCCCATCTCTAGTGCCATTGCCATTGACTTCTATACTAATTCTCTTTCCTACTGGACCACTCTGGTCAACCTCTCCCTCAGTCAAGGCTCCCTTCCTGTGTCCTTCAAAACTGGGCAGGTCACCCCTCTGCTAAAAAAAACCACTGCTGATGCGAACGACCTCAACAACTACCGTCCCATCACTAACCTACCCTTTCTTGCGAAAATCACAGAAAAATGTGTAGCGAAACAACTCTCTCGCCATATCAAGGAAAATGATCTTCTTGACAATTTCCAGTCTGGCTTCATTCAAAACTGCAGCACTGAAACAGCCCTGCTGCTAGTGATTGATGACGCGCTGCGGATACTCGATTCAGGGGAGTCTTGTCTTCTAATTCTTCTTGACCTTTCTGCAGCCTTTGACACTGTCAATCACAACACTCTCCTTAACACTCTTCAACAGAGAATGGGCATGGAGGGCACTGTGCTCAAATGGTTTGCCTCCTTCCTCTCTGATAGATCCCAAATGATCAAAATAGCGAACAGTCTTTCAGCTCCTGTAGCAGTCAGTCAAGGTGTTCCTCAAGGCTCCATACTTGCACCCACACTGTTCAATCTCTATTTAGAACCATTGGGAAATCTGCTGAGTAAATCCGGGATCCACTATCATCTATATGCGGATGACACTCAGATTTACCTTAAGGTGGCCTCCAATCACGATCTCTCCTTCCTTAGCTCTACTCTCGACTCCATTCAAAACTGGATGGTAACTCATCAACTGATCCTGAATCCCTCCAAAACAGAATTCCTCCTCCTTTCCTCCTCCCTTTCTCATCCCCCAGTGCAAACATGGATGGATCAGATCAATCTAATGAACAATAAGCCCATCATTGTCGAGAGCGCAAAATCCCTTGGTGTCATTCTCGACAAAAAACTTAATCTACTCTCCCACATTAACTCCATTGCAAAGTCTGCTCGACACCAACTGCGCCTTCTTTGGGGGATTCGTCGCTTCTTCCCGGAGCACGACCTTAAAACCCTGGTCCAAGCGCTGGTTCTCTCCAGATTGGACTACTGCAACTCTCTTCTTACTGGCCTTCCCAAATCCCACCTTTCCCCCCTGAAGTCTATTCTCCATTCAGCAGCTCGTTTCATATATGGGGCCAAAAGAAGCGACCACATCACACCCATTTTATCCACCCTCCGTTGGCTTCCCATAGAGGCAAGATCTATCTACAAAACTGCATGTATCACCCACAAAGCCTTGCACTCCTCCTCCCCTCGCTACCTGGTGAATAAACTGAAACTCTCTGGGGGCTCCAGACCATCACGTAATGCAGAAAAGTTATTGCTTGAACCTCCCATTTTCAAGAAGGAAAGATTGATGGCCCAATCCTTTTCAGGCAACGCAGTGAGAATCTGGAACTCACTTCCGCCTCAGCTTCGGACCACCACCTCTTCCCAGGCCTTTAAAGCTGACCTCAAAGCTCTCCTCCTTCAAAGACACTTCCAAAGTTAATTCAAGCCCTCTGTTTTCAGAAGGAAGTCCTTCCATTATAGGATATTCTGTTCTCCATGCCTATAGAAGTGCCTTCCCAGGGTGTTTTTGTGTTTTGAGTGTCTGCCATGTAGTGCAGTATTTTACCTCTACCTGTATCTTGTACTCGTTTGTAACATGCACACGGCACCTTTCCTTTTCAACGTATCATTTGCTACCTCTTATATCTTGTTTGCTTTTGATACATGCACAACGGCCACCACTGCCTCATGTAACGTAACTATTGTTTTAGTGTTTTGAGTGTCTACCATTGATTGCAACTTTTTTTACCTCTATTCGTACTTTATTTGCTCTTGTAACCTGCACACGTCACTTTTTCCTCTCATAACGTATCGTTTGCTACCTCGTTTATTTTTTGCTCTTGATATGTGCACAATTATCACGATTGCCTCTTGTAATGTAACGCTTGTTTTTGTAACAGGCTCACTTGTAATTCTTCTCCTCTTGTATCTTTACTTTGCCTATTGTGAAGCGCTCTGACACCTTCGGGTAAAGTCCGCGCTATATAAAAACGCATTAAATAAAATAAAATAAATGCATAATCAAAGATTCCAAAAGTGGTTAGTCCACAGCGCAGAAGTCATTGAGGGAACATTCTTAAAAGTAGGTTAGCACTCTAGTTTTTGGTGGCGAGCTGGCTAATGTTCCCATAGAACAGCATTACATGTATTCGCGATGGTCCTCTTTCTATGTCTACATTTTTCTGAGCCCGGTTTCCTGTGTGCCAGCTTCCGGTCTGGACGTGTTTAGTTTGGGATAGGCAGCTTTACAAATGCTAGCTGGCTGCAGGAAGTAGCTCTCTAAGTGTGTTGATTCAGGCAATTTACTTGGGAGCGGCGGGATTCCGTCTATCCTTCACACCCGATCTGGCGCGGTGAGTCGTTTTGTTTTTTCGGCGTGTTTTTTAAGAGTACTTCTCTTGCTACGGGTTCCACTTACTATCCAATTGGTTTACCTGTACCTTCACTTTTGTGAGAAGTAAGTCTAATTATTAAGTTCGGGGTGTGGGCATGGTATTGTTGCCGCCACTTCGTGTCCATATTTTGTAGATCTAGCTGTTTACTTTGTGGTGATGGTGCTTATTATTAAAAAGGAAACTTTGCGCTCGATGTTGAATTTCCTATAATCTGAGTTCGAGGTCAAACTATTTAATATTCACCTTTTTACCGACCAGTACTTTAGTGCATATTGGCTCAGCGTTCTGCTGCCGATTAGACCAGGTTGATAAGCATCGAGCACGCATTTCTAAATTTTTTAATGGCTTGCATCTGTTACAGTATTTTGCACAAGTAAAAAATATGTCCAGAGGTAACTTTTTCAGCTTCACGGCCGTGCTACCCACTCCGCCATGGCCTCATTTATTAGTGTGTAATTTTAATTTCTGTCAGGACTCGACCTCGTACTTTCGGTCTCTGTTCCAAAATGTGACTGCATTTGAGACTGGGGAAACAGGAAGGCATTGATAATTATTCTGTACTACACACTCCAGCTCTGGAAACTCAGCGAAGTTTTTTAATGCATTTTGCTTTAGTATTGTGTAATTAACTCACCCCCCTAAAAGCAGGAGGGAAGACAGTGACTTGATAGTTCTGTGCGTAAACTCCAGTTGTGACGTGTTGTGTACTGTGGGGAGGGTCACTGAAATTGTTTGTTTGTTTGACAACAAACGCCAGTCATATGAAAGGCCAATTTAATGTCTTGAAGTAAGTGAGCTGAAATACTGGGTTGTCAGGATTGTTCATGTATGTAAACATGAAGAATGTTAATGTGATAAAGTTAACAAATAAAAGCAGCATGTATGCCTTAATTCTCCTTTTCCTCTTTCAGAGCATTTGAATATCTGCTTAACGAAAAGGATGGATGTGAAGATGGGCCTCTGCGATGAATAAACTCTATTCTGCTTTTGCAGTTTCCTTTGCTGGAGCCTAGAACGGAGACTTATTGTTGGGGCACAATTGAAATGTTGGAAAACACATATTCCTAGGGATCTTAAAGGGATCAGATTGAACTCTTCTTTAGCCAAATACAAGCTATTGATTATTCCATAACAATTTCATTGAATGTATCATGACCGACTGTGTGCCTTCTGGTGCCATTGGCAGTAGAATCACCTGTGATGGAGAATATGCCACAGTGCTGTATGTTGGAAGTGTGCCCCCTACAGCTGGGCTGTGGCTTGGTGTGGAATGGGACAACCCTAATAGAGGAAAACATGATGGCAGCCATGAAGGGGTGCAGTATTTTAAGTGTAACCACCCTCAAGCAGGATCATTTATTCGCCCAAAAAAGGCCAACTTCGGAGTGGACTTTCTCACAGCTTTAAAGAGCCGTTATGTATTTAAAGGTAGATTAAATGATGAGAATTCTCAAGAAGAAGCACTAATAATCGGCAAGAAGAAGGTTGAACTTGTTATTGTTGAGTCTGCAGAAGACGAAAGTCAACTCTTCAAGTTGCAGAACATCTCACTGAGAGACTGTGATGTCAGTTGTGCTGGTCGAGACGGGGATATTTTAAAAGTATGTCCCAACATTACAGCACTAAATTTAGCACAAAACCTCTTTTCGCATTGGGATCATATATCAAATATTGCCCACCAGCTGAGGAACTTGGAAATCCTTGATCTCAGCGGAAACAGATTGAGAGTTCCTTCTGACCCAGGGTTATTATCTAGTGCCTTTATGAACCTAAAGGTCCTATCGCTCAGCCACGCAAAAATGACATGGGCAAATGTGCTTCATTGTGCACCAATGTGGCCAACACTCGAGGAGTTGCATCTAGTTTCTAATGATATTACAGTCTTAGAAAGACCCATTCGCGTTTTGCAGTCTTTGAAACTGTTGGACATTTCTAATAATAAATTATTAGATGGGAATCAGTTATCTGAGCTCGCAAACCTACCTGAACTAGAAAAGCTAATTCTCATCAACACAGGAGTTTCCTCTGTTTGCTTTTCTGACGTTGGGTTTGGAAGCAAAAGTGTCATGTTTTCTTCATTGAAGCATCTTTCAGTTGACAACAATAACATTTCCCATTGGTCGTTCATAAATGAACTGGATAAAATAAAATCTTTACATTCGCTGAGCTGTCAGAATAACCCTGTGCTAGAAGCGGAAACAAATTTAGAAACCGCCAGGCAGTTCATAATTGCAAAGATAGGTGGTCTCAAGTTCCTAAACAAAACAGAGATTCTACCAGAAGAGAGAAAGGGAGCTGAGCTTGACTACCGTAAGACGTTTGGGACTGCCTGGTTGAAGGCTGGGGGAAACAAGGACCCTAACCTTAATGCGCCAAGTCAAGCCTTTCTTACTGAACATCCTAGATATCCATGCCTCATACAGAAATATGGTGCACCAGAAGAAGGTGAATTAAAGCAGCAAGAACCATTTGCTTTGAAAAATCAGCTGTTGACTCTAAACATCAAATGTCCAGAGAAATCTGACCAAAAACCACTTCTGAAAAAACTCCCAGATTCAATGACAGTTCAGAAGGTGAAGGGGCTCCTGTGCCGTTTACTGAAAGTCCCAGGGTCGGAACTGAGGCTGTCTTACGAAAGTATGAAAATGAAAGGTGTTGAGATTGAACTAGAAAATGATTTGAAGCCCTTACAGTTCTACTGCGTAGAGAGTGGGGACTGCATACTGGTGAGATGGTAATGGCCACGTGGTATGGTGGTATCTATTGCATGACTCAGTATGGATAATGCTGTCCAGGAAGAAATAACGTCTGCCTTCAAATGGTGGCCAAATTAGCACTTTGAATTTGAACTCAGCAAGCGTACTCTTGTGACTGCCTTCCACAGGAAAATAATGTGCTAATAAGTACTATGAAATATAGTTATTATGGCATCGTTTATTGTCCAGTCAAATGTCTGGTGTATACAGCTTAGTAAATATTTTAAATTAAAAAATATTCTGAACTCACCACAGAAGAGACCATTGGGGATGTGGAAATTTTAGTATTCTGGGCCAAGGACACGGTAGTCCAGGAATGTTGCGTCACATACAAAAAATACATAATTGACATAGTCTTCTGGTTAATTGGCACATCCTTAGCTGTAGAGCAGGTGCTCATGGGTTTCTGTGAGAGCCGAAAATTGCCAATACTGGAGACACTATGATATGTTTTAAATATAGTTTACATGTATTTGGTTTCTAGGAAATGCTTTTGTTTCATGTCAGTGACTGAGCCAACTCTTTTTAACACTTTTATCAAAAGAAGTTTGTGGTGAAGTACTTACTTCGAGTCTTACGGAGGTAGAAAAGATTCCTAGCTCAAGTTTGGTCTCAAATCACCCAACTATTTTGCAGTGTTGAAATGTTGGTCCTTTCTTCCACTACAAATGATTTCTGATATGGTTCAAGCTTGTGGGGTACACATCATCTTTTGTTAAACACCTTTACAAAATAAGTTATAAGTGCAAGAAATGTAAGTATAAGGAGGTAATGTAATTAGGAGGTTAATATACAGTACATGGCTTTTAGTTTCAGTTGCATACACTCGCACTTACTTCAAAGCTTTAGCAAATAATCACTCAAAGCTTTCTGCTCCTTCTTTGTCCTATTTTTATGATTGAACACATCATTGTGGAGGCCTGTGCGGTTCGAGCCCACAACCCAGGCCTTCCTGTCTTGATGATAATGGAAAAATGAGGGACAATCAAACAAGAGACTATTTTTTTTTTTCCCCTCATCGTTTCCGTTACTTAGTTAATTTACACTTCATTTCCCCCTTATCGGAGGGAGAGCTTAGGTTGTGACTTACTTTATGGTTAAACTATCATGACCAAAGTCATTGACTTAGATGAGCACATAGCAATGGCTGATGCATGCTGGTGTATGATAAAGGAACATAAACTTTCCATGCATCGGCTAATGTTTTTAAATCTTACCGAACATATCTGTTTAAGGTTTTAAGTTACCTCTATAGAGTTTGGCTACTAAGTGCACCCTTATTTGGTTGAGCGTCTCCCATACTATATGATATCTAGAGCTGCCTCAAAGAGGTTCAGCACATCGGAGTAGAACATTACTTGGGACGAGATATAAACCCTACGATGGAGCTACAAAATGTGGGTGAGGGTTTTTATCTTTAACCCCTTTGCTGCCAGGCCTTTTCCCCCTCAGGTGCCAGGCAGTTTTTTTTTTTTTTTTGCCATTTGGGGCAGTTCACGCTTAGGCCCTCATAACTTTTTGTCCACATAAGCTACCCACGCCACATTTGTCCTTTTTTTCCCAGCATCCTAGGGATGCTAGCGGTACCCAGACTTTGTGGGTTCCCCTGAAGGAGACCAAGAAATTTGCCAAAATACAGCTAAAATTGTTTTTTTTAAAAAATGTCTACCCTTCACTTACAAGGGGCTGCAGAAGAAGGCTTGTGTTTTTTTTCCCCTGTAAATGTCATCAACAAAGGGTTTGCGGTGCTAAAATCACCATCTTCCCAGCTTTCAGGAACAGGTAGACTTGAGTCAGAAAACAACATTTTCCAGCACAATTTTGGAATTTTATTAGGACATAACCCATTTTTACTATTTGTTTTCACTTTCAGCCTCCTTCCAATTAGTGACAGAAATGGTTGTGAAACCAATGCTGGATCCCAGAAAGCTAAACATTTCTGAAAAGTAGACAACATTCTGAATTCAGCAGGGGGTAATTTGTGTTGATCCTACAAGGGTTTCCTACAGAAAATAACAGCTGAAATAAAAACATTGAAATTTAGGTGAAATAAACAGCCATTTTTCTCCACGTTTTACTCTGTAGCTTTTTCCTGCGATGTCAGATTTTTTAAAAGCAATATACCGTTACGTCTGCTGGACTCTTATGATCTGTGTGGATGGTGCAATGTCCAGGAGGACAGCACAGTCCTAGTCATCAAACCTGATTTAATCTCTTTCTCTTGCTGCCATTAAGAAGTTCTCTTTTGTTTGAGAGTTGTAGAATGTAGCTATCCCCCTCCCCCCACCCCCACCTGGCTTCATCATAACTTTGTGCTATAATAGCCTTCTGAGTTGGTGATGCGGGGAGGTGGGCCTTTTGTTCAGCATCGTGCAGATCCCGAGGAAAGGGCACTGTGACAGAATAGTGAGCCCACGAGTTTATCTGTACGTGAGCTGTGCAAAATGGACACCTTAGACACCCTTATGCAAGTAGTCACTCAAATGCAAAAGGATTTGACAGACTAAAAAAAAATGTTACAGCCGATTTTTAGTTAACAAAGTAACCCAGTTACAGAGTAAGGTGGATGGTTCTGAATCTGAGTCTCGGCTTATGCTTTCCACACCTACTAACATAGCTGTGAACGTGCCGACACAGATTCCTCTAGCTGCACCAGAAAGATTTGCATTCCTTATATCATATCTGAATGGTGGTGCAGCTACTTGGGCAGTGCCATAAGTCCGATTAGACAGTCCCCTTTTGTATAATTGGCGTAGTTTTGTAGAAGAATTTGTAAAGGTATTTGACCGGCACGCAATAACTATGTCTGCAGACAAAGAGTTACTAGAACTACGTCAAGGAAACAAAGACTTGATAACGTATTTGTCACACTTCAACCGGTTAGTAGTGGAAACCGCTTGGCCAGAGGAAAAAGGTCAGAAGTATTTTATCAAGGGCTAAAAGACTTATTGGCCCAAGTTGAACCGCAACCGGAAACTTGTACTGATTTAATTAATCTAACCCTGCGCATAGATCATAGACTCTCAGAGAGAAAAGGAGTAAGCAAAAAATGGGAAAAAACCCAACTGGCGAATGGAAAGGTCCAGACACCTTCAGTTGTCCTCAGATCCTATTATAGACCCTATGGATATCGGAACTGTTCGCCCATCATTGACCAAAGAGGCGAAAGACATGCGACGAAGAAATGGACAGTGTCAGAATTTTATATGGGCGTCATCTGCACATTTTGCCAGTTACGCTACCTTTTTCTACTCCAACCACTCCAGCAGTCATGGACATGTTAACACACATGAAAAAGGTACATTCACAATTGTAAACAAATCTACATCAAGCAAAGACAAAATATAAAATGCAATATGACAAACACCAGCCTGGCCCTCAGTATATAGACAAAGATAGAGTTTGGTTATCCACTAAAAACTTTGTATTTAAAAATGTTTCATCCAAAATTCATAGGGCCCTATGAAGTTCTGTGACAAGTGAACCCAGTAACATATAAACTAAAATTGCCATCGTCCTTGAAAATTCACCCGGTGTTTCTCACTTCACTTCTTAAACCTGCTTCGCCCTCAAGTGTCACACAACCTGCTCCTCTATTAGTCCATGGTCATTGGGTGTATGAGGTGGGATCTATCTTATACTCTAGATATCGTGGGTCTTCCCTTTGGTACTTAGTGTCCTGGAAAGGATACGCACCGGAAAATGACTCCTGGGAACCTGCAAGACATGTCCATGCACCACGTTTGGTGCGACGCTTTCATCTCCTCCATCCTGATAAGCCGGTCCCTGGACTGCGCTTGGGAAAGGGGTGTAATGTCAGGAATAAGGCTGCGCGCAGCCCAGGTCCTGCCCGAAACTCCGCTGCACGTATTTGCAGCGCTTCATGCGCACCACTTGTCATCCCTTCCTGTTCTAAAAGTGGTCATCAACATCGCCTGCCTGTGGTAAAGCTCATGTAGCTGCAGGGTCAGGACATCGGTGGACAAGATGCACTTATCAGTGCTATTCTATGAAGGGACTACAATTCCCAGGTTTTTAGAGGCAGCGGCCATCTTGTGGTGTGGCAGGCCTATAAAGCCCAGCCACACCCACACCCAAGCACAGTGCTCACTATTTTGAAGACTTCGATGCAGTCAGACCTCGTGGGGGTTCCTCTGAAGAAGAGCAGATTTCCTGCATGACAGATAGACAGCAAGTCGGAGTATCCTTGTTTCCATGGTGAATTCAGATACGAGTAGGTCGTACTCGTAGTGGTAAGGTCTTGATGAGCCCAATCTTGAAGGAAGTGGTTACTTCCAAAAGTACAGTGCCCCTTAGCACAACGAGCAAAGCGTTTCCAGTTCTAAGAGTAAAGCGGCCTTGGCGTGACAAGCAAAGCGCTTCGGATCACAGGAGTAAAGCGCCCCTTAGCACAACGAGCAAAGCGCTTCAGGCCACACGTGTAAAGCGCCCTTGGCCCGATAATCAAAGTGTTTCAGTCCACATGAGTAAAGCGCCCTTGGCAGGACAATCAAAGCGTTTCAGTCCACATGAGTAAAGTGCCATTGGCACGACAATCAAAGCGTTTCAGGCCGCATGAGTAAAGCGGTCTTGGCAAGAGGATTAAAACGCTTTAGTCCACATGAGTAAAAGCGCCCCCTTAGCACAACGAGCAAAGCACTTCAAGGCACAAGAGTAAAGCCCCCTTGGTACGACAATCAAAGTGTTTCAGGCTACATGAGTAAAGCGATCTGGGCACTAGTATCAAAATGCTTCATGCCACATGAGTAAAGCACTCTGTGGCATAATGAACAAATCGCTTCATGTATGATGATCAAAGCGCTTCATGAACAACAAGCAAGGCGCTTCTGCCCAATAAACAAAACGCTTCAAATTCAATGAGTAAACTTTCAGACCTAGGTAGTAAATGTAAAAACGTTTCAGAGATAAGCAAATTATACTTTCATTGTTTTTTGGGAAACATAATATGTGATACACATATTTAAGTCTTTGAGAATGTCTAGGCTTAGATCAAACGTTTATCTTATGAATACATAATTGTTACATGATTGATATTTAGAGTATGACCATAGTCCAAAGCTCTTGCCATCTCTAGGTTTAGAGGTTGCAGTTTGTTCTTGTTCCATGATTCAAAGAAGGGGCTATGCCCAATTCACAAAGGGTCTCAATCTGATATCACAGAGACGCCTTTATTCAAGAGTCTATTGGTGAGTTATACTGTTATGAATGAATGTATGCATATTTGTTCTAACCGTTTCTTTTCAGATCTCTCTCCCTGCAGTTCCCTACCCTGATTCCCTTCCCCGGCTGGCTTCATCATAACTCTGTGCTATAATTGCCTTCTGAGTTGGTGACTCTGGGAGGTGGGCCTTTTGTTCAGCAGCGTGCAGATACCGAGAAAAGGGCACTGTGACAGAAAGTCTCTAAGGGCTGCAGCATGTCTTATGCCACCCTGGGGACCCCTCACTCAGCACATGCACACTGCCTCACAGCTTGTGTGTGCTGGTGTGGAGAAAATGACTAAGTCGACGGAGTGCCATGCCCACCTCACACTGCCTGTGGCATAGGGAAGTCACCCCTCTAGCAGGCCTTACAGCCCTAAGGCAGGGTCACTATACCACAGTTGAGGGCATATGTGCATGAGCATTATGCCCCTACAGTGTCTAAGCAAAACCTTAGACATTGTAAGTGCAGGGTAGCCATAAAGAGTATATGGTCTGGTAGTTTGGCAAACATGATCTCCGCGGTTGCATAATGGCTACACTGAAATCTGGGAAGTTTGGTATCAAACTTTTCAGCCCAACAAGTGCACACTGATGCCAGTGTGGAATTTATTGTAAAATGCACCCAGAGGGCATCTAAAGATGCCCCCTAAATACCAGTCCTAAATACCGACTCCTAGTGCTAGGCTGACCAGTTTCTGCCAGCCTGCCACAACCAGACGAGTTTCTGGCCACATGGGGAGAGTGCCTTTGTCACTTTGTGGCCAGGAACAAAGCCTGTATTGGGTGAAGGTGCTTCTCACCTCTCCGTGCAGGAACTGTAAAACCTGGCGGTGAGCCTCAAAGGCTCCTGCCTTTTGTTACAGCACCCCAGGGCATCCCAGCTAGTGGAGATGCCCGCCCCTCCGGCCACTGACCCCACTTTTGGCGGCAAGGCTGGAGGAGATAATGAGAAAAACAAGGAGGAGTCACCCACCAGTCAGGACAGCCCCTAAGGTGTCCTGAGCTGAGGTGACCCCTGCCTTTAGAAATCCTCCATCTTGAGATTGGAGGATTCCCCCAATAGTATTAGGGATGTGCCCCCCTCTCCTCAGGGAGGAGGCACAAAGAGGTTGTAGCCACCCTGCAGGACAGTAGCCATTGGCTACTGCCCTCCTGACCTAAACACACCCCTAAATTCAGTATTTAGGGGTGACCCAGGAAATCAGATTCCTGCAACCTACACAAAGAAGAAGGACTGCTGACCTGAAAGCCCTGCAGAGATGACGGAGACGACAACTGATTTGGCCCCAGCCCTACCGGACTGTCTCTAGAGTCAAAGAACCTGCACAGCGACGCATCCGACAGGGATCAGCGACCTCTGAAGCCTCAGATGACTGTCCTGAACCAAAGGACCAAGAAACTCCTGAGAACAGCGGCACTGTTCACCTACAGCAACATTTTTGCAACTTTGAAGCAACTTTTAATGAGCTCACTCTTCCGCCGGAAGCGTGAGACTTCTCCCTCTGCACCTGCCGCCCCCGGCATGAGCTCCACAGAACCAAAACTGTAGAGAGGACACCCAGGCGACTGCGACCCCATGAGTAACCTGAGATGACCTCCCTGCATCCCCACAATGACGCCTGCAGAGAGGATCGAGAGGCTCCCCCTGACCACAACTGCCTGGAACAAAGAACCCGATGGCTAGACTAAGCACTGCACCATCAGCCCCCAGGACCAAGAGGAACCGAACTCCAGTGCAGGAGTTACCATCAGGTGACCCTCTGCCTAGCCCAGTCGGTGGCTGGCCCGAGAAGCCCCCTGTTCCCTGCCTGCATCTTGAGAGTGCCCCCCCCCCCCCCCGGGTCCCTCCATTGATTTCTACAGAATACCAGATACCTACTAAGCACACTGCACCCGGCCGCCCATGTGCTGCTGAGGGTGTGTTTTGTGTGACCCCCCCCCCCCCCCCCCCCCCAAGTGCTCTACAAAACCTCCTGGTCTGCCCTCCGAAGACGTAGGTACTTGCCTGTTGGCAGACTGGAACCGGGGCACCCCTGTTCTCCATGGGCGCCTATGTGTTTTGGGCCCTCCTTTGATTTTTGCACCTGACCTACCCTGTGTTGCTGGTGCGGTGACTTTGGGTTGCCTTGAACCCCCAACGGTGGGCTGCCTATGCCCAGGAAACTGAACTTGTAAGTGCTTTACTTACCTCAGAAACTTAACCTTACTTACCTCCCCCGGGAACTGTTGATTTTTGCACTGTCCACTTTTAAAATAGCTTATTGTCATTTTAACCTATACTGTGTATGTTACTGCTCTAATTCAAAGTTCATTACTTACCTGTGTGGAGTACCTTGAATTGTATGTATTTACTTCAAATCTTGAATCTTGTGGTTCTAAAATAAATTAAGAAAATATATTTTTCTATATAAAAACTATTGGCCTGGAGTTAAGCCTTTGAGTATGTGTTTCTCATTTATTGCCTGTGTGTGTACAACAAATGCTTAACACGACCCTCTGATAAGCCTACTGCTCGACCACACTACCACAAAATTGAGCATTAGAATTATCTACTTTTGCCACTATCAACCTCTAAGGGGAACCCTTGGACTCTGTGCACACTATCTCTTACTTTGAGATAGTATTTACAGAGCTAACTTCCTACAAGTTGTCTCTGTAAATACTATCTCAAAGTGATAGTGTGCACAGAGTCCAAGGGTTCCCCTTAGAGGTTGGTAGTGGCAATAATAGATAATACTAATGCTCCATTTGTGGTAGTGCTCAAGCAGTAGGCTTATCAGAGGGTAGTGTTAAGCATTTGTTGTACACACACAGGCAATAAATGGGAACACACACTCAAAGACTTTATATATAGAAAAATATTCTTATCTTAATTTATGTTAGAACCACAAAATTCAGAATTCAAGTAAGTACATACATTGTAAGGTACTTGGCTTAGGTAAATATAGAACTTTGAAGTAAAACAGTAATTTAAACAGTTTGGCATAAAATGGGAATAAGCTATTTTAAAAGTGACACTGCAAAATTCAACAGTGCCTGGGGGAGGTAAGTACAAGTTGGTTTAGCAGGTAAGTAAAGCACTTACAAGTTCAGTCTCTGGGGCATAGGCAGCCCACCGTTGGGGGTTCAATTCAACCCCAAACACCCAGCACCAGCAACACAGGGAAGGTCCGGTGCAGAGGTCAAAGAGGGGCCCAAATAACATAGGTGCCTATGGAGACTAGGGGTGCTCTGGTTCCAGTCTGCTAGCAGACCAGGGGGGTTTTGTAGTGCACTGGGGGGGGGGGGCACAGGCACACAAAATACACCCTAAGCGGCACAGGGGCAGCCGGGTGCAGTGTGCTAACAAGGTGTCGGGTTTTGCAGTGAAATCAATGGAGGGAACCGGGTGTCACTCTGGCAATGCAGGCAGGGCACAAGGGGGCTTCTCGGGCCAGCACCAACTCGGCAAAGATGAGGGCTGCCTGCTTGTCACTCCTGCACCGGTAGTTGGTTCCTCTCGGGCCTGGGGGCTGCGGGTGCAGTGCTTCTTCCAGGTGCCGGGTTCTTTGTTACCGAGCAGTCGCGGTCAGTGGGAGCATCTGGATTCTCTCTGCAGGCATCGCCATGGGGGTGCAGGGAGGTCGTCTCAGGGTGTCCACATCGTAGGAGTCGCCTCTGGAGTCCTCGCTGCAGTGTTGGTTTCTCTGGACATGAGCCGGGGGCGTCGAGTGCAGAGTGTTGGGGACTCATGCTTCAGGAGTGAGGTGGGAGTCCCTTTAAAGATGGTTTCTTCTTGGTTGTTTGGACAGAGCCACTGTCCACAGGAGTTTCTTGGTCCTTTGTGTTGCAGAGGTTGCTGGTCCCGCTGGATGTGTGGCTGTTGCAGGTTCTTTGAGTCTGGAGACCGGCCGGTGGGGCTGGGGCCAAATCAGTTGTTGTCTCTGTCTTCTCTGTGGGGTTTCCCACTAGCTGGAGTACCCTGGGGCGTTGTAACACCAGGCTTGAGCCTTTGAGGCTCACCGCCAGGTGTTAGAGTTCCTGCAAGGGGAGGTGTGAGGCCCTCCACCCAGGACAGGTTTTGTTCCTGGTCATAGAGTGCACTAAGGCCCCATGAGGCCAGAAACTAGTCTGGGAGTGGCAGGCTGGCAGAGACCAGTCAGCCTAGCACTAGCGGTTTGGCTGGCATGCAGGGGACATCTCTACGATGCCCTCTGAGTGCATTTCTCAATAAACCTCACACTGGCATCAGTGTGGATTTATTGTGCTGAGAAGTCTGATACCAGACTTCCCAGTATTCAGTGTAGCCATTATGGAACGGTGGAGTTCGTGTTCGACAAACTCCCAGACCATATACTCTTTATGGCTACCCTACACTTCCAATGTCTAAGGTTTTGCTTTGACACTGTAGGGGCATAGTGCTCATGCAGCTATGCCCTCACCTGTGGTATAGTGCACCCTGCCTTAGGGCTGTAAGGCCTGCTAGAGGGGTGGCTTACCTATGCCACAGGCAGTGGGTTGTGGGCATGACACCCTGAGGGGAGTGCCATGTTGACTTTGTCTTTTTCTCCCCAGCAGCACACACAAGCTGTGAGGCAGTGTGCATGTGCTGAGTGAGGGGACCCCAGGGTGGCATAATACATGCTGCAGCCCTTATAGACCTTCCCTGGCCACAGGGCACTTGGTACCAGGGGTACCATTTACAAGGGACTTATCTGTGTGCCAGTACTGTGCCAAATGTGGAGACAAAGGTACCGTTTTAGGGAAAGAACACTGGTGGTGGGGCCTGGTTAGCAGGGTCCCAGCACACTTTCAATCATAACTAGCATCAACAAAAGGCAAAAAGTTAGGTGAGTAACCATGCCAACAGTGGCATTTTCCTACACTATCAAAAAAGGAAGACATTGTCTCTGATCCGGAATGTCTTGTTTCATTCCGCGCTGGAGTCTACATCGAGTGATGCCAGTCCGGTTCCATAATCGGAGTGGGAATTGACAGTGGGGCCGGAAACATGGCCACTGGGTGAGATTCTGTGGAAAGCGATGGACTTGGATCCAGTCTTGTACCAGCTCCAGGAACTGATCTAACGGGCCAAATGCAGCAGACGGCAAAGTCGTCTGTGGGAATCCAAAAGGCGGTCAAGAGGGATAGGCTCATTCAAATATAAGGAGCATTGCCTCATAAAATTTCTTCAGTTGGATGGGGTCACTGTGGGAAATTCTGGAAGTCGCTGAGCTGACCCAGACTCTGACTTTGCAGGTGAAGAGTGGAGCTGTGCCTAGAATTGTGACATTGTTCTTGTGCCTTGTATGATGACTTCTTGTCCTTCTTCCTACAAGACTTACCCAACAAAGGTTTTCACCTCAATGATGGCCGACGGAAGCGATGCTGAGAGCAGACCCTGGGCCTTCCAAGCAAGCAGGGCCTGGAGCGGTGTGGAGTTGTCCAGTGTCGAACGACCATAAGCTTCAAGGTATGCTCATGGACCGTTTTGTGATTTATCATTTGACAGTTTTGGCAGGCCTTGGAGTCGTGGCTCGATTGTATGCACCAAAGGCAAACCAGGTGGGATTCTGTCACTGACACCTGCCTGTGACAAGTTCCACGGGGTTTAAAACCCATGTTTTTTTAGGGTACATTCCTAATGCACATAAGGAGCAAAGCTCAACAAAATGTCAAATAAGCATTTGCAATAGGTCTTGCATTTGCCTGAGTTAGAACTATGGACATTGTAAATTCATAACTGGACTTTTCTTGCCAGATAAATTGGTCAACCCTGCCTCATAGTTTCGTCTTTTCCTGCCATATAATTCCAGTGGCCCTGCATATAACTAAAGCACTATGTATCCCTCTATCTGAAGCAAAAATTAAAATGCTGCCATTAAGCATCCCAATTTAAATCTGCCATGCTAATTCCAATAAAATACCACTTTCACCCCTGGACCATCAGAGTTGCTGGCTGGCTAACTCAGTTCCCCCCAAAAAAGACACAAGACAGCCACAGGAGAAATAAACTAGAAGGGTCACCCAAACATATCAAGAGTGCTCAAACAGCCATAGTGTAATAAGGATGTTATGCAGGCCTGAATCATGGTCATAACTGTAATAAGGAGAGAATAATAAAATTATAAACAATTATCATATAAACCTTTATTACAAACAAACTTTTGGCATTAGACTGTAATGCTCCAAACAGCCCATAAAGGGCACCACAACAACAATATCATTTGTAAGAAACATGGTCATGTAGCCATATTGTTAGCCCGTAGAGGGCTTATCCCCATAAAAAACTAAGTGAAAGTAATGCAGTGTAACCATATACAGCAGGCCTACTGCAATGATATTACAAGCAAGGCCTTTAAAACAAAACTTCTCCCAGCTATAAAACATAAGTTCTAGTCATGAGAAAACTTAAGATACTGAATGGTAAGAAGGGTTGTTATTTTGGGGTCCCCACTAACTGAGTGGGGGGGACCCAGAGATGATGTAGACAGTGTGTTTGAAGGTGGTCCCGTTGTCCTAGGACCACCACCCCCTGCAGGAACTGTAAAACCTGGCGGTGAGCCTCAAAGGCTCCTGCCTTTTGTTACAGCACCCCAGGGCATCCCAGCTAGTGGAGATGCCCGCCCCTCCGGCCACTGACCCCACTTTTGGCAGCAAGGCTGGAGGAGATAATGAGAAAAACAAGGAGGAGTCGCCCACCAGTCAGGACAGCCCCTAAGGTGTCCTGAGCTGAGGTGACCCCTGCCTTTAGAAATCCTCCATCTTGAGATTGGAGGATTCCCCCAATAGTTTTAGGGATGTGCCCCCCTCTCCTCAGGGAGGAGGCACAAAGAGGTTGTAGCCACCCTGCAGGAGAGTAGCCATTGGCTACTGCCCTCCTGACCTAAACACACCCCTAAATTCAGTATTTAGGGGTGACCCAGGAAATCAGATTCCTGCAACCTACACAAAGAAGAAGGACTGCTGACCTGAAAGCCCTGCAGAGATGACGGAGACGACAACTGATTTGGCCCCAGCCCTACCGGACTGTCTCTAGAGTCAAAGCACCTGCACAGCGACGCATCCGACAGGGATCAGCGACCTCTGAAGCCTCAGATGACTGTCCTGAACCAAAGGACCAAGAAACACCTGAGAACAGCGGCACTGTTCACCTACAGCAACATTTTTGCAACTTTGAAGCAGCTTTTAATGAGCTCGCCGGAAGCGTGAGACTTCTCCCTCTGCACCCGACGCCCCCGGCATGAACTCCACAGAACCAAAACTGTAGAGAGGACACCCAGGTGACTGCGACCCCGTGAGTAACCTGAGATGACCTCCCTGCATCCCCACAATGATGCCTGCAGAGAGGATCGAGAGGCTCCCCCTGACCACAACTGCCTGGAACAAAGAACCCGATGGCTAGACTAAGCACTGCACCATCAGCCCCCAGGCCCAAGAGGAACCGAACTCCAGTGCAGGAGTTACCATCAGTTGACCCTCTGCCTAGCCCAGTCGGTGGCTGGCCCGAGAAGCCCCCTGTTCCCTGCCTGCATCTTTAGAGTGACCCCGACCCCCCCGCCGGGTCCCTCCATTGATTTCTACAGAAAACCAGATACCTACTAAGCACACTGCACCCGGCCGCCCCTGTGCTGCTGAGGGTGTGTTTTGTGTGCCCCCCCCCCAAGTGCTCTACAAAACCTCCTGGTCTGCCCTCCGAAGACGTAGGTACTTGCCTGTTGGCAGACTGGAACCGGGGCACCCCTGTTCTCCATGGGCGCCTATGTGTTTTGGGCCCTCCTTTGATTTTTGCACCTGACCTACCCTGTGTTGCTGGTGCGGTGACTTTGGGTTGCCTTGAACCCCCAACGGTGGGCTGCCTATGCCCAGGAAACTGAACTTGTAAGTGCTTTACTTACCTCAGAAACTTAACCTTACTTACCTCCCCCGGGAACTGTTGATTTTTGCACTGTCCACTTTTAAAATAGCTTATTGCCATTTTAACCTATACTGTGTATGTTACTGCTCTAATTCAAAGTTCATTACTTACCTGTGTGGAGTACCTTGAATTGTATGTATTTACTTCAAATCTTGAATCTTGTGGTTCTAAAATAAATTAAGAAAATATATTTTTCTATATAAAAACTATTGGCCTGGAGTTAAGCCTTTGAGTATGTGTTCCTCATTTATTGCCTGTGTGTGTACAACAAATGCTTAACACTACCCTCTGATAAACCTACTGCTCGACCACACTACCACAAAATTGAGCATTAGAATTATCTACTTTTGCCACTATCAACCTCTAAGGGGAACCCTTGGACTCTGTGCACACTATCTCTTACTTTGAGATAGTATTTACAGAGCTAACTTCCTACAAGTTGTCTGTGTAAATACTATCTCAAAGTGATAGTGTGCACAGAGTCCAAGGGTTCCCCTTAGAGGTTGATAGTGGCAATAATAGATAATACTAATGCTCCATTTGTGGTAGTGCTCAAGCAGTAGGCTTATCAGAGGGTAGTGTTAAGCATTTGTTGTACACACACAGGCAATAAATGGGAACACACACTCAAAGACTTTATATATAGAAAAATATTCTTATCTTAATTTATGTTAGAACCACAAAATTCAGAATTCAAGTAAGTACATACATTGTAAGGTACTTGGCTTAGGTAAATATAGAACTTTGAAGTAAAACAGTAATTTAAACAGTTTGGCATAAAATGGGAATAAGCTATTTTAAAAGTGACACTGCAAAATTCAACAGTTCCTGGGGGAGGTAAGTACAAGTTGGTTTAGCAGGTAAGTAAAGCACTTACAAGTTCAGTCTCTGGGGCATAGGCAGCCCACCGTTGGGGGTTCAATTCAACCCCAAACACCCAGCACCAGCAACACAGGGAAGGTCCGGTGCAGAGGTCAAAGAGGGGCCCAAATAACATAGGTGCCTATGGAGACTAGGGGTGCTCTGGTTCCAGTCTGCTAGCAGACCAGGGGGGTTTTGTAGTGCACTGGGGGGGGGGGCGGCACAGGCACACAAAATACACCCTAAGCGGCACAGGGGCAGCCGGGTGCAGTGTGCTAACAAGGTGTCGGGTTTTGCAGTGAAATCAATGGAGGGAACCGGGTGTCACTCTGGCAATGCAGGCAGGGCACAAGGGGGCTTCTCGGGCCAGCACCAACTCGGCAAAGATGAGGGCAGCCTGCTTGTCACTCCTGCACCGGTAGTTGGTTCCTCTCGGGCCTGGGGGCTGCGGGTGCAGTGCTTTTTCCAGGCGCCGGGTTCTTTGTTACCGAGCAGTCGCGGTCAGTGGGAGCATCTGGATTCTCTCTGCAGGCATCGCCATGGGGGTGCAGGGAGGTCGTCTCAGGGTGTCCACGTCGTAGGAGTCGCCTCTGGAGTCCTCGCTGCAGTGTTGGTTTCTCTGGACATGAGCCGGGGGCGTCGAGTGCAGAGTGTTGGGGACTCATGCTTCAGGAGTGAGGTGGGAGTCCCTTTAAAGATGGTTTCTTCTTGGTTGTTTGGACAGAGCCACTGTCCACAGGAGTTTCTTGGTCCTTTGTGTTGCAGAGGTTGCTGGTCCCGCTGGATGTGTGGCTGTTGCAGGTTCTTTGAGTCTGGAGACCGGCCGGTGGGGCTGGGGCCAAATCAGTTGTTGTCTCTGTCTTCTCTGTGGGGTTTCCCACTAGCTGGAGTACCCTGGGGCGTTGTAACACCAGGCTTGAGCCTTTGAGGCTCACCGCCAGGTGTTAGAGTTCCTGCAAGGGGAGGTGTGAGGCCCTCCACCCAGGACAGGTTTTGTTCCTGGTCATAGAGTGCACTAAGGCCCCATGAGGCCAGAAACTAGTCTGGGAGTGGCAGGCTGGCAGAGACCAGTCAGCCTAGCACTAGCGGTTTGGCTGGCATGCAGGGGACATCTCTACGATGCCCTCTGATTGCATTTCTCAATAAACCTCACACTGGCATCAGTGTGGATTTATTGTGCTGAGAAGTCTGATACCAAACTTCCCAGTATTCAGTGTAGCCATTATGGAACGGTGGAGTTCGTGTTCGACAAACTCCCAGACCATATACTCTTTATGGCTACCCTACACTTCCAATGTCTAAGGTTTTGCTTTGACACTGTAGGGGCATAGTGCTCATGCAGCTATGCCCTCACCTGTGGTATAGTGCACCCTGCCTTAGGGCTGTAAGGCCTGCTAGAGGGGTGGCTTACCTATGCCACAGGCAGTGGGTTGTGGGCATGACACCCTGAAGGAGTGCCATGTTGACTTTGTCTTTTTCTCCCCAGCAGCACACACAAGCTGTGAGGCAGTGTGCATGTGCTGAGTGAGGGGACCCCAGGGTGGCATAATACATGCTGCAGCCCTTAGGGACCTTCCCTGGCCACAGGGCACTTGGTACCAGGGGTACCATTTACAAGGGACTTATCTGTGTGCCAGTACTGTGCCAAATGTGGAGACAAAGGTACCGTTTTAGGGAAAGAACACTGGTGGTGGGGCCTGGTTAGCAGGGTCCCAGCACACTTTCAATCATAACTAGCATCAACAAAAGGCAAAAAGTTAGGTGAGTAACCATGCCAACAGTGGCATTTTCCTACACTATCAAAAAAGGAAGACATTGTCTCTGATCCGGAATGTCTTGTTTCATTCCGCGCTGGAGTCTACATCGAGTGATGCCAGTCCGGTTCCATAATCGGAGTGGGAATTGACAGTGGGGCCGGAAACATGGCCACTGGGTGAGATTCTGTGGAAAGCGATGGATTTGGATCCAGTCTTGTACCAGCTCCAGGAACTGATCTAACGGGCCAAATGCAGCAGACGGCAAAGTCGTCTGTGGGAATCCAAAAGGCGGTCAAGAGGGATAGGCTCATTCAAATATAAGGAGCATTGCCTCATAAAATTTCTTCAGTTGGATGGGGTCACTGTGGGAAATTCTGGAAGTCGCTGAGCTGACCCAGACTCTGACTTTGCAGGTGAAGAGTGGAGCTGTGCCTAGAATTGTGACATTGTTCTTGCGCCTTGTATGATGACTTCTTGTCCTTCTTCCTACAAGACTTACCCAACAAAGGTTTTCACCTCAATGATGGCCGACGGAAGCGATGCTGAGAGCAGACCCGGGGCCTTCCAAGCAAGCATGGCCTGGAGCGGTGTGGAGTTGTCCAGTGTCGAACGACCATAAGCTTCAAGGTATGCTCCTGGACCGTTTTGTGATTTATCATTTGACAGTTTTGGCAGGCCTTGGAGTCGTGGCTCGATTGTATGCACCAAAGGCAAACCAGGTGGGATTCTGTCACTGACACCTGCCTGTGACAAGTTCCACGGGGTTTAAAACCCATGTTTTTTTAGGGTACATTCCTAATGCACATAAGGAGCAAAGCTCAACAAAATGTCAAATAAGCATTTGCAATAGGTCTTGCATTTGCCTGAGTTAGAACTATGGACATTGTAAATTCATAACTGGACTTTTCATGCCAGATAAATTGGTCAACCCTGCCTCATAGTTTCGTCTTTTCCTGCCATATAATTCCAGTGGCCCTGCATATAACTAAAGCACTATGTATCCCTCTATCTGAAGCAAAAATTAAAATGTTGCCATTAAGCATCCCAATTTAAATCTGCCATGCTAATTCCAATAAAATACCACTTTCACCCCTGGACCATCAGAGTTGCTGGCTGGCTAACTCAGTTCCCCCCAAAAAAGCCACAAGAAAGCCACAGGAGAAATACACTAGAAGGGTCACCCAAACATATCAAAAGTGCTCAAACAGCCATAGTGTAATAAGGATGTTACGCAGGCCTGAATCATGGTCATAACTGTAATAAGGAGAGAATAATAAAATTATAAACAATTATCATATAAACCTTTATCACAAACAAACTTTTGGCATCAACAACAATATCATTTGTAAGAAACATGGTCATGTAGCCATATTGTTAGCCTGTAGAGGGCTTATCCCCATAAAAAACTAAGTGAAAGTAATGCAGTGTAACCATATACAGCAGGCCTACTGCAATGATATTACAAGCAAGGCCTTTAAAACAAAACTTCTCTCAGCTATAAAACATAAGTTCTAGTCATGAGAAAACTTAAGATACTGAATGGTAAGAAGGGTTGTTATTTTGGGGTCCCCACTAACTGAGTGGGGGGGGACCCAGAGATGATGTAGACAGTGTGTTTGAAGGTGGTCCCGTTGTCCTAGGACCACCACAGGTTAAGTTATGAGCAAACATGTTTTGTAAAATTAATGCCACGCAAAGATTTATGGGGCCAGTCTCCATGCCACGAGTATTTTAGTATGTTAATATGACTAATGCTTAGAACAGCCCCTAGAGAACACCACAATGAAAATAGCATTTGTAAGAAACATGGTCATGTAACTACGTAGTTTGCGCCTAGAGGGCATAACCACATAAAATGAAAATGGCATTAAATAATGCAGTGTAACCATATATTTAGACTTTAAAGGGCATAATGCATTTTACATTTTCATGGGTAGCAGGCCCATAGCAATGACATTACAAACAAGCCCCTTAAAACACAAGCTATTCCTGGCTGTAAAACCAAAGTTCCGGCCATGAGAGCAGTTAAAAAGGACACTGAATGGCAGGAGGGGATATTATTGTGGGGTCCCCACTAACCAAGCTTGGGGACCCAGAAATGATGTAGACAGAGAATGTCATGCTGAACGTTTTGTAGGTGGTCCCGTTGTCCTAGGACCACCACAGGCTGAGTTATGAGCAAAAATGTGATGTAAAAGCAATGCCCTGCAGATCATTATGGGGCGAGGTTCCAGAGTGCAGTAAACATTGTAGAATTGGCTCTCCTGCTCTGGCTGGAGAGTGGCTTTCACTATGAGGATTTCTGTTTTACGTAAAGCATTTACCAGTTTCCAGTGTTTTAAGGGGGCAGCCACAAGAAATTACTCTGATTAGGTAACTGAACAATGTGACCAGCGCTCCAATACTGCTGATCGGTAATACACGTAGATCTGTCCATTCAATTAATACTTCCATATTTCGCTTTTTATTGGCTAGAATGCCTGTTCACTTCTGCAGACCGTTGCTGATGGTGCATTCTTACTCACACAGCATCACTGATGTAGCATAAGAGGCTTTATACAAAATAGATCGGAATTCACCGAAGGTGTGTCCACCTGATGTGGACGCCATAGAGCACTAAACTGCAAGGACTACATTTTTTGGAGGTGCATGAAAGGGAACTTCAGAGGATTCTGAAAGTTGCTAAAAATCACATTTGGAGTGAAGGGTACAGCGGAGCGGTATTGTTTGAAGGCATCCCTGCGGCGTTGGGCTATAAACTCATCAGATGGATGACAGGGGAGACTTGCCCATAATGAGCATACCATCCCACCCTATCTGTGATGCATATTTTATGTACAAAAACATGCCTAAGTGTGTACAAAAATTAGGAAGACCCAGTTTTTTTGGTTGCCTCAAACTATGTGCAGATGGGAACTGCGTCAACTGACCCCAATTTAGAGGTCAGCGATCCAAAGATACCACAACTGCCTACTGGTTTAATCTCCAGTGAGACTGTGTATTTTACTGTGGGTACTGTGAAAAGTGTTACCGGGTGAGAGTCGGCGCAAAAGCATAAGGGGAAACGGTTGCCATGTGTAGGAAGGTAGCCTCTTTCTAGCCTTGTTACCCCCACTTTTGGCCTGTTTGTGAGTAAGTCAGGTGTTTTTACTGCCTCACTGAGATCCTGCTAGCCAGGACCCCAGAGCTCATAGTGGAAACCCTATTTTGTCAGTGTGTTTGTGTATCACTGGGATTGCTGCTAGCCAGGACCCCAGTGCTCATAGTTTGTGGCCTGCATGTGTTCCTTGTGTGGTGCCTAACTGTATCACTGAGGCTCTGCTAACCAGAACCTCTGTGTTTATGCTCTCTCTCTGCTTTTAAAATTGTCACTGCAGGCTAGTGACTAATTTTACCAATTCTGATTGGCACACTGGAACACCCTTATAATTCCCTAGTATATGGTACCTAGGTACCCAGGGTATTGGGGTTCCAGGAGATTCCTATGGGCTGCAGCATTTCTTTTGCCACCTATAGGGAGCTGAGACAATTCTTACACAGGACTGCCACTGCAGCCTGATTGAAATAACGTCCATGTTATTTCACAGCCATTTTACACTGTACTTAAGTAACTTATAAGACAACTATATGTCTAACCCTCACTTGGTGAAGGTTAGGTGCAAAGTTACTAAGTATGAGGGCACCCTGGCACTAGCCAAGGTGCTTCCACATTGTTCAGGGCAATTTCCCTGGACTTTGTGAGTGCGGGGGCACCATTACACACGTGAACTACATATAGGTCAATACCCATATGTAGCTTCACAATGGTAACTCCGAACATGGGCATGTAACATCTAAGATCATGGAATTGTCCCCCCAAGCCAAATCTGGTATTGGTATGCCAATCCCATACATCCTCGGGGCTCCAGCATGGACCCCGGGTACTGCCAAGCTAGCTCTCTGGGGTTTTCTCTGCAGCTACCGCTGCTGCCAACCCTCAGACAGGTTTCTGCCCCCCTGGGGCCTGGGCAGCCCAGTCCCAGGAAGGCAGAACACAGGATTTCCTCTGAGAGAGGGTGTCACACCCTCTCCCATTAGAAATCGGTGTTAAGGGCCTGAGAGGAGTAGCCTCTCCTGGCCTCTGGAAATGCTTTGAAGGGCACAGATGGTGCCCTCCTTGCATAAGCCAGTCTACACCGGTTCAGGGAGCTCCCAGCCCCTGCTCTGGCGTGAAACTGGACAAAGGAAAGGGGAGTGACCACTCTCCTGTCCATCACCACCCCAGGGGTGGTGCCCAGAGCTCCTCCAGTGTGTCCCAGACCTCTGCCATCTTGAATGCAGAGGTGTGAGGGCACAATGGAGACCTCTGAGTGGCCAGTGCTAGCAGGTGACGTCAGAGACCCCTCCTGATAGGGTCTTACCTGGTTAGGTATCCAATCTTCCTCCGAGGGCTATTTATGGCCTCTCCTGTGGGTTTCTCTTCAGATAACAAATGCAAGAGCTCACCAGAGTTCCTCTGCACTTCTCTCTTCGACTTCTGCCAAGGATAGACCACTGACTGCTCCAGGACGCCTGCAAAACTGCAACAAAGTAGCAAGAAGACTACCAGCAACATTGTAGCGTCTAATCTTGCCGGCTTTCTCGTCTGTTTCCTGGTGGTGCCACTGGAAGCCAAGAAGAAATCTCCTGTGGGTCGACAGAATCGTCCCCCTGCTAACGCAGGCACCAAACTTCTGCATCACCGGTCTTCTGGGTCCCCTCTCATCTTGAAGAGTGTGGTCCCTGGAACACAGGAGCTGGATCCATGTGACCCCGACAGTCCAGTGGTCCTTCTGTCCAAATTTGGTGGAGTTAAGTCTTTCCCCCACCCCAGACCGTAATCTTGTGTACTGCGTGATCTGCAACTGCTAGGGCTTCTGTGCACTTTTGCAAGACTTCCTTCGTGCACAGCACAGCCCAGGTCCCCAGCACTCTGTCCTGCATTGCCCAACTTGCTGAGTTGACCTCCGACTTCGTGGGTCTCTCTTTTGTTGTGCTGAGACGACCGCCGTGCTCAGATTTCCTGAGCGCCTGTTCAGGTGCTTCTGCGGGTGCTGCCTGCTTCTGCGTGGGCTTTCTGTGCTGCTGAGTGCCCCCTGTGTCTGGTCCTCCAAGGGGCGACCGCCTGGTACTTCCTGGGCCCTGGCAGCACCCAAAACCTTGAACCGCGACTCTTGCACCTAGCAAGGCTTGTTTGCTGTCTTTCTGTGTGGAACTCTGCATCCTCCAGCACGCCGTGGGACATCTTCTGACCAAAGGAGAAGTTCCTGGGACCTTCCATTGTTTCAGAATCTTCGGCTTCTTCTACCCGGAGGCAGCCCTTTTGCACCTTCATCCATGGTTTAGTGGGCTCCTGCCCCCCCCTGGACAGTTGCGTGACTCTTGGACCTGGTCCCCTTCCTTTGCTGGTCCTCTGCTCCAGGACTCCGTCTTCAGTGCTTTGCAGTCAGTTGTTGTCTTTGTTGAATCCCCTATCTCGGCTTTACTGTCTTTCTGGGATAGTAGAGTAACTTTACTCCTACTTTTCAGGGTCTCGGGGTGGGGTATCTTGGACACCCTTAGTGTTTTCTTACACTCCCAGCGACCTTCTACACACTACACTAGGCCTGGGGTCCATTTGTGGTTCGCATTCCACTTTTGGAGTATATGGATTGTGTTGCCCCTAGGCCTATTGTGTCCTATTGCATCCTATTGTATTCTACAGTGTTTGCACTACTTTTCTAACTGTTTACTTACCTGATTTTGGTTTGTGTGTATATTTTGTGTATTCTACTTACCTCCTAAGGGAGTATATCCTCTGAGATACGTTTGGCATATTGTCACTAAAATAAAGTACCTTTATTTTTAGTAACTCTGAGTATTTTGAGTCTTATGATATAGTGCTATATGATATAAGTAGTATAGTAGGAGCTTTGCATGTCTCCTAGTTCAGCCTAAGCTGCTCTGCAATAGCTACCTCTAGCATCCTAAGCTGCTAGAACACTACTAATCTACTAATAAGGGATAACTGGACATGGCACAAGGTGTAAGTGCCATCAGGTACCTACTATATATAAGCCAGGCAGCCTCCTACATTGCCATGTTATCGGCATCAGCAAAAATGAGCCAACTCAATGCGGCATGGCCGTCATGAGCATGGGCGTGAAGGAGAGACACAAATAGAAAAAGAAGTTCACTCACAGTCAAACATATCGGCAATCGTGCAATCATCCATGTAACTGGGGCAGTCTGCAAGGCGGTAACAAAACTGCCCCAAGGAGGGACAAACATAGAACATTTCCCAATGATAACAAAGGATTTTTGAAAGCCAAGCCCAAGAATGAGTAAAAGTAATGGGTGTGCGGTGGACGTGGTTAAAAGCCCACAATGCTTGCAACAGGTCAAATCGATTGCGCCCTCGCCTTCAAAGGCACTCAAAAATGACTGAGGTAGCTCTTCTGGATATGTCCTGATGGCATAGGAAAAAGAGGACCTAATTTCAGGGCACTGGGATGGCGCCTATGAAGGCACTGTGCATATCGCATCTGGAGCAGAAGATGCTGACGCGAGCTGATCAGACCACCTACTGGTGTGCAGAGCTACTGATCAGGATGTCCTGGATCCAGTCTGATGCCTGGGGAGATACTCTAGGGCAAAGAATGTGCGACTAAAAGTCTATCAGATACTGCAACTTTTTCAGCACAAGGTTCTGAGACTTATGTAAGATCTCTGAGTTGATAATATAGGCCCACATTTCCCACTCCTGTCATAGGCTTAACTGGTTTCCAGTTAGAATTGAATTTGGTGTAAAGTTGTCTGCATCATGTGCTGTGTGTTTAGACCAAACTATTTTTTCTTCTTTCTAAGAAACGCAACATTATAGATTACAATCCAACTTGGACATGTCTTTCCAGTAATGGTCTTTATTTCATTGTCTGTGAGTATTTTATTTAGATAAGCTATCAGATCTATAATAAAGTTACTTATTAATCTTGTGGATTTCTTCGGGATGCCAGCTTAACGGAGCTGGGTGATTGGTTTGCGGACGGTCGTTTGATTACCCACTCGGAGGCCTTCGGTGAAAGACACGTCACTGCGCTGCAGCGGATGTATGTTCTCAGGGTCTGTGCTATGATGCGGTTCCCTGGTTTGCAGAGGCTCCCACGGAATGCCGTGCTTTGGAGGTGCTGTGTCGCGCGCAGTCGCCACGTGAACTAGTTACCAAATTATACAATTGTATTCAGGAACAGCGGGGTGACATTGGGGTGTCCTCTGGGGCCCGATGGGAAAGGGACGTGGGTGAACCTATTACCGAGGAAACGTGGCGGAGTTGCTGTGTGCATATGAGAGCGTTGTCCCCGAATTATAGGCTGTGGCTGCTGCATTTTAAATTTCTGCATCGCTTATATCACACGCCTAGTGGGCTTCATTCCATGGGTCTGTGTGCGGATGCGTGCTGCGAGCGCTGTCGTGCTCCAGATGCTGGTTTTCTGCATCTTGCATGGGACTGCGCTGAGGTCCATGCCTTCTGGATGGAGGTATTGCTTATAATTGCTGAGGTAACTGGATCGGAGATACCAATCTCCCCCAGGGTTGCGCTGCTTGGGTGTGTGAATGAGATCAGTGGGCCTCATAGAAAGTTGGTGGGCCTGCTTCGGTTGCTGGCTAAGCGAAGAGTTGCCATGTGTTGGGGTAGGGGGCGTGCGCCGCGTGGGTCGGAATGGTTATGAGACGCTGCCTTTTGCCAGGATCAGGTGATTATTTTTTGGGAACTTATGCCCAAAGGGTCTCGACCGAAGGATATCTGGGCTCCTTTGCGTGAATACCTGGCGTCCTTAAAGGAACAGGCGGAATGATGTGCGTTTGCTTGCGCTTTGATGACCTTCCTAATTCCCCCTGATCGTGCTGTGGTCTGTGCATAGCTGAAGCTGGCTGGTGCACTCTTGCTTGCGCGCTTTGCCTGCCTTTTTGCCTACTTTCTTTGTTATTCTCTTCCTGTCGTTACTTTGGCCTTGATATTTGGTTACGACATCCCTCCTGGACTTTACACGTGGACTGTACTGGTATTGACGGCCGACGATCTGGGCCTGTGATGATAATACAGAACTTGATGAACATTGCGGTGTAGCTCTGAGCCCTGTCGAACAGGATATATTTTGAGGCTGAGGAGGGCTGTACTATGTTATAATTTGTTACTATAAACGAGGGGCTGTTTGCGTTGTACTTTGTTCTGCACTTATGCAATAATTAATAAATAAACATTTTAAAATAAAAAAATAAAAAAAAGTTACTTATTAATCTTTGTATAACTTACTGATTATCTCTTTCCACTGTTACACCCTGAAGGACGGAGTATGTGGCATTTTAAATTCCATACAAACCATGTTAAATGTATGCCAAATTAGTAAAGATAGTGGAGACATAGCCATGGCACCAATTACTGTCTTACAAGTGATACAACAGGTCCTCACCTGTATGTAAAGTATCCAGTATCCTGGTGGTATTGACCTTCAAATGGTAGTTGATGGCCCCCATGAAAGAGCAGGAACAAACTATTAGAAAACACCATAATTGCAAGAATACTATACTGGGCTCATTTGGATATATTATTCCAGACTTTATCTCGGCCATTCATCTATCCCTCCTTGTATGTCCGAGTTATATATTGTTCCATACCCATGCCATGTATGTTGACGCTGCAGGGTTAATATTCAGATGTCACATATTGCTGACTCCAGAGCATAGCCTTGCTCTCTGATGTGAACACTAGTTGGCACCAGTCTTGCCAAGAAAGGTATGGAATAATTTTGTTTCTAATAAGGATAGGTAAGGCTGACAGTTGGGCATCTACAGCATCGTGGGCAGATGAAGGTCGCTGGAGATTGCATGGAGTGACCAACACTGTTCCCGACTTCTTTGTAACAATGCTTTTTTCTAGGGAACTTCTTTCTTCTTCCCAGTTTCAAGCAGTTCCTAGTTATAAGGTAGCCTATATATCCTAAGCATGATGTAACATTAGAATCAATCAAGAAGCCAATTGATCTTGGATGCGGCTTCCAGGCTGTTGACAACATGTTGTGAGGGGATTTACGTTGGGCAAAATTAGTGCCCGCTTCTAGGATAGCAACCACAAGAAAGTTATCTTGCTGAAGAATTAGGGCATTTGACTCTAGTTGCTAACTGCATTCTAAGTTGCTCAATCCACATATTTCGGTGAGTGCTGAGTTCAGCAATATACCTGGTTTGAAAAGGCTGAAGGCTTAGTTCCTCTCTAAACTCATAACTAATGCTTATGTTTATAAGGGAGTAACTTGGTGTTCAGCTATACTTTTAGTTAATATCACATACATTAAATTGAATGACTCCTTTTAAGAAACTCTGACATTTATTTTATAAATTGTATTATCAGTTTGTTTATATATTGTATTATCAGTTTCATTTATTGTAGGCAATGCTCTGTGGTAGATGTTTCTTGTTATGAACAGTTTCATTCACAATACTACTTACTGGTAATCACAGAAAACGAATTGGTGTGTCTCGGTGATGATATCTGGACTAGTGCTGCGCCTTTTTCTGCCTTCCTACTTCTCTCTAGCCTCCCACTCATACTCCAAATTCAGGGTGGTTCCTCCTTCTCCAAGTCTGTTTAGTCTCGCTGTTTATTGAGTGGATTCAATCCTGAAGGGTTGGACTTGGCTACCCATTGCTGCGAGTTCACCCACACATTTAGGTTTAGTGGTGGGCACTGACTGGCAGCTCCTCTGTCTTACCTCAGGCACTGAGGCCTCACAGGCGGTGCGCTCATTCTAGAACCCTTTGGCAGCAGAAGCAGGAAACTGCAGTCCTGGTAAAGCGTGGTGATCATTGAACTTGACAGTAGGTATCTCGAGCTTCGAAGCCTCGGCGCTGGGCCCACATCTGGGCTGACAACTTTTCAGTAGATGCAGCCCTCTTCGGTTGGTCATAAGTTCTGTTAACACAGTGCAGCTTTGGCAGTTGCAACCCTCGCATTAGCTGGTCATGCTTTGTCAGATGTATCCTTTCATGGGCTGGTGACAATTTTCAGCAGTCACAGCAAAGAATTATAGCAGCTTGTTATGCACATTCACAGCCATATACAACCTAATCACAACTTGGGCAGGTGCCACCGTGCACTGGGCAATCATTGCTTGCAGTTGCAACCATGCACAGGCCAATCCTGAGACACAATCACTACAGTCACAGAGTCTCAGTTCCTGTCAGGAAATGGCATGGAAAGACTGAATACTCCTTGACATTGGAGTGAATAGCTCATTCTCCAGTAGACATCCTTTATGGGTGCACCAGAAACACAAGGGACGCATTGCATCTCTCTCCTTCCTTGACCGCCTCTCGTACACAGCACACTCCTGCTAACACTTAGCAAGTGCTTTAGGACCATTAAGTAGCTCCTCCAGCAGGAGATCTCCACCTTGGGTGATGCCATCTCACCCCCCAAGAGAGCAGCTGTCCAGCAGACAGCATCCTTGGTTGCACAGCAGTTGTCTGAGTACTCTGCAGATCACTCTCTTCATTGGCAATAGGGGGCTTGGAAGTGGATCAACAAGTGAGGTCCCACTTTTATACACAACTATTGGACTGAAGATGTATATCCACTGAATGAAAATGAAGAACCGGTTTGTGGTGGTTCTCCTTTCAAGTGTTCTTTCCAGGCTATTCTACAGATGCAGCCTTTATGCAGAGTGATGCTTCTCACAATGGGTTTGTTTCCAGCCTTGAAACCAAACGGAGGCACAGAGGTGTAAAGTTTCTGCACCTGGCTCAACAGTTCTTTACTTAGCAGAAAGGCTCATTGAATATCTAAGGGAGCCCTGACTACATGATAGAGTGGAATCAACCTCTGAACGAAAAACACTGGTGCTTCATTGATAAGACAATAGCAGGAATCCATTTCTGCATAATTCCCTGGCTCTCTAAAAATATCGACCCTCAGGTCCTTACATCTACCCTGTGGTAAGGGTGAAAATGGAGACCTGGGATGGAACGGACATCCTCTGGGGGCTATCCTCGCTACCCTCTCTGTTTACATCCATACAAGGATATACAGACTTTTGACCGGCAGTGAATACCACCCAAGATAGGCATCCAACTGCAAAAAACAATGACCTCATGACCTTTTCACAGATACAATCCTACTATGGACTCTCAGGCTGAAAGAAATAGAAATGCACCTACATTACACACGTGGGTACCCAAACTCACATTAGATCCCATGCCAGCAGCCGAATCACAACCTTTGAGAAGTGGATGATAACCCAAGTGGATGGCAAATGGCTGCCAGCAGATAGCTACAGCTTCTTGACCAAAACACTCACCGTCTGAAAAGAGATCAGAAACGTAATTAGAACTCCTTTTCTACTCTAAAGAATTGCCAGAATTATTGCATAGGACATATGCCTCCACTCTTAGTGCACCATGGAAGCAAGCCATGCTTAAAACAACTCACAACTGATACTATACCCCTGGCAGAATGGCATAATGGAAGCCAAACAACTCCTGCAATTCAACAAAATGTGGGGCCTTGCATGTGCTTTAGTAATTCAGATAATTTACATGACCAATCTACTTGAGTGATGCGGCACACCACCGAGGCCACATCAACTGCATAAGAAAGATCTTTGGCCTCCATCAACTCAGTACCCTATGAAACCCAATACAATTCATTGGAAGATTGGGCTAATTCCCTCTGACCTTGAGAAGGAGTATACTCACTCACCATACAACCCCTGCCACCAATCCACGGCCACACCCTGTTATACCCTCTCACTCCATCCTGTTCTTCACCCCCTTCCCTCCCCCAGCCACTGGATGTAAGTGAGCTTATGTGTTAACTGTTTAAAACAAAATAAACATTTTTTTAACTAAGAAGGAGCCCAAACTCCACTCCCCTTACTTCAGATCTCCTCTCCCTCTTCCTCTTCCCCCTCAGGAATGCGATCTGTACACTTACACTGTCTGGAAACATACCCCTTGCCTTCACCATGTGCAAATCCAGGCCAATGGTATGGAAAATTGATCACACTGGTTTACATAACTCCCATTCACTCACAGTGCATGTACCACGTCACAAACATCAATGCATTTAACACACACTCTGGATGTTAGTGCAAGAATAAGGTAAGTACATGGAAGCAGAAGTTTACTCGAGTGGGCCAGAAGGCCTCTACTCCAGTGGCTGAGAGAAAAAGGTTTGGTCACACTGTCGATTTTCAAAACACTGTACTCTGCCACATCACTCTACATGTTAAACCCATGACTGGGACAGTAGCCCACTGTCAAACAACGAGGACACGCTTGATATGCCCTGTCAGGTCACAGGTCAAGTCGAGCACATACTCATTTTAGGGACACACCTAGGCCTCTGTGCTCACATATGATTATCATGATGTTATGGATGTAGGAAAGTACCCTCCTTTTGGCATGTTACTCCAAATTTTTGCCTGATGTCAGTGTGGTTGACTGTGTCACTGTGATCCTTCTAACCAGGAACCCAGTGCTTATGCTCTCTCTCCTCTAAATGTTCTCTCTGCATACTGGTAACCCAGTTTTTCACCCAAAATTGGCCTACTGGTCATCCCTTATATGTCCCTAGTATATGGTACCTAGGGCATTGGGGCTCCAGGGGATCCCTATGGGCTGCAGAATTTATTTTGCCACCCAGAGTGAGCCCATGCAAAGGATTCTCCAGTACTGTCTTTAGAGCCTTCTGAGGTTTTCCAGGAAGCCCCAGCTGCTGCCACTTCACATACAGGTTTCTGCCCTCCTGTTGCTTGAGCAGCTCAATCCCAGGAAGGCAGAACAAAGAATTTCCTTTGGGAGAGGGATGTTACACCCTCTCCCCTTGCAAATAGGTGTTACAGGCTTGGGAGGGGTAGCCTCACAGAGCCTCTGGAAATGCTTTGAAGGGCACAGATGGTGCCCTCCTTGCATAATCCAGTCTACACCGGTTCAGAGACCCCAGTCCCTGCTCTGGCACAAAACTGGACAAAGGAAAGGGGAGCGCTCAGAGCTCCTCAGAGTGTCCCTGGGTTTTGCCATCTTGGATTTCAAGTTGGCAGGGCGCTGTGGGAGCATCTCAGTGGCCAGTGCCAGCAGGTGACGTCAGAGCCCTCCCCTGATAGGTGCTTACCTTTTAGCTGACCAGTCCCCCTTTCAGGGCTATTTAGGGTCTCTCCTCTGGGTGTTTCCTCAGATTCGGATTGCAAGACTTCAGTAGGAATCCTCTGCATCCTTTACTTCACCTTCTTGCCAAAGACACTGCATATAGACCCTCCAGGAACTCTACAACTGCAACAAAGAAGCAAAGACGACTTCTGCAACATTGAATCTTCAGCTCTTCCACCAACTGCTTCCTAGTCGTGCATCCTCAGAGGACAGCCAGTCTTCAGCCTGCACCAGAACAACGAAGGAATCTCCCTTGAAGTGAAGGAGTCAGTTCCCTGCTTCAGAAGGCACCCCTCTGCAGCGACGACTGGTGGCTTAGGTCTCCTCTCCTGAAGAAGCGGGTGGATCCAGCAACACAGGTGGAGGACTGAAGTGGTCCCGACGGTTCTGAAGTCCAGCTGTCCACCTTTAGTGGAGGCAAGAGCTAGCCTCCCCACGCAAGACAGTACCCCCGTGCACTGCATGTTTTGCAGTTCCCAAGGCTTGTTGATATCCTTCCACGAAGTTCTTCATGCACCGTGCAGTTCCAGCCCCCCACACTCCTTCCTGCGACGCACAGCCTCCTGCGTGGTTCTCCGGCGGCGTGGGATCCCTTTGTGTTGTGCTGCATGGGCTTCCTTTTGCACCTTCTTTGTCCCCGTGCTGAGGGCTCTCTGAGTTGCTGAGAGCCCCCTCTGTCTCCCCCCTCCTGGGAAGAGGCCACCAGGTCCCTCTTAGTCCCGAGCAGCACCATTTTCTGGTAATCGTGAGCTTTGCGTGTGCCAAGGCTTGTTGGCGGAATCCAGCGATGCAAACCCGACTGCAATCCTCCATCCGGCGTGGGTCATCGTCTGCACCAACCAGGAACCCGCATCTGTCTTCTTGGGTGCAGTACTGACTGTTCTTCGCCAGTGGTTCTTCTTTTGCACATTCATCCGGGTTAGCAGGGACTCCTGTTCTCCCTGGACTCTTCAGTGCTTCTTGGACTTGGTCCCCTTCTTCTACAGGTCTTCAGGTCCAGGAATCCATTGTTGGTGTCCTGCAGTCTCTTCTGGTTCTCACAAAATCTTCTATCACATGTTCTTGTGTGTTCTAGGAAAGTTAATGTGATTTACTCCTGGGCTCTGGGGTGGGTTATATTACTTACCTTTGGTGTTTCCTAATACTTCCAGTGCCCCTCTACACACTACATTTGCCTAAGTGGGAAACCGACTTACGCATTCCACTATTGTAGTATATGGTTTGTGTTCCCCCTAGGCCCATTTCTAACTATTGTAATTTTCACTATTTGCACTGTTTTCTAACTGTTTTTACAGCTATTTCTGCATTCTAGTGTATATTACTTACCTCTAAGAGAGTATAGTCTCTAAGGTATTCTTGGCATTTGTGTCACTTGTGTCATTTGTGTCACCAAAATAAAGTACCTTTATTTTTGTTACTCTGAGTATTTTCTTTCATGTGTGTGAGTACAGTGGTATTGCATGAGCTTTGCATGTCTCCTAGTTAGGCCTTGGCTGCTCATCCACACTACCCATAGAGAGCCTTGCTTCTAGGCACTGACTACATTTCACTAATAAGGGATAACTGGACCTGGTATAAGGTGTAAGTACCCACTACAAACCAGGCCAGCCTACTACAATGGACAAAAATGAAAAGTGAGGATACCAGATATAAACAGTCGGTCACTCAGGGAAAGGAATACACCTGTACACCATGCAGCGGACATTCAAGTACCAACAGTGGAAGATCATCAAACTTTTTCATGCCAGTAACGAGCCTGGCAACTACATGGAGAACAGCTTTTATGGGAGGTAGATGCAGTTTGAGAACTCCTATGAGAAAGAAACTACACTAGTCACACTTAATGCCATTAAGAGCACTATGCATTGGGCGTCTTGTGTTAAATATGTGGCCTAGATGAAATATTTGATTACATTGCATTATACAAGTTGGAATTGAGCCTCCTTTCCCACAGAGTGGATGTTTGCTTGAAGTCCATAATTTGTGTCTGAGAAGAAGCCAAGAACACAATCCACAAGGAAAGGGTTGCTGTTTAATATTAAAAGTTAGTTGAACCAAAGATGGCTTGGGGCACGTCATTAGTGAGATCACAACAAACTTGTTATTTAGGATTTATTTTAAGGTAATGTACTGCAAATCAAACTAGAATTATAATGATAACTGAGACCATGAATTTCACCTCTGTAACAGAAGAGATTCTGATATTCAGCTGTGTTGTTAGTATGAAAGTGATAGAAGATGGTAAAGAGACTAAGGGCTTGATTTAGATCTCTACAGATGGGTTACTGCATCACAACGGTGATGGATATCGATGCCACAGAAATTCAAATCCCATTGAAGATAAAGGGATTTAGATTTTGGGGAATGGGAGATCTGTCACTCTTGTTACGGAGTAACCAGTCTGCTGAGTTCCAAATCAGGCCCTGATACTAGAATCAAGGTACTCTCAAGTATAGGTTGAAGGTTGTGAAACAGACATTAGGATCTTGGAGAAACCTTTTAAATATTGCTAAACGTTTGGAGATAAAATCTGACCGCTGTTTCCTAAGTATAACTAGAACCAGCTTATGATTGCACAATTCAGACCCATTTTATTTTAGTAGTTTGTCAGGAAAATGGCATGGTTGACCATGTCGAAGACCACTTATAGGTCAGAAAGGATACCAACACAGGAGTCAACAATTGTACAGGGTGCATCATCTACTGTATTGAAAGTTGCCTTTTCTGTGATGCAGCCAGGTATGAAGCCTGATTTGAGTTGTTTACCTCAATGACGATTTTGAGCTGATCTCGACACATCTCTTTAAGGCTTTCAACTTGGTGAAAATAATTCAGAGCATAAGGGTTTGTGCTGTTATTTTGTTTGTAAAAGGTCCCATCCCTTTCCATTTTCATTTTTCTTAGGCAATCTGGGATTTATTAATTGGATTGCTTAAAATATCCAAAACACTGGGATACCTACAACAGCCAAATTTAGCTTAATTCACCATATGCAGGAACAATGCTGCTATGTTACATATACCATTTCTTGTTACATTTGCCAGACAGCTCAGCTATACAGTGCGGTTCTTGTTGCTTTGTGAGGATTGACTATCTTTTACATCAGATAATGAAATGAATTGATTAGGTGATTATAATCGGTCCGGAGGAAGTTCCCTGCAATAATACATTCTGGAACAAAACACCTGATTTTCATTGGAATTGTGAGCGGAATGCTGATAAATACGACAAAAGAGATTTGGAAGCACTGACGGGGTAAACATACTTTTGAATGAAGAAATAGAATCTATTGGACCAATACAGAAGTGGGATTTTTTTACAAATTCATGAGGGCGTACTTCAATTAATTAGGCTTAGACAGTAGAGTTCAACAGAGGGACTGATTTATTTGAGAAATATGGTGTGGTTGGGTTTTGAGACATGAAAAGAAGTCTTAAGGCCTGATTACGACCTTGGAGGATGGGATGCTCCGTCACAAGCGTGACAGATATCTTGCCTGCCGTTTTACAAGTTCCATAGGATATAATGGAGCTTGTAATACGGCAGGCGGGATATCCGTCACAGTTGTGATGGAGTATCCCATCCACCAAGGTCGTAATCAGACCCTAAGTCTTGGATCGGTACCAAGTATTTCACTGAGGGTGAATTCTCTGTGGTTAAGAATTATTTACAGCTGAACATCTAAATAAAATATTATTGGTAAGTAATGCTTTTTAGTGCTGCTAAACCAGAACCATTTTGCAAGGGTTGGGGCAGCATCTGTACACTTACCACATTCATATGAAAGGTCTGTTATTTAAAAAGTATAGTGTTTGCTGCAGATTGGCGTCCTTCCATCACACCACTTTCCCTTGAGGTAAAATATCTCTTGGGAGAACTATACATAAGAACTTTTGTTTGGGAATCATCTCAATGATATCCTGCAGAAGCTGTCTGCTGTGTTCTCGGCAGAGGTTTGTGCTCCATTTTGACTTTGTGGGAGGCCCTTGTGATTTTGGTAACAGATTTTAGGAAACCTAAGGTTGTTCGCTGGTCCAGCTGATCCAAATTAACGATTTATCATTTTTGCTGTCTGTTGTTGGTGACCATACACTGGGCTGGGAACATTTTAACAACATTATCTAGCAGGCAGAATATCTGCATTTAAAGTAATCATCAACCTATTTTCTAGCTTTAAATAACGGAGGTAAATTTGGGGCGCACTAATGGATAATATTTCTTCTGCACTGATGTCCATTAATAATGTTTAACATGAGGACGTTTTATTCAAAATCTAATTGTGCAGTTCTACAAGTTGAATTTAAGATTTCCAAATAAAAGTCTTGTTATTTAGAATAGTTATAAGTAATATATGTCTGACACTTAATGCAGCTTCACAAAATATAAGGCACTACTTTCCCATGTTGTCATATACATACAATTGTGAGGTAAACAATATTAACCTACAAAGCAGCAGTGAATGCAGAATTTCTCAACCTTATGTTTTCTGTCTAATATCTGTTGCACAGGGAGTACGCTGGTTTCTCTGTGTCTTGACCAGAATTCTTTGATACTGTTATCAACAGTACTTTGGAAGGAGTTGCCATGTAATCATTCCACCCTGGAGTTTATGTATCTAATGTGATGATGCGTGTGAAGCACTGACCTTGCTATAGATCAGTGAAGCCCTAAATGATGGGCAGAACTCAGAAATAAGATTCATGATTGTTAACAATGACATAGGAGATTTGTGGGAAAGAGGTGTCAGAGGGTGGGAGCTTTTCAGATGTTGATGAGGATGTTGTCCCAGTTTCTGAGTGTATAGTTGTAGGAAAGTACCCTCTTTCTTGGCATGGTTACCCCTTTTTTCTGCCTGATGTCAGTGTGCTTGACTGCGTTCACTGGGATCCTGCTAACCAGGGCCCCAGTGATTATGCTGTCTCCCAAAACTCTGTATTTCACCCACAATTGGCACACTGGTGCCCCTTATAAGTCCCTTGTATATGGTACCTAGGTACCCAGGGCATTGGGGTTCCAGGGGATCCCTATGGGCTGCAGCATATATTTTGGCACCCATTCAGAGCCCAAGCAAATGGTTCTGCAAGACTGCCATTGAAACCTGTGTAAAAAGGTGCAAGCACCCTTTCACTGCCACTTTTCACTGCACTAGGTCACTTATAAGTCACCCCTATGGCAGGCCTTCCTGCCAAGAGGGCAGGGTGGCAAGTAGTTTAGATTAGCTTCGAGGATTTGTAGAGCGCATGGCTACCCCAAGGCCTACCAGCGCTGAGGAAACAATACAGTTTTCAATTTTCTACGAAAAGAAGATTCTGACATGTCATGACGAAGTTCCAAGGGGAGGGAGTTCCAGATCTTAGCTGCTCTACAGGCGAAGGTTTTACCCCCCCCATCTAACTTTCTTAGCATGAAAGAAGTTATTTAAAAAAGCTGAAGAAGATCTAAGTATTCTTCGGGGGTATGGGGAGTGATCATTCGTCTGAGGAAGACTGGACCCTTGTTTCGAAGGGCTCAGTGAATAAAACACATAGCTTTGAAAATAATGCATTGTTCAATCGGAAGCCAATGGAGGGAAGGCAAGGCTGGAGTAACAGATGAATGTCTGGGGGTGTCTGTGAGTAGGCAAGCACCAGCGTTGTGCACCACCTGAAGTCTCTTTAGAACATGTGAAGGAGAGCTCAGGAGCAGTCCATTCCCATAATCAAGACGTGAAAGTATCAGAGCCTGAGTAAGAAGTCTTTTGGCTGAAAATTGAAGTAATTTAAAGATTTTCCTAAGGGTTCTTAGAAAACCAAAACAGGTAGCTGCCAGTTTCTTAGAATGGCATTCCATTGTAAGGTGCGGGTCTAGCCAAAAGCACAAGCTTTTTATTGAATCTTTAGGCAGAGGCAGATCCTTAGGCAAGTTCACTGCTAAGGATGGGGACTTAAGTAAGGAAGGATTTCCGATGATCATAACTTCTGTTTTCCCATTGTTAAGTTTAAGCTTGTTCTCTATCATTCATCTGGCGATATCTGAGAGACAGGAAGATAAGGTAGCCTGTTCTTGGGTATTCTTAGCAGACAAGGAGTATACGAACTGAGTATCATCTGCATAAGATACTAGAGATAGTCCATGTGGCTCAATAATTCTTGCCAGGGGGGACATTTAAATGTTAAAAAGAGTAGGGCTCAGAGAGGAGCCCTGCGGCACCCCACAACTGAGTGGCAGAGGTTTAGAAAAAAAAAGATTGATCAAGGACTTAAAAGGTCCTGTCCTTCAGGAAGTCAGAGAGCCACTGAAATGGGGTCCCTGAACAACCCATCTGAGAGATTCTCTGAAGGAGAATATTATGATCTACAGTATCGAATGCAGCGCTCAGATCCAAAAGGATAATTTCTGCATAGCCACCTGAATCCAAGCGTTGACGGGTGTCCTCAGTAACCGCCAACAGGGCAGATTCTGTGCTGTGCAAAGGCCTAAAACCCATCTGAGTGTGATGTAGAAGATTTTAATCCTCGAGAAAGCCTGAAATTTGTTTGTTAACATGTTTTTCAATAATTTTAGATGTTATCGGCAGAAGGGCAATTGGTCTATAATCAAGCCTAGGCTTTTTTAATAAATGTTTGATGACAGCATGTTTCCAGGTTTGTGGAAGCTGACCAGAAGTGAGAGAATTATTGAGAATCCTAGTTAGAACAGGCACAATAACGTCTGCGCCGAGGATTAATATAAACGGTGGGGCCGGATCAAGGGGAGAGCCTGATTTTATAGTGCGTAGGAGATCGAGAACTAAGTTCTTAGTCAGAGTCTGAAACGCTATGAAAGTGACATTCGAAGGGTCTTGAAATGCCATAGTGGCTTCTTGTGCAGAGAGGTGGGAGAAGCCTCGTTGAATATCAATAACTTTTTCATGAAAGAAAGCTGCCAAATTGTTACTGTGCTCCGAAGATGCTTGAATTGGGCTGCAAGGAGAAGGGTCTCGAGTTAATTCTTTAAAAATTGTAAAGATTTCTTTAGGAGAATTGGAGGATTGTTCTATTCTGGCAGCATAGAACAGTCCTTGCGCGGTTTTATTTTCCACATGATAGTCTCTAATTGCTGCCCTATATTCACGTTTAGAGTCATCGTCATAGGTTTTTCTCCATTTCCTTTCTGTTTACATATCTTTTTATGTTGCCGTATCTTAGGAGAAAACTAAGAGGACTTCTTGGTACGTGCAATGTTATGGACAGTCTTAGCTGGAAGTACATTGTCCAGGGAGTTGGAAATCCATTCATTAACTGTTGACGCCAAGCAAGTCTCATTAGTAATGGAGAACGGACGATGAAGTTCTAAACCAGCTATCCAGTTTTTGTGACTTAACTTAGACAAGGGGCGATAGGTGGTAGTGCTAGATGAGAACTGTGGGAGTGCAGGGGTAGGAGGGAGTGAAAGAGAAATTAGAAGTGATCAGTCCAAACTAGAGGGAGTAGAGGCAAAACCGAAAGGTTTGACAAATTACTAAACACCAAGTCAATGGTGTGTCCTTTAATATGAGTGGGGCCTTGGATCAACTGTGGCAGATCTAAAGCTGCTAGATCCGTCAACAGAGTGTTTGCCAGGTTGTTATATTCATCATCAACGTGAATATTAAAATCACCCAAAATGGTGAAGCTCGAGTTCCTACAGGCAAAGTCTGATATTAGTTCTGGTAAAGCCCGAAGAAATTTCTTCTCCGGACCAGGAGGACGATAAATTAATGTTCTGGAGAGAGTAAAGGTAGGATTGATTATTAACGAGAAAAGACTTTCACAGTCTGGAATAGACAAATTTTGGGTAGTACAATTTATAGTATTTTTAACAATGATTGCGATTCCACCTCCTTTGGAGTGAGGTCTGTCTAATCTGTGTATATGATAATCATGGGGAAGAGCCATAGCTATATCGGGACCAGAGTCCTCGGATAGCCAGGTTAATAGTGAGAAAATATGGAGTTTATGTGCAGGCGGGGAACGACAGCTGAGTAGAAGGATTTGGCAACCTCCACCAAAGCTGTCCGCTGCTGGAATGGGAAATGAGACAAGGGAGACCAGCGACACACATTGCAATGTGTAATAGGGGAGTCAGGATTTAAAGAGTGTTTACCGATGAGTGAAGTGTCCTTCCTGATAGCTAACAGTTGAGAAGCTGAGTAGACTAAGCTTTCGGGAGAGACCTGGGTAGCATTCCTGGTCTCGATCGGGCACAGACGGGTGTAGGGCTTGCCTTAGGCGTGCCTTTGGCACGCCAGCGGTGCGCCTCCGCAGTGCGCTCGCTTCATCAAGCCCTTTATAGTCGGCCGGAGCTGCAGACAGGAAAGACTAGACCGCCTCACAAAATGGCAGCTTTAGTTGGAACAAGCAGGAGGGTGGAAAATGGCCGTTTTATAGAGGAGAGGAGTGTCAAACTGCCACCTAACACAGAGTGTAAAAACAGGTTAAATAGAAGTGGGTGGAGTTTAAGCCCACACAGAAGTATATACTAAAGTATATACAAGAGGTTGAAAGTTCAACCTAAAAGGGAGATGTTCTTAGGCTCCACACCTCAACTCCTGAATGATATTACTGGCAACCTGTATAGGACGGGGGCTGGGACACATTTTTGTATTTTGTCCTTCAGGAGGGCTATGAAAGTTTACATTCAAAGCTTGGCCTTTCTTGCAAGAAAAGACAGAGGAGTATGCGGACTCCAAAGCGGTAAAAAAAAGTCTAGCCTAACCTTGTTGTAAAGGTGGATAAGTCAAGCAAGGTTAAACCTGGTTCATGCGGCAGCCCTCACCAGGGTACAGCCGTGCTGTGGTAGCGTTGGATGTGTGACTTAAAAAGCAACAAAAGGGGCCCGGCCATGTGGATGGGCAGGGAAGAACCACACCATGTAGCCGTTGTGTCTGTATGCAGTTTGTTGTAGGCCAGTCCCTACACTGGTAATGAGCGGGGCACGACCAACACTGCTGCGTGACACTGCAGCCTTCTCACCTGTAGCCCAAACCGCCCTCGGGATCTGCACAACCAGACATCTGCGGCTCTGACTGCAGCAATGTCTGCCAGGACCTTGCCGTTCCCGTCTCACACGTGTAAGTGTTCTTCCTTGCACTCACTTCCAACACTACTACTGCCTCCCACGAGCACTGCTGTCTCTCCTCAACTGTGGTTTTGCAACCCCACTGGAGGCCCACCATGCCCGCCAGCACAGCCTCTTGCCCACAGGCCTAGTGACATCACAAGCATCACCCACCGTAGCTGATTCCTGGTTCTTTAGCAGCACTCCAGCCCCTCTCGCCCAGGCCAGCCTCAGAATAGTTTGCGCCTAGCTCACCTCTAGCACATATATTGGCGGTGCCCACATGACCATCGGGCCTTGTCTACACGCCAGTAGGTGCAGACGCCAACTGCCGAGACAGCCTCCATCCTAACCTCCTAGCACTGCACCTTGTCACATGCAGACCTCGCCAAGAATGACACCTCTCCCACCCCAACCATGGCTTACATCTCGGCCTTGGAGCCCTTAGCAGTCACTGGGACTCCTCCCACCTAAGCTACTTGCTGAAAAGATTGGGTAGACAGACTAAAAAAACAATTATGCGGCCTTGGACATTGCTGAAGAATCGAAAAGACAAATGCTCTTTTACCTGATGGGGCGGGCATACAAAAGATTGCGAAAAACATAATTGAAGCTGGTCCTCCCCACACGTAAACCACCCTCAGAGAGGCCATCACTGCCTACTTCAAGCCATTTACAAACTCAGTCTATGGGCAGTTCCTTCTGTGACAAGCTTGCCAGATCCTGGACAAGTCAGTAGATGTTTTTTTCATGCACCTTTAAGATCTGGCTAGCACCTGCATCCTGCCAGATGAAGATGACGAAGTTCACACCCAATTCATACAAGGCTCCACCTTGTCCAAACGCCGAGAGCACATCCTCCAGACTCCCAACATTCCCATGAAGACATACTGGCCCTAGGTCAGTCCAAAGAACTGTCCAAAGCCAGGGCATCCCACATGGAGACAGTTCTGAAGAAATATGGACCGGTGAAGTCTGAACCTGTCAGCTCTCTGTGTAAAGACTTTCCAAAGTCCCACGCCGGAGTGCTGATGTTGGTTGTGTGGTGGGTCAGTACTCTTATGTGTGAGAGTGCCCTGCCCCAGGCACAAGTGCACAGCATGTGGTAAGATGAATAATTTTACAAAATTGTGCTGATCTAGATTCCTAGAGGACTGTGATCATGCAGAGTAGCATGGCCCTTTACATTTGTCTTCACTGCCAATTGGGGAGTTTGGGGCATATAGTCAGAATGTTGTATACACATATCCAATGATAAATAAAGGCACACTGTTCCAAAACTGTACTGGCTTCATAGGGGACCTGAACTATCAGGAGCAAGAGCCCTCATGCATCACAATGGATGACAAGCATCATCATCGGGACATGCTCCTCACCAGGCTGGCTCTGCAATGCCTAGCGGGCTCCACAAAGGGGGCTCTTGTGCCGTACTGCTCTACTAGAGTAAGCGTAATAGTTTACACTAGGAGTAAATTTAAAAAATGGAGAGAGCAAAAAGACTGTTAAAATTGGTTATTCATCATACCAAAACATCAAAAACTTTAATCAGTATAGGGTAGATGAAGACCAAGGTTAAAAAGAGAGGGTGAGGGTCACATAAGAGTGCACTGCTCAAATGACTCTCAAAACAAAAAGCCGAGGGGAACTATAAATTATATAGTGCCTCTATATATATCAAGGCCAACACGTTTCGCGTCCTCACGGTCATACCGGATCCATCAATGCTTCATCAGGACCAAAGAAAAAATGTCCTCCAAAAAGTAAAATCAGATATAGTTATCAAATATATCTAAGTGTCCTAACTTAAAGGTGAAACAGTCACTTACATTGTGGTCACCTAGTCAAGTCAGGTCGCCCATCCCCTACTTTGAGAATAGGCTCCTTAGGACGCACGTACTATGGACTCAAAATTATCGATTGTGATCGTTGGTCCTGCGTTGTGGACCTACCCTCGGTACGGCGTCCCGCATAATAGTTTTGTTTTGTCGTAGTATAGTTGGGAGACTGTACAATGGACCACATAACTTCCAGGTCCCTCCAACCCCTTTGTGCCTATACACATATCCAATACCTTGCATCCATGAACTTATAGTTCACATTAAAAAGTAGTATTAGGGAATTACACAAAATTAAAAGTGCCTCTCAAATGCATTATCTGCCCTTGGATATCTGAGTTATTTGGAATCTGAGCAATGAAGACTTTTCACTACTCAAGTTATATGCAGAAATAAAGGCATTGCCCTTGCTTATCCACTGTTATTGATTATTACGGCAACAGCTATGTATAAAACAGAAAGTGTAATTGTAAAAAAAAAGTGTAATATTTCGGAGGAATAATCACAACCCTTGACAGGGTGAACCCTCAAAGTCACAAAATTAATGAGCTCAACCCCTTGGTAGCTATGGCACAGAGCAGACAGGCTTAAATTAGGTAAATGTTTAAAGTAATTATGTAGTACCAAAACAATAATAAAGTCAAATGCAAAACAATTAAAATCCCAAACTAACTTAGCAAAATAGAGTAAAATGTAATAAACAAAATTATACTAAAATAGCAAAAATGTAATAAGGGAAACAGGAAATATGTATTTTCAAATGTTTAAGTAGGAATGGTGCCAAGTGGCATAAAGTGCTAATGGTAACCAATGGTCTTAGTAGACCGGGACCTAGGTGCAGTTTCATGCTGACCGCGATAAAGCACAGTTCGGATGTACCGCCCATGTTTTTCCTGATCAAAGATGTTACCTTCTAACTAGTCTTTTAAGTTCCAATCCATCATAGGAGCATATTTCTAAAGCCCTGAGCACCACAGAAGATGCACTTAGAGGTTCACAGGATGTAAGGCGGAGGCCAACAGTAGAGTCCAGTCCAGGTCCAGTTGCCACTGGTCAACTGGACACTTGAATGAAAGGCCTCTTGTAACTTATTGTATCCGTGTACCTGGAACAGGTGGTTAGCCTTACGACCCTCAGAGTTCCCCTCTTTGTCCTGGGTACGAGAGAGCAGGTTTAGTTTTTCCGGTCTTTTCTCAGGTCACAGACGGCAGGTTGAGTCCTCTTCAGCTCTTCCTCAGGCTCAGGAGTGTTCTGAAGTGCGTACCTGGATATGCCACATTTATGCATGTCATGAGCCCGTGAATGGGAATGACTCTTGGGCACGCCCTAACCAATCGGGTAAAAGTTTCCAGGGCCAACCCTACCCACTTTGGCCATTTAAAAATTGTTCACATTTTTGGCCACACTAAACTTGAGCTCTAAGTGCTGAGGTAGTTTTGTGTGGGGGGGAGCGGAGAAGGGGGAAGTGTACTATGTTAACCGTTACATTCATTGTACCTACAAAAAATCCATGGGCAGACATCTGCTAGAATAAAAGTAGGGGGTTTCTAGCAACCAGACTGTGGATATACAATAATTGTTTTGTCTGTCATCTAGTTTCCTTTCATCACAAGTGTCCTCCGAGTGGTATGTATAAACCCAAAGGCAGAAGCCAGGTGGGAAAAAGAAGGTCCTTCAGCAACCAGACAGTGGTACACAAGAATTATCTTGGCATACGGTTTGCTGGGGGAGAGCAAATGCAAATTCAGCTTCTAGGACCTTCAGGGAAGGAAAGATAGGTTTCTGAAAATGACTTTTCCTTAATATTTATTCAAAATCAAACTTCACCATTTAATTGCTTTTTTAATAACCATCAAAGTTAGTTGTTATTTCATCATGTTGAAATGGGAAACACCGACACTATACTTCTGGTCAGCAGAGTTAGTGCTCGGAGTCCTACAGCCAGTAAAAACAATGAAGGCAAAACTCTGGGGGTACACCATTAAAAAGATGGTAATTTCATACAGTAATGATGTCCAATTTCATGCTGAAATGATTTTGATTAATGCTGGCGATTTGTTGTTACGGTTCCACCTCATGGTAAAAAAGGAGTCAATTTGTGAAATTGGTTTTATACCTGCTTAAAGTACTACCATAGCCCTGCATTATTGCACAGAAACAAGCATTTTGAATGTATTGCCATCTTGTATTTTCGAAGTTGTACATTTAGAAGGACTGCTGAACTAAGGATAACCTTGTTTTGAAGTTGGCATAGGCAAACAAGAAACTGCAGCTTTAGTAAAGTCAGCTTTCTATTGTAGCCTCCTGTATCAAGATTTCCAGGTCTCCTTGCTTTTTTTCCCATGAGAAGCTCTATGCACCTACTTGTCAGTAGCTATTGGCGAGTTTGCCATATTATGGAAAATGAAAAATAGAAAAGGACATCTATATTGAAAGGAATTTAGCATTGTATGCTCCATAGGATCAATAGGTGATGGCTGGGTTTGTTATGTTTTTGCATTAAACATGTATTATACTTCCGTGGGCTTCTCAGTATTGTTCTTTCTTCCACATACGCTGATAACGTTTCTTGTTTCTGAGTGATTAATAAATGTTCTAATAGTTTGCCCTTCCACAACTGTTATTTGATTGTGGTCTAAAGAGTGAGACAGGTGTGGGTGCCTTGTTTCTGTTGGGTATCTTGCCTAGTCCATTATGCTAATCTTCCATACTACATGTCAAATCGGGTGACTATGCTCACCAACACTGTTATACTAGACACTACTTACTGACAGCACATCAAGATATGCCAATATGCAGACAACACACTGAACGTCACCTCAGTCCAAGAAATTCAGTAACTCAAAACCTTCCTCGTCCTTAAACTGAATGTGAAGTCAACTGCCTATATGAAGCTCATCTCAAACAAACCACAATTCCTCCTAGCCATCAACTATACTAAATAACTCTAAATGCATGTATGTCTATGTTGTATAGGCCGACTCATCCTCCCCCAGGTGACACGCACTACAAAATCATTTGGATTCGATTGTATTACTGTTTATCAACTCCCAGAACATTGTGATATACTAATATTGAGGATAGATAAAATGAAGGAAAAAATATCAAAAGGCAAGTGCATATTTGGAAGTATAGATTTATTATTCCTTGATATATATGTACAGAGTAGGTAGATATGTGGAGTTAAGTATAGAAAATCTAAACATTATCTCAATATTTGTTCAATATTTTGTCCTTAATGTTGTGTGGCATTGATATTCTTGTGTCAATGTTCACACTCTTGGATTCACATTAGACACTACCCTTTCCTTCAAAGTACACATAATGCAAGGCAGCAAGTGAGACCCGTCCTATAAGACAAGCTTCAAAACAACAGGTCAAGACCTTTTCCTCTCTCATCTACATGGAGGTAACATTAAAATCATTGGACTCCCCAGCACCACACTGGCCCTCTGAAAAGACGTGTTGCATCAGATAGAATGCTTTCAAGTGCCTGAATAAGGGACCACCTCTGCCCAACAATGAATGAATTACACAGGCTCCATTAAGAGCTCACCTCGTCTTTCAGATTCGCTACATCAGATTCAAAACCACCAGAAATGTCACCCCTGCACCCCACTACCACAAATGTGTGTATTGTGATGCTGGAAACAACAAAAATTCAGAAATGAAGAATAGTCTGCTCTAGCTATACACTCAGTAACTGGAACAACATCTTCATCAACTTCTGAACCGGTCCCACCCTCGCACACCTCTTCCCCACAAATCTCCTAGGTCAATGATAATAATCATGAATATTATTTCTGAGTTCTGCCCATCATTTAGGGCTCCAGTGCTCTATAGCTAAGTCTGTGCTTCAGAAATATCATCACATTAGATACATAAACTCCAAGGGTGAATGATTACATGGCAAGTCCTCTCAATGTACAGTATCAAAGAATTTTGGTCAAGACACAGAGTAACCAGCCTACTCCCTGTGCAACAGATATTTGACTGAAATTATCAGGTTGAGAAATTCTGCATTCACTGCTGCTTTGCACGTTAAAAGTGTTTACCTCACAAATGTTTAAAAGCATACGTATATACAAAACGGGAAAGGAGTGCCTTATATTTTGTGAAGCTACAATGTCTCAGACATAGGATACTTATAACTATTCTAAATAATGAATATGCCTTTTATTTAGAAATCTTAAATTCTGCCTGTAGAACTGCACAATTAGATTTTGAATAAAACATCCTCATGTGAAACATTATTAAGGGACAACAATGAAGGAGAAATAATTATCCATTATTGCGCCCCAAATTAACCTTCTGTTAATTCATGCTAGAAAATATGTTGGTGATTAGTTTAAATGCAGATATTTTTCCTGCTACATAGTTCTGGTAAAATTATCCCAGCACAGTGTATGGTCGCCAACAACAGACAGCAAAAGTGATAAATTGTTAATTTGGATCAGCCAGACCAGGGAACAACCTTAGGTTTTTCAAAACCTGTTACCAAAATCACAGGGCCTCCATGAAGTCAAAATGGAGCAGAAACCTCTGCCGAGAACACAGCAGACAGTTTCTGCAGGATATCATTGAGATGCTTCCCAAACAAAAGTTCATATGTTTAATTCTCCCAAGAGATATTTTATCTCAATGGAAAGTGGTGGAAGGACGCCAATCTGCAGCAAACGCTATACTTGTGAAATAACAGACATTACAATAAATGTGGTATGTGCACAGATGCTGCCCCTACCCTTCCAAAATGATTCTAGTAGAACGCACTGAAAAGCACTGCTCAGCACTAATATTTGATTTAGATGTTCAGCTGTAAATAATTCTTAATCACAGAGAACTCACACTCAGTGAATTACTTGGTACCATTTCAGGACTGAGGCCCTCATTTCAACTTCGGCGGATTGAAAAGCCAGTGCGCCGAAGTCCTGCAGTCAGGTCACCGCCAGTGCAGTGACCTTCCCACGGCCCCCCTTACGAGTTTCCAACTGGCCCAGCAGGAAACAGCCCACAAGATTAATGCTGGCTTGTAATCAAGCCAGCTGCAATGTTGCGGAGCGTAGGGTGCAACAGCACCCATCGCACTTTTCACTGTCTGCTATGCAGACAGTGAAATGCGCAATGGGGCTGTCCATGGGGGCCCCTGCACCAAGTCTCCACTAGATTTTAGTTCTTCATTGAATTGTGCAGTCCTAAGTTGGTTCTCGTTACGCTTAGAAAACAGTTGTCAGATGGCCAATTTTATCTCTAAATGTTTAGCAATATATAAAGGGTTTCTCCACGATTCTAATCTCTCTTTCACTACCTTCAACTTATACTTAGAAGTACCTGGCTTTCAGTATCCACCAAAATCTAAATCCCTTTATCTTCAATGGGATTTCAGTTTCGGCGGACAGGATATCCGTCAGCGCTGTGACGGAGCAACCCATCCGTAGAGTTCAAGATCAGGCCCTTTCTTATATCACTTTCCTGCTGACACTCAGCTGCATAGCTGCATATTAGAATCTCTTCTGCTAAGGAGGTGGAATTCATGATCTCAGTTATTAATAACATTCTAGTTTGATTTTCAGTACATTACCCAATCCACTCAAAAACAGAAACATTTGTTCTGATCTCACTATTGACGTGCCCCATGCCATCTTTGGTTCAACTAAATTTTTTAACTAAAATTCAGTCTTAAACAGCTATCCTTTCCTTGTGGGTTGTGTTGTTGGCTTCTTCTCGGATAAAATCATGGACTTCAAGCAAAACATCCACTCAGGGGCAAAGGAGGATCAATTCCAACTTGGATAATGCAATGTAATCAAATATTCATCTTGGCTCCATATTTAACACACAAAGCCCAATTTGTAGTACTCCTTATGGTATTAAGTGTGACTAGTGTAGTGCTCTTCTCATAGGAATTCCCAAACTGCATCCACTTCCCATAAAAGCTGTTCTCCAAGTAGTTGCCAGGTTCGTTACTGGCATGAAAAAGTTTGACTATCTCACACTGTTGGTACTAGAATGTCTTCTGCCTGGTGTACAACTGTATTCCTTTGCCCTGAGTGACCAACTGTTTATATCTGGTATCCTCGATTTTTGTCCATAACATCATGCTAATCCTATGTGTGCAGAGAGGACTAGGTCTGTCCCTGACGTGAGTATTTGCTACACTTGACCTGTGACCAGAAGGGGCTTCAAGCGTGTCCTCAATGACTGACAGTGGGCTACTGTCCCAGTCACAGGTCTAACATGCAGAGTAACGTGTGTTGAGAATCCACAGTGTGACCAAACCCTTTTCTCTCAGCCACTGGAGTGGAGACCTTCTGGCCCACTTGTGTAAACATCTGCTTCCATGTACTTACCCAGATTCTTGCACCAACATCTAGAGTGTGTGTTAAATGCATTGATGTTTGTGACGTGTGGTATAGGCACAGTGAGTGAATGAGCCGGAGTTATATAAGGCAGTGTGATCCATTTTGCATACCATTGTAGGAAAGTACGATCTTGCCTAGCATGTTACCCCCATTTTTACTTGTGTGTCAGTTTGTTTTTGCCTGTCTCACTGGGATCCTGCTAGCCAGGACCCCAGTGCTCATAGTTTGTGGCCTAAATGTGTTCCCTTTGTGTTGCCTAATTGTGTCACTGAGGCTCTGCTAACCAGAACCTCAGTGCTTATGCTCTCTCTGTCTTTAAAATTGTCACTGCAGGCTAGTGACCATTTTTACCAATTCTGATTGGCATACTGGAACAACCTTATAATTTCCTAGTATATGGTACCTAGGTACCCAGGGTATTGGGGTTCCACAAGATCCCTATGGGCTGCAGCATTTCTTTTGCCACCCATAGAGAGCTCAGACAATTCTTACACAGGACTGCCACTGCAGCCTGAGTGAAATAACATCCATGTTATTTCACAGCCATTTTACACTACACTTAAGTAACTTATAAGTCACCTATATGTCTAACCCTAACTTAGTGAAGCTTAAGTGCAAAGCTACTCAGTGTGAGGGCACCTGGCACTAGCCAAAGTACCCCCACATAGTTCAGGGCAGTTTCCCCGGACTTTGTGAGTGCGGGGACACCATTACACGCGTGCACTACATATAGGTCAATACCTATATGTAGCTTCACAATGGTAACTCCGAATATGGCCAGGTAACATGTCTAAGATCATGGAATTGTCCCCCCATGCCAAATCTGGTATTGGGGTGCCAATCCCATGCCCCCCCCTGGGCTCCAGCATGGACCCCGGGTACCGCCAAACTAGCTCTCTGGAGTTTTCACTGCAGCTACCGCTGCTGCCAACCCACAGACAGGCTTCTGCCCTCCTGGGGTCTGGGCAGCCCTGTCCCAGGAAGGCAGAACAAAGAATTTCCTCTGAAAGAGGGTGTTACACCCTCTCCCTTTGGAAATAGGTGTTAAGGGCCTGAGAGGAGTAGCCTCTCCTGGCCTCTGGGAATGCTTTGAAGGGCACAGATGGTGCCCTCCTTGCATAAACCAGTCTACACCGGTTCAGGGATCCCCCTGCCCTGGCACGAAACTGGACAAAGGAAAGGTGAGGGACCACTCCCCTGTCCATCACCACCCCAGGGGTGGTGCCCAGAACTCCTCCAGTGTGTCCCAGACCTCTGCCATCTTGCATGCAGAGGTTTGAGGGACTAAATGGAGGCATCTGAGTGGCCAGTACCAGCAGGTGACGTCAGAGACCCCTTGTTAGAAATGGGGTTTTTGGTTGGCAGTCAGGTTACCTCCTGTCCAAGCAAAAGCCCTCACTCTAGTCAGGGTAAGTCACACACTATCCAAGATTATCCTGTGCCCACCCTCTGGTAGCTTGGCACGAGCAGTCAGGCTTAACTTAGAAGGCAATGTGTAAAGTATTTGTGCAATAATTCATACAATACCACCATATAGCACCACAAAAATACACCACACAGTGTTTAGAAAAATATATAATATTTATCAGGATAATTGTAGGTCAAAAAGAATAAAGTTGCAATGGAAAATTGTAGAAATATCACAGGGAAGTGATATAGAGTGTCTTAAGTCTTTAGAATGCAATACAGTGTCTTTCAAGCACAAAGTACCTGGTTTCTGGTGGAAAATCTCCTCAGAGGGCCACAGGAGAAGAGATGCGTGGAAAAAGGGGTGTGTGCGTCGATTTCTCCTCAGCACACACAGACTTGCGTCTGTCTTTTCCACGCGGGGAAGTCGGGCGTCGTTTTCTGGCGCGCAGACAGTCTCTTTTTGTGGATCGCGGGGATTACCAGATGTCCCGGGTCTGTGCGTGGATTCTCCTGCTTGTTTTCCGGCTGCGCGTCGTTCTGCGGGGCTGCGCGTCGAAGTTTCGATCTCACGGTAGGCGTCGCGTCGATTCCTCCTTGGAAGTCGGGCGGCGTTGTCCTTGCGAGGCCGTGCGTCGAAAGTTTGGTCTCACGGCAGGCGTCGCGTCGATTTCTCCTTGGAAGTCGGGCGGCGTTGTCCTTGCGAGGCCGTGCGTCGAAAGTTTGGTCTCACGGCAGGCGTCGCGTCGATTTCTCCTTGGAAGTCGGGCGGCGTTGTCCTTGCGAGGCCGTGCGTCAAAGTTTCGCACTCACGGTGGGCGTCGCGTCGATTTCTCCTGGAAAGTCGAGCGGCTTTGTCCTTGCGAGGTTGTGCGTCGAAGTCTCGATCGCCCCGAGGGCGTCGCGTCGATCAGCGTCGGGGTGCGGCGTTTTTCTCGCCGCGAAACAAGCTGTGCGTCGAAAGTTTCGGCGCACGGAGCGTCCAAGTGAAAGGAATAAGTCTTTTTGGTCCTGAGACTTCAAGGAACAGGAGGCAAGCTCTATCCAAGCCCTTGGAGAGCACTTTCACAGCCAGACAAGAGTTCAGCAAGGCAGCAGGGCAACAGCAAGACAGCAGTCCTTTGTAGAAAGCAGACAGGTGAGTCCTTTGAGCAGCCAGGCAGTTCTTCTTGGCAGGATGTAGTTTCTGGTTCCGGTTTCTTCTCCAGCAAGTGTCTGATGAGGTAGGGCAGAGGCCCTGTTTTATACCCAAATGTGCCTTTGAAGTGGGGGAGACTTCAAAGAGTGGCTAAGAAGTGCACCAGGTCCCCTTTCAGTTCAATCCTGTCTGCCAGGGTCCCAGTAGGGGGTGTGGCAGTCCTTTGTGTGAGGGCAGGCCCTCCACCCTCCCAGCCCAGGAAGACCCATTCAAAATGCAGATGTATGCAAGTGAGGCTGAGTACCCTGTGTTTGGGGTGTGTCTGAGTGAATGCACAAGGAGCTGTCAACTAAACCTAGCCAGACGTGGATTGTAAGGCACAGAAGGATTTAAGTGCAAAGAAATGCTCACTTTCTAAAAGTGGCATTTCTAGAATAGTAATATTAAATCCGACTTCACCAGTCAGTAGGATTTTGTATTACCATTCTGGCCATACTAAATATGACCTCCCTGCTCCTTTCAGATCAGCAGCTGCCACTTCAACAGTGTATGAGGGCAGCCCCAATGTTAGCCTATGAAGGGAGCAGGTCTCCCAGTAGTGCAAAAACGAATTTAGGAGTTTTACACTACCAGGACATATAACTACACAGGTACATGTCCTGTCTTTTACCTACACAGCACCCTGCTCTAGGGGATACCCAGGGCACACATTAAGGGTGACTTATATGCAGAAAAAGGGGAGTTCTAGGCTTGGCAAGTACTTTTAAATGCCAAGTCGAGGTGGCAGTGAAACTGCACACACAGGCCTAGCAATGGTAGGCCTGAGACAAGGAAAAGGGGCTACTTAAGTGGGTGGCACAATCCGTGCTGCAGGTCCACTAGTAGCATTTAATCTATATGCCCTAGGCACCTGGAGTGCACATGACTGGGGACTTATAAGTAGATTAAATAGTTCAATCAGGTATGATCCAAAGTTACCATGTTTACAGAGAGAGAGCATATACACTTTATCACTGGTTAGCAGTGGTAAAGTGCGCAGAGTCTAAAAACCAGCAAGAACAGTATTCAAAACGAGGAGGGGGGCAGGCAAAAAGTTAGGGGTGACTACCCTAAGGCTGTCAGGTCTAACATGTGTCCCCCCCAGCTGAAAGTGGGGAGAGCTACCCGACCTCCTGGGAGCTCTCATCGCTAAGGCGGAAGTACCTGGAGAGACCATCAGCATTGGCGTGGTCAACCCCTGGGCGATGTTCCACCGTAAAGTCCATCCCCTGTAGGGAAATGGACCACCTCAGAAGTTTTGGATTCTCACCCCTCATCTGCATGAGCCATCTGAGGGGCCTGTGGTCTGTCTGAACTAGGAAGTGAGTCCCAAACAGGTAGGGCCTCAGCTTCTTCAGTGCCCAGACCACAGCAAAAGCTTCTCTTTCAATAGCACTCCACCTCTGTTCCCGTGGTAATAGCCTTCTGCTAATAAAGACTACCGGTTGATCTTGGCCCTCCTCATTTAGCTGTGCTAGGACTGCCCCTATGCCATGCTCTGAAGCGTCTGTCTGCACGATAAATTCCTGGGAGTAGTCAGGGGCCTTGAGCACGGGGGCCGTGCACATGGCTTCCTTTAGGGCGTCAAAGGCTTTCTGACAAGCCTCTGTCCAATTCACCAACCTAGGTTGCTTCTTGGACGTGAGTTCTGTCAAGGGGGACACAATGGTACCATAGCCCTTGACAAACCTGCGGTAGTATCCGGTGAGGCCTAAAAAGGCTCTCACCTCAGTCTGGGTTCGAGGTGGTTGCCAGGCCTTGATAGTTTCGATCTTGGCCTGGAGTGGCTGCACCTTGCCACCACCTACTAGGTGTCCCAAGTACACCACGGAACCCTGCCCAATCTGGCACTTACTAGCCTTGATGGTCAGGCCTGCCTGTTGCAGGGCCTGAAGCACCTCCTTGAGGTGGAGCAGGTGTTCCTCCCAGCTGGAACTGTAGACAGCTATGTCATCCAGGTAGGCTGCACAGAAGGCATCCTTGCCAGCCAGGACCCCGTTAACCAACCGTTGGAAGGTAGCGGGGGCATTTTTCAATCCAAACGGCATCACCCGGAACTGGTAATGGCCGTCAGGGGTGGAAAAGGCGGACCTTTCCTTAGCCCCCTCAGTCAGGGCGATCTGCCAGTACCCTGAAGTAAGATCAAACGTACTCAGGAACTTGGCAGCGCCTAGCCTGTCCACGAGCTCATCAGCTCGGGGGATGGGGTGAGCATCAGTCCGTGTGACTGAGTTGAGACCCCGGTAGTCCACGCAGAACCGGAGTTCTGGCTTCGCGCCTGGGGCAGTAGCCTTGGGGACCAACACCACTGGGCTGGCCCAGGGACTACTGGACTTCTCAATAACCCCTAGCGTCAACATCTTGGAGACCTCCTCCTTGATGCTGGCCTTCACCTTATCTGACAACCTGTAAATTTTGTTCTTCACAGGGAGACTGTCACCGGTGTCAATATCATGAACACAGAGGTGGGTCAGTCCCGGAGTAAGGGAGAAGAGGGGGGAGAACTGCTCCAACAGCTCATAGCAGTCTCCTTTCTGGTTTAGAGTCAGGGAGTCAGACAGAATGACCCCGCTTACGGACCCATCACCTTCTTGGGCAGAGAGGAGGTCAGGGAGAGGTTCACTCTCCTCTTCCATTCCTTCATCTGTGACCAGAAGCATGTTGATCTCCGACCTCTCAAAATGAGCTTTTAGTCGGTTCACGTGGAGCACCCTTAGGGGGTTCCTAGGGGTTTGGAGGTCCACTAGGTAAGTGGCCTCCCCTTTCCGCTCCTTTATTTCAAATGGGCCAGACCAGCGGTCCTGGAGAGCTCTGGGCTCTACTGGCTCCATTACCCACACTTTGTCTCCAGGTTGAAACTCTACCAGAGTGGCCTTCTGGTCATACCATTGTTTCATCACCTCTTGACTGGCCTCCAGGTTACTTTGGGCCTCTTTCCAGAAGCGGGTCATCTGATTGCGGAGGGCCAACATGTAGCTGACCACGTCCTGAGGGGGTGTCTTTGGAGCGTTCTCCAATCCCTCCTTGACAATGCTTAAGGGTCCCCTGACGGGGTACCCATAGAGAAGCTCAAAGGGACTGAACCCTACCCCCCTCTGGGGGACCTCTCTGTAAGCAAAGAGAAGGCATGGTAAGAGGACGTCCCATTTACGCCTCATGGCCTCAGGGAGGCCACCAATCATGCCTTTCAGGGTCTTGTTGAATCTCTCCACAAGCCCATTAGACTGGGGGTGATAGGGTGTGGTGAACTTGTAGGTTACACCACACGCATCCCACAGATGCTTCATGTACGCGGACATGAAGTTAGTGCCTCTGTCAGACACTATCTCCTTGGGGAATCCCACACGGGTAAATATCCCCATCAGGGTTCTGGCTACCACCGATGCAGTTACGGTCCTCAGAGGGATTGCCTCTGGGTACCGGGTGGCATGGTCCACCAAAACCAGGATAAACCTGTTGCCTAAGGCAGTTTTGGGGTCCAAGGGGCCAACAATGTCGACGCCCACCCTTTCAAAGGGGGTGCCAACGACAGGAAGTGGAATCAGGGGGGTTTTAACCCTCTTTCCTGCTTTACCACTAGCCTGGCAGGTAGGACAAGCCCTGCAGAATTTGTCTGAGTGTGTCCTCATTTTGGGCCAGTGAAAGTGGGTGACAAGCCTGTTGAAGGTCTTGTCTTGTCCCAAATGTCCTGCCAGGGGAATGTCGTGAGCCAGACCCAGTAGGAAGGCTCGGTAACATTGGGGGACCACCAGCACACGTGCTGCCCCAAAGACCGGGACCCTAAGCTCACTGTAGAGGAGATCATTCTCCCAATATAGGTGGTGAGTGCCAGAGGCGTCACCTGCTGCCTGGTTTAAGGCTTGTTTCCTCAACCCTTCTAGAGTGGGACACTCTTTCTGCGCCTTGCAGAATTCCTCCCTGGTGGGTCCACCCTCAACTTGCCAGCCAGCAAGCTCCGGTAAGTCACCTAGGGTGGCAATGTCTTCCCCAGTTGGCTCGGGAGTCTCCTCCTCAGGAGCCCCGTCAGCCACTGTGGGAACTTCTGGGGCCGGTTTCCCGCGCCCCTCGTCCCTCCTCTTGGCAGCTCCCTGGGCCATCGTTCCAGGCTCCAGATGCCCTTGACTTCCCTCTCGGTCAGCCATGGACCGGGTGGTCATGCAGACCCACTCAGGTAACCCTAACATCTCCAGGTGAGATCTGAGCTCTACTTCTTTCCAAGCAGTATGCTCTAGATCATTGCCTAACAGACAATCTACAGGCATGGCAGGACTCACAGCTACTTTCAGAGTACCAGAGACCCCCCCCCCACTCAAAGGGAACCCGAGCCACCGGTAGGTGACTCTCGCGATTGTCAGCGACTATGACCTGGTGGAATGTATTAGGGATTATCTGCTCTGTGGACACCAGCTGACTCTTGATAGTAGTCATACTGGCTCCTGTGTCACGCAGAGCCTCCACCTTCTGCCCATCAATGAGGACCCACTGCCGGTACTTGGAAGTATTTTTAGGCATGTGGACCTTGGACATCATTTCTCCTTCTCCCAGGGACACTAGGGAAATCTCTACCTGCTCCCCAAAGCTAGTGGGGTCCATCTCCCCCCGAGTGCTACACTAGTCAACCCAGGTGCCTGTCCAGTAGTGGACGGTGCCCTCTTGGGGCACTGTGGATCGCCTTTGTAGTGACCATATTGGTAACACTCCATGCATTTGGGGCTAGATTTTCCTGACCTGTCAAATGTCCCTGGTTTCTTCCCAAATTTGGAAAAGGAAGGGTTGCCACCCCCTCCCTGGGAATTCTTTTGGGGGCCTTTAGAGAGTTCCTTATCTGTAAGTTTATCTCCCCCCTCTTTCTTCTGTTGGGAACCCTGACCACCTTTGTGGGAGTCCCCCCCAGGTACCTTTTTGGACACTCTGGTGCTAACCCAGAGGTCCGCCTCCTCAGCAAGCTTCCTGGGATCAGTCAGCTTACTATCCACTAGGTGCTGGCGCAAATCGGTATAAGTAACATTAAGCATATGCTCTCTCAGGATCAAGTCATATAAACCTTTATAATCTGCTACTTTGTTGCCCCGCACCCATCCATTCAGTGCCTTACTAGAGAAATCAAAGAAATCTACCCATGTTTGTGTGGTTTGTTTGGTGCTGTCCCTGAACCTCTGACGGTATCCCTCAGGGGTCAGCCCAAACTTGGCAAGTAAAGTGGCTTTCTGGAGTGGGTATGTGTTTTGATCCGGTGGATCCAATGTGAGAAGTGTGTCCCTCCCCAATGGCGGCACATAACCCCACATAGCTACCCCCCATTGCCCTTCAGGAACCTCATGAGCCCTTAGTGCAACTTCATAAGCAGCTAACCATTTATCTATGTCATCTCCCACCACAAAACTGGGCACCACATTTTTGGGTATACGAACCTTCTTTTCTCCAGCAGGTCCTGTCTGTATGCTGCCACCATTATTGCTGGATTCAGACTGTCTTGCCTTGATCTCCAGCTCCTTGAGACTCAGTTCATGAGCCAACAATAGTTTCTTTTCAGCCAACGCTCTTTCAGCTTCCACTTGTTTGGCTGTTCTTTCAGCTTCAATCTGTTTGGCTGCTCTTTCAGCCTCAGCTTGTTTGGCTTCTCTTTCTGCCCTCTTCTCCTCCTGTTGTGCCTCAATTTTCAGTTTTGCCATTTGCAATTGGAACTCCCTTTCTTCTCTCCTTTCCTCTGCGGTCAGGCTTTGCATGGAGACACTGCTCCCTGGTCTGGAAGGGTGCACAATTGCAGTGGTAACACCATCCATAGATAGTGGAAATCCTTCTGAGGGGCCATTTTCTGGCTCCTCGTCCTCATCATCCTCTAAATGGGCTTCTGCCCAGGCCCTCAGCGCCACTTGAAAGTCCTCCTTTCTGGAGGCCCCTTGGGTGGGTACCCTTAATGCCCTGCAGAATCCTCTTAGTTGTTTGACCGTGTATGTATCCAACTGGACTAGGTCAAAGTCCCCTGTCTGAGACCCAGTCAGAGACATGTTGAGTGAGGATTTAGTTTTTGAAAATTGTCAGGAAAAAACGGATTTTCAAAAAGAGATAAAAACCAAGTTGACCTTCAACTGTGGGTATGTAGTGAAATACTTAGCTACTGTATGTCACTGCACAAATACAAGTCCTATCCTCACCGCTGATCACCAATGTTAGAAATGGGGTTTTTGGTTGGCAGTCAGGTTACCTCCTGTCCAAGCAAAAGCCCTCACTCTAGTCAGGGTAAGTCACACACTATCCAAGATTATCCTGTGCCCACCCTCTGGTAGCTTGGCACGAGCAGTCAGGCTTAACTTAGAAGGCAATGTGTAAAGTATTTGTGCAATAATTCATACAATACCACCATATAGCACCACAAAAATACACCACACAGTGTTTAGAAAAATATATAATATTTATCAGGATAATTGTAGGTCAAAAAGAATAAAGTTGCAATGGAAAATTGTAGAAATATCACAGGGAAGTGATATAGAGTGTCTTAAGTCTTTAGAATGCAATACAGTGTCTTTCAAGCACAAAGTACCTGGTTTCTGGTGGAAAATCTCCTCAGAGGGCCACAGGAGAAGAGATGCGTGGAAAAAGGGGTGTGTGCGTCGATTTCTCCTCAGCACACACAGACTTGCGTCGGTCTTTTCCACGCGGGGAAGTCGGGCGTCGTTTTCCGGCGCGCAGACAGTCTCTTTTTGTGGATCGCGGGGATTACCAGATGTCCCGGGTCTGTGCGTGGATTCTCCTGCTTGTTTTCCGGCTGCGCGTCGTTCTGCGGGGCTGCGCGTCGAAGTTTCGATCTCACGGTAGGCGTCGCGTCGATTCCTCCTTGGAAGTCGGGCGGCGTTGTCCTTGCGAGGCCGTGCGTCGAAAGTTTGGTCTCACGGCAGGCGTCGCGTCGATTTCTCCTTGGAAGTCGGGCGGCGTTGTCCTTGCGAGGCCGTGCGTCAAAGTTTCGCACTCACGGTGGGCGTCGCGTCGATTTCTCCTGGAAAGTCGAGCGGCTTTGTCCTTGCGAGGTTGTGCGTCGAAGTCTCGATCGCCCCGAGGGCGTCGCGTCGATCAGCGTCGGGGTGCGGCGTTTTTCTCGCCGCGAAACAAGCTGTGCGTCGAAAGTTTCGGCGCACGGAGCGTCCAAGTGAAAGGAAGAAGTCTTTTTGGTCCTGAGACTTCAAGGAACAGGAGGCAAGCTCTATCCAAGCCCTTGGAGAGCACTTTCACAGCCAGACAAGAGTTCAGCAAGGCAGCAGGGCAACAGCAAGACAGCAGTCCTTTGTAGAAAGCAGACAGGTGAGTCCTTTGAGCAGCCAGGCAGTTCTTCTTGGCAGGATGTAGTTTCTGGTTCCGGTTTCTTCTCCAGCAAGTGTCTGATGAGGTAGGGCAGAGGCCCTGTTTTATACCCAAATGTGCCTTTGAAGTGGGGGAGACTTCAAAGAGTGGCTAAGAAGTGCACCAGGTCCCCTTTCAGTTCAATCCTGTCTGCCAGGGTCCCAGTAGGGGGTGTGGCAGTCCTTTGTGTGAGGGCAGGCCCTCCACCCTCCCAGCCCAGGAAGACCCATTCAAAATGCAGATGTATGCAAGTGAGGCTGAGTACCCTGTGTTTGGGGTGTGTCTGAGTGAATGCACAAGGAGCTGTCAACTAAACCTAGCCAGACGTGGATTGTAAGGCACAGAAGGATTTAAGTGCAAAGAAATGCTCACTTTCTAAAAGTGGCATTTCTAGAATAGTAATATTAAATCCGACTTCACCAGTCAGTAGGATTTTGTATTACCATTCTGGCCATACTAAATATGACCTCCCTGCTCCTTTCAGATCAGCAGCTGCCACTTCAACAGTGTATGAGGGCAGCCCCAATGTTAGCCTATGAAGGGAGCAGGTCTCCCAGTAGTGCAAAAACGAATTTAGGAGTTTTACACTACCAGGACATATAACTACACAGGTACATGTCCTGTCTTTTACCTACACAGCACCCTGCTCTAGGGGATACCCAGGGCACACATTAAGGGTGACTTATATGCAGAAAAAGGGGAGTTCTAGGCTTGGCAAGTACTTTTAAATGCCAAGTCGAGGTGGCAGTGAAACTGCACACACAGGCCTAGCAATGGTAGGCCTGAGACAAGGAAAAGGGGCTACTTAAGTGGGTGGCACAATCCGTGCTGCAGGTCCACTAGTAGCATTTAATCTATATGCCCTAGGCACCTGGAGTGCACATGACTGGGGACTTATAAGTAGATTAAATAGTTCAATCAGGTATGATCCAAAGTTACCATGTTTACAGAGAGAGAGCATATACACTTTATCACTGGTTAGCAGTGGTAAAGTGCGCAGAGTCTAAAAACCAGCAAGAACAGTATCCAAAACGAGGAGGGGGGCAGGCAAAAAGTTAGGGGTGACTACCCTAAGGCTGTCAGGTCTAACACCCCTCCTGATAGGTGCTTACCTGGTTAGGTGGCCAATCCTCCTCTGAGGGCTATTTAGGGTCTCTCCTGTGGGTTTCTTGTCAGATAAAGAATGCAAGAGCTCACCAGAGTTCCTCTGCATCTCCCTCTTCGACTTCTGCCAAGGATCGACCACTGACTGCTCCAGGACACCTGCAAAACCACAACAAAGTAGCAAGACGACTATCAGCAACATTGTAGCGCCTAATCCTGCTGGCTTTCTTGACTATTTCATGGTGGTGCATGCTCTGAGGGCTGCCTGCCTTCACCCTGCATTGGAAGCCAAGACGAAATCTCCTGTGGGTCTACGGAATCTTCCCCCCTGCTAATGCAGGCACCAAACTTCTGCATCACCGGTCCTCTGGGTCCCCTCTCATCTTGACGAGGGTGGTCCCTGGAACACAGGAGCTGGATCCAAGTGGCCCGACAGTCCAGTGGTCCATCTGTCCAAATTTGGTGGAGGTAAGTCCTTGCCTCCCCACGCCAGATAGTAATCCTGTGTACTGCGTGAACTGCAGCTGCTAGGGCTTCTGTGCACTTTTGCAAGGAATCCTTCGTGCACAGCATAGCCCAGGTCCCCAGCACTCCGTCCTGCAATGCTCAACTCGCTGAGTTAACCCCCGGCTTTGTGGGACCCTCCTTTGTAGTGTTGAGACGACCGCTGTGTTCAGTTTTCTTGAACCCCTGTTCCAGTGCTTCTGCGGGTGCTGCCTGCATCTGCGTGGGCTCTCTGTTCTGCTGAACGCCCCCTCTGTCTCCTCATCCAACGGGCAACCTCCTGGGCCTAGGCAGCACCCATTTTCTTCAACCGTGACCTTTGCAGCTAGCAAGGCTTGTTTGCGGTCTTTGTATGTGGAAGCAACTCTGCATCCTCCAGCACGCCGTGGGACATCTTCTGTGCAAAGGAGAAGTTCATGGCATCTTCCGTTGTTGCAGAATCTTCAGCTTCTTCCACCCAGTCAGCTATTTTGCACCTTTATCCGGGGTTTAGTGGGCTCCTGCCCCCTACCGGACACTTTTGTGACTCTTGGACTTGGTCCCCTTCCTTTGCAGATCCTGAGGTCCAGGAATCTGTCTTCAGTGCTTTGCAGTCAGTTGTTGTCTTTGCAGAATCTCCTATCACGACTTTAGTGTGTCACTTTACTCCTACTTTTCAGGGTCTTGGGGTGGGGTATCTTGCACACCCTTAGTGTTTTTCAACACTCCCAGCGACCCTCTACACACTACACTAGGCCTGGGGTCCCTAAGTGGTTCGCATTCCACTTTCTTCATATAAGGTTTGGGTTGCCCCTAGGCCTAGTGCATCCTATTGTATTCTACAGTGTTTGCAGTACTTTTCTAACTGTTTACTTACCTGATTTTGGTTTGTGTGTATATTTTGTGTATTTTACTTACCTCCTAAGGGAGTATATCCTCTGAGATATTTCTGACACATTGTCACTAAAATAAAGTACCTTTATTTTTAGTAACTCTGAGGATTGTGATTCTTATGATATAGTGCTATATGATATAAGTGGTATAGTAGGAGCTTTGCATGTCTCCTAGTTCAGCCTAAACTGCTCTGCTATAGCTACCTCTCTCAGCCTAAACTGCTAGAACACTACTAATCTACTAATAAGGGATAACTGGACCTGGCACAAGGTGTAAGTACCATCAGGTAACCACTATAAGCCAGGCCAGCCTCCTACAACCATTGGCCTAGATGTGCACATGGTGGAGGCGACGGTTATGTTTTCAGACCATGAAAGTGTACAGATCGCATTCCTGAGGGCAAGTTTATTAAATTAGGTTTGAGGGTGTTAATACTGAAAATAATGTTGAAAAGTTATGTATTCTGAGTGTTGAATTTGCCTAGAAAATATATTAACTTAAAGAAAAATAATGCACGCGATTGAAGGTGTGCCCACGTGAGTGGCTGCTAATGTTCACAAAGTATACTTATTAATGGTTTGTTAATATGAAATAATGAGCTTATCTTTGAATAATGTAGTAATATGTCATATTAAGAGTTATGTTTTTTGTATGAGCTTTTTTGATCGTAGGCCTTAACTTAGCGAGGTCTTGACCTAGTTACACGGCCTCCCGTCAAGCTGCATTTCGGAAGCGTTTTTATAAAATGGGTACTTGGAGAACTAAACTGTCATTTTCCACTGTACTGTCCGTGTGCTCATAGCTGAAGTTAGTTCTTATGAGAAACTGCTTGCTAGTAGAGACTGTACTGCGAATGCAACAATGTTTAACTTAGTGCGTAAAAGTGACCTTCTCAGGAGCGGAACAAAGGACTCTCTGACTGGAGAATAAGTTACATCAAAATTGATACCTGACGAGTCGGATGACGAGAAGCGGGAGAAGGGAAGCCAATCATCGAACTGTGAACCATGTAGTAGTAGAATTGTAGATTTGAGAAATTTGTTTTATTGGACTAAAAGTAAACATGCGATTCTCTGACCAATGATAGTAAGGGAAGTAGTTTTAGGAAATCTAACTCAACCGGACTGCAGTAACAGAAGATGCCCACATGCCTGATGTCTTGCTGACCGAACTGGTGTACTGATTGCGAAGACTGTCTTAGCTTGCCGATCCAATTGAGGAGAGGTATATCGTCGATGTTCTTGATTGCTATGTCTGTTTGCTTTTGTTTCTAGGTACCAATCGCTATTTTGACAAGTCCATAGTTAGATGTTTTCCAAATTTATGTGACTAAATCGTTTTGCATGAAGTCAAAAACATGCAATGCTAATCAGTGTTAGTTAGGGTCCTCACGGATGAAGGTTGATTCACTAAATAACAACTGATGTCTTTTCATTATTGACCTTAACCCCTTCGCTGCCAGGCCTTTTCCCCCTCCTGTGCCAGGCCTTTTTTTGCCTATTTGGGGCAGTTCGCGCTTAGGCCCTCATAACGTTTTGTCCACATAAGCTAACCAAGCCAAATTTGCATCCTTTTTTTCCAACATCCTAGGGATTCTAGAGGTACCCAGACTTTGTGGGTTCCCCTGAAGGAGGCCAAGAAATTAGCCAAAATACAGTGAAAATTTCGTTTTTTTCAAAAAAATGGGAAAAAGTGGCTGCAGAAGAAGGCTTGTGGTTTTTCCCCTGAAAATGGCATCAACAAAGGGTTTGCGGTGCTAACCTCAGCAGCTTCCCAGCTTTCAGGAACAGGCAGACTTGAGTCAGAAAACCCAATTTTTCAACATAGTTTTGGCATTTTACTGGGACATACCCCATTTTTGCAATTTTTTGTGCTTTCAGCCTCCTTCCAGTCAGTGACAGAAATGGGCATGAAACCAATGCTGGATCCCAGAATCCTAAACATTTCTGAAAAGTAGACAAAATTCTGAATTCAGCAAGGGGTCATTTGTGTAGATCGTACAAGGGTTTCCTACAGAAAATAACAACTGAAAAGAAAAATATTGAAATTGAGGTGAACAAAAACATCAATTTTTCTCTACGTTTTACTCTGTAACTTTTCCCTGCAATGTCAGATTATCGAAAGCAATATACCGTTACGTCTGCTGGACTCCTCTGGTTGCGGGGATATATAGGGCTTGTACGTTCATCAAGAACCCTAGGTACCCAGACCCAATAAATGAGCTGCACCCTGCAGTGCGTTTTCATTCTATACCGGGTATACAGCAATTCATTTGCTGAAATATAAAGAGTAAAAAATAGCTATCAAGAAAACCTTTGTATTTCCAAAAAGGGCACAAGATAAGGTGTTGAGGAGCAGTGGTTATTTGCACATCTCTGAATTCCGGGGTGACCATACTAGCATGTGAATTACAGGGCATTTCTCAAATACAGGGAGTGCAGAATTATTAGGCAAATGAGTATTTTGACCACATCATCCTCTTTATGCATGTTGTCTTACTCCAAGCTGTATAGGCTCGAAAGCCTACTACCAATTAAGCATATTAGGTGATGTGCATCTCTGTAATGAGAAGGGGTGTGGTCTAATGACATCAACACCCTATATCAGGTGTGCATAATTATTAGGCAACTTCCTTTCCTTTGGCAAAATGGGTCAAAAGAAGGACTTGACAGGCTCAGAAAAGTCAAAAATAGTGAGATATCTTGCAGAGGGATGCAGCACTCTTAAAATTGCAAAGCTTCTGAAGCGTGATCATCGAACAATCAAGCGTTTCATTCAAAATAGTCAACAGGGTCGCAAAAAGCGTGTGGAAAAACCAAGGCGCAAAATAACTGCCCATGAACTGAGAAAAGTCAAGCGTGCAGCTGCCACGATGCCACTTGCCACCAGTTTGGCCATATTTCAGAGCTGCAACATCACTGGAGTGCCCAAAAGCACAAGGTGCGCAATACTCAGAGACATGGCCAAGGTAAGAAAGGCTGAAAGACGACCACCACTGAACAAGACACACAAGCTGAAACGTCAAGACTGGGCCAAGAAATATCTCAAGACTGATTTTTCTAAGGTTTTATGGACTGATGAAATGAGAGTGAGTCTTGATGGGCCAGATGGATGGGCCCGTGGCTGGATTGGTAAAGGGCAGAGAGCTCCAGTCCGACTCAGACGCCAGCAAGGTGGAGGTGGAGTGCTGGTTTGGGCTGGTATCATCAAAGATGAGCTTGCGGGGCCTTTTCGGGTTGAGGATGGAGTCAAGCTAAACTCCCAGTCCTACTGCCAGTTCCTGGAAGACACCTTCTTCAAGCAGTGGTACAGGAAGAAGTCTGCATCCTTCAAGAAAAACATGATTTTCATGCAGGACAATGCTCCATCACACGCGTCCAAGTACTCCACAGCGTGGCTGGCAAGAAAGGGTATAAAAGAAGGAAATCTAATGACATGGCCTCCTTGTTCACCTGATCTGAACCCCATTGAGAACCTGTGGTCCATCATCAAATGTGAGATTTACAAGGAGGGAAAACAGTACACCTCTCTGAACAGTGTCTGGGAGGCTGTGGTTGCTGCTGCACGCAATGTTGATGGTGAACAGATCAAAACACTGACATAATCCATGGATGGCAGGCTTTTGAGTGTCCTTGCAAAGAAAGGTGGCTATATTGGTCACTGATTTGTTTTTGTTTTGTTTTTGAATGTCAGAAATGTATATTTGTGAATGTTGAGATGTTATATTGGTTTCACTGGTAATGATAAATAATTGAAATGGGTATATATTTTTTTTTGTTAAGTTGCCTAATAATTATGCACAGTGATAGTCACCTGCACACACAGATATCCCCCTAACATAGCTAAAACTAAAAACAAACTAAAAACTACTTCCAAAAATATTCAGTTTTTATATTAATGAGTTTTTTGGCTTCATTGAGAACATGGTTGTTGTTCAATAATAAAATTAATCCTCAAAAATACAACTTGCCTAACAATTCTGCACTCCCTGTAGATGTATTTTTTACACACTCTCCTATATTTGGAAGGAACAAATTTAGAGAAAGACAAGGGGCAATAACACTTGTTTTGCTAATCTATGTTCCCACAAGTCTCCCGATAAAAATGATACCTCACTTGTGTGGGTAGGCCTAGCGCCCGCGATAGGAAACGCCCCAAAACGCAACGTGGACACATCCCATTTTTTTTTTTTAAAGAAAACAGAGGTGTTTTTTTGCAAAGTGCCTACCTGTAAATTTTGGCCTCTAGCTCAGCCGGCACCTAGGGAAACCTACCAAACCTGTGCATTTTTGTAAACTAGAGACCTAGGGGAATCCAAGATGGGGTGATTTGTGGGGCTCTGACCAGGTTCTGTTACCCAGAATCCTTTGCAAACCTCAAAATTTGGCTAAAAAAACACATGTTCCTCACAATTTTGTCGCAGAAAGTTCTGGAATCTGAGATGAGCCACAAATTTCCTTCCTCGCAGCGTTCTACCAAGTCTCCTGATAAAAATGATACCTCACTTGTGTGGGTAGGCCTAGCGCCCGCGACATGAAATGCCCCAAAGCGCAACGTGGACACATCACATTTTTGGAAAGAAAACAGAGGTGTTTTTTGCAAAGTGCCTACCTGTAGATTTTGGCCTCTAGCTTAGCCGGCACCTGGGGAAACCTACCATACCTGTGCATTTTTGAAAACTAGAGACCTAGGGGAACTCAAGATGGGGTGACTTGTGGGGCTCTGACCAGGTTCTGTTACCCAGAATCCTTTGCAAACCTCAAAATTTGGCTAAAAAAACACATGTTCCTCACATTTTTGTGGCAGAAAGTTCTGGAATCTGAGAGGAGCCACAAATTTCCTTCCACCCAGCATTCCCCCAAGTCTCCCGATAAAAAATGATACCTCACTTGTGTGGGTAGGCCTAGCGCCCGCAACAGGAAATGCCCCAAAGCGCAACGTGGACACATCCAATTTTTTTAAAGAAAACAGAGGTGTTTTTTGCAAAGTGCCTACCTGTAGATTTTGGCCTCTAGCTCAGCCGGCACCTGGGGAAACCTACCAAACCTGTGCATTTTTGAAACCTAGAGACCTAGGGGAATCCAAGATGGGGTGACTTGTGGGGCTCTGACCAGGTTCTGTTACCCAGAATCCTTTGCAAACCTCTAAATTTGGCTAAAAAAACACATGTTCCTCACATTGTTGTGGCAGAAAGTTCTGGAATCTGAGAGGAGCCACAAATTTCCTTCCACCCAGCGTTCCCCTAAGTCTCCCGATAAAAATGATACCTCACTTGTGTGGGTAGGCCTAGCGCCCACGAAAGGAAATGGCCCAAAACACAACGTGGACACAACATATTTTTTCACAGAAAACAGAGGTGTTTTTTGCAAAGTGCCTACCTGTGGATTTTGGCCTCTAGCTCAGCCTGGTTTAAATGGTCTAAATACAATTTGCCCCCCAGGGCAGGGACCCTTGCCTGATGGGTCGCTCCCCTTGCGTGAAATTCACACAAATAAAAAACTCCCTGGTGTCTAGTGGTTTCTGCCCCCCTTGGGGGCAGATTGGCCTCATCAAAATAGGCCAATCTGCCCCCAAGGGGGGTAGAAATGGCCTAAATATAATTTGCCCCCTAGGGGAGAGACCCTTGCCTAAAAAAAAAAAAAAAAAACATAACATAAAAAATAATCCCCCGTGCCTAGAGGTTTCTGCCCCCCTCTAATAATAGGTCGATCTGCCCCCCCCGGGAGCGACCCTTGCCCAAGGGGTTTCTCCCTTATGTCACTTTCTGAAAAAAAAAAAATCCCTGGTGTCTAGTGGGGTTTCAAAAGCCGGATTGCAAGCAATCCGGCTTTTGAAACCCTGAAAGAGAGACTTCAAAGGGAAGGAAATACATTTCCTTCCCTTTGAAGCCCCTCCGGGCCTCCCCCAGTGATTGAAAGAGAAATGCTGAGCATTTCTCTTTCAATCGCGCTGGTGCGATGGGGGAGGCCCCTGTGACAAACCAGCACGCGCTCGCATGCTGACGTCACAGGGGGGGGTCGGGGTGGAAGGGGAAGGTCTTTCCCTTCCATCCCCGCCTTGGGGGGGAGGGGGTGCACAGCGGGGGCGCGCAGCGCTCCCCCAAGTTCCCATGTGCCTTGGACGAGGTGACCTCGTCCAAGGCACACGGGAACTGTAGCCTTGGACGAGGTCACCTCGTCCAAGGCACAGAACGGGTTAATGTATGCTATATCGTTTGTTCAGTTATTCTTGCTTTTGATTTGCACCATAACTTTAAAATGTGTAGTAGCTCAAGCTTTGATTAGATTGTGATTCTTTTGCCGCTTGGGACAGCCAGTAATGTTTTTGTATGTTTACTGTTTGATTTTGAGGATAAGTAACATAATATTAGCATTGTTAAATAGGGAAATATAAATTCTAACTTTTACATAAAGGTGTGATTATTCATGATCGTGAGGTCATGGTGTGTATAAATTACTGACTCCTATTGCTTGTTAATGTTATTGATTGTGGTGGGCATTGATCTTATGTGTATGGGATATATGGTGGGAAAACCTCGGAGCGAGCCAAAAGGTCTGTCGGCTTATTCGCATCTCCCTTGTAAGTTTACTTATTAAGGTCTGACTTGCTAATAGAGATGGTAGCAGAGATTGATGGTTAGACTCCTTAAGAGCCCATCATAGGTGTCTGGTACATGGTCCGTCGCCTTAAGAGCTCGCCATATGACCAAGTGATAGATACTAGAGTGTTTGGTCCCAGAAACTGCAAGTGAGAAATAAGAGGTGCTCCCAGAGACGAGAATAGGGTTTTGTTAGATTTAATGATACAAAGTGGAGAGAAAATGTGCCCTAAGAACCTGAAATGACTTTCCCGAAATCAATGATTGTTTGAAGATGTTCTAGGCGTTCTAGTGACGGTGTGAATGAAGTAGGTTTTGCGCTTGCACAGCTTATGCAAACCGCAGGTGATTGTGATGTTTGTGAGAGTTTAGGGAGTTTGCGTATTCCAAATGAAGTTGTAGAAGGAGTTTGCGTACTCCGAAGTGTGAGAGTAGGGAAGACGTCGAACTTCACATGTGTGTGGCGCTTTGTGCTCAAAAACTTTCCACGTGGTTGTTGGTATACAGACTCTGCATGGTCTAAGACTCCGGAGTATATTGAAAAGTGTATGAGATACTTGGTTTTTGCTGTAATTTGTCTGGTTTAATAGGTCGATAGGGCATGGTCGACAAGTCAGAGTGTGAGTAAAAAAAAAAAAATCACTGAGATCTGGCAAGTCCTATGTGCACCAGGACAGACCCACTGACCAGTTGAGAGTGAAATTTGCGGGACGAATTTTGCTTGCGAATGTCAGAAAACTGAGAAAGAAGGAGTAGCTGTTAGATTGAAACTCCTTCAGTGAAAAATCCATAAAATTTCTGCAGCGATTGTGTTACCCTACAAATTGGGTTTTGATTTTGTTTGTTGCTCGCAATAAAAGTGCATTAGTTTGTGTGAATCTGAGTTTGGGAGGACAAGCCGCAAGACTTTGTCAGCCGCAGTACGTGTGAGTGTGATGTCATTGGAGCTGCACTGCGATAGGTTGGTAAGTGAGAAGGGTCGAGCACGGATTTGGCAGCCGTCTGTGTAGCGTAATTGGTTGAGAAGGTGGGTGAAGAGAATTCTGGGATTAAAAGTCCCTTCCTGATTCGATTTGAATAGCATAAAAGTTGCAGAAATGAAATTTTCAAAACTTTAAAGAGTACTTCAAGGGGAGATACGTACATTACATCGAGTATAGGGGATATTTCACCACCTGAAGGTACACCAGCTTACATTATAATTGAAGAACAGGGTGTCAAATCATGTCTTTGGTTGAAACAATGGGGCACACTGACAGAAAAGAATAGGAACTTGGTGTTCCCTGCCCACAGAACCTTTAGTTTGAGGATCTTAGATAATCTGAGGAGGGTGCTGTATGATCTAAAACCTCCTCCGAGACAGGCACAGTTTGAGGCGCTGGCAATCTGGGAATTAGTGGCCAGACAGCAACAGCAACAGAAATTTGAGAGGAGGATGAAAAAGGCAGAAAATACATTAGTGGAAGCTAGATGGGACCACACTCAGAAAATGTGGAGAGCTGAGACCTTACAGGGGATTAATTTGTTTCCAGCAATTACACAGAACAGCGAAATAGAAGGGAGAAAAGCGTTCAGAAAGATGAATAGGAGCCCTTCTGAGAGTAGGGAGCAGAGACCAAGGGAATCTAGGAGATCTTTGACATTTGACAAAGAATCAGAGGATGATGAGTTTATTTTACAGTTTTTGTCAGATTGTCCCCAGCTGTATACAGCACAAGAGAATGGTCTGAGTACCAGTGCAAATCTTACAGCACTGATGCAGGTTAATGCGACAGTGAGTCTGTACAGGTTAATCTGAGTATGACACAGAGTCCGATGCAGAGCAGTCCTATTGCAACTGTTGCTCCGATAGCATCAGAGCAGGTGCCACAGTTGAACGTCCCGAGGATTTACCCTGATGTACCTGTAGTGGAAACAGCTACTAACCTAATAGTGCCTACAAGATAGGTTTTCCCGAAACCGATGTTGGTTCAGCCAGAGCCAACTCCACTTTTGGTGCACAAGTGCAGTCACAAGTGATGCCAAAGTACACTCCAATAACAGGGACACAGACCGAGATGAGATGTCTGTATTCATGAGTCAGAGTATGGGAACTGTGTACTAGCAGAATTTAAGTGTTAGACCAAGCCCTGATGCTGTATCTGTACCTGTTACCATTGGTCCAGTTGTTCCTTTGTACACACCAGAGAAAACCAGTGTAAGTGGACCAGGAGTCCTGAGTCCGAATTCAACGAGTGGAGGACTTGATGAGAGTGTCCAAGTAGTCTCTCCTGTGGGACAGGATTTGACGGATCAAGATCATTGTTAGACCTCAGATACTGTTATGGGGTCGAATATCAGTCAGAGTCTAAAATTACTGACGCCACAGTCCTCGAATACAGTGGTGCGACAGGTGCCACATGCCCAGGCCAGTAGCATTTTGCTGCAAGGTTTGACTGTCCAGCAACTGACTGAATAGTTAGACAAGCTGAATACCCCCACAGAATGCCCCTAGAGAAGAGGAGTACTTTAATTGTGCGAGACTGGGGATGGAAGCGAGTGAGCTTATTGAAGGAACTTTGGGTGTGAAAAGATGAGAGTCCTACCCAGAAGCAGAGCTGAGATATCTGTGCCCGAAAATTATGAGGGAAGTGAGCAATGTGCATTAAAGGTTAGCAGATCTGGAGGGGGGGAGTGCTGCATAGAAAGAGAAAAGGCAAAGCATTTGAAAAGGAGTTACAGGTTAGACTTACTTTGATGCAAAATATTTTGAGCACATGAGGTCTGCAGGGATGAAGGCACACATTAGAGGGTTGCTCCAAAATGTCCAGGGGAGCTTTAGACAAGAGGAAAGGCAGATGAGTAAAGAAAAGAGATAAAAAGAAAAGGGATTCTGCGGAGCTGACTGCAAATGTGCAGCAGAGTAAGGATCCAGTAAAAAATGTTGCCAATGAGAGAGATTCCAGGAGGGAATTTTGTTCATATCCCTTGGAACAGAAATGACATTTTGTCTTTTACTAATGATTACCCCAGGTTGAGAGAGAAGCTAGTAAAATGGTACAGGCAGACAGACAGGTTTGTAGACTTGAACACTCTGTCCCAGCTGATCTGTGGACAGAGTGTAAGAGGAGTATCGATTGGCCAATGAAGGAACCAGAGAGAGGCCAGACTACAGGTGCGCAGTCTCCTGAAGTAATGAAATACTAATACAAAGCGATATAATTCCTGAAAACGAATGTTGACTTGCAGAGAATAGACAGCACATCTCAGGAAGCCAAGGAGTCCATATATGCATATTATGAGAGATTATTTCAGGTTTGTAAGCATTAAAGTGGTACAGAAATGATTAAGCCAAAAGACATGATTCATTTTGTGTTTAGCTTTGTAGAAGGATTGAGACCTGAAATTAGCCAAATGATTAAAAGTCATTTGATTTGCTGTCAGGTAAAGCCGATCAATGATGTGTTGCAGTATGCAAAGTACCATAGTGACAAGATTGAATTGAAGCAGAGAAAGTTGAAGGAAAAGGCGATGGTGATGCAGATTAAAGCAGCACAGACAGGGATGTAGGGAAACTTTCCACAGCAACACCAGCAGCAGGGAAATATGGTGTTTCAAAACCAGATGAGAGGCAGAGGTCGGGGAGGAATCGGAAATGGAAACCATAGCCCCAATCTGAATACTGTGGTGGTTCAAAATGATGTGCAGGAAATGAAGAGATTATTGCCTTGTTACACTTTCAGAGCCGTCGGTCATTGGAAACTGGAATGTCCAATGATAGTACAGGAAGGTGTTGTTCAGCAAACAAATAACATCAGCTTGTTTCAAAATGTGAAAGGACAAGGAATAAGGAGTCATAATCCGAATTGTCGTAACAATGTGAATCAAATGCAAAATTTCCAGCCCATGCAGCAGGTACAAATGCCATGTTTATAAATGACACAGTTACAGCCAGTGCCTTTTCAGATTCCAATGGTACCTAGACAGCAAATACTAATACCTCAAGCCCCAAAGTAAAAGCAGCAAATGATGCTTGCTGAACAGGTCACAGGTCAGAAGGGTAACCAGAGTAAAAATACAGTTCACAAATTCCCGTTACACAGTGAGAATGGAATAAACGATGATTGGGTGAGCGTGAGTTCGGATGAGGAGGAATGCGTGCTCACAGCATCGTTAGAAGTGGATCAGAGAGGCCCATATGTGAAGGGAAAGGTAATGGGTTACAAGGTTTCATTCTTGGTAGACACAGGAGCTACACGCCCTACAGTGAGAACTGCAGAAGTACCGAAATTGCCTCTTTCAGGAAAGACAGTTCAGATCATAGGAGAAGTGAATCAGTATTTGATCAGCCCAATTAAAGAACCAGTATGGGTTGAAATTGGCAACTTTAAAGGATTGCACAAATTTGTAGTCTGTGATTCAAGTCCGGTATCCATACTGGGAAGAGACTCAAGTACTCAATTACTTGCTCAAATGATGCAATTGATATACAGACAAATAGTAACGATGAGGATGATCCAGCTCTGGAGATCGAATATGAGATCGTAAATGAGGAGTACCCCCTGATTGATTCCTTTCCATTGTTCTCGGTGAAGGAGCTTCCTTCAGATTTGCAAGGAACGGTCAAAGACAAAGTAGGGGATCTGACAGGGAAAGAGATAGGTCTGATAAAGACAGTTGAGCCAGTTAAGGTTCCTGTAAAACCGAATGCAGTTTTTCATCAGATTCCCCAGTACCACATGATGTCCTTGTGGTTGCTCACATAATCGCAGAATTTGTAAAAACAAGGGGTCTTGAAAGAGGTGTTGAGCAGCCCATGTAATTCACCAATAATGGGATTGAAAAAGCCCTGTGGGAAGGTTCGAATTGTGCAGGATTTGATAAAAATAAATGACATTGTGGTCAAATGCTGTCTCGTGGTACCAAATCCAACCGTGATTTTGTTTCAGATTGCATGTGATTCTGAGTGGTTCACCATCATTGACTTGTCACAGGCTTTTTTTTCTGTGTCTCTTTTGTTTCAAATTTCTGGAAGGGTTGTCGAATTCCTTAGGGGTTTTCAGAGTCACCTTCCATATTCAATCAGATCTTGAAAAATAATTTGGAGTCACTGGAATTGCCTTTCCAATCGACCCTGGTACAGTACATTGATGATCTGCTGATTGCATCCAAAACGAGGTACGAGTTCACGTCTGACACGATTGCCTTACTGAACTATTTGTGAAAGAAAGTGTTCCCACTCAAATTACAGTACTGCCAGAGAGAAGTAAAATATGTTTGTGGTTATTTCCAAGCCACATAAAGAAGTTACTGATCCCTTAGTGTTAGACCAGGCTTGTATGAAAGCGTTTTCTGCATTGAGAGAGAGTCTGTGCATGGCTCCGGCTTTGGGTATGCCTGATTACACCAAGTCTTTCACATTGTTTTGTCATGAGTATGATGCACATTCTTTGTCTGTCTTGACGCATGTCCATGGAAGTGTAAACCGCCCAGAAGCCTATTTTTCAGCTACTTTGGACCCAGTTGCAGCAGCTTTACCAGCTGTTTGCGTGCAGTTGCAGTGGTTGGACAGAGCCTCACACAGTGTGAAGGTACTGTGATGGGACACCCCCTGACAGTGAAGGTCCCTCACTCAGTTGAAGTTCTACTTACCAGAACAAAGACCCAGTACGTTACAGGTACAAGATTAACCCGATATGAGATGAATATTATGGGGTCACCAAATGTATCACTGAAAAGATGTACAGTGCTGAACCCGACAACCTTGTTACTGAATGAAAATATTGAAATTCAAAAATTGGAAGAAATTGAGCATGATTGTCTTGAGGTAACAGATCTGTGCACAAAACTGAGACTTGATATTAGACATACCCGATTGGAAGAGAATGACCAAAGTATCTTTGTTGATGTTTCCTTTCTAAGAGATAACACAGGAGTACTGAGAGCAGGATATGCTGTATGCACAATTACGGGTATACTAGAAGGGTCTTGGCTTTTTAGGAGTATATTCTGCACAGGTGGCGGAACTGGTAGCCCTTACTAGAAGGTGCCATGGTTCTGCTCAGCTTAAAGTTAACATCTATACGGATAGCCAGTATGGATTTGGAATAGTCCATGATTGTGGCCAGTTGTGGTCACAGAGAGGTTTCATGACCTCTTCTGGTTCACCAGTGAGAAATGGTGAAAGAATTCAGGATCTGTTGCAAGCTATCCATATGCCTGAAAAGATTGCCGTGGTGAAATGCAGTGCACATCTGAAATCGCAAGACTTTGGAGGTCATTATGACCCCGGTGGATGACGGTAAAATGGAGAAAAGTACTGCCGACAGGCTGGCGGTACTTTTCCCCATAGTAAGACATTGGCGGTTTGGCTCAAGCCAAACCACCAATGTACCACATCGTCCACCATGGCGGTAATGGCCGCCGGGATGGAGACTTCAGTCTCCAGCCCGGCAGCTGTCACTAGGCCACCTGCGGGATTATGACCCCGCCTACCGCCATGGTTTCGTGGCTTACTTACCGCCACGAAAACCATGGCGGTAGGCACTATCAGTGGCAGGGAATTCTTTCCCTGTCACTGATAGGGGTCTTCCCCATCCCACTCCTCCTCCCCATGTCCCCCCCACCCTCCTCTCCCTCTCCAGACCCCCCTTCATTCATGCACCTTCGTTCACACAGGCACACATGCATTCATACACTCATTCTCACATTCAAGTACGCATGCAGACATCCATTCACACACACACACACACATACATACAGGCACACATGCATACACACAACACAACATACACACACTCACACATCCATACAGGCACACAACACGCAAAACACACCCGCATTCACGCACGCACAGACATACACACACACACACACACCCCCCAAATCTCCTCCCACCCCCTCCCCTGTCGGAGCACCCGACCTACCTTTTGTAAGGGGGTCCTCCGGCAGGAGACGGGACGGGGTGCTGCTGCCACCAGCAGCGTACGCCAGCAGAACATCGCCAGGCCATATCATGTGTCATGATACGGTCTGCTGAAGTCTACTGATGAGGCGCTGCTGCTGGCAGCAGCATCCCCTTACCGCCATCCGCCGGCATGGCCACAGCCGGATTTTGACAATCCTTCTGGCAGAAATCTGGCTATGGTCATAATCGGGCTGACGGCTTGTAGCCGCAGCAACGGTATTTTGGCGGCCGTACCCGCAGCGGTAGGCAGTATATACCGCCAATGATATAATGAGGCCCGTTGTGTCAATGGAAAATGGATATGTGGATCAAGTCCCAAGGTTTTGCGGATTGAACTGTATATCATTCAAAGAGAAGTGGGAATTGCTGCCTGAAGAAGATGAAACATCCAAGTTTTGCATTACATGTAATAGATACATTAGAAGAATTGAAAACATTGCAGAATAATGTTGACAGGGAGGAAAAACGATCATGAAGCAATATGAAATGTGTACAACAACAGGATGAATTGTGGGTTTCAGAAGGGGCCAGTTGGTTTTGATGAATAGCCTGTTGTCTCAAATGGCTAGGTATTATCATGGTCAGGCACATGCTGGGAGGGATGCGATGATTCGCACTTTCAAACAGAATTGGTTCAATTCAAGATTTAGACAAGTTGCTGAAGCAGTTTGCCATCGTTGAGTCATCTGTTAACAGATGAACATGGGAAAAGGGACAGTGGTTAATTTGAGCCACACTGGTAGAGCAAGAGGTTCATTCAGCAGAATGTCAATGGATTTTATTGAGATGCCTGTGTTTGGAGGTTTGAGATATGTATTGGCGATTATCTGCATCTTTAGTCATTCGATTAAAGCGTACGCTACACAAAGCAATGACAGCCTCATACTGGTGTAATTACTGCTTATGGAACTGATACCACGTTTTGGGTTTCCGATCTCTTTAGAATCAGATAGAGGAAGTCACTTCAACAATGAAAAATGAAATTACTATGTGCAGCATTGAACACTGAGCAGAAATTGGATTGTAGTTACCGCCCTGAAGTCTCAGGACTAGTGGAACATATGAATGGTACCTTAAAATCAAGAATGGCGAAGAAGTGTGTGTCCACGAATTTGAAATGGCCTGACGCACTACTGTTAATTCTTATGATAATGAGGAAGACTCCTGACAGGAAGACAGGAATGTCACGGCACAAGAGTCTCATGGGCAGAGCAATGAGATTGCCGGCAGTTCCTGTGAATGTGCTTGTGAACATTACGGATGATATGGTGTTGCTCAACTGCAAAGGTCTGGTTGATGTGGTTCGCTCTTTGTCTCAGCAGGTGGAAGCCACCACACTGCAACCGTCCAACGACACAACCTGAGAGTGGGTGACTGGGTTGTCATCCGAAAGCATGTGAGGAATACTTGTTTTGAACCTTGTGGAAAAGCCCATTCTAGGTGGTTCTGATTACTACCACAGCAGTGAAGTGCGCTGGAGTTCCGAACTGGATCTTTGCCAGCCACACTAGAAAAGTGGCATGACCTTTGGATGATGAAAATGAGTTGTTGAGAGTACCAAAAACGACCAGCTGAGCCTCAGAACTGGAAGGAGAAGAAAGAGGAACTGAGACTGGATCTGAGCATGAAGAAACTGGTCCTGTCACTCCTGTGAGAGACGAAAGAGAAGATCTCCAGGAGAGGGACGGCAAACAAATATCGATTGAGACAGCAGGATAGCCTAGTCGGGGAGGGCTTTCCCAGAAACAGACGTAGGAGAGAAACAAGTGGAGCAATCGTCAGACATTGATGGGGAAGGAGTTGAGGCGGATCACAGTCACTGTGGTCTGACTCCTTCCAACCTAGTTGCAAGTCAGTCAAGAGAAAGTCCTGCAGAGCCAGAAGAAGTTTCAAGTTCAACATTGAAAAGAACATCGACTAAGGGCCCACTGAAGGGAGATAAGTGACCAGAATCACAAGTGAAGAGAAAGGAAGAGATCGTTGTGACAGCGACTGAGGAAGAAGTAGATATGACAAGTAAAGAAGACCTAAGTAAAGGAGAACTGAATGGAGATCGAAAGTTGAAAAGAAAGAGAATAGCAAGTCGAAGATATGCAGGTCCTGAATGGGCATATGCAACAACAAGTGAATGACAGAGAGAATTATTGTCTTTTTGTTTTGATTGAGACATTCCAGGTCAATATTTTGGCATTTGAAACAAGGTTATGAACTGAACTGTTGAGGCAAATTGAGAAAAGTACAAAGGAGAAAGAGACTGTTGAAAGTATTGGAAGAGACTTTGATAACCTGATTTGACAAGCTGATAAACCGACTTTTGACAAATTTACCGATTTTTAGAAAAGGATCCTGGAAGTGAACTTAAAGCTTAAATAACTGCTAAAAGAAGATTTTATGTTTTTGGTTTTTGCTGTATAATGTCTAAATGTTCTCTTCTACTTTCTGATTCTTTCCAGATCATGAGTAACATTAGACAGTAGGGTAGGAACAGCAGGTGCTATAAATACATGGGTGTTGGTTTGGCAATTGTATTTGTGATATTGTGCGTGGTATTGAGTGTGGGGATGGCTGTTCTTGACAAGAGTAATGCCAACCATACTTTAGCAGTGGAGACAACTACTGCAATAGCAGCTATAGAGAAGTTTAGGTTAGATGAGAAGTATCTGCATGTAGTGTCAAAGCCCAGCTCACCTGAGTCCTTGTTCAGTTCTGATGGAGGTTGAAGACAATCCGACCCCACCCTGAAACTGCTTGTTCCAGCACACTAGTTTTTAAAACAGTGCACTAAGAACAGAAGCTCAAGGGAAGGGGGGAAGTGGATAAAATAAAAAAGAGAGACAACACCGTTCTTGCGTTTCCACTGTTGAAGTGCTGCACAAATCTGCGGCCCTTTCTGACTTCTGTAGAAACTGGTGCCTAATGAAACATAAACAAAGAACAGATAAGTAAAACCTATTCCTAAATGGGTTCCTGACTATCCCTTTTTTTTATTAGAAATTCTCTTCTAAAAGTACCTCTTGGATCCTGGTCTCTAGTTTCCAGGTTTGGAATGTGTTACTGCTCTGGGATGTGCTTTCTATTGCTGTAAAGCTTCTAAAACATTAAACAAATACCGTTATCAGAATTACCAATATCAAACATTCATCTTAATATAACTAAAGCCTAAACTCCCAATAGCAGACTCACTTTTCTCATATTTCCAGAATCTTTTATAAAACAAATACTGTACTTTTACATCAAAATACAGCATGTAATTTGTGCAAGTCCTTGATTTACTGTTTGTCTTGCTGTTAATGGTTTCCACTGTTCGATTCTTAAAAGTTCCATAAAGTATTCTTGTAACTAAGAGTTTGAATCACAATGTTCGTGGAAGTTATCTTGTTTCAAATTGTCTATACACGAATCCAGAAATTGTTGTCAAAGTTCTTTCAGGTAATAAAAGTTTTGCACTTACTTGTTGCTGGCAAGAGATACTGATCAGTCTAACCTGGTCTTCTTTCTCTTTTGCAGGTTGCTTGTAGGAGAGAGGCTGAGGCAAGGAGGAACCGGAAACCGGAGGAAGGAAGAGCCAGCAGCTGCACCCATTGAAGCCAATGAAAGTCTGTAGAGAGCAGGAGTGCCAGCGCCGAGGGATCTGGGCTCGGGTAAGCGGGAGGTAGACGAGCACAAGCACTGGGTGAGGTTCGGGGGCTGCCTTTTATAGACAGGGCTGGGTGTGGTTCGAAGAGCTGGGTGTGGTTTGAAGGGCTGGGTGTGGTCCTCACATGCTGCACATGTTCTTGAAAGGTGTGCAGAGCTGGGTGTGGTTTGAAGAGCTGGGTGTGGTCCTCACATGCTGCACATGTTCTTGAAAGGTGTGCAGAGTTTCAGTTATTATACAAATGAGTTGAATTAACACATGGCCTAGGGAGGAGTGTTTTAAAGAAGCCTTGGTAAGAGCAAGGCCCAATGTGTAAACAAAACAGCATATTAAACAACATACACAGAAGCCTAGGATGGGGGAAGGTGAGATAACAAGAAAGGCTTTCAATAGTAAGTTTAAACGGGAGCTATTACAGAACCCACTAGTGCAGTGAGAGGGGACATGCTCTTTGCTGTGCACAAACCCTAACAGTTGCCCCCCTCAAAGGCCCTCCTACAGGACGGGGTTTTCCTGGATTTTTTAAATAAAACCGTCTAATCAGCTGTGGGGCATGTACATATGATGCTGGTTCCCATGAATTCTCAGATTCATCATATCCTTTCCATTCTACTAAATAAAACAGACGTCCACTAATTCTTTTTGAGTCTTTTATGCTTTTCACTTCATATTCTAGATTTCCCTTAATTGGTATGGGTGGAGGTGGTGGTTCAGGTCGGGTTTTTGGGTTGTACGGCTTAAGCAAGGACACATGGAATGTAGTATGTACTGGATATTCTTTTGGTAAATCTAATTTTACTGTTACCGGGTTTACTATGGCAGTTATACTAAAGGGTCCAATGAAACGTGGTTGCAGCTTTCGGGATCCCTCTATGTTTAGGTTCTTTGTGGAGAGCCATACCTTGTCACCAATTTTATACATTGGGACCTCAGATCTGTGTTTGTCTGCTTGCCTTTTCATGCTTTCCTTGTACTTTAATAAATGTTTCCTGGCTTTGTCTTGTATGTCATCTAACCTCGTTCGTCTATCCGTTACTGTAGGTAACAGGGAATCTTCTAACAAAATGGGTATAGCTCTTGGATGATACCCCTGCAAGAAATAGAATGGTGAGCAAAGTAGAGCTGAATGTTCAGTATTATTATAAACAAATTCCGCTACAGGGAGAGCTTCGAACCATTCACTAGAATAATCAGCCAATAAACAACGTAGCGTTTGAAGTAAGGTTTGGTTCAGTCGTTCAGTCTGTCCATCTGTCTCTGGGTGGAAAGCAGTGGATAATGCCACATCTATTTTCAGTTTTTCACATAATTTTTTCCAAAATCTAGAGTTGAACTGGCTCCCTCGGTCTGACACCACTGTGCTTGGCAAACCATGTAAACACACAATTTCCCTTATAAAAATATCGGCAAATTCTGCCGCCGTGGGTAATTTCCGTAATGGTACAAAATGTGCCATTTTAGATAAAAAATCCACTATAACCAACACTGTTGTGAAAGATTTTACAGGTGGTAAACCTACAATAAAGTCTACGCTCACAGTGTGCCAAGGTTGTTTGGGTGTTGGCATTGGTATTAACAAGCCGTCAGGGGCCTTATGAGAAGATTTATGTCTTGCACAAATTGGACAGGTAGTGACAAATTGCTTAATGTCCTTTCTTATAGTGTCCCACCAAAAGTGTTTTTGCACATTTTCCAGGGTTTTTACCCAACCAGGATGACCTGCCAACGGTGAGGCGTGATGCCACATTATCACCTGTGTTTGTAATTCAGAGGTGGGCACTAACAGCATGTTGTCATGATACAATAAACCTCGTTGTATTGTGTTATGGGAATCCTTTAACCAATCCTGAGGTGCTATTTGCATGTGTGCATTATATAGATCTGTGATGAAATCCTTCTGTTGTACTGGTGCCAAAAACTTTTGGGGAGGAATAATGGGTTCTCCTATTTTATCTTGTTTCATGTCTGAGGTATGTCCGTATCTAGATAACACATCAGATTGAATTTGTTGTGCACCTGGTCTATAGGTTATTACAAAGTCAAATGTGCTAAAAACATTTAACCAGCGTATCTGACGTGGTGTTAGTGCTTTAAGTGATCCAAAAAACTGTAGATTCCTATGGTCAGAAAAGATTGTAACTGGGTACTTGGCTCCCATTAAATGGTGCCTCCATTCTGAAAAGGCTACTTTGATAGCTAGTAGTTCCCTTTCAGCCACAGTATAATTTTGTTCAGCTGGTAATAACTTTTTGGAATAGAAGGCTATAGGATGTAACTGGCCATCTACTGCATCTCGTTGAGAGAGAACTCCTCCTAAAGCTACTTGTGAAGCATCCGCTTCAACAAAAAAGGGCAAGTCAGGATCAGGATGTTTCAGAATTGGGGCTGAAGTGAATTTTTGTTTTAGGAGTTGAAAGGCGTGTGCCGCCTCATCAGTCCAAAGAAATCATTGCCCTTTCCGCAACAAGGTAGTTATTGGGGCCGCAATGTCTGCAAAATGTGCAATAAACCTCCTATAAAAATTGGCGAAACCCAGAAATTTCTGAATATCTTTTACAGAGGATGGTTCTGGCCAATCAGCAATAGCACTGATTTTCTTTACATCCATAGTTATTCCTTGAGGTGACAGGCAGTATCCTAAAAAGTCCACCTTGCTGACATTAAAAGTACACTTTTCTAACTTAGCAAAAAGATGATTTTCTTTTAACTTTGATAATACTGCACGAACATGTTGGGTATGTTCTTCTGAGTTCTTAGAGTAAATGAGGATGTCGTCTATGTATACTATGACACAAACGTCCAGGAATTCGTGTAGGACCTCATTTATAAAGAACTGAAAGGCCGCAGGGGCATTACATAACCCAAAAGGCATTACTGTGTACTCAAATAAACAAAACTTTGTCTTGATAGCTGTCTTCCACTCATCCCCCTCTTTTACTCGGACCAGGTGGTAAGCTCCCCGCAGATCTAGTTTAGTGTATACAGTAGAATGTCTTAACTGATCCAACAACACAGGTATTAGAGGAAGAGGATATTTATTCTTTATTGTAGCCTTATTTAGTCCTCTATAATCGATACACGCGTGCAGGGATTTATCCGGCTTCGGGATAAAAAAGAGTGGAGATGACACCGGAGATGTGGAATGACGGATGAACCCAGACTGTAGTAGGTCATCTAGGTAGGTTCTTAAGTATTTGGTTTCTTCGTCAGTCAAAGCATATACTCTGTTATTAGGTAAAGGGGCCCCTGGGATAAGATCTATACGACAGTCATAAGACCGATGTGGGGGCAGCACACTAGCCTTTACTGGATCAAAGACGTCTTTAAAGTCAGAATATTCAGGAGGGAGACTTGGTTCATCTTGTGTAAGACTAGCACAGTGTAATACTGTGCTCTGTTCTGTACCTGCTTCTTGATAGCAATTGGTTCTACAGAAAGAGGAATCCAAAGTAACAGTTCTATTCACCCAATCAATTTTTGGGTTATGAGTTGTTAACCAGGGTACCCCAAGAATCAAACCAAAATTAGGAGTATCTATCAGATTAAAGCTAATCACCTCTGTGTGCCCGTTCTGACAGACCATAACAAGTGGACTTGTTTGTTTTGTGATTAATCCAGAGGTCAATTCTGACCCATCCACTGCACATACTGCTTCTGGACAAGGCTTTAGGCACATAGGAAGTCCTAAATTTTCAGCTAACTTATTATCCACAAAATTTCCTGTCGCGCCTGAGTCCAGTAGGACAGGGAGAGAATGCCTCACTTGGGTAGTAACAATTAAAACGACCTGAATTATGAAATGTCTAGGTATGTGCGGTACCATGAAGGCTGCAGCAATAGAGGTTTGATTAAGATGTTTTCTCGAACAAGTAACCTCTCCCCTTGTCGAACTTAATCGTTTCCCGATTCAGTTGAGGAGGTGGAGGAAACAGCACCCTTTCGTGGAGTTTTAGGCTTTACTGGACATTCTCTGGCAAAGTGACCTGCCCTGCCACAATACAAACATAATTGAAGTTTTCTCCTTCTTTCTTTTTCCTCTGATGTGAGTGGACCTCTGAGTGTCCCTATTTGCATAGGCTCAGGTTCAGGAAGTTTATTATCTGAGTCTTTCTTCTCGTGTCTAATAAAAGTTAACCGTGATTCCAGTTTGTATTTATCTCCCTTTCTTTCTCCTAGTCTATGTTCTAATTTCACAACTAAATCTACAAAGTCCGGATAGTCTTTTGGCAAATCAACGATATGAGCCGGCGCGTCTTTTAACTCGTCTCTCAAACCTTTATAAAAAAGGGAGACACGCTTTTCTTCTGGCCACTGTGTCTCGGTGAGTAAACGATTAAAACTAGTGAGATAGGTCAATAAATCCTTGTTACCTTGTTTAAGATTTAAAAGCTCATTATCACTTGCCTGCATGAAAGTGTGTTTTGCAAAAAGGCTGGTCATGGTACGTTTAAATTGATTCCAATTATGGAGGATGGGATCATCTCTTTCCACGAAAGGAATTGACCAATTGGCTGCTGTGCCACCCAAATAAGACAAGACGAATGCCACTTTCGTAGCATCAGTAGGGAATTGTTGTGGCTTACAAACGAAGTGTAATTGACATTGATTGATAAAAACATGGAATTTGTTACTATCTCCATGAAAACGTTCAGGTGCTGCTAAGGGCACAGCATTAGGAACATTAACAGTAACCTCAACTGGGGGAGGCAAAGTTGTATGTTTTGATGGCGCCCCTGTCTATGAGGAGGTTTTCAACAAAGGCGTAAAAGCTGTGTTCCACTGAGATCCCCTAAATTTATACCTGCTTAAATCCTGTTTTAAAGAGGTATTCTCCATCTTTAATCTCTCTATTTCCTCTTGCATATGTTGCAAGATGCCAGACACTGATTCATTATGAGCCAAGTCCTCATTTAGGGCCTGCGCCATATCCGTGACGTCAGTGCCCTCTATTACTTCCCCGGTATTCATCGTCCACCAGAACTGAAATATATATTTTTTTTAAGGCTTATGCTTCTGTCAAAGCCCAGCTCACCTGAGTCCTTGTTCAGTTCTGATGGAGGTTGAAGACAATCCGACCCCACCCTGAAACTGCTTGTTCCAGCACACTAGTTTTTAAAACAGTGCACTAAGAACAGAAGCTCAAGGGAAGGGGGGAAGTGGATAAAATAAAAAAGAGAGACAACACCGTTCTTGCATTTCCACTGTTGAAGTGCTGCACAAATCTGCGGCCCTTTCTGACTTCTGTAGAAACTGGTGCCTAATGAAACATAAACAAAGAACAGATAAGTACAACCTATTCCTAAATGGGTTCCTGACTATCCCTTTTTTTTATTAGAAATTCTCTTCTAAAAGTACCTCTTGGATCCTGGTCTCTAGTTTCCAGGTTTGGAATGTGTTACTGCTCTGGGATGTGCTTTCTATTGCTGTAAAGCTTCTAAAACATTAAACAAATACCGTTATCAGAATTAGCAATATCAAACATTCATCTTAATATAACTAAAGCCTAAACTCCCAATAGCAGACTCACTTTTCTCATATTTCCAGAATCTTTTATAAAACAAATACTGTACTTTTACATCAAAATACAGCATGTAATTTGTGCAAGTCCTTGATTTACTGTTTGTCTTGCTGTTAATGGTTTCCACTGTTCGATTCTTAAAAGTTCCATAAAGTATTCTTGTAACTAAGAGTTTGAATCACAATGTTCGTGGAAGGTATCTTGTTTCAAATTGTCTATACACGAATCCAGAAATTGTTGTCAAAGTTCTTTCAGGTAATAAAAGTTTTGCACTTACTTGTTGCTGGCAAGAGATACTGATTAGTCTAACCGTGTCTTCTTTCTCTTTTGCAGGTTGCTTGTAGGAGAGAGGCTGAGGCAAGGAGGAACCGGAAACCGGAGGAAGGAAGAGCCAGCAGCTGCACCCATTGAAGCCAATGAAAGTCTGTAGAGAGCAGGAGTGCCAGCGCCGAGGGATCTGGTCTCAGGTAAGCGGGAGGTAGACGAGCACAAGCACTGGGTGAGGTTCGGGGGCTGCCTTTTATAGACAGGGCTGGGTGTGGTTCGAAGAGCTGGGTGTGGTTTGAAGGGCTGGGTGTGGTCCTCACATGCTGCACATGTTCTTGAAAGGTGTGCAGAGCTGGGTGTGGTTTGAAGAGCTGGGTGTGGTCCTCACATGCTGCACATGTTCTTGAAAGGTGTGCAGAGTTTCAGTTATTATACAAATGAGTTGAATTAACACATGGCCTAGGGAGGAGTGTTTTAAAGAAGCCTTGGTAAGAGCAAGGCCCAATGTGTAAACAAAACAGCATATTAAACAACATACACAGAAGCCTAGGGGGGGGGGGAGGTGAGATAACAAGAAAGGCTTTCAATAGTAAGTTTAAAAGGGAGCTATTACAGAACCCACTAGTGCAGTGAGAGGGGACATGCTCTTTGCTGTGCACAAACTCTAACACGTAGACACTGCACAAGGGGAACTTTCTTCTAATGTCTTCTATCGCTTATTGAGTGAGTATGTTGGGACGATGAATGCAAGGAATTGTTTTGTGTGTATGCAGATTCCTTCATTGGTTGAGGAAGGAGTTACCAATCATAGTATGCCTTTAACTTATGGGATAGGTTGTAGTCTGTTACTAAAAAGATTCTATAACCAGGAGTACATTCAATATTTCTACTCCAATAATGATGTAGTGTTTTCATTTGTCCCTATAATTAGGTACCTGAGTAGAATAGCTAAGAATAATGATATAGTAATAGTGAGGGGTTTCTTTGAGCCTACATCAGCCTTTGGTACAGCTTATGCGCATCGCAACAACCTGACATGCTTGCTTACACCTTTAGAAAAAAGCTTCTTAGATCAGACAGAAGGTATGAGAAGAGCATTGAAGGAGAAATTAGAAAAAGGCTTAGAGAAAAGGACTTTTAGGAATGATTATGCTTTTAGCGAAATGAAGAAAGTAGCTTTGGATGCACAACAAATAGGGAAGCTTTGTGTCTATAGACCTAAATCTAGTACTGACACTCTTTGTGTGAACGAGTGAATGTAAGCTTGTGGTTTTGTTCAAGAGTAATGGACATTTATGTTGAATGGGCAGGATCCAGCGATTCCCGGTATATATTAAATTTGTGGACCTAATGCTTATTACCGTCTTCCAAGAGGATGTTATGGCACATGTTATCTGGGGAAAGTCTTCCCAAAGATGTTCCAACTTGACGACCTGAAGAAATTACTGAAATTGACTCTCCTTCTGGTATAGTAGGAGTTATAATTGGAACAATAATTCCTTCAGTAGGAGTTGTTCTGAATTCTATAAAGATTCTGAAGTTGACTACTATTGTGGATAACATGCTGACAGATTTTTGAGGAGCCATGATCCTAATGGATACAGAAATGGCTGCAGTGAGATCTATGACTCTTCAGAACTGCCTTGCATTAGACATTCTTTTAGCAAAGAATGGTGGAGTTTGCAAAATGCTTAATTCGAAGCACTGTTGTTCATTTATTCCTGACAATAGTAAAGAAATTAGAGGCTTACTTATTAACCTGACTAATGAAAGTGTTGATTTGAAAGAGTTGAAAGAACTAGCTGTTTCGGAGAACGTTGGCAAAGGGTTTACTTCAGTGTAAAATTGTCTCAGCAACATTGGGAAGGGGATATTATTGAAAATAATACAAGGAATATTTATTATTGTGATTTGCATAATTGGAGCATGGGGAATATGTAAATTGTGAAAAATAATAACATTTAAGAAAAGGAGAAATGATCAGACGAGGGAAGAGATGAAGAGAAAAAAAAATTGTTTTGGGGAACATCCAAGAAGGGAACAAGAATTATTGAGAAGAGAAATGACAGAATTTTAGATGAAGCCTACATTTTTGGAGGAAGATTTAGTGTGATGACATATTTAGTCATCAGAGGAGGGAATGTTAACGCTCAAAACTAATGTTGAAAATGTATGTATTTTGAGTGTTGAATTTGCCTAGGAAGTGTATTAACTTAGAGAAAAATAATGTGAGTGGCCACCAATGTTCACGAAGTATACCTATTAATGGTTTATTAATATGAAATAATGAGCTTATGTTTAAATAATGTAGTAATATGTCATATTAAGAGTTATGTTTTTTGTATTAGCTTTTTTCATTGTAGGCCTTAACTTAGCGAGGTCTTGGCCTAGTTGCACGGCCTCCTGTCGAGCTGCATTTCGTGTTTTTATAAAATGGGTGCTTAGAGAATTAAACTGTAATTTTCCACTGTACTGTCCATGTGCTCGTAGCTCTCATGAGAAACTGCTTGCTAGTAGAGACTGTATTGTGAATGCAACAATGTTTAACTTAGTGTGTAAAAGTGACCTTCTCAGGAGCGGAACAAAGGACTCTCTCACTGGAGTATAAGCTACATCAAAATTGATACCTGACGAGTCAGATGACAAGAAGCGGGAGACGGGAAGCCAATCATCGACCTGTGAACCATGTAGAAGTAGAATTGTAGATTTGAGAAATTAGTTTTAATGGACTGAAGGTAATCATGCGATTCTTTGACCAATGAGAGTAGGGGAAGTAGTTTTAGGAAATTTAACTTAGCCGGACTGCAGTAAGAGAAGATGTCCACATGTCTGATGTCTTGCTGACCGAACTGGTGTCCTGATGACGAGGACTATCTTAATTTGCAGATCCAATTGAGGAGAGGTGTATTGTTGATGGTATTGAATGCTATGGCTATTTGCTTTTGTTCCTAGGTACCAACCGCTATTTTGACAGAGCCATAGTTAGATGTTTTCCAAATTTATGTGACTAAATTGTTTTGCATGAAGTTCAAACATGCAATGCTAATCTGGTATTAGTTAGGGTCCTCACTTGATTCACTGAATAACAACTGATTGACCTTAATATGTACTATATCGATGCACAGTTATTCTTGCTATTGATTTACATTGTAACTTTAGAATGTGTAGTAGCTCAAGCTTTGATTAGATTGCCATTTTTCTGCAGCTTTGGAAAGCCAGTACTGTTTTTGTATGTTTACCGTTTGATTTTGAGGATGAGTTACATTATATTAGCATTGTTAATATAGGAAAATAAAAAAAAAAACTTTTACATAAAGGTGTGATTATTCATGATCGTGAGGTCATGGTGTGTATAAATTACTGACTCCTATTAATTGTTAATGTTATTGATTGTGGTGGGCGTTGATCTGTATTGGTACGAGAAATATGGTGGGAAAACGTTGAAGCGAGTCAAAAGGTCTGTCGGCCTATTCGGAATCCCTTGTAAGTTTGCTTATTAAGGTCTGACGTGCTGTCAAGGGTGTGTGTGCATTTTAAAAGAAGAAAGGCAAACTATACAACATGTATGTGATATTGAATCTACTCTACATTTTATTTAGGCAAATGTAAATTTGCAAATTCAGGTGAATTGCAACTGTGCATCTTTTTTTAAAGCTTCTGATGGTCTGCAAAGAGTGAATCTAAAAAAGGGGCTGCTTTATCAGCCTCCATAGTAGAGAGTATCGATTCCTGCTACTGTGAGGATCTGCACATGAGCTTCTGCCGCTAAGTGCTATCCCTTGTTGGAGACCCATTCTCCTGCGCACCCCCTGGTTAGCACTCAAAATCTGCATCCTGTACACACCCCTTCTCCATGAGCTTCCCACTTCCTTCATGGTAAGCTAGCTTTCCCTTAGCCCCTTTACACAATCTCCACAGCTGGATCCTCCTCAAACTCCCATCCCTTGTACCGCCCAGTCTCTACCATACCTTGGAACGCCAAATGGCAGAAAATACTGTGTAGACCACAGGCACTGTAAACAGCCCAGTATGCATAATGTCAGGGGAGTTCATTTTACCATCAGCAACTTTTGGCAATTTTGAAAATCTTCATCCATCTGTCCGGAGGAGAACGTTTCTCGAATTAAATAATACAAGTGGGTTGCAGCACTTATTCGTGCCACCCACTACATGTCTACAAGCCTGACCTTGCAGCCTTTGTGAACAGTTTAAAACTGGCATTTCGACCTGGAGAAATAAACCTTTTTCCAAGCTGTAGGAGGCTGGCCTGGCTTATAGTGAGTACCTTGTGGTACTTACACCTTGTGCCAGATCCAGTTATCCCTTATTAGTAGATTAGAGGTGTTCTAGCAGCTTAGGCTGATATAAGTAGCCAATAGCAGAGCAGCTTAGGCTGAACTAGGAGACATGCAAAGCTCCTACTAAACCACTTATATCATTTAGCACTATATCATAAGAAACACAATACTCAGAGTTACTAAAAATAAAGGTACTTTATTTTAGTGACAATATGCCAAAAGTATCTCAGAGGATATACTCCCTTAGGAGGTAAGTAATATACACAAAATATACACACAAACCAAAATTAGGTAAGTAAACAGTTAGAAAAGTAGTGCAAACACTGTAGAACACAATAGAACGCAATAGGAGACAATAGGCCTAGGGGCAACACAAACCATATACTCCAAAAGTGGAATGCGAACCACGAATGGATCCCAGGCCTAGTGTAGTGTGTATAAACTTACTAATGGGGTGAAATATTAGGGTTCAGTAGGCGCTCAGGATTCACACAGGCAAAAGATCTCAACAAAGATGGGGTGCCTACACGAGGGAAATCACCCAACCCTCAAAAGGTTTGAATAAACCTCAACATTAATTATTACAATGTGCGGTACCCCTCAAATAATGTTAGTAGTCAATATTAGCACATACAAATATACAGGACAATCAATTTTGGTATAGTTTCAATTTGTCCAATCCAGTTCAAATATTTATTGTAGTCCATCAATGGTAATATAGTTCAAACCAATTTTAGTATAATTTCAATTTGTTAAATCCAATATAAACATTTATTGTAGCCTGTCCATGATATTATAATTCAAGCCTGTAGCCCGTCCATGATATTACAATTCAAGCCAACACGTGTTTCGTCAAGGGAAATTGTTTTCTCACATCCCAAACGACTTCTTCAGGGCTAAAAATTGTAAACAAATTAAATGTGATTGAAAAAAACAAAATGCTCCAACTTGAAAATTGAAAAGTTTATAAAAGATCCCAGACAAAGACTTTAAAATTATAAAGGCACTGAGTACCCCACCCATAACATCTTGTCCCTGAGCTGACGTACTGGCAGCCCCTTCTGCCTCACTGTCGCTTGTCATTGAAGTACTAATGGATGTCGAATCAGAAGCAATAGACATACTCGACCTCCTGGGTGTCAGATTAGTATGAGTCAAATTATCATATTTGCTGGAAAAAGTGAAGACCCTTCCTGTCAAATAATCCTTTTCATCTCGTTTTAACTTACGCGCTTTCCTCTGTGTAATATCTTCTTGGAATTTAAGTAATACCTCTTCTAGAATTCTGTAGTTTTTATCAGTCGCTTCTTTTAAATTCAAATCTTCAATCTCTTTTTCTAAAGTCTTGATCTCAGCTTGTAACTGAATTACCTTCCTTTCTGCATTCGTAATCAAAATATCCATGAGTTTCATTGAACTCATCGTAAGCTCTTCATACCAAAGAGCTATCAAATCTGAATCTAAATCGTCGTATGTAGGAAAAATCTGGGATCTTAACCCACGGGGGATGCAATTTAGTTTCTTATATTGTTTGAGTGTGGCCCCATCCCACCATTTGGATAATTCACTTTTTTTCAATCTTTCTAATCTAATGAATTTGCTTCTTAGACCTTCATTCCGTGAATGTGGATTATTACGAGACGTACCTTGAAATGTATCTCCTCTAGCTAAGCTATCAAATAGTTCCTCTGCTATTCTAGTTCTATCCATAATGAAGTAACTATGTGTTTCAGCCCAAATCCGAGCAGCCCCCTATATTCAATATAAACTTACTAATGGGGTGAAATGTTAGGGTTCAGTAGGCGCTCAGGATTCACATAGGCAAAAGATCTCAACAAAGATGGGGTGCCTACACGAGGGAAATCACCCAACCCTCAAAAGGTTCGAATAAACCTCAACATTAATTACAACAATGTGCGGTACCCCTCAAATAATGTTAGTAGTCAATATTAGCACATACAAATATACAGGACAATCGATTTTGGTATAGTTTCAATTTGTCCAATCCAGTTCAAATATTTATTGTAGTCCATCAATGGTAATATAGTTCAAACCAATTTTAGTATAATTTCAATTTGTTAAATCCAATTCAAACATTTATTGTAGCCTGTCCATGATATTATAATTCAAGCCTGTAGCCCGTCCATGATATTACAATTCAAGCCAACACGTGTTTCGTCAAGGGAAATTGTTTTCTCACATCCCAAACGACTTCTTCAGGGCTAAAAATTGTAAACAAATTAAATGTGATTGAAAAAAACAAAATGCTCCAACTTGAAAATTGAAAAGTTTATAAAAGATCCCAGACAAAGACTTTAAAATTATAAAGGCACTGAGTACCCCACCCATAACATCTTGTCCCTGAGCTGACGTACTGGCAGCCCCTTCTGCCTCACTGTCGCTTGTCATTGAAGTACTAATGGATGTCGAATCAGAAGCAATAGACATACTCGACCTCCTGGGTGTCAGATTAGTATGAGTCAAATTATCATATTTGCTGGAAAAAGTGAAGACCCTTCCTGTCAAATAATCCTTTTCATCTCGTTTTAACTTACGCGCTTTCCTCTGTGTAATATCTTCTTGGAATTTAAGTAATACCTCTTCTAGAATTCTGTAGTTTTTATCAGTCGCTTCTTTTAAATTCAAATCTTCAATCTCTTTTTCTAAAGTCTTGATCTCAGCTTGTAACTGAATTACCTTCCTTTCTGCATTCGTAATCAAAATATCCATGAGTTTCATTGAACTCATCGTAAGCTCTTCATACCAAAGAGCTAACAAATCTGAATCTAAATCGTCGTATGTAGGAAAAATCTGGGATCTTAACCCACGGGGGATGCAATTTAGTTTCTTATATTGTTTGAGTGTGGCCCCATCCCACCATTTGGATAATTCACTTTTTTTCAATCTTTCTAATCTAATGAATTTGCTTCTTAGACCTTCATTCCGTGAATGTGGATTATTACGAGACATACCTTGAAATGTATCTCCTCTAGCTAAGCTATCAAATAGTTCCTCTGCTATTCTAGTTCTATCCATAATGAAGTAACTATGGCTAACTCGATTCCTGCTACTGTGAGGATCTGCACATGAGCTTCTGCCGCTAAGAGCTATCCCTTGTTGGAGACCCATTATCCTGCGCACCCCCTGGTTAGCACTCAAAATCTGCATCCTGTACACACCCCTTCTCCATGAGCTCCCACTTCCTTCATGATAAGCTAGCTTTCTCTTAGCCCCTTTACACAATCTCCACAGCTGGATCCTCCTCATACTCCCATCCCTTGTACCGCCCAGTCTCCACCATACCTTGGAATGCCAAATGGCAGAAAATACTGTGTAGACCACAGGCACTGTAAACAGCCCAGTATGCATAATGTCAGGGGAGTTCATTTTACCATCAGCAACTTTGGGCAATTTTGAAAAATCTTCATCCATCTGTCCGGAGGAGAACGTTTCTCAAATTAAATAATACAAGTGGGTTGCAGCACTTATTCGTGCCACCCACTACATGTCTACAAGCCTGACCTTGCAGCCTTTGTGACAGTTTAAAACTGGCATTTCGACCTGGAGAAATAAACCTTTTTTCAAGCTGTAGGAGGCTGGCCTGGCTTATAGTGGGTACCTTGTGGTACTTACACCTTGTGCCAGATCCAGTTATCCCTTATTAGTAGATTAGAGGTGTTCTAGCAGCTTAGGCTGATATAAGTAGCCAATAGCAGAGCAGCTTAGGCTGAACTAGGAGACATGCAAAGCTCCTACTTAACCACTTATATCACTTAGCACTATATCATAAGAAACACAATACTCAGAGTTACTAAAAATAAAGGTACTTTATTTTAGTGACAATATGCCAAAAGTATCTCAGAGGATATACTCCCTTAGGAGGTAAGTAATATACACAAAATATACACACAAACCAAAATTAGGTAAGTAAACAGTTAGAAAAGTAGTGCAAACACTGTAGAACACAATAGAATGCAATAGGAGACAATAGGCCTAGGGGAAACACAACCCATATACTCCAAAAGTGGAATGCGAACCACAAATGGATCCCAGGCCTAGTGTAGTGTGTAGAGGGTCGCTGGGAGTGTAAGAAAACACTAAGGGTGTCCAAGATACCCCACCCCAAGACCCTGAAAAGTAGGAGTAAAGTTACCCTACTACCCCAGAAAGACAGTAAAGTCGAGATAGGGGATTCTGCAAAGAAAACAACTGACTGGAAAGCACTGAAGACGGATTCCTGGACCTGAGGACCTGTAAAGGAAGGGGACCAAGTCCAAGAGTCACGCAAGTGTCCAGGGGGGCAGGAGACCACTAAACCTCGGATGAAGGTGCAAAAGGGCTGCCTCCGGGTGGAAGAAGCCAAAGATTCTGCAACAACAGAAGGTGCCAGGAACTTCTCCTTTGCACAGAAGATGTCCCACGGCGTGCTGGAGGATGCAGAGTCGTTTCCACGCAGAAAGACCGCAAACAAGCCTTGCTAGCTGCAAGAGTTACAGTTGAGCATTTTTGGTGCTGCCAGAGCCCAGGAAGGACCAGGAGGTTGCTCCTTGGAGGAGGAGAGAGAGGGGGCACTCAGCAACACGGAGAGCCCACGCAGAAGCAGGCAGCACCTGCAGAAGCACCTGAATAGGCATTCAGAAGATCTGAGCACGACGGTCGACTCAGCACAACAAAAGCGGGTCCCACGAAGTCGGAGTCCAACTCAACGAGTTGGACAAAGTAGGACAGAGTGCTGTGGACCTGGGCTAGGCTGTGTATGAAGGAAGTCTTGCAAAAGTGCACAGAAGCCTGAGCAGCTGCAGTGCACGCAGTACACAGGATTACTGTCTGGCGTGAGGAGGCAAGGACTTACCTCCACCAAATTTGGACAGAAGGGCCACTGGACTGTCGGGGACACTTGGACCCAGCTCCTGTGTTCCAGGGACCATGCTCGTCAGGATGAGAGGGGACCCAGAGGACCGGTGATGCAGAGGTTTGGTGCCTGCGTTGGCAGGGGGAAGATTCTGTCGACCCACAGGAGATTTCTTCTTGGCTGCCAGTGCAGGGTGAAGACAGACAGCCCCCAGAGCATGCACCACTAGGAAACACTTGAGAAAGCCGGCAGGATGAGGTGCTCCAATGTTGCAGGTAGTCTTCTTGCTACTCTGTTGCGGTTTTGCAGGCGTCCTGGAGCAGTCAGCGGTCGATCCTTGGCAGAAGTAGAAGACGGAAGTGCAGAGGAACTCTGGTGAGCCCTTGCATTTGTTATCTGCTGAGAAACCCACAGGAGAGACCCTAAATATCGCTCAGAGGAGGATTGGCTACATAGAAAGGTAAGCACCCATCAGGAGGGGTCTCTGACGTCACCTGCTGGCACTGGCCACTCAGAGGTCTCCATTGTGCCCTCACACCTCTGCATTCAAGATGGCAGAGGTCTGGGACACACTGGAGGAGCTCTGGGCACCTCCCCTGGGGAGGTGCTGGTCAGGGGAGTGGTCACTCCCCTTTCCTTTGTCCAGTTTCACGCCAGAGCAGGGCTGGGGGGATCCCTGAACCGGTGTAAACTGGCTTATGCAAGGAGGGCACCATCTGTGCCCTTCAAAGCATTCCAGAGGCCAGGAGAGGCTACTCCACTCAGGCCCTTAACACCTATTTCCAAAGGGAGAGGGTGTAACACCCTCTCTCAGAGGAAATCCTTTGTTCTGCCTTCCTGGGACTGGGCTACCCAGGCCCCAGGGGGGCAGAAACCTATCTGAGGGTTGGCAGCAGTGGTAGCTGGAGAGAAAACCCCAGAGAGTTAGTTTGGCAGTACCCGGGCTCTATGCTGGGGCCCTGGGGATGCATGGAATTGTCCCCCCAATACCAGAATGTTATTGGGGTGACAATTCCATGATCCTAGACATTTTACATGGCCATGTTCGGAGTTAACATTGTGACACCACATATAGGTATTGACCTATATGTAGTGCACGCGTGTAATGGTGTCCCCGCACTCACAACGTCCAGGGAATTTGCCCTGAACAATGTGGAGGCACCTTGGCTAGTGCCAGGGTGCCCACACACTAAGTAACTTTGCACCTAACCTTCACTAAGTGAGGGTTAGACATATAGGTAACTTACAAGTTACTTAAGTGCAGTGAAAAATGGCTGTGAAATAACATGGACGTTATTTCACTCAGGCTGCAGTGGCAGTCCTGTGTAAGAATTGTCTGAGCTCCCTATGGGTGGCAAAAGAAATGCTGAAGCCCATAGGGATCTCCTGGAACCCCAATATCCTGGGTACTTAGGTACCATATATTAGGGAATTATAAGGGTGTTCCACTGTGCCAATTGGAATTGGTAAAATTAGTCACTAGCCTGCAGTGACAATTTTAAAAGCAGAGAGAGTATAAACACTGAGGTTCTGATTAACAGAGCCTCAGTGATACAGTTAGGCACCACACGGAACACAAACAGGGCACACTTTATGAGCACTGGAGTCCTGGCTAGCAGGATCCCAGTGACACAGGCAAAAACAAATATGCATACAGTAAAAAAATGGGGGTAACATGCCAGGTAAGATGGTACTTTCCTACACAACCTCCCCCTCCCCACCAAACGAGGGACAATAAGGCTAACCTTGCCCAGATGAGGCTTCATTGTCTAAGTGGAAATATCTGGAGAGTCCATCTGCACTGGAGTGGGTACTCCCAGGTCTATGTTCCACTGTATAGTCCATTCCCTGTAGGGAGATGGACCACCTCAACAATTTAGGGTTTTCACCTTTCATTTGTTTTAGCCAAAGTAGAGGTTTGGGGTCTGTCTGAACAATAAAGTAATAGGTATGGTCTCAACTTTTTCAGTGCCCAAACCACAGCAAAGGCCTCCCTCTCTATGACAGACCAACGCTTTTCTCTAGGGGTCAACCTCCTGCTGATAAAAGCAACAGGTTGATCCTGGCCCTCAGTGTGATAGCACTGCCCCAACCCCCAATTCAGAAGCATCAGCCTGGAGTATGAACTTTTTGGAGTAGCAAGGGCTTTTTAGGACAGGTTCAGAGCACATGGCCTGTTTGAGCTCATCAAAAGCTTTTTGACAGTTAGCTGTCCACAATACCTTTTTAGGCATCTTTTTACTAGTGAGGTCATTAAGAGGTGGTGCAATGGAGACATAGGCCCTCATTACAACCCTGGTGGTGAATCCTGCTTACCGCTGTGCAGAAGACCGCCAACATACCGCAGCGGCCACGGAATTCCGCTACAGGTATTACGACCCACAGCTCGGAATCTGCCACAATACAGACACCCACACAAGTCCGCCACACCAAAGGTCAGTGATAAACTGACACCGTCACGCCAACAAGAATACGCCCACACTATCACAACCCACGAATCAACACGGCGGTCATTCAACCATGGTAAACCATTGGCGGTACATACCGCCGCGCTCAAAATACACATTTACAAAACACAACCACATTGGACAATTCAAAATACACACACCTGATACACATACACACACCACACCCACACACTCACGCCACTATAAAACACACATCCACATTACCCACAAACCCTTACTACCAGAAATTTGAAAGCAGGCCAGAGAGAGACACTACCTAAAACAACACCAGCATCCACAGACACACAACACCATCACTTACCCAACATCCACGCACCTCAAACAACACACACCAACACATCCCCCCACACATCACAACAGACACCACTTCAAACATCACCCACACAACATCATGGCACTTCAAAGACACCCCAGGTTCTCTGAGGAGGAGCTCAGGGTCATGGTGGAGGAAATCATCCGGGTAGAACCACAGCTATTCGGATCACAGGTGCAGCAGACATCCATTGCTAGGAAGATGGAGCTATGGCGCAGAATTGTCAACAGGGTAAACGCAGTGGGACAGCATCCAAGAACACGGGATGACATCAGGAAGAGGTGGAACGACCTACAGGGGAAGGTCCGTTCCGTGGTCTCCAGACACCAGATTGCTGTACAGAGGACTGGCGGTGGACCCCCACCTCCTCCCCCACTACCCAACTAACAACATGGGAGGAGCAGGTCTTGGAAATACTGCATCCTGAGGGCCTCGCAGGAGTAGCGGGAGGGCTGGACTCTGGTAAGGCAAATCTTTACTACCTTATCCCCCCACCCCACCTGCATGCCATCACATACTCCTACCCTTACCCTCACAGATACCCCACCAACACAACCCACACATCCCAAAACCAAGCCCTGCATGTAACACCAATGCATGGACACCCATCACCAAAGCATGTCCAGTACAGAGACTCACTCATGCCCCAGAATCACCAATCACACAAGGACCAAGCCAATAATGCAAGCACAGGAGTAGAGGGTCACTCACCCATTGCACACGATGGCACAAACAGATACAATAACTATGCATTTACACCCCAAAAGGACCCCTACCCAACGTCACCGGACAGGAGGTGCCAGACATATCCAGTCCCCCCACAGAAGATGCCCACAGTAATGACAGCAGCTCTGCACACCTGGATCCAGATGACCAGCCCGGCCCATCTGGGACCTCAGTACAGTCGGTTCCCCTGCCACTGTCACAAGCCACCACAGAGCCTCCCCCCTCAGGAAACACCAGCACAGCACCCACCCAGCGGGCCCATCCCTCTGTCCCCAGGACACGTCAATCAGCAGTTTGTCCACCACTACAGGGAACCCAGGCAAACCCAACCCAAGAAAATCAGGGACCTGGGGTCAGTGGTAGTGGGCACACGGTTCAGGGGACAGAGGCACAGGATAACAGGGAAACTGGGAGAACTGCTGTGCGACAGCGGGGGGACAGGCCCAGGGAACCGCACTCCACGAAGCACTCTACAACATCATGGGAGCATTAGGATCATCATTCCCAGGAGACCATGGCAACGGTACTGGCCAAGTTCCAGGAGACCCAGCGGCTGCAGGAGGAACACTACCTTGGGATCAGGGAGGACTTGAAGTCCATCAACACCACCCTGGTCACCATTGCAGGGGTGCTGGCAAACCTTCTCAACACCAGGAGGGACACAGTGGCACAACAAGGGGCCCCTGACACTAGCCTGAACGATGAACAGTCCTCCACCTCCGCCGGCACTAGTGGACATGAGGCACCGCCACAGGAACAACAGGACACCAGCACCCCACCCCCTGCAGATGGAGGACCACCCTGCAAATGGTCCCTGAGATCCAGGAACAAGACAGAGAACATTGCCAAGACCCCCGCCAGGAAATGAGACCCCCCTGAATGTCATCCTTCTGTCCCACTATGTCACCCTGTCCATCCTTAAACTGCCATTGCTCCACTTCCTATGCCCCTTTGGACAATGCACCTGTGAAACAAATAGACTGTACTCTGCCATGGACATACCTCCACCATCACCCCAGCCCATTTTACAACCCCCTCCACTTATTTGCACAGGAATAAACACAAAACAATCTGGAGTCAGTCTGTGCTTTCACAAATGTGTAATTGCAATAACTATGGAATATAGCAATGTCAATTTACTTGTTCACATACCAATGTAACTCAGCTGTAGGCCAGGAGTAAACAGAGCAGAGCGCACAAAGTGGGACCCAGATCTGTGAAATGGAAAGTCAAAGTGACAAGTCAGGGTCCATACACTGAGTGAAAATGACAGACTTATGCTAGCTCAAACAATAGTATAAGATGTGGAAAGCAGTGACATCTTCTTACCTGTGTTTCACTGGAAGTATTGCATGATGATGTTGTTTCGGTTGTCGATATCCTCTTCTTCTGCCTCCTCTTCTTCACTGTTCACAGGCTCCACAGCTGCCACAAGACCATCATCTGGACTATCCTCCTGCAGAGAAGGCACCTGCCATCGCAAAGCCAGTTTCTGCAGCATACAGCAGGCCACGATTATCTGGCACACCTTCTTCGGTGAGTAGTATAGGGAGCCACCTGTCAGATGGAGGCACCGGAATCTGGCCTTCACGAGGCCAAAGGTGCGTTCGATCACCATCCTAGTTCGCCCATGTGCCTCATTGTAGCGTTCCTCTGCCCTTGTCCTGGGATTCCTCGCTGGGGTCAGTAGCCATGACAGGTTGGGGTAACCAGAGTCACCTGCAAATGTCGAGGGACAACTGTTAGACACACACTAACCCTTTGGGACAACCCCATACCCAGACACCTATGTCAACTGTATTGGGACCTTGCCCTCACCTATTAGCCACACACGGTGCCTCTGGAGTTGCCCCATCACATAAGGGATGCTGCTATTTCTCAAAATGTAAGCGTCATGCACAGAGCCAGGATACTTGGCATTGACGTGGGAGATGTACTGGTCTGACAAACACACCATCTGCACATTCATCGAATAGTAGCTCTTCCGGTTTCTATACATCTGTTAATTCCTGCGGGGGTACAAATGCCACATGTGTCCCATCAATGGCACCAATGATGTTGGGGATATGTCCCAGGGCATATAAATCTCCTTTCACTGTGGGCAAATCCTCCACCTGAGGGAACACGAGGTAGCTGCGCATGTGTTTCAGCAGGGCAGACAACACTCTGGACAACACGGTAGAGAACATTGGCTGGGACATCCCTGATGCCATGGCCACTGTTGTTTGAAAAGACCCACTGGCCAGAAAATGAAGTACAGACAGGACCTGCACTAGAGAGGGGATTCCTGTTGGATGGCAGATAGATGAAATCAGGTCTGGTTCCAACTGGGCACACAGTTCCTGGATTGTTGCACGATCACGTCTGTATGTGACTAGGACGTGTCTCCCTTCCATTGTCAATAGATCCACCAGGGGTCTGTACACCGAAGGATGCCGCCATCTCATCACCTGCCCCAGCAGACATGCCCTATGGAGGAGAACAGCGAGCAGAGAGTCATCCAACACTGAGGCATCACAATTTGTTATTTGCAGAAACGTTATTAATCCGCAATGTGCCGGGATCTGTCTATATTCCTGGCCTAGATAGGTGTGACGCAGTTAACATCCATCCCACGTGGCCTCCTGAAATGGAGGCTGCCTGACCTGTAAGGTGGGACAACGGGATATGAGGTAACTGCGCTGGTGTTGTACACCGTCACGGTTGGCGATCGAAGACCGCAGCGCAATTCTGCATTGGTTAACATTGGGCCCTATAGGTCCCAGGAGCCAATGACGATGTACGCACCGCCGCGGACTTGACCGCCATTTTCTGTCTGTTCCCTCACTTGATACCTGACCTTCAACAGGAGAGGACCTACACTGAAAGTGCTGCTGTGACCTGTGTCTGGAAGCGACGATGTCTGTGGAAAGGGCCCCTGCCTTCACTTCGGAGGAGTTGGAGAAACTAGTGGATGGGGTCCTATCCCAGTACACGCAAGTGTACGGTCCTCCAGACAAACAGGTGAGTACACTGTGAGCATGCTGCATGGGCAATGCCTGTTTTGAGTGGTATGGATGGAAGATACATGGGGGGGGGGCTGAGGCCTGCATGTGCAGATGGTGAGTGTATGTGCGTCAGGGCATGGGTGGGAACTGGTGGGCAATGAGTATAATGGTCCGGACAGGTAAGTAATTTCCTTTCCCCATACCATTCCTCTAGGTCAGCGCCCACCAGAAGAAGGCTATTTGGCGTGCCATCAGCAAGAACGTCCAAACCCTGGGGGTCTACCACAGAAGCAGCACACACTGGCGTAAAAGATGGGAGAACCTGCGCCTCTGGACCAAGAAGACGGCGGAGGCCCAGCTGGGGATGGCCTCCCAACGTGGGAGTGGTGCCCGTTGCACCATGACCCCCCTGATGTTCCGGATCCTGGCGGTGGCATGTCCAGAGTTGGATGGGCGCTTGAGAGCATCACAGCAGCCACAAGGGGGTGAGTACACTCTCATTCAGCTGACTCTGCGTGCATTACGAGGTGTCTGAGTGGGGGAGGTGGGCAGTGGGTTCCCCTAGGCCAGGGCGAACTTGGTAGGCAAGGTCCCTTGTGAGGCAAGCTATGTGGCACCCAACCCCACCAGTGGTAAGAGCCATCTACACCTAGTCAGGCTCCTGTGACTTTCAGGTGTACAGCAATTGATCTTAGGCCTCGTACCCCATGGTCAGCTGAAATTTCTAGGAACCGTCAGTGCATGGCGTAGTGCAGAGGGCTGCTCCATGTGTGTTGTATCCACCAACGGTAGTGGTGTTGCATGCACTGAACATGTCTTTCTTCTGCCCCCCCCCTTTTTGTGGTCCCCCTGTTCTTGTGTGCAATAGCATCATCAGGCGGAGGAGCATTGGCACCGGAGCAGGAGGGAGCTGCAACCCACTTGGCCCTGGAGGGTGAATCAACGGAGCCTGAAGCCACCAGTGGGACGGAGGGTGAGGGGAGCTCCACGGCGGGGGCAGGAGCAGACAGCAGTGACAGCGACTCCTCCTCTGATGGGAGCTCCCTTGCGGTGGCGGGCACCTCTGTGCCCACCGCATCAACAGGTACAGCCGCAACTCCCCCTACCACCACCACCCTCCCAGCAGCCCCTCAGCATGTGTCCCATGCCCGCTCACCCAGGAGGGAGGGCATCTCCTTCGCCCCAGGCACCTCTGGCCCTGCCCCAGTCAGCCCTGCTGCCCTCAGTGAGGAGGCTATTGACCTCCTGCGATCCCTCACTGTTGGGCAATCTACCATTGTGAATGCCATCCAGGGTGTAGAGAGGCATTTGTAACAAACAAATGCATACCTGGAGGGCATTAATTCTGGGCAGGCAGCCCAACAGAGAGCATTTCAGGCTCTGGCCTCAGCACTGATGGCAGCCATTGTCCCTGTGTCCAGCCTCCCCCCTCCAACTTCCTCCACCCAGACCCAATCCCCTGTACCTCAACCTATCCCAAGCACACCATCAGACCAGCATGCACACTCATCAACACACAAGAGTGGACATGGCAAACATAAGCACCACACATCCCACAGGCACTCACACAAGCACCATCCCCATGCAGACACAGCAACATCCACTGCCTCCACTGTGTCCCCCTCCTCCTCGTCTCCCTCCTCCCTCCCAGTCTTGTCTCCACTCACACCTGCATGCACTACATCCTCAGCCACTACCTCCATCACCAGCACGCCCATCTCCACACACCGCTCATGTGCACTCACCACCCCCACTACCATTCACACATCCCCAGTGTCCTCTCCCAGTGTGTCAGTGAGCCCTCCTCCCAAAGTACACAAACTCAGCCACTCAACCACCCAACAGCCATCCACCTCAAAACAGCCTCCGGCCCATGCACCTTCACCCAAATTCAGCAGACGTACACCTCCTACAACCACTACCTCTACCTCCACTCCCAAACCGCCTCCATCTTCCCGTCCCAGTGTGTCTAAAAAAACTCTTCCTGGCTAACATTGACCTCTTCCCTACACCCCCCCCCCGTCCTTCCCCTAGGGCCAGGCTTTCCAGGTCCCAGCCCAGCACCTCAGCCACCCCATCCCCAGGCACAGTGGTGCCAGCAACTGCGGGGTCATCGAGTGCGCCACCCATCAGGGCTGCCAGTGTGCCACGTGGCGAGGGCAAGGACAAGGACATTCCACCACCTGCCAACGTGAAAAAGGTGCCCACATCCCGGAGGGAGAAGCCGAAACTACCAGCCACCAAGGGCTCAGCAAGAACAAAAGGGGATAGTGGCAAGACAACTGTGGCACCACCAAAGGGGGGGAAGGGCCAAAAGCAGAAGAGCAGGTCAAGAGAGGGCGTAGTGGCACCGACTGAGAGAGTAGTGTCACACCTTCTGTCCACGACCACGCCAACTTGAACGGCGGCGAACACCGCTAGCTGCCCCGCCACCACAACCACCACCTGCACCGCCCCGGCACGTCTACAGCCTCAGCAACAGTCCCCCGCCTTTTCCCCAGTGGACAGCCGTCCAAGGCTGCAGGAGACGTCCTGCTTTGTCCATCAGCAGATGCTAACCCATGCACCGCCGCCAGCACCACTGACACAGACACCGCCCCAAGCACCGCCGCCACAGACACCGCCGCAAGCACCGCCACCGGCCCGTGGCGTCCTCAGACAGTGGCACCACCGCTGACATGGCTACCATCCCCAGTGGTCAGTCGTCTGAGGCTGGAGGAGAGTTCCTGGACCTGGGGCAGCTTCCATGAGGCATGACTTCCATCACTGTTTGCACCTGCAGGTGGAAGGCGAAGCCGCAGCAGTGTGGGGTATGTCGCTGCCTCCATGGCGTATCATGCTATCTGAACCTCGCCAATCTTGTGGCACGCACAACCAGGTGAGGGAATTGTACCAGCCACACTGCACGTGGAGCACTCTGGGCACCATGCCCCCTTCAGAACCAGTGGAGTATCACATCCACTACCTCAGTCCTTGGCAGGATGAAGCACTCTGGGCACCAAGCCCCCTCCAGAACCAGTGGATTATCACATCCACTACCTCAGTCCTTGGCAGGATGAAGCACTCTGGGCACCAGGCCCCGTCCAGAACCAGTGGAGACTGTGGCTTTGCACTCCCCAGGATACAGCAGTGGGCATGGAGCCCCCTCGTGCAGCAGTGGCGTTGTGCGTTCATCAGGCTGAGGTGCCCCCCTCCCCCTCCTCCTGAGGTGCCTGTGTATTTTCGATCTGATGCCCCAGCAGTGTTCTTTCCGTTTCCAGTCAGGAATCATGTGTGGGCTTCGCCCGTGCAGTTTGGGCCCAGTGAGCCACGGACAATGATTGGTACACTATCCGGACTTGTGTAGTTGGTGCTCATATTTTTTGTATATACTGAATTTTGACTTTTGACTAATGGATTTTTCATGATTACAATCGTTACAATCATTTCCTTTTGTCCTTGCGTTCTTCCAGGGGGTGGGGGAGTGTATATATAATGATGATGCATGTATTTGTGTGTATGTTGTTGTGTGTGAGGGCGCGGGTGCAGGTGTTGCGTGTGTGTGTCACTCTCTTTCCTCCCCCCCTCCCCTGTGTTGTAGGTGCAGTACTCCCCGTGGTCGCCGCCGCCGTTCGTACTCCTGGTAGAAGAGGAGGTAAACCAACATAGGTAACACCTGAAGTTCTGGCTCCATGGCGTCCTGGTTCCTCGTTGGGTGTCGAGAGGTGAGTGGTTTCCCTTCTGTGTACTGTTTCCGCTGTACTTTTGATAGCGTTAGTTCCGCCCCGGAAAAGGTGGCGGATAGGCGTCTTGCAATACAGTGGGCGGTACTTTGTCTTCCGCCTATCTGTTGGCAGTTACCGCTGCGGTGTTTGTTTCTACGGAGTGTTAAAGTGGCTGTCTATGTTGGTGGTTTTCGCCACGGTCGTAATCCCATTTTTTTCCGCCAGCCTGTTTGCGGTATTACCGCCGCTTTAACACCGACCACCAGGGTTGTAGTGAGGGCCATAATTCTTAATAAACCTCCTATAGTACCCTGTGAGGCCTATAAAGGCTCTCACCTGGGTTTGAGTTGTAGGGGGAGCCCATTCCATAATGGTCTGGATCTTCCAGTGGTGGAATCTGTTCCCCACCTACCAGGTGGCCCAGAAAAACCACTTTCCCCCGCCCTTTCTGGCACTTTGAGGCCTTCATAGTGAGGCCTGCCTTTTGCAGGGCCGCTAAAACATTCCCCAGGTGGACCAGGTGATCATCCCAGGTGGAGCTAAAGATAGCTATATCATCCAGATATGCTGCACTAAAAGCTTCCAACCCTTGCAGGACTGTGTTCACCAACCTTTGAAAAGTGGCAGGTGCATTCGTCAGACCAAAGGGCATCACAGTGAATTGATAGTGCCCTCCAATGGTTGAGAATGCAGTTTTAGGTTTTGCATCTTCTGATAACTTAATTAGCCAATACCCTGCAGTTAAATCAAAAGTGCTTAGATACTTGGCAGAGGTCAGCGTATCTATCAGCTCATCTGCCCTGGGTATAGGGTGAGCATCTGTCTTGGTTACTTGGTTGAGCCCTCTATAGTCAACACAAAACCCCATCTGTCTTTTACCATCCTTACTGTGAGGTTTTGGAACAAGCACCACTGGGCTAGCCCATGGGCTTTCTGAAGCTTCAATCACTCCTAAGTCTAATATTTTCTGAACCTCTTGTGGAGTCCTGACATGGTCAGGCTGCCTATAAATCTTACTTTTGACAGGTAAACTGTCTCCAGTGTTGATTGTATGCTCACATCAAGTAGTGGTACCTGGTATCAGTGAGAAGAGTTCAGAAAACTGACTTAAAAGATTTACACAATTATCTTTCTGCTCAGCAGTAAGACAATCTGCAAGTACCACTCCCTCCACTAAGCCATCAGCTTCAGTGGTGGAGAGGAGATCAGGGAGAGGGTCACTTTCTTCTTCCTGTCCCTCATCAGTTGCCATGAGCAGGGTGAGATCAGCCCTGTCATAGTAGGGTTTAAGGCAGTTGACATGGAGCACCCTAAGGGGACTCCTGGCAGTGCCCAGGTCTACCAAGTAGGTAACCTCACCCTTTTTGTCTACAATTAGATGGGGTCCACTCCATTTGTCCTGGAGTGCTCTTGGGGCCACAGGCTCCAATACCCACACCTTCTGTCCTGGGTGGCACTGGGTCCGGATAGCCTTCTGGTCATGCCATTGCTTTTGCAGCTCCTGGCTGGTCTAAAGGTTTTTACTGGCCTTTTTCATGTACTCAGCCATTCTTGATCTTAGGCAAAGTACATAGTCCACAATGTCCTGTTTAGGAGCTTTTAAAGGTTGTTCCCAACCCTCCTTAACAAGTGCAAGAGGACCTCTCACAGAGTGCCCAAAGAGGAGTTCAAAGGCGCTAAAGCTCACTCCTTTTTGGGGTACCTCCCTGAAAGCAAAAGGGAGGCAAGGTAACAGGACATCCCATCTCCTTCTGAGTTTTTCAGGGAGTCCCATTATCATACCTTTGAGAGTTTTATTAAACCTCTCAACCAGACCATTAGTTTGTGGATGATAAGGAGTAGTGAACTTATATGTTACACCACACTCCTTCCACATTGCTTTGAGGTATGCAGACATAAAATTACTACCTCTGTCTGACACCACATCCTCAGGGAAACCCACCCTGGAAAAGATTCCCAGGAGGGCCTTTGCCACTGCAGGAGTGGTCCTTAAGGGGATTGCTTCAGGGTACCTAGTGGCATGGTCCACTACCACCAGGATAGAACTATTGCCTGAAACTGTTGGAGGGTCAAGGGGGCCAACTATGTCAACCCCTACCCTTTCAAAGGGCACCCCAACCACTGGAAGTGGGATTAAGGGGGCCTTTGGAGTGCCACCAGTCTTGCCACTGTCTTGGCAGGTCACACAAGAGCGACAAAACTCTTTGGTGTTCTCTGACATATGAGGCCAGTGAAATAGGGGAACAAGCCTGTCCCAAGTTTTACTTTGCCCCAAATGCCTAGCCAAGGGAATGTCATGTGCCAAGGTAAAGAGGAACTCCCTGTACTGTAAAGGGATGACCAATCTCCTGGCAGCTCCAGGTTTAGGGTCCCTTGATTCAGTATACAGGAGGTTGTCTTCCCAATACACCTTATGGCTATCACTGACATTCTGCTGTTTGACAGCTTGCTGTCTCAAACCCTCTAGTGTGGGACAGGTCTGCTGTGCCACACTCAGCTCTTCCCTAGCGGGCCCCCCTGCACCCAAAAGCTCAGTAGTGTCTGTTGCCAGCTCATCTGGCGTATGTTCTGCACAGGGAGAGGATTCCTCTTCCTCAAAAGGGGAATCTTCTGGTGAGGGAGGAATAGTGGGCAAGGATTTACCCTTTCTACCCCTAGCTTTTGTGAGCACTTGGTCTATTGTTCCAGGATCCAAGTTTCCCTGTCCTTTTTGCTTTTTGGTCTGAGCCCTGGTTAAAGCAAAAATATGCCTAGGAATGCCCAGCATTGCTGCATGAGCCTCCAACTCCACTTCAGCCCAAGCTGATGCCTCCCAATCATTCCCTACTAAGCAATCTACAGGTAATTCAGTGGCTACCACAACTTTCTTTTGATCAGTACACCCCCCTTCACAACAGCCATGGGATGCCTAAGTGTGTTATTGTGAGCATCAGCCACTTGGTACTGCTGACCAAGTAGGTGTTGATCAGGGTGAACCAGTTTCTCTATAACCATAGTTACACTGGCTCCTGTGTCCCTGTAGGCCTCAACACCGTTAATTAGGGGTAGTTGCTTGTACTTACCCATATTAAGGGGACAAGCAACCAAGGTGGCAAATTCAATGCCACCATCAGAGACTAAAACAGCCTCTGTGGTCTCCCTAACAAGACCAACCCCAACTACACTGCCAATAGTGAGCCTAGCTACACCCTTGGATTGGCTATTTGTAGTATACTTCCCACCACCACTATTACTAGGGGCACTAGAGGTTGCAGTTGGGGTTATGGTGGTGGGAGGTTTGGTGTTTTTCTTTGGACAAGTGGCATCACTTGCCCAATGGCCTTTTACTTTACATAAATAACACCAATGCTTTTTCTGATTGTGAGAAGAGGATTTGGACACACCACCCCCAGAGGATTTTTGTGGGCCTGGTGAAGACATGTTTTTTATCTTTGTCCCCACCCTTGTCAGAAGACTTACCATCCTTGTTCTTGCCATCCTTGTCACCCGCTGTATGAACTTTTCTGTTCACTCTTGTTCTGAGCTGTTTGTCTGCCTTCTTTCCCAATTCTTGGGGAGAGGTCAGATCTGAGTCTACCAAGTACTGGTGCAACAAATCAGACACACAATTGTTCAGAATATGCTCTCTCAGGATTAGATTATACAGGCTTTCATAGTCAGTCACCTTACTGCCATGTAACCAACCCTCCAAGGCCTTCACTGGACAGTCTACAAAGTCTGTCTAGTCTTGAGAGGACTCTTTTCTGGTGTCTCTGAACTATTGTTCAGTGGTTAAGTCAAATCCATCCAAGAGTGCATCCTTCAAAACTTTGTAATTGTTAGCATAACTTTCTCTGATAGTAAGGAGCCTATTCCTACCATAAACAGTGAAAGATAGCCACAAGATAGCAGCCTACTGCCTTTGAGGGACCAACTGTACCATACAGGCCCTCTCAAGTGCAGCAAACCACTTGTTAATGTCACCACCCTCCTTGTAAGGAGGGACTATCTTATGCAGGTTTCTGGAATCTTGCTCTCTAAAAGGATTACTATCAAAAACACTGCTGTTGCCACCATGGGGAACTAACCCCAACCTCTGCCTTCCCTTTCCACATCCGGAGATTCCCTGTCTAAGGCCAGCAGCTGCTGTTTAAGCTTCAGCCTGACGTCTTCCAACCTCAGCTTTCTGAGTTCCCTTTCCATTAAGTTATCCTTAGGGTGGGAGGCTTGGGAATTGTGGGATACTGTTCTGCCTTCCTCCTTATCTCGTATCAGAGCTTACAGAACATATCTGGAATGCACTTCTGAGTTCAAAGAAGACCTTTATTGTTGTTAATTCTTCCCCACCCACAAGTTCATGAGAGACGAATTAATAGATTTCAAGCACACGTTCAAATGAGTAAAAGTATTGCAGCAATGAAAACAAAATATATCACAGTACTTCTCAGTTGCAATGTACAAAGCAGGTTATATATATAATGCAAAGCAAAACAAATACTTCACCGTGTGAGAAACTATTTACAGCTTCATCTTTCTGGGGTCTGCAAGTTGATGACTCCGGTCAACTGCGAGAAAGAGATTATCTACCCACACGGAAGACTGGCAACTAGCACCAAGTTCCAGCCCGAAGTCAAGCAGATTCTAATCTAAATCTGTGAAGCCCCGAGTCATCCTTACAAAAGCGTGATCCCTCTTCTCAGACTCGGGAAAACTATGCAAGCCTTTGGAGACTGGCCAGATCTCCTAGACTTCTCCTCTTCCCAAGCCCGAGCAGAAAGAAAAACACCAAATGTACTCTCTCTTATCAGGTTTAGTCTGCTGTGCGAAGAAAACAGCTTGGTTCATCTTGTGGAAAAACACAGCTTAGAAAAATACAGCTTGGATTCTCAACTGCAATGTCTAACTCCACGTTAAAGGCAATAGGCAGCTAACCTAAATATCAAATGTAATGTCTAATGTCATGTCAAAGCAAACAGGCAGCTGAGCTGAATACAAAATGCAAGGTCTAATATCATATCAAAGCCAATAGGCAGCTGAACTGAATACAGAATGTAGAGTCTAATATCAAGTCAAAGCCAATAGGCAGCTAAGCTGAAAACAAAATGTAATGTCTAATATCATGCCAAAGCCAATAGGCGGCTAGACTGAATACAGCATGTCAAAGCCAATAGGCAGAATACAGAATGTAATGGCTAATGCAATGTCAAAGCCAATAGGCGGCTAAACTGAACAAAACATACAATGTGCAACTGGTGAACATTGAGCAACTAATATGCGCAGTGGTGAAACACAAAGTCATTGGTCAAACACCATTAATAGCATCACATTCCACCCTATGACCAATTAGTTTTTGTTTCACATACCTCTTGTTTGAAACAAAAACTAAAAACAACAACAGAACAAAAAAAAAACATTATCAGCAAGTCAGATTTTAATGATCAAAGCAATCACTGAAAAGCAACAGAAGTGGATTAACATATAGATCTCATAACCTTTCACATCAGATACATCTGCACAGAAAAGACTGAAACTTTTATACTCTGATTGAGATGATAGTGTCTCTAAAATAGCAATTTGATGTAGCATGAGTACTACTCATGTAAAGGTGCACGGTCCACCTGAAAGGTTTGCCGGAAGGTAAGTGAAAGTCTGAGTTCCACACGAAAAAACACAGACAGTTAAATGTAAAGGTTGCTTAGTTCCAGTGGAAGAATGTAATCAAACAAGTTGAACTTGAACTGAAGGCGCCATTTGGGCAAAATGGATCCATGGTGCTTGTACTCTACTCAGTCAGGTTGGGGGTTCGGTCCCTTCCCCAACCCCACACGCACACACCCGAAGGGGGACCACACAGCACACTCAGGGACAGTGGCGAAACGTGGTAGGATCTGCAAAAGAAAAAAGTATGACTTTTCTTGCAAATAACATTTGTCATCTGAAATGTGCCCTTCCTCTTTTCCCTGTTTTATAATCAGCAGGACGTTTTTGGGGCCCTTTGTTATATATTCTGCAGGTTCTGGAGGGTCACTTAGGGCTTCAACCCACACCTCAGCAGAGAGGTTTTTATCTGCTGCACCACAGCTTCCCTTTTCTTGCACTGTCAGAAGGGCTGGGGCAGACTCATTCTTTACCAAACCTCCATTCACTGCATTTTTGACAAGTTGGACCATTCTGTCTCCAATTTGTATGAATGAATCAGATTCTTGTCCAGTTATCAGCATAATTTTAATTTTTCCTTGGTAATTTGCAGCAATCACTTCCCCTAAAACCTGATCAATTTGCCATATCTGTTCTGGTAACTTTCCTCTCCCCAACTGCTCTGTGACTGCTTGTGCGACAGGTTTCTCTTGTGCGTGCTGCACAGTTTTTATCAAATCTAGGGGAATGTGCATCTCACTCCTCTCTGCCCACCTGTAAGTGGCTTTTTCTCCCAGCTGTTCACATTTCTGGTGCACCCACTTAGCCATCCCCACTAAGTCAGAATTCTGGGTGAACACTTCTCTCTCTGAATTTTTCTCTTTAACATCTGCAAGGGAATTGAACCAGTTATGCACAAGCCATGTGGAAAACCAAACAGCTAAACCATTGGCAATGAACCAAGAATCAGTGTAAAAATGACACATCTCACGCAGCTCTTGCTTTAAAATATGACACACATTGTACAACGCTGTTCCTTCTCTTGTGCCAGAAAACAACATTTCAGTCAATGAATCATTGGTCAAACAAAAATGCATTTTATCTTCAGTGGACACGAATTCAAATGGTGACTCTGTTACCTGTGGTACTCTAGCCCTGTCTTGCAGGTACCAGATCCAGTGTATGATCCTAGCTAGGGGCACTCTTTTCTTCCCCTGTTCCTGATTTACATGTACATCAGTGATTCCCTCTTGCACTGCACAGAAACTTGAAGTCTGCATTATTTCATTTGCCAAATCACAAGCGCGCAGCTGTATATAATTTTTCCCAGTGACCATATACCAAAGTGTTAGGATTTCACTCAGATGAGGGCTATTCTGTTTCCAAAAATCAAACAAGCTAATGAAACCCGGTGTCTCTTGCTTAATGCAAACAGTAAGAAACTCTAAAATCTTTCGTTTTACTTCATTTTGTAACGGTAACTCGTAAATCACATTCTGAGCTCCATCATCGTTCTCCGTGTTATCAGTTAAGGAATGCACTTTGACTGCCAAAAAACATGGCTCACACGGAGGCTCAGAGTAGCTCGAAGCTGTCTTAAACCCCTCATTACTGGAATGGGAAAAGACAGATTCTTCTAAAACAGCATTTTTATAACTTTCAGCATTATCTTGCATTAATGTATTCTGGCTAATTTGCTCACGTAAATTCTCATTTTCATGTTCCAACTGCCTACATTTCTCCTGCATTTCTCTGTAAGCAGATAAAAGTATCCAAACCCTTCTGTCAAAAACAAAAGGATCATCATTGCTTCCAAAAGGCACATTTTCTAAATATGCTTCATCACAACAAAAAAACATGTTTCTCACAGCACCATCAGGCAGTTTAACTACACATGCATTTTCAAACATGGTCTGCCGTGCTTCTGTAATTCTCCAAACAACAAAAAACAATTACACTTTTAAATTGTGCACGTAGAAATCTATAATTCAACTCTACCCCACTCCTGGAGCCAAAATGTTCTGCCTTCCTTCTTATCTCAGATCAGAGCTTACAGAACATATCAAGAATGCACTTCTGAGTTCAAAGAAGACCTTTATTGTTGTTAAATCTTCCCACCCACAGGTTCGTGAGAGACGAATTAATAGATTTCAAGCACACGTTCAAATGAGTAAAAGTATCGCAGCAATGAAAACAAAATATATCACAGTACTTCTCAGTTGCAATGTACACAGCAGGTTATATATATAATGCAAAGCAAAACAAATACTTCACCGTGTGAGAAACTATTTACAGCTTCATCTTTCTGGGGTCTGCAAGTTGATGACTCCGGTCAACTGCGAGAAAGAGATTATCTACCCACACGGGAGACTGGCAACTGGCACCAAGTTCCAGCCCGAAGTCAAGCAGATTCGAATCTAAATCTCTGAAGCCCCGAGTCATCCTTACAAAAGCGTGATCCCTCCTCTCAGACTCGGGAAAACTACGCAAGCCTTTGGAGACTGGCCAGATCTCCTAGACTTCTCCTCTTCCCAAGCCCGAGCAGAAAGGAAAACACCAAATGTACTCTCTCTTATCAGGTCTAGTCTGCTGTGCGAAGAAAACAGCTTGGTTCATCTTGTGGAAAAACACAGCTTAGAAAAATACAGCTTGGTTTCTTGTAGGAAGTTGTCTCTGTATGTGCTATTTCAAAGTAAGTAATAGCATGCACAGAGTCCAAGGGTTCCCCTTAGAGGTAAGATAGTGGCAAAAAGAGATAATACTAATGCTCTATTTTGTGGTAGTGTGGTCGAGCAGTAGGCTTATCAAAGGAGTAGTGTTAAGCATTTGTTGTACATACACACAGGCAATAAATGAGGAACACACACTCAGAGACAAATCCAGCCAATAGGTTTTGTTATAGAAAAATATATTTTCTTAGTTTATTTTAAGAACCACAGGTTCAAATTCTACATGTAATATCTCATTTGAAAGGTATTGCAGGTAAGTACTTTAGGAACTTTGAATAATTACAGTAGCATTTATTCTTTTTACATAAAACACAAATAGCTGTTTTAAAAGTGGACACACTGCAATTTTCACAGTTCCTGGGGGAGGTAAAGTATTGTTAGTTTTAACAGGTAAGTAAGTCACTTACAGGTTTCAGTTTTGGGTCCAAGGTAGCCCACCGTTGGGGGTTCAGAGCAACCCCAAAGTTACCACACCAGCAGCTCAGGGCCGGTCAGGTGCAGAGGTTAAAGAGGTGCCCAAAACACATAGGCTTCAATGGAGAGAAGGGGGTGCCCCGGTTCCAGTCTGCCAGCAGGTAAGTACCCGCGTCTTCGGAGGGCAGACCAGGGGGGTTTTGTAGGGCACCGGGGGGGACACAAGTCCACACAGAAAGTACACCCTCAGCGGCGCAGGGGCGGCCGGGTGCAGTGTGCAAACAAGCGTCGGGTTTCCTGTAGATTTTAATGGGAGACCAAGGGGTCTCTTCAGCGGTGCAGGCCGGCAAGGGGGGGGCTCCTCGGGGTAGCCACCACCTGGGCAAGGGAGAGGGCCTCCTGGGGGTCACTCCTGCACAGAAGTTCCGATCCTTCAGGTGCTGGGGGCTGCGGGTGCAGGGTCTTTTCCAGCCGTCGGGAAATGGAGTTCAGACAGTCGCGGTCAGGGGGAGCCTCGGGATTCCCTCTGCAGGCGTCGCTGTGGGGGCTTGTAGGAGGCTGGACTGGCTTGTAGTGAGTACCAAGGGGTACTTGCACCTTGCACCAGGCCCAGTTATCCCTTATTAGTGTATAGGGTGTCTAGCAGCTTAGGCTGATAGATAATGGTAGCTTAGCAGAGCAGCTCAGGCTGAACTAGGAGACGTGTGAAGCTACTACAGTACCACTTAGTGTCATATGCACAATATCACAAGAAAACACAATACACAGTTATACTAAAAATAAAGGTACTTTATTTTTATGACAATATGCCAAAGTATCTTAGAGTGTACCCTCAGTGAGAGGATAGGAAATATACACAAGATATATATACACAATAGCAAAAATATGCAGTATAGTCTTAGAAAACAGTGCAAACAATGTATAGTTACAATAGGATGCAATGGGGAAACATAGGGATAGGGGCAACACAAACCATATACTCCAGAAGTGGAATGCGAACCACGAATGGACCCCAAACCTATGTGACCTTGTAGAGGGTCGCTGGGACTATTAGAAAACAGTGAGAGTTAGAAAAATAACTCTCCCCAAGACCCTGAAAAGTGAGTGCAAAGTGCACTAAAGTTCCCCTAAGGACAAAATAGTCGTGTTAGAGGAATAATGCAAGGAAAACACAAATCAGCAATGCAACAACGATGGATTCCTGTCTGAGGGTACCTGTGGAACAAGGGGACCAAGTCCAAAAGTCACAAGCAGCTCGGAGATGGGCAGATGCCCAAGAAATGCCAGCGGTTGGTGCAAAGAAGCTCTTACTAGGCTGAAGAACTGTGAATACTGCAGGAACGACAAGGGCTAGAGACTTCCCCTTTGGAGGATGGATCCCCCACGCCTTGGAGAGTCGTGCAGAAGTGTTTTCCCGCCGGATGGACGCCAACAAGCCTTGCTACACGCAAATCGTGCGTTTGGCGTTTTTGGACGCTGCTGGGGCCCAGGAGGGACCAGGAGGTCGCAAATTGGACCTGCAGAGAGAGGGGACGTCGAGCAAGACAAAGAGCCCTCACTGAAGCAGGTAGCACCCGGAGAAGTGCCAGAAACAGGCACTACGAGGATGCGTGAAACGGTGCTCGCCGAAGTTGCACAAAGGAGTCCCACGTCGCCGGAGACCAACTTAGAAAGTCGTGCAATGCAGGTTAGAGTGCCGTGGACCCAGGCTTGGCTGTGCACGAAGGATTTCCGCCGGAAGTGCACAGGGGCCGGAGTAGCTTGCAAAGTCGTGGTTCCCAGCAATGCAGCCCAGCGAGGTGAGGCAAGGACTTACCTCCACCAAACTTGGGCTGAAGAGTCACTGGACTGTGGGGGTCACTTGGACGGTGTCGCTGGATTCGAGGGACCTCGCTCGTCGTGCTGAGAGGAGACCCAAGGGACCGGTAATGCAGCTTTTTGGTGCCTGCGGTTGCAGGGGGAAGATTCCGTCGACCCACGGGAGATTTCTTCGGAGCTTCTGGTGCAGAGAGGAGGCAGACTACCCCCACAGCATGCACACGCAGGAAAACAGTCGAGAAGGCGGCAGGATCAGCGTTACAGAGTTGCAGTAGTCGTCTTTGCTACTATGTTGCAGGTTTGCAGGCTTCCAGCGCAGTCAGCGGTCGATTCCTTATCAGAAGGTGAAGAGGGAGATGCAGAGGAACTCGGCTGAGCTCATGCATTCGTTATCTAAAGTTTCCCCAGAGACAGAGACCCTAAATAGCCAGAAAAGAGGGTTTGGCTACCTAGGAGAGAGGAAAGGCTACTAACACCTGAAGGAGCCTATCACAAGGAGTCTCTGACGTCACCTGGTGGCACTGGCCACTCAGAGCAGTCCAGTGTGCCAGCAGCACCTCTGTTTCCAAGATGGCAGAGGTCTGGAGCACACTGGAGGAGCTCTGGACACCTCCCAAGGGAGGTGCAGGTCAGGGGAGTGGTCACTCCCCTTTCCTTTGTCCAGTTTCGCGCCAGAGCAGGGGCTAAGGGGTCCCTGAACCGGTGTAGACTGGCTTATGCAGAATTGGGCACATCTGTGCCCAACAAAGCATTTCCAGAGGCTGAGGGAGGCTACTCCTCCCCTGCCTTCACACCATTTTCCAAAGGGAGAGGGTGTCACACCCTCTCTCAGAGGAAGTTCTTTGTTCTGCCATCCTGGGCCAGGCCTGGCTGGACCCCAGGAGGGCAGCTGCCTGTCTGAAGGGTTGGCAGCAGCAGCAGCTGCAGTGAAACCCCAGGAAGGGCAGTCTGGCAGTACCAGGGTCTGTGCTACAGACCACTGGGATCATGGAATTGTACCAACAATGTCAGGATGGCATAGAGGGGGCAATTCCATGATCATAGACATGTTACATGGCCATATTCGGAGTTACCATGGTGAAGCTACATATAGGTAGTGACCTATATGTAGTGCACGCGTGTAATGGTGTCCCCGCACTCACAAAGTTCAGTGAATTGGCTCTGAACAATGTGGGGGCACCTTGGCTAGTGCCAGGGTGCCTCACACTAAGTAACTTTGCACCTAACCTTTACCAGGTAAAGGTTAGACATATAGGTGACTTATAAGTTACTTAAGTGCAGTGTAAAATGGCTGTGAAATAACGTGGACGTTATTTCACTCAGGCTGCAGTGGCAGGCCTGTGTAAGAATTGTCAGAGCTCCCTATGGGTGGCAAAAGAAATGCTGCAGCCCATAGGGATCTCCTGGAACCCCAATACCCTGGGTACCTCAGTACCATATACTAGGGAATTATAAGGGTGTTCCAGTAAGCCAATGTAAATTGGTAAAAATGGTCACTAGCCTGTCAGTGACAATTTGAAAGTAATGAGAGAGCATAACCACTGAGGTTCTGGTTAGCAGAGCCTCAGTGAGACAGTTAGGCACCACACAGGGAACATATACATGCACACCTATGAGCACTGGGGCCCTGTGTGACAGGGTCCCAGTGACACATACATATAGGCCACAAACCTATGAGCACTGGGGTCCTGACCAGCAGGATCCCAGTGACACATAACAACCATACTGAAAACATGGTGTTTTCACTATGAGCACTGAGGCCTGGCTATCAGGATCCCAGTGAGACAGTGAAAACAGTGACAAACACCCTGACATACACTCACAAACAGGCCAAAAGTGGGGGTAACAAGGCTAGAAAGAGGCTACCTTCTCACAGGGCTCAGGGGGGACAACTTTGGTTACTCACGGTCTCGGAGTCTCCGGAGGGTCCTCCCTGAGGTGTTGGTTCTCCACCAGTCGAGTCGGGGTCGCCGGGTGCAGTGTTGCAAGTCTCACGCTTCTTGCGGGGAGTTGCAGGGGTCTTTAAATCTGCTACTTGAAACAAAGTTGCAGTCTTTTTGGAGCAGTGCCGCTGTCCTCGGGAGTTTCTTGTCTTTCTTGAAGCAGGGCAGTCCTCTGAGGATTCAGGGGTCGCTGGTCCTTTGGAAAGCGTCGCTGGAGCAGGTTTCTTTGGAAGGCAGGAGACAGGCCGGTAGGTCTGGGGCCAAAGCAGTTGGTGTCTTCTTTTCTTCCTCTGCAGGGGTCTTTCAGCTCAGCAGTCCTCTTCTTCAGGTAAGTTGCAGGAATCTAAATTCTTAGGTTCAGGGGAGCCCTTAAATACTAAATTTAAGGGCGTGTTTAGGTCTGGGGGGTTAGTAGCCAATGGCTACTAGCCCTGAGGGTGGGTACACCCTCTTTGTGCCTCCTCCCAAGGGGAGGGGGTCACATCCCTAATCCTATTGGGGGAATCCTCCATCTGCAAGATGGAGGATTTCTAAAAGTTAGAGTCACTTCAGCTCAGGACACCTTTGGGGCTGTCCTGACTGGCCAGTGACTCCTCCTTGTTGTTCTCATTATTTCCTCCGGCCTTGCCGCCAAAAGTGGGGGCCGTGGCCGGAGGGGGCGGGCAACTCCACTAGCTGGAGTGTCCTGCGGTGCTGGAACAAAGGGGTGAGCATCAGTGTGCATTTATTGTGCTGAGAAGTTTGATACCAAACTTCCCAGTTTTCAGTGTAGCCATTATGGTGCTGTGGAGTTCGTGTTTGACAAACTCCCAGACCATATACTCTTATGGCTACCCTGTACTTACAATGTCTAAGGTTTGGCTTAGACACTGTAGGGGCACAGTGCTCATGCACTGGTGCCCTAACCTATGGTATAGTGCACCCTGCCTTAGGGCTGTAAGGCCTGCTAGAGGGGTGACTTATCTATACTTTCATAGGCAGTGAGAGGCTGGCATGGCACCCTGAGGGGAGTGCCATGTCGACTTACTCATTTTGTTCTCACCAGCACACACAAGCTGGCAAGCAGTGTGTCTGTGCTGAGTGAGGGGTCTCCAGGGTGGCATAAGACATGCTGCAGCCCTTAGAGACCTTCCCTGGCATCAGGGCCCTTGGTACCAGAGGTACCAGTTACAAGGGACTTACCTGGATGCCAGTGTGTGCCAATTGTGGATACAAAAGTACAGGTTAGGGAAAGAACACTGGTGCTGGGGCCTGGTTAGCAGGCCTCAGCACACTTTCAATTCAAAACATAGCATCAGCAAAGGCAAAAAGTCAGGGGGTAACCATGCCAAGGAGGCATTTCCTTACACAACCCCCCCCCCCCCAAATGAAAGAGGATGAGACTAACCTTTCCCAAGAGAGTCTTCATTTTCTAAGTGGAAGAACCTGGAAAGGCCATCTGCATTGGCATGGGCAGTCCCAGGTCTGTGTTCCACTATAAAGTCCATTCCCTGTAGGGAGATGGACCACCTCAACAGTTTTGGATTTTCACCTTTCATTTGCATCAGCCATCTGAGAGGTCTGTGGTCGGTTTGAACTACAAAGTGAGTACCAAAGAGGTATGGTCTCAGCTTTTTCAGGGACCAAACCACAGCAAAGGCCTCCCTCTCAATGGCACTCCAACGCTGCTCCCTGGGGAGTAACCTCCTGCTAATGAAAGCAACAGGCTGGTCAAGGCCATCATCATTTGTTTGGGACAAAACTGCCCCTATCCCATGTTCAGAGGCATCTGTTTGCACAATGAATTGCTTGGAGTAATCTGGAGCTTTTAGAACTGGTGCTGTGCACATAGCTTGTTTCAGGGTGTCAAAGGCCTGTCAATCTGCTGCCTTCAAAATGTCCTCTAAGCGGGAACCTAAAGCCAAAGACTTTGATGCCATAGCCCCTCTGGCAGAATGCGCACCAAACCTAGAAACATCAATACCTGCTTCACTCAGCAACCAACGCATCCACCTGGCGAGAGTGGCTGATGAAACAGGATGATATGGTTTAACCAGAGAAATAAGTAATTGACCCCCCAAATCAGAACGAAACTCTTCAGTACTTACCTCGTAAGCTTTAAGACATTGTACCACACAAGGCTTGGGGTTGTCCACAAAACATGGATAAGTCACTGATTTTAAATTGCATTTAGTTCTGCGGGAGATGGAAAAAACAACTCCATCAGGAGAAAAAACTCTCCCCGCCAAATCTAGAGCCCTAACATCTGACACTCTCTTACATGATATTAAACACAATAACATGGTGAGTTTAGCTGATAACTGTTTTCTAGACAAAAATCTATTAGCAGGCCAGGATTCTAAAAACTTAAGGACCACATTAACGTCCTAAAGGGACGAATAACGTGGTTGTGGAGGGTTAGCTAATCTGATACCCCTCATTAATTTACACACCAGAGGTGACTCACCAATGGGTTTACCTTCTACTGGTAAATGTCCTGCTGAAATAGCGGACCTGTAATTATTAATAGAACGGTATGCCAAACCTGATGCTGCTAAGGAGGAGAGGAAATTCAGGACCAGACAGATACCTGCTGAAGAAGGATCTGCACTCCTAGAACTACACCAAGCACCCCATCGCTTCCACGCCGAAGCGTATCTCTTGTGAGTACTGGCGGACCAGGAACCTGCAATGAAATCGGAAGACTCCTGCGAAAGTCCTGGGATGACCCATCTCTGCCTGAAAGACGCCAGGCCATCAGGGACAACTTGCCTGCCAGAATCAACGGGTGAAATAAACCCTGAGGGTCCTGGAGGAGATTCTCTCGGAAGAGAAGTAGTATCGGATGATCGCAACTGAGTTCCATTGCTATCGGGAACCACGCTTGCGATCTCCAAAGAGGCGTCACTAGCACTAATTCCGCTTGCTGACGTCTGATCTGGGCCAAAACCCTGGGAATCATCAGGAAAGGAGGAAAAGCATAACTCAGCTCCTGAGACCAGTCCTGAAGAAACGCATCCGTCCTCGATGCCTCCGGATCTGGTCTCCAACTGAAAAAACGTTTAATCTGCCGATTGAGGCGAGATGCAAACAGATCTAATCTGAGCCTCCGGTCCTGACATAGAATTAGGCACCACACAGGGAACACATACAGGGCACACTTTATGAGCACTGGGGTCCTGGCTAGCAGGATCCCAGTGACACAGGCAAAAACAAACATGCATACAGTAAAAATGGGGGGTAACATGCCAGGCAAGATGGTACTTTCCTACACAAGTATAAAACTTCTATTTGAGGAAATACACTCTTTCTAATTTCAAGAATCTTTTTCATCTTTTTACATGACGTTTGTTGCAGGGTTTACATGCCAAACATATTTATGGCTCAGTTTGTGCACGGGTTCTTAGATACAAGCCAGGCCCTAGGCTTCGCTTTGACTTTACTATACATGTCAATTTGTTGGCTCACTCCCTTTTTATGCTAAGGCATCCAGTAAAGGGAAATTTAGTTTATTAAAAGAGGTAATGAATAATGTAAAGTAATGTTTGCATTAAAAAAAAAAAAAACTCTCATAAGTGCAACACTTGACAGGAATTTTACACACAAGAATACCCTTTAAAGCCAGTCTTGAACACAAGAAAACTATTAATTAGGGCCTCTCACTACTCATGCAATTCTTACCGCAGACCCAATGCATAATCAAAAATTCCAAATGCGGTTTGTCCAACAGCGCAGAAGCCGTTGAGGGAATATTATTAATAGTAGGTTAGCACTCTAGTTTTTGGTGGTGAGCTGGCTAGTGTTCACATTGCACAGCATTACAGGGGTATGCTCGATGGTCCTCTTTCTATGTCTACATTTTTCTGAGCCCGGTTTCCTGTGTGCCAGCTTCCGGTCTGGAGGTGTTTAGTTTGGGATAGGCAGCTTTACACATGCTAGGTGGCTGCAAGAAGCACTGTACACTTTTTATGTTTTTTTGCACCTCTCAGTGTGTTCATTCTGGCAATTTACTTGGGAGAGGCGGGATTCTGTCTATCCTTCACACCCGATCCGGCGCGGTGAGTTGTGGGGTTTTTTTCGGCGTGTTTTTTAAAGAGTATTTCTCTTGCTACGGGTTCCATTTATTATCCAATTGGTTTACCTGTACCTTCTCTTTTGTGAAAAGTTAGTCTAATTAGTAATTACCGGGCGTGAGCATGGTATTGTTGCCGCATCTTCGTGTTCGTATTTTGTGGCTCTAGCTGTTTACTTTGTGTTGATGGTGCTTATTATTGAAAAGGAAACTTTGCGCTGGATGTTGCATTTCCTATAATCAGAGCTCGAGGTCAAACTATTTAATATTCACCTTTTTACCGACCAGTACTTTAGTGCACATTGGCTCAGCGTTCTGCTGTTACTTGCAACAGCCGATTAGACCAGGTTGATCAGCATCGAGCATGCATTTGTAAATCTTTTAATGGCTTGCATCTGCTACAGTATTTTGCACAAGCAAAAAATATGTCCAGAGGTAACGTTTTCAGCTTCACGTCCGTGCTACCCACTCTCCAGTGGCCTCATTTATTAGTGTGTCATTTTAATTTCTGTCACGACTCGACCGCATACTTTCGGTGTCGGTTCCAAAATGTTACTGCATTTCAGACTAGGGAAACAGGAAGGCATTGATAATTGTTCTGTACTACACACTCCAGCTCTGGAAACTCAGCTAAGTTTTTGAATTAATTTTGCTTTAGTATTTTGTGTAATTAACTCACCCCCCCTAAAAGCAGGAGGGAAGACAGTGACTTGTTAGTTCTGTGCGTGAACTCCAGATGTGTTGTGTACTGTGGCGAGGATCTCTGAAATTATGCAATTTTTCAGCCCTTGGCGTGTTCTGTGTAGAAATGGATTTTCTGCATTTGACATAATTTGATGCATAATCTGCAGGTTTTATTAAAAGTATGTTTCTAGCTGAAATGAATCAAGTCACTAAAAATGAAGCGAAGTGTGCAGAAGTTGATTATTGTTGTATGTGGGTGTTAAACTGGCATTAATGAGGTGAAACCTTTGCCCTGACAGTGTGAAAAATAAAACAAAGCTAAATTAAAGTAAAAAGTAGAAGCAGTTTGATAGAAGTGGCCAGAAAGTAGATGATGGGTAAACAGCATGTCGCTGTAATGGGGTGACAAGGTAGTGAATGGGTGACAGAATTGAACAACAGTTCACTAAACAAATATGTTACAATGAATTGGTGAGAGAATATCTGTACGAGACAAGAGAGGGCTGTGAACTGATGAACTAAGGAGGGGGGCAGCGAGGAAATGGATGATCGGTGGGGTGACAGGAGTAAAGGGGGACCTAGAGGGCAAAGTAGTCCAGCTGGCAGGTTAAGAGGGAGTGGAAAACAGGAGGGAGGACTTGAGATGCATAACAGGTGTGTGACGGGAAGAGTACAGTTGAGGGAGACATGCACTGGGCGTGTACCACACGATAATACGAGGGCATTGCTCACGGGAAGCCGCAGGGATGACTGACTGAAGAGCAGGCATTTTTAGTGTCTGGGGCCTGCTACCATAAAAAGAAGGGGAAAGACTAAGGAACAATGAGGAGAAGGGCAGAGATGGAACAATCTCAAAGGGCACCATGAATTTTAGCAGGGGGCAGGAGATTGATGATGAGGGTAGGTGGTCAAAGAGGCTGGGAGACAATAGATGTTGTAAAAGATGGATGTAAGGGATAGGTGACAGTAACATTTAAGTAATAGTTGAAGATATTGTAACCATATTAGGAGGGCCTCATATGTTTTGCATGGAAAAACATATGGTTTCCTGTTGTGAACATGGAAAATAGTTTCATCTTCTACCGTATTTTAACTGAGTTCTTGAGTATCATTTCAAAATTATAGACCGTTCACATTGCAACAAAAACTGATATATGAACTGAGTGATTGGAGAGAGCAGATACTGGGGACTTTTCAAGAGGTCAGGTAAACAAGTTTTTACTTGACTTGTACTGTCTCCTACCTTTAACACAGACTATCTTCAGGTATGTGCTACTCGACTGATCCTTGTATGTGGAAGAGCACTCTTTTGTACCTTGATCCGTAATCGTTAGACATACAAATTTGATAACCATTTCTTTGCGTTGTTCTCTCACTTTTTCCATTACACATGAATGGACTACTGCCCAAGGTTTTCCATTGCTGATTCACCAACACGAGGAGACAGATTTTATGGCTCTTGTATCCAGTGACAGTGCTTTGTAGCTCCTAGAAGCAGTGAAGGATGTCACCCCCCCACACTTCTGTGCCTACTAATGTAACAACTGATTTGCTGTGCGGACAGTCGCCAGCAACTCCACCCAATGCAGTTTCTTTTTCTTTTGCCATTCTTATTTTCTTTGCTTTCTATTTGATGGCCCATCTAGTCTTTGTCTTTCCTGTGAGGTGCAGCTGTTTACCATCTCTTTGATTGTTTCCTTTTATCCTTCTTCAAGTATCTGTTTTTTTTTTTCTTTTTGTAAAAGATCTTCACAAGAGTGTCTGTGTTTCCCTATTCTGTGTTTTCACACTTTTCCCAGTAGATTTATTTTCATTATAAAAAATATTAATTTTCCATAACTTTGTTGTTTGAGCAGCTCTTGCGTGCATGTTCATTTTTAGGACTTCATCCTTCAAGCCACTCTTCTGTGCTCTTTAAGTCCTTGTTGCGTTCTTTTGTTTACTTCCACCCCTCCCCATTGCTTATTCTCTGCTTTGCTTCCTTCCCTGTGGCCTCATAGTTGCTTTCCCCATGCCCTTTGTTACTTTCACCCTCATAGTGTTTCCCATTTTGTTTATCGATCCATCTTGGACCATGCTTGGTGCATGAATCTACAAAATGATGCAGCTAGCAGTCTAGGCTTTTTATTCCTGTTTACTAGCCATGGTGAGGGTGCTGTGCACAGGCCAAAACCATTGGCAAAGCCAGTAGGCCAATAAGCAAGACGTCCTTTATTTCCTACACCAAGACAGGAATTGCCAAGGCGTGTCCTAGCCTCATAGAGAGTGTTTGAGGGTTAAATATGAAAACAAGAGTACTGCACAAAAATGAGTAGCCTACCATTAACATTTGTAGGGTTGCTGAGCATTCTACAGGGGGATAGCATAAAGCATTGGTAAGGGTAGTTTATTGCAGGTGTAACAAAATTAATTACACATTGACATTTACAGCCACCTGCCACCCACTGTTAAAAAACTGATGTCTGCAGCCAGCAATCCATCAAGAGACACCAGTGCTCAACAGTTATTTCTCACTTGCTTCTGGCAGTGCACCAGCAGAATGCTTTAGTGTGAAAACACATTGTGACTACCGCAGAGTTCTAGTATGTAATTGTATTCATCTCTTGAATTTGCTAGTACTTCAGGTTTTTTCTGATTTTCCTGCTATCTTCTTGTTGCCACTGGAATGCATGTGTTAGAACAAACACTCATAGAATAGAAACAGTATATTTTATTGAACATTACTTACATCTGCTGGTCTTGATGTTTTGCATACTAAAAATGGGAGTCGTTTTAAAGTGGGGATTATTGCAATACAGGTAGACTTGCAGTGTTCTCAAACTAGAACTATTTTTGTAAACAACAGTTTCAAGCAAGCACATAACTGTTTATTCATGTCTCATATGTGTAGCTAATTGAAGTGCAAACCAGTAGAATTTAACTGCACCCAAGCATTGTTTATGTTTTTTGGGACACATCCATGCAGCCAAGCATTTTATTGTGTGGTCAGTGTCCTATGCTTTGTTTTAGAAATCATTGTGTTTAGCAATGTATGTCCTTTTTCAATTTGAGCAAACCAGGATTATTCCCAATATGCCAGATTTTTAAATTAAAAACTAGTACTGGAAGCAATTTATTCCCCAGCACAGTTCCTGCTCTCTATCAACATGATCGACAGTCAGTTATGATATCCCTCTCTCACGTCACTCATATGCACCACATCACTGGCTCCTTTCCCTTCCCCTTGTTACTTGCAACAGAGATGTACAATGCCACATTGTACCAACCAACCACAGATATTCACAAAAGTAACATCACCCCTTACTCCTCACATACAACCTTTCACACTACAAACTCACATACATTCTTGCCTTCTGCATGCACCCCATATAATGATTCCCAGTTAAGTTGCTACGCCACATGCACCAATATACACTCATTATATTCCCACAATGTTAAACTGTAGGCCTGTTCTCCTGCAGTCACTTACCACAAGTTTGGGAAGTGACTCCAAAGACTTCACCCCTTGCCTTCAGGCTGTTATACCACTTACTACTTTACTTGTTAATATTCTGGTACAGCGACTGGTGCATACCACTGAACCACTTGACACCACTTACTACTGACTAGTATCATTCACCCATTTTCAAACTACTACCATACTCATTCAGCACCACCCTTTCAGCACATTAGTCACCCAGACCTTACTGCACTAGCCACCTAATTCGCCCCACATCTCCCATGATGAAAGACACGCAATCTCACACTCACCACCTCATTATTTGTTTACTTTTGACACTGCTCTTTCTCACCAGTTAGTCATACCACCAGGCCTCCTACATACAGTTATCATCCACTCATAATTACACTCTCCCCTTTTGGTTTGTAGTCACCACTTACTTGACAATCCACCTCTTCACGAACAGCCACTCATATCACAACTCATCTTCCCACAGCATTGCTGTTTAACAACACACACATAGCAGCATTTACTTACTGCAAAATCACTTTCTTACATGATTTGCTTTCATGTTTTATAATACCCCTCACTTGGGACACCAGTCTCTTACCTCACACTATGACACCCACACAATCACCTGTTCTTCTTAGGCCATTCCCCACACCACTCACCCACAAGGAACACAGCTCAGCATCTCATGCTTGCAGCATAATCTACCCAATCACAACGCTACTGGCATAACTCATTGAACACACCTCTTGTCCTCAAACAATACTTATCAGCCAACTGTCATACTATACAGTAACATCACCACAAACTGAGACCACACAAAACATCTAGTTTATTCCATTCACTCTCCATCATCATGTTACGCCAAACATACATAACACCTGTAGTGTCATTCACCTTGCCATAGGTCGTTTACTCACAACCACTCAAACAACACACCTTCAGCTGCATGCAATACCACTTACCACTCAGAAATTAACTTGCAGCACCAATTGCTTGCCCCATTCGCTTGTCTTCAGACTGTTAAAATAGCGCTTACTTTCAGCACTGATATTTCAGTGTTTCACAAGCACAATAAAGCATGACCGCTCATTTTACCACCATCGCTAACTTCATCACTCACACTGTTACTCTTTCACTTTTATTACTTGGCCAGCCACAGGACCTCTTTCACTACACACCTCATCGTCAGCCGCTCCCTTATGTCAGTTTACTACTCCGTGACTAGACCACTCTCCACAACAACTCTTATCCCTTGCTTACTATCTAACTTGGTGCAACCTTTAAAATATTTTAATGAATCTACTTTCCTTTAACTAGTTATAAGATTCGCCCCTAACTGTTCTTAAACATCAGTCAACCACACCATCCTCATCACACCAGCAATATTTTTACAAACCCCCTTCCTCCCATAATTCATGACCCTCAGTTATTAAAACCTGCTCGTCTAGGTAACCAGTCACAGACATTCAGTCACAAGTCTCATCCACATCCATGCACAACACCATGCAGCCTCCTACAACAAGACCCTACCACTTACAATTCCACTTCTCATATGGCAGACCTAATCGCATTACTCGTTTTAATAAATTGTGCTCTCCATTCACAGCTTTACTTCCAACTGCAGCTCACATCACTTGTTACTTAGTCCTTCGCAAGAACTACTGCTTATCCCCAGCGCTTTACAGCACCAACTAAGTCATTCAGCAATGCCAGCCCCCAATATTCACTCCCACCAGGAATATTCTTCACACCCAGTTGAACTATTGATCACAGCTTTACTGAAATAATTCATAGCACTTCCAGCACCTTTTATAGTCACACAATACTACTTTGGGTGCTCAGGGCAGAGAGTTTCATGCTCATTATGATTATGACAGTACAGGTAATGCCTGGTTCCTCTGGTAACTCCTCATCTTCCCACGCTCAATCACAGTTTACCTAATTTAAGCAGTTGAAACCTCAGTGAGAAAGAAAATAATGAATAATTCTGATGGAGCTGGTAACAGCTGTTCAATTTACCACAAACATATAGAGTGAACAGACAAAATTGTCCTTCAGTGATCCATGAACTGCTAACAGATATTACCTGCCCGTCCATGTAGTCACATATATTATATGACTGTATGTGCAGGGAACAGAACTAGAGTGAATGGCTTCCCAGAAGCCAATAAGACAGGCCTAACCTGTGATTGTCTGCCATCAACCAATCAGAATGCATCTCTGTGGTTAGCTACTTGTGTTTGACTTCTGAAAAACCATTCCGAAAACCAATGGGTAGTCTATGCCTTCAAGGACCATTTTGCGAGCCGTTTTCATGTGTTTGAAAAGGGAATCCACCCTTTGTTTTATGGAGCATCTGGAGAACTGTCATTGATGGTATATGAAGGCATGAACTGTCCCATTGGCAAAATAGAAGAAAAAAAGAGATCATCCTAGAGCAATACAGCCCGTTCCTAAATACTTATGGGATCACCCCCTTAAGTGATACATCCCCATCCTAAAATCATCATAGAGTAATAAAGCTTCAGCCAGAAGTCATTGTGGGATAATCCTGGATTAGTATATCTTCCTCCTGAAACTGTCATGGAATCATCATGGAGTAATACATCCTCATCCTGAAGTTGTCAGTGAATCATCATAGGGTAATACAGCCTCATCCTGAAGTCATCACAGGCTCATCCTGCAGTAGTGAATGATAATCACATGTTTTCCACTGGAGAAATCACAAGATCATCCTGGAGTAGTTATTGTGATTACTCTAGAGTCATCTAATTTTAAATATTTTGCCCTATACACATACTTCAAGATGGTTTTGGATGACTTCAGCAGATAATTACAGGAATAGCCCAGCTAGAGTCATCAGATGACTTCAGAATGACTCCAGGATGATCTTCCTTTTTGACTTGGGAGTATCCAAAAATGAGAAGGAAATGGTGACAAAGGTAACTCACAAGAAAAAGGCACATGCAATTCACGATCATATGTTGTATGGTTTTAGAAGGACACATTAAGCTGTATTTTTTGGGGGGCAGGCGGGGGCGGTCCTGGTGGCAACTATAGCTGTTGCCAGACATGTCATGAGACAAAATATCTGGAACTAAAAATACACAAATATACACACACACAGAGGGGCTTTTTCTGTTCAGCTGTCATTCACATTTTGGTTCTGACTGCCACAGCATACTCCAATAACTGAGTCCACTTCAGCCTCCTTGGCAAAAGTACACTTCTTTGTCAAGGCTGATAGTATAGTAGTACTTTAGCTATTTTTTATTCCCATGTTTTCATCTTTCTGTTATTCAGTTACCCTTATTTGTTTAAACTCTTTCTTCAGTTTACAGTATCTCAAAGCAGTAGTACTTATTTATTCCAAGAAGAATTAGGTGTTTCTGTGATCGACTCTAAATTTAATACCCATTGTATGGGCTTGCCCATGCTAGTCACATTGGCTGTGTCAGTGCTTGTTTAACACAGTCTTTCTTTTCAAGTTGCAGTTTTACTCAGTCTTTCCTTGTATTGTAGTCAAGCCTTTTCCGTGCCTTTTGTGTTTTTTTTTTAAATGAGCCAGAGTCTTTGCGAAGTGGGCTTGCATACCATTTATGTGGTTGTGTTCTCATATCCTGGGGCTCCCGCTGAGTGAGGTTATTTTCGGATAATCAAATGGACCAGTCTTAATAGAAGTTGCTTGCATTCTGAATTGTGTTAGCGATTTCTTGCAGGAAAGGAAGTCCCAGCAATTTATTAACATGAAGGGAACAGGATCTGAATTTTTCGTTTTTAGTTCTCGTGAGAGTCGATGGTACAAAAATCCAAACAAATCAAACAGCAGGATGAAGAATGTAAAGGTAGACACAGCTGAGATTCAAACTCAGGATCTCCTGTTTACTAGGCAGGCGCTTTAACCAACTAAGTCAAAGTGCCTCGTGTTTTACGATTGTTTCACTTCACTACACACTGACAATCAAGGCACGAGACCGCCTTGGAAATGGATTGTTGACACCATTTGATGTACCAGCGTGTCTGAGAATACCGAGTTCTGGTAATTACAAATAAAAGCCCTTGCCTTAAAACATAATCTCTTCACTTGCAGCGTGCTTTATCTACAGACAATTCCTCGAAAGTGCTACAATACAGTTTTGTACATTGCAGTGTACTATACTGACACAATGTGGGCATTAAACTATTTTCAGTGTTAAAGGACTAAGATTAATATTTGGACATTTACTGTAACATTAGTAGTCGTGGTCGAGTGTTCAGGGCACAACGCATGAACCTTATTGGGGCTTCCCCGCTCGTGTCCAAATCCTGTTGAATTCAGAGGTCGAGTTTCAATTGTTTAATGCAAATCAGCCGAATCGTAATTCTTTTACGTGGTTAGGAGCCAATGCATCCCGTCTTCATTCTTTGCTTGCCCATAATGAATTCCATAATATATAAGTCCTGGGCTCAAAATGGGTAACATTGCTAAATTATCCGATGCCATGAGAAAATAATTTTGACGTGATATGAACATGCAACCTTCTGATCTGGAGTTAGGTGCGCTACTGTGGTACCACAAGTTCTTCTCGTGCATGATACTGGAAATCCTAGTGATATTGTGCAAGGACCCGTATTGCCATATATCTAAAATCTCAGTTTAATATCAAATAATAATTCAGTTGAATTGCTATAATCCCACTTTCTCTGCAAGGTTTGTAGCCCTACTGTTTTGTAGCATACAGACTGTAGAATATATTACGGTTACACCTAAACCATACACTTCTGGTTTTATAGGCTGGCCGCCTGTGATTTCTTTAAACTCATCAGCACACATAGCGCTAACGTATATTGCACTTTGAAACCCAGAACTCTAAAATGTTATTCTTTGTAGGCTGTAGCGCCTGGAAAGGGGGCGCTGGACTTCCGGTGGCCATTACAGCTACAGCCTGCCTGGGGCCGTGGTTCAAGACATCCTACCCCCACCTAAGAATGCCTTCGGTGCTTCTTGCTAATTGCGAATGCATCTTTTTAAACCTTTCGTTCAGCACAAACATTTTCCTGAAATATTTGAGGAGTGAAGTTAGATTAGTAAAACAGCCCTCTGTGCAAATATTTAACCTATTGTCATGTCTCCCTGCCATATTTCAGCAGGGGGTAGCACTTCCGGGTAGCCTGGAGGGATGGGGAAGCTTGGATTATTAGATCACTGGCGCAACGACAGACAGGTAAACTATTGAACAGGAACTTGTCTAGTACCGGAAGCCAGGTCATTTAGATGTGTTTTGTCTGACTTCTGATATTGATGACTGTCTGTGTAGTCCTGGATGTGATGCTTTTGTAGTTATAAATAGACTCAAAGGTTTTAACTGGAAGTTTGATATTTGGTCAGTTTACGTGCACGTAGTGTGGTTCTGCCAGGTGTAGAGTGTTGATTTGGTCTGTCACATCATTAGTAAACAAGATGTGAAGTGTGGCGTGGTTAGGAGTGAGGGGCTGCAGTACGTGCTGTGTTTTGATATTTGATACCAGTTGGGTGTGCTGCATGTGTATTGTATTGGGCAGACCCCCCAGGACTTTCCAGCCCAAAAATGCAAAATGTGCGCCCCAAAACCTAAAAATTAGCTTTTTTTTTTTGCCATAGTCCTAACACAGAGGTCTTCAAACTAGGGGGTGGGCCCCCTTTGGGGGCCTCACGTGATCCTGGGGGGGGCGCTTATCTCTGGCCAAAAGCAAAATGACACAGATAACAGGCCTTTTTTTAAGCAGAAGCATGTTTCAAAAGGTAACCATACTTAACTGCAATGTTTAAAAAGGTCTAGACATATTTAAACATAGCCATCTTTATAAAATAATTATGAAAAATCCTGAGGGGGCAATGATTTTTATTTTTGCAACGGGGGCGCAGCATTAGAAAGTTTGGAGTCCACTGTCCGAACGTGCTTGCCACAAAAATACTGCAAGGCATGTACTGCTGTTGACTTTGCTGTGTCTGTAACCTTGCAGAGTCTCCAGCAGCACAGCACCCTTTAACTGGAGGATGTCTAATGCCAAAGAGTAAACAATGAAATATAAAACCTACATACTTGGAAGTTTTGTTGATAGTGAAGGTATCACTGTAGAAAAGCTGATGATGAATGTTCACAAAGGAACCAATGGATTTCAAGTTTTCAAAGGCCTTGTTGTGCTGCAAGTGTTCCATCACCAGTTCAAAACCTTTGCTGTGGAGACCCAATTCTTCGATCATTCGCCAGAATTAAGGAAAAAAGCACCAGGCCAGCAGTTCGTAAATCACTTTTTAAATTAATGGCCTCACAGTATCTTTCAGGTTCAGTAATAACTGGCAGGATAAAAATGCATGTTACTTTTTGTTGATAACTTCATAAACACTGTGAGAAATTGGGTTACTAGTTGAGTGGGGTAAGTGTAGTAATACGCTCAATGTCGTAGTTTTTGTTGGAACATTTATTACATCCCAGTTAGAGCAGCTCATATGATCAGTACCTCCAGCCATTCAAACTCAACACCCACTCTTGCACTCCATATTCCATTTGCCAAGTCCCAGGCATCACAGGCACGAGAGTACGAGAAAGGCCTACACATTACATTATCCTTTCCTCTCATAAACATGACTAAACATTTTTTAAGACTAACTATCTCTTTACAAATCTAAGAATGCCCTTAGTACAATAGGTACAGAAAAATACCCTTAAGAGCTAAAAAAAAAAAAACTACATAAACTACAAAAAAATTAAGAGACTCATCATAAATCAGTATCTCTTATCAGAATACATTTCAAATAAGTAAATCATTTACATAACAGTTGTAAAATTCATTAGGAGACACATCATAAATCAGTATCTCATAGAATACATTTTAAATAAGTAAGTCATTCAAATAGTTATAAAATTGAAACTCTGGAGAACAGCAACGTTATGAACATGAATGCCTTCAGATTACCAATATCTCGAAGGTTTTATCCTTTGCCCACCGCTTCTATGGACATACAAACTTTGATTGGACCTGTTTACATTTTTGGGGTTAACTACAGTTTATCATCAAGTCTATAATCTTGGGGACTTGTACCATCATTTCCTAAACAATCATCCTTGACCGTGACAACCTTATCATTCCACCAATTTTGCATATTAACCCTGGCAGCATTTCCCCATATTTTATCAATGGTCATCAGCTCTGAAAACTTCTTCTCTCCTTTCCTTTTGTGGATAGGTATCTTAATTCTAATTTTATCCCCAACTTCCAACTCATGGGAACAAACCTTTTTCGATATATCAAAATATTCTTTTTGTCTGTTCTGCACTTCTTGAATATTTTTCCTTACAATTCTATCAACCTCTTTCCACTCACTATGTTTTACCCAATTTGACATTCATCCCGGCCAGATTTTGGAAGAAGGTTTCCTTCTACGCAACATTTTGAAAGGAGAAAACCTTAGACGAATGGGGAGTCGTGCGATAGAACCATAGCACAGATCGTACTGCATTCTGAATGTTTGAATTGTTTGAAATAGCCCATTGTACACAATTCCCCAAAACCCAATTTGTGCACTCCACAAGACCATTTCTTTGTGGATGATGAAGTGATCTCTTGATGTGTTTGACATCTCCCTGCCATAAAAAAATCTCAAATTCATGTCTTACAAATTTCACCCCATTGTTTGATAAAATAAATGAATGAAAACCTTCACGTACAAACACATCTCTCAAAATGTGAATCATGTTCTTTGATGAGGGATCACTTATGAATCTAACTTCTGATCATTTGGAGTAGTAATCAATTAAAACTGCAGCAAATGTTATTGACGTAGGTAACATATTAAAAGGACCTATAAGATCAATCCCATGTTTTCCCATGGTTTTGAAAGTAATTCAATAGGTTGTAAAGGTGGAGTTCTTAACTTGAGTCCCTTTTCACAACTGTTGCATATTACACATTCACTCACAAATTCATCAACATACTGTTCCGTTGCGGGCCACCAAAACGTTCCACGTAACCTACGTTTTGTAAACGTTCTACCTAGGTGACCGCCATGTGCACCAGCAATAATCTTGTGTCTAATGCTTTCTGGGGGTACAAACCTCCCACCTCTAATCAGGATGTCATCTTCAACTGACAGTTCATCTGAAACCTTTACAAATGTCTGAAACTGAATTGGTATATTCGTTTCTTTAGGCCAACCACACCATATAAATTTCACAACCTGTGTCAAAATCATGTCCTTGAACAATTCTTCCTTCCATTTGTTTTCGCTCACAGCACACATACTCTCTAAATCAGTGGTTCCCAACCTGTGGTCCGGCGACCCCTGGGGGTCCACGAAGCCTCTTCAGGGGGACCGCGACTGCTTAGAAAATTAAATAATACTAATCTATTTGGTACCCAGCTTTCACTAATGACCAAGTGAGGCGTCCCTGGATTCCAATACTGATTGAGTGGGGGTCCCTGGGTTCCAGTAATGATAAAGTGGGGGTCCACAGAAGTCAAAAGGTTGGGAACTGTTGGGAACCACTGCTCTAAATCTATAGCTGCTATGAAACAACTGTCAACATCGTCTTCATCTTCTTCAACATCAGTACCACATTCTTCATTAATTGGAAACCTTGATAAGAAATCTGCTCTAACATTCTTGTTGCCAGGGATGTATTGAACTTCAAAATTGTATAGTAATAACTTAGTGGACAATCTTGCAATACACAGTGTCTGATCATTGATCTTGTTTCCTGACAAAATGGAAACCAGGGGGCTATGATCTGTGCGTAAGACACATTTGTTACCCCAAACATACGGATAGAATTTCGTAATGGGCCACCAACACTCCAAGAGTTCTTTTTCAGTAATTGAAAAATGTACTTCTGAGACTCTCAAGACCCTTGAAGCAGAACCCAAGGTATTATCAACACCTTCCTTCACCTGAGTCAAAATAGCACCCTCACCAAAACTACCGGCATCCACAGTAATGACACATTGGACTTTTGGATCAAAAGATTTTAGGATCTTTGATCCCACTAGTTGGGATTTGACCCACTTGAATGCTCCCTGACAGTCTCCCTCCCACTCAAACACAACATTTGTTCTTAACAAGTTAGTCAAAGGTTTGGTTTTCAGGTATAATCATTCATGAAACGAGAGTAGAATTCACACAATCCTATAAAGGATTTCAACCCTGCCCTGTCACTTGGTGGCAATGTATCAATAATGGCTTTGAACAACCCAGGTTTAGGCTCTACCCCCTGTTCTGACACCACATGACCCAAGTATTCAACTTTGTTTTTTAAAAATTGGCACTTTTCGCTTCTTAAAACAACCCCCTCTCTCCTGCATGATTTTCAGCACTTTTCTTAAAATGAGATCATTCTGCTCTCTAGATGCTGCATGGATCAAAACATAATTCTGAAAAACGGCTACACCATTAATGTCTTTTAACATTTGAGACATTAACCTTTAAAAAACAGCAGCTGCTGACGCCAAACCAAAAGGCATTCTACAATACTAGAAGGTACCCATGGGTGAAACAAATCGGTGAGATGCCTCAAGACGGGATCTAGAACGACCTGGTGATATGCCGAAGCTAAGTCCAATTTAGAAAACCATTTAGATTCTCCAGTCGTAGCTAACATTTCCGTTACTGTAGGTAGCGGATACAAATCCACCCAAATGTGCTTGTTAAAACTGCAAAGATCAACACAAACTCTCAAGTCAAATTTTTTTTCCTAGCAACCACCAAAGGAGAAAACCATAGAGAGGATTCAATTGGTTCAATAATACCTTCCTCATTCAATTCCTTTAATTCTTTCACTAGCTGATTTCTCACACTGAATGGTACACTCCTTAACTTGTGCTTGACAGGTATCACACCCCCCTTTACTTTTATTTGATGGGTAAAACCTTTAATAGTACCCAATTTCCCTGAAAAAAACGAGTGGAAACTCTTCCTTTAAGCTATCACCATAAGCATCTGATTCCACAACAGATACTTGCTCTTTGGTACCTGGTCTCAATACTATTTGAAAAAGGCCCTAATGAAACCAACCTAATATGTTTAATCCCTTCATTGCAACGTAAATTTTGCCAAAAATGTTCCTACTTTTGAATTCAAGTGTGTCCTCAAAATATGCTATCCCAACTCGATCCTGCCTTCATATGAGACCGGTGCTGTCAGGAATAGAACCGTGCCCGGTCCATGTCCTGCCAAAACTCCGCTGCGTGGCCCTGCGGTGCTTTCTGTGCACCACTTGTTATCCCCTCTTGCTCCTAAGGTGGCCATCAACGTCGTCCTCTCTGTGGCAAAGCTCATAGAGCTGCAGGTTCAGGTCATTGGTGGACAAGATGCACTTATCAGTGCTATTCAATGAAGGGACTACAATTCCCATGTTTTTAGAGGCAGCAGCCATCGTTGGGTGTGGCAGGCCTATAAAGCCCAGCCACACCCAAGCACGTTGCTCACTATTTTGAAGACTTCGATGCAGCCAGACCTCGTGGGGATTTCTCTGGAGAAGAGCAGAGTTCCCGAGTGACAGAGTGTCATCCAACTGAAGTATCCTTGTTTCCATGGTGTATTCAAAAACGTGTAGGTCGTACTCATAGCGGTAAGGCCTTGAATCCAAGTTTGAAGGAAGTCGTTAATTCCAAAAGGTAAAGCGCCCCTTAGCATAACGAGCAAGCGGGCACGACATTTCAAGCACTTCAGTTCACAGGAGTAAAGCGCACTTGGCATGGTATTCAAAGCACTTCAGTTCACACGAGTAAAGTGCACTTGGCATGGTATTCAAAGCACTTCAGTTCACAGGAGTAAAGTGCCCTTGGCACAGCAATCAAAGCGCGTCAGTTCACAGGAGTAAAGCGCCCTTGGCTCAGCATTCAAAGCACTTCAGTTCACAGGAGTATAGCGCCCTCGGCACGACATTTAAAGTGCTTCAGTTCACAGGAGTAAAGCTCACTTGGCATGGTATTCAAAGCGCTTCAGTTCACACGAGTAAAGCGCACTTGGCACGACATTCAAAGCGCTTCAGTTCATTGGAAGTAAGGCGTCCTTCGTCCAATAATCCGGGCGCTTCAGTTTACATGACTAAAACCTTTCAGGCCTAGGTCGGCAAATCTAAAAACATCTCAAAGATAAGCAAATCATAGTTTCATTGTTTTTGGAAGCATAATATGTGACAGACATATTCAAGTCTTTGATGATATGTGAGATACATATTTAAGTCTTTGTGAATTTCTAGAGTGAGACCAAACGTTTTATGTTTATGAATGCATAGTAGTTGCATGATTGATATTCAGAGTATGCCCATGGTCCAAGCTCTTGCCTTCTCAAGGTTCAGAGGTCTCAGTTCGTTCTTGTTCTGTGATTCAGAGAAGGGCCACCCCCAGTTTTGTTTAATGCTCATGACATCCTGAAGTATCATGATTCTACCAACCTTTGCACCCACGGAGACGCCTTTGTTTATTCCATAAGGGTCTCAACTCTTGCATTCACGGAGACAACTTTGTCTATTCCATAAGGGTCTCAACACTTGCATCCACGGAGACGCCTTTGTCTATTCCATAAGGGTCTCAACACTTGCATTCACGGAGACGCCTTTGTCTATTCCATAAGGGTCCCAACTCATGCATCCACGGAAACGCCTTTGTCTATTCCATAATGGTCTCAACACTTGTCTCTAACACCTTAGACAATTAAATAATACTAATCTATTTGGTACCCAGCTTTCACTAATGACCAAGTGAGGCGTCCCTGGATTCCAATACTGATTGAGTCGGGGGCCCTGGGTTCCAGTAATGATAAAGTGGGGGTCCACAGAAGTCAAAAGTTTGGGAACTGTTGGGAACCACTGCTCTAAATCTATAGCTGCTATGAAACAACTGTCAACATCGTCTTCATCTTCTTCAACATCAGTACCACATTCTTCATTAATTGGAAACCTTGATAAGAAATCTGCTCTAACATTCTTGTTGTCAGGGATGTATTGAACTTCAAAATTGTATAGTAATAACTTAGTGGACAATCTTGCCATACACAGTGTCTGATCATTGATCTTGTCTCCTGACAAAATGGAAACCAGGGGGCTATGATCTGTGCGTAAGACACATTTGTTACCCCAAACATACGGATAGAATTTCGTAATGGGCCACCAACAATCCAAGAGTTCTTTTTCAGTAATTGAAAAATGTACTTCTGAGCCTCTCAAGACCCTTTACGCAGAACCCAAGGTATTATCAACACCTTCCTTCACCTGAGTCAAAATAGCACCCTCACCAAAACTACCGGCATCCACAGTAATGACACATTGAACTTTTGGATCAAAAGATTTTAGGATCTTTGATCCCACTAGTTGGGATTTGACCCACTTGAATGCTTCCTGACAGTCTCCCTCCCACTCAAACACAACATTTGTTCTTAACAAGTTAGTCAAAGGTTTGGTTTTCAGGTATAATCATTCATGAAACGAGAGTAGAATTCACACAATCCTATAAAGGATTTCAACCCTGCCCTGTCACTTGGTGGCGATGTATCAATAATGGCTTTGAACAACCCAGGTTTAGGCTCTACCCCCTGTTCTGACACCACATGACCCAAGTATTCAACTTGGTTTTTTAAAAATTGGCACTTTTCGCTTCTTAAAACAACCCCCTCTCTCCTGCATGATTTTCAGCACTTTTCTTAAAATGAGATCATTCTGCTCTCTAGATGCTGCATGGATCAAAACATAATTCTGAAAAACAGCTACACCATTAATGTCTTTTAACATTTGAGACATTAACCTTTAAAAAACAGCAGCTGCTGACGCCAAACCAAAAGGCATTCTACAATACTGGAAGGTACCCATGGGTGAAACAAATCGGTGAGATGCCTCAAGACGGGATCTAGAACGACCTGGTGATATGCCGCAGCTAAGTCCAATTTAGAAAAACATTTAGATTCTCCAGTCGTAGCTAACATTTCCGTTACTGTAGGTAGCGGATACAAATCCACCCAAATGTGCTTGTTAAAACTGCAAAGATCAACACAAACTCTCAAGTCAACATTTTTTTCCTAGCACCCACCAAAGGAGAAAACCATAGAGAGGATTCAATTGGTTCAATAATACCTTCCTCATTCAATTCCTTTAATTCTTTAGCTAGCTGATTTCTCACACTGAATGGTACACTCCTTAACTTGTGCTTGACAGGTATCACACCCCCCTTTACTTTTATTTGATGGATAAAACCTTTAATTGTACCCAATTTCCCTGAAAAAAACGAGTGGAAACTCTTCCTTTAAGCTATCACCATAAGCATCTGATTCCACAACAGATACTTGCTCTTTGGTACCTGGTCTCAATACTATTTGAAAAAGGCCCTAATGAAACCAACCTAATATGTTTAATCCCTTCATTGCAATGTAAATTTTGCCAAAAATGTTCCTACTTTTGAATTCAAGTGCTTCCTCAAAATATGCCATCCAACTCGATCCTGCCTTCATATGAGACCGGTGCTGTTAGGAATAGAACCGTGCCCGGTCCAGGTCCTGCCAAAACTCCGCTGCGTGGCCCTGCGGTGCTTTCTGTGCACCACTTGTTATCCCCTCTTGCTCCTAAGGTGGCTATCAATGTCGTCTGCTCTGTGGCAAAGCTCATAGAGCTGCAGGTTCAGGTCATTGGTGGAAAAGATGCACTTATCAGTGCTATTCAATGAAGGGACTACAATTCCCATGTTTTTAGAGGCAGCAGCCATCGTTGGGTGTGGCCGGCCTATAAAGCCCAGCCACACCCAAGCACGTTCCTCACTATTTTGAAGACTTTGATGCAGCCAGACCTCGTGGGGATTTCTCTGGAGAAGAGCAGAGTTCCCGAGTGACAGAGTGTCATCCAACTGAAGTATCCTTGTTTCCATGGTGCATTCAAAAACGAGTAGGTCGTACTCATAGCGGTAAGGCCTTGCTGAATCCAAGTTTGAAGGAAGTCGTTAATTCCAAAAGGTAAAGCGCCCCTTAGCATAACGAACAAGCGGGCACGACATTTCAAGCACTTCAGTTCACAGGAGTAAAGCGCACTTGGCATGGAATTCAAAGCACTTCAGTTCACAGGAGTAAAGTGCCCTTGGCACAGCAATCAAAGCCCGTCAGTTCACAGGAGTAAAGCGCCCTTGGCTCAGCATTCAAAGCACTTCAGTTCACAGGAGTAAAGCGCACTTGGCATGGTATTCAAAGCGCTTCAGTTCACACGAGTAAAGTGCACTTGGCATGGTATTCAAAGCGCTTCAGTTCACACGAGTAAAGTGCACTTGGCATGGTATTCAAAACGCTTCAGTTCACAGGAGTAAAGCGCACTTGGCATGGAATTCAAAGCGCTTCAGTTCATTGGAAGTAAGGCGTCCTTGGTCCAATAATCAGGGCGCTTCAGTTTACATGAGTAAAACTTTCAGGCCTAGGTCGGCAAATCTAAAAACATCTCAAAGATAAGCAAATCATAGTTTCATTGTTTTTGGAAGCATAATATGTGACAGACATATTTAAGTCTTTGATGATATGTGAGATACATATTTAAGTCTTTGCGAATTTCTAAAGTGAGACCAAACGTTTTATGTTTATGAATGCATAGTAGTTGCATGATTGATGTTCAGAGTATGCCCATGGTCCAAGCTCTTGCCTTCACAAGGTTCAGAGGTCTCAGTTCGTTCTTGTTCTGTGATTCAGAGAAGGGCCACCCCCAGTTTTGTTTAATGCTCATGACATCCTGAAGTATCATGATTCTACCAATTGTTCTTGTTCCGTGATTCAGAGAAGGGCCACTCCCAGTTCTGTCTAATGCTCATGACATCCTGAAGTATCATGATTCTACCAACCTTTGCACCCACGGAGACGCCTTTGTTTATTCCATAAGGGTCTCAACACTTGCATTCATGGAGACGCCTTTGTCTATTCCATAAGGGTCCCAACTCATGCATCCACGGAAACGCCTTTGTCTATTCCATAATGGTCTCAACACTTGTATTCACGGAGACGCCTTTGTCTATTCCATAAGGGTCTCCACTCTTGCACTCACGGAGATGCCTTTGACTATTCCATAAGGGTCTCAACTCTTGCATTCACGGAGATGCCTTTGTTTATTCCATAAGGGTCTCAACACTTGCACTCACGGAGACGCCTTTCCCTAAATGTATAATTGAATGTTAATGCTGTTATGAACAAGTGTATACATACATGCTTAACCATTTTTTCCTTTTCAGATCTCTTTCCCTGCTGTTCCCTACCCTAATTCCCTTCCCCCCGACTGGCTTCACCATAACTCTGTGCTATAATAGCTTTTTGAGTTGGTGACGACGAAAGGTGAACCTGTTGTTCGGCGGAGTGCAGATCCTGAGGAAAGGACACTGTGACAGGTGCTCGGTCTAGTGCATTAAGGGGTCTGTCTCCCCAAACCTCTTTAAATAACTTTTGAGTTATCATGATCCTAGCTCCTGAATCAACTAGCAATTTCATAACCTTGTCACCCAAATCGATTTCAACATATGGATCTATACAGTTGTCCGGATCTCCACTCACTATTTGACCATCAGTTACATTCATCACCATGTCTCTCAATTCCTCTTGGATTTTATCAACTTCATCCACATCTACATTAGCTACACCAGCACTATTTGTGTACCTGCCTGAATTCTAATAACGTGCCAGCGCTGGGTGTGCCACTCTGGTACACTCTGGCAAAATATCCCATTTTATTGCATTTTCTGCATATAACATTTCTTGCAAGACACCCCTTACTGCTTTTGAGATGGTTTGTATTACCACATCTAAAGCATATACTTGTTTGCTTAAAAATGGCTTAGTGAAATTTTTATTCAATTTCAAGGTCTTTACTTCTTGAGATTTTACTATTCCTATGGTTTCTGTTGACTTGTTTTTTAATTCTTTGACAGGTTGTTTTGATGTGTCAATACTCTTTGCTAACCTTAATCTCTCCTCAAGCGACCGATTACTTATGGAGAGCAGCTTTTGTTGAATAGTTTTATCTGTGCACTTTTAGTTAAATTGATCTCTCACTAATTGATCACTAAATGTCTCAAATTGACAATCAGCTACCAGTTTTTTGGGTGCTGATATATACATATCAACATCTTCTCCAGTATTTTGCTCTCTAATAAAAATATTTACAAAACTTGTGCTTGATTATCACCAGGCTAGGTTCAACATCAAACCTCCGTTCCAAGTTTTTTTTACCGTTTCAATATACAATATACTCATCGATTTCTTCCCCCTCATTAAATACCAGAGGTGGAAGATGTTTGAAGACTGACCCGCCTTCAAAACCTTAAGAGTGTAACAGTAAAAATGTTTTCCTTTTGTGGTGTAAACAAGATGCACCTATTGCTCCTAAGTACAATATGAAGGCATCAAACCAATTTTTCCAAACAATAGGTGGATTTCCAAGTGTCTCTAAAAATGGAGGTGGGTTTACTGATTGCACTGCACTATAATAAGTGTGAGTTTTTCCTGAACTATGGTGAGGTTCTTAAAACTGTCTGTAAATGCAACTGGCTGGAGCTGGTTATAAATTATTCTTTCTAAATTATACTTTCTGTATGTACACCCCCTCGAAACATCAAAACATGAGTCTAGACACGCCAACCGAGGTGTGTGCCTCACTGTGCACTTGAAATTGGTTACACCTGTGTAGCTAGTTGAATAAATGACAGCTTCTGTGAATTTCCTCAATGAAAGCATGGCTGTGCGGAAGTGAGCAGTCATCTTTCTAGTTTTCTCCAACGTAGCGTGAAAAGAAACATATGCACGTACCTTTACTTGTCTTTGTACTATCACGGCATCTGACACTGAAGATGTTATTTTTTACTGCACTGGCTGTACTATTTCCATGAAGATTAACCGAGGAGCCGTCATCCGAAACGAGGAATGCCACAGCTGGGGTGTGGGTTCAAGTCAGCGGTCTCCTGGCTTGTCACCAATTTTCTTGTAGTAATACCTTCACACTTCATGGTTTTAGTTGCAAGATGTTTTACATCCAAGAGACCGCAGCTCATACGATGCCTCAAGCCATTTAAACTCAATGCCCGATCTCACACACCATATTCCATTCGCAAATTCCCAGACATAACAGGCACAAGCGTACGAGAAAGGCTTTACACATTACAGTAAGTAACCACCTCAAATAATACTCACAATCCTTGTCAGGGAGAACCCCTAAAGTCACTAAATTAACTGGGTTTTACGCCTTGGTACCTGTGGCACAGAGCAGAAAGGCTTAACTTGGAGACAATGTGTAAAATATTTATGCAGTGCTAAGGGAGTAATGAAGTTGAAATGCAAAGCAATAAAAATTACAAAAACAAATTATAATACTAGAGTGAAATGTGATAAACATCATGACACCAAAAAGGTAAAATTTAAGGGGAACCGGGGATATGAAGGAGCTAAAAGTGCCAGTGATACCATATTCTAGTAGAGCACCAGCTAACTACCCCCTCCCACGCAAAAGGTGGAGTTTTTAAACTCATCATGTTTGTTTTTCGAAACGTGGTTTTCTATGCCCTTTTCCATTTATGGTTAGTACACCCATAGAAATTCTTGCCCCTTTCTTGAAAAGTGACTTTGTTCAGGATGGCTACAGTACACCTTCTGAATTAACTACTGTGCTGGGCTGCACTTCAGGGGGATACCGCCAGGATATTGGTGAGCTACCAGTAGCTTCCCAGCTAACTGTTGGAGTCCCTTGCCCACTTTTAACCTTCTCAAGATCACCAAAACCTGCCAGTCTAAACTCATCTGCTTTTGAAAGGGCAAGCCCCTTTGAAGTAAATTAAGTCCTAGCCCGCTGGCCATCCTGTCAAGGGCACAACAGCACCTCCGTTTACCCATGGCTTTTTGTCCTGGTACTGTGAGCAAGTTCACACTCCAGTTACATCTACTGAAATTATAATTTCTGGCTGCTAGACATGGGAGAGCAAAATTCTTTTTTTTTTTTTTTTTTTTTTTCCACAAACTTCAGACTGGGCAAGTTATCTTTGCCAAAATATTATAAATCCGATAAATATTTTGAAAATATCCAGCAATTATATTTTTAGGTGTTTCCAAGGCGGATATACCATTCCTTAAAATTAATATTTTATCCCAATTCTTTCCTATGAAACTGCCAACCCTGCTGCAAGGAAAATTGCTTCTAAGTCTTTTTTACATGCTTAATATTAAACTTTAATATGTCCTACTTTTAAATATCATACACACTGTTTGGGTAATAAAGCCTACCTTGGGGTGACTTATAAATATTTTAAAAGAAGGTTTAGGACTGTCAGAACTGGTTATTTTGACGAATAGTATGTGCAGTTAAACCTGCACAGCCAGGCTGCTGGTGGAAGGCCTGCAGTCATGTTTACATTGTCGCAGTAGTGGGTGGCAAAATGGGTGCTACTGTCCTCTTTTGACATGTAACTTGCGGTTCTGGGTACACCTTGGTACAACGTACTAGGGACCCATCCACAAGTTAAATATGCCAGTCAGGTTTATACCATTTTCATCAGGTTTAAAGAAGCACCACTTGTTGCAGGGGCAAAATGCACAGACTTCTACTGCCAGCAAAAGCTAAAAACAACTCAAGCACAAACAACTTTCTGATGTCTTAAAATTGTTATGCTGCAAAATGCAAATCACTGGTGTTTAGTCAAAGAGTATCTTGTGCAGATGGATGCAATATAAGTCTTGTGCTAAACAGATTCCATGGAGATTACCTTAAATTCAGTACCATGAAAATGAAAGGCACTCAGTGGCTACCATCTTACGCACATTACGCGTCCAGTATCTCATTGTTCTTTTACTATTCTTCTTTACATAACCTTATTTCGTGATCCTATGTTTTCTTTTTCAGTACAGGTTAGTCGTCTGCAGAGAGGTCAGCAAAGAAGCTATTAAGCATGGTAAGGATTCTTACCAATTGATTCCTTTATGCATGTTTTATGATTTTCAAATCCGTCTGCAGACTTCGGTCATAACATCCACTCTTGCTTTGGCTGTTATTGGTATCACTTTTTGTCTATTTTTCAGTTACTTTTTAGAAGAACCTGCTTATGAATTTGAACGTTCAGGTTATTGGGTCAGCAGGTTGATTTTTAGTATATAATGTTAACACTTTACATTTTCAGAAATGCATAACCTAGAAGCAGCCACAAATGACTTTTGCTGTTGTACAGGCATTTGTTTCACTTAATAAACAAACAGTTTGTGACTACTGTCTTCAGCTGTGTACATTATTAATCACTTGCTTGTGCAGGTAACATTAGTGCTTCACTGTGAGGGAAATTGTTTGTGGGGGATGAGGGAGCAAGTGAGACAGGAGTTGGAAGTTTAATAACAGATACTTGAGACTAAACATATTCAGAGTTTTCTTGCACATGGATAAGATCGTTACTTTATAAGGTTTTGTACAAAGCATCTGTAATGGAAGATATGCTTGAAAGTGCATGAACACTTCCCTGACACATCTCTTCAAGTGTCCCTCTAAGCGACTGGAGTTCCTCGGTTCAAAATGCTTTGGGTATGTGTTTTGAGCTTGTCGTGCTGAGGGCGTTGAGCTATGTAAAAGTTCCATTGAATAGATGGACCACATGCAAGAACGATTCTTTATCTGCGACAGGACCCTGTGCCAGGATAGTCCTTGGCCCACTTTAGTAGGTATCATTCGTTCACCAAGAGAGGTAACCTACTGCTGAAATGTGTCCAGATTTGGCAGTAACAATGATTGTCAAATATCTTGTACTAGTTAGCACCCACCAGTACCTTTATCCCTCATGATAAAAAGATCCCTTTTCATGAGGTATACAAGTATATGTGGAAGCTAACTAGTGCAAGAACTTTGACCACCACTGTTATTGCTTAATTCAGACACCTTTCCACAGTAGGCTACATCTCGGTGGATGTAATATAACAGTATAGAAGTGGATCTAGCCTAATTAAAAACTATCTACTCTCCCCTTTTTCTTTGAAAAACCTTTTGATAGTTAACCAGAACAAAGCAATTGTTAACTTCAAGTATTTGGAGGTGGGTTTCCTGGCCTCTGGCCACCACGACCTGACCTACTAAAGTGAAGAACTGTGAGGACTGGCAAATAGTAGAGTAAGACCTCCATTCCTCCATAGATCCGAGTCTTCCCTTCTTATGCTAAGATGAGGCATAGACTTCATTGAGTGTTTGGTTCCAGTGGCAGTTAGAGTAGATCCAGCATTTAGTACCAATATGAGTGGACCTCAGGCGCTCAAAGTTCCACACTGAACACTTTTTCCCCTCTGCCCATAGCAGTTGACTCTTAACGAGACCCCGCGTGACAGAAGTATCCTGTCACTAGGCCTCTGGTTTGAACCCTCAGTGACACACACATCAGAAGGGTTCCTCTGTTTTTATTTGTTTTGCCTTTTATCTACAACTGAGATCTCTCTGGGGGAAAGCAGGGCCCTCACCCACATGGAGATGTGGCAAGCTTTATCATGGCGCTGTCCATACCCTAGTCTTCAAAGGAGTCCACACTCAGTGTGGCAGCAAGTATTTTTTGGTCTTCTGAAGTTATTATAAGTGAGGTATATACTCCATGTCAACCAGAGATATCGTAAAAAGATTAAAACTACCTAGAGCTACACTAACCTATTAATTTATTAGAGGATGGCCTGATATGATTAAAAAAACAAGCAACAGAATGAAACTGGGGAAATTAGTAATCCAGTCATCCTATCATGATCCATGAAAGAAGATGGGCAATGCAACTTTACAGAAAGAATAACTGCACTGTACTTTAAAGTCCCTCACTGACCTTATATTCCAGGGCTCGTAGCCTTAACAGTTGACTGTCCATGCATTTTTCACCTCTCTGCTTTTAGTGTTTCAGCTCTTCTTTTGTGTTTGTTACATGACTTTTGGCCAGATTCTTAAAAAACATGGACGCCCCTCAACGTATTTAGGAATTTCATGTGACTTACAGTAAGGTTTTGTGTAGTTTAATTGTTCTTATTATCCTTTCGGTTCAGCAGATGCCTTTGCAGTCCAGTAAAAGAGAACATACAAAGCAAAACTTTAATAAAACTACGTTCCTGATTTCCTTGGTGCATACCATAATGAAACCCTCCTACACAGCTGTAGGAAAGTACCATCTTGCCTGGCATGTTACCCCCATTTTTCACTGTATATATGTTGTTTTAGTTGTATGTGTCACTGGGACCCTGGTAACCCAGGGCCCCAGTGCTCATAAGTGTGCCTGAATGTGTTACCTGTGTAGCGACTAACTGTCTCACTGAGGCTCTGCTAATCAGAACCTCAGTGGTTATGCTCTCTCATTTCTTTCCAAATTGTCACTGACAGGCTAGTGACCATTTTTACCAATTTACATTGGCTTACTGGAACACCCTTATAATTCCCTAGTATATGGTACTGAGGTACCCAGGGTATTGGGGTTCCAGGAGATCCCTATGGGCTGCAGCATTTCTTTTGCCACCCATAGGGAGCTCTGACAATTCTTACACAGGCCTGCCACTGCAGCCTGAGTGAAATAACGTCCACGTTATTTCACAGCCATTTTACACTGCACTTAAGTAACTTATAAGTCACCTATATGTCTAACCTTTACCTGGTAAAGGTTAGGTGCAAAGTTACTTAGTGTGAGGGCACCCTGGCACTAGCCAAGGTGCCCCCACATTGTTCAGAGCCAATTCACTGAACTTTGTGAGTGCGGGGACACCATTACACGCGTGCACTACATATAGGTCACTACCTATATGTAGCTTCACCATGGTAACTCCGAATATGGCCATGTAACATGTCTATGATCATGGAATTGCCCCCTCTATGCCATCCTGGCATTGTTGGTACAATTCCATGATCCCAGTGGTCTGTAGCACAGACCCTGGTACTGCCAGACTGCCCTTCCTGGGGTTTCTCTGCAGCTGCTGCTGCTGCCAACCCCTCAGACAGGCAGCTGCCCTCCTGGGGTCCAGCCAGGCCTGGCCCAGGATGGCAGAACAAAGAACTTCCTCTGAGAGAGGGTGTGACACCCTCTCCCTTTGGAAAATGGTGTGAAGGCAGGGGAGGAGTAGCCTCCCCCAGCCTCTGGAAATGCTTTGTTGGGCACAGATGTGCCCAATTCTGCATAAGCCAGTCTACACCGGTTCAGGGACCCCTTAGCCCCTGCTCTGGCGCGAAACTGGACAAAGGAAAGGGGAGTGACCACTCCCCTGACCTGCACCTCCCCTGGGAGGTGTCCAGAGCTCCTCCAGTGTGCTCCAGACCTCTGCCATCTTGGAAACAGAGGTGCTGCTGGCACACTGGACTGCTCTGAGTGGCCAGTGCCACCAGGTGACGTCAGAGACTCCTTGTGATAGGCTCCTTCAGGTGTTAGTAGCCTTTCCTCTCTCGTAGGTAGCCAAACCCTCTTTTCTGGCTATTTAGGGTCTCTGTCTCTGGGGAAACTTCAGATAACGAATGCATGAGCTCAGCCGAGTTCCTCTGCATCTCCCTCTTCACCTTCTGATAAGGAATCGACCGCTGACCGCGCTGGAAGCCTGCAAACCTGCAACATAGTAGCAAAGACGACTACTGCAACTCTGTAACGCTGATCCTGCCGCCTTCTCGACTGTTTTCCTGCTTGTGCATGCTGTGGGGGTAGTCTGCCTCCTCTCTGCACCAGAAGCTCCGAAGAAATCTCCCGTGGGTCGACGGAATCTTCCCCCTGCAACCGCAGGCACCAAAAAGCTGCATTACCGGTCCCTTGGGTCTCCTCTCAGCACGACGAGCGAGGTCCCTCGAATCCAGCGACATCGTCCAAGTGACCCCCACAGTCCAGTGACTCTTCAGCCCAAGTTTGGTGGAGGTAAGTCCTTGCCTCACCTCGCTGGGCTGCATTGCTGGGAACCGCGACTTTGCAAGCTACTCCGGCCCCTGTGCACTTCCGGCGGAAATCCTTCGTGCACAGCCAAGCCTGGGTCCACGGCACTCTAACCTGCATTGCACGACTTTCTAAGTTGGTCTCCGGCGACGTGGGACTCCTTTGTGCAACTTCGGCGAGCACCGTTTCACGCATCCTCGTAGTGCCTGTTTCTGGCACTTCTCCGGGTGCTACCTGCTTCAGTGAGGGCTCTTTGTCTTGCTCGACGTCCCCTCTCTCTGCAGGTCCAATTTGCGACCTCCTGGTCCCTCCTGGGCCCCAGCAGCGTCCAAAAACGCCAAACGCACGATTTGCGTGTAGCAAGGCTTGTTGGCGTCCATCCGGCGGGAAAACACTTCTGCACGACTCTCCAAGGCGTGGGGGATCCATCCTCCAAAGGGGAAGTCTCTAGCCCTTGTCATTCCTGCAGTATTCACAGTTCTTCAGCCTAGTAAGAGCTTCTTTGCACCAACCGCTGGCATTTCTTGGGCATCTGCCCATCTCCGAGCTGCTTGTGACTTTTGGACTTGGTCCCCTTGTTCCACAGGTACCCTCAGTCAGGAATCCATCGTTGTTGCATTGCTGATTTGTGTTTTCCTTGCATTTTCCCTCTAACACGACTATTTTGTCCTTAGGGGAACTTTAGTGCACTTTGCACTCACTTTTCAGGGTCTTGGGGAGGGTTATTTTTCTAACTCTCACTATTTTCTAATAGTCCCAGCGACCCTCTACAAGGTCACATAGGTTTGGGGTCCATTCGTGGTTCACATTCCACTTTTGGAGTATATGGTTTGTGTTGCCCCTATCCCTATGTTTCCCCATTGCATCCTATTGTAACTATACATTGTTTGCACTGTTTTCTAAGACTATACTGCATATTTTTGCTATTGGGTATATATATCTTGTGTATATTTCCTATCCTCTCACTGAGGGTACACTCTAAGATACTTTGGCATATTGTCATAAAAATAAAGTACCTTTATTTTTAGTATAACTGTGTATTGTGTTTTCTTATGATATTGTGCATATGACACTAGGTGGTACTGTAGTAGCTTCACACGTCTCCTAGTTCAGCCTAAGCTGCTCTGCTAAGCTACCATTATCTATCAGCCTAAGCTGCTAGACACCCTATACACTAATAAGGGATAACTGGGCCTGGTGCAAGGTGCAAGTACCCCTTGGTACTCACTACAAGCCAGTCCAGCCTCCTACATTGGTTGTGCAGCGGTGGGATAAGTGCTTTGAGACTACTTACCACTCTTGTCATTGTACTTTTCATAAGAGAAAAATATACAAAACAAGGTCAGTGTATATACACATAGCCAAAAAGTTTTGCATTTCCTCTTTTCACTCTTTTCTAAGTGCTGAAAAGTACTTCTAAACTTTCAAAAAGTTCTTAAAAGTTTAAAAAGTTTTTTCTGTCTTTCCAAAAAGTTCTGAAAACTTTTTTCTCTTTGTCTATCACTTTAACTCTCTCTAAAAATGTCTGGCACAGGCCAAAAAGTTGAACTGTCCAAACTTGCATATGATCACCTTAGCTGGAAAGGAGCAAGGAGTCTCTGCATAGAGAGAGGTTTGAGTGTAGGGAAGAATCCTTCCTCAGAACTGTTAATTAATATGCTTAGAGTACAGGATAAGGCCATAAGTGCCCAATCTGTAGAAAAAGTAGCTAATGGTTCTCAATCTGATCCAGGGACTCCCCCAGGAAAAGGTTCAGGAAAGAAACTTCTCAGCCTGCCCATTACTAGACAGTCTAGCATAGTTGGTACAGAGGTTGAATCACATCATACTGATGATGTGCTCTCACATTATGCTGGTAGCCAAGCTGTTAGGGTGCCCTTGGTAAGGGACAGGTCTCCTTCTGTTCATTCCCATCATACCTCTGTATCTAGAAATGTCCCTCCCACCCACCCTGATGACAGATTGTTAGAAAGGGAGCTCAATAGATTGAGAGTGGAGCAAACCAGGCTGAAGCTCAAGAAGCAACAGCTGGATTTGGATAGACAGTCTTTAGAAATAGAGAGGGAAAGACAGAAAATGGGTTTAGATACCCATGGTGGCAGCAGCAGTATTCCCCATAGTCATCCTGCAAAAGAGCATGATTCCAGGAATCTGCATAAGATAGTTCCCCCTTACAAGGAGGGGGATGACATTAACAAGTGGTTTGCTGCACTTGAGAGGGCCTGTGCTGTACAGGATGTCCCTCAAAAGCAGTGGGCTGCTATCCTATGGCTATCATTTACTGGAAAAGGTAGGGATAGGCTCCTTACTGTAAAAGAAAATGATGCTAACAATTTCCAAGTTCTTAAGAATGCACTCCTGGATGGTTATGGCTTAACCACTGAACAGTACAGGATAAAGTTCAGAGATACCAAAAAGGAGTCTTCACAAGACTGGGTTGATTTCATTGACCAGGCAGTGAAGGCCTTGGAGGGGTGGTTACATGGCAGTAAAGTTACTGATTATGACAGCCTGTATAACTTGATCCTGAGAGAGCATATTCTTAATAATTGTGTGTCTGATTTGTTGCACCAGTACTTGGTGGACTCTGATCTGACCTCTCCCCAAGAATTGGGAAAGAAGGCAGACAAATGGGTCAGAACAAGAGTGAACAGAAAAGTTCATACAGGGGGTGACAAAGATGGCAACAAAAAGAAGGATGGTAAGTCTTCTGACAAGGGTGGGGACAAATCTAAAAATGAGTCTTCATCAGGCCCACAAAAACACTCTGGTGGGGGTGGTGGGCCCAAATCCTCCTTTAATCAGAACAAGGAAAAGAAACCATGGTGCTATTTATGTAAGATAAAAGGCCATTGGACAACAGATCCCAGTTGTCCAAAGAAAGGCACCACAGCTCCTACCACTACAACCCCTACTGCTACACCTAGTGTCCCTACTAATAGCAGTGGTGGTGGGAGCAAACCTACTAATAGCCAATCCAAGGGAGTAGCTGGGCTCACTTTTGGTAATTTAGTTGGGGTTGGTCTAATTAGGGAGACCACAGAGGCTACTTTAGTCTCTGAAGGGGCTATTGACTTAGCCACTTTGGTTGCTTGCCCCCATAACTTGGAGAAGTACAAGCAACTAACCCTAATAAATGGTGTTGAGGTCCAGGCCTACAGGGACACAGGTGCCAGTGTCACAATGGTGATTGAGAAACTGGTGCACCCTGAACAACACATACTTGGACACCAGTACCAAGTAACCGATGCTCACAACATAACACAAAGCCACCCCATGGCTGTTGTAAATCTCAACTGGGGGGGGGGTATCTGGTCCAAAGAAAGTTGTGGTAGCTTCAGATTTACCTGTAGACTGTCTATTAGGGAACGATTTGGAGACACCAGCTTGGTCAGATGTGGAGTTGGAGGCCCATGCAGCAATGCTGGGCATCCCAGGGCATATTTTTGCTTTGACAAGGGCTCAGGCCAAAAAGCAAAAAGGACAGGGAAGCTTGGATCCTGGAACAATGGACCAAGTGCTCCCTAAAGCTAGGGCTAGTAGAAGCAAACCACTTCCTACTATCCCTCCCTCTACAGTGGATTCTACTTCTGAGGAAGAAGAATTCCCTCCCTGTGCAGAACCTACACCAGAGGAGCTGGAAGCAGACACTGCTGAGCTTTTGGGTGAAGGGGGGCCTGCCAGAGAGGAGCTGAGTGTGGCACAGCAAACCTGTCCCACATTAGAGGGTCTCAGACAGCAAGCTGTCAAACAGGCTAATGGGGATGTCAGTGACTCACCCAGAAAGGAGTGGGCTTCAGCCCCTTTGAACTTCTTTTTGGACACCCTGTTAGGGGTCCACTCACACTTGTAAAGGAGGGTTGGGAACAACCTTTAAAAGCTCCTAAGCAGGATATTGTGGATTATGTACTTGGCCTCAGATCAAGGATGGCTGAGTACATGAAAAAGGCCAGTAAAAACCTTCAGGCCAGCCAAGAGCTCCAGAAGCAATGGCATGATCAGAAGGCTGTTTTGGTTCAGTACCAACCAGGGCAGAAAGTGTGGGTCTTGGAGCCTGTGGCCCCAAGAGCACTCCAAGATAAATGGAGTGGACCCCACACAATTGTTGAAAAGAAGGGTGAAGTCACCTACTTGGTTGACTTAGGCACTGCCAGGAGTCCCCTTAGGGTGCTCCATGTCAACCGCCTGAAACCCTACTATGACAGGGCTGATCTCACCCTGCTCATGGCAACAGATGAGGGACAGGAAGAAGACAGTGATCCTCTACCTGATCTCTTCTCCTCCACAGAACAAGATGCTCTTGTGGAAGGTGTAGTTTTGGCTGATTGTCTTACTGCTGAGCAGAAAGATAATTGCATAAATCTCCTAGGACAATTTTCAGAACTCTTCTCCATTGTGCCAGGCACCACTTCTTGGTGTGAGCACACTATAGATACTGGAGACAGTTTACCTGTCAAAAGTAAGATCTATAGGCAGCCTGACCATGTCAGGGACTGCATAAAGCTAGAAGTTCAGAAAATGTTGGAACTAGGAGTGGTTGAGCACTCTGACAGTCCATGGGCTTCTCCTGTGGTACTGGTACCAAAACCCAATTCTAAAGATGGAAAGAAGGAAATTAGGTTTTGTGTCGACTATAGAGGTCTCAACTTGGTAACCAAAACTGATGCTCACCCTATACCCAGGGCAGATGAGCTCATAGATACACTGGCATCTGCCAAGTATCTAAGCACTTTTGATTTGACTGCAGGGTATAGGCAGATCAAATTGTCAGAAGATGCTAAACCTAAGACTGCATTTTCTACCATTGGAGGACATTACCAGTTTACTGTAATGCCTTTTGGTTTGAAAAATGCACCTGCCACTTTTCAGAGGTTGGTGAACACAGTCCTGCAAGGGCTGGAAGCTTTCAGTGCAGCATATTTGGATGATATAGCTGTCTTTAGCTCCAGCTGGGATGATCACCTGGTCCACCTATGGAAAGTTTTGGAGGCCCTGCAAAAGGCAGGCCTCACTATCAAGGCTTCAAAGTGCCAGATAGGGCAGGGTAAGGTGGTTTATCTGGGACACCTTGTTGGTGGGGAACAGATTGCACCACTTCAGGGGAAAATCCAAACTATTATTGATTGGGTTCCCCCTACCACTCAGACTCAGGTGAGAGCCTTCCTAGGCCTCACTGGGTATTACAGGAGGTTCATTAAGAACTATGGCTCCATTGCAGCCCCTCTTAATGACCTCACATCCAAGAAAATGCCTAAAAAGGTATTATGGACAGCAAACTGTCGGAAAGCTTTTGAGGAGCTGAAGCAGGCCATGTGCTCTGCACCTGTCCTGAAAAGCCCTTGTTACTCTAAAAAATTCTATGTCCAAACTGATGCATCTGAATTAGGAGTAGGGGCAGTCCTATCACAACTTAATTCTGAGGGCCAGGATCAACCTGTTGCTTTTATTAGTAGAAGGTTGACCCCTAGAGAAAAGCGTTGGTCTGCCATTGAGAGGGAGGCCTTTGCTGTGGTCTGGGCTCTGAAGAAGTTGAGGCCATACCTGTTTGGCACTCACTTCATTGTTCAGACAGACCACAAACCTCTACTTTGGCTAAAACAAATGAAAGGTGAAAATCCTAAATTGTTGAGGTGGTCCATATCCCTACAGGGAATGGACTATACAGTGGAACATAGACCTGGGAGTAGCCACTCCAATGCAGATGGACTCTCCAGATATTTCCACTTAGACAATGAAGACTCATCAGGTAATGGCTAGTCTTATTGTCCTTCGTTTGGGGGGGGGGGTTGTGTAGGAAAGTACCATCTTGCCTGGCATGTTACCCCCATTTTTCACTGTATATATGTTGTTTTAGTTGTATGTGTCACTGGGACCCTGGTAACCCAGGGCCCCAGTGCTCATAAGTGTGCCTGAATGTGTTACCTGTGTAGTGACTAACTGTCTCACTGAGGCTCTGCTAATCAGAACCTCAGTGGTTATGCTCTCTCATTTCTTTCCAAATTGTCACTGACAGGCTAGTGACCATTTTTACCAATTTACATTGGCTTACTGGAACACCCTTATAATTCCCTAGTATATGGTACTGAGGTACCCAGGGTATTGGGGTTCCAGGAGATCCCTATGGGCTGCAGCATTTCTTTTGCCACCCATAGGGAGCTCTGACAATTCTTACACAGGCCTGCCACTGCAGCCTGAGTGAAATAACGTCCACGTTATTTCACAGCCATTTTACACTGCACTTAAGTAACTTATAAGTCACCTATATGTCTAACCTTTACCTGGTAAAGGTTAGGTGCAAAGTTACTTAGTGTGAGGGCACCCTGGCACTAGCCAAGGTGCCCCCACATTGTTCAGAGCCAATTCACTGAACTTTGTGAGTGCGGGGACACCATTACACGCGTGCACTACATATAGGTCACTACCTATATGTAGCTTCACCATGGTAACTCCGAATATGGCCATGTAACATGTCTATGATCATGGAATTGCCCCCTCTATGCCATCCTGGCATTGTTGGTACAATTCCATGATCCCAGTGGTCTGTAGCACAGACCCTGGTACTGCCAGACTGCCCTTCCTGGGGTTTCTCTGCAGCTGCTGCTGCTGCCAACCCCTCAGACAGGCAGCTGCCCTCCTGGGGTCCAGCCAGGCCTGGCCCAGGATGGCAGAACAAAGAACTTCCTCTGAGAGAGGGTGTGACACCCTCTCCCTTTGGAAAATGGTGTGAAGGCAGGGGAGGAGTAGCCTCCCCCAGCCTCTGGAAATGCTTTGTTGGGCACAGATGTGCCCAATTCTGCATAAGCCAGTCTACACCGGTTCAGGGACCCCTTAGCCCCTGCTCTGGCGCGAAACTGGACAAAGGAAAGGGGAGTGACCACTCCCCTGACCTGCACCTCCCCTGGGAGGTGTCCAGAGCTCCTCCAGTGTGCTCCAGACCTCTGCCATCTTGGAAACAGAGGTGCTGCTGGCACACTGGACTGCTCTGAGTGGCCAGTGCCACCAGGTGACGTCAGAGACTCCTTGTGATAGGCTCCTTCAGGTGTTAGTAGCCTTTCCTCTCTCCTAGGTAGCCAAACCCTCTTTTCTGGCTATTTAGGGTCTCTGTCTCTGGGGAAACTTCAGATAACTAATGCATGAGCTCAGCCGAGTTCCTCTGCATCTCCCTCTTCACCTTCTGATAAGGAATCGACCGCTGACCGCGCTGGAAGCCTGCAAACCTGCAACATAGTAGCAAAGACGACTACTGCAACTCTGTAACGCTGATCCTGCTCCCTTCTCGACTGTTTTCCTGCTTGTGCATGCTGTGGGGGTAGTCTGCCTCCTCTCTGCACCAGAAGCTCCGAAGAAATCTCCCGTGGGTCGACGGAATCTTCCCCCTGCAACCGCAGGCACCAAAAAGCTGCATTACCGGTCCCTTGGGTCTCCTCTCAGCACGACGAGCGAGGTCCCTCGAATCCAGCGACACCGTCCAAGTGACCCCCACAGTCCAGTGACTCTTCAGCCCAAGTTTGGTGGAGGTAAGTCCTTGCCTCACCTCGCTGGGCTGCATTGCTGGGAACCGCGACTTTGCAAGCTACTCCGGCCCCTGTGCACTTCCGGCGGAAATCCTTCGTGCACAGCCAAGCCTGGGTCCACGGCACTCTAACCTGCATTGCACGACTTTCTAAGTTGGTCTCCGGCGACGTGGGACTCCTTTGTGCAACTTCGGCGAGCACCGTTTCACGCATCCTTGTAGTGCCTGTTTCTGGCACTTCTCTGGGTGCTACCTGCTTCAGTGAGGGCTCTTTGTCTTGCTCGACGTCCCCTCTCTCTGCAGGTCCAATTTGCGACCTCCTGGTCCCTCCTGGGCCCCAGCAGCGTCCAAAAACGCCAAACGCACGATTTGCGTGTAGCAAGGCTTGTTGGCGTCCATCCGGCGGGAAAACACTTCTGCACGACTCTCCAAGGCGTGGGGGATCCATCCTCCAAAGGGGAAGTCTCTAGCCCTTGTCGTTCCTGCAGTATTCACAGTTCTTCAGCCTAGTAAGAGCTTCTTTGCACCAACCGCTGGCATTTCTTGGGCATCTGCCCATCTCCGAGCTGCTTGTGACTTTTGGACTTGGTCCCCTTGTTCCACAGGTACCCTCAGTCAGGAATCCATCGTTGTTGCATTGCTGATTTGTGTTTTCCTTGCATTTTCACTCTAACACGACTATTTTGTCCTTAGGGGAACTTTAGTGCACTTTGCACTCACTTTTCAGGGTCTTGGGGAGGGTTATTTTTCTAACTCTCACTATTTTCTAATAGTCCCAGCGACCCTCTACAAGGTCACATAGGTTTGGGGTCCATTCGTGGTTCACATTCCACTTTTGGAGTATATGGTTTGTGTTGCCCCTATCCCTATGTTTCCCCATTGCATCCTATTGTAACTATACATTGTTTGCACTGTTTTCTAAGACTATACTGCATATTTTTGCTATTGGGTATATATATCTTGTGTATATTTCCTATCCTCTCACTGAGGGTACACTCTAAGATACTTTGGCATATTGTCATAAAAATAAAGTACCTTTATTTTTAGTATAACTGTGTATTGTGTTTTCTTATGATATTGTGCATATGACACTAGGTGGTACTGTAGTAGCTTCACACGTCTCCTAGTTCAGCCTAAGCTGCTCTGCTAAGCTACCATTATCCATCAGCCTAAGCTGCTAGACACCCTATACACTAATAAGGGATAACTGGGCCTGGTGCAAGGTGCAAGTACCCTTTGGTACTCACTACAAGCCAGTCCAGCCTCCTACAGCTTTCACAATTATGTTTTTTTCAAGTTACATAAAATCTTACAGTTGTGGAGAGGGGTATATTCTAGGCGCAACAGGACAAAGTGTTTCAGGTCCTTCACTTTTAGGGCATCCTCTTTTTAGGTCTTACTTGCCAGTGCAGCTGTCTGGAATACATATGACTACAAATTATTTAAATGATACACAAAGTGGATTTGCCTCCACCCAGAAGATTATTATTAACTCACCTCTTGCTGATGGCTATTTTAGTATGTCATTCATGAGGGGGTATTTTATGTCTGAAAAGTATGCTCCATCATTAAACAGTCATATTCAATTGTTTTTTGCTATTTTGTTACAATGTTGCATAGCTAACAGCGCAGGCTTTAATATGACAAACAACATTTTTGCGTGGCTGTGTGGCACATTAAAGCTAGAACTGCCAGTATGCTTGGCTTCCCTGTGCAATTTTGCGTTTTTCCCTCACAAGGAGGTCTCATGATCCTGTTAGAGTTGACTTGGATCTTTTTCTCCATGGACGTCTGCCAGAAGTAGCTTTTTTGTACTATGGAAAAAGTGAGGCAGATTGATTTTTCCTAATGTGAGGCATGTTGAATATTCCCTTGATTTGGTGGCACCTAATATGGTGTTTGCCACATAACTTCTTGTACATCTGGTTATAGCGTGTATGCAAATATTATCCTCCTCCAGTGTGTCTCACCTACATACATTTCCACAATGTGCGCCCATGTTGGGTGTCCGGTGGATGCATTAAGTTTTTCATGGGGTTGTTGGTTGTTTCCCCTCAGGAAGTTCTCACAACCTGAGGTTGAGATTAGAGACCCAAAATCATTTCGAGCTTGGCTCATTCCAACATTACCTGTTCAATCAACCTTTATTTTGCTGGCATTTGAAATATTCAGACTCGGAATGTGAAACTAGGCGTGAAGATTTAAAACCATGCGTTTGTTTAGGGAGTAGAATAAGAAAATATGTGGGACATGATTCATGCAGCTTTTTCGCTGTGACTTTTTTCTACGCTGTACACAAACATTAAAAAGCATTGATCAGACCCATCTAGTGCTATATATGTTTCAGGGGTGTGGAATTTATTAAAATACCCACTTGCCCATGGGACAGGTTGCTTCTTAAATCTACTTGTCTTGTAAAAAAGATCTACTTGTCCCTTTGGTACCATGTAGTGTGGCGACAAATTACAGCAGCAAACTCATTATGTAAGAGCTCTGATAGTAGCCTCTCTGATGATGCCAGGTCTACTACTATAGTATGCTTGCACACTTGCAATTTCAATCCCTACTATAGCAATTTGCTTATTTGGCCACCATTGCGCCGATCTACATACTGGGGCTGGAGGAAGCAGTGAGCAGTAGTTCCAGGGCTGGAATGACTTTGAGTCTGCAAACCTACTAACTTGCATGTTTTAAGGATTTTCACCAGCTCTCCTCTAATCTTTTCTCATAATGAGAAAGGTTGAAAATTTACTCCTGACAGTGGCAGAAATAGAAGTTCTTTCAGGGTTGGGGAAAAAAAGTGGTTGGAGGGAAAGTGAACTTGTAAACGCTCAGTAGATTTTCACATGAGCAAGTCTACACATGCATATTTGCTCGTGCTAAAATACAGTTCACAAATATTTTTCTAGGAGTACGATTTCCTGTTCTACTTCTGTAAGTTCTTGTGAATTCATGAAAGCCACTAATTCAAAGACCTATACCATGGGTGCACCTTTGTGACTTTCTTTAAGAATTGGGGCCCTAATTAGGTCTGGCGTAAACAAAGACATTTTGTTTTTATTAAACTTCTATTTCTCTCTCTATTGGCTGGCTTTACTGTGAGCGATCTCGTTCTGCTCTTCTACAAGGATAACGAAATTGGAGGGGGCCCCCCTGCAAAGAACATGGAGGCCCTCTCCCCTCCAGACTCACTCAGGGCAGGTGGTGTGCTAATGGGCACGCGGGGCCTTTGTTACACCACTGGTGGCAATGTGTGCTTTGTGAGACCAAAAACATTTTTTTTTCTTTTTGCCAGTGTTTGTTTACAGTAGTGAGGGCCTGGCAGCTCCCACAACAGTAAAGTGTTACGAAAGCCATGCCAAAACAAGGCATGCATTGACGAAATCAAGAGAGACAACAAAATGTCAGATCAGTTGGCTTTGTCAGTGCTTGTTTATTTTCATGCTTCCCATAGTCGTGTTGAAAATGGTTACACTGATTTTCCATTATAAATTTTTTTGTAAATACTAGCATGCATCAACACATTTTACTAAATGACGCTTCAAAGAAATAGCACCTAAAATTTCATGGTAGTGAAACCTTTTTCCCTACTTGTATTTTTTCCTGAATATTTTATTTTGAAAGCAAAGAATCATCACTCTTGCTTGCAAGCTTCTGCAAACATTTGCATCTAATCAGAGAGCATTCTGGGAGCATGATACTTAGCCTCATATCATTAAACTTTTCAAACGTGTGTACACTTTTTTTTTTTTTTTTTTTTTTTATAAACTGGGACCACTGTCAGTAGTGCAGTGTGACCTTAAATGGTTTATTTACAGCGCTCACACTAATAATGAAGGCTTCTCATAAATGAACCATAAATACAAGTTCGAACAGCATTAACATGTGGGCACACATAATACCTAAACTGCAGATAGTTCCCTTCTCTGTAAACTTGCAGCCAAAGGGTTTGTGCTGCTGGGGGTTGGGCCTACTTGTCACAAGGACAAAATAAACATAAAAACTTGTTGCTCTTGACCCCAAACAATATGTCCCGGGCATCGGGCAATAGGAATTCCACATCCCTGAATGTTTGCAATTTTATGTGATTTGGGGAATGCAGTGAACTCAGTTTTATTGATAATCAATTTTACTTGTTTATTTTCAGGGTGAAAGGAAAGGGGTCAATAAATACTACCCTCCAGATTTTGATCCAGCAAAGGTAAGAGAATGTGCTTAGTGGAGTCTGAAAAGGAGTGTTTTTGTGCAACACAGTTGATAGCAATTGTCATCTTGATTGACAGAAAGGCATCAAATAGTTCTTTGAATTGGTTGTGAAGGAGTGCAGGCGGCAGAATGGGCTCGTAAGGTATCTTAGTGTGAAAGAGTTCTTCAGTTTTACCTTTTAATCATTTGCTACCCATTTAGAGTGCCCTGATCCCATTGAGAAATCCCAAACTTTTAAGGATTCATGGAGTTTTTTTTTTTTTTTTTTTTTTTTTTTACTAATGAGGCATCCATCCTTTAGGATATTAAGCACTTTTGTGGTACTTAAAACAGAATTGCAGTGTATTGAACGTCTGCCATGATGTTGGTTAATAGTCCCTTTGGTGGTACAGTAGGTTACAGTGAACTGCCCTTATAGTGAAATCCTAACTGTTTAGGTATCATGGAATGATTTTTCTATGATTGGCTAAATTAGCATCTGGCCTGGTGATTAGCTTACTAGACCCTTGGACAACAAGGTAATTTTCACATCCACATATTGTTGAAGGCGGGGATGTGTGTCCATTTTTAGGGTGCTCATCATGGTGCTCCATCTGTTAGAGGGAGTTCCGATTTAATGGAAGTCATATCCATCTGTATTCTATCCTTTAATTCTTTTAAGATTAAATACAATTTTAAGTGGTGATGGACGGTATAACTTGTCTCATCTGAGTAGAGGATGATAAACTACAAAGGCTGAGAGTCCTTCATTCAAGATTACATTAGTTACATTAGAAAAAAAGAGACCATTTTTATTTAGCATTTATTCTGTGGTATTTTACTGGGAGTGTACCTGACTTCGTAATAAAGAAATCTTTATTAGTTGTCAAAGCCCTGAATTGCTCCGCTTTCTAAATTTCTGTACATTTTCCTTGTAAAATCCAGTTTCAGAAAGAAAAGTAATTGTGTAGCTTGTCTGCAAGTAGTAATGGTTAAACTAAATTTTATTTAGACTAAAAAAGTTACTAACATAAAGAAAAGTGCCTATTTTCACAAACCTTTTGTCAAAGAAAAAAATGAAAGAATAAAAACCTAATATTGCGAGGTAGGCAGCAGCATGCTGTGAACTAATATTGCTTCTTTAAGAGTTGTCGGCACCATTATCTCATAATGCTGGCAGTGTCAGTTACTTCCATTCATTTTGCTTGCGTCTATATTTGTGAAGTGCACTGAAAGTGAATAAAGGAGGTTAAGACAGGTCTTCTTGCCTTGTTCATTGACTGTTGTGGTGTAAACAAATGTCCAGAAGACCATAAAGGGCAGGGATAAGACATGCCTTTACGAGAGACAGGAAGAAGCTTTGCTGCAGCACCTTCTGTAAAGGTGCTTGGTAGTAATCTTGTGTTAAACCTTTGTTTGGTGAGAGTCTGGTGTGAAAAGAGGTTGGTGGCCGCTCACTATGAAAACAGCATCTGGTAGTACAGATGTGTAAACGGCCAATGTTGTCTCTGCACTCTGAAAGGACCCTGGTGAATGTCCAGCCTGAAAAGTTAGTTGTTGGCAGCAGTTTATGAAAAAGTTTTTTTTAGTACTATGGTGTGAAAAGTCACTTTGTGGTAGAAGGATGTCATACCTTGCTTTGTCGTAGCAGAGTGTGAAAAAGTATGTGTTTGGCCTCCCATTGTGACAAGGCCCTTGGTGGCAGCTTGGTGCTGTTTGAGCCCACTGCGAAAGGAGAGCTATCAATAGGATGCAGTGCCACGGAAAGGAGTGCAGTGGCAGAGGTAGTGTAATCCGAGCAGGCATTGAGCATCTCTTTATATATTACAAGCCAAGTCAAGTGATTGTGTTGTACATTCATGGGTGTAATATATCTGCATTTATTTTTACAGCATGGATCTCTCAACAAATATAAGAATAGTCACCCTCTCCGCGAGAGAGCACGCAAGCTCTCTCAGGGTATTCTTATCATCAGGTAAGATGTCATTCCTACACTCTCTTTGGGTACACAAAAAACAAAGGATGTTACCTCTGTCTTCATGGTGTCAGAGCTTTTTTGTGCTCTCTCGAGGAAACAAGTAACACTATTTACAACATCAGTTAAAGGATTTTATTGAGGCCTGTTCTGTTAATGTTTATGATAAAGTCACCATTTTACTTCACTGGCATCCTGAATGTTCTACCAGGAGAAAATGTCAATAGGCCTCTAGTCTACATTGTTTAGTTTGAGGGTTTGTCATCTTTTGTTGTGTGACAGTTGGAAATTCAGAATATTTCTGCTATACTAGCAGTGAAGGTAAATAAGTTAATCAGTCTGGCTAAAGAAATATTTACTTGTACTGACTGTTTGTTTCAAAATCTGAACATAAAATATATTTAAACAGAGAAACTGCGTAACAATGCCAGCTGTAGTGGTATTACTTTAAAATGTAACTTCAGATCGATCTTCTGACCAAGTATCAACAAAAAGTGAGAATGTTTTCTGGCACCAACGTTTTAGGAGTCTTTTTACTAACTTTGAGGCTGAAAAAGTCAACAAGAACTTCAAGATTTCCGAAACACTTGGTTCGATGGCATCTGTCGCTGTAGATACGCATGTTCTGCAATAGCTCGCCATCTGGTGTTGGGCCGGAGTGTTACAAGTTGTTTTTCTTCGAAGAAGTCTTTCGAGTCACGGGACCGAGTGACTCCTCCTTTTGTCTCCATTGCGCATGGGCGTCGACTCCATCTTCGATTGTTTTTTTTCCGCCATCGGGTTCGGACGTGTTCCTGTCGCTCCGAGTTTCGGAACGGAAAATTAGCTAATTTCGGAAGATTTTCGTCGGTATTGTTGCGTTCGGGATCGGCGTACTTAGATTCCACACCGCATCGAAGATCGAAGAGCTCCGGTGCCCTTCGGGGTAGTTTTTCGATCCTCCGTCGGGGCCTGGTCGGCCCGACCGCGTGCTGAAGAACGCCGATGGAACGGACCCCGTTTCGTTTCTGCCCCAAATGCCACAATAAATACCCCTACACAGACCAACACTTGGTCTGCAACCTGTGCCTGTCACCTGAGCACAGCGAAGACACCTGCGAGGCCTGTCGTGCGTTCCGGTCCCGAAAAACACTCCGAGACCGTCGAGCCAGAAGACTTCAAATGGCGTCCGCACCGACAGCCCAACGGGAGTTCGAGGAACAGGAAGAAGAAGGTACCTTCTCGATCCAAGACTCAGACTCCGAAGGATTCGACGATACACGAACCGTGAGTAAGACGTCGAAAAACACACAGAGAAACATTTACAAGGCCCAGGGGACGCCACTGACACCAGGCCATGGCTCGACCCATAAATTCGGTGACCGACCGTCGGCACCGAAAAAGGCCAAAACAGTGCCGAGATCGTCCGACTCCGGTCGAGACACCGGCACGCAGCCTTCTCGGGACCGAGAAAGTGCTGGAGACAAGCCTCGACACCGAGATACCGGTGCGGACACGGCTCGACGCCGAGACAGCGGCACCGAAACAGATCGACGCCGAGAGGTTTCGGCCCCGAAAAGGAAAAAAGTCACCTCGGAGCCGAAAAAACACGCAGACAAAGTTTCAACGCCGAAACAAACTGCAAGCGACCAAGCTTCAGGCTCTTATACAGAAGAGCACTCGCTAACCTCCCAAATGCAAAAGCATAGGTTTGAGGAAGAGCTACAAGCAACTGATGTGGACCATACGCAAAAGCGTATCTTCATTCAACAGGGGACAGGAAAAATAAGCACCCTTCCCCCCATTAGGAGAAAGAGAAGGTTGGAGTTCCAGACGGAACAAGCACCACAACCAAAAGTGGTTAAAAGAATTACACCACCACCCTCTCCTCCGCCCGTGATTAACGTTTCACCAGCACAAACTCCATCTCACTCCCCAGCTCACACCACCATGAGCCAGGGTGACCAAGATCAGGACGCATGGGACCTATACGACGCCCCAGTGTCAGATAACAGCCCGGAGGCCTACCCTACAAAGCCATCTCCACCAGAAGACAGCACCGCGTACTCTCAGGTGGTGGCTAGAGCAGCACAATTTCATAACGTAAGCCTCCACTCAGAACAGGTCGAGGATGATTTCTTGTTCAACACACTCTCCTCCACCCACAGCTCCTACCAAAGCCTGCCTATGCTCCCTGGTATGCTCCGGCACGCAAAAGACATATTTAAGGAGCCGGTCAAAAGTAGGGCAATCACACCACGGGTGGAAAAGAAGTATAAGCCGCCTCCTACGGACCCGGTTTTCATCACTACACAGCTGCCACCAGACTCTGTTGTTGTAGGAGCAGCTAGGAAAAGGGCCAACTCTCACACATCTGGAGATGCACCACCCCCAGATAAAGAAAGCCGCAAGTTCGATGCAGCTGGTAAAAGAGTCGCAGCACAAGCTGCAAACCAGTGGCGCATCGCGAACTCCCAGGCACTACTTGCGCGCTATGACAGAGCCCACTGGGACGAGATGCAACATCTCATTGAACATCTGCCCAAGGACTTCCAAAATAGGGCGAAACAAGTGGTTGAGGAGGGACAGACCATCTCCAACAACCAGATACGTTCCTCCATGGACGCTGCAGATACAGCTGCACGGACAATTAATACATCTGTAACTATCAGACGGCATGCATGGCTCCGAACGTCTGGATTTAAACCAGAGATTCAACAAGCAGTTCTCAATATGCCTTTTAATGAAAAAGAACTGTTCGGTCCAGAAGTGGACACAGCAATTGAGAAACTCAAAAAAGATACGGACACTGCCAAAGCCATGGGCGCACTCTACTCCCCGCAGAGCAGAGGGAATTACAGCACATTCCGTAAAACGCCCTTTCGAGGGGGGTTTCGGGGTCAAAGCACACAAGCCAGCACCTCACAAGCAACACCGTCCACTTACCAGGGACAGTATAGAGGAGGTTTTCGGGGACAATATAGAGGAGGGCAATTCCCTAGAAATAGAGGGAGATTTCAAAGCCCCAAAACCCCTACTACTAAACAATGACTCACATGTCACTCACCCCCTCCACACAACACCAGTGGGGGGAAGAATAGGTCATTACTACAAAGCATGGGAGGAAATCACTACAGACACTTGGGTTCTAGCAATTATCCAACATGGTTATTGCATAGAATTTCTACAATTCCCTCCAAACATACCACCAAAAGCACAAAATTTAACAACACACCATTCCAATCTCCTGGAGATAGAAGTGCAGGCACTATTGCAAAAGAATGCAATCGAATTAGTGCCAAACACACAAATAAACACAGGAGTTTACTCACTGTACTTTCTGATACCAAAGAAGGACAAAACGCTGAGACCAATCCTAGACCTCAGAGTAGTGAACACTTTCATCAAATCAGACCACTTCCACATGGTCACACTACAAGAAGTATTGCCATTGCTAAAACTACACGACTACATGGCAACTTTAGACCTCAAGGATGCTTATTTCCATATACCAATACACCCATCTCACAGGAAATACCTAAGGTTTGTATTCAAAGGAATACATTACCAATTCAAGGTACTGCCTTTCGGATTAACAACCGCACCAAGAGTCTTTACCAAATGTCTAGCGGTAGTCGCTGCACACATAAAAAGGCAGCAAATACATGTGTTCCCATATTTGGACGACTGGCTAATCAAGGCCCATTCGTTCATACAGTGCTCAAATCACACAAATCAGATCATACAAACCCTCTTCAAACTCGGGTTCACCGTCAATTTCACAAAATCCAAAATTCTGCCACGCAAGGTACAACAATACCTGGGAGCCATAATAGACACATCAAAGGGAGTAGCCACTCCAAGTCCACAAAGAATTCAAAATTTCAACACCATCATACAACGCATGTATCCAACACAAAAGATACAGGCAAAGATGGTATTACAACTCCTAGGCATGATGTCATCATGCATAGCCATTGTCCCAAACGCAAGACTGCACATGAGGCCCTTACAACAATGCCTAGCATCACAGTGGTCTCAAGCACAGGGTCACCTTCTAGATCTGGTGTTAATAGACCGCCAAACTTACCTCTCGCTTCTGTGGTGGAACAACATAAATTTAAACAAGGGGCGGCCTTTCCAAGACCCAGTGCCACAATACGTAATAACAACAGATGCTTCCATGACAGGGTGGGGAGCACACCTCAATCAACACAGCATACAAGGACAATGGAACGTACATCAAACAAAACTGCATATCAATCACCTAGAACTGCTAGCAGTTTTTCAAGCACTAAAAGCTTTCCAACCAATAATAGTTCACAAATACATTCTCGTCAAAACAGACAACATGACAACAATGTATTATCTAAACAAGCAGGGAGGGACGCACTCCACGCAGTTAAGCCTGCTAGCACAAAAAATTTGGCATTGGGCAATTCACAACCAAATTCGCCTAATTGCACAGTTTATACCAGGGATACAAAATCAACTCGCAGACAATCTCTCTCGAGATCACCAACAGGTCCACGAATGGGAAATTCACCCCCAAATTCTGAACACTTATTTCAAACTCTGGGGAACACCTCAGATAGACTTGTTTGCGACAAGGGAGAACGCAAAATGCCAAAACTTCGCATCCAAGTACCCACACAAAAAATCCCAAGGCAATGCCCTATGGATGAACTGGTCAGGGATATTTGCTTACGCTTTTCCTCCTCTCCCTCTCCTTCCTTACCTGGTAAACAAACTCAGTCAAAGCAAACTCAAACTCATATTGATAGCACCAACTTGGGCAAGGCAACCCTGGTACACAACGCTGCTAGACCTATCAGTGGTACCCTGCATCAAATTGCCCAACAGGCCAGATCTGTTGACACAGCACAACCAAAAGATCAGACACCCAGATCCAGCATCGCTGAATCTAGCAATCTGGCTCCTGAAATCCTAGAATTCGGGCACTTACAACTTACCCAAGAATGTATGGAAGTCATAAAACAAGCAAGAAGGCCATCCACCAGGCACTGCTATGCAAGTAAATGGAAGAGGTTTGTTTGCTACTGCCATATTAATCAAATACAACCATTACACACAACTCCAGAACATGTAGTGGGTTACTTGCTTCACTTACAAAAATCTAACCTAGCTTTCTCTTCCATTAAGATTCACCTTGCAGCAATATCTGCATACCTGCAGACTACCTATTCAACTTCCCTATATAAAATACCAGTCATTAAAGCATTCATGGAGGGCCTTAGGAGAATTATACCACCAAGAACACCACCTGTTCCTTCATGGAACCTAAATGTTGTCCTAACTAGACTTATGGGTCCACCTTTTGAACCCATGCACTCCTGCGACATACAGTTCCTAACCTGGAAGGTGGCATTTCTCATCGCCATTACTTCCCTGAGAAGAGTAAGCGAGATTCAGGCGTTTACTATACAGGAACCTTTTATACAACTACACAAAAATAAAGTCGTCCTAAGGACCAATCCTAAATTTTTGCCAAAGGTTATTTCACCGTTCCATCTAAATCAAACAGTGGAACTTCCAGTGTTCTTTCCACAGCCAGATACCGTAGCTGAAAGGGCACTACATACATTAGATGTCAAAAGAGCATTAATGTATTACATTGACAGAACAAAAAACATCAGAAAGACTAAACAACTCTTTATTGCATTTCAAAAACCTCACGCAGGAAACCCAATTTCAAAACAAGGTATAGCCAGATGGATAGTTAAATGCATCCAAATCTGCTACCTTAAAGCTAAACGACAGCTGCCCATTACACCAAGGGCACACTCAACCAGAAAGAAAGGTGCTACCATGGCCTTTCTAGGAAACATCCCAATGCAAGAAATATGTAAGGCAGCCACATGGTCTACGCCTCACACATTCACCAAGCACTACTGTGTAGACGTGTTATCCGCACAACAAGCCACAGTAGGTCAAGCCGTATTAAGGACATTATTTCAGACTACTTCCACTCCTACAGGATGATCCACCGCTTTTGGGGAAATAACTGCTTACTAGTCTATGCAGAACATGCGTATCTACAGCGACAGATGCCATCGAACTGAAAATGTCACTTACCCAGTGTACATCTGTTCGTGGCATCAGTCGCAGTAGATTCGCATGTGCCCACCCGCCTCCCCGGGAGCCTGTAGCAGTTTGGAAGTTACCTTCAATTATTTCTATATGTATCATCTCAACCTTAAATAGGTGCATACTTAGTCACTCCATTGCATGGGCACTATTACTACAATTCAACTCCTACCTCACCCTCTGCAGGGAAAAACAATCGAAGATGGAGTCGACGCCCATGCGCAATGGAGACAAAAGGAGGAGTCACTCGGTCCCGTGACTCGAAAGACTTCTTCGAAGAAAAACAACTTGTAACACTCCGGCCCAACACCAGATGGCGAGCTATTGCAGAACATGCGAATCTACTGCGACTGATGCCACGAACAGATGTACACTGGGTAAGTGACATTTTCATTATACCACTCCTGTAAAAGTCAAATTCTTCAAGTATGTTTTATGATGCTGGCCTGTCCCTTTCATTTCTTACATGTAGAATTCGATGAACGTTTATTGCCTAACTTAAAATGTTATGACTAATTGCTCATAAACCTTTCACACCTCAAATACGTTACATGTTGAGCTACAGGCTTGTAATGGTGTTCATTATTTAAATTGTATAGTCCATTGTGCATTATGTTAAGCAACTCATTAATGGAATTAATTCCTGGTTAAGGGACCTATAGTGAGCGCGATCTTGTTTACCCAAACATCCCCCTTTTTTAATACGTTTATTAGACTGGTGTTCTAGATTTACAGTTAGCCTAGTGTCTAAATTAATACGCAAACTTAAGGCAGCCTGTGAATACCCATGGGAGATAGTTACTATCGGATGTACCCACATAGGGAAACATCCTTTAACACCCAATCTTCCACTCATGAATTTACCACACATCCTTTACCATGCAGATGCACTTACAAGGCATGCCTTTACCATGGTAAAGGGGTGGGTAGTGGTAAAGAGAGCTAAGAGTAATTTTAGGGTTTAGGGGTGTGTAGTGGTAAAGGGATGTCAGGGTTTAGGGGTGTGCAGTGGTAATGGGAGGTAAGGATACATTTAGGGTTTAAGAGTGGGTGGTGGTAAAGGGAGGAAAGGGTTATTTTAGGGTTCATGGATGGACAGTGGTAAAGGAAGATTTGGTAACATTCGGATTCAGTGATGTGCATGGGTGGTATAGGTCATTTTAGGGTACGGGTGGTGGTAAATGGTTTCCCCCTTAAAAAAAGAAAAAAATAATTAAATATATTACATATTAAGTTGTGCTTATCTTGCATATACTTACTATGGGTGGTAAAGGTATGCATAGTAATTTCATGCATTGTAAAGTCATACAGCCCGCAGGAATTACTCAATGCAGAGAAGTATGATTTCATTACTATCCCATATTAAAGGAGTCCCTTGCATAAGAACTATGCTTCAGACCTTGCACAGTAGTTGTTCTTGCCTGTTAATCTGCGAACTATAAATATAAAACCATATAATATGATGACACTCTCTTAGTTGCTGTTCATACTAGCAGGTGCTGGTTTCTACTGGCGTGAGTACCAGCCGTCATTCTGTGATCTGGTACAACAAGCAGGATTCAGATCTCTCTTTATCCTACAGGTTTGAGATGCCGTATAACATTTGGTGCGATGGCTGCAAGAATCACATTGGCATGGGTAAGTGTGGTACTTTATGCCATTTTCAGCATATTAGTGAGTAATTAGCAGCCATATTTTTAGAATTCCTGAGAGGTCATTACATCTGTGATTTTGGACTCATCTGGTTGTTACGCTTTGACTTTCTCTTTGTTCCTTTGATTTTCTGTGTCTCAACTTATTTGTATGTCTGCTGTGAGGCTGTATTAAATGTGGGCAGTGATCTGTTTAAGTGCTTTATTTCTTTGAACAAAGACATTTGCTTTTCTTTTAGGCTCGAATGGGAATGGTCACCATGTTCCTTTCATCTCTTACTTTCACTCATTTAACCATGGCTCATTAAACAATGCATCATTAGAATGTTTGATACTTTGATATAAAACCTGCTGAGCCAGCATTTTTATAAAGCGCCCTCTGAATATTCAGTAGTGTTTATGATTTAATGATTTTCCACAAAGGGTGACTTTGTAGGGCTCCCCGTTCTTTATTTTCTGCTAATGCTTCTTTCCCTACTCTCCCTTCTTTTGTCTTTCTTTAGGTGTACGATACAATGCAGAGAAGAAGAAAGTTGGCAATTACTACACAACTCCTATCTACAGGTAAAGTCCCTGTTGTAATTACCAGGAAAATTGTTATTCAGTTTTTGGCTGTTCAATCACATTACCCTGTAAATAACGACCTTGATGTATTACCACTTTAATGCAAATTCATCTAGTTTAGAAATAAAACATAAAAGCAGATTTATAGGGTACATGGCTACTTAACGGTAGTGTCCCATCGCTAAGACTCCACCCTAACAAGGGCTCTGCATGTAGGAAGTTAATGACATCAGTCAATCAAAGAGGATTTGTAAATCGTGATTAATCACTCGCAAGGGTATCCAATACCTTGCATATCTCAGCGGATTATTCTAATAGCCAGGTCTTGAGGGCTGTACTGTATTCTGGATGAGAGGTGATGGTCCGGAGATGTGTGGGGAGGTTGTTAAAGGTTTTTGTTGCTATGTGGAAGACATGTCCTCCACTTCGGTGGAGGTGTAGATTGTGAGCAAGAGATAGGGTGGCATAGCTTAGTCATCTTTACGGCTGGTGAAAATTTAGGCAGGCGGGTCCTTTGTTGTGTAGTGCTTTGTGTGTGTGGGTCAGCAGCTTGAATATGCACTCTTCGGCACAGGGAGTCAGTGGAAGGGCCTGAGGTATGGTGTGATGTGGGGGGTCGTTAGGGAAGGTCGAAGATGAGTCTGGCTGCAGTGTTCTGTATGGTTTGAAGTCTTTAGCTGAAGATACTGTGGTCCACCATTAGACAGTGCCTTATAACAATAACAAAGAGCTTTAAAAGTAATTCTGTACATGATAGGGAGCCAGTACAGTTTGCTCAGACAAGTCCTAATGGAGGCGCAACAGGGAGGTTTCAGCAACCAATGAGCAGCAGAGTTTTGAATGCATTGTAATCTATTGAGTCGTGTTTGTGAAAGCCCGAGGTAAAGGGTGTTATAGTAATCCAGCCTGGAAGTAACCATGCCTTGGATAACTGTTTTCTGGGTAGAAATCCCAGAATCTTCTTAAGGATTTTCAATATCCCAAAACATTTTCCAGCTCGAGAAATTTCTTGGTTGTCAAACGACACCTTATAATCTGGCCAGATACCAAGATTTTTAACATTTTGTTTTGGTGATGGTACGGGGCCTATACTGAAAGGCCACCAAGCAGTGTACCAAATATATGGCTGATCAGGATCAGTACCTCGATCTCACCATTTAGCTTTAGCAGTTACTGTCTACCCAGTTAACTCCCTCCAGAAGGCAAAAGCACAACTGGGAAGCAGTATTGCTACTTTTTTGAGAAAGATGATCAGCTGCGTATCATCCACATACAAAAAAATAGTAAAGCCAGAATGTTCAATGACATTGGCCAAGGGGTGGATGTAGACATTAAAAAGGGTTGGACTCGGAAGATCCCCGAGGCACTCCTTCCTGCAGTGGAATCATTTTTGAGTGGAACGATTTTTGAGAGACCTGAAACATTCTCCTTTTCTAAAAGAGGCGAGCCAAACTAAAGCCTTAATGCCGATACCGCTTTCACACAGTCTCTTTAGCAGGATGTTATGAGATATTGTATCAAAAGCATCACTGAGATCTAACATAAGTGCTACAGAGTCATGTGAGTCCAAGATATACTGCTCCGATTCAGTGGCAGAGCAGATTCAGTGGTGTAAGATGGACGAAAGCAGTACTGAGTCCTATGAAGCAAAGTATTGCCTTTTAAAAAGTTGGAAAGTTGATTGTTTCTATATTTTCTGGCAATCTTTGACAAAAAGGGTACAGGGAGATTGGTTGATAATTCTCTGGTTTCAAAGGATCAAGCAAAAGTGTGACTACCATTGCATGTTTTCAACTCTGGCGAACACAGCCCACGGCTGAAGAACAATTAAAAAATCACAAAGAATTGGATAGATCGCCATGGAACCCTGCTCTGAAATAGGTGTAGACACAGGGGGAAGGGGGGAACCAAACTTAACTGAGGAGCACACAGAAGCCACATCAGCCAGCACAATAGCATCAAATTTCTGAAGCCTAGAGGTATCGTCAAGATGTGTTGAACCAAACACTCAAACATGGAGGGTAGGTCCTACAGCTGGAAATGAGGCATAGACCTTACCTACTTTTTGAGTTTTGAGAGAAAAAGACAGCAAGATCATTACATCTCTCAACTGAGGGCGAAATGGCAAAGGAAACTGAAAAAAGTAAAGTTGATGACTTAACTATAGAAAAAAATCTCTCAAGAGGTATTGGCGACTGACTGGGTTTTAGTTGCATAATGGACTCTGCGAGAGTGCTTAATTGAAAGGTAATAGACTTTTAAAGCTGCTACTTTACGAGATGGCCCATAATATTCACGCCAGGGATGCTCAAGGCGTTTACATTTATGCTTCTTTGTTAGACCAACAGGCTCAAGGCCTCTATTGGTGAGATACCCGTTTTGTAAAAAGTACAATTTGATCTAAGGCCCACTAATCGAGTCGTCAATTTCTTTATAAGTTTTGTCCACATTCCTGCTTAAGATGGTTTTGCTATTATCAAGCACTTCACAAAAGCTCCCAGAGTTCAATTTAGTCTATATAGACGTGATCAAACTGGATTGGGGACAGAGCCAGTCGGAACCCCGCTGACCCTTCTCATGATAAGAATTGATCAGACCAAACAGAGGAAGTGGATCATTGGTTTTGAGATTGTTTGATTTAGAAAATACAGGATGGAGGAAATGTCAAGACCTGTGCGTGAGACCATGCATAAATGGCAGTCTCTCCAGGTCCCTCATCAGCGTTTTTGCCACTGGGCATCTGATGTTATCAAAATGCAAATAAAAATCACCTACTAATGAATAGTTTGAGTATTGTAGTACTAAGGGAAATACGGTGTTGTCTAAAGAGGTAACAAAATTAGATAGCCCTCCCGGAGGGTGATAGATCAAAGCTCTTGACAATGTAAAGTTTTTGATAAGTACCAGATAGAAAAAAAGTGCTTCACAACCATCGACAGCTCAGGAAAAAATAGCAATGTAAACCTTGTTTAAAAATAATAGCTATCTCTCCCTAGCTTCTTTCTAGCTAGTATATTTGAAACTGTACATCTAATGTTCCTAAAATATCTGAAAGGCAATATACATTGTTGTCAAACATTACTTGAGAAAATGAGCTTTTGAAGGCAACACTGGGGACCTTTAGAAAAGGAGAATGTTATTTTCCTTTCGTATGTGAATAAAGAGCAATTTCTTCTGATGCATTTTGGTGTGGGATTGTTGGTTTTACACCTTTGTTACCTTGAATGTAACGGTGCCCTATTTGAGATGCCTGGCGTTGTTATGAATCTTAGATTGGGAGAGTTATAGATCCTTGCTTCCCTTCCTCCGTGCCTGCCTGTGTGGTTCAAGCACCAAAACGTCCAATCCAAGATGGCCGCCGTAGACTTGGAACTTCTCTCACAAGACTACGGGACACGTACTTCACTTCCTCTTGTCACGGTCTCATTCCTGCACCTGTATTTTGTCAGCCAGGGCTCCTGCTATAGTTTGGTTTGAGTTTAGGGAATAGTTTCGCAGGGCGAAGCTTGGGCTGGCTAGTGCAATGCTGCCCCTGCAGCCCGGGTTAGAGGAGGTGTGCCACAGCCTGGCAGTGGCAGAGGGCTGGCAAGTGCAAAGCAGTTGCCACAATGCATTATATGTATGCAGGGATGTATTCTCCAAGTGTAGCTACATGCCCGTTCTCTATGTGACGTTCTATCCCACGACGTACGAGCTAGTGCAATATCAGCATCGAAAGGGAAAGCATCACTTTGGTTTGAAGCACTTCCCTGTAATGCACGTTGTGCTATATAAACACAGGAATGCTAAAACACAGCAATTGACTTGGAGACACCCAGGTAACAAAAAGATTTCCGTTCAGTGGGTCTAAGGTCTGCATGCACACAGGGTTTGTTGGGAATAGTGACAGTACTGCAACAGGCCTTTTCTTTTACCATTGAAACTAAGGTATGTAAATGAGGCATGCTAGTACTGAATTTGGGTATTCCATTGTTGGTCGCAGAAGCTTAACACAAACTGGAGTTACCATTGCAACCCTTTCTTTGGGTGTGTGCTCTTTACATTGTTTATTTATTTTGAGTGCCATTTGTGACAAGTGGAGTTTTTAATCTTGATTGATGACATAGTGTTAATTTGTGTATTGATAGCGTGTGATCCTTCTGCATCAATAACTACCTTTATATTTTTAATTATGATATGCACCATGTTTTAGTGTTGTGTTTCTGTTGCTTTATATGTATGTATGTTGTTTGTATCGTGCAGACCTAGCCAAATAGTCTACGGAGTGCTGTATAGGGTCAAAGGCAATACAGTCAATTAGAGATGAGCAAAGGAGCTTGTCATTGTACTCTTTCTGCATTGTGAAGTTGTGTTCTTTACAGCGGTGTGTCTTGAACTATTTCCTAAACCGGAGCAGAAGTTTTGGTTGTCCCTGTGGATATATGAATATTGTGCCAGATCATGGGTACATAGATGGAAAAGGCCTGCTGCCTTGTTTTTTCTGTTTTTACCCTTCTTTGTTTCCAGTCTAATGGTGGGCTGTTTGCAACTGGGCCACTAGAACCCTTAAGAAAAGAGGGAGGTTGGTCAAGATGAATTTGTAAATGATGCAGTTGGATTTAAGGATGGCGCAGGCTGACAAGGTGAACCAATAGCGTTCCATCAGAATGGGTGTGATGTGATCCTATTTCATCAAGCAGTGGGGGAGACCTGCTGCTGCATGGTAGGATCACAGTGGATGCCAATGTGGAATCTGGGATTGCAAGCAGCAAAGAATTATCACCATCCACTTGCAAAAGTGTGAGGGCTTGAACAGTATTATTGTGTTTTTTTAGCAGTTTGATCCTTGAGGGTGACGTTGGTGTCCAGGGTGAAGCCACGTCACTTGGAATTCGGTGAAAGTTGGGGCTCAAAGCTGCCAAGGCTCATGTTCTTGAGCCAGGTCTGTACTTTTTCCTGCTTGTTGTTTTTGGCAAATAGAAATAATTTTGTCTTGGTTGACTTGAGCTGGAGGTAGGCTCTGACAACCAGTTCTCAATGATGTGCAGGCAGTGTTCGAGCAGTAGGATGTCTGGAGCAGAGACCACTTTCTGTAAGAGATGTTTTTCATTGGCATATTGATGATTCTTAATGCTGCCATCTGTAAGCGGAGCCCCAGAAAGCTCTATATAGAGGTTGAAGATGAATGGAGATGGGAAGGATACCAGGGAGATACACAGGAACATGAATCTTTTGGGATCTCTAGGTGCCCACATGAACAAACTGGCGTCTATTGGATAGGTATGAGAACCAGTAGAGGGCATTACCATTGAATCAGTTTCAAGAATTGATTCCGAGAAACCATGCAGTCAACATTTATAGTGATTGAGTTGTTGTGTGAGGGTTCTTGTACTTTTTTATACTATTGCTGTGTGCTGATCTTTAGGGTATACTCCTTGCAGAATTATGAAAACTGACAAACATGATGAATACCATCATTAATTTGATGAAGCATGTAAAGTTGATTAACATTATTAGGAAAAAAAAACACAAGGCTGCCCCACTTTCTACTCCGATCCCTCGAGCGTACTTCAGACATGTTTCTAGGAGGTGGAAAATATTTGAGCTGTACATTAAAACATAGGACTCAAAAAATCTAGAACCTAAGGGTTAGTATTTCTTTGGTAAAGAAAGTGCTGCGGCAAGCTGCTGCCCCGGTTTGAGCATCAGGGAAGAGTAAACATGGCCATTGTTCCTGTAAAGACTTATGCCATTCCTCCTTCTTGTCCCCGGTCATCTCTCCTAAATGAATTAATCGTGAAGCCAGACTCAGCACCTCAGCATTTGCAGCTCCTGTTTTGATTACCTGGTGGTTACAGGATGCCACTCACTGAGGGACCAGGGCAGATGCTGCACCGCCAGGGGCCAGCGTTGAGGACTTCTGTTACAGAGATTCTTCTGACAGGAGCCTTCAATGTGTGTGTGTGAAGCACCCAGACAGCTGCACTCTTTCTTGTCTTGTGATATACTGAACCTGCATGACTATTTTACACCTCTTCTAAGGCAGCCTAAAGTGATGTTCATTATTGGAAGAGTTTACATTGAGTGCATTCTGCCCTAGTTCTGGCCCCCTTTTCATCTTGGGGCCTCCATCTCAAATTGTGGCCATTTAATCCAGTGGACTGCATGCAGTAGTGTTTGCTTATGCTATAGTATGTTTATTAGCAGGCTGACTGAAGGTCGGGAAATGGAAGTTTGTCACATTAGTTTGCTTCCGTGCGTGACGCATACCACTACAAGGCAATGGCAGCATAACTTTGCTGATTAGGTCACTCTAACAAGGTTTCTTATTTTGCTCAGGAATTTGTTTATTCTGGAGTAAATGGACTGTCATACATGGCAAAATTAGTGATGCAAAGGGGTTTGGGTGTGGGAAAACATGGCAGGTGGTGGCTAAGGTTCTTAGGGGCATAAATACAGCAATGCTAGTGTGCCCACTGCCTTCTGACCTTACTGTCTGCCTTTCTTTTGTGGGCCAGGTTTCGCATGAAATGCCACCTCTGTGTAAATCACATTGAGATGCAAACTGATCCTGCAAACTGTGACTATGTCATAGTGAGTGGTGCTCAGCGAAAGGAGGAGCGTTGGGATATGAAGGATAATGAACAGATTTTGACCACAGGTGAGTGTGCATAAGGAGAACAAATATTTATATGGGTGTAACAGGAAAGTAAGTGTGGCAGGTGACCACTCTGGAAAGCAAGTCTTGCAGCTGTTCTCTGTGTGATCTTGGTTAATATTCATAAGCACTATCTATGCTATTCTTCCAGCTGATCCTCATCAATAGTCATAAGCACTGAATAGTCCTACCCACATGCGGCGATCCTGGAGCACTTTAAAATGACACATAAATGTATAATAAACTTTGTACCATAGTATCTTACATATAGATGTTCAGCATTAAAGGCTAAAAATTGCCAGATTTCATTGAGTTTTCATTTTAAAAAGAAGGCAATTACGTAGAAATGTGTCACTAATTAGAAGTGACATAATGTATGCACTTTTTAGTGACCATACAAAATCTTTCACAAACCTTTTTAAAAGGGAAGGGGATATGAGACATGGTTAGCCATTAGGTTGCCATGCAACCCATTGCAGAGGAAAACTGGCACTGTGCCTTTAAGAACCTCGCAATACACCCCGTATCCCATTATGCCTCACAGATAAAACTGGTCAGTTCGTTTTTCTGGTCCTGTAGACTGGATCCTGGGGCACTCAGCTCAGCCTTTTTGGCCTAAAAAATATTGATAAATCATTCTGTAACCTTTTATTTTAGAGTGATTCAACGTTTTTCAGCACCAAGAGTGCAATTACATTTTTTTCTGACACAAAAAATATATTATTTTGTTGTTGGAACGCCTTCCCTTTTTGTGAAGTGCCCTTCTGTGGAACAAAAGACATCTCAGACAGATCCTCACTCAGTCTGCATTGTTTACCTTCTGGAAGATCATCACCCTGGCACAAGTACACAGTGTCAGAAGTTTTCCAAAAGAACTCTCCAAGGACAGAGATAAAATCAGGTTGCATGGCCTCCAAGAGAAAAGACAAACTACAGCATCTGGGTCATCAAAAGGCCTTGGAGAAAGTATTCTTCTTCCAAAGAACCTTGTTCTCGCTCCAAGGACTCTCATAGAAGGAGAGAGAAACCGTTAGAGGAAGAGTAGATGCTCCCAGTGGGGGTCAAGAAGCATGGCTTTGAGGACGAAAAAGATTCCGCTGTATTTGCTGGCGATGGGTACACTGTCAAAGACACCATTAAGACATCACTTGCCATCAAAGCACTTGACATTTGTTGAAAAAAGCAACCTTCAACGGCAAAGTTGCCATCAACAACGCATCAACTCTTTCAGTTGAAACACATCTTGATTTTGAAAACATCGTCGAAAGACATCAGACATTATACATCAAAACATACAACACCATCCTTACCATTTCTATTCTCTGCTGCACTGTACATCAAGGGCTAGATCTCAAACTTAAGTATTTCACCAGGCTAGCTAATAAAAGGCATATCAGCAATGGAGACATGGGAGTGACCAGTTTAGAACTTCGAGTAAATCTCAAAGCCTACAGTTTACCCAGTACAAAAAGTACAATGCCTTGGAGCAGTGCTAGATGCCCAGTTTACAAAAGTGTATCCTTCAGAGGAGATGTTATCATCAACCTGTCTGAAGTGTCAGTCTCTTACACACTTCTTATTCAATGTGAGACATATCTCACCCCTACTGGGTTCGATGCCGTCCTGCATTTATCTGGGCCTGCATGCAAATGTTCACATGAGGCCCTTGCCATAATGCCTGGAGGACCAGTGGAATCAGTTCTCTCACCACTGAGAAAATAATCTGATCCTCTCACTCTTCAGTGCCAGAAATCACTGCCAACTAGAGACCCAATTTCTAACAGACCTTTAGGAAATTCCACATGATTGTGGCCATGTATCAAATCAGATAATAGTTGCAGCAGATGGCACTTGAGATTGGCTGCTCATGGCCCAACTTGACGGTGTGGCTCCTGAATTCCACCTATGTGGTCATCTAGGTCTTCTACAAGGCTGTATGGACATCCTATGAGAGGCTAAACAACCTTCCATGAGAAAATTGTATATCTTTAGTGCAGTGGTCTTCAAACCATTTAATTCTTCTGTTACTGTTTTTAAAATGCAATCATATACATGATGCCAAACATACTATTCTGATCTGGCTGGCCTTATTATGTGTAAAAGTATCCAAAGTGTGATTATTAGAAGGAGGGGTTAGGGGTTTTGAAGACTATTTGGACGCCCTTACCTTTTGACACGTACTCCCAGCTTGGATATAAGTGACAAAACATGTTAGTGATGGCCTGTTACAGAGCGGTTTACTGCTGCTTACTTTTTGTCAGCTTAAAATAAAGCCCTGTTATCAGCATAATGATTCTCTTTGCCAGAGTCTGGCACCCCTTTCCCAAAGCACACTCCACACGGATAACAGCTGCAACCATAGCTCTTCTTAGGAATGTCCCCATTTCAAAAATATGTGAAGCTGCTATTTACAGATCTCTTCATACCGTTAAATAGACACTGTTGTCTAAATTCAGACTCATGAGCAAATACTCAAGTAGGGCAGGCTTCTTTGAGGAACCTTTTTCGGTGATTTTTGGAGAGGTTTTTATTTCAGGCCCCCCTTATTTGTGAAAAGGGGGGCTTGCTGTTCTGTTCAGTGCTTATGACTATTCATGAGGATCCCCTGGAAGAGAAGGACAAGTTACTCATCTGTAGTCCTAGTTCACCCTTAAGGGAATCCTCACCAATAATTATAAGCAGATCCCACCTCACTGAACAGGAGCTATTACGTCTTTCAACAGTTTTTTTCCCCAGGATTCCTAGTTTCCATACAAAATTACCCGACCTAACTGTTATCTGTGAGGCATGATGGAATATAGGGTGTATTGTGAGGTTCTTAGAGGCACAGTGCCAGTTTTCCTCTGCTATGCTTTGCACAACAGCCTGTTGGCTAACAATGTCTCATAATAACAATGTTTCTTTTTAGAAAGGTTTGTGAAAGTTTTTGTATTGTCACTTTTTAGTGACCATAATATTATTAGGGATGCATGTCCATCAAACAATCAATCAGTCAAGATTTGTAAAGCCTGGCTAATCATCCAACATGGTATCCAGGCGCTTGCAGCTCCCAGAGAAAGCAGTGAGAAAGAAGGAAAAGGCACACAAAACCCAGTGGGAAAAGTAAGGAGAAAGCAGTGAGAAGAGGGAAAAGCAATGAGAAGGCACACAAAAAATGAGGGAAAAGCAAGGAGAAAGCACTGAAAACTAGGAAAAAGCTAGGAGAAGGCACACAAACTGGGGGAAAAACAAGAAGAAAGCAGTAAACATGACAGAAAAGCAAGAAGAAGAAACACAAAAAACTGCAAAAAAGCAAGGATAAGGCAGTGAAAACAAGGGAGAATCAAGGAGCAGGGATACAAAAAAAATGGGAGAAAAAGCAAGGCGAAAGCAGTGAGAAGACACTCACAAAACGTGGAAAAAAAGCCACATGCCATGTGTAGAGGGATTGGGTGTTGCAGAAGGTGGGGTGTAGGCCATGCAGAGTAGGGGTGGGGGATCATAATGCCCTTGATGGTCAGGGTGCAGGTTGCTCACGGAGGGTGGGATTCAGAATTCAGAACCTGGCAGATACATGTGGGGCCCAACAGCAGTAAAGGAAGTTCCCACAGGACACCATGGGAGAAAGCGTGCTTCCGGAGGACTGTATATGCACACTGAGATAGGCTGTGTGCCCTATTCCCACTGTGCACATCTAAAGGCTGTTTGCCGCAGGGGTTGCACACCTACGAAGGATGTTTTTCATTTAGAATAGGATTAAAGTTTAAATTGATGTTAAAATCATTGTTAATATCAATATCTTAACATAAGTTAAATAATTATGACATAACATATTACATCTCAAATTACATCATTTATGACATTCATGATACTGCTATTCCCTTTACTCCATAAACCATTTTGAATCCGAAAGTTGATAGTACAGGGCCTACAGTGATATACAGCATAGAATTACTGTGTGTGTGTATATATATTTGTGTGAATAGACTGGAAATAGCATAGGCCCTGGAGACATTACTGCCTGTGCATGTCCTAAGTTATATGGTGCGCAGTTTACCTAACAGTAAAGTTGCACCTGGTGTTTGTACAGGTATATTTCAAAGTATGTTGTCAGAATTTCCCTGAAGGCACTGCACACCACTGTTGAAGAATGTACAATATAGGAGTGACCCACTTACCGATAGCTTAACTCAAATTGTGGTTGTACGTGTAACTTTAAGGTTGTATGCCATTGTGCTCATCTCAGAAAAGTTTGTTTATTTTAACCTAACTACTAAGGGTTTTCTATACATACCTCTCCACCTCCAGGCTCAAAATAGCACAGCTTGTTGAATTACTTACAGCCCACAAAGCCTGCAGCACACTCTCACAGTGATTGGATCATATCACAGCAAACTGTATTTCTCACACCTTGTAGCCCCCTGTGAAGTACTCCAACACCCTACACTGGTATAAGAGGTGCTATAATACAAACTAAATACATGTGACGGAGAAGTTATGGAGAGATGAGGCCCTTATGGTTTTACTTCTTTCCCCACCACATATTAATTTTAATAAGCTTTCTCAGATCTTATGTACCTTAAAAATAAAAAGAGAAATGTAAATCATATAAATTGTTTGGGGGTCCCCAGCTTCCAGTAGTGATTCGGTGGGGGGGTCCTCAGGAGTCAAAAGGTTGGCAACCACTGCAATAGATTAAGAGCCAACCGAGCCGAGTAATTATAGACCCCTGTGATTGTTGACAGTAAAATATATTTGCAAAAGTGTTACCAATGAAACTAGAGAAACGTTTACTCTGTTTCATCAACCGCCATCTGACAGGCCGTAAAACAGGTAGGTTAGCAACCTTGAATATTAGTCAACTTTATGATCTTGGGTTTTTTGCTGACCATTTGAAGGCTGTGTAGCTAGAGCACTTGACACTCCTTCCTCCAGCTGCCCTGCTGCTTCCCGCACGCTGATCTTTATTATTTAATCAGTTAATGGTTAATGCTATATGCATTTATAATGTTAAATTATAGAACACTCTTTGAAATGTTGGTGTTCACCTACATTAACACTATTTTACTCATAATCCCAGGAGAAATCCTTATGCGTCTTACATATAACCCTATATCCTCAAGTATTATTATTGCTTCCAGTTAGAGAATATATTTTAAAAGATATGGTAGATCTCACTGTCAACACTGATCCTTTTTTTCCAATATTCAGTATGGTTTGTAAATTTGTATTTTACGTGGTTTTAAAAAATTGGCAAAAAAATAATTAAACTAATTAAAAAAAAAAAAAAATAATATATATATATATATATATATATATATATATATATATGTATGTATGTTTGGTGACAGGAGTATGATCTAAAAGTATTCGGAACATCGTGTTGTGGTCAGTTGTATTGAGCATTACACTCTGTTCTGTCTGTCTCCTAGAACATGATGAAAAGAAGAAGCTGGAAACTGATCCTATGTATCGGTTGGAGCATGGCACAGAAGACCAGAAGAAGCTGCAGAAAGCTATTCCGACTCTCGCCAACATCCAAGAGGCTCAGAGTGCGTGGAAGGACGACTTTGCACTCAACAGCCTTCTAAGAAAGAAGTTCCGGGTAGGCAGGCAGACATGCATGTCTTTCTTCTTCTTTTAGAATCTATTATTGAAATTCTACCACGTTTCCTAGTGTGTGCAGTGGTGACTCTGGTATTCGATAATACACACAAAAACAACTCGGAATGCTTTGACATTTGATTGGAAAGCAAAGCTTGCTTCACGAAAATAACTTTCCAGGATGTTTACCTTGAAGACCGGTGGTAGTGGCATACCTGCTGTGTGCTGCAAAAGAAAGCGTCTGTTTTTTACCCCTGCAAATAGCATCAACGAATGATTTGCAGTGCTAAAATCACCATCTTCCCAGCTTTCAGGAACAGGCAGACTTCAATCAGAAAACCACATTTTTCTAAACAGTTTTGTTATTTTACTAGGACGTAGCACATTTTTCCTATTTTTTTTTTTGTGCTTTCAACCTCCTTCCAGTTAGTGGTGGTGATCCTAGAAAGCTATAGATTTCTACAAAGTAGACAAAAGTCTGAATTCAGCAAGGGGCCATTTGCATAGATCCTTCAAGGTTTTCGTATAGAAAGCAATAGTTGAAATTAAAAAAAATATCGAAATTGAGTTGAAAAAAACAGCCATCTGTGTCTCCATTTTCATCTGTTACTTCTTATAACTATGGCAGATTTTTTTAAAGCAATATACTTTTATTTCCACTGGACCCTTCTGGTTGCAGGGATATTTGGGGCTTGTAGGTTAACCAAGAGCCCTAGGTATCCAGAGCCAATAACTGAGCTGCACCTTTCAATGGTTTTTCATTGTGTACCAGGTATACAGTAATTCAATTGGTAAAATATAAACAGTGAAACATAGGTATCAAGGAAACCTATGTATTTCCAAAATGGGCACAATATATGAAGTTTATAAGCAGTGTCTTTTTGCACATCTCTGAATTTGTGGATACTCATACTAGCATGTGTATTAGAGGGCATTTCTCAAAATGACTTCTTTCTTACATTTGGAAGGCGCAGATGCAGAGTAAGACAATTGGTAATAACACTTGTTCTACTTTTCTGTGTTCCCCAAGGTCTCCTGATAAAAGTGGTACCTCACTCATGTGGGTAGGCCTAGTGCCATTAAAAAGTGACCCTTTTTTTTTTTGCAATGTGCCGAGCTGTGGATTTTGGCTCTAGCTCACCCTGCACCTAGGGAAACCTAGCAAACTGTACATTTTTGAAATCTAGACACCAGTGGGAATCCAGGAAGGGGAAACGTGTGGCTCTCACTAGGTTCTGTTACCCAGAATCCCTTTCAAATACCCAAATTTGTCTAAAACACATTTTCCTCAGATTTCTGGGATAGAAACTTCTGGAAACGGTGGGGAGCCACAAACTTCCTCCCACCCAGCATTCCTCCAAGTCTCTGGACAAAAATGGTACCTCACTTGTTTGGATAGACCTAGGGCCCACGACCAGAAACAACCCAATACTAACATATATGCAGCACATGTTTTCACCGAAACCTAACCCTTTTTCAAATGTGGGTAGCTCTAGATTTTGGACCCCAGCTCAGCCGACACCAAGGGAAACCTAGCCAACCTGTATATTTCTGTAAACTAGAGATCTAGGAGAATCCAAGACTATGGCCCTCATTCTAACTCTGGCGGGCGGCGGTTGCCGCCCGCCAGGCAGGAAGCGCCATTTGGCCGCCACACGGCCAAAATACCGCTTCCCCCATTCTGACATTCCCGCTGGGCCGGCGGGCGCTAAGCAAGTTAGCGCCCGCCGGCCCAGCGGGAATGAGGGCCGCAACACAGGAGCCGGCTCCGAATGGAGCCGGCGGTGTTGCGGCGGTGCGACGCACCCGTCGTGCTTTTCACTGTCTGCTAAGCAGACAGTGAAAAGCCACCCTGGGCCCTGTTAGGGGGCCCATGCCAGTGGCATGGGCAGTGCAGGGGCCCCGAGGGGCCCCAGGAAACCCGTTCCCGCCAGCCTCTTCCTGGCGGTGAAAACTGCCAGAAACAGGCTGGCGGGAAGGGGGTCAGAATCCCCAAGGCAGCGCTGCCCTGGAGGATTCTCCCAGCCGGGGACCCGGCTGGGCGACTGCGGCTGTACCGCCGCAGTCGGAATGACAAATGAAGCACCGCCAGCCTGTTGGCATTGCTTCCGTCATTCGCGACCCTGGCGGTCTATGACCGCCAGGGTCGGAATGAGGGCCTATGTGACTTGCATGGATCCCATTAGGTTTTCTTACCCACAATGCCCTGCAAACCTCAATCATTTCCTCAAAACCACCCATTTTCCTTACATTTCTGTGATGGCGACTCCTGTAATCTGCAGGAATCCACAAAATTCCCACCACCCAGCATTGCCCACTTCCCCCGTACCAATAAAAATGCTGTCTCAACTCTGTGGCTGGGCCTAGTGCTGTGACTGAAACGACTGAAACCAAGGACAATGGGAGCGTTTGCGCAGAGACTTCTATTGACCTGGGTAGATCCATTTGAGTCAATGGCACTAGTTCTAGCCACACAAGTAGGGCACAGAGTCTTTATTGGCACAGATGGGACAATGCTGGGTGGTAAAAATTTTGTGGATTCCTGAAGTTTCCATCACAGAAATGTAGAGAAAATGTGTGACTTCAGGCAAAGTTGGAGTTTTGCATGGCATTGAGGGTAAGAAAATGGTATGTGGTGCATTTGAAACAATCCACCCTGGACTTCCCCAGATGTCTACTTTTCAGAAGTGACTGGCTCTGGTAGCTTTTTCCAGATAGCAGCCTACCCATGCCAAAAAAGGGTGGCTGCTCACCACTGCAAGTTGGAGGATATTGGGAGTTAGCCAAGCTCTGCTGGCCCATATGTGAAGTCAACACCCAAAACAGTCAAACCTCCTTTTCCTTGCCATTGGGATGAGATGCTTTAGTCTTCAGGGCAGAAAGACTGTGCCCATTTTTGGTGGAGGGGCATTACCATGCCAATTCTGGGAAGCCCCCACCCCTAATAGTCCCTGGTGCCTAATAGGCTTTCTTCCCCCCTGGGGGCAGATCAGGGGCTATTGCCCCCATCTGCTTCCTTGGAAGGGGGGGGGGGGAGGGCAGAAAGACTGTGCCTATTTTTTTTAGGGTGGCGGTATTGTAATGTCCATACTGGTCAGCCTTCACCCATACACTAGTTTAAAAAAACTTTAAAAAAAGTAATACCTGGTGCCCAGTGCCAGATCGGGGACTATTGCTCCCATCTGCCACAAAGACTGCATGTTTTTTTTTGTTGTTGTTTTGGTTGGGGTGGGGGCATTGACAGGGCAATCATGGCCCGTCCCACCCTTACACTAATTACATTTTAAAAAAATCCTTGTGTCTTAGTTGGCTATTGCCTGCATTGTGCCGCCCCCTCCCCCCCAAAACCACCCCTGAAAGACTTCCTGTTTTTTGGGGGGTGGGTGTATTCACGGGGCCATCATGGCCTGCCCCTACCCTAATTTAATAAAACAAATTCCCTAGTTCCTAGTGGGTTTTCTGCCCATTCCCTCCCCCACCCCCTTGGAAGCGAAAGCCCTTACCCCAAGGGTCCGCTCCCACTCCCTGGTGCCTAGTGGAGTGGTTCCCTGCTTGGAGATTGCTCTCCTTGGGCAATCCCTAATCAGGGATCCACTTGGGATACTCTCCACTTTCTGATGATGCCTCTCCCATCTGGATCAGTGCTCGAGCGGCTGAGATAGCCCCACGAGCACCGATGCAGAGAAAGTGAAATGAGCCAATCTGCTCACTTCACTTTTGTTTCGTACTGATCGTCATTTCCTCGAAAACCCAAAAACAGTGTTGGGAGATGGTGAAGCTCTTTCTCACCTCCAGAGGCTGTGTTTTTTGTAGCAGGGGAATCCCTCTGGTGCCTGCACCAGAGGGATCTCCTGGCTCATGTGTGAGGATGACTGGGAACTGTCCAATGCACACGAGCACCATGGCGGAGGGCGGATCCCAGCCGTCCTCTGCATGCAAGAGGTTAAAAAAAAAAAAGAAAACTTGAAAAAAAATGGTCTTCATAGAATTATTGTTATTGGGGAAATACAGTGGCACCCTTCCCAAAATGATTACTTTCACATGATTATTCAAAATATAAAATGTATTAAGTTTTTTTAGTTTTAATGTTATCGATCATTTTTAGTTTCTAAAGTGCAGGTATACAGAGTACAGGAAACCTTATACATACATCAGACCCCACAAGTGAGATCTTTTAGGATGGAATTGGAGACCGTAAGAAGTCCATACTGTTTACAAGAAGGTTGCTGCCCGGGCAGACGTTTGATCGCATTAACTGCAGTGAGAACCAAAGGTTGTGAAACCCATCCAAAAGGAGCATAGCTCCAGTCCTCTCAAATACACTAGCACCTCTCCTCCCAGGGCACTTGCATCTGCCCACTGGCCTCCAGGGCACTGCACCAGCAGCTCCCTGTGGCACAGGGCCACCAGTGTAGGTGTATCTCCCAGGGACAAACTGAGGACAGTCTCCAGAGCATGCTGTGGACTTCTACAGAAGCACCTGTACGGTCAGCTCCATGACAGGGCACCAGTACTTCACCAGGGCAGCTCAATCCACCACTGGTCCCCTCATCGCCCAATGACCCCTACACATTATGCCTCTAAACTGGCGACCTTAAACACAAGGGTAAGACCCTTCGCTCCCAGAACAAAGCACTGACTGGCATCATCTCAGGGACCCGCACACTATCCTCAAGGCGGGCTCCGCTGCTTCCTGGGGAATCTGGACCTTTCAAAGACACCTACCCCCTCCATACCAAAGGTATCCAAACTGGTCACAATCTTGGAGCATGTCAGGAGTCCCTTGGTATACAGTAAGTGCTCCATGTGAGACTCTCAAGCCTCTAGCACAGAATTTTTTCTACTTTAGTCATTGTGATAGCACTAGAGGCATGCGCTAGCCATGGAGTGAGGATCCCCCGCAGTGCTCTGGGTTTGTGGCACAGAGGGCACGTGCCGGCATCAAAGCGACACTGTTCCAGGCTTCATCCCTAGCAGTGTCCTTGTAGAGCTGCCCCTGTTCTTTAGTGATAGACTGTCAGCAGAGCTGCTGTAATCCTTGTGGCCCCTTGGAGGTTAGCAGTAGTTAGACCATCGTGTGATGCACATGTGCAGCTGGCAGGAGCCTTAGAAGAATCAGCTCAAGGCCAGGACTGGTTAAATAAACCAGATCCCTCCGACACCCCCGCTTGTCAATTGGCAGGGCTGGTACTTATGATGGCTCTGAAGCGCTGGGCTGGTTAGCAGTTAATGCCCTGGACGGGATCTGGGCTGTGGTCCTTTGTCCTGTACCCATTGTGCTCTGGACTGAGTGGGAAGGTGAAGATGTTACTTCTGTGTCCTGCTCTGTGACCCGCCAGGTGTGGGCTGTGCGTGGAGCCGGTGTTCCTCCAGTGGTTCTGGAGGGACACCGAGTCTGCTCTGGGATGGGTGATTCTGCTCAGGTTGCTCGGGCTAGGCCCAGGGGTCCTGCTGGTCCTTTGGCTCCCGTTCCTCAGGCTGCTGCAGTCCTCCAGCGAGTCTCTGTGGGAACGCTCCCAGGAGGCCCGGTGCCAGAGGTGGCCTGGCAGTGATCCAGACCACCTCGGCCGCCTGCACTGGCACCTCAGGATGCAGATGAAGGCTCTCTTAAACTCCTTGCTGGAGCAGGGGTAAATGATGGGGTTCAGGCAGCTGTTGAAGTATCCCAGCCAGAATATGACCTTGAATAATATTTCTGGTGGCTTCGGCAACGAGGGTATTGACCCCAGTGGCAGAATTATGAAGAAAGATAGCCAGCACATGATGAACATTCCGACCACAATTACCAGAGTCTTGGCTGCCTTCTTCTCCCTGGAGAATTTGAGAAGCCTGAGTGACAGCGAGCTGCACGGACTGTGGCCCTTGGACCTGCTGCTGAACGAGTCGCTGCCCTGCAGGTTCCTGTGGTGGATATGCAAGGTCAGCTCCATGGAGTCCAAGCACTCCTTCATCACCTCTGCCTCAAGGTTCTTGGTGGTCCTCTGGGCCACAATGTAGACCCTGCAGTACATGACCAGGAGGACGCTCAGTGGGATGTAGAAGGAGCACAGTCAGGATATGACCGCATAGGAGGGTTCCTGAGTGATGCAGCACACCTTGTCATCTGGCGGGGCCTGCTCCTTCCATCCCAGCGGAGGTCCTATGGAGATGATGATGGATAGGATCCAAACGCCCAGCAAGGCCAGGATGGCCTTCTTCTTCGTCATCAAGTCCGGGTACTGCAGAGAGTAGCGCACTCCAATGTATCGATCGATGGAAATGACGCACAGGCTCAGGATGGAGGCCGTGCAGCGTAGGACATCGACTGCCGCCCAGATGTTGCAAAACACCCACCCCAGCACCCAGTAGCCGATGACATCCAATGCTGCAGAAAAGGGTAGGACCGTGAAACTCAGCAGCAGGTCAGCAATGGCCAGGTTGACGATGAAGTAGTTGGCGTTCGAAGGTGTCTGTGGCAGACGACGGACAGGATGACCACGATGTTGACTACAATGGCAAAGACGATGAAAGCTCCCAAGATGAGGCCCACCGTGGTGGCCCTAGCGAGATCCAGCACGGGCAAGGTCTGGTTGTCGGCCGAAGGGAGCGAGTTGTTCCTAATGGCACCGCTATAGGGGAGCTCCCAGCCCCCGTGATCGACCAGTTCTCACCAGGTGAGGGATACATTTTACAAAGAGTCGCCCATAGCAAGCTCATTTTTTTGAAAAGGAGCCAGTGTAAAAGGTCCCGCAAGTATTAGTTGTTCTCGCCATGTTCGTGTACAGACCGCAGTCATTTAATGCAGAGTTCATTGCGTGCCAGCTATCTCCATATAGAAAGTTTTCATTCAGAAGCAGGGAAATCATCTACAGCCAACGAAAAGAGAGGCTCTAAACTAGCCCGCATAGAGAGCTGGATTATCTTGTCCGGTTCCAATCCAGGATCTGAGCAGGATCGTCACGTGCCACGCGTTGGTAAGTGATGCTCTGGACGCACGCAGCTTCACTTGCACACTTCCTTCCCACGCACATCACCACTACTCACAGGAGCGCGACTGCAGCCTGCGCCCGCACTGCGCTGTTTGTTTCACTCCATGCAGACAACTGATTTCAACGTGGCTATGGTCCATTTCATTTGAGGTCAGAGGTCAGAGAAGTGAAAGGCTGGAGGACGCATGGAGCCTTAGCATGGGTGGTTTCTGACCCTTGCCAGAGCAGTGCCTGCCCCCTATCCCTTGTGCGACCAGCAGGACAGTCTGTACTGTTGGGACACGCGGCTCCCTCTGCGTCTCTTGGAGTTTGGAGAGAGCTGCAAGAGCAAAATGTATTAAGTTTGACAAACCATTGTCACACAAAACTACAGTACTATTTATACTAAAAATAATAATAAACATCACAGTGTGTTCCTAGGTCAGCATTTTATGTCTTGTTTAAAACAAAAGCCGGTCTTTATTGTATAATTAGTGGTACGTTTTGACTACAGTCAGACAACTATTTGTAGACCAATCATTCCCTCAATTTACCCTGAGCACTACTGGATGGGAGGTTGTTGCATTGAAGGCCTTAAAAATATGTACGAGGAGCCAGAAATTGCAGTTGTAAACAACAAAAAAGTTGAGAAACCCAGCTATGGGTTTGCTTCCCTACCTAGTAAGTACAGATAAGTGGTTATGTTAGATGGCCAATTGGACCTGCAGTGTATCTGAAGATTAGTCATTTGTGATCAGCCTGAATGCTGAACACTGTCCACTTTTCACCCACCATGCCAACTGTACAAAAGCACAGAAGAGCCATGAAAAACAGGACATATGACTGTCCAAAGGCCACAGAAATCACCCATCCTTTCTCCTGAGTGCCAGCATACTGGGAAGACAGCCATATCAGACAGTGAGTAATTTTAGTGAGTTTTGCTCTAATGGGTTCCTCTAGTAGGACTGTTTTTTGTTCATAAACCACATGCTTCTAAATTGTTTAAAATGTGTAGAATGTGGTTATTTTTTATATTTAACACATTTATAGCCAAATGGATTGATGGATCATTATATGTCCAACGCCTATTGGAAGGCAAAAAGGTGTACCGCATAGCAGCAGAAGTTCCAATTAAAAGTATCATCTACAATAGCTTAAAACCTATTATGAAAATGCCTATTCTGAAAATGCCAGGATCTGCTGAATTCTCGGCTGACCTTGCTTTCACCAGTTCTGCTAAGTTAGTTCTTGAAAGCTTTAACCTCATAATTGGTGAGAATCCGTGGTTCGCCTGCGCTTGACTGGTGGGCTTAGAAACCTATTGAGGCCTATCAGATCCAACCTTATCCCAGGCTACCAGATACACTTTCATCAGAGGCCCTAGACCTGTGCTTCCTAGAGACTTAAAGTTTTACTCCTATTTAAGCCCATAGTTTTGCCGCATGAATACTTTTCTGGATTCACATGCTGCGCATTATTCCGCCACCTAGTGGTTGAGTCTGGAATGGTCTTGTTTTCTTCCTTTTCTTTTTCTTTTTTTTTTTTTCCCTCTTTTGGGCATCGTCCACCACCATTTGGTGTGTGGTCCCGTTCCCTGCATGACTTCAGACGGCGCCTCGGAAGTTCCTGCGCGTAGTAGCCATATTTAGATTCTTTTTCTGCCTTTGGGGTCTGGAAGCTAAAGGTGGAGCTTTGAATTTTCTTGAGACAAAGGCGAAAAAATCAAAGAGGAATCAAGGTTTATTTTCTAGAAGATATTGCTGAACGAGGGAAGTGAACATCGACCAAGAGGAGAGAGCAATCCCTGACAGGGGACGCAGACTGAATCTGCAGGTGGCAGAAGAATGAAGCAAGGTAGGGGTCATGGAAAATACCCCATTTAAATTCTACCCAAGCTGCCACCGCAAATTTGCCCAACGGGACCTGCAGAAAATCTGCAACCTCTGACTACCAAGAGACCACAGAGACGAGGCCTGCACCACTTTTGTACCTAAAACTCTTAGGGCACATCGAAGGCAGAGAGAGGAACACCACGCAGCGATGCAGGGCAATAAACATCAGGAGTCACTGAGGGAACTGGGCCTATCCAGTGACTAAGAAGAGCAGGCTGGAGGCGCAGAGTCGACACACGGGGTTGGACATCAAACCCGTTGAAGGGGACACTGAGGAAAAACACCGTCAAAGAACTCGTCAAAGGACGTCGAAAGAAAGGCCGAAAAGGTAAAGAGACGATAGAAATCCTCGGAGGAGAAAATCCCCAAAAGGAAGTACCACAGGCCAGCCTCAACAACCAAAAAATCGATGATTGAAGGCCAGCCACGAACAGGAGAGCCCCGCAGAACCCAAACTAGGGATACTAAAGAAGGCAGAGTGCCGAAACAGGCAAAATCCTCCACGGGGAAAGAAACCATAAAGCCATTAGAGGAAGAACACGCCAAAGCAATGCCAAAAAAGCGACCATCGACGATACAAGATGTCGAAAAGGCATTGGTGGTGGAGAAGAAAAGATGTCGACCAGAGGCCCAAATGGCGGCGCTCCGGCAGCGAAAAAAGGAGCTTGACGACTCACTGAAACAATTCTGAATTTCACCAAAACCCTCGACAACCAAAGACCTCACGAAGAAGAGACAGAAGAGAAGTTGTACGACCCTGAAGGGGACGAAGCAACGGAGTTTCGAGGATGACTGGAATTACCTTGAGACATAGAGCCCAGAAGAGGAGGTCAACAACTACCCCTCGAAGCTTTTGCCCCCTGACAACACAGCATGCTACAACAGCCCAGTGAAGTGGGCATCAGACACATATGAAGTACCTTTAAAAGAAGAGCAGGGAGGCTGCTGCTACTTACTGGAAACACTCATGCCATCAAGCAAGGGAAACCTTTATCTCCTCATGTTATACAGCATTTTGGACCAGGGCAAGGAGGCCTTCAAGGAACCTGATGCATCTAAGGGTGTGACATCAAAGGTGGTGAAAAAATACAAACCCTCCTCAAAGGACCCCATATACATCCAACGGAACACAGTGGCGGACTCTGTCATCATCACAACGGAAAGGAGAAGCAATGTACACACCTTCACAGGCCCCGCTCCTGCAAGGGAAAGCAAAAGGCTGGACATGGTGGGGAGAAAGATAGAGAGGGAAGCAGCAACGCAATGGCGTATAGCGTACTCAAATGCCCTTCTAAATAGATATGGCCACCCGTAGTGGGACGAAATCGAGGAGCTAATGAAAAAGCTCCGGGAAAGGGACAAGAAAAGGGCAAAGGCAATCATCCAGGAATGCAAAACCACCACCAGCTGTTTTGCTTCAATAATGACCGAGCTGAAACACTCTGGAATGCACTTCTTAGTACAAAGGAGACATTAATTATTTCACGTTGCAAGGTATATAAAAGGGGATTAGCATTCTGAAAGTGCACGTTTAAAAATGGTCACAGCAATGAAATGAAAACATGTACAAATGATTCTCCACCGTAATATACACAGCAAATATATGTCTATATTATAATTCAGAGCAAATAATGAATTAAAAAATATGCATCACAATGAGGCAAGGGCACAACTGCTTCATCTCCCTCCTATTCAGCATCAGACCGCCAGATCCAAGAATCGATCGAGGAGAGAAAGAGATCAATTATCCTCACAGGAAGGATGACACACTCCAGCGTCCTGGATATGCCTGACATCTACAAACACTCTGTCTCCGGTCCGTCTGGTTTCGGCCTCTTATACTTTGAAAAAACAAGAGAGGAAAATTCTAGAACCTCCCTCTCACTGCAGAAGTTTATTGGGGATTCATCTGAGATGTGCACTGCCGATTATAGGCAGTACAGAGGAGTGATGATGTGGCCCACTGTATCGAAGGCGATAATTCAAGGAGAATTGGCATGCTGAGTGACCTATACTATGATGTCTCTAAAACGTTGTTCCAGACATTGAGTTGCACTATTTTTATTGTGTATTGAGCCTCATTGTTTTATATGTAGGATATGATTGTTTTCTTTAGGGGCTTAAAGTTGGCCTGTGGCTACTTTAGCAGGATTATGTAGAGCTATAGGAGCACTGAATTGAAGCGCAAGTAGAAAGACAACGATTTACTCGTGTTACTGTCAGTTTAGATGGGACAAGTGGCCACTGTCCCTCCTGTATTCTGTTGCACTTCATGTGACTTTCTCTACCTTAATTGTTCCGCCTTACATTGGGAAGGTTAGGCAATTTGGTCCATGCCTTTTTGCTTCACCGTGACTGGGAGAGGTTTTATTATATGTCTAGGCACTTTTACTGTGCCCTTTCAGCCAGAATGCCAAAGTTCATGTGGCCTCAGGCTATATGCGGATCTCAGTCCTGAGGAAGACCCTTTTGATGTTGTAGAAAAAGCTCAACAATAACTGGTCTGAACTTCGATGATGCATATATGTTATGACCCACTTTTACTCTGAACACGGCAAAGAGCACTCATGGTTGATATAATGGCCGGTGTTGAACAGAAGTTGAAGAATCAAGAAGCGCCTCATATTGATTCAATTGTTTTATGTGTTTTTGTTGTGTTTTTTAAAGTCACTTGATCATTTGCATCTTCACATTTTTATGTCACTTTTGAAGACACACTTGCTGAAATTATTTTTCTGTAACTCTTGTTATATGAATGACCATATACAAAGGTGATCAGACTCTTGTGTGTTGGGAATCATTTATTGAAATGTCTGAGGTATATAGACAAAGTGCATACTATTTCTTTTCCATGATGGAATCCATTGTATATTCATAGGAGCTATGGGTGCAAGCAGTAGTTAGGGAGTAATGGATGAAGTGTTCCTCTTTTGAGGAGCAGAGGGATCAAGTAGTGTTTAGTGCCCTTAATATTGTAGCTGTTTCACCAGAGTTGTTTACAAAACCTGTTATTGGGGGTCTGAGTTTTTTTGTTAGTATGGTTTACCCATTCGGATTTTGTTAGCTAGCAAAGGGTGGGGGTATTTATTTTTCTTTGATGTAATTGGTGGTGGTAATGGTTAGGAGGGGTTGGGTTGGTCAGGTATCAGGCTGTCATATGTTTCTATGCTATTTCAATGAAGAAGGTAGCATGTGTGTTGAATATGGTTTTGGGTTTGAGTGGTTTCTGATCTGGTGCTTTGCCAGCTTATAACTGAAGAGCTCTCGAGTAATTTATGGCCTATTTGCTTCTCCATCATATTTTTATTTTGTATCAGTTGTCGTGCTGTTAAGAAGACTAATATGCCTAATGCCTATTGTTTGTATTGTCGATTGTAGGCTACAACAGGCTTTCTTTACGTTGTTCAGTGGATTGTGTTTTGCATGTCTGCCCTTCCTTTTATGGATTGTGACACATTTGTACTGCCCAAGTCACTGCTGCAGACTGTGTCTAACCACAACTTAGCTGCCTGTACACAGGATTATATGTCCCAATATTGATATCAATAATATCGACATTCACATAAATCATCTACAATATTGACTACCAACATACCGTCAAGCTAAGTGCACATAAGGAAACATAGAATGGCTCTTCTTAACTTCTATTTACCTTGAAGGTATAGTGGTAGTCAATATTGTGGAGTTGATAAAAGTGCAGGTACACATTAAAGCTCTTATGTTGTACAACACATTTGTTAACAGCTATTTTAAATTTCACATCCATCAATAAGAAACAAATGGCATTGAACATTAAAACACTAAACAAGAAAACTTGACTCTTCTAGATCCACAGTATCTCAAAGTCTATAGAACCAACATAGTATCTTGAGTCAAAATGTAGCCTTAGTCATTTTACTAAAGGAATTAAATACTTTGCCTCCTAAACATACCATGCATTGCTTTCGGTCAGAAAGACTCAACAGTTTACTGCATCAGTACCCCAAGGCACAGAGGCCCAAGACTACATAAATGGGGGAAGAGCCGTGAGGTAGCATAATGTGGTCAAAAAATATTAACTCAACCAAGTCCACGCCGCCGTTCAGCGTGAAGTTTTCTGGGTGTCGGGCAACACGCCCATGCAAAATGATGCACAATGAATAGCAAAACAAAATGATACCATATTGGGAAAATGATAACATATTGAAAACCATTTGAAAATTCAGCTTGGTACAACACCCTATTACATGTTCAGACGTATGTGGGTGCTCAAACCCTGCAAACACCTCACACTTCATTTGCACAACTTCAGACTCTCTTTCTAGAAATTGCTTGAACTGTTCTCTAAAGGCATCCTGAAGAATTGCTGAACAGGCCTGCAGTGCAGAAAGTCAAATAATGTAACACTGATTGCCTATAATCTGGTTTTGGGGCGTTGGTGCGGCATGCAAGCCATGAAGTCAGGCTGTGCTTGAGAGCCTGTCTCTCCTCCCACTGAGTGCCCCCCACAAGGAGACCTCACAGACTTACAAACACGTCTAAGATGTACAGAAGCATCAGTCCTCAACTGGCTGCCTTCTGGCTAGGCATTAAGGGGATCCTTTTAATAGACATCTATTCTGCATGATAAATACCACACTATAGTCAGTAGGGATGCTTCGTCTCACCCGTCATCCTCCTCCAACATTGTCACGGTGAGTTTATCGATATCCTGATGTACTCCTAAATGTATTTACTTAAGTTGTTTGCAGACCCAGCCTCTGTATCTGTGGTAACACCCCGACTGATAAATATTTCTGCTAGTGCCTAAACAATTCTGAAATATATCTCGGAGAGTCATTTTGATATTTTGTGCCTTTTTCTTTGCGGCAAAAGGATAATTACAAGCTACCTCTGTTTCTTATAAAGTGTGTTTTTTCCTTCAAGGCAGTCTTGTTCACTATAATAATTTAAGTTGTGGCTTTCACAAAATGATATTTTATTCCTTGAATCTATCAGTTTATGAATTGTAGAACAAACCTTGGCATGTCAAGACGTAAGGGTTTTTACAGTGAAAGTACCTTCCTAATACGTTTATAAGTACACAGTTTGTAACAATGCAATGAAAGCATCTCCCCGATCCAAGAAGATCATTTTGTACTCGTAACATACCGTAATTATTATAGTCTGTATTTTATATTTTTATTTGTATGGTAAGATTCTAAAAATCCATTAGTACACACATTTTTTAAAATTTAACTGAAAGTTCTTCTGCATAAAACGGGGCTATTAGGGATAAAGGAAATACAGCTTTATTCACTGAAGAGTATTGCTTGTTTGATACATTTTCATCTGCCCTGAGTTACCAAAAGCTTCATAGGGCAGAAACGTGCATATTTTCTATTTTCAACAACGCATAGTTGACACTCAAAGTCATTATACAATAATGTAATGTGCCATTCAATAAGTGTTGTGTTATTTTCTTCATTCAATGTCATTTTAGTCAGTATTAGCTAAGTGCATATGTTTAGGCACATGTTTATTAAGGTGTATGTTTGTTAATGTCATCTCAACACCCTTATATACTGGATTAATTTATACTTATGTGAAGTAGGTTTTCTGAACTGTGACTGGTCCCAAAGTCCTCAGTGACTCAGTTTGCCCAGTCCTCTACCAGTATCTTCATTGGGCTTTAAGTCAGCCTTAAGTGTTCGGACTTTGAAAACTATAGGGGACGACTCTAGGATCTTAAGGGGTGGGGTAATATCCAAAATGCCTGTTCCTTGCCCAGACAAAGGCAGAAAGAGATAAAGCACTACAACAAAATGTGTTACATAAGTGGGTTTTCCTGGTGGTTCTTGGATTGTCCAACTGTGACACTTATTTTGGACTGAAAAGTCTGATCCTGAAAGAGTTAAGAATGAATGCTTACTTGCACTCATGGATCCTGGCTAACTGTATTAAGTGATGCTGGTTCCCACCTGTAAAGCTATGAAATAGATAATCATAGTGGAGAGAAGGAGTCAGGATTGCCATGAACTCTGGTGAGGAGGAAGACGACAGGGCAGATAGGGTGTTGGGAACGCAATGAGCCGCAATGAAGTGGTGATGAGGAACGTGGTACCAGAGGATGTGCAGAGGCCACGGTGAGTGTTGGTGCAGAGCAGGAGTGGATAGAGAAAGTGGCCGGACCACCATGATCTAATAGTGGAGCGGTAACAAGGACGGAGGATGGATGCAGGAAAGGAGCTAGGGTCTAACAAGATATCAGGATCCCCCAGCCATTCTGAGGTCAGGCGATCATCATCATGAGTGGTCTGATAAAGTTGTGGTTTGTGGGGAACTCTTGTTACCACATCCACTGGCATTATGAGTTTTGTGGCAAAAACTGCACCCCTGCAACTTTCTCCAAATAAATTCCGGCATGTCATTCTTGCCAGAAGGTACTGGGGAAAATGCCTGCTAAATAATAAGACATGCAGAATTTGGTGTGGCAAGTACCAAAATCCACAACGTATGCCCCCTTCTTCTGGGCAAAACTCAAAATAAGCTATAACTGTTGCACTTGATAAATTCCAAATACATGGGTTTGGGATTTTATTTTGTGTGATAAATATAGGACCACAATGAGAGCCAAAAAAAAAAATCATTCTGCCTTCTTGAGGTTCGACTCACCCTCCTGGCAGAATCTTCAACAAGCATTAGTTATTCCAATATGTCTGTCTTTAAAGGAATGTCTTATGGTAATGTTAAGCCTTACAGGTAAATAGCATGGGAATGGATATGTATTTGTGTGGACGTAAAGAATTACAGAAGTATATGCTCGTGTAGGTTAAAAGGGCAGGTCAGAGTTGCACTGTCAAGTAAGACGTAAACATCCATGTAGGTTAATGATTGCCCTCCTCCTGGCTGTGCTGCTGCCAGAGAAAAACAGCACAAATTATCTAGTTATCTAAGACACTTCAATAGCATTACAATGTCATGCATGTGGCCCTGAACAGAACAACATCATCACAGCTGTGTGGGGGCAATCATTTTTTTGTGGAAGCACAAAACTTATGCCCAATTAAAACGTGTACTTTTGTCTCCAAATATGTGGGTGGAGCCAAATCCCCCCTCCTGGTGTTTTTCACTTAATTGTCTGGCGACAGGTGTGCTGTCAAGCCATATCATAATAAAATATTATTTGGAAAAAAGGATTGCTTTTCGTGTCCAATGCATGTATGAAACAAAGAGCATAATGTGTGATTCTTAAGTGAACTTTTCAGATGTAAGAAAGCTTAATGTGTAATCCTTAGGTGAACTTTTCAGATGTAGATACTCCTTCACGTACTACAATGAACCGCTTTCTGTGAGATGGACTGAAATACCCAAAGGCTTGTAACATGACCGTGAGAGAGAAATTATTTTCTGGGCTGATCCAAATGACAGTGTTACTAAGCAATGAATTAATGGAGCAGAAAAGTCAGCTGCTTGGTGGAGACATGGACCCTGCCTGGAGTGGCAAACTGTATTGTTGTCGGAATCCTTATAGCTGATTTTTTGGTCATAGACAAACACAAATAATGTGTGCGCGCCATGACATAGTCCTGTCCCATGGATTGCGGTCTTTAGGACTAGGTGGGACACCAACTACCTTCATAGTGTTGGTAGGCTACTGCCTTCACCAAGAGTTAAACAGCACAAGTGTGGTGGTGGCAGCATACCATGTAATGATCAGTAGTGGTGAACAGGATAATTTTTCCCTGTGTCACTGGAGTGAGGCCTGCAGGCTCACTCCCCTTCCTCCGCTGTGACTTTTAACTCACCCAGGGTCTACATCAGTGTAATGTGGAAATGCATGTGTGTTGAAAACATATGCTGAATGCATGTGCGTGCACTAGACATACAATACACAAATGGTGGAATGTGGTACAATGTGCATATGGTAATTGAGGGTGTGCTGATTGTGTGCGTTTAAGTTGATACTCTTGGACAGTACAGAGGGACTGTAGTACCAAACAGTGCGCGCAGACTGAGTGTGTGCTGCACGTGAGTTTGCTGGTGGTAGCATAATGCATGAGGATAGCAGTGCTGGACAATGAAGGTACTGTGGATGTATACTGAGTGCAGTAGTTCCTGCACTGATTCATTATATGGAGGACATTGGGTTCCGTTTTGGGAAGCCCAGGCCTGCCTGGTGAAAACATGAGGAATCCCCTCCACCCCCCACATACAGAGTTTGTGTATTGTGCATTCCTCTAAGCTGGGTGGGATAAGCACTGGAGGATGGGCTCCTTGATGCAGAAAAGATCACAAGATTGGTGGGCCAGGACACACAGGGCGGTGGGACCCACAATTAACCTTTTGATGCAAAAATCACTGGGGCAGAAAAGGTGTGGACTCTCCTAACTCCCATGAATTTTGTTGTGCTTTAATCAGCTTTGTAGCCCTCCCTGCTGAGACAGACATTCTTCAGGAGGAAGAGGAAAGGTAAAAGATGTCCAATTCAAAGAAGCAGAACCCCAACATTAAATGTCAAAGACTCGGACACTAAATTACATTTTGTGTCTGGAAAAGGACTATAAGTAGGGGAGTTTGAGACCCCAAACATTGTTATCTGCCAAGCAGCCAAATTGACTGTGTGAGGAGGGGGTGCTCTGCAAGACTTCTTCCTGTGACCAGAACTAGGGGGCCTAGCCTGCTAATCTCGCTGCTGGATGAGGGGACATCACCCAGGAAAACCAAGACCACCTGCCCTGGAACCTGAAGCACCATTGTCTGCCTGCTTGCCAAGACCGGTGTACCCATGGGGGAGAGGGGCACATTAAAGTAAGCAAGAACCAGGGGGTAGCCCAGATAATGAGCGGCCTCCTGAATAAGGTGTGAGGAACTGTTCCACTCAAAGCGAGCCATTGCTTGTGGGCATTGTGGGGAAATCTACCCCATATGCCAGGAGGGGCTGCTGTAAATTGTGACAAAGAGCAGAGGAAGAACCTTGTTCTCGCATCAGTCGGGCTGTCACCCATATGCAGAGGATTAAATTGGCGATCCTGTCTGCCAGGAGAGGTTGCCTTGGAAATTTTGCAAAGAGGTAGGGATAATCATGCAGCGATTGGGCCACTGCCTTAGTGCTGTATGGTTCCCACGACCTCTGATGCCAGGAGTGGCTGCGGAGGAGGCCAACTTGAAGCTAGCGTGACCAGACTGGTGGAGTCCATTGGAACAACCCTGTATACCAAGAGAGGCACCTCACGACGCTGAGAGTCAGGTGCAGAAGGGTGTGCTTGACCCTGCTGAGCAGGATCCATAACTTGGTGGGCATAAGGATATCCGGAGTAAAAGGCCTCAACCACCTTGGTTGGGCCCACTAACCCCTACTTACCCCATGACCCTCTTAACAGGATTCTGACGGGTCCCCCTCAAATAAGACAGTGATTGAAGATGACTTACCAAAACCCACTCTGTACATTGGTCAAAATAGGTCCCTTTGGCAGCTGCACCATCACGCCAGAACTAATAAAGTTGGTTGCAGCCATGAAAATGAAATAATCTTGAATGTATTCATTACATAGTAGTGAAACATTTTAGTTAGCTTATTTTATTAATGGATTTTAATTTTTACATTTACGTTTCATTTTATTTGATTCAGGATGAGAAGAAGGTTTTAAAAGAGGAAGAAGAGAAGGACCAGGCCTTGTTGGATAAAGCCTCGCTCGACATCCCCCTTCTACAAGAATCTGAAGAGGATCGACAGCTGGCAGCTCTTCTCAAGTACCGCAGCCTGGACTGTATGTATGGTGTTACTATTGTAGTCATTGGGGTGAAGGATAGAGGTCTGTCCCCGCTCAGAACCCAGAGATATATTCAGTATCGTTTATAATTTTAAACATCTGACGAGGTTTATGATTACATGTAGTCTAGTCATCATCCTTCCGTGTAAAATTTTTTTATATGTCGTGAAATCACTCATGGAAAGGCCATGACTGGGGGTGGAGATGGAATCAAGTGGCTACAGCTGCTGACTTTGGAACTGGAGAATTAGCTTTCAATACAGACCATGGCTCAGCATCCTGTGAATCTGGCCAAATAACCGAATCTCCCCGTGCCTAGAAATTTATGAAGTCTCGTTCTCTTGTGAAGTGAAGGAAAAAAAAGTGGATACCACATTTATCGACTCCGATAAAGTGAACATTTAAAAAAAGTAAGAATGTAATGTACTGTGGTGTTTGCTTAGACGATATCAGTGTTTGCCATCTCACAGTAGGTTTTATCACTAAGAAGGTTACCTACTCCAGTCTCTCATTACCTCTCAATCACTTTCATAACTAGCTATTTTGGCACATCAGATACTAGTGGTGGCCACTCTTTCTGCAAAGCAAGTAAGTTTTCATCTATTTCAGTGCCTCTCTAGTGTTTGATGGTCCAGTTGATCATCATGTATGTGCCTAGATTGTCACATGGTTTCATCCATTACCTGGTGAAGTTCGCACTTTGAGGTAATGGTCCAATAGAATTAACCATTACTACTTGTTTACTTTTCCCTACCTGCATTTCGTTGTTGGCTTTTCTGGTTGTGGAGAAAACGTCTCTCCCACTGTAAATTTGGGGTACGCCCTCTGGATTTGAATTCAGATAAGGTTCATTTTAGTAACCTTAATACTAAGAACCCTTAGGCTGATAGAAAAAAAACACGTATGAGTAAGGTATGTAGTGCTCTTACACGCCTTTGTGAATCAACCTCCAAATATCGAACTCCCTATTTACAAACGTGCAAAGAAAGCACATTCTTTATATTTGTACTAATTGAGTATGGGTATTCCATTTTACTCCCCGGTTAGTTCTTTAGTGTAAGTTCTCAAAGACATGTAAGAATACATAACATAGCTCCTGGAGTGCAACTTTATGTATCCCAAAGTGCCTTTGTGACTAGGCTTGGTAGTCTCCCTCTACCCAGAAGATGTATTTCAACGTTCTAATCAATAAGCTGCAAAAAGGGGGAGCTAAAGCAGTAGCATCTGCAAACCAACTGCCCTTCTGCAGAGCTCGAATTTATGGGAAACCCGTTGTATCAAGACTTGAGCTGGAAGCCTCTGCCAGGGTGTTTTGGTACTGGCCTTTCCTGAGTATTGGTGAGCATGGTGTACGATGGCAGCGCGGTAGGCCTGACAAAGGACTGCCGGTGGTGCCATGGCATTGGGGGCACAGCCCTAGGGCCTGCAAGTGGTGTTCCAGGTGATCCCTGTGGATGAGTTCAGAGCATGTTTGGGACCGAGTACAGGGCACAAGATGGAGAAGCAGAGGCAGCAGCACCCGTCAGTCTCTTGTGCCACACAAGCACATAACTTCACTTGTATCTTGGCATTGCCTCAGTCACCTGAGTCCACTGCACCTGTATCCAGCCCGTAATGGATGAGGTAAAAGTAGATTATAAGGAGAGCCCCTTGTGCATGTTATATGTCAGCTTCAGTCCCTGGTGCACTTGTCTTCTCACTGGTGTGGGGAGTATGGGGCTCCTTGTGCCAGTGTCCACGTCCCAGTTGATGATGTGTTGCCTGGGATGGATACAAGAGCAGGGCCCTCCTTGCACACTGGACTGAGGGATTTCAGATGGAGGGCGTCGTGGGTTCATTATGGATGATGCTGCTCCTTTCCTTTTGTTAATTTTAAATGAACATTACTTCAAAATTCTTCAGACTTGGAGATCGCCATTCTAACAGCTGCTTTCTATAGACTATCTAACCACTGGCAAGCCAAAATAGATCACCACAGATAAACACCTTCATTAATAGATTCATGCGGTCTTTAAAAAAAATCCCATTACAAGCTGGTTTAACACCGTATCATATACTTAACTATGCAGAAGCAGCATTAGAAGTAACGGGGTCTGGTGCTTTTGAGATAAGTAGCAGGTTCTAGATGTCACACTGCCCAAAGCAGAGTCCTTCTTCGGTCCATAACATCATGTGAGGCAGCTTGGAAGTCGCACACAAAGCTGATGCTCCATGCTACCAGCTCCATATTGATAAAAGCTAATGCTCAATGCTACCAGCTCTGGATAGGTGAGAGCCGATGCTCATGCTGGCAGCTCCAGTTAGATAATATCTGATGCTCCATGCTACCGGCTCGCGATATTAGAGCAATCGCTCAATGCTACCAGCTCCGGAAAGACAAGAGCCAATGCTCCAGGCTACCACCTCAGGGGATAAGAGCTAATGCGCTATGCTACCAGCTCTGGATAGAAGAGCCGATACTAATGCTAGCAGCTCCAGTTAGATAATGTCTGATGCTCCCTGCAACCGGCTCGCTATATTAGAGCCATAGCTCCATGCTACCAGCTCTGGATAGACAAGAGCCAATGCTCCTTACTACCACCTTCGGGTGGATAAGAGCCGATGCTCTATACTACCACCTTCGGATGGATAACAGCCGATGCTCATGCTAGCAGCTCCAGTTAGATAATATCTAATGTTCCATGCTACAGGCTTTCGATTTTAGAGCCACAGCTCCATGCTACCAGCCCCAGATAGACAAGAGCCAATGCTCCTTGCTACCACCTTCGGATGGATAAGAGCTGATGCTTTATACTACCAGCTCCAGATAGGTGCGAGAGCCCGTGCTCATGCTAGCAGCTCCAGTTAGATACTAGCCGATGCTCCATGCTACCGGCTCACGATATTAGAACTGTATCTCCATGCTACCGTCTCGCGATAGGTAAAAGCTGATTTACCAACTGCATATACATAGGAGCTGATTCCACAGCTCCTATGTATACCAGGTCCATATAGATAACAGCCGATGCTCATGCTAGCAGCTCTCCAATATTCCATGCTTCCTGCTCCAGATAGATAACATCTGATGTTCCATACTGCCGGCTCGAGATATGAAAGCAGACGTTCCATGCTACCAGCTCCAGATAATAGCCGATGCTCATGCTAGCAGCTCCAGATCGATGAGCCGATACTCCATGCTACCAGCGCCGTGTAGATGAGAGCTGATGCCCCATGCTCCCAGCTCTGTACAGATGAGAGCTGATGCCCCATGCTACCAGCTCTGTACAGATGAGAGCTGATGTTCTTTGCTACCATCTACGCAGTGGTCTCCAAACTTTTTAATGCCACGCCCCCCCCAGTTGAAAAATAAAAATCATTGGGCCCCCCTCAGATTTTTTCACAATTGTTCTATAAAAATGGCAATGTTTAAGTAAGTCTAAACCTATTTAACCATTGCAGTTAAGTACTGTTAACTTTTTAAAAATGCCGTTACAAGCTTCTGCTTAAAACAAACGCATGCTCCATACTTCCAGCTCCAGATAGGTGAGAGCTGATGCTCCATGCTACTAGCTGCAGATAAATGAGAGCCGATGCTCCATGCTACTAGCTGCAGATAAATGAGCCGATGCTCCATGCTACCAGCTCCAGATATGTGAGAGCCGATGCTCCATGCTACCAGCTCCAGTTAGATGAGGGCCGATGCTCATGCTACCAGCTCCAATAAGTTGACAGCCGATGCTCCGTGCTGCCAGCGCCAGATAGATCAAAGAGCCAGACAGTCCCCACAAATCATGCAGCCAACCTGTCTTCTTGAAGGGGTGCACTCTTGTGAATCCGAAGTGCCACCCACCCTCATCTGTCACTGAAGGAACTGGGACCGCTTTGGCCCTTTCCCCAGGTACTGAGTTTAGATGAATGCAAACACTGTGTCTCCTGCAAGAGTGCTGTTCATTAGGAATATTTAACTAGTATGGACCTAGCCTTGGGGACAGCGTAGCACTGTCCGTGGAGCGCAGATTAATGTACCTGGTGATGAATGCTTACATGTTGGATGAAGGTTTGTTTTTCCTTTGGAGTGGGTAAACGTAGTCCTGAATGTTAGTACTATGGACGTTCAATGTGAAAGAAAACTGCAGCGCCGAGGGTGACTTGGCTGCACAGGGTACATTCGCTCATTTCTGTTGATGGATAATAGACTACACCTGTAGTGTGGATTGCAGCGAACATAGCGCCACTCTGCAGCAAGATTAATCTTCGAGATCAAAAGCGCATATCTTTAAAGAAAAGCCACCGGAAGTTGCGCTTTTCGGAGATCGAAGCCACAACGTCACTGTACACACACTCGGTATTGCCTGAAAGATGATACTAGCCAGGATGCCCATTGTTGCAGGAAGCATGGATGGACCTGTGATCCATATTGCGTTTCAACTCACACGTATCTTCAAAACATCAATGCTGTGAAAGTAGCTGGTGAGTGCATTAAACGCTATGTTTGCAACTTAGTATGTTAAGCATGAGTGTTGCAACAGAGCCTGTAAGACAGACTTGGAAATCCAACCAGCCGCTCACAACACACTTTCTCAACTAAAAGTCTGAAGAGTGAGTCCCTTGGGTTCATGTTGATGTCCTCAGGTCAGTGAATAGCCTCTCGGACTACCAGTGATTTCGAAACACTTTGCCATCTGGTGGTTCAATTCGGAATCGTTGCAGACTAATGTAATGTATGCGAGTCTTTGTCGGATGCCACGATGCTCGATGCTAAACTATTGTTTAAAAGTGGGTAGTTTATTTGAATGAAGCATAGCAAGTAGTTACTAAACTACAGGTTGTCTTGTGGGCAGATGTGATTTTGAAGTTATGCTACCACTAACCACCTGTAAGTTAAACACGAGCCTTCTGAAAAAACGAATGCAAATTACTGTTGATTGGAGACTAGAGTCTTGGGAATGGATGACGTCTTGCTACTGCCCTCTGTTTGGTTCTGAGGCTTTACTCGCTGTCTTGCAAGAAGACTTTTGAGTAAAAGGACAAGGTGGAGTGTGTTTGCACCTTCCTCCAAACCAGCTCTTGCGGACTTGTATGTCACCTGCTCCTATGGAATATGCCTTTCCAACCCAACGCACTGGTGCCACTAGACAACTCAGTTATGGCGGTAAGGTATTCGTGAGTTCACCAAAGATCTGATGGCCTAAGGGCCAAGATGCCCTCCCGAGGCAGCATCCCTCTTCACTGGTGTCCCTTCCTTCCTGTAAGGAGTCTTGTGTGCCACCTCTCATAACTACCTTCAGCTGTAACTCCGGAATATGATGCATGGAGCCGGTCAGTAACCCCTCCACGTCTTTAGATGTAGTCGCTTCAAACCACGGGTGCAGGTGACCAGTGGCCATGCATGATCTTCAGCTGTAGTCCCTTTAAACCATGGGTGAGTGGGGAGTAACTCCTGTCCCTCAGTACATGGATTAATTACACCACGGATGGGAGTGAGCATCAACCGCTCCTATCATTAGCCGCAGTCCTTGTATACCATGGTCGGGGGGTAACCAGTAAATCTCCTCCCAATTTTTAGTTTCACTGCTGATTAGTGACTTCAGAGATGGCTCCTCATCCTCTCAGGTAGGGTCACTCTTTGCTGCCCAAGGCCATAAAATGTAATATTGCACTTGTGTCACTAATAGAAGGGCTGTCTCCCTTTCTTTAATATTATATCAACTGCAATTTCAGAATATAAAAAGCACAGACTCTGAACCGGTGTGTTTTTATAATTAGACTTTCAGTAATAGACCTGCACCTGGCGGAGGCAATCTAAAATGTTCTGTCGAACCTTGTATGTGCAGCCTGGGCCAAGGCAAACATCTAGCTTTGTGATTCTAGTAAATATTAATTCGGAATACAGAATTCCATGCATTGCACGGAGTCATAAATAAATTAATTTCCAGTTCCATGTAACCCTACCATGACTGGGGCCCCCTTCGCTCAGAAGCCAACTGTTTTACATTCCATAAAGGTTTGAAGACCTGGCTCTTTTGTTAGATCAAATGGTTGTCATCTCATAGCGCTGCAACACCCTTTTGGGTAAGTGTTCAAACTTTTGAAAGTAGCCTTTCATTCATTCGTCGCTTACAGCGCTCTGCGGATTATCCCATTATTACAGACGTATAGTCATGGAAACTAATATCTTGCGCAAGGTTATATGCATGTGTAATTAAAACTATAAATATACAGGATATCACCAAGACTAATACTAATAATTTATTGATAAAATGTGATGCAAATGAGAGGATTCTCTATTATGTTAGGGTACAGACCTGCAAGATGCTTCAATAATCTAGACTTGTATCCGGGACAGGAAAGAGTGTATTAGCAAAATCGAGGTAGGAATCTGTATAGAATAGGAAGAGCGAATAAGTTAAACAGGAAAGTGTGCAGTTGGATGAAGAGGGAAAATAAGGAACGAGTCCTAGGCGAGTAAGCGAAGGAGAAGATGGCACAAGAGCTATAGAATAGAAGTGAAGATGCCAAGTAGCGATCAAAAGGTCATTCAGAAAGAAGTAGATTGAAAATGTTCCTAAGGCCTGTGTAGGAGCTCGTGGTCCACAGAACAGGGGAAGTCAGTTTAAATTTTCGTAGCATTAACCGAGAATGATTGATCCACTGTGCGTGTTTTTGTCAAAAGCTGGTGTTTCTAACTCAAGTGATTCAGTGCTTCATCAAGAAGGTGACATGTTAAGGGATGCAGAAGCTAACCAACGCGTGAAATGGGGATTTTCCACCCAGTGCGCAAGTACCATTGTAGTCCTGCTGACATATGGAAGGGTGTGGGTTTGAATAGAGCGGAATATGGGCGTCTTTGCCTCATCAAGCCTGGAAAGGAAAAGATCAAGAAAACAGTATCTGGATTATCTAAGGTGCACAACAGCCAGGTCATACACAGTATGTGGGACATGTTAATCTATTTTCTTTATCTTCTTCTCATTGGATCAATTTTTACCAGACTATCTTCCCCAAAAGGTTGCAGTGAGTTTTTCTCAAGTGACTCCTCAGGTTTCTGGATTCTAACTAGGTCAGATGTTCATTGCTGACCATTCAAGATTCATGGCAAAGTTACAGTCTTCTACGTGTTGCACAAGCTAGACCTTTCTCCTCATACCAAGATTCTAAACCGTCTGCTGGAATTGAGGAAACAGTCAACCGCCTCACATTGGATGGTTTAGGAAGACTGACTCCTCATGTAGTAGTTGCAAGGCAGGTCTAACTGTCAGAAACTTGCCCAGAGCTGCGTGATGAGGCAGTCATTTCATTGGTCTGACTTTTTCTTCTAGGTAGAGTTGATGGTTCTGGTGGGGGGCGCAGGGCAGTTAGAAGGAAGCCTGTGTTATGGGGTGAGGGCCATGCGAATCTAGGAGGTTATGGAACTAGTGCACTGTTAGAAGTTCTGGTCCATTTTCCTGTAGTACCAGACCTGGGCGACATTTTAGTTACACTGACATAATTTGTGTACTTTTGGGCATTTTGGGTCACGCTTATGTTATAATTTACAAAGTTGCACCATGTCGCCTTATTACTTTCACAGCAAAGTTCTAGCGTAGGAACACCAGAATACGATTGGCTGTTGTATTTCTCACTATTTTATTTATTTATTTTTTTGTAGAGCAAAATAAGTCCTTGCAATAAAAATTGACGCACGGTATGCATTTGGTGCGAAAATATAACAATGAATGACAGACTTGGTTTGTGTAATTGTGCATATTTTTGCATAATTTTCCCAGCATTTTGAGCAATTATGCAAAAGCAAATTGTGTGTCTTGGACCTGGCCTTTTTGACAGGGTCATCCCCAAACTTTTTGCCTCCTTCCTCCTGCTGTTGTTGGCTTTTGAACTCTGGGCACTTTACCACTGCTAACCAGTGCTAAAGTGCATATGCTCTCTGTGTAAGTTGTACTGTTGATTGGTTTATCCATGATTGGCTATTTGATTTATTTGTAAGACCCTAGTAGAGTGCACTATATGTGCCTAGGGCCTGTAGATTAAAGGCTACTAGTGGGCCTGCAGCACTGGTTGTGCCACCCACCTAAGTAGCCCCTTAACCTTGTCTCAGGCCTGCCATTGCAAGGCCTGTGTGTGCAGTTTCACTGCCACTTCGACTTTGCATTTAAAAGTACTTTCCAAGCCTAAAACTCCCCTTTTACTACATATGTCACCCCTAATGTGTGCCCTAGGTAACCCCTAGAGCAGGGTGCTGTGTGGGTAAAAGGCAGGACATGTACATGTGTAGTTTATATGTCCTGGTAGTGTAAAACTCCTAAATTTGTTTTTACAATATTGTGAGGCCTACTCCCTTCATAGGCTAACATTGGGGCTGCCCTCATACATTGTTGAAGTGGCAGCTGCTGATCTGAAAAGGAGTAGGATGCTCATATTTAGTATGGCCAGAATAGTAATACAAAATCCTGCTGACTGGTGAAGTTGGATTTAATATTACTATTTTAGAAATGCCACTTTTAGAAAGTGAGCATTTCTCTGCACTTAAATCTTTCTGTGCCTTACAATCCACGTCTGGCTAGGTTTTAGTTGACAGCTCCTTGCGCATTCACTCAGACACACCCCAAACACAGGTTACTCAGCCTCACTTGCATACATCTGAATTTTGAATGGGTCTTCCTGGGCTGGGAGGGTGGAGGGCCTGCCCTCACACAAAGGACTGCCACACCTCCTACTGGGACCCTGGCAGACCTGATTGAACTGAAAGGGGACCTGGTGCACTTCTTAACCACTCTTTGAAGTCACCCCCACTTCAAAGGCACAGTTTAGTATAAAACAGGGCCTCTGCCCTACCACCTCAGACACTTGCTGGAGAAGAAACCTGAACCTGCATCCTGCCAAGAAGAACTGCCTGGCTGCTCAAAGGACTCACCTGACTGCCTTCTACAAAGGACTGCTACATTGCTGTTGGCCTGCTGCCTTGCTGAACTCTTGTCTGGCTGCAAAAGTGCTCTCCAAGGGCTTGGAAAGAGCTTGCCTCCTGTTCCCTGAAGTCTCAGGACCAAAAAGACTTCTCTTTTTCAACTGGACTCCGTGCGCGCCTAAAAGTTCGACGCACAGCTTGCTCCGCGGTGAGAAATTCAACGCACGCCGATCCGCAAAGACGCTGCTCGACGCCACGCCTGCGGTGCGACCGGAACTTCGACGCACGGCCCCGCCTGGACAACGCCGCCTGACTTCACTTCACTTTAAACCTTGAATTGGATTACTCATCTCGAAACCCCTTCTATTCTTTCAATGAACTTTACTGAACAGTAGGCAATTGGATGGCTTCAAATTATTGTTACTAGAAGTGGGACCTTACCATATTACCTGCAAGTATACTTCTAAAATAGGGGATTAGGGTCCATGTCTGCCTGCTGAACGAATTGGCATTTTATACAGGAAGTTTTTTATTTGGACCCTCTCTTATGTAGCACCAGGCAATCAACAACTTAAGGTACCCTGGGTGCAGTGCTGTGGTAATCAAGCCCTTACTTAAAATGCTTTTGAATTATGCATTTTTGAGTTTTACTTTCTCTTCGTTTGTCATGTTCAGGCCAGTATAGCACCTGAATCAATCAATCAATTAATTTGTTGAGCGTGCTACTCACCCGGAAGTGTCTCAAGGCGCTGGGGAGTGGGGGTCGGGTAGGGGGTGCTACTGCTCGAAGAGCCAGGTCTTGAGGCACTTCCTGAAGGTCAGGGTGTCCTGGGTCTTACGTAGGTTGGCGGGGGAGGGAGTTCCAGGTTTTGGCGGCGAGGTGGGAGAAGGATCTGCCATCGGTTGTGGTACGGTGAATGCGAGGGACTGTTGCGAGGTGAGGTTGGCGGAGCGGAGCTGGTGTGTCGGGTTGTGGAAGTTAAGTTGATCGATGAGGTAGGCCGGTCCGGTGTCATGGAGAGCTATGTGAGCGTGGATTAGGATTTTAAAGACTATCCTTTTGTTGACGGGTAACCAGTGGAGGGCTCTGAGGTGGGCAGAGATGTGTTAGTGGCGAGGGAGGTTGAGGATGAGACGTGCTGAGGCATTCTGGATGCGCTGGACTTTTTTCTGGAGCTTTGCCGTTGTTCCCGTGTAGAGGGCATTGCCGTAGTCCAGTCTGCTGCTAACGAGGGCGTGGGGTGACCGTTCTTCTGGTTTCTATGGGAATCCACCTGAAGGTCTTGCAGAGCATTCAAAGGGTGTTGAAGCATGAGGACGAGATGGCGTTGACTTGAATCTGAACTGCATGCAGCCTCTCTTAGTTTTTAATGAGGCTTTACAGACCAGAATGTCGTAGTCCATGTGCACCATAACACAGGCCTCTTGAAGCCTCAATTGTGGTTAGCTTGTAGGGATAGTAAGGTGTGTATGAACATGTATGGTTTAACATTTCTGTCCTGTACCATTGCATTTATGGGGAAAATACATGTTTTGCTCAAATATTAGTTCAAAAACTTGACTTTCTGTGTTAGTGTGTAAATTGTCAACAGGCAAATGTAGCAGAAAATGGCTATAAATGAACTCCACCCAAAGTACATTTGGTGCTTTAAAATGTTATGACAGTACTCCAATCTAACAAGTATATTTGATGTTCTAAAATGATATATGCAATATGCCACGCACCGGAGTACATTAGGTGCGTTAAAGCGATATGGCGATATTCCTAATACAGAAGTGCATTCAGTCCTAGTTGGCACTTTAATATACTGAATGATGATCACACTCACACATGCAGCTTTAGTGCTGTAAAGTAACAAGGTGGCATGCCGTATACACGCAGAAGACGTTGTGACATCGGAACAGAACTGTGGTAAATATGTCCAGGCTACCTCTGATGTCAGAATTAGGCTATAAAGTAATTATAGCAGCAAATATTACATATAGATTAGTGCTCGTCCAGATATAATGTGTGTTTAGGAGGTTGATCTGGATTATGAATGTGAACATTTTGTTCTTACCGTTTCAGCTTACGAGGACAAACAGAAGCAGAAAAGGACTGCAATATCCAGCCGGTCTTGGTTCGCCTCCGCACAGGGCCCTGTTACCACCACCAGCAGCAGCTCCAAGGTGAGTGATACCCTGAAGAAGCTGGGACTTGGAGGAAAGGTGACGCCAAAGCCGCCCTCCGTTGATGGCCATGGATTAATAGCAGACAGTTTGGGCATCGTGAGACGGAAATCCAAGGAGGGCTTGGAGTGTCACAAGAACTCCACCATACCTTGTGAGGACAGCTTGGAAAAGGAACAGAATGTGCCTCGGGTCACGGAGCAGGCTGATGATTCTGTCCACGATGGCACATCTTCTTTGTCTTCATTAGATCATCAAGATCTCGAAAAGCTGAAGAACAGCGAGAGGAGTGACTCTTGCCCACCAACAACCCCGCCTGCTGCTTTGTCTTTAGCTAACCTGGGATCTTCCTTGGTTGCAGACTATTCAGACTCTAGCTCAGAGTCGGAGGCTCCCTAACTCCCCACCCAAGAAAACTCCCTCCGTCTCTTCTGATGCTCATGCACTACTGCCTCGTGAGGCACCGGAGGACACTGAAGGGCACATGACCTAAAGAGATCTAATGGGGGCTTTGCTGCTGTTTTATTTATGCCCCTCGAGGTACTTGCACTAAGAAGTTTGAGGTAGTTTACCTACCATTAAATACTTGCCATCTTTATTTGATGTTTCTGGTCACGTTCATTGTTCAGCATATAAAAGTGCATGAAGAGACATGTTTGAATGTAAGTAAGAGGGGGCCATGTATTGACTTTGGAAATTATCAAAGGTATAATGTCTTGAGAAAATTCTGGGGAATGAGCTTGAGGGACCCCCTGACCATTCATCTTTAAATAGTTCTAAGAGACACTGGCATTTAGAACCCTTTACACATCCTCTTCGTCCTAGTTTTATAAAATCTCCAAACACGATAACCATTTTAATGTTGTTTTATTACTGTAGCAAAAGGCACTTAAGTACAGTTTCATTGTGGCTGCTTGAAGTATGAGTAGATTTGTCTTTTTCTGATTTTTGTTTTTTTATTGCAGTCTTCTAAATTATATCGAGCATTTTTATATTTGCTTGATGACGCATTCCTTTCTCCTTTTGCACAAAGTGGAATCTTTCTTGATTTACAGCGTTTTTCAGTGAATGTTTAAAAAAAAAAAAAAAAAAAAAAAAAAAACTGCCTGTCCTTGAGCCAAGATGACAAGAACAGAATATCAGAGCTGTACAGGCTTCCACGTCAACACTGTAGTCCAGGTCTCTAGCTGATTACCAAGGTTGAGTCAGTGAATGTCAAACCTTTTAGGCAATGTCGCAAACAAATTGTTTTCCTTCTGTTAGGGTTGACATGTTAATCCACTGTTGCTGCCTTCGGCGGCGGAAGGGGCAATAAAACCACATTTTAGTTAGTTACTTTAACGTTTTGCAACTCTTGCATTTCTTTCTGATTGATGTATTAGGCTTTACGTGTAATTTATATGTAGATGACGAACAATATATATATGTAAATTAGTCCTTTAGTGGGGTCATCGGAAGTCAGAATAAGACTGCTGAGTTGCTAGGTGCTGGTGCACAGAAAATTACTCGACCAAAAGAGAAGTTATTTTGTTCTCTTTTGCTCTGTGTGCTGCTTTTGGTTTTGCTTTCCAATGCCTTCAAAGTTTGATAATACATTTGAAAACCCTCAGGCTAATTAACAAGGGGCTGTTGACACAGGCTGTGTCATGTCCAACGAGTGCTACACCTTTGTCCACAGAAGCCCATAATGTGTTAGGAAAAGCTATCAGAACTTTACAATGGACTTAAACAATAACCTCTATTCTGGGCTTCCTGAAAATACTGCTCAGGCGTATGCTGTATACCCAGAATTCTGCTTTGTATTAAACAAACAAAAATACAACCTCAGAAAGGTCATTCATTAGTTTCATTTGAGGATGATAATGAGTTTTATAAATCCTTACCCATATCGCCTGATTCACACAGTGCATTTTGTAGTACTTAAAATGCAGGTCATAAACCTATGCATTGAGCTCTTCACCCCTCATATATTTTCTATTTGAAGATCTCTACTAATGTAAGTTTAGTGGGACATGTGAGTGGACCAGGGACAGTGACAGAAAAAATGGATATATATATATATACCACATAATGGGAGGGGTTTAGGGAAAAGTAAGGATGGCTTTACGGAGGTAAAGGTTACTAGAAACACCCACAGACAAAAGTGTGATTCCTTAGCCATTCACAAAATTAGCTTTTAAATTTACGACAACCTTGACAGTGACAAAGCTGTAGTAAATGTTCTCCAGCTTTGCCTTGGAGTATGTCAGGCACGAGACAGAGCTATGCACAGGTACGGCAACACATTCTAATGTAAAATTGTAGAAATTGTGGCTCTGGTTAGGAGAGGTATGCACCTTGTCCAAGTAGGGACCACAGTCGAGTCACAACACAACCTAAATTATCCTGTGATCAACCTCCGGTAGCTTGACACAGAACAGGCAGGCCTAACTTAGAAGGCAATGTGTAAAGTATTTGTGCAATAACTCATACAGTAACACAGTGAAAACGCCACACAAAGTACTCCATGCTAGTTTAGGAAAATAAATAATATTTATCTGAATAAAATAAGATCCAAACGACAACGATAACAATATGCACAAGTCAAGATATCACTTTTTAAAGGTTGAGATGAGTCTTATCCATAAGAATCAGTAGCTGTGTCCTTTTAACCAAAAGTACCTGGGAATGCATAAAAAAAAACGACACGGGATAGCAGAGGAGGTGATGTGTCAGAAAGTAAAGAGCCTGAGATGCCCTGCTAGATGCCAAAAGGCGGCAGGCAGCTCTGGTGGAGCACCTCCGCTTCTATAGCTTCAAGGAATACTTGGCCTGCATCCATTCACAAGCAGACAAACCCATTGATTGCTGGTGTGGCTGGCTCGGCAAACGTGGCAAAATCCATCGGTAACAGCAGTTACCTCACCCACGGGACATATGTTGCGTTCGTAGTATGTTATCCTACAAGCCTTCAGCGCGTACTACTCTAATATCTATAAACAGTCTCCCGCCCACCCGTTCAACAGCAATTAGGCACTTCTTCCAGCCCCTTTCTCTCCCAACCATAAATGCGATTCAGCAGGACAAATTTGCTAGCTTAATTGCCATGATACATGACCTCGCCTGCAACAAGAACCCTGGTCTTGACCGGCTCCCAATTGAATACTATGCACACTACACCACCATCCTAGCCCGCTGTCTAGTGACGGTTTACAATGAGGTCCTTTAACTGTCTCTGTCCCCAACTCCCTGAAGGAATCTGCTAGTTTCCCTTTGCCGGTAATTGAAGGTGCCCACTGAACTGATCCACCCCGATCAGAACGGCTTTGTGCCAGGCTGCAACACCTACAGTATCCCATAGCGGCATGTCTGATATTAGACATTGACAAAGCCTTCAACTCTCTCTCCTGGGAGTATCTGTTTGTGACCCTCTGAGTGTCAGGACTGGGCCCCGTCTCCTAGTTTACACTAGGCTGCTTTACACAAGTCCCTCTTCCCGAGCTTGCATTGGCTGCATAATATCTCCCCCTCACCAGTCAGTCCTGGTAGGTGACAGGGCTGTCCCCTTTCCCCAATCTTGTTTTCCATACCCATGGCACATCGACTTTGAATGGAGAGTATCATGAGGATATGACTGGACAGCAACATACACGCTGTATCCCTATATACCAATGACACTCTACTTTACATTCGGGAAACGTTGATGGACACCTCTTCCCTGGCGGCTACCTTTCAGGACTTTGAAGCAATGACCAGACTCTGAGCCAACTGTGGGAAGTTATGTACTTTCCTGTTCTAGAGCAAAACCCTACCACATACAGTCACTATCTGCTCAACACCCTTAACCTGGCTTCTCGATAATTAGGAGTTAGACTATACCACTCCCAGGAAGATCTGCTTAAAGGCAATCTGAAAAGGCGTATGCTACCCTGCGCTCTCAAGTGTGCTTTTGGCAGCGTCTTCGATTAGCGCTACTGAAAGGATGACGCTGTCAAAAATGGTAGTTCTTCTCCGGTTGCTGTACTACTTTCTTAATGTCCCAGCCTTTCCTCCACACCGCTTTATTCGCGACCTTGACCGTTTGATGGGAGATTTGCTCTTGAACAACAGCAGGCCATAGAGGTTGCTCTACAAAAAATTACAGCTACTAGTGGGCCAGGGAGGGCTGGAGCCCCCTCTCTGGAATCTTACTGTTTAGCGGCCCAACTCCAATGGGTGGCCCGCTGACTAGCAGGTAGGAACACCTTTGAAACTATCACTGAGGCTGGCCCGCTCCCCAAATGCATACTTCAGCAGCTCCTCCATCCCCCATCAGGCTGCGGCACACCTGGTTGCTGGTTGGCACGGAGGCGTCTCACTAGAATCTTTCTTCTAACAAGATTGTACCCTGCGCTACAAACATTCCACTACCTGGACTCCCCAGAATGCAGGGCCCTTTTACCATAGATCAGCTAGTCGAATGACAAACATGCAGGTTTGACACTGTGGGGGACCTCTTTCAAGATGGGCAACTCCTGACCAGCTTCAACAAGACTATGCCATCCCTCTGGACAATTCCTTATGTATGGATGCCTACTGGCCTCAGTGTGCTCTCGCTGGGGGCCCCTTGCAGCAGGACCACCTAGACATGAAGTTATCCACACCCTATATATCATTGGACATGGACGGCACCTCATTACTTGGCTCTACAAAGCCATAAGAGTGCATGTTAAAAGACCCTTGACGCACCTCAAGCCGTGTTGGGAAGACGACATTGGGAGACCTTTCCACGATTCAGAATGGGCCAGGGCTCTTGAATCCCCTGATACAGTATTGTGCAATGCCTGTTTTCAATCCCCAAATCACTCCTTCCTTAGCTCTCATAGTCGCCGGGTGCTTTAACCAGCCTAATGGCGTCATATTACCTGTCTTCAGCGCACAGTGTCCCCCTTCCATTTTCAATTCCAGAATTCACCCTTCACCCCAATATTTATTTTAGCCTGTATCTCCAAAATAACTACTACTGATTACCTGAAGCGGAGCTCGGTGAGCTGTCCAGCCCTTTATGCAACTGTAGTCTGCAATCGTTAGTCCCCCCCCCCCCCTGCAACCCAAATTGCGTCCAGATGCTTCACACCACTCCTCTCAAGCATCCCTGCCTCTGCACATTAATTGCATCCTCTCCAAGTGACCACCCAAGACCTACAGACACTCTTGCATGAATAACAAGACTGTATGGTCTTTGGTGATTGTGACTCACATTGAGGCAGCAATTTGCATGCCGGTTGAACCCATAGTATAATATAATTAATGCCTTATATGCTTCCCTCCCCGTCGAATACACTGTCTAATTTGTTCTCACTGGCTATGTTGGAATTAAAGTACAAAACATATTTGAAAAAAAGAACATTTACCCAGCGATGTATTATGCAGCTCTGTTACCTCCTGGCTTCAGCGTTTTTGAAACTTTGGCTCACTGCTCCAGTCTGGCCTCTTTATCCCATGTACACACTGAGTGCTTGAGGTTGGACAAGGAAGTCACTTATAAATGGTCCTAAAACTGATCCCTGCAGGGTGTCAGTTGATGGCTTCTGCTCAATGCATCTGCACCACTGCCTTCTTTTGAACCTGTCCGGATACTGTTCTAGCTACCATCACCACGTTATTGATCACTTCTGCATCTCCAGCTTGCTGCTTGAATGTACCACTCTGCCGACTCCTGTCATACCGGCTTTGATGTTGTCCTCGACCATCTTGTCTTCTCTGCGGATTGGCAGAGGGTGCGGATGTCGAATGATTTAATCCTCAAATGAGTCATCTACAGTTACATAAAACATCCCTCCTTAGCTTTGAGTGAGGACATTTAACAACATGCCCAGCATTCACTGCTGTGTGCTGCCTTAGGCTATAAGGTTGTGGTGTAACTTTTGTTTTAGTTTGTCCTCTATTATTTAGGGAACACAGAGTACACGCACATGTAACCCATTTTAAAAATAGAAAAATAGCTTAATAAATGTTGCAGCACTTTGTATTGCATGTTTGTGGGAGGCTGCTGAGGACCACCGGTTGTTGACTGTGAGATCAGTCCTATGTTTAGTTAAAGATGTGCAGAAGGGCAAGTTGCAGAGATGCTGATTTCAACCTGAACCGTGTGTCTGCAACTAGACTGTAGAACTAACTGAACTGTTGGGCTCCTCAGCAATGTAGGTTGTGTTTTGTTTTATCCTAAGCTAGAGTGTGAGACTTTGAAAATTGTATTGGTCAGAATACTGAATAGGAAAGGCAGTTTCAGACCTGAAGTAAACACATTGAAACATGCGAGGAGAGGTGCTGCATTCTGTGTGAACATGAATTATTAGTTGGGGTGAATGGTAGTCTACCACAAGTTATAATGTCTCTGTCCCAGTAAGGGTTTCTGTAATTTAAACATGAGCTCAAACCCTGTTAGCTATGGCACAAAGCAGGCAGGCTTAACTAAATGAAATGTGCAAAACATTTACAAGTGCTAAAACTGTTAAAAGTCAAAAATACATCTCGATAACAATCCCACTCCTATCTATAAAATTAGAGAAAAGTTTAATTAACAAAAGTTCAGCAAAACCACAAAAATTCAATAACTGGAACTGTATATATAATGTTTCGAAAGATTTGGATGAAAATAGCACGCAAAGCGCCAACCATGGACAACTGGTCCAGATAGACCGGGACAAGGGTAAGTTTAAAGTGCAACCACAATGGTGTCCGAGTCAGATACAGAGACAGATTTGTCTCAGTCAGAAGTTTTACCTTTTGACTTGATCTCTTAAATGGACGTCAAAAATCCTCTAGAGTGCAAGGCTGCAGCATATGGCAGAGATAGGTTCTACAAGGCCGGCTAGCCATTGGGAAAAGTCCCTATGAATCAGTTGACTATTAGCAGGAAAGCTCTGAGTGGGGACAAAAAATAAAATTTTCTCCCAAGGAAGGCCCCGCACCAGCAAGATGCATTTGCTTAGCTCTGTAAACATTTCAACCTTTGGTCTTAATCACCTTTTTTGAGCTTGGGTTCCTCCAGTGGGGCAAGGCTTAGAAGCTGTAGCCAAACAGGGGTACCAATGTCCGGATACCCTCTCCGCGATGTCCTGCTGGAACAGATTTGCTGTTGCAGAAAACTAAGAGCGTGAGCAACCTGAATTTGTGGCTCAACTTCAACACAACTTTTTGGGGATTTATTTGGCAGGATGTCCCAGTCTTGGTTTGATTCTCCAGACAAAAACCCTTAAAGTCTCAGCTTTTAGGGTTAGGCAGGAGGAGGACAATCTGACATGTATTTAGGGGCCTAGGACCTAATGGACTCTACTTTGAGGTCAGGCCTTGCTCCAGTAGAAGCCACCAGCTGGATCCAGAGCAAGTCTGTTCAGCTGGGCTCTTTAGGAAAGTAGGCTTCTTACAGCTTTTGTGTTCCTGTAGCTTAACAGGAGATCAGCAAACTGACTCTGTATCCACTTCTAAGTTTTAGGTACAAGTGGGAGCAGATGCACCCCTGAGGGTCACAAGAGCAGGGAGAGTCCTTCTGCCCTCCACAAGTCCAGGGGTGTTCTGAGGAGGGTACTGGGTGTGCCACATTTATGTCCTGTGCCAGCATGCGGGTGGGAGTAAACTCCTGCCCACTCCCTAACTAATGGCATAAACATTCCTAGGGGTTGCCCTAACCACTTTTGCAGCACTTGATGTGTGTTTAACTGTTTCACACAGACCCTCTCTACCTAAGATCAACTTGTCAGATCCTTTATACCCCTGTGAAGATGTTCCTGTGCACATCCAGGGGTGCAGCTATGATAATGGGCAAACTCTTCCCTGTGATCACTTCAAACCGGTTCTGGGGTAGCTCCCCCTCCAAGCCTTTCCAAAAATGAGTTTATGTATTATAAGGTGTTATAATGTAACCTTGTGCATTTATTCTATGTGAGAGCTAGTCGTACCACAGTGAAAAACTACCTTCAAGATTTTTCACTGGCAGGACTTGTAAAACAGGTTTACATGCCCTCCTTTAGACATGCAAATAGCTTATTTTGCCAGGTCAAATTGCCAGATCTATACCCGCCTACCCCGAATGCAGGGGCAGGCCTGGAAACATGCTTTGTATTGTTACTATAGTGGTGACACAATATATACTGCAGTCCACAAGTGCCATTTAACTTACAGATTCTGGGTACACCTTGGTACAATATACTAAGGGCTTATAGGTAAGTTAAATATGTAAGAGTGTAGCCAATTTTATTGTGCTTTAGGGGCCAGAGCACTGCAGCTGGGGCATGTTTAGCAGTTTCCAAAAGCGCAGTGTCGAAAAACCAGCAGCATCAATCCAGAAAAAATGGGGGTGCCCATGCAAAAAGAGGTATTTTCCTGCACCCCTTTTCCAAGGCTACTCCACGCTTCCATAGATGCTCTGGGAACGTCATACGTGCGTCTCATGTGTCTTAAATGAATGAATGAACTATTTCTTTCAGCAATCTGAGCACCATTTTGCTCGCCTTTGGTAATTGATTCCACCACCGTAATGTTGTCACACCATAAAAACCACTAACTGATTATTAAATTAGGCAGACAACGCCGTCAGCGCCACCAGGATGAGGAAGAGTTCTAGAAAAGAGATGTTCCTCACTAACCAAGACTCAAACCATGCAATGGGCCAATGCTGAGCAAACAACTCTACCAAAAATGGCTCCAAAACCAACACTGCCAGTTGCATCTGTGAACGATACCACAGATCCTTTAAATTGCTGAAAAAAGGAGTCCCAAAATTATAAAATCCTGTCTATCGTCCCCCACAAAGCCTGCTTCCATGATGCTTCTGCTGTAGGCCGGCCATGAGAAATGGACCTGGAGAATGATCATCCCATGGGGATAATGCGTAAAGCAGCTGTCCTACCAGGACCTGGAGCTTATGCAGAGTCACTTTAGTAGCAGCTAGACATTCCTGGATGAAACGCTACCACCTTTTCCGGTGGGAGCCTACAGACCCCCTGCAATCAAATCTAGCTCAATGGTGAGGAATGTAATATTGGTGACAGGGCAATCCGCCTTGCTGAGTGTGAGGGGAACCTCAAACCTGCAAAGCAGTCTTACAAAATGGTTTAGGACTTATTTGCAGTGCTGCAAAGCATATGGAGCTCAAAAAGAGACCGTCATAAAGGTAGCCCAATACCAATGAGGAACGTGATGCCATCTTAAATGCTCATTCCAGGAATGAGCTAAGCTTCTCGAAGTTTCCAAAGGAAATACAACTCCTCATGGGCATGTATTTGTAAAAGTAAAATGAGCATTCAAACTGAAAACCTAGTAGGTGAAATCACCTGGGTGCACAGGCAAGAATCCGAAAGATCAATGTCTGCTTTTGCTGAGTGCCAGGGGCTTAATCCTGCAGCGTAGCGCTGGCCTGTTCAAAGGATGAGTACTTAGAGCACAGGGTTTTATTAATTGCCTCATTCACTAAGTTCTTCTTTTGGGCAGATATGGTAGAAATCAGGTTCTTTGGGTAGTACCCCCAGTGATGAGCAGAAAAATCCTCTAATGGGACAACCCTAAAGGGGCCGGCTATTCTACACAAACTACTTTCCTTAGCAATTTTGGGCCTGGACATTTCAAGGTGCAAAACAAGGGTCTGCAGAGTCTTTTCCTTCTGCAGGAATACTAAAGCCAAGCATAAAACCTTCATACAGAGCCTGAGCAGCATGAGTGTTTATATAATGGTGTAGCCAAGAAGTCAATGCCTGTAAACCCACCAGGAACTCCCCTTTCTCATAAGGAGAGCGTCCATCACTACCTCTACTGAATCATGGGTGGGTGGGCATGCCACGAACAGAGCAGTTGTGCTTAAACTTCCTTGACCCAGGCAGCCTGTTAACATGTCTTCTTGTAGTAAGCCCAACATAACCCCATTTTCTCCTTCCCTCCTTGATATACTTGCCCAACACGAAATGGCTGCTGGCCACCGGTCTCAAGCTTCTTAAACATTGTGGCGCAACCATACAATCATGTGTTTCTGGTCCCAGAACAGGGTCTTACTTGTGGCCTTCTTTCTTTTCCTAAGTGCTCTATCGTAATCTTTCAGTGAGGCGTTACTAAGTTCATTGTGGGTGCAAATAAATATTTTCTGGCATCATTATAACTGCTGTCCTATCTCCGGGAACTTCTTTAAAATAACAGCGTGAAAGATAGAAAACTACTTTGCCCAATTTAGTAGTGTTTCCTCCATTTCTTCTAATTTGTGTTGGGTGTGAGCACAGTTCCTCAAGTGAGAGCATTCCTTGCAGTTCTTAGTCTCCTTCCTTGCCAACGTCTCAACAATCAAATCAACCATTTCCACGAATGTACCCCTCCAGATTTTTTCTTTTGTCCCTACAGACAAATGTGTACCCAGCTGAACCCACTTAGACTGAACAGATCTCAGTCCCATAATAAGAAATGGCGGAATTGCACCTAACAGGCTGGTCTCATTGGATGCACCTGCCTGTTCTGTTGGGACCACCCCAGTCAATTGAGTCTCAGGTGATGATTGCTGAGCCCCCGTCACCGCTTCCTCACCAGGTACCATTGATTGGCATGCCAGGACTGGAAACTGCGCCCACACCCCCTCCTCCAGTGAGGTAAAAAGCTGGCACACCACCTGTGATGCCCTCTGTGTCTGATCAGCACCTGCAAACTGGGCCACCAATAAGCTGCCTTCTGGAACCCCTGACACAAGGTCCCCTGAGGAAGCTGCATGCAGCTCCTCAATCTTCGACAGTCAGCAAAAGACACTAGCTAGATTAGCGACAAGGTTAAGCTGTGGCCGGACCATAGCATCCTGTTGCTGACCGACTGTGCTACTCCCAGCTCTAGGAGGTGAAACAGCCTTGCTTGCTTCCGTGCAGTGTTTCCCACTCCCAGTGTTTGTGAACTCACCTGCAGGAATTATTACCTGCTGCTCCCTCACCACACCGTGACCTCCACCTGAGGCCATAGTGTCTACTGGGTGCCCTGTAGGAGTGGGTTGTACTGTTTACCCCCTCCACCTGCCTACATCCCTTGTTAGCCTTTTTAATGTGGGGGAAGCTGTCCTTGGGGGGGGGGGGGGAACACCTGCCTTTCGTGGACTTTCTGGTGCCTCCAAAGGTATGGGAGTCATGACCCCTTCCTTAGCTAGCAGCGCTGGATGAATCCATAGAGTCCAACATGTGCACCGCTGATTCCATATTAGATCCCTGCTAGCTCCTCCTTGTTAGATGTGGGAGGCATAGTTACACTGCTGCAATAAATCAATGGTCTCCCATGCTCTCTCAAGTTTATCCTTCTACTCACCGGTAAAATTAGACTTAGCCGTATAATTGTTTTTTTTCTTCAAAAAAAGTCATTTAGAGAGGTTTTAGGGTGCTTGCTCGTGAGAAAATATCAAACAAGAAATACAGAAAGCAATCTGAGCCTATTTGGAGGCTGTTTTCCTTCTGCTAAAGCTTCCTCATTTAAACTAACTGTAAAGGTGCCCTTAAATAAAGAAGAGATCAAAATGGGGGGTGTCTGGATTGCGCACTAATATAAGGTCTGAGTAGTGGCCCAAAGTTGCAGGAGCGTTAAGCAGAGGTGCGTGAATGATGGTCTTAGTCAAGGTGAAGGAGGCGGGATACTGCCGGCTGAACAACCGGGTTCAAGGTTGTAGAACATTGTCTCAAATGGATGGGATTTCAAGAGAGGTTGCAAGCCCCCAGCTTCCAGGTGACAGTGTCTGACATGCGCTTGTTGCGGGTGGTGGGACTCGGAACCAACGTGCAGTGCTGGTGGGACGCACAGCTCTCTCTTCAGACAGACTGATGAAGCCAGGCTAGAAACCACACTTTGAACGTGGTATTTATAGCCCATCATGCACATGGAGAAGACTGCCTGCCAATCAGGAGACACACTTCATCAGGAAACATACGCTTAATTAGTCAGCAGTCCTACAAACAAAAACAAAATACCATACACTCAGGTAGGAAACAGCAGCTTTAGTTGCTTAGAAGTGTATAATTAGTCAACAGCTATTGTACAAACAAAAAAACAAAATACCAAGCCTTTTGGAAGGAAACAAAGATAGGAGGAAACGGAGGCCTTTAATTGATTGCTCAGTAGTGCGCGTAGTTTTGACAAAAATACCAGGCACTTATACTTCATTAAACCGTCTTGTTTACAGTGCACACAAAATTAAGTATGTAGCAGAGTACATGGCGCCTGCCTAATTGGAAAATAGTGATGGCAATGGTAAACACAAAGTAAAGTTTGTCGCAGCGTACATGGCACCTGTTAAATTGGAAAATACTGATGATAACGATGAACATAAGGCACAGGCAAACCAGAAGATTCCTCACTCCCAAAGGTTGACTGACTGGAGGTGGTTTAGCTGGCTGTCGAGCATAAAAGTTGTGTACCAGATGGGAGGCATGGACGTGTGTGGCTAGTTACCGGGACCTGAACTCCAGGCAGTAAAATGTCCATTTGGTCAGATGATACAATTTCCCCATATCCCGTTTATAGTCTAAGATTATGTGTATTTCGTATTCAACTTGGGTTGATGATGTTGGATGTAGCCCTTTTTGCAGGGTCACTCCTAATCCTTTTGCCTTCCTCCTCCTGTTTTTCTGACCCTCTTTTGTTAGCTTTAGGACTCTGAGAACTTTGTCAGTGCTGATCAGTACTAAAGTGCATGTGCTCTCTCCTTTAAAATTGGTATGATTGGCTTACACCTGTTTGACACATTTAATTTACCTATAAGTCCCTTGTACAGTGGTATCCTATATACCCAGAGCCTTTAAATTAAATACTACTAATGGCCCTGCAGCACAGCTTGCACCACCCACAGAAGTAACCTTTCACACCTGTCTCAGGCCTGCCACTGCAAGGCCTGCATGCACAGTTTACTGCCACATTCGCTTGACATCTAAAAGTACTTCCCAAGCCTGGGACTCCCCTTTTACTACATATAGTTCACCCCTCAGGTAGGCCCTTAGTGGCCCTATTGGCAGGGTACAGAGTAGGTAAAAGGTAGGACATGTGCCTTCATTGTGTGGCATGTCCTGGTAGTGACAAACAGCCTGTTTGGTTTCTCACTGCTGTAAGTGCTGCCCCTCTCATAGGTTTGCATTAGGAATTTCCTTATATATGTCTAAATGGTAATTTCTGATCTATGAGGAGTAGCGTGGGCATCTTTGGTATAGGTGGAATGGTAGTGAGAAGTCCTGCTTATTGGTGTAGGTGGATTTGTATTACTATTGTGGAAATGCAACTTTTAGAAAGTGGCCATTTCACTGTGCTTATGACTCTTGTGCTTTGCAGCCTAACTCCAAACCACATCTGGTGTATAGTGACAGCTGCGCTTTGTGCGTACTTTTCAGGCAGCCATCACACAGGGAGTGGGGAGATGTAACAGGATTACATCTGCATACTGGATGGTCTTCCTGGGCTGGGAGAGTGGGAGGCGGGGTGCACTTACATTTGCATAGACTGTGTCCTCCGCTCACACAAAGGGCTTGTTTACCCCCAAACTGATGTCTGGAGACGTGGCTGGGTTGAAAGGGTGCTGTGCCTTTCTTGAAAGGGTCCCTTTCAAGTTACCCCCTGAACAAAGGCATTTTTTTGTATAATTAGAGGAGCTCTTGACCCATGATTGTAGATCACTTTTGGACCTGGGACCAAAACTCTGTCAGAAGGGCTACTGGACTGCACAAAGGACTCACCTGGACTGCTCTTCTGTTTGCAGCCCTTCTGCCTGATGTCTGCTGGGTGGTTCAAAGGACTCATCAGGATTGCTTTTCTGCTTTTTGCCCTGCTGCCCCCTGCTCCCTGACTTTTGGGTCACTGGGGCTACTAGTAGGAACCACCATTACCGGTTTTATGCACTAGTCTGCCTTCTTACTGTCCCGCCTCCCCCCCCCCAGCACACTCCAGGGGTTAGTGGGCTGCTGCCCCCCCCCCCACCCCCGTTCATTTGGGAGCCAGGGGTCTACGAGGGGCCAGCAAGGCTCCCCCCTTCCATTCCCAACTGGGCTAAGGTGTGGTTAGCGTTTTGATTCTCCTTTTATTTTATTGAAGGAAAATCACGTGGTGAGCGTGACCACTTCACCCCCCTAGTGCTAGAAAGAAGACTAGTGCCGGTGCACACTCCAATTTTAACTTCTACCTGGTATAAAAGACTAGCACATGGTGAGCTCTTGGTATGTCCCCAGGCTAACGTGCCCAGTCTACCAGAGCAGTGCTCCTGTCGGCACTAGCGTTTGCAGGAGCAGCGCTCCCCTCGTCAAGGAAGCCCGAGGAGCAGTGTTTCTGGCAGGACAAGCACGTCATCAGCGACAACACTGCCATCCACCTGACGTCTACAGTGAGGCTGCCTGTAGTACCCAGAGGGCTTTGGGCATGTGACAACGTAATGCTGTATGGCCATCTCTCCTTGCCGTTGCTCCATGCAGCTACCTTTTGCTCTTTACCTGCGGAGGGTGAAGTGTGTTACCCCGCATCCCTATGGTGGGTTTGTGCCCCCCCCCCCACCTCATCTCCTTACCTGGGGCAAGTCCACAGGACACCTTGTAGTGCTTCCGTGGGTACATTAATGCTAGGAGCTGTGAGGGAGATCTCCCTTTAGCTCACACATTCGGAAACCTTTCCACCGTACACTGTTAGAACTTGGAGGTCGCCAAAATTGTGTAAACATTAATAGCACCTGCACCCAATGATGTTCCCAGATAGGGTTGCCCAGAGGCTGCCCAGCGCCTGAGGTTATCTCTTCTACAGTGGCACGTAAGCTATACCCAACAATCATACTAGGAGAGGTAAAGTAACTATTGGGTACATGCGAACCACTAAGGCCTCACATCCTGGTGATGTCATGATTCATGTAAGGTTGGTGTCCTGCAGTGGTCTAGACAATTATGATGACAATGGGATTCATGTGTCATTTCTAGCCTGATGGGTTGTGGCCTCGGAATCTGCTGCATCACCCGGGGAGTAATTCTGAAATATGATGTTGTGGTCGTGTGCTCAGGGGGGCCCTCGGTGATTTATCTACTTACTGCTACATGTCATGCCCTGAGATGATAATGCCAGTTGTTTTTTATGTCCACAGACCCAGGATAACACGTAGCATTTCAGTAATTGCATAATAAGCGCATTCATCATGCTTCATGTATTTATGTGGACATCAGACGTTATGTTCCATGAATATAGTTGTTTCTAGGGGGTTTAATATCATGCTGTGAAGATACTCACTAACAATGTGTTGTATACCATTAGGGGTTATGATGTTATTCAGGATTGCAAGCATCTAAGGGGAACACAATATTTATCATCCATGCTGTCTGGTCTAATTATGTGTCTACATTATAAAGAGCATATTTTTTATAACCCTGTGTGGAGTCTCTTTTGTCGTGTATTTATTTTGTCACTGGTGTGAGTGTGTTGCATAAGCACTTTACACATTGCTTCTGGGATAAGTCTGACTTCTCTGTGCCAAGCTACCAGGGGTGAGCACATGTTATCTTTGGAGTTTAACTTACTCGCCCTGACTAGAGTGGTTGTTCCTGCCTGGTTGAGGTGCAGACCCTAGCCAATCAGAAACCCCATTTCTAACAGATGTGTTATTAGTACCTGATCGGTTGGGTTTGAAAGGGGACATATGAAAGACCGGATGAATTTGGTATTCGCCGGGCAGGCTACATGATTCACTACTTGTGAAATTGGTTAAGGATCTAAGTGAGATTAGTCTTTCTAAGTGAACTGTGGGGACCTGACTCATTTTAGTACTTCCAAGGGAAAGACTGCAGGATGGTACCCAAGACTACAAAATGGAGTGAATGGTGGTATTGTATGCAAACCCAACCAGACTAAGGACATGGACCCAATTACAAGTGTTTGTAGATAGCAAACATTGCAGAGTTTGTTCCAAGGCTGTTTAACCATTTCTGTTTGCTGTTTGGGAGTGATATGCGGAGGTCTATGCCAAGTGATTAACACAACCCTGGCCACAACTTGGAGCCCTTTGGGAATTCCCTGTAGAAGGAGTATCTGTAAAATGAAGATTTCGCCCAACTCTGTAGCAGGGAGAAGTTTCTTCAAAGGAACAAAATGGGTCATTTTTATTACCAGACCCATCACCCTCCCCCCGTTCAAATGGTAGTGCATTCTTTGGTGGCCGGAGATCTGTTACAAAAATCTATGCTGATAGTTTGTTGGGGGAGCTGGTAAAATGGGAATTACCTCGAGGAGGCCTGTAAAGTAGGGGCAGCTTGATTTAAAAAATTTTTTTTTTTTACAAGCAGAAGTTTGGTAAGTTGAAGGTTGTGACATCATTGGACACTATTTCCCACCAGGACTATCGCAGGCAGTTTGATTTGGTCTGTTGTTGTCGTCTTGGATGGCCTGCTAAGGGAATAGAATGATGCCAATTTAGCACAAACTTCCTTAATCCTGGTGTTGGGCTATCTAGTAAGTTTTCATTGTAGGAACAACCCTTTCTTATACTGTGGTTGGACTTCTCTAACTACCCTTGTGGGTCCAGGGTTTCTGTGGCCTTTGCTACCTTTTGCCAACATTCTTCAGAATTGCAGCTTCTGATGACTTCTCCACTAGGGAGTTGTAGGAAATTGGGTTTTTGGATGAGGTTTATTTGCACCCTTCTCAAGCAACAACCACAGTCCCTGTCAGGGCTAATCACAAAAGTCAGTAAATTAGCCTGTGCTTAACTTTCTGGTAGCTTCACACAAAAGCAGTCAAGCTTAACTTAGAGACAATGTGTAAAGTATTAATGCAGCACACAAACAGAAATAAAGTGAAACCACAACACAAGGAAAATCCCACACCAATTTAGAAAAATTGAGTATCATTTATTAAATAATATGACACCAAAACAACAAAAATCCAGTTAGTAGAAATGGAGTACGACTTTTTAAAAAGTTTCCAGTGACTACTTGGACCTAAGTGACAACCACTGGCATTCTAGTCATGCGAGACTGAGGCAAAGTCAACTGCCACTACAATTGAGTGTGGTCCAGATAAAAGAAATGAGTTGGGTCCAGTCTCACTTTGAATTTAGAAGAAATGTTAAGGAAAAATGTCTGAGAAGGTAAAGTTTGCAGGGCAAGGCTGCTGGCAGTGTCCAAGGGGGAGGCATTGTCATTGACGAACAGCTGAACAAAGTCACGGTGAAGCTTTCAATGTTTGGACTTTGTCACATTTTTGGAAATCAAAAATATTCAGTGGCATAAAACTACAGGCTGTAGCTGATGAAGGCTCCAGGAGGCTGAATACTCCTTCTGCTAGGCGATGTTGAACCGAATTTGCTACGGAGGAGAAAAGTGTAGAAGAAGCTACTGGAAATTCAGGCTTACTGTCAATGCACCTTAGCTGGATTGGCAAGCAAGTATGTACTGGTGTTCTGTCAGTTCTCACAGCACTTTTTTGGCTGAAAAGGCCCAAGTCTTGATTTTTGGCTGTTTGGACACCTTTGGCACTAACTCCAAGGGTCCAGAACTGGGTGGGATTCACTTTAGACAGCGTCCAGATGCAGGGTTCAAGCTGTAGGAGCTTTTGTTTCCCTGTAGCTCAGGACAGGATGCCAGTCAATTATCCCTTAGAGCCACTCTTTTGAAGCACCAGGGTTGTCCAAAGGTTCAAGGCAGGCTTCAAGCAGCAGGGCAGTCCTCTGGAGTACAGGGCAGACCTGAGTGTCCGCCATAGGCCCAGAAGTGACATAAAGAGTAGTCTGAGTGTTCTAATTTTATACCTAATGCCAGCATTGAAGTGGAAAAAACTTCTAGAGTTTTCCCCTTCATTGTTGTCTCTGGAATTTCCTTCCTCCCTGCTGAGGCTCCAAGAGGTCCAGGATGACAGGATGAAGTTTTTTGTGAGTGTGCTGATGCAGCTCCCTTAAAACGTAAGTGGGGCAGGAAACAGCTTTGTTTCTCTCATCCTGGCAGGAGGACTAATCCTGCCAACGTCTAGTCCCCCTTTATCTCACTGTCTGGGATGAACACACAAAGGCCAGCTGCAACTCTAATCACAGTCATGTGACCCAGGACACAGGCTGCAAGCAGCAAATAGTTAGGACAAGAAAATGCCAACTTTCTAAAAGTATCCAAACAATATAGGAGCCTGTACTGATCTATCCTACACATTTGTTTCATTTACATTTGTGAACACATAATAAAAATACTGCAACCATTTATGTACAACAAAATATATACTGCATTTGTTAGATTTGTTTTGGAAAAAATGGTCATTAACAGTAACACCTAAACAACCCAAACAAGCATTACATTGATGTTTTCTGTAACCCACATGACAAAACATCATGACATTGAATCACCATTTGACAACACGATAATGTGGATTGTGCCAATAACTGATATGTACCAGTTCTAAAATTATACGCCCATGAAGGGCCTTTCTCCATTCTATATTACTGAAAACCCCTGTCTAATGGGCTGTGACCAGAGAGTGCCAATACAGTGTAAGTTCAGACAGGCACTAAGCAGAGATATATATCCCATGTCACATTTCACTCAATTATTCCCTGCATGCCAGTGGTGTCTCTTCACAGCACTCCCTGGTTCTCAACACTGTTGACGTGTTTTGAACTGCACAAGAATTATTTCCAGGTTCTTCTCAGGACACAGAGCTGCTGAACACTACAAAAAGAAAAGTCAGGGGACACATGGCCAATGCTCTGATTGGATTTAAGTTGGGCAAAGCAATATTCTGAAAACACACTTCACTATTATAATTACATTTACTTCAGTCCTATTGTGCTTAAATGGTCCATTTGTACATCTAGGTGAAACTGGAAGAAACAATAGGAGTATTATGGTTAATTATGGCATTTTTCATAAGTGTGGAGAAAGCAAAAGTACCAGAACTGTGTCGCTTTGATGACACTCACTTGGTTTAAAGAAAGCTCGCCTTTTGTCTTATTCCCATTAGATCACGACTTCTTGTGTCTTTGGCCTTTCTACAGTGGTGTGTCAGCCCTGCAAAATGTAAGCGAGAAAGTCCGGTCTGTGAGTTAAGGAACTGCCAAAGTTTGAGCAAAATCTGATCGTAAAGCAGAAACCATGAGATTTCAAGCTGGCTGGCTGAAAGTGCCTGAGGCGGCAGAGCACGGATGAAAAACTGCCACATTATTGCACTCGCTGAATTAAAGCATTTGGCAGAGTCGAAGTATCTACTTGTTCTCTAAGTGGAGCCGTCTCAACGCAACTGCGTTCTCAGTGCGTTTGTTAACAAGGAATTCCAAAGCCCTGCTGACATTAGAAGGGCCCATCCCCTCTTTCCCTGTTAGCTTTCTAAAACTGTCATTTTCTGAATCATGACTTGAAATCCAACATTACCATTAAAGCAGATTTTAACTTACATTTCTTTAGAGGCCAAATAATTACATTCAACCTGTCCCCAAACAAAAGTTATCACTTATTAAATGTAATATGGCAACCCAATGTTGTCCTATGGGAGAGGTAGGCTTCACAATAGGGAAAAACCTTTCACTTACAAGCGATGTAAAACTTAAAATGACATGCTCAACATTTTAAATAAGTTGCACCTTGCCCTATGGGCTGCTTAGGACCAAACTTTGGAGTGACTTATATGTATTAAAATGGGAGATTTAGGCCTGGCAAAAGGTTTATTTGGCCAGGTGGAATTGACAGATACATATGTACACAGGCTGCAATAGCGGGTCTGAGACATGTTTTAAAAGGCTACTTAAAAGTATAGCACAAAAAGTGTTGCAGACCCACTAGTAGTTCTCAATTTACAACCCCTGTGTATATGTTGTACCACTTTACTACAGACTTACCAGTAAATGAAATGTGTCAATCAGGTGTAGGTCAATGTTGCTATGTTTTAAGGAGTGCACTAGTTAGCAGCGGTAAAGCACAGAGCCAAACAACATGAATTTCAGCAAATGGAGGGGGGAGTAGTTTGGGAGAAGACCACCCTAAGGCTGACAGGTGTACCATGTGTCCCCAGCTGAAAGTGGGGAGAACTACTCATCCTCAAGGGAGTTCTCATCACTAAGGCTGAAGAACCTGGATATACCATCAGCAGGGGGGTGGGGTGGGGGGGGTCTGCCCAGGGTGTTGTTCCACCACAAAGTCCATATGGGGGGGAGATGGACTACCTCAACACTTTGGAATCCTAACCCCTCATTGGGTATGCTGTGATGTGTGCCTGTGGCTCACTGTGCCACTGCAACCAAGCTACACCTGACTGAAGAATCTTAATAAGGGTGAATCTTAGGTTGCTTGTGTTTAAGTTCAGTGAGGACCTGGCTTGGAAGTTCATGTTGAACTATTCCCAGGAGAAGCAGGGTCAAGACTAATTTGCATATTACTGGGTCCAAACTGAGGTGACATGGTGGGCAGAAAATGATGAATTGGGATGAAACCTGAGTGATTGCCACTGTCTGATAACAATTTAAGCATTCCATCCATCACCTCGTTGCTTTTGCACTTGAAGTGATCCATTTCCAGCTTCATCTGCATTTAACCAAAAAAGGAGGTGAGGTAAACTTACGTTTGAAAAAAGAGAAAAATAGCCAAATCTGAAACTAAGGAGAATTTAAAAAGTGGTCGTATCTGGTAGCAAATTATTTTTTAGATTTGTACTGTTACACAAATCACTGTATGTTACTGCACAAACATAAGAACTGGACCCCTCTACTGAGCACCAATGTAGGAAAGTGGGTTTTTGATTGAGAGGGGCTTTAAGCTCTGTCAGGGTGTATCATAAAAAATGACTAAATTAGCTTGTGCTTAACCATCTGGTAGCTAGGCACAAAAGCAGTCAGGCATAACCTAGAGAAAACACAAAAAACCCACAGAAATTTAGAACCATAGAGGTAAATGTAATAAATAGTTGGACACCAAACCGACAAAAATGCAAGTAGAACCAGAGTTATACCTGTCTGAGTTTTCCAGTACGAAATTGGATACAGTAGCGCTTAAAAGATCAAATAGAGAAGTGCTGTCATCTTGTCACACATAACTGAGGTGAAGTTGAAAGTTATGGCTGACCGCAATGGAGCATAATTTGAATATAAGCAGTGGATTGGTCCTGGTCTCAACTTAACTTCTGAAATTTAAAAGAAAAATGTCTGAGAAGGTAAATTACAGCCGGGAAAAGCGTCCGGAGGTGTCCAAGGGGGAGGCATTGTCATTAAGGAGCAACTAGATGAAGTCTTGGTGAAGATTTCTACATTCAGACTTAGTGACTTTCTTGGTAGTTGAAAATCTTTAGCAGGACAAAGCTGCGGGCTGTAGCCAATGATGGATTCACAAGACCCCTTCTATGAGGAGCCACTGAACAGGATTTGCTGCTGTAGAGAAGAATGAACTGGGAGCTAACGCAAAGTCAGGCTGACCGGCAATGCACCTTGGGCTGATTGGCAAGCAGAGTATCTTTTGGCTGAATATTTTTCAAGTCTCAAGGTTTTGTTTTTTTGGATGTTTGGGCTTCTTTAGCATCACTTTCAAGGGTCCAGAACCTGGCGGATAACAGTTGGAAGGTAGGGCACACTTCAGGTAAGGTCTAGGTACATAGTTTAGTTGTTGAATATTTTTGTGTCCCTATAATTCAGAACAGGAGGCCAGCCAACCACCTCCAGACTCATCCCTTGGAGTCACATTGGTAGTCCTAGGTTCAAGCAGCAAGGCCGTCCTCAAGCAGCAGGGCAGTCCTCTAAGAGTTCAAGGCAGGCTTCAAGCAGCAGGGCAGTCTTCTGAATACCAGGCCTCATGCAACGGGCAGTCCTCCGAAGTACAGGGCAGGCCTTCTGAGTGTCCTCAGCAGGTCCAGGAGTGAATTTAAGAGTGGGTCTAAGGGTCCTATTTTAATACCTGGCACCAGCTTTGAAGTGGAAGAAACATCTAGACCCCCCCCTCCATCGCTATACTCACAGTTGGCTCTGGAATTTCCTTCCTCTCTACCCAGTCTCCAAGAAGTCTAAGGTGACAAAAGCCTGATGTGAATTTCTTTGTGAGTGTGCTGAGGAAGCTCCTTTACACATAGGCCAGTTTCTATTCATCACAGTCACAGTGACCCAAGTTACAGGTTGCAGGAGCTGAATGGTGGGGGACAGGAAAATGCCAACCTTCTAGCAGTGGCATTTTCAAAATAGTGACTTAAAATCTAACTTTCCCACTAAAGAGGATTTAAAATACATTTCTTTAGAGAATAAACATAATATTTCAACCTGTTCCCAACAAAAGTTATCACTTAGTAAATGCAATAAGGTAATTCAATGTTATCATGTGGGAGAGGTAGGCCTCACAGTAGTGAGAAATTAATTTAGGGTTTTTTCCCTCCAAGGACATGTAAAACTTAAAAATGCATGTTCAAAATTTTAAATACACTATACCCTGCCCTATGGGCTGTTTAAGGCCTACCTTAAGAGTGATTTATATGTATTACAAAGGGAGTTTTAGGCCTGGGAAAAGGTTTAATCAATGGTCAAATTAGCAATTTAAAACTGGACACAGGCTGCAAAAGGCTATTTAAATACATAAAGTAGCATTTAATTTACAGGCCCTCGGTGCAAATTGTACCATTTTACTAAGGACGTACAAGTAAATTAAATGTGCCAATCAGGTGTAGGCCAATTTTATCATGTTTTATGGATTCTGCACAAGCACATCAGCACTGTTTAGCAACAAAAATGAATTTTAGGAAACAGGAAGGGAGTAGGCAAAACATTTAGGGGAAGGCTACCTGAAGGCTGACAGGCTTTACAGGAATATCGTCTGTTTCTTTAATCTCTTGAACTGTATCTGCCAGTGGTTTTGTACTTATGAAAGTACATCTGCATTGGCTTGCTTGAAACCTGGGTGAAAATTTATTAAATCAAATTGGCTAAAGGATAAAAGCCATCTTATCTGACGTGGGGTCAAGAAGTTTGCAGAGTGGAAGGGAAGATTTGTAGATTCTTATGATCTGAGAAAATGGTGATTGTGTGGCGCGCCCTGTGGTGGTAGTGACTCCACTTTTGAAAAGCAAGCAGTTCTCATTTGGCAAAGGTGTTATTCTGCTCTACACGTAGTAGTATTTATAGGAGGAAGATGATGACCAGTAGGCTAAAGACCTGACGGTGGATGACCATGAAGGCTAGGATGACCAGAGCCTCAAGGACCAGGAGACAAATATCCCAGCTCAGGAGACCTAATCCATGAGGACCATGGCTACCAAGATGGGACTGGGAACAAACAGCCAATGAGGAAAAGGAAAAGAAAAAACACTAGGGGTACTGGGTCTAGCGCCCAGCTTCCACTTACCTTGGACTGGTCCTCCGGTCAGTCTATGGCCCTTCCACACCTGACTGTCTTGCCTTGAGGCCCCACTTCTCTGCACTCCTGCTTTGTGCCAATCTGTCCCTGTGCTTGGCTTTCTGTGCTGTTGTTGTATGCCCATTGTTGCATGTGCCCTCTTTGTTGCTTTGCAAGTCCTTTTGTCTTTTGTGCCCATATGTTTGCGCCTTGGTCTTTTGCACTCGCTTTTCCTCTTTGCCCATGTGGCTTTTGTGCTTCGGTCTTTTGTACTCGTCTTTCCTCTGTGCCCATTTTGTTTTTTGTGCTTTTGTCTTTTGTGCAAATGTTTTTGCTTTTGTGCCTATTTTACTCTGCCCAGTCTTTTGTGCCCATAATTGTGCTTTCGCCCAACTGCCCTTGTTTCTCATACTTCCTCTTCTAACGTCCACGCTCTTCCTGCTTCCCCACTCCTCTTACCTGCCTTCCCCCTTTGCCTTCTCCCACTGCTTTCCCATCCCTCCCTAGCCCTGCCTCCTGCACTCCTCTCCTCTGCCCTACTTAATGGTGGCCGCTGCATAACTGCGCAGCAGGCACGTTGAGTTGGGAGTGCCAAAAGCTGACCCATCTGCACCTGTCCATGCCTGGACCACGCCCAGTACCACGAACCATAGTGTGTCTGACTGCCACTACTACAGTTCAGCCACCCTGCTGGTGCTGAACACCGAATGCGCCACTATCACTGCCCTCCACCGCATCACATGGCAAGACCTTTCTCATGAGCTCACTGCTGTTTCTCATGCAGCATCTCTCCACGCCACACTCCACACACACCTCATCCCGTATAGCCTGTATGTGAAACCAGATCCCTCTGCAAGCACGCAACCAAGGTCTGGGACCTCATCAACACTCACCCGGACATCCTCTTCCTCACCAAGACCTGGATCAGCCCATCTTCCACCCCTGCCATCGCAATGGCCATCCCCCTACAAAACTGTTCACCGCAACAGGCCTTACAAACCTGGTGGAGGCCTCACAATCATCCACAAGGACACTACCACCTACACCATCTCTTTAGATGAATCAACCATGCTCATAGAACACCTGTAGTTCCAATTGCAGATCAGCCACTCTGCGACCATCTCAAGCTCCCTCTCTTACCATCTGACTGGAACCCACACCACCTTCAACAACCTCCTCACTGACTTCATCACCCCCCATTGCCATCAGATCCAAAGACTTCCTCCAACTTGGTGACCTCAACATTGATCTGATAGCACTGTGGACCACAACACCACTGACCTCCTAGAAAGTATTGACAACATGGGACTTATGCAGCTTGTACAAGGTGCAGCTCACATTGCCGGACACACACTTGACCCATTCTTAACATCCATCATCAAGATCACCTTCAACCACATCTGTTTGCTCACATGGACACATCACTCAATCGGACACTTCTACATTCAGAGCATCCCATCCCAGTAAACCTAAACCTAGCATCAACCTCAGCCACAACTGGAACAACATAACAGAAACAGACTGGACCTATGCCATCATATCCATCCAACCGGCCCTCACAGGTGACCTTCAGAACAACCTATCCACTGTCAACAATTGGATCTCAGACTGTGCCAACAATCTGGCCTCCATGAAAAAGACCAGACACACAACAACTTGCACTCAAGCATGTTGGCACATGGAGAACAGAAGAGACTCCAAGCACAATTGCAAGCAGCTAGAAAAAAAGACAGGGGACCAGTTGAGACAACACCTCCAGAAACACCTACAAATCTGCACTCAGGTGGTACCACGCACAGACCAAGGAAAGCGGCCCCCATGATCAGACATGAATCCTGCACCAAGTCTTCAACATCATCAAAGAATTAATCAATTCATCAACAGCTGCCGCAAACACAATCATTTCACCACAGATACTCTGTGACAACCTTCCAGATATTGTTCCCAATACATTTTTCAAGATCCACTGCTACTTCCCACCCCAACCCACCATAGAGGACATCCACTCAATGTACCCATCACTCCCTTGCCCTCACCACATTTACAACCTGGGAAACACACTGATCATCGCCAAACTCACCACTCCTCAGTCCTCAGCAGAAACTTCCTGGACTGCTTGAAACATGCGTAGGTCACTGCTCTGCTGAACAGAACTACAAGCCCATCTTGCTACTACCCTACCCAGCCAAAGTCATGGAGAAAGAGATTACCAAGCATCTCTCCAACTTTCTCCTGGCCCCCATCCAGTAAGGATTCCACCACAACCACAGCATGTAAACTGTCCTTCTAGCAGCTACACATGACATCTGTTCAATCATGTACAGAGAAGAAACCTCTGCACTTCTCCCATTCAATGTCTTGACCGTGTTCAACACCATTTCTCACAGCACGCTCATCGGCAGACTTCAGGACTCGGACCTCCAAGGGCCCTCCTACCAGGACACAAGTCAGACTCTCTACTTTCACCTCTTAACACAAGAAGCTTGTTGGTGGGGTCCCCCAGTGCTCCTCCCTCAGTCCAACCCTGCTCAATGTTTACATGGCACCCCTTGTCCGCATCCTAAGAACCCACATCAAAATCATCTTCTACTCCAATGATACTTAGCTTATCCTCTTTCTTGCTGACACAAAGAACACTAGCAGGAACAACTTCACAACCTGCATGTCTGACGTGGCCAGCTGAATGCAAGACTACTGCCTTAAACTCAACACAGACAAAACGGAGATCCTGATCTCCATAAATAAGAATTCACCCTGGGAATCCTGGTGGCCACCCAACCCGGGTTTTACTCTCACTGCCGCTGACCATGCCAGAAACCTCAACTTAATCCTTGTCAACATGCTTTCAATGAACAAATGCTCTCTACATTGGCATCTCCAACCAACTGATGAAAAGACTCCAAACCATTCAGGACACTGGCGCCACACTCATCCTAGACTACCCCAGAAAGGCGCACATCACGCCCTACCATGTGAAGCTGCACTGGCTACTCACCCAGAAATGCTGCACTTTGAAGCTTCTCATCCACGCCTACAAAACGTGTTACAACACAAAACCAGGCTACTTAAACAACCAACTCTATCAACCCTTCAGACAGCTACATTTCACCTCTCTCTCCATTGCACAAATTGCTAGCACCTGCAGAAACAAGGCAGTAGGTTGCACTTTCTCCTTCATCACCGTCAAAAGCCAGAACAAACTACCTGCAGACATCAGGACCATCACTCTACTCCTCAACTTCAGCAAGAAGCTGAAAACCTTGATTCTTAACTATGAGCACCACCAGACCTGGATACCCTGATAGGTGATAAGCTGCACCATACAAATCTACATAACATAACAGCAAGGTGAGAAAGATTGGGAGGGCCAGCAGGATCTGGAATAAGAGGATCAGGCCAGAGTGGGCAAGGAACAGAAGGCCCTGGACCATAATGACAATGAGGGCTAGGACCAGAACCAGAGGGACATGGAGAATCCGGGCCAGGAATGGCAGACCCAACAAGACAGGTCATAAAGGACCAGTACCAGGTTACCAATAGAAAGAAGGACCAGAGACAGGAGGATTAAGACCACAGAGATCAGATAATGGAGGACCAAAAGGAAATGGACCAGGAAGACTATGACGGGAACAGACCAGGGCTAAAAGGACCCCAAGACGCTGGATTAGCAGGACCAGTAGGACTACAAAACACCAGGAAGTCCAGGCCAGTAAGACCAGGATCAGAAGGTCTTTGAGGGTCAGAGTCAGGGGCACACTAAACCACGGTGACAAGGACTATATGAATCATAATGACCTAAAACAAGGGAACTAGTTTGAAACCGAGAAGAGAAAGACTAGGCTCAAGAGGACTGTTACTAGACTGGTTTCAGGGTATCACCCTACTTCAGCCAGGCTAGCTTGATTCCAGTGGCACAGTGAAACCGGTCCCAGGATGCTTGTTTCCAGTCCAGGGAAGACCTGGCCTAGCAGTTCGGGCTGGACTGTTCCCATGGGTAACAGGGTCAAGACTGATTTGCATATGGCTGGGTCCAAACTGGAATGGCATGGGCAGCAAAAAACGATGGATTTAGGCCCAGATCACTGTACTGGGGGTGAATGTTTGACAATGTTCAACATTCCGTCCATCACTTGTTTTTGCTATAGGTAAAGCTAGCCTTTACAACCGCTTTTAAAATTATATTAATGTAAGTGAAAGGAGGAGTATGGTGAGATGTGGGAGGTACAATGTATTTTTTTGATGGGGGAGGAGGTGCCAAAAAGGCTGTTGCACGGGTCCACAGGCTATGAGCCCTGGGCTCCCCCTGAGAACACGCATGCAAAGTCAAGTGATGGAGGGTGACTTTGCTTTATTTGTGCTTGAGGCTGAGCACATGCCCTTATTTTTTTTGAGGGCTGGTGCTTATTTTTCTGCCTCAAGCATTTGGTGCACGCAAAAGACACACTCGGTTAAGATGGTGGAAGAGAAAAAATGAAAAAAACGCCACAATGGGAGAAAGCAGCAAACTGTAGAATGAATTGAAGGGTCAGGGAGTGCCTTTAACCCAAGATGGCTTCAGTACTACGGTGCCTCAGTATTCCATGATCCCTAGCATTTAAGTGCAGCAGCCATGTGTTTAAGAGGACTGCTTTGGACACCAACACTTTTTTTTATTTACAAATTAAACATTGGGTGGCGAGAACATGAGGCTCGCCACCCTTCGTTATTAACTAACAATACAAGACCAGGTATTCTTATTTAATGATGAGGGTCGCAGAGAGCGTGTGTCTCAGCGACCCCTGTTATTTACCTAACATGCCGGCTCTCAGAGATCACGTGGCCTCTGAGAGCCGGTCCGGTAAGGTAATAACGTGGGTCACTGAGTGCTTTGCAGCTCGGCGATCTCCGTTATCAACATAACAGATCTGTTGTCAGAGGCTGCGCGGCCTCTGAGAACAGATCTGTTATGTTAATGACATGGTCACTGAGTCACAAAGCGCTCGGTGATCCGTGTTATTAACTTAACACACCCGCTCTCAGAGGCCGTAGGCTCACGCTGTGCGGCTTCTGAGAGCAAGTCTGTTAAATTAAGGGCAGAGATCACCGAGCCACAAAATGCTTTGCGATCTCTGTCCTGTCCTCTGAGACCAGGCCTGTTAAGTTAGTGGTAGGAGGCTTGCACATTGCGTTAAACACCCTATAGCCTCCCTTGGAGGAGGACACGCATGGCACAAGGTACAGGCCTGAGGGCCCTAGCCTGGCCCACTTGGGCCTCAGGCCCTACAATATACCAAACAGTTGGGGCCCTTGGGCTCCGAGCATGAGGCTCAGGTCCCCAGGGGCCCATCTAGAAGTGTTTTTTTTTTAATAAAAAAAAAAAAAAAACAATAAACATAAATTAATAAAAAAGGAATAATAATGTTAAAAAAGAAATTAATTAGTGGGGGGGGCAGAGGACACATAGCACAATGTGTTTGTGTCCTCTGTCCTGTAGCCACCACACAACCTATCAATGGTGGGGACATTGAGCAACAGGCTCAAGCCCCACAAACCCCTAACCACTTACCTTATATTAGGATCCTATTGTCCTGGGGAGATGATGAGAAGGACGCATGCCCCCCCCCCCCCATGCTGCTGCCTCCACAGCCTGCAATTTTTTTAAAAGACTGTATCTGTGGTGGTGGAGCTGGCTCTGCTTGTCTGCCCCACCCTCTAGGCTCCACCCCCACACATGGTTCAGAGAATTGGAGAACTACGGCTAAAACACAGCAACCAATCCTAGGATCCAGCTGCCATTCTATTTTACATGTATACATACAATGAACTCTGATGTTTTAAAATGTTTTGTGTTTTATATTTTTAATAATTAGTGTAATTATATGACATTATAGGGACTAGAGGCAGTATTGTAATATGAGTAAAATAAGGCTGTGGAGCCCCTGGAACTATATAAATAATGCTTTATGGACAGATTCCTGAATATTATGTTGTGCAGCAGTGCCGCTCTGTGGACTTTTTAAAATAAACAGTGTATGGTTTTTGATAAATGTGAACAAGAGGCTTTGTGTATTGTACTTTCAAAACAATGTAAGGGGATGATAGGTTACTTATTAGCTAACATCCTGAGTGAGCTTGCTTTATTGTGTATGTAATTATTCAAGTAAACGCTTTTACAGTCTTATAGTATATTTATGAATGTGCTATGATGGCACCATAAAAATGAATGGCAGTCTAAAATCAAGTGTGTCTCTTTTTGTACGTAGGATCTCCAAAAGCAAATGTTTGCATGTGAGGAAATGGATGGCTTTCAACATGGTACAGCTACCTATACTTTTATAGTTAGACAATCGTGTCAACGACCTACTCTTATTACCTATTTTCCTTTATTTCTAACAATGTCTTCTGATACTTTTCTTTCTTTATACAGGATATGACGCCGAAGTACAGATGGCTGTCAAAGCTCTACAGCGGAACCTAGAGGCTCAAGACGTAAAGTCTTCAGTGCAACAAGATACAGCTATTCCAGGTAAATAAAGTTATCCGATGCCTCAGAGAACGCTAATAGTTAAGGGTTTATATTGTAAGTGTGACATTAATTTTTTCCTCTTCTGTACAGAGCCCCTGGGGGCGTGCACGAGCGGCGCGTCATCAGCGCAAAATGTGGAAGATGGCGTTAAAAAGGCAGGCAAGAAAAAGAAGTCTGCAACGCCTAAACATGGAACACCTATAAAGAAAAGCCCCAACTGCGGGAGCACATCAGATGTGTTTTAAAAATGTAGAGCCTAAAGAATCCAAACCTCTTTCGCTATCTCTTTCTCTCTTTTTCTCTCTATCTCTCTCTACCTACTTTTTTTTTCTCCCTCTAGGATATAGTGGTTCTAGCAATACCTAATTTCTTGTTTTTTACCTTTCACATCATAGAACCGTCACAAAAGATCTCAGAAGGTGTCTGCCGTATGACCAAGTAGTCCGCTTCGTCTTTAAAGGTCGTCACTAGAGCCATACAAAACACAAAATCATCAACAGCCGTGGAGATTGGCACAGTGCGTCAGGACAAACAATGACGAGGGTCTACAAATTATCGTCATAGACCAGGTACAGCCCTTAACCACTTCACCACTTTACAAATAAACACCGCCACGGGTACAATTACCTCTTCTACTGCAAGTACATTTCTGCAAGGGTTGGGACACACAGACGATGGAGCCGTTACACCCGCAGACACACAACATCAAGTACTGTTTAAAACTGCTGAGAAAAATTGTGCAACAAGTCTAAAATAAACCGTCTTAAAGAATTGTAAGAAGAAGCAACCTGTCCCTGAGCTACAAAGGGTTCCTCTAGATCTCTCAGTTAAAAACACAGTTACGTCTCTGACAGGACCCCATAGTCCACAGAGGTCTAATGTTTTACGGCTGAAACGGGTAATGTAGAGGTGGTTCCCAACGGATCAGTCCCAAAAACTCCTATAACTATTTTGGACTCTAGGTTTGAAAATGCTCACCCATATGCTGCCTGTATAGGGCTTCTCAGGGCTCTTGCGGGTGGGGTTGAGGGTTCTGAAACAATAGCAGCCACTAAATGCAGCAGCCGTTCTACCGTAAACACAGATGCAATCATAGCCCCTGTGCGTCCCACGCAGCCACGGCCCTAAGCTATTACGATCACCATTTAGGGTCCCCATATCTAATGTCCCCAATCACACCTCCAGGAGCGTACGATCCCACCAGTCCCCCATCAAGTGTATACGTTCCCCAGTCTTCTCCCTCTTCAACATACTCTGACTGTAGTACGGGTGGTAGCGGGTCACAAACTCTACGTTTTGGAACCCCGTCTACCGAGGAACATTCCTCCAAAACACCCGGGTGTTTGCACTGGGGCCCTGCTTTTTTGACCCGTCCTGGTTCACCCATTCAGAAAGCGGTTATTGCTGTTAACAAGGAAACTGCAGCTGGTATGGCTGAGGGAAATATAAACCCCACATCTAACGCCTCAAGTAATGACCCAGAACATGACGCTTTGGACCGCACTAGACTCCTGGACACATATATAACAGAAATACACCAATCTGTTAGAAAGCTAAAATTCAGACTGAGCCTGAAGACTTTAAAACTTGGGAAGAGGGGCCACAACACCTCGTCCTCCAGATCCAGCCTGAGGGCTTTAACCCAAAGGTTGGCGTTGTGTAGGAGGGAGGTGGTCCAACATGTGAATAAACCGCTGCAGACAAGTAATATACAGGTGTGACTAAGCGCGAGGGGTCGTCTAAGGATTGGATGAACCGCATTTATTAATACTAGTAACCACAGGTCTAAATATAAAAAGAGGACCCTGGATATACTCACTTAAGCTCTACGGTTCTTACGAGCGCTCAAAATAAAAAAAATGCAAGAGTCACCCAACATCTGGGTAAAACCCCAAAAATGAACACCCGTATCATATCAAATTACACCACTAGGCCTCAAATCATAAAATTAGGAGAAAACATAAAAAACATAGGGGTTTTTAAGACCTCATGGGGTAGAGTCCAGAGCATGGTTATCCCCCGAACAACCTGCAAGACCCTAGTCCATAGTAGGTGAAGTGGCAAGAACACAGCTTGCAAATACATAGACCATTGTTCAAATAGGCTGCGGTCGGTTACCTAAAAACAGCAGGTGGGCTTGTAAGAAACAGATGTGGGCTAGTAGCACTAGAAACTGTAAGCTTTTAATAAGAAAATTAAAGAAGGCCAGACTAAGGCCCTCATTATTACATTGGCAGTACTGACCGCCTACCGCCGTCGCGACGGCCGCCAAAACACCGTCACCTCAGAAACTTACCGTCGCCAGAGGACCCCTTCACAAAAGGTAAGTCGGGTGCTCTGACATGGGAGGAGGGTGGGGGATGTTGTGTGTGTGTTTGTGTGGTTTGTGGGTGTATGTTTGTGTGTGCATGCATGCGTGTGTGGTGTGTGGAATGCGTGTTGACATGCATGGTTGTGAGTGTTCATGTATGTTGTGTCGTGTGAATGCATGGGTGCGTGTATGTATGTAAGTGTGTGTGGATGTGTGTGTGAATGGGTGTATGCATGTGTGGGTGAATGTGGGTATGAGTGTGTGTATGAGGGTGCGTGAATGTGCATGTATGTTGTGGGTGGGCCTGGAGTGGGAGGGTGGGGAGGACTCTGGGGAGGGGGGTGTGGAGACCCCTATCAGTGACAGGGAAGACATTCCCTGTCACTGATAGTGCCTACCTCCATGGTTTTCATGGCGGTAAGGAAGCTACGAACACCATGGCAGTAGGCGGGGACATAATCCCGCGGGTAGGACAGTGATGGCCGCCTGGCTGGATACTGAAGTCTCCAGCCTGGTGGCTGTTACCGCCCTGGCAGACGGAGTGGTACATTGGAGGTTTGGCTTGAGCCAAACCACCAATGTCATAGTTTGGGGAAGAGTACCGCCAACCTGTTGGAGTACTCGTCTCCAAAATACCGCCGTCCACCAGGATCATAATGAGGGCCTAAGTGTTATAAGGAGGTATAAAAATATGCCAACACCGAGCCATAGTCAACTATTAGTGAATGATGCACCCGTGAGACCCCCATCCTGCGACAATCTTCAACCTGAGGATTTAGAACAGGTGTTTTTAGAAAGTGTTAGAAGGTATAGTCGTACTGTAGAGAGGTTTAACGCTACAGAGTATTATGAGGAATTCCGTTTTGTTAACCTGGATTGCATAAATTCCTCTGATCAGGGCATTATAGCTATCCATCAAGCTGTACAAACGCTCATAGAAAGGCTGCTACATGATGTGGGTCCTAATGATTTCTTTCAACTACGCTTCCAGGGGCAGGACATTGACATTCCCTTGTTCACCCGTCGAACACCTCGCAATATGTTTGACGCTGTAGAATTTATAGAAACCCTCTCTAGCCTGCTACAGAGCAAGGCTGAAATAGTTGCATATGGCACCATCAGAGTCATTGCCCTCGTTGTCAGGGGTCGTGAAGATGGTGTTTCCAGGCCATTAAAGAGCATCTTATATAGTAAGGTCATTGGTAATAAACAAAGATGGTTGCTCAACTGTAATACGGGGGCATCCAACACGTATCTGGCTACTAGCATAGCAGGGTTACTAATGGATCGTTCTACACCCAATGCTCACATTCTGTCTAGCGCTGCTGAAACACATAGGGCGCTTGAAATACCGCACAACAAGATGGTCGGTTTTGGGGACATAGGTCTTTTGAGAACTATTTTGCCATCACGGTGAAAGGTTCCTGGAAGTACTTCACGACCGGGGAGCGGGCAAAAAACAAGGCTGTGTATGTTCTCCATCATGAAAATCACTTTTATGGTATTTTGAACCTGAGGGGTTTTCTAGGAGCCAAGTACGTGTGCACCCATTGGGACCATATCTACAACTCACAGACACCTCACCAATGTGAAATGCACTGTAAAATGTGCCAGAGAGACGGGTGTATTGAGAATGTGGGTCAGAAGGTACGGTGCCAAACATGTAATATGTTTTATTGCTCGCAAAACTGCTTGACCATACATAACAGGCTTGTTCGCTGTGTCACTAAAGCAGACTACAGGAGATGCGGGCACTATGTCGCCTATGAGCATAAATGCAAAGGTATTATATGTCCCAGATGTAAGGTATATTGTCACACAGGGACAGAATACAAGTGTTACATGGTTAAAGGGTTCCCTCAGACCAAAACCGAAGACTACATAGTGTTCGATATAGAGTGTACACAGGAGACTGGTGTATATCAACCTAATTATATTTATGCTCATCATCTAACTTCCGATGACAGCTGGGAGTTTGAAAGCGTACATGCATGAACGATATCCTCACCACTGTCATGCAACTGAAATTCTACGGGTACACTATGTTGGCTCATAACTCAAAAGTGTATGACTCCTTCTTTATGTTGCAGACCACGATTGGTGAAACAATGGCTGTAGAACTCATCACCCAGGGTTCCAAACTGATGTTCTTAAAGGCGATGCCTTTTCAAATAAGGTTTATCCATACCCTATATGTTCTACCCATGAAACTGAGCAAATTACCAAAAGCCTTTGGTTTCCCGGGGTGCAAAGGTTATTTCCCCCACTTTTTCAACACCTGGTCCAATCAGAATTATGAAGGGCCCATGCCACCAGCCGACAGCTACGGTGTTGAGTATATGATGCCGGCTGAGAAAGAGAGCTTTCTACAGTGGTACGATGAAAACAGTGAAAATCACTTTCCTTTTCAAACAGAGTTGAAAGCGTACTGTCAGGCGGATGTAATGGTATTACAAAAAGCCTGCAACCTTTTCAGAGACATGGTGGTGGAAATAACCAATAGACTTAAGTTTTGAAGCGCAATAACCGAACAGTGAAAAAGACCATATACTACATAGACCCTTTCCAAAATATCACACTGGCTTCCATGTGTATGTCTATCTACAAACACATGTTTCTGAAGCCCTGCACCATAGCTCTAGTACCACCGACCGCTATAACTGCAAACAGAAGTGCTATTCAACCCCCTCCATCCAACGGCTCATGTACATCTCTGACAAGGATAACATCTTCATTCAACACACCTTACAGGGCAGTGAATACTGAGTGGGGCCTTATTATCTAGATGGCTACGCTATAATTAACGGTGTGCCTACAGCTTTCGAGTACAGTGGTTGTTTTTACCATGGTTGTCCCCACTGTTACAAGGCCCGAGAATTTAACAGACTGTTGGGCACCAAGTTTGAACACTTACACCGCCGTACTCTAATAAAGGCTGAATATCTTGAAAGCCGTGGATTTGTAATGAGAACCCTATGGGAACATGAGTGGCTAGACATGTTAGCTTCGGATGCGGAACTCACGTCTTTTATTAAGAGGCGACAGTTACCCGAGCCTTTCGAACCCTGTGGTGCCTTATTTGGCGGCCGTACAAACGCTATACAGTTGTGCAGTGCTGCCGGTGAGGGTGAAAAAATACACTATTATGACTTCACAAGCTTGTACCTGTTTGTGAACAAACAGAAGTTTTACCCTATAGGCCACCCCACCATCATCTATAGGGACTTTAAGCCCGTAGGTAAATATTTTGGGCTCATTAAGTGTCATATCTACCCGACATGGTGGCTTTACTTTCCGGTGCTACTGTACAGAGTTGACAGCAAGCTCATGTTCCCATTGTGTCAAACCTGCACTGAAAGTAAAGAGACTAATGAGTGTAGACACACCGATGAGCAGAGGGTGCTCATCAGTACTTGGTGTAGCATCAAGGTACAAATGGCCCTTGAGAAAGGCCACAGACTGTGTAAAATAGTGGCGGTATGGCACTTTGAAAGAAGATCAACATGTCTCTTTTCTAAGTATATCAATTTGTTTCTGAGAGACAGACAGGAGGCTTCCGTCTTTCCTGAATGGTGTGTCGATGTGGCCTCTAGGCAAAAGTACATCGACGATTAACACGCTCACAAAGGCATAAGATTTAGACTCGAGTTCATCGAAGTCAACCCCGCCAGGTGGCAGTTAGCAAGGATCTGCCTAAACTCCTTATGGGGAAAATTTGCCCAACGTACAAACCTATCAAACAATACCATAATAACAGATCCTGATGAGTTGTTTAAGTACCTAGTTATGATATGTACAGCTGCAAGTTTATCGATGATGAGACCGCCGCTGTATGCTGGAAATATGCTGAAGAGTACCCCAGAACATGTAACAATATAAATATTTTCATAGCCTGTTTCACAACGGCTTACTCTTATTTAGAGCTTTACAGGTTGCTGGATAAACTTCAGGAGCGCTGCCTGTATCACGATGCCAACTCTGTTATTTTTGTGAGTAAGGATGGTGGTGAAGACCCACCCCTAGGTGATTATCTAGGAGATTTGACCAGCGAATTAGATAAGGACGACTACATAGTAGAATACACTTCATCGGGACCCCAAGACCTATTCCTACAAAACGGCAAACTACCTAGTGTGTGTAAAAGTGAAAGGAATCATCTTAAATGTTAATAACACCGTTAAAATAAATTTTGACAGTTTAAAGGATTTGGTGAGCGTAATAATAAAACCATTGTTCTACAACAGCCCGGCATAGTGCGGTCCAAAAAGTGGTAGGAAATTACAACCCAGCCTTTACATAAAACCTTACGGCTAGTGTTTGATAAAAGGGGCCTTACTGAAGACTTCAAAACCCTGCCGTAAGGTTATTAAAGCTGCATTAGTATACCAAACCCCCCAACTATATACACAAGATTAAAACACCTGTTCTCCTGCGTTTTAGCAGGCCCCTCAAATTGCAGTGAAAATTATTTTATAAAGAAGTTGTTAGAAAACGCTCCTGGGGTTTTATCCCAGACCCCGATCAATATCATATGACTTTATTTATGCTGGCAAGATCTTTATACCGAACTATCCCTAAGGTTCCCCCACACTAAATTTACAGAAGGCATACCCGACACTCTCAACGACGATGCCTTGTTACCTAAACAACTTATAAACATGGTGATTGTAGATGATCTAATAACACCATCGTAATCTAAGCATATGCTATATATCGTGCAGAGCTTGTTTTACAAGGGTATGTGCAATCGTTCTATAACTCTTAATGCCTCATACCTCTACCTATTAAAAAACCCATGTGACAAACAACAGATATCTATCATCGCTAAACAGATGTACCCCGGAAACACCCAGTTTTTCTTGGAAGCCTTTAAAGATGCTATCACTAAACCTCATGGCTACCTGCTGGTAGACTTGAAACCCAGCACTCTAGTATACTACAGACTACGTGCAGATATTTTCCCACCAACCTCCCCGTCGCTTACATACCTAAAAACCAAACCTAAATTGTCTAAAAAGAATTGTTAAAAAGACTTTTGTAACATTTACACTCTGTGCCTTATAATATAAGGTTCTGACCATGTCCTCGCGTTTACGCCGTAATTTAGCCCTCCTAAAAATGCTGGTCACAGCTAGCCCCCAACAAAGAAAGGACATCCCTTGCGCGGCGTCGGACGACTTAGTAACTTCTTTTTCAGAAATCGGCCTAAACACCATAAAAGGCAATGTCCCTTTATTACAGAGTCAGTTCTGTGTGCTGGAAAAGAAGCGTAACCTTATCAAAAAGCTTAGAAATAAAAGGGCTTCCCTCATTTCTAAGAAAACACTTGTAAAACAGTAGAGCTGCCTTGTCGGAGCGCTTCTGGGCATAGTGATTCCTTTAATTACAAACCTCCTAGCCGGGAACTAGTGGATTACGCCCAAAAGATGTAATTGGTACCGCGCCAACAGCTGGAATAGTTGGGCCCTTCTACCAACAACGCTTGAGATATACAAAAAAATGAAATGCTACACCTAGATGCCAAAATTAAAAACATTTTAAACTGGACTGATTTAAAACCTTACGACAAAGCCAATCTTTACTCCAGAGTTCTTCAAACCCTTCTACATTATTACAAGTAGTGGCAGGCAGAAGAAAACATGCTGACTCTATATATCCCCAACTCTGATCCGCCACCACCATCCCTCTACGTGCCTCAGGCTTAAAAGCCCCCACATCCAGTGGTCCCATAAGCACCGCCCGAGACGACTTTGTTGAAGAACGTTTAAAAAACATAAGTCAGAGGTACAGAGGTGCAAATATTACTAAGTAAAATGGCTGCTTCTAAAGATCTAACCCCGTGGAATGATCGGGGTGAATTCCTCTACAAAGGACAGCCGATGGTTGGGCCTTTCAGGTGTAAGTGACCACTCCTCCCCTCCCTCCTAGCACAGATGGCTCATCAGGAAATGCAGACTACACCCCAGCTCCCTTTGTGTCACTGTCTAGTGTGAGGTGCAACCAGCCCAACTGTCAAACTGACCCACACAGGGAATACACAAACAAGCAGAGTCACAGAAATGGTATAAGCAAGAAAATGCTCACTTTCTAAAAGTGGCATTTTCAAACACACAATCTTAAAATCAGCTTTACTAAAGTATGTGTTTTTAAATTGTGAGCTCAGAGACCCCAAACTCCACATGTCCATCCGCTCCCAAAGGGAATCTACACTTTAATCAGATTTAAAGGTAGCCCCCCCCATGTTAACCTATGAGAGGGACAGGTCTTGCAACAGTGAAAAACGAATTTAGCAATATTTCACTGTCAGGACATATAAAACACATTACTATATGTCCCACCTTAACCATACAGTGTACGCTGCCCTTGGGGCTGCCTAGGGCCTACCTTAGGGGTGCCTTAAATGTAAGAAAAGGGAAGGTTTGGGCCTGGCAAGTGGGTACACTTGCGAAGTCGAATTTACAGTTAAAACTGCACACACAGACACTGCAGTGGCAGGTCTGAGACATAATTACAGAGCTACTTATGTGGGTGGCACAACCAGTGCTGCAGGCCCACTAGTAGCATTTGATTTACAGGCCCTGGCACCTCTAGTGCACTTTACTAGGGACTTACTAGTAAACCAAATATGCCAATCATGGATAAACCAATCAACAATACAAGTTACACAGAGAGCATATGCACTTTAGCACTGGTTAGCAGTGGTAAAGTGCTCAGAGTTCAAAAGCCAACAGCAACAGGTCAGAAAAAATAGGAGGCAGGAGGCAAAAAGATTGGGGATGTCCCTTCATAAACTAAAAAGTCCTACCAGCCTAAAGCCAGGGGAGAACAATCAATACCTTGATGTACTTCCCTGATTGGGGCGATAGAACATGGACCCAGGCCCACAACAGCAGGGGCATGTTCCGGTTCTACGCCTTCCTGACTCCAGTTGGATCCCTCTGTACATACTCTCAGGGCCCACTAAGCTAACCCATGGGGAACCCTTCACATCTGCAGATACCATCTGTGCAGCATCTAACTTTACTTTGCTCACTGATGTATCCCAATGGGCAGATAGTACCACCAGGGCCAACACAGTAGTGTTGCCCACTCCAACCCCGGGGTGTGACTCTCGTCCCCCATCCCCCGGGGCAACTCTGTCCACCAGGAAGAGCAAGCCACAGTGGCCCCGGACAACTGTCAGGGATGAGAGCCCGACCTCAGGCCTCTCCAACCACTGTGATTGCGGAGAGTGGGGGGCGGTAGCCCCAGGTGCCTGGCACCCTTTGACCACTCTCTCTTCCACCAGGTCAGGGGTGACAACCTGACCCTGGTCCTCCCCTCTGGGGCTCTGTACCTTTCCCTGCAGGAGCCCCAGAGTCCAAAATTGTCAGGGTGCTTGTAGAAGCAGTCCTACACAATTCTCCCACCAGTACAGGGATGTAAACCTGCAACTGGTCCTCCAACCTGGGGTCTGTACCTTTAGGTTGGACCAGGGCCAGGGGTGAGGCTTCCCTCCCACTGCCATCCCTTCTGGTTAGCAGTGGTAAAGTGCTCAGAGTTCAAAAGCCAACAGCAACAGGTCAGAGAAAATAGGAGGCAAAAAGATTGGGGATGACCCTGCATAAACTAAAAAGTCCAAAAAACACCCTAACATGAAAAAGCCTACCACTATAACAGGGGATTTACCAATGTTAATACTTAAGTCTAACTTGTCCATAAAATCCTCAAAGGATTTAAGAAGGGCTTGGAGTCCCCTAGCAGTTCTTGTCATTAACACAGCATTGTCAGCGTTTGAGTTTGTTAATATATAAAGTGAACAAGAAGGTGGTAAGAATATACCCCTGTTTACCCCCCCTGTTGATGTTAACTGTGTGTGTGCAGTACGATTCACTAGTGTACCTAACAGATGCTGCAGTGTGGGCGTGAAGTCCCCCAGAAAGTAACTATGTCCCTATCGAACCCCACGTTTAAAATAATTCTCCATAATTTATCTCAATTCACAAAGGTTGAGATGAGATCCATAAGAGCGAGATGAATGGATCCTTTGCGGGCCATCCTTATTTTTGCACAGTATCATATATACGTTCAGCCACTGATTGATAGTCGATCTTCCAGGCCTGATCCCAAACTGTAGTTCCGAAATTATATTCTGTTTCTCAGTCCAAGACAAAGGTCTATCTAAGAGGACACTTCCTTCAAACTTAACTACATAATCAAGGAGATTGGTCTGTAGCATTGACAGTTATCCCTGTCACCTTTTTCAAAACATTTGATTGATAATAGAGCTAGCCCAGGAGGTGGGGGCCCATCTTGGCATCTGCGATTAATGTGTGGGTCAAAATGAAAGTCACTCAAATAGAGGTTTGAAGGAACACCTTTGGGTTCCGGTGCCATATTTCTGGTGAATCTGGTGATGCCCTTCCCTACTTTATCCAAAGAAAACACAAGATTCCATGTCTCAACCAGTGACTGAATATCCACAGAAGTTTCAACCCCCATCCCACCATTATAAACCCATTCAAAGTGGGAGACCTAATCCTCTGCCGCTATATGGTGTGAAAGTGAGGGGGCATCAGCTGGAGCCACACCTGATTGATTGATGATGCCCCAGAATTTTGCACTATTGTTAAGGCAGCTAAGGTCCAACAAATTGACACAGGCTTCATCCCTTAAAGCATCTTCTCAGTGTTAATTTTATTAAGTGCGCAGTTAATAAAAAACATTGTACTAAGTGCATAAATAAAACCTTTAAAATAGAAACTTACAAAGAGATGCTTTGATTAGTGATGATGAATAAAACATGGTGCAGAATGTAGGAAGTTCAAAGTGCTTAGGGCCATATGTACGAAAGCTTTTTCCCATAGACACAGAATGGCTAAAATCCTTTCGTACATCTGGTCCTTAGTGTGCTATATTTGTCCATAAGATAAAATACAGCTTCTATCCCAGACTGCCTATTTGTGCTGAAGTGGCAATGCAGCATTAGTAACATGTGAACAAATTTGTTCTGGGAGCTAGAATGGCAGCAGAGGTTCTAGCGTTTGTTAAACGGTTTATTTTCTGATCAAGTCTAATCAGGTATTTTGTAAGCCTGCAGCTGAGCTGTATGTCCGTCAAGTTAAAACAAGCTAGCATTGAGGGACTGCATTATCGTATTCCTCTCTGGTTCCATGTTGGTCTTAAAATAAGTCTTGGGAGCTTTTCTGCAAATTTGGCAGAGCTACATCATGCTGGTTTGTTTCAGCCCAAGTGATACGTCAGGAATGATGTTTTGATCTGAGTTTTAATGACAATGCCCAAGTATGGTTGGGGTGTTAGCCTGGTGTAAGATACCCATGTAAACTCTGCATACCATCTCAGTGCAAATTACTCTTTATCTGCAACAGTGAGCAGGTTTTGACATTCTTCTTGACCGTGATCTTAACTTGGGAGTAGGTGGAACGGTCCTCCCATTGTTCTGTTAATCCAAGTGTTGCCCAGGAGCTGGGGAGGGATGTCTTCTGCTGATTTCTGCCCAGGGATGATGGTTCAGGGTCCTGCTGCTGCTTTTCTTTAGCTTGTAGCAAGGTTTAATGAAGGCTCCCTGCCTTGCTATAGATTGCTTGACTAGGCCAAATTCGAGACACAGCTTGGCTGGTGACAAGTATAGCGTCATGGAGAAAACTGACCTAAAAAGTTTGATGATGGCTTTATTCAGGTGAATGGTATCTCTGCCCCTCAAACTTAACTTCTGTAGACAATAGTTGGAACTAATTTGGCCTGAATTATTTTCAGTAGAGGTAGAAATGTAGAGGATGTGATTGATTTCTGACACATGAGTTCCAGGTGTTTGAAGGAGCCCTGCCTGTCCAGAAGCATACCCAGGCACTTATATTCTGGTGCCTCCTCTACCCTCTACTGGCTCATGTGTCATTGGTTAGGCTACTGAGGCAACTTTCCCGGAGTCATCGGTTTAGACTTCTTTAAATTCATCTCCATTGTGCTTGCAGCAGAGAATGAGGATTTAGCCATCAGAAGCTTGTGGAGGCTGATTTTAGTTGGGCTAAGTAGCACTAAATCATCACCATACATCAGCCAGGGAAGCAGGGTATTGTCCAACTTAGGGGTGTGTGAATTAGTCTGTGCTAGTCTGTGCTAGGCTGTTGGACAGGTCAGCTAAGAAGAAATTGAAGAGAGTGGGGGCTAGCACACACCCTTGCCGTAGCTCTTGGTGGGTTAGAATGTCTTGATAAGTGGGCACCATCTCCTAGCTTAATTCGGTCTCAGGTGTCAGTATCGAGTTGAATTATGGCTCTTCGGAGAGGGTTGGGTATATTTCAACTGGGCAACTTTTTTCACAGCTTTCCTCTATCCACTCGATCCAAAGCAGCCTTGTAATCTATAAAAGAGAGGTAGAGGGCTGTTTAATAGTCCTGCTTTGGTCAAATAATAGGAAGATGGCCGGTAGGTTTGTTGTTGTGCCCACTCCTTTAAAGAACCCTGTTGGCTGTACAGGATCAGGCCTATTTCGGTTGCCCATGATGCAAATTCCTTGAGGAGACAGCCAGCTAAGTGTTTGGATTGCACGTCCAAGAGTGCTATGAGACAATAGTTTGCAGGGTCAGAATTGTTCCCCCCTTTTTAAATCGGGTTGATGGTTTAGCCTTTCCATGAGGAGAGCATGGTGCTTGAATTGCATAGTCTCATATACAGACTCCAGGGCCCATATTTATACTTTTTGTAAATTTGTGTCGCTTTTGTGTAAAAAAAATGATGCAAATTCGGCGCTAAAAAAGTATAAATATGGGCCCATGTGTCTTGCCCTAAATGATTGATCTTAGGTGTTGGAATGCCACTTGGGCCAGGTGCTCCTTCTCTTCAGTTTATTTAGATCTGCCACTCCATTGTTGCTGCCCGAATGAACAGAGGGCTAGAGCCCGAGTGTGGAGTTGAGGTGGTGGTGGGGTCCGGAGAGAACTTGATGTTCTATGACCTTCTCCAGGCTTGTTGCTGCACCAGAATGACTGAAGTGTTTTTAAAGGTATTGGTACCAGTTGTCTCCAGATGTTGTCTGTCTCTTAACTGAAATAGGTGATATAGATTGTTCACCATCTTCCAAATTATGTTATGCCTGTTGGTATCAAGATCGTACAAGAGTTTGGTGGATAGGTTGTCAATTGCATCTCTTTTTAGGTTCAAAAAGTGCTTTCTATACCTGAGCTTGGACTTTGCTAGTTTTATTTTCAGTGCGCCATTGCTAGGTATTTTGTGATATGCACAGAGAGCATTTAGGCTTTGTTTTAACTCTTTTGAATTTTTATTAGCTGCTCGTCGGGCAACGCTGTGCACATTTCTGGATCTACCTCCTGCGAATGCCTGGTTGTTGATAAATTCTCGTGTAAATTATTCCCAAGTAGTGTGAGTGGCACAGAGCGCACGTTTTCTCCTCCAGGTCAGGATTCGAAAATGCTTGCACTGAGGTGGCTGGGAACTATGAACCCAGTGTAGAGCGTGGTAAAACCAAACACATTCAATCAAATCTCAATTAATACAAAAACAAATGTAAACACCATAACCATTTGGGCCATGGAAACAAAACTGCAATCAATGAAAAGTTTCAAATCTTTATTATAACCACAAAGCCAAAGCCACACAAATGGAACATAAAACCAGGAGCGGTTTTCAGCGCTGAAAATGGGCTGCTGTCAGCATGAAAGCAGCATTCGGATTGGCGGGAGTGCCCTGGCTTGGCGATCCGAGGCAGACTGGGAGGCTCTGCCTGCTCCCTCCAACCCGGCAACACAGTGCCAGGTTGGAGAGAGCCCAGTGCGCATGTGTGTTTGTGCACTCCCCCTCTGTTCATGTCACTCCCTATGGCCCCACCCCTACAACAATAAAATGACAATAAAAGTAATTATTGTTTTATTGTTAAAGGTTTGCAGCTACTGCTGATGGTGGGGGTGGGGTGTGAGGGGGGCTGCATGAAACTAAATTATTATAAAGATAAATGAAAACCATAGTCTGACCTAATCTGCGAAACAAGTTTAATCTACTCAACATCAATACCGTTAAACATTTCAGAAGAATTACACACACAAGTGTTAGAAATGGGGTCTTTGGTTGGCAGTCAGGTTACCCCTGTTCAAGCAAGGACCCTCACTCTAGTCAGGGTAAGTCACACACAATCCAAATTATCCTGTGCCCACCCTCTGGTAGCTTGGCACTGAGCATTCAGGCTTAACTTAGAAGGCAATGTGTAAAGTATTTGTGCAATAAATCATGCAAAAACACAGTAGAACACCACAAAAATACACCACACAGTGTTTAGAAAAATATGTAATATTTATCTAATAAGATGCAGGTCAAAACGATTAAGATGCAATAAGTATATGTTGAAATATCACTGTAAAAATGATATAAAGGCCATCATTACAACCCTGGCGGTCGGTGTTAAAGCGAACAGCCAGACGGAAGACAAGGTACCGCCCACCCCCTAACACAACCCGCCCATCCGCCAGCTTTTCCAGGGCGGTACCAACGCCATAAAACAGTACTTGGAAGGGAAACTACTCGCCTCTCGACACTCAATGAAGAACCAGGACGCCATGGAGCCCGAGCTGCAGGTCCTCCCCATGCTGGTCTACCTTCTCATCTACCAGGGGTACCAGCGGCGACGACGACGGTGAGTACTTCACCTAGAAGACAGAGGAGAGGGGGTGGAAAAAGAGAGTGAAACACACATACAACACACCACCCCATCACCCCAACCCTCACCCACAACACCATACACACAAACACATTCATCAACATTACATTTACACCCTGTAACACCCTGAAAGAACGCAAGGACAAAAGGAATAGAGTCAAATCAGTGATATATTAGAAATAGTCAGATATACGTAAGAATTTCAAAAACAGTATTTACAAAAATATACAATATGTACATAAGGCAGTATATTGTCCACTCAAAATGTCCGTGGGCCACTGAGCCAACAGAGAGAACACTGCAGGGGCATCAGGTCAAAAACACACAGGCACCCCAGGGGGAGGATAAAGGGGGGTGCACCTCAGCCGGAAGATGGGACAACGCCACTGCTCCTGGAGGGGGCTCCATGCCCACATCGATGTCCTGGGGAGTGCAAAGCCACAGTCTCTCAAGTGGGTGGTTTGCCCACTGCTTGGTCCTCGGGAGTGCAAAGCCACAGTTTCTCAAGTGGGTGGGTTGCCCACTGTTTGGTCCTGGGGAGTGCAAAGCCACAGTCTCTCTAGTGGGTGGTTTTCCCACTGCTTGGTCATGGGGAGTGCAAGTCCACAGTCTCTCAAGTGAGTGCTTTGACTACTGCTTGGTCCTGGGGAGTGCAAAGCCGAAGTCTCTCTAATGGGTGGTTTGCACACTGCTTGGTCCTGGGGAGTGCAAAGCCACAGTCTCTCATGTGAGTGGTTTGCCCACTGCTTGGTCCTGGGGAGTGCAAGGCCACAGTCTCTTAAGTGGGTGCTTTGCCCACTGCTTGGTCCTGGGGAGTACAAAGCAACAGTCACTCTAGTGGGTGGTTTGCCCACTGTTTGGTCATGGGGAGTGCAAGGCCACAGTCTCTCAAGTGGGTGGTTTGCCCACTGCTTTCTCCTGGGGAGTGCAAGGCCAAAGTCTCTCAAGTGGATGCCTTCTTCTACTGGTTCTGAAGGGGGCTTTGTGCCCAGTGTGCTTCATCCTGCCAAGGAGAGGGTGAGTGGATACATATCTCCACTGGTTCTGGAGGGGGCTTTGTGCCCAGTGTGTTTCATCCTGCCCCGGAGGGGGTGAGTGGATGCATATCTCCACTGTTTCTGGAGGGGGCTTTGTGCCCAGTATGCTTCATCCTGCAAAGGTGGGGTTGAGTGGATGCATATCTCCACTGGTTCTGGAGGGGGCTTTGTGCCCAGTGTGCGTCATTCTGCCAAGGATAGGGTGAGTGGATGCCTTCTTCCACTGGTTCTGAAGGGGGCTTTGTGCAAGTGATGCGGCAGTTCACGGTCTCTCACCTGGGTGTCTGAGGCACGAGATTTGCAGGGACCAGGTTGCACGATAGTCCATGGAGGCAGGGCTAGACTCTATCCGGCAACGGCTACAGCTGCAAACTGGTGGTAGTGCTGGGCTGGTGGGGGTGCTGCCTGTGGTGGAGGGAGGCTCCAGCCCTTCTCCTGCAGCCTCGGATGGCTGCCCACTGGGGCTGCTGTTGCTGACAGTAGTGGTGCTTGCGGCGGTGCAGGTGGCGGGGCTTGCGGCGGTGCTTGCGGCGGTGCTAGTGGCGGTGCTAGCCGCGGGGGTGCTGGCGGTGCTGTCCGTGGTGCAGGTGGCGGTGCTGGTGGCGGTGCTGGCAGTTGTGCTGGTACACAGCAGGCCTTCACATGCAGCCTCCGACGGCTGAAGAGCCTTGGCTGTTTTTTTCTGCCCCTTCCTCACCTTGGCAGATGGTGGTGTGACCTTGGGTCTGGCAGCTGGAATCTTTGAGGTGGCCTTGCTGGGTGGTTATGGCTCCTTCCCCTTGCTGGATCCTGTCCCCCTCTTCACCTTGACAGGTGGCGGAATGGCTTTGGCCTTGGCAGGGGTTGGTGGCTCACTGGCTGGGCTGGCGGGTGCCCCTTTTGAGCCTATGATATCTGCAGGAACCACAGCGGACGACGATTTGGTGGCTGAGGTGCTGGGCTGGGTTCTGGCCACCCTGGCCTGAGCGGAAGGACGGAGGGGGGGAGGGATAGGAAGAGGTCAATGTTTGCCAGGAAAAGCTTCTTAGGGACACTGGGGCAGGAAGAGGGAGAGGGTTTGGGAGTGGAGAAAGAGGGAGTGGTTGTAGGAGGTGCCTGTCTGCTGAGTTTGGGTGAAGGTGCATGTGCTGGATGCTGTTGTGAGGTGGAGGGCTGCTTACTTGCCTTTGTGTACTTTGGGAGGGGTCACAGACACACTGGGAAGAGGACACAGGGGACGTGTGCATGGATGAGGGGGTGGTGACCTCCAGTGAGGGGTGAGTAGTGATGGGCTGGTGATGGAGGAAGTGGATGAGGATGTAGTGTATGCAGGTGTGAGTGGAGACGCTACTGGGAGGGAGGTGGACGAGGAGGAGGAGGGGGACACAGTGGAGGCAGTGAATGTTGGTGTGTCTGCTTGGGGATGGTGCTTGTGTGAGTGCCTGTGAGATGAAGTGTGGTGCTTGTGTTTGCCTGAGCCACTTTTGTGTGGTGAATTGGGTGAATGCTGGTCTTAAGGTGTGCTTGGGATAGGTTGAGGTTGAGGGGATTGTTACTGGGTAGAGGAAGTTGGAGGAGGGAGGCTAGAGACAGGGACAATGGCTGCCATCAATGCTGAGGCCAGAGCCTGAAATGCTCTCTGTTGGGCTGCCACACCAGAGTGAATGCCCTCCAGGTATGCATTTGTTTGTTGCACATGCCTCTCAACACCCTGGATGGCATTCATTATGGTTGACTGCCCAACAGTGAGGATCTCAGAATGTCAATAGCCTCCTGACTGAGGGAAGCAGGGCTGACTGGGGCAGGGCCTGAGGTGCCTCCAGCCCATGTGGGATCCAGCTCCCTCCGTCGCTGGTGCCTCTGCACCTCCGCCAGATGATGCTAATGCACACAAGGGCAGGGTGACAAAACAAAAAGGGGGGGAGAGACAGAGGATACACTTGGTCAGTGCCAGCAACAACACTACCGTTGGCGTACACAACTCACAGGGAGCAGCCCTATGCACTAGGCCATGCACTACCAGTTACTAAGATAGTCACCAGCCCATGGGGTACAATGCCTAACACCATTAGCTGCACACCTGAAACCCACAGGACCCTGCCCAGTAGTCGATGACTACTAACATTATTGGGAGTGGAGTGCTTCAGAGTCTGCCCAACAAGGGACCTATCCTGCCATGTTCGCCCTGGCTTAGGGGCACCCACAGCCCACATCGCCAGCCCAGGTAAACCTTAGCGCACGCACAGTCATGAATCTGAATCTGTACTCACACCCTTGTGGCTCCTGTGATACCTTCAAGTGCCCATCGAACTCCGGATAGGCCACCGCCAGGATGCAGAACCTCAGGGGGGTCAGGGCACAACGGAAACCACTTCCTTGTTGGGAGACCAGCCCCAGCTGGGCCTCCGCCGTCTTCCTTGCCCAGCGGCGCAGATCTTCCCACAGGTCACAGCAGCACTTGCAGTGTAGGTCCTCTCCTGTTGAAGGTCAGGTAGCAAGTGAGTGAACAGATAGAAAATGGCAGTCATGTCCACAGCGGTGCATACCGTCACCGCCGGCGTGCATCGCCATTGGCTCCTGGAACCAATAGGGCCCAATCGTAGCCAATGCGAAGTTGCGCGGCGGTCATCGACCGCCCACCGCAACAGCACACAACGCCAGTGGAATTACCTTTTTCCACTTGTCCATCCTCACAGGTCAGGCAGCCACCATTTCAGGGGGGCACAGGCCATGGCACCTAACTGCATCACAGAAGACATTGGCACAGCAACTGACTCTCAGATTCACATACAGGTTCTGTTAAGTAAAGGATGCATCATTATTACAATTGATGTGTGAATAAGAGCCTCTACTCACTGTTTTCCTCAATAGGCTTCTGACGCTGAGGATGAATATGAGACGGCGACATCCTCCAGTGTACAGACCCCTGGTGGACCTTGCGACTATGGAGGACAGACACATTATCCTAACCTACAGACTTGATCATGCCACAATCCAAGAACTGTGTGCCCAATTGGAGCCAGACCTGATGTCAGCTATCTGCTAGCCCACAGGTATCCCCCCTTTAGTGCAGGTCCTGTCAGTGCTCCATTTCCTGGCAAGTGGTTCCTTCCAAGCAACAGTGGCCATGGCATAAGGGATGTCTCAGCCAATGTTCTCAAACGTGTTGACCAGAGTGTTGCCAGCCCTGCTGAAACACATGCACAGCTACATTGTATTCCCACAGGGGGAGGATTTGGCCACAGTGAAAGCTGACTTTTATGCCCCGGGGCATATCCCCAACATCATTGATGCCATAGATGGTACACATGTAGCATTTGTTCCACCCCGGAGAAATGAACAAGTGTTCAGGAATAAAAAAAAATATCACTCTCTGAATGTGCAGATGGTGTGTTTGGCGGACCAGTACATCTCCCATGTGAATGCCAAGTTTCCTGGTTCTGTGCATGACGCCTTTATCTTGAGGAATAGCAGCATCCCATAGGTGATGGGCCAACTCCATAGGCACCGGGTGTGGCTAATAGGTGAGCCCAAGGTCACCACCCAGTATAAGTTGGTGTCTGGGTATGTGGTTGTCCCTAAGGGTTAGTGTGTGTCTAACAGGTATACCTCGATATTTGCAGGTGACTCTGGTTACCCCAACCTCTCATGGCTACTGACCCCAGTGAGGAATGCCAGGACAAGGGCAGAGGAACGTTACAATGAGGCAGATGGGCGAACAAGGAGGATCATTGAACGAACCTTTGGCCTCCTGAAGGCCAGGTTCCGGTAACTCCATCTGACAGGTGGATCCCTGTACTACTCACCCAAGAAGGTGTGCCTGATCATCGTTGCATGTTGCACAACCTGGCCTTGAGAAGCCAGGTGCCTTTTCTGTGGGAGGATGAGCCTGGAGATGGTCATGTGGCAGTGGTGGAGCCAGTGGACAGTGAGGAAGAGGAGCCAGAGGAAGAAGATGTGGACAACAAAAGTAACATAATTCAACAGTACTTCCAGTGACACACAGGTAAGACACTGTAACTTCACTTTACATTTCGGTTTCCTGATGGACATTGTACATGGCAGCCTGATTTCCCTAAGTCTATGGCCACTTACTGTACCCTTTGGCATCTCTATTTTCAGATCTCTGTGGACCACTCTGGCTCCTGGTATGTTTACTGCTGCCCACTAAGGGTCATACCAATGTATAAATGACTGTATATATGACTTGCAATGTTTTCAGAATGTTGTACTAATACATGATTCAATCATTTGTCAGACTCAAGATTAGTATTTGTTCCAATGGTGTTTATTTAAGTGCTCAGACGTAGAGGGGGATGTGCAATGGGCTGTGGTGATGGTGGAGGAATGTCCAGTTAGAGTCCAGTCTCTTTGTATCACAGGTGCATTGTCCAATGGGGCATAGGAAGGGGAGTAGTGGCAGCTCAAGGTGGACAGGGTGACAGAGTGGGACAGAAGGTTGACAATCAGGAGATATTTCCTGGCGGGGTCTTGGCAATGTTCTCTGGCTTCTGCCTGGATCACAGGGACTGTTTGCGGGGTGGTTCTCCTTCTGCAGGTGGGGTGCTGGTGGCCTGTTTGTCCTATGGCAGGGCCTCCTGTACACTAGCGCCGGCGGAGGTGGAGGGCTGTTCCTTGGTGTGGCTAGTGTCAGGGGCCGGTTGGTGTGGCACTGCCTCCCTCATGGTCTTGCCCATGTCTGCCAGCACCCTTGCAATGGTGACCAGGATGGTGTAGGTGTTTTTGAGGTCCTCCCTGATCCCCTGGTACTGTCCCTCCTGCAGCCGTTGGGTCTCCTGCAACTTGTACAGTATCTGGCCCATGGTCTCCTGGGAATGGTGGTATGCTCCCAGGATGTTGAAGAGTGCCTCCTGGAGAGTGGGTTCCCTAGGCCTGTACTCCCCCTGTCGCACAGCAGTCCTCCCAGCTTCCCTGTTGTCCTATGCCTCTGTCTCCTGAACTTTGTGCCCACTGCCACTGACCCCAGGTCCCTGATCGCCCTGTGTTTGTGGGGTTGCCTGGGCTCTCTGTTGCAGTGGACACACTGCTGATTGATGTGTCTGGGGGCTCGCTGGGTGGGTGCTGTGCTGGTATTTCCTGAGGGGGGAGGCTCTATGGTGGGTTGGGACTGTGGCAGGGTAACCGACTGTCCAGAGGTCCCTGATGGGCCAGGTTGGTCATCCTGATCCAGGCGTGCAGAGCTGCTGTCATCACTGTGGGCCTCCTCGGGGGTGAGGGCTGGATGTTGCTGGCAACTCCTCGACGGTGACATTGAGTAGGGGTCCTGTGGGGATGAAAATGCAGTGTTATTGTATCTGCGTGTGCCATGGGTTTGTTTCCCTGCATGGTTGGGATAGCCCTGGCAGCTTAGGCTTGTGTGTGTGGTGATTTTGTCGCCTAAGTGATTCTCTCTTATGGGCATGCTGTGGTGATGGGTGTCCATGCAGGTCTGTGATCGGGGTCCTTGGATTGGTGTTACATACAGGGCTTGGATTTGGGATGGGTGGGTTGTGATGGTGGGGTATATGTGAGGTGATGGGGTGAGGGTAGAGGTAGGAGTTTGTGATGGCATGCAGGTTGGGTGGGGGCTATAGTTGTAAAGATTTGACTTACCAGAGTCCAGTCCTCCTGTTACTCCTGCTAGGCCGTCAGGATGCATTATTTCCAAGACTTGCTCCTCCCATGTTGTTAGTTGTGGGGTAGGAGGTGGGGATCCAGTCCTCTGTACGGCTACCTGGTGTCTTGCAATCATGGAACGCACCTTCCCCCGTAGGTCGTTCCACCTCATCCTGATATCATACCTTGTTCTTGGGTGCTGTCCCACCGCGTTGACCCTGTCCAGGATCCTCCGCCATAGCTCCATCTTCCTAGCAATGGACGTCTGCTGCACCTGTGATCCGAATAGCTGTGGCTCTACCCGGATGATTTCCTCCACCTTGACCCTTAGCTCCTCCTCTGAAAACCTGGGGTGTCTTTCGGGTGCCATGGATGTGGTGTGAGTGATATGTGTGGGGTTATGTGCGGGGTGATGTATTGTGGTGTGTGGTTTGAGGTGCGTGGATGGTGAATGGGTGATGGTGTTGTGTGGCTCAGATTGAATGGGTGCTCCTGGCTTGTGTCTCTCTGTGTCGGCAATCTTTTTTTTTGTTGAAAGGGTTGTGGGTAATGTGGATGTGTGTTTCATAGTGGTGTGGTGTGTGTATGTGTGTCAGGTGTTTGTAGTTTGAATTGTCCAATGTGGTGTTGTTTTGGAAGTGTGTGTGTATTTTGAATGGGTTACCTAGGGCCTACCTTAGGCGTGACTTAAATGTAGAAAAAGGGGAGTTTTAGGCTTGGCAAGACTTTTAAATGCCAAGTCGAATTGGCAGTGAAACCGCACACACAGGCTTTGCTATGACAGGCCTGAGACATGGTTAAGGGGATACATAAGTGGGTGGCACAAACAGTCCTGCAGGCCTACTAGTAGCATTTATTCTACAGGCCCTGGGCACATATAGTGCACTTTGCTAGGGGCTTATAAGTAAAATAAATAAGCCAATTGGGTCTGATCCAAGGTCATCATGTTTAAGGGAGAGAGCATTTGCATTCTAGCACTGGTTAGCAGTGGTAAAGTGCGCAGAGTCATAAAACCAGCATAAACAGTGTCCGAAAAGTGGAGGAAGGCAGGTAAAATTTTAGGGGTGACCACCCTAAGGCTGTCAGGCCTAACAACAAGCAATGATAATATTTGTGGAACAGAAACAGATTTCAGTTCATTAGATGGTGACATTCAATATCAAATTTCAAAACATCATATTTTATATGGATGGTTATCCCTTCTGCTATCACAAATTAGTACATGCATGTGTGGGAACAGGCTAACAGATGCATGCAAAATCAAGAAGAAAAAGTAGACAAAAATAATTTGGAAAAATCATCTCCCTTGGGTTAGATTAGACTAATAACATCTAAAGAAAACAGGAGTCTTTCATGGTTGTTGCAGCAGGGGCTGTTGTTCCTGTTGACATTAGTAGAACCTGATGTGTTTGGCCCTGGCAGTCACTGGGTGAACCCTTTTTGTCTTCTTTCTGTGCCGAGGGTTGAGTGGGCTCAGTGGAACGCGTAGAGACATGTGCTGTAAGGTCAGTTTCCGAAGTTGCAGCCTTTTATGCCTCTTTGAGGTCACAGAGAATGTTGTCCAAGATTGCATGGATTGACTCCAGTTTGCCTAGGATTGGGGAGCACGCACAGGGGCCTGTCGGCTCTGTGACATCTGCTGTTTTTTTAGCATTGGTTATGAGACAGTTGAGATTGGCTAGGTTTGTATCAGTTCCAGAAGTGAAGACTGCCAAAGTGTTCAGTAGCTCGATCTGAGTGTCCATTTTTGTGTACTGGTAGTTGAGGGCATCTACTGTTAGTTGTAAACTTCTTAGCAAAGTTGCCCACTCGTCAGCTGAGCTGGCATGATCAGGTCGGGGCTCTGTGTGAGTGGAGTTTGGGTAGTTCAGCTGATAATCACGTACATGGCTTCCCATTCGGTTGAGGTGAGCAAAGATGGGTCTTGTGAGGGTTTTCCCTCCTAAGTGTCCAGTTTGATAGGGCTGGCAGGAAGGTGCCTTTAGTATGCACCAGAGAAATATGTTTTTCGGGGTTAATTTGATTCCCTGATTTTTCGGGCAATTGTTTAAAAAGCCTACTTCATAGCAGAAGATTAGTCCGTGGACCAATGATATTATAAGAGTAGAGGACATGCCGCAGTCAGTTCCCTTTTCTTGTTCCCCATTACTACAATTAGAATCAAAACGTCTCCACTATCCTTGCTCTCTGATATATTTGATGAGGGATCTGTCATATCTGCGCACGAATGTGCTTGCGCAGAGAAGGTGTATACTGAGTGAGTTGCTTCACTCTGCTTGCAATGTCTTTCAAGGTTTAGAGGTGTATTATCCTGGTCCTGAGTGGCTTGATTAAGAATGATTGCCCCTGTCTTATCTTTGACGTTGATGCTGGCAGGTTAAGTGAGGTCGAGGTGTGCAGCTACTTTGATAATTGAAGTTTGAGTTTGAGCCACCCTGGCTGACCTGTTTGGATTGACATGTGAGAGGCCTTATGAGGCAACTTGGTTGATGACCGTCGGCTTGAAAGGGATGGTTATTCAGGGATGTTCATAAAAATAATTTCTGCTTTGTCCTTGAGGCAGAAGAATGTGCTCTGCATTTTAGGTTGATGCTTTTTTGTTGATATGTCCTTGTATATGGAGGGTGGCCCTGTTGTACCAGGTTGGAGTGATAAAGTTAGTAGTGGGGCTCTGGAGATGTCTGCCTCTGAAGGTTGAACCCGGGCATGGGAGCGCCAGGTTTCTGATGGAGGTCAGCTCGCTGCGTACTGCTGGGCTGGTCAGAGTGATTCTTCTTTTGTCTTGGATCCCCAAGGGAGGGCCCTCTGTTATTCCGGGCCACACCTTGTGCGTTAGAATAGATCGTGACTGACCAAGCTAGAGCTGGGATGGGGGAGTAAGTCTTGGGAGGTGCAAAAGCTGCACAGGTCTAGCACTGGCCACCTCTGCACCCTCTGCCAAAACCCACAATCTCCTAGGGCCTTGCCTTAGCACCACTTCTAGGCACCGCCTTCCCTGCCCTTCCCTTTCATCCCTTTCCTTTCCTTTTTTCCCCTCCTTTCTGAGTTGAGCAATGCAAAACTAAACTGGGAACTAGGCTCAGCTAAGCACCTTGGCAACTGCAGAGGGGCTGTTGCAGGAGGTGGCAGGAAGCTGCAGGAGGTCAATGGATGCAAAAAAGGGGCTGGATGGGCCTGGCTGGCAAATAGGAGGGGCAGCGGGGGTGAGGAGGGGCTGCAGCTGGTAAAACACATGCATAAGGGAGTTGAGGACTTACTCCTGACTCGCATCGCTGCTGAGGACGTTGTTGCCTCAAAGGCTGCGCAGCCTCCACCTCTTTAATGATCGCTGGCCCCGGGTCTCTGATCCCGCTGGCCCCCTCTAGATAAGTAGTCTTGTCTTTCCTGTCACTTTCCCCTCTGCCCCATCTCCATCACTCAGGGGGGCCCCCAGAAGGCTACAACATGGCCTCAGTTTCGCCCAACACCGGATCTGTCCCCACACCGCTTGGGTCTTCCATCACATGCATTAAAGCGTTCTTGCATCTCTTTACTTCCTGCTTACATCTCTTTCAACAGATGGCAACATGGGAAGGATCTCTAGGATTAGCCTTTAGCGCCGTTCTCAAATTTCTGAGAGGCTTAGGCATTCTCTCATGTGCAAGGGCCTATAATGTCCTATTTGTGTTTTAACAATGCTGGAATCTGGATACACTGTAACAAGGTGTCTGTTTTATGAGATTTCACCGTCTTACGTAGGCATGTCCAAATCACTTATTGGAGGACAAAAAGAGTCAGGAAAGGGACTACCCGATCCAGTTGTCATAAGATGGTAGACCCTTTGGGCAAGTGTCTTGACAGGCAAGGAAGGATAGAGTACTGAGTGGCAGTGCAGACAGACTTCCCCAAGAAAGAGTCAGGCTTGTGTGAGGAGGCTGAGAAGACAGAGCTGAAGCCATCAACTATACAGTGAACACCGAACCAAGAAGAGGGTTGGGCCAAGCTTGACCACAATGGAGAGTCAGAGGGAACGTCCCAGAGACCACCACTAACCAGGAAAGATAAGAGAGGAGTTAGTCCTTTGCCTCAGAAGAGGAATCATCCAACGAGTTGGAAGAGCCAGGACCATGTATAATCTCATTTCCATACAACACTATGAAATCCCTGGGAAGAGGAGGAGTTGGTGGAGAGTCTATCAATCAAGTGAATATGAATAACTAATGCCTTATCTTTTCTATCCAGGTATGTGCCCTATTGTCATAGGGGAAATGTGGAATCAAATACTGGAAGTGAGGTGGATGAAGACCTCTTTCACCAAGGACATAGGATTAACCACTACCTTTTGTCCTGGGAAGAGGAACTATCTGGAGGATGAGTGATGAAGGCTAGTAAGGAATTCTCCACCCTTGCCTGGGAGCTTTTGAATCTGGGCAATAGATAATTGTCTTCCAAAGGATGCATTTTGGGCTCACGAAAGGCTACTCACAAGAAAAGAAATTCTGACCACATATGTTGTTTGGAATTGAAAGAGCGATTAGTTTCATGGCCAACAGGAATAATACATCTAAAAAGACCAACCTTCTTGGCCTACTAAATATCAGAACAAAGCATTCAGAAAGACATTCCTTTTGCAACATGGTCCTGGTCACCCTCTCAGATCAAATAACATTAACCAGAGAGACAAGTTTAAATTCATAAACAGAAATATGACTGACAAGCCTTGGCAAAGCCAATAGGTTTTCCCTGTGCAAGACCTATAGGTTTTGTCAATGATTTTTAGACATGTTGCACAGCACAAACATTTGGAAAGGAAATGATAAGGTAGAGAGAATGTGTGTTTTAAAATCCGTTCACTGCCTAGAATAGAATTACTGGAAAGGACATGATAAGACAAAGACAAACATTGAGATTTCTGCAGATACTGAAACAGAAAGATCATCCTTTTTCCTGTGGTTGCCTCTCCCGACCCAATTGGTCACATGGTGCCACAGGAGCAGAAGCCCAATTCCTCGACTAAGCATTCTGGTAACAAACTGGTGAGATGGATCAGACAAACAATTTTATATTTAAAATAAATGAAACAAGCAAATGGCCAAATCTCTTCTGGACTCTCTTCATCCTCATCCACCTCACCTCATCCTCCCTAACAGAGGACTTTCTAAAAGTAAAGTGAAAACAAAGTGCTATAGCACAGCTGGCGCCTACTGCCTCATAGTGCTTTTATTGTTTATTTTAAGAAGAAATAATAGAAAGCATCCTCAACTAAAACAAAGTACCTCAGGAAGTGCACAGCCAGTGGAAAAACACTAGCCACAGACAGGAAATTGTAGTTGGTCCATGCTCCACTGCAGGGACAGCCAAGGAGGAAGCAGGAAGCCACAGACCAAGCCTAAGCATGGAACCTTTCCCACCAATGCGGAGTTCTGATCTTTGATCCAGTTTGCAGCCCAGTTACTGCCGACCTTGGGGACAAACACTTCTCATGTGAAAACTAGACTATGTTAGAAGGTAAACTTTCCTCAGACTGAACTTTTGACTTTGACTTGACTCAATGTGACCAGATAACCATGACTAGCGCTTTGTGCTTCTTGGCGCTATTTTTTACTTATAACTTTTAAAACTCATTGCTTCAGTTCTACTTATCGGATTTATGTAGGTTTAGTGTCGTTTTTCATTACATTTACTTTATTTTTAAAAATTGGTTTCTGATTTTCCTTGTGTGATGTTTTTACATTATTCCCGTTTGAGTACTACATAAATGCTTTAAACATTGCCTCTAAGTTAAGCCTGACTGCTTTTGTTCCAAGCTACCAAAGGGTTAATAACAGGTTTAATCAGTGACTTAACTGGTTCACCCTGACAACGATTGTATTCATTAGTTGAACAGGGCTCTCATCCCTGTCAACTAATAACCCAATTTCTTATAGGATGTGAGTGTGACCGTTTTTGCTGGTTTTTAGACTCTGCACACTTTATCACTGCTAACCAGTGCTAAAGTGCATATGCTCTCTCCCTTTAAACATGGTAACATTGGATCACACCCAATTGGGCTATCCAATTTACTGATAGGTCCCTAGTACTAGATGTACTATATGTGCTCAGGGCCTGTAGATTAAAAGTTACTTGTGGGCCTGCAGCACTGATTGTGCCACCCACTTAAGTAGCCCCTTAACCTTGTCTCAGATCTGCCATTGCAAGGCCCGTGTGTGCAGTTTCACTGCCAATTCAACTTGGCATTTAAAAGTACTTGCCAAGCCTAAAACTCCCCTTTATCTAAGTCACCCCTAAGGTGTGCTCTGGGTAACCCGTAGGGCAAGGTACTGTGTAGGTAAAAGGCAGGCAATGTACCTATGTAGTTACATGTCCCGGTAGTGTAAAACTCCTACATTTGTTTTACACTGCTGTGAGGCCTGCTCCCTTCATTGGCTAACATTGGGGCTGCCCTCATACATTGTTTGAGTGGTAGCCGCTGGTCTGAGAGGATTAGGAAGGTCATATTTAGTATGACCAGAATGGTGATACAAAATCCAGCTGACTGGTGAAGTTGGATTTAATATTACTATTCTAGAAATGCCACTTTTAGAAAGTGACCGTTTCTCTGCACTTAAATCTTTCTGTGCCTTACAATCCACGTCTGGCTGGGTTTAGTTTACAGCTCCTTGTGCATTCACTCAGACACACCTTATACACAGGATACTCAGCCTCACTTGCATACATCTGCATTTTGAATAGGTCTTCCTGGGCTGGGTGGGTGGAGGGCATGCTCTCACACAAAGGACTGCCACACCCCCTACTGTGACCCAGGCAGACAGGATTGAACTGAAAGGAGACCTGGTGCACTTCTAAGTCACTCTTTGAAGTCTCCCCCACTTCAAAGGCACATTTGGGTATAAAGCAGGGCACCTGCCCTACCAACTCAGACACTTCCTGGAGAAGAAACCTGAAGCAGAACCAGCATCCTGCCAAGAAGAACTGCGTGGCTGCCTAAAGGACTCACCTGACTGCTTTCTGAGAAGGACTGCTGCCTTGCTGTTGCCCTGCTGACTTGCTGCTCTCTTGCTTTGCTACAGAAGTTCTATCCAAGGGCTTGGATAGTGCTTGCCTCCTGTTCCCTGAAGTCTCAGGACCAAAAAGACTTCTCTCCTGCAGCTGAAATCCCTGTGTGGTGAAAATTCGATGCATAGCCTGCTCACGGTGAAAAATTAACTGCACGCCGAGACTGGGACGACGCAGCCCGACTTTGTGACAGAAGATCGACGCAGCGCCAGCGATGTGACCGGAACTTCGACGCATGGCCCTACTGGATCGACGCAAGCCAACTCAGAATGACGACGCCTGACTTCCTGAGAGGAATCGACGCAGCACCTGCAGTGAGTAATAAAATTCCACGCATCGCCTACCGGAATCGACGCAGCCCCTGTGACTTCGCTCCGCAAGCCCAGTATTCCATGCATCATCCCCGGGGCGTCTGAAAACCCTGCAACCCAAAGAGGTGTGCTGGAAATCGACGCAACGGAAAATAACGACACAAGTCCGTGTGTGAATGGGCCAAACCGACGCACACCCACTGTGTTCCATGCACCTCCTCAGCGGTCCCTTGCAAAGATTTTTCAATGCAAACCAGGTACTTCTCCTGCAAGAGACACTTGTTGTTTCTAGGAGAACTTAAGACACTTTGGGGGTCATTACAACATTGGCGGTAAAAGCCGCTTACCGCCGTGCAGAAGACCGCCAACACACCGCCGCGGCAGTGGAATTTCGCCACAGCTATTATGACCCACATCTCGAAATCCGACAAAATTCAGACACCCACACAAGTCTGCCACACCAAAGGTCAGTGATAAACTGGCGAAAACAAAACCGACACCGTCACACCAACAGAAATACGCCCATGCTATCACGACCCACGAATCCACGCAGCGGTCTTTCAACCGCGGTATTCCATTGGCGGTACACACCACCGCGCTCAAAATACACACACATTTACAAAACACTACCACATTGGACAATTCAAAATACACACACCTGAAACACATACACACACCACTCCCACACACCCAATACAATATAAAACACACACCCACATCACCCAGAAACCCCTATGACAAAAACACAGAAAGAAGGCCAGAGAGAGACACTACAAACTACTACCAGGCATCCACAGGCACACCAGACCATCACCCACACTACTTCCACGCACAAAACACCACACACCACTACATATCACCACACTTATCACCACATACACCACCCCACACATCACCTACACCACCACATGGCCCGGCAAAGACACCCCATGTTCTCGGAGGAGGAGCTCAGGGTCATGGTGGAGGAAATCATCCGGGTAGAGACACAGCTATTTGGAGCACAGGTGCAGCACACCTCAATTGCAAGGAAGATTGAGCTATGGCGAAGAATAGTCGACAGGGTCAACGCAGTGGGACAGCACCCAAGAAATCAGGATGACATCAGGAAGAGGTGGAACGACCTACGGGAGAAGGTGCGTTCCGTGGTCTCAAGACACCACATCGAGGTACAGCGGACTGGCAGCAGACCCCCACCTCCTGCCCCACAACTAACACCATGGGAGGAGCAGGTCTTGGCAATTCTGCATCCTGAGGGCCTCGCAGGAGTCAGTGGAGGAATGGACTCTGGTAAGTCAAATCTTAACTATCATATCCCCCACCCTAACTGCATGCTATCACAGACCCCCACCCTCGCCCCCTTCCCTATCACTCCAACTCCTCACAAATGTACTAATAACACAAACCACACATCCCAACACCAAACCCTGCATGACACAAAGCATGGACACCCATCACTAAAGCATGCCCACTGCACATACCCATAACACCCCCCTCAACCATCATCACACAAGCCCCCACACAGGAATGCTAGCACTGGGGTACACGGTCACCCACCCATTGCACACCATGACACACACAGATGCAATAATCATGCTTTTACACCCCTGCAGGACCACTACCCAATGTCACCAGACAGGAGGGTCCAGACATCTCCACCCCACCCACAGAAGAGGCCCACAGTGATGACAGCAGCGCTGTACAACTGGATCCAGATGACCTGCCCGGACCATTGTGGGCCTCGGGACAGTCGGTTCCCCACACCCAGTCATAGGCCACCTCAGAGCTTCCACCCTCTGGTAACACCAGCACAGCACCCACCCAGCGGGCCCATACCTCCCTCCCCAGCACACGTCAATCAGCTGTGTGTCCACCACTACAGGGAACCCAGGATAACCCACCACCCCAACAACAACAGGGACCTGGGGGCAGTGGTAGTGGGCACACGGTCCAGGGGACGGAGGCCCAGGAACATAGGGGAACTGGGAGGGCTGCTCTGCGACAGGGGGCGGACAGGCCTAGGGAACCCACTCTCCACGAGGCCCTCTCCTCCATCATGGGAGCATACCACCACTCACAGGAGACGATGGCAACGTCCTGACCAAGTTTCAGGAGACCCAGCGCATGCAGGAGGAACAGTATTTGGGGTTCAGGTAGGAACTCAGAACCATCAGCTCTGCCCTGGGCACCATCGTAGGGGTGCTGAAGGAAATACTCAACACCAGGAGGGACACTGTGGCACTACAAGGGGCCCCTGACAATAGCCTGGATGATGAACTGCCCACCACCTCCACCGGCGCCAGTGGACAGGAGCGCCACACCAGCACCCCATCTCCCCTGCAGACGGAGAACCACCCCGCAAGCGGTCCCTGAGATCCAGGAACAAGACAGAGCACCATGCCAAGACCCCTGCCAAGAAAGAGACCACCCTGATTGTCATCCCACTGTCCCACTTAGTCACCCTGTCCATATTGAAATTGCCCCAGCTCCACTTCCTATGCCCATATGCGCAATGCACCTGTGAGACTAATAGACTGGACTCTGCCATGGACATTCCTCCACCATCACCCCTCACCATGTTACAACCCCCCTCCAATATTTAGCACTTCAATAAACACCCTTGAAGTACAAAACAATCTGGAGTCAGTCTGTGATTTTGAAAATGTGTATTAGCATTGACAGTGACAAAATGCGTTTTCAAATGTTATGTCAACATACCTATGTTACACATCTCAAGTCCATGAGGAATCTAAGCAGATGACACACGTTGGAAACCACACCTGTGAAACCGTAATGGAAATGTACAACTCAGTTACCATATACTGGTTGAAATCAACAGACAGGATAGAGGTAGAAGTGTGAAAGTACTTGTAGTAGGCAGGAATGTGTTCTCACCTGTGTGTCACTGGAAATATTGATGGATAACTGAGTCCCTGTTGTCAATGTCTTATTCCTCTGCTTCCTCCTCATCACTGTCCACAGGCTCCACAGCTGCCACAACACCGTCATCTGGACCATCCTCCTGCAGAAAAGGCACCTGTCGTTGCAAAGCCAAGTTGTGAAGCATACAGCAGGCCATGATGATCTGGCACACCTTCTTTGGTGAGTGGTATAGGGATCCACCTGTCATATGCAGGCACCTGAACCTGGCCTTCAGGAGGCCGAAGGTGCGTTCGATCACCCTCCTAGTCCACCCATGGGCCTCATTGTAGCGTTCCTCTGCCCTGGTCCTGGGTTTCCTCACTGGGGTCAGTAGCCATGACAGGTTGGGGTAACCAGAGTCCCCTAATAGCCACACCCGGTGCCTCTGTAGTTGACCCATCACATAAGGGATGCTGCTATTCCGCAGGATGTAGGTGTCATGCACAGAGCCAGGGAACATAGCATTTACCTGGGAGATGTACTGGTCTGCCAAACATACCATCTGTACATTCATCGAATGATAACTCTTCCGGTTCCTGTACACCTGTTCACTCCTGTGGGGGGGGACCAGAGCTACATGGGTCCCATCAATGGCACCTATGATGTTGGGGATATGTCCAAGGGCATAGAAGTCACCTTTCACTGTAGGCAAATTCTCCACCTGAGGGAAAACGATGTAGCTCCGCATGTGTTTCAGCAGGGCAGACAACACTCTGGACAACACGTTGGAAAACATAGGCTGGGGCATCCCTGATGCTATGGCCACTGTTGTTTGAAATGACCCACTTGCAAGGAAATGGAGCACTGATAGCACCTGCACTTGAGGGGGGATCCCTGTGGGATGGCGGATTGCTGACATCAGGTCAGGCTCCAACTGGGCACACAGTTCCTGGATTGTGGCACGGTCAAACCTGTAGGTGATGATCAAATGTCTTTCCTCCATTGTCGACAGGTCCACCAGCGGTCGGTACACCGGAGGATTCCGCCATCTCCTCACATGTCCCAGCAGCCGGTGCCTAGGAATGACAACAGCGACCACAGAGTCAAACAACTCAGAGGTATGTACCCACAGTCTATACAGAACACCATATATACACAAAATGTGGCCTGTATTTGTGTTGTGCCACAAGGCCTAGGTCTGTGTGACGCAGTTGGTAATTAGGGCATGTGGGCCTCTGAAATGGCGGCTGCCTGACCTCTAAAGTGGGACAATGGGATGTGAGGTAACTGCGCTGACGCGGTAGGCGGTCGAAGACCGCGGTGCAATGCTGCATTGGTTAACATTGGACCCTATGGGTCCCAGGAGACAATGGCGATGTACGCCGGCAGTGATGGTACGCACCGCAGCAGGCGTGACCACCATTTTCTATCTGGTCAATCACTCTATACCTGATCTTCGACAGGAGAGGACCTACACTGCAAGTGCTGCTGTGACCTTGGTCTGGAAGAGACAATGGCTTGTGCGTCTGGGGAAAGGGCCCCTGCCTTCACTGCAAAGGAGTTGGAGAAGCTCATGGATGGGGTCCTCCCCCAGTACACGCTACTCTACGGTCCTCCAGACTAACAGGTAAGTACACAGGGAGCATGTTGTATGGGCTATGCCTGTGTGGAGAGGGCTGGTTGTAAGAAAGAAGGGGGCACAGTTCTGCGTGCATGAAGGACTGTGAATGCATGTGCCACATGGCAAGGGTAGGGATGTGGGCCACTCACTTAGACGGTGCAGTTGTTAATGACTTCTCTTCTTCCCCTGTACATGTCATGTAGGTCAGCGCCCACCAGAAGAAGGATATTTGGCGTGCCATCGCCAAGGACGTCCGGACCCTGGGGGTCCACCACAGGCGGAGCACCCACTGCCGGAAAAGATGGGAGGACATTTGCCGCTGGAGCAAGAAGACGGCAGAGGATCAGCTGGGGATGGCCTCCCAGGGCGCTTGAGGGCATCACAGCAGACACAAGGGGGTGAGTACAACATCATTCAGTGGACTTTGCGTGCAGTGAAGGTGTCTGGGTGGGGGAGGAGGGCTGTGGGTTTCCCTAGGCCAGGGAGAGTTCCGTAGGCTAGGCCCCTCCGTAATGCAGGACATGTGGCACCCCACCCCACCTCTGTAGAGTGCCAAGTACAGGTATTCATGCCCCTGCGTCATCTATGTGTGCGGAGGTCGACCATAGCCATGTAGGCCATATCCCAGGAATTGCATCTGTAGAGCCCAACAGCACGACATAGTGCAGGGGGCTGCTGTGTCTGTATTGTCCGCCAATGGTAGCGGTAAGCCATGCACTTAACCTGTCTTTCTTCTGTTTCCCCACCCCTTTTTGTGGTCTCCCTGTTCTTGTGTGCATCAGCATCATCAGGCAGAGGTACAGTGGCACCGGAGCACGAGGGAGCTGCATCCCACATGGCCATGGAGGCCCACACCACGGACTCAGAATACACCAGTGGGACGGAGGGCGAGGGGAGCACCACAGAGGTCACAGGATCTGCAACCAGCGACACGGACTCGTCCTCCGATGGGAGCTCCCTTGTGGTGGTGGCAAAATCTGTGCCCCCCACTTCTACAGGTACAGCCGCCACCCCCCACCAGCACCGCCCTCCCAGCAGCCCCTCAGCTTTCGCCCCGTGCCCGCTCACCCAGGAGGGTGGGCATCACCTTCACCCCAGGCACCTCAGCCCCTGCCCCTGTCACCTCTGCTGCCCTCAGTGAGGAGGCCATTGACCTCCTCAGGTCCCTCACTGTTGGGCAGTCTACCATTTTGAATGCCATCCAGGGTGTAGAAAGGGAATTGCAACACACAAATGCATTCCTGGAGGGCATTCATTCTGGTCAGGCTGCCCTTCATCGAACCCTGCAAACTGGCCTCAGCACTGATGGCAGCCATTGTCCCTGTGTCTAGCCTCCCCCCTCCAACTTCCTCCACCCCAACCCAATCCCCTGTACCTCAGCCTATCCCAAGCACACCTACAGACCAGCATGCACACACGTCAACACACAAGGGAAGCTCAGGCAAACATAAGCACCTCACATCCCACAGGCACTCACGCAAGCATGACACACATACAGACACACCAACAGCCACTGCCTCCACTGTGTCCCCCTCCTCGTCGTCTCCCTCCTCCCTCCCAGTCTCATCTACACTCACACCTGCATGCACTACTACAGCCACTACATCCCGCACCAGCACACCCACCACCACACCCCGCTCACGTGCACTCACCACCCCCACTCCCATTTACACGTCCCCTGTGTCCTCTCCCAGTGTATCTGTGACGCCCCCTCCGAAGATACACAAACGCAGGCACACACCCACCCAACAGCCATCCACCTCACGACAGCCTCCAGCGCATGCACCTGCACCCAAATCCACAAAAGTTACACCTCCTACAACCACCTCCTCTTCCTCCACTCCCAAACCCCCTCCATCTACCCGTCCCAGTGTCTCCCAAAAACTTTTCCTGGCCCCCCTTAACCTATTTCCCACCCCCCCGTCCAACTCATAGGTCCCGTACTAGCACCTCAGCCAAAAAATCTCCGGGACCAGTTGTGCCTGTTGTTAAAGGTATGTGGAGTGCACCGGCCACCCGGACAGCCAGTGTGGCACAGAGCCACAGCACAGCCAGTCCCCCCCCATGAAGCACCAGAAGTTGGACAGTGCCCGGCGGGAGAGGGGGAAGACTCCAGCCAGCAAAGCCGCTCACAAGGGTCCCGGGGGGAGTGTTGACTCAGCTGTGACTCCTCCCAAGGTGGGGAAGGGGCAGAAGAAATCTCCAAAGTCTGGGAGGAGCAGCAAGGCGGAGAGGACCGCCATCATCCCCGCTGCCCAGGAGGCCACCACCAGAGTCACTGCCCAGGAGGCCAGCCCCATCATCACTGGCCAGGAACCCACCCCCAGAGTCACTGCCCAGGAGGCCACCGCCAGCCCCAGAGTCACTGGCCAGGAGGCCACCGCCAGCCAGAGCCCAGCTGGCCAGGAGGGCCCCGCAAGCCACAGCCCAGCTGACCCATGAAGGACCGCCAGCCACAGCCCTTCTGGGCAATGAAGGACCGCCTTGGCAAGCACCGCTGAACAGGCCAGGGACCGCTGAACAGGGCAAAGACTGCCATGGAATGCACCGCTGAACAGGTCTGACACTGGCAACGCAAGCACCGCTGAACAGGCCAGGGACTGCTGAACAAGGCAAAGACTGCCATGGAATGCACCGCTGAACAGGTCTGACACTGGCAACGCAAGCACCGCTGAACAGGCCATGGACCGCTGAACAGGGCAAAGACCTCCATGGAATGCACCGTTAGCCCATTTGTGGCAGGGGCAGTGACGCAACTGGGACCGTCACGGGGTGTGTGCTGCACTCTGGGCCCCAGTCCCCCTCCAGACCCAGTGGAGACTGTTATCCACTTGAGAGACTGTGGCTTTGACCTCCCCAGGATTGAACAGTGGGCAAACCACCCACTTGTGAGACTTGAGAGACTGTGGCTTTGCACTCCCCAGAATGGTACAGTGGGCAACCCACCCACTGCAGAGACTTGAGAGACTGTGGCTTTGCACTCCCCAGGATTGAACAGTGGGCAAACCACCCACTTGTGAGACTTGAGAGACTGTGGCTTTGCACTCCCCAGGATACGTCAATGGGCATGGAGCCCCCTTGTGGATCTGGCGTGGTGTACTCATCCGCCTGAGGTGCTTCCCTTCCCCCTGAGGTGCCTGTTGTATTTCTATCTGATGCCCCTACAGTGTTCTCTCCATTTTAATCAGATATCTTGTGTGGGCCTCGCCCATACATTTTGGGCCCAGTGGTCCACAGACAATGAATGGTGCATTACCTGCACCACTAATCGTGGTGTATATTTTGTTTAATGTGTATATATATATATATATGTATATATTTGGCTACTGTATTTTGATATATTACAATGGTTACGCTAATTTCCTTTTGTCTTTGCATTCTTTCGGGGGGGTTGGGGGTTGTCAGTGTAATGTTTCGATATGCATTGGTGTGTGTGTTGTAGTGGGTGAGGGTCGGGTGGGGGTTGGGATGTTGGTTGTGTGTGTCCCTGTGTTTTTGCCTCCCCCCCCCCCTATGTCGTAGGTGCAGTACTCACCGTGGTCTTCGCCGCCGGCGTTTATGATCCTCGTATATGAGCAGGAAGACTATCGCTGGCAGAATATGGAGTTATGGCTCCATGGTGTCGTCGTTCCTCGTGGAGTGTGTAGAGGTGAGCGTTTTCCCTTTGAAATGGCTGTTTCCGCCGTGTTTTTATCCGCGGTGAATCCGCCCCGGAAAAAGTGGCGGATTGGTAGGTTGTGATACTGTGGGCGGTACATTGTCCTCCGCCTGTCTGTTGGTGGTGACCGCAGCGATGTTTGTCTGTACCGCCGTGGCGTTCGGAGTGTTAAAGTGGCTGTCTTTGTTGGCTGTTTCCGCCACGGTCATAATTCCAATTTTTTTACCGCCGCTTTAACACCGTCCGCCAGGGTTGTAATGACCACCTTTATATTGCTTTTCTTGTAATAATTCAGCTCTAAGACACTTGATATCACTTTTTAGTGATATCTCTACATTTGCTTATTTCATCTTTAATCGTTTTGACCTACATTTATCCAGATAAATATTATATGTTTTTCTAAACACAGTGTGGTGTATTTTTGTGGTTTCCTATTGTGGTATTGTATGATTTATTGCACAAATACTTTACACATTGCCTTCTAAGTTAAGCCCCACTGGTTAGTGCCAAGCTACCAGAGGGTGAGCATAGGATAATTTGGATTGTGTGTGACTTAATGACCGTCCTTGCTTGGACAGGGGGTAACCTGACTGCCAACCAAAGAGCCCATTTCTAACAGGAACAATGCATGTATTGCCCCACTTTGTAACCCTTTGCTCCACATTATGCCTACGCCAGGCATAATGTATACAAAGGAGGCGTTCCCTCCTTAGGGGGGGAGGCTGAAAAAATGGTGCAAACAATCTAATAGAGTTATTTGCATCATTTTTTTCCATACTTTTAACACCTGCTCAGAGCAGGAGTTAAAAGGGGGCACACCATTGTTTACAATGGGCCCCTATGTACTGTTCAGAGTTAGCGCCAAAATGTTGGCGCTAACCCTCAACAGTACATCAATAGCATCAGAAAATCTGACACTACTGCCCGTTAACTTGCGCCACGGTGTGCCGTATTTTAAATACACATTATGGCCATAGGGGGCATAAGGGGGCACAAGGGGCCACAAGAAAAGTGTTGCTACATGTAATGTAGTGCCACTTTTCAGAAATCTGGCCCTAAGGGTCTGAGTGCAACAGTCCTGATTACCACTAAAGATGTGAGTGTGTGACAGTCCTGAATATTACCAAAGATAGGAGTGCAAAAAGCTGGACTACAGCTAAAAGTGTGAGTGTGACAGTCTTGATTACGTCTAAGGATCTGAATGTGACAGTCCTGAAACTGATCTTCATGATAAAGAGGAAGAGAAGAGCATATGACCATAGAATGATGCAAACATCAGGAGCTCTACATATGTGGCTAAACAGGGATAAACTGGTGTCCCCAAACACTGTTTCCCCTTGTTGTGAAGTAAGAGCCAATTCCTTTGTGTTGCTAGATGTTTATCAGGAAAGATGCTGTAGGTGCACTACCTGGCCCTCTAAAGCAACCTCCACTCCAGGACAGAATCTTTATAAGGAACAATTTCAGAACTAGAAATAAACCACCACACCCATTTGTGGCACATAAATAAGGACAGAAAAGTGACCTAGTAGTAACTCTTTATTGGAGCACCCATGCACTGCACAGTCCTCACTAGGTATAACCGCTCTGGAAATCCTCAGGGAACATAGATGCAATATGAGCATAAACAATACATAACTAATAGAAAAAAATATGAATAAGCATCATTTTAGGAAGATTACAGTATGTGTAAATACATCAAAGAAATTGTAGATTAAAGAATGTTTACTGTGTATATGTTTCTTCTTTTATAAACGTTTATTGATGATATGCTATCAGTGCCTTGATATTTATGCATTTCTTTTTCACTCTCTTCTTTTATTCCTTTCAATAGATATTCTGACATTTCCCAATATCCCTCCCCCTTTCCCTCTCTCTTTCTTTCCTTTCCTTATTATAATATAAAGTATATTTATGTAATCTATTTAATTCTATTAAGGTACTGTATATATCTATAATGTATTTTGCAGTTCATTTTCAGTATTTAATGTTGTTGTAGTTTGGACTCTTGCTCTGGGCAAGACTGCTGGTTAAAGGATGACAGTACTTTTCCTTGTAGGCGACTACGCCTTTCCTACAACAAGTCGCAACTGTTGTCCCAACTTTACCGGCTCACTAGCATCACCTCACCAGAAACACAATAGTAAAAGGTGATTTGTAGCAGCCTTTACGCATGGACTCAAGAATAAGACATCTCGGGGAGTTTCGTGGTTAAATGGAGATTACCCCTTTCTCACAGATATATCATGTCTCATACAAACACAGGCAATGACAAAGATGCAATAAAGTTTCAATAGTTTTTATTTAACATAACTGCAATTTGTGGTAAGTTGCATGGGCTGCAATGATTAGGATAATGAATAATGCAAGGAACAGAATTGTGAAGACGAGAGTCATTATTACAAAGACCCCCACCATCTTGCAATGCAAAGAAAAGACATACATGATGTAATATGCCCTAATACCCTAATGTGAAAGGCCTAACCTCCTACCTAAAGGAGAGCTGGGTTTGCTAAACCTAATCTGCCAATGCCATGTCCATGAGAGGAGCCCCCAACCCTTGTTACCTTGGAATGATGTCTCTATCTCAGACTTCACAGGGACACGAAGACTGGGTCAGCACCAAGACGATGTGCAGCATCGATATCAGCGATGGTGGCAATGCCCTCTGGTCGGAATCCCTATGATTATCTGTCTATAGTGCGATGTATTTATACAGATCTAAAAGGACCCCTGACGTAGGTGTGTTCCCAAACAATAGATAACAGACATGCTTGGGACGGCAATTAATATAAACAATCCCTCGAAAATATAGAGAGGGAAAATCCCTAAGTGTGAACACCTACTGTTTGTTTGTCTTAGTTGCTTGATCTTGACGCCTTAGTGCGGTGACACTGATAATGTAACTCATAACAAATGGCCTAACTATAAACAAGGCAGCCATCTTAGAAGAATTAAATAATGAAATGGGCTAAGACAGAGCAAGCTAAGTAGGTTAAAAGTCACTAGGTGACGGGGGCACGAGTCTGCAAGCCAGAGGCCAAGCTAACTCCTGTTATCCCATTAAAAACAAACTAGGATTCACTACACCCTCCACATTGCCGTAACAGGTATGACGAAGGTACAGGAACCCAAACGCTAAAATTGCTCTGAACTAAAAGCTAAAAGCATAAATCAGCTAAAAAATCTTTAAAATGTGTTAAAAAGATAATAAAAACAATTCCTCTAAAACAAATACAGAGATGTTAATGTCAACCATGACAAGCACAGCGTGCCAAAGCAATGTTAATTTAAATGCATAATTTTGAATCGGGAATGGCAAGTCAATTCATCAAAATATTTGCTGTAAGCATGATCTTGAAGAGTGTCATCGAAGTCACCAACCAAGGACCTCAAAAATGAGTCAACATCATCGATGTCAAGTCAAGTGCTGGGTGGACAAACGGATCCACAGAGCAGTAGTGAGCAGTATTTCCTGGTGTAACGTTATCCGTTGCAGTGTCCTCATCCAAAGTAGATCTCAAAACGGAAGGCTCATTGATGGCCTTGTGGAGCAACCTCAGCCTCAAGGGGCATGACCGTGTATGAACCCTCATCTGGGACTTCAGCAGTTAGTGGTCCACAGGAGATGTCTGTGCAACAGCAAGACAGACCATAGGCAAATGTTCAAAGAGGCACCATATGCAGCGGAAGACTGGTTGTACGCACCAGAGAAGGGGCCGAAATGACAATGACAAGTCATGCTCCAATTCCACCAGCAAGGGTGCACCGAAGATCCGAACCATGCGCTCACAGCACAGTGGATTTGATGGGAGCGGCTCCATTGCTCTGCGTTGCTGGAAAGAAACAACCACTGCAAATCAGAAGAAATAGCAGAAGTAGTCCGCCAATCAAAGCCAAAATAATTGGAAAGCCACCAAACACACTTGAAAAGAGCAAATGGATGGCTGACGGGATGACTCCGAAGACAGTCTGGAAGATGGACACGGAACCAGACCCGACAGCCTTAAAGAAATGAACAATCCCAGTGGTGCTTAAAGCATTGAATATTCTGGATACCAGTTCTCCAAAGTGCTTGGGGAAGTTGGTATTTAATAGGGACTGTCTCTCAGCTGATGATCACGCAATCTGGAGAGCATATGTCTCCTTTGCGGATGTCAAGGTGACCTGTTTGTGAAACAATAGCGTCTTTAGCCTGCTCAGCTTGTCATAGTTCACATAAATAGTATCTATGTGGGGCCACATGTCAGATACTTTTATCTCTCGTGTGGGGGGAAACAATACATGTCCACAACACGTAACGACCTTCGAGACTGAGATTGTGTAGGCAATTCCTGGTTGCATGCCGCAACAGCTTTGATCGTTCAGTACCACATAACTTCCATTGGAAAGTACATGAAATACCGTGCGAATCAAAGGGATGGGAGTACCCTTCAGCAAACAGGCCAAATTTGCGACCCCCGCATTGCAAAGACCGTGAAGAGACACCTGCTTGCATATCATGGAATGACGAACAGCAGTCTCACATTCACTTCCGCTAAGAAAGACCTCTGTTTCGCCGTTCAGATATTTATAGTCAAAGGGCAACTCCCACTCTTCCTTAATATAGCTATCTCCTAGTTGCTGGTACCTTCCCACTGCTAGATTTTTCAGGCAGCTCGAGAAACAAAAGGTCGAAATCGGTAAATTATTATGCCATGTAAGAGCCAGATAGTTGAAGGACTCTCTGCTACCGTGAAGGGCAACTTATCTAACTTTTCTACACGAAGCATGGTGAAACTAGTCTCCCTTTTTGCCATTGTCTGTTGTTCCTTGGAAAAATGAAAAGCAGTGAAGAATTCACTCCCATTAATATACTTCCAGGGAATGCGGCCACTTTTCAGTGTCTGTAATGTCCAACCCAGCTGCATGATGGAATGTAGCTGTGTTTGCCCATGATATAACTGGGACAAGTCTGTCTGAGTGATATCAATAGCAGACAACACTATATTCGATAGTGAATAAATCCTGTTGGACAGTGTATTCATGCCGTTGTCGACAACAGCTAATGCCTTTTCTAAATTTTCTTCATCCAATTGCCTCAAATGCGCAGCAGCCTCAATCTGGGAAAGTTTCCAAATGTCATTGTATATACCATATAAAAACCTTTTTGAGCGCTGTTTCCTAGGACCCAGCAGAAAATCCTGCAAGTCTACATCTTCAGAAAGAGTGTTCAGGTGTTTCTTAACTGCGGCTAACGTGTTGGTCCGTACTCATTGCTGGCATAGCTTACCCACACTGTATGTTGTAACCATACCTTTATGTTGACCCGATACAAAGCGAGGGTGTCGCTTGTTAATTGAAAAAAACCCTGAAGTGTTAAATTAACGTGCTTGACACTCATTAGTGTCAGTGGGCCATATTAACCACCCACCGTGACTGGAAAGTGAAGAATTGAAGGTACCAGCCTTGACCATTGCATCTAGCTTGTCCTCGGTGATTTTAAGGAAGAATTGCCAATCTTTAAACCTTGCCGGGGTGGGGATACTGGGCGTGTTCAAGTCTTTCATTTTTGCCAACCCCAGACAGGATGTCTGCTGAATAGTGTCATTTAAGAAAATCATTTGCACAGGAATCAGGCATGCTCAAAATAAAGCCTCCTTTCCCTGTATCTGTCAATCTTGTGTTCCCCATACACTTTTCAAATCAATAGTGCTCTTCCAGTATTCGTAACCTTCAACTGCGAGCCGGGAAACAAATGGATCTGAATAAATCCGTTTTGTATCAGTTAGCAAAATTTTCCTAATTTGTGCCGGGGGTATTTTAAAATAATACGGCTTTGTTTTTTTTGTGTCATGCCCAGAAAAGTATGTAAATTTATCACTATTGTACTTTGGGCTCCCCACCAGTGGTGTAGAACAGTGTTGCCACTGTGTGTAGTTTAATACTGGCCTGTATCTAGTGGCGCGGTGTAGGTAGTAAAGTCCTCAATTGTTATAGCAGAACATTTCCCCATAATTCACTGTATATTCATATACATCATCACTTTCAAAGGCGGAATAGTCCTTCATTTCAGTTAGCATTGAATCAACTGTTTGGACATCCCAATCATCAGAGACAACATCAGGTGTAATTACATCAGTCATTGAAATTTTGAACACGGATGGTATTTGAATAATTTCTGTAGGCCCGTATATATCGAATGGAACTTTGTCCCACACAATCCCATCAGAAATCGGTATTGCTGTAACATTTACAGGGGACAAGTCCCTTCGGACCTTATGTGAAGAATGATATGGAGTTAAAACTTCATCAACAGGCTCCACAGAGGAGCGATCAGGAATATAGTGACCATTTATAAGCAAAAAGAAAACAGTCACAAAACCAATCCATAAAAATAATGCAAAAAATGTCAAACAGAACCATAAATAGTTCCATGGGTATTTCAAATAGTTCTTTTTAAGCCATTGATACAGCTTACTTATTTTTGAAACAGTGTCAATCACAGTAGTGGATGAATCCGAAGAAAAATCATCAATGTCAATGAAATAGCCAGAGGCAGTCTCTGCAAACACGGGAGCAGGTGCACCATCTGTACTTTGGTCCACTTCACCTAGGGGCTCTTGGTAGACAGTGTCGTTAGTCTGTGATGTGTTTTTGTAAAAAACAGCTAGATCTTGAACCGGGGTGGTAACTGAAGTTGTGACAGGAACTAGCAAGAGTTAATTTTCCGCCCTCCCCATGGTCAAGGAGGTGTCTGGAACAGCATTTGACATTGTTGCATAGTTTGTAGTAGTGTTGTTCATCCTACTATGTAGACGTATGTCCTGTTGGGTAGTGAGAGGGGATCGGGAACCAACTAAGGGACCTCTTGGTCTACTGTGAAGGGTCGGCCACATGGTGTAATTTGATGTCATCAATGGAGATTAATCTGTTCGTCTTAGAACCAAACAGCGGTGGTAATATGACAGTCCTGGTGCCTTGAATTCCCAAGACCGGTACAGGTGCTCTGTATGATGGACCGAACTCCTTCTTCACTGCAATCTTCTCACAAACCAGATCCCCAACTTTAGGAATCCAGCCAGTCGAAGTTTTTGCTAAATCCCTTATTCCTAAAGTGGCAGCACTTGCAGATGATTTATCATCACAAAATTGCTGAAGCTCCTGTAAAACAGTGAGACGTTCATTTATGTCAAATGGTGTTTCTGCTGCCACCGTACCCGGGGCATCAATATCTGGGACATACATAGGTATCCCAAAGAGAACCTCATATGGAGTGCGTCCCCCCAATGACCGTCTTGGCAGATTATTCAGTGCTCTCTGGACCCCAAATAGGTGATGTAACCAACTGCGGCCTGAACCTAATACTCGAGGTGTTAGGACTGCTTTAGATCACAATTCCGCCTCTCTACGACCAAATTTCTCTCGGTATGGTATGGTGAGGAGTAATGGATTTCAACACCCATCGTCCCCATGGTGTCCCTGAATGCCTTAGAGGCAAATGCAGGGCCCTGGTCCGAGTGGAATGCTGCAACCGCATATGTACCAATAAAGATCAGCAAGTCTTTTATAACAGTCCGGGCGTCAGACGACCGCTGTGGCCATACCCACAGGAATCTAGAACAAGAATCTACAGCGACTAAAATTTATTTGTATGCACCATCAGGCTGTAAGGGACCACAATGGTCCAGGTACACACACTGTAGTGGCCTGTTGGACACTAAGAGAAATGTCTGTGGTGGGCGTTTGATATTAGAGCCCTTGATCTGCTGGCAAATATCACAGCAAAGGACATACTGCTTTGTTCGTCTGCATAGACCAGGCCACCAGAAGCTTTTCTGTAGGAGTGTTATTGCGGCCGATATACCAACATGTACAGAAGTGACACCCTCATGCGCTGCTTTAATTAGATCTAATCTCTGGTCTTCATTGGGGATCACTCGATCTCCAACCCCAGGAATTGTTGTGTAAGCAACATTCTGCGCACTGATATGGTAAGTATAGCTTGTAGGGTATCCTTTCGGAAGGGGCTTGCCTGCAACCGAGGCTTTAACGGCAGACAATATTTCATTATCCAATCTCGTCTGAGAACGAGTCACTGCAGCCACAGAAGCCGTAGCTACTGCTGCTTTGGCCGCTTCATCAGCCAATGTATTGCCAGTAACGTGTACTCCTACACGTTGGTGGCCCAATATATGTACTACATGGACACACGGCAGCTTATCCTTAAGATCAGCCACCCTCCCCCACAATATTTTGTGTTTAATGGTGTTCCCCTAAGACTCTCTAAACCTGTTCAGTTTCCAATGATTGAGCTAGTCACTGTATGACTGGATGCAATAATAAGAGTCACAGACTATTAAAGTCCGGCATCCTGGCTCAGTATGTTCGAGCGCTAGTATAAGAGCTTTAAGCTCAGCCAACTGGGCTGTGCAGTCCCCTAAGGTCTGCATGTAGGTATTGTGAGGGTGGAAGACTCCATCTTCCATCACTCCGCTCACGGCTGCGCAAGCTGGCGAGTATGGATGTTTAGTACCTACAGCCGGTTGTGCTGAACCATCAGTGTATATGACAGTATGGTAGTTGTCTAGTGGCAAGATATTTAGAGGACAGGGGTACTCTTGTTCGTACTGGAGAAACTCTTGTGTCTGAAGTTTTCGATCGAATATATAATCAACATCAGTGGCGGCCCATTGAATCCAACGTGGATGTAATGCTTTAGCGTTAGGAACGCTTGCTTTGGTGACAGCCTCTAAGGCCGGCACCGGGGAGACAGCAATAATACGTTTTCCCTGGGCAAGTGGCCTCTCTTTTATGATGGCCATCTGAACTGCCATCAGAATCTTTTCTGTAGGTGCAAAGCGCTGTTCGGCATTGGAGTATAAATGTGATTTATACGCTATGGGTACCGTGTCATCCTCATTGAAGGTGACATAAGTAAATGCAATGGCACCAGCAATTATTCTGATGACCAAATTTGTTTTATTGTCCCATGTGTGCAAGTGTTTAGCTTCTAGCATGTCCTGTTGCATTTCCCTAAGGATGCGTGTGTGTTCAATTGTCCAATGTCTGTTAGAAAAATTGGGCTGAGCCAAGTCATAAAGTGGCTTGATCCGTTGTGCATAATCTGGAATGTATGTTCTGCCAAAGTTAAAGAAACCTACTAATGACTGGAGTTTCTTTAGTGTGTTAGGAGGGTGCAGTTGAGCACATTTTTCAAGAAAGTGCAGGGCCAGGCTCTTTCCCTCGTTTGATAGCTCATATCCCAGGAATAATACGCTAAGAAAGGCTATCTTGCTTTTCTTAAAATTGAATTTGTAACCGAGGTCTGCAAATCCCAAAATGATCCGATTGACCCTCGCAAGATGAATGTCGAGGACGTCGTCTGTGGGATATGTGTCATCCACGTAGGATAACGCCTCGGAATCAATATCATGTAATATTGATGTCACACGGGCTGAAAATAGCCCTGGGCTATTTTATAGCCTTGAGGTAAACGACAAAAGCGTCTCTGAGAGCCAAATGAGAATGCACTCAGGTCCCGACTTTCATGTGCTAAATTCTGGCAGAAGAATCCATTAGATATGTCTAATGTTGTTTTATATTTTTCACGCACTATATTGTTTATTAGTGCCGTGCTGTGTGAATTTTGTATAGCATATATGTGTGTATGACTATTCATGTGTCTATAATCAATGACTATTCTATATGAATGGTCTGGCTTTGCAACGGGGAATAACGGATTATTTATTGCAGATGTACAGGGCTCAATCACTTCCTGGTACTCAAGCTGGATAAGGATCTCCCTCACCGGAGCTTTTGCTTCATGTTTAACAGGATATTGTGGCTACGGTTGGGGTGTAGACCTAACGGGAATAACATGACAAGGAGACTTCTTGTCCCAACCTACATGATTGCGATATAACGCAGGTGCCTGCGCTAAAGCCCATTCAGAAGCATAGATTTCTTTGTCTGCTTCCGGAACACGATCGGAGAAAGAAGGCAAAATGACATCTTCCCCATGTGGGAGCTTGCGGACGTGTTCAGGTGGCCAGTCTCTTTTGGCCAATAGGATATCACTAGTAGGTTCATCCCAAAATATCACACTAATATTGCGTTCCACGTCTCCCTCTATCTGAATCTTTAAATCATAAACCCTATCGGGGGAGAACGCGGCCATCCGCTGTTTCAACCGCGATGTAATCGCTAGTTGCTGTCGCATCCAGATGATCTTTCAGACTCTGGCGACATATTGTGAACTCTGCCACAGTGTCTAACAAAGTCACTGCCCACGTCTTGTTCCTCAACAGATTTCTCAAGTGTATTGGCATTTTTAGCTGTCAGTGCTGCCACCTTCTTTTTAAACTGTGGCTTTTGCTGAGGAGTCTTTTCTTCTTTTTTAATGGTAGGTTGCGGTGAGTCTTTCTTTTCTTTCACGTATTCAGGACGTTGATCTTGATGGCCCCCTCTCTCGCTACGTCTATCCGGTGCATCCTGAAAGGAAGAAGAGGGACGTGAATCAGTATATCTGTCTGGAGTTTTATTATTTTCCCTATTTCTGAGATTATATCTCCTTTCGGAGTTCTCCAGGTGTGGAGAATCAGCTCTCTTATTTCTTCTTTCTTTGAAATCTTTTTGTTTGTCCCGGCGCTTCTTAGAGCCTTCTTGTGCCTGCTTTGTACCCTCCTTATGGGTGGTACTTTGTAACTCCAATTTCTTTGGTTTGGCTCCCAAACTATCCCGTCCTATACTAGTATAGGTATCGGAAATAGTGTTCGGTAGCTGTCTCTCCTGTTCCTGGTGTGGAGTTTCCCGGAGACGCTGGCAAATTGCCAGTGCTACTGCTTCCCCTTTAATGTTACTGAGTATTATTGAGGAAACCGCGTCAAAGTTACGCATTAATTTCATCCCCAAATCCAGGGCTGGTGCAGCCCCATGCTCATTTTGTATTTGTTTTAGCACTTCCGGTAAATTGGCAAGAGTTGGGGTACCATGTGTGTTAGTAATATGGCAGCAAAGACTGTACCCCATGTGGCGCAGTCATCCACCGAGGGAACCATTCCAAAAGGCAAGCACATAGTGAGCAATCTATGTTTTCCTGTGGTCCCGTATGGGGACACACAGCTTCCAGCTGATTAGTTTTCTGGGCAATCCTCAACGGTATTTTTTCCTGTTTCGCGGGTACTTTACCCATAATAGTATGTACTGTTTGTGGATTAATCCCAGTAGCCAATTGATAACACCAGGTGCTGGCAGTACTGGACGCTCTGGTGTGTTCAATGTACGCATTTCGAACTGAACTAAACGTCTATATAATGTCACCAATTCATTATATAAATCTCCCAGATCTGCTATTGGCATATTTGGTATGCCTGGGTGAGGTGCATATGTGGCAAACATTGGGCATGTTGGTCCGTCATTACTTAATGGACCTAACCTCACTCTTTGTAGTACATGTGGTAGGGCGCCTTCAAACCAGTTCTGATGCTCTTGGTATGTGAGCGATATTTCATGATACTGGTATGCTCGGTACCGTTGAGGTACGTTCGCAATTTCATATGTGTGGAACGTATGTGTTCTTTGGTCGACCTCAGGAAAGGTGACCCAACAGTAAAATGTTTCTGTTTGGTATGCTTCATTAGCTTCTATTATAAGAGTAACATCCCCACACTCATCTGTACGGCCATGCATTAATAAATGTTGTGTTAAAGCTTGTCTAGCATTTTCAGGAATGTCTATGGCAGCAGCCATTTTGTTTAGAGAAACGGAACACCAAAATGGGGAGTACAAGTCTTTTATGAGTTTGAGCTCGAACAACCTACAGCTTAGTCAGTTGTTACCTTTTCAGCTGAGGAGGATTTTTCTGTGAGACAGTGATAGTCGGGGTATCCGCAAATTACTGCCTAAACACCATTATTGGTGGCGTCATTTTGTAGTTTGGACTCTTGCTCTGGGCAAGACTGCTGGTTAAAGGATGACAGTACTTTTGCTTGTAGGCAACTACGCCTTTCCTACAACAAGTCGCAACTGTTGTCCCAACCTTACCGGCTCACTAGCAGCACCTCACCAGAAACACAATAGTAAAAGGTGATTTGTGGCAGCCTTTACGCATGGACTCAAGAATAAGACATCTCAGGGAGTGTCGTGGTTAAACGGAGATTACCCCTTTCTCACAGATATTTCATGTCTCATACAAACACAGGCAATGACAAAGATGCAGTAAAGTTTCAATAGTTTTTATTTAACATAACTGCAATTTGCGATAAGTTGCATGGGCTGCAATGATTAGGATAATGAATAATGCAAGTAACAGAATTGTGAAGACGAGAGTCATTATTACAAAGACCCCCCACCATCTTGCAATGCATAGAAAAGATATACGAGATGTAATATGCCCTAATGTGAATGGCCTAACCTCCTACCTAAAGGAGAGCTGGCTTTGCTAAACCTAATCTGCCAATGCCATGTCCATGAGAGGAGCCCCCAACCCTTTTTACCTTGGAATGAGGTCTCTATCTCAGACTCCGCAGGGACACGAAGACTGGGTCAGCGTCAAGACGATGTGCAGCATTGATATCAGTGATGGTGGCGATGCCCTCTGGTCGTAATCCCTCTCATTATCTGTTTAAAGTGTGATGTATTTATACAGATCTACAAGGCCCCCAGACGTAGGTGTGTTCCCAAACAATAGATAACAGACATGCCTGGGACGGCAATTAATATAAACAATCCCTCGAAAGTATAGAGAGGGAAAATCCCTAAGTGTGAACACCTACTGTTTGTTTGTCTTTGTTGCTTGATCTTGACGCCTTAGCGTGGTGACACTGATAATGTAACTCATAACAAGTGGCCTAACTATAAACAAGGCAGCCATCTTAGAAGATTTAAATAATTAAATGTGCTAAAACAGAGCAAGCTAAGTAGGTTAAAAGTCACTAGGTGATGGGGCACGAGTCTGCAAGCCAGAGGCTAAACTAACTCCTGTTATCCCATTAAAAATGAACTAGGATTCACTACAATGTAACTATGTAATCATTGTTGTATTTCTCTTTAATAAACTTTCTTTGAAACTAAAAAAAAAGAATGTTTATCGTAAAGAACACCTGCTATAACCCTACTGCACCATCCCATACATAACAGCCATGAACACTATGCATCTCTCTCACCACCCTTCACACAGTCTGCAAGAAAAACAGTGTCAGATGGAATTAGCTCCACCATTGTTTGCAGATGACAACTTCTAAAACCAGTCCTGCGAGCTACTGCACTCTAAACAGGTATGCCTTTCTATTCCCGCTATAAGGAATCTAACATTTATTGTGCATGAGTGTTCATGTCAAAAGCTGACTCTTTATAGAGTGGACCAACATGAGGTACACTGTGCAAAGAAACCAAACAATCCCCAGAGGTATGACAGAGGCACAAATAACATCCCAAATGCTCTCTTTTTGGGTAATGTGGTCGAGCAGTTAGGCATATCAGAGGGTAGTGGTAAGCATGTAAGGCACACACTCATACAGTAACTGAGACACACACTCAATGAAGAAATCCAACACCATTTTGTTGAAATAACACAGACTTTTACATAAACTTTAATACCAAGATCACCGGAGTAAGGTGAGTACTTTTTGAGTTATTCATTTTTATAGTTTTTTAAAGTAGACAGCACATTTTTCAGAAAGGATCCAAGTCAGTTGTGCTCCTCGGTTCTTGGGTTCAGCAGGCTTCTCGTCCACTTCTCCTTTTGTGTCCAGTGAAAATCTTAGGATCTGGTACCAGGGATTCCGCTAAGTACTCAATTTAGGGGGCGTTAAGGGGATTGAAGGGTAGTAGCCAATGTGCTACTTACCCTTGGGGTTACTACACCCCCTAGATGACCACTTCCTGTGAGCATCACCCTAACCAGAGTTCCTAAATTCCACCACACGCAAGATGGTGGAATTTCTAAAGTGAGGTCCACTTCAGGCTGGCCACCCTTGGGGTGTTCCTAGTCTGAAAGCGTGACACGCCTCCTGCATCACTAATTTTTCCTCCTGTCAAGGTGTCAGGTGGGCCCTGAGGTGGTGGTTTCGCATCTTCCTCTGAGGAAGGCCAGTTCTGCATATCAAAGGCAGTGGGCTTCTTTGAAGCTCCTGCCTTGGAATGCAGGTCATCCTGGGGAGGGGTGGCTAACAGCCCAGTCTCGACAGACTGGTGTGTCTAACCTCTAGAGAGCAGAGGCACTCCCCGGAGAGCCCAGATTCTCATCTGTTGGTGGTATATTGGCCAGAACCTGTCAGTGAGCTCGCCAGCAGTTGGTAGGTTTTTTAGGGGGCACCTCTAAGGTGCCCTCTGGATGCATGCATTAATAAATCCATCACTGGAATCAGTGAGGGTTTATTAATACAAGATGTTTGATACCAAACATCCCTAGGTTCAGAGAAACAATCACGTAGGTGGGAAACTCGTAGTGACCAGTGTCCAGCGCATGTTTTTATAATGGCTTCTCAGTACACTACTATGTCTAAAAAAATCGACAAAGACATAGTAGGGGCATATTTGCTCATGCATCTATGCCACCGCTTGTAATTTCATGCACACTGCCTTAGGGCTGAAGGCCTGCTGTAGGGGTGACTTCATGTTGTGTTTTCAATTTTGGGAGCCACTTATCAAGAAGCCTGCAATGGCAGTCTGTATAAAGTTGGGGCTGGGTCCCTCAGTGTGGCTCAAATTGTGAAGCAGCTCTGAGCGGCCCTCTTCAGTACCCATGCTCTTGGTACCAGAGTACCATTTACTAGGGGCTTATAGGGGACTGAAAGGCCTGCTCACTTGGTGATCAAGTGACCAGGTATCTTGTTTTAGGGAAGTAACAGTGGCACTGAGGACCTTGTTAACAGGAACCCAGTGTGCTTCAGTCGAAGTTGCCTCTAAAAACCAGGTAAAAAGTGAGGGGTACTGCAACCAGAACCCAGCACCCTATAGTTCACAATACAGAACTTTCCACCTCACTCTCCTATAATTACCTTGAATAGGATGAGTGTATTAGACAGAAATTAATGTTTCTCTTTTTATGCCCCTACAAATCCTATTTCCTTTTAGCAGTCTGTGAAATGGAATCAGAACGTATGCAACAGACAGAAATTAGTGTTTTATCGTTTGCTCTTTTTATCAAAAGAAAGGAACCTATGTTGTTCTATGCCAATTAATGTTAAAGAAGAGTTAATCGGACATGCATTCTCTTTACTTTTTTAATTATGGATACTCATGCGTTTACAAGTTAATCATTCTCTAGCATTACTGCCAGTCGCAGACAGTTTTGGAGCAAATTTTAGTCTTTAACATTTTAATATTGTGATGATCAGACCACTTTAGGCAATGAGTGATATATTGGATATCCTAAAAGTCTTGATGCTCCATGCATTCACTACTTTGCATCCTACAGGCAACATTTATATGTGTGGCTTAATTAATCTGGCTTTTGGTTTTATTTCAAGAGCACTGTTCGGCCATCTTCAACAACTATCTCCTAGGTGCAGAATTCCATTCAAGAACTTTTCATAAACCATAAATTATAACCGGTCGAAGGTTCTGCTGGTTTTAACGATTTGGGGCTTTTTGTTGTTCTGTTTGGGCAATGGACAGCGATGGATGTGAATTGTGACATCACCAAGGCTGTTTATAGATACGTGGGCAAGAATGTCCTGCCTGATGGATCCACCACTGTGATGTAATCGGCGCTCTGGGTTCTGATTTGCTCACTTGGAAGCAGGAGTGGGAAGCTACCCCCACGGTCCATCCATGATGAAGACAGTGGTCTTCTCTATAGGGGTACATTGTTCCAATTTATGAGACAACATCAAAGAAGGAAGTGTACGATGGACGTTGTAAGATATCATCCTTGGCGAAAATGCTGGTATGAGGTCCCCAGCAGTCGAAGGTGAGAGCCATCTCCCAATCAGAGAAATGCCATTTTCGTGACAGCTTAGCAGAACTGAAATGTCATCCAGAGGTTACAACAATTTTCATAGCCTCAATGGTGGGCCGCTGGTACGGAGGTTCATAGGTTATCTTATTGAGTGATCCGTACATTTGTTATCATGCAGACATGATAACAAGTGTATCGAATGATCATATTTACACTCAGAGGCAGAGCATTATAGATACCTAGTCTGGTATTTGTCAAAATGTTAGTTTCACCTGTGAAGATTTACCGAATGTACATACTGAAGTTTTCAAATGTTTATAAAATTCGCAGAACTCCGCCTACTTCTGCAAAGAATTGAACAAAACGTTGTGGAGGTAATGCCTTAAAAACATTTTTCACAACAGTAGGTTTTTGCTCAGATTCTATTTTTCCGACCAATAATTTGTAAACTCACAACTTGCAGAGTTTGAGAAGTTGAGAAGAAAACTGATTGATGTTTATGGGGGGAAATCACCACAACTTTGCACAGCTTTAACCATAAGATGTGCTCAAAAGAGCAAGTACGATCCCTAACATCTCATGTTCGCGTGCTAGAGGTTTCTGTCCAGTATCTGTCACCATTATTCACAAAACCTGCAATGATTTCGCAACACCAAACCCCCTTCACAATCGTTTGCTGTTGCCCCGAGTGTGACTGAGAGGAAGTGGATTCCTAGTGCTACTGAATGTTTTGCTCTAAATATTTGTAGTTAGTGGGTGTCTTCCTTTCACAGGTAATGCATTTGTAGCTGCTGTTTTATTTTCTTCAAATCTGTTTTGGAGAATCAGTAGCTTCCTTAATTAAGGTAATTTTTTTCTCTAATCGTCCTAGTTTCCATTTTATATGGGAGGTTGTTTTTATTAGAAGGCTTATTTTATCGCGAAATCAAAAAGTTACGAGTTACATAAAAAAGAACATATAATTTAGTTAAGTTACAGTACTCAAGGTAATACTAGCCTAGTAAGGTTGAATTTTATTATCACCCGCAAGCTTTGAGTAGAAAATGTAACGATGCGTATTTACATTTTCAAGGAAAATACTCTGTGAAGATAATTTTTTTTTCATTTACTTTTGACATTTTCCAGCACACATCGCCTTGATTTTGACTTAGGTGAGAAAGGGGGTAGCTACTCTTCACCCCTGTCCCGCCATTCGCCCCTCCCCTGCCCACCCAGTTGTCAAGTGCAAGATTGGGCACAAGTGGAGATTCAACCAATCAGATGTTTGAATCACTGCCATTCTCAGAGGCATGCCAGACTCCTTCATGCAGTGATGGGAAAATTGCACTTACCATCAGATTACAGCATGAGCGAATATGTGTCACAATATCGTGGCTTAAATATCGGCCTACCAAAACAATCATGTACATGATGATGTTGTCTCATAACATATCTTCAAGATAACTATCTACAGGCAGTATAGATTTACTATCTACAAGGAAGTATGGACCTACCTTTCTTACCACCACGTCTACTTATCTTGATAATATCTTGGTAGTCCTTATCATAACCCCAATGGGCCTCCTCTAATGAGTCACTTCAATATATCCCACCAGCCACAGCCAATTGTAAACACTCTTCATTCACTTAGTATGTTGAGGAGAAAGTAGGTCCTGGATGTCCTCTGAAAACAGCCAAATCTCCATGGTGTAAACATTGAATGTCAAATGGCTCAAAGCTGGGTTGGCCCTTTTCTCAAGAACAGACATAAGAAAGTAAAGCAGAAGAGGGCTGACTCAGCAGGATTAAATGTACAATATTATCAGGTAAAGTTCTCAAATTAAGCAAAACACTGTGCAGCCTTGATGTTTTCTATTTTCTAAGGTTATATCATCTTGAGGATTTAGGCCGCTGACTTTTTACAGACACGCTGATAGAGACCACACTGATCATGCTTGAAACCCATCATATACCGCGCCTCTGCATTTAATGCACTATGACATAGTCTAATGTAGGACCGAAGCCTTGAGAAAGCCACAGGCCCACCAGCTACTATCCAGGGGTGAAGCACACGTCTATTGTGAAAAATCATCAATCGTCTTTATGTTCAAGCCCGATTTGTCTGCTTAACGTACTCTACTATCATGTGTTACATCCGTACAACCTTTATCTTTCAGACTGTAAAGTGTGGGTCGCTAGTGATAAGTGTCTACACACTGTAGTGGGCCATCTTTTTCTCTATTTGAAATATATCTCCATTTAGAAAGGTATTCAGCTAGCCCTGAAAGGATCTCAATATTATTTCTTGACTTGTGGTGTTGTTATTGCTGTAAACAAAGCATTTGCTGCTGCATTCCCTACTTTAATCTTCTGCCCGACACTTAATCCTGGAGATGGAGCATCCTTACTGTAATACAGTGGGGTACTCGGCTAGAACTGTTTCTTCTTAGGCGTCAACTCACTAAAAGCCATTACTTTCCTATATTCACACAGTTGTCTTATGTTGTCCCTCAGTATCATGTCCATGTCGGCATATATTAGCCTATCAAGATAAACTCTTAACATCTTTTAAAAACATGCTGGATTTGTCTTTAAAAAATGGCTGCTGTGCTTGTAAACACAACAGGTGTTCCATGGACTCTGTATGCACCAAGTGAGATTATAAACCAGGTCAAGTGATTTGAATCATGACTGAACAAAATTTAGAAGCAAGTAATAAATCAATAAAATTGAACATATTAGTATGTTTCATTGAGGGTAGTAAACATCTTCATAATATTGTGCACCAGTTTCACTCTATCCCAATATTATTACTCAACCTGCTTAGATTTTAGACATGTGCAGACCTCTCATGGCTTGGTGGCAAGTTCATTTGGAGCCAACAAGTGTAGTCAATCAATCGATCAATCAGCAATTTGTATAGCGCTGCTTATCACCCATGGGATCTCAATGCGCTGTTGAAGGGTGCCAGTCTGTTGAAGAGCCAGGTCTTGAGGTCCTTCTTGAACTGATTCAGCTAGGGGGCATGTCTGAGGTAGATAGGTAGTGTGTTCCAGATCTGTGATGTGAGGTAGGAGAAGGATCTCCCTCCCACAGTGTTCTTCCTGATTCTAGTAGTGGCAGCGAGGGCTAGTTGAGAAGACTGTAGCTGTCTGGAGGGGGTGTAGAAAGATAGGCAGTGGTTGAGTTAAGCTGGCCCAGTGTTGTACAGAGCCTTGTAGTCGTGTGTCAGGAGCTTAAAGGTGATGCGTTTGTTGATGGGGAGCCAGTGCTGGTCTCTGGCGCAGATGTGGCTGTGGCAGGGGAAATCTAAAATGAGTCTGTCTGCTGCGTTCTGAAGTATCTGGAGTCTTGCTTGGAGCTTCTTTGTGATTCTGGCATAGAGAGCGTTGCTTTAGTCAAGTTTGCTGCCGAAGAGTGCGTGGGTGACTGTCCTTCTTGCCTTGGTGGGGATCCACTTGAAGATCTTTCAGAGGAGGCGAAGAGTGTGGAAGCATGACGATGAGACAGCGTTGACTTGGCAGGTCATGGACAGCGGGGAGTCCAGGATGATGCCCAGTTTCTGTGAAGTCGGTGGGAAGGGGTGCCCTTCCAGGGGCAGCTGGCAACCAGGAGTCATCCCAGGCAGAGGGAGCGGCACCCAGGATGAGGATCTCAGTCTTGTCAGAGTTTAGCTTGAGGCAGCTGTTGTTTTGTCTGTGAGGGAGAGAATTAGTTGTGTACTGTAGGAGTAGGAGACTATGTTGAGGCTGTGCTGTCTGACTATTTTGGTGAGCGGAGCCATGTAGATATTGAAGAGGGTTGGGCTCAGGGAGGAGCTTTGGATTTTTGCTGTTCCTCTACTTTCCTCCATTTTTGTTCAATTCATCTGCAGGTGCATTTAGAATCTTGGAGGTCGGTAGTGAACCAGCTGGGTTTCTTGCAGTGCTGGTTTCCGGTGAGTTTTCTTAAGTGGGGCTACGGTGCACAGTTGGTGATCCAGTGGTGGAGGTTGAGAGCTGAGTCCCTTGCGTCTGTGGTCTCCGGTGGAGGGGAGAAGCTGAGTAGATCGGCGAGCTGGGCTTTGGTGTCCTTGCTCCAGTTCCTGCCAGGTAGTGGGGGATGCAGTTAGGTATGGTGGTCTTGGTGAGTGTGAAGTGGTGGTCGGTCCTGAGGTGTTTTTGAGGTGTGGGAGAGGGAGATGTTGTTTCCTGGTGAGAAGACGGAGTCAAGGGTTTGTCCTGCTTAGTGACTGGGGAGGTTGACCAGCTGCTTGAGTCCGAAAGTGGCGAGGTTGTCCAGGAAGGATATGGTGACTGGATCGTTGTGGTTTTCGAGGTGAAAGTTGAGGTGGCTGTGGAGGATGTATTTGGTGGAGGTGAGGGAGTGGGGGGCGATGAGGTCGGCAATGGCTTTACGGAACTGGGGGCATGGTCCAGGAGGTCTATAGACGAGAGTGTCCGTGGAGAGAGTGTCCGTCTGGATTTGAAAGTGCAGGTGTTCGGCGGTGGTTGTCTGGGTCTGGGCCTTGGTGATGGTCGTAAGGCAGAGTGTATTCCTGTAGATTATGGCTATTGCTTCCTCCTGGTCGGTTGACGTAGTCTTTGTGGATGATATTGTACCCATTTGGGATGGCGGTGGCTATGTCCGGGGCTTAAGTGGGGATTACCTAGGTCTCAGTGAGGAAGGCGACATCAGGAGTGATTAAGTTGACGAGGTCCCATAATTCTACTGTGTGCTTGTTGAGGGAACAGGTGCTAGTATGCATCTGAGGTGTGCTGTGGAATGCGAAAGCAGGATGGATCCAGCGCGGAAGGGCACATATGGGCTTGCCTTTGGCGCGCCAGAGGTGGGCCTGCTGCACAGCAGCCACCATTAAGAAGGGGAGTGAGGAGAGAGGGGTCAGTCAGCTGGATGGCGGGAGCGAGGGAAAGAGCGCTGCAAGGAGAAGGGCAGGGCCTCAGGGGCAGCAGTGGTGAGGAACAAGCACTGGAAAACTAAAAAGCAGAAAAAAACCAAAAAGCCAAAAAAGAGGAGAAGAATAGTGAAAGGCAGACAAAATCAGAAGAAAGCAGAGAGAGGCAGAAGAGACAGACATAGACCACCACTAGGCCACCAGGGATGAGGCACAGGTGAGTGCCTCCGGGTGGAAGAGGGCCTCAAACTAGGAGCCAAGCAGGCTCACTCTCGCAGGGCAGCAGCAGCAAACAGGTGGTGCTGTATGGGGGACGGCACAAACGCTGACCAAGGTCAGTGTAGTGATTAAGGGCCATATGTACGAAAGCTTTTTCCCATAGACACAGAATGGGTAAAATCCTTTAGTACATCTGGCCCTAAATGTCTTCTTTTACACCACCCTATCCAATTTGTCCTCAACGATTGATGAGACTGGCACTTGGTCTTGAAGTTATGCAAGAATGACAACTCTCCAAGAACTTGCATTTAAATATGCACTCCTTAATATCACCCCTGCAGCAGCTTCCAGGCAAAACTCTTACCCACCTATGACAAACAACTCAGGGAGGTTCAACTTATGTTCAAGTGTTTAAAGGTGCTACACAGGAGGCAGTGGACAGCTCTAAAACTCCACAGCTCTTTCATACTCCGGGCTCATATGTGCTGGAGATGTAGATCACCAGAAGGAGACAGTGTCTACCTGCTTTGAGACTACCATACCCTTGCTGGAGCATTTTTGTCCTTTGCAGGAGTCAGTGCTCATGGAGGTCAATGAATTTTTAGATCTAGTAAAGGGTGTGGTAGAACCAATCACAAAATGTCAATACAAACCAATATATTTACACAGTATGACCAATGTGGCCATACAAGGAATAAAGTTAAAGGGTTTTATTACAAATTTCTAAAGATATAAAATCCCCAAGGGTTGCCCAAGGCGATGAAACAAGTTCAGGCAAACTAACTTTAACAAACCTAAGTGTTCAATAAAAAGAGTACAAAACATCAAGGGAATTATCTGTGACACCGAAATTGCTCAGGCTTGGCAAACATCTAGTCAACTTAAATCAGCAGAGTTTTAATTTAGTTGGGCAAGGGGAAACCCTACAATCAGCCAGATCAGGGGAGAACCTGCCTGGGGCAGAACACGCGTGGGAAGAAGACAACAAGGACAAAAAGGAAACAATAATTTGGAAAAAGGTAATCCTGGGCAGCAGACTACTAACAAAGGAGGGCAAAAGGTAGGTAAAAAGGGAAAGCGTCAGCATGTCAGAGCTCAATCAAGAGTCTTCTGTTAGGGGTTGGGAAAAACGTCTATGTCTCAATCGGGCGTCTGAAGGGGCATGCAGAAAGTAAAAGAATACCTCCCCAAGGGGCTCAGCATTCATTGTTTGTGATAGGGGCTCAACATCTCATCTTCAGGCATCTCAGTCTGGATCTCCATGGGGTTCTGGTGATCTGACCAAGGAGAGTCTGACTAAAGTCCAAGCGATCATTGACATATGAAAGTTCATATAGCAATCTGATTTGCCAAAGGTAAAAGTGCACATTACATTGAAGGGGTATCATCCAATAGAAATCGATCACACAACTCCAAGTTGTAACATCAATATTTCTTCCCAAGTCTGTCATGAGAACATCTTCCAACCATGTAGCTCCACATGAGTTTGAAAAATTGTACAGTCTCAGGCCAATGCTCAGGATGTTCTACACTCAAGGACATTATCTCACATTCTCTCTATGTCTAAACAATAGGGGTCTATTACCAAAGCTAGTCTTCTCATGGGAATGAAGTCTGAAAAGAAAGTTCACATTAAGGAAATGAATCAGCATTCTTTGCACAGTCACGTGAAATAGGTCCAAACAGGCCTCACTTCGGCTAATGTGAGTGAAATAGTACACTACATTAAAACATCAAGTAAAACACATTTTAACTCTTCAACAATAATTCTTCAATAATATTCATATTACAATAACTTAGAAAGACTGTCAATACATTTCAGTCAATATAACGTGGAGCTACATTTATCTATTTTTGCACATGTATTTAAATTATTGATCATTAGACATTCAATATTGTTTTGATACATTCGGTTAGTTTAGAGTCTCATTTATGACATAATATCAGTTAAATCCTTCTAACATTAAGTTTAACTTTCAATACCACAGAATAGCACAGGGGTTTATACATCTAGTCTAGAGTCAATGCACACTAACATGTCTTCTCAGTGCATCACTTTACAAGCAAACTGTTAGTACTCAGTAATGCATAAACTGTCACGTATAAACAACGTCTACGACATGAGGGACAGCACTAATGTTTCTGCTATATAAGTACCCCCTTTGATGGCGAATTAAGCAATCACAAAATACTCCAACTCTCATTTTTAATGAAAGACCTTACAATTTCAGAGGCTTATTCCAGGTAAGGTCTTCTAAGGTCCTCTAACTGATGCTACTCTAGTATATGCTTCTTCTCATTTCTATTTCAATTTCCTCCTTTCCCTGTCTACACTTGACTCTTTTCTCCTTCAACTTCTTGTATAACATGTAATAACCAACCACAACTAGGGCACACAAATCATAATCAACAGGGATCTCAAAGTGGTTCCCACAATTCCTCTTCCTAAGTTTTCCAAGCCATCTTCCAATAGCTGAAAAACCACTACCTACTGCTTTCCATGCACCTTTCGGTGTTAATTCCTTCAGGTCCTGTTTCTAGTCGGTCATGTTTGATGTACACTTTCTTATCTCCTTACTATTGTCAGGTATGTAAGTGCACAATTGTTGCGCATGTAACATTTTGCAAACTGCCTTCTTTTGCAAGAAAAATATCTAACACAAGGGTGATTTTGTAGAACCAGTGCTCTCACAGCAACCATTTCTGTGTCCATTAACAATATAGCAGCTGCAGTCTCTGTGGATAACTAATCTAATATCGTTGACAGGTTTCTAATCTTGCTAGCATTCAAGATAACACCAACTGATCACATTTTGGCACCAAAAATATATCCTACAATCTCTGAGGCACTAGCTCCTCTTTTGACTCAGGTGACTGATTTCTCGTTCCATACTGGATCATTAAAATGGTCCACATGATGTATCTTTGAAAAATCTACTCCTAGATAACATGTACAATACCAGCCTTTCAACAGCTTGTAGTAGCCATTTTTCCACATAAGAAATATATTTCTGGTATGGCAGGATCTTGCCCAGCTAACATAAAGTTCCAAACACTCTTAAACAAAAATACATGTCTGCATTAACTATTTGCACAAAAAAAGGTTGTCAGTCTTTGATCTAGGCCCATGTATATACATAATTTCCTTACATGTTGCCAGTCTAAAGGCTGGAATCCTTGATTTTATGTCAAGACAGGAGCCTAACATTATGCATTAAACTTTTATTCACCACATCTGAGCAGCCACTCAAAAGCATCCAAAATAGAATCAACATACATCACAATACAATAGAAGTTTGAGTCCTATAAGTACAGCCTGTCCTCCATTTTCTCCCTTTTTTGTTTGCTGCTTCTAAGCAGATAAGTATGGTGTTGGTTATGTTTTTAAGTATACATTTGATGAGGCTTGTGTATTACAGTAGTGATATTTAGTACAGGTTTGCTTTAGTAATGACCCAATTTATGGGTAGTTTTTAATTATTCTTTGTACTGGCACATTTCTGATTTAAATTTTGTTTTTTAAATGGGAGAATGTATGTTTGTTATGACATCGTTTAAGGTATTACATTAAGTTTATTCCTTTTAGGTAAGTTGTTTTGATATTTGTGGCTTTCTTCTTCAGTTGTATACATGGAAGAGGCTAAAATGACCGTAAGTCGATGCCTCGCGATCAGCGACGATCGAGAAAGTTCTCTAGAGGTAAGAGCGAGCGCTCTCATGCTTGTGCTATCAGACAGGCCTGTACATCATTCAGGCATTAAGGTTTGTTTTGAGAAACAATTGGGTTGTTCTTGAAATGTACACAACGCTGTGTGCACATTTGATCCTAGAGGAATTAGACTGTGTCACCATAACAAACAGTCTTTTTTATAGAAAATAAGTGTATTCTTGGTTTTCTAGGAAACCAGAGCAGCAAACATGACCGGTTGACGGTTTCAGCCGAGCAACAATCGTTTTACATTCCTGAAGGCATTTTTCGTCAGGAGAAAGTGAAATCTTTAAAAAAATTCATTTTTTTCTTGTAAATTAATTGAAAAGGTTTTGAGCATTTCAAAGAAGAAATGAGCGAAACTAACGGAGAACGCTCCTCTCAAGAGGATATAATAAGGAGGATTCTAACAAAAGAATTACAGCGGGTTGTCCAAGAGGCAGTACAACACGCTTTACATAAAAATAAAGACAAAAGGAATGTGGAGGATGAGGAATATTTTTCCATATCTGATGAGGAGGAATTAAATAGAGGTCATGGCGGTAAGTGTTTTAAAAAAAAGAAACATTTGCATGATGTTTCATCTAATTAGGGAACCATTAGTGGTTAAAAAAAATCAGATGTCCTATGCGGCATGAGTAAAAGTCAGTTACACATTGAAAAAATGATACTTTAATGGATGAAATTGAATTGCATGCTATTAAATCAGACTTGGATGAATATATTCTTCATTTAGAATACAAAGATGATATCGATATTGATGATGACATCAAAACGAAGCAGAAAAGCTCTAATTTCTATCCTCAAATAGGGAGAGTTTGAGGTAGCTCAACTTGAGGTAGAGGCCAGAATGCTAACCAAATTTAAGGACAGGGTGAGTATGGAGATTTCCTCGACTTTAATCCCTTCAACTGTGGGAGGAAGGTTTAGATTTTTCAGACACAATTTGGGAGCTGATAACGCAGGAACCTTTGCAAATTCCAATGCAAAAACAAATTAGTGTTACAAAAGGAATTGGAGAATATTGTGCAGGTGGAGATAAGGTGTATATTACAGAAGAACACAATAGAGACAGTAGAGAAGGAAGACAAAGGGTTTGTGAGTACTGTGTTCCTAGTAGAACAGAAAGAAAAAGGATGAAGGCCTGTGATAAATATGCAAGATCTGAATCAGTTTGTGACCTGTCAACATTTCAAAATGGAATGGATACATTTATTGAGATATATTTTCCAGGATCTGGATTGGATGGTGAAATTGGATCTAAAGGATGCATATTTTACGATTCCAATGGCAGAGGAGAGTCAGAATTTCTACAATTTTGATGACAGGGACAATTGTACCAGTTCTATGTCTTTCATTTGGTCTATCATCGGCTCCTTGGTACTTCACAAAAGTCATGAGACCAGTAGTGGGTTATTTGAGAGAGAGATGAATAAGGCTAATCATTTATCTAGACAATTTCCTAATTATAAATCAGAATTTGACAGAGTTGCAAGGACATTTGAAAGTAGTGATGTATTTATTTCATCACTTAGGGTTCATAATAAACACAGACAAATACATTTTAGTTTCAACAAAGGAAATATAATTTTTAGGTTTTGTGATAGATACAAGGGTGAGTCAATTACAACTTCCAGAGAGGAAAGTAAAAAAGATAAGAGAGGAAGTGAGATTAATGCAAAAAAGGAAAAAGGTAAAGATGAGGAATTTGGCTCAAAATATTGGTCTTCTATAATCTTCCATTTAAGTGTTTTTTCCAGGCCCCTCACACTACATGGCGCTACAACGTTTAAAGACATATGGTCTGAGAAAGGGCATTTGGTACGGAGATGTGGTGACTATGACACAGGAAGCCCATGAAGAACTAATTTGGTGATAGGAAAATTTGGAAGCCTGGAATGGTCGGGCTATCTTTGGATTACATCCAGACTTTGTGATAGAGACAGATGCCGGCACCTTGAGTTGGGGTGCAATTTGCTCATATCAGGAAACAGGTGGATTGTGCAAGGGAGACAGAGCATATACATTTTTGGGAGATGAAGGCAGGGTTGTTTGCCCTTCATTGTTTCCAAAAGTTTTGATGAAGATGGACAATGTGATGGCTGTTACTTATATAAACAGACTGGTAGAAGCAGATTCAAGAAAATTACAGAATTAGCTCAAGAAATATGGGACTTTTGTTTAGAACACAAGATAGACTTGAAAGCAGAGTATTTTCCAGGGAATCTGAATGTAAAAGCAGATTGGTATTCAAGGAATGTGAGGGATTTCAGCGATTGGAAGTTGAGAGTCAATCTCTTCCAGGGGATTCAGATGCTTTTAGGTCCACTGGAGTTAGATCTGTTTGCATCAAGACTAAGATCAGTTGAAGAGGTATGTCAGCTGACGACTTGATCCAGGTGCGGTAACAATAGATGCATTTACTCAGGAGTGGTTGAAAAAGAAAGGTTATGCCTTTTCCCCTTTTTCAATGATACAGTGAGTTTTGGTACAGGTACGGAGGCAGAGATGTCAGTTGGTATTGGTGACTCCTTTTTGGAAAACTCAGGTGTGGTTCTCAACAATCATGGAAATAACAGTGGAAATTCCATATATGATTTTGTCTCACAAGGGACTTCTGATGGGTGCAGAAGGGAAAGAACATCATTTAGTAGAATCAGGTTATATGAACTTTCTAATATGGAAAATATCAGGTGTTCCTGAAGCATTGCAGGCCTTTCAGGAACAGCTTCAAATTTACTTGATGAATCTTAGGCCCCAGGTACCAGAAAGAAGTGTAAAGGAGGATGGAAGGTTTGGTTATGTTGGTGTTGAATTGGCCGGAACCCCCTGCTATGAAAGGGTATCCATTTGAGAAGACCTCCTAAGGCTAAATATCAGACCTTGCGGGATGTGGATTTAGTATTAAAATTATTTATGGCTTGCCCATATAACAGATTTTTGAAAATAAGAGAATTAACTTGGAAATTGGCGTATTTGCTATGTTTGATTTCTTTTAGTAGGGTGTCAGATGTACGTGTTTTAGAAATATCACATAGGTTTGTATGAAGAAGGTATGAATTTTGAAATTTACAAACAGACTAAGACAATGTCTGAATCCATATTTTATCTGAGGTTTGATGAAATTCCAAAGTTGTGTGTGAGAAGATGTCTGACAGAATATGAGAACAGGAGAGCAGAGAATGATCAATTGTTGATTTCATATGTAACACCATTTAAGCCAGTGAGAAATGCTACAATTGCTAAATGGGTTAAAGTTGTGATGCATGAAGCAGGTGTGGATTTGACAAAATGTACAGCTCATTCCATAAGAGGTGCAATGGCGAGGAAGGTATATATGATGGGTGGTTGTTTGGAGGATGTTTTGAAAGCAACAAATTGGTCAAATGCTGGAACATCTTGGAGATTGTAATACAAAGAGGTTGAAATTGTTTCTGAATATGCTTTACAAAGCTTTGAAAATGCATAATGCTAACCTCCTGTCTTGACAGAAAAGTGTGATTCTCATATGTTTTAGTGAACAAAGAATCATGATTTTATTGAAGACAAGGAGGCTAGCATTATACCTCCCACCGATCCCTGTTAGACAGCAGTTTATTTCTTTGCATTATCTTATCTTAAATTAAATTTTATGATAATGGATCATTCATGTATTTGGAAATTATGTATTCTATTATTGATTATTGGAGCTTGCAAGAAATGGTTTAAATGAGAATTCTTATTTTTCTAGATATATAGTCGAAGATAAGGTAATGTCAATCAGGAAGATCAACGACAGCGACGGAAGGAGGACAAACAAAAGAAGGAGAAAATCGTTGACAGGCTGCACTTTTCGGGACTCAAAATTCTCTTGTATTGTGATGTATGTTGATTCTATTCTGGAAGCTTTTAAGTGGCTGCTCGGAGGTGGTGAATAAAAGGTTTCTGCATAATGCTCACGTCCTTGTCTTTATTAAAATCTTGATTCTTTGTTCAGTAAGACCTATAAGAATCGCAATTTCCAACTACTGTGTTTGCTTCATTCCTTTCCCAATTTTGTAAAACTACTCCCCCTTCCATCTTTGCTTTCATAGTGTAGTGAATCCTAGTTTGTTTTAATGGGATACAGGAGTTAGCTTAGCCTGTGGCTTGCAGACTCGTGCCCCTGTCACCCAGTGACTTTTACCCTACTTAGCTTGCTCTGTTTTAGCACATTTATTAAAATTAAATCTTTCAAAACGGCTGCCTTGTTTTGAGTTAGGCCCATGTTTTATTTTGCGTTATCAGTGTCACTGCGCTAAGGCGTCAAGATCAAGCGACAAAGACAAACAAACTGTAGGTGTTCACTTTAGGTACTTTCCCTCTTCATGCTTTCGAGAGAATTGTTTATATTAATTACCGTCCCAAGCACGCCTTGTTATCTATTGTTTGGGAACAAACCTATGTCAGGGGTCCAAGTAGATCTGTATAAAAACTCCTCACTTTAACTGATAGTCAGAGGGATTCCGACCAGATGCCTTCGCTGCTATCGATGCTGCACGTCGCCTTGACGCTGACCCAGTCTTCGTGTCCCTACGGAGTCTGAGCTAGAGACCTCATTCCAAGGTAATGAGGGTTGGGAGCTCTTCTCATGGACATGGCAATGGCAGATTGAGGTTAAACATAACTAGCTCTGTTTTAGGTTAGAGGTTAGGTTCACTATGCTAGGGGATTAGGACATATTTCACACTTCATGTTATTTCATGATACTACAAGACAGTGGGGTTCTTTGTATTAATGACTCTTGTCTTTACCATTCTGTTTCCTGCACTGTTCATTATCGTGATCATTGCAGCCCATGCAACTTATAAGATTGCAGTTGTGCAGACATGTTGTTAATGTGAGAAAGGGGTAATCTCCGTTTAACCACGACCCCCCCTGAGATGTCACACTCTTGAGTCCATGAGTTAAGGCTGCCACAGATCACCTTTTACTGTTTTGGGTTTTTGGTGAGGTACTGCTTGTGAGCCGGAAGGGTTGGGATGACAGTTGCGTTTTGTTGTAGGATTGGTATAGTCGCCTACAAATGTAAGTGCTGTCATCCTTAAACCAGCAGTCTTGCCTAGAGCAAGGGTCCAACTACAACATGGCGCCACCAACGATGGTGTTATGCACTATACAGGTACCCTAAGACCCATTATACGGAAACGTCTGTGGTCTTGGGGAAGATCCTCCTCAGCTGAACATGGACCACCTAATTAGGCTGTAGGTTGTAAGAGCTCGAACTCATAAAAGGACTTTACTCCCCACTTGGTGTTCCATCTCTTTGCTAATTTTTACAAATATGGCTAACGCCATAAACATTCCTGAGAATGCTAGACAAGCTTTAACTTTACATTTAGTAGCGCATGGCTTAGCAGTAGAGTGCGGGGATGTTACTTTCATAGTAGAAGCTAGTGAAGCTTACCAAACAAAAATATTTTATTCTTGGGTCACATTTCCTGCAAAGAATGACGGATCGGACACATTCCACACATATAACATTGCGAACGTACCTCAACGGTACCAAGCATACCAGTATATTGAAATACCGCTCACGGACCAAGAGCATCAGAACCAGTTTGAAAGCGCCCTACCACATGTAATACAATGCATGAGATTAGGTCCTTTAGGTAATGATGGACCTACATGGCCTATGTTTGCCATATACACACCTCACTCTGGTATACAAAACATGCAGGAAGCAGACCTTCGAGACTTATATCTTGAATTAGTAACACTATACAGACGACCAGTTCAGTTTGTAATGCGAACATTTAACACAACACCAGCGCATCCAGCACCACCAGCACCTGCTGGATACCAACTGGCTACTGGGATTAATCCACAAACAGAACATACCATCATGGGTAAGGTACCCACAGAAGGAGAGAAAATATTTTTCTGGATAGACCAGAAAGCAAATCAGCTTGAAGCTGTGTTTCCCGATAAGGGACCACAGGAGAAACATAGAGTTCTCACTATATGCTTGCCCTTCGGGATGGTTCTGTCGGAAGATGACTGCACCACATGGGGTACAGTCTTCGCTACAATATATATTACCACACATGGTACCCCGACACTTGCCAATATACCAGAAGTGCTAAAACAAATACAGAATGAGCACAGGGCTGCACCAGCCCTAGATTTGGGGATGAAATTCATACGTAACTTCAATGCAGTCTCCTCAATCATACTCAGTAACATTAAAGGGGAAGCAGTAGCACTGGCTATACACCAGTGTCTCTGAGAGATTCCACATTTGGACCAGGAGAAAGAGCAACCGAAAGTTATTTCCAATGCTGAAAATACAAAGTACCACCCCTAAAGAAGGTACTAAACAAGCACAGGAAATTTCTAAGAAGTGCTGAGATGAGCAAAAAGAATTTAAAGAAAGACGAAATAAGAGAGCAGATTCTCCACATCCAGGGAACTCCGAAAGGAGATGTACTCTCAGAAATAGAGAAAGTATAAAAGCTCCTGACAGTTATACTGATTCATGTCCCTCTCGTTCCTTTCAGAATGCACCGGATAGACGTAGCGAGAGAGGGGGGGCCGCCCTGATTGACGTCCTGAATATGTAAAACATAAGAAGGACTCACCACAGTCTTCAGACAAAAAAGAAAATAAGTCCCCACAACAGAAGCCACAGTTTAAAAAGAAAAAGGTGGCAGAACTGTCAATTAATAATGCCAGTACACTTGAGAACATTGCTGAAGAACATGACGTGGGCAGTGGCACTGTTAGACAGAGCAGCAGAGGTCACGATATGTCGCCAGAGTCTGAAAGATCATCTGGATGAGACAGCAACTAGCGATTTAATTGCAGTTGAGACTGCGGACGGTGCGTTCTCTCACCCCATAGGGTTTATGATTTAAAAATTCAAATTGAGGGAGACATAGAGAGCACCATTAAAGTGATATTCTGGGATGAACTCAATTGTGATAATCTTTGGCCAAAGAGTCTGGCCACCTGAGCAGGTCCGTAAGCTCACACATGGGAAGATGTAATTTTGCCTTCTTTCTCTGATCTTGTTCCGGATTGGGCTTTAATGCAGGCATCTGCACTATACCGCAATCATGTAGGTTGGGACAAGGACTCTCCTTGTCATGTAATACCTATCAGGTCCACACCCCAACCTCAGGCACAATATCCTGTTAAACACGAAGCAAAAGCTCCAGTGAGAGAGATCCTCACTCAGCTCAAGTACCAGGGAGTAATTGAGCCCTGTGTCTCTGCAATAAATAACCTGTTATTCCTGGTTGCAAAGCCAGACCATTCCTACAGAATAGTCTTAAATCACAGTCACTTCAACAGTCATACACGCACATACGCTAAACAAAATTCACATAGCACAGCACTAATTAACATTATAGTGTGTAAAAAATACAAAACAATGTTGGATGTTTCCAACGGGTTCTTCTGCACACGAAAGTCGGGACCTGAGTGTATTCTCATTTGGCTCACAGAAACGCTTCTCCCGTTTGCCCTCAGGCTATTAAGAACAGTCCACGAATGTTTTCAGCCCGTGTAACGTCAATATTACATGATCTTGATCCTGAGACGTTATCCTACGTGGATGATATTTATCTCACAGATGACGACCTCACCATTCATCTTGTCAGGGTAAATTGGATCATTTTAGGATTTTCAGACCTCGGTTACAAATGTAACTTTAAGAAAAGTAAGATAGCCTTTCTCAGTGTATTGTTCCTGGTATATGAGCTATCAAACAAGGGGAGGAGCCTGGCCCTGCACTTTCTAGAGAAATGTGCAAAACTTCACCCACCTAACACGCTTAAGAAGCTACAGTCCTTACTTGGCTTCTTTAATTTTGGCAGAACATACATTCCTGACTATGCACAACGTATCAAGCCACTTTATGACTTAATACGCCCAGATTTTTCCAGCGAACACTGAACAGTTAAACACACACGCATCCTTAGGGAATTGCAACAGGACATGCTAGAAGCCAAACACTTGCACACATGTGACACCAAAACAAATTTGGTTATCAGAATAATTGCTGGTGCCATTGGGTTTACTTATGTCACCCTTAACTAGGGAGACATGGTGCCCATAGCATATAAATCACATTTATATTCCAATGCAGAACAAAGTTTTGCACCTACAGAAAAAATTCTAACTGCAGTTCAAATAGCTGTCATTAAGGAGAGGCCACTTGCCCAAGGTAAACGCATCATTGTCATTAACCCGGTGCCAGCCTTAGAGGCTGTCACCAAAGCAAGCATTCCTAATGCTAAAGCATTACATCCACGTTGGATTCAGTGGGCAACCTCCCTGACAGCCACTGATATTGACTACATCTTTGACCCAAAACTTCAGACACATGTATTTCTCCAATACGAACAGGAGTACACTGCTCCTTTAGATATATTGTCATTTGACAGATACCATACTTTCATTTATACTGATGGTTCAGCACAACCAGCTGTAGGTACCAAACATCACTATTCAGCCGCTTGCGCAGCTGTGAGTGGAGTGATGAAGGATGGAGTTTTCCACCCTCACAATACCTACATGCAGAACCTAGGGGACTGCACAGCTTATCTGGCTGAACTTAAAGCCCTTCTTCTAGTGCTAGAAAACACAGAGCCAGGCTTGCCAACTTTGATTGTCTGAGACTCATACTACTGCGTCCAGTCCTACAATGATTACCTCAATCATTGGAAGATGAATGGGGGGAACACCATAAAACACAAAACTTTGTGGGGGAGGGTGGCTGATCTTAAGTATAAGCTACTGTGTGTCCATGCAGTACATACATTGGGCCACCAATTTGTAGGGGTACACCTCATCTGCAACAATTTGGCTGATGAAGCAGCCAAATCCTCAGTAGCTATGGCTTCTGTGGCTGCAGTGACTTGTTCTCAGACAAGATTGGATAATGGAATACTGACAGCCGTGAAGGCTTCAGCGGAAGGCAAGTCTCTTCCAAGAGTATACCCTACAAAATATTCTTCCCTACCAGTGCACAGAATGTTGCTTATGCAACAATTTCTGGGGTTGGAGATCGAGCGATCCCCAATGAAGACCAGAGACTAGATCTAATAAAAGCCGCTCATGAGGGTGTCGCTTCTGCACATGCTGATATCTCAGCCACAGTAACTCTCTTGCAGAAACACTTCTGGTGGCCAGGTCTATACAAACAGACAAAACGATACGTCCTTTGTTGTCATATTTGCCAGCAAATAAAGGGCTCTAATATCAAATGTCCACCGCAGACATCCCTCTTAGTGTCCAGCATGCCACTACAATGTGTGTACCTGGACCATTGTGGTCAACTCCAACCTGATGGTGCATACAAATACATTTTCGTCGCTGTTGATTGTTGTTCTAGATTCCTGTGGGTATGGCCTCAGCGGTCGGCTGACGCTTGAACTGTTATAAAAAACTTGCTAATCTTTTTCAGTACATATGCGGTTGCAGCATTCCATTCTGACCAGGGCCCTGCATTTGCCTCTAAGGCATTCAGGGACACCATGGGGACGATGGGTGTTGAACTCCATTACTCCTCACCATACCATCCCGAGGGAAATTCGGTCGTGGAGAGGCGGAACCGTGATCTAAAGCAGTCCTTAACAGCTAGAGTATTAGGTTCTAGCCACAGTTGGCTTCATCACATATATGGGTCCAGAGAGCACTGAATAATCTGCCAAGACGGTCCTTGGGGGAACACACTCCTTATGAGGTTCTCTTGGGATACCTATGTATGTCCCAGATCTTGATGGCCCTGGTTTGTTGGCAGCAGCCACACCTTTTGACATTAATGAACGTCTCATTGTCTTACAGGAGCTTCAGCAATTTAGTGATGATAAATCATTCGCCAGTGCTGCCACCTTAGGAATAAGGGATTTACCAACAACTTCCATTGGCTGGATTCCTAAAGTCAGGGATCTGGTTTGTGAGAAGATTGCTGTGATGAGGGAATTCGGTCCATCCTTCAGAGCACCAGCCCCAGTCCTGGGAACACAAGGTACCAGAACTGTTTTCTTGCCACCACTGCCTGGTTCCAGAGCAAACAGATTCATTTCCATTCATGACGTTAAGGTTCACCATGTGGCCGATACTGCACAGTAGACCCAGAGGTCCCTTGGGTATTTCCCGATCCCCTCTCACTACCCAACAGGACATACCTCTGCAAAGTAGATTTAAGAACACTACTTCGAACTACATAATAATGTCCAATCATGTTTCAAACACCTCCTCGACCATGGGGACGGCGGAAAATGAGCTCTTGCTGATTCCAGTTACCACTTCAACAACAGCACCTGCCCATGATTTGGCTGCTTTTTACACCAACACCACACAGACTGATGACACCGTCTACTATGATCCTCCACGTGAAGTGGATCAATCTCCCAGTAATACACCTGCTCCCGTATTTGCATCGACTGCCTCTGGTTATTTCATCAACATTGATGACTTTTCTTCAGACTCATCCACTCCAGTGATTGAAAATGTATCAAAGACACGTAAGCTGTACCTATGGCTTAAAATTAACTATTTAATTCACCTATGGAACTACTTATGGTTCTGTTTGACACTTTTGCATTGTTCCTCTGGATTGGGTTTGTGACTGTTTTCTTTTTGCTTAAAAATGGTCATTACCTTCCTGAAAACTCCTCAGTTGAACTTGTGGATGAAATCTTAACTCCATATCATTCTTCACATAAGGTCCGAAGAGACTTGTCCCTTGTGAACATTTCAGCTGTGCCAATTCCTGATGGTATTGTGTGTGACAACGTTCCATTTGATATATACGGGCCTACTGAGGTCATTCAGAATCAATATGTATTCAATATTTCTATGACAGATGTCATTATACCTGGTATTGTATCTGACGATTGGGATGTCCAGACAGTTGATTCTATGTTAACTGAAATGAAGGACTATTCAGTGTTCGAAATTCATGATGTATATAGCCATACAATGAATTATGGGGAAATGTCCTGTTACAATAACTGAGGACATTACTACCTGCACCGTGCTTCTAGACTCAGACCAGTACTTAACTATTCACAGTGGGAACACTGTTCTACACCACCTGTGGGGAGCCCGAAACGTTATTTAGATAAGTTCACTTATTTTTCTGGGCATGACACAAAAAGTCCTAGTCGTATTATTTCAAATTACCTCCTTACACAATTAGGAAACTTTTGCTAACAGATACAAAGCTGATCTATTCAGGTTCCTTTGTTTCCTGTCTTGCAGTTGAAGGTTACAAATACTGGAAGAACACTATTGATTTAATTGTATGGGGAACACAAGATTGGCAAATACAGGGTAGGGAAGCTTTATTTAGAGCATGCCTGATTCCTGTCTAAATGATCTTTTAAAATGACACCGTTCAACAGACATCCTGTCTGCGGTTAGCGAAAATTAAAGAAATGAACACGCCCAGTATCCCTACACCTGCGAAGTTTAATGATTGGATGTTCTTCCTGAATGTCACTGGGGAAGAGCTAGATGCAAAGGTTCAGGCTGGTACTTATAATTCTTCACTTTCCAGTCCCGGTGGGTGGTTAATTTGGCCAATAAACACTAATGGATGTCAGGCAGGTTTTTTGAACTCGTCAGGGGGTTTCAAAATCAGCCAGCCAGACCCTCGCTTTATTTCTGGTCAACACACGGGTATAGTTACAACATACAGTGTGGGTAAACTGTGCCAACAATGGGTACAGTCTAACACGTTAGCCGCAGTTAAAGAACATCTTAACACTCTTTCTGATGATGTAGACTTGCAGGAATTTTTGCTAGGTCCTAGAAAGCCATGCTCTAAACGATTCATATAGGCTATGTATAATGAGATCTGGAAGCTTTCTCAGATCGATGCTGCTGCATGCTTAAGGCAAAGAGACAGGGAGAACTTAGAAAAGCCTTTAACTGTTGTAAATAACAGCATGAACACTTTGTCCAACAGAATTTATTCACTGACAAACATTGTGTCATCTACGATGGATATCATTCAGACAGACATGTTCCTTTTATATTATGGACAAAGTCAGCTGCGTTCCACCATGCAGTTAGGTTGGACGTTACAGACACAGATAAATGGCCGAATTCCATGGAAATACATTAACAGTAGTTAATTGTTCACTACTTTTCATTTTTCCAAGGAACAGCAGACAATGGCTAAAAGGGAAGCGAGTTTCACCATGCTTCATATAGAGAAGTTAGAAAAGCTGCCTTTCACAGTTGCAGAGTCCTTCAAAAGTATGGCTCTTACATGGCATTATCAATCTGCCCATTTCCACTTTTTGTTTTTGCAAAATGCCTGAAACATCTTGCCGTGGGAAGGTACGAGCAACTGGGCGATAGCTATATTAAAGAAGAGTAGGAGTTGCCCTTTGATTATAAGTGTCTGAACGGCGAAATAGAGGTCTTTCTTAGCGGAAGCAAATGTGAGACTACTGTTAGTCATTCAATGATTTATAAGCAGGTGTCCCTTCACGGCCTTTGCACTGTGGGGGTCACAAATTTGGCCTGCTTTCTGAAGGGTACTTCCGTCCCTTTAATTCGGCGAGCATTTCATGTACTTTCGAATTGAAGTTATGTGGTGCTGAGACACCAAAGCTGTTGCGGTATGCGGTATGCGACCAGTAATTGCCTACGCAATTTCAGTCTCTAAGGTCATTACGTGTTGTGAACAAGTTTTATTCCATCCCACACAAGAGAAAAAATATCAGACATGTGGCCTCACATTGATACGATTAATGCAAATTATAACCAGCTGAGCAGACTAAAGGCGCTACTGTTTCAGAAACAAGTCACATTGACATCAGCTAGAGAGACGTATGCTCTGCAGATTGCGAGATCATCAGCCGAGATACACTCCCTGTTAAATACCAACTTCCACAAGCACTTTGGAGAACTGGTTTCCAGAATTTTCAACGACGCAAGCACTGCTGGGATTGTCCATTTCTTTAAGGCTGTTGTGTCCATCTTCCAGACCGTCTTCTGAGTCATCCCATCGGCCATCCATTCACTATTTTCAAGTGTGTTTGGCGGCTTTACCAATTAGTTTGACTTTGATTGGCAGGATACTGCTGCTATTTCTTCAAATTTGCAGTGGTTGTGTCTTTTGAGCTACACAAAGCAATGGAGCCGCTGCCACCAGCTCAACTGTGCCGGGGTTGCATGGTTCCGATCTTTGATGCTTCCTTGCTGGTGGAATTAGAGCGTGATTGGATATTGTCATTCTGACCACTCCTATGGTACGTGCAATGAGTCTTTCGCTGCATATGGTGCCTCTTCAAACATCTGCCTACAGTGTGTCTTGCTGTTACGCCAGTGTCTCCTGTGGCCCAAGAACTACTGATGTCCCCAATGAGGGTTCATTCACGGTTGTGCCCCTTGAGACTAACGCTGCTTCGCAAGGCCTCTTATGAGCATTCCTTGCTCACCAAGTTGGCTCGTTACACTATGGAGGATGGCACTACTGCGGGTGGACCTGCACAAGAGACTACTATGCACTACTGCTCCGTTGACCCATCTGCCCATCCCGCGATCGATCTAACATCTGATGATCTGGCCTCTTTCTCGGGGTGCTTTCCATTCAGTGACTCACGGGATGCTCTTCAAGATCATGACTATTATAAATAATTTGATAATTGGCTTATTATACCAAATTCAAAGTATACATTTATTGTCCTTACTTTGGCCTGCTGTGCTTGTCATGGTCAACTTTATATCTCTTGATGTTTTTTAGTTATTGATTTTAACATGTTTTAAAGAAGATTTTATTTAGTTAGTTTTTATGCTTTTAGCTTTTAGTCCAGAGCATTTTTAGCGTTTGGATTCATTTACCTTCGTTGGCGTCAAGATATGGCATCATACTTGTTACAGCAATGGGGAGGGTGTAGTGAATCCTAGTTTGTTTTAATGGGATACAGGAGATAGCTTAGCCTGTGGCTTTCATGCCCCCATTACCCAGTGACTTTTACCCTACTTAGCTTGCCCTGTTTTAGCACATTTATTTAATTAAATCTTTCAAAATGGCTGCCTTGTTTTGAGTTAGGCCCATGTTTTAGTTTGCGTTATCAGTGTCACTGCGCTAAGACGTCAAGATCAAGCAACAAAGACAAACAAACTGTAGGTGTTCACTTGAGGTACTTTCCCTCTTCATGCTTTCGAGGGAATTGTTTATATTAATTACCATCCCAAGCACGTCTTGTTATCTGTTGTTTGGGAACAAACCTACGTCAGGGGTCCAAGTAGATCTGTATAAATACTCCTCACTTTAATAGATAGTCAGAGGGATTCTGACCAGATGCCATCGCTGCTATTGATGCTGCACGCCACCTTGACACTGACCCAGTCTTCATGTCCCTACGGAGTCTGAGATAGAGACCTCATTCCAAGGCAACGAGGGTTGGGGGCTCTTCTCATAGACATGGCATTGGCAGATTGAGGTTTAAGATACCCAGCTCTCTTTTAGGTTAGAGGTTGGGTTCACTATGCTTGGGGATTAGGACATATTTCACACTTCATGTTATTTCATGATACTGCAAGATGGTAGGGCTCTTTGTATTAATGACTCTCGTCTTTACCATTCTGTGTCTTGCACTGTTCATTATCCTAATCATTGCAGCCCATGCAACTTATCGCAGATTGCAGTTTTGCTAAAAGAAAACCTGTTGAAAACTCAAATGCATGTTCTTCATTGCCTGTGTGTGACTGAGACATGTTGTTAATGTGAGAAAGGGGTAATCTCTGTTTCACCACAACGCTCCCTGAGATGTCACACTCTTGAGTCCATGCGTAAAGGCTGCCATAAATCACCTTTTACTGTTTTGGGTTTTTGGTGAGGTACTGCTTGTGAGCCGGAAGGATTGGGATGACAGTTGCATTTTGATGTAGGATTGGCATAGTCGCCTACAAACATAAGTGCTGTCATCTTTAAACCAGCAGTCTTGCCTAGAGCAAGAGTCCAACTATGACAATAGCTCATCTCCTTTCCTCAACTTGTCCAATGAATACCTTTTTTTACTAGAATAAGAATACAGGCTAAATTGTTCTTATGGGCATAAGCTGTACCAAATGTCAATGTAGGCTCAAAGAACCTCCCACTGTGTCAATGTTTTTCGTCTTTGGAATGTGGACAATTGAAAACACTAGGTCATAATTTGAATATAAGTATTGATAAAACTCCTGCTTATACAGCAATGTTAATAATAGACTACAGGAAATTAGGGGTACACTATGATATGTAATTCCCTCACTAACTGATGAAGCAACTGTGTACAAACATAGCAATCTCTAGTTTCAATGCTGTCAACATACTCATAAAGCAATCTGTAATACGCATCAGCTGACAAATCAACTCTAGAACCACCAGTGTGTAAATATTTCTCATCCTTATGTAGGGCATCTTGATTTGCAAAGAATTCTATTAAGTTTGGGGCACTCGTAGATGTAACTTTCTCTGAATCACTTGCTATGGGTAAACAATCTAATGAGCATTAATTTAATCATGATAACTGTCACTACTAGTAAACATAAATATATGTATTTACATTTGCTACTTCTATTGTTATTAAACTCCATGAGTTCTCTAATTTTAGTCCAGAAAGTTTGAATAAAAAAAAAAAATACAAAATGCAAAGTGGCTTTATTGTATCACTGTCTCTTTTCAGTCTTTTTATGAGCAAAGCAAAAATCTAAAATAGTCACTTTGACTTGGCTCCTCAGTTTATGCAGTAATAGTCAGAGGCACTTGTGTTGATGGCTGTGTTTGCTCTTTAGGCCATTTGCCTCCTTTACCTACAGCAGCTTGTCTTTTGTCAGCATCTGAGTTAGCACATGCCAACTGATTCAGTCTCAGCCCTTCTGTACCATCCACTGTTGTCAACTCACTCAGGACTAAATCGGACTTTGCTTTAGCAGTCACTTGTTCAGTCCCAACAGCTTGACTAGCCTTATCCCTCTCACTCACTGTAGCCGGCCCTTCTGGAATAGGTGCTGTCTCATCTATCAGACCTGGAACTTTGTGAGTGTGGCTCGCGTGTACCTAGTTTGGGAGACCAGTGTACTTTACAGTTGTAGTGGTTACCAAACCCACCTGGTGAGGGCCTTTCCAATGCTGTTCAAAACAGGTTTTCCTTATGTGCTTCTTAATCATGACCCAGTTGCCTGGACATAGGTCATGACAAAGCTCCGGTTGCAGTGGTGCTGTGGGTTCCCCAACCTGATGAGACAAAGAATGAACCACGTCACACAGTACTTTGGGTAATAATCCAGCACCAAGTTGTCTGTAATGTTCACAAACACATTTGCATATTTGCAGACACTGCCGGCAATCTCATGGCTCTCCCCATGATAATCTCATGAGGGGACAACCCAGTCATTCTGTCGGATGTACTGTGCAAACTCATCAGGACAAGAGGCACTGCACCTGGCCATTTCAAAATGGTGGATGCACATCTTTCTGCCAGTCTGGACATCAGTGTTCTATTAATCTGATCCACAAGTCCTAAAGCCTCACGTTTGTTGCTGCAGTGCAATCTTTGCTTAACTTGTGATGCCACACACAACATTTGTAGGACCTCATTATTGAAATTAGGCCCAGATTTATATTTTTTTAGTGCTGCATTTGCGAAATTTCTTGATGCAAAAGCGGCACAAACTTACAAAATATAATTGTATTTTATAAGCTTGCGCCGCTTTAGCGTCAAACAATGACGCAAATGCAGCACTAAAAAAATAGAAATAGGGGCCTTAGTTCCTTAGTCTGACTATAGAGAAGTTGGAAAATTGAAACGTGGTGTCAACTCCCTAAGTAACAACTTTGCTACTGTGGGACTATCATTTCTACTGGTGGGGTAGGCTTCAATCCAGAGCAAGAAAGTACACAGGATGACCAAGACATGTCAGTCCATTGCACATTGGTAGCTCACTAAATTCCAGCTGCGTTCTATTGAATGGTCCTCCTGATCTACCTATGTGACTCAGTGTAACAACTGTGTGTTTTCCTACATTCATCTGTTGGCATGTGACACATCAGTGGCACAAAGCTTCTGCAATCCCTCTGAATCTGGGGTTAAATTATGTCTGAAGTTTGGATCATTGCATATCTACCTATTTGTGCTTGTCCAAGATAAAGTCTAGCCATAGGTGACAACAAGCTATTTGGCACCATTGCTCTTCCAACACTGGAAACCCAAACATCATCCTCATTTCTCTTAACCCATCCTACTCCGACCCAGTTTTGCTGCTCTTCTTCTGTCACTTCTTCCCGTAATCTCTTAACTTCCTCCCATGTAGCAATAGCAGTTAACAGGAAATTTGACTTGTTGCATCATTTGTATCGATGATCCATTATCCATTGAAAGAGGTACAACAAAGGGCACAATACCTGGCAACCTCATCTACATAAGTATTACCCAAAGTTACATAATCAGTAGACTTTCAATGGGCTGCACAGTTGACGACAACATTTTTTTCAGGCAGCTGTAATGCATCCAACAAATTGTAAATCTTATCACTGTTCCGGATAGGGGATCCAGAAGAGGTCATAAGTCATCTTGTACCACAATTGTCTGAAAACCATACTCACTGTTAGTGAAACTTGTCACTATAAGCTGTTCAGAAACACAGCAGGCTCTAATAGGAGTGACCAATTCAGCTTTTTGAGCAAAAAAGACTCCTCGAAGCCAGGAAACTTCTATCATTCCTGGGGCCATGCAAACTGCATAACCAGCTCTCAGGGTATCTTCTTTGTCTCTCAAATAGGAGCCATCAGTAAACATGACATAGTCATTTTCATTTAAGGGGACATCTTGCATGTCAGGTCTTTGTCGGGCGCACCACACGCATTTTGGTGGGAGGCCCTTTTAAGGGTGGAGCACGTAGCCATGATGACTGCTCATTGTCAGCTTCCCTCCCCCTTCCGTACTCACCTGTGCTGGAGGCTCTGTCCTCTTCTCTTCATATTTCATCCCAAGCGCTCTGCATCCTCGTATGGCAGTTTCTCTTCCCTGTTGGGTCACCGGTTTCCCTGCTTCAGTTCTCTGTATCTTCTGTCAACCCGCAAAAGGCAATCAAAAGATATTATTCAAGTGCAAATCTATACGTTCTGGTAATGTTTATGATTTAAACTAAAGACAGGAAAGAAATACTTATCTGATGGAATCCTGTTGAAATAGCTGGTGAAGTAAAGCATGTTTTGTTAGTGTTCTCCTAGAGGAAAGAAAATATATTTATTACTTTCCAGCAGCTTTTTTTGATAAAATGTGATCAAAGACTCATATTATAGTTGTTATATCAATATGACAATAATTATTGCAGAGTGACTCATAGCTAGAGCAATGATAATAATGCATATTTATGATTTCAGGAGATTAAAGCTGATTCAGCCTAGGAACCATTATTTGAACCTTGATTCACTGTTCAAAGGACTGATGTTTAAGTATCTAGATTCATAAGGCCTATACATTTGGTAGGTGTTAGAGCAAACTGTCATATTTCTACATGTATTGTTGACTATTACCGGTGGAATTAATGGTCTTGAGTTTGTCTTCTGGTATTATTGCATAGTGAATAAACCAGCACCTAAAGAAGGGAGAAGGGACATTAGGTAATCAAACGTGAGTTGCGTAAATTGGGAAGGAATCAATGAGTGAATTATAAGTACTAAGGGTTGTTCTTATATTTTCTGAAAACTGAAACAACATCGACATTGCAAGGTGGAAATCTGGTTTGGTCTTAGTCAAGGCTTGTCCCTTTATCCCAGTGGGTCAGGCGTGACTTCTCATGAGTCTGTTTGATTCATAGGGAAGTTGGGAACTATGTTGTGTTCGTTTCACTCCTGCTGGAAGGTACACGCCTGGGAATCTTGGTTTGGTGTACAGTTCAGTTGCATCAAGACAGTCATGCTCAACCTCCTCCTCACAGTCACATGCATTTTCAACAGGTTTAGGTAATAACGTAGCAGGGTTATGTTAGATGATGCAAGAATAATTTGCTCATAGAGGGTCAAACATGCACTTGTAAGGTATTGAGTCATTGTATGAGTTAACAATATTTCCACTGAGTGGGGGATAAAAATGTTCAGAGGATGACCCATAACAATGCCTCACACTGATCTATGCTGACACTCAGTGCAATTACGGCTTTTAAACATCCAGCGAATGCTGACCCACAGGATCAAGAGAGGAAGAAAATAAGTTTGCATTTCCATTTAACAAAACGGAGAGAGCAAATCCATCCTTCTCACAGCAAAACAAAGAAAAACATTTGTTATAATTGGAATTCCCAGAGCTGGGTCTCTGCATAAGCTTGTTCTCAGCTCTGTGAAGGCACACATGCAGTTGTCATCCAATGGTACTGGATGAGACGCAGCCTTATATACCATCCTTTGTAAAGGCTTGGCCAAAAGGGAAACAATTTGAATCCTTTGACAACAGTAGCATTCCCAAGAACATTCCCAAGAACATTCAGACTTCCTTCTGAATGACAGGGGGATTTCTTGTGACACCTTCTGCACACGTTTCTCAGTTTGGTGACCTAAATACAGGAATTCTTTTTTCCAATACTATAGTTTTGCTGGGGAAACCTTTTGTCAATTCTCTCCTAAATGATTCAAGGGAGCAATTGTATGTCTCCTGCATTCTTCTCAGGTGTTTGGTGCAACTAACAGATCATCTGTTTAGTATACTAAAACTAAATGATAGGGCTTGTTAATGGATTCCAGATTCTTCTTCAAGATCTGTTTGAAAATGGATGGTGACTCTGTATACCCTCATGGGACTCGGCACAGTGCCAAAACACCATTGACAAATTTGAGTGCAAAAAGGATTTAGCTTTCCTCATGCAATGGGATGGAGAAAAAGGCTTGACAAAGATCGATCTCAGTAAACCATTCTGCTTCACTGGGAATTTCAAATAAAATACTGCAGGATTTGGTACCATAGGACAACATGGAGGGAGAATTTTGTTTACTTTCCTCAGGTCTTGAACTGTGCAGTACTTTCTATTGGGCGTCCACAGTCCTAAAATGGGAGAATTACATGGGCTTCCTAATATCTCCTTCAGGATACCATGCTCAATCAAATGGGTAATGCCAGCAATTGTCTCAGGTATCATGCTATTTGGGGGCGTTTTGGGAAATATTGCATTTGGCTTCATTGTTATTCTAATAGGCTCAACTCCTTTGATGAGTCTAATTTCCTTTCCTGAAAAAACCCAAACATCAGGTGTCACTGTGTTTTTCAAATCGTCAGGCAAGTCATTACATGTCAACATTGGGTACAAAGTGAATGTTAGAAATGGGGTCTCTGGTTGGCAGTCCGTTTGCACTCTGTACATGAAGGGACCCTCACTCTAGTCAGGGCAATGGAGATACACACTTAGGTAAGCCATACTTAACCCCATGGTAGCTTGGCACAAGCAGTCAGGTTTATCTCAAAGGCAATGTGTAAAGTATTTGTACCAACACACACAGTAATACAGTAAAAAACTACAAAATGGACATCACACCGCTTTAGAAAAATAGGCAATATTTATCTAAATCAACCAAGACCAAAACAACACAAATCCAACATATACAAGTCAAGATATGAATTTTTTAAATAATAAGAGCCTTACTCCATAGAAAACAATGGAAACATTGTTGTTACACAAAGTACCTGGTTTGTGTAAAAAATAAAGCTAGCACGGGCGAGCATGCGTCGAAAAAGTCAGGGATGCATTGATTTTTCACTCGGAAGCGAGAGTGTGTGTCGTTTCTTCTCTGTTCGGGTCGGTGGTGGATCGTTTTTCTCTCCCGCAAGAGACCGATGCGTCAATTTCTGGATGGGCACCTCATATCCGCGCAGGCTTGCATTGACTTTTGATACCCAGTGATGATGCGTGAGAAATCTGGTGTTGGAAAACCGCTCTGCATGGGGTTTGCGACATTATCAGCAGCCACAAGTGGGTGTTGCATAGTTTCTCCAGCCACAATGCGTTGATCTCCCAGTTGCGATGCAGGTGGAGCACTGATTTTTGCTGAGAAGCGGGTGGCGTGTCATTTTTTAGCCACGTTGCACGTGGTGTGATGAAATTTTCCTCGCACGTGCACGGATTTTAGTCCTTGTTCTGCCAACATTCACCTTTCAATGGCCCAGGGCCTGCATTGGCACTACTTGGCAGGGCAGGAGTCTCAGCAGAGTCCAGGTGCTGCCAGAGGAAGTCGTTGGGGCCCTGAGACTTCAAAACAGAAGGCAAGCTCATTCCAAGCCCTTGGAGATTCTTTACAAACAGGAATAAACCACAAAGTCCAGTCTTTTTCGTCTTTCAGGCAGAAGCAGAAACTGCAGGACAACCCAGCAAAGCACAGTCACAGGCAAAGGGGCAGTACTCCTCCTTCAGCTCTTCTCCTCGGCAGAGGTTCCTCTTGAATCCACAAGTAATCTGAAAATCTGGGGTTTTGGGTCCACTACTTATATCCCTTTCTGCCTTTAAAGTAGGGAAACTTCAAAGGAACGTCTCTGTTTCTTACAGGATCCTGCCTTGCCCAGGCCTGGCTCCAGACTCACACCAGGGGTTTGGAGACTGAATTATGTGAGGGCAGGCATAGCCCATTCAGGTGTAAGTGACCACTCCTTCCTCCACTCCAGCTCAGATGACCCATTAGGATATGCAGGCTATACCCTAGCTCCCTTTGTGTCACTCCATATTTCTATCTGCTCTCAAAGGGAAACTGCACTTAAAAGATTTGTAACCTATGAGAGAGATAGGCCTTGCAATAGTGAAAAACGAATTTGGCAGTATTTCACTGTTAGGACATGTAAAGCACATTAGTACATGTCCCACTTTTAACATACATTGCACCCTGCCCCTGGGGCTATCTAGAGCCTGCCTTATATGTATAAAAAGGGAAGGTTTAGGCCTGGCAAGTGGGTGCATTTGCCAGGTCAAATTGGCAGTTTAAAACTGCAGATTCAGACACTGCAGTGGCAGGACTGAGTCATGTTTACAGGGCTACTCGTGTGGGTGGCACAAAGAGTGCTGCAGGCCCACTAGTAGCATTTGATTTACAGGCCCTTGGCACCTCTAGTGCACTTTACTAGGGACTTACTAGTAAACCAAATGTACCACTCATGGAAAAAAACATATTATTTTACACATATATTTTACACATGGAGCACTTGCACCTTAGCACTGGTCAGCAGTGGTAAAGTGCCCAGAGTACCAAAAACAGCAAAAACAGAGTCCGGCACACAGTCAAACCCTGGGAAGCAGAGGCAAAAAAGACAGGGAAGACCGCGCCAAGGATGCCAGGTCTAACACGTGTCCCCCATGGCTGAAAGCTAGGAGAACTACCCAACCTCATGGGAGTTCTCATCACTAAGACGGAAGAATCTGGACAGACCATCAGCATTGGTGTGTCATGTTCCAGGGCAGTGTTCCACTGTAAAGTCCATTCCCTGTAGGGAGATAGACCACCTCAGCAGTTTTGAGTTCTCACCCCTCATCTGCATTAACCTTTTGAGGGGCTGTGATCCGTCTGAACCTGAAAGTGAACATCTTCCTGCACATAAATAATCTACCCCCTCAACGCAGACACCCTTGCACTATGGAGCAAGGATGCCTGCGTTGGTGCAGGCAGCTTAATTCCATGTGGGCAGAGTGGAAAACATGTGGTGCGCCATATTCCTGTAAATACAGCGCATCCCTGCATTTCAAAAGTGGCACAACGTGCCACTGCTATTTTTGGTACAGCACTGCGCTTCACCAGTTTGTCATAAATCTCAGTCACTTTCTAATACTTTTTATCATGTCTTTAGATGGTGCACCTGTCACTGAATTTCTCTGAGGTTCACAATCAGGTCAATCTATATTCACTTTGCATTCAGTTCACAAATCATTCGGAACGACAATGTCAAACTACATATTCAAACCTTCCCACAGACATTTTTAAAGTTTCACAAATCTCTCTGTCTGCTTGTACAACTCCACTGGTTTCTCTCAGGTAATCATTTGTGAATGACAAAATATCACTCCTACTCCAAGGTATATGAACATAATCTCCACCCGGTATCTCTCTTATGGGCATCATTTGCACTTTGTCCTCAGCTTGATATGCTCCAACCAGAGGTACACTTGGCTTGGCTTTCTTCTGAGCTCGTTTCTCTGCCCATCTACCTTCCTACTTATCTATAGCTTCCCATTTCTGAACATATGTGATCAATTCCATGAGATCTCATGTTGTCTATTTCTTTTCCGCTAAACTCTAATCAATAACATCTATATACTGTCATTGGTTTCTCTAGATCCACATCATATTTTGTGGCTACTTCAGCTAATCTCTCACAACCCTGTCCTGCACATTGTGTAATGTCTCTGCATACAAACCTCAATTCATATTCAGTGTAAGTTTATAATTGGTCTGTGTCTAACATCCCTTAGATCATCTCATTTAAGTCTAATTTACGTCTGGGCGCATTCACTCTCGGGTGTCTCTTCTTTTCTCATATTGCGATTCGTTACACCTGTTGCACTTTGAGGACTCAAATTATTTAACCCATCTGTCAACTATTGTGCAGTGAAATCTTGCAAACTGATATTATTTCTCTGCGCTACTTCTATTCTTGACTGTCCCATATTCTGCTGACTTGGGGTATTAAAGTGTGACATTCTCTGGCATGTCAAGAGGTACTCTTTGTTGTAGAGTGCTGCAATGTACATTTTGAATCTGATAGGTCTAGTCATAAAAGGAAGTGTGGTTCCCTGAGGCAAGATCGCATCAGGTTGAATCCTGTCTGATATCATTGTGTTTGGATCTGCAATCCGGATAGGTGTTAGTCGTCTAATAAGAGTACCACGTCTCTCCATTTCTGAATTATGAGAATATACTGATCGCTGCATACCACTTGGTGATAACCCAGCATATGTAACTGGTGTATCATCAAATGGGCATTACTTCGAGACGTACCTGAAACAAATAAGGGAACAACTAGACCTATAGTCATGGGACCCGTTAATGCATCTGTACCCACATGATTTGTCTGATTCTGAGTAATTGTTATTCCTACACTCTATCCTGGTAAGACAGTACTGAAACTTTGTCCTGTTTGACTCAACGTAACATTTGGCTTTGACTGTACTGGACTAAACATTGGCACAGGTTGACTCAGGGTCAATTTTGTACAGGAGGCTTTACATAAGGTGACTGCACAGTCTGGCTCACTTTAGGATTTGGCACAACCTGGTTCACAACTGAACTTGGTACAAGCTGAACTGTATGAGCATTTTGAACTGGTTGATTCACATCAGGAATCTGAGTTACTGGATTTGCTGGTGTACTTGGCACTAGTCGATTTGGGGTCTGTGCAACTGGGACAATTGACACATTTGTTGATACATTTTGTGCTGCCTCACTTGTTCCTACTTCTGAACGATACGTAGGTGGACGATTCATCAGGATCTGAATGATGAACTCAGAATCTGAATCACTCTCACTCTCATATATCACTGTCTTTTAACCTCAACTTCGGCTGTCTGTTCTACCTTTAGTGCTTTCACCTTTTTCTTTTGTAAGGTCTGGAAACATTCTGACTCCCTCAAGTATGTCTGATCTCCACATTTTCTGCTCTGCATCCCATCAAGCCTCTGCAAGTATCTTAATTGCTTTCTACATTCTATTTTCATACATGCCAGTCATTTTAGGTTGTTCATTAAGTTACCAAATGCTTAAGAGCGTCAAATTGTAGGGATCCTTTAAGTGGGTTTATCTCATACAGTATTTGCCTTTGAATTGTCTAAAATTCTCAAATTAAAAGTTCTATAATGGGGAAATGCTAAAGCACCTTCTTTCTCATCGATCTTACACAATTGTTCAGGCAATAGGCACACATGAAATCCTTTGCTAAAAGACACATTGTCCCTCATTAAAACAATGGTGGTAAATGCCGCCTACCGCCGCAGCGACGGCTGCCAAAAGACCGTTGCCGCGGCTAACAGCAGTCCGCCAAATAATGACCACAGATGGATTTCCGCTTAAAGAAGGGTGGAAATCCGGCTGTGGCCAGGCTGGCGGATGGCGTTAAGGTGGCACTGCCACCACCAGCAGTGCCACACCAGTAGACCGCCGCCAGCCGTATTATGTCAAATAATACGGCCTGGCGGTGTTCTACTGGCGGGCGCTGCTGGTGGTAGCAGCGTCCTAACCCGTCCCCTGCCGGAAGAACCCCTGGATCCAGGTAAGTTGGGTTTCTGACAGAAAAGGGAGGTGGGGGCTGTTGTGTGTGGGGGTGTGTGCATGAATATGTGAGTGTGTGCATGTTGGAAAATGGGTTATTGATAAGGGCAGGTAGGTACCTACACCTAGCAACAAGCCACTAACCTCCAATTAGGTACAGTTAGGTCTCAGTAAATTAATCCCAGCTCAACCCTTGGTAGCTTGGCAACGAGCGTCAAGGCTTAACTTAGGAGACAAAGTGTAAAGCATTCAAATATCACAAAACAGTAATTAAATAAAACACAGGAAACCGTTTAAAAATCCAAAACCAATTTATAAAAATAGTTTATATTTTTATCTTTAAAATGACACAAAAACGAATAAAATTGGTTCAGGGGAACCGGAGATATGAATTTTTAAAGTATTATTATTTTTCTAGCGCTTAGAAACAAAAAGCGCCAATCGGGTCATCTGGTTGCACCAGGACCGGGGCAAAGTCAAAGTTTCAGGCCGACCGCGATGGAGCCCTGCTCGGCTACAAGTCGCGGGAGGCCTCGGTTAAAAAGTTACCTTCTGACTTAGTCTTTATTTTGAAGTTTTTCTTCACCGGGACGAACCTGCCAGTTGAATCCGACCTCCTGGAGCCCTTGTCCGGATACGCGATGTGGGTTTCCTCGGTGGAGACTTTTACCTTAGGACTTAGTCGTTTTTTCGAGATGAAAATCCTTCGACTGGGGTAAACCTGGATCTTGATCCGACGTCCATGGAGCCCTTCTCGGATACGATGGCTGGGAGGTCCCGGTCAACTTTTTACCTTCGGACTTAGTCTCTTTTTTGGATGTTTTTCTTTACCGGGACGAACCACGAAGTCAGGCCGGGTCGCGGTTGAGGCAAGCCGGCTAGAATTTCCGCGGCGGGTCGGTCCCTCTCTGGAGCTTTTTTCCAAAAATTCTCAAATCTTTTCCAAACTTCTGGGGCTTCACCCAGATGTTCTTTTAATGTTCTTTTGGGGTCCACAGCTCACCCCAAGGGTCCAGAAGTTCTGTGATGATCCTTGGGGGGTGCGGACTTCAACTCCCTGAATGCACCTGGCGCAAACTCCTTTTTGGCCACTGGACAGTGGTCAGCTGGTCGCTTTCTTCAGGAGTTGGTGCAGGGGACTCTGGTTAGCAATTTTTCACCTGTAGCAAACAGGGAGTCCCTCCTTGAACCAGTTGAAGCCAGGCAAAGTCCTTCTTGTGGTGAAGCCCAAGTGTGCAGCTGGTGCAGTCCTTCTGAGTGCAGGTTCCAGGTGCAGGCCTGGGGTCCAGCAGGGCAGTCCTTCTTCTCCTTAAGTTCTTTCTTCTTGAAATTTGGTGGGGATCTGAGGTGTGGGTGCAGGTCTGCCAGTTTTATCCTTGCTCCTGGGTGAAAAGCAGGGGGGGCCCTGGTTCTCCAATCAGGGACAGGGTCGTCCCCCTGTGATGACCACTTGCTGGGAAGTGTGGCAAAAATCCATCCCAGAAGGCAACAGTCTCTAAAAATCCAACATGGATGAATCTGATTTTTGGAGGTTACATCTGGCTGAGCCCACCCACTGGTGTGGCTAAAAAACATAAACACACCCCTCTCCTGCCCTCTCCTAATCTAATCAAGGGGGCACCTTATTGTCTGGGGTTGCAGGATGTGGGGGTGTTGCTGGGTGCTCCAAATGTCTTTCTATGCCTTTGAAGACCAGTTTGGCCGCCCTCCCCCTTCCTGCCTCACCATCTGCTGAGGGGAGATTCTCTCCCCCAAGCACATTCCTTTGTGTGAAGCCAGGCCACTTCACACCTCATCAAGGCAGCCTGGCAGAAGCTGCTGCAGGCTGGCCAATCAGAGCACAGCAGCAAAAACAATGCAGAGCTGAAATTGGCAACTTTTTAGGTAAAGTCTAAACTTTTTACCTGAACAAGTTATATTAAATCCCACAACTGGAAGTTGTGGGATTTATTACAACAATTAATTTGATACCAAATTCTTGGTATGTAACATTTAAGGAGACTTTAAAATTTAAAATAAAGTCTGCCCATTCTAGCCCATGAAGGCCATTTACTTCAATGAGGGAAAAACAAATTTGGCTGTTTTTACCTCACCAGGGCTTATAAATCTATTTTTATAAAGTCCCTGCTTATAGTTACATGGCACCCAGCCCTAGGGGCACATAGGGCACACCTTAGGGGTGACTTATATGTAAAAATAAGGTAGTTTAAGACTTTGGAAGTACCTTTAATTCCAAAGTCGAATTTGCATATAACTTTAATTTAAAAGCAGCCAGCAAGGCAGGCTTGCTTTTAAAATGACACTGGGCACCTCAGCAGTGCACCTAGGTGTGCACCACCTATGCTGTGGTCCCTAAACCTACATGCCCTACCATATACTAGGGACTTATAGGTAGGTTAACTTAGCCAATTATAATTAGCCTAATTTGCATATCCATTTTACACAGAGCACCGGCCCTGGGACTGGTTAGCAGTACCCAGGGCACCATCAGAGTCAGGAAAACACCAGCATAAAGTGGAAAATGGGGGCAAAAAGTTAGGGGGCCTCTGCAATCAGCCCTGTTTTCCCACACAACCCCCCCCCAGCCCACACGCCCAGGAGACTCAGCCCAACCCTGGGAGAGTCTTCCTGGCTTGTTAGGCGAGGAAGACAGTGAAGAAAACTGGCTGTCCCTTTGCAGGGCCTACTCTGCCTTACATCCTCCTGTCAGGGTCACTCCCTCTGGGTAGTGAAGCCATCCCAACAGTAAAAGGACCCAACTCAAACTGAAACTTCCCTCTAGGGGGGTCTTCCTCCTCTCTCTCTGCCAACTTGGGTAGTGAGGTGCCCACCTCCCCTACTCCTAACTTTGCTAGGGCAACACCTAGCTTACCCAAAGAGGTCACCCAACACTTGAGCAACCCCACCATGACCAATAGGGTCAGGGGGCCTACTTTGCTATTGGCCTTGGGGTCTGCCTCCCAGGCCAAGTACAGTGCTGCCAGGAAGGCTAGCACCCAGCAGAGGCTACTGACAGCTGTCAGTACCCAGAACCACACCCTAAGCTCTCCACTGACAGGTGGCTGAGCTGCTTTAGGGGCAATTTTGGGGTCTTGGCACCCCTCTTGCTGTCTAGAGTGGGGGGCTACCACCTCTTGTGGTAGACACCCTCCTTCCACTCTCCCTTCTGTCAGTGCAGGGGCAACACCCTGCATCTGGACAGCTGCCTGACTACTCAGGACTTCCGTGGGGTCAGGGGAGGCCTCACCAGTGCCAACTCTGGGCTCCCCCCCTACTGGGGCAGAAAGCCTTTGGCTCCCTGGAACTCTCTTTAAGAGTGGCCTACCCTTCCTTTTCTTCTTTCCTTTTCTTGGGGACCCCTGTCTCCTAACTGTAGGGACTGACTCCCCAGGACTTTGGGTTGGGGGGGCGCCCTGGGCGACCGCCCCATCTGTGACCAGACTCACCTCTGGGAGGTCATTGCCCAGGATACAGTCTAGGGGCAGGTCAGCACTGACTACCACCCTAAACCAGTCAAGGATACCCTCCCTCTCTAGGGACACTATGGCTACAGGTTTGGAGGTGACCTCCCCTGTGGCTATCCTGACTTTCTTTGTCTCTCCTGGGACATACATGTCTGGGGTCACTAACCGGTCACTCACTATAGTGTGACTGGCACAGGTGTCTCTCAGGCCAGTGGTAGGGATCCCATTCACTTGAATGTGGTGGAAGTGCCTACTCCCACCCTCAGGGATTACCAGCTTACCATCTGGTCCTGTCTCCCAGCTCATTGCTAGGAGGACTTCATCATCTGAGGAGTCCTCCTCTATGGCTACACTGGACAGCCCAGTGCTAACCACCTTCTTTGGACAGGCTGCATCTCCTCTGAAGTGACCTGTCTGCTGACAGTCAAAGCAAGCCCTACTGTCCAAGAGCTTTTTTAACCCTGGGTCTCCCTGTCTCTGCTTGTCAGAGTGGGAGTGGGATTTACTCTCCTCCTTCTTAGGGTTCTGGGGTCCAGAGGGAGTCTCTGTGGTGGGCTTACCACCTCCCTCCTTAGGTTTTTGGGGACCTGACCCCCCCTTCTTGGAGTCTCCCCCCTGGGACTTGACAACCACCCTGGTTCTCAACCACTCATCAGCTGCCTCCCCTAGCTCTCTAGGGTTGGTCTGCTTAGAGTCCACTAGATGCTGGCGTAACCTTTCTTGGGTACAATTGGTCAAGATGTGCTCTCTCATGATCAGATTGTATAACCCCTCATAAGTATCTACTTTGTTACCAATAATCCAGCCCTCCAGTGCCTTTAGTGAAATGTCCACAAAGTCAACCCAAGACTGGGTACTGACCTTCTGGGTGTCCCTGAACTTCATTCTATACTGCTCTGGGGTCAGACCAAACTTTTTAGTCAAGCAACTCTTCATACTGGGGTATGAGTCTGCATCCTCCCCCCTCATGGTTAGGAGCCTATCCCTCCCAGAGTTGGGAACTAACTCCCAAAGAAGTGAACCCCAGTACAGAGGCTTGACTCTCCTCATCTGGAGGGCCCTCTCAAAGGCCCCCAGCCACTTATCTATGTCATCCCCCTCTACATATGCAGGAACCACCCCCTTGGGTAATCTGGGGCAAACTCCCCCGCCCATGGACACCTCAACTTCTCTGTCGCTGCCACCATCTCTTTTCTCTTTGTTTGCCCACTTTTTCTTTTCTAGGGCCAGCTTCTCTGCTTCCAAAGCTATGTAGGCTAGCTGGGCTTCCAGCTCTCTTTCTCTGATGGATGGGTTCTCTCCTCCTGAAAGGACCCCCTTCCTACCACTAGCTTTGGATCTGCCCCTAGTGACTGTATCTACTGAGGACCGTTCTTCCTCATCCTCACTTGGGCTCAGATGCCTTCCCTCCCCTGAGAGGTTAGAGTTAGCATCCTCCCCTTTTTCTTCCTCCTCTGGAGCTTCCTCTGTGCCTAGCTCTTGGGCCTCAGCCCATGCTGTCAGGGATTTAGTCAGGATTTTCTTCCTGAGGTCTGGGGTTGCAGGCAACCCCCTTTCAATACACAACCCCCTAACTTTAATTTAAAAGCAGCCAGCAAGGCAGGCTTGCTTTTAAAATGACACTGGGCACCTCAGCAGTGCACCTAGGTGTGCACCACCTATGCTGTGGTCCCTAAACCTACATGCCCTACCATATACTAGGGACTTATAGGTAGGTTAACTTAGCCAATTATAATTAGCCTAATTTGCATATCCATTTTACACAGAGCACAGGCCCTGGGACTGGTTAGCAGTACCCAGGGCACCATCAGAGTCAGGAAAACACCAGCATAAAGTGGAAAATGGGGGCAAAAAGTTAGGGGGCCTCTGCAATCAGCCCTGTTTTCCCACAGTGCATGAATGCGAATGTATGTGTAGTGTTGTTTGCGTGCGTGTATGCATGTGTGAGAATGCGCGTATGAATGGATATGTGAATGCGTGTCTGCGTGTCTGCGTGTCTGTGTGAATGTGGTGTGCATGTGTGCATAAATGAATGGATGCATGCATGTATGAATGCGTGTATGCCTGTATGAGTGTGTGTATGCGTGGTGTGTGTCTGCATGTGTATGTGCACGGGGAGTTGAGGGAAAAAAATCTGCACTGGTTTTGTTATGCGGTCCTGTTTTGGTAATTAAACTGTATGTTTAGGATGGCAGCACCACAGATCGTGGGAGACTGAGTGCTATCCTCATTGCTTGGTTGCTGTCGGCCTAACTTCTGGCTAGCTCACAGTTTCTTACCCGAACCTGACACTCTGACTCCTCAGGGAAGTCGTGGAAACAGATCATAGCCCTTTCACTTGGTTACTTATGCATGTCAATGAAAGACACAAAGGTGATCATTACAACCCTGGCGGACGGTGTTAAAGCTGGGGAAATACCGCAAACAGGCCGGCGGACAAAAAAAGGGAATTACAACCCTGGCGGAAACCGCCAACAAAGACAGCCACTTTAACACATTGCCCGCCACGGCGGTACAGACAAACAGCGCGGCGGTCACCGGCAACAGACAGGCGGGAGACAATGTACCGCCCACACTATTATGACAGGCCAATCCGCCACCTTTTCCCAGGCGGATTCTCTGTGGACAAAAACACGGCGGAAACAGCTTTTGCTATGGGAAAACGCTCACCTTAACACACTCAACGAGGAACGACGACTCCATGAAGCCGGAACTCCAAATCCTACCTGCCTTTGTCTTTCTGCTCCTCTACGACCAACAGCGACTTAGGCACAGAAGATACCGGTGAGTACTGCATCTATGACACGGGGGAGGGGGAAGGCAAAAGTTAGGGGGACACCCACCAAACACCCCCACCCTCGCATATTACAGCATACACACCAATTCATTTACAAAAATCACATGAACAACCCACAATCCCCCCGGAAGAATGCAAAGACAAAGCGAATTTCGGTCAAACATTGTAATGTGCCAATATACATGTCATACAAAAAAATACTGATATATATCTCGAAATCTGTCATAATTATATATACAATACAAGAAGTAGTGCAGATATGTACACAACAATGTCAGTGCACCAACAGTCCAAAAATGCATGGGCGAGGCCCACAATAGGTACCTGACCAAAATCCGAGAGAACACTGCCGGGGCATCAGATAGAAACACTACAGGCACCTCAGGGGGAAGAGAAGGGGGGGCACCTCAGCCAGATGAATGCGAAGCCAGATCCACGACGGGGCTCCATGCCCATTGATGTATCCTGGGGAGTGCAAAGCCACAGTCTCTCAAGTCTCACAAGTGGGTGGGTTGCCCACTGTGCCATCCTGGGGAGTGCAAAGCCACAGTCTCAAAAGTCTCTACAGTGGGTGGCTTGCCCACTGTTACATCCTGGGGAGTGCAAAGCCACAGTCTCACAAGTCTTTACAGTGGGTGGTTTGCCCACTGTTACATCCTGGGGAGTGCAAAGCCACAGTCTCACAAGTCTTTACAGTGGGTGGGTTGCCCACTAGACCATCCTGGGGAGTGCAAAGCTACAGTCTCACAAGTCTCTACAGTGGGTGGGTTGCCCACTGTTACATCCTGGGGAGTGCAAAGCCACAGTCTCACAAGTCTCTACAGTGCGTGGGTTGCCCACTGTTACATCCTGGGGAGTGCAAAGCCACAGTCTCACAAGTCTTTACAGTGGGTGGGTTGCCCACTAGACCATCCTGGGGAATGCAAAGCTACATTTTCGCAAGTATCTGCAGTTCTCTTCTGCTACTGGGTGGGACTGGTGCCCAGACAGGATGAGTCTCCCCGTGAAAGTTCATGTCCTGTCACTGTCCCAGCTGCACATGGGATAAGGATGCCTGATGTGGCGGCCTATTCATACCCACACGGTGTTTGCCTTGTTCAGCGGTCTTCCCCATGGCAGTCTTTGCCCTGTTCAGCGGTCTTCACCATGGCGGTCTTTGCCCTGTTCAGCGGTCTTCACCATGGCGGTCTATGGACTGTTCAGCGGTCTTCACCATGGCGGTCTTTGCCCTGTTTAGCGGTCTTCACCATGGCGGTCTTTGCCCTGTTCAGCGGTGCTTAGCCATGGCAGTCTTTGCCCTGTTCAGCGGTCTTCACCATGGCGGTCTTTGCCCTGTTCAGCGGTCTTCACCATGGCGGTCTTTGCCCTGTTCAGCGGTGCTTAGCCATGGCAGTCTTTGCCCTGTTCAGCGGTCTTCACCATGGCGGTCTTTGCCCTGTTCAGCGGTCTTCACCATGGCGGTCTTTGCCCTGTTCAGCGGTGCTTAGCCATGGCAGTCTTTGCCCTGTTCAGCGGTCTTCACCATGGCGGTCTTTGCCCTGTTCAGCGGTGCTTAGCCATGGCAGTCTTTGCCCTGTTCAGCGGTCTTCACCATGGCGGTCTTTGCCCTGTTCAGCGGTGCTTAGCCATGGCTGTCTTTGCCCTGTTCAGTGATCTTCACCATGGCGGTCTATGGACTGTTCAGTGGTCTTCACCATGGTGGTCTTTGCCCTGTTCAGCGGTGCTCTGACATGGTGGTTCGGATACTGACATTGGTGTGTGACATGACGATCTCCACACTGGACATTGGTGTGTGGCATGACGATCTCCACACTGGACATTGGTGTGTGGCATAACGATCTCCACACTGGACATTGGTGTGTGGCATGACGATCTCCACACTGGACATTGGTGTGTGGCTTGACGTTCCATCATTGCCCAGCGGGGCTGTGGGATCCTGGTCCCTCCTGGGCTGTGACTCCGGCGGTGGTCTCCTGACCAGTAACGAGACTTGGGCCCTCCTGGGCTGTGACTCTGGCGGTGGTCTCCTGACCAGTAACGAGACTTGGGCCCTCCTGGGCTGTGACTCTGGCGGTGGTCTCCTGACCAGTAACGAGACTTGGGCCCTCCTGGGCTGTGACTCTGGCGGTGGTCTCCTGACCAGTAACGAGACTTGTGTCCTCCTGGGCTGTGACTCCGGCGGTGGTCTCCTGACAAGTAACGAGACTTGTGCCCTCCTGGGCTGTGACTCCGGCGGTGGTCTCCTGACCAGTAACGATACTTGGGCCCTCCTGGGCTGTGACTCTGGCGGTGGTCTCCTGACCAGTAACGACGGTGCTGGCGGTTGTGTCTCGACCGCCGGAAATGATGGCGCACTTCTCCGCCGTGACACTCACAACAGGCTGGGCAGACTTCCTCGGGACCTTCCCCACCTTCTTTGGAGTTACAGCTGACTCAACAATCGCCTTTGATCCCATTTCAGTTGTCCCACCAGGAGTCTTGACACGGTCCCGTCGTCCACTCTCCAATTTCAGAGCCTTCACAGGGGGTGGGCTGCCAGTGCCTTGGCTCCGGGTCCTACTGCCTGCCCTGGTGGACGGTGCACTCCAAAAACCTGGAACACGCACCACTGGCACTGGAGGCTTTTTGGCTGAGGCGCTACAACGGGACTGATGAACTGGAGGGGGGGGCAAACAGGTCAAGTTTGACATAGGGACAGTTTCTGACGGACACTGGGATGGGTAGCTGGAGGGGGTCTGGGAGTGGAGGTAGAGGAGGTGGTTGTAGGAGGTGTCACTTTAGGTGTTTTGGGTGCAGGTGCAGGTACTGGAGGCTGTCATGAGGTGGACGGATGTTGGGTGAGTGATTGCCGGCGTTTGGGTACTTTGGGAGGGGGCGTCACAGGCACACTGGGAGAGGACACAGGGGACGTGTAAATGGCAGTGGAGGTGGTGAGTGCAGCTGAGCAGCTTGTGGTGCTGGGTGTCCTGGTGCGAGTCCTAGTGCCTGTAGATGTGGTGCATGCAGGTGTGTGTGTAGACGACACTGGGAGGGAGGAGGGAGAAGAGGAGGAGGGGGACACAGTGGAGACAGTGGATGTTGCTGTGTCTGTATGGGTGTGATGCTTGTGTGAGTGCCTGTGGTGTGTGTGGTGCCTATGTTTGCTTGAGCTACTTTTGGGTGTTGACTTGTGTGCCTGCTGGTCTGTAGGTGTGCTTGGGATGGGCTGGGGTATAGGGGATTGGGTCTGGGTGGAGGAAGTTGGAGGGGGGAGGCTGGACACAGGGACAATGGCTGCCATCAGTGCTGAGGCCAGAGATTGCAGGGTTCGCTGAAGGACAGCCTGACCAGAATGAATGCCTTCCAGGAATGCATTACCGTGTTGAAACTCTCGTTCTACACCTTGGATGGCATTCACAATTGTAGTCTGCCCAACAGTGAGTGACCTGAGGAGGTCAATGGCCTCCTCACTGAGGGCAGTAGGGGTGACTGGGGCAGGGCCTGAGGTGCCTGGGGCGAAGGTGATGCCCACCCTCCCGGGTGAGCGGGCACGGGGCGAACGCTGAGGGGCTGCTGGGAGGGCGGGGCTGATAGGGGAGGTGGCGGCTGTACCTGTAGAAGTGGGGTGCACAGATGGTGCCGCCACCACAGGGGAGCTCACATCGGCGGACGAGTCCGTGTCGCTGGTTGGTGATCCTGTGGCCGACGTGAAGCTCCCCTCGCCCTCCGTCCCACTGGTGCATTCAGAGTCTGTGGTGTGGCCCTCCATGGCCATGTGGGATGCAGCTCCCTCGTGCTCCGGTGCCACTGTACCTCCACCTGATGATGCTGATGTAGAAAAGGACAGGGAGAGCAGGAAAAGGGGGGGAGACAGAAGAAAGAGAGTTTTAGTGCATGGCATTCTGCTACCGTTGGCGGACAAGACAGACGCAGCAGCCCCATGCATTACGCCGTGCTCCTGCCCTCTGCACATGCAATTTCTGGGATATGGACTACATGGCAATGGTAGAAATCTGCGCACATGGATGACAAAGGGGCAACTATACATCAACTTGCCTCTGTTCTGACCTGGGGTAGAGTCCCACATGGCCTACATTACGGAGGGGCCTTGCCTACCTAACTCGCCCTGGCCTAGGGACACCCACAGCCCACCTCCCCCACCCAGACACCTCCACTGCACGCAAAGTCCACAGAATGAGGTTGTACTCACCCCCTTGTGTCTGCTGTGATGTCCTTAAGCGCCCATCCAACTCCGGGCAGGCCACCGCCAGGATCCGAAACATCAGGGGGGTCATGCTGCGACGGGCACCCCTCCCACGTTGGGAGGCCATCCCCAGCTGAGCCTCCGCTGTCTTCTTGCTGCAGCGGCGAATGTCCTCCCATCTCTTCCGGCAGTGGATGCCCCGTCTCTGGTGGGCCCCCAGGGTCCGGACTTCCTTGGCGATGGCACGCCAAATGTCCCTCTTCTGGTGGGCGCTGACCTACATGACATGCACAAGGAAAGAGGAACAGTCATTACCTACTGCACCGTCAATGTGAGTGGCCCCCTCCCAACTCTGTCGATGTGGTCCATTCATCCCCATGCATTTCTGTGGTAAGAACTCTGCCCCCTTCCCTCTCCCACCCAGCCCTGTCCACCCAGGCCTAGCCCATCCAACGTGCTCCCTGTGTACTAACCTGTTGGTCTGGAGGACCGTAGAGTAGCATGTACTGGGGGAGGACCCCATCCACAAGTTTCTCCAACTCCTGTGCAGTGAAGGCAGGGGCCCTTTCCCCAGATGCAGCAGCCATCGTCGCTTCCAGACCGAGGTCACAGCAGCACTAGCAGTGTCGGTCCTCTCCTGTCGAAGGTCAGGTATCTAGTGATTGAAGAGATAGAAAATGGTGGTGACGTCCGCGGCGGTGATGTCCGCTGCGGTGACGTCCGCGGCGGGGCGCATCATCACCGCCAGCGCACCTGTTCATTGGCTCCTGGGACCCATAGGGTCCAATGTTAACCAATGCAGCATTGCGCCGCGCTCTACGACCACCTACCGCGACGGTGTCCAACGCCAGCGCAGTTACCCCACAATTCCACTGTCCCAGTTTAGAGGTCAGGCAGCCGCCATTTCAGGGGCCCACATGGCTTCATTTACTACTGCGTCACACATACCGAGGCCTACACTCAAAACATTTCCCGGATGGGTTCATTGTCTGTTGTAGTCTTGTGTGTGACTGTGGGTACATACCTGGAGGAATGGTGACAGTTTCTTCGCTGTTGTCCTTCTTAGGCACCGTCAGTTGGGACATATTAGAAGATGGCGGAATCCGCCGGTGTACCGACCGCTGGTGGACCTGTTGACAATGGAAGAGAGACATTTGATCGTGACCTACCGGTTCGACGTGCCACAATCCAGAAACTATGTACCCAGTTGGAGCCCGACCTGATGTCACCAATCCGCCATCCGACTGGAATCCCCCCTGACGTTCAGGTGCTGTCAGTGCTCCATTTACTTGCAAGTGGGTCATTTCAGACTACTGTGGCCATGGCATCAGGGATGTCCCAGCCTATGTTCTCCAACATGTTGTCCAGAGTGTTGTCTGCCCTGCTGAAACACGGAAGGAGACACATCATTTTCCCTGAGTTGGAGGATTTGCCTACAGTGAAAGGTGACTTCTATGCCCTTAGACATATGCCGAACGTCATAGGTGCCATTGATGGGACCCATGTAGCTCTGGTCCCCCCCGCAGGAGTGAACAGGTGTACAGGAACAGGAAGAGTTATCATTCCATGAATGTCCAGATGGTCTGTTTGGCAGACCAGTACATCTCGCAGGTAAATGCTATTTTCCCTGGCTCAGTACATGACGCCTACATCCTGCGGAATAGCAGCATCCCTGATATGATGGGTCAACTCCAGAGGCACCGTGTATGGCTATTGGGGGACTCTGGTTACCCCAACCTGTCCTGGCTATTGACCCCAGTGAGGAATCCCAGGGCAGAGGAACGGTACAATGAGGCCCATGGGCGGACTAGGAGGGTGATCGAACACACCTTCGGCCTCCTGAAGGCAAGGTTCAGGTGCCTCCATATGACAGGTGGGTCCCTATTCTACTCACCGAAGAAGGTGTGCAACATCATCATCGCCTACTCCATGCTCCATAATTTGGCATTGCGACGCCAGGTGCCTTTTCTGCAGGAGAATGATCCAGATGACGGTGTTGTAGCAGCGGTGTAGCCTGTAGAGCCTGTGGACAGTGATGAGGATGAAGCTGATGAAGAAGAAAACGACAACAGGGAGTCAGTCATACAGCAATATTTCCAGTGAGACACAGGTGAGTACATTTTCAGGTTTAACATAACATTAACTTTCACACGTCTACCTCTATCCTGTACCTACATTTCACTCACTATTTGTTAACTGAGTTGTCCCCTTCCATTTCAGTTTCACAAATGTGGTAACCTACGTGTCAACAGCTTGAACCCTTGAAAGGCTTGTGATGTGTGACATTGGTATGTTGGCCTTCCAATGGGTAACCATTTTTGACACTGTAATTGACAATACAAAGTTAAAAATCATTGACTGACTCCAGTTTTATTAGTGTTTCAAGGGTGTTTATTTAAGTGCATAACAATGAAGGGGGGTTGTGAAATGGGGATGGGTTATGGTGGAAGAATGTCCATGGCAGAGTCCAGTCGATTAGTCTCACAGGTACATTGCACATCTGGCCATTGGAAGTGGAGCTGGGGTAGTTCCGATTTGGACAGGGTAACAAAGTGGTACAGTGGGGGGACAATCAGGGTGGTCTTATTTCCTGGCGGGGGTCTTGCCATCTTGCACTGTCCTGTTCCTGGATCTCAGGGACCGCTTTCGTGGTGGTTGTCCGTCTGCAGGGGGTGGGGTGCTGGTGTGTTGGTCCTGTGGCGGGGCGACCTGTCCACTAGCGCCGGCGGAGGTGGTGGGCATTTCATCGTCCTGGCTAGTGTCAGGGGCCCCTTGGAGTGCCACGGTGTCCCTCAAGATCTTTTGAATGTCCGTCTGCACCCCTACAATGGTGCCCAGGGCGGAGCCGATGGTCCTGAGCTCCTCCCTGAACCCCAAATACTGCTCCTCCTGCAGACGCAGGGTCTCCTGCAACTTGTCCAGGACCGTTGCCATCGTCTCCTGAGAGTGGTGGTATAATCCCATGATGGAGGAGAGGGCCTCGTTGAGAGTAGGTTCCCTTGGCCTGTCCTCCCTCTGTCGCACAGCAGCCCTCCCAGTTCCCCTGTGTTCCTGTGCCTCCATCCCCTGGACCGTGTGCCCACTACCACTGCCCCCAGGTCCCTGTTGTTGTTGGGGTGTTGGGTTAGCCTGGGTGCCCTGTAGTGGTGGACACACTGCTGATTGACCTGTCATGGGTAGGGAGGTATGGGCCCGCTGGGTGGGTGCTGTGCTGGTGTTACCAGAGGGTGGAAGTTTGGTGTTGGGCTGTGGCTGGGCAAGGGGAACCGACTGTCCTGAAGCTCACGATGGTCCGGGCTGGTCATCAAGATCCAGTAGGGCAGAGCTGCTGTCGTCACTGTGGGCCTCTTCTGGGGGTGGAGTGGTGTTGTCTGGACCCTCTGGTGTGGTGACGTTCCTTCGGTTTCCTGCGGGGGTATAAGTACATGATTATTGCATGTGTGTGTTTCATGATGTGTCTCAATTTCGGCGGATTCCGTGATGTGTGTCATAATAGCTGTGGCGGTCTACCGTGGCCGCGACGGTGTATTGGCGGTCTTCTGCACGACGGTAAGCGCCTTATACCGCCAATGTTGTAATGACCCCCAAAATGTGACTGGAGTTCAATGTGTTTATTAAGCAATTGCATTCTAGAGTAAAAAGCATGAGCTGCAATAATAAGGCAGATGAAACAGAGCATGGGAACCAACATTACAACTAAAATGAAGAAGCTAAACAAACCCACCATATTGTGCGATCCTAGATTTTCTAGAGGTCCCTACCAAAGCCCTATGTCTAGATCTGAGAGCATAGTGGTTGCAACCCTCTTTCTGGTCCAACCTCTTCCTAGCCTCAGCCCCATAACTGAATCAAATAGCAGAGGTCTGCCTATTTTATGGATGGCAAACTCTCAGGAAGTGGAAAAGTCAGCTCCAGGGTCAGCAAAGCTGTCTGTCGTCTAGTGCAGTTCCCAGGACAGTCATATCCGGAATGCCCTCTACCCTCCTTGAGCGTATGTGTAGTTTAAATGATGACCTATGCCTCATTCAGAGAACAGTTCTGATGCACATGTTAGCATGTCATGTATTGTATGCAGCAGACTTGAATGAAGGTGCAGATTACATGTGGTACAATGGTTGATTAAATGTGCAGCGTGAACCTTGCCTTCCTAGAATCAGCAGGTGATAAAATAAGTAAAAGCAATTGCTAAGAGCAGACTCACTAAAAACAATAAAATGTGTATGAATGTAAAAAGGCCCAAACCGTGAAACTAAGCTAAGACAGGGGTGCCCAACTGAGGTACTAAGAAGGGTCCTCACAACAGTTCTTTGTAGAACTCTATTGGTTAACCTAAGACGGTCTTCAGAACCAACTGATCTGTAATTGATTGAAGCTATGCATGAAAAACTGAAATTCAAACTTCCATGCATGCTGGAGGAGGTTTATACTTACTGGTTACAGGTGTTGGTTCTGGATTGATCTCTCTGATGGTATCTAACACCTCTTCTCCGTTGGGGGTATAAAATTGGAATTTCATATTCATGCCTTGGTTGTCCTCTGTTGTAGAAAAACTGGGACCTTGAATCGAACTGTCCACGACCGACAGAGAGGCCCCCTTTTCTGGTGATCTGTATAAAAACAAGTTAGCCATTTTGTTAGGTAAAGCTGTGCTTTACTCATGGAATTCAAGTTATTTGGGAATTTATTTGATACAATTGTATCCGAACAATTGACCTTTAGTTGCTGGACCTTTTTCCAGGGTTACCAACTAGTTCAGGGTCAAGCTTCAGAAGTACCACTTATGCTCAAATTGCCGTCAGAGAGATAGCCCTGTATGCCCAATTAAGGGCTCAGAAGAATCTATTGAGCTCATTCTTTCTTTTGACCTTTCTGCCATCATACCTTTTTAGGGTACGTTAATACATTTGATGAAGAATGTCAAAACCTTTGTGTCAAGGACCATTAATGGTCTGGGGCACGGGGATCCTATCTTGTTTCTTATAACTTTGTCTAAAGCACGCACACAAAGGCATGATTACCTCCAAATGGTAGTCTGGAGCTAAAGCTGGGAAGAAAGTATCTTTGTACACTTCAAACATCCTTCTTTGAAATCACCCCCACTTTAAAAGGCACATTGGAGATTAAGTACTGGGTGTCTGACCCTACCAAATCATTACACTCTTCGACCTGGGAAAAAAACTGCTGAAGTAAAGACTGCTGTGCTGTAAGAATTGCCACTTTGCCTGGACTGACCCTTCTGAGGAATAGTTTCTCTGCTTTTCTGAACTGCTCTGCTACCTGATGATCTCTGCCCTGCTGAGGTCAAGGACTGAGTCTCTCAAGTGGGTGGTGTGCCCACTGCTTGGTCCTGGGGATTGCAAGGCCACAGTCTCTCAAGTGGGTGGTTTGCCCACTGCTTGGTCCTGGGGAGTGCAAGGCAACAGTCTTTCAAGTGGGTGGTTTGCCCACTGCTTGGTCCTGGGGAGTGCAAGGCCACAGTCTCTCAAGTGGGTGGTTTGCCCACTGGTTCTGAAGGGGGCTTTGTGCCCAGTGTGCTTCATCCTGCCAAGGATAGGGTGAGTGGATGCCTTCTTCCACTGGTTCTGGAGGGGGCCTTGTGCCCAGTGATGCAGCACTTGGGGTGTGGCAGTTTACATTCCCTCACCTGGGTGTCTGAGGCACGAGATTTGCAGGGACCAGGTTGCATGATAGTCCATGGAGGCAGGGCCAGACTCCATCCTGCAGTGCTTAAGGCTGCAAACTGGTGGTAGTGCTGGTGCTGGTAGGGGTGCTGCCAGTGGTGGTGGTAGTCTCCTGCAGCCTCAGACGGCCGCCCACTGGGGCTGCTGCTGCTGGTAGTAGTCCCACTGTCAGCGGTGCAGGTGGCGGTGCTTGCAGCAGTGCTTGCTGTGGTGCTGCTGGCGGTGCTGCCCGTGGTGCAGGTGCCGTCGCTGCCAGTGGTGGAGGGATGCTCCAGCCCTTCTCCTGCAACCTCAGACGGCTGCCCACTGGGAATACTGCTGCTGATAGTAGTGGTGCCAGCGGTGGTGCAGGTGGCGGTGCTTGCGGCTGAGCTGCTGGCGGTGCTGCCCACGGTGTAGGAGGCGGGGCTGGTGGTTCTGCTGGTGGGCACCAGGCCTTAACATGCAGCCTCCGGCGGCTGAAGTGCCTTGCCTTGGGTGTTCTGCCCCTTCCTCACCTTGGCAGATGCTGCTGTGACCTTGGCTCTGGCAGTTGGAGTTTTGGAGGAGTCCTTGCTGGGTGGGTCGTGCTCCTTGCCCTTGCTGCATTTTGTCCTCTTCTTCACCTTGGCAGGTGGTGGAATGTTTTGGTTCTTTGCACGGGTTGATGGCACACTTGCTGGCCTGACGGGTGTCCCCTTTGAGCCTCTGAGAGTTGCAGGTACCACAGCGGACGCCGACTTGGTGGCTGAGGTGCTGGCCTGGGTTCTGGACACCCTGGCCCGAGGGGAAGGATGGGGGGGGGGGTGAGAGAACAGGCCAATGTTTGCCAGGAAAAGCTTTTTAGACACACTGGGGCGGGAAGAGGGAGAGGGTTTGGAAGTGGAGAAAGAGGGAGTGGTTGTAGGAGGTGCATGTCTGCTGAGTTTGGGTGAAGGTGCATGTGCTGGATGCTGTTGTGAGGTGGATGGCTGCTAGGTGGGTGGGTGGGTGCTTGCCTTTGTGTACTTTGGGAGGAGGGGTCACAGACACACTGGGAGAGGACACAGGGGACATGTGCATGGATGTGGGGGTGGTGACTGCCAGTGAGTAGTGATGGGCGTGCTGGTGATGGAGGTAGTGGATGAGGATGTAGTGCATGCAGGTGTGAGTGGAGACACTACTGAGAGGGAGGTGGACGAGGAGGAGGAGGGGGACACAGTGGAGGCAGTAGATGTTGGTGTGTCTACGTGGGAATGGTGCTTTTGTGAGTGCCTGTGCGATGAAGTGTGGTGCTTGTGTTTGCCTGAGCCACTTTTGTGTGTTGATTTGAGTGAATGCTGGTCTGAAGGTGTGCTTGGGATAGGCTGGGGTTGAGGGGATTGGGACTGGGTAGAGGAAGTTGGAGGGGGGAGGCTAGAGGCAGGGACAATGGTTGCCATCAGTGCTGAGGCCAGAGCCTGAAATGCTCTCTGTTGGGCTGCCACGCCAGAGTGAATGCCCTCCAGGTATGCACTTGTTTGTTGCAAATGCCTCTCGACACCTTGGATGGCATTCAGTATGGTTGACTGCCCAACAGTGAGGGATCTGAGGAGGTCAATAGCCGCCTTACTGAGGGCAGCAGGGCTGACTGGGGAAGGGTCTGAGGTGCCTGGGGCAAAGGAGATGCCCACCCTCCTGGGTGGGCGGGCACGGGAAACATGCTGAGGGGCTGCTGGGAGAGCGGCGCTGGTGGGGGGGATGGCGGCTGTACCTGTTATTGGGGTAGGCACAGAGGTGTCCGCCACTGCCAGGGAGCTTCCATCGGAAGAGGAGTCGCTGTCTGTGGTGTCCCCTCCTGTCCCCGTCATGGTGCTCCCCTCGCCCTCCGTCCCACTGGTGCCCTCACCCTTGGTGGATTCGGCCTCCAAGCCCATCTGGGATGCAGCTCCCTCCATCGCCGGTGCCTCTGCTCTTCCTCCAGATTATGCTAATGCACATAAGGACAGGATGACAAAACAAAAAGGGGGGGAAGAGTAGGAGGATACACTTGGTCCTTGCCAGCAATACCGCTACCGTTGGGGTACACAACAAACATTTACTAAGATAGTCGCCAGCCCAATGGGTACAATGCCTAACGCAATCAGCTGCACACCAGAAACCCACAGGACCCTGCCCAGTAGTAGATGCCCATTAACACTATTTGGGTAGGAGTGCTTCAGAGCCTGCCCAACAAGGGACCTACCCTGCCATTTTCGCCCTGGCCTAGTGGCACCCATAGCCCACATCCCCCACCCAGGTACACGTGCAAAGTCAGGTTTCAGAATCAGTACTCACCCGCTTGTGGCTGCTGTGATGCCCTCAAGCACCCATCCAACTCCGGATAGGCCACCTCCAGGATGCGGAACATCAGGGGGGTCATGGTGCGAAGGGGAACCCCATCCTCTTTGGGGAACCAGCCCCAGCTGGGCCTCCGCCGCCTTCTTTGTCCAGCGGCGCAGGTCCTCCCACCTCTTGCGTCAGTGGGTGCTCCACCTGTCAAAGACCCCCAGGGTCCGTACCTCCTTGGCTATGGCACGCCAAATACCCTTTTTCTGGTGGGCCGGACCGTCAGACTAATTGCCCACCAGATCTCTACCATCCCCTGACGCACATACATTGACCACCTTACAGGACGCCTCTGCCCCCCCCCCCCCACATGTGGCTTACTTACACAGCACTCCATACATTCATGGCCCACTCATCATGCTCACAGTGTACTCACCTGTTTGTCTGGAGGATCGTAGAGTAACGTGTACTGGGGTAGGACGCCATCCACCAGTTTCTCCAACTGCTCCGCAGTGAAGGCAGGGGCCCTTCCCCCAAACACATGAGCCATGGTCGTTTCCAGACACAGGTCACAGCAGCACTTGCAGTGTAGGTCCTCTCCTGCTGAAGGTCAGGTAGCAAGTGAGTGGATAGAAGAAAATGGCAGTGATGTTTGCGGCAGTGCGTAGCATCACCGCCGGCGTACATCGTCATTGGCTCCTGGAACCCATAGGGCCCAATGATAACCAATGCAATTTTGCGCGGCGGTCATCGACCGCCTACTGTGACAGTGCACAACGCCAGCACATTTACCTAATCTCCACTTGTCTCTCCTCACAGGTCAGGCATCCTCCATTTCAGGGGGGCACAGGGCATGTCACCTAGCTGCGTCACAGCAGACATTGGCATGGCAACTGATTGTCGGATTCACATTTTGTTTCTGTAAAGTACGTAAATCATCATTAGTGCAATACATGTGTGAATATGACCCTCTGCTCACCATTCTTTTCCATAGGCTTCAACCGCTGAGGCTGAATATGAGATGGCGGCAACCAGACCCCTGGTGGACCTTGCGACAATGGAGGAGAGACACATTTTCATTACCTATAAACTTGACCGTGCCATACTCCAAGAAATGTGTGCCCAATTGGAGCCAGACTTGATGTCAGCTATCCGCCAGCCCACAGGTATCCCCCCTCTAGTGCAGGTCTGGAAGTGCTCCATTTCCTGGCAAGTGGTTCCTTCCAAACAACAGTGGCCATGGCATCAGGGATATCTCAGCCAATGTTCTCTAACGTGTGACCAGAGTGTTGTCTGCCTTGCTGAAACACATGCGCAGCTACATCGTATTCCCCCAGGTGGAGGATTTGGCCACAGTGAAAGCTCACTTTTATGTCCTGGGACATATCCCCAACATCATTGGTGCCATTGACGGTACACATGTGGAATTTGTCCCCGCCCCGGAGAACTGAACAAGTTTACAGGAATAGAAAAAGCTATCACTCTATGAATGTGCAGATAGTGTGTTTGGCGGACCAGAACATCTCCCATGTGAATGCCAAATATCCTGGCTCTGTGCATGATGCCTTTATCTTGAGGAATAGCAGCATCCCATATGTGATAGGCCAAGTTCAAAGGCAATGGGTGTGGCTAATAGGTGAGCCAAAGGTCCCCACACACTATGAGTAGGTGTCTCGGTATGGGGTTGTCCCTAAGGGTTAGTGTGTGTCTAACAGTTGTCCCTCGATATTTGCAGGTGACTCTGGTTACCCCAACCTCTCATGGCTACTGACCCCAGTGAGGAATGCCAGGACAAGAGCAGAAGAACGTTACAATGAGGCACATGGGCGTACAAGGAGGATTATTGAAAGGACCTTCGGCCTCCTGAAGGCCAGGTTCCGGTGCCTCCATCTGACTGGTGGATCCCTGTACTACTCACCCAAGAAGGTGTGCCAGATCATCGTTGCAGGTTGCATGTTGCACGCCTTGAGATGCCAGGTGCCTTTTCTGCAGGAGGATGTGCCTGGAGATGGTCTTGAGGCAGCGGTGGAGCCTGTGGATAGTGAGGAAGAGGAGGCAGAGGAAGAAGATGTTGACAACAGAAGCAATATAATTCAGCAGTACTTCCAGTGACACACAGGTAAGACACTGTAAGTTCACTTTACATTTCAGTTATCTGTTGGACATTGTACAAGGCAGCCTCTTTCCCTCTGTCTATGGACACTGACTGTATCCTTTGGCATCTCTATTTTCAGATATCTGTGCCCCACTCTGGCTCCTGCTATGTGTACTGCTGCCCACCAAAGGTCATTCCAAAGTATATTTCACTGTACATTTGAGTTGCAATGCTTCGATAATGTTGTACTAATACATTTGTGAATCATTTGCCAGACTCCAGATTGGTATTTGTTCCAAGGATGTTTATTTAGGGGCTCTTAAGTAGAGGGGGATGCGCAATGGGCTGGGCTGATGGTGGAGGAAAGTCCAGAGTAGAGTCCAGTCTCTTGGTATCACAGGTGCATTGTCCAATGGGGCATAGGAAGAGGAGTAATGTCAGTTCAAGGTGGACAGGGTGACAGAGTGGGACACAAGGGTGACACTCAGGAGAGTCTGATTTCCTGGCGGGGTCTTGGCAATGTTCAGGGACCGTTTGCAGGGTGGTTGTCCTTTTGCAGGTGGTGGAGTGCTGGTGGCCTGTTGTTCCTGTGGCGGGGCCTCCTGTCCACTAGCGCCAGCAGAGGTGGAAGGCTATACATCTGTTTGGCTAGTGTCAGGCGCCCGTTGTTGTGCCACTGCCTCCCTCATGGTCTTGCCCATGTCAGCCAGCACCCCTGCAATGGTGACCAGGATAGTGTAGATTTTTGTTAGGTCGTCCCTGATCCCCAGGTACTGTCCCTCCTGCAGCCGCTGGGACTCCTGCAACTTGGCCAGTATCTGACCCTTTGTCTCCCTTTGGCGAGTGCCTCGTGGAGAGTGGGTTCCCTGGGCCTGTCCTCCCCCTGTCGCACAGCAGTCCTCCCAGCTTCCCTGTTGTCCTGTGCCTCTGTCCCCTGAACCGTATGCCCACTGCCACTGACTCCAGGTCCCTGATCGTCCTGTGTTTGTGAGGTTGCCTGGGGTCCCTGTAGTGGTGGACACACTGCTGATTGACATGTCCTGGGGACAGTGGCATGGGCCCGCTGGGTGGCTGCTGTGCTGGTGTTTCCTGAGGGGGGAGGCTCTGTGGTGGGTTGGGACTGTGACAGGGGAACCGACAGTCCAGAGGTCCCGGATGGGCCAGGTTGATCTTCCTGATCCAGGCTTGCAGAGCCTCTGTCGTCACTGTGGGCCTCTTCTGTGGGGGGACTGGATGTAGCTGGCACCTACTCTCCAGTGACGTTGAGTATGGGTCCTGTGGGGATGCAAATGCAGTGTTAATGTATCTGTGTGTGCCATCTTGTGCATGGGTGTGTTTCCCTGTATGATTGTGATTTCCCTGTCAGCTTGGCCTTGTGTGAGTGGTGATTTTGTGGGCTGGGTGAGTCTCTCTACTGGGCATGCTGTGGTGATGGTTGTTCATGCAGGTCTGTGTTGGGGGTCCATGCTTTGGTGTTGCATGCAGGGCTTGGTATTGGGATGGGTGGGCTGTGATAGTGGGGTATATGTGAGGTGGTGGAGTGATGGGGTGAGGGTAGGGGTAGGAGTTTGTGATGGCATGCAGGTAGGGTGTGGGGGATATAGTAGTAAATATTTGACTTATCAGAGTCCCGTCCTCCTGCTACTCCTGCAAGGCCCTCGGGATGCATGATCGCCAAGACTTGCTCCTCCCGTGTTTTTAGTTGTGGAGGAGGAGGTAGGGGTCCACCGCCAGTCCTCTGTACTGCTACCTGGTGTTTTGCAACCACGGAACGCACCTTCCCCCGTAGGTCGATCCACCTCTTCCTGATGTCATCCCTGGTTCTTGGGTGCTGTCCCACGGCGTTGACCCTGTCCATGATTCTCCGCCATAGTTCCATCTTCCTTACAATGGACATATGCTGTATCTGTGATCCGAATAGCTGTGGCTCTACCCGGATGATTTCCTCCACCATGACCCTTAGCTTCTCCTCTGAAAACCTGGGGTGTCTTTGGGGTGCCATGGATGTAGTGCAAGTGAAGTGTGTGAGGATGTGTGGGGTGATGTGTTGGGGTGTATGCTGTGATGTGCGTGGATGGTGTATGGGTGATGGGGTTCTGTGCCTCTGATTGAGTGGGTGCTCCTGGCTTGTGTCTCTCTGTTTGCAATCTTTTTTTTAGTTGAAAGGGTTGTGGGTAATGTGGGTGGGTGTTTTATAGTGGTTTGAGTGTGTGGGTGTGGTGTGTGTATTTGTGTCAGGTGTGTATAGTTTGAAATGTCCAATCTGGTGGTGTTTTGTAAATGTGTGTTTTTTTTAGCACGGTGGTGTGTACCGCCAATGGCTTACCGCAGTCGAATGACCGCCACAGTGATTCGTGGGTCATGATACTGTGGGCATATTCCTGTTGGCGTAACGGTATGGGTTTTACTATTGCCAGTTTATCACTGACCTTTGGGCTGGCGGACTTGTGTGGGTGTCTGTATTGTAGCAGAATTCTCAGTGTGGATCATAATACCTGTGGCAGAATACCGCCACAGGCAAGGTATGTTGGCGCCCGTCAGCATGGTGGTAGGTGGCATTTACCGCCACGGTTGTAATGAGGGCCTAAGTTTGGACTAACATCTGAGAATTATAGGCAACGGTTCAGGGATATTCATAAACTGTCTACACAAATATGGATGTTTTTTTTGGACTATGCTGGTAAGGCAGTGAAGGGCTGGGTGTGGGGCAACAAAGTTGGTGATTTTGAATGGTTCTACAACGTATTTTTGAAGGACCACATTCTTGATAATTGTTTTCCAGAGCTGCGCCAACACCTGGTGGCTAGCAAGCTGACTGATACTAGGAAGCATGCTGAGGAGGCGGACATCTGGGCAGCACCAGAGAGTCCATGAAGGTATCAGGGGGAACCCCAAAAGGGTGGTCAGTGCTTCCAACAGAAGAGAGAGGAGGGTAAAAAGAAGGAGTTCTCTAAAGGCCATCTAAACAAATTGCAGGGTAACGTTTCTGCTTCTCATTCACAATCTGATCACAAGAAGGAAACCTACCCTGACAAAAGTCAGCAGCCCAAAACTCACAAGTGCTGCTAGTGTGGACACAAGAAGGGGGAACTCAAGTGTCCAAAAAGAGCACATCCTTCCACTGAAGGTAAAAAAACAGGGGTGGCTAGCATAGTGCTGGGGGAGGAGTTTGTCCAAGTTAATGGGGGGCGGGGTTAGCGGGGTAAGTGTCCCTGTGTGACAGCTAGATGGTTACAAAGATCCATGTGCCCTCAAATACTACTAATTATAGGCAATGGGTTACTATTAATGGGCAAGACGTTGAGAATCTGACGTACACAGGTGCCAGCATGACTATGGTAAGGAGGGTGTTGGTGTCCCCAGAGCAGGTGGTTCGCCATGCATTCCACCAAGTTCTGGTGGCTGACAATAAAGAGAGTCAATATCCTGTGGCCCTAGTTCCATTTGAGTGGGGTGGGGGCGTTCAAAACTTCTGAAGGTTACTGTGAGCCCTGCCATGCCAGTGATCTGCTCGTTCAGAAATGACCTGCAGTCTACTATCTGAATGAAGTGGAGCTCAAGGCTCATGCAAAAATTTTGGGGTTACCTGATTGGATCTGGGCAACAACATGTTCCATGGCTTCCCAGGATGGGAGTCAAAAAGGGCTGGAGCATGGAACAATGATCTAGCCAACTGCTAAAAAGGGGGTAAGGCAGAGGGCATGGGAAACCAGCCCCTGACAGTACCCCTACTAAGATGGATAGAGAACCTGCAGTGGCCGCCCCGGAGTCCATTTAGGAGGGCACTGCTTGCATTTGTGACTGGCCTCCACCTGCTGATTGGTTTGTAGAAGGAGGACCCAGCAAGGAGGAGTTCTGTAGGGCACAGAGGGAGTGGCAAACCCTTGAGGGCATGAGGAAACAGGCCAAAGCCCAAGCAGTTGGTTCCCTAATGCTACATGGCCCCCCTACTGGAGCTGGCTCATGAGATTCCTCTGGCAGGATGCTTGGGACAACACAAGACCTTTGCAAGCCTTATCCCCCACTTTTATTGGCCTAAGATCAGAACCTCATCAGATGCGTTCTGGAGGATCTGTGTGACCTATCAGGCAGTGTAAAGACAGGGCCGAGGCTGAAAGCCCCCCTTACTTCTTTACCTGCGGTTAGCACCCCCTTTAAGAGGGTGTCTATCAACATTGTTGGGCATTTGGATCCCGAGACTTCTTCAGGCAACAGATTTATCCTGGTTCTTTTGTATCATGCCAATGAGTACCTAGTGGCCATCCCTATGAGGACCACCACTGCACTTGCGGTGGCAAAGGCCCTGATGGGGATTTTTACCAGAGTGGGATATCCTTTACGCTGCCTGTTGTTCTCCTACATGGAGGTAGCGCAGAAAAGAGTGGGTTTCTGTGACTCTTTAAACTTCTATATAGGCACCCAATTAGAGGACCTCTCCGTTGGCTGCAGAAGAGACGGGAGCAAGCTCCCAGGAAAGTTCCCCAGGATGGCCTTCTGAAGCTAAATGACCAAGTTGTTGAAGCATGCTTCTGACAACTTGATAGCCAGTCAAGCTGTGATGAAGGCTTTGGAGTTATTGCCTGGGCAGAAAGTGTGGGTCATGGTACCTGTGGAGCCCAGTGCCTTTCAGGACTGATGGACTGGGCCTTATGAGGTAATTGAGAAGGAGAGGAAGCCACCTACATTGTGGACCTTAAGACCCCAGGCATCCCCACAGGGTGCTTCACATCAATCGCCTCGAACCACACTTTGAGAGGTCTGAGCTCACCATTGGTGACAGATGGAGCAGAGGAGAAGGAGAGTGAACCTCTCCCTGACCTCTTAGCTTCCAAGGAGAAGGATGGGTCTGTGGAGGGAGTAATCCTTTCCCCTACTCTGATCCTGAACAGCAGAAGGGCTGCCACCAATGTGTTAGAGCAGTACTCCCCTCTTTTCTCACTTACTCCTGGAATTACCCGCCTGTGTACCCATGATGTGGACAAAGGAGACAACCTCCCTGTCAAGAATAAATCATACAGGTTGTCGGATAATGTGAGGGCCAGAATCAAGAGCGAAGTCTCTAAGATGCTGGAGTTTAGGGTAATAGAACTCTCCAGTAGCCCTGGTACCAAAAGCCACCCAACCAGGCACTACCCCTGTACTGAGGTTCTGTGTGTATTATAGAGGGCTAAATACTGTGACAAAGACTGATGCTCATCCCATCTGTCGCCGGATGAGCTCACTGACAGGTTAGGAGCTGCCCAGTACATACGTACCTTTGATCTTACATCAGGTTACTGGCAGATCGCCCCAACAGAAGGAGCCACTATCAGTTTAGGGTGAAGCCCTTTAGATTAAAGAACACTTGTGACACCTTCCAGATGTTGGTGAACCAGGTCCATCCTGGGTTGGAGGCCTTCTCAGCTGCCTACTTGGATGACATAGCTGTCTTCAGTAGTAGCTGGGAAGACCACCTCTTTCACCTCCAGGAAGTGCTTCAGGCCCTGCAAGAGCCCTGCAACAGCCAGACCAGTAAGTGCTAGATTGCGCTTGGGTCTGTGGTGTACTTGGGACACCTGGTGGGCAGGGGTAAGTTGCAGCCCCTCTAGGTGAATATTTTAACATTCATGACCTGGGAGCCCCTCAAAACCCAGACTGAGGTCACAGCATTCATGAGCCTCACTGGTACTATAGGAGGTTTGTCAAGTGATATGGCACCATTGTTGCCCCCTTGACTGAGCTGACTTCTAAGAAGCAGCCCAGAAATGTGATTCGGACTGAGGCATGACAAAAAACATCTGACTCCCAGAAGCAAGCCATGTGCACAGTCCCTCCGCTCAAGGCCCCTGACTTCTCCCTACGGAGTTCAGACAGATGCCTCAGAGCATGGCATAGGGGCAGTTTTATCACAGCTCAATGAAGAAGACCTAGACCAACCTGTAGCCTTCATCTCTAGGGGTTTACTTCCCCAGGAACAGATGTAGAGTGCTTTAGAAAGAAAAGCTTTTGCTGTGGTTTGGGTCCCGAAGAAGTTGAGGTCATACCTGTGTGGCACTTACTCCCTGACTCAGACTGAGCATATGCCCCTCAGGTGACTCATGAGGGGTGAGAATCCAAAACAGTTGAGGTGGTCAATTTTCCTGCAGGGTATGGACTTCAGGGTGGGACACAGACCTGGGATCGACCACACCAATGCTGATGGTCTATCTAGGTTTTTCCACCTTACTGATAAGAACTCCCTAGAGGTTGGGTAGCTCTCCCCACTTTCAGCTGAGTGGGACACATGTTAGACCTGGCAGCTCTTGTTTGGTCTGCCCCCAGACTTTTTGCCTTTTACCTCCTCTATTTGCTGTATCTTTGTTGACCTTAGGACCCTGAGCAGTTTACTACTGCTGACCAGTGCTAAAGTGCATGTGCTTCTCCCTTAAACATGAGAACACTGGTGTATCCGCAATTGCCATAATTTATTTACTTTGAAGTCATGCTACTAGTGGGCCTGCAGCACTGATTGTGCCATCCCCTTGAGCAGTTGTGAGAACATGCTTCAGGCCTGCCACAGTAGAGCTGGTGTGTGCATTTTCACTGCCACTTTGACTTGGCATTTAAAATCTCTTGCCAAACCTTATAAACTCCCCTTTTATTACATATGTTACCCCTAAGATAGACCCTCGGTAGACCATGGGGCAGGGTGCAATGTAAGTTAACATGCAGGACATGTACTTTTAATTTGTACATGTCCTGGTAGTGAAAAATTCCCAAAGTCTTTTTTCTTTACTGTGAGGCCTACTCTTCTCAAGGCCCAGCATTGGGAATTCCTTAATATACCTTTAAGCTGCAATTCCTGATCAGAAAAGAGTAGCTAAATTATATTTGATGTTATTGGAAGGGTAATTATAAATCCTCTTTACTAGTAAAGTCAGTTGCTATTTTAGAAATGCCGCTTTTAGAAATTGTGCATTTCTCTGCTCTTACTGCTCTGTGTGCCTTGCAGCCTGCCTCCAATACACATCAGGGCTAGGTGACAGCTACACTTTGTACATTCCCTCTAGACAGCCACAAACACAGGGAGGGTGGGTGTGACAAAGAACTAATCTGCATTCATCTGCATTAATACCTTTTCCTGGGTAGGAAGAGGGAGGGGGACCTGATACTTACATCTCAACAGGCAGTGTCCTCTGTCCACACAAAGTGCTGATTACCCCCTAATGATAGTCTGGAGCCAGGGATGGGATAAAAGGGGGGGCATGTGCACTTCAAGGAGCTGCCTCAAAGTCACCTCAACTTCAGAGGTACATTTGGATACAAGTACTGTGGCTCTGACGCTACCAAGACAGATCATTACTGGACCTGGGAAGAACTACAATGGAGTAAAGACTGCTGTCCTGTAAGGATTGCCACTTTGCCTGGACTGAGGTACTGCCTTTCTGCTTTGCTGAGCTGCCCTGCTGCCTGCTGATCTCTGCCATGCTTAGGACAAGGACTTATAATCTCAGTTATCTCACTTGAACCCAGAGTTACTCTAAGTGCTTCCTGGCTACCTGCTGTTTACTGAAGTCGCTCCTTCGACTCCGACGCAGAGGTTGTTCAACAACAACGGATTCACAGCCTGCGCGGCCCGACCATGAAGCTCTGCGTAGCTCGATGATGACACATTGCATTCCTCTCTACGGAGCTCAACACTGATGCAGGACCTAACTGCTTGGAAAACATCACAGCATCGTCTTTGTATGTGTTGCACGATGACGTGTGCTCCATACAAGGTACTTGCTCAGCAGACCCTGCGTAGGTTCTGTAGCCAGCCTACCCTCCACAGTGGTTGTCCTAAACATTAGATTTGCACCGGCCCCTCTCAACCTCAAGTAACCTTTTGACCGCAAGTGACTTCTAAGCACTATTTTCAGTTTAATCTTTAAAAATTAACATATCGATTTCTACTGAGTGGATTTTTGTCATTTTGGTCTTGTTTTACTCAGATACATATATTCTAAACTTCTGTGGAGTCTTTTTGTAGTGTTTTCATTGGGTTACTGTGTGAATGTGTATGTTGCACGAATACGTTACACATTGAGTCTTAAGTTATGCCTGCCTGCTCTGTGCCAAGCTATTAGGGGGTGAGCACAGGTTAATTTAAAGTGTTATCTGATTTACTTTGACTAGAGTGGTGGTTCCTGCTTCTACAGGGTGCATACACAGACAACAAGAAACCCCATTTCTAACACCAACATCTTGTGCAATGGATTCCATGGCTGCATTGACTGAAGATTTTAACAAAACTATTGCTAAAATGTTTTACATTTAGACTAAATAATTCTTCATTATCTTCATTTCTCTTAATTTCAAAAGGGTCCTCTATTGTGTCAAGAAAAGAAATCACACTCGTAAAACAAAAAAAAAAGTACATGTTATGACCTGACCGGGCCTATCAGGGAGGCAAAGAGGACTTGAAGAGGCACAGCTTGTCACGAAGGAGGAGGCAGCTCTTGAAGACAGTGCCAGAAACACTTGCAGGTCAGAGTTAGGAACCGGCCTAGACCAGCACAGTTTCATGAACTCAGGGGCATATTTATACTCTATTTGCGCTGAATTAGCATAATTTTTACGCTAATTCAGTGCAAACTCAACACCATATTTATATTTTGATGCTTAAAATGAGGCAAACACACCACTACTTAAGGAGAACACACAGAAGCAACATTACCAACCCACAGGAGAAGATGGAGGTGTTAATGATTCCGCTTGCAAGACGGCGTAGAGGACAGCAACATCTCTAGCAATCACCACCACTACAATGTGGCCCACAAAGGCAATGCAGAAGGCAGAATAGGGTAGGGTCTTCAGAACCAGGACAACCCTCCTTGGCCTCAGGGACCTGAACATTATTAGGACCTACAGACTGAACCGGCAAGCCTTACTACACTTGCTGCACCACATTGAGCCACAAATTACAGCCAGCCTGCAGACCCCACACAACATACCACCTGTGACAAAGCTGCTAGCTGTCTTGCACATTTCTTGGCAAGTGGTTCCTACCAAACAACGGGTGCACTGGTTGCTGGTGTCTCACAGCCGTCGTTCTCTGCATTGCTGCCAAAGGTGTTAGACACTATCATCTCGTTGACACCCCGCCACAGCAGCTTCCCCAACACCCAGCAAAAGCAGCAGGAGAGCAAACTGGGGTTTTATCAAATCCATGTCTTCCCGCATGTGCTCGGTGCAATTGACTGCACCCATGTCCGGCTTGTACCACCTGCAGTAACAGAGCACTTATACCGGAATCACAAGCACACACTCCATTAATGTGCAGGGCATAGTGGACCTCCGGGGACTATTCATAAACATTTTGGCCAAGTATCCTGGGAGTGTCCATGACACCAACATATTCTGGCACAGCAGGATCAATGAACAATTCCAGGATGGACAAGTTTGAAATGGCCTACTTGTGGCTAAGTCAACAAATCTAGCAATATACACACAACACACAACCCTGTCGGACACACAAGACATACACCACTACATTAACACATGGTCAGGGTAACACAGATGTACAGGTAACAACACATGTGCACCATGCTGCAGTACAGCACAATCAGTGCACACCACAAACACATACACCCACATGTACGTAACACACCCACAGCTTGACAGGCACACCACGGGAAGGACAGGTGCAGACATGTACCGTTTGCTAATAGAAGAACTACACAGACCACTACAAGTGCCCACAGGTTGCCTACTATGTCCACTTCACACACAGTACACCAAACAAAGTATAGCTCAGCCATGTCAATGGCATACACAAGGCCTATGTCATGTAAGTTTCATATATGCACAGATCCCTCAAATCATGCCGTGCAAGCAACTGCCAAAACAAATGTCAAATACCAGACAACTTGCACCTATACCAACTACATCTCATCAACACATACCTTACTTACCTGTAGTGTGCAGAAACATCTGCCTGACCCATTGGCTCACACACTTAGGAATCCAAGATCAATGCCCATCACATACAATGTGCCAGATGTCTGATAAGTGGTACCACACCTACTGTAGAGCCACCTCACACGCAACACTCACTGACTCACAAGACACCTCATGGCTGCCACAAACATTAACTGCCCCTCTGGATCACCAAGGGACCTATGTAATATGTTATGTGATATTATGTTATAAAAATGTATATGGCTAACCAAAGGTCTCCCAATGCAATACAGAAATCTTCTAAAACAAAGCCTTAGGGACAGAGATTTGGATCACCAAGGGACCTATGTAATAGCCCACAGTACCACTGTCATGGCCTACACTGTAAGTACAACTCGGCAGATGACCATTTCATAATGACTTGAAGCCACATTGTAAATCGGCCACCCTTCCATGCTGTATGTAGTGTGGAAGGGGTGTGCAATGTGTGTCGCTGCAGGTCTGTCACCACAAGATACATAGCATGATGATGCTGACTCAGATGTAGCTGTCACCTAAAACCTGAGGAAGTGCCAACAACAAACACCACCCCAGGGGTGCTGTATGCAGGTTGCAATAAGGAAGTAGACTGTGCTTTGAACTCAGATGACTGTGCCACCAATGCATGCTGCATACTGCATACTGCTGCACACACAGAAAGAGCCAATTGGCCATCAAAACAGCATATGTATATGGCGGTGTCCATTCCTGCACAGATACATCCACCTCCACAAGGCAGCTAGCCAAGTACACTGGTGCAAGGTAGGTAGTGTTGGTGCACGGCTGCATATGAGTAACTGGTGCAGGGGACAACAAAGGGTTGCCAAGTCATGTGTTACACAAGGGGCATTCTTGCATAGTTGAAATGTTGCAGGACAGTGCAGCCAATTTTGGAGACATGTGCATTCTCACTTACCAATTTCAAAGGCCCTCAGTGTCACACATCATCTGCAATGACACATGTCAAAATGGATGGGATGTCCACACTCTGTAGTGCTACCATGTTGACACCACATCTGACCCCATTGTGTTGTTGGGATGTGTCATGTCCCCTCTAGTGATAGCACACTGAGACATAGGTGCACTACACAACGCATGGTACATACATTATGACCATCAGTTTGGAATCCAAATCAAATGTCCCAGGTCCTTGAGCCAAACACAAGATTGTTGTTGCCAACAACCCAGTGCTGAGGACACATTTTACAAGGATAGGAACTAAAACACAAAAACATATGAGTCACAACCAGCTCAAAATATCAACTGCCATAATACAGTACATGACATACCTGTTGCAAGCCCTAACAACAACTTACTCATTTAGGTGGTCATTACAACCCTGGCGGATGGTGTTAAAGCGGCGGTAAGACCGCCAACAGGCTGGCGGTCTTTTTTTGGGAATTATGACCATGGTGGTTACCGCCATGGTCATCCGCCGCTTCTCCGTTCCGCCCGCCGTGACAATACCGCCCACCCACACCCCCATGCACGCACACAACATACAACACCCTCCACCCCCCTCCCCTAACGGACGATCAATTTACCTGTTCTGTCTATCCTCCGGGAGGGGACGGGAGCCATGGGGGCAGCTCCGCCGACACCACACTGCCAACAGAACACCGCCGCGCAGAATCACAGGAGGTGATTCGCTGGGCGGTGTTCTGTTGGCGTGGCGGTGGAGGTGGAGCAACCTCCACTTCCCCGCCGCCCGTCACTATGGCTGTTGGCGGCTCTCCGTCGGAAAAACGACGTAGAGCTGCCAACAGTCATAATACGCTGAGCGGAAAACCGCCACCACTGGCGGTCTTCAGCACGGCGGTCCCTCGGTGGTCTTGTAAAAAGAACGCTGAGGTTGTAATGACCCCCTTAATCTTTTGCAGCGGATCAGGGTTATGGCATATAGCCATGGATAATGACCCCATTTCCCAAGCACAGCAGCAGAGCATATATATAATGAGGGACATAGTAGGACACAGACTATTGTGGAGAGGACATTTGGCATCCTGAAGTCCAGATTCAGGTGCCTGGACATCACAGGAGGCTGCCTTCTATATGCCCCACACACATATGTGTGCGGATGGACGTCCCTTATATGAGCGGGTTGATGACCTGCCTGAGGCGGAGGAGAATGGTGGAGAAGAAAATGAGGGGGAACAGCACAACACAGCTGCTGGGATACACCGCAGGCTGCACATCGTTGAGAACTTCTTCACTTAATAATCACGTAACTCACCTTGTACATTTTGTCAATACCTCACTTATTCACAAAATCCGGCTTTGGTCTCTTCAACCTACACAACATATACCACAGGATTGTGAGTCTGACCTCAGGGAGCATGTCACAAACTCTAATCTGATGAGTACAGTAGCAACATCACATGTGATGAGTAAGATTGAACTGCTGCCATCACACATATCACAAATAGCCTCATCACTTGAATGTGACAACTGAAGGACACACTCTATGGACCACAACATATAAATTACATTCACGTTGACAACTTGTACAACAATAGTTCATCACACACAACTACAACATGTCCAAATAGGAGGTAGACAAGGGGCCCACACATGAGGCAGTGGATGTCGAAATATGGTGAGACTGTAATGTTTGAAAAGACCACTGACACAACTCAGTGTGAGAGTTGCAATGGCTGCATGGAGCATGTGTGACAAGGGGGGGGCATCATTGGTGACAATGGTCATTATAATTAGCCCAGGTATGACAAGCAATGGGAGAGCCTGTGCAGTACATCCATGGAAATCAGTCCTGCCACTGCCATGGTGCCCAATCCTGACACAAGGTGCACATGAGCTCACACTTTGGACGAACACGTCTGTGGAATGCAGATCAGAATGGATAAGAACACATGCAGCTAGAGCTGCAGGTCCACCACACAAAAAAATTAAATAACACTGCTAAATGTAATTACTTTAATCTGACTATTGTGTTCAAAACATGATATGGGTGGACTATAGGCAGATTGTGTCAATCACAGTATGTACCAAATATGCACACGTCAGACATATGTGTAATCCACACACAAGTCACCATATACTCAAGATCAACATATGGAGACAGTTGTCGGGTAACATCTCCTAGATAGCATTTATCAGCCATCATCAACAATGCCCGAGCTGTGTAAGTCATCTAAAATGGTATGCTCTGTAAGACAACTACATGCATCACATAAGTAAACACAATTCACAATGACATTCCATAACTGTTGCATAGTACTGACTGCCATACATATGTCGATACACTGTTGTCACACATGCATACTTATGCATGACGTGCATACATTTGCATGCTGTCGATTCTGTAACACTCACATTGGTCTAACAGACCAATAACACCCAAATCACATTGTTGTATGGACTACCACATGTGGCCATACACAAAATGCCACACTGCAGCCCAGCTCATTCCATTTGTATGTTGATGCATGGTGCATCCATAGACAATGGACAAAGTCACGCAATCAGGAATAGAGTAAAAACAATGATGCAAATCCGTCAAAAACATCTGCAAATGCAAAGTATATGACCCACGGGCAATTAGCGTGAATTCCAACTTTGCACTCATCTCAGTGATGATTTACTGTAAAATTGACGCATAAAGGTAATGCATAAAAAAAAAGACACACGTAGGTCATGCGTCTGAAATACTCACGTAAATATCAGATGCATCAAATAAATACACGCATAACAGAAAATGTGACGCAAGGGGACAAAAAGTAATATAATAGGAAATCCTGTTTACAGACATGATACAGTGGGTGTACTTTCACTTTCTCTTTACAGACTGTGCTTGTTTTGACTGTGTGGTTGTGTCCTGGAGTTGGTAGTGTTGTCTTGCTCTGTATTGTATCTTGTGGTGTCCCTCTTGTTGTGTTTTTTGTAGTATTTGGATGCACTTTGTCCCAGTGTTAGTACATTAGTGTGTTTTTTGTATCTTACATTGTACTTGTACTGTGGGGTGTCTGTCCGGGATAGTTGTTAAGTTGGGTTAGTTGGGGTTGTTATTTTTGGGCCTTAGTACCGAGGCAGAGTAATCCTGAAGCCATCTCAGGCCTCTTTAATCACAGCCACTCCATGCCCCTTTAGATCACACTTACAGCTTTCTGCTTTCTCCCTGTTTAGCTCTTTTTCGTTTTTCTCTTCCTCTGTTTTTCCCTTGTGTTGTTTGCTTGCAATAAATGCTTAAGACAGAAAAATAAGTGCCGGCCCTCAAAATTAACCACTGTCTCAAATTAAGCATTAGGATCGACTGAAAAGAATGAAGGCACGTTTTTAGGCTGAACATAGCACGCTGCTTTTATGACATGTTGTTCTATATATGCCCACCACACGCTCATCACTATTGCTCGTTCATGGGCTTGCCCTCCAAAAATCCTTTGTTATCATTGGTAAATGCTTTAGTTTGTCCCTCCTTGGGGAGGTTTGGTTACCAACCTGGACATCGATCCTGTTACATGGATAATTGCACTTTTGCCTATACGTTTGACTGCGAGCGAACTTCTTTTTCCTTTTGTGTCTCTCCTTCCCGCTCATGCTCTTGATGGCTGTGGCCCTTTGAATTGGCTCCCTTATGTGAAACTGTTTTACTTTTCATTTTTAATTTATGTGGCAAGGAAAGTCCTGTTATGAGTTTACAACGCTAATAGCGCTAACATGAGCAAATGCGAGACCCACTGCATTGCAAATGCTTGTTATAAGTTACAGGGAAGTACTAGCTAGCAGCTCTTATTAGAAAACTATTTAAATGACACATGATACTGGGTTTTAAAAACAACTTTTTATTTATTTTCTTAGTGCATCCTCTGTGTTTTTATATTGATAAGCGCTTTCCTTCTTTGCCCCTTGGATGATGTTGAATTGAGACCTTATATTTTTGCAAAATGTGTTTTTAAATATGGTCACCCTATATTATATGTACTAATGGGGGCATCTGTAGTCACAGCTCCAAAGAGTGCTGGGTATTCTAGTTTTTTTTTGTTATTTGTTATTCTGATTAATACGTTAATAAATAGGCAAGGAGGAAGGCATAATAGGAACCTTAATTTTTTGGCGTAAAATGAGTGTACTTCATTGATCGTGTACTTGCAGAAATTGCCAAGACAAACAATCTGGCTGTCTCGCTTATTCAGTATGTAGATCATCCGAGGTCATTCATTTCCCAATATGGCCTTAGAACATGGGCTTGAGCAGACATGTTGTTATGTCCTTCTTGTACTCCTGCCTGGATTTACATGTTAGTGTAATGGAAGAAGACATAAAAGGTATGTCACCAGTACTATCAAGGTACAGTTATAAGATGATTGATGCTATATTTCATTTTACTTTTCGGGCCTATTCCCATCTGTTCAGTGGTCTCAAATGCTCCACTTAAAGTGCATCTCAGTCATGGACCCAGGAGCAACACAAGCCCTTACTAAATCTGGCCCAAGAGTCTGGGGCAGAAGTTGCCATCTTCGACTTTTCTCCCTCGTTCCTTTGTATCTCACTTTTAACTTTGGTGCATGCCGTTTGTCAAAGAGCCCTTCTCTATATTGCAAGGTGAAATATAGGACCAAACAGGTCTACTGAGTGACTTCTTTCTAGGTTTCTGTTCAACTTTTTAAGTAAACCAAGAGTTTTTCCTTTATAAGCCCATTAGCTCTGAGTGGAATGGATTACCAGATAATGGGGGTCATTACAACCCTGGCGGACGGTGTTAAAGCGGCTGTAATACCGCAAACAGGCCGGCGGAACAAAAAAGGAAATTATGACCGTGGCGGAAACCGCCAACATAGACAGCCACTTTAAAACTCCGACCGCCACGGCGGTACAGACAAGCAGCGCGGCGGTCACCGCCAACAGACAGGCGGAAGACAAAGTACCGCCCACAGTATTACAACAGGCCAATCCACCACCTTTTCCGAGGCAGATTCACCGTGGATAAAAACACGGGGAAGCAGATTTTGCAATGGGAAAACGCTCACCTTAACACACTCCACAAGGAAGGAGGGCACCATGGAGCCGGAACTCCAAATACTCCCTGCGCTTGTCTTCCTGCTCCGCTACGAACATTAGCAACGGCGGCGCCCAAGACAACGGTGAGTACTGCACCTACGACATAGGGGAGGGGGGAGGCAAAAGTCAGGGACACACACACACGCAACACCCCCACCCCCACCCCGACCCTCGCACACTACAACACACACACCAATGCATTTCCAAACATCACAGTAACAACCCACAACCCCCCCGGAAGAATGCAAAGACAAAAAGGAAGTCAGTACAACCATTGTAATGTATCAAAATACAGTAAGCTCATATATACATAAATATATACACATTCCAAATATATACATCACGATTAGTAGTGCAGGTATGCACATTTCAATGTCCATGGACCACTGGGCCCAAAATGCATGGGCGTGGCCCACACAAGATACTTGTCCAGAAACTGAGACAACACTACAGGGGCATCAGATAGAAATACATCAGGCACCTCAGGGGGAAGGGAAGGGGGGGCACCTCAGCCGGATGACAGCACCACGCCAGCTCCACGACGGGGCTCCATGCCCATTGATGTATCCTGGGGAGTGCAAAGCCACAGTCTCACAAGTCTTTGCAGTGGGTGGTTTGCCCACTGGACCATCCTGGGGAGTGCAAAGCCACAGTCTCTCAAGTCTCTACAGTGGGTGGTTTGCCCACTGTACCATCCTGGGGACTGCAAAGCCACAGTCTCACAAGTCTTTGCAGTGGGTGGTTTGCCCACTGGACCATCCTGGGGAGTGCAAAGCCACAGTCTCACAAGTCTTTGCAGTGGGAGGTTTGCCCACTGGACCATCCTGGGGAGTGCAAAGCCACAGTATCTCAAGTCTCTGCAGTGGGTGGTTTGCCCACTGTACCATCCTGGGAGTGCAAAGCCACAGTCTCACAAGTCTTTACAGTGGGTGGTTTGCCCACTGGACCATCCTGGGGAGTGCAATGCCACAGTCTCACAAGTCTTTACAGTGGGTGGTTTGCCCACTGGACCATCCTGTGGAGTGCAAAGCCACAGTCTCTCAAGTCTCTACAGTGGGTGGTTTGCCCACTGTACCATCCTGGGGAGTGCAAAGCCACAGTCTCTCAAGTGGATAACAGTCTCCACTGGTTCTGGAGGGGGCTTGGTGCCCAGAGTGCTTCATCCTGCCAAGGACTGAGGAACTGGATGTATCTCTCCACTGGTTCTGGAGGGGGACTGGTGCCCAGAGTGCATCATGCTCCCCGTGACGGTCCCAGTTCCGTCACTGCCCCTGCCGCACATGGGCAAACGATGCTTGAGTTGGCGTTGCTTGCCCTGTTCAACGGTGCTTGCCCTGTTCAGTGGTGCTTGCCATGGCCAGCGGTGCTTGCCCTGTTCAGCGGTGCTTGCCATGGCAGTCTTTGCCCTGTTCAGCGGTGTTTACCCTGTTCAGCGGTCTTTGCCCTGTTCAGCGGTCTTTGCCCTATTCAGCGGTGCTTGCCCTGTTCAGCGGTGCTTGCCCTGTTCAGCGGTCTTTGCCCTGTTAAGCGGTCTTTGCCCTGTTCATCGGTGCTTGCCCTGTTCAGCGGTGCTTGCCATGGCGGTCTTTGCCCTGTTGAGCGGTCTTAGCCCTGTTCAGCGGTGCTTGCCCTGTTCAGCGGTGCTTGCCATGGCGGTCTTTGCCCTGTTCAGCGGTCTTTGCCCTGTTCAGCGGTGCTTGCCCTGTTCAGCGGTGCTTGCCATGGCAGTCTTTGCCCTGTTCAGCGGTCTTTGCCCTGTTCAGCGTTGCTTGCCCTGTTCAGCGGTGCTTGCCATGGCGGTCTTTGCCCTGTTCAGCGGTCTTTGCCCTGTTCAGCGGTGCTTGACTTTGCTGTCTCTGACCTGTGCAGCGGTGTGTGCCATGGCGGTCCCTCATTGCCCAGCAGGGCTGTGGCTGCCGGGGCCCTCCTGGGCACTGACTCTGGCGGTGGTCTCCGGACCAGTGATGATTGTGCTGCCCTCCTGGGCACTGACTGTGGCGGTGGTCTCCGGACCAGTGACGATTGTGCTGCCCTCCTGGGCACTGACTCTGCCGGTGGTCTCCGGACCAGTGACGATGGGGCTGACAGTGGCGTCCTGGGCAGCGGGGAGGATGCCGGCCTTCTCCGCTGTGCTGCTCTTCCCAGACTTTGGAGACTTCTTCTGCCCCTTCACCACCTTGGGAGGAGTCACAGCTGACTCGACACTCCCCCCGGGACCCTTGTGAGCGGCTTTGCCGGCAGGAGTCTTCACCCTCTCCCGTCGGGCACTGTCCAACTTCTGGTGCTTCACAGGGGGTGAACTGGCAGTGCTTTGGCTCCGTGTCACACTGGCTGCCCTGGTGCCCGGTGCACTCCACATACCTCTAACAGGCACCACTGGTACCGGACTTTTTTTGGCTGAGGTGCTAGTACGGGACCTATGAATTGGAGGGGGGGGTGATGGGACAGAGGTCAAGGTTGCTCAGGAAAAGTTTCTGACGAACACTGGGACGGGTAGCTGGAGGGGGTCTGGGAGTGGAGGAAGAGGAGGTGGTTGTAGGAGGTGTAACCTTTGATGCTTTGGGTGCAGGTGCATGTTCTGGAGGCTGTCGTGAGGTGGATGGATGTTAGGTGTGTGTGTGCCCGCGTTTGTGTACTTTGGGAGGGGGCATCACAGACACACTGGGAGAGGACACAGGGGACGTGTAAATGGTAGTGGGGGTGGTGAGTGCAAGTGAGCGGGGTGTGGTGTTAGGTGTTCTGGTGCGAGTCCTAGTGGCTGTAGTGGTAGTGCATGCAGGTGAGAGTGTAGACGACACTGGGAGGGAGGAGGGAGACGACGAGGAGGGGGACACAGTGGAGGCAGTGGATGTTGCTGTGTCTGTATGTGAGTGATGCTTGTGTGAGTGCCTTTGGGATGTGTGGTGCCTATGTTTGCCAGAGCTTCCCTTGTGTGTTGACGTGTGTGCAGGCTGGTCTGATGGTGTGCTTGGGATAGGCAGAGGTACAGGGGATTGGGCCTGGGTGGAGGAAGTTGGAGGGGGGAGGCTAGACACAAGGACAATGGCTGCCATCAGTGCTGAGGCCAGAGATTGCAGGGTTCGATGATGGGCAGCCTGACCAGAATGAATGCTCTCCAGGAATGCATTAGTGTGTTGCAACTCCCTTTCTACACCCTGGATGGCATTCACAATGGTAGACTGCCCAACAGTGAGTGACCTGAGGAGGTCAATGGCCTCCTCACTGAGGGCAGCAGGGGTGACAGGGGCAGGGGCTGAGGTGCTGGGGCGAAGGTGATGCCCACCCTCCTGGATGAGCGGGCACGGGGCGAAGGCTGAGGGGCTGCTGGGAGGGCGGTGCTGGTAGGGGGGGTGGCGGCTGTACCTGTAGAAGTGGGGGGCACAGATGTTGCCACCACCACAAGGGAGCTCCCATCGGAGGACGAGTCTGTGTCGCTGGTTGCTGATCCGGTGACCGCCGTGAAGCTCCCCTCGCCCTCCGTCCCACTGGTGTATTCCGAGTCCGTGGTGTGGCCCCCCATGGCCATGTGGGATGCAGCCCCCTCGTGCTCCGGTGCCCCTGTACCTCCGCCTGATGATGCTGATGCACAAAAGAACAGGGAGAGCACAAAAAGGGGTGGGGAAACAGAAGAAAGACAGGTTGAGTGCATGGCTTACCGTTACCGTTGGCAGACAATACAGACACAGCAGCCCCCTGCACTACGCCGTGCTCTTGGCCTCTACAGATGCAGTTCCTGGGATATGGCCTACATGGCTATGAGTGTCATCTGCCCACATAGATGACACAGGGGCATGTATACCTGTACTTGGCACTCTACAGAGGTGGGGTGGAGTGCCACAAGGCCTGCATTACGGAGGGGCCTAGCCTACGGAACACGCCCTGGCCTAGGGAAACCCACAGCCCTCCTCCCCCACCCAGACCCCTCCACTGCGCGCAAAGTCATGAGAATGTGAGTGTACTCACCCCCTTGTGTCTGCTGTGATGCCCTCATGCGCCCATCCAACTCAGGGTAGGCCACCGGCAGGATCGGGAACATCAGGGGGGTCATGGTGCGAAGGGCACCCCTCCCACGTTGGGAGGCCATCCCCAGCTGAGCCTCCGCCATCTTCTTGCTCCGGCGGCGAATGTCCTCCCATCTTTTACGGCAGTGGGTGCTCCGTCTCTGGTGGACCCCCAGGGTCCGGACGTCCTTGGCGATGGCACGCCAAATGTCCTTCTTCTGGTGGGCGCTGACCTACATGACATGTACAGGGGAAGAAGAGAAGTCATTACCAACTGCACCGTCGTAGTGTGTGGCCCACATCCCTGCCCTTGCCATGTGGCACATGCATTCACACTCCTTCATGCTCGCAGAACTCTGCCCCCTTCCTACTTACATCCAGCCCTCTCCACCCAGGCATAGCCCATACAACTTGCACCCTATGTACTCACCTGTTGGTCTGGAGGACCGTAGAGTAGCGTGTACTGGGGTAGGACCCCGTCCACGAGCTTCTCCAACTCCTGTGCAGTGAAGGCAGGGGCCCTTTCCCCAGATCCACGTGCCATTGTCTCTTCCAGACCAAGGTCACAGCAGCACTTGCAGTGTAGGTCCTCTCCTGTCGAAGATCAGGTATCGAGTGATTGAACAGATAGAAAATGGCGGTCATGTCCGCGGGGGTGACGTATCTTCACCGTCGGCGCACTTCGTCATTGGCTCCTGGGACCCATAGGGTCCAATGTTAACCAATGCAGCATTGCGCTGCGGTCTACGACCGCCTACCGTGACTGTGTACAACGCCAGCGCAGTAACCTCACATCCCATTGTCCCACTTTAGAGGTCAGGCATCTGCCATTTCAGCGGCCCACATGGCTTCATTTACAACTGCGTCACACATACCTAGGCCTGGACTCAACACACATACAGGAAGAATTTTGTATTTTGTGTCGTGTCCTGTGTAGCTGTGGGTACATACCTCAAAATTGGTTGACTCTGTGATTGCTGTTGTCCTTCCTAGGCACCGTCAGCTGGGACATGTGAGGAGATGGCGGAATCCTCCGGTGTACCGACCGCTGGTGGACCTATTGACAATGGAGGAGCGACATTTACTCATCACCTACAGGTTGGACCGTGCCACAATCCAGGAACTGTGTACCCAGTTGGAGCCAGACCTCATGTCACCAATCCGCCATCCCACAGGAATCCCCCCTCAAGTGCAGGTGCTATCAGTGCTCCATTTCCTAGCAAGTGGGTCATTTCAAACAACAGTGGCCATGGCATCAGGGATGTCCCAGCCTATGTTTTCCAACGTGTTGTCCAGAGTGTTATCTGCCCTGCTGAAACACGTGAGGAGCTACATCGTTTTCCCTCAGGTGGAGGATTTGGCTACAGTTAAAGGGGACTTCTATGCCCTTGGACATATCCCTAACATCACAGGTGCCACTGATGGGACCCATGTGGCTTTGGTCCCCCCCCACAGGAGTGAACAGGTGTACAGGAACCGGAAGAGTTATCATTCGATGAATGTACAGATGGTATGTTTGGCAGACCAGTACATCTCGCAAGTAAATGCTATGTTCCCTGGCTCAGTGCATGACGCCTACATCCTGCGGAATAGCAGCATCCTTTATGTGATGGGTCAACTGCAGAGGCACCGGATGTGGCTATTAGGGACTCTGGTTACCCCAACCTGTCATGGCTATTGACCCCAGTGAGGAATCCCAGGACCAGGGCAGAGGAACGCTACAATGAGGCCCATGGGCGCGGACTAGGAGGGTGATCGAACTCACCTTCGGCCTCCTGAAGGCCAGGTTCAGGTGCCGCCATATGACAGGTGGATCCCTTTTCTACTCACCAAGGAAGGTGTGCCAGATCATCATCGCCTGCTCTATGCTTCACAATCTTGCTTTGCGACACCAAGTGCCTTTTCTGCAGGAGGATGGTTCAGATGACGGTGTTGTGGCAGCTGTGGAGCCTGTGGACAGTGATGAGGAGAAAGCAGAGGAAGAAGACATTGACAACAGGGACTCTGTCATACAGCAATATTTCCCATGACACACAGGTGAGAATAATTCTTTTACTATTACATTTACTTTCACACTTCTACCTCTATCCTGTCTGTCAATTTGCTGCAGTATGTGGTAACTGAGTTGTACATTTCCATTACGGTTTCACAGGTGTGGTTACCAACGTGTGTCATCTGCTTGCATCCTTCATGGGCTTGTGATGTGTGACATAGGAATGTTGACATTAGCTTTTCGAACGGATTTTGTCATTGTCATAGATAATAAACATTTTCAAAATCACAAACTGACTCCAGATTGTTTTGTGGTTCAAGGGTGTACCATTGAAGTGCTAATTATTGGAGGGGGTGGCAAAATGGTGATGGGTGATGGTGGAGGAATGTCCATGGCAGAGTCCAGTCTATCAGTCTCAGAGGTGCACTGCCCATATGGGCATAGGAAGTGGAGCTGGGACAGTTCCAATATGGACAGGGTAACAAATTGGGACAGTGGGATGACAATCAGGGTGGCCTCATTTCCTGGCGGGGGCCTTGCCATCTTGCTCTGTCCTGTTCCTGGATCTCAGGGACCGCTTGCGGGGTGGTTCTACGTCTGCAGGGGGTGGGGTGCTGGTGTGGTGGTCCTGTGGCGGGGCGTCCTGTCCACTAGTGCCGGAGGAGGTGGTGGGCAGTTCATCGTCCAGGCTAGTGTCAGGGGCCCCTTGGAGTGCCACGGTGTCCCTCATGGTCTTCTGTATGTCCTTCAGCACCCCTACGATGGTGCCCAGGGCGGAGATGATGGTTCTGAGCTCCTCCCTGAAGCCCAAATACTGTTCCTCCTGCAGGCGCTGGTTCTCCTGAAACTTGGCCAGGACCGTAGCCATCGTCTCCTGGGAGTGGTGGTATGCTCCCATGATGTTGGAGAGGGCCTCTTGGAGAGTGGGTTCCCTTGGCCTGTCCGCCCCCTGTCGCACAGCAGCCCTCCCAGTTCCCCTGTGTTCCTGTGCCTCCATCCCCTGGACCGTGTGCCCACTACCACTGCCCCCAGGTCCCTGTTGTTGTTGGGGTGGTGGGTTATCCTGGATTCCCTGTAGTGGTGGACACATAGCTGATTGACGTGTCCTGGGTACGGAGGTATGGGCCTCTGGGTGGGTGCTGTGCTGGTGTTACCTGAGGGTGTAAGGTCAGTGTTGGGCTGTGCCTGTGCGAGGGGAACCGACTGTCCCGAGGCCCACGATGGTCCGGGCTGGTCATCTGGATCCTGGATGCTGTCATCACTGTGGGCCTCTTCTGTGGGTGGGGTAGAGATGTCTGGACCCTCCTGTCTGGTGACGTTACGTAGTGGTCCTGCAGGGGTATAAAAGCATGATTATTGCATCTGTGTGTGTCATGGTGTGCAATGGGTGGGTGACCCTGTACCCCAGTGCTAGCATTCCTGTGTGGTGGCTTGTGTGATGATGGTTAAGGGTTGTTATGGGTATGTGCAGTGGGCATGCTTTAGTGCTGGGTGTCCATGCTTTGTTGTGTCATGCAGGGCTTGGTATTGGTATGTGTGGTTTGTGTTATTAGTACATTAGTGAGGAGTTGGAGTGATAGGGGAGGGGGTGAGGGTGAGGGTGGGGGTGTGTGATAGCATGCAGGTAGGGTGGGGGATACGATAGTTAAGATTTGACTAACCAGTGTCCATTCCTCCACCGACTCCTCCGAGGCCCTCAGGATGCATAATGGTCAAGACCTGCTCCTCCCATGTTGTTAGTTGTGGGGGAGGAAGTGGGGGTCCGCCGCCAGTCTGCTGAAACGCGAGGTTGTGCCTGGAGACCACGGAACGCATCTTCCCCCGTAGGTCGTTCCACCTCTTCCTGATGTCCTCCCGATTTCTTGGGTACTGTCCCACTGCGTTGACCCTGTCCACGATTCTTCGCCATAGCTCCATCTTCCTAGCTATGGAGGTGTGCTACACCTGTGATCCAAATAGCTGTGGCTTTACCCGTACGATTTCCTCCACCATAACCCTGAGCTCCGCCTCCGAAAACCTGGGGTGTCTTTGGCGTGCCATGGGGTGGTGTAGGTGATGTGTGGGGTGGTGGATGTGGTGATGAGTGTGGTGATGTGTACTGGTGTGGGGTGTTTTGTGCGTGGAAGTTGTGTGGGTGATGGTGTTGTGTGCCTTTGTGTGGTAGGGTTGTCTATTGCTGTGCTCTCTCTCTGTCGCCTTCGTCTCTAATTTTTGGTGGTAGGGGTTTGTGGGTGATGTGGGTGTGTGTTTTATATTGTGTTGGGTGTGTGGGAGTGGTGTTTGTATGTGTATCATGTGTGTGTTTTTTGAATTGTCCAATGTGGCAGTGTTTTGGAGATGTATGTGTATTTTGAGCGCGGCGGTGTGTACCGCCAATGGAATACCGCGGTTGAAAGACCGCCGCGTGGATTCGTAGGTCGTAATAGCATGGCCGTGTTTCTGTTGGCGTGACGGTGGAGGATTTGTTTTCGCAAGTTTATCACTGACATTTGGTGTGGCGGACTTGTGTGGGTGTCTGAATTTCGGCGGATTCCGAGATGTGGGTCATAATAGCTGTGGTGGAATTCCGCAGCCGCGGCGGTGTATTGGCGCTCTTCTGCACGGCGGTAAGCGGCTTTTACCGCCAATGTTTTAATGACCCCCAATGTTCTTTCCCCTTGAAAGTGTGTAGCAAGCCTGTTGATGCCTGGTCAAGAATGACTGTGTAAATGCTAACTTACTCCCTGTTGGAGAAAAACATTGCACCTTGGCAGTCCTTTCTAGGAGATCAGTGAAGTACTGCCTTTAAAAAAGTGGGACCAGACTACAGCATTGCTTCATTCTGCTCTCATATAAAATCCACCCAGTGCTCTGGTCACTTCCACCTATCTGCACCGAGCTCATGTTCCATGTGTACTACCACAGTTATCAAATGTGAGTCTATCAATATGATTATTGACAGCCCAGACATCCCAAGAGCAACATTAGGACCCCCTCTTCTGTTCTGTGCAACTTCAACCTACGTCAGATGATGTCCAACACTGGCCACCAAGGGCTGGTTCCATGTCAGGTGTCAGGGGATGCCCAGCGTTGACCCACAACGGTTAGATCTGTTTCAGATGCCAAGTGATGCCCAGCATCGACCCACAAGGACTGGGTGCTCATCAAAGGAGTTTTAACATTGATCATTAAACCCCAAGGGCTGGATACATGTTAGGTTTCACAGCGTTTACAATGTTGACCCACTACAGATGGATTCTGGTCAATTCTCAGGGGACATCCAATGTTGATCCACAGGGCTGGATCCAGGTCAGTTGTCAAGGGATGTCCAGCATTGACCCACAAGGGCTGGATGAGAGAAAGGGGATGTCCAATGTTGACCCACAAAGCTCTGGCTCTGAGTCAGGTTTTCAGGATATCAACATGAGATCTAAATCTAAAATGTGAATCATTTACATAATCAGCAGTTATCATGAAAATGTGGCATGTATTCGGTTCTCATGGACACCACGAAGGCAAAAGATCTGAGGTAAATGGATCCTCCATCTTGCACCCCTAGAAGAATTCTCGCACAGTTACCAGTAGAATATTTTCTCAGTGCCCCCAAGTTCTAAGCACTGCAGTAAGGACTTTAGGAATTTCACATTTAAACATGGCCAGCGCCTCTGGTTTACAAGAAGAGGGTTAAAACACTCAAGGCTTTATGTGGGCATGGTCCCTCTGGGTCTCAGACCAGGTAATAATTGAAAAGGGAAATTGAAACAGGCCCTGTAGGAAGCTGGCCTGCTTTGTGTTGGGTACCTATGGTACTCACACCTTATACCAGGTCCAGGTATCCCCTCTCAGTGAAGACTAGGCAGTGTCTAGAAGCCAGGGTCTCTAGAGGTAGCTGTGGATGAGCAGCCAAGGCCTATCTCGGAGACATGTAACACAGTACTTACACACTAGAAAGAAAACACTTGATTTTTGGAACACAGTATCAGAAAATACTAGAGAGGCAACCCTCCAATAGGTGGTAAGCAAATACACTATATATATATATATATATATATATATATATATACACCAATAAACAGTAAGAGGCATAGAAAGGTTAGAAAACAGTGTATAATAGCAATAAGCAATAGTAGCCATAGGGGGAGCCCAAACCATATACTAAGCTAGTCCCTAAGTGGAATGCGAACACAGTGCCCCCACCTAGGTACGTTAATTATGTAGAGGTGAGCTGGGAGTACTGGGAAACCACACAGGTAAGTAATGCAGTTCCCCCAGTGACCAGGAATGCAGGAGTAAAACACTGGATTTCCCCCAAACCACCCAAAGGATGAAAAGATGAAAAAGAAGTCACCCAGAACAGCCTGCAAGAAATCAGCAATGGATTACCAAAGATGGAAACCTGTGGAGAGAGGGGACTAAGTCCAGAAGTGTCTGTGGAGTCCAGGGGGAGTGGGAGATATTACCCACCCAGAGGTACCTTTTGGAGTTGGTCGACGAAGAAGGAAGACAGGTCAGCACTGCAACACAGAAGCTGGAGAAGAGTTCCTAATGTGTGCAAAAGATGTCCCATGCTGGATTGCAGATGGGTGTCGGTGAAGGATTTCCCCCAACAAGCCTTGGCAAAGGCAAATTTGTGGTTGGAGGAAAAAGGTGCTGCCGGGGACCAGCAAGGCCCAGGAGAACTCTACCCAGGAGGGAAAGTCACAGTGGACCCTCTGCATTGCAGAAGGCCCACAGGAGCAGAGGCAGCACTCACAGGTGTCCCACAGGACAGGAACACAGAAGTTGCTGAAGCAGCCCATGCAGCACCACAGAAGTTGCTCCCACGTCGCCGGAGGACCATGCAGAGGCCCAGGAGTTGCAGGAGGGAGCGCTGGGGGCTGAAGTTTCCCTTGGAGGTGAAGCAAATAAGCCTTGACAGCCGCAAAGGATGCAGTGCACGGGGTGCTGTCTTGCATGGAGTGGAAAGGACTTACCACCACCAAAGTACGACAGCTGGTAGAGAGGACCGAGGGAGACTCTCCGAACCACCACCCGTGATGCAGGACCCCCGCTACGCAGGATGAGGGGAGATCCATGCAGCCAGTTATCTATGCAGCCAGTTACCTGCAGATGCAGGGGAGTGATGCCTTTACCCCAAGGGAGATCCCTTCTTCTTCTTGTGCAGGCTGAAGAGTTGCAGTCTTCTGAGGATGCATGGCTGGTGAAATGTTGCAAAGCTGGCAGGAATTCTGGATACAATGTTGCAGAAGAGTCATCCTCGTGGATCTGCAGCTTGTAGGTTCCTGGGGTGTCCAGTCGCAGTTCCAGAGGCCAGAAGTCGAAGCAGAGGTTGCAGAGGAGTCCTGCTGGAATCTTGCAAGCTGAATCTGTGGACCCACCCCAGAGGAAGATCCCATATAGCCCAAAGAGAGGGCTTGGTCACCTACCCAGGTAACTACCTATCAGAGGGTGCCTCTGATGTCACCTGCCTGGCCTGGCCACTCAGATGCTCCCAGAGTTCCCTGCCAACCTTGGAGTCAATATGGCAGAACCCAGGGACCCTCTGGAGGAGCTCTGGGCACCACCCCTGGAGTTGTGATGGACAGGGGAGTGGTCACTCCCCTTTCCATTGCCCAGTTTTGCACCAGAGCAGGGACTGGGGTCCCTGAACCGCTGTGGACTGGTTTATACACAAAGGGCACCAAATGTGCCCTTCAAAGCAAAACCAGTGGCTCGGGGAGGCTACCCCTCCCAAGCCAGTCACACCTATTTACAGAGGGAGAGGGTGTTACCTCTCTCTCCCAAAGGAAATCCTTTGTTCTGCCTTCCTGGGCTTGATTAGATCAAGCAGCAGGAGGGCAGAAACCTGTCTGAGGGGTGGCAGCTGCCCAGAAAACCCTGTGAGACTGGTGGCTGCAATGCTGGGGGTCCTCTAAGGAGCCCCCAGAGTGCATGGAATCATCCTTCCAATACTTGCAACAGTATTGGGGTATGAATCCAACATGTTTGATACCAAACATGCCCAGGTTCGGAGTTACCATTATGTAGCTGGACATAGGCAGTGACCTATGTCCAGTACACATAAAATGGCATCTCCTCACTCAGAAAGTCCAGTAAAATGGGCTGGAGTTTGTGGGGGCACCTCTGCTAGTGCAGGGGTGTCCTCACACACAGGTACCTGCACCCTGCCCTCTGGGCTGAGAGGGCCTGCCATAAGGGTGACTTACAGTGACCTGGTGTAGTGACCTCTAGTGAAACCAGGTGCATGCACCCAGGTCACGCAGCTTGCAATGGCAGGCCTGCAGAACCCCCTTGCATGGGCTCTCTATTGGTGGCAGAATAACTGATGCAGCCCATAGGGATCCCCTGGAACCCCAATGCCCTGGGTACCTAGGTACCACATACTTGGGACTTACATGGGGGTACCAGTATGCCAATTGTGGGAATACAAAGTTACCAGCAACCAAATTTAGAGGAGAGAGCACAGTCACTGGGGTCCTGGTTAGCAGGATCCCAGTCAATACGGTCAAACACACTGACAAACAGGCCAAAAGTGGGGGTAACCAAGCTAGAAAGAGGCTACTTTCCTACAGGCTCTCACTTCACATCCTTAACATTAATTACAAAAATGTTGATTTATGAACAATGAACGAAAAGAACATTAGGTAATCCATGCCAGCAATTTACTTCCTGTTTATGTTTTACATGTTTTACTTAATCATGTATTTCCAAAGAGCTATTTCCATGGTGCTGATTGCAGTAAGCTGGCTATATATGCAGTGTGCCAAATGTAGAGGTACAATATGATGATAGTACAAGCGACCCTTATTGGTTTACAGGGTTGAATGTTACAATGCCAAAAGCTCTCTTCGTTGGTAGTGTGGGCGAGCAGTTAGGCTTATCAGAGGATAGTGCGAAGCATTTGTTGGACTCACAAAGGCAATAAATAAGACACACACTCAAGAAGGAACTCATGACCAATTGTTAGAAAAATTGTTACTTTGCTCATATTATGTTGCAACACCAGAATACTTTTATGTACTCAGCAGTGACTTACAGTACTAAACTTCTGGAGTTAAGGTGGGTACATGGTAAGGTCCAAGGCAGCGCCAACAGGTCACCTCAGGAGGGTTGTACGACGGGACACCGACTTTAAAAACAACTACTGCCTTAACAACGAGGTCGGAACACCGACCTCGTTCTTACTACTAATGATTTTACCACGAATGCCTTAACAACGATATTTCGTTGTAAAGGCATTCCTGATAAAACCATTACTAATAGGCACCATTCACCCTACATCCCTCACCCCACCCCCCCAACCCCACCCCAAAACCTAAAACCCCCAGACCCCCCACCCCCTCCCCAAAACCAAAAACGCCCCACCCCCCAACCCCACCCCAAAACCTAAAACCCCCTGACCTCCCACCCCCCCAAAACCAAAAACGCCCCACCCCCCCAACCCCACCCCAAAACCTAAAACCCCTGACCCCCAACCCCTCCCCAAAACCAAAAACGCCCCACCCCCCCAACCCCACCCAAAACCTAAAACCCCCTGACCCCCACCCCCTCCCCAAAACCAAAACGCCCCACCCCCACAACCTCACCCCAAAACCTAAAACCCCCTGACCTCCCACCCCCTCCCCAAAACCAAAAACGCCCCACACCCCAACCCCACCCCAAAACCTAAAACCCCCTAGCCCCCACCCCCTCCCCAAAACCAAAAACGCCCCACCCCCCAACCCTACCCCAAAACCTAAACCCACACTTACCTTAGTCAACCCCTTGTCACCTGCGTCGTCCTCCTTCGCCAACTCCCTTCTTTGTACCTTAACCACGCATGTTCGTTGTTCAGAACATAAGTAGTTAAGGCACAAAAAAACAGAATCGTGGTTAAAAAAAGCGTTGTTGCACTTTCATTAACCACGACTTTCGTAAAAAAAAAGTCGTAAAAAAGGATGTTTCCCCCTCAGGAGGCTTAGGGGCGTCCAGGTGCAGAGGTGCTTAGCATCAGGTGCCCCGTCGGTTTCAATGGGAAACGGTCTTGTGAAAAAGAGGTTGCATGTAGGGACTGGGGGGGCCAGTCTGGGTGAACCAACATGGGACTCAGCTCCAACGGTGCTCGGGGATGTCGGGACACTGTTGGTCCTCTTCTCCTTAGGTCGGGGCGGCCAGGTACAGAGGTATCCTGAGGCATTGGGTTTTCGTCACCGGAGGCAGTCACGGTAGAGGGGCCTGTACAAAGAGGCTGCAAGCGGCATTGGGAAGTCCACTGTTGGAAAACCCTTGCTGGGCTTTGGCTCTGGAGAGCCTGGGGACCATGCTGGCACCATTGGCCTACTTCAATTCGGGCTAGGGGGCACGGGTGAAGTGGTGCTGTCCTGTGTCAGATTTTGGCGGCCCTAGGTTCTCGTGAGTCTTCTTTGGTGGCACCAGGGTGCCGGGAAGGAGCTCTGCTACTCCATGGGAGATCCTGGTTACTTCGCAAAGTGCTGGCAGTCCTCCCAGGCTTTTGGAGGCAGAACTACTGCAGGACCAATTGTCTTTGGCACAACTGCTGAGAACAGCAGACAGGTAGGCGGGGCTGGGGTCAAGTCAGTTGCTCCTCTTCAGTTCCTGTTTTTCGCAGCTCTTCAGGTCCTTCTTCTTTAGTCCAACAAATCTGTTCTTCAGGTGTTAGGTGGGCCACCTAAATACTCAATTTAAGAGTGATTAGGGGAGCGTAGGGTAATAGCCAAATGGGCTACTTACCGTTGGGGTGCCTAAACACCCTAGATGACCACTTCCTGTGGGGAATGGACATATCCCTATCCCAGAAGGCTTAGTTCCAACTAAAAACAAGATGTTGGAACCCTTCCTTGAGTTTCCATTTCGGCAAGCCCACCATAGGAGTGTGGCTGGCCCGAAGGTGGTACACGCCTGCTGACTAACTAATTCTCCCATCTGTCCTAGTGTCAAATGGGCCTCGTGGCAGGGGGTGGCTACACCCATGGCTGGGGAAGCCAAGGGTTGCATATCAAAGGCGGCAGGGCCTTTGAAGCCCCTGGCCTTGGTATGCATATCTGCTAGGCATCCTGCTGGAGTAGGTGACAACACCCCTCTTCGGAGCAGGTTTTGTTTCTGACCTCTGAGAGTGCGGGATCTCACCATCCAGGTGGTCAGAAACCTGTCTGTGGTGGGAGGCTGGTTGAGATCTTTTGATTTTTTTTCCACAATACTGCAAGGGTGCCTGCATTGGTGCTAGGCAGCACACAATACAGCAGCTCAAGGAGAGAGCAGAAATTCTCTGTATCTTTGTAAATATAGAGAATTTCTGCTCTCTTCCTTTCACGCAACACAGCACAGCACAGAAAGTTCCCTTGTTGCACCCAGTTGTGTGCAATGATAGTAAATATTCCACCCAATCATTCACTTCTCTGCAGAGTTTGCAGAGCAGTGGTCACCTTTTCCAGTTACATTGGTGATTCTGTACAAATGTGTGCGAAGGTGATACACAGGTGTCAGCATTTTGACAAGGCGAAAGGAAAAGAAAATTCTCAGCTTACAAGTGAGTGGGAATTACACCATTTTAGTTAATATTTTTTATCCCACTCTAAATGCCTGCAAACATTGAATTTTTATTACTGGATGAGGAGTGCTCCAGTGGCAAAATCATATTTTGTCTTGAGTGTCGAACATCCATGCACCATTCCAGCTCTTATATACACAGCCCTACCTTAAACCTTCTACTGACACAAAACTACCCTAGGAGAACGGCAATTGGTAATTGCACGTGTTCTACTATTCTGTATCCCCCAAGTCTCCTGATACAAATGGTACTTTACTTGTGTGGGTAGGAGAAGTGCCCGCAACAGGAAACGACCCAAGGTCAAAAAGTGCAGCCTCTCACCATTGCAAGTGGGACGATATTAGGAGTTAGCCAAGCTCCCTGGGCCCATATGCAAAATCAAAACTCAAAAGAATCAAATGTCTTCTTGCTTGCCATTGGGATGAGGGGTGGGGGCAGAAAGAATGTTGCCCCCTTCAGTTGCTGTGGGTGCATAACCATGCCCATGGTGGTAGGCAGCCCAACCCCTGTATTTTATTTTTTTAATTCCTTGCTGTCTAGTGGGCTGTTTGCCCCACTAAGGAGCTGATCTGGGGTAATTACCTCCATCTCCCTCTAGCGAGACAGAAATACTGTGTCCCCATTTATGCTGGGTGGGGGTATGGCCATACCCATGGTAGGCAACCCCCACCCCACCTTTGTTTTTCAAACAAAATTACTCCCTGGCATCTAATGTGCTTTCTCCGTCCTGGAGGGGTAGATTGGGGTAATTATGCTATCTGCCATCCAGGTGGGCAGAAATACTAGTCCCCAGTTATGTAGGGTGGGGGCATGGCCATGCCCATAGTGGGCAGCCCCACTCCTCCTTGCTAAAAAAAAAAAAACCCTGGTGTCTAGTGCAATTTCTACCCCCTGGGGCAGACTGGAGGTAATAAAACCCAATCTATCCAGGGGAGCAGAAACACTGTGCCTGATTTTGGGGGAGTGTAGGTTGGTTGGGGCATTACTGTGGCCACTTTGGGCAGCCCCCACCCCTAGGCTTTTCTAAAAAAAAAAGTATTTCTAGAGTCTAGTGGGCTTTGTGCCTCCCCGAGGGGGGTGCAGATCAGGGGGCAGATTAGGGAGCAGAGAGACTGCCATGCCCAAAAACGTAAGGGGGGAGCAAATGCCATTGCCCAAGGGGCCGCTCCCACTCCCTGGGGTCTAATGAGTGGATCCCTGCTTGGGGTCGCCCTCCTGCAGCCATCCCCAAGCAGGGATCCACCAGGGAACGGTACCATTGGCAAAGGAGATTATCCCCTTTCTGATGATACCTCTCCTGTCTTCCTCAGTGCTCAGGGAACTGTGATAGTCCCCTGACCACTGAGGCAGTGAAGGTGAAACAAGCTGATTGGCTCATTTCACTTTAGTTTTCACTGAAATGACATCAGTGCACTGAACGTCGTTTCAGTGAAAGGTAAAAACAGCCTTGGGAGCTGGGAAAGCTTTCCCAGCTCCCGAGGTTGTTTTTAGAAAAACAAATCCCTCTGCTGTTCACAGCAGAGGGATTTCCTGGTTGTGTGAAGAGGACGGAACAGTTCTGTCCTCCGCACGTGACCACCGTGGCTGAGGAGGGAACTGATCCGTTCTCAGCACCGAAGAGGTCAGATGTGCCATATTTGGTTACATTTCTAAAGCAGGCTGTCACGTCATAGGTCATCCTTGGGCTAAGAGGAAAAACTAGTAAGAACAAAAAAATGCTTAGATGGACCCTGAAATTAAACAAGCAATGGCAAAGCCAATAAGTCACGCCTACACAGGAGCTATTGTCTTTGCCAATATGTTTTAGCTATGTTGTACACAAGCAAGGCTGCTATAACACAGGACTAAAAGTTAGGGGGTAAATGAGAGTGGCATGGAGTGGTGTGTGGTAAAGTGGTGTACAGTGGAGTGTTATAGTGTGGCATGGAGTAGTGTAGAGTGGTGTAGAGCTGAGTAGCATTGAGTGGAGTAGAGTGGAGTGAAGTGGCATGTCATGTAGTGGCATGGTGTGGTGTCTAGTGTTGTGGAGTGTCGTTGACGGGTGTAGAGTTTTGTAGAGTAGAATGGAGAAGAGAGGAGTAGAGTGTCAGAGTGAAGTAGAGTGTTGTATAGTTTAGTTGCATAGAGTGTCGTGGAGTGGTGTAGAGCAGGTATGTAGTTGCACAGAGTGGAACAGAATGTTATAGAGTAGAGTGGAGTAGAGTGGAGTAGAGTGGAGTGGGGTGGAGTGGAGTGGCCTACAGTGGAGTGAAGTAGTGTGTCATTGACTAGAGTGGAGTAAAGTAGCATGGATTGGCATAGAAGGAATTGCGTAGAGCATCATAGAATGGAATATTGTTGTAGAGTGACATAGAGTTGAGCACAGTGTTGTAGAATAGAGTGGCTTAGAGTTGAGTAGATTGTCATAAACCCACTCTGTGCCTGGCCTGGTAATCTGGGTCCACCTCCTAAAGTATCCAAGGAAGTAAGAAACTTTGGAAAAACCATGGACTCCAAGTTGTCAAAGAATGCCCAAGTCGACAAATTAGCCAGATCAAGCTTCATTACTATGGAGACTTTGCAACACATCTTCCCCCCCACCTGGGATTTCCACACAGAGTCCAGGCTACTCGCTCTCCTGTACTGCCTAAACTGGATTACATCAATGGCCTCTACCACGGATTATCTATGAAAAGACTATAACAGATTCAGAACACTTCTGCCAGGCTTCTTCTAAATGTAATACCACAGGCCCACATGTCCTCTTCCTTAAGGGCCCTACATTGGTTACTGATTGTCACAAGATCCATCCTCAAAGCAATACATGGAACAGAACACAATTTCATCAGGAATAAAATCACCAAACACATTCCAATGAGGAACTTCCACTCCAGATTGATGTAATGTACAGTGCTGTATAGTACAGTGGTGTAGAGTACACTGACACAGAGTAGGGTGGTGCAGAGTAGAATAGAGAGGTATACAGTAAAGTGTCATAGAGTGCAGTGGTGCAGAGTAGATTCAAGTGTTGTAGAGTGTTGTGGTATAGAGGCATTGGCATAGAGTGCATTGATTTAGGGTGCAGTAGAGTGGCATAGAGTAGAATGATGCAGAGTAGAGTGCACTGCCATAGAGTAGAGTGGTGCAGAATAAGTGATGTAGAGCACAATGGTGTAGTGTAGAATGGTGTATAGTGCAGTGGAATAGACTAGAGTGTTGCAGAGTTTAATATAGTGGTGTACAATGCAGTGTGGAGTGGCGTAGAGTACAATGGCATAGAGTGTAATGGTTTTGAGTAAAGTGGTGTTGAGTGCATTGGTGTTGAGCAGAGCGACGTAGACTGCAGCGATGTAGAATAGAGTGGCGTGGAGTGGAGTGTTGCAGGGTGGAATGCAGTGGCATAGAAAGCAGTAGCGCAGAATAGAGTAGAGTGGCCTAGAGTGCAGTGGCATAAAGTGGAGTGGCACAGAGTGGAGTAGGGTGGGGTGGAGTGCAGTGGCATAGAGTAGACTGTTTCAGAGTAGAGTTAAGTGGCATAGAATGGAGTGGTGCTGAGCAGAGTGGAGGGCCTAGACTAGAGTAGTGTAAAGTGCAGTGGTGAAGAGTGCCCTGGTGTAGCAGAGTGTATTAAAGTGCACATGCATCGAGTAAAGTGGTGTAGAGTAGAGTTGAGAGACATACAGTGGAGTGGCATGGAGTGCAGTAGAGTGGCATAGAGTGGTGCATGAGTAGAAGGCAGTGTTGTGTGGCAGAAAGTGCTGCTTTGCAGAATAGAGTGTTGTAGAATGCAGTGGTATAGAGTGAAGTGGTGTAGAGTGCAGTGGTGTAGAGTAGAGTGGTATGGAGTAGAGTATAGTGTCTTAGAGTGCAGCCGTGCAGAGTAGTTTAGCATAGTGTACAGAGGTGTAGAGTGCACTGGTTTGAAATAAAGTGGTGTAGAGTGCAGCGATGCAGAGAAGAGTTGAGTTTTGCAGGATAACTGCAGTGGCGTAGATTGGAGTGACAGTGAGTGGACTGGCTCTAAGAGCAATGGTGCTGAGTGCAGTGGCATAGAGAACATTGTTTCACTGTGGAGTGGAGTGGTGCACAGTAGAGTATAGTGGTGTAGAGTGGAGTGGTGTAGAATGCAAAGTAGATTAGCATTGCGTAGAATGGATAGGCATGGAGTGCACTGGTGTAAAGTAAAGTAGTACAGAGTAAAGTGCATTGGCATAGAGTGCAGTGGGATAGAGCGCAGTGTTTCAGAGTAGAGTGGCATAGAGTCGAGTGGCACAGAGTGGAGTCATGTGTGGAGTGCAGCTGTGAGGAGTGCAGTGGTGCATAGAGATTAGTGTGGGGTAGAGTGCATTAGCACAGAGTAGATGGGTGTAGAGTAGAGAGGTGTAAAGTGATGCAAAGTAGAGTGTAGTGACACAGTATGGAGTAGTGCAGAGTAGACTGCAGTGTTCTGGAGTGGCGCAGAGCAGATTAAAATGAGGTAAAGTGAAGTATGCATGGTGTGGTAGCATAGTGCCATCACAGACACACATCTTCAATTGAAGTCACAGTTACATTTGCACAGACATCCAGTTTTCCTGATAAAAGAATACAGCAAACAAACAATGTGTGGTTATTTGTTTTGATCACATTAAAATATGTATTTCTACCAAACTTCAGAATCAGTAAAAATTTGCTTAATTTGTGCTTTTCTATTTCTGATAAAATCTGAAATATCTGCATAGTCCATTTAAAGACATATACATTTTGTTTTTCAATAGACAAACAATAACATTGTACAGCCTTCCTCAAGCACACCCCCAGAAGCCAGCATGATTGTCACATAAATCCTCACACTTTGAAGTCAGAGAAAGAAATGTAAACACCAAGATCCCTGGAAGTCAAAGCCTGACATATTACCTCTGTTTTTGAATGCACAGCTGTGCAGCCTAAAATAAATAGAGCCAGCAAATAGAAAGCAAGCAATTTGAGTTACAAATCACAAAGCCAATGGTAAGCATTGGACAGGGTGCATTCACAGCAAAGCTTACCGACATCCAGACATGTTGTTAACGCACCAGACAGCTCTACTGCCTGGTAGACTTCGAACTAAAAAGGTCTACGGAATAGATAATCATGAATGACTGTAACAGATAAAAGAAATGAGCCCCAAAGTTTGAATGATGTAAAATAGCCCTCCCCAAGACAACATTGTGAAATTTGACAAAACATGCAGGGCCTAGGACGTAGCGTAATGGTAATGCTAAAATCTGGACAAAGGAAAGAGGGCCCAGATGATTAAAGTCTTAGTGGACAAGGCAGATAGAAACAATCTCTTTAGGCAGGGCAGGAATGGACTATGGGGCCAATAGGGCAATTAGGCAGTGTCTGATGGGTTAGTCTCAAAGGTCAGTCTGTGAATTATTTTTTGGGCTGTTTGTGGGCCTGTTTCATGATCTGCTGGGCCAGATTTCACTGTTGATTTCCCTGATATTAAAACATTTCCTTCAGCAAGCTCAAATACTTGCAGTCTTCCATACCTTGCAAACTATTTATACAGCATCTCTTCGTAAGTTTAAAACTGCCCCAGTTTGTAAACCGAGCCACTTTTATAGTTAACTAATTTACAAATCTGAGCAACCTTTATTTTGGAGCCCAGTCCTATTTTCTGTCCCAGCCCAGACCTGCCTTTAGGTACTGAAAGACAACAAAGAGGAGAGATGAAAATGCCTAGGGAGTTGGAAGATGAGACAGGGCACTGTGTCATAAATCCAAACTGCTCTGGCAAGAGCATAGGAAGGAAGGCAAAGGCAGAGTATGTTACAGTATTCTAGGTGGGATAGAATCTCTGCCAGGACCACTATCTGACAAACTTCCAGTGGGGAACTCTTGTGCAGGAGGCCCAGCTGAAAGAAACAAGAGTTAGAGATGCTGTTTATCTATGTTGCTAGTGACAGAGACTGAAGTGTTTCTACTTACAGGCAGAATTTCTGTTTTCTCAGTATTGACTTGGAGGGAATTATGGCTCATCCAAGAAACCACAGAGATAAGACATTATTGAAAATTCATGAGACTGTGAGTTGCTTTGTTGTGCAATCAAATCAGAATTTGTGTGCTGTTGGCATAAAACTTTGAATGGATACTGAAAACGCATTAGCAAAACCAGTAGGTCTTGCCTATGTGAGAGCTATTGGTTTTGACAATGTGTATTAGCCATGTTGTACACCAGTGTGGCTGGTGTTCAGCATGGCTGAAAGTAAGTGGCGTGGAGCAGGGTGGGATGGGGTAGACTGGATTGTGGTGGAGTAGGTTTAAGTAGAGTGGGCAGATTGGAGTGGGGTAGATTTGGGTAGAGTGGAGTGGTGTACATTGGGGAGATTGGAGTGGGGTAGATTGGAGTAGAGTGTGGTAGAATGGAAATTGGTGGATATGGGGTAGAATGGGGTAGACTGGGGTAGATTGTAATGTAGTGGAGTGCGGCAGGTTAGAGTGGGGTAGAGTTAGGTAATTAAAAATGGAGTAGATTGGAGTTGAGTGGGATAGATTGAGGTAGACTGCAGTATAGTGGAGTAGCGCAGATTGGAGTGGGGTAGAGTTGGGTAGTTTGAAGTGGAGTGGATTGGAGTTGAATGAGCTAGACTGGGGTAGAGTGTGGTAGATTGGGGTAAAATTAGAGTACACTGGATTGCAGTATGGAAGATTGGGATAGATTAAAGTTGAGTGAGATAGATTGGAATGGAGTGGGGTAGATTAGAGTGGCTTGAGGTAGATTGGGGTAAATTGGGGGTGGGTGAGGTAGACTGGAGTGGAGTGGGGTAGATTTGAGTGGACTGGTGTAGAATAGAGTGGAGTGTGGTAGATCAGAGTGCAGTGGGGTAGGTTGGAGTAGATTGGAGTGGAGTGAAGTGGGGGGACATTGGGGCGGATTAGTGTGGAGTGGAATGGAATTGTGTGGCATGGAATGGCGTGAATTGTAGCATAGTGGAGTGGCATTGTGTGGCGTTCAGTGAAATTGTGTGGAGTGATACTGTATTGTGTGGTATTGTGTGGCATGGAGTGGAGTCGAATTCTGGGGCATTGTGTGGCGTGAAGTGCAGTTGTTTGGCATTGTGTGGCATCAAGTGGAGTGTAATTAAGTGGCATTGTGTGGTGTGGAACTCTGTGACATGGAGTGGAATTCTATGTCAGGACCGGAGGCTTCAGATTATGCTTCTCTCTCTTTACTGCAAAAAATACAGCAGCCAATCAAAACTTAAACAACCAGAAAACTACATTTCCCATGAACCCACCAATCATAGGGCTGACTCCTATATATTAGTCTCTGCCAACACAGTCCGTTCTCTTTCTTTGCTGCTGCAGCCTAGAGATAAGTTCTTTCTTGTTTGTGCAACTTTACTCTATTTCTGTGAATGATCTTCTGTGATTCACAGCGTGGAGTGGGAGCGGGCTCTGCGTGATTCGCAGTGCTTTATTTTCACTAAGCCGCTCTCTTGATCATTTTTATTCACAATCATTGCGGCCAGAATACTTTTGCCTCGGCAAGGTATTCCCCAAAAGCGGGCGTGGCCCACGTCTTGCTTGGGAGTCCCACGGACTCCTAGACCGCGAGCACGCATAAAGAGGACTAGTCCTCTTTTTACTACCATGTTGTGCATGTACACTCGCTCTCTCATTGCGAGTTGAGGAGCGAGGTGCTTGTTTTGCATGCAGCGATCGGAAAGGAGTCTATTTTTAGTTCTTTCCGATCGCGTTATGTATTCCTGAGCCCAGTATTCAGAACGCCAGACGCGTCGCGTTTAACATTCAAAGGCTTTGCCTTCGGGAAGAAGCAGGGGCTCCCTCCACATCTTATACAAAAATTGGCTGTGATATTTATATATTTATATATCTATTTTCCAACCTCATCTGCACATCTCCCTGTTGGGGCCCTTCCCCCCTATTGAACTCCTCCATACATCCCGCTTTATCATGGCGTACTAAGCCGAAGAGGATGAATACTACCAGGATAAACCTGGAATAAATGAGGAACACCTTATGGAGAAAAGACTAGTGGAGGCACTGGGGTATCACGTCCAGGACTCAGTTAACCAGGCTCTTATTAACGCTTTGAAACCTTTCACTCAACCCCTTATGCGTTTTTGCCAGCTTGAATTGAGAGGCCGCTCTCTACTTGATTCTGGTTCCCAAGACCAGCCTTCGGAAGCGGGCGCTGCCCAAGAAGCCTCAAAAAGACCCACGTCCTCCACTGACATTTTGGCGCACATGGCTGCGTCATTCATGCAAGACCATGGATATGGATCCTTTAATAGTTTGGAAGTTCCAGAGACAGGGCTGGAACCTTCCTCCCTGACTGATGGCCTTCCTTCTTCTACCTCACATTCTTCTGGTTCGATCATGAAGATCCCAAACCTCCTGGATGTGCAAGACCATAGTTCCTCTTCACACACTCTGTCTTTCGACCCCGAAAACATAATCCACCCCCGTTCTTCAGAATGGATCCCTTGTACAGAGGTTGCGCTCTATGTTCAGGATCACATCAGGAAAGGTTTTGACCGGGATGTGCGAATCACCTTACGATCAGAGTGCCCTCGTCCTACTTTGATGGGTAAAGTGGCAGATACGCTTGATTTAGACCCCAATATGGCAACATTTATGAAAAAGTTTTCCAATGATTCTAAAAAAGGACTAGATCATGCACGGAAAGGTTGCCAAGATAAGTTACTAGACATTTCAGGAACGAACACGAAAATCCCACAGTTGGCAGTTCAAGCCAAAGAATCAGATTCTCCCTTGGACCTTCAGACTGTTCTGGAGTGGGCTCAATGAGCCATATGCTTATTGAGCAAAGCGAAGTATGCCATGTCCATGGAGCGTAGATGTTCCTTTTTGATGCGAATTGTGACCCTAACCTAGCAGAATTGTCTCCCAACGTCGCGGGCTCTCTAGTGAATGGCTTACTTTTTGGCGACAAATTTGTAAAGGACTTAGGGAAGTACCTAGACAAGGCTCAATCTTCAATGAGAAAAATGTTCAACAGGGGACTTTTTCCTAGGGCCGGACGCTACAGGGGTCGAGCGTCAGGCCGAGGTTACTCCCAGACCTCTGGAGGCTACAACCAACAAGCCCAAGGTTACAATTCCAGGTTTGGATTCTACCCAACGGTTACCGTAGCGGTAGAGGTCGTGGTTTCCGCAACAGCAGAGGCGGCTTCAGCTCAGCCGACAGAAATTCCACAGGTGAGAATCATTCCGTTTTCAACAGTTTTTTCTGGGGGGGTCGGTTAAAACAACACATAAAAGCATGGGAGAGTATCTCTTAAGACCCGTGGATTCTCCAAACGGTGCGGGGATACAGAATAGAATTTTACGCCACTCCTATTCAGGAGTCACTTCCACGTCCCATTCTTTTTTCCCTAGCAGAGAGTTCTTTCATGGATGAGGAAATTGCACTTCTGCTGCAGAAACGTGACATTTTCCATGCCAGTCGTCACCCCACAGGGTTCGTCAGCTCCATTTTTCTGGTTCAGAAAAAAGGAGGAGGGTCTCGCCTAGTTCTCAATCTGAGAGATTTCAACTCATGGGTTGTTTACTGACATTTCAAGATGGGAGGCATCCATCTCTTGAGAGATCTTCTTCAAGAAGGCGATTTCTTAGTTCGTTTAGATCTCAAGGACGCCTACCTCACGGTCCCTATTTTCGAACCACACCGCCGTTATCTTCAATTCTGTTGGCGGGGGATTTGGTATGAATTTGCTGTTCTTCCTTACGGCCTTTCTTCCACCCCTTGGTTGTTTACCAAACTCCTGAGACCGGTGGTTCAACTTCTCAGGGAAAGAGGAGTTTGTCTCATCATTTATTTAGACAACACCCTAATCATGGCTCAATCAGAGGAATCGGTCCTTATTCATCTTTCTTGGACGATTCAACTTCTTCAGGACCTAGGGTTTCTCATCAATTCAGAAAAGTCAATTATGACTCCTGCCAAGGTTATCGAATTCTTTGGTTTTCAAGTCGACTCCATCAAAGCCCAACTGTTGTTGCCTCTTGCAAAGAGGACTTCCATCAAGAAAGAGCTGAGGAGAGCTCTTGCCTCTCCGACTATATCATTGAAGACCCTTGTGCCTTTAGTGGGTCTGTCAGCCTCGTCCATTCAAGCAATCTTTCCGGGCCCTCTTCATTATCGAGCCTTACAACGACTGAAGATCCTTCATCTTCGCAAGGGTTTATCTTCTGCGGAACAGATTGTTCTGTCAACAGAAGCCAGAGTGGAGATAGATTGGTGGTTGTCCCACATGGATGCATGGAATTTTTGCTTCAATCCCGGAAGTGATTATAGAATCGGATGCCCGCCGATGGTCACATGAAGGGTTGAACCTTCATGTCAACTGCCTGGAACTAATAGCATGATCATTTGCAATTCACCCCGTATCTTCTCGTTAATCTAAATGTTGTATTCTTCTTTGGATGGACAACATTTAGGCGGTCCAGTATATCAATTGCCTGTGAGGGATCAGCTCCTGTGTTCTGGTGGAAATCGTGAAGGAGTTTTGGCAGTTTTGTCTGCAACACCACATTTCAGTGACTGCGGAATACCATCCGGGTCGAGCCAATATGATTGCAGAGTGGAATTCCCGTTTTCTCAGGGATGGCAGTGATTGGCAACTGAACCCTCAGATCTTCGCAAGGTTAAACCTTCAGTGGGGTCCTTGTGTGATAGATCTCTTTTCCTTGAGACTCAATGCTCAATTGACTCAATTCTTCAGCTGGAGGCCAGACCCATTAGCGTCGGGGATAGATGCTTTTCTCCAGTCTTGGGAGATGGGGATCCTTTATGTGTTTCCTCCATTTGTCATGATTCAGAGAGTACTCTCTCAGGCGAGGAGACAGAAAGCAGTGTTGATTTTGGTGACCCCCATTTGGAAAGCACAGCTGTGGTTCTCGGTGGCGATGTCTATGTTGTGTGCTCTCAAAATTGCGATTCCGCCGGACCCTCAACTGCTGTTGGACCCAGTGGGGTCTGCTCATCCTTTGATAGAGACAGGGCAGCTGGTCCTTATGGCGTGGAGAATTTCTGAAGACGCTTGCAAGTGCCGGGCGTTTCGGACAACGCAATGTTTTTCTTGTCCCAATCTTGGGCTCCTTCCACCCACAAAAGATATCAATCTTCATGGAAGAAATGGGTGTGTTGGTGTGGTGAGCAAGGTATTAATCCCTTGGGATCCTCAATTGCTATGATCGTCAATTTTCTTTCCGACTTAGCCGCTCAGGGCTTAGCATAGAGAACCATCAACAATCTCAGATCAGCAATTTCTGCTGGTCATCCCCCTATTTTCTAGCTTACGAATCAAGAATTCTATTAAGGACACGGAGGCGAGGATTATCCCAACCATAGAGAAATTACTGTATTATTTTTTCTTTCTATTTGGAAGTTGTAATATGTATTATGTTTTATGATTGTTTACCCTCCCGTTATTGTGTATAGCCATGAATAAGATATTATTGGCATGCTTTTTTCTTGTTCCTAGATACAGATAACAAGGGCACCTGATCAGTGTTTTGGAGATGGAAGTTCTATTGAGATCTGATGTTCTTCAGGAGGATAGTCAGGATCTTTCCCTGAATTGGTTTGGTTGACGAGATTCCAGTTCCAAAGATTCAAGTACTTTTTTCGTTTCATTGCAAGGAAAGAGGACGGACTGTGTTGTCAGAGACTAATATACAGGAGTCAGCCCTATGATTGGTGGACATTGTTATATGGGTTCATGGGAAATATAGTTTTCTGGTTGTTTAAGTTTTGATTGGCTGCTGTATTTTTTGCAGTAAAGAAAGAGAAGCATAATCCTTGCCTCGTGTCCTTAATAGAATTGAAAATTCTTGACGCATAAGTTAGAACATTTTTTATTGTTTGCCATTGTGTCGAGGAGAAATGAAGGTAAAAACAAAGAAATCTGTACTTCATACAAGGAACAGCATTTAGGTTAAAAGCAACCCAAAGGTGTTGGTTAAAGGAAGCGTTGAACTGTAAATGAAAGTCACAAACAACTTCATGCGTCCAAGGCATTGGCTTGTTGAAAAACCTGTACTTCATGCAAGGAATGTGAGTTATGTCATAAGCACCCCAAAGGCGTTTTTAAAAGGAAGTGCTGAACTGAAAAACACATTCAAGAAGTGCTTCAAGAGTCCATGGCATTTGCTTACTGCTGTAAAAGGAATCACCGAACCCCACCAAAGAAAAAACAGTACGAAAAAAAGATGCTGGTCAAAGGGAGCGCTGAACCGCAAAGCAAAGTCTCAACCTGCTTCGAGAGTCTGCGGCATTTGCTTGTTTCTGTAAAAGGAATTTCCAAATTCCAACAAAAAACTGTAGAAAAAAATGGTGGTGAGAAAAATTGAAAAAAGTATCCTGATTCACAGTGCGAGCAGCTGAAAGACAGCAGAAGGAAACAAATAAAATGAAATCAATTACAACGTGGTACATGCTCATCAGAAACAAAAGGAAGGAAGCAGCTAAAAAGAATGACAATTAAGCCAGAAGATGGTACGTAATGGGCGCGCTCCAAGCTCTTTACTGTATAAAATACCCCTTGCAGCAACATCGCATGCGTGCTGAGCGGCGCAACATAAAAAACGATTGAATTTAGCGAGAGGAGAAACATAGATTAGACTTTGAAAAGAGTCTGCCTAAGTGATAAGTCTGGTGAAAAGCAAGCTGAATTGTCCTAAAGGCAGAGCACAAAGGTGGAAGAGAAATGATCTGGGAAGTACTCAACAATCCGGACCATGGTCTCAGACTCTGACTTGTCATAGGCATAACAGCTTGATGCTATGGGGCCATGTCAAAAGCTGCAGACGTACTGAGCACAATGAGGGCTGCTGAGCCCCCTTGTTCCAGTACTAGCCAGAGATCATCAAGCATAGAAACCAGTAGCGGCTGCCGCCCACACAAAGTGGTGGGGTAGCGCAAAGGGGAGGATCAGCGTGGGGTCTGGTGGTGCAGTGTGGGGGTTTGAGAGGAAATTATAATAATAAAAGAAGACTCACTTGCTGCTACTGCTGCCGGCTGCCTCGATGCTCCTCTGCTTCCGGAAGTCTGTGGGCCAGCAGAGGCTTCCCACCCAATCCAGATGCTGCTCTCATGCTATTACCCAGCATGAGAGCAGCACCAGGATTGGTCTGAGCAGCCTGATTAGGTGCTCACTAGGGGACTGAGAATATGTGCATAATCCCCATCTGGCTGTGCAACACAGCTCGGGTTGGAGAACTATAAGTGTGCATGTCTTTAAACGACTGTAGCTTTTAAACGACGAACTAGAGGGGGTAAATCCTTCAAAGCTTTAGGGACAAAAGACCGTAACAACCTACCCATGCAACAGAGGCTTATTGACTCAGAAACCCGTTTCAGAAAGCAACTTAAGACATGGGTTTTGGGAGTTTCTGATACGTTCTGCTATTCTTTGATACTATAAAATATCAAGTACACATTGGTGAAGCTCCAGCAATTTTCTGCACTAGCTCCAGAATACCTCTCAGGGAGTGACAGTCTGGACGTTATAAATGCGTAATTCAATTCAATTCAATTCAGTGCCAGTTTGGCCACTCTAAGACGGCCGACCAAACAGACATGCACATTTAGTGTGCCAACCACTCCTCCTCCCAGTCCCTACTGCTGTAAATCCAGGATTGCTTGGCCCGCCCCACTGGACACTCAGATCGACTCACCCAGTGAAAAATAAAATGGTAATATATATTTTTTATTATCATTTTATTTTTCAACTGCTGGCGCAGTGGGGCAACGCTCCTCCGCCATTACGGAGAAGCCACCGCTGACAGAAACAAGGGCATTTTCCATACTATACAATGAGCAGAAACTCAATGGTGTAAAGTCAGGGGTATTGCTAGATTCCAGCTGAGAGCTGATTTATTTTTCAACATTTTTAATTGGGAAATGAAGCAGAAAATTTAGTCTAAATGTATTTGAATTGGCTGGGTGAATAGAAGGTTTCAATGGAAAATGGAAAGACAAGCTCTTGTTTTGAGTCAACGTGTGTCTGGTGAATGAGGAGGAACATTAGTGGTGACCGGCCTAATGTGGAGGGCCAATCATATGCTGAGCTAGGCCCAAGGCTATACAGGCATTGGTGTGGCAGGAATGTTACCCTAAGATAAAGCTTCCTAAAGAGCGAACTAGGATAGGGAGAGACAATCTGCTGGAGGGATTGCAAATTTGATAGATGAACCTGGAAGTTGATATGCTAATTTAATGTAAGCAAGCAGAGCAAGCAGAGCATGTGGATGAATAGTAATTTTAAGGCCCAGAAACAAAAATAAAGCTTGAGGAAATTGGTTGAGTCAAACATGACTCTTTTAGTAAGCTAGTAAAAACACCACCCTTTTGGTCATAACAGGACGTGCATTGATTTATACCCAGTGCATAGGCAGAGCAAGGTCGAACATGAATGCATCAAAATAATGGACATTTATATATAGCCAGTTTTAATGAAAGTAGATTTTCGCCTTGCTGGCAGCAACTGATATCCTCCTTTAATTACAGTGATGTCCTGTCTTGCTGCCAGCATATTTTGCCCTCAATTTTATTCACAGTGTGGTTCTGGCCTTGTGTCTTACATCTGGAGCCCAAGTTTTGCCAAAAGTGATTTTGGCCTTCTGCCAGTGTCTGGTGCCCTTAGGTTTAATAACAGTGTGGATCTGGCTTGGTGTCAACGTCAACTTCTGGTGCCCCTAGGTTTAATATAATGTAACTCTAGCCTGCTGCCAGTGGCTGGTGCCTCGAGGTTTAGTAACAACATTGTTCAGGACGGCTGCTAGATTGTGTTCCCTCTGGTGTAATAGCATGTGAAGGGCTGGACCAGCATGTGAAGTGCTGGACCAGCATGTGATTCTGACCTCAGCCTGTCCAAGGCATGGGTGACACCCTCCTGTAACCACTTTGCTCCACACGGGGATGGAACGTAGAAGAGACAAGGAATCCCAGGTAGCATGAAAAAGCTACATGCACAACAAATTACGGAACAAGGCTAAGAAACTGGGCAGCTGACAGCAGGAGGGAAATCACAGAGTGGTGACAAGTAGCAGCTGACAAATGTTCATCTCCAGGGGAACACCAGAAATCAGCAACAGGGTGAGGAACTGTTGAGTACGAGCCTGCAACTGTGTTGTGACCGAAGAAGAAATTCTGAAACTGTTTACATTGTTCTGAAAAGGAAACAAGAAGTTGTCAACAGTAAGTTGTTCCAACTGAGATTGCAAAACTTCTAGCGCGTTCTGGAAGGCAGGTTTAAAACGGTGCCAGGACTTTCTAGAAGGTGTTTAAGAACTTTTAACATTAGAAATCCTTCTTTCCATTTAAATGCAAGTTTTTCGTCAAAATGTAGATGTAGGAGGCTGGCCTGGCTTATAGTGGGTACCAAGTGGTACTTACACCTTGTGCCAGGTCCAGTTATCCCTTATTAGTAGATTAGTAGTGTTCTAGCAGCTTAGGCTGATAGCAGTAGCTATAGTAGAGCAGCTTAGGCTGAACTAGGAGACATACAAAGCTCCTACTATACCACTTATATCACTTAGTACTAATCATAGTCATAAGAAAACACTATACTCAGAGTTACTAAAAATAAAGGTACTTTATTTTAGTGACAATATGCCAAAAGTATCTCAGAGGATATACTCCCTTAGGAGGTAAGTAAAATACACAAAATATACACACAGACCAAAATCAGGTAAGTAAAACACTTAGAAAAGTAGTGCAAACACTGTAGTACAGAATAGAATGCAATAGGAGACAATAGGCCTAGGGGCAACACAAACCATATACTCCAAAAGTGGAATGCGAACCACGAATGGACCCCGGGCCTAGTGTAGTGTATAGAGGGTCACTGGGAGTGTAAGAAAACATTATGGGTGTCCAAGATACCCCAACCCAAGACCCTGAAAAGTAGGAGTAAAGTTACCCTACTACCCCAGAAAGACAGTAAAGTCGAGATAGGGGATTCTCCAAAGACAACAACTGACTGCAAAGCACTGAAGACGGATTCCTGGACCTGAAGACCTGCAAAGGAAGGGGACCAAGTCCAAGAGTCATGCAAGTGTCCAGGGGGGCAGGAGCCCACTAAACCCCAGATGAAGGTGCAAAAGGGCTGCCTCCAGGTGGTAGAAGCCAAAGATTCTGCAACAACGGAATGTGCGAGGAACTTCTCCTTTGGTCAGAAGATGTCCCACGGCGTGCTGGAGGATGCAGAGTTGTTTCCATGCAGAAAGACCGCAAACAAGCCTTGCTAGCTGCAAGGGTCGTGGTTGAAGATAAAGGGCGCTGCCTGGGCCCAGGAAGGGCCAGGAGGTCGCCCCTTGGATGAGGAGACAGAGGGGGCGCTCAGCAACAGAGAGAGCCCACGCAGAAGCAGGCCGCACCCGCAGAAGCACCTGAACAGGCACACAAGAAAGCTGAACACAACAGTCGTCTCAGCACAACAAAAGAGGGTCCCACGCAGCCGGTGGTCAACTCAGCGAGTTGAGCAATGCAGGACAGAGTGCTGGGGACCTGGGCTGTGCTGTGCACAAAGGAATCCTTGCAAAAGTGCACAGAAGCCCTAGCAGCTGAAGATCATGCGGTGCACAGGATTACTGCCTGGTTTGGTGATGCTAGAACTTACCTCCACCAACTTTGGGCAGAAGGACCACTGGACTGTGGGGGTCACTTGGATCCAGCTCCTGTGTTACAGGGACCACGCTCGTCGAGATGAGAGGGGACCCAGAGGACCGGTGATGCAGAAGTTTGGTGCCTCCGTTAGCAGGGGCAAGATTCCATCGACCCACTGGAGATTTTTTCTTGGCTTCCAGTGCAGGGTGAAGGCAGACAGCCCTCAGAGCATGCACCACCAGGAAACAGTCAAGAAAGCCGGCAGGATTAGGTGCTACAATGTTGCTGGAAGTCTTCTTGCTACTTTGTTGCGGTTTTGCAGGTGTCCTGGAGCAGTCAGCGGTCGATCCTTGGCAGAAGTCGAAGAGGGAAGTGTAGAGGAACTCTGGTGAGCTCCTGAATTCGTTATCTGAAGAGAAACCCCCAGGAGAGGCCCTAAATAGCCCACCGAGGAGGATTAGCTACAGAGAGAGGTACGCACCTATCAGGAGGGGTCTCTGACGCGACCTGATGGCACTGGCCACTCAGAGGTCTCCATTGTGCCCTCACACCTCTGCAATCAAGATGGCAGAGGTCTGGGACACACTGGAGGAGCTCTGGGCACCTCCCCTGGGGAGGTGCTTGTCAGGGGAGTGGTCACTCCCCTCTCCTTTGTCCAGTTTCGCGCCAGAGCAGGGCTGGGGGGATCCCTGAATCAGTGTAGACTGGCTTATGCAAGGAGGGCACAATCTGTGCCCTTCAAAGCATTTCCAGAGGCTGGGGGAGGCTACTCCTTCCCAGCCCTTCGCACCTATTTCCAAAGGGAGAGGGTGTAACACCCTCTCTCAGAGGACATTCTTTGTTCTGCCTTCATGGGACTGGGCTGCCTAGGCCCCAGGGAGGCAGAAACCTGTCTGAAGGTTGGCAGCAGCATTAGCTGCAGAGGAAACCCCGGAAAGTTAGTTTGGCAGTACCAAGGCTCTATGCTGGAACCCTGGGGATCCATGGAATTGTCCCCCCAATACCAGAATGTATTGACCTATATGTAGTTCATGCGTGTATTGGTGTCCCCGCACTCACAAAGTCCAGGGAATTTGCCCTGAACAATGTGGGGGCACCTTGGCTAGTGCCAGGGTGCCCTCACACTAAGTAACCTTGCACCTAACCTTCACCAGGTGAGGGTTAGACATATAGGTGACTTATAAGTTACTTAAGTGCAGTGTAAAATGGCTGTGAAATACCGTGGACGTTATTTCACTCAGGCTGCAGAGGCAGTCCTGTGCAAGAATTGTCTGAGCTCCCTATGGGTGGCAAAAGAAATGCTGCAGCCCCTAAGGATCTCCTGGAACCCCAATACCCTGGGTACCTAGTTACCATATACTAGGGGATTATAAGGGTGTTCCAGTGTGCTAATCAGAATTGGTCAAATTAGTCACTAGCCTGCAGTGACAATTTTAAAAGCAGAGAAAGCATGAACACTGAGGTTCTGGTGAGCAGAGCCTCAGTGATACAGTTAGGCACCACACAGGGAACACATATAGGCCACAAACCTATGGGCACTGGGGTCCTGGCTATCAAGATCCCAGTGACACATATCAAACACACTGACAACATAGGGTTTTCACTATGAGCACTAGGGACCTGGCTAGCAGGATCCCAATGAGACAGTAAAAACACCCTGACATATACTCACAAACAGGCCAAAAGTGGGGGTAACAAGGCTAGAATGAGGCTACCTTCCTACAGTACTCTGTTGGACTTTTTTACAGTTCTCCATAATTTGGATGTCCCAGTAATCACACAACTCCCTTCCAATAAGCAGGCACAGCTGTTGAGGCCGACCTCATGGTTTACTCAGAACAGCACACCACAGCATGATTCTGGCCTGTTGCCTTCCTCTGGGGTTGTCAGGTTTATTACCAACATAGTGTTGTCCTGCTGTCAGCGCTCATTGTCCTCAGGTTTCTTAACAGGATGTGTCTGGCCTGCTTTCAGTGCCTGCTTCCATGACCTTTCTTACTTGGTTTAATAACAGTGTGGCTCTGGGATGCTGACAGTGGATTTTGTCCTTGGGAAGGAATCCAGAGTGTGATTGCCTATGGGGTAGGGCTGAGGATGCTGTGGGATGGGATTTGAGATTTGACGTTTATTTGAAAGAACTGCTGTCTGATCTGCAAATCATAGGGTTGCACTTGGGGACTGGTAATTTTTTATGTGCTCACAATGTATGATTTGCAATTCAGAAAGCGGCCTACACTGGTTAATTCTGGGTTTCATTTAAACAGTGATGGGACAGGGTTTAGGATGCTAACAGATTACAAACGAGGGGTCTCCATCCTTTTCTGTAAGAAGAGCTAATTAAGTTAGCTGAAAATTATCCCGAGCTACTGACATTATTATTGTTGTAACTAACAGTCATCATGTCAGAGAAGATTACATTAGTGGCCGTCCCATGGGTACAGTTGGCGTTGATCTCCTCAGTGCATCAGGCAGGGAAGCCAGCAGCAGTGTGAAAAAGGCTTTATTCATTTGGAGTCCCTGTACAGGTGTAACCTAGGACAGCCATATTTCTCATGCCCAAGGCTTGAAGATGATAATATCCATAATAAGTCTCCCTAACGCCGCTTGATTTATCCCTCATATAGCACCTTCAAGTATATTTTGGAAATCCAACCATTTTTCTCCAAGAAACAGCTTGTCTTGAGTACATGCTCATAGTTTTGTCATATATATAATAATTAAACCAAAGCAAAAGATTCTAATTTAGTAGGTTGGGATGCACAATGGAGACCTCCTTACATGCAGCTGCTACGCGTTGAAGAAGCTTTGTGTAGACCAAATCAGTAGTTCATAAAATATTTCTTTGCTGATAATCTCTGGATGTGATGATGTTAACACCAGCAGCAAATACCTAGACATTGCATATATCCATGTAACAAAACACACTTCCTTAACCTACTCACCCAGAACAGTTGAACTATGTCATTTAGTTGTCTTTCATTGAACATCCAACATTACTTGCCGAACTATAAACCAGAGTATTCACTCAGGTCACGTTAATGTAATACAAGGGAACCTAAAATCCCTGTACAGAAATCTGCTTCCACTTTCCTTAATACAATTGAATTTTGACATCTACAATCGCCTGTTAGAAAGAAATGATGTACCTGATCAATTTTCATACGTTTTCCACAATGCCTGCAGCCAGAGGAAGCAGCCAGGTTTAAAGGCAGGTCACAGAGCATAATTACAGCTGCAATGTACACAATTTTAACGAGAACTGACTTTTTGTTCTTCTGAACTGTTTTTCTAACCTGAACTGTGGTCAGCAGAAATGAGATATTTATGACAATGTGCACTAGAAGTCATTATTGAAAATACATAATTTCTCTGCATGTTTATATACATTCTGAGATTCAGATGTCTGTTAATCAGACTTACAATGAACTGATTCTATTTTTTGCAACAAATTACTAAATGATTGTTGATGTGTATAATTTTGCATTACAGATTTTATTTTCATTATTCATGTCTGAAAACATATAGGGGGTCATTACAACCCTGGCAGACGGCGGTATTTTGGGGAAAGGTACTGCCAACAGGCAGGCGGTACCTTTCCCCAAAATATATCATTGGTGGTTTGGCTCAAGCCAAACCGCCAATGTACCACTCTCTTCCCCAGGACGGTAACAGCCACCAGGCTGGAGATTTCGGTCTCCAGCCAGGCGGCCGTCACAATCCCACCCATTGGATTATGACACTGCCTACCGCCATGGTTTCCCTTCCCCTCCCCAGAGTCTTCCCCCACTGCCTCCCTCCCCCTTCCTTGCCAGCAGCAGCGTCCGCCAGCGGAACACCGCCAGGCCGTATCATGGGTCATGATACGGTCTGCTGCGTTCTCCTGGCTTGGCAACCATGATCGTAGCCAGAATTCCACCAGCCTTCTGGCGGGACTCCAGCTATGGTTCTATTATGGTGGACGGTAGGTAGCCACGGCGATGGTCTTTTGGAGGCCGTCGCCATGGTGGTAGGAGGAATTTTCCGCCAATGTTAAAATGAGGGCCATAATCTATTTCATAAGAATGCGAAAGACACCACAAATTTAAGCACTTAAGGGGAAAAGTAATTGTGTGAGTTTGTATTATAAGGAATGAAAAGTCACCTTGGACTACCATGACCTTGTAAAGGAACATGGGGACAGATTTACAAGAAACTGGGGCAGCGCAGTGCTGAGTCAAAATTAGCAGCACCACGCTGTGCCAGTTTTGAAACTTAGGAATGCGCCATATTCACAAGAATACGGTGCATCCCTGTGTTTCCGTATGCACCCCGCTAAATTAAGCAGCCTGCACCAACGCAAGCATCCTTGCACCATAGTGCAAGGGTGTCTGTGTTAAGGGGTGTGATTGTTTATGTGCATGAAGGTGTCCCTATCTCTTTTTCTTATGGCTAGGAAATTCTTAGGTGACTCGTAATATCCTTATGCTATATGACAGAGGGTACATTACCTCATTTATGATCTGCTCCGACCCAACAGAATAACAGCATAGCAGGGAAGTAATTGGCTGTTATCGATCTTTATTATGTTTTAACCCTTTTTTGACAACAGTCATATTGAAAGCAGTACCTGTAAGGTGTGCGTGGTGCTGAAATGTGAATCTGCAACGCAAAATGACTGCACTGTGTAATGCATCTGAAGCAATAAGTATATCAACCTGAGAACCAAAATAGCTTTGATATACATTTGTCTTTTAAAAGTGATTGTTAGTGAACCTGTATCCAAGATTAGACCGACCACTTGCGAGGCCTTTTACCAGTGTTCGGTATCGTGAAGGTTCCTGTTGTCGTCTGTGCATTTCTATGATGTGACCTTATTGCACACCGTCCACAACGGAGTTGAGAGGGGTCATCTGCATATCCATTATGCCTTGGGGGTGTAACACACAGTACTGCTATTTCTTCCTTTCTGTTTCATTCACTCTCGCAAATGAAGGGCTATATTTATACTTTTTTTGCACCTCATTTGCGTCATTTTTTGATGCAAAACGGCGCAAACTTACAAAATACAATTATATTTTGTAAGTTTGTGCTGCTTTTGCCTCAAAAAATGACCCAAATTTGGTGCAAAAAAGGTATAAATATGGGCCGAAGTATCTAAAAAAATTGAGGTATATTCTTCTGCTCCCATTCGGCAACTTAACATCCCACTGTGGAGCATCTTGTACACAAGTTCTCTCAGCTGCTGCAATTAAACTAGACCTCTTCTAGGGACCAACTAAAGTCACAAAGAAATATATCACGTCAGCACTCACCCACACTGAGCACCACCTAATATGGCAGGTGTTAGACCTGACATGCCTTAGGGTGGTAACACCTAACTTTTTGCCTGCCTCCCTCCACATTTTGGACCCTGTTTTGCTGGCTTTTAGACTCTGCGCACTCTACCACTGCTAACCAGTGCTAAAGTGCATATGCTCTCTTCCTTTTTAAACATGGTAACTCTGGATCATACCTGATTGGACTATTTAATCTACTTATAAGTCCCTAGTAATGTGCACTACATGTGCCTAGGGCCTGTAGATTAAATGCTACTAGTGGACCTGCAGCACTGGTTGTGCCACCCACTTAAGTAGCCCCCTTAACCTTGTCTCAGGCTTGCCATTGCAAGGCCTGTGTGTGCAGTTTCACTGCCACCTCGACTTGGCATTTAAAAGTACTTGCCAAGCCTAGAACTCCCCTTTTTTTTTACATATAAGTCACCCTTAATGTGTGCCCTAGGTAACCCCTAGAGCAGGGTGCTGTGTAGGTAAAAGGCAGGACATGTACCTGTGTAGTTATATGTCCTGGTAGTGTAAAGCTCCTAAATTCGTTTTTACACTACTGTGAGGCCTGCTCCCTTCATAGGCTAACATTGGGGCTGCCCTCATACACTGTTGAAGTGGCAGCTGCTGATCTGAAAGGAGCAGGGAGGTCATATTTAGTATGGCCAGAATGGTAATACAAAATCCTGCTGACTGGTGAAGTCGGATGTAATATTACTATTCTAGAAATGCCACTTTTAGAAAGTGAGCATTTCTTTGCACTTAAATCTTTCTGTGCCTTACAATCCACGTCTGGCTGGGCTTGGTTGACAGCTCCTTGTGCATTCACTCAGACACACCCCAAACACAGGGTACTCAGCCTCACTTGCATACATCTGCATTTTGAATGGGTCTTCCTGGGCTGGGAGGGTGGAGGGCCTGCTCTCACACAAAGGACTGCCACACCCCCTACTGGGACCCTGGCAGACAGGATTGAACTGAAAGGGGACCTGGTGCACTTCTTAGCCACTCTTTGAAGTCTCCCCCACTTCAAAGGCACATTTGGGTATAAAACAGGGCCTCTGCCCTACCTCATCAGACACTTGCTGGAGAAGAAACCTGAACCAGAAACTACATCCTGCCAAGAAGAACTGCCTGGCTGCTCAAAGGACTCACCTGTCTGCTTTCTACAAAGGACTGCTGCCTTGCTGTTGCCCTGCTGCCTTGCTGAACTCTTGTCTGGCTGTGAAAGTGCTCTCCAAGGGCTTGGATAGAGTTTGCCTCCTGTTCCCTGAAGTCTCAGGGCCAAAAAGACTTCTCTTTTTCACTTGGACGCTCCGTGCGGCGAAAATTTCGACGCACAGCTTGTTCCGTGGCGATAAAAACGCCGCACACCGACGCTGATCGACGCGACGCTCTTGGGACGATCGAAAATCCGACGCACGGCTTCGCAAGGACTACGCTGCCCGACCTCTAGAGGAGAAATCGACGCGACGCCTGCTGTGAGATCGTAATTTCGACGCGCAGCCCCGCAGACCGACCTCGAGAGGAGAAATCGACGCGACGCCTGCCGTGAGATCGTAATTTCAACGCGCAGCCCCGCAGACCGACGCGCAGCCGGAGAACAAGCAGGAAAATCCACGCACAGACCCGGGACATCTGGTAATCCCCGCGATCCACAGAAAGAGACTGTCCGCGCGCCGGAAAACGATGCACGACTTCCCCGCGTGGAAAATAACGACTCAAGTCCGTGTGTGCTGGGGAGAAATCGACGCACACATCCTTTTTCCACGCACCTCTTCCTTTGTGGCCCTCTGAGGAGATTTTTCCACTCTAAACCAGGTACTTGTGCTTGAAAGAGACTTTGTTTATATTCTAAAGACTTAAGACACTTTATATCACTTCTCAGTGATATCTCTACAATTTCCCATTGCAACTTTATTCTTTTTGACCTACAATTATCCTGATAAATATTATATATTTTTCTAAACACTGTGTGGTGTATTTTTGTGGTGCTATATGGTGGTATTGTATGATTTATTGCACAAATACTTTACACATTGCCTTCTAAGTTAAGCCTGACTGCTCGTGCCAAGCTACCAGAGGGTGGGCACAGGATAATCTTGGATTGTGTGTGACTTACCCTGACTAGAGTGAGGGCTTTTGCTTGGACAGAGGGTAACCTGACTGCCAACCAAAAACCCCATTTCTAACAGCAGGCACAACTGCAAATACAGAGTCCCTGTGCCTCACTGGCTGTAGTTGGAGAAGAGTTGGGGGCAAGTATGGCTCCTGACACCCACATGAAAGCAACATGGCTGCAAAGCCATATAGTTAGCAAAGTGGTGCCAAATCCCACCAGAAAATATCTCACAACCAGTTTATAAAAGTTAGCCTAAACATACCACATACTCAAGTGCAACAACATTGTATTGATGCTTTACAATTTGCTAGTGATTCAGAGTGGGCTCAGGCCAGCTAGTGGACAATCACTAACTAACCCCTGTGAAACAAAAAAGCCATCAAAGTCTTTCAGCACAGTCACCATACACCTAGATAACTATAAAGATCCTTGACAGCATCACACAGCTTTGTTTTCTCATTAACAAAATAGACCCATTATTAAATCAAATAAGTTATCTCACTAACAGTCAATGATACTCCCATAACTGTACAGAAAGGATGCCCAGAAAGCTGTCTGGTTCATTAAAAATAGTAGAAGTGTGTAAAATAAATGCTCACAACATATGTCCATAGGCAATGGATTTCAACCTTATCTTTTGTCCCTTCCAGTTTCGCAGAGAGCCCACACTCCCTCATGGACTGGCCATTCTACAACTGTGCTACAGACTACTGGCTCGCCAAGAACCAAAGAATTATCCGGAACCGGTACTGTGAATATCAACCACATCTATGGCCCTCGTCTCGCTCCACGTACCACCTTCTGGTCCTCCTCTACCTGTTTTTTCTGGTTATCCTTTTTCTTATCCTTTTTTGAAACAAATAAAATCCATTCTTTTTCGTGTCCACTGTCAATTAAAATTCATTTGAAATTATTATAATGGGCAAAGGAGAGTGGGGGGAGGGAAACACACGAAAGCGAAAAGAAAGAGATTACACTCTTCAATAGAAAGCACAACCCTGGTCCAAAGGCAACTGTCTCTAGATATTCATCAGGTTAGTAATAATATTTATTAGTCGACAACTTTGCAACTTTTATGAAACATTTTCAATATTGAATATAGTTGTGTATCCACCCTTATTTAATCCTGTTTTTGGTGGCAAAAAGAAGGCATCATTGGCTGTGTGTGCTGGGTGTCACTGTGCTTGGACAATACATTTCAAGACATTTTGGATTAGTGACTTGCATGTATGGATAAACTTGATAAAAAAAAACAGTTAAGTTCTGGCCTGTGGTTAACATAATCAAAAGGCAGTGCTTAATTTGAGCCGGTGATTGCCGATGGGGCCACTGGGACTTATTTTTGAGGATGGGCAGTTATTGTTCGCATCAGAAAAACAGACTGGAGAGACGGAGGAAGAGAAAGACTTCAAACCCTCACAAATGGGGAAAGCAGGAATGTGCCAGGAATTAGATAAAAGTAAAAGAGCAGGGAGTGTCTGCTGGTGGATTTAAGACCACCGGCCTTGGTATTTGGCACACCAACATTTAATTGCATTGGCCGTGGGCTTCTGAGCATAGCTCAGATACTCAGATATTAGGCACTATCAACAGGTGTGCATGTGTCTTCAGGGGGTGTTTGGGCTTGAACCCCCCCTCCAATTGCTGAATGGGGTCACATTATCTGATGCTGAACTCTGAGAAAACTGAAGTCCTTCTGTTAGGAGGGGCTGATAAAGTGTGGAGTGACTCCTGGTGGACCACCACTCTCTTGCCCTTGCTCTGACATACAAAAGAGCTGCTAAGAATCTGGGATTAGTGTTAGATGATTCTCTCATGATGCAAGATCATTGCATCATGAACCTGGTGTGTGGGAGATGTTTTGAACTCCTGAGCATGTTGAGAAAGCCATTCAGATGGATCCCTAAAGCCCGGCATAGGACAATTACCCACGCTCTTACTTTGAGCAGACTAGATTATGGTAATGGTATATATTTTTGGGATGGCTTACTATCTATTCAGTCGTCTGCAACTCATACAGAATGAGGCTGCCAGACTGATCTGTAGAAGCCCTACAAGAAGCTCAGCCACAGCCTGCCTCAATCAGCGGCACTGGATCCGAGGGTGGAAAAGAGCCAGGTTTATATGACTCTGCTACGCTCACAAGTCACTCCATGAGTCAGGGCCGGCGATAGTGCGGGGCAAATGGGTTTTCTACAAACCCACTAGACTGCTGCGCTTCTCTCATCAAGACTTGATTCTCAGTACACGAGCCAGGACAGCTAGAATGGGTGGCCAGAATTTAGGGCCAGATGTAGCAAGCAGTTTTTCCCATTCTGTGTCTATGGGAAAATGTGTTCGTACATAATGGCCCTTAGTCATCTAGTGCCACTACATTGGAATTCCTTACCTCTGGAAATTCACCTCACCAAGGACCTCCTTGTGTTTCGGAAATGCTTGTAGACCGGGCTTTACCCCCTTTAGTGGCAAGTAGTTTGCAGAGCTTCTGTGTCTTTTGTCTAGAGTGGGGATGTCCCTACGGGGAAGATAGTCGCGCTTTAGAAATAAATAAATCTTCTGCATCGGGTCCCGTGGCCCAGTGGTGGTCGGATTCGGTAGTAACTCAATGCTGGTTGAAGGGTGAGGCACTGACCATGTATCTGTGTATGTGACTGTCTTGCAAGCAGGACTCAGGGACGCAGGTGCAGGTCTGATATAAAATTAAACACCGGCATGCCCCTCGCTTACACTAACTGTATAGCAAGTCAGAGTGGTGGGCAGTCGCCTTCAGAGAGCTGCTGGGGCCAGACCATTCTTGACGAAGGAAATGTGATCAACAGCTTCTATTGAGTACCATGCTTGAATGTGAAAGGAAATTATGATGTTAGAGTCACGTTATTTATGATGGTTGTGGTTTTCATTTTCTCTTTATTTTCCTTTAAAAATAATTCAAATGCTACTTTCAGAGGGCTATACAGTTAGATTATAACTATCCATATGCATGTAATACTATAAACAGCTGTGCCTCCCCCACCCCTAGAGTGATGGAATGACTTTCAGTACTGAGCCATATAAGCACTGCAGATCAAATCTACTTCCAGCGCTGAAGTGTCGCGCAGCGTGCCGCTCTGCAAGCCGAATGTTCAGCTCAGGAAGCGGTGCACGGCAGCAGGACACGCCGCGCCCCGAGCCTTTCATATGTTTGTCGAGGCCCCAAAGGGGGCATGGGGCCTCATTTTTCCTTTGGTGCAGTGCTCCCCTATTCGATCCTGCTCCCCACCACTCACCTCTCTTATTCTTTGGAATAGTGTGGCACAATGGTGAGAGAGGCAGACCCTGATGTAGAGATCTGGCCCAGGACCAGGGTTCAAGTCCCGCCTCAGCAAGTCTTGGGCTCAATTCTCTTGGACCAGATAGTTCTCGCCTTGGTGCCTAATCAAATTAATGGGTCCCACTCTGTAACTCTGGGCAATAGCTTGCTTAATCTCCACAACGGCCCTCACAGCACTTGGATGCCTGGCTTCACCCTGGGAGTGCCCAGGAGTGGGCACCTCACAGGGAAAAGCCAGGAGGGGTTCCATAGCACTATGCATACAGCACCCCGAGACCCTAAAGGGTGAGTAGTGCGCTATACAAGTGCAAAGTTTACTTTTTTTTTCACCGTTTTTTCCTTCTTTTCTGTCGTTCTCGTTTCTTCTACTTTTATACTTACTTTTTTACCCATGTGTCTTTCTTGTTTCCCAGCATGCCTTCCTCTTTCCCTGCATGCACTAGTTCCCTATTCATTATGGTGTTTTTTCTATAGCATTCTAAGACTTGATCCCAATTCAAGATGGCACCTTTTACTTCCTGTTACCTCCTGTTCCTGGGTTATATAAGGTGTGTATTTCTTTTTCTCTATGCGCTGCAACACTTCCTGTTTGGTGGTGGTCTTTGCTCCTGGGGTGGCATGGTGAGCAAAAGAACAATGGATTAAACCCAGATCTGTGACTGGGGGTGAGTGTTTGACAATGTTCAGCATTCCGTCCATCACTTGTTGTTTTTGCTTTGTCGCCCTAAGTGGGAAGGGTATGCCCAGACGTGGGTCCCGTGCTTCCCATGCCACTGGATTCAAGCTAGCCTGGCTGATGAGGGGTGAAACCCCGAAACTGGTCCCAGGATGCTTGTTTCCGGTCCAGTGAGGACCTGGCTTTGCAGTTCGGGCTGGACTGTTCCCATGAGGAACAGGGTCAAGACTGATTTGCATATGGCTGGGTCCAAACTGGGGTGGCATGGTGAGCAAAAGAACAATGGATTAAACCCAGATCTGTGACTGGGGGTGAGTGTTTGACAATGTTCAGCATTCCGTCCATCACTTGTTGTTTTTGCTTTGTCGCCCTAAGTGGGAAGGGTATGCCCAGACGTGGGTCCCGTGCTTCCCATGCCACTGGATTCAAGCTAGCCTGGCTGATGAGGGGTGAAACCCCGAAACTGGTCCCAGGATGCTTGTTTCCAGTCCAGTGAGGACCTGGCTTTGCAGTTCGGGCTGGACTGTTCCCATGAGGAACAGGGTCAAGACTGATTTGCATATGGCTGGGTCCAAACTGGGGTGGCATGGTGAGCAAAAGAACAATGGATTAAACCCAGATCTGTGACTGGGGGTGAGTGTTTGACAATGTTCAGCATTCCGTCCATCACTTGTTGTTTTTGCTTTGCTCCTGTTCCTCTGCATCAGATATTGATACTCTGATTTTGTTCCAGCTTTTTCCTGGTCATTTTTTCCTTTTTGTTTTGTTTTTCTTTTATTTTGTTTTTGTTTCAGGAGTTCCCTTTTGTCGAGGTTTTCTCCCCTTTGTTTTTTTTTCCCTTGGGGACTCCTTTTCCTTGGGGAGCGACCTCTGACCTGTTTTGGTCCAGAGCTCGCCCCCCATGTCCGCAGCACCACCCTGCTGTCTCATGCCCCTGGCCCCCGCCCACGCTGCTGCTAGCGTGCTCGAGTCCCGTGGCTTCTGCCGCTTTTTCGCCGCTCCTGTAAGTGTTTTTTCCACTTTTTAGCGCCTGCCTCCTGGCGCTCTAGCCCCCATTTGTGCCCCTCTGATTGCTGTATTCCATTTGTATTTGTGGCATTTTTGCCTAGTTTTGTGACTGTTGTAAACTGTGCCGTATTCTTTATTGTGCCTTGTTTCCTGATATTTTGCCCCTTGTGCGCTCCGCCCCTGCCTTCTCTCACTGCCGCTGCCTCCCCGCGGCCCCGCCCCCCTCGCGCCCCCATTCGCCGCTCCCTCCCGCCTCCTGCCTCCCAGCTGCTCCTTCCTCCCCCCTCCCTTCTTAATTGCTGGCGCTGCGCGTCGCGAGTGAGCGACCTCTGACCTGTTTTGGTCCAGAGCTCGCCCCCCACGTCCGCAGCACCACCCTGCTGTCTCGTGCCCCTGGCCCCCGCCCACGTTGCTGCTAGCGTGTTCGAGTCCCGTGGCTTCTGCCGCTTTTTCGCCGCTCCTGTAAGTGTTTTTTCCACTTTTTAGCGCCTGCCTCCTGGCGGTCTAGCCCCCATTTGTGCCCCTCTGATTGCTGTATTCCATTTGTATTTGTGCCATTTTTGCCTAGTTTTGTGACTGTTGTAAACTGTGCCGTATTCTTTATTGTGCCTTGTTTCCTGCTATTTTGCCCCTTGTGCGCTCCCCCCTGCCTTCTCTCACTGCCGCTGCCTCCCCGCCCCTCTCGTGCCCCCATTCGCCACTCCCTTCCGCCTCCCGCCTCCCAGCTGCTCCTCCCTCCCCCCCTCCCTTCTTAATGGCTGGCGCTGCGCGTCGCAAGGGAGCGACCTCTGACCTGTTTTGGTCCAGAGCTCGCCCCCCACGTCTGCAGCACCACCCTGCTGTCTCGTGCCCCTGGCCCCCGCCCACGCTGCTGCTAGCGTGTTCGAGTCCCGTGGCTTCTGCCGCTTTTTCGCCGCTCCTGTAAGTGTTTTTTCCACTTTTTGGCTCCTGCCTCCTGGCGCTCTAGCCCCCATTTGTGCCCCTCTGATTGCTGTATTCCATTTGTATTTGTGCCATTTTTGTCTAGTTTTGTGACTGTTGTAAACTGTGCCGTATTCTTTATTGTGCCTTGTTTCCTGCTATTTTGCCCCTTGTGCGCTCCCCCCCTGCCTTCTCTCACTGCCGCTGCCTCCCCGCGGCCCCACCCCCCTCGCGCCCCCATACGCCGCTCCCTCCCACCTCCCGCCTCCCAGCTGCTCCTCCCTCCCCTCTTAATGGCTGGCGCTGCGCGTCGCAAGTGAGCGACCTCTGACCTGTTTTGGTCCAGAGCTCGCCCCCAACGTCCGCAGCACCACCCTGCTGTCTCGTGCCCCTGGCCCCCGCCCACGCTGCTGCTAGCGTGTTCGAGTCCCGTGGCTTCTGCCGCTTTTTTGCCGCTCCTGTAAGTGTTTTTTCCACTTTTTAACGCCTGCCTCCTGGCGCTCTAGCCCCCATTTGTGCCCCTCTGATTATTGTATTCCATTTGTATTTGTGCCATTTTTGCCTAGTTTTGTGACTGTTGTAAACTGTGCCGTATTCTTTATTGTGCCTTGTTTCCTGCTATTTTGCCCCTTGTGCGCTTCCCCCCCCCTTCTCTCACTGCCGCTGCCTCCCCGTGGCCCCGCCCCCCTCGCGCCCCCATTCGCCGCTCCCTCACGCCTCCCAGCTGCTCCTCCCTCCCTCCTCCCCCTCCCCCTCCCCCTCCCTTCTTAATGGCTGGCGCTGCGCGTCCGTGCGCAGCGGGCGCGCCGGAGGCGCGCCAGAGACAAGCCCGTCCGCGCCTGGACCGCGCCCAGCGCCACCCCCCCTGGTCCTCACGCCCCCCGCATCCCCAGCCTTCGCTACTCGGCAAGCGAACTCTTCGCCCTCAACCCTGGCCCCTCCACAGAATGCTTCCAGGCCACCCCAAGCACACCATAGGACCTTTCTCCTGCTGCACCTGCAACTTCACCTGCAACAGAACAACGAAGCCTGCAACAACCAACACAAACCACCTGCACTGCATCCTCCTCAACACACGCTCCGCACGAAAGCACGCCATCGAGCTCTGGGACCTGCTCGACACCACTGCCCCAGATGTAGCCTTCCTAACCGAAACCTGGTGGAACGACTCCTCGGCCCCAGACATCGCCATAGCCATCCCTGACGGCTACAAGATCACCAGAAGAGATCGCACCAATGGAATCGGTGGAGGAATAGCCATCGCCCACAAATCCACCCTCAAGATCCACACCCAAATGGACGACACCCTCAAGACAGCCGAACACCTCCACTTCCAGATCCACACGGACCCCAACACTACCCTCAGAGGAACCCTCATATACCGTCCTCCAGGACCAAGAGCCCCCTTCAGCGACACCATCTCCGACCTCGCAAGCACCCACGCCCTCGCCTCTTCAGACTACATCCTCCTGGGAGACCTCAACTTCCACCTGGAGAACAACAATGACGCCAACACCGCATCACTGACCACCAACCTCTCCAACCTCGGACTCCGTCAACTGGTCAACACACCCACCCACATCGCTGGCCACACCCTTGACCCACTCTTTACTGCAAGCAACCACATCTCATTCAGCCACACCTCCGAACTCCACTGGACCGACCACCACTGCGTCCATTTCACCTTCAAGAAAAACACCGAACACCACCGCACCCCACTACCCCCTCACCGCCGCTGGGGAAAAGTCACTGAAGACCAACTAGCCAGCACCCTCGCCAAAAACCCACCACCCGACCCCACCTACCCGGACTCCGCCGCCATCAACCTCCAACAATGGATCCTCAACTGCGCCAACATCCTAGCATCACTCAAGAGACCCACCGTCAACCAAGAAAAGAAAAAACCAGCCTGGTTCACAGACGAACTGACCACCTCCAAACGCACCTGTCAGCTGCTCCTCCCTCCCCCCTCCCTTCTTAATGGCTGGCGCGCCGGAGGCGCACCAGAGGCAAGCCCGTCTGCGCCCATCCGCGCATGGCCCGCGCCCAGCGCCACCCCCCCTGGTCCCGCATCCCCAGCCTTCGCTACTCGGCCAGCGAACTCTTCGCCCTCAACCCTGGCCCCTCCACAGAATGCTTCCAGGCCACCCCGAAGCACACCAAAGGACCTTTCTCCTGCCCCACCTGCAACAGAACAACGAAGCCTGCAACAACCAACACAAACCACCTGCACTGCATCCTCCTCAACACACTCTCCGCACGAAAGCACGCCATCGAGCTCTGGGACCTGCTCGACACCACCGCCCCAGATGTAGCCTTCCTAACCGAAACCTGGTGGAACGGCTCCTCGGCCCCAGACATCGCCATAGCCATCCCTGACGGCTACAAGATCACCAGAAGAGATCGCACCAACGGAATCGGCGGAGGAATAGCCATCGCCCACAAATCCACCCTCAAGATCCACACCCACATGGACGACACCCTCAAGACAGCCGAACACCTCCACTTCCAGATCCACACGGACCCCAACACTACCCTCAGAGGAACCCTCATATACCGTCCTCCAGGACCAAGAGCCCCCTTCAGCGACACCACCTCCGACCTCGCAAGCACCCACGCCCTCGCCTCTTCAGACTACATCCTCCTGGGAGACCTCAACTTCCACCTGGAGAACAACAATGACGCCAACACCGCATCACTGACCACCAACCTCTCCAACCTCGGACTCCGTCAACTGGTCAACACACCCACCCACATCGCCGGCCACACCCTTGACCCACTCTTTACTGCAAGCAACCACATCTCATTCAGCCACACCTCCGAACTCCACTGGACCGACCACCACTGCGTCCATTTCACCTTCAAGAAAAACACCGAACACCACCGCACCCCACTACCACCTCACCGCCGCTGGGGAAAAGTCACTGAAGACCAACTAGCCAGCACCCTCACCAAAAACCCACCACCCGACCCCACCGACCCGGACTCCGCTGCCATCAACCTCCAACAATGGATCCTCAACTGCGCCAACATCCTAGCACCACTCAAGAGACCCACCGTCAACCAAGAAAAGAAAAACCCAGCCTGGTTCACAGACGAACTGACCACCTCCAAACGCACCTGCCAGAAACTCAAGAAAAAATGGATCCTCAAGCGCACACCTGACAACCTCAAGGAAGCCAACCGCGAACACCACCAACTGATCCGACTCGCCAAACGCTCCCACTTCACAGAACGCCTTAACAACAACGCACACGACTGCAAGGAACTCTTCTGCATCGTGAAGGAGCTCTCCAACCCCAACGCCAACGTCAACGACGTCCCACCATCCCAGAAACTCTGCGACGATCTCTCCACCTTCTTCTACCAGAAAATCGCAGCCATCCACGACAGCTTCAACACCGCACCCCCGCCTGACCCCACCCCAACAACTCCTCCCACGCCGACCGCCTCACCACCTGGACCCACGTAGACGACGCCGAAACCCTAAAGACCATGAACTCCATCCACTCAGGATCTCCCTCTGACCCCTGCCCACATCACGTCTTCAACAAAGCCGACGTCACCATCGCCCCCAAACTCCGCAAGATCATCAACCTTTCCTTCAACACCGCTACCTTCCCGGACAGCTGGAAGCACGCAGAAATCCAACCCCTCCTCAAGAAACCTAAGGCTGACCTCAACGATCTCAAAAACTACCGACCGATCTCCCTCCTCCCTTTCCCAGCGAAAGTCATCGAGAAGATCGTCAACACACAGCTCTCCCACTACCTCGAAGACAACTCCATCCTAGACCCCTCCCAATCCGGTTTCAGATGCAACCACAGCACAGAGACTGCACTCCTCGCCGCCACAGATGACATCAGACAACAAATGGACAACGGCGAAACTTCAGCCCTCATTCTCCTAGACCTCTCTGCTGCCTTCGACACGGTCTGCCACCGCACCCTACTAAATCGTCTCCACGAAGCCGGTATCCAAGACAAAGCCCTCAACTGGATCTCCTCTTTTCTCTCCGGCAGAACCCAGAGAGTCCGACTCTCACCCTTCCGCTCCGAAGCCACCAATCTCATCTGCGGCGTCCCCCAAGGCTCCTCACTAAGCCCAAATCTGTTCAACGTCTACATGGCCCCCCTCGCACAACTGACCCGTCAGCACAACCTCAGCATCCTCTCCTACGCCGACGACACCCAGCTCGTCCTCTCCCTGACCAAAGATCCTCACACCACCAAAGCCAACCTCCACGAGGGATTGAAATCCATCGCCGAGTGGATGAGCAACAGCCGCCTAAAACTAAACTCCGACAAGACGGAAGTCCTCATCCTCGGTCCCTCCCCCTCGGCCTGGAACGACTCTTGGTGGCCCACCGCCCTGGGCCCCCCACCCACCCCAGCCAGCCACGCACGAAACCTCAGCTTCATCCTCGACTCCGCTCTCACCATGTCCAAACAGGTCAACAGTCTCCTCCTCCTGTTTCAACACCCTCCGCATGCTCCGCAGAATCTTCAAGTGGATTCCAACAGGAACCAGAAAGACGGTGACCCAAGCCCTCGTCAGTAGCAGACTCGACTACGGCAACGCACTCTACACAGGCATCCCAACTAAAGACATCCAACGACTCCAACGCATCCAGAACGCATCCGCCCGCCTGATCCTCGACATACCCTGCTGATGTCACATCTCCCACCACCTGAAGGACCTCCACTGGCTCCCCGTGGACAAGAGGATCACCTTTAAACTCCTCACCCACGCACACAAGGCACTACACGACACCTTACCCACCTACCTGAACACCAGACTCAACTTCTACGTTCCCTCACGCCAACTATGCTCTGCCAACCTTGCCCTCGCCATAGTCCCCCGAATCCAGCGCAAGACCTCTGGCGGCAGATCCTTCTCCTACCTCGCCGCCAAGACCTGGAACTCACTCCCGACCCCACTACGCCAGACCCAGGACCTCCTCACCTTCAGGAGACTCCTCAAGACATGGCTCTTCGAACGATAGCAGCTACCCCCCACCCCCCTAGCGCCTCGAAACCCTAACGGGTACATAGCGCGCTTTATAAATCTAATGATTGATTGATTGATTCTGGAGGGCACGGACTGCCTTTGGCGTTCCCTCCATCAGCAGCACCATGGCTACCAGAAAGGGTCGCCCCTATTTGGGCCAAGGCAGAGCTTACAAGAACAAGATTCTCGCCACACTTCCTGTGGGTCACAGACACAGACTGCGAGTAGGTCGTGACATGAAGTATGTATTCTTTCTATATACATTGGAGGGAGCAGACCTAGAAACTCAAGTGTGGAAAGAGGAGGCAAGTGTCCCCTTTAGAAATTTGGAAATATCACAGGCCCAGGAGTACATTTTCAATTGAAATAAAGCACGGAGAACCTTGTTTTTAAAAAGAGAGGTAAATGTGAGTCGCGGCTGGTGACTTTTTAAAGTCCTTGGGCTGGGAGCAAAAAGGTAAAAGTTCAAATGTTAATTAGGGTTAATGGGGGCTCTCGCCGAGAAAATAAACTGGAAAATGTTGATGCTCTCACCTCATCCTCCTGCACTGTTGTCAGCTATTGCTGTATGAAGGCAAAAGAGTCAGAAAGAGACATGGCCAATCACCGGGTAGCTTCAAAATAAAGCCTCACAGTGATTGGCCACTCATGTAATTCTCCTGCCCCTATGCAGACCTGTGTGCCCTCGCATTTGGAACTAGCCAATAGAACCAATCCTGGCGCTAATATCTGACTGTTTTCAACAGTAAAAAGAATTAGAACAGCACCAGGATTGGTTTGGGCAGGGAAATCCAGTACTCATAGGGAGACTGGGAAGCTGTGCCAGTGTTCCCCCTGCTTCCTAATACAGTACAGATTTTGGAGGCCTTAAGTGCACATGTCGGGCTGGACAGAGCAAGACACCCATGCAACCTGGCATGCACAATAAAGGCCTTAATGTGAGTAATTACTCTCACTGCCTTTTTGCCAAGGATTGACCACACTCTCTGAGACACCTGATGCTCATAGCTCGATTTTTGGGAAAATAGACAGAATAGGACATACCTAAAATCCTTTGGGTGAAATCTGCAGACCCACAATCTTTTTGTACATTTAGGCCCTCATTGTCCGCTGCCCGCCAAAGTCCTGCGTCGGGATGACCGCATATTATGGCTGTCCCTCCGCGGTACCTATTACGAGTATCTCTGTGGGCCAGCTGGCGGAAACTCCGTTTCTGCCTGCTGACGCAACAGGAAACACATCACAACATTGATGCCAGCTTGTAATAGAGCCAGGGGCAATGTTGCGGTGCGTCGAGTGTGACACCACCCCTCGTGCTTTTCACTAGCCGTAATTCGGGTAGTGAAAAGCATGATGAGGCGGTTCATGGGGAACCCTGCACTGCCCATGCCAAATACAAGGGCAGTACAGGAGCCCTGATGGGGCCCCGACACTCCCTTTCCGCCAGTCTTTGCATGGCGGTGGGACCATGGCTGAATCCAGCCCATTCAATCCACCCCGTCCAGTCCTTCCCACTCCAATCCACCCCACTCCACTCCAATCTACCCCAATTCACCCCAATCCAATCTACCCCAATCCGCCCAACTCTACCCCAATCCAATCTACCTACCCCAGTTCAGTCCACCCCACCCCACTCCAGTCCAATCCACTCCACTTCAATCCAATGCACTCTACTCTAGTCCAGTCCATCCCACTCCAGTCCAATTCACACTATTTCAGTCCAACCCACCCCACACCAATCCAACCCACCCCACTCCAGTCCAATCCAACCTACCTCCTCAAATCCATTCCACCCCATTCAATCCACCCCACTCAAATCCAACCCACCGCAACTCAGTCCACCCACTCCAGTCCACACACCCCACTTCAATCCATCTCACTCCAATCCAATTTGCCTTAATCCCCTCAGATCCAGTACAACCTAGTCCCCCTTAATCCATCCCATTCCAATCCAATCTAACCCATGCCAAACTACCTTATTTAAACCCAATCCAGTCCAGTCCACTCCACATCAAATTCAATTCACTCTATGCCAATTCACCCCACTCCAAACCATCCCACTCCAAAAGGTCCACCCCACTCCATTCCACCCCATTCCAATCCACCTCATTCCAATTAACCCCACCCAAATCCAATCAACCCCCATCCAGGCCACCTCAATCCAACCCACCCAATACAATCCATCATACTCCAATCCAATCCACCTCAATCCAATCCACACCACCCTATTCCACCCCATTCCAATCACCCATTCCAGTCTACCCCACCCCAATCCACCACTTCCCATTTCAATCCAACTCACTCCATTCCAATCTAGCCCATCCAATCCACCCCATCCAGTCCTTCCCACTCCAATCCATCCCACTCCACTCCAATCTATCCCACTTCACCACAATCCAATCTACTCTAATCCTCCCAACCCTAGCCTAATCTAATCCATCCCAGCCCAGTTCAGACCACCCCACCCCACTTCAGTCTAACACACTCCACTCCACTCCAATCCTCACCACTCTAGTCCAGTTCAACCCACTCTAGTCCAATTCACACTATTCCAGTCCAAACCCCCCAAACCAATCCAACCCAACCCACCCCACTCCAGTACAATCCATTGTACTCTAGTCCAATCCATTCCACCCCATTCCAATACACCCCACTCAAATCCAACCCACTGCAACCCAATCTACCCAGTCCACCCAACCCACTTCAGTCCATCCCAGTCCAATCCAATTGGCCTGAATCCACAGCACTCCAGTACAATCCAGTCCCCCTTAATCTACCCCACTCCATTCCAATCCAACAAATGCCAAACTACTTTAATCCAACCCACTTCAGGCCAATCCAACTCACACCAATCCAATTTACCCCAAACCAAGTCACCCCACTCCAAAACGTCTAACCCACTCCAGTCTACTCCACTCCAATCCACCTCACTCCAAATAACCCCACCCAAATCCAATCGCCCCTAATCCAGTACACCCCAATCCAATCAACTTCAATCTAATCCTTCTAACTCCACTCCACCCCAATACAATACAATCGATCCCACTCCAGTTGACCCCACCCCAATCCACCCCTTCCCATCTCTATCCACGTCACGCCAATCAATCCACCCTGGCCCACCCAGTCCACCCCACTCCAATACAACCCACTCCACCGCACCCCACTTCACTCCAATTCAATCTACTCCAATCCACCCCAATCTACACCAACCCAATACACCCCACCCCACCCAGTTCACTCCACCCCACTCCAGTCTACTCCACTCCAATCCAATCCACGCCACTCTAGTCCAGTCCATCCCACTCCAGTCCAATAAATCCAATCCACCCCACTCTAACCCATCAAATCCAATCCAGCCCACTCCAGTTCAATCTAAACCACCCCATTCCACTACAGTTCACCACACTCCAAACCGGATGGCGGTAGGGGGGGTCGCGGGGCCCCTGGGGGCCCCTGCAGTGCCCATGCCACTGGCATGGGCCCCCGTAAGAGGGCCCCTACAAGTATTTCACTGTCTGCTTGGCAGACAGTGAAATACGCGACGGGTGCAACAGCACCCGTCGCACCTTCCCACTCCGCCGGCTCGATTACGAGCCGGCATCCTCGTGGGAAGGGAGTTTTTCCCTGGGCTGGCGGGCGGTCTTTTGGCGACCGCCCGCCAGCCCAGGGGAAAAGTCAAAATACCCGCCGCGGTCTTGCGACCGCGGTACGGTATTTTGACGGCGGGACTTTGGCGGGCGGCCTCCGCCACCCGCCAAGGTCCGAATGAGGGCCATAATCTAGTTGCACTATGATAGCATTATTCTTATGTTTCACTCTCCTCGTTACTATTTCAATATTACTGTGTTGTATGGTTCTGGTTATTGCGGCTCACGCCTTGTTATCTAAAATACAGTCGTTTTATTAAACCAATCTTTAAATCTTAAACTGCCTTTGTCATTTATAAATGAGACCATACTGTGTATGAGAGAACTGGTTGGGACCTGAGTGACCACGACTTCCCTGGGAAACACTAAGATGTCATGCGCTCGCTGCCCAATTGTCTCTTCCCTTTGGGAGAGATAAGGCACTGCTAGTTAGCGGGAGCTCAACCCGGATTTGGGGTGACAAGGGTCCTTCGCCGTGGGTTAGACTTAGTCCCCCACACTGTGAACGATCTTGCCACCCAAAAATCCAGTAGTCTCATTAGGATAATGAGAGCCTACGCGACACCTGTAAGGTGTGCATGGTGTTCAAATGGGAATCTGCAATGCAAAATGACTGCACATTGTAATGCATCTGAAGCAATAAGTATGGTATCAACATAAGTACCAAAATAGCTTCAACATATATTTGTCTTTCATAAGTGACTTTCAATGAACTTGTATCCCAGATCCAACCGACCACTTGTGAGGACTTTTAGCAGTGTTTGATATCTTGAAGGTTCTTGCTGTCACCTGTGCCCAGATCATTATTGCATTTCTACGATTTGCCCTTAATGCCGCCTGTCCAGAAAGGAGTTGTGCAGGGAGTCTTCTGCATGTCCATCATGCTCTGGCATTGTATCACACAGTGCTGCTATTTCTTCCCTTCATTTGTCACTCAGTCTCTCAAATGTAGTATCTCAAAAAATTGAGGTATTTTCTTCTGCGCCCAGTTTTCTTAAATCTGACATCGGCATGTCTAAGGCAAGGGTGACACCCTCCTGTAGCCACTTTGCTCCACACAGGAATGGACCGTGGAAGACACATGGCCCGCGGCAAGGAATCCCAGGTAGTGTGAAAAAGCTAGATGCACAAAAAAAGTCCAGAACAAGCAGTAGCAGTTTCTTCTTGAGCGCAGAGGAGCATCGCCCCCCCCCCCCCCCCCCCCCCCCCCGCCCGCTGCGACCTGTGCAGGAAAAAATAGAACGGTAATGAAAAGATTTCTTTGCCATTTTAGTTTTAACCCCGCAGCGCGCACCAGCCCAGAAACATGCTGGGTGTTTTCTCTGCTACCGGCAACAGAAGACTGACTCTGCTTCAAGACTGACTCTGCTTCCGGCAGCAGAGGGCTTGAGCGGTGCCTGGCAGGGACGCTCCAAAGTGCACATGTCATTTTGGCCGCCTGCTTTGCGCTGGCCAAAGGGACCTGTGCACTTTAAAGGTCTCCACTCAGCCGTCTAAGACAGCTGGGTGGACCAGACACAGGCCTTCAGGGCCTGAAGAAGCGTCCAGCCAGGACACTCCATCCAATCCAGGCGCTTCTTTCATGCTGGTTAACAGCATGACAGCAGTGCCTGGATTGGTTAGGGGAACTTTTCGGGCATCAGAGATCAAAAGCACCTAAGGGGAAGACTGCAGCCCGTGGGTAAGTGCCTTTAAAAAAAAAAAAAAGTGTAATGTTTGTGTAATGCATGTGTGTAATGTTATGTACGTGTGTAGTGCATGTAAGTGTGTAGTGCATGTACGTGTAGTGTTTGTGTTATAGTGTTATTTGGGCTCTAGGGCCAAGGGGTGGTTGAAGTTGGGGTTTTTGAGGGAGGGGGTGTTTTTTTTTGTATCTTTTTCTTTTTTTGCCCCACCACTTTACTAAAAAAGTACAAGCCGCTGCTGGTAACAAAACCATGAAACTGGGCAGCTGACAGGAGGCGGGAACTCACACAGTGGTGAAGAGTTGTTTTGCTCACATTATAAATACTGCTTTTCCATCTGAATGGATTTTTTAAATTCAAATGTAGTCTGTTTGCCTCTTATTCACCCTCTTATTCTCCATAATTTGGATGTCCCAGTACCTAAGGCTCACCTAACCCTCTTCCAATAAGCGGGCGCAGTCGCTGAGGCAGATCTCGCCCTGAACAGCACCACTGCATGATTCTGGCCTGCTGCCTTCCCCTGGGGTCATCAGGTTTATTACCAGCATAGTGTTGTCCTGCTGTCAGCGCTTGTGGTCCTCTGGTTTAATAACAGGATCCGTCTGGCCTGCTGTCAGTGCCTGCTTCCCCATGAGCTTTAAAACTTGCATGGTTCTGGACACTCCCAGTACCTAGCACCCTCACATTTGAATAGTGCGTGATTTTATCCTGCGGTTTGTGTCTGGAGCTCTGAGATTTAATAACCGTGTGGCTCTGGGCTGCTGACAGTGGCTTGTGACCTTGGTAGGGACTCCAGAGTGTGATTGCCCTGTGGGGGCGGGGGTAGGGCTCCCATAAACCACTGAGGCTGCTGGGATCTGTGATTTTAAGTTTATGCTGTGCTAGGGTGAACAAACTGCTGTCTGATCTGCAAATCATAGGGTTGCACCTGGGGACTGGCAATGTGCTATGTGCTCACAATGTTTGATTTAATACTCAGAAAGCGTTCTACGCTTGCTAATTTAAGGATCTCATTTAAACAGTGATGGAGCAGGGTTTAGGATGCTAACAGATTACAGACCAGGGGTTTCCATCCTTTTCTGTAATAAGAGCTACTTACGTTTGCTGAAAATTATCCCGAGCTACTGACATTATTATTAATGATAAGGTCCACATTGATGCTCTCAGTGCATCAGGCAGGGAAGCCTGCAGTAATGTGAAAAAGGCATTATTAATTTGGATTGCCTCTACATGTGTAACCTGGGACAGCCATATTTCTCATCCCCAAGGCTTGAAGATGGTGTTATTAGTAATAAGTCTTCCCAACACCGCTTGATGTATCACTCATATAGCACCTTCAAGTATAGTTTGAAAATTCAGCCATTTTTCTCCAAACATCATTTTTCTCCAAAAACAACACCTCGTCTTGAGTACACCCTTACAGTTTTTACATACTTGTAATAATTCAACAAAAGCAAAAGATTCTAATTTAGTAGGGTGGGATGCACAAAGGAGACCTCCTTACATGCAGATGCTACTCGTTGAATATGCCTTGTATAGACCAAATCAGTAGTTCATCACGTTTATTTTTGCTGATAATCTCTGGATGTCATGATGATACCACCAGAAGCAAATAACTATAAATTTCATATAATCACACAACCGACCACTCTTCCTCATCCTGGAGCATAGGCATGAAGGGAAAGGTAAAGTATGTTACAGTGTTCCAAGTGGGATAAAATCACTGCCAGGACCACTATCTGACACACTTCCAAGCACAGAAATGTGCAAATCTTGTGAAGGAGGCACAGCTGAAAGAAGGAAGGGTTAAAGATGCTGCTGATCTGTGTTGCTAGCGATAGAGACTGGTCGCAGAAAAAGTCTAGTTAAGGGATGTGGAACAGGAGTAGCAGGGGAGTGCACTGGACCAGCCTGAAGTGTTTATACGTAGACACAAAGGGGCAGATTTAAGGAAAGTAGTGCTGCACCAGTGCAGCGCCACTTTCCCTGTGCCCCTTAACGATCCCCTACCGCCACTATGTGTGCATCACATGTAACATACGGTGCACCATGGTGCAGGGTAGGGAGAAATAGCATCAACATTTTTGACGCTAATGGTATACTTACTGTTCAGGGTTAGTGCCAACATTTTGGGGCTAACCCTGAACAGTACACAGGGGCCCATTGCAAACAATGGTGTGTGCAGGCATTAAAAGTGCCGAAAAAATGACACAAAGAAATCTCTTAGATTTCTTTGCGCCATTTTTTCAGCCTCCCTAACAGGGGAATGCCTCCTTTGCATACATTATGCCTGGTGAAGGCATAATGTAGTGCAAAGGGTTACAAAGTGGTGCAATGCATGCATTGCGTCACTTTATGAATATGGTGCGGGGAAAAGGCCACCTTGGCGCATAAAAATGACACTAAAGTGGCACAAAAGTGGCGCTCGGTTTCCTTAAATCTGGGCCAGAATTTCTGTTTTCTCAGTATTGATTTGAAGGGACTTATGGCTCATTAAGGAAACCACAGAGATAGACATTTCTGAAAATTTAGGAGATTGTGAATTGTTTTGTTGTGCAATCGAATCAGAATTTGTGTGCTGTTGGCATAAGACATTGAGGGGAAACTAAAAAAGTGCATTGGCAAAGCCAATAGGTCTTGCCTATGCAAGAGCTATTGCTTTTGACCATGTGTATTACTCATGTTGTACACCAGTGTGGCTGGTGTTCAGCATGGCTAAAAGTTAATAGTATGGAGAGGGGTTGGGTGGGGTTGTGTAGGCTGAAGTGAGGTTGAGTAGTTTGGGGTCGATTGGAATGGGTAAAGTGGAGTGGTGTCGATTGGGGAGATTGGAGTGGGGTAGATTTGGGTAGAGTTTGGTAGATTGGAATACGGTTGGTTGGGGAAGAGTGGGGTAGATTTGAGTGGGTAGATTGGGGTAGATTGTAATGGTGTAGAGAGGGGCAGATAGTAGAGGGATAGAGTTGGGTAGCGTAAAGTAGGGTGGATTGGATTTGAGTGGGGTAGATTGAGGTAGAGTGGGGTAGATTGGGGTAGATTGGTCTGGAGCGGGGTAGATTGCGGTATATTGGGGACTTCGGGGTGGAATGGGGTAAAATTAGGGTACATTGGAGTGCAGTGGGGAAGAATGGGATAGATTGGAGTGGAGTGGGATAGATTGGAGTAGAGTTGAGTGAGGTAGAATGGAGAGGATTGGGGTAGATTAGAGTGGTGTGGGGTAGATTGCAGTGGAGTGAGGTAGACTGGAGTGGAGTGCGGTAGATGGCAGTGGATTGGGGAAGATTAGAGTGGAGTGGGGCAGATCAGAGTGCAGTGGGGTCAGTTGGAGTAGATTAGAGTGGAGTAGACTTGTGTGGTGTGGAATAGTGTGAATTGTAGTATAGTGGAGTGGCACTGTATGGAGAGAGAAAATTTGTATGGCATTGTGTGGAGTGGAACTGAATTGTGTGGGATTGTGTGGCATGGAGTGGACTCGTATTTTGTGGCACTGTGTGGTGTGAAGTGTGGCATCAAGTGGAGTGCGTGGTGTGGAGTGGAATTCTGTGACATGAAGTGGAATTTTTTGCCACTGTGTGGAGTTTCTAGAAGAAATGAAGGCAAAAACAAAAAAACTGTACTTCATACAAGGAACAGAATGTAGGTTAAAAGCAACCCAAAGGTGTTGGTAAAAGGAAGTGCTGAACTGTAAATCAGAGACACAAACAACTTCTAGCGTCCAAGACATTTGCTTGTCGAAAGACCTGTACTTCATGCAAGGAATGGGAGTTTTTATTTATTTATTTATTTTAAGAGTTTTCTATAGCGCTAGCAAGACCGAGAGGGTAACAGAGCGCATTACAACAGAACAGAAAATAAACATAAGAAACACATGAGTCAAGAGTCACTTTGTAGAATGAGGCTACATAGGGGTTCTCATGAATAGAAGGGTGGCGATTCGAGGAAGGAGGGGTGGTGAGTGAGAGACCCTTATTGATGTGAGGGTTGGTTTAGGAGGAATTCTTTCAGTAGTTTCTTGAAGGTCATGTGGGAAGGGTTAGATCTGATGTGAATGGGTAAGGAGTTCCATATTCTCGGAGCGTTGTTTGAGAAGGAGCATGACCGAGTTTTTTGCTTGTTGGGTTTCGGTAGGAGGAGGAGGAGAGAGTTTGTGCTTCTCAGAGATCTGGTTTGACCAGCTTTCACTAGCTTGTTAGCGAGGTATTCAGGTTTCCCAGTGTGAAGGGCTTTGTGTGTTAGGCAGGCAGTGCGGAACAGGCAACAGGCCTCAATCGAGAGCCATTTCAAACTCCTCAAGGCTGGGGAGATGTGGTCAAATGTTTTAGTTCCCGTCACTAGTCTAGCAGCTGCATGAAGAGTGGACCTCATAGGGGCAAGTCGGGATTTGGCCGTGCCAGTGAGGATGGAGATCCCATAGTCTAGTCTTGAGAGTGCCAGTGCTTGAGTGGCCTGTTTAAGGTCATCTTGGGGAATGAAGGATTTGATTTTGTGAAGAAGTTTAAGGCTGAGGAAGGCATTATTAGCGTTTGACTTGATGTGGTCCTGCATGGTCAGGTTGGAGTCCAGAGAGATTCCCAGGGATTTGACTGTGGTAGACGGGGAGAGAGTGCATTTGAGGGCGTCAATAGATTTTAGCCATTCTTGCAGTTGAGGAAGCTGGTTAGATTTCGAGAGGAGGAGTATTTCCGTCTTGTCGTGATTGAGTTTGAGATGGTTATGTGAGAGCCAACATAGGGCTTCTTTAAGGGTATTGTTCAGACGGTGGGTGTCGTCTAAGGTGGATAGTTCAATATAGAGTTGCGTGTCATCAGCATAGAGGTGGAAGGGGATATTGGCTCGAGTGAGGATAGTGGTAAGAGGGTCCATGTAGATGTTGAAGAGAGTTGGAGAGAGGACAGAACCCTGGGGGACCCCTCTGGTGATAAGGGAGGTGGGTGAGGTCGAGTTGAGAAGTTTTACTTGTTGCGTTCGGTTTTGTAAGAAGGAGGAAAACCAGCGGAGGACAGTACCTTCAATGCCTACTCTCTTTTGGAGGGAGTCGAGAAGGAGTTTGTGGTCGACAGTGTCAAAGGCTGCTGTAAGATCAAGGAGAATGAGTAGGCAGGGTCTGTCTGAGTCAAGAGAGATGAGGAGGTCATCCACAATGTTAAGGATGGCTGACTCAGTGCTGCAGCCTTTCCGGAAGCCAGATTGAAGAGGGTTTAGGAGGCTGTTGGAATCAATATGTTGGGTTAATTGTTGGAGAGCACATTTTTCAAGAACTTTGGCCAGGAAGGGAAGGTTGGAGACAGGTCTGTAGTTGTGGAGTTTTTTGCCAAGGAGAAAGGGAGGGGGTCGGCTAGGTGGGAGGAGGTTTTGGAGGATGACATGAGTTTGGAGATGTCCGATACCAGGAGGGGTTGGAAAGAACTCCAGCTAGCGGGGGCCGGCGGCTGCGTCCGGATGGGGAGAGTGATTTCAGTTAAGGGGGACGGGTTGTCGGAGAGGTATAGAGCAGGGATAAAATTGTTTGTGGAAGGGAGGAGGGGCACAATGTTGGGGGGGGGAGTCCCGTGCTAAGGAAAGTTCAATCTCAGTGATTTTATCGTTGAAGAAATTGGCAAACTTAACGCAGGTGGCCGTGGTAGTGGGTAAGGGGTTGGGAGCAGGTTTGGTCGTTTGTTGTTTAATGATGTTAAAGAGCTCTTTCGGGCGGTTTATAGCTCTGTCAAGGGTATTCCGGAAGAAGGATCTTTTTTCATTATATATGTTTTTTTTGTAACTTCTCCGTGCACTTCTGAGCTGATCCAAGTGGGTAGAGGAGGGGTCAGATCTCCAAAGTCTTTCAGTGGCTCTGAGTTGTCTTCTCTCTGAATTGAGGTCATTGTTGAACCAAGCTCTAGATGGGATGTTTCGCAGTCTTTTCAGTTTTAGAGGGGCAAGCTGATCAAGTATGGTAGTTATAGTCGAGTTGTAGTGGGTGGTTAAATCCGTCGTGGAGAGGATGGTCGAAGGGGGGGGAAGAAGAGAGGTGATTTTTTCTTCAAGGGTAGATAGGGGGATTTGGCTGACATTTCTTTTCCAACTAAAGGATTTTTGGGGATGAGGAGAGAGTTGGGGGATATAGTTGAGATGGAAGAGGAAGCTGTGATGATCTGACTAGTCGACAGGAATGATATCGTCGACCTTGAGGGAATCTTTATGCGCTATAATCGCATCTAGTGTAGCGCCTTTGCTGTGGGTTTGGCTCTTGCAGTGTTGGGAATGGTTGTTGCTGTGAAGAAGGTCATTTAGGGTTTGGATGAGTGCATTGTTCTCATCATTCCAGCGAAGGTTGAGATCGCCCAAGATGATAAAGTTGGGGTCAGAGAGGGAGCAGTGAGTTATTAGGTCAGCTAGGTGATCCGCAAAAGGTTGGGTATTACCAGGGGGGTGGTAGAGAAGGTGGAAGGTCACCTTAGAGTTGTCGCTGGTCTTAAAGGAGGCGTTCAAGTGTTCACAGGAATTGAAAATGAGAGCTTCTTTGAAATCTATTTCTATGGTATTTTTGTGGATGATGGCAATACCTCCCCCCGGTCGGTTCTTTCTCTCTTTGTTGTAGATAGAGTAGCCGGGAGGGACAATGGTGTCTAGGATTGGTTGCGAGAGTTCGGTTAGCCAGGTCTCTGTGATGAAGGCAATGTCAGTGTTATGGTTGAGGATAGCGTCAGCAAGATCCGTAGCGTGTTTGACTGCTGATCTACAGTTTATGAGCATGCAGTTGGTGCGAGGATGGATCTTAGGTTCAGGCTTGGAAGGGAGTGGGGGGATATTAACAAGGTGGGAAGGGGGTCTGGGAGAGGGAGGTTGTATATGTTGTCTCCTGAGGCCAGTGATGACTTGTATGTTCGAAGGGGGGGTCGGGGTAGGGAGGGACGGGTTATAGGAGAGAGCGAGTTTGGTGGCTTCCTTGTGAGATAAAGGAGGGATTGTTCTTCTTGGTCTCGAGGAGTTACGAAGAAAGGGTCTAGAGGGCCAGTGGATACTGTATGAAGAGTTGATGACCGACGGAGGCGTGAGTGTCTGGGTCGGCACTGGGAGAATCAGTGAGTCGAGGCTTCTCGCTAATTTGTTGATGCCTTGAATGATGAGTTCTAGTTGGGATTCAAGGTTGGAGAGCCGTTCATTGATATTTGTGGAGGGAGAGGAATTAGGGGTGAAGGAGTGGGAAATAAAGTTCTTCTTAGGTAGGGGCTGGGGTGACTGATTCAGACGGGATATAGGATCACTGGGCAGAAGGTTAAAGGAGGCTGTTGAGGGGTGGGAGGGGTTAGAGTCAGAGTAAGGGTTAGGGGTGATAGGGGGGCAGGCTTGATATGAGTATCTCTACAGGTCAACAAGTTAGGTCTAGAGGAGAGCTGGGGGAGAAGGGGGGTGGGAGGGGCGATGGAGGAGGGGGAGTCGAAGGGGGGTTCGGGGAAAGGAGAGGTGTTATGGGGGAAGATCAAGGAAGTTTGGGATGAGGAGACAGAGTAGGAGTAGTGATGGGGGGTATTGAGGTTAAGGAAGTAAGGGGCATGGTTAGGGTGAGAGGGGAAAATGGGGATGAGTGGGTCAGACAGGATGGGGTTGTCTACACTGGGAACCGGGGGGCCAGGGGGTGGTGTTGGGGGGGATAATGGGGGTGGGTGGGGTGTCAATGGGCTGAGGGTGGATGGGGGGGAGGGAGTGCAGACTTAAGGGAGGGGAATAAGGATTCAAAGGCACGGAGGTTGGAGTCGTTAGCTTGAATCATGATGGTTCCATTATTGAAGATGGAGATGATGACATTTCCCTAGAAAGCCGGGGAACTGGAGATAGAGAGTTTGCAACCGTGAGGGATATTAGTAGTCTTGGAGGGGTGGAGGTGGGTAGTGAGGAGGGTGTTCCATTTAGCCGGGAGTTTAGTGAAGAAGATAAGATCAGTCTTTTTCGGGCCTTTATGGGCATTGAAGTAAGTGTCCACAAGAAGTAGCTCCGGATGTTGCCTGGTAAGTTTGCGTTTGAAGTTTTTCAGCGCAGAGTGGGAGAGGTGATTAGGGGGAGATATGGAGAAGGAGTCGGGCCCGTGGGGTTTAAGGAAGGGGGAAATGGGTGAGGAGGTGTATCCTGTGGGGAACGACATCATGTGCTCGAGATGAGGCTGTTGCTCGTAAGGGGGTTAAAAGGGACTCAAGATAGGGTGGAAAAGGGGGAGGGTGATAAGGTGGGAGGGATCAGGGTAGGGGCCAAGGATCGGGGGGGTTGACAGGAGGAAAATCAAGGGCAAGAGGCTCGAACAGGGGTTGAGAAGCCCCACAGATTGCGACAGGGAGGGAAAGAGGGGAGATCTAGAAAAGAGTGTTCTTGTTGGTAGATGGGCGGACACAGAGTGGGAAAGGGTGGGAGGGAGACCACTAGTTAAGGAGGAAGGAAGGGTGGGGCAGGCAAGGGGGCAGGAGACCCCACATCAGGGGATCACTTGGGACCAGCACACGGGGTCAGGATAGGCAGCCTCGCTGCTTGTTGGAAAGTTGGGTGAGGATCGCGTGTGGATGGTGGTCGAGAAGATCGGTCGAATAGCAGATCACCCGGGTCCAAGGGTCAAAGGGAACATGCAGAACTCAGTGCCCAATCTAAGCCCATTGGTGAGCACTGGTAACCATCTGAAAGGGGTGGGGCCAACTCATGTGCCTCACGCAAACACTGCGCGGAAAAGACACACATGTGAAGGACAGAAGAACCCTGAGCTCCAGCCCCTCCGGGACCTCCCCACTCGCGAAATAAGCAATGGGGGAGTCAGCCCAGCAGCCAGATCAAAGTTCAAGGACACTCCCTACCTCGGACAGGTGGGTCCACATGAAAGATTCCTCCCAGGCTGGAGTCGCGGGTGGTGAAGCAGCACCTCCTAGAAGTGTATCTCCTCCCGTGATGCAAGCGGTGAACATAAACGTCCCCAATAACGAGTCAGGGATGGCGAAGCAGCACCTCCTGGATATGTAGCTCCACGCGAGCTGCAGGCGGCGCAAAACAGCCTTAATAATGTGGAGACTAGCGCCTGAGTCGGCCCAAGGTCGGCTCCAGTAGACTACTACCCCAGGGTATGGGTCTCTAGTATCAGTAAAGATGGCGGACGGGCAGCTCCTCGCGGGTGAGAGCCGGAGATGGGGGCTCCTCCAAGGCTGGGGCCAGAGATGAGGCTCCAGTAGATTACCCCAGGTTAGAGGCCTCTACGAACAGTGAAGATGGCGGACAGGCGTCTCCTCGCGGGTTAGAGCCGGGGATGGTGACACCCCTACAGTTGGGGTCAGAGATGAGGCTCCGGGGGGTGGGGATCCAGTCCTGCTTTCAACCCGATCCGGCCGGGGAGGGCAGTCTGCCGGCAGCCAGGCAGCGGGATCAGGGACGCAGAAGAATGCCCATTGGCCGCCTCAATACAGATGGCGATCGGGCAGCTTCCCGCGGGCAGGAGCCGGCGATAACAGCTCCTCTGAGGCTGGGGCAAGAGACGAGGCTCCGGGAGAGCGGAGACCTGGTCCAGCGTCTGTCCCACCCAGCGGAAAGGGGCAGCCCACCGGCGGGACCAAAGACGCAGAAAAGTGCCCTCGGCTGCCTCAGCGCAAAGGCAGTCCGACTGCGGGGACAGGCGAGGCGCCGGGGACCTGGACGACAATTGATCCTCGGTCCTCGCGCGCAGGGCTCCAAGGCATCCACCAACCCTCAAAAACCCTGTCCGAGTCGGCAGGGTCAAGGGCGGTCGTCGGAAGAGGGGGGGCACCCGAGGGAAAGAGGAGAATCGGGATTTACACTAAAAAGTGAGTTAAGTTATAAGCAACCCAAAGGCGTTTTTAAAAGGAAGTGAAGAACTGAAAAACAAATTCAAGAACTGCTTCAAAAGTCCATGGCATTTGCTGGTTGCTGTAAAAGGAATCACCGAACTCCAACAAAAACAACGTAAGTATTCTGAATAACGAGCAGCGGAAAGACAATAAAAGGAAACAAACAAAATGAAATGATTTAGTACTTGGTCCACGCTCAGGAGATATAAAAGGAAGTGAGCAGCTAAAAAGAATGTCAATTAAGCTAATGGCAAGTAACCAGCGGGCTCCAAGCTCCTTACTGTGAACTATACCCCTCGCAACAACATCGCATACGTGCTGTGAAGCGAGACATAAAAAGTGATTGAATTAAGCGAGAAGAGAAACGAGTCAGTGTAAGTGGTAAGTCTGGTGAAAAGCAAGCTGAATTTTCCTAAAGGCAGGGCACAAAGGTGGAAAAGGGATGACCTGGAAAGTTACTCAACAATCCAGGCCATAGTATGGTCTCAGACTCTGACTTGATGTAGACATAACAGCTTGATGCTGTGGGCTATCATGTCAAAAGCTGAAGACATACTGAGCACGATGCGGGCTGCTGAGCCCCCTTGTTCTAGTAATAGCCAGAGATCATCAAGCATAGGAACAAGAGCATTATTCATGCTGTGCAATGATTAGAAGCCTAATGGAGTAAAGTCAGAGGTATTGCTAGACTCCAGGTGAGAGTTGATTTAGTTTTCAGGATTTGTAATCGAAAAATAAAATAGAGAAATGAGTCTAAATGTATTTGAATTTCCTGGGTAGGTAGAAAGGAAAATAGAAAGACAAGCTCTTGTTTCCAGTCAACGAATGCCTGGTAAATGAGGAGGAACACTAGGTCTAAGTGGTGACCAGCCTAATGGGGAGAGCCAATCATATGCTGAACTAGGCCCAAGGATGTACAGGAGTTGATGTGGCAGGAATTTTACCCTAAGACGAGGCTACCTGAAGAGCCAGCTAAGATAGGGAGAGACAATCTACCTGAGGGATTACAAATTAGTTAGATGAACCTGGAAGTTGATTTGCTAATTGAATGTAAGCAAGAAGATCATGTAGATGAAAATGTAATTTTAAGGTCCAGAAAAAAAACTTGAGAAAATGGGTTGAGAGTCAAACATGACTCTTTTAGTAAGCTAGTAAAAACACCACCCATTTGGTCATAACAGGACGTGCATTGATTTATACCTAGTGCATAGGCACAGCAATGTCAAATATGAATGCATCAAAATAATGGACATTTACATAAAGCCAGTTTCAATGAAAGCATAGTTTCGCCCTGCTGCCAGCAACTGATATCCTCCTTTAATTACAGTCAGGCCCCTATCTTGCAGCAATCTGCTTTTGCCCTCAGTTTTTATTAACAGTGTGGTTCTGGACCTGTGTATTATATCTGGAGCGTGAGTTTAGCCAAAAGTGTTTTTGATCTTCTGTCAGTGTCTGGTGCCCGTAGGTTTAATAACAGTGTGGATCTGGTTTGGTGCCAACTTCACCTTCTGGTGCAGCTAGGTTTAATATAATGTAACTCTAGCCTGCTGCCAGTGGCTGGTGCCTGGAGGTTCAGTAACAGCATTATTCAGGACGGCTGCTAGATTGTGTTCACTCTGGTGTAATACGGCTGCTAGATTGTGTCCCCTCTGGTGTAATAGCATGTGAAGGGCTGGACCAGCATGTGAAGGGCTGGGGCAGCATGTGAATCTGACCTCGGCCAGTCCAAGGCATGGGTGACACCCTCCTGTAGCCCCTTTGCTCCACACAGGGATGGAGCATAGAAGAGACAGGCCCAGCGACAAGGAATCCCAGGTACCACAACAAATTCCGGAACAAGGCTAAGAAACTGGGCAGCTGACAGCAGGGGGGAAATCACAGAGTAGTGAAGAGTAGCAGCTGACAAATTCCCATCGCCAGGGGAACACCAGAAATCAGCAACAGGGGGAGGAACTGTTGAGTACGAACCTGCAACCTGCAACTGTGTTGTGACCAAAGAAGAAATTCGGAAACTGTTTACATTGTACTGAAAAGGAAACAAGAAGTTGTCAACAGAAATTTCTTCCAACTGAGATTGTAAAAGTTCTGGAACTTTCTGGAAGGAAGGTTATAGTATGATCCTAGAGCTTTCTGAAAGACAGGTTAAAAGATGGTGCCAGGGCTTTCCAAAAGGTGTTTAAGAATTGTTTCGCTCACATCATAAATTCTCCTTTTCCATTTAACTGCAAATTCTTCTTCAAAATGTAGTCTGTTAGCCTTTTTTACAGTTCTCCATAGTTTGGATGTCCCAGTAGATAAGGCTCACACAACTCCCTTCCAATAAGCGGGTGCGGTCGCTGAGGCCGATCTCATTGTTTACTTAGAACAGCACACCACAGCACCACAGTACCACAGCACCACAGCATGAGTCGGGCCTGCTGCCCTCCCCTGGGGTCCTCAGGTTTATTACCAGCATGCTGTTGTCCTGCTGTCAGCGCTCATGGTCCTCAGGTTTAATACCAGGATCCGTCTGGCCTGCTGTCAGTGCTTGCTTACCCATGAGCTTTATTACTTGCATGGTTCTGGACACTCCCAGTACCTAGCACCCTCACATTTGAATACCACGTGATAATATCCTGCGGTCTGTGTCTGGAGCCCTCAGGTTTAATTACAGTGTGGCTCTGGGATGCTGACAGTGGATTTTGCCCTTGGGAAGGAATCCGGAGTGTGATTGCCTATGGGGTAGGGCTGATGATGCTGGGGGATGGGATTTGTGATTTGAAGTTCATGCTGTGCTAGAGTGAAAAAACTGCTGTCTGGTCTGCAAATCATAGAATGGCACCTGGGAACTGGCAATGTTCTATGTACTCACAATGTATGATTTACTACTCAGAAAGCGGCCTACAGCGGTTAACTCAGGGTTTCATTTAAACAGTGATGGATCAGGGTTTAGGTATGCTAACAGATTACTAATCTGGGGTCTCCATCCTTTTCTGTAATATGGTTCAACATACCAGTATCCGATCTAGGCCCTTATTATGACTTTGGCGGTCTTTTCTTAAGACCGCCAAAGCCACGGGCACCAGGAGACTGCCATAATATGGGTACTGCCGGATTTCCGCTCACTGTGGGTGGAAATCCGGCAGTATCCATGCTGGTGTTCGGAGGCGCCTGAGTGGTGCTACCACCTATACAGCCCCACCAGAAGGATGCCGCCAGCCGTATTATGACCCTTTAATATGGCCTGGCGGTTTCCTGCTGGCGGGCGCTACCGGCAGTAGCAGCGCCCCTTCCCATTCCCTGCCGGACAACCTTCTCACCGGACAAGGTAAGTCTGGCATCCGACAGGGGAGGGGGTTGGGGGTGGAGGGTATTATGTGTGAGTGTGTGGTGTCTGCATGTGTGTATGAATGTGTGTGTGCATGTGTGAATGCGTCTGTGAGTGTTGTGGTGTATGAGTGGTTGTATGCATGTGAGTGAATGCGTGTATGAGTGTTGCAGTGAGTGTGTGTCTGCATCTCAGTATGTATGCGTATGAGTATGCGTGTGAGCATGTTAGTGTGGATGTGTGCCAGAATGTGTGTATGTGTGAGTGAATGCATGTATGGATGTGTGTGAGTGGATGCATGTCTGGAAGTGGAGGTGAATGGGTGTATGAATGGTGCGTGTGGGTGTGTCTGTGCATGTATGTGGGGAGGGGGTGGGGCTGTGACTGTAGGGGATCAGGTGATTGCTGGAGGGTCAGGGGTGCTGTGACTGGAGGGGGGTGGGGGTCAGGTGATTGCTAGGGTGGGGGGCACTGTGACTGTAGGGGGTGAGGGGGTCAGGTGATTGCTGAGGGGTGGGGGGTGCTGTGACTGTAGGACTTCCCTGTCACCGGTAGCCCTACCGCCATGGTTTTTGTGGCTGTGCTACTGCCGCGGAAACCATGGCAGTAGGCCGGCTCATAATACGTGAAGTAGAAAAAGTAGAAAAGGTACACTGTTCCAAAAAATAGTAATAAGAATGTAGGTTCGAAATCAATCAGTGATATCAGGAGAGCCCTCAAGCACCCAATAGGATGCCAAGCTCATAATGCCGCTGGTGGTCTTCTGTGGACCGTTGGTTCGGAGATGAACATCTCCGGTCTGGCGGTTCATACCGCCATGATGGAATGAGTGGAGCAGGGGCACATAATGCCAGCCTGTTGACAGTGATACCGCCAGTCTGCTATATGTGTTGTGTGTGGCAGAGTAACACACTCTCTGCAAGTTGGGTGGTGGGCTTTTAATAGCAATGCAGCAGACATTATCCATGACCTTCACCAAATCTTCTGTTATCCCAGGTTGTGTCCACTCTATAGATGAACCTACCCCCACTAGAACTAGAATACACTTTCTAGATGTTCCTGTCTCATGGTCTCATCTTTACTATTGAACTTAAACATGTTATGTTGCCTGTAGTTCATAGTTTCAGTATTATACTACCAATTGTACCTGGCTTTCCCTCCAGGTTGAGAATGGAACGAAATTGTTTTCGATGCATACAGTAGCCCTCTCACCTAAATATACTCACGCAGTTCAGCTTCTGTACACAGTGACCATAAAGTGGTAGATTACTCCAGGGTAGGCATGACTGGAGATATTTGTATTGCTGCTGTAGTCTAGCAATGATACACTTATTTATAACGCTCACCTGCTACTTCAGCTATTTTATTTTTAAGGAAGGCCAGATTAGAAGTGGTCGTATCTGGATTTATGTTGTCATCGATAAGTACATGGCATTGATTCCCCCACACATTTGCTATGCTTCACAATATCCCCACCGACACCTTGAGAAAGAAAACAGGTTATCGAACAAGAAAACAGTCAGTATGTGCAGTGCTGGGACCACAGTTGCTATACTGTCAAGGTTATATTTGTTGACCAAAGGTTCTGAGATGTTTCTGTTCTAATAATTGTTGGACGGATCAGATACCCAATTCATTGCAAAGAGCCATAGATCTGTGAAGTCCTGAAATAACTACTGAAAGGTGCGATTGTATGACTTTTTATTTTTTCGTAAAAGTTAAATTCGGCCAGAAATATGATGCATGTACATAAAGGGCAGATTTACTAAACTGTTAGGCAATGTAGCCCAGCAACCAAAATGTTGTGCTGCGTTGAGTGTCAGGGAGGGAGCAGGAGAGCGCCATTTCTACAGAAATATAACTCTCTCCTCCTCTCTCTCTAGCACCAGCACAGATGTTTGCTGCTATGCGCCACACACACACCTTTGTTCCACAGTGCAAGGGTGTGCGCGAGAGTCTAGCATAGGATGATTCCCTTCCAGCACAAAATAATATGCCTAGACAACATTTAAAAATGTTCCCATTTTGTATATGTGATGCACAGCGCAGCACGCATGCAAAGTAGGAAAAGAAAGGAGAAATGACAACATTTCTCCTTTTAAGGCCTGACTTTAAAAGTAGGGTGACCAGATTTTGAGGAGCAAAAACCGGGATAGGTCACGATTCCGCCCAGCAAATAGATATTGCCTGGCTCACTTTATCTCCTCCAAGTTCAAATACCGCCAACATACTTTACCACCAACAGGTTTAGATATCACCATACTTTACCACTAACAGGTTTAAATATAACCAACAGGTTTAAATGTCACCATACTTTACCTCAAACAGGTTTAAATAACGTCTTTGTGCTTTACCACCAACTGATTTAAATACACCAACCGGCTCTACCTAAAATGTAAAAACACACAGCAGCAAAAAAATAAAGTGGCAGGGCACCTCTTCATAGTAAGAAGGTCCACTTAAGTCATTTTCCAATGTGACATTTTGATGTAATGACTACATACATCGCATGTGTACCATGTGGTGCTTGACACTGCAAGGCATCCCACAAGGTGGGCAGGAACTGTATATGAGTTTCTCGGCAGTGGTGTTGAAGAGGGCCTGCTTAGTGAGTATGAGCTAAACTGCAGTGCCAATGTTAAACCCAACAAGCGCTGATAAAGCCAATAGGTCTGGTATTGGCTGTCAGCCTTTTGGTTTGTTGTTGGTTGTAAACTTTATTTTTGGGTTGTAATCTTTTTTTTTGGAAAGCTGCCGGGTCCCGTAAGTTTAGAAAAACAATTAACATTGTCTAAAAGCAAAATAGTAGACCCTGGCACTTAAGGGAATTACTTTGTATGTGGGTGTCTTCCTTTTGAAACAGTAAGAGGATGCTGTCACTCACAGTGAAGTTAGCCAGCGGCTGAAGTGTGCCAACCCACTGTCCAATGCTGTTGCTGCAGTGGGCAGAAACAATGGAATGTGAATGACACTACAGCAGACCAATGAATAAAGAGTGCTTGCTGGAAGCCTCTGTAAGTATACTTGATGTATAACAATGTAAGTGAAAGCAAAAGGTCTTGAATAGCGTCAACCCTATAAAGCCACAGCCCAAATGTGTAATTGGGAATCAAAAACCAGAATGGGTGGCTTGTTGGCAAGGGGGAAACGGGCCTCTGCTCTAGAGGTTGAAATTAAGAGTTCTTGGCAGCTGGATAATGTGAATCAAACCAATAGGATCTCAAACAAGCTCCAGGCAAATTCTGAGAGCAAGGGTTGCAACAACACATGGCACCAATTGGATGGCCTTCAATGACGTTTGCAGACTTGAGGGACTTGTTGCTCAGAAAAGGAAGTTGTAGTCAAGGTTTTGGGAAATCTTCTCATCTTCCACCATGGAGCATCAGTTTTAGCCTTTAGCCTCCTTGTCTGGTTGCAGGCCTCATCTCACCTATGATATATGAAGTTTGTCACAGCAACACTGCAGCCTTAAGTTGGTGGGCTCATATGTGCCCTCCATCTTAAAATGGGAAACTAGTTATGGCCATGCTGCTGCCCACGCAATGACCCCTAGGCTGTACACTGCAAATAGTGGAGGACATCTATGCAGTAGCTCTCACCATCACTTCCCAGTTGAGGAGCTCCAGCTTGGAGCTGTCAGGTCCGCCCCAGTGCTCAATTTGCAAATATAAACGTGCCGGTGCCCAAAGCCCTCCTCCTAAACACGCGGCTGCTGCAAATAAATGTGTGAACACGGAATACTGAGGCAGCGTCATCCTGAAACCATATCGGCCTCTTCAGTCCATATAAAGCCACTCCCTGCCCCTTCAGCTCACTCTTGCAGCTTTCTACTCTATCCCTTTGTGACGCTTTTTTGTTTGTCTCTTCCTCCGTCTTTCCCAGATGTGTCTTTTTGCTCGCAGCAAATGCTTGAGGCAGAAGAATAAGCCCCGGCCCTCAAAAATAAGTGCCGGTGCTCAGCACCGGAAACAATAAGCACAAATTAAGCACTGGTCTGCCCTCTTTCCTTGGGTAAAGACCGCTATTTTGAGGAGGCATTAAAATGGCCGCCAAACTTGTGCCAGAGCCTGGTTCTGCTTGTCTTGAGCTCTGCTCCCATGTGTGCTTTAGAGAGCCTGAAGGACCCAGGACAGAGATAGAAAGCAGGTCACATGAAAGGGTTCCTATTTGCCGCAGTCCCACGTGCTGTTAGTTCATGCTGCACCAAGAGCCTGCTAACTCCAAGAGAGTTGCGCGGCGCTGGTAAGAACACCAGAGAATTGAATCAGTGCTGTTTCCAGCCACCGCGCAGTTCATGTGTTATAGAAATACCCAGTCACTAAACTTGCAAACCAGGTGAAACCACAAGGCTCTGGCAACAAAACAAATACGTTTCAAAATACTATGTTGGATAATATTGTTCATCGTTTTATCAAACACAACTGATTTTCATACTCTGACTCCAAATCTGTTGGGAGAGAATTAGGATATCAAATAAACAGCACTGTTTTATCCACAGTGTTAAACCTCTGGTGTTTAAAAAGACTTTAGCCCTCATTATGACATTGTCGGGCGGCGGATGCTGCCCGCCTATGCCATCCCGCCATCAGGCTGCCTGTGCGGCCTGAATCTCGCCAGCCCTATTGTGGCTTTCCCACCGGCCCAGCGGGGAACAGGGCCTTAACATTGCAGCCGCCTCCTAATGGAGCTGGCGGCAATGTGGCGGTGTGGCGGGTGCAGCAGCACCCATCGCGCATTCCACTGCCCGTAATTCGGGCAGTGGAATAAGCGATGGGGATGTGCATGGGGGCCCCTGCACTGCCCATGCCAAGTGCATGGGCAGTGCAGGGGCCCCCCAGAGTCCCCCATTCCGCCAGCCTTTCCATGGCGGTGTTTGCCGCCATGGACTGGCTGGCAGGTGGGGACTCGTATTCGTCAGGGCATCGGTGTGATCATGGCGGCTCCACCACGGTCATAATGTCACAGCCGGACCACCACTTTGGCGGCGTTCCGACCGTGACCCTGGCGGTCATAATGACCCCCTCTGTGACCTGCTGTCAGCATAAAGAGACAATTCAGTCTTATTCATGGCTCTAGATACGGGGACTCTAATATTAACAAGGTTGCTCGGACATTGACCCACAATGTGAAACAGCTGTGTGTGTATGAGAGGACAGTGAAATAGCGGTGTATGTATGAGGGGACAGTGAAAGAACTGTATGTGTATGAGGGACAGTAAAAGAGCTGTATGAGGGGAGGGGACAGTGAAAGTGCTGTATCAGGGGACAGTGAAAGATGTATGTGTATGAGGGGACAGTAAACAAGGTGTAGGAGGGGACAGTGAAAGAGCTGTATGTGCATGAGGGGACAAGTGGAAGAGCTGTTTGAGGGGACAGTGAAAGAGCTCAATGTGGGGACCGAAAGGGACATTGAAAGAACTGTATGTGTATGAGGGAACAGTGAAAGAGCTGTATGTGTATGAGTGGACAGTGAAAGAGCTGTTTGAGGGGGACAGTGAAAGAGCTGTATGTGTATGAGGGGATAGCGAAAAAGTGGTATATGTATGAGGGGACAGTGAAAGAGCTGTATGAGTGGACAGTGAAAAAGCTGTATGTGTATGAGGGGACAGTGAAAGAGCTGTATGTGGGGACATAAGGGGACAGTGACAGTGAAAGAGCTGTATGAGGGGACAATGAAAGAGCTGTGTGTGTATGAGGGCACAGTGAAAGAGCTGTTTGTGGGGAGAGTGAAAGAGCTGTATGTGTATGAGGGGACAGTGAGAGAGCTGTATGTGGGGACAGAAGGGGACAGTAAAAGAGCTGTATGTTTATGAGGGGACAGTGAAAAAGCTGTATGCAGGGACAGTGAAAGAGCGGTGTATGTATGAGGGGACAGTGAAAGAGCTGTATGAGGGGACAGTGAAAGAGCTGTATATGTATGAGTGAGGGGACGGTGAAATAGCAGTATATGTATGAGGGAACAGTGAAAGCGGTGTATGTGTATGAGTGAGGGATCAGTGAAAGAGCTGTATGTGTGTGAATGAGGGGACAGTAAAAGAGTGGTATGTGTATGAGGGGACAGCGAAGGAGCTGTGTGTGTATTAGTGAGGGGACAGCGAAAGAGCGGTATATGTATGAGGGGACAGTGAAAGAGCTGTATGTGTATGAGTGTAGGGACAGTGAAAGAGTTTTGTATATGTATGAGGGAACTGTGAAAGAGCTGTATGTGTAGGAGTGAGGGGACAGTGAAAGATTGGTAGTTGTATGACAGGACAGTGGACGAGCGGTATGTGTATGAGGGGACAGAGAAAGAGCTCTATGTGTATGAGTGAGGGGACAGTGAAAGAGCGGTATATATATGAGGGGACAGTGAAAGAGCTGTATGTGTGAGTGAGGGGACAGTGAAAGAGCGGTATATGTATGAGGGGACTGTGAAAGAGCTGTATGAGTGACGGAAAGTGAAAGAGCGGTATGTGTATGATTGAGGGGACAGTGAAAGAGCTGTATGTGTATATGTGAGGGGACAGTGAAAGATTGGTATATGTACAAGGGGACAGTGAAAGAGCAGTATGTGTATGAGGTGACAGTGAAAGTGCTGTATGGATATGAGTGAGGGGACAGTAAAAGAGCGGTATGTGTATGAGGGGACAGTGAAAGAGCTGTATGTGTATGAGTGAGGGAAGAGTGAAAGAGTTGTATGTGTTTGAGTGAGGGGACAGTAAAAGAGTGGTATGTGTATGAGGGAACAGAGAAAGAGATGCATGTGTATGAGTGAGGGGACAGTTAAAGAGCGGTATAGGTATGAGGGGACAGTGAAAGAGCTGTATGTGTATGAGTGAGGGGACAGTGAAAGATCGGTATGTGTATGAGGGGACAGTGAAAGAGCTGTATGTCTATGGGTGAGAGGACAGTGAAAGAGCAGTATGTGTATGAGTGAGGGGACAGTGAAAGAGCTGTATGTGTATGAGGGGACAGTGAAAGAGCAGTTCATGTATGAGGGGACAGTGAAAGAGCAGTATGTGTATGAGTGAGGGGAAAGTGAAAGAGCTGTATGTGTATGAGTGAGGAGACAGTGAAAGAGTGGTATATGTATGAGTGGACAGTGAAAGAGCGGTATGTGTATCGGTGAGTGGACAGTGAAAGAGCGGTATGTGTATGAGTGAGGGGACAGTGAAAGAGCGGTATGTGTTTGAGGGGCCAGTGAAAGAGCTGTATGTGTACGAATGAGGGGACAGTGAAAAAGCAGTATGTGTATGAGGGGGCAGCGAAAGAGCGGCATGTCGGTGAGGGGACAGTGAAAGAGCTGTATGTGTATGAGTGAGGGACAGTGAAAGAGCGGTATGTGTATGAGGGGACAGTGAAAGAGCTGTATGTGTCTGAGTGAAACAACATTGAAAGAGCGGTATGTGTATGAGGGAAAAGTGAAGGAGTGGAATGTGTATGAGGGGAGAGTGAAGGAGCTGTATGTGTATGAGTGAGGGAAAAGTGAAAGAGTGGTATATGCATGAGGGGACAGTGAAAGAGTTGTATGTGTACGAGTGAGGGAACAGTGAAAGAGCTGTATGTGTATGAGTGAGGGGACAGTGAAAGAGTGGTATGTGTATGAAGGGACAGTGAAAGTGCTGTATGTGTATGAGTGAGGGGACAGTGAAAGAGCTGTATGTGTATGAGTGAGGGGACAGTGAAAGAGCTGTATGTGTATGAGTGAGGGGACAGTGAAAGAGCTGTATGTGTATGAGTGAGGGGACAGTGAAAGAGCTGTATCTGGGGGCAGTGGAAAGGACACTGGTGGGAGGATAAGCAGTAGGAACACACGTGACGGCACATATAGCAAGGTAATGGACTGCATTGTACTATCGTGTATGTATCGCGTTCTTCTCTGACGACATGCTAAAGCGCCTAGGTACGAGGCGCCAATTTCTCTTGGGAAAGGAATTTTATGCTCACAGTTTATGTTGGGAGATCTCCCCGCGGTGAGCTGCTGCCGGTGATGGGGAGCGGACCTCACAGCTTCTGGACTTACTGCAAGAGGAAGAGCCGTGCCTGCTCGGGGGAGAGGGTGAGGGGTGGGGATTTCACCTCCTGGGGGCTCTCGCCCTGGTAATAGCAGCGGGGGAGCTCTTTCTACCTGGAGAGGGGAGATAGGACTGCTTGAGTCTGAGGCTTGCTTTAGCGAGAGAGCCGAGGAAGTACAGGCTGCACATGACCCGAGAGCGAGGGGAGACTGCACCTCCTCTAAGTAACAGAGGCGCTGCTTGGGGCTACGCCTGTCCTGAGTGCCAGGGGGGGCTGCACCTCACTCAGAACCAGGGGCGCAGCTGGGGGCTACACCTGTCCTGAGAGCCAGTGTCTGCTGGGGTTACACCTGTCCTGAGAGCCAGTGTCTGCTGGGGTTACACCTGTCCTGAGAGCCAGGGGCGCTGCTGGGGGCCACACATGTCTTGATACTCAGAGGAGCCTGCACCCTAAGGGTCAGCGGAGGCTGCACCTCACCTAAGAACCAGGGGTGGTGCTGGGGGCAACACCAGTCCTGAGAGCTCAGCGAGCCAGGGGACGCTTCACCCGAGAGCCAGGGGGAGGATGCACCTCACCAGGGGCGGTGCTGGAGGCAGCACCTGTCCTGAGAGCCAGGCGAAGCTCTTAGAGGCTGCAGCTCACCAGGAAGAGCTAGAGAGCCAGGGAAGGCTGCATCAAGTGAGCCAAGAAGGGCGGTAACCTGCCAGGGAGCCGGTGAGAATACTGTGGCCTCACCTAACCAGAGTCGGAGAGACTGCACCTGACCAGGGAGCCAGGATACTGCACTTGTCCGGAATGCGTGTGGCTGCAAGCAGCGCGGACCTTCGTCTCAAGATGCCCTTAGCAGGCTGCCTGCTGCTCTTTGGTGAGTAATGTCAGCTTTCCCTGTTTAGGGGGCGATCACAGCGCGGTGACGTCGCCTGAGTATTATTCGAAAGTATAATGCTTTCGCGGAATTGCTGCCTTGCCAATTGAACTAGTCGAACTGAAGTATTAGATTACAGTCCTGTACAAAACCTGAAATCGTTTTGCAAACAATGTGAAAAGTCAGTGGTAAAATGCAATTCTCTCTCCTGAACTCAGCCCTCCATATCTTGTGTTATCTTGCCTGTAGGTAGCTTTAATTATTTACTGTCATAATTCTACCGTCTACAATACATTAATTAGACTGGACTTTAGGTCAGCCCTCAGCTCATGATTGTCGTTCCTGTATATCCTTATTCCGTTGCTTTCTGAGGGAGTTCCCTCCCTTGTCTTGTATTTGTTAGCCCTGTAACACGGCAGATTTACACTGCTTTTGACTGGATGAACTGTATCCTTTCCCTGTTGTTTTGAGGGAACTCTTTTTTTACTTTCCTTTGAGCACTCAATGAAAGTGCATGTCTTCTTTGCTTCCTTTCTTCTCCCACTGCTTCTTCTCCCTAGCAGTCCAATCCACCCAACTATTTGCTTTGGCCCTTACAGCGATCCCTTTGTTCTGTATTTTTTAATCTTTAAATTGTAACTTTTTTTTATAGGAAGGCCATGGATGGAATACAAACAAAAAATAATTCCTAGCAACAATTTTCAACCTGGCCCCATCCTTGAGTAGACTGGCCCAAATGATGCCATGCAGGCAACGTTGAGTCCTGATAGCCCATTCTAATCTGAAAGCAGCCTCGACTCCTGCCGCCTTCCAGGAAAATGGCAGTCCATCAAAATGGCCAGTCTGGCCCTTTTAGTTCATCGATCCCAGGCCCTCCCCATGCTTAGGTTTCACCAGCACAGCACTTGCACTGTGCTTGTGAAATCCAATATTTATTATACTTAAAAGGGGCTTTTATTCCGCCCCTTGCTTTCCCTGCTTTTTATTGGCTCCTATGCTTGCCACTTACTTTTCCTCCGTTTCTATTGGCTGTAGCAATATTTTCTGCATTTTCCAATGCTTGTTCCATCTGTGTTTGCTCTTATCAGTGTCCTGAGTTTTCATCCGCTTTTATGGCACTTTTTTAAAATTTTGCCTGCTGTTTACATAGTCTCCCCTGGCTATACGCAATTCAAGCGTTCTTGTTTCCATTTCATGCCTCCACTCTCTACCTTATGATCACTTTTTCTCTGAGTCAATCGTGTCTATGACTAGAATATGAAAATTGTAATATAGAGCTGCAAATACTGGCGACCTACTGTTATCAAGTGGCTGTGTGCAAACATGGGTTTAACGTGAAATTAATCTGATGCTCTCTTGGAACTGATTTTATCAGATTGAATTATCCTCAGACCTGACATGAAAGTAAAAATGATGCACTTCATTCATCGCTTCACATGTCTGAAACTATTCAATGTTACATTTGCTCGAATGATCAGTTTACTGCAAGAAAGGCTTACATGGCAGGTGCGGTCTTCTCGCGAATGAGAAATAAACATACCATAACGAATCCCAAAGCTATTCTTCAAATGTGAAAACAAGTACAATAAGAACAACATTCATTCTGCTGGAAAATAGCCACGGTCGGGTTTAATCTGTAATTGCATTCAAACTGAACAGAGGGTAAAAAAATGCCAGCATCCTTTCCTGCTATCCTTAGCTCCCTGAGGGGCATATTTATAATGCACTAGCGCCACCTTGTGCCACATTAACGTAATTATTTTTTTACGTTAACGTGGACCAACAAGGCTGAAATCCCCGCGCTGTATTTACAGAGTGGCACAATACATGCATTGTGTAACGTGGGGCCCTAGGCCCTCATGCTTGTAAATGAGGTGACGCAGACACGGTTGTAGGGTGGTACTGAACTGGCCTCAGGCACGTGCGCCCGGCCCCTTTTATTGGCAGGGTCACCTGACTGATGACGCCTGTGTTGGGTGGGTGTGGGTTATACAAGTAAGACCAGCCCTCAGCAGAGTGGCTGACAGAAACACTAGAATGAGTCCAGCTGGACTCTACATCCCTCCCAAACTTTATTGAGGAACCAAACAAAAGTCCAACCTGTAAAAGAAACAATAACAAAGCACCACAATCAGTCTCTCGGCCTCGAAAAGGCAGACTGCAGAATTGCAGTGGACATGGTGCAGCTGGGAGCACCCGGACACCTCCGCACGAGTCCATAATTTAACCAGGTACAGCTGGGCACGAACACAGTGTGGATGAAGTCCAGATACTTCAGTTGCTTGTCCACGACCTCACAGTTCGCTGGATATTGTTGATCGGGTCCTGCCTGGGCTCATGTGGTCAAAGTCTATTTACAGTTTCTGATGCATGTGCATCTGGAGCAGTGGGGAGTCCACTGTACACAGTTCTGGACGGCATTCTGACTCTGGAGATTGTCTACCTCCTAAGATTGCAGATGACGTGACGGCCTGGGGCGCCTGGGAGTCCAGCGGCAGAGAAGCGGCAGTCTTCCCTCTCGTGCCAGATCTCCATCAAGCAGGAGTCTCCTCGAGGCCCTTTCGCGGGCTTCCACAGGACTGTGTGGACTGTGCTTGCCTATCTCAGGCCCAGCAAAGACGTCTCAGAGGAACAACCTACAGGACCACATCCTAGTCTCGCATGGAGCCACAAGGGTTGTTGATGCAGGGTCCGCTTGCTCGAGCCATCCGGATTCAGGTGCTCTGGCCATAGTGCAAAGTCTTCAGGTGACCAGTCTCTCGATATGAGACCTCCGTGCTTCCGGATGCCTGACGTGGAGCTGTCTCAGATGCATTCTCTCTCAGCGATATTCCGCTCTCACAGGAATTTGTTGGAGGCCCTTGTCCCTGGATTGCGACGGGACTGTGTGGGCTGTGCGGGCCAACGTTGGCCACGCCAAAGGAGTCTCTCTGAACTCCCAACAGGGCCACGTCCTAGTCTTGTGCAACCCCAAGGGTGGATGGTCCAAATGATCTGGTCTGCTCTCACCGGCAGGCGTCTGGTTCACAGTGCTCATGGCAAGTGTTCAGATGATAAGTTTCTACGTTGCCAGACATGCCTTGTCAGCATCGGTTCTTGTTGCTGACTGTCTCCACTCAGGTGGTGCTGTGCTCCTCCTTCGATGATTGGGCGATGCACCACATCATGATGATGATGTTTTTTTTTCATCCTGTTGCAGATCAAACAGGTGGCGGCGGCTTCGTCAGCGGAAGGACCACTTGATGGACATAGGGGCCACGGCGGGTCTTGTGTGGCCTGTGCAGTCGGCGTCAGGGATGCCATCACAGCCAAGCAGCCGGTGACAGGTCGGTCGTACTGGGAAGTGTGGGGGACCACCCACATCGCTGTCTTCAGTGACTTCTGCTCACCCCGGTGACTGTCTTGTACTGATGGGTACCTCCTCATCTGCTCGCACGAGTCCTCAGTTGTGTCACTCTACTTCCTTCCACTTTCACACCTGCGATGGAGTTGATCTGTGGTGTGACCGGTCTGTCACACTCCTCTCCTCATTTCTTGTTGGCATCGTGCCACTCTCTCTTCTCCTTGCTGTGGCATCGTGCCACAGGTCACATGTTGCGGCACATGGACCTTGCGCTGCACCTCTGCTGGTACATCTTCCTCTTTGTCCTCGACGTGGCGTTGTGCCACGGGTCGCATGCTGCTTCACACTGACCTCTCACTGCACCTTCCCTGGTGCATCTTCCTCTTCGTCCTCAATGTGGCGTTGTGCCACAGGTCGCATGCTGCGTCACATGGACCTATCACTGCACCTCCTCTGGTGCATCTTGCTCGGTTGCAGCCTCTCACAGGCTGAGTCCTGCGGGTAGGACATGATCTGCTCTTCAAGCAGACCTCTCCCGGTCTGGTCCGTTCCCGGATCCTCTTGGTGGACCTCTCTCTCTGGCAGGAGGGTCCCCGCTCTCTTCCTCCTTCTCTTCACTCGAGGCACCGCTCTTACGCCTCGAGGCTGCGCTGTTGTGGCGCTCACTCCTGCCATCTGCTCTGGCAGGGTCGGTCAGTTCAGATGACCTGCTCACTGATGGGCCAACAGTGGCCATCTTCCATCGCTGCGCGGCCAGCTGACATGGCCTCTTTTCCCGTGCGTTACGTCACGCTCTCGGGTACTCTCTCCATCTTCACGGACTTTACCCATGTCGTCACATTCTCTGGCGCAGCTCTCTGTGCACGCTGCGCACGTGTGAGTCTCTTTTTTTTCTGGGCGTCCTGTGGCAACGCCTGGCATGTCCCTTTCTTGTCCTGCGGTGATGTCCATCACTGCTGGGGCGTGTGGCGTTCTTTCGTCGGTGGCGGCGGACGACCGCCAGGGGCTGCGCAGACCATGCGCGCTCTCTTCGTATCTCACGTGGCACTGGCGTCCGTTTCTCACTGTTGCAGCTTGGCTAGGGCAGCTGCAGTCTTCTCCTTCCCTTTTACAGCGTCGCTTCCTTCTTCTTCGCCGTTTCCGTCTTCTGCGCCAATTCTGTCCACGGGCGCACTCTTGGTTTAGAGCAGTCACTTTCTGAAGGTGCTGCTGTAAACTTTCCTTCATCCAAGCTTGCTTTATCTTTAAAACAGAAATAGGGTGCGATACCAACTCTGGCCACTGGATGCCAGTAGTGCACTTTTTTTTCCTAGCTTCAAGACGGTCTTTCCTGTTACCGGCCTCGTTTGTTTCAACAGATGCCGGTGAGGAGGGCATGCTGCTGGGAGGACTTCTCGAGCTGGTGGGGGCTGCAGGTAAGTTCAATTTTATTTTCCTTTTATCTTCTCTCCCTGTTTCTCTTCTCTTTGTTTTTTTTTTCTTTCTGTCCAATTTTTTTTTCCTGCACAGCCTCGTTAAAGAGGCATGCAGATGGCAGCAACGTCAGTGAGGGGGGGCGTGGGGGCTCGGGCACCGCTTTTTTTTTTTTTTCTCTCTCTCTAGGTGTGAGCACTTTTATTCTTTGTTGGAGGTGGGGGCGCGGCCCTGGGCATCTATCTGGTGCGTGTCTGCACCATGTTATTTCAAATTCCTGCCGGGACAAGTTGGGGTAGCCCCTGGGCATTTTCCTTTCTTCTTTGGTGCATGCCAGCACCATCGGTGATCTCAAGTTGCGGCCGCAGCAGTCCTTCGTGCTGCGGCCGTTTTCCGGCATTTTTGGGGTGGGGCGGCCCTAGGCATTTTCTTCGGTGCGCGTGTGCACCATTATTTAAAATGAAACGGGGCGACCGGCCCCGAACACTTAGGCAACTCCTCACAGTGCACGGCGCGCGACAGCGTCACTTTGAAAGTCAACGGGGAAACGGCCCGGTAATTTTCTTTTTTTTTCTCGGTGCCGATCGCACCCTGTTCTCCACACGCGGCCGCAGCTGCATGACACGCTGCGGACCGCCTTCTTTTTCATGGGGCGACCGGCCCCGGCCACATTTTCGCACTTTCTTGGAGGGGAGGGGAGGCGGCCCTAGGCATTCCTCTTTTCTACGGCGCGCAACAGCGCCTTTTGCCCCTGTGTTGCGCGGACCTCGCAGCCCTGCGGGCCGCGCTCTATCCAACTCCGGGGCGGGCTCAGGTCGATTTCTTCGGGGGGGGGCCTCACAGCGCTTTACTTATCTTCCGCAACGCAGCCGTTTTGGTAGCGCTGCAGGATGCGGTCATCGACAGCACTCACCCCCCTCTTTCCTACCGATGAGGCTGGAACTGCGACGGCCTCACTTCTCCTCTTTCCTCCACCGATTAGGTTCATGTCTGCAACCACGTGGGGTTGCAGATCCCACCCTCGTCGCCAATGTAACGTGGGGCCCTAGGCCCTCATGCTTGTAAATGAGGTGACGCAGACACGGTTGTAGGGTGGTACTGAACTGGCCTCAGGCACGTGCGCCCGGCCCCTTTTATTGGCAGGGTCACCTGACTGGTGACGCCTGTGTTGGGTGGGTGTGGGTTATACAAGTAAGACCAGCCCTCAGCAGAGTGGCTGACAGAAACACTAGAATGAGTCCAGCTGGTCTCTACATCTTGCACCACTCTGTAACCCTTTGCACTACATTATGCCTGTGCCAGCCATAATGTATGCAAAGGGGGCGGGGCTGAAAAAATGGCGGTAGGAAATCTATGAGATTTCCTTGCGCCATTTTTACAGCACTTTTAACGCCTGCTTAGAGCAGGCATTAAAAGGGGGCTTCCATTCTTTAGAATGAGCCCCTCTGTACTCTGCAGGAGTAGCACCAACAGTTAGACGCTACTGCTGCAGAGTACATCAATAGTGTCAAAAATGATGACACTATTGCCCCCTATCCTGCGCCATGGTGCGCTGTATTTTAAATATGGGGCACACATGATGGAACTAGGGGGTGCTAAGGGGCGCAGGGAAAGTGGCGCTGCACTCAGTGCAGCGCCACTTTTCATAAATCTGCCAACGAATACCTTTCCTTAATTAAGATCACTTGAAAAACAATCAAGTGTTCTTACATCCCAGAAAAAATCTTATTCACTGCCTGGTTATACAAGAGTGAGAACTTTCTTAGTTAAATGCCAGCTACATAATTCCAGTTGTGTCAGGTAGAAAAAACAAGCAGAAGAACACATAACTCAGGCAAATCAGTCTTGAGTGCTTGAAGCGTCTAATTACCAGAGCCAGTGACAGGCGTACAGTGCAGGAGCAACAAGCTACTTCCACCCAGCGCCTCTCAGCTGGGATCCCAGCGCCTCTCAGCTGGGGTGACACATTTAGGAAAGCTCCTGGTACATACACTCTCTTAGCAAAATGTCCAGTGGGAAGAGTTAATCTGTCACACTGTCAGAGGCTGCAGACCAGGACAATGCTGCCATCTACTGACACATGCTGGTTGACCTTTTTTCTTTTGCTTCTACAGTCACAATCTTTTTAAGGGAAATGTTGAGGCAACTTTATTTTACTTATATTTAATTTATATCAAATTCAAAAGACTTTATTTAGCCTTGATCTCTGAAGATGACAGAGGTGAGAAGTTTTCCGAGATACATATCTAGAGCAGTGGAACAAAAAAGTTGCGCTAGTGCAACAAACAGGACAAATGTGATTTGAACATTTTTCTTGCAATATGGATTAAAGCAAATATATTTCCTTTTAACTTAAATTGCGAAAGGTTTTGTGTACCAGAACAAAAGTGGAGGAAACTGATTCAGACACCAAATGTGGCACATATACTGCCTATAATACATTTTAGATGGTACTAGTGCTTTTAAGAAGCATATTTCCGGTGATAATAACCCAAAGGAAAAAGGCGGACAAATGTAATTCGTGTCATTTTGAGCGTGGAGCGTGCAAGCGCTCTGTCCCTGTTGTAATCCCTCTGTGGGCGTTTAACCACGCCCATGTCATGCCCATCACTTTCATTGGTTCGTTGGCTTGCGTTTTAACATTCACTTGATTTTATTAGTGAAAGAAATGCCTTTTCCGGTGTTTAGCCCTCCTCGAGAGCACCGGCCAGCTACTGAAAACGTACAAGGCTCCATGTTTTCCGTATGGTTTCTGGACTACTTTTTCACTTTATTTTGTAGGCAGTGTGATATTGCTGGACACTAATCGAGTGCTTTTAATGACTACCAGTTTAATTCTATTGTTCATCCTAGCGCTCCTTCGCGAATTCAAGGTTTTACACAGTGCGATCGTGCTTGTTTTCTTCTTTTTTCTTACTATGCAAAGGAAAAACCGGACTGGTCTTTTTGTTTTGATTAGTCACCTTCATGCTCAAGATGTGCTGCTTTAAATCAGCTCCCTTATGTGAAATTGTATTACTTTTAATTTTCAGTTTATGTGGCAGGAATAGACCGGTTAGGAGTTTACAGCGCTAATAGCTTTAACTTGAGCAAACACAAGACCCATTACATTGCAAATGCTTGTTAAATTTCCTGCAGTCCCTCTCTTTCACTTTTAGATTCACTCTAGAAGACTACATGTGTCTGCGGTCCAGGTAAAATGCAGGTGAAATGCCATGTAAGCACATGCGGTTCTTGGTTTGTGCAGTGGGAACTGAGAACACTATGTACCTTTTTAAGTTTTAACTGCAAGAAGTGAGAACTGTGTATGTGATCCAGCAGCGGCAGGGGCTGGGCAATGTAATTACCTTCATGGTTTTACATTAAAGGTAATGAAATTGACCGGGCCCTGACAGTGCTCCTGAAATTAACTATGAATAAAATTATGTTTTCATGTTTGCTTCTCTTTTCTGCCCTGACGGGTCAACCATATTTTTTCTTCCTGAACACTTCTCTGTTTTGACTTTATTGCAAGTATAAGTTTTAGTAGAAAAAAAGACTTGATATGGCATACCCAATTTATTTCATTAACAAGCATGTGCAGCTTGATGATCACTGCCTGTTAGCCACAACTATCGAAAATTCTTCTCCCCAACATTCCAAACACACACATACACACAGAGACACACATGGCCCTCCCCACACATTACCACTCAAGCCCATACCTATGGCAAACGTAGAACACTAGCTTTTACTTTGCATTCTTTTCTGATTTATTTTTAAAATTGAATAGTAATTGTATATTTTTTATGAGTTTTTATATCTTATTTTATTTATATCCTCTTTAGCATTTTTCTAATGTTTCATTTGGCAACATGCAGAAGTAGTGAAAGAGGCTTGATTTGAGGTAGCTTTTCTCTCACTCACTTAGATTGTTCCTAAGTATTGTCAGTGAGTTTAGCACTGCACGTCTATTTGGATCAAGATAACTTAGTTTGCTTAGGAACCCACAATTGAGCTGAGGGAAACATTATAGTTAGGCCACACAAGGGTGCACCAGTGTGGTGAAACTGTTTTTTAGGTTTTGCTTGTGGTGTGCTTGAGGAATCTTTTGTATTTAATATAAATCTTATAAATGGCTTACATTCCGCCCCTTGCTTTCCTTGCTTTGCATTGATTGCCTTGCTTGCCGCTTACTTTTCCTCTATTTCTATTGGCTGTAGCACTATTTCTTGCATTTACCAATGCTTGTTCCTTGTGTGTTTGCTGTTATCAGTGTCCTGAGGCCCAAGTACTGTGTTCATCCACTTTTGGTTCGGAATTTCTTTTCTAATTTGATTTACTTCTTTACACATAGAGCAAACTTCAAAGAAGGTCTCGGAGCACTTCACAGGCACAGAAAGATTAAATGATTTGCACAGAAACACTGGATGTTGTGCCTCCCACCAAGACTCGAACCCTGATTGCAACAGCACTCACCAGTCCCCCCAGGACAACGCTCACACACCAGTCCCCCCACGGCCGAAGCAGACACCCACTCTAGTGCTCCCTTTTGTTGCGGAGGCCAGTGCTTGTATTGAAAATTACAGCAGTGTCAAAAACCCCGACTGCTCATGACGCATGACATTACAACGTGAGTAGTGTCACTGCATATTTCTCTTGCCTGTGCACTGGCCTTGACTGCTTTCTTTAATAGTGCACCTTTCTGCTCACTTCTGAAACATGTGATCCGACAGCAGCCCCAGGGAAATGAGGAGAGGTAAACCATTGTTGCAGCCCAGGCTCAGGTAAAAACCTGTCTCTCTTCTTTGGCATTGCTAAGCCTGTTTTCTGCTTGCTAACATTTCGACTTCTTTTTCACTGCCCTGATGTGGTTAGCAGTGCTTGACTCGGCTTCTCAGGTCTTGGTACCTTTCCTTTGTTTCTAACCTCCCCAGCCTCCCTGTTGGTTCTGGCCCAATCCTATGTTTCCTCCACCCCCTTCTTCCGCTCTCTAGTGTATTTCCTGCCTTAGGTTGAAGGCCTCGACCTAGAATTTAGCAATTGCATTTTTGCAGCTCTGTTTGGATAATCATATTAAAGTTAGCCCATCAATAATGAAGCATCACCCTCTGTATTCATCCCTTTACACAAGGTAAATGTATGCCAAAGACACCCTCTATCAAGCATTCTTAAAACCTGCCATCAGAAAAGACAGCACTGCCACTGTACTGTTGAGCTGTGCAGTGAATATAATGCCCACAGTTTCACCTTGTTCATAATCATTTGTTATACCTGAATCAAATCAAATTATACCTGTGGCTTGCATATTTTTCCTAGCTTTCTCTTAGATGTTGTGAACTTATGTTGCGTTTCAGCAGCAGGCTTTCTTAAAACTAATCTACAGTTCTTGTTTACAGTTATCACTCCTTTTCCAGTAATTCTCCTCTTTCTGATGGATACAACTACCTGTGGATTCCTCACCTCATGAATACTCCCATGGCGCCAGCATTCTACGGAAATCTTCTTACTAGTCTCTGCACGTCGACGAGGACGTCACTGTCTCGCACGCGACGCCGTCTGACGTCATACAGGCAATAAGAGGTCCTCGACGACGTGCGGACGTCAGTTCCCTTTTTTCCGTGCATTCGAAACGGTTATCTTCGAGGGAGCAACTGTTACTCTTGCGGTTACAGTGTATATCTTGCTGCGTACTCTTTCTCCGTGGAAATAATGTCGCAGAGAAAGTCTGGATTTAAGCCTTGTCGTGAGTGTGGAGGCAAGATGTCGGTGACGGATCCTCATTCCGATTGCCTTTGGTGTTTGAGCTCCGACCACGACGTCTCGACTTGTGATTCATGTCAGCACATGAATCCGAAGGCCCTTAAAGAACGTGAGGCGAAGCTGTTTATGGCCAAGTCAAAGGAGAAGCATCACAAGAAGTCTTCTCCAAAACATCGGCGTCATCGAGACTCCCGGCGCCGTAGAGAATCTCGGCGTCATTCAAGGGAGGCTCGTTCCAGGTCTCCGGATCGGCGCCGAAAGACATGGGAGGTCAGCCCCACGGTGACGCCGCATCCTTCGACGCCGTTGCCCTCTCCGGCGTCACCAACTTCGCCTGGACAGGCGTCGGTGATTGAGGTATTGGAGCCTCAAGTGTTTTCTCCGGCGCAGACGCCGAGGCCGGCGTCGGGGTCGCCTCCGAGACAGGCACCCCAGTATCCGGCTTTTCCCACCCCTGGAGCCGATAGTTCCGCATTCTTGAATGCGATGTATGCCATCTTCCAACAGATGGCTCCAGGGGGTGCTCCGGCTGGGCCTTTGGCCTTTTCTTTGGGTGATCCTGCGCCTCTTCGGCCGGCACCCTTTATGCCCTTTCTCCCGTTTGGGAACGTGGGCTCGGCGCCAGTGTCGGCGCCGGTGGCCGCTCCGGTGGCTTCTGAAGGATTGGCCCCGGGGATTTCCATCCCGTCGACGTCGGGATTTCGGCCTGTGACTCCGGTGGGTCCATCTGCTTCAGCTGCTCTTTCGTCGGCGCCGAAGTTACATGTGGCGCCGGACGCGGCGTCGGTGGCTTCTGAAGATCGGCGCCGATCTTCGACTTCGGCGGAGGCATTGTCGACTCCGCGTATTGAACAACGACTTCATTCGAGGAGACGTGCTCTCCGGGTACTAGAAGAGCAGGAGTACCAACGAGCCCTAGAGGAAGGAGAGCTAGAGGACTCGGGTGATGGGCTGCGTGGACTGGAGTCGGCCAGTGGGCTGGACACTTCCCCTGAGTGGGACCTTTCGTCCCCGGGGGAATATACTGAGGAAGCTGCTTCCTTTCATACAGTGGTACGGAAGGCAGCTAGTTTTTTGGACCTGCCTTTGCCGGTGGTGGAGGCAAAACAAAACCTTTTGACGGAGGTGTTGCATCCGGCCTCAGCCGCGGCGGAGCCTCTGTTACCTTTTAATGACGCTCTGCTGGATCCGGTTTTAGAGGTGTGGAAGAGGCCGGCATCTTCCCCAGCAGTTCACAGAGCCGTGGCCAGGAGGTATCGGACGGCTCCAACTGATCCTGGTTTCCTATCTAGGCACCCTACGCCGGAGAGCTTGGTAGTGCAGGCCTCCTGTTCGTCCAAGTCAGCGCCTGGTTCTTTCCCGACGGTGCCTGGGGACAGAGACTCAAAAAAGCTAGAGGCGCAGTCCAAGAAGATTTTTTCGTCCTGCAGTCTGGCGTTAAAGGCCACTAATGCGACCTGTATCCTGGGGAGGTACATTCATGCTCTGATGGATGACATCTCCTCTTCGTTTACAGAGCTTCCCCAGGGTCTTTTGGATCTTGTCTCTGATGCCCAGGCTGCTGCGACCCAAATTATCCAGACGGGACTGGATACCACCGACTCGGTAGCCAGAGCAATGGGCACAACTGTGGTGGAAAGGAGACAGGCCTGGCTCCGTAACTCGGGCTTTTCGGCAGATGTACAGTCCACATTGTTGGATCTCCCGTTTGATGGGGACAAACTGTTTGGGGCTAAGGCTGATTCGGCCTTGGAACGTTTTAAGGAGAGCAGGGCCACGGCTAAGTCGTTGGGACTCCAAGCTCCTTCTTCCACGGCCTCTTCCAGATTCTTCAGGAGGTTTCGTGGATTTGGGCGTGGCTCTTCCTCCTCTTCCTTTCGGGGAAGATATCAGCAACCTGCCTCTTCCCACCCCTATAGATCTTTTAGGGGGAGGGGTAGGGTCCGCACCAGGGGAGCCTCTCAGCAGCACTCTGCCTCTTCCTCATCCTCTGGCGGGGTGCAGCAGGGGAAGCAGCCTTAGGCTTCCACCATTTCCCACTCACTCCTCTCCTGTAGGGGGAAGATTACAGCATTTTCTCACCAAATGGGAGACTGTTACGTCGGACACTTGGGTTCTCAGTGTTGTGGGAAAAGGCTACACCCTTCCCTTTCGGGAGTTTCCGCCCCTCATCCCGCCCCGCCCTTCGTATTGTTCACAAGAACACCTCCTGTTGCTAGAACAGGAGGTAGAAGTCCTCCTTTTAAAGGGCGCGGTGGAGTTGGTCCCGGAGCAGGAAAGGGGTCAAGGAGTTTACTCAAGGTATTTCCTGATTCCCAAGAAGGATGGTCGTTTGAGACCAATTCTGGACCTGAGGATCTTGAATTGGTTCCTCAAGCAGGAAAAGTTCAAGATGCTGACCCTAGCACAGGTGCTTTTGGCGTTGAACATGGAAGACTGGATGGTGTCTGTCGACTTGCAGGATGCTTACTTTCATATCCCGATACTCAAGTCACACAGGAAGTATCTCCGGTTTGTGGTGGGATCGCAACACTACCAGTTTGCGGTCCTTCCGTTTGGTCTTACTTCAGCACCTCGAGTCTTCACGAAGGTGATGTCGGTGGTTGCGGCAGAGCTCAGAAGGAAGGGGATAGCAGTATTCCCTTACTTGGACGATTGGTTGATCAAAGCCAAGTCCCCGGAGCTTGTGTTGCGTCATCTGCAGTCAACAACCCAGTTGTTGTTCGACCTGGGCTTTTCGGTGAACGAGCCCAAATCTCACCTGGAGCCCTCTCAGCGCCTCCTGTTCATAGGGGCAGTACTGGATACAACATTGGGTCGGGCCTTTCCTCCGCCTCAGCGGATTCAAGATATTCAGGATTTGGTTCCAATGTTTCGAAATGGAGCGGTAGTTCCAGTCCTCAAGGTCCTTCGTCTGCTCGGTCTTTTTGCCTCCTGCATTCTGTTGGTCATGCATGCTCGCTGGCACATGAGGGCTCTTCAGTGGTGCCTCCGAAGGCAGTGGTCTCAACACAGAGGGGATCTAGAGGGTACTGTCAAGATCTCCAGAGATGCTGCTGTGGATTTGAAGTGGTGGATTGCAGGCAACAATCTTTCACAAGGAAAGCCGTTCCAGCAGTCGCCACCAGTGGCCACAGTCATAACGGATGCTTCCACTCTAGGGTGGGGAGCTCATCTGGGGGATCTGGAGATCAAAGGTCTTTGGTCTCCAGAGGAACAGATTTTTCACATCAATCTGTTAGAGTTACGGGCTGTACGTCTGGCTCTCAAGGCCTTCCTCCCTTCCCTTCGTGGTCAGTCGGTACAGGTCCTAACGGACAATACTACCACGATGTGGTACATAAACAAGCAGGGAGGAGTGGGGTCGTACCTTCTCTGCAGAGAAGCTCTTCGACTATGGTCCTGGGCAAAGGACCATCGGATTTGCTTGATAGCAAACCATCTGGCCGGAGTCTTGAACGTGCGTGCGGACAGTCTCAGTCGCCACTTCTCGGCAGACCACGAGTGGCGTCTCCATCCAGATCAAGTCCGTTTAATCTTCCACAAGTGGGGGTTTCCTCGGGTAGATCTGTTCGCCACTCGAGAGAACGCGCATTGTCCGTTGTTCTGCAGCCTTCAGTATCCGATGCAGGAAGCGTTGGGGGACGCGTTTCAAATGACCTGGTGCGGCCAGTTGCTTTACGCGTTTCCTCCCATACCCTTGATTCCTCGAGTATTGAGGAAGATTCGCCAAGACCGGGCTCTAGTAATCTTAATAGCTCCGGATTGGCCAAGGAGGGTGTGGTACTCCGACCTTCTCCAACTCTCAACGTGCCCGCCGCTCCGTCTCCCTTTCAGGGCAGACCTCCTCTCACAGTCGCAGGGGCAGGTTCTACACCCCAACCTCCAGAGTCTGCACCTACATGCCTGGAGATTGAACGGGGCAACCTGAGTTCCTTCTCTCTCCCGCCTGAGGTAGTGGATGTTATATTAGCGGCCAGGCGACACTCCACTAAATCTATCTACGCTAATAGGTGGTCTAAATTTGTTGCGTGGTGTGGAGAGAGGCAGATTGATCCTTTACATGCTCATCTATCGGACGTTTTGTCTTTTGCTCTATCTCTGGCGCAGAAAGGCTGTGCAGTGGCTACCATTAAAGGTTATTTATCGGCCTTGTCAGCCTTCATATGTCTTCCAGACCAACCATCTTTATTTAAATCCCCTATTGTTATCAGATTCTTGAAAGGTCTTCTAAATCAATATCCTCCAAAGCCATTCGTTATGCCGCAATGGGATTTGTCCTTAGTCCTGACTTTCCTTATGGGGTCCCCTTTTGAACCTATGCATTCTTGCCCCTTGAGGTATTTGGTTTTAAAAACAGTCTTCCTGATAGCTATAACATCAGCAAGGAGAGTGAGTGAGTTGCAGGCCTTATCAGTAAAACCCCCTTATACAACTTTTTATGGGGATAAGGTGGTGTTGAGGACCAAGGCTGCTTTCCTCCCGAAGGTTGTTTCACCCTTCCATTTGGCTCAGGCAATTACTTTGTCCACGTTCTATCCTCCGCCTCATCCTTCCAAAGAGGAAGAAAGACTGCACCGTCTGGACCCAAAGAGAGCGTTGAGCTTCTTTATCGATAGAACAAAGGATTTCAGGCTGGAGGATCAGCTGTTTATTGGATACGTGGGCAAGAGGAGAGGAAAGGCAGTCCACAAGAGAACACTATCCAGGTGGGTTGTTCTTTGCATTAAAATATGTTACTCTTTGGCAAAGAAGGATCCTCCTGAGGGCATTAGAGCTCATTCCACCAGAGCTAAGTCGGCCACTTCGGCCTTAGCCAGAGGTGTTCCTGTGGTCGACATCTGCAAGGCCGCAACTTGGTCGTCCCTTCACACTTTTGCAAAACATTACTGTTTAGATTCTGAGGTTAGAAGGGACGGCCATTTTGCACGGTCAGTGCTGCAGGATTTCTTGGTTTGACCATTTAGGCACCCACCGCCGGGCGTGGTACTGCTTTGGGACTCTATTCATGAGGTGAGGAATCCACAGGTAGTTGTATCCATCAGAAGAACGAGTTACTTACCTTCGGTAACGACTTTTCTGGTGGATACATTAGCTACCTGTGGATTCCTCACGGTCCCACCCGCCTCCCCGTTGCCTTTATGGTCTTGCCAAGTAATCCTTGAGTGTGCTCCTCTTGGTCTTTGAGGGTGCAATAGATGTATATATATAATATATTTATATATATGTAGGTATATGTCTATATATCTTTATGTATATACTTGGTGTGTGTATATATTTTAAAAGAGAGAGTTTTATATATATATATATATATATATATGTACATAAAAAGATTTACAGTTATTCATACAATGTGGTGTATTTTTACATTATAATGGATGTTGCTTTGTTCTTTCATTGCATTGCCTGGTTGTTCTCATGCACGTAAAAAAAAAAAAAAAAAAAAAAAAAATGATTGGTACTGACGTCCGCACGTCGTCGAGGACCTCTTATTGCCTGTATGACGTCAGACGGCGTCGCGTGCGAGACAGTGACGTCCTCGTCGACGTGCAGAGACTAGTAAGAAGATTTCCGTAGAATGCTGGCGCCATGGGAGTATTCATGAGGTGAGGAATCCACAGGTAGCTAATGTATCCACCAGAAAAGTCGTTACCGAAGGTAAGTAACTCGTTCAACTCAGGCCTCAACCTTGCCATCATTATTCCCACACAACTCCTCTCCCAGCCGCTCCCTCCGAACCTAGACCCACATGATCCAGTCGTTTGCTTCCAACATTTCAAATAGTCCTCCTCTCCATTCCTCATCTCCTCTTGCAGTTCCTTTTTTTGGTGGGCCTGTGTGTATCCTTTCTCTGTCCAAAATCGCTTCTCCTACTGCTTCCCGATTAGTCCACAGCATTGCTTGTTTCCTGCCAAACGCTAGTGACTATTCATTATGTCACCGTCTTCTCCTCTGCACTGGCTCAAAGCCACGTGATACCACCAATTGGTAAAATGTATCCTCAAGTGAGCAGTTCATTTCCACAATATAACCAAAGGTCTTCACATCCTCCACCTTTCTGCAGTCCCCAGCGACCCAACTGGCAGCTTCTGACGACCCACATCAGTTTATTCTGTGTGTGTGGCTTCCAATCAGCCCTCCTGCAACAAGATCCAGCCCTTCACCCCCTTCTCCCCATCATGCTTCCATCTCTCACAACATTGTCAGGTAAAAACAAATCTGTCTGGATTTTCTTAATCAGGGGCAAGAGTGTCCCTGGCTCATGTCAATTCATCCAGTCAATTTGTGTCACTCATCCATGTCCCCCATCATCTTCATTTGATACTACTTTGGACACTCTAGAAGTGTTTAACTGCTTGATACTGCAATTCCTTTACAAAATAATTTCTCACTTGCTCTACTTCTTCAAACATACCACAAAGGCGCGGAGAAAGGTCCATCATGTGACTACTTACTGTTATATCTTGTGACATGTCAAATGACAATCTATTCTATGTACTTTTATTTTCATTGTACTGTTCCTGACAAGCTATGGAATTTAGAATGTAACCGGAGGGAGGATTCCAGGAGTGGGAGACTGAGGACAGTTGATGAAGGCTGCGGTCAGTGGTCTTTGTTTGGTGACTTAATAAACAGCTTCTACATATTTTCAAGGAGTGCCTTTTACTTATTTGGAAAACTTACAGGCAATCCTGAAGATTAACTTATAAAACAAGTAAGTTCCAGCACAGTTTTGGGCCGCTCGCTTTTTGAATCTCTGCTCTCAGTGAGTTCCACAGATTGAGTCTCACACACTGTAAGCTCTGCTATAGTAGACTGGCATGCTAACTGCCAGTGCCAACCTTTTAAAATGAGATCCGCTGCTGGGAATGCACACATATGTGCACCTGTGGGATGATTGGGAGGGTGGAACTAGTGTCTAACTAAGCCCGATATCTGCTCAACAGGCTGGTCACGTGATGGCTGTGAGTTCACCCATAAGATTAGCCAGGGGCTCATCCTTCACCCTCCTTCCAGGTAATGTACCAGTACTTTGGAATGGGGTTCTCCCACATCTACATTTAAGATCCACAAAAAAAAATCTTCTAAATTGCCTCACCGCAATGTTTCTTCAGAGAGCTCAAGTTCCCAAAGTTAGCTAAAATTTTGCTTTGCATTCTGGGGATTGTAGACCTGATTTTAAAGTGTGGTAAATAGGACTGCAAGTTCCAAAATGCAGAGCAAAAAACTGAACTAGATGAGGTTCTTGTGGCTAGATTTGGAAAACTTGAAAGCAATGTTTCTTTATGGATCTTGTCGCTTCTGGTGGCCCTTTACAAAGGTGTGTTGCTACAGTCCCTGTTTTTTCTGATTTGTCCATGGATGACACAGTGTATGAAGTTTTCTGTATTTTGTAATTCTTCCACTGTTGAACAATTGATTACAGTGTGTACTGTTGTAAGGTGGTGATATCTGCACAGCAAGCCCTTAACTCAAAGTGCCATGCTGCCAGCTAAGAATAGTTATGCAACACTAGGTTGAAGTTCTACTAGGCTCCAAGGAGTGGTTCAGAGCAGCCATTATAAATGATGGTCTACAACAACAAGGGAGAAAGTCTTGCAGCTGGTTGAGGAGTTCACCAAACAGAAGTAAAAATTCCTCCCAGTTTTTTGCTTTTAATAAAGTACTCATGTTTCACAATTTCATAAACTTGGAAATTTGGGTAGGGTGAATTGGAGAAAACGTGCATTGCCTTGCTGCGCAACACTTACGTACCTTTCACCTACTCTTAGACACCACTCACCCTGCACACTCACCCACTATTTACTATGCAGTCATTGCGCTAGCAGTCAGAACCTGCTCACCCACCACTCACACAGTGCTGACACTGCACTCTCACACCATTGACATACCTCTCACCCAGCACTCACATTCCTCTCACCCTCCATCCTCCACTCACACCTCTCACCTGAACTCAAACTGCCCATCCTGCACTCGTACTATTGACATACCTCTCACCCTATACTCACACATCTCTTACCTTGTACAGAGTAACATCTTTCACATAATTCTCATCTTGCACTGAGTACACATCCATTACCATGCATTGAGGCAGTTTCACCCTGCACTAAGACACTTATCAACCTTCATTCATGCACTACTCACCCTGCACAGTGAGCACTCACACCATTCTCACTGCACTCATACACTGCCCCCACTCATATAATTATTAATCCCATAGGAGAAACCTAATGCATTTACCAATGCTTGTTTTTCTGCTCCAAAGTGCTACCGGGCACCCCACTTCTCTTTTTGCTTTTCCTCACACTTTATTTCCAATTTTTACTTTACTGTTCTAAAATGGCTGCTGATGAAGAATGGTGCATGCAGGCTTCACAATGCATGCAGTGCAAGTGCATGCCTATGCACATGGTGTTTTTCTGAGAATGTTTTTCCCAAAAGAAAATCATTCCAAAATGTCGCACATACCTTTTAAGCACCTGCTTCTATTTTGTCCTTTTAACATTTCCATTCCAATATGGCTAAAGGCCATTTTTGAAAGATAACGTGAAAATGAAAGATAAAGGGGCATATTTAAGAAAAGTGGTGCAGCACACACTGTAGCAGCCGTTTTCTTGTGCCCCTTAGCATTCTCATAATGCCACCATGTGTGCGCCGTATTTAAAATACGGCGCACCATGCCAGTAGTTAATGGACTAGCATCGGAATTTTTTATGCTAGCCCGGAGCTTTGCAGGATTAATGTCAAACATTTTGACGCTAATCCTGTAAAGCTCCATGATCAATGGTGTGCCTCCTTTTAATGCCTGCTCTGAGCAGGTGTTTAAAGTGCAGAAAAAAAATGCAAAAAGTCTGTTAGATTTCTTTGTGCCATTTATTTAAAGCCCACCTAATGAGGGAGCACCCCCTTTCCATATATTATGCCTGGTGCTGGCATAATGTAGAGCAAAGGGTTACAAAGGCTTACAAAGTGGCGCAATGCATGCATTGCGCCACTTTGTAAATATAGGGCAGGAATTTTGTGCCCCAAAGTAGTGTCAGATGTACCAATGCAAACAAGCATTAGCAAAGCCAATAGGTGAGCACTCGCCTTTTAAAGGTAAGACCTATTGGCTTTGCCAATGCTTGTGTTTCCAGATGTTGAATTGGGTTCTGCATATCGTCATTTAAGTTGGTCCTACAATTATCTCTAGTGCTCTCTATATTTTTTTTCTAATACAAACAATATTCTTCCAGGGTGTTCACTGATTGTCAGTGTTTGTCAACTGTCACTAACTCACTTTCCACTTAGCCACTGAATGTGGTGGGTCAACAAAATAATACAATCCAGGAATTTGTATTTGACATCACGGTTCAGGGCTCAAATCCTAACAAGTTCACTCTAGATTTCATCATTCTGAGCTTGATGAAATGAGTACCATTTAGTTGGGTAACAATAAACATCTGTTATTCAGAACCAGTATGCCCCCAGGGGTGAATGGGTGCTTTACAATACAAGTGTTATGTTAAGAATATATATTTGAATTTACTGTAATACTCATTGGGGTAGTAACGAGGGGACAATTCTCCATCTATCACTTTTCTATGTAGAATTGTCTCTCGTTGTTTTCAGGAAGCAGTGTTTTTATCCAATAAAGATTTATTTATTCACATATTTTGAATACAAATCATACACATTTCTAGGCTGTAGAAAACGAAATTTGCCCAGATTCACACAATTTCAGTTATTTTGGAAAACCCAAGCAGAAAACGTAATCACATGCAGTGTTGTCTTCAATTTTGCAATTTCAGATGTCATTAGAGATGCTATCAATGTAGTAATTGAACATGTCGTGAGTGATCTAATATGTGAGAGTACAAGCAGCGCATGGTGTGGGCGCAGTTATAGTTACCTCAGATAACGATAACTGTTGAATTTCAGTAGTTTTGTTAGATTAAAACAGTATGTTTTAATTTACATTTTCACCTTACTATAACATTACTTTAACCTTTGATTTGTTTACTCAATTTCTACGTAAAATGTTATTACAATTCCTGACTATAACGTTGCTTTAACCTTTGGTTTTTTTATTACCTAGCTCTAACCTCTCAAGTTATATTTAATTAATGTCAGTGTTTTTTTCTTTGAAATATTACATTTAAATTGACTTTAAACTAAAAAAACAGTGAAATTAGACAATCATTGTCAGAAGATTTGCACTGTTCACACCACACAATAGTTTTTGTTTTTAAATGGCTGGTTCCACTTTTGAAGATGACTAGTGACAGCAAGCATCCCACATGTATTTTTACATTTTTGGTCCCTTTCCTCTATAAATAATGACTCACTTCCTCTAACTCTACACAGTGACTGTAAGTAGTTTGTCTCAGGAGCTGAGTATTGGGGAATAAAGCCTCACTGAGAGCATACCCAAATATTCTATCTTTAACTAGCTTTTTTACGCATGTCTATGTTTACACGTGTTACCACATTAAAGCCAGACTGAGGACCATGTTTACAAGAAAGTGGCACATCATCTTGCACCACCCTATGGCACCTAACAACACAATGGTTGCACTGTATTTACAATACGGCACACCACGGCGGTTGTTAGAACAATAACGTCAACATTTGTGACAATATGGTGGTGCTTTGCTACACTAGATTCAAAAGTTTTGACACTAGTGCAGCAACGCACAGGGAGGCCCATTGAATATAATGGGGGTGTGATTTTAATGCCTGCTCTGAGCGAATGTTAAAAATTATGCAAAAATGGTGCAGTGAAATTTTGTAAATTTCACTATGTCTTTTTTCCGGGCCTCCCAGGACCGGAACGCCCCCACCCCATGTATACATTATGCCTGGCGGAGGCATAATGTGGCGCAAGGGGTTACAAATGGCATACAAGCATTGCACCACTTTGTAAATATGACGCATCGGAAACGCCACATTAGCGTAAAAAAATTACACTAATGTGGCGCAAGGAAGTGCAAGAGGCTTGTAAATATGCCCCTAAATGGCTTTGCTAGTGCTTGTTTTTCTAACCTGGTCATGGAGAGTCACAGATAGCTCTTAAAGCAAGTTGGGCTCCTTGGGCAGGATCACTTCAGCAATTTAACTAGTTGAACAAGGAACATGAAAGAGGTAAACAAAGAAAGATAAAAAAAAAGAGAAATGCCTCAAGCCAGAGCCTTCAAGGAAGAGAGTACGGTACCCAGCTCTAAAGCATTAGCAATGAGTGGCTGGAGCAAAGAGAGGTAAACAAGTGAGAACATGTTTAAAACACAAACAGAAAACAAGGAATGAAATGAGACCCAAAGGTAAGAATGCAAGACAGAGGGTGAAGTATGACAATTACTGGAAAATAACTGGAGTAAGATAGAGGGACACAGAGAAAGACAGCTTTAGAGTGATGCAGGGGACCTCCAGTCGAGGCAGAGGGGGGTATTGCAGGGGGTTTGTTGATGTGTAAATGTGTGTGTATATTCTGGGATTGTGTCCGTCTTAGATCTTGAGATGTTCTCTCGGGGGAATTCTACCATTCCATGTCTGTCCTGATGGTGCTCTTTTTCTACAAGCCACTTTGAACATTGTAAAGCGCTCTGATAACCGCAAGGGTCATTTTCCCACAATATAAAACTTTATAAATAAAGAATACAAATGATAGATGGATGGATAGATGGATTGTTGTATGGATGGATGCCAGTAGCTGGGAAGTTATAATTAGATCTGCATTTCCATAGGAAGAACATTTTTTTCCTGAAAACTTTGGCTGCATTTGAAAAGCCTTCACAAAATTTACAGAAAAAGGTCTCATCCACATCAGTTTTTTCCTGGAAACTTTTTAATGAGAGGGGGCCGAGAAACAATGTGGGTTCCATAACGAGTTTTCCCCATTCATTGTTCCATAGAACAATTAAACAGTGATACCGCAAAAAAACGCTGAATGGATTTACACCAAATTCGGCAGAAAGCTAGATCTTAGTCCAGAAAGTATGTTTTTGATTTGGTGTAGACCATTCAGTAGTTTTAGAGCAATTAATACTCAACAACTATGTTTCATGCCACAGCAGATCTGCAAACCCAACAGATCTCAAGCTGAGATCTGATTGGCTGTCACCACATCAACAACGACGCAGCAGCAGCCCTTTAAGGACTCAGTCCTGGGTTCTAGACAAAAGATAAAAGTATAAGGAGTAGGGTAGGGATACCTTGACCCCCTAGACCTGGTGGGGGCCAAAACTATTTTGGAATTTTGCTGCAGATTTGCACATCCTCTGTTTCTTCGTGGCAAGAAAAGGTGTGAGCCTGGGTCTGGGGGGTGGTGGGCACAAAAACATGTTTGGTCTGTGGCACCCACTTGAGCTCCAGGGCTGCCCTGGGGACCCCATCCACCTGGACCAAACTTCTATTAAAAGGGAGGGGGGAGCATGGCCCCCTCCTTGAGCCTAAAAAACCCCTGTGTGCTCCATACTTGGGACCGATTTAAAATAAGGGGGAGGTGGGGTGCAGCCTCCCTCCCCGAGCCTCACTAGGTCCCGGGAACCTATCCCGAGGACCAAATCTAAATTAAAGTTGGGGCACAGCACCTTCCTTGAGTCTTGAAAGGTCCCGGGGACTCAATCCCCTGGGGCCAGATCACTTACTGTGTCCCAGGGAGCGCACCCCAAGGACACAGAAGTTTCCCTGCCTGCAAGAGTGCAGGCAGGGTAACAAGTGTGGTCCCTTCCAGTGGGAGCTTTAAAAATGATCCCACTGGGTTGGAGCAGACATATGTTTCCCTGCCCACACTCTTGTGGGCAGAGAAACTCAGATTGGTCCTACCCAGTGGGAGCATGAAAAAACTGCAGTACCTGCCATGCAGGAGCGATGCCAACTCCCAAAGTGACCAGGATGAGCACACACGGGGAACCAGAAGTAACATGGGCATCCTCCATGGTCCTCAACATAGCGTTTTGTGGGTGCCCCGGGTGGGCAGCAAAGCATCCAACTAAGGCCTCTGGGAAGAGGCTTCCTGGGACCACTACTGACTTGAGAAGGGGCATGCCCCCCCTCCCGTTAATAAAGGAGAATGGCCCAAAGTATTTTACCCAGAGACTCCATCCCCTTTCACCAGGTAGAGGCCGGGTAAATGCACTGGACCTGCTGTGTTTCAGTGGGACTCGTAATTCTGATGGGACTGTTAACTGCTGTACTGGTACTGGTACTGAAACATATGATAAGGTCATTAATAGGAAATCAAGTTAATGACCTTAAAAGATGAAGGGTTGAATTGGACCTACCAGGTTACAAACCTGTGAGATGCACATCACAGCATGCTTTCAACTCATTGAGCTATGAGGGGCATACTAATGGTATAATATTATTCTAAAATACGGGTGCTCACCGGTGAATTTATGCATTCCCATGACATTTGTCCAACACTAAAGTTGGGTGAACTGATCAGTTCAGGCAGAATGAAGATGTGTGGTTTGGTAGCTAACCACACGGACATGCTCTTTTCTACATTAAAACCCAGGATTTGTTCCTGTGCTGCCATATATTACGTATTATGTTTTTTAGGTGGTTTTATGCATCATGCTCCTTTATTCTGGTCCTACTGGGGAGCTTATATTGGCCTGTCTCACACCTCTTTTTTAACAACTACTCGCAGGAAGTGGTGGCAGGCATGTGTGTATAGAACTATTGAAACCGGCAGTGATCATTTGAGGTAGTGGTACAGGCTGTGGGGAAATGCCAAAGAGGTCTATGACATACTTCATGAGACTAAGGGGTATATTTATACTCTGCTTGCGCCGGATTTGCGTCATTTTTTTTGCGCAAATTTGGTGCAAAACTAAGACCATATTTATACTTTGACATTAGACCCCGCTAACGTCAACATTTCTCAGTGTGCGTCATTTTCTGGATGCGTGAAACCGCCTTGCGTTAATAACATGCAAGGTAGCCGTTCCCGTCCAAAAAATGACTTAAACACCCGTTCGCCATATTTATCAAACTGGGCAAAAATGGCAGACGACTGAGAGGTGGAGCCGGAAAATTACATAAACCCCGATTTGCGCCAGAAATTAACGCCTTGGTCAGGGCAGGCGTTAAGGGACCTGTGGGCTCTTTTCCATGGTGGGAGACCATGGAGGCAGTCCACAGGTGCCCTTCCATGCACCCAGGGACACCTCCTGCCACCCTAGCATGCCCCTGGAGGACACCCATGGATGGGGGGACCCATCCATGGTGAGTGCAGGTAAGTGTAGGTAAGTATAATTTTTGTTTTTTTGAGAGGCATGGGGGGGCTAACTTGGGCCCTCCTACATGCCACTGTGCCCAATGATCATGCCCAGGGGACAGAAGTCCCCTGGCCATGGCCATTGGGCAGGGGGGCATGACTCCTGTCTTTCCTAAGACCATGAGGGTTGTGCATCACAAAATGGCACAGGTCAGGTTAGAGCCAATATTTTTGACTCTAACCTGACTTTACCATTCTTTGACGCACAACCCCCAGTCTTCCCTTCGCCTCCGCTGCCCAGTTTGAGTTATTTATTTTGATGCAAACCAGGCCACAGAACCGGCTAATGTCATTCCATAAGTAAGGCGCCCGGCTGGTGCGTTGAAATGGCGCTAGCCGGCGGTAAACGTTTTGACGCAAATCTGCCCGGGCACAAATTTGCGTCAAACAGTATAAATATGGGCCTAAGTCTAACGCAGGTCTAGGTTGGCCAGATCTGTGCCAGTCTTTATGAATAACTGCTTACTGCAAATTATTACCATTTATATTAATTGTTCTCAGTGCTTAATTTGTAAAAGAATTAGGTGCTGATTATGAGTTTGGAGGACGGAAACATACGGTCAGACCGCCATGAAAAGGCTGGGGGAGAACATGGTTGTAATCAGCAAGGCAGCGCTGAGCGCAGCGCCGCCCTGACTGATTACAGCCAGGACTGCTATCACCCCTATAGGATCACTGATCCTGCCAGGGACGACGGTAGGTTGGTGGGTCTGCCTGTCAACCTCGTAATGTGGTGGTTGAACTACCACAGCTGCGGCGGTCTGACTGCCACTGCAAGGCTGGTGGTCTTAGGACTGCAAGCCTCGTAATATGGCCCTAAGTGCCGGGGCCCAAAATTTTGCTCAAGATCCCTATTGCCAGAGGTGTGTAAAATTTAGTAGTTTGTATATGTACCCAGAGCCAAGCCTTTTTTGCAGCACACGACTACTTGAGACTTCTTGAGACTGCGATATAAAAATAATTAAAGTAAAATCACTTCTGTAAGTATAAGTGGCACTCTCATTATAACGCAGCTTGTTGGCTGCGGCAAAGGGCACCTTGATTGGAATTAGGTTATCTTCCCCTGCCAGTGGGTCTCCAGTAGAAATTGGTTTGTGTTGGAAATGGCCCTTTTTGCAGGGTCATCCCCAATCCCCAATCTTTTTGCCTCCTGCCCCCTATTTTTTCTGACCTGTTGCTGTTGGCTTTTGAACTCCAAGCACTTTACCACTACTAACCAGTGCTCAAGTGCATTTGCTCTCTGAGTAAATTGTATGTAATTGGTTTATCCATGATTGGCATATTTGATTTACTAGTAAGTTCCTAGTAAAGTGCACTAGAGATGCCAGGGCCTGTAAATCAAATGCTACTAGTGGGACTGCAGCACTGGTTGTGCCACCCACATAAGTAGCTCTGTAATCATTTCTCAGACCTGCCATTTCAGTGTCTGTGTGTGCAGTTTTAACTGTAAATTCGATTTTGCAAGTGTACCCACTTGCCAGGCCAAAACCTTCCCTTTTCTTAGATGTAAGGCACCCCTAAGGTAGGCCCTAGGTAACCCCAATGACAGGATGCAGTGTATGGTTAAGGGAGGACATATAGTAATGTGTTTTATATGTCCTGACAGTGAAATATTGCTAAATTCGTTTTTCACTGTTGCAAGGCCTGTCCCTTTCATAGGTTAACATGAGGGCTACCTTTAAATCAGATTAAAGTGTAGATTCCCTTTGGGAGCGGATGGACATGACGAGTTTGGGGTCTCTGCGCTCACAATTCAAAAATACATCTTTTAGTAAAGTTGATTTTAATATTGTGCGTTTGAAAATGCCACTTTTAGAAAGTGAGCATTTTCTTGCTTATACCATTTCTGCGACTCTGCCTGTTAGTGGATTCCCTGTCTGGGTCAGTTTGACAGTTGGGCTGGTTGCACCTCACACTAGACAGTGACACAAAAGGAGCTGGGGTGTAGTCTGCATTTCCTGATGAGCCATCTGTGATAGGAGGGAGGTGAGGAGTGGTCACTTACACCTGAAAGGGCTGTGCCTGTCCTCACACAATGCGGTCTCCGACCCCCTGGTGAGTGTCTGGGGCCTGGCCTGGGAAGGGCAGGATTTCATATTCAAAAGAGACTTTGAAGGAGGCCTACTTCAAAGGAGAAATTGGGTATAAGAACTTTAGAACGCTTCTGGAAACAAGAGGAACCTCTGCCTGGAGAAGAGCTGAAGAGCTGGGGAGAAGTGCTGCCCTGCCTGTGACTGTGCTTTGTGGAGCTATCCTGCAGTTGCTGCTTCTGCCAGAGTAAGAGGGCAAAGACTGTACTTTGTGTGCCTTCCATCTTGTGACGAAATCTCCAAGGGCTTGATTTAGAGCTTGCCTCCTGTTGTTTGAAGTCTCAGGGACAGCAAAGACTTCTCTCTTCCAGCACTTGGAGTCTCTGAAGAGACTCCTGCTCTGACAAGTGGTGCCCTATCCAGTCCCCGGGCCCTGGAAAGGAAAGCTGGTGGAAATCCAAGGAAATCGACTTCGGACTGATGCCGCTGCTGAATCCGGTGACACCGCCTGCACCCGAAATCCGCAACCTTCGCTGGAACGCGACGCTCTTCGCAGGCCCGACGCCGCTGCAGCCCTGCTGAAGTCCATGACTCCGTGGAAGTCGCCGCACCACGTTGTGACCGACGCCGCTCGAAGTGCACGGATTCAACGTTTTGCACAGACGCCGCGATCCCCGAATTCGCGCATCGACTTGTTTTCAGTCTTCACCAAAGGTACTGTACTTGGGGGTCTACGCGACTCCATGTCTGGCGCCGCTGGTGTCGGCTTGTTGGGAACGACTCTGTCACGACGTGTTAAACCAAGAGGAACCTCTGCCTGGAGAAGAACTGAATAGCTGAGGAAGAAAAGCTGCCCAGCCTGTGACTGTGCTTTGTGGAGCTATCCTGCAGTTGCTGCTTCTGCCAGAGTAAGAGGGCAAAGACTGGACTTTGTGTGCCTTCCATCTTGAGAAGAAATCTCCAAGGGCTTGATCTAGAGCTTGCCTCCTGTTGTTTGAAGTCTCAGGGACAGCAAAGACTTCTCTCTGCCAGCACCTGGAGTCTCTGGAGAGACTCCGACTCTGCCCTGTGGTGCCCATAAAGTTCCTTGGACCCTGAAAGGAGAAGCTGGCAGCTGAAAGACACGGAAATCCACACACAGAGCGTCGTGTGGGGAAAAGATTGACGTGACTCCGAACTGCGGCTGAAAAAACGACGCACCACCGGCTCCGCAGCTGAGGAAATGACGCTCGGAAGAAACGCGACCGAAGAATCGACGCACGGAACAGGAGAAACGACGTGCAGCTTCGCTGACGGAGGCTGGGAGATCACAACCTTCGCTGCGGGGATTTCGGATCATCGTGCAGCTGGATTTCTGACTCACGTACCACCGTGCGGAGTTATTTTTGATGCACATCCACCCGTGCGGGGTTATTTCTGACGCGCACCAGGTACATTTTCACGCTAACAGCGCCTGTGTGTGTTTAAAACTACTTAAAGACTCGTTTTGCATTTTTATTTAGAATTTGACTTGTGTATTGTGGATGTTTGTCGTTTTGGTCTTGTTTTGTTTAGATATATATTTCCTATTTCTCTAAACTGGTGTTGTGTCATTTTTTAGTGTTTTCATTAAGCTACTGTGTGTGTTGGTAGAAATACTTTACACCTAGCACTCTGAAGTTAAGCCTACTTCTCTGCCAAGCTACCGAGGGGGTAAGCAGGGGTTAGCTGAGGGTGATTCTCTTTTACCCTGACTAGAGTGAGGGTCCTTGCTTGAACAGGGGGTAACCTGACTGTCAACCAAAGACCCCATTTCTAACAGCCCTGTTTCCGCCCGCTGCCCCAGCGGGAAACTCTTAATATGGCCAGCGGGTGGAAGACCGGACTGGTGTCTTCCGTCGCCCGCCAAACTCTTAATGAGGTCCTCAGTCTCCAATCCCAGTCGGAGAGGAGCTGCCCACAGAACCAGTTTGGAGTGACCACAGAGGAGCGGCTTTTCCCTCTCTTTCATCAGTTTTCAACACATCTGTCTAAATTTTTGTCGTTCTCTTTCTTATAATTTCAATCTCACATTCTTCTGCTAACTCCATATTACCTTATACATGCTAATTAGTTTGTACTTTCCACCTTTTTTCCACAACTAGTCTCAACTACCCCGCCTCTTCATTTCTGCCTCCCAGTTTCTCCCTTTGCTCACTACACTCAATCTTGCCTCTAACCATCTTCCTTACTCACATGCCCCATTACTTACTTTCCTATAGAAATTTAGGGTGATTTAAGGTTTAGTGAACTGCTGAACTTATCTGAGATTTGTGGATAGGTCCTCCTCTCCCAGTACTTGCAGAGCTTTTATTACTGCTGTTTCCATGCCGATTACTTGGGAATGTTTACAGTGTTTGGCCTGGTGAGTATTGTTCTTGGCTGATTAACGTCTTTTGAGTTTTTAATATTCTAGGTGATGCTTCTGTTTTAGTTACAATAACCTGTTCAGACTAAGGCATTCTGATGCTGCTGTATATTGTACACAATATCCACAAATTCAAACAAACAAACAAATACATTAATAAACAAATAAATAATTAAAGGGCACATAGGTAGAAGAGTTACCAAAAAACAAATTATGTAGTTACTGGTGAGCAGGAATAGACCACAATGTATAAGTAGTGATCAGAGCTTGTACTGTGTTCAGTGAGTAAAATGTCAACAGGAAAGTCAGTTACCTGTGATATGGTCAGTAGATCCAAAGAAAAGGCTAATAGAGGCCTTGGGGCAAAGCAGAGACCCTAATTCTAGTTTATTGATCTAAGTGGCAAGAATGATGCTTCGTTGAACAGGCCACCGCAGTTACAGTCAGGTTGCTCCAGGCCACCGCAGTTACAGTCAGGTTGCTCCTTAAGGATGTTTTCATGAGGGAAGGCTATTCTGAAGAGATAATATTATAATGTCCACTTACTAATTAAGTTATGTTAAATTTACAGGCACTTTATCCATTGTGTATTAACATTTGCTTCAAAACATGTGGATGTATTGTCCTGGTAGTTTGCTTTTGAGCTTGAAAAACACTGGTACCTCTAAGTCCACCCTAGGGCCCGTATTTATACTTTTTTCGCGCCGCATTTGCGTCGTTTTTTGACGCAAAAACGGCGCAAACTTGCAAAATGCCATAGTATTTTTGTAGGTTTGCGCGGTTTTGCGTCAAAAAGCGGCGCAAATGCGGCGCTAAAAAAAAGTATAAATACTGGCCTAGATCTTCCTGAATTCTCTAGAAGATATCATAGCCTTAAAGGGCTACTGAATTCTGGGGAAAATGTCCTTCCTGCATAAGACCAAGAGTTCCTCAAGTTGTACGACATTCAACATTGTAGCACTGCATTAGATCAGTCCCTTGCCATGTGTACTAACTCATTGGCAAATAGTGGTTCCCTCACACAAATCAGTTCATTCTTGAGGCAAAGATAGCAGATCCACGGGTATGGGGAGGATTTGGAGGTAATTTATATGGTTTAATCAAACTCCAAGAACTGAAACAAACCAGTTGCATTCGGTAAACAGCTTATACAATGCGGCCATTACCAGACAATACCTTTACCATACATCTATCAACACGCATATGCCTTTACCACGCACGTCTTTGCAATTAAAATTTAAGTATTTTGAAGTTAAGTGTAGAATATATATATATAAACAAGTGAGTTTTTAGGATTTAGGGGTGGGCGAGGGTATAGGGTGGCAAGGGGTTTTTGGGGGTTTAAGGTGGGTTATGGTGTTATGGTGGCAAGGGTATTTTTAGGGTTTAGGGTGGGAAGGGTTTAGGGGTTGGAGGTTGATAAGGTAATATATATACATTCATATATATATTTTACATATATGTACATATACCTATACAGGAAAATACACATATATGTGTATATCACCACAGAGCAGCAAAACCACTCAGACTCCAGAAATCGCTTGCACTCCAGGGCTTATTCTCAAAAGAGTTTAGTTATGTAGGCAGAGCGTTTCGTCTTAATGGTCTTTTTTCACGACCAGTACAATTACATGCACCATCAGGCAAAGAAATACGTTAAAACAATAAGCACAACACAAAAAAGTTGTGAACATCAAAACTAGGAAACTCTTTGCATACAATATTTTAAGAAAATAAACTTCAAAATGATGTTCATCATCACAATGAAAAATGCAAACCTCTGAATTATGCATCTAACCTTATTGCCCACTATATAATCAAATGTGAATAATAGAATGGCCCAGTGGCCTTGTCGCACATACATTTCAATCTCAAGGTCAAAGAAAAGTGCAATTGTGGAATACTTTGAAAATATAATTTAAATTAAACATCACATTTCTAAGAAATTGCCAGGTTAATTGCCAAGTGGCCCAATTAAATCACAACGCACTGAACAGCCTTGACAAAAAGGAAAATTAATTAAAACCAATGTGCAATTGACATCCCATAATGGTGAGTCAAAAAGTGATATGTTCTTAAAAGTCCTTCAATACAAATATTACCAATCAATGAGAAAAAGATTAACAATAAAAAATAATGAATAGAAAATAAAAGTAACATCATCCGATAATCCACTTATGCCGCTTTCCTTTTCAGATTTAACCTATGTGAACATAAAGTTCTTCATCCATGTTGAGGCCTTCCAGGAGATATGCTTTTGAAATGGATGATATACTCAGATTCTAATGTCTTGAGTCTCTTCTCCCTGTTACCCACTCTGAGATTTTCAGTTACCCTGTCAATACCAAAAAATGACAAAGAGTCAGTTCTTGGTGAAAACGTTTTCAATGTCTAGCAACAGGATAATTCTAATCACCATTCTTGATGGCCCTCAAATGCTGCAAAAAAAGGTTTTTTGACAGGAAATATTATACTGCCGACATACTGCAGTACGCATGGACAGGACAGCACATAGACACAAAAGTCACTATTACAGGTAATGCACTTATCTTCTTTGTTTGTTCCTTGGGTAATCTACAGGATTTACAGTTTGTACTGCCCCTGCAGATCTTGCACTTCCCACGTTTGAAAAATCCCTGATGCTCATGTAGCCAACCCTCTTTTTTTCTGTGGCACAAATAAGTACACACTAAAATATCCTTGATTCATCTTGACTTCCTGTATGTTATCAACGAATGTGAGGGTACTGCCTTACCTATTGTAGGATCTGATTTCACTATATTCCAGTGTTTACTCAACATCTTCCTTATTTGATTAGACTAACTGTTGTAAGTAGTGATCAAGCTCACTCGGCTCATAGTATCCTTATGCTGCTTGATCATTAAGCTTTCCCTAGGCAGTTTGCTAAACTTCTTACACGCAGTTTGTAATGTGCGTGCTGGGTAGCCCCTATGTCTAAATCTTGTAACTATTCTTTCTTCTTTCTTTTTGTACAAAGAAAGGGTGCTGCAGTTACTTCTGCCCGATTTAGTTCCCCAAAAGCAATGCTCCATTTGAGCATCTGTGGATAACTACTGTATGCATGTGAGATACTATTTCCGGCAGTGCTCATCCAAAACAAACTAGTCTCAATTTTATCCTTCACTACTTCAACCTGAACATTAAGGAAATCCATCCGAGTGGGATATATTGTATGAGTGAATCTCAAATTTAAATCATTCTCACTGATGTACTTCTGGAATTCTTCTAACTCATGTCTCGGCCCATCCCATATTATAAACAAATTGTCTAGTTAGCAGGCCCAGAATGGTATGTGTTTAGTCCAAGCCTCATTCTCCTCTGTCCAAAGCATCTGCTGTTCCCACCAACCCATGAAAATTCCAGCATCGCTCGGTGCAAAGCAACTCCCCTTTGCTGTCCTGATGAGCTGCCTCTACCGAGGGTCTTCAAAAAGAAAAAGAAAAAAATTCTAGGCAAAAACGTACGCATCTGAAGTGACATGTCTGAATGGTCATATAAGAAAATTGGTTTATCCCTAAAAAAGTGTTTGCATGCCAGTACCCCTAAATCATGAACTATACAAGTATATATTGAAAAAACATCAGTTGTTACTAAAAGATGACTCGGTTGCCAAGATATCTCTGAAATTGTAGTAAAAAAATCAGTACTATCCCTGCAATGGCTAGGTAAATTAAAAAAATAAGGCAATAGGAAAAAATCCAAATACATGGTTGTATGTTCCAATAAGCTGTCATTAGCAGAAAATATTGGCCTACCCAGGGGGGTTTTGCTCTGACCTTGTGCACTGTGGAAAGCATGTAGAAACATGGAATAGTTTGGTTGGAAACAGCAGAAATTGATACTTTTCATGACTTAAAAGACCTTTGCCCCTCCAATCCTGCAATAGTAAATATAGAGGCATGTTTATAGTTATTAGGTCTGGTCACTTCATACCTATCTGTAATATGTAACTGTCTGTAAGCTTCCTATGTGTACTTATTTATGTCCAGTAGAACAATATTTCCCCCCTTGTCCTTGATGGTTGGCTTAATAACAAGGGTTATATCCATATACATATATGTTGCCAATAGGTCATTATAGTTAGGACCATGTTTTTCATAGAAAAAACTTTTTTTGACTTACCTACATCTTTGGCACCATTTGACCATTCTTCACGAAATTTCCCCCCAAATGTTTTGCGGTGATTCTTGTTGCGCATGGAAAGTTTTGGGGTGATCTGTCAAGCAGGGACAGAGAAAAGCCGGGAGGTAAAAAAAGTTGTATTTCCCATGTTAATTCCCATAGGACTTTTAGACACGTTTACAGCCCAAACCGCTGGACAGGATTACATCAAATTTGGCATCAAGCTAGCTTTCGGTATGCAGATCAAGCTTTAGCATAAATTCATTCAATCGTTTTTGAGATATATTTGTATATCTCTGACCGTGATGACTTCACAAATAATTTGCGAAATTCATGAATTTTTCACGAATACGTGTGCGAAAAGAAGTGTTGAAATTGGCTGACCGCAACCTGACTAGAAAGTTGCGGCTGACTTTTTATTTCACGGGACACATTCTCCCAGGGTGAAAATCCAAATTGAAAGTGGCATATTAGGTCATGGTAAGTGTTGGACCTGAACTTTTTGCCTCCTTCCTCCTATTTTTTCTGACCTGTTGTTGTTGGCTTTTGACCTCTGGGCACTTTACCACTGCTAACCAGTGCTAAAGTGCATTTGCTCTCTGTGTAAATTGTACTATTGATTGGTTTATCCATGATTAGCTATTTGATTTACTGGTAAAACCCTAGTAGAATGCACTATATGTGCCTTGGGCCTGTAGATTAAATGCTACTAGTGGCCCTGCAGCACTGGTTGTGCCAACCACTTCAGTAGCCCATTAACCTTGTCTCAGGCCTGCCATTGCAAGACCTGTGTGTGCAGTTTCACTGCCACTTCGACTTGGCATTTAAAGGTACTTGCCAAGCCTACAACTCCCCTTTTTCTACATATAAGTCACCCCTAATGTGTGACCTAGGTAATCCCTAGAGCAGGGTGCTGTTTGGGTAAAAGGCAGGACATGTACCTGTGTAGTTTATATGTCCTGGTAGTGTAAAACTCCTAAATTCGTTTTTACACTATTGTGAGGCCTGCTCCCTTCATAGGCTAACATTGGGGCTGCCCTCATACATTGTTGAAGTGGCAGCTGCTGATCTGAAAGGAGCAGGAAAGTCATATTTAGTATGGCCAGAATGGTAATACAAAATCCTGTTGACTGGTGAAGTCGGATTTAATATTACTATTCTAGAAATGCCACTTTTAGAAAGTGAGCATTTCTTTGCGCTCAAATCTTTCTGTTCCTTACAATCCACGTCTGGCTAGGTTTAGTTGACAGCTCCTTGTGCATTCACTCAGACACACCCCAAACACAGGGTACTCCGCCTCACTTGCATACATCTGCATTTTGACTGGGTCTTCCTGGGCTGGGAGGGTGGAGGGCCTGCCCTCAAACAAAGGACTGCCACACCCCCTACTGGGACCCTGGCAGACAGGAATGAAGTGAAAGGGGACCTGGTGCATTTCTTAGACACTCTTTGAAGTCACCCCCACTTCAAAGGCACAATTTAGTATAAAACAGGGCCTCTGCCCTACCTCATCAGACATTTGCTGGAGAAGAAACCTGAACCAGAAACTAACTCCTCCCAAGAAGAACTGCCTGGCTGCACAAAGGACTCACCTGTCTGCTTTCTACAAAGGACTGCTGCCTTGCTGTTGGCCTGCTGCCTTGCTGAACTCTTGTCTGGCTGTAAAAGTGCTCTCCAAGGGCTTGGATAGAGCTTGCCTCCTGTTCCCTGAAGTCTCAGGACCAAATAGACTTCTCTTTTTCATTTGGACTCTTCGTGCGTCGGAAATTTCATGGCAAAGCTTGCTACGTGGCGATAAAAACGCCGCACACCGACGCTGATCGATGCGAAGCTGTCAGGGCGACCGGAACTATGACGCATGGCCTCGCAAGGACAACGCCGCCCGACTTCCAGAGAGGAAATCGACGCGACGCCTGTTGTGAGATCGAAACTTCGACGCGCAGCCTCGCGGAACGACGCGCAGCCGGAAAACAAGCCGAAGAATCCACGCACAGACCCCGGGACATCTCCCCGACCCCGGGACATACTCCCCGACCCACAGAAAGAGACTGTCCGCGCGCCGGAAAGCGATGCGCGACTTCCCCGCGTGAAAAATAACGACGCAAGTCCGTGTGTGCAGGGGAGAAATCGACGGACACACCATTTTTCCACGTATTTCTTCTTCTGCGGCCCTTTGCGGCGATTTTCCACTCCAAACCAGGTACTTTGTGCTTGAAAGAGACTTTGGGCCTGATTCAGACCCTGGCGGCCGGTGACCGCCAGGGTTACCGGCCACGGGAGCACCGCCGACAGACCGGCGGTGCTCCAAAGGGCATTCTGACCGCGGCGGTTCTGCCGCGGCCAGAAAGGGTAAACCGGCGGTCTCCCGCCGGTTTACCGCTGCCCTTGGAATCCCCATGGCGGCGCAGCTTGCTGCGCCGCCATGGGGGATTCTGACACCCCCTACCGCCATCCTGTTCCTGGCGGTTCGCCCGCCAGGAACAGGATGGCGGTAGGTGGTGCCGCGGGGCCCCTGGGGGCCCCTGCCGTGCCCTTGCCAATGGCATGGGCACGGCAGGGGCCCCCGTAAGAGGGCCCCACTGTGTATTTCAGTGTCTGCCTAGCAGACACTGAAATACGCGACGGGTGCAAACTGCACCCGTCGCACATGCCCACTCCGCCGGCTCCATTCGGAGCCGGCTTCCTCGTGGGGAGGGGTTTCCCGCTGGGCTGGCGGGCGGCCTTCTGGCGGTCGCCCGCCAGCCCAGCGGGAAAGCCAGAATGGCCTCCGCGGTCTTTCAACCGCGGAGCGGCCATATGGCGGTTCCCTCCAGGCGGGCGGCGACCGCCGCCCGCCGGGGTCAAAATGACCCCCTTTGTTTGCTTTTTAAAGACTTAAGACACTTTATATCACTTTTTAGTGATATCTTTACAAATTCAATTTGCATCTTTGATCGTTTTGACCTGCAAATACCCAGATAAATATTATATATTTTTCTAAACACTGTGTGGTGTATTTTTGTGGTGCTATATTATGTTATTGTATGATTTATTGCACAAATGCTTTACACATTGCCTTCTTAGTTAAGCCTGACTGCTCGTGCCAAGCTACCAGAGGGTGGGCACAGGATTATTTTGGATTGTGTGTGATTTACCCTGACTAGAGTGAGTGTTCTTGCTTGGACAGAGGGTAACCTGACTGCCAACCAAAAAACCCATTTCTAACAGTAAGGGTACCCTGACCCCCGGGGTGTGATATATGTGTTTTTTAGGGGCAAATTATGTGTTTAAAATAATTTTGTGTCATAATGCATAATATTTGTGAAAATTTGCAATTTTTCACAAATTATTCAAAAATATGGAAAAATTTAAAAGAAAAACCACACTCATTCATACACTAATTCATTCACTCATACATGCACACTCATGCACCCACTCACATACCTACTCAGATGCTCATGCACCACTCGCAGCCACTGAAGCTCACACACCCACTTTCAGACCCATTCAAACACTCACCCACCTACTCACAGATCTACTGACAGAAACAGGCTCTGTGGCCAACCTGCACTGCCCATGACCAAAAGATGTGTGTGGCGCGGGGTTGGATGGTTATAAGGACTTGACTGCAAGGCCTGGCAGCAGGCCAATCCTTGCGACTGACCCTGTGGTTGGGGTTGGAATAATGTATAGTAATCAAAATTGCTTTACGTTAAAAAAACATAGAAATTCACTGAAAAAAACAAAGGTTATAGTTAGGTTCTGAATTTACTAGTACAAAACTATAGAGATTCAGCAGTTATGACTCTCGCCTTCGTCACGCACAGCTAACTACTCCACATATTATATCATTGATGAGATCTTGTATGTCATCTTTGATATTATCACTGAAACATTTACAATAAAATTATTGATAAGAAAACTGTGCTTGGCAAGGGTGCAAGTTACAGTTACCTTAGGGCGGAAGGTATAGTTACTTAAAAGAACTCTTAACTATAACTGCTGAATTTCTATGGTTTTGTACGAGTAAAATCAGAACCTAACTATAACGTCCCTGTAACCTTTGTTTTTTTCAGTGAATATATATATCAAGGCTTTATACTTACCTGGGAAATACTTACATTTGCGTTGTGAAGGCATGCATGCTAATGGCATGTGTGGTTCTGCCACATGACCTCGCATTCCGGTTGGAAGTGGTGCCCGAACTAGGGGTGTGAAAGATCCTGCGGCCCCACTGTAGGAGCTGCTGGGAGCTCAGGAGGATAAATGACAAAAACGAGGTTTTTCAAGTTTTTTTCTATAAGTAGTAGCCTGTTCTGAGGCCTTCAAAGCTGAGTGAACTTACTATTTCTTGCTCATTTATCAGTAGATCTAGCTTCCTGTTTGTCTTGTTTCAGAGTGAGGGCATTTTAACTTGAACTAAAATGACTGTCTTGGTGGGGTCCTGGAGAGCAGGAGACGTGTAGAAACTGCACCAACAAACACAGATGTAAAAACGCACAAAGCCAGCCTCTAAAGTTTGCAAATAATACAAAGCCACATTAGACGTCTTAATCCTAGTATTTTCTAGGAACAAAGTTTTTATGTATGATGAAATATATACCAATGCTCATTAACAGCCATAATAATCACAGTAATAAGAAATATGCATAGAATTTGTATGTTTTAGTTAGTGTACTTAAAGAACAACGATTTTACCTTTATAAAAATGTTGATATGCACGTAATACTTGTGTCCTCAATACTGAAGATAAATGGGAATATTAATTGCAAACGGGTCTCGAAAAACATGATTGGGTTTATTTGTCGCTTCACAGTGCACATCACGGAAGTATTGATGCTGCACTGTTAGGTTGTTTCGGGTTTGGAGGAAGTAGCAGTGAAGGTCTGGAAGAATTGCCCCAGTATCTGAATCTGATTGGGCAGATACACACATTACAAACAAACATATCCAATCACTAACATAAAGGACTTAGGGCCTGATGTAGAGTTTGGCGGAGGTGGTTACAAAGTTGCAAACCTGTGCCCATAGGCCGTGATTTAGATCTCGCGGGTGGGTTGCTCCATCACAACAGGGAGGGATATCTTGTCTGCCGAAATAGAAATCCCATGGGCTACAATGGGATTTAGATTTCGGCGGATGGGATATCCTTCACCGTTGGGACAGAGTAACCCGTCCGGCAAGTTCTAAACCAGGCCCACAGAGAAGCACATTATTTACAAGTTGGTGTAATATGTAGAATGTTGGAAGTGGGCACAAAGCTCAGACGCTGGAGGAAGCGTGGTTTAGGTGTTGTCACGCTCAATGCATTGCACCGTAAGCACTTCTTAGGTGCAATAATATATCCAATACTCAATCAAAAGACAGTGCAACTGTAAGGAGGAAATGGTTCAAGCCCCTCTATGGCATTAGGCTTTTTGTTGATGAAAAAAGCTCAGACAAACCGCTAAAGCTGTCTCTAGGGAGGCCGAAAATGTAAGAGGTACAAGTTTAAGCCCTTTAGCATCCCACATGCTACTGCACAAGCTGGTGACAGTGCCTTCCTCCATCTTCACTTTAGCATAGCAGTCCGAGAAGAACATACCCCAGCTTATTCAGAAGCCTCAACCACCTCCTGCAATCTACGCAACAGAATGATGCTTAGTGTGTCAAAGACTGTAGGTAAACACATCAACATCATGTAAGGCTGGATCCCTTTCATCCAATAATTTGACACTGGTGCTGTTTTGGTGCTTCTGTTGGGTTTCAGACCAGATTGTCACTTTTCCATCAGTGATATTTTCTACATGTTGGTTCTGCAGATTATGGCTGCATTTTGGATAAGAAAAGGATATTGTTGATAGGCCTATAGTTTCTGGCTTTCTGTGGGTCCTGTGTTAGGTGTTTTATTCACGATTTTATCAAGGATTATCTTTTTTTTAAATTTTTTTTTGGAAAGGAATGAGAAACAGTTGTAATCATACATCGCTTTGCACAAAACGTAAGAGTTCAAAAGAAAAATAAATAAATACATAATTACATAGCCCAATTGGCCTAGAGAAGGGAGACTTCCGCTATAATGGATTGGGGGGAGAGTCTGGATTAGTTGGACATTAATCATTAATGGGCCAGGATCCAGTCCTGAAATAGCCCCCATATTGCCATCCCTTTATTACTAGCTCATCTCCCCTTACGTTCATACAGTGCCATTTCCAGATGATATACAGACAGTAATTTGCCCAGCCATTGCTGCCATGACGGTGGTCGTGAGTTCAACCATGCAGAAGATATGCATATTCGATAAACCGCCATGGCCACAAAGATAAATGCTCTGTGACGTCCCCCTGTTTCCTCGGCGACCCCTAAGACCATGGTCTTGGGGGTAAGGTCCAAGTCATATCCCAAGACCCCTTTCAGAACAAATTGAATTCCATCTCTCAAAGCCGTTAGTTCCCCACAAGTGGCAAACATATGTACAATATCTGTTTCATAGATCCCACATCTCGGACAATTTGTTCCTGATGAGCTCCCCCACTTGGCAAGATGAGCTGGTGTATGATACAAGTCGAACAAGGTCTTATAGTGCTGTGCTTGCATCGAAGAGGAGAGTAAAATAGTATGTCCCAATTCTAATGATCGAGAGAAGTTGCTACTCCCGTCAACCAGCTTTTCTCTCCACCTCTCACTGTACTTCTCCAAGTCGTCAGGTTGTTCTGCCGTCAATAATGAATCGACATGGCTGCTGTGTAATTGCGAGGTGAGGCTCGTTTGCCTTGCCCACCCAGGATCCCGAGGTTGCAGTCGGCACCGCGACCGCGTAGCATGGGATACAGAGACGGGGGAGAGAAACCCCTGTCTATCTTTAGTATGTCGGCGGAGCTCGCTTTTGAGCTAAGGTGATCACGGCGGCAGCTGCTACAGAACCTCCGCCTGTCAGGTATTCTGCAGATTAAAGAACCGCCTCGGAGTAGGGCGGCTTGAGTCCCGACGGCAGGCTGGATTTCCACGAGGCTGGGCCATAATGGTCCCTTTAACTCTGAAGCTGGGCTGAGGCAGGAAAAGCTGTTAGGAGGATAAGTCCCCCGCAACGCTGCTTGGACTGCATCCAACAAACCCAAGTAAGAGGGGGCAGGGGAAGCGAGATATTGCCTCTGGATGGAGCATTGAGGCACTAGACAGCAACCCATGCATTAGGATCTTAATGAAAGCTCTGTTGTGGTATGTACTCTAAGCAAGTTGCTCCTTACCGAGAGAATAAGTGAGGAAAGTGAAACTGAAATATATTTAATGGCACTTTGGACTGCAACACTGTAAGTGAGACCGAAGCAGTTTTATTTAAAAAAAAAAAGGATTATCATAACACTTGTCACTTGTAGCTGCCACCAGCCTTGAAGTCACTTGTGGATGCATTCCTGCTCCTTGAATTATCTAAGGATAGCCAACATGGGCCACATTCGTAGAGATGAGTGGTGTAGATAAAACTCAGTTTTTGTTGAAAGTAAACTATTTTGCACGTAGTAACGAATCAGCTGATCCATGGATTGAGTGGGATGCCTTTAAGGCAAAAAAAAACAAACAAAAAAAAAAACATAAAGAGATGATTGTTTTTATTCCATGGGTGTAGAGGTGACATTATACAGGATTTGGGGATGTTCAAACACTTGTTCTATTCAGAAATAACCCTAACTGTCATTTGATAGCTCGTTTGTAAACCCAAGTGAGACACTCATGAATAAATCTTCTAAACTACTTGTGTGACATATGAAATAGTGCCAGTGCTCTGTGGTTGGGTTTTAAAAGATAACCCAAGTGGTGTGGGCCTTCAGAACCCTTTGCCTCAGAGCCACTGACCCTGCTGTGTTAATGACATATATGCCCCTGAGAAGTGCTGGACCCAAACCTCTCCATCGCAATGTTCAAACTTGTGTTTTTCTTCTTCTGTATGAAAAACCTTTTTTGCAAAAAACCCATGAATTGTGCAAAGTGACAGCAGAAATATTCTGTGAATAATTCATATTTTTTATACCCCACAGGTACAGTGTCGATGGTGGTATCACAGAACGCCACCGAGACAACATCTGTCACTCCAGCCACAACCACTTTGGTAGCAAACAGCACATCACCTGAGTTGAAGATTAATGGTGCCTCAACAGACATTGCAGCCATAAATACAGAAAGAACAACCACAGGAACCACATCAGAGACCTTGAAAGTAGATAACACAACAGAAACTGCTATGCTAAGCACCATAGTGGAGAGTACCTCCCTAACCACCATAGCAGGTTCAACCACGCTAAGCACTGTAGGAGGGACTACCGCCTTAAGCTCCGAAGTAGTGAGTACACCACCAAGCACCACAGCAGATGACACGTCACTAGGTCCTCTAATAGAGTTCACAACAGAAAACCCCACAGTAGGTAACGCAACAGTGAGTACAGAAATGTTAGAGCCAGTACAGAACAATTCCACTATAGCACCCAACCTTTTCACTAACGCAACAGGAATACCCTTCACAACAGGCGCACCTATAGTATCAGGTGAGACTAATAAAACTGGAGCACATTTATTGAACAAGTTAAAACAGTACTGGTTTGATTGCAAAGTACGTAATTTCACCCTAACTGATGTGGCACCTGAAATGTATTAGAGCTGAGTTTTGATGTGTTCTTAACTTCTACTACATGAAATTCGTCATATTCTCTCTGACCCCTTGATCCAGGTTACTACCTTTACCACAGTTCTAACGCTAACATTGTCCTGGTCTTTGACCCCGGTTTTAAACCCAGACCATAATCTCACTTTATGATTTTAATCCCCAGACCCTAATCTCACTTTATGATTTTAATCCTTTATCTATTTTCGGTCTGGAGTTAGCAACACCCTTTTGCCATCTCTCTTTATCAATTGGTCTGTTGATGTGTCATTCACATTTTGCTTCTGCCCACTACAGCATACAGCATGGGATAGGGGTCAGCCTACTTCAGACACTGGATAACTTCTTTTTGAGCGACTGCATTTTGCTCTTTCACAAAGAGCACATTCGCTCAGAATATAGATCTCTTCAGTGTCAATGTTTATTTTGTACTTTGTTACTTTGGTGTTGCCTTTGTGTTTAGAGTCTGATGAGACAGCACAATGCTTTCTACCATCTCTCCATGTTAAGCAGAGGGCACATTCCAGGCTTGATCAGTTCCTGTCTCCTACTGATGGTGTCGTAAATTCATCTTTGGAGCAGCCTATTTATTATTTATCTGAATGCTGCTATTCCACATCATACCAAAATTGTATTCATTTGAAAATGTTCTTCATGAACTTGTCATTTACAATTTTCAGTATGTACACAGTGAAGTGCATTTCAAATTGCAGCCCGCTATGCCAGGCGTGTATGTATTTTAATTGAGAACTGTAGTTATAGTTGTAAACTAATTTAGTCTGTATGTCAATCTGGTATGGCCTTCTAGTTTGCTTTCTGTGCTCTTGTATTTTATATTGTGAACCAATTTAGTCTGTATGTTCTGCTTATAGGACTTTCTAGATTGATTTCAGTGCTCTTGTATGTTGTGCTTTTGAGGCATTTAACTTTTATCTTCCTGATTTTAGGTCTGTTCTATCTATCTATCTATCTATCTATCTATCTATCTATCTATCTATCTATCTATCTATCTATCTATCTATCTATCTATCTATCTATCTACCTATGCTGGGAAAAGGTGTCTTGGCAAGGAGCCATGTGAAAGGTGCCTAGTTGATGAGCCAGGTGAAAGGTGTCTTGGTGAGGAGTCGTGTGATATTTGTATAGGAGATGAACCATGTGAAAGGTTTTGAGTTGAGTCATGTGAAAGGTGTTGTGGTAGGGAGTCATGTGACAAGTGTGTAGGTGATGAGTCATAGGCGAGGTGCCTTGATGATAGGTCATGTGAAAAGTGTCTTGGTGATAAGTCATGTGAAAGGTGGTTTTGGTGAGGAATGGAGTCAGGAGTCATGTGAAAGATGTCTTCGTGATGGCTCATAAGAGAGTTGTCTTGGTTTCTAGTGATGAGTCACATGAAAAGTGTCTTGGTGAGGAATCATGTAGAAGTTGTATTGGTAAGGACTCATGTGAAGAGTGTCTACTTGATGAGTCATGTGAAAGGTGACTTGGGGAGGAGTTGTGTGAAAGGAGTCTAGTTGATAAGTCATGTGAAAGGTATCTTGGTGAGGAGTCCTGTATGAGTGGTGAGTCATATGAGAAGTGCCTTGGTGATAAGTCTTGTAAAAAGTGGCTTGGTGATAAGTCATGTGAAAGGTGGTTTTGGTGAGGAATGGAGTCAGGAGTCATGTGAAAGATGTCTTCGTGATGGCTCATAAGAGAGTTGTCTTAGTTTCTAGTGATGAGTCACATGAAAAGTGTCTTGGTGAGGAATCATGTAGAAGTTGTATTGGTAAGGACTCATGTGAAGAGTGTCTACTTGATGAGTCATGTGAAGGGTGACTTGGGGAGGAGTTGCGTGAAAGGAGTCTAGTTGATAAGTCATGTGAAAGGTATCTTGGTTAGGAGTCCTGTATAAGTGATGAGTCATATGAGAAGTGCCTTGGTGATAGGTCTTGTAAAAAGTGGCTTGGTGATAAGTCATATGAAAGGTTTCCTGGTGATGAGTCATGTGAAAGGCGTCTTGATGACGAGTCATGTAAAAGGTGTCTTGGCGAGGAGTCATGTGAAAGGTGTCTAGTTGATAAGTCATGTGAAAGGAACCTTGGCATGGGAAAGGGGTGTAGATGATGAGTCATATGAAATGTATGTAGGTGATGAGACATATGAAAGGTGCTTTGGTGAGGTGTTGTGAAAGGCGTCATTTGAGAGATGCCTTGATGATTGGTCATGTCAAATGAGTCTTGGTGATTAGTCATGTGAAAAGGTGTCTTGGTGAGGAGTCGTGAGTCACGTTAAAGATGGCTCTGTGATGACTCATATGAGGGGCGGCTTGCTGATGAGTCATGTGACTTTGGGTGGTTCTAGACCCTCGGTGGATAAGTCATCCCAGAGCGCCATCACATGCTTCTTTGGGGCAAAGCTAAAGCTGTGAGTCCCTCACTTCTGCGGCAAAAGGACGTGAGGGCTGATATATTTGAACACTGTAGTCTGGTTGTGGCCAGAGCACTCTGTGAGGTGGGGTAGGTGACAAATTGAAACGGATAAGCAAATTTGCTGAGGGCACGTAAATGAGGGCCATCTATTGCCTCCATATTTCTGTATCCATATTAATCCATTTCAGCAGAGGTCTCGCTGCAGGGGCCACCACTGGGTGCTCTAGTCGCTGTGTCCCATCTGTGCATCTGGATGGGACTGTAAATACCAGGAATGAAAGGGTAAACCCTCTGCATATTTAAGCCATCTCGCTCTCTCTCTTTCAACAGGCCGGGCAGTGGTGAACGTCGCTTTCCAGAGCATAGGACTCATCGACTTCAACAATCAGCTGACTGTCCAGGCTATGCTGCAGAAGGTATGTGCAGTACTCCACACCACAGCTGCAGCAAGGAGGACTGGTCAAGGCTTACTTGAAATACATCTATCTAGGTCCTCAGGTCAAGAAATGAAAGACGTGTGAGGACACAGATTCCTGCCTTACTCTTCTTAGGTGTTCTGCAGCATCCCGCCCTGGGACTATAATGCCCTCTGTGCCATGAGTGGGAGAAGGGGATATGTGCCTAGTCCACATGATGTTTTCACCAGCCATCACTATCTGAAGCTATTTTGCTGATATTTGTAAGGTGCATTTTGTAAACCCCTCCCTTTCCTTTTCCTTTCCTTGTACTTAAAACCATCTTTAATGGACTCTTGAATGGCACTCCAGCAGGTGGTGCTATTGGCCACTACCTGTATGTCTTATGTGTAGAAACAGGCCAGTTACCATGAAGATGGCCCCCTATTTCACACACACGATTTCCCACAGAGAGGATTCTAGGGCCAGATGTAGGTAGCCTTTTGCGCCTCGCAAACGGCAAAAAACGCAGTTTGCGAGGCGCAAAAGGCTGAACGCGATGCAGAATCACATTTTGCGAGTCGGTACCGACTTGCAAAATGTGATTCCGACTCGCAAATAGGAAGGGGTGTTCCCTTCCTATTTGCGACCGCATTGCGATGTAGAGTTGCTTTGTGACCGCGAAAGCGGTCGCAAACCAACTCTCAGTTATCATCCACTTGAAGTGGATGGTAACTCATTCGCAAAAGGGAAGGGGTCCCCATGGGACCCCTTCCCCTTTGTGAATGCACACAAAAATATTTTTTCAGAGCAGGCAGTGGTCCTTAAGGAAAACGGGCTGCAAAGAGAAAAAAAATACTGCTTTATTAAAAAAGCAGTCACGGACATGGTGGTCTGCTGTCTCCAGCAGGCCACCATCCCCATGAGTGCCTAGACTCGCTATGGGGTCGCAAACTGCGAACCACCTCATGAATATTCATAAGGTGGGTCTTTGCGACCCCATAGCGAGTCGCAGAAGGTGTCTGAGACACCTTTCTGCATCTCGGATTGCGAGTTACAATTTGCGAGTCGCTATGACTCACAAATTGCAAGTCGCAATTTGTAACTTACCTACATCTGGCCCTTAGTCCTTTATGTATTCCCAGAAGTAGTTTGACAGGTTTAAATTAAATTATGAATTCATAAAACTAAATACCTAAGCACCGCAAACACTATGGTCCAGATTTACGAGGGCCTAGCGCCTTCTTGCGCCACATTATCGCCATTTGTTTACGCTAATTTGGCCCAGCGTTGCCAAAATCGCAGCGCCAGATTTACAATGTGGCCCAATGCAGGCATTGTAACCCCTTGCGCCACATTACGCCTGCGCCAGGCATAATGTATTCAAGGAGGTCGTTCCCCTGTTAGGTGGGGGCCGAAGAAATGGTGCAAAGTAATCTAAAAGATTTCTTTGTGCCATTTTTGCAGCATTTTTAATGTCTGCTCAGAGTGGGTGTTAAAAGGGGGCACACCATTATTTATAATGGGCCCCAATGTAATGTTCAGGGTTAGAGCCAAAAGCTTAGTACTAACCCTGAACAGTACATCAATAGCGTCAAAAAATTTTACACTATTGCCCACTATCCTGCTCTATGGTGTGCTGTATTTTAAGTACGGCACACACATGGTGGCGGTAGGGGGCGCTAAGGGTCGTAAGAAAGTGCAGCACCACGTTTCTTAAATCTCTCCTTTTGTATATGTTTAATTTTATTCAGTATTCTAAAGTGTGAACTTTGCACATCTAAATGAACCAATTTTTAACTATAAGTGTAATCCGAGTGGGATTTACAGAAACTAAACAGCGCTCATCAGGACACCCTTTGCCTTCTTTTCTTGTTTTGCAGCGGCACAAGGCAGTGCCAGGGGTCGCAACAGAGACCCACGTTGACCCCTAAATGATATCCATGGTATACCCTCTCATTGAGAGAATTCATGTGGTTTATTTTCTTCCTTGGTTTAGTTATTTACGTAATCCTTTTTGGCTTTAGATGAAATATATTTTTCTCCCTCTCCAGGCCTGCACCATTCTGGAGCACAGGTTTCCATCGTCCGGTGCTCAGGTGTACATACAACAGTTTCGGGCCGGCCTGGGCTGTGTACCCCTCTAACTGACGAGAGTCCTTGAAGACATCTCAATGGCAGCTGAACACAGAAGTGGACATTTTGGAGATAAAACCAGTACCCATCATCACTTCCATCATACAAGCTGACCAGATACCAACCACACCTCTGTCCCACCTGGTGCCATGAAGCATTCAAACCCTTTGTAACTGTCCTACAAATGCTCTCCATGAAGATGGAATTTGATTCAACGATGTGCAAAGTTTAATGCACTCCCCCAGAGTTGGTCATGTTAAATTCTCCGGTGGTGCGAAAGTGGAAACGACAATTCAGTACATGAGACAGAACGACATGCAGTCAAGGGTTGCCTCAGTGTTGGTAGGGCTCGCCCGCAGACATGCAGATTCAGAGGAGCTCGGACAAAATTATATGTTTGAAAGAGCTATTGGAATAAAATGAATAAAATCAAAGCTGCACAGAAAAACGCTTTCTAAGAGAATATTTTATTATACTTAACAAGAAATTAAATAGGCTTTTTCAGAAATACTATTTTGTAGGTAGGTCCATGTGGATCATTTCAAGACTTTCAGTATATTCACAGAAATAAAGATACATAGAGTGAATCTGAATATAAGACATTGGTGAAGTCTGTGGTTAGCTTGAAAATTTGAATGGACCGAAATAGAACCCACCGGGTGTACAGAAATAGTTGACCTCATTTCATTGGAATTCTGGACCCATCAGGAAACGTTGATCACTGTTCTTAGCGTAGGTGGGTGCAGCCCTATAAGGATTCAGGATATAGCAGGTGAGATAGTTCAGAGTACTAATTGTGTACTGCAGTGATTTGTATGCAAACTACAGATCACAAGGCTGAATTCTAGAATAGCCAACACCTCTTTTCCTCCTTCCCAGGACAACTGCATGTCATTAAACTTCGTAATATGAAGAATGAAACTGAGGAATCGTGGTAGCTGGTGCTTCTTAAGTCATTAATTATTATTTGTATTAGTTTTGGCTACAGTGTTTGAGTTGGGATCATGTTTATTACTGAGGCTGAAACAACTTGCATTGACAACTGGAGGCCCTAGGCCAGGCATTAGTTCATACCTTGGTGTTAACATAGGAGCCATCCATAGGAGCATTCAATGGTCGTCTACAAGAGTCAGATGTATATCAAAGTTGCAGGATATTCTCACGAGATGATATTACATATGCTATGGTTACCCAGAAAATAAGACATGGATCCATTCCACGTCGGATAGCATTAGACACCCACATTTGCTATAAAGACCCTGATTACAAGGTGGTCAGAACAGGGTTGGGAATTTACATTCACAATTCACATTCTATTGTGAGTTTTCAACATGAAAATGAGACACAACTGGATCAATTGTTTTTAGCACACCGAATTTTGCGTGTTTGGCCACTTTTATTTATCCTTTTCCCCAATACTTTCAGCAAGTTTGCCGGATTTCATCAGGCGATAACTGCAAGAGTTCATTATCACAGAACTCTTAATTCCAATCCAAGTTCAAACTCTCGAGCTTGGGCTTCAGCCATTGTCTTGTAATGAGGGCCTTAGTGTCAGCAGTGAAAAGGGTGTGCTATGTGCGTGTGTGTGCATTGTAAGGCTGATAAACGTTCAGGTTCTGTTCTTTTTATGAATATTTAAAGCGATCCTCAATCTCTTGGTGAAATCATCAAATATATCTCCCCATTGGTTGTATGGACCTTTGTTTGTGGACCTGAAGTGTTGTAAGGGAGCAAACATCCATTGTACGAAGAGAATAAGAGTAAATTCAAAAGATATAACAATACAGTCTGAAGACCGAGATGCGCCACTAGAGTAAGTCCCATAAGAAGAGATACAAAGTTGTAACAGACAGGACACATAAAATGCAAATAGTTGCAGTAAGGTGTTCCATAAAGAAACTTCCCTTCTCTAATCTGAACAAAGGCTAAAGACAACTATAAGAAAGTTGTAGCGGGGAAGCATAGAAGGTGTCAGCCTAGTATTGAACTCAGAATTCAGCAAATTAGGATGAGTTACAGCATGAAGCTTACACTCAGAACTAGCCCTAGAGAGAGATCTATTCCCTATCAACGTCAGGATGAAGCCTCTCTGGCTAACTGTGAAACACCAATTGAAAATACAATTTTCAGCTTCTAAGACATCCAAATCACATTCCCACCTCTGAGAACTAATCCAGCAGCACTTTTAGGGGACTCAATACACTTCTCAAGTTTCCCACCTCCGTACAACTAGGTTTGCAGCCATCAGCCTTGGATGTGCATCTTCCCGGTACACCATGAACAGGTGACTTTTCACTCACCATCACTGCTCCACGCTCATTGCCAACTTTCTTCTCCCTGGGCCTCAGTATCAATCGTCTAATACATTAACAGTAAGTCTTTCACTAGCTAACCAGAATCATGACATCACACCTGCAGAAGAGGATAAGAGCATTGGAATATTAAGCAAGCATTTCAATTTTCGGCCTAATGTCATGTTAGCTCGAAAATCAAAAATGAAAGCACGTTACAATACTATGGATTCATGAGAATACATGATCAACGTAAAACGTGAATATATGTATAATAATATGGCTACACCTGTCTATGAATTACTCAACAATGTTATATGTAAATGCTCTGTGATTTCAGAAATGGCTCAACATTAATTCAAACACAAATGCCACATATGTTGTATGTAGGTGCATGCAAGTAGATAATGTATATACATGATGTAAAGGGGTGCGACTTAAATTATGCTGTTCCAAAGCATGCAGTATTTACCTAATTGCAGTACCTGTTCTGTGACAGACGGTTGTCCTGTGAGTGTTGCCCTTGCACCCTGCACTCCTCACCTTACTCTCTGTGCTTCTCTCCTAGTACCCTGCCCTCCCCTTGGTGCACTAGAACCCCAGTTCTTCGCCCATCGCCATTTGATAGTAGCAGTTGCTGCACCTTTGCATAGTGAAAAGATGTTCACCAAGGCTCAGTAAAAGAGGAGCAACATAGCAGCAGAAACACAATCTTCCTTGCACAAACAGATGTTAAGATGCAGGCGTCCGAACGTGTACTTTAATCCTCACTGGTAGAACATGTGCAGCTTACCCAACCACAATGCAAGATCCATCCGCGTGGCACCACCTGCTGCTGCTATCACTTAGATGTATTAATAAGAGTGCAAATCTATGTTTCGTATAGAAAAAGCAAAGTATTATTTTTCCCAAAGCTTTCATTCTACCTGTACTTAGAAGACTTTGGGACAGATTCACAAAGAAAGCTGTAAATTCAGGCAAGAGAGATGCACACCTTTGCAAAGTAGGTTATAGTGCTTGCTTACTACTTATGAGAATGAAAGTGCTTTTTAGGTGTTTAACTAAGTAACTACTCTGTATTTTTTCACATAGAGTTTCATACTACTGACAAGGTCATGACGCACTCCAATATGAATGGTACTCGTGCGTGCCCTTCCGAGGGCATGATAGAAACGGTGAAGGTTTTACTTTGTATGCAACATGGTTGGTGAAGTGTGTGATGTTTGAGGATGGGGAATAAGCATAAAGAGGTGCAGCAAGTGTAAGAATTGATGTATGTGTGCATGTTGATGCTGATAAACCTTGGGAGTTGGCTGTAGAGATTGACATTGTAGTGCATCAGAAGGGTTCACAGTGGTCTATGTATACTAGATGGAGTCTACCAAGTAGGGACAACATAGGTGAAGCCATTGCAGGCCCAGTTGAAAGCCTGGAGTGTGGCACTATTATGCCAAGTATGAGTATTATATAACGTTCAACCAGGAGCAACAGAGTCCCAACAGTACATGAGGCACTGGGAAGCTGCAGGGAGTACTATATGGAGTCCACTCCACCTAGGAGGCAAAAAAGGACCAATCTCTCTGTCGAAAGTGGCGTAGTGGGTGAGAAACGATGGACTGGAATGCAGCAGGTGCCATTGTCAGTAACTGATCTTTGCAAAGAATACTCTCTCCACCTTGTGTTTTGATCGCTGATAAACCATCAGCGATTAATGTATGGAGTCCAGTCAGCAGCAACAGAGGGAAAACCTCAGAGAAGGCACTGTTAGGACAATCAGAAGTATGGAATTGCATTTTATTGCCATGTATATAAGGCTTTATTTCCTCTGGGAAGGCTTAGGGCTGGGTCAAAGACTACATAGATGCTCTGTATTTTTATGTATGGTCGCAAAGTTGAAAAGTGATGTTTGTCCTCATGTGTGAGGACTAGATGAGTGCACCAATCGTGCTGTAAAAGTTCAGTCACAGAGTAATGCGTTGAGAAAAGTGTTCTGACAGGAGCATGGGAGATAGAACTGCAGATGGCATTCACAGACAGGTGGTTTGAATGGGTTTTGTTGAGTTAGTATTATGAGCCAGGCCTTTATTGTCCCTTTAGAATGAAGTCTTTGCTGATTATTCTTATTTTAATCAGGAGAGGTCCAGAGCTTGCATGTTTCTACTGAGTAGGACTAACCAGACAGAAACATTGCTAAAAGGGGGTTCACCAAGATGTGGGGTATTCTGAATCTGAAATTCATCACTTGAAATTAGAACCCGAGCTTTCATTGTCGACATGTTCTGGAGATCACCCAGTGAATGACACAGAGATCTCTGAATGAGATTCTTCTGGTATGGAGAGCCAAGCAAGGCCTCCAGGTCAGCGGTGATGTGGCCATGTCTACAGAAGGTTAGCACTTGTCTTGGTGGATCATTCTGATTTTGTTTTAAATTTGCTGTTTAGGTGTCTCAAGAACATAACATAAAACCTACTGGCATAGTCAAGCCATAATAGCTGTAGAGTTCAAGAGGGAAGAATTCTGTGACACATTCCCAAATGAGAAAAGATCCACCAGTGGATTCTCATGGTGTAGAAGGCATTTTTCATCACTTACAGGGAGTAATGCTTTATTGTTTGATTGATCAAAAGTTTACAAATCAAATCAAATATATTCCCAAGAATTATAGCATACAATAATTTTTAAGGATCACATTTGAGGACTCCAAACCTTCAATTTCTAAAGAGCATTCCTAAATTTTCTTTAAAGTGCTTAATTAATATATGAACACATAATGCTAGGTAATAATTCAAAGACACAGCGCTACCTAAGTGCATGATAACCTTTGACAATGCAATTATTGATAATCCTAACCATGTTTCAGGTGAAATTATTCTCCAGTATTGCCAATTTTTTCACCACTAACTCTAAAACTTTGTAAGATTACAATTGAACAATGTGTCCGATGACTTAAAACATGTCATTCCGACTTGCCTACGCAATCAAATTCCACGCAAACTAAAAAGTATTTTTAGCAGCTCCGTTTTTAAAAGAGCTGTACATAAGCATAATATTTTCATTCCTCACTTTACACATTCTACACCAAATAGTTTTCATGTCCCTGGCCCAGTTAACTTCACAGATAAACCCAGGAATTACACCAAACCTTCACCTAACAAAGGCAATTTTGAAATGTCTGGACCAACCAATCTTCAGGTAAGGCAACGGTTTAAGAAACTTATATTTACCTATAATCATCCAGGCACGCGATCTACAGAAAAAGGACTCTTTGTCTTTTCATAGTGACAATTTTTTAATCTGCCCATTAATAACTTTTTTAAAAGACTAGAGGCAGGGACATTTCCCATAATGGGTGTACCGCCAGGTCGTCAATCACCGCTTCCAGGAGCCTCTGTGATTTGGCATTTGTATTCATTTGCACTTCTTGCCAAAGAGCCTGGCACAATTGTTTTGCTTTAGTCAGCTTTATGCTTTTCCACACTTTGATATAAGCTCCCTTCCTTGCAATGATTTGATTTACCATATCAAATTCTAGCCATGTCTGTATTGGTGAGACGTTGCGTGGGAGATGAAAGAGGGCTCTAAATATTCTAGAAAGGATTGCATTTAAGATTACTGCTTCCCTACCGTGCAGTACCTCATTTCAGTAAACAATACTTGGCACCAGTTTCGCTGATATAATTTTTAGCAGCGGAAGATAACTTATGTTAGGGGAGCTATTGCTCTGGTTTCTCCATGTCTGTTTATCAAACAGAGGATACACTATTTTACCCTTAGATGCCTGATTACCACTTTGCTGTGGATCTCTCTTGGGCTCCTTTGTAGCCACATTGTCACTTGTATCAATATTCAGTACCAAGCTGGTTTTTAACTTATTTGTAGCCTTAAGTTGTTTTTTTTCTTTTGCTTCTTAGTCATTGGCTTTACTAGCATTTGTGTGCCTGGTGAGAGATTGTTTTTTCAGTAGCCTCTTTTCCCCGTTTGTAATCTCCCCCTTCTCCCCAATGTACTGTAGTAAGTAACAGTCAGACTCAGATCCTAGGATTTCCGAATCTCCACGCTTTGACTCCTTGCTTTTTCCACACTCCTGGACTATCTGCATTGGGCTATGTATATTTTGATGTGGTCTTGACTGACCAAATTTTCTATGTGATCTTCTATCAAAGTCGTCAGTGCATCCAGGATGGTTACCAATTTGTTGATCACTGGTGTACAAGTACAATTGATTAATGACGTTGCTGGATGTTTTTGCACTCTAGTTTTGAGCTTGTTTAAATCTCCCAGTTTCTGATCAATGCCTGATTTTGCTGTTATGTTGAGTAGATCCACTTGTACGTCCATTTCTTTTGACTGATATGACAGGGCCTCCAGTGTTAATTGAGATGTTCTAAATACAATCGCTCAAATGGCACCTGCCCCAGTGGATGAAGCATCTGATGTTTCTTCTGTTGTAGCTACATAAGATTCCTTATTGTTATGATTGTTACAACTTAAATCTGATCTTGTTTGCAACCCTTCCCGCCCTTTTATTTTTCTCAGTCTGCTTCTGATCCTTACTAGAAAAATAGAGATTACCCCCATATAGGGAGGCCCATTGTTGTTGATGATCACACATTGGTTATCCACTGTGCAACTCCTGGAGAACTTAGGCTTTGATTATATGAAGTGCCCCTTGGCTCCCTAGCTTGAACTTTAGTCATCGTTTGAGATAAAGTTGGTAGTGTGACACAAGTTCAGCAGTTGCTGATCCACTTGCCCTTTTGCTATGCCATTGAGTTAGACATGGAGGGCTTGAGTCGATATCCCTGGACCGGTATCTAGTTTTTTTAATGATTATTACATTAGCTTCAATTGGCAGTGGTATGGCAATCCTCTGTGTGAACTAAAGCAAATTCCCGGGTGAAGGAAAGCTAGGGGACCTCGGTTAAGTTTTTGGTGACAGGGATTTCAATGAAAGCAGTTCCAGGTCAGATACTGGACTCCACTGCAGATTTACGAACAGCTCTGAGATTCCGTCAATTAAAACTGGGTCCTTGGACACCTTGTCAAGCCCCAAGCTTTCATTTTTGCATTGGTCACTGGGCATGCAGTTGGTATTTGTTGTTGTTGGCAGAATTGGTGTCGGGAGGGACCCCACGTCCACAGGTATGGATAGCATACTCCTAACTGGATCTTTTAAAAACTCAAACTTGTGTGGTATTCTTGTTGGCTTTTCAAACATTGGAAACACTGGTGACTATCTCTCCACACCTGATATTACCTTAGAGTTTTTTTTACTGCAAGGGGGATGTGCAGCTTTTTCTTTCTCCTTGTTAGGGGGATGGGTGCCCTTTTGTGACCTGATCGCATGTTTCCACTTCCCCTAATGCTTGCCCTCAGTACTCTGGTGACCCAAAATGCCCCAATGAGTGGGGCCCATAGTCTTTTTACCCCCAGCCACCCCTCACCTGTATGAGAGTAGAGCCTGTCTGTTAATTTTAGTGTGGCTGCAGGATCCAAGGCTGGGGCCAGGGCTAGGGCAAAACACACCTGCAATCTACAAGCTGCGACAGTGCTGCCTGCACCCAGTAGCTGGCCCATCACTACTTGGTTTACAATGGCAGCTACTGAGGAGGGCACAAGCACAATGGCTGCCTCCTTCCTCATCACTCACAGCTGATGCTTGCCCCAAAATGCTTGCCCAAGGCTTCACAAAAGTGCTAATGTATCATTCTGGTGGCTCCCAACTGCTTAGCAGCTCCCTGCGGGTCCGAAGCTCCATGTATCCGTGTGAGCTTAACGATGATGCCACTTCTCCCACACACAAAGCCTCACAAGGCCTCTCACTGCTGCTTAGGTCATCCTGCAGCTCAATAGGCCCCCTGGCCTTTGTTGGCAGCAGCCCCAAATTCCCAATTGTGGCGTGGGGTGGGGCCGGACAAGCGTACCTCTGACTCTTCCTGGCCACCATTGGTGTCCTCACAGACTCCAGGCAGCAGCACCCATCTCAGGGCACCAGCACCAGGAACTAGCATGGGTGAGGGCAGGTGAGGGCGGGTGCGGGAGTGACAGGCACTCCGGGCGTGACTTAGCCTTCTTGTGGCTTTCCAGCCCCTCTGCAGCCGTTCCCGGCTCGTGACACCAGCACAAGCATGGCAGTATCTGTGGTCTCCTGGTCACCTGCAACCTCCTGCGACCTCCTCACAGCCTCCTACCGCCGCCTCCACAGCAGCTCCTCACAGCAGCTCCAAACGCCAAAGCATAGCATTGTGTAAATGCATCAGCACTCTCCACTCTCTGTTTCATGACTTCATTGACCTTAGGTTGCAGAGACAGGTTAAAGTCTGTGTGCACATCTAGGCCGATATTTCAAATTTTTACCGCCGGCTAACGCCATTCCTATGCGCCATGCGGGCGCCTTATTTAAGGAATGACGTTAGGTGGCGCTGCGGACTGGTCAGAGTAAAAAAAAATGACTCAAACCAGGCAGTGCCGGGGAAGGGGAAAATGGGGGTTGGGTGTGAGAAAAAATGTCATGCCTCAAACTGGACTTGTGCCATTTTTTGACGCTCAACCCCCATTGAAATGACTCCTGTCTTAGCAAAGACAGGAGTCATGCCCCCTTGCCCAATGGCCATGCCCAGGGGACTTCTGTCCCCTGGGTATGGTCATTGGGCACAGTGGCATGTAGGGGGGCCCAAATTAGGCCCCCCTATGGCACTTTAAAGTTTTTACCTGGGATGGGTTCCCCCATCCATGGGTTTCCTCCAGGGGTGGCAGGAGGTGTCCCTGGGGGCAGGGAAGGGCACCTCCGGACTCCTTCCATGGTCAGAGACCATGGAAGTGAGCCCACAGGTCCCTTAACGCCTGCCCTCACCCAGGCGTTAAAAAACGGAGCACATCAGGCTGTGCGCCGTTTTTAAGGGCCCGCCCCCTCCTGTGCGTCAAAATGACACAGGAGTATAAATAAGGCGCACAGGCCTTAAAGTCATTTTTTGGGCGGGAACGCCTACCTTGCATGTCATTAACGCGAGGCAGTTTCCCGCATCCCAAAAATTATGCACACAGAGGAATTTTGACGTCTGCTGGCTCGTGCGTCAAAGTTTAAATATGGTGCACGGTTTGCGCCGAATGTGCGTAAAAGTTTTTGCTGCACATTCAGCGCAAACAGAGTATAAATATGCCCCCTAGTGTTTTTACTTGCGCAAAGGTGTTAAGTGTTGTCTGATCTACTTAGGCTAGACTGCGGTGAGGAATATATTTTTGCTATGCTTAATAATTGAAGCATCTGTGTTTTTGAGGACTTGTGCTTGAAGTAATGCTGAGTTTACAGTCATCTATTCCCTCAAGAATTGGCTGAGACCTGATTTGTCCAGGTATCATGTTTTTTCAGCCTTAGGATAGTCTAGTCATCAGTTTTGTTGTAGCAATGTGCAGAATGGAGAAATAGCAATGATTTGGAGAAGATAGATTTTAATCTAATTGGAAAAGCGCGTGAGTTTCAGGTTCACTCAACCACTGGCGCAACAGTTATTTGTGAATGCTACCAAACAGGGATGACAAGCTGAACAGGAAGAAGGCTGCCAGGCCAGTCACATTGCTGGTTCCTTGAAAAAGGGGCTTTCCCACATAATGCAACGTGCTTTGCCGAATGCATCATGCGTATTGCAAACCCTCCCCTGCTGGTGCCAGACAATTCCAGGCCGATGACTGATGCTGTTAACAGGCAAAGTTACATGCGCCATTGTCCGAGGCTCTCACCATTACATCATAGATCGGGGGATGTTCAAAGATGTATTAAACTGGAGATCAGGGTGTGCTCTAAAATGTATTAAATTTGAGATTAGGTGGATTTTGTAAATTGCAACTGATGTTTCAAACCATGCTCTGACAGCGGAGGGCTCACTCAAAACCTCTTTCTATATATATCGTGGGCCTTTATTGTTGTTTTTTTGATCACTTTGTTGCATTTACAAACGTTCTGTAAGACAGGTAAAGCTTCTCAAACCTATGAATGAATTCACTGGCAGATGACGTAAGCTCTATATAGTAGGGATCTCTGCGGGTTGACACCACCGAGCCCTTGATGACGAAATGCAACAGCAACATCAAGTTTGTGACAAAGGCTTTGCTCAGATTCATGACGTATGGATTTGTCATGCGGCCATGTCAACAATCCGATCCATTGTACTATTGCTTTTTGTTTTGGAAATTTCTGGGAGTTCACTTTAATGAAATGCCATTTCTTTGATCATGCTCATTAAAAATAACCATCTTCCTTTCACCCCAAAAGAACAAAAGTGCCTTAAGCCTGACAGCTGTCTTTATCTTTTAACTTCCCTACATTCCATCACGTTTACATATGAACGTCTTTAGTGAGCAATGATAGTGTGATATTCACATGTCTATCAAGGAAATTACTCAGCGATTAGATCATCCCGAATTACAGGCCCCTTACAGAGAGGAGCAAAAAATCTGAGTGAACTCTAATTGCTTGGAGGACGTTCCATCTCTTACCTGGACCAGGGAAGATACCCTTTATGGGTGTGGCACCCTGGTCATCTTTCTCTACTAGTGCTTCCGTAACCCACAAGCTGTAAATACCTTTAGGTGACTGCCACACCTTCGTATTTAGTAGAAGCACACCTGTACTACCTCCAGCAAGATCATGCTCTGCTCCTGTCCCAAGACAAAAACAAAAAGATGTCTCCAGCAAAAGGAATAAAGCCTGCCCCATACAAAAGGACTAATTAACTGTGCTTCCCTCAGTTCCAGAGCAGGAAAGGAAGGGGATAAAAACAGCTTCTTTTAATTACCTGTCACACTGTACCAACGCTGGGGCCACCCCAGACCCACTGAACAAGGAAGGATGCCCAGACAGCTGAAGACAACACAAGAGGGGGCTCCTCTTTGATCTTTTGATAGGCAAGGCCCACACAGGGATGTCAGTGAGGGGCAGAGCTAAGATCCCAGGAGCAGATTTTACCAGTGACTCCCGCTTGACACTAGAATGAAGCCATCTTGAACTGGCCCAGCATTCTGTGTGGGATGGTTGGGTTGGGGTAGAGAGGTGATGCAGCACTTTAGGACTAGCCAGGGGTGCCGGCATTTTGAACCTTCCACCCCACCTTTAAAGGCTTTGTACAAGGGGGAGACTCTCTCTTGGTTAGTGCTGTTTCTGCTTTTTGCTGCTGGACCCTGGCACTCTGCCAGCCATGGACAACCTCTGGGAAAAACCTTGACTCCAAATGGACTAATGGGTCTCTACAAGGGCCAGTGAAGCTGCCCCCCTTATATCCCTGAGGACCAGTTTGGGGAAGATCTGGACTTCTGCGTCAAGAGACTGACAGCAGGAGAAAAGCTGGTGCAAGGAGCCATTGGAACCAGTTCCCTGTAATTACATCACTTTGGCGGTAAAGAGGTCTGCTAAAACTGCTCCTAGTGGCTAGAGCTTGCCACCAGGAGTAAAATGAGCCCAAGATCATCCGTATTTGCCTAAAGGACCCAAGTTGTAGCTGTTTTAAGGTCTGCATCCTTTGACCTTTTTGGAGCGAGGGAGCACTGGGGGCTCCACCGCCAGCCTGGTTTCTACCCCTAGTGTGGGCCAGGGCCTGGGGGCTGGTGCGACAATTTGTTAATTATTTTCCTGCACCAGCCGAAGGAGGAGGCCATGCACGAGGGAGCCAGCTCGAGTTGGCTGTGGTCTTGGGGCTTCCCTCTAGCTCCCCAGTACTTCACTCACATTGGGGGCATCACAGGTAGGACAGTGGACCCCAGCCATTAAAAGAAAACCATGGTGTAAGGCCGCTTACAGGCAATATGGCTCTCCTGAAAGCAGCAGCAGGAAAGATGATACTTAAATATTCACTGCTTCCCGGCAGGGCTCATGGGCATTTGTTTTTCTTTTCTTGTGGTGGCACCAGGAAGACATAAACGATTGTCCTTGTTTAGTAGATATAGATTTGCACAACCAGTGGTCTGCAAGGATGTCTAGATACCATACCTACTGATTCTGGTGGGTAGCATGGCAAACATATTTTATATTACTAAGGGCCATATGTTTGAACACATTTTGCCATTGACACAGATTGGGAAAAACCCTTTGCTACATCTGGCCCTTAATGTGATGAAATGCCAGATAAGTAACCTAGAAGAAAAGATAAGAACCAACAGTGCAATAGATGACGTGAAGACTGTACTGGATAGTCTACAAAAATAAATTGAGGAATTTCATGCTATACAATTAGGTAAAAACATTGCGAGATTCAGAGGGATAAAAAAAGTTTTTGTTAGTTTGGATGACCAAGAACTTCCCGGTCCTAGCACTAAAGACTCTACGCCAATTCAGGGAGAGACATGGGACGTTGTGTAGATAACGGACAACAGAAAAGAGGGAAGCCTAGACACAGAGGCAGGGGTCAGACAACCAATATTACGGTCGGTAAATACCCCCAATATTCACAAATCTTCCATTGTTAACATAGCCTAACCTATCCTCACTGAAGAGAATAGTAACTTATGTAAGGGTCTAGGCCTTGTGGTTACTGACAGAGCAGACCTCCTCAAATTAAGAATGAATTGTACAAGTTCTTCAGAATTAGTAGACTAAAACATTTTTTCACGAGCAAACCAGACATGCAGGTAGAGAGTAGATCTAGACTTTGCCTACCTTCCCAATTTGACCCTCCAACTCATCTGATGAGTGCAGAAATTTTAGCATTTGAGAATATTGTTCAGAAAAAAGTTAAGGAACTTATTGTTTACAATATTTCAAGAAGTGAAAAAGATGCGTTAAAAAACTCGGCATGCAGTACACACATAACAATCAAACAGGCAGGTAAGGAGTGCTCAATCATAATTCAAGACAAGTTGAGGTATGACAATGTGATATATAGAGATAACTGGGAGACACTAGGGACTATCAAAGACTGAACTTGGACTGTTACATTCAAAGTGCTTGATGAAGACACGGTCCACGACAACAAACATGACTCACTAAACAAACATGTTGGAGGCAGCTCGATCTGGTTGGTTGTGGCGGGGTCCCAGCCAGGCAGAACGTACCATTCCTGTAATGGGTAGTTGATTACATTCACTGTATAACCTGCGTTCACTCTTTCAAAGCTTGGCACTGAGCAGTCAGGCTTATCATAGAGGCAATGTGTAAAGGATTGGCACAGCACTCTGGTGCAATAAATACAACCGCTCCCCCACCAAGATTAGGCCACTCTCGGCCAAAGTGACACTTAGGTGAGGTCCCAGAGAAGAAGGTAGAGGGTTAGGTAGCAGGTCTGATTAGGAGACAGTTGAGAATCAAATCGGGGTTGGCCACTACTCAGGAAGTTCATCCACTGGATCGGGAACAGAAGCAGCAGAGGGCAATAGTTTGTTTAATTGAAGGTTTGTGTAACATACCTTCAGGCACTACCACAGCCCTGCAAAACACTGGGGTGGGTGAGGAGGGGGAGGGGTGATGGAGGGTGAGGAGTGGGGGATGGAAGGGGAGAGATCACGGAGTCTCTTGACCTGCTTTCAATCACTCTCTGATGCATTCCTTCAGCTCTCTCACCAGTGTAGTCGGGGGTTGAGTGAGGAGAGGGGAGGTAATTCACTGCACAGAGAGCTCAGGATGAACGATCGATGATAAGGGGAATGTAACAGGGGAGCCTCTCAGGAAGATGCACCTCATCAGGTACACATTGTTCAGAGTTGTACCTAGACAATCTGGGCACATGGTGCATGATGATCTGAGTCGCACCAGATAATTCCGGCTTCACACACAACAATGAGTTGTAAATTCTGTGCCTCCCTGGAAATGAGGCACAACACCCAGTGTTCGTTGATACTGGTCGCACCAGAAAATTCTGGTCACACACAACAATGAGTTGCGATTTTCGTGCCTCCCCAGCACCCAGTGTGCATTGATTTGGGTTGCATCAGACAATTTCAATCACACACAATTGAAGAGATGCAAATTCAGCACCTCTGTGGAAATGAGGCGCAATGCCCAGTGTGAGTTGATAAGCGTCGCACCAGCCAATTTCAGTCATACACACAGGCACAAGTTCAGTAATGCAATACGAGGTAGAATGAGTCACTCCTACGGTTCTGCCCCCCACCTCCGAGGGTCATAACCTGTGAATTGGACACCACACACAATGAGCATGCAGTTGGCATGACGCACGAGGGAGATGAGGCATGATCAATGAACAGGACATGTGGGGTACCACAACCAGTGAATCCGCTCACCACCACCAACATGCTTATGTGTGCTAGAGCCCCACGATGCAGGAGCCACACCCCTCAAGCGCACACACACTGGCCTGCAATGTAAGGCTCAGCTAACGTAAAAAACACCATTGTGCACGTGCGCACACACTGGCCTGCAATGGCAGGCTCAGCGCATGTTAAAACCCCATTGTGCACATACTGTCTGCACTGGCAAGCACAGCACATGTTTGAAAACACCATCGTGCAAGTACACACCTAGTGGCCTGCAATGGTAGGCCCAGCGCATGTCCGAAAATACCCCGTTTAAGTGCGCACACACTGGCCTGCAAAGGCAGGCTCAGCACACATGGGTTAGCCTAACATATGCAGAAAGGGTGCACACACGTACACTCTATACTTACGGTGGAAAAGTACCCAGGGCCCTAAGGCCACTAAAAGAGCATCAGCCGTACGTATGGAAAGAGCCGATCGCCTAGGCAGGGAAAACCCACGCAAGGGTTCTTCCCTACCAGGGCATGGAACACCCCTGTGTGCCTGCCCTTCCTTCTGCCTACCACTTGCTCTGCCCTTCAGGAAGTGCTCTAGGGGTAGTGTAAGGCCCACTCATGGTTGGCCAAGGAGTATGAAATGCCACCGTAAGAGGCAGCGCAATAGCACCTCATCAGGCCTACAATAGCAGACCTGATACATGGTTGGCGGGCTATTCTTGAGGGTGGCACATTCCGTCCAGCGTCCCACTAGTAGCCAGGCTGTACCTGGGTATGCTGTGTACCTTTTTATAGCACCTCAACCAAACACGTAAGCACCCCTTCCTGGTAAGTGTAGGAAGGGCACATACACTTTCCCACTGTAGGACAGTGGAAAAATGTCCAGAGTCCTATGACCATGCAAAGATAGTCAGCAAAAAACTGGGAAGAAAAAGCAAAAAGTTTCAGGATAATTCCCTAAGAAAGGCCATGTCCAACATGATCGGCTTCCAGCCTAAAGCCAGGGTTGGTTAATTATTCCATTGATAAACCACCTGGCTAGGGGATGATGGCCCACCACTACGGTGGCACCCCCTCCAGCTCTAGGCCCTTGGTTCCTAGTAGGATCCCTTTTGCCCCTTTCAAAGCCCACCCTAGGGTGTGACCTCTACTACCCCAGGGGTGGTACTTCCAGACTTTCCCCCAGGCCACCTTAGTTCACTGGAATAGCACTAGGCCAAAGGCTCCAACAGCTGCCAGAGTCCATTACCCAGCACCAAGCCACCCAAGGACCTCTGCCCATGGTGGCCCCAGATCTCTTACACCTTTCACCCTTTTCTCTTTTGGCCAGGGATGGCCTCCTGCACCTGGTCGTCCAGCCCAGGGTCCATACCCTGGGGCTGAACAGACGCCAGGGGTTAGTTTTTGTTTCCCCTACCCCCTTTTTTGAAAGGGGTGCCCCCAGATCCTGAACTGATGGTCTACAGGTTCTGGTCATCCACTCACGTCCTCTTGCCACTAGGGGACCCCCTCAGTTGATTTTCCTCCGGCACCGATCCGCTTCCCTACGTGGTGCTCCCTTTGGTGATCCACCAGTCCTAGGGGCTTTTGTCTGCCCGACTCCCCTTTCACTTTCAGAAGGAACATGAGGTCTCCTGTGCTTTTTCCTGCCCCTGACCCCACCTTGAGAAAGAACATGGGACATTCTGGGAGCTGACCAGTCCACAACTTTGCCCTCTCTTTGAGAAGAAACATGGGACTTCCTGGGCTTTGGCCAATCACCGACTCCCCCCTCATGGTGAGAAAGAGCATGGGACCCATTTGTCACCCATATCTAGGGGGAGCTGCCTACACTTACATGAATCTTTCCCACCCATTACTGTGAGATAGCCGGCCCTTCGAACTGAGAGACTCCCTGTAATGTCTTTCCACTGTAGAGTAAGAAATCTCCCCCTTCTGGGACAGACGGTTTGTGTCCTCTCCCAAACATGCTAATCAAGATGGCTTCTCCACTAGGTAGCTCACCATGCCTCTCCCTGCTGGTGTAAGCAGTGTATCTCTCCCAACCTTAGGTAAGAACCAACATAAGTTACCTCCCCAGATTTCTTCTGGGACCCTGTGCGCTGCTAAAGTTGCCTCAGAGGTTGACAGCCATTCCTTGCTATCTACCTCCCAACAGGAAATTTTGGATTAGACCTCTAACCCCACTGTAAGACGCGGCAGGTGCACTGCCACCATTACTGCAATTGGACCCTATTTGGAGGGCCTTAACATCCAATTCTCTGAGGCCAAGCTCATGGGCCATCTTCTTCTCTTTTATGGCTAGCCTTCTCTGAGCCAGGGCTTGATCGGTTTCCAATCTGGCAAGGACCTGCTCTTTTTCCACTTTAGCAAGGGCTAGGACCTGCTTCTTGTCTTGCATGTTCTAATTTTAGGATCCTTCCTTCTGTCCTCCAGCCCCTCATAGGCCATGCTTCTGGAGAGCACGCTGCTACTTGTGGCCAAGAAGACCCCCATCCGGAAAGAAATGGGCTCTCCCTTACCCGAGCTAGCCCATCCAGGAACCCCTGTGTCAGCCCCAATCTCTTCACACAATTGGGAACTCTACCACCATTTACCAACCCTTCTGGGCGGGCGTCTGCCCATGCTCGCATGGTCTTCTGAAAATCTGCCTTTGTGGTTCTTCCCCTGTCAAGCACCCCGTCTCCTGGCAGAACCACTTAAGCTGCGTCATTGTATACAGGTCAACCAACTCAAACAAGTCCTCCTTAGATAGAACCACAGGCATGGTGGAAAACTAGTGGGAGCCAAAATAGAGATCTGCAAGGAGCAAAAATCACTGACACTAAGGTCCATCCATCTTTCTATTACACAGACCCTAGGAAACAAAGGAACACTTTGCCTACGTGAAGATGTGGCGCACAGTTAGTTACATTTGGGAGAAATCCTACATTACCCCCCTCAGCACTCTTATGCGGTGAGTTATGTTGTCAGAACGAGGAATACCCAGGCAATTAGTATAATGCAATACCTCACAGTTATTGGAGGCACTCCAGATCACAATGATATCTGATATCTGATAATGACAACACTTTTAGCAGCACCGTGGGCTAAGGCTGCACAGGTAGAACCAATGTCAAACGTAGTATCTAGTTAGCAAGAAATCAGTGTAAAGCAGCACTGCCGTTCAATGTAATTACTAGCAGTCGGTCTTCATGCTGGCACTCCCACACATGTGCACATTCACTCAGCACTGCTATGTGGTGCTATGGATGTCAGGCAGCCGATTTCAGTGGGGGTCCTCCGGATCCAGTAATGATAAAGTGGGGGCCCACATAAGTCAAAAAATTGGGAACCACTGCTATAGAATACAAGTGGTTAGAGCTGTCTGAAAACTCAAGTGATTGCTGTTCCTTTGTTTAAGCACTGTTTCCTTTGCCCAGGAGATAGCGTTGACCTAATTTTCTGTTGCACAATAACCGGCTATCTCGGAATGACAACATGCGCAATAAATAGAAGGCAACCTCCACAAATCATGCTGATAAAAAGAGCTCCTAAGGACTACAACAGGTGTTGTCTAATGAACTGTAGCGCTATGCGCTTACAGCATGCCATATACAATCTTGCACTGTATCTCATCATATGCCACCAACACACCTGCTGATGTAATGTATTTAAAATGTTATTCATAGACCATTTTCTTAAACTGATGTAATCCAAATATTTCTTGGATTTCCTAGGCAAGTCTATTATAGTATTAGATGATAAACAGGTCCTCATTTACGAGGAAATGATGCAGAGTGGAGCTGCGAGCCAACTTCTGCGCTTCACTACATCATTTTGAAAGTGCAGGTTTGTGTAGTATTTACTGAAAAACAACGCATCCTGTACTTTACTCAGTAGTGGCGCACAAACTGCTGCCTAGAGCCAATGCAGGCACCCTTCCACCATGGTGCCACATTGCACCATTGCAGGCACCCTTGCACAACATGGTGCAAGGGTGCCTGTGTGCAGGGGTGATTGTTTATGTGCAGGAAGGGACAGCTTCGTGCACATAAACAATCATTGTTGGAGTTTTCCTCTTTCTATGTGAGCTGAAGAATGCAGCACATATAGAACAAGGAAAAAACAGGGAGAAATAATGTTATTTCTCCCTGTTGCGCCACTTTAACGCCACCCCTGAGGTGGCATAGGAATCTGATGCATTCCTAGGCTTGTAAATCTGGGAATGTGTCAAATTCCATCAGGCTCCATGAGCTTTGTATGAGAACACCCACAGCAACACCCACGGAACGCCCGTTTCACACATAGTTATGCAAGAAAAGGGGCCATATTTACAAGGCCATGCAAAGCCATGCAAGATGGCTTTGCGTGGTCTTGTAAATATGGGCCGGCACACTGCCCCACTGGAGTATAAAACAAATGCTGCGCCGGTGGCACATTGTACAACTAGGGCCTTGTACATGAGGCCCACAGTGTGTCAATCACACTTTGGCTTCTCTTGAAAGTCACTCACTGTAGTACCTGTTCACTAGGCACTGTAATTTTCTAAAAATAATAAAGTGAAATGTTGTTGTAAAGTACAGGAATATTGGGGCATATTTATGGATTCACAAGGAAAGAGCATGAATACAGTTTATTCCTGTCCTTTCTTCTTGTGCTGGAACCATTTGGGCTTTTTGGTAGCCTAGGGCCAAAGCATTGATTTGTGCTGCCTTGCTTCACTCCATATTTATGAGGCCTTTCATTGCCATGCAAAATGGCTTTGCGTGGCCTCATAAATATGAGTTAGTGGTTTGAGCCACTGTTGTGTCACAAAAAAAGCAATGCTCATAAATATGGCCCTTAGTATTTGCAAATGGAGGAACATGCTTGCAAGGCTTTATTAAGCACGGATTTTTTGTTCAATAAACATGTTCTCTTCACAGGTCACAAAAAAAAGCAATGCTCATAAATATGGCCCTTAGTATTTGCAAATGGAGGAACGTGCTTGCAATGCCTTATTAAGCACGCATTTTTTGTTCAATAAACATGTTCTCTTCACAGTGTTCTGCACTAAGAGTGTGGTGAAACATGCTTAAAGCATTGAAACATGGGAAGGACTTGTGCACATGTTTCTGAGAACAAATGAGACCCCTTGGCCAACAAGCAGTACCTGTCTTGCTGACAATGATCTGTCTCATTAATGAGTCCTTAAACAGAAAAGGAGGCACCTTATGACATTTTGAGAGGGAAATGCCATGCCAAGAGGATATGGACTACACAAACCTGAATGTGAGCCATATCTAGAAAGTAAGCAGACCTAAAGGAAGACACAATGTCAACGTTTTCTCATTTTGAGCATGTGAGTGATTTCCCAGTAGGGATCAGGAGGTATTTAATAATTAATAATCGGTGCAGTCTGAACCACTATTTCTCTGAATGAGGAACAGACACAGACTGGGGTTGTTTTATCAGTGTTGCATTGTCCTTGCATCACGCAAGGTAACGCATGGGCAACACAACACTAAAGTCAGATTTACCAAGCCACGATGGCCACCTTGCACAGGCCTGCAGTGCTTGGTAAATCTGGAGTATCTCAAGGCAGGGCATGTTGCTGTTTACTTTACTTTGCCCCAGGGAGGTGTTCTATGTGGGGGACCCATAGATTGTGACGCATTCTCAGATTTACCATGAGTGGTACACCTGGGAATGTATTAAAATGCCATGCCTTCCCAGAAGAGGTGCAATGAGAAGTATCTTTCTGCAGCACACATAGAAAGAGGAAAAAACTGAGGATTTTTTTTTTTTTGTGGCGCACAAAAACAATCCTACCAGTAAAGCAGGTACCCTTGCTCCATGTCTCAAGGGTGCCTGCATTGGTGCTAAGAAACCAAAGGTGAGCCAGCACATGAAGAGGTCAGAATTGCACCATACAAGGTTAAATATGGGTCATTCCTGCCCTCTCCCTTTCTCACAGAGCAGCAAGGTTTCTTGCTGCCTTGCGTGAAATATTGATTAACCTGACCCAGACTACATTGATCATCATCACAAATATCACAGACAGATAACTGTAAGAGCTCATTTAAACTAGAATTAACATGTTGACTGTGGATGCAAGACATTTATGTCAAGGGAGCCTGTTGCACGGTGCAACTACTCTCTGTGTAAAAACATACAATTTTGTAATATCAAGTGGACATTAGTCCTATCTGCATGTATGTGTGTCTACGTGGATCCTCCATTGTTCTGTGAATGCACAGGAGCATATCTGTAATTGTGTGTGCTTGTGTTGAGCTCCGTATTTGGTTGTCCCTTGTGTTTAGCTGCTGTATCGGCTGGAGTCACTAACAGATCACAAGATCAGTCACCGGCAGTTGTCAGCACAGCACATACGCTGACAACACACAAGCAGAATTTCCGAGAGGGTGTCTAAAAGGAGTAGACTGGCTGCAGAGTTAGCTTTTACCAGGATAGTGCAGCTGATGATAAATAGAGATAACAGAGGGTCCCTATTGTGTTCATAGGTCTCTGGTTGATTACAAGAGAGCAGTGACTGGCCTGTGAATGCAAACACCTCCACCAACTACCCCGAATCACTCACTGCTTAGCTCAGATTGTTGATGCCAAGTTGGTTGTTGGGGGAGGAAGTGGATTGTTGGTGTGGGGCAGCAAAGAGTGAAAAGAAAAGGGGGGGGCAAAGAATGGGCCTGATGAGATGTAAAATAGCGCCTGTAGCATATTAGTAATTAAAGTACTTTAAACTGAACCACTAGATTCAAGTCACAGAGATGTTACTGAATACATTACCTTAATGCGGATAGTTTAATGTGCCATTCTGAAGACTGGTTCTCTGGGCCTGGGCCCAGCTCACCTCTGCCAAAACCTGGCCATGACTGCCTGCTTTCACTGTTTATGATCTAGCTTATCAGCGCAGTTGTCAGCAGACAATTATGTGCAAATCAGCAGCAAATGGTCTTGGTTCCATTCACATGTTAGGAGCCAGGAGTACATGTTTTGATTGGGCAGAAGATGTGCCATTTTGCCCAAAAATGTGCTTGTATAGCACTCCTATTGGTTACCAAGGGCCGCTTCCTCACTAAGCGTCTCATATTGTGATGATATTGCTGTATGAGAGAGTTGCAGTCAGACTGGCAGAAACATCATGGTGGCACCATCAAGTAAAATATCCTACCCTAGTCCTCACTCTCCTCTGGACGAAAGGCACTCTCTTGAACGATGGTAAGCAAAAGTGAAGCTGATGTTCTAGCCCTTTAGACTGCATGGTTGGAATCTGTGTGTCTAAGCAGCCTCTGCCAATGGGGCCTTGACTGCTGCTGGCAGCAGCATCTGTAGCAGCATGAGGGGCTCGATAAAAAGTATGTTATTTCCTGCTCCACTGTTGTCAGTGCTTCTGCAGCATCTCCCTCCCAGGTGGACTGAACCACCTCCTGCCCCTCAAACCCAGAGCAGATACACACTGAGGCTGTTGCCAGAGCACTACTGCGAAGTACCTTGCTGACAACCCCAGCTCCACATTCAGTGCTCTGGCAGGGCAGGGCGTCTCTGTGCACTTGCCAGAAACTAGCCTTAAATAGGTATACTTTTGTTTTACTTACAAGCTGAAATATGACCCTGGTGGGATGGAAAAGTCCCTCTCATGGTAGTAGATGTGAATATCTGCCCTGAGTGCTTCAACTGAGGTGATATCTAGATCCTTAGTAATGATTTCTGGTAATAAACAAATAGGGATCATGCATGTGTGCCATGACTAAGCCTGTCTAATGGACTGGGGCCTGGTTAGACCGGGAAGGGTGGCTCATGTGCTACTATCATAGTGATGGAGAACAACCACTCTCACCGGGAGCTGAGTAGCACAAGTGCGTTATTGGCAGTATACTGTTTTTATAGTGAATGATGAAGCAATATGGTCAGGCCTTCTGACATGTGCCATTAGATTGGGGTCTACTGGCCCACTCATAGACGTTTCACTGCTTTCAGCTCATCTCAAGCTTGGCATACTTCAGGGAAGATGTGGGGGCAGTATATGCATGTGAGTGCACCCCACTAATATATGCTTGAGACTTTGAGTGCTACAGTGCATTGAGACAGGGTGAATGTTTATGTGCTGTTATGTGCGTGTGCCTGCAAGTGGTACAACTCATGAAGGGTTACACTCATATTTGCTTGTAGCAATAAGAATGCATAGGTGCATGTGAGGGGTACAGTGCAGCAAGGCCTGTGGTTTCCCTGTTGGGGGCTCCAGGACCTGCTGGAGAAACATGTTTAAGTAGAGGAGCCCCCCAAACAGATTTGTGGATTGCTGCATTCCTAATAGCTAGGTGGGACACACACACACTGGAGGAAGGAAGTGTCAGACTCTCCAGTACATTTCTACCAGGCTCTTTGATTCTGTAAGAGGTCAGTGGTAAAAGGGGCCTATACACATCTCAGGAAGGCAATGAGGATGATAAGAGAGTCATAAAGAGTAGGGCCGGGGTCCTTTGTAACCTTTTGATACACATATAATTGAGGCTGACATCCAAGTGAGATCCTGTAGTCACTCCCGTGGTCTGCCTTTAGGGCTATCAAGTAGCCGACAGAGGAGGGGGCACTTCAAAGTGGCAAACCCAGTAATATGATCTTCAAGGACAGAGATATTAAACCACTTTGGGCCGGTTTACGACATTGGCAGTCCAAGAACCACCAATGCCGTGGTGGGGGTCGGACCGCCGTGGGTATGGCAGTCCGACTGCCACATTACGAGGTTGGCAGGCAGACCCGCAAACCTGCCACAGTCCCTGACAGGATCAGAGATCCCAATAGGCTGACAACATGTGCAGGTTGCAATCAGCCAGGGCGGCGCTGAACTCTGCTGCCTGCTGATTCAACCCTGTTCTTCACCAGTGTTTTCATGGTGGTACCACCGCCATGGAATGGCTGGTGGAGAACAGGTGCAGGTGGCCACAAATTGGCCCCTGCACTGACCATGCCCATGCGCATTTCAAGGGTGCTGGTGCCCCCTGTGTGTGGCAGCATTGCCGCCGGCTCAATTATGAGCTTGTGACAATACTGCAGCCACGTTCCTGCTGGGCTGACTGGCAGGGCCAGTGGGGAGATTGCCAGCATGGCAGCAAATACCCCGTAGGGAGTTTGGGGGACGGGTGTTCCCATCTGCCAAACTCGTAATAGAGCCCTTTGTGTCTGGAAATTTATTATAAAAAAGGATTGCTTGAGATTCCAAAATTATCAAAGTGAAGTTGGACAAGGGCGGGGAGAAGCTCAGCACGATTTCTGCCAGTTGTGACCAATGTTGGGGACTAGGGACCTGCCTGTCTCCCATGCTAGGTGAGGGAGCTTCACCCGAGTAAATCAAGGACAATGGTTGAGACCCTGAAGCACTAGCTTCTTCCTGACACAAGATGAGTGGACCCTATGAGGAGAACGAGGATGCCTTCAGGGAGCAAGTTCCAGTAGATATCCTGCCGAGTGGATCCCGGGAGTGGAATGTAAGATTCTGTTCCATCTGGACTGTTGCACTGATCAAGCTGTTCACCCACGTGTGCCTCAGTGAGACTTAAGGGCTGTCACTCTAGTGCAGTGCTGTGGTGAAGAAAGGACCATTACTCTGTTTTGTGATGCAAAGAGGGATGCCTCCTGGAGTGTGTGGCTCACTCTGGAAGTGGGTTCTAACCTATGACAGACCCTTTTACATGTTTTCACAATAGATGCAGGAGAGAGGAGCTGTGTGCTATAAACCAAAAGGGCCGGATTTGAAATTTTATTTTGCAGTTCCATATATCACAAACTCAACCTGAGAGTTTTGGAGCACGTTACATGAGCACCAGCTAAATTACACATAGACAAATTCATTTGTTTCTTGGCACAGAGAGATTAAGGCCCTCATTCTGACCTTGGCGGGCGGCGGAGGCCGCCCGCCAAAGTCCCGCCGTCAGGTTACCGTTCCGCGGTCGAAAGACCGCGGCGGTAATTCTGACTTTCCCGCTGGGCTGGCGGGCGGTCTCCTTCAGACCGCCAGCCAGCCCAGCGGGAAAGAGGCTTCCACGATGAAGCCGGCTCGGAATCGAGCCGGCGGAGTGGAAGCTGTGCGACGGGTGCAGTTGCACCCGTCGCGTATTTCACTGTCTGCGCAGCAGACAGTGAAATACATTTAGGGGCCCTCTTACGGGGGCCCCTGCAATGCCCATGCCAGTGGCATGGGCACTGCAGGGGCCCCCAGGGGCCCCGCGACCCCCCCTACCGCCATCCGGATCTCGGCGGTCCGACCGCCGGGATCTGGATGGCGGTAGGGGGGGTCAGAATCCCCGCGGCGGTGCAGCAAGCTGCGCCGCCGCGGAGGATTCAATGGGGCCGCGGTACACTGGCGGGACCCCGCCAGTGGTGCCGGTCCGACCGCGGCTTTACCGCCGCGGTCGGAATCCCCATTGAAGCACCGCCGGCTTGTCGGCGGTGCTCCCGCGGTCCTCCGCCCTGGCGGTCAAAGACCGCCAGGGTCAGAATGAGGGCCTAAGTGATTTGCCCAGATTCACAGGATGTTGAGCCAACCCCGAGACTCCTGTAGGGTTCCCCAGTTTCGAAAATCAGCAGCTGTCACTGTAACACCACATTCTCTCCACATCTCCACGTACAACTTCTGGGATAGACACTCACAATAGTGGCTGAACATGTTAGAATCCACAAGAAAGAAAAACAATTCAGAAAAGAGGCCAAAAATGCATCCAGATTTCCACAGTTAAGCGGTGCATCGAAAAAAGTAGGAATTTTATCCTAAAGTCTGTCACTTTGTTGTTGCATGAAAAGCAAACTAGTTCAATAGTATGAAAACACTTATGCACCATCTGTGGAAATGAGGCAGCGACCCTACATCGCGATTTCTCAAGTTGCCATACTCAAAACCACACTCTAACTGGGTTCATTGTGCACTCAGACCAGCGATATAGGGCACCATGAGTAATGGTGAAACTCCTGTGAAAATGACACACCTGGCATATCTTAGTGTGCTGGGATTCCACATTGTTTACTCTGATTTATCAGTTATGGAGGTGATAGACCTTATGTTGTTAAAATACCTATCCCCTACCAATAATGCTTTTGGTTTATTGGTAGCAGAAAATACCAGCTGCCATTGAGATCCCCCTGGCTTCCATCTGAAAAAGGTATTGGTGGAAACATTCTAGTGTTTATTACACAGCCACTCCTACAGGGCTGGACATTACACCCATCCAACACAAGTGTCCCCGATCAGGTGACCCCGGCAATAAAAGGGCCCGGGTGCATGTGCTTGTGGCCCAGTTCAAGACACTACATATTTGTCCATGTGGTCATTTACTCTGCATGACAGCCTAGACCCTACAAGAACACTACAATGGTGATGAGGGGCCGGTCGTACTGCCCTAAATGAAGCATTGTGATGGGGAGAGATAGTCGGATTGGTGCTACTGCTGAGTACAACCCAGGCACGAGTCTACGGTGCACTGGAAAAGGAGAGAAAGCTCCATGGCCTGTCGGAAGAATTTTAGGCCGCCCACGTACGTCAACTTATCGCTACTGCTGCCACCCAACTTGAGGAGAGATAGCGTGTGGTGGTAGGCAGCACAAAAAAGAACAAGCATTTACAATGCATCGGGTCTCGCGTTTGCTCATGTTAGAGCTGATCGCGTTCTAAACTCCTAACCCGACTTTTCACTTATCGGGCAAAAGTGCATTTATGTACATAACCCGAATAAGTGAAATCAAGTACGTAAAGCGGTCGACTTCTGCCAAGCGAGATCGGCTCGTAAATTAGAGAAAAAGAAGTCCACGAGCCCGATGGAAAACAGTGAGCCTCGCATGTTTTCTGTACTTGGTCGCTGCGCTGGAGGAGGGCTAGCCACCGGAAAAGGCATGACGTATGCATGCCTTAGACTAATGAAAGCAAGCAGATTTTATTAGGCAAGCCCATAAACCAATGAAAAACACTGATGTGAAGTTGACAGGGCTCTGAGCCCTTTTATAAATACAAAAGAGTCTCCCTGCGAAACGCATGCGCAAGCGCATGCAACACAGGCTCGACCCTAAAAAGCAACGTTAGCCCCTTAAGAAGAGGACGAGACCTCAAAGGTAGGTGGAGGATGCCGTGCACCCCTGGTGGCCGCCTGCCACCCTCCCAGGTCAGCCCAGAATTAACGCTGAACCAAGGCGCAGTCTAACATCACCTACTTTAGTAGACTGTAGGGGAACAGCCCTATTTCATCTGCTGAGACATGACTGAAACAGTGGAGAAGACACCTGGGAGCAGCATGCCTGCATGTTCTCACCGCAGAGAAGACGTGAGACTGAACACATCAGGTCCCGCTGTAGCCACAGCGTGATCGGAGCAGCGCGTCCGCACGTCAGTCCTAGAGTGCTGGACCTTACACCCACCCAGTGCTTAATTTGTAAATAAAAAGGTGCAGTGCTCAAAGCTCTTCTCTTAAACATGCGGCTGCTGCAATTAAAGGTGCCAGCACATAATACAGAGGCAGCGTAATCCTGAAGCCACCTTTGGCCTCTTCAATCCATTTATAGCCACTCTCTGCCCCTTCGGCTCACTCTGTCAGCTTCCTGCTTTTCCCCTTTCTGACGCTTTTTCGTTTTTCTCTTTCTCCATCTTTCCCATGTGTCTTTTGCTCGCAGCAAATGCTTGAAACAGAAAACTAAGCGCCGGCCCTCAGAAATAAGTGCCGGTGTTTCGCACCGGCAACCCAAAGCACAAATTAAGCACTGCACCCACCCCACTCCCATCTAACATAGGCAATAAAAAGCCTGCATGCAAGTGCTCATGGCCCTGTTCCCGACACTATACATATGTGTCTATGTGTCTAAGTGGTCATTTACTCTCCATGAGGGCCTAGGGAACAGAACACTACACCCTGTTACGGTGCATGCACTACTAGCACATGCGCTCTAGCTTGCAAAAGATATTGTTTACATTAGGGACATGAAGTTTGCCTATTTCTTACCATTCGTGGACTTCATTGTTGCTATAATTTTGACTGCCACCTAATTGGGCAGCGCGTGCTAGCTTCATTTCCATTTCTTTAATCTGTTTTCTTCCTGTTTTCTGCTGTCACGTCACTTCGCGAGTATGAGAGAAGGTAGGGAACAGCCTCCTTTACCTTTATTAAAGCCTCACTATATCGGTCTATTGATAGTAATCTTCATTATGATATATATGCTCTCTCCAGTATTGTGTGTGGTGCCCTAGCAGGACACAGAGACAGCAGGGGGCCACAAAAGGCAGGTATGAGCTGCCTGGCTTGTGAGGAGTGCTGGTAAAATGCTAGAGTGGTTCCAACACTTGGAGTCTTCTTTTTGGACATATTTGGGAAAGGACGTCAATAAGGGAACCCTTATGTTATACAACAAACTCTAGTTTAAAACAAGATTTGGTTTATACGTCACCATTATTTAAGGACGTCCTTCCTGGTCTTTATATGCTTCAATATGGAGGCTAAGACAGGTCCAACCTCTACAAGACTCTATTTCATTAGACACAATATAGATAAATATTGGGAAGGTAGTGGAGGCAGAACTTATGGCCAAACAAGGATCACCTCTGCCTAAAGTGTCTAGGATCTCTACTGACACTTCTAATGATACCTAGATCAGTGTTGATGAGGAGGGGGTTAAAGGGCAACATATGCAAGGGTGATAGCTATCTCAATTATTGCTGCGCTTAAGAGATAACCTGACTGTCCCAAAAGCTCCAGATTTCATATCCAGGTTCAAATATATAGATATTCTTTAGGTCTGCTTAACAAATGTATGTATTACTTATGGTTCAATCTATCTATCTATCTATCTATCTATCTATCTATCTATCTATCTATCTATCTATCTATCTATCTATCTATCTATCTATCTATCTATCTATCTATCTATATATTCCAACAAAGAATTTGCACCTAACTCGGTGAACCTAATCAATTCCTTTATTACTACAAAGTATGCAACTCACAAAAGCCTATTAGGGGGCATTCTGGGACATGTAGTATATTCATTAAAGCAACATAATTTCAAACATGAAACAATAAAAACATATTTATTAAAAAAAAGATCTAATTCATAAACACATCAATTCCTACTGCAATCCAGGATCGTGTTTCCCTGAGCTGTTGTTAAGCCAATTAACCTTTTTAATAATATATATCTCAATTCCCTGCTATGGGTCAGATATATTTCTCTAGGTATGGTGCCCAATTTAATGTTTCATAATGTGTGTTTGCACTATGGATATCCTAGTGTTCCAACGTATAGGTATAGTACCCCAATTGTTAACAACAGTATCTTGTCTTCTGAATCTATGATTCTAATGGATTATTATATCCAATTCAACATGACCACATGCTAAACATTCTAAAGCATTCCTAAGGCTAAACTTTAATGATCCAGTTTATAAATGAACATGAAGCTCCTCATCATTGTTCAAACCTGAAGGGGACTTACTTCTAAACTGATAATATATTTAGACTCAAATAGTCATAATTTCTTTGTCCTGTCCCCTCCTCTTTCATATTCAGGAATATTATCTGTCCCATAATATCTCAATATTCTGGTTCGGCAAGCAGTGAATTGTTCACTACGGCACAAGCTGTGCGTCAAATTTTTTGCCGCACAAGGAGTCCAGTTGCAAGAGAGAAGTTTTTTTGGTCGTGAGACTTCAGGGAACAGGAGGCAAGCTCTATCCAAGCCCTTGGAGAGCACTTCTGTAGCAAAGCAAGAGAGCAGCAAGACAGCAGGGCAACAGCAAAGTAGCAGTCCTCTGTAGAAAGCAGTCAGGTGAGTCCTTTAGGCAGCCAGGCAGTTCTTCTTGTCAGGGTGCAGGTTCTGGTTCAGGTTTCTTCTCCAGGAAGTGTCTGAGGTGGTAGGGCAGAGGCCCTGTTTTATACCCAAATGTGCCTTCGAAATGGGGGAGACTTCAAAGAGTGGCTTAGAAGTGCACCAGGTCCCCTTTCAGTTCAATCCTGTCTGCCAGGGTCCCAGTAGGGGGTGTGGCAGTCCTTTGTGTGAGAGCAGGCCCTCCACCCTCCCAGCCCAGGAAGACCCATTCAAAATGCAGATGTATGCAAGTGAGGATGAGTACCCTGTGTTTGGGGTGTGTCAGAGTGAATGCACAAGGAGCTGTCAACTAAACCCAGCCAGACGTGGATTGTAAGGCACAGAAAGATTTAAGTGCAGAGAAATGTTCACTTTCTGAAAGTGGCATTTCTAAAATAGTAATATTAAATCCAGCTGCACCAGTCAGCAGGATTTTGTATTACCATTCTGGCCATACTAAATATGACCTTCCTACTCGTTTCAGATCAGCAGATACCACTTCAACAATGTATGAGGGCAGCCCAAATGTTAGCCTATGAAGGGAGCAGGCCTCACAGTAGTGTAAAAACGAATTTAGGAGTTGTTCACCACCAGGAAATGTGAACTACACATGTACATGTCCTGCCTTTCACCCACACAGCACCCTGCTCTAGGGGTTACCTAGGGCACACATTAGGGGTGACTTATATGTAGAAAAAGGGGAGCTTTAGGCTTGGCAAGTACTTTTAAATGCCAAGTCGAAGTGACAGTGAAACTGCACACACAGGCTTTGCAATGGCAGGCCTGAGACAAGGTAAAGGGGCTACTAAAGTGGGTGGCACAACCAGTGCTGCAGGCCCACTAGTAGCATATAATCTACAGGCCCTGGGCACATATAGTGCACTCTACTAGGGACTTATAAGTAAATCAAATAGTCCCATTTGGTGATCCAAGGTTACCATGTGTAAAGGGAGAGAGCATATGCACTTTAGCACTGGTTAGCAGTGGTAAAGTGCGCAGAGTCTAAAAAACAGCAAAAACAGTGTCCAAAAAGTGGAGGGAGGCAGGCAAAAAGTTAGGGGTGACCACCCTAAGGCTGTCAGGTCTAACAATTATGCATTAAAAATGTCTTTGTAGATCTTCCAATTTTACAAGCTTTACAGTTATTACATTTTATAAATCCTTTTTGTTGTTCCAATAGCAAATTATTTGCTGGTTTTTGTGAAAAATGGCTTTTTACCAAAATGTCTCTCAAGGAAGATGCTTTACAATATGTTACTGAGGGTGTATTGCCCACTTTCCAGCCTAGATCCTTGGAGATCAAATGTCAATGTTTTCATAAGATGTTTTTAATTGCTCCACTTTCTTTGCTGTAATTCATCACCACGCTTAAGGAGTTGTCTTTGTCTGTTTTTTCTCTTAATGCTCTTGGAATTAGCACATCATTACGACTGATGGTTCTCATTTTCTCAAACTTTTTATTCAGGATACTTTGTCCATAACCTCTTACTTTAAATCTTTGTATTGTGTCCTTAAATTTCATTTGTGCATCTTCATCACTTGAACAGTTTCTCTGCATTCTTATTAATTCTCCATATGGTATACTTTTCTGCAATGCTTTTGGATGGAAACTTTCTCCATTTAATATACTATTTATTGATGTTTCTTTACAATATAAGGTTGTTTCTATTTTACCATCTTTAATGAATATTGTTAAGTCCAAAAAGTTTATTTTATCTTGGCTTGTTTCACATGTGAATTGGTAATCCAACATTGTTAGAATTCATAATGGAGAAATACGTAATGAACTCTTCCTGCGACCCATGCCATATAATGAAGAGATCGTCAATGTATATCACCCATAATGCAATTTTTCTCTAAGTACAGCTCATTGGTCATGCCCCATGCTATTTCCTTTATCCACCAACCCATTACTAGATTGGTATAATTTGGAGATAGAGAAATGCCCATTGCTGTGGTTGAACCGCATATTTGGTGGAAAATTTCCTGATTGAACATGAAAACATTATTGTTAGACCTGACAGCCTTAGTGTGGTCACCGATAACCTTTTGCCTGCCTCCCTCCCCTTTTTGGACACTGTTTTTGCTGGTTTTAGGACTCTGCACACTTTACCACTGCAAACCAGGGCTAAAGTACATAAGCTCTCTCCCTTAAAACATGGTGACATTGGTTAATACCCAATTGGCTTATTTAATCTACTTGTAAGTCCCCAGTTGTTGGACCTGGCTTTTTGACAGGGTCATCCCCAAACTTTTTGCCTCCTTCCTCCTATTTTTTTCTGACCTGTTGTTGTTGGCTTTTGACCTCTGGGCACTTTACCACTGCTAACCAGTGTTAAAGTGCATATGCTCTCTATGTAAATGGTACTATTGATTGGTTTATCCATGATTGGCTATTTAATTTACTTATAAGTCCCTAGTAGAGGGCACTATATGTGCCTAGGGCCTGTAGATTAAATGCTGCTAGTGGGCCTGCAGCACTGGTTGTGCCACCCACTTCAGTAGCCCCTTAACCTTGTCTCAGGCCTGCCATTGCAAGGCCTGTGTGTGCAGTTTCACTGCCACTTCGACTTGGCATTTAAAAGTACTTGCCAAGCCTAGAACTCCCCTTTTTCTACATATAAGTCATCCCTAATGTGTGCCCTAGGTAACCCCTAGAGCAGGGTGCTGTGTAGGTAAAAGGCAGGACATGTACCTGTGTAGTTATATGTCCTGGTAGTGTAAAACTCCTAAATTCGTTTTTACACTACTGTGAGGCCTGCTCCCTTCATAGGCTAACATTGGGGCTGCCCTCATACATTGTTGAAGTGGCAGCTGCTGATCTGAAAGGAGCAGGAAGGCCATATTTAGTATGGCCAGAATGGTAATATAAAGTCCTGCTGACTGGTGAAGTCGGATTTAATATTACTATTCTAGAAATGCCACTTTTAGAAAGTGAGCATTTCTTTGCACTAAAATCTTGTTGTGCCCTTCAATCCACGTCTGGCTAGGTTTAGTTGACAGCTCCTTGTGCATTCACTCAGACACACCCCAAACACAGGGTACTCAGCCTCACTTGCATACATCTGCATTTTGAATGGGTCTTCCTGGGCTGGGAGGGTGGAGGGCCTGCCCTCACACAAAGGACTGCCACATCCCCTACTGGGACTCTGGCAGACAGGATTGAACTGAAAGGGGGCTTGCTGCATTTCTTAGACACTCTTTGAAGTCACCCCCACTTCAAAGGCCCAACTTAGTATAAATCAGGGCCTCTGCCCTACCTCATCAGACACTTGCTGGAGAAGAAACCTGAACCAGAAACTACATCCTGCCAAGAAGAACTGCCTGGCTGCTCAAAGGACTCACCTGTCTGCTTTCTACAAAGGACTGCTGCCTTGCTGTTGCCCTGCTGCCTTGCTGAACTCTTGTCTGGCTGTGAAAGTGCTCTCCAAGGGCTTGGATAGAGCTTGCCTCCTGTTCCCTGAAGTCTAAGGACCAAAAAGACTTCCCTCTTTTACTTGGACGCTCCGTGCGCCGAAAATTTTGACGCACAGCTTGCTCCGCGGCGATAAAAACGCCGCACACCGACGCTGATCGACGCGACGCTCTTGGGACGCCTGAAAATCCGACACACGGCTTCGCAAGGACAACGCCGCCCGACCTCTGGAGGAGAAATCGACACGACGCCTGCCGCGAGATCGTAATTTCGACGCGCAGCCCCGCAGACCGACCTCTAGAGGAGAAATCGACGCGACGCCTGCCGTGAGATCGTAATTTCGACGCGCAGTCCCGCAGACCGACGCGCAGCTGGAGAACAAGCAGGAAAATCCACGCACAGACCCGGGACATCTGGTAATCCCCGCGATCCACAGAAAGAGACTGTCCGTGCGCCGGAAAACGACGCACGACTTCCCCGCATGGAAAATAACGACGCGAGTCCGTGTGTGCTGAGGAGAAATCGACGCACCCACCCTTTTTCCACGCACCTCTTCTTTTGTGGCCCTCTGAGGAGATTTTTCCACGCTAAACCAGGTACTTGTGCTTGAAAGAGACTTTGTTTATATTCTAAAGACTTAAGAGACTTTATATCACTTTTCAGTGATATCTTTACAAATTCATATTGCAACTTTGATCGTTTTGACCTGAAGATACCCAGATAAATATTATATATTTTTCTAAACACTGTGTGGTGTATTTTTGTGGTGTTATGCTATGGTGTTGTATGATTTATTGCACAAATGCTTTACACATTGCCTTCTAAGTTAAGCCTGACTGCTCGTGCCAAGCTACCGGAGGGTGAGCACAGGCTGATTTTGGATTGTGTGTGACTTACCCTGACTAGAGTGAGGGTTCTTGCTTGGACAGAGGGCAACCTGACTGCCAACCAAAAACCCCATTTCTAACACCAGTAAAGTGCACTACATGTGCCCAGGGCCTGTAGATTAAATGCTGCTAGTGGGCCTGCAGCACTGATTGTGCAACCCACCTAAGTATCCCCTTAACCATGCCTCAGGCCTGCCATTACAAGGCTTTGTGTGCAGTTTCTCTGCCACTTCGACTTGGCATTTAAAAGTACTTGCCAAGCCTTAAACTCCCATCTTTCTACATATAAGTCACCCCTAAGGTGGGCCCTAGGTAACCCATGGGGCAGGGTGCTATGTAGATAAAAGGCAGGACTTATACCTGTGTAGTTTATATGTCCTAGTAGTGTAAAACTCCTAAATTCGTTTTACACTGCTGTGAGGCCTTCTCCTTCCATAGGCTAACATTGGGATTACCCTCATATTCTGTTTGAGTGGTAGCTTCTGATCTGTTAGAAGGTCATATTTAGTATGGCCAGAATGGTAATACAACATCCTGCTGACTGGTGAAGTTGGATTTAATATTACTATTCTAGAAATACCACTTCTAGAAAGTGAGCATTTCTCTGCACTTAACTCCTTCTGTGCCTTACAATCCACATTTGGCTGGGTTACTTGACAGCTCCATTGTGCATTTCACTCAGACAACCCCAAACACAGGATGCTCAGTCACAACTGCACACATCTGCATGCTGAATGGGTCTTCCTGGGCTGGGAGGGTGGAGGGCCTGACACTTACATGGCAAAGGACAGTGGCCTGCCCTCACACAATGGACTATCAAACCCCCTACTGGGACCATGGCAGACAGGATGGAACTGAAAGGAGACCTTGTGCACTTCTAAGTAACTCTTTGAAGTCTCCCCCACTCCAAAGGCACATTTGGGTATTTAAACAGGGCCTCTGACCCTGTCGAAGTGAGCCTCAGCAAGGCCTACTAGTACAAGGGGTTAACCCTCCTCTGCACAAAGCCCTCAGACCATATAGAAAGAAGTTGGGACAGAAACTGAAATAAAAGACAACGTTTATTAAACCTCATGAGGTGGTACTACAGTTCAAACAGCACCCTTCGGTACTGTTTGAAGTAGCACACTGAACTAAGAGAGCATGGTCCTTTTATACCCACGCAGGGGCTAAAAGAAGGTGCTACAGTTAGAGTAGCAAGACTTATATACATATAAGGTCATATGAAAATGCACAGTCGACAGGTAGGAGGGGCTAACAGTTTTCAAGGACTAGTCGACACACTACTGTCTGTTACTGATTACTAACAGCTGCAGATCTTACTGGGCATGTGCGAAAGTGGGAGATGCTAAATATAACTTGTCACTAGACAGATTTTCAAGAGTAGTTGACAGAAAGGTAGGACAGAGCACATGGCGAGCACATGGCAGCATGTGGCAGAGAAAATGGCTGCCATGAATACAAAATGGATTCCGCGAAATGTTCACAATAGTTGCTAAATACTAGATGTCTTCTGCTAATGCTTAATCGCTACTGATTTACAACAACCCTACCAACTCAGACACTTCTGGACAAGATATAACTGGTGAAGAAACTCTGAACCAGACCCTGCAACCTGCCAAGAGGAACTGCCTGGCTGCCCAAAGGACTCACCTGACTGCTTTTCTGCAAAGGACTGCTGCCCTGCTGTTGCCCTCCTGCTCTGCTTGGAAGTGTTCTCCAAGGGCTTGGATAGAGCTTGCCTCCTGTTCCTTGAAGTCTCAGGACCAAAAAGAATTTGTCCTGCAAACAACTCCTTGTGCGGCAACAATTTGACCCACAACCTGCCAGAAATGATGCACAGCCTGCATCGCGGTGAGAAAATCACTGCACGCCAAACCGGGACGACGCAGCCAGCGTTGCCATTGGAACTTTGAGACATGGCCCACTAGATCGACGCATAGCCGAGTCGGAACAACGCAGCCCGACTTCCTGTGAGAAGAATTGACGCAGCGCCTGCCGTGTGACAGAAATTTCCCTGCATCGCCCACCGGATCAACGCAGCTCCTGTCACTTTGTCTTGCATGCACAGGATTTCTCCCCATCCTCCCCGGTGCATCCGAAAACCCCGCAACTCGCAGAGGATCCAAGTCAGCGTGCCGGAAAACGATGCAAAGCCTTACCTGTGAGGAAAATTATTGATGCATCGTCTGTGTGCGCCCGGAGAAACCAATGCCCACCTCACCATTTTCCACGCCTCTCCTCTGCTGTTCCTTGCGGATAATTTAGAAGCACACCAGGTACTTTTGTGCTTGGAAGAGACACTTGTTGCTTTTTAAAGGCTAAAGACTCCGTTTATCATTCTTTAAAGTGATATTTTAACATGTACTTATCAAATCCTGATCGTTTTGAACTGCATTTAACCAGATTGATATTATATATTTTTCTAAACACTGTGTGGTGTATTTTTGTGGTGTTATTGCATGATTTATTGCACAATACTTTACACATTGCCTTCTAAGTTAAGCCTGACTGCTCAGTGCCAACCTACCAGAGGGTGGACACAGGATCATTTGGATTGTGTGTGATTTACCCTGACTAGAGTGAGGGTCCTTGCTTGGGTAGAGGGGTACCTGAGTGTCAACAAAAGACACAATTTCTAACAATTAATTTTTAAACAAAGCTCTATCATGCAGAGTAGCATCTTAGTATGTTCTAATTCTCCAATGTTTCTTTGTCTCAAAAAATATTCACAAGCTGGTAATCCCACATAATTCTGCTGATGTATATAGGGATATTACGTCAATAGTTGCTAACAGATACTCATCACTCCAATTGGTATTTGCCAAGATCCTCAAAAGATCTCCCGAGTCTTTAATATAGGAACTTAATGCCATCACCAACTCAGAGTTGGTGGTAAAATGGGAATATTTTTCGGACGCATTTCGGTCGCAACACATCCACACATACCACTGAGAGTTGGTATTAGGAAGGCCCCCTTAACCCACCCCTTCCTAATACCGAGTCACAACCGTATTTGTGATTTGGTAATAGGTTACCGAATCCCAAATAGGACCTTTGTACACTTAGAAATGTTTGTTTTTGGTCTCAAACCGCCCATATCTGCGGATCAGACCGTTTGCACCAAAAAAAGAGTTTGAACTTCGGACCCTATATATTTAGGGCCATATTTATACTTTTTGACGCAAAACTGCGCCAATGCTGTTTTGCATCAAAAAATTTACCACCAGCTAACGGCATTTATTTGCGCCGCTCGGGCGTCAAATTTATACTTTGACGCACGGTGGCGCAAACCACAGGTGTGAGTCATTTTTTTTACTCAAACCAATGGGGCCTGTCGTAAAGACAAACAACGTTAACGCCGCGAAAATGACTGTGAGTCGGTTTACAACGTCTCAAACCAGATTTGCGCCTTTTTTGACACAATTGCGTCAAAAAGCGCCGCAAACACTGAAAAATGTGCTAAGGAGAGCCATAATAGATCCCAGATGCTTGGACAGACCCCATGAAGATGACAACAGACCAGAAACCAGCCAGGAGGACCCACACAAGACCCAGGAGAGGGAGAAGAAGAAAAGAAAGTGTTGCTTCAGTGCAAACGAGCAGGAAATTCTGGTGAAAGAGGTGACGGAACACCAGCACCAACATTTTGTCACCTCAAAGTTGCCAATTAGTAGCAGAGAGGCAATATGGCAACAAATAGTTGAGAAGGTAAACAGTGTCAGAAGTACGGAGAACAGTCATCGAGTGCAAGAAACGCTGGCATGACTGCAAGCACAGGACCAAGGAAAAGATGGCCAGGAACAGGAAGGCAGCACTGCAGACTGGAGGTGGGAGTCCAGCACCGCAGGAGGCCCTGGACCACATGGAGGAGATGGTGGCAGCTGTCATCCCTAAGGAGATTGTCACAGGGATTCAAGGACAGGACAGCGCATACTTCCAGGAGACAACACAGATGCAGGGTAAGTCGCATGGGGAATTAAAATGCACAAATGTTAACTGTAAGCAGGGGGGTGGACATGCCTACTACACAATGCATGTAAGTCATGATATTCAGGGAGTGGCATGGGTAAAGGGTCACGGCACGCGGGCATGGGCTGTTCAAAGGAAACCTGGGGCACAGTACTACACTACACAACCAACTTTTGCATGGGGTTATGCTGCCATGCCAAGGATGTTGGAAAGGTAAGGCCAGTCCAGGAGGGGAGGGTACAACGTAAAACTGGCCTGCTGTCACACGACAGCTGGTATTTTCGCTACATGAACTAGGGCTCAATTAACAGTCTCAGGCCATATCCGCAAGTGGAATGTAATACTGACAACAGTTGCCACTGCCACCTCTGCTGTGTGTGCAGGTCAAGTAGCTAATGGCAGTAACGTCCCCATGGATCAAACACACCCAAATTAGAGGGTTCAGGATGACAACGTTATCAATCCCCTGAAATCAATACAATTGTTCTAATCCTGTCAAATGTGAATGCCCATAGTTGCTACAAACATCAGCCATTGTCATAAACATTATGAGGTACACAGCATTAATGTCATACCCATGCTGCATATGTCAGGGTCCACCCTGAGCCTGTGTCACAATAGCTCCAATGACACCATGCAACATCCCAAATGTCATACTTCTCAGACAACAGCATTGAGGGGCAGGACTTATGTCACCGGCTAGTGAAATTCACCCTCACAGTCAGAAGAGGAAATGGAACACTGCTAGGACCATCAGTGCAATCCAATGTACCAAACATTCCCCAACATAAACATTACACACTACCAATACTGACATCTGTAGTGTGCCATGCCAATGCTATACATAGTTATACTAGGTCTCAGCAACAAATAGCTGGGTCTGAAATATCTGAGACTGGCTCACTTCCGGATTGTTAAGTGTGGTGCAAGTGCCATCAGAACACCCACAGCCAGTGCAAGGCCTCACCATGAGAATTGAAGTAGACGGAGGGTTGAGTAGGACAAGAAGGTGGCAATATACAATTTGGCCAGACCCAACACCTAGAGGATGTGATGCTGACAAGTCCCCAAACTGACCACACTACATGTGACATGCAGGTGGGGCATAGACCTGGGGGAATGCTAATATTATAGACAGGAACAATGAACAGGAACCAAGATCACAATGTGTAAGAAATAGGAAGGCAGGCATGTCACATTACAAATCCAACAACACAGACACATTAATTGCACAATATCTCATTGCAGAGGACGATGGCTCTCCTGGGGATTTGCCTGTCCTGGACTTCCCTGATGACATGGATGACGAGTTGACAAACATCAGCCAGCAGACCCTCCAAGATGTCCTTGGAACCCTCCAGACCTCCCCTTCAGTCGCAAGGAGGAGCACAGATACAGCAGCCATCACAGAGGAACCACCCACCACCCCGATTGTAGGACCTGCCAGCTCCAACCCAGCTGAAGACTCTGATGACACTGGCACCAGCTTTGAGAGAACTGTAGTTGGAGGACAGTGGGAGCTGGCCAAGGAGGTACGGGTGGGGATGGAAAATATGGCATGCATGATGTCAACTGCAGAACAGGCAGCAGCCATGCAATGGCGAACAACAATCTTGCAAGAACTTGAAAAAAGTGTGAAGGAAATCAGCACAGTTGTAAGAGAGTTGACACAACACCTCCAACAACAAACTTTTCAACACGTGCACAAATGCAATATTGCCCCCCTCCGGGCCGACCTGGCTACCACAGTGATGTGGCTGCTATTCTTAAGAACCAGCAGCTCCTCCTTGCTGCAGTACTGCCCTTAATAGCCCCTCAGTTGGCAACTACCGGGATGTCTGACTCCACGTCTTCAAACACTGAAGTGTGTGTTGCCCCTTCACACCCACCACCACCAAGGGCAGAGGAGACAAAACACATCAGAAGATGAAGACGTGGAACAGATCACCTTCACCCGTAAGAGTACCCGGTAGCACTAGTCCCTGCCACCTGGCCACCTATAACCAAGGTCCTGTGCTTTGTAACATGCCAGTCTTGCAACAGCTGCTCTCAAGCACTGTTCTCCAGCCCACTGTTTATCTTGTCACTCTGCCTTGTGATTGACTCTCACCAACTCATTGGAAAATCATGTCCCTCTGCACTGTCTGACACTTCACCTCAGCATGTCCAATGACATGTCTTTTTGCACTTGTGTAGGGTCACAATGGAAGGTGTCACACTAATGGACTCACATCATGGACAATGTAAATATAGCGCTACAGCACTTTATAATAAATAGCACTTACACAATCACTTTGTCTCTGTGTAATGTGAGACATCAACCGTGAGGGAGATCAGTGATGTTTGCCTCATGTCAATGATCATAGAATGTCAATACAACTGCCCTGAAAGAATGTGGGCTGATAACTATGCACTGTGGTCTGGATTGTACCATCATCTGCCCTTCCTCAGGGTTAATTCTGAGGTAAATAGAAACTATACAGTATAATGCTGTGTTGGGCAGAATAAATCTTCCTCAAGGGATGTCTAAGCCAAAGATTATTGTCTTCAAATTTTTCTTCCAGACAATCTTTACGTATGTGACATTTGATGCAAATGTTTCCTCACACACACTATACAGCAGGAATGTATGTGTATGAGTGTACGTACAAATAAGCAACCTGGCTGAGCAATGTAGCAAATTATAGCTGTGAGTTATGTATACTATACTACATGAGATCATATCACCACTCACCTTATGAGGCTTCACTTGAACATCAGGCTGCAGGCAGACGTAACACAGTGTCCTCAATACCAAATCTGGTCCCAAAGTATGTGAGATTGAAAACATACATCAAAAATTAACCACACATTGGGATCCATAGTAACCTTCAGTGGTGGGTGCAATGGATGACAGAATCTTAGCAAAGTAGCTCTGGTGTAGCTGCCAATGTAACAGCTCAATTGGGATTTGGTTGCAGAATGGGACACAAATGCAAATACTAAAGAGACACTGTTCACCCATGCCAAGGCCCTGATCCCCAAGCATATGACACATACTGTAAAGGAGTACCTAAATATTTATTTAACAGTAAAAAAAGGATAATAAAACCTGGGGAAACACCTTAACTAACCTAACCTCTCCTAACTACACATTACCCACAACTGGCCCTAACTAACCTAAGCTAAACTTACTTATCACATTTAACTAAACACTCTAAACATCAACCCCCCCTAATGAGGCGGGACACATGGAGGACAACATATACTAACCTAAACACATACTATCTTATACTAAACAAATATATATTTTTTTGTACTTTTATATATTTTTTTTTTTTTTTTTTTAAACACCTAAACCCCAACATCATCCAACACCCACCCACCCACACACGTAAATAAAAAAACATTTCAAATTATCATACCTCCACCCCCCAACCCACTACTACTAACTAGACTAACAGCCTTTTCTAACCTAACACTAAGACCCCCAAACCCACTAATTAAAAGAACCAGGAAAGAAGAGGGAGTGTTTCATGGCAGAGGGTATACTTGTAACCTCCTGCTACAGCCTGTTCATTCTCTGCAACATACGTTGCATGTCACGTTGCATCACTCGGAAATCTGCAGGGTCAATGACTGCAGCAGGGGTGGTCTGAGTGCCAGTTGTAGATGTGTGTCCGGTTGGTGGTGCCATGCTTGTAGGAGGAGGTGCAAGTGGTGCTGTCAGTGGTCCTGGAGCAGTGGAGGTTGATGGTCCTGCAGGGGTGCCTGATATGCATGGTGCCACCTGGGTGGTAGTGGTGGTGCTGGTGGTGGCGGCTGTTGTGGACACTGAAGGGCCCCCTTGGGCAAATGCCCTCCACACTCCTGAGGCTGTTTTATGGTGATAACGCCGTGCCATGTGGCGGAACCCAGACTCCACATCTAGAATGTGGCGGTAAAGCATCGCCGGCGCTGAAACTCACGAATCGGGATGGCATTCATATTGGCTGCTGTTAAAAAAGATAAAGCCAAACATTAGGTACTTCATTGTGTGATATAGCTACTGATGAAAATCAGACAATACATCTAATGTAGCTGAAACAGGCCATATCATCATTCAGATCACAGATTCACCCTGAGGAAGTACATGCCAACGCAGCCTACACATGTCCTATCTAACTGCTCTAAAAGATGTGTAACAAGTTAAATGACCTATGCATCATTGTTCTGACATTTGTCATGTAAAAAATGCTGCAAGTCCTCCACATGTGAAAGGCCAACTAATGACTATCTTCTGGATGACAATCAAGGGCTACAAGATCTGTGATTTGTAAATGGACTTGCCAGGATACACACGTAGCACAACATGTGGAGTTAGATGCTGCTAGGAAGTCAGACATACAGGTGAACATGTTCATTAGTGAACAGGGAGGCTCAAGTCTGTGGGTAAGACTTTGGCATCCCTATTCTGTGAGATTCAGGGTCTGACTTGCCGACTAAATCATGATTATGGGCCTCTGCGAATTTTTCTTTATACAAATTTCAAATACAAATGTCACCCTCTTCACATGGCCATGCCTACAGGGCTGCACTACAATCCCAAAATATGACTATACGCTACTGAGTGTCCAACTCAAAGATGGAAATAAAGTGATACTCCACTCAAGTAACATATCCGATCATTTACCAGCACATCATACCTTGCTATGTGTCCAACACACAGGAGTCAATCACTCAGCAGCTGCGAACACAACACAGAACTGAGGGCCAGATGTAGGAAAATGCCAATTTGCGACTTGCAAATTGCGAGTCCCTGCGACTCGCAATTTGAAACTCGCAAATTGGTATGCAGAACGGTGTCTCAGACACCGTCTGCGAGTCGCTATGGGGTCGCAATGACCCACCTCATTAATATTAATGAGGTGGGTCGCAAATTGCGGCCCCATAGCGAGTCTAGGCACTCGCAAACATGGAGGCCTGCTGTCGTCAGCAGACCTCCATGTTCGTGACTGCTTTATCAATAAAGCATTTTTTTTTTTTTAAGTGTAGCCCGTTTTCCTTAAAGGAAAACGAGCTGCACTTAAAAAAAAAAACGAAACCTTTAGTTTCGGTATTTTTTCAGGGCAGGTAGGGGTCCCTTGGACCCCTACCTGCCCTGAAAAAATAGTTTTGGGTCCATTCGCAAAGGGGAAGGGATCCCATGGGGACCCCTTCCAATTTGCGAGTGGGTTACCATCCACTTGAAGTGGATGGTAACTGCGATACCATTTGCGACCGCATATGCGGTCGCAAATGGTATTGCATGCCACTCCGAATCGCAAATAGGAAGGGAACACCCCTTCCTATTTGCGATTCTGAAATGCATATTGCGAGTCGGTCCCGACTCGCAATATGCATTTCTGCATAGGAAAATGCGATTAGCGAGTCTCAAACGGCAATTTTTGCCGTTTGCGACTCGCTAATCGTTTCCTGCATCTGGCCCTGAATTATCAACACTTACTGGATGTGTCTGGGTCTGCAAATCGAGCCACTTCTCCGATAGTGTAGGGGACAGGTCCACCTGTAAAGCATGGAAGGGATTAATGTGCTCAATGTCTGTGCACTGTACAACACTTCCAAATAAAATTACTGTGTGTAACATTAAATCTGAAAGTCCAGCCTCTCACGCATAATGATACTGCAACAGACATACCCTTGCAAACATGTACAGACCCGGTCACTCCAGTGAGTGATACACACATAGCTGCACACATGCAGTGGCCCTAACTATCATGTGGTGACAAACATGCTCCATCAGTTGTTTGCAGACTCATTTATGGAGTGTACTCCTCTCATCATTTGTAGTAATGAGAGACATGCAAAGCCACTTTCCTGGAGTACTGCAATACCAGTCACTCAGGCATTCTGGCTTGTGCATCAAGGGACAATCATTTACTGTGACGCACCTGTGGGTTGATTTAAGGTCTTGATTTATAATGCTTTCTATGGTCCCTTGTAGGGCCTGTGTTGTGTGTAGGTTACATATGCTACATTAACAGTGTACCCTGAGCCACATATGCCCCCTATGACACCATAATGGCAGGGATCCTGTGCATTAATTGGTGACAGTTTGAGGCTAGCCATGGATTGACCAGTTTTAATATTGGGACACAACAAGGAGATATATGTTGACAGTGTATATTGTAGTCATCCATGACAGACTGCATGGGCACAGGTGTAGTCATTGCACCTGAAATGTGTCACTCATTGCCCTGTGTACCCATTATGGGTTTTGGAAATCACAGTGAGCCACATTCATCATCTTACATTTGCCAAATTGGTTGATCAGCGGCTATACCGCAAACTGACACTGTCATATTATTAACACATGGTTTAGCAAATGTACCACTGTGCCAATCATGATGATGTAGGTTTCAATTTGTATGTACCTTCGGAATAGCAGCAGTCACAGGAATGCTGGTCTTCTGATCTTAGCATACACCCATGTCTGTGATAGCCTCCATACTGGGAAGTTAGTTATTAAACATATGCTGCACTAGATCAGCAGGGGTGTGCCAAACAAAACTAGCAAAGTATTAGGGAACTTTATATGTATGATGGAATTGATCAGGGAACCCTTGCACGACATCATGCACGTAATACATTGTGACCATGCATTCCCCAATGTCAGGTATCCCATGATGATCCCATAACTTATGAGAAGTTCATCCCTCAGCCCAACCCTATTCAACAACCACATGACGCCAATGGCCCACATCTTTAGAACCCATGGTCTCAACATCATTTCCTATGCAGAAGATACCCAGCTCATCCTCTCGCTCTTATGACCTGGGATGGCATGTGCAGGGGATGTCTTGTGAGCAATGCTAGTCATACCTGCTGCACTCTTGTTATCCATTTGCAGCTTACATGGATTTCTTGTCACACATACTCCTTGCAAAGATAGCTGATGTCACACTTACTGCTGTTAAGGGTCTGGTCATACATTCCTGTTACCAATGCAACACTTAGGGATAATGTGATGCAAAAATGATTACTCAGACCATGATATAGTGATTAGAATAGGTGTTTAATGACATATGGTAAGACAGTGGTGATGGTGACTACAGTTAAAAAACATTTTGGACAATGTGTTGTCTCCGACGCAATCCTGTAGCTGCGTTTGGATGGCCCCCCTCACGTTGATGGACAACGTCCTCCTCTTCCTCCTCTTCAGCCATTTGTGGGTCTGGTTCATAGAGGGGAATGTTCCTCCTTACACAAATGTTGTGCAGGATGGCACAGGTCAAAATGATCTTGCAGACCATTTCTAGTGAGTATGGGAGGCTGTCTCCGATGATGTTGAGGCACCTGAATCTTGACTTCAGGATGCCAAAAGTCCTCTTGACTATGGTGCGTGTCCTCCGATGTGCCTCATCATAGGCACGCTGTGATGCTGTGCTTGGGTTTGCAAATGGGGTCATGATCCATGGCTGGATCCCATACCCCTGATCAGATGAAAGAGAAAATGAGTGAGAACATTTTGATGTTGCTTGCACCATGATTATCACTTTGCATGGCAGTTGTTCTCTTGTGTTGTCTGTGACTGATCTGTGTTTGTGTTATTGTGTGGAATACTAGGATTCTAGGATGTACCATCAGCATTGGATTGTTTCATTATCTGAACTGGTCTTTGGCTGATTGACCGGATGTCAGCGGTATTTTTGGAGACTTCAGTACATTGTGTACTCCCTTGCATTATGTTGTGTGAAAGAGGAGTCCCTGTGTCTTAACTGGGGGTGACATGATACTTCCATACACAGAATCAATTCCACAGTGGTGGTAACACGGTTGCATCTGTATGGCCTGGACATCCCATCCAATTTAACATATGCGATGGAATTTGTTAAACATCAGTGAGGCCCTCTGATTTGGCTAGGTGACAATGTACAACACATCTCCATAAGTTGTCAGCACTGACGTGTTGACAATAGACAATGCACAAATATCCCATGCGTGTCAAGTTCTCTGCAGGCAGACCTATTTCTCTGCCCTTGCCGAGTTGACTCATGTTCAAACGTGTACCTATACTACTGAACCTGATACAGTTCAGCTGGCTAACTTGGTTGTGAGGTTGATGTTTGGAGTGTCAGAAGGTCCATATGCCTGTACATCTGTTGTGTCTATGTGTAATTGTCTCAAACCACATGTGTAGCAATGTGCACTTTCAATATTGTCACATCAACATGTGTTCTTAGCACAGTCCACTTGCTTATTGGTAGTGGACAATCTCAGAGCAGGAGTGATGTGAGATATTGGTGCTGTCTCAATGATTCCATGTCACCTTCATTAGACTCATCATCATCATGCTATGTGTCCCATGGTGTTTGACATGCAGCGAAACACATTATACCCCCCTTACACAGTACTTATTGCTTGGAAGGGTGTTTGATTGAGTGTTATTGATGTGATATTGAAAGATTAATCTTCCAAGTTGTACTGCCAGTTAAGGCCATGTCATTGTCATTGTGTTGTTTTAAGTTGGTCCCTTGTGTCTGTGGAGTGGTATTTGGGTCTGTCATTTGTCCATAGGTGTGAATCCAAATGGGTCAGGATATCACACATGCCTAGCAGTGTCACATCCTCAGTGTCTTCCTGGCCACATGTCAATGGAGTGATGTACGTGTTGTGTGTCCTACAGGGTTGCTGTGCTATGTGTATATAAGTAGGTTTCTGTACTTACCAACAAGTAGGCTATTTCCATATCGTCCATCCTGGAAGTGTTGATTGATGGTGCAGTGGCTGAAGATGAATGAATCATGTATACTCCCAGGATACTTTGCCACGATGTTGGTGATCAATCCAGGGTGATCGACAATGGCCTGCACATTGATGGAGTGTGTGTGCTTCCTGTTGCGGTATAGATGTTCGGTTGCAGCAGATGTGCAGTCAATGGTACCAAGCATGTGTGGGAAGCCGTTGATTTGGTAGAAGCCCTGTTTGGTCTCCTGCTGCTTCTGCTGTGTGTTGGGGAAGCTGATGTGGCGGGTGTGAGGGAGATGATGGCATCCAATACCTTGGGTAGGAAGGCAGAGAATGAGGGCTGTGAGATCCCGGCAACCAGGGCACCAGTGGTTTGAAACGAGCCACTTGCCAAAATGTGGAGGACAGCTAGCAGCTTGGCCTCTTGTGGAATAATGTGGGGTGTCTGCAAGCTGGGTGCCACCTGTGGCTCAATGTGGCGTAGCAGCGGCTGAATGGCTTGCCAGTTGAGTCTGTACCTCTGGATGATGTCTTGTTGCCGGAGTCCTAGAAGGGTTGTCCTAGTGTGGAATATCCTCTCCTGCCTTCTGCGTTGCCTTTGGGGTCCCTGCTGGTGGTGTGGAAGCTGCTGGTGTTGGTCCTGTGCTCTACGTCTTCGTGCATGCTGGATGAAAAGCACCTCCATGTCTTCCTTTTGGAGCTCTGCTGTTCCTTAACTACTGGTGTGTTTGCCCCATTTTAATGCCTGCCCTGACCCAGGCGTTCTTTTTTGACGCAAATCTGGCTGTGCGCCATTTTCCGACTCCGCCTCCCGGCCGTGCAGGATTTTTGCGCGATAGCATAAATATGGCGCACGGTTGTTTAAGTCATTTTTTGCCTGTCAGTCACCAAGAACACAATCCCCTCTGCCTAGGACTCTGTAACACCTTGGCAGACTACTTCCTCAACAAGATACCCACCATCCACAGTAACTTCGAACCCCAACATACAGACCTTCACATTCTTCTCATGCCAACTGTCATCATCCACAGTCCTCTGCTCACCGCATGGGAACAGCTCACCACAGCCATCATGAACTCCATCTACTCTGGAGCACCCAGGAACCCAACTTCCCACCACTTGTTCAACCTTGGGAGCAGACAATCAGTGGCAAAATCATCTCCATTCTCAATGCATTCATCACCACAGCCACCTTCCCTGATCAATGGAAACATGCAGAGGTCGGACCCCTTGTCAAGAAACCCTCTGCTGACCCCAGTGATCTTAAGAACTACCAACCTATCCCTCTGCTCCCCTTCCCCACCAAATTCCTCGAGAAGCCCATCCACTGACAACTCACCGAACACCTGGAGAACAGCAATCTGCTGGACACCCCCCAGACTGCCTTCCATGCCAACCACAGTACTGAGACCGCCCAGATCACTGCTACCGATGACATCAGAACCCTCCTTAACTGGGGAGACACAGTAACCCTGATCCTTCTCGACCACTCAGCAGTGTTCGACACGTGTTCTACCACACCCTCATTAAGAGACTTCGCCACATCAGGATCCAGGGAAACCCCCTTAAATGGGTCACATCCCTCCGCACAGGACGAACCCAGAGAATCCACCTACCACCCTTCATTTCGGAACCCAGCAGCATCAACTGTGGCGTCCATCAAGGTTCATCCCTCAGCCCAACCCTATTCAACAACCACATGACGCCAATGGCCCACATCGTCAGAACCCATGGTCTCAACATCATTTCCTATGCAGAAGATACCCAGCTCATCCTCTCGCTCTCAGAAGACTCCTCCACCACGAGGACCAACTTCCACAGCTGCATAAGGAGCTTTGCTGAATGGATAAAGACCAATTATCTGAAGGTCAACATGGACATGACTGAAGAGCTGATATCTGTAAACAACACCACCCCATGGAACCACACCTAGTGGTCTCCTGAACTCGGGCCCATACAGGCAGACCAAGCCCGCAACCTTGGAATCATCATTTACAGAAAACTCACCATGAAACACCAAATAAATGAAGTTGCCTCCGCTTGCTTCCACACCGAAAGGTATTCAGATGGCTCCCCGTTGACAATAGGAATCCTGTCACTCAAACACTAGTCACCAGCAGACTTGACCACGGAAACATGCTCTCTCCGGGAATCACCACCCAGCTTCTGAAGGGATTCCCAGGCGATACAGAACTCAGCTGCCAGGCTCATCCTTAACTTCCCCAAATGGACATACATAAAGGAACATCCATTGCCTCCCTTTTCAAAAAAGATGTCAATTCCAGAAGCTGATGCATGCCTATAAGGCCCTCCACGACCAAGGACCGGCATGTATTAACCACTCCCTGAACTACCATCAACCCTCCACACACCTGCGCTCACACTCCCTTCATCCGCCAGTGCGACATCTGAGGACACTACTCCTACTACCTCACTGTCAAGTCCTTGAACAACCTTCCCCTCCACCTCAGGACAGCATCCTCTCTCACGGAATTCAGAAAGGGACTCAAGAACGGTGTGAGAAACTGGGGCTGATTGCAAGGGCCCCATAACTTTTTGCCCCCATTTTCCACTTTATGCTGGTGTTTTCCTGACTCTGATGGTGCCCTGGGTACTGCTAACCAGTCCCAGGGCCTGTGCTCTGTGTAAAATGGATATGCAAATTAGGCTAATTATAATTGGCTAAGTTAACCTACCTATAAGTCCCTAGTATATGGTAGGGCATGTAGGTTTAGGGACCACAGCATAGGTGGTGCACACCTAGGTGCATTGCTGAGGTGCCCAGTGTCATTTTAAAAGCAAGCCTGCCTTGCTGGCTGCTTTTAAATTAAAGTTATATGCAAATTCGACTTTGGAATTAAAGGTACTTCCAAAGTCTTAAATTACCTTATTTTTACATATAAGTCACCCCTAAGGTGTGCCCTATGTGCCCCTAGGGCTGGGTGCCATGTAACTATAAGCAGGGACTTTATAAAAATAGATTTATAAGCCCTGGTGAGGTAAAAACAGCCAAATTCGTTTTTCCCTCATTGAAGTAAATGGCCTTCATAGGCTAGAATGGGCAGACTTTATTTAAAATTTTAAAGTCTCCTTAAATGTTACATACCAAGAATTTGGTATCAAATTGATTGTTATAATAAATCCCACAACTTCCAGTTGTTGGATTTAATATAACTAGTGCAGGTAAAAAGTTTAGACTTTACCTAAAAAGTTGCCAATTTCAGCTCTGCATTGTTTTTGCTGCTGTGCTCTGATTGGCCAGCCTGCAGCAGCTTCTGCCAGGCTACTTTAATGAGGTGTGAAGTGGCCTGACTTTACACAAAGGAATGTGCTTGGGGGAGAGAATCTCCCCTCAGCAGATGGTGAGGCAGGAAGGGGGAGGGCTGCCAAACTGGTCTTCAAAGGCAGAGAAGGACATTTGCAGCACCCAGCAACACCCCCACATCCTGCAACCCCAGACAGCTAGGTGCCCCCTTGATTAGATTAGGAGAGGGCAGGAGAGGGGTGTGTTTATGATTTTTAGCCACACCAGTGGGTGGGCTCAGCCAGATCTCTCCTCTAAAAATCAGATTCATCCATTTTGGATTTTTAGAGACTGTTGCCTTCTGGGATGGATTTTTGCCACACTTCCCAGGAAGTGGTCATCACAGGGGGACGACCCTGTCCCTGATTGGAGGACCAGGGCCCCCCTGCTTTTCACCCAGGAGCAAGGATAAAACTGGCAGACCTGCACCCACGCCTCAGATCCCCACCAAATTTCAAGAAGAAAGAACTACAAGGAGAAGAAGGACTGCCCTGCTGGACCCCTGGCCTGCACCTGGACCCTGCACTCAGAAAGACTGCACCAGCTGCACACTTGGGCTTCACCACAAGAAGGACTTTGCCTGGCTTCCACTGGTTCAAGGAGGGACTCCCTGTTTGCTACAGGTGAAAAATTGCTAACCAGAGTCCCCTGCACCAACTCCTGAAAAAGTGACCAGCTGACCACTGCCCAGTGGCCAAAAAGGAGTTTGCGCCAGGTGCACTCTGGGAGTTGAAGTCCGCACTTCCCAAGGACCATCACAGAACTTCTGGACCCTTGGGGTGAGCTGTGGACCCCAAAAGAACCTTAAAAGAACATCTGGGTGAAGCCCCAGAAGTTTGGGAAAGATTGGAGAAATTTTGGAAAAAAGCTCCATAAAGTGACCGACTCGACGCGGAAATTCTAGCCGGCTTGCCTCAACCGCGACCCGGCCTGACTTCGTGGTTCGTCCCGGTCAAGAAAAACATCCGAAAAAAAGACTAAGTCCGAACGTAAAAAGTTGACCGGGACCTTCCAGCCATCGTATCCGAGAAGGGCTCCACGGACGTCGGATCAAGATCCAGGTTTACCCCGGTCGAAGGATTTTCATCTCGAAAAAACGACTAAGTCCGAAGGTAGAAATCACCACCGAGGAAACCGACTTCGCGTATCCGGACAAGGGCTCCAGGAGGTCGGATCCAACTGGCAGGTTCGTCCCGGTGAAGAAAAACTTCAAAATAAAGACTAAGTCAGAAGTTAACTTTTTAACCGAGGCTTCCCACGACCTGTAGCCGAGCAGGGCTCCATCGCGGTCGGCCTGAAAGTTTGACTTTGTCCCGGTCCTGGTGCAACCAGATGACCCGATTGGCGCTTTTTGTTTCTATGCGCTAGAAAATAATAATACTTTAAAAATTCATATCTCCGGTTCCCCTGAACCGATTTTAATCGTTTTTGTGTCATTTTAAAGATAAAAATATAAGCTATTTTTATAAATTGGTTTTGGATTTTTAAACTGTTTCCTGTGTTTTATTTAATTACTGTTGTGTGATATTTGAATGCTTTACACTTTGTCTCCTAAGTTAAGCCTTGACGCTCGATGCCAAGCTACCAAGGGTAGAGCTGGGATTAATTTACTGAGACCTAACTGTACTTTTGTGGAGGTTTGTGGCTTGTTGCTAGGTGTAGGTACCTACCTGCCCTACCAATAACCCATTTTCCAACATAATTGGAAGCAGCGACGGGATCCTGTACTTGTGTTCAATATCACGTTACAGTTTTAGATAAAACAAATTAAAGATCCTTTAAATTGTCCTAGTGCAAAAATTGTTTTTAATTTTTAATTTAATTTTTTTTTTAAATTAATTTGGATTAATTTCAATTATTGAATTTTTGTAATTTTTCTAAATTCTTGTTTCCAATTTTTGCAAAAAGCTTTTGTTGACACAAAACTAGGGAACCATGGAGCTTGATCTGGCTAGCCTACCCACACTGACAGTAGTCCAGCTTAGGGGGTTGTGTATTGAGAGGGGGTTGCCTGCAACCACTAATCTCAGGAAAGAAATCCTGATTAAATCCCTGACAGCATGGGCTGAGGCCCAAGAGGTAGAGACAGAGGAAGCTCCAGAGGAGGAACCAAAAGAGGATGATGCTAACTCTAACCACTCAGGGGAGGAAAGGCATCAGACCCCAAGTGAGGAAGAGGAGGAACGGTCCTCACTGGACACAGTCACTAGGGGCAGACCCAAAGCTAGTGGTAGGAAGAGGGTCCTTTCAGGACGAGAGAACCCATCCATCAGGGAAAGAGAGCTGGAAGCCCAGCTAGCCTACATAGCTTTGGAAGCAGAGAAGCTGGCCCTAGAGAAGAAAAAGTGGGCATACAAAGAAAAAAGAGATGGAAGCAGCGATAAAGAAGCTGAGGTGTCCATGGGTGGGGGAGTTTGCCCCAGATTACCCAAGGGGGTAGTTCCTGCTTATATAGAGGGGGATGACATAGATAAGTGGCTAGGGGCCTTTGAGAGGGCACTCCAAATGAGAAGGGTTAAGCCTCAATACTGGGGTTCCCTTTTGTGGGAGTTGGTCCCCAACTCAGGGAGGGATAGGCTTCTGACCTTAAGGGGGGAGGAGGCAGATTCATACCCTAGTATGAAGAGGTGCTTAGTCAAGAAGTTTGGTCTGACCCCAGAGCAATATAGAATGAAGTTCAGGGACACCCAGAAAGTCAGTACCCAGTCTTGGGTTGACTTTGTGGACACCTCACTAAAGGCACTAGAGGGCTGGATTATTGGCAACAAAGTAAATACTTATGAGGGGTTATACAATCTGATCATGAGAGAGCACATCTTGACCAATTGTATCCAAGAAAGGTTACGCCAGCATCTAGTGGACTCTAAGCTGACCAACCCTAGAGAGCTAGGGGAGGCAGCTGATGAGTGGTTGAGAACCAGGGTGGTTGTCAAGTCCCAGGGGGGAGACTCCAAGAAGGGGGGGACAGGTCCCCAAAAACCTAAGGAGGGAGGTGGTAAGCCCACCACAGAGACTCCCTCTGTACCCCAGAACCCTAAGAAGGAGGAGAGTAAATCCCACTCCCAATCTGACATGCAGAGACAGGGAGACCCAGGGTTAAAAAAGCTCTTGGACAGTAGGGCTTGCTTTGACTGTCAGCAGACAGGTCACTTCAGAGGAGATGCAGCCTGTCCAAAGAAAGTGGTTAGCACTGGGCTGTCCAGTGTAGCCATAGAGGAGGATTCCTCAGATGATGAAGTCCTCCTAGCATTGTGCTGGGAGACAGGACCAGATGGTAAGCTGGTGATCCCTGAGGGTGGGAGTAGGCACTTCCACCACATTCAAGTGAATGGGATCCCTACCACTGGCCTGAGAGACACCTGTGCCAGTCACACTGTAGTGAGTGACCGGTTAGTGACCCCAGACATGTATGTCCCAGGAAAGACAAAGAAAGTCAGGATAGCCACAGGGGAGGTCACCTCCAAACCTGTAGCCATAGTGCCCCTAGGGAGGGAGGGTATCCTTGACTGGATTAGGGTGGTAGTCAGTGCTGACCTTCCCCTAGATTGTATCCTGGGCAATGACCTCCCAGAGGTGAGTCTGGTCACAGATGGGGTGGTCGCCCAGGGCGCCCCCCCAACCCACAGTCCTGGGGAGTCAGTCCCTACAGTTAGGAGACAGAAGTCCCCAAGAAAAGGAAAGAAGAAAAGGAAGGGTAGGCCACTCTTAAAGAGAGTTCCAGGGAGCCAAGGGCCTTCTGCCCCAGTAAGGGGGGAGCCCAGAGTTGGCACTGGTGAGGCCTCACCTGACCCCAAGGAAGTCCTGAGTAGTCAGGCAGCTGTCCAGATGCAGGGTGTTGCCCCTGCACTGACAGAAGGGAGAGTGGAAGGAGGGTGTCTGCCACAGGAGGTGGTAGCCCCCCACTCAAGACAGCAAGAGGGGTGCCAGGACCCCAAAGATGCCCCTAAAGCAGCTCAGCCACCTGTCAGTGGAGAGCTTAGGGTGTGGTTCTGGGTACTGACAGCTGTCAGTAGCCTCTGCTGGGTGCTAGCCTTCCTGGCAGCACTGTACTTGGCCTGGGAGGCAGACCCCAGGGCCAGTAGCAAAGTAGGCCCCCTGACCCTGTTGGTCATGGTGGGGTTGCTCAAGTGTTGGGTGACCTCTTTGGGTAAGCTAGGTGTTGCCCTAGCAAAGTTTGGAGTAGGGGAGGTGGGCACCTCACTACCCAAGTTGGCAGAGAGAGAGGAGGAAGACCCCCCTAGAGGGAAGTTTCAGTTTGACTTGGGTCCTTTTACTGTTGGGATGGCTTCACTACCCAGAGGGAGTGACCCTGACAGGAGGATATAAGGCAGAGTAGGCCCTGCAAAGGGACAGCCAGTTTTCTTCACTGTCTTCCTCGCCTAACAAGCCAGGAAGACTCTCCCAGGGTTGGGCTGAGTCTCCTGGGCGTGTGGGCTGGGGGGGGGGTTGTGTGAGAAACTGGGGCTGATTGCAAGGGCCCCATAACTTTTTGCCCCCATTTTCCACTTTATGCTGGTGTTTTCCTGACTCTGATGGTGCCCTGGGTACTGCTAACCAGTCCCAGGGCCTGTGCTCTGTGTAAAATGGATATGCAAATTAGGCTAATTATAATTGGCTAAGTTAACCTACCTATAAGTCCCTAGTATATGGTAGGGCATGTAGGTCTAGGGACCACAGCATAGGTGGTGCACACCTAGGTGCATTGCTGAGGTGCCCAGTGTCATTTTAAAAGCAAGCCTGCCTTGCTGGCTGCTTTTAAATTAAAGTTATATGCAAATTCGACTTTGGAATTAAAGGTACTTCCAAAGTCTTAAATTACCTTATTTTTACATATAAGTCACCCCTAAGGTGTGCCCTATGTGCCCCTAGGGCTGGGTGCCATGTAACTATAAGCAGGGACTTTATAAAAATAGATTTATAAGCCCTGGTGAGGTAAAAACAACCAAATTCGTTTTTCCCTCATTGAAGTAAATGGCCTTCATAGGCTAGAATGGGCAGACTTTATTTAAAATTTTAAAGTCTCCTTAAATGTTACATACCAAGAATTTGGTATCAAATTGATTGTTATAATAAATCCCACAACTTCCAGTTGTTGGATTTAATATAACTAGTGCAGGTAAAAAGTTTAGACTTTACCTAAAAAGTTGCCAATTTCAGCTCTGCATTGTTTTTGCTGCTGTGCTCTGATTGGCCAGCCTGCAGCAGCTTCTGCCAGGCTACTTTAATGAGGTGTGAAGTGGCCTGACTTTACACAAAGGAATGTGCTTGGGGGAGAGAATCTCCCCTCAGCAGATGGTGAGGCAGGAAGGGGGAGGGCTGCCAAACTGGTCTTCAAAGGCAGAGAAGGACATTTGCAGCACCCAGCAACACCCCCACATCCTGCAACCCCAGACAGCTAGGTGCCCCCTTGATTAGATTAGGAGAGGGCAGGAGAGGGGTGTGTTTATGATTTTTAGCCACACCAGTGGGTGGGCTCAGCCAGATCTCTCCTCTAAAAATCAGATTCATCCATTTTGGATTTTTAGAGACTGTTGCCTTCTGGGATGGATTTTTGCCACACTTCCCAGGAAGTGGTCATCACAGGGGGACGACCCTGTCCCTGATTGGAGGACCAGGGCCCCCCTGCTTTTCACCCAGGAGCAAGGATAAAACTGGCAGACCTGCACCCACGCCTCAGATCCCCACCAAATTTCAAGAAGAAAGAACTACAAGGAGAAGAAGGACTGCCCTGCTGGACCCCTGGCCTGCACCTGGACCCTGCACTCAGAAAGACTGCACCAGCTGCACACTTGGGCTTCACCACAAGAAGGACTTTGCCTGGCTTCCACTGGTTCAAGGAGGGACTCCCTGTTTGCTACAGGTGAAAAATTGCTAACCAGAGTCCCCTGCACCAACTCCTGAAAAAGTGACCAGCTGACCACTGCCCAGTGGCCAAAAAGGAGTTTGCGCCAGGTGCACTCTGGGAGTTGAAGTCCGCACTTCCCAAGGACCATCACAGAACTTCTGGACCCTTGGGGTGAGCTGTGGACCCCAAAAGAACCTTAAAAGAACATCTGGGTGAAGCCCCAGAAGTTTGGAAAAGATTGGAGAAATTTTGGAAAAAAGCTCCATAAAGTGACCGACTCGACGCGGAAATTCTAGCCGGCTTGCCTCAACCGCGACCCGGCCTGACTTCGTGGTTCGTCCCGGTCAAGAAAAACATCCGAAAAAAAGACTAAGTCCGAACGTAAAAAGTTGACCGGGACCTTCCAGCCATCGTATCCGAGAAGGGCTCCACGGACGTCGGATCAAGATCCAGGTTTACCCCGGTCGAAGGATTTTCATCTCGAAAAAACGACTAAGTCCGAAGGTAGAAATCACCACCGAGGAAACCGACTTCGCGTATCCGGACAAGGGCTCCAGGAGGTCGGATCCAACTGGCAGGTTCGTCCCGGTGAAGAAAAACTTCAAAATAAAGACTAAGTCAGAAGGTAACTTTTTAACCGAGGCTTCCCACGACCTGTAGCCGAGCAGGGCTCCATCGCGGTCGGCCTGAAAGTTTGACTTTGTCCCGGTCCTGGTGCAACCAGATGACCCGATTGGCGCTTTTTGTTTCTATGCGCTAGAAAATAATAATACTTTAAAAATTCATATCTCCGGTTCCCCTGAACCGATTTTAATCGTTTTTGTGTCATTTTAAAGATAAAAATATAAGCTATTTTTATAAATTGGTTTTGGATTTTTAAACTGTTTCCTGTGTTTTATTTAATTACTGTTGTGTGATATTTGAATGCTTTACACTTTGTCTCCTAAGTTAAGCCTTGACGCTCGATGCCAAGCTACCAAGGGTAGAGCTGGGATTAATTTACTGAGACCTAACTGTACTTTTGTGGAGGTTTGTGGCTTGTTGCTAGGTGTAGGTACCTACCTGCCCTACCAATAACCCATTTTCCAACAAACGGGCTCTTTGAGTGATCGCAGCAGGATCCAGTGCTTGGACTTCTATACTTTTAGGTCAAGCATTCAAGACCACTTGTATATACTTTAGTATATACTTCAATACTTCTTTGTGGGGTCTCTGCTTTTTCACTGGTTTGTTTCAGTGTCCTTAAAAATCCTTGCTTGCTAGTGGTCAATCCTTGCTCTTTGTCCTACCTTTTCCACTGTTGTACACTCCCCTGGAGCATGGCCCTAGTACTTGTACCCTTCCACTTGTGGCTATGTAGCATGTGCTTAGGGATTACTTTTTTCAAAGGCTAATAGCATTTAACCAGAGCGCTGGATGTTTCAGTGGCTCCAAACTGTTTTTGTTAACAGGGCTCTAGTCTATTACTTATTTTAATCTGCAGACATGTGTGACTTTGTTTATTCCATTCCTTACTCACACATTTTGAGCTGCTTGAATTTTATTGCAGCATTCACTCCTCCCACCTCCGCCTCCCAAGACAGAAAAGACCAGCTGTTGTGCTCTGATCGGAGCTGCTTTCTCCTTAAAGAGAGCTGAAAATGTACTCAGCAGGACAAACAAAGGTACAAATGTTTTACTGGCTCTGTTTTCTTTCCTTACTAGTGGTATTTTTATTTTATTAGTTTCATGCTTATGTTTCAGGATTTGCTCCTTTATTTTGTACTCTATCTGCCTGTCTGCCTTGTTCTCCTCACTGCGCTATTTTTTGCAGAGCATTCTTGCTCAGAGATCCTCTCGGTCTTTGTTAACAGGCCGGCACTACCTCTCCCTGTTTTTCGTGAAAGTATCTAATTGTTTATCTAAATGTTAACATTTATTGGTTCTTTTGTGCAAAGGCAGCACCTCTCTTTAGTTTGAGATTCACTTGTTTCAGAAGAAAGGGGGCCATCTGTTCAACCTGTGTACACATCAGCAGGGAGACAGGGACATTAACCCTGCTGTGACTAAATAACCAGGCAGGCAGCAAGACAAGAGCCATAAAGTATGTCGATTATGGCCAAGGCATGGTGTTTTGACAGGATTGTATACATGTGTAAACCTTTGCCAGGCATTTGTACCACGAGTGAGCAGACAAAATATTGTAAATTACTATACTTGCATTGGAAAGGAAGTTGCATTTGAAGCATTTGGGCAAAAAAAGCTAGAATTGCTGGAAAACAGCAACAAATTATTTTCTAGACGAGTCTCTCCTCCGTCGCAGTCTCTTCTCACCCTCTCTAGCTGTCTTCTTTCCTTGCTTTTCTCTCCATTGCTTTCTCCTTCTTCGTTTACTTTTTCGCGCTTATCACCCTCTCTCCCTTCCTCTTAGATTTCTCTCTCTGCAGCTCTTTCTCTCCTCGAACCTCAAAAAGAACCCAACTTTTAGTTAGGAAATGTAGGGCCTTTTCCCTTCTTACTCATTGCGTATTGCTTGACATCCCTTGCACAATTTGTTTTTGTCATATAAGTAACGCTTCTCTGAGAGTCACTAACTGTACTTTTCATCTCCTATGCTCTCTGTAAAGAGTATGCAGGGAGCCATTCGGGCTCTCCTTGAATGTACAGCGTGCTCTGCGTGTCCGGGAGGGGCGCAGAGCACGGGTATAAATAAAGAGCGAACTGCGGTGACGCAGTTCCTGGTGTGCTAGCAAGTAAGCACGATTTCTCTGTCGTTATTTCAGTGGCTCCCAAGCCGAATCTACACTCTCCATTTTACTATTCTGGATAGCTTTATCCGCCAGGGACACTTTTGGAATGAGGAACCTTGGCACTGTTGAAGCTCAATGTAAAGTAGCTATAAAAATTAATGGAAGGGAATATAAAAACATATGTTAATAAATAAACAAGGGCCAATGTCCAAAGAAACAGGACTTGATTTGAGACAGTGTTTTTTGCGGGGCATCTCTTCTTTTTTTTTTAAAGATTGGCACTTATTTATTTGCATCACTCAGTTGCTGCGAGCAAAAGATGCATATAGGAAGAGAATAAAATGTCATAAAGGAAGAACACAAAGCTGCACGAGTGAGCTGAATTGGCAATGAGTGACTATAAATGGGTTAAAGAGACCCAAGATCACTTCATCATTACAAAGCTTCAGTATTCCCTGCTTGCAAATTAAGTTGTGGCAGCCGTGAGATTCAGAGGAGAGCTCTGGGCATCGGTACGTTTTCATTCACAAATTAAGCACTACCAAGAATGCAATAGAAATATTATTCCTGCATAAAGTTAATTTACTTAAAAAGTAAGGTTTTTCTACAGTATAGAACAACATATCAGAGTGACTGTGATTCCTACAGCTTTGGTTACACTAAACATAAACCATACGCCGAGTGTCGAGTGTGTGCGAAGCCGGTGTCTGTATTAGTAAGCTGAATTAGCAATATTTGCCTATATATGAATTAAAGAGGCCAGAAATTGCTTCAGTACTACACAGCTTTAGTATTCTGTGCTTGCATATTTAGATGCAGCAGCTGCGAGTTTTAGAGGAGAGTTTTGGGCACTCCCTCATTTGTATTTACAAATTCAGCAGTGAAATATTTGCAAGAGTAATATTAACCCTGCACGAAGTTTAACTTAATTAGTAATTAAGGTTTTTAGTAGTACGGAAACATACATCGCAATGAATGTGATTCCTACTGCTCTGGTTATACTGAATGTAAACACTACATTTATAGTATTTTGATTTACTGTTTCTGTCAGGAAGGAAGAAGATTGTGTTTAACATAGAGTGCCTGAGGCTCATTTACATTTGTGTCACAAGATAAGATCTTCAGACATGGAAGAGCCAGGAACCTTTAACACTATTTCTAAAGGTTTCTTTTTACTTTGATCTTTTATAACTCAGCAGTATTTTCCATATATTTGCATCCTACATCAATGGGGTTAGTTATGTTTCAGGCTCCAGATCGCTTCAGCATTACACAGCTTCAGTATTCTCTGCTGCATATCTAGTTGCAACAGCCCCAAGTTGTAGAGGAGAGCTTTGGGCACCAGTAGGATTTTATTTACAAATTAAGCACTACCAAAAATGCAAGCATATTATTCCTGCCTAAAGTGAATTTGAATTAGAAACTAAGGTTTTCTTACAGTATGGAAACATATATTAGAGTGACTGTGATTTCTACTGCTTTGGTTGCTGAAAATATGTGGCAGATAAAACCAAAATACACTGGCAGGGTTCACAAATTAATGTAGCAAAAAAAGTCCAATTATACATTTACAATGCCAATAGCTCCAAATCAATTAAATGCGAGACCTGTTGCATTGCAAATGCTTGTTTAATTTACCAATCAGTAATGGATCTTTAAATTGAAAAAAAAACAGTAGCGCAAAAGTGAATTTTTTTGCCTAGTATGAAAAGACTAAACATTTCAATTAAAAACAAGCATTTGCAATGCAATAGGTCTCGCATTTAATTGAGTTGGAGCTATTGGCTTTGTAAATGTATAACAGGAGTAATTAGCGTTCTAAACTCCTAACCCGACTTTTCTTGCCACTTAAATTGACAGTTAAAAGTCAAACAGTTTCACATAAGGGAGCCGATTCACCGCGCCACGTCTGCCATGAGCATCAGCGTGAAGACACACAAAAGGAAACAAGCAGCATCACACACATATCTGCCCCAAACAAGCAGTCACACACACGTGCAGTCATATAACAGCTGCACAAACTTACATGCACACCGAGTCACAGGAAAGTTAGACACAAAAAGTCAATAGCCACACCCAGAAAGACAGTAACAGAGAAGCCACTTACAGGCACTAAGCGCTCAACAAAGAAAGGCCACAGAGATGCCACACTCTCAGGTATTCGAACAGCAGCCTCTCTCACAAGTAGTCAGGTATCTGTCACCCACACAGGGAAGGTAAGCAGTGCCTTGAAAAGCTAAGGCAACCCTAGAGCAGTCACATATACGGACAGTCACAGAGCAGCCCTGCACAATCAGCCACACAGCAGCCATCCACACAGGCAGACACAGAACAGCCTCACACACATTTTCAGAGAAGCCACACAAAATCAGTCACAGAATAATCTCACACACTTCCATTCACAGTACACTGACAGATAATCACAGAGCAGCTACAAACAGACATGCACAGAATTGCCACACAGTCATGCACAAGCAATCGCAGTGCAACGGTCCAATGAAAACAGATACATAAAATCAAAACAGAGGCAGTCACAGACAAACGCGCACACAGTGGGCCCAGAGCTGCTAGGCACAACAAGGGAGGAGGTGGAGCCAACGACCAGAGCTTCTGATTTTGGAACTGCCTACCACAGTGGTTCCCAAACTGTGCGCCGCGGCTCCCTGGTGCGCCGTCAAAACTAGCCAGGGGCGCCGCACACAGTCTGGAAACCACTCGGAGGTGCTTTGAATCGGTAGCTTTTCATCGTGGTATTGGAAACAAAACCCCCTGCATTAAATATTGTGACCAGCGGAGGGTGCCAAAGTACCATTAATAATATCCCTATAACAAAAGAACAAAAATAGTTTCCAATAAATGGTTTTCAGCAACCTGAACGAGAGAATAAAGAAGACAAACTGTAAATAGTGTAGGTACAGGTACAGGCTGGGATTACGTTCCCCCACCTGCCAAAAAAAAGTAACATAATGGGGAGCCGTGGCCAACACGGCCAATAGGTCAAAGGAGCCGGGGATCGAAAAAGTTTGGGAACCACTGGCCTACCAGGTTCGCGCCCCGTGTGGGCTAATCATTTAATTTCCCCATGCCTAAAAAAGATTAATCTGGCCTAGTGTAACGGTGCTCATAGAAAACGCTTTAACACGCTTGGGTTGCGTTTGTGCTATTTAATACGCAAAAATAAATAAATAGCAGCCTGACACAAAAACAGGCATTACAACTGCACTTGTAGACAAAGCACATTCACTCATAAACAATTTGCGCTGTTACACAATTGCAACAATTGCAGACTATTCACATCCACTCACGCACAAACATGAGCACAGAGGCGTACAGAAAAGCTGCACAGACAAAAATATACACACCAGTAAGTCAGAGTGAATGCGCACACAATCACAAATAAGCCACTAGCACAGGCAGTCACAGACAAGCCACACAACTTGTATTTATAGACATGACACATTAAGAGCTCACACACAGGGGCGTAACCAAAGCCTCTGCAGCACAGGGAGGCCCACAAACTTTCAGGGGAGGGGGTGGAAACTTTCACAGGACCCAAATTGATCCCAAATTAAAGGAATATCTGTGAGGCATAAAATCCTCCGGGGCCTGTCATTACAATTTACAGGGGGTGGCTATCATTTTACGTCACACCACTGCTCACACTAAAGCTGTGCACACAGGTATATACGGGGTAATCTCATTACAGAGAACAGCTGCAGGCACAGAGCAGCCGCACGCACTTGCAGAGGAACAACACGCGGATTGAGTCACAAGAAACAGAAACCTAGGTGTAATCGTTGAAAAGTCAACCGGGGGAAATAAAAACGCAGCCGTACACGCGTGTGGCCGCAGAAGCAGTCACGCACACAATAACCCACTCAAAGACAGATCATGCCGACACAAGGAGAAATCAGTGGTCGAAATGGAAATATGAAAGCGTAGGTAAATCGTAACCCAGCGTACCTGTTAGATATTGAGAAGTGAGGTCATTCTCCTATTAAAGGCAGTGGCGGCCGGCAGCTTTGGGAGGAGGGCGGGCGGGGCACACACACAAACACACACACACTCATTCTTTCACACCCAGACACGCACGCACGCACGCTCATCCATTAACAACACTCATTCCATTCAAACATGCACGCACGCACCAAACATTCATTTTACAAATTCACAGACATTCATTCTTACACACACACACACGCACGCACTCACATCCATTAACAACACTCATTCTATTCAAACATGCACGCATGCACCAAACATTCATTTTACAAGATCAAACACATTAATTCTTTCACACACACACACACGCACGCACGCACATCCATGAACAACACTCATAACACTCAAACATGCACGTGCGCACCAAACATTCAATGTAAAACGTAACACACACACACACACTTACCTTTAGCCTCCAGGTCCCAGGAGGGTTGAGACTGCTGCCTTCCCTCATTGGCTGACCTTAGGTCAGCCAATGAGGGAAGGCAGCAGTCCCAGCCTCGTCACAGAGTGGGATGGGGTCAGTGAGACTGCTGACCCCACCCCACTCTGTGACGAAGTGTCACTGATTGACACTCGCCCTGGGCACTTCAGGGCTTAAACCTGAAGCGCCCAGGGAGAGTGTCAATGGGTGACGCTTTCCTCGTCACCCAGGGGAGGGCCTCGAGGCACCTTTGCTGGGCCGAGGAGGTCACGCCCATAGGGGTCGTGATCTCCTCAGCCCAGCAAAGTTCAGCTCAGGCGGTCAGGAGTCTGCGCAAATCGCGCATGTCTGCTCCTGGCTGCCTGACCTGAACATAAAGAGTGTCTGTCAGGCTGACCTTTGTTCAGCCTGACAGACACTCTTCATGGGGTGGGGGGGCGTGGCCCCTCCGCCCTAAAGGATGGGCCGCCACTGATTAAAGGTATTGCCACCTTTCTAAAAAATGCAGGTATTCTGCCTTTCAATTTAAGGAAGTGCAGGAACTGAGTAGCAGTGAGTACTTGCACATTAAACTACTGGAAGAAATAAAACAGAAGGCAGACACGGAAAGACTCAGGGTCCCTTCTAGGATGGGGAAATCGGGAAATCTAACAGCAACCAGTCGAAAGAAAAAAAAAAAAAAAGAGCGCAATTGCGCTACTATAGTTCACTCGTAGTGAAACCTATCGGCAAAAGTGCAATTATCTACGTAACCAGTAAAAGTGCAATTAACTGTGTAAGAGGGTCGATTTGAAGCAAAGAGCTTGACTTCTGCCAAGCGAGATCATACTGCGAAAAAAGATTAAAAGTAGTCCAAAAAACGGACGGAAAACAGCAAGCCTCGCATGTTTTCAGTACTTGGTCGCTGCACTCGAGGAGGGCTAACCACCGGGAAAGGCATGACATATGCATGCCTTCCTCTAAGGAAAGCAAGCAGATTTCAAAAGGCAAGCCCAGGAACCAATGAAAGACACTGACATAACATGGACGGGGCTCCGAGACCTTTTCTTACCACTAAAGCATCTTGCAAGCGATACCCAAACGCAAGGGCATGTGGCGCAGGCTTAACCCTAAAAATAGGACTGCTAAGTGGGCTGGCAGTGGAGGAACAGGTGGGGACAGGGAGCAACGAGGACTGGTGGGCAGGAGAGTGCACCACTGAGCACAGGGGAACACAGATGACAAAGAACAATATAGAGAGGAAAGCACAAAAGGGAGACAGTCTTAGCTGCCAAGGTTTCAGATTGCTATGTGTGACATTTTCATAATTTCAGTGGCTATGAGTGACAGTTTCTTGCTGCAAAATCAAGCAATGAAGAGGAGGGAACCATATAAATATGGTAATATAATCATGACCTTACACGTTCCGTTGTACACCATCGCCACCTTGTGGCCTTTGAGAAACATTACTTGGAACTTACCTAGCAAAGTGAGAAATTGGAACCATTGAGGTATTGCAGGGAAATGACTGGAAATGGGTTATTCTAATGCATGACAGTTGGCAGGGCTGGGCTGGGCAACTGGAAAACACACACTCTCTCCTGGTGTGAAAATACTAAGCTAACAGCATCAGTTATTTAAAAAAAAATACTTCTCTTAAAAATTCTATGTCAGGACCGGAGGCGAGGATTATGCCTTGCTTTCTTCACTTTAATAAATGAGCAGCCAAGTAATTAAACAAACTACAAGTCCCATGAACAGTTGGGAAAAATGAGTACAGTGATAACCAATGAACAGTAAGAATTTTGTCCAATCAGCAGAAAACAGTCTATAACGTAGTCCCTTGTCTGTGTTCAGTCTTCCTCTTTCTTCGCTGCTCGCAGCCGAGATAAGTCGTTTTTTACTTGCTCTCTATATATGTCATAGTTATTTTATCTGTTTCTGCTAATTTTAAGTATTGTATTTATTTAATTGATTGTTTAATTGTTTCCAGCTCGCGGGAGCGTTTTTTCGCTCCTTCGCGAGCGTTTCTCCCTGTGGTGCACATACCTTCCCGGCTACCGTTAGAGGGCGCTTGCCGGGAAGGTAACCATAACAACGAACAGAGACGCGCTGTGTGGAACGCCTGTCTTTTCCTCAGAGCGCATTGGAGGTGTTTTCTCCTTGACGCGCTCGCTCGTTAGTTCGTTTCTGTGCCGATTCAAAGGCATTTCTCTGCCTGGAGAGCGACGCCCTGCGCTGGGTCTGTATTTTTTTCTTGAAAAAAAAAAAAAAAAGAGAAAGGCTTTGACGCCCCTTTACACAGGGGTCAGTATCTTAATTATATACATTAACCCTTTGGTTATTCTTATTCTGCCTTTCTGGGACATTTTCTCCCAGGCAAGCAACAAAGGTTGCTCTAAAACCCCTTTAATTATTGGGTGCACTGGGGTGCAGTTGTCCCTGGCTTTAGCCACTCTCACGTGAGTGCTCAGACACTCTTTTCTATTTTCAACTGACGCCCAGTTGTATACAAATATATATCTCTATATATATACACTAATTAGAAGAAAAAAAAAAAGAGAGAAAGAAGTAAGAAGGAACTTCTGACATTATTTAATATTATTCTTTATTGTTCCCATATATTTCTAAAAATGGATATGGATCCTAATGAGGAGGAGGAATTTTTTGATGCAGTGGATGCGTCCATTTATAGGGCCGTCTCGGAGGCAATTGGTCCCCTTGAGGACAGACTATCGCAACAGATAGCGCGCGAATGCGCAAAACTCTCATCCCCTCCTGTTATTCCTTCCGCCTCCACGGCATCCAATAATACTTTTGCGGACGCGCCTCCAGCTAAGCGTCCTCGTGAATCAGGTTTTGGTGTAGACCTCTTCGATAGGGTCAGGAATTCTTTGAGTACTCCTTCAGGTTCTTCTTTTCCTCTAATCTCCTCAAGACCTCGGTCACCAATTCTCACTCACAGTGATTCGTCGGGGGATCAAGAAGCGGATGCCAGTCCATCCAGATCTTGGCTTCCTTCTGGATCGCAATCTGCTCCTCAGATCTCAGATATGTTAGATCCTGATGATATTATCCATCCTAGGTCGTCTGAATGGGCGCCAACTGACAAGGTGGCAGCTTATGTTGCGTCACGTATAAGGAAACCACTGGAGAAGGATTCTCGTAATTGCCTCCGACCAGAGTGTCCACGACCATCTTTGGCGGACAAGGTAGCCGTCACTCCAGATCTAGATCCCAAGATGTCTACCTTTCTGCAGAAATTTATAAAAGATCCCAAGAAAGGAATTGATCGCTCCTGGAGAGCATGTCAGGACAAACGTCTGGATGTCTTGGGACCCTTGACAAAGATTTTAGACATAGCAGAAGATGCGAAATCTTCTGATGCTGTAATTTCTCCTGAGGTTCTCTCAGGTTGGGCACAACGCGCTATCATTTTTTTGGGAAATGCTAACTGCGCCCTTTCCACCGAACGTAGACGTTCTCTGTTGATTAAAGTGGACCCGAAACTGGGGGATCTGGCGGATTCTGAAGCAGGTCCGGTAGCGCAAGGAGGTTTGTTTGGTGAGCCTTTTATAAAGGAGTTAGGGAAGTTTGTTAATACTTTCACGTCCCTGGACAGGGCACATTCTTCAATGAAAAAGGTTTTTCCCACTCGTTTTTTCCATGGGGCCGGCCGAGGAAGGGGCCGCTCGTCCGGCCGCCCACAATCAACCAACTCCTTCAGGGGGCAAGGCTCCAGGCAGACTCAGTTCCAAGACCACAACCGATTTGCCAACTTCTACCGACAAGAGCCAGACGTTTCAGGCATCGTGGTGGCAGAGGGTCTTCAGCAACAACCTCTTATGGTAAGTGTTCTCCCTTCTTCCCTTCTAAAAGTAGGGGGTCGTTTGGCGAGTTTTATCCACGAATGGAATCAAATTACACAAGATGCATGGGTCCTACAAACAATTCAAGGTTTTCATGTAGAATTTGTGGGAACTCCCACACAGGTTTCACTTCCAAAACCCCTAGTGTTCTCTTCGGAAGACTCCCTTTTAGTAGACACCGAAATTTCAGATTTACTACAAAAACACGCCATTTGCCCAACAACCCTACATCCGAGGGGTTTCATAAGCAACATCTTTTTAGTGGACAAGACGGATGGCGGTCGCCGACCAGTCATCAATCTAAAAGAGTTCAACGAGTGGCTAGTCTATCGCCACTTCAAAATGGAGGGAATCCACCTTCTTCGAGATGTTTTGTGCCCCCTAGATTGGATGGCTCGTCTCGATTTAAAAGACGCCTACCTTACTATTCCTGTCTATCCACCCCACAGGCGTTTTCTTCAGTTTTTCTGGGGCGATCAAACTTTCGAATTCACTACCCTTCCATTCGGTCTTTCCTCAGCCCCGTGGTGCTTCACCAAGGTTCTCAAACCGGTGGTGGAACACCTCAGGGCTCAGGGAATTCGGTTAATTGTTTATCTCGACGACATTTTACTTCTGGCCCAGTGTCCCAAACAACTTTCAACGCATCTACAGACAACCGTCAACTTGCTGCAAGCCCTAGGGTTCATCATAAACGAGGCCAAGTCTCTTTTAATCCCTTCTCAAAAACTGGTTTTTCTAGGTTTCACTATCGATTCGGTATCCGCGACCCTAAGCCTACCCTCCCGCAAGATGACGAAAATACGTCACGAACTTCGTCGTACCTTGGTCAAACACAAAGTCTCTCTACGTCAGATTGCCCGCCTCATAGGGCTTCTCTCTTCCTCTATTCAGGCAATTTTTCCGGGTCCACTGCATTACCGAGCTCTTCAAAGGCTCAAGGCAACTCACCTACGCAAACGCCTATTGTATTCTCAAAAAGTGATTCTTTCACAAGAAGCAGTAGAAGAAATTCGTTGGTGGCTTTCACATATGGAAGCCTGGAACGGCAGAGCTATTTTCGGCTCAGCTCCAGATTTGGTTATAGAGTCGGACGCCAGCAGAGTAGGCTGGGGTGCTCAATGTGGCAATTTTTCTACCGGAGGGACGTGGTCACTACAAGAACAGAACTTACATATAAACTGTCTCGAATTACTAGCCGGTTCATTTGCAGTCAAATGCTGGACAAAAGATTCTATCAAGTCGAACGTCCTCTTGAAGATGGACAATATTTCGGCGGTCCGATATATCAATCATCTAGGTGGCTCTCGTTCCGAAACACTTTCCAATCTGGCGTCCAGTTTTTGGCAATATTGCCTGGACCATCAGGTTTCTGTGACAGCACAGTATCTCCCGGGAAGCCAGAATCAGATTGAGGACTTTCATTCTCGACATCTCAAGGATTCCAGTCTATGGAAACTTCATCCGGAAGTCTTTTCCTCTCTGTCCCAACTTTGGGGACCGTTCTCGATCGCTCTCTTTGCTTCCAGGTTGGATCACCAGATTCCCAGATTCTTCAGCTGGAGGCCAGATCCTTTGGCAACAGCTACGGATGCATTTCTACAAGATTGGAGTCAGGAGAGAGCTTATGCTTTCCCTCCCTTTGCGATGATTACTCGAACATCCGCACAGGTGCGTCGCCAATCGGCATCCATTGCGATCATAACTCCAATCTGGAGGTCTCAAGTGTGGTTTCCGGTTCTTCTGGAACTTTCTTGGGATTTTCCAATCCGACTCCCCCTGTTTCCCTCGCTTCTTCTCAGTCCGAATGGTACCCCTCATCAGATGGTCCTCGAAGGTTCTCTAACCTTGATGGCGTGGCGGATTTCCGGGGACGCTGGTCGGTGTCGGGACTTTCGCAACAGGCTGAGGAATTATTATCCAAGGCATGGGCCCCCAGCACTTGTAAACGCTACAGATCTGCGTGGGGAAGATGGTCCCATTGGTGTTTGCGAAGGGGTTTTAATCCCGTGGAGACAAACATAGTTCATATCCTGAACTTCCTTGCTGACCTTGCTTCCAAAGGTCTAGCTTATCGTTCTGTTAATACTTATCGATCTGCGATTTCAGCTGGACACGTAATAGTTGATGGTTTCCTTGTCGGCGAACATAAACTGGTTTGTCGACTTCTTCGAGGTATAAGACTTTCTTTACCTCCGGAACCCCGGTATTCTTTCCTTTGGGACGTTAATCAAGTTCTGAACCTCTTCCTATCTTGGCAACATAATCACTATCTTTCCAGGAAGGAGCTGTCGGCTAAACTAGCCATGTTACTTTGTCTCGTTTCTTGTAGAAGGGTCTCTGATGTTCGTGCTCTCGACATCTCCCATAGATCCTTTTCTCCTTCAGGAGTCTCGTTTACAGTAGGTAGACGCACAAAAACTAATACCAGAGTTATATCTTATCCGGCTTTTCCTGACGCTCCAAAACTATGTGTAGTGCAGTGCCTTAAAGCATACGAGGACATGTCCTCCGAACTCCGTCCTCCTGGTGAAGATCAGCTCCTTATCTCATTACGTAAACCTCATAGCGCTGTTTCTTCCCCTACTATTGCTCGCTGGGTTCGTTGGGTCATGCATGGAGCGGGCATTGATCTTTCCCTTTTTGGTGCGCATTCTGCTCGTGGGGCTATGGCCTCTAAAGCATTCCACTTAGGTGCTCGTCTTGAGGACATCATTAATGCAGCAGACTGGTCGTCAGATTCTACCTTCAAAAGGTTTTACTTTAAACCAGTTCTGAATATGGCACAGCTGGTTGTCAATGAGCTTTAAACTAGCATAATCCTCGCCTCCGGTCCTGACATAGAATGAAAAATTTCCTAGCTATCGTAACAGAAAGTTTCAATTCTATTACATGACCTCACATCACTGAAAGGCCTCTGAACCTGGCCTGCAACAGCGGGAACTTTCAGTAGTTAGCACATGGTTACACCTAGTGCGACGCTTTGCACAACAACGAGAATACTGCGTGGGAGTATTTAGAAATCCTCAAATCTGTCGCTCCAATTCCTAACGTGATTTACATCAGAACAAAGTTGTGGCAAGAATTGGGAGAATTTAATCCTCTGAAAACCACGCCCATGAAAGGCCAGTGCAGATGGAGAACGAGATAACAGGCCTCACCACTCAGACATAAACACATCTCCAGCAGCACTGTAACTATGAGGTCTTTTAAACAGTAACAGATGTCTAAGTCTAACAAAGTCCACAGAGAGCATTGGAGACCGTGCATTGCCAGTTAATTCTCAACAGCATCACACAATACTGTTCGAAAAGTGACCCTGGTGGGTATTGTACAACAATAACACTAGAAGTGGGAAAAGATCAGAAGAAACACAGGCGCTAGGAGTGGGTTCAGAGTTCAGTTAAATTGTCAACTTAAGCAAAAGAGAAGAGTGTCGTGCTGGGGCTTTCTCAAATAAATGAGGCGAAAGGACCAGTCTTTGCCTCACTATCAGGAGGCCACAAGCCTTTTTTTGTCCTGCGTCTCATGACAAGACTATCACCAATATTAACCACTGTCTTCAGCACTGCGCTGCTCCCATTTGAAACGCAGGATACGCCGTATTTGCAAAAATACAGCACACCTTGCGTTTCCCCCTGCGCTAGCGCTAAATTTAGTTGCCAGCGCCATAGCAGGCATCCTTGCACTACAGTGCAAGGGTGTCTGCATTGAGGGGATTGATTGTTTATGTGCAGGAAGGTGTCCTCTTGGCCATACCTCCATCCAGGACTGCGGCAACAAAAGTGACAAGTGAGCAGCAGGCGAAGGGCAATCCTGTCTTTACCCGTTCCCCTCCGCGCCAAACCCCAGCTATTTTCGGATCAATGGCCTATCCTATTCCAGGGATGAGCTCTTCACTCAGCACTCTGCGGGTAAGTGCAATTCTCTGCACTTTGACATAATTGAGGGTGTACAGACTCATGTACCCCATGTGCTTTTTGATTTGTAATGGTTCCTATCAGAGGAATAATGTGAAGGCCCAACATATGACTCCGCGGGCACTAGTTCCATTAATCTGCCCTGTGTGGCGGCCCACCAGGTAACAGGGCCAGTGCCAATTAGCCCAAATATCAGCACACTGATAGTTCAGTAAATAACAACACATGCACTCGTAATTGAGGTGTGGGTGGAAGACCACGTGCAGTCTTCACCCGTTTATATATAGCCTCTGGCCACACCTGCACTTATTGTAGCCCATCCAAGTTTAACTTCCGTGTAGAGCAACGTGTTGTGCGTACTCGCAACCTGGCGTTTCTGACTATTAATGCCGATTCTGAAACCGTTCGTCGAATTCAGATCTGTATCGTGTTTTGCGCCACAACACACAGATGAAGCCCACATGATCCTTAAATCCTCAATATTATTGCCGGACTTTATATTCAAGAGATGGATAATTTTGATCTAAGTGCCCTGAAGAAGTCGTTTGGATGTAAGAAAACAATTTCCCTTGACGAAACACGTGTTGGCTTGAATTGTATTACCATGGAGGGGCTACAATAAATATTTGAACTGGATTGGAAGGCTTGAATTGTATTACCATGGATGGGCTACAATAAATATTTGAACTGGATTGGACAAATTGAAATCACACCAAAATTGATTGTTTTGTATATTTGTATGTGTTATTTTTGACTATTACTATTGTTTATGGGGTACCGCACATTGGTGCAGCAAAATCACAGGGTGTAGGAACACTTGACTCATGCTCATCAGATGGTATATCCCAGGGTGTGTCCTCAAACCCTTTGTTGTCTTCTGGGGGCTCAGAGAATGTAACCTTGCAGGACCAATTACATATTCCGTGTCACTTGCTCGACCCCTTTTTTGGCGGTGAGCATGGTGCCAAGGAAGGAGAGAACCATCCTCCCTCCAGGTTCAAAAGGTGTCTGAAATTTACATCCTGGCATCCTGTCCCTGATGATCCCATGGTCTCCTGGATCCAAGTGTTGCGTGGCCACATCGCGCATCCCACTCAATCGTACATTGTTTTCCCATCATCTTGCCTGGGTCTCTTCATGGTTGCAGAGCAGCGGCAACCACCTTGGTCAAGTTGGTATGGTATCACGCCTCTCTCCATTCAACATAACCAACCAAGGAGGCCATTACGTGGTGCAGTGTGGCGTTCCTCTGTATTCTCTCACAAACCATTGTAGGTTAAGTTCAAGTTCAGTGGCCTCCAGCTTAGCAATTCAGAAGACCTTGTTCAAAGTTCACATGAAGCGCTCAACTTCACCATTTGCCTGCAGCCACTGAGGAGTGGTGCATCAGTACTTTATCCCTAGTCGTTCTAGCAGATCTTTGAGCTCTGTTCCTTGACACAGCGGACCATTGTCAGTCTTAATTTTCTCAGGGAATCAGAACATCAGGAATATCTTTTCTAAGATGGGTGCCATGCAGGTAAATGCAGTGGAGTCAATTACTTCTACAATCAGATATTTTGAGTATCTATCTGCTAAAACCATGGTGATCCTCCCATCTGGAAAACTCCCAAAGTCCAGGGCATAGCACATGGTCCCTCTGCTATAGTAGGTGCTGGACCTTCTAGTTAGTTGGCAGGCAGGGTACTGTTTCACAAAGACAACAACCATGGTTTCGAGGTGGGGAAACCATACTTTGTCACACATGGATGACTTCATCTTCACAATGCCCTGATGTCCTTCATGGGCTAGCATGGTCACCTGTTATTGGAGACTGGCTGGGATTACCAGCCGGTGGCCTCTTAGTATGAGACCGTCTTGGGTTGCGCTGAGCTCATTGCAGACTCTTCAAAGCTTAATTAGCCTTCCCTTCTCTGTGCCTATCCAATCATTGGCATCCTTGAAGAAGTCTTCCCATGACTCTCCAGCCAGGGCATCCTTCACCCTAGTTAGTACGGCATCATCGACTGTGGTGTGGCAAGAAATCCACTGGGTTCTTGGCACCAGGGCGGTTGGTTACCTCCATGTAGTAATGTTGAAGTTGAATGGCCCATCATTCTATGCATAGCAGGGGATGTGGTGCAGAGCCTTTGAACAAGGGGACAAGGAGTTGGTGATCAGTGACCACTCTGAATGTCCTCCCACAGAGGTAAAGGTGGAAATGTCCACAGGCCCTCTTGATCGCCAGGGCTTCCCTCTCAATCTGCACATATTTCTTTTCAGTCTATGTAAGAGCCTTGCTTGCGAATGCCAGTAGTGCCCATCTGCCGGGTTGGACTACCTGGGAGAGGACAGCTCCTAGGCCTCTCGGGCTGGCATCCACTATAAGCTGGATCAATGTATGCCATCATTGCTTGCCTAGTATTGCTTCATTGAGGGCTTGGAATGCTTCATCTTCTCTTTGACCCCACGACCGGGGGAGTCTTCCTTGGTATGGGATCTGAGTGGCTATGCAATTGTGACTAGATTTGGTAATAATAGACCACAGTAGGTGGCCATGCCTAGAAAACTGTGCATCTCAGTCACAGTCCTCGGCGCTGGAACTTGCTACACCGCCTGGGAATTTTCTGGGTCGACCTGTACGCCCTCCTGGCTGAAGACATTGCCAAAAAATTCAATGGACATTTGGAAAATGGAACATTTATTTTTGTGAAGTGTGAGCCCATGCTTCGACAGGTGTTTGAGAGTGGCTCGAAGATGCCAGTGATGTTCCCTGACAGTTGTTGAATGAATGAGAATGTTGTCACTCACATTCATGACTCCTTGTAGTCTTGAGAGGGTATCCAGAATGGCATCCTGGAACACCTCTTTTGAGTAAGAAATGCAGAAATTCAGCCGCTTGTATTGCCGTAGCCCCAGGTGTATTAAGAAGGTAGTGATGTTTCTACTCTCCTCAGAAAGTCAAAGCTGATGATACCCAGCATTCAAGTATTATTTAGAAAAACATCTGGAACCATTCAGATCAGCAATTATGTCATCTATGGTAGGTGTCTCTCCCACTTTATTGCCTGTTGGGGAGACACATGTCAATACAAAGCAGTATCTTCCCCGGCTGCTTTGGCTTCTCCGCAATCACCTTGGGGACACCCATGGTGTTGGTCCACATACATCTTCTATCACTCCTTGGCCCTCCAACTTGTCGAGCTCCTCCTACTCCACCAGTGATGTGCTGGTGTCACAGAGCAGTGGGCTTCATTGACTAGTATATGTGTAGCTTGATGGGTGGGGCCTTCAGGCGTCCTAGACCAGTGAACAACTCAGAGAATTTTCTTAGCAGTTTGTCTATTTGAAATGCCCTCACACGTCTGTCAAAGGACACCAGCCCCAAGTCCTAAGGTGAATGGCTACCGAGAAGTGTATCTGCTTCCTTATCCACAATGTGAAAGGTGGTTTGGATTTCCTTGTTGTCAGACTTACCTTTCACTGTCATGCATCTTTTCAGTGGCAGATGTGTGTGGCTCCGATATGTAAAGATTCCCGTGTTGGATGGTACTAGTGTGGGGTGCGGCTGGAGGCACCGATGTTGGTGGACGCCCATCACATTGACTGAGGCATTGGTGTCTATGAGCACTTTCACCTGGGACAACGCAATCTCAATTACACAAGTTGGTTGGGGGTCTTTGGTGTCGCTTCAGGTCATCCATGAAGGAAATTAGAAAGACCTCTTCAGGCGATGAGTCCTCAGAAGTGTGCTTCCACCTTGATGCATGCTAATTTGCTTCTAGTTAGTTGGTATTGTCCAATGATAGTTATTCAATCATTCTGGTGATTGCATGCCTTCCTCCCGATCCTCTTTCTCTGGCTCCTCCTTGGCAGATGGTCACAAAATGATTCATTTTTCCACAATTAGAGCACAGTTGGCCTTGTGCGACGCAGTCCTTAGGGGCATGTTCCTTTCTCCCACAGTACCTTCACAGTGGCTCTTGTCGCACTGGGGGATGTGGCTTGGGGTCTTCCTTTTGCATAGTGTGTTTGTACTGTGTCAGCGCTGTCAGACATTATGGTAGAGCCTTTTTTCTCTGACTTGTGTTATGGTGGTGTCGATTTCGGTAGCTCTGGCTGCAGAGAGGTCATGTGACCTTGCCATTATGAGGATGTCATCCAGGATAATGTTTGGCTGCCTCAAATGAGCCTTTTGAATGTATTGATGCAACACCCCTGAATGATATGTGCTCTTATTTCCTTGGGCTGGTCATCTGTTGTGCACTTGCTGGCTAGTTCTCTAAGCCGGACATAGAACTTCTCTATTGATTCTCCTTCTTGTTGGCTCGCTTGGTGGAGTTTGAACCGCTTAATGCCCAGGTTATAATTGTGGGTCAAAATGAGCGCTCATTGCTCTCATGGCTGCATCATAGCTGTACACTGCATTGGTGTTGAGAAAGTGCATGAAAAGTTTGTATGTCTCAGCTCCTCCAAAATGTAAGAGGAGCTACCTCTTTACGGCCCGTCCTGTTGTTGAGTGCCTTTGAAGTCGTTTTATGGCCTCCCTATCCATATCTTCCATTGCAGGGAAGCCGTTGTGGGCTCAGCTAGTTCTCTGAATGGTGGTAATGCTCCTACCATTGTGTGCTGCTGTGGAAAATGCTTAGGGGGTGCTGCCGTTGGTTGAGCATCTGCAATGTTGGACGGGGCATTGGACACTTATGTAGCCAATCAACAGTGGGCCCAGGTACAGCAGTGTGCTCTCTTTCTGCTGTTGAGGCAAGCTGTGTATGCCTTCGTAGACATTCCCCTTTTCCTTGCACCTCCTTGAGACTGTCGGTTTGACACCACCCGGTACACTCTTTCACCCCTCTATGATACTGCAGGAACTTGTGGGGGCATGCATGAGATGGTGACAAAATCATCCAATGGGGCACCTGGCTGTAGCAGGCCTCTACGGTGTGCACTGCCACAATATGCAGCTAGTGAGCGCACAGGTGAGGCTGTGCGCCGGGCGAGGCAGGTTGAGCAGTTGCATGAGCGTGGGGCACAGCCAGGACACTTACTTGTGTGACGATATGTTTGAAACTTCAATGTTCCCTTCGACAGGTGTGATGCACTATTAAACTGCAGCATGTGCTCCACTCAGCACAGCAGGATAAGCGTGGATGGATGGAGCCAGTCCAGCGTGCATATGCATCACACACGGTACCCCCAGTAGGCCGTGGAAGGCGGGGCTGCACTCCAGACCACGACATCAGGTTCCAGGGTGCAGACATATATACATGCATATCGCATAGTTAAGTATATAATGTAGTGTGATTCTAACAGATTAAATAAAATGCACGAGGGAAAATGTGCCCTCAGAGTAGTTCGCCAACAATATAAGCACGCATTATAAAACATGAAGTATTGAAATTGTACTAATCCGACATAACCGTAAATGTATGCCATGACTTCTTACTGTTCGAAACTGTTTGCTTAGCTTAAATTTAGTGGAGGCTTTGGCCTAGTTGCCCGGTCTCACGTTTTAACTGCGTGTATTTTTCCATGGACTAATGAAATATATATTCATGCTCGAAGTTGTATTTTTCCAGTAGAGGCGGTTAACATGCTTATCTTCAAGGTTTCGTACCAGCCTGGCTTCATCCCTTTTGCTTCAAGGTCAATCTGCAGGTGCGGACAATGGAAGCTCTGATAGTAAATTAATTGGCAAACCATGTTGCAATTTGTGTTCCAAGCTCCAAGGATAGTATATGCACAAGTAGGAGCTAGTAAAAAGACAATTCTAATTGGACAATTTGAAGCCAACCTATGAACCCTCCAATGGAAGAGCCTACAGAATTTGGACTGTTTCTTACTTAAACCCAGTCAACAAAGAGAAGTCAGCCATTTTATCCACTTTGCCATTTTTGCCATCTTCTACGATGCCACCTTGATGCCCGATTCGAGACGCCATTTTGAATGACACTTTGATGCTTTCTCTAATCGAGAGAAAGAGACTTTAAGTAATTCTCACCCTAGAGACTTTAACTTTGATTTGTCCCTTTTACCCTATGAAGTAACTTTGCCCATTTATCTTGCCGCTCTAAGGCAACTGCCCTTTTTCACCCTGCCCCTTTGAAATCTGTCCCGTGCTGATCGTATCCGGTACCTGAGGGACGAAGACTTCCTTGAATGCTGTTTGTATTTGGTAAATATGAAAGGATAAATGTATTTTGCATTGTGTTTTCCTTTTTAGGTACCAACTGCTATTTTGATAGGGCCCAAGCTAGAAGTTTTCCAAATTAATGTTACTAAATTCGTTTTGCATGAAGCCCACATGCCGATGCTAATTTGAGGTTAGACGAGGGATTCATTTGATGCACGATGCAAATTTGAAATCTTGTTATGCTGACTAATGTATGAAATAAGCCAATTACAGATTGTCATTTTAGTGATATGCATTGCTATTATTGAATGCATTATTATTCAGGTGCTGCATAGATTACATCTTTTCCGCCGTTATGGACAGCTAGTAATGTTCATTTACATATATCATTTGGTGTTGCGACACATTTATATTGTGCTAGCTTTGTTAATATAGGGAAATAAATTCATTAACTTTTAATAAACTGGTGTGGTTATTCATGACTGAAAGGTCATGGTGGGCCAAAATATCAATTGTTGTTAATTGTGATGTGCCATATTGATCTACTTATTGAGAATCAAATATTGCTTGTTGTAGTTATCGATTATTGATTTGATTAGCCTGATTGCTCACGGATGAGGAGAGCCCAACTCGGTTAAAAGATTCATCGACCTCCGACGCGTCCAGGTACAGGTAAAATATTAGGGCCGGACGCGCTATCAGTAGATGGTAGCAGAGGACGGTTACGCCCTTTGGGACCCCACCCGAGAGGTAGACGGAGTTAAAATTAGAATTTTCTTTGGTAAAACAAGTTGAAGGGATGATGATGCCCAAGTCCCCCACGACTTTCCCGGGATCTCGGAGCTTGCGAATGGAGGAAATGGAGGTGTGAAATCGGCGTTGGCGGTACTAGTGACGGTATGAGTGAAGTTAGTGTTTTGCGCTTGCACAGCTTATTGCCGCAGATTAATTGAGACGTTTGTGAGGATTTTAGGGAATATTGGAGGAGTGTTACTCCAAAAGGTGTGAGAGTAGGGAAGTCGTCGAACTTCATGTGTGTGTGGCGCTTTGTGCAGAAAAATTGTCCACGTGGTTCTTGATGTTGAGACGGGCCCTGCGAGGTCAAGAGACTCCGGAGTATGTTGAAAAGTGTATGAGACACTTGTTTGATGTTGTGGTCTGGTCGGTTTAATAGGTTGATCGGGCGTGGTCAACAAGTCGGTACGCATGTTAGGGAGTGAAAGAAAACTTCGACTTCGAGATTTGACGAATTCTAAAGTGCACTAGAATAGCTCATTGATCAGTTGAGAGCAGAGTTTGCGGGTCAAATTTTGCTTGCGAAAGTGGGAGACCGAGAAAGATGGAATAACTGCAGAGGCTAGTGAAAAATCCCTAAGGTTTCTGAAGCGATTGTGTTACCCTTCCTGTAGTAAACCAACAGATCTGTTTTATTATTTGGTTAAGTGCTCGCGATACATGCCAGAAGTTAGTTTTTAGTGAAGGTGAGTGATGGAAGACAAGCCGCGAGGCTTTGTCAGCCGCAGTGTGTCGTCACTAGGAGCCGCGCTGTGATAGGTCGGCTGGAGAGAAGGGTTGCGCACGGATTGGACGCAGTCCGTGGGGCTCAATTGGAAGGGGAAAGGCAAGGGAAGAGTATTCCGGGAATTAAAGTCACTTATTGATTACAATTTTGAGAAAATAAAGGACGAGAAAATGAAATTTTTTAAAGCATTTAAGAGTGCCATGAGGGGAGAGGCTTACATTAAAGCAAACGTAGGAGAAGAAACACCGCCTGAGGGTACACCAGCTTATATTGTTATTGAAGAAAGGGGTGTAGCACCGTGCCTTTGGTTAAAGCAATGGCACAAGTTGACAGAGAAGCACGGAAGCGTAGCGTTCCCGATCCACGGAATGTTTAATCTAAGGATTTTAGAAAATCTGAGATTCACGATGTGTGACATGAAAATACCTCCAAGACCAGCACAGTTCGAGGCGCTAGCAATTTGGGAACTAATAGCCAGACAACAACAACAAAAGAAGTTTGAGAACAGAATAAGGAGGGTAGAAAAGACACTAGCGGATGCTAGATGGGATTCTACACAAAAGGTGTGGAGGTCAGATATATTGCAGGGGATCAAATTGTTCCCCGCAATCACCGAGGAAGGGGAGGCGGAAGGAAAGAAGGTGGCCTGTAAGACGGACAGGAGTCAGTCCAGAGATAGAGAGGTTGATAAAAAGTCGGAAGGGGGAGACGAGTCAGAAGATGAGGAGTTTATCATACAATTGCTGAATGATCGTCCGCCACCATATGTGGAAAGTGAACGGGGTTCAAGTACCAGTACTGCTCCTCCGGAACCAGTACAGAGTAACATAACCCCGAATTCGGGAATGTTGCAGGGACCGAGTGATCCAAATATACCGTTCACTCCGCAGATACCCCAGGTTAAGAGAATATACCCAGACGTGCCCACGTTGAGACCGGCTGAAAATTATCTGCCACAGGTTCAGAGGTATTGCTGTAATGAGCACAATATGAGAACGACCTTAGATCCAACAACCATGGGAGTACAGAATTGCTACAATCCAGTATCGGCACAAGCTGAATCAACGCAGCTTTGGATGCCTCAAAACCAAACACAAGGGGCGACGAGGCATACTCCAATGACAGGGAGCCAAGTAGGCATGCCGGTAATGATGAACCATAATGTGGGGATGAACATGCCACAGAGTTTGGGAAATGGGCAGAACCCAGATGCGATATCTTTGCCCATTACTGTAGGTCCACCCGAACCCCTGTATATCCAGGCAAATTCAAATATGAGCGGTCAAGGCTCAGTGATACAGAGTAGGACAGAGAGAAGGTGCATGGAAAACACTCCAGAGACAACTCCAATAGCGACCCTGCCAAATGGATCTGGGTCCTTGTCAGAAATTAGTCCCATTTGTGCCCCGTCAGCAATGGTAAGGTCAAGTCCACCACTACTAATACCGTTAACCTCAAAGACTGAAATGTTGCCGCAACCATCAATGGCAGTCGATGTGAACGCTACACTGATGGGGTTAAATGCGCAACAATTGACACAATGGTTCAACAGTCTGAATTCCACACAAAGCCCAGCCAGCAGAAAGGGAGAAGAGTATTTGAATAAAATAAGGTTGAACATGGAATCGGACGAGTTGGTAGACGGAACAATGGGTTTGAACAGATTGGAATCTTACACAGAAGAAGAGTTGAGGTACATGTGTCCCAGGATTACAAGAGAAGTAAACAACATACATAAGAGGTTGCAAGAGATAGCAGACAAAAACGGGGTCGATATAGATAAGACTAAACATTTGAGCAGAAGTTACAGATTAGATTTTGGGACAAAAGACTTCGAACACATGAGATCTGCAGGGATGAAAACGCACCTGAAGGAAATATTGCAGAGTGCCCAGGTCTGGAGATGCTTGGATAAATGGGAAAGCAGGTGGGTCAAGAAAAAGGACAAAAGGAAAGAAAGTGCTCCAGAGCAGAATGAGAAAAGACAACAGAATAATGATACGATAACCATGTTGCCGATGAGGGAGACAGCAGGGGGAAAACTTGTACATGTACCATGGCACAGGTGTGATATTCAATCCTTTACGGATGATTTTCCCAAGTTGAGAGAGAAACAGCAAACAGATAGATTTGTTAAACTTGCAAAATGTCTCTGGGAAGACCTGAATACCCTCTTCGAGATTGTGGTTCCGGCAGATTTGTGGGAAGATTGTAAGCGGGCTGTAGGTTGGCCGACGAGTGAACCAGAGGGGGATAGAGACACAGGTGCGCCATCACCCATGGTAATGAGCTTGTACCACAAGGTGATCGAGCACTTGAAGACAAAAGTTGCGGCGAAAAATGTGGATTGGCAGAAAATTGACCGAACAGCCCAAGAGGCTAAGGAATCGATTCATGCATATTATGAGAGATTGTTGAAGGCGTTTAAAAATTACAGTGGCACAGAGACGATAGAGGCAAAGGATATGCTCCATTTTGTGTTTAGATTTGTGGAAGGGCTGAGACCCGAAATCAGCCAGATGATTAAAACGCATTTGATTTGTTGGCAGTCGAAGCCGATCGATGAGGTATTGAATTATGCCAAATATTGCAGTGACGAGATCGAGATAAAGCAGAAAAGACTGAAAGAGAAAGTGATGGTGATGCAACTCAAAGCAGCTCAGACAGGTTTACAAGGTTTGCAAGGGTTCCAACAGCAGGTGCCGCAGCAGCAGCAACAGGGAAATGTTGTGTTTCAGCTGCAGATGAGAGGCAGAGGCCGAGGAGGTTTTGTGAATAATGGTCCTGATTTGAACACTGTTGTGATTCCGAATGGTATACAGGCAATGAAGAAGGTGATGCCATGTCACGTGTGCGGAATTGTCGGGCATTGGAAACGGGATTGCCCAATGGTGGTGCAGGAAGGTGTAGGTCAGCAAAACAACAATGTCAATGCATTTCAGACTATGAGGGGACCGAAATTGAGAGGTCCGAACCCAAATTTTCAAACTATAAACCAGCTGCAGGGTTTACAACCCATGCAACCGCAACAGGTGCAGATGCCCCGTATGCAAATGGCACAACTGCAGCCAGTACAACAGCAGTTTCCTATGGTACCTAATCAGCAAATGCAAATACCCTTATCACCAATGAATCAGCAACAAGCGATGCTTCCTCAACAGGTCACGGGTCAAGTAATGAATCAAAGTGACACAGTACAACAATTCCCATTACATAGTGAGAATGGAATAAACAATGCTTGGGAGAGCGAAAGTCTAGGTGAGGAGGGAGGCTGTATGCTTGCAGCGTCTTTGGAAGTTGATCAAAAGGGTCCGTATGTGGAAGGAAGAGTTATGGGTCATCGTGTTTCATTCTTGGTTGACACAGGAGCTACACGCTCTACTGTACGGAGTATTGAAGTACCAAATTTGCCACTTTCAGGGAGGACAGTTCAAATAGTGGGAGTAGCAAGTAGATACCTGACGAACCCAATCACAGACCCAGTACATGTTCAAATCGTAAACTACCAAGGGACACACCAATTTGTAGTATGTGATTCGAGTCCGATATCACTGTTAGGAAGGGATCTGTTGTGCAGATTGGGGTGTTCGATTATGTGTTCAAATGACGGAATAAGGATTCAGACAAGCAGTGATGGGGAAGAAGAGGAAGAAAGCGTAGATGGGGATGAAATGGAAACTGTCGATGAAGAGTATCCCCTGATTACGCTTTATCCCATGCTTACTGAGGCAGACATTCCTGCAGAATTACAAGAAACAGTGGGAAAAGAAGTGTGGGATATGACAGGGAAGGAAGTGGGACTGGTGAAAGGAGTGGAACCAGTAAAAGTGGCCGTAAAACCCAATGCAACATATCCCCAGACCCCACAGTACCACATGGCACAGGACACCCTCATAAAGGTTGCCCAACTCATTGATGAGTTTGTAAAACAGGGAGTACTGAAAGAAGTGTTGAGCAGTCCATGTAATTCGCCAATAATGGGAATAATAAAACCTAGTGGAACGGTCCGACTTGTTCAGGATTTGAGAAAAATAAATGAGATAATAATAAAGTGTTGCCCCATTGTACCAAATCCAGCTGTGATTATGTTTCAAATTCCTTGTGATGCTGAGTGGTTCTCAGTCATCGATCTGTCACAAGCATTTTTCTCCGTGCCTCTTCACGAGGACAGCCAATTTCTCTTTTGTTTCAAATTCTTGGACAGAGTCTACAGTTGGTGTCGAATCCCTCAAGGGTTTTCAGAATCACCATCAATTTTCAATCAGATTCTGTAGAAGGATTTGGAAGCGTTAGACTTGCCGTTTGAGTCAACCCTGGTACAGTACATTGATGATTTGTTGATTGCATCCAAGACCGAAAGTGACTGTACAGCTGACACTATAGCTCTATTGAACCATTTGGGGAGGAATGGACATAAAGTGTCTCCTTCGAAGCTACAGTTCTGCCAGAAGAAAGTGAAATATCTGGGTCACCAAATAGAAAAGGGGTCACGAAGAATAATGAAGGAGAGAATAACGAGTGTACTTCAAATGTGTCCACCAAAGACTAGGAGGGAGGTGAGAAAGTTCTTGGGAATGGTTGGCTACTGTCGGCAATGGATTCCCAACTTTTCGACACTAGCCAAACCTTTACTGAAACTGACCCAGAAAGATGCATTGGATGTGATCGAACTGAAAGGGGATGAGATGGATGCTTTTGTTGAATTGAAGGAATGCATGTGTAGGGCTCCAGCTTTAGGTATGCCTGACTACACGAAACCTTTCACATTGTTTTGTCATGAACGTGATGCTTGTTCTTTGTCTGTCTTGACTCAAGCCCATGGCGGCGTGAACAGACCGGTAGCATATTTTTCAGCTACTTTGGATCCGGTTGCAGCAGCACTTCCAGGGTGTTTGCGCGCCGTAGCAGCAGTTGGTATCAGCCTCACTCAGAGTGAAGGAATAGTGATGGGACACCCTTTAACAGTCATGGTCCCTCACTCAGTTGAAATACTTTTGACACGCTCCCGAACGCAGCACATGACTGGTGCTAGACTCACAAGGTACGAAACAATAATTCTGGGTTCACCTAATGTGCAGCTGAAAAGGTGCACTACGTTGAATCCAGCAACCTTGCTTCCCAGTGAAAATGCTGAAATTGAGAACGTTGAAGACGTCGAGCACGACTGCCTTCAGGTGACTGAATTTTGCACCAAACCACGACCTGATATCAAAGACACCAGGTTGGATGAAAATGATCAAATTGTTTTTGTTGGTGGTTCATGTTTAAGAGATGCATTGGGAATATTGAAGGCAGGATATGCTGTATGTACTGTAACAGGTGTTTTGGAAGCGTCCTGACTTCAAGGAGTTTATTCTGCACAAGTAGCCGAACTGGTGGCCCTTACCAGAGCGTGCCAACTTTCTACATTGATGAGAGTTACCATTTATACTGATAGTCAATATGGGTTTGGAATAGTGCATGATTTTGGGCAACTGTGGTCACAGAGAGGCTTCATGACCTCTTCAGGATCACCAGTGAAAAATGGTGAAAGAATAAGAGAATCGTTACAAGCCATTCAAATGCCAGAAGAAGTTGCAGTGGTAAAGTGTAGTGCGCATTCAAAGGGACAAGACTATGGCGGTCATTCCAACCCTGGCGGTCTATGACCGCCAGGGTGGAGGGCCGCGGGAGCACCGCCGACAGGCCGGCGGTGCTCCCAAGGGCATTCCGACCGCGGCGGTAAAGCCGCGGTCGTACCGGGAACACTGGCGGTCTCCCGCCAGTTTCCCGCGGCCCTTTGGAATCCTCCAAGGCGGCGCAGCGAGCTGCGCCGCCAAGGGGATTCCGACACCCCCTACCGCCATCCAGTTCCCGGCGGTTCGCCCGCCGGGAACCGGATGGCGGTAGGGGGTGTCGCGGGGCCCCTGGGGGCCCCTGCAGTGCCCATGCCAATGGCATGGGCACTGCAGGGGCCCCCGTAAGAGGGCCCCAAAAAGTATTTCACTGTCTGCATTGCAGACAGTGAAATACGCGACGGGTGCCACTGCACCCGTCGCACCTTCCCACTCCGCCGGCTCGATTACGAGCCGGCATCCTCGTGGGAAGGTCGTTTTCCCCTGGGCTGGCGGGCGGCCTTTTGTCGGCCTCCGCCGCCCGCCAGGATTGGAATGACCCCCTATGTTTCCCTGGGAAATGCATATGCGGATCAAGTCGCAAGGTTTTGCGCATTGAACTGTATACTGCTCAGGGATGAATGGAATTCGATAAATGAGCCAGAACCTGAACCAAGTGAAACTTTTGCCCTTATTGTTGTAGATACAATGGACGAATTGAAAGCATTACAGAACAGTGTCAGTGAGGATGAGAAAGTTTCCTGGACTAAATCACAATGTGTAAAGAGATCAGATGAGTTGTGGGTTTCAAATGAAGGGAAATTTGTTTTGCCAAATAGCCTTTTAACTCAGTTAGCGCGATTCTACCACGGACAAGCTCATCTTGGGAGGGATGCCATGATTAGACTATTTAAAACTGATTGGTTTAACCCCAAATTCCGTCAAGTTGCTGAAGCAGTTTGCCATCGTTGCGTCATTTGCCAACAGATGAACCCAGGAAAGGGAACAGTTGTAAATTTGAGCCACATTGGAAGGGCTGGGGGTCCTTTCAGCAGGATGCAAATGGATTTCATTGAGATGCCTGTGCATGGAGGTTTGAAGTATGTGTTGGTGGTTGTGTGCATTTTTAGTCACTGGATTGAAGCATACCCTACACGTAGAAATGACAGCCTCACAGTTGCAAAACTACTCTTGAGAGAGTTGATACCACGCTTCGGATTCCCGATCTCTTTAGAATCAGATAGGGGAAGTCACTTCAATAACGAGGTGATAAAGTTACTTTGCGCAGCGCTGAACATTGAGCAAAAATTGCATTGTAGCTATCGCCCTGAAGCATCAGGATTGGTGGAACAAATGAATGGTACACTGAAATCGAGCATGGCGAGAATATGTGCATCGACAAACTTGAAATGGCCTGACGCATTGCCTTTGGTGTTAATGTCAATGAGAAACACCCCTGACAGAAAGACTGGATTGTCCCCGCACGAGATTCTCATGGGCAGGGCCATGAGACTTCCTGCAGTTCCTGCAAATGCGCTTTTGAATATTACAGATGATATGGTGTTAGACTACTGCAAGGGTCTAGCTGACGTGATTTGCTCTTTCTCTCACCAGGTGGAGGCCACCACCTTGCCACCGATCCAAGGTCCAGGACACACACTGAAAGCAGGTGACTGGGTCGTGATAAAGAAGCACATGAGGAAGTCATGTCTGGAACCCCGTTGGAAAGGCCCTTTCCAAGTGATCCTGACGACCACTACCGCTGTGAAGTGTGCGGGAGTTCCCAACTGGATTCACGCCAGTCACACAGAGAGGGTGTTGTGTCCTACAGAAGAGGAAGTTGATGCGTTAAAGTCATCAGCCCGTGACAATAAAGTGGAAAGCACCAAGGCAGAGCGAGAGAAAGAAAAGGGAGAACCAATAGAAATAGAGGAAGGAGAGATATTTTCTGAGGACGAAGCAGATGACTCACTTGGGGAAGGCCAAGTAGGAGCCTCAGAAAGCGACGAGGCAGCTGAAGGTGACAAAGAGCCTGAAGCAGCTGAAAGTGATAAAGAACCTAAAGAAAGAGACGGTGAAAAAAGACTTAAGACAGGTGGAGAAGCAGGAGAGCCTAATCAGAGGAGGGCTTTCCCAGAAGCAGACGATAAGGGAAAGGAGAAGGAAAGTGTGATTGACTTTCCAGAAAGGGAAAACACAACAGAACAGAGCGAAACTGTTCAAACTCGCTCGGAGGAGGTTGCAGGCCCCTCAAATGGACAGAGCGTAAAGAAGAAACAAGGTATAGTGTCAGTAAAAGTGAGAATTAAAGAAAGGCTGAATGACAGTGATGGGGCCAAGGTGAAAGGAATAAGAAAAGAAATACCTGTCATAATACCAGTGCTGAGTGAAGAAGAAGGCTCGACGAAGGAAGAAAGTACCAGTGAAAAGGAAACAAAGGGAGATGCAAAATTGAAAAGAAAAAGAATACCAAATCGAAGGTATTCCGGTCCGGAGTGGGCATATGTAGTCAACGACGATTGGGCAGACGAATTTGTATCTCTTAGCCTTGAAAACGAAGAAGCAGAACTTCAATTCGAAAACTAAAATTTCATGGACTCTGTCGATTGAAACGTTGCTAAAAGACATTGATCACTTGAACACTTAATGAGCTTCAACCAGCTAAGACATTGCTAATCTGATAAGACATTGCTAACCTGATAAGACATTGATAACCTGACTGACTTTGAAACCGATCTTGAGACAACGCTGCTAACCGATAAGAGACTGAGCTACTGAAGAAAACTGTGTGAACATTGAACTCGTTCAGCTTTGTAACTATCCGCTAACCCGTTTTGATAAAGTGTTTTCAACTCTCTGATTCTATACAGATCATGACTAGATTCACTACACAAAGTCGTAGAATGAAGTATTGTAAATACATGTGTATAGGCTTGATAACTGCATGCGTACTAATAATTGTAGCAATAGTGCTTGGAATGCGTGGTAAGGATGAGAATGAGAAGAATGATGCTTTTACTTCTAAACCTGCTATCGTTACTGAACTAACAGCTCTGAAGAGACTCGAACAAGACGAGAGACACTTGCATGATAAGAAGGAGCTTTCATTTAACGTTTTCTATCGCTTACTAAAAGAATATGTTGAGACTATGGATGCGAAGGATTGTTATGTGTGTACACAAATACCGACATCAGTAGTGGAAGGGGTGACCTATCACCACATGCCTCTTACATATGGAATTACATGTAGTTCAGTAGCATCTAGATTTTATGACCAAACTCACATTCAGTATTTCTACTCTAATTATGATGTTACCTTTGCATATGTCCCTATAATAACGCAATTGAGCCAGATATCTAAAGATTGGGATGCTAAATTAATGAGAGAATTTTTCGAACCAATGTTGCCCTTCCAAACAGCTCACGCTCATAGAGAAAACCTTACCTGCTCACTTTCAGCAGTAGAAATAAGCTTCTTAGATCGCACGGATGATAGGAGGGTGGAAATGAATGAAAAACTCGAGAAAGAATTACGCAAAAGGACATCTATAGATAATTTATGCTGCAATAAGAACACAGGGAAAAAGAGCTTTAGATGCTTGGCATGTAGGGAAATTTTGTATATACCGAGCCGAATCATATTGTGACACAGTTTTTGTGGGAGCGAGTGAATATAAACATACGTTTATCTTTAAAGCTAAATGGACATTCATGCTGAATGGACTGGACCCAGTCATTCCTGGTGTATATTACATTTGTGGATACAACGCCTATTATCGTCTTCCTAAGGGATGGTGGGGGAGATGTTATTTGGGTATAGTGTTCCCAAAGGTTTATCAACTGGATGACTTAACGAAAATTCCGAAGATGTCTGGATCACATCATATTCAGAAAAGAGAGACAGCTTCTGCTGTGGTAGGAGATATATTTGGAGCATTGATTCCTTCATTAGGAGTCGTGTTGAATTCAGTCAAAATACGAAAGTTGTCTACTATTGTGGATAACATGTTGACAAAGTTTTCAGGTGCTATAATCCTGATGGATGCTGAACTTGCAGCAGAAAGAGCTATGACTCTTCAAAATCGGCTTGCCTTAGACATTCTTTTAGCAAAGGATGGCGACGTTTGCAAAATGCTTGGTACGCGTCACTGTTGTACATATATACCAGACAACAGTGGAAAAATTAAAACAATGCTTGCAAATTTAACAAAAGAAAGTGCAGACTTGAAAGAATTGAAAGAACCAGGAGTTTGGGAGAAAGTTGGAAAAGGACTTGCTTCAGTGGGAAATTGGCTCAGCAGCATTTGGAACGGATTGTTACTAAAAATAATAAAGGGGATACTAATAGTACTAATTTGTATATTAGGCATTTGGGGAATAAAGAAGACCATTCAATTGATAATAGCGAGAAACAAAAGAAAAAGGGAAGAAAAAATAGAGAGCCAAATGGTGGAAATTTATAGGGAAAGGTCAAAGGGAACAAAAAGAAAGAGGGAATTGACGGAAGCGCCAATTTATTAGACAGAATTTTAATGGAATAAAATTTGTGGAAAGATTTGATGTGATGACATAATTAGTCATCAGAGGAGGGAAAGATGACGCAGAAAAGAAGGTTCGACATATATACATGCATATCGCGTAGTTAAGTATATAATGTAGTGTGATTCTAACAGATTAAATAAAATGCACGAGGGAAAATGTGCCCACAGAGTAGTTCGCCAACATTATAAGCACGCATTATAAAACATGAAGTATTGAAATTGTACTAATCCGACATAACCGTAAATGTATGCCATGACTTCTTACTGTTCGAAACTGTTTGCTTAGCTTAAATTTAGTGGAGGCTTTGGCCTAGTTGCCCGGTCTCACGTTTTAACTGCGTGTATTTTTCCATGGACTAATGAAATATATATTCATGCTCGAAGTTGTATTTTTCCAGTAGAGACGGTTAACATGCTTATCTTCAAGGTTTCGTACCAGCCTGGCTTCATCCCTTTTGCTTCAAGGTCAATCTGCAGGTGCGGACAATGGAAGCTCTGATAGTAAATTAATTGGCAAACCATGTTGCAATTTGTGTTCCAAGCTCCAAGGATAGTATATGCACAAGTAGGAGCTAGTACAGGGAGTGCAGAATTATTAGGCAAGTTGTATTTTTGAGGATTAATTTTATTATTGAACAACAACCATGTTCTCAATGAACCCAAAAAACTCATTAATATCAAAGCTGAATATTTTTGGAAGTAGTTTTTAGTTTGTTTTTAGTTTTAGCTATGTTAGGGGGATATCTGTGTGTGCAGGTGACTATTACTGTGCATAATTATTAGGCAACTTAACAAAAAAAAAATATATACCCATTTCAATTATTTATTATTACCAGTGAAACCAATATAACATCTCAACATTCACAAATATACATTTCTGACATTCAAAAACAAAACAAAAACAAATCAGTGACCAATATAGCCACCTTTCTTTGCAAGGACACTCAAAAGCCTGCCATCCATGGATTCTGTCAGTGTTTTGATCTGTTCACCATCAACATTGCGTGCAGCAGCAACCACAGCCTCCCAGACACTGTTCAGAGAGGTGTACTGTTTTCCCTCCTTGTAAATCTCACATTTGATGATGGACCACAGGTTCTCAATGGGGTTCAGATCAGGTGAACAAGGAGGCCATGTCATTAGATTTCCTTCTTTTATACCCTTTTTTGCCAGCCACGCTGTGGAGTACTTGGACGCGTGTGATGGAGCATTGTCCTGCATGAAAATCATGTTTTTCTTGAAGGATGCAGACTTCTTCCTGTACCACTGCTTGAAGAAGGTGTCTTCCAGGAACTGGCAGTAGGACTGGGAGTTGAGCTTGACTCCATCCTCAACCCGAAAAGGCCCCACAAGCTCATCTTTGATGATACCAGCCCAAACCAGTACTCCACCTCCACCTTGCTGGCGTCTGAGTCGGACTGGAGCTCTCTGCCCTTTACCAATCCAGCCACGGGCCCATCCATCTGGCCCATCAAGACTCACTCTCATTTCATCAGTCCATAAAACCTTAGAAAGATCAGTCTTGAGATATTTCTTGGCCCAGTCTTGACGTTTCAGCTTGTGTGTCTTGTTCAGTGGTGGTTGTCTTTCAGCCTTTCTTACCTTGGCCATGTCTCTGAGTATTGCACACCTTGTGCTTTTGGGCACTCCAGTGATGTTGCAGCTCTGAAATATGGCCAAACTGGTGGCAAGTGGCATCGTGGCAGCTGCACGCTTGACTTTTCTCAGTTCATGGGCAGTTATTTTGCGCCTTGGTTTTTCCACACGCTTCTTGCGACCCTGTTGACTATTTTGAATGAAACGCTTGATTGTTCGATGATCACGCTTCAGAAGCTTTGCAATTTTAAGAGTGCTGCATCCCTCTGCAAGATATCTCACTATTTTGGACTTTTCTGAGCCTGTCAAGTCCTTCTTTTGACCCATTTTGCCAAAGGAAAGGAAGTTGCCTAATAATTATGCACACCTGATATAGGGTGTTGATGTCATTAGACCACACCCCTTCTCATTACAGAGATGCACATCACCTAATATGCTTAATTGGTAGTAGGCTTTCGAGCCTATACAGCTTGGAGTAAGACAACATGCATAAAGAGGATGATGTGGTCAAAATACTAATTTGCCTAATAATTCTGCACTCCCTGTAAAAAGACAATTCTAATTGGACAATTTGAAGCCAACCTATGAACCCTCCAATGGAAGACCCTACAGAATTTGGACTGTTTCTTACTTAAACCCAGTGAACAAAGAGAAGTCAGCCATTTTATCCACTTTGCCATTTTTGTCATCTTCTACGATGCCACCTTGATGCCCGATTCGCGACGCCATTTTGAATGACACTTTGATGCTTTCTCTAATCGAGAGAAAGAGACTTTAAGTAATTCTCTCCCTAGAGACTTTAACTTTGATTTGTCCCTTTTACCCTATGAAGTAACTTTGCCCATTTATCTTGCCGCTGTAAGGCAACTGCCCTTTTTCACCCTGCCCCTTTGAAATCTGTCCTGTGCTGATCGTATCCGGTACCTGAGGGACGAAGACTTCCTTGAATGCTGTTTGTATTTGGTAAATATGAAAGGATAAATGTATTTTGCATTGTGTTTTCCTTTTTAGGTACCAACTGCTATTTTGATAGGGCCCAAGCTAGAAGTTTTCCAAATTAATGTTACTAAATTCGTTTTGCATGAAGCCCACATGCCGATGCTAATTTGAGGTTAGACGAGGGATTCATTTGATGCACGATGCAAATTTGAAATCTTGTTATGCTGACTAATGTATGAAATAAGCCAATTACAGATTGTCATTTTAGTGATATGCATTGCTATTATTGAATGCATTATTATTCAGGTGCTGCATAGATTACATCTTTTCCGCCGTTATGGACAGCTAGTAATGTTCATTTACATATATCATTTGGTGTTGCGACACATTTATATTGTGCTAGCTTTGTTAATATAGGGAAATAAATTCATTAACTTTTAATAAACTGGTGTGGTTATTCATGACTGAAAGGTCATGGTGCGCCGAAATATCAATTGTTGTTAATTGTGATGTGCCATATTGATCTACTTATTGAGAATCAAATATTGCTTGTTGTAGTTATCGATTATTGATTTGATTAGCCTGATTGCTCACGGATGAAGAGAGCCCAACTCGGTTAAAAGATTCATCGACCTCCGACGCGTCCAGGTACAGGTAAAATATTAGGGCCGGACGCGCTATCAATATGTGCTCTTATTTCCTTGGGCTGGTCATCTGTTGTGCACTTGCTGGCTAGTTCTCTAAGCCGGACATAGAACTTCTCTATTGATTCTCCTTCTTGTTGGCTCGCTTGGTGGAGTTTGAACCGCTTAATGCCCAGGGTATTATTGTGGGTCAAAATGAGCGCTGATTGCTCTCATGGCTGCATCATAGCTGTACACTGCATTGGTGTTGAGAAAGTGCCTGAAAAGTTTGTATGTCTCAGCTCCTCCAAAATGTAAGAGGAGCTACCTCTTTACGGCCCGTCCTGTTGTTGAGTGCCTTTGAAGTCGTTTTATGGCCTCCCTATCCATATCTTCCATTGCAGGGAAGCCGTTGTGGGCTCAGCTAGTTCTCTGAATGGTGGTAATGCTCCTACCATTGTGTGCTGCTGTGGCAAATGCTTGGGGGGTGCTGCCGTTGGTTGAGCATCTGCCATGTTGGACGGGGCATTGGACACTTATGTAGCCAATCAACAGTGGGCCCAGGTACACCAGGGTGCTCTCTTTCTGCTGTTGAGGCAAGCTGTATATGCCTTTGTAGACATTCCCCTTTTCCTTTCACCTCCTTGAGACTGTCGGGTTGACCCCACTCGGTACACTCTTTCACCCCTCTATGATACTGCAGGAACTTGTGGGGGCATGCATGAGATGGTGACAAAATCATCCAATGGGGCACCTGGCTGTAGCAGGCCTCTGCGGTGTGCACTGCCACAGTATGCAGCTAGTGAGCGCACAGGTGAGGCTGTGCGCCGGGCGAGGCAGGTTGAGCAGTTGCACGAGCGTGGGGCACAGCCAGGACACTTACTTGAGTGACGATATGTTTGACACTTCAATGTTCCCTTTGACAGGTGTGATGCACTATTAAACTGAAGCATGTGCTCCACTCAGCACAGCAGGATACGCTTGGATGGATGGAGACAGTCCAGCGTGCATATGCATCACACACGGTACCCCCAGTAGGCCGTGGAAGGCGGGGCTGCACTCCAGACCACGACATCAGGTTCCAGGGTGCAGGGAATGCAGGCAGAGGCTGCAAGCATCTGTGGGCATGTTGGCAGCAGGAAACAGTATGGCTGCACAGAGAAAAGCAGGCCGAACAGCAGGGCTGAAACAGATGGGTTCTCGGCAGTCTCAGTTCACTACAGGGCAGCGGGCATTATGGCCCAGGGGCATAACCTTTCTTTTGGCTCGTGCGGTTGGTAATAAGAATTGCGGTCTTGGCAGAGATGAGGTGTGTGTGCAGAGGACCTTTGTCGCCAGTGTGGCGGCACAACAGGGAACATTGTCCTGTATCAGAACTTGCTCTCAACAGCACTTGTTGAGTTAGCATCATTCAAAAGGAAGAAAAATACCAGCCACTGCAAGGTGACCCCTTTGTTCTCTGAGGATCTGATAGCTTTGTCACCAACTTGAAAGGAAATGGAGAGTCAACTAACAGGTTTACTGGGAAAACCTATGTAAAGGAAATTAGTCTAGCCAAAGACAAGTTCTTTGGAGGCAAGAAAAAATCTTCAAAAAACTATTCGAAGGAGATTTTTGGGATTGTCAAATCTATGACTCAACCCACAGTCGTGAATACCAGTCCAACATCTTTGCACGTTTTATGCAACAACCTATCTACATTCATCCATGACAAAATTGTGAAAATACATTGAATGTTTACCGTACCTCCACCTCTCACCCCGTAAATCTCCATGACAGCCTCTAAGTTTCTAACGCTCTTATCCATAGACCTTACAGCTTGAATATATTTTCTGTCATCTCTCTACAAAATATGAAATACCTTATCATTAATGCAAAATCAGGACCCCCCTTAGATCCCTGCCCCCTGATATAATTAAAATAGAAGCCTCCATAATCATACATGTTTTCTGTGATGTTTCATGGATACTACAATGATCACAGATGCCTGGAAGCAGGCTCAGGATATACTGCTATGAAAGGTGACCAGTGACCACCCTGAAGATCCCACTAATTACTGCCTCATATCTTTTCTCCCAGCTCCTGTGAAGATGCAGGAGAAGAATATTTACAACTGTCACAATACCTGGAGACCCATAACATCTTGCACCCTTCTCAATTTCGTTTTTGCACTGCCTACAGTACAGAATCTATGCTTCCTACAATATCTTGTCCTACAGTATCATATTCTTGATACGAGAGGCACAGCTGTCCTTGTCCTCCTTGACTTTTCAGAAGCGTTCAGTACTTGGCACTGATCGCTAGACTAGAAGATATCAGAGTCACAGGATGAGTGATCTCCTGGATAGCAAACTTTCTCTGTAATGGAACCCAGGCCATTTGGATTCCACCGTTTTCATCCAAACCATTGCCACTCCATTATGGAAACCAGCAGAGGTCTTTCTTGAGCCCCACTGGTCTGATCCACAGCATGAGCTTTGAAATCCTGCTGTATGCGGATGATGAGTAGTTCATCTTATCTGTGATGAATGATAATCCTCTATATGAAGAGAGGTTTAAACAATATCTTTTTTCTGTCTCTGTGTGACTGAACAACAATTGTTTAAAACTCTCAAGAAAGACAGAATTATTTGTCCTGGGAAAAACACATCTCTGGTCTGATAAGTGGTGTCCTACTGAACTTGGTTCACGCTCACCTGTTTCATCTGAGTCTGCAAAACATTTGAAGTCAAGTTTGATAATCAGTTGTGCTTCAAGTCCCAAATGAGTTCATTGACTGCAGTCTATTTTGGCCTTACAAAAATAATGAGGAAAGTGATCATAGTTTTACTCCACAATGCAAGAAAGATCACTTCCAGGTTAGACTACTCTAATTCTCTGTAGCTTGGCCCCCTCTCTTGATTTGTAAACTCCATCTGGCCCACAGAACTGCGGCCTGGCTACTGTTAAATCTGCTTAAATTCCACTCTGTTTCAACTAAAATCAGGGAATTTAATCAGCTCCCAATTGGAAAGAGGATAACATATAAACCATTATTTTTTGTCCATAGTGCCTTTTATAACACCGGTCCAATGAGTATTCAGAAACTTCATACCCATTAATCCCCCTTTAGATCTCTCAGATCTTCCATATCTGGACTCCTGCTGACCCGACATACTATCTTAGCCAAAGAGGAAGTCGTTCCTCCACAATTTTTGTTATTAAAGTGTGGAGCTGGCTTCCATTCGGACTTTGTGCCATCTTGAATCGTCCTCTCTTCACAAAAGAACTAAGAGGCATATTTATACTTGTTCTGCTCTGAATTTGCGTCATTTATTTTACACCAATGCAGTGCAAAACTAACTCCATATTTATACTTTGGCACTAGACCTGTCTAGCACCAAAGTTATGGAGTTAAAGTCATTTTTTGGACATGGAAACTTACCTTGCGTCAATGAGATGCAAGGTAGGCGTTCCCGTGCAAAAAATGACTCTATGGCCTTAGCGGCATATTTATCCTCGTGCTAAAATCACACACGGGGGAACGATGGGTCAAATAATGGTGCAAAGCTTGCTTTGCACCATTATTTAACGCCTGGGTCAGGGCAGGCATTAGGGGACCTGTGTGCCTATTTCCATGGTGGAACACCATAGAATAAGCCCACAGGTGCCCTCCCCAGGCCCCATGGACACCACTACCCACACCACAGGGACAGCGGAGGATGGGGACCCCATCCCAGGTAAGTACGAGTAAGCATTTTTTATTTATTTTTTAAATATGCCAAGGGGGGCTCTGAAATGGGCCCACCTAAATGGCACAGGGTGCAATGGCGATGCCCAGTGGACCCTGGTCCCCTGTGTTGGCCATTGGGGTAGTGGGCATGAGTCCTGTCTTTTCTAAGACAGTAGTCATGTGGTATGGATGGTTTTGCGTCAGAAAATGATGCTAGGCTGGTGTACTGCCATTTGTTAAATTTTGTTTTGACCAATGACTTTGTGTTTCACCACTGCGCATATTAGTTGCTCAATGTTCACCAGTAGCACATGGTATGTTTTGTTCAGTTTAGCCGCCTATGGGCTTTGACATTGCATTAGTCTGTATTCTGCCTATTGGCTTTGACATGGCATTAGCCATTACTTTCTGTATTCAGTTGAGCCGCCTATGGGCTTTGACATTGCATTAGTCATTACATTCTGTATTCTGCCTATTGGCTTTGACATGGCATTAGCCATTACTTTCTGTATTCAGTTGAGCCGCCTATGGGCTTTGACATTGCATTAGCCATTACATTCTGTATTCTGCCTATTGGCTTTGACATGCTGTATCCAGTCTAGCCGCCTATTGGCTTTGACATTGCATTCCTATTGGCTTTGACATGATGTATTCAATTTAGCTGCCTATTGACTTTGACATGCTATTAGATATTCTGCCTATTGGCTTTGACATGATATCATATATTACATTTTGTATTCAGCTCCGCTGCCTATTGGCTTTGACATGATATTCAGCTCCGCTGCCTATTGGCTTTGACATGATATTATATATTGCATTTTGTATTCAGCTCAGCTGCCTATGGGCTTTGACATGATATTATACATTGCATTTTGTATTCAGCTTAGATGCCTATTGGCTTTGACATGACACTAGACATTGCATTTGATATTTAGGTTAGCTGCCCATTGCCTTTAACGTGGAGTTAGACATTGCAGTTGAGAATCCAAGCTGTATTTTTCCAAGCTGTGTTTTTGCACCAGAGAACCAAGATGTTTTTCTCACAGTAGACTAGACATGATAAGAGAGAGTACATGGGTGTTGTTTTCTCTTCGCTTGAGCTTGGGAACAGGAGTAGTCTTGGAGACCTGGCTAGTCTCCAAAAGGCTTGCTCAGTTTCCCAGGTCTGAGAGGAGGGGGCACACCTTTGTAACGAATGTAACAGGCTGCAGAGAGTCAGATTCGAATCTGCCGGACCTCGTGCTGGAGCTTGGCGCCAGCTGCCAGCATCCCGTGTGGGTAGATGAAACTCTTTCTCGCGGCTGACAGGGGTCATCAGCTTGCAGACCTTAGAAAGATGTAGCTGTAAATAGTTCCTACACGGTGAAGTATTTGTTTTGCTTTGCATTCAATATCTTATAAATATAACCTGCTGTGTATATTGCAAACTGATATATTTTGTTTGATTAACGCGGACTTGAAAGCTACTAATTCGTCATTCATTCATAAACATTGTGGTTGAGGAAGAATTAACAACAATAAAAGTCTTCTTTGACCTCACAAGTGCCTTTCTGTTGTGTTATGTTAGTGCTTAGAAACTAAATAAGAGGAAAGCACTACAATTGGTACCTGGAGTCGTGGGGTCGGTCATTAAGAGGTGATTAAGAAGGGGTTTGACGAGTTAGTAGATTTCTAAGTGCACACTTTAAAAGTGTAATTGTTTTTGTTGTTTGGAGAATTACAGATTTTTTTTTTTGTTGTTTGGAGAATTACAGAAATTGTTTTGTTTGGAGAATCACAGTAGCACGGCAGACCATGTCATGTGTTGTTAAACTGCCTGATGGTGCTACGAAAAACTGTGAATTGTTTGTTGTTTGGAGAATCACAGTAGCACGGCAGACCATGTCATGTGTTGTTAAACTGCCTGATGGTGCTAAGAAAAACTGTGAATTGTTTTCTGTTTGGGGAATTACAGAAGAAAATGCATGTGTAGCTAAAATGCCTGATGTAGAAAACGTGTCTTAACACTTTTGTATATGGTCACTGTGAAAAATAATATGCAGCTGCGCGCTTGTGATTTGGCAAATGAAATAATGCAGACTTTAGGTTTTTGCGCAGTGCAAGAAGGAAATACTTATGTACATGTAATTCAAGAACAAGGAAAGAAAATAGTGCCCCTAGCTAGAATCATACAATGGATCTGGTACTTGCAAGACAGGGCTAGAGTACCACAGGTAAAAGAGTTACCAATGAAGTTGTGTGCACCATTTGAATTCGTGTCCACTGAAGATAAAAAGCATGTTTGTTTTACTAATGATTCATTGACTGAAATGTTGCTTTCTGGCACAGTAGAAGGAACAGCATTGTATAATGTGTGTCTGATTTTAAAGCAAGAGCTACGTGAGATGTGTCATTTTTACGCTGATTTTTGGTTCATTGCTAATGTTTTAGCACCTAACTGGTTCAATTACCTTGCAGATGTTAATGAGAAAAATGCAGAGAGAGAAGTGTTCACCCAGAATTCTGCCTTAGTGGGGATGGCTAAGTGGGTGCCCCAGAAATGTGAACAGCTGAGAGAAAAAGCCACTTACAGGTGGGCAGAGATGAGAGAGATGCACATTCCCCTAGATTTGATAAAAACTGTGCAGCACGCACAAAAGCAATCTGTCATGCAAGCAGTCACAGAGCAGTTGGGGAGAGGAAAGTTACCAGAACAGAAATGGCAAATTGATCAGGTTTTAGGGAGAGTGATTGCTGCAAATTACCAAGGAAAAATCGAAATTATGCTGATACCTAGAAAATAATCTGATTTATTCATACAAATTGGAGACAGAATGGCCCAAATTGGCAAAAATGCAGTGAATGGAGGTTTGTTAAAGAAGGAGTCTGCCCCAGCCCTTCTGACAGTGCAAGAAAAGGGAAGCTGTGGCGCAGCAGATAAAAACCTCAGTGCTGATGTGTGGGCTGAAGCCCCAAGTGATCCTCCAGAACCTGCAGTGAATATAACAAAGGGCCCCAAAAACGTCCTGCTGATCATAAAACAGGGAAAGAAAGAGGAAGGGTGCAGTTTAAATGAAAAATGTTATTTGCAAGAAAAGTCATACTTGTTTCTTTTGCAGATCCTACCACGTTTCGCCACTGTCCCTGAGTGCGCTGTGTGGTCCCCCTTCCGGTGTGTGCGTGTGGGGTCGGGGAAGGGACCGAATCCCCAACCTGAACCTGGCTGAGTAAAGTGCCAGCACCATGGATCCATTTTGCGCAAACTGCGCCTTCAGTTCAAGTTCAACTTGTTTGATTGCATTTTTTTTTTTTCCTCTCCTATGGAACTCTGACTTTTGCTTACCTTCCAGCAAACCTTTCAGGTGGACCGTGCACCTTTACATGAGTAGAACTCATGCCACATCAAATTGCTAACACTGTTGAATTAGAGACTCATTCAGAGTATAAAAATTGCCCAGTCTTTTCTATGTAGATGTATCTGATGTGAAAGGTTATGAAATCAATGTGTTAATCCGCTTCTATTGCTTTACAGGGATTGCTTTGATCTGATGTTTTTTTTTTTGTTTGAAACAAGAGATATGTGAAACAAAAATTCATTGGTCAAAGGGCGGAATGTACTGCCATTTGTTAAATTTTGTTTTGACCAATGACTTTGTGTTTCACCACTGCGCATATTAGTTGCTCAATGTTCACCAGTAGCACATGGTATGTTTTGTTCAGTTTAGCCGCCTATGGGCTTTGACATTGCATTAGTCTGTATTCTGCCTATTGGCTTTGACATGGCATTAGCCATTACTTTCTGTATTCAGTTGAGCCGGCTATGGGCTTTGACATTGCATTAGTCATTACATTCTGTATTCTGCCTATTGGCTTTGACATGGCATTAGCCATTACTTTCTGTATTCAGTTGAGCCGCCTATGGGCTTTGACATTGCATTAGCCATTACATTCTGTATTCTGCCTATTGGCTTTGACATGCTGTATCCAGTCTAGCCGCCTATTGGCTTTGACATTGCATTCCTATTGGCTTTGACATGATGTATTCAATTTAGCTGCCTATTGACTTTGACATGCTATTAGATATTCTGCCTATTGGCTTTGACATGATATCATATATTACATTTTGTATTCAGCTCCGCTGCCTATTGGCTTTGACATGATATTCAGCTCCGCTGCCTATTGGCTTTGACATGATATTATATATTGCATTTTGTATTCAGCTCAGCTGCCTATGGGCTTTGACATGATATTATACATTGCATTTTGTATTCAGCTTAGATGCCTATTGGCTTTGACATGACACTAGACATTGCATTTGATATTTAGGTTAGCTGCCCACTGCCTTTAACGTGGAGTTAGACATTGCAGTTGAGAATCCAAGCTGTATTTTTCCAAGCTGTGTTTTTGCACCAGAGAACCAAGATGTTTTTATCACAGTAGACTAGACATGATAAGAGAGAGTACATGGGTGTTGTTTTCTCTTCGCTTGAGCTTGGGAACAGGAGTAGTCTTGGAGACCTGGCCAGTCTCCAAAAGGCTTGCTCAGTTTCCCAGGTCTAAGAGGAGGGGGCACACCTTTGTAACGAATGTAACAGGCTGCAGAGAGTTAGATTCGAATCTGCCGGACCTCGTGCTGGAGCTTGGCGCCAGCTGCCAGCATCCCGTGTGGGTAGATGAAACTCTTTCTCGCGGCTGACAGGGGTCATCAGCTTGCAGACCTTAGAAAGATGTAGCTGTAAATAGTTCCTACACGGTGAAGTATTTGTTTTGCTTTGCATTCAATATCTTATAAATATAACCTGCTGTGTATATTGCAAACTGATATATTTTGTTTGATTAACGCGGACTTGAAAGCTACTAATTCGTCATTCATTCATAAACATTGTGGTTGAGGAAGAATTAACAACAATAAAAGTCTTCTTTGACCTCACAAGTGCCTTTCTGTTGTGTTATGTTAGTGCTTAGAAACTAAATAAGAGGAAAGCACTACAGCTGGTTAGAGTCATTTTTTTTTACTCTAACCTGCCTACTGTCATTTTGTGGTGCAAAACCCTCTTCTCCTATACTGCCATCCTCACCCGGCTAGCGTCATTTTTTTTTTACGCTAGCCTACCCTTTGTGCCGGCTTGCACCATTCCATAAATATGGTGCGCGGCTGGCGCTCAAGAATGGTGCAAGCCGGTGAAAAGCTTTTTGATGCAAAACTGCGTTAGTGCAGTTTTGCACCAAAAAGTATAAATATGCCCCTAAATTCGTGGCTTTTCTCAGCACCAAAACCCTGCTGTCTGAGTGCATAACTTTCTGCTGTCCGGCTTCCAGCACCTAGAAGCCCATTTCTTGTGCATTAGTAGCTCTTTATAAATAATTTTTACATTACATTACAAAGTGGGCTGACCCATTGCCCAATGCGGCATGCTGCTGTGAGCGGAAGCAAAATGTGACTGACAATTGAGCAGACGAAAGAATAAAGCCGGCTGACCAAAATTTCCACTCTGTATGTGCATATCTATGAATTATTTTGAAAAACAATAGTCCGGTTCAACAACCAAACCTGTCTCAAAGGTCTGACCTCACATATGCCTGTCTGCAGTGCAGAATAATTCTGACTGAAAGTACCACTGACATTGATACCAGTGTTTCCTTGGGTGGATATGACAGCCTCACTTTGGGTTTTCTATGCCTTGTGGGGCACCCCATGTTTATCAAGGCAGACCTATTAAGGAAAATATGGGGATGCTTACATTGGTCTGAGTCAATGGAAGACACTCGTGTGCCCGGCAACTTGGTGCCTTTGCCCCCTCTTTGGGCTTGTGTAGGTTTGGTGTCATTTGACCTAGACTTCGGACCAGGCTAAACTACACACGAATACCCATTCATGTTCTGAACCTTGAAGAAGGATCACATTTTCCTTTGCTTTTTCTCCTGGTGGGAGGTTTGGTGATTTTTAAAGCCATTTTGTTCTGATGCCTGTTGCTGTGGATCTTGTGGCCATTCACTTTCACCTGGTGAAACCATGACCTCTCCATCTTCACATGATGGCTACTCTTTTGTCTGCAGTCATTGCAGGTCTTTGTGCAAATAACCTAATGTAAATTAGCCAAGTCTTGTCTCGGTTCTCTCAAAGAAACAACCAAACCTTGTTCCTCAAGAAGAAATAACCACAACTCATCACCTTCTTCCACTTCACCAAAACACTCCAACGTTTAGAACAGTCATACATAAACATCACCAAAGAAGCATATTGCACTTTTTGCAGTCTCTAAAATTCATCACACAGTACTGAGTTACCAGTTCTTTCATCTGTTATACTTTTTTTCACCTTCAGCATTTTATTTGCACTGAGATTGTCTGCTCAGAACAGCTTCTTTTTCTCCAGCCACCTTATGCATGTCGCAAGGCAAATGATACTTATCAAGTCATTTAAATGCTTCTGTAGTTCCCTAAAAGTATTTTAGCAACCTGAAGTCTTCCATGGTTGGAGAATATGTACATATTTGAGTTGATTTAAGGGTAAGAATACCCTAAACTGCCTCTATTTTTTAGTTTTTTTTCCCCCAAGACATGAACTCTCTTTTTAGGTCTCGCCTGAGATGTTGCATGCGCTGTCGCACTGCGATGATCTTTTGTTAACCCATTTAAAAAAAAGCATTGGCAAAGCCAATAGGTCTGGTGCTACCTGGCAGGATTGTGGCAATTCTTGTTTTGTTATTTTTTTCATTAATGTTAGGGAAAATGGTTCTTGGTCCAAAAAAAAGTAGAAAGAAGAAAGGAAAACATAAAGAAGGGAAGAAAGAAAAATAAGAAGAAAGAAGATACAGGAGAGAAAGAAGAAAGAAAGTATTTACTGCTCTAAAAGACAATGCTATCTCCTGTTTCCTGGAAAGAAAATTGTCTAGAGCTTTGACATTTGTGGAGCCTGGAAAGACTTGGGTAAATTGGAACACAGAAGTCCAGAAAGATTCATTTATTTAAAGAGTTGCGTACCCCTAACCTATCACCTGAAATCGGACTGCATCCATTTGGGAAGCAGGAATTTAGCATGTTTCTATTTCACAAAGCTGAAACGTTTAATTCTCAACTGTGATGAGGCTAGGGAACTACTGTTTCAGAGGGAAGGTTACTAGATTCCTGCCAATTGAGTCGTCTCAACATTTTAAACAATTTCCCAAAATTTCCAGGAATTCTGGCACCAAAGTCCTGGCTACAATGTTAATATACCTCTAATGCACAGCAAGGATGCTCTGGACCATTAAGAACTTGAACTTGATAACTGCAAAATGGCTGCTTCCATTGGAAAACTATGTGGGAGTTGTGAGGCTTTATGAGAAATATAGTGTCCTGGATCATATTCAGGTGCCTTGCGTAGCGCGTCCTTACCCAAAGCGTCCCTCCAAGATGCACCTTCAACATGCACAAGCAGAGAACTGTGCGTGCACACCTTTTAACTGTGAACGGATAACTGCAGGCCATAGCTTATTAGTGGAGGACCAAGGATTATTTGTATATGGCTGACTATGTCCAGAATGTTTTAGTTGGTGAAAATCTGTGTACTGGAATGCAGCCTGAGTAACAGTGATTGACATTAATGTAAGTACTTCTTCAGTCACTTTGTTGCAGTAGATGCAAGGGATATGCCCAGATGTCCCCATGATTACTGCGCCATAAGACTCTGTAATACCACAGTGATGAGGCCAAGTGGCTGAAACCGACCTACAATTGCTTGTATTCCCATCTGGAGTGGACCTCATTTATGAAGGCCCTAGCGGCACACTAGACCACTGGAGTGTCATTTGTTTTTATCCTCCAGTGGTGCTGTGTGCTAGCCCATATTTACAAGGCCACACAAAGCCACCTTGCATGGCTTTTCATGGCCTTCCAAATATGGACCCCTGCGTGAAAGGGGCATTCCATAGGTGTTGCTTGGGGTGTCCCACGCAACACTCATGGAACTCAAAGGGATCTGATGCATTCCCAGATTTACAAGTCTGGGAATGCATCAGATTCCTATGCTACCTCATAGGTGGTGTAAGAATGAAGCAACGGGGAGAAATATATTTATTTCTCCCTGTTTTTTCCTCTTCTGCAACACACATCTGCAAAACAGTGTCCCTTACTGCACAAAAACAATCATCCCCGCAGCGAGGAATCCTTCCACCATGACGCATGGGTGCCTGCGTTGGTACGAGTCATTAATTTGTGTACCAGTGCAGGGGAGAGGACAGAAATGTGCCGTATCTTATAGACATGGTGCATTTCTGCCCTTTTCCGGTGGCGCAGGGCAGCGCAGCAAGGCACTTGCTGTGCTGCCTTGTGCCACAGGCTACGTACAGTGATGCCCCTAGTCTGGTAGTTTAGGCTGGAATGTTCACAATGGAGCAGGTCCACGACTGATGCATATTGCTGGCCTTTGTTCAGAATGGCATTATGAGAAAAACAATGGACTGGAAGACAGCCTTGAGCAAACGTCAGTGGGTGAGATTTATACAACCATTCCTTCCATAACTTTCTTGGTTGTCAATTGTGACAGGAATGACTAGGCATGAATCCAATGCTCACTGTGCTAGAAGACTGAAGCTATAATTCACTGAAGAGGCCTAAGTAAACAGTGGTTACTTGTGTTCCCATTTAGAGAGATCCTGGACTGTAGTGTTGGAGGAGGACCTAGGCTGATTTGAATATGGTTGTCTGAAGGAATGGCACAATGGGTGAAAAATGAAGACTGGATTACAGCCCCAAACAATCACCAGTGGCTGTGATTAACTAAAGCATTCCTTTCATTACTTTGTTGTTTGATGCAGCTGAGCAGTCATGTTAAGAAGATGCAGCACACTTACATTGGGAGGAGTGGATCCACATCACCAGAGCTCAACACTTGACTGATATATTTTAATGGGCAGACATTCATATGGCTGTTGCAGTGGGGCTGCAGAGTGGTTTTCCTCAGATTAATGTACATAACAAGCTCAGTCATCAGGCTGGTAGCAATGGCAGGCTTCAGTTGGGCACTCGGGTGAGGCAGCTGGAGCCTGATAACAGAGGCTGAAAACACAGCAAGTAACGTATCAGCAATATTGTAAGACTGTATCATCATTCAGTTGGAAGTCTAATGTAGCAGCAGAGGAGGGAGGGTTTGAGAGGTCCATCATAGGGTGTTCCATACATCTTTTGTGTGGGCTTATCTGGGTCTTTTTGTTGGTACAGACCTAATGAACCATTCCGTTAAGTGTAGCATCAGGCCATTTCAGTTGGGTCAAATGGATTTTAGGGCACCATTGTTCCTCTCTACCGTACCTATAGATTTGGGGTGATAAGCTCAGTGGTAGTATTGATCTATTCCTGAGGCTTTGAACCCCTCAGGCTTTACAGATAAGATGAAGTGTGTTCCTCGGCTGCTCATGAAGAGCCTCTAAATTCCAAATCACCATGCAATAAAGTCCCTAAGTAAGAGTTTTCCAATTGTAATGGCATCTGCTCTTGTGCAGGGATAAGCTTCCAACACAAGTGAGCATAAAACTCCAAGGCATCTGGATAAAGGCAATCTAGAAGTGAATTAAGTAGCCCCAAGGGGGAGTGTGATCAATGGGAGTAGTCTTCATCCCTTTCCCAACATCATGGGACTGGCAGGTGACACTGGAGTGACCATGAGTTTGGACAATGGAAGAAAAGAAGGGGAGCGTATCAGTGGTTTGCAGAGGCACACCTCTCATCAAGCCGTTCTGTGATATGTCAGTCAAATCAATGTGGGGCTTAATGACATTATTATGCAGTTCCTACTTTGGTAATAAGACTGCATGTTTAGAACGGCAGCACCACTGAGTGTGGGGGACTGAGGGCAACCCAGGCACATCAGTGTCTCACCCAAACCTCCAAACCTGTCAGGTTGAAAGGTGGTTGTGGTGATCTGAACCTGACACTGACTCATCAGGGATTTCGTGGAAACAAATCATACTTCCTTCATCCAGTTACTCATGCATGCTAAGGTGAGACACAAGATACGAAATGGATTTTCAATGTATTTATTGACACAATCACATTCTGGTATGAAAAGCATGTGCTGCAATACTTAGGCAGATGAAACAAAGCAAGGTAACCAACATTAAAATCAGAGTGAAAAAGATGGACAACTCCACCATGTTGTGTGGTTCCAGTTGTTCTAGAGATTAATACCTAACCCTATGTCTACATCTGAGTGCATGGTGGCTGCAAGTCTCTGCCTGGCCAGATCTAATGGATTTGCCGCACCCCCATACCTGGATAGAATAGCAGGGGTCTGCCTGTTTTGTAGATGCCAATCCTCTTGGAAGGCTGAGAACTCAGTGCCAGCAAAGCTGTCTGTCATGTACCAGGATAATCATGACTGGAATGCCAACTACCCCCCTTGGAGCAATGTGTAGTTTATATAATATTCTCTGCCCAATATGGAACACAATTCTGATGTAATGCTGTGTCACAGAGATAGAAGCTGGCTCTTGGACTGGCAAAATTAGTTAGCATATCATGTGCTGCATTTAACAGCCTTTGACAAAGGAGTACAGGTTTTACGTGGTGCATAGCTGATTAAATGTACAGCATGAGCCATGCCTTCTTAGAATGAAGCAGCTGCTAAAACATGTAAAAGCAACTGCTAATACATGAATAAAAACATGTATAGATGTAAATAAGGCACAAGCTGAAAACTAAGCCAAGACAGGGATGTCCATCCTAGCTACTAAAATGGTCTTCTCAACAACATGAATAGTTACAATCATGAGCTTCCCTTTTATCAAGGCTTGGCATAAGATATGAAGGGTACAAAGTGGAACAGCTGACAGCAGTAATATGAGAAACGTTGTTTGTTGGGAGAAGAAGCATGGATCATGTCCTGCGAAGGAGCTCCTTACCACACAGGTGTTGGGTGGTTCACCATGCCCAAGACAAAGAGGCCCAGTGGTGTCACTACACTTAATATCATTATACACAATGGAACCCCGTGACTGACAAAGTTTTATCTTAGAATGTTAGGGAGATGCATACCATGACCAAGAGGTACAAAGTCTTTTCCCATGTGAATAGACGAGGGGTTCAAATAGCACTCCTACAGGAACAACACCTACCAGCCAAATAGAGGGGAAAGCACTGCAACACAGGTGGAGGGGGTAAGCTTATTATTCTGATTACTCAGCCTATGCAAGGGGAGTCATAGCATGGATACACTCTGGGGTCCCCTTTCAACACACAGGTTATCTAATGGACCCTGTGGGTAGATGTGTTGTGGTCACTGGCCGGCTAGATGGCCATGACGTAGCCATAGAAAGTATCTATGGGATAAATGTAGACCAGGCAACATCCTTTGCTGGGCTCTTGAGCTAACTGACTCACCACTTAGTGGGCTCCATAATCATGGATGGGTTACAAATGTGTAGCAGATCCCCTACTCGACCGTTCCCACCCCCAAGGGATTCCCTGACCAACAGAATGGTGCGTACGTTCTCCGACTGTCAGGTGGGGTGGGGGCTGGTAGGCATATGGCGCGTACACCATTGGGGGGAATGAGACTATGGCCCTCATTACGTGTCTGGCAGTCTTAAAACCACCAGACTCACGGTCTCGGCAGTTGTAATCTGCAAGGGTGGTGCTGCATGGATTACCACTCCCTTATCCACCAGCCTTTTCTTGGCAGTTGGACAGGCATGGAAAGGCTGGCAGAATGGGGGCATCGGCCCTGCATGGGCAGTGCAGAGGCCCCCATAAACAGCCCTGTTGCGCTTTTCACTGCCCGAATTATGCTGTTTCTGCCCACCTGCCAAGCGGGAAACTTGTCAGATGGTGGTACGTGTTTTGCAGGCATCCTCCGCTTCCCGCCAAATGCATAATGATAATTTCTTTTTTTCAACTCTACATGACCTATACTTGTGTCTGGACTGCCTCTTGTGCACATCTGACGTCTATGGTTTTGTATGAACCACGGAGTACCTCTCCAGAAGTATCTCTTACCATAACCCGTTATTACTACAGCTATCATGGGAGAGGGCACAAACATGCATCACATCGGGGAGACTAAAACCAGAGTCACTAGAAGACCCAGTCTTCCAGGACTCAGTAGGGACTGACATGCGCTAAATACTTTAGGGACTGCACAGTCTCAGCATCATCCTCTCCGGTGGAAAGGCACACTTTGAAAACTGTGATCAAGGGTCGATGTATAGCTAGCTCAAAAGGAGTCCGACTGACTTTTTTGATGAAAGCCTTATCATTTGAAGAAGCTCTATCGCTCTATCGAACAACGCAGGCCAGGCCATCCAGAATTACAATCTGACCTAGTAGAGGCCACAGAGAAGGTCGCGGAGGAGGTGGAACGTTTAAGATGCTTTGACTACAGAAATGTTATTGTATGAATGCATTTGAATAGGGACTGCACTGGCTAGGCATTCAAACCCAGCAAAACGGGGTTTGGTTACAGTGGAGCTAGACATGGACCAGGGGCCCAAAATATGTCTGCAGGTGGACATCAACCGAGAATTCTATAGGGACTACTCAGACCTTTACTGAAGCATAACTGACTGACCAACTGATGATATTGCTGCCTTTTGAACACCACTTACTTTCCTAACAAATAAACCTGTGGAACCTGAGGAGCTGGATGGAGAAATTATTTTATGAGAAGTCTGAGCAGCCATAAAATTTACGGCTAAAACAACAACTGTGGGAACCGATGGATTCCTGGTTGAGTTCTACTCTGCATATGCTAAGGACCTGACCCTCAAATTAGTGGACCTCTACAAGACAGCAAGGGAGATGGGCTACTTACCTTCCATCATGTGGGAGGCCTTAATCGTGCCCCTACTTAAACCGGGGAAGTCAGACCAACACAGAAAGGCACACTAGCCATTATCAATGTTAAATACCGATTATAAAATTCTTTCTAGGATCTTGGCCACTCAGCTTTTCTTTCACATGCCTACACTTATACACTCAGACCAGGCAGGATTCAACCCTGGCTAAACTATGGCACTTAACATTCGCCGACGCTTCACACTGTTATAGGCTAATAAGAACATCCGAGTGGGGGCGGCGATTTCGACCTTCGATATAGAGAAGGCCTTGATAGTTTGGAATGGTCTTACCTCTACAGTGTCATTGAACGCGTTGGCCTAGGACAGAGATTTGTAGCCTGGACTAGGCTACTGTACACTAACTAATAATGCAATACACTGTTCCTAGGTAACAAAGGGAGACAGGACGAGTAATCTGGAGTCCTATTTAATAGGAGCAAGAGTCCTCACACACCCAAATGGGTGTCATGCTTCATCATCGGACAAGCTCCTCGTCAGACCGGCGCTGCAATGTCTGACGGGCACCACCCATCTGGGGGGCTCTTTGCCGGAGATCTTTTCTCGATGATGCCACTCTATCCCGCAGATAAGTAGGGGGAAAGAAAATGGGGAGAGTTCAAAGAAAGAAAATAAAATTGGCTCAGGACCCTTAATGAGTACTTAACTTTATTCTGTCTATGTGGGGTGAAGGCCAAGATTAAAATATTGATCAGGAGAGTGAGATAGAGATAATGCTCTGCCACTCTCTAACTGTATGTCTAATAACGGAGGGTCAAAAAACTGTAAGACCCTCCTCATAATCGGGTCGACATGTTTCGCGTCTTTGTGGTCCACATGGATCCAATGACGCTTCTTCAGGACCTAGTGTAAAAACTTCTCCAACTACAAGCTAAATTGGCTATCACATATCAGAACTGACAGTCAAACAAAAAGTTATCGTCAGTCACTTACATGAGTCCATTATGACCCTTATTTAGTTCCTATTCGTCACCCCTCCCACATTGAGTCAGGGCTTCATGGGATCACGCAGGCCAATGGCCAGGTTCGTTTAACACACTATGTCAAGAGCCTGGCGACGGGCGGCTCCACCTAACCCTGGATGCGCTCCCGAAAGAGTACACTAACCCCATAGACAGAGTCTGGACAGACCGCCTCATTTTAAAGAGTTATGATGTGGGCCGGGCGACTAGACAGAGCTGCCCCTTATCGCTCTTACTCTTTGCCCTGCAAATGGAACGATTATTAGGGCATACCCCGGAACATTTGAAGCAGCATTAGGGAAGTCGATTTTCCATTAACCATGTGTTTCTCTCACACATTCATCCTTTACAGTTCTGTGCATTTGGGTCCTAGTGCACTTGCCTATCCACCCCATTTATGCACTATTTCTAGAGCCCACTCCCTCTAAAATATCGATTTGCAGACATGCAGTATTTGTATCCAGACTCCTCCCATATCTACCTACCCAGTAGTGGTGTGGCAAAAGAAACCCCTGGGTGGTGGTGTGGAGAAAGGAACTGGAAATTGGTAAGAATACTAGAGCATAGTGCTGCTCCGAGATGCCAGACATCAATGAGGATCTCTTGACATAGCCAAGTCCTGGGAAACATTAGTAGAATCCTTGAAAAACCCTGATCCCTTAACACCGAATGGACACCTGGTACTCCCTAGAAAAGACTCCAAATCTGAAAAATAACCCTTCCTGAGAGGTATGCAGAAGGGATGTTTGCAATGGTGAAACACCACTGAGATGAGACCAATGATCTATGGGACCACTCACACAAAGGAGCTGTAATTCCAGACACTTACGGGGACTGAAGTATTTAGGGCACATGCATGGGTGAGGCGGGCATTAAGGGGTGGGAACCTCCTGGATTAGTTACAAATGCTGATGCTGTCTTAGACACTTGTTGGGAAAAGCGATTACATAGTATGCCATGACAGCATGTTGTCTTCTAATGATGAAAAGCAATAAAATCAGTTTAAAAAAACAGTAATATGAGAAACAGATAATAATAGTATTTCATATCTAGACCATCTGGCAGTAGAAAGGTGTTGAGTTTTGGTAGTGAAAAGAAAGGTAACAACTTTCTGGAACACAGCAACAATCAGAGCGGTTCTTAGTACAATGTTTTCAGAGGCTTCAAAAAGATGGGCAGCAGCGACCACAGAGCAGAGACGTGGGTTTGGGTAGTCCCAAAGTGGGTACAGGTGTCAGTGCATGTGTTTTTAGTACAAATGCTTTTTTTGAGTTCTTTAGATCACTGCAAAGTTTCAGAGGTGACTTTTCCGACATAGACTTGCAGGGACTTTGCCTTACTGGCTTAGCTTAGGATCCACTGTCTATTGTACCCTTCTATACCCAAGAAAGTGTGTACCCAAGAGACGGTCACTGGATTGGGCAAACTACACTCAATGTGCTCCAGTGACAGCAATCGCCAGCTGAGAGTTTGTTACCAAGGTATCATACACAGGAGAGGCAAAACTGCAATTTCTTTCTTGAAGCCTTGCACCCCTTTACTTTTTTGGCCAATTTAGTGAATAGGTGGGGAGACGACTCCTTGTGGTGATCTGATGTAACAGACTCCAAGAAGTGATCATAGATGTATTGCACTAAAGTAGACACAAGGAAAGACAGAAGTGTCCAAGTCTTCCTTTAAGCTCAGGAAAATGTTGATGGAGACTGAAAATCCTTATGGGAACCTCCACTATGAAAGTTGAGATCCACTGAATGAGAATGTGAAGAGGAACTGTTTCTCTTTGTGAATGGGGATATAGAAGAAAGCAGTACATGGTAAACCATTTAGCGTTTGCAGGATGCAAGAAAAGATGATGGCAGGGTTAGGGACTAAAGCAAAGATAGAAATACCTACATTCTTCATGGATCATATCCCGCAAAAATATATACCTGTTGGTCTTTCCCAGTAGATACAATTAAGGTATTTTATCTAACAATTGGTATTAAAACTCCTGTATAATGAGGTCTGCAATTACAGGATACATCTCTTCCAGTGCCACAGGTATGAGGGATATTGAGGGATTTGAGCCAGCTTCTTTTGTTGGTTGATATTGATTTTTTTTTTTACAGGTTGAATTGAGGCAGTCAATCCCACAACATTGGCACCTGCGGACCAAATGCGAAAGGCACCTCGCAAAGCAAACTGGTTGATCGGGAGCTAATTCATTGTTATTAGCAGCAGGTCAACAATTGGTATTCTCACAGAGCACGACTAGCACCTCGTGCTTGCTGTGCTGAGTATAATTGAGTATAATTGGGTAGAATTGAGTAGGAAAGCGTGCTTATTGGTACCAAGTCCAATGGAGATAGAGAAGGGGTCAGAGATGTGATGGAGGACACGTTGGTTAAATATACTCACTTTGTCTATGGACAAGACCCAAAGAAGTAACTAGGGAATCTCAGAGGTTTTCAGGCAGAGTGGCTAGCACTGGTGTCGATAAGGCAATTGATGACTTTACCGTTCTTCAAGCAATCAACATGGGGACATTTCTGGTGTACTGGAATTACGGTTTTAAGATTCAGGGAACAGTTAAACCTCTTTGGCTGTCATAAAACTCAGGATAAAAATTTTCTTTACCTTGAATAAGTGCATGTGGGTCTGGAAGACCCTGAACATTGGAAGCAGCTTTAGGCCAGCCCGTTTTCCAATACCCATGTGTTTCACGCATTCATCCTTTACGCTTCTGTGCATTTGGGTCCTATTGCACTTTCCTATGTGTCCTAAATGTGCACTATTTTTAGAGCCCGCTCCCTCTAAAATATCGATTTGCGGACACGCAAACTTTTTCGCCAGACTCCTCCCATGTCTACCTACCCAAACAGCCTATTGTGCTGTTGTCTTTTACCCAGCATTTTAACGCAACACAGACAATGAATTTGAAACAACTCATACAATGCAAACAAGAAAACGAAAAATGGTTTGAGCACTTAGGATGCACCTTAATTTGGTTCAATGTGTTTAAGCTGTCCAGCTCATCAAGTCGAGAGCTAAAACGTGGTCCACACCAGTCCCCCTGGGGAAACACAGACAATGAATTTGAAACAACTCATACAACGCAAACAAGAAAACGAAAAATGGTTTGAGCACTTAGGATGCACCTTAATTTGGTTCAATGCGTTTAAGCTGTCCAGCTCATCAAGTCGAGCGCTAAGACGTGGTCCACTCCAGTCCCCCTGGGGAAATATCTCCCTTACCTCTGTCGCCTGAGATTATCATGTGGAGTCGGGCCCTGCAGTCCCTTGTTCACACAGTTCACACAGTGAAGGCGATTCCATGCACAAAATGAACCAAGTTCGTAAAATAAAACAAACACTTGGGAAAGCATAGAGAAGTCTAACTTGCGTTTAATGCAAAAATCGCCATCAAGCCCTAATAATAAGCGACACAATGACCTTTTGAACGGACCAGAGCCTTGCCCCGTAATCAGTTGGAGCATGTAATTCTAAAATCCACACACGTTGGTGGTTAATTTTCGCATTTTTCCTCAACGCAAGTAAAGAGAAGTAAAAACTCGTAATAAAAACGAAAAGAACAGCTAAGCTACAGATAAACAGTAATGAACATGTGATAGTGCGTCCAGCTCTAATATTATACCTGTACCTGGACGCGTCGGAGGTCGATGAATCTTTTAACCGAGTTGGGCTCTCCTCATCCGTGAGCAGTCATGCTAATCAAATCAATAATCGATAACCACAACACGCATTATCAATAAGTCGATCAATATGGTACATCACAATTAACAACAATCAATATTTCGACACACCATGACCTTTCAGTCATGAATAACCACACCAGTTTATTAAAAGTTAATGAATTTATTTTCCCTACATTAACAAAGCTAGCACGATATAAATGTGTCGCAACACCAAATGATATATGTAAATGAACATTACTAGCTGTCCATAACGGCGAAAAAGATGCAACCTATGCAGCATTTGAATAATAATGTATTCAATAATAGCAATGCAAATCACTAAGATGACAATCTGTAGTTGGCTTTTTTCATACATTAGTCAGCATAACAAGATCTCAAATTTGCATCGTGCGTCAAATGAATTCCTCATTTAACCTCAAATTAGCATCAGCATGTGGGCTTCATGCAAAACTAATTTAGCAACATTAATTTGGAAAAACTTCTAGCTTGGGCCCTATCAAAATAGCAGTTGGTACCTAAAAAGGAAAACACAATGCAAATGTACATTTATCCTTTCATATTTACCAAATACAAACAGCATTCAAGGAAGTCTTCATCCCACAGGTACCGGATGCGATCAGCACGGGACAGATTTCAAAGGGGCAGGGTGAACGGGGCAAATTGCCTCGCAGCGGCAAGATAAATGGGCAAAGTTACTTCATAAGGTGGAAGGGACAAATCAAAGTTAAAGTCTCTAGGGTGAGAATTATTTAAAGTCTCTTTCTCTCGATTAAAGAAAGCATCAAAGTGTCATTCAAAATGGCGTCGAGCATCAAATTGGCATCGTAGAAGATGGCAAAATGGCGAAGTCGGAAAAATGGACAAAAATGGCTGAGTTCTCTTAGTACACCAGGTTTAAGTAAGAAACAGTCCAAGTTCTGTAGGGTCTTCCATTGGAGGGTTCATAGGTTGGCTTCAAATTGTCCAATAGGAAAAGTCTTTTTACTAGCTCCTACTTATGCATATACTATCCTTGGAGCTTGGAACACAAATTGCAACATGATTGGCCAATTAATTTACTATCAGAGCTTCCATTGTCCGCACCTGCAGATTGACCTTGAAGCAAAAGGGATGAAGCCAGGCTGGTACGAAACCTTGAAGATAAGCATGTTAACCATCTCTACTGGAAAAATACAACTTCGAGCATGAATATACGTTTCATTAGTCCATGGAAAAATACACGCAGTTAAAACGTGAGACCGGGCAACTAGGCCAAAGCCTCCACTAAATTTAAGCTAAGCAAAGAGTTTCAAACAGTAAGAAGTCATGGCATACATTTACGGTTATGTCAGATTAGTACAATTTTAATTCTTCATGTTTTATAAAGCACGCTTATAAATGTTGGCAAACTATTCTGAGGGCACATTTTCCCTCGTACATTTTTATTTAGTCGGTTAAAATCACACTTCATTATATTTAAACTACGTGATGTGCATGAATATATGTCGAACCCTCTTTTCTGCGTCATCAATCCCTCCTCTGATGACTATTTGTCATCACATCAAATCTCTCCACAAATTTTATTCCATTAAAATTCTGTCAGTTCCCTTGTTCTTTTAGTTCCCTTTGATCTTTCCCTATATAGTTCCAGCATTCTGTTCTCCATTTTCTTTTCCTTTCTTCTCTTCATTCTCGCTATTATCAATAGAATTCCTTTCTTTATTCCCCAGATGCCTAATATGCAAATTAGTACTATTAGTATCCCCTTTATTATTTTTAGTAATAATCCATTCCAAATGCGGCCGAGCCAGTTTCCCACTGAAGCAAGCCCTTTTCCAACTTTCTCCCAAACTCCTGGTTCTTTCAATTCTTTCAAGTCTGCACTTTCTTTTGTTAAATTCGCAAGCATTGTTTTAATTTTTCCACTGTTGTCTGGTATATATGTACAACAGTGACGCGTACCAAGCATTTTGCAAACTCCGCCATCCTTTGCTAAAAGAATGTCTAAGGCAAGCCGATTTTGAAGAGTCATAGCTCTTTCTGCTGCAAGTTCAGCATCCATCAGGATTATAGCACCTGAAAACTTTGTCAACATGTTATCCACAATAGTAGACAACGTTCGTATTTTAATTGAATTCAATACGACTCCTAATGAAGGAATCATTGCTCCAAATATATCTCCCACCACAGCAGAAGCTGTCTCTCTTTTCTGAATATGATGTGATCCAGACATCTTCGGAATTTTCGTTAAGTCATCCAGTTGATAAACCTTTGGGAACACTATACCCAAATAACATCTCCCCCACCATCCCTTAGGAAGACGATAATAGGTGTTGTACCCACAAATGTAATATACACCAGGAATGACTGGGTCCAGTCCGTTCAGCATGAATGTCCATTTAGCTTTGAAGATAAACGTATGTTTACACTCACTCGCTCCCACAAAAATTTTGTCATAATATGACTCGCCGCGGTATTTACAAAATTTCCCTACATGCCAAGCATCTAAAGCTATTTTCCCTTGTGTCCTTATTGCAGCAAAAGCATAATTATCTATAGAGGTCCTTTTGTGTAGCTCTTTCTCCAGTTTTTCATTCATTTGCACCCTCCTATCATCCGTGCGATCTAAAAAGCTTATTTCTACTGCAGAGAGTGAGCAGGTAAGATTTTTTCTATGAGCGTGAGCTGTTTGGAAGGGCAACATTGGTTCGAAAAATTCTCTCATTAATTTAGCATCCCAATCTTTAGCTGTCTGACTCAGTTGCGTTATTATAGGGACATATGCAAAAGTAACATCATAATTAGAGTAAAAATACTGAATGTGAGTTTGGCCATAAAATCTAGAAGATACTAAACTACATGTAATTCCATATGTAAGAGGCATGTGGTGATAAGTCACCCCTTCCGTTACTGATGTCGGTATTTGTGTACACACATAACAATCCTTCGCATCCATAGTCTCAACATATTCTTTTAGTAAGCGATAGAAAACGTTAAATGAAAGTTCCTTCTTATCATGCAAGTGTCTCTTGTCTTGTTCGAGTCTCTTCAGAGCTGTTAGTTCAGTAACAATAGCAGGTTTAGAAGTAAAAGCATCATTCTTCTCATTCTCATCCTTACCACGCATTCCAAGCACTATTGCTACAATTATTAGTACACATGCAGTTATCAAGCCTATACACGCATATTTACAATACTTCATTCTACGACTTTGTGTAGTGAATTTAGTCATGATCTGTATAGAATCAGAGAGCTGAAAACACCTTATATAAAAAAAACGAGTTAGCGGATAGTTACAAAGCTGAACGAGTGCAATGTTCACACAGTTTTTTTTCTTCAGTAGCTCAGTCTCTCATCGGTTAGCAGCGTTGTCTCAAAATCGGTTTCAAAGTCAATCAGGTTATCAATGTCTTATCAGGTTGGCAATGTCTTATCAGGTTAGCAATGTCTTAGCTGGTTGAAGCTCATTAAATGCTCAAGTGATCAATGTCTTTGGCAATTTTTCAATCAACAGAGTCCATGAAACTTTTGTTTTCGAATTGTAGTTCTGCTTCTTCGTTTTCAAGACTAAGAGTCACAAATTCGTCAGCCCAATCGTCGTTGACTACATATGCCCATTCCGGACCGGAATACCTTTGGTTTGGTATTCTTTTTCTTTTCAATTTTGCATCTCCCTTTGTTTCCTTTTCACTGGTACTTTCTTTCTTCGTTGAACCTTCTTCTTCACTCAGGACTGGTATTATGACAGGTATTTCTCTTCTTATACCTTTGACCTTGGCTCCGTCATTGTCATTCACCCTTTCTTTTATTCTCACTTTTACTGACGCTATACCTTGTTTCTTCTTTACGCTCTGTCCATTCGAGGGGCCTGCAACTTCCCCTGAGCGAGTTTGAACAGTTTCGCTCTGCTCTGTTGTGTTTTCTCTTTCGGGAAAGTCAGTCACACTTTCCTTCTCCTTTCCCTTATCGTCTGCTTCTGGGAAAGCCCTCCTCTGATCAGGCTCTCCTGCTTCTCCACCTGTTTTAAGTCTTTTGTCACCGTCTTTTTCTTCGAGTTCTTTATCACTTTCAGCTGCTTCAGGCTCCTTGTCACCTTCAGCTGATTCGTCGCTTTCTGAGGCTTCTACTTGGTCCTCCCCAAGTGAGTCATTTGCTTCGTCCTCAGAAAATATCTCGCCTTCCTCAATTTCTATTGGTTCTCCTTTTTCTCTCTCTCGTTCTGCCTTGGTACTTTCCACTTTATTGTCACGAGCCGATGTTTTTAACGCATCAACTTCCTCTTCTGTAGGACACAACACCCTCTTTGTGTGACTGGCGTGAATCCAGTTGGGAACTCCCGCACACTTCACATCGGTAGTGGTCGTCAGGATCACTTGGAAAGGGCCTTTCCAACGGGGTTCCAGACACGACTTCCTCACGTGCTTCTTTATCACGACCCAGTCACCTGCTTTAAGTGTGTGTCCTGGACCTTGGATCGGTGGCAAGGTGGTGGCCTGCACCTGGTGAGAGAAAGAGCGAACCACGTCAGCTAGACCCTTGCAGTAGTCTAACACCATATCATCTGTAATATTCAAAAGCGCATTTGCAGGAACTGCAGGAAGTCTCATGGCCCTGCCCATGAGAATCTCGTGCGGGGACAATCCAGTCTTTCTGTCAGGGGTGTTTCTCATTGACATTAACACCAAAGGTAATGCGTCAGGCCATTTCAAGTTTGTCGATGCGCATATTTTCGCCATTCTCGATTTCAGTGTACCATTCATTTGTTCCACCAATCCTGATGCTTCAGGGCGATAGCTACAATGCAATTTTTGCTCAATGTTCAGCGCTGCGCAAAGTAACTTTATCACCTCGTTATTGAAGTGACTTCCCCTATCTGATTCTAAAGAGATCGGGAATCCGAAGCGCGGTATCAACTCTCTCAAGAGTAATTTTGCGACTGTGAGGCTGTCATTTCTACGTGTAGGGTATGCTTCAATCCAGTGACTAAAAATGCACACAATCACCAACACATACTTCAAACCTCCATGCACAGGCATCTCAATGAAATCCATTTGCATCCTGCTGAAAGGACCCCCAGCCCTTCCAATGTGGCTCAAATTTACAACTGTTCCCTTTCCTGGGTTCATCTGCTGGCAAATGACACAACGATGGCAAACTGCTTCAGCAACTTGACGGAATTTAGGTTTAAACCAATCAGTTTTAAATAATCTTATCATGGCATCCCTCCCAAGATGAGCTTGTCCATGGTAGAATCGCGCTAACTGCGATAAAAGGCTATTTGGCAAGACAAATTTCCCTTCATTTGAGACCCACAACTCATCTGATCTCTTTACACATTGTGATTTAGTCCAGGAGACTTTCTCTTCCTCGCTGACACTGTTCTGTAACGCTTTCAATTCGTCCATGGTATCTACAACTTTCAGGGCAAAAGTTTCACTTTGTTCAGGCTCTGGCTCATTTATCAAATTCCATTCATCCCTGAGCAATATACAGTTCAATGCGCAAAACCTTGCGACTTGATCCGCATATGCGTTTCCCAGGGAAACATAGTCTTGTCCTTTTGTATGTGCGCTACACTTTACCACTGCAACTTCTGCCGGCATTTGGATAGCGTGCAACAGTTCTCTTATTCTTTCCCCATTTTTCACTGGTGACCCTGAAGAAGTCATGAAACCTCTCTGTGACCATAGTTGCCCAAAATCATGCACTATTCCAAACCCATACTGGCTATCAGTATAAATGGTAACTCTCATCAATGTAGAAAGTTGGCACGCTCTGGTAAGGGCCACCAGTTCGGCTACTTGTGCAGAATAAACTCCTTGAAGCCAGGACGCTTCCAAAACACCTGTTACAGTACATACAGCATATCCTGCCTTCAATATTCCCAATGCATCTCTTCAACATGAACCATCAACAAAAACAATTTGATCATTTTCATCCAACCTGGTGTCTTTGATATCAGGTCGTGGTTTGGTGCAAAATTCAGTCACCTGTCAGCGTTCTCAATTTCAGCATTTTCACTGGGAAGCAAGGTTGCTGGATTCAACATGGTGCACCTTTTCAGCTGCACATTAGGTGAACCCAGAATTATTGTTTCGTACCTTGTGAGTCTAGCACCAGTCATGTGCTGCGTTCGGGAGCGTGTCAAGAGTATTTCAACTGAGTGAGAGACCATGACTGTTAAAGGGTGTCCCATCACTATTCCTTCACTCTGAGTGAGGCTGATACCAACTGCTGCTACGGCGCGCAGGCATCCTGGAAGTGCTGCTGCAACCGGATCCAAAGTAGCTGAAAAATATGCTACTGGTCTGTTCACGCCGCCATGGGCTTGAGTCAAGACAGACAAGGAACAAGCATCACGTTCATGACAAAACAATGTGAAGGGTTTCGTGTAGTCAGGCATACCTAAAGCTGGAGCCCTACACATGCATTCCTTCAATTCAACAAAAGCATCCATCTCATCTCCTTTCAGTTCGATCACATCCAATGCATCTTTCTGGGTCAATTTCAGCAAAGGTTTGGCTAGTGTTGAAAAGTTAGGAATCCATTGCCGACAGTAGCCAACCATCCCCAAGAACTTTCTCACCTCCCTCCTAGTTTTTGGTGGACTCATTTGAAGTACACTTGTTATTCTCTCCTTCATTATTCTTCGTGACCCCTTTTCAATTTGATGACCCAAATATTTCACTTTCTTCTGGCAAAATTGTAACTTCGAAGGAGACACTTTATGTCCATTCCTTCCCAAATGGTTCAGTAGAGCTATAGTGTCAACGGTACAGTCATTTTTGGTCTTGGAGGCAATCAACAAATCATCAATGTACTGTACCAGGGTTGACCCAAACGGCAAGTCTAAAGCCTCCAAATCCTTCTTTAGGATCTGATTGAAAATCGATGGTGATTCCGAAAACCCTTGAGGAATTCGACACCAACTGTAGACTCTGTCCAAGAATTTGAAACAAAAGAGAAATTGACTGTCCTCGTGAAGAGGCACGGAGAAGAATGCTTGTGACAGGTCGATGACTGAGAACCACTCAGCATCGCAGGGAATTTGAAACATAATCACAGCTGGATTTGGTACTACAGGGCAACACTTTATTATTATCTCATTTATTTTTCTCAGATCCAGTGACTAAAAATGCACACAATCACCAACACATACTTCAAACCTCCATGCACAGGCATCTCAATGAAATCCATTTGCATCCTGCTGAAAGGACCCCCAGCCCTTCCAATGTGGCTCAAATTTACAACTGTTCCCTTTCCTGGGTTCATCTGCTGGCAAATGACACAACGATGGCAAACTGCTTCAGCAACTTGACGGAATTTAGGGTTAAACCAATCAGTTTTAAATAATCTTATCATGGCATCCCTCCCAAGATGAGCTTGTCCATGGTAGAATCACGCTAACTGCGATAAAAGGCTATTTGGCAAGACAAATTTCCCTTCATTTGAGACCCACAACTCATCTGATCTCTTTACACATTGTGATTTAGTCCAGGAGACTTTCTCATCCTCGCTGACACTGTTCTGTAACGCTTTCAATTCGTCCATGGTATCTACAACTTTCAGGGCAAAAGTTTCACTTTGTTCAGGCTCTGGCTCATTTATCAAATTCCATTCATCCCTGAGCAATATACAGTTCAATGCGCAAAACCTTGCGACTTGATCCGCATATGCGTTTCCCAGGGAAACATAGTCTTGTCCTTTTGTATGTGCGCTACACTTTACCACTGCAACTTCTGCCGGCATTTGGATAGCGTGCAACAGTTCTCTTATTCTTTCCCCATTTTTCACTGGTGACCCTGAAGAAGTCATGAAACCTCTCTGTGACCATAGTTGCCCAAAATCATGCACTATTCCAAACCCATACTGGCTATCAGTATAAATGGTAACTCTCATCAATGTAGAAAGTTGGCACGCTCTGGTAAGGGCCACCAGTTCGGCTACTTGTGCAGAATAAACTCCTTGAAGCCAGGACGCTTCCAAAACACCTGTTACAGTACATACAGCATATCCTGCCTTCAATATTCCCAATGCATCTCTTCAACATGAACCATCAACAAAAACAATTTGATCATTTTCATCCAACCTGGTGTCTTTGATATCAGGTCGTGGTTTGGTGCAAAATTCAGTCACCTGAAGGCAGTCGTGCTCGACGTCTTCAGCGTTCTCAATTTCAGCATTTTCACTGGGAAGAAAGGTTGCTGGATTCAACATGGTGCACCTTTTCAGCTGCACATTAGGTGAACCCAGAATTATTGTTTCGTACCTTGTGAGTCTAGCACCAGTCATGTGCTGCGTTTGGGAGCGTGTCAAGAGTATTTCAACTGAGTGAGGGACCATGACTGTTAAAGGGTGTCCCATCACTATTCCTTCACTCTGAGTGAGGCTGATACCAACTGCTGCTACGGCGCGCAGGCATCCTGGAAGTGCTGCTGCAACCGGATCCAAAGTAGCTGAAAAATATGCTACTGGTCTGTTCACGCCGCCATGGGCTTGAGTCAAGACAGACAAGGAACAAGCATCACGTTCATGACAAAACAATGTGAAGGGTTTCGTGTAGTCAGGCATACCTAAAGCTGGAGCCCTACACATGCATTCCTTCAATTCAACAAAAGCATCCATCTCATCTCCTTTCAGTTCGATCACATCCAATGCATCTTTCTGGGTCAATTTCAGCAAAGGTTTGGCTAGTGTTGAAAAGTTAGGAATCCATTGCCGACAGTAGCCAACCATCCCCAAGAACTTTCTCACCTCCCTCCTAGTTTTTGGTGGACTCATTTGAAGTACACTTGTTATTCTCTCCTTCATTATTCTTCGTGACCCCTTTTCAATTTGATGACCCAAATAGTTCACTTTCTTCTGGCAAAATTGTAACTTCGAAGGAGACACTTTATGTCCATTCCTTCCCAAATGGTTCAGTAGAGCTATAGTGTCAACGGTACAGTCATTTTTGGTCTTGGAGGCAATCAACAAATCATCAATGTACTGTACCAGGGTTGACCCAAACGGCAAGTCTAAAGCCTCCAAATCCTTCTTTAGGATCTGATTGAAAATGGATGGTGATTCCGAAAACCCTTGAGGAATTCGACACCAACTGTAGACTCTGTCCAAGAATTTGAAACAAAAGAGAAATTGACTGTCCTCGTGAAGAGGCACGGAGAAGAATGCTTGTGACAGGTCGATGACTGAGAACCACTCAGCATCGCAGGGAATTTGAAACATAATCACAGCTGGATTTGGTACTACAGGGCAACACTTTATTATTATCTCATTTATTTTTCTCAGATCCTGAACAAGTCGGACCTTTCCACTAGGCTTTATTATTCCCATTATTGGCGAATTACATGGACTGCTCAATACTTCTTTCATTACTCCCTGTTTTACAAACTCATCAATGAGTTGGGCAACTTTTATGAGGGTGTCCTGTGCCATGTGGTACTGTGGGGTTTGGGGATATGTTACATTGGGCTTTACGGCCACTTTTACTGGTTCCACTCCTTTCACCAGTCCCACTTCCTTCCCTGTCATGTCCCACACCTCTTTTCCCACTGTCTCTTGTAACTCTGCAGGAATGTCTGCCTCGGTAAGCATGGGATAAAGCGTAATCAGGGGACATTGTTCATCGACAGTTTCCATTTCATCCCCATCCACGCTCTCTTCTTCTTCTTCTTCCCCATCACTGCTTGTCTGAATCCTTATTCCATCATTTGAGCACATAATCGAACACCCCAATTTGCACAATAGGTCCCTTCCTAACAGTGATATCGGACTCGAATCACATACTACAACTTGGTGTGTCCCTTGATAGTTCCCTATTTGAACATGTATTGGGTCTGTGACTGGGTTCGTCAGGTATCTGCTTGCTACTCCCACTATTTGAACTGTCCTCCCTGACAGTGGCAAATTTGGTACTTCAATACTTCGTACAGTAGAGCGTGTAGCTCCTGTGTCAACCAAGAATGAAACACAATGACCCATCACTCTTCCTTCCACATACGGACCCTTTTGATCAACTTCCAAAGATGCTGCAAGCATACAACCTCCCTCCTCACCTAGACTCTCGCTCTCCCAAGCATCGTTTATTGCATTCTCACTATGTAATGGGAATTGTTGTACTGTGTCATTTTGATTCATCACTTGACCCGTGACCTGTTGAGGAAGCATCGCTTGTTGCTGATTCATTGGTGCTAAGGGTATTTGCATTTGCTGATTAGGTACCATAGGAAACTGCTGTTGTACTGGCTGCAGTTGTGCCATCTGCATACGGGGCATCTGCACCTGTTGCGGTTGCATGGGCTGTAAGCCTTGCAGCTGGTTTATGGTCTGAAAATTTGGGTTTGGACCTCTCAATTTCGGTCCTCTCATAGTCTGAAATGCATTAACATCATTGTTTTGCTGACCTACACCCTCCTGCACCACCATTGGGCACTCCCGTTTCCAATGCCCGACGATTCCGCACACGTGACATGGCATCACCTTCTTCATTGCCTGTATGCCATTCGGAATCACAACAGTGTTCAAATCAGGACCATTATTCACAAAACCTCCTCGGCCTCTGCCTCTCATCTGCGGCTGAAACACAACATTTCCCTTTTGCTGCGGCTGCGGCACCTGTTGTTGAAACCCTTGCAACCCTTGTAAACCTGTTTGAGCTGCTTTAAGTTGCATCACCATCACTTTCTCTTTCAGTCTTTTCTGCTTTATCTCGATCTCATCACTACAATATTTGGCATAATTCAACACCTCATCTATCGGCTTCGATTGCCAACAAATCAAATGCGTTTTGATCATCTGGCTGATTTCAGGTCTCAGCCCTTCCACAAATCTAAACAAAAAGTGGAGCATATCCTTTGCCTCTATCGTCTCTGTGCCACTGTAATTTTTAAACGCCTTCAACAATCTCTCATAATAGGCATGAATCGATTCCTTAGCCTCCTGGGCTGTGCGGTCAATTTTCTGCCACAATTTTCGCCGCAACTTTTGTTTTCAAGTGCTCGATCACCTTGTGGTACAAGCTCATTACCATAGGTGATGGTGCACCTGTGTCTCTATCCCTCTCTGGTTCACTCGTCGGCCAACCTACAGCCCGCTTACAATCTTCCCACAAATCTGCCGGAACCACAATCTCGAAGAGAGTATTCAGGTCTTCCCAAAGACATTTCGCGAGTTTCACAAATCTATCTGTTTGTTGATACCACTCAATCGGTTTCTCTCTCAACTTGGGAAAATCATCCGTAAAGGATTGAATATCACACCTGTGCCATGGTACATGTAAAAGTTTTCCCCCTACCGTCTCCCTCATTGGCAACATGGTTATTGGATCATTATTCTGCTGTCTTTTCTCATTCTACTCTGGAGCACTTTCTTTCTTTTTGTCCTTTTTCTTGACCCACCTGCTTTCCCATTTATCCAAACATCTCCAAACCTGGGCACTCTGCAGTATCTCCTTAAGGTGCGTTTTCATCCCTGCGGATCTCATGTGTTCGAAGTCTTTTATCCCAAAATCTAATCTGTAACTTCTGCTCAAATGTTTAGTCTTGTCTATATCGACCCCATTTTTGTCTGCTATCTCTTGTAATCTCTTATGTATGTTGTTTACTTCTCTTGTAATCCTGGGACACATGTACCTCAACTCTTCTTCTGTGTAGGATTCCAACCTATTCAAACCCATTGTGCCGTCTACCAGTTCGTCCGATTCCATGTTCAACCTTATTTTGTTCAAATACTCCCCTCCTTTCCCGCTGGCTGGGCTTTGTGTGGAATTCAGACTGTTGAACCATTGTGTCAATTGTTGCGCGTTCAGCCCCATCAGTGTGGCATTCACATCGACTGCCATTGAGGGTTGCGGCAACATTTCAGTCTTCGAGGTTAACGGTATTAGTAATGGTGGACTTGACCTTACCATTGTCGACGGAGCGCAAATTGGACTAATTTCTGTCAAGGACCCAGATCCATTTGGCAGGGCTGCTATTGGAGTTGTCTCTGGAGTGTTCTCTATGCTCCTCCTCTCTGTCCCATTCTGTATCACTGAACCTTGACCGCTCATACTTGAGTTTGCCTGGATGTACAGGGGTACTGGTGGACCTACAGTAATGGGCAGAGATATCGCATCTGGGTTCTGCCCATTTCCCAGACTCTGTGGCATATTCATCCTCCCATTATGGTTCATCATTACTGGCATGCTTGCTTGGCTCCCTGTCATTTGAGTATGCCTCGCCGCCCCTTGCGTTTGGTTTTGAGGCATCAAAAGCTGGGTTGATTCAGCTTGAGCCAATACTGGATTGTGACAATTCTGTACTCCCGTTGCGGTTGGATCTAAGGTCGTTCTCGCGCTGTGCTCACTGCAGCAATACATTTGAGCCTGTGGCTGATAATTTTCAGCGGGTCTCAACGTAGGCACATCTGGGTATATTCTCCTAACCTGGGGTATCTGCGGAGTGAACAGTATATTTGGATCACTTGGTCCCTGCAACATTTCCGAATTTGGAGTTATGTTACTCTGTACTGGTCCTGGAGGAGCAGTACTGGTACTTGGACCCGGTTCACTTTCCGCATATGGTGGCGGACGGTCATTCAACAATTGTATGATGAACTCCTCATCCTCTGACTCATCTCCCCTTTTCGACTTTTTATCGTCCTCCCTATCTTTGGAATGACTCCTGTTTGTCTTACAGGTAGCTTTCTTTCCTGTCGCCTCCCCTTCCTCGGTAATTGCGGGGAACAATTTTATCCCCTGCAATATCTCTGACCTCCACACTTTTTGTGCAGAGTCCCATCTAGCATCCGCTAGTGTCTTTTCTACTTTCCTTATTCTGTTCTCAAACTTCTTTTGTTGTTGTTGTCTGGCCATTAATTCCCAAATTGCTAGAGCTTCAAACTGTGCTGGTCTTGGAGGTACCTTCATGTCGTACATCGTGAATCTCAAATTTTCTAAAATCATTATATTGAATGTCCCGTGTATCGGGAACGCTACGCTCCCATGCTTCTCTGTCAACTTGTGCCATTGCTTTAGCCAAAGGCACGGAGCTACACCCCTTTCCTCCATGACAACATAAGCCGGTGTACCTTAGGTGGCGTTTCCTCTCCTACACTCTCTTTAATATAAGCCTCTCCCCTCATGGCACTCTTAAATGCTTTAAAGAATTTCATTTTCTCGTCTTTTATTTTCTCAAAATTTGTAATCAATAAGTGACCTTAATTCCCGGAATACTCTTCGCTTGCCTTTCCCCTTCCAATCGAGCCCCACGGACTGCGTCCAATCGGTGCGCGACCCTTCTCTGCAGCCGACCTATCACAGCGCGGCTCCTAGTGACGTCACACTCACACACTGCGGCTGACAAAGCCTTGCGGCTTGTCTTCCATCACTCGCCTTCACTCAAAACTAACTTCTGGCACATATCGTGAGCACTGAACCAAATAATAAAACAGCTCTGTCGGTTTACTACAGGAAGGGTAACACAATCGCTTCAGGAACCTTAGGGATTTTTCACTAGCCTCGGCAGTTATTCCATCTTTCTCGGTTCCCCACTTTCGCAAGCAAAATTTGACCAGCAAACTCTGCTCTCAACTGATCAATGATCTATTCTAGTGCACTTTAGAATTCGTCAAATCTCAAAGTCGAAGTTTTCTTTCACTCTCTAGCATGTGTACCGACTTGTTGACTACGCCCGATCAACCTATTAAACCGACCAGACCACAACATCAAACAAGTGTCTCGTACACTTTTCAACATACTCCGGAGTCTCTTGACCTCGCAGGGCCCGTCTCAACATCAACAACCACGTGGACACTTTTTATGCACAAAGCGCCACACACACGTGAAGTTCGACGACTTCCCTACTCTCACACCCTTTGGAGAAACGCAGCTCCACTATTCCCTAAAATCCTCACAAACTTCTCAGTTAATCTGCGGCAATAAGCTGTGCAAGCGCAAAATCCTAACTTCACTCATACCGTCACTAGTACCGCCAACGCCGATTTCACACCTCCATTTCCTCCATTCGCAAGCTCCGAGATCCCGGGAAAGTCGCGGGGGACTTAGGGCATCATCATTCTTTCAACTTGTTTTACCAAAGAAAATTCTAATTTAACTCCGTCTACCTCTCGGATGGGGTCCCAAAGGGCGTAACCATCCTCTGCTACCATCTACTGATAGAGCGTCCGCCTCTAATATTATACCTGTACCTGGACGCGTCGGAGGTCGATGAATCTTTTAACCGAGTTGGGCTCTCCTCATCCGTGAGCAGTCATGCTAATCAAATCAATAATCGATAACCACAACACGCAATATCTGATTATCAATAAGTCGATCAATATGGTACATCACAATTAACAACAATCAATATTTCGACACACCATGACCTTTCAGTCATGAATAACCACACCAGTTTATTAAAAGTTAATGAATTTATTTTCCCTATATTAACAAAGCTAGCACGATATAAATGTGTCGCAACACCAAATGATATATGTAAATGAACATTACTAGCTGTCCATAACGGCGAAAAAGATGCAACCTATGCAGCATTTGAATAATAATGCATTCAATAATAGCAATGCAAATCACTAAGATGACAATCTGTAGTTGGCTTATTTCATACATTAGTCAGCATAACAAGATCTCAAATTTGCATTGTGCGTCGAATGAATCCCTCATTTAACCTCAAATTAGCATCAGCATGTGGGCTTCATGCAAAACGAATTTAGCAACATTAATTTGGAAAAGCTTCTAGCTTGGGCCCTATCAAAATAGCAGTTGGTACCTAAAAAGGAAAACACAATGCAAATGTACATTTATCCTTTCATATTTACCAAATACAAACAGCATTCAAGGAAGTCTTCGTCCCACAGGTACCGGATGCGATCAGCACGGGACAGATTTCAAAGGGGCAGGGTGAACGGGGCAAATTGCCTCGCAGTGGCAAGATAAATGGGCAAAGTTACTTCATAAGGTGGAAGGGACAAATCAAAGTTAAAGTCTCTAGGGTGAGAATTATTTAAAGTCTCTTTCTCTCGATTAGAGAAAGCATCAAAGTGTCATTCAAAATGGCGTTGAGCATCAAATTGGCATCGTAGAAGATGGCAAAATGGCGAAGTCGGAAAAATGGACAAAAATGGCTGAGTTCTCTTAGTACACCAGGTTTAAGTAAGAAACAGTCCAAGTTCTCTAGGGTCTTCCATTGGAGGGTTCATAGGTTGGCTTCAAATTGTCCAATAGGAAAAGTCTTTTTACTAGCTCCTACTTATGCATATACTATCCTTGGAGCTTGGAACACAAATTGCAACATGGTTGGCCAATTAATTTACTATCAGAGCTTCCATTGTCCGCACCTGCAGATTGACCTTGAAGCAAAAGGGATGAAGCCAGGCTGGTACGAAACCTTGAAGATAAGCATGTTAACCGTCTCTACTGGAAAAATACAACTTAGAGCATGAATATACGTTTCATTAGTCCATGGAAAAATACACGCAGTTAAAACGTGAGACTGGGCAACTAGGCCAAAGCCTCCACTAAATTTAAGCTAAGCAAAGAGTTTCAAACAGTAAGAAGTCATGGCATACATTTACGGTTATGTCAGATTAGTACAATTTTAATTCTTCATGTTTTATAAAGCACGCTTATAAATGTTGGCGAACTATTCTGAGGGCACATTTTCCCTCGTACATTTTTATTTAGTCGGTTAAAATCACACTTCATTATATTTAAACTACGTGATATGCATGAATATATGTCGAACCCTCTTTTCTGCGTCATCACATGCGCCAGGCTCTTCTTGTAGGGGAATGCAACAAAACCTTGCAAACATACAAAATTATCCAGCATGAGCTGACTCCACAGCTTTCTAGAATTCTCACTTTGATGTGGGGACTTCAGACGGAGGCTACGCTCTAGTAGAACAGGCCGGCAGACATGTGCAGTGTAGAACACACAATAACATGATGTAGAAAAAGGCCCGTAAGCGTGCAGTATACAGAGGGGCATATTTATGATGCCCCTAGCACCATCTTGCACCACATTTGCGTCATGTATTTTTATGCAAATGTGGCGTTAAGGTGGCCTTTCCCATGTGCTTCCTCTCACGCCCAGCGCCTTGAGACCCTCACGGGTGAGTAGCTGTGCTTCACAAATACTGACTGATTGATTGATATTTACAAAGTTGAACAATGCAAGCATTGCGCCACTTAGTAAACCCTTGCACCACATTATGGCTAGGCCAGGCATAATTTATGCAAGGGGAGCGCTCCCACGTTGGAAGGCCCAGTGGCATTATTAAAGCCTGCCTTAGATGACGCTCCCATTGAAAACAATGGGCTTCCCTGTGCTTTGCTGCATTAGCACCATACTTTATGTTGCCAATCCAATAATGCACCACATTAGCGCCATAAATTATGATGCTTATGTGGACACGACCGCCATGGTGTGCCGTATTTTAAATTCTAGAAAAATCATGAATGATGCATTACTTTTCTATAAATATGCCCCAGAGTCCTTAATGGTCTTCGAGCAGGTACAAAAATGAAATAGGAATTAAGTAGTAAAATATAACAACATGTGGTAAGGCACACATGGGCATTTGCATTTTCATGGTGTATGTGTAAGCATTAAGGCACATATGTGAATGTATTCACTTTTTCAGCTTGTTATTTTTATTCTTTTAAAAAGACTGTGGAATAAAGTCACTCAGCTCTTGGCATTTAGACCAAGCCTTTCCCAACGTGTTCCTACTCACATGGCAACAGTGCCATTTTGAATAGGTAAGTACCTGGCACATTTAACTTGTTTTTCTGCTGAAATTCTGATTGATTCAAAGATCTTGGTTGCATTTGCATTAGATTCTTGTGATTAAATTAGGAAATATTAGAGAATTAGGAGGCATGTATAGGATACTTCATATCTTCTTCTGGCTCAAGGTCTTCTAGGTCATTGATTAAACATAAGAAGGATGATGATAAGAATAGTAAAGAAACTATTTCTGTTCTACAGAAGAAATCCAAGAAGGAGGTTGTCCCCGAAGGAGCAAGCACACCTGAAGGATATTCTTTGTCTGAGTGGGCTGTTCAAATGAAGAGACTATTCCTGATAAACAGTAGGGAAAGAAATTGGCAATGATATTCTGTCCATATTTTGTGTCATGTTTGTCAAAATATAGGGCCTCTTGCTCCTAATACTCCTGGAACTGTTGCAGAAACTCTACTGAGACCATTTGAAAGATTCCCACAGATATCCACAGAGGAAATTTCTGATTTACTCCATATAATGAATGTGATTCTTAGGGAATGGAAGGATCCTGATAAAATCAATCCACCGAGGTTCAGGACAAAGCTGTAATCAATGGAAGAGATCGAAGCCAAGCAGCCAGACGCGTTGCTGTTGTTTCCCTGATAGAGGGTTTACTGGGTGGAAGCTCTATGGTAGATGACGCTATTATTAAACATTTGATGGATAAAAAAGTAGACTCTTCTTGAGGAAAACCTGAACAGCCTCTTACCCCGTGTTTAAAGCTGCTATCGATGGAGCTTAAATGCTCAGTATTTACCAATGGTTGCCTTGGTTACTCTAATTTCCTTGCTTATTGGTCAGCTTCTGTAAGCTTCCTTCCTTTTCGTGCGTTAGTCCCTCCCCTAGAGCATGGACGCATCACTTGTGTTTTTCCACTGCTCGAATTTTTAGGCGCTATTTTATTCTCTGAGTTTTTAAGCACTGCACCAGACTTTCCATCTGGCTCGTGGGAAAAATCCGCTCATAAAAACGCATCATGCTTTAATGCCCATGGGTGTGTCTTTTTGTGGGGAGAATGGAGAGAAAAAAGGCTAAAGATAAGTACACATAATTAAAGTAGAAGGCTTTCAACAGTTTTTCAGGTTGCCTTTTATAATTTGTCTCTGAACTGTGGACGTTTGCTTTGCTCACTATTTACTCATCTGACACCAGGCATTTTATAGTCACCATGAGTTGAAAGTGCGAATCACTGAACTTTGTGGTTTACAACAATAATAAAGAAAAACTAGGAGTTATAGTGCCAATTTGCAAAGGCATGTTAACTATGTAAAAAGAAGGGAAGTCAGATACATTCTTTGCTTTTATTTTCAGGGCCCAGGCTGTGTTAGAGAGAGACCAGAATATGCTGCTTTGGCTAGCAATCAGATTTTGTATTCATTACTTACATTCACAGGCTGCGAGCTATTGTCTGCGTTTTGCAGTGCAGAGCTTACCTGAAATGGCCATACTGAAAATTGTTCCTATTTTTTAGGTTTTACGTGTGAAATCTATTGAATTTAATATACATTTTAAAAGGGACTTACATCCCGCCCCTCTCCTTTCTTTCCTTGCTTTCACTGGTTCCTGTGCTTGCCACTTACTTTTTCTCTGTTTCTAGTGGCTGTCACACTATTTTCTTCCATTTACCAATTTTTGTTCCAAGTTTGTTGGCTCTTACCAGTGTCCCGATGACCAAGTACTGTGTTCCTCTACTTCGTTTCCAGCAAGGCATTTAATTGTTTTTTTGGGTTGCTTATTGGTTGGTGGTTAGCTTTTATTATCTTCCATGGGCTGAGCGCATTCCTGTTTTCCATGGGCTGAATGCCAACACATTGTACCCCGCTCATTTCAAACTAGTGGTCTTCAAACATGTTTACACCACACCTCCCCAGTGAAAAAAATAATAATGGGGGGCCCTCTCTGAATTTTTCACAATTATTCTATGTTTAAATATGACTACATGTGTTTAAACAGTACAGTTAAGTTCTGTTACTGTTTTAAAAATGCAATCAAATACATGATGGCAAACATACTATTCGGGTCAGGCTGGCCTTACTAAAGTGTAAAAGTATCCACAGCATGATTATTAGGATTGAGGGTGGGGGTTCTAAAGAGTATTTGGAGCCCCTTCCCTTTTGAAATATACTCCCAGCTTAGGTTTAAATGGCAAAACATGTTAGTGAGGGCCCATTGGTGCTGCCCATTTTTTCAACTTAAAAAAAGCCCTGTTTTTAGCATAGGGCTCCTCTTGGCCAGAGCATGGTGACCCCCCATCCCTTCCTGGCATCCCTTGAGGCCCCCTAGGGGGCCCGCCCCCCAGTTTGAAGACCCCTGTTTCAAACAATGTTTCTCCTAGGATAAATTCTTTATTACTTGGGTGCACTGACTTTTTTTTAATTAAGAATTTTGTTGACTTGCTCTGGCTGAACACAGGATAAATGCCAACGTGTACCACACTTTTTTCCAACAACAGAGTATATTTATACTCTATTTGCGCTGAATTAGCATCAATTTTTTTGACGCCAATTCAGCGCAAACTTAACTCCATAATTATATTTTGGCGCTAGACATGTCTAGCGCTAAAATATTGGTGTTAAAGTCTTTTTGTGGATGCGTGAACCTACCTTGTGTCAATGAGATGCAAGGTAGGCGTTTCTGCCCAAAAAATGACTCTAAGGCCCTCGCGCCTTATTTATCCTCTCGTGCAAAAATGGTGCACAAGAAGGAGGCGGGCCTAAATAATGGCGCTAAGCATGCTTAGCGCCAATATTTAACGTCTGGGTCACGGCAGGCGTTAGGGGACCTGTGGGCTCATTTCCATTGTGGAAGACCATGGAAAGAGCCCACAGGTGCCCTCCCCAGGCCCCAGGGACACCCCCACCCACACCATAGGGACAGCGGAGGATGGGGAACCATCCCAGGTAAGTAGAGGTAAGCAGAGGTAAGCAGAGGTAAGTATTTTGTTTTATTTTTAAAGTGACATTAGGGGCCCTGAAATGGCCCCCCCTACATGGTACTGGGTGCAATGGCCATGCCCAGGGGACTGTCGTAGTTTGGACTGCTGGTCTCAGGATGACAGTACTTTCGTTTGTAGGTGACTAAGTTTCTTCCTACAACCAGTTGTAACTGTTGTCCAAACCTTACCGGCTTACTAGCAGTACCTCACCAGAAACACAATAGTAAAAGGTGATTTGTAGCAGTCGCTTACGCATGGACTCAAAGTAAGATCTCTCAGGGTTGTCGTGGTTAAACGGAAATTACCCTTTTCTCACAGATTTATTATGTCTCATACAAACAAAGGCAATAACACAGATGCAGTGAAGTTATAATAATTTGTATTCAAAATAACTGCAATTTGTGATAAGTTGCATGAACTGCAATGATTAGGATAATGAATATACCAAGCAACAGTTTTGTGCAGAGGAGAGTCATTGTTATAAAGAACCCCACCATTATGCAATATATGAAAGAAATATATGTATATGTATTAAATGGAATAAGCCCTAATACCCTAAGGAGAGTAGGTCTAACCTCCTACCTAAAAAGGAGAGCTGGGTTTGTTAAACCTAATCTGCCAAAGCCGTGTCCATGAGAGGAGCCCCCAACCCTCGTTACCTTGGAATGAGGTCTCTATCTCAGACTCCGCAGGGACACGAAGACTGGGTCAGCGTCAAGATGACTGCAGCATCGGTATCAGCGATGGTGGCGATGCCCTCTGGTCGGAATCCCTCTGATTATCTGTCTAAAAGTGTGTTGTATTTATACAGATCTACAAGGTCCCCTGACATAAGTGTTATTCATAACAATAGATAACAGGCATGCTTGGGACAGCAATTAATATCAACAATCCCTCGAAAGTATAGAGAGGGAAAATCCCTAAGTGTGAATACCTACTGTATGTTTGTCTTTCGTGCTTGATCTTGACGCCTTGGCGCAGTGACACTGATAATAAAACCCATAACAAGTGGCCTAACTATAAACAAGGCCGCCATCTTAAAGGAAATAAATAATTAAATGGACTAAGACAGAGCAAGCTAAGTAGGTTAAAAGTCACTGGGTGACGGGGGCACGAGTTTACAAGCCTACGGCTAAGCTAACTCCTGTTATCCCGTTAAAACAAACTAGGATTCACTACACCCTCCCCATTGCCGTAACAGGTATGATAAAGGTAAAGCAACCCGAAATGCTAAAAAAGCTGCTGCTGAACTAAAAGCCAAAAAACAAAAACGAAAACTTAAGCCAAAAAATGTACTCAATGACAAAATAATTTCTGTGTGTAAAAATTTGTCTAAATAACATACAGAGATTTTAATATCAACCATGACAAGTATAGCAAACTTTCAGTATAATTGCATATTTTAGAACCGGGAACTGGTAAGCAAATTCATCAAATTATGTGCTATATGCAGGATCTTGAAGAATGTCATCGAAGTCACCATTCAAGGATCTTAAAAATGAGTCAACATCGTCTGAAGTGAAATCGAGAGCTGGACTGACAAACGGATCCACAGAGCAGAAGCCACATTCATCAGTGTATCGACACTCGCTGCAGCGTCCTCATCCATGTTAGTTTGTATAACAGAAGGCTCATAGGTGGCCTCGCGGACTCAAGGGGCATGACCGTGTATGAACCCTCATCGGGGACATCAGCAGTTCGTGGTCCACAGGAGATGTTGGTGCAACAGCAAGACAGACCATAGGCAGAGGTTCAAAGAGACACCATATGCAGCGGAACACCGGTTGCACACACCAGAGTAGAGGCCGGAATGACAATGACCAGTCAAACTCCAGTTCCACCAGCAAAGGTGTACCGAAGATCCGAACCATGCGTTCACAGCACAGCGGGGTTGACAGGAGCGGCTCCATTGCTCTGTGTCGCTGGAAAAAAACAACCACCGCGAATCAGAAAAAATAGCAGTAGCAGTCCGCCAATTAAAGCCAAAATAATTGGAAAGCCACCAAACACACTGGAAAAGAGAGAATGGATGGCTGATGGGATGACTCCGAAGACAGTCTGGAAGATGGATACGAAACCAGACCCGACAGCCTTAAAGAAATGGACAATCCCAGTTGTGCTTGAAGCATTGAATATTCTGGATACCAACTCTCCAAAGTGTTTGGGGAAGTCGGTATTTAAAAGGGATTGTATCTCGGCTGATGATCTCGCAATCTGGAGAGCATACGTCTCTTTTGCGGATGTCAAGGTGACCTGTTTTTGAAACAATAGCGCCTTTAGTCTACTCAACATGTCATAGTTCACATTAATAGTATCAATGTGGGGCCACATTTCAGATACTTGTATCTCTCGTGTGGGGGGAAACAAAACATGGCCACAACACGTAACGACCTTCATGACTGAGATTGCGTAGGCAATTCCAGGTTGTAAGCCGCAACAGCTGTCATCGCTCAGTAGAACATAACTTCCATTGGAAAGTACATGAAACACTGAAAAAATCAAGGGGACGGGAGTACCCTTCAGAAAACAGGCCAAATTTGCGACCCCCGCATTGCAAAGACCGTGAAGAGACACCTGTTTGCATATCATGGAATGACGAACAGTAGTCTCACATTCACTTCCGCTAAGAAAGACCTCCTGTTCACCGTTCAGACATCGATACTCAAAGGGCAACTCCCACTCTTCCTTAATAAAGCTATCTCCTAGCCGTTCATATCGTCCCACTGCAAGATGTTTCAGGCAGCTTGTGAAACGAAAGGTCGAAAACGGTAAATTAATTATGCCGTGTAAGAGCCAAATAGTTGAAGGACTCTCTGCTACTGTGAAGGGCAACTTATCTAATTTTTCTACTTGAAGCAAGGTGAAACGAGCCTCCCTTTTTGCCATTGTCTCTTGTTCCCTGGAAAAATTAAAAGCAGCGAATAGTTCACTCCCATTAATGTATTTCCATGGACTGTGGCCACTTCTCAGTGTCTGCAATGCCCAACCCAGCTGCATGATGGAACGTAGCTGTGTTTGCCCATGATATAACCGGGACAAATCAGTCTGAGTGATATCAATAGCAGATGACACTATATTCGACAGTGAATAAATCCTGTTGGATAGCGTGTTCATGCCATTGTCGACAACAGCCAATGTTTTTTCCAAATTCTCCTTATCAAGTTGCCTTAAACGTGCAGCAGCCTCAATTTGAGAAAGTTTCCAAATTTCATTATACATAGCATATAAAAACCGTTTTGAACGTTGTTTCTTAGGACCTAATAGGAAATCTTGTAAATCTATGCTGTCAGAAAGAGTGTTCAGGTGTTGTTTCACCGCTGTTAAAGTGTTTGTCTGCACCCATTGCTGGCACAGCTTACCCACACTGTATGTTGTGATTATACCAGTATGTTGACCCGATAGAAAGCGAGGGTCTGGCCTATGAATGGAAAAAAACCCTGAAAAACGCCTCTGACACTCATAAGTGTCGGAGGGCCATACCAACCATCCCCCGGGATGGGAAAGTGAATAATTATAAGCACCAGCCTTAACCAATGTGTTAGACCTGACAGCCTTAGGGTAGTCACCCCTAACTTTTTGCCTGCCTCCCTCCACTTTTTGGATACTGTTTTTGCTGGTTTTTAGACTCTGCGCACTTTACCACTGCTAACCAGTGCTAAAGTGCATATGCTCTCTCCCTTTAAACATGGTAACTTTGGATCATACCTGATTGAACTATTTAATCTACTTATATGTCCCTAGTAATGTGCACTACAGGTGCCTAGGGCCTGTAGATTAAATGCTACTAGTGGATCTGCAGCACTGGTTGTGCCACCCACTCAAGTAGCCCCCTTAACCTTGTCTCAGGCTTGCCATTGCAAGACCTGTGTGTGCAGTTTCACTGCCACCCCGACTTGGCATTTAAAAGTACTTGCCAAGCCTAGAACTCCCCTTTTTCTACATATAAGTCACCCCTAATGTGTGCCCTAGGTAACCTCTAGAGCAGGGTGCTGTGTAGATAAAAGGCAGGACATGTACCTATGTAGCTATATGTCCTGGTAGTGTAAAACTCCTGAATTCGTTTTTACACTACTGTGAGGCCTGCTCCCTTCATAGGCTAACATTGGGGCTGCCCTCATACACTGTTGAAGTGGCAGCTGCTGATCTGAAAGGAGCAGGAAAGTCATATTTAGTATGGCCAGAATGGTAATACAAAATCCTGCTGACTGGTGAAGTTGGATTTAATATTACTATTCTAGAAATGCCACTTTTAGAAAGTGAGCATTTCTTTGCACTTAAATCTTTCTGTGCCTTACAATCCACGTCTGGCTGGGCTTGGTTGACAGCTCCTTGTGCATTCACTCAGACACACCCCAAACACAGGGTACTCAGCCTCACTTGCATACATCTGCATTTTGAATGGGTCTTCCTGGGCTGGGAGGGTGGAGGGCCTGCTCTCACACAAAGGACTGCCACACCCCCTACTGGGACCCTGGCAGACAGGATTGAACTGAAAGGGGACCTGGTGCACTTCTTAGCTACTCTTTGAAGTCTCCCCCACTTCAAAGGCACATTTGGGTATAAAACAGGGCCTCTGCCCTACCTCATCAGACACTTGCTGGAGAAGAAACCTGAACCAGAAACTACATCCTGCCAAGAAGAACTGCCTGGCTGCTCAAAGGACTCACCTGTCTGCTTTCTACAAAGGACTGCTGCCTTGCTGTTGCCCTGCTGCCTTGCTGAACTCTTGTCTGGCTGTGAAAGTGCTCTCCAAGGGCTTGGATAGAGCTTGCCTCCTGTTCCCTGAAGTCTCAGGACCAAAAAGACTTCTCTTTTTCACTTGGACGCTCCGTGCGCCGAAACTTTCGACGCACAGCTTGTTCTGCGGCGAGAAAAACGCCGCACACCGACGCTGATCGACGCGACGCTCGTGGTACGACCGAAAATCCGACGCACGGCTTCGCAAGGACAACGGCGCCCGACCTCTAGAGGAGAAATCGACGCGACGCCTGCCGTGAGATCGTAATTTCGACGCGCAGCCCCGCAGACCGACGTCTAGAGGAGAAATCGAAGCGACGCCTGCCGTGAGATCGTAATTTCGACGCGCAGCCCCGCAGACCGACGCGCAGCCGGAGAAGAAGCAGGAAAATCCACGCACAGACCCGGGACATCTGGTAATCCCCGCGATCCACAGAAAGAGACTGCCCGCGCGCCAGAAAACGATGCACGACTTCCCTGCGTGGAAAATAACGACGCAAGTCCGTGTGTGCTGGGGAGAAATCGACGCACACACCCTTTTTCCACGCACCTCTTCCTTTGTGGCCCTCTGAGGAGATTTTTCCACTCTAAACCAGGTACTTGTGCTTGAAAGAGACTTTGTTTATATTCTAAAGACTTAAGACACTTTGGCCCTCATTCTGACATTGGCGTGTCCCGCCGTCAGAATACGAGGGCATTCTGAGTTTCCCGCTGGGCTGGCGGACGACGCCTTAAGGCCGCCCGCCAGCCCAGTGGAAAACACCCTTCCACAAGGAGGCCGGCTCGGAATCGAGCCGGCGGAGTGGAAGGGGTGCGACAGGTGCTGTTGCACCCGTCGCGAATTTCAGTGTCTGCATAGCAGACACTGAAATTCTTTGTGGGCCCTCTTATGGGGGCCCCTGCAGTGCCCATGCCATTGGCATGGGCACTGCAGGGGCCCCCAGGGGCCCCACGACACCCCATACCGCCATCCTGTTCCTGGCGGGAGAACCGCCAGGAACAGGATGGTGCAATGGGGTGTCAGAATCCCCATGGCGGCGCAGCGAGCTGCGCTGCCATGGAGGATTCTTTTGGGCAGCGGAAAACCGGCGGGAGACCGCCGGTTTTCCTCTTCTGACCGCGGCCAAACCGCCGCGGTCAGAATGCCCTGCGGGGCACCGCCAGCCTGTTGGCGGTGCTCCCGCCAACCCTGGCCCCGGCGGTCCATGACCGCCGGGGTCAGAATGACCCCCTTTATATCACTTTTCAGTGATATCTCTACAATTTCCCATTGCAACTTTATTCTTTTTGACCTACAATTATCCTGATAAATATTATATATTTTTCTAAATACTGTGTGGTGTATTTTTGTGGTGCTATATGGTGGTATTGTATGAGTTATTGCACAAATACTTTACACATTGCCTTCTAAGTTAAGCCTGACTGCTCGTGCCAAGCTACCAGAGGGTGGGCACAGGATAATCTTGGATTGTGTGTGACTTACCCTGACTAGAGTGAGGGCTTTTGCTTGGACAGGGGGTAACCTGACTGCCAACCAAAAACCCCATTTCTAACACAATGCATCTTGCCTGTCCTCTGAAACATTAAGAAAGTGTTGCCAATCTCTAAATTTTGTCGGTGTAGGAATATTGGGCGTGTTTAGATCTTTAATTTTCGCTAAATCCAGACATGATGTCTGCTCAACAGTGTCATTCAAAAAAATCATTTGCACAGGAATTATGCAAGCCCGGAACAAAGCCTCCCTACCCTGTATTTGCCAATCTTGTGTTCCCCATACACTCTTCAAATCGATAGAGTTCTTCCAATATTCATAACCTTCAATCGAGAGTCTGGAAACAAAGCGATCTGAATAAATCAATTTTGTATCTGTTAGCAAGAGTTTTCCAAATTGTGTTTTAGGTAATTTAAAATAATAGGATTCAGCTTTCTTCGTATCATGCCCAGAAAAGTATGTGAATTTATCACTGTAATACTTTGGACTCCCCACCCGTGGTGTTGAACAGTGTTCCCATTGTGTGTAGTTAAAGAGAGGCCTGTATCTAGTTGCACGGTGCAGGTAGTGATGTCCCCAATTATTATAGCAGAACATTTCCCCATAATTCATTGTATAATCATATACATCATCACTTCCAAAATCGGAGTAGTCCTTCATTTCAGTTAGCATGGAATCAACTGTTTGGACATCCCAATCATCAGAGACAACATTAGGTGAAATAACATCAGACATAGATATTTTAAACACGTATGGTATTTGAATTATCTCAGTAGGCCCGAATATATTGAATGGAACTTTGTCCCACACAATCCCATCAGGAATTGGAATAGCTGTAATATTGACAGGGGACAAATCACGTCGGACCTTATGTGATGAATGATGTGGTGTTAAAATTACATCAACAGGCTCCACTGAGGAGCGATCAGCAATATAGTGACCATTAATTAGTAAAAAGAAAACAGTCACAAAACCAATCCACAAAAATAATGCAATAAATGTCAAACAGAACCAGAGATAGTTCAATGGATATATAAAATATTTCTTCTTAAGCCAATTATAGAATCTGCTACCTCTCGAAAGTTTGTCAGTCTCAGTTGAGGATGAATCTGAAGAAAAATCATCAATGTCTACAAAATAGCCAGAGGAAGTCTCCACAAACACCGGACCCATCAAATTCTCATCCACTGTTCTTGGGAGTTCTTCATACACAACGTTATTAGTCGTGGAAGTGTTCGTGTAGAATACAGCCAAATCCTGTAGCGGGGTGTTCTCCGAAGTTGTAACTGGAACCAACAAAAGTTCATTTTCCGCCCTCCCCATGGTCGAGGAAGTGTCTGGAACAGCAGCTGACATAGTTGAATAGTCAGTAGTAGCGATAGTCATCCTACTATGTAGAGGGATGTCCTGTTGGGTAGTGAGAGGGGATCGGGAACTACCCAAGGGACCTCCTGGTCTACTGTGAAGAATCGGCCACATGGTGTAATTTGATGTCATCAATGGAGATTAATCTGTTTGATTTGGAACCAGACAACGGTGGAAGGATGACAGTCCTGGTGCCTTTTATTCCCAAGACCGGCACTGGTGCTCTGTACGATGGACCAAACTCTTTTTTCACAGCGATCTTCTCACGAACCAGATCCCCAACGTTAGGAATCCAGCCAGTCGAAGTTTTCGCCAAATCCCTTATTCCCAAGGTGGCAGCACTTGCAGGTGATTTATCATCGCGGAATTGTTGAAGCTCCTGTAAAACAGCGAGACGTTCTTTTATGTCAAATGGTGTTTCTGCTGCCACCATACCAGGGGCATCAAGATCGGGGACATACATAGGTGTCCCAAAGAGAACCTCATATGGAGACTTTCCCCCCAAGGACCATCTTGGCAGATCATTCAGTGCTCTCTGGACCCCATATAGGTGATGTAACCAACTGCGGCCTGAATCTAATACTCGAGCTGTTAAGGACTGCTTTAGATCACGATTCCGCCTCTCCACGACCGAATTTCCCTCGGGATGGTATGGTTAGGAGTAATGGAGTTCAACACCCATCGTCCTCATGGTGTCCCTGAAAGCCTTAGAGGCAAATGCAGGGCCCTGGTCCGTATGGAAAGCTGCAACCGCATATGTACCAATAAAGATCAGCAAATCTTTTATAACAGTCCGGGCGTCAGCCGACTGCTGTGGCCATACCCACAGGAATCTAGAACAGGAATCTACAGCCACCAAAATGTATTTGTATGCACCATCAGGTTGCAAGGGACCACAATGGTCCAGGTACACACAATGGAGTGGCCTGTCTGACACTAAGAGAGATGTCTGCGGAGGGCGTCTGATATTTGAGCCCTTAATCTGCTGACAAATGTCACAGCAAAGGACATACTGTTTAGTCCGTCTGCATAGACCAGGCCACCAGTACCGTTGTTGTAGAATGGTGATGGTGGCCTGTATACCAGCATGTGCAGAAGCGACACCCTCATGTGCAGCTGTAATCAGTTTCAATCTTTGGTCTTCATTTGGGATCACTCGATCACCAACATCAGGAATTGTTGCAAAAGCAACATTCTGTCCACTGATATGATAGGTATAGTTCGTAGGGTATCCTTTCGGAAGGGTCTTGCCTGCAGCCGAGGATTTAACGGCAATCAGTATTTCATTATCCAACCTTGTCCGAGAACGAGTCACTGCAGCCACAGAAGCCGTAGCTACTGATGCTTTGGCTGCTTCGTCAGCCAATGTATTACCGGCCACATGTATTCCTACACGTTGGTGCCCTAATGTATGAACTACATGGACACATGGCAGCTTATCCTTAAGATCAGCCACCCTTCCCCACAACATTTTGTGTTTAATGGTGTTCCCTTTAGAATCTCTAAACCTGTTCAGTTTCCAATGATTGAGATATTCATTGTACGACTGGACGCAGTAATATGAATCACAGATGATCAAAGTCTGTGTTCCTTGCTCAGAATGTTCGAGCGCTAGAAGAAGAGCCTTAAGATCGGCCAACTGGGCTGTGCAGTCCCCTAAGGTCTGAGTGTAGGTATTATGAGGATGGAAAACTCCGTCTTCCATTACCCCGCACACGGCTGCGCAAGCTGCCGAGTATTGATGTTTAGTACCCACAGCCGGTTGTGCTGATCCGTCAGTATAAATGATGGTATCATAACTGTCTATTAGGAATATGTGTAGAGGAGCGGGGTACTCCTGTTCATACTGGAGAAATTCTTGCGTCTGAAGTCTTGGGTCAAACACATATTCAACATCAGTGGCGGTCAGAGATGTTGCCCATTGAATCCAGCGTGGATGTAATGCCTTAGCATTTGGAACGCTCGCTTTAGTGACAGCCTCTAAGGCTGGCACGGGGAGACAACAATAATGCGCTTCCCCTGGGCAAGTGGTCTCTCCTTTATGACAGCCATCTGAACTGCTGTCAGAATTTTTTCAGTAGGAGCAAAACGTTTCTCTGCATTGGAGTACAAATGTGATTTGTATGCTATCGGCACCGTGTCACCCTCATTAAAGGTGACATAGGTAAATCCAAGGGCACCAGCTATTATTCTGATGACCAAATTTGTTTTATTGTCACGTGTGTACAAGTGTCTAGCTTCCAGCATGTCCCGTTGTATGTCCCTAAGGATGTGTGTGTGTTCAATCGTCCATCGCCTGCTAGAAAAATTGGGCTGAATTAAGTCATAAAGTGGTTTGATGCGTTCAGCATAATCTGGAATATATGTTCTGCCAAAATTAAAGAAACCCAGTAATGACTGTAATTTCTTAAGCGTGTTTGGAGGCTGTAGCTGAGCACACTTTTCTAGGAAGTGCGGGCCAGGCTCTTTCCCTCGTATGATAGTTCATATCCTAGGAACAATACACTAAGAAAGGCTATCTTGCTTTTCTTAAAATTAAATTTATATCCGAAGGCAGCAAATCCCATCATTATCCGATCGACTCTTGCAAGATGAATGTCAAGGGTGTCATCAGTGAGATAGATATCATCCACATAGGACAATGCCTTGCAATCAAGTTCGTGCAAGATTGATGTTACACGGGCCGAAAACAGTCCTGGGCTGTTTTTATAGCCTTGGGGTAAACGACAAAAGCGTTTCTGAGAGCCAAAGGAAAATGCACTTAGGTCTCTACTTTCATGTGCTAAATTCTGGCAGAAAAATCCATTAGATATATCCAATGTAGTTTTGTATTTTTTACTCACTATATTATTTATCAGCGCCGTGCTGTGTGAATTTTGTATAGCATATGTGCGTGTATGACTATTCAAGTGTCTATAATCAACCACTATTCTATATGAATGATCAGGTTTCACAACGGTAAATAGCGGATTATTCATTGCCGATGTACAGGGCTCAGTTACTCCCTGGTATTCAAGTTGTGACAGTATCTCCGTCACTGGAGCTTTCGCTTCATGTTTAACAGGGTATTGTGGCTGCGGGTGTGGTGTAGACCGAACAGGAATAACATGACAAGGAGAGTCCTTGTCCCAACCTACATGATTACGGTATAATGCAGGTGCCTGCGCTAAAGCCCATTCAGCAGCATAGGCTTTTTTGTCTGCCTCCGGAACAAGATCGGAGAAAGAAGGCAAAATGACATCTTCCCCATGTGGGAGCTTGCGGACATGTTCAGGTGGCCAGTCTCTCTCGGCCAACAGGATATCACTAGTAAGTTCATCCCAGAATATCACACTAATAATGCGTTCCACGTCTCCCTCTATCTGAATTGTTAAATCATAAACCCGATCGGGTGGGAGAACGCGGCCATCCGCCGTTTCAACTGCGATGTAATCACTAGTTCTGTCGCAACCAGATGATCTTTCAGACTCTGGCGACATATCGTGACCTCTGCCGCGCTGTCCAACAGAGTCACTGCCCATCTCTTGTTCCTCAACAGTGTTCTCAATACTACTGGCATTTTTAACGGTCAGTGCTGCCACTTTCTTCTTTTTAAATTGTGGCTTTTGCTGAGGAGTCTTTTCTTCTTTTTTAATGGTAGACTGCGGCGAGTCTTTCTTTTCTTTCACGTATTCCGGACGTCGATCTTGACGGCCCTCTCTCTTGCTACGCCTATCCGGTGCGTCCTTAAAGGAACGAGAAGGACGTGAATCAGTATATCTGTCTGGGGTTCTAATGTTATCCCTATTCCTGAGATTATACCTACTTTCGGAGTACTCCGGATGTGGAGAATCAGCTCTTTTATTTCTCCTATCTTTGAAATCTTTTTGTTTGTCCCAGCTCTTTTTAGAGCCCTCTTGTGCTTGCTTTGTACCTTCCTTATGGGTGGTACTCGGTATGTCCAATTTTTTAGGTTTGGCTCCCAGACCATCTCGTCCAATACTAGTATAGGTATCAGATATTATTTTCGGTAGCTGTCTCTCCTGTTCCACATGTGGAGTTTCCCGGAGACGCTGGCGTATCGCCAGTGCCACTGCTTCCCCTTTAATATTACTTAATATTATCGAGGAGACGGCGTCAAAGTTACGCATCAATTTCATCCCCAGATCCAGGGTTGGTGCAGCCCCATGCTCATTTTGTATTTGTTTTAACACTTCCGGTAAATTGGCAAGTGTAGGGGTACCATGTGTGGTAGTATAAACGGCAGCGAAGACTGTACCCCAAGTGGCACATTCATCCACCGAGGGAACCATCCCAAATGGCAAGCACATAGTGAGCAATCTATGTTTTTCCTGTGGCCCCGTATGGGGGAACACAGCTTCCAGCTGATTTGTTTTCTGAGCAATCCAGAACGGTATTTTTTCTCGTTCCGTGGGCACTTTACCCATAATGGTATGCACTGTTTGTGGATTAATCCCAGTAGCCAATTGATATCCACCAGCTACCGGCGGTGCTGGACGCGCTGGTGTAGTGTTCAATGTTCGCATTACGAACTGAACCAATCGTCTATATAATGCCACTAATTCATTATATAATATTCTTAAATCTACAATCGGCATAGTCTGTATGCCTGGGTGAGGTGTTTATGTGGCAAACATGGGCCATGTAGGGCCTTCATTACTTAAAGGACCTAGCCTCACCCGTCGTAGTACATGTGGTAGGGCGCCTTCAAACCAGTTCTGATGCTCTTGATATATGAGCGATATTTCATGATATTGGTATGCTTCGTATCTTACGGGTACGTCCGCAATGTCATATGTGTGAAATGTGTGCGTCCGTTGGTCAGCCTCAGGAAAGGCAACCCAACAGTAAAATGTTTCTGTTTGGTAGGCTTCACTCGCTTCTATAATCAGAGTAACATCCCCGTCCTCTTCCGTAAGGCCATGCGCTAATAAATGTTGTGTAAGTGCATGTCTAGCATTTGCAGGAATGTCTATGGTATTAGCCATAGTTGTTTAAAGGAACGGAACACCAAAAAATAAGGGAAGTTTTTCCTTTTGTGAGTTCGAGCTCGAACAACCTACAGCCTAATTAGGTGTTACCTGTTTGGCTGAGGAGGATTCTCCCAAAGACCACGGACGTCTCCGTATAATGGTACTGAGGGTACCTGTTGTCTGTGAGACAGTGATAGTCAGGGTATCCGTAAATTAGTGCCTAAACACCATCGTTGGTGGCGCCATGTCGTAGTTTGGACTCTTGCTCTGAGCAAGACTGCTGGTCTCAGGATGACAGTACTTTTGTTTGTAGGTGACTAAGTTACTTCCTACAACTAGTTGTAACTGTTGTCCAAACCTTACCGGCTTACTAGCAGTACCTCACCAGAAACACAATAGTAAAAGGTGATTTGTAGCAGTTGCTTACGCATGGACTCAAAGTAAGATCTCTCAGGGTTGTCGTGGTTAAACGGAAATTACCCTTTTCTCACAGATTTATTATGTCTCATACAAACAAAGGCAATAACACAGATGCAGTGAAGTTATAATAATTTTTATTCAACATAACTGCAATTTGTGATAAGTTGCATGAACTGCAATGATTAGGATAATGAATATACCAAGCAACAGTATTGTGAAGAGGAGAGTCATCGTTATAAAGACCCCCACCATTATGCAATATATGAAAGAAATATATGTATATGTATAAAATGGAATAAGCCCTAATACCCTAAGGAGAGTAGGTCTAACCTCCTACCTAAAAAGGAGAGCTGGGTTTGTTAAACCTAATCTGCCAAAGCTGTGTCCATGAGAGGAGCCCCCAACCCTCGTTACTTTGGAAAGAGGTCTCTATCTCAGACTCCGCAGGGACACGAAGACTGGGTCAGCGTCAAGATGACTGCAGCATCGGTATCAGCGATGGTGGCGATGCCCTCTGGTCGGAATCCCTCTGATTATCTGTCTAAAAGTGTGTTGTATTTATACAGATCTACAAGGTCCCCTGACATAAGTGTTATTCATAACAATAGATAACAGGCATGCTTGGGACGGCAATTAATATCAACAATCCCTCGAAAGTATAGAGAGGGAAAATCCCTAAGTGTGAACACCTACTGTATGTTTGTCTTTCGTGCTTGATCTTGACGCCTTGGCGCAGTGACACTGATAATAAAACCCATAACAAGTGGCCTAACTATAAACAAGGCCGCCATCTTAAAGGAAATAAATAATTAAATGGACTAAGACAGAGCAAGCTAAGTAGGTTAAACGTCACTGGGTGACGGGGGCACAGGTTTACAAGCCTACGGCTAAGCTAACTCCTGTTATCCCGTTAAAACAAACTAGGATTCACTACAGGACCTTTGTCCCCTGTGCTGGCCACTGGAGTGGTGGGCATGATTCCTATCTTTTATAAGACAGGAGTCATGTGGTATGGTAGGTTTTGCGTCAAGAAATGATGCTAGGCAGGTTAGAGTCATTTTTATTGACTCTAACCAGCCTAACGTCATTTTTTGGTGCAAAACCTCTTTCTCCCATACTGCCACCCCTACCCGGCTAACGTCAATTCTTTTTACGCTAGCCCACCCTTTGCGCCGGATTGCGCCATTCCATTAATATGGCACCCAGCTGGCATCCTGGAATGGCGCAAGCCGGCACTATACTTTTTGACGCAAAACTGTGTTAGCGCAGTTTTGTGTCAAAAAGTATGAATCAGGGTCAATGTTTCTCTGAGGACAAATTCTTTATTATTACTGGGGCGCACTGACTCGTTTTAAAAAAAAAAGAATTTTGTTGACTCGTTCAGACGATGATTGCACACATTTAAAGTGTATTTCATACACATGTTTATTTCTTTCGCTGATGATTGATTTGAAAAACGTAATCTTTGGCTTCATCACACTCCTTTTAAATAAGGTTTGCCTGCTGAAGATGACCGTAACTTTATTTATATCAAATTGCCCACATACACGATAATGAAAAAAAAATGCCTAAGATCACACTGATTCAGTGGGGGAGCTGAGATTTATTCAGTTTTTCTGGTGTCACGTTGTGCAAATCAGCCAATGATTGCACACATTTAAAATGATTTTAAACACATGTTTATTTCTTTCGCGGACGATTGATTTCAAAAACATATTCTTTGGTTTCAGCACACTCATTTTAAAAAAATATTTGCCTGCTGAAAGTAACCCTAATTTTAAATATATCAAAGGGCCCACGTTCACAATAATGAAAACAAATATGTGCCTAGGATCACTCAGTTTCAGCGGAGGAGCCGAGATGGTCGCCACTTTACCATATGCTCATTTACAGCACTTCACACTCTTTACAAGCTAGTCACTGGAGAAGTTGTCCGCATTCATAAAACATGATAACATCTCTTCAAAGAGCAGAAAGAGCCACAATTAGCACACAGGCAAACAGTTTCTTTCTTTTCAGAGCCTCTGCTTTCCTGAAAGAAGGGTACATGTGCCTGACAGGTTAATTTGCAAATGTAAAGGGAACTCAAATATAAAAGGAACTCCGCAGCTTGTATTGGGTTCAAATATTAGAATCTTGTGAAGCTTCCTGATAACACTCATTTTTTGCCAGTTGTATCACAAAGGAGTTACCAGCAGTGAAGTGTGTTTTTTTTTTAAATGAGGTAACACAGTCCCCTGCGCCCAAGGGGTTTCAGGTGTCTCTGTTATGCTACCGAATTGTCTCCACTGCTTTAATCAGAATGTAACTCCTGGCTCTCTGGTTACACACAGACAGAAAGACCTTTACATTAATTTACCTAAAATACATTTTATGAAGTACCATGCTGCATTTCCAATTTAGTAACTTAATTCTTGCTCCACCCTCTTCCCAAAACTCTCCTACTGCAGGGGTACCAAATGCCATGCTAGCTTACTAAACATCAAGCCAGGGTTAATAACGCAGGGCATCTCTTTAGATTTAGGTATCTATTGTGGCCGTGATTTATACTTTTTTTGCGCCTCATTACTATCATTTTTTAACGCAAAATCGGCTCAAGCTTACAAAATACAGGCCAATATTTATATTTTTTTAGCGTTGCATTTGCGTGACTTTTTTACGCAAAAGCGGCGCCAACTTTCAAAAATGCAATTATATATTGTTTGCGCCGCTTTTGGGTAAATAAATTACGCAAATGCGGCGCCAAAAAAGTATAAATATGGGCCACAATTGTATTTTGTAGGTTGGCACCGATTTTGTGTCAAAAAGTGACGCAAATGCGGCGCAAGAAAAAAGTATGTATCAGGGCCTTTGTCTCCCTATTGTGGGGCAGAAACTAAACTTGGGCACTTTTGAAAAATGTCTGCAGGCCCTGTCGGAAAATCTAACAAAAAGGCTTCAATAGACACAAAAGTGACCACATAGCTTCCCTAACAAGGCTGTTGGTTACAAACAATTTCTGGTGCGTACCGGCAGAAAAGTGCAGGGCGTGTTTGGGTGTGCGGAACTGGGTAGAAGGTTCGGCAATTACTGTTCTTAAACAAGGATATGAAATTTCCAATAATTGTACACTGAGATAGTGACTGAGTCCGTTCGATCGTCACACTCTCCTCGGAGTACATGTGGGATACAATAGTGAGAGGCAAGTCATGATTCCTTCACTTTCATAAGCCAGTGGGTGGTGACAACCAGGTACACGTGTTTTAATGCTCAGCACAATTGTGATCGCGTTGTCTCTTTCGAATGTTTAACTATGCTAGTTGTGTTCCTGTACAGTGTGCGCTCTTGGCAGCGCCTGCTTGCTTAACAACCAAATGGCCTCTTCCATGTTTTTAAGTGTGAGGGTGGGTTGGGCGTAAGGTGTAAGTGGGGTGCATGTATTCCTCAGACATATGGCTTGTACGAAGTGTACATTTCTCTGTGGCTGCTGCTATTTGTCATCCGTAAGTCCTCAGAGGTTTTCTGGTGTCACTTTGTGAGGGGAGTGCGCAGAGCACCCTCCTCAGAGCACATCTGTGTTTGGTCGGCTTTCTCGGCGCCGGCCAAACACACATGCGCAGTAGGATCTCTCCAGCCCGGCACTGGATTGCCGGGCTGGATAGAGACTGCACCGGCTCCCAGTCTGCTTAGGAGTGCCCAGCCAGGGCGCTTCCAGCCAATCCTAATGCTGCACTGAGCAGCGTCAGGATTGGCCGCAAGGAAGGCTGGTAGCCTGTGCCTGCCTCCAGCGACGAGGAAGGAGAGATGAGAGGCGCGGCAATGGAGGAAGTAAGTTTGTTTTTATTTATTTATTAATTAAATGTTACACTCCAATGTGCTGTACCCGCCCTGCCGCTCCACAAGTCAGCGAGCCGCGACTGTATTTCACATACTTGTTTATTTCTTTCGCCGACGATTCATTTCAAAAACATATTCTTTGGTTTTAGCACACTCCTTTTAAATAATGTTTGCCTGCTGAAGACAACAGTAATTTTATATATATCAAAGTGCCACATACGCGATAATGACCAAAAAAAAATTGTCTAAGATCACACCGTTTCAGCGGGGCAGCTGAGATTTATTCAGGTTTCCTGGTGTCACTTTGCACAAAACCAGACAATGATTGCATGCCTTTAAAGCGTATTGTAGACACGTTTATTTCTTTTGCTGATTATTGATTCCAAAAACATATTATCCCTGCACTCATACACAGCTCCCACACCATTAATCCTGCATGCAAAACCTATACCATTTACAGATGTTTGTTTTGTGATGCACAGGCCTTGCATGTTCTTTTCAGAGTTTTTTATGATCTCTAGTTCCAAGGACCTGCTTTTTGGCTTTGATCAGATCTTTATGCACTTTTGTTCCAGTTTATTCATGTTATCTCGTATTTGGGTGTGTTCAGTCAACTTTGGAAAGGAGGAACCAGGGAGCTCCGTCGTTGCCTCAACATTCTGTGATTCTGGGCAAATCACCCAATCTCCAGTGCCTTAAAAAAAACAATGAATCTGACCTTGTGTAAGGTAACCTGGTGCTCATATAATTTAAATTGTAATTGTATTTATAGCGCGTACTACCCTTGAGGAGGCATCGAAGCGCTCCAATGTCCTTGGGCCGAGTTCGCGCTATGTAATAATGTAAAAAAGAACGCCGGACCATCTACTTGTAATCACTTTGAGCCACATTACGACTGCATAAATTGTTTTTACATTTGTCCCACGGGGCTTTAAACAGAGACCAACTATGTGCTCATAGGTCTTGGGCCCTCACCACGTCCCTGATGTATCCACTTCAGGCAGCCCTACAAGACAAGATGCTTGCAAGGCAGATAACACTAGAACCTCTGGTGTACAATAATATATTACTTGTAGCCCTATAAATACGACACATTTTATGTCAGAAAGTGCTATAAACAAAAATAGTAGCTCACTTTCTGCATTTAGAACATTAGCAATTTTCCTCCAGAATAAAAAAAATTGGCAATGTCATGGATGTAGAAGATTGATACCTTAAACAGTGCCTACACTTCTTTCGTTTGAAAGGGAGAGTACCTGCACTTCTCAGCACTGCTGCCAGGAGGGGCCACCATGGATGGATTACCATGAGGTGTCGGCCATATGACGGTGCCATGCATAGTACAGGTATGGTGACCTGTAGGCCAGAGGGGATCACCAGGCCTAGCAAGAAGTGCGACCTGACCAGGATAAGTGATAAAGTGTCCGGACCTAAGTACTTTACTTGCACAGGGACTCGTTTCGATGAACCTTTTGACCCTGATTGGAGACACCTTAAGGCGAGATATCTATTCGGCATGTCAATCAATAGATCAATAACCTCATCAATATTCACAGTAACAAATCAATCAAATGAGTAAATTGCATTCATAAGAAGCGAAACACCACATGACCTTCCGGTCACAAATGACCACACAGAATTTAATAAGGTTTATGATATTTATTCCCTATTTGTTACACTCTACTAGTAAGTTTTTTAGTCTCAATACCAGAAAACACATTAATAATGTCACAATATGGCAACTCGAATAAGACTTCATCAAAGCAAAGATCAAGAACATTATCAAAGCACCATGTCAACATGAATCAACTTTAGCAGAGTATCATTAGCACATTTATTCAACAAAGCAAGGATTCAGTCACTTGTCTATTTGCACTAAATTTTAGTTGTGAACTTCCTTAACTAACCTCTAATTAGCATCAGCATTCATGCAAAACAATTTGGTAACACAAATTTGGAAAACATCTAACTACGGATTCTGTCAAAAGAGAAGTTGGTACCTAGAAAGAAAAGGCAAACAGACAATTACAATTTCATTATCATATAGTCACCCTCCGTAATGGGTCAGCATACAGAATCAGTCTTCGTCCTCAGGACAGCAGTCGATTCGCCATCAGCCAGGATAGAACAGCAAAGTCTCAGCAAACAAGGCAGAAAGTTCTTCCCTGGTAAGGAGGAGAAGAAACAGGTATTGGGCAAAACAAAGTGAGGATGGTTTGAAGAATCAAAGCAGCAAATGTAAGGATGAAATGTCAGAGTAACAGCAGGGGTGTTTCTCTACTGGCGGATTTTTCTTTGCGACAACGCCGTTAAATTGAATTTGAAAGACAAGTCTCTAATTTCCCATTGGTCAGTATTGGTCAGTATTTGGTGCACCATTTTCACTATCCAATGATCCGCTGGTCACCTTACTAAAATCTTCACTTAGGACAGTTCTCATGCAGTTTATTGGCTCCTGTGATTTACGTCTTCAACTGGTAGAATGTCAGGTAGAAGAAGTAACACTCCTTGCTTTAGTCAGTAGCTCCATTGTCTTAACCAGTTTGGGCGACCTTGTACCTGTTGCGAATTACACTGTTGCATTCTACAAGAATGTCTCCTTGAGCAAGTCGGTTCTCATGAGGAAGAATTTACAACGGTTACACACACACATCTCCAGCTTCTGGAAAAGTACAGCTACACATCCTTTAGGAGGACAGCACATTGCACGTTAGAAAAACACAGTTAATATGAGACCAGGCAGCGAGGCCCAGACTCTTGCTAACTAAGGCATAGTGATTAAATTAGCAAAACCTTAACATATAACTCTTACTGCAGGTACAGAACCATACATTAGTACATTAATAATCTGATATTAATCAACCTTATTAATCATCATATACATGGGTGGCCACTCCCCGTGGCCACATTTCAAACGTGAACATTAGTAGAGGATTAATTCAGTCTCTCTGCAATTTCGATATATATTATTTTGCAAGCATATCACGTTAATATTATTTTAAAAAGCTACACTCCAACATAAGTCCTGATGTGATAGGAAACAGTGCTTGTGCCCACAAGTCTTTCGCAACAGCTCCCTAAAGGCAACAGCATAGTGCAGGCCGCTGCTGCGCAAGGAGGCCCCCAAAGTGTCAGTGGCAGGGATTTAGCTTGGTTAGTAAGATTAGGGAGGGGTGTGAGCTTTAGATTTCCCAACAATCACACTGGCATGTTATGGTAAAATACATTATCTAAGAAGCAGGCCATGAGGGGACTTGAGGAGAAGTGGAAAGCGGGAGCAGTGAGGATAGGCTACTTAAAAGAAAATATTTTGTAAAATAACCAACATTTTTAAGAACTTCAAAACAGAGAGGCGAGAGAGAAGAGAGGCGAGAGAGAGAGTGTGTGCGTATTTGTTTGTCAGCGTGCATGTAAAATTCCTAGGTGAAATCCTACAGACACCTCACCATACCCGACTGAAAGCACTTGCACCCAACTATTTACTAAAGAATACATTTATTAGGGGGTGTAACACCCCAACATCCCCTCTGAAGCTACGCCCCTGTTCAAGGGTTCTGATCAGCCCCAGGCCAATGGATAGCTGCGAGATATGGGATACTCGGGAGCATTTCACATTCTGCAGGAGGGCCTCACCATTTTATGCTACGCTACTGCTTACAGGGTGCAATTCCGGTTCATCCAGTGTCAGTAATTTTTGGCCAAAGTAAAGCGCACTTGTTTAACTGTATGCCGAGCACGTTGTGTCTCCAACCATAGCAGTCAGTCTTACTTGAAAAAGCTATTGAAGTGGCAAATGTTGTTCTTGCAATAATTTGAGGGAGTCCTTTGAACTGGGTCTAAAGTGTGTGAAGGCTGGCCGGAGGGCACTCCTACAGATACATGTAGTTTTCAGCCTTCATTGCCAGTCTTATTAGCATGCTTCTTTTAGGTCAGCAGCTTCCTTCCTCTATGTGTATTTGACCCTCCCCTGGAGCACGGATCCTTTACTTGTGTCCTTCCACTGTTCATTTTTAGTTCGAAGCCTACCAGGCAGCGCAACTTTCTGGTTTGATAATAACATCTTGGGGACATTCTGAAAGATTCTTTGGGAATGCATTTCACACATGTTTTTGTAATTCTCAAGCGTGGTGCAAACAAATATTTTAATATGATCAAAACAAATAAATACACTAGGTGATGACTAGGTGCAATATTAGCTCTGCACAATACCACTGTATTTCTGTGCAACTTTATTGGTCATTTAAATTGAAAATGTTTTAAGTGCAATGCCAATGCGCTACCATACCATGTATACTCCACACTACACCACTCCCCTCTACAACACTCTACTCAAATCTGTGCCCCTCCTCTCTATGATACACCACTCCACTCTGCAATACTCCACTCTACGACATACTACTCTACTCTATGCCCATCCCCTCTAAGACACTCTCTCACACGCCACTCTACAATACGCCACTTAATTCTATGTCTTTCCATTCGATGCCTCTCAGCTCTGCATCACTTACCTCATTCCACTATACTCCAATCCATCCCACTTTACCCCATCCCACTCCAGCCTACCCCACTCAACACCATTCTTCTTCAGTCGACTTAACTTATCCCAATCTATCCCACTTCACTCCAGTCTACCCCAATTAACCTCATGACACACCAGTCTATTCTAATCTGTCCCACTCCGCTGCAATATATCCCACTCCACTCCAATCTACCCCACTCCACCACAATCTACTTCACTCCACTCAAATCTACCCCACTCCACACAATCTACCCAGATCCACTGCAATTTATCACACTCCGCTACAATCTATCCCAGTTTACTCCTCTCCACTCTACTTGACCACACTCTACCACAATCCACACTACCCCACTCCACTACAATCTACCCCAGTCCACACCAGTCTACCCCATTCTACCCCAATTGACCCCACTCCACTCCAATGTACACCAATAAACCCCACTCCATTCCAATCTGCCCCCTCCAGTCCAATCTACCTCACTCCAATCCCATCTACCCCAAATTACCCCATTGTCTCCAATCTACCCCAATCCACGCCACACCATTCCTATCTACTCCATTCCACTCCAAGCAACCCCATCTACACCAATGTACCCCAATCCACTCCACTCTATCCCAGTCTATCCGACTCCACTCAATCTACCCCACTCCAGTCTACCCCACTCCACTCAAATCTATCCCATTCTACTTCAATCTATCCCACTTGACTTCAACCTGGTCTACTCCACTCTACCTTATTTTACCCCACCCCAATCTACCCAAATCAACTCCAATTTACCCCCCTCCGCCCAAGGTGATCCCAATCTACCCCACTCCAATCTATCCCACTCCACTCCAATTTACACCACTTCATTCCAAACTACACAAGTCCACTCCAATCTACCCCTCTCCATTCCATTTGACCCTAATCTACACCACTCCAGCCTACCCCACTTCGATCCACCCCAATCCATGCCACTACTGTAGTAAAGTACCCTCTATTTTGGCATGGTTACCCCCTTTTTCAGCCTAATGTCAGTGTGTTTGACTGTGTTCACTGCGATATGCTCCAAAAACTCTGTATTTCATCCCACAATTGGCATATTGGTACCCCCATGTAAACCCCTAGTATTTATTGTACCCAGGTGCCTAGGGCATTGGAGTTCCAGGGGATCCCTAGGGCTGCAGCTGTTATTCTGTCACCCATAGGGAGCCCATGCAAAGGGTCCCCCAGGCCTGCCATTGCAGTCTGCATGAACCAGGTGCATGCACCCATTTTCACTACAGGTCACTGCACCAAGTCACTATGAGTCACCCCTATGGTAGGTCCTCTCAGCCCAGAGGGCATGGTGCAGGTGCCTGTGTGTAAGGGCACCCTTGCACTATCAGAGGGGTCCCCACAAACTCCAGACCCATTTTGCTGGACTTTGTGAGTGTGGGGATGCCTTTATACACTTGTACTGGACATAGGTCACTACCTATGTCCAGCTACATAATGGTAACTCTGACCCTAGGCATGTTTGATATCAAACATGTTTGAATCATACCCCAATACTGTTGCAAGCATTGGTTGTATGATTCCAGGCACTGTGGGGGCTCCTTAGAGGACCCCCAGCATTGCTCCTGCAGCCTTCGTGGATTTTCCAGGCAGCCCAAGCTGCTGCCACCTCACAGACATGTTTCTGCCCTCCTGTTGCTTGAGCAGCTCAAGCCCAGGAAGGCAGAACAAAGGATTTCCTTTGGGAGAGGGGTGTTACACCCTCTCTCTTTGGAAATAGGTGTTAGATGGCTTGGGGATGGTAGCCTTCCCAAGCCACTGATATGCTTTGAAGGGCACATTTGGTGATCTTCATGCATAAACCAGTCAACACCAGCTCAAGGACCTCCAGTCCCTGCTCTGGCGTGTAACTGCCACCCCAGGGGTGGTGCCCAGAGCTCCTCCCGGAGGTCCCTGGATATTGCTATCTTGAATTCAAAGTTGGCAAGGAACACTGGGAGCATCTGAGTGGCCAGGTCAGGCAGGTGACGTTGGAGCCCCCTCCTGATAGATGGTCACCTAGCTAGGTGACCAATCCCTTTTTCAGGGCTATTTAGGTTCTCTCTTTTGAGTGGTTTCTCAGATTCAGCTTGCAAGATTCCAGCAGGATCCCCCTGCAACCTCCACTTTGACAACTGATCAAAGAAACTGCATCTGGACTCTCCAGGACCCGACAGCCTACAACATTGTTTCGATGGCTCCTTCCAGCTCCTGCAACATTTCCCCGATCATGAATCCTCTGGGGTCAGCCTGTCTTCAGTCTGCACAGAAAAGAAGAAGGAATCTCCCTTGTAGTGAAGGAGTCACTCCCCTGCATCTCCAGGCACAAATAACAATGACCACCGGCTGGGTGGATTCCCTCTCCTGCTGAGCTGCATGGATCCTGCATCATGGGTGGTAGTTGGAAGTGGTCCTGTTGGTCCTCTCTACATGCTGTCCAACTTGGTTGGAGTTAAGCCATTGCCTTCCCACGCAGGGCAGTATTCCTCTGCATCGTCTCTTTTGCAGCTGCCAAGGCTTGTTGGCACTTCCTCCAAAGGGTCTTCAGGAAACGTGTAGCTCCAGCCCCCAGCACTCCTTCTTGCGACGCACAGCTCCATGAGTGGCTCTCCTGTGGTGTGGGACTCCTTTTCGTAGTGCTGAATGGGCACCATTTGTAACTTCTGTGTCCCCGTCCTGTGGGACTCCTGTGAGTGCTGCCTGTGCTTCTGTGGGCTCTCTGTGATGCTGAGAGACCCCTCTGACTCCCCTTCCTGGGTTGAGTCTTCCTGGGCCTTGCTGGTCCCCGGCAACACCACTTTCTGCCAACCGTGAGTTTTGCCTGTGCCAAGACTTCTTGGTGGAATCCGAACATGCAAACCCAACTGCAATCTTTCTTCCAGCGTGGGACATCACTTGAATCCTCCAGGAACTCAACTCCAACTGCAGGGCTGCATTGACGACTTTCCTTCCTCACAGTTGACCAACTTCTGCATCCTCAGCTTGGTGGGTAGGGGCTCCTGCCCCCACTGAACTTTGCTGTGTTTTCTAGACTTGGTCCCGTCATTCCACAGATCTTCCTCTTCAGAAATCCGCCATTGGTTTCTTGCAGTCATCTTTGGGTCTTACAATTCTCTTCTTTTCTTCTTACTCACCACACACCACGTCAGCTTCCGACAACTACAATCTATCTCAATCTAGTCTACTCCAATCTACCCCATTCCACTCCAATCTACCGCATTCCAGCCCAATCTACTGCACTTCAAGCTACCTCACTCCAGAAAAATCTACCCCACTCCTATCTACCCCACTCCACTTCATCCAATCTACCCCATCCCACTCAAATCTACTCCACTACACTCCACCCTGCTCCACTCCAATTCATCCCAACCTACCTTGCTACTCCGTTTCACCTCACGCCACTCCAATCTTCACCCCACTCCAATCTATCTCACTCTATTTCACTCCAATCTACCCAGCTCCACTCCACTCCTCTCAAATTGTTGCATAAACTGAGTGTTTGGCTCAACTCTTCAAGGTTGGTTTTCACACCCAAGGCTAACACACGTGAACACAGTCCAAGGCACCAGCGCTGTATGTGAAAGACAAGTTATTGTATTACCAGTACCTAAGTGAGGTGGTGTCAGTGGTTTTTGATTTGCTAACAGGGAGCAGTGGTAATCCAAATTATTGTTCATTAATGATTTACAAACTTAAAAACACTAGAAACAGAATATGTATTATATCATTTTTATTGAAAAATAGTTATTTTAAAATGCTGGAATCGATTGCACATAATATTGGTAACATCACAGAAGATAATAAAAAGCAGCTACGTTTTTTAGTAACAGTAAAAACAGAGAAAAATCATAACATCACAATATATAGCCCTTACACCCACACTGTGCCATCTTTAGGTGCTAAGCTAGTTGTATGAGATTAATAAATAATAACCCCAAGTCACAGAGGTGGGGTGCATTCATGAACAACAGGGCTTGTCAGTTATTTGGAGCACTTTGGTGCACAAGGCCAAGAGCTAGGAAATTGCATCAGTGTGAGAACTCAGTCCTGGCACAAGTTTGTGAAGGCAATACTTCGCAGAGTCTTGGAGAGTTTTGTTCGAGGCTTCTTCAGTCAAGACAGAATCTGGCGCTGTGCTTATCTGGATCTGTGATCTGTATCTGTGACATGGATGAAGGTTCTCTCCTCAGTAAGTGGTCAAGTGGTAGTCTTTATATATTGTATTTTATCTGATACGGAATTTACAATGTCACCGTAGGAATGTTTTGACATAATCATATATATCAGTGGATGTACTAATAAGCTAAACATATATGAATATAACCCCCATAATTTGGGTTATGGTTGTTATCTTACCCCAGAATCAAACAGGAGAGGTAGAAGTATCAGGCTACCCCTCAGCTTCCCAACTAACTGTCTTTTAATATCAACAGGAGTGTAACCACTTATCCCAGTACTCACCAAGGAGTCCCTCTAGTTTCTTTTGGAAGAACCTGGCCTGATATGTGTGAAGGACTCGTAATTAGTTCCTATCATGCTATATTTGTTTTTAAACATACCAAATCCTAGCCAGAGTAAAGTTTAGCTGAGTGATAGAGGAATTTTTAGATCACTTTCCCACTTTCACTGCACTTTTTAGTATTTTTGTTCATGGATGCCTAATAGTTTCCTGGATCTATGCGGAAACTAGCCCCTTGGTTAGGGGAAGAAGAGACCCCAAGATTATGCTATTTGCTATGAGTACTCCAGAGCAATAATATATGTGTGGTAGAAAATAGCTGGTGAGTGTCTCCCAAAATAAACTAGAGGGACTCCTTGCTGAATACTGTGATAGGTGGTTACTCTCCTGTTGATATTAAAATGACATGAACAGATCTTTGAAAAAAAGGCAGGGACAACATCTGCGTCAAGTTTAAATTGAGAAGATGACGACTTCCATTACCTAAGATGGATTTGGGTATACTTAAACATGGAGTCACCTTACATCTCCCCACCCCGATCTACCCTACTCCAAACTACTCCACTCCACTCCAATCTACCCTAATATACCATACTCCACTCCACCTCAATCTATCCCCATATCACTCCACTCTACCCCACTCCACTCTAAACTACCCCACTCTACTTCAATCTACCCCACTCCACCCCTCCGATCTACTCCACTTCAATGCAATCTACCCCTCTCCACTCCAATCTACCCTAATACACTACAATTTACCCACACAGCACCCCAGGCAACCCCTGTGCACCCCAATCCACCCTACTCCACCCAGCTCAAATCTACCCCGCTCCACTCCAGTCTGCACCACTTTACTCCAGTCTATCCCACTCCACCCCAGCCTACCTCCATTTACCCCAATACAGCCTATATCACCCACTCCAATCCACCCAACCCTACTCCCTCAACCCACTGTACCCCACCTCACTGTAGCCCACTCCAATCCACCCTACCCCAATTTATCCCACTCCATGCCAATCTACCCCACTCTAATCTACCCCATTCTACCCCAATTTATGCTGCTGCACCACAATCTATTTCATTTTAATCCCATCTACCCCACTCTACCCCAGCCTACTCCCACACCACTTGAATTTACCCCACTCCCCCCCAATCTCCCCTACTCCAATCTATCCACCCATCTCCAATCTACCCCACCCAACTCCACTCCAACCTTCACCACTCCACTCCACTTTACCTCAGTCCAGTCCACGCCACACTACCCCCATCTACCCCACTACACTCCAATCTACCACAATTGACCCCACTACATTACAATTTAAACTCAGATTTTAGGACTTTATGTCATATTAACATGCTGTATCTGGGTCGAAGTTAAACAAGTTGGACAGGCTAAATGAAATGAAGACTATAGCTAAAATCAAACTTGTTGTGTATGTGTTTAAGAACTTAAAACTAAAAGAAAGAAGCCTAAAAGCAGGTGATGAAAATAGATAAAATAACAGAATTATAGAGGTAAACAATAATAAGACTTATGGGATTCCTGGAACAATTTCTAAACTACATAGTCACTAAATTATCACTGAATGTGTCTTGCTGATCAGACTTATTCATTATGCATTCACAGAATTAAAGCTCTTGCCAGAAAAGTGCATTTGATGAAGTAGCAATTCATCACTTGTTACATGTTCACACTTGTTACATGTTCAATAACATATGTGTTCAAAATGAAATGAAAAGGGGGACTCTGTGCTTGGCGACATGATCTTTACAACACAGTCTATCACACTCCAATCCACTCTAAACTAGTCCAATCCACCCCACTACACCCCAGTCTACCTCTCCACCTCAATCCACCCAGCTCCAATCCACCTCAATCTGTCCCACTCCACTACAATCTACCCCAGTCTACCCACCTCACCTTATCCCAATCTACCTCAGTCCACTGTACCCAATCTACCCCACTCCACTTCAATCTATCCCACTCCAACCCAATCTAAGGCAATCTACCCCAATCTACCTAAATCCTCCCCAGACTAATCTACCCTACCTTACTCCACCCTACCCCAATCTACCTCACCTTACTCAATCCAAGCCCAGTAAACCCCAAACCATTCTACTCCTGTCCACTTAACCCCACCCCAATCTACCTCACTCCAATCTATCCCACACCACTCCATTACACCCCAATATATCCCACTATACCCCAAAGTACCCCAATCTACCACCATCCACCCCACCCCAATCTACCCCATTCGACTCCACTCTACCCCAACCTACTCCACTTCACTCTAATCTACCTCAACCCACTTCAAACCACCACAGTCCAGTTTACCCTACTCAATTTCAATCTACCTCACTCCATTCCAGTGTACCCCCTCCATCTCAGCCTACCTGAATCTACCCCAATCCACCCTAGTCCAGTCTACCCCACTCCACTCCAGTCTACCCTCTCCACTCCAGCCTACCCCAACCCAATTTACTCCCCTCACTCCAAGCTATTCTACCCCACTCCCTCAACTCAATTTACCCCACCTCACTATACACCACTCCAATACCCCCTACTCCATTCCAATATACCCTACCCCAATCCACCCCATTCCACTCCACCCCAATTTAACCCTCTCCACTCCACTCTACCCCACTCCATTTCACTCAAATCTACCCAATTCAATCCCAACCTACACCACTCCACTCACTCCACATTCTACCCCAATCTACTCCACTCAAATCTACCCCATTCCATCCCAAACTACCCCAATCTACTCCACTTAAATCTACCTCATTTATCCCAATATACCCCAAACTACTCCACCCAAATCTACCCAATTTTATCCCAACCTACCCCAATTTACTCCACTCACATCTACCCCATTCCATTCCAATCTACCCAATCAACTCCTCTCACATCTACCCCACTCCACTCTACCCACTCTCCAATCTACTCCACTCTCTGTCCAATCTCCCCCACTCTACTCTACCCACTCTCCAAACTGCGGCACTCCACTCTACCCACTCTCCAATCTACTTCACTCCAATGTACCGCACTCCACTCTACCTACTCTCTAAATTATCCCACTCCAATCTACCCCTCTCCATTCCAATATACCCTACTCCAATCTATCCCACTCCAGTCTACCCCATTCCACTTCACCCCAATCTACCTCTCTTCACTTCACTCCAATCTACTCCACTTCACTCCAATCTACCCACTCTACTCTAACCCACTACAATCTACCCTGCTCCAGCCTACCTCACACTATTCCAATATACCCTACCCCAATGTATCTCACTCCAATCTACCCCATTCCACCCCACCCTAATCTACCCCTCTCCACTCCACTTCACCCAATCCACTCCATTGCACTCCAGTCTACCCCACTCCACCCTAGTCTACCACAATCCAAACATATTCCTCCCTACTCCAGTTTACCCCAACCCACTCCCTCACACCAATCTATGCCACCCTACTGTACCCCACACCAATATGCCCCACTCCAATCTATCCCATTCCATTGTACCTCAGTCTACCTCACTCCTTTCCAATATACCCTACTCCGCTCTACCCCAATCTACTTCAGTACGATCTACCCAAGTCTATTCTACTTCAATTTACCCCACTCCAGTCCACCCCACTCCACTTCAACATACCCTAATGTACCCCACGACATTCTACTAGACTCAACTCCACCCCAATCTACCCCACTACACACCAATCCACCTCACTCAAAACCAATTCACCCTAATCTAACCCACTCCAATCCAATCTACCCTACTTTACTCCATTCTACCCCACTCCATCCAACTCCAAACTTCCCCACTTCAATCCTTACAACCCTAGTCTACTCCACTCCACTCTGCCCCAGTCTACCACACTCCACTCCTCTCACTCTATCACACTCCATTTCAATCTACCCCACTCCAATCCAATCTACCCCACTCCACTCAATTCCAGTCTACCCCAGTCCACACCAATCTACTTCACTCCAATTTACCTCACTCCAATCTGCCCTATCTCACACCAATCTGTCCTACTCCACTCCAGTCCACTGCACCCCAATCTACTCCAATCTACTCCACTCTACATCAATCTACCCTACTCCAGTCTCCCCTGCGCTACTCCATCTACTCCACTCATTTACCCGAATCTACCTCAGTCTACATCAGTCTACCCCATTCCAAACTAACCCACTCATTTTGTTGCACCCTCTTTAAAGTAAAACCTTGGAGATTATTATAAGCAAGCAGCTTTCTGCATTCCTAGAAGAGCATAGGCTCCTGGATTCATCACAACCTGGATTCAGAACATCCCATAGCACTGAGACTGCATTAGTTACAATCACAGACACCAGGAGACTGTCCATTGATGATGCTATGCAGATGATGCTTATGATTTGTCAGCAGCTTTCGACAAGGTCTCCTATGATATCCTAATTCACAGACTGTACGACAGTGGTATTCGTGGAAAATCACTTCAATGATTTATTGACTTTCTGAAAGATTGTACTCAAATTATCTCCTTGAATCATTTTAAGTCCTGCGCATGCTCATTGCCAAGCGGGTTCCACAGGAATCCTCTTTGAGTCCCACTTTATCCAACATCAATGTTGCCCCTTGACACAGATTGTCAAAGCATTGGCTTTGAGATAGTATCTTACGACAATGACACTCAAATAGTCATCTTGTTTAGACAGGATATGGACAGTGTGAAATCCCATGTTTCTGATTATATGAGGAAGATTGCACTCTGGATGTTCATTAACTGCCTGCAACTAAACAGGGATACAACTGAGATACAGTTTTTTGGCAAAGGTCTGCAGCTTTGGGTCACGGACTGGTGGCCATCCGAACTTCGGCCAAAGCCAGCAGTAAAAAGCTCGGTTTAACATTAGATCTCACTCTGCTCATGAAGGTACATGTCTCGACCATCTGCTTAACTTGTTTGCCACTGTTCACTTACTGAAAAAAGCATTTCCGTGGCTTCCACCAACTTCCAGGGAAACCTTAGTACAAGCTTTGATTGATAGTCGCTTAGATTATGGAAATTCTCTGGTTTTAGCTGTCAACAAGACATTCAAGGCTGGACTGGCTGGACTGGGCATCTAGCGTTTCCCCAGGAGGTAGGAAGGGTGAGGGGCTGTTTTTTTGTACTGGGGGTGGGGGGTTGATCTAACAGTGCAGCAGTTTTAAAAGCACTGCAGAGTTCATTGTATATCTAACAGTTTTCAGTCAACAATAAAAGTGGCAAGAAAACTCTGGTGATTAATATACCTGCAGGAGACAGTTCGGAAGTTTGTCTAGTTTCAGTTTGACTCATCTAAGGTAGCGCAGAGGGTTAATATACCTGCTGGAAAGAACGTGTAGTATGCGGATTTCAGAACAGTATTTTATGGGCATAGCTCAGTTGGCTACTACTTTTGTCATAGAGATCCATTTGTGACTGTGCAGTTCAGAAGTTACAGTTATAATCTCGCACAATGAGCTATAAACTGTCATCAAAGAGCTGCATGCAGCTGCTAGATACAGGTTAGAAAGATATGTTTTTTTCACACTCTTTGATTATTCTAATTTTGATCAAAAGGGTTTGTTTGGGTAGAAATGAATTGCTATTAGTAAAGTCATCACTAATCACTGTGTTACATTCTGAATCCTGTGAGTTAGACTTGGCATCCTTAGCGTGGTCTCCCCTAACTTTTTTACTCTACTTCCCAGGTTGTTTCTGTGTGTCGGACTCTGTTTTTGTTGTTTTGTTTGCTCTGGACACTTTTCAGGGACCACTGCTGACCAGTGCTAAAATGTGAATGTTCCCTGTTCCCTGAGAGCATCAAAATAAAGCCACATGGGCAAGTGTGTGCCAAAAAAGGCCATCGATGTGTCTATTTCTCACTCGCATACGAGATCGTGTGTCAGTCCTCCTCTGGTCGTGTCGGTGTGCGTCGTTTCTTATCTCCCCCAAGACAGCGATGCATCGATCCCGGATGGGCACCTCGGGCCTGGGCAGGGTTTGCATTGATTTTCTGCTCCCAGCAATCTTGCGTTGCAATCCAGTTGCACGGTGTCAGGAAACTGCGCTGCATTGGGCTTGCGTGGTTAACAGCAGCCGCTGTGGGTGTTGCATGTCGTTTCTCCGGCCACCTTGCATCGATCTCTCAGTGGCAATGCTTGATTTTAGCCGCGAGGCCGGTGGCGTGTTGTTTATCAAGCCATGGGGCGAGTGGTGCGTTGAAAGTTTCCCCGCATGGCGGTCTTTGTGTGGATTTCTGTCCTTTTCCACCAGCTGCACCTTTCAAGGACCCAGAGACAGGTTAGGCACCACTTGGCAGGCAGGACTCTCAGCAGAAAGCCCAGGTGCTGGCAGAGAGAAGTCTTTGTTGTCCCTGAGACTTCAACAACAGGAGACAAGCTCAATTCAAGCCCTTGGGGATTCCTCACCAGTGGTAAGTCACACAAAAGTCAGTCTTTGTCCTCTTGCAGGCAGAAGCAGCTACTGCAGGCCATCTTAGCAAAGCACAGTCACAGCCAAAGGGGCAGTACCCCTCCAGCTTCTCCAGCTTGTCTCACGGCAGAGGATCCTCTTGGTTCCAGAAGTAATCTGATTTCAGGGGTTTTGGGACCTCTTCTTATACCCCTTTCTGCCTTTGAAGTAGGCCTACTTCAAAGAGAAGTCTCTGTTGTTTTAAAGATCCTGCCTTGCCCAGTGCCAGACCCCAGACACTCACCAGGGGGTCGGAGACAGCATTGTGTGAGGACAGGCACAGCCCTTTCAGGTGTAAGTGACCACTCCTCCCCTCCCTCCTAGCACAGATGGCTCATCAGGAAATGCAGACTACACCCCAGCTCCTTTTGTGTCACTGTCTAGTGTGAGGTGCAACCAGCCCAACTGTCAAACTGACCCAGACAGAAAATCCACAAACAGCCAGAGTCACAGAAATGGTATAAGCAAGAAAATGCTCACTTTCTAAAAGTGGCATTTTCAAACACACAATCTTAAAATCAACTTTACTAAAAGATGTATTTTTAAATTGTGAGCTCAGAGACCCCAAACTCCACATGTCCATCCGCTCCCAAAGAGAATCTACACTTTAATCAGATTTAAATGTAGCCCCCATGTTAACCTATGAGAGGGACAGGCCTTGCAACAGTGAAAAACAAATTTTGCAATATTTCCCTTTCAGGACATATAAAACACATTACTATATGTCCTACCTTAACCATACACTGCACCCTGCCCTTGGGGCTACCTAGGGCCTACCTTAGGGGTGCCTTACATGTAAGAAAAGGGAAGGTTTAGGCCTGGCAAGTGTGTACGCTTGCCAGTTCTAATCTACAGTTAAAACTGCACACACAGACACTGCAGTGGCAGGTCTGAGACATGATTACAGAGCTACTTAAGTGGGTGGCACAACCAGTGCTGCAGGCCCACTAGTAGCATTTGAATTAGAGGCCCTGACACCTCTAGTGCACCTTACTAGGGACTTGCTAGTAAATCAAATATGCCAATCATGAATAAACCAATCAACATTACAATTTACACTTACAGAGTATCTGCACTTTAGCACTGGTTAGCAGTGGTAAAGTGCTCAGAGTTCAAAAGCCAACAGCAACAGGTCAGAAAATATAGGAGGCAGGAGGCAAAAAGATCGGGGATGACCCTGCATAAGCAAAAAAGTCCAACAAGGGTGATAGTGAGGGAATCATTGAACAACCCCTATAAGTATTGCCATACCCTGGTGCCCTGTACGGTCATCAATTACTGTGCCTCAAAGCTAATACAACTGAATATATAATGAGAAATGTGTTGTAGAATGCACCATTTTTGCTATTATTTTAAAAAATGTCTTGGGGGTAGAACCCCCCCAACACTTACTGTAGTGGTCAGGCTTGTTTGTTATGTACCAAATGAAGGATGGCCTGACAAAATTTGCCAGGGTTGCTTTGGGTTACTAGTCCGGTCCTTGAGACATTGTTATCTAAACTTCAAGTTGTACAGAACTCAGCAGCCAAACTAGCATGTAACTTTCTGTCTGGCTCACCTTCTTCTCCTATTTTGAATTCCTTGCACTGGCTGCCAATCAGAAAATGAGTGGTTTTAAAGCTATGTTGTCTCACCCATAAATCACTGATTGGCAAAGGCCCATTTTACTTGCAAAGCAGGCTTAGCTACTACTGCCCTGTCAGACTGCTTAGATCGAAGGACAAAGCCTTACTTTGGATTCTTCAAACCTCCACTTTCTCTTACCTTGCCTCCTTTTATAGGAACAAATGTACCCTGCAAATCTGCTCATGTACTGAGTTTAGTAAATGGAAAAGCATTTAAAGATGTGGTTGTTCTCTTGCCTTGAGTTAACAAAATACCAAGATATTCCTTCAGGTATTATTTGTTCCGCTATACCAAATGAGGTTAACACCCCATAACATGAGATTACACTATAATCTACCATAATCTACTCCAGTCTACAGTTCACTGTAGTCTACTCCACTGTATCCCAGTCTACATGAATCTACCCCACTCCAATCTACCCCATTCCATTCCACTATGCCGGGAGGTTAGTGCTCTAATGACCAGCTACCTATTCATTTTTATGGCAGCTGAGAGTCGGGTGTGCAGTGGTAAAAGCACTGCACCATAGGTGATCTTTCTTCATTTTGTGGTGCTATTTTTTAACTGTTTTAATTGCTAAATTGCTGGGAATCTGTTTTTTACACGAGTACCTAGAGGGACTTTTACAAATAAAAAACGAGAACACTGTGGACCATGTGCTCCAAAGGGCGGGGGATCATAAAGAGACACTTTATTTCATTTGGAACATAGAGAAGCTTGGAGGTTAGCGGTCTAGTGGTCAGCCACCTAGTCCTTTTTATGGTGGCTGAAAAGCAGGTGTGCACAACGAGTTTGTGGAAGGCATGCCAAAGGCAAGCTCATCTGTGCCCGTCCACACTCAAACGAGACCAGGGGCCAGGAACCCTGTCCAGACTTCCTCCCATCATGTAAGATACACAGTTGTGCAACTAATGGCACTTAGGCGGACTGGCAGGGAACAACCATGCCCGACCTGGATAAATTGGGCAGTGACTGTCCAACTGCAAATTTAAACTAAAACCACTGTCATCCTCCAAGGATCGGTTGACGATTTACTGATAAATAAGGAATACCGGAAGATGGGAGTAATTAACAGTAGATCACTCGCTAAACATGAGAAAGAATTCAGACTACTATGAGAAGGGAACTGGATGTCCTGTTTATCACTGAAACGTAGTTTCATAAAAATGCTGGCTCAGATATTGTAGCAGCCCTTCCACCGGGCTACTATATATGCAGACTTGATTGCATAGGCAAAACGGGCAGAGGGATTGCCAATATTGTGAAAGATGTATATAGATGTTTAACATCCCCGCTATTAATCCCAGCCTGTGAGAACTTTCAATTTGATATCTCACTTTCTCCCACTTACAAATTTTCTGAAGTTTTAATTTACAACCCCCCCCCACCCCCAGGCCCTAGTGTCACATTTATGGAAGGTCTGGCAGAGGTACTAGCTAGTGTAGTGGTGAGGAAAAATCACAACTATTTTAGGTGATCTTAAGATACAGCTTGATGAGACAAGCAAGCAATTCGGCCTCTAAGAGATTTTTACAGGATTTAGAGAGTGTTCAAGTTACGCAAAAATTAAGAGCTCCGACACACACGAAAGGGCATTTCCTGGACCCCATTTTCAGTAACGAATTAAAGTTTCAGGAAAAACTGCCTGTTCCCCTTCCTTGATCCGATCACTACCTAATTCCACTCTGGTTGGAGAAATCCAGATTAAGAACTCCTCCTGTCATTGCTTGACCCCCCTCCCTTCCATAGTTGTTGCTTGCTCCACAGCCTCTTCTACCCACTGTTGCTGTTTGCCCCCTCAGTTGTCGTTGATTCCTGCTGTACAACATGGCTAAAAACATTAACAAGCCCAATACCTTGCGAAGACAACACCTATTTGCTTTGCCAATGCTTGTTTCTGACTCGTCCAGCTTGAAACTCCAGTCACTGGCTCATAAGCCGCGCATTTATTGTAGAATTGTTTTGCTGCACTGCTTGAGCGTAGTGCAGGAAAAATGGAATCTATCCGCACTTACAGACACATGAAACACAAAAGTAGCTTTACAACCACTAATGATACTCGAGTAAAAGTGTGAGTTAGCAGCAAATTACGGTCATCATATTGACTTTTTTTCTCAGAGTGAAGGCTCCACATTTGCTCTACGTTATCTGTAGCCTGAAGGTCTCTTTACATGGACACTCGAGAGACACATTATAAGGATTGACTACCCCGCCGGAAAGGTTGGTACTGGCCACTGTGGAATTTCACTTCTTCACAAGCTGGCTGGCTGTCTTGCTGACATATTGAAATGCAGATCACAAGTTTGAATTCCAGCAAGGTTGACTCTGCATTCCATCCTTCTGAGGCTTCTAAATTGAACAAGATTCCCAGTTCGGGCACGATTAGCTCGTTCAGTGTAGAATTTTATTTCTTTGCATTAGTGTTTTTGTGCATTTCAAAATTTAAAAAATGACTACAATTTCCATAATTCAAAGATTAAACCTGGATGGATGGATGAGGTAAGCAAGCATGGGCTCGGGAACTTCACAGCTCTCATGCCACGTAGAATTAAATTCGGTAATGTTAGTACTGGTTAATTAAGGTATTAGAAATGTCTGAAGCGCTATATGAAAAGAAATTGTTAAGTAGCTCGACCTTGGCCTCCTTCTTCTTTGGTGAATCGTAATAGCTCTATAATGTTGAAGAGGAGGTTGTTTATTCCATGTTTTTGTTATCATTAAACATTCTGCCCGGGCACGAGCTCGCACCCCGAGAGGCCTGCGAGAAGGGGTGCAGGAGCGGACCTGGCTGGCTTCTAAGGGCAGAGGAAGGTATATCGATACTCAGGCCGATAGCCCACTGGGCGAGGTCGACATTCTAAAGAGATGCTTTGTCTCGACGGCTTGTGAGGCGGTTGCCTCGCTTTTCAGGCACAGACTCTATAAAGAGAGATTACGAAATCTTCCTGGTGACAGCGAGGGAGTGGCTGCAGGTGAGATGAATGATATTGAGAAACTCCGGGAGGGAATCAAAGCATGATGAGGGAGTAGTCCGGGTACTGGGAGAGAGGAACTTTCTTTCACAGATCCTTCGTACACTGTAGGAGACTGCGCCCGTGGAGGCTGCTGGTGGCCGCCGCTGTGGAGCCTGTCAGACCCTGCATCTGTGGGCCCTTCCAAAGACTGCACCTGTGAACCCTGCCAGAGACAGCATCTGTGGACCCTACACCTGTGGACACTTCACCTTTCTAATGCTGCACCTGTGGACCCTGCCAGAGACAGCACCTGTCGACCCTCCACATGTGGACACTTCACCTTCCTAAGGCTGCACCTGTGGACCCTGTCAGTGTCTTCACCTGTGGACCCTGCACCTGTGGACCCTTCCAAAGACTGCACCTGTGGATCCTGCCAGAGACAGTGCTGTGGACCCTACACCTGTGGACACTTCATCTTCCTAAGGCTGCACCTGTGGACCCTGTCAGTGCCTGCACCTCTGGACCCTGTACCTGTGGACCCTTTAAAAGGCTGCACCTGTGGACCCTACCAGAGGCTGCACCTGTTGACCCTCCCAAAGGCTGCACCTGTGGTGGACCGTGCAGGAGGCTGCACCTGTGGACCCTGCATCTGTGGACTCTTTCAAACGATACACCGCTGTTCCTGTCCAGAGGCTGCACCTGTAGACTCTACCAGAGGCTGCACCTGTGCATCCTGCACCTGTGGAACCTTCAAAGGCTGCACCTGTAGACCCTTCCAAAGGCTGCATCTGTGGACCCTTCCAACGGCTGCACCTGTGGACCTTGCCAGAGACTGCACCTGTGGACCCCTCCAAGAGCTGCACCTGTGGACTCTACCATGAACTGCACCTGAGGACCCTTCCAAGGGCTTCACCTATGTACCCTGCCAGAGGTTGCATATGTGGACCCTGCATTTGAGGACCCTTTCAGAGGCTGTGTTCCCTACCAGAGGCTGCACCTGAGGCCTTACCAGAGGGTGCACCTGTGGACCCTGCACCTGTGGAATGTTCAAAGGCTGCACCTCTGGATCCTGCCACAGGCTGCATCTGTGGTGCTTGCCAGAGACTGCATCTGTGGACCCTACCAGAGGCTGCAACTGTGGACCCTTCCAAGGCCTGCACCTGTGGACCCTGGTCCTGTGGGCCCTGACAGAGGCTGCACCTGTGAACCCTGACACAGGCGGCACCTGTGGACCCACCCAAAGGCTGCACCTGCGGTCCTTGCCAAAGACTGCCTCAAAGACTGCACTTGTAGACCTTGCCAGGGACTGCACCTGTGGACCCTCCCAAGGGCTGCTCCTGTGGTCCTTGCCAAAGACTGCACCAAAGACTGCACCTGTAGACATTGCCAGAGACTGCACCTGTGGACCTTGACAGAGACTGCACCTGTGGACCCTACCAGAGGCTGCACCTGTGGACCCTACCAGAGGCTGTACCTGTGGACCCTTCCAAGGGCTGCACCTGTGGACCCTTCCGAGGGCTGCACCTGTGGACTCTGCACCTGTAGACCCTGATAGAGGCTGCACCTGTGGGCCCTTGCAAGGGCTGCACCTGGGGCCCTGACAGAGGCTGCACCTGTGGGCCCTTGCAAGGGCTGCACCTGTGGTCCTTGCCAAAGACTGCCCCAAAGACTGCACCTGTGGACCTTGACAGAGACTGCACCTGTGGACCCTACCAGAGGCTGCACCTGTGGACCCTACCAGAAGCTGTACCTGTGGACCCTTCTAAGGGCTGCACCTGTGGACTCTGCACCTATAGACCCTGACAGAGGCTGCACCTGTAGGCCCTTGCAAGGGCTGCACCTGGGGCCCTGTCAGAGGCTGCACCTGTGGGTCTTGCTGGAAGACGCACTTGTGGCGGTGCTGGAGGCTGCGCCTTTAATGGACGTTGTAGGACTCCCCTCTGTGGACTGCTGGAGGTCGCGCCTGGAACCCTTCTAGAGGCTGCAGCTGTGAGCGCTGGAAGTGCTGTCTGAGTGCGACAACAGCTGGCCAGCATAGACAGCAAAGCCCCACCCATCAGCATGACTTTACCTTTCTACGTGCTGGCATTATGCGGTGAGTTACACATTTACATGCTTGTTTTATTCCGAGTGGTTACCAGTTGACTCCTTTTCAAGTTACCAGTTGACTCCTTTTCAACAGACTGCGGCTTTCTAGGGATTGTAGTCTTTGCTCACACACAGAAACTCAAGTGTATAAAACTATCAGACCACAGTGAATAGAAACAAATAAGAAGTCAACGCAAGGCAGCGCCACTGGTTCCCCGTCTGTCAAAAAAGTCCCCTGTAACTCTGAAAGGCAGACATGTTTTATTTCCGTCAACGTGCCTAGCGTTCTCCGTCTTCAATATAGTGCAGTCAAAGAGAAAACGCGAATTTGTCAGCTAGAAAACCTGCCCTCTCACGCAGTGCTTGAAGTGGAAAAACAGAAGTGCAGGTTTTTGAGAAGTGCCGGTACTCTCTATTTAAAAGTTTTATGTTTTTCCCAAGAAGTGCAGGTACACAGCGCCGTACAGAAATATTGTAATTAAATTAGGGTCCCTACAGTTCTCTGCTTACCAGACAGCTCATGAAAAATACCCTTTACCTTTTTTTGTAGCAGAAATACCTTATGTAATATTGTACAAACGTTCAGATTTGTATTTAGCGCAAAAAATACGCGACTGAAAATGCACCGATCTTCGGAGAGAGGGGCTGTGAGTGCATCATTTGCCGAGGATCACACAAATGTGGAGACCTGGATTCTATACTTAGACTGCTTCATCCACAAAAACAATCTATGACTGTCTGGAGGCTGCGTAGATTAATTGGTGTCAGTCCTTTGAAGAATGATCTGTCCCTGTTGTAGACTGACCATACGTAACTTGGATGTAGTGTTTGTGAAAGGGAGAAAAGATAGAGAAACCCCACTAAAGTAGAATTAAAATGGGTGTTTTGAATCACAAAGCTGAGCAAAATTACTGTGTTGAGGGGTAAGGTTTACCTCTGGCATGTGGCGCTTCATGTGGGGTTTGATGGTAAGATCTGGGGGCGCAACTCACTAGACCTAAGGAAAAGAACTAGAAGGGTTCAGGATAGGTATGCCTGGCATATGGAGCTGAGCTGGGCATGTAATTACACCCCATAAATATTAAAGGAACGAGAGAATTGGTTCAGTCCCTCAAACTTCCTCTTAAATTTAAGTCTCAGCAAAAAGGTGTGACATTCTGAAACAAAATAGTTGTCAGATAGTCCTACAGTGGCGCCCTGATTGTTTTGCCTCATTAGGTCCTAGGAGGAATCCCTGTCAGGCTACAGGACCCTCGCCCACAAACGTGGCATGCTCTGTGGTTGGGGTGTGCTCCATGATGGGTAGGGACACAACGGGCTGCACCCAGAGGTCGTTTCAGGAGACCTTTTTCTGTGCGTTCAATGATCAGAAAGACCAATAGAACCTAAACCCTTTGAAGGTGGCAGGAATGTGGCTATTTTGGACTCAGTTCATATCTTAGACCTGCCCAGACGCTACTGTCATCCTCACCTCGTGCTGTCGGTTGTTTTGTATGTTTTTTTCTGGCTCCTATGGAGATATTGCACTGCAGGGCATGAGGAACTAAAAACATCTACTTTTGCTTATGTAATAATCTTCCCACTTGATCTCACCACCAGCTGCCCATACCCCATCAAAAAGCCATCCTCTCTCTTCTTGCCATGTCAGTCCCCACCTGTGCCACATTCACCGTAATCACTGGGTTTTGGTTCCTCTTCCGCCACCATTGGGTCATTCTCTGTTGTTTCACTTTTCACCTCCCCACACATCCATCCATTCTCCCACTGATCCCACGAACATCTGTTGTGCTCCGGTAGCAGCTGCTGCATGATGCAGAATGCTTTAGTTTGCAGTAACAGTATAAACACTAGAACTCAGTAAACTGGTGCTAGCGCGCCTGGTCCTTAGTAAGTAAACTTACAAGGGGACGCGTATAGGTCGATGAATCTTTTTGATCGCATGGAGTATCCTAGCTATGCGGTAGACTACTGAACCATCAACAACACTAAAATCAAAATTAAATGTTAATGAAACCCCATCTAAGAAATACCATCATTCTCAAGAAAGGTTAATGGTTGTTTTTATTCCCTCTTGGTTACAATTCTAATCAGAAACCTTATTCAACTTTGTCATTAATCAAGCTTTTTTAATCATCACAGAAACGTTATTCATCCAAGAGTCACAAAATCAAAGTAACATTAAACTAATACTTTCTCAACACATTATATAATAATTCAGCAAAGCAATTTTCGTCAGTCAATGTCGCCCTTGTCTGCCTACATAACCAAGATTAGCATCAGCATGTGGGTCGTCATGCGAAAACAATTTGGAAAAACATGAATTTGGAAAAGTCTATCTAAATGAGAAGATACTTTAGAACAGCGCAGTTGGTACCTAGAAGGAAAAGCTCAAATTAATCAGTTGCATTATTATAGCTACCTATCCAAGATGGGTCAGCAACCAGTCAGTCTTCGTCTCCAGGTCATCAATAGTCAGCAAAGTATCAGGCTCATGGAGTGTAAGCCCAATTATCAGCACTTTGGACAGCGTCTCCTGATGTCATCAACTTTCACCTCTCCACTCTGATTTTTCTCTTCTTGTCATGACTTTTTATTAGGGTCTCTCAGTCCATCCCACTAATAATTGGTCAACCTTATCAGAAGTTATGATTCTAACCTATAATTTTTGTTTATCGCATCTACACCTCTACTCAGGATTCAAGTTCCATTAATTTGATTGTTTCCTCTGTTGATGAGAACATAATCCGGCTCTTCAGGTAACAAAATTGTTGCACACAGTCTTTGGTCAGTGCTTCCATTGTTCAAGTGCTGGGAAAGTGCATTTAGCCTACACTCCACATAATTGTATCAAATTGTCTTCATCATCTCCTGTCCGCGGGTACATTGAAGAATGTTCCAGCAGAGCCATCTGAACTCTGCGTAGTTCAAGGTCCTTTGCTCCGGTTACCAGTCCTCACAAGCCTTGTTGCGTCTTCATGTTATAAGCAGGCAAGGCCCATTGAAACCAGGCCTATAATTTGGCTAAGTTAACAATGCGAATTAACATAAAACATAGGTTATAAGTCCAATTATGATAAATTAGTACATTTTACATGAATTCTTTCATTATTTAGTATCTTGTTAATACACATGGTGACCACCTCCCGTGGGCACATTTTGCTTACACACGTTATTTTCAGATATTATTCTTCATCAAATTTTCTCATTAAAAAGCACACATTAATCATTAAAAATCTCTTATATAAGCATATCTGCTCCATCACTGGGAATCCCTGGTATCGAGCTTGTCTGTGGTGGTGGCCATCTTGAATAGCTACAAAAGTAGCAGGAAAGAGAATCTGTCCAGGAAACAATAAAGTCATATGCATGAAAATGCCTATGTAATGTAGCAACACAACTGCTTCACAACTGTCACCATCATGGTAGTCTGTCAAGGAAGCTATGCATATAAAAGGAGCACCCCGAGAGGGGTTTCTAAAAGGTTGCTGTTAGACATGGGTTTTCTAGTTTGCAGAGGTATACACCTTTGTCCAAATAGAGACCACAATCCTAGTCAGGGTAGGTCACACACAATCCAAATTATCCTGTGCCCATCCTCTGGAAGCTTGGCACTGAGCAGTCAGGCTTAATTTAGAAGGCAATGTGTAAAGTATTTGTGCAATAAATCATGCAATAACACAGTGAGAACACTACATAAATACACCACACAGGTTTAGAAAAATATAAGATATTTATCTGACTAAATTAAGGTAAAAACAATCAAGATTTGATAATCACAAGTTGAAAATCACTTTTGTAATGATAAGAAGTTTCTTTAGTTCATAAAAGGAACAATTGTCTCTTGCAAGCACAAAGTACCTGGTTTGCATCAAAATTACACACACGAAGACCGCAGAGGAGGAAATGCGTGGAAAAAGGAAGGCGTGGGTCAGATTTCCGGGTGCACACAGATGATATGTCGATTCTTTTCCACCCGGCAAGGGCTTTGCGTCAAATTCCGACATGCAGGCTTGAATCCTCTTTGCAATGCGGGGTCTTTTGATTCCCAGGGACGATGAGTGGAAATCCTGGGCATGCAGGACAAAGCCACAGCTGTTGCGTCGATCCGGTGGGCAATGCAGCGGAGTTTCTGTCGCATGACGGGCTTTGTCTATTCCTCTCGCAGGAAGTCGGGCTGCGTCGGTCCGGTGGGCTGTGCGGATTATATGGTGGCCTACTGCAGTCTCCTGGATTAGGCAGGGCTTGTGGTTGTACATGGGTTGAGGCAGTGGAGGATGGTGGTGGTGGGTTTCATGGAGGTGCACAATGGGGAGGGCAGAACTGGTGAGGAATGACCAGCCTATGTCGCAAGAAGAGTAGCAGCAATCATAAAAGAAAATGGGACCCTGGAGGTGCCATGGATATGAACAACGAACCTGGGCCCTGCAAGAGACCCGATTTTTCTCCGATCAGCGGGGATCATCTCATGGTGAAAGACCAGGTTGTGTATAATGTTAAATCAGGATATCCAGATGTGTTTTCATCAGAAAGTGGGTGGCAGTGCATGACTGATAGTTTCATTAGGCACTGAAGCCTTTCACAATTAACAGTGGCTGAGATTATTTCAAGCATTCCACCCATCACTTTTTTGTAAACTTCAGTGGTTCACCCTAAGTGAGATGGGTATGTCCTTATCTCGTTACTTGTCACGTCCCCCAATCACCCTCCTCCTGCTGTCACATGTTTTGTTTGCGATCAGTGCTTTTTTATGTTACAGCATTTTATTTGTACTTTTTTTTAAGGTGACCAGTACTTCTGCAGCCTGCTTCCCTCCTTCCCTGTCTCTCATCCTCTCGCTCCCCTCAGCTGTCACAACAGTGTATTAGTATTAGGGCTTCCTCCTCTGACCACAAATCAGCAGTGACTAGATCCTGCCTCTGCTGGCTGACTTGAACTGCATGTGCTTTGCCACAGTGCCTTTCACATAGTGCAGGGTTGAACACAGCTGACTTCCCCACCCCACCATGACCCCCCGGCACAGATGACATGCCTTGCCTATCATTGCAGTGCTTTAAACTTACATTCAGAATTTGCTGTAGTGCCCAATACAATTTCCCTCCCTCTATTCGAAGTTTATACAGGAACGACATTGTAGCAGTTTTTGTTGTGGGTGGTGGGAGCACGAACGTTGTGGTTGCTGGTGAGATCTAGTTTTAAATTTGACCGTTGTGTGTCTGGAGTGCTACAGTGCTTCAGAAACATGCCACTGAGTACCACATGGATGAACGCTTCATGATGAAACACCATTGGCTTTAATCGGATTCTCTGCAGGTGGAGAGCTCTTACAGTGAAGCAACTGTCATCCTTTTTGCCCCCACTTCAGCTATCTTTGGTATACTCTCTGCAAACTAAACTTCTAGGAACTTTCCACCCACAAGTAACTAATCAGTCTTTCACATATTGCATGTCATTGACCTTGCAGTGCATTTTTAATAGTATGGCAGCACTTCTACTGTATTATTTTGTTCGTTGTCTAGCAGAAGTTGGTTTATGTGTTTGCCTATGTGGAGGCAGTGAGTTGCAGTTATCAAAAAGTGGTGTCAAGTACTGTCAAACTGCTGTTCATTGGGTGAGTTTTTAACATACCGGCATCAGTGAGGCATCCTACAATGTCATAGTTTATTATTTAGCTGTGGTGGCGGATAATGTTAATTATGATTTCGATTGGTACTTTTAAAACAAATTTACTGAACTCCATGCCTTTCTCGTGTAAATCACCATTTCATAATCCTTGGTGATTTGAGGATCACTGATGGCATAGTATGTCAACTGAGGTGCTATTTGGTCCCACACAACACAATTCAACTCCAGATACCATTCCACATAATTAACTTCATAACACACAATCTCATTCTACTTAATTACACTACAGTTAATAAAATTAAACGAATATCCCATTTTCCGTCCCTCAAATCAACTCTCTTCTCCTCTTCTTGGGGTGTCTTCTGTGTACACAGGCACACCCTCTTTGCATCTGTTGTCCGCTCTCCCCTTCTTTTTCTCTTTCTCACACACTCTTTCTGCTCTTCTGTCTGGAGTTCATTCACCACTTTGCGCACAAACTACCTATCCCTACATACATCCACTCTACTCCAAACCAAAACACATGGGTAGAAGACATTGTCATTTACAATGCCAATAGCTCTAACCCTCACAAATGTGAGATTGATTGCATTGCAAATGCTTGTTTAAATTTATTTTTGTCCTGTTCCAAGATGTCTCTCATGTTGCATCTAGAGACCAAGTTCAGATTCATTGTGAGGGCCATCTTGAAATGGTGCACCAATTAAAAACTATTCCAACATGGCCACCCGCCACGGTCTGACCATTTTCAGTGCTTTTGATACATCTGACAAGCATTGGCAAAGGCAATAGTGATGTATGGTCCCATTTAAAAACAGAAAAAGCATTGTGAAAGCAAAATTGTCACACAAGACCTATTTCCTTTGCCAAATCCTTGTTTTCCTCTGGGTTTCCTTCAGGAGCCAAAATCTTCTGGTCCAGCTCTGTTAGCAGGGACAGCAAGACTCTTAAGAGGCAAAGTATTACACTGGTGCCTTTATCAGTGCTAAGGTATTCATAACTAAGATTACTACCAATTTTTCGAGCATTATGACGTAAGCTAAATTTTCATATAGACAAAGAGATTTGTGTTCAGACATCAAAGGTATTTCTGGAGGAGGCCCACAGAATGGGGTCATTGACCGTATTTGGGGTCTGACTATAGCAAACCTAGTCTATGTGGGTAATGGCAAAAGCTCTTTCAAACTGGTGGAAGAGAACAGAAAATGCTGAAAGCATGTATTGAGTGAAAGCATGTAGGAAACAGTGAAAGTGCACTGAGGGTGGTGTAAGAGCTTGAGAGATGGATAGAGAGTGTGGAGATGTGATGAGTGCATATGGGAAAAGTGAGTAGGGGGTGGGGGTAGGAGAACATGGCATAGCAAAGGGAACAGGAGAGCATAGAGTTTGGTCAGCAAAGGGAAAATGTGAGGTGTGGTTAGGAGAGAGAGTGGTGGGAGGAAAGTTTGGGATGAAAATGGTAGCATTGTTCAAGTGCTAACATCAGGGTTAAAACCCAGGTCTTCCTATTCCACAGTTGGCCCTGGATCATCTACATTTGATTGGTGTGTAACCTTGATCAATTCCATTCCATTGTGGAAAGAGGCATTATGGGCCTCATTTACCAGGTTCTAGCGGCACACTGCACCACCGGAACATCATTTCTTTTCCGCCCTTCAGTGACGCAGTGTGCCAGCCCATATTTACAAGGCCACACAACGCCATCTTTTGTGGCTTTTCGTGGCCTCGTAAATATGGACCCTTTTAATGCATAACACTGTGTGAAAGGGGCATGTTGATTGGGGTGTTCACATGCAACTTCCATGGAACCCCTTAGGAATCTGATGCATTCCCAGATTTACAAGTCTGGGAATGCCTGGGAATGCGTCAGATTCCTACCCCACCTCAGGAGTGGCGTAAGAGTGACACAACAGGGAGAAATATCTTTATTTATTTCTCCCCTATTTTTCCTCTTTCTATGTGTGCTGCATTGTGCAGTACCCATAGAAAGAGGAAACACCTCTTGTGATTGTTTTTGTGCGGGAAGGTCTCCCCACAATGCACCATGGTGCAACGGTGCCTGCGTTGGCACTAGGTAGCAGTTTCTGTGCTGTGGAAGAGGATAGAAATGCGCAGTATCAGGTAGATACAGCACATTTCTGCCCTCTTCCGGTGGTGCATGGCCACCACAGGCCTTGTAAATGAGGCCTTGTATTCATTGGAATTTGGGTTACTGGTTGAGGGGGTGAAACCCTACTTGAGCAGGAACCATGATCTCTATCAGGGTGAAACACAAGCAAACCCCAAATGAACCTGTGCTTAACCCTCAGATGGCGTGGCACAAAGCAGTTTGGCTTAAATTAGAAGCAACGTGTAACTTATTTATGCAGCACTTTAAATGATAATAAAGTGAAATTAGAAGAAAAATATCACACAATTTAGAAAAATAGAGTAAAATTTAATAAATTATTTAACACTAAAACAACAAAAATCCCATCAGTGGAACTGGAGATAAGCAATTTTTTTAAGTGAAAACAACGTCTAAAAGCACAAAGCGCCAACTCTGGTTATCTGTTTGTCTATTCGACAAAGTCAAAAGTTCAGGCCAACCTCAATAGAGTTTGGACCAGCTACTTAGTCCGCTGAACAAAAGCACCTTAAATTCTGGTTGCAGAGCGATGCACAGTCTTGCATCTAGGATGCGTCCTGGTGTGGAGATGCGTTGCACAGCGGTATTTCGAAGGTAGCTTGGCAGCGGTGTAAGGTCCATGCATGGAGATGTGTTGAGGAGTGGTGGTTCCGAAGAGCTGTAGTAGGGATGCGATTTCGAGCTTTGAGATACCTCACGCAAAGTTGGTTCTGAGGGGGATGCGGGCAATGATAAGAAGTTCTGCGTTGAGTATGTGTCGCGCTTGGTTCCAATGCAGAGTCTTGTGAGGCGATGCATTGCACTGTGTTGGTTCTGCTGGAACCACAGACGGGTTGGCAGAGCCCTTTAGGCCCACTTCCAAGGGCCCAGGAATGAGGTGATCACCACTTGGGGGAATAGGACTTACAGCTGGCAGAGTCCAGGTTCTCGGTTCAAGGTTGTTGGAGCCTGTTCAACTAGCCCTTTGGTCACCCTGTTGGTCCTGGGTTTAAGATGCACGTCCAGACCTCCGCTCAGGCAGCAGGCAGCAAGGCAATATAGTAGCAGTCCTTACTGCGTGGCAGCACTACGGTCCCGCTGAGTCTTCCACTCAGACAGAGTACTATATTTATACCTGGTGTCTGCTTTCAAGTAGGAGACATTTTCTAGAGGTGTCCAACCCCAGTAGTGCTAGACATTTTCTGCCTACCTGCCCTGGCCCTAGATTGTCTGGGGTCACAATAGGCTGGTGTCAAACCTTTATGAGTATGCTGAGGCAGAGCATTTGTGTTAGATGACAGCTCCTCCCCCTCAGCGAGTCAGAGATGGCCCATACTGCCCACACCTATGCTCCTTTATGTCACTGTTTGGGAGCAAAATAGAAGGACCAACTGCCAGCTACACCTAGTCATGTAACCCAGGAAACAGGCTGCAGACACCAAATGGTTAGGACAGGAAAATATCAACTTTCTAAAAGTGGCTTTTCAGAATTGTCACTTAAAATCCGACTTTACCATTAAACCTTTTTAAATTACAATTCTTTGGACACCGAACTCGACATTCTTACCTGTTGGCAACTGAAAGTTATTAATTCATGAGTATATTAAATTAACCCATTGTTATCCAATGGTAAATTCAGGCCTTGCGGTGGTGAAAAACAAATTTAAGAGTTTTTCACTACCAGGACAAGTAAAAGTTAAAAGTACATGCCCAACGTTTTAAATACACCGCACCCTGGGCCTACCCTGGGATGATTCATGTGTAATAAAAAGGAAGATTTAGGCCTGGCAAAAGGTTCATTTTGCCAGGTCAAAACAGCAGTTTAAACTGCACATACAGGCTGCAATGGCAGGTCTGAGATATGTTTAAAGGGCTACTTAAGTGGGTGGCACAATGACCCGCTACTAGCATTTAATTTACAGGTCCTGGGTACATATTAAACATGCCAGTCGGGTGTAATCCTTGTGTGCTTCCACCTGCAGAATCCCCTGCACTCTATCTTGCTGTTTCCCATGTGCGCTGCCTCCTACCCACACGCTTGGAGTCCCTCATGTGCATCCCCTATATTCCGATGCGCACCATGTTGCTCTATCCTTCGTGTGCTGCTCTCCCCCAGAATACACTTCAACGCTCTGAGTCGCTTTCCCTCATGCAAGCTCTCATCCCCCAAACAGCATTGGCAAAATCAATATGCCTAAAAGGCAAGGCTATTGGGGTTGCCATGCTTGTTTCTTCAATTGTCTGTAGTGAAAGAACCCCCTGGAGAGAGGCAGGTTCACAGGCATGGTGCAATGTGGGGCTGGTTTGAACATGTTTGCAGGGCACAGTTTGGTTTCCCGTCTGACCTGGGCACCCTGGATCATCCGTTTGTGGCTGAGGCAGATTATGCTGAATCTGAGCTTGGAAAACAAATAAATAATAAAATAATTGTTAAAGGCGAAAGTGGGAGACCTAAAAAATCACAGTGAAAGAAAACATACACAGTGCTCGGGGCAGATGTTGTCAGGAGGATAAACTGACAGGTTTATGATGCACTGAGCGAATGGAAGCTGCAAGACAGCTACACAGCCCAGACTAATTGCATACACCTTGTAAAGAATGAAACGCTCTTTCACAACTGTACTTTCCTTACACATGAACCATCTTTGCTACTGCTGGAAATTAATCACTTAAATTTAAAAAAAGTGAAAAGTGAACATGTTGTGATAGATAAAAGTGAAATTCAGAGATTGCCACTGACACCAGTATTAAATGTGCTTCACCAAATTCAAGATGATGGTTGAAGCTTTAAGATAACATCACATAGATTGTGAATTTCATCTTCAGCAACTTGACACACCCCTCGGCGTAAAGCAACCCCGTAAGCAACTGTAAACTATTTATAATTGTATATGTTAAACACTTTGCTCATGTGCTTTTATTAAAAAAAAAAAAAAAAAAAAAAAAAACATTGACAGTACCACCATGCGGTAGACTGCCATAAATCTGTGCTGATGTTACAAAAAAAGTGCTGGTGCCAAACAAAGGAGAACACCATCACAAATTAAACACTGCATAAAGCTGTAAATTAAGGGGCATATTTATAAGCCCTTAGCACCACCTTGCGCTACATTACTATAATTTTTCTTACGCTAATGTGGCCCAACGAGGCCAAAATGCAAGCACCATATTTTCAACCTGGCGCAGTGCATGGATTGTGCCACTCTGTAACCCTTTTCGCTACATTATGCCTGCGCCAGGCATAATGTATGCAAAGGGGGCGTTCCCCCGTTAGGGTGGCCAAAAAAATGGCGCAAAGAAATCTAACAAATTTCCTTGAGTCATTTTGTACGGCACTTCTAACGCCTGCTTAGAGCAGGCGTTACAGGGGGGCTTCCATTATTCATAATGGGCCCCTATGTACTCTGCAGGAGTAGCGCCAATATTTTGTCGCTGCTCCTGCAGAGTACCTCAATAGCATCATGATAAATGACGCTACTGCCCCATGCCCTGCGCCATGGTGTGCTGTATTTTAAATATGGCGCACATATGGTGGCGGTGGTGGGCGATAAGGGGCACAGGGAAAGTGTGCAGCGTCACTTTCCATAAATCTACTCCTACATAGCTACAAAGAGGGAAACACAAATTAAACCTTCAAATGGCATGAGTGTATAAGGTCTCTTGCTTCTGGATTCACCATATTCTGAACTAGATATGGAATAATTAAAAATGTCTAAAATTTCTGAGAAATGGTTTGTAACTAAAAATATGCTTCTTAGATAAATACACATGGCCGACTAGATTTCTTCTCATACAGAATGTGAAAAATATATGAGTATTGCATTCTGTTGCATTATTTCTATAGTGTTTTGTTAACTTTTGTCACTGGTTCTGATTCTGCAGCTCATGGATCAGAGCAAAGCGTTGGTGGTGGTGTCTTTTATTATAAATGAGTATTTGTGTTATGCCTGATGCCCAAAGAGTGCTCCAAACTTGATGCAGTGGTGTGTGATTGTATTTAGATATGTGGCAGGATGCAAAGAAGTGTTAGAATAGGTTCACAAGCAGTATACAAAACACAGAGAGGGTCTGTAATCAAAGCAGTAACAACCAGGGCCTTATGGTTCTTATGAATTGCAAATTACTATTGATGGATCAGTTTTGCACTCTTGCTTGCGAGACACTTATTGTTTACATTAAACAGCCTGGAGCCGCTCATTGCTTAACAGTTACTGGCTTCTGCATCACTCTTCTTTGCAGCCTCCTAATTGGCCAATGCAAACCAAACGTCATTTTCATTCCTTTCTGTGGAGCAGGGATCAAGCACAGATTGATTTAACTTAATCAAGGTCTGTTCACTGCTCCTTATGTGATTGAGGTGCTATTGGTTCTTCCCTCCTCCAATCTCTGACTCCCCCTTTCCTTGTCAGGAACTGTACCCCGCCCCTCATTGCGCTTTCCCTATAGCCCCCTTCTCCCACTCTCCGTTATTTCTGCTCCCTCCGTCTACCCCCCTTGTGCTGCTCCCCCCCTCCAACACTTAGCATGTTGCAAAGCATCAGGGGCTGCTGTGCAACATGGTTTTTAAAAAAGTGATATGGCTAGTTCGGTTATAGCACTTTTTCTTTTTCTTGTTTTACAAAGCAAGTTCACCTCTTGCCACACCTAGCTATTTTTTTTCACGCAATACTATTCCCCTTATTTGCCTTTTCAGAATGTGTTAAATAATGTACACTTTGTCATGGTCTTAGATTTAAAGTTGTACTTTTTTATTTTTATTTTGAAAAACGCCAGGGAAAGTTTATTTTTAACCTTCAACATATGGGAGTACTTTTCGGAGGAGAATCTTGATGCGACACTCTGGACTGGAGCCTACAAAGAAATGTGCACCCTCAATGTGTTTTGTGACCTTTTCGCATTCTCTTTGTATCTATACCTAAAATCACTGGAGAAGCCCAAGGGTGCATCCTATCTGCACAGAATCCAAGCTACAGCCTTGATGTGCACTGTACTTGCTCTTACTTGCGGACTGCAATATATTTGCTTCATTTATTGTGGGATTTTTCGGTTCTAGTGTGTTTTCATCTCTTGGAGTACCTGATTGCTGGTATATACCTACGATTTTTAGTGGAGCGCTGCTATTATACGCATTTTTAGAAGTCACGCCAGAGAACACATAAGAGCTGATTCCATAATTGCCCAAGTCACTACACAGCCAACGTCTCCAGAGATCACGGATTCCAGTGGTGATTTTGGGACTACTCTTGTAAAAATTTTATATTTTTTTGGCATTTATGAAGCCTTGTAAATATCAGCGCTAATTTCAAAGGTGGAATCTCCACATGTAACCTGGTTTTTGTTGGTAAACATCTTACTTAATTATCAAAGTAGTACCTCACTTATTTTGTGCCTGTTCTATTAGACACAACGAAAGTCGAAAGAAACAAAAGGCAAACAAAAATCATATTATATTAAATTCGGTCAGCGCCCAGATACCCTTGGTGTGACAGTGTTGCGCTTTACAAATGCAGTTTGGTTGATACTTGTGCCCGTATTTATACTTTTTAGCGCCACATTTGCGCCGCTTTTTGACGTAAAAGCGGCGCAATCTTACAAAATACAATTGTATTTCGTAAGTTTGTGCTGCTTTTGCATCAAAAAATGACACAAATGCGGCACTAAAAAAGTAGAAATATGGGCCTTGGTCCCTTACTGTCAGGTTAATGAACCGATTCTAAACCCCTCCCTTTTTATGTCGCGCTGTCCTATGCAAGGCATATTGGGCCAGATGTAGGAAGCATTTTGCACGTCGCAAACAGCGATTTTCGCTGTTTGCGACGTGCAAAATGCACTTTGCAATGCACAAAACCCATTTTGCGATTCGGTAACCTGGTTACCGAATCGCAAAACGGGTTTGCGAGTCGCAATTAGGAAGGGGACAGGATTGCTTTGTGACCGCAAACGTGGTCGCAAAGCAATCACAGTTTGCACCCATTTGAAATGGGTGGTAACCCATTCGCAAAAGGGAAGGGGTCCCCATGGGACACCTTCCCTGTTGTGAATGGAACTGCAAACATTTGTTCAGAGCAGGCAGTGGTCCTAATGAAACAAAAACGTTTCAGTTTTCGCTTTTGTAATGCATCTCATTTTCCTTTAAGGAAAATGGGCTGCATTACAAAAAAATAAATAAAAAAAGCTTTATTAAAAAGCAGTCACAGACATGGTGGTCTGCTGTCCGCAGCAGGCCACCATCCCTGTGAATGCCGCCACTCGCAAGGGGGTCGCAAATTGCGACCCACCTCATGAATATTAATGAAGTGGGCCTTTGCGACCCCCTTGCGAGTCGCAGATGGTGTCAGGGACACCATCCTACATTCCAATTTGCGACTCGCAAATTGCGAGTCATTCTGACTCGCAATTTGCAAGTCGCAAATCAGAACCTACCTACATCTGGCCCATTGTGACAAACCAAGGACATAAATGGACTAGGAAGCCCTCTCGTTGTTTACCATTGGTTGGCATTCCTGTCACACTCATTTGCCTACTTATTTGAGTTCCAACTTTCCAATCTTCTGATTGTTACTCCAAATTAAATCAGTAACTAAAAAGAAAAAAGAGCCTGCACCATTTTGAAAGTGTGCACATTGATGGTTCCTATGCTTACAAAATGACGCACGTAGCTGAACAACTTTAAAAAAAAAAAAAAAAAAAACTTAAGACACTTTTAGACTTATCAGCCTTAGGGTGACCTTCTTCCAAAATGTTGCCATAATCCTCCATTTTTTCAGATCTTGTTTTTATTGTCGTCCCCAGGGCTCTGTGAACCTTAAGACTGCTAACCAGTGCTAAAGTGTATGTGCTCACTCACAAAAACACGGTACCATTGGCTTACATCAAACTGGCACATTTAGGGACAAATTTTAGAAAAGTGGAGCTGCATCCAATGCAGTGCCACTTTTCGTGCACCCCCCCGGAGCCCCACCAATGCCACCATGTGTGCACCATATTTAAGATACGGAGCACCATGGCAGTATTAGGAACAATAGTGTCAACATTTTTGACCCAATTGTGGTGCTTTGCTCCACTAGCGTCAACATTTCTGATGCTAGTGGAGCAAAGTGCAAGGAGGCCCATTGATTCCAATGGATGTGTCCTTTTAACGCCTGCTTTCAGCAGGCATTAAAAATGATGCCAAAAAAGGCGCAATGAGATCTTGTAGATTTCATTGCTGCATTTATGCAGGACTCCTTGCACCAGAATCCGTCCTTTCAATACATTATGCATGGTGCATGCATAATGTGGCGCAAAGGGTCACAAAGTGGTGCAATGTATGCATTGTGCCACTCTGTAAATATTGTGTGGTGTTTATGGCAATCTAACGCCACATTAGCGTCAGAAGAATGACGCTAATGTGGCGTTATATGGTGCAAGGCCATCCTTAAATTTGGGCCTTACTTTACATGTAAATCCCTAGTACAGTGGCACTATATGTGCCCAGGGCCAGTAAATTAAATGCTACCCACTTAAATAACCTTTTAAACATGTCCCAGGCCTGCCACTGAGCCAGTGTGTGCAGTTTTAAACTGACATTTCAACCTGGCAAAATAAACCTTTTGCCAGGTCTAAACCTTCCTTCTTACTACATATACGTCATCCTTAGGGCAGGCCTTAAAAAGCTCATAGGTCAGGGTTCAGTAAATTTACAGAGTTGCACATCACAAAGCTTTTGCTTGAGCATACTCACAAAGCATTTGACAATAGTCTTTTGTGCCTCAGACAAGCTGGGGCCAGGGCAAGAAGCAGGAAAGGCCAAACACCTCTGGGGTGGAAATCTCCAGAACCTTCTCCTACTTCAAAGCTGGCACTAAGTATAAATATTGGACCCAACTCTTCAGTACACTTCTGGACTTCTGGAAGGCTAAGAAGGACTGCTGAGCTGTTCTGCAAGAAGGAATCCTACTCTGCTTCCTTGTTGCCCCACTATCTGAGTGAGAAGGACTGGTCTAGCATCTTGGACCCAGGACCATAAGTGTGACTCCAAAGCCTAGTTGGCTGGCCCTGGCCTCCTTATTATGGCCTCAGGGACAGAAAAGGCCAACCACTATGAACCTAACACCTGGACTCTGTTGGCTGTGAGTCTTGCCTCCCCAAGCTGGTCCACCCCAGTCCTGGACCCTTGAAAGTGGGTCTGAAAGTGCTCTGCCAGCCCAGCCGTGGTATCTTGGGCAGAACTGACACAGTGTGACACATCTCCTCGCAGCCCTGCATTGGAACCACTGCTGCACAATGCACCCTCAACGCAGAACCTCGCATCTCAACTTGCAGCCTCTCAGAACCGCTGCTGCATAATGCGAGGCCGATTCACTATTACACATCACAACCACCATCTATGTCATCATTGGAAGCACCATAGTGTGACACATAGCTGATGTAGGACCTCACATCACCACCCACAGCCCTCTGAACCACCACTGTGCAACGCATCCTCGACGCGGAATCTCACAACACCGCGTACCCAGGATTAAAGGTACTTTATTCAGCCGGCCTAACTTGGTCGCTGTGTCTAGCCTTGTTAGACCTGACACGCTGTGGTAATAGTTCCCCAAACGTGTTTGCTTTTTTCTTGGAGATTTTGCTGATTCTCTGCGACTGGCCTACGGGTGCTGAGCATTTCCCACTGTAAAGTACAATGTGAAAGTGCACGCTCCCTTCCTACATCCACTAGGAAGTGGCACTAACCAATATGCCCATACTTGCACAATGGCGTTTTTGTAGTGGATCCTGTTTAGTTTTAATGGGTCTCAGGAGTTTAGCTTAGCCTTCTGGCTTGCAGGCCTGTGCCCTCATCACCTAGTGCTTTTTAAGCCTGCTCTTTCTTAGCCTATTTATATTATTATTTATTTTAAGATGGCTGGCTCTGTTTAGAGTTAGAGCAATGTTTTGATTTGCGTTATCAGTGCTACTCTTTGAAGGCGTCACTATCAGTGTCATAATCAAGTGATGTACATAGATATTCACATCATGATCCCTTCTCCCTTACAGGAAAATAATGTGCACTTGTGGATTGTTTACATAATTGCTGCCACAAGTATCCCTTCTTATCTATTGTTTTGGAACATACCTACGTCAGGGGTCCTACATGGTCTGTGTAAACACACCTCACATGCTCAGAGTTATCAGAGGGATTCCTACCAGATGTAATCGACGCTATCTATTCTGCACGTCATTTGGATGCAGACCCAGCCTTTGTGTCACCACGGAGTCTCATTTAGGGACCTCATTCCAAGGTAACAAGGGTTGGGGGGTGCTTCTCATAGACACGGTACTGTCAGATTAGGTTTATCACACCTAGCTTTCATTAGGTTAGAGATTAGGTTCTCCTTGCTAGGGTTTCAGGCTTTTTCCATCTCATGTTTAGTGCAAGATAGTGGGGATCTTTGTATTTACGATTCGCATCTTCACAATTATGCTTCTTTTATTATTCATTATCCTAATCATTGCAGCATATGCATTTTATTGTAGTTTACATTCATTTCAATAAATATATTGAAATATTTCCTCCTTCTTTTTCTTTGCCTGTGTGTGACTGAAACTTGTTGCTAATGTGAGAAAAGGGTAGTCTCCGTTCCACCACAACTCATCTAAGATGTCACATTCTAAAGTCCATGCGTAAAGGCTGCCAGAAATCACCTTTTACTGTTTGTGTTTTTGGTGAGGTACTGCTTGTGAGCCGAGAGGGTTGGGCCGACAGTTGTGACTTGTTGTAGGATTGGCTTAGTCACCTACAAGCAAATGTTGTCATCCCTAAACCAGCAGTCTCACCTAGGAGCGAGAGTCCAACTATCACATTTTCATATATAGTGAGCCTGGCATAACTTGCCAGGGCCTGCATGCTTGCATACTGATGTTTTTATATCTACCTAGCCGGTTGCAGCAGGGATGTATGGACGCACTTGCACCTTTTTGGTGATCTTAAACTTGTGTCCAGCCTGCTCCTGCACAACAGGGCACATGTGCCCGGGGAGAGAAGACTAGCCATCTGTGTTCTCACTGCTCATGAGAGCGTCTCTGTCCATAGGTTAACATGGGAGGAACTTTATAATTAATCCTGGCTGCAATAGTGGATTGCAGTGGAGCAGCCCATAATGTTTACTGTCATTGGTTTTACTGTGACAAACCCCTTCTCATGTTGAAGATGGTATTGTCAATAATACGCTAGGATTGCCACTTCTAGAAAGTGTGCATTTCTATGTTCTCAAAACTATGTTTTGTGTGTCTTTTAATTCAGCTGCATCCCACTGAAAGTGGGGAAAAAGCACATCTGTGCATTCTCCAGTGATAGCTATAAAATGTAGGCAACTGGAACAGATCTCTGCCTTTTGAGGGCCTGGCTAGATAGATTGGATGGAGAGGGTCTGATGCTGAGCCAGATCATGGCACCAATAAATAGAAAGATCTGCATTCCACAGACCCATGGCAGACAGGACTGGAATTTAGGGGAGGTATCTGTGATTCAAGGTGGACCCCATTGAACCACCCACAACTCGAAAGGCACACTTGAGTATAACTACGAGAACCACACTTCAGCAACTTCAGATGCACCAGCAGGGATGTGGGACTGGTACCGATGGATCACGTGGTGCACACTGCCAGAGGAATCTGTTGTGCACAGGAGAATTGACTGTCTTTGGAAGGGTTCTGTGGACCCTTCCTGCATCGTGGCTGGCTTGGGCAGATTGCCTGCTGCTGTGTGGCACTCTGAAGTGTGCTCTCCAAGGGTTTGTTGACTTGCCCCCTGTTCTCTGGTAGAGTTCTCAGGGACATTAATGATCTCCTGCAAGGGACCTACATCTTCTACCTGTGACACTTGGAGATCTCAGGTACATCAAAGACCTCCCACAAGGGACCTACATCTTCTACCTGTGACACTTGGAGATCTCAGGTACATCAAAGACCTCCCACAAGGGACCTACACTTTCTACATGGGACACCTGGAGAGCGGTGCCCACTTAAGTGCCCACATCATCTGCTGGATCCCACCTATTAGCGGCGGTATGAGCGTGGAACCAAGTATTGTGCCTGGAGACCGGATTGCCTGGTGTGGAGCCCTAAAGATCTGCCCGCATTCATGGAGTGTGGCCCTGCATTGTGGGACCTTGACACGCATAAGGTTCTTGTTGGTCGTGAGAGGATTCACCAGTTGCGGGATCCCGGTATTACACTCCATCCATCATGCCGCATTTCTCTTGTGTGACACGACCACTGCATACTCATCTTGTGCGGTGTCCGATTCACAGTTTGTACCCTTGGAGAAGGGGGCGTACCTGTAGCAGTGCTGCATTCTACTTTGTGTGGCAATGCTGATCCTGTGCCTGTATATGTGACCGGAATTGTCTGGTGTGACTCATGTCATTGCACAGCAGACTTTGTGCCATATGAACCTGCCTGATATCCGTAGCAGAGGGTATCGGTACTGAGTGAGTAAGAGGGAGTAACTGCCTGTGATTAACAACACTGCATGGCGGTGCTGCCCTACACGTTGATTCGTGCCAAAAGTGTTTTATGTTTGACATTGGTTTTATGCATGCAGCCTCCGGCCCATGAGGCTATTTAAAAAAAGTGTTATAATTACCTATGTGTACACATTACTGCTATTATTGTGAGCGAAGGTCCACCCTATAACTGTGTGGGATTGAATTAGAATAATTGTTCAGGTGGGCCTTGTGCTGACAATGTTTTGCACTGCATGATGATGTTGCGGGTTAAGTAGGATCTTTCTGACATTTTAACTTGGTTGGGCCTAGTACTGCTAGTAATACTTCCAAACGTGATTTTTGCCCAGAAATACATGCTGTTCATGTTGTGTTATCTAATGTGGGTTGAATACAAACCTTATTTGCATACACCTTATGTAAAGTCTCTTTTGTGACACTCAATGCATTTGTTGTGTGAAAGTGCTGTGCCAATGCTTTACACATTGTCCCTGTGATGAGCCTCACTGCCCAGTGCCAAGCTACCCAAGTTTGAGCGCAGGTTATATAGTGAGTGTAATCACCCACCCCTGCCAGGAGTGGTAGGCTCTGCCTGACTAGGGCTTTACCTCAGCCAACCAGTTGACAGTGTTCCGTCCATTGTATTTGGATGTTACAGTTCTGCAGGCGGTGTACTTGTGGCGGATTGCTGATGGAGGGAGCCCATCACTGGACCCAATGGACATTGTACAATGGTAGTTGCTAGGGAATAGAGGTAAATCTCACACACACATACACACACACTGTACCTTAGCCACCTCAGCCAACCAGAGCGTGCCACCTCCAACAGCACGTGTGAGTGTGTCTCTGTAAATGAGTGTGAAATTTTGTCTGTTGTTGTGATTATATTGTGTGTGGGAGCAATGTCCATAAGGTGTGTGTGTGTTCTTTCATGGCTGTATTGCAATGTGTGTTTTCAGCATGTACCTGTTGTGTGGTGTTAGAATGGCAATGGATGTAAGTGTGTATATGGTGTGTTGTGTCGTGCAGTGGGACACATATGGCTAAGGTACAGTGTGTGTGTATGTGTGTGTGAGATTTACCTCTATTCCCTAGCAACTACCATTGTACAATGTCCATTGGGTCCAGTGATGGGCTCCCTCCATCAGCAATCCGCCACAAGTACACCGCCTGCAGAACTGTAACATCCAAATACAATGGACGGAACACTGTCAACTTCATAAAGTACTTGGGTCTGCCACCAACACGGATTGGCGGTAATACCATCAAGATCTAAATCAGGCCACAAGTTTTATATATACTTTTCTCAGTAGTGTATAGTACAAAGCCAATATAGTCCAGTATCGTTATTACTAGAGATACCCAGGTAGAGGTAAGCACGCTGTGGAATTCTCAACGTGTAGAATGAGCCTCTAGTCACTTTGTTGATTTGGGACTGGACGGAGAGGTTGAAGTCCATATTCACTCCGTGGATTTTTACTTATTTCAGGTGATAGGTGGCTCGACATTTCCTTGGGCCAAGGGGAGTTGGGGTCGCAGTTTTGCCGTGAGCATAGGTGAGTAGCTCTGTTCTTTTTCTAAAGAGTAGAGTTTTAGGTCATTCTCAAGCAATCAGTGTTCTAGAGCTACAAAGCATTTGCAGAGTGTTGGAGATTTGTCCTGCTTTAAGATGATTTGAGAGCCAACTGAGTCATTGTAGCAGGAAATTAATTTCCAGGGTGCAACAGTTGAGCTCTGAGGGACTCGCACTGAACTGCAGTAGGATGAATAATTCAGTGATGTAAGGGAGACAATCTGGGGCCTGACCTAGAAAGGATTTTACCCAGTTCAATATTATATTCTGTAGACCAGTGTCATGTAGACCTGGGGCTAGAAGCTGGTGCTCAGCTGAGTCAAAATCTGATGACAGGTGGACAAGTAGGTATTTTATTAAATGCCTCAACCATGCTTGTACACTAAGCCCAGATGAACCCTTGGAACACCAACAACCTCCTCTCTGAAACCAACTGCACTCTTGTCCACTTCTCAGAGATGGGTTTGATGACATCTCACCTAAATGACCGCTCCATCCGAGTCATCAGGCCTACAAAGAAAGAGTAACCTTCTCGAAGCTACCTATTAGTATTTACCCATCATTCTAATGCATCATCACTCACCATACTTCCAACCGTAACACTTCATCAGTACATCTGATATGATTCATGGCCTCATCTTGTTCAGTCATAGTACATCATCACCAAAAGCTCTCAATAACTTACCCTATGTAAAGGTCTATCTTTCCTCTGTTACCTAATTCACTACAAATTCTAGTGGTAGAGGTAACAATGCTCAGTTTCAGTAAATTAATACACCATTGACTGGTGGCTACTGGAACAATAAGTAATCCTGCAGGTGCCTTTTGATTACATTTACTTTTACTACAAGTTTCAGTAACCTAGGCGTACTATTGGATGGTTCAATTCATTCCCTCGTACCATGCACATATCTGCATCATGGTTTTCCTGATATGAATTGATTGAAGCAGATTTTACTGTTACAAATTAGGAATCCAAAATATTCAGTCATCGTGTCCTTTATGGAAAATATGCTCTTGAAAGGCATTTACAATAGTCTGCAGCTCAAAGATTTCCAGATCAGATAGTAAATGCGAATAGTTTTACTGGGAATTTTGTTAAGATTACTATTCTCATTTTCTAATTCATGATACACCAAGTAGATTATATGGCAGAATAGTGTGTACAGAAATGGTGTCTGACATAAATATTGCGCCCTAAATATTGGTTAGAGAAATATCGCCCGACTGTAGAATGTATTTTATTAACTACAATGGGATGACATTTTTGTATAGAATATTTTTGTCAGACGATATTCGGACATCGAAATTCTGGTAGAACATTCTCCAAAAAATCAGACTTGAAAAAATGAAACTAGAACTGTACTGAGTCACAAAGCAAAGTGCTCGCCAATTCTGTGTTTGATTAATCTATACATTAGGCTTGAAAAATCTAAAAATATATCACAGAGAGGTGCCTCGATACTTCCAAAGTATGCATCTCTTTAATGAGGCTGGACAGTTAACTTCAGAAGTCATTACAATTAGAGAAAGGACTACAACTCCACGCAACGCATCTGTGATTATTTGTATATGGAAAGAGCAACTACTGCTGGTGTTAGTAACCATAGGATCAATGAGGCGTCAGCTTTGCAGCTTTAAAAAAAAAATCCAGGACGTTCATTTAATTTCTGCGGTTAGGCTGCTAGAGTGACACAGTTGTGGCCAAGCGCTAGGACACTGCCTGACTGCTGTAGTTACAACAGAAATGTGGGATGTGTAAATCGTGCAGAAAGTGTGGGGATTGTGCACCAACCCGTCTGGATTGGACAAGAGGAATGTAGAAGGCGGTGCTATCTACGGGGAAAACACCCCACTGCCATTGAAAAACGACACTATTTCCCGAAGACTAGACTCGCGTTGGCAGGGACTACATGTTAGGGTGACCAGATGTCCCGGATTTGCCGGGGACCAGTGGCGTAGCGTGGGGGGGTGCAGTGGGGGGCGGCCGCGCCGGGCGCAACAGACTCGAGTGCTAAAATCCACGGGTTAGGGGGCGCAAATTACTTACCTTGCCCCGGGTTAGGGGGCGCAAATTACTTGCCTTGCCCCAGGTGCTGACAACCCACGCTACGCCACTGCCGGGGACAGTCCCGGTTTTCCACCAGCTGTCCTGGCAGATTTCGGGAAATTTAGTTCATTACCCGGTTTTCAGGTAGGGTCGCCTGAAAACTGTGGGAGGTGATTTCTTTTGATTTTCGAAGAAGAGATAGTTAGCATGTGTTATCAGAAAGTAATCGAACTAACAGGCAATATAGTGCCTTTAAAAATTCCATTGTATTTATATTCTTAGTGTCTGTTCTGTAATTCTGTGCTGATGAGTGCTGTCATTCTGTGCGCTCGTTTCACATAAAAGTGTAGCCCTTCTTCTATTTTGTGTGAATTGGCCAAGTTTTTGGCCTTAACCCTGGTCACCCTACTACATGTGCATGATGTTCCCCCCTCCCTTTGTTTTACTCCTACAAGGATAGAGATGCAGTAATGTCCTTAACCCTATGGTAGGGGACTCTAAACTGTTCTCTGCTCGGGATACCATAGAGGTCACCGTCGACACTGCCAAGTGAGGGCCCCATTGTCTCCCTCCACTATTTGTCGGGGTACAGTTTTGGTGCCCCCAGTCCGGCAGAGCAAGCGGGAAACATAAGGTAGAGCACCTGTAATGGGATTGAAGACTACAAGATGGCTTGTAAAAAGAAGGCAGGCTAAACCAGGAAAGTTAAGCAAGTATTTGCAATGCAATGGGTCTCGCGTTTGCTCCCGTTAGAACTATTAGCGTTGTAAATTCCTAACTGGACTTTTCTTGCCACATAAATTGAAAATGAAAAGTAAAACAGTTGAGATAAGCGAGTTGATTCAAAGCGCCATGGCCGCCATGAGCATGAGTGCTAAGGAAAGACACAAAAGGAAAAAGAAGTTTGCTTGCAGTGAAATATATCAAAAGTTCAATTATCTGTGTAACAGGTTTGATGGCCAAGGTGTAACAAAACTTCCCCAAGGAGAGACAAACATAAAGCATTTGCCAATGATCACAAAGGAGTTTGTGATGGGCGTGGTTAAAAGGTCACATAGATAACAACAGGTCGGAAAAGCAGCTCGCCGGCTATGCTCGACTCAAAAATGGCAGGATGCCACCTCTGTGTGTACAATGTAGGTCTGGACCTCCTTCCATCCTTGACAGAAAGGCTTGATTACTAAAACTTTCTGGAAAGGTGTTGTGACATCTCTGGCTCCTTGGGAAGGGGTTTCATACTTAATGCAGGTGGGACCCACCAACACTGGTTTATGGAGACTGGCTCTTACTCATGGATGTCACTTAGGGGTCACAGCTGCTACCCTGGGCTTGCCCCTTGCGACCCCTGGTCTCAGTGGTGGCAAAATCAGTACCTGGAACACAGAGGCAACTCCTCCTATACATGGGTTGAAGCTTCATGTTCCTGGAATTATGTCCAATTTTTTATTACACAATAGTGAATGATATAATTTACTACTAGTCTATAAAACGGATCATAATCAGAAGGCTTATGAATATCTGGCAGCTAAGGTGAGTGAAAATGCGTTTAAATGTATGTTATATGCGTGCTAGCCGGTGAGTGCCTTTATGTGAGAGTGCGTGAAAATGTGTATCTGCACGCTTGTGTGAGTCAAAGTAAAGGCCAAATGGTGCGTGATGTCACTTCCGCTACCCCTGGCATTTTGGTGAATCGACGCCCACGCTCTTACATTACCTTATCGGACTTTGACCTAGAGGAAGAGAGAGTAAATCCCTCAGCGGGAGAGGAGGAGGAAGAGATACAGAAACGGGGTGAAAAGGAACCCGAAAGAGTGAGATAAAGGGCAGGGAGTGTCGGGTTGTAAGTGAAAGAGAAATCGGGTGGAATCATGACTACGCAGCCTTATAATTTGGTGCCCCCTTCATCAAACCGTGCCTGCCTTCTGAGCAAAACTGGGTTTTACAAAGTAAGCACTCGGTTCATACATGCAGAGAGTTTAGGAAACTAGTTCTAACTCGTAAATAAGAAATGTTGGTGAATCCTACACTGATGTTCACGCACTACTCACGTGTTTCAAGGGGGAATGAGTCAGATTGCTTCGGGTCACGAGCATCACTCATCGGAGATGTAGCTCTCATCTATAGCGCCTGCGGTTTTTAGGTAAACAAGCATACCTCCTCAGCGCTGAAGTGCGCATTCAGGGAAATGCCTGGAGTGTTTGTTGTAGAAACGTGCTCTGCCGCTCAGGAGACACTGAGAATGGAGACCAAAACAAAGGCGGCTGCACCCCAGAACCACCCAGCATTCAGAAGAGGTGGCATTCACCGTGAATAGGTCACACAGCCCAGGTAATCCTCAGGCATGCGGAAACCCGAGGTGTAACGAAACTAGAAGGGGCCCCCCTGCAAAGTACATGCTGGGGCCCCTTCTACGAACTCACCCAGGAGCTCTAAAGCAAGGCATTTTGCTGAGAGGGCCCCCTGAAACTCGCTAACCTCCAACCCCCCACTGCGTGGGGTGCCGGCAGCTTTGGGTTGCGGGGAGCTTTGTTATGCCTCTGCCTGGGGGCACCAAGACACCTCAATCAATTACGCAGAGATGGATCTGTGTGGACAGGTCTCTGACAATCACCAGGAACTAGGCACAGGGGCTAGGTCAATATGATTGGAGGGGTGTGAGCTTCAGCTGTTCTGACAATCAGGCTGGTACACAATGTTTAAATGCATTATACGAAAAGCAGGATGCATGAAGGAGGCTAAGGGGCAGTGGGAAGGGAGAGGAATGCGGATTATAGGAGTACAGAGAGAGAAAACACAATATTTTGTAAAATAACCATTATTTTTGAGGACTTTCAAAACAGAGAGGAAGTGTGTGTGTGTCTGTGTGTTATTCTGTGTGTATGTAAGACGTTCTGGTGAAATCCGACTGACATCTCACACTACCCGACTGAGAGCACCTGTAGCAAACGATTTATCAGAAAATATGTATATAAGGGGTGTGTAACACCGCAAAGAAAACAAGCATTTGCAATGCAATAGGTCTCGCATTTCCGAGAGTTAGAGCTATTGGTGTTGTAAATACATAATTTGACTTATATTGCCACATAATTTGGTCCTCTCCTGCCACATAGTTCCAGTGGCCCTGCATATAAGTAAAGCACCTTTATTTATCTTCTTCCTCTATCTGCAGAAAAAAAAGAAAAAGTTGTAATTTAGCATCCTAATTTAAATCTACCATGCTAATTCCAATAGAACACCACTTTCACCCCCTCATCACCAGAGTTGCTGGCTAACATAATTCCAAAAAACATAGAAAACACCTACACCGTGATGGACGCTGGTGAACACAACGAGACATGAGGCACATGGATAACGAGTGGTGTCAGTGGGGTTACACACCCACGTAGGTAGCAAGGAAAGGCACAGATATCCAAGCCAAGTGCTGTGAAGCCTGCTTGTTACATAACAGAGAAATAGTGTGAGAGTGGGAGAGTAGCAGAAAAGTTGCAGAAAAAAAGAAGGGCCAGAATGTATTCTGAAAAGAAATGATGATGCACGTTGTAAGCTTTTGTCCTCAGAAACATAAGTAATAGTTTTTTGTCATCAAAAGTGTCAAACGCACCCTTCCAAGATGGGTTCTCTCACTTTAAATTCCCTTTTAGAAAGGAATGCCAAGTAAAACAATCAGAGCGAGCATGTTTCTAAACACCAAATGCCAATGTTTTGCGGCTATATGTACATAGGACCGATTGCTATTAAGTTTAAAACAGTTTATTTTTTAATAAGCACCAGAGACACCAGAGTTACAGCAAATGTAGCTTGAAATGTACCTCAAATAATTTTTGGAGGTTGCCAACTGTGTTCCAGTATCTATGTGAAGTTTTAGAGCCGGTGATTCAGGGCAATTCATGCATCTTTACACAGCAACAAAACACACATTTGCAAGTGTGAGGAGCGATACAGATCTTTACAGCTAGGCTCATTTTCTCTTTCATCTAGGGTAGATATGGCTTTCGAAACAGATGTGAGTGCATGGCAATTGGTTTTCATTGTTAAGATAGCCTAAAGGCATAAGAAAGAACACATCTGACCTTTAGAGCCATCTGCTGAAAGTTTTTTTTTTTACTCTGAACAACAGTAAATTAGCGAAGAGTAGTCTGGCAGGGCGGGAGAGGGTTAAATAGTTTGTAAGGTACCGAAAAAGAGAATGTATTTAAAAGAAAAGGCCTCTACACTATTTAACACACCATACAAAGCTTGCCATTTTGTAAAGTCAAAATAATGAATGCCTCTGTTGTGCTCCTCATATATGTAAAGGGTATTTTGTGTCCTTTGGTTGTTATTCAGTATCACAGCTAGTATGCTCTGTAATGTGTTTTATGAAAACGGCAATTCTGAAACCCAACAAAAGGCTGAGGACAACAAAAACTAGGGGCCACGCAAAAGCAGTCATTTACACTGTTAAAAGTGCTGAACTGGCACCGGCTTAAAGAAGCTGATGTGCATTCAGGGGCAGAGCTCATCCTCGAATTCCAGAGAAGGAGGAGGGCGTTGAGCGAGTGCGGGTCCGAAAAAGAGAGAGTGTGAAAGACGAGCTGTTAGAAAAGGCAGACAGAGTGGCAAAGTTAACGCAGTAAAAATATGTGAAAAACAGATGAGAGAAAGAATAGAGCGGAGGAAGTGAAAGTGGGAAGGAGAGCAGAGAAAGGGAGAGAAGAAGGCAGAGTACAGACTCTGGAGTAAAGGACACAGACAGGAGTGAGAGTGAGATGGGTGGGGATCCTGGGTAAAAAGTGCAGAAAAGCAGACGAGTTTGATAAATGTATTGAAAAGTAATCTTGTCAAAGCTGCATATTCGCTGATTGAAACTCCGAGTATGCAGCACTGATGTCAGAGCAGGGGGCGGCTTGGAGGACTTAGTCCTTACCATCTGTACACCCTGAGTCCTCTAAAAGCACACTGAAGTCTGGGAAACCCCTCAGCACACGGGTTTTGCCAATAACAAACACTATAGTCAGTCCCTGCTTGTGCCCCGGGGGCACTGTGAAGTGGCCGCTCGATCGGAGCAAAGGAATGCACAAAAAAAAAGCATTTGCAATGCAACGGGTCTTGCCTTTCCTCGAGTTAGAGCTATTTGCAGTTGTAAATTCCCAACCGGACTTTTCTTGCCACATTAAATGAAAAAAAGGAGTGCAATCGCTCCGCTGCTACAGTTAACTCGTAGTGAAACCTATCCGCAAAGTGCAATGATCTACGTAACCGGCAAAAGTGCAATTAACTATGTAACAGAGTCGATGTCATGGAAAGCACTGAACTTCTGCCCAGCGAGATTGCGCTGCGAAAAAAAGATAAAAAGTAGTCCACAAACCGGATGGAAAAAAGCGAGCCTCGCATGTTTTCAGTACTTGGTCACTGTGTTCGATGACGTATGCATGCCTTCCACTAATGAAAGGAAGCAGATTTTAACAGGCAAGCCCACAAACCAATGAGAGACACTGACATGACATGGACGGGGTCGAGCCCTTTTTTAACTACTAAAGTGTCTCGCAAGCGAAACGCATGCGCAAGCGCATGCGACGCAGGCTCGACCCTAAAAATACACTCTGCTTTTTCGATGTTAATAGGGCGTTATTTTACAAACATGTTTACTTTCATCGCTTTACAAAAATTTGTAAGAATTGCGTTACAGGCCAGGAAAGTCTTGTCCTTAAAGCAGCTTCATATAACAGTGCGGAGGATAAATTGTAAGGTCAACCATATATTCTAACCCTTCACTGATTGGTGCTTCCATCACAATGGAGCTTTTACCAACCCTGCCTGGGCTCCCAGCCTTCCTTGTTGCCGGAAAGAAAGTGGCCTAAGTAGGAAAGCAATGTTTCTTCCATTTCCAATGTAAATGTATCCAATAATTATTTATTTTTGTTGATATTCTTTGAAGTGGTGGATTGCTATGATCACAACAAATAAAACAGGGGCAGTGGTGGCTATTTTTACCTCCAATGTGACCGTCAACACAGATAGGAATGAACTGTGTTAGCAGTGAGGTAGTGGACCGATTGTCAGGATGCTAAGATAATGACATGGAGGCCTCATAGGATGGCCAAGGTGGCACAGGAACCAAGATGGTGGAATCTCCCCTATTATATTCCTCTGGCCCACAAGTCACCCATCTGACCTTGGTAGGTCTTCTGCTCCCCACCAATGACACCCACCAATGGGCACCCATAAACCAGGCATACCACTCGAGATAGAACTGCTAGACAGAACATATCTGGGGTCTCATCTGCTCAAAGGTGCTGAGTAACTACTCACTTCTCAAACATATAACCCAGTTCTGCACCACCTTAGGGGCCTTCACACACATTGCAGCAAACAGTGAGTCACAGAAGAGCCAGAGCATGGACTTTAAGACAGCAGTCACCAGACGATCACTGGGTCACCAACTCATCTGAAATTACAAGAAGACTCCACTGCCCCAACCCTCCTACTCGTGAAAAGAAGGGAATCTGTTGAGCCCACTGAGGACATGCTCACAATACTCCCTTGATGATGACAATGTCAAAAGGCTCCACTAGAACTAAAGCCACGACCCCGTAAATATATTTCACCCCCAACTCGCTAAGTGTGAGAGGGATATAAATAGGTGAGGGATGGAATGTTTGAATTAATCTCAGCCACTCCGGCTGCTTCCCACTCCATCATTACTTTGCACCCATGCCATCTCAGTTTGGACCTAGCCCCATGCAAATCAGTCTTGACCCTGCTCCAATAGGAACAGCCCATTTAGTGGCTAGCCAAAATGTGCTGGTTGTAATATTTAAAGATTAAACTTGCCTTTAATGTGTTTGTTTCCTGCTACCTTTCTAAGTCCAGATCCAAAGCACAGAAGTGCTTCGCATTTGTAGTTCCTAAGCAATAGATGGGATACGAGTGAAGTTTTCTGTGCCTCAGATAAGAGATTAAAAGACACACCTTTGTATGGCAGTCACAAATAAAGGGGATGCTGCCAATGAGATGAAAGTTGACAAACATCATGAGGCCAGGTTACCAGTGAACAGTGTTTACAAATGCAAGTAGCTACATGTGCTGGGGGCACAAGGTGACATCTCTCCGTCATGGGGTTAGAGGAACAGAGTACCCTTTCTAAGGTGGACTCTGAGGTGAAAAGAGGGAGTGCAGTGTGCAAAGGGGAGAGCAGGGCGCCCGGCAGAGTCGATTATGAAAGGGGCATGCAAGTCTGCAAAAGGAAGTTCCTGATGCAATGCGGAGAGCTGAGGGTGCATGGGGCAAGCTGGGGTGAGAGTGTATGGCACTGCTGGTATGCAATGTTTTTAGGGTGGGCACATTATAGCTGAGGCTGAGGTAGAGGATGCAAGTTGTAATGTATGATGTAAGGGAGTTCATTTTTGTTTGGTGCTTTCGGCGGAAATCTGCCTTTTCGCACAAAGGAAAACATAATACATAGAAAAAGGGGTGCTAGAGGTTAAAACCATGTTCAATGAAAAGTATGGAAAAAATCGAAATATACTCATCAAGTTTAAAAGTGTCTGAGTGCCATCTAGCTTATATGTGTCTCAGAGGAATAGCTTTACCCAAGGGAGTGACTTTGATCTTCAGTGACTGTTAGACCTGACAGCCTTAGGGTGGTCACCCCCAACGTTTTGCATGCCTCCCTCCACTTTTTAGATACTGTTTTTGCTGGTCTTAAGACTGCACACTTTACCACTGCTAACCAGTGCTAACGTGCATATTCTCTCTCCCTTTAAACATGGTATCATTGGATCATACCCAATCGGGCCATTTAATTTACTTACAGGTCCCTAGTAGAGTGCACTATGTGTGCCCAGGGCCTGTAGGTTGAATGCTACTGCTACATTTAAAAGTACTTGCCAAGCCTAAAACTCCCCTTTTTCTAGATATAAGTCACCCCTAATGTGTGCCCTGAGTAACCCCTAGGGCAGGGTGCTGTGTAGGCAAAAGGCAGGACATGTACCTATGTACTTTACATGTCCTGGTGGTGTAACACTCCTAAATTCGTTTTTACACTGCTGCGAGGCCTGCTCCCTTCATAGGCTAACATTGGAGCTGCCCTCATACATTGTTTGAGTGGTAGCTGCTGATCTGAAGGGAGTAGGAAGTTCATATTTAGCATGGCCAGGATGGTAATACAAAATCCTGGTGACTGGTGAAGTTGGATTTAATATTGCTATTTTAGAAATGCCACTTTTAGAAAGCGAGCATGTCTCTGCACTAAATCTTTCTGTGCAATACAATCCACGTCTGGCTGGGTTTAGTTGACAGCTCCTTGTGCATTCACTTAGACACACCCCAAACACAGGCTACTCAGCCTCACTTGAATACTTCTGCATTTGGAATGTGTCTTCCTGGGCTGGGAGGGTGGAGGCCCTGCTCTCACACAAAGCATTGCCACACCCCCTACTGGGACCCTGGAAGACAGGATTGAACTGAAAGGGGACCTGGTGCACTTCTAAGCTACTCTTTAAAGTCTCCCCCACTTCAAATGCACATTTGGGTATAAAAAGAGGGCCCCTGCCCCTACCAACTCAGACACTTCCTGAAGAAGAGAACCTGAACTAGAACCTGCATCCTGCCTAGAAGACCTGCCTGGCTGCTCAAAGGACTCACCTGTCTGCTTTCTGTAAAGGACTGCTGCTTTGCTGTCGCCCTGCTGCCTTGCTGCTCTCTGGCTGTGGTGAAGAAGTGCTCTCCAAGGCCTTGGATTGGGCATGCCTCCTGTTCCATTAAGTTTCAGGACCAAAAAGACTTCACCTCTGCAAGAAGGACTCCTTGTGCGGTGAAATTCGACGCACAGCCTGCCAGAAACAACACACAGCCTGCACTGTGGTGAAAATTTCACTGCATGCCGAACCGGAAAGATGCAGTCCGACTTCACAACGAGAAGATCGACCCAGGGTAGCAACCGGAACTTCGATGCAAGACCTCACCGGATCGACGTACAGCTGAGCCAGAACGACGCAGCCCGACTTCCAGAGAGGAATCAACGCATCACCTGCCATGCGGTAGAAAATTAGACGCAACACCTACCGGAACGACGCAGCTCCTGTGACTTCATCCTAGTAGCACCGGAAATCCACGCATCGTCTCCGGGGCATCTGAAAACCCCGCAACCCTAGGAGGATCCACGACCAAGTGCCAGAAATCGATGCTCAGCTGTCCCTATGTGAAAACTAAATGACACATCGCCGTGTGCGGCCTGAGAAATCATCGTACACCCGTTTGTTTCCACGCATCTCCTCCTCTGCGGCCCTTAGCGGAGATTTTTCATGTGAACCAGGTACTTTGTGCTTGAAAGAGACTTTGCTTTAAGAAGACTTAAGATACTTTATATTCAATATTCTCTGACTGCGCAAACACCATAGCCCCCCTAAGAAAACCCACCGAACACCGCAAGAAACCCAGCTGGTTCACAACCGATCTCCAAGATTCTAAACGCAGCTGCAACTCTGACGACTCAAACAAAAATGGAGGAGCAGCAAAAACATGGCCGACCGCACTGCATTGAAAGACGCAGTCACCACGTACCACCAACGCATCAGAGCCTCCAGAAAGGCTGCCATCCAGGAACACATTAGCATCAATGCCCATAACAGCAAGGAGATTTTTAACATAGTCACGGAATTCACAAATCCCAGCACGGACACCACAGACATTTCCCCCTCTCAAGGCCTCTGTGACAACCTTGCCACCATTTCCCACAGTAAAATCCAGGATATATATGAAGGGTTCGAGAGCCAATTTGCACCTCCACCATTCACCAGCACCACCATGGACCCCACACCCCAACCGACGCTGAGCCAATAGACCCCCATCTCCATGGAAGACACCCAAAAGTTCATGAACTCTATCCACTCAGGGGCACCCTCAGACCCGTGCCGATATCAAATCTTTGACTGAGCCAGCACCACCATTGTCCCGAACTATGTCGGACAATCAATCGCTCCATCAAAAATAATCACCTTCCCAAATGACTGGAAGCCTGCAGAGATCAACCCGCTACTAAAGAAACTCTCTGCCGATCCTACAGATATGAAAAACTACAGACCCATCTCTCTTCTCCCCTTCCCAGCCAATGTAACCGCAAAAGCCATCAACACGCAGCTTACCGAATTCCTAGAGTCAAACCACATCCTGGAACCCTCCTAAACCAGTTTCAGGATCAACCACAGCACCAAAACTGCACTCCTCGCAGCAAAGGATGTCATCAGCAGCACACTGAACCACCAAGAAGTGGCTGCCCTCATCCTCCTCGACCTCACCACCGCTTTCAACAGCGTATCCCACACCAACTTGTGCACCAGACTTCATGATGCCGGCATCTGCAGCAAGACCTTGGAGTGGATCCGCTCCTTCCTTACCGGAAGGATGCAGAGAGTCAGACTCCCGCCGTTCCTCTCAGAACCAACTGAAACCTGCTGTGGCATACCCCAGAGCTCCTCCATGAGCCCAACCCTCTTCAATATCTATATGGCTCCACTCGCCAGAATCATCAGACAGCACAACCTCAACATAGTCTCCTATGCCGATGACACACAGCAAATTCTCTCCCTCACGGACAAACCATCAACAGCCAAGAGCAACTTCCACAATGGAATGAGAGCAGTCGCTGATTGGATGAAAAACAGCTGCCTCAAGCTCAACTCAGTCAAGACAGAGATCCTTATCATGGGCCACATTGCCTCTGCCTGTGATAACTGCTGGTGGCTAGCTGCCCTTGGAAGCACCCCCCTGCCCACCGACCACGCATACAACCTGGCCTTCATCTTGGACTCCACGCTGTCCATGACCCGCCAAATCAACACCATTTCATCGTAATGTTTCCACACTCTCTGCCTCCTCAGGAAGATCTTCAAGTGGGTCCCCACTGAGGCAAGAAAACGTGTCCGCAGCAAACTCGACTATGGCAATCCTCTCTATGCTGGAAACATGAAGGAGCTCCAAGCAAGACTCCAGAGAATTCAGAACACAGGAGTCAGATTCATGCTAGACATCCCCCGGCACAGCCACATCTCTGCCCACCTTAGAGACCTGCACTGGCTCCCCATTAACAAACGCATCACCTTCAAGCTCCTAACACACACCTACAAGGCCCTGCACAATATCCGACTGGCCTATCTTAACGACTGCCTATCTTTGTACGTGCCCGCCAGACAGCACCAATCTTCTCAACTTGCCCTCGCCACCACCACTAGAATCAGAAAGAGCACAGTCGGAGGCGGATCCTTCTCCTACCTCGCAGCGCAGATCTGGAACACGCTACCTACCCACCTCAGAGAGGCCCTGTAGGGAAATGCCTCTCTTGGCATGGTTACCCCCTAACATTTTGCCTTTTGTTGATGCTAGTTATGATTGAAAGTGTGCCGGGATCCTGCTAACCAGGCCCCAGCACCAGTGTTCTTTCCCTAAACTGTACCTTTGTTCCCACAATTGGCACAGCCCTGGCACACAGATAAGTCCCTTGTAACTGGTACCTCTGGTACCAAGGGCCCTGTGGCCAGGGAAGGCCTCAAAGGGCTGCAGCATGAATTTTGCCACCCAGGGGACCCCTCACTCAGCACATGCACACTGCCACATAGCTTGTGTGTGCTGGTGGGGAGAAAAGGACTAAGTCGACATGGCACTCCATGCCATCTCACACTGCCTGTGGCATAGGTAAGTCACCCCTCTAGCAGGTCTTACAGCCCTAGGGCAGGGTGCACTATACCACAGGTGAGGGCACAGTTGCATGAGCAATATGCCCCTACAGTCTCTAAGCCAATTCGTAGACATTGTAAGTGCAGGGTAGCCATAAAGAGTATATGGACTGTGAGTCTGTCAATCACAAACTCCACAGTTCCATAATGGCTACACTGAAATCTGGGAAGTTTGTTATCAAACTTCTCAGCACAGTACATCCACACTGATGCTAGTGTGGGGTTTATTGAAAAATGCACACAGAGGGCATCTTAGAGATTCCCCCTGTATGCCAGTCCAACTCCTAGTGTTAGGCTGACTGGTTCCTGCCAGCCTGCCACAACCAGACAAGTTTCTGGCCACATAGGGTGTGTGCCTTTGTCTCTCTGTGGCCAGGAACAAATCTTGCACTGGGTGGAGGTGATTCTCACCTCCCCCTGCAGGAACTGTAACACCTGGCGGTGAGCCTCAAAGGCTCATCCCTGTTGTTACAGTGCCCCAGGGCATCCCAGCTAGTGGAGATGCCCGCCCCTCCGGACACAGCCCCCCAGTTGTGGTGGCAAGTCCGGAGTAAATAATGAGAAAAACAAGGAGGAGTCACCCACCAGTCAGGACAGCCTCTAAGGTGTCCTGAGCTGAGGTGACCCCTGCCATAAGAAATTCTCCATCTTGATTTTGGAGGATTCCCCAATAGGAATAGGGATGTGCCCCCATCCCCTGAGGGAGGAGGCACAGCGAGGGTGTAGCCACATTCAAGGACAGAAGCCATTGGCTACTGCCCCAGACCTAAACCCACCCCTAAATTTAATATTTAGTGGCAACTCTGAACCCAGGAAATCAGATTCCTGCAACCTACAACAAGAAGAAGGACTGCTGACCTGAAAGCCCCACGGACACAAAGGAGACAACAACTGACTTGGCCCCAGCCCTACTGGCCTGTCTCCAGACTTAAAGAACCTGCACAGCGACGCATCCAGCTGGACCAGCAACCTCTGAGGACTCAGAGGACTGACCTGCACCTAAAGGACCAAGAACCTCCTGATGACAGTGGCTCTGTTCAGAAACAACAGAAAAGAAACCAACTTTAAAGAGACTCTAACTTCCCACCAGAAGCGTGAGTCTTAACACTGCACCCAACGCCCAAGCTCAAATTTGGAGAAACCAACACCACAGAGAGGACTCCCAGGCAACTCCAATGACGGGGACACCCTGCGTTTACCTCCCTGCACCCCCACAGCAATGCCTGCATAGTGGATCCAGAGCCTCCCCCTGACCGCAACTGCCTGGTAACAAAGGAACCCGATGCCTGGACCAAGCACTGCACCCGCAGCCCCCAGGACCGAGAAGAACCACCTACCAGTGCAGGAGTGACCAGCAGGCGGCCCTCATCCTAGCCCAGTCGGTGGCTGGCCTGAGAAGCCCCCCTGTGCCCTGCCTGCATCGCCAGAGTGACCCTGGGTTCTCTTCAATGTTTTCTACAGCAAACCCGACGCCTACTTTGCATACTGCACCCGGCCGCCCCTGTACCACTGAGGGTGTGTTTTGTGTGCTTGTGTGTGACCCACCAAGTGCTCTACAAAATCCCCCTGGTCTGCTCCCCGAGGACACAGGTACTTACCTGCTAGCAGACTGGAACCGGAGCACCCCTGTTCTCCATAGGCACCTATGTGATTTGGGCCCTCCTTTGACCTCTACACCTGACCGGCCCTGTGTTGCTGGTGCGGTGGCTTTGGGGTTGCATTGAACCCCCAACGGTGGGCTGCCAATGCCCAGGAGACTGTTCTTGTAAGTGCTTTACTTACCTGAGCAATTAACCAAAACTTACCTCCCCCAGGAACTGTTGAGTTTTGAACTGTGCCCACTTTTGAAATAGCTTATTAGCATTTTAACCAAAACTGTGCGTACTACTGTTTTAAATCAAAGTTCTATACTTACCTGTGTGAAATACTTTACAATTTATATACTTTCCTAGTTAAGTCTTTGAGTTTGTGTTCTCATTTATTTCCTGTGTGTGTACAGCAAATGCTCAACGCTACCCTCTGATAAGCCTACTGCTCGACCACACTACCACAAAATAGAGCGTTAGAGTTATCTAATTTTGCCACTATCCTACCTCTAATGGGAACCCTTAGACTCTGTGCACACTATCTCTCACTTTGCGATAGTATATACAGAGCCAACTTCCTACAGGCCCCCTCGCTAAATCAGTTCAAGAAGGACCTCAAAACCTGGCTCTTCAACTGATCGACACCCCCACGACAGCACCTTCAAACCCCATAGATGATATGCAGCACTATACAAATCACTGATTGATTGATTGATTGATTGATTGAATACGTGTATTCCTGTCCTTTCACCCTCTGCTAGCATCATTTTGGCAGCCTAGCACCAAAGCAGGCACCCTTGCATCATGGTGCATGGGTGCCTGTGTTGTCAGCTGGATTGTTTTTGTGCAAGAAGGTGTCCCTTCCTGCACAAAAACAATCCTGAGAGATGTTTTCCTCTTTCTATGTGTGGTTCATAATGCAGCACACATGGAAAGAGGAAAAGACAAGGAGAAATAAAAATAAATCTCCTTGTTACGCCTCACCTCGGGAGGTGCTAGATTTTTCCTAATTTAATTTCCAGCGCAAAAAACTTGTTTTTGAAAAGTAAATTAGGAAAAAAAAAACATTTGAGCCTGATTAAGATCTCGGGGGATGGGTTACTCTGGCACAACTGTGAGGGATGTCCCTTCTGCCAAAACCTAAATTCCATTATATCCAATGGGACTTAGGTTTTGGGGGATGGGAGATCCGTTACTGTTGTGACAGAATAACCTGTCTGCAAGGTTATAAATCAGGCCCTATGTGCTGGTTAGCATCATTTTTGTAATGCTAACCCAGCACCCCAGTCTCTTCACCCCATAGTTTAAGGGAGTAATTTGCTTTGAATTCAGGTGTAGCTGACCTCTGATTCAAGGGTACTGGTGAAAAAGTGTACTGGTAACATTAGTAGGCTTTTCCAGAATTTTCTTTTCTGGTAGTCTATTTTGGATACTTTCTTGTTCAGGCCCCAGAGTTCTTCTCCATTTACGATTTGACTCTCGCCCTTTGCCATGACGACTTTGTCTATGGTCAAAGAAAAGCAATGTCCGTGCTCTTTTGCCAATCTTAGAATGCATTATATGAAGGTTCTGACTTCTCAGCCGCCCTCTTAATCTGTTGTTTTCACTAACTGTTATTTGAAATAGTTAGGCCCGGGTAAGTGAGCTTCCTAACTTATTTCATTTTTTTTGTTATCAATGTGGAATTCCTCAATTTCTTTACTACTTTTCATAAACATCATTTTTAGCTTTTTGATGTATGTTTTTTTAGCCCATTCAGTTAGCAATATTTGCTCATTGCACTGAGTAGGGCTCACATGTATCTAGGTGTTCATGCAATCAAAATGGAGACCTCTGCCCAAAACCATCAATTTCTAGGACATCTGATGATGCTTTCAACATTTTTGCATGCAGAAGTTTTGCATGTAGGGAGAAACATTGCAAGGTAGAGTGCGAGAGGAGAGCAAGGTGTAAAAGGGAACAGAGTGTTGGGGGAGTATGGAATGCAAGGGGGTTGCAGGTTGCAAAGGGAATTTAAGGGTCCCATTGGCAGTGTACAGATAGAAAGGGGTGCGGTAGTGTGCAACGGAGAGTGCAGAGTGTTAGGGTGTGCTCTCTATATGGGGGCAAAGCGGAAAATGAGACTCCACTGTGTAGGGTGAGTGTATGGTTTTTAGACTTGGTCCTTTCTCAAGGGTCGTCCCCCAAACCTTTTTGACTTCACCCTACTGTCTTCTGAGCCCGTTTTTATTGGCTGTTGGCCAACTTAATTAACTTGTATGGTTTCTAGTAAATTTGTACTACATGTGCCCAGGGCCTGTAAATTAAATGCTACTAGCAGGCCTGCTGCACTGATGGTGCCACCCACTTTAAACATGTTCCGGGCCTACCACTGCAGCTTGTGTGGGCAGTGTGTAAGCTGTCAATTTGACTTGAAAAGATAAACCTTTTGCCAGCACCAAATCTTCCTTTTTAATACATATTAACCCTAGGGCTGACATATTAGTCAGCCCTAGGGTAAGCCCGAGCAGCTAGAGGACAGAGTACCATGTATTTGAAAAACTGGACATGTACTTTTATGTTTTGCGTGTCCTAGCAATGAAAAAAACACTAATTTGTTTTTCACTACTGCAAGGCCTACCTTTCTCATAGTATAACATTAAAGTTACCTTGTCACATTTAATAAGCTGTAGCTTCCAATTGGGAGCAGGTAGACAGTTCGAGTTTGGTGTCTAAAGAATTGTAATTAAAAGCCCTCTTTAATGGTAAAGACTGATTTTTAATCACAATTCTGAAAATGCTACTTTAAAAAGTTGGCATTTTCTTACCCCAACCATTTGGTGCCTGCAGACTGTTCCTGGGTCACATGACTAGGTGTAGTTGGCAGTTGGTCTTTGTGCATTGCTCCAGACAGTGAGACACAAGGAAGGGAGGTGTTGGCAGGATTGGCAACTCTGACTTAACAACAGGGAGGAGCTGTCACCTACTACACTTGTACATCCTAAAAGCTCCGCCCAAGTACTCTCTCAAAAGCTATGTCAATAGGCTGAACTGACACCAGACAAGCTGGGGCCAGGACAGGGAAGAATGGGATGTCTGACACTTCAAGGGGGTGGAAACCTCTAGAGGCTTACTCAACTTCAAAGTGGGCTCCGGTATAAATATTGGACCTCAGACCCCAACTCTTCAGTACACTTCTGGACCTATGGACTCTGCCAGGAAGTAGGACTGCTGTGCCTCTGAAAGGTTTGCCACTCTGCTGGGATGCTGCTTTAAAAGACTTATGTCTCGCATTGCTGACCCGCTGCCCTCTTGCCTGAGTGAGAAGGAATGAGCCTGCATCTGTTGAACCCAGGGCCCTAGAGTGACTCAATGAACTCAATAGAGCCTCAGGAACAGAAGGCCTCAACAACATTGAACCCAGGATCTGGGCTCTGCCATCTATGAGTCCTCTTTGCCAAGTGGTGCTGTTGGACTTTTGCTTATGCAGGGTCATCCCCAGACTTTTTTGCCTCCTGCCTCCTATATTTTTCTGACATGTTGCTGTTGGCTTTTCAACTCTGAGCACTTTACCACTGCTAACCAGTGCTAAAGTGCATATGCTCTCCTGTTTAAATTGTATGTAAGTGGTTTATCCATGATTGGCATATTTGATTTACTAGTAAGTCCCTAGTAATGTGCACTAGAGGTGCCAGGGCCTGTAAATCAAATGCTACTAGTGGGCCTGCAGCACTGGTTGTGCCACCCACATAAGTAGCTCTGTAATCATGTCTCAGACCTGCCCCTGCAGTGTCTGTATGTGTATTTTTACACTGTAAATTCGACTTGACAAGTGTACCCACTTGCCAGGCCTAAACCTTCCCTTTCCTTACATGTAAGGCACCCCTAAGGTAGGCCCTAGGTAGCCCCAAGGGCAGGGTGCAGTGTATGGATAAGGTAGGACATATAGTAATGTGGTTTATATGTCCTGACAGTGAAATACTGCCAATTTCGTTTTCACTGTTGCAAGGTCTGTCTCTCTCTCATAGGATAATATGGGGGCTACCTTTAAATATGATTAAAGTCTAGATTCCCCTAGAGAGTAGATGGACAGGTGGAGTTTGGGATCCCTGAACTCACAATTTAAAAATACATCTTTTAGTAAAGTTGATTTTGAGATTGTGCGTTTGAAAATGCCACTTTTAGAAAGTGAGCATTTTCTTGCTTAAACCATTCTGTGACTCTGCCTTGTTTGTGGATTCCCTGTCTGGGTCAGTTTGACAGTTGGGTTGTTTTTCACCTCACACCAGACAGTGACACAAAGGGAGCTGGGGTGTGATCTGCATTTCCTGATTAGCCATCTCTGCTAGGAGGGAGGGGTGGAGTGGTCACTCTCATCTGAAAGGACTGTGCCGGCCTCTGACAATGCTGTCTCCAACCCCCTGGTGTGTGTCTGAGGCCTTGCCTGGGCAAGGCAGGATTTCACAAGAAGGTGTGAGTCCCCTTTGAAGGAAGGTGACTTCAAAGACTAAAATGGGTATAAGAAGGGCACCCAAACTTACAAACTTTAGAAACACTTCTGGAATCAAGGGGAACCTCTGCCTGGAGAAGAGCTGATCGCTGAGGAACAAGTGCTGCCCTGCCTGTGACTGTGCTTTGTGGAGCTTTCCTGCAGTGCTGCTTCTGCCTGAGTAAGAGGGCAAAGACTGGACTTTGTGTGCCTTCCATCTTGAAGAAGAAATCTCCAAGGGCTTGATGTAGAGCTTGCCTCCTGTTGTTGAAGTCTCAGGGATAGCAAAGACTTCTTCCTGCCAGCACCTGGAGTCTCTGGAGAGACCCCTACTCTGCTCTGTGGTGCCCTTCCAGTTCCTGGGACCCTGAAAGGAGAGGCTGGCAGCCTAAGGACAAAAATACACGCACCGAGCGCCGTGCGGAGAAAAGATCGACGCGAATCCGATCGCGGCTGAGAAAACGACGCGACGCCGGCTCCGCAGCTGAGAAACGACGCCGCAGGAAACGCGACCGGAGAATCGACGCCCGGAGCAGGAGAAACGACGCGCAGCATCGCTGACGAAGGCTGAGAGATCGCAACCTGCGCCGCGGGACTTTCGGACCGTCGCGTGGCTGGCTTTTTCGACGCGCATCGCCGTGCCGAGCTGTTTTCGACGCATATAACCGTGCAGGGTTATTTTCGACGCACACCGCCCGTGCGGGGTTATTTTTGACGCAAACCAGGTACATTTACACGCTAGCCGCGCTAGTGTGTTGTTACAACTACCTAAAGACTCTTTTTATTTTAAACCTTTAAAAAAATCATAACTTGACTTGTGTATGTTGGATTTTTGTCGTTTTGGTCTTGTTTTGTCTAGATAAATATTTCCTATTTTTCTAAACTAGTGTTGTGTCATTTTGTAGTGTTTTCATTAAGTTACTGTGTGTGTTGGTACAAATACTTTACGCCCAGCACTCTGAGGTTAAGCCTACTGCTCTGCCAAGCTACCAAGGGGGTAAGCAGGGGTTAGCTGAGGGTGATTCTCTTTTATCCTAACTAGAGTGAGGGTCCTTGCTTGAACAGGGGGTAACCTGACTGTCAACCAGAGACCCCATTTCTAACATTGGTGACCAGCGGTCGGGATTGGACTTGTATTTGTACTTGACATACAGTAATTAAGTGTACACTACTGTTTTGATCTCAGACCACTACGTGACCACATACTACTTGTTTGGTGATCTTTTGATTTTTCTCTTAAGGACTCTTTTTATTCTACTTCCATGATTTTGCTGATCCCTTGACTGATTCTTTTTACTTCATTGGGAAATTATTTTTTTCTGCCTTTTGGAACTTTGCACTTGTGACCATCATGTCTCAATCTGGAGATGCAACAGCTGGAGCTGTGTTTGAAATGGAGAAACTGAAGGAGTACCCAGTTGCTCAATTGAAACAGTTCCTTAAAGACCTTGACTGTCCCACTGAGAGCTCCACCAGGGAGGGGGAGCTGCAACAGGCACAGAGGGCTTGGGTGACAATCAAGAAGGCTGGAGGGCACACAGAGGAGGAGAATATGGGTGGAGAAGTGCAGAGGATACACAGTGGTGTAGTGGAGGAACCTGTTACGCCTGGGGGGAGGGTCCCCAGGAGGGATGGCAGGGTGTCACCCAAGGGTCTGACTCCTGAAGAGTTACAGGACAGACAGGCAGAGAGGGAGTTCCAATGGGAGATGAAAAAGCTCAATTGGGAGTTGGAAGAAAGGAGGAGAAACTTAGAGATTAAAAAAATGATTTATGCTTACGAGCTTAAATTGAAAGAGCTGGAAGTCATGAGGGCTGAGTCCAGCTGGAATGGTGGCAGCAACAATTGTATATCCAGTGATGCTGCAGAAGTGCACATGCCCAGAGAGGTGGTGCCCTACTTGAAGGAGGGAGTTAACACACGCCAGGAGGTTCAGGGGTATGAGGTAGCTCCAGTGATGCACAGGGTCCCTGAGGTGGATTGGGGAACTGGCATGGGGAGTCATATTCCTACTGGTGGGAGGGACACTCTACTGACTCTAGTTGAGAGTGACAGGGAGAGGGGTTCCCCCCAGGTAGAAGTCCTGGTTATGGAGTGTGAAGACATCCCAGAAGAGTGTGGGTTGAGTGTCAGGGACAGTCAGGTACTGTCTCACCAGTCTCAAGAGGGTGATGTGGGGTGCTTTGTCAAAGCAGAGTCACTGGATGGTTGGGTGAAGGGTACTTTGGTTAATTCATGTGAGGGGCTGAGTGATGTAATTGCTGGAGAGCATATGTCTAGTCCTTATTTTCCAGAGCTATGCCAACACCAGGTGGAGTGTGAGTTCTCTGACCCCAGGGAGCTTACAATGGAGGCAGACTTCTGGGTGAGTACCAGAGAGTCTGAAGAGGCATTTGGGGGTGCTCCTGAGAGGAGTGGTCTAGGTAGTTCCCAACCAGGTGAGGTAGGGAAGGATTGTAGTGTCCCAGGTAGGTCCCAGTGTAGTGGGATGGGTGAGGGACCCCATGTCCAGTCTCAGAGGAGAGGGAATGGGGATGGGTTGAGGCCCAAGGTGCCCGAGATCCGGTCCCAGGTCCTGGAGGGTTCCCTGCGGGAACACCAGGAGGGGAGCCTAGCCTGTACCATAGGGCCATCTGTTGAGGGAGACCCCACAGTGTCAGGAGAACTTGGGGGGGCGGCTGTAGCCAGCGTCCCACCAGTTCTGGTGTCTGGCAGTACCACTCCTAGTGAGGGGGTGCAGAAGTCCAGACAGAGGGTTGAGAGGGGGTTGCGGACCCCAGTGGAGAACCTGGAGGGTCAGGGGCCAGCTCTGAGAGCAGAGCCCCCCATGAATGACCTTAGTAAGACCATTTCTGGGTTGGGGGGAATCCAGACTCTGTCAGATGGGCAGAGGTCAGGAGACCTGCGCCAGCCAGACTCTTGTGTGGCCCTTCGGGACAGTGTGTCCCTTGAGGGGGGTAAGTGTGCCCCCCTGGAAGTCCTGGTGTGCCAGGCAATGGTTCAACCGCAGGGTGGTGACTCTGGGTTGAATGATCAGGTTCAGGGGGTAAACTCTGACCTGATGGGGGGTAAGTGTGCTCCCAAGGAAGTCCTGGTGTGCCAGGCAGTGGTTCAACCGCAGGGTGGTGACCCTAGGTTGGATGACCAGGTTCAGAGGGTAAACTCTGACCTGGTAGGGGGTAGGTATGCCCCCCAGGAAGCCCTGGTTTGCCAGGCAGTGATCCAGTCTGTGGGTACAGACCCTGGATTGGGAGGCCAGGTTAAGGGTGTCCCCCCTGACCTGGAGGAAGGGGCTACTGCTAACAGTGCCCCTACCATGTTGTCTTCTGGGGGGGCCACTCCTAGTTGGGTGGTTCAGGACCCCAGAAGAGAGGGCAGGGGGAGGGAAGCCTCACCCCTGGCCCTGGTCCAACCTGAAGGTACAGACCCCAGGTTGGAGGATCAGTTGCAGGTTAACATCCCTGCACTGATGGAAGAATTGTGCAGGACTGCTTCTACAAGCACCCTGACAGTTTTTGACTCTGGGGGTGCCGCTTCTGCAGGGAGGGTACAGAGCCCCAGAGGGGAGGACCAGGGTCAGGTTGTCATCCCTGACCTGGTGGAAGAGAGAGTGGTCAAAGGGTGCCAGGCACCTGGGGCTACCACCCCCCACTCTCCACAGTCACAGTGGTTAGAGAGGCCTGAGGTCGGGCTCTCATCCCTGACAGTTGTCTGGGGCCACTGTGGCTTGCTGTCCTGGTGGACAGAGTTGCCCCTGGGGGGGGGAGGACGAGAGTCACACCCCGGGGGTGGAGTGGGCAACACCACTGTGTTGGCCCTGGTGGTACTATCTGCCCATTGCAATACATCTGTGAGCAAAGTAAAGTTAGGTGTGGCACAGATGGTGTCTGTAGATGTGGAGAAGGGTTCCCCATGGGTTAGCTTAGTGGGCCCTGAGAGTATGGACAGAGGGATCCAACTGGAGTCAGGAAGGCGTAGAACTGGAACATGCCCCTGCTGTTGTGGGCCTGGGTCCTTGTTCTATCGCCCCAATCAGGGAAGTACATCAAGGTATTGATTGTTCTCCCCTGGCTTTAGGCTGGTAGGGGGTCGTGTTGGACTTTTGCTTATGCAGGGTCATCCCCAGACTTTTTTGCCTCCTGCCTCCTATATTTTTCTGACATGTTGCTGTTGGCTTTTCAACTCTGAGCACTTTACCACTGCTAACCAGTGCTAAAGTGCATATGCTCTCCTGTTTAAATTGTATGTAAGTGGTTTATCCATGATTGGCATATTTGATTTACTAGTAAGTCCCTAGTAATGTGCACTAGAGGTGCCAGGGCCTGTAAATCAAATGCTACTAGTGGGCCTGCAGCACTGGTTGTGCCACCCACATAAGTAGCTCTGTAATCATGTCTCAGACCTGCCCCTGCAGTGTCTGTATGTGTATTTTTACACTGTAAATTCGACTTGACAAGTGTACCCACTTGCCAGGCCTAAACCTTCCCTTTCCTTACATGTAAGGCACCCCTAAGGTAGGCCCTAGGTAGCCCCAAGGGCAGGGTGCAGTGTATGGATAAGGTAGGACATATAGTAATGTGGTTTATATGTCCTGACAGTGAAATACTGCCAATTTCGTTTTCACTGTTGCAAGGTCTGTCTCTCTCTCATAGGATAATATGGGGGCTACCTTTAAATATGATTAAAGTGTAGATTCCCCTAGAGAGTAGATGGACAGGTGGAGTTTGGGATCCCTGAACTCACAATTTAAAAATACATCTTTTAGTAAAGTTGATTTTGAGATTGTGCGTTTGAAAATGCCACTTTTAGAAAGTGAGCATTTTCTTGCTTAAACCATTCTGTGACTCTGCCTTGTTTGTGGATTCCCTGTCTGGGTCAGTTTGACAGTTGGGTTGTTTTTCACCTCACACCAGACAGTGACACAAAGGGAGCTGGGGTGTGATCTGCATTTCCTGATTAGCCATCTCTGCTAGGAGGGAGGGGTGGAGTGGTCACTCTCATCTGAAAGGACTGTGCCGGCCTCTGACAATGCTGTCTCCAACCCCCTGGTGTGTGTCTGAGGCCTTGCCTGGGCAAGGCAGGATTTCACAAGAAGGTGTGAGTCCCCTTTGAAGGAAGGTGACTTCAAAGACTAAAATGGGTATAAGAAGGGCACCCAAACTTACAAACTTTAGAAACACTTCTGGAATCAAGGGGAACCTCTGCCTGGAGAAGAGCTGATCGCTGAGGAACAAGTGCTGCCCTGCCTGTGACTGTGCTTTGTGGAGCTTTCCTGCAGTGCTGCTTCTGCCTGAGTAAGAGGGCAAAGACTGGACTTTGTGTGCCTTCCATCTTGAAGAAGAAATCTCCAAGGGCTTGATGTAGAGCTTGCCTCCTGTTGTTGAAGTCTCAGGGATAGCAAAGACTTCTTCCTGCCAGCACCTGGAGTCTCTGGAGAGACCCCTACTCTGCTCTGTGGTGCCCTTCCAGTTCCTGGGACCCTGAAAGGAGAGGCTGGCAGCCTAAGGACAAAAATACACGCACCGAGCGCCGTGCGGAGAAAAGATCGACGCGAATCCGATCGCGGCTGAGAAAACGACGCGACGCCGGCTCCGCAGCTGAGAAACGACGCCGCAGGAAACGCGACCGGAGAATCGACGCCCGGAGCAGGAGAAACGACGCGCAGCATCGCTGACGAAGGCTGAGAGATCGCAACCTGCGCCGCGGGACTTTCGGACCGTCGCGTGGCTGGCTTTTTCGACGCGCATCGCCGTGCCGAGCTGTTTTCGACGCATATAACCGTGCAGGGTTATTTTCGACGCACACCGCCCGTGCGGGGTTATTTTTGACGCAAACCAGGTACATTTACACGCTAGCCGCGCTAGTGTGTTGTTACAACTACCTAAAGACTCTTTTTATTTTAAACCTTTAAAAAAATCATAACTTGACTTGTGTATGTTGGATTTTTGTCGTTTTGGTCTTGTTTTGTCTAGATAAATATTTCCTATTTTTCTAAACTAGTGTTGTGTCATTTTGTAGTGTTTTCATTAAGTTACTGTGTGTGTTGGTACAAATACTTTACGCCCAGCACTCTGAGGTTAAGCCTACTGCTCTGCCAAGCTACCAAGGGGGTAAGCAGGGGTTAGCTGAGGGTGATTCTCTTTTATCCTAACTAGAGTGAGGGTCCTTGCTTGAACAGGGGGTAACCTGACTGTCAACCAGAGACCCCATTTCTAACAGGTGCCATTCCAGTCCATCTTTGGATCCTGCAGAACCAATATATTTCCTAGGCTGCATGGCACAACCTCAGCGGATCCCGACACATTGCCTCTGTTGCGTAGATTTCCCCAATTCAAGGACATTGCATTGCTGCGTGCAGTCTCCCAGGAACTGCCACGGTTTGACTCATCCTAAACCCAGGGCTTTGCACCGCAAGATCCTTGATGGGGTCCTTGATGATGGTGCAGGACCTTCCATCACAGCTTCTCAACTCCTAGGAATCGCCCTGAGTGATGCATATTTTTGGGGGGATTATTTTTATTGATTTTATCATTTCTCCAATAGATCAAACAATTACTGAGCAAATACAGGTTGGTAGGTTGTCTGGTTGACATTTATTAATTTGGTTTTCTTTACCTCAAATTCATAGCAGACAAGAGGGAAAGCAATGATCGTCCATACGTCTCCTAACTTATCCCACTCTGAGTTCAACACATGTTGTTAGGTTCCGCCCATGATGCCCTGTCCCAGTTGGGGCCAGCCACTGTTCAGATCCGGCCTGGAGTACATTCCTTATCCGCAATGCATTTCCTACATGCCCCATATTTTCTCAAATTTCTTCATGTTTCCCCTCCCTTTATACATCTCTTTCTCTATAATTTTAAGACGCTCCATTTCAGCTTCCCATGTATAATACTTGGGGTGTGATTATGTCCCCAATTTTGTGCTATGTCACGTTTGGCTATCATGTATCCTGTGTTAATCAGTTTTTGCTGACTTGTTGTGATATCCGTGGATCCCCAAACACCCAGGAAAGTTATCCGTGGCTGCAAGTCCAAGGGGCTCCCAATTGCTCCCTCGAGTGATGTGCGCACCTTCAGTGATGCATACTTGATGCTGGACTCAGGATTTAAGGTACTCTTGTTCAGCAGGTGTAACTGTGATGGCCTTAACATTTGACTTAGTTCCGGTCTAGCATGACCAGATATCCAGGGCTGGAGCTTTGTACTTCTTGGTGCTATTGTCACTCAAATCTTTAAACTTGCATATCTCCGGTTGTACTGATTGGATTTGTGTCATTTTGGTCATGATTTATGCATTAAACTTTACTCTATTTTTCGAAATTGGTGGGAGATTTTTATTTTGTTGCATTTTCACTTTATTACTGTTTGAAGTGCTACAGAAATACTTCACACATTGAATCTAAGGTAAGCCTGACTGCTCTGACCATGCTCAGAACCCTGAATTGCTGTATATCAGTCCATTTGAAAGAGGCAGATATAAGCTCTGCCTTTGAGGCTGCAGTAAGCAGGAGATGCATTGTTTAGATGGGTTGGTCTGTGGTTATCTGATTTCAAAAACTATTCCATTTATCCTTTACATGCAATCTATCCAGTGTAAAGGCAAAAACAAAGCTGGAGACTCTGTACTGTTTTCTGTACTGTACATATGAACAACATACAATGCATTGGCATTGTTAGCAGTTGTGAGACATGTAGGAAAGTACCCTCTTTTTGGCATGGTTACCTCCACCTTTTGCCTGATATCAGTATGTTTTGACTGTGTTCACTGGAATCCTTCTAACCAACTCCCCAGTGACTGTGCTCTCTCCCTCTAAATTTGGTTGCTGGCACAACACACATTCCACATTTGTCATGCTGGTGCCCCCATATAAGTCCCTGGTATATAGTACCCAGGGCATTGGGGCACCAGGGGCTCCCCATGGGCATAGTGTACCATGCCACCAATGGGGGCCCATGTAAAATGTGTCTGCAAGCCTGCCATTGCAGCCTGCATGAGGGGGTGCATGAACCCTTCCATTTCAGGCCATTGTAAGTCACCCCATGGTAGGCCCTTCTACCCCAGTGGGCAGGGTACAGGTACCTGTGTGTGAGGGCACCCCTGCATGAGCAGAGGTGCCCCTACGAACTCCAGCTCCATTTTCCTGGAATTTGTAAGTGCCGGGTGCCATTTTATGCATGTACTGGACACAGGTCACAACCTGCGTCCTGCTACATAATGGTAACTCCGAACCTGGGCATGTTTGGCATCAAACATGTTGGAATCAGTATTGGTTGTATGACTCCATGCACTCTGGGGCCTCCTTAGAAGACCCCCAGAATTGGTCATACCAGTGTTCTGGGGTTTTCCGGGCAGCTCACGCTGCTGCCATCCCTCACACGGGTTTCTGCCCTCCTGCTGCTTGACCAGCTCAAGCCCCGGAAGGCAGAACAAAGGATTTCCTTTGGGAGACGGAGGCAACACCCTCTCCCTTTAGAAATAGGTGTTACATTGCTTGAGAGGGGTAGCCTCCCCAAGCCATTGGTATGCTTTGAAGGGCACATTTGGTCCCTTCCTTGCATAAATCTGTCTGTACCAGTTCAGGGATCTCCACTCCCTGCTCTGGTGTGAAACTGGACAATGCAAAGTGGCATAACCACTCCACTGTCCATCACCACCCCAGGGGTGGTGCCCAGAGCTCCTCCATGTGGCCACTTGATTCTGCCATCTTGAATCCAAGAGGCCTCTGGGAGCATCTGAGTGGCCAGGTCAGGCAGGTGACGTCACAGCCTCCTCCTGATAGGTGGCCACCTTGCTAGGTGACCAATTCCACTTCCAGGGCTGTTTAGGGTCTCCCTCTTGGGTGAGTCCTCAGATTTGACATGCAAGACTCCAACAGGACTCCTCTGCAATGTTTACTTTGACGTTTGGCCACTGCAACTGCAACTTGACTTCACAGGAACCTACAATCTGCAGCTACAGTGACAACTATGATCTGCAGCATTGTTTCTCTGGCTTTTTCCAGCAACTGCAACATTTCCCCAGCTGTGCATCCTCTGAGGGTGAAGAGTTTTCAGCCTGCACAAGAAGCAAGAAGGAATCTCCTTTGGAGTGAAGGAGTCACTCCCCTGCATCTGTAGGCACTAACTGCAACGATGACCAGCTGTGTGGATCTCCTCTCCTCCAGACCTGCATGGATCCTGCATCACAGGTATTGGTTGGGAGTGGTCCCCTCGGTCCTGTCAATCAATCAATCAGTCAATCACTCAGGAATTTGTAAAGCGCACTGCTCACATGTGAGGGTCTCAAGGTGCTGAGGTAGGGGAGGGTGAGGGGGGAAAGGTGCTGCTACTGCTTGAACAGCCAGGTCTTGGGAAGTTTCCTGAAGGTAAGGAGGTCTTTGGTCTGACGCAGGTGGGTGGGAAGAGTGTTCCACATCTTGGCGGCGAGGTGCGAGAATGATCTGCTGTCGGTTGTAGTTCTGCGGACGCATGGGATGGTTGTGAGGGCGTGGTCGGCAGAGCAGAGATGCCGGGTTGGAGTGTACAAGGAAAGCCGTCTGTTGAGGTACTCTGGTCTAGTGTTGTGCAGTGCTTTGTGAGCGTGGGTGAGGAGTTTGAAGGTGATTCTCTTGTTGACTGGGAGCCAGTGCAGGTCTCTCAGGTGGCCCATGATGTGGCAGTGGTGGGGGATGTCCAGGATGAGGCGTGCGGAGGCGTTCTGCATGCGTCTGTAGTCTGCCCGTGGTTCCTGCATAGAGGCCATTTCCATAGTCAAGTTTGCTGCTTACGAGGGCTTGGGTGACTGTTCTTCTATTTTCGTTGGGGATCCATTTGTAGATCTTTCGGAGCATACAGAGGGTTTTGAAACAGGAGGAGAAGATCGCGCTGACTTGCTGGGTCATGGATAATGAGGAATCCAAGATGAATCCTAGGTTGCGTGCTAGGTCCTCTCTGCCAGTTGTCCAACTTTGGAGATGGTAAGTCCTTGCCTATCCATGCAGGACAGTACCCCCTTGCACCGTGTCTCTTGCAGCTACCAAGGCTTGTTGGCATCTCCTCCAAGGGTTCCTCAGGCTCCGAGGATCACCAGCCCCCAGCACTCTTCCCTGCGATGCTCAGTCCTCTGTATGCTTTTCCAGCGACGTGGGACTCCTTTCTAAGTGCGCTGCATGGGCCTTACCTCGAGTCCTGTGCTTGCTGTCTGTGGGTCACCAGTGGGGCCTGCCTCCTTTTCCTGTGACTCTCCTCACTGCTGAGGGTCACCTGGGATTCCCCTCCATGGGATGAGTCCCCCTGGACCTTGCTGGTCCCCTGCAGCTCCACATTTCCTCATCCACGACATTTGTCTTTGCCAAGGCTTGTTGGTGGTTCTTCCACACCACTGACTGACTGCAATCCTTCTTCCGGCGTGGGACATTGACTGCATCACTCCAGGAACTCTTCAGCTGCTCCAGGGCTACACTGCTGACTTTCTTCGTCAACTGTCAACCTGGTCCTGCATCCACAGACAGGTGAGTAAGTGGCTCCTGCCACCACCAACCACTCTAACGTGAACTGGACTTGGTCCCTTTCGTTTCCAGGTCTTATTTTTCCAGGATCCACCTTTGTTTTTTTTGCAGTCTTGTCTGGATCTTGCAATATCCTTCTCTGAATTCCTTTTTGTGGGTTTGGGGAGAACCAGTTGTTTTACTCTTTTCTCCTGGTCTCTGGAGGGCACTCTGGTACTTACCTAGTGGGTCTCCTAGTTCCTCCAGCTCCCCTTTACTGATTCCACTTCCTTGGGTGGGGCCTGACTTTCGCATTCCACTTTCTTAGTATATAGACACCGTCCTGAACAAAAATCATCCATGGAGGTGATTCCCTTGCTCTACATGTGCAGCACACATAGAAAGAGGAAGGCTAAAGTTACTTTATTATGTGCATTTGGGGCAGCACAACAATCCCATGGAACTGCACCTTAGCGCTGAGTAAGGCAATGCAGCCTTTGCGCTGGCTTGCATTACTCCAGATCTATGATGCCATGCAAAGCCATGCAAGGTGGCTTGGAGTCGCCACACAGATATGATTGGGAGTTCTGCGCCAACGGTGTGTATAAAAAAGTGACGTTCTGGCGTTGAAGGACTCTTGCAAAGGAGGCCCCAGGTTTACAAAAATCAATATGGGGTTATATATGCCTAACCACCCCCAAATGACACATGCATCGACAATGACACTAAACAACCATAGGTTTTTGTTTAGGGTGAAATCAGTTTGTGTTGAATACTAGGTGTGTTTTGTGTAAATATATTTGTGTGTAGATGGGTTTTGCATTTGTTTAATTTGTTTTCTGGGATGATTGAACTTTAGGGGTGACATTGGCGCTGACGTCTGCCTCAAGAAAAACTTGTTTTCAAAGACATTTTGAATGGTTAACTTTCCTTTCCGATTCAAATGCCACAAAGCTAACCTTTTTCTCAGCCATGCATTCCAAAGAGAGGTAGGGCACAGCTCGGTGATCCAGTAATACTGTATCACAACATCACAAAGCAACAAGTCACTGCATGCAGTAGCCAGTTCCTGTTTTGTAAAATATTAATTATGGGTGCCCAAACGCTTTTCTGATAAACCCTGGATGGTTTTTATGGTTGTTGAGGGGCCCGAATACCCAGACTGTGTAGTCTTGATTGCACTTCAGGCCTCGTTTATCTATCACCAGACAATCCCTGCCCTTCACCTCATCCCTTCGAGTTCTTTTCCATGCCGACTTTCTCTTTGTCCTCTTTCTCCCTTCTTTTCCTCTTCTGTGTTTTACCCTCTCTTACTCTGATGAGAAAAAAAGTGCCAGTCCCTAAAAAATGAATATAGGTGGGCCCCACCTGCAACCACCGGCTCAAATTCAGTACTTCTAATAGCATGTCATAACTCAATGCACATAAATGCGGTAACCGTAATACATGTTATTGTCCCTTCATAAGGCCACGACCCAAAATTCAAGAATATATCTGACTGTAATATTATTGCTGTCACAGTAAGGTATACAGCTGGATTATTGCAGCAGTCAAAATTTGGAGGGAAACATATTCAAAACTGAACATTCATTGGAAATGCGATTAGGTCTGGCATTGGTCAACTGCCTTTTGACTTCGTCAATGTTTGTTTTGTCATGATTTTTTTAAAAAGTCTAACAGAGGTAATTGCTGGGCCCTCATCTACCTAAAAGGTGGTTAAGATAAAACATTTTCTATTGATCTCAAAAGGCATACATTGCCATAATAGTTCCTGGCACTTAAGGGGATTATGTTGTGGGACTATTTTGTGTGTGGATATGCTCCTTATGAAAGGGTAGAATGCAGTCGCAGTCAAGTTAGCCAAAGGCTGATGTGGGCTGTCCCACGGCCTCATGCTGTAGTGGGCAGTAGAAAAATGTGAATTACACAATAACAAATGTCTTTGTTAATTTCGGACCTACCAAGCATAGGCAAACCAATAGGTTTGGTGTTGAGTGGAGCCTATTGTTTTTGCCAATCCTTTTTAAGTGTTGCCTAAGGCAGCAGATGTGCTGTTGATTGCAAAGCATTTTGTTTACTTACTGGGTCTTAGGCTCTGTCCAATCCAATCCAATCCACCTCACTCCGTTCCATCTAGCCTGCCCCACTCCAACCCATTCAGTCCACCCCGCTCGAATCCAATACACCAAATCCTATCCACCCCAATCGTTTCCACCCCACTCCAATCCTATCCACCCACTCCAGTACAATCCACCTCACTCCAATCCAATCCACCCCACTTCAGTCCAATCTAATTTTCCCCACTCCACTCCCTTGCACCCCACTGCATCCCAATCCAGTCCACCCCAGCCATATCACTCCTATCCAAACCACACACCCCAATCTAATCCACCCTAAACCCCTCCACCTCTACAATTTCAATTCACCCCACTCCAATCTAATCCACCCAACTCAAATCCCAATCCAATCCACCCCATCCCACTCTACTCCGATACAATCCACCACACTACCTCAATCCACTCCTCCCTATTCCACCCGACTCCATTCTGTGACACTCTCTGCCACTGAACCACTTAAGTCTACTTTCCAGTCCTAAACTCTATAACACCTACTACTCCTCGTACTCCACTTTATGACATTCCAACAAATCCACTGTATGACACTCTACTCCCTCACCCCACTATGACACTCCATGCCACTAACTTTTAGTCATGATGAACAGCAGCCACACTGGTGTGCAACATGGCAAAACACATTGCCAAAGCCAAAAGCTCCTGTATAGGTGCGAGCTATTGGCTTTGCCAATGCTTGTCTTACTTGCGACCCCTCCCTCAGGTGTTGTTGCTTGCCTTGTCACTCCCGCCCTCCTTCCACTTTGTTGATTGCCCCTTCCCTCCCGCTCTTCTCCAGCTGTACGTACAGGGTGTTAAAGTTGTTTGTTACTTGCAGAATTCTGTGCACATCATTACTTTTAAAATACGCTGTTTTATAAATATTTGCAGAATCTCCAACAGGTTGTTTTAGTGCCATATGATAGAAAGTAACATAAATAGCTAAATTGTAAAATGGTATCTGCAGGTTCCCAGTAACTAGTGAATCAGTTGTTTACTGTGTTTGACAGCGTCCTGTTACATGCAAGGCTGTTGTTGAGTCTTGTGGATTTTACCTGCTCAGGTGTTATTAGCATCGAGTAAAAGCAAAGCGCTCCAAGATGAAGGGAGATATTCAGACTTATATATGATATCGGGTACCACACTATGACTGTATAATATACTCTAGAAGCAATAGCTCAGGCGTGCTGTGAACAGTTTCTCGTGAAACAAACACATGAAGTATACACCACTAAGGAGAATGAAGACCCGCCTAGTGTCTTTATTCACCCTTCAATGGCAGAAGACACAAGCATTTGCAATGCACTAGGGTCTCGCATTTCTCTGAGTTACAGCTATTAGCAGTTGTAAACTCCCAACCGGATTGTTCTTTCCACATTGAAAGAAAAAAACAGATCGTGCTGCTACAGTTCACTCGTAATGAAACCTATTGGCAAAAGTGCAATTATCTACGTAACCAGAAAAAGTGCAATTAACTATGTAACAGGGTCGATGTTATGCAAAACCTTTGAATTCTGGCAAGCGAGATCACGCTGCAAACAAAAGATAAAAAGTAGTCCACAAACCTGACAGGAAACAGCGAGCCTCGCATGTTTTCAGTACTTGGTCGATGCGCTCAGGAAAAGGCATGGCGTATGCGTGCCTTCCACTAATGAAAGCAAGCAGATTTTAACAGGCAAGCCCATGAACCAATGAAAGACAACTGACGTGATGGAAACGGGGCTCCGAGCCCTTTTCTAACTCCTAAAGCGTCTCACAGGTTCGACCCTAAAAAGCAGTGGCAAAACCGAAAGTCTATGAGAGCTATTGGCTTTGACCGTTTTTCCCTAACCATGTTGCACAGCAACTTGACTGTTGTGCAACATGGTTGAAAGTTTAAAAAGCGCTATGAGGTGGCAACGCACCACATCATGGGCCTTTTTTTTCACTTTCTGCCATGTTGTACCGCGTGGCAAAAAAAATGGACAATGCCAATAGCTCTCAAAGGTTAGACCTATTACTTAGTCAATGCTTGTTTGTAAGGTTTTTGCAAATATTTATTACAAACGTAGAAGGTTGTAAAGTTAGGTAGATGGGTAGATAGAGAGGAATGGAAAGAGAGCTAGAGCTGTTTGCAAATATAAATAAAGAGGGTAGAGAAGGTTATAGATATATAGAGGATTGCATAGAAAGATGGAAAAATAGAAAGGAAATTGGAGTTAAGGGTATAGCTTCTTTAGAGCCTTAGAACCCACCGTAGCGGGCTCTACCGGCTATTAAAGGCCCGCTCCCACGTTAAAGGCCCGAGCCGAATAAAACAAATTCCTCACTGAGCCCTAGGAGATTAAAATCCCCTCGGGCTCCGTGAGGCTTTGTTCACAGCTCTTGCTGTAAACAAATTGATCATTGGAATGTTGGCGCTGCGGGCTTTTACCGGTCAGTAAAAGCCCGCAGCACTCCATTGTTTTCAATGGAGCTGCCAAGGTTCCAATGTTCTAATAATAGTTAAATACCTCTATAAGCATAACATCAAGAGTGATGAAAGCAAACTAAAAGGCAAGTCCAAAAAAACATTCAGGTTCTCTGAAATGAAACTAAATTGGTTTACACATAACTGCAGTCCTCAGTTAAAATACATACCAGCATTACATGCAAGGAATATTTTCTCACTAAGCCTTTCGGATCGTTTAGAGGAATGGTGCTATGATGCGGACATTATTCCACTGAAACAATCTGGTTTTAGACCTTCCACATCAGTGGAAGATAAGATTGCAACGGTACAGACAATTGTAGACAACTATGTAACAGGAAAGAGCCAAATCATATATTCAGCTTTATCAGTTTGTCAGTCATCTTTGATCATGTGGCTAGGCCACCGTTGTGAAGGAAATTGATGTCATTTTGGAATTCCACACGATCTATTAAATTGTCACACTACAGCCATCAACATGGTCCAAAGATTAGCTGGACAGTAAAAAAGGTTTATCTTCTTCAATCAAGACAAAAAATTGTTTGAAACAGGGTTGTCTGTTGGCACCAACCTTATTTTCATTGTACCTAACCAATTTACCTCAGCAATTTCGGAGTCAAAAGCATTTCCCTCCAAAATTCAGCATCAAACAGATACATATTTTAATGAATGCGGACAATGTGGTACTTTTTGATCAAACCCTCTGATCGCTACAAAGAAATTTGACAGAGAGAAATAATTTTCCTAAAAATCAATTTTTCAAGATAAATATCTCTTAAAATAAAGTTTTTGACGTTTACCTGGAAAAGCGGGAGTTATCTTACTCCTAGTATTTGGGAAGAGAAAAACTAGAGGTCACGAACAATCATACTAAATTAGGAAGAACCTTTTCTAGCAATTTAAGCAATAATTCACATTTCTCAGATATGGGGAGGTAAGCCCTAGCTCATGCAGGCTCTCTTAGACATTTATATAGGTATTAGGAGGAAATACATTTTAATCCTCTTTAGAGCCATATAATTTAAAAATTCCACCAACTTTAAATTATGCTGTAGAATACATTCCAATTTCAAATTGGTCCTTCCTAAATAAATTTAAAGTGATAAACTTGCAGGGATTTTTTCCCTTAGTAACACAATTTCTGTACACATTCTAAGTTTGGATTTTTTTTTAATTTTTTTGTTTTGCAATTCTTTATTGAAGCATCATAAACCATCACAAAGGGAGAAACAGTGGTAGGATGATCATGAGACATCAGTAAGACAATATCTAAACCAATACATGTACGTAAGGCATATTGGGCACAGTGCGATAGAGAAACACAGCTCTGATCAGGCAATAAGACTAGGAATAAAGCTTAAACTGAAATTCAGGTTGCTGAGGTGAGCCCTGGGGGAGAGGGGTTGTGAGGGGGTAGGAGGAAGTGGGGCATAAGATGCGGGGATGAAGGAAGGGCATCCAAGTTTGTAGGAAGGTTTCCGTCCTGTCCTGCAGGCTGTTGATGAGTTGCTCATGAGAGGCCATCTGATACATTGCCTAGAGCCATTCATCATGGGAAAGGGTGTGGGGGAGCGCCAGTGACGAAGTATACATATCTTGACTGTGGGAAGCACCGTGCATAACAGACTGATCTGTGGGTGAGATAGGTCTGAAGACTCCACCATGTCATGGTAGAAGATAAGGGGACGTGGATAGGGTTTGCGGTAGGTAAGGTCTCATGGAGCATGTTTTGGACAGTTTTGCGGTAGGGCTGAATGGAAGGACAGTCCCATAAAATGTGCAATAGGTGACTGGGCATGGGGGCAGTGGCGGCAATTTGCATGGGGTAGTAGGCCCACCGCCCTCAGCTTTCACAGGTGTCCAATGCCAGTCATGCAGGGTTTTAAAGAGGCAGAGTTTCATCCAAGCCTCCCTTGCTCCGTGGTTGTGTGCCTCAAGTATATATGCCCAGTCCTCCCTTTCAAAGTCCACCTGCAACCTTGCCTGCCATTTAGTGCGAAGATTATTCAAAAGAAGTAGGGAGAAAAGTTGGTGGTTTAAAAGGCTATAAAGGCCCAACAGCACACTGTAGAAACAACCCCATATCCTAAGATAGGAAACCATGGGGGAGAGGACTAGAGGACCCAAGGAAGCGTCTTAAATCTGGCATTTCTCCACTAATTCACAGGCTGGCATTGCCCCAAAATGCACATGCTTGTGGAGGTGGGAGTCTACCCCAAATAGATGGTGGGCTCACTGCCATAATTTCATCATGGCTTGCTCCATCAGATTGACAGGACGCAAAGTAGCCTAACTATCACCATAGTCCCTGGGCATGTGTTACGCTAGTACCGACAGTGGTGGATCCTGTGGTCTTAGGGAGCATGTAGGCAAGCTGAGAGAGGTGGAGGGCTAAAGCGTAGTGCTCTACTAAGGGAAGGCCTAGTCCGCTGCATGAGCGATGGGCCATTAGTTTAGCACCTACTAGGAGTGGTTACAAGGTCCCTCAGACGAAAGAATGTATGCACTTATTCACTGAGCGTAACATGGAGAGAGGGACCTATAGATGCAACATGCCAATGGTATATGTATACCGTAGTAACATCACCATTCACACTGCTTACACTCTTCCCCACAGGGAAAAGCCCAGGTGTGATCATTTCTCAAAATCCTGCTTCATGCAATTGAGCAAGGGATCAAGGTTGTGGGCTAACATACGGCTGAGGCCTCTTTTGACATAGATCCCTAAATACTTGAGACATGATGGCTTTTATGGGAATGGAAAGTCACAGATTGCTGCACACATGGTCATGTGCGATGGGCTAACAACTTGCTTTTGTCTAAGTTCACGTTTTAACTCAAGAGCACCGTAAAATCGGTGAGGGTGTCCAGTAAAGTCGGGAGGGATAGAGGAAGATCTGTGAGGGCGAGTAGAACACCGTCTGCATAAAGATAGATCGCTGACTTACCACCTGGGATGGGGACACCCGATATGGATGGTGAGTGTCGGATGGAAGATGCCAAGTGTTCCATGGCCAAAAGAAACAGCAGCGGTGACAGTGGCTAGCCTTGTCTGGTCCCTCTCTGTATCAGAAACGGGTCTGAAAGGAAGTATCCACAGTTCACCTGGGCCGTAGGTGATTTGTAAAGCCAGCAAATCTTGGCTATAAAGTCATCACCCAGGCCAAAACGTCCACTACTCAATCCTGTCATACGCCTTTTCAGCATCTAGGGCAAGGGTTTCATCTTGTAGATGTCTGGCCAACCATAGGTTGTGTGCAAGAGTGCACAGTTGGTTCCTGGATGACCGATCGAGGACAAATCCCACCTGCATGTGGTGTATAATGGACAGGATCACCTTACGAAGGTGTGCCACCAAGACACCTGCATGGTTTTAATGTCCCTGTTGGGTAGGGAAATGGGCCAGTAGCTCCCACAGTTTCCCATCTTTTTGTAGAACTGCTATGATTGCTTTATTAGAGATGGAGCCTAAAGAGCTCATGCGTTCAGTCTTGCAAAAGGCCTCATATAGAGAATTACCACGTCCTCGCCTGTCCATTTATAGAATCCTGCAGGGAATCTATCTTCCCCAGGTGATAGGGAAGCCTAGAGATGGCCTGCACTATCTCCGTCTGGCCCAATTCCCCCTCAGTAAATTCCGACCCCCCTTACTGAGACAGGGGATGTGTGCGCCATAAAGAAAGGCATCTCCGAGGTGTAAAGGGCCTGCTAGAAGTTTATGGATTAGCAGACAGTATCTTGTGGGAGGGTAAGGATAGTACAACTCGAGGCCACAATGGTAGGAATGGCTAGCGCTGCCTCCAGTTGTCGCACTTGGGCCGTAAATGGTGGGCCTGCCTTTTCTCTCTGCTCATAATGACATCCCCTAAGCCGTTGGAGGGGATATTCTGCCTTAGAGGTGAATAGGGCATTTAGATCCAATCAGGCCTGTTCCTGGTGTCGGCGGAGTGAGGTGGGGAGGTCCACTGTTTATTGGCAGGTGAGAGTCGCAAATCCCCCCTCTAAGTTCTTCTGTTGGGACAGTCTCCAGGCACGCATCCATTATTGGCTGACCGCAGATGGTAGCCTTTGCGGCTTCCCACAGGACCTGCTGGGAGGAAACTGACCCCTTTTTGTTATCTAGGTAGGTGGAAACATGGGAATGTAATTGGGTTTTGCCCTGGGACGTACAGCATTGTGAAATGTTCAGTTGCCATGGTTTATGCCCTGGGGAGTTAAGTCCCAGGTCCAGAGCAAGTAGGACAGAGGAGGGATTGGAGAGTGAGGCCTCTGTGATTCGGGATTACCGTACGAGGACTACCAACCGGAGGGAGATCAGGAAATAGTCCAACCTGGACTGTGTGCCATGGACCGGTGACAGGAAGGTGTATTACTGGTCTTCCGGGTAGGAGAGACGCCAGTGATTCACCAGACCATGATCTGATAATATGTCTCCTAGTAGGGCCCTGTCGGCATTGTTGTCGATATCCAGAGGGCCATTGCGGTCAAGCATCACGTTGTGCGCCAGGTTAAGGCTCTCCCCTGAGGAGCTAATGGGAGGCTCCAATCTCTGTTAGAAGGCGGTTAAGTTGGAGGAGGAAAAGGCGGTTAGAGCCCGTGGGTGCATATTTTGAGGTGACAAGTAGTGTTCATTTGCCAAGTTTGAGTTTAGCAAGGATGTAGCAACTGTCTGGGTCAGACTATATCTTAAGGAAACTCCTCACCCACGCTCACAAGGCCCTACACAACACCGGACCCACCTACCTCAACAGCAGACTCAACTTCTACGTCCCCACACGCCAACTCCGCTCTGCCAACCTCGCCCTCGCCATCGTCCCCCGTATCCAGCGCAAGACCTCTGGCGGCAGATCCTTCTCCTTCCTCGCCGCCAAGACCTGGAACTCTCTCCCCACCTCACTACGCCAGACCCAGGACCTCCTCACCTTCAGGAGACTCCTCAAGACTTGGCTCTTCGAACGCTAGCAGCACCCTTCACCCACCCCCCCCCCCAGCGCCACGAAACCCTGACGGGTACATAGTGTGCTTTATAAATTCTCTGATTGATTGATTGATTGAATGGCAAGGATCTGCGCAGAAGGATTGCAACACCACACTTCCTGGATGGGCCGGATCCTGCTGTTGGTACCATCAGACAGCTACTATGTAGCACTTATCCCACCCCAGTCTCAGTGCATTTCTCATACTCCACTTGCTTAAACTTCAGGTAGGACAGTACTTTCTTCCATTTTATGTAGTGTGCCATTGATATTCCAGGAGATGGTACACAGGGAAGAGGAGGGTGTGGGATCTGAGGCAGCCGTCGGGACGGTGGAGAAAGTAAGCAGTGGTTACGTGTATCATGATCTTCAAAATGCAAAATAAATAAGGGAGGGGCTGGGGGAAATCTGTCGGGGCAGGATGTGCAGAAAGGGAAGACTAGGAAGACTAGGAAGGAGTGGTAAAAGGTGAAGGAGAGGAGAAGAGGAAAGAAAAAAGAAGAAAGGGTGGGGATGGTGCACTAGAAGCCCCTCGTGTGCCACAAAGAGTAGGATGTCTGCTGCTAAAAGTGGCGTGGACATGAAAAGGAAGGGGAGAGGAATACTACTAAATTGGCACTGAGCCAAGGCGCAAGGCCTCAGCAAAGGCCAGAAACTATTAACCACGAGTCTAAACTTGTGAGGCCAGCATGCCAGGTGCCCCCCAGGAGGGACAGGCAGAGTAAATGGACAGACATAAACAAGGTTGATAGCAGAGCGAGGGGAAAGGAAGGAGGGTGCAACAAAACCTACTCCCAGAGGTGTGGGGGGGGGGTCAGGGGTTCAGAAACCATCTCAAAGTGTGTAGGAAAGGTACGGATGGGTGTTCTAGAGAAAGAGTGCTAGCCATGCAATGAACTGTTGCTGAATAGGCTGGGGGGGTTTATATGCCACATAGTGAGAGGGTGGAGAAGATGGTGATGGGGCAAGGAATGGCTAAGTGATAGACCGGTCACCCTCTGCAGGTCCTTTGGGATGGAGGGGGAATGACGAAGTCGACCTTAGGGTCCCCCGTGGGCTGCAAGGGTCCAGAGCTGGCTATGATCTCCCTTCCTGGGGGGGGCTGGACAGGTGCCAGGTGTGCATCCGTTTTGGTGGCACAAGGGACACAGTGAGGCCAAGGCAGACAGGTAACAGAGCGATGTCTGAGGCCTGATAGAGCGTTCCAGCCTAATAAATTACCGGTATTTGGACGCTCTTGGGTCGATGAATCTTTTGACCAAGTGGGGCTCTCTTCACCCGAGAGTAATCAATTTAATCAAATCAATAATCAATAACGAACATAAGCAATACCCTGATCAACATAACACTTCACAATTAATCCAGAAAACATTTCGGCGAACCATGACCTTTCGGCCATGAATAACCACACCAGTTTATTCAAAGTTAATGCATTTATTTCCCTATATTAACAAAGCTAGCACGATATAAATGTGTCTCAACACCAAATGATATATGTAAATGAACATTAATAGCTGTCCATAACGGCGAAACAGATGCAATCTATGCAGCATTTGAATAACAATGCATTCGATAATAGCAACACAAACCACTAAAACTATAATCTGTAATGAGCTAATTGCATACATTGGTCAGCATAACAAGGTCGCAAATTGCATCATGCATCAAATGAATCCTCATCTAACCTCAAATTAGCATCAGCATGTGGGTCTTCATGCAAAAACAATTTAGTAACATTAATTTAGAAAACTCCTAACTAGGGCTCTTATCAAAAATCAGCAGTTGGTTACCTAAAAAGAAAACACAATGCAATTGTACATTTTCCTTTCATATTTACCAAGTTCGACCAGCATTCAAGGAAGTCTTCGTCTCACAGGTACCGATTTCGATCAGCATGGGATGGGGGCAAAGGGGCAAGGTGGACGGGGCAATTGCCTCACGGCGGCAAGATAAAACTACTACTTCATGCAAAGGGGCAAATCAAAGTTAAAGTCTCTAGGGCGAGAATTACTTAAAGTCTCTAGAAGATGGCAAAATGACGATGTCAGCAAGATGAGCCATAATGGCCAATGTCTGCAATGTCTAATGTCCCCAATGGGTGCAATGGGTAATAATGGCTGCTTTCTTCTTGTGCACCAGGTTTAAATAAACAACAGTTCAAATCCAGTAGGGTCTTCCATTGGAGGGTTCATAGGTTGGCTTCAAATTGTCCAATCAAAAACAACAGTTCACAAGCTTCTACCTAGGCATACATTATCCTTGGAGTCGGGAACGTAAGTTGCAACATATTGTACCAATTAACTCACTTTCAGAGCGTCCATTGTCTGCACCTGCAGATTGACCTTGGAGCAAAGAAGAAGATGCCAGGCTGGCACGAAACCTTAAAGATAAGCATGTGAACCGATCTCACTGGAAAAGTACAGCTTCAAGCAAGAATACACGTTTATTATCGTGAGACAAGGCAACTAGGCCAAAGCCTCCACTAAAGTTATGCTAAGCTAAAACATTTCAAACAAGCAAATCATGGCACACGTTTACGATTATGTCAAATTAATACAAGTCTAATACATCACGTTATATAAAGCACGCTTATAAATGTTGTCAAACTACTCTGAGGGCACATTTGTCCCCGTACAATCTTTACTAGTTCGGTCAAAGTCACACTTGATTATTGCAGCACTACGTTTATGCGCTAATAAATGTAAAACCTTCATTTCTGCGTCATCAGGCCCACTGGAAGGTTCAGGGTACAGTTTCAGGACCCTCGTCTGTTCATGCCACGGCCTGTGCTATCAGAAAGAATGAGCCCAAACTGGTTGTGGGAGTCCACAAGGATAGGCCCTGATGGCAGCGTTGGGCCGTCCCGGGTAGGATACGGTTAAGGTATCAGCGGGAGAGAAGAGGAATGTGGCTCCAGGGCTCTCCCAGCTGCCCATCGTAGGGGGAGGAGCAGTACTCACTGAGGCCGTGGCAGGGGGGCCGAAGTTGACAATATCTGGAGCACCCCGCAGCAGGTATCATGGCATCATGGGGGGTCAGAACCTGTAGTCGGGGCCCGCTGCGGCCCTGGGTTAATAGAGGAGGGAGGTGTGGCTACCCCCACTGCATCTCAAGCTCTGCCACTGCTCCCACGTGCATCTTCACTAGTGGCTGGACCACACCCCTGGAAATGGGTTTACTTAGTACATATGATCTATCATTGGCAATACTTATTTACTAGAGATATAAGCTCTGAGGGCACTCCTTTGGGAGGATAAAATATTAATCACAGGAGCAATGTACTTTCTCTGTGAATTTAAAATTCACCCTCCAGTTTTCAGCTGCAATCTAGATCCTGTTTAAAACTTAACTGAGCATTCTCAGCCTTCAGAAACAATCATAGATGGCCTGGGCGCCATGAATTCAGATGCATCTACTATTGTTTTTGGAAGCTGAAAATGCTCGGTTAATATTTAAACGGGATGTGGAACATTGTAGGAGATTAAAAACATATAAAAATATGTCTGCGATGTTGTCTCTTGATCAAGCTCATCCATATCTTACTTTTTGCATCGATCCCAATGTAAGACGACTAACAATGAACCCTAGACTTGGTAATGTGCCTTTACGATCGTTGATGGGGAGATGTCAGGGTCGCTGCCCAGAACATGCTATTTGTTATCTTTGTCTGGCAGGAATGCAAACTTATTTCATGAGCTACACATTTGTCCCGCTTGAAATTATCTCAGAAAACAACATTTATCTTCAATAATTCAAAACTTTAAAGTTACAACTCAGAATTAATCACTGCATCTTTTATGTATCCTCCTAATGAGCAAGTTTGTTTTAAGGTGTACACATTTTTTAAATGTTTTGCCAATATTTTTAATGTCTTAACTGGGTGAGTGCTTGACTATGAATATTGTGTTTTTTAATATATAGAATTGTTTAAAGCTGTTTTTGTATTAGCTATCAAGTGTACTGTGTTGTGATCTCATTAGAGGGCAAAATCAATTTCAGATGAAAAAAATAAATAAAACGACCCATGGGGTACAGTTATAAATTTACTTCGATGCACTTATACTAAAATGCTGACATAATTAAAAGTTTCAAATTGACATTATATGACATGATGTGAAACAACAACAATCAAATAAACAAAAACACTCTGAAAGGAACTTACAAGAGAAATGAGAGAATAGTGTATGCAGTTTTAAACAGCCATTTGACCTGGCAAGTGTACCCACTTGCAGCCCCAAACCTTCCTTTTTATTACATGTAAGTCACTTCAAGGTAGGCCATAGTTAGTCCGAAGGATAGGGTACAGTGTATTTAAAAACTTGGACATGTATTTTTAGTTTTAAGGTGTCCAGGTAGGGTAAAACTCGTAAATTAATTTTCCATTGTTGCAAGGCCTATCTCTCCCATTGCATAACATTAGGACTGCCTTAAAATATCTTTCAAGTGTAATTTCCAAATTGGAAAAAAAAAGAAATATGGAGTTTGTTGTCCCTCAACTTACAATTTAAAATCACAACTTATGGTGAGTCTGAAAATGCCACTTTTAGAAAGGTGGTATTTTCTTACTTTAACCATTCTGTGCTCAGCCTGTCTCAATACACACATGGGTTGTTGACAGCTGGGCTTTGTGCACTCCCTCTACACAGTCATACACAAAGGAAGCTTGGGTGTGACCATTGCATTCTGATGGCCCATCAACAGGCTGATGGGTCTTTCTGGGTTAGATGGGTGGGAAGTGCTGACACTTTACCCTGAACAGGGTTGTACCTCTCACTACTGATGACGCAGAAAGAGGGTTCGACATATATACATGCATATCACGTAGTTTAAATATAATGATGTGTGATTCTAACTAACTAAATAAAGTATACGAGGGAAAATGTGCCCTCAGAATAGTTCGCCAACATTTATAAGCGTGCTTCATAAAACGTGGAGAATTAAAATTGTACTAATCTGTCATAACCGTAAATGTATGCCATGACTTCTTATTGTTTGAAACTCTTTGCTTAGCTTAAATTTAGTGGAGGCTTTGGCCTAGTTGCCCGGTCTCACGTTTTAACTGCGTGTATTCTTCCATGGACTAATGAAACGTATATTCATGCTCGAAGTTGTATTTTTCCAGTAGAGACGGTTAACATGCTTATCTTCAAGGTTTCGTACCAGCCTGGCTTCATCCCTTTTGCTTCAAGGTCAATCTGCAGGTGCGGACAATGGAAGCTCTGATAGTAAATTAATTGGCAAACCATGTTGCAATTTGTGTTCCAAGCTCCAAGGATAGTATATGCACAAGTAGGAGCTAGTAAAACCTATGAACCCTCCAATGGAAGACCCTACAGAATTTGGAATGTTTCTTATTTAAACCGAGTGAACAATGAGAAGGAAACCATTATTTTTTCTCCAGCCATTTTATGTCATCTTCTACGATGCCAACTTGATGTCTTATTCGAGACGCCATTTTGAATGACACTTTGATGCTTTTTCTCTATTCGAGAGGAAGAGACTTTAAGAATTCTCACCCTAGAGACTTTAACTTTGATTTGTCCCATTTGCCCTATGAAATAACTTTTCCCCATCTACCTTGCCGTTGCAAGGCAACTGCCCCTTTTCACCCTGCCCCTTTGAATTCTGTCCCGTGCTGATTGTATCCGGTACCTGATTGACGAAGACTTCCTTGGATGCTGTTTGTATTTGGTAAATATGAAAGGATAAATGTATATTTGCATTGTGTTTTCCTTTTTAGGTACCAACTGCTATTTTGATAGGGCCCAAGCTAGAAGTTTTCCAAATTTATGTTACTAAATTCGTTTTGCATGTAGCCCACATGCCGATGCTAATCTGAGGTTAGACGAGAGATTCATTCGATGCACAATGCAAATTTGAAATCTTGTTATGCTGACTAATGTATGAAATAAGCCAATTACAGATTGTCATTTTAGTGATTTGTATTGCTGTAGTCGAATGCATTATTATTCAGATGCTGCATAGATTGCATCTCTTCCGCCGTTATGGACAGCTTGTAATGTTCATTTACATATATCATTTGTTGTTGAGACACATTTATATTGTGCTAGCTTTGCTAATATAGAGAAATAAATTCATTAACTTTTAATAAACTGGTGTGATTATTCATGACTGAAAGGTCATGGTGCGCCGAAATATCAATTGTCATTCATTGCGATGTGTCATATTGATCTATTGATTGAGAATTGATTACCGATTGCCGTAGTTATTGATTATTGATTTGATTAAACTGATTATTCACGGATGAGGAGAGCCCAACTCGGCTAAAAGATTCATCGACCTCCGACGCGTCCAGATACAGGTAATTTATTAGGGCTGGACGCTCTATCAGTAGATGGTAGCAGAGGACGGTTTCGCCCTTTGGGACCCCACCCGAGAGATAGACGGAGTTAAATTAGAATTTTCTTTGATAAAACAAGTTGGAGGGATGATGATGCCCTAAGTCCCCAATGACTTTCCCGGGATCTCGGAGCTTGCGAATGAAGGACATGGAGGTGTGAAATCGGCGCTGGCGGTACTAGTGATGGTATGAGTGAAGTCAGGGTTTTGCGCTTGCACAGCTTATTGCCGCAGATTAATTGAGAAGTTTGGGAGGCTTTTAGGGAATATTGGAGAAGCGTTTCTCCAAAAGGTGTGAGAGTAGGGAAGTCGTCGAACTTCATGTGTGTGTGGCGCTTTGTGCAGAAAAATTGTCCACGTGGTTGTTGATGTTGAGACGGGCCCTGCGAGGTCAAGAGACTCCGGAGTATGTTGAAAAGTGTATGAGACACTTATTTGATGTTGTGGTCTGGTCGGTTTAATAGGTTGATCGGGCGTGGTCAACAAGTCGGTACGCATGTTAGGGAGTGAAAGAAAACTTCGACTTTGAGATTTGACGAATTCTAAAGTGCACTAGAATAGATCATTGATCAGTTGAGAGCAGAGTTTGCGGGTCAAATTTTGCTTGCGAAAGTGGGAAACCGAGAAAGATGGAATAACTGCTGAGGCTAGTGAAAGATCCCTAAGGTTTCTGAAGCGATTGTGTTACCCTTCCTGTAGTAAACCGACAGATCTGTTTTGTTATTTGGTTCAGTGCTCGCGATATATGCCAGAAGTTAGTTTGGAGTGAAGCTGAATGATGGAAGACAAGCCGCGAGGCTTTGTCAGCCGCAGTGTGTGAGTGTGACGTTACTAGGAGCCGCGCTGTGATAGGTTGGCTGCAGGGAAGGGTCGCGCACGATTGGAAGGGGAAAGGCAAGCGAAGAGTATTCCGGGAATTAAAGTCACTTATTGATTACATTTTTGAAGAGAATAAAAGACGAGAAAATGAAATCTTTTAAAGCATTTAAGAGCGCCATGAAGGGAGATGCTTACATTAAAGCAAGCGTAGGAGAAGAAACGCCACCTGAGGGTACACCAGCTTACATTGTCATTGAAGAAAGGGGTGTAGCACCATGCCTTTGGTTAAAGCAGTGGCACAAGCTGACAGAGAAGCATGGGAGCGTAGCGTTCCCGATCCACGGAACATTTAATATAAGGATTCTAGAAAATTTGAGATTCACGATGTACGACATGAAGGTACCTCCAAGACCAGCACAGTTTGAAGCTCTAGCAATTTGGGAACTAATGGCCAGACAGCAACAACAAAAGAAGTTTGAGAACAGAATAAGGAAGGTAGAAAAGACACTAGCGGATGCTAGATGGGATTCTGCACAGAAGGTGTGGAGGTCAGATTTATTGCAGGGGATCAAATTGTTCCCCGCAATCACCGAGGAAGGGGAGGCGACAGGAAAGAAAGCTACCTGTAAGACAGACAGGAGTCATTCCAAAGATAGAGAGGGCGATAAAAAGTCAAAAAGGGGAGACGAGTCAGAAGATGAGGAGTTCATCATACAATTGTTGAATGACCGTCCGCCACCATATGCGGAAAGTGAACCGGGTCCAAGTACCAGTGCTGCTCCTCCAGGACCAGTACAGAGTAACATGACCCTGAGGTGATCCAAGTATACCGTTCACTCCGCAGATACCCCAGGTTAGGAGAATTTACCCAGATGTGCCTACGTTGACACCTGCTGAAAATTATCAGCCACAGGTTCAAAGGTATTGCTGTAATGAACATACCAGAGGAATGACTTTCGATTCAACAATAACGGGAGTACAAAATTGTCACCATCCAGCATTAATTCAAGCTGAATCAACCCAGGTTTTGATGCCTCAAAACCAAACACAAGGGGTGGTGAAGAATACTCAAATGACAGGGAGCCAATTAGGCAGGCCGGCAATGATGAACCATAATGTGGGGATCAACATGCCGCAGAATTTGGGGAATGGGCAGAATCCAGATGCGATATCTCTGCCTATTACTGTGGGTCCACCAGTGCCATTGTACATGCAGCCAAATTCGAATATGAGCAGTCAAAGTTCAATGATACAGAATGGGACAGAGAGAAGGCGCTTAGAAAATACTCCAGAAACTACTCCTATGGCGACCTTGCCAAATGAATCTGGGTCTTTGTTGGAGTTTAGCCCAATTTGTGCTCCGTCAGCAGTGGTAAGGTCAAGCCCCCCACTTGTGATACCATTATCCTCAAAGACTGAAACGTTGCCAAAGCCATCGGTGGCAGTCGAGATGAATGCTACACTGATGGGGCTGAATGCGCAACAATTGACCCAATGGTTCAACAGTCTGAATTCCACACAAAGCCCGGTCAGCGAAAAGGGAGAAGAGTACCTGAATAAAATTAGGTTGAATATGGAATCTGATGAATTGGTGGAGGGAACGATGGGTTTGAACAGATTAGAATCATACACAGAAGAAGAGCTGAGATACATGTGCCCTAGGATTACAAGAGAAGTGAATAGCATACATAAGAAATTGCAAGAAATAGCAGATAAAAATGGGGTTGATATAGATAAGACTAAACAATTGAGCAGAAGTTACAGGTTGGATTTTGGAACAAAAGACTTCGAACATATGAGGTCCGCTGGGATGAAAACTCATCTTAAAGAAATATTGCAGAGTGCACAGATTTGGAGGTGTTTGGATGAGTGGGAAAGCAGATGGGTCAAGAAAAAGGACAAAAAGAGGGATAGTGCTCCAGAGCAGAACGAGAAAAGGCAGCAACATAATGACCCGATAACCATGCTGCCAATGAGGGAGACAGCAGGGGGAAAGCTTGTACACGTACCATGGCACAGGTGTGATATTCAATCCTTTACGGACGATTTTCCCAAGTTGAGAGAGAAACCGATCGAATGGTATCAACAAACAGATAGATTTGTAAAACTTGCAAAATGTCTCTGGGAAGACCTGAATACCCTTTTTGAAATTGTGGTTCCGGCAGATTTGTGGGAAGATTGTAAACGGGCGGTAGGCTGGCCGACGAGTGAACCAGAGAGGGACAGAGACACAGGTGCGCCATCACCCATGGTAATGAGCTTGTACCACAAGGTGATCGAGCACTTGAAAACAAAGGTTGCGGCGAAAAATGTAGATTGGCAGAAAATTGACAGGACAGCCCAAGAGGTTAAAGAATCGATTCATGCATATTATGAGAGATTGCTGAAGGCGTTTAAAAATGACAGTGGTACGGAGACGATTGAGGCAAAGGATATGCTCCATTTTGTGTTCAGATTTGTGGAAGGACTGAGACCTGAAATCAGCCAGATGATTAAAACGCATTTGATTTGTTGGCAGTCGAAGCCGATTGATGAGGTATTGAATTATGCCAAATATTGCAGCGACGAGATTGAGATAAAACAGAAAAAACTGAAAGAGAAGGTGATGGTGATGCAGCTCAGAGCAGCTCAGAAAGGTTTGCAAGGTCTGCAAGGGTTTCAACAACAGGTGCCACAGCAGCAGCAACAGGGAAGTGTTGTGTTTCAGCCGCAGACAAGGGGGAGAGGCCGAGGAGGTTTTGCGAATAGTGGTCCTGATTTGAACACTGTTGTAATTCCGAATGGCATACAGGCGATGAAGAAGGTGTTGCCATGTCACGCGTGCGGAATTGTCGGGCATTGGAAGCGGGAGTGCCCAATGATGGTGCAGGAAGGTGTAGGTCAGCAAAACAACGATGTCAATGCATTTCAGACTATGAGAGGACCAAAATTGAGAGGTCCAAACCCAAATTTTCAAACAATGAACCAGCTGCAGGGTTTACAACCCATGCAACCGCAACAGGTGCAGATGCCCCGTATGCAAATGGCGCAATTACAGCCAGTACAACAGCAGTTTCCTATGGTACCTAATCAACAAATGCAAATACCCTTCGCACCAATGAATCAGCAGCAAGCAATGCTTCCTCAACAGGTCACGGGTCAAGTAATGAATCAAAGTGACACAGTACAACAATTCCCATTACATAGTGAGAATGGAATAAACGATGTTTGGGAGAGCGAAAGTCTAGGCGAGGAGGGAGGTTGTATGCTTGCCGCGTCTTTGGAAGTTGATCAAAAGGGTCCGTATGTGGAAGGGAGAGTTATGGGTTATCGCGTTTCGTTCTTGGTGGACACAGGGGCTACACGCTCCACTGTAAGGAGTATTGAAGTACCAAATTTGCCACTCTCAGGGAGGACAGTTCAAGTAGTGGGAGTAGCGTGTAAGTACCTGACGAACCCAATCACAGACCCAGTGCAAGTTAGAATTGGAAATTATCAAGGGACACACCAATTTCTGGTATGCGACTCAAGCCCGATATCATTGTTAGGGAGAGACTTGTTGTGCAAGTTGCAGTGTTCGATCATGTGCTCATATGACGGAATTAGGATTCAGACAATCAGTGATGGGGAAGAAGAAGAAGAAAGCGTAGACGGGGATGAAATGGAAACTGTCGATGAAGAGTATCCTTTGATTACTCTTTATCCAATGCTCACTGAGGCAGACATTCCTGCCGAATTACAAGAAACAGTCGGAAAAGAAGTGTGGGATATGACAGGGAAGGAGGTGGGATTGGTGAAAGGAGTGGAACCAGTGAAGGTAGCTGTAAAACCTAATGCAACCTTTCCCCAGACCCCACAGTACCACATGGCACAGGACACCCTCATAAAAGTTGCCCAACTCATTGATGAGTTTGTAAAACAGGGAGTACTGAAAGAAGTGCTGAGCAGTCCATGTAACTCGCCAATAATGGGAATAATAAAACCTAGTGGAAAGGTTCGAATTGTTCAGGATTTGAGGAAAATAAATGACATAATAATAAAATGTTGCCCCGTAGTACCAAATCCAGCTGTGATTATGTTTCAAATTCCTTGTGAGGCTGAGTGGTTCTCAGTCATTGACCTGTCCCAAGCATTTTTCTCCGTACCGCTTCATGAGGACAGCCAATTTCTCTTTTGTTTTAAATTCCTGGACAGAGTCTACAGTTGGTGTCGAATCCCTCAAGGGTTTTCGGAATCACCATCGATTTTCAATCAGATTCTAAAGAAGGATTTGGAAGCGTTAGATTTGCCATTTGAGTCAACCCTGGTACAGTACATTGATGATTTGTTGATTGCATCTAAGACCGAAAACGACTGTACAGTTGACACTATAGCTCTACTGAACCATTTGGGAAGGAATGGACATAAAGTGTCTCCTTCGAAGCTACAATTCTGCCAGAAGAAAGTGAAATATTTGGGTCATCCAATAGAGAAGGGGTCACGAAGAATAATGAAGGAGAGAATAACGAATGTACTTCAAATGTGTCCACCAAAGACTAGGAGGGAGGTGAGAAAGTTTTTGGGAATGGTGGGCTACTGTCGGCAATGGATTCCTAACTTTTCGACTCTAGCCAAACCATTACTGAAGCTGACCCAAAAAGACGCCTTGGATGTGATCGAACTGAAGGGGGATGAGATGGATGCCTTTGTTGAATTGAAAGAATGCATGTGTAGGGCACCAGCTTTAGGTATGCCTGACTGCACGAAACCTTTCACATTGTTTTGTCATGAACGTGATGCTTGTTCTTTGTCTGTCTTGACTCAAGCCCATGGCGGCGTGAACAGACCAGTAGCATATTTTTCAGCTACTTTGGATCCGGTCGCAGCAGCACTCCCAGGGTGTTTGCGCGCCGTAGCAGCAGTTGGTATCAGCCTCACTCAGAGTGAAGGAATAGTGATGGGACACCCTTTAACAGTTATGGTCCCTCACTCAGTTGAAATACTTTTGACACGCTCCCGAACGCAGCACATGACTGGTGCTAGACTTACAAGGTATGAAACAATAATCCTGGGTTCACCTAATGTGCAGCTGAAAAGGTGCACTACGTTGAATCCAGCAACCTTGCTTCCCAGTGAAAATGCTGAAATTGAGAACGTTGAAGACATCAAGCACGACTGCCTTCAGGTGACTGAATTTTGCACCAAGCCACGACCTGATATCAAAGACATCAGGTTGGATGAAAATGATCAAATTATTTTTGTTGATGGTTCATGTTTAAGAGATGCATTGGGAATATTGAAAGCAGGATACGCTGTATGTACTGTAACAGGTGTTCTGGAAGCATCCTGGCTTCAAGGAGTTTATTCTGCACAAGTAGCTGAATTGGTGGCCCTTACCAGAGCGTGCCAACTTTCAACATTGATGAGAGTTACCATTTATACTGACAGTCAATATGGGTTTGGAATAGTGCATGACTTTGGGCAATTGTGGTCACAGAGAGGTTTTATGACTTCTTCGGGATCACCAGTGAAAAATGGTGAAAGAATAAGAGAATTGTTACACGCCATCCAAATGCCGGCAGAAGTTGCAGTGGTAAAGTGTAGCGCACATACAAAAGGACAAGACTATGTTTCCCTGGGAAACGCATATGCGGATCAAGTCGCATTGAACTGTATATTGCTCAGGGATGAATGGAATTTTATAAATGAGCCGGAACTTGAACCAAGTGAAACCTTTGCTCTAAAGGTTGTAGACACAATGGATGAACTGAAAGCATTGCAGAATAGTGTCAGTGAAGATGAGAAAGTCTCCTGGGCTAAATTACAGTGTGTGAAGAGAACAGATGAGTTGTGGGTCTCAAATGAAGGGAAATTTGTTTTGCCAAATAGCCTTTTATCGCAGCTAGCGCGGTTCTATCATGGACAAGCACATCTTGGGAGGGATGCCATGATCAGACTCTTTAAGACTGATTGGTTTAACCCCAAATTTCGTCAAGTTGCTGAAGCAGTTTGTCATCGTTGTGTCATTTGCCAGCAGATGAACCCAGGAAAGGGAACAGTTGTAAATTTGAGCCACATTGGAAGGGCTGGGGGTCCTTTCAGCAGGATGCAAATGGATTTCATTGAGATGCCTGTGCATGGAGGTTTGAAGTATGTGTTGGTGATTGTGTGCATTTTTAGTCACTGGATTGAAGCATACCCTACACGTAGAAATGACAGCCTCACAGTTGCAAAGTTACTCTTGAGAGAGTTGATACCACGCTTTGGATTCCCGATCTCTTTAGAATCAGATAGGGGAAGTCACTTCAACAACGAGGTGATAAAGTTACTTTGCGCAGCGCTGAACATTGAGCAAAAATTGCATTGTGGCTATCGCCCTGAAGCATCAGGATTGGTGGAACAAATGAATGGTACACTGAAATCGAGAATGGCGAAAATATGTGCATCGACAAACTTGAAATGGCCTGACGCATTGCCTTTGGTGTTAATGTCAATGAGAAACACCCCTGACAGAAAGACTGGATTGTCTCCGCACGAGATCCTCATGGGCAGGGCCATGAGACTTCCTGCAGTTCCTGCAAATGCACTTTTGAATATTACAGATGATATGGTGTTAGACTACTGCAAAGGTCTAGCTGACGTGGTTCGCTCTTTCTCTCACCAGGTGGAGGCCACCACCTTGCCACCGATCCAAGGTCCAGGACACACACTGAAAGCAGGTGACTGGGTCGTGATAAAGAAGCACGTGAGGAAGTCGTGTCTGGAACCCCGTTGGAAAGGCCCTTTCCAAGTGATCCTGACGACCACTACCGCTGTGAAGTGTGCTGGAGTTCCCAACTGGATTCACGCCGGTCACACAAAGAGGGTGTTGTGTCCTACGGAAGAGGAAGTTGACGCGTTAAAGTCATCAGTTCGTGACAACAAAGTGGAAAGCACCAAGACAGAGCGAGAGAAAGCGACAGGAGAACCAATTGAAATAGAGGAAGGAGAGATATTTTCTGAGGACGAAGCAAATGACTCACTTGGGGAAGATCAAGTAGGAGCCTCAGAAAGCGACGAAGCAGCTGAAGGTGACAAGGAGCCTGAAGCAGCTGAAAGTGACAAAGAACTTGAAGAAAGAGATGGTGACAAAAGACTTAAAATAGGTGGAGGAGCAGGAGAGCCTGATCAGAGGAGGGCTTTCCCCGAAGCCGACGATAAGGGAAAGGAGAAGGAAAGTGTGATTGACCTGCCCGAAAGAGAAAACACAACAGAACAGAGCGAAACTGTTCAAACTTGCTCAGGGGAAGTTGCAGGCCCCTCAAATGGACAGAGCGTAAAGAAGAAACAAGATATAGCGTCAGTAAAAGTGAGAATAAAAGAAAGGGTGAATGACATTGACGGAGCCAAGGTGAAAGGTATAAGAAGAGAAATACCTGTCATAATACCAGTCCTGAGTGAAGAAGAAGGTTCAACGAAGAAAGAAAGTACCAGTGAAAAGGAAACAAAGGGAGATGCAAAATTGAAAAGAAAAAGAATACCAAACCGAAGGTATTCCGGTCCGGAATGGGCATATGTAGTCAACGACGATTGGGCTGACGAATTTGTGTCTCTTAGTCTTGAAAACGAAGAAGCAGAACTACAATTCGAAAACAAAAGTTTCATGGACTCTGTCGATTGAAAAATTGCCAAAGACATTGATCACTTGAGCATTTAATGAGCTTCAACCAGCTAAGACATTGCTAACCTGATAAGACATTGCCAACCTGATAAGACATTGATAACCTGATTGACTTTGAAATAGATTATTGACTTTGAAACCGATTCTGAGACAACGCTGCTAACCGATAAGAGACTGAGCTGCTAAAAGAAAAAAAAAAAAAAAAAAACTGTGTGAACATTGCATTCGTTCAGCTTTGCAACTATCTGCTAACTCGTTTTTATATAAAGTGTTTTCAGCTCTCTGATTCTATACAGATCATGACTAAATTCACTACACAAAGTCGTAGAATGAAGTATTGTAAATATGTGTGTATAGGCTTGATAACTGCATGTGTACTAATAATTGTAGCCATAGTGCTTGGAATGCGCGGTAAGGATGAGAATGAGAAGAATGATGCTTTTACTTCTAAACCTGCTATTGTTACTGAACTAACAGCTCTGAAGAGACTCGAACAAGACGAGAGACACTTGCATGATAAGAAGGAACTTTCATTTAACGTTTTCTATCGCTTACTAAAAGAATATGTTGAGACTATGGATGCGAAGGATTGTTATGTGTGTACACAAATACCGACATCAGTGACGGAAGGGGTGACCTATCACCACATGCCTCTTACATATGGAATAACATGTAGTTTAGTAGCATCTAGATTTTATGATCAAGCTCACATTCAATATTTTTACTCTAATTATGATGTTACTTTCGCATATGTCCCTATAATAATGCAACTGAGCCGGACAGCTAAAGATTGGGATGCTAAATTAATGAGAGAATTTTTCGAACCAATGTTGCCCTTCCAAACAGCTCACGCTCATAGAGAAAATCTTACCTGCTCACTCTCTGCAGTAGAAATAAGCTTCTTAGATCGCACGGATGATAGGAGGGTGCAAATGAAGGAAAAATTGGAGAAGGAGCTACACAAAAGGACCTCTATAGATAACTATGCTTTTGCTGCAATAAGGACACAAGGGAAAATAGCTTTAGATGCTTGGCATGTAGGGAAATTTTGTATATACCGTGGCGAGTCATAATATGACAACGTTTTTGTGGGAGCGAGTGAGTGTAAACATACGTTTATCTTTAAAGCTAAATGGACATTCATGCTGAACGGACTGGACCCAGTCATTCCTGGTGTATATTACATTTGTGGATACAATGCTTATTATCGTCTTCCTAAGGGATGGTGGGGGAGATGTTATTTGGGTATAGTGTTCCCAAAGGTTTATCAACTGGATGACTTAACGAAAATTCCGAAAATGTCTGGATCACATCATATTCAGAAAAGAGAGACAGCTTCTGCTGTGGTGGGAGATATATTTGGAGCAATGATTCCTTCATTAGGAGTCGTGTTGAATTCAATCAAAATACGAAAGTTGTCTACTATTGTGGATAACATGTTGACAAAGTTTTCAGGTGCTATAATCCTGATGGATGCTGAACTTGCTGCGGAACGAGCTATGACTCTTCAAAATCGGCTTGCCTTAGACATTCTTTTAGCAAAGGATGGCGGCGTTTGCAAAATGCTTGGTACGCGTTACTGTTGTACATATATACCAGACAACAGTGGAAAAATTAAAACAATGCTTGCGAATTTAACAAAAGAAAGTGCAGACTTGAAAGAATTGAAAGAACCAGGAGTTTGGGAGAAAGTCAGAAAGGGACTTGCTTCAGTGGGAAACTGTCTCGGAGGCATTTGGAATGGATTGTTACTAAAAATAATAAAGGGGATACTAATAGTACTAATTTGCATATTAGGGATCTGGGGAATAAAGAAAGGAATTCTATTGATAATAGAGAGAATGAAGAGAAGAAAGGAAAAGAAAATGGAGAACAGAATGGTGGAACTTTATAGGGAAAGATCAAAGGGAACTAAAAGGCCAAGGGAACTGACAGAATTTTAATGGAATAAAATTTGTGGAGAGATTTAGTGTGATGACAAGCAGTCATCAGAGGAGGGATTGATGACGCAGAAAGAGGGTTCGACATATATACATGCATATCACGTAGTTTAAATATAATGATGTGTGATTCTAACTAACTAAATAAAGTATACGAGGGAAAATGTGCCCTCAGAATAGTTCGTCAACATTTATAAGCGTGCTTCATAAAACGTGGAGAATTAAAATTGTACTAATCTGTCATAACCGTAAATGTATGCCATGACTTCTTATTGTTTGAAACTCTTTGCTTAGCTTAAATTTAGTGGAGGCTTTGGCCTAGTTGCCCAGTCTCACGTTTTAACTGCGTGTATTCTTCCATGGACTTATGAAACGTATATTCATGCTCGAAGTTGTATTTTTCCAGTAGAGACGGTTAACATGCTTATCTTCAAGGTTTCGTACCAGCCTGGCTTCATCCCTTTTGCTTTAAGGTCAATCTGCAGGTGCGGACAATGGAAGCTCTGATAGTAAATTAATTGGCAAACCATGTTGCAATTTGTGTTCCAAGCTCCAAGGATAGTATATGCACAAGTAGGAGCTAGTAAAAAGACTTTTCCTATTGGTCAATTTGAAGCCAACCTATGAACCCTCCAATGGAAGACCCTACAGAATTTGGAATGTTTCTTATTTAAACCGAGTGAACAATGAGAAGGAAGCCATTATTTTTTCTCCAGCCATTTTATGCCATCTTCTACGATGCCAACTTGATGTCTTATTCGAGACGCCATTTTGAATGACACTTTGATGCTTTTTCTCTATTCAAGAGGAAGAGACTTTAAGAATTCTCACCCTAGAGACTTTAACTTTGATTTGTCCCATTTGCCCTATGAAATAACTTTTCCCCATCTACCTTGCCGTTGCAAGGCAACTGCCCCTTTTCACCCTGCCCCTTTGAATTCTGTCCCGTGCTGATTGTATCCGGTACCTGAGTGACGAAGACTTCCTTGGATGCTGTTTGTATTTGGTAAATATGAAAGGATAAATGTATATTTGCATTGTGTTTTCCTTTTTAGGTACCAACTGCTATTTTGATAGGGCCCAAGCTAGAAGTTTTCCAAATTTATGTTACTAAATTCGTTTTGCATGTAGCCCACATGCCGATGCTAATCTGAGGTTAGACGAGAGATTCATTCGATGCACGATGCAAATTTGAAATCTTGTTATGCTGACTAATGTATGAAATAAGCCAATTACAGATTGTCATTTTAGTGATTTGTATTGCTGTAGTCGAATGCATTATTATTCAGATGCTGCATAGATTGCATCTCTTCCGCCGTTATGGACAGCTAGTAATGTTCATTTACATATATCATTTGTTGTTGAGACACATTTATATTGTGCTAGCTTTGCTAATATAGAGAAATAAATTCATTAACTTTTAATAAACTGGTGTGATTATTCATGACTGAAAGGTCATGGTGCGCCGAAATATCAATTGTCATTCATTGCGATGTGTCATATTGATCTATTGATTGAGAATTGATTACCGATTGCTGTAGTTATTGATTATTGATTTGATTAAACTGATTATTCACGGATGAGGAGAGCCCAACTCGGCTAAAAGATTCATCGACCTCCAACGCGTCCAGATACAGGTAATTTATTAGGGCTGGACGCTCTATCACTACACAAAGGGCTGCACAACCCCCTGTAGTGTGTCTGAAGCTAGGGAAAGAAGGGCAGGGACCTTGTGGACTTCAAACAAAGGCCTGGGCGTTTCTTCCACCTTCCAGAACCACGGCACCAAAGTATAAATACTGGACTCCAAACCCCACCTAATCAGATCTCTACTGGAACCAAGGACACTTTGCTACGAAGAAAGACTGCTGTGCTGCCAGGAGGGACTGACACTCTGCAGCTGCATTACTGTTTTTGTCTACTGCTTGCTGTGCTGTAGGAGAGACTGCCACTTTGCTACATGCTTTGCTGTGTTGGCCTGCTAGCTGCTACTTCATGTCTGCAGAGAGAAGGACTGGACTTGCTCTCTACATCCTTGAACCCAAGAATCTCCAAAGGCTTGTTGGTTTTCCCTTCGTACTACTGCAGTCTCAGGGATATCAAAGACTGCTTGCAACTCTCCTGGTGCTGCTGGATTCTGCCATCTGTGAGTCCTGCCCTTGCCTGAAGTGCCCCTCTCCAGCCCTGGGCCTGAGAAGTGGGTTCTGCAGCTCACACTTGCAAAAATTAACACATCGCCCCGAATGCGGGAGAAATATCAGTGCATCGCTCATCAACAGAGATGCATCGATTGCCCTATGACAGGGAATTCTCAGACCACGCAAAACAAACAGCTGACCACCTTCCTGGAAGACAACAACCTGCTCGACCCTTCACAAACCGGATTCCGAACCAACCACAGCACGGAAACCACCCTCATCTCAGTCACAGACGACATCAGAACCCTGATGGACAACGGTGAAACAGTCGCCCTCATTCTCCTCGACCTCTCGGCTGCCTTTGACACCGTCTGTCACCGCACCCTAATCACCCGCCTACGCTCCACCGGGATCCAAGGCCAGGCCCTGGACTGGATCGCCTCCTTCCTCGCTAACCGCTCCCAAAGAGTTTACCTCCCTCCGTTTCGCTCAGAACCCACCAAGATCATCTGCGGCGTACCTCAAGGCTCATCGCTCAGCCCGACACTCTTCAATGTCTACATGAGCCCCCTCGCCGACATCGTACCCAAGCACGACATCATCATCACCTCCTACGCCGACGACACCCAACTTGTACTCTCCCTCACCAAGGACCCCGCCAGCGCCAAGACCAACCTACAAGAGGGTATGAAGGACGTCGCAGATTGGATGAGGCTCAGCCGCCTAAAGCTGAACTCTGAAAAAACGGAAGTCCTCATCCTCGGCAACACCCCGTCCGCCTGGGACGACTCCTGGTGGCCCACGGCCCTCGGCACCGCACCGACCCCCGCAGACCACGCCCGCAACCTCGGCTTCATCTTGGACCCTCTTCTCACCATGACCAAGCAAGTCAACGCCGTGTCCTCCGCCTGCTTCCTCACTCTCCGCATGCTCCGTAAGATCTTCCGCTGGATCCCCGCCGACACCAGAAAAACCGTGACCCACGCCCTCGTCATGAGCCGCCTGGACTACGGCAACACCCTCTACGCCGGGACCACAGCCAAACTCCAAAACCGCCTGCAACGCATCCAAAACGCCTCGTCCGCCTCATCCTCGACGTACCCCGCAACAGCCACATCTCCGCACACCTGAGACACCTGCATTGGCTCCCAGTCAGCAAAAGGATCACCTTCCGTCTTCTCACCCACGCACACAAAGCCCTCCACAACAAGGGACCGGAATACCTCAACAGACGCCTCAGCTTCTACGTCCCCACCCGCCCCCTCCGCTCCGCTGGCCTCGCACTTGCTGCCGTCCCTCGCACCCGCCGCTCCACGGCGGGTGGGAGATCTTTCTCCTTCCTGGTGGCCAAGACCTGGAACTCCCTCCCCACCAGCCTCAGGACCACCCAGGACCACTCCGCTTTCCGGAGACTCCTAAAGACTTGGCTGTTCGAGCAGCGATAACCCCCCCTTTTCCCCCCTAGCGCCTTGAGACCCGCACGGGTGAGTAGCGCGCTTTATAAATGTTAATGATTTGATTTGATTTGATTTGATTTGATTTGACCACGCGGCCCACCGATGACACACTGTATTCACTTCCATAGAGCCCAACAATGACGGTGTGCCCCGAGTGCAGTCTAAATATCGACACATCCTACCTTTGCTGCTTTGCTCCATCTAGTGTACTGTTTCAGCAGATTGTGGTGGGTTCTGTAGCCAGTCTACCCTCCATCACTGTCGGACTGTATTTTGGATTTCCACCAGACCCTCGTGACCTCAAGCAACCTTTTGACTGCTAGTGACTTCTAAGCACTGTTTTCACATTTAATCATAAAAAAATCATATCTTGACTTCTACTTATTGAATTTGAGGTTTTGTGGCATTGTTTTACTCAGATACATTTTCTCTGTTTTTCTAAACTGGTGTGGAGTATTTTTGTGGTGTCTTTTACTTTGTTACTGCAATTAAGTGTTGCAGAAATAATTTGCACATTGCCTCTTAAGTTAAGCCTGACTGCTTTGTGCCAAGCCACCAGAGGGTGACCACAGGTTAATTCCGGGTGTGTATCTGACTTACCCTGACTAGGATTATGGTCACTACTTGGACAGGGTGCATACCTATGCCAACTACGGACCTACTTCCAACAACTCACATATTTGGATCCTCCCGGGAATAAATTCCACCACGCTGAAACTGACAAAATTTCACCAGAACTCAGCAACACACCTGCAATGCGGAGTCGCAGAGTTCCACAAATTCCACGAGCTGAATGAGACATTCTGCCCATGCCTAATTTAAACTAAGTATTATAAAAAAACAAAATATTAAATATTAGCATGTAGAACATGCAAAATAACCAAATTTGATGTTCCATGAAAGAGCTTATTCTAATAAAACCATTGAAAATAGCACCAGGATTTTTTAAGAGGAAGAAGGAGTGAGTTAGGATCAAAATATCTAGATTTAAGTTTCAGGGGAGATGCTAAAGTGTTAAAGCATGAAGCCTTCCCACTTTGGGCACAGAAACATAACAGAGAAGAGAAAATAGCTCCTCTCAGCGAAGTCATTATACAATATATCTGCTTTACTATACCAAAATTAATGAAATTAGACTAACAAGGAAAGTTCCGGACTGCTTCCCTATCTCTCCTCCACTGAATGAGCCAACCCCCAACCAGAATTTCCTGGGAGCTGGTAGACTCCCTGCTTCCCCAGCTCACAACTGTAGGCCACACATCTGCATGTCCTTGGCTGGTTGGTCCGTCTGGTCCATCTGGAAGAGGGACTCCACTCGCCATCTCCTCCCTGTCTGCTGCTAAATCTTCATTGATAAAGTCATGGCAATCAAGCTTGTACAGTAAACAAATAACATTTCTCTGGCTAACAAGAAGTCAGATACTTTATCTACAAAGGAGACGAGAAAGAAAGATTCTGGTAACATTTAGGAAATCATAATGTGTGCGGCCCAGTTGCAAGGCAAATCCAGGATGGAACTTAATTCAATACATTTGGCATGTGTAAATGAAAAAAGTATATTTACGTGCGCATATATTCTCAAGCAATATGGGTACATTGATTTTAATTCCAATTTGCGTTTACAGAAAAGTGTTTACCTACTTCATTCGATTGCCATAAGAGGCACACGGATTAATAAAGTTAAAACGATGTTACATGTAAGTGACAGATAAAGGGTGGAGATCTAAATTACGCTGATCCAATAGTCACACATTAAACTCCTGCTAAATTTGGATGGACAAAAATGAAAACGATTAAAAACTCTGATGAAGAAAGAATTAAAAAGCCTCATGAAAGCATCAATGCCCTCATTTCTCACAAATTTTGATTTGGCAGAAACTAGAGTCAAAACACTAATCGAGATTTTAAGATGTGCAGTAATTTCAGTGCAGTGTTACTACAATCTCCGGATTCTCAGAGAACCTTTTCAACAGGTATACCTGCCTGGAATTTAGAATTAATATGTAAAGCAATCATGATTACCAATTCTATAGAGGGAAAGTCGTGCAACTCTGGAAATTCAGCAACCTGAAATCACAAATCCTAGTGAGATCGTTAATTCTGGGGTGGAATTAATAATATGGTGTTTTCTCAAAGGTCAGAAAAATAAGTGTACATGCACCACTGCGAATATCACATAGACTAATTCTCAAGGGCTGCTGCGGGTTGCTTTGCTGATGGCAGACTGCTTCTGCACATCTGCTGCAGGTAGCTCTGCTGCTTTCGCAGTGTGAGTGTGTACACCTAGAGGAAAGTCCTGCTGCTGTCATATAGTTTGTACACACTTAATTGAAGTATTGTTGCTGCTGTCACTCTTTGCACGTCTTGTCCAGAAGGCACTGCTGTATCTTTATCTACAGCAGGAGCAAGAATGAGTGCTGCTGTCACTTTCCGCACATCTGTGCCAGGCAGTACCTCTACTGTGACAGTGATTTCTGATCTACACCTTCTACAGGATCTGCATTATTTTGACAGATCTTCTCTAGATTGCCTTTAGAATGTGTTTAGGAGTTTGAACCTCACAGCATGGGTCAATATCCTTACCAATGAACATTATTGTGCTTCCATAACTATGCCAACATAGACCCATCAATGCTCAATTGCTGCCCAGGGCAGATTGCACAATGGAAATGCAACATGTGTATGTCTATCCAGAGGCCCAGATCAAAGTCAGTTTTCCAGTAAAGGAATACCTGTCAGATAATTTAGCTATAATGAATTATAGTAGACCTCCTTTACATTTGGCTGTCCTAAAAATCAGACAGGGATTCCTGACTCTACATTAACAATCTTTGATTTGGACAAGGCTTTGTCAATAATCTCAAACAAGGAATTCTGCTGGTCGCATATCTCTCTCTTTGTACCCCAACACTCCCCTGACCAATCCCATTGCCTTTCATTACGTTTTCAATGAAAGGTTCTTGGAAAGCTCCCCAGAAATCCTTCTCTCCAAATGAAAGAGTGTCCAATCTTGGCAGTGTTAACTCACAGCTGGCATCTATCTTCTTCGAAGCACAGCCTCTCTGGTGATATTTACCTCAGTATCACCATCATACTCATCTCTTCTAAAGCCCTAAACCAACCTATGAGCACAACATAATATTCCAGATTGAGTTAAACCTTCTCTTCTAGTTCATTCACAGTGTTGCAGGTTATAAGGTTTGTGCCACTAACTCTGCCCCAAAATGCTGCTTTGACAACAAGAAAACCTCAAAGAAACAACAAAATAATGGGAGGGATGCTTGAGTTAATTTCAGCCACTGACAATCTGTCAGGTTCCGTTCCAGGCCTCAATTGTCTGTGTTTTATGCCACTCTCGAGCAAGACTAGTGTTAATGCAAATCAGTACTGACTCTGCCCAAACTGGCAAGCCAGGTCCAGTATAGATTATAGTACAAGCAACCCTATAGTGACATTGTCTCCGAGGTTTCAGGTTTGTAAATCTGTCTTATGTTAGATTCACAAGTGATTGGGTGAATTCATTTTGACCCAAACGGCAGTCGCAACTGTGTAGTTTTAGTCAGGACTATGTTTCCATACGAAATAGATGTTTTGGTTTGTTGATAACTTTGACACAGTTTGATGAATGTTCACAAAATGTTCACCCAACTCTGCCCTTGAAAGTTTCTGTGTGATCCGTCAAGCAAGGGCCAAGAAGGAGGGTCGCAACATGTGTTTACTCAGTATAATTTCACATTGGAACTTTAGGCACAGCTACAGCTAAAATGGCTAAACTGAATGACTCCAGATTTGTCAGAAAGCTAGATCTTTACCCACAAGGTGTACTGTTTGTTGTAGTGTCGTGAGACTGGGTGCGCCAGGTTCAGAGGGGACCTAGAAGAGAGATTACATAACCTGCTGAGAGGTGTCAAGGTGTGGTTGTTAACGATTATGATGTAATTAGTGACTCAGTGTGTGATTGCGTGAAGAGGAATAAAGATGTCTAATCAAGAGCTACATGTGTGGTGTGTTCTTTTCATGCTCTCAGCTGGGGAGGACGCTACAGCTGGCAATGAGTAAGGGGATATGTGCCCCAAAGGAATGAGGCTGCTCTGCCTGAGTATTTGCAGTGACCCAGCAGACTGCTCATGTGTGCCACAAGCGTTTGGTTTGATAAGAACCAGGTCAAAGTTAGTGTACATGGAATCGAAGCGCTGCTCCATCCTTTATACAAGCCTCAGGAAGTGGAAGGCTGTGCAGAGAAGAGCGTTCAAAAGGCTCACCAGAATTCAGTGGCGAGGCCGAAAGAAAAACAACGGTGGCGCGCCATAACACAGAGTCATCATTGATACGAGAAAAATGCTAAAGGTAGTGACAACGTGGTATGATGCACAAAACTAAACAAGACAGTTATCAAGTGTGAGAACCAGAATCATTACTTACTGCTCAGACAGGGTGACCAAAGTGCAAGAAAGCAGCCTATACTTGCAGAAATTACAGTTGCCACCGGTGAGCAGTTGCCACCACCTGAACATCAAATACTCTCAGTGGCAGTAGAAAAAGGCAAAGTATGATGCAGCTGCATTTCTGAAACCACCAGCGTGGTTCGACACCACCAAGAAACAGAATATAGGCTCAAGGTGGAATGCATGAAACAAGATGTTCGAAGACTTCATAGGTGTCCTAGAAGAAGTTGACGATAAGAAAATCCTTAAGTATTTTAAAGAATATTGCTGGAGTAAAAGAAGTCTTAAAGAAAATCCTGCAGACAGATGCAACATCGTACGGTCAGATCAAAGACGTATTGAATACCAAATTCAATCCAATGCAGAATGTCGACTATGAAAGGCACATTTGGCAATCAGGTGAGGCAGCAAGATGGTGAAATGATGGATGAGTTTGTTGAAAGATTTGATGTACTCATCAAACATTGTAAATTCAGTGAATTTTAACAATGAAGATGCTATAAGCCTCAGAGTTACTGATGGCTGATGTTGAGAGAGGCTCTCATTCTATACAATATACATATGGCTGCAAGAGCTGAGGAAAGAGCAGAATAACAAGTTGCTGATATAGGAGCTGGAACAGTGAAACATGAATCAGCACAAGTGATGAAGAGCAAGTACAAGCACCAAGCAGATGCAGACAAGTCCACACCATTCAAGAAAGAAAAGGTGTGTTTTTGATGTGGGTTTTCACATCCCCATAAAGATAAGTGTCCAGTGTAGGAAAGTCCCCTCTTTTTGCCATGGTTACCCCCATTTTCTGTCTGATGTCACTGTGCTTGACTGTGGTTAATGGGATCCTGTTAACTAGGACCCCAGTGATTATGCTTTCTCTCCTGTAAATGTTGTCACTGCAGACTGGTAACCCGGTATTTCACCCAAAATTGCCATATTGGAGCCCCCTTATAAGTCCCTAGTATATGATACCTAGGTACCCAGGGCATTGGGGTCCCAGAGGATCCCTATGGGGTGCAGAATTTCTTTTGCCACCCATAGGAAGCCCATGCAAAAACAATTGCAGGACTGCCATTGCAGCCTGTGCATGCACCCTTTCACTGCCATTTACACTGCACCAACTCACTTATAAGTCACCCCTATAGCAGGCCCTCTAGCCGTGAGGGCAGGGTGCAGAGTTCCTGTGTGTGAGGGCACCTCTGCACTAGCAGAGATATCCCCAAAACCTCCAGGACCATTTTCTCATTTCGTGAGTGCGGGATGCCATTTTACGCAGGTACTGGACATAGGTCACCATCTATGCCCAGCTACATAATGGTAACTCTGAACATAGGCATGTTTGGTATCAAACATGTTGGAATCATACCCCAATGCTTTTGCAAGCATTGGTTGTATGAGTCCATGCACTCTGGGGGCTCCTTAGAGGATCCCCGGTATTGCTATTCCAGCCTTCTGCCATTTTCCAGGCAGCCTTAGCTGCTGCCACCTCTCAGACAGGTTTCTACCCTCCTTTTGCTTGAGCAGCTCAAGCCCAGGAATTCAGAACAAAGGATTTCCTTTGGGAGAGGGGTGTTACACCCTCTCCCTTTGGAAATAGGTGCTAAAGGCTTGGGAGGGGTAGCCTACCCAAGCAATTGGAAATGCTTTGAAGTGCACAAATAGTGCCCTCCTTGAATAATCCAGTCTACAGTGGTTCAGGGACCTGCAGTCCCTGCTCTGGCTTGAAACTGGACAAAGGAAAGGGGAGTGACCACTACCCTCTCCATCACCACCCCTGGGGTGGTGTTCAGAGTTTCTCCTGAGGTTCCCTGGGTTTTGCCATCTTGGATTCCAAGTTGGCAGGGTACTCTGGGAGCATCTGAGTGGTCTGTGCCAGCAGGTGACGTCAGAGCCCTCTCCTGATGGGTGCTTACCTGTTTAGCTGACCAATCCCCCTTTCAGGGCTAATGGGGGTTTCTCTCTTGGGTGGTTCTTCAGATTCAGATTGCAAGACTCCAGCAGGAAGCCCCTGAATCCTTTACTTCACCTTCTTACTGAAGAAACTGCATCTGGACCCTCCAGGAACTCTACAAACTGGAACAAATAAGCAAAGACAACTTCTGCAACATATTGTCTTCAGCTCCTGGCAGCAACAGCAACTGTTTCCCGGTCGTGCATTCTCAGAGGACAGCCTTTCTTCAGTCTGCACCAGAAGAACAAAGGAATCTCCCTTGGAGTGAAGGAGTCAATCCCCTGCTTTAGCAGGCACCTCTCTGCAATAACGACCGGCTGCGTGGGTCCCCTCTCCTGATGAGATGCGAGGATCCTGCATCACGGGTGGTGGACTGAAGTGGTCCCGATGGTCCTGACATCAAACTGTCCAACTTTGGTGGAGGTCAGAGCTTGCCTCCCCATGCAGGACAGTAACCCCATGCACCGCGTATTTTGCAGCTGCCAAAGCTTGTTGGCATCCGTCTACAAAGTTCTTCATGCACCGGACAGCTCTGGACCCCAGCACTCTATCCTGCGATGCACAGCTTCCTGCATGGTTCTCTGGCGGCCCGGGAACCCTTTGTGGTAGTGCTGTGTGAGCCTCCTTTTGCACCTTCTTTGTCCCCATGCTGTGGGACTCCTGTGCACACTGCCTAGTCTTCTGAGGGCTCTCTGAGTTTCTGAGAGCCCCCTCTGACTCCCCCTCCTGGGTAGAGTCCACCAGATCCCTCCTGGTCCCGAGTAGCATCATTTTTCACTAACCACAAGCTTTGCGTGTGGCAAGGCTTGTTGGTGGAATCCAGTGACGCAAACCAGACTGCAATCTTCCATCCGGCATGGGACATCATCTGCACCAACCAGGAACCTGCATCCATCTTCTTGGGTGCAGTACTGACTGTTGTTCTTGACCAGTGGTTCTTCTGTTGCACCTTCATCTGGGTTAGCAGGGGCTCCTGTTCTCCCTGGCCTCTTCTGTGCTTCTTGGACTTGGTTCCCTTCTTCCACAGGTCTTCCGGTCCAGGAATCCATCATTGGTGTCTTGCAGTCTCTTCTGGTTCTTGCATTATTTTCTTTCTCGTGTTTTAGAAAAGTTACTGTGATTTACTCCTGCTTTCCTGGGCTCTGGGGTGGGTTCTATTACTCGCCTTTGTTTTTTTCTAATACTCCCAGCGCCCCTCTACACACTATACTTGCCTAGGTGGGAAACCAACATTTGCATTCCACTTTCTTAGTATATGGTTTGTGTTCCCCTTAGGCCCATTTCTAAGTATTGTGATTTTCACTATTTGAGCTTTTTTCTGACTGTGTTTACAGCTTTTTCTGCATACTAGTGTATATAATTTGTGTATTACTTACCTCCTAAGGAAGTATAGTCTCTATGGTATTTTGGCATTGTGTCACCAAAATAAAGTACCTTTACTCTTGTAACACTGAGTATTTTCTTTCATGTGTGTGAGTACTGTGTAACCACAGTGGTAGTGCATGAGCTTTACATGTCTCCTAGTAAGCCTTGGCTGCTCAGCTACAGCTACCCCTAGAGAGCCTAGCTTCTAGACACTGACTACATTTCACTAATAAGGGATAGCTGGGCCTGGTATAAGATGTAAGTACCATAGGTACCCACTACAAACCAGGCCAGCCTCCTACATCCAGCCATAGGACAGATGTGCAAAGGCTACGGAAAAGAAAACCACTTGTAACAGTTTGCAATGTGAAAAAGAAAACAATTGCATCACATGAAGAGAAAATGAATGCTAGAAAGCTCAAGAAGTGTTCTCACCTCGCCCACAAGGCCAAAACCAACATCAGTTACGACTAGTAGAAAGCCGACAAAGTTGATCATTGTTAAGCTTGCCCTGCACAGGCTCATCAACGTCATCATTAAGCGCAAATAAGGAAGATGGCAGTGCAAGATAAAGTCAACCAAAGAACGTGAGGCACATGTTATATTGGCTTCATGCAAGGAAGAACAAATGTCAAAGAAAAATCATCAAACAGAGCACCCAAGTTTCTTTGGACAATGACCCATGATCATAATAAAGGTTACCCCTAATCCTACATAGGAAGAAATGGAGAAGACATTTAGCTTTTTCAGGGGCTATGTCTTGGGATATGCAAAGCCTACCTTCGCCTTCTGCATGTGGTATCAGAGAACAGATGTAACATAACCCGGCTGATCTCTGGAAGGCCACGGTGGTCATGTGCTAATACCATGTTGTTGGAAATTGACCTTTCTGCAGGGTTTCCCATCTTTTTGGCTTCTGCCTTTTATTTTTGATCCTGTGCTGAATTTCATTTTTGCTAGCTTTAAGATTCTGGGCACTTTACCACTGGTGACCAGTGCTAAAGTGCAAGTGCTCTCTGTGGAAATGGTATTGGTGATTTGTTTATCCATGATTGACATATATGATTTACCAGTGTAAAGTTTTTATACACATACACAGTAACACAGTGAAAACACCACAAAAGCACACAACACCAGTTTAGAAAAATAGCAGAGTAAAACAAGATCAAAACAACAAAAATCCAACATACTCAAATAAAGTTAGCATTTTTTAAAGATTTAAAAGAGTCTTAATCCTGAGAAATCAGTTGTTGTATTCTTGTAACACGCAGTACCTTGGATGCATCAAAAACAAAGAAGATGTAGGCCGCAATGGAGGTGATGCGTTGGAAAAGCAAGCAATGCGTCAATTATTTTCACGCTGGACAGGCCATGTGTGAATTCCTTTACCCCCTGGCTGGCAATGCATGGATTCTTTTCCCGCCGGACTAATGATGATTCGACTGCTGGTTGACACCAGGGATCCTGCATGGAAAATACAGATGCATGCAACAATGAATCCATGCTCAACCAGGCGATGCGTCTATTTCGCAGATGTTGCATCGATTTTTCAGCCATGGTACAGGCGCTGTATCTCTTTATCTGCCGCAACAGCCATGGTGCATGGATTTTCACTCAGGTTACCAGCTTCCAATTCTAGGGGCCCAGGGACTGGATATGGCACCACTTAGCAAGTCAGGACTCTCAACAGAAGAGCCCAGGGACTGGCAGATGACATCTTTGATGTCCCGGACACTTCACAACAGGAAGCAAGCTCAGTTCAAGCCCTTGGAGAATCTTGGAAAGCAGGATGTAGTCACTCCCAAGACAGAACCATCAAACAGCAGGCCAGCACGGCAAATCAACAGGCAGGGAGACAGTCCCTCCTTCCGAAACCAGCTCTTTTTCCTGGCAGAATGTCCTCAGTCCAGAAGTGCTCTGAAGTTGTGGGGTCAGCAGTCCAATATTTATACTCATGTCCGTCTTTGAAATAGGCAAACTTCAAAGGAAAGACTTTGTAGTGCTCAAGACCCTGTCGCTCCCTGTCCTCGCCCAAGACACACTCTAGGGGGTTGGAGACTGCTTTGTGTCAGGGCAGGCACAGCCCTATTCAGGCGCAAGGGCCAGCTCCACCCTCCACTCAAACCTAGGAAGACCCATCAGGAAATGCAGAGCCTTTTGTGTGACTGTCTAGAGTGAATTCACAAACAACCTGTTAGACCTGCCATCCTTGGCATGGCTTCCCCTGACTTTTTGCCTCTGCTTCCTGTATTTTTGACTGTGTGCTGGACTTCATTTTTTTCTGGTTTTGGTACTTTCCCACTTCCAAAATGTTTTAGTAACTGATTTTCCATGATTAGCATATCTGATTTATTAGTAAGTCCCTAGTAAAGTGCACTAGAGGTGCTCAGGGTCTGAAAATCAAATGCTACTAGTGGGCCTGCAGCACTGATTGTGACACCCACACGAGTAGCCCTGTAAAAATGTCTCAGACCTGCAACAGCAGCGTCTGTGAGTGCAGTTTTAAACTGCCATCTTGACCTGGCAAGTTTACCAACTTGCAGGCCCAAACCTTCCCTTTCACTACATGTAAGTCACTCCTAAGGTAGGCCAAGACAGCCCCATGGACAGGGTGTAGTGTATTAAATTGGTAGGGCATACACTGATGTGTTTTACATGTACTGATAGTGAACTGCCAAATTTGTTTTTAACTATTGCAAGGCCTATCTCTCCCATATGTTAACTTGGGAATTGCCTTTAAATACCTTTTAAGTGTAATTTCCCTTTTGGAGCAGATAGAGATGTGAAGTTTGGGGGTCTCTGAACTCACAATTCAAAAAAACATGTTTTGGTAAAGTTGTTTTTTAGATTGTCTATTTGAAAATGCCACTTTTAGAAAGTGTGCATTTTCATGCTTAATCATTCTGTGCCTCTGCCTGGCTGCTGAAAACACATCTGGGTCGGACTGACAGTCAGTTTAAACCATGTCCAACTAGGGACACTCACTCTACTCCGAATCCAAAAAATGGGTGTTAGACTTTTCATCGTTTCGCACAGACGCCGCGATTCCCGACTTCGCGCATCGGCTTGTTTTCACTCTTCACCAAAGGTACTGTACTTGGGGGTCTACACGACTCCGTGTCCGGCGCCGCTGGTGTTGGCTTGTTGGGAACGACTCCGTCACAATGCCGTGTTAACATCTCATCGAATCATTTTTGTTTCTAAGCGCTATTTTTTTAGTTTAATCTCTAAAAATTCATAACTTGACTTGTGTATGTTGGATTTTTGTCGTTTTGGTCTTGTTTTGTTTAGATAAATATTTCCTATTTTTCTAAACCGGTGTTGTGTCATTTTGTAGTGTTTTCATTAAGTTGCTGTGTGTGTTGGTACAAATACTTTACACCTAGCTCTCTGAAGTTAAGCCTACTGCTCTGCCAAGCTACCAAGGGGGTAAGCAGGGGTTAGCTGAGGGTGATTCTCTTTTACCCTGACTAGAGTGAGGGTCCTTGCTTCAACAGGGGGTAACCTGACTGTCAACCAAAGACCCCATTTCTAACATTGGTGATCAGCGGTTGGGATTTGGACTTGTATTTGTGCTTGACATACAGTAATTAAGTGTACACTACTGTTTGAGTTCAGACCACTATGTGACAACATACTACTAGTCTTGTGATTTTAGTTTTTTTCTATTTGGACTGTTTTTGCTCTGCATTCAGTTTCTTTTTTCGCTGATCCGGTGATTGACTTTTCTGGAACTTCATTTGAGAACTTGCTTTTCTGCATTTGGAACTTTGCACTCTTTTAACCTTTTATCATGTCTCTACTTGGAGATGCATCAGTTGAAGCTGTTTTTGACCTGAAGCAATTGGATAGTTATAACAAGGATAAGCTAAAGCAGTTTTGTAAAAATTTTGGTTGTCCCATTAAGAGCTCTTCCAAGAAGGATGAGCTGAAAAAGGCGCTGAGGGCCTGGGTGACAACCAGAAGCACTGGAGGGCACACTGAGGATGAGGAGGAGGATGAGGATGAGGAGGGAGAGCAATCAGTACATAATGGTATAGTGGGGGGACCTGTTATTCCCAGGGAAAGAGTCTCTAGGGCAAGTAGCAGTGTATCCTCCAAGGGTCTGACACCTGAAGAGTTACAGGACAGACAGGCAGAGAGGGAGTACCAATTGGAGCTGAAAAAGCTCAGTCTAGAGATGGAACAGAGAAGGCTGGCCATTGAGGAAAGGAAGTTAGCAATGGCTCATGAGCTCAGTTTAAAAGAGATAGATCAGAGGAGTCAGCCCAGTAGGGATGGTGGCAGCAATCCTACAGTGCAGCCTGAGAGAAGAGTACACATCCCAAAAGACCTTGTGAGGGATTATAAGAGGGAGGATGATATCTACTTGTGGTTCAAGGGTTATGAGTCAGCTCTCCACATGAACCTGGTCCCTGAAGCTCATTGGGGGGCAGCCCTGTTGAAGCATTTTGAGGCAGAGGGGAGGGACACACTTACAGCCTTAGGGGATGCTCAGGATCTCACCTACCCTGTCATGAAGGAGGCCTTACTCACCAGGTATGGTCTCACCCCTGAGCAGTACAAGGAGAGGTTTAGATCCTACAAGAGAAAGGAATCCCAAACATGGTTGGAATGTGTTGATTCTTTTTGCAGGTCACTGGATGGTTGGGTGAAGGGCAGTAAGGTAAACACGTATGAGGGGCTTTACAATTTAATTGCTTGGGAGCACTTGTACAGTTTATGTTTTCCAGAGCTGCGCCAGCAACTCAGTGATAGCAAGCTGACTGACCCCAAGAAGCTTGCACAGGAAGCGGACCGCTGGGAGAGCACCAGGGTCCAAAAGAGGTATGGGGGAGACCACACCAAGGGTGGGCAGGGTCCCTCCCAGAAGAAAGGGGGGGGTAAGGGCAAACAGGGGGAGTTCTCTAAAGGGCCCCAAACTGATTCCCAGGGTAAGGATTCCCAACCCCCCAGTGAAAAGAAGCCATGGTTGTCCAAAGGGAAGCCAGTGGCAGGTGGTCCCCCACGTAAGTGCTATGCATGTGTCCAGGTGGGTCATGTGAGGGGGGACCCCAAATGCCCCAAAAGTACACCGGCACCCACTGGTGCACCGTCCCAGGGTTTGGTCAGTGTAGCACTTGGGGAGGAGTTGGTTTCAGGTGGGTGGGAACCAGCAGAAATGACCCTTGTCTCACTAGGGGACAGTGAGATGGTCCAGAGAAACCTAGTGCCTGATAACACTAAGAAGTACAGGCAATGGGTGACCATCAATGGACAGAGGGTGGAGGCTCTGAGAGACACAGGAGCCAGTGTGACTACAGTGAGGAGTCACCTGGTGTCTGAAGAGCAGATTGATCCCCGGGTACTTCACCAAGTAGTTGCGGTAGACAACTCTGAGCGCCTCTGCAGAGTGGCGCAGGTTCCCTTTGAATGGGGGGGGGTCTCAGGTTCCTGGAACGTAGCTGTGAGTCCAACCATGCCTGTTGATTGTTTGCTAGGTAACGACCTGGAGGATTCCCCTTGGAAGGAGGTGGAACACAGGTCTCACTTGGAGATGTTGGGTCTGCCTGGGTGGGTATGCGTATCCACCCGGTCTATGGCTGTCGCGCCGCGCGGTGCGGCGCGAGCCGAGAGCTCGACTTCGACCGGGCGTTCGGCTCGGGCCGCGCACCGCGTTATTAAGACGCGGCGCGCCCCCAGCCTCTCCTGCGCGTTTCGAGGCCCCAGATTTGCTTGGGGCCTCGTTCTTCCTTCTGCCTTTCACTGTCCCAGGGGTCTCTGAACCCTCTTACCTGTTTTTCTTCGTTTCTTTGTCCTTTCTTCTGTTTGCAGTCTGTTGTGTGCCTTTCTTTATGTCTTTTCCTCCTTCCCAGATTCCTGTGCTTTCCCAGCATTCCTTGTTCCCTATTCTCTATGGTTCCTCTACTATTCTGTTCTATATATTGTTTCCCTATCTAAGATGGTGTCCTTTTACTTCCTGTGGGTCACTTCCTGTTTGTTGGTATATAAGGGCTGTGTTTTTTCTCTTTCCTTGCGCTGCAACACTTTCTGCTCAGTTGGTGTCTTCGCTCCTGATTTCCTTGCCTTTTGGTTTTGGACTCAGCATTCTGTATTTTCTGCATTTTGCTCCTTTTGGATTCCTGTTTGTTGTTCTTGTTTTTCTCCAGGACTTTTCCTGTTTGGAGGTTTTTCCCCTTGGAAGGGGTTTTTCCCTCTGGCACTACTTTCTGAAGGGCACGGTCTGTTCTTGGTGTCTCCATTGCCTACAGCACCGTGGCTACCAGAAAGAGTCGCCCCTTTTTGGGCCAAAGCCGAACATTGAAGATTCACGCCACCAGATCTGCAAATTCCAGGCGCAAGCAGCACGTGAGTCGTGACAGATTGCAGCGCCTAACCATTCCGACGTCCTCAAACACCATGGATAATACAGTGGCGGCTGCTGCAGATCCGGAGCAATCTTTGTTAACCACAATTCAGCAACAAGCCCAGGAGTTGCAACAACTACGTAATGAAAATGCTGCGTTACGACAGGCTTTGGCCCTCCGCACCAGTGATGTTCCGACAATCTCCGCTTCTACCCCTTGTTTCTCTGGTGAACCAACCAAGCTTCGCGAGTTCTTGGATGCTTTAACGGTGTATTTCGCCTTCCGACCTACTCAATTCTCCCACGACAGGACCAAGGTGGGTTATCTTATCAGTGCCTTATCCGGCCCAGCCTTGGCCTGGGCAACCCCGATGGTGTCCTCCGACGACCCTGTATTGTCAGACTATTCCGCCTTTGTGAGTCGCTTCAAACAAATGTTTAGCCGTCCTGGATTGGAAGCCTCCGCTGAAGAAGCCTTGTGCGACATCCAACAAGGCTCCCAAGACGTCCTGCAATATATAACCCGTTTTCGTCAGCTGGCGGCAGAGACCACTTGGGTGGAACGTACTCTGGTAACATTATTTCGTAGAGGACTCAAAGAAGAAATAAAGGATGAACTAGTGCATTCTACCAGAGCGGAAGATCTTCGTGGCCTGATGGATCAAGCACTGTCCATCGAATATCGTCTTCAGGAACGGAGATCGGAAAAGAAAAGGAGTAGAGGGTTTACCCAACCAAGTAGCTCCCGTGCATACCTACAGCGTTCCGAGGAACCTCGCACTCCTGCTAGAGACATCGAAGGGGAACCCATGCAGGTGGATACAACCCGAGGTCCGCTCTCTGCTAGTGAACGAGAAGACAGACGCAAGAGAGGGTTGTGCCTGTATTGTGGTTCTGCTGGTCACATACTCCGTACCTGTCCAGTACGTCCGTCCAGACCTTCGGGAAACGCCACCTCCCGTCCTCTGTAAGAAGGGAGGGGACGGGATCTACAGCTATACCTTCCATCAGCTCCTTTAATGACAATACAACTGCCTTGTTCATCTTTCCTGTCCTGTTACAACTTCCTGACGGACGTCAAGAAAAGACTATGGCATTACTAAACTGTGGTGCTAGTGGTATATACATGGACAAGACATGGGCTGCTGCTAACCTAGTTCCTACTCAAGCTAAAGAAGTACCCGAACAGGTACACACTGTGGATGGATCTTTGATATCCTCTGGTCCTGTAGACACCACTACCCTGATGTTAAGTCTACAGGTGGGAAACCATCAAGAACACATCTCCTTCGATCTTATTACGTCCCCTAACCATACCATCATTCTTGGAATTCCGTGGCTCATTAGACATAACCCATATATAAATTGGGTTACCCGGACAGTCTCTTTGTCTTCGCAATTTTGTCACGAGAACTGTTTTACTTCCGACAAGTATTGGTCTCCGAAAAGATCCTTAGCTACTGAAGGTGCCACTGGTATGTCCATTAATACGGTCCAAGGGGTCCCAGACCACTATTTGGAGTTTCAGGATATTTTCCAAAAACCGTCAAAACCTGTGCTACCTCCACATCGAGAATATGATTGTGCAATTCCATTAGAACCCGGCACAATTGTTCCTTTTGGGAGGATGTACTCCCTCACGGAACCCGAAAGGGAAGTTCTAAAGGAGTATCTGGACGAAAATGTACAGAGTGGTCTTATTGTTCCATCGTCGTCTCCGGCTGGGGCCCCTCTCTTTTTTGTGCCCAAGAAGACTAAGGATCTTCGTCCGTGCCTGGATTTTCGAGGTCTGAATAAAATCACCATTAAAGATCGTTATCCTTTGCCTCTCATCAGGGACATACTGGAAGCAATCAGAGGGGCCCAACGTTTTACTAAATTGGATTTACGAGGAGCCTACCACCTTTTACGCATAAGAGAAGGCGACAAATGGAAGACAGCATTCAGGACCCCATTTGGCCATTTTGAATATAGGGTTATGCCGTTTGGTCTTACTAACGCCCCGGCAATCTTCCAGAGATTTATGGACTCAGTGTTTTCAGACCTACTTAATCAGACAGTCGTGATCTACCTAGATGACATTCTTATTTATTCTAGAAATCCTGAACTCCATACTTCCCATGTGAAACAAGTTCTTCAAAGACTTCGTGATCATCAACTATTTTGCAAACCAGAGAAATGTGAGTTCGACATAACGGAAGTCAAATATCTGGGCTATCATTTAAGTCCCACCGGCATAGCTATGGACCAAGAAAAGGTACAAGCTATCCTAGAGTGGCCTTCTCCTTCTACCATAAAAGAAACACAATGTTTCCTAGGTTTAGCAAACTTCTATCGACAATTCATTCTAGACTTTGCCAGTCAGACTAGCCACATAACTCACACCTTAAAGAAGGACAATTTAAAGAAGGGTTTTGTCTGGACTGAGGCTGCTGAAGCAGCCTTTCAAAGCTTAAAGAGAGCCTTCACCCAAGCCCCCATCTTAAGACATCCAGATACCACCAAGCAATTTATAGTAGTAACTGATGCTTCTGAGAGAGCCATCGGAGCTGTCTTACTCCAACGACAAGAGGATGATGGCCTTGAACATCCTGTTTTCTATTTGTCTCATATCCTTTCCACAGCTGAACAACATTATTCCGTACTTGAAAGGGAATTATTGGCTCTGAAAACAGCCTGCCTTGAGTGGAGGCAGTTTCTGATGGGTTCCAAGGAACCATTTGAGGTGAGGACAGACCACCGTAATTTACAATGTTTAAGAAATTTTGTATGCCAGAATAGTCGTCAGGCCCGCTGGGCCTTTTTCTTCAGTCAGTACGATTTTTATATTACATATATTCCAGGATCCCAAAACATTCTGGCTGATGCTCTGTCTCGCCGATATCCAGAGTGTTCTCCTTCCTCATCCCAGTATCTTCTAGAACCCAGTAAGATCATTGGAGTGGCTCAGTCTTTCTTGGAAGAAGTACAACAAGAATACGCCAACCAATCGGACCATGACATAGAAGAACTAAGACCATTATTGTACAAGAAACAAGGATATTTTTATTACCAAGACCTGATATTCCTCCCTACAAACAAGGTGCAAAAGAAAGCATTACAAATGTGCCATGATTCCCCTGTAGCTGGTCACAGAGGCATCAAAGCCACACAAGAATTACTTTCACGATTTTTTTGGTGGCCTACCTGGAGACTGGATGTGGAAAGATACGTTCAGGCCTGTCCCATATGTGCCCAAGTCAAAATACCTCACACCAGACCGGCAGGATTACTACAACCTTTGCCTGTTCCATCGGCCCCATGGCATACTATCTCTACTGATTTTATGTGTTCGCTCCCACCATCAGCAGGAAACCGGGTTATCATGGTCACAGTGGATTCTTTCACAAAGATGGCTCATTTCACTGGCCTAAAAAAGTTGCCTACTTCCCAAGAACTAGGTCAAATATTCATAGATCATGTCTTCCGTCTCCATGGACTTCCACATACCATAATCTCTGATAGAGGACCTCAGTACATCTCCCGATTTTGGAAGCATTTTTGTAAAACACTGAATATGAATAGAGCCCTGTCTTCAGGGTTCCATCCTCAGACCAACGGACAGACTGAGCGTCTGAACCAAGGACTAGAGCAATATCTTCGATGCTTTTGCAATTCTACCCAAAGTAACTGGAGCACTTACCTCTCTTTAGCTGAATTTTCCTACAATAACTCAGTCCATAGTGCCTCCAAGGTCACTCCCTTTTTCTGTTCCTATGGTTTTCATCCTACCTCTTTCCCTACTTCTCCACAATCCAACTCTCCTCTACCTGCTATTAACTATTTCTCCAAACGCCTTCTCCAACTCCATAAACTAATTCGATCTAATTTGTTACATACCAAGAGGTATATGAAGAAGGCTGCAGACAAGAGACGTACAACCAATCCAAATTATCATCTGCAAGATAAAGTCTGGCTCTCCTCCAAATTCTTGCCCTCACGTCTCTCTCAAAACAAGTTCACACCTCGTTACTATGGGCCTTTCCGTATTCTCCAGTTGGTCAATCCTGTCACTGTCCGTCTTCACTTACCCCATACATGGAAGATCCATCCGGTTTTTCATGTTTCTCAGCTTAAACCTTATGTGCCTGATCCTTACTCACGTCAGTTTCCTTGTCCACCTCCTGTCCTTGTGAATGATGCTCCTGAATATGAAGTGCAGGAAATCTGTGACTCTCGTCTTTTTCATAAACGACTTCAGTATCTGATTCATTGGAAGGGTTATCCTCTCAGTGAATGTTCATGGGAAGATGCCTCTTCCGTTCACGCTCCTCTCCTGACTCAACGCTTTCACTGTTTATTCCCTCTTAAACCTGGGCCTTCGGGAGGGGGACCTACTGTCGCGCCGCGCGGTGCGGCGCGAGCCGAGAGCTCGACTTCGACCGGGCGTTCGGCTCGGGCCACGCACCGCGTTATTAAGACGCGGCGCGCCCCCAGCCTCTCCTGCGCGTTTCGAGGCCCCAGATTTGCTTGGGGCCTCGTTCTTCCTTCTGCCTTTCACTGTCCCAGGGGTCTCTGAACCCTCTTACCTGTTTTTCTTCGTTTCTTTGTCCTTTCTTCTGTTTGCAGTCTGTTGTGTGCCTTTCTTTATGTCTTTTCCTCCTTCCCAGATTCCTGTGCTTTCCCAGCATTCCTTGTTCCCTATTCTCTATGGTTCCTCTACTATTCTGTTCTATATATTGTTTCCCTATCTAAGATGGTGTCCTTTTACTTCCTGTGGGTCACTTCCTGTTTGTTGGTATATAAGGGCTGTGTTTTTTCTCTTTCCTTGCGCTGCAACACTTTCTGCTCAGTTGGTGTCTTCGCTCCTGATTTCCTTGCCTTTTGGTTTTGGACTCAGCATTCTGTATTTTCTGATTTTTGCTCCTTTTGGATTCCTGTTTGTTGTTCTTGTTTTTCTCCAGGACTTTTCCTGTTTGGAGGTTTTTCCCCTTGGAAGGGGTTTTTCCCTCTGGCACTACTTTCTGAAGGGCACGGTCTGTTCTTGGTGTCTCCATTGCCTACAGCACCGTGGCTACCAGAAAGAGTCGCCCCTTTTTGGGCCAAAGCCGAACATTGAAGATTCACGCCACCAGATCTGCAAATTCCAGGCGCAAGCAGCACGTGAGTCGTGACAATGGCAGCCAATCAGGGTAGTCAAGAGCCCCTGAAGCCTGAAATAGTGGCCCAGGGGACCGCCAAGAAGAGGAAGGGCAGGGGGCACGGGAAACCAGCCCCAGAAGTTCCCACGGTCCGGGAGGAGGCAGAGCCTGAGGGTGATGCCCCGGAGCCTACAGGGGAACAGGTGGCTGAACTGGGGGAGATCCCTGAGCTGTCGCAGTGGCAGCAGGAAGGAGGACCCACCAGGGAAGCATTCTGCACAGCGCAGAAGGAGTGCCCTACTCTTGAGGGGCTGCGGCAGCAGGCTGCAGCCCAGGCGGCTGGCGAGGCGCCAGGTACTCACCTGATTTATTGGGAGGATGGCCTCCTGTACAGTGAGCCTAAGGTTCCTGAGCCTGGGTCAGCTCGTATGCTGGTGGTACCCCAGTGCTTCAGGGCCTTCCTACTGGGTTTGGCTCATGATGTGCCTTTGGCAGGACATCTAGGGCAGGACAAGACCTATAAGAGGCTTGTCTCCCACTTTTACTGGCCCTTGATGCACAAGCAGTCAGCTGCTTATTGTAGGTCTTGTCAGACTTGTCAGGCAAGTGGCAAGAGTGGGGGGAAATGCAAAGCTCCCCTCCAACCTTTACCTGTAGTCAGCACTCCCTTTGAAAGGGTAGGAATTGACATTGTGGGGCCTCTGGATCCCAAGACAGCCATGGGCAACAGGTTCATCCTGGTCTTGGTGGACCATGCCACACGGTACCCAGAAGCCATTCCTCTAAGGACGGTCACTGCCCCCGTGGTGGGACGTGCCTTGATGGGGGTTTTTACCCACATGGGGTTCCCCAAGGAGGTGGTATCTGATAGAGGTACAAACTTCATATCCACTTATATGAAGTCTCTGTGGAAGGTGTGTGGGGTAACCTACAAGTTCACCACCCCTTACCACCCCCAAAGTAATGGTCTGGTTGAGAGATTCAACCGCACCTTGAAAGGCATGATTCAGGGCCTGTCAGAGCCCTTGAGGCGTAAGTGGGACGTTCTCTTGCCATGCCTTCTGTTCGCTTACAGGGAGGTGCCTCAAAAGGGACTTGGCTTTAGCCCCTTTGAGCTCATCTATGGCCACCCTGTGAGGGGACCGCTCAGTCTGGTGAAGGAGGCTTTGGAGAAAGCTCCTAGTAAACCACCCCAGGATGTATTTAGCTACATGCTGGCACTAAGAAACCAGACTGCCCGCTTCAGGAGTCTCGCTCAGGAGAACCTGGAAGCAAGCCAGGAGGATATGAAACGGTGGTACGACCAGAATGCCACTCTGGTTGAGTTTCAGCCTGGACAAAAAGTGTGGGTCATGGCACCAGTGGAGCCTAGGGCTCTCCAAGATAAGTGGACTGGGCCTTTTGAGGTGGTGGAAAGAAAGAGCGAGGTCACCTATCTGGTAGACTTGCAATCCCCCAGAAACCCTTTGAGGGTCCTACATGTCAACCGCCTCAAACCACACTTTGAGCGAACTGAGCTATCCATGCTCCTAGCGACAGATGACGGGGTGGAGGAAGAGAGTGAGCCTCTTTCTGACCTCCTGTCTGCAGGAGAGAAAGATGGGTCTGTGGAGGGAGTGATCCTCTCCCCCTCCCTGACTGAGGAACAGCAGAGGGACTGTCGCCACGTGCTGGGACAGTTCGCCTCGCTGTTTTCCCTGATCCCAGGAGTCACACACCTGTGCACACATGATGTGGACACTGGGGACAGTACACCTGTTAAACATAAGGTTTACAGGGTGACTGACAGGGTCAGGGCTTGCATTAAGGAGGAAGTCTCCAAAATGTTAACCCTAGGGGTTATTGAGCACTCCAGAAGTTCTTGGGCCAGCCCAGTGGTCTTGATCCCAAAGGCTGCTGCTCCTGGTGCCACTCCAGAACTTAGGTTATGTGTGGACTACCGGGGTCTCAATGCGGTCAGCAAGACTGACGCACACCCCATCCCCCGAGCTGATGAGCTCATTGATCGGTTAGGGGCTGCCAAGTACCTCAGTACGTTTGATTTAACATCTGGGTACTGGCAGATTGCCTTAACTGAGGGGGCAAAGGAGAGGTCAGCATTCTCTACCCCAGATGGGCACTTCCACTTCAATGTGATGCCCTTTGGGATGAAGAATGCCCCTGCCACCTTTCAGAGGTTGGTCAACCAGGGGTTGGCAGGACTGGATGAATTCAGTGCCGCCTACCTGGATGATATTGCTGTGTTTAGTTCCACATGGGAGGAACACCTGCAACACCTCTGGAGAGTGTTAGAGGCCCTGCAGAAGGCAGGCCTCACTATTAAGGTGAGCAAGTGCCAAATAGGGCAGGGTTCTGTGGTGTACTTAGGACACCAGGTGGGGAGTGGCCAGGTGGCACCCCTACAGCCTAAGATTGACACGATTCTGGCTTGGGAGCCTCCCAAGACCCAGACTGAAGTGAGAGCCTTTTTAGGTCTCACAGGATACTACAGGAGGTTTTTTAAGGGATATGGTACCATTGTTACCCCCTTAACGGAGTTGACTTCAAGAAGCAACCCAAGAAAGTGATCTGGACAGAGGGTTGCCAGAACGCTTTTGATGCCCTGAAGGCTGCCATTTGTACAGCACCTGTGCTGCAGGCACCTGACTACTCCAAGGAGTTTGTTGTGCAAACAGACGCCTCAGAGCATGGTATTGGAGCAGTACTCTCACAGCTTAATGAAGAGGGTCTAGATCAACCCGTAGCCTTCATTAGCAGGAGGTTACTACCCAGGGAACGTAGGTGGAGTGCCATAGAACGTGAAGCGTTTGCTGTGGTCTGGGCACTGAAGAAGCTAAGACCCTACTTGTTTGGGGCTCACTTCCGAGTTCAGACCGACCACAGGCCCCTCAGATGGTTAATGCAGATGAGGGGTGAGAATCCAAAACTGTTGAGGTGGTCCATTTCCCTACAGGGGATGGACTTTACGGTGGAACATCGTCCTGGTACAGAGCACGCCAATGCTGATGGTCTGTCCAGGTTCTTCCGCCTTAGTGATGAGAACTCCCATGAGGTTGGGTAGTTGCTCCCCACTTTTAGCTGGGGGTGACACGTGTTAGACTTTTCATCCATGGCGTGGTCTCCCTTAACTTTTTGCCTCTGTTCCCCAGGTTGTTGATGGGTGCTGGACTCTGATTTTATTGTTTTTGTTACTCTGGGCACTTTACTACTGCTAACCAGTGCTAAAGTGCAAGTGCTCCTGTTTAAAATGTGTACGTAATTGATTCTCCATGATTGGCATATTTTTTTTACTGTTAAGTCCCTAGTAAAGTGCACTAGAGGTGCCCAGGGCCTGTAAATCAAATGTTACTAGTGGGCCTGCAGCACTGGTTGTGCCACCCACACAAGTAACCCTGTAATCATGTCTCACACCTGCCACTGCAGTGTCTGTGTGTGTATTTTTACTCTGTAAATTCGACTTGGCAAGTGTACCCACTTGCCAGGCCTAAACCTTCCCTTTTCTTACATGTAAGGCACCCCTAAGGTAGGCCCTAGGTAGCCCCAAGGGCAGGGTGCAGTGTATGGATAAGGTAGGACATATAGTAATGTGGTTTATATGTCCTGACAGTGAAATACTGCCAACTTCGTTTTTCACTGTTGCAAGGCCTGTCTCTCTCATAGGATAACATGGGGGCTACCTTTAAATATGATTAAAGTGTAGATTCCCCTAGAGAGTAGATGGACATGTGGAGTTTGGGGTCCCTGAACTCACAATTTAAAAATACATCTTTTAGTAAAGTTGATTTTAAGATTGTGCGTTTGAAAATGCCACTTTTAGAAAGTGAGCATTTTCTTGCTTAAACCATTCTGTGACTCTGCCGTGTTTGTGGATTCCCTGTCTGGGTCAGTTTGACAGTTGGGTTGTTTTTCACCTCACACCAGACAGTGACACAAAGGGGGCTGGGGTGTAACCTGCATTTCCTGATTAGCCATCTCTGCTGGGAGGGAGGGGTGGAGTGGTCACTCTCATCTGAAAGGACTGTGCCTGCCTCTGACAATGCCGGCTCCACCCCCCTGCTGTGTGTCTGATGCCTTGCCTGGGCAAGGCAGGATTTCACAAGTAAGTGTGAGTCCCCTTTGAAGAAAGGTGACTTCAAAGACTAAAATGGGTATAAGAAGGGCACCCAAATCTACAGACTTTAGAAACACTTCTGGAACCATGAGGAACCTCTGCCTGGAGAAGAGCTGATAGCTGAGGAAGAAGTGCTGCCCTGCCTGTGACTGTGCTTTGTGGAGCTTTCCTGCAGTGCTGCTTCTGCCAGAGTAAGAGGGCAAAGACTGGACTTTGTGTGCCTTCCATCTTGTGAAGAAATCTCCAAGGGCTTGATTTAGAGCTTGCCTCCTGTTGTTTGAAGTCTCAGGGACAGCAAAGACTTCTCTCTGCCAGCACCTGGAGTCTCTGGAGAGACTCCTGCCCTGACAAGTGGTGCCCTATCCAGTCCCTGGGCCCTTGAAAGGAAAGCTGGTGGAATCCAAGGAAATCGACTTCGGACGACTTCGGACCAACGCCGCTGCTGAATCCGGTAACGCCGCCTGCACCTGACGCCGTGACCTTCGCTGGAACGTGACGCTCTTCGCAGGCCCGATGCCGCAGCAGCCCCGCTGAAGTCCGCACGGATTCAACGTTTCGCACAGACGCCGCGATTCCCGACTTCGCACATCGGCTTGTTTTCACTCTTCACCAAAGGTACTGTACTTGGGGGTCTACACGACTCCGTGTCCGGCGCCGCTGGTGTTGGCTTGTTGGGAACGACTCCGTCACGATGCCGTGTTAACATCTCATCGAAGCATTTTTGTTTCTAAGCGCTATTTTTTTAGTTTAATCTCTAAAAATTCATAACTTGACTTGTATATGTTGGATTTTTGTCGTTTTGGTCTTGTTTTGTTTAGATAAATATTTCCTATTTTTCTAAACCGGTGTTGTGTCATTTTGTAGTGTTTTCATTAAGTTGCTGTGTGTGTTGGTACAAATACTTTACACCTAGCTCTCTGAAGTTAAGCCTACTGCTCTGCCAAGCTACCAAGGGGGTAAGCAGGGGTTAGCTGAGGGTGATTCTCTTTTACCCTGACTAGAGTGAGGGTCCTTGCTTGAACAGGGGGTAACCTGACTGTCAACCAAAGACCCCATTTCTAACAATGGGATTGCTAGAAATGGGGTTTCTGGTTGGTTAGGGTATGCACCTAAGCCAGGCAGAACCCACCCACTGTAGTCAGGGCGAGGGAGTTACACAACCAAGATAACCCCTGCCCACCCCCTTGGTAGCTTGGCAAGAGCAGTCAGGCCTATCCCAGAGGCAATGTGTAAAGCGTTTTCACAACACACACAAAACACATGTGCTGCACGATCCCAACCACAAAGGAAACATAACACCAAGTTATATAAAAATAAACTGTATTGCATACATCATTAGACCAAACACAGCATGTCAGTAATACCCTGCTACCCAATCAGCTGTCAGAACGTTACACAGTACTGTTACCCTGCAGAAATCAGCAGTAGTCACATAAAACAGGTTACTCTTTATTCGGCAACCCAAGCAGTAGTCAGGAAAAACATTACTACTATAAGGCCTATGTCATGACCATAAAAGGAACATCATAATAATATATGGCAAGTCATAAAAACATCTCAGCATAAATGACCATAATAGGAACATTAGCTAGTCATAACCCCATCATCAAGAATACACCCATCCTGGTGCAACACATGATACAGAGACAACTGCACTTACCTCGAGGCGCAGATGTCCTTTAAGCCTAACAGGTCACTAGGGACGATGAGGAAATAATTTGGGACCCATGTGTCCCACACTTGGCGCTCCTGCACTCCATTCCTTAGGGAGAGATGGCATGCTGGGGACCTCCGTCCAGGTCCTTAGGTGCCCCAAGAAACCAAAATAACAGAGGGCCTCGTCAGTCCCTCACAGGGGCCTGTGAGGCCGGGGACCCCAAAAAAAACACTACGGTAGCGTTCCTGCTCCTAACACAGTGACCGGGGAAGTTGGACTCACCCTCGCACCCGTGTCCTCCTTCTCCGGTTCCCCCTTCTAGTCTGGGGGCACATGCACCACTTCCCTGCTGGGCGGGACCTCCGATGAGGTTTTCCTGCCACCCATTAGGAGGGGAGAGGGTCCTGCCGCCTTTCGCACCTTGGTGGACCACACGTCTCCCCCCGAGTGCGCTCCAACAATGTTGCAGGCCCTGGGAGTAGGAGGGACCTCGGATGAGGTCTCCCTCCCTCCTGGGGCAGCTTTCCCGCATTCACCCGCACCCGACCTGGTACACAAGTGGTTTCAACAATCCCCAGGGCCGCATTAGTGAATTTCACAAAAGTGTGTGTCCACTCGTGCTCCGGGGGCCCTGAGTTCATTGCTCGTCACCCCGGTTGCACCACTTGAAGTGCGCTCGCTTGCTCCGATGTTTGTTTTTCTGTGCCCCGGGGGCACCTGAAGGAGCACGTTTCGGAAGTGCGCTCCAATTTTTCATTCGCCCCTGGTCTTGGTGGTGATTTCCTTTGCTCAGAATTACGGCAAGCACTCTCCAGGCACTGGGGCAATTCCCAAAAGGGCACTGTCATGGCACCAAGGCCACAAGCAGAGCGCTTTTCCAGGCGCTATATTCACCAAAAGAAAGCACTTCTCCAGGTGCTATGCAGGCAGTTGCAGGGGACACAGCACCCAGCCCCTGGGGACACAAAGATGGAGCACAGGGCGGCAGGGCCCAGCAGCAGGCCAGCACAAAGGGGATGTAGATAGTGGCAGTTCCTCCAAGTGACCCAGTAGGTCACAGGTCAGCACAGCAGCAGAAGTCCAAGGCGGTTCCTGGTGAGTCCCTCCAGCAGCATTCTGTGTCCAATTACAAGTATGTTTCTTGTGCACTGTTACATGGGGGAAATTGCCTGTACCTATATTCAGTTTTGCAAAGTTTTAACAAAGGGGGGGTTCCAATCAGTTCAACTGGTTCTCGAAGTGTCCCCTCTCTCCTCCAGCACAGGCTCCAAACTGGGGCTAAATGAGCCCTTTGTGTGAGGCCAGGGCACAGCCTCTACAGAAGCAAGTGTGCCCCGCCTCCCCTTCTCTCAGCCCAGGAAGACCATTCAATATGCAGCTGCACCTCTGTGACACCTCCACCCTCCCTGTGTACAGGCTGTCTGAAAAGTATGCACAAAGCCCAATTGTCAGTCTGCCCAGACGTGGATTGGAGTCAAGCTGCAAACCACCAGAATCATAAGCAGAGAGAAATGCTCACTTTCTAGAAGTGGCATTTCTATAATGGTAATAAAAAATCCACCTACACCAAAACATGCCTACACTACCCCTCATAAATCAGATAATACCCCCTAGACATAAGGCAGGACATTTCCAATGCAATCCTATAAGAAGGCAACACTCACAGCAGTGAGAAACCAAATAGGCTGTTTGTCACTGCCAGGACAGGTCATGCACCAAGGCACATGTCCTGCCTTCTGCATACATAGCACCCTCCCCATAGGGCTAGCTAGGGCCTACCCTATGGATGACTTACATGTAGTAAAAAGGGGGTTCTTGGCCTCGCAAGTAAATTTAGATGCCAGGTCCCAATGGTAGAAACTGCGCACGCTGGCCCTATGCTAGCAGGCCTGAGACAGGTTTGAAAGGCTACTTCCGTGGGTGGTGCAAGGTGGGTGGTGCAAGCAGCGCTGCAGGCCCACTAGTAGCATTTAATTTACAGGCCCTGGGTATAGGGATACCACTATGCAAGGGTCTTCAAGGTAAATTAAATGTGCTAATTAGGTGTAAGCCAATCATACTGACTTTAGAATGGAGAGCACCTGCATTTTAGCACCGATAAAGTGATAAAGTGATCTGAGTCCTAGAGCTAAAAGAGGTGAGAAAAAATAGGAGAAAGGAGGCAAAATGTCTGGGGATGAAGCCGCAAAAAGGTCCAGGTCCAACAGTGATGTTTTTACGAAAAGTCTTATATATTACTGGGACTCCCAAGACTAATCAAAAGAAGTATGATTATGATGTGTACGCTGTCCTCCTTCCCTAATATTCGAGCAATTGGCAGCTATGGTATCCTTGCTGAATTAGGGAGTGTGTGAGACAATAGAGTCTATTTATTATTTTGGACCCTTATAATAAAAAAAAATGTGCAGTGTAATACACAAAAAGAGAGCTGTAGAACGGAAAGAGGATTAGATGAAAAAAGAGGAACATGAATGAAAAAGAAAAAAGGAGGAAGAAAAAACAAAAGAAAGAAGAAAAGGAAAAAGTGACTGGACAATGTAGGCCATAATATGCCACACGATTAAGCCGTATCCTTCATTAGACCTGAATCTAGTCGTCAACCTTATCATGAGTCTTAAAAATGAGAGCAAATTCTTGATCTTGTTTAGGCCATCTGTGACCATGAAATCTCATTGTTAAATCATTTACGAAAGGATATTCAACAGTAAATCCAGTGTTGGTCTTTTTCAGTAGATTGCCATCTGCATGTGGGCTGACAAAATCTAGAGTTTCCAAAACAACCAATTTCAGATCATCTTCACAGTGCCGCATCATAAGAAAGTGGTTACTCTTACATTTAGTTGATCTCTTGCATCTTATGTGGAGGAGGAGTCACCTCATGATGATGAAGTAAAATAGCCAGTGATGGACTCACATTTATCCTGAGGCAGATCTGACTGATTTAGAATGGTGCAGGTACACTCCCATTGATTTTTGTAGATGAGTATCCTGGAAGCAGGGTGTACCTTGTCTATGCTTCTCACTCCCTTTTTGATTTTCTTGAAGCAATTGTCACCATAACCACCTGATACTCACTGAATTAAGCAAAGGCATTGCTTTAAGGCAACCATGAGGAATACATTTATCAGTCAATCAATCAGTGATTTCTAAAGCACGGCTAATCACCTGTAGGGTTTCTTTTAAAAACATAAAAATAAAAAAATATTTCCCTTTCTAAGAGAGTCTAAGGATTGACACACTACAAACCCTCAACAACTACAGTTTATCAGAAGGGGTAACCAAACTATCTACTATGGTAATCTTTGACATTCTATGTGACATAATATATGTCCACAGGCTTTGACATAGTATACAAGCAATCCATCCTCACGTGCCTATTGGTTGTGTCAAGTGCTTTTCATAAAAAACAGAGAAGACCTAGTAAAGACCTTTACCTAATGAACAAGCTAGACCGGTAGAATTGGCTTGTCACCAAAATCTGCTCAGGTGTAGTGTATTGTGTGCAATCTTTCCAACAAGGCAACCATCAGGCATGCTATCATAAAATTACAAATATGTACAAAATTAGAATTGGCAAAACAATATAAAACCTTTCCAAGAGAGGCAAACAAGGATTTCCAAAGTGCAAATCTTCTACACCCAGGTCTTCTAAGAGGGTGTGACCTCGACCAAAATCCTTGACTGTAAGAATCCATCTACTACAATATTTGGTTGCAGGCTTGGAAACATAGCTCAATTACAATCCACTGTTGAAGGACTATTGACTTTAACACATGCTTTTCCCAATAAATTAGTCAAGCCTACTGGTTTTGTTGCTATTTGTCATTATAAACAGATTAGACCCCCTAACATCCAACATAACTATTCACAGTGAACAAATCAGGCTAATAAAATTTACGATGGTCTGTCACCGTAATCACTGCAAGCCTACTGCATTCAGGAAAGGCTTTCCCACTAGGCAATCATCAAGTATGCTGTCACAACATTAAGACTGTTGACAAATTATAGTTGGTAAAAATATGCAAACTCACCTAAGAGGGGTTAACATGGATGGTGAGACTGCAACTTTCCTACCTCCAGGGTTTGACGGAGTGGTCTCCAAGACCAAAATCCTTTTCTATTACAGTAATCTGTAAGATTCCTTCCAACACAATACCTGTCTACAGGCTTCAATGCAGTGTAATAACAATCAACCCTGTTGGCTTTAACATATGTTTTTCACAATAAGTCATTCCAACTGCTTTTGTTGTAATGTTTAATCATCAACAAATTAAACATTTGACATCAATTGTTTCAATGAACCAACCAAGCTTATCCTATACCTTTTATGATTAGCTTTTCATCATAACTAATTTGGGAGTATTAAATTGAGAGTAAGCATTCCCCCAAGGCAACCACCAGGCATACAGTGATTGAATATGAAACACACCATACATCCTCACCTCAAAGGGGATGAGAAGGATTGTGAAAGTGCAAATCTTTTAACTACACAGCTTTGTTAGAAGGTGTAACCAACACCAAAAAGCCTACTACAGAAATCTATGAAACTTCATGTAACAAAATACCTGTCTCCAATCTTTAACATCATGTAATACCAATCCACCTTTAAAAGCCTCTTTATGTTAGCATGTTCTGTGCTTAATTTCTGAACAAATAAGTGCCAGGACTCTTTTCAGGAGACCACTATAGCTTCCACCACCTGTTCCCCCCGCCATCACTGCTAATGACTGTATCAACACAACTACTACCCATCGAACTCCGACAAGTCTGATAATTCAAACTATATACGGCAACCTAAAGCTATGAGAGTGGCATGGGGGCCGGTAATATTCATTTTTAATGTATATTGAATTATTAAACTGGTTTTAACCATGTCACCATGTGGTGGACTGTCAGTGCTGATGTGGATAATTAAGTGCCGGGCCGAGCATGGGAAACCACCGGCTCAAACTAAGCACTGAGTATGTTCATTTATGAGAAATTAATGTAGGCCTACTTCCTATAAAATAACTTTTCAAAATAAATAAATTAAATCTATGGCATCTAATGCAGCTTTTCCCAATGAACCAATAATGTCCTATAGCTTTTGTCATTTCTTGTCATCCTAAACAACACAGGACTACTGGATTGTACAAACGTTTTCCCACAATGCAACAATCAGGCATAAAGTAATACAGTTGCAAGTATGTACAAAATGAAAGCTGGCAAACCAAAATGCAACCTCACCTAAAAGGGATTAACAAGGATTATCAAAATGGATATTGTCTAGCCACAGGATTTGTCAGAGAGGTTGTTCCAACCCAAACAACTCCAACAAATATATACACATATGTATACAGAAACACACACACACACACGCACGTTTGTCAAAGACGGTGTTCCAACCCAGACATCTCCCACAAATATATACTTATATTGTGTACATACACACACACACACACACACACACACACACACAAAGATTGTGTGTATGCATATGTAAAGAAGAGCGATCTGCCTGTTCTGCATGTGCCCTGTGTGTATAGGGAAAGCTGCATTGCTGTTGTTGCGCCATATCCTGTGCCAGTAATTTGTGTTTGGGAAATCTGCACTGCACTGCGTTTGCCTATGTTGTGTCTCTGTTTTGTGTTGATCTATCATGGTAGTAACCTTTTAGTTATACAGGAGCCAACATGATTGGTACTGTCAATGCTTGTTCTAATAACCTGTTAGCTGGCTACATATGGAATTATATCATAAAGTTCTTCTGTATTATAGAGAGTTGTTCTTGTTTTTAAGGATGATAGTCTAAGTAGTTCAAGCTGTCTTACAAAAGCCCAGGACTGGAAATATTGGGCCTGATTTCGACATTGGCAGACGGGTTACACTGTCACAATGGTGATGGAGATCCCCTCTGCCAAAATCTAAATCCCATAGGGCATAATGAGACTGAGATTTTGGCGGATGAAATATCCGTCATCTTTTAGACAGAGTGACCCGTCCATTGATATCAAAATCAGGCGCATTATCTGTGATGTGATGTTCTGGAGAGAGGTCATCTTAGTCTCTGGCAGCTCGCATAGACCAGACCTGTGAGTGGTACAGGAATCCTTGTACCTTCTCTGCTCTGGCTAGCAATGTGCCAGCAGGTCTCCCACATCCAATGTGGCAGCACTGAGAACCATTATAAAAAACACTGTCTGCTCTCTGCTGTTACCATCCCTAAGAAACATTATGAAAGGCATACCTTCATGTTGTCTGTAAACTATTCTTCATGCAGTACATGAATCAGGGATACTTAAGGCCTAATGTAGAATTTGGTGGACGGATTAATGTCCATCAGGATAGCAGAGGATATTACCTCTGCCATCCCAAAGCTACTCCGTCTGCCAAATTTAGAGATGACCACCAACCTGCAGGCATCTCTGTACATTGCAAGAATCCATCATGAATTCCAGTTCCTTTCAGTGTACTAAAAGTTTGGCGGATGACCAAGGAGGGATGTCCACCAAATGTTTTTGTTGTTCGAAAACAAACACCCACTCATCCTAATTGATGCAATGTCCTTCCTCTGATGGGTACTACTCCATTGGGCCCCAGCATGGACTTTATTTAAGGGGTACCATGGGTGTCACAGCTGCTACCCCTTGCCTTGCCCCTTGTGACCCTTGGCACAGTTTGCGACCCCTAGCTTCAGTGGTGGCAAAGACAATCCTAGGAGCAGAAGGTAAATAGTACTGTGATGCCCAGTATTTACTTTTTGCAGCTCCAACTATGAACAGAGGCAATAAGCTCTTGGAGCCTCATTTACAAGCCCCTACTGGCACACTGCGTTACCAGAGCATCATTTGTTTTGAAGCTCCGGTGATGTGCTGGCCCACATTTACAAGGCCACGCAAAGCCACCTTGCATGGCTTTTCATGGCCATTTAATATGGCCCCTTTCATGCATAACACTGTGTGAATGGGGCCTTGCGTAGGTGTTGCTGTGGGTGTTCCCATGCAACACCCATGGAATCTGACGCATTCCCAGATATACAACTAATCCAACCCTCATGTCTTAGTCTTACTCTAAGGTGTCAGACAGCGGCTGTAAATGTACAGGCTATCTTCCTTCACAGTATGAAGTCAGCTGGGCTGCATCTCAGTCACAGTTCACAGCGTTTCCATGATGATCCCAGCATGTGCTCCTCTTGTTGGGTGTAACATGGATGCTGTTTATATAATAAAAAAAATGATTTATACACAATGTACTCGGGGAAACTCCACTGGTGGCATGTGGAGTGAAACGGTAGTCCTGAAGGAAGGCATGCAGTGAGCACTTCATGTTCTCACCATTAGCCAATGCAATTCTCAGGACTTTATTTAAAGTTTGCATAAAACATTCTGCTTCATCTTTCGCTTGCAGCCAGCAGGGAGTGATTTTCCTTGCAAGCTCTGTCGCCACCCTCCGTCTTTCTGTAAAGCAGCTCTGTCCATCCCTGATCCTGACCCTGGATACACTGCTGTCAGCTCTGCGCTGGGGGACCCTGTTCGGAGGTGGAACTTAACAGCTCGGAAAGCCAGGGTATCTCTCGGATCAGTGAGCGCTGGCGTTCCATCAACTTATCCCAGGCGTGCTGAATTCCATGCCGACTTGTGACTGCAAAAGGTCCCGCTGGCACACAGCTTTCCCTTGGAAAAGAACCCAGCTCTGTCCTCAATGCAGGTCAGGCTCCCACTGTGGAGCCACAGGGCTCTGTGTATGTAACAATGTCGCTGTCAGACTTAAGTAAAATTACTGACAAACATGTGCCGCTGCAGGGAAAGCTCACCGGGTCACACTGCTGTTGCCTGGGGTGGGACTATGTCCCCCAGGCTGCCTTGCACACAGCCACTGCCACCTGACTGGCACTACTAAAGCACCACCGGTCTTTGCAGCGTGGGACGTGCCGCTGCAGGGAAAGCTCACTGGGTCACACTGCTGTTGCCTGGGGTGAGACTACATACCCCAGGCTGCCTTGCCTTGCACACAGCCACTGCCTTCTGACTTGTGCTGCCTTACAACGGGCTGAAGCGAGATGGCTAACACCTAAGAAACAGGCCCAATTTAAAGGGAGAATTGGAGGCACCATGTACATGACAGAGGTACCAAAGTTGACACCAGGGTCCTTGGAATTGACAGGAGTCTCTGATAAACAAGGTCACCTATTGGCTGTGAGCTCAGCGTAACTGCCTTTCTGTTATTCGAGGAGATATTTTAAAGGTGGGAAGACACAGCCAGCCAGGCTCAAATTTCCATTTTATTTCTATGTGTCTTGTGGACAAGCTGCTTGTGGATTATCTCATTGACTTTGAACTGCGTACTTGTCATCTTAGGAATCTCAGGAGGGGTTGGTATTAGACTCAAACTTTTTCCACCCACCATTAGTCCACCCACAATATGTAGGGGTCTAGTAGATGGGAAGTGCGATCATAGCCAAAATCATGCCCTGGCTTTAGCAGCAAATAATCCCCACACACTACCAGATGTTGACTGACTATCCACTGATTCCTATCCATCAACCCCAGTTTTGGTCTCTGTGGGTAGGCGTAGGGTGTTAGATGAGTTTATAGATTGCAGGAAAGTTCAGTATCCTGGGTTTAGACCTTTGGAAAATAATTCTGAACTATCAAGTCCTGGAATCTGGCCGGGCTGGGTGGTAGATTGCTGGATCCAGAGTGGGACACCTACATTAGCAAGCAGGATGTATGCATATTCTAGGAGACTTGGGCCGAGGGCCCAGTCATCCTGGATGGTTTTTCATCCTATTGTGTGGCGGCCCAACCTGCAGATGGGGGCACTGGTTGAGCTAAGGGGGGGTCTATTGATATTATTAAACAAGAAATTGCAGTCCGATCATTCAACACTAAAAATAGATTCCGCTGATATACTGGGTGTCCAGCTTGAATTCAATCGAGGTCTTCAGGTAATAGTAATCAATGCATATGTAAGGTCAGTGTCACAGGGGTAGAGTGTCAAACCTTGGCTCAACTAATCAAATTCACGGATATCTTACATTTCTCCACTAAGCTTGTGGTTGCAGGGGATATGAATTGTACATTTGAACCCTCTGCTATAAACAGCGATCTAACAGCTGAAGAGGATGAACATTGGGGCATTCCACAACTGATGAGCGAACAAGTGTATACTCGCTCCTGTGTCACCCTCCAGCTGACATTGTGTTTCAAGTGTGGGCTTCGGGCTTGTAATGGTCGCACGCGCTATGATCCAAGTATCACCCCCACCTTTAAGCAAGGCCAATCTACTAGTGTTATTGACTATGTCCTAGTGGATGTTAGGATGTGGCTGATGTTGGAAGATATGAGGGTTGATCCTTGCTCCTTACTTTATGCAGTGGTGAACTTAGGAGGTTTCAGAATACTTACCATGCTATGGTCCCAGAGCCACTTGTGGCCATTAATTATAAACGTGTTAGCTGGCCAAAAGTGATGACCAATCGGAACTTGATCAAGGAGATCTATAAATTGTTTGTTGATGCCATGGCTAATTATGAAGAGCTTGAGGTCAGCAATATCCCAATTCTCAGTATCCACGAGACACTGGTACATGAATTACAGAATGTCTTCTATAAAAAGATTACCACCAAGCAAACTTCTGTCACATATAAAACAAGTGAGTGGTTTAATAAGAATTGCTCTAAGGCTAAATTAGCATTAAAGTTAGCTATTGTGTCTCGTTCTCAGGGGGTGATTGGAACAGCCAGACTAGCATATAATAGGACTAAAGTACAGGCAAAGAAAAGCTGGGAAGATTCAATCTGGCAGAATCTGCTTGATGCAACTAGACACAATGATAATGTGACTTTTTGGAAGTTAATTTCCAATAGACATAGAGAGGGTAGGAGTACAATTCATACTCATATTCAACCAGAGAGCTGGGTGGACCACTTTACTACTCTTTATGCTCCATTCTGCAATTCTTCAACCCACGATTCTTCAACCCACAATTCCCCCAGCAGCTGGCTAAAACTAATTTATTGTCAGACGACCTAGGAATGGACGTTTGTAACTACGATGATCACATTGTCTTCACCTTGGGGGAAACTATTGCTGCAATCGATTCCCTAAAATCTTCTAAAGCTTCAAGTCAAGATAAGATACCGGGGGACTTATATAAATCCGAGCCAGTAATCTGGTCCAGTTGTATCAATATGATATCAAATGCAATAGCAGCTGGGGGCCCAATGCCCAGTACTTGGAAAGGGGCTGAAATAATACCCATTTTAAGAAAGGTGACGTGGGTTCCCCTGCTAACTACAGACCCATCAGCCTTATTGGTAATCTCCCAAAAAATCTTTGCAAAACTGTTGGATTGGGCTGATACTCATCAAGTGAGCATGCCACTCCAGGCCAGTTTCCGCTCCAAAACTAGTACAGTGGATCAAGTTTTTAGGTTGGCACTGATCTATTGAAAATATGAAACTCTTGCTAAACTAAATTTATATGTTGTTTTTGTGGATCTTTGGTCTGCTTTTGATATGGTACCTAGAGAGAAACTGTGGGGTGTTTTACACAAAATAGGTATTCCAGGAAACATAATTCATCTTTTACAGCGACTACACGAGGGTACATATGCTCAGGTGAGATGGGATAATCATGGGGAATTAACAGACGATATTGCCATCCAGCGGGGGGTTCACCAAGGCTGTGTCCTGGAACGAACACTATTTACTTTATATGTAAATTAGGTGGTTCAAGCTGTGTTTCACTGCCAGAACAATGCTCCCTCCCTAAATGCCCAAAACATCCCTAAACTACCCTTTGCGGATGACTCCCTCCTCATCTCTAAGACTCCAATGGTGCTCCAGGTTCTGGTTAATAAGTTTACAGCCTTCTGTGCAGACCGTGGGTTGGAACTGAAATTCAGCAAAACCAAACTAATGGTGTTTAGCCCAGGGCCAGCGACGAGATGCAGTATTAACATAGCTGGTTTTCCTCTGGATAAATTCAGCTTGATAGATTACTTGGGCGTGAGGATTTCCAATAATTTAAATTGGGAAGATCAGATCAGTAAAAGTGTGTCTCTCCTCCAACACAGATCAGGGTGCCATTTTACGCCTACATAAAAGTACTGCCATGGAAGCCGTTTCTCTGGCTATTAAGATCTATGGTGCTGAGGTGTGGGGATTCTGCAAAGCTCCCAAATTGTCTGTGAGTGAAAATATCACAGACAATGCCAGAGCACTATTTGCATGCCCAGGCAGCACTCCTTTGATTCCTATCTTTCTGGATCTTGGCTTTAATCGTATCTCAGATTCGTTAGCATTAAGACCGCTACTTTTTTAGGTGAGGATTTGGACCAAACCAGAGCTTACTATTTATAGGGAGTCACTTCTTGACCTTTTCAAAAGACCTAATATAACTTCTATCCCATGGTTTGGGCATGTGTCAAACTGGTTCCGGACTTTGGGTCTTAGGGGTTATTGGGAGAACCCACAGGACTTAGGGAAGGCCCAGAAACAAACATTAAAAATAGCCTACTGGTCTCACGTTAGGAATAACTATCTCCTTGGCACATCCCATGGGTGGTTGACTAACCAGTTCCTCGACTTTAAATGGTACCCACAGTATGAACCTTTTTTAGATCTCATCCCCGATCCCCTAGGAAAGAGCCTGTGTGCCCGTTTTTGCTATGGGTGTTTACCATTAATGTCTTTTAGTAGTAGTTGGAGGGCATTGTCAGTACACAACCTATGTCCAGACTGTAACGTTGTCCCAGAATCGGTTGAACACCTTTTGTTTTTTTGCACAGCATATGCTTTTCCATGACGCTAGAAGATCCGCCCAGTCTGTCAGAATTTGGGCATTAGACAATATGTTATTGCCCTTAGGATTTTAAAGAGCAACACTTCCATTGTACTGATACATGCAGTTAGCAAGATCCTTGTGGCTGCATGGCATATTCGCACTCGCCTTTTACAACATCAGTGATAGGTAAATATGTGTGTTATAGGGCAAGGACTAAGAGATTTAATCAATTTTTATTCTTAATATTGTATGATTTTTGTTAGAAATGGGGTTTTTGGTTGGCAGTCAGGTTGCCCTCTGTCCAAGCAAGAACCCTCACTCTAGTCAGGGTAAGTCACACACAATCCAAAATCAGCCTGTGCTCACCCTCCGGTAGCTTGGCACGAGCCGTCAGGCTTAACTTAGAAGGCAATGTGTAAAGCATTTGTGCAATAAATCATACAACACCATAGCATAACACCACAAAAATACACCACACAGTGTTTAGAAAAATATATAATATTTATCTGGGTATCTTCAGGTCAAAAAGATCAAAGTTGCAATATGAATTTGTAAAGATATCACTGAAAAGTGATATAAAGGCCCTAATTCTGAGTCTGACGGGCGGCGGAGGCCGCCCGCCAGACTTCCCCCCTCCGAAATACCGCTCCGCGGTCGAAAGACCGCGGAGGGTATTCCGAGTTTTCCCCTGGGCTGGCGGGCGGTCTTCGCAAGACCGCCCGCCAGCCCAGGGGAAAACTCCCTTCCCACGATGACGCCGGCTCGTAATAGAGCCGGCGGAGTGGGAAGGTGCGACGGGTGCATTTGCACCCGTCGCCTATTTCAGTGTCTGCTTTGCAGACACTGAAATACTTTTAGGGGCCCTCTTACGGGGGCCCCTGCCGTGCCCATGCCATAGGCATGGGCACGGCAGGGGCCCCGTGACTCCCCCTCCCGCCATCCGGTTCCCGGCGGGAGAACCGCCAGGAACTGGATGGCGGGAGGGGGAGTCGGAATCCTCCATGGCTGCGGAGCGCGCTCCGCAGCCATGGAGGATTCCTACGAGCGGCGGAAAGTCAGCGGGAGACCGCTGGCTTTCCGCGTCTGACCGCGGCTAAACCGCCGCGGTCAGAATGCTCGTAGGAGCACCGCCAGCCTGTTGGCGGTGCTCCCGTGGTCGGTGGCCCTGGCGGCCACCGACCGCCAGGGTCGAATGACCCGCAAAGTGTCTTAAGTCTTTAGAATATAAACAAAGTCTCTTTCAAGCACAAGTACCTGGTTTAGCGTGGAAAAATCTCCTCAGAGGGCCACAAAAGAAGAGGTGCGTGGAAAAAGGGTGGGTGCGTCGATTTCTCCTCAGCACACACGGACTCGCGTCGTTATTTTCCACGCGGGGAAGTCGTGCGTCGTTTCCCGGCGCATGGACAGTCTCTTTCTGTGGATCGCGGGGATTACCAGATGTCCCGGGTCTGTGCGTGGATTTTCCTGCTTGTTCTCCGGCTGCGAGTCGGTCTGCGGGGCTGCGCGTCGAAATTACCATCTCACGGCAGGCGTCGCGTCGATTTCTCCTCTAGAGGTCGGTCTGCGGGGCTGCGCGTCGAAATTACGATCTCGCGGCAGGCGTCGCGTCGATTTCTCCTCCAGAGGTCGGGCGGCGTTGTCCTTGCGAAGCCGTGCGTCGGATTTTCGGGCGTCCCAAGAGCGTCGCGTCGATCAGCGTCGGTGTGCGGCGTTTTAATCGCCGCGGAGCAAGCTGTGCGTCGAACTTTTCGGCGCACGGAGCGTCCAAGTAAAAGAGGGAAGTCTTTTTGGTCCTGAGACTTCAGGGAACAGGAGGCAAGCTCTATCCAAGCCCTTGGAGAGCACTTTCACAGCCAGACAAGAGTTCAGCAAGGCAGCAGGGCAACAGCAAGGCAGCAGTCCTTTGTAGAAAGCAGACAGGTGAGTCCTTTGAGCAGCCAGGCAGTTCTTCTTGGCAGGATGTAGTTTCTGGATCAGGTTTCTTCTCCAGCAAGTGTCTGATGAGGTAGGGCAGAGGCCCTGTTTTATCCTAAGTTGTGCCTTTGAAGTGGGGGTGACTTTGAAGAGTGTCTAAGAAATGCACCAAGCCCCCTTTCAGTTCAATCCTGTCTGCCAGAGTCCCAGTAGGGGGTGTGGCAGTCCTTTGTGTGAGGGCAGGCCCTCCACCCTTCCAGCCCAGGAAGACCCATTCAAAATGCAGATGTATGCAAGTGAGGCTGAGTACCCTGTGTTTGGGGTGTGTCTGAGTGAATGCACAAGGAGCTGTCAACTAAACCTAGCCAGACGTGGATTGAAGGGCACAACAATATTTTAGTGCAAAGAAATGCTCACTTTCTAAAAGTGCCATTTCTAGAATAGTAATATTAAATCCGACTTCACCAGTCAGCAGGATTTTATATTACCATTCTGGCCATACTAAATATGACCTTCCTGCTCCTTTCAGATCAGCAGCTGCCACTTCAACAATGTATGAGGGCAGCCCCAATGTTAGCCTATGAAGGGAGCAGGCCTCACAGTAGTGCAAAAACTAATTTAGGAGTTTTACACTACCAGGACATATAACTACACAGGTACATGTCCTGCCTTTTACCTACACAGCACCCTGCTCTAGGGGTTACCTAGGGCACACATTAGGGATGTCTTATATGTAGAAAAAGGGGAGTTCTAGGCTTGGCAAGTACTTTTAAATGCCAAGTCGAAGTGGCAGTGAAACTGCACACACAGGCCTTGCAATGGTAGGCCTGAGACAAGGTTAAGGGGCTACTGAAGTGGGTGGCACAACCAGTGCTGCAGGCCCACTAGTAGCATTTAATCTACCTGCCCTAGGCACATGTAGTGCACTCTACCAGGGACTTACAAGTAAATTAAATAGTCAATCATGGATAAACCAATCAATAGTACAATTTAAACAGAGAGCATATGCACTTTAGCACTGGTTAGCAGTGGTAAAGTGCCCAGAGGTCAAAAGCCAACAACAACAGGTCAGAAAAAATAGGAGGAAGGAGGCAAAAAGTTTGGGGATGACCCTGTCAAAAAGCCAGGTCCAACAATTTTTTTTTAATTGTTCCTATTTATCTTTTTAATCCAACTTTGTATTTATATGGAGCATTGTGAAACAAGGTACTCAGCAAACTCCTGACTAGAAAAAGGTGGGCCATTATCAGTTCTGAGTTCATCCAACAGACCATAAGTTGCCACAATCGCTTCCACCTGGGGTATGGTCTGGTCAGCTATCTTCAACTCTAGAATCTCAACTTTCGGGTATTTTGAGAAGTCATCTATTATTACCAACATGTGTTGGCAGTTGGGCAGGCTGCCAATATCTGCACTTTATCAGTGCCAAGAAATGAGAGAAATGGATTCAGGTGCAGGTCGATTGGCCGGGCCAGTGGTTCAGACTTTCCACCCGGTCATCTGAACCAGGGAACCAGACTGTGCATCTGAGCCTACACTTCCTCCTAACCACACCTTGATGTGTGGAATGGGCTAGATCAACCACCTGTTTTTGCACTAATGCCAGAGTTACCAATCGAGGACCTCCTAATAGACACCCTTCAGGAGAGAACCCTAGTTCATCCCAGACATTATGTAGTGATGACAATGTCAACCTGCCATCATCCGTTTGATGATAGTCATGTTGAGTGAGGGTGTGCCATGATCAGGAAGCCACTGCTGATATGACTAACTAAAGGCGGTCATCTGACTAGATAACAACTACAGTGTCATCCAGAGAGGCCATGATCACTCTTCCACCAACCTCACGTACTACTCCACATCTTCAGCATCTGATTCTTCACTGGCAGAGGCTGGCCTCATGTGGCTAGAGAGATAATCAGCTGGGTTTTCAGATCCTGGATGATACATCATTGTGAAATGGTATTCCTGTAGTTGCAGGATCCATTTCTCAATCCTGGCAGGTGGTTTTGATGATGATCCTGTGAAGAGAGAGATTAGTGGCTTGTCGTCTGTGCAAACTGTAAACGGATAGCCGTAAAGATACAGGTGAAAATGACATCACCCCCAGTGGACCACAATGGCTTCCGTCTCAATGTGAGAATAACGCTGCTCCGTTTCTGTTAGGGTGCAACTAGCATATGCCACTGGAGGCCATTCATCACTGTCCTGTTTTTGAGAGAGCACAGCCCCGAAACCTGCAAGGTTTCTGAAACATGATGAGAGTCAAAGTAATATAAATACAACATACACTGTTCCCCAGAGAAAAGAAGAACAACACAGGGCAACCCTTATGCTAGAAGCAAGTGCCCTCACACACCCAATTGGATGTCATGCTTCATCATCGGGCAAGCTCCTCATCAGACCGGCGCTGCAATGTCTGACGGGCACCCCTGTAGGGGGCTCTTTGCCGGAGATCTTTTCTCGGTAGCACTGTGCCGTGATGAAACAAACATAGAGAGATCAATGCCCACCTACAGGCACTACAGAAAGAAGGAGAGAGAGACAAAGGAGGCTCACAACCCGGACAGGACACCAAATTTTAATGATCAGGAAAGGGTGATGGCCAAAGCAATAAACACATATAAAGGAGTGTGGGGAATGAGATATTGCTCAGACACTCTCATAATACAAGTGAAGGGGATAAGGGACTGCCTTAAACCCCTGGAGACAGGTTCAACATGTTTTGTGTCTAAACGGTCCAAATGGATCCATCGACACTTCATCAGGACCAAAAAACTCAACTAAACAGTTCTCCTATTGATTAAATCTCAAGACCTCAATATGTCACAAACTGTCAGTCACATGAAACTTTAGTCACTTACTACAAAAAGGCTGCATGTCAGGCTAGTCTAATGTAAGGGTCAACCTGTTGGAAAAACAAACAAGAAGGCATATATCTCGTATCAATTGTATGTCAAATCAATAAGTGCACACAGGTAATAAAGGTGGCACGCAGTGAACTCACAGTGTTATCATGCTTAGTGGTAGTGTCTGGAACAGAAGAACCTTGGCTTACCGTCCCACATTTAGGATCCAGCTCCATAGGTAAACACGAGCCAAGGGGAAAGCATAATCACTACAATGGTTTAACACATAGTTATTAGTGTAAAACATTCTGGATATATGTACAAGTAATCATACAGGCCCCCTCAGTATCGACCCCCATGTGCTCAGAGAAAATAAGAAGCCTAACATAAAATTCTACTGGCATCCCAAGAAAAGGTGTTGAACACATCTAGGAAGTATCTGTTTCTCTAATCTATTCATGTGGGGAGACTCCCCTTAACCAACTATGTAATGTAATATGGACAAATCCAAATAAATGGAGCATGGAAAAAAGCCGACAGGGATCATAAGTTTAATATCCAAGTCTAGTTCTGCATAGACAGACAACTAAAGAGTGTTAAAGGGAGCCCTAATGGGCACGATCCTTGGAAGCTGAGCGCGAGAGAAGCGGCAAGGGCTCAGATCCACCATCGTGAAAGCAGACTTACTTGATGATAGGACACACAAGGTCATGTGTGCACTATGGTAAACACAGACAACAGACTCGCTCCAGAGTCCCGCTGTAAGCATAAAAAACAGACTAGTGGAGCAGATACAAGCGATTGTGCTTCAGCTTAGGTCGAAAGTATCATATTAGGTAGAAGTCAAGTTAAAAAAAACTTGTTCTTGTTAAAGTAAACTCAGACCCACAGTAGTCACAAATGTATTAAATAAAAATGTCCTGACACAGGGAGAGTATCTAAAGGGTACATCTAAGGCAAATGCAAAGGTATAAAGGACAGCTTAAGTCTGGGGTGGAAGAAGACAATTGCTAGGGGTTGTCCTTGTACATCAGTTGATAGCAGCATGAAAGGTGGATGCCGGTTTCATATGAGGAGTGCCACATCCTCACTAAAGTTGAACACAGTGCCCCACAGTAGTCACTTGTGTCTCTAGTAAAGATACCCTGATACAAAAAGAAAATGTAGAGGACCAGCATCAGGAAGTCAAAAAAAGGTTTGAGTTAAAACAAATGGCAAGGGTGGAAGTTGAAAAAAAGGAGTGTTGATAGAACTCCAAAAGTAAGTGTTGCCCTTGAGTCAAAACCTTGACCAGTTAGGGAGGTGTCAGTCACCTATTCATGTATCGTCATTGTTAAAAAGCTGAAAGGTTATCAACGGGCAAAATGCAACCAGGGAAGTCATCATTGAGCCCATGGATATGAGTCCCCAATTTAAATATCCAACGTTGCTCAGTTGTGAAAAGGAAATGCGAATTGCTACTGTCGTGCTTTGGGGAGTATAGGACTACCCACCACATATCATCTGGACTGTGGCGCAGTTCCAAAAAGTGTCCACTAAGCTTAGTGGTAATACGACCACATCTTATGTTCATTGATCCTTATTTTGGCTGGTCTGGTGGTCATGCCAATGTAACGTAAGACACAAGGGCACGTTATTATGTAAATACAGTTACGTGTGTTACAATTGGTGTGTTTGACAAGTTGCCATGTACCTAATGGTTCCAGGTCTAAAGTGTTCAAACGTCGGGTGAAAGGACAGACATTACACTGACCACAGGGAAAATGGCCTGAAACGGGCTGAAGATTCCACAAGGTCGTCTGTTTCGTATCTACAGATAGTGTGGGTGGGCGAGTATGAACCACTATATCTCTGATGTTGTTGGTCCTTTTAAAAGCAAACAGAGGTTTTGGAATGGATGTGCCTAGGATCGACCATCTTTTGTTAATCAATTTCTTAAAATTGTTGGACAATGGGGTAAACGTAGACACACAAGTCAATCGGTTATCAGGTACCCTCGGGACGGTAGTCAAAAGTGTGTCTCTGTTGTTGTTGAGAGTCAAAGTAAGCCAGCCTGGTTTACAGTGACAGTGCTTGTTTTGTTGTTTGAAACATTTCTTCTTGGGCAGGCCCACATTTCTAAACTGCATTTGTTTTTGTCAGTTTTTGAAGGGGAGTTGCGAGTGTGGGTAAAGTTTTAATGAATCAGTCACAATATGTGACCCTCCCACAGAAACTGCGGACTCCTGTAATGCTAGTTGGGGCCGGGCTCACTAGATTTCTTCAACTTTTGCGGGATCCGGCATGACCCCATTTTCAGAAAAACGATATCCAAAGAACACTATCTCTTTTTGGCAAAATGCCAAATTCTCTTGGAGTGGGGTGAGACCACTGTCTTGCAATCATTTGAATGCTGACCTCAGTCTGTCAAGATGTGCGATGATTGGGGTATGCATCAGGATATCATCACTGACGTTGATGACCTTATCAACACCAGCAAACAGGCCCTGATGGTTGCCGCATTTGACACCCCTATACTGAGGCATTTGTATCTTTGTAGGTCCACATGACTCCAGAGCCAGCAGCAGTTGATGGTATCCTGCTCAGAGATCCATCTTTGAGAACCATCTCAAACCACTCACTTCTGCTATGATATCATTCATAGTGAGTGCCAGGCAGAGTTCACACCAGATGGCCATATTGGGTATTTGCATGTCAACATAAATCCTGACTTCACCGGGCTGTTTAGGCTTGCGGGTGACTACAATTGAGTACACCCAGGGCGTAGGATACTCTACTTTCTCAATGATGTCTGCCTGTTCCAGTTTTCTCTTTTTGTTCTCTGCTTTTGGATACAGAAGAATGGCCACCCAGTGATGTCTCAGTGCTGCTGGCTGGATCAACTCGCCTATATGGAGGTGGATGTGGTGGTCCTTCAGTCAACCGATTCCTCGGAATAGCTGGAAGTACTCAGTTAGCAAATCGTCTACACTCCCCAGGCGTATGCTGAGAGCAAACATCGCTAGGTGAAGTCGTTTTGCTGTGTGACAACTCAGTAACATTCCAGTGCCACTCTTTGTGATGCATACCATCGCAAGTATGGAAAGCAACTCATGAGAGATTTCTGTGGTGAAAACTCCTGCCAGTGGGAGTGGCATTGAAGATCAATAGACAAACACCTTGGTGACATTGGGGTGCAAAACAGGCTGTAGCAGGAGAGTTTTCAGTACAGACTGCTCAAGGATGTTTATTGAGGGCCCTGTGTCAATCAGGGTGGGAACCTGATGGCCGGATAGGAGGTCTGCGCACTTGGGAATGCACCGTTGAGGGTACTCTCCTGGTTGCTCGGCATGTATGACATCAACCGCCCCCTCCACATTATCATCATTCATGTATTCTTCATCATCTAGGGCTTCAGGGGTCTGCATGACAATTGATTTAGGTCTACACGCCTTTTGAGGGGCCGAGGAGGGGCATACCTTGGCAAACTGATTTAGTTTATTACAGGCAGTACATCTCTTGCCCTAAGCAGGGCACAACCCATGCTGAGGGCAGGATCCTTTGCACGTGCAACACACCTTGGAACCCATAGCAGGCTTGTGCTGGGTCTTCCTTCTACCCACTCCCACAGCCGCCATTTTATTGACCGGTTCAGTCTTTACTTGTTGTTGGAGTGCCACTTCCATGTGTGCAGCACGCACTTTAGAGAGTTCCTTTGACCTCGCCATCGTGAGTATATCAGCCATGGACCTCCCTGGGACCTGTAGAATATTTGCCCTTAGTTTGACAGATGTACAACCCTGTATGAACTGTGCACGAATCTCATTCTAAGTGTTGGCCAGCATGCAAGTGCTAGCAAGTTATTTTAGTCGTGCTTAAAAAGTTTCTACCAATTCCTTAGGAAGCTGCCTGGCTTGGCATAGGAGGAGTTGTTCATAGTCAGGACTCACAAGAGGCTCAAAGTGCGAGGTGAGGGCTTGTTCCAGAGTAGCATATGTAAACAGTGGGCCTTTCCCTACCACCACTTTCCCTAGCTTGTGAATGGCAGCACCCCTGAGGTGCAGAAGTAGGGGCTTTGGCCTTCATTTTCTAAAGCTATTGCAGCAAAATACACTTCCAGTCTCTCTACCCAGTCTTTTCATTGTGCTGTGTGTGCAGATGGGGTCCTTCTACGACAAAAGGCTCAACGGGGTGTACCAAAGCCATACCAGGTCAAGCAGGTAGCCACATTTGTAGTATGAAGAAGGTGGAGCAAAAGTATGCACTGGGGCCACTTGTGATGGGACAGGTACCAGGAGGCAGCAGGCAGCATAAGACATGGCTCAGCGTACAATACAGGCATAGAAACTTTTCACATTCAGGCAAACAGCAGCTGGGCTCACTAGGCTGATCACCATGTGCAGCAGACAAATAGTGCAACAGTAAAACGCTCTGGGACACGGAGTTGATGGATGCACAGAACATGCTGCAGACGGGGTCAGCCAGGAGCAGGAGAAATGCCCACCACAGGCCTGAAGAACAGTCGATGCAGCTTGCCTTTAATTGGCACGAGCAGCTGCATAGTGTGCAGCCAGGCTACAGAGCAGACAGGAAGGCTCTCGGACCCCGACACGGAGAAAGCATGTAGCGCCGACAGCACCAGTAGGGATCAGCGTATGGCATGGAGATGGCAATGCCAGATCAGGTCCATGGGCAGGAACAAACCTCCCACTCGTTGCTAATTTGATGTGTATCCTAGCGTGGCCTGGAGTTGAGTCACAGGTGCAGCATGAAATAAAGGGAGAGCCGACACCAGTGAGTTTGTTTAACCTGCTGACTGTGAGGTCCGGGCCTCGAGTCTTTTTATTATATTCCCTGTCACGCCATTACCCATACCATTTGAATCATGCATGACGGGGTTTCTCTGTTTTTCCCTCCTTTATTTACGTTTACAAATGGGATGTTCCACAAGTTCCAAACACAACACTCCTCAATGCACTTGCAGGTGTCAAAACTCCCACCCAGCCATGCACAGGACTAATTTGTGAAAAATGATCAGCAGCAACGTTTATCGCTGTAGGTAGGAAGAAATGCAGAAACAATGGTGGCATCAGATTTAGGAGGGTCAGACAAAAATATGTGGTGATTGGGCCCCCCGCCACACCATGCCAATGAACCCACTGATGTTCCAGCACATAACGTTGTGCCAAACATGTTGCATGATGAATTTGTGTTGGTGATGTTATTGAGTAGCATTTTCAGCCTAGGTCATTCTCCTGGTGAAGCTAACATGTACTCCTGCTAGAGATGTTCTCCTGGAATTAACCTTTCCTTTATTAAGGTACAGTAATTTGTAATGTGGTGCAACTTACACACCTTTTATTTTACCCTGCAAGAATTGTTGTGTTACTTACAGCATGGGAACATTTGTTTAGAAAACAAGCAACATCCATCCGTCTTGCAAAAGTAAATATGCAAGTTACATGTTTTAATTTGCCTGTGCTTTTTGACTTGTGCAAGCAACTCTTCTGTTCACCATTCTTGTAATCCTGAGATGCAGAGCGCAGTGCGGAAGTCTGTGACATTGCTAGCAACTGCCTAAGGTACTGCAGCCTGCATGAGGAAGGTACAGATTGTAGCTTTCCAAGATTGTGCAAATGTGCACATTAAAATAGTCCTGGTAGGAAACAAATAGACAAATCCAATAGGTCTGCACCACTGCCGACAGCGGCGAAACGCAGTAGCTCTGTCAATGCATGTTCTTTTTTAATCTAGAGCTCCTGGGAAGACTAACTCTCTCATTGCTCGCCCTTAATGGCTGATCTGCACTGCTGAGCTCTTCAAAGGATACCCTTCTTGAGCATGTGTGTGAACAGACAGTAGATGGAATCTGATGCAACATCCTGACTTGTAAGTTTGTAATCACTGGCACAAGTGTAGGAAAGCTATCAAACGCAATGATCTGTGAGTGTATGTAACGTGCAGTAAAGAGGCCAGGCTGTTCTCTTGTTTAGGGGTGGCATGGCAAAACCAATCACGACCGCCTCAGATGATGCTAATCAGAAAAAGGTTTTCGAGGAGATGTGATCTGTGGTCTAATCTAGTGTCTAAATTGCCAACTCTGGGACCCGGCACCTGGATTTTAATTTCCAGTATTGGCATAATGTAATTATGTAATTTGGTTGCCCTAATCGTAATTTGATGCAGACTTGTATCGCTTCCCAGCTAGCCCTCTTGTGTAGCACTCCACTGACACGCAGGCTGGAGCTTAAGTGGCACCGCATCCACACATTTATGGGTCACAGTTACGTTGTCTCTCATCCTAATGTCATCCAGGCAGAGACTACACAATTCACTGGCCTGACTTCTAAACTGGAGGTAATATAGTTATTAACGGAGGGTCAACCAGACATCATTAACTGACTGTTAAAATGACTTTGGTCCTGATTATGAGTTGAGTGGGGTTGAATCCCTGTGTGAAATACCACTCCACACAATTATGAGTGTTCCAACATCAGACCCATTATACCGACCAGAAAAGTCCAGCTCCTAAAGTCTCTTTGGGAGAAGGGTGCAGTGCAGCTTGTGGTAGGTCCCCTCCCAAACCTTTGCCAAACCACAGGGATCACATAATGCTTCCCTCTGCAAAACTAAAAAGGATATGGCTTCTTGGCAATGGCGTTGCCCCCCTAGCTAAGAGCCAGCAGATGAAAAATAAAACAATAGCTTACTATCATTTTATTTTTCATCTGCTTGCTCAACCAGCAGTGCAGGGAGGGGCTGAGCCACGGGGCGGGGTTGGCGGGGAGGCGGTGCGGGGGTAGAGGGCAGGGGCAGTAGAGTGGGTGTTTTGCCAGCTGCCTTAGGCCAGCCGAACCCACATGCGCACTTAGGTTTCTCCAACAGCTGGGCTGGAGAAACTGCACAGACCCCAGGGTTGTGCCCAATCCTGATGCTGCTTTCATGCTATGTTTGGCATGAAAGCAGTGCCAGGATTGCTGGGGAGCCTGTGCTGGTGCCCTGGTGAATGCTGGGACACCAGAACAGCATAGGAGTGAGGTGGCAGCGGCAGTGACAAGAAGTGTAATTTTTTGTTTGTTTTCCCCTGTGGTCACCCCTGCCCCCCTTGACATTTTGGGTGGGTGCCGCTGAAACCCACATTCTCCCACTCTCTTCCCTGCCTTCCACAGTCCCTCCCTCCCCATGCTACAGTCCTCACAGGCTTTTACAGCCTTCCCAGAGAAGGTGGTATTCATCTGTATTAAAACCATTGGAGTTGGATAATGCCAAGCTATAAGTCAATGTTGGCAGAGTTATTCTCTATTACAAGGGTTTTAACACACATTACAGCACTGGAACGTTGAGAGCTCCGTTAAAGACAATTGAGCAGCAGTGGTCTATGTAAGCTCGAATCGGTCTAAGCTCTCAACATTAGAATGTCGTAATGTCCTCGGCCTTTATCTTTACCCTGCCTCTCTGAAATATATGGATTGGGCATGGGAAAGCAAAAGGCAGAGGCCATGCAACAGACTACTGGGATCCTTCACCCTTCCCTCTACCAGCTCGGTGTCACTAGGGCTTCAGAAGGAGAGAGGGATGAATGTTGCTCAGCTCCTGACAGTCTGCTTTCACATAGTTGCTATGTAAGATCAACAATTAATAGCTGTGGCCCTGGGCGCGACTGTTAACAAATGAACATTCACACAAGCGCTATGAAACAAGGACATCGGTCCTCGGAGGATTTGAACCCCCATGGTCTCTGCTGCCTTTAATTTCTCAAGTAAGAGATTCCTCCCTCATGGGTCCTGGATATTCTAATAGCAATTTAGCCCCCTGTAGCTGTGCTATACCAGGGCATTAAAGACACACTTCAGCGCTTGGCTCGGAGCGGCCTTTAAGGGCCAGTATAGCCGGCTATGGGTCTATAAAGCTGTAATAGCAGGAATTCTGTGTGAAAATTCCGGCTAGAACTCCACTCATTTCCACATTAATCCTAATCTGAAGCTTTAGGTTGTAACTGTTTATTTTTATTTTGCCTTTTATTATGTCAAACTTGAATTTGCTGCCACTGAGACTGTATAAATCAAATGCCTTGTTTACTATTTGTCATGGTTTGGGCACCTTCTGATTGTAATCTTCCTTGCAACTATTTTCTTTGTTATTTTTGTAAATACATATGCTAGTGCTGCAAACATGGTAATATGAGGATTTGAGCAGTACTAAATATATATATATTTTATTTTCAACAGTTACAATGCCCTTGGTGGTATCAGAGACAGCAACCAACCTACCCTATGTGAACACGGACATAACCACAGCTACGATACTCAGCATCACTCCAAGAACGCACTTCACAGAGGCCCCCGTGGAGAGTGCAACAAAAGACACTGCACCAAATTCATCAGGAATTGTGACATCACATTCATACATGTCAGTAGAAAGCACTGCAGAAGCCACAAAGGCTAGCATCGTAGAAGAAACCACAAAAATAGGGTCAACAGCAGAGACTGCAATGGTAAATATCACAAAAGAGATCAACGGGGGAGACATTGTAGCAGATACATTATTACACACCACAGTGGAGACTACACAAGCAGACATCCCACTAGTCACCATATCTTCAACAGTAGATACCACAGCAGAGAATCTAACAGAAAGCAGAACAGAAGATAATCAAACAACTGAAACCACATCAGGCGCTTCAAGAGCAGGCACCACACAAGCAGCTCCAACAGCAGACACTATAGCACAGTCTTCAACAGCAATCCTCAGAGACAAAACAACTGAAGACATCACCTCAGAGGCTACAGGAGAAGACACCCCAGAAAAGACTCCAACTATAGGCGCCACAGGTGATAATCCGACAGTAAACATTACAGCAGAGAATGCTAATTTAACCACCACAGAAAGAACTCCAACAGCAGCAACCACGACAGAGACTACAGTCGTGAGTGCCACAGAACAATTTTCATCAATAAACTCCAAGGTTGAGACTGCAGGAGTGGCCGCCACAGCAAAGACTTCAATGATAAGCACAGTACTAGAGACCACAGGCAGCACACATGAGACTACAACACTGTACACCACAAGAGAGGCTACAACAGGAAGCGCTACTACATTTATTTCAATTATTCCATCCTGGGCCTCAACATTACCTCTGATTGCAGAGACTACAAAAGTCAGTACCATGGAAGAGAGCATAACACTAAACAAGACATTAGGACCCACAGCAATTAACATAACATTAGGAAGCACACCAGTGACAACCACAGAAGGTGCGACACCATTGAACACAGCTCTAGATATCACAACAAAGACCTTAACATTAGGAACCACGTCACCAGTGCTTACAGTAGAGACTACAGTACCAGGAACCACAGCAGTAAATACATCAATAGGAAGCATGCCACTGACAACAAAAATAGAGAGCACAACTGTAGTCACTGCAACAGTAGGAACTATGCCATTTAATGCAACTTTAGGAAGTACTCCACCGACAAGAGCAGCAGGCACAGCACAACAAATCCCAACAGTAGGCACCACTACAGAGACTTCAACATTAGGAACCACAACAGTGAATACAACATTAGTAAGTATACCAGTGACAGAAAGTGTAGGTCCAATGCTAGTGATGACACCATTAGAAACGACACCAGTGAATATAACATTAGGAATCAAACCAATGGAAGCAACAGTAAGCATTGATTCATTAAACACAACAATAGACACCATAGCATTGGCTACAACATCAAGAACCACAACATTAAATACAACATCAGTGGCAGCAACAGTAGGCACTAAACTAGGTACCACAACATTAGGAATCACAGCAGTGAACACAACATTAGAAACCACACCAAAGACAGCAAAAGGTATCACACCAGTGAACACTGAAATAGGCACCACAACATTAGGAACTGCACCAGAGAATATAACATTAGAGACCACTCCAGTGATAACAACAGTAAGCGCAGCCCCATTAAGCACAACAGAAGGACCTCCACAAGTGCCCACGTCATTTGGAACTAGAGCAGTGAACACAACGTTAGAACCCACATCAATGACAATGCCAGTAGTAACTGCATTAGTGAGAAAAACAAAAAACACAATATTAGGAACGACACCAGTGAAAAATACATTAGAAACCATTTCAGTGACAACAGAAGGTACAGCAACAGTGAATACAACAGTAGCCACTACAGCAAAATCTGTAGTTTTAGCAACCAGAGCAGTGAACAGAACATTTCCATCCCCATCTATTACAACAGAAGGTATCACAGTAGTGAACATTGCAACAATCACAACATTAGGAACCACACCAGAGGACATAACAATAGAGACCAGTCCAGAGATAACAGTAAGCACGGTCCCACTCAACGCAATAGTAGGATCCCCACAAGTAACCACAGCATTTGGAACCACAGAAGTGAACACAACATTAGAAACCACAACAGTGACATCAAAAAGTATCACACCAGTGAACACTGCAATTGTCACCAAGACATTAGGAACCGAACCTGTGAACATAGCATTAGAGACCAGTCCACTGATAGCAACAGTAAGCGCAGCCCCATTAAGCACAACAGAGGGACCTCCACAAGTGCCCACGTCATTTGGAACTACAGCAGTGAACACAACATTAGAACCCACACCAATGACAATGCCAGTAGTAACTGCATTAGTGAGCAAAACAAAAAACACAACATTAGGAACGACACCAACGAAAAATACATTAGAAACCATTCCAGTGACAACAGAAGGAACAACAACAGTGAATACAACAGTAGCCACTACAGCAAAATCTGTAGTTTTAGCAACCACATCAGTGAACAGAACATTTCCATCCCCATCTATTACAACAGAAGGTATCACAGTAGTGAACATTGCAACAATCACAACATTAGGAACCACACCAGAGAACATAACAATAGAGACCAGTCCAGAGATAACAGTAAGCACGGTCCAACTCAACACAATAGAAGGCTCCCCACAAGTAACCACAGCATTTGGAACCACAGAAGTGAACACAACATTAGAAACCACACCAGTGACATCAAAAGGTATCACACCAGTGAACACTGCAATTGTCACCACAACATTAGGAACCGAACCTGTGAACATAGCATTAGAGACCACTCTACTGATAACAACAGTAGGCAGAACACCACTAAGCACAACAGTAGGCCCCCCAAAAGTGACCACAGGATTTGGAAGCACAGCAGTGAACACAAAATTAGAAACCACACCAATGACAATACCAGTAGCTACTTCATTAGGGAGCACACTACTAAGAGCCACACCAGTCATCAAAACATTAGGAACCATTTCAGTGGCAACAGAAGGTACAGCACCAGTGAATACAACACTACCTACTACAGCAGAGTCTGTAGTTTTAGGAACCATTTCAGTGGCAACAGAAGGTACAGCACAGGTGAAGACACCGGTAGCTTCTACAGCAATGTTTACAGTTTTAGGAACCACAGCAGTGAACACAACATTTGCAAAAACACTAGTGACAGCAAGAGATATCACACCAAGGAGCACTGCAATTGTTACAACAACATCAGGAACTGCAGTAGAGAACATAACATTAGAGACCAGTCCAGTGATAACAACATTAGGCACGATCCCAGTAAGTACAACAGAAGGCTCCCCACAAGTGAGCACAGCATTTGGAACCACAGCAGTGAACACACCATTAGAAAACACACCAATGCCAGTGAGCACAACAATGACCACAATATTAGGAGACACATTAGTCAGTAAAGCATTAGAAACCATTCCAGTAATAGATAGTACAGCACCAATGAATTCAACAATATCCACTACAGTAGAGTCTGATGTTTTAGGAACCACAACAGTGAACACAACATTAGAAACTACTCCTGTGAAAAGAACACTAGGCACTACCCTTGTGACTACAACATTAGGGATCCAACCAGTGAACACAACAGCAAGTATTGCACCATTGAAAACAACTATCAGCATCACAACTGAGAGTGTATCTGTAAATAGCACCAGTTCTACAAGGATACCGGACATACCAGACACCACTACAGGAGCAGGTAAGTTTGCAATGTCACAACTCTTAAAGCTATGTTAGGAATACATTTGACTCAGTATTTTCATTGCAGAAAATGTGATTTGTTGATTACTCCCTTAACAGATGCAAATTATTGCTCCTTTACTCCACTCATTCCTCTCATGCCCTAACCCTTGATTTGCCAAGAATAACATAACACAAAAGAACAGTACAAACCTGTCGTATTCTCATCCCTACAAGACAGACCATTGTTTCAGATGCCTTCTTCAACAAATGTGCAATTACCTGAACAATTTGCAGTAGGTGTCACTAACCTGGGAAATATGTATTTTAGATCACAAGCCATTGTGACATTTCATAGACTGTATTTCAGCAAATATTGTGAAAGACATGAGCACTTCTTTCACTTTTTACTTGGCAAAGATAATCAATACATCTCAGTAACTGTTTGCCTGAAAAAAGGAAAGGTCACAACTTAAAAACAAATAGTGATACAGACATTAAATACTTAAAGCAGACCCTGGGCCTCATTTTCAAAAACTGATACATCATCATCGATGTGTAAGAGTTCTTGTGCCAGGTGCACATCCCCTAATGGATTTACAATACAGAACTCCATGGGAACCTTTTTCACAGATGTGTCAGAAATTCTGAATCAATCCCCGTCGTCAGGATGAATGGGGTATGAAGGCCCTAGGACCTTCCATTTGTAACATATCATAGTCAATCTGACAAAGAGACCAATCCGGGGTTTCAGCCAATCAGGCTGCTTTGCCCTCTTGAACACTCCTGTGAGACCCTCCAGTCCCTCAGATTTTCAACCGAACAACATGTTAGGGAGTCTCCACTGAGCACTGCTCAGTCATACCAACATTGATATATATTTCAAAGAATTTCTCAACATTTCTGTGCTTTGGGAGAATTTACCTTTGCCCCATACTGCTTTTTTGCTACAAATCTGACTTCATCTCTGATCTCATCATGTCAAATAAGGAGAAGAAAAGTCTCTTCAGGCTCTGAAGTGCCTGTGGTAACAAAAGACTTCATTTCGATGATCCTCATTGGGACTGCATTTTTTTGCCTTTATCCAGATCATACAGCTAAAGACTTTAAGGTATGTCGTACCTTTTCTACAAAGACTTTGAAAGACAGAGAAGGAAGGCAGCTGATTTGTCTCCAGAAGCTCAAAACTAGGAAGGAGCCTGTGTCTGGGTCTCACAGCAAGGACTCCTCTGTGCTCTAAAGGAGATCACATAGAAGGGAGAGATCACCCCATTCTCGCTCCTCCTGTGAACAGCCTAAAAAGCCTAAAAAAAGACCACTCATGGATCTTACAAAGCCCGCAGTCCTTCAAAATCTCCTCAGGAATATAAGCTTAACTTCAAACAAAAGGAGAAAAAAGGGCCATCTGCCTCTTCAGAAAAGCTTAAAAAATCATCCTCTGAACAACTTCCACTTTCGCTTCAGATTCGTCATTCATTTAAAAAAACCTTCTTCGGCCCCATCGGCTGACAGATCGTGGATGAGAGTCCCACCACCAACGAAAACCTTGTTGTCTGTGTCATTTGTGACAAAGAACTACACAGCAGATTAACAACGGCAACTACAGGCACTATCTCCATGCTGTCCACCACTTCTCCCGGCATGTACAACTATACTGTTGACGCTGAAGATTTCCCTAATGACGGTCATTGACGATGGTCAGACCAACAACAACTGACGGAACACATGGTTGTCTTGGTGATGATCCTTCCAAACTCGTCAACCATTACTGCATTTAGACAGCTTGCAGGTTCTGCCATACTCTGGAGGCAAGGATGGCTCAAAGCTCCCTTGGTTAGCCATTAGGTACAAAACAAAAAATTGGATCTTCCATTCGATGCCTTACAAACCTTAAATATGGACACAGATATAGCTAAATTGCTGAGGACTCTTCAATTCAGGAAGTTGCCCTTTGGGGGTACCAGAGAATGAGCTTTTCCATCTTATAGGGAAGGAGGGGAGGTTATCAATAATATTGGTACCCCTTCTATTCTCTACCTCACAGCAATTGCGTCCGCAATACTCTCAATTGCAACCGCCGCAAGCAGCCTACAAAAGGTTCACGCCTAAAGGCAGAGCAGGAAGTCAAGAAAGGATGCTGTTCATCATCAATTACCTCTTACCTCTTACAAGAAATCCTTTGTTCTGATGTCCCCTGCTCAAGCGGGTCAAGGAGCAGGAGGGCAGAATCGTGTCATGGGGGCTGCAACATATATCATCAGTAAATGCTGATTTCTTTTGTTAGGCTAGCTCACAGTACCACGTCCAAGCCCATAGCCTGCCCAGTGTAGTAGATGTTATATGTAACCTCAAACATGACCACTTTGATTCCCAAGGAATTTGTGGAAACAGATCTAACCCTATCATTGTATTACTCTTGCATGCCTAAGTTATACACAAGAAAGATACAAAAGTGCATTTTCAAAACATTTATTGAAATTATTGTATTCTTGTCAAGACACATTACTATTATCAACATCATGAGAATGGTGAAAAATACAACAATGTGTTACTAATGTTACTCTATCTCTATCTGCCTCTAGCACCTATACTGAAGAGAGCACACCCTGTGACAGATCAATTAGGATAGTCCAACCCTCATGTCTTAGTCTTACTCTAAGGTGTCAGACAGCCGCTGTAAGTGTACAGGCTATCTTCCTTCACAGTATGAAGTCAGCTGGGCTGCATCTCAGTCACAGTTCACAGCGTTTCCATGATGATCCCAGCATGTGCTCCTCTTGTTGGGGGTAACATGGATGCTGTTTATATAATAAAACACTGATTTCTACACAATGTACTCGGGGAAACTCCACTGGTGGCATGTGGAGTGAAACGGTAGTCCTGAAGGATGGCATGCAGTGAGCTCTTCATGTTCTCACCATTAGCCAATGCAATTCTCAGGACTTTATTTAAAGTTTGCATAAAACATTCTGCTTCATCTTTCGCTTGCAGCCAGCAGGGAGTGATTTTCCTTGGAAGGTCTGTCGCCACCCTCCTGTCTTTCTGTAAAGCAGCTCTGTCCATCCCTGATCCTGACCCTGGATACACTGCTGTCAGCTCTGCGCTGGGGGACCCTGTTTGGAGGTGGAACTTGACAGCTCGGAAAGCCAGGGTATCTCTCGGATCAGTGAGCGCTGGCGTTCCATCAACTTATCCCAGGCGTGCTGAATTCCATGCCGGCTTGTGACTGCAAAAGATCCTGCTGGCACCCAGAAGCGACAGTGAGCCCCTCCCTTGAAAAAGCACCCAGCTCTGTCCTCAATGCAGGTCAGGCTCCCACTGTGGAGCCATGGGGCTCTGTGTATGTAACAATGTCGCTGTCAGACTTAAGTAAAATTACTGACAAACACGTGCCGCTGCAGGGAAAGCTCACCGGGTCACACTGCTGTTGCCTGGGGTGGGACTACGTCCCCCAGGCTGCCTTGCACACAGCCACTGCCGCCTGACTGGCGCTACTAAAGCACCACCGGTCTTTGCAGCGTGGGACGTGCTGCTGCAAGGAAAGCTCACTGGGTCACGCTGCTGTTGCCTAGGGTGGGACTTCATACCCCAGGCTGCCTTGCCTTGCACACAGCCACTGCCTTCTTGTGCTGCCTTACAACAGCCTGAAGCGAGATGGCTAACACCTAAGAAACAGGCCCAAGATATAGGGAGAATTGGAGGCACCATATACATGACAGAGGTACCAAAGTTGACACCAGAGTCCTTGGAAACACAGGATTCTCTGATAAACAAGGTCACCTATTGGCCTAGGAGATATTTTAGAGGTGGGAAGACACAGCCAGCCAGGCTCAAATTTCGATTTTATTTCTATGTGTCTTGTCGACAAGCTGCTAGTGGATAATCTCATTGTCTTTGAACTGCGTACTTGTCATCTTAGGAATCTCAGGAGGGGTTGGTATTAGACTCAAACTTTTTGCACTCGCCATTAGTCCACCCACAATTTGTAAGGGTCTAGTGGATGGGAAGTGCGATCATAGCCAAAATCATGCCCTGGCTTTAGCAGCAAATAATCCCCACACACTACCAGATGTTGACTGACTATCCACTGATTCCTATCCATCAACCCCAGTTTTGGTCTCTGTGGGTAGGCGTAGGGTGTTAGATGAGTTTGTAGATTGCAGGAAAGTTCAGTATCCTGGGTTTAGAGCTTTGGAAAATAATTCTGAACTATCTATCAAGTCCTGGAATCTGGCCGGGCTGGGTAGTAGATTGCTGGATCCCGAGTGGGCCACCTACATTAGCAAGCAGGATGTATGCATATTCTAGGAGACTTGGGCCGAGGGCCCAGTCTTCCTGGATGATTTTTCATCCTATTGTGTGGCGGCCCAACCTGCAGATGGGGGCACTGGTTGAGCTAAGGGGGGTCTATTGATATTATTAAACAAGAAATTGCAGTCCGATCATTCAACACTAAAAATAGATTCCCCTGATACTGGGTGTCCAGCTTGAATTCAATCGAGGTCTTAAGGTAATAGTAATCAATGCATATGTAAGGTCAGTGTCACTGGGGATAGAGTGTCAGACCTTGGCTCAACTAATCAAATTCACGGATACCTTACATTTCTCCACTAAACTTGTGGTTGCATGGGATATGAATTGTACATTTGAACCCTCTGCTATAAATAGCGATCTAACAGCTGAAGAGGATGACCATTGGGGCATTCCACAACTGGCGAGCGAACAAGTGTGTACTTGCTCCTGTGTCACCCTCCAGCTGACATTGTGTTTCAAGTGTGGGCTTCGGGCTTGTAACGGTCGCAGGCGCTCCGATCCAAGCATCACCCCCACCATTAAGCACGGCCAACCTACTTGTGTTATTGACTATATCCTAGTGGATGTTAGGATGTGGCTGATGTTGGAAGATATGAGGGTTGATCCTTGCTCCTTACTTTATGCAGTGGTGAACTTAGGAGGTTTCAGAATACTTACCATGCTATGGTCCCAGAGCCACTTGTGGCCAATAATTATAAGCCTGTTAGCTGGCCAAAAGTGATGACCAATCGGAACTTGATCAAGGAGATCAATAAATTGTTTGTTGATGCCATGGCTAATTATGAAGAGCATGAGGTCGGAAATATCCCAATTCTCTGTATCCACGAGACACTGGTACATGAATTACAGAATGTCTTCTATAAAAAGATTACCACCAAGCAAACTGCTGTCACATATAAAACAAGTGAGTGGTTTAATGAGGATTGCTCTAGGGCTAAATTAGCATTAAAGTTAGCTGTTGTGTCTCGTTCTCAGGGGGGGATTGGAACAGCCAGACTAGCATATAATAGGACTATAGTACAGGCAAAGAAAAGCTGGGAAGATTCAATCTGGCAGAATCTGCTTGATGCAACTAGACACATTGATAATGTGACTTTTTGGAAGTTACTTTCCAATAGACATAAAGAGGGTAGGAGTACAATTCATACTCATATTCAACCAGAGAGCTGGGTGGACCACTTTACTACATTTATGCTCCATTCTGCAATTCTTCAACCTACGAATCATCAACCCACGATTCCTTCCCCCAGCAGCTGGCTAAAACTTATTTATTGTCAGACGACCTAGGAATGGACATTTGTAACTACGATGATCACATTGTCTTCACCTTGGGGGAAACTATTGCTGCAATTGATTCCCTAAAATCTTCTAAAGCTTCAAATCCAGATAAGATACCGTGGGACTTATATAAGTCCGAGCCAGTAATCTGGTCCAGTTATATCAATATGATATCAAATGCAATAGCAGCTGGGGGCCCAATGCCCAGTACTTGGAAAGGGGCTGAAATAATACCCATTTATAAGAAAGGTGAAGTGAGTTCCCCTGCTAACTACAGACCCATCAGCCTTATTGGTAATCTCCCAAAATATCTTTGCAAAATAACTTTTGGATAGGTTGTTGGATTGGGCTGATGCTTATCAAGTGAGCATGCCACTCCAGGCCAGTTTCCGCTCCAAAACTAGTACAGTGGATCAAGTTTTTAGGTTGACACTGATCTATTGAAAATATGTAACCCTTGCTAAACTAAATTTATATGTTGTTTTTGTGGATCTTCGGTCTGCTTTTGATATGCTACCTAGAGAGAAACTATGGGGTGTTTTAAACAAAATAGGTATTCCAGGAAACATAATTCATCTTTTACAGCGACTACACGAGGGTACATATGCTCAGGTGAGATGGGGTAATCATGGGGAATTAACAGACCATATTGCCATCCAGCGGGGGGTTCACCAAGGCTGTGTCCTGGCACCAACACTATTTACTTTATATGTAAATGAGGTGGTTCAAGCTGTGTCTCACTGCCAGAACGATGCTCCCTCCCTAAATGCCCAAAACATCCCTAAACTACTCTTTGCGGATGACTCCCTCCTCATCTCTAAGACTCCAATGGGGCTCCAGATTCTGGTTAATAAGTTTACAGCCTTCAGTGCAGACCGTGGGTTGGAACTGAAATTCAGCAAAACCAAACTAATGGTGTTTAGCCCAGGGCCAGCGACGAGATGCAGTATTACCATAGCTGGTTTTCCTCTGGATAAATTCAGCTTGATAGACTACTCGGGCGTGAGGATTTCCAATAATTTAAATTGGGAAGATCAGATCAGTAAAAATGTGTCTCTCCTCCAACATAGATCAGGTGCCATTTTACTCCTACATAAAAGTACTGCCATGGAAGCCGTTTCTCCGGCTATTAAGATCTATGGTGCTGAGGTGTGGGGATTCTGCAAAGCTCCCAAATTGTCTGTGAGTGAAAATATCACAGACAATGCCAGAGCACTATTTGCATGCCCAGGCAGCACTCCTTTGATTCCTATCTTTCTGGATCTTGGCTTTAATCTTATCTCAGATTCGTTAGCATTAAGACCGCTACTTTTTTGGGTGAGGATTTGGACCACCCCAGAGCTTACTATTTATAGGGACTCACTTCTTGACCTTTTAAAAAGACCTAATATAACTTCTATCCCATGGTTTGGGCATGTGTCAAACTGGTTCCGGACTTTGGGTCTTAGGGGTTATTGGGAGAACCCACAGGACTTAGGGAAGGCCCAGAAATAAACATTAAAAATAGCCTACTGGTCTCACGTTAGGAATAACTATATCCTTGGCACGTCCCATGGGTGGTTGACTAACCAATTCCTCGACTTTAAGTGGTACCCCCAGTATGAACCTTTTTTAGATCTCATCCCCGATCCCCTAGGAAAGAGCCTGTGTGCCTGTTTTTGCTATGGGTGTTTACCGTTAATGTCTTTCAGTAGTAGTTGGAGGGCATTGTCAGTACACAACCTATGTCCAGGCTGTAACGATGTCCCAGAATCGGTTGAACACCTTTTGTTTTTTTGCACAGCATATGCTTTTCCATGACGCTAGAAGATCAGCCCAGTATGTCAGAATTTGGGCATTAGACAATATGTTATTGCCCTTAGGATTTTAAAGAGCGACACTTCCATTGTACTGATACATGCAGTTAGCAAGTTACTTGTGGCTGCATGGCATATTCGCACTCGCCTTTTACAACATCAGTGATAGGTAAATATGTGGGTTATAGGGCAAGGACTAAGAGATTTCATAATTTTTTATTCTTAATATTGTATGATGTTTTTTAAATTGTTCCTATTTAACTTTTTAATCCAACTTTGTATATATATGGAGCATTGTGAAGCAAGGTACTCAGCAAACTCCTGACTAGAAAAAGGTGGGCCATGGTCAGTTCTGAGTTCATCCAACAGACCATAAGTTGCCACAATCGCTTCCACCTGGGGTATGGTCTGGTCAGCTATCATCAACTCTAGAATCTCAACTTTCGGGTAAGTCATCTATTATTACCAACATGTGTTGGCAGTTGGGCAGGATACCAATATCTGCACTTTATCAGTGCCAAGAAATGAGAGAAATAGATTCAGGTGCTGGTGGATTGGCTGGGCCAGCGGCTTGGCACATGGAACATTGTCTCACAGTACTTTCCACCCGGTCATCTGTACCAGGGAACCAGACTGTGCATCAGAACCTACACTTCCTCTTCACCACACCTTGATGTGTGGAATAGGCTAGATCAACCACCTGTTTTTGCACTAATGCCAGATTTACCAATCGAGGACCTCCTAATAGACACCCTTCAGGAGAGAACCCTAGTTCATCCCAGACATTATGTAGTGATGACAATGTCAACCTGCCATCATCTGTTTGATGATAGTCATGTTGAGTGAGGGTGTGCCATGATCTGGAAGCCACCGCTGATATGGCTAACTAAAGGCGGTCATCTGACTAGATAGCAACTACAGTGTCATCCAGAGAGGCCATGATCACTCTTCCACCAACCTCACATACTACTCCACATCTTCAGCATCTGATTCTTCACTGGCAGAGGCTGGCCTCATGTGGCTAGAGAGATAATCAGCTGGGTTTTCAGATCCTGGATGATACATCATTGTGAAATGGTATTCCTGTAGTTGCAGGATCCATTTCTTAGTCCTGGGAGGTGGTTTTGATGATGATCCTGTGAAGAGAGAGATTAGTGGCTTGTGGTCTATGTAAACTGTAAACGGATAGCCGTAAAGATACAGGTGAAAATGACATCACCCCCAGTGGACCACAATGGCTTTCTTCTCAATGTGAGAATAACACTGCTCGCGGATCTGTTAGGGCGCAACTAGCATATGCCACTGGAGGCCATTCATCATTGTCCTGTTTTTGAGAGAGCACAGTCCCCAAACCTGTACGGTTTCTGAAACATGATGAGAGTCAAAGTAATATAAATACAAAATACACTGTTCCCCAGAGAAAAGAAGAACACAGGGCAACCCTCATGCTAGAAGCAAGTGCCCTCACACACCCAATTGGATGTCATGCTTCATCATCGGGCAAGCTCCTTGTCAGACCGGCGCTGCAATGTCTGACGGGCACCCCTGTAAGGGGGCTCTTTGCCGGAGATCTTTTCTCGGTAGCACTGTGCCGTGATGAAACAAACATAGAGAGATCAATGCCCACCTATAGGCACTACAGAAAGAAGGAGAGAGAGACAAAGGAGGCTCAAAACCCGGACAGGACACCAAATTTTAATGATCAGGATAGGGTGATGGCCAAAGCAATAAAAACATATAAGGGAGTGTGGGGAATGAGATAATGCTCAGACACTCTCATAATACAAGTGAAGGCAGGGGATAAGGGACTGCCTTAAACCCCTGGAGACAGGGTCAACATGTTTTGTGTCTAAACGGTCCAAATAGATCCATCAACACTTCATCAGGACCAAAAAACTCAACTAAACACTTCTCCTATTGATTAAATCTCAAGACCTCAATGTGTCACAAACTGTCAGTCACATTGAACTTCAGTCACTTACTACAAAAAGGCTGCATGTCAGGCTAGTCTAATGTAAGGGTCAACCTGTTGGAAAAACAAACAAGAAGGCATACATCTCACATCAATTGTATGTCAAATCAATAAGTGCACACATGTAATAAAGGTGGCACGCAGTGAACTCACAGTGTTATCATGCTTAGTGGTAGTGTCTGGAACAGAAGTACATTGGCTTACTGTCCCACATTTAGGATCCGGCTCCATAGGTAAACACGAGCCAAGGGGAAAGCATAATCACTACAATGGTTTAACACATAGGCCCTCATTCCAACCGCGGCGGTCAATGACCGCCGGGTTGGTGGACCGCGGGAGCACCGCCGACAAGCCGGCGGTGCTCCAATGGGCATTCCGACCGCGGCGGTAAAGCCGCGGTCGGACCGGCAACACTGGCGGTCTCCCGCCAGTGTACCGCTGCCCATTGGAATCCTCCAAGGCGGCGCAGCTAGCTGCGCCGCCGAGGGGATTCCGACCCCCCCTACCGCCATCCAGTTCCCGGCGGTTCTCCCGCCGGGAACCGGATGGCGGTAGGGTGGGTCGCGGGGCCCCTGGGGGCCCCTGCAGTGCCCATGCCAATGGCATGGGCACTGCAGGGGGCCCCGTAAGAGGGCCCCTAAATGTATTTCACTGTCTGCTGCGCAGACAGTGAAATACGCGACGGGTGCAACTGCACCCGTCGCACAGCTTCCACTCCGCCGGCTCGATTCCGAGCCGGCTTCATCGTGGAAGCCTCTTTCCCGCTGGGCTGGCGGGCGGCCTGAAGGCGGCCGCCCGCCAGCCCAGCGGGAAAGTCAGAATTACCGCCGCGGTCTTTCGACCGCGGAACGGTATTCTGGCGGCTCCCGCCGGCCGCGCGGTGACCGCGGCGGGCGGGAATCGGAATGACCCCCATAGTTATTAGTGTAAACAATTCTGGATATATGTACAAGTGATCATACGGGGCCCCTCAGTATCGACCCCCATGTGCTCAGAGAAAATAAGAAGCTTAACACAAAATTCTACTGGCATCCCAAGAAAAGGTGTTGAACACATCTAGGAAGTATCTGTTACTCTAATCTATTCATGTGGGGAGACTCCCCTTAACCAACTATGTAATGTAATATGGACAAATCCAAATAAATGGAGCATGGAAAAAAGCCGACAGGGATCATAAGTTTAATATCCAAGTCTAGTTCTGCATAGACAGACAAGTAAAGAGTGTTAAAGGGAGCCCTAATGGGCACGATCCTTGGAAGCTGAGTGCGAGAGAAGCGGCAAGGGCTCAGATCCATCATCATGAATGCAGACTTACTTGAGAGATGACAATCCCCAGCACAGGACCTACCCATGGCTATGCCTCTGGATCGACAATCCGGGATGCGATCGCCTGAGTAAAAAAAGCCAGCACCACCCAGACTTCGATGGAGGGGCCCAGGCTCTGATAGGAAACACAAGGTCATGTGTGCACTATGGTAAACACAGACAACAGACTCGCTCCAGAGTCCTGCTGTAAGCATAAAGAACGGACTAGTGGAGCAGATACAAGCGATTGTGCTAAAGCTTAGGTCGAAAGTATCATATTAGGTAGAAGTCAAGTTAAAAACAACTTGTTCTTGTAAAAGTAAACTCAGACCCACAGTAGTCACAAATGTTTTAAATAAAAATGTCCTGACACAGGGAGAGTATCTAAAGGGTAAATCTAAGGCAAATGCAAAGGTATAAAGGACAGCTTAAGTCTGGGGTGGAAGAAGACAATTGCTAGGGGTTGTCCTTGTACATCAGTTGATAGCAGCATGAAAGGTGGATGCCGGTTTCATATGAGGAGTGCCACATCCTCACTAAAGTTGATCACAGTGCCCCACAGTAGTCACTTGTGTCTCCAGTAAAGATACCCTGATACAAAAAGAAAATGTAGAGGACCAGCATCAGGAAGTCAAAAAAAGGTTTGAGTTAAAACAAATGGCAAGGGTGGAAGTTGAAAAAAAGTAAGTGCTGCCCTTGAGTCAAAACCTTGACCAGTTAGGGAGGTGTCAGTCACCTATTCATGTATTGTCATTGTTAAAAAGCTGAAAGGTTATCAACCGGCAAAATGCAACCAGGGAAGTCATCATTGAGCCCATGGATATGAGTCCCCAAGTTAAATATCCAACGTTGCTCAGTTTCGAAAAGGGAACTCGAATCGCTACTGACGTGCTTCGGGGAGTATAGGACTACCCACCACATATCATCTGGACTGTGGCGCAGTTCCAAAAACTGTCCACTCAGCTTAGTGGTAATACGACCACATTTGATGTTCATTGATCCTTATTTTGGCTGGTCTGGTGGTCATGCCAATGTAACGTAAGCCACAAGGGCACGTTAGTTTGTAAATACAGTTACGTGTGTTACAATTGGTGTGTTTGACAAGTTGCCATGTACCTAATGGTTCCAGGTCTAAAATGTTCAAACATTGGGTCAAAGGACAGACATTACACTGACCACAGGGAAAATGGCCTGAAACGGGCTGAAGATTCCACAAGGTCATCTGTTTCGTGTCTACAGATAGTGTGGGTGGGTGAGTACGAACCACTATATCTCTGATGTTGTTGGTCCTTTTAAAAGCAAACAGAGGTTTTGGAATGGATGTGCCTATGATCGACCATCTTTTGTTAATCAATTTCTTAATATTGTTGGACAATGGGGTAAACGTAGACACACAAGTCAATCGTTTATCAGGTACCCTCGGGACGGTAGTCAAAAGTGCATCTCTGTTGTTGTTGAGAGTCAAAGTAAGCCAGCCTGGTTTACATTGACAGTGCTTGTTTTGTTGTTTGAAACATTTCTTCTTGGGCAGGCCCACATTTCTAAACTGCATTTGTTTTAGTCAGTTTTTGAAGGGGAGTTGCGAGTGTGGTTAAAGTTTTAATGAATCAGTCACAATATGTGACCATCCCACAGAAACTGCAGACTCCTGTAATGCTAGTTGGGGCCGGGCTGACTAGATTTCTTCAACTTTTACGGGATCCGGCATGACCCCATTTTCAGAATTTTTTTTATCCAAAGAACACTATCTCTTTTTGGCAAAATGCCAAATTCTCTCGGAGTAGGGTGAGACCACTGTCTTGCACTCATATGAATGCTGACCTCAGTCTGTCAAGATGTGCGATGATTGGGGTATGCATCAGGATATCGTCACTGACGTTGATGACCTTATCAACACCAGCCAACAGGCCCTGATGGTTGCCGCATTTGACACCCCTATACTGAGGCATTTGTATCTTTGTAGGTCCACATGACTCCAGAGCCAGCAGCAGTTGATGGTATCCTGCTCAGAGATCCATCTTTGAGAACCATCTCAAACCATTCACTTCTGCTACGATATCATTCACAGTGAGTGCCAGGCAGAGTTCACACCAGATGGCCATATTGGGTATTTGCATGTCAACATAAATCCTGACTTCACCAGGCTGTTTAGGCTTGCGGGTGACTACAATTGGGTACACCCAGGGCGTAGGATACTCTACTTTCTCAATGATGTCCGCCTGTTCCAGTTTTCTCTTTTTGTTTTCTACTTTTGGATACAGAAGAATGGCCACCCGATGATGTCTCAGTGCTGCTGGCTGGATCAACTCGCCTATATGGAGGTGTATGAGGTGGTCCTTCAGTCAACCGATTCCTCGGAATAGCCTGAAGTACTCAGTTAGCAGATCGTCTACACTCCCAGGCGTATGCTGAGAGCAAACATAGCTATGTGAAGTCGTTTTGCTGTGTGACAACTCAGTAACATTCCAGTGCCACTCTTTGTGATGCATACCATCGCAAGTATGGAAAGCAACTCATGAGAGATTTCTGTGGTGAAAACTCCTGCCAGTGGGAGTGGCATTGAAGATCAATAGACAAACACCTTGGTGACAGTGGGGTGCAAAACAGGCTGTAGCAGGAGAGTTTTCAGTACAGACTGCGCAAGGATGTTTATTGAGGGCCCTGTGTCAATCAGGGTGGGAACCTGATGGCCGGATAGGAGGTCTGCGCACTTGGGAATGCACCATTGAGGGTACACTCCTGGTTGCACAGCATGTATGACATCAACCGCCCCGTCCACATTATCATCATTCATGTATTCTTCATCATCTAGGGCTTCAGGGGTCTGCATGACAATTGATTTAGGTCTACACGCCTTTTGAGGGGCCGAGGAGGGGCATACCTTGGCAAACTGATTTAGTTTATTACAGGCAGTACATCTCTTGCCCTAAGCAGGGCACAACCCATGCTGAGGGCAGGATCTTTTGCACGTGCAACACACCTTGGAACCCATAGCAGGCTTGGGCTGGGTCTTCCTTCTACCCACTCCCACAGCCGCCATTGTATTGACAGGTTCAGTCTTTACTTGTTGTTGGAGTGCCACTTCCATGTGTGCAGCACGCACTTTAGAGAGTTCCTTTGACGTCGCCATCGTGAGTATATCAGCCATGGACCTCCCAGGGACCTGTAGAATATTTGCCCTTAGTTTGACAGATGTACAACCCTGTATGAACTGTGCACAAATCTCATTCTAAGTGTTGGCCAGCATGCAAGTGCTAGGAAGTTATTTTAGTCGTGCTTAAAACGTTTCTACCAATTCCTTAGGAAGCTGCCTGGCTTGGCATAGGAGGAATTGTTCATAGTCAGGCCTCACAAGTGGCTCAAAGTGCGAGGTGAGGGCTTGTTCCAGAGTAGCATATGTAAACAGTGGGCCTTCCCCTACCACCAATTACCCTAGCTTGTGAATGGCAGCACCCCTGAGATGCAGGAGCAGGGGCTTTGGCCTTAATTTTCTAAAGCTATTGCAGCAAAATACACTTCTAGTCTCACTACCCAGTATTTTCATTGTGCTGCGTGTGCAGATGGGGTCCATCTACGACAAAATGCTCAACGTAGTGTACCAAAGCCATACCAGGAGGCAGCAGGCAGCATAAGACATGGCTCAGCGTACAATACAGGTATAGAAACTTTTCTCATTCAGGCAAACAGCAGCTGGGCTCACTAGGCTGATCACCATGTGCAGGAGCTAAATAGTGCAACAGTAAAACGCTCTGGGACACGGAGTTGATGGATGCACAGAACATGCTGCAGACGGGGTCAGCCAGGAGCAGGAGAAATGCCCACCACAGACCTGAAGAACAGTCGATGCAGCTTGCCTTTAATTGGCACGAGCAGCTGCATAGTGTGCAGCCAGGCCACAGAGCAGACAGGAAGACTCTCGGACCCTGACACGGAGAAAGCATGTAGCACCGACAGCACCAGTAGGAAGCAGCATATGGCATGGAGATGTCAATACAACACACTATGAAGGGGTGAGAGGAAAAACTTTTCTGCCCGACCTCCCTACAACTGTATAAACCACACTAGAGGACAGAAAAAAGGAATACTGAGTGTGAGAATCCCATAGGGTAATACACTCATATGTAAAAACAGCCCTCACCCACAATTTGTGGCATGCTTCATCATAGGGCCCTGCTAACACACTCCGGCATATGCTGCCTTCTGTACTGCTCTGGTGAGCGGTACAGAAGGCAGCACTTCACCCTTGACAAACGTGTGACTATAGGGTGGTGCTCCCACCCGGCACTGAAAAGAGCGAGTAATAATGAAAACTCGATAACAGAGTGTGTAGACTTATGAGAAATTATCTCAGAAAACTTGGATACCAAAATTTCCTGAAAAAAGGACAGGTAGGGATACACATTATTAATGGGACAGGACGAAGGTCCTGTTGAAGGCCTTATGACCCTTGTTGGCAGATTCAAATGGCCGAAACATGTTGACCCTTCACAGTCATTGGGGTGTACAGGTAGTTAGTCCCTGGTAGCACCACCTCTGATATACTTTTAATGCTGCCCAGGCTACACAGGAATAAATTAGATAAGTGATCAGCCTGAGACAGTTTTATGCATTTTCTGTTGTTCGTCTTCAGTCCCTGTGCCATTTTGTTGTTTATGTCTGATGTGTTTCATGTTCCCCTACCCTTACTGCTCCACTCCATATTGGACATATGCCAGAGTGTGTTAGCAGGGCCCTATGATGAAGCACGCCACAAATTGTGGGTGAGGGCTGTTTTTACATATGAGTGTATTATCCTATGGGATTCTCATACTCAGTATTCCTTTTTTTCTGTCCTCTAGTGTAGTTTATGGACATGGCAATGCCAGATCAGGTCCATGGGCAGGAACAAACCTCCCACTCGTTGCTAATTTGATGTGTATCCTAGCGTGGCCTGGAGTTGAGTCACAGGTGCAGCATGAAATAAAGGGAGAGCCGACACCAGTGAGTTTGTTTAACCTGCTGACTGTGAGGTCCGGGCCTCGAGTCTTTTTATTATATTCCCTGTCACGCCATTACCCATACCATTTGAATCATGCATGACGGGGTTTCTCTGTTTTTCCCTCCTTTATTTACGTTTACAAATGGGATGTTCCACAAGTTCCAAACACAACACTCCTCAATGCACTTGCAGGTGTCAAAACTCCCACCCAGCCATGCACAGGACTAATTTGTGAAAAATGATCAGCAGCAACGTTTATCGCTGTAGGTAGCAAGAAATGCAGAAACAATGGTGGCATCAGATTTAGGAGGGTCAGACAAAAATATGTGGTGATTGGGCCCCCCGCCACACCGTGCCAATGAACCCACTGATGTTCCAGCACATAACGTTGTGCCAAACATGTTGCATGATGAATTTGTGTTGGTGATGTTATTGAGTAGCATTTTCAGCCTAGGTCATTCTCCTGGTGAAGCTAACATGTACTCCTGCTAGAGGTGTTCTCTTGGAATTAGCATTTCATGTATTAAGGTACAGTAATTTTTAATGTGGTGCACCTTACACCTTATACACCTTTGATTTTACCCTGCAAGAATTGTTGTGGTACTTACAGCATGGGGATATTTGTTTAGAAAACAAGCAACATCTATCAGTCTTGCATGCAAGTTACATGTTTTAATTTGCCTGTGCTTTTTGACTTGTGCAAGCAACTCTTCTGTTCACCATTCTTGTAATCCTGAGATGCAGAGCGCAGTGCGGAGGTCTGTGGCATTGCTAGCAACTGCCTAAGGTACTGCAGCCTGCATGAGGAAGGTACAGATTGTAGCTTTCCAAGATTGTGCAAATGTGCACATTAAAATAGTCCTGGTAGGAAACAAATAGACAAATCCAATAGGTCTGCACCACTGCCGACAGCGGCGAAACGCAGTAGCTCTGTCAATGCATGTTCTTTTTTAATCTAGAGCTCCTGGGAAGACTAACTCTCTCATTGCTCGCCCTTAATGGCTGATCTGCACTGCTGAGCTCTTCAAAGGATACCCTTTGTACTCATGTGTGTGAACAGACAGTAGATGGAATCTGATGCAACATCCTGACTTGTAAGTTTGTAATCACTGGCACGAGTGTAGGAAAGCTATCAAACGCAATGATCTGTGAGTGTATGTAACGTGCAGTAAAGTGGCCAGGCTGTTCTCTTGTTTAGGGGTGGCATGGCAAAACCAATCACGACCGCCTCAGATGATGCTAATCAGAAAAAGGTTTTCGTGGAGATGTGATCTGTGGTCTAATCTAGTGTCTAAATTGCCAATTTTGGAACCCGGTACCTGGATTTTAATTTCCAGTATTGTCATAATGTAATTATGTAATTTGGTTGCCCTAATCGTAATTTGATGCAAACTTGTATCGCTTCCCAGCTAGCCCTCGATGTGTAGCACTCCACTGACACAGCTTTAGTGGCACCGCGTCCACACATTTATGGGTCACAGTTCGGTTGTCTCTCATCCTAATGTCATCCAGGCAGAGACTACACAATTCACTGGCCTGACTTCTAAGCTGGTGGTAATATAGTTATTAACGGAGGGTCAACCAGACATCATTAACTGACTGTTAAAATGACTTTGGTCCTGATTATGAGTTGAGTGGGGTTGAATTCCTGTGTGAAATACCACTCCACACAATTATGAGTGTTCCAACATCAGACCCATTATACCGACCAGAAAAGTCCAGCTCCTAAAGTCTCTTTGGGAGAAGGGTGCAGTGCAGCTTGTGGTAGGTCCCCTCCCAAACCTTTGCCAAACCACAGGGATTACATAATGCTTCCTTCTGCAAAACTAAAAAAGAGATGGCTCCTTGGCAATGGCGTTACCCCCTAGCTAAGAGCCAGCAGATGAAAAATAAAACAATAGCTTACTATCATTTTATTTTTCATCTGCTTGCTCAACCAGCAGTGCAGGGAGGGGCTGGGCCACGGGCAGGGATGTGGGGGGAGGGTGTGCGGGGGGAGAGGGCAGGGGCAGTAGAGTGGGTATTTTGCCAGCTGCCTTAGGCCAGTCGAACCCACATGCGCACTTAGGTTTCTCCAACAGCCGGGCTGGAGAAACTGCACAGACCCCAGGGTTGTGCCCAATCCTGATGCTGCTTTCATGCTATGTTTAGCATGAAAGCAGTGCCAGGATTGCTGGGGAGCCTGTGCTGGTGCCCTGGTGAATGCTGGGACACCATAACAGCAAAGGAGTGAGGTGGCAACGACAAGAAGTGTAATTTTTTTTGGTTTCCCCTGTGGTCACCCTTGCCCCCCTTGACATTTTGGGCGGCTGCCGCTGAAACCCGTATTCTCCCACTCTCTTCCCTGCCTTCCACAGTCCCTCCCTCCCCATGCTACAGTCCTCACAGGCTTTTACAGCCTTCCCAGAGAAGGTGGTATTCATCTGTATTAAAACCTTTAGAATTGGGAAATGCTAAGCTATAAGTCAATGTTGGCAGAGTTATTCTCTATTACAAGGGTTTTAACATACATTACAGCACTGGAATGTTGAGAGCTCCGTTAAAGACAATTGAGCAGCAGTGGTCTATGTAAGCTCGAATCGGTCTATGCTCTCAACATTAGAATGTCGTAATGTCCTCGGCCTTTATCTTTACCCTGCCTCTCTGAAATATATGGATTGGGCATGGGAAAGCAAAAGGCAGAGGCCATGCAACAGACTACTGGGATCCTTCACCCTTCCCTCTACCAGCTCGGTGTCACTAGGGCTTCAGAAGGAGAGAGGGATGAATGTTGCTCAGCTCCTGACAGTCTGCTTTCACATAGTTGCTATGTAAGATCAACAATTAATAGCTGTGGCCCTGGGCGCGACTGTTAACAAATGAACATTCACACAAGCGCTATGAAACAAGGACATCGGTCCTCGGAGGATTTGAACCCCCATGGTCTCTGCTGCCTTTAATTTCTCAAGTAAGAGATTCCTCCCTCATGGGTCCTGGATATTCTAATAGCAATTTAGCCCCCTGTAGCTGTGCTATACCAGGGCATTAAAGACCCACTTCAGCGCTTGGCTCGGAGCGGCCTTTAAGGGCCAGTATAGCCGGCTATGGGTCTATAAAGCTGTAATAGCAGGAATTCTGTGTGAAAATTCCGGCTAGAACTCCACACAATTCCACATTAATCCTAATCTGTGGCTCTAGGTTGTAACTGTTTATTTTTATTTTGCGTTTTATTATGTCAAACTTGAATTTGCTGCCACTGAGACTGTATAAATCAAATGCCTTGTTTACTATTTGTCATGCTTTGGGCACCTTCTGATTGTAATCTTCCTATTTTCTTTGTTATTTTTGTAAAAACATATGCTAGTGCTGGAAACATGGTAATATGAGGATTTGAGCAGTACTAAATATATATATATTTTATTTTCAACAGTTACAATGCCCTTGGTGGTATCAGACACAGCAACCAACCTACCCTACGTGAACACGGACATAACCACAGCTACGATACCCAGCATCACTCCAAGAACGCACTTCACAGAGGCCCCCGTGGAGAGTGCAACAAAAGACACTGCACCAAATTCATCAGGAATTGTGACATCACATTCATACATGTCAGTAGAAAGCACTGCAGAAGCCACAAAGGCTAGCATCGTAGAAGAAACCACAAAAATAGGGTCAACAGCAGAGACTGCAATGGTAAATATCACAAAAGAGATCAACGGGGGAGACATTGTAGCAGATACATTATTACACACCACAGTGGAGACTACGCAAGCAGACATCCCACTAGTCACCATATCTTCAACAGTAGATACCACAGCAGAGAATCTAACAGAAAGCAGAACAGAAGATAATCAAACAATTGAAACCACATCAGGCGCTTCAAGAGCAGGCACCACACAAGCAGCTCCAACAGCAGACACTATAGCACAGTCTTCAACAGCAATCCTCAGAGACAAAACAACTGAAGACATCACCTCAGAGGCTACAGGAGAAGACACCCCAGAAAAGACTCCAACTATAGGCGCCACAGGTGATAATCCGACAGTAAACATTACAGCAGAGAATGCTAATTTAACCACCACAGAAAGAACTCCAACAGCAGCAACCACGACAGAGACTACAGTAGAACAATTTTCAACAATAAACTCCAAGGTTGAAACTGCAGGAGTGGCCGCCACAGCAAAGACTTCAATGATAAGCACAGTACTAGAGACCACAGGCAGCACACATGAGACTACAACACTGTACACCACAAGAGAGGCTGCAACAGGAAGCACTACTACATTTATTTCAATTATTCCATCCTGGGCCTCAGCATTACCTCTGATTGCAGAGACTACAAAAGTCAGTACCATGGAAGAGAGCATAACACTAAACAAGACATTAGGACCCACAGCAATTAACATAACATTAGGAAGCACACCAGTGACAACCACAGAAGGTGCGACACCATTGAACACAGCTCAAGATATCACAACAAAGACCTTAACGTTAGGAACCACGTCACCAGTGCTTACAGTAGAGACTACAGTATCAGGAACCACAGCAGTAAATACATCAATAGGTAGCATGCCACTGACAACAAAAATAGAGAGTACAACCGTAGTCACTGCAACACTAGGAACTATGCCATTTAATGCAACTTTAGGAAGTACTCCACTGACAAGAGCAGCAGGCACAGCACAACAAATCTCAACAGTAGGCACCACTACAGAGACTTCAACATTAGGAACCACAACAGTGAATACAACATTAGTAAGTATACCAGTGACAGAAAGTGTAGGTGCAATGCTAGTGATGACACCATTAGAAACGACACCAGTGAATATAACATTAGGAATCAAACCAATGGAAGCAACAGTAAGCATTGATTCACTAAACACAACAATATACACCATAGCATTGGCTACAACATCAAGAACCACAACATTAAATACAACATCAGTGGCAGCAACAGTAGGCACCAAACTAGGTACCACAACATTAGGAATCACAGCAGTGAACACAACATTAGAAACCACACCAAAGACAGCAAAAGGAATCACACCAGTGAACAATGAAATAGGCACCACAACATTAGGAAATGCACCAGAGAATATAACATTAGAGACCACTCCATTGATAACAACAGTGAGCGCAGTCCCATTAAGCACAACAGAAGGACCTCCACAAGTGCCCACGTCATTTGGAACTACAGCAGTGAACACAACATTTGAACCCACACCAATGACAATGCCAGTAGTAACTGCATTAGTGAGCAAAACAAAAAACACAATATTAGGAACGAAAAATACATTAGAAACCATGTCAGTGACAACAGAAGGTACAGCAACAGTGAATACAACAGTAGCCACTACAGCAAAATCTGTAGTTTTAGCAACCACAGCAGTGAACAGAACATTTCCATCCCCATCTATTACAACAGAAGGTATCACACTAGTGAACATTGCAACAATCACATTAGGAACCACACCAGAGAACATAACAATAGAGACCAGTCCAGAGATGACAGTAAGCACGGTCCCACTCAACACAATAGTTGGCTCCCCACAAGTAACCACAGCATTTGGAACCACAGCAGTGAACATAACGTTAGAAACCACACCAGTGACATCAAAAGGTATCACACCAGTGAACACTTCAATTGTCACCACGACATTAGGAACCGAACCTGTTAACATAGTATTAGAGACCAGTACACTGATAACAACAGTAAGCGCAGCCCCACTAAGCACAACAGAAGGACCTCCACAAGTGCCCACGTCATTTGGAACTACAGCAGTGAACACAACATTAGAACCCACACCAATGACAATGCCAGTAGTAACTGCATTAGTGAGCAAAACAAAAAACACAATATTAGGAACGACACCAGCGAAAAATACATTAGAAACCATTTCAGTGACAACAGAAGGTACAGCAACAGTGAATACAACAGTAGCCACTACAGCACAATCTGTAGTTTTAGCAACCACAGCAGTGAACAGAACATTTCCATCCCCATCTATTACAACACAAGGTATCACACTAGGGAACATTGCAACAATCACAACATTAGGAACCACACTAGAGAACATAAGAATAGAGACCAGTCCAGAGATAACAGTAAGCACGGTCCCACTCAACACAATAGTAGGCTCCCTGCAAGTAACCACAGCATTTGGAACCACAGCAGTGAATACAACATTAGAAACCACACCAGTGACATCAAAAGGTATCACACCAGTGAACACTGCAATTGTCCCCACGACATTAGGAACCGAAACTGTGAACATAGCATTAGAGACCACTCCACTGATAACAACAGTAAGCGCAGCCCCATTAAACACAACAGAAGGCCCTCCACAAGTGCCCACGTCATTTGGAACTACCGCAGTGAACACAACATTAGAACCCACACCAATGACAATGCCAGTAGTAACTGCATTAGTGAGCAAAACAAAAAACACAATATTAGGAACGACACCAGTGAAAAATACATTTGAAACCATTTCAGTGACAACAGAAGGTACAGCAAAAGTGAATACAACAGTAGCCACTACAGCAAAATCTGTAGTTTTAGCAACCACAGCAGTGGACAGAACATTTCCATCCCCATCTATTACAACAGAAGGTATCACACTAGTGAACATTGCAACAATCACAACATTAGGAACCACACCAGAGAACATAACAAGAGAGACCAGTCCAGAGATAACAGTAAGCACGGTCCCTCTCAACACAATAGTAGGCTCCCCACAAGTAACCACAGCATTTGGAACCACAGCAGTGAACACAACATTAGAAACCACACCAGTGACATCAAAAGGTATCACACCAGTGAACACTGCAATTGTCACCACAACATTAGGAACCGAACCTGTGAACATAGCATTAGAGACCACTCCACTGATAACAACAGTAGGCAGAACACCACTAAGCACAACAGTAGGCCCCCTACAAGTGACCACAGGATTTGGAAGCACAGCAGTGAACACAAAATTAGAAACCACACCAATGACAATACCAGAAGCTACTTCATTAGGGAGCACAATACTAAGAGCCACACCAGTCATCAAAACATTAGGAACCATTTCAGTGGCAACAGAAGGTACAGCACCAGTGAATACAACAGTACCGACTACAGCAGAGTCTGTAGTTTTAGGAACCATTTCAGTGGCAACAGAAGGCACAGCACAGGTGAAGACACAAGTAGCTTCTACAGCAATGTTTACAGTTTTAGGAACCGCAGCAGTGAACACAACATTTGCAAAAACACCAGTGACAGCAAGAGATGTCACACCAGGGAACACTGCAATTGTTACAACAACATCAGGAACTGCAGTAGAGAACATAACATTAGAGACCAGTCCAGTGATAACAACAGTAGGCACGATCCCAGTAAGTACAACAGAAGGGTCCCCACAAGTGAGCACAGCATTTGGAACCACAGCAGTGAACACACCATTAGAAAACACACCAATGCCAGTGAGCACAACAATGACCACAATATTAGGAGACACATCAGTCAGTAAAGCATTAAAAACCATTCCAGTAATAGATAGTACAGCACCAATGAATTCAACAATATCCACTACAGTAGAGTCTGACGTTTTAGGAACCACAACAGTGAGCACAACATTAGAAACTACTCCTGTGAAAAGAACACTAGGCACTACCCTTGTGACTACAACATTAGGGATCCAACCAGTGAACACAACAGCAAGTATTGCACCATTACAAACAACTATCAGCATGACAACTGAGAGTGTATCTGTAAATAGCACCAGTTCTACAAGGATACCGGACACACCAGACACCACTACAGGAGCAGGTAAGTTTGCAATATCACAACTCTTAAAGCTATGTTAGGAATACATTTGACTCAATATTTTCATTGCAGAAAATGTGATTTGTTGATCACTCCCTTAACAGATGCAAATTATTGCTCCTTTACTCCACTCATTCCTCTCATGCCCTAACTTTTGATTTGCCAAGAATAACATAACACAAAAGAACAGTACAAACCTGTCTTATTCTCATCCCTACAAGATAGTCCATTGTTTCAGATGCCTTCTTCAACAAATGTGCAATTACCTGAACAATTTGCAGTAGGTGTCACTAACCTGGGAAATATGTATTTTAGATCACAAGCCATTGTGACATTTCATAGACTGTATTTCAGCAAATATTGTGAAAGACATGATCACTTCCTTCACTTTTTACTTGACAAAGATGTTCAATACATCTCATTAACTGTTTTCCTGAAAAAAGGAAATGTGACAACTTAAAAACAAATAGTGATACAGACATTAAATACTTGAAGCACACCCTGGGCCTCATTTTCAAAAACTGATACATCATCATCGATGTGTAAGAGTTCTTGCGCAAGGTGCACATCCCCTAATGGATTTACAATACAGAACTCCATGGGAACCTTTTTCACAGATGTGTCAGAAATTCTGAATCAATCCCCGTCGTCAAGATGAATGGGGTATGAAGGCCTCAGGACCTTCCATTTGTAACATATCATAGTCAATCTGACAAAGAGACCAATCTGAGGTTTCAGCCGATCAGGCTGCTTTGCCCTCTTGAATACTCCTGTGAGACCCTCCAGTCCCTCAGATTTTCAACCGAACAACATGCTAGGGAGTCTCCACTGAGCACTGCTCAGTCATACCAACATTGATATATATTTCAAGGAATTTCTCAACATTTCTGTGCTTTGGGAGAATTTACCTTTGCCCTATACTGCTTTTTTGCTACAAATCTGACTTCATCTCTGATATCATCAAGTCAAATAAGGAGAAGAAAAGTCTCTTCAGGGTCTGAAGTACCTGTGGTAAAAAAGACTTCATTTCGATGATCCTCATTGGGGCTGCATTTTTTTGCTTTTATCCAGATCATACAGCTAAAGACTTTAAGGTATGTCGTACCTTTACTACAAAGACTTTGAAAGACAGAGAAGGAAGGCAGCTGATTTGTCTCCAGAAGCTCAAAACTAGGAAGGAGCCTGTGTCTGGGTCTCACAGCAAGGACTCCTCTGTGCTCTAAAGGAGATCACATAAAAGGGAGGGATCACCCCATTCTCGCTCCTCCTGTGAACAGCCTAAAAAGCCTAAAAAAAGGCCACTCATGGATCTTACAAAGCCTGCAGTCCTTCAAAATCTCCTCAGGAATATAAGCTTAACTTCAAACAAAAGGTGAAAAAAGGGCCATCTGCCTCTTCAGAAAAGCTTAAAAAATCATCCTCTGAACAACTTACACTTTCGCTTCAGATTCGTCGTTCTTTTAAAAAACCTTCTTCGGCCCCATCGGCTGACAGATCATGGATGAGAGTCCCACCACCAACGAAAACCTTGTCGTCTGCGTCATTGGTGACAAAGACATACACAGCAGCATTAACAACAGCAACTACAGGCACTATCTCCATGCTGTCCACCCCTTCGCCCGGCATGTACAACTATACTGTTGACGCTGAAGATTTCCCTGATGACGGTCATTGACGATGGTCAGACCAACAACAACTGACGGAACACATGGTTGTCTTGGTGACGATCCTTCCAACCTCGACAACAACCCTGTCGATGAAAGAAAGAAAACAAAAACATGAAAAAAGCAAACATTTTATGCCAGCGCAGACCTCTCCATGCAAGAGGACTCCTCTGATACCAGCCGTTCTGTTTGATGAGGAAGACTCGGAGGATGAAGGGCCCTTTGGGATGCGTACAGTTCCTCCGAGCTGCATGTAAAGCGCCAAGAGGAGATAGAGAAGTATGATGAAGAGCAATATGAACAACAAGATCACTATTCTTCTCATGAACAATATCAGCCCTCTTACCAGGAGGAAATGGTATGTCTACCTAGTTCTCTGGTTTCAGACTTGCAATTCATGGTTTCAGATTATAGACGGCATTTTCCACCTACGACAGCAACTGCACAATTAGCAGCCACACCTTCAAGATCCCCTAAAGTTCAGCCTACCACTCCAAGACAAAGACTTGTATCATTGACTAAGTCAGCAAGACATACCCCACAGACAGCTCTTCTACAAGACCCAGCAACCTCTGATGATGACACAGAGGAAGGGGAGCTCTGCGACATCCTCATGGAATGAGATGACTATTTCATAGCTACACCAGCATCTCCATCGCCCACTCCATTGGATTTCCCACCTGAAAACATAAGGGGATTACATAATCTATGAGAAAGGGCAGCAAAAAGATTTGCCCACTAGGCAGAGGGACTGCTTTCTCTATGATTTCAAGGAGCCATTCCAGAAAAAGTGCAAGATCAATGGCCATTGTCAACTACGTTTGGGAAGACGGTGTTAAAGTAATAAGGAATCCGGCCACAGTGACTGTGGTTCTTCCGTGTTTCAATAAAAAATGGAGGGCTCCAGAGGACTCCCTGGCCTGTCTTATTGGCCATCCTAAGCCAGACTCAGTGATCACATACGCAGCCCAACGTAGATCCAAGATCCCCTCCACTCCAATCGCGGCACCTCCAGGCAAAGAGGGCAGACGCCTTGATAACATTGGCAAGCCCTGTTCATCAATGTCAGCACTAACGATCAAAGCAGCAGATTCTCTTGCCATTCTAGGAAGGTATGATCGACAATTATGGGCTCACATTGTGTCATATCTAGATCAGCTACACAAGGAGGCTAAAGGGAAGGCCAGGGAGTTCTTACAGGAATGGGAGTGCATTTCTGTAGAGGTGAAAGATTGTACGATGGATATCTCCATTACTGCATTTAGACAGCTTGCAGGTTCTGCCATACTCTGGAGGCAAGGATGGCTCAAAGCTCCCTTGGTTAGCCCTGAGGTTCAAAACAAAAAATTGGATCTTCCATTCGATGCCCTACAAACCTTAAATATGGACACAAATATAACTAAATTGCTGAGGACTCTTCAATTCAGGAAGTTGCCCTTTGGGGGTACCAGAGAATTAGGTTTTCCATTTTATAGGGAAGGAGCACTCTCAATTGCAACCGTCGCAAGCAGCCTACAAAAGGTTCACGCCTAAAGGCAGAGCAGGAAGTCAAGAAAGGATGCTGTTCATTGTCAATTACCTCTTACAAGCTCTGGCTACTCACCTTTCCTCTCCATTCAGACTAGGAAGAAGAATTTCCCACTGCATTTATCACTGCCAAGAGATCGCATCAGACCAATGGATTCTAGATCTTGTTCAATATGGCCACAGCCTGGAATTCCTTCGGACCCCACCACCAAACCCACCTCACATCTCCATTCCAAAACATCTGGTCAAATTGGAGGTCAAGACCATGCTCAGGAAGGGGGCAATAGAGAGGGTTCCCATTTCACAACAAGGAAAGAGAGTTTATTCCCTTTTCTTCTTGGTCTGCAGAAAAGTGGAAGGAATGGTTACCAATCCTTGACCTCAGAGATCTCAACACATATCTAAAAAAACAGCTATTCTGCATGGTAAGGTTACAGGATAGTCTCCTACTACTAACTCATTGAGATTATGGCCCTCATTACAACCCTGGCAGTCCAAGACCGCCAGGGCTGTTTCGGAGGAAGCACTGCCAACAGGCTGGCGGTGCTTCACAGGGCATTACGACTGGGGCGGAAGCGCCGTGGTTGCACCGCCGGGGCCAGCGGTTTCCCGCCATGATGGCCCCAGCGGTTTTAATCCGCCAGGGCAGCACTGCTTGCAGGGCATTACGAGTCCCCCTACCGACAGCCTTTTCCTGGCGGTTTCAACCGCCAGGAAAAGGCTGGCGGTACGGGGAGTTGCGGGGCGCCCTGACAGCCCCGTGCAGCTTTTCACTGTCTGCTATGCAAGGTAAAAAAGTGCGACGGGTGCAACTGCACCCGTCACACAGCCACAACACCGCAGGCTCCATTTGGAGCCGGCTCCTGTGTTGCGGCCGAGATCCCCGCTGTGCCGGCGGGCGGAAACTAGGTTTCCGCCCGCCGGCCCAGCGGGAATCTCCTAATGGCCGCGGCGGGAGTGCGCCTGCATTGAGGGCCTCTATGTCTACACGCGACCTACAGGATGCGTATTTTCACATTTCCAGCCATCCTTTGCACAGGAGATTCCTAAGGTTCACAGTAAGTGGCAGCCACTACCAATTCAGCGTTCTTCCTTTTGGCCTGAAGTAGGGTCCCAGAATATTTACAAAGTGTCTGGCACCAGTAGTAGCTTTCTTAAGGAAACAAAAACACCAGGAGCTTCCATATTTAGACAACTGGCTCATCAAGGTTAATTTCAGTCGAGCAGCACAAAAATCAACAACCGCCGGCATAACCCTGTTCAGTAAGCTGGGTCTCACTCTGAATTGGAAAAAGTCAGTCCTTCAACCATCAAAAAGCATAACTTTCTTGGGAGCAATGCTGGATAATACACAAGGTCGTACCCCACAGCAGACAGACAACTAAAACTAATATCATTGACAAGGCTGATCCAAAGAAAAGAGTTTGTTTCAGTGTGCCTCTACAAATCACTTTATGACATCATGCTTTCAGACAGCTCTTCTCCAAAGGTGATGGTCGGAGTGCTGAAACTTTTCAAACACTCAACTCACCCCTAGTCAGAGATCTGAGTTAAATCCATTGTTCTTTTGCTCACCATGCCACCCTAGTTGGGACCCAGCCATATGCAAAATAGCCTTGACCTTGCTCCCGATGGGAACAGTCCAGCCCGAACTACCCAGCCAAGTCCTTCCTGTACCAGAAACAAGCATTCTGGGACCAGATTCGGGGTATCACCCCTCCTCAGCCAGACTAGCTTGAATCCAGATGCACAGCGAGCAAGGGACCCACTTCTGGGCATACCCTGGCCACTTAGGGCATCATGCATCCCTCTAGTTCCATTATGCCAGTTACCAATGCAACCCCTACGTAAGAACTAGACATTCAATGGGTACAGGCTACAGGCTGTTTAGACAACATCATCAAGGCCACCCCAGCCATGATCAAGGCTGTATCTTCGTGGTTGCTACAGACACACCGGTCAGTCAGCCTTTCCTTTCTAAGTCTACCCTCTCCATTGACCATAACCATGGACCCGTCCCTGGAAGGATGGTGAGCATAACTTCAGGACCTACAAGTCAGCGGCAAGTGGCAAAAGCCTCACCAATGTTATTACATCAATCTTCTCGAGCTCAAGGCAGTACAGACAATACAACCACAATGCACTATATAAACAAATAAGGCAGCACATCATCACTTCTATCTCGGGAGTTTCGGGACATCTGGAATGATACATCCATCTCGGAGTGCATCTATGAATGGAACACATCCCAGGAAACCAAAACGCGATAGTGGACACTATCAGCAGACCAATGACATCATACCATGAGTGAGAATCGGATCAGGAAATCCTAACTCAAGTCCTCTCACAGTGGTGCAAACCAAATCTTGACCTCTTTGCAAATCCCCAGAATGGCAAATACTATTGCAAGCTGGCATCAACATCTGGGGTCATGTGGGAATGTATTTTCAATGGCATGGTTTAGAATCATTGTTTATACCTTTCTGCCCATTCCCCCCATTCCAAAGGATCTCAAGAAGACCGAACCTTGCAGGAGATTCGTGATAGCTCCAATGTGGCCTCGCCAGCACTGGTTTACAGAGCTACTTCACCATTCAGTTAAGAATGACACCGTTTCTTCTAACAATGAACAAGGGCCAAGTGTTGCACCAAGATCCCAAGTATCTTCACTTATTAGCTTGGCTCATGAGCACAATTAGTTTGCCACTTAAACACCTCTCCTGATTGGAGGGACATGCTTGCCAGAGCCAGAGCGGACAGTACAAACAAAATTTATTGTCAGAAGTGGAAGAGATTTTGTATATGGTGCCAACTTGCACAGATACATCCGCATTCCTCATCACCTGAAGAGATTGTTCCATATCAATTGCAGTTGGCATGCTCAGGATTGGCTCATGCATAAATCAGAGTTCATTTGGCAGCTATATCCCAGTTCTGGTGATCTGCTTGAGTTGTCAAGCAGTTCCTCAAGGGTTTGTTAGAGTTTTTCACCAACCAGACCTCCTCCTCCATCTTGGCAACTGAACATGGTGCTATCACCGCTTATGACGCACCCATTTGAACCCATTCACAGGGCAGATATAAAATTCCTTTTTTGGAAGGCTGCTCTTCTTATGGCTCTTACTTCTGCCAAACTGGTCAGTGAGATTTAAGCCCTCACCATTCAATTTATGGAGGATAGGGTAATCCTTCGCACAAACCCAAGGTTTATTCCTAAAGTCCATTCAGACATTCACTTCAATGAACAGGTAATCCTGACGATATTCTTTCCAGACCGTACAACACCGGCTGAAAAGGCTCTTTATTTTTTGGAATTCAAGTTATACCTAAAGTTTTACCTAGACAAAACCAAAGGCTTTCGTAATTCTAACCAGTTATTTGTGGCCTACAGTGCATCAAGGAAGGGACATCCCTTTTTCAAATAGAGCATTGCTAGGTGGATATCTAGCTCATTTCACTTCTGTCACCAGGCATCAGGAAAACCATTGCAGACATCAGCACATGCTCACTCCACAAGAACTATGTCAACTTCAACAGCACGGTTTGCTGGTGTGCCACTTCAGGACATTTGCAGAGCAGTCACCTGGAAGAATAGGCACACCTTTACGAAGCACTATTGCTTAGACTCAACATCTCAAGGTGATGTTGTAGGTGATGTGCTAAGACATTTTTTCCAGTAAAGGTGAGCTATCTCCTTCTTCCCGCCAGCCTCTTGTTAGTTCTGCACATTGTTTAACTTTCCTCATTTTTGTTTTACATGTTGGGATTTTTGCATATGTTTAAATGCATCACTTGTTATATGCATACAGCTCTGTTTTCTGTGAATATATGATAGTATATATCCATATGTTTATATCTCTATTGCAGTTGATGTTTAAAATTGAGGTTGCAATGTGCTTCACTACAGCAGTATATTCTGATTCAAGCATGTGAATCTATGAAAGTTCCAGTACTGGAGTAGGAAAATAAGTTACCTGTAACTGTGGTTCTCCGGTATTCAAATCTTTCATAGATTCACATGTGATCCTCCCTCCTCCCCTGGTAAGCTCACCTTTCTCTCTTTATGAGTGGTTCTCCTACACTTGTGGGTTGGAAAATCTGAGGACTGGAGCTTCTCACAGGACTGTTCTAGAGGGCAAGGCAGCCTGATTAGCTGAAACCTAAGTTTGGTCTCTCTTTTTTAAATTGATATGTTACTAGGGCCTCATACTCTATGTTTAACATTGCATTACTATTATAAGGTGCCGGGGACGCCCATCTCGCAATGATATAAGCATGTGAATCTCTAAAAGATTGCAATACTGGAGAACTACAGTTACAGGTAAGTAAGTTATTTCCTTTTCTTTTTTCCAAGAATGGTTTTATTGTACATTTCTAGAACCTTTTTGCACTTTCCTCCCACCCTCATCCATTTCCTTCCATCCCAAAGCATACCACAATCTTGACAATCGTTTTCCTGTGAGGCTATTGTTCCTCCTGTCTTCCACATAACCCACCTTAATTTTGTCCTTATTATACTATTACTAACTATTAATAACTTAGGCCCAGAACTCTCACCGTATGCAGCCTAGTGGTGCTTGCTTCAATTCCTAAACCTGATGGATCAGTGATTGCCATATCTGCCTAAATCTGTTATGCTGATCATTTGTCATGCATTGTTTTTTCCATTGCTATCATGTTCCACACTTGTGTATACCATCTCAGTATCATTCCAGTGTCTGTTTTTTCCAGTCATTATCAATAAGTTGGTTGCAGGCTGTTATGAGATGTCCCACTAATGTTCCATTGTTTTTGGACATACTTTTTGTTTTTAGATCTGTAAAGCCCAACAGTGTCACTTCTGGAGAGTCCTGTATAGAGCATCCCAATATTTGCTTAATCCTACAAAATATCCCCTTCCAGAAATGTTGTAACTGCGCATAACTCCACCAAATGTGTGTATCAGTTCCCCTCTCCTCCACACCTCCACCACAAACGGTTAGTGTTTGGGAAAATTACCCTCAATTTCGGCTGGATAAAATACCAGCCATAGATGATTTTGTAACTTTGTTCCTTGTGAACAACAGTTTTAAAACAACTAGTTATATCACCTAATACCCTTTCCCACTTTTTAACTGTTATTTCCTTTCTCGTGGTTCTCGCCCATGCATTTTGGTGGTCACGTTTTTTCTTTTTCTTGCAATTGTTTAGGAATTTGTAGATCTAGATCTGTAAGTTCTCTAATTGTGCCGCTGTTCAACTGTGAGCTGGAAAGCCCAGTGCCTCAACTGCGCATATGTGAGCCTATCTTTTTCTGTGACTTTAAACTGAGATTAACATGGTAGGAACCAATTAGAAGTTCCATGTGTGAAGAAGTCTCCCAAAGCGAGGCATTCTACCTCCATCCAAAAGGCAAAGTCATGTCCTCCTATGCCATTGCCCGATGTAAATGCTGGGTTTTCATGAATAGCAATAGGGGTGAATGGGGATGGATGTATAGTAAGCCTCTGTCTTCTATCCACCACATCCCATTCTCATAATTGTGCTCAACATGTTTCTGGCATACACATTTGTGGTTTATCTTGTCTAGCCAACAACAGGACATCACACAGTGGCTTCCCCATCACCACCCTATCCATCAGTAGCAACTTCATTTCACTTTTCCTCTTGTTCCATGCTTGAAGAAGTCTTGAGTGGGCTGCCTGATAATATCTCAATAAGTCTGGAAGTGCCAACCCCTTGGCCGGAGCATGGTGCCATTATAATAGGTCTTAAAACTGTGGGCTGCTTGCTTGCCAAACAAATGCTTTAACCTTCTTTTAAATGGTCAGTGTTTCATAGTATTTCATTACTTGGGATGAGATAAAGGAGTCGTGGTAGTATAGTCACCTCAATTCTTGGTGCTAAGGTCCAAGTCCTGGAAAACTACTTCCTATCTCTCTGGTTCATTGACACTGAAGAAAAATTCAAAAAACATCCTTACAACTGGGCTCTTTCTTGCCTCTGATGCATTATGCCTCTCCCTCATCTAACTCAGTTATCATCTTCCAGCCTATATCCTTACATTTTCACATAGGGAACCATATTACTACCCAGCAAAGAGCCAGGAAACTCATCTACGAGTCACAGTGCACTATTTAAGATTAATATTCATATTCACTCATTCAATTCTCCCTATCCAGAACAGTAGGAGCGTATGCCATTTGTTTAAGTCCAAAGCAATTTCACTCTTTAGACTTCTCCAAGGGGCCTGCACCAGCTGTGTTTGGGTAGTTGTTTTATCCCCAAATATGAAATATGAAGCCTCACTCATTTATGAAATTTGTTCTGTAGTCTGTCAGCTGTCGTCAGGTCTGTAATTATGGGCCAGATGTAGGTATATTCCAATTTGCGAGTTGCAAATTGTGAGTCAGAGCGACTCGCAATTTGCGAGTTGCAAATTGGAATTTAGGATGATGTCCCTGACACCATCGGCAACTCGCAAGGGGCTCGCAAAGGCCCACCTCATTAACATTAATGAGGTGGGTCGCAATTTGCGACACCCTTGAGACTCGTGGCACTCACAGGGATGGTGACCTGCTGGAGACAGCAGACCACCATGTCTGTGATTGCTTTTAAATAAGCAGGTTTTTTTTTGTAATGCAGCCCGTTTTCCTTAAAGGAAAACGAGATGCATTACAAAACTAAACAAGCATTTGCAATGCAACGGGTCTCACGTTTGCTCGTGTTAGAGCTGACAGCGTTGTAAATTCCTAACCCGACTTTTCACTGGTAATGAAACCTATCAGCAAAAGTGCATTTATGTACTAACCGGAAAAGTGCAATTAACTGTGTCACAGGGTCGATATTATGGAAAGCGCTCAACTTCTGCCAAGCGAGATCGTGCTGGGAAAAAGAGAGAAAAAGGAGTCCACGGGCCGGACGGAAAACAGCGAGCCTTGCATGTTTTCTGTACTTGGTCGATGCGCTCGAGGAGGGCTATCCACTGAAAAAGGCATGACGTATGCGTGCCTTCCACTAATGAAATCAAGCAGATTCTAACAGGCAAACCCATGAACCAATGACGTGACGTGGACGGGCTCCGAGCCCTTTTTAGTAACTAAAGCGTCTCGGTTAGCGAAACGCATGCGCAAGCGCATGCGACGCACGCTCGACCCTAAAAATGTAACGCTTTTGTTTAATTTTTTCAGAGCAGGCAGTGTCCATAGGACCACTGCCTGCTCTGAAAATTTTTTTGCAGTTCCATTCACAAAGGGGAAGGGGTCCCATGGGGACCCCTTCCCTTTTGCTTATGGGTTACCAACCATTTCAAATGGGTGTAAACTGCGATTGCTTTGCGACTGCGTTCGCGGTCCCAAAGCAATCTGGCATTGCACTGCGACTCGCAATTAGGAAGGGGACTCCCCTTCCTAATTGCGACTCGCAAACCTGTTTTGCGATTCGGTAACCAGGTTACCGAATCGCAAAAGGGGTTTTGTGCATTGCGACTTGCAGTTTGCATGTCGCAAACAGCTAAATTCGTTGTTTGCGACATGCAAACTGTTTGCTACATTTGGCCCTAAATGTAGTATCTGATTTTTCCTTATTTACCTTTAATGCCACCACCTGTTCAAATTTTTGCAAGTGCAGTATTAACGTAGAGATTGACGTCCGTACCTCGTCAAATACAAAAGAACATTGTCTACATATCAGCAGAGTTGGAGGTCTCTAAAACCTCAAGTTCCACTCCTTTAAACTCTAGATCTTCCCTTATTCTGCCTGCGAGGGCTTCTATAGGCAGAGCAAAGAGCAGCAGGTACATTTGACACTCTTGCCCAGTTCTTCTCTGCACTGCACCTTTCCAGCTCCGTCGCCATTAAGTAAAATCCATATCACTGGGGCTTGGTAATTCGCAAATATGTAACCACACATTTCTCGTCGAAAGCCCATGTTTATCAGAAACGTTGCCAAAAAGGCCCTACTCTTTTAGTGAAATACTTTTTTTTTTTTTAAACTTTACTTTCAGTTTTTGCAAATTAACAATGCAGCGTCAGAAAATCACAGATTAAATACTTATAGTGCATAGGTGTTGACCTCAATGATTGTTGGGCACGAAGGGGTTCCTTTAGGGGTGTAGCTGAAGGCACTACTGAAAATAGTATATTTCTGATCACTACCGACATTGAATATATAGAATTTCCGAAGAAAATCTGTCAGAGGCCCTGAGGTACAGCAATCATGTAGGCCAGCCTATGGCACACACAACATATAACCCTCAACGATAGTGCACAACTGACACCCAGCAGTATAGCGCCTACATGGTGCCTTCCTCATCCTCATCATCTTGGTTACCTACTCAGCAAATAATCCTGGTATGGGCCCTTATCATTCTGGGGGTGACCACTGGGCGGCATTAGGTTGTGGTAGGCATCTGAGTGTGTGTTACAATATGCCATGCAAGCATTGAAATCTGCTATTGTTGGTAGAGGGCCCTTCATCCAACGCATTGCGACCCTACGTTTAGCCAACAAAAGACCCATAACTCTCAGCCACCGGCACCCAAGTGGCACCTCTCGATCATAATCTAGAAGCCCCTGCAATGGTGTAGGAATCAATACCACACCAGTGACTTCTCCCAAGGCGCTTAACACTGACAGCCAAAACCTTTGCACACCTGGGCAGTACCATACTGTATGTGCAAAGCCAGAGTCTTCTTCAGCACAGCGAGGGCAGCAAGAATTTTCCCTTCGAACCGGGATATAATATGCCTTATTATAGTATTTGAAATGCACCAGCCTGTGATGGCCATTTAGAGATATAGTGCTGGTCACCGAGCATCAATAAGCCCACATCCCCTCAATGCTATCAATGCCTAGGCCCACCTGCCATTCCTGGTGTGCCTTAGAGACAGCAAGCTTCCTAATACCTTGCACATAGGAGTATAAGATTGATACTGCCTGTTGGGGACATGCCAATTGGGACAAGCATGTGAGAACAGGAACCTCCGGAACTTCAGCCATATCAGCGTCCAACAATGCCTTACAAGCTGGCGTGATTGAAATTGTACAAATACATTAGGAATGGTCACCTGCGGCTTAACCTGCTCCCAATCGCAAAGCACCTTATCCTCAAAAAAGTCATCCATGTGCTGTATGCCTAGTCCATGCCATGACTCTAGCATCCCACGCTCCTGCCCTATGGGGAACCAGCCACGCCACTACAAAGGCAACTGCGGAGAATAGAGCAGGGGTACACACTGCATGTCTACCAGTTTCTTCAAAAGGTGCAGTGTAGTGCCCACAGAGTCTATTAAGTGAAAGCGAGGCACCAGCTTATCAAGTAATAAAAGAGGGAGCGACAAAGGGGCTCCTCCATCGTGTTCCAACCAGACATGTGGCAGTTCCGATGGACAGTGCAGCCGTAAATAAGAGAACCTGGCTTGCACCGCTCTGTAGTATAGTTGAAGATTGGGTGCCTTGAGTTCGCCAGCCGAGTAAGGTAGAGTAGGTGTCAGTGCTTAATTTGTAAATAAAAAGGTGCCGGTGCTCAAAGCCATCCTCTTAAATCCACGGCTGCTGCAAGTAAGTGTGTGAACATGGAATACTGAGGCGGCGTAATCCTGAAGCCATCTCGGCCTCTTCAATCCATATAAAGCCACTTCAAGCCACTTCCTGCCCCTTCAGCTCACTCTTGCAGCTTTCTACTTTCTCCCTTTGTGACGCTTTTTCGTTTTTCTCTTCCTCCATCTTTCCCATATGTGTCTTTTGCTCGCAGCAAATGCTTAAAGCAGAAGAGTAAGACCCGGCCCTCAAAAATAAGTGCCGGTGCTTAGCACCGAACACAACAAGCACAAATTAAGCACTGGCAGGTGTATCCCACTGTACTCGCAGCTGTTTATGCATGTAGCATCAATTTTAACGCCTTGTCAGGGGTAGTAAGCGCTATATAAATACTAATACAAATAATGACCGCAAAGATTGAAGCAACGCACCTGGCAACAGCATCGGTATATTCATAAAGAGGAACAATTAACGAGTAAGTACAACCATATTCATGATGGATTTCCGGCTAATAAGAGAGGGAGATGAATCCAGCAATCCACTGCATCCATTATGTGCTGCACAACCTTCCCATAATTCTCGTATAACCTCCTCTGGGTCAGTGTGAACTTGAATACCCAAGTAGCGCACCGGCTCCTTGCTCCATTTAGGTGGAAACTCTAGCGGTGTAGGTACTGTGGTCTCGGTGAGTGGGAAAATAAGAGATGTATCCCAGTTTACACGCAATCCAGAATGGACCCACCAACGCGCACCACCTCCCTGAGGACCGGGGATAGGTCCTGCTCCGGTTTGCGGATGTACAGAAGCATGTCATCAGCATATGCTGAGATTATTAAATTGTAGCATGGAAAACGAATCCTGGCTCACTATGCCGGAGAGTAAAGGTCTCTTAGTCAGGACCTTCTCAAATAGTTTTGTATCCATATTGAGAAGAAATAGCGGTCGAGAAGATGAACATTAGTCAGCTGGTTTACCTGGCTTAAGCAAAGTAATCAATGATGCTTCACGCATGGTTGGGGCATGTATCCATCACACGCCATCTCCTCAAACAGAATGACTAAATAAGGGATATGCTTATAGATCCAGGCGCTTTGCCAGTCGGCGTGTCTTTTAACACCGCAGTAATCTCCGCGGGATGAAGCGGTGCCATAAACCGCTCCCTATGCGAGTCCGATAGCCATTTCATTGCAATATGCTCGAGATAGTCAGCCGTGGCCTGTTCACTGTAGGGAATTTGCGACTGGTCAGCATAGTAGGTCCGAAACTTTTCTGCCATCTGCAGAGCCCCATGCAGCAGCACCCCGATCATCCATTACATACCGCATGGCGCCATCCTCGCGACCACGTCTAATAAGACAGCCAGGGCTGCACTTGGCTTTCACCCTCCCCATAAACTCTGGAGACAGCATATTTGCCTAAGTGTGTTACCTCATCATGTGCTAGTTCGTTATATTCTTCTAGCTTCATGCAAGACTGTCCCAGTATTGCTTTATCCGCTGCGCTCAAGGACCGCCAATTCAGATTTTAATTTATGCAAAGGCCGCAAACGGAGCGAAGCACCCCTGCATGCTTTGAAATAGTTATCCCTCGGAAATAAGCCGTACAAGCTTCCCATATGGTAGAAAACTTTGCAACAGGATATAAGTTAGTACGAAAGAACTCATATGTTGCCTAGGCCAGGTCCTCGCAAAATGCTGCGTCACGTAAAGAATATTGTAGAAAACGCATATGCTTGTCCATCGGCTAAGTCCAGAACCAGCATCACTGGGGAATGATCTGAATATGTGTAAGGTAGATGATAGCACTGGTGCACCCCGGACAACAGACCATGCGAAACAAGCCAATAATCAATGCACGTGTGTATATCATGGCAGTGGTAGCTGGTGACTGAAAGCAGTGGTGGGGCACAAATACAAGACGGAATTGCACCTTGTGAGAGAGCCTCACTACCCACGTATTTCCATTCACCTTCTCACCCACTGCCTTTGGTCACCTATCCATTTACTCATCCACATTGTCATCCACTGCCATTCACACAGCTCTTATACACAGACACCCACATTTTCTCAGCCACTCTGTCAAGCCCTGCAAATACATTCAAACAAACACACATTGCCTCACCCATCCAGTATCCAGCAGTTTCAGTAATAAAAGGTACACGTTTATTTGAGCTGCAGATTACGTTTAATATGACATATCACATCATTAGTCTGCAGAAGAAATAAAACAATAGCTAGCCATGATAAATTACTGGAACCACTACTACCTTTGAGAGACAAAATCACCTACAGAGGCAGTGAAAGGAGACGAGAGCTGAGAGAACAGATTCTTTTCTTATTGTCTGTAAAAAAGATAGAGCTCCAACTTACTTGTGTGCAGGGTTGTCTTTGGCATATTTATGACTTGAGGTCTTCAGGTCACACTCCTGTCTCCCAGAGAGCCCTGGCTGGAGTTATTTATTGTATTTATTCAATTTCTCTGCCACAGACTGGTGATTTTCTATGCAATAAAATGTGACCTCTGGTACATAGACCCTTCTGATCACACCCCACCATTTGAGTAAATAGGAAAGGGTGTAGAATAATATCAGAGTGACATGAAGTTTTCAGAAACCTGGGCTGAAAAAAAATGCTCCAGGCTGTTTACAATCAGGGTTTCTGGTGGAGGAGGAGATAAGCCAGGGACGTCACTGCGTTCTGGGAAAAGGTAAGGGCTTTGCGTGGGCAAGCCCTGTCAGCCCTACTGTGCAGCTTTCAGCCACATACAGGCGCAGTGGGGCTTTTCAAAGTGCACAATTTTCACTCCGAAAATATTGTGCAGAAAATGTTTTACTTTCATCATGTAATTAAATTTATGCTTCACTAGAGAGGCCAGAAAAGGCTAGGGGCGCAGCCCCTTAGCCCTTGAACACCAGCCGCCACTGTATCATGGGCAGTTAATTAATGTGTGTAGACTCTGCCTCGTGGCGAGCGATAATGCCAGACATCTACCAATCCATTGTTCTCGGACACTGCCACTATAGCACGGTCCACCATCAAAGGCTGCCTTGAGGGGACCGAAGAATGATCTAGATTTGGATTCTGCACACATTTTAAAACTCTCCCCCAAATCTGAAGTATGCTGCCATAAGAGGCCAGTTTAGCCTGCAGTGACTAATAGAACTGGGGATCATCGTGGTTGAGTCCTTCGATCCCCACCAGGACCACCTTAAAAACGTCCTTGTAACAACGTGCCGCTACAAAGTGACCATTCGGATCCCCACCTCCTCCAACTTGGTCCCTGAACCACAGTAAGCCCATAGGAGGACTCCCCCGAGCATGCAGAGTGAACCCTGCAGTGCAGCATTCCCCTTGCATATGCTGCAATGTAAACACACCAGCATTAGGTTCCAGATGGCTCTCCTGCAAAATTACTATGTCAATCTGGTTTTGTTGCAGGTAAAGAACTATTTTGTGGGTTTTACGACTATCATTCAATCGTCTAACATTACAAGTGAGGAAACTCAGTTTGGCGATCTGTGTAGTTGAAACAATATTATCCTTCATCGCACCAATTCCCATGAAACGTTCCCACTGTCAGCCAGTAAGGGCCACACATCTCATGCGTCAGATCCATTTGTAAGACATATAGGCCCTCATTATGCCATTGGCGGTAAATTCCGCTTACCGCCATGCTGATGGGTGCCAATTTACCACTGCGGTGGTGGATATCTGTTCACCGTATTATGACACACACACACACACCAATCCGACAGAATACAGCTACAACACAAATCCGCCGGACCAAAGGTCAGTGATAAAGTGGTGGTACCAAAACCCATAACGTTACACCAACAGAACAATGCCCACCACATTATGACCCACGAATCACCACAGCAGTCATTCGGCTGTAAACCATTGGCGGTACATACCGCCACGCTCAGAAAGGACACCCACATACAAAACAACACTATATTGGCCAATACCAAAAACACATCTGACACCTATACACACACCACACCCACACACCCACACCACTATAAAACACACACCCACATTACCCACAACTCTTTACAAACAAAAATTGCCACCAGGAGACTGAGAAGAAGAGCACAAAGACAACTAGACACACACAGCACTTACACCCAGACCCCCCTTATGCACTCTACATCACACATCCCACCACATTACCCAACACACACTCACCAACACACATCACACAACACCCACAGCACCACAATGGCACCACCTTTTCACTGAGGGGGAGTTAAGGGTCATGATGGAGGAAATTGTCAGGGTAGAGCCACAGCTCTTTGAAGCACAGGTACAGCAGATATCCATTGCAAGGAAGATGGAGCTATGGCCGAGAATCGTGGACAGGGTCAACGCTGTGGGATAGTACCCAAGAACAAGGGACGACATCAGGAAGAGGTGGAAAGACCTACGGGGTAGGTACATTCCATTGCAGCAAGACGACAGCTCACCATACAGAGGACTGGTGGTGGACCCCCACCCCCACCTCCTCCCCCACAACTCACAGCACGGGAGGAGCAGGTACTGGCAATACTGCATCCTGAGGGACTCGCTGGATTTGCCAGAGCACTGGACACTAGTAAGTCAATATTTACTATCTATCACCCCCAATACCTGCATGCCATCTCACCCCCACACCCTCAACCCCATCACTCCACTCCATCCCACACACTGCACCCTCACTTCTGACTAACCGTAATGCCATACCAATGCATAGACACCCCTCCCAGCCCCGCATGGACACCCATTACTAAAGTATGCACAGCATAGGGAAACTAACATACCCACAATACATCTCCATGCACAAGCACAAGCAAAAGCTGGCAGAGTAACACCAACCATGGAGGGGAAGCTAGGGAAGTACAAATGTCAGACACATGAAGCATAATACATAATTTACATCCCCATAGGTACCCCAGCCAATGTCAGTAGAGAGAAGGTGCCACGACTATCCAGTCCCCCAACAGAAGACACCCCCAGTGATGACAGTACCCCGGGACTTCAGGATCTGGAGCACCTACCTGGCCCATTAGGGACCACTGGACAGTCGGTCACCCAAGCCCACTCACAGACCACCACAGAGCCTCCCCCATCAGGATCCAACACCACAGCACCCTCACCTCTGTCCCCAGGACACGTCAATCAGCAGTGTGCCCACCTGTACAGGGACTCCAATCTACACCTCGCCCACAAGACAATCAGGGACCTGGGGTCAGTGGCAGTGGGCACACCATTCAAGGGACAGAGGCACAGGCCCACAGGGACACTGGCAGGACTGCTGTGTGCCAAGGGGAGGACAGGACAAGAGAACAGACTCTCCAGGAGACACTCACCAAGATCCTGGGAGCCTACCAACATTCCCAGGACACAGTGAGCCAGATCCTTGACAACGTGCAGGAGAACAGGCGGCTGCAGGAGGGACAGTATCAGGGGATTAGGGAGGATTTGCAGGCCATACACCAACCTGATCTCCATCGCAAGGGTGCTGGCAGACATGGCCAACATCATGAGGGAGGCAACAGCACACCAGCGTGCCCCTACCACTAGCCAGTCCATCAACCAGCCATCCACTTTCGCTACTGCTAGTGGGCAGGAGGCCCCCCCACAGGACCCAGAGGCCACCAGCACCCCTCCCCCTGCAGAAGGTGAACCACCCTGCAAACGTTCCCTGAGAACCAGACAGAAGCCAGAGACACTTGCCAAGACCACCGCCAGGAAATGAGACTCTCCTGATTGTTCCCCTTGTGTCCCACACTGTCACCTTGTCCACCTTGAACTGCTATAGCTCCCCTTCCTATGTCCCCCTTGGACAGTGCACCTGTGCTACAAACAGAGCGGAACAATACCTTGGACTTTCCTCCATCATCACCCCATTCCATTGCAATTTACCCTCAATTCATTAGCACTGCACTAAACATCCATGGTCTAACTTCGACTACTAGTATTTCATGTTTTGAAAATTTGGATTGATTGAAACAGCTACATCCATTGCAAATGACCTGTACATAGTGAGAGCATTGTATGAATTACCTGTCTCTGACTGTTGTGATCACATCAAGAGATTGTTGTCATATCACCAACATCTGTAAAATGACAATCCATAGGTAACAGTAAGTAGAGGAAACAAGTGGGTAATGCCAGCATGCCAATGCCACACAGAACACAATAGTCATGGAAGTGTGAAGTTTCACTGTCTCACCTGTGTGTCATTGGAAGTACTGATGGATCACTAATGTTCTATTGTCCACATCCTCATCCTCTGCCTCCTCATCCTCACTGTCCTCAGGGTCCACTGCTGCCACAGGGGCAACTCCAGTCTCCTCCTCCTTCAGAAAAGGTACATGGCGTCTGAGGGCCAGGCTGTGCAACATGCAGCATGCCTCTACTATCTGGCAGATTTTCTCGGGTGAGTAGCACAGGGATCTACCTTTCAGATGGAGGCACCTGAACCTGACCTTCAGGAGACCGAAGGTTCTCTCAATAATCCTTCTGGTTCATTATAACGTTCTTTAGCCCTTGTCCTGGCATTCCTCACCGGGGTCAGCAGTCCCCTGCAAATATTGAGGGACAACATTAAGCCACACACTATCCTATTTGACTAACAGCATGGGCATACACCAACATACACTGCGTGGGGAACAAGGCTCACCTATTAGCCACACCCTGTGCCTCTGTAGTTGGAACAACACATTTGGGATGCTGCTTTTCCTCAGGACAAAGGCATCATGCATTGACCCAGGATACTTAGCACTGACGTGGGAGATGTACTGGTCCGCCAGGCACACCATCTGCACATTCATGGAGTGCAAACTCTTGCGATTCCTGTACACCTGTTCATTCTGGTGGAGGGAACAAACGCAATATGTGTACCATCAGTCGCACCAATTATATTGAGGATATGTCCCATTACATAAAAACCGGCCTTCACAGTGGCCAAATCATCAGCCTGGGGGAAAGCTATGTAGCTGTACATGCGTTTTATTAGGGTGGACAAGACTCTTGCCAGCACTATTGAGAACATTGGCTGTGACATTCCTGCTGCCAAGCCCACTGTCACTTGGAACAAACCAGTTGCCAGGAAATAGAGTACTGATAGCACTTGCACAGGAGGGGGGATCCCAGTGGGATGACTGATAGCTGATATCAGGTCAGGGTCCAACTGGGCGCACAGCTCTGTGATTGTGGCCCTGTCCAGTCCATAGGTGAGTATGATGTGCCTGTCCTCAAGTGTAGCTAAGTCCACCAGGGGTCTGTACACGGGGGTATGTCTCCATCTCCTATTCATCCGCAGCGGTAGGTCTCTAAGGCACACAAGAGTGAGTAGGCTGTCACAATTTGAACAACTATACCACAACAGCAGTTCGCATTGTGAAAGCATGTTTTGGGACAGTGAAATTGAAAAGTATGTCCTTTTTATCCTGTGATGCAGCAAGTATTGATAGGCCTGTTCACCCTCTGAAATGGGCACCGCCTGTCCTGCGTGGAGGGACAGGTGGAAGTGAGGTAAATCCACCAACGTTGTGCAATGTGTCGGTTGCAAACCGCCGCACAATTCTTCGTTGGATATTATTGGGCTCTATGGGGACCAGTGGCCGATGAGGATGTACACCAACAGTGACAGTATACACCGCCACGGATGAGACCGCCTTTTTATATCTCATTCCTCACTTGTTTCCTGACCTTCCACAGGAGAAGACCTACACTGTATGTGCTGCTGTGACTTGTGTCTGGAACCTACCATGGCACGTGTGACCGGGGAAAGGGCCCCAGCCTTCACTTCTGAGGAGTGGATGTAGTCGTACCCCAGTACGGACTGCTCCATGGGCCTCCAGACCAACAGGTGAGTGCACTGTGAGAACAATGCATGTGGCATGAATGCATGGAGATGTGTGTGAAGGCATCGTGTAAGAGTGGCCAGGGGTGGGGGAATTTTCTCTTGTCGGTGTGCATGTTGTGAGCTGCCCTATGTGTTTTGCAATGTTGATGGAATCGGGTATGGTGGGCCATGTGTGTGACAGGCTGGAATGTTTGTTTAATGGAGTTCTCCTGTATGTATTACCTCTGCAGGTCAGCCCCCATCAAAAGAAGGGATTATGGCGTGCCATCACCAAGGACACGTGGACCGTGGGGGCCTATGGCAGGCGGAGCACCCACTGTCGGAAATGGTGGGAGGACCTGAGATGCTGGGCACGGAAGACCGCGGAGGCCCAGCTGGGGATGGCCTCCCAAAGTGGAAGGGGTGCCTGTCGGACCCTGACCCTACTGATGGCCCAAATACTGGTGGTGGCCTACCCTGAGTACAGTGGCTTTAATTACAACTTATGGCTGGTAGGGATGTATCCGGGTGGTGGTTATGTGTTAGTGGGTGCCCCTAAGGCCAGGCCAGAAATAGCAGCGTGGGTCCTCTGAAGGCTAAGGGTCCCATGGCAAATAAAGGTAACCTAGCTTGTTAGTGTTCACTTCTAGACAGGCCTGCTTGTGTCCCAGGTGTGCTGCAGTTGGCAGTGTGTGCTCCTCCTCATGCTTGGTGGCTAGCCATATCACTGATAGTGCAATGCACAGTGCGTAGGCCTGTTCCCTGTGTGAGAGGGTGCTGTGTACACCAACTGTGATGTTGGTGCAGTCATTGACCCAGTGTATCCTTTGTCTCTATCCCCCACTTTCTTGTTTAGTCATCCTGTCCTTGTGTGCATTAGCATCATCTGCTGGAGGAGCAGAGGCACTGGCAACAGAGGGGGCTGCATCCCACAGGATCCTGGAGGCAGAGTCTACCAACGCTGAGGGAACCAGTGGGACAGAGGACGAGGGGAGCTCCACGGCAGAGACTGAAGGGGACGACACAGACTCTGATAACTCCGCCGATGGGAGCTTCCTGGTGGTGGTGCAGATCTCTGTGACCACCCCAGCTGCAGGTACAGCCGCCACCCCTGTACCAGCACCGCCCTCCCAGTAGCCCCTCAGCGAGTTGCCCATGCCCACGCACACAGGAGGGTGGGCATCTCCTTCGCCCCAGGAACCTCAGGCCCTGCCCCAGTGAGCCCTGCTGCCCTGAGTGAGAAGGCTATTGACCTCCTAGGATCCATCTCTGTAGAGCAGTCAACCATTGTGAATGCCATCCAGGGGCAGGCATCCCAGGTGCAGCAATGCAATGCATTCCTGGAGGGCATTCATGGTGTTTTTGTTGCCCAACAGAGATCGATTCAGGCTCTGGCCTCCTCTCTGATGACAACCATTGTCCCTGCTTCAACCGCCCCCCCCTCCAACTCCCACTTCCCAGTCCCATTCTCCTCAACTCCAACCCATCCCAAGCACACAAACAGACGTGCATGCACACAAGGCAACACCCAAAAGTGGCACAGGCAAACAGAAGCACCACACTTCATCACACAGGCACTCCACAAACAACATACCGTTGTATACACGAAAACATCCACAGCCTCCAATGTCTCCCTTTCTCCTCCTCCTCCACCCCCCTCCCAGTTACGTCCACACTCACACCTCCATGCACTACATCAACATCCACTACCAGCATCACCACACCAAGCAGAACACACACCTCACGGGCAGACACCTCCACAACAATCATGCATGCGTCCCCTGTGTCCTCTACCACTGTGTCTGCCCGCCCCTACCTAAAGGACACAAACGCTGGGACTCAGACACCCAACAGCCATCCAGCTCACATCAGCATACAGCCCATGCACCTGCACCCAAATCCAGCAGACATTCACCTGTGACAAACCACTCCCTCATCCTCGATTCTCATTACTCCTCCCTCCCGCCCCAATGTCTCGAAAAGGCTTTTCCTTGCCCAACTTCCCTATTCCCTACCCCTCCCCCGTCCTGCACGTATGGGCAGGATACCAAAGACACAGCCCAGCACGTCAGCCAAACAGTCCACGGGTACAGTGTAGCACCACATACTCGCGGTGGTAAGGATAACGGACCTACAACACTGAAGGTGAAGTATCCAGCACCACCAGGGATGAAAAAGAAGAGTCGTGCAACAGCAGTGAGGAAGGGGAAGGGACCTGCACCAGCTGTGAGGAAGAGTAAGGAGCCTACACCAGCTGTGAGGAAGGGGAAGGAGCCTGCACCACCAGGCAGAGAGGAGAAGAGCCCATCCACCCCTGCAAGAAAGGGAAAGGGATCCCCGAACCATGAACAGGAGAAGAAGAGGCAATCTGAGCCATCGGAAGCTGTCAGGCTAACACCGCTGCCGCCACTGCCGCCACCACCACCACCATCTGTCACGGGGCCCCCACCACCAGCTGTGGATGTGCAGCCATCAGTGAGTGCAGGGGCTGCCCAGGAGCTTCCCTCAAACAACACCACCATGCAGCCATCAGTGAGTGCAGGGGCTGCCCAGGAGCCTCCCCCAACCACCATCACCATGCAGCCATCACCGGCAGGGGACGCCATGTACTCTATCCTCCTGGGGCTACTGTGCTGGCTGCCCCCTACAGAACCAGTGGGGAAGGCACCCACTCCAGAAACTGTGGCCTAGCACTCCCCAGGACAAAGCACTGGGCATGTTGCCCCCTCCAGAACCAGTGGGGAAGACAACCACTCCAGAGACTGTGGCCTTGCACTCCCCAGGAGAAAGCACTCGGTATGTTACTCCCTCCAGAACCAGTGGGGAAGACACCCACTCCAGAGACTGTGGCCTTGCACTTCCCAGGACAAAGCACTGGGTATGTTGCCCCCTCCAGAACCAGTGGGGAAGACACCCACTCCAGGGACTGTGGCCTTGCACTCCCCAGGACAAAGCACTGTGCATGTTCTCCCCTCAAGAACCAGTGGGCTTGTTCTTGCATCTGGCTGACGTGCCCCCCTCCTCCCCGCGAGGTGCCTGCCTATTTGCAGACTGTGCCCCTGCAGTGTTCTATCCGAATGTGCTCAGGATCTCAGGATTCGTGTTGGGCCTTAGACTGTACCGTGTGGCCATGTGGGCCCTTTGAAGTTTGGACTGGGCAGTGTCCCTTTTTGTACATGTGTACACATCTGTTTCATTACCAAATTGAATTATTAATTTTATTGTTGATCTGATTACAATCACTTTAGTCAATTCCTGTTGTCCTTGCACTTTTCTGCTGATTTATGGGGACAAATTGTTTTTCTTGTGCAGCTGGTTGTGTGTGTGGTGTGTGTCACTCTCGTTTTTCTCCCTCCCTCCCTTGTGTGCTGCGCATCTGTACTCACCGTTGTTGTCTGCTTCGGCGTTGGTGTTCTAGGTGGAGCATAACGTAGAAGATCATTGGGAAAACTTGCAGTTCGGGTGAGTCCTTTCACTTTTGAGCTCTGTTTCTGCTAGGCTTTTTTTGGTGTTTGTACTGTCCTGTGCCTTAATATGGTGGGTGATACTTTGTCTTCCGCCTGGCTGTTGGCGGCTACTGCTGTGGTGGCTGTTGTTCCCACCCTGGTGGTTGATGTGGTACATTGGCTGTCTATTGCGGGTATCATCGCCATGGTCATAATTTGGCGGTGATTATTGCCAGCCTGTTGGTGGTATTACCGCCACATTTTCACCCACCGCCATGGTCATAATGAGGGCCTTAGTGTAAACATCTCAATACTGGAAATCCCACCCCCCCATGCCATGTCCCCCAACATTTGACACAACCATACATTGTCGGCCCCTAACCCACCCAATTCCCAAACTAAAATGCCTAGGAAAAAACAATGTGGTACATACATGACGGTAGATAGTGCCTGCCCAGTCTTTAATGGCATACAGGTGGCGCAGGGCTGTTTCAGGTATAACATCACTCCAAACTAGCAAACAACGAACAGCATTATGTGGCAGAGTGGCATAATCAAACATGTGCATCAGAGTCTGCAACAGATATCACCATATCATGCGTTGGCAGGGTAATTGAGGATGGCTCCAAAATCGGACAAAGTGACCAGCAGTCAAAGCACTCATGTAAAGCCATCAGGCACATCACGGAAAACAAAAGCATTGCATGCAACACCACCATTAGGGTAATACCATAATAGCTTAATCAAACTATCTAGTGCATATTATGCAAAACAAACAACTAAAATATATATCATTTTGAAGTTATGATCAGAGCAAGAGATACGTATTGTTAGAAATAGGGTCTTTGGTTGGCAGTCAGGTTACCCCCTATCTCACACAATCCAAATTATCCTGTGCCCACCCTCTGGTAACTTGTCACTGAGCAGTCAGGCTTAACTTAGAAGGCAATGTGTAAAATATTTGTGCAAAAACTATACAATAACACCATAAAGCACCACAAAAATACACCACACAGTGTTTAGAAAAATATATAATATTTATCTGATAAGATGCAGGTCAAAACAATCAAAGATGCAATAAGTAAATGTAGAGATATCACTGAAAAGTGAAATAAAGTGTCTTTTAAAAGCAAACAAAGTCTCTTTCAAGCACAAAGTACCTGGTTTGTGTGAAAAATCTCCGCAAAGGGCCGCAGAGGAGGAGAAGCGTGGAAACCAAGAGGTGTGCATCGAATTCTCGGGCCGCACACAGTGATGCGTTGTTTAGTTTCCACACAAGGACGACTGTGTGTCGATTTCCGGCCCTTGGTCGTGGATCCTCTTTGGGTTGCGGGGTTTTCAGACGTCCTTGGGACGGTGCATGGATTTGCTGTGCTGGCAGGACAATGTCACAGGAGCTGCACTGTGCATCTTGCCCCCGGTAGAAGTTGAGTCAAATTTTCTACCGCACGCAAGGCGCTGCGTCGATTCCTCTCTGGAAGTCTGGCTGTGTCATCCGGCTCGGCTATGCGTCGATCCAGTGGGCCGCATGTCGAATTTCCGGTTGCTACGCTGGCGCTGCGTCTATCTTCTCGTTGCGAAGTCGGTCTGCGCCGTTCGGCGTGCAGTGAAATTTTCACATCGGTGCAGGCTGTGCATCGTTTCTGGCAGGCTGTGCGTTGAATTTCACCGCACAGGGAGTCCTTCTTGAAGAGATGAAGTCTTTTTGGTCCTGAGAATAGGAGGCAAGCTCTATCCAAGCCCTTGGAGAGAACTTCTTCACCTCAGCCAGAGAGCATCAAAGCAGCAGGGCTACAGCAAGGCAGCAGTCCTTCACCAAAAGCAGTCAGTTGAGTCCTTTGGGCAGCCAGGCAGTTCTTCTTGGCAGGATGCAGGTTCTGGTTACACATTTCTTCTCCAGGAAGTATCTGAGTTGGTAGGGGTAGAGGCCCTATTTAAATACCCAAATGTGCCTTTGAAATGGGGGAGACTTCAAAGAGTGGCTTAGAAGTGCACAAGGTCCCTTTTCAGTTTAATCCTGTCTGCCAGGGTTCCAGTGGGGGGTGTGGCAGTCCTTTGTGTGAGAGCAGGCCCTCCACCCTCCCAGCCCAGGAAGACCCATTCAAAATGCAGATGTATGCAAGTGAGGCTGAGTATCCTGTGTTTGGGGTGTGTTTGAGTGAATGCACAAGGAGCTGTCAACTAAACCCACCCAGACGTGGATTGTAAGGCACAGAAAGATTTAAGTGCAGAGAAATGCTCACTTTCTGAAAGTGGCATTTCTAAAATAGTAATATTAAATCCAACTTCACCAGTCAGCAGGGTTTAATGTCACCATTCTGGCCGTTCTAAATATGACCTTCCTCCTCCTTTCAGATCAGCTGCTACCACTCAAGCAATGTATGAGGGCAGCCCCAATGTTAGCCTATGAAGGGAGCAGGCCTCACAGCAGTGTAAAAATGAATTTAGGAGTTTTACACTACCACGACATGTAGACTACATAAATATATGTCCTGCCTTTTGCCTACACAGCACTCTGCCCTATGGGTTACCTAGGGCATACCTTAGGGGTGTTGTATATGTAGAAAAAGGGGAGTTTTAGGCTTGGCAAGTACTTTTAAATGCCAAGTCAAATTGGCAGTGGAACTACACACACAGGCCTTGCAATGGCAGGCCTGAGGCAAGGTTAAGGGGATACGTAAGTGGGTGGCACAATCAGTGCTGTAGGTGCACTAGTAGCATTTAATCTACAGGCTCTGGGCACACATAGTGCACTCTACTAGGGACTTATAAGCAAATTAAATAGTCCAATTGGGTATGATCCAATGTTACCGTGTTTAAAGGGAGAAAGCATATGCACTTTAGCACTGGTTAGCAGTGGTAAAGTGCGCAGAGTCATAAAACCGGCAAAAACAGTATCTAAAAAGTGGAGGGAGTCAGGCAAAAAGTTAGGGGTGACCACCCTACAGCTGTCACGTCTAACACATATGCATTAGCCACGTTCCTCAAGTTCATAGGAAGATGCTCCTTCTTCATCTGACTGCTGTGATAATCCACAATGAGTTCTGGAGGAAATCTGTCATTTGAGGAATTGCAGCGCCGTCTTGGGGTCAATGAAGATTTTTTGTTTTCTATGAATGGTTATGCATAACCGGGCTGGGTAGTGCATTGCAAAGTCAAGCTTAAGTTCCTTCAATTTTCTCTTCACTGGCAAGAGCTGTCTCCTTGCCTCCTGCACATGTGGCATAAAGTCTGGAATTCTGGATAGCTCCATGCCCTCAAATCTAAGGGACTGTAGTTCCTTGGAGCGGTGGAATTTCGCATCGTGGTCTCTATAATTCCTTAGCCTCACAATGATGGGACGAGGGTGGGCCCCGGGCATGCAATGTGGCACCAACAAGCGTTGAACCCGCTCAACCACAAAGATGTCAGAAAAGGTTTCACGCCCCAGCAATTCTACGAGAAGACATTGCACAAAGGGCTCCGTGTTGCCAATCGCTGTAGACTCTGTCAGACTGACGATACGCAAATTATTTGAGTGAAAACGGCCTTCCAGCTCTTCAGCCTTCACTTGTAGCACCGATATGGACTTTTCAAGTTGCTTCTGTGTCCCAGCTGACTCTGTGCTCTCATCCTCGATGTCTGACACACTCTTCTCCACCATGTCAAGATGCTCTGCATGCTTATCAATGCGTTACGACATCCTGTCCATTCTATAGGAGAACTAATCAATCTTTCCATTAATTTCAGGTCCTGAGGTACAGGATCAGACACAGCGGTCAGCAAAGTTTCATCTTGTGTTTTAGGGCTTTAAGTTGCTCGTACTGTAGCTTGGCCTGGGTCTTATCTGCTTTCCCCAATGAATACATTTCTCAAACACAGACAAAACTGGAAAATAGACACGATGTGTGAGCCAGGCTATGGGTTCGGTGGATAAGTATGTTTTGGAGGTGCCAGTCACTGGAAGAATAGGTAGCAGACTATATTAACTCAGAATCATTGTCAACTGGAATGAGTTTGAATATTCCGGTATCTAGAGGGCTCCTAGTGCGGCATATCACAGCCTCCACATGACACTTCGTATGCGTCTGAGCCGTGGCTTAATCAATGTAGAAATTGCCAGAAATGACGTGCAATAGTATTCAATTATATATTCACATATAACACTTTGCAATACCGTTGGCATGGCACCTGTACCGCTCTCAGATGAACTAGGGCCCCAGCTTTGCCCAGCAGGTCCTACAGCAGGGTGCACAGCAAGGACAAAGACCACGTGCCGGTGAATAGTATCATATGAATAGGCCCAGCCGCTAAGCACCGCTGCCATTGGGGCACCACATGTGATAGGATAACAATGCTATGGGATACTCTCCCCGCACGCTGCTGCCTCAAACACCTCAATAGCTGGCCCACCAGGAAGGTTCCTCCCGGTTTTTAATGCTGCTCTATGGTGCATTCCCAGAAGCAGAGAAAGGGAGGAGGAGCAGGCCAGGAGCATTCACGGCAGCCCAATATAGCAATTCTTGTCATTGCAATGGCTCAACTCAGTGTGCGGCCTGTCAGGCAGGTCCTGTTGTGCCTCCTGGGCCAAGTCTGCCTGCTCACCTTCATGCGGCGGTAGCCACATGAGGCCTCGAGTGGCACTCACACTCCAGCCACTCGGCCCCTACCAAGACTATCCAGTTCTACACCTATCAGGCACTGAGGCCGTACTAGTCTTCTAGGGGGGCAATAGTCATCACGCTGCACATTATATGTCCTTCTCCACCTCAGTTAGAAAGGCCGTAGGCATCCCGCCTCTAGTACAGGCTCCCAGTCACCAGGATAGGAAGGGCCACACCAGGTCGAGTCAGGCCCACAATTGCTACTCTTTTACAGGAATCATGAGTTCTACTGGTACAGATTACAGAGTGGTGATAAAATGGGCATCCGACACATGTAACCAACACAACTGAGCTCCTTTCCTATTTCACCTTTTCTTTTATAGGGATGAGCCTTCTATTATCATTGTGCATCTGTCTCCCTTTCACAAAGTCTGATTGATGCATCACCTAGGGCCGGTGAGTCACTATGGTGAATATTTAGATAATTAGGTTCAAGAGTGCAATCATTCTATAAGAGCTACAGTCTTTGACTTATTTCCCTAGCTGGGGATGTCATATTAAAATATTAGCTTCCTTCATTGTTTCTGTAACTGCATTTTCCCACCCCTAAACTAATTAAAAAGTCAGTCAGTAATAGAGAGGAGAAACATTATTGTTTTCAGTTAATTAAAACCATAACAATATTATTGTGTTCACATAAGACAAACATCACTTAACATCTTGTTAAATTATGATGCTCATAGATTTAAAAGTGACAGAAATTGTTGCAAAATCAGGATAAAATGAAATGAAAATTCAATAATACACAAACACCAGGGTCCACTGTACTGCTTATTTAGGAGCAGAAATACATATATTCTTAAATCAAAGGCCACCCCTTGGTCAGTAATAGAGTTATGATTCCTCCCAAGGCTTTTATAGAACTCTGCTTGTATCCACCTGGGTCATGTGATTTTCCATTCCTCATGAATTTTGTTGTTATCAGCACCTACTCACTCAATGGGTCTGTGCAGGTACTCTTGTTCTTGTGTCAGTGTTGGGAATTTACAGTTCTGCCTATAACATTCACTCCTCTTTCCTTAGAGTACATGGGCTCATTTACAAGAAATTATGCTAAACTGCGTTAGCGCAGTTGTGCGTTAAAGTCTTTACTGACAGCTAACATCAGATCCTAACCCCATGGTAGCGCCATATTTACAAAATGGCACACCATGGCATTAGGATCTGGTTAACATAGAAGACAAATGAGGCTACCCTTTGCGCTGTGTCGTAAAGGAAAATTACACTTGTGCTGCAAAATTGACGTTAGTCTGATTAGTGGCATGTATTTTGATGCTAATCCGCCTAGTTTCACTTTACCACCAAACTGTGTCCAAAAACTGCAGTGAGACACCATTTCAAAAAATAGAAAAATAGGAGACCCAGAAAAGGAGAACTCAGGCCCAAATAGCCCCCTGGAAATCCCCAATAACCCATTTACTAGCCAGGATGTCCAGGCAGAGACCCAGGAGAAGGGGAGTTGGAAGCAGTAGTGTCAACAATGTGGCAGAGTTCAAGAGGACAGTTGTAGACTATAAGAAGTGTTGACACAATTGCAGCACAATTGCAGCACAATTGTAGCAATTGGCCCACAATTGCAAGGCAGCATTGCAGACCGGAGGTGGAAGACAGGCACCACAGAAGGAGCTGGAGGAGATGGTAGCAGATGTCATCCCTGAGGAGTCGTTAACAGGAGTCCTACGACACAACAGTGCAACATTTGAAGAAGCGCAAGAACCACAGGGTAAGTCAAATTGGGGGGAAATGTGGGAAATACATTCTGTCAAAAGTGGGTGTCAGCCCTGTCTCTGCACCAAAATGTACTGTCTGCCAGCTACCGTCTAGGATGCTGGCATGCTTATGGTGAAACAGCAACAAATGTGGGGGCTCACCTACAACTCCCTTGCACTGCTTGTGCCTCACTTCTTCACAGCTAAAAAAGGGAGGCACTGGCGGAGCAAGGTGCTTGGAAAGAAGCCCTCTAATGTGCACTGACCTACCACAAATTGCACATCCCAGGACAGACCAGCACCTCACTTACCACATTTTGTGAAGTGCAGCATCATTGCACCCTACTGTGGGCTTCCTGTACAGGGCACTACCAGAACATTGTCCCATGGGAGCATTATTCACATTGACACTTTGGTGATGCAGTGTGCCAATTCATACTTACAAGGCCACACAAAGCCACCTTGTGTAGCTTGTCATGGCTTTGGAAATAGGGACACCTTTCACGCAGATAGGCTATTCCCTGGGTATTGCTTGGGGTGCACCCATGCAACACCCAAGGAACCCAACAAAACCTGACAGATACACAGGTTAACAAGGCAGGGAATGTGTCACATCCCTATGCAAGCCCACGAAACAGGAAAAATAGGGACTACAATGTCAGATCTCACTGTTGCACCACTTCAAAGCCACACCTCATGTGGTTTACAAATTTGATGCATGTCCAGATAACTAAATCTGTGAATGTGTAACATTCCTTAGGGTATTAAGGGTGTGTGAGGGAACACCCACACTAACACCCCTGGGAATCAACTATTATGTAGTGTAAGGTTTAAAAGGGTTACACATTTACAGGGTCATCACCAATAACATAGGTTGGTGTGGTGCAGGCTGGAAAACTAGTGGCCTCCACACTGTGTCACTGGAGCAAGGAAGTCACTGAGACTCCAGTTGTGCAGTCTGGTGCTAGGGCTTTTGAAATGAGGCTCCTACAATCCTCACTTAGAAACCGTGATTGCAAAGATGAACAATCATGTGAACATCTAGCACAGCTCAACATTGACTTACCTCCATTGCACTGCAGAGGACAACAAGATACCCCCTGCCTGTCCTGGACTTTTCCGATGATGTGGATGCTCATCTACAAACCCTCAATGACGAGACCCTTCAGAAAATCCTAAGTGCCATACAGACACCATCTCCTGTTGCAGGGAGGCCAAGCAGCATTACAGGGTTTCCAGATGATCCCCCCAACAGCCAAGAAACACTACCTGCCAGCTCAACCCAAGCTCTGGACTCCCAGGACCCAACACACACATTCCAAAAAACTGCAGTGGGAGTCCAGCGGGAGTTGGTAGATATGGTGTGGGTGGGGATGGAGACTGTGGCTGTTGTACTAGAGGCTGTCCAGTGGTGCCTTAGTCTGAATAAGGACAACTTGACATCCATATGGGGCATCCACTCTTTGCTTTATGTACTCAAGCAGTCCCTGGCAGATATCACTGGTGTCATGAGGCAGAGGCATGAGCAATGCCCAGCCAAAGTGGCACCAGAGTGATTGACAACAGGCTTGGGGCAATGCAACAGGTCCTCGAGTCCATAGGACGAAAGCTGGACTTCCTTATTGCTAACTGGGGTACCTACCACTGTGACATTGCTGTAGTGTTTCAGACCCTGCAGGCTCTCATTGCTGCTGTGTTGCCTCATGTGTTCCCAAAGATGAGAGCTGCTATGGATACAGTATCCACATCTTTAGCCCCTGATGTGTGTGTGCCTCCCTCTACTGCAGCACCTACAACACCCCAGTGATGTAAGGCACCACATACATCAGAGGATGAAGATTTGGAAAGATTACCTTTCACAAGGAAAACTGGACTGTAGCTTTTCTCTGTGGCACATGGCTCCTTTCTCCTTTGCTCTGTGCTTAAGATCATGCCAGTGTCATAACGTCCGGCACTGTCCTCAATTGAACTCTCCCACTATTGACCTCTCACATGCGTCCATTTTGCCCAATCTTCCCTAATGGTAATGTGCTCCTCCTCTTCACTGAAGCACTCCTCTCACATGTATCAGAACATGTACACTGCCATAGACACTGTCTAAACATCCAATGGCTAAGTACATCTGTTGTTGTTGTCATTAAATGTTATGTGCAGAATTACTGCACAAAAAAACACATTTGTAAATAAAATGTCTCAGAAGCATTAGTAACATGAACATGTTGCGATGTGTGAAGCTAACACACTGAATGCTTACCAAAGGGATATGTGTGGATTTGTGACAGACACAATGCCACACACACTGACTGAAACATAAGTGAGGTGCCTAATATCTATGTTGAGTAGTAAGCAGTTCCTGAGGCTCCTAAGTATGTCATGCAACAGGTAGCACGCAAGAATTGTGACTGCTGGTAAAATCACAACACAAGTGGCTGTGCTAAGCAAGGATGGTAGCAACAGGTCAGCCTTCATGTGACAAACAAATGATGCATGTCAAAAAATGTGAGGGGCAGCCATAAATGTGTCAACAATCAATCCTTGATTTAGGCTGAGTGCAATTACAACAATGTTACAACCATGCATGTCTCATGACTTATCAACACAGATCAACTGCATATGAATACTTGTTTTGGAATGTTTAGTCATGCACATCCAGATTGTCACGTACGTCACTGAATGATGTCTGGAGATAGCTGATGTGACACCATTGACAGCCTGGCAGGTACTTAACCATATAAGAAACGCATAGCACACATGTCTCAAAGTACTGCTTGCAGAGACAAAGGCAAATGCCTTTCATGACCTGCGAAGACATGCTACCACTTAGACAGTGAATCATGATGTAGGTAACAAGAAGATTTAATAAACTATAACTATAAACCTAAAATTCCATAAAGTAACCTACCTATAGTAGCCTAAGCTACACTATCTTATCCTACCTTATACCTACAACTAGCACAGCTTATCTTAACTCATCCTATACATTAAATACCACATGACAAACATCAACCTCCACCCCCTTTAAAACACATTTGTAGACAAGGACAACAGGAATACAGCTAAACTTTAACTAACTAAACATATAGCCTAAGAGAAGATGTATGTTTTTGTATTTTTTTTTATTTTATATATATTTTTTTATTTTTAAACACACATATCCAAAACACACCCACCCCCCTAGAAACACGAAAGAAAAAGAGAAACCCAAAACCCCGAAGAAAAAACACTATGTACTAACAATATCCTACACTGCACTGACTAATCTAACCCTAACTATCTAAATACTACAACTAAGACACATACTATATGCAGGGGAAGGGAAGTAGTGTTCATCTGTCTATTGTCTCCTTCAGTGCCTCCTCACTGCAGCCTTCATCTCCCTCAGCATCTTCAACCTTTCCACATTGTAGCATTCAAGTATGGAAATCCTGTGTCATGAAATTCCTGCACATATGGGGTCTCAACAATGGAAGGAACAGACGTTGGAGTGGTAGGGGCCCTCATAAGTCCAGCTGACATTGATGGCCCAGCCCCCATAGAACCTGCCCTGTCTGTGACCTTAGACCTGTCTGCTGTTTAGGTGCTGGAGGCAGATTGTCCCTTGGGTTGTCCCCCTTGAAGCAAAGCTTTCCAAGAGCCTGATAATCGCTCCAGCTCGTACAGATACCTCATCCTCTGGAAGCCCTCTGCACCAGAAAGATGCGGCGGTAGCGTTCCGCCCGCTTGTTAAAATCTCGCTTCTGGGATGGGGTCATGTGGAACAGAAATGGGACACCTCAGCTAAATGTATTTTATGAAATGAACAACAGGCATGCAATAGAAAAACCATCGGCAATCATCACACGTTGCCCAGCACAAATCAAAATGACATTTTAAAGGGCAAGGTTCATACACATCTGCACACCAACCATCATCTCCATATTGCTCATGTCCAAGGTATCAAGGCTAGCTAATGTTGAATGATACTTTTGAACCATCTTGGAACTTCTTCAAAGAACCACGTCACCACTGACTATGCTCATCACACACATAAGTTATGTGACCATGGTAGCTCACATTCATCTTGCTGGCTTTCTCATCAATATCCCTCCTACATGCACCATTGCCCTTAGATCCGTTGGCATATACCAAACTCATCTGAGCAAGGACTGCAAGTTAAATGTAGTCTCCCAACAGTTTGTGCCTGATGTGACAAGGACAGATGTATGAACACACAGCTACATGGAAAATGGATGTGATAGGCATCACATGTGAAAATGGAGGATGGAGCACTCACCCATGTGACACACAGGAGCATGGCACTACACTCATGTCCACTCAGGTCACTACCTGGTGATCTGTGCCATGATCTCATGCAGTGTTCCAGAGTTACCTGATATGTCCCACTATGCTACCCATTGCCTGTATATGTGTCCAAATACCTGGTGAGCATGTTGCACAACAGTATTCAGCGCCACCATCTCATATGTGGGTGCATGCATGCCCTACAGATCATCTGCACAGGGATTTTGGAACAGAACTGGCTACTGCTGTACATTGTGTAAAGCTGTTTGTATCACATAATGGACACATTCCAGACCACCTCTATCTGATTATGTTTTAAGTGATGACATGTCGTATAACAATATTGTAAGGAAATCCCTCAGCCAAACACGCGTCAAGATCTGAGAGGATGACATGGGTTGCAACACACGACACAGAGTTGGGGCATCGCACCACATGGGTGGGCAAATCTATGGCATTTCAAGTGGTATCTTGACCACTGTCCTGCTAATCTTTGGGACCAATTTACATGGTCACTAATTCCACCATGCTCTGAGTTACTGTGTGCTACCTGTGCCACACAGAGCAGTAACATGTCAAAAGAACAGCATTTTGCCACCATGCATACATGTGTAGGATCCTGTACTTCTGGCACCTGTCCTTACTGTCATCACTGTGTTTGCACTCATGCACCATGTCCAACATTGGCCCTTGCAGCATATGTTGCCACCAGAGCAATGTTTTCTTGGGATGCAGATCCTACACACAACATCTCCCATACAGTCTATATCCATGTATAGCATACAACATCTGTAGTAGCAAACATGCATTTAGTACATGGAATTGCACAGAACATAAATCACACACAATACTTCCACTACACATACAGATTGACACTCACTGGTAGCATTGTGGTCTGCAAAGCTTGCCACCTCTCCAATGGTATATGGCTGCAAGAAGTAACATGAGACATTGCACTGTGAAGGTTGAACATGAACACTGTGGACAACTATTGCACATTACATATGATTTGCTAATGGACATAGAAGACCTAGGTTAGTCAGTATGCAAACAGGCCATTAGACACGTCTCAGTGACATACATTGGTAGGCCAGGCTGACATGTACACATATGTGTTGGAACCATACATGCATGTCTCAGATACAATGTTCACATTTTGTAGATGAGTACCTATTTTTCTCATCACATATTCTTGACTATAAAACATACAACAGTAGTCAGGTCCTTAGTGGACATGGACAGTTGTTCCTGGTAACCATGTACCCTTGCACCGTGACACAGGTGTATTGGCACTAGTTCACATCTGAATTTGGTCACTAAACATAGGGTACAAGGACAGGAATATGACATTTGTCTCCTTAATGTGTTGCTGCCCCTGTCATGAATGCTGTTTGGCACAGACACACTACTTACAGCCCTGGCCTTTGTCATGATTTGGTAAAGGAGGCCCTACGGCCAACAGACATGTACTTGCAATTGAAAAAAAAGAGTCAGCCACATAGATTGTGTACTTACCCACAGTTTCACCGACTTCAATTCCAAGGTGGTCCAGAAAGTCCCATTCCCTGGCAATGATGTCTGCCCAGCGATGTTTCAATTGGTGGGCTGTGTGCTCCACCTTGAATACACGGGTCATCTGGAACAGCACCTTCCCCCACTGCAGCTTGGGTGCCTCTGTCCTGAATTCTTGTATTACTCATCCCCCTATGGCCACCATATTAGAGAGGCAGTCCATTATTAACCAGATGAATCCTCCCACCTTGTCAATCCAGTGCAGAGTGGGGAACAGTTCTGCACCATCTTCGCGCCATAAAAATTGATGCACAGTGGTGCAAGGGGATTGTAAATTAGACCCTATTAGACCCTCACAAGGGTACAGTCTTTCTTGTCATCACGCTCTTCTGACATTGTGTGAGTCACTCATGCATCTACCACACACTGGACTAAAAATGTGTGGACTCAGCAATGTTGCTGCTATTGATGTTACATTTTGGGCTTGCTCTCCATCGTCATCATACTCATCGTCCAGCTGTTCCTGGTCCCACAACCAATCAGGACTCCAGGAGTAATACTGGTGTACTCTGGTTCCCAGCACTGCGATGTAGCAGGCCCTGTTACAGCCATTATTTGGACTCTGATTGGCTTCCATATGGGTGTGTTTTTTTGTGAAGAGTAGTCGGCCACAGCTACAGACAATATCCTTTAGTATCTGCAAAGTGAGTAGGAGTGGTTTGGGGAAATGCTGTTTACATCTATGTAGAGGTCATGCTGTGTAATGACGTACTGAGACCCATAGCCAATGACATGATACATGCAATGACATTCATTGGCATGGAAGGAAGATGACCAGTGATTTGTTGAACACTGTGCTGCAAATAAGGATGTACGGTTCTCTGTGATACACTTGCTAGTTGTCACACATGTAAGTGCAAAAGATGTGGATGTTGTAAGTTGTCAGCAGTGTCTTGAATCTTTCATCCATTAATTTGGCACACATCTCACAGTGATCAACCGCTGCAGTTCCTGACAAATATTTACAGACCTTGGCAAAGAGTGTTACCCTGATGCTTTATAGTGTTTCCTTCTACCTGTTTTCCTGCTGGTACAACAGTTCAATGGCAGATGTGTGTGTTTATAGTCACGCATGTTTGTTTAGGAGGCAATACAAACATTACACACCACACTTTTCTGAGCTCAGTGCATTGTATCTGGTACTTAGTGGATCACAACAGTGTTCACCCTAGATTAACGACACTTGGGGTCTACTCATGGTTTCCTTGATATATTTGATTTTGTGAAATAGGACTGTGACATACACTCCAAGACATATGTTACATGGGATGATGTATTTACATGTTTGGCAGTCATACCTTACTCCACATGTATTTATGTGAAAAAATGGCGGACGTCGTTGTGACCCGGCAACAGTATTTTGTATGTCTGGATGATTTGTATGGTCACCCTCCTCTTCACAGGGAACCTCCTGCTCCTCATCCCAGCGGATGATTGTTTTCACAAAGATGTTGTGCAGTATGGCACATGCAATCATCATCTTACATGCTAATGATGGTGAATAAAGCAGACACCCATCTGATACACCCAGACAAGAGAAGCAGGATTTTAACAAGCCAAATGTCCTCTCAACAATGGTTCTGGTTCGGATATGTGCCTGGTTATAGGCCCTCTCCGCATCTGTTTGTGGATGAACAATAGGGGTCATCACCCATGGCTGAATGCCATAAACTTGGTCAGCTGAAATGTTGAAAAAAATAATTGCCAACATCCTTCCCATCTGTGTCATGCGTATTAGTACTGTCATACAGGCCAACTATGACCACATGATATGTTAGTCATGCCAGTGTGGTGCAGTTTCCAGAGGCCTGTTCACTCGCCATATGTGGGGTCAAATGCAGTACATGGGCAGATAGATCATAACAATAAAGTCACTGACTGTTATATTTGTGCAGCAAGGTTGGATGGTGTCTGGTTGCCATTGCTTTTGTTTGGCTCACATTGTCCATGACAATAGACACAATGACTTCCACACAGTATGCCCTCACAGATCCCTAATGGGTGATCTGATGTGACAACTGGGATTTTCCTATGTTTGCATGTCAAAATGTGCTGACGTGTACATGTGTGAGGAAATTGTGCCCACAACACATCTATCCTGCAGATTTGTGGGTGTTAATCTGCAGTCCAGCTACACAACTTCCTGCACTTTAATACTGCTTGTGGAAGGTGAACTAGTAAACATTACTTGCGGACTCATGCCAATTTGTGGTCCATACAAGGGGAAGTGCACATAGGTTCATAGGGAGTACACATTCACTCAGGGGTTGTAGGTCTACATCTTAGCTTTCAGGATGTATATTGTGTATGCATGATCAACTTCTAGACAAGACTGCTGCCTCAGTAGCATGGGGAGTGATGTCTGTGTGTACCATTAGACTTCACGTGTGAGATATTTGACAAGGCATTGTACATTTGAACAGTTAAATGTGACTTGGCCATAGCCGGTGGTTTGTCATCTGGCACCTAGGGTCTCATTGAAGTGACCCATGGCACAGGGAAGCACAACACATGCCTTGCTGCGCGGCCATACACCACCATGGAGTACCAGAAAAGTGCCTTATCAACAAGATATGGCACCTTTCTTTCCCTTCCCCCTGTAATGACGCACATCTTGCTGCCTAGCACCAAGACAGGCAGCCTTGCAACATGGTGCATGGGTTCATGCATTGTGGGGATGATTGTTATGCAGTAGGGAACACCTTTCCGCACACAAAAAAATAACAATCATGAGAGGTATTTCCCTATTTCCTTGTGTGCTTCAGAAGAGAAAGATACAGAGAGTGATAGGGATATTGTTCCCCATTGCGTCACTCTTATGCCACCCCTGAGATAGCATACAATTGTTATACATTCCCTGCCTTGCACATCTGTGAATACGTCAGGTACCTTTTTCATCAATGGGTGTTGTGTGGGTATACCCTAAGCAACACCCATGGAATGGCCCTTTCACACAGTGTTAAGCATGTAATGGGGTCCAAATTTACGAGGTCATGAAAAGCAACAAAAGATGGCTTTGCATGGCCTTGTAATTATGGACTGGCACACTGTGCCCGCAGAGCATCAAACAAATGTTGCTCTGATGGCACAGAGTGGCAGAAGGACGGGGTAACTGAGACCCTTAATCCCTGATGTTTGAGGCATAAGGTGAATGATGTCCCATGTGTGTTGCATGTAACCACCCCCCAGTGCAGATAGTACACCTCCCTTTCGAACAGAGATGTTGAGCAGATTTCCTGTTTGCCATGCATGGCTGTGAGCCTTTCCATCATGCAACGTATGCAAAAATGGCTTGAGGTGTCTTCACCTGTATGTCATGGTGATTTACATTAGATCTGTGTATAGAGGCATAGTGCATGTATGTGTGACAGGCCTCATCATGCAGTTCCTAACTGTGTAGACTGGGAGTGATCTGTATATTGTGTCTCCCATGTCTTTGTTCATGTGCCTGTTAGGTACTTACTTACAAGCAGGCCATTCCCGTATTGTCCATCCTGAAACCTCTGGTTGGTGATTGAGTTTCTGAAGATGGACACTGCCTGGGTATTTGGCCAGCATATTGATGATTAGGCCACGATGATCCACAATGACCTGAACATTCATTGAGTGTGTGTGCTTAGGGTCGTGGTGGTACACATGTTATGTTGCGGCAGGTGGTGCAGGTTGAGCATGTGTGCAGTCCATGGCTCCGACGACATATGAAAACCCAGCAATTGCATCAAAGCCCTGTTTAATTTCCTGCTGAAATTGCTGGGTGTTAGGGAAGAGGATGTTTTGGGCTGTGAGGCAGATGATCGCATCCAGAACAGAGGGCAGGAATTGCCACAGGGAAGGCTGCAATACTCTACCCACTCGTGTTGCTGTGGTCTGTAAGGATCCAGATAAAAGGAGGTGAAGCCCTGTCAGGAGCTTGGTCAGTGGTGAGATGTTGGGGGACCGCTCAGCTGTTGGCTGCAGATGAGGTGCAATAAAGTGGGGCACTGGATGATAGAGTCCCTGCGCAGCCGGTAGAAGGTAATGACCTCCTCTTCCCTGAGGTCAATCAGGGGTGCCCGCTGGTGGTAGTCACGCTCTCTTCTCCTACACTGCCTCTGTGGTCTGGGTGGTGGTACCTGGATGGTGTTGGATGTTAGGGTGGTGTTGTTAGGTTTTGCACTGGTCTCCTTGGTGTATCAAGATGTAAGAGAAGTAGGTCCATGTTGTCCTCCAAGTTGCTAGGGTATTGTGTGAGTGTTCTCCTTATATACCTGTTACTGGGAGACATTTTAACTCCTGGCCTGACCAGGCGTTAAAATGTTGGTGCTAATCAGAATTAGTGCAATTTTTCCTAGGCGTGCATCATTTTTCAACATGCTTGTAAATATGGCGCAATCGGGCTAGCATAATTTTTTAGGAGGGAATGCCTATATTGCATATCATTGTCGGTATCTTACACAGCCAGATCCGATGCTAATGAAAGATGAGGATAGCCCAGAAAAAGTGATGTTAGAGACCTCTAGTGCCACTGTGTAAATCTAGCATTGATTTTGTGCCGTCTTAGCGTAAAACAAAATGACACTAAGTTGGCACAAAATCCTTGTAAATGAGCCCCACAATTTTTGATAGTGTCTAAAGACCTCCGTTTTCTCCTTTTCATGTGTTACAAACTAATCTCTTGGGCCCTTAATTTCTGCAATATACACTTTATTGGCCTTAACTTTCAGCTGGATGAATAGCAACCTATCAGCCTTGTTATTTTTGGAGTAATATTTTTGTTAGATTCCCAGAATGTCATTTTCCGCTTTATTAGTAGCATATTACCATTAGTTTTCCCTTAATCTATTTATTTTTCTAACTCTTTCTGCTGTTATGTGGTTTTTATTAAAACGCTTCTCAATTTTACTCCATTCGTTTCTGTTTCCATTGTTGACTGGGACCTGCCGCAAATAATTATTCAGTGGCTACTGGCCCCTTTTCTGTTCCATTCCCCCCTTCCATTCCAAGATCAGCAATTGTGTTATCCCCCATTTCTATATGGTCAGCTTATTCTAATGTCTGATTATGTATAAATAGATAATCTATCCTACATATGTCTTGTGTGTGACAGAGAGAAAGGAATAATCTATTTTCTCGTGTCTCCATACATCAATCAGTCCCAAGTCCTCTACCAAAGCTTTCAACTTCTTGATGGTTGCTTTATGTGTCTGACTTTGGGTGTACGATCTATCAATATCTCCATTCCAGACCAAATTAAAGTCTCCTCTCAGAAAGTTGATGTAACTCCTTTAAAAGAGACCGTAAAAAGCAATCCTGCTTATTGTTGGGGGTATAAATATTTAGAATTGTTAGAAGATGGTTATTGTGTTTAAATTGCAATTCAGAAAGAAACGGATCTAGTGCTTTACAAGCAAGCAATCATAATATTTGCTGCTTGTATTGTGACTTTAAACCTTGATATTAAATGATAACAGTTTTCGCATTTGTAACTATTCATTGACCATCCTATCAAGTCAAGTCATGAAATACTTTATTCGGTGATCGAAGAACCAACATAGCATGTGAAATTACACATCATATTTAAAACAATAAAAACAAAATCATATTATATTTAACACTGCCTAAGAGAGAAGCTGTGCAAACAAACAAAAATAATCCGTCTAACTGGGCATCAATGACTCCAAGTGCGATTTAGCTAATAGCTGAATGACAGCTCAAACTCAGATTATTGATGAATTGATTCATTAAAGTACATCTTTAAAATTGCATAAGTAAGTGCAAAAAGACCAAAGTGCAAAGTGCTAGCTTAAGGAATAGCTATAAGGGAAATTACGTTCACAAAAAACACAGCCCAGTTAAAAGGAATCTTAATTCAATGTAGACATATGATAAATACCCAAATAAAAACATTGCTAGTTTCGAAGCTCCCTAAAGTTCTGTAACAAGTGCAATTTCTAAAAGCTGAGATGTGCAAAAGTATCGAGAAAATAACCAGCTCTGCACCCTGAAGTACATAGATACCTTAATGCACCGTCGCTATAATCAAGCCGCTGTAGCAGACAAAATGGATTCACGTTTATGCCAAACATTTGCCAAACAGCAGCGAACAGCGAACACAATTGTGATTGAAGTATCACTTTTCAGGGTCCTGTGGGCAACAAGGTAGCAATTCACCCCACAATTTGAACATACAAGGCAAATTTATTCACATCATCAACCAAGATTATCTGGACAAAAGAACAAAATATGCTCTTCGGTCTCGGGCCACCCCAGAGGCTGAACAAAGGGCCAAATGTACCAATGCATTTTCCCATTGACACAGAATGGGTAAAACCGTTTGATACATCTGGCCCAAAAATTGGAAACTGAGTCCTGCTTCCATTGGCCATCAAAATATTTCAGTGGTAAACAGCTGAATAAGACCCTCACATATAGACCCTTAGCTAATAGTGATATATATTGTCCATAAAAGACTCGAAGATGAGGTGGTCTTAAATTAAAAACATTGATTACTTAAGCGCCCGTTGGTCCCACAGAAAAGAAGTTGTTCACTGACGTAAGCCAAGTAAAGAGATTTTAAGTCACTAGCACTGGCTTTGCCAATGGTAGTGGGTTCGCCCCATAGTTCTTTGTGAACAAATTAAAGCCATGGAATCTACAAAGCACTGGTCAAGTTTGCTAATTCCTTAAGGGCAAACCTATATTCCTGTAGTGCTGGTGTGGCCCGAAGACAAACCTATGTTTCTTGAAATTAGAATTTACCTTAAAAAACAAAAGACAAGAGTGGTCTGGCAGAGCAGGAAACAGTTTGCTTAATCAAACATTGCAGCCGGGAGAGCAGTTACAGAATTGGGTCTGTGAACTGTCTCTCAGAGTACATCCACTCAAACACATTTTATTCCATTCTTGGGGACCATAAGACAATTAAATGAGAACAACTGTCCTGGAGTCATGAACATAAATTCCAAAGAGAGAATGCAGGTGGGCCTCGACCTGGCATGGAAACAAATGTGGGCCAGTGAGTTCTTATCTAGATGTCCGGCATGAGGGGTGTGTGGTCATCTCATGTGCTGTGTGTGTTGCATCCTGATTGGCTAGGTGTACCTAACTACATGTTATGTCTAACTTTATAGAGTTTTGGAATGTTGGTGGCCCTCTGGCCATGTGTGCTTTATTGGGGCCAATCTCCTGGGACTATTGTAGTGTAGCTGCCTATCTGTGGGATCTTAATCTAAGTTGAGCTGTGCGTGTTTGGCTGTTGGCTAAATGTTATCCCACCTGTGACCTGTCAGTCATTAACCTTCAGGTCTGGGTCACAGAGTCTGCGTAACCAAATACCTTCATGCTGGGGTCAACAGAGAGTTCACAATGGGGGAATCTAACAGCGGTGACATGATTTCATTTGAGTATGAAAATATATTGTTCATATATATAAAGATACCCTATTATCATGCACATCAACACCTAGTACCTCAAGGGTTTTAGCACTATCAAATTTGAAATTCAGTTAAATAACAAAAGAACGGAGTTAAATGGGTGTTAACTGGCCATAAAAGAAGGGATCTCACAAAGATGTTTTCTGCAGTGGCCAGTTGCTGAGTATCAACAAACTCTCAAACCTCCGCACCAAAAAGCACAACACTGAGTTTTCGCACAGTATACTTCTAAAGCTGGATACAAAAAGCATGAAGAAAATTCCTTATGTAGCACTCCCATAACTATGAAACATGAAATCATTGTGCAGTATCAAGCAAAAGTAGAAGCTACTCCGCTGTTCACAGTCAAAAACCAGTTCAGGCCTAACCCCCGCACTGACACAAGCAAGGTGAAAGGTTCATTCAAGGATGTAGTGGAATAAGGAACTTGACAGAGTCATCTGTTAAAGGCCAACTCATGTCCAACCAACCTGCAAGTATTTACATCAGCACACAAGTCCCCGGCACACCCTCTGTGCCTATAAGCAGATTGCAAACTGATTACACAATGGATACTTAATTGAATTAGTCCAAAGCACACAGGTGCACGTCTTACAGTGGGTGCAGGGAAAGAAACTAAATTCCAAATACTCAGATGTCCCTGCCACACAATGCTGTCAGTACACACTTCAAATAAATTACATTTACAAAAGAGCACATACGCATTCATAGGGCAGAGAATGCTCGATCATAAACCTTTGTCAAAATATATTAAAGAGCGAGTAATGGCTCAGTTTAGGAATTTGTGGTTATGGGGTCATCTGTTTTCAAGTGTTTTTCCATTTGAATCTGTAAACTTGGAAGTTATATATTATTTATCATGTGTAATAAAATATTATACTGATGTGCATAAAAAGGCCTGTCTGTGAACAGGCATTTGAGAACAATTGCGACAGTTAGTAATTACTGTCTTTGGAACTACCAAGAAGAGTCTGTGTGGTTATTTTTGAGTCTCAAGAGCATTTTGTATTACGCCACAACAAGCTGAAGAATGGCCCTGGATCTGTGCTAGGTGAGGAGTGAACATTTTTGAGTTGAAAATCCCCCCTAAGTTTGTCTAATATCCTAACATCTGTGTAGTCATTGCATCTGACTCTTTCTAAAGATTCATTTCCAGCTCTCACTACATGGTTTTTAATCACCCCAGGTCCTAACACCATGTACTTTGTTTTTGCTGCATTAAGTTCAAGACCTCTTGATTTTCGAAACCCCACAATATTATTAATTAGAACCTGCAATCCCATGGATGTCTTAGAAATTAGAAGGGAATCATCCACAAAAAGAAGAATGGGTACCTTCTTATTATTTAGAACTGGTGAATCATTCTACCAGTCCAAAAGTGTCTTGTTAATGTACAGGGTAAACAAGGTGTGAGCGAGGGCAAACCCCTGGTGTACTCCATGTATAATTCCATAGATCCGTCAATTCCTCCTTGTTGCCCCAACTGACCTGGGCATGGTTCTTCACGTGCAACTTAGTTATGAGGTTGACCAAGCTCTCAGGAGCACCCATTTTGAGCAAAACATTCCAAAATTTTCTCTGGGAACAAGGTCAAACACAGCTCTAAGGTCTACAAAGGCCACATACACCTTTTATTTTTGTAGCAGTGCATATTTTCAAAAAAGGAGAGACAGTCTAAAAACCAGGCCAGAGATACTGGTTTTTAGTCAAAAACCAGCTTGGATTGGGGACAGAACTTGTCTTTCCTCCACCCAAGATAATAGTTTTTCAAAAACTTGCGTGGTAAAGATTTTTTGCAGATTGTCAATAGGGCTTACAGGCCTACAGTAAGAAGGTGTACAGGGATCACCTTTTTTATAGACACATGTTACTGCAGCCCCACTCCTCCAGGATTTGGGAATATTTGGGAGGATTTTGCTGAAATAGCATTGGAGATGAGGTTAGCGTAACATGTCCGGATTAGGTTTTCTGATTTAAACAGGTCACCCAGTATTTTGTCAAGGCCTCATGATTTAGCTGACTTAAGAAGAGAAATTGCATTAGCAGTATCAGCTAGAGTGAAATGCACTGGTTCTGTTGCCTCAGCATCTGCTGCTGTCCAAACCCTGCTAAAAGTTTACAACCCAGATCTGGAAGAAGAAATATCAACAGAATCAGAGTCCTCCAAGGCATTCACTTGCAAAAGTGGGTATCCCAACACTCTGGTTGAATGTGATAGTGGTACATTCTAATGTTATTACTGCTTCCGTGTGACACTATTTGCCAAAACAATCTATTGTCCTTCAAATTGACAGCAAGTCTTGCCAGATTTTATCATTCCAGTTTTTCTTGGCATTTGCAAGAGCATATTTATAATTCCTCCTAGCTTCTGTTATCTCCTCCAGTACGTTTCTTTTAACTGCTGCTCTCAACCTTGCTTTTGCTATTTTAAACTCAACATTGAGCCATTTGACTTCCTTTGCTGAAGTGGGCTGCCTAGAGTTAATTTTCTTGTAAAAGATGTCCTGCAACATAATCTGTAATTGGGGTAGCAGTACTGGGAACATTTTCAAAATCAGCTAGAAAGGTCACAACAGATGTCATTACAGATGGCCAAGTAACTCTCAAGTGGTTATTGGCTAACAGTAGTTCAGGTACAAGAGTGTAGCAATCAGTTTTAGTCTTACCTAGCGCTTCATGAGAAAGAGAGCGAAGCAAAGAGTTGTGGTCACTGTCAGAGCGGATATCAACTTTCCTGTTCTCCAGCAGTGGCCTTAACCTGACATCCAAAAGGACATAATTGATGACTCTCCTCTAAGAACGTTCCTTAATGGTAGACACCCTAGAGGACTCTGGGAGAGTCTGACCATTGTAGACCCTAATGCTCCAGCCCACAATTATAGAAGCCAACTGGGAGCTTTGTGTGAAAATTGTGCCTTAGCTTCCCATCTAACTGGGGTTTATTCCACTGCCCATCCTCAGTTTCTGGGAGCTCACTAATGTAGGGTGACTGTTCAAAAGAGATGTTAAAATCACATGCCACTATTATCTTAGTGTTCCGTTGACTGATTTCAATTACCTCATCTAAAAGAGTTAAAACAGGGGAGTGATCTAACATAAGCATTAATTAGCGCCAGTTTCAATCCTGCTGGAAATTTTAGTAGAACCCTCACTAAGTCCAGAGAGTCAATCTTCATAGCTGTGTGAATACAGTGTAGGTCATTCTTTATCAGAAGTAGCAATCCTCCACTTGCTAGATCATATTTTCCAGCTGGTTTGGCTTCTGAACTGTAGGTTCGAAAAACCATAGATACACACCTTAGTTGTAGTCCACCTCTCCTCATACATAGTTTCAAAATTACCAATATAAGATGACCATTCATAGTCTACTAATTTACATTTAGCACAGACCAAGTGCCGAATGATGATTGTAAGACTTGACTGTAGTTTAGAATCTCCCATTTTGTATGGGACAGGAAAAGACACACACAGAAGTGCCAAATTGCCATTGTAGATTATTTATGTGCAGGAAGGAACACCTTCCCACACATAAACAATCAAACCTATCAATGCAGACATCCTTGCCCAATGGTGCAGGGATTCCTGCGTTTGCACTAGGCAGCTCAATTTAGCGCCATCGCAGGGGACAACACAAGGGTGCACCTTATTCAATTAAATATGGCACATCCCTGTGTTGTGAAAATGGCGGAGCGCAGCACTACCAATTTTGGCACAGTGAGGCGCGCCGTCATTTTCTGTTAAATATGCGCCTAAGTGTCTTCATATCTACATTTAAGAGTGAAATCGGTCTGCAGAAAGAGGCCTCAACCAGGCTTTGCCCAGTTTTGGCACTAGGACAGTTAGCGCCTCTTGCATGGTATCCTGTAAAAGACCTTCTGGAAGGCTTCCTGATATATCCCCAGCAGTTTCTCAGTAATCATAACTGTGTTTTTTTATTGAATTCAGCTGGGAGACCATCACCTTCTTGGGTTTTTGCTGTTTTTAGTCTTCGCAATGCAGCTAAGAGCTCTTTGAGGGTAATGGGCTCCTTCATGGAGGAGCATTCTTCCTCCCCTAACCTTGGTAGTGTTACTTCTGCCAAAAATCCCCTCCATGATCCCTGATTCTTCCCTATGCTCCATTTATATTATGCAGAGGTGGGTCTAGAATACTTTGTTCATCGCTATTTGGGTATTAACTAGGTTCCTATATACATTTCGTAGTACCATCACTGGGTCACATGTTTCATGTTGTCTAACTAGGCGGGCTAGTATTGCTCCAGTCTTATCATGCTGTGTATGCAACCTCTGTCACTGTGCCATTTAAATATGTTTTTCTAGTCTACGGCAGTCATTTAGAAGCTGTCCAAGGGCCTATTGCCATTCCTCCAAGTTTCTGCAGTTGGGTGGGAAGCTCTCTGTCTAGCACAATTAAGTATGCCTCTTGGCAGTTGAGATCACATTCCAGCTGCCTCCTGTCCCCATAGGAAGCTTTCAGACACGCCCCTCTTAGCACTACCTTCATCACATCTGAGTCATTGGCCCTACTTCCGGAGCTTCCCCAGTTTTTATTAAAATAGTGGGTAAGCTCCTCTCTCACCATAGATTCATATGGGGGTCCCGTGAGTGCCTCCGCTCAAGGACACTAAAGAGGTACTGCTGGGCGTGTACACCCCTTACCAAAGCTAAGTAATAGTGAGAGTGGTCCAAGAGATAATGCAAGAGATAGGAAACCTCTCTCAACTTCTGGGCAAATCCAGTCGAGACAAAGCAATAATCTAGGTGGCTGTGTGTCCCAGTAATGGGTGTATAACAGGAGTACACCTTAAAGTCCTGGTGTTTCTCCCTCCAGGGGTCTACCAGATCTAGGCCCTGCAGCAAATCTATTAGATGTCTTGTCATGCGTCGTCTTGTGTGCTCTCTTGGTGGCTCAAGGTAAAGGACCCCATTGAGAAGGCAATTGCAGTCACCCACCACTATAACGTTTGCTATTAGATATGCTACAGCTACTGTTGTTACCATACCATAACAAGCATTTACAATGCTTTGGATCTTTCATTAGCTTGAGTTAGAGTTTTTTGTGTTATGATTCATAACTGGACTTTTCTGGGCATATAAATTGATCAACCTTGCCTCATAATCTGGTCTTTTTTTCCTGCCACATAATTCCCATGGTCTTGAATAGAGGGAGGGGTTATTCTTTTGGGGTCCCTACTAACCTAGTGTGGGGACCCTGATATGATCTAGACAGAAAGAACAGGTTGTGGTAAATGTTTTGAAGGTGGTCGCATTGTCCTAGGACCACCACAGACTGAGTTATGAGCAAAAATGTTTTGTAAAAGAATGCCCTGCTAAGCATTATGGGGCAACTAAGTGCAGCAGATATTCTAGTAGGTTGACTGTAATGCTCAGAACAGCCCAGAGGAGACCACAATACAAATATCATTTGTAAGAAACATGGTCATGTAACTATATAATTAGCCCCTAGAGGGCTAAAATACAATGGCACTAAGTAACGTAGTACAACCATATATTTAGACCCTAGAGGACAAAGTCCCTCATTACATCATTGGCAGTAATGAGTGCCTACCGCGGCGGCCGCCTGAACACCATCACCGCGGCTACCTATTGTCCTCCACATTATGAAAATAGCCGGAATTCCAGTTACGGTCATGGTGGCTGGCAGCGGTAAGGTGGCGATGCTGCCAGCAGCAGCGCCATGCCAGTAGACCACCGCAGACCGTACATGACCCATTATATGGCCTGGGGGTTTTCTGCTGGCGGACGCTGCTGCTGGCAGCAGCGCTAACATCCTGTCTCCTGCTGGAGGGCACCCTACAAGCAGGTAAGTCGGGTACTCCGACGGGGGTGGGGGTGGGGGGTGTTGTGTGTGTGTGTGTATGTGTGGGGGGTGTGGGTGTATGTGTGTGCGTGCATGCATGCATGCGTGTGTGCATGAATGGGTGTGAGTGTGCGTGTATGTTGTGTTGTGTGAATGGGTTGGTGCTTGTATATATGTCAGTGTATATAAATGTGTGTGTGTGAATGTATGCATGCGGTGTGGGTGAATGTGGGTATGAGTGTGTGTACGCATGTGTATGTTCATAGGTGAATGTACATGTATGTCATGGGGGAGTTGGGAGGGGAGGGTAGGGGAGGATTCTAGGGAGGGGGCGGTGAAGACCCTTATTAGTGTCAGGGAAGGAATTCCCTGGCACTAATAGTGCCTACCGCCATGGTTTTTGTGACAGTGAGAAAGCCACAAAAACCATGGCGGTAGGCGGGGTCATAATCCCGGGGGTGGGACAGTGACGGCCGCCTGGCTGGCGACTGAAGCCTCCAGTCTGGCGGCTGTTACCGCCCTGGCAGACAGAGTGGTACAATGTCATATTTTGGGGAGAGGTACCGCCAGCCTGTTGGCAGTACCTTTCTCCAAAATACTGCCATCCGCCAGGGTTGTAATGAGGGCCATAGAGCCTTACACATTTTCATGTCTAAGGGCCTATTGCAATACTAAAGGGCATATTTATACTCAGCACCAAATTAGTGTAATTTGTTTTACTCTAATTCTGTGCAAAACTAACTCCATATTTATACTTTGGTGCTTGACCTGCCTAGCGCCAAATTTATGGAGTTAAAGTCACTTTTTGGTAGTGGAAACATGCCTTGCCTTAATGAGATGTAAGGGAGGCGTTCTCGTGCAAAAAATGACTCTATGGCCTTAACGCCATATTTATACTCCTGTGCAAAAATGGTGCACGGAAGGGAGGAGGGATCAAAAAAGGGTGCAAAGCTTGCTTTGCCCCATTTTTAAACGCCTGGGTCAAGGCAGGTGTTAGGGGACCTGTGGGCCTATTTTCATGGTGGAACACAATTGAATAAGCCCACAGGTGCCCTCCCCAGGCCCAGGGACACCCCCCCACCCCAGAGGGACTGCGGAGGATGGGGGACCCCATACCAGGTAAGTACAGGTAAGCATTGCATTTTATTTTTTAAAGTGCCATAGGGGGCCCTGAAATGGACCCCCTACATGGCACTTGGTGCAATGGCCATGCCCAGGGGACCCTGGTCCCCTGTGCTGGCCATTAGGGTGGTGGGCATGACTCCTGTCTTTTCTAAGACAGAAGTCATGTAGTATGGATGGTTTTCCATCAGAAAATGACTCTAGGCAGGTCAGAGTCATTCTTTTTTTCTCTAACCTGCCTAACGTCATTTTTGGGTGCAAAACCCCCTTCTTCCATAGCGCCATCCCCACTCGACTAACGTCATATTTTGCTTTTACGCTAGCCCACCCTTTGCACCGGCTTGCACCATTCCATAAGTATGGTTCCTGGCTGGTGCACAGAAATGGTGCAAGCCGGTGCTAAACGTTTTGGTGCAAAACTGCATTAGTGCAGTTTTGCACCAAAAAGTATAAATCTGGGCCATAGATCCTTAGTACACAAACTACTCCAACCAGTAAAACAAAAGCTCCAGCCAAAAGAATGCTTAAAAAGGGAATGAATGGTGGGAGGGGTTATTATTTTAGGGTCCTTATTAGCCTAGTTTGGGGACCCAGTGATGACCTCAAAAAGAGTGTGTGATGCTGAATTTTTTGGTGGTGGTCCCATTGTCCTAGGACCACCGCAGGCTGAGTTATGGGCAAGCATGTTTTGAAAAAGAATGCTTGCAAAGCATTATGGGTCGACTTTTTTCCGAGTGCAGTGAATATTGTAGTATTTGCTCTCCTCTGTACCAGCAGAGCCACATTGTGGATATCTGTGTTTTGTAGTGAAGAATTTACCAATTACAAGTGTTTTGGGGAAAGCCATGGAGCGTGAAGGGGACAGCCAAGAGAAATGACTCTGATTAGGTAACGGTGTGGACAATGTCACCAGTGCTCCAGTACTGCCAATGTAGTTGATGCTGTGAGGGTCATGGCTGCCATGAAGCACGAAGGGGAGAGACAAAAGAAAAAAATAGTTCACCCACACTGAAGTACATCGGCAATCGTTCAATTATCCATGTAACAGGGTCAGTCTGCAAGGCGTTAACAAAACTGCCCCAAGGAGGAACAAACGTAAAGCAATTACCGATGACATCAAAGGATTTTTTAAAGGAAGCCCACAAATCAGTGAAAGTGATGGGCATGAGGTGGGTGTGTCTAAAAGCCCACAATACTTACAACAGGTCAAATCGCTTAAAAGTGCTTAAAAATCATTGCTATCATTATTAGGAGAATAGACATTTATCAGCCATACCTCACACCCATCTAAGTTACCAAACAGGATTACGTAGTGCCCCTCTGGGTCTATGTTGAAAAGGGACCCCAGGAGCCACCCATATCAGAGCACCCTATGCTTACCCAGAATATGAAGTTGCATATATCTGCCCCCTCCACCTCTTCTGGAAGCTATGTATACAATCTCCCCACCCATGCATTTTCTTGAGAGACACAATTAACAAGCTATATCATAAAGGTGTGCACTATACACTGTTTCTCTAACCCCGCCAGGCCCCTGATCTTTACCACGTCTTGTTGACATTTCTGTAGTTTACCTGGCGACTGTCTATGCCAATTATATAGTCTTAACTTGTATTCAGTACTTTCCCAAAGAGGCCTCACACTAGTCTTTCCCTATTTTCTCCTTCACCTCCCTCTGTCAGTGTTCAAATTCACAGGTTCTCTCTTTTGGACCTGTATTCCAGGTCCTCGCATTTATCCATAAGTTGTTTTACATTGGTCTCTAGTGACAGAAACATTGTTGTAGAACTTGAGTCATATCAGACACTAATTGAAGGGATTGTTCAGTCTCCTCCCCTCTAAAAACAAGTGCCAGATTTAAAAGGCCCTAGTGCCACCGGAGCATCACTTTCAGTGATGCTCCGGTGTTGCTTTTCATTGCACCATATTTACAAGGAGGCGTTAAGGCTTTACGCCTCCTTATAAAAATCAGCCCCTCCCAATGCAGTTTTCTGCGGCAGAGGGGTGTGCAATGGGTGTTGCTGTGGACGTTACATCGCAACACCCATTGCTTTTGATGCTGTCCCAGATTTACTAGAAATCGTAACTCCGTGGTAGTACCAACAACTAACGCCACCCCAATCATTCCAAAATGGTGCTTTGGTACTTCTATGTGTGCTGTCTGGGCAGCAGAGTATTCTACTCAGTCACCCTGATGGATTAAAAAACATATTCCTAACTTAAATCAGCACAGTAGTCACTGTGCTAGCATGAGATAGAAAACCCAGAGTAATGAAATCACACCTCAAGCTACCGGACATTACTTGATGCGTGATCTAGCTAACAATTAGTCCTGTGAGATTACACAGGGAAAGTTGTTGAGCCCAAAACTTGATTCATCATAAAATAGCACACTCAAGAATACTATGAAAATAGTAACATGTTTTGAAGATGTATTCAAATCAGAATCCTATTCTATTGCGCTCAATATGAACTGCAACTGTTATAAACAAGGTAGCAGCAATGATCCTTGTAAGAAGACAGAATAATAAAAATACTGTGACCTTATGATTGTGTCATAAGGTTTCTCTACATCAGTATACCCCGACCTCAACTTCCACTCCTATACTACTCTAAGGGCCAGATGTAGCAAACACTTTGCGACTCGCAAACGGCGAAAATCGCCGTTTGTGAGTCGCAAATGAGTGTTTGCTATGCAGAAATGCATTTTGCAAGTCGGAACTGACTCGCAAAATGCATTTCCAAGTTGCAAATAGGAAGGGGTGTTCCCTTCCTATTTGCGAGTCGCAGTGGTATGCAATTCCATTTGCGACCGCATACGTGGTCGCAAATGGAGTCGCAGTTACCATCCACTTGAAGTGGATGGTAACCCACTCGCAAATTGGAAGGGGTCCCTATGGGACCCCTTCCAGTTTGTGAATGGACCCAAAACATTTTTTTCAGGGCAGGTAGTGGTCCAAAGGACCACTACCTGCCCTGAAAAAAAACCGAAACTAAAGGTTTCGTTTTTTTTTAAGTGCAGCTCGTTTTCCTTTAAGGAAAACGGGCTACACTTAAAAAAAAAAAAAACTGCTTTATTTAAAGCAGTCACGAACATGGAGGTCTGCTGACTACAGCAGGCCTCCATGTTTGCGAGTGCCTAGACTCGCTATGGGGCCGCAATTTGCGACCCACCTCATTAATATTCATGAGATGGGCCATTGCGACCCCATAGCGAGTCGCAGACGGTGTCTGAGACACCGTACTGCATACCAATTTGCGACTTGCAAATTGCGAGTCGCAGGGACTCGCAATTTGCAAGTCGCAAATTGATTATTTGCTACATCTGGCCCTAAGTTTCATATATGGAATGTATGCCTTTCTGAACAATACAGTCAGGCTTCAGTAAAAAAAAACGGTGTGACTGGATGTCCTGGCCTGCATCTGCAAGCTGGCAGATAGGCCAAGTGAAGGCTTGATGTACCTTCTCTGTAAACCTCTGAAAGAGAAAGTGATTACGACCCTAAATGACTCTCAATATCTAATCTCTGGTACAAAAGTCTACTCAATCTCATAAAATTCTGTTTTAGTTTATATGTTTTGTCTGAACATTGTTAAAGGATTTCAAAATAAACAATTAGTACTAAGCCTCCTTACCCTTTCACTTACTTACATTCTTTTAAACCTTATTTATTGTTTAAAAGCAATAACCGAGAACTTGAGATATTAATTGCTGTGAAACCTTTTATACAAAGTAACCACTGGAAAAGAAAATTAATCTACACAGAAAAAAACATGAAAACATTCAGACTATGTGATCATGTTGCAATGGATAACAGCAATAATAAATGTGTGTCTGCATTAGAAACATACTTCTAAACAAGCAAAGATATGTAAAAAACAATAATACATATATATTTCCACTTAAAAAAAACAATAGTTACAGGGACTTTCTAGTTAGGTTGATGTTTTACTTATACAAAACCATAGAACGTTAGCTGGTATAGTTACACTTCTAGTTATAATTATGTTAAGAAACGACGCTATCAGCCACCATGTACAATACCTATAAAATGGTGGTATGGTATAAAATGGCAGCCTACCATAAACTATCCAAATCACAGACAGTCCTCTGGATTGTATCCCTGCCCAACATTTCCATGGGGCATATCTCCATTTGGTCATCTGCTCCCTAAGCCCCTAATGGGTCAGAAGGCACAGCACGGGCCACCAACATTTTGTTTTGTGAAAATGGTTGGTTTATTCAAACACTAGGTAGGTTTTGCCTTACAAAGCTAACTGATCTCACTAATCCATCAAGCTTCATCTACCGTTTAACCTACCCCCACCCCTAAATATCACCCCGAACTTTACTCCAGCCATTCAACCTGCCCCATATCTACATTCTGTTTTCTGATGTAACTTAACCGTCTATAACCATACAGCTTAAGGTTCCTGTTTTCAGCAACTGTGAACACACCCCTTTCTCCCAGCATCAAACTGCTACTCCCAGCAGCAATAAACCAGTTCAAACATGCCAATCTCTAGGCAGACCGTCATCCAGATGAACCCTCCAATATTAGTTTTTTTCTGAGCCACCGACTCACGCTTTTTCACTTCTGCTTGGGCCTGCTGCTGAGCACCCCCCTTGATCACCTCTCCCTCAAGTTGACCTCCAAAGTGTTACCCCCATAGTCTCCGCAAGCACCCTCCCTCATCTGCATCGGATATAGATCCATACCCATAAGTGACAAATGCACCCCTTCCTGCCAAAAAACAAACCTCAGACCTCAACTCCGGATGCACAATCCTATCCATCTCTTCCTCTCATTTCTCTCTTTGCCTTCCTCCTGGCCTTATAAATAGCCACTGGCTTCTCTACCCCCTGTCATTCTCCCCTAGGTATCAAGTCTGTCCATAACACTAAGGTCCCTACCCAGTTCACCTTGACCGCCCTCAAATACTGCTTTATTGCTTTTAACAGCATCAGACCTTTCACCTGTCCCAAGTCATCCTTCCCTAAGTGCACCACTAGCAAATCCAGACAACCGTTCCCATGCAATAACCTGTTCAATGAAGGCATCAGCTCATACCCCCTTTTCCAAATCAATGCACATAGCAGTCAGTATATCAAACCCCAGCTGAACTCCATTTAATGACGGAATGCTCCACATTCCAAACTAAAAGTTATTCTCTTTCTAGGCTCAGGACAGAGCCTACAAGAAACAGCATAAATGTAATTAGTCATGACATTTCTTTCTCATTCCTACCCCACCTCCCTCACATACCATTTGTAGCAATTAAAGACCACCTACCAAACTCTTGAATTCTGTCCACAGACCAACCCATCCTGCCTGCCTCTGTGGCTGCCCTATACAAAAGGAATGAGAGCTAAATTCCACTGGTAGCAAACATAAGCCAACTACCACCTTTCTAAATATTGCTAACAATCGAAATGCCATAACCTTCGAACCACCTTGAAGCCGAAAAACCCTGCCCTAAACCCTACCTGTTTCCCATCTGAATTTGGAGCCTAGGTAAACTGAGCAAAGCCACTGTACCAGACATCCTCCAATGTGACTGTCCTACCTAGAGCTTGCTGGTCACTTTTCGACCTCTCCAGCTGCATTACAATCTTGTCTTCCCTTACATCTATAGTTTTCCAGCCTATTCCCCCACTGTCTCTTCCCCCCAACAATTTGGCCATTCAAAATAGGCAAAAAAACATCCAACTCATCAACAAGGCAGACACACCCCGGACAACTCCACCACTACCGTCTAGAGTATCCGCGGTTGCCTTTTCTTCCCTCCATTGCCGTTTTCTCTGACCCACCCCTCCGATATCCTCTTACCCAGCTCACCTGCTATAGGAGTGTATCCCCCACACAGCTTCCCCATGAACATGATGCTTGCCAACTTACCAAAAATTGTAACCCTGGAATGACCCTTGTCTACCATATCCATGATAAAATGTAACAGATCCTTGCCTCTCTGCCACTCCTCTTCTATTCTTCGCTGATGTGCCCCAGATACCAGAAACTCTGCCCAAGCCTCCATATATGCTTTTATTGTTTACTGTGCCAGTAACACTAGCACCAACTACTGAATCCTCTCACGCCCATCTGCCAATAGCTTTTATGGCATTTGTGTCTTTTCCCCATTTGCTCCCATAGCTAGCCCACGGCACCTCTGCCACTGTGAATGAGTCACAGAGTCAGCAATGGTATTGTCTGTGCCTGGAATGTGCCTCCTTTTAAATATAATTGTGTGCCTTAGGCCGCCCAATACAAAGATCCTCAACAAATGAAGTACCATCATGTCTTTTGTTGACTGTATGTTTACCACATGCACCACTTCCATGTTGTCCACATTGGACAGAACTGTTTTGTCTGCAAATTGATTGCAGCATACATTTAGGGCCACAACCAGCGGGAAAAACTCTACAAATGCTATGCCTCTCTTATCTTTTTTCCAACCCTGAGGCCACTGCTCTGCACTCCAGTGCCCTTTCCAGTAAAGGCCAAAGCCAGCACCCCCAAACGCATTATAAAACACCTATATGTCCCACTTTGTTTTGTTCCCATCCCTCTCCAAAGAAAGCCATTAAACTGCTTCAAAAAGGTGATCTTCTTTCACTCCTACTGAGAGTCTCACCCTGTGCTGTGGCATACTCCCTCCCACCAGTGCCGAGCCCCATCTTATGTAGAAGCTCCTCAATGCCCGTACCACCCTTCCTGTGAAATTCAGATCCCCTAGGAGTACCTCGATGTCCAGCATCCTTATCTTCCTCTTTGCTAACCTGGTATCCAGCAGAGTTATCACCATCTGTCTCTGTTCATCACGCCTCCTCACTTCCATCTTTAATGTGTCAAGTTCAATCCCCAAAAACAACAGCGCTGGGTCAGGCCCTACTGTATTCTCATCTGCCAGCGTGCCCCCAATTCACCTTGTCAATGGCCATGTCAACCAATGAGTATGTCACCAAGGACAAGTCCTCCACTATGTACTAATTCACTGACTGGCCCTCTGGTTCATGATAAATGGGTATCAGCTGGAACTGCTCCCCCTTCTTCTCTGATAGAGAGACAATCGGAGAGACAATCAACTTCTCTAAGGACGATGAGTCATATGGACCCACATTCTACCTTCCCTGACCTCTTTATGAAGCTTGTCCCGCTCCTCTTGTGTGGTCCCTTGCAATTCAGACCGAATTCTGTGTCAACATCATCTCCGCATCAACCTGTTTGTCATACCAGTGCAGCTAGTATGTTAGTCTCTGCTATGTAACCAGCATACAAGACTTGTGCCCCTCTGCTTCCTCTCATGGATGGCTGTTGCCATGAACCTCCTTGCATTCCTTGCATCCCCCTGTGTATCCCCCACAATGTATTAGAGGGTGTCAGATGCACACTTAGAACATGTGTCTAAATTTGCAATATTCCTTTGTGCATGGCCCTCTGTTATATTCCCAAAATGCCCCTGCCTGACCTGTCCTACTGGTTGTTCCCAGCCATCCTTGGGTGGGACACCCTTGAAAGGGCTTACATAAAATAGGTAATACACTCGCTGTGAATACTCTGGGTGCCGGTCGTGCTGGCCCCATTGTATGGAGCCACAAGTCATTGTCCAGGTCCCCCCACTTCCCCTCTGCGTCTGCTGGCAATCGAGCCCTATTCTTATTGTCATGCCTCATCCATGTGTAGCCTCTGAAAGTTGTGTGAGCTTTCTGAGTCACGTCCATGTTCTTAAACAATGTCATGCACCATTTCGGGAATTATTCATAGTACCCACTCGCCTATATCAAAAGCACCGCTGTCCAATTTTCAATTGTGACAGGTACCTTCGTCTACTTTGCCAATTTATACTCCTCCTCCTTGGACCCTTCTTCCCCTGACCTTCCTGTGTAATTTTTAATAAACCTCTATGTATTCCCAGTTTAAAATTTCTTCTTTCATGGATGTCATGAGGTGTGGGCCCAGGGGCTTTGTAATCCCCATATAGGCCAATGTCTTTATCTTCAGTTCTTTGCTCTCTTATTTATTCCCTTCTAGTTTGTATTTCCCTTCTTTTCCCTTCCCTGGTACCTTACACCTCTTTTCCTCTACCCTCACCACTATTGTCTCTTTGCTGCTCGTTACTACCACCGCCTCACTGGTAGCTTACTCCTCCAGTCCAACCCCCTTTGTCTGCTACATAATCCCCTTTTCTACATCTTGCCTCCCCATCGCCCTGTCCACTGTGTCCTCCGCTTCTACCCATGTCTATACCATCACCAGTTTTGGGCTCTTGTCAAACCTCTTATCTGAACGTAGTGTTGGCCCCACACAAAAGCTTGCCGCCTTGTCAATCTTGCCTCCTTCATCACACTGCCAGCTGCTGCTGGCCCTTCCAGTGCTCAGCTCCATAACATACTATCAGAAGATTGTTTAACCACACTTCCACCCTCCACCTGCTGTCCTGCAGGCCACCCCTCTCTCTCCGCTCTCAAACCTTCTGGACTACTCTCAACCAATTATCCTTCCTCCAACTCATACTCCTTGTAATCTAACATAAGCTCCTCTTCTTCCCCACACAACATACCATGGCCACTGTCCCCCGTGCTGTGTGAGCTATGAACTCCTCACCTAAGCAAGTATTATATGCCCCTTTGGTGCATCCTCCCAAGGTGGCCTCACCAGACCATCCTCCCTGCTCTGCAACGGAGACCCTACCAGACCATCCTGTCCCCACTGTGCCAGAGGACTGTCCAGACCCTCCCCTTCTCTCCCAGTTTCTGCCTAGTACTACATTTAGGTTGGCTGTACGAGACCATGCTGTTGTTTCTCTTAGATGGTCTGGAAGCCACACTAGACTCTCCTGTGTTTGAAACGGCATTGTGTGGAACACAATCGCACTCTGTGAAGCTTGGTATGCTGGTTCTCTTCCCCTCCTCAGCTCTCTGCAGGCACTGTTCTGGTACCCATACCCATTTTCCTTCCTCCCAGTATTCTCCCACCCTTTTTTGTCACTCCACTCTGTCTTTCTGCCTTCCTGCCCAGTATCCCAAATGCCCCTCTTTGGCATTCCCAGCATGATTCCCCCTTTACTACCTGGGAATTCCCCCGACCACTTGCCATTCTGCCGTAAACCCTCCTGGGCCTGGAGCCCTAAAGTAACCACTTTTATTCCTATCCTTCTGAATGCTCCCCTACTTCGCTTCCAGGTGCCACCACCACCTCCTATTCTAACATCACCACCACTGGCACCTGTGCTGAGGACAGACTTGGCCCTTCCAGTGTTTGCACCTCCTGTTTCCTATTCTATTTTGGGCCCGGTCCAATACCAAATCTCCTACCTCCTTCCTAGTAGTTTTCATTGTCCCCTCCGTCACCCTTGCCTCCTCTTTGCACATGTCCTACCTTTGGCCCATAATGTCACTTGGCCCCTGACTGGGCCCCATGAGGCCCAGCATGCCACCCCATCTGCCTCCAACCCCACCAGTGCTGCCCTCTGAACTCCTGCCTTCTTCCCCCAGCATTGTCTGGTGTAGCCTACCTCAGGCCTTGAGCCCGCTGCCTGGGTTGACTTCACTTTGCCCTGTCCCTGCCAAGCCCCGCAGGCACGCCTGTCCGCTCTGCTGAGTTACGTTACTCCCATCCATCTTCCCCTTCGCCAAGTTACCTCTAGGGCTCCCATGCTTCCATCTCAGCTGCTTTGATAACTTTGGAGTGTGGCCGCGAGCAAGCAAATATCGCCACAACTACACCCTCTGAAACGTGCCTCATGGCCTGGGACTTAATCCCTTTGTGCCTTTCCCACACTCCGTCCACAAACTGGGCTTCACGCCCACATCATGCAAGAGGCAGAGCGCTACAGCCATCCTTACCTCACCTTCAAAAACTTTTCCCCCCTCACCTTTCCCTCTCCTACCCGCCACAGTGTACACCACCTATAAAATCATGGCTGGTAGCCCAAACCTAATCCCTTTTATACTATACCCTGCAACTGCCTACCATAAACCGCACAAAGCACCTATAGTCCTCTGGACTGTACCACCTCGCTCAACACTCCCGTGGGGGGCATATCACCCTTCGGTCGTCTGCCCCAAACCCCTTCTGCAGGCAAAATGACTAGCCAGTGTGCCGTCAGGGCAACAGACAGGGGATAGCCCACTCTAGTTGCAGTGGTTCAGACATCATAGGTTAATTGTTTTAAAGTGTTAAACCCTCTTTTACCTTTGCACCTACTGTAGACACCTACTTGACAAAACTATTCTGGAAGGCTAGTCTTTCATATCTACATATACCCATAAAGATGAACATTTCCCTGAAACATCACATAAAAAAAGTTGCATAAATCTGAATGATTGGTTTGATTAGTAATTTATTATCTGCTGGTTAAATAAATTCTGGGTCAACCCTTTGTTCACTCTGGGATCAAAACAGTAGCAAATATCAATATAGGGAAAACATCAGTAGCTGATATATGTGAGAGCGCCACCCTGACCTCTGATGAAAAACTACCAGCTGTGAGCCAAAAAACACAGCAAATAACAGAGTTATGTTCATGTGAGCAGTGAAACTTGCGCACTGACTTCACAAGATGTGGTTGCCTTTAATCCAATTGTTAGGTCGCTGTTGATCCCAGTGGTATGCTGTGAAAAAAGCTCAGCAATTACCGCTAATATCTCATTGCCTTCAGAGGGCATGAAGGTATTACATACTAAGCCTCAGTAGCATGACAATCTTTCCACCAAGACATTTCCTATTGAAGTAACGTACAGATGAGGGTGGGCGGGACATAGATAGATCCAATCCTATAGAATGGAAGAATAGGGATTTACCACATTCTGCAAAGTGTGTGTCTCTGAAATTGAGTCAAATGTAGCATTTTGTGGCACAGCTGGGATTGTTTTTTTATAAGTCTAATAAAGCTAATAAATCTAAGCTCAACAAAGGGTTTACCCATGCATTACTAATTAGGAGTGCAAAGTAGGGCATCAATGTGGCATTTAACTTGGTTCCATAATGCAGTGTTCAGAGGCTGACCCTGTACAAGACAAGCAATAATAAATCCACTGACTCAAAGCAGCCTGGATCAAATTTGCAGCATCACCAACTGTTTTACCTGAATTTACTCCGAGGGGCGCCATGATGTTTTGAGTAATAGCAATATATCTCATCTCTTGGAAGCACTTCCAGAGTTTCAGTCTATATCTTCAAGCCTAATAGAGCTAATTGAATTTAAAGACCTAGTTGGTATAACCTCAAAGAAAATACTATTATGACTTGGAAGTCTATTGATACTGCTGACCATGTTTTCAGTTGAGGAGGTTTTCAAGTGTCCTGGGGAATCTAAATCCAAAAAATAGAAGCACAACGCTATCCGCCTCCATTAATTGAAGGTTGATGGCCTGAATGTGAAGCGCTGACATATTCCTGTTGCAGCAGAACCAGGTAAGAAAGGTGAATAATATATTTTTGTCATTTATTCAATACTAAGGGCAGGAAAGTAAAGTTTTTATGCAGTATTATAAAGTCCAAATGCATAACAATGAAAATCCCAAATGAATTAGAAAAATAAAATACATTTTAATGAACACAATGACAAAAATCTACTTAGAGGAACCGGAGATAGGAAGTTTTAGGTGGAACTAGTGCCAAGCAACACAAAGTGCCAATGATAATCAATGGTCATGGTAGCCCTGGACCTAGGTGCTATTTTACACTGACTGTGAAGGAGTAGAGGTCGGATACACAAACCAGGTTCATCATGGTCAAATATTATACATTCTGACTTAAGTAATTTAAGTCCCCATCCACCAGAGGAGTACACTTCTAAAGCACCCCAGGATCCCAGGGGAGGCACTTAGGTACTCACAGGGTGGCAGGCAGAATCCAGTTTAGATTCAGTTGCCACTGGTCAGCTGGGCATTTGCAGGAAAGGTCTCTTACACATTGTTGTATCCCTGTAACTTGAACAAGAGGTTAGTCTTATGACCCTTAGAGTCTACTTCTTTATCCTGGATACAAGAGTGAAAGCAGTTCCAGTCCTCCAGGGCTCTTCTCAGGTTTCAGACTACAGGTCCAGTTGTTCATCAGGTCCAGCACTGTTCTGAAGTGGGTGCCTGGAGATGCCAAATGTATGCCTGTTAGACCTTGCATCCTTGGTGTAGTCTCCCCTGTCTTTTAAGCCACTGCTTCCCATGTTTGGACTGTGTGCTGGAATTTGCTTTTGCTGGTTTTGGTACTCTGAGCACTTTAGCTCTGCAGACCAGTGCTAAAATGCAAGTGCATCCTGTGTAAATTGTATGTGTAATTGACTTTTCCATGATTGGCATATTTGATTTACGAGTATGTTCCTAGTAAAATGCACGAGAGGTGTCCAGGGCTTGTAAATCAAATGCTACTAGTGGGTCTGTAGCACTGATTGTGCAACCCACAAGTAGCCCTGTGAAAAATGGCTCCGACCTGCCACTGACAATACGACCTGGCAAATGTACCCTCTTGCCATGCCCAAACCTTCCCTTTTTATACATGCAAGGCACCCCTAAGGATGGCCCTAGGTAGCCCAATGGGCAGGGTGCAGTGTATGTTAAAGGTAGGACATGTGCAGGTGTGTCTTTACATATCCTAACAGTGAAATACTGCCAAACTCGGTTTTTACTGTTGCAAGGCCAATCTCTCTCACAGGTTAACATGGGGGCTGCCTTTAAAGAACTTTAAAGTGCAGTTTCCCTTTAGGAGCAGATAGAGATGTGGAGTCTGGGATCTCTGAACTCACAATTTAAAAATACATTTTTTGGTAAAGTTGGTTTTTAAATTGTCAATTTGAAAAAAACACTTTTAGAAAGTGGGCATTTTCTTGCTTAAACCATTCTATGACTCTGCCTGCTTGTGTATTCCCTGTCTAGGTCAGACTGACAGTTGGGCCGTTTGTGAATTTCCCCTAGACAGTGACACAAAGGGAGCTGGGGTGTAGCCTGCATATCCCGATGGGCCATCTGGGCTAGAGAGGAGGGAGAATTGGTCACTTACACCTGAAAAGGCTGTGCCTGCCTCACACAATGCGGTCTCCATCCCCCGGTGTGAGTGTGGAGCCAGGCCTGGGCAAGACAGGATCTTGTCAACAACAGAGACTTTATTTTGAAGTTTGCAAACTTCAAAGGCAGAAAGGGGGAAAAGTAGTGGACCCAAAACCCGAGATTTTTAGATAATGTCTGGATTCAAGAGGAACCTCTGCCCAAGAGAAGAGCTGAACAGCTGGAGGAGGAGTACTGCCCCTTTGCCTGTGACTGTGCTTTGCTGGGTTGACAAGCAATTGCTGCTTCAGCCTGAAAGAGGACAAAGACTGGACTTTGTGGTATATTCCTGCTTGTGAAGTGTCTCCACGGGCTTGGATTGAGCTTTCCTCCTGTTTTGAAGTCTCAGGGCCATCAAAGACGTCCTCTGCCAGCACCGGGACTCTGCTGAAACTCCTACCCTGCCAAGTGGTGCCCACTCCAGTCCCTGGGCCCTTGAAAGGAGAAGCTTGTGGGACAAAGACTGAAATCCACGTACAGGAGCCATGCAGGGAAAATGTTGATGCACCACCTGCAACAAAACTGTAAAAACCACGCACAACCTGCATCCCCGCTGAGAAATCGACACACCACCTGTGTTGCAGCTGGTAAATCGATGCATCACCTGCTTGCGGCTGCTAAAAACGACACAACCCCCAAGCAGCCTGGTTCTCTATCACTGTGTGGCTGGATTTCGCACACAACATCGCTGGGCATCAAAATCAACGTGAACCTGCCCAGATCCAAGGTGTCCGTCTGGAAATCTACACATCACTTCCTTGCGGGAGAGCAAAACAAAGCATTGCCTACCTAACCGGAGAAGAAACGACGCACGTCCTCACTTGCAAGTAAGGAATTGACGCATTGCTGACTTTTCCGATGCACGCTCACCCATACAGCTTCATTTACATGAGTAGTTTGTGTAACAACAACATTTCCATTGATTTCTATTGAGTAAGACTTTTTATTTTTTTTAATTCATAACTTTACTTGTATATGCTGGATTTTTGTAGTTTTGGTCTTGTTTGATTTAGATAAATATTGGCTGTTTTCTAAACTGGTGTGGTGGCTATTTTGTAGTGTGTTCACTGTATTACTGTGTGTGTGTTGTTACAAATACTTTACATATTGCCTTTGAGATGAGCCTGACTGCTTTTGCCAAGCTACCAAAGGGGTGCGTAAGGTATCTTAAGTGTGTATCTTCATTGCCCTGACTAGAGTGAGGTCCCTGCTTGGACAGAGTGCACACTGACTGCTAACCAGAGAGCCCATTTATAACAATGCCTGACACAAGCTTGTGGGTGGGAATGACCTCTGAGGATAACCTAACTATTAGAGTAAGTTAACTGGGGCTACCTTATCCCCTTTGGCATTATCAAATTCTTCGGTCACACTAAAATTAGACTCTGAGGGCACAGAGTGTGTGTGAGGAGTGCACTATAGCAATCCTAGTGTCCTCCCACATCTAACACTATAATACATTTTAGACAGTTCTTGTACCCACAAGAAGCTCTGAAATAGAAGTCTGGTATACCAAGGCAAACCTTTCATCAACTGGACATTGGATACATACAAAGTGTTTTGGCATTTTGTCATTCTCCTCTGAGGTTCATCTCAAATGTTATGTGTAAACCCATGAGCCCTGTCAAACACTGTATTGTCAAAAGAGGCCCACTTTAATTAGGGCTTGACTGGCTGGGGAGCAAAGTGAAGAGCTCTTCCCAAATGTTTCAGCTAGCATTTGCCTGTGACTGCAGAGGCCTTATTGATATTCTTCCCAAGTGTCATAGGAAAACCCGTAGCAGATCCTTCAAGCAGGATGTGACATTCAAGCACAAGTCAACACTTTAATGTCAAAAAGGATCCTCCAACTTTCACTGCATATTCTGTCAGGCTGCTCAGATGGGCCATTGCTGCCTACTTGAGCCAGCCAATTGTTTTGCTTCTGGGAGTAAATTCACACCTCATTCACTCCTATTTAAACCCTTAATACTGGCAGGATTAAGTGGGAGAACAAAATGCAGATTTAGCTTCTGGGGACTTCAGGTAAGGCAAAGGTAACTTTATAAAATGAACGTATCTGTAAACTTTAGAACACATCCTACTTCACCACTGAATTGGATTTTTAAAAACTGTTAATTGTTGTTTTATGATTTTTAAGCTAGTCCCAAGCCCGAGATACAACATTAATATTTAATATTGCATCTCAGTGTTTTCCTATGGAGCAGCCTAACCTACTGCAATGAAAAGTGCATTGAGGGCATTTTTACTGTGCGTATGTTTAAAATTAAACATATACATGCCCTACTTGTAAATACCATTCACACTGCCTTTATTGGCAATAAGGCTTACACAGGAATGCCTTTCAAATATTTTAAAAAGAAGGTCTAGGCCTGTCAAAAGAGATTATTTTGACAGGTTGAATTTGCAGTTAAACCCTGCACATACAGGCTACTGGTGGCCTGCAGTCATGTTTACATTGCCACTGTAGTGGATGGCACAATTAATGCTGCAGCCTACTTGTGACATGTAACTTACAGGCCCTGTTTACACCTTGTTACCATATACTTGGGACATATAGGTAGATGAAATACTCCAATTAAGAGTATACCAACTTTACAATGTTGAAAGGAGGAACACAGGCTCTTTACCCCTGGTTAGCAGGGATAAATTGTACAAAGTTATTTATCCAGCAAAAATAGGGTTAAGCAAGAAGGCAAAAAAAGGGTGACCCTGCAAAAAGAACAGGGGCCAGATGTATCAAAGGGTTTTACCCATTCTGTGTCTATGGGAAAATTTGTTGATACATATGGCCCCAGATTTCCGGGAAAGGCAGAGGCACCTGAGGGTAAGGGGAAAACAATACATGCACTCCCACTGAGTGCTGAAAGAAAACAGAAAAAATAAAATTAAGAGTTCTTAAAGCAAGCAATAGAAGAACACAGTAAAGAAGAAACCCTGCATCGACAAGACAAACTAAGGGCCAGATTTACAAGAAAGTAGCGCATCAGCTGTGATGCGCCACTTTTTCTTGCACTCCCTTGTGCCCCCCTAATGACACCATGTGTGTGCTGTATTTACAATGCAGGGCACCATGGCACACGTTAGGACAAAAGTGCCAAAAATATTGTGGCACTTTGCAGAATTAGCACCTTAAATTGTGGCGCTAATCCTGCGAAGTAAAGGAAGGCCCATTCAAAGTAATGGGCATGTAATTTTAATGACTGTTTTGAGCAGGCTTTAAAACTGCGGCTATAAATGGCGCAGTGAAATGTTGTAAATTTCTTTGCGACATTTGTTTTGGCCTCCCTGCGCAGGAATGCCCCCTTGCATACATTATACCTGGTGCAGGCATAATGTGGCGCAAGGGGTTACAAAGTGGCACAATGCAAGCATTGCGCCCCTTTGCAAATATGGCGAAGGAGAATGGCCTCCTTACCGCCACATTAGCATAAAATATATGTCACTAGTGTGGCGCTAAGAGGCGCTATGCTCTTGTAGATCTGAGCCAAAGACTAGGGAGTAAGAAGCAGAAAAGTAAGATAGACAAGCCATCCAATCGAGAGCAAGGGGCTGGCACAAACTCACTTTACGTCTATAGTTTAATGTTTATTGACAATAGATGTAAAGCTGTCTGGTGCTGAGTCCTAAACATTTTTTCAGTTAAACAGAAGTAGTCCTTCAAGGCTTTTAGGGTCTCTAGAGGACTCCGAGGAAAGCATTAAAATACAGGCTAACATTGACAAAGCTTATGAGGTTTGTGCATAACCTAAAACCCAGATCGGTCTATGGTCCTGAGGTGAATATAAGCTAACATATTTGTGGTGTGGTACCATCAGCATCTTCTTGAGGCACTGAAATCCAAATGGATGCAGCCAGTAGCCTCTACTGAGCAAGACAGACATTAGATGCATGTTGAGGAGAAGTATTAACATACTGTGCCCTTACCCAGTTTTAGCAGCAGAACATAAGCGTCTCTGGGAGACCTCTGTTTACAAATGTGGGTAACTGTCCAGTTTTTTACTTTCACAACCGATAGAAACCTTTTCTGCTCAGTTGGGATCAGGTACACTTTTGAGCGGTGGGCTATTAGGTTTTAGTCAGAATAGAGTGGAGTGGAAGGGTTGGTTTAGTAGGCACTGTAGGAAAAAAGAAAGCTCTCCTAAAATGATTTGAGTCTGAAGATATCAGCCTTGTAGGCTTCAACCAGATTCAACCATAAAACAAGCACTGGCAAAGTCAAAAAGACTAGATTTAATGTATTTGCATTTGTTAGCTCACTCATTAAATCCTACCCTGTGTGCCTTTGCAAAACATTTTAATAACATGGCAACAGAAGAGGAAGAACAAGGTATAAGAAACAGATGTAGAAACATAAAGGAAAACATGAACATAAAAATTAATAGCAAGCTAACTCGAAAGACACAGAGGGGCATGAACAATGGGGAATGCAGAGAAGGAATAGCTCAGGAGTTCCGTCTAAAATATCAAAAATATCCTGTATGCTAAAAAAGCACAAGAAAGGATTGCTTTCTGTATTTCATGCAATTATTACATAAATGATTTAATGTGTGATGGCTGGGAGTACTTTTGAGATGCAAAATGACCATTTGTGCACTGCAGTGGAAGTTCTCCAGTGCAGAAAACAGCCAACAGTATGAGGTAAAAGTTAAATGCCACTCAGGGTAGAGCAACTGCCTACTATCTGTATCTTTTAATATTTTTTTAGAAATAGATTATAGTGACAGCTGCGTTGTCAAGCCTGAAGCAAAAATGATTTTCTATAAGGAACTAGAAAAAGCTATGGCAGGCTGTTAGAAATTGGGTTTCTGATTGACTGGGGTATGGGCCCTGGTCAAGCAGTCACCACAATTCTAGTCAGGGCAAGAGTCAGGCAACCCTCACTTAACTTGTCCTCACCCTCTGGTAGCTTGGCACAGAGGAGTTAGGCTTAACTCAGAGGCAATGTGTAAAGTATTTGTGCAACACTCCAAACAGTAAAACAGTGAAAACATCACACAAACGATCCCACACCAGGTTAGATAAATGATCTCACTTTAATAAATAAAACAAGACTAAAACTACAAAACTGCAATGAGTAAAACCACAGATTTAGATTTTTAAAGCTTATAGTGGAATATAGCACCAATAGGCACAAAGCGCTATTGAGGATATCTGGTCCAACCTGTCCGGGACAAAGTCACAGGTTTAGGTCCACTGCAATGGAGCATGGGCTTGCTACAATGACCCAGTTAGGCCCCCTGAACAAAATACCTTACATCATGATTGCAGAGCACTGCATGGATGCGTGGATCCACATAGAAGATACGGCATTCATCTATAGCAATGAATCAATTCAGACGGGGCTGAGGTGAGAGGTCTTGAAGAGTTGATCCTGGCTTGGCATACGACATGAAGTTCGGTGTTGAGGAGGCAAGGTGCAACTGAGGTGGTGCACCAGTTCCAATGAGTGGCGAAGCTGTGATGCAGAGTTTCAGCTTCGCTGTCAATGCTGCTGTTGAGGGATGTGAGTAACTTGTCCTGGGAAAAGCATTGCACAGTGGTGGTTCCAAAGGCGATGTGTCGGTCCCAAGATGCAGGAGGTGACAGTGATGCAAGCCTTTTGTGATGGGTCCATTCCATGCAGCAGTGGTAATGCGTCTGTTCTGTTTGAGGATGCACAACTCAGCCAATGAGATGCATTGGTTCAGTTCAGGGATGCACTACTCAGCAGAGAAGATGTGTTTATTTAGCTGGCAAGCACTTTAGACCCACTTCCAAGGGCCTAGGACTGTAGTGACACATCTTGTTAGTGTAGACTCATAGATGGCAGACTCTAAGTGCAGGAGGCTTGAGGCTTCAGACCAGGATGCCAGCCAACTATCCCTTTGAGTCACTCTGGGTTCTGGGGTCAAAGATGCAGCCCAGTCCTTTTTACCCAGGCATGAGGGTAGCAGGCAGCAAATCAGCACAGCAAGGCAGGAGTCCAGCAGAATGCAGTCCAATAGAGTGGCTGTCCTTCAGCAGCACAGCAGTTCCTCTTCCTGGCATAGGATCCAGAGTTCCAGGGGTGGTGATGTCTACGGTCGAGTACTTATACCTGGTTGGGGAATTTGAAGTGGGGGAGACTTCAAATACATGTTGTTAAAGTGCACAGAGGTCCCTGCTCTGGCTCCAGACTCTTTACAGGGGTGTATGCAGTTCTATGTGTGTGGGTAGATGTAAGTGGGGCTGTGTGCAAGTCGTCCCTCCCATCCTGCCATAGATGGACCACTGAGACACACCTAAGCTCCCATTGTGTGTAGCTGTCCAGGAGGATTACGGAAATCCCAACTGCAAACTACACCCAGTCATATTATCAGATACAGGCTACAGGCACCAATTGGCTAAAGCAAGAAAATGGCAAATGTCTAAAAGTGGCATTTTCAGAACTGCAATTTGAAATTCGACTTCACCATAAGTTTGGATTTTAAATTGAAATTCAAGAGACACCAGACGTGAAAGGTTTATCTCTTACCATTTGGAAATTACACTTATAAAATGTCATAAGGTAATCTCCATGTTATCCTATGGGAGAGAGGCTTTGAAGTGGTGAAAAAATAATTGGAGGGTTTTTCACTACCACAAGTTGTAAAACGTAAACATACATGTCTTGCCTTTTAAATACATTGCAGCCTGCCATCTTGTTTGTCCAGGGACTACCTGAGGGGTGACATATTATAAAAAGGGAAGGTTTGGGCCTGGCAAAAGTTTTATTTTGTCAGGTCGACATGACAATGTAAACTGCACACACATGCTCTGCAGTGGCAGGCCTGAGACATGGTTAAAGGGCTACTTATGTAGGTGGCACAATCAGTGCTGCAGGCCCAAAAATAGCAGTTAATTTGCAGGTCCTGGGAACATCTATTACCACTTTATTAGGGATTTCTAAGCAAATTAAATATGATAATTGGGGATGAGCCAATATTACATGTTTAGGGGAGAGAGCACAGGCACTTCAACACTGGCTAGCAGTGGTAAAGTACAGAGTCCTAAAGCCAACAAAACTGCATTCAGCAAAAATGGAGAAGGATTGCAAAAAATGTTTGGTGTTGACCCTGCAGAAAGGGCTATTTCCACCACAGGCTGATAGATAGTGGCCCATTAGGATTTTGACACATGCCTCTCTGGAGATGCAGGAACCTAAACACATTCCACCGCACTGGCTACAGTGTGGTTTTGAGGCACTTTGGTGGTCATTAAGAACATGGCGGTAAACACTGCACCGCTGGCGGTTGCGGTAACTACCGCCAACAGGCTGGCAGTCCGGTCCGCCAAATAATGAAGCACATTAGAAACAAGCAGTGGGCCATCCACCCACCACGATTTTGGAAGTCCCGACGATGATGGGGGAGGTCACCCTCAGCCCAGTGGAAAGGCCCTTCCCGCCCACCAAATTATGAAACACCACATCGCCATCAATTCCGGGGCGGGAACTTCTGCCAGTCAAAGCGTGGCGGAAACGACCAATATAAAGGGAAACACTGACCGTAGGTACACAGAAGACGCAGACACGGAGCAAGAGTTGGAAATAATCTCAGTGCTTTTCCCTGCCATATTTCTCCAGGACCGAAGACGATGACGATAAGTACAGCAACCTAATACACGTGGGAGGAAAGGGCACAGCTACACTCCCACCCACCCCACCCACACCGCAATGCACTCCCAACCCCTCCCACCACCCTAAGCCATCCATACCATAACAAGATGTACTAACAGGCACAAGCCAACAAATACCTGCACCAATGCACATACCTGTGCACACTACACCCCCACAGTGAAACGCTGCACAATGGCTCAATATAGCACCAACAGCTCTGCTGGGCACTGAAATGTTTTTATAGGAAATATTATAAAATCTCCAAACAAGGCCATAGGCCAGTCCATAAACAAGTCCTGTAAAGGCAAATATAGGCTACACTTGACTACCACAATAGCAAAGGAAACCCCACTGAGAAGGGGCATCAATGGGGCAGCCAGGCACCTCAGGGAACCGGGGCAGGGGGTGGTGGGGTGGTGAGTCAGGTCTTGAAGGGGGGGTCTTGGGCTTAGGTTTAGGAGGTGGAGATGGAGGTGGAGTGGGACTGGACCGGGGGTGGCAGAGGGACCTGGGTAACACGGGGCTTCTTCCTCCCTGAGGAAGGTGCACGGAAATGGGAAGGGCAGACTGGGGAAGACTCTGACGAGGAAGGAGTGGACTGGGCTAGGGCATGGGAACGTTGAGGGGCAAGAAGGGGTGGGCCAGTGGGTTCAAACAGGTCAACACGGGAGAGGAAAAGCTTCTTAGGTGCAGTTAGAGGGGATTTGGAGTCAGGTCCGGTAGTGGAGGTTGAGGGACTGGTGGTACAAGGTGTAGGTGTGCTGACGTGGATGCAGGTGCCTGTTTAGTCTGCTTCTGTATGGTGAATGTGTGTGGTGTGGATGCGTGTGAGTGATTGAGTGTTTTGGGAGGAGGGGGGGTGGACACAGTGGGAGAAGACAGGCTGCCAGTGTATATGGATGTTGTGAGGGTGTCTGCAGGTCTGGTGAGTGTGCTGCAAGTGTATGTGAATGTAGTTGTGGTGAGTGCAGGTGTGGTGTCTGGGGTGCATGACTGGATGTCAGCTGTTGTGGTGATTGCAAGAATGGGGGCAGCAGCAGTGACTGAGTGTGCAGTGCATGTGGGTGTGCATGGTGAGGTGACAGACAGGGAGGCGGGGGAGGCTGGCACAGTGGGGGAGGAGGATGTTGTTGTGTTTGCTTTGGTATGTTGGGTGTGTACCTGCCTGTGGTGGGAAGTGTGGTGCTTGTGTTTCTCAGTGTGCTTCTTGTTTGTTGATCTGTGTGCATGGCTGTCTGTATGTGTGCTTGGGATGGGTGAAGGGATTGGGGTGCTGGAAGGGGTATAGGTGGTGGGAGGGGGGACGGAAAGAACAGGGACACTGGCTGCCGTTGAAGAGGAGGCCAGAGCCTGAAAAGATCTCTGTAGGCCAGACATGGCACTGTGAATGCCTTCCAGGTATGCATTGCATTGCTGCATCTGGGATGCTAGCCCCTGGATGGCATTTTCAATGGTTGTCTGCCCTACAGAGATGGTTCTCAGGAGGTCGATAGCCTCCTACGTGAGGTCATCAGGGCTGACCGGGGCAGGGGATGAGGTGCCTGTGGCAAAGGAGACGCCCACCCTTGGTGAGCGGGCACAGGCAACTCGGTGGAATGCAACTGGGAGGGCGGTGATGGTATGGGGTCTGGCGGAAGATGACAAAGAATGGGTGGGCCCAGTAGGGTTTGCCACCAGCAGGGAGCTGCCATCGGGGGAGGTATCAGAGTCACTACCTCCAGTGGTAGTTGCCACCCTGTGGTATTCCCCTCACCCTCCAACCCACTGGTCACCTTGGCGTCGGTGGACTCTGCCTCCTGGGAACCATGCGCTGCAGCATCCTCACTCACCAGTGCCACAGCTCCCTCGCCAGATGATGCTAATGTACACAGGGACACAAGAGCACAGGGGTGGGGAAACAAAACAAGAAAGAAGTATGTCAGTTCCAGGAAATATATACAGGTTGGGACACATACACTCCCACCCAGCTCAGGCCCAAACCCTCAGCAAAAACAACCCGTTATGAATGTGCCCCAGACTGGTAGGCATGACCCCACAGTACACCACATTCCCATTCTGACCCACTAGTCTGATACACTTTGTGAAGTGAACCAATGAGAGACGATGCCAAGCCAACACACCTGCAAGTTTATGAGCTACATTGAATACAATGGGCCAAACAGGGGACCCCTCACAGGGCTACAGATCCTGCCAAAACTAGCTATGGCACTATCCTATGGACGTGGAGGGGGGCAGGACTGCAGGGACACACCTGTCCATGCGCCTGGCACTACTATGCATGCACCCCTTAGCATCTATCTACACTCATCATAGTGGCATCACAACAGTGTTGGTAGTCACCCCCTTGTGGCTGCTGTGCTGCCTTCAAGTGCCCATCCAAATCTGGATAGGCAACGCCAGAATGCCGGCCATTATGGGGGTCAGGGTGCAACGGGCACCCCTCCCTCATTGGGAGGCCTTCCCAGCTGGGACTCTCCAGTCTTCCTGGCCCAGCGCCTTAGGTCCTGTGCTTCCTGCAGTGGGTGCTCCACCAGTTGTAGACCCCAAGGGTCCGCACCTCCTTGGCGATGGCTTGCCACAGTCCCCTCTTCTGATGAGCGCTGACCTGCATGGGAGACACAGAGTAAAGAAACAGACATCAGTGTGGGTGCCCCACACACAAATGCCATGCCCGTTCAAACTGACATGGCCCATGGAGACATACATATGGACAAATTTCAAGCCAAAAAATGCCAGACACTACGGGTGAGCATGCACACAGCAAACAAAAATGCATACAGGTATTCAACACATTCACACACATCTAAAGAGGACATACAGCAATTCACCTGCTCCTCTGGTCGCCCATACAGCTTGGCATACAGGGGTAGGACCCGGTACACCAGCTTCTCCAGCTCCTCCATGATGTAGGCCAGGTCCCGTTTCCCTGTGAAACGTGCCATCTCAGGGACCAGAGTCAGGACCCAGCAGCACACGCAGTGGAGTTCTTCCATTCTCGTAGTGCAGGAGTCAAGTGTCAAGGGCCTGTCAAAATGGCAGTAGATACCGCATCAGTGTGCACCATCACCGCCAGCGGGGATCATGATTGGCCCAGGTTCCCCATTGACATAACATGGTTTATCCGATGATCAGGTGCACGGCGGTGTACACCGCCTACTGCCATGATGATTTACATCAGCGGAATGAAGTCACTTCCACACTACATTACCTGGGTGCAGGAGGCTGCCATTTTGCATCCACCATGTCTCCATAGCATGGCCAGGGGCCTCATCCATGGCCCCATTCCCTCTCCCCTTCGTCAAGCACTGACATGAGTACTGGTCCCCCACATGTAATCATGGTGGGAAGTGTGTCTATACTGTGATGCCATTATGACTGAGACACCTCACCACACATTAGCCTGACAGGATTATCTCATTCTTTATGTTTGTGTGTGTTACATATGTGTCACACTAAAAACATGATTTGTGTCACTATGTGATGCAAGTGTATGTCCAAACTCAAGATGTGTTCCTTCATCACCAATAGGTACAGACCCATGTGGCGAGAGAGAGCCCCATCTGTTTACAGACCCCTAGTAGTTCTGGCCACCATGGAGGAATGTCACATTATCATAACTTACCGACTTAATTGAGGTACAATCCTTGACCTCTGTGCAGAAATGGATCCTGTTCTGAAGCCGGCTAATAGGAATCCCCATGCCATACCTACAACTGTGCAGGTACTATCTGTGCTCCATTTTTTGGCCACAGGCTCATTTCAAGTGACAGTGGGCATGGTAGCGGGGGTATCTCAGCCAATGTTTAGTCACATCCTGTCCAATTTCCTGAATACATTGGTTCAACGCTTGCAAAGTTATGTCCAGTTTCCCCAAAGGGCTGATCTTGCCACCATCAAATCTGGATTCTATGCCTTTGCTACTATCCCCCATGTGATAGGTGCCATTGATTGTACCCATATTGCCCTCATACCCCCAAGAGTAACTGAACAGGTGTATTGGAATCGTAAAAACTATCACTCCATGAATGTCCAATTGGTGTGTACTGCTGATCAGTACATTTCACATCTCAATGCAAGGTTCCCAGGATCAGTCCATGATTCATTTATCCTGAGAAACAGCAGTGTGCCACACATGATGGGACAACTATAGGGGAACAGAGCTTGGCTCATTGGCTCATAGGTGAGTGTGTATGACACTGGATCAGTTACATAGCTGACAGCCAGGCTGTATGGAAGAAAACTGTGTGTGTTTCAACCCTCTTTCGCCCACTTTTGCAGGGCATTCTGGCTACGCCGACATGCAATTGCTCCTCACACCTGTGAGGAATCCCAGGACAGATGCAGAAAGGAATATTAATAAGGCACATGGTTGTACTAGGAGGGTGATTGAGCGGACCATAGGACTCCTGAAAGGAAGATTTTGTTACCTCCATCTCTCAGGAGGATTCCTGTGCTATGTCCCCGACAAGGTGTGTAAGATAATGGTGGCCTGCTGCATGCTATACAACTTGGCTGTGAGGAAAGCTATCCCACTTCTGGAAGAGGAGGATGCTGTCCAACCAGCCCTGCCACCTCAGAGGAGGGATGAGAGTGATGGCAAAGAAGAGGGGGAAGACATCACCTCCAGGATCCAGCTAATCCAGCTATAATTCCAGTGACTCTCAGGTAAATTTCCTGTGATGCTGATGGCTTCACTGCATTGTTTCAGACTGACTTATGTACCAAGTACTGTGGTGTCTTTTACCAGTGATAAGGCCAAATCATGACTGAAGTGGGAGATGCCAGTTGACGCAATGGAATGTACAGTGTGACATTCTTCAGATGGTACAGTCTGTTAGACCCCTTCCTGCAATTAAAGCGTCATTATGATGGTAACTGGCTAATGGATTCACATTCACAATTGATAGCTCATATTGATTAAGGACAGATATTTTGAGTGCACAGGTGTATTTATTCCACGTCAAAACATCCATGAGTGTTGGGACAGTGGAAGTGAGTGGGCACATGGTGAACAACATACTCAGGTACATATGCTCAGCATTTGGTTGCACAGGGGTGTCGTCCATGGGGCCATTGGAAGATGGTGAGGAGGCAGTGGCATGTCAACGAGGTAGCTCCGTGGCACACAATGGAGACCGTTCAGGGCAGAGTTACTTCCTGGCGGTGGGTTTGGTCCTGGCTGGTGTTTTAGTGGGATGTCTGGGTCTGTGGGGACATTTGCAAGGGTGAAGCTGGACTGCAGGGGTAGGGTTGCTGGTGTCCTGTGAGGCATCTGGCATGGCCACCAGTCCAGTAGCTGCTGCAGATGTAGATGGCAGGGCAGTGTCCTGGCTAGTGTAAGGGGCCTGCAGTTGGTTGGAGGACTCAGGCTGGATGTTTGTCTGGCTCTGCAACACCCCTGCAATGGAGGCCATGGTGGCATTGAGCTGTTTCCATTGCTCCATGGCCTCCTGGTGGTGTGCTACCTCAACCTCTGATAAGGCTCCAAGGTGGCCAGGATCTGTCCCATCCTGTCCTGGGAATGCTGGTATGCTCCCAGGACCCAGAAGTCACAAGCAGCATCCATCCTTGGGCCACCCCCCTGGGCCATTGATGCCCTCCCTTGGGCCCTAGCCCCCTGTGCCTGTGTCCCTGCACAGGTCCAGCAGTCCCACTTGAACTGGGCCCTTCATCATCCTGCCTGGTGGTGGGTCGAGGCTCGGGCCTCTGTACATGTTGGCAGCCAGTCTGTGGCCTGGTGACACTTGTGTGGGGTTATTTGGCCAGAGCTGATGGTGGTGGCTGAGTGGTAGGGGTGTCAGTGGTGTCCTGGGTAGAGCTTCTGGAGGGTGACTGTCCAGGGCTGTGGGATGGGCCAGGAATTTCCTCTGTGTCCAGACATCCCTCTGAACTCTCCTGAGTGGGGCCTTCATCTTCAGGTGGAGGACTGGCACTCCTTGACGTCTCTGTCCGGGTGGCATGGGTGGTGGTGCCTGGGGATAGAGATGTGGGTGTCCTGCACATTCTTGTCAATTGTAGCACTGGTCTGCATTAATTGCAGGTTGAATTCCCATCTAGTGGCGTGCAAGGTCCCTTCGTGTACATTTTGATGCATTTATTGAGGGGATGATGGTGCATTGTGGGTGTTGTAGTGCCACTGGGATTACATGCATGGGTTGGTGACTATGCACAGGGGGCTGGATGGTGCTTTGTAGGGAGGATTGTGGGCATGCAGGTGACTTGGATGTGAGTGTGTGGGTGTTGTGGGCTGGGTAGGGGATGGGGGTATGGTGGTAGTGAGAGGGATGGGGTGATACATGCATTACAGGTGTGGTGACTGTTAGGGTATTGTAGATGACTTACCCGAGTCCAGTCCTCCAGTGAGTCCAGTGAGGCCCTCTGGATACAGGATAGCCAGGACCTTCAACTCCCAGTCGGTCTATTTGGGAGGAGGAGGCAGGGGACTACCACCAGTCTTCTGTACGGTGATGTTGTGCCTGGATACCATAGAACACAAATTCCCCCACAGGCCGTTCCATCTCTTCCTGATGTCATCCCTTGTGCGTGGATGGTTTCCCATGGCATTGACCTTGTTGACTATCCTCTGCCATAGCTCCATCTTCCTGGCCAAGGGTGTCTGCTGCACCTGTGCCCTGAATAGGTGTGGCTTGACCCTGAGTATTTTGTCCACCATGGTCCTTAGCTACCTGTCTGTGAAGCGGGGTGCTTAGGGGGTGCCATGATGTGTGTTGTGGGTGGTGTGTTGTAGGTGTATTAGTTAGGGTGCTGTTGTGTGGTTGGGTGTGTGGCTTGTGATGGTGGTCGAGCAAAGTATGTTTTTAGGTGGTATTTTTGTGTGTGTGACTTGTGTGATGGTGAGTTCAGTGTATGCATGTTGTGTTGTCAATATCTGTCATGCTATTGGCATTGCAAAGGATTGTGGGGTGTGTATGTGTGTTGTTTTAAAGTGTTGTGGTTGTGTGTCAGGTGTGTGCTTTTTGAACTTGCCAATGTGTGCATTTGTTGTTTGCGGGTTCCATTGCTGGCCGCGGCGGTCTGTACTGCCAATGGTCGTTCGACACTCACTTTCCGCCAAGCTGATTTGTGCATCATTATTTGGTGGGCAGGGGATTTGTCTGCATGGCGGTGGCGGGGTGAGGTGTACTGGCTTTCCACCGTTGTATGCCCTTAAAGTAGGTGGAGGTTGCAAGATTTTTGGAGGATTGTCTTTTTGGCATCAATATACGGCGGTATGGAGGTCACCACCACTTTTGTTCACCATCAGCACAGTGGGCGGCGGTGATTTCTGCCAAGTTCATAATGAGGGCCTTTGTCACTCAACAGGTCAAGCTTTATTAGCAAACCCTCTCCCTGATTTTCACCAGTTGAACTCTTTGCAATGTTTTACTTTACTGAAGGTTTATAATTTCTGTAATCACACAGTTGAAACCCTTAATTAGTTTGCATCCAGTTATATTTAAACCCTTAGGGCCACAATTGCTAGTAAATGTTGCTATTCTTTAGTCACATTGGACTGTTAGAATCAGGAGTCACTCCGGGGGTAGTGTACTGCTGAAATACACTAGGCAGAGAAGCCAGACAATGGTCACAGGAGCACCCATAACATTTTTATTGCAGGCCTTAGTCCAACCTAGTCAGAGGTTAGTGTGAGGCGTGGGGCCAAACTTCTACTGGTTTGGCCAGGTGTCATATGCAGCACCTCTTTTCAATGATTTAAAAAGACTCATTTTTGGCATCTACTGCAGCAGCTGTCTCATTATTCATGAAGGCCCAGGATTCCTTGGAACTTAAAATCTATAAATAATTGTTGTTATTGAAGCGAAGCCCAGGACAGCATGGGTCCTGGAGCACAGGCCCCTTCTAACTGCCCCTTGTGCTGGGTCTGCCTGCGTCACAAATTTAAAAAGAAATCTCCCTGCTGATGTTCAAGGTTTGGATGGTTAATCTCTTCCTGCCATCTCTCTCCAACAAGGTAGTTCTGCTTCTCCAACCCACAAACAGTCTGCTAGGCGTGTTTTCATTTTGTAACTGCACTATAGTGGCTTTCTAGTTAAGGTAAAAAAATGTGGGATTATGATTATGGGCATATCTGGTTCTTTGTGTCTGGAGCAATATTAGTAGTCACTGGAAGATTGATCGAGTGAGCCAGTCTGACGAATTAGGAAACAGTTAGACTCATTTACAAGGGGAAGCCATAAGGGACCTTCTGGGCAGAACAATGGCAGAGGCCCTGCCTAGTTTACCATGTATTTGGTCCTGAAACCCCGAACCGGGATTCCCACAGTCTACAGTGCATCCCAGATGCAATCTACAAGCAGGTTACTGCATTGGTGGACACATATCTTTGGACCATGCTTCAGTTATGTTCCAAAGCTCTATTAGTGGTTCAACCACGGCCTGTGCCTATTTCAAAATCAATTTTTCATCTTGATGGTAAACTATATATTGAACTAAGGATAACCCCCCTCTATAAGATCAGACCTGGCATCTAGGGCTGCAAGACCTTATACAGAGTTGAAAGAAAAAGAGATATTCCTCCATGAAGTATTTACATTTAGAAGTATTTGATCTGCTTCGGAAAGACTGCTTTGGCAATGCATCCTCTTAGCCCCTACTACTACAAGATGCCCATGCTCACCAGTACCCTGCTGAAGGTCTTTACAGATGCCCGTGGTCGGTCCTGTGAGACTTTACATTGGTCATTGTTTTTGCCCTTGTACCAAATGGGTTCCTTTATGCATTCTTTTTAGTGTGATAATGCTGTATTGAAGAAAATCCAATAATATGCAGTATTAAGAATGGAAAATAAGTGAACAATGTCTTATAAATACAAGAAAAACATATTGAATTTGAACGTGGATTAAGTGACAAACATACTAAAAACATATTACAGTACATATGTTATATAGTGCTAGAATAATCTGATTTCAACAAATGGCATTTTCAGAATTTTGAAGAATGCAAGAAAAATAAAGGAAAGCAAGAAAGAGGGAAAACGGGAGAGACAAAGAAATGTAATAAATTCTAAGAATTGCAAATGTAAATAACAACAAGTTAATGCTTAAAGTAACCATATATTCTGCAAGTCTGTTATGGGGGTTCAAAAGTAGTATTGATAACTGAGAGGATGACATCTTGTCTAGAAAAGAAGGATGTGAGTGGCAACCTTAACAGATCTCTTTTAATCATCAGATGTGTAGTGTTGGCATTAACTCTTTGCATTCTATGACTGTGACAGAGCATGTTCCACCAACCCAAAAATTACATTTTGGTGGTGTCTTTCCAATTCAACGTGATTTGCAATAACTAAGTCAACAAACTATCCAACCATAACTTGAGAACTCCATATGAAAGTTGAGCCCGCTAACAAATGTGTATATTATCGCTAGGCATATCAATAGACAGAATTTTGTTTAGCTTGTCCCAAACATGTAACCAAAAGGCTTGAACAAGAGGCAATACATAAAAACAGGTGTATGAAGTCACTGTTTTCCTGAAAACAGGGCTAGCACTTATTATCTTGGGAAAATGTGACCTGATGAAGACATGTAGGGGTGAAAAAAGTATGCTGCAAAAATAAAATATTGTTGTACTAGCTGAACGAGATGTAGTATGAATCCTAGGCCATATATAGCTCCAAGAATGGGGAGAGAGAGCTTGACGAAGGTCATTTTCCCAATGTAATTCAACAGTCTACTTTTGTCTGTCAGTAAGGGGAATTGTTGAGAGTTTTGTAGATGAAGGAAGCCCTCACGTCCGAGGAAAAATTAAGAATACAAAAGATGTTTGTCAGTTGGAGTGTAAGAGTGAGGCTTGAGAAAAAATGTGAAGGATAATAGTCTTTAGGTGTTGATAATGAGCAACATTGTAAGAAGACATTCCAATTTTTCAATGAATATTCTGGAATTCGAGAGGGGCCCTATCAGAGAATATTTTTCCTTTTGTGTATCCAGTATTTCCATGAGGGAATTTTATTATTTAATGACTTAGGGGGTGGTGAAATGTAAATTATGTCCAAATCAAAAAAGGTGTGATTTGAGAGTGTTCCAATTGACTCCTAATGGTAGGTGTACCATGAGAGTCGGTGAGAGGTAAGTCCAAATCTGTTTGAGAGTAAAAGCAGAGTAATACTTGCTGAGATTCAGAAAGCTAATCCTCCACTTCCTCTGTGTTGTTGTAATTTTCCTAGAAAATTATGTGGCTTTCTTTTATTCCGTAAAAACAATATCAATAAACTATTAAGAAACATAAAGAATGGAACTGGGAGGTTAACAGGGAGCATGAACAAACATAATTTAATTATTAGCAGCATCATCATTTTCATAGTGCCTAGCCTTTCTCACCATGTCAAATATAGGGGAGACCATCGGTTTGACAGATTATAAAGTTTTAGCTTTAACCTCATTAAGATCAATCTTAAAAGTATCTTTGATGAATTGGAATATAACATTGCTAAATATTTGATACCATTGGAGTTCCAATTAAAACTGCAGTCTTTACAAATGTCATGAAAACAATATTTATTCAGTGGCATAAATTTAGATTTGTCTATGTTAAGCTTATATCCAAAAACAACGGAGTATTCATAATAAGTGAAAAGAATTGCCAAATTTATTTTGAGGATCTGAGGCAAAGAGCAAATTATCATCTGCGTAAGCAGAACATGTCATTTTAATGTCTTTGTATTTAAAACCAGAAAACCTGTGGATTTTTTTTAAAGGGTTTTACAGATTAACCAAAAGGGGAGATAATGAGCAACCCTGTCTGGTGTCTCTATGCAAAGGAAAGTACTGAGACTGCTTGCCATTAACAAAAGTAGAGGTGTACGGCGCAGATTATAATAAGCAAATATATTTGAGGATGTGGCGTCTAAGACCGTGTCATTTTAAAGCTCTAAACATGAAATCCGAGTTAACACGCTCATAGGCTTTTTCCGCATCCAGAGTTATGGCAGCTGTGGGAGCAGTGGATTTGGAGGCCATGAGAAGCATGTTTAGGAAGGTTCTAGAGTTATCAGAGATATATCCTCCCATTCTAAAATCCTTATCGCTCCTTACCGATTAGGTCTGGAAGAACTTGGTTTAGGTGTTGAGCGAGTAATTTTGCAAAAATCCTGCAATCGGTATTTATGAGGGTGATAGGTCTATAAGTGTCACAAAAGAACAGATATTTGTCATTCTTAGGAACATAAAACATGCCATGTGTCTGTTTATCTGTAAGTAAATATTGAATTAAAAGTGATAGTTTTGGTATTTAAAGATTTGCAAATTGAGAATAGAACTCAACCGAAAATCCATCTGGACCAGGAACTTTACCTTTTGGAAGTTTGGTAATGGCTGTTTTGATCTCTGTATTGGATATTGCTGTGTCTAGAGAAGAAAGATCCACCATATGATCTACTGGTTGTAGGATATAAAGAAACAATCATCTAAGTTTTCTGCAGATGTGGAAGATTCTTGGGTGTATAACTGGGTATAGTATTCTGGGAAACATTCCAATATTTTTGAATCACCAATATGTCTGGCCTCATGTTTGTCAGTGGTGACAGTGATCTTAGATTTTTGCTTCTTGACTCTTAGAAAGTTAGCAAGTAACCTGGCATCTTTTTTTTAGCCATCAAAATATTTAGCATTCAATTTGAGTAAAGTTCTGCGTGCGCTATCCAAGGAGTACTTATTATACTCTAATTTAGCCTGAATCAAACTGGAATAGGTGTTTGATTGGTTTGAGTAAAATAATTAACAATTGTGAGGAGTCTTTAAGGGCTTTTTTTCTTAGTCCTTATAGACGTAAAACTGATGAAAAAGGCCATATTGAATGTTTATAGATCTCATAGATGGGCGTAAATCCAAAAATTATTTTCTTAGAGTGGCCGTCGCCCTGGCTACATCTTGGCTGAAGAATAGCTAATGTTCAGACCATTACATTTGTTTATGTTGTTTAGTGGCTGATAGTACTTTCATAATGACAGAGCATTGCAGAAAGAAGGCGATAATCTCTCTTGGTCTGGTAGACATAGAAGCTTATGGCAAACCCATACGCTGTGCCCTTTGGATATCAAGTTCAGCAGTTTCATGTAAGCTGAGAATCTTGGGAATGCAAAGTTTCAGAAAGGTAATCATATTCGGCCTTTCAGTTCTTTCCAGAATGCCATAGATGTGCAAATTGTTGTGCCTATTGCTGTTTTCTAAATCCTTCCTTAGACAGACAGTCCATTTTTGTCATTACATCTTGATGTCTGACTTGTTGTTCAACCTTGGTGAGCCTAGAATGTAGATGGAACCACTTCTCCTCAGTTCTCTGACGGGCAGCATTTGTCTCCACTACAAATTATTTCATAAGCTTAAGCTCATCCATAATGTCTTCCAATATTTAAGGTAGTGGTGATTTAGTGGGAGACATCAGCTCTTTCTTAACTACCTTATTAGCATTTTTAACAAATTATTTATAACTGTTAGGAGTAGACAAGGCAAAAACTCTTAAGCTGTCTGATGCATCCATTGCGGAAGACAAGACAACAATTGTCTGGCAAAATGGAATGGGTCCACCCGGGACTTCAACTATATAGTCTATGAGTGAATCAGCTGGATGGCGCTGTAGGGAACAATATTCAAGGAGTTCCCAGAATTCAACATCAAATATAGTTTATATTTCTTAGCAAATAATAGAAAAATGCACAAGTTTAAAGTGAAATGTCCTTGATATGAAACAGGATGCGGAGCATTCATGAGGCGTTATGGCGTTGAGGCAACTTATTTGGCAATGCTGAGGAGGAGCCAGTAACATGGATCTGTGAAGTGAGGCATGAAGGCAGGAAAGTTCCCAATACAAATAAAAATTAAAAATAAGGTAATGCTGGAAAGAATTCCAAATTGCCAAAAACAGCATAATTTGACCCAAGAAACGCCACACTTGCTGAGTGAGAAGCAAGTCTTCAGCTGTGCACTGAAGTAAACTAAACGTGCCGGGAGCAGCAGAAAATGGCAGCCATGACCATGTAATTACGGGAGCGCCCGGCGTTAATAGAAAACTCTGTTCATAGACCACACAAAGGTATACAGACTCACCCTGCCGCTCCCCAGTGTTTTTGTTACCCTTGCTGACCATCAAGTATTTATGGAATGAGGCAAATGTGCTGCTATGAGAAATTTAAGCCTCGGTGCTTCGGGAGTAGCGCTATAGAGCGACCATCTTGTCTTGCTCCCAGGCGTGCCTCTGGGGTTGTTAATGTTTAACAAATGATAGAACTGTGGGATATATAAACCTGTATTACACTGTCTATCACTGAACCTCGGTCTTTCTCAGCTTACCTAATGGTCAGGAAGCATTTCTGGTACATGTTAAGGGAGAACAGCACTCGTAGAAGGCTTCTGTCGGCTTGGCCACAAAACCACAAAAAGCCCTTGACTGGGTCTGGTTCCTTCACTGAAACTAACAGGATCCCACTGCAACTGCCACATGACAGTTCCAGCAGCAGCATTCCGTGCGTAGTCCTGGGAATGTTTTCAAATTCCCAAAATGTGTAAATCCGCAGTTTGATGCAGGTGTAAGTCTGTGGCTACAGATTTAGGACTTTGTTTGTGAGTAGGCCCCATGTTCTCCAAGGAAGTAGAAAAGTAAAAACAAAAAACTCAAGCCCCTGCTGCTTTTGGGAAAGTTCTAGGAAATAGGAACACATGTTTGTGTTAAAACACACCTACATTCTAAAGTAAATGTGTATCTCCATGGGTGAAAAGGCTTAAAATCTTCTGTAAAAAATAAGGGCGCAGCATCCCTTTATCATTGATAATCCAGCTGTCTACACCCTTAGTTTCAAAGGAGGGTTCCACCCTGATTAAATAGTGCCAAGAGGCACTGACCCAGGCATACTCAGGTAAGACTCTCTGTTTGTGCAGAAAGTAAATAAGCAATCATTGGCAAAGCCAATAGGTTTTGCCTTTTCAAATTCTATTGAAATTGTCAATTTTGTTTTGCAAATTGCAAAGCAGTTGAGCTGATGTGAAATATAAATTAGAATTAAAAAAGTGCTATGAAATGGACAATGAGAAAGCCAATAGAGTTTGCATGGGCACAACCTATTGGCTTTGCCAATCTGTTTTACATGGTGCACAGTAGCTGATTTGCTGTGTAACCTGGCATAACGTTAAAAAAAGGCTTTTTTTTGTTGCCATGTTGCATAGCAGCTTAACTGTGCATCATGTAAAAAAGTTGGCATGCAATTGCCCTTTCAAAAATATATGAAAAAAGCAATCTGTAATGTATGCATTGTTTCAGTTCATGTGTATAGCGCACCCTGTTTAGTAGCTGCCCCCAGAAAAATAGTTTCAATTAAGATTCCTACATTGTGTTGAAACAGTCCTTTGAAGTAATGCAGTTAACAGCTTGAGGATTTTTAAGGTCCTATCAATCACTGAGCAGCTGTAGGACACCAGGCACTGGCAAGCCTCAACTAATGCAAAGACTGTATATAATTAATTAATTGTTATGTGTATGGATGCAAGAAAGTGAAATTTTACACAAAGCAAGAACATAACAAACCTAACTTAAATACTTCTCAGCCTTTGAAGTGTTTCGTTTTAGACGAGGCCACTGAAATTCAGATTTTATTGAAGACAAGGACTGGGTGATTGTGGTTTTACACCACCCTAATATATCTATTTTCTGATAACTTGTTGGGTACAGGTGTTTTCACACGCAGAGATGTCACACACAGACAAAAACACACACATGCTCTCTCAGTCTCTGCTTTGAAAGTCCTCCAAAATATTGATATTTTACCAAATATTTTGTTTTTTGCTTATTACTCTTACCAATCTGAATTCGTCTCCCTTTCCAAGGCCCCTCTCATGTACCCTGCTTGTTGTATAATATATTTTAACATTGTATGCCAGTCTGATTGCCTGAAAACCTGAATCAATCTCACCCCCCCAATCACACAGACAAAAACACACACACACTCTCTCAGTCTGTACTTTGAAAGTCCTCAAAAATATTGGATATTTGACTATATATTGTGTTTTTTCTCTTAGTACTCCCACCAATCCACATTTGTCTCCCTTTCCACTGCCCCTCTCATGCACCCTGCTTGTTCTATAATGTATTCTGATTGTCAGAAAACCTGAAGCTCACCTTCCCCTAATCATACTGACCAAGATACACCCCTGAGAATGGGTTTTGCTAGTTTGGTGTAGAAGATAAGACCAAGAAGGGTGACACCCACAAAATAAGGTTGAGTTGTCACTGCTATGTTTTCTTCATTTTGAAAAATGTTCTCTTGAAAATAAACAGCTTTGATACTGGAGAGCATATTTACAAGCCTCTTGCACTACCTGTGCATCACTCATTGTGATGCACCGGTGGCTCACAGCGCAGATCCATATCAACGAGGCCACATAAAACCACTTTGTGTGCCTTTTAATGGTCTCCTAGATATGGTGTAAGGCAACGCAGTGCAGGTCGCTGCGTTGCCTTACACTGCAGGGGGCGTTGTGGTGGGTTTTCCCACGCAACACCCATGGGTTCTGAAGCATTCCCAAATTTACACGGACGTGTAAACCTGGGAATGCATCACACAGAAAGAGGATAAAGACTCCATGGCTTGTTTCTGTACAGGAAGGTGCCTCTTCCTGCACAAAAACAATCCTGCCAACAATGCAGGTTGGTGCAAGGGTGCCCGCGCTGGCACTAGGCACCGAATTGTGCACCGGCGCAGGCTGAAAGGACAGGAGTGCACTGTATCTTGCAAATATGGCGCATTTCTGTCTTTTGAAATTGGCATATGGCAGTGCAGTAAAAAGGCTTGAGGCGCTGCCCTATGCCAATTTCTAGTAAATATGCCCCCTGGTGTTCTTGTGTATGCTGGCAGGAAACCTGAGTAAAACTGGCATTAGGTAACAATACTGAAACTGCCTTACTGAAATATTTTGTCCATATCATCTGTTTCTCTAATCAACCCTCACGTTCCTGCTGTGTCTCCCAGGAGGAAAAAAAGCTACTTTTCACCAGGAAAAAATATTTCTACATGGAATAGTTTAGTGAACTTGCACATTACTTGCATGCTCTTTGAAGTACTCGTGTGTCAGAAAGCTCCCAGTACAGAACTTGAAATATAATCTGGAACACGTTCCCTAATCACTCCCATCACAAATTCTCAGGCACTGGGCAAAACCGATAGTGGGAGGGAGTGCAGGGTATTGAGAAACAGCGGAGGGGCTGCTGTAGAAACTATATATGGACAGTCTGTTTCTGTAATCAACCTTATGGTCCTACTGTATCTACAAAGAAGAAAAGCTACAGTTGAAGAAAAAACATCTTTAATCATCAGAAATAATAAAAGTTACTGATTTCTGTGCATGCAAGGTCCCGGGACCATGTTAGGACACCTTGTCAGGGTTTGTAAGCAATATAAATGAATTCCTAGGCATGATGAAGGGGGAAGAGAAAATTGAATTAAATGCAATTTTAGTGGTGCATGGTGTATTTATTGAATGAATAGTACAGCATTAATTGATATGCATGAAGGCAGAAGAGACTAATTGAAAGTAAAAGTACCACCAATGTCGTATAGTAAGAGTGGGCTGCAAGAGGGTGCAGGGGCTGTGTGCAGTGAGTAATGCAGGGTGAGAGCCATGTGAAAGCCAGCCCCAACCAGTACAAGGTGGCATTGTGATTTTCCCAAAGAACAGAATGACTCAACCTCCAATCACCTCCCCAACAAACACATTGGTCTAGTAACCTTCCTCCCACAAGCTATCCTTTAATAAAAGCCACCTTCAATGATTTTAAAAATTGAGCAAAGTAACCGGTTTCTGTGCATGCAAGATCTTGTAACCATGTTAGGATACCTCGTCAGGAGTTGTGAGTGCTTTAAATTTAATTTTCATGGTGCATTGTAATTAAAATGAATATAATTTTAGCTGTGCATTTTTTTTTATTCAATGAATGCTACAGCAGAATTGATATGTGCGAAGGGGGAAGAGACTAATTCAAAGTACCACCAATGTCATATAGTAACAGTGGAGTTCAAAAGGCTGCAGGGGCTGTGTGCAGTGTGCCCTATCTCAGTGATTAGTGGAGGGTGAAATCCATGCGAAAGCCTGCCCTCAGTCAGTACAAGGTGTCAAAGTGATTTTTTCCAAAGAACACAGCGAGTCAAGCTCCAACCCCGAACAAACACACTGGCTGAGCCACCCTCCTCCCACAAGCTACCACCATCAACAATATAAATACAAAAGATGACCAAAACTTCAAATTTCTGTGCATGCAAGATCCCTTGACTATGTTAGGATTCCTTGTCAGTGGTTGTAAGTGCTTTAAATACAATTTACATATTACTAAGGCATGAATTCCTATGTGTGAAGAAGGGGGAAGAGAGTAATTAAAGTAAATACAGTGGCACAGAGGGTCATTCTGACCCTGGCGGGCGGCGGGAACCGCCACTTGGCCGCTCCGCGGTCAAAAGACCGCGGAGGCCATTCTGGCTTTCCCGCTGGGCCGGCGGGCGCCCGCCAAGGGAGCGCCCGCCGGCCCAGCGGGAAAGGCCCTGCTACAAGGAAGCCGGCTCCGAATGGAGCCGGCGGAGTAACAGGGGTGCGACGGGTGCAGTTGCACCCGTCGCGATTTTCACTGTCTGCCAAGCAGACAGTGAAAATCCTGCTGGGGCCCTGTTAGGGGGCCCCTGCACTGCCCATGCCAGTGGCATGGGCAGTGCAGGGGCCCCACCACACCCGTTCCCGCCAGCCTGGTTCTGGCGGTGAAAACCGCCAGAAACAGGCTGGCGAGAAGGGGGTCGGAATGGAGGATTCCCTGGACCAGGGGAGAACCGGCGGGAAACCGCCGGTTCCCCTTTTCTGACCGTGGCTTTACCGCCGCGGTCAGAATGGCCATGGAAGCACCGCCAGCCTGTTGGCGGTGCTTCCATGGTCCGCGACCCTGGCGGTCTTGGACCGCCAGGGTCGTACTGAGGCCCATAGTGTTTTTATTGAGTGAATGCTACAGCATGAATTGATATGCATGAAGGGGGAAGAAACTAATTAGAAATAAAAGTACTACCAATGTTGTATAGTAACAGCAGGCTGCAAAAGGCTGCAGGGGTTGTGTGCAGTGCACCCTATATCTGTAATTAATGGAGGATTAGTAGCTTCAGCTCCCAAATATATGTGCAGTCAACAGTTGAGCTGGATGACAAAGACAAAAGTAGCTTGATTAGGGCTGATCAAATCTGCAAAAGGGAGGAGTACTTGTTCCAGGCTCCGCAGATTAGAAAACACACAAAAAAGAAACAATGCCACCAGACAGCAACAGGACATAGCACGCCAATCCCATAAAAAGTCAGCTATACAGAGTGACAAGCAGGAAAACAAATGGTAATGGCTGTGAGCCCTTTTTAATAATTTCTTTTTTATTTACAAAATACTTCACAACCGAGAGCGCAGGAAATAACATGCCAAAACCAATAGGAATAAGGGGTAACAGAGTGAAAAGCAGGAAAACAAATGGGAAATAGGGGTGGTTTGTAAGCCCGTTTTAAGATTTTTTTTTACTCAAAAAAAATTCACAAGCACTGTGTAGGTGAAACCTAAAAAGGTTCAGAGCAAAGCACATATTGAAAGCTGGACCAAGAGACAGTTAAATAAGATAGTGTTTCCAGGCAGGTCATTGGCTAGTGAAGCAGGGGAGTGGTGGAAAGAGGATAACGTGCTTATATTTGTTGGTGTCTGCTCGTTGTAGTTCTACATCCAGAGTCAACTAATATACTGCCCCCTAAAATTCTCACTACCCACAAAGCAGCACCTGCCAGCTGATCGAGAAATCATCTGGCAGAGCAGCAGTTCTTCTACCCCACTGTCAGGCTCTTAACTTATATCACCCCTTTTGGGCATTTACTTGGAGTTTTTCAACCAGTACATGTCCGCATTGTTTTCTGCTGAAATTTACTGGGTGAAAAAACAGTGTGTGGGTAAAATTCAACAAATGTATAGTTTTGATGCCTGTGCAAACAATGGTTTGCATGGATGTCATAATTTGTAGTCTAGACTGTATGGTACAATTGATAGATCTGCATCTCAGGAAGGGAAGAGTGAATTATTGTTCACATTATTACCTTTTGTGGTTTCATTACACGGTGGGGTGAAATAACTGAACCGTCTGCATTCTGGTGCTCGAGGGATGAGACTGGTAAACTCATAAGCATGCTACCGATAAGTGTACGAGAAACGTAATCCACTGAAAGTGGGACCTATTCTCAAAGTCAGGGCCATAGTTCTTAGTGATAGTATTGTAGGGGGGTTACCAGACATAGTTTTGGGGGACCAGCAGGGACTCCACCAGTCGCAGTCCATGCTCAAAGTGCAAGTGGTCCTTGGCACTTATGAATGGAAGCCGCAAGTGCCAAAACGTGGCCTCTCTGAGCTTGCACACAAGGTTTTGGGTGTCAACCAGTGGCATACCAAAACTTGAGGGGGCCCCCTGAAAAGTATATGGAAGCCCCCAAACCAGTCAGGAGCTCTCAGGCCAGGGGCATGCCACCCATGCACAGTGCTGGAGGGGAGCCCCCTGGAGCTTGGGGTCCCATCCCACCATGGAGGCTGCAGGGGTTAATGTTACGCTGGTGTCAACAGGTGCTCCTACAGGGTCGGGGGTCACGCATTGGGGGCACAGGCTTCCCAGTTCAGCTTAGGGTGTCTTTCATAGCTTGAGAATCATAAATCATTCAGCTCTAGTGTCCGTGACTCCAGCGGAGGGCAGCAGTCCTGGAGTACATGATGAGAGGCAATCAAGTGTCTATGGTGAGAAAGGGGCAGGACTGATAATCCTTAGGAAATGGACGTATGGATGGTCCACAAAGTCAGTAAGGTTAGAGTGACATTTTCAGGGCGTTCTCCGTGATGTATCTTGGACCTAGGCACGCACTACATGACTTTAGCACTGGTCCACAGACAGGACATTCAATGGATCAGGGCAGGCTCACCAGCAGGCAGTCCTCTCAACCCACTCATGATGGAAATTATACTTTGTCCAAAGTCAGCCAGGCTGGTAATCCTACTGGACAGGTTCAGGTCTGGGCCCCAAGGGCGTAGCATGGTCAGTAAGATTCAAGGGGGTGAACTTCAGATTTCCCAACACCCACATTGGTATATTTTGTTAACAGACATTATCTAAGAAGTAGGGCATATGGGGGGTCTAAGGAGTGGTGAAAAGGGAGAGCAGTGTGGTTTGTTGGTAGTACTCAAAGCTAAATTTTCTGCAAAATAACCAAAAATTTTTAAGAACTTTAAAACAGAAGAGAGACTATGGGGGTCATTCCAACCTTGGCGGGCGGCTACTGCTGCCCGCCAGACGGAAACCGCCATGGCGGCCGCACTCACGCGGCCCCCATTCCAACATTCCCGCTGGGCCCGCGGGCGCAAACCATGTTTGCGCCCGCCGGCCCAGCGGGAATGAGGCTGCAACACAGGAGCCGGCTCCTAATAGAGCCGGCGGTGTTGCGGCCGTGCGACGGGTGCAGTTGCGCTAAGCTGGCCGGGGCCCTGTTAGGGGGCCCCTGCACTGCCCATGCCAGTGGCATGGGCAGTGTAGGGGCCCCCAGGGGCCCCAGGCCACCCCTTACTGCCAGCCTCTTCCTGGCGGTGTAAACCACCAGAAACAGGCTAGCGGTAAGGGGGTCATAATCCCCAGGGCAGCGCTGCTTGCAGCGCTGCCCTGGCGGATTATCATCGCCGGGGGAAAATCGGCGGGAAACCGCCGGCCCCGGCGGTGCGACCGCCGCGGTACCGCCGCGGTCAGAATATGGATGGAAGCACCGCCAGCCTGTTGGCGGTGCTTCCGTCATTTTTGCCCTGGCGTCAGAATGACCCCCTATGTGTGTGTGTTTTTAGTCTGTGTGTGTATGTAAAAATCCTTGGTGAAATCCGACAGACAACTCACCATACCTAACTGAAAGCACCTGTTCCCAACTATTTACTACAGAATACATTTATTAGAGGGACATAACACCCCAAAACCCCCCCTGGAGCTACGCCACTGCTGGGCCTGGATTTAGGGGTCTAGATAGTGCAGACCCTTGCCTTCCAAATAACGGTGCAGCAGGTTCAGCTCTCTCCTCTATCCTAGGCTTAGACGTGTTGTCCTTCTCTGTGATGCTACAAGCTTCACTTTCAGTGTCTAAACAAGTGCAGAGTGTGGGCTACAGACTAGGAAGCCAGGAGCCAGTCACAGTATCCAGAAATACGAAAATCTGCTGGGGCAATTCTTCTTGCTTCCTAAATAGGGGCGGGGTGATAGAGTAATAGAAAATGGCCCTAGCCCGATTTGCATTGTTTGTTTGCTGTTGACATAGTCCATGGTCTTGTGTTAGATTATGATATGTTGTGTTGTCTGTGCAGATTCACAAACAAAGAGCATGATGATGGTCAGTGTTGGACCTGGCCCTTTTTGCAGTGTCATCACCAAACTTTTTGCCTCCTTCCTCCTATTTGTTCTGACTTGTTTTTGTTGGCATTAGGACTTTGGGCACTTTACCACTGCTAGCCAGTGCTAAGGTGCATATGCTCTCTGTCTAAATTGTATTGGTGATTGGTTTATCCATGATTGGCATATTTGTTTACTAGTAAGTCCCTAGTAAAGTTCAATAGAGGTGCCCAGGGCCTGTAAATCAAATGTTACTAGTGGGCCTGCGGCACTGATTGTGCCACCAACATGAGTAGCCCGATAAACATGTCTCAGAACCGCCACTGCAGAGTCTGTATGTGCAGTCTTGCAATTTGAATTTGACCTGGCAAGTATATCCACTTGCCAAGCCCAAACCTTACCTTTTACTGCTTGTAAGTCACCCCTAAGGTAGGCCTAAGGCAGCCTCGTGGGCAGGGTGCAGTGTATTTAAAAGGTAGGACATGTACTGGTGTGTTTTACATGTCCTGATAGTGAAATACTGCCATATTCGTTTTTCACTATTGCAAGCCCTATCTCTCCTGTAGGGTAACATGGGGACTGCCTTTAAATATATTTTAAGTACAGTTTCCCATTGGAAGCAGATAGAGATGTGGAGTTTGGGGTCTCTGAACTCACAATTTTAAAATACATCTTTTGGTGAAGTTGGTTTTTAGATTGTCTGTTTGAAAATGTCAGTTTTAGAAAGTGAACATTTTCTTGCTGAACCATTCTGTTCCTCTGCCTGGCAGCTGAATACATGTCTTGGTCTGACTGACAGATGGGCTGTTTGTGAATTCTCTCTAAACAGTGACACAAAGGGAGCGGAGGTTTGTACTGCATAACCTGATGAGTCTTCCTGCGCTAGAGAGGCAAGGAGGAGCTGATACCTGCACTTGAAAGGGCTGTGCCTGCCCTCACACAATACAGTCGCCAACCCCTTACTGTGTGTCTGGGGCAGGGCAAAGAAGAGGTAGGGTCTTGTGCACTACAAAGCCTTTGCTTTGAAGTTTGCCTACTTCAAAGGCAGAAATGAGTATAAGTAGTGGACCCAAAACCCGAGACTTCCAGATTGCTTCTGGATCAAGAGGAACCTCTACCAAGGAAAAGAGCTTTATGCTTGAGGATGACATGTCACTCTGCCTGTTGCTTTGTAATGCTGGCCTGCTGATTTGCTGCTGCGTGTGCCTTAAGAGGGAAAAGACTGGACTTTGTTTTCTGAAAACCTGCTTGTGATGTTCCTCCAAGGGCTTGGACTGAGCTTCCCCCCTGTTCTTAAGTCTCAGAGACATCAAAGACTTCATCTACTAGTGCCTTGGCTCTTCTGCTGAGAGTCCTGACTTGGTAAGTGGTGCCAAATCCAGTCCCTGGGCCCTTAGAAGTGGAAGCTAGAAACCTGCGGGAGAAAAATCCACACACCTGTGTGTGCGTGTCACAAAAATCGATGCAGTGCCTGTCCCGCAGCTGAAAATTCAACGCAGCGCCTGCCTCCCGGCTGGCGAATCGATGCAGTGTCTGTTCTCAACACGGATCCTTCGTATAGCGCGTCAGAATTTTCCACGCAAAGACTCTGGGAATCTAAATCATCAACATCACCGCACGGACCTGAGGCTGCTTGTCCAGAAATCGGCGCATCCCTTCCCTGCGAGGAAAGAATCAACGCACAGCCTCACTTGCGAGTAAGGAATCAACGCGTTGCTTGCTTTTCTGACGCACGCTTGCCAGTGCAGTTTCATTTTTTACACATACCAGATACTTTGTGCTAAAACAACACATCCATTGATTTCTATGGATTAAGACTCTTTTTACTTTAAAAATTCCTATCTTTGCTTGTGCATGCTGGATTTTAGTTGTTTTGGTCTTGTTTGATTTAGATAAATGTTGGCTAGTGTATTTGGTGTGGGGTCCTTTTGCGGTGTTTTCACTGTGTTACTGTATGTTGGTACAAATACTTTACACATTACCTCTGAGATAAGCATGACTGGTTGTGCCTAGCTACCAAAGGGGTGAGCAGGGGCTATCTGAGCTGTATTTCTCCCTTAGCCTGACTAGAGTGAGGGTCCCTACTTCGACAGGGTGTAAACTGGCTGCCAACTACAGACCCCATTTCTAGCAATCATAAATATATACAAAACATCAGTGGTGGCTGCTGCCTTTTAAAAGTGGTGGGGCACATAAAAAATTACGTTCAAACTACTAAAAAATTAAAAGCAGGCTTTGGAAACTCCTGTAGGCACAGTTGGTTTTTTTGTAAACATTTGAAACCTTTAGTAGTTCCCATCTTGGCCGATTAGGGTCTGTCCTTGCAGATGACCATTCACTTCACAAGGTCCACTAGTCTTATTTTAAGAGTCATGGTCAGGAGAATGGGGAATGGCACAGTTGACAACTGCTTTACTGACATCCCAGATGTAATCCATGTATGCCTGTGCACCACTGAAGAGAGGTTTTTTGTTTTCTCGAAGATTTCCTGCTTGCAAAAGTTACCAAACACACCTTCGCAAAGCTGCTTCTGCCCCAATGAGTTTTGGGCTGCAGGGAGCTGCCTTCGCCGAACGGTTAGGATTGCTTAGTCATGTCATACGGACTATGAAGCCAGGCTAGCTATTCAACTACATGGAGCTCGCACTCCAGGAAGAACCATAAAAATAAAAACTGCGCAAAATGTGCAGCAAACCTTTAAAAATAAATTTACCCTACTTAGGCCCATATTTATACTTTTTTAGCGCCGCATTTGCGCCGCTTTTTGACGCAAAAACGGTGCAAACTTGCAAAATCCAATTGTATTTTGCAAGTTTGCACCGTTTTTGAGTCAAAAAGCGGCGCAAATGCGGCGCTAAAAAAGTATAAATATGGGCCTTAATGTCCTTCTTCTGCAGTGCACGTTCGGATGCCTACACACCAGAAGTTCTTCCTGCCCCACGCTGCTTCCAGGCCAATAGCACCCGAGCCAATCCAAGCACTGCTCTCATGCTGCTTACAATGCTAAACAGCATAAGACCAGAGTTAGGAGTGGCGGGTGCAGGCAAACACAGCGCTCCATCCGACATATACAGGGCTATGCTTCTGCTTTTCAGCAGCCTTTCAGCTGTTGATCGCAGACACCTTAATTGTGCATGTCAGGTTGGCCACAGTGAAAACTCCGACCAATCTGACATGCGCAGTACAGATAACACAATTTCAGGTCATATCACTGAACTTCTGTATTGCCATGAGGGAGAGCTCTGTGATGGCCGCGCCCCTAAACAGGTGAGAGTGTAATGTAGTGGGTAGCAGTGGGGTGACCAGGGGGTCAACGCTGCCATGGACGAACCGCCCCAACAAAACAGACAGGGAAGGAACACATCTTCAAGCTCGACACATGCTTAACGCAAAGGCAGATTACTACATTTGTACATATTACATTGTTTTGGCGCCTCTGCCATTTAGTGGTCATACCTCCAAACTTTTGGATTCGATTTATCCCGAGAGCTTTCGAAACTGTGTATCATCAGTCCATATTAATAAGTCTGTGGCGTCTGAGGAGATTCACAAGTGGCAGCGGAACTCCCAATGAAAACTATTTATAGCCCAGTTGATAAACGAAGTCCAAACGTATGCTTGGAGATTTCCATTCCCTTCGCAATTCTAACCAGTATACACATCGCTAGGCATAGGTTGTATTTATGACTTTTGGCAAACTTCCAAACCTCCCGGTATTATATTTATTTTTTGCAGTTTGATTTACTGCAAATTCGGCCAGGGGCATTGCAGCGCTTCACACAAATAGTAGATTACATTTCAAAAGGTCAGGTTCATTTGTTGAGTTTTATGAGCCCCATGGAGATTGGGTTCTCTGTTCAGATTTAAATTCACAGAATGTTAAGCCAACGCCCAGGCTCGAACCTGGGGCCAGATGTAGCAAAGGTTTTTACCCATTCTGTGTCTATGGGAAAAAGTGTTCATACATATGGCCCCTAGTTCCCTATTTCCTCTGTAGGTCTAGCTGTTCTCCTCCATCTCGGATGTCTGGAAATCTGCACCAGTCATAGCTTTCCAGGCGTGCTGCTGGAAAGATCGAGGACTGTTAGGTGTTGCCCTAATGCCAGCTGTACACTGTACAATTCAAGGCAGCAGGACTGTGCCATTGCATGTTTTCTATTTCTTTTCTTCTTCTCCGTGGGGTACATGTTAGTCTCCAGCAGCATATCCATTCTCCCACAACCAGACAAACACTGGGGGTGTTCTGCTCCCCTTCTGGGAAAGCATTTCCTTCAGCCTGTAAATCTCCAACCATTTCCAGGATGGGAAAGAGATATTTGTGAATGGTCACAAAATTTCACTGCAAATCACACCTTTATCAGCCCACTCTTTATCCATGACATGGGATTTCCTGTAGAGAAATATCAAATAACAGTGAGGAAACGTGAATGGATCTAAACCTGCAAGGTCACTTTTTGTCAAAATTTTGCAGACTGATGTCTAATCATTTTCGCTTTCATAAGTACTTTTTCATCTGAAAATGCCTTTCTTAATTCGACCCACGCTTAATTAGGTTAACAAAACCTCGAATTTGAATTTAAAGCAGGGATGTATTCGTTTTTTTGTGCATTTGGTACACATATGGCTGACCTTGGCAAAACTGTCCCGAGACCTGAAACTTGGTATTGCGACACTAAATCCATAATATTTGGCAACATTTTTGCTTTCAAACTGTTTTCAATGGGCCAGATGAACAAAGCTTTTTTTGTGTTCACAAACGGGCCGATTCTGCAGTTTCGGCATCCAAAAAGGCTTAAATGTACAAAGACCTATTTGGGATTTAGTAACCAATCACCGAATTGCAAATTGGGTTTAGGGCGTCCCTTCACACTCCCTAGAAAGGGGTGTGTTTAGGGCGTCCCTTCCTAATAGCGGATTGCAGTGCTATGTGTGAATGATTTGTGACCGTGATAACCCTTTTGCAAATGGGAATGGGTCTCACGGACCACTGCCTGATCTTAAAAAAATGAAAAGAAAACTTTTCTTTTTTTTTAAACACACCCATTTTCCTTTAAGGAAAATGGTCTACATTTCATAAAAAAAGGGATCACTTTTTAAAAAAGCAATCATAGACATGATGGTCTGCTGAACCCAGTGATTTAAGCGATTTCCAATAGGTTGCAAACCAAGACGTACCTCTTTAATATTCATGAAGATTGTCTATCTGCGACTCATTGGGAATTTCAAAATGTGTAATACACACATTAGTGCATGGGTGTTTGCGATTAGCAAATAGAGAATTGCAAAAAATCACTATTTGCTAATCACAAGCAATTACTACCTTACATCTGGCTAAATGTTTCTTGAGTTCTGTAATCAGATTTCACTTTATTTCCCACCCTCTCCCCCCAGCCCTCTGTCCATGTGGGGAGGAGGAAATGTGAAACTCAGTGATGGACGTTTGCTTAATCCCTCTCTCTTTTTCTCTGAATAGGTTGGGCAGTTGTGAGGCTCACACTCCAGAGCTTGGGACCAATCGACCTCACCAGCCCGCAAAATGCGGGCGCTCTGCTGCAGCAGGTATGCACATTATGGAGGAAGGTGGCGGGCTTGTACTGTTAGTATGAAAATGCTAAACTGTTAAAGCAGAGAGGACTAACCAGTGCTTAATTTGTAAATAAAAAAGGTGCCAGTGCCGAAAGCCCTCGTCTTAAACACGCGGCTGCTGCAATTCAATTACATGTGCGAGCACGGAATACTGAGGCAGCGTAATCCTAAAGTCATCTCGGGCCTCTTCAATCCATTTACAGCCACTCCCTGCGAGTCAGTTCACTCTTGCAGCTTTCTGCTTTCTCCGATTGTGATGCTTTTTATTTTTTCTCTTCCTCTGTCTTTCCCATATGTGTCTTTTGCTCACAGTAAGTGCTTGACGTGGAAAAATAAGGTCCGGCGCTCTAAAATAAGTGCTGATGCTCTGCTGGAAACAACAAGCACAAATTAAGCACTGGGACCAACCCATAAACTTGCTTCCTGAACAGCGATGGCACAGATTGGGAAGAAATCACAGGTTGCATATGTGCTAATGTACAGAAATTATTTGCAAATGTGCAAAATGATGCACAGATTGCACCTTGAACATGCATGTGCCCCTCGATACAAACTCTGTGGTCGGCGATGTGCCAGGGTGTGGGGCAGGGTGTGTCTCTCGTTGACAGAGTGATATGTTGAAATCTGTGCCTGGGCCATCTCCCCTTCCCACATGACCGTCATAAACAGGCCCAGGATTCCTGCAGAAGGCAGCACAGATCATGTAGTGCATGTAATCGCCCCTTGTCAGTGTTGCAGACCATGAATGGCACCACTCATGAAGGACATGTGTGATGGAGTGTAGGAAGTTGGCTCTGTATGTGCTATTTCAAAGTAAGGAATAGCATGCACAGAGTCCAAGGGTTCCCCTTAGAGGTAAAATAGTGGTAAAAATAGATAATACTAATGCTCTATTTTGTGGTAGTGTGGTCGAGCAGTAGGCTTATCCAAGGAGTAGTGTTAAGCATTTGTTGTACATACACATAGACAATAAATGAGGTACACACACTCAGAGACAAATCCAGCCAATAGGTTTTTATATAGAAAAATATCTTTTCTTAGTTTATTTTAAGAACCACAGGTTCAAATTCTACATGTAATATCTCATTCGAAAGGTATTGCAGGTAAGTACTTTAGGAACTTCAAATCATCAAAATTGCATGTATACTTTTCAAGTTATTGACAAATAGCTGTTTTAAAAGTGGACACTTAGTGCAATTTTCACAGTTCCTAGGGGAGGTAAGTTTTGATTAGTTTTACCAGGTAAGTAAGACACTTACAGGGTTCAGTTCTTGGTCCAAGGTAGCCCACCGTTGGGGGTTCAGAGCAACCCCAAAGTCACCACACCAGCAGCTCAGGGCCGGTCAGGTGCAGAGTTCAAAGTGGTGCCCAAAACACATAGGCTAGAATGGAGAGAAGGGGGTGCCCCGGTTCCGGTCTGCTTGCAGGTAAGTACCCGCGTCTTCGGAGGGCCGACCAGGGGGGTTTTGTAGGGCACCGGGGGGGGACACGAGTCCACACAGAAATTTCACCCTCAGCAGCGCGGGGGCGGCCGGGTGCAGTGTAGAAACAAGCGTCGGGTTCGCAATGTTAGTCTATGAGAGATCTCGGGATCTCTTCAGCGCTGCAGGCAGGCAAGGGGGGGGTTCCTCGGGGAAACCTCCACTTGGGCAAGGGAGAGGGACTCCTGGGGGTCACTTCTCCAGTGAAAGTCCGGTCCTTCAGGTCCTGGGGGCTGCGGGTGCAGGGTCTCTCCCAGGCGTCGGGACTTTAGGTTCAAAGAGTCGCGGTCAGGGGAAGCCTCGGGATTCCCTCTGCAGGCGGCGCTGTGGGGGCTCAGGGGGGACAGGTTTTGGTACTCACAGTATCAGAGTAGTCCTGGGGTCCCTCCTGAGGTGTCGGGTCTCCACCAGCCGAGTCGGGGTCGCCGGGTGCAGTGTTGCAAGTCTCACGCTTCTTGCGGGGAGCTTGCAGGGTTCTTTAAAGCTGCTGGAAACAAAGTTGCAGCTTTTCTTGGAGCAGGTCCGCTGTCCTCGGGAGTTTCTTGTCTTTTCGAAGCAGGGGCAGTCCTCAGAGGATGTCGAGGTCGCTGGTCCCTTCGGAAGGCGTCGCTGGAGCAGGATCTTTGGAAGGCAGGAGACAGGCCGGTGAGTTTCTGGAGCCAAGGCAGTTGTCGTCTTCTGGTCTTCCGCTGCAGGGGTTTTCAGCTGGGCAGTCCTTCTTCTTGTTGCAGGAATCTAATTTTCTAGGGTTCAGGGTAGCCCTTAAATACTAAATTTAAGGGCGTGTTTAGGTCTGGGGGGTTAGTAGCCAATGGCCACTAGCCCTGAGGGTGGGTACACCCTCTTTGTGCCTCCTCCCAAGGGGAGGGGGTCACAATCCTAACCCTATTGGGGGAATCCTCCATCTGCAAGATGGAGGATTTCTAAAAGTTAGAGTCACTTCAGCTCAGGACACCTTAGGGGCTGTCCTGACTGGCCAGTGACTCCTCCTTGTTTTTCTCATTATTTTCTCCGGCCTTGCCGCCAAAAGTGGGGCCTGGCCGGAGGGGGCGGGCAACTCCACTAGCTGGAGTGTCCTGCTGGTTTGGCACAAAGGAGGTGAGCCTTTGAGGCTCACCGCCAGGTGTGACAATTCCTGCCTGGGGGAGGTGTTAGCATCTCCACCCAGTGCAGGCTTTGTTACTGGCCTCAGAGTGACAAAGGCACTCTCCCCATGGGGCCAGCAACATGTCTCGGTTTGTGGCAGGCTGCTAAAACTAGTCAGCCTACACAGATAGTCGGTTAAGTTTCAGGGGGCACCTCTAAGGTGCCCTCTGGCGTGTATTTTACAATAAAATGTACACTGGCATCAGTGTGCATTTATTGTGCTGAGAAGTTTGATACCAAACTTCCCAGTTTTCAGTGTAGCCATTATGGTGCTGTGGAGTTCGTGTTTGACAGACTCCCAGACCATATACTCTTATGGCTACCCTGCACTTACAATGTCTAAGGTTTTGTTTAGACACTGTAGGGGTACCATGCTCATGCACTGGTACCCTCACCTATGGTATAGTGCACCCTGCCTTAGGGCTGTAAGGCCTGCTAGAGGGGTGTCTTACCTATACTGCATAGGCAGTGAGAGGCTGGCATGGCACCCTGAGGGGAGTGCCATGTCGACTTACTCGTTTTGTCCTCACTAGCACACACAAGCTGGTAAGCAGTGTGTCTGTGCTGAGTGAGAGGTCTCCAGGGTGGCATAAGACATGCTGCAGCCCTTAGAGACCTTCCTTGGCATCAGGGCCCTTGGTACTAGAAGTACCAGTTACAAGGGACTTATCTGGATGCCAGGGTCTGCCAATTGTGGATACAAAAGTACAGGTTAGGGAAAGAACACTGGTGCTGGGGCCTGGTTAGCAGGCCTCAGCACACTTTCAATTGTAAACATAGCATCAGCAAAGGCAAAAAGTCAGGGGGCAACCATGCCAAGGAGGCATTTCCTTACACAACCCCCCCCCAAACGAAAGAGGATGAGACTAACCTTTCCCAAGAGAGTCTTCATTTTCTAAGTGGAAGAACCTGGAAAGGCCATCTGCATTGGCATGGGCAGTCCCAGGTCTGTGTTCCACTATAAAGTCCATTCCCTGTAGGGAGATGGACCACCTCAACAGTTTAGGATTTTCACCTTTCATTTGCATCAGCCATTTGAGAGGTCTGTGGTCAGTTTGAACTAGGAAGTGAGTCCCAAAGAGGTATGGTCTCAGCTTCTTCAGGGACCAAACCACAGCAAAGGCCTCCCTCTCAATGGCACTCCAACGCTGCTCCCTGGGGAGTAACCTCCTGCTAATGAAAGCAACAGGCTGGTCAAGGCCATCATCATTTGTTTGGGACAGAACTGCCCCTATCCCATGTTCAGAGGCATCAGTCTGCACAATGAACTGCTTAGAATAATCTGGAGCTTTGAGAACTGGTGCTGAGCACATTGCTTGTCTCAGGGTGTCAAAGGCCTGTTGGCAGTCCACAGTCCAGTTCACTTTCTTGGGCATTTTCTTGGAGGTGAGCTCAGTGAGGGCTGTCACAATGGATCCATATCCCTTCACAAACCTCCTGTAGTACCCAGTCAAGCCAAGGAATGCCCTGACTTGAGTCTGGGTTTTTGGAGCTACCCAGTCCAGAATAGTCTGGATCTTGGGTTGGAGTGGCTGGACTTGGCCTCCACCTACAAGGTGGCCCAAGTAAACCACAGTTCCCTGCCCTATCTGGCATTTGGATGCCTTGATAGAGAGGCCTGCAGATTGCAGAGCCTTCAAAACCTTCTTCAGGTGGACCAGGTGATCCTGCCAGGTGGAGCTAAAGACAGCAATATCATCAAGATAAGCTGTGCTAAAGGACTCCAAGCCAGCAAGGACTTGATTCACCAACCTTTGGAAGGTGGCAGGGGCATTCTTTAAACCAAAGGGCATAACAGTAAACTGATAATGCCCATCAGGTGTGGAGAATGCTGTTTTCTCTTTTGCTCCAGGTGCCATTTTTATTTGCCAGTACCCTGCTGTCAAGTCAAAGGTACTTAAGAATTTGGCAGCACCTAATTTGTCTATGAGCTCATCAGCTCTTGGAATTGGATGAGCATCTGTCTTGGTGACAGAATTGAGCCCTCTGTAGTCCACACAAAACCTCATCTCTTTCTTTCCATCTTTGGTGTGAGGTTTGGGGACTAAGACCACTGGGCTAGCCCAGGGGCTGTCAGAGCGCTCAATTACTCCCAATTCCAGCATCTTGTGGACTTCCACCTTGATGCTTTCCTTAACATGGTCAGATTGTCTAAAGATTTTGTTCTTGACAGGCATGCTGTCTCCTGTGTCCACATCATGGGTACACAGGGGTGTCTGACCAGGGGTTAGGGAGAAAAGCTCAGGAAACTGTTGTAGGACTCTCCTACAATCAGCCTGCTGTTGGCCAGAGAGGGTGTCTGAGTAGATCACTCCATCTACTGTGCCATCTCTTGGGTCTGATGACAGAAGATCAGGGAGAGGTTCACTCTCTGCCTCCTGATCCTCATCTGTTACCATCAACAGATTCACATCAGCCCTGTCATGGAAGAGCTTAAGGCGGTTCACATGGATTACCCTCTTGGGGCTCCTGCTTGTGCCCAGGTCCACCAGGTAGGTGACCTGACTCTTCCTTTCTAGCACTGGGTAAGGGCCACTCCATTTGTCCTGGAGTGCCCTGGGAGCCACAGGCTCCAGAACCCAGACTTTCTGCCCTGGTTGGAACTCAACCAGTGCAGCCTTTTGGTCATACCAAAACTTCTGGAGTTGTTGGCTGGCCTCAAGGTTTTTGGTTGCCTTTTCCATGTACTCTGCCATTCTAGAGCGAAGGCCAAGTACATAGTCCACTATGTCCTGTTTAGGCTCATGGAGAGGTCTCTCCCAGCCTTCTTTAACAAGGGCAAGTGGTCCCCTTACAGGATGACCAAACAGAAGTTCAAAGGGTGAGAACCCTACTCCCTTCTGTGGTACCTCCCTGTAAGCGAAAAGCAGACATGGCAGGAGGACATCCCATCTCCTTTTGAGTTTTTCTGGGAGCCCCATGATCATGCCTTTTAATGTCTTGTTGAATCTCTCAACTAAGCCATTAGTTTGTGGATGGTAAGGTGTAGTGAATTTATAAGTCACTCCACACTCATTCCACATGTGCTTTAGGTATGCTGACATGAAGTTGGTACCTCTGTCAGACACCACCTCCTTAGGGAAACCCACTCTGGTAAAGATACCAATGAGGGCCTTGGCTACTGCAGGGGCAGTAGTCGACCTAAGGGGAATAGCTTCAGGATACCTGGTAGCATGATCCACTACTACCAGGATATACATATTTCCTGAGGCTGTGGGAGGTTCCAGTGGACCAACTATGTCCACACCCACTCTTTCAAAGGGCACCCCCACCACTGGAAGTGGAATGAGGGGGGCCTTTGGGTGCCCACCTGTCTTACCACTGGCTTGACAGGTGGGGCAGGAGAGGCAAAACTCCTTAACCATGTTGGACATATTGGGCCAGTAGAAGTGGTTGACTAACCTCTCCCACGTCTTGGTTTGTCCCAAATGTCCAGCAAGGGGAATGTCATGGGCCAATGTTAGGATGAACTCTCTGAACAGCTGAGGCACTACCACTCTCCTAGTGGCACCAGGTTTGGGGTCTCTGGCCTCAGTGTACAGGAGCCCATCTTCCCAATAGACCCTATGTGTTCCATTTTTCTTGCCTTTGGACTCTTCAGCAGCTTGCTGCCTAAGGCCTTCAAGAGAGGGACAGGTTTCTTGTCCCTTACACAGCTCTTCCCTTGAGGGTCCCCCTGGGCCTAAGAGCTCAACCTGATAAGGTTCAAGTTCCAAAGGCTCAGTTCCCTCAGAGGGCAGAACTTCTTCCTGAGAAGAGAGGTTCCCTTTCTTTTGCTGTGTTGCAGTTGGTTTCCCAACTGACTTTCCTGTTCTCTTGGTAGGCTGGGCCATTTTTCCAGACTCCAGCTCTACTTTTTCGCCCTGTGCCTTGCATTGTGCTCTTGTTTTCACACACACCAGTTCAGGGATACCCAGCATGGCTGCATGGGTTTTTAGCTCTACCTCAGCCCATGCTGAGGACTCCAGGTCATTTCCAAGCAGACAGTCCACTGGGATATTTGAGGAGACCACCACCTGTTTCAGGCCATTGACCCCTCCCCATTCTAAAGTAACCATTGCCATGGGATGTACTTTTCTCTGATTGTCAGCGTTGGTGACTGTGTAAGTTTTTCCAGTCAGGTATTGGCCAGGGGAAACCAGTTTCTCTGTCACCATGGTGACACTGGCACCTGTATCCCTCAGGCCCTCTATTCTAGTCCCATTAATTAAGAGTTGCTGTCTGTATTTTTGCATGTTAGGCGGCCAGACAGCTAGTGTGGCTAAATCCACCCCACCCTCAGAAACTAGAGTAGCTTCAGTGTGGACCCTGATTTGCTCTGGGCACACTGTTGATCCCACTTGGAGACTAGCCATACCAGTGTTACCTGGATGGGAGTTTGGAGTGGAACCTTTCTTGGGACAGGCCTTGTCTCCAGTTTGGTGTCCATGCTGTTTACAGCTATGACACCAGGCCTTTTTGGGATCAAAGTTTTTACCCTTGTACCCATTGTTTTGTGAAGAGGCTCTGGGCCCACCCTCCTGTGCAGGTTTTTGGGGGCCTGTAGAAGACTCTTTACTATTTTTAGTTTTGGTTGTCTCATCACCCTTCTGCTGGGGAGTCTTTGTGACCCCTTTCTTTTGGTCACCCCCTGTTGAAGTCTTGGACACCCTTGTCTTGACCCAATGGTCCGCCTTCTTTCCCAATTCTTGGGGAGAAATTGGTCCTAGGTCTACCAGATGCTGATGCAGTTTATCATTGAAACAATTACTTAACAGGTGTTCTTTCACAAATAAATTGTACAGCCCATCATAATTACTTACACCACTGCCTTGAATCCAACCATCTAGTGTTTTCACTGAGTAGTCAACAAAGTCAACCCAGGTCTGGCTCGAGGATTTTTGAGCCCCCCTGAACCTAATCCTGTACTCCTCAGTGGAGAATCCAAAGCCCTCAATCAGGGTACCCTTCATGAGGTCATAAGATTCTGCATCTTGTCCAGAGAGTGTGAGGAGTCTATCCCTACACTTTCCTGTGAACATTTCCCAAAGGAGAGCACCCCAGTGAGATCTGTTCACTTTTCTGGTTACACAAGCCCTCTCAAAAGCTGTGAACCATTTGGTGATGTCATCACCATCTTCATATTTAGTTACAATCCCTTTGGGGATTTTCAACATGTCAGGAGAATCTCTGACCCTATTTATGTTGCTGCCACCATTGATGGGTCCTAGGCCCATCTCTTGTCTTTCCCTCTCTATGGCTAGGATCTGTCTTTCCAAAGCCAATCTTTTGGCCATCCTGGCTAACTGGATGTCCTCTTCACTGGAGTTATCCTCAGTGATTTCAGAGTTGTTGGTCCCTCCTGTGAGGGAACCAGCATCTCTGACTATTATTTGTGGAGTCAGGGCTTGAGAAGCCCTGCTCTCCCTAAGTAGGACTGGAGGGGGGGAATTTCCCTCCAAGTCACTATCTTCATCCTCTGAGTTGCCATCCTCAGAGGGGTTGGCCTTTTCAAACTCTGCCAAAAGCTCCTGGAGCTGTACTTTGGTAGGTTTGGGGCCCATTGCTATTTTCTTTAGTTTACAGAGTGACCTTAGCTCTCTCATCTGTAGATGGAGGTAAGGTGTGGTGTCGAGTTCCACCACATTCACATCTGTGCTAGACATTATGCTTCTAAAAGTTGGAATACTTTTTAAGAATCTACAACTGGTTCTAGAATCTAATTCAAACTTTTACAAACTTTTAAACTCTAAAAGAAATGCTAAACAGGATCTAACACAAGGCCCTAGCAGGTCTTTTAAGAATTTAGAAAACTTTTCAAATTGCAAAAATCAATTTCTAATGACAATTTTGGAATTTGTCGTGTGATCAGGTATTGGCTGAGTAGTCCAGCAAATGCAAAGTCTTGTACCCCACCGCTGATCCACCAATGTAGGAAGTTGGCTCTGTATGTGCTATTTCAAAGTAAGGAATAGCATGCACAGAGTCCAAGGGTTCCCCTTAGAGGTAAAATAGTGGTAAAAATAGATAATACTAATGCTCTATTTTGTGGTAGTGTGGTCGAGCAGTAGGCTTATCCAAGGAGTAGTGTTAAGCATTTGTTGTACATACACATAGACAATAAATGAGGTACACACACTCAGAGACAAATCCAGCCAATAGGTTTTTATATAGAAAAATATCTTTTCTTAGTTTATTTTAAGAACCACAGGTTCAAATTCTACATGTAATATCTCATTCGAAAGGTATTGCAGGTAAGTACTTTAGGAACTTCAAATCATCAAAATTGCATGTATACTTTTCAAGTTATTGACAAATAGCTGTTTTAAAAGTGGACACTTAGTGCAATTTTCACAGTTCCTAGGGGAGGTAAGTTTTGATTAGTTTTACCAGGTAAGTAAGACACTTACAGGGTTCAGTTCTTGGTCCAAGGTAGCCCACCGTTGGGGGTTCAGAGCAACCCCAAAGTCACCACACCAGCAGCTCAGGGCCGGTCAGGTGCAGAGTTCAAAGTGGTGCCCAAAACACATAGGCTAGAATGGAGAGAAGGGGGTGCCCCGGTTCCGGTCTGCTTGCAGGTAAGTACCCGCGTCTTCGGAGGGCCGACCAGGGGGGTTTTGTAGGGCACCGGGGGGGGACACGAGTCCACACAGAAATTTCACCCTCAGCAGCGCGGGGGCGGCCGGGTGCAGTGTAGAAACAAGCGTCGGGTTCGCAATGTTAGTCTATGAGAGATCTCGGGATCTCTTCAGCGCTGCAGGCAGGCAAGGGGGGGGTTCCTCGGGGAAACCTCCACTTGGGCAAGGGAGAGGGACTCCTGGGGGTCACTTCTCCAGTGAAAGTCCGGTCCTTCAGGTCCTGGGGGCTGCGGGTGCAGGGTCTCTCCCAGGCGTCGGGACTTTAGGTTCAAAGAGTCGCGGTCAGGGGAAGCCTCGGGATTCCCTCTGCAGGCGGCGCTGTGGGGGCTCAGGGGGGACAGGTTTTGGTACTCACAGTATCAGAGTAGTCCTGGGGTCCCTCCTGAGGTGTCGGGTCTCCACCAGCCGAGTCGGGGTCGCCGGGTGCAGTGTTGCAAGTCTCACGCTTCTTGCGGGGAGCTTGCAGGGTTCTTTAAAGCTGCTGGAAACAAAGTTGCAGCTTTTCTTGGAGCAGGTCCGCTGTCCTCGGGAGTTTCTTGTCTTTTCGAAGCAGGGGCAGTCCTCAGAGGATGTCGAGGTCGCTGGTCCCTTCGGAAGGCGTCGCTGGAGCAGGATCTTTGGAAGGCAGGAGACAGGCCGGTGAGTTTCTGGAGCCAAGGCAGTTGTCGTCTTCTGGTCTTCCGCTGCAGGGGTTTTCAGCTGGGCAGTCCTTCTTCTTGTTGCAGGAATCTAATTTTCTAGGGTTCAGGGTAGCCCTTAAATACTAAATTTAAGGGCGTGTTTAGGTCTGGGGGGTTAGTAGCCAATGGCCACTAGCCCTGAGGGTGGGTACACCCTCTTTGTGCCTCCTCCCAAGGGGAGGGGGTCACAATCCTAACCCTATTGGGGGAATCCTCCATCTGCAAGATGGAGGATTTCTAAAAGTTAGAGTCACTTCAGCTCAGGACACCTTAGGGGCTGTCCTGACTGGCCAGTGACTCCTCCTTGTTTTTCTCATTATTTTCTCCGGCCTTGCCGCCAAAAGTGGGGCCTGGCCGGAGGGGGCGGGCAACTCCACTAGCTGGAGTGTCCTGCTGGTTTGGCACAAAGGAGGTGAGCCTTTGAGGCTCACCGCCAGGTGTGACAATTCCTGCCTGGGGGAGGTGTTAGCATCTCCACCCAGTGCAGGCTTTGTTACTGGCCTCAGAGTGACAAAGGCACTCTCCCCATGGGGCCAGCAACATGTCTCGGTTTGTGGCAGGCTGCTAAAACTAGTCAGCCTACACAGATAGTCGGTTAAGTTTCAGGGGGCACCTCTAAGGTGCCCTCTGGGGTGTATTTTACAATAAAATGTACACTGGCATCAGTGTGCATTTATTGTGCTGAGAAGTTTGATACCAAACTTCCCAGTTTTCAGTGTAGCCATTATGGTGCTGTGGAGTTCGTGTTTGACAGACTCCCAGACCATATACTCTTATGGCTACCCTGCACTTACAATGTCTAAGGTTTTGTTTAGACACTGTAGGGGTACCATGCTCATGCACTGGTACCCTCACCTATGGTATAGTGCACCCTGCCTTAGGGCTGTAAGGCCTGCTAGAGGGGTGTCTTACCTATACTGCATAGGCAGTGAGAGGCTGGCATGGCACCCTGAGGGGAGTGCCATGTCGACTTACTCGTTTTGTCCTCACTAGCACACACAAGCTGGTAAGCAGTGTGTCTGTGCTGAGTGAGAGGTCTCCAGGGTGGCATAAGACATGCTGCAGCCCTTAGAGACCTTCCTTGGCATCAGGGCCCTTGGTACTAGAAGTACCAGTTACAAGGGACTTATCTGGATGCCAGGGTCTGCCAATTGTGGATACAAAAGTACAGGTTAGGGAAAGAACACTGGTGCTGGGGCCTGGTTAGCAGGCCTCAGCACACTTTCAATTGTAAACATAGCATCAGCAAAGGCAAAAAGTCAGGGGGCAACCATGCCAAGGAGGCATTTCCTTACATGGAGTGAAACATATAAGTATTGTTTTCTAAGGCACATATGTCAATTGTCCCATGGGTGAAGTAAGTGCAGGAGTGTGCCCAGCAGTTCAGTCACACTTTCCCTCGGTGGTTTATGGTAGTACGTCCACATCAGAGCAGCAGGGGTGTGCCCCAGATGCCCTATTATACATTGAGGGCTGTCTCAAAAATGCAGTGCTGGGCAGTGCTGGCAGAACAGCACACCCTAACAGCAGGCAATGATAACAAAATGAAACACACTTCCACAACGGCTGCAGGTTCTCCAGGGGCTGCACCAAATAAAACGATTTACAATATAAATTGTTTGTGCAATAATTAAAATATCCTTCCTGCTGGAAAAATCGGATTGACAGAAGTTAATTTCAAAGTGTATTAACTAGCATGTTTTTGGCTTCAATAATTCTCCACATTTTCTTGCCTTGCAGCACTCAGTCTCAGCCCAGGGGGGCAGATTTACTCACTCATAAAATTTAATCTAGGTGTAAAAATATCTTCGATTGGGCTCTGTGACTCGTAGGGATTTGAACGAGGCAGACCTGGACTCAGAGTAATGAATATTACGGGTACTGAGTCATTTACCACACATGGTAAATAACTCACCATATCATAATGGTATTTACCACTTCTGGTAAACACCTCTTTCTAGTCTGACAAACGTGTAATGAGAGTCCAAGTGTTTTATTGAGAAAAGGCAGTGTACTTCACCATCACTGCTTGCAATCATAACATGTGGCTGGTGAAAGGACGACATATCTCTTGCCAAACATTCATCTATGCCACATATTTCTTTTTCTCTATTCCCTGATTCAGCCATTTCAATAAGCTTTACAAATATCAATGGAATGTAGCTGAAGCTCCAGTTTGGAAAGCTTTGTATGTATTGTCCAATAGTAAACATCTTGAGATCCCCTGCAACCATTGCAGATGAAAACAAGCATTTGAACTGCAATGGGTCTCGCGTTCGCTCGAGTTAGAGCTACTAGCGTTTTCTTGCCACACAAACTGAAAATGAAAAGTAAAACAGTTGACATAAGCGCGCAGATTCAAAGTGCCGCCATGAGCTCACTGAGACAGACAAAAGGAACAAGCATTTGCAATGCAAGAGCAGAAAATGCGCGAGGGAGAGTAAGGAATGGAATAAACAAAGTCACACATGACTGCAAATGAAAATAAGTAATAGACTAGAGCCCTGTTAACAGAAAGAGACTGGAGCCCCTAAAACATCCAGCGCTCTGGTCAAATGCTATTAGCCTAAGAAAAAAGTAATCCCTAAGCACATGCTACATAGGCACAAGTGGAAGGGTATAAGTACTAGGGCCATGGTATAGGGGAGTGTACAACTGTGGAAAAGGTGGGACAAAGAGCAAGGATTGACCACTAGCAAGCAAGGAATTTATAAGGACACTGAAACAAACCAGTGAAAAAGCAGAGACCCCACAAAGAAGTATAGAAGTATATACTAAAGTATGTACAAGAGGTCTCGAATGCTCGACCTAATGATGCAAGCCTATTCATAATGCATTACATGGTAGCTTCTGATTTCCAACCAGAGGTTGTTTGAACTTAAAATGTGAGAGCTCAGTTTTAAAAGGAGAGTTTTAAACTATTTTACATTCGTAGATATACATAATGTACATTTATCCATGTTTGAATGCTCTGCAAAACTTGCTAACTTTTGTGTTTTTTTCTTTGATTGGGGAGCCCATTTTTTCCTAGGAGTAACCCATTCTTCTACACCCACATTAATAGTGGAGGCATACCTTTCCCTCATCGGATAGGGATTTCCTCCTATTAGTAAAAGGAGTAAATCTCTGAACATATCCAGTGTGGGAATGTGCCATGAAAGAATGCCCACACATCCACAGGCCAGGGTTTTATTTATCAATTTTCTACAGCTTTCAAGCCATATAGTGCCCACTTCATGCCTGTGTGGTCGCACACAGTTTTACCATAAGGTAGTGTAATAAAAAGTACATTGCACTGAAATTTGAAAAATCATGATTTCTGAATACAAAATATAGGTTTATACTCATAAAAGTACCCATTTGGCCACCTTAGTAAGTCATGTGTACATAAGTAGCTTAGTAAATAGAGTCAATAATTATTCATTATTTTAGACAGAGGATGAGATACCACAAAAGTGAATTCCCAATTATTTCTCCACTGTTCTTATGACACAAACTTTAAAATAAGCAAGCAAAACAGATAACGTAAACTCGAATATTCGACATTTCTGTGTTTTCATGTATTTCCACATTAAATCCAAACACATTGACATTGCCACCACTTATTGCAAGTCCGGCCGCAGTGACATTATCACAATGGGTAGGATACAGAGAGACTCAAGTCGGGGAAAAAGGAACTGCAAGATTATTAGCGTGAAAGCCAAGTACTACATTTACAAAAGAAATATGTTAGATCTGCTTGAAATATGCAAATCACAGGTTTTCATCTGGGCAGGGTTGAAGCAGCCTTGAAGCAGCCTAACAGACCGCATTGAAGCCAACACAAACCACAGCAAGGAGCTCTTCACCATTGTGAAAACGTTCTCCAACCCCGCAGCCACCGGGAACAACATCACCTCCCCCCAAGAGCTATGTGACACCGTGGTGGACTTCTTTCTTTACAAGATCTCAACCATTTACGAGAACTTCAAAGTACAACTCCTCGCTGCCGACAGCATCAGCCTACTCACACCCATGAACACAAACCCCAAACACCTGTCAATCCATTGGTACACTCCCACAACTCAAGCCACAATCTCCATCATGAACTCTGCACACTCGGGAGCACCCACAAAACCATGTCCTCACATCTTCAACATTGGAAGTAAGATGATTCGCAAGGAGCTCAAGAAAGTCCCAAATGCCTCTATCACTATGGCCTCCTTCCCTGAGTACTGGAAACATGCTGAAGTGAGGCCTTTTCTGAAGAAACCATCCACTGACCCAGCAGTTCTGAAGAACTATTGGCCCATCTCCGTGCTCCCCTTTCCAGTGAAGGTTTTTGAAAAGGCAATTAGCTAGCAACTCAGCAAGCACTTGGAACACTACTACCTCCTAGACCCCTACCATGCCTAATTCCAAGCCAGCACGAGCACCGAGACAGCCCTGATCGCAGCCACCAACCACATCAGGGCTCTCCTCAACTGTAGTGAAACTGCAGCCCTCATACTCCTGGACCTGTCAGCTGCCTTCAACACTATCTTCCACCACATCTTGATCAACAGACTCCACCAAATCAGAATTCAGGGATGCACCCTAAAATAGACCGCCTCATGCCTCACCAGAAAAACCCAGAGAATCCTTATCCTACCATTCACCTCGGAACCCAAGAAGATCATATGTGGCATCCCACAAGGAATGTCCCTCAGCCCCATTCTCTTCAGCACAAACATGAACCCCCTTGGCCAACACCAACAGATTGTATGGACTCAACATCATCTCCTATGACACCCAGCTCTCCTATGACACTCAGCTCATTCTCTTACTGTCAGAAGACCCTCCACCACCAGAAGCAACTTCCAAAGATGTATGATGAACATCGATGACTAGATGAAGGACAACTGTCTTGAGCTCAACACAGACAAGACAGAAGTTCTCATATTTGGGAACAACACCTTACCATGGAAGGACACTGGGTGGCTTGTTGAACTCAGCCCTTCTCCCCCCAACTTCAGCATCATCTTGGACAACAAGTTATCTATGCAAAAGCAGGTAAACGCAATCTTGTCTTGTCTGCCTGCTTTCACACCCTACGCATGCTCCGTAAGATCTTCAGGTGGCTCTCAATCAACAACAGAAGGACCATCACTCAAGCCCTCATCACCAGGAGGCTGGACTACGGTCACATTCTTTATGTAGGAATCAGTGCACGCCTCCTGAAGATACTACAGACAATACAAAACTCAGCAGCAAGACTCATCCTTGACCTCCTCAGACAGAGTCACATTCCTCTGCACCTCGAAAAGCCACACTGGCTCGAGAGCCAGGAGAGATGCCAGTTCAAGATGCTGACCCATGCATACAATGCCCTGCACAACAAAGAACCAACATACATCAACAAACAAATTACCTTCCAAAAATGGACCAGATTCCTGCGATTCGCCTACTTCTTCCTTGCAGACACCCCCCAGATCCGCTGATCAAACAGTGGAGGACACTCCTTCTCTCACCTGACAGCCAAAGCCTGGAACAACCTTCCCTTGCACCTCAGGAACGCCGGATTGTTCCGGGAATTCAGAAAAGGAATCAAGACATGGCTGTTTGAATGAACAGAGCACCATGAAGCAGCTAACAACTCTAGGGCCTTGAGACCCTCACGGGTGCTTTGCCACGCTTTATGAACCCTAATTAATTGATTCATCCATCCCAGGTCTATATATTGAGCACCATTGATGAGGTTACCAACAACAGCTGCTATTTGTTCAGAAACCTCCAAACTGCAGCACTAGGAGCTACATGAACTTATTCTTGATAGTTGATAAAAACAACATCACTGAGGTGGACAGTGCAGGAAAGGGGCATAAATCGGAGGTGTGATAAGCTTCTCTGCTGAGTGGGAATTCCCCATCTAGGGGTTGCTTTCAGGCTACGGTATTAGTAAGGTAGCACATGTGGTTATGGTAGATGCGATCTGTGAAATACCTGCAGGGTGCAGGCATGAGTTCCAGTGATTCAGTACAGTGGGTCAATGACCCTACTGGAGGGATCAGTGTGAATCTACAGGTATTTTGTTGAATTCTGGCAGGACCTCCTCTGTGTCCCCCTTTCATTCAGATGGATGGTAATTGCTAATATTTAAGCACATCCTCTTGCTACACCATGACGTCATTTCATAACTCATTCCCCTTGGTAAATCTGGGAGCCCACAGGAGCCTGTGGTATACGGGATCTACCACATTCAAAAGGGCTATTTCAAAGGTTATATATCATGACACACTTTCAATGTAATTACATTATTTGGCAAAGTGTCCATTAGTTTAACTGTTGATTAACTGCTTTTGCTGCTGATGCTGAAAATACCTGACATGAAGATTACTGAGAAGTTCATAATATCAATCATGCACATGGCAGTATCTGTAGTCCAGCGGTGTGAATGCTCAGAGCTGTCAGAAGGGGCATACAGAGGGGTCATTATTCTCCAGGCCTCACCCTTTTGAGGGCACCTCCTGCTACAAAATGGATTTATAGTGAGAGCCCTCTGGAGCTGGTGTGATTTTTCACTTTCATCCGATGGATCTTTTTATGTTGCTTGAGATACACAAGGAAGTTAACGATAATAAACAATTTCAGTTTCCATGAAGCCCATTTGGCTCCACAATAAGGCCTAGGAATCAGTAATTGAAGTTAAGTCAATTTATTCTCCATCAAAAATCAATTGAATATATATATGCATTTCATGAAAATATTGAAAAGATACAGAATTACAGATGGCAAGATGGAATACTGTAATTGATTCAGTCTCAATAGATTAAGGTACAGAGCAATTACAATCATAGCAATACAGTAACTGAGAATTAGAAATAGGTGTTCCATAAATTAACTCCTGTTCTCTTTCTTAAACACAGAATAATTCTAAAGTAATCTAGTAAGAGTTCTAAGTGAGGAATGAGGATGGTTCAGAAATAAATCTTAAGGATGGTTAGACTAAAAGCTTAAGATCGCGGGAAGAGTTGCTTAGGGCAATTTGGGAATGTGAGACGGATTCTGCACAGTGAAACGAGACGGTTTCAGCATAGAGAAGACTTCAGTAGAAGTCTTCCAAATAAGAGTCAGTTTTTTCCATAAAGCACCCCACTTGGAAAAATAATGGAAGCAGATATGTCTATACCGCTCTGAGTGTAGGGGAATCTGCCTTAACTTCTAGCAGCATAAGCATTAATGAAAACAAACAGGACCTTCAGCGTCAGTGGAATTATTCCCTCCCTTGCAGGAACCGATGAGATTTTCATCTGTCTCATAATTTGTAACATCACCTAGATTTCTCATCCAACTGAACTTGAACAGTCTCTGCAACCTTAAACTTCCCACGTTCCTGGTACATGATGAATAGGAGACTTCAGCTGCTCAGTGAAACTATTACACAAACTATACTCATTTCCTCTAGCTTCGGAAGCCTTGAAATTCACCTGGAAAGAAAAAACATGCAACCCAAACAAAAATGCATTTCAAAATTAAGGTCTTTCGTCAGGCTAACTTTAAGTAAACATTTAGGTGGTCATTACGAACTCAGTGGGAAATCCCGCCAAGTTCGTTGCTGGCGGTCTAAAAAAGACCGCCAGCGCGTTGAAGACCCCGCCGGCCACATGAACAACATTATGTCGGCCCATTTCGCCAGCCTTTCCGCCAGCACCCATTCCACCAGCCTTTCCCTGGCGGGCTAAACTGCCAGGGAAAGGCTGGGGGCAAATAGGTACATTATCCGGCGGACAAGTAACTCCGCCATTGCCTGGCTGCCTGGCGCTGGTAGCCTGGCGGTGGCAGAGTTCCGCCTGTGCCATTCTTGCCATGAACATAATATGGCGGTCAGGACCACCATGCCGGTGGTGGTAATTACTGCCACTGCCGGCATGGCAGTCCGGGCCGTCATGTTCATAATGACCGCCTTAATGTGCATCTTGAATACATGGTTATACATGGTTATACATATGCACATGTTAAACTTTCATGACAAATGCAAAATATAAAGAGAAATATATGTTACTTCAACAAATACTTAAAGTATGAATGTAAAACGTGAATAATGAATAATGAAAGCATTTCAAATGAACATTAGTATGCACGTTTATAAAGCTTCAGTCTGGTGAGGTCTGTCATATTTCACCGGGAATTTTTACATAGGCAAAACGCACACACAATCTTTCTCTCTGCTTTGAAAGTCTTCAGAAATGTGGGCCATTGTACATAATATTGTGTTTTCTCTCACTTAGTACCCCTACCAACCCGCATTGATCTTCCTTTCCACTGCCCTGCTTGTCCTATTATATATTTGAACATTTACATGACAGCATGATTGTTGGAAAAACTGAAGCTCACCCCCTTATCTTAATTATCATGCAACACCCAAGTAAGATGCAGTAATGTCTATTGTACAGAACGACAATTAAGTGTTGCTCCCCAATTTGACTGTACCAAGATACACCCAAAATCTACTTAGGGGACTTAATTGAAATATTGAAATATGAAATAAATGTTGTGTTTTCTCTTTTCTTTGCCTTCCAGGTCTGCTCTCTGCTGGCATTGCGAATTCCTTTGGCAGGTGTTAAATTGAACTTACTCCAAAATGGTGCCCAACTGGATTGTGGATCTGTGTATTCCTCCCGGTAAACAATGGGAGCCGATCTGGATGCCATCAGCACTTTGTAGTCTTACAAAATTCACAAGAAATATCACAAGGTGCAATTTGAAATCAAACTGATAGTCAATGACTCATGGATGCACACACCACACGCATCCACCATCTGAATCAGTGAATCAGCCATATCCTTTGTGTCTATGGTCACTGCTTTCCTCCTGCAGACCATTGCATGTCAAGAGGAATTGTGTTCCACCCCCTGGAAGGAGAGAGAGAACACAATCCAATAATTGGACCCAAGAGCCACCTCAGACAATGTCTGATTAATCAAGGTGCCCCCATCCTATGGTATTCACACTTTACTTGATATCAGGCACTGGCTACAGGGCTCGGATGACCTCTTCTAAAAGGAGCATGCCAAGGGTTGTACACTACTTTATATGTAGTCATATGTCCTTGGAACATACAATTCTTCGATTGGAAGACCCCAGAAGCATCAATGAATGAAACTTCTTGACAGTGGTTAAAATTGTAACTTGTAATATAGAGGCACACACTTCTCTGGTGACTATTTCATACATGAGGAAACTGTACTCTCCTTAATTTAAGGGCATATTTGTACTCTGTTTGCGCCGAATGTGCGCAAACTTAACTCCATATTTATATTTTGATGCTAGACATGTTTAGCGTCAATATAATGTAGTTTGCACCATTTTTTGGATGCGTGAACCTACCTTGCGACACTGAGATGCAAGGTAGGCATTTCCATCTAAAAAATGGTGCTATCCCCTTGGCCCCATATTTATCCGCCCGTGCTAAAATGACACACGGGTGGGAGGACGGGCTAAATAATGGTGCAAAGCTTGCTGGGTCAGACCAGGCATTTGGGGACCTGTGGACCCATTTCCATCTCTAAATGCCATGAAATGGGCCTACAGGTGCCCACCCCAAACCCCCAGGAACACCCTCACCCCCACCAGATGGATACCGGAGGATGGGGGACCCCATCCCAGGTAAGTAGGGTAAGTATTTTTCAATTTATTTTTTGTGCCATCGGGCCCCTAATTTCGGGTCCCCTGCATGGCACAAAGTGCAGTGGCCATGCCCAGGGGTCACTTGTCTCCTGTGCTGGCCATTGGGGGGGTGGGCATGACTCCTGTCTTTTCTAAGACAGGAGTCATGCTTTAGGTGGTTGTGCGCCAGGATTTGGCGCTAGTCTGTTTAGAGGCATTTTTTATGCCTCTAACCATGCTAGCGTCATTTTTTGACGCACAACCTCCTCCTTCCCTACCGCCACCCCCACCTGGCTAGCGTCTTTTTTTAAGACACTAGCCCAAGTTTAGTGCCAGCTAGCGCCATTCCTTTAATATGGCGCCCGGCTGGCGCTGTGGAATGGCGCAAGCCTGCGCAATAATTTTTGCTGCAAAACTGCATTTGCCCAGTTTTACGCCAAAAAGTATCAATCTGGCCCTTAGTATTTTGAAGCATTGCACTCTTTGTGGAATTCTTCCAGTCTTTTTTGGGCTGAATTGATGATTTGATTGGGTGAGATAGAGAAAACTATGGCAATATATACCATCTGCCACTGAACAGGGATGACGGGGTGGGACGGGGTGGGACGGGGTGGGACGGGGGATAAAAAAAACATACAATAAAACAAAATAAAAAAACAATTGCCTTCGAGGGGCGATGCGTTTGTCTTCCCTCCGTCCTCTCTATTACTGTTCCCAGGTGCACATAGGCTCCCAGCCAATCACGACACTGCTGTCACCAGCATGACAGCAGAGTCGTGATTGGTCTGAGTGGCTTGCTTTGCCGCTCAGACTGGGATTGGAGCCTGTGCCTGTTCTCCACTCGGCTGTGCAATACAGCCGGGTAGAGAACATGCAAAGTGCACATGTCTGTTTGGCAGGCCCAACACGGCTGGCCAAACAGACATGCACACATTGTGGTGCACTGCCCTTTTCTGGCCCCTTCTTTCCAGCACCGCCCCTTACTCCCAGGAAAAATAAATTTATAATAACGTAGCACACGTTATTATCATTTTACTTTTCCTTTTTTGGAAAATCCAGCGGATGACCGTCCTCCGCCTTAGCGGAGGAGTCACCCCTGGGCCCTAGATGGGAGCACAGAGCATGGAACAATGATTCATTACTAATGGTCTGATAAACCAAACTATTTCAAGGTGCAAAGCTTGTGATCTGAAAAATCCCAGGCTTTGCTACTTTTGAAGGCAGAAGTATCTTTTTAACTACAGGTTGTAACTCATTGCAAATCAGAGAGTGAGGGAGGCGTGAACACGGCATACCCTTCAGCCATACCATTCACAATGCAATGCAATAATGTGGCCGTTACCAACCTATCAGGCTTCCAATATGAGACTCACAATTGCAGAAATTGGGTGGAGAAAGCAGCAGTTCTGGATATCACTTTGCTCTCCCTGTGCCATTTTTATTTTAGCCTCGTGCATATTGGTGAGGCAGGACCTTCTGTGACCCCTTGACGAATGATTGTGGTGCATTGTGGCTGATTTGCACAGAGCAGTTGCAGTGCAAACAATAGTGTCTGCTTTGCAGCCCGATCTTGGTGCATCTGGCCCTAGGTGTTAGATAAATCTGACTTAGTAGTTGCACCACCCTTGCACCCCCTTGCATGGCACAAGAACTACACAACTCGTTGATAAATCGGCACAAGGGCAACACAACCCATTGATAAATCTGCTCCTTGGTCTATTGCCCTAATACAGAATATTTGCATTTGTAGCAGTGGAAGATTTCACAGATACACATTGCTCTTTAAATTATTTATTGTAGTTTTTTAATCAAAAAGTTATTGATGTGTAATTTTGTGTTTAGTTTATTTTGAAACATGTAATAAACTATACTGACCACTGTTTGTGAAATTGTGAAATGAGGCCAATGAATGTGATTTACAGTTTAACCCATGAGATAACTCAGAGTGCAATGACTTCTGAGGGTAACTGTAGAATCTGAGAGTCAGTAGATCTTGAATCCTTTGGTGAGGAGTAGGCAGTGCATTCCGCAGGAACAGTGACTAGGGAAATCACCAGTTTGACACCATCGTCCTTGCTTGAGTGCCCTAGTTGGACTATCTTCATTGATGAGCGAATGTTCTGCCTGTCCCCAAATGAGTGTAAACGTGTCTAGCTTCTTACTCCCACTCTGACACCATGCTTGATAGACACTATACAGGTGCACTAAGAGTCATGTCTGAATATTGGGAGTGATTCCCCTTTTTAGGTCTGGGATAATGAGAGCTTCAGCTGTCTCACTAGAGTGTTTGTAAACCACAGAACAGCATGGATAGAGTTGGCTCTGCCTACTGTATGCATTTTCTTTGTTACTAATATAATTGAGAATGTTTGCCAGCCTACAGGGTAATGAATGGGTGGTTCCTGTGCCAGGCAGTGTGACGGGTGGTATCTTAATTAAGAAGGAGCAGTGTCCTAGGTCTGGTAGAGGAGCCTGTTTGGGACCTCACACCCAAGAAGATGCAGTGTAAGGTAAAAGCAGGTGTTGATGCTGGGTACCACACTATTGTCCAATGTGACACACACAGGCCCTCATTACGACCCTGGCGGTTTGCAACCGCCAGGGCCGCTGGATGCGGGAGCACCGCCGACAGGCCGGCGGTGCCCCGCAGGGCATTCTGACCGCGGCGGTTTGGCCGCGGTCAGAAGGGGGTCTTCCGCCAGTTTCCCGCTGCCCCTTTGAATCCTCCAAGGCGGCGCAGCTCGCTGCGCCGCCGAGGGGATTCTGACACCCCCTACCGCCATCCTGTTCCTGGAGGTTCGCCCGCCAGGAACAGGATGGCGGTAGGGGGTGTCGCGGGGCCCCTGGGGGCCCCTGCAGTGCCCATGCCAATGGCATGGGCACTGCAGGGGCCCCCGTAAGAGGGCCCCGCTCTGTATTTCACTGTCTGCATTGCAGACAGTGAAATACGCGACGGGTGCCACTGCACCCGTCGCACCTTCCCACTCCGCCGGCTCGATTCCGAGCCGGCGTCCTCGTGGGAAGGTTGTTTCCCGCTGGGCTGGCGGGCGGCCTTAAGGCGGGCGCCCGCCCGCCCAGCGGGAAACTCAGAATGCCGGCCGCGGTCTTCAGACCGCGGTGCGGTATTCCTGCGGCGCAACTTTGGCGGGCGGCCTCCGCCGCCCGTCAAAGTTGTAATGAGGGCCACAGTGACCTACAGATCTCATCAAATGCACAGCAGTATACTTTGTAATACTGAGTGAGGCAAAGGAATCCCTCTTCCTGTCACTTTTTTGAAGAAAAGCATTGAAAATTCTTCTAAAGCCCAACACAGAATGGGACTTTGTAACTTTTTGAGAGGACTAATCCTCCACGTGTGGGCCTCCAATGAAATGATTGCTGTCTCTGTGGAACCGAAGGCAGGATGCCTGAAGAGGGTTGGTCCATCTGAAGCTTTCCCACTGAAAGTTTTGTAACTCCCAATGCAGAATGGAACTCAGTTGTTTTTTTTCAGATGTGAAAGGATCCTTGAGCTGGAAAAAGCTGAAATTCAATCTGAGGCTGTTGAACTGCTGATTGAATACTTTATCTGGTGGACCCACTGAAGTTTGGGAGCTCTGGGGAAACCTTTCAAAACTCTTTTCCTCATCAAAGATGTCATCAGCTCTTTCATAAAACATGTCATGAGGGATGTAATATGAAAGGTCATAAGCACTGCATGGCGCATGTATGAATTGGCACTGACATATTCACCTAACTATAACGCTACATTAAACTTTGTTGTTTTTAGTGAATATCTAGTTTTTTTTATGTAGCATAATATTTTAATAAAGCCATGGTCTTTGGCGGTGCCCAGCAGGGGGCTGGCCACAGGGCAAGGTCTGCGGCCACACCCTGTTCCCGACCCACCCTGCAAACAGCCAAACCCCCCACTGCGCACAGCCGCACCGGGTAATTTCCCAGGGTAGGGGGCTTGAAAAGACCATGCCCCTCATTATGACATTGGTGGTAAATCCCACTTACCACCACGTTGACTGCCGCCAACATACCTCCGCCACGGCAGATATCCGTTCACCATATTATGACACACACACACCAATCCGTCACTATTCAGCCACAGACACAAGTCCGTCACACCAAAGGTCAGTGATAAACTGGCGGTATCAAAACCCACACCGTTACGCCAACAGAACAACGCCCACCACATTATGACCCATGAATCACCACGGCGGACATTCAATGGCGGTAAACCATTGGCGACACATACCATTGCGCTCAAAATACACACACACAAACAAAACAGCACCACATTGGACAACTCAAACAACACACACCTGACACACACACACCATCACACCACTATAAAACACACACCCACATTATCCACAACCCTTTACGAATACAAACCATCGCCATCAGACTGACATCACGACTACAGACAAGACCAGACCCATACACCACCATCACCTATACACCACCCACACACCTTACATCACACACCCTAACACATCACCCTATACACCCTCACCCACACCACTCACACTACACCCATGGCACCAAAACGACACCCCAGATTCTCTGAGGAGAAGCTAAGGGTCATGGTGGAGGAAATCATCTGGGTAGAGCCACAGCTATTTGGAGCCCAGGTGCAGCAGATATCCATTTCTAGGAAAATGGAGCTATGGCGGAGGATCGTGGACAGGGTAAACACCATGGGAAATCACCCAAGAACCAAAGATGACATCAGGAAGAGGTGGAATGACCTACAGGGGAAGGTACATTCCATTGCAGTAAGACACCAACTAGCTGTACAGAGGACTGGTGGTGGACCCCCACCTCCTCCCTCACAACTAACAACATGGGAGGAGCAAGTCTTGGCAATCATACATCCTGAGGGCCTGGCAGGAGTAGCAGGAAGACTGGACTCTGGTAAGTCAACCCTCTATTTTTATCACCCCCTACCTGCATGCCATCACATACCCTCACCCTCACTCCCATCACATCATCACGTCCCACACCCCCCACCATCACATCTCACTCATCCCAATTCCAAGGCCTTCATGCTCTACCAATGTATGGACACCCCTCACAGCCCTGGATGGACACCTATCACTAAAGCATGCACACTAGAGAGAATCAGCTTGCCCACCACATACCAACTCACACAAGTGAAAGCTGCCAGGGCAAATACAACCAAAAAGGGCAAGCCACCCATGCACCACATGTCACACACAGAAACAATAACACTGCATTTACATCCCCACAGGTATCCCAGCCAATGTCAGCGGAGAAGAGGTGCCAGCAACTTCCAGTTCCCCCACAGAAGATGCCCACAGTGATGACAGAAACTCTGGTCATCTGGATCTGGATCTGGATAGCCAACCTGGCCCATCAGGGACCTCTGGACAGTCGGTTACCCAGCCACAGTCACACACCACTACAGAGCCTCTTCCCCCAGGAAACACCACCACAGCACCCACTCAGTGTACCCATACCTCTGTCCCCAGGACACGTCAATCAGCAGTGTGTCCACCACTACAGGGACCCCAGGGCACACCTCATATCCAAGACCATCAGGGATCTGGGGTCAGTGGCAGTGGGAACACGGTTCAGGGGACAGAGGCACAGGACAACAGGGAAACTGGGAGGAGTGCTGTGAGCCAGGGGGAGGACAGGCGCAGGGAACCAACTCTCTAGGAGGCACTCACCGAGGACCTGGGAGCATACCAACATTCCCAGGATACGCTGGGCCAGATCCTGGACAACATGCAGGAGAACAGGCGGCTGCAGGAGGGAGAGTACCAGGGGATCAGGGAGGACTTGCAGGCCATCAGCACCACCCTGGTCTCCATAGCAAGGGTGCTGGCAGACATGGCCAACATTATGAGGGAGGCAGTCTTACAACAGCGGGCCCCTGCCACTAGCCAGACTACTGAACTGCCCTCCACCTCCTCTGCCACTAGTGGACAGGAGGCGCCGACGCAGGACCAAAAGGCCACCAGCACCCTTCCCCCTGCAGAAGGAGAATCACCCGCAAACGTTCCCTCTGATCCAGGCACAAGCCAGAGACTATTGCCAAGACCCCCGACAGGAAATAAGACTCTCCTGATTGTACCCTTGTGTCCCACTCTGTCACCCTGTTCACCTTGAACTGCCATTGCTCCCCTTCCTATGTCCCCTTGGACAATGCACCTGTGCTACAAATAGACTGGAACAATACCCTGGACTTTCCTCCATCATCACCCCAGCCCCTTGCACTATCCCATTTTCTTTATAGCACTTCAATAAACACACTTTGAAAAAATACAAGTATGGAGTATGCCAAATGATTTAAGTATGTATTCGTTTAACAAGGTTCAAACATTGCAAACAAGCGTACAGTAATGTGCACATAGGATAGACCTGTAGTTGGCTGCACTGAACACACCATGAGAGATAGTGGGGCACCAACATCTGCAAAAAGTGTCCATAGGGTACAGTGAGTGGGAATAGAAGTGGGAAATCACAGCCTGCCAGTGACAATGTGAAATAAACAAATGGCAATGAAATGTGAAGTTACACTGTCTTACCTGTGTGTCTTTGGAAGTATTGTCGAATCACTGAAGTTCTGTTGTCCTCATCCTCATCCTCTGCCTCCTTATCCTCACTGTCCACAGGGTCCACTGCTGCCTCACGGCCATCTCCAGCAGAAAAGGCACATGGCCTCTCAAGGCAAGGTTATGCAACATGCAGCATACCACGATTATCTGGCAGGCCATCTTGGGTGAGTAGTACAGGGATCCACCTGTCAGATGGAGGCACTGGAACCTGGCCTTCAGGAGGCCAAAGGTACGTTCAATAATCCTTCTTGTTTGCCCATGTGCCTCATTGTAACGTTCTTCTGCCCTTGTCCTGGGATTCCTCACAGGGGTCAGTAGCCATGATAGGTTGGGGTAACCTGAGTCACCTGCAAATATTGAGGGATAACATTTAGCCACAAACTATCCCATATGGCCCACACCATACCCATACACCAACATCCACTGGGTGGGAACCAGGGCTCACCCATTAGCCACACCCTGTGCCTCTGCAGTTGGGCCATCACATTTGGGATGCTGCTGTTCCTCAGGATAAAGGCATCATGCACAGACCCAGGATACTTAGCATTATGTACTGGTCTACCAGGCACACCATCTGTACATTCATTGAGTGAAAACTCTTTCGATTTCTGAACACCTGTTCATTTTGCCGTGGGGATACAAATGCAATATGTGTGCCATCAATTGCCCCAATGATGTTGGGGATATTTCCCATTGCACAGAAGTCAGCCTTTATTGTGGCCAAATCCTCCACCTGGGGGAAAACAATGTAGCTGCACATGTGTTTAATCAGGGCATCCAGCACTCTTGTCAGCACTATTGAGAACATTGTCTGTGACATTCCTGCTGCCAAGCCCACTGTCACTTGGAAAGGACCAGTTGCCAGGAAATGGAGCACAGATATGACTTGCACAAGAAATGGGATCCCAGTGGGGTGACAGATAGCAGATATCACGTCAGGCTCCAATTGGGCACACAGTTCAGTGATTGTGGCCCTGTCATATCTCTAGGTGAGGATAATGTGCCCGTCCTCCATTGTTGTCAGGTCCACCAGTGGTCTGTCCACGGGGTATGTCTCCATCTCCTATTCATCCGCAGTAGTAGCAATCTATGAGGCAAAAGAATGAGAAGCCGGTCACAAACTGTACATTGTAGCCGCAACAGTACAATGCATGAAGTTAATTTGAAATGTATAAGTGGCATCTGTCCTGTATGTACAATTGTGAACGGTAACGCAGTTATAGTACAGGGCCTGCCCCGCCCCTTGAAATGGCGTCCACCTGTTCTGTGTGGAGGGACAGGTGGAAGTGAGGTAATTCCACTGACCTTTTGCGCCGTTGCGGGAGGTGGTTGGGAACCACCGTGCAACGCCTCATTGGATAGTATTGGGCCCTATAAGGTAAAGTGGCCAATGGTGATGTACACCGGCGGTGATGGTATGCACCGCTGCGGACGTCACTGCCATTTTCTATTTGTTCACTCAGTCGCTACCTGACCTTCAACAAGACAGGACCTACACTGCATGTGCTGCTGTGACCTGTGTCTGGAACCTACCATCGGCCATGTGACTGGGGAAAGGGCCCCTGCCTTGACCTCGGCGGAGTTGGAGAGACTGTTGGATGGGGCTCTACCCCAGTACGGACTGCTGTATGGGCCTCAAGACCAACAGGTGAGCACACTGTGAGCACGATGCATGGACCAGCTGAAGATGGCCTCCCAACTAGGAAGGGGTGCCCGTCGAACCCTGACCCCCCCTGATGGCCTGCATACTGGCGGTGGCCTATCCGAGCTGGATGGGCGCTTGAGGGCATCACAGCAGCCACAAGGGAGTGAGTACAGTGCTCATCATTACTACTTACGCCTGGTGGGGTGATATCCAGTTGGGGGATGTGTGTCTGTGGGTGCACCTAGGCCAGGCCTGACATTGCAGAGTAGGTCCCATGTTGGCCAGGGTTCAAATGTGATGGTCCTCCTACCTAGCTTGTAGGCATCCACTAGTGGGCAGGGCTGTGTGGGTCCCAGTATGCTGCAGTTGGTGGTATGTGTCCCTCCCCATGCCCTGGTGACTAGAATTGTTACTGGTAGTGCATTGCATAGTGCGTGGGCCTGTTCCCTGTGTGTAGGAGGCTAGCCTGGTTTGTAGTGGGTACCTTGGGTACTTACACCTTATACCAGGTCCATTTATCCCTTATTAGTGAAATGTAGTAGTGTTCTAGCAGCTTAGGCTGATAGAGGTAGCTGTAGCAGAGCAGCTTAGGCTGAACTAGGAGACATGCAAAGCTCATGCAGTACCACTTATAGTCACACAGTACACATTACTTATACACAAGTAAAGAAATATTCAGTGTTACCAAAAATAAAGGTATTTATTTGGGTGACACAGTACCAAAAATATATTCGAGACACTACTCCTTCTGGAGGTAAGTATTATTGTCACAGTGCCCTTTCCTCGGGATCTGCACGTTGCTGAACAAAAGGCCCACCGCCCAGCGTCACCAACTCAGAAAGCTAATATAGCACAGAGTTATGCTGAAGCCAGGTGGGGGAAAGGGAATTAGGGTAGCTAGCAGCAGGGAGAGAGATCTGAAAAGAAAAGGTTAGAACAAATATGTATATACTCATTCATAACAGTATAACTCACCAATAGATTCTTGAATAAAGGCATCTCCGTAATATCAGATTGAGACCCTTTATGAATTTTGCGTAGCCCCTTCTTTGAATCATGGAACAAGAATTAACTGAGACCTCTGAACCTAGAGAAGGCAAGAGCCTTGGACTATGGACTTACTCTGAATATCAAACATGCAACTACTATGCATTCATAAACATAAACGTTTGATCTCAGCCTAGAAATTCTCGAAGACTTAAATATGTATCTCACATATCCTCAAAGACTTAAGTATGTATCTCACATATTCTCAAAGACTTAAATATGTATCTCACATATTATGCTTCCAAAAACAATGAAACTATGATTGCTTATATCTGAAACGTTTTCACATTTGCCAATAAGGCCTGAAAGTTTTACTCATGTAAACTGAAGCACTTTGATTGCTGTGCCAAGCGCGCTTTACTCATGTGAACTGAAGCGCTTTGATTGCTGTGCCAAGGGCGCTTTACTCATGTGAACTGAAGCGTTTTGATTGCTGTGCCAAGGGCGCTTTACTCCTGTGAACTTAAGCACTTAGATTTCCGTGCCAAGGGTGCTTTACTCCTGTGAACTGAAGCACTTTGAATGCCGTGCCAAGGGCGTTTTACTCATGTGAAATGAAGCGCTTTGATTGCTGGGCCAAGGGCGCTTTACTCATGTGAACTGAAGCGCTTTGATTTCCGTGCCAAGGGTGTTTTACTCCTGTGAACTGAAGCGCTTTGAATGCCGTGCCAAGGGCGCTTTACCAGTGTGGCCTGAAATGCTTTGCTCGTTATGCTAAGGGTTGCTTTACCTTTGGAAGTAACAACTCCCTTCAAGATTGGGCTCATCAAGACCTTACCGCTATGAGTCCGACCTACTCGTATCTGACTTCACCATGGAAAAAAGGATACTCCGAGTTACTGCCAATCCGCCATGCAGGAAATAATCTCTTCTTCAGAGGAAACCCCCACGAGGTCTGACTGCATCGAAGTCTTCAAAATAGTGAGCAACATGTTTGGGTGTGGCTGGGCTTTATAGGCCTGCCACACCCCAAGATGGCTGCTGCCTCTAAAAACATGGGAATTGTAGTCCCTTCATAGAATAGCACTGATAAGTGCATCTTGTCCACCAATGTCCTGAACCTGCAGCTACATGAGCTACATGAGTTCCCTCTGATCCAGGCAGAAGCCAGAGACTATTGCCAAGACCCCCGACAGGAAATAAGACTCTCCTGATTGTACCCTTGTGTCCCACTCTGTCACCCTGTTCACCTTGAACTGCCATTGCTCCCCTTCCTATGTCCCCTTGGACAATGCACCTGTGCTACAAATAAACTGGAACAATACCCTGGACTTTCCTCCATCATCACCCCAGCCCCTTGCACTATCCCCTTTTCTTTATAGCACTTCAATAAACACACTTTGAAAAAATACAAGTATGGAGTATGCCAAATGATTTAAGTATGTATTCATTTAACAAGGTTCAAACATTGCAAACAAACGTACAGTAATGTGCACATAGGATAGACCTGTAGTTGGCTGCAGTAAACACCATGAGAGATAGTGGGGCACCAACATCTGCAAAAAGTGTCCATAGGGTACAGTGAGTGGGAATAGAAGTGGGAAATCACAGCCTGCCAGTGACAATGTGAAATGAACAAATGGCAATGAAATGTGAAGTTACACTGTCTTACCTGTGTGTCTTTGGAAGTATTGTTGAATCACTGAAGTTCTGTTGTCCTCATCCTCATCCTCTGCCTCCTTATCCTCACTGTCCACAGGGTCCACTGCTGCCTCACGGCCATCTCCAGCAGAAAAGGCACATGGCCTCTCAAGGCAAGGTTATGCAACATGCAGCATACCACGATTATCTGGCAGGCCATCTTGGGTGAGTAGCACAGGGATCCACCTGTCAGATGGAGGCACTGGAACCTGGCCTTCAGGAGGCCAAAGGTACGTTCAATAATCCTTCTTGTTTGCCCATGTTCCCTCATTGTAACGTTCCTCTGCCCTTGTCCTGGGGATTCCTCACAGGGGTCAGTAGCCATGATAGGTTGGGGTAACCTGAGTCACCTGCAAATATTGAGGGATAACATTTAGCCACACACTATCCCATATGGCCCACACCATACCCATACACCAACATCCACTGGGTGGGAACCAGGGCTCACCTATTAGCCACACCCTGTGCCTCTGCAGTTGGGCCATCACATTTGGGATGCTGCTGTTCCTCAGGATAAAGGCATCATGCACAGACCCAGGATACTTAGCATTATGTACTGGTCTACCAGGCACACCATCTGTACATTCATTGAGTGAAAACTCTTTCGATTTCTGAACACCTGTTCATTTTGCCGTGGGGATACAAATGCAATATGTGTGCCATCAACTGCCCCAATGATGTTGGGGATATTTCCCATTGCACAGAAGTCAGCCTTTATTGTGGCCAAATCCTCCACCTGGGGGAAAACAATGTAGCTGCACATGTGTTTAATCAGGGCATCCAGCACTCTTGTCAGCACTATTGAGAACATTGTCTGTGACATTCCTGCTGCCAAGCCCACTGTCACTTGGAAAGGACCAGTTGCCAGGAAATGGAGCACAGATATGACTTGCACAAGAAATGGGACCCCAGTGGGGTGACAGATAGCAGATATCACGTCAGGCTCCAATTGGGCACACAGCTCAGTGATTGTGGCCCTGTCATATCTCTAGGTGAGGATAATGTGCCTGTCCTCCATTGTTGTCAGGTCCACCAGTGGTCTGTCCATGGGGTATGTCTCCATCTCCTATTCATCCGCAGCAGTAGCAATCTATGGGGCAAAAGAATGAGGAGCCAGTCACAAACTGTACATTGTAGCCACAACAGTACAATGCATGAAGTTAATTTGAAATGTATAAGTGGCATCTGTCCTGTATGTACAATTGTGAACGGTAACACAGTTATAGTACAGGGCCTGCCCCGCCCCCTTGAAATGGCGTCCACCTGTTCTGTGTGGAGGGACAGGTGGAAGTGAGGTAATTCCACTGACCTTGTGCGCTGTTGTGGGAGGCGGTTGGGAACCACCGTGCAACGCCTCATTGGATAGTATTGGGCCCTATAAGGTAAAGTGGCCAATGGTGATGTACACCGGCGGTGATGGTATGCACCGCTGCGGACGTCACTGCCATTTTCTATTTGTTCACTCAGTCGCTACCTGACCTTCAACAAGACAGGACCTACACTGCATGTGCTGCTGTGACCTGTGTCTGGAACCTACCATCGGCCATGTGACTGGGGAAAGGGCCCCTGCCTTGACCTCGGCAGAGTTGGAGAGACTGTTGGATGGGGCTCTACCCCAGTACGGACTGCTGTATGGGCCTCAAGACCAACAGGTGAGCACACTGTGAGCACGATGCATGGACCAGCTGAAGATGGCCTCCCAACGAGGAAGGGGTGCCCGTCGAACCCTGACCCCCCCTGATGGCCTGCATACTGGCGGTGGCCTATCCGAGCTGGATGGGTGCTTGAGGGCATCACAGCAGCCACAAGGGAGTGAGTACAGTGCCCATCATTACTACTTACGCCTGGTGGGGTGATATCCAGTTGGGGGATGTGTGTCTGTGGGTGCACCTAGGCCAGGCCTGACATTGCAGAGTAGGTCCCATGTTGGCCAGGGTTCAAATGTGATGGTCCTCCTACCTAGCTTGTAGGCATCCACTAGTGGGCAGGGCTGTGTGGGTCCCAGTATGCTGCAGTTGGTGGTATGTGTCCCTCCCCATGCCCTGGTGACTAGAATTGTTACTGGTAGTGCATTGCATAGTGCGTGGGCCTGTTCCCTGTGTGTAGGAGGCTAGCCTGGTTTGTAGTGGGTACCTTGGGTACTTACACCTAATACCAGGTCCATTTATCCCTTATTAGTGAAATGTAGTAGTGTTCTAGCAGCTTAGGCTGATAGAGGTAGCTGTAGCAGAGCAGCTTAGGCTGAACTAGGAGACATGCAAAGCTCATGCAGTACCACTTATAGTCACACAGTACACATTACTTATACACAAGTAAAGACAATACTCAGTGTTACCAAAAATAAAGGTATTTATTTGGGTGACACAGTACCAAAAATATATTCGAGACAATACTCCTTCTGGAGGTAAGTATTATTGTCACAGTGCCCTTTCCTCGGGATCTGCACGTTGCTGAACAAAAGGCCCACCGCCCAGCGTCACCAACTCAGAAAGCTAATATAGCACAGAGTTATGCTGAAGCCAGGCGCGGGAAAGGGAATTAGGGTAGATAACAGCAGGGAGAGAGATCTGAAAAGAAAAGGTTAGAACAAATATGCATATACTCATTCATAACAGTATAACTCACCAATAGATTCTTGAATAAAGGCATCTCCGTAATATCAGATTGAGACCCTTTATGAATTTTGCGTAGCCCCTTCTTTGAATCATGGAACAAGAATTAACTGAGACCTCTGAACCTAGAGAAGGCAAGAGCCTTGGACTATGGACTTACTCTGAATATCAAACATGCAACTACTATGCATTCATAAACATAAACGTTTGATCTCAGCCTAGAAATTCTCGAAGACTTAAATATGTATCTCACATATCCTCAAAGACTTAAGTATGTATCTCACATATTCTCAAAGACTTAAATATGTATCTCACATATTATGCTTCCAAAAACAATGAAACTATGATTGCTTATATCTGAAACGTTTTCACATTTGCCAATAAGGCCTGAAAGTTTTACCCATGTAAACTGAAGCACTTTGATTGCTGTGCCAAGCGCGCTTTACTCATGTGAACTGAAGCGCTTTGATTGCTGTGCCAAGGGCGCTTTACTCATGTGAACTGAAGCGTTTTGATTGCTGTGCCAAGGGCGCTTTACTCCTGTGAACTTAAGCACTTAGATTTCCGTGCCAAGGGTGCTTTACTCCTGTGAACTGAAGCACTTTGAATGCCGTGCCAAGGGCGTTTTACTCATGTGAAATGAAGCGCTTTGATTGCTGGGCCAAGGGCGCTTTACTCATGTGAACTGAAGCGCTTTGATTTCCGTGCCAAGGGTGCTTTACTCCTGTGAACTGAAGCGCTTTGAATGCCGTGCCAAGGGCGCTTTACCAGTGTGGCCTGAAATGCTTTGCTCGTTATGCTAAGGGTTGCTTTACCTTTGGAAGTAACAACTCCCTTCAAGATTGGGCTCATCAAGACCTTACCGCTATGAGTACGACCTACTCGTATCTGACTTCACCATGGAAAAAAGGATACTCCGAGTTACTGCCAATCCGCCATGCAGGAAATAATCTCTTCTTCAGAGGAAACCCCCACGAGGTCTGACTGCATCGAAGTCTTCAAAATAGTGAGCAACGTGTTTGGGTGTGGCTGGGCTTTATAGGCCTGCCACACCCCAAGATGGCTGCTGCCTCTAAAAACATGGGAATTGTAGTCCCTTCATAGAATAGCACTGATAAGTGCATCTTGTCCACCAATGTCCTGAACCTGCAGCTACATGAGCTTTACCACAGGGCAGACGACGCTGATGGCCACTTTTGGAACAAGAGGGGGTGGCAAGTGGTGCGCATAAAGCACTGCAAATCTGCACAGCGAAGTTTCGGGCGGGACCTGGACAGCGCACTGCCTTATTCCTGACATTACACCCCTCTCCCAAGCGCAGTCCAGGGCCCGGTTTATCAGTATTGAGGAGGTGAAATCGTCGCACCAAACGTGGTGCATGGACATGTCTTGCAGGTTCCCAAGAGTCATTTTCCGGTCCATATCCTTTCCAGGACACCAAGTACCAAAGGGTAGACCCCCAATATCTGCAGTCTAAAATAGATCGCACCTCATACTCCCAATGACCTTGGACTAATAGAGGAGCAGGTTATGTGACACTTGAGGGCGAAGCAGGTTTAAGAAGGGAAGTGTGAAACACTGGATGAATTTTCAAAGACAATGGTAATTTTAGTTTATATGTTACTGGGTTTACTTCTCGTAGAACTTCATAGGGCCCTATGAATTATGGATGAAACATATTTTTATTTTTTAATACAAAGTTTTTTGTGGATAACCAAACTCTATCTTTGTCTGTATATTGAGGACCAGGCTGGTGTTTTTTGTCATATTGCATGTTATATTTTTTCTTTGCTTGATGAAGATTTGTTTGCAATTGTGAATGTACTTTTTTCATGTGTGTCAGCACGTCCATGACTGCTGGAGTGGTTTGAGTAAAAGCAGGTAGCGTAACTGGCAAAATGTGCGGATGACGCCCATATAAACCATAGAAAGGGATTGAGTTTATTGAAGAGTGGTGAGAGTTATCATAAGCCAGTTCTGCAAGCCACAAAAGATCCAGCCAGGTTTTAGGAGACTTTGTTGCATAACATCATAAGTATTGTTTCAGAGTTTGGTTTAGTCTCTCTGTTTGACCATCCGTTTGTGGATGATAACTAGTAGATAAAGTTGAATCACTTCGTAAAGCCTTGCACCATTCTTGCCAAAAACGTGCAGAAAAGTGTGTTCCTCTATCAGAGAGGATGACTCTTGGAAGTCCATGAAGACGAACAATGTTTTCTAAGATGATAGTTGCTAAGGTGTCGGAAGTTGGGAGCCCTTTACAAGCAATGAAATGAGCATATTTGGCAAGGGTGTCCACCACCACTAAAATTGTTGTAAATTGCTTTATTTGAGGAAGACCAGTAATAAAATCCATAGAAATATGTTCCCATGGATGATTGGGAACGGGTAGAGGTATGAGTAGACCTTTGGGCTTGCTATGTTCGCTTTTTCATATTGCACATACTTCACATGATTGTAGCATTTGCTTAAGGTCATGAACAAATATAGGCCACCATAAATACCTTTTCATGAGTTCTATTGTTTTTTGAGGAACTAGATGACCTGCCAGAGGATGACTGTATAACCAATGAAAAGCTGTTTCTCTTAACTCCTCAGTAGGCAGGAATACTCGAGATTCGTGTAGAGGTAAACTTTGTTGAATGGACCTTTTGGTGTCTTGTTGTAACCACTCTTGCCACTTGGTGATATGAAAATGATTATGAATGAGATCAAAGAATTTCTCGGCTGCTACTAAACACAACACTTTCGAAGGCGTTATAATAGGCATGGGTTTTTGTTCAGTATGTGTGGTCGAAGAATCTTGTCTAGACAATGCATCAGCCCTATGATTCTCTACTCCTGGTCTAAAAGTCACTATGAAATGAAATTCTGCAAAGAATAGCATCCATCTCAGTTGCCTGGGACTTATTAGTCTGGCAGAGCTCATAAATTGGAAATTTCTATGATCAGAATATACAGTTATGGTGTGTTTTGCTCCCAACAGATAATGTCTCAATTTTTTTAAAGCATTACAAATTGCTAGTAATTCTTTTTTGGCTATGGTGTAATTCTTTTCCGCTTCATTCAATTTTCTTGACGTATATGTTATGGGGTGCAATTGTCCAGTTTCTAGATGACGTTGGGACAGGATGGCTCCAACAGCAACATTAGATGCATCTGCTTCCACAATGAATGGTTCCTCCACATTGGGGTGAGCTAGAATGGGAGCTGTAGTAAAGGCCTTTTTTAAGTCTTGAAATGCTTCCTCTGTCTGTTGGGACCAGTTGAAGATGGCCTTTTTCCTTAGCAATTTGGTGATTGGTGCCACCTTTTGGGAGAAGTGATGGATGAAGCGTCGATAAAAATTTGCAAAACCCAGAAAACATTGAACATCACGTACTGATTTTGGTGTGGGCCATTCGGATAAAGCTTAAATATTTCTTTCAGTCATTTGCATGCCATCATGTGTTAAAATGACTCCTAGAAATTCAACTTCTTTGGTATGGAATTCACATTTACTTAATTTGCAGAACAAGTTATGTTTTTGTAGAGTTTGTAATACCTTTTTTACATGTTCTTCATGTATTTCTTCAGAGTTTGAATAAATCAATATATCGTCTATATAAACGATAACAAAGATGTCTGGATACTTTCTCAGAACATAGTTTAACAAATATTGAAAGGCTGCTGGGGCATTACATAGACCAAACGGCATCACTAGATACTCAAACAGGCCATAACGAGTCTTAAAAGCCGTTTTCCACTCATCTCCCTCTCAAATTCGAACTAGGTGATAAGCACCTCGTAAGTCAAGTTTGGTATAAATAACAGCAGATTTTACCTGGTCTAACAAGACTGGTATGAGAGGCAGTGGATATTTATTTTTAACTGTGATCTTATTTATCGCTCTAAAGTCAATACAAGGCCTCAAATCACCATTAGCTTTGGCCACGAAAAACAGCAGAGAAGCTGCTGGAGATCGTGATGGCTGAATTAGCTTGTTGGCTAAACATTGATCAAGGTATTTTCATGGATTTGATTTTCTTTCTCTGATAATGCATAGATTCTACAATTTGGTATATTGGCACCAGGTACCAGGTCGACCTGACACCTGTGAGGTGGTAAGGAACTCACTTTTTTTTTTCACTGAAAACATCAGTATATTCTGAATGCTGTGATGGCAGATCAATTTCCTTCTCAACTACAGTAGCAATAGACTGTTGCCCCTGAATCAATTAGAACTTGTACATTGTTATTTTTCCCTGCACAGTCATTTGTACTAAAATTCGAAAATGTTTGACATAACAATTTGTGCACAACCACACTGAAGGGATTGTTAATTTGCCCAAGAGGTCCCCTTAATTTTTTCTTGGGCCCTTTAGTTTTCCTGTGAATCTTCCAAAGCAACCGCTATCTTTTTCTTTGTTACAAATTATGGATCAATTTTACTTTTGGGTTTCTTTTGACATTCTTTTATGAACTTACCCTTTTTTCCACCATACAGACACTGACCATTTCTCCGTCACATGTCTTTCTCCTCTTTGGTCACTGATGGGCAAACAGTTCCGATATCCATCGGTTCTATCATAGGATCTGAGGACAATTGAAGGTGTCTGGACCTTTCCATTCGGCAGTAGTTTTTCCCATTTTTTCCTTACTCCTTTTCTTTCAGAGAGTCTATGATCTATCCGTTGAGTTAGATTAATTAAATCAGTGCAAGTTTCTGGTTGTGGTTCAACTTATCTTTTAGTTCGTCTTTTAGCCATTGGTAAAACACTGCTGACCTTTTTTCCTCAGGCCAAGCGGTTTCCACTACTAACCGGTTGAAGTGTGACAAATATGTTATCAAGTCTTTGTTTCCTTGGCGTAATTCTAGTAACTCTTTGTCTGCAGACATAGTTAATGCGCGTCTGTCAAATACCTTTACAAATTCTTCTACAAAATGACACCAATTATATAAAAGGGGACTGTCTAATCAAACTAATGGCCTTGCCCAAGTAGCTGCATCACCATTCAGATTTGAAATCAGGAATGCAATTTTAGATTGTGTGTCCGGAAAGACACTGGGACGACACGTAAAATGTAATTCTACCTGTGTGAGAAATTTTTTAACCTTATTGGGGTCCCCTGAAAACCTTTCTGGTGCAGCTAGAGGAATCTGTGTCGGCACGTTCACAGCTATATTAGTAGGTGTGGAAAGCGTAGAACGAGACTCAGATTCAGAACCGTCCACCTTACTCTGTGACTGGGTTACTTTATTAACTAAATTAGCTGTAGCATTTTTTGAGTCTGTCAAATCCCTTTACATTTGAGCAACTGCTTGCATAAGGGTGTGTAAGGTAACCATTTTGCGCAGCTCACATACAGACCAAGAGGAAAGTATAAACTCGTGGGCTCATTATTCTGTCACAGTGCCCTTTCATCAGGATCTCAATGTTGCTGAACAAAAGGCCCACCTCCCGGAGTCACCAACTCAGAAAGCTAATACAGCACAGAGTTATGATGAAGCCAGGTGGGGGGAAGGGAATTAGGGTAGGGAACTGCAGGGAGAGAGATCTGAAAATAAAAGGTTGGAACAAATATGCATATACTCATTCATAACAGTATACTCACTAATAGATTCTTGAATAAAGGCATCTCCGTAATATCAGATTGAGACCCTTTATGAATTGGGCGTAGCCCCTTCTTTGAATCATGGAACAAGAACAAACTGATACCTCTGAACCTAGAGAAGGTAAGGGCTTTGGACTATGGACACACTCTGAATATCAAACATGCAACTACTATGCATTCATAAACATAAACGTTTGATCTCAGCCTAGAAATTCTCGAAGACTTAAATATGTATCTCACATATCGTCAAAGCCTAAAATATGTATCTGACATATCCTCAAAGACTTAAATATGTATCTCACATATTATGCTTCCAAAAACAATGAAACTATGATTGCTTATCTCTGAAACATTTTCACATTTGCCACCTAGGCCTGAAGGTTTTACTCATGTAAACTGAAGTGCTTTGATTGCTGTGCCAAGGGCGCTTTACTCATGTGAACTAAAGCGCTTTGATTGCTGTGCCAAGGGCGCTTTACTCATGTGAACTGAAGCACTTTGAATGCCGTGCCAAGGGTGCTTTACTCATGTGAACTGAAGTGCTTTGATTTCCGTGCCAAGGGCACTTTATTCCTGTGAACTGAAGCGCTTCAATTGCCGTGCCAAGGGTGTTTTACTCCTGTGAACTGAAGCGCTTTGAATGCTGTGCCAAGGGTGCTTTACCAGTGTGGCCTGAAACGCTTTGCTCACTATGCTAAGGGGCGCTTTACCTTTGGAAGTAATAACTCCCTTCAAGATTGGGCTCATCAAGTTACTGCCAATCTGCCATGCAGGAAATCTGCTCTTCTTCAGAGGAATCCCCCACGAGGTCTGACTGCATCGAAGTCTTCCAAATAGTGTGCAAGGTGCTTGGGTGTGGCTGGGCTTTATAGGCCTGCCATAACCCAAGATGTCTGCTGCCTCTAAAAACATGGGAATTGTAGTCCCTTCATAGGATAGCACTGATAAGTGCATCTTGTCCATTAATGTCCTGAACCTGCAGCTACATGAGCTTTACCATAGGGCAGACAACGCTGATGGCCACTTTTGGAACAAGAGGGGATGACAAGTGTGTGCGCATAAAGCACCGTAAGTCTGCACAGCGGAGTTTTGGGCGGGACCCGGATCGCGCAGTGCCTTATTCCTGACAATTATACACAATATATACACTAGACACCAAAATTAGACAAGTAAATAGTCATAGAACAATGCAGACAGTAGAAAATACTAATAGAATGCAAATGGGAGAAAATAGGTGTAGGGGCAACACAAACCATATACTAAATAAGTGGAATGTGAATCATGAATTCCCCCAGACAAGTATAGTGTGTGCAGAATCGCTGGGAGAGTAAGAATACAGTAAAGGTAAGTAAATTACCCCACCCCGAGCCCAGAAAAGCAGGAGTAAAGTACTGCAAGTTTCCTTAGGACAGTACACCTCATTTTTGGGATGTTGCAGCAGCCAACCAAGTCTGCAAAGAACAACTGCTGGATTATTGGACATGAAGACCTGCAAAGGAAGGGGACCAAGTCCAGAAGTCGAAAGAAGTTCCAGGAAGGACAGGAGTCCCTGCCAAACCAGAAGAGGGTGCAAAAGAAGAGTCCCTGGTTAGTAGCAGACTGGAGAAATGCACACTTGGAAGATGCCAGTGGGTTCCTGCATGATGCAAAATATGTCCCATGGCGTGAAGATTGTTGCAAATTACATTTCTTGTTCGAAGGTGCCAACAAGCCTTAGATATGACAAAAGTGCGTTTTTCATCAAAATGGCACTGGATGGACCCAGGAGGGACCTGGGGGCCTCAAATCTGTGTGAGGAGAAGAAAGGGCTCTCAGCACTTTAGAGAGCCCTCAGGATGCCAGCCAGCACCCCCAGAAGCTGCAGGATCTGGGTTCAAAGGAGGTGTAAAATGTGGTTGATGCAGCACAACAAAAGAAGGTCCCATGCCGCCGGAGTGAGTTGAGCATCGCAGGTTGGAGTGCTGGGGACCTGGGCCAGGCTGTGCGTGAAGGAATTTTGCAAAGAGTGCACAGAGGCCTCAGGAGGTGAAGAAGACACAATACACAGGGGTACCGTCATTCTTGGTGAAGGCAAGGTCTTACCTCCTCCAAATTGCGTCAGCAGGACCTCAGGACAGTCTATGTCAATGATGTCCACTCTCTGTGTCCTATGAGCAGGCTCGTCACTGCGAGATGAGTCCCAGGGAACTGGTCATCACCTTGGAAGGTGCCTGCTTGGAGCAGGGGAGTGACTCTGTCACTCCACAGGAGATTTCCTTGGTCCTTCTGGTGCAGGATGAAGACAGGGAATCCCCAGAGCATGTACACTGTGGAAACTGTTGCAGTTGCTGACTTGGAGATGAGATTGCTGAAGAAAAGTGTCTCTTGTAGACACTTTGTTGCAGTTACAGCGTTACTTGGAGCAGGCTGCGGTTGATCCAAGGTCAGAAATTGTTGCAGAGGATTCCTGAAGGAAACTTGCAAGCAGAATCTGAAGAGAACCCACAGGAGTGACCCTAAATAGCCCTGAGAGGGGGATTAGCTACCTTGTTAGGTATGGATCTATCAGGAGGGGTCTCTGACGTCACCTGCTGGCACTGGCCACTCAGAGCCCTCCAGAGTGCCCCCACACCTTGCAAAGCAAGATGTCTGAAGTCTTGGACACACTGGAGGAGCTCTGGGCACCACCCCTGGGGTGGTGAAGGACAGCGGAGTGGTCACTCCCCTTTCCTTTGTCCAGTTTCCTGCCAGAGCAGGGGAGAAGGGGTCCCTGAACCTGTGTAAACTAGTTTATGCAAGCAGGGCACCATCTGTGCCCTTCAAAGCATTCCCAGAGGTTGGGAGAGGCTACCCCTCCCCAGCCTGTAACACCTATTTCCAAAGGGAGAGGGTGTAACACCCTGCTGTCAGAGGGGTCCTCTCTAAGGGGAACTTATTTGAGTTGGCTAAGCTGGACCTGTATACGTGTGATGCGACTCAAGGGGTTCTGCCTGGAGTGGGGGGTGCTTAATAGGAGAATTGCCACAGAGGCAGACCTCCAGGGAGCCCTGAGAGCATGGACAGAGGCCCACCCAGATGGGTCAGTGAATGGTGGGAGAGACCCTGAGTGTGGGGAGTGACCGGAGCTGGCACTGGGGTTCTCAGATGGACTAACGGCGGAGGGAGGGAAACCCTGTCCTTTGGGGCAGAGGGTATCCTTGGCCACGGGTAGAAGTGTGTTCTTCAGGGGCATGTCCTCTGAAGAGCTGGAGGACAGAAGGGAAAAAAGGACACTAAAGTTAGAACTTGCAAAACGAGACAAGGAGCAGGTCCCACCCCTTGCTAACTGAGAAACAGAGAAGGCCCTTGCCAAATTGGAAAGCCAGCAGGCCCTAGCTAAGAAGAGACTAGCCATGGAAGAAAAAAGATAGCCCATGAGCTTAGCTTCATAGAATTGGACATAAGAGCCCTGCAAATAGGGTTCAATTGTAGAAATGGTGACAGCGCACCTGCTGCGTCTGGCAGTGAGAGTAGAAGTCACATTACCAAGAAATTAATACCAAAGTTCCTGTTGGGGGGGGGGCTATCAAGAAATGGCAGGCAAATTATGAGGTGACTTTAACAAGGCATGGGGTCCCAGAGGAAAGTTGGTGGGGTAGCTTTTGGAGATTCTTACCTAAAGTGGGGAGAGTTTCCCTACTGACACCGGAAGGGGGAGCATTGTGAGCTACCGTGTCAAGAAAGCCATTCTGATCAGCAAGTTTGTGAAAGTACCCGAACCATCTGACCTGAATGGGAGGGATCTCTTACTCTACGTAGGAAAGACATAGGGGGTGTTCCTCAGTTGGATGGGCTGGCTATCTCCCCACCGTAGGTGGGGGAGATGCGAATCAGCGTAGGCAGCTCCCCGTGGAGCAGGGTGGTAAATTGGACTCATGCTCCTCTTCACTGGGAGAGGGGAGTCAGGGACCGGCCAAAGCCCAGGAGGTCCCATGTTCTCTCTTTAAGTGAAGGGGGGTCTAGGTGGACAAAAGCCCGGGAAGCCTCATGTTCCTTCTCAAAGTGAGGAGGGAGTCAGAGGTGGGCAAAATCCTAAAATACCCAACACCTAGACCCTGGGCCTGGTGGATACCCAAAGGGAAGCTGGCCAGCGCCGGAGAGAAATCCGCTGAGGGGAGCACCCTAGTAGCAGGGGGTGTGAGGGGATGACCGGAACCAGTAAACTATCGGTTCAGGTTCCAGGTGGGGCAAGAGAGAAAAATAACTCACACCTGGTCAGCCCCAGGGTATAGATCTGGGCTGGAGGGCTAGGTGCAGGAAGCTATCACTGACCTGGTCAGTAGAGAAGAGGGAGAAAGGTGCAAGACATCTGGGGTCATGGACCTTCCCTTTGGGAAGCAAAGGTCTTTGGGTGGCTAGGTGCCGGGTTATGGAAGCTGGCAACTGTTGGCACCCTTGGCCTGGTGCTGTTTCAGTGAACTAAGGTGGATCTGGTGGCGTGGCCGGGAATGCCACCCCCGGGGATGGAAGGGGCCACACCCCTCCGGTGGGCCTTTTGGATCAGCAAAGGAGATTCTACTGGAATCATAGGGCTTAGAGCAGGAGGGGGAACCACTGCAGTGCTGGGCCAGCGTCCAAGCTTTAGTTCCCTGAGCCCGGTGGTTTGTCAAAGGAATTATTAAAACCACCCTGACTTTAGGCTGAGAGGGGATCATGTTGAACATGGCCCTTCTTAGGGGGTTTTCTGAAACTTTTTGCTTTTTACGCCTGGTTTTTTGGCTGGCTCTCTGCATGGCCTTAGGACTCTAGGCACTTTCCCACTGTACTGCGGAGGCAAAGTGCGCAAGCCCTTCCTACACATGCTAGGAAGTGGTGCTTACGTGATTGGTTTAGTTGCCCTACCCGGAAGTGCCCTGTAATGAGGTACACCACATACCCGGGGCAGGTATGGCCCTGGTCCCTAGTGGGACACTGCACTGAGTGTGCCACCCACCAGAATAGATTGACCAACATGTATGAGGCCTGACAGTGGAAGCCTGTGGAGGCGCAGGTGCGCCTGCGCTCAGGGTGGCATCTCCCCCACCTGGCCAACCCTGGGAAGGCTTTACGCTACCCCTAGAGCATTCCCCCCAGAGGGTGGAGCAGATGGTAGGTAAAAAGCAAGGCAGGTACACAAGGGTGTTTTCCATACCCCGGTAGAAGAGAACCCTCATGTGGGTTTTCCCTACCCAGGAGGGTGGCTCTCCCTGGAGGTTGCTGATCCCCTTTGAGTGGCCTTAGGGCCCTAGATACTCTCCCACTGTAAGGATAGCATGAAAGGGCATGCGCCCTTCCTAGATATGTTAGAAAGTGGCACCAAACAGTGTGTACTTGCTGGCAAAATTGTGTTTTTATATATAACGAGCCTGTCATAGCAGGCCAGTGTGTGCGCACGTTGCACCATGGTGGTTTAATATGTCCTGACTCTATTACATCTGACCAGGGTCTGTGCACCTGCACAGAAGAGTTTATGTTACTTTGATATACAATGAGGCTGGCACAACCAACCAGTATGTGCACACTTGCACAATGGTGGTTTCATATATACTGAACCTGGCACAGTTTGCCTGCATGTGCACTCTTGCACAATGGTGTTTTTATATATATGCTGAGCCTGTCACAGCAGGCCTGTGTGGGCACACTTGCACCTTTTTAATGTTATTAAATTTGTTTCCAGTCTGCCCTTATGGGCTTCTACGTGCACCAGGGCACATGTGCCCAGGGAGTGAAGAATACCCATCTGTCTTTTCACTTCCAGTGAGAGCTGCTCTGCTCTGCCTACAGGTTACCTCCCTGCATCATGGCTGGCCTGGGCAAACTGCTTGCTGTTCTTCAAGGGCTTGTTGGCTTGCCTCCTGTTCTTTGAGGAGGTATCAGGGACATCAAAGACCTCCTGCAAGGGACCTTCACCTTCTACCTGTGTCATCTGGAGAGTGGTGCCCTCTTACACACCTACATCAGCTGCTGAACTCCACTTGATAGCAGCAGTTTGAGCATATAATTAATTATTGTGCCTGGAGACTGGATTTGCCTGGTGCAGAGCATTCAAAGTACTTCCTGCATTTAAAGGGGGTGGCCCTTCATCGGGGGGCCATAACACACATGTAGGCGTCTGGTTGGTAGTGGCGGGAACCTGCGTGGCTCGCATTTGTCAAGAGTGCAACATATCTCTTGTGCAACACCTGACTGCATGTGCATTGTGTGAGTTGTCAGTGTCACCGGTTGCGAACTTCAGAGGTGGGGGCATACCCGGAACACTACCGGATTGTACCTCATGCGGCACCGCTGAACTTGCATCTCTGTGTGTGTGATCGGATTGTCTGGTGCAACTCAAGTCATCCACACCAGACATTATGCCCCATTCCAGGGAGGTACAGGATTGGAACTCTTTGTGTGGTTGATCGTAATTGTCTAATGGGACCCAAGTCATTGCGCACCAGACTAGTACCTCATTCCAGAGGGATACTGCATTGGAAGCCTTTTTGTGTGTGAACAAAATTGTCTGGTGCAACTCAAGTCATCGTGCACCAGATGTTGTGCCTCATTCTAGGGAGGCCCGGCATTAAACACTTTGCGTGAGGGATCAGAATTGTCTGGTGTGACTCAAATCATCACGCAACAGACATTGTGCCTCCTTCCCAGGAGGTGCAGACTTTGTAACTCCTCGTGTGCAACCGGAATTGTTGGGGCAGCTCAAGTCATCACATCTCAGACATTGTACCTCCTTCGAGGGGGGGTGCAGAATTGGTAATTATTTGGTTATTGGAGTGCCCGGCTTGGCTGGGTGACACTGTGACTAGCATGTAGCCCCCTGCAACCCTCCCCCTGTGCTTTGCAGACCTCTAAGTGAACTTCCAGAGCAGGGGCCAAACCTTCTTGTGTTAACTGTTGCATGATCAGCCGTTGTATCTTTCTTCCCCACCTTGTCCTCGGGATCCTGAAAAGTGTGACTCCACAGCAAGCAGCCTAGTATGCGTGAAAAGGTTGCTTTCATCTCTAGCTCATGGGTGGGTGGGGGAGTAGGAACTGGTTGGAGGGTGGAGGAAGATTTGGGACCCAGATGGTTTGTGAACACCGTGACACTGACCTGCTGGATATCAGTGCACCCCTTTGGGGTGCTAGGAGCAAGTGTGTGCAAGTGCATGTTATTCTAGCCGCCTGATATCCATGGCACAGCATATCGGTGCGGAGTGAATGTGTGGGTGTGAATGCCGGTGATTGGTTATACAGCACGGTGGTGTTGCTGCATACGTTATTTCTTTGCCATAAGACTACCTGTGCAGTCCAGGCCGCAGAGCTATTTAAAAGTGCTGCAGTTCTCTGTGTGTACATATTGCTGCTAATGTTATGAACTGTGTGCACCCTACCACTGTGTGCTATTGAATTGGGGTAATTGGTAGGGTGGATCTTGTGTTGACAATGTTTGGCATCACATGGGGGTGCAGGGAGGGAAAGTATCATTTTTCTCATGCGTACATACTGTTTATGGTGTTTAACACAGTTGGGCGTAGTACTGCTAGTAATATTTCTAAACATGGTGTGGGGGTTAGTCCTCACTGTGTAATACTCAAACAATACTCCAAAAATTATCCTTGGATTCACACTAATAAATCTTTAGCTCAGTCCTGGTAGTGTGGCAAAGAGCAGTCAGGCTTTACTAAAGGAACATGTTTTAAGCATTTCAGAGGACCAGCATGGACGATAAGTAATTGACATGATTCAAAAGAAATCTGACACCACTTTATAAAAATAGAGCTTTTTTATTTTATTTTAGACAACAAAATTAACGGAATAGCATCAGTACAACCGAAGTTATAGACTTTAGACGCAATATTAAATCAGTAAAAAAATGTGCATTGAAAACATAACCTTGAGATCAATGAGAAAAAAATATTAGTGACAATGGGCCACTTCAAGGCCGAGTTACTTGAAACCTTTATAGGGGTAAGGTGGAGCGGGCCCTAACACCAGCCATAACAGTTAGTTCAATTTTACCTAGCCCATGAAGTCCAGGTGCAGATTTGTCCTGGCTGTCAGTGGCTCTAAATGGGAGCTGTGCTGGTGCTGATTTTACTGCTTACACAGTGCTGCAAAAAACATGATGCAAAAACACAGCAGGTGCTGAGTTGCCGAAGTCGGATGCGGGTTGCGCTTTGTCCTGTAGATGTAGCGCGAGTGTGGGTGTTGATTACTGGATTGGCAACCAACAAGCCTTGGCAGCAGTAAACACAATGGAAAGCTTTGGGAACTTCATGGGATCCAGGGGAGTGGAGGACCGGCCTGAAACTTCATGGCAGGTAAGACTATAACTCCCAGAAGACACTGGAACACCTGGATTTGGGTGATCCCACAGAGGGCCTGATGGTCGTTGAATCTTCAGATCCTGCATTTTTACCTGCATTTTACAGGGAACTACTACCACTAGTATTCTGCAGCATACATAGAAAGAGCAAAATGCCAGAAGTGATTGTTTGCTTACGGGAAGGTGTACCTTCCTGCACATAAACAATCATTTCAAAATGAAGCTTTGGCACTTCCGTGTGTGCTGCATTCTGCAGCACACACGGAAGTGCCAAATTGCCATTAGTGATTGTTTATGTGCAGGAAGGGACACCTTTCCGCACATAAACAATCAAACCCCTCAACGCAGACATCCTTGCACGATGGTGCAAGGATGCCAGTGTTGGCCCTCGGCAGCACAATTTAGCGTCAGCACAGGGGGAAACACAGTGGCGTGCCAGTTTCTAATAAATACAGTGCATCCCTGCATTTCTAAAGCGGCCCAGCGTTGCCAATTTTGGCACAGCAGCGCGCTGCACCACTTTTCAGTAAATCTGGCTCTTAGAGTCAGATGCAGTTGCTTTACTTTGACTGGAAATAAAAAGAGGTGTGGTTGAGGCATGCTTGGAGGTGTGATTAGTGTCAATTGCCATATAAGCTTTGCTAATGGAGGTCGCTGAGTAGTAGCACCTAATGAAGGCAAGATCAAAGAGGTTAAGGTGGCCGCAATGCCATTTTGCACTGCAGTGGGGCTGACTGATTTGAAGACGTTGTGTTTATAGTTGTTTGTGCAGAATTAGTTGTAGTTCCTGCAGGAGCTAATATTTTGTGTTCAGCAATGGTAGATCAATTGCCTTTTCTGCTTGGGTTCTTGGAATTGGAGGCTGAGATGTTAATATTTTATTTCAGGTTGTATCAGTTTACTGACTATTCTACTGATTTGGCTTTCTGTGAGATCATGTTTTCATCTAGCTATTGCTGTACAAGGGCGCTGTCATGGAAAATTGAGTACTAGTCATGGTTGAAGCTGATGTTGCTGTTGTGTGGTTGTTTGTTAGCTCTGAATGAGATGTGTATGAAGAATTAGCAGTGAATTCAGACAGATGTTGGCTACTATATTGGGTAGGGAGCTCCGGGCAATAGTTGTGTCTAATTTGCTAGTTGCTGTTCTTGCAATTGCTATTAATGCTAAATCACTGTTTATTTTATTGGATTCAGGTGTTGTGAAAGTAGAGGTGATTGTGCTTTCTGATCCTGTTCCTGCTACTCCGTGGTTGTTAGTAGGTTCTGAAGTAGTTGATGCTATCACTGTGTCACTTGTAGATGTTGAATCTGTCAACAACACTGTGTGGACAGCACTCAGTACAGTCCCTGTGGTGAATGAGTATGCTTTTATCGCCAATACATGAGTACTACTTATTATTGAGTTGGTGCTCAACACTAACATAGTTACTTGAACTGAACTGGAAACATAGGGGGTGTTGTTATGGCAAGGTTAATAGTATGCTTATTGTTAGTTTTACAATCTGCTTTGCTGTGGGGTTCTTTGGTTTTGCTATTGTAGAATTCAGTTTTGTTGGATTTTCTGGACTCCCTGGTTCTATTGTTATTGGTTGCTGTGCTAGGCCATTTATTAGATGTATGTGCAGAAATGTTTGTGGGCCCTGAAGTAATTAATGTTTGCTGTTCATGCTTTCTGATTACTTCAAAGGCAAGTGTTGAACCTTCATGACTGTTTATGATTTTGGGCAGAGTAGTTGATGCACCTGAGCTGCTGACTGCTCTAGCTGCTGGCATGGTTTGACCTTCTAGGAGATGCGAGAGAGTTCATGGTCACTGAACTATCGTTATTGACTGAAGCATGTGTAGCTGTCAAGTAGATAAGCAAAGGCTCTGTCAGATGTATAGAAAGATTTATTTGTACGCTCATAAATATATTGTCCTTCTTGTTTATTAGTGAGGTCTGAGATAGCTGTATGTCTTTGAATGTTTCTTTCTCCTGAAAATGTTTATCCATCTCTGTGGATTTTAGTTGGTTCTGAGCTGCTACTGGGCTGATTGTGGCAAACGAATGGTAGTTGTGAAAGGTGATGTTCCTTCAGAGAGTATGGTCAAATTGAATTCTTTAGTTGTAACTGTTTTACTAATAGGTATCACAAAGAATTGAGGGTCCAGTGTTTTCTTTTTGTTTTTTGAAACTATATTAGTTTTGCTAGGTATGGTTGTTTGCTCTGGGATTATTGAATAGCTTTGTTGTGAGTATTGAAACTGATGTTTGTGGGATGGTGGTTGTGCCTTGTTGACTTCTATACATTGATATATTTTGAAGAAACTTATGTTTGTACAACACAGTTGATTACCTTTGCAACACTTTCTGTTTCTGCACAACTCTTTGTGCTTTCTGTTCTTGATACTCCTTGTCTGTTGTCTTAATTATGTGGTGAAGCACATCAGGGCCAGTGCTCTGTATCCACTATGGATTGCACATTTTAGCTTGACATCTTTTTTAAATGGTGAGTTTTTACACGGTTTTACACTTGTAGCATAACGTGTATTTGTAAAGCGTACATTCACCCAATGCTATCTTGCCTCTGAATAGAAGATGTTTATTGTTACCCAACTCAATGGTGCTCATTTTATTGACCTAAGAAGAATGAAAGGCTGAGTGGACCCACCAGGATTTAAACCTGTGACCATGAGGTTGAACACAGGCCCACACAGTGGGTGCATTAGTCCACTAAGCCATCAGACCCGGCTAATAATGCGATAATGTACTGCGAAGACACTGTACATGCAGCTTATTTCTCATAAGCGTGGCTGCCATGCAGTCTGTACATCCCGTCCGCCGCTAGGACGCAATGCCCTTGTATCATGATTGTCCAGTGGAGACAGTTCTAGGGCTCCAGACAAACAATCACATTAACTATGCACCTCTGACACAGTGATATATTAACAGTGCTTTCATTATATAAAGTGCCTCTGTGCTACATTCGGCAGAGGAGCACTTCTATTTATCCTGGAACGCGGTGCACTTTTACTGAGATGCAGCCCTGATGACTCTGACCTACATCCTGAAAAGGGTGATAGCCTGTACTCCATCAGAGTGGCTTCCTTGCACTCCTTACCCACGTATGGAAGTACGCTATCTCAATAGAAATGGCAGAGTGTATTCCCACTATGCTCTCGATAGTGTAGGTAGTAACAGATAGGAGTGTCACAAAATAGTGACATTATCATGGTTGACTTGTTTATTTTTTTTTATCATTCTTATAATGCTGGTTACCATTCTTTGTTTTATCTACCTAATAATTGCAGCTCAAGCTTTATATATAAAGATACAATTGTTTCAATAAATGTTTGAAAAGCTATTTTTGTATTTCTCTTCTGTCTTACCTTGGGTATGCAAAGTAACAACAAAAGGGTTGATCTGTTTCCACAATTTCCTCGTGAATCTGGGTAGTCATGTTTAAGGGTGCTGATACCATTTGTACCATGGTAAGGTTAGGAGTTCAGGTGCGGCACTGTGAGGTAGGTAAGAATTGTGTCAGCATTTCCTTATGGTATAGACGGACTAAGACCCCATAGGCTGAAGTCTATGTTGACCTACTTAATTCTTAGGAACTTTATAAGTTAGAGGCACCCATTTGTTGTAAACAAATGTTGGTCACATCTAATTTATATGTTGCTGTTGTGTAAATTGGTATTGGGTAGTGATTTGTATATACCTGGATATTGCTTGTCTTGAGTCATTTATTGTTTCTTTGAGTGTCACTCCAGGCTCTGAAGGTGTGGTTAGCAGCACAGAATATCCTGCTACTCTTGAGTTATTTGTTCTTGCTTTGCAACTGGTGGTTGGCTTTCCACTGGCCAGTACAGTTTCAGAAGATATGTTTGCCCCATTGTTGGTGGCAGAAGGTATTAAACTAATCCTGGCTTCAGAGCTGCCTATTACTTCAGACCACATTGTAATTCTGCTTTGACTCGCTGTAGCTTGTGGCATTGTATTTACAGATGCTGGGCGATTATTGGCTCTACTGTTGTTTGTAGTATAATGCTTCTAGTTGACTAAGGTCAATTTATGGAGGGATCTGCACTAGTGGGGGTACCTTTGGTAATAACAGTGTGGCCCCTACCATTGCTAAGTTATCAGTGCTCCTTTCAATTTCAATTTTATTTGTTTTTCCATGAATATCGCAATTTGCTCTCTGTTACTGGTGTGTGAAGAATTGTAGGAAATTGGGCTATTAGTTATGTGGCCTGCACAAGTAATAGTCCCACAATTGTGCATACTGGGAACTAAACACCCCATTGTAGCGCTTGACTCTCACAGAGTAGCAGCGCAGAGTAGTCCAAGGCCTACACAAGGGAGATGGTGTGGGCTAGTACCCATCATTCATCTGCATGCAATGTTAACATTCAATAAATGATTGTCCAAGGAGTACTTTTTCTTTACAAAAAAAGAAGTGCTTTTATAACACACATACTACTAAATACTACACAATAATTAACAAATATATGCATTTGCAGATGGAAAATGCCTCCTATACCATTTTATGATCATCAGTGGCCCCGAAAGAGGTCTTCCAAAAATATCAAGTGAGTATCACCATTTGTACTGAAATAAAACATATTTATATACCTTTAGTAGCAGTCATTGTCATCATTGCAGTAACCAATAAAGCATGTAAAACCCTAATAGTAAACCAATAATACATTTGTCATGAATAAACCCTGTGTTTGTGCATTTCCTATACAACTGCAGTTATAAGAACATCATATTGATTTAACATTACACTGCAACCATACACTTGGCCCATAGAGGGCCCTTTATACCAGTATTACAATTAACCACCTTTAGGCCTTTCAGGCCCTCATGAAGGTCACCATACACATGGCCTCTAGAGGGCATAACACTCCCAACTATAGAGTAAAAGCTCCAGCCATGGGAGTGTTTGGAAACAAGGAAAATTCAGGGAAGGTGATTGTTTTGGAGTACCCCCATCTTAGGATGGTGACTTTGGAAATGCATTTGGGGGGAAAAAATGCATTCTCCTAAGTTTATTGGTGACGATCCCATCTTTCTGGGGCCACCACAAGGGGAGAAATAGCTTGAAACAGGCCCAGCAAGACATAGGGCCTCATTCCGACCCGGACGGGCGGTGGATGCCGCCCGCCGGACGGAAACCGCCCAAACACCACCCCGTGGTCAGAAGACCGCGGGGGGCATTTCAACTTTCCCGCTGGGCCGGCGGGCGATCTGCAAAAGATCGCCCGCCGGCCCAGCGGGAAAGCGCCTTCCACGAGGATGCCGGCTCCGAATGGAGCCGGCGGAGTGGAAGGTGTGCGACGGGTGCAGTGGCACCCGTCGCGCTTTTCAGTGTCTGCTAAGCAGACACTGAAAAGCAATGTGGGGCCCTGTTAGGGGGCCCCTGCAGTGCCCCACGACACCCGTTCCCGCCAGCCAGGTTCTGGCGGTGTAAACCGCCAGAACCAGGCTGGCGGGAAGGGGGTCCGAATCCCCATGGAGGATTCCCATGGGCAGCGGGAAACCGACGGGAGACCGCTGGTTTCCCGTTTCTGACCGCAGCGTTACCGCCGCGGTCAGAATTCCCATGAATGCACCGCCAGCCTGTTGGCGGTGCATTCGCGGCCCTCCACCCTGGCGGTCATAGACCGCCAGGGTTGGAATGAGGGCCATAATGTGGCGATCCTTCGGACTCATGCATATTATATCAGCAGCTCTCCCGCTGAGCCAGGGAGAGTCACATCTGGTTTTCTTTTTAGTTTATTCTCTTTTTTTAGAGGCCTCGCGCTGTATTTCCTGTATCGAGTTGCCAGGATCCATCTGGGTCACCTCGCATGTGCAAATTACCATGTTCGTGGACAGCTCAGTGAGCCCACCAACGGCTGTTCCCACAGGCTCCTTGACCCGGCAGCACTCCAGTGCAGCAGCCTTCTGGTCTGACTGCTCCTGTGGGCAGGTGCTTTGTTGGTGGTTGGCCTTCCCGCTCCCACCAGACATGGGCATGTGGAGAAGAGGTGGCCAGCCATGTGGGGGGAGTGTGGCAGTGCTACCCCTTTAGTCTTCCATTCCATCAAGGCACAGGGATAGGGTCCTGGGGCCCTTCTTGCCTCTCAAGGGGGTGGGGTGTGGGAACACTTCTCGAGTTTCCTCGCTCTGCAGCATCAGGGGTCTGGAGATGGGCTAATCATAGGGTGCTCCGTCACTACTCCAACCCTGTCCCAACACTCCTGCACAGCATGCTGGGACAGTCCAAAATGACGTCATCCAGGAGTCACTGGTCACATCAGCTCCTGGGGCTTCAGCTCCACCCCTCACTGACATCACTGCCAGGGACTTGCACACAAGAATTTGAAAGAGAGTCCCCCGTTGGGTTGGCTCCAGTTGTCTGGGAACTATCCGTTGTTCACTGGGCTTGCCCATTCTTGGTACAGTGTAACAGCTTGATCATTGGTGCAGATCATTCCACCCCACCCCTTTCCTCCTCAGTAGCTGGGAAGTACTGATAATTTCTCCTTTTTGGTTGGGTGGCCTTTGTTACTGCTGCTGGAGAAAATGGGCACAGCAGGGTGACAAAAGGCCTGGGCTCTTATCATGAGCTGAGCCAGGGAAATATGAACGCTTTGAATGGCCCATAAGAAGTATAGATATCATTTTGGGGCTTACATAATTGATTTTCGCAATCAGGTTACACCCCAATGCAAAATGCCAATGGTCTCTGTATGCCAAAGAGCAGTGGAACTACACTCTAAGGCAGTTCTCTCCCTATGTGTGCAATAGAATGTCACTATAGGCAAAACAGTAAGTCACACTGACTTTCCCTATTAGTGTACACTAATTTTTTAAGTCCTGCAGAGTTCCCACTGAAAAGGCTACCTGTACTCCATTACCATGCTGTGCACGACAGTAGTCTCCCACACGCAACCCGCACATGTGTGCACATGCAAGTTGTTAGCCTTGGCATCATTGGCATGGTCTCCTCTAACTTTTTGCCTCTACTTCCCAGGTTGTTTCTGTGTGCTGGACTCTGTTTTTGCTGTTTTTTGTTTGCTCTGGACACTTTTACCACTGCTGACCAGTGCTAAAGTGTAAGTGTTTCCTGTATAAATTGCATGTGTACATTGGCTATCCATGATTGGCATATTTGATTTACCAGTAAGTCCCTAGTAAAGTGCACTAGATGTGCCCAGGGCCTGTAAATAAAATGCTACCAGTGGGACTGCAGCACTGGTTGTGCCATCCATATTAGTAACCCTGTAAACATGGCTCAAACCTGCCACTGCAGTGTCTGTGATTGCAGTTTTAAACTGTCAATTCGACTTGGCAAGTGTACCCACTTGCCAGGCCTAAACCTTCCTTTTCTCTACATGTAAGGCACCCCTTATGTAGGCCCTAGGTAGCCCCATGGGCAGGGTGCAGTGTATGTTAAAGGTGGGACGTTTACTTATGTGTTTTACATGTCTTGACAGTGAAATACTGCCAAATTCGGTTTTCACTGTTGCAAGGCCTATCTCTCTCATAGGTAAACATGGGGGCTGCCTTTAAATAGGATTAAAATGCAGATTACCTTTGGGAGCAGAGAGAGATGTGGAGTTTGGGGTCTCTGAACTCACAATTTAAAAATACATCTTTTAGTGAAGTTGTTTTTTAGATTGTGTGTTTGAAAATGCCACTTTAAGAAAGTAGGCATTTTCAGGCTTAAACCATTCTGTGGCTCTGCTTGTTTGTGGATTCCCTGTCTGGGTCAGTTCGACATCTCTCCTCTAGACAGTGGCACAAAGGGAGCTGGGGTGTAGCCTGCATATCCTGATGGGCCATCTGGGCTGAGGGGAGAGGAGGAGTGGTCACTTACATCTGACAGGGTTCTGCCTGCCCTCACACAATGCAGTCTCCAACCCCCTGGTGTGTGTCTGGGACCTGGTCTGGGCAAGGCAGGATCTTGAAAACAACAGAGACTTTCTTCTGAAGTAGGCCTACTTCAAAGGCAGAAAGGAGTTTAAGAAGAGCACCCAAACCCCCTGAAAATCAGATTACTTCTGAAACCAAGAGGTACCTCTGCCAAGGAGAAGAGCTGGCGAAGCTGGAGGAGGTGTACTGCCCCATTGCCTGTTACTGTGCTTTGCTGGGTTGGCTCGCAGTAGCTGCTTCTATGTGAGAGAGGACAAAGACTGACTTTTGTGTGACTTTCCACTGGTGAAGAATCTCCAAGGGCTTGAAACTGAGCTTGCCTCCTGTTGTTGAAGTCTCAGGGACAACAAAGACTTCTCTCTGCCAGCACTTGGGCTTTCTGCTGAGAGTCCTGCCTGCCAAGTGGTACCCTAACCTGTCTCTGGGTCCTCGAAAGGTGCAGCTGGTGGGAAAGGATAGAAATCCACGCAAAGACCGCTGTTCAGGGAAACATTCAAAGCACCACCCACTTTGCAGCTGAAAAACAACACACCACCTGCCTCGCGGCTTAAATCGACGCTCCCCCTGCATCGCGGCTGGGAGATCGATGCAACGTGGCTGGAGAAACGACGTGCAACACCTGCAGCGGCTGCTGTTAACGGTGCAAGCCCCCATGCAGCGCGGTTTCTTGACACGTGCGACCGGATTTTGACGCAAGATCGCTGGGTGTGGAAAATCAATGCAAAGCCTGCCAAGATCCGAGGTGCCTGTCCGGATTGATGCATCGCTCTCTTGCGGGAGAGAAAACGACGCACGCCGACCCAACTGGAGGAGGAATGAAACATGCTCTCGCTGGCGAGTGAGAAACCAACGCATCGCTGCCCTTTTTTAGACTCACACTCGCCTGTGCAGCTTCATTTTGTCGCTACCCAGGTACTGTTGTACACTAACAACGTTCTCACTGTCTTCTAAAGGATTTAAGACTCTTTTGCTTTTTAAATTCATAACTTGACTTGTGTATGTTGGATTTTTGTCATTTTGGTCTTGTTTTGTTTAGATAAATACTATCTATTTTTCTAAACCTCTGTTGTGTCATTTTGTAGTGTTTTCACTGAGTTACTGTGTGTGTTGGTACAAATACTTTACACCTTGCTTCTGAAGTTAAGCCTGCCTGCTTGTGCCATGCTACCAAGGGGATGAGCAGTGGTTAACTGAGGGTGATTCTCCTTTACCCTGACTAGAGTGAGGGTCCTTGCTTGGACAGGGGGTAACCTGAACACCAAGCAAAGACCCCATTTCTAACACATGTACAATTGTATTCATGTGTAATTAACAAAGTACCCCTTACCCTTTCTGCATTGCATCAGCCTTATCTTAATAGGAGAACCCTGGCAGTAAACATGCACAGTCCATTTTCCATATAATTACCATTGGTGAGACACCGGTAGTGAGACTGTAAAAAGTCCAAAATTGGGAGATCAAAAAAAGCAAACAATATGAGCGTACTGAAGGGGTAGAACCTAATTGCAGCAAGAATCATCAGTGTTTCCAGATGCTGCTATTATTCTCTGTGGAATGAAGCTCAATGTCATTTTAAAAATGGACAGGTCCATTGTGGGAATTATAGGTCTTGTTGATTTTTTCTCCGGTTGTTTCCACAAAGATCCCCATTTTACATTCCTGGCTGTTGGTGATTTCTAAGGGGTCAAATAACTCTGTTCTACCAACTGTGATCTCTGTTGTCAGCACAACTACTGTGTGATTTATGGCCACTGACACTAATGATTCTGCTGACACACAGGAAGAAGAGTTTGTGTCAGTTGTCCGAGGCACTAAGACCCATATTCGTTGGCTTCTGGTGCAGGGCAGCACAGCAAGTCACCTGTGTCAATGGAAAAGAGCAGGAATACAACGCATTTAGGGGCAGATGTAGCAAAACTAGGTTTTGCGACTCGGAAATTGCGACTCCGAGCGACTCTCAATTTCCGAGTCGCAAAACCATATGCAGAAAGGTGTCTCAGACACCTTCTGCGAGTCGCTATGGGGTCGCAAAGACCCACCTCATTAATATTAATGAGGTGGGTCGCAATTTGCCCCCCCATAGCGACTCTGGGCACTCACTGGGGGGAGGCCTGCTGGGAACAGAAGACCTCCATGTCCGTGACTGCTTTTAAATAAAGCAGTTTTTTTTTTCAAGTGTAGCCCGTTTTCCTTAAAGAAAAACGAGCTGCACTTAAAAAAAAATACCGAAACCTTTAGTTTCGGATTTTTTCAGGGCAGGCAGTGGTCCCTTGGACCACTGCCTGCCCTGAAAAAATAATTTTGGGTCCAGTCACAAAGGGGAAGGGGTCCCATGGGGACCCCTTCCTGTTTGCGAGTGGGTTACCATCCACTTCAAGTGGATGGTAATTGCGACTCCATTTGCGACCGCGTACGCGGTCGCAAATGGAATTGCATACCACTGCGACTCGCAAATAGGAAGGGAACACCTCTTCCTATTTGCAACTCGGAAATGCATTTTGCGAGTCGGTTCCGACTCGCAAAATGCATTACTGCATAGCAAACACACAGTTTGCTACATCTGGCCCTAAAGCACTACAGCGCATTCCTGTCCTTTTTCACTGTGTTGGTGCCATTTTAGCAACCTAGCGCCAATGCAGACACCCTTCCACCATGCTGCAAGTGTGTCTGTGTTGTAGGCAGGATTGTTTTTGTGCAGGAAGGGGCACCTTGCAAGCTCTTGTAAATTTGGGGATGCATCAAAATCCATTGGGTGTTGCTTAGGAACCGCAGCACCAATAGTACTCCTCCATGGAACTCCCCCCTTGCACAGAATAAGGCAACGCAGCGTTTTGTCTATCTAGGAGGCCATTCAAAGCCACGCAATGTGGATTTGCGGCGCCTCATAGATATGAGTTCAAGGTTTGTGCAGCCGTTGCTTCACAAAAACTGATGCAAAATGGCGGCCCAAGGGTCTCATAAATATGCCCCTAGGAATCGAGATGCTGATGATGGTTTTGTAACAGCCACCGCAATGTTGGTGGAATGGAACCCAAGTATGTCTTGTGATTCTTTGCTGTACCCCACAGTCAATGGCAGAAAAAGTGCAGGGCGTGCTGTCTCTTTTGCAGTTTTTCCACACCCTTTTTCAGGTGTGGAAGCATGGTACATAGCTTTAGCTTCTTCTGTGGCAGTGCTGGTGATGGGAGTGTGCTCGGTACCATACTTGCAAGATAGATTAGGGAAGGATATAAATATTTATAGGCAGGACATTTGAACCCTTAGATTGACGTACTACTGCTATGTATTACCACATTTGTAGACCTCTATACATCATTAGGAACCATTTCTGACAATTGACATTGTAGGACAGCATGCAAATACCACCAGAACCCCATATTGAATGCTTTATTTGTGCCCTCATGGTCGAGAAAGGTTTACTGATAGTGAGAGGATGAGCTGGGTGTCGTCAACGTAGGATACAATGTTCAGTCCATGGGATCTGATGATGTTGGCCATGGTTGGGATGGCATATAGATGTTGAACAGTGTATGGCTGAGGAACGAGCCTTGAGGGACTCAGTAGATGATGTTATTGGGCTCTGAGGTGAAAGGTGGTAGGCGGATTCTCTGTGTTCTTCTGGTGAGGAAGAAAGCTATCCATTCGAGGGCATCTCCTTGGGTTCCAGTGTGATGAAGCCACTTGATAAGGGTGTTGTGGGATACAGGGTTGAATGCTGCTGAGAGGTCGAGGAGGATCAGGGGCGCTATTACTTCCCGGTCAAGGACAGTTCTGATGTCGTCAATGGCAGTGATCAAGGTGGTTTTGGTGCTGTAGTTGGTGCGGAATCCAGATTGGGAGGAGTCCAGAATATTGTTGCTTTTCAGGTATTCGGTGAGTTGACGGTTGATGACCTTTTCAAGAACTTTGTCAGGGAAGGGGAACAGAGAGATGGGATGGTAATTACTGAGTTTGCTGGGATAGGCAAATGGTTTCTTGAAAATGGGTTTGGCTTCTGCGTGTTTCCATTGTTCGGGATAGTGGCCATGGGTATGGATGAGTTGAAGATGGTGGTGAGATAATTGCTGAGCATCAGGCACCTGAGGTTGAAAATGTGGTGGGGCCAGGGGTCTGTGGGAACTCCTGACTCCACAGAATCCGTGCTTTGTATGGTGAGCTAGTCCCAGGTGGTGAGATGGTTGTCAGAGTTTGAATTGTTGATTGCACCTTTGGGAGCGAGGAGGCTGAGGGTGTCAGTGGCGTTGGGTTGGGATTCAAGGCTTTTGCATATAGTGCAGATCTTGTCATGGAAGAAGTCTGTCAGGGTATTGTAGAGTTTTTGAGAAGGGGTTAGATGATGCTGAAGAGTGCATTACTGCAGTTAGATTGGCTTCAATGCAATTGGCTAGGGTGCTCCTTTTTGCCTCTTTCAGTATAGGTGGTAGTGGTTGAGGGCTGACCTGAAGGTGGCTCAGTCTGTGGCTCGGTCTGTGGACTCCTTGCTTGTGTGCTATTTCCTTTCTAGTCGATTGCAGTTGTGTTCCATGATTCTCAGTTTTCAGTGGTATACCAACTGGTCAACTCCATTAACTCCATTAATTATGGCGTGGGAGGAGGGAAGGGCTCAGGGTGGTCGGGGCAGGGCTGGTGAGAGGCAGGAAGTGAGAGGAAAGGAGCAGCGGCAAAAACAGCAAGAAAACTGAGAAGAAGGCAGTGGAAGCATCAGAAAACAACAGGCAAATAAAGAGCAGGAATTTACTGAACAGTGGTTGAAACAGAACAATACAATTATGGTAGTAATATAGGACTTACAGACTAAGTGGGGGCTCAACACATACAATTTCAACAGAAACTCAAGGACTATGCAGAGGGGAATACAGTAAAGTTAAATGGTTAACAGTTGTTAAACAGTAAAAGTAAAACGGAAATGAGCAAAGCAAAATGACAAATACAGTCACTGTGAAGGAGCACGCAAGACCACAGCAAGGAGAGCTGGCATGAAGAGTGGGTTTGAGAGTCCTATTTTCATACCCTGGTGCCCTTCTCCTGGAAAGTAGGAGAAGTTTCTGGAAAGGTTCTTTGAATTCCTTGGAATTTCCTGACTCACCTGTCCTGGCTCCAAGCTGGCTGCACTGACAATACAGGGTTGTTAGCCTTATTGTAAGGAGAAAGGGCACATCCTATTCAAGTGCAAGTGGAGCTGTGCTCAGCTCTGCCCCCCATCAAGCCAGTTAATCACCCACTGAGGCTCATCTATTCCCACTGTTGTGTGACTGCCTGGGAGGAATTCACGAAGTCTTAGTGTTGTTCATGTGACTCAAGACAGATTGCAGGAACAAAGGGCTAAGGGCAGGAAAATGCCAACCTTCTAAAAGTGGCATTTTCAAAATTGTAATGCTAAATCTGACTTTACCATTAAAGATAAGAGCTGCAGGCCCACTGGTAGCATTTAATTTACAGGCCCTGGGAATATGATATACCACTCTACAAGGGACTTACAAGCAAATTATGTCAAATGGGCATAAACCAATTAAACCATGTTTAATTGGTTTATTGGTTTATGTTAAGAAGCACTTTAGCACTGGATAGCAGTGGCAAAATGCACAGAGTCCTAAGGCCACCAAAGCAAATTCATCAAAAAAGGTGGAGGATAAAGGCAAAAGGTTTGGGGGTGACCCTGCAGAGAGGGCCATTTCCAAGAGGGAGCATCATCTTGTTAAATTCTGAGGGCCCATTTCACCTAATGCTATAGAATTGGCTAAATTGTGTTTTCTACACCTTTTATTTCCTGGAGAAATATGGTAGAATTTAAATGCTGTGCTTCTTATGATTAAGGGGCTCCTTTATAGATTTTCAAGCATTCTGCCATCACACAAGGTCAGAAGAACACCTGCTGTATTAAGAGACCACCTCCAGCCTTCCAGGGAAATCTATGCCTTCAGTTCACCTACCAGTGTTACAGAAGCACTGATGGCAGGGCAGAATGCCAATCAGGTGTGTGTAATTTTAGGGCCCCTCACTATACTAGTTTGTATTTCACAAAATTAATTGATGAGAGTGTATTTGTGAAAAACAAGACAAAATGATAGCACATAGAGTTTTCTCTTTGTGCCTCATGGTATTTAATTGTGACTTTCATGCCTGTACCAGGCAGAATGATCTAGTGATGGTCACTCACTCCAAATAGGGCAGAATACTGTCATCGTGAACCAGAGGTCATGTGAAAGAAAAACTGTCAGGTCAACAGTTTCCATCAGCAGATTTCCACCTGATCTTCACCTGTGGAAAACCTGCTGTTCTGCCACCTTTTAATAGGGTGGCAGAGCCAAGAAGTTGCCAGAGATTTCTGGGCAGATGTCTTTCATCCATCAAACTCTAAATGACTGTCTACGTTTATTAGATTCTTTCTTTTCAGGTATTTGCTAATACTGGCATCTGAGAGGTTTTTATCATCTGGATAGTGCCTGGATAAAAATTATTTAGGGAGGTTTTACATTTTGGAATTCAGTGCTACTATTTCTTCATTCTCAATATCTATACCTTGAGCAATTTGATAATCACTTCTAGTTTCTTCACGACAGGCAAGCATTTGGACAATTGTGTTAACAGCATTTGATTACATTTAATACTTTCATTTTACTACTTTCAAAATCATCTTTTAGCCCCATGAGTGCCCTAAGCATATTAGTCATTTCTGTAAAACATTTACCGGAGCACACCACATCCATATCCATGGTCAATATGCTTGTTTTTTTGTAATCAATCAATCAGCTTTGTGTATTCCCCCATTTCTTCATTGTCCGTTTCATGCTTTAGAAGTCACTATTATAACTTTGTTTGATTAGTACTTAAATCCCACCCCAGTGTATTCCAGAGTTGTAGCAGTCTTCTGTTCTTAAACCTAACATTTTAAGGTTTAAAGTACTCTAAGAATCTTTAATGCCATAAATGGATATGATTCACCATCCAGTTTAGCACTGTACCTTCTCATTGAGTACACAGCACTCCTCCACGTGAGCATCATGAAATAGTCATCCCAATTCTGCCTGAGTCTTCTATAGCTCATTCAGGTACATATATTTACTGAAGGATACCCCAGGAAAATTGGAGAAATAGGCAAATGAGCTCGCTGTATAAAAGATTCTGGTGTATGTCCGATCGTGGGTCTCACAGGACACCCCAAAGACTACAGGTTCTGGATAGACTGACAGAGGGGGACTATTGGGAACTCAACAATTTATCAACATTTGAGATAATTTACATTAGATGAAAGTCAATAATGAGAGTTGGATTACATTTTAAAATCTTTATTAAGTTTTTCAGCGATTAAATTATTTTATGAGCAATTTCTCAAATTCTCAATATAATTACAGAATAAAACATGAAACATGTTCCATAAAATCAAACCCCTGGTCTAAGCTAATTCAGAGTGAAAAGAAAGCATCAATAGAACCCAAAAAGAGCTCGGGCCTTGAGAGGTGAAAGCATAAGAGCTGTAACAGAATTTCCCATAAAGAGAGGCTCAAGAAACTCAGTAAAGTGTCAAACAGCAAAACTACAAATAGAATTTAGTAGTTTCTATTGTGAATCTGAGATGCATCAGAAAACAGTCTAAATCAGAACGTATCTGAATCACTCTGCGATAGGGACTCGTCTAGTATGTCCTTCTCTCTCTCTTTTAGCCTGGGAGCACACACTTATACAATTTTTAAAAAGTAACAAGTTGCGAGTCTTGCTGAGATAATTTCTGATCTTAGCCAATGAGATGTCCATGTCTTCATGGGAACAGGACAGCGTCATCGATTTAGCATGTTCAACAAAGAATGTCCAAAACACAAAGACACTATTCTCTGCAACATTATCGATATTTCACTCTTTTTCTCCCAGTGCTATACTCTATGAGACAAAAACAAGCCAAGGTAAGTACAGCACATTCCACAATGGGATCCTTCCCGTTCTTATAATGCCTTCAGTGATAGAGCCTATTCATAAAGAAACATTGTATTAAGATTAATCTAACATTGTAGTCATTTGCTACATTGGTCAAATGGGTAGCAAAGCTAAGACCTAACACTCTCTCCATTCATTCTATTGTTGTAATAAGACATTTGTGTCATAAAAAGATATACACTTGTGACCATAACACAGGTCACAATTAACAAACAGGAGAAAAAAATGAAAAGTATGTGTTTGTCAGCAATTTGAACTTAATACACATCTCTATACAAGCTTGTTTATGAGCAGTCATTGATTTAGACCTAAAAAACCTCTCGTGCAGGTAATTATTCATTTTAAACTAGTAAGGCTATTAAAACATAAACCTGGAAAATCCAGGATCCTTGAGAATGAACAGAACGCAACACACATAGAGAGAGAAAAAAACAAAAAGAAATGAAAGTATTTCTCCTCCTTGTGCCACTCTAACACCACCCTTGGAGTAGCGTTAGATTTTGGCGCTGCCTCAGGTTTACGAAACTCGTAAATCTGGGGCAGTGTCGAAATGCAATGGAACGCCCCTTCCAGGCAAAGTGCTGCATCTGAAGGGGCCATATTCACAAGGTTGCATTAAGCTACAAAAAGTGGCTTAACGTCACCTTGCAAATATGGTGCAGAGCATATCACTACAGGAGTGCCACCAAAAGTGGGGCTCCAGTGGCGAAGGGCTTTTTAAATGAGTCCCTTAGTTTGTAATCAGGCCCAGCTTTAGGGCTGTGGGAATGGTGCAGCAGCATCTGACCTGGGGGTGGAAGGGAGTGGGGCTGTGTGTAGAAATAACATGCATTTAATTTAAAAGCACCTACTGCAAAGTTCCTTGTGTGTCAAGCAGTTTTCATGCAACATTAAAAATGCCTAGATAACTCTGGTGATTAATGTTCCTGCTTAAGAGACATCGGAATTTTATTGATAGCAGTTGTGACTCATCTTCATTTAGCAAAGAGGGTTAATATGCCTGCTGGCAAGAACACATACCATGCAGATCACAGAACCATATTGCATGTGGATAGCACAGTTGGTTACTGCTTTTGCTACAGACATTCTTTTGTTACTTGCAGTTCCTGAGTTGCAATCCTAGTATATCTGAGTGACCTATGAACTGTCATCAAAGAGCTGAATGCAAACTACATGGTATAGGTTAGAACGTTATGTTTTTTTTTCACAGTCTTTTATTATCCTAATGTTAAAAAGGTTTGTTTAGGGAGAAATAAGTTCTTATTAGTAACCTCAATCACTATGATGAGTTATAAAGTTATATGAGTTATAAATAATGAGTCTGAGCTTCCCCTGACCAAACACTCTTAAAATGTACTGCCTACCAGTATGAATGACATGCGATTCCTACACCTGGCAATCCTCATTACCTCATTATTTTATTTAAGATTTTCTTTAGGCAGATTTAGACATATGATTTCTTGTCTCCGCATAATGTGTGTGTAATGCAAAGTGCTCCAACACCATACAGTGGTATGAGTAACACTATAAAAACCAATTAAATACATGCAAAGGAGGGGCTATGGAGAGATGAGGGACACTCTTGGAGGGCTGTAGTGAGGGAATCTATGAAGAAGGAAGTCATTGTGGGTGCCAAAATAGATTCCCGCATCAGGCGCCACCAGCGCTAAAGCCAGCTCTGCTTGTAATAGGGCTTCAGTTAGGAAGGGGACACTAACATCTAAAGGTTTCTGCTGGAAATCACAGACTCTGGCATATGTTAAGTAACATGTTGTAGATTATAAAAGAGAGGCCAGCAACGCAAATTGTGCTCAATCTGTAGTGGGCTGAGTCACCCCTGTGTTTGCCCCCTTACTGGCAGTGTAATCCTGTGTGGGTTACAGTGACTGTAGAATCAGGCTGTAACCTACCTAAAATAGGAGCAGGAGTTTGGGTGTTTTTTGAAGGATTGATGAGTGGATCTTCTAATGCCAAATTAGCATCATTTTTTGATGCTAGTGTGGAGTTAGAAGTCCAAAAACGCGATGCCAGATTTACAAAGTGAAGCAATGCATGCATTGCACCATTTTGTAACCTTTTGTGCTACATTATGCCTGAGCCAGGCATAATGTATGCAAAGTGGACATTCCCCGTTAGGGGGGCCAAAAAAATGACTCAAGTAAATCTCACAGATTTCCTTGCGCCATTTTTTTCCTGGACTTTTAATGCCTGCTCAGAGCAGTTGTTAAAAGGGGTATGCCATTGAATACAATGAGCCCAAATGTACTCTGCAGGAGTAGCGCCAATATTTTGGCACTACTCCTGCAGAGTACATCAATAGCATCAAAAAAATGACATGGTGGCGGTAGGGGGCCGCTAAAGGGTGCAAGAAAAGTTGTGTGTCACACTTATTTTAAAGTAGGAAAAATTGGCATGTTAGGGTGCATCCTGCACACGTTGTAAAGAGTAGTACAACACTATTTACAAAAGTGACACAACCTGAAGCAAAATAGTGTGAGTGAAAATGCATAGAAAAATAACACCAGCCCACAGAGTGACAAAATGTGTGTTTTCACAGCAACACCATAGAAAAGGCCCACAAGCCTAAAAGAAGAGTACAAAAGGAACGACATGGGAATAAGACACAATCAATGATTCCTTGCACTTGGAAGAAGACAACAGAAGAAGAAATAAATCTTCAGACAGTGGGTTATCTTATTTGACTAGCCTGAGAGGGCTATATGAACAAATATAGGTTTAGCATGAACATCGTTGTAGCGGTTTCAACAAATTGGAACATTACCTGAGCCCTCTACTGGGAGATCACATGCTATACCAGTGCATGTTTTTTTTAAACCATTGTTTTTTACATTAATAAGCCATTACATAGTTGTTAGACCTGACAGCCTTAGGGTGGTCACCACCCAACTTTTTGCCTGTCTCCCTCCCTCCACTTTTCTGACACTGTTTTTGCTGGTTTTAGGACTCTGCACACTTCACCACGGCTAACCAGTACTAAAGTGCAAATGCTCTCTCCCTTAAACATAGTAACATTGGTTCATTCCCAATGGGCATATCTGATTTACTTATAAGTCCCTAGTAAAGTGCACTATATGTGTCCAGGGCCTGTAGTGGACCTGCAGCACTGATTGTGCCACCCACATAAGTAGCCTCTTAACCATGCCTCAGGCATGCCATTGCAAGGCCTGTGGGTGCAGCAGTTTCACTGACACTTTGACTTGGCATTTAAAAGTACTTGCCAAGCCTTGAACTCCCCTTTTTCTACATATAAGTCACCCCTAAGGTAGGCCCTATGTAATCTATAGGGCAGGGTGCTATGTAGGTAAAAGGCAGGACATGAACATGTGTGTTTTATATGTCCTGGTAGTGTAAAACTTGGAAATCTGCTTTCCACTACTGTGAGGCCTGCTCCTTCTATTGACTAGCATTAGGGCTACTCTCATATACTGTTTGAGTGGTAGACTCTGATCAGAAAGGGGTATCCAGGTCATATTAAATATGTCCAGAATGGTAATAAAAAATCCGGCTTATTGGTGAAGTTGGAGTTTATATTACTATTTTAGAAATGCCACTTCAAATCCATCTGTGCCTTATAGCCTGTCTCCAATCCATGTCTGGCTCGGCTGGTTGACAGCTCCCTTGTGCATTTCACCCAGACAACCACAAGCACAGGATACTCAGTCACACCTGCACACATCTGCATACTAAATGGGTCTTCCTGGGCTGGGAGGGCACCCACTAATTCACAACCACCACCTGGATCCCATGCCGCCTAACAATTATTGTAGTTAGGCCCACTGTACTCACCCCCTTGTGGCTGCTGTGATGCCCTCAAGCGCCAATCCAGCTCTGGGTAGGCCACCGCCATTATGTGGGCTATCAGTGGGGTCAGTTTCCGACAAGCACCCCTTCCTCGATGGGAGGCCATCCCCAGGTGGGCCTCCATCGTCTTCCAGGCCAAGCGTCTCAGGTCCTCCCACCATTTCCTGAAGTGGGTGCTCCGCCTGCTGTAGACCCCCAGGGTCAACACGTCCTTGGCGATGACACGCCACAATCCCTTCTTTTGATGGGCGCTGACCTGCAGAGGGGATTCAGACAGGAGGACAGCATTACACATCCAATCCAGCCCGTCACACATATGGCCCACAAATCCTGCTTCCAACTCCATTGGCACACACATCGCCCGGCGCGCACCATGTACACTACCACCAGACATGCCACCCCACATATGACACGATGCCTGCACACACATCTCCATGCAACCCTCCCACATGCATCGTGGCCAAGGTGTACTCACCTGCTGGTCTGGAGGCTCATACAGCTGTCCATACTGGGGCTGCACCCCATCCACTAAGCCCTCCAACTCCATCGAAATAAAGGCAGGAGCCCTTTCCCCGGTCACACGGGCCATGGTAGGTTCCAGACACAGGTCACAACAGCACACACAGTGTACTGCTACTGAATTGGTGGCGGGTTAAACCTTACATATACACCTGTCTTGGACTACCATAAATATTAAAACTCTGTGAACTATATTGTCACCCAATATCTATGGCTATACCTGTGCACAAATCACGGCACCTGCCACCACAGGGGCAATCCTGAAAGGATTACATGCAAAAAGATATGGATAGTGCACCACTGCGCAAAGTCAGTAAAGTCCAGTAACACAACGTTGTCTTTTAAAAATCTTCATTTTTTATTATTGCTTTTTCTTGAACAAACGAGCAATCAGCCAACGCGTTTCGTCCTACACAAAAGGACTTCTTCAGGGCTTGTATTTGCATGGTCTTTAAATTGATTGTCTTTCCATATTATTGGAATTAAATGTCCAACCTATTATTACCCATAACATAAGGGATCAGCCATGTCCGTCCCTGTCGGCAAAGAAAGAAAGACCCCCGTGTACAGACCCCTTGTGGACTTGGCTACACTGAAGGGCAGGCACATTATACTCACCTATAGACTGGGCAGGGCAACAATCACCGAGCTGTGTGCCCAATTAGAGCCTGACCTGATATCAGCTATCCGTCATCCCACTGGGATCCCCCTTTTGTGCAGGTTCTATCAGTGCTCCATTTCTTGGCAACTGGTTCTTGCCAAGTGACTGTGGGCTTGGCAGTAGGAATGTCACAGCCAGTGTTCTCAATCGTGCTGACAAGGGTATTGTCTGCCTTGGTGAAACACATGTGCAGCTACATTTCTTTCCCCAGGTGGATGATTTGACCACTGTAAAAGTGGGATTCTCTGCAATGCGACATATTCCCAATATTATTGGGGCGATTGACTGTACACATATTGCATTTGCCCCCCCAGCCAGAATGAACAGGTGTTCAGGAATTGGAAGAGTTTCCACTCACTCGATGTGCAAATGGTGTCCCTGGTGGACCAGTACATCTCTCACTTTAATGCCAAGTATCCAGGGTCGGTGCAAGACGCCATCGTTCTGAGGAATAGCAGCATCCCAAATGTGATGGCCCAACTACAGAGGCACAGGGTGTGGCTAATAGGTGAGTCCTCATCCACTGTATGTCAGTGTATGCCTTAAAGTGTTATCCTCATAGCATTGTATAAGGCTAATGTTTGTCCCTCAATACTTGCAGGTGACTCTGGCTACCCAAAACTATTGTGGCTCCTGACCCCTGTGAGGAATGCCAGGACAGGGGCTCAGAACTGTTATAATGATGCACATGGGTGAACCAGGAGAATATTCAAGAGGACCTTCGGCCTCCTGGAGGCCAGGTTCAGATGCCTGCATCTGACAGGTGGATCCCTGTGGTACTCACCCGAGAAGGTCAGCCAGATAGTAGTGGCATGCTGCATGTTGCACAACCTGGCCGTCAGACAACATGCGCCTTTTCTGCAGGAGGAGGGGAGTGGAAATGACCCTGTGGCAGCAGTGGATCCTGAGGACAGTGAAAATGAGGAGGCAGAGGATGAGGACAACAGAAGATCAGTTATACATCAATACTTCCAATGACACACAGGTGAGACAGTGGAAATTACCATTACTCTGACTATTGATGTTTTGTCTGTGGCTGTAGCATGAAGGAATTCACTTCCTTTGCATCTCAACTTACTGTCACCTATAGCTTGTCCTTTTACAGATGTTGGTGATATGACAACTGTGTCCTGATGGGCTTACTGTAGACAGCTACATTCTTTGTATGCTATCATAGTGTACAGATAATTTGCACTAGATGTGACTGTTCCCCTAAATGTATATTTTCAACACATAAAATGGTGTCACTCAAGTAGTGTTCAAGGGTGTTTATTGTAGTGCAAATAATTGACTGAAAAGTGCAATGGAATGGGGTGATGGTAGAGGAAAGTCCAGGGTATTGTTCCAGTCTGTTTGTAGCACAGGTTCAGTGTCCAAGGGGACATAGGAAGGGGAGCAAAGGCAGTTCAAAGTGAACAAGGTGACAGGGCGGGACACAAGGAGGACAATCAAGAGAGTCTCATTTCCTGGTGGATGTCTTGGTCTTGGCAAGTGTCTCTGGCTTCTGTCTGGGTCACAGGGAATGTTTGTGGGGTAGTTCACCTTCTGCAGGGGGAGGGGTCCTGGTGGCCTGTGGGGGGGGCCTCCTGCCCACGAGCTGCAGCGGAAGTGGAGGGCTGGTCAATAGACTGGCTAGTGGTAGGGGCCCGCTACTGTGCTGTCGATTTTCTCATGATGTTGGCCATGTCTGCCAGCACCCCTGCTATGGACATCATGGTGGTGTTGAGAGTCTGCAAGTCCTCCCTGATCTCCTGATAGTGTTCCTCCTGTAGCCACTTGTTCTCCTTCATACTGTTAAGGATGTGGCCCATCGTGTTCTGGGATTGTTGGTAGGCCTCCAGGATCTCAGTGAGTGCCTCCTGGAGAGTCGGTTACCTGGGCCTGTCCTCCCATTGGCGCACAACGGTCCTCCCAGTGTCCCTGTTGCCCTGTGCCTCTGTCCCCTGAACGGTGTGCCCACTACCACTGACCCCAGGTCCCTGATTGTCTTGGGGGCGAGGTGTGGACTGGGGTCCCTGTACAGGTAGGCACACTGCTGATTGACGTGTCCTGGGAACAGAGGTATGGGGACGCTGGGTAGGTGCGGTGGTGTTGGATACTGAAGGGGGAGGCTCTGTGGGTGACTGTGAGTGGGCTGGGGTGACTGGCTGACCAGTGGTCCCTGATGGGCCAGGTAGTTCATCCAAATCCAGAAGTCCAAAGTTACTGTCATCACTGGGGGCATCTTCTGTTGAGGGATTGATTTGTCGCGGCACTTCCTCTCCGCTGACATTGGCTAGGGCACCTGTGGGGATGTATGTGATGTATTATGCTTCATGTCTGTGACATATTGTACATCCCTAGCTTCACCTCTATGGTTGCTGTTGCCCTGCCACCTTTGTTTGTGTATGGTGATGTATTGTGGGATTTATAGTTCTCCGTGCTGTGCATGCTTTTGTGATGGGTGTCCATGCATGGGGCTGGGAGGGCTGTGCATGCATTGGTATAGCATGCAGGGCTTGGCATTGGGGTTAGTCATATGTGTAGGTGCAGTGTGTGGGATGGAGTGGAGTGATGGGAGTGAGGGTGAGGGGTGAGATAGCATGCAGGTATGGGGGGATAAGTAGTAAGTATTGACTCACCAGTGTCCAGGCCTCCGACTACTCCAGTGAGTCCCTTAGGATGCAGGATTGCCAAAACTTGCTCCTCTCATGCTGTGAGCTGTGGGAGAGGAGGTAGGGGTCCACCTCCAATCTTCTGTATGGTGAGCTGGTGCCTTGCTGCCACGGAACGTACCTTCCCCTGTAGGTCGTTGCACCTCTTCCCAATGTCATCCCTTGTTCTTGGATGCTGTCCCACGGCGTTCACCCTGTCCACGATTGTCCACCATAGCTCCATCTTCCTGGCAATGGATATCTGCTGTACCTGTGCTCCAAACAGCTGTGGCTCTACCCTGACAATTTCCTCCACCATGACCCTTAACTCCTCATCAGTGAAACAGGGGTGCATTAGTGAGGGGGTGGGATGGCATGCAGGTATGGGTGATTGTTAGATCTGACAGCCTTCGGGTGGTCACCCCTAACTTTTTGCCTGCCTCCGTCCACTTTTTGGACACTGATTTTGCTGGTTTTAGGACTCTGCACACTTTTCCACCGCTAACCAGTGCTAAAGTACATATGCTCTCTCTCTTAAAACATGGTGACATTGGTTCATACCCAATTGGCTTATTTAATCTACTTGTAAGACCCCAGTAAAGTGCACTACATGTGCCCAGGGGCTGTAGATTAAATGCTACTAGTGGGCCTGCAGCACTGATTGTGCCACCCACATAAGTAGCCTCTTAACCATGCCTCAGGCCTGCTATTGCAAGGCCTGTGTGTGCAGTTTCACTGCCACTTCAACTTGGCATTTAAAAGTACTTGCTAAGCCTTAAACTCCCCTTTTTCTACATATAAGTCACCCCTAAGGTAGGCCCTAGGTAACCCATAGGGCTGGGTGCTATGTAGCTACAAGTAAGGACATTTACCTGTGCAGTTTATATGTCCTGGTAGTGTAAAACCCCTACATTTGTTTTTACACTACTGTGAGGCCTGCTCCCTTCATAGGCTAACATTAGGGCTACCCTCATATACTGTTTGAGTGGTAGATTCTGATCTGAAAGGAGTAACAAGGTCATATTTATTATAACCAGAATGGTAATACAAAATTCTGCTGACTGGTGAAGTTGGATTTAATATTACTATTTTAGAAATACCACTTTTAGAAAGTGAGCATTTCTCTGCACTTAAAAATCCTTCTGTGCCTTACAATTCATGTCTGGCTGGGTTTAGTTGACAGCTCCCTTGTGCATACACTCAGACAACGCCAAACAAAGGATGCTCAGTCACACTTGCATACATCTGCATATTGAATGGGTCTTCCTGGGTTGGGCGGGTGGATGGCCAGACACTTACATGTCAAAGGACAGTAGCCTGCCCTCACACAAAGGACTGCCACACCCCCTACTGGGACCCTGGCAGACAGGATCACACTTGCATACATCTGCATATTGAATAGGTCTTCCTGGGCTGGGAGGGTGGAGGGCCTGACACTTACATGTCAAACCACAGTAGCCTGCCCTCACACAAAGGGCTGCCACGCCCCCTACTGGGACCCTGGCAGACAGGATGGAGCTGAAAGGGGACCTTGTGCACTTCTAAGCCACTCTTTGAAGCCTCCCCCACTTTAAAGGCACATTTGGGTATTTAAGCAGGGTCTCTGACCCTACCAACTCAGACACTTCCTGGAGAAGAAACCCTGAACCAGAACCTGCAACTTTCCAAGAAGAACTGGCTGGCTGCCCAAAGGACTCACCTGACTGCTTTTCTGAAAAGGACTGCGGCCCTGCTGTTGCCCTGCTGCCTTGCTGCTCTCTAGCTGTGCTGAGAAGTGCTCTCCAAGGGCTTGAATAGAGCTTGCCTCCTGTTCCCTGAAGTCTCAGGCCAAAAAAATGTCATTCCTGCAAAAGAACACCTTATGCGGCAAAAATCGACACACAGCCTGCAAGAAACAATGCACAGCCTGCATCACGGTGAGAAAATCACAGACGCAGCCCGACTTCGCAAGGAGAAGTGCCAGCGTTGCGACCGGAAATTCGCCGCACGGGCCACTGTATTGACGCAAAGCTGAGCCGGAACGACGCAGCCCGACTTCCTGAGAGGAATCGATGCAGCGTCTGCAGTGCGGCAGAAATTTCCACGCATCGCCCACCGTATCGACGCAGCCCCTGTGACTTTGTCTTGCATGCCCAGGATTTCGATGCATCGCCCTTGGGGCGTCCGAAAACCCCGCAACCCGAAGGGGATCCCAGTCTACGCGCCAGAAATCAACGCAAAGCCTGCCCTGCGTGAAAACTCAACTACGCATTGTCTGTGTGCGCTGGAAAAATGTACGCACACCTCCCCGTTTTCCACGCATCTCCTCCTCTGCGGTCCCTTGCGGAGAATTTGAACGCAAACCAGGTACTTTGTGCTTGCAAGAGACACTTTCAAACCAAATGTCATCTGATCCCCTTCTTGGTACATTTCGGGGGGCTATCGGTCTAGAAAAAGTAGGTGGTCTCAAAACGCGATTCCCCATGCAATTTCCATAGGGAATTTTAGACAACAGAATTACACCAAATTCGTAAGAAACCTAGGGCCCGATGTATCAAACAAATTTGCATTCGCAAACGGTGCGAATCGCAGAAATCGGACGTTTGCGAATGGAAAAACGTGGTCTGCAATGCATGAAAGGCATTCGCAGGCCAAAAACAAGGATTTGCTAAATTTGCGATTTTTAGCGAAGCAACATGGTTTTGCGTGTCGCATTTTGTGTCTCGCAATTTGCGACATGAAATACCGAATCGCTAGTAGCATATCGCAAATTACGAGTCCGAATAGCGACTAGCAAATACAGATTCGGTATTTCACGTCGCAAATTGCGAGACGCACAATGTGACACGCAAAACCATGTTGCAATTTGATGCATCAAAAATTGGCAAACTGCAAATTTTCGCAGAATGGCCTTTTGCACATGCAAATTACCACGGATTGAAACCAGGTGGTAACCAGGTGCAACCTATATAAAGAGGCCCAGAATGCCTCAGACTCTTTTCCACAATGGCGGGGGAGGAGGAGACAGGAGCACATTTTCAGAGTGTGCATTACCCTTTTTGACCAGACTGAGGAGGCAATTTTTGAGAAGTACAGGTTGAGCTCAGCCATGATACTTGACCTGATAGCTGAGGTACAACCCATACTGCATCGCACAACACACAGGACTAATAGCATAACCCACCCATGTGCAGGTATTATGCTCCCTGCACCTACTTGCCTCAGGGAGCTATCAAGGGGTCATAGCAGCAGCTGGAGGGGTATCACAGAGTGCCCTCTCTAGGTTTTTCAATGCATTTCTAAACGCCATGCTGAGCAGGATACACCAGTACATCAGATTCCCCAACACCCCACAGGAAATACAGCAGAAAAAAATAGATTTCTACTAGATAGCACAGTTCCCCCACGTCCTTGGTGCCATAGATGGGACACATGTTGCAATCTGTCCACCATCGGCCACAGAGTATGTGTACCGCAACCGTAAATACCAACATTCAATGAACATACAGGTGATATGCAATGCCTCCTCTATCATAACTGATCTCGTGGCCAGGTACCCAGGGAGCACACATGATTCGTACATCTTTCGCCACAGCGGGATTCACACAAGACTGCTAGCTGGGGAATTTGGTGAAGGATATCTACTAGGTATTTTCCCTCTGTACACTGGTGCATTGATGGCAGTTTGACGTCAGATGGCTCAGCTACTCATTATACCCTCTGTTCCTTCCAGGAGACAGTGCCTACGCAGTGCGCACCTACATGATGACGCGCTACCTAAATCCTGCAACACCAGCAGAGCGGAGATACAATTCAGCACACAGGGCAACCCGCAATGTTGTGGAGCGCACCTTTGGCCTGCTGAAGAGTCGCTTCCGGTGCATCCACAAAAGTGGAGGGGCACTACAGTACAGCCCAGACACGACCTGTAGAATAGTGGCGACATGTACGATCTTGCACAATATAGCTACCACCAGGGGCATACCTGTGGAAATATCGGAGCCAGACTCAGATGAGGATGATGATCCCATACCACCCCTACAGCCAGCAGACAGGACCAGTGCAGCAGAGGGCAGGCAAAGGCGTGCTGACATCATGCACAACCATTTTAGATGTAAGTTATGACAACACAACCTCACTGACATGGTAGTTAGCACCTTTATTACCTTGACTTCAGGTAACATACGTGTCACTAGGACAAAGCAATACACATGAGTCATACATGAGCCATTTACAGTGTCGGACTATTGTCATCATAGTTTACTGTAATTCTACATGTGAAGTTAGCCCCCTGTGGCCATCAATGTCACTTTTTACGACCACGCATTCCACTTGAGTGCGCAGTGGCCTCCCCGGCACCTCTTGTATCAGGCTCACAGGCAGTACTGTGCTTCGCATTGCGATTGCTGTCCCTCATGCAGCTTGCAGATGTTTGTGTTCAGACTGACAGCTTCTGGAAAGCAGTGTGGACTCCACCAGGTCTTCCATGGGGATGGAGGGTATCTGGGTGGATGGTCCGCCTCCTGTGCTCCTTGCCTCCTTTAGCCTGCTGGCCACCCTCTCCTTGGCACAGGAACGCAGGTCGTACCACCTCTTTCGTATCTCCTCCACTGAGCGCTGCGCAACCCCCACTGTGCAGATTTTGGTCTGGATGTCAGCCCAGAGTTTTCGCTTCTCACTCTCTGGTACCTGGAGTGAGCTCTTCCCAAATAGCCGGTCATGGCTCCTCACCACCTCTTCAGTGAGCACCTCCAATTCTTGCTCGCTGAACTGCAGCTTCCTCTTCCTATCTCCCTTCTCCTTCCCATTAGCAGCATTGTCCATGTTGATGTCAGGTCCTGGCTTGCTCACAAACTTGCTCCCTGGGGCTGGTCTGTAACTCTCTGCTGCTCCTGTGGGTGTGGTACCTGCAAACAGCCTGCGCTGACTCACTTCCTGCTTGTGATGTCATCAGGCTGTGCCAGGTGACCGTTTTCGCAATTTGCGATTTTCAAATACCGAATCGCAAATATTTTTGCGATTCGGTATTTGGACCTCGCAAATTGCATTAGCGATATTTAAGAAATTGCTATTTCCGATTCGCAAATTTGTTACATTGCATTTTGCGACTCAGAAATAGCGATTTCTCAAAAATCGATATTTGCGATTCGCTAAGGTTTTTTTTCATACATCTGGCCCTTAGATCTTTTTCCATAACACATTCTTTTTTTATGTGGTATAAATCTGTTCAATTGTTCTGGAGAAATCAAGGTTCGAAATTTATAGATGTATTGACTGTTGGCCTGAAATTAGACATGGTGGGCAGCACCACGGACCATGCAAAGAAGGAGGGAGGAGCAAGGTCACATATATGGACACCAGAGGGCAGGTTGAAGGACGCAGTCAGCAAGCCATAAGGCAGGGCTGTAGGAAAGTACCATCTTGCCTGGCATGTTACCCCCATTTTTACTTGTGTGCCAGTTTGTTTTTGCCTGTCCCACTGGGATCCTGCTAGCCAGGACCCCAGTGCTCATAGTTGTGGCCTGAACGTGTTCCCTGTGTGGTGCCTAACTGTGTCTCTGAGGCTCTGCTAACCAGAACCTCAGTGCTTATGCTCTCTCTGCCTTCACAATTGTCACTGCAGGCTAGTGACCATTTTTACCAATTTTGATTGGCACACTGGATCACCCTTACAATCCCCTAGTATATGGTACCTAGGTACCCAGGGTATTGGGGTTCCAGGGGATCCTGCAGCCTGGGTGAAATAACGTCCACGTTATTTCACAGCCATTTTACACTGCACTTAAGTAACTCATAAGTCACCTATATGTCTAACCATCACATAGTGAAGGTTAGGTGCAAAGTTACTAAGTGTGAGGGCACCCTGGCACTAGCCAAGGTGCCCCCACATAGTTCAGGGCAATTTACCCGGACTTTGTGAGTGCGGGGACACCATTACACGCGTGCACTACATATAGGTCAATACCTATATGTTGCTTCACAATGGTAACTCCGAATGTGGCCATGTAACATGTCTAAGATCATGAAATTGTCCCCCCCATGCCAAATCTGGTATTGGGGTGCCAATCCCATGCATCCCCGGGGCTCCAGCAGGGACCCCGGGTACTGCCAAACCAGCTCTCTGGGGTTTTCACTGCAGCTACTGCTGCTGCCAACCCACAGACAGGCTTCTGCCCTCCTGGGGTCTGGGCAGCCCAGTCCCAGGAAGGCAGAACAAAGGATTTCCTCTGAGCGAGGGTGTTACACCCTCTCCCTTTGGAAATAGGTGTTAAGGGCCTGAGAGGAATAGCCTCTCCTTGCCTCTGGGAATGCTTTGAAGGGCACAGATGGTGCCCTCCTTGCATAAACCAGTCTACACCGGTTCAGGGATCCCCCAGCCCCTGCTCTGGTGCGAAACTGGACAAAGGAAAGGCGAGTGACCACTCCTCTGTCCATCACCACCCCAGGGGTGCCCAGAGCTCCTCTAGTGTGTCCCAGACCTCTCCCATCTTGAATGCAGAGGTGTGAGGGCACAAGGGAGGCCTCTGAGTGGCCAGTACCAGCAGGTGATGTCAGAGACCCCTCCTGATAGGTCTTTACCTGACTAGGTGGCCAATCCTCCTCTGAGGGCTATTTAGGGTCTCTCCTGTGGGCTTCTCTTCAGATAACGAATGCAAGAGCTCACCAGAGTTCCTCTGCATCTCCCTCTTTGACTTCTGCCAAGGATCGACCGCTGACTGCTCCAGGATGCCTGCAAAACTGCAACAAAGTAGCAAGAAAACTACCAGCAACATTGTAGCGCCTAATCCTGCCGGCGTTCTCGACTGTTTCCTGGTGTGCATGCTCTGGGGGCTGTCTGCCTTCACCCTGCACTGGAACCCTAGGAGAAATCTCCTGTGGGTCGACGGAATCTTTTCCCTGCTAACGCAGGCACCAAACATCTGCTTTACCGATCCTCTTGGTCCCCTCTCATGGTGACGAGCCTGGTCCCCGGAACACAGGAGCTCGATCCAAATAACCCCGACAGTCCAGGGGTCCAGCTGTCCAAATTTGGCGGAGGTAAGTCCTTGCCTCCCCTCACCAGAAAGCAATCCTGTGTACTGCGTGAACTGCAGCTGCTAGGGCTTCTGTGCACTTTTGCAAGGAATCCTTTGTGTGCAGCACAGCCCAGGTCCCCAGCACTCCGTCCTGCATTGCTCAACTCGCTGAGTTGACCACCGGCTTTGTGGGACCCTCCTTTGTAGTGTTGAGACAACCACCATGCTCAGTTCTCTTGAACCCATGTTCAAGTGCTTCTGCATGGGCTCTCTGTATTGCTGATCGCCCCCTCTGTCACCTCGTCCAAGTGGCGACCTCCTGGTCCTTCCTGGGCCTGGGCAGCACTCTTTTTCTTCAACCACAACCTTCGCAGCTAGTAAAGCTTGTTTGCGGTCTTTCTGCGTGGAAACAACTATGCATCCTCCAGCACGCCGTGGGACATATTCTGTGTAAAGGAGAAGTTCCTGGCATCTTCCATTGATGCAGAATCTTCAGCTTCTTCCACCTGGAGGCAGCTGTTTTGTACCTTCATCCTGGTTTTAGTGGGCTCCTGCCCCCCCTGGACACTTTCATGACTCTGGGACTTGGTCCCCTTCCTTTACAGGTCCTCAGGTCCAGGAATCCGTCTTCAGTGCTTTGCAGTCTGTTGTGGTCTTTGTAGAATCTCCTATCACGACTTTAGTGTGTTTCTGGGGAAGTAGGGTAACTTTACTCCTACTTTTCAGGGTCTTGGGGTGGGGTATCTTGGAACCCTTGGTGTTTTCTTACACTCCCAGCGACCCTCTACACACTACACTAGGCCTGGGGTCCCTAAGTGGTTCGCATTCCACTTTCTTAGTATATGGTTTGTGTTGCCCCTAGGCCTATTGCATCCTATTGTATTCTACAGTTATGCACGACTTTTCTAACTGTTTACTTACCTGATTTTGGTTTGTGTATATATTTTGTGTGTTTTACTTACCTTCTAAGGGAATATATCCTCTGAGATATTTTTGGCACATTGTCACTAAAATAAAGTACCTTTATTTTTAGTAACTCTGAGCATTGTGATTCTTATGATATAGTGCTATATGATATAAGTCGTATAGTAGGAGCTTTGCATGTCTCCTAGTTCAGCCTAAGTTGCTCTGCTATAGCTACCTCTATCAGCCTAAGCTGCTAGAAAACTACTAATCTACTAATAAGGGATAACTGGACCTGGCACAAGGTGTAAGTACCATCAGGTACCCACTATAAGCCAGGCCAGCCTCCTACAAGGGCAAGTGGATTGGGCAGTAGCAGAACAACAGACCGTAGAAGTCAGGCGGGAAGAAGTAGGGGCACACCCACACACACACACACACAGAGAACATGGGACAGGAACAGGGGCAACAAGCAGACCACGGAGGTTAGGCCAGCATAGGCAGAGGCAACAAGCTGACGAGGGAGGTCAGGCGAGAAATAGCAGGGTCATGCAGATGGAGAACAGAGCACATGTGGTGGGGGCAGGGTGAGCAAGCTGATTTCAAATTCCAGGCTGACGTGCAGTGGCAGCACAACAAACCTCGGAGGGCAGGAGGGAGCAGGCAGCTTTATGCACACAGAGAATGGATGGCAGAGGATGGGTAAGGCAGCAGGCTTACCACAGAGGGGAGGCCGGCAAGGGCTGGGGTGGCAATCTGATCATGCTAGTGGAAAGTGTAGGTTCTCCAAAACAGTGAACAGTGGGAAGGAAAACAGGGGTCAGTGGCAGCATGCGGAATACAGAGGGCAGGCCTACATGAGCAGGGACAGCACAACGGACCATGGACGCCTCAAGGAAGAAGGTAGGGGCACGCACATGGAGAACAAAAGGGAGAGCAGCAAACAGACCACAGAGGGCAGACATGATGGCAGTGGTGCAGAGAACGGAGGGCAGGCATGAGTGGGGGAAGGGGCAACAGCTGACCACAGAGTGCAGGCCGACATGGGCAGAGGCAGCAAGCTGACCATGGAGGGCAGAAGGGAAGTGGCAGGAGAGGGGGTGCCAAGCTGACCATTCAGGGCTGACTTGTATGGGTAGGAGCAAAACAACAGACTGTGGAGGGTGAGTGGCAGTGGTCAGGGACTCACACACAGGTAACACAGGAGCAAAAAACGTACCACAGAGGGGACACTGCAGGAGTCAGAAGCAGGGGCAGGGGCACACACAAGGAGAATAAAGGGCAGGCTGGGGGGTGAAAGTCAGGGGCAGTAAGCTGACAATGGCTGGCATGCTAGCATGGGCAGTACAACAGACACAAGGGCACATACAAAGAAATGTATGGCAGGTGGGATAGGATGGAGCAGTAAGCTGAGCACAGAGGGCAGAGACAGCAAGAAGATCATGTAGGGCAGGGCATGATGGGACAGGGCAGTGCAGACAGTGAACGGAAGGCAGAGAATAGGGGTGCAGGTGCAGCAAGCTACTATTCAGGGCAGGTCAGCAACGGCAGGGGCAGTAAGCTGACAATGGAGGGCAGGAGGTAGGTTGCAGGTTCACACAGATGGGGGACGAAGTGCTGGTTGATGGGGGCAGGGGCAGCAAGCTGACCACAGATGGCAGGCTGTTGCGGGTTGGCCATCTGCAGGGGATGGGCCAGGGACAAAACCCCGCACATGTCTGAAGTTAGGGAGTTGGGTGAATATGGTAAAAAATCTCTGGCATTTACTGAAAAAAACATTTTCATTAACAAAAACAGCAATTTACTGACAAACCAAAATTTACAGTGATGTTATAGTTAGGTTTTAAAATTGGTTAAAAGTAAGGGTTATACCAAAACAACTTGAAAATCACCAGTTGTAGTTCAGTGAACTAACTAGAACTTGCACCCTCACAATGCACTACAATGCATGCTAAATGACATAATTGATGATCCAAGACTCTAGCTGTGGACCGCCTGTTCGTCTGCTCTATGTACACAGGTAGAAGGACTCGACTCCAACAAGGCCCAACTAACCACAGTGGAATGGACCTAGCGCAAGCCAGTGGACCAGAACTTGCAGGAGCGCAGGATGGAGAGAGGCGTAGACAACCTGCCCTAAGCCTCCTTTACAGACCATAGAGCTGCAAGAATGACCAGGAGGAACCTTCCCAGCAGTTGGAGAAAAGTAGGACTTAGGGCCTGATTTAAAGTTTTGCGGATGGGTTACTCCATCACAAACGTCACGGATATACCATCAGCCGTACTACAAGTTCCATAGGCTATAATGGCATTGTAATAGGGCAGAAGGGATATCCATCACATTTGTGATGGAGTAACTCTCTTCACCACCTCTAAATCAGGTCCTTAGTCATTTGTTTCCACCTATAGTAGACCTAGGCAAAGTACTGGGTCTTGCCCAAGGTGGGTTAGAAAAACAGACTTGTCCCACTTGAAGCATTTTACTGTACCAGTGACTTGTTCCATGGGACCTTGCTGTAAAGTTATTAATCCTCTTGGAGCCCTGCCTGGGAGCTGCTACCAACCTTGCTGGTGGTGTTTTAGAACCAAACTAGTGGCTAAATCCGGAGATAAAAACTTGGTCCAAGACAGGTCAGCAAATGAACACCAGTGACAAAGCAACCTTTGCAACTATACAATCCTGCTTTAGTCCTGTTCAGAATATTTTGTGCCAAAAAACAACTTTAGCTGGAGCTCAACAATGTCATGGCTGACTTTGGGGGAATCTCTCTAGTTTCAGATGTGGACCCTGCATCATCGGAACACTATTAAAAAAAAAAAAAAGACATTAGTCCGAAGGTAACAATTTTGAATGGGGACTCCTACTTTCTATACTTTACCTCTACTCCATCACAGTGGGCCTAAAATCACAAGTTAACCCTGGAGTGAGACTTCGCATTGGCACTTTACTTTTTGTAGTTTTCTTTTGCTTAAAACATTGCTTTGCCTGGGGAATTTCCATCGGCTTGAGGCAAGGTTACCAGGGGCTGAGAAGAGATCCTCTAACACAGGTGTTTCAGCCCTACCAGATTATGTTTGTCAAGCTGTTTTAGGTACCACCCTCGAGAATTAATAACTCATTTTCTGACAGTGCCCAGCAAGGACAGTATCAGTTGAATAACCTTGTTTTGTCACATACCTGAAGATTTGAGCATATCCTGTTTATATCTGAGATAATTCTATGTAAGTAAGCTAGCAGCCATGCACTGGGCCAACAAGAGGGATACACTTGGTGCATCAGGATAACTATCAGTGGTGGATAAAATCGGAGGTCTGTGTAGGAAGTCAACAAACAGGTAGAGAGGTAGCTCTCTGTGGATAACTGATAAAGTCTGAGATCCACTGAAGTAACTGCCACGTTGGTGATGGATACAATCTGTTTTTAAGAGGAGTTAGCATAGAATCATGATGCGAAACCAGTATCTACATGCCTAACTACAGAATGGAGTATAAGTGAGCAGACCCAGTTTTACCAGGTGGAATTCCTCACAGAAGTCCTAAATCTAGAGGGAGTCATTCTCATATTTAGCATCTTTTTTGAGTAGGTGATCAATGTGAATGGGGAACTGGTGTGTGGAAGGGATGGTGGGTGAGTGAATAAGGGTAGCAGAAGGTAGGGGAGGATGTATGTGGCTGTCAAGTTTACAGACAGATTTATGGCTGGCCCCTTCCTCCCAAAATTGAAAATAGTATAAATATAGATTCCCACAAAGCAAGGAGAAATGTGGTAAAGGAAAAATATAGGCGTCTTGTCAGGATATGTGCACAGCCTGTCATAGGGGCTTGCCGAAGGGTGTGAAGGTGTCACAGTTCCCTTTCCTCGGGATCTGCACATTGCTGAACAAAAGGGCCACCTCCCGGCGTCACCAACTCAGAAACCTATTATAGCACAGAGTTATGATGAAGTCAGGCGGGGGGAAGGGAATTAGGGTAGGGAACTGCAAGGAGAGAGATCTGAAAAGGAAAGGTTAGAACAAATATGCATATACTCATTCATAACAGTATAACTCACCAATAGATTCTTGAATAAAGGCGTCTCCGTAATATCATATTGAGACCTTTTATGAATTGGGCGTAGCCCCTTCTTTGAATCATGAAACAAGAACGAACTGAGACCTCTGAACCTAGATAAGGCAAGAGCCTTGGACTATGGACATACTCTGAATATCAAACATGCAACTAATATGCATTCATAAACATAAACATTTGATCTCAGCCTAGAAATTCTCAAAGACTTAAATATGTATCTCACATATCCTTAAAGACTTAAATATGTATCTCACATATTATGCTTCCAAAAACAATGAAACTATGACTTGCTTATCTCTGAAACGTTTTCACATTTGCCACCTAGGCCTGAAAGATTTACTCATGTGAACTGAAGCACTTTGATTGCTGTGCCAAGGGCGCTTTACTCATGTGAACTGAAGCGCTTTGATTGCTGTGCCAAGGGCGCTTTACTCATGTGAACTGAAGCGCTTTGATTTCCGTGCCAAGGGCGCTTTAATCCTGTGAACTGAAGCGCTTTGAATGCCGTGCCAAGGGCGCCTTACTCCTGTGAACTGAAGCGCTTTGAATGCCGTGCCAAGGGCGCTTTACTCATGTGAACTGAAGCGCTTTGATTGCTGTGCCAAGGGCGCTTTACTCATGTGAACTGAAGCGCTTTGAATGCCGTGCCTAGGGCGCTTTACTCATGTAAACTGAAGCACTTTGATTGCTGTGCCAATGGCACTTTACTCATGTGAACTGAAGTGCTTTGATTTCCGTGCCAAGGGCGCTTTACTCCTATGAACTGAAGCGCTTTGAATGTCGTGCCAAGGGCGCTTTACTCCTGTGAACTGAAGCGATTTGAATGCCGTGCCAAGGGTGCTTTACTCATGTGAACTGAAGCGCTTTTGAATGCCGTGCCTAGGGCGCTTTACTCATGTAAACTGAAGCACTTTGATTGCTGTGCCAATGGCACTTTACTCATGTGAACTGAAGTGCTTTGATTTCCGTGCCAAGGGCGCTTTACTCCTATGAACTGAAGCGCTTTGAATGTCGTGCCAAGGGCGCTTTACTCCTGTGAACTGAAGCGATTTGAATGCCGTGCCAAGGGCGCTTTACTCATGTAAACTGAAGCACTTTGATTGCTGTGCCAATGGCACTTTACTCATGTGAACTGAAGTGCTTTGATTTCCGTGCCAAGGGCGCTTTACTCCTATGAACTGAAGCGCTTTGAATGTCGTGCCAAGGGCGCTTTACTCCTGTGAACTGAAGCGATTTGAATGCCGTGCCAAGGGCGCTTTACTCATGTGAACTGAAGCACTTTAAAAGCCGTGCCAAGGGCGCTTTACTCCTGTGAACTGAAGCGCTTTGAATGCTGTGCCAAGGGAGCTTTACTCATGTGAACTGAAGCGCTGTGATTGCTGGGCCATGGGCGCTTTACACATGTGAACTGAAGCGCTTTGATTTCCATGCCAAGGGCGCTTTACTCATGTGAACTGAAGCGCTTCAATTGCCGTGCCAAGGGTGCTTTACTCCTGTGAACTGAAGCGATTTGAATGCCGTGCGAAGGGCGCTCTACCAGTGTGGCCTAAAACGCTTTGCTCGTTATGCTAAGGGGCGCTTTACCTTCGGAAGTAACAACTCCCTTCAAGACTGGGCTCATCAAGACCTTACCACTATGAGTATGACCTACTGGTATATGAATACACCATGGAAAGAAGGATACTCCGAGTTACTGCCATACTGCCATGCAGGAATCTGCCCTTCTTCAGAGGAAACCCCCACGAGGCCTGACTGCATCGAAGTCTTCAAAATAGTGAGCAACGTGCTTGGGTGTGGCTGGGCTTCATAGGCCTGCCACACCCCAAGATGGATGCTGCATCTAAAAACATGGGAATTGTAGTCCCTTCATAGAATAGCACTGATAAGTGCATCTTGTCCACCAATGTCCTGAACCTGCAGCTACATGAGCTTTACCACAGGGCAGACAACGCTGATGGCCACTTTTGGAACAAGAGGGGATGACAAGTGGTGCGCATAAAGCACCACAAATCTGCGCAGCGGAGTTTCAGGCGGGACCTGGACCGCGCACAGCCTTATTTCTGATAGAAGGTAATCCCTCAGAATGTACTTAAAAGGGCAGCACAGAAATATAAACTTTAGTGGAGAGTAGTGCTAACACAAATAAATATAATAGCAGGGTTGAACCACATGTCAGGTTTACCATTCGCAAAGGCACAAGTTGCTGTGACAAGCACCCTCATCAACTGTGATACCTATGGTGAACCTCAGGACACCAATGCAACACCAACACCACATAGCCAAGGTTAACTTTGGGAAAAAATAAAGGAGCAGCAAAACAGCAAGAAGCATGAAAGGTAACTCACTAACAAAATTAAAACCTGAGGCAAACTGAAAAGGGGAAAAACAATTAAATGGAGGAACATAAAGCCAAATGACAATCTAGCATGAGTGGAAACTACTGCACCTGGAAACAATTGCTGGGCACTTCTGAATTGGTGAGTGGATGGTTTGCACTTGCTATGCCTCTTGTAACCTATAGGTATTCTAAACTCTACTGTTCTGTTGTCCAGTCTCCCTCTCAAGGACAACCTTTTTGTTCTCTTTGGTCCCCATACTCTTGCTGGTCTAAACAAAAATGTGGACTGGATGTGTGAGCTCCTATCTCTCCCTCAATGCAAAGGTATCTTTGTGTTTTCCTTAAGACCTGTCTATTCCTAATAGTGTCTGGCAGGAAGGAGCATCACAGGCTCCTCCTGTTCCTTAGAAGGGAGTCAGAGGAACATGAAATATTTGGTGTGATCTCAAGATGATTATAAAAGCCAGATTTTATGGGAGGTAAACTCAGGTGTGGTTTTCCTCACATGAGTAATCCCGGTGTGGGAACACTGGGTCTCATATAACAGAGCAGCGAGCTATAGCACCAACCAAAATATGAACTTTATAGCTATTTGGACTTGAATTAAAGAAACCGAGCCTTCTGATTGGCTGGGAGGGGCATTTATTATTCACTGCTCCAAGTAAGGAGTTCCCCACAATGCCTATGTGGGCTAATTTGCATATTTATTCTAATTTGTAGTGCGTAAATCTGAGCAGGGGCATCACCAATGTGTTACAAAAGTGTGGGGACTGCAGGGAGAGCAGCAGTCCCAGAAATCATTTATTAAAAATAACCCTTTGTTTCCTAAGGTGTATACAATGTACCCCTGCAAATGTTGATGGTATTTCTAAGCATTCCCAGAGCAGCATCTTTTGCTCTTTAGTTGAGGATTGTAGGGTCCCTCGGGGATTACTTTATGTGGTCTTACCAGTGTAAAAGAAATATTTTAACATATAGTTCATATTGTTTACAACGTCAGCAGGCTTGTGTTTGGATATCAATGTGCTGATCTCTCAAACAAAAACAATGGGCTTGATTCATATAATTATGTGGTGATTTCTTGACTTCTATGTTGATGTTGTCATCCACTGACAAAGCCAATAGTGTTGCCTTCATATAAAGATGTAGTGACCCCTAGACAAAGCCAATATTCTTGACTTCTATATTTATGTTGTCACCCTCTGACAAAGCCTCAGGCTTATCTTGTATAATGACGTGGTCACCCCTTACAAAGCCAATAAGCTTGTCTTCATATATTGCTGTGGTGGCCCCCTGACAAAGCCAATAGGCTCACCTACCAAACAACCCAGGATTGACCCTTCCAGACCACATAACTGCCCAAGGAGTAGAGTGGGTTGGGCAGATTTTGTCCAAATAGCCTGAACATGCCCCTCTACCCATCAATATTTGCACAAGATCTTCTGAACCATGAGTACTCGCAAACATTTTCCCAGGGGCAAAAACGTTTGGTCTGTGATGTGCCCGGGGGCCGCATTGATGCCAGAGCAGTGGTGGTAGGGTGGAGTGCCTGGGGGGATTGGTGGCAAGGTAGGTGTAGGAGAAGCAAAATATATATATATCTTGTGACTGAAATAACAGTGGGAAACCAGAAAACCTGGAATTAATCCGGGCTTCCCCACTTTTCCAAACTGTGTGATTTTAGGCAATTGTTTAACTTCACTTTCCCTCCTTTTTCTGCATTATCACATATAAGAAGACCTCGAAATACATGATTTCATGGTGTGCGCTGCACAAAACCTGCTTCTATGTTTGATTTAATAAACTATAATGTTGTTCATGTATGATAGGAACCCAGGCCACCCATAAAGTGCACATAACAAGTGACATCCCTCTTTAATTTTACTATTGGTGGTGTTCTCAGGGTAAGGAAGAATTAATGTTTCCACATTTATGTTTGAAAACTATCACTTTTACATGAATACATGAATACATCTCAATGCACTGATATAACAAATTGTACTAGGGTGAAAAGGTTCTGCTTGTTAGCTAAAAACACTTTTTTGAATTTGAAGAGACTGACATAGTTTTACACTTATGCTGCAAGATGTCTTTAATAATGAAGGTGCTTCTAAAGTTAAGTGCAGGAGTCCCTAGTTATTTCCTTTTTTTAACACAAATTAAGTTTGAAATAAATGATTGTGTGTCTATTTAATATTTTTATTGTTAGTGCTGAGTCGAACAAACAGCTACCCTGTGCTCCTGTTGCCCAGGGGGCCGCTTGTTAAGGTCAGAGGGGCTGCATGAGGCTTGCGGGCCGTACTGTGAGTATCCATGTTCTAAACACTAACTAATATGACAGGCAGCAAGATAACAAGAGCTCGTCCTCCTATGCTATGTTAAAATGATGCCACCAGAGGCATGTAGTTATGCTCCCATGGCACCATTGCTGGCTAAGTGGAGGGTATCCAAAATCAGGTGTAGAACGCAGGCCCTGACCAAGAATGACTCGCTACGAGACTTCAGTACCTATAACGATCGATCTGAACTGTATGCTTCTCTCCTACCTATCACACCCAGACACAAAAACATTTGGGGCCCGCTCTAAGCCTATTCAGCGCAGCTCAACTTAGACAGTTCTACTGGCCAGACTGTACTACCCACAGAAGATTTACCTCAAATTGGGATTTATGCTTCTTCTGGAGTTCTGTTGAAGGCCATTTGTGTTTTCCTACATCTGATAGACCAGCTAATGATAGTGGTCATATTTATATGCAATGACCCACTCATAGCTTAAGGGGATATTAGATTTTTATTCTTATGCATATACTCCCTTCATTTGGAACTTGCATGTACTAATGTGACTCCTTGGTTGTCATTTGTACTATTGTTAGAACTGGGTCTCTAGTTGGCAGAGGTATTCACCTTTGTCCAAATAGGGACCACAATCCTAGTCAAGGTAAGTCACACACAATCCGAATTATCATGTGCCCACCCTCTGGTAGAGTGGCACTGAGCAGTCAGGTTTAACTTAGAAGGTGATATGTAAAGTATTTGTGCAATAAACCATGAAATAACACAGTGAAAACACCACAAAAATACACTACACAGGTTTAGAAAAATATAAGATATTTATCTGGTCAAATTAAGGTCAAAACAATAAAGATTCAATAAGCACAAGTTGATGTAATCACTTTTGCAAGTTTAAAAAGAGTCTTAGATCTTAAAAATCAACATTTGTCTCTTGTTTGCACAAACTACCTGGTTTGCATCGAAATGACCACGCACAGAGACCACAGAGGAGAAGATGTGTGAAAAAATGAGGTATTACATTACTATAGTAATGGAACTGGCCATAAGATTAGGAGTGACCATCATACCTGGGCCTCAGTATGAGTTTACTCCAAGTACATGTAACTTCCTATATGTGTTTGCTCCCAGATGAGTTAATTTCAATGCTAGATTGGAGGTTTAGGGGGCAGTTTAGAAGAGTACACAGCTGTAGCTGTGTGTTGGATGGTATTGTACTGGTAGATGCCCATTGCATTGCTGTCATTGACATGGACTGTACAATTGTGGAGCATTCAGGTGGGTTGAATTGATTGTTAGTTTAACAAGCAAGGCAAGTTAAATTGTAGTACTCTGTTCTGGTTTTCTAAGAGGTGGAGCAGTGCCTGCTGGGTGTTGTAGTGCTGTCAGTCCCTTTACTACACATGCCATGCATGGACACTGTAGCCCCAGGTGAGTTTATTTGACATGTGGGATGTCAGAGAGGGGTATTTGGACAGTTGGACACAGGGGTGGTGAGTTGTTTGCCTGTTAAGATGCCATGGGGAGATCTGCAAGCATGCAAGACAGAACATTATGGTGACATCATTGGTGTAGCAACTTACCCGACTCCACTCCCCCAGGTATCCCTGTCAGTCCTCAGGATGCAGGATGTCTTAGACCTTCTTTTCCCATGGTGTGAAAGTAGGGGGAGGAGGTGGGGGTCAACCGCCAGTCTTGTGAACTGCCAGCTGGTGCCTGGCAGCCATGGAACATGCCTTCCCCTGAGGTCGTTCCACCTCTTCCTGATGTCCTCCCTTGTGCGTGGATAACTTCCTAAAGAATTAAACCTGTTGAGTATTCTTTGCCACATCTCCATTTTACTGGCGATTGATGTTTGCTGAACCTTTGCTCCAAATAGGGATGGCTTAACTCTTATGATTTCATCCACCATGACCCTCATTTCGTCATCTGTGAAACAGGGATTTTTTTGTGGGAACATGGTAGTGGTGGGCAATATGTAACAGATAAAAAAGGGCCATGAGGTGTGGGTGCTGTGATGTGAGTGTGTGACAGTTAGGCCCCTATTTATACTTTTTTAGTGCCGCATTTGCGTTTTTTTTAATGCAAAAGCGGCGCAAATTTACAAAATACAATTGTATTTTGTGAGTTTGCGCCGCTTTTGTGTCAAAAAGCATGGCAAATGCGGCGCTAAGAAAGTATAAATATGGGCCTTAGTGTCTAATGTGTGGGGTACTAATATTTTGTATTGGGTGTGTTGTGCAGGTATATGATGTGTGCTATTGGAAGGGTGTAGGGGTGCCTAATCTATGGTTTTTGATTTCTGTGTGCGGCCTCTTTCTTGCTGTGTGACATGTTCTGGTTGCAAAGGATTGTGGTGTGTGAAGGGGTGTGTTTTATAGTGCAGTGTGTAGGTGTGTTGGGTGTGCGGATGTGTTTCATGTGTGGGGTTTTGAAACTATCCAATGTGGTGTAGTACTGAAGAGGCCGCCGACCGCCACAGTTCGCATAGCCATTGGTCTTTCACCATGGAAGACCCGCTATTGTGATTTGGGTCGTAATAGGTTCAGAGATATTTTGGCGTGCTGGTGTGTTGATGGTGGGGCCACCTCTTTTCCGCCCTCAATTGTCCTGATGGTTTCAGAATTTTGGCTGGATTTTGGTAGTCTTTGCTTTGTAACTCGCAATACGGCGGTGGTATGACCACCAACATGGCGGTCTTTTGGCGGCTGCCACCACAGCGGTCTTACCCTCAGACTGCCAAATGCATAATGAGGCCCAGTCTCACATTACCATTGTACTTGTGTGCTACCACCACTGGTGCCAACCATCCATACAGCTCTACTGACTCAATAATTCCTTCATCACATAGCTTTTTTATGTAATTGTAACTGTATTTAAATAGCACTTACTACCCTTTATGAGGCATCAACGTGCTTATCGGGAAGTAGCATGCCATCCCAGAACCTAAAAAGGATTGATGGTGGATTAGTATAGGGAAATATAAGTTAATATGAGAGGTGAACATGCAAATCTGTTAGTTGGATTGAATAGGATAATGGAGTGATAGAAGAGGGAAGAGTTAGAAAGTGTTAATTGGGAGATCATAGTAGTAAGGTGAGATTTGGGATGAGCAAAAGAAGAGATGGAGGAGGGAAGGGTCTCTAGAAATGGATTAGAGAGATCATAGAAGTAAAATGAGGTTTGGGATGAGTCAAAGGAGGAATACATGAGGGAAGAATATAGAAAGCTTGCTCAGGAGATCATAGTAGTAAAATGAGGTTTGGGGTGGACAAAAAATGTTGATAAAATTTGTAAACAAATTGTAAAGAATAAATTAAACAATAGTATAAAAATAAATATTATATATTATAATATATAAAACAATTTTTTATTATATACTGTAAAAATATGTAAAACCTTTGTTAAAAATATGCATACGAAACTGAATTAATGTGAAAAAGTGTTACACAATAGAAAAGAAGTTGAAAATTGTACATCATCCAATACTATTTAAATATGATTTACATCGTTTAATAATAAAGACGTATTGTATTTTTGGTATTTATCAATATACACTGATATATGTTTGAAAATATAAAATATTAATTAAGTGAAATTTGAGAAAATACAGAAAAAGTGAAAACAGTGTTAAATATCTTTAATGTATGAAAATATGTAAATAATAATTATTAGAAATCTACAACCAACTACTATGTTAGTTATCTTTCTAAATACAACAATACTAATTAAATGACATAAACTACTACTACATAGAAATACATTTTAACAAAGGAATTTAACACTAAAAGGGTCAAATTCAGTATTCCCCCTCCAGCGTAAATCATTTTAGAGAAGATGTTGGACACTAAAGGGCTAACATTTACTATTTCTACTCCAATCTCACCCATTCTGGGGAAGGTTTTTGATACTAAAGGGGTGGTATTTACTATGCCCACGCCAATCTAAACTATTTTGGGAAAGGTGTTGGACACTAAAGGTGCACAACAAACACAAATGAGTTTATGTAAACAATCAATACTTCATAGTCACACATATTTTATTTTTATTTTATAAATTAAAAACTACTTAGAAGAAACAATAAGCCAAACTAAAAACCAACATATTTAAAAGTAAACAATAACATATAAAACGTGTTATTCTTTATTTAAAATTAATATAGTTTTGTTATTATTTATTCTAATTCCTAAATTCTGAAACATAACATAAAAATACATAATCCAAAAGGTAAAAATGCTTTATTAGAATATATACTCCCAACAACAGATCATATTACAATAATATAAATAATACAATTGCTATTATTAAAATTGTTTTTATTACAATTTGAATAAATGATCCTATAACACATTAATATACAAATAAATGTTAATACATCAAAAATACTACATATATATTTTATTTTCATAAATTAACTATACATGATTTCCAATATTTTCATTTAAACTTTGAAATAAAAAAGGGGGCGTGGCCAAGCAAAATGGCCGGCGGGACATGGTCCTAGTGAGCTCCTGCTAGTTTGGCCTGATCCAGGCACAATCCTGGGGTGCCTTGGACAACAGGTGCCCCCCTTGGCAAGGGAAGGTGCCCTGGTTACATCGGCACAACATAACCCAGCCTGTCTCAGGCCGCGAGGAGTGCGGCCAGGCAGCACAAGGAGGAGGCAGTGGCTCGGCTGCCTCCATCATATTTCCTGCACTTTCTCTGCTGTGTGCTGGCAGTCGGACGGCCCCCTAAAGTGCTAGCCCTTTGATGTGCGCGGCTCTGTTGCTTGGGCTGACACGGCTGTGGGGCTCAGAGCAGCCTGCTGAGCGCTCGAGGTGGGACGCGTGCCGGCGGACAGCCCAGGCTGGACGGAGGGCTAGTCCAGAAAGATGGTGGAAAGAAGGGGTCCGGGCAGCGGCAGAGTACCAGTCGAGTGGAGGCTGTGAGGAGCGGCCAGAAAGCGGCTGAATGGATTGAGGTGCAACCCAGAGGGGGAAAGCTGGGGCTCCCCATGTAGAGAGCTGGCTTATTGGTGCATGGTCCAGGGCCTTGTCGAGGGCCCATTGAGTGAAGAAGCACTGGGCTTGCTGTGTGGAACTTTCTGGGAGCACCTGGATTGCCTTAGCCCAGGGCTGCCTGCGAGGAGGCGGGAACATAACGGCACCCCACGGCTGAGGGTGTTGCGGAGCCAGGTGACCGATCTCTACTGCAACTTCCAGTTACTTTTACTCCTTCTATGGGTCACTCGAGGTGGTGATACCTCTTGGTTTCCGGCTGCGAGTTGGGGCGACACCAGCAAACGGGGATGTTGCAGGGTAATACTATGGAACAATACACCACGCCTGTGCCTGTGCCTCTGCCACAGCGCCAGACTCAATTAGGGGGGCCCGGAGATGTTCTGAGCATGCCGGTGACTGCTGAGGAGCCATCGCGAGCTGAGGTTCTTGCAGCTATAGGGGTTTCTAGAGTGGCCCTTGAAGGGAAGATAGAAACAGTGGTGGTGGAGGTCAATCTCCTTCAAAGGTCTCTGATAAGGTCAAGGTGGTAGAGAGCTCCATTGTGAAGTTGCAGACAGAGGTGGGTGCTCTCTGAAAACAGATGGTGCAGGTCAATTCCATGGTCGGAAGGCTGGAGGCAAGACTGGAGGACGCAGAGGGCAGGCCCCAACGGTATAATGTACGTCTGCTTGGGTTCCAGGAACACGCTGAGGGGTCAACGGTGGAAAACTTTGTGGAGAGTTAGATTAAGGACGTTCTGCAGCCAGTTGGGCTGTCCAGGATGTTTGTGGTGGCGCCTCCGAGGGGTATCATTGCCCGTCTTTTGAATTATAAAGACAGAGACTGTATCCTGCGGGTGGCTCGTGAATCTGACAGGGCGGTCTTTGAGAACTGTAAAATTTCCATTTATCCTGACTATACGACAAGGTTCAGACCTCTAGAAAGGGGTTTCTAGAGGGGAAAGCCAAGCTCCGTGCCATGAACATCAGATATATGTTGTTGTATCCGGCACGCCTGAAGGTGCTCCCCGGGGGCAAGTCCCACTTTTTTGAACGTCCGAAGGAGGTTTGGAGATGGCTGGAGAAGTGGGACAAAGTCACTCCTGGCAGACCAGAGGACCGGCCTGGCAGTTCATTGTGCCTCTGGTGTGGATGGCCTGGACTGGAGGACTCGCGGGGAGAGCCAGGTGGAGTGCACCGTGGCACAGGTGGTAGATATTGATACTGATCATAGAATCGAGATTCAACAGATTGGGACAATGGCGGCGGTGACTCCTGGACTGGCTGATGGATCGAGAGGGGTGCTGGAACTGGGGGCAGAGAGGATCCCTGCGGATGCTTGACTTTGTTGCTTGTATCTGGAGGCTGTTGCTGCCCCCTCTTTTTGGGGGGGCCTGTGTCTATGCGGGAGGCGCCTGTGCTGCATGGTGGGGGGTTTTGGGATGAAGGTCAAGTTTCCGATGGGGCACTGTTTGAATTTGAATTTGTATTGTACAAAGGGGGGACAATGAGATCACTGATTTATGTTGGGTAGGTATTCAGGCGCAAATATATTGCATATGGGGTGGGGGGTAGTTATGCCACAGTTGTGGTAGTACCTAGTAACTAGGGAGTTAGGGATTTGGCTGGTGTCCTGGCAGTATTTACAAATATGGATCTACAATATGGTTTGATGTGTTTGTTCTACTGTTCATCCAGGGTGGGCAAAGGGGAGTTGGGTTTTCTGGTTGGTCATGTTTGCAAATGTTTGAAGTTCACAACAGCAGTGCAAGTGTGTACTGGAGAGACGAAATGGGCACTAACCTTGCCTTATCTCCTTGGAGAAAGGTGAGCGGTGGAGGACCAGAGGGACGGACGCTAACAAGGCCTTGGTATGGGCCGACAGATTAACATGCTGACATGGAATGTCAGGGGGCTAAAGAGTTACAATACACGTTACAGGGTGCATTCCTTTCTGAGGTGACAGAAGGCGCCTATTATATGGGCCGGCGATTACAATTGTTTTTTTGATGGTGAGAAGGATCATCTACCACCTAAGTTGGGGACGTTGATGGCGAGCTCTCTTGCGGAGGTAATGTGCAATTTAGGGCTATGGGATGGATGGAGGGAACTAAACCCGCAGGGTAGGGAGCACACTTGGCATTCTAAGACACACAACATGCATAGTTGGCTAGATCGGTTTCTTCTGGGTGGACTGAATTGCTCACAGGTGCTGGACATTGAGCATCTGGGTAGGTTTCTCTCTGATCGTGCACCTGTGTTGATGCAGCTGCAATGGGGAGCCGATAATACTAGGTTAAAACGTAGTTGGCGCATGCCTCTGGATTTTCTGACGGATGCTGGGTGTCGCGATAAGGAGGTGGTTGCCATTAAAGGTTATATGGACTTGAATTGGAACACGACAAATTCTAGGGGCACGGAATGGGAGGCCCTGAAGGCTGTAGTGAGAGGGGTCTGCATAGGCACCGCCTGCATAGGGAGGGGGATAAATCTGGCAAATTATTGGCGTGGATCCTAAAACTGGAAGTGGAGTTGCCCCCCCATCTTGCATATTAGGAATGCTAAAGGTGAGACGATTACCAATCGTATGGATATCCTTCAGGTGTTGGTGGAACATCTGCAGAGAGCATCGAGGGCTGGTGCTGCACTCCCAGATGACGATTTAGGGGAGTTCCTGCAGCAGATGCGGCTTCCCGGTTGGAATTGGAGTGTATGGAGACTCTGGAGGCTGTGATAAGTGGAGTGGAAGTGAGTGAGGCGGTGGAAGCATTGAGGAAATCTAGGTTTCCGGGGGGGAACGGGTTCCCGATCGAGATGAATCAAACGTTTTCCCTACTCCTGCGAGAGAAGTTGTTTGCAATACTTGAGGAGGCCCGGCAGCGGGGTATATTGCCGGAAACCATGCGGCAAGTCACCCTCCTATCGACCCCCTTACTATGCTGAACAGCGATATAAAGGTCCTGTGCAAGATATTGGCTACTCGGCTTCGTGAGGTGATCTGGAGCTTGGTGCATGATGAACAATTTATTCCTGGTCGTAGTATGACCTATAACTTACGTCGCTTTGCACATGTGCTGCATGAAACTGAGGGTGAGGAGGATGAACTGCTGCTAGTGTCATTAGACCTGGAGAAGGCGGAGTGGGGCTAACTTCTGGCGGTGCTGCTGGGCATGGGGTTTGCCCCACAATTTTGTGCATGGGTGAGACTGCTGTATACTGCACCCTCCGCGTCTGTTCGGTGGGAGGAGAGCTCTCGGAATCCTGGGTGATTGGCAGGGGAACCAGGCAAGGATGTCCACTTTCACCCCTCCTTTTTGCCTTAGCTGTGGAACCACTGGCGATCTGGCTATGAGAGGAATTGGAACCTTGGGGTATTCGGGTGGAGCAGACTACCCACATAGGCCCTCATTACGACCCTGGCGGTCGGTGATAAAGTGGCAGTAATACCGCCAACAGGCCGGCGGTAACTACCACCAAATTATGACCATGGCGGAAAGATCTCCAAATGACAGCCAATGTATCACACCGACCGCCAGGGCGGAAACAACAGTCAACACAGAGGTAGTTGCCTACAGCAAGGCGGAAGTAAAAGTTCCTCCTACCATATTATGACAAGACAATCCGCCACCTTTTCCGGGGCAGAACCACCAACAATATCAAAAGCCTGGTGGAAACACTGCACAGAAGTGAAAGGACTCACCACTGGAGATACAGGGAAGACCCACCCCGCCATGGAACCAGAACTGCAAGTATTTCCAATTATATTCTACGTTCTGCTCCACCACGAACACCAACGCCGGCGAAGACGATGACGGTGAGTACAGCTGCCTGGCACACAAGGGGGGGGGAGGAAAACGATAGTGACACACACACGCATCATACACACCCCACACACACACACCATACACACAACCAACTGCACAAGAAAACAAGTTAATCCCCCTAAATCGGCTGAATAATGCAAGGACAACAGGAATGTACCAAAGTGATTGTAATAAGATCAACACAGTATAAATAATAATTTAGCCAATGCTACAGATATTTACAAATGTACAGAAAAAGGGACACTGCTCAGTCCTCAGTTCGCGTTGGCCACATGGCCACAGGGCAAAGTCCAAGGCCCCACTTGTCACCTGCATTAATACAGAGAGGCATCAGTTGGCAAATAGGCAGGCACCTCGGGGGGGCACCTCAGCCGGAAGCGGAAACAAGACCACTGGTTCTGGAGGGGGCAACATGCCCTGTGCTTGGTCCTGGGGAGTGATAGGCCTCAGTCTCTCAGGTGGGTGTCTTCCCCACTGGTTCTGGAGGGGGCTACATGCCCTGTGCTTTGTCCTGGGGAGTGATAGGCCACAGTCTCTAGAGTGGGTGTCTTGCCCACTGGTTCTGGAGGGGATAGGCCGCACAGCAGCCCATGGAGGCTGGCTCACATTGCGTCCGCCGGCGGTGACGGCTGCACTGTGGAGGTGCTGGTGGTGATGGTGGGAGGCTCCTGCACAGCCCCTGCACCCTTGGATGGCTGCACTGTGGTGGCGCTGGTGGTGGGAGGCTCCTGCACAGCCCCTGCACCCTCGGATGGCTGCACTGTGGTGGTGCTGGTCATGGTGGGAGGCTCCTGCACAGCCCCTGCACCTTTGGATGGCTGCACTGCGGTGGCGCAGGTGGTGGTGGTGGGAGGCTCCTGCACAGCCCCTGCACCCTGCGATGGCTGAACAACCACAGTTCGTGGTAGGGGCTCTGTGACAGCTGCTGGTGCAGGCTCTTTGCCCTTCTTGCCTGCTGGTGCAAGCTCCTTCCCCTTCTTGCCTGCTGGTGCAGGCACCTTACCCTTCTTGCCTGCTGGTGCAGGATCCTTGCCCTTCTTGACTGCTGGTGCAGGCTCCTTGCCCTTTTTGCCTGCTGGTGCAGGCTCCTTCTCCTTTCGGGTGGCAGGTGCAGGCTCCTTGCCCTTCTTGTCTGCTGGTGCTGGCTCCTTCCCCTTTTAGATGGCAGGTGTAGGCTTTTTCTCCTTTTGGCTGGCTGGTGCAGGCTCCTTCCCCTTCAGTATAAGTGACCTGGAATCCTTTCCACCACGAGTAGGTGCGGATGGGGCTGGGCCCGTGGACTGTGTGGCTGAGGCGCTTGGCTGGGTTTGTGATATCCTGGCCATACGTGCAGGACGGGGGTAGGGGTAGGGAAGAGGTCAATGGTGGAAAGGAAAAGCTTTTTAGGGACATTGGGGCGGGAAGAGGGAGAAGTAATGGGAGTGGAGGATGACGGAGTGGTTGTTGGAGGTGTTTGTCTGCTGGATTTGGGTGCAGGTGCAGGTGCATGGGCTGTATGCTGTTGTGAGTGGATGGCTGTTGGGTGTCTGAGTGCTTGCGTTTGTGTACTTTAGGAGGGGGACAGACACAGTGGGAGAAGACACAGGGGATGTGTGCATGGCTGTTGTGGAGGTGTCTGCCAGTGAGGTGTGTGTTCTACTTGGTGTTGTTATGATGAAGGTAGTGGACGATGATGTAGTGTATGCAGGTATGAGTGTAGACGTAACTGGGTGGAAGGTGGAGGAGGAGGAAGAGGGGGAGACAGTGGAAATAGTCGATGTTGTTGTGTCTGAAAATGGATGGTGTTTGTGTGGGATGAAGTGTGGTGCTTGTGTTTACCTGTGACACTCTTGGGTGTTGTCCTGTGTGCATGCTCGTCTGGCTGTGTGCTTGGGATGGGTTGGGGTTGAGGGAAATGGGACTGGGAAGTGGTAGTTGGAGGGGGGACGGTAGAAACAGGGACAATGGCTGCCATCAGAGAGGAGGCCAGAGCCTGGATCGATCTCTGTTGGGCCGCCAATCCAGTGTGAATTTTTTAGAATGTTGCATCTGGGCTGGCAGCTCCTGGATGGCATTCACAATGGTTGACTGCCCTACAGAGATGGATCTCAGGAGGTCAATAGCCTCCTCACTCAGGGCAGCAGGGCTCACTGGGGCAGGGCCTGAGGTGCCTGGGGCGAAGGAGATGCCTACCCTCCTGGGTGAGTGGGCATGGGTAACTCGCTGAGGGGCTGCTAGGAGGGGGTGGCAGCTGTACCTGTAGCCGGGGTGGTCACAGAAGTGTCCGCCACCACCAGGGAGCTTCCATCAGAGGAGGTATCTGAGTCTGGATTGTCCCCTCCAGTCTCTGCCGTGGTGCTCCCCTCACCCTCCGTTCCACTGGTGCCCTCAGCATCGGTGGACTCTGCCTCCTGGGTCCTGTGGGATGCAGCTCCCTCCGTCGCTGGTGCCTTTGCTCCTCTGCCAGATGATGCTAATGCACATAAGGACAGGATGACAAATCAAGAAAGGGGGGGGAGAGAGACAAAGGATATACTGGGTTAATGGCTGTACCAACACCACCGTTGGCGTACACAGCACCCTCACAAACAGGGAACAGGCCTACGCACTATGCATTGCACCACCACTGATACTGCTAGCCACCAAGGCATGAGGAGGGGCACACACCACCGACTGCAACACACCTGGGACCCACGCAGCCCTGACCAGTAGTGGATGCTTACAAGCTAGGTAGGCAGGATTATCCCTTCAGAACCCTAGCCACAAGAGGACCTACGCTGCTATGTCAGGCCTGGCCTAGGGGCACCCACTAACACACATCCACCATCCGGATACCACCCCACCAGCCATAAGTTGTAATGTTAGCCACTGTACTCACCCCCTTGTGGCTGCTGTGCTGTGATGCCCTTAAGCGCCCATCCAGCTCTGGATAAGCCACTGCCAGTATGCGGGCCATCAGGGGGTCATGGTCCGACAGGCACCCCTTCCTCGTTGGGAGGCCATCCCCAGATTGGCCTCCACCGTCTTCCGTGCCCAGCGTCTCAGGTCCTCCCACCGTTTGTGACAATTTGTGCTCCGCCTCCCATAGACCCCCAGGGTCCACACCTCCTTGGCGATGGCACGCCATATACCCTTCTTTTGATGGGCGCTGACCTGCAGAGGCAATACAGACAGGAAAACACCATTAGACAAACAGTCCAGCCAGTTACACATATGGCCCACCATACCCGTTTATAGCACTATTGGAACACACATAGCCCAGCACCCAATGTGTACCCAGCCAGGAGGACATCCCTCCCCCATACACGGAGCCATCACACACACCTCCATACATGCATGCTATATGCATCGTGCCCACAGAGTACTCACCTGTTGGTCTGGAGGCCCATACAGCACTCCGTACTGGGTTAGGACCCCACCCACCAGTCTCTCCAACTCCTCTGAAGTGAAGGCTATGGCCCTTTCCCTGGTCACATGGGCCATGGTAGGTTCCAGACGCAGGTCACAGCAGCACATGCAGTATAGGTCTTCTCCTATGGAAGGTCAGGTTGCAAGTGAGGATTCAGATAGAAACATACCATCACCGCCAGCATAGATCACCATTGGCTACTGTAACCCACAGGGCCCAATATTAACCAATGAGGATTTGCACGGTGGTTCACAACCGCCTCCCGCAACAGCGCACAACGTCAGCGGAATTACCTCACTTCCACCTGTCCCTCCACACAGGACAGGTGGACGCTATTTCATGGGGGGGCAGCCTTATGGAATCATGCTGCATCACAGGAGAATTAGGCACATACTTGACAAATCACACTGACCCATTACATGTTTACAGAATGCTAACTACTGTTGTGGCTCCAGTGTTCAGTTTGTGACAGCCTCCTCACTCTTGTGTCCCTTAGATACCTACCGCTGCGGATGAATAGGAGATGGAGACATACCCCCGTGTACAGACCCCTGGTGGACTTGGCTACACTGGAGGACAGGCACATTATACTCACCTATAGACTGGACAGGGCCACAATCACAGAGCTGTGTGCCCAGTTGGAACCTGACCTAATCTCAGCTATCTGCCATCCCACTGGGATCCCCCCTTGTGCAAGTGCTATATGTACTCCATTTCCTGGCAACTGGTTCTTTCCAAGTGACAGTGGGCTTTGCAGCAGGAATGTCACCACCAATGTTCTCAAACGTGCTGACAAGAGTGTTGTCTGCCCTGATAAAACACATGTGCAGGTACATTGTTTTCCCCAAGTTGAGGATTTGGCCAGAGTGAAGGCTGAGTTTTATGCAATGGGACATATCCCCAATATAATTGGGGCGATTGATGGTACACATATTGCATTTGTCCCCCCCTCGCCAGAATGAACAGGTGTTCAGGAATCGTAAGAGTTTCCACTCCATGAATGTTCAGATGGTGTGCTTGGTGGACCAGTACATCTCCCATGTCAATGCCAAGTATCCTGGGTCAGTGCATGATGCCTTTGTCCTGAGGAATAGCAGCATCCCAAATGTGATGGGCCAACTACAGAGGCACAGGTTGTGGCTAATAGGTGAGCCCTGGTTCTCACCCAGTATATGTTGGTGTATGGGTATGGTGTGGGCCACATAGGATAGTGTGTGGCTAAATGTTGACCCTCAATATTTGCAGGTGACTCTGGTCACCCAAACCTATCATTGCTGCCCACCCCTGTGAGGAATGCCAGGACAAGGGCAGAAGAACGTTATAATGAGGCACATGGGCGAACCAAAAGGATAATAGAGAGAACCTTTGGCCTCCTGAAGGCCAGGTCCCGGCCAGGTTCCGGTGCCTCCATCTAACAGGGCAGCGTAATCCTGAAGCAATCTCAGCTCACTCTTGCAACTTACTGCTTTCTCCCTTTGTGACGCTTTTTCGTTTTTCTCTTACTCCGTCTTTCCCATATGTGTCTTTTGCTCAAAATAAATGCTTGAGGCAGAAAGATACGCGCCGTCCCTCAAAAATAAGTGCTGGTGCTCCGCACCGGAAACAACAAGCACAAATTAAGCACTGATCGTAATTCTAGTCTGCCTAATTTTTATTTATTTGCATTCTTAGAAACTGAAGCCTAACGGTAGTAATGGTGGTTCACGTGCGCAGCAACTGCCGGGGTTCTAATGGTTTAAGCTGCCAGTTTCATGCATCAGGGTGAGCAAAAATAAGCGTGACTTCTGTCTGTGTAATTATGTTTGAGTGTGCGTGCCTCTGATGTGCTTATATGTGTGCCTTCGTGTATGTGGAGTGGGAAGAGGTATGTATACCTGTGCTTCTGTTTCTGTCGGATTCTCGAGCACTGCATCTTTCCTACGATATTTATGTGTAGTATTTTCCACCTGAAGTCCCATGAAAGAGGTAGCTCTCTAAGCTTCTTTTTTGGAGCAGGCTCCAGAAGAATTCTGGAACATTGTACATTCTGACAAATTTCCTGTTCTTTTTATAGTGGCCCAGAAAGTAATTTGTATGTTTGGGTCAACATATGTTTGTGAGCGTTTGTTTTCCATAATGGGACTTTTGAAGAGTATGTATGTATGTATGTATGTATGTATAGTGTATTTATAAAGCGTGTTCCGGCCCGAGGGCATCGAAGCGCTGACTAAAGTGAGACTGTGCAGCCTCTGCAGAAAAAAAGAATCAGGGTCCAGACTTATCGTGGAAAAAAGCCAAGTCTTAACCCGTTTTCTAAAAGTGAGGTAGTTGTGCTCTCTCCTAAGTTCCAGCGGGAGTAAATTCCAATTCTTTGCAGCCGCGATAGTGAAGGCTTTATCACCCCACTTCGCCTTCTTGGTGCAGGGTACTTGAATTTGATGGGTGCTGGCAGAACGCAGTAGTCTTTCAGGTCTGTACCACTGTAATTTGGACGTCAAATACTTAGGTCCAATCCCATGGGTGGCTTTATGGGTAATACAGAGAGTTTTAAAAGTGATCCGTTGGGCTACCGGGAGCCAGTGTAGACGTTTAAGGCTATCCTTAGCAGAAGCCGATCGTGGAAGGTCCAATAACATTCTATAAGCTGTGTTCTGCATCAGCTGCAATTTATTAAGGGATCATTTGTCCAGATTGAGCAAAAGGGCGTTACCGTAATCCAGTCTGGACAGGACAAGGGCCAAGGTAGCTGTGATTCTCCATTGTTTTTGAATATAGAGAAGATTTTCTTCAGTAAGCTCAGAAATAACCTAACAGACTTATATCTGGATCAACTCTTAAGGCTTGCCGTTTCAGATATGGTACCAGATTACAGGACACTAATAGGAGACATGAAGTGTAAAATGAGTTCTTAGTATATCTTTCTTTGACGTACCTATTTTTCGGTCTCAGTTAAACCTGTGCTGAATATCCGCTTAGCGAGGATTACCATGCAATGCCTCTTAAGAATGCTATTGTATAATAAAAATGTATTATAAAAATATCGAACTTTGTACTTATGTCTGGCTTCGAAATACAGCATTGTCTAGTAATGTTTTTTTACACCAGTAGCCCTGCCTCTTAGCCCCTCTGACCTCCCCCACAGGCCCATCGGTGCGGTCCTCGGCCACAAACCAGACTATAATTTTGGCCCCAGCAAAAAGTTTGTGAGTACCCATGTTTTAGACGAATAAGTGAAGCTTTTACGATCATGTAATGACTATGTTATGTGCACTACCTTTGAGACTACAGGAAGCTAAGTAAGTTTGGAGGAGTTGCCAACAAGTATTTTGTTTTCTCTCAAGCAACCGAGGACGTCCCCCAGGATTATCACATAGCTTTTATCATTTTCCTGGGAGATGTGATGCGGGTTGTGTGAACCTGAATTGATTGTAAACAGTGCTTCTGGGGCGTACAGGCATGCCCTACTTTTTAATGCCCCTCATGGAGCCTTGACTGTATTATCGTTGTATTTAGCTATTTTGAAAACCTGCCAAGTCTTTATCTGGTTCTCTAGCATCCTATCTCCTATTTGTTATGTAGAAGAGGCTGGTTAATTTACTTCAGTCATCGTTTATTTTTAATTTATCACCCTGCCTTCTCCCCTTAAGACTCATTTGGTAATGTACAGTACTGTTAGCTCTTAAATTTCTACAGTCTGTTTGCACTGAGGATGTAATAGCAATCCTGAATCCCCAAAGCTGCCTCTTTAGGGTTGAAGCCTGTTTTGTTATCATCAAGGTAATGGTTTCTTCTCTGTCCTTTAAACTGCACCCTGAGGAAGGAGACTCTAGTGCCCCAATTTCTGTAACCCAATCTTCTAGGTTCAGGTGGTGAAGGCCAAAGCCACCTCCATCATCATAAACTCCCTCATGACAAGGAAGCTCCTCACTTACATTTTGTGGGGAGTGAGAAGGGTTCTTTGTGTGAGGATTACCTGGCCCGTTGTGCTTGACAGCACATTGAGCCCCATATTTATACTTTTTTAGCGTCCTCATTTGTGTAATTTTTTGACGCATAAGCGGCGCAAACTTACAAAATACAATTGTATTTTGTAAGTTTGCTCCGCTTTTTCGTTAAAAAGCGGCGCAAATGCGGCGCTAAAAAAGTATAATTATGGGCCTAAGTTTAAACTGCATCTGTTCTAAGAAGAGTGCATCCCGTTTCACGCACAGCTTACAAAATGTCAGCAAAGCTTCTTTAATTTTAGTTAAGCCCTTACATTTTGTTCATTATTGTTTAGAGCTTTAATACCCCTTCCTTTACAAGTCTTGTTTCACTTTTTCTCATTAAAGTATCGCGTATGTGGGGCGTGGCCGGGCTGCGAAAGAAGATGGCTGCCTAACTCGGGAGCTCCGAGCCACGCCGGATTCGAGGGGGCGGCGGGGGCCGCGCGGCCGCCGTAAATAACATTGCAAATCCCCCAGAGGATTCCCCAACACACGGAGAACTGGCCTATACCGAGGAGCCTCGGAAACGGCGGCGGGGAGGACCGCAATGTGCATTGACAGGGAAGGCCCTACTCGGGGGCGGAGTCGCGTCTTCCCAAGGCCGGAGCAGATCGGCCCGTCGGAACGGAACGGAGGCAACGAACAATGCACTGTGCGCCCCAGCGCTTCGGGTCAGTACCATGGCGCTGACCATTGGGACATCGTGCCTCCTTTTCCTCTGCCCCCTCCCTTCCCAGCCAAAGGGAACAGATTCCGGTGACAGCCCCGATGGGGCGGCAGGGACTTCACAACCAGGGCACACGGGGTCACTCTATCCCAGGAGGCCTCCCAAGGTGCACGGAGTCCTGATCTCCATGAGTGAGATCTGGAGGTATCAGCTCGAAGAACAGCTGCATGCCTGGACGGAAAAGGCCTAGTTCGAGGGCAGAACGGCGCCTCATGAGGCTGGAGCGGGCTGGCTTATAAACAACGAAGATCATGCTTCGTGCACTCCCATCGCCATATCATACGACCAGCAGTGAGTCGCCACCTACCAAGACACTGGGTCCTTCTCCCTTCGATCCACCCTTCATCCCCAGAGGATAAAGCCCGGTGACTGGAGAGGGGAGAGTGACCGCTCTCTCCGGAGGATATGGGGCAACGAGGCACCGACACAGCCCAGTATCACCTACCCTTTCCAGCTTCTAACCCAACAGAATAACCACAAAGGCCCTAACACTGACGCTGAGAGAGACTCCCCTGCCACTACAAAGCGGGCCAGCCAATATACTTGAGGCCTCCTGGAACCAGAACAAAACACCTACCGGCTGGCCCCCGGAAACATTAGGAGCAACAGGGCAGAGACCAGCACCCAACATTAAAATTTGCTTGGGGCCATACAGGACTGAGCAGAGGCAGCATCGCAGCCACGCCACAGAGGAAATGTAGCGCTTAGGACCGGGAGCTGGTGATGACCCTCGACTGACCCACTGGATAGAAAGGATATCTTATCGACCAGGTACCCGCCCCCCCCAAAAGGACTCAGCAGTGGTCCTATAACCCAACCAGAGCGGACCAAGGGCGACTCCTCGGACCGGATCAAATATAGAGAAAGGATTCCCAGATAAATAGATCTTGGGACACACGGTCCTGGATGTAGCGCAGAGGAGGGCGAAGCTGGGGCACGATCACCCGCCCTCTTCTTAACAATCTCCGTTGCCCCAAAAAACGGAAGTCGAAAAAACGAGCAGCTACACAGTGACAAACTCAACCCGACGTCACACGCAGCAGAGGTCAGGCACAGACTGACAGGCTGACTCACGCATCATCATCCTCATCAGCCACCGACAAGGTCGGAAACGAGGGGAAAGGGACCCCAGATTCAACAAGGCCTCTCCCACAGGCTGGCACTGAGATGCCCGGAGGCAAATCAGGACACAAACCCACAGGTAAACCAGCACGACAATTGTTATTCTCAGAAGCGCTCCAACACAAACGCCCTACCTCCCCACCAGTAGGACCTCACACAGCCCTAACTCCAGCCCAGCCTTCCATGATGACTGACAAGGACCAGTCCACAACCATGGAACGGATACTGCAGGAGATCACAGCCGTCAGCCGTCGGAGAGAGGGGCTGAACGCCTCTATATCCTCTCTGACTCTGGAGACCAAATCCATACGATCAGACATTGCAAGCTTTCAATCCCAGGTGACGGGACTGGAACACTGCGTGGGGACCCTAGAAACCCAAATGGCCACAACCCAGGGCAGAGACCAGGACCTTCTCTATCTCAGGAGCAAAATAACAGACTTGGAAGATAGAAGCCGAAGAGATAAAATTTGCCTCTTCGGAATCCCGGAAAACGAAGAGGGATCAGATGTACAAGCCTTCCTTAGCTCTGTCCTACCCAAGCTGACCTCATTGACCTTGGACCCTCCACTGGAATTCCAGCGAGCAAACAGAGTGGGCCCGAAACGCCCTGATGGGGCCACAAGACCTCGTCCGATCATTGCATGCCTACTACGCCATATCCAGACCCATCAACTTCTCCAAGTAGCACTTAACCACGGACCCTTCCAGATGGACAAATATGAAATCCGCATAACGGCTGACTACTCCAAAGACACCAACGAACGCAGGAAGGCCTTCCTGGCCTTAAGACCCCGACTCCGTCAGCTAGAGATAAAATATGGCCTCTTCGACCCAGCGAGAATGTGGGTCACCAAAAATGGGGAATGCAGGGACTTCTACAACCCCGAGGACCTGAGAATTTTTTCAGACTCCTTCCAACATCAACCCAAGGATTCCTCCACCCCGACTCGCCCACAGGACAATCTGAGAGACGATAGCTATATTCCTCCCGTAGGACCAGAGAGGGGAGATGCGGAACGGTATGACCCCGACAACTGCCCTAGAGGCAGGGGTATGGAGAGACTAACTAAGGCATACAACGACAGGGGCCAGGTCCTACACGCAATTGCACTCCACACTCAGCTCTCAGAAAGGGACAAATCCCGTTCACCCCTGAAACCGACCCCCACCCCCCCCCTGAGACAATGAACTGCCACAGGGACTAAACAGGACTACATGAGACAATGGCGAGAGTCTCGGAGTACGGCCATCGTCAACGCACCGGACAGATGAGTACCCGTCCGGATTTTGCATTTCTGTATTTATATCTTCTTCTTCGGCGCTGATAATGTCATTACTGAACAGTTAAAGGCCCTCATTACGACCCTGGCGGTATAGAACCGCCAGGGCCGCTGTATGCGGGAGCACCGCCGACAGGCTGGCGGTGCCCCGCAGGGCATTCTTACCGCGGCGGTTTTGCCGCGGTCAGAAAGGGAAAACTGGCGGTCTCCCGCCAGTTTCCCGCTGCCCCTAAGAATCCTCCAAGGCGGCGCAGCTCGCTGCGCCGCCGAGGGGATTCTGACACCCCCTACCGCCATCCAACCGCCAGGAACAGGATGGCGGTAGGGGGTGTCGCGGGGCCCCGTAAGAGGGCCCCACTTTGTATTTCACTGTCTGCATTGCAGACAGTGAAATACGCGACGGGTGCCACTGCACCCGTCGCACCTTCCCACTCCGCCGGCTCGATTACGAGCCGGCGTCCTCGTGGGAAGGTAGTTTTCCCCTGGGCTGGCGGGCGGCCTTTTGGCGGCCGCCCGCCAGCCCAGGGGAAAACTCGGAATACCCTCCGCGGTCTTTGGACCGCGGAGCGGTATTCCCGACGCGCAACTTTGGCGGGCGGCCTCCGCCGCACGCCAAAGTTGTAATGAGGGCCAAAGTGCCTTAACCTCTACTATACAAGGTTACACAATGTAATGATACAATGCAAGTTACTTCTAGCCCGACTTTTTGTGTACACATTACCTGCAGCTAGACTAGACTTAGTCGGTACCCACTGTTTACACCTAGGGCAGGCCTATGCTCCATGCCGATGTTGCGAATTTGTTCTTTATTAGTTCCTACTCTTTTGACGCCAAGCATTATGCGGCGATCTTGCAATAGTCGCTAGCTTTGACCCGTTGCCGAGTTTATGCATCCCTAGCCCATCTCCAGGCACACACCACCTGTCGCTAGGCCAGACCCTACTGAGATCCACTGTTTACGCATGGGACAAGTTCGCGTCCCATGCCGATGTTGCGAATTCACTGGTCATGGATTCCTACTCTTTTAATGCAAAGCAGAATGATGCGACAATGCAACAGAGGTTACCCCTGACCTACCGCCGAATGCACATTACCTATAATGAATTTGCAGTCTTTTACCGCCATCTCTGCACCCCTGAAACGGCGGCCACTAATGCACAAACTGAGGCCTTTCTCACCTTGGCCAACCTGCCTCGCCTGTCGGAGGCAGGTCAAGCTCTCCCAGAAGGCGACATAAGTAGGGAAGAAATAATACATGCCATTAAAAACCTCCCCTATCATAAATCTTCAGGTGAAGACGGCCTCCCCGCTGAATTCTATAGATGGGCAGGGGAAGAGGCAGTTACTGCTGTGCATGAGGCATTCCCAGAGGCATGCCAAGATGGCTCCTTAGGCGCGTTGTCCAACAAGGCCACAATCGTTGTCCTACCCAAACCAGGTAGAGACCCCCTACTCTGTGACAGCTACCACCCTATCTCCCTCCTAAATGGAGATATCAAACTCCTGGCCAGCGTCTTGGCGGCACGCTTACGTACAGTGATACCGTCCTTGATTCACAATACACAAGTGGGATTCGTACCAGGCCGCACCTCTAGAAATCATATGCGCACCCTCTGCCATACCTTATATGAATCCCTCAACATGCCAGAGGAAGCCCTGGCTCTGTCCCTCGACGTGGAGAAGGCGTTCGACCGTATCGAATGGCCCTACCTATTCGCTACTATGAAACACTTCGGTCTCGGAGAACAATTTATCTCCAAAGTTCGCTTACTATACCACCACCCTACGGCGCAGGTTAACTGCGGGGGCTTCCTATCGGACCCAGTCCCCATTGGAAGAGGCACGAGACAGGGCTGCCCCTTGTCACCGCTCCTATTCCTACTAGCAATGGAACCCCTGGCAGCCGCCATGCGAAACTCCCAGCAGATACAAGGCATCCCCCTAACAGACGGCTCCTCCAAAATCTACCTTTACGCTGATGACGTTTTACTCACCCTGTCTGATCTAGAACGGTCTTTGCCATCGCTGCTCTCAATCATAGAGGATTTTGCATCCCTATCTGGATATCGGGTGAACTGGGATAAGAGTGAATCACTACCCCTCTCACGAGTAACAACAAGGGCTGCAATCCACGGTCTCCCATTCAAATGGACTCCGACGCACCTCAAATACCTGGGAACACTCGTCAACCGGGGCCTGGAGCATATGGTCAGGGACAACCTAGACCCTCTCGTATTCCGGATGAAACAGGACTTCACTAAATGGTCACTATTGGGTCTCTCCATGTGGGGCAGGACACAGGTAGTCAGGGTGGTCACCCTCCCACGCTTTATGTATATACTAGGCATGCTCCCCCTACCTGTACCCCTCACCCTGCTCCGGTCGATAGACGCCTCAATAAGGACCTTTGTTTGGGGCTCTACGGCCCGAGACTGATGCCAGCAAAAATAATGGCACGCCGATCCTGCGGTGGTTTAGGCCTCCCATCAGTGGAACAATACTCGCTCGCTCTACAGCTATCGCAATTGGCATATCTACTCCCTGAAAACCCAGACCCCTCACAATGAGTAACTACAGAAAAACTCCTACGGGACCAACGTGAAGGACTGGGAGGGATATACACTGGCCACCCTCAACTGCCCAACCCTATCCTCGCGGCCACAAACACGGCGTGGGCCAGGGCCCACCGCCTCTTAGGAGCGCACCTCTTTCTACACTCCCAAGCCCTGATAGAGGGTAACAAAAACATCAGAATAGGGGTTAGCACCCTAAAATGGCCCCAATGGACGAATGCTGGAATCAGCAGCCTAGCCCAAATTATAGAGCGTGACCGGCTCCGACCCTTCGCCGACTTAAAGCAAGAGTTCGGCATACATAACAGCCAAGAATGGCGATATCTACAGCTTAAGCATTGTCTGCATAATGTACTTGGAACCATCTCGTGGGAAATCAAGGCCTCGCCAATCATCACCTATCTACAGACATGGGGGCACCACAAAGGAGCGATGGCTGGCTTATATGGAGTGCTAGTTAATCACCTCTACCTGCAATCTCTTCTTGAAAACCTACGCCTTAAGTGGCAAGACCGGCTTGGGACGACATATACTGAGGAAGACTGGTCGGTCATTTTGAAGGCACTAGATAGAGGCGTCCGCGAAGCCCGACTGAAGTTCTGCTTATTCAAAGTCCTCCAGGACTGGTATTGGACCCCAACGAGGCTTCGCAAAGCGGGTCTAATACCACAAGCGAATTGCTGGGGATGCACAGACCCTCACTGCGACCTGCTACACATCCTTTGCCGCTGCCCATCGGTACAACCTTTATGGGATGCTGTGCGTCACACCTTGGCGGACTCTCTTCAAATGCCACACCTGATTCCGCTGCCACTCATCCTTCTCCATGACATGCGCCCGTACCCTCCCCTGACACAATCTCAGCAGAGACTGCTACACACAGCAATCGCCACAGCCAAAATCTGCATACTCCGGCATTGGAGATCCAGCGTCGCCCCCACACCGACAGACTGGACGACCGCTATGATACAAACTGCTGCCCGTGAACGGGTAATCTACAAATTACAAGATCAGGCGGATTTATTTACAGAAGTCTGGAGCCCCTTCCTGACAGGACCGTAGATGACAAAACCTCCCCTCCTACAACCCACACCTAACACCCTTACCACCCACAATATCCCCTTCCCTCCCCCCATCCCGCCTCATATTAGCTGGTGGACAGTCAACAGATGCCAACTAGATTCTCTCTCTCCTTTCCTCCCTCTCTCTCTTCCCTTTCCTCCCCTTCTCCCAACATCTTATATCACATACCTGGTTTTCCAACTTAAACCCAACTCATCTCTATTCCTATTTCTCAAGCCAACTTTTACCTCTCCCTCTCTCCTCGTCTCCTAGACTATCTACCCAAGACGGAAACCTCCAATTCCACAGAGCCTTAAACCTTAATGAACAACCCGGCCCTCCCTATCTTCCCTTCCCCCTTCTCATCACCCTGGACATTATACCTCACATCATAAATATATACATACATACCTATACAAAATCCTACATGACGATACGCGCAATAAAAAAAAAAAAAAATCAAAAATCATCAACATTCAATATACACTACGTGCCACCCTGGTACGCTGACCCAAACCCTCCCCTCCCCCTTCTTCCCCCTCCTCTCACTCTCCTTCCTCCTCTCACCTCCTCCCCCTCTCTACCCCACCCAACCCCCATCCCTCCCACATTTCCATTCTATTTTTTCTCTTCCCTGTTTTTTCTCCTGACTACATACCTCAATGTTTATACCGTTTATGTTATATTGTTGTTAAGCTTATATGTTCGCTAATCAAGAAACTAGCCACTGTCAATTGTCAGTAACATGTGGGCGACGCCCTTTAATGTATACTGTATTATTCTGTACAGTACTTCAATCTCCAATAAAGAATTAAAAATAAATAAAGATTCGCTTTTGTAACCAATGATCTTGTACAGCTGCTTGCTCAGTGGTATTATGTGGCAAGAAAGGACCTAATTATGAGGCACGGTTGACGAATTTATGTCGCAAAAAAGTCCACTTACACCTTTACAGTGCCAAAGCTCTAACTCTCGCAAATGCGAGACATATTTATTGCAAATGCTTAATTTTCTTTGCTGCGGTGCTGGAAAGAATGGTCACTAGATGGCAGTAGGATACTATGGGCCGTATTTATACTCCGTTTGCGCCGAATTTGCGTCTTTTTTTTCGACGCAAATTCGACGCTAAACTAACGCCAACTAACGCCATATTTATACTATGGCGTTAGAGGCGAATAGCGCCAAAGTTCCCGGAATGTGCGTCATTTTTTAGCGTGAACCCCTTCCTTGCGTTAATGATATGCAAGGGAGGCGTTCCCGTCTAAAAAATGACTCCCAGGCCTTTACGTGGTATTTATACTCCCGGGCAAAAGAGACGCCCGGGAGTGGGCGTGGCTAAAAACGGCGCATTTGCGCCGCTTTTTAACGCCTGGGTCAGGCATGGCGTTAAGGGACAAGTGGGCTCAAAATGAGCCCAGAGTGCCCTCCCCTGCCCCCAGGGACCCCCCCTGCCACCCTTGCCCACCCCAGGAGGACACCCAAGGCTGGAGGGACCCACCCCAGGGACATTCAGGTAAGTATTTTTTTATTTTTTTTTAATAATTTTTTTGGGCATAGGGGGGCCTGATTTGTGCCCCCCTACATGCCACTATGCCCAATGACCATGCCCAGGGGACATAAGTCCCCTGGGCATGGCCATTGGGCAAGGGGGCATGACTCCTATCTTTACAATGATAGGAGTCATGTTGATGGGGGATGGGCGTCGAAAATAAATGGCGCAAGTCGGGTTACGACGATTTTTTCGACGTAACCTGACTTGCCCCATTTTAAGACGCCCATGCGCCATTTTCCCCCTACGCCGGCGCTGCCTGGTGTACGTGGTTTTTCTCGCGCACACCAGGCAGCGCCGGTCTGCTTGCGCCGGCTAACGCCATTCAATAAATACGGCGCCCGCATGGCGCTTCAGAATGGCGTTAGCCGGCGCAAAACTTTTTGACGCTAAACTGCGTTAGCGCAGTTTAGCGTCAAAAAGTATAAATATGGGCCCATATCTTCCAAAGGTTTTCGTGTTTCTGCTTATAGAGAACTTTCCGAGCGAGTATATATCCGACAGGAAATGCAGTACGAGAAAAATCAGGCGTTTGAAGAGCAGTCAAGGGTGAAAGCCTTTATATTTCCGCATATCTACGACATCAGTCACATTCCTTCTTTGTATTTAGTCATTGCCCTAGGAGGATTCCAGTGAGCATTAGCTCACACAGGGCGAAGGTTAGATAAACAAGCACTCGACACAGGAGCTTTCCTCGATGCAGTTGAAATTGACGCACGTGACACCAAAAATAGGATGGCTGGGGAGAGGGGTGACGACGCAGAAAAAGAGGGTCCAACATATATTCATACATATCGTGTAATCAAAACGTATAATGTACTGTGATTTTAGTAAAGAAAGTAATGTACGAGGGAAATTGTGCCCTCGGGGTAGTTCGCCATCATCGTAAACGAGCTTTAATTAATCATGAAGTATTGGAAATGTAGTAATCCGTCATAATTGCAATTGTATGCCATGATTTCTTATTTGAAAACTGTCTTGCTTAGCTTAAATTTAGTAGAAGCTTTGGCCTAGTCGCCTGGTCTCAAATGGCAGAAGCCTGTCTGTGGGGTTGGCAGCAGCAGCGGCTGCAGTGTAACCCCAGAAAAGGCAGTTTGGCAGTACCAGGGTCTGTGCTACAGACCACTGGGAGCATGGAATTGTGCCAACTATGCCAGGATGGTATAGAGGGGGCAATTCCATGATCTTAGACATATTACATGGCCATATTCGGAGTTACCATTGTGAAGCTACACATAGGTAGTGACCTATGTGTAGTACACGCATGTAATGGTGTCCCCGCACTCACAAAGTCGGGGAATTTGCCCTGAACAATGTGGGGGCACCTTGGCTAGTGCCAGGGTGTCCACACACTAAGTAACTTTGCACCTAACCTTTACCAGGTAAAGGATAGACATATAGGTGACTTATAAGTTACTTAAGTGCAGTGAAAATGGCTGTGAAATAATGTGGGCATTATTTCACTCAGGCTGCAGTGGCAGGCCTGTGTAAGAATTGTCAGAGCTCCCTATGGGTGGCAAAAGAAATGCTGCAGCCCATAGGGATCTCCTGGAACCCCAATACCCTGGGTACCTTAGTACCATATACTAGGGAATTATAAGGGTGTTCCAGTAAGCCAATGTGAATTGGTAAAATTGGTCACTAGCCTGTTAGTGACAATTTAAAAGTAATGAGAGAGCATAACCACTGAGGTTCTGGTTAGCAGAGCCTCAGTGAGACAGTTAGGCACCACACAGGGAACACATACATGCACCCTTATGAGCACTGGGGCCCTGTGTGACAGGGTCCCAGTGACACATACATATAGGCCACAAACTTATGAGCACTGGGGTCTTGACCAGCAGGGTCCCAGTGACACATAACAAACATACTGAAAACATAGTGTTTTCACTATGAGCACTGGGGCCTGGCCTCCAGGATCCCAGTGAGACAGTGAAAACAGTGACAAACACCCTGACATACACTCACAAACAGGCCAAAAGTGGGGGTAACAAGGCTAGAAAGAGGCTACTTTCTCACAGGAGGGTGTTCCAAGTCTTGGCCACCAGGTAGGAGAAGGACCTCCCACCCGCTGTGGAGCGGCGGATGCGCGGGAAGGCGGCGAGAGCGAGGCTGGTGGATCGTAGGAGACGGGTGGGGGCGTAGAAGCTGAGGCGTCGGTTGAGGTATTCTGGTCCCTTGTTGTGGAGGGCTTTGTGTGCGTGGGTGAGAAGTCAGAAGGTGATCCTTTTGCTGACTGGGAGCCAATGCAGGTGTCTCAGGTGGGCAGAGATGTGGCTGTTGCGGGGTATGTCGAGGATGAGGCGGGCGGAGGCGTTTTGAATACGTTGCAGACGTTTTTGGAGTTTTGCGGTGGTCCCAGCATAGAGGGTGTTGCCGTAATCCAGGCGGCTAGTGACAAGGGCGTGGGTCACGGTTTTTCTGGTGTCGGCGGGGATCCAGCGGAAGATCTTGCGGAGCATGTGGAGGGTGAGGAAGCAGGAGGAGGACACGGCGTTGACTTGTTTGGTCATGGTGAGAAGAGGGTCCAAGATGAAGTCCAAGGAATGCCATGATTAGACTATTTAAAACTGATTGGTTTAAACCCAAATTCCGTCAAGTTGCTGAAGCAGTTTGCCATTGTTGCGTCATTTGCCAACAGATGAACGCAGGAAAGGGAACCGTAGTAAATTTGAGCCACATTGGAAGAGCAGGGGGTCCCTTCAGCAGGATGCAAATGGACTTTATTGAGATGCCTGTGCATGGAGGCTTGAAGTATGTGTTGGTGGTTGTGTGCATCTTTAGTCACTGGATTGAAGCATACCCTACACGCAGAAATGACAGTCTCACAGTTGCAAAACTACGCTTGAGAGAGCTAATACCACGTTTCGGATTCCCGATCTCCTTAGAATCAGATAGGGGAAGTCACTTCAATAACGAAGTAATAAAATTACTTTGTGCAGCGCTGAACATTGAGCAAAAGTTACATTGTAGCTACCGCCCTGAAGCATCAGGTCTAGTGGAGCAAATGAATGGCACATTGAAATCAAGGATGGCGAAAATATGTGCATCAACAAACTTGAAATGGCCTGACGCATTGCCTTTGGTGCTAATGTCAATGAGAAACACCCCTGACAGAAAGACTGGACTGTCCCCGCACGAGATTCTCATGGGCAGAGCCATGAGACTTCCCGCAGTTCCTGCAAATGCTCTTTTGAATATTACAGATGATATGGTGTTAGACTACTGCAAAGGTCTAGCTGATGTGGTCCGCTCTTTCTCTCACCAGGTGGAGGCAACCACCTTGCCACCAATCCAAGGTCCAGGACACGCCCTGAAAGCAGGTGACTGGGTCGTGATAAAGAAGCACGTGAGGAAGTCGTGTTTGGAACCCCGTTGGAAAGGACCTTTTCAAGTGATTCTGACGACTACCACCGCTGTGAAGTGTGCGGGAGTTCCCAACTGGATTCACGCCAGTCACACAAAGAGGGTATTGTGTCCCACAGACGAGGAAGTTGAAGCGCTGAAGTCACCAGTACCTGATTACAAAGTGCCAAGCGCCGAGACAGAGCGAAAAGGAACTAGAAGCGAACAGGTAGAAATAGAGGAGGGAGAGATATTCTCTGAGGACGAAGCAACTGATTCATTTGGGGAAGACCAAGGAGGAGCCTCAGAGAGTGACGAAGGTCCGGAAGGTGACAAAGAGCCTGAAACAGCTGAAAGTGACAAAGAGCCTGAAGAAAGTAACGGTGACAAAGAGCTCGAAACAGGTGAAGAAGCAGGAGAGCCTGATCAGAGGAGGGCTTTCCCAGAAGCAGACGATACAGGAAAAGAAAAGGAAAACCTGATTGACTCCCCAGAAGGAGGGGACAAGACAGAACAGAACGAAACTGCTCAAACTCCTTCAAAAGAGATTGCAGGTCCCTCAAGTGGACACAGTGCAAAAAGGAGACAAAGCATATTGCCAGTAAAATTAAGAATTAGAGAAATGTTGAACGACAGTGAAGGGCCAAAAGTGAAAGAGAAAAGAATGGAAGTGTCTGTCCTAATACCAGCACCAAGTGAAGAAAAGGACTTGGCCAAGGAAGAAAGTACCAGCGAGAAAGAATCAAAGAGAGATGCAAAATTGAAAAGAAAAAGGATATCGAGCAGAAGGTATTTTGGTCCGGAGTGGGCATACTTAGCCAATAACGATTGGTCAGACGAATTCGTATCCCTCAGTCTCGAGAACAAAGAGGCAGAACTTCATTTTGGCACATGAGAAATAAAAAATTCATGAACTCTACCGATTGAAGACATTGATCACCTGATTGACTTTTCAACCGGCTAAGACATTGCTAACTTGATTGACTTTGAAACCGATCTTGAGACAACGCTGCTAACCGATAAGAGACTAAGCTGCTAAAGAAAACTGTGTGAACATTGAACTCGTTCAGCTTTGTAAATATCTGCAAATCCACTTTGATAAAGTGTCTTCAACTTTCTGATTCTATACAGATCATGACTAGCTTCACTACACAGGGGCGTAAAATGAAGTGTTGTAAATACATGTGTATAGGTTTAATAACCGCACGCGTACTAATCATTGTAGCAATAGTTCTTGGAATGCATGGTAAGAATGAGAGTGAGACGAATTATGCTTCTACTTCTAAACCTACTATTGTTACTGAACTAACAGCTCTGAAGAGACTCGAACAAGACGAGAGACATTTGCATGATAAGAAGGAACTTTCATCTAACGTTTTCTATCGCTTGCTGAGTGAGTATGTTGAGACCATGGATGCGAAAGATTGTTATGTGTGTACACAAATACCTACCTCAGTAGTGGAAGGGGTGACATATCACAGCATGCCTCTTACTTATGGAATTACATGTAGTATAATAACTTCCAGATTTTATGGTCAACAGTATATTCATTATTTTTACTCTAACTATGATGTTACATTTGCATATGTCCCCATAATCGAGTACCTGAGTAAAATAGCTAGAGATTATTATTTCAAATTAATGAGAGAATTCTTTGAGCCGTTGTCACCTTTTCACACAGCACACGCACATAGAGAGAACCTTACATGCTTGCTTTCACCAGTAGAGATAAACTTCTTAGACCGCACTGATGATAGGAGGAAAGAAATGAAGGAGGAATTAGAAAGGGAATTACACAAAAGGACATCTGTAGATAACTATGCTTTTGCCGCAATAAAGACACAAGGGAAAATAGCTTTAGATACATTGCACGTAGGGAGATTTTGTATACATAGATATAAATCATATTATGACACAGTTTTTGTGGGAACGAGTGAATGTAAACATACGTTTTTGTTTCAACCTAAATGGACGTTCATGCTGAATGGACAAGACCCAGTTATTCCTGGAATATATTATATTTGTGGACTTAACGCCTATTATCGTCTTCCTAAAGGATGGTATGGTAGATGTTATTTGGGAATAGTGTTCCCAAAGATTTACCAACTGGACGACTTAACAAAATTTCCAAAGCTGTCTGAATCACATCATGTTCAGAAAAGGAAGACAGCTTCTGGTGTGGTAGGAGATATATTTGGAGCATTGATTCCTTCAGTGGGAGTCATATTGAATTCAATTAAAATACGAAAGTTGTCTACTATTGTGGATAACATGCTGACTAAGTTTTCAGGAGCTATAATCCTGATGGATGCTGAACTTGCTGCAGAAAGAGCTATGACTCTTCAAAATCGGCTTGCCTTAGACATTCTTTTAGCAAAGGATGGCGGCGTTTGCAAAATGCTTGGTACACGTCACTGTTGTACATATATACCAGACAGCAGTGGAAAAATTTGAACAATGCTTACAAATTTAACTAAAGAAAGTGTAGATTTGAAGGAATTGAAAGAACCCGGAGTCTGGGAGAAAGTTGGAAAAGGATTTGCTTCAGTGGGAAATTGGCTCAGCAACGTTTGGAACGGATTGTTACTAGAAATAGTGAAGGGAATATTGATAATATTAATTTGTTTATTAGGCTCCTGGGGAATATGGAAAGCTATCAAAATATGGAAAATAAGGCGTGAAAGGAAAAGAGAAGAAAAAGAACAAGCCAAAATGGTAGAAATATATAGAGAAAAATCTAAAGGGATTAAAAGAAAAAGGGAATTGACTGAAGTGCCAAATTACTATACAGAATTTTAATGGAATCAAATTTGTGGGTAGATTTGATGTGATGACATAATTAGTCATCAGAGGAGGGATTGATGACGCAGAAAAAGAGGGTCCAACATATATTCATACATATCGTGTAATCAAAACGTATAATGTAGTGTGATTTTAGTAAACAAAGTAATGTACAAGGGAAATTGTGCCCTCGGGGTAGTTCGCCATCATCGTAAACGAGCTTTAATTAATCATGAAGTATTGGAAATGTAGTAATCCGTCATAATTGCAATTGTATGCCAAGATTTCTTATTTGAAAACTGTCTTGCTTAGCTTAAATTTAGTAGAGGTTTTGGCCTAGTTGCCTGGTCTTAAATTCTAACTGCGTGGCTTTTCCTTGAACTAATGAAACATATATTCTTGCTTGAAGTTGTATTTTTCCAGCAGAGATGACTAATACACTTATCTCCAAGGTTTCGTACTAGGCCGGTTTCATCCCCTTTGATAGAAGGTCAGTCTCTGCAGGTGCGGACAATGAAGGTACAGATACCAAAATAATTGGCAAACCATGTTACAACTTGTGTTCCAAGGCTCCAAGGCCAATGTATGCATAAATGAGTTCTAGTAAAAGACAATTTTCATTGGACAATTTGAAGCCAACCTATGAACCCTCCAATGGAAGACCCTGCAGAATTTGGAATGTTTCTTACTTAAACCCACTGGACAAAGAGAAGTCAGCCATTTTTCCTTGATGCCAATTTGAAGCCAGATGCCAGACTCCATTTTGGACGACACCCTGATGCCCTTCTCTCTATCGGAGAGAAAGAGACTTTGAGAATTCTCACCCTAGAGACTTTAACTTTGATTTGCCCCATCTTGCCCATGAAGTAACTTTGCCCCATTCTCCTTGCCGCTGCAAGGAAGCTTGCCCTTAATTTTGCCCCTTTGAAATCTGCCCCATGCTGATCGAACCAGTACTTGAGGGACGAAGTCTTTTCTTGAATGCTGTTTGTATTTGGTAAATATGAAAGGATAAATGTATTATGCATTGTGTTTTTTTTTTCCTTTTAGGTACCAACTGCTATTTTGATAGGGCCCAAGTTAGAAGTTTCCAAATTGGTGTTGACTAAATTCGTTTTGCATGAAATCCCACATGCCAATGCTAATTAGAGGATTAGTTGAGGTATTCATTTGATACACCATGTTAATTTGAAATCTTGTTATGCTGACCAATGTATGAAATTAGTCAAATACAGTTAGTCATATTAGTGATTTGCATTGCCATAACTGAGTGTATCATAATTCAGATTTTACGTAGATTGCGTTTCTTCCGCCGCTATGGACAGCTAGTAATGTTCATATACATATATCATTTGGTTTTGAGACTTACATACATCGTGCTAGCTTTGTTAATATAGGGAAATAAATTCACTAACTTTTAATAAACTGGTCTGGTTATTCATGACTGAAAGGTCATGGTGCGCCGAATTACAAACTGTTATTGGTTTCTGATATATTAGTTAGATCTATTAATTGAGTATTGATTACCGATTACAGTAGTTACTGATTATTGATCAAGAATGACCCGACTATTCTAGGATGAGGAGAGCCCGACTCGGTTAAAAGATTCACCGACCTCCAACGTGTCCAGGTACAGGTAATTCATAAGGGCTGGACGCGTTATCAGTAGATGGTAGCAGAGATTGATGGTTTAGCCCTTTGGGACCCCATCCGAGCAATAGACGGAGATAAGTTAGAATTTTCTTTTATAAAACAAGTTGGAGGGATGATGATGCCCTAAGTCCCCAATGACTTTCCCGGAATCTCGGAGCTTGCGAATGGAGGACATGGAGGTGTGAGAATGGTTTCGGCGGTTCTAGTGACGGTATGAGTGAAGTTAGGGTTTCGCGCTTGCACAGCTTATTGCCGCAGATTAATTGAGAAGTTTGTGAGGATTTTAGGGGGTTAAAAGATATTAGAGGAGTGTTACTCCAAGAGTGTGAGAGTAGGGAAGTCGTCGAACTTCACGTGTGTGTAGCGCTTTGTGCAGAAAAAAAAATTGTCCACATGGTTGTTGATGTTGAGACGGGCCCTGCGAGGTCAAGAGACTCCGGAGTATGTTGAAAAGTGTATGAGACACTTGTTTAATGTTGAGATCTGGTCGGTTTAATAGGTTGATCGGGCGTGGTCAACAAGTCGGTATGAATTCTGAGGAATGAAAGAAAATTTCGACTTTGAGATTTGACGAATTCTAAAGTGCACTAGAATAGTTCATTGATCAGTTGAGAGTAAAGTTTGCGGGTCAAATTTTGATTGCGAAATTGCGAAAGCGGGAAACCGAGAAAGATGGAATAACTGCCGAGGCTAGTGAAAAATCCCTAAGGTTTCTGAAGCGATTGTATTACCTTTCCTGTAGTAAACCGACAGATCTGTTTTATTCTTTTGGTTAGTGCTCGCGTTATATTGCAGAAATTAGTTTGTAAGTGAAGACGAACGAAAGCGGACAAGCCGCGGGACTTTGTCAGCCGCAGTGTGTGAGTGTGATGTCACTAGGAGCCGCGCTGGGATAGGTTGGTTGATGAGAAGGGTCGCGCACGGATTGGACACAGTCCGTGAAGCGCAATTGGTAGGAGAAAGGCAAGCGAAGAGTATTCCGGGAATTAAAGTCACTTATTGATTACATTTTAGAAAAATAAAAGACGGAAAGATGAAATTTTTCTAAGCATTTAAGAGTGCCATGAGGGGAGATGTTTATATTAAAGCAAATGTAGGAGAAGAAACACCGCCTGAGGGTACACCAGCTTACATTGTCATTGAAGAAAAGGGTGTAGCACCATGTCTTTGGTTAAAACAATGGTGCAAATTAACAGAGAAGCATGGAAGTGTAGCGTTCCCTATCCACGGGTCTTTTAATCTAAGGGTTTTAGAAAATCTGAGATTTGCAGTATACGACATGAAAGTACCTCCAAGACCAGCACAGTTTGAGGCACTAGCAATTTGGGAGCTAATAGCTAGAAACCAACAACAAAAGAAATTTGAGACAAGAATAAGAAAAGTAGAAAAGACACTAGCGGATGCTAGATGGGACAGCACACAAAAGGTTTGGAGATCAGATGTATTACAGGGGATTAAATTGTTTCCAGCGATTACTGATGAAGCGGAGACGGAAGGAAGGAAAGCCACCCATAAGACAAACAGGAGTCAGTCCAGAGAGAACAATAGAAACTCGAAAAGGACAGACGAGTCAGATGATGAGGAGTTCATTATACAATTGCTGAATGATCGCCCACCACCATACGTGGAAAGCGAAAAAGGCTCAAGCATTAGTACTGCCCCTCCAGAACCAATACAGGGTAATGTAACACCAAATTTGAGAATATCTCAGAGGCCGAGCAGCTCCGACATGCCTTTCTCACCACAAATACCACAGATTCAGAGAATATACCTGCTGATAATTATCAGCCACAGGTTCAAAAGCACTGCTGCGACGAGCATAACATGGGAATGGCTGCTGATTCAACGGCGCAGGGAGGACAGAGTTATCAAAGACCAACATTGATTCAAGCTGAATCAACACAGTTCTTGATGCCTCAAAAGCAGACACAAGAAGTGCCAAAGCATACTCGAGTAATAGAAAGCCAGTTAGGTATGCCAGCAATGATGAACCATAATGTGGGGATTAACATGCCACAGAATTCGGGGAACAGACAGAATCCAGACGCGATATCTCTGCCTATTACTGTAGGTCCACCAGTACCACTGTACATACAGGCAAATTCAAGCACATGCGACCAAGGGTTAATGATACAGAGTGGAACAGGGAGAAGATGCATAGAAACAACTCCAGAAACAACTCCAATAGCGGCACTGCCAAATGGATCTGGGTCCTTGTCGGAATTTAGTCCAATTCCAATTTGTGCCCCGTCAACCGTGGTAAGGTCACATCCACCACTATTAGTACCGTTAACCTCAGAGACTGAAACATTACAGAAACCATCAGTAGCGGTTGATGTAACTGCTACACTGATGGGACTGAACGCGCAACAGTTAACGCAATGGTTCAACAGCCTGAACTCCCGACAGAGTACATCCAGCGGGAAGGGAGAAGAATATCTGAATAAAATAAGAATGGGTATGGAGGCAGATGAATTGGTAGACGGAACAATGGGTCTGAACAGATTAGAATCCTACACAGAGGAAGAGCTGAGATACATGTGCCCTAGAATTACAAGAGAAGTAAGCAGCATACATAAGAAGTTACAAGAAATTGCAGACAGAAACGAAATCGATATAAGTAAGACTAAACACCTGAGCAGAAGTTACAGGTTAGACTTTGAGACAAAAGACTTTGAACACATGAGATCCGCAGGGATGAAAACACACCTTAAAGAGATACTGCAGAGTGCACAGGTCTGGAGATGTTTAGACAAGTGGGAAAGCAGGTGGGTTAAGAAAAAGGACAAAAAGAAAGAAAATACTCCAGAGCGGAATGAGAAAAAACAACAGAATGACGATCTGATAACTATGTTACCAATGAGAGAGACAGCAGGGGGAAAACTTGTACATGTACCATGGCACAGGTGCGATATTCAATCCTTTACGGATGACTTTCCCAAATTGAGAGAGAAGCCGATTGAGTGGTATCAACAAACAGATAGATTTGTGAAACTCGCGAAATGTCTCTGGGAAGACCTGAATACTTTATTTGAAATTGTGGTTCCGGCAGATTTGTGGGAGGATTGTAAAAGGGCTGTAGGTTGGCCGACGAGTGAGCCAGAGAGAGATAGGGACACAGGTGCGCCATCACCTACGGTAATGAGTTTGTACCACAAGGTGATCGAGCACTTGAAAAAAAGGTTGCGTCGAAAAATGTGGATTGGCAGAGGATTGACAGGACAGCCCAAGAGGTTAAAGAATCTATACATGCGTACTATGAGAGATTGTTGAAAGCGTTTAAGAATTATAGTGGCACAGAGACGATTGAGGCAAAGGACATGCTCCATTTTGTGTTCAGGTTTGTGGATTGAGACCCGAAATCAGCCAGATGATTAAAACGCATTTGATTTGTTGGCAGTCAAAATCGATCGATGAAGTGTTGAATTATGCAAAATACTGCAGCTTAGAGCAGCTCAGACAGGTTTGCAAGGTTTGCAAGGTTTCCAACAACAGATGCCGCAGCAGCAACAGGGAAAGGCTATGTTTCAGCCGCAGATGAGAGGCAGAGGCCGAGGAGGTTTTGTGAATAATGCTCCTGATTTAAATACCGTTATGATTCCAAATGGTATACAGGCAATGAAGAAGGTGATGCCATGTCACACGTGCGGAATTGTCGGGCATTGGAAACGGGAGTGCCCAAGGATGGTGCAGGAAGGTGTAGGTCAGCAAAACAATGATGTCAATGCATTCCAGACTATGAGAGGACCGAAATTGAGAGGTCCGAATCCAAATTTCCAAAACAATATAAACCAGATGCAGGGTTTACAACCCATGCAATCGCAACAGGTGCAAATGCCTTGTGTGCAAATGGCACAATTGCAGCCAATGCAACAGCAGTTTCCTATGGTACCTAATCAGCAAATGCAAATACCCTTAGCACCAATGAATCAGCAGCAAGCAATGCTTCCTCAACAGGTCACGGGTCAAGGAATGAATCAAAGTGACACAGTGCACCAATTCCCCTTACATAGTGAGAATGGAATAAACGATGCATGGGAGAGTGAAAGTTCAGATGAGGAAGGAAATTGTATGCTTGCAGCATCTTTGGAAGTTGATCAAAAGGGTCCGTATGTGGAGGGAAGAGTTATGGGTCATCGCGTTTCATTCTTGGTTGACACAGGAGCTACACGTTCCACTGTCAGGAGCATTGAGGTACCAAACTTGCCACTTTCAGGGAGAACAGTTCAAGTAGTTGGAGTAGCAAACAGGTACCTGACAAACCCAATCACAGATCCAGTTCAAGTCAGAATTGGTAACTATCAAGGGTCACATAAATTCGTGGTGTGTGATTCAAGCCCGATATCACTATTAGGAAGAGACCTATTGTGCAAATTGGGATGTTCGATTATGTGTTCAAATGATGGAATTAAAATTCAGACAAACAGTGATGGGGAAGAAGAGGACAGTGTAGGAAGGGACGAAGTGGAAACTGTCGATGAGGAGTATCCTCTGATTACTCTTTATCCAATGCTCACTGAAGCAGATATTTCTGCTGAGTTACAGGAAACAGTCGGAAAGGAAGTGTGGGATATGACAGGGAAAGAAGTAGGATTGGTCAAAGGAGTGGAACCAGTGAAAGTGACGGTAAAACCCAATGTAACCTTTTCCCAGACCCCACAATACCATATGGCACACGACACCCTCATGAAAGTCGCCCAACTCATTGATGAGTTTGTAAAGCAGGGAGTACTGAAAGAAGTGTTAAGCAGTCCATGTAATTCACCAATCATGGGACTAATAAAACCGAGTGGAAAGGTCCGAATTGTTCAGGATTTGAGGAAAATAAATGACATAATAATCAAATGTTGTCCCGTAGTACCGAATCCAGCTGTGATAATGTTTCAGGTTCCCTGTGATGCTGAGTGGTTCTCAGTCATTGACTTGTCGCAAGCATTCTTTTCTGTGCCCCTTCATGAGGACAGCCAATTTCTCTTTTGTTTCAAATTTTTAGACAGAGTTTACTGTTGTTGTCGAATTCCTCAAGGGTTTTCGGAGTCACTGTCAATTTTCAATCAAATTCTAAAGAAAGATTTGGAAGCGTTAGAGTTGCCATTCGAGTCAACCCTAGTACAGTACATTGACGATTTACTGATCGCATCCAAGACAGAAAGTGACTGCACAGCCGAAACCATTGCCCTATTGTACCATTTGGGAAGGAATGGACACAAGGTGTCCCCTTCAAAATTACAGTTCTGCCAGAAGAAAGTGAAATATTTGGGTCACCAAATAGAGAAAGGGTCACGGAGAATCATGAAGGAAAGAATAACAAGTGTACTTCAAATGAGTCCCCCAAAGACGAGGAGGGAGGTGAGGAAGTTTTTGGGAATGGTGAGCTACTGTCGCCAATGGATTCCCAATTTCTCAACCCTAGAAAAACCTTTACTGAAACTGACCCAGAAGGATGGATGCTTTTATTGAATTAAAGGAATGCATGTGCAGGGCTCCAGCTTTAGGTATGCCTGATTACACGAAGCCTTTCACACTGTTTTGTCATGAACGTGATGCATGTTCCTTGTCTGTCTTGACCCAAGCCCATGGTGGCGTAAACAGACCAGTAGCATATTTTTCTGCTACTTTGGATCCGGTCGCAGCAGCACTGCCAGGGTGCTTGCATGCCATAGCCGCAGTTGGTATCAGCCTCACTCAGAGTGAAGGAATAGTGATGGGACACCCTTTAACAGTCATGGTCCCTCACTCAGTCGAGATACTTTTGACACGTTCCCGAACACAGCACATGACTGGTGCTAGACTCACAAGGTATGAAACAATAATTCTGGGATCACCTAATGTGCAGCTGAAAAGGTGCACTACGTTGAACCCAGCAACCTTGTTTCCCAGTGAAAATGCCGAAATTGAGAACGCTGAAGACATTGAGCACGATTGTCTTCAGGTGACTGAATTTTGCACCAAACCAAGACCTGATATCAAAGATACCCGATTGGAAGAAAATGATCAAGTTATTTTTGTTGATGGTTCATGTTTAAGAGATGCACTGGGAATATTGAAGGCAGGATACGCTGTATGTACGGTAACAGGTGTTCTGGAAGCATCTTGGCTTCAAGGAGTTTACTCTGCACAAGTAGCAGAACTGGTAGCCCTTACTAGAGCTTGCCAACTCTCTGCATTAATGAAGGTTACCATTTACACTGACAGTCAGTACGGATTTGGAATAGTGCATTACTTTGGACAGTTGTGGTCACAGAGAGGCTTCATGACCTCTTCAGGATCGCCAGTGAAAAATGGTGAAAGAATAAGAGAATTGTTACATGCCATCCAATTACCAGGAGAAGTAGCAGTGGTGAAATGCAGTGCACACTCGAAGGGACAAGACTATGGGCCTCATTCCTAGATTGGCGGGCGGCGGGCGCCGCCCGCCAAGCGGAAACCGCCAGAAGACCGTACCGCGGTCAAGAGACCGCGGCGGTCATTCTGAGTTTCCCGCTGGGCTGGCGGGCGACCGCCAGAAGGCCGCCCGCCCGCCCAGCGTGAAACCCCTTTCCATGAGGATGCCGGCTCCGAATGGAGCCGGCGGAGTGGAAAGGGTGCGACGGGTGCAGTTGCACCCGTCGCGATTTTCAGTGTCTGCAATGCAGACACTGAAAATCTTAGTGGGGCCCTGTTAGGGGGACCCTGCAGTGCCCATGCCAGTGGCATGGGCAGTGCAGGGGCCCCCAGGGGCCCCACGACACCCGTTACCGCCAGCCTCTTCCTGGCGGTTTAAACCGCAAGGAACAGGCTGGCGGTAAGGGGGTCGGAATCCCCATGGCGCCGCTGCTTGCAGCGCCGCCATGGAGGATTCCCAGGGGCAGCGGGAAACCGGTGGGAGACCGCTGGTTTCCCGTGTCTGACCGCGGCGTTACCGCTGCGGTCAGAATGCCCCTGAATGCACCGCCAGCCTGTTGGCGGTGCATTCGCGGCCCTCTGCCCTGGCGGATTCAATCCGCCAGGGTCAGAATCAGGCCCTATGTTTCTTTGGGAAATGGATATGCGGATCAAGTCGCAAGGTTTTGCGCATTGAACTGTATATTGCTCAGGGATGAATGGAATTTGATAAATGAGCCAGAACTTGAACCAAGCAAAATCTTTGCTCTAAAAGTTGTAGATACAATGGACGAATTAAAATCCTTACAGAATGATGTCAGTGAGGATGAGAAACTCTCATGGACCAAATCACAATGTGTAAAGAGACTAGACGAATTATGGGTTTCAAGTGAAGGGAAATTTGTTCTGCCAAACAGTCTTTTAACACAGTTAGCCAGATTCTATCATGGACAAGCTCATCTTGGGAGGGATCAAATCATCAAATCAAATCATTAACATTTATAAAGCGCGCTACTCACCCGTGCGGGTCTCAAGGCGCTAGGGAGAGGGGAGTTACTGCTGCTCGAAGAGCCAGCTCTTGAGGAGTCTCCGGAATACGGAGTGGTCCTGGGTGGTCCTGAGGCTGGTGGGGAGGTGTAGGAGGCTGGACTGGCTTGTAGTGAGAACCAAGGGGTACTTACACCTTGCACCAGGCCCAGGTATCCCTTATTAGTGTATAGGGTGTCTAGCAGCTTAGGCTGATAGATAATGGTAGCTTAGCAGAGCAGCTTAGGCTCAACTAGGAGACGTGTGAAGCTACTACAGTACCACAAATGATTATGCACAATATCATAAGAAAACACAATACACAGTTATACTAAAAATAAAGGTACTTTATTTTTATGACAATATGCCAAAAGTATGTCAGTGAGTACCCTCAGTGTGAGGATAAGAAATATACACAAGATATATGTACACAATACCAAAAATATGCAGTATAGTCTTAGAAAACAGTGCAAACAGTGTAAAATTACAATAGGATGCAATGTAGGCACATAGGGATAGGGGCAACACAAACCATATACTCCAAAAGTGGAATGCGAATCACGAATGGACCCCAAACCTATGTGACCTTGTAGAGGGTCGCTGGGACTATCAGAAAATAGTAAGGGTTAGAAAAATACCCCACCCCAAGACCCTGAAAAGTGAGTGCAAAATGCACTAAAGTTCCCCTAAAGTCACAGAAGTCGTGATAGAGGGAAAATGCAAGGAAAACACAAATCAGCAGTGCAACAACGATGGATTCCTGACTGAGGGTACCTGTGGAACAAGGGGACCAAGTCCAAAAGTCACAAGCAAGTCGGAGATGGGCAGATGCCCAAGAAATGCCAGCTGTTGGTGCAAAGAAGCTCTTACTAGGCTGAAGAACTGTGAATACTGCAGGAACGACAAGGGCTAAAGACTTCCCCTTTGGAGGATGGATCCCCAACGCCTTGGAGAGTCGTGCAGAAGTGTTTTCCCGCCGGATGGACGCTAACAAGCCTTGCTAGCTGCAAATTGTGCGGTTAGCGTTTTTGGATGCTGCTGTGGCCCAGGATGGACCAGGACGGTGCAAATTGGACCAGGAGGTAGAGGGGACATCGAGCAAGACAAGGAGCCCTCACAGCAGCAGGTAGCACCCGGAGAAGTGCCAGAAACAGGCACTACGAGGATGCGTGAAACGGTGCTCACCGGAAGTCACACAAAGGAGTGCCACGTCGCCGGAGAACAACTTAGGAAGTCGTGCAATGCAGGTTAGAGTGCCGGGTACCCCAGCTTGGGGGTGCACAAAGGATTTCCGCCGGAAGTGCACGGGAGCCGGAGAAGTTGCAAAAGTCGCGAAAACCAACAATGCAGTCTGGCGTGGGGAGGCAAGGACTTACCTCCACCAAACTTGGACTGAAGAGTCACTGGACCGTGGGGGTCACTTGGACAGTCTTGCTGGATTCAAGGGACCTCGCTCGTCGTCGTGAGAGGAGACCCAAGGGACCGTGATGCAGCTTTTTGGTGCCTGCGTTGGCAGGGGGAAGATTCCGTCGACCCACGGGAGATTTCTTCGCAGCTTCTGATGCAGAGAGGAGGCAGACTACCCCCACAGGATGCACACCAAGAAAAAACAGTCGAGAAGGCAGCAGGAGCGGCGTTACAATGTTGCAGTAGTCGTCTTAGCTACTTTGTTGCAGTTTTGCAGGCTTCCAGCGCGGTCAGCAGTCGATTTCTTGGCAGAAGGTGAAGAGGGAGATGCAGAGGAACTCTGATGAGCTCTTGCATTCGTTATCTGAGGAATCCCCAAAGAAAGAGACCCTAAATAGCCAGAAAAGAGGGTTTGGCTACTTAGGAGAGAGGATAGGCTACTAACACCTGAAGGAGCCTATCAGAAGGAGTCTCTGACGTCAGCAGAGGGCACTGGCCACTCAGAGCAGTCCAGTGTGCCAGCAGCACCTCTGTTTCCAAGATGGCAGAGGGCTGGAGCACACTGGAGGAGCTCTGGGCACCTCCCAGGGGAGGTGCAGGTCAGGGGAGTGGTCACTCCCCTTTCCTTTGTCCAGTTTCGCGCCCAGGCAAGGGCTGAGGGGTCCCTGAACCGGTGTAGACTGGCTTATGCAGAATTGGGCACCTCTGTGCCCAACAAAGCATTTCCAGAGGCTGGGGGAGGCTACTCCTCCCCTGCCTTCACACCATTTTCCAAAGGGAGAGGGTGTAACACCCCCTCTCTGAGGAAGTCCTTTGTTCTGCCATCCTGGGCCAGGCCTGGCTGGACCCCAGGAGGGCAGAAGCCTGTCTGTGGGGTTGGCACCAGCAGCAGCTGCAGTGTAACCCCAGAAAAGGCAGTTTGGCAGTACCAGGGTCTGTGCTACAGACCACTGGGAGCATGGAATTGTGCCAACTATGCCAGGATGGTATAGAGGGGGCAATTCCATGATCTTAGACATATTACATGGCCATATTCGGAGTTACCATTGTGAAGCTACACATAGGTAGTGACCTATGTGTAGTACACGCATGTAATGGTGTCCCCGCACTCACAAAGTCGGGGAATTTGCCCTGAACAATGTGGGGGCACCTTGGCTAGTGCCAGGGTGTCCACACACTAAGTAACTTTGCACCTAACCTTTACCAGGTAAAGGATAGACATATATGTGACTTATAAGTTACTTAAGTGCAATGAAAATGGCTGTGAAATAATGTGGGCATTATTTCACTCAGGCTGCAGTGGCAGGCCTGTGTAAGAATTGTCAGAGCTCCCTATGGGTGGCAAAAGAAATGCTACAGCCCATAGGGATCTCCTGGAACCCCAATACCCTGGGTACCTTAGTACCATATACTAGGGAATTATAAGGGTGTTCCAGTAAGCCAATGTGAATTGGTAAAATTGGTCACTAGCCTGTTAGTGACAATTTAAAAGTAATGAGAGAGCATAACCACTGAGGTTCTGGTTAGCAGAGCCTCAGTGAGACAGTTAGGCACCACACAGGGAACACATACATGCACCCTTATGAGCACTGGGGCCCTGTGTGACAGGGTCCCAGTGACACATACATATAGGCCACAAACTTATGAGCACTGGGGTCTTGACCAGCAGGGTCCCAGTGACACATAACAAACATACTGAAAACATAGGGGGTCATTCCAATACTGGCGGGCGGCGGAGGCCGCCCGCCAGAAATCCCCCCTCCAAAATACCGCGCCGCGGTCAAAAGACCGTGGCGGGTATTACAAAAAAACCGCCCGCCAGCCCAGGGGAAAACTCCCTTCCCACGAGGATGCCGGCTCGTAATAGAGCCGGCGGAGTGGGAAGGTGCGACGGGTGCTGTTGCACCCGTTGCGTATTTCAGTGTCTGCAAGGCAGACACTGAAATACTTTGCGGGGCCCTCTTACGGGGGCCCCTGCCGTGCCCATGCCATTGGCATGGGCATGGCAGGGGCCGCCAGGGGCCCTGCGGCCCCCCCTACCACCATCCTGTTCATGGCAGGTTTCCCGCCATGAACGGGATGGCGGTAGGGGGGGGTCATGGAGGATTCCCCCGAGCAGCGGTAAGTCGGCGGAAGACCGCCGACTTGCCGCTTCTGACCGCGGCTGAACCGCCGCGGTCAGAATGCTCGTGGGAGCACCGCCAGCCTGTTGGCGGTGCTCCCGTGGTCGGTGGCCCTGGCGGCCACCGGCCGCCAGGGTCAGAATGACCCCCATAGTGTTTTCACTATGAGCACTGGGGCCTGGCCTCCAGAATCCCAGTGAGACAGTGAAAACAGTGACAAACACCCTGACATACACTCACAAACAGGCCAAAAGTGGGGGTAACAAGGCTAGAAAGAGGCTACTTTCTCACACAACCCCCCCCCAAACGAAGGACAATAAGGCTAACCTTGGCCAGTTGAGACTTTATTGTCTAAGTGGTGATAAGTAGAGAGTAGCTCTGCAATAGACTGGTTACTCCCTTTATCATCCACTATATGGTTACTTCCCTGTGGGGATGTAAACCACCCTGTTTGACGTTTTTTAGCTAAGCAACAATGTGAAGATGTATTTTCAGAGTTTCTATCAGTAAGTTTTAGTTTAGAGAAGTGGGAATTGTCCACTGAACCTATTTGTAGTGATGGAAATGCCAGACAGGGATGCTGTCTCAGAAAAGCCATAGCTGGGCAAAAACTTTGTCCATCTGGCTGGAAGAGAGAACAGGGATGCTGTTTCTCTTGAGTTGGAGCAGGGCAGGGATGCTGTCCTATGAGCTCCACACTAGGGCAGGGATGCTGTCCTAAGTGTTGTGAGGTAGTGCAGGGTTTCTGCACTAAAGTTTCTCTGGGAGGGTTGGAGGGATGCTCCATGTTAACTAAAATAATGCTCTTTTTCTCACCAATGTTAGTTATCCCACAGAGAGGTACTTCCACCTCAGGGAGTCCAGCTTTGCCAGCTGATGATTCCCTTGGAACAGGTGCCACCCCAGGAGAGGTTTCTCCCACCACAGGAATGGTATCCTGAATGGTAGGGTGGTTAGGGGATACTGTGATACCCTTTTTACCTGTTGATGGAGAGGGATCCTGAGTTTTCAGGCCTTCTCTCCTTTGCTTTTTCATTTCATTTGAAATGAGAGGGAACAATTCCTCAGGGATGCCCAGCATGGCTGCATGGGCATAAAACTCTACATCAGCCCAACCTGAGGCCTCTAGGTCATTACCTAAGAGACAGTCTACAGGTAAGCTAGGTGATACCACCACCTGCTTAGGGCCAGTAACTCCACCCCAACTAAACTGAATTATAGCTAAGGGAAGAAACTTAGTGGAGTTATGGACATCAATAATCTTATACTGTTGTCCAATGATGTGTTGTTCAGGAGGCACTAGGTTTTCAGTCACCAAAGTGAAACTGGCACCTGTGTCCCTGTAGGCCAAGGCCTCAACACCATTTATTGAAACTGTCTGCCTGTACTTATCCATTGTAAGGGGACAAGCAGCCAGTGTGGCAAGGCCAATGCCACTAGGTGTGACAGAAACTGTCTTGGGACTGACTATCCCAGTTTCTACTATGGACCCAAAAGTGAACCCAACTACACCCTTTGCTTGACTGTTGCCAGCAGTCCCACCACTAGTACCACTACTGCTAGGGGCACTAGAGCTTGATGTATTAGTGGTGGTAGGCTCAGGGGGTTTACCTGGACAGGACTTATCCCCTGGCCTATGGCCTCTATTTTTACACACAAAGCACCAAGGCTTTTTAAATTGTGTGGGTTGAGAAGAAGAGGAAGAATTTGTTTTATCTCCACCCCCTGAAGAGTGTTTAAGATTTGAAGTGGAATCTTTGGTTTTACCCTTATCCCCATGCTTATCTTGAGATTTTTCACCATCTTTCTCTGAAGGCTTACCATCCTTCTTCTTGCCATCTTTGTCACCCCCTGTATGAACTTTTCTGTTCACTCTTGTTCTGACCCATTTGTCTGCCTTCTTTACCAATTCTTGGGGAGAGGTCAGATCAGAGTCTACCAAGTATTGGTGCAACAAATCTGACACACAATTATTAAGAATATGCTCTCTCAGGATTAAGCTGTACAGGCTTTCATAGTCAGTCACTTTACTGCCATGTAACCACCCCTCCAAGGCCTTCACTGAATGGTCAATGAAATCAACCCAGTCTTGTGAAGACTCCTTTTTGGTCTCTCTGAACTTTATCCTGTATTGTTCAGTGGTTAAGCCATAACCATCAAGGAGTGCACTCTTAAGAATAATGAAATTGTTGGCATCACTTTCTTTCACAGTAAGGAGTCTGTCTCTACCCTTACCACTAAATGATAGCCATAGGATAGCAGCCCACTGCCTTTGAGGGACATCTTGAACAACACAAGCCCTCTCAAGTGCAGAAAACCACTTGTTAATGTCATCCCCCTCTTTGTAACGGGGAACTATCTTGTGCAGATTCCTGGAATCATGCTCTTTTACAGGATGACTATGGGGAATACTGCTGCTGCCACCATGGGTAGTTAAACCCAGCTTCTGTCTTTCCTTTTCAATCTCTAGAGATTGTCTATCTAAATCCAGCTGTTGCTTCTTAAGCTTCAGTCTGGAAGTCTCCACTCTCAACTTATTGAGCTCCCTTTCCAACATTCTGTCATCAGGGTGGGCGGGAGGGACATTTCTAGAAACAGAAGTGTGATGAGAATGGACAGAAAGAGACCTGTCCCTAACAGAGGGAACCTTAACAAGTTGACCAACAGTATAATGTGAGAGTTCATCATCTGTATGATGAGACCTCCTACTGTGATGAGAGACCACACTATTTGAATGGTGTGACTCTACATCAGCCTCAACCCTGCCAGGCAGTCTGATACTGGGCAGGCTGGGAAAATTCCTTACTGAATCTATCTGCAGGGGTGTCCCTGGATCAGACTGAGATCCATCAACAACTTTTTCAACAGATTGGGCACTTAGGGCCTTATCTTGTTCTCTAAGCATGTTCAATAACAGTTCTAAAGAAGGATTCTTCCCTACACTTAAACCTCTTTGTATGCAGAGACTCGTTGCTCCTTTCCAGCTGAGGTGATCATATGCAAGTTTGGACAGATCAACATTTTGGCCTGTGCCAGACATTTTTAGAAAGAGTTAAGTGATAGAAAAAGTGAGGAAAAAGTTTTTCAGAACTTTTAGAAAGACAGAAAAAAAACTTTTTAGAACTTTTTAGAAAGTTTAGAAGTACTTTTCAGCACTTAGAAAACAGTGAAAAGAGGAAATGCAAAACTTTTTAGTTATGTGTACATACACTGAACTTGTTTTGTATATTTTTCTCTTATGAAAAGTACAATGTCAAGAGTGGTAAGTAGTCTCAAAGCACTTATCCCACCGCTGCACAACCAATGTAGGAGGCTGGACTGGCTTGTAGTGAGTACCAAGGGGTACTTACACCTTGCACCAGGCCCAGGTATCCCTTATTAGTGTATAGGGTGTCTAGCAGCTTAGGCTGATAGATAATGGTAGCTTAGCAGAGCAGCTTAGGCTCAACTAGGAGACGTGTGAAGCTACTACAGTACCACAAATGATTATGCACAATATCATAAGAAAACACAATACACAGTTATACTAAAAATAAAGGTACTTTATTTTTATGACAATATGCCAAAAGTATGTCAGTGAGTACCCTCAGTGTGAGGATAAGAAATATACACAAGATATATGTACACAATACCAAAAATATGCAGTATAGTCTTAGAAAACAGTGCAAACAGTGTAAAATTACAATAGGATGCAATGTAGGCACATAGGGATAGGGGCAACACAAACCATATACTCCAAAAGTGGAATGCGAATCACGAATGGACCCCAAACCTATGTGACCTTGTAGAGGGTCGCTGGGACTATCAGAAAATAGTAAGGGTTAGAAAAATACCCCACCCCAAGACCCTGAAAAGTGAGTGCAAAGTGCACTAAAGTTCCCCTAAAGTCACAGAAGTCATGATAGAGGGAAAATGCAAGGAAAACACAAATCAGCAGTGCAACAACGATGGATTCCTGACTGAGGGTACCTGTGGAACAAGGGGACCAAGTCCAAAAGTCACAAGCAAGTCGGAGATGGGCAGATGCCCAAGAAATGCCAGCTGTTGGTGCAAAGAAGCTCTTACTAGGCTGAAGAACTGTGAATACTGCAGGAACGACAAGGGCTAGAGACTTTCCCTTTGGAGGATGGATCCCCCATGCCTTGGAGAGTCGTGCAGAAGTGTTTTCCCGCCGGATGGACGCTAACAAGCCTTGCTAGTTGCAAATCGTGCGGTTAGCGTTTTTGGATGCTGCTGTGGCCCAGGATGGATCAGGACGGTGCAAATTGGACCAGGAGGTAGAGGGGACGTCGAGCAAGACAAGGAGCCCTCACAGCAGCAGGTAGCACCCGGAGAAGGGCCAGAAACAGGCACTATGAGGATGCGTGAAACTGTGCTCGCCTGAAGTCACACAAAGGAGTCCCACGTCGCTGGAGAACAACTTAGGAAGTCGTGCAATGCAGGTTAGAGTGCCGGGTACCCCAGCTTGGGGGTGCACAAAGGATTTCCGCCGGAAGTGCACGGGAGCTGGAGAAGTTGCAAAAGTCGCGAAAACCAACAATGCAGTCTGGCGTGGGGAGGCAAGGACTTACCTCCACCAAACTTGGACTGAAGAGTCACTGGACCGTGGGGGTCACTTGGACAGTCTTGCTGGATTCAAGGGACCTCGCTCGTCGTCGTGAGAGGAGACCCAAGGGACCGTGATGCAGCTTTTTGGTGCCTGCGTTGGCAGGGGGAAGATTCCGTCGACCCACGGGAGATTTCTTCGCAGCTTCTGATGCAGAGAGGAGGCAGACTACCCCCACAGGATGCACACCAAGAAAAAACAGTCGAGAAGGCAGCAGGAGCGGTGTTACAATGTTGCAGTAGTCGTCTTAGCTACTTTGTTGCAGTTTTGCAGGCTTCCAGCGCGGTCAGCAGTCGATTTCTTGGCAGAAGGTGAAGAGGGGGATGCAGAGGAACTCTGATGAGCTCTTGCATTCGTTATCTGAGGAATCCCCAAAGAAAGAGACCCTAAATAGCCAGAAAAGAGGGTTTGGCTACTTAGGAGAGAGGATAGGCTACTAACACCTGAAGGAGCCTATCAGAAGGAGTCTCTGACGTCAGCAGAGGGCACTGGCCACTCAGAGCAGTCCAGTGTGCCAGCAGCACCTCTGTTTCCAAGATGGCAGAGGGCTGGAGCACACTGGAGGAGCTCTGGGCACCTCCCAGGGGAGGTGCAGTTCAGGGGAGTGGTCACTCCTCTTTCCTTTGTCCAGTTTCGCGCCCAGGCAAGGGCTGAGGGGTCCCTGAACCGGTGTAGACTGGCTTATGCAGAATTGGGCACCTCTGTGCCCAACAAAGCATTTCCAGAGGCTGGGGGAGGCTACTCCTCCCCTGCCTTCACACCATTTTCCAAAGGGAGAGGGTGTAACACCCCCTCTCTGAGGAAGTCCTTTGTTCTGCCATCCTGGGCTAGGCCTGGCTGGACCCCAGGAGGGCAGAAGCCTGTCTGTGGGGTTGGCAGCAGCAGCAGCTGCAGTGTAACCCCAGAAAAGGCAGTTTGGCAGTACCAGGGTCTGTGCTACAGACCACTGGGAGCATGGAATTGTGCCAACTATGCCAGGATGGTATAGAGGGGGGAATTCCATGATCTTAGACATATTACATGGCCATATTCGGAGTTACCATTGTGAAGCTACACATAGGTAGTGACCTATGTGTAGTACACGCATGTAATGGTGTCCCCGCACTCACAAAGTCGGGGAATTTGCCCTGAACAATGTGGGGGCACCTTGGCTAGTGCCAGGGTGTCCACACACTAAGTAACTTTGCACCTAACCTTTACCAGGTAAAGGATAGACATATAGGTGACTTATAAGTTACTTAAGTGCAGTGAAAATGGCTGTGAAATAATGTGGGCATTATTTCACTCAGGCTGCAGTGGCAGGCCTGTGTAAGAATTGTCAGAGCTCCCTATGGGTGGCAAAAGAAATGCTGCAGCCCATAGGGATCTCCTGGAACCCCAATACCCTGGGTACCTTAGTACCATATACTAGGGAATTATAAGGGTGTTCCAGTAAGCCAATGTGAATTGGTAAAATTGGTCACTAGCCTGTTAGTGACAATTTAAAAGTAATGAGAGAGCATAACCACTGAGGTTCTGGTTAGCAGAGCCTCAGTGAGACAGTTAGGCACCACACAGGGAACACATACATGCACCCTTATGAGCACTGGGGCCCTGTGTGACAGGGTCCCAGTGACACATACATATAGGCCACAAACTTATGAGCACTGGGGTCTTGACCAGCAGGGTCCCAGTGACACATAACAAACATACTGAAAACATAGTGTTTTCACTATGAGCACTGGGGCCTGGCCTCCAGGATCCCAGTGAGACAGTGAAAACAGTGACAAACACCCTGACATACACTCACAAACAGGCCAAAAGTGGGGGTAACAAGGCTAGAAAGAGGCTACTTTCTCACAGGAGGGTGTTCCAAGTCTTAGCCGCCAGGTAGGAGAAGGACCTCCCACCCGCTGTGGAGCGGCGGATGCACGGGACGGCGGCGAGAGCAAGGCTGGTGGATCGTAGGAGACGGGTGGGGGCGTAGAAGCTGAGGCGTCGGTTGAGGTATTCTGGTCCCTTGTTGTGGAGGGCTTTGTGTGCGTGGGTGAGAAGTCAGAAGGTGATCCTTTTGCTGACTGGGAGCCAATGCAGGTGTCTCAGGTGGGCGGAGATGTGGCTGTTGCGGGGTATGTCGAGGATGAGGCGGGCGGAGGCGTTTTGAATACGTTGCAGACGTTTTTGGAGTTTTGCGGTGGTCCCAGCATAGAGGGTGTTGCCGTAATCCAGACGGCTAGTGACAAGGGCGTGGGTCACGGTTTTTCTGGTGTCGGCGGGGATCCAGCGGAAGATCTTGCGGAGCATGTGGAGGGTGAGGAAGCAGGGGGAGGACACGGCGTTGACTTGTTTGGTCATGGTGAGAAGAGGGTCCAAGATGAAGTCCAAGGGATGCCATGATTAGACTATTTAAAACTGATTGGTTTAACCCCAAATTCCGTCAAGTTGCTGAAGCAGTTTGCCATTGTTGCGTCATTTGCCAACAGATGAACGCAGGAAAGGGAACCGTAGTAAATTTGAGCCACATTGGAAGAGCAGGGGGTCCCTTCAGCAGGATGCAAATGGACTTTATTGAGATGCCTGTGCATGGAGGCTTGAAGTATGTGTTGGTGGTTGTGTGCATCTTTAGTCACTGGATTGAAGCATACCCTACACGCAGAAATGACAGTCTCACAGTTGCAAAACTACTCTTGAGAGAGCTAATACCACGTTTCGGATTCCCGATCTCCTTAGAATCAGATAGGGGAAGTCACTTCAATAACGAAGTAATAAAATTACTTTGTGCAGCGCTGAACATTGAGCAAAAGTTACATTGTAGCTACCGCCCTGAAGCATCAGGTCTATTGGAGCAAATAAATGGCACATTGAAATCAAGGATGGCGAAAATATGTGCATCAACAAACTTGAAATGGCCTGACGCATTGCCTTTGGTGCTAATGTCAATGAGAAACACCCCTGACAGAAAGACTGGACTGTCCCCGCACGAGATTCTCATGGGCAGAGCCATGAGACTTACCGCAGTTCCTGCAAATGCTCTTTTGAATATTACAGATGATATGGTGTTAGACTACTGCAAAGGTCTAGCTGATGTGGTCCGCTCTTTCTCTCACCAGGTGGAGGCAACCACCTTGCCACCGATCCAAGGTCCAGGACACGCCCTGAAAGCAGGTGACTGGGTCGTGATAAAGAAGCACGTGAGGAAGTCGTGTTTGGAACCCCGTTGGAAAGGACCTTTTCAAGTGATTCTGACGACTACCACCGCTGTGAAGTGTGCGGGAGTTCCCAACTGGATTCACGCCAGTCACACAAAGAGGGTATTGTGTCCCACAGACGAGGAAGTTGAAGCGCTGAAGTCACCAGTACCTGATTACAAAGTGCCAAGCGCCGAGACAGAGCGAAAAGGAACTAGAAGCGAACAGGTAGAAATAGAGGAGGGAGAGATATTCTCTGAGGACGAAGCAACTGATTCATTTGGGGAAGACCAAGGAGGAGCCTCAGAGAGTGACGAAGGTCCGGAAGGTGACAAAGAGCCTGAAACAGCTGAAAGTGACAAAGAGCCTGAAGAAAGTAACGGTGACAAAGAGCTCGAAACAGGTGAAGAAGCAGGAGAGCCTGATCAGAGGAGGGCTTTCCCAGAAGCAGACGATACAGGAAAAGAAAAGGAAAACCTGATTGACTCCCCAGAAGGAGGGGACAAGACAGAACAGAACGAAACTGCTCAAACTCCTTCAAAAGAGATTGCAGGTCCCTCAAGTGGACACAGTGCAAAAAGGAGACAAAGCATATTGCCGGTAAAATTAAGAATTAGAGAAATGTTGAACGACAGTGAAGGGCCAAAAGTGAAAGAGAAAAGAAAGGAAGTGTCTGTCGTAATACCAGCACCAAGTGAAGAAAAGGACTTGGCCAAGGAAGAAAGTATCAGCGAGAAAGAATCAAAGAGAGATGCAAAATTGAAAAGAAAAAGGATATCGAGCAGAAGGTATTCTGGTCCGGAGTGGGCATACTTAGCCAATAACGATTGGTCAGACGAATTCGTATCCCTCAGTCTCGAGAACAAAGAGGCAGAACTTCATTTTGGCACATGAGAAATAAAAAATTCATGAACTCTACCGATTGAAGACATTGATCACCTGATTGACTTTTCAACCGGCTAAGACATTGCTAACTTGATTGACTTTGAAACCGATCTTGAGACAACGCTGCTAACCGATAAGAGACTAAGCTGCTAAAGAAAACTGTGTGAACATTGAACTCGTTCAGCTTTGTAAATATCTGCAAATCCACTTTGATAAAGTGTCTTCAACTTTCTGATTCTATACAGATCATGACTAGCTTCACTACACAGGGGCGTAAAATGAAGTGTTGTAAATACATGTGTATAGGTTTAATAACCGCATGCGTACTAATCATTGTAGCAATAGTTCTTGGAATGCATGGTAAGAATGAGAGTGAGAAGAATTATGCTTCTACTTCTAAACCTACTATTGTTACTGAACTAACAGCTCTGAAGAGACTCGAACAAGACGAGAGACATTTGCATGATAAGAAGGAACTTTCATCTAACGTTTTCTATCGCTTGCTGAGTGAGTATGTTGAGACCATGGATGCGAAAGATTGTTATGTGTGTACACAAATACCTACCTCAGTAGTGGAAGGGGTGACATATCACAGCATGCCTCTTACTTATGGAATTACATGTAGTATAATAACTTCCAGATTTTATGGTCAACAGTATATTCATTATTTTTACTCTAACTATGATGGTACATTTGCATATGTCCCCATAATCGAGTACCTGAGTAAAATAGCTAGAGATTATTATTTCAAATTAATGAGAGAATTCTTTGAGCCGTTGTCACCTTTTCACACAGCACACGCACATAGAGAGAACCTTACATGCTTGCTTTCACCAGTAGAGATAAACTTCTTAGACCGCACTGATGATAGGAGGAAAGAAATGAAGGAGGAATTAGAAAGGGAATTACACAAAAGGACATCTGTAGATAACTATGCTTTTGCCGCAATAAAGACACAAGGGAAAATAGCTTTAGATACATTGCACGTAGGGAGATTTTGTATACATAGATATAACTCATATTATGAAACAGTTTTTGTGGGAACGAGTGAATGTAAACATACGTTTTTGTTTCAACCTAAATGGACGTTCATGCTGAATGGACAAGACCCAGTTATTCCTGGAATATATTATATTTGTGGACTTAACGCCTATTATCGTCTTCCTAAAGGATGGTATGGTAGATGTTATTTGGGAATAGTGTTCCCAAAGATTTACCAACTGGACGACTTAACAAAATTTCCAAAGCTGTCTGAATCACATCATGTTCAGAAAAGGAAGACAGCTTCTGGTGTGGTAGGAGATATATTTGGAGCATTGATTCCTTCAGTGGGAGTCATATTGAATTCAATTAAAATACGAAAGTTGTCTACTATTGTGGATAACATGCTGACTAAGTTTTCAGGAGCTATAATCCTGATGGATGCTGAACTTGCTGCAGAAAGAGCTATGACTCTTCAAAATCGGCTTGCCTTAGACATTCTTTTAGCAAAGGATGGCGGCGTTTGCAAAATGCTTGGTACACGTCACTGTTGTACATATATACCAGACAGCAGTGGAAAAATTTGAACGATGCTTTCAAATTTAACTAAAGAAAGTGTAGATTTGAAGGAATTGAAAGAACCCGGAGTCTGGGAGAAAGTTGGAAAAGGATTTGCTTCAGTGGGAAATTGGCTCAGCAACGTTTGGAACGGATTGTTACTAGAAATAGTGAAGGGAATATTGATAATATTAATTTGTTTATTAGGCTCCTGGGGAATATGGAAAGCTATCAAAATATGGAAAATAAGGCGTGAAAGGAAAAGAGAAGTAAAAGAACAAGCCAAAATGGTAGAAATATATAGAGAAAAATCTAAAGGGATTAAAAGAAAAAGGGAATTGACTGAAGTGCCAAATTACTATACAGAATTTTAATGGAATCAAATTTGTGGGTAGATTTGATGTGATGACATAATTAGTCATCAGAGGAGGGATTGATGACGCAGAAAAAGAGGGTCCAACATATATTCATACATATCGTGTAATCAAAACGTATAATGTAGTGTGATTTTAGTAAACAAAGTAATGTACGAGGGAAATTGTGCCCTCGGGGTAGTTCGCCATCATCGTAAACGAGCTTTAATTAATCATGAAGTATTGGAAATGTAGTAATCCGTCATAATTGCAATTGTATGCCATGATTTCTTATTTGAAAACTGTCTTGCTTAGCTTAAATTTAGTAGAGGCTTTGGCCTAGTTGCCTGGTCTCAAATTCTAACTGCGTGGCTTTTCCTTGAACTAATGAAACATATATTCTTGCTTGAAGTTGTATTTTTCCAGCAGAGATGACTAATACACTTATCTCCAAGGTTTCGTACTAGGCCGGTTTCATCCCCTTTGATACAAGGTCAGTCTCTGCAGGTGCGGACAATGAAGGTACAGATACCAAAATAATTGGCAAACCATGTTACAACTTGTGTTCCAAGGCTCCAAGGCCAATGTATGCATAAATGAGTTCTAGTAAAAGACAATTTTCATTGGACAATTTGAAGCCAACCTATGAACCCTCCAATGGAAGACCCTGCAGAATTTGGAATGTTTCTTACTTAAACCCACTGGACAAAGAGAAGTCAGCCATTTTTCCTTGATGCCAATTTGAAGCCAGATGCCAGACTCCATTTTGGACGACACCCTGATGCCCTTCTCTCTATCGGAGAGAAAGAGACTTTGAGAATTCTCACCCTAGAGACTTTAACTTTGATTTGCCCCATCTTGCCCATGAAGTAACTTTGCCCCATTCTCCTTGCCGCTGCAAGGAAGCTTGCCCTTAATTTTGCCCCTTTGAAATCTGCCCCATGCTGATCGAACCAGTACTTGAGGGACGAAGTCTTTTCTTGAATGCTGTTTGTATTTGGTAAATATGAAAGGATAAATGTATTATGCATTGTGTTTTTCTTTTCCTTTTAGGTACCAACTGCTATTTTGATAGGGCCCAAGTTAGAAGTTTCCAAATTGGTGTTGACTAAATTCGTTTTGCATGAAATCCCACATGCCAATGCTAATTAGAGGATTAGTTGAGGTATTCATTTGATACACCATGTTAATTTGAAATCTTGTTATGCTGACCAATGTATGAAATTAGTCAAATACAGTTAGTCATATTAGTGATTTGTATTGCCATAACTGAGTGTATCATAATTCTGATTTTACGTAGATTGCGTTTCTTCCGCCGCTATGGACAGCTAGTAATGTTCATATACCTATATCATTTGGTTTTGAGACTTACATACATCGTGCTAGCTTTGTTAATATAGGGAAATAAATTCACTAACTTTTAATAAACTGGTCTGGTTATTCATGACTGAAAGGTCACGGTGCGCCGAATTACAAACTGTTATTGGTTTCCGATATATTAGTTAGATCTATTAATTGAGTATTGATTACCAATTACAGTAGTTACTGATTATTGATCAAGAATGACCCGACTATTCTAGGATGAGGAGAGCCCGACTCGGTTAAAAGATTCACCAACCTCCAACGTGTCCAGGTACAGGTAATTCATAAGGGCTGGACGCGTTATCAGGGGTCAGTGTTGTTGCGAATCGCAAATTTCTGAAGGTTTCACCAAGGTTTGTGGCACACTGTTCCCATGAGAAAAAGGTTCAAGATTGACTTGTTTGAGGTGTGCCTCTGCCTAAGTTCCTGATTAAAAACATTATCTAGATAAAACCTTAAAGACAAAGAGAAATATTCAACAAAGGCATAAGAGGCCCAAGTCAGTGCCCCCATACCCAACTCTCAGGCCAAAAATGCATTTATTTGCAGCAGGGCGGTGTCACACTCCAAACATTACCCCCTCCCAATTGATTTGACAAACTCGACATAAATGCTTGGTGACAGCCAAGAAGGAAGGATTCCATATCCAAATTTAGAAAACAGTGCAGTTTAAGGTAGAAATGAAAACCGTGCCATCCAATACTATGAATGGGGGTCCAGGAGGGGCCAGGGACCTGGTATCTTCTCCCCCTCCCCCGACGCATTTTGAGTGAGTGGTGCTGTCTGTCATTGGTGACCTAAAGATGGGCGGAGCTAGGAAAGATTTTTAGCTGGGAAAGAGAGTTGGGCAGCCTCTTTGGCTGCAGTAGAACCAGGGGTAGACCAAGGAATTATCATAATAGGTTTTAGAGGCAGGGTGGAGCAATAGGCTGGTAGTCCAGTTAATAGCATTATGTCAGGAAAAATACATGCCAACATTTTAGAGCAGGCAAGTGGGACTCGGAGACTGAAAAAAAATGTCTTTTTCCAATTGGCTTATAATGAAGCAGAGGCAATCTGCCTGAATCGGGTCTATTGGTATGTATGGTGACAGACAATCAGCATTTCATTTTTAACAGTTCAATAGCATACCGCAAACAAAAACAGGGTTCTAAACTTTGATTTTATGGCGAGACATTATGCGAGCTCCTTTATTGCCACCACTCTCAGCAGCCCCTTTAAAGAACTTGGGCCCAGATTTACAATAAAGTGGCACACAGCGGTGCTGTGCCAAATACAGCAGCACTGCTCTACTTCTGAAACGCAGGGATGTGCTGCATTTACAGGAATACAGCGCACCCCTGTGAGCGCATCCCTGTGTTTACCCCTGTGCTAGCTCTGAATTAAGCTGCCTGTGCCAACACAGGCATCCTTGCACCATAGTGCGAGGGTGTCTGCATTGAGGGGAAAGATTGTTTATGTGCAGGAAGGCGTCTCTTCTTCACATAAACAATCTACAATGGTGATTTGGCACTACTATGTGTGCTGCAGAATCCCAACAATCCAACACCACTCGCGAGGGAGTGCAGCTGGTCACAGAGTCCCACGGACCCCCGGTACAGTACCTTTGGACAATGATGAGGAAACAAAGCTGCTGCATGGAGTCAGGGAGGTGAGGCGTCGCTGGAGCTGGTGTGGCATTGGTTCCTTACTGCCACTGGGGAGGTGAGGCATAAGTTTCTTACTGTTAGGCAGGGGAGGTGAGGTGTTGGGTCCTTATGGTTGAAGGGGAGGTGATGGGGCGTCGGTTGCAGGGCCTCACTGGGTCGATGAATTTGGCAGGTCAAGTGCAAGGTGTCGATTTTGCAGTGTCGCGATCACACCACAGGGCCAAAGCAGAGCAGCGGCGGATTCTGGTGCCACAGGCGTCGGTGATACAGTGATCTGGACTTGCGCTATGGCAGGACTTCGAGGTGCTGCGGCGGCATCAGCCTGCGGCAACGGTCGTGGTCGTTGCACTCAGTGGGGACCACAAGTCTGGTGTAGGCAGCGGAGTAGAGTCAGTCAGAAGCACTGGTTCTGAAGTTGCTCTGGAGTCATTGTGCCTGGTTTCTTCTTTGTTGCACCAGAACTCACTTCCTCGGTCCCAGGAACTGGATTTTGCACCACTTGACTAGTCAGGACTCTCAGCAAGAAAGCCCAGGTGCTGGCAGATGAAATCTTTGATGTCCCTGAGACTTCTTAACAGGAGGCACGCTCAGTCTAAGCCCTTAGAGACCCTTTGGACGCAGGGTGTAGAAAGCAAAGTCCAGTCCTGTCACTCCCAGCACAGAAACAGCAAGCAGTAGGCCAGCACGGCAAAGCAACTGGTAGAGTCGCAGTACCTCCTACAGCATCCAGCTCTTCTTCCTGGCAGAATGTGCTCAGTCCAGAAGGATTCTAACTATGTGGTGTCAGAGGTCCAGTACTTATATACCCATTTCTGTCTTTAAAGTAGGCAAACTTCAAAGAGAAGGCTTTATAGTGCACACAGCCCTGCCTTTCCCTGCCCTGGCCCCTGACACACTCCAGGGACTGGAGGCTGCTTTGAGTGAGGACAGGCACAGCCCTATTCAGGTGCAAGTGACAGGTCCTCCCACCACTCTAGCTCAGGAAGACCCATCAGGATATGAAGGGCACACCTCAGCTCCCTTTGTGTGACTGTCTATAGTGAATACACAAACAGGCCAACTGTCATCCTGATCTGGACGTGTATTCAGCAGACAGGCAGAGGCACAGAATTGTTAAGCAAGAAAATGCCCACTTTCTAAAAGCAGCATTTTCAAACTCACAATTCAAAAACCAACATCACCAAAATATGTATTTTAGAATTGTGAGTTCAGAGACCCCAAACTCCAAATCTCTATCTGCTTCCAATGGGAAATTAAACTTAAAAGATATTTCAATGCAATTCCCATGTTACCCTATGGGAGAGACAGACCTTGCAATAGTGAAAACCACATTTAACAGTATTTCACTATCAGGGCATGTAAAACAGACCATTACATGTCTTACCTTTTATATACCCTGTACCCTGCCCATTGGGCTACCTTAAGCCTACCTTAGGGGTAACTTACAGGTAATAAAAGGGAATGTTTGGGCATGGCAAGTGGGTGTTCTTGGCAGGTCGAAATGGCAGTTTAATACTGCACACACAGGGACTGCAGTGACATGTCTGAGAAGTGAACAGGGCTACTCATGTGGGTGACAAAATCAATGCTGCAGGCCCACTTGTAGCATTTGATTTACAGGTCCTGGGCACACCTGGTGCAGTATACTAAATACTTAGTAGTAAATTAGATATGCCAATCATGGATACACCAATCACCAATGCAATTTAGACAGACAGCATAGGCATGTTAGCACTGGTTAGCAGTGGTAAAATGTCCAGAGTCCTAAAGCCAACAAAAACAGGTCAGAAAAAATAGGAGGAATAAGGCAAAATGTTTGGGGATAACCCTGCAAAAGGGCCAGATCCACTAATGACCAAGGACCGTCCTGCATCAACCATCGACTGAGCTTCCATCTTCCAACAAGACACCTTCACTCTGCCTCACTCACCCTCTCATACACACCCCGCATCTGTTGTAGCCACAGCGGGGCTGCTCCTTCTCCTACACTGCCGCCAAGACCTAGAATGACCTACCTCTTCACCTCTGAACAGCACCCTCCCTAAAATACTTCAGAAAGAAACGCAAGACCTGGCTATTTGACGGAGACACAGCACCCTCAGCGCCCATATACCTTTAGGTGTGACAGTGCTGAGCTATTCAAAAGCTTATTGATTGATTGATTGATTGATAATGTGGCTTTGATTTATGGTCAAAAAGTTCTGAGACATGTTGCAGCGAGCTAAAAAAAGAAGGAAGATGGCTGGGGGTTCTGGTCTTTCATTGTGATGGAACTTTTTTTTGGTATTCTAAAGGCCAGATTTACTACAAAGTAGCGCAGAGCGGTGCTGTGCCAAAATCTGCCGCACTGCATCACTTTAGAAACACAGGAATGTGCCATATTTAGTCAAATATAGCGCACCCCTGTATTTCCCTCTGTGCCAATGCTAAATAGAGCTGGCTGCACAGGCATCCTTACACCATAGTGCAAGTGTGTCTGCTTTGAAGGGAATGATTGTGTACGTGCAGGAAGGTGTCCCTCAGGGGTGTGGAATTCCTATAGCCCAACGCCCAGGACACATTGTTTGAGGTCAAGGACAACATGTTTTCAAGTCTATTATGCCCTAGGGACAAGTAACGCCAACCCCCTACAGCACAAACCCGTTGGCTGTCAATTTACTGTACTACCTTAAAGAGTAGGGAAAGGTGTAGTTTGCATTTGAGATGACATGTGTGCTGTTGGAAATTGTATTTAAGGTTCATTAATGCAAAGCCTTTATTAATAGACTGAGCGTTCTAAAAAAACGTTGTAAGCTCAGATTTCACTACTGACAGTGGTTCCAGTAAAAAATCTTGTACACATGTTTGCAAAGTTTAAAATTTTGCTAAACTACTGTGAAACTTAGGTACCATTTCTTTGAAGCATCATTCAGTAATATGTGTTTATGCATGCAAAAAATATTCATGGAAAGTTAGTGACCATTTTCAACAAGAGTATGGGAAAAATGAATATAAACAAGCACTGGCAAAACCAATAGGTACAAAACTTTGGTGGTCAGTCTTTTGGTTTTGTCAGTACGTGCCTGTTTTGACATGCCTTTTGTAAAACTTTATTGTTGTGGGAGCTGCTAGGCCCCCACCATTGTATCAAATATTAGCAAAAAGCTAAAATATGTTTTGGTCACAATAAGCACAGATTGCCACAGTAGCTCCTGGTACTGAACAAAACTAATGTGTATGCTGGTACGCTCCTTGTGAAAGAGCAGATTGTGATCATTGTAATGTAAGATGAATTTATACAGCATGGAACTTGTTATGTGTGTGGTTATCCAGGCGCTGACTAGGAGCGGGTTCTGCAAGTAGGATCAGTCATAGTGAAGCCAGCCGATAGATGGGTAGAGATAACATTTTAATAAAACAAAGGGTCTTGGTTAACACCAGACCTAATTAGGGGTCCAAAAGAATATCACAAAAGTGCTCCCATGATATATGTATTTGCATTAGTGCAGATTTGCGTTTTTCATCAATTCACAACCATTTACAGAGGTAGTCCAGGAAATCATAGTCCTAGAAAATATTTGCGAACTGTATTTTAGCATGAGCAAATATGCAGGTGTAGATTTGCTCATGCAAGAATCTGTTGAGTGTTTATAAGTTCACTTTCCCCTTTAACAAGTTTTTTTTACAACCCTGGAAGAAGTTTTACTTCTGACCCTTGTAAGGAGTACATTTCCAACCTTTTTCAGTAGGGGGAATGATTAGAGAAGAGCTAATCAAAACCCTTAAAAACATGCAAGTTAATAGGTTTGCACAGACTAAAAAAGTCATTTCCTCCTTGGAACTATTGCTTACCGCTAGCTCCCACCCTAGAATGTAGATCTGCAGAAAGGAGGCAAAAAAATAAAGAAATTGCTAGTATTCAAGCCCTACAATAGTACCAGCCCTGGAATAAACGGAGAGGCTATTATCAGAGCTCTAATATGAGATTGCTGCCATGATTTGTCACCACACTACATGGCGCCAAAGGGACACGTAGATTTTTTACAGGACAAGTAGATTTACGAAGCAACATGTCCCATGGACAAGTAGATATTTTATTAAATTCCACACAGCTATGTCCCTTCCTGCACATAAGCAATCAACAATGCATTGCACCACTTTGTAACCCTTTGCTCTACATTATGACTGCGCCAGTCATAATGTATGCAAAGGGAGTGTTGGGGGGCCGAAAAAATGGTGGTAATTTTGACTGCACTTTTAACAACTGTGCAGAGCAGGCATTAAAAGGGGGCATGCCATTGAATACGATGGGCCCCTTTGTACTCAATAGCATAAAAAATTACGCTAATCCCCCCTACCCTGTGCCATGGTGTGCCATACTTTAAATACGGCACACTTATGGTGGTGGTAAGGGGGCGCTAAAGGGCGCAAGAAAAGTGGCGCTTCACTGTGTGCTGTGCCAATTTTCTTAAATATGCCTCAATGACCAGAGAGCCAGATTCCATGGTTTGAATAAAATACTGTGACTAGGGGCACTATGACAGGGCTGCCATTTGTATTAGTGAAAGGCCAGTCTTTTGGGATGCATGAACATTTGAAGGTGTGAATGGGATATATGTGTATGGGGGAATGAGAGCCTATGTTGTATATACTTGTGATACAGGACATACCTTTTGCCATATGTTTCACTCATATACGTATAATTCAAACATACAACAAATTTTTTAAATGGGAGGAATTGAATAAGGAACATTTATTCTGCGTTTAAATTTCTCGCACTTAAAAAAATGGCCGAACTTTTCATGACTGGGTCTACCAGCCACCTGGAGCAAGATGCCTGTTGTGTGAAAATGTGACACTTTGAAATGAAAGAAAATTAAACTGAAGAGTTAACTTTATATTTATATGGATTCCATAAAAATCTTCATTTTAATTTTGCCCCACTTCAAAGTGTCATATTTACAAACAGCAGGCATCATGCACCCAGTGGCCTATAAACATGGTGACATATTTATATTATAAAAACACAGCCATTTATTTAAATGGGAGGGATTTAAAGTGAAAGATGTAATTGGTTTAATTGAAAGTGGAGAAAAACATTTAGGACCTCATTACGACGTTGGCGGTCCGAGGGCCACCATGTTGGCGATGGCAGTGAGACTGCCAACATGCTGACGCAGAGGACCGCAAAATTATGAGTTTTGCTGTGATGTCAACGGAATACAGCCAAAGCACCTCCAGTGCAGTCAGACTGCTGCGGTCAATTGGAGCCACCAACAGGCCGGCAGAGACCATGTTTCACACCGTCAACATTTCTGCCCCGGTCGGACCACCACGGAAACCCAGGCGGAAACGAATTGGATAAAAGGAGACACTCACCTCCAGGAAGGCATGCTCGCCCGGAGCCGCCATTGAGCCACAACTAGACGTCATCCCGCTGTTCCTGCTCACCGAAAGACAACGGAATCATCACTGACGAGGACGACAGCAACCGTAAGTACACACACTCACCTGTTACATATGTATATTGGCAAATTTTGTATAGACACATAACATACCATTAGGCTATACTCACACGTAACAGTACAGTGACACACACACTCACATACAGCAACAAATACACCCACACATACACAGCATGCACACTGAAGCCAGGACACTCACCACACGTCAAGAACACACAGTTACGCACAGCAGCACAGCACAGGCCTAGTCTCACACAATCCCATACAACATGCCAACATGTCACAACTACAGCACAACTACACAATCAAAAACACATTGTCAAGCAATCACAACCGACGCTGGTCAGGGACTCATTACACATACAACACAATGTACAACCAACTGGGAACCAACACACAAAATTACTCCCTCATGCAACTTAGCAATCGATACACACATCACACACACACAGCACATTGTACCTATCATAACATGCACAATACAAGCACACTCACACAGTCAAAGCACACAAAGCCACAAACTAGAAACACATGTCAACGCAAAAACATAACAAGACCATGACTACAACATGTTAGCAATATACACATGCCCATCACACAACATACATCCTATCCCTCGGGGACAAAAGCACTGCATAACCCTCACATACTGCTCAAGCACCGCACGTTCACAAACACTGGGACACAACTAATGTCAGCCAGTAACAACTCAAACCTATAAAAGGAAATGCAGGACAAAGATGTAACCAGAAAACCAACAACTAGTTGGTCAGAATATATTTTTTTTCTTCAAACACATAAAAGTGCATGGCCATTAGCCAGTCCATATAAATAAATATCCATTGCACAAAAGGCACAAAGTGGTGCACCAACTTGACTGCTGACTGCAATGTAACCTTCACAGGTAGGGACATCAAGGGGGCAGGCAGGCACCTCAGGGACTTCGGAGGAAAGGAATGGGGGTTGGGCTTAGGCTGGGAAGGCGGGGTGGTTGAGGGCTCGGCTTAGACTTGGGAGGGGGGGCTTTTTGTTTTGGCTTGGGGATGGTTGTTTTTTTTGGGAGAGGTCAACTTCTTGGTGGGGAGGGTTATGGGTACTAGCAGTGGGTAGGGGAGGCTTTGGAGGTGGAATGGATGTCACACGGGGATAATCATAATGGGACAGTGTAGGAGGCTGGCCTGGCTTGTAGTGGGTACCAGAGGTACTTACACCTTGTGCCAGGTCCAGTTATCCCTTATTAGTGTAGAAGAGGTGTTTCTAGCGGCTTAGGCTGATAGAAGGTAGCTATGGCAAAGCAGCTTAGGCTGGACTAGGAGACATGTAAAGCTCCTACAATACCACTGGTGTCATATGCACAATATCATAAGAAAACACAATACACAGAAGTACTAAAAATAAAGGTACTTTATTTTTATGACAATATGCCAAATGTATCTCAGTGAGTACCCTCAGACCGAGGATAAGTTATATACACAAGATATATGTACACAAACCAAAATTATGCAGGTAATAGCAAGCAAAGTAATGCAAACTGTGTAAAGTTACAATAGATTGCAATAGGAGCACATAGGTATAGGGGCAACACATACCATATACTCCAAAAGTGGAATGCGAACCACGAATGGACCCCAAACATATGTGAGCTTGTAGAGGGTCACTGGGACTGTAATAAAACAGTGAGGGTTAGAAAAATAGCCCACCCCAAGACCCTGAAAGGTAGGTGTAAAGTGCACCTACTACCCCCAGAGAGCACAGAAGTCGTGATAGGGGGATTCTGCAGGAAGAACAAACACCAGCAATGCAACAACAGTGGATTTCCGGACCTGAGTATCTGTAAGACAAGGGGACCAAGTCCAATAGTCACGACAGTGTCGAGAGTGGGCAGGAGCCCAGGAAATGCCAGCTTAGGGTGCAAGGAAGCTGCCACCGGATGGAAGAAGCTTGGAGTTCTGCAAGAAAGAAGAGGACTAGGAACTTCTCCTTTAGAGGATGGATGTCGCACGTCACGATGAAGCTTGCAGAGGTGTTCCCACGCAGAAAGACTGCAAACAAGCCTTGCTAACTGCAAGGGTCGCGGTAGAGGTTTTTGGGTGCTGCTGTGCCCAGGAGGGACCAGGATGTCGCCACTTGGAGGAGGAGACAGAGGGGGCATCCAGCAATGTAGGGAGCCCTCACAGAAGCAGGCAGCACCTGAAAGAAGTACCTGAACAGGCACTTGGAAGAAGAGTGAACCGTAGTCCACGCGAAGTCACAAAAGGGATTCCCACGACGCCGGAGGACAACTCAGAAGGTTGTGCACTGCAGGTTAGAGTTTTGGGGCCCCAGGCTTGGCTGTGCACAAAGGAATTCCTGGAAGAGTGCACAGGAGCCGGAGCAGCTGCAAATCATGCGGTACCCAGCAATGCAGTCTAGCGTGGGGAGGCAAGGAGTTACCTCCACCAAACTTGGACTGAAGAGTCACTGGACTGTGGGAGTCACTTGGACAGAGTTGCTGAGTTCCAGGGACCACGCTCGTCATGCTGAGAGGGGGCCCAGAGGACCAGTGATGCAGTCTTTTGGTGCCTGCGGTTGCAGGGGAAAGATTCAGTTGACCCACGGGAGATTTCTACAGAGCTCCTGGTGCAGAGAAGGCAGGCTACCCCCAGAGCATGCACCACCTGGAAACAGTCGAGAAAGCCGGCAGGATGAAGCGATACACGGTTGCTAGTAGTCGTCGTGCTCCTTTGTTGCGGTTTTGCAGGCGTCCTGAGCACTCAGCGGTCGATCCTTTGGTAGAAGGTGAAGAGGGAGATGCATAGGAACTCTGATGAGCTCTTGCATTCGTTATCTGAAGAATTCCCCAAAGCAGAGACCCTAAATAGCCAGAAAAGGAGGTTTGGCTACTAAGGAAGGAGGATTGGCTACCAAGAGAGGTAAGAGCCTATCAGAAGGAGCCTCTGACGTCACCTGTTGGCACTGGCCACTCAGAGCAGTCCAGTGTGCCACAAACACCTCTGTTTCCAAGATGGCAGAGGTCTGGGACACACTGGAGGAGCTCTGGGCACCTCCCCTGGGAGGTGCAGGTCAGGGGAGTGGTCACTCTCCTTTCCTGTGTCCAGATTCGCACCAGAACAGGGCTGGGGGATCCCTGAACCGGTGTAGACTGGCTTATGTAGAGATGGGCACCATCTGTGCTCATCAAAGCATTTCCAGAGGCTGGGGGAGGCTACTCCTCCCCAGCCTTCACACCTATTTCCAAAGGGAGAGGGTGTTACACCCTCTCTCAGAAGAAATCCTTTGTTCTGCCTTCCTGGGCCAGGGCTGCCTGGACCCCAGGAGGGCAGAAACCTGTCTGAGGGTTTGGCAGCAGCAGCAGCTACAGTGGAGACCCCGGAAAGGCAGTTTGGTAGTACCCGGGTACTATGCTAGAGACCCGGGGGATCATGGAATTGTCCCCCCAATGCCAGAATGGCATTAGACATGTTGCATGGCCATGTTCGGAGTTACCATTGTGACGGTGTACATAGGTAGTGACCTATGCACAGTGGACGCGTGTAATGGTGTCCCCGCACTCACAAAGTCCGGGGAATTTGCCCTGAACGATGTGGGGGCACCTTGGCTAGTGCCAGGGTGCCCACACACTAAGTAACTTTGCACCTAACCTTCACTAGGTGAAGGTTAGACATATAGGTGACTTATAAGTTACTTAAGTGCAGTCGTAAATGGCTGTGAAATAACGTGGACGTTATTTCACTCAGGCTGCAGTGGCAGGTCTGTGTAAGAATTGTCAGAGCTCCCTATGGGTGGCAAAAGAAATGCTGCAGCCCATAGGGATCTCCTGGAACCCCAATATCCTGGGTACCTCAATACCATATACTAGGGAATTATATGGGTGTACCAGTATGCCAATGTGAATTGGTAACTTTAGTCACTAGCCTGTTAGTGACAAATTTGGAAAGCAGAGAGAGCATAACCACTGAGGTTCTGGTTAGCAGTTAGGCATCACACAGGGAACACATACAGGGCACATACTTATGAGCACTGGGGCCCTGCCTGGGAGAGTCCCAGTGACACATAGACTAAAACAACATAAATACAGTGAAATATGGGGGTAACAAGCCAGGCAAGATGGTACTTTCCTACAGACAGTCATAACAAAAGGGTTTGGGTGTGGAGGTAGAGGGAGTGGTTGTAAGAGGTGTTGGTGTGGATGTCTTGGGTGCGTGCTTGTGAGTGGTGGCTCTATGTTTGGTGAGTGAGTGAGGGCGTTTATGTGTTTTAGGCTAGAGTGGAGGTGCTGGGGATACTGTGGTGGGTGGGTGGCTGTCTGTTGAGGTGGTGACTTCAGGTATGGTGGATATGCTACATGTAGGCGTGTCTGTGGTTGTGGTGTCTGTGGGTGTGGTGACTGGGGTGGGTGTCTGAGGGTCCTCTGTGGTGGTGTCTGTGGGTAGGATAGGTGTGGTGGCTGTAGCACTGAATGTTGGTGTGGTGTCTGCAGGTGTGTCAGTTGTGTCAGGTGTAGTGGCTGTGATGCTTGAGGCAGTGGGGGTGTCAAGGAAGGTAGTGACTGTTGCTGTGTATGCAGGTGGATGTTGCTTGTGTGTATGCCGGTGGTGTGTCTTGTGGTATTTATGTTTGTCAGCGCTACCCTTGGATGTTGAGGTGAATGCATGCCTGTCTGTTTGTGTAGTTTAGCTGGGTCGGGAAGGGCGGAATCAGATTGGGAAGAGGAAGGTGGGGGGAATGATAAATGGAGGGTGACTGGCTGCCGTCAGTGTGTAGGCCAGAGCCTGAAAGATCTCTGTATCTCTGTAGGCCAGCCAGTGCACCATGAATGTCATCCAGGAACACATTACTCTGTTGTATCTGAGTTGCCAGTCCCTAATTGGCATTCAAGATGGTCCACTGACCCACATAGATTGACCTCAGGAGGTCAATAACTTCCTCACTGAGGGCAGCAGGTCTAACGGGGCTGGGGCAGCGGTGCCTGCAGTGAAGGAGTCACACACCCTCTTTGATGTGCGGGCACTGCCAACTCGGTGGGGAGCTACAGGGAGGGTGGTGATATAAGGGGGGGTGGCGGACACAGATGGTGCTGGGGTGGTCCCAGATGGGTACGCCACTACCAGGGAGTGGCCACTGGAGGAGGATTCTGAGGATGATGTGCAGAATCCGGTCTCCCCCGTGGCGCTCCCCTCGCCCTCCGGGCCACTGGGTCCGTCAGTGTTGGTGTTCTCGTGACTGAAGTTCCTGTGGCCAGTAGCTTTCCCACTTGGCTGTGGCCTGTCTCCTTCCCCTGCCGATGCTGCTGCTGCAAAAAAGAAAGTGAGGTATGGTCATCACGTTCTCTACATGCCACTTCTATCATACTTTACACATCAGTAAGATTACATCCAGTTGACCAACACCCCCAGGTAGTACCAGTTAAGTGCCTGCATCATGTCATAACAAGATAAAATGTATGTCCCGCAATTAAAACATTTTTACACATCGGCTAACCTACCTATCTCACACCTACAATACCATGATATCAGTAGACCTATCACACTGACAGTTCCATGACAAGGTGTCTTTGCCACATGATGCATGTAGGAAAGTCTTCATTTTTTCCCTTGTCACCCCAAAACCTTTTGTACAGATACTGGTAGTTACTGACTCTTGGCTGTGCCCTGGGTACTGCGTACCAGTCCCAGGGCCAGTGCTCTGTGTAAAGTGGATATGCAAATTAGGATAATTATAATTGTTGCTCCCTGGGATTGATTTTTGCCACACTTCCCAGGAAGTGGTCATCACAGGGGGAAGGACCCTGCACCTGATTGGAGAACCAGGACCCACTGTTTTTCACCCAGGAACAATGATAAAACTGTCAGACCTGCACCCACACCTCAGATCCCTACCAGGAAGAACTACAGGAGAAGAAGGACTGCCCTGCTGGACCCCCGGCCTGCACCTGGACACTGCACTCTGGAGGACTGTACCAGCTGCACACTTGGGCTTCACTACAAGAAGGACTTTGCCTGGGTTCAACTGGTTCAAGAAGGGACTCCCTGTTTGCTACAGGTGAAAAATTGCTAACCAGAGTCCCCTTCACCAACTCCTGAAGAAACTGACCAGACGACCACTGTCCAGTGGCCAAAAATCTCAGAGCTTCTGGAACCTTGAGGTGAGATGTGCATCTCAAAAGAACCTCAAAGGAACATTTGGAAAAAGATCCAGAAGTTTTGAGAACTTTTGGAAAAAAGCTCCATAAAGGTACTGACCTGCAATGACAACTCTAGCAGGCTTGCCTCAACCACGACCCGGCCTGACTTGCAGATTCATCCCGGTGAAGAAAATCTCTGAAAAAGTGACTAATTCCGAATGTAGGAAGTTGACCCAGACCTCCCAGGCCCTGTATCCAAAGAGGGCTCAAGGGACGTCGGATCAAGATTTAGGTTTACCCTGGTCAAAGGATTTTCATCTAGAAAAAATGACTAAGTCCAAAAATCTCCACCGAGGGCTACTGCGATGCGTATCCGAGGAAGAGTTCCAGGAGGTCCGACTGGACTGGCGACTTGGGGGCTCATTATGAACACGGCGGGAAACCCTGCCGTGTTCATGCTGGCGGTCATTCCATAGACCGCCAGCCCGCTTGAGACCCTGCCAGCTGTATAAAGGACATTCTGCTGGGCTGGCGGGTGGAAACAGTGTTTCCGCCCGCCAGCCCAGCAGAATGCAGGGCCGGGACATTGCCATCAATGCCGCTGTGCGGTGGGTGCAGCAGCACCCGTCACGCAGATCACTGCCTGTAAATCGGGCAGTGACCTGCGCAACAGGGCCCCCAGGGGGGCCCTAGAGCACCCCTTCCGCCAGCCTTTCCCTAGCAGAGGAACTCTCCAGGGAAAGGCTGGAGGAACAAGGGTTCATTATCCGGAGCAGCGCTGCCCTGTTGGATAATGAAATCTACCATCGTCAGGCTGCCCGTCGGCAGTAGCCTGGAAGTGGCGGAGGGCTGCCTGTGGCGGCTCTCCCTTGTTCATAATATGGTGGTTCAGACCGCCATGCCGGAGGCGGTATTTTCCGCTGCCGCCGTCATGGAGGTCTGTACCGCCATGTTTACAATGACCTCCTTGGTCTCGCTGAAGAAAATCAAGAAAATGACTAAGGGCCTCATTATGACCCTGGCGGGCGGCGGAGGCCGCCCGTCAGGATCCCGCCCTCCAAATTACCGCGCCGCGGTCAAAAGACCGCAGCGGGTATTACGAGTTTTCCCCTGGGCTGGCGGGCGGTTCCAGTAAAACCGCTCGCCAGCCCAGGGGAAAACGACCTTCCCACGAGGATGCCGGCTCGTAATCGAGCCGGCGGAGTGGGAAGGTGCGACGGGTGCAGTGGCACCCGTCGCGTATTTCAGTGTCTGCAAGGCAGACACTGAAATACTTTTCGGGGCCCTCTTACGGGGGCCCCTGCCGTGCCCATGCCATTGGCATGGGCACGGCAGGAGCCCCCAGGGGCCCCGCGACCCCCCCTACCGCCATCCTGTTCATGGCGGCTTTCCCGCCATGAACTGGATGGCGTAGGGGGGGTCAGAATCCTCATGGCTGCGGAGCGCGCTCCGCAGCCATGGAGGATTCCAAAGAGCAGCGGAAAGTCAGCGGGAGACCGCTGACTTTCCGCTTCTGACCGCGGCTGAACCGCCGCGGTCAGAATGCTCATTGGAGCACCGCCAGCCTGTTGGCGGTGCTCCCGTGGTCGGTGGCCCTGGCGGCCACCGGCCGCCAGGGTCAGAATGACCCTCTAAGTCTGAAGGTAAACTTTTGACCGAGGCCTCCCGCGAGCTGTAGCCGAGCAGGACTCCATCGCGGTCGGCCTCAAACTTTGACTTTGCCCCAGTCGAGGTGCGACCAGATGAACAAAAAAGCATTAATTCTTTAAAAATTTATATCTCCGGTTCTCTGTATCCTATTGTATTTATTTTGGTGTCATTGTAATGCTAAAAATATTTCCTATTTTTATTAATTGGTTTTGGATTTTTAATCTGTTTCCTGTGTTTTATTTAATGACTCTTTTGCGATATTTGAATGCTTTACGCTTTGTCTCCTAAGTTAAGCCTTGTCGCTCGTTGCCAAGCCACCAAGGGTTGAGCTGGATCTAATTCACTCGAACCTAACTGGACCTAAGTTGAGGTTAGTGGCCTATTGCTAAGTGTAGGTACTTACCTGCCCTTACCAATAACACATTTTCCAACATATATACAGGGTCACTATCCACAGCAACATAGTCAAGCAATAACCAACCTATACTTCAGAAATGTGACATTGATTTTCACAATTCAAATACACAAACTCAACAAATACTAACAAATAAGCCTAATGGCACATACCAGGCAATGAAACATATTCTCTAGTATACTCAAGACAGCCTGGTGTACACAATCAATCAATCAATCAATCAATCACAGTATTTATAGAGAGCACTATGTACCCGTTAGGGTTTCCAGGCGCTGGGGGGGGCTGCTGCTATTGGTCGAAGAGCCAGGTCTTGAGGAGTCTCCTGAAGGTGAGAAGGTCCTGGGTCTGTCGCAGGGAGGTCGGGAGGGGGTTCCAGGCCTTGGCGGCGAGACAGGAGAAGGATCTGCCGCCTGCAGTATTGCGTTGGACGCGGGGTACGATGGCGAGGACGAGGTTGGCGGAGTGGAGTTGGCGGGATGGGACGTAGAAGTTGAGTCTGTTGTTCAGGTAGCTTGGTCCGGCGTTGTGGAGTGCCTTGTGAGCGTGGGTGAGGAGTTTGAAGGTGATCCTCTTGTCCACGGGGAGCCAGTGGAGGTTTTTCAGGTGGTGGGAGATGTGCATCGGCGGAGGACCAGTCGGGCGGAGGCGTTTTGGATACGTTGGAGGCGGCGGATGTCTTTTGCTGGGATGCCTGTGTAGAGTGCGTTGCCGTAGTCTAGTCTACTGCTGACGAGGGCCTGGGTCACCGTTTTTCTGGTTTCTGTCGGGATCCATTTGTAGATTCTACGGAGCATGCGGAGGGTGTTGTAGCAGGAGGAAGAAACTGCGTTGACCTGCTTGGACATCGTGAGGGCGTAGTCGAGGATGAAGCCCAGGTTGCGTGCGTGGTTGGTTGGTGTTGGAGGGGGTCCCAGTGCGGTGGGCCACCAGGAGTCGTCCCAGGCTGAGGGGGTGCGTCCGAGGATGAGTACCTCCGTCTTGTCGGAGTTAAAGTTCAGGCGGCTTTTTCTCATCCATTCGGCGATGGACTTCATTCCCTCGTGGAGGTTGGCTTTGGCGGTGTGTGGGTCTTTGGTGAGGGAGAGGATGAGCTGGGTGTCGTCGGCGTAGGAGAGGATGTTGAGGTTGTGCTGACGGGCCAGTTGAGCGAGGGGGGCCATGTAGACGTTGAACAGCGTCGGGCTTAGGGAGGAGCCTTGGGGTACGCCGCAGATGATGCTGGTGGCTTCAGAGCGGAAGGGAGGGAGTCGGACTCTCTGGGTTCTGCCGGAGAGGAAAGAGGAGATCCAGTTGAGGGCTTTCTCTTGTATTCCGGCTTCGTGGAGGTGTGTTAGTAGGGTGTGGTGGCAGACCGTGTCGAAGGCTGCGGAGAGGTCCAGGAGGATAAGGGCTGATGTTTCGGCGTTGTCCATTTGCTGTCTGATGTCGTCTGTGGCGGCGAGGAGAGCAGTCTCGGTGCTGTGGTTGCGTCTGAAACCGGACTGGGAGGGGTCCAGGATGGAATTGTCCTCGAGGTGGTGGGTGAGCTGAGCGTTGACGATCTTCTCGATGACCTTCGCCGGGAAGGGGAGGAGGGAGATCGGGCGTAAGTTTTTGAGGTCATTGGGGTCTGCCTTGGGCTTCTTAAGGAGGGCGTGGATTTCGGCGTGCTTCCAGTTTTTTTTCGGGAAGGTTGCGGTTTCGAAAGATAAGTTGATGATCTTTCGAAGTTGGGGGGCGATGGTGGAGTCAGCTTTGTTGTAGACGTGGTGGGGGCATGGGTCTGAAGGGGAACCTTAGTGGATGGAATTCATGATCTTGCAGGTTTCCGAGTCATCTATGTGGGTCCAGGCGGTCAGGCGGTAGGTGTGGGTGGAGCTATTGGAGGTGGGGTCTGGCGGAGGCGTGGTGTTGAGGCTGTCGTGGATGTCGGCGATCTTCTGATAGAAGAAGGTGGACAGGGCGTCGCAGAGTTCTTGGGAGGGTGGGATATCGTTGGCATTGGCGCTGGGGTTGGATAGCTCTTTCACGATGCAGAAGAGTTCTTTACTGTCACAAGCCATAACCACTTAATGCCACATAGTTAACAACATGCGCAATGGATATCATGCAACTCCTCTAATTGCCATACTGTAATTTTTTTTAGATGAAAGAGTCTAAACACATGTCACCTACACATGTACCAATAGTGATGCATGAAAAGTTTGTAAATACTTTGTGGACCAAGGCATCTAAGTCATTGTCCTTCTCAAAACAAAGTATATCAGTCATATAAGGTCCTACTAAGCTCAGAGCATTTACCCACCCACAATAACAGCTAGTATATCTTCTGTTTCTAGTCAGTAGACTACTGTCATGTGCATGAAGTTGACATTCAGAATTACCTAATCATGCAATTATTCCATGAATAGCCCAGTGACTGACTGGGTGGCAACATCACTATCCACACATCAGACATATTAACCCTTTCATCTGTCGGTGAAAAAATTCTGAGAGAAAAACCACATCTGATCTACAAGGACAGGTACATCCAACATAATGCAAAGCAAATGTCTGAATACACATACCATGCCACTCACATGTGTATGTGAACTACCACACTTGCACCACATTGGTGTCAGTGCAAACAATAAGGCTATATTTATACTTTTTGACGCAAAACTGCACCGACGCAGTTTTGCGTCAAAAATATTACCGCCAGCTAACGCCATTTCTGTGCACCGTGCGGGCGTCAAATTTATACTTTGACACACAGCGGCGCAAACCACAGGTGTGAGTCATTTTCTTTGATGCACACCACAGTGTCACGTCGTAAAGAAAAACGACATTAACGCGGTGGAAATGACTGTGAGCTGATTTACACCGCAAACCGGAAATGCAGCGTTTTTTGACGCAATATCGTCAAAATCCGCCGCAAACACAGCAAAGGAGAGCCAAAATGGATCCCAGATGCATGCACTGACCCCAGGAAGATGACAACAGACCAGGAACCAGCCAGGAGCACCCCCACAAGACCCAGGACAGGGAGAAGAAGAAAAGAAAGTGTTGCTTCAGTGCAGAGGAACAGGAAATTCTGGTTAAAGAGGTGACGGAACACCAGCACCAACTGTTTGTCACCTCAAAGTTGCCAATCAGTAGGACAGAGGCAATATACCAACAAATTGTTGACAAGTGTGGCAGAAGTACGCCGAACAGTCATCAAGTGCAAGAAACTCTGGCATGACTGCAAGCGCAGGACCAAGGAAAAGATGGCCAGGAACAGGAAGGCAGCCCTGCAGACTGGAGGTGGGAGTCCAGCACAACAGGAGCCCCTGGACCACATGGAGGAGATAGTTGCAGCTGTCATCCCTGAGGAGATCGTCACAGGGATTCAAGGACAGGACAGCGCAGACTACCAGGAGACAACGCACATGCAGGGTAAGTCACATGGGGAATTAAAATGCACAAATGTTAACTGCAACGGGGGGAAATACCTACTAAAAATGCATGTAAGTCATTATATTCAGGGAGTGGCATGGGTAAAGGGGCACGGCATTGGGCCATGGCCCGTTCAGAGGAATCCTGGGGCACACCACTACACAACACCAACAACCTTTCCATGGGTGTATGCTGCCATGCCAACTATGTTTCAAAGGTAAAGCCAGGCCAGGAGGGAAGGGCACAACGTCAAACTGGCATCCCGTCACACGTCAGCCACTATACTCCCTACATTAACTAGGGCCCAATTAACAACCTCTAGCCATACCGACAACTGGAATGTAACATTGACAACAGTTGCCACTACCACCTCCGCTGTGTGTGCTGGTCAACTAGCTAATGGCAGTAACATCCCCATGGATCAAACACACCCAAATTAGAGGGTTTAGGATGACAATGTTAACAAACCCCCTGAAACAAGACAAATGTTCTAGTCCTGTCAAATGTGAATGTCCATAGTTGCCGCAAACATCAGCCAATGTCATCCACATTAGGAGGTACACAGCACTAATGTCATACCCATGCTGCATATGTCAGGGTCCATCCTGTGCCTGGGTCACAATGCAACATCCCAAATGTCATACTGCTCAGACAACGGCATTGGGGGGGGGGGGGGGGGTGGGGGGGCACATGTAACTGGTCACAGAAATACACCTGCACAGTCAGAGGAGGAAATAGGACACTGCTACGACTATCAGGGCAATCCTATGTACCACACATTCCCCAACATCAGCAGTACACATTACCAGTGCTGACATCGATATTGTGTCATAACTATGCTATACATAGTATGCGCTACATTTCAACTACACATAGGTGGATGTGAAAGATCAGAGACTGGGACAGGTCCAGATCGTTAAGTGTGGTGCTAGTGCCATCAGAGCACCCACAGCCAGTGAAAGGCCTCACCATGAGAATGGAAGTAGACGGAGGGTTGAGTAGGACAAGAAGGTGGCAAATCACTATTTGGCCAGAGCCAACACCTAGAGGAGATGATGCTGACAAGCCCATAAACTGACCACAATACATGTGACATGCAGGTGGGGCATAGGCCGTGGAGAATGCCCATCTGAAAGACAGGAGCAATGAACAGGAACCAAGATCACAATGTGAAAATAATCACAAGGCAGGCATGTCACATTACAAAGCCCACAAAACTGACACACTAATTGTACCGTATTTCATTGCAGAGGACGATGGATCTCCTGCTGATATGCCTGTCCAGGACTACCCTGATGACATGGATGATGAGCTGACAAACATCACCCAGAAGACCCTCCGAGAGGCCTTTGGAACCCTCCAGACCCCACCTTCAGTCACAAGGAGGAGCACAGATACAGCAGCCATCACAGAGGACCCACCCACCACTCCAATTGTACGACCTGCCAGCTCCAATACAGCTGAGGACTCTGACGACACTGGCACCAGCTTTGAGAGAACTGTAGTCGGAGTACATCGGGAGCTGGCCAAGGAGGTGCGGGTGGGGATGCAAACTATGGCAGCCAGCCTAGAGGGGGTGCGTTCGTGCATGATGTCAACTGAAGAACAGGCAGCAGCTATGCAAGGGCGAACAACTATCTTGTAGGAAGTAGAGAAAAGGCTGAAGGAAATCAACACAGCTGTAATACAGTTGACCCAACACCTACAACAGCAATCCTGTCAACGCGTGCACAAATGCAACATTGAACCCCTCAGGGCTGACCTGGCTGCCTACCATTGTGATGTGGCTGCTATTCTTAAGAACCAGCAGATCCTCCTTGCAGCAGTACTGTCCTTAAGACCCCCACAGGTAGCAGCTACCGGCATGTCTGATTCCACGTCTACACACACTGAGGTGTGTGTTGCCCCTTCACAACCACTACCACCAAGGGCAGAGGAGGCAACACACACATCAGAAGATGAAGACCAGGAACAGATCACCTTCACACGTAAGAGAACCCGGTAGCACTAGTCCCTGCCACATGGCCACCTATTACCAAGGTCCTGCGCTTTGTAACATGCCAGTCTTGCAACAACTGTACCCAAGCACTGTTCTGAAAACCACAGTTTATCTTGTCAGCCTGCCCTGTGATTGTTTCTCACTAACTCATTGGCAAGTCCTGTCCCTCTGCACTGTTTGACACTTCACCCTAGCATGTCCAATGACATGTCCTTTTGCACTTGTGTAGGATCACAATGGAAGATGTCACTATAATGGACTCACAATCATGGACAATGTACATATAGCACTACAGCACTTTCCAATTAATAGCACTTACACAACCACTTTGTCTTTGTGTAATGTGACACATCAACCGTGCAGTAGACCAGTGAATTTTGCCTCCTGTCAATTATCATAGATTGTCAATACAACTGTCCTGAAATAATGTAGGCTGATAACTATGCACAGTGGCCTGAATTCTACCATACTCTGCCCTTCCTGAGGGTTATTTCTGAGGAAAACATAAACTATACACCATAATGCTGTGTTGGACAGAATAATGCTTCCTCAAGGGATGTCAAATCCAGAAAATAGTGCCTTCAAATTGTTGCTTCAATGCAAAACTAACGTATGTGACATTTTCCACAAATTTAAGCTAACACACACAAAACTGCATGAATGGAGGTGTATGAGTTTACATCCAAATACGTAAACATGCTGAACAGTGTAACAAATGATCTATGTGAGCTATGTACACTATACTACAAGAGAGCTTACTACCACTCACCTTATAAGGATTTCCTTGGACATGAGACTGCAGTCAGACTTAACACAGTGTCCCCAATACTAAATCTGGAAGCACAGTATGTGACATTGAAAACATACATCATGAAAAAGCCATACTTCGGGATCCATAGTAACCGTGATTGGTGGTTGCAATGAATGGCCGAATCTTAGCTAAGTAGCTTTGGGGTAGCTGCCAATGTTACAGCCCAGTTGGGATTTGTTTGCAGCATAGGACACAAAATCTAATACAAAAGAGACACTGTTCACTCATGCCAAGGCCCTGATCTACAAGCATTTGACACATACTGTAAAAGGTTACCTAGATATTTATTAAACAGTAAAAACAGAAGTGAAAACTCGGGGAAAGACCTTACCTAACCTAATCTACTTTAACTACTCATTACCCACAACTGTCCCTAACTAACCTAAGCTAAAATTCCTTATCACATTTAACGAAATGATCTAAACATCAACACCCCACCCCCCTTATGAGACGGGACACATGAAGGACAACAGATACTAACCTAAACACATACTATCCTATACTAAACAAATATATATTTGTTTGTAATTTTTTTTTTTTTTTTAAACACATGAACCCAAACATTGCCCATCACAAACCCACCCACCCACCCACCCACATAAAATAAACAGTAGAAATATTCAGGAACCCCCACCCACAAACACTAACTAAACTAACAGCCTATACTAACCTAACACTAAGCCCCCTAAACTCACAAAGTATAAGAACCAGGAAAGTGGAGGGAGGGGAGGGAATCATGTCCGTCTACATGTCTATAGGTTGGCCCTCCAGAGGGTCATCTTGATGGAACGCACCCGCCGGTTGACCTGTCGCACCTCCTGCTGCAGTCTGGTCATCCTTCTAAGGACACAGTCCAATTTCCTTTGCATTTGTGAAAAAGCGACAGGGTCAATGGCTGCAGCAGGGGTGGTCTGGGTGCCAGCCGAGGATGTACGGGCCATGTTGTGGCAATGGCTGTAGGCTCCCCTGCAGGTGGTGCTGTGCTTGGTCCCGGAGCAGTTGCCGTTGATGGTCCAGCAAAGGTCTCAGCTGCTGTAGGTGCCACCTGCGTGGTAGTGGTGGTGGTGCTGGTGGTGGCTGTGGTAGACAAATAAGGGCCACCTTGTGCAAATGCCCTCCAGGCTCCGGAGGATCGTTCATGACGATATCTTCAGCCCATGTTGCGGTACCCAGACTCAACATCAAGTATGTGGCGGTATCTCATTGCCCGCCGTTGAAACTCCCTGACCTGGATGGGAGTCATATTTGCAGCAGTTAAGACAAATAGAAAATCTAACATTAGGTACTGCATTGTGTGAAATAGCACAAGAACTAAATCAGACAATACAACTAATGTATTTGTAACAGGCCATATCATCATGCAGATCATCGATTGTCCCTGAGGAAGTACATGGCAAGCCAGCCTACAAAGGTCCTATCACACATAGCACATCCAAACCCTACAAGATGGGTAACAACTGGCATGATTTTGGCATCATAGTTCTGCCAGTTGTCAGCTAAAAATAATGATGCACATCCTCCACAACTGCCAGCGCTACAAATGCCATTGTACGGGATGGCAATCTAGGGCCACATGATCTGCGCGTTGTAAATGGACTTGCCAGTACAGAAAGCATGCGCTAATCATGAGTGGGTATACTAGGTTCAAACAAGTGATTCTCTGAATTACATGTCTGTGTACCAAACTTGTATCATCAGTCCTATGTACACTATTCACAACCCTATGCCTGTGTCGGGGGGGGTTGGACTATCAACTAATCACTTCCAAAAACAAGGACACCCAGGAAGCTAAGGAAAGCTGGACATGGGTTTGGCCCAGCACACACACCACAGGTAAGGAGGATCTCCAAATAGGAGACAGCTAACCTTGGACAATCGCATCAACACTCATGTTTGGAAATGCAGACCTTTGTCCACATCATTTACTACCAGTAAGCCATGACTTACAACAAACAGAGAGATGCAGGAACACCTCTGGCCATAAGTTGCATGCACACCTAGGCCATTCTACTCAAGTGCCACATACTCGTAGCACTACAGGTGGAGCTACATGCTGCTAGGATGTTTAAGATACAGTTCAACATGTTCATTAGTGAATAGGGAAGCAGATGTCTGTGGGTAAGACTTTAGCATCCCTATTCTGGGAGAATTTGGGTCTGACTGGCTGGCTAATTCACTAATATGTTCCAGTGCAACTTTTTCTGAATCAAGTTTTATCCACATGACTCATCCCTATTCACATTGCTGTGCCTACAGGACTGACCTAGAATACCAAAATATGACATTACGATAAAAATTGGCCAACTCAAAGATAGTGATAAAATTATATTCCACTCATGGAACAAAACAAATGATTGGCCAGCGCATCACACCTTGCTATGTGTCCAACACGCAGGAGTCCATCACACATCACCAGCAAACACAACACATAACAGACATATCAACACTTACTGGAGATGTCTGGGTCCTCAAACTGAGCCACCTCCCCAACAGTGTAAGGTGCCGGTCCACCTATAAGGCATGGAAGGGAGAAATATGCTCAATGTCTGTGCACTGTACAACAGTTCCAAAGACAAATACTATGTGTAAGATTACATCATAAAGTATCGCCTCTCAGACATGATGATACTGCATCCTACATACCACGGCAAACATGTACAGACCCAGGGACTCCAGTGAGTGATACACACATATCCGGGCCACTTGCAGTGGCCCTATCATGTGGTGGCAAACATGCTCCTTCATTAGTGAGCAGACAAAATCATGGAGTGTATTCATCTCATCATGTGTATCCATGAGAGACATCCAAAGCCACTTTCCGTGAGGACTGCATTACCAGTCAACCAGCCATTGTGACTATGACCAATTTATGACACATCTGTACAATGTACAGAGGGCCAGGGACAGTTGTTAGCCCTCAATTTGTTACAGTTTCTTCATTTGATGTGGCACAGCTATGATGAGTTGCACCAACCATAGAGATATGAACCCATCTGCATACCTTTTGCCAGCCATCCCTAATTTAAATGTGGCACTAAAAACTCCAAATACCAGTCTAAGCTGTTAGCTGAGCACAGCTAGAACGTGTTACCTATGTGTCCAAATCCAGATCAGACATGTATCTGAAATGAAGGAGGGGCACAATAATTCCTAAGATTTTCGGGATTTCCGTAATCGGTTTCCTTACACACTCACCAAACACACAGGAGACATATGTTTGCGCCATATTGCTATCATCAATTGACATGAAGCCTGCATTCATTTTCAGGCTCTTGTTGTGTTTCTAAAGTTCGTCTAGCTGTTGCGTCAACAAATTACGGTAATGTGTCGGAAAAATCTATACCCCACAGGCAACTGTGGCCTATATCTATACATAATTGGCACCTGATTTGTGTTGCTGTTTGACACAAAGGCGGCACTAACTTACAAAATACAAATGTATTCAGTAAGTTTGCGGAGTTCTTGCTTCCGAACAGCTCGCAATTGTGATCCTTAACAAAGTAGATATATGACCCTGTATGTTTCAGTAGCATTCTACACTCTCAACAACATTGCCGGCATATATAGTAAAAATCAACTACTGTCACTACAGAGCATTTAAACGTGCACATTAACATGATTTGTACTCACCAACAGGGCCACCAATCACTATCCCCAGGTGGTCCAGCAGATCTTGCTCCCTGGAGACAAGGTCAGCCCAGCGGTGCTTCAGATGGTGGTAGTTTCTGGGTGTGTTGTAAATCCTTTGCCGATGATGCAACACCTTTGCCCACCCGAGCCTCCGTGCCTCAGTGTGATACCCCTGTATCACATGCCCACCTGCCTCAATCATCAGGGGTAGGAAGTGGCACACCAGCCAAATGAACCCACCCAGCTCCTCCTCTCCCATCCTGCCAAGACGAGGCCTACCCAACATATTGGTAAAAAAAAGAGAAATAGGGGATAAAAGGGAACAAAGGAGAATAGGGGGAAAGTAGGACAGGAAAAATTCAAATAAACTACTAACACAACCCAACTATCCCCAAACTAACACTACCCACAACAGACTCCCAACAAAACAAAGACAATAGTTTACAACACAAATGACCACAAAAAACACTCAGACAGGATACCACAACCCCGTTTTTAATCACAAAAAAACAATAAAATGACCACACAGGAGACAAATTCACTAAATGCACAGAGACAAATCGAGACACAGCCACACAGTGAGGAAATATCACAGACTGCAAAGTGAAAGTGAAAGTACACCCACTGTACCTATTCTGTAAACAGGATATCCTATTACATCACTTCCTGCCTAAATTGCGGGGCGTTTTTATTGTCATGCATCAAAATATTTTGAGGCATACAGTCTTCGAGTCATTTTTTATTGACTCACAGGAGTAGATTTAAGCCTGCATCCATATGGTTCAAAATTGTTTCAAACTTAACCAATTTTCGGAGGTACAGTGTGGAAGATACCGCTCAAGGCCAATGGTTCTTTCAGGGCATTATGCGGCATTTTTCAGGCATAAGCGTCATTTTTAGACGCATGTGTGTCATTTTTTACACGTATGCGGCAAAACTTCAGGCATTAACTAGGTTTGGGTAATTTTACCATTTAAATGGTACATTACAGTTGTGACAAAACTGAGATAGGCTGATTGAACCCACTTTGGGCACGACGGTGTATTGGCACATGTGACACATCATACTACTGCGGATCATGATCCGCTACTTCATGTACAGGATTTTCACTCTTGACTGACGCAATAGATGGCCAAGCGTGTGGCCTACATAAATGTATTACACAAATTGGGCATGTTTGGTGTCAGGAGAGGATAGCAAGGTGACGCACATAAGTACAATGACTCAATGCCTATGGCTCAATGTGTGTGCTTTGGCTACTAATATTGTTGTTGACCCACTGTGTGACCATCACAAGATGCATAATTGCAAATATGCTTGTATCCATGTGGAGTCAATGTGTCCAACCCTCAGATGCAAGTCAGTGTGGAAATGAGAGAGGACATGTGTTAGTCATACATGTACCAACAACTGCTGTGTGCACTTTCTAGTTTTTGGGTAACATCAACACCACAAATGACAAAGCATGCACCAGATAGATAGCAGACGGTTGTTCATGTCAATGGTCCAAAACTTGGCCATCACATGTCCTGGAATTTTGGATACAGCTTCCTATGCACTTGTTGGTGAACCCACCATGAGTCAGGCACATGTACATACTAAGTGGGTACCGTGTTTGTGACACGGAGAGCCAAAGATAAACCACATTTGTAATGTCACATCACAGTTGAGGTCATATAACTGAGCCACAATCTCCTGTGGCAGTGGAGGACCAGCAGACCAAGCAGCACGTGGCCACATATTTCCAATGATCAATTGCACAGAGGTGTCTGGTTCATGTGTTTGGGCCAATGTTTAGCCTGTATATTTTTAGGGGTCTATTTTGTCACAGTTACGTCCAGGTCTAGTCATGAGTCTGTGGCGGCTACTCCTTTATCTATTGAGTATCCTTCGGAGATCAATGGAAGTAAAGCAAATGAGGATTTGAGAACCCACATGGGGATGGTCCTACCCTGTCACTGCAGACGTGTTATGAGACTGTCAACAGGGCAACCTTTGTGTGCTTAGTAAGATAATATCTCAGGATCTTGTACCGGCAGGTGTCATCACAACATTTGTACACAGTTTAGCCTCTAAAATTCCCACTGAATCTGGGAACATCATAGCCTCTGTGCTGATTATTCTCACAGCTATTCACCACGCACGGCCCATCAATATGTTGTGAGCAATGTGAATCAGCGTGTGGACTGTCAGGGTCCTAACATGTGTGGACTTTTCATGCACATTATCTGACGTTGCTGGTTCTGCTGGAGGCACCATACCCAATCCCTGCATACGGCCATGGTACACTGTCACAATTTGTCACTCATGCATACATGAGACCCAGACAAGGGATAGGCCATGATTTGGGTATTTGGAGACAAGTTCCCAACAATGGTACGATGAAGAAACAGATTATGCTATACAATGTATTTGAGTTTGCATTGTAGACCCACCTGACAAAATACCCCAGGAGGAATGTGAGGGTTGGGAAAGCAACTTTGATACATATGTAGGCACAAGGAACCTTTAGGGTAACCCACAGACAGGAGACAGTCACGCTAACAGGATGCATGGTCAATCAAGATCCAGCAATTTCCAAGGTACATACTCAGTGGTCTGACTGAGACTGGTCGGAGGAGGAACAAGGCAGTTGACATGCAAAACTGTGTTTGTCCTGTGTTTTGGAGGGTGACACATCAACCCAAGGGCTGTGTTACACAGCTGATTTTTATGGCAATGCATAACAGTTTAATCAATAAAATGGCACCTTCTATGCTGTTTCAAGCGTCTGCAAGGGCAGTGAATGTTAAAATGGCTGGTCTGCATGGAGGTGCTCACAGGTGTGTGCTGCATCAGTCTCTCACAAGTCCTGTAGGTGAGATTCTAGTTCAAATGGCCAACAGTACCTTTCACATGGGAAGCAATCTACAGGTGATAACAGGGCTTAGAGACTACAAGCCAGTGCATTATTTAACCTGACGTCCATGCAGACAGAAGTACAATGACTATGGCATACCATATTAAAGGCTGAAGCACCCTGGAGTCTGTGTGTGTGTAGAGGAGGGATTATCTGGGTACACTTATTACCATTCCAGGGACCTCTTCAGACAGGTTGGGTGAGACCGGGAACATTGGTGTGTCAGGACTTAGGACATGGGCTGACATGTACATGGAATGTCATGTGCGCAATGCCTGTCATAGGTGTGGCACTTGTGCTATCTCTGTTCTGCTTATATGGAATTCTAGTCACACATAGTCCTTGCAAAGATAGGTGATGTACCAGTTACTGCTGTCAAGGGTCTGGCAATACATTATTGTTACTATTGCAATTGCACATCCACTGCCTCATATGTGAGTCTTTTTGTTCCATTATTGACTGATGGTGTCTTAGTTGTGTGCCATATGCTGCAATGAACCATGTTGCCAACATGTATGTGTGAAATAGGTGTGGTCCTCTGCTATTGCCCTTGAAAGGTGAAATGTACAGGATATTTGTCATTTACAGTGTGTGTGAATGTGACTGTTGATTCATAAGCATCACAAGTGCTTTGGAAATTTCTGTGTCCTGATCGGTGTACCAGCAATGCTTCATGAGGCTACACTCTTATTCTGATAGTTAGAGATAAAGGTAAGCAAAAATGATTACCCAGACCATGATATGGTGATTATTATAGGTGTTTATTTACATAAGTTCATACAGTGGTGATGGTGAGTTGAGTCAAAAGAAATTGTTGACAATATGTTGGCGCCTACGCAATCCTGCAGCTGTGTTTGGTTGGTCCCCCTCATGTTGATGGCCTGCATCCTCCTCTTCCCCCTCTTCAGGCATCTGTGGCTCTGGTTCTAATAGGGGAATGTTCCTTCGTACACAAATGTTGTGCAGGATGGCACAGGTTAAAATGATCTTGCAGACCATTTCTGGTGAGTATAGGAAGCTGCCTCCGGTGATGTTGAGGCACCTGAGTCTGGACATCAGGATGCCACTTGTCCTCTCGACTATGGTGGGTGTCCTCCTATGTGCATCATTGTAGGCACGCTCTGCTGCAGTGCTTGGGTTGGCAAATGGGGTCATAATCCATGGCTGGATCCCATACCCATGATCAGCTGAAAGAGAAAATCATTGCAATCATGTTGATGTAGCTTACCCCATTAATATCACCTTGCATGGCAGAAGTTCTCTTGTGTTGTCTGTGACTCATTTGTGTTTGTGTTATAGTGTCGATTCCTAGGCTTCCAGAATGTACCATCAGCATTAGGTTGTTTCCCTATCTGAACGGGTGTTTGGCTGTTGACCGGATGTCAGCAGTATTTTTGGAGAGTTGTAGTACAGTGTGTAGTCCCTTGCATTGTGACTTGTGATACAGGTGTCCCTGTGTCTTCACTGGGGGTGAGATGATAGTTCCATACACAGAATCAATTCAACAGTGGTGGTAACATGTTTGCATCTATGTACCCTGGACATCCCATACATTTTGACATATGCAATAGATTAAATTAACCATCAGTGAGACGCTTACATTTTGCAAGATGACAATTAGCCAAACTTCTCCCTACGTTGTGATCACTGACGTGTTAACATTTGACTGTACACTAATTTCACATGCGTGACTCTATCCTTTAGGTTTACTAGCATAATGTATATACGTGGTATGTTGTTTATTAGTAGCAGCGTTAAGTTTTAGTTGCATCACCGTATATTTTTATCCCTAGATGGAATTAATGTTGAACTCTCAGGAGAGGGATCTAAACATTCATTAAACCGCGCTGCTTGCTTATTTAATAGAAAGGTATGTAGGATGTTTTCTTAGGTGTTCACAGGGACATTATAATTCACCTTAGGGCATTGACATTTCCCTTTGTATTATTATATTTCTAGTATCACATGGCTGCTTTCAGACCAACTGGGATATTTTCAATTTTTCTGGTTTTCGATTTTCATTTGGCCCACATACGGGGTGTCATGACTTACATAATGCTCTATGCCATCACATGTGATTGTTATTTGATCTCTCAATGCAATGACAAAACAATAAGTTTAAGTATTTTGGTTATCATTTCTAGAGCAGCATATATATCAGTGGCTCCATGTCTCATCATAATTCTAGACTGCTCATCGTTTATCTCTTATATATTGTAACTTTAAATTTTAAATTGTGAATTTTGATAAATCTTTTAAAATTCTGGTATTCTCTAATTTCTCACAAACTGTCACATATAAAATCAGGATTCGGCACAAAAGTCATGTGGTTTGGAATATGGGTTATCCATTGTGTAGGAACAATATTGGAAATATCAACTTTAATATTGGTCATAATTTGAATCTTTACAGCCCTGATGAAGTCTTTGGGAGCAACTCTCTCACAGGACAAAAACACGCGATGGCTGTTGTTGTAAAGGAGTGTATACTTCAAGAATAAACTCTGCCCTTTATCCTGGTCGGATGCATGGTTGATTATTGCGAATAAGACATCAGGACAAAAACTCATGAACACTGAATTTTCAACTCACGAGTGCCTTGACATCTGTTTGTACTGTCACAAGTGCATCATCATATGCTTTTGCACAGAGAGGACAACATACGTGAGTAATATGTCCCTATACACATTAGAATGTACACACCTGTTTACCATTGTTGGGGACGGTACATCAATGTGTTGACTGGAGATCTTTGACTCTTTGAACTGACCACATTGTCGGAGCTAACCATCTATCATATCAGACACTAACATGTAAAAGGGTTGAAATTGTTTTAGTTCTGTACTTACCCCCTTGTGGCTGCTGAGATGCCCTCAACTGCCCATCCTACTCTGGGTAGGCCACCACCAATATACAGGCCAATAGGGGGGTCAAGGTCCGACGGGCATCCCATCCTCCTTGGAGGACATCCCCAGCTGGGCCTCTGCGGTCTTCCGGGATCAGCGTTGCAGGCCCTCCCACCTCTAACCTACAGTGGGTGCTCCGCCGGCTATGGACCCCCAGGGTGCCTACTACATATCCCCTTCTTTTGATGGGGATTGGCCTGCATGTATGACACAGAAAAGAATAGAATATAATGTCCACATGCACCATTCAAAAACAAGCAGGGTGAAAAACATGTTAGTGCACATAGCCATACACAGACTGGCATCAACATCTCCTGCAGTGATAGATGAACATATGCAGTCCGACCATGTGTGATGTTGAAACAGGCATACAACATGCATATCTAGCAACAGGTGTCAGCTTGTTACATATGATCAGACCACATACATATCTGTAACCATGGTATTCCTGGCAAAGTTTGTCATACCGCCTTCTGAGATCATGTATTGCAGTCAGTAGGTGGGTCAGGGAACATACATCACATACTCTCTACTATGTCTAAGTATTCAAAATCTATCTAAAGACATATGCATATGCCCATCTACACACACATATCACCACAACCCTTCATTCTTCCACATTCCCTGGACATCATCACAAACTTTACCCATCATCCATTGCTTGTCATAACAAAGGATAGATGGGGAAATATAGATCAGTGCACATGGTGCACTTACCTGTTCCTCTGGTGCACAATTGAGCTGTCCTTACAGGGGTAGGACCTGCTCCACAAGCTTATCAATCTCATCTGGGGAGAAGACATGGGCCCTATCACCTGTAGGACATGGCATGATTGCTCCCAGGGACAGTACACAGCAGCTCAGGTCATGGAGGTCTTGCTGGCAGCAGTGTCAGGAGTCAAGTGAGAGATAAAGTATGAGATGGCGGTCATGTCCCACCGCAGACACCGCTATGGGCTCAAGACTGTCAAAGGAAGCAATGTGTTCTAATAGCAAAATACACAGCAGTTGTATCCGCCTACCAAGAGGACGACTTCTGCCGGCAGAGTTAGGGCATTTCCTATTGCCCAGTACAGTAGATCAGGCAGCTGCCATTTCAAGGCTCATAGCTGATCGGTGAAGTTAGATCAAAGTTGCGTCACAAGCTGTGAGACATATTTACGACTTTGTGTTCACTGCTGGCTTTGAGCAAACATTTAGGAAAATGCAGGATTTATGTACAGGTTGTAAACTTGATGAGTTATGACTAATGTAACTTTAGTGGCATAGTCAGCACACCAATGGCAATCTGAAATATGGCATTTGTGTCTTATTAATGTGAAACATGGTAAGATTGTCATTATCACAGAGACATTTAGTGACGTCCTTCTCCATTTCTAAATCATGATTGAGGAAAGGGAATGTGATTGAAATAAGAAGTCATTATTTGACTAGGTATGTATTTTGTACAATGTTTCTACGATTTCATGTGGCATGTCCAAGCATTATGTGTGACATATGTATTTTAACACTTACATTGGACAGAATGAGTAAAACACATACATCTTTGTTTTATCACACATAGGCCCTCATTACAACCCTGGCGGTTGGCGATAAAGCAGCAGTAATACCACCAACAGGCTGGCGGGAAGTACCGCCAAATTATGACCATGGCGGTGATAACTCCCATAGACAGCCCCTTTACTACACTGACCGCCAGAGCAGAAACAACAGGCACCACGGCTAGCCGCCTACAGCCAGGCAGAAGCCAATGTTCCGCCCTCCATATTAAGACACAGGAAACAGTCACCTTTTCCGGGGCGGTACTAACGACATCGAAAGCCTGGCAGAAACAGATCTCAGAAGGGAAAGGGCTCACCTTTGGAGACACATGGAACAACCACGCTGCCATAGAGCCCAAGCTGCATGTCTTCCCAATGAATATCTACGTCCTGCTCCACCACGAACACCAACGACGGCGAAAACGACAATGGTGAGTACAGCCGCCTAGCACACAAGGTAGGGGGGGAGGAAAACAACAGTGACATACACACGCAACACCCCCACCCCCAACACCATACACACAATCAGCTGTAGTACTAAAACATAAATATACCTCGGATGAATAATGCAAGGACAACAGGAATTCAATAAAGTAAGTGTAATAAGATCAACACAGTAGAAATATGAAAATGCAATTTAACTGTTATATACAAATGTACAGTTCAAGAGACACTGCCCAGTCCTCAGTGTGCGTGGGCCACAGGGCCACAGGCCAAAGTCCAAGGCCCCACTCTTCACCTGCATCAACACGGAGAGAACACTGCAGGGGCATCATTTGCAAAATAGGCAGGCACCTCAGGGGGACGGGGAACGGGGGAGGCACCTCAGCCGCCAGATAAAAAGAAGACCACTGGTTCTGTAGGGGGCAAAAAGCCCATTGCTCTGTCCTGGGAAGTGCAAGGCCACAGTCTCTCAAGTGGGTAACTTGCCCATATGCTCTGGAGGGGGCAACATGCCCATTGCTCAGTCCTGGGGAGTGCAAGGCCACAGTCTCTCAAGTGGGTGACTTGCCCACATGCTCTGGAGGGGGCAATATGCCCATTGCTCAGTCCTGGCAAGTGCAAGGCCACAGTCTCTCAAGTGGGTGACTTGCCCATATGCTCTGGAGGGGGCAAGATGCCCATTGCTCAGTCCTGGGGAGTGCAAGGCCACAGTCTCTCAAGTGGGTGTCTTCCACACTGGTTCTGGTGGGGGCATCGTGCCCTGTGCTCTTGATCCTGGGGAGGCTGGGGTTAGTGGGTGTCTTCCACACTGGTTCTGGAGGGGGCATCATGCCCTGTGCTCCTGATGGTCCTGGAGGGGGCATCGTGCCCTGTGCTCTTGATCCTGGGGAGGCTGGGGTTGGTGGGTGTCTTACCCACTGGTTCTGGAGGGGGCATTGTGCCCTGTGCTCTTGATCCTGGGGAGTGCAAGGTCACAGTCTCTGAGGTGGGTGTCATACCCACTGGATTTGCAGGGGGCAGGCCGCACAGCAGCCCATGGATGCAGGATTACATACCGTCCGCCAGCGGTGATGGCTGCTCAGTGGTGGTAGTGGTGGTGCTGCTGCTGCTGCTGGTAGTGGAAGGCTCCAGCCCATCCCCTGCAACCTCAGATGGCTGCCCACTGGTGGTGGTGGTGCTGCTGCTGCTGGTGGGGGGAGGCTCTAGCCCATCCCCTGCAGCCTCAGATGACTGCCCACTGGAGGTGGCGGTGCTGCTGCTGGGGGGAAGCTCCAGCTCATCCCCTGCAACCTCGGATGGCTGCCCACTGGTGGTGGTGGTACTGCTGCTGCTGGTGGGGGGAGCTCCAGCCCAACCCCTGCAGCCTTGAATGGCTGCCCACTGGAGGTGTCGGTGCTGCTGCTTCTGGTGGGGGGAGGCTCCAGCCCATCCCCTGCAGCCTCGGATGGCTGCCCACTGGAGGTGTTGGTGCTGCTGCTTCTGGTGGGGGGAAGCTCCTGCCCATCCCTTGCAGCCTCGGACGGCTGAACAACCATGGTTGGTGGTGGGGGCTCCATCTGAGTCCCTGCCCCAGGGCTCTTGTCCTTCCTGCCTGCTGGGATTGGTGCCTTACCCTTCCTGGCAGCAGCTGTGACTGGCTCCTTGCCCTTCCTGGTAGCAGCTGGGGCTGGCTCCTTGCCTTTCCTGCCAGCAGCTGGGGCTGGCTCCTTGCCCTTCCTGCCAGCAGCTGGGGCAGGCACCCTTTCCTTGAGGCTGCCTGGTGCAGGCTCCTTCACCTTCTGCACAAGTGCCCGGGATCCTTTCCCACCATGAGTGGGTGTGGAGACTACTGGGCCCATGGACTGGGTGCCTGAGGTGCTTGCCTGAGTTTATGCAACCCTGGCCAGATGTGAAGGACAGGGGGAGGGGAAGGGAAGAGGTCAGTGGTGGAGAGGAAAAGCTTCTTAGGGACATTGGGGCGGGAAGAGGGAGAAGGTTTGGGAGTGGAGGAAGAGGGAGTGGTTGGAGGAGGTGTCCGTCTGCTGATTTGGGGTGCAGGTGCATGGGCTGGATGCTGTTGTGAGGTGGATGGCTATTGGGTGTCTGAGTGCTTGCGTTTGTGTACTTTGGGGGGCACAGACACAGTGGGAAAGGACACGTGTGCATGGTTGTTGCCAGTGAGGAGTCTGTTCTGCTAGGTGTGATGGTGATGCTGGTAGTGGATGAGGATGTAGTGCATGCAGGTGTGAGTGTAGACGCAACTGGGATAGAGGTGGAGGAGGAGGAGGAGAGGGAGACAGTGGAAATAGTGGATGTTGGTATGTCTGCATCTGGATGGTGTTTGTGTGAGTGCCTATGGGATGATGTGCTTGTGTTTGCCAGTGCCACTCTTGTGTGTTGTTTGGTGTGCATGCTCGTCTGCCTGTGTGCTTGGGATAGGCTGGGGTTGAGGGGAATGGGATTGGGAAGAGGAAGTTGGAGGGGGAAGGTGGAAACGGGGACAATGGCTGTCATCAGAGAGGAGGCCAGAGCCTGGATCGACCTCTGTTGGGCCACCAAGCCAGTGTGAATGCCCTCCAGAAATGCATTAGTGTGTTGCATTTGGGCTGCCAGCCCCTAGATGGCATTCACAGTGGTTGGCTGCCCTACAGAGATGGATCTCAGGAGGTCTATAGCCTCCTCACTCAGGGCAGCAGGGCTAACTGGGGCAGGGCCTGAGGTGCCTGGGCGAAGGAGATGCCCACCCTCCTGGGTGAGCGGGCACGGGCAACTCAATGAGGGGCTGCTGGGAGGGCGGTGCTGGTAAGGGGGTGGCGGCTGTACCTGTAGCTGGGGTGGTCACAGAGGTGTCCAGGGAGCTTCAATAGGAGGAGGTATCTGAACTGTCCCCTCCTTTCACTGCCATGGTGCTCCCCTTGCCCTCCGTCCCACTGGTGCCCTCAGCGTCGGTGGACTCTGCCTCCTGGGTCCTGTGAGATGCAGCTCCCTCCATCACCAGTGCCTCTGCTCATCCGCCAGATGATGCTAATGCACATATAGACAGGGCGACAAAACAAGAAGGGGGGGAAGAGACAAAGGATACACCTGGTCAATGGCTGCACCAACACCACCATTGGCGTACACACCACTCTCACACACAGGGAACAGCCCTACACAGCATGCATTGCACTACCAGTTATTTTACTAGCCACCAAGACATGGGCAGGGGCACTACCGCCAAATGCAGCACACCTGGGACCCACGCAGACCTGACCAGTTGTGGATGCCTACAAGCTAGGTAGCAGGATTATCCCTTCAGGACCCTTCCCACCAGGGGACCTACTCTGCAATGTCAGGCCTTGCCTAGGGGCAGCCACTGACACACATCCCCCACCCGGATACTACTCTACCATGTGTAAGTTATTATAATGGGCACTGTGCTCTCCCTCTTGTGGCTGCTGTGATGCCCAACCAGCTCAGGATAGGCCACCGCCCATATGCGGGCCATCAGGGGGGTCAGGGTTCGACGGGCACTCCTTCCTCATTGGGAGGCCATCCCCAGCTGGGCCTCCGCTGTCTTCCGTGCCCAGCGTCTCAGGTCCTCCCACCGTTTCCAACAGTGGGTGCTCCACCTGCCGTAGACCCCCAGCATCTGCACGTCCTTGGCAATGGCATGCCATATACCCTTCTTTTGATGCACTCTGACCTGCAGAGGGAATACACACAGGAAAATTGTATCAGTCAGACAGTCCTGCCTGTTACACTTATGGCCAACCATTTCCCTTCACATCACCATTTACACACACATGGCCCAGCACACAACCAATACGCCGCCCAGAAGACATCCACCCACCCCTCTTACCGAGGCCTTCTCACACACCACTCCATGCATTCTTGCCATATACATCGTGCTTACAGTGTACTCACCTGTTGGTCTGGAGGTCCACACAGCAGTCCGTACTGGGGTAGGACCCCATCCACCAGTCGCTCCAACTCTGCCGAGGTGAAGGCAGGGGCCCTTTCCCCAATCACGCCATGGTAGGTTCCAGACACAGGTCACAGCAGCACATGCAGTGTAGGTCCTCTCCTGTTGAAGGTCAGGTAGCAAGTGAGGAATCAGATAGAAAATGTTGGTGACGTCCACGGCGGTGCATATGGTCACCCCCGGCGTATATCACCATTGGCCACTGTAACCCATAGGGCCCAATGTTAACCAATGAGGAGTTGCACAGCGGTTCCCGACCACCTCTCGTAACGGCGCACAACGTCAGAGGAATTACCTCACTTCCATCTGTCCCTCCATATAGGACAGATGGATGCCATTTCAGGGGGGGGCAGAGCCTGGATAATAACTGTGTCACAGTTAATATTTGTACATACAGGACAAATCCCACTTACCCAATACAAATTGACAGCATGCATTGTACTGTTGTAGCCCCATTGCTCAATTTGTGACCGTCTCCTCATTCTTTTCCCCCTTAGATTGCTACAGCTGTGGATGAATAGGAGATGGAGACATAGCCCCGTGTACAGACCCCTGGTGGACTTGGCAACACTGGAGGACAGGCACATCATCCTCGCCTATAGACTTGACGGGGTCACTATCACAGAGCTGTGTGCCCAATTGGAGCCTGACCTGATATCTTCTGTCTGTAACACCACTGGGATCCCCCCTCTTGTGCAACTTCTATCAGTGCTCCATTTCCTGGCAATTGGTTCTTTCCAAGTGACAGTTGGCTTGGCAGCAGGAATGTCATAGCCAATGTTCTCAAACGTGCTGACCAGAGTGTTGTATGCCCTGATTAAACACATGTGCAGCTACATTGTATTTCACCAGGTGGAGGATTTGGCCACTGTGAAGGCTGACTTCTATGCAATGGGATATAGTCCCAACATAATTGGGTGATTGATGGAACACATATTGCATTTGAGCACCCCCAGTCACAATGAACATGTGTATCAAAATCGTAAGAGTTTTCACTCCATGAATGTACAGATGGTGTGCTTGGTGGACCAGTACATCTCCCATGTCAATGCTAAGTATCTTGGGTCGGTGCATGATGCCTTTATCCTGAGGAATAGCAGCATCCCAAATGTGATGGGACAACTACAGAGGCACAGAGTGTGGCTAATAGGTGAGCCCTTGTTCCTACCCAGTATATGTTGTAGGTATTGTTCCACAGTGTAAATGCATATGTGTGTATGTACACTAAGCAATGGTTACATAGACAAAAGACTGCTACAGTCCTCCACTGGTGCATTCAGCAAGCAGTTTACTGGTGCAGTACAAGCCCTTTGAAGTTTATCCCATCCTAATGGGGTTGTGACTCAGGCGGAGGATACCTTCCCCAAAATGGAGCTTGTTGGTCATTAAACAGAGTCATGAACAATACAAGGTCAGGTATATTGTGCCAATTGTGGCGGTTGGCACCAAGTCATACATTGTTTTGGTAAACTTCCCTATGTTTTACAAGGGAGAGGCAGAGGAAAACAAACTGTTATAAGAAAAGGGGCCACCAACCAATTAAATTCGATGTTTTGTCTTATTGGCTGAATTTGAACCCATGTTAAGTGGAGGCAAAATCTCTTTTTAGGGGTTTTAAGAGTACTTTGATGGGAAAATAATTTAAATTCATCAGACACTCACTCAGAAAGGGAGGATAGTAGACCGATTTTATGATTGGCCCACAGAGAACCTTACAATCTCCCAGCTGAGTGCAGTTCCAAATAAATAACAGGGTAAATTTCGACTTATTTATCATCTTTCTTTAACAGAGGTGTTATAACCAGTGAGAATTCAGAAGTGAAGCATACCTCTGTGGACGATGCTATTGCTTTGACAAGAGAATCTGGGCAAGGTGCAGAAATGGTGAAGCCAGACATTAAGGGCCTAATTTATATGTTGGTGGATGGAATACTCTCTAACAAACGTGACTGAAATCCTGTCCGCCATATTACGATCCTCATAGGATGTAATGGGATCGGAATACGGCAGATGGGATATCCATCACGTTCGTGACAGAGTATTCCCCTCAGCCAACATCTAAATCAGTCCCTAAATCTGCAATTCATCTTTCTCCGGTTCATTCAAATGATTTCTCACTTCTGGGTCTACAGTTTGTTGATGGAATTTAAGTGGACAGAATGTTGCCAGAGGCCTGTTCAGAGTCATGCTCTTTGTTTGAATTGTTTAGCTCTTTTTTTTCAATGCTTTTCCAGTTTAGATGTGGTTTGAAGACACATTACTTGAATGATTCAGTTTGTTGATCAGTAGAACTCAGGGAAGTGTGGCACGGCATTAGAGGCTTTTTGAGTGGCGATGGAGGAACTGGGAGTGCCCTTGGCTCTTGATAAGACAGAAGGCCCTTTGACTAATTTGATGTTTTTTTAGGCATTGAATTTAATACAGTAACTATGGAGGTTTGTTTGCCACAGGACAAAGTTCAAGTTCTGTTACAATTGTTGGGGGGAGCTTCCGTGTCTGAGAAGATGGAATTGAGAAAGGTTCAGTACGGGCACTTGAACTTTGCCTGTAGTGTTGTGCGAGATGGGAGGGCTTTTTGTCAAAGGCTTCTTTCTCTTTCTGGGAGGTTCAACATTGTCCCACCACAAGGCTCAATTGAAGTCAGCTCTAACAGAAGAGCTACAAGTGTGGACTACCTTCCTGAAATATTTTTATGGTCTGACTATGTGGTCACTTCAGGAAGATTGGTTGTGACAGGTACACATTTTGTAGATGCTGCTGGTGCCCATGGTTTTGGTCTTTTTTTGGGATGAACATTGAGTGGCAGAACAATGGCCAGCTGAATGGGTGGTTGCTAAGAGAAGCAGTGCATTCTTTTATTTTTTTCCTCTGGTTGTAGCAATGGTTTGCTGGGGTGACATGTTGGCTAACAGAAGGTGGGAAACATCCTGAACAACTAGGTCTAAACCACTACTTGCCTGAACCACTACTCCTAAACAACTAAAACGTCTCTACAACTAAGTACTGAACAACTACTGTCTAAACAACAATTGTGCCTGAATAACAATTGCCTGAACAACTAATCTTAAGGTAAGGTTTTCTTTTTGGTTTTTATGGTTCATTAGTTGTTTAGAATATATATATAAATTAGTTGTTCAGGCAATTGTTATTCAGGCACAATTGTTGTTTAGGCAGTAGTTGTTCAGTACTTAGTTGTAGAGACTTTTTAGTAGTTTAGCAGTAGTGGTTTAGGCTATAGTTGTTTAGGACCTAGTTGTTCTGTCACATATTCACAGAAGGTTCATGTTCAATGTGAACAATCAACCGGTGGGGGCATTGGTTAACATGCATAAGGCAAAGGGTGAGAGAATGCTGAGGTTACTCAGAGTTTTCTTATTGGGTTGTCTGGAATTTAACATTATTTTTAGAGTGAGATATGTTCTGCGTAGAGATAACAAAATCATGGATGCATTATCTTATTCATGTGGTAGAGGTTCTGTGGGCTTGCTCCGGGAGCAGATGCATTGAAGACCTCTGGTAGTTGGGGAGTTAAAAAGCATACAGACAAGTTTGGCAGGAGTTTCTGAACAGCAGGGCTATGAGGAGAGGAAGTATTTCCGAAGAGTTGATATTACATCAGTTAATCAATCAATCAATCAATCAGTGACTTCTAAAGTGCGGCTAATCACCCGTAGGGTCTCAAGGCACTGTTTGTGGGTGTGCTCAATAGAAGAGCCAGGTCTTGAGGTCCTTCCTTAACTGCTTAATTGATGCAGTCTGCCTGAGTTTGAGAGATAGCGTGTTCCATGTTCGGGCTGTGAGGTAGGAGGAGGATCTTCCTCCTGCTGTGCTTCTCCCTATCTTGGGAACGGCTGTGAGGGCAAGCTGGGAAGAGTGGAGAGTCGGAGGGTGTGGAAGCATGACAATGAGATGGAGTTGACTTGGCGGGTCATGGATATAGAGGAGTCAAGGTTGATGCCCAGATTGCATGCGTGATCCGTGGGAGCGGGGGTGTTTCCTTGTGCAGTAGGCCACCAGGAGTCGTTCCAGGCTGAAGTGGTGGAGCCGATCACAAGGATATCTGTCTTGTCCAAGTTGAGTTTGAGTCAGATGCTGTTCATTTCATTATGTCACAGATTGTTTTGGGTTTACCAGCAGTTACTATTTCAGGGCAATTGGCAGGCATTTCCTTTTATGTAAAATATTTTTGGGGAAACGACCCCCTATGGAAGGTGAGGTTTGACAAAAGATTTTTGCTGGTTGGTTAAGAGAAGGGGTGGCCAGGATTGGTAGAAGGAGATCTATTTCTCAGGAATTGATGATTGATATATTAGATAAGTTGCCAAATATATGTTCCACAGGTATAAGAGTAGCTTTGTCCCAGCAATGCATGGTTTGGATATTCCATGGTGCTGTCAGAATTTCTGATTTGTTGGGAAAGGTGGATTATTGAGGAGGCTTGTACTAGCCTTTTCAACAGATCTGGTTGTTGAACAGTAAAACTGGTCAGTTGGAAAAGGAACAGGGGATGATTTTGTTAAAAGCTGTGACTGCTGCCCTTTGTCCTGTTCATAAGTGGTTGGAACTTATGTAGTTAAACGGTCTAGTTTTCTTCATGAAGCTAGGTCTGCTTTAACCCGTTTTCAAGTTTTGAAAGATTTAAGATTAGCGGTGGTTGAATTGGGTTTCCTAGCAGATCATTATGGGGCTCATTCCTTTCATACTGGGGCTGAAACAGAAGCGTGACGACTGGGTTTGTCAGAGGATCTCATAAAATTGAAGAGTAAATGGAGATTAGCCTGCTACAAGCAATGTGTAAGGATGTGTAAATTTATTTTAGTTTTCTGGTTTTGTTTCTCGCTTTCTTTTTCTTAGGCTGTGCACCAGGTTTGCTCAGCAATCTTACAGCTGTATGTATAGTAGGACTCTCATTTGTTCATTGGTCTGTCAAGCAAGAGGAGAAAAGAAAATATGGAAGGCAGCTAGGTCTTGATGGAGCTAGGGTGATGGTTTCATGGTGGTGAAAGACCGGTATGTGCTGGGGTGAGCTGCTGGGTTTTCTTTCTAAGCACTTGTCAGGTAAGGTGTGTAAGGCTTTATTAGTTTTACATTTAGATGCAAATGATTTAGTTCAGATGTCCGGTAGTGGATTAATAAAAGCCATGAATATGGATCTTGCTCGTATTAAGGAGAGTTTGTCGGGCACCCATATTTTATAGACCAAATTAATTCAGAGGAGGGTTTGGAGAGGTGCAAGAAAGTCAAGTGCAATGAGAAGCAAACAAGGAAAATAAATAGAAATGCCGGTTTTTGCAGGTTGATGGGGATCTCAGTGCTCAAGATTGTGCATGCATTTCTTTTCGGCAAGAAGGTGTTCATTTTTCTTTCATGGGCAGGGAATGCTGTTGGATGTAGTTGCGTAAATAACAACGCAGTTGGTGGGTGAAAAAGTGTGAGGTTGATGTGACATTATTTGTTTTTGTAATGGCAGACAGGCAGAACAGTTGTGGGGCAGGAAAATACCTTTGGGGTGTCCTGGTTGGCAGTGTCCTGGGGTGTCCAGGTTGGCTGTTGTGGTTGGCAGAGTCCTATTGTATTAGTGAGGTTTGCTTAGTTTTATAAGGCACTTTGCGTGGGTGATGTTATGCTGAATTTCTAGACCTGTGATTTTGGGGTGGCCTTTATAAGATGTGGAGTGTTTTATTGATGTGCCCTCTTTCCCAAAGATTTCCAGGCAAACTGGGCAAAAAAAAGAGTATATGATATAGGAAATAATACATTATTATTTTAAGTTGTTTTTCTGCTGTTTCCAGGAAATGGCTGAGAACACCAGTGTTGGAGTCCGAAGAGATGAATATTGGGTGATTCTAATCATCGCCAAAATGTGGTATTGCCTCACAGAATCCAAGCAGTACTGCATAAAGATGTTTCTTAGTAGTTTTTTTCTATAACATACGACTCAGTCCATGAGCTTTACCCAATAGTACAAGAATGACTGTTTCCTAAGAATATCTACTTCTTCCCGTGTAAATATTCTCAGAACAAAGATGACATAATATTCCACCATCATTATTATGATTATTATGGACACAGAACACCACCCTAGTCCTTACTGAAAATAGGTCAGTGTCGCTATTGTCTTAAATCATTTGACAGACCGTTGCTCACTTCCTGAATTTTTCCTCTTATTCAAATATTAATAAATACAGATTAAAACATAAATAACTATAGATTACAGGCACACCTAAACGCAAAACTGATTAATCTCGACATTGCACACCTAACCCAACAGCTTTACGAGCATACAAGGTAATCTTCCCAAATAATATAAACAAATGGCTTTATGGAGGTACCACTGCTCAAGTATACAAGGTAAAAATTCCAAATAATACAGGCAAGTGCCTATCCATGAAACACAAAAAAGGTGCTGGATACAATGCTTGCAATGGAGAGAGACAGGATTTACAGGAACTAAGAGAGAACTCAGGCGTAGTGAAAAAACACCAAATAAGTGAGGAGCCATTGTACTCCGAACAAAAGAAACATATGAAACTGAATGCCTTTGTTTCCTCTTGACGAGAGACAACTACCAGATCCTCACTTCAGACCCAACTGTAGCTATACAGAAAGGGATTAGAGGCCTGGTGGAGGAAGGTATCAGTAATAACTGGATCTCACAGAATAAAGGGACCATTTCTCTGAAGAGAAAAAAACACTACACCTTATTTCTATACTTTGCCTAAGGTACATAAACTGACCAATTCCCCCAGACAACCCATAGTATCAGGGATAAGGTCAGACTTGGAACTACCGTCACAATTATGTGATTATTTCCTGAGACTTCTGGTGGGGAGGATGGCCTCTTATTTGAAGGATGCTGAGGATGGCCTCAATCTTATTAAGGTTATTTTATTTGATCCCCTGTGTAGGAGGCTGGCCTGGCTTGTAGTGGGTACCAGAGGTACTTACACCTTGTGCCAGGTCCAGTTATCCCTTATTAGTGTAGAAGAGGTGTTTCTAGCAGCTTAGGCTGATAGAAGGTAGCTATAGCAGAGCAGCTTAGGCTGAACTAGGAGACATGTAAAGCTTCTACTATACCACTGGTGTCATATGCACAATATCATAAGAAAACACAATACACAGATATACTAAAAATAAACGTACTTTAATTTTATGACAATATGCCAAAAGTATCTCAGTGAGTACCCTCAGTATGAGGATGCCAAATATACACAGGATATATGTACACAATACCAAAAATATGCAGTAATAGCAAAAGGAAGTAATGCAAGCAGTGTAAAGTTACAATAGATTGCAATAGGAGCACATAGGTATAGGGGCAACACAAACCATATACTCCAAAAGTGGAATGCGAACCACGAATGGACCCCAAACCTATGTGAGCTTGTAGAGGGTCGCTGGGACTGTAAGAAAACAGTGAGGGTTAGAAAAATAGCCCACCCGAAGTCCCTGTAAGATAGGTGTAAAGTGCACCTACAACCCCCAGAGAGCACAGAGGTCGTGATAGGGGGATTCTGCAAGGAAAACCAACACCAGCAATGCAACAACAGTGGATTTCCGGACCTGAGTACCTGTAAGACAAGGGGACCAAGTCCAAGAGTCGCAACAGTGTCGAGAGTGGGCAGGAGCCCAAGAAATGCCAGCTGAGGGTGCAAGGAAGCTGCCACCGGATGGAAAAAGCTTGGTGTTTTGCAAAAACGAAGAGGACTAGGAACTTCCCCTTTGGAGGATGGATGTCCCACGTCATGAAGAAGCTTGCAGAGTTCCCACGCAGAAAGACCGCAAAGACGCCTTGCTAGCTGCAAGGGTCGCGGTTAGGGTTTTTGGATGCTGCTGTGGCCCAGGAGGGACCAGGATGTCGCCACTTGGATGAGGAGACAGAGGGGGCACCCAGCAAGTCATGGAGCCCTCACAGAAGCAGGCAGCACCCGCAGAAGTACCGGAACAGGCACTTAGAAGAGGAGTCAGAAAATGGAGTCCCATGACACCGGAGGACAACTCAGAAGGTTGTGCACTGCAGGTTAGAGTGTCGGGGACCCAGGCTTGGCTGTGCACGAAGGAAATCCTGGAAGAGTGCACAGGAGCCGGAGCAGCTGCAAATCACGCAGTACCCAGCAATGCAGTTTAGCGTGGTGAGGCAAGGACTTACCTCCACCAAACTTGGACTGAAGAGTCACTGGACTCCGGGAGTCACTTGGACAGAGTTGCTGAGTTCCAGGGACCACTCTCGCCGTGCTGAGAGGGGACCCAGAGGACCGGTGATGCAGTCTTTTGTTGCCTGCGGTTGCAGGGGGAAGATTCCGTCGAACCACAGGAGATTTCTTCAGAGCTCCTGGTGCAGAAAGGAGGCAGGCTATCCCCAGAGCATGCACCACCAGGAAACAGTCGAGAAAGCCGGCAGGATGAAGCGATACAAGGTTGCAGTAGTCGTCTTTGCTACTTTGTTGTGGTTTTGCAGGTGTCCTGAGCAGTCAGTGGTCGATCCTTTGGCAGAAGGTGAAGAGGGAGATGCAGAGGAACTCTGGTGAGCTCTTGCATTCAGTATCTGAAGAATTCCCCAAAGCAGAGACCCTAAATAGCCAGAAAAGGAGGTTTGGCTACCTAGGAAGGAGGATAGGCTAGTAAGAAAGGTAAGAGCCTATCAGAAGGAGTCTCTGATGTCACCTGCTGGCACTGGCCACTCAGAGCAGTCCAGTGTGCCAGCAACACCTCTGTTTCCAAGATGGCAGAGGTTTGGGGCACACTGGAGGAGCTCTGGGCACCTCTTCTGGGAGCTGCAGGTCAGGGGAGTGGTCACTCCCCTTTCCTTTGTCCAGTTTCATGCCAGAGCAGGGCTGGGGGATCCCTAAACCGGTGTAGACTGGCTTATGCAGAGATGGGCAGCATCTGTGCCCATCAAAGCATTTCCAGAGGCTGGGGGAGGCTACTCCTCCCCAGCCTTCACACCTATTTCCAAAGGGAGAGGGTGTTACACCCTCTCTCAGAGGAAATCCTTTGTTCTGCCTTCCTGGGCCAGGGCTGCCTGGACCCCTGGACGGCAGAAACCTGTCTGAGGGGTTGGCAGCAGCAGCAGCTGCAGTGGAGACCCCGGAAAGGCAGTTTGGCAGTACCCGGGTTCTGTGCTAGAGACCCGGGGGATCATGGAATTGTCTCACCAATGCCAGAATGGCATTGGGGTGACAATTCCATGATCTTAGGCATGTTACATGGCCATGTTTGGAGTTACCATTGTGACGCTATACATAGGTAGTGACCTATGTATAGTGCACATGTGAAATGGTGTCCCCGCACTCACAAAGTCCGGGGAATTTGCCCTGAACAATGTGGGGGCACCTTGGCTAGTGCCAGGGTGCCCACACACTAAGTAACTTTGCACCCAACCTTCACCAGGTGAAGGTTAGACATATGGGTGACTTATAAGTTACTTAAGTGCAGTGGTAAATGGCTGTGAAATAACGTGGACGTTATTTCACTCAGGCTGCACTGGCAGGCCTGTGTAAGAATAGTCAGATCTCCCTATGGGTGGCAAAAGAAATGGTGCAGCCCATAGGGATCTCCTGGAACCCCAATACCCTGGGTACCTCAGTACCATATACCAGGGAATTATAAGGGTGTTCCAGTATGCCAATGTGAATTGGTGAAATTGGTCACTAGCATGTAAGTGTCAATTTGGAAAGCAGAGAGAGCATAACCACTGAGGTTCTGGTTAGCAGAGCCTCAGTGAGACAGTTAGTCATCACACAGGGAACACATACATATAGGCCACAAACTTATGAGCACTGGGGTCCTGGCTAGCAGGGTCCCAGTGACACATAACAAACACACTGACAACATAGGCTTTTAACTATGAGCACTGGGCCCTGGCTAGCAGGATCCCGGTGAGACAGTGAAAACACCCTGACATATACTCACAAACAGGCCAAAAGTGGGGGTAACAAGGCTAGAAAGAGGCTACTTTCTCACACCCTGACGGAAATATTGGTGGGTCTTGACATAGAATCTCTTTATACACACATCGCGCATGAGAAAACTCTTAGTGAGTTATTGAGAAAAGTTCTTTACAACAAGACTGGGAATTTCAGACACTGAGGCCTTTCATCTTGAATTTGGCAAGGATTGCACTGAAGAAGTATGTTTTTCAATTAAAAAACACTGTATCTCCAACCCAATGGACTTCCATGGGAGTACATTTGCACCAACTCTGGCCTGTCTGTATGTGTCTGAATTTGAAAGGGAGTTTATATACGCATCAAGTAACCCATTTCAGCAGCACATGGTTAGAATATGGTGCATATCTATCTGCAATGTTCTCTTGATTTGGAAGGGGGACTCTGAGTCAGTAAACACTTTTATGGACTGACTAAACTCTAGAAATGCCTTTTTGCATTTTACAGCCTACATTGCCAGCCCACCACTTCCTTTCTTGGGTTTGAACATTGTGGTTAAGAAGTGTAAATTAATCATAAAAGTGTATCACAAACCCACTGGCAAAATCAGTTTACTTTCATATAAGAGCTTCCAACCTAGGGCCTTGAGAAAAAATTTGCCAGTTGGACAGTTCCTCCGCTTATGGAATAACTGCACTAGTATTGATGATTTCGATATGGAGGGCAAAAAACGTAGCACCAAACTAAATGAGAGAAATTATCCAGACCAGATGATATCCAAAGCATGCAAAAGAGCGAGGAACAATAATAGGGAAGCATGATTAGAAAAAACTGAAAGACAAAAACAGGACAGAGTGATCTGTGTCACCATGTTTAGTAGTGCTTCAATGATGAAGAAAACAATTAATAAGAACTGTGTATTAACAATTCCAATAACTTAGGTTTACGAAAACCGATGTTCTCATTTAGGAAGAACTCCAACATCAGAGACATTCTGATGCATACCAAAGCTTTAGATAGAAAATCCATATCAGAACCATGGGTTTGGAATGTACCACCGGTAGTGGGTCACAATGTGTGTGGTGCATGCAGAATGCATCACCTTTTCAAGACTACCAAGTCAATAGTTATAGACATGAGATGGCCATTGATTCTGACCAGGCATACCACATGTAACTCTGGGAATGTCCTTTATCTCATACGCTGTCCTTGCAATGTTATATGTAGGTATGACCACTAGAAAGGTTAAGGTGAGGATTATGGAGCCTAGGAGTAATATTAAGTGCAAGAAAACATTGACAAAACAAACTACTCACTTTTCAGAAATTAATTATTTCATTACCAACATTTCATGGGTGGTACTGGATAAGTCAGATATCCCATCTGGAGTGTATGATGCAAATACATTTCCATTAAAATGAGAACGACTTTGGATATATAGCTGGGCAGCCAAGTGAAGGGAATAAATGATGATATTCCGTAGCACCTTTAGAATAGCCTGTGATGCATTCATTAATTAGCGGGAGGCATCGCAATACCTGCTATACAGTATATACAATCAATCGGAGATTGCAGATGTTCTCACATAGATTGCATATGGATTTCTTGTATTCCTGGGTATACTGGAGGATCTGGACTTTATAGTATTTTACTCCAGGAATATCCTTTGCCCATGGGCTGGACAAGGCCATTCTTTGATTGTTTTCATGACAGCGAAAATATAACACATATTGTAACATTAAGGGTTGATTCAGAATGTTTTAGCGAGCTGACTCATTGAACAAGCATTGGGAAAACCTATAGGTTTCGTCTATGCACACTTAGGAGCTAAGGCATTGTCAGGGCCACTGGAATTATGCAGCAGGAGATTCCAAATTATGCAGAAAAGTTGAGTAAAATATGTGACAAGGAAAGGCAATGTATGTGGCATAATGTGGTAGAATTGATAATGGTATTAGTTTGTTCTTTCATCATTTTTAGGGTCGAGCCTGCGTTGCATGCGCTTGCACATGAGTTTCGCTTGCGAGACTGTTTAGGAGTTAGAAAAGGGCTCGGAGCCCTGTCCACGTCATGTCAGTGTATTTCATTGGTTCGTGGGCTTGCCTGTTAAAATCTGCTTGCTTTCATTAGTGGAAGGCACGCATACGTCATGCCTTTTCCAGTGGTTAGCCCTCCTCGAGCGCAGTGACCAAGTACTGAAATAATTCGAGGCTCGCTGTTTCCCGTCAGGTTTGTGGACTACTTTTTATCTTTGTTCGCATCGCGATCTCGCTTGGCAGAAGTCGAGCGCGCTGCATAACATCGACCCTGTTACATAGTTAATTTCACTTTTGCCAGTTACGTAGATAATTACACTTTTGCTGATAGGTTTCGTTACGAGTGAACTGCCATTCAATCTGTCAAGAAAAGTCCGGTTGGGAGTTTACAACTGCTAATAGCTGTAACTCGTTTTATTTGTGGTTGCTATAAAAGTGTTTCCTAGAGACGGCGATCTTCTTACATCCTTCTGCCCATCATCAGTGTGTCGTCTCCTCCCTGCAGACGAACAAGATAAGACAGCAGGAGCGTTGTTGCCACAGTCCTGTTAGCATTTGATAGAAACTGTTGCATTCAAAGCTAATTGTTAAAGTGAAAGAGAAACGTACAACCTTTTACGGTAAAAACACACATTGCCTCAAAGCACACACGGGATTGCTTACGAGTTACATTTTATTACAGATAATTGCATAGCTCAATAGTAAGGCCTCGTAGCGCTCCATGTTATTATATTGAGGATATAAGAGTAACATGAACAGAGCGCGTGCCTCAGGCTATCACCTCTTCTGGGGTTCCTGCAAAAGGAGGAATGACATAGTTTGAGGATGTCATACAAACTAAGGACTTCTCACAAAGCTCTAGAAGTAAGCTTATTTATTTGTTTATTTTTGACAAATGGAGCCAGCATAAACTGGTTACAATGTAACCAAAGTGACAAAACACGTCACGTATCCCTGTTACCTTAATGGACCGGCCTCTAACAACAGAGCTACTGAGCCAGACCAGGCCATTCAAACAACAATGCGTGACATGCGCAATGTGCATCTGTCATTATAATGACCTGCCCTGTGTAGAAACCACCGGAGGAGGAAGGCCATACCGGCTGATAAAGGCAGGACCTTGGTGACTCTTGGACAGAGGAATCTAGTCTTAGCAAGGTCCTCGATGATATCAGGGCCAATCGTGTCTGGAAGCGCTGCATTCCCATTACTAGTGCTATTTACACAGTGTTACTGTTATATATATAAAAAAACATAAGTAACATACTGTGCTAGTTTATTGTAAAGCGCCTGGGAGCCTGGGCAGCCGCGAAGAGGAAGAGTGCGGAGGGGAGACGAACGCGTCTCCCCTCAAAGGTAAATGTTTATTTTGTCCATTTATTGTTTTGTGACCCACACCCCTCTGTCCCTTCGCTCCCTATCCCGCCCCGACACCCCTCTTTAGTGGCAGCCGCCCCTTGTCCCTGTGTTTCCGTTGGCGTCAGAGATTGTGTTATTTTGTTCAGTCTGGGGTCGGCTCCCGAGGTGTTTGACAAAGCTGTGGCCTCCTGGGGTTGTTCTTCTGCAGGGGATTCCCATCTTCTCTTCTCTGGTTGTCTGTTTGGTCCAGGGGGCATCTCTCCCCCTGCCCTGTGTTCATGTGGGACTAGTGCTTGGTCACCTGTCGTCTCTGGGCTCCATGGTGGGCAGTAGTAGAGCGCTTTGCCTCACATCGACCCTGTTACATGGATATTTTCACTTTTGCTGGTTACATGGATAATTGCACTTCTGCTGATATGTTTCACTGCAAGGGAACTTGTGTTTCCTTTTGTGTGTTTGCTTTGCGATTAGGTGAATCTGTTTTACTTTTCAGTTTATGTGGCAAGAAAAGTCCGGTTAGGAGTTTACAAAGCTAATAGCTTTAACTCGTAAATGCGAGACCCTTTGCATTGCAAATGCTTGTTAAATTTGGTAACACTCTTTGGGCATTGGTTGCACTTCATTATATGTCAGAACTTTATCTTTTTTCAACCCACTCTTTCATTATCCTAATGTTGTTAAAACAGGGTTGCTTGTATAGAAATACATTCTTATTAGTGACGCCAACCACTGAGTTACGTTTTAAATACTGAGTTTGTGGCTCTTCAGACCAAACACTTTTAAAATACACTGCCTGCTAGTATGAATGATGTGATTCCCACACCTCGTAATCCTCATTGCCTTATGAAACATTTCCTATATACTGATTTACACACATTTGATTCATTGTGTCTGTGTAATGATTTAGTCATTTAAAGTGCTCTGATGCCCTACTCTGGTATGACTAGTGCTATAAAAGCATAAGCAATACAAGTAAGACAGGAGGCTATGGAGAGATGAGGGCTAGTATTGGAGGATGGTAGTGAGGATACCCATGGAAAATGACTAGGAGGTCCTTGGGAAGCACCAACAAAGAACGTCACACCGGGCGCCACCAGCGCTAAAGCCAGTCCTGAATGAAACCTAATAAGTTTTGACAGATATACTGGGAAAGCAGGTCCGGCTTTAGCACTGGTGGTGCCCTGTGCAACAGTCTTTTTGGGTGTCCCCATCCCATGACCACCTCCTCGGATTCCCTCACTACCGCCTGGCAAATGTGGCCCTCATCTCTCTATAGCTCTCCATTCACATACATTAATTTGTTTTAAAAGCGCTTGTAAAGGCTGGCTTTACTAATCCACTCAGCTATCCACACAAAATAGAGTTCTGTTCTTTGCAGCAGGCACATTAACCCTCTGCGCTACTTTATGGCGACTCAAAGCTGCCACTAGACAAAACTCCCATCTCTCGCCCTAGCAGGAACGTTAATCACAAGCAGTATCTTAACATTTTAATTGCTTCCTGAAGGCTGGAGGCACAAGAAACCTTTCAGGAAGTGTTTTTAAATGGCAAGTTTCTAAGTTATTGCTAAACACAGCGCCCCCCTGGGGTCAGCGCCCTCAATCCAGGTCAGCACCCGGTGCGGCAGCACCGCTCGCACCGCCCTAAAGCCGGCACTGTGGGAAAGTACAGGTTTTTGGACAGGAAAGTAAATGAAGTATTTCATTGATATAAACTGTGTTAAATGCGTAAGCTGTAAACTTACTATTATTTATTGACAAAACTGCTATTTTCATGTTTTCAGTTTCTGCGTTGTAAACTATTGTAAATTCCAATGGAAATCTATAGGCAGATGCATACCTTTCCCTTCCTAGTTCAATATCTTCGGCTTCCGTGTTACAAAACGTTAGAAATTTCATTCATGCGCCCAATGGCAATGAAAAAATTTAAACGTATTTTCAGCACTGTGGGGTGATTAAGAAAAATAAACAATACGCCGTTGACACAGAAAGAAAAAAACACAATCAAACAATGCCCTGTGGAAAATATCCAGAAAGTGTACACTTACCGTCTGCAGGAATGACGTATTGCACAATTATATGATTTCTTCAGTGTTTATTCTGTTGAAAGAAGTTACAGGGTTGTAACTGACTCGCCTTTACAGTAAGTATAGTTGGTTTCCTGTCACTTGGTTAATTACCAACAATGCAGTTGTTTGGCTTTTACCTTTAAGGTAATATGACCTTTCATCGTGTTCCTGTTTAAGTTTTGATGTTAAAGGACATTAATTTAAACACTATTTCAGGAATGTTCCTCCATTCAGAGTGGTGATTCTTTCGCCAAGAATGTTTTGGAACGCCTCCACAGTGACACTTTGTACCATGATGCATGCTTGCTAAGATGGCAGATAAGTCTGTACAACAACCCCACAAGGATCTTGCATCTTCCCCTAACAGATTCTCTCCTGCAACCGTACAACGCCAGACAAGTACTCAGAAAATCCACTCCCACTCCATTCCACCACAGCAAGCACAGGTAGCAAAGCACACAAAGAGATGGCAGCAATTCGACAACGACAGGGAAAACACGCTGAAACACAGGTAACGGCACACCCTCCTAAGCAATGACAACACAGAGCAGGGACGGTAAAATAAAACAGGAAGAGGTCGACATGCCTCTGCCAAGTAAAACCAGTTCTGGTCCTTTAGATTACAGCATACCTGTCCCCAAGAGGTAGGAATCGAATCTATGACATCATGCTGGGCATCTCTCACACCCTGCACTTAACCAATCCTTAAATATCTATTAAGTAAATTAGTGGGAACACCTCTCACATCCCACTTGCTCAGTCTCTCTACCAGGTACCTTGCAACAACATCAAGAAAAAACAATTCTTGTATTATAACGACTGAAACAGGTCTCTCCCAAAGGAGAGAGGAGAAGATGACTGCACTACCTCGAGGCCTTATATGCCTTAGGCCCTACATAACTGATTACGGGCCATACGCACATTAAGGGGGATACCATCGACCTGGTTTTTAGCAATATAGTTAATCTAACAGCTCTACCGCCTATCCCTTTAGCTTGGTCGGACCATTTCCTAATTTCTCTCAATCTCCTGACCACGCGATTGGGTAATTCTCCATTTATTACAATCCAACCCCAGAGACGCTGGCACTCGCTAAAGGTCACCTAGTGGATTGATGTACTAGAGAATTCTGAACCGACCCTTAAGGGGAATAAGGTTAGTTCTCTTGAAATATTGAGCAACTGGATCCCTAATAGTCTATACATTCTGCTCCCTTATACCTTAAGACGGAGTGGCCATCGGAAAAAAGAGCACCCTGGTTCTCTACCCAGCTGCAATTATTAAAAAGGGATTGCAGACGGTTGGAAAGGAAATGGAGAAAATCTTACGACACTTCAGGGAAAGAAGATTAGAGGAAGGTTATTAGATGGTTTCACATGGAAATTAAAGCAGCGCAAAGAGCCTATTATACAGTCAAAATAGAACAGAGCGCTTACTCCCCCAAATACATTTTTCAGCTATTAAGAGAGATTGCCTTCCCACATCCTCAAACTGAAGATGTAGAAGCCTCTTATAAACATAGCAACGATTTAGGCTTCTTTTTTCAGAAAAAAATCTCAGACATTTACTCAGCCTTTCGGATAGACTTCAATAGTCCCCCAGACAGGGATGGGCACTGTTTTAAGGCTTCAGCAACGTTAGTGCAAATCCCGCCTCTATCCCTTGAAAAAGTTCTAACATCATTGGGCACCCTTAAATCAGGATCTCCTCTGGATCCTGCACCTCCATCGATCTCAACATATAGGAGCTGCAATAATAGCCCCCATTCTGACTGATCTGTTGAATAAGTTATTAGACAACAGCTCTATTCCCTCACAGTGGAAACACACTATCGTGAAACCCCTGCTTAAGAAGCCTAACTTAGACCCATCCATACTCAATAATTATAGACCAATCTCCATTCTGCCAGCTTTTGCTAAAATACTGGAAAAACATGTAAACACTCATCTCTCCACTTTCCTGGAAGACAATAATATTCCTCATCCTTCTTAGATGGGCTTTAGACCCTTGCATAGCACCGAATCAGCACTAATTGGAGTAACAGAGGAGGTCAGAAAGCACTTAGATCAAGGACTGACCTCGGCAATCGTGCTGCTTGACCTCCGTGCCGCTTTCGACACTGTAGATCATGGTATTTTACTCCATAGGATGAGGGAAATAGGAGTCACAGGGACTGCTCTAAATTTGTTTACCGAGTTTCTGAATGCAAGATCCTTTCAGGTACTTGATCGATCTTTTTAATCAAGTTGCTTCATGAGTGGTTAGGGTGTAACACAGGGCTCATCTCTTAGCCCCGCGTTGTTTAATATCTACATGTTGCCTCTGGCTAAGAGAGTGGAACTGTATGGCCTCCCCTTGGTGTTATATGCTGATGATACCCAGTTGGTGGTATCTTTTTCTACTGGTCAGAAGTCATTTGAATCTGAACTTGGTCCTTGTCTACAGTCAGTATCCAACTGGATGTCTGACTGTAAACTTAAATTGAATGGAGTTAAAACAGAGGTTATGTTCTTGGGTCATCATGCTCAATTAAATCCTACCCTTTCTGTTCTGCATTCACTAGGAGACCTCCCATCCCCCAAGGGATATATTAAGAGTCTTGGTGTGTGGCTTGACCCGTGGTTGTCCATGGATCATAAAGCAAAGAAAATATCCGCCATTTGTTTTGGCATATTTTGACTTTTCAGAAAGGTTTTTAAAATTCTCCCATTTATCGCGAAGAGATTAATTATACAGGCATTAATCATCTCATGCCTGGATTATGGGAATGCCTTGTTCCTTGGGGCTCCAAAAATGTGAAAAGGAATTTGCAAGTGGTGCAGAACAGTGCTGCCCAACTTCTCTTCAACATTCCCAGGCACAAATCAGTTAAGTCGGCCCTCTTAGCTCTGCATTGGCTACCAATGGAGCAATGGATAAAGTTGAAAGCATTATGTTGTATCCACAGAGCTCTGTTTGCCAAAGGGCCCCCATACCTAAGAACCTTGGACATTTCAGGTCATCTTCGGCAGCCTTGGCAGTAATCCCTTCATTAAAAAAGGCCAGATGGTGCTGAAGAGCTATGTCCTACCTTGGTGCTAAACTGTGGAACTCGCTACCTTTGTTCTTACGCCAAACCGACCATGAATTATCTTTCCATCGGCTACTGAAAACTTGGCTGTATTGATCTCTGCCCCTATGGTATCGTTGTGGAAGATTTGTCTGTAGCACTGGGAGGCCTTTGGGTAGCTATGCGCTCTATAAATTTTATAACAAAACATAACATTCCATAACTTAACGTCTGAATAGAAATTTGAAAATAAAGGCTGGAAAAGTATTTTCTTTTTAACAGAATGAAAAGTATTGCAAGCATTCTTGCCTCACAAGGAGCAGAGCAGCCTGAGAAGATTTATGGGCCCAATTAAGGAAATAAGCAATGCCCTGTGTGCAATGTTGTGAGTGCTTGCAGGGAGGGGCCCTGAAGAGAGAGACTCCAGATGCGATGTGAGGCTAAGCAAGTTTCGACATCATTGCTTCTAGGTTTAGCTACATTCTACCAAAAAGGGCATATTGTGGCTTCTGTGAGCAGTAAGATAAATGACTGGGTGTTTCTTTTGTAAAATAAGCTTATTTTGGGAGCCAGAGGTAAACGAAGAAAGCCAAAACAAATAGCCACATGGGAGGAGATGGGAGGAACAGAATGCTGCAATAAAACACAGGCAGCTACCAGCCTAAAACACCCATAGTGAAAGGGGAGCACCAAAGAAACTACAAAAACAGTCTATCACAGCAGCAGAAAAAAAAAAAAAAGTGGAATAACAGACCAGTCAGTCACTGCTCTGAAACAGAAAAAGGAAGGGGAAAAAGGCAGAATTGACCACTAGCGTGCAAGAATTTTAAAGGACACTGCAACCAACAAATGAAATCGCTTTGAGCCATGATAGGTGTACTACAAGTATACATGAGGTTGAATGCTTACACTCAACCTAAAAAAAAAGCAGCTGACCCCAAACTCACAGTTTGACCTCACTCTTGACGGGAAAGGAGACAGGGGCATCTGAGATTGCGTCCAGACCTCGGTAAGAGACTTTAGGCTGACAGCCTGGCGCCCCTACTGATGGGGGTCAGAGTGGTTGCAGCTAGTGGGACATCCCTCATAAGGCCATCTGCGGAGTACGCAAGGCTCTGCTCACATGCATAGGCAGATGATGTGCTATGGTAGAGGGAGGCGGCAGTTCTTAATCAAGCCTACTCTAGTTTGGCAGAAACGGGCAGTATTTGAATTAAAAAGCGGCAAAGGCTGGGCCAGTATTGGGGTGGCTGATGTGGTTTGCTGCATCAGTGCTTCCCCAAGACCCCAACACCCTCTTGGTGTCTCACCTGATTCCCTGTTGTTCTAATGCCAGACGCCATTTGAACTTGGCACCCTTCCAGTGACAACTTCATTCCGCACCTCTCTCTCTGTTATCATGGTTTCCAGCTTCGTCATTCTGCACCCGCCGTGAACATAAAAGGAAGACTGCCTATAATAATAGCGCAGTTGCTAATGGTGGCAGCACTGAGCGTGAGCACCCCATAGGTGTGCCACCATATACTGCCTACAATACCACAGTGATGCATCACCTTACCTCTCAGTTTTCCGAACATGAAATGCACTCTCCACCATCAAAGGGGTCCCCTTCATTGCAGTCTAAGTATCTGTGTCTGGTACATATCAAAGTGGCCCAGAACCAAGTTCAAGTCTCAGCATCAACTCAACACCCTGCGATTCTGGGCAAATCACTTAATCAACACATGCCTACCAAGAAATGAATATATTGTTGTGTAGTGCAACTGGTGTTCATGTAAAGCGCTCCAATACTTTTGGGTCGAGTTTGTGCTATATAAAAACTGCAAAACAAAAACAAGCGCTTGCAGACTCATGCACTCAGTGCATGTTCAAAAGTAAATTTTTAAAAATAGTGCCTGCTGCCCAGTGAAAGGACGCTGGCCACCGGAAGCAATACTTGGGCCAATAGCCACAGCATGGATGAAGAATAAAAAAAATTCTATTATTCGAGTCAAGAATTTTTCAATTAAGGACACTGAAGAAAGGATTAAGCTTCGCTTTCTATGCTTTAATATTCACAGCAGCCAATCAGAACAAAAGTTGGAAAACACGATTATCACATGAACATGTTAATATCGTATTACCAAATATAGAGCCCAGCACTATATAACCTGTGAGAGGCATAATACCTCCTCTTCCTTTGCGGAGTCTGATAACGGTTAAACAGTCTCTAAATCCTGAAATGACAGGATCAAACCAGAAGTATGAACTCCACCGGGAATGCAGCACAGGGCCAGAACAACAACAAAGGCTGTACCAACTCTGAGAGCTAGCGATGAGGAGAAGGACGAGGATCCTCAGATTACAAGGGAAGGAAAGAATCAGGGTCACTTGTCATTGTTTCCTAAGGAAGAGATATTACCAAAGCAGTAAAGACTGTTCTGCCAAACGTGTCACCACATCCACATAAACAACAGGGAGGGAAGAAAAAGAAACACTCCTTTCACTAAAGTGATTAAACATCACACATGTCATAAAACTCATTGGAAAACCATGGAGTAAAAGATCAGAACAAATCATTATTAATGAATCAAAGAAAACACTGAGAATAGGGTGGGACAATCTTTGCTTCTGTGTCCTTAATAGAGTAGAAAAATTCTTGCCCACTAAACCCCGGATGAAGGTGCAAAATGGCTGCCTCCGGGTGGAAGAAGCTGAAGATTCTTCAACAATGGAAGGTGCCTGGAACTTCTCCTTTGCACAGAAGATGTCCCACAGTGTGCTGGAGGATGCAGAGTTGTTTCCACGCAGAAAGACTGCAAACAAGCCTTCCTAGCTGCAAAGGTTGCGGTTGAAGAAAAAGGGTGCTGCCTGAGCCCAGGAAGGACCAAGAGGTCACCACTTGGATGAGGAGACAGAGAGGGCGCTCAGCCACACAGAGAGCCCACGCAGAAGTAGGCAGCACCTGCAGAAGCACTTGAACACGGGTTCAAGAAATCTGAGCACAGAAGTCGTCTCAACAGTACAAAGGAGGGTCCCACAAATCCGGTGGTCAACTCAGCGAGTTGAGCAATGCAGGACGGAGTGCTGGGGACCTGGGCTGTGCTGTGCATGAAGGATTCCTTGCAAAAGTGCACAGAAGCACTAGCAGCTGCAGATCACGCAGTACACAGGATTACTGTCTGGCGTGAGGAGGCAAGGACTTACCTCCGTTAAATTTGGACAGATGGACCACTGGACTGTCTAGGTCACTTGTATCCAGCTCCTGTGTTCCAGGGACCACGTTCGTCAAGATGAGAGGGGACCCAGAGGACCGGTGATGCAGAAGTTTGGTGCCTGCGTTAGCAGGGGGAAGATTCCATCAACCCACTGGAGATTTCTTCTTGCCTTCCAGTGCAGGGTGAAGACAGACAGCCCTCAGAGCATTCACCACCAGTAAACAGTCGAGAAAGCCGGCAAGATTAGGCACTACAATGTTGCTGGTAGTCATTTTGCTACTTTGTTGCAGTTTTGCAGGTGTCCTGGACCAGTCAGCAGTCGATCCTTGGCAGAAGTCAAAGAGGGAGATGCAGAGGAACTCTGGTGAGCTCTTGCATTCGTTGTCTGAAGAGAAACCCACAGAAGAGACCCTAAATAGCCCTCATAGGAGGATTGGCCACCTAGTCAGGTAAGCACCTATCAGGAGGGGTCTCTGACGTCACCTGCTGGCACTGGCCACTCAGAGGCCTCCACTGTGCCCTCACACCTCTGCATTCAAGATGGCAGAGGTCTGGGACACGCTGGAGGAGCACTGGGCACCACCCCTGGGGTGGTGATGGACAGGGGAGTGGTCACTCCCCTTTCCTTTGTCCAGTTTCACGCCAGAGCAGGGGGGGGGGATCCCTGTGTCGCTTGGGCTCTCATTATCCTCAATGAGACTACTGGATTTCTAGGCAACAGGATCGTTCCTGATGTGGGGGACTGAGTCTGACCCACTTGGAAGGACCTCTGTCACCTTCAATCCGGTTTTTCTCCGGCTAACTAGCAGTGCCTCATCTCTCCCAAGGGGGAGGGATGATTGGGCAGCCGAGCGCATGACATCTTCTCAGGGAAGTCGTGATCACTCAGGTCCCAACAAGCTCTCTCATTTACAGTATGATCTCATATACAAATGACATAGGCAGTTTTATATATTGTTTTTAATAAAATGACTGCATTTTAGATAATAAGGCGTGAGCCCCAATAACCAGAACCATACAACACAGTAGGATTGAAATAGTCACGATGAGAGTAAAACATAAGAATAACGCTATCATGGTGTTAATAGATTCTATTCTCTCTCAGTAAGTAATATTTCGAGCACAGCATGTTAAGCTATTAACTTGCCTTTCAGAATCCCCGGGAAGACATCAACCCTCATACCTGAGCAAAGGCCTGTGAACTGGTTCAGCATCTGCAACAGGGCAGTCAGCGTCTAGTTGTGGTTCCCTGGTCGGAATCTCCCTCTTGCGTGTATTAGGACAAGGACGTGTTTTTATAACTAACATGTCAGTGTGATTACAAAATGTCCCTACGCAAGAATGTATTCAAAGACTAAGGGGCATATTTATACTCCGTTTGCGCCGGAATTGCGTCGTTTTTTTTGACGCAATTCCGACGCAAAACTAACTCCATATTTATACTTTGGCGTTAGACGCGTCTAGCGCCAAAGTCCATGGAGTTAGCAGCATTTTTTAGCGTGGACACCTACTTTGCGTTAATTATATGCAAGGTAGGCGTTCCCATCTAAAAAATCGACTCCGAGGCATGTGCGTCGGATTTATACTCCCGGGCAAAATTCACGCCCGGGAGTGGGCGGGTCAAAAAAAATGACTTACGGCCGCTTTTGCGCCGTTTTTTAGCGTCTGCAAAAGGCAGCCGTTAAGGGACCTGTGGGCTCTGAAGGAGCCCAGAGGTGCCCTCCCATGCCCCCAGGGACCCCCCCTGTCACCCTTGCCCACCCCAGGAGGACACCCAAGGCTGGAGGGACCCATCCCAGGGACATTAAGGTAAGTTCTGGTAAGTTAAAAAATAAAAATAAATTGTGGCATAGGGGGGCCTGATTTGTGCCCCCCTACATGCCACTATGCCCAATGACCATGCCCAGGGGACAGAAGTCATGGGCATGGCCATTGGGCAAGGGGGCATGACTCCTGTCTTTGCTAAGACAGGAGTCATTTCTATGGGGGTTGGGAGTGAAAAAAAAATGGCGCAAATCGGGTTGAGGCGAAAAAATTGCCTCAACCTGACTTGCCCCATTTCTTGACGCCCAAGCCCCATATCCCCCTACGCCGGCGCTGCCTGGTGTACATTGTTTTTTTTAACACACACCAGACGGTGCCGGCGGCTAACGCCGGCTAACGTCATTCAATAAATACGGCGCCCGCATGGCGCTTCAGAATGGCGTTAGCCGGCGCTAATTTTTTTGACGCAAAACTGCGTTAGCGCAGTTTTGCGTCAAAAAGTATAAATATGGGCCTAAAATCCTACCACGTCTATCGGCAATGTATCAGACTGTATCCTTGACTGGAGCCCAGTGTGAGCAAGAATGTGTTATTGAGAACTCCAGCTCTGAAGTAGGCTAAACAGTGTGATATTAAAAATAAAACAAGACCGTAGAACTGGCTATTCGGAAAATAACAGTACGAAGCTAAATAAAAATGCATTTAGAGCAAAGTGCACAAAGGCTCAATGCTGCAGGCAAAGGAATAAAATACACCCAGGGCAAAGTGCACAAAGGCCTAACGACTGAAGCAAACGCGCAAAGGACACATATACCCAACCACACTACACCCTCCCCTTGTCGGTAGTAAGTGGTTCTAATCAAACAATTATAATATGCCCCAGATATAAAAATACACACAATATATATTTCGACAAGTCCAGAGGACAGCAAAGCACAGATCCATAGTTTAATTTTTAAGCATGTGACAGTAAAGCCGAATCAATATAATGTCAATTTAGAAGAAAACCCAATTTCAAATGGAAGCCATGGAAAGCAGGATATCCTCCACTTCGGCAGATGTCAACACCGGAAAATCCACGCCAAATACTATCATGGAGCAGGTGTGTTCCAAAGACCCAGAACCATCCAAGGCGGCATCCCGTGCAGGACCTATGAACAAGACAATACCATCTTCCTCCAGGAAGGGAATCTCGTAAACTGCCTCACGAAGCAAACGCAACCACAGTGCACATGTCTGGGAATGAGCCCTAATCGGGAACATCAACAGATTAGCATCAGCCACTGGGGGGCGCCGCAGTGAGAGACAGAGAGCCATTGCATGTTCAAACGAGCACCAGAGGCACCGAAACACGGGTTGCACACAATCCAAAACTGGTCGGAATGACAGAGACCAGTCACACTCCAAATGTCCCAGGAGTGTTGCTCCAAAATGCTGCATCATGCGCTCACGACACAGCTGCGCTGATGGGAGCGCCCATATTGGATCTTGTCGCGGCGGGACAGCCATTGCGGAAGAACAACAGCAACAGCAAAACACCAGCCAATAAAGCCAAAGTGATCGGAAATCCCCCAAAGATGCTTCCGAAAATAGAATGAATAGCCGAAGGTATTAAACCGAATATGGAAGAGAAGGCACGAGCAAACCCAACACCAACGGCTTTGAAAAAATGTGCAATTCCAGCACTGCTGGACGCATTAAATATACGTCCCACGAGTTCACCAAAGTGTCTCGGAAAGTTAGTATTTAAAAGGGACTGTATTTCCTCCGATGACCTTGCCACCCGAAGTGCATAGGTCTCGCGTGCAGATGTAAGGGCCACATGCTTTTGAAACAATAGAGCCTTTAGTCAACTCAAATTGTCGAAATTCACCTTGGAAGTAGCGATGTGAGGCCAGATGTCTGCTACCTCCCTAAAATGAGTGGGGGGAAACAACACATTTCCGCAGCACGTAACGGCCTTGGTGACAACGACCACGTAAACTATTCCGGCATGCATACCACAACAGGCTGTTAAGAAGAACGTAGCTGCCGTTGGAAAGCACCTGGAATGTGTTTTTAATCACGGGGACCGGAACTCCCTTTAGATAGCAAGCTAAATTCGCAACCGAGGCATTACACGCCCCATGCAAGGACAGCTGCTTACAAACCATCGAATGGCTGACAGAAGTTTCACATTCGCTACCGCTAAGAAAAACCTCCCTCATACCATTAAGACATCTGTATAAAAAGGGAAGCTCCCACACCTCATGTATGTAACTGTCTCCCAATTTCTCATATCTGCCCACCGGAATATGCTTCAAACAAGAAGCGAATTGCAGAGTAGAAATAGGCAAATTTATAACCCCGTGTATTAAGCATTCACCCGACGGAATCTCAGCCACATTAAAGGCAACTTTTCCAATTTTTCAATATTCAACATGACATATGTCGCCTCCTTTTTAGCCATCAGCTGCTGCTGACGTGTCAAATTAAAGGAAAAAATATCTCCCTGGCTCTGATGTGCTGCCATGGAACGCGACCCGTCTTCAATGTCTATAGAGTCCAACCCAATTGCATAATGGACCGTGTTTGACTCTGCCCATGATATAAAGAAGACATATCTGATCTAATAATGTCTATAGCAGAGGAAACGATATTGTCAATCGTATATATACACAGTCGGACAGGGTATGCATTCCATTATCCACAACAGACAATGCTTGTTTCAAATTCTCTTGATCTATCTGCCTCAACCGGGCCGCTGCCTCCTGTTGTGAAAGTTTCCATATCTCATTGTATACTTCGTACAAAAAACGTTTCTTCCGGGGCGCTCTTGGACCTGACAAAAAATCTTGCAAGTCAGTATAATTAGACAGTAAAGTGAGATGTGTCTTAACTGCATCTAGCGTGGATGACTTTAACCATTGTTGACAAAGTTTCCCCACACTATATGTAGTAATGATATCAGCCTGCTCTGATGATATGTAGTGAGGGTCCGCCCTACTAGTCCTGAAACCTCCTGAAGAGGTGACAAAACGTTGATGACACCCATTAGTGTCTATGGGCCACACTAACCACCCGCCCGGACGTGTCAATGAAGTGTTAAGCGTACCATTCTGGACCCAGTCTGTAAGCTCACTAAACGTGGCATTTATATAATGTTGTCAATCTTTCAATTTGGAAGGGACAGGTATGCCAGGCATATTTAATTCCCTAATCGTTGCTAAGCCTAAACAACTAGTCTGTTGTACAGTGACATTTAAGAAAATCATCTGGACAGGAATAATACATGCCCTAAACAATGTGTCCCTACCCTGCATTTGCCAATTTTTCGTTCCCCAAACACTTTTCAAATCAATGGTTTTGGACCAATATTCATACCTCTCAACCGATAGCTTGGAGACAAACAAATGTGAATACAGTAATTTAGTATCAGTCAACAATATTTGCTTATTAACATGCGGAGTAACTCTAAAATAATAAGATTTAGCATCCTGTTGATGATGCCCAGAAAAATATGCAAATTTGTCAGAATAAGTTTTAGAACTCCCCTGTGGAGGAATCGGGCAATGTTCCCATTGGATATACTCAAATATTGATTTAGGGCTACTTGCTTTATGAATAAAGTGGTGTCCATAATAATTGTAGCAAAACATGTCACCATAATTATCTCTAAACTGGTAAGCATCTTCATTTTCATAGACAGTATAATACTGCAATTCTGTCAACATAGACTCAACTGTCTTCACATCCCAATCATCAGATACAATGCCTGGTATAACGATGTCATTCATAGATAATTTGAGAACATATGGTATTTGTATTATTTCAGTGGGACCATATATATCAAACATTACTCTATCCCACACAATGCCATCCGGAATAGGTACAGCAGAAATGTTCACAAAGGACAAATCTCTCCGAACCATATGTGATGAAAAATGTGGTTTCAACACCTTCTCCACCTGCTCAATCCTAGTTCGTTCAGGAAGAAAATGACCATGTATCACCAGAAAAAAGGTGACAACAAACCCCAGCCAGAGGAAAAAAGTCATCACAGTCATTAAAAGCCACAGATAGTTCAAAGGAAAAACAAAATACGTATTTTTGAGCCAATACATCAGCTTACGTGGACCCAGGGCAGGTGCTGAAGAGGACGAAGAGTCCGACACGGTATCATCATTGTTATTAAAGCAGCCGGAGGCAGTTCTCGCAAAAGGTGCAACCGTAAACAAAAGAGCAGATTATATCTCTCGCCGTGGTACACTGTAGATAACACCGTCAGCAACATCAGTAGTCACAGCAACTTGATCAAAACATTCCAAATTATTCGTGGTTAGTGGAACAATCACAAGATCAGCTTCCACCCTCCCCAAGCTCGGAGAGGAAACAGCGTTGGGGCAAATCACCTGCAGCGGAACATCTTCCCCAGTAGTGAGAGGGATTTGGGAACTACTGGGCGTTCCTCTTGGTCTGCTGTGCAGAATCAGCCACATGTTGTAACTTGACATTGTTGATACCAAGCGATTTTCTTTGGCCCCTTGCAGCAGCTGTAAAATCACAGTTCTTGTGCCGTGGACCCCTAGTACAGGGACTGGCGCTCGATACGAAGGGCCAAATTCTTTTTTCACTGCGACCTTTTCACACACAAGATACCCAACTCTGGGAATCCAACCAGTAGACATTAGTGGCTCATCCTTAATTCCTGTGGAGGCGGCACTAGCAGAAGAGTTATCTTCACGGAATTGTAAATCCTGCAAAACAGTGACACGATCATTTATGTCAAAGGGCGTATCTGCCGCCTCCACACCAGGACCATCTAGATCAGGAACATACATTTGTGTTCCAAACAGGCACTCATATGAAGTACGACCCCCCAGGGACCTTCTAGGCAAGTTATTCAGTGCTCTCTGTACTCCATACAGGTGGGCTAGCCAGCTACGACCCGTACCTATAACTCTGGCCGTTAAGGATTGCTTTAAATCGCGATTTAAACGCTCCACAACAGAATTTCCCTCGGGATGAAATGGAGACGAGAACTGGAGTTGGACCCCCAACGAAGGTTTCCCTGAATGCCTTAGAGGCAAAAGCAGGGCCCTGGTCCGAATGAAAAGCCGCAATTGCATATGTATCGACAAAGATGCGCAAATCTTTATTAACACTCCGAGCGTCAGCCGAGTGCTTCGGCCAGACCCACACAAATCTTGAGCACGAATCTACTGCTACTAATATATATTTGTATGCACTATCTGGGGTCAACGGACCACAATGATCCAAGTACACACACTGTAAAGGCTTATTTGATATTAGAAGGGGCGTCTGCTGCGGGTGTCTAGCTGTGGAAACTTTAATTTGTTGACAAATGTCACAACAAAGGACATACTGCTTCGTCTCTTTATGGAGACCAGGCCACCAGTAACGGGCCTGTAAGAGCGAAATTGTGGCAGCCACGCCAGCATGTGCAGATGCCGCCCCCTCATGAGCTGCAGTGATCAATTGAGGTCGCGCAATTTTTTTGGGCATATCGCGTATACCAACGTCTTGGATTTTAACCTCAGCGTTCAGCATACCACCCATGGAATAATGATATTTTGAAGGGAATCCCTTAGGATATGGTGTGCCATCAGCCGTAGCCTTTATGGCAGCCAAAATCTCTGTGTCTGGTTAGGAACTCGAACGAGTTACAGCGGCTACAATGGCAACTGCCACTGCCGATTTTGCGGCTTCATCAGCCAAAGTATTTCCAGCAACGTGTATACCAACGCACTGGTGTCCAAGTGTATGCACAACATGGACTTTAGGAAGCGTTTCCTTCAGATCCGCAACGTTCCCCCACAGTAACCTGTGTTTGATGGTGTTGCCCTTGGAATCTCTGAACCCATTGAACCTCCAGTAATGCAAATATTAATTGAAAGACTGAACACAGTAATAGGAATCACAAACAAGCAGCGTAAACTGTGCCGGATCCGCATGTTCCAATGCTAATAACAGAGCCTTCAGCTCAGCCAACTGTGCCGTATAGTCTCCCAAGGTCCCTGTATAAGTATGTTGAGGGCAGAATTTCCCCCCCTCCATATAGCCGCTCACCACCGCACATGCAGCAGAAGACTGTTGTTTAGTTCCCACCGCTGGTTGCGCAGAGCCATCAGTATACATGACCACTTGATATTGATCAATAGGCAACGTGCCCGCGGGAACTGGGCACTCCATTTCATATTGAAGAAATTCCTGAGTCTGCAGTTTTGGGTCAAAAATGTAATCTACATCAGTGGCTGTCAAAGACGTAGCCCATTGTATCCATCGCGGGTGTAGTGCTTTTGCATTAGGAACACTCGCTTTCGTAACAGCTTCTAAGGCTGGAATCGGGGAAACGACAATGATGCGTTGGCCCTGAGCAAGAGGTCTTTCTTTAATCACAGCCATCTGTACTGCAGTGAGAATTTTCTCCGTTCGTGCAAAACGTTGTTCTGCAGCAGAATACAAATGTGACTTGTATCCTATCGGGACTGTCTCACCCTCATTAAAGGTGACATACGTAAACCCAACGGCCCCAGCTATTACTCTGATGACCAGATGTGTCTTATTGTCCCGTGTATGTAAATGTTTTACTGCTAAGAGATCTGTTTGCAAGTCTCGAAGAATATGTGTATGCTCAATCGTCCAAAATTTACTAGAAATATTTGGGCAAATCAACTTGTATAATGGCTTTATACGTGTAGCAGTCAGGAATGTAAGTTCTGCCAAAATTTAGAAATCCCAACAACGACTGGAGTTTCTTAATCGTATTAGGAGGCTGCAATTGTGCACATTTTTCCAAAAAGTGTGGCGCTAGGCTCTTGCCCTCATTCAACAGCTCATATCCCAGGAAAATGACGCTGTGGAAGGCAATTTTTGATTTTTTGAAGTTAAACTTGTAGCCAATTTTGGCAAATCCCACAACAATGCGGCTTACCCGCCTTAAATGTTGTAGTAACTTGTCAGCTGTCAGATATATATCATCAACATATGACAGTGCTTCAGGGTCCAACTCGTGCAAAATTTCAGTCACACGAGCTGAAAACAGTCCCGGGCTATTCTTATACCCCTGAGGCAAACGTTCAAAAAGTTTTTGAGAGCAAAACGCACTAAAGCTTGTAAAATCCCTACTTTCGGGCGCTATATTCTGGCAGAAGAAACCATTCGAGATATCTAAAGTGGTTTTGTATTTTTTACGCACAATATTATTCATGAGTGCTGCACTATGTGAATTTTGTATAGCATATGTGCGAGCATATCCGTTTAAATGTCTGTAATCCACCACTATCCTATAAGAATGGTCCGGTTTAGCTACAGGGAATAAGGGATTATTCATAGGCGAGACACAGGGTTCAATTACTCCCTGGTACTCCAATTGTGTACGTATGTTCCTTACCGATGCCCTTGCTTCAAATTTTATAGGATATTACGGTTGTGGCTGAGGTTCACCCTTAATTGGAATTACATGATAAGGTGAATCCCTATCCCACACCACATGATTTCTATATAAAGCGGGTGCTTGTGCCAGAGCCCATTTGATGCTATAGGACTCTGCGAGTTCTCCCGGAACAAGTGTTGACGACAAAGGTGTAATAACCTCCTCCCCAACTGGACAGTCGCGAACAAAGTCGGGGGGCCAATCCTGTTCTGCTAGCAGAATGTCATAAAGTTTGACTACACGATCCCAAAAGATAGCATTTATTGTGCACTCAATGTCCCCTTCTAATTGTAAAGTTACTGTATAAACTCTATCGGGATCAGAGACACGCATATCTGCTGTTTCGACTTGTATGAAGTCATCAGTTGCTTTCACCTCCAGATGCTCTAGAAGATTCCGGCGAACTATTGTGACCTCTGCCACGCTGTCTAACACTGCTAGTGCCCATGTCTTTTTCTTCAAGAGAACTCTCTTCTTGTGTGGCATGTCTAACTGAGACCGCCGCCACCTTCTTCTTTTTAAACTGCTGTTTTTGTTGGACCGATTTCTCTTCTTTCTTGTCAGAAAACTCTGATGAGCTTTGTGATTCCTGTCTCGGTTTCACATACTCAGTTCTCCGCTCTGACCACCCACCTCTCTCATTTCTCTTTTCCGATGAGTCCTGAAAGGAACGAGATTGGCGTGTATCAGTATATTGGTATCTATCAGGCGTCTTCAAGTTATCCCTATTTCTGAGATTATACCTATTCTGCGGGGTCTCCGTGCGCGGAGATTCTCCCCTTTCCTTTTTAGGTTGTTTTTTCTCCCAGCGCTTCTTAGAACCCTCAGGTTGTTGTTGTTTAGTAGTATCCTTACTACCCTTACTCTGAAACTGTGGTTTTTGCGGTCTCGCCCCAAGGCTATCGCGACCGATACTGGAATATGTTTCCGCTATTATTCTCGGCAGTTCCCGCTCCTGATTTAGTTGCGGGACGTCTCAAAGACGCATACGCACCGCTAGTGCCACTGCCTCCCCTTTTAGATTACTCAATATAATAGAAGGAACCGTGGCAAAATTGCCCATCAGTTGCATTCCTAAATCTAAGGCTGGGGCAGCCCCATATTCATCTTGAATTTGTTTGAGCACTTCTGGTAAATTAGCCAATGTCGGTGTACCATGTGCTGTAGTGTAGAGTGCGGCAAACACCGTGCCCCATGTATTACAATGGTCCACGGTAGGAACCATACCAAACGGCAAACACATTGTTAATATTCTATGTTTATCCTGAGGTCCCGTATGGGGAAATACTGTTTCCAGCGTATTAATTTTTTGCGCCAGCCAAAATGGAGTTTCCTCTTGTTTAGCCGGCACCTTACCCATAACTGAGTGCACAGTGGCCGGATTGATACCCGGAACCACTGAATTTGGTTGTGCCGGAGCAGCATGCGCTGGGTTTGTGTTTAGTGTCTGCATTACAAATTGAACTAAGCGTCTATATGCAGCCGTTAAGTTTGTATATAAACGACGAACTTCAGCCACCGCCAATTGAGCAACCGCAGGATGTGGTGTATATGTAGCCAATAAAGGCCAGGTAGGACCATCATTACTTAGTGGACCTAACCTAACTTGTGCTATGGTGTGTGGGAGGGTGCCATCAAGCCAATTATGGTGTTCTTGATAAGATAAAGGTATCTTTAAGTATGCATATGCCCTGTATTGTCCAGGGGCATTCGCAACAGTGTAATCATGAAATGTGTGTGAAGCCCCATCAACTGCTGGAAATACGACCCAAGAATAAAAAAGTTCTGTTCTATAGGCTGCATGGGCGTCCACCACAAACGTGACCGGACCCCCCTGAATCGTCAGATCATGTGCTAACAGTTGTCCCGTGAGCGGGTGTCGCATATTAACTGCGATGTTAATTACCTGGGGATTCGCCATTATGAAAACAGCGTTAGTTCAGAGAAGGCACACCAATATCGGGGTTTTCCTTTCAGAGTTCAAGCTTGAACAACCAACCGCTATAACTAGGATCTACCTATATTGCGGTGGCGGAAATCCTCAGTGCCAACCGACGTCTCCGTTAACGGAACCGAGGAGTCAATGTATATATGAGACCGAGAGAGTCAGTCGGACCCGAAAATTAGAGCCAGACCAAACGTTGGCGGCGCCATGTCGCATGGGCTCTCATTATCCTCAATGAAACTACTGGATTTCTAGGCAGCAGGATCGTTCCTGATGTGGGGGACTGAGTCTGACCCACTTGGAAGGACCTCTGTCACCTTCAATCCGGTTTTTCTCCGGCTAACTAGCAGTGCCTCATCTCTCCCAAGGGAGAGGGATGATTGGGCAGCCGAGCGCATGACATCTTTAGAACTTCTCAGGGAAGTCGTGGTCACTCAGGTCCCAACCAGCTCTCTCATTTACAGTAAGATCTCATATACAAATGACATAGGCAGTTTAAGTTTTATATATTGTTTTTAATAAAACAACTGCATTTTAGATAATAAGGCGTGAGCCGCAATAACCAGAACCATACAACACAGTAGGATTGAAATAGTCACAATGAGAGTGAAACATAAGAATAACGCTATCATGGTGTTAATAGATTCTATTCTGTTCAGCATCTGCAACAGGGCAGTCAGCGTCTAGTTGTGGTTCCCTGGCCGGAATCTCCCTCTTGTGTGTATTAGGACAAGGAAGTGTTTTTACAACTAACATGTCAGTGTGATCACAAAATGTCCCTACGCAAGAATGTATTCAAAGACTAAACTCCTACCACGTCTATCAGCAATGTACCAGACTGTATCCTTGACTGGAGCCCAGAGTGAGCAAGAATGTGTTATTGAGAACTCCATCTCTGAAGTAGGCTAAACAGTGTGATATCAAAAATAAAACAAGACCGTAGAACTGGCTATTCGGAAAATAACAGTAAGAAGCTGAATAAAAATGCCTTTAGAGCAAAGTGCACAAAGGCTCAATGCTGCAAGCAAAGGAGTAAAATACACCCAGGGCAAAGTACACAAAGGCCTAATGCCTGAAGCAAACGCGCAAAGGATACATATACCCGACCACACTGTACCTGAACCGGTGTAGACTGGTTTATGCAAGGAGGGCACCATCTGTGCCCTTCAAAAAATTTCCAGAGGCCAGGAGAGGCTACTCCTCTCAGGCCCTTAACACCTATTTCCAAAGGGAGAGGTTGTAACACCCTCTCTCAGAGGAAATCCTTTGTTCTGCCTTCCTGGGACTGGGCTGCCCAGACCCCAGGAGGGCAGAAGCCTGTCTGTGGGTTGGCAGCAGCAGTAGCTCCAGTGAAAACCCCAGAGAGCTGGTTTGGCAGTACCAGGGGTCCATGCTGGAGCCCCGGGGATGCATGGGATTGGCACCCCAATACCAGATTTGGTATGGGGGGACAATTCCATGATCTTAGACATGTTACATGGCCATATTCGGAGTTACCATTGTGAAGATACACATAGGTATTGACCTATATATAGTGCATGTGTGTAATGGTGTCCCCGCACTCACAAATTCTGGGGAAATTGCCCTCAACTATGTGGGGGCACATTGGCTAGTGCCAGGGTACCCTCAGACTTAGTAACTTTGCACCTAACCTTCAGCAAGTGAGGGTTAGACATATAGGTTACTTATAAGTTACTAAAGTACAGTGTAAGATGACTGTGAAATAACATGGACGTTATTTCACTGAGGCTGCAGTGGCAGTCCTGTGTAATATTGATCTGAGCTCACAATGGGTGGCAAAAGAAATGCTGCAGCCCATAGGGATCGTATGGAACCCCAATTCCCTGGGTACCTAGGTACCATATACTAGGGAATTATAAGGGTGTTCCAGTGTGCCAATCAGAATTGGTTACAAATGGTCAATAGCCTGCAGTGACAATTTTAAAGACAGAGAGAGCATAAGCACTGAGGTTCTGGTTAGCTGAGCCTCAGTTACACAGTTAGGCACCACACAGGGAACATATTTAGGCCACAAACTATGAGCACTGGGGTCCTGGCTAGCAGGATCCCAGTGAGACAGGCAAAAAGAAACTGACACACAAGTAAAAACGGGAGTAACATGCCAGGCAAGATGGTACTTTCCTACACCGGAAACCAAACCTGCGCTCTCCAAAAGGGAGTCACAAATATAAGCTCCACTCTCTGGTGACTAACTTGAGCCAAGACCATGGGGATCATCATGAACGGAGGGAATGCGTAACCCAGGAACGGATACCAATCCTGAAGAAAAGCATTGGTCGCTAATGCCTAAGGATCTGGCCTCCAGCTAAAAAAACTGATGAAGCTGCCAATTGAGATGGGAGTCAAAAAGATCCATTGAGAAAGGACCCCAATGACGTTGGAGAGAATGGAAGACTCTCGGGTACAGTCTCCACTTGCTGAAGTTCCTCAGGTGGCGAGACTTCCAGTCCGCCACAGAATTATTCGGACCCAGGAGATATTCTGCTACCATGGATATCCAATGTTGAAGGCAAAAGTGCCAAAAATCTTTGGCAATCTCTGCCAGAATGCGGGATCTCGTCCCGCCTAGTTTGTTGACATACCTCACTGAGGAAACGTTGTCCATCCGAAGGAAGATGCAACAATCTGTCTTTTCTGGGAGAGGCTCCAGATCACAAAGGAGCCTGCCAAAAGTTCCAGGCAATTGATCTGAAGGTCCAGTTCCGACCTGGATCATCTTCCTTCCGTGGCTATCTGTCCACATGGGGCTCCCCAGCCCCAACAGATGGCGTCAGACTTGATCATGATCTCTGGAGAGGATCCAAAGATCGCTCTGCCATTCTAGGAATCTATGTGCTCCAGCCACCAGTGGATCTCCCCGCCTTGCTGCTGCAGATAGGGGAATCAGGTCTGAATAAGTGAGGCCCTTCTGGAGATATGAATTCTTTATACGTTGAAGGGCCCAATAATGGAGGGGCCACTGGAAGATGGCCTGTTTTGAGGCAAAAAGCAGGCCCACCATGCGGGCTATGCATCTCAAACATGCTGTCTGTTTGCACAATATTGATCTCAGTTTCTTCTTGATGTTGCAGATCTTGAGAGGAGTAAGAATTAATTGGATCAGGAAAGAATCCACCTGAAAACCCCATTTGCTGGGGAAAGAGCTAGAATGTATTTCTGACTGTTCACAATGAATCCCAGGTCTTGAAGGAGAGAGATTGACCATTCCACATAAATAAGGAGAAGTAGGGGGCAATGCACCATGATGATGATGTTGTTGAGCTAAATAATCAGACAAACACCTCTGGCCCGAAGGGACTCTGCTATCGGGTGCATCACTTTTGTGAAGCACCAAGGGACCGATGATAAACTGAAGGGCAGGACCTTGTACTCGAAGCATCGTCCCTGCCAAAGAAATTGAAGTAAAACGTTGGTGAGGCGGAAATATAAGGAATGATCAAATAGGCATCTTTCAGATCGATTTGGACCATCCAGTCCTTTTCTCGTAAGATGTCTGTAACAAATGGATGCCCTCCATCTTGAAATGGTGGTGTCATATTTGGACCTTCACTCCTATGCAAGACTGCTGATTTAGGGGTGACAGCACTTCTGTTTGCAGGTGACTGAGTCACTCCTAAAACAAGTCACAACTGTCAGTCCAACCCTCCCAGATCACAAGTTGTACCTCTCCAAAACTCAGAAAGAAAAGGTGATTTCTAGCACCCTACGCAGGTACTCTAGATTAGACCTCTCAGGGATGTCGTGGTGGAATGGAAGTTACCCTTTTCTCTCAGTCTCATTCACACACATAGGCAATGAAGGAGATGCAGGAGAATTTTCAATATATTTATTGAAAAGACTGCAATCGACGATAAAATGCACGTGCTGCAATGCTTAAGATAATGAACAGTAACAGAAGCAGAATTGTGAAGATGAGAGTTGTCAATATAAAAATCTCCACCATCTTACAATAAACATGAGATGTAAAATTCCTGACCAAGTAAACCTAATCTCTTCCTTAGTGAGAGCTAGGTGTGATAAACCTAATCATGTTGTAGGAAAGTACCATCTTTCTTGGCATGGTTACCCCCTTTTTCTGCCTGATGTCAGTGTGGTTGACTGTGTTCACTGGGATCCTGCTAACCAGGACCCCAGTGATTATGCTCTCTCTCCCAAAAGTCTGTATTTCACCTACAATTTGCACACTGGTGCCCCCTTATAAGTCCCTTGTATATGGCACCTAGGTACCCAGGGCATTGGGGTTCCAGGGAATCTCTATGGGCTGCAGCAAATATTTTGCCACCCATAGGGAGCCCATGCAAACACTTCTGCAGGACTGCCATTGCAGCCTGCGTGAAAAGGTGCAAGCACCCTTTCACTGCCATTTTTCACTACACCAGGTCACTTATAAGTCACCCCATGGTAGGCCATCTAGCCCAGAGGGCAGTGTGCAAAGTACCTGTGTGTGAGGGCACCCCTGCACTAGCAAAGGTGCCCCCATGAACTCCAGGCACATTTTCACGGACTTCACAAGTGCAGGGACGCCATTTTACGCATATACTGTACATAGGTCACTACCTATGTCCAGCTGCATAATGGTAACTCCGAACATAGGCATGTTTGGTATCAAACATGTTGGAACCATACCACAAGGCTTTTGCAAGCATTGGTTGTATGATTCCATGCACTCTGAGAGCTCCTTAGAGGACCCCCAGTATTGCCATTGTAGCCTTCTAAGGGTTTCCAGGCAGCCCAAGCTGCTACTGCTTCCCAGACAGGTTTCTGCCCTCCTGTTGCTTGAGAAGCTTAAGCCCAGGAAGGCAGAACAAAGGATTTCCTTTAGGAGAGGGGGGGGGGGTTTACACCCTCTCCCTTTGGAAATAGGTGTTACAGGCTGGGGAGGGGTAGCCTCCCTAGGCCACTGGTAATGCTTTGAACAGCACGTTTAGTGCCCTCCTTGCATATACCAGTCTATACCAGTTCAGGGACCCCCAATCCCCGCTCTGGTGTGAAACTGGACAAAGGAAAGGGGAGTGGCCACTCCCCTGTCCATCACCACCCAAGGAGTGGTGCTCACAGCTCCTCCACAGGACCCTTGGGCTTTGCCATCTTGGATTCCAGATTGGCAAGGAACTCTGGGAGCATCTGAGTGGCCAGTGCCAGAAGGTGATAACAGAGCCCCCTTCTGATAGGTGGTCACCCAGCGAGGTGACCAATACTCCTTTCAGGGCTATTTAGGGTCTCTCTTTTGAGTGGTTCCTCAGATTCGGATTGCAAGACTCCAGCAGGAATCCTCTGCACCCTCCACTTTAACATCTGTCTGAAGAAACTACATCTGGACTCTTCGGGACCCTACAAGCTGCAACAAACAAGCAAGACACCACACCCCATGGCAGTTGTTGATCTCAGCTGTGGGGGGGTGGGGGTTACTGGTCCTGCAAAGGTTGTAATGTCCACATACTTACCTGTAGAATGCCTACTATGGAATGACTTGGAGACTTCGGCTTGGACTGAAGTAGAGCTGGAGGCCCATGCAGCCATCTTGGAAACTCCTAGGCATATCTTTGCTTTAACAAGGGTTCAGGCCAAAAAGCAAAGGGAACAGGGAAACTTGGATCCTGAAAATATGGACCAAGAGCTTCCAAAAAGCAGGGGTATGGAGGGTAAGAAATTATCCCCTATCCCTCCCTCCACTGATGATTCCCCCTTTGAGGAGGAGGAATCCACTCCTTGGAAAGAACCTACACCTGAAGAACTTCAAGCTGACGCAGCTGAACTCTTAGGAGAAGGGAGGCCTGCTAGGGAGGAGTTAAGTGTGGCTCAGCAAACCAGCCCCACACTTAAGGGTTTGGGACAGCAAGCTGTCAAAGAAGAAGCAGGGGATGTCAGTGGCACCCACAGGGTCTACTGGGAGAACAACCTCCTGTATTCAGACCCTAGGGAACCCAAACCTGGTGCTACCAGAAGGTTTGTCATCCCTCTGCAATACAGAGAGTTTGTTGACTTTAGTCCATGACATTCCCCTTGCTGGACATCAGGGGCAAAATAAAACTTGGGACAGACTGGTCCCTCAGTTTCACTGGCCTCACACAAAGGGGTTTTGTCACTCCTGTGTCACCTGTCAAGCCAGTGGCAAGATAGGTGGCACCCCAAAGACCCCCTTAATCTTACTGCCAATGTTTGGGGTACCCTTTGAAAGGCTAGGGTTTGATATTGTTGGCCCCCTTGACCCTTCCACAGCTTCTGGAAACAGATTTATTCTGGTGGTAGTGGACCATGCCACCAGATATCCAGAAGCCATACCTTTTAGGACCACTACAGCTCCTGCAGTGGCCAAGGTCATACTTGGAATATCTTCCAGAGTGGGTTTCTCAAAAGAAGTTGTATCACACAGAGGTAGCAACTTCATGTCTGCATACTTAAAAGCAATGTGGAAAGAGCGTTCTTAGCCAAAAGGCTTAATGTTCAGGCCTCAATTCTTTCACATCTTGATTATGGTAATGTCCTGTTTATGACCTCTCCTAAATATGTATTGATAAGGTTGCAGGTAATACAGAATGGCGCTGCCCGTCTCCTGTTGGGGATTCCGAGCCATATTTCGGTAAAATCCGTCTTGGCCTCCCTTCATTGGTTACCCATAGAACAGCACATAAATTTTAAAGCAGCCTGCGTTGTCCATCGAGCTCTTCATAATAGAGGTCCGACTTTTCTGAAACAGATTATAACTCCCTACACTCCCCGACGACTGCTCAGATCCTCATCTGCATTTTTTATTAGTACATCTCGGTTTAAAAGATCGAGATGGGAAGACAGATCTTTCGGTTTCAGGGCAGCCCAACTTTGGAACTCTCTCTCAGTTGAAGTTCGATCAGTAGATTCTGAACTTTCCTTTCGGAAATCTTTGAAGACCTTTCTCTTTCCCTCATAGGGCTTCTCAGTTGTTGTCTGCTTTTCTGGTTCCGAATTAGCGCTGGGAAGCCTCTTGGCAACCATGCGCTTTATAAAATACTAAATAGAAATAGAAAACAGAAATAGTATGGTGTAACCTTCAAATTCACCACATCCTACCATCCCAAAACAAATGGGTTGGTTGAGCGTTTTAAGAAAACAATCAAAGATATGATAATGTGACTCTCTGAAAAACTCAGGAGGAGATGGGATGTCCTGTTACCATGCCTCCTCTTTGCCTACAGGGAGGTACCCTAAAAAGGAGTGGGCTACAGCTAGTTTGAACTCCTCTTTGGTCACCCTGTTAGGGGTCCACTTGTACTGGTGAAGGAGGGTTGGGAGCATCCCCTGAAGCTCCCTAAACAGAATATAGTGGATGATGTACTTGGCCGCAGACCAAGAATGACTGAGTACATGAAGAAGGCCAGTAAAATCCTTCAGGCAAGTCAAAAATTGCAAAAGCAATGACATGACCAGACGGCTGTCCTGACTGTGTACCAATCAGAAAGGGCAGAAAGTGTGGGTCCTGGAGCCAGAGGCACTAAGAGCACTCTAAGAGAAATAGAGTGGGCCACACATCATAATGGGAAAAAGGGAGAGGTCACTTATTTAGTTGACCTTGGCACTCCAAGAAGTCCCCTAAGGGAACTTCATGTGCACCACCTAAAGCCTTACTATGACAGGGCTGACTTAACCCTGCTGATGGCCACTGATGAGGGACAGGAAGATGAGAGTGACCCTCTCCCCGACCTCTTTTCAAATTCTGCAGCTGATGGTTAAGTTGAGGGCGTAGTCTTAGCAGATTGCCTTTCTCAGTCTCAAAAGGAAGACTGCAGAAATCGCCTGGGACAGTTCTCAGAACTGTTTTCCCTTATACCTGGTCAAACCACATGGTGTGAACACACCATTGATACAGGGGATAGTCTGCATGTCAACAGTAAAATCTACAGGCAACCTGATCATGTAAGGGATTGAACCAAAGCAGAGGTGCAAAAGATGCTTGACCTGGGAGTTATTGAGCACTCACATAGCCCTTGGGCTAGCCCAGTGGTACTGGTCCCAAAACCACACTCTCAAAATGGGAAAAGAGAGATGAGGTTTTGTATTGATTATAGAGGGCTCAATACAGTAACCAAAACAGATGCTCATCCTATCCCTCGGGTAGATCAGCTCATTGATACACTGGCATCTGCCAAGTATCTTAGCACCTTTGACCTTACTGCAGGCTATTGGTAGATTAAGTTGTCAGAAGAGGCTAAACCAAAAACAGCATTTTCAACCATTGGACAGCACTACCAATTCACAGTAATACCCTTTGGTCTGAAGAATGCACCTGCCACTTTTCAGACGGTGAACACAGTCCTCCAAGGTCTGGAAGCCTTCAGTGCAGCATATCTAGATAATATAGCTGTCTTTAGCTCCACCTGCGGTGACCACCTGGTCCACCTTTGGAAAGATTTGGAGGCTCTGCAGAAAGCAGGCCTTACTATCAAGGCTTCAACGTATCAGATAGAGCAGGGGAAGGTGGTTTATCTAGGACACCTACAGGGAGTGCAGAATTATTAGGCAAATGAGTATTTTGACCACATCATCCTCTTTATGCATGTTGTCTTACTCCAAGCTGTATAGGCTCGAAAGCCTACTACCAATTAAGCATATTAGGTGATGTGCATCTCTGTAATGAGAAGGGGTGTGGTCTAATGACATCAACACCCTATATCAGGTGTGCATAATTATAAGGCAACTTCCTTTCCTTTGGCAAAATGGGTCAAAAGAAGGACTTGACAGGCTCAGAAAAGTCAAAAATAGTGAGATATCTTGCAGAGGGATGCAGCACTCTTAAAATTGCAAAGCTTCTGAAGCGTGATCATCGAACAATCAAGCGTTTCATTCAAAATAGTCAACAGGGTCGCAAGAAGCGTGTGGAAAAACCAAGGCGCAAAATAACTGCCCATGAACTGAGAAAAGTCAAGCATGCAGCTGCCACAATGCCACTTGCCACCAGTTTGGCCATATTTCAGAGCTGCAACATCACTGGAGTGCCCAAAAGCACAAGGTGTGCAATACTCAGAGACATGGCCAAGGTAAGAAAGGCTGAAAGACGACCACCACTGAACAAGACACACAAGCTGAAACGTCAAGACTGGTCCAAGAAATATCTCAAGACTGATTTTTCTAAGGTTTTATGGACTGATGAAATGAGAGTGAGTCTTGATGGGCCAGATGGATGGGCCCGTGGCTGGATTGGTAAAGGGCAGAGAGCTCCAGTCCGACTCAGACGCCAGCAAGGTGGAGGTGGAGTACTGGTTTGGGCTGGTATCATCAAAGATGAGCTTGTGGGGCCTTTTCGGGTTGAGAATGGAGTCAAGCTCAACTCCCAGTCCTACTGCCAGTTCCTGGAAGACACCTTCTTCAAGCAGTGGTACAGGAAGAAGCCTGCATCCTTCAAGAAAAACATGATTTTCATGCAGGGCAATGCTCCATCACACGCATCCAAGTACTCCACAGCGTGGCTGGCAAGAAAGGGTATAAAAGAAGGAAATCTAATGACATGGCCTCCTTGTTCACCTGATCTGAACCCCATTGAGAACCTGTGGTCCATCATCAAATGTGAGATTTACAAGGAGGGAAAACAGTACACCTCTCTGAACAGTGTCTGGGAGGCTGTGGTTGCTGCTGCACGCAATGTTGATGGTGAACAGATCAAAACACTGACAGAATCCATGGATGGCAGGCTTTTGAGTGTCCTTGCAAAGAAAGGTGGCTATATTGGTCACTGATTTGTTTTTGTTTTGTTTTTGAATGTCAGAAATGTATATTTGTGAATGTTGAGATGTTATATTGGTTTCACTGGTAATAATAAATAATTGAAATGGGTATATATTTGTTTTTTGTTAAGTTGCCTAATAATTATGCACAGTAATAGTCACCTGCACACACAGATATCCCCCTAACATAGCTAAAACTAAAACAAACTAAAAACTACTTCCAAAAATATTCAGCTTTGATATTAATGAGTTTTTTGGGTTCATTGAGAACATGGTTGTTGTTCAATAATAAAATTAATCCTCAAAAATACAACTTGCCTAATAATTCTGCACTCCCTGTAGTAGGTGGGGAACAGATTCAGCCACTACAGGGGAAGATCCAAACCATTTTGGATTGGACTCCCCTACCACAAAAACCCAGGTCAGAGCATTTTTAGGTCTCACTGGGTATTACAGTAGGTTCGGTAAGAACTATAGCTTCATTGTTGCCTCTCTTAATGACCTCACCTCCAAGAAAATGCCTAAGAAGGTATTATGGACAGCCAGCTGTCAAAAAGCTTTTGAGGAACTCAAACAAGTCATGTGCTCTGCACCGGTTCTAAAAAGCCCAAACTACTCCAAGAACTTCATAGTTCAGACTGATGCTTCAGAGGTAAGGGTTAGGCCTGTTCTCTCACAACTTAACACAGATGGCCTGGATCAACCAGTAGCTTTTATCATCAGAAGGTTGAACCTCAGAGAAAAGCATTGGTCAGCCATAGAGAGGGAGGCCTTTGCTGTGGTCTGGGCCTTGAAGAAGTTGAGACCATACCTCTTTGGCACTCACTTCATTGTTCAGACAGACCACAAACCTCTCTGATGACTCAAACAGATGAAAGGAGAAAACGCAAAATTGTTGAGGTGGTCCATTTCGCTACAGGGTATGGACATTACAGTGGAACATAGACATGGGAGTAACCACTCCAATGTAAATGGACTCTCCAGATATTTCCACTTAGACATGGAAGACTTATCTGGGTAAGGTTAGCCTTCTTCTCCCTCGTTTGGGGGTGTGTGGGTTGTGTAGGAAAATACCCTCTTTCTTGGCATGGTGACCCCCTTTTTCTGCTTGATGTCAGTGTGTTTGACTGTGTTCACTGGGATCCTGCTAACCAGGACCCCAGTGATTATGCTCCCTCTCCCAAAAGTCTGTATTTCACCCACAATTGGCACACGGGTGCCCCCTTATAAGTCCCAAGTACATGGTACCTGGGTACCCAGGGCATTGGTTTTTCAGGGGATCCCTTTGGGCTGCAGCATATATTTTGCCACCCATAGGGAGCCCATGCAAACACTTCTGCAGGACTGCCATTTCAGCCTGCGTGAAAAGGTGCAAGCACCCTTTCACTGCAATTTTTCACTACACCAGGTCACTTAGAAGTCACCCCCATGGTAGGCCTTCTAGCCCAGAGGGCAGTGTGCAAAGTACCTGTGTATGAGGGCACCCCTGCACTAGCAGATATGCCTCCACGAACTCCATGCCCATTTTCCTGGACTTTGTGAGTGCAGGGATGACATTTTATGCTTGTACTGGAAATAGGCCACTACCTATGTCCAGCTACATAATGGTAATTCTGAACCTAGGCATGTGTGGTATCAAACATGTTGGAATCATACCCCAAGGCCTTTACAAGCATTGGGTGTATGATTCCATGCCCTCTGGGGACTCCTCAGGGGACCCCCAGTATTGCCATTGCACCTTCTGAGGGTTTCCAGGCAGCCCAAGCTTCTGCCACCCGTTAGACAGGTTTCTGCCCTCCTGTTGCATGAGAAGCTCAAGCCCAGGAAGTCAGAACAAAGGATTGCCTTTGGGAGAGGGGTGGTACACCCTCTCCCTTTGGAAATAGGTGTTACAGGCTGGGAAGGGATAGCCTCCCCAAGCCATTGACAATGCTCTGAAGGGCACATTTGGTGCCCTCCTTGCATAAACCAGTCTACACCAGTTCAGGGACCCCCAGTCCCTGCTCTGGTGCGAAACTGGACAAAGGAAAGGGGAGTGACTACTCCCTTCTCCATCACCACCCCAGGGGTGGTGCTTAGAACTCCTCCAGAGGGTCCTTGTGTTTTGCCATCTTGGATTCCAAGTTGGCAGGGAACTCTGGGAGCATCTGAGTAGCCAGTGCCAGCAGGTGACGTCAGAGCCCCCCCTGATAGGTGGTCACCCAGCTAGGTGACCAATCCCCCTTTCAGAGCTATTTAGAGTCTCTCCTTTGGGTGGTTCCTCAGATTTGGATTGCAAGACTCCAGCAGGAATACTCTGCACCCTCTACTTTGACTTCTGACCGAACAAACTGCATCTGTACTCTTCAGGACCTTACAAGCTGCAACAATGAAGAAAGACGCCTTATGCAACATTGTATCTCTAGCTCATTCCAGCAGCTCTAACATTTCCCTTTAGTCATGCATCCTCTGAGGACAGCCCGTCTTCAGCCTGCATCAGAAGGAAGAAGGAATCTCACTTGGGGTGAAGGTGTCATTCCCCTGCTTCTTCAGGCACCAACTACGATGACGGTAAGCCCGTACCTGCCCACACAGGACAGTACCCCCGTAAACCAGGTCATTTGCAGCTGCCAAGGCTTGTTTGCATCATTCATCCAAGATCTTCCTGCAACTTGCAGCTCCAGCCCCTAACACTCCTTTCTGTGGTGCACAGCTCCCTGAGTGGTTCTCCAGCGGCATGGGAGCCTTTCTCGTAGTGCTGTGTGGGCCCCTTTTGCGAATCTCCTGTCCCCGTCCTGTGGGATTCCTGTGGACACTGCAGTTCTTCTGAGGGCTATCTGTGCTGCTGAGGGCCCCTCTAACTCCCCCTCCTGGTTAGAGCCCACCTGGTCGTTTCTGGTCCCCGGCAGCACCATTTTCCGCTAACCGCAAGTTTTGCCTGGATCAAGGCTTGTTGATGGACTCCGATGACGCAAACCCAACTGTAATCCTCCATCCGGCGTGGGACATCACCAGCACCCTCCAGGAAGCCGACTCTGTCTTCTTAGGTGAAGTGCTGACTCTTCTTCCTCACCAGTGGGGCACTTCTTGTACCTTCCTCCTAGTGGGTTGGGGCTCCAGCCCTTCCTGGACTCTTCTGTGCTTCTTCCACTGTTGGTGTCTTGCAGTCCCTTCTGGGTTTTGAAATATTGTTCTGTTCTTCCTCTGTGTTCTAGGAAACTTACTGTGAATTACTCCTGCTTTCCTGGTCACTGGGGTGGGTTGTGGTTCTTACCTTTGGGCTTTCTAAGTGCTCCTAGCACTTGCCTAGGTGGGAGACAGACTTTCACATTCCACATTCTTAGCATATGGTTTGTGCTCCCCTAGGCCCATTCCTAACTATTTCTGCCTACTAATGTATACAGTTTGTGTATTACTTACCTCCTAAGGGTGTATAGCCTATATGGTATTTTTGGGATTTGTAACACCAAAATAAAGTACCTTCATTTTTGTAACACTGAGGGGCATATTTATACTCCGTTTGCGCCGAATTTGCGTCGTTTTTTTCGACGCAAATTCGACGCAAAACAAACTCCATATTTATACTTTGGCGTTAGACGCGTCTAGCGCCAAAGTTCATGGAGTTAGCGTAATTTTTTGGCGTGAACACCTTCCTTGCGTTAATGAGATGCAAGGTAGGCGTTCCCGTCTTAAAAAATGACTCCCAGGCATGTGCGTGGTATTTATACTCCCGGGCAAAAATGACGCCCGGGAGTGGGCGGGGCAAAAAACCCCGCATTTGCGCCTCTTTTTAACGCCTGGGTCAGGGCAGGCGTTAAGGGACCTGTGGGCTCAGAATGAGCCCAGAGGTGCCCTCCCCTGCCCCCAGGGACACCCCCTGCCACCCTAGCCCACCCCAGGAGGACACCCAAGGATGGAGGGACCCATCCCAGGGAAGAAAAGGTAAGTTGTGGTAAGTATTTTTTTAAATTTTTTGTGTGGCATAGGGGGGCCTGATTTGTGCCCCCCTACATGCCACTATGCCCAATGACCATGCCCAGGGGACATAAGTCACCTGGGCATGGCCATTGGGCAAGGGGGCATGACTCCTGTCTTTGCTAAGACAGGAGTCATGTTAATGGCGTCTGGGCGCCCCCAAAAAATGGCGCAAATCAGGTTAAGACGATTTTTTTGCCTCAGCCTGACTTGCCCCATTTTGGGACGCCGAAACGCCATTTTTTCCTACGCCGGCGCTGCCTGGTGTACACCGTTTTTTTTCACGCACACCTGGCAGCGCCGGTCAGCTAACGCCGGCTAACACCATTCAATAAATACGGCGCCCGCATGGTGCTTCAGAATGGCGTTAGCCGGCGCTAATTTTTTTGGCGCAAAACTGCGTTAGCGCAGTTTTGCGTCAAAAAGTATAAATATGGCCCTGAGTGTTTTCTTTCATGTGTGTGAGTACTGTGTGACTACAGTGGTATTGAATGAGCTTTGCATGTCTCCTAGATAAGCCTTGGCTGCTTATCCACAGCTACCTCTAGAGAGCCTGGCGTCTAGACACTGACTACACTACACTAATAAGGGATTACTGGACCTGGTATAAGGTGTAACTATCATAGGTACCCACCACACACCAGGCCAGCCTCCTAAATTGGTGGAGCAGTGGTGGGATAAGTACTTGCAATTGCCTTATCACTCTGTCACCTGGTGCTTTCCACAGGAAAGACCACTCTATACCTAGAGGTATATATAATAGCAGCTAGTTTCTTAACTTTTTTCCAAGAGACTAGAGGTTAGGTAGGTCAGGTACATCCTACACCACCCTAACACACACAGCATGTTTACAGCTGGACCTAGACCCCCCCCCCTATGAGGGCATGAACTTCAAGGAATTGAAGGGGCTGTATTCAGAGAGGAAGCTAGACATGGGGAAGAACCGTAACAAGAGTTTTCTTCTGAGCCTCCTTCTTCAGGATGACCAGGAACATGCTGGTAGCCAGGAGGAGGAGGGGGAGGGAGACTCTCACCCCATTGAGTTAGAGGATAACCTTCTAGATTCAGGGAAGGGCTCTTCAAAATATCTTGTGCCTAGCAGACCCACTAGTGTAGCTGGTAGTAGGAGGGGAAGTCACTCAAGTAGGACTCCCTTTACACCCAGAGGACAAGTAGCTATGGTCACAAAAGCTAGGGAAAGATCAATTTCTGCCCACTCTCATGTCACTTCAGTGTCTGAATGGTCACATTGCACAACTCCGGGGGATGAATCTATAGATAGAGAGCTCAGAAAGCTGAGACTGGAGGAGGCCAGGCTGAGGCTGCAGCAGCAACAGCTAGCCTTAGATAGGAAGGCCTTGGCAGTGGAGTGGAGAGGCAGGGATTGGGGTTAGCACCACATGGTGGCAGCAGCAGCAGCTCATGTTTCAGGGATTGTAGAGTCAGGGATGACTCCATTGATTCCAGAAACCTGCACAAAATTGTTTCCCCATACAAGATGGGGGATGACATCTACAAATGGTTTGCTGCACTTGAGACGGCCTGTAAAGTTCAGAGGGTCCCTCAAAGTTGTCTGGTTGTCCTTCTCTGACAGGGAAGGGATGGACTTCTCACTGTCAAAGAGAAGGATTCAGACAATTACAGTAGCCTTAAAACAGCACTCTTAGATGGTTTTGGTCTCACCAATGAACAGTATAGGATCAAGTTCAGGGAGACCAGAAAAAGGGCCTCACATGATTGGGTTGACTTTGAGGCCTGTTCTGTCAAAGCTTTGGAAGGCTGGTTACATGGTAGCAAAGTGTCTGATTATGAGGGTGTGTATAATCTATTACTGAGAGAGCATATTTTGAATAACTGTGTGTCTGACTTGTTGCACCAATACTTGGTAGGCTCAGATCTGACCTCTCCCCAAGAATTGGGAAAGAAGGCAGACAAATGGATCAGAACAAGTGTGAGCAGAAAAGCTCATACAGGGGGTGACAAGGACAAGAAGAAGGATGGTAGGTCACATTAAAAGGTGGGGACAAAGATTAAAACAAAGGGCCTGATCACGACTTCAGCAGAGGGGATTACTCCGTCCCAAATGTGACAGATAACCCGCCCGCCTAATTACGAGTTCATTATATGGTATGGAACTCGTAATATGGCAGGCAGGATATCCATCACATTTGGGACGGAGTAATCCCCTCGGGCAAAGTCATAATCAGACCTCAAGAGTCTTCATCAGGCCACAAAACACTTCTGGGGGTGAGTCTAAATCCGCTTCTCAGCACAATCAGAACAAAAAGTCTTGGTGCTATATTTGTAGAAACAAAGGCCATAGGGCATGACACAGCTCTTGCCCTAAGAAAAGCACCAAACCTCCCTCCGCCACTACCCCCACTGCTACAACTAGTGCCACTAGCAATGGCAGTGGTTGTGGGAAAACTAATACTACATATAGTCAGATCAAGGGTGTAGCAGGGCTCCCTCTGGCAAATGTAGTGGGGGTTGATTTTATTAGAGAAACCACTGAGGCTGTTATAGTCTCCGATAGTGGCATTGGCCTTGCAACCCTTGTTGCCTGTCCTCTTCATATGGATAAGCACAAGCAACAACCCCTAATAAATGGTGTTCAGGTTGAGGCCTACAGGGACACAGGTGCCAATGTCTCAATGGTGACTGAAAAACTGGTGTCCCCTGAGCAACACCTAATTGGTCATCAGTACCAAGTGACTGATGCCCATAACAACACTGTGAGCCACCCCATGGCAGTTGTAGATCTCAACTGGGGGAGGGGTTACTGGTCCTAAAAAAGCTGCAGTATCCACAGACCTACCTGCAGAGTGTCTACTAGGGAATGACTTTGAGACTTCAGCTTCGGCTGAAGTGGAGTTGGAGGCCCATGAAGCCATGCTGGGCATTCCTGGGCATATCTTTGCGTTAACCAGGGCTCAGGCCAAGAAGCAAAGGGAACAGGGAAACTTGGATCCTGAAACTATGGACTTCACAAAAGCAGGGCTAAGAAGGGTAAAAAAATAATTACCTATCCCTCCCTCCACTGATGATTCCCCATTTGAGGAGGAGTAGTCAACTCCCTGGACAGAACCTACACCTGAAGAACTTCAAGCTGACACAGCTGAACTCTTAGGTGCAGGGGGGCCTGCCAGGGAAGAGTTAAGTGTGGCTCAACAGGCGTCTCCCACACTTGAGGGTTTGAGACAACAAGCTGTCAAAGATGAGGCAGGGGATGTCAGTGGCACCCACAGGGTGTACTTGGAAAATAACCTCCTGTATTCAGAAGCTAGGGAACCCAAACCTGGTGCCACCAGGAGATTGATCATCCCTCTGCAATACAAAGTTTCTGTTAACTTTGGCACATGACATTCCCCTTGCCGGACATCTGGGGCAAAGCAAGAAATGGGACAGACTGGTCCCTCACTTTCCCTCACCTCACATGTCAGAAGACACCAAGGAGTTTTGTCACTCCTGTGTCACTTGTCAAGCCAGTGGCAAGACAGGTGGCACTCCAAAAGCCCCCTTAATCCCACTGCCAATGGTTTGGGTACCCTTTGAAAGGGTGGGAGTGGACATTGTTGCCCACTTTGACCCTTCCACAGCTTCTGGAAACAGATTTATTCTGGTGGTGGTGGACCATGCCACCAGGTATCCAGAAGCCATGCCTCTTAGGACCACTACAGCTCCTGCAGTGGCCATAGCCATACTGGGAATATTTTCCAGGGTGGGTTTCCCAAAAGAGGTTGTGTCAGACAGAGGTAGTAACTTCATGTCTGCATACTTAAAAGCAATGTGGAAAAGTGTGGCGTAACCTATAAATTCACCACACCTTACCCTCCCCAAACAAATGGGTTGGTTGAGCATTTTAACCAAACACTCAAACGCATGATAATAGGCCCCTCTGAAAAACTCAGGAGGAGATGGGATGTCCTGATACCATGCCTCCTCTTTGCCTCGAGGGAGATAGCCCAAAAAGGAGTGGGCTATAGCCCCTTTGAACTCCTCTTTGGTCACCCTGCTAGGGGTCCATTAGATTTTGTAAAGGAGGGTTGGGTGCAATCCCTGAAGCCCCCTAAACAGGATATAGTGGATTATGTGCTTGGCCTAAGATACAGAATGGCTGAGTACATGAAGTAGGCCACTAAGAACCTTCAGGCAAGCCAAGGATTGCAAAAGCAGTGGCATGACCAGAGGGCTGTCCTGACAGCGTACCAACCAGGGCAGAAAGTGTGGGTCCTGGAGCCTGTGGAACCAAGAGCACTCCAAGACAAATGGAGTGGAATACACATCATAGTGGAGAAAAAAGGTGAGGTCATTTATTTAGTTGACCTTGGCACTCCAAAAAGTCCTCTCAGAGTACTTCATGTGAACCGCCTAAATTCCTACTATGACAGGGCTTACTTTACCCTGCTCATGGCCACTGATGAGGGACAGGAAGGAGAGAGTGACCCTCTCCCTTACCTCTTTTCTAATTCTGCAGCTGATGGTTCAGTGGAGGGGGTAGTCTTAGCAGATTGCCTTACGCAGTCTCAAAGAGAAGACTGCAGAAATCTCCTAGGACGGTTCTCAGAACTGGTTTCCCTTACACCTGGGCAAACCACATGATGTGAACACACCATTGATACAGGAGACAGCCCGCCTGTTAAGAGTAAAATCTACAGGCAACCTGATCATGTAAGGGATTGCATCAAAGCAGCGGTGCAGAAGATGCTTGACCTAAGAGTGATTGAGCACTCCGACAGCCCCTGGGCTAGCCCAGTGGTGCTGGTACCAAAACCTCACTCACAAAATGGGAAAAAGTAGATGAGATTCTGTGTAGATTATAGAGAGATCAACACATTCAGTAAGACTGATGCTCACCTTATACCCGGGGAAGATGAGCTAACTGATATACTGGCATCTGCCAAGTATCTAAGCACCTTTGACTTGACTGCAGGGTATTGGTAGATCAAATTGTCACAGGATGCAAAACCAAAAACGGCATTCTCAACCATTGGAGCGCACTATCAGTTTACTGTTATGCCCTTTGGTCTGAAGAATTAATCTGCTACTTTTCAAAGGTTGGTGAATACAGTCCTCCAAGGTCTGGAAGCCTTTACTGCAGCATATCTGGATGATTTAGTTGTCTTTAGCTCCACCTGGGATGGCCAGCTGGTCCACCTATGGAACGTTTTGGAGGCTCTTCAAAGTGCGAGAAAGGGCAAAAAGGTGGTCTATCTGAGACACCTGGTAGGTGAGTAACAGATTCAGCAACTATAGGGGGAGATGATTCAAACTATTTGGATTGGACTCACCCTACAACACAGACCCAGGTCAAAGCCTTTCAAGGTCTCACTGGGTATTACAGGGGGTTCATTAAGAACTGTGGCTCCATTGTTGCCCCTCTTAATGACCACACCTTCAAGACAATGCCTAAGAAGATATTATGGACAACCAGCTATCAAAAAGCTTTAGAGGAACTCAAACAGGCAATATGCCCAGCACCTGTTCTAAAAAAAAAAAACTACCACAAGAAGTTCATAGTTCAGACTGATGCGTCAGATGTAGGGATGGGGGCAGTTCTCTCACAGCTTAAAACAGAGGGCAAGGTTGAACTATTAGCTTTTAGCAGAAGGTTGACCCCCCCAGAGAAAAGCATTGGTCAGCTATAGAGATGGAAACCTTTGCTGTGGTCTGGGCCTTGAAGAAGTTGAGATCATACCTCCTTGGTGCTCACTTCATTGTTCAGGCAGACCACAAACCTTTCTTTTGGCTTAAGCAGATGAAAGGAGAAATCCCAAAATTGTTGAGGAGTTACAGTGGAACATAGCCCTGTGAGTAACCACTCCAATACTGATGGACTCTCCAGATAATTCCACTTCGACAATGAGCACTCATCTGGGCAAGATTAGCCTTATTGTCCCTCGTTAGGGGGGTGGGGGAGATTGTCTAGCAAAGTACCATCTTTCTTCGCATGGTTACCCCAATTTTCTGCCTGATGTCTGTGTGCTTGACTGTGTTCACTGGGATACTGCAAACCAGGGCCCCAGTAAATATGCTCTCTCTCCTCTAAATGTGGTTGTTACATATTGTTAACACAGTATTTCACCCACAACTGGCCTACTGGTGCCCCCTTATAAGTCCCTAGTATATGGTTCCTAGGTACCCAGAGCATTGGTGTTCAAGGGGATCCCTATCGGCTGCAGCATATATTTTGCCACCCAGAAGAGAGCCCATGCAAAGCTTTCTGCAGGACTGCCATTGCAGTCTGCGTGAAAGGGTGCAAGCACCCTTTCACTGCCAATTACACTGCACCTTGTCACTTACAAGGCAACCCTATGACAGTTCTTCCAGCCCTGAGAGCAGGGTGCAGAGTATCTGTGTGTCAGGGCACCCCCTCACTAGCTGAGTTACCCCCACAAACTCAAGAACCATTTTCCTGGACATCGTGAGGGGTAGGGATGCTATTTTACTTGTGTACTTGACATAGGTCACTACTTATGTCCAGCTACATAATGGTAACTCCGAACATAGACATGTTTGGCATCAAACATGTTGGAATCCTAACCCCAGGCTTTTGCAAGCATTGGTTGTATGATTCCATGCACTCTGGGGGCTCCTTAGAGGACACCCAGTATTGCCATTTCAGTCTTCGGAGGGTTCCAGGCAGCCCATGCTAATGCCACCTCCCAGACAGGTTTCTGCCCTCCTGTTGCTTGAGAAGCTCAAGCCCAGGAAGGCAGAACAAAGGATTTCCTTTGCGGGAGAGGTGTTACACCCTCTCCCTTTGAAAATAGGTGTTACATGCTGGGGAGGGGTAGCCTCCCCAAGCCACTGGCAATGCTTTGAAGGGCACATTTCATGACCTCCTTGCATAAACCAGTCTACACCGGTTCAGGGACCCTCAGTCGTTACCTGGTGCGAAACCGGACAAAGGAAAGGGGAGTGACCACTCCCCTGTCCATCACCACCCCAGGGGTGGTGCTCTGAGCTCATCCAGAGGGTCCCTGGGTTTTGCCATCTTGAATTCCAAGTTGGCAGGGAACTCTGGGAGCATCTGAGTGGCCACTGCCAGCATGTTATGTCAGAGCCTTCCCCTGATAGGTGCTTACCTGGCTAGGTGACCAATCCCCCTTTCAGGGCTATTTAGGGTCATCCCTTTGGGTGGTTCTTTAAATTCGGATTGCAAGACTCCAGCAGGTATCCTCTGCACTCTTCACTTTGACTTCTCAATGAAGAAACTGCATCTGGACCCTCTAGGAACTCTACAAGTTGCAACAAAGAAGCAAGACACCTTCTGCAACATTGTATCTTCAGCTCCTGCCAGCAACTGCGACTGTTTCCCGGTTGTGCATCCTCTGAGGACAGCCCATCTTCAGCATGCACCAGAAGAGCGAAGGAATCTCCCTTAGGGTGAAGGAGTCACTCCCCTGCTTTAGCAGGCACCTACTGCAACGTAGACTTGCTACGTGGATCCCCTCTCCTGCTGAGATGCGTGGATTTTGCATCACGGGTGATAGACTGAAGTGGTCCTGACAGTCCTCTCTTCCAGCTGTCCCACATTGGTGGATGTAAGAGCTTGCCTTCCCCATGCAAGACAGTACCTCCGTGCACCGCATGTTTTGCAGCTGCCTAGGCTTGTTGGCATCCTTCCTCCAAATCCTTTGTGCATCTTGTAGCTCCAGCCCCCAGCACTCTATCCTGCGACGCACAGCTTCCTGAGTGGTCCTCTGGCAGTGTGGGATCCTTTGTCGTAGTGCTGCATAGGCCTCTTCTGCAACTTCCTTGTTCCCATGCTGTGGGACTCCTGTGTGCACTGCCTGCTCATTTGTGGGCTCTCCGAGTTGCTGAGGACCCCTCTGACTCCTCCTCCTGGGTAGAGTCCACTTGGTCCTTCCTCGTCCAGGGCAGCTGCATTTTCCGCTAACCGCAAGCTTTGCGTGTGCCAAGGCTTGTTGCCAGACTCCAGTGACGCAAACCAGACTGCAATCCTCCATCCTGCGTGGGACATCACTTCCATCCTCCAGGAGCCTGACTTTGTCTTCTTGGGTGCAGTACTGATTGTTCTTCTTCACTGGTGGTTCTTTTTTTGCACCTTCATCTGGGTAAGCAGGGGATCCTGTTCTTCCTGGACTATTCTGTGCTTCTTGGATTTGTTCCCCTTCTTCCACAGGTCCTCTGGTCCAAGAATCCACTGTTGGTGTCTTGCAGTCTCTTCTGGTTCTTGCATAATCCTTTTTCTCATTTCTGTGTGTGTTCTAGGAAACTTACAGTGATTTACGTCTGCTTCCCTGGTCACTGGGGTGGGTTCTAGTACTTACCTTTGGCTTTTTTTTTTAAGTACTCCCAGCTCCCCTCTACACACTACCCTTGCCTAGGTGGGAGACTGACTTTTGCATTCAACTTTCTTAGTATATGGTTTGTGCTCCCCTAGGCACATTTCTAACTATTGTGATTTTCACTAATTGCACTGTTTTCTAACTGTTTGTATGCCTATTTCTGCATACTGGTTCACATAATTTGTATATTACTTACCTCCTGAAGGAGTATAGCCTCTATGGTATTTTTGGTATTTGTGTCACCAAAATAAATTACCTTTATTTTTGTAACACTCAGGCCCTGATTCTAATGTTGGCGGGCGGCGGGAGCCGCCCGCCAAGCGGGAACCGCCAGAAGACCGTAGACCGCGGCGGTCATTCTGGGTTTCCCACTGGGCTGGCGGGCGACCGCCAAAAGGCCGCCCGCCAGCCCAGTGGGAAACAGCCTTCCCACGAGGACGCCCGCTCCGAATGGAGCCGGCGGAGTGGGAAGGTGCGACGGGTGCAGTGGCACCCGTCGCGTATTTCAGTGTCTGCATAGCAGACACTGAAATACACAGTGGGGCCCTCTTACGGGGGCCCCTGCAGTGCCCATGCCATTGGCATGGGCACTGCAGGGGCCCCCAGGGGCCCCGCGGCACCCCCTACCGCCATCCTGTTCCTGGCGGGAGACCCGCCAGGAACAGGATGGCGGTAGGGGGTGTCAGAATCCCCATGGCGGCGGAGCGCGCTCCGCCGCCATGGAGGATTCTCAAGGGCAGCGGAAAGTCGGCGGGAGACCGCTGACTTTCCGTTTCTGGCCGCGGCTGAACCGCCGCGGTCAGAATGCCCAGCGGTGCACCGCCAGCCTGTTGGCGGTGCTACCGCGGTCATTCGCCCTGGCGGTTTTTACCGCCAGGGTTAGAATGACCCCCTCAGTGTTTTCTTTCATGTGTGAGAGTACTGTGTGACTACAGTGGTATTGCATGAGCTTTGCATGTCTCCTAGATAAGCCTTGGCTGCTCATCCACAGATACCTCTAGATACTGACTACACTACACTAATAAGGGATAACTGGACCTGGTAGAAGGTGTAAGTACCATAGGTACCCACCCCACACCATGTCAACCTCTACATTTACCTTCTTAGGGCGATAAAACATGGACAGTGGCCCACTACTGCAGAGGCACTTGCCAGTTCTATGCCGTTCTGAACAGAGTTGGGCTCCTCTGTCTAAACTCTCTGGAGCCACTGACCATTACCCATTAGGAACCCTTTGCTCATCTGTGGACCCCATTTGCGAAGCTCCTAACCTAAAAAGCTAAAAGAAATAAAATAAATGAAATAAAAAAAAGGAAGCTAAGAAGGTAAAAGGTCACTAGGTGATGGGGGCACAAGCCTGCAAGCCAAAGGCTAAACTGACTCCTGTGTCCCAAGGGGAAACTAAAATGGATTCACCACAGGGGTAGACAATCCATCTGTTCAAGTCCTTCTGAATGAGGACCAAATGGGAACCGCTGCTCTTCTCCACTGGGAAAATAGGGCTCAGGAAGCCGCAAGGATGAGAAAGAGTTTCCTGCATGGCACCTTTGACCAGGAGATGGGCCAACCTCTGAGGAGGTGAATTCCTGATCTCAGAGGAAAAAATACAACTCAGGGAGAGAAATCCCCTGAACCAGAGATTCGTAGAACTCCAACTTGTAGTCCTGTATGGATTCCAGAATCTAGGGGCCCTGAGTAACTGTCTGCCAGTTGGAAGGAAACAATTAGTTTCTGACCCCCAAATCACATCTGATATAGGAAGTAGGCTCACCTGTAGTTCTGTAGTCCTGACAAGAGGTTTGGGAGCCTCTAGGTTTTCCTCTCCGGAAACGGTTGTGATCCACCCTTGCTTGGGAAGGATATAAGGTGGAGGAGGAGGAGGAATCCTAGTAACCTCCCCTATACTACTGATAGTAGCCTCTTTGAGGACCTTGGTGAAAGCTGTGGCCTAAGGCTCACACTCAAAGGCCTCCAGCCCAGCCAAAAAGTGGGCAAAGTACCTTCTTGATGGAGCCCTGAGCCTTATCGAGATTTGCGTATGTTGCAGCGAATTTGAAAAGTTCCTTAAGGAAAGGAAAACCAAACAGAAGACCTTGAACCAAAGGGCCCACCTCTGAAGAGGCAATATCGGTCAGATTGAGGTCCACCTTAATGAGGATAGAGCATCGTCTTTCACTTTAAATAGTTCAGTTAGCACTTTACAGGAAACACTAAATCACTTTTTTGTGCCACATTTGTGTCATTTTTTAATGCAAAAATGGCGCAAACTTACAAAATACAATTATATTTTGTAAGTTTGCGCCGCTTTTGCATAAAAAAATCACCCAAATGCGGCACAAAAAAAGTATAAATATGGGCCTAAGCTTGTTATGCCTAGCCCACTAGATTGTCGGGATCAATGGGGAATCCAGATTCCTAGGCGTGGAAGCTCAGCTCCAGAATTTTTGTGAGAGGACCAGAGACATCCAATAGCTTATTGTGGCACCCGCGCCAAGTGCGATCAATGCCCTGCTTAGGATCTTTTGAAATGTTTTTAAGGTAGGCCACCAGTGTAGGGTCAATCTCAGGGGTCTTCGTGACCTTAATAGGGAAATCTGGTCTGGGGCATTCAGACCATAGACGAGATCTAACATCTTTTTGAAGCGCTGTTGTATGTGGGCTTGAACATATTCTGCCATCTCAGTCAAAGGGGTCCATAGGGATGACCTATGATGAATAATATCCTAAGGATAAAACGTGAGGACTTTAGGAGGGTGGGAAGCCACCTGAATATGATGAGATTTCTTCTGGCGCTTGCAAGGAACAGAATCCTCATCATGAGCTGGCTCCTGGAAGGAGGAGTAAGAATCAGAATATCTTTGAATACTGGTTTTGGGGTTAGGCAGTGTGGTATAGTCGTGCTCTTTAGCAAGGGATTGCACCAATTTTTTAAAATCAGCCACATGAGGATTAGTATTGGTGTTAGAATCCGAAGTGTCCTGAGGGGTGAAAGATTCCTTGCTGTGAAGAGTTGAGGCAGGAATCCAACCCTGTTGTTCAGCAAAACCAAACAGGTGTTGTTTAATTGGACAAGGCAACCTTTATAGTGTGGCGAACCCCAGCGCCTAGTGCATAGACCAAGTCTTGTTCAAATGACCTCACAGAGTTGTGGTAGTAGTAACCTTCCACTACTTTTTCCTCATTTTCAGCTATTATTGATGAGGAAATGGTACAGAGGTACCAAATCCGGAAATATCAGATTGATATAAAATTGCAGTAAGCAGAGGAACACTTCCAAAGGAAGAGGGAGGAACTTCTACATAAAATCCTCCAGGGTAGGTATCAAAATTCAACCAAGACGGCCTGGTTGAAGCCAGAGTCAGTTAAACATGGAGGCAGATCTGCCCACAAGAAAGGCAAAAGCATTGTAGAAATTATTACAGCCCCGGACGTACTGCAAACAGGGCATAGACTGGAAGAGCAGCTCAGGGCAGTGATGAAGCACGCGTCTCAGAAATGTTCTGCTGCACCAAGAAAAACCAGGGTGTGAAGCCAGTATAACACCCCTGCGCGCAATGCCCCGTGCAATAGAAAAAGAAAGAGGACAGTGTGACTAAACATCGCGCTGCCTCACTCCCCAGCTCCCAAGATCAATGCGTGAGGTGGGTAAGCGCCTCGGAAGGAGGATAACACGCTTCCGATACCGCACGGAGATGAGCGATCACCACAGACACTCATAGATTAGAACACTCGAACCTTAAATTGAATACATTGTCGCGTAGGCTCTCATTATTCTAATGAGACTACTGGATTTTAAGCTGCAGAATCGCCCGCAGTGTGGGAGACTAAGGGCCTGATTACAACTTTGGCGGTAGGTGTTAATCCATCCCAAATGGGACGGATATACCACCCGCCATATTATGAGTCCATTATATCCTATGGAACTCGTAATACAGTGGGCAGGATATCCGTCACATTTGGAACGGATTAACACCCTCCGCCAAAGTTGTAATCAGGCCCATAGTCTAACCTGCTGCGGGTGACACCTGTCGCTTTAATCCGGGTTTTGCTCCGGCTAACTAGCAGTGCCTCATCTCTACCCAATGATAGGGATGATTGGGCAGCCGAGCGCATGACATACTTGGTTTCTCAGGGAAGCCGTGGTCTCTCAGGTCTCATCCGTTTCTCTCAGTTACATTCAGTCTCATATATAAATGACAAACAGAGGCAGTATATGTTTCAATAATGAGTTTAATAAAACAACTGCATCTTAGATAGCAAAGCATGAGCTGTAATAACCAGGACAATACAACATGACAGTATTAAAACTGAGACGAGAAGAGTGAAGCACAAAAATAACGCTATCATATTGTCACTATTGTCAAATAGACTAACTCCTACCTTGGCTATAATAGAGCACAGCATGTTAAACTCTAATTCTGCCCTTCAGGTTCCCCTGGGAAGACATCATCCCCCATACCTGAGCAAAGGCCTACGGTCTGCGTTAGCATCTGTAGCGAAGCATTCGGCAATCAGCATACAGTTGTGGTTCTCTGGCTGGAAACTCCCTCTAACGTATAAGGGACAAGGACGTTTTTTATAACAACACAGCTGATGTTCTGGGAAAATGTCCCTACGTAACAATGTGCATTTTCTATGAATGTTGGAGACTAAACTTCTACCACGTTCACCGGCAATGTACCATGCTCTAGCCTTGAAAGAAGCACAGAGTGATCAAGAATGTCTTGTTTGAGAACAGAGTGCTGGCCTAGGTAAAAACAGTTAGATAAACAGAAAATAAAACAAGACCGTAAAAGTGGCTATTGTAACAATAATAAAATGAAGCTGAATAAAATATATCTAGGTTAAGGTGCACAGCAGCTTGGCCTAGTGTGTTAAAATAATGTGCATGGAGCTATGGCTAAAATGGCTACACAACACCCTTCCCTTGTCACTTGAAGGTGGTTCAAAGCCTAAGGACATATAAAATTGCTACTAAAAGCTCAACCTAAGATATATATGTAAAAGCAATGTCAATCATGACAAGTCGAAGGGACACGTGAGCACATAGAAGGACAGTTTAAAACACAAACATGTGGCATAAGACCGAATTTCAAAAGGCAAAGTTATTTTTGAAAAGTTACAATTGATTCCAGGACCATAGAGGACAGGAAATCTTCCATTTTGGCCGATGTTAAAGTTGGAAAATCATCGCCAAGAAGGATCAAGGAGCAGTTGCGTTCCATAGCCTCAGCCTCGGCAAAGGCGGCATTCCGTGGTGTGCCCAATGATGAGTCACGAGCCACATCCTCCAGGAAGGGCAACTCATAAGTAGCTTCCCGTAGCAAACGCAACCTCAACGCGCATGTCTGGTAATGAACCCTCCGAAACACGGGTTGCACACAATGTAAAACCGGTCTGAATGACAAAGACCAGCCACACTCCTATGGCTCCAGGAGTGTTGCTCCAAAATACTGAATCATGCGTTCACGACACAGCTGCATTGATGGGAGCACGTTCATTCTTCCTTGTTGCGGCGGGAGAGCCATTGCGCATAAAAAATAGCAACAGCAGAATGCCAGCTAATAAAGCCAAAGTTATTGAAAATCCCCTGAAAATACTAGACAAAATTGAGAGGATGGCTGATGGTATCAACCCGAATATGGAGGCGAAGGTGTGAATGAAACCAGAACCAACAGCTTTAAAGAAATGTGCGATTCCAGTTGTAGTGGACGCATTAAATATCCGTCCCACAAGTTCACCAAAGTGTATCGGAAAGTTTGTACTTAAAAGGGACTGTATTTCTGCTGACGACCTTGCCACTTGAAGTGCATAGGTCTTGCGTGCAGATGTAAGCGCCACATGCTTTTGAAACAATAAAGCCTTAAGTCTGCTTCACTTGTCAAAATTCACATTTGAAGTAGCAATGTGAGGCCAAATGTCAGCTACTTCTTTTATCTTAGTGGGGAGAAAAAGTACGTTCCTGCAGCATGTAACGACCTTAGAGACGGAAACAACATAAACTACTCTGGCTCACATCCCACAACAGTCTTCACCGTTGAGGAGGACATAGCTGCTGTTTGAAAGCACCTGGAACGTAGGTCTAATCAAGGGGACTGGAACTCCCTTCAGATAACAAGCCAAGTTTGCTGCAGACGCGTTACACGCCCCATTCAAGGACAGCTGTTTACAAACTATCGAATGGCTGACTGAAGTCTCACATTCACTAACACTAAGAAAGACTTCTTTCATGCCACTGAGACATTTGTATGAGAAGGGAAGCTCCCACACCTCATGAATGTAACTATCTCCCAGCCTTTCATATCTGCCGACCGGAATGTGTTTTAAACAGAAGGTGAATTGAAGTGTAGAAATAGGCAGATTGATGACCCCGTGTATTAGCCACTTCGCAGATGGTATATCAGCCACAGTAAAAGGCAACTTTTCTAATTTCTCAATGTTTAGCATGACATAAGTCGCTTCTTTCTTAGCCATTAGTTGTTGTTATCGCGTCAAATTGAAGGAAGAAACTTTTTTCCTTGCATTGACATGCTGCCAGGGAACGCGACCCGCCTTCAATGTTTGAAATGTCCAACCCAACTGCATAATGGACCTTAGCTGACTCTGTCCATGGTATAAAGAAGACATATCTGTTTGTATGATGTATTTAGCAAAATAAACAATGTTATTTAAGGTGTATATTTGGTCGGACCGGGTATTGATCCCATTATCTACAACAGCCAATGCCTTTTTTAGATTTTCCTGGTCTATTTGCCTTAACCGGGCAGCTGCTTCTTGTTGGGAAAGCTTCCAGATTTCATTATTTACCTCATATAAGAAACACTTTCTGCAGTGTTTTCTGGGGTCTAACAGGAAGTCCTGTAAGGCAGTTTTATTAGACAGGAGATTGAGGTGTTCTCTAACCGCATCTAGTGAGTAAGTTCTTTACCATTGCTGGCATAGTTTCCCTACACCATATGTTGTAACTATACCCGCATGTTCGGATGATATATAGCGAGGATCTGGCCTATTAGTTCTAAAACCCCTGAGGAGTTGATAAAACGTTGGTGACACCCATTGGTATCCACTGGCCACAATAACCACCCACCAGGACGTGTTAGTGAAACATTAAATGTACCATTCTGGACCCATTCGTCGAGCTGATCTTCAGTTGCATTTATATATTTTTGCCATTTATAAAACTTTGCAGGGGCAGGTATACTGGGCGTATTTAATTCTTTGGTCTTTACTAAGCCTAGACAACTTGTTGGTTGTACTGTTTCATTTAAGAAAATCATTTGTACAGGTATCAGGCATGCTCTGAATAAAGCCTCCTTCCCCTTTGTTTGCCATTGTCTAGTTCCACATACACTTTTCAAGTCAATCAACTTCAGCCAATATTCATAGCTTTCTATAGACAACCGGGAATCAAAGTATTCTGAATATATTCATTTAGTATTCGTCAATAATATATGTATATAATTAGTAGGTGGCAATTTAAAATAATATGACTCAGCATTTTTTACATTATGCCCAGAAAAATATGTACACTTTTCAGAATATGTTTTAGAACTCCCTTGTGGTGGAGTCAGACAATGTTCCCATTGTGTATAATTATAAACAGTTTTGGGGCTGCTCGCTCTATGTATAAAATGGTGCCAATAATAATTATAGCAAAACATATCACCATAATTTTATTTAAATTGATAAACATCTTTGTTTTCAAATACAGTGTAGTACTGCAATTCAGTCATCATAGAATCTACTGTTTTCACATCCCAATCATCAGAAACAATGCCTGGTATTATTATATCATTCATTGACAGTTTGAATACATATGGTATTTGAATAACTTTCTTGAGACCGTATAGATAAAATATTACTTTATCCCAAACAATCCCATCAGGAATCGGTATTGTGGAAATGTTCACAGAAGATAAGTCTCTTCGGACCTTGTGTGATGAAAAATCAGTTCAACTGTTGGTTTTTCAGGAAGAAAATGACAATGTATTAATAAAAAGAGAGTGATAACAAAACCAATCCAAAGTAGGAAAGCTAGTACTATGAAGGAAAGTCATAGATAGTTCCATGGAAAAACAAAGTACGTTGTTTTAAGTCAGTTCATTAGCTTAAGTGTGTTTGGCAGTTCAGGTGTTGAAGAGGTGAATGAGTCTGAGACGTCATCATTGATGTTGGCAGAATATCCAGAAGCAGTTCGTGCAAAAGCTGGAGTTGTGTTCATTGGTGGAGTTGGTGCTTCCCATGGTGGTACAGAATAAATCGGACCATCCGTTTGCTTTGAAGCTGTATCGAAGCAATCAATTATTCTTGAATTATTTGATGTTAGTGGAACCAATGCCCTCCCCAAGCTCGGAGAGGTGTTGAGGTTGCAGCTTACAACTTGTAGAGGAACGTCTTGACCAGTAGTGAGAGGGATTCAGAAACTACCGGGTGTTCCTCTTGGTCTGCTGTGCAGAATCGGCCACATGGTGTAGTTTGACATTGTCGATGGAGACAAAACTATTTTCTTTGGCACCTGCCAACGGTGGTAGAATTACAGTTCTGGTACCGTGTATCCCCAAAACTGGAACTGGTGCTCGTTAGGAAGGACCAAATTCCTTTTTCACAGCAACCTTTTCACGTGCTAGATCCCCGATTGTAGGAATCCAGCCAGTAGGCGTTACAGGTACATCCTTGATTCCTGTGGAGGCAGCACTGATAGAGAACTGTCATCACTGAACTGTTGCAATTCCTGTAAGACAGTGACACGTTCATTTATGTCAAAAGGTGTTTCTGCCGCCTCCACGCCAGGACCATGAAGATCAGGAACATACATTTGAGTTCTGAACAGGCACTCATATGAAGTAGGACCCCCCCAGGGACTTTCTAGGCAGATTGTTAAGTGCTCTCTGAACTCCATACAGGTGGTTAAGCCAACTATGACCTGTACCTAAGACTGGCTGTTAACGATTGCTATAAATCATGATTTAATCGCTCTGCAACACTATTTCCCTCGGGATGAAATGGAGACTGGAGTTGAACCCTCAACGAAGCCATGGGGTCCCTGAATGCCCTTGAGGCAAAAGCAGGGCCCTGGTCCGAGTGGAAAGCCGCAACCGCATATGTACCGATAAAGACTCGCAAATCTTTACTAACAGTCTGAGCTTCAGCCGAGCGTTGTGGCCACACCCATAAAAATCTGAAGCAAGAATCAACAGCGACTAATATATACTTGTATGCACTATCCGGTGTTAGGGGACCACAATGGTCCAAGTACAGACATTGTAATGGTTTATTTGAAATCAAGAGGGGTGTCTGCGGCGGGCGTTTGGCAGTTGAAACTTTGATTTGTTGATGTCACAGCAAAGGACATACTGCTTGGTCTCTTTGTAGAGGCCTGGCCACCAATAGCGGGCTTGTAAGATTGAAATTGTAGCCGCCACACCAGCATGGGCAGATGCCACCCCTTCATGCGCTGCTTTAATTATTTGTGATCTTAGATCTCTATTGGGAATATCTCGTACCCCTACACCTGGTATCTTAACCTCAGTGTTCAGCATACCTCCCATGCGGTAGGAATATTTCTCAGGAAATCATTTTGGATAGGGCGTACCATCTGCGGTAGCTGTCACAGCAGCCCATATGTCTGCGTCCGGTTTAGAACTCACACGAGTTACTGCAGCAACAACAGCCACAGCCACTGCTGACTTTGCGGCTTCATCAGCCAATGTATTTCCAGCAACATGTATTCCAACGCGCTGGTGTCCAAGTGTGTGTACTACTTGGACATTTGTTAGCGTCTCTTTTAGAGCTGCTACTTTCCCCCACAGAAGTCTGTATTTAATGGTGTTGCCTTTAGAATCTCTGAACCCATAGTGGTGCCAATAATGCAGGTATTCATTGAAGGACTGGACACAATAATATGAAACACAAACAATCAGCGTTGGCTTTGCAGGATCCGTATGTTCCAGTGCCATCAACAGGGCTTTTAGCTCTGCTAATTGTGCTGTGCAATCCCCTAGGGTTTGCGTAAATGTATGTAGGGGACAGAATTTATTGTCCTCCATATAGCCGCTTACGACAGCACAAGCAGCAGAATATTGGTGTTTCGTGCCAATTGCAGGTTGTGCAGAACCATCAGTGTTTATATTGTTCGACATGCAGTGTATTCGCTGGATCTGGGTATTCTAGTTCATACTACAAAAATTCTTGAGTTTGTAATTGTGGGTCAAAAATGTAGTCTACATCCTTGGCTGTCAGAGACGTGGCCCATTGTATCCAGCGTGGATGTAATGCTTTTGCATCTGGAACGCTGGCTTTTGTAACAGCCTCCAGGGCTGGGATTGGAGAAACAACAATAATGCGTTTGCCTTGGGCTAGAGGTCTTTCTTTAATGACAGACATTTGTACAGCAGTGAGAATTTTCTCAGTGGGAGCAAAGCATTGTTCTGCTGCTGAGTATAAGTGTGATTTGTATGCAATCTGGACTGTCTCACCTTCAGTAAATGTCACATAGGTCAAACCGATTGCACCAGCAATTACTCTGATGACCAAATGTGTTTTGTTGTCCCTTGTGTGTAAGTGTTGTGATGCAAGCATGTCTGTCTGCTGTTCTCTAAGAATTTGTGTATGTTCAGTTGTCTAAAATTTACTTGAAAAATCAGGACATACCAAATCATATAAAGGTTTCATGCGTGAAGCATAATCTGGAATGTAAATTCTGCCAAAATTTAGGAAACCCAATAGAGATTGAAGTTTTTTTATTGTATTTGGAGGTTGCAGTTGTGCGCATTTTTCTAAGAATTGTGGCACTAGGCTCTTTCCTTCACTTGACAGCTCATATCCCCAAAAAAGGACGCTGAGGAAGGCAATTTTTGTTTTTTTGAAGTTGAATTTGTAACCAAATTCAGCAAATCCGACAACAATGTGGGCTACTTGTCTTAAATGTTGTAGTAATTCATCATTGGTAAAATAAATATCATCTACATAGGACAATGCTTCAGGGTCTATCTCGTACAAAATTGCAGTAACACGAGCTGCAAACAGTCCTGGGCTGTTCTTATACCTCTGAGGTAAACGACAACAATTTTTCTGGGAGCATAGTGCACTGAAACTTGTTAAGTCTCTACTCTCAGGTGCTATATTCTGGCAGAAGAAACCATTGGAAATATCCAGTGTTGTTTTGTATTTTTTACGCACTATGTTGTTCATTAGTGCTGTGCTATGTGAGTTTTGTATGGCATATGTGCGTGTATGACTGTTTAAGTGTCTGTAGTCTAAGACTATTCTGTATGAGTGGTCTGGTTTTGCTACTGGGAATAACAGATTATTCATTGGAGAGACACAGGGTTCAATTACGCGCTGTGATTATAATTCTGTGAGTATTTCCCTCACAGGTGCTTTTGCATCATGTTTTGTAGGATACTGAGGCTGTGGTTGGGGTTGATTTTTAATAGGAATTACATGGTAGGTGGATTCTTCATCCCAACCTACATGATTGCTGTATAACACAGGTGCCTGTGCCAAAGCCCAGTGAATGGCATAGGATTCAGCGAGTTCCTCTGGAACAAGAGGTGAGAAAGAACGTTTAATAACGTCTTTTCCATATGGGCAGGTACGGACAAATTCAGGTGGCCATTCTGTTCAGCCAACAAAACATCATATATATTTACTACATGATCCCAAAAGATTGTGGGGGTCATTACAACCCTGGCGGGCGGTGGAAAAGGTGCGTTAATACCGCAAACAGGCCGGCGGACAAAAAAATTGAATCATGACCCTGGCGGAAACCGCCAACAAAGACAGCCACTTTAACACACCGTCCGCCACAGCGGTACAGACAAGCAGCGCGGCGGTTACCGCCAACAGACAGGCGGGAGACAATGTACCGCCCACAGTATTACAAGAGGCCAATCGGCCACCTTTTCCGGGGAGGATTCACTGTGGATAAAAACACAGCGGAAACAGCTTTTGCTATGGGAAAACGCTCACCTCAACACATCCCACGAGGAACGACGACTCCATGGACCCGGAACTCCAAATACTACCTGCCCTTGTCTTTCTGCTCGTTTACGACCAACAGCGACGTAGGTGCAGAAGATACCAGTGAGTACTGCATCTACGACACGGGGAAGGGGGGACGCAAAAGTCAGGGGGACACCCACCAAACACCCCCACCCTCACATATTTCAACATACACACCAATGCAGTCAACACTATCACATTAATAACCCACAATCCCCCCGGAAGAATGCAAAGACAATGCGAATTTCGGTCAAACATTGTAATGTGCCAATATACATGTCATACAAAAATATACAGATATATATATCTAAATCACTCATAATTATATATACAATACAAGAAGTAGTGAAGATATGTACACAACAATGTTTGTGCACCAACAATCCAAAAATGCATTGGCGAGGCCCACAATAGATACCTGACCAAAATCCGAGAGAACACTGCCGGGGCATCAGATAGAAATACTACAGGCACCTCAGGGGGAAGGGAAGGGGGGCACCTCAGCCGGGTGACTGCAAAGCCACATCCACAATGGGGCTCCATGCCCATTGATGTATCCTGGGGAGCCCAAAGCCACAGTCTCTCAAGTCTCTACAGTGGGTGGTTTGCCCACTGTGCCATCCTGGGGAGTGCAAAGCCACAGTCTCTCAAGTAGATGCAGGTCTCCACTGGTTCTGGAGGGGGACTGGTGCCCAGACTGGATGAGTCTCCCCGTGAAAGTTCCTGTCCTGTCACTGTCCCAGCTGCACATGGGATAAGGATGCCTGATGTGGCGGTACATTTATTCCTACACGGTGCATGCCCTGTTCAGCGGTGCTTTGCCATGGCGGTCTTTGCCCTGTTCAGCGGTGCTTTGACATGGCAGTCTTTGCCCTGTTCAGCGGTGCTTTGACATGGCGGTCTTTGCCCTGTTCAGCGGTGCTTTGCCATGGCGGTTCAGGACTGTTCAGCAGTGCTTTGCCATGGCGGTCTTTGCCCTGTTCAGCGGTGCTTTGCCATGGCGGTTCAGGACTGTTCAGTGGTGCTTTGACATGGCGGTCTCTGCCCTGTTCAGCGGTGCTTTGATATGGCGGTCTTTGCCCTGTTCAGCGGTGCTTTGCCATGGAGGTTCCGATACTGGATATTGGTGTGTGGCATGACGATCTCCACACTGGACATTGGTGTGTGGCATGACGATCTCCACACTGGACATTGTTGTGTGGCATGACGATCTCCATACTGGACATTGGTGTGTGGCATGACGTTCCATCATTGGCCAGCGGGGCTGTGGCATCCTGTCCCCTCCTCGGCTGTGACTCCGGCGGTGGTCCCTGGACCAGTAACGATACTTGGGCCCTCCTGGGCTGTGACTCTGGCGGTCGTCTCTGGACCAGTAACGATACTTGGGCCCTCCTGGGCTATGACTCCGGCGGTGGTCTCCTGACCAGTGACGATACTTGGGCCCTCTTCGGCACTGACTCCGGCGGTGGTGGTGGTCTCCTGACCAGTGCGATACTTGGGCCCTCCTGGGCACTGACTCCGGTGGTGGCGGTGGTCTCCTGACCAGTGACGATACTTGGGCCCTCCTGGGCTGTGACTCTGGCGGTGGCGGTGGTCTCCTGACCAGTGACGATACTTGGGCCCTCCTGGGCTGTGACTCCGGCTGTGGCAGTGGTCTCCTGGCCAGTGACGATACTTGGGCCCTCCTGGGCTGTGACTCCGGCGGTGGCGGTGGTCTCCTGATCAGTGACCATACTTGGGCCCTCCTGGGCTGTGACTCCGGCGGTGGTCTCTGGACCAGTGACGACGGTGCTGGCGGTTGTGTCTGGACCGCCGGAAATGATGGCGCACTTCTCCGCCATGACACTCACAACAGGCTGGGAAGACTTCCTCTGGACCTTCCCCACCTTCTTTGGAGTTACAGCTGACTCACCAATCGCCTTGGATCCCATTTTACTTGTTGTCCCACCAGGGGTCTTGACACGGTCCCGTCGTCCACTCCCCAATTTCAGAGCCTTTACAGGGGGTGGGCTGCCAGTGCCTTGGCTCCAGGTCCTACTGTCTGCCCTGGGGGACGGTGCACTCCAAGGAGGCTTTTTGGCTGAGGCGCTACGACGGGACTGATGAATTGGAGGGGGGGTGGGGGTAAAAAGGTCATTTTGACATAGGGACAGTTTCTGACGGACACTGAGATGGGTAGCTGGAGGGGCCCTGGGAGTGGAGGAAGAGGAGGTGGTTGTAGGAGGTGTTACTTTAGGTGTTTTGGGTGCAGGTACTGGAGGCTGTCGTGAGGTGGATGGATGTTGGGTGAGTGATTGCCGGCGTTTGTGTACTTTGGGAGGGGGCGTCACAGACACACTGGGAGAGGACACAGGGGACGTGTAAATGGCAGTGGAGGTGGTGAGTGCAGGTGAGCGGCTTGTGGTGCTGGGTGTCCTGGTGCGAGTCCTAGTGCCTGTAGATGTGGTGCATGCAGGTGTGTGTGTAGACGAGACTGGGAGGGAGGAGGGAGGAGGGAGAAGAGGAAGAGGGGGACACAGTGGAGACAGTGGATGTTGCTGTGTCTGTATGTGAGTGGGGCTTGCGTGAGTGCCTGTGGTGTGTGTGGTGCCTATGTTTGCTTGAGCTACTTGTGTGTGTTGACTTGTGTGCATGCTGGTCTGTAGGTGTACTTGGGATGGGCTGGGGTACAGGGGATTGGTTCTGGGTGGAGGAAGTTGGAGGGGGGAGGCTGGACACAGGGACAATGGCTGCCATCAGTGCTGAGGCCAGAGATTGCAGGGTTCGCTGAAGGGCAGCCTGACCAGAATGAATGCCCTCCAGGAATGCATTACCGTGTTGCAACTCCCATTCTACACCCTGGATGGCCTTCACAATGGTAGACTGCCCAACAGTGAGTGACCTGAGGAGGTCAATGGCCTCCTCACTAAGGGCAGCAGGGGTGACTGGGGCAGGGCCTGAGGTGCCTGGGGCGAAGGTGATGCCCACCCTCCTGGGTGAGCGGGCACGGGGTGAATGCTGAGGGGCTGCTGGGAGGGCGGTGCTGGTAGGGGAGGTGGCGGCTGTACCTGTAGAAGTGGGGCGCACAGATGGTGCCGCCACCACAAGGGAGCTCCCATCGGCGGACGAGTCCGTGTCGCTGCTTGGTGATCCGGTGGCCGACGTGAAGCTCCCCTCACCCTCCGTCCCACTGGTGCATTCAGAGTCATTGGTGTGGCCCTCCATGGCCATGTGGGATGCAGCTCCCTCGTGCTCCGGTGCCACTGTACCTCCGCCTGATGATGCTGATGTACAAAAGGACAGGGAGAGCAGGAAAAGGGGGGGGAGACAGAACAAAGAGAGTTTTAGTGCATGGCATACCGCTACCGTTGGCGGACAAGACAGACGCAGCAGCCCCATGCATTACGCCGTGCTCCTGGCCTCTGCACATGCAATTTCTGGGATATGGCCTACATGGCAATGCTGGAAATCTGCGCACATGGATGCCACAGGGGCAACTATACCTCAACTTGGCACTCTTCTGAGGTGGGGTAGAGTGCCACATGGCACACATTACGGAGGGGCCTTGCCTACCTAACTCGCCCTGGCCTAGGGACACACACAGCCCACCTCCCCCACTCAGACCCCTCCACTGCACGCAAAGTCCGCAGAATGAGGTTGTACTCACCCCCTTGTGTCTGCTGTGATGTCCTTAAGCGCCCATCCAACTCTGGGTAGGCCACCGCCAGGATCCGGAACATCAGGGGGGTCATGGTGCGACGGGCACCCCTCCCACATTGGGAGGCCATCCCCAGCTGAGCCTCTGCCGTCTTCTTGCTGCAGCGGCGAATGTCCTCCCATCTCTTACGGCAGTGAGTGCCCCGTCTCTGGTGGGCACCCAGGGTCCGGACCTCCTTGGCGATGGCACGCCAAATGTCCCTCTTCTGGTGGCGCTGACCTACATGACATGCACAAGGAAAGAGGAACAGTCATTACCAACTGCACCGTCGTTGTGAGTGGCCCCCTCCCTACTCTGGCCATGTGGGCCTTTTATTCCCATGCTTTACTGTAGTATGAACTCTGCCCCCTTCCCTCTTCCACCCAGCCCTGTCCACCCCGGCCTAGCCCATACAACGTGCTCCCTGTGTACTAACCTGTTGGTCTAGAGGACCGTAGAGTAGCATGTACTGGGGAGGACCCCATCCACAAGTTTCTTCAACTCCTGTGCAGTGAAGGCAGGGGCCCTTTCCCCAGACGCAGCAGCCATCGTCGCTTCCAGACCGAGGTCACAGCAGCACTAGCAGTGTAGGTCCTCTCCTGTCGAAGGTCAGGTATCTAGTGATTGAACAGAAAATGGCGGTGACGTCCGCGGCGGTGACGTGCGAGGCGGTGCGCATCATCACCGCTGGCGCACCTGTTCATTGACTCCTGGGACCCATAGGGTCCAATGTTAACCAATGCAGCATTGCGCCGCGGTCTACAACCGCCTACCGCGACGGTGTGCAACGCCAGCGCTGTTACCCCACAATCCCATTGTCCCAGTTTAGAGGTCAGGCAGCCGCCATTTCAGGGGCCCACATGGCTTCATTTACTACTGCGTCACACATACCGAGGCCTACACTCAACACACATCCAGGAAGGGTTTATTGTCTGGTGTAGTCTTGTGTGTGACTGTGGGTACATACCTGGAGGAATAGTGACTGTTTATTCGCTGTTGTCCTTCTTAGGCACCGTCAGCTGGGACATATGAGAAGATGGCGGAATCCTCCGGTGTACCGACCGCTGGTGGACCTGTTGACAATGGAAGAGAGACATTTAATCGTCACCTACAGGTTTGACCGTGCCACTAACTCTTCCGGTTCCTGTACACCTGTTCACTCCTGCGGGGGGGACCAGAGCCACATGGGTCCCATCAATGGCACCTATGATGTTGGGGATATGTCCAAGGGCATAGAAGTCACCTTTAACTGTAGGCAAATCCTCCACCTGAGGGAAAACGATGTAGCTCCGCATGTGTTTCAGCAGGGCAGACAACACTCTGGACAACACGTTGGAAAACATAGGCTGGGACATCCCTGATGCCATGGCCACTGTAGTTTGAAATGACCCACTTGCAAGGAAATGGAGCACTGATAGCACCTGCACTTGAGGGGGGATTCCTGTGGGATGGCGGATAGCTGACATCAGGTCTGGCTCCAACTGGGCACACCATTCTTGGATTGTGGCACGGTCAAACCTGTAGGTGATGATCAAACTTCTCCTCACATGTCCCAGCGGACGGTGCCTAGGAAGGACAACAGCGACCACAGAGTCAAAAAACTCAGAGGTATGTACCCACAGTCTACACAGAACACCATTCATACACTAAATGTGGCCTGTATTTGTGTTGTGAGACAAGGCCTAGGTATGTGTGACGCAGTTGGTAATTAGACCATGTGGGCCCCTGAAATGACGCTGCCTGACCTCTAAAGTGGGACAATGGGATGTGAGGTAACTGCGCTGGCGTTGTAGACCGTGGCGCAATGCTGCATTGGTTAACATTGGACCCTATGGGTCCCAGGAGCCAATGACGATGTACGCCGGCGGTGATGGTACGCACCGCCGAGGAAGTGACTGCCGCGGATGTGACTGCCATTTTCTATCTGTTCAATTACTCGATACCTGATCTTCGACAGGAGAGGACCTACACTGCAAGTGCTGCTGTGACCTCGGTCTGGAAGAGACAATGGCTCGTGCGTCTGGGGAAAGGGCCCCTGCCTTCACTGCAGAGGAGTTGGAGAAGCTCATGGACGGGGTCCTCCCCCAGTACACACTACTCTACGGACCTCCAGACCAACAGGTAAGTACACAGGGAGCACGTTGTATGGGCTATGCCTGTGTGGAGAGGGCTGGTTGTAAGAATGAAGGGGGCACAGTTCTGCGTGCATGAAGGACTGTGAATGCATGTGCCACATGGCAAGGGTAGGGATGTGGGCCACTCACTTAGACGGTGCAGTTGGTAATGACTTCTCTTCTTCCCCTGTACATGCCATGTAGGTCAGCGCCCACCAGAAGAAGGATATTTGCCGTGCCATCGCCAAGGACGTCCGGACCCTGGGAGTCCACCACAGACGGAGCACCCACTGCCATAAAAGATGGGAGGACATTCGCCGCTGGAGCAAGAAGACGGCGGAGGCTCAGATGAGGCTGGCCTCCCAACGTGGGAGGGGTTCCCGTTGAACCATGACCCCCCTGATGTTCCGGATCCTGGCGGTAGCCTACCCTGAGTTGGATGGGCGCTTGAGGGCATCACAGCAGACACAAGGGGGTGAGTACACTCTCATTCAGCGGACTTTGCGTGCACGGAAGGTGTCTGGGTGGGGGAGGAGGGCTGTGGGTTTCCCTAGGCCAGGGCGAGTTCCGTAGGCTAGGCCCCTCCATAATGCAGGCCATGTGGTACCCCACCCCAACTCTCTAGAGTGCCAAGTACAAGTATTCATGCCCCTGTGTCATCTATGTGTGCAGATGTCGTCCATAGCCATGTAGGCCATATCCCAGGAATTGCATCTGTAGAGCCAACAGTGCGACATAGTGCAGGGGGCTGCTGTGTCTGTATTGTCCGCCAACGGTAGCGGTAAGCCATGCACTCAACCTGTCTTTCTTCTGTGGCCCCCCCCTTTTTGTGGTCTCCCTGTTCTTGTGCGCATCAGCATCATCAGGTGGAGGTACAGTGTCACCGGAGTACGAGGAAGCTGCATCCCACCTGGCCATGGAGGGCCACACCACGGACTCAGAATACACAAGTGGGACGGAGGGCGAGGGGAGCACCACAGCGGTCACTGGATCTGCAACCAGCGACACGGACTCGTCCTCCGATGGTAGCTCCCTTGTGGTGGCGGCAAAATCTGTGCCCCCCACTTCTACAGGTACATCTGCCACCCCCCCTACCAGCACCACCCTCCCAGCAGCCCCTCAGCATGTGCCCCGTGCCTGCTCACCCAGGAGGGTGGGCATCACCTTCGCCCCAGGCACCTCAGCCCCTGCCCCAGTCACCTCTGCTGCCCTCAGTGAGGAGGCCATTGACCTACTCAGGTCCCTCACTGTTGGGCAGTCTACCATTTTGAATGCCATCAAGGGCATAGAAAGGGAATTGCAACACACAAATGCATTCCTGGAGGGCATTCATTCTGGTCAGGCTGCCCTTCATCGAACTCTGCAAACTCTGGCCTCAGCACTGATGGCAGCCATTGTCCCTGTATCTAGCCTCCCCCCTCCAACTTCCTCCACCCAGACCCAATACCCTGTACCCCAGCCTATCCCAAGCACACCATCAGACCAGCCTGCACACACCTCACCACACAAGGGAAGCTCAGGCAAACATGGGGCACCACACACCCCACAGGCACTCACGCAAGCATCACACACATACAGACACACCAACATCCACTGCCTCCCCTTTGTCCCCCTCCTCCTCGTCTCCCTCCTCCCTCCCAGTCTCGTCTACACTCACACCTGCATGCAGTACCACTACAGACACGTCATGCACCATCACACCCACCACCACACCCCGCTCACGTGCACTCACCACCCCCACTACCATTTACACGTCCCCTGTGTCCTCTCCCAGTGTGTCTGTGACGTCGTCTCCGAAGATACACAAACGCAGGCACACACCCACCCAACAGCCATCCACCTCACGACAGCCTCCAGCCCATGCACCTGCACCCAAATCGACAAAAGTTACACCTCCTACAACCACCACCTCTTCCTCCACTCCCAAACCCCCTCCATCTACCCGTACCAGTGTCTCCAAACAACTTTTCCTGTCCACCCTTAACCTATTTCCCACCACCCCACCTTCCAACTCATAGGTCCCGTACTAGCACCTCAGCCAAAAAATCTCCGGGACCAGTGGTGCCTGTTGTTACAGGTATGTGGAGTGCACCGGCCACCAGGACAGCCAGTGTGGCACGGAGCCCCCTGTGAAGCACCAGAAGTTGGACAGTGCCCGGCGGGAGAGGGGGAAGACTCCAGCCAGCAATGCGACTCACAAGGGTCCCGGGGGGAGTGTGGACTCAGCTGTGACTCCTCCCAAGGTGGGGAAGGGGCAGAAGAAATCTCCAAAGTCTGGGAGGAGCAGCACGGCGGAGAAGACCGCCATCATCCCCGCTGCCCAGGAGGCCACCGCCAGCCCCATCGTCACTGGCCAGGAGGCCACAGCCAGAGTCACTGCCCAGGAGGCCAGCCCCATCGTCACTGTCCAGGGAGGCCACCGCCAGAGTCACTGCCCAGGAGGCCAGCCCCATCGTCACTGGCCAGGAGGCCACCGCCAGCCACAGCCCAGCTGGCCAGGAGAGCCCTGCAAGCCACAGCCCAGCTGACCCATGAAGGACCACCAGCCACAGCCCTGCTGGGCAATGAAGGACCGCCTTGGCAAGCACCGCTGAACAGGCCAGGGACCGCTGAACAGGGCAAAGACCGCCATGGAATGCACAGCTGAACAGGTCTGACACTGGCAACTCAGGCACCGCTGAACAGGCCAGGGACCGCTGAACAGGGCAAAGACCGCCATGGAATGCACCGCTGAACAGGTCTGACACTGGTAACTCAAGCACCGATGAACAGGCCAGGGCCCGCTGAACAGGGCAAAGACGGCCATGGAATGCACCGCTATCCCATTTGCGGCAGGGGCAGTGACACAACTGGGACCGTCACGGGGTGTGTGCTGCACTCTGGGCACCAGTCCCCCTTCATAACCAGTGGAGACTTGCATCCACTCCGTCTGTCCTGCACAGGATGAAGCACTCTGGGCACACAGCCCCCTCCAGAACCAGTGGAGACTTGCATCCACTATCTCAGTCCTTGGCAGGATGAAGCACTCTGGGCACAAAGCCCCCTCCAGAACCAGTGGAGACTTGCATCCACTCCGTCTGTCCTGCACAGGATGAAGCACTCTGGGCACAAAGCCCCCTCCAGAACCAGTGGAGACTTGCATCCACTACCTCAGTCCTTGGCAGGATGAAGCACTCTGGGCACAAAGCCCCCTCCAGAACCAGTGGAGACTTGCATCCACTCCGTCTGTCCTGCACAGGATGAAGCACTCTGGGCACAAAGCCCCCTCCAGAACCAGTGGAGACTGTTATCCACTTGAGAGACTGTGGCTTTGCACTCCCCAGGATGGTACAGTAGGCAACCCACCCACTGCAGAGACTTGAGAGACTGTGGCTTTGCACTCCCCAGGATGGTACAGTGGGCAACCCACCCACTGCAGAGACTTGAGAGACTGTGGCTTTGCACTCCCCAGGATGGTACAGTGGGCAACCCACCCACTGCAGAGACTTGAGAGACTGTGGCTTTGCACTCCCCAGGATGGTACAGTGGGCAACCCATCCACTGCAGAGACTTGAGAGACTGTGGCTTTGCACTCCCCAGGATGGTACAGTGGGCAACCCACCCAATGTAGAGACTTGAGAGACTGTGGCTCTGCACTCCCCAGGATACATCAATGGGCATGGAGCCACCTCGTGGATCTGGCGTTGTGCACTGAGGTGCCCCCCCTTCCCTTCCCCCTGAGGTGCCTGTTGTATTTCTATCTGTTGCCCCTGCAGTGTTCTCTCCGTTTTGATCGGGTATCTTGTGTGGGCCTCGCCCATGCATTTTGGGCCCAGTGGTCCACGGACAATGAATGGTGAAATACCTGCACTACTAATCGTGGTGTATATTTTGTTTAATGTGTATATATATATGTATATATTTACTTACTGTATTTTTATATATTACAATGGTTCAACTTATTTCCTTTTGTCTTTGCATTCTTCTGGGGGGGTTGGGGGTTGTTACTGTAATGTATAGATATGCATTGGTGTGTGTGTTGTAGTGGGTGCGGGTGGGGGTGGGGGGTGGGATGTTGGTTGTGTGTGTCCCTGTGTTTTTGCCTCCCCCCTCCCCTATGTCGTAGGTGCAGTACTCACAGTGGTCTTCCCCGCCTACGTTGATGATCCTCGTATAGGAGCAGGAAGACTATCGCAGGGAGTATATGGAGTTCCGGCTCCATGGTGCCCTCGTTCCTCGTGGAGTGTGTAGAGGTGAGCGTTTTCCCCTTGAAATGGCTGTTCCCGCCGTGTTTTTATCCGCTGTGAATCCGCCCCAGCAAAGGTGGCGGATTGGTAGGTTGTGATACTGTGGGCGGTACATTGTCCTCTGCCTGTCTGTTGGCGGTGACTGCCGCGCTGTTTGTCTGTACCGCCGTGGCGGTCTGAGTGTTAAAGTGGCTGTCTTTGTTGGTGGTTTCCGCCACGGTCATAATTCCAAATTGTTTACCGCCGGCCTGTTGGCGGTTTTACCGCCGCTTTAACACCGTCCACCAGGGTTGTAATGACCACCTATATCTATTCTGTGGGGTCTCCATACGTGGAGATTCTCCCCTCTCTTTTTTAGTAGTTTGTGTTTTTTATCCCATCATTTCTTATTACCCTCAGGAGCTTGCTTGGAAAAATCTTTATTAGATTTGCCCTGAAATTGTGGTTTAGTTGGTCTGGCCCCTAAACCATCTCGACCAATGCTAGAATAGGTCTCTGAGATAATCTTAGGCAGCTCGCGATCCTGATCCTGCCAGTACGACCGCTTCCCCTTTAAGATTACTTAAAATAATTGAGGATACTGTGGCACAGTTGCCCATTAGTTGCATCCCCAAGTCCAGGGCAGCCCCGTATTCATCTTGAATTTGTTTCAACACTTCCGGCAAATTGGCAAGTGTTGGTGTACCGTGTGCGTTTGTATAGAGTGCAGCAAATACCGTGCCCCAAGTATTGCAGTTATCTACTGTAGGGACCATCCCAAATGGCAAGCACATTGTTAGAATTCTATGGTTATCCTGAGTCCCCGAATGGGGAAATACTGCTTCCAGTGCATTTATTTTTTGTGCTAACCAAAATGGAGTTTCCTCTCACTTGGCGGGTACCTTACCCATGATCGAATGTACAGTCGCAGGGTTTATACCTGGCGTTACTGCATGTGGTTGTGCTGGAGCAGCACGTGCTGGATTTGTATTTAATGTTTGCTTCACAAACTGTACTAATCGTCTATATGTCGCTGTTAATTCAGTATATAAGCGATGAACCTCAGCTACCGCTAAATTTGCTACTACAGGATGTGGTGTATCAGTGGCCAATAAAGGCCAGGTAGAACCATCGTTACTTAGAGGACCTAACCTTACTGGTAATATTTTGTGGGGTAGGGCGCCATCAAGCCAATTACTATGTTCTTGATGTGATAATGGTATTTCTATATATGCATATGCCCTGTATTGTCCAGGTGCGTTTGCATGTGTATAGTAATCAAATGTATTTGTGTTCCCATCAACTGCTGGAAATGTGACCCAAGAATAGAAGAGTTCTGTTCTATAAGCTGGATGGGTGTCCACCACAAATGTGACTGGACCCCCCTGGGCCGTTAGGCCGTTTGCTAATAAGTGTGCAGTCAGAGGTTGTCTCATATTGACTGCTATTACTATCTGCTGTGGATTCGCCATTCTAGATCTAAGAAATGTTCAGAGAAGGCACACCAAATAGTGTTTTCCTTTTTAAAGTTCAAGCTTGAACAATCTTCAGCCCCAAGCAGAATAGCCTATGTAGCTGGAGTGGAAATCCTCAGTACCACGGACATCTCCGTATATAGTATTGAGGCATCACTGTATATAATGAGACAGAGATACTCCGGAGGACCCGAAAATTAGAGCCTGACCAAACGTTGTTGGCGCCATGTCGCGTAGACTCTCATTATTCTAATGAGACTACTGGATTTTATGCGGCAGAATCGCCTGCGGTGTGGGAGACTAAGTCTAACCCACTGCGGTGACACCTGTCGCTTTAATCTGGGTTTTGCTCCGGCTAAATAGCAGAGCCTCATCCCTACCCAAGGATAGGGATGATTGGGCAGCCGAGCGCATGATATACTTGGTTTCTCAGGGAAGCCGTAGTCACTCAGGTCTCATCCGTTTCTCTCAGTTACATTCAGTCTCATATATAAATGACAAAAAGAGGCAGTATATGTTTCAATAATGAGTTTAATAAAACAACTGCATCTTAGATAGCAAAGCATGAGCTGCAATAACCAGGACGATAAAACAGGACAGTATTAAAAATGTGACGAGAAGAGTGAAGCACAAAAATAACACTACCATATTGTCACTATTGTCAAATAGACTAACTCCTACCTAGGCTATAATAGAGCACAGCGTGTTAAGCTCTAATTCTGCCCTTCAGGTTCCCCCAGGAAGACATCATCCCCCATACCCGAGCAAAGGCCTGCGGTCTGCGTTAGCATCTGTAGCAAAGCATTCAGCAATCAGCATACAGTCGTTGTTCTCTGGCTAGAATCTCCCTCTAACGTATAAGGGACAAGGAAGTGTTTTTATAACAACACAGCTGATGTTCTGGGAAAATATCCCTACATAAGGATATGTGTTTTCTACAAATGTTGGAGACTAAACTTCTATCACGTTCACCAGCTATGTACCGTACTGTAGCCTTGGAAGAAGCACAGAGTGATCAAGAATGTCTTGTTTGAGAACAGAGTGCTGGCCTAGGCAAAAACAGTTAGATAAACAGAAAAGAAAACAAGACCGTAAAAGTGGCTATTGTAACAATAATAAAATGAAGCCGAATAAAATATATCTAGGTTAAGTTGCACAGCGGCTTGGCCTAGTGTGTTAAAATTACGTGCATGGAACTATGGCTAATATGGCTACACAACATCAGGGACATGATCTCTGACTCAACAAAACTAGAACACCTAACCTTTATGGTGAAAGTCTGACACCATAACCACTAGGCCACAGCTGACCCCACTGTGTGGCATCACTGGGAGCAATGACGTGGCACGCTAGAATACAGGTGAGATCATAATCAGTTATGCGATTAAAGCGGTATTGTAAAGAAAGCATGTACACATTATCAACATTACAATAAATCATGACTGGAGGAATGTCACTTAACTGGCTGTGGAGCAGCAAAGAAAGAGGATGCATTATGTCTCTCACAGGTGATATAGGGCTGGGCTCTATGGTTGGTCATGTGATGTTAACATGTTCATCGGATATGTAGTGTTTTCAAACTTGTGTTCTGATTGGCTGCTGTGAACATTAAAGCATAGAAAGAGAAGCATAATCTGAGCCTCCGGTCCTGACATGAATTGGAAGAGCTAGAAGAAGCTGGAGGCCAGGAGGATCTGCTGACCAATAGGAAGCAAGGCAACAGGAAGCAGGTGGGAGCCAGCCAATGGTAAGTAAAGAGGCGCTGACAACAAATTGAGACCCATGTGGGAGCCAGCCAATGGTAAGTAGAGTGGCGTGGAAGCCATATGAGATCAAACAATGGTAAGTAGAGGTAGGATATTGGCGGGTTTAAGCTCCTTTTCAGATAAAAAAAAAACTACAATAGATTTCCCTAGCACAGCGCAAGCACTGTGTAGGCAAAACCTAAAAATGGAAGAGATAATAAATAATGGTTGGTTCACTTACTGACATCACTCAGGCTTGCTCTATAGTGGAGGTGTAGCATTTTATTCACATCACGCACTGATACCAGTGCTGGGCACAGCGCGATACAGGGTACTATGCCCATCCCACACTACAGCTGGAAGGTTACCAGACTAGGTAATCTGCTCACTCGCATGGCCGTGATAAATGGAGATGCCGAGGGTGTACAGATATCGTTGCAAGGTCAGAAGCAGTACCGCAGGCGGCTGCTGTTCTTGACAAAGTAAGTAGGGGACTGAGAGAGGGACATTCAGTCTGAGAGGATTTGGATTAGAGATCAGAATTGCCACTTTCGTGACATATAACCTGTAGGATACATTTGAGGATTTGGTGAAAAAAACACAAGCAGACATTCTATGAGGATGTTTCAGACCACTGGTGCATCATGACATTCAATGAGATGAAATTGGTTTATTATTTGTTCAGTGTGTGACTGCAGGCAGATGATCGCCCTTCTACCCTAGGTCAGGAAATAACATACAGTTTTTTTTATTTCACTGTGAATTCAGAAGTGATACAAGGAATGCCTCACATTTTAGTGGTGTTTCAGTTTAAATACATTAATACATTGCATGCACCACTGGAATGAGCATTGTTATGCGTAATTTTTTGTCATATACATTTATATCTTCTCTATATATGTGTGCTTGATAAATATTCATTTTCTGTCTTACAAAGAATAACTCTCAAAATCAAGAAACAGATGTGACAAGTAAAGGTCACTGCATGGTACAATTTGTAATCACTTTAGGGTGTCCACTGAATAAATCGACTGGGTGGCGGTGACAGTGACAGGAGAATCTCATAGTCCCGACAAAGGCCTATCGACCCTTATGTGGTAACTGATGATAGGCCAAAACATGCTGACTACATATTTTTTGGCAGATGGTAGGGTGATAGAACCATAAGAAAAAGGCGGAGGAAGAGAAAAATGAAAAAGCGTCACAATAGGAGAAAGCAGAAAGCTGCAAGTGTGAGCTGAAGGGGCAGGGAATGACTCTAAATTGATTTAAGAGGCCCAAGATGGCTTCAGGATCACGCTGCCTCAGTATTCTGTGTTGGCACATTTAATCGCAGCGGCCGCATGTTTAAGAAGAAGTGCTTTGGGAACCAGCACCTTTTGATTTACAATTTAAGCACTGGGATATCCCTAAGATAGTTTTGGTGACAATTCTGATTTTGGATCTCTAATAAGATTACAGCAAGAACAAAAGAATAGAAAAAATATTTGCTCTACCTCTGTTGATGGTTACACAGGCTGTGTTGCAGCACCTCCGTGATGGTACATGAAAACACACAAAAGGGATGGGAGGAATGCTTGCAATTAGTCCAACAAGTGGCAATCGCTCAGGGTAGCATCCCAACCCATCGTTCATTTGTGCAGCATGCCACCTTAGTTTGGGCCCAGGCATATGCAAATCAGTCTTGACTCTGCTCCTAATGGGAAGTGGCAAGCCTGAACTGCCAGTACAAGTCCTCCCTGAACTGCAGCATAAGCAACCCAGAACCAGTTTCACCCTAGTTATGGGCTCATCAGCTGGGTATAACTTGGTTCCTCTGACACAGCAGGGGGGGGGCACGTATGGGCCTACCCATGCCATTTATGGCAGTATATGAAACACACAAAGAGTGATGGGAGAAATGCTTGCAATCAGGGTTAACATCCCAATCCACTGTTCTTTAGTGCAGCATGCCACATCAGATTGGACCCAGCCATATGAAAAGTCCAGCATGTACTGCCAGGCCAAGTCCTCCCTGAACCAGATCACAAGCAGCCCAGGCCCGGTTCAGCTTCGTTCCAGTGAGACACCTTTGGACCCACATCTGGGCATACCCATTCCTTGTATGGCGGTAAATGTAATACACAAAAGGTGATAGGGCAAATGCTTGCAATTTGTCCGATGACTAGCAAGCACTCGGGTTAGCATCCCAACCCATTGTTGGGTTGCTAAGCAAGCAACCTCAGTTTGGACCCAGCCATATGCATATCAGTCCTGACCCTGCCCCGCATTGGGAAAAGACCAGCCAAACGGCCAGGCCAGATCCTCCCTGAACCACAACATAAAAAACACAGGACTAGTTTGACCCTGGTTATGGGCTCATCAGCTGAGTACAGCTTTGTTCCAATGACACAGCGGGGGATACATGTATCGGCATACTCATACTACTTATGGCGGTACATGAAACACAAAAATGGTGATGGGAGAAATGCTTGCAATTTGTTAAACCACTGGCAATCATTCAGAGTTTGCATCTCAACCCATCATTTGTTTGCTTAGCATGCCACCGCAATTTGGACCCAGTCATATGAAAATCAGTCTTGACCCTCCTCCTCGTAGGAAAAGTCCAGCCAGATCTGCCAGGCCAGGTCATCCCTGAACCGGAACACATGCAAACCAGGACCAATTTCACCCTGGTTATGGGCAGCCAGGTACAGCCTGGTTCCAGTGACACAGCATGGGTTCCACGTCTGGTCATACCCATGCCATTTTGACAGTAAATGAAACACACAAAAGTGATAGGAGGTTTGCTTTCAATTTGTCCATCCACCGGCATTTGCTCAGGGTTCCATCTCAGCCCATCATTCATTTTCTCACCACGCCACCTCAGTTTGGACCCAGCCATACGCAAATCAGTATTGTCTTTGCTCCTCATGGGTACAGTCCACCCTAACTGCCAGGCCAAGACCTCCCTGAAATGGAAGAAAAGCAACCCTGGTCCAGTTTCACCCTAGAGAGAATTTTAGTAAAATACAACATTTGCCTGCGATCACACAGTTTAAGCAAGGAAGCTGTGACTTATCCAGGTTTTCTACTTTCTCTTTATACAAATCAGCCACTAAATGGGTATCTGTCTATGTTAAGGCTTTGTTTTTACCTCTGTGCATTTCTCTGCAGTTCTCATATAGTGTGATTGTGACCTGGAGATATTGGAGTGCTTTACTTGAGCACCAGTTACATCACACAAGGTCACATACATTTTTTAGGCACAGGAAGATTAAGGCCCTCATTATGACAATGGCGGTAAAAACCACCTACCGCCTCGGCAACGGCCGCCAAAAGACCATTGACGCAGCTACCATCCGTTCGTCAAATTATGACCACAGTCGGATTTCCGCCACAAGAAGGGTGGAAATCCGGCTGTGGCCATACTGGGGGATGGTGGTACGTGGTGCTGCTACTACCTGCAGCACCACGCCAGTAGCCCGCCGCCACCCGTATTATGACAAATAATACGGCCTGGCGGTGTTCTGCTGGTGGGCGCTGCTGGCAGTAGCAGCGCCCATCCTGTGTAGTGTAGTGCAGTAAAGTGGAGTAGAGTGGCGCTGAGTGGTATTGAGTGCACTGGAGAGGTGTGGAGTAGAATGGAGTAGGGTAGAATGCAGTGGCATAGAGTGGAGTGGCGTACAATAGAGTGGAGTGGAGAGGTGCAGAGTAGTGTGGTGTGGCACTGTGTTGAGTGGAATGGATTAGTATGGCATGGTGCAGAGTAGCGTGGCATAGAGTGAAGTGGAAAAGAGTTGAGTGGTTTAGAGTGCCATGGAGTAAAGTGTCATGGTGTGAATAGGAGGTGGCATATTGTGGAGTATAGCGACACAGAGATGCGTAGAGTAATGTGGCGTCGAGTAGATTGGCGTAGAGTGAAGTAGAGTGGCATAGAGTGGAGTAGAGTGGAGTGAAGTGGTGTAAAGTGGAGTGGTGTAGACTGTAGTGACATAGAGTAGAGTGGCATAGAGTTCGGTTGAGTGGCATAAAATGGGTTTGAGTGGCATAGAGTAGCATGGAGTATAGTGGCATACAGTATAGTGGTTTAAAGTACAGTGGCTTAGAGTGGTGTAGAGGTGAGTGAAGTGGCATAGAGTAGGATGGCATAGAGCAAAGTGGCATAGAGTAGAGTAGCATAGATTAAATTAGAGTGGAGTGGCATATAGTAGATTGGTGTAGAGTGGCCTTTAGTGGCATACAGAGGCACTGAGTGTAGTGAAGTGGAGTGGATAGATGTGTATTGGTATGGAATGGCATGAAGTGGGGTGGAGTGGAATGGAGTGTCATAGATTTGAGTGGTGTTACCTAGAGTGGAGTAGTGTAAAGTGGTGTAGTTTAGAGGGGCATAGAGTAGAGTGTGTAGAGTAGAGTGGAGGGGTCTTGAGTGTAATGGCATGGAGTGGAGTAGAGTAAAGTTGCATAGAGTGGGGTAAAGTAAACTGGATTAAAGTGAGGTGGAATGTAACAGAGTTATGTAGAGGGGTGTACAGTAGAGTGGCATAGAGTAGAGTGGCGTAAAATAGAGTGGAGTGGTGTAGAGTGGAAATGCATAGAGTAGAGTGACATAGAGTGGAGTGACGTAGAGTAGAGGAGTCTAAAGTGGGGTAGAGTGGCATGAAGTTGCATAGAGTAAAGTCGCATAGAGTGGAGTGGCATAAAGTAGAGTTGCATAGAGTCAAATGGATTGCAGTGGTGTGTGGAGGAGTGGCATGAGGGGAGTGGCAAGGAGTGGTGTGGGGTAGAGTGGCGTAGAGTAGTACACTTGTGGGTGTAAGTTACTAAAAAGTTGATGAGAAAGCATTATAGAAAACATGTTGTAAAACACCTGAGATGTTAAAACACATGCAGGGTCATAAAAAGATTACTTGTGAAGAAAGCATTCTTCACAAAAAGTGCCTCTTTTGAAGCCATTCATCACTCTTGTTTTGTAATTGCAGAGCATAATTTAATGTGCCTGAGTGGAGTCTCAACATTACTAAAGCATCCAGCAGATAGAATGAGACCAACATAAATAAGAAGCTGTATCCCGGTATTAAAAGTAGGAAAGTACACTGTACATCCAGGAATAACACTGAAACACTTAAAAAGTGATAGTGTGTTGCAAAAAGACGAGGAAGCACACATGTGCTTGGGTATGTTCCAGACTCAAGAAACGAGGGAAACCCTGCGGGAGCTAAGCAATCAAAAGATTGCAAATAAGAGTGACAATGAGAACAACCAGTGGTATGCTATTGGTGGCTTGTGAGCCCAGTGAACAGTAAACAATACATCTTGCAGCACAGCACATGCAATGTGAGGGTGAGGCCTAATGAAAAATTTATAGAAAGTGCCTGTAATTCAAAAAAGGGTGTCCTGGCACTAGTTGAGGTTCAAGGCAGAGAAACACTGGTACCTGTGGCACTACAGGGAATCCAGAGTGTATTAAACTAGGAGCGTGAAGGACAAATCAAAATGTAGTAACAAAAACAACATCAAATTCACAGACTCAGGGGGAACCAGAGTTCAACCTTCGATTAAAAGGTACAAGGAAATAAGGCCAGTGTCTCCAATGGTGAGCAGTTGTAACGTGGGCAGAGGAAAAGGCTCGGCTCTCAGCCAGGCCTCTGTATAAGTACCAGTAAAGTGTGAAAAAAGGAAAGGATACAGCTGAGTGCTGTCTACTTACTTGTTCTAGCTCTTTGACTATTGTGCTCCAAATATTCCCCAGGCTGTCATAAGGGCAAATACAAAGCAGTTTGTGCCACAAGAAATTGGTGCTTGGGGTTAGTCTGCAGACGTTGAGGTAAGTAAGAGAAGCTCAGGTCTGCTGATCAAGGGGGTAGAAACCACCAGATGTCTGTCAAAACCAGTGCTTAACTTGTGCTTGTTGTTTCTGGTATGTGCCACAGGCACTTATTTTTGAGGGCCGGCACTTATTTTTCTGCCTCAAGCATTTACGCGAGCAAATGACACATATGGGAAAGACGGAGGAGGAGAACAACGAAAAATGCGTCACAATGAGAGAAAGCAGAAAGCTGCAAGCGTGAGCTGACGGGCAGGGAGTCGCTGTAAATGGATTGAAGAGGCCCGAGATGGCTTCAGGATTACGCTGCCTCAGTATTCTGTGCTCGCGCATTTAACTGCAACAGCCGCCTGTTTAAGTGGAGAGCTTTGGGCACGGCACATAAAATCAACTAAAAAGAGGAGGCAGTTCCCTGTCCCACTTATATCAATCTATCTCCGAAAACGTTCATATTGTCATATTAATAGCTCAGAAGAACCAGTTGCCATTAAATGATTTCATTCAAAATGAGGCATGAGCGGAGATCTCAAGTTGCCCTCGGCAGGGATGAATAGTTTCTCCATTCTTGGATTTGAGTGCGCATGCTTCCTTTTGTAGTTGTGCCTGCCCATGATGAATTCAGGACTGCAACTTTTTTCTTTAGATCTCTATGTAAAGTTTCATTTAAATTAATTTTGATGAGAAGAGGACTATATGTGCAATATGTCACATAAGTTAGTATGTGCAACTGCGCCATCTACTTACAACTGGTTGATTGTTCTTATTTTTACGTTGATGTTTACTATGATATATGCTACTCTGATCATCGCACACTGAATTCTAACATTGTTTTCTGGCTGAGTAGGGAACAGGCTTCAGCTAATGATTGCTTGTTAAGTTACTGGAAGTCCCTGAAGAACAATGGAAGGTAGAGTCATCAAGGGTAGAAAGCTCTCAGCAGACTGATAGTATCACAAACAATTATCATAAGAACATTAAAAGATGCAGATCAATGATGTCACCACCATTAACTTCACTTTCCAAGCAATATATATTGCAAGCCCTAGCCAGGTGGGATGAGTCATAAATTAATGACTCAAGGAAAGGTAAAGCATTAATTTCCCTTTTGAGCAGCAAAACAGGTGAACCGTTTGGGCATATTTACGATCCCCTTTGTGTCGCTCTTGCACTATGAAACGTGGTGCAAAAGCAACACAATTGAAAAATTAGATTTATGAAGTCATCCAAGGCTACATTGCTTGGCCCTAATCTCGACTAATGCAACTCATTGCAAATCACTGCATTGCTTTACTCCAGAGAGGCGTTTCCATCGGTGTTGTGTGGATGTTCACACGCAGCATTCGTGGATTTTTATGCATTCCCAGATTTACCAGAATCAGCAGACATGGAAATGTGCCAAAAACCTACACCATTCCAAGAGACGTGTAACAAGGGGAAATGTCTTTAATTCTCCTCTTTCTTGCCTCTTTCTATGTGTGCTGCAGAACGCAGCACTACTAGGAAGAGGAAAAAAGTCTCAGGGGATTGTTTTTGTGCATGAAGGAGTCCCTTCCGGCACAAAGACAATCCTAGATGCAATGCAGGCACCCTTGCACCCTGGTGCAAGGGTGCTTGAATTGGCGCTAGGCAGCCCATTGTGCACCAATGTTGGGGAAAGGACAGGAATGTCCTGTATTGGGGTAAGTACAGTGCATTTCTGGCCTTTCCCTGTGACACAGTGCAGCAAGGCAACGCAAAAAGGTAACTTGCTTTCCTGCGTCTCTTGGCCATAAATACATGCAACGCAGGCACCCGTTCACCATGGTGCAAAGGTGCTTGCGTTGGCTCAAGGCAGCCCATTGTGCACCAATGCTGGGGAAAGGACAGAAGTGTGCTGTATTGGGATAAATATACTGTATTTCTGCCCTTTCCCTGTGACGCAGCAAGGCAGAGCAGCAAGTTAACTTGCTGCGCGGCGTCTCTTTGCTATAAATACGGCCCTTGGGCTTCAGTGAATATACCTTTTGTCACATCTGACTGATGTACATTTATAGACACAAAACTAAAGTGACCAAAAGAACAAGATATAGTTAAAAACATCAGAGCTAGTTGTAAACATTTTGCACTTGCTGCAAGATGTATTCACTTGCATTTATTTTGCACCAGGTAACAAACTACAATCAGAATCAGTTTTATGTAGCAACAGATTGCAGTAGGGCTGGTAAAATAGGTCCAACAAGAATATTATATATATATATATTTGATGGAATATACAGATATGAGATGTACCTATTTCTAGCAGAAACAAGAGTGCAAAAAGTTCTGGTAGCAATGTTTATTACCGTATTTAAAGGTGCAAAGGAGTAAGGCGGGAGGGCGACTAGAGGACTGTTTAAATAGTTCAGTCTACTGACTACTAAACATTTGATCAGCGTTTTGACTGTGTTGAGTGATGTATGTGAATGCACCTAATGTATGTCTGTACTTGGAATCATGTTGGATGCATGTGAAGTGCTGCTTCTATGGAGTGTTGGGTAAGAAAACCAGATTAATGGAGCTACGAAGTTTATTGGATGAAAGATAAAGTTTAAATTCCTTAAAGTCCAATCATTCTAGCATCTTGGATGAGGCAGCGAGAAGACGTCAGTCGAAGTGATTCACACTTGTGGGGACTCCACCACTGAAAAAGCACTCTTCAAGGACATTGACCCAATTGGTTTATTGGAGAAACTATTAGTGGAAGAAGGGGACACTTCTTGAATCCTCTAGTAAGAAGGCACTTTTCAAAGAAGTATAGAACTAACTTCTATTCAAAAACCATTAGAGTGCGTTACTAGAGGAAGGTCACACTACTGGAATCAGGAAGATACCGCTTCTGGACCTCTGTAGCGGTAGACAGCGCTAGAGAGGAAAGATGCTACTACCTGGGGTTACTACAGCACAGAGAAGCCAGATGAAGCCCTTCCTATGCCATGACAGGTCAATAAAAGTGAGAAGACAATTCTAGATGAAGATCAAAGTGATAGATTTCTCAACTGCTAAATAGATACTGCCAGTGGATATAGCCCATTCACACTGCTGGACTTCTCTAGTGCTTAGAAGTCACTCCTGGATGACGCTAACCCCCCTGGAATCCTCTATCAAGGAGAAAGTCCCTGAGTTCCTGAACATCCCCCTTGACTTAGGTTGGCCTCTGTGCTACTTCTGGTGTGGACCTTAGTGCCAAGCATTGGGCATAGGTCATAGGACTGCTCGTTGAACAGGCTGACTACAACTGTTTATCGCAGTGTGTCAAAACCGGTGTCCCCACCTATTCCCCACTGCTGTGACCAGAACAAATGTGAGTAGCCAACTGAGTCTTATTTTGGTGTCTGGAGCAACTGTACTAATAAACACATTCAATCCTACACGTTCGGTTAGGTCCTCTAAGTAATGATGGTCCTACCTGGCCTTTATTGGCCACATATACACCGCAACCTGATGAGCAACCATGACGGTAGCTGAGGTCCGCCACTTATAAGCTGAACTTAGGGAAATATACAAACGGTTAGTACAGTTTGTAATGCAAATATTAAATACAAACCCAGCACGTGCTGCCACAGTGAAACCACATGCAGTAACACCAAGCATTAATCCTACGACTGTACATTCGATCATGGGTAGAGTACCTGCCAAACGAGAAGAGATTCTGTTTTGGTTAGCTCAAAAAATAAATTCACTGGCAGCAGTATTTCCCCATACAGGACCTCAGGATAAGCATAGAATATTAACTAAGTGCTTGCCATTTGGGATGGTTCCCACAGTAAATAACTGCAATACTTGGGGCACGGTATTTCACACGCTCTATACTGTACGCACACGGTACACCAACACTTGCCAATCCATTGGAAGTGTTAAAACAATTTCAAGATGAAAAAGGGCTGCCCCGGCCCTGGACTTGGGGATACAACTTATGGGCAATTATGCCATGGTATCTTCAATCATAATAAGTAACCTTAAAGGGGAAGCAGTTGTACTAGCAGTGCTCATGCGACTCTGGGATGTTCCTCCACAGGATCAAGAACGTGAGCTGCCAAAGATTATTGCAGAGACCTACTCTAGTGTTGGTCGAGATAGTCTGGGGGCCAGACCCACAAAACCACAGTTTCAGGGTAAATCTAATAAAGTGTCTACCAAGCAAGCACCTGAGGATTCTAAGAAACACTGGAATAAAAAACAACACACACCTAAAAAAGAAAGTGGAGAATCTCCGTGTATGGAGACCTACCAGAATAGATATAATTTCAGAAATAGAGATAATATAAAAATGCTTAACAGATATCAATATACTGATACACGCCATTCTTTTTTCACAACTAAGTGGGTGCTCTGAGGATGTGATCTGAAGTCAGCGATGCCTAATCCTCTATAATAAGTTGATTTGTTACATTTTCCCCTAGCCATCCCTAGGAAATGATAATTCTACAAAACACTCTGCACCTTGGACAGGGCCACAATCATCACCAGGGTGATCAATCTTTTTAATGATAACGGAAGAAAAGACTGATTAAGGGCGTCTTATTAAAGTAGGTCAGGTAACAGTAGTATTTTTTTGGGACCAAGCCACTGATTCTTTAAATGCTATCTGAATGTTATCTGAATACTCAGGCAGTTTGTGTGCACATGCATTCCTGCTTGGTCAATCCAGGCAGTAGCATCTGCTTTTTTTAAACAGAGTTTTATCGTAATTTTCTAGGGCATTCGATCTGATGAGCACGTATTTCGATATAAGCTGTACATCAATTTTCAGTCTGTTTTTTTTAGAGCATAAGATCTGATGAGCATGTATATAGTTCCCCTTGATATCAAAGGTCTTTACAGCCCACAATGTCTATCAATCAAATGCTTCTGGACCTGTTCCTCCTCTAATGTGTTTGCAGATAGTAGGGAGCTTTCAGGGGATTCCCCGTCTGGTTCCTTCATACAATCCCTCAGGTAGTCCTTGTGGGAAACTGGCACTTTGTTTCACTACCCCACCACTGGTTTCTGGATGCAGCTTGGACTGGAGTGCACTGGGATCCTGCTAACAAGGTTCCCAGTGCTAGTGTTCTTTCCTTAAAAATTGCAAAGGTAATTGCCAACACCTTTAGCTGCCACTATAAGTCCCTAGTAAATGGTACTTAGCTTCCCAGGGCATAGTTTGCTAAGGATAGGCCCCTGAGGGCAGCAGCACTGATTGTGCCACCCTGTAGGGCCATGCATCCAGATGTACCCAGCTCTGCCATTGCAAGCTCTGTGTCCTGGTGCAGTCCTACAATGCAAACTCGATATGGCACACTTCCTGTGTGCCCTGTCCACTATACACTGTATACCATATAGGTAAGTCTCCCCTCTGGCAGGCCTTTCAGCCCTAAAGCAGGGCACACTATATTGTATGTGAGGGCATAGCTGCATGAGCAATATGCCCCCGCTGTGTCCTTGACAAACCTGGGACATAGTGAGTAAACAGAGCAGCCATTTTAAATGCATGTGCTGGACACTGGTCAGTATGAGTTTCACAGCTACATGATGGCCACTCTGAGCCCTGGGTTGTTTGATATCAGACAACTCAGAATGATAAATCCAAACTGGTATCAGTATTGAATTTATTATAAAATGTTGAAAAGCTAACTACCCTTGCATGGTTGCTGGCCTGTCCCAACCAGCCTGCCACCTCCAGCCACAAGTCAGAACCCCTGTGGTGAGAGCTCCTGCTCTCTAGGATTCAGAAAAAATGCCTTTCCTTGGTGGAGGTGCTGACACCCACTCCCTCAGGAATGTGCACTGGCCTACCGGTGAGCTTCAAAGGGCTTACCACCCTTGAAACTCGACCCTCAGGCCTGCTGTTAGTAGCAGGTAGTCTCCCCTGTTGAAAATTCCCACTTTTGGCAGGAGCAGAGACGGGAAAATTAAACAAAGGAAAGGAGGAGTGGCTCCACCTGACATGCACCACCCCTAAAGTGTTGTCTGCAAGGTAGACTGTCCATTTCATTTTCCTCCATCTTGGATGGAAGAAAACTAGCCAATCAGGTATAAGGAAGTAACCCCTGCCCACAGGAAGTGGTCACTTAGTGGGTGTAGTCACCCTAAGATAGATGACCCATTGGTCACTACCAGGTTCCCACTAAGATTCCCCCTAAAAACAATATTTAGCAGGCATTCCTAGACCGAGAAATCAGATTCAATGGAACAACGACGACCAGCACCAATAAGATCCAAAGCACGAGAACTGTGGACCTGCTGCACCAAAGAATAGGCGCCAGATCCTGCCTCCTGCACCCAGGACCCGACAATCACCACTGAGGAGCTGCTGGACAACTAGACAACTCTACAAAACCCCCAGAGGACCTCCAGCCTTCGCCAACTGCCAGAACTCTCTCCAAGTGGCCAGACCATGCCTATACCCTGGGTATTGGTCAGCCAACGTCGGACAACAAGAAAACCAGCCTACACCGGGCTGCAAAAGGGCCAGGAGTAAGCCCCAGTTGAGGGACTTCAGGAACACCCAGGACCTCCCACCAGAGTAACCCCATTGTCCTGCAATCAACTCTTGAACCAACTTACCTTCTGCTCCAGAGGGCATCCTTGCACACAGCTCCTGGCTCACCAATTCGCTCTGCTCCCAGCTGCCCTGTGCCCTGCACCAAAGAACCTGCTGTTCGCTAAGGGTCCACCACCCCTTGCGACCCCTAGACTCCAAGGGGACCCCCAGGATTCAACTTTAAACTTACCTGTGCAGTGCTTTTCCAAGTGGTCCCTCACTGTGGCCCTGGTCCAGCTCCAGAGACCTTTTCCCACTGTTCCCGATAGAACCGGGAGCCACCAAAACTTCTCTAGCTGGCACAGTGTGCCCACCGATGACTTCAACCAACCTGCAAAACAAGTACTTGGTAAACCAACTGTATTATTTTATATGTATTTTTAAAGGTGATCCTCCATTGATTCCAATGGTACGTAATTACGCACAGAGAGACTGTTTTTATTCAATCAATCAATCAATCAGGAATTTGTAAAGCGCACTACTCACCCGTGAGGGTCTCAAGGCACTGAGGAGGGGAGGGGGGAAAAGTGGGGATGGTACTGCTACTGCAACTTCAAAAATTCATATCTTGAAAAGTACTTAACCAATTTTGATGATCTTGGTCTTACAATGTATATAAAAATCTGAAGTATTTTTATAAATTGGTCTCAAGCTACTCCTTTGAGTGTGTGAATTGTAATATTTATGCTGTAGGTATAACAAATGCTTTGCACTTTTCCAAGATTGGCATCACTGCTCAATCAAACTCCCATAAAAATTAGAGCATTAGGTGATCTAGTTTTCACCCCTATAAATCAACATCTGGTTGTCTGAACCCCCTGCACAGTGTGCCTAGCTTTGCACACTACATAGAGGGCCAGCCTCCTACAGTCCCACACCACCACTTACAGAAGTCTACACTAGTTCGGAGTGCTCTCATGGTCACACCATTGTTACAGTCCAGGAGATCATGTGGGTCATGATAAATTTTTACACCCTGGTATTTCAGGCAAGTCCCCTCCCAGGTAAGACCATGAAGGTCCTGGGGTTGGGGTACGTTTCTACAGAGCGTGAATAAATGGAATTTCTTCCAATTAATGTGGAGGTCTGATGCACTACCAAAATGTTCATTGGACAGTGATTGTACCCAAAAGGTCCATATCTCATCCCAGAGACACAAGAGCATAGCGTCTGTGAGATGCCCTGCAATTCTATCCCCGATAGAACACACCTGAGCGCACTCTGCCAGAAAATGGCTCAACTGCAGTCGCAAACAACAAAGGGGAGAGCAGGCATCCCTGTCTGGAGCTTAGTCCACCAGATGAACCACGGACCCAAACTCATCTTTGACATCATACGATAAAGAAAATCTGATCGCAAGCTATCAAAGGCTTTTTTAATGTCAATGACAACTATTACTGCCTTGTGTTTGTCTAGGAATTTGGCTTCCAAGATCAAAATAAGCCTACAGATATTAAGCTCCATGTTTCACCCAAATTGAACCCAGCCTGGTCAAAATTGATCAATTTGGGCATGAATGGCAAAAGGTGGGTGGCCAGGATAAGCCCTGACATCATGAGGGGGGTTGGGGGTGCTGCCCGGTTTCAATAATGGGATAAAAGGAGAACACACTGCAAGCACGAAATACCAAAAAGCAGCTGAATCAAAATGTGGTATGGGATATCTTGTTTAAAACTTTGCAGCTAACACTGGATGCTCTGTCCTATCACTCCTTTAAAATGGATGTCCAGGTGGATATACTGAATGCTATGGCTAAATCAGTAGCAGGATTCGACCAGAAACGGGCAAATTTAAACAACTTGATTAAGCGAGCTCAGAATCTTGCCGAAATATCAGTAATAGAATGCACTTGCGAGCCCATAATCGATAAGTTGGCCACTCTCCCAGGAGCTTTAAACTCATTGATAGCAAACCTCAAAGAAAATATAAATATGAAAAGAGAGGAGGAAATTACAGCCAAAGGACTGGGGGGAAATAAAAACTTGGGGACCAGAATGAATTGGTGTACAATGAAATCAAAGGACAAAGAGATAGAATCCCTTGAGGAACCTAAATGTGATCAGGAAGAAGCATGTAAGGAAATGATAGGCTACTTTGAGTCTCTTAAATCAGTGGGGCTCCCATTTCAGCCAGTAAAGCCACCCACTAAAAGACAAAAGAAAAGGCAACGAAAAGCGAGAAATAAAAGAGGGGTGGCCTCAATAGGCCCTCCGGCGATAAAAACAAATCCCTCCTCTAGCCTGGTTATAGGAGATGGCATGCCAATGCCCAATGACCCCGTGACAAACACAAAGAGTTTTTCAATGGCAAATAAACTGTTTCCATTATTCAAATTTGGAACAAGGGGTAATTTCATCCAAAACCAAAGGGCGCAAAATGAAAACTAACTATACTCCAATGAGGGGAATATAAAATGTAATGACCAACGAATTATGGTAATGTCAAATGATATAGGCAAATCAGAGCAGAAACCTCAAAATATTAAACTACATCAACGGGAGACACAAGCTGTAATGAATCCTAGTACTGTAATAAATAGATGGCCTTTTGAAGAAGAGGGTATAACATTTACGGTTGCAAATTCAGAATATGCAGAGTACCATGAGGCCCAAACCGGAGCCCATTTGGCCCAATATCAGGCAAAAAAGGAAGAAGGCCAAGACCACCCCTGGATGAAGGGTACCTAAGTGGCTCAATAGCAAAGCAAAAGGCTATAAAGTTAGAGCCTGATAGAGAGCCACTTGTAGGGAGTCAGGTAATAGAACATCCAAGGGCTGCCAAACTAGATGAACAGGTGGATACTATAGGTATTTCTGATTTCGCTTTGCCAAACGATTATTTACAACTAATATTGTAACCTCAATATCACTCTAGGGGATGATTTGCTATCTTAAATAGAGGAAATATACTAAAACTATTACAAGCTATTCCTACACTAAAAGATATAAAATCTACTGATATTGTCTCTATAGAGTTTCTACCAAGGGAAAGCACAAAAGAAAAAGGTTTAACCAAATTAACCCTGTTAACCTGGAGGTCAGAACATTTGGTAAAAAGAGTTGTTAAAGAAAAATGCTCCTTCTTAAAATGGGTAATTAATTTCAGCATACCCAAACAAGTAGGCTATCCTGACCCGTTAGAGCAGAGGTCTTCAAACTTTTTTAGGCTGAGCCCCCCATGTAAACCTTTTTTGGACGTCGAGGCCCCCCACACCCACACCACCACACCCCCACTACCGACAACAAAAAATGCTGGAAGTTGGTACCCTGCATCAACAACAGACATTCCAATCCACAGAGTCCAGGTCGTATATGGAAAATAATATTAAATAACGTAAGAGTTCATAGTAAACTGAAGTCTTTGCAGTGCCTGTGGTTAATTGACAGATGTTTATTACAAAGTTCAAATGAAAAGTCTCCAAGAAAAATTACAATCCTGCTTTATTGTTCACATAAAACACAAAATTTGGTATGGAATAACAAAAACACTAACTATATCTGGCAGACTTGTCATAGATAGTTGCAGACTCATAAATTCTATTTAGGCAATTGGATCAGTAAGATTATTGAGCAAAAGAAACATCAGAGGTTGGTGAGCAGAGGGCAAGATGTGCAGCAGGATTTTAATAAACCAGTTTGTAATTTCTCAGTTTCATAGAAACAACAGCAAAGAAACCTGAATGCTCATAATTTTTTTAATATATTTTTTGCATTTTTATATAGCGCAAACACGACCCAAAGGCATTGGAGCGCTTTACAGGAGCACCTTTTACATTACACAAAGACACATTCATTTTTTGTAAGCACAGGGAGATTAAGTGATTTGTTCAGAATCAAATGCTGTTGAGCTGATGCTGAGAACTGAGCCTGGTTCTTGAACTCCAAAGTTGGCAGCTCTAGTCGTTATGCCACTACCTCACATCAGACAAGATATCAGGAATAAAACTCCTGCAAAGCATGCTTTTTGACACAAGTTAAACATCTGTGATTATGTGAAGTACGGCCAGGTGTCACCAGTAGGAGGCTATCCACAATTTGTCAGGAAGGCCTGGGCGACACCTACATCAGACACATAGATGATTGAAGTGATTCAATTTGATATTTATCCTTCTTCTCTAACATGGTCTAATTCCATTGTAAACATAATTGTCTTATAAGAAAGATCGCCTTCCATAGATTAACAAACAGCTACACAGTAAAGCATTTATATCTGCCCTGCGGTAGAAGTGGTGACAGATGGCATATTTCATAACATTTGTTATATCAGGCAGTGACGTTAATCATGGTCAAATTCATTCTCCCTAAGTAGGGACATCTTAAAGATTTTTGGGGCCCTGGGCCAAACATATATAGGGGGCCCCTCCTCGGAACAGATTTTGAATAAATTGAAAGAAAACACTATATTATCTGTTTAAGAATTATACAAGTTCATCAGGAGGAGACCCACTCCAGAACAGAGATGGCTCTATCAGGGGAGCCTGACAGCCCCACTTTGCCCCATGACTTTAGGGCCCATATTTATACTTTGTTAGTGCTGCTTTTGCGTAATTTTGTGACACAAAAGTGGTGCAAACTTACAAAATACAGTTGTATTTTGTAAGTTTGCACCACTTTTGCATCACAAAATGACACAAATGCGATGCTAGAAAGTATAAATATGGGCCTAAAAGTCTCTCTCCCTCGTCAGGGGTAAATCAAGTGTTTTGCCCAAGGATTGCAGGATGTTGATCAGACGCCGGGATTCGACCTTCCTTCTTCAGAAAGAGAGTCAGCCACTGTGGCAGTAACCTCTCCTCGTCGAAACATTAAGTGAGACGAAAAGGAAATGAGAAAGAGTATTAAAAAAAAAGTAGAATAAAAACGTTCTTCACGCTTGCCTGCCAGTGAATGGAATCTCCAGGAATGCAGCCCATTTAAATTATTGCAGTGAAAGTCAGTAGGGGTGAACCTCAGAGGGGAAGGGTTCAGCAGCATGGCAAAGGCAGGCAACGCTATGTGAGGCAACCACGAGGCGAAAGGCAGCAGCAAAGTGAAAGTATTTTGCAGATTTATGCCTGCAAAATGTGTAGCAACATTGAAAGGTGAAATGACAGAGAGGAGTGCGTGCCCCCCCCGGAGTTGATGCCGCGCCCCCCCTGGGGGGCACACCCCACACTTTGAAGACGTATGCGTTAGAGGAACAAACCAATTTGCCTAATCAATCTAAGCCAAAAGAGTTGGATAAACCTTTCTCAGATCTTAGATCTGTAACTGGAAGAATGGAAGATTACCCCTTAGCGCGTACCATATCCAATACACACTTACCACAGCTAGACTTAGGCTGGATATCAGAAATAATCCATCAAGAAAAACGTCAGTGACTTACGAGTAGTAGGGCGTATAATAAGTTGACAATTTTGCATGAAAACCCTCTCCTAGTTTGCTCCTGGAATATAAATGGGGTTAGAACAAATACCAAACAAAAAGATCTAGCAAGCTTACTAAAGAAATTTCAAATTATTTTTCTCCAGGAGACCTGGGCCACCAACTCTTTTTCAATTGATGGATTTATGGGATTTTTTCCTCCAGCAATAAAGGGGAAAAGGTATGGGCATCCAAAGGGAGGATTAGCAATTTTTGTCTCAGCAGGATTAAACATATTATGTACTCGATTATATGAGGAAAACAAATACTTTTTGTTAGTGAAGTTAGACGGGTGGAATAAGGAATATTCCAGCGCACTCCTGCTAATAAATGTCTATATCCACCCAGATGCACGATCCAGAAAACATATATCTTCCAAATTGATAGATACAATTTTAACTGCCCATTAGGATTTAGGACCCTTGGGGCTTTTAATAGCCGGGGACTTTAATCTGAAATTATTAAACCTCTTTGAAAGGGATACACAAACTATTTAGCAAGATCTATTATGGGCAGTACCACAGCAGTCCCTGTGGGTACAGAGAAAGGAAAAGGCGGGACAGTAGCACTCTCCTTAGTAAAAGATCTTGAGGCTCTTGGGCTTAGACTTCTAAATGGGAGATATCTGCAAGATACGCCACCGACAACTACCTGCTCTGTCACTGAAACCCAAGCGACAATTGATTATACTGCGGCCTCCTTATTTTTGCTCACGCTAATTACACAATTTTCCATCGTAAAATCAGATATGAGCAACCATGGCCAGCAATGCCTGGAGATAGGATGTGGCCTTCCTAACTTTAACCTAGCACTAACTACACCAAGGAATATTAATACAACAAACCATAAAAAACTCAGATGGACTGAAAAGTTAAAGGAATTCATTGGTGAAAGATCAATGGCGATAATCAACCAATGCCATATGGACATAACCGGGGACTCAATAACAATCTGGTCATCTTTCCTAGATAGATTTGCGGCTGTTCGTCTCACAGATATATCACAAAAGAGGTATCAAAACTAGGGGCGAGGTGAGAAAACAAACAGCAATATACATTTTTCAGTACATATGATGAAATTAAGAAAATAACGAAATAGAGCTTTAAGATTATATAACAAGAACTTGAACTGTGCCTCTGAATAATCACCCATGGCCTGAACTTGCTCCCTGGGAAGTGATCCGTGACAAGTACTTAGGGCCAGATGTATAATTTTATCAAATTGCGATTCCCTGCAAATCAAAAATATGGAATTGCAATTCAAATGTATGAAACTCATGGAGTGTCATTTTCCGTTTCGTAATGAGTCGCAAAGCGACCTACCTAATTAATATTCATGAGGTTGGTCGCAATTTGCAACCCATTAGGAAACGCTAAAGTCACAGTGATGGTGGACTGCGGGGCTCAGCAGACCACCATGTCTGTAATTGCTTTTAAACTAAAACCATATATATTTTTTAAATGCAGCCCGTTTTCCTTAAAGGAAAATGGGATGCGTTTAAAAAAGAAAAATGAAAAGTTTTCTATTCATTTTTTCAACAGTAGGCAGTGGTCCTTGGAACCACAACCTGCTCTTACAAAATGTTTTTGCATGCATTCACAAAGGGGAAGGTGTTCCTTGGGGACCCCTTCCCAATTACAAATGGGTTACCACCTACTTAAAGTAGGTGGTAAAATGTGAATGTTTTGTGACCGCATTTCAGTCACAAAACATTCCTGCATACTGTTGCGATTCGGTATTAGAAACCAACACCCTTGACGTGCCCCTTCCTAATACCGAATCAGTATGTAGTCGCGATTCCAATTTGCAATTCAGTAACTGTGAGAAAGTAGCCTCTTTCTAGCCTTGTTACCTCCACTTTTGGCCTGTTTGTGAGTGTATGTCAGGGTGTTTTCACTGTCCCACTGGGATCCTGCTAGCCAGGGCCCAGTGCCCATAGTGAAAACCCTATGTTTTCAGTATGTTTGTTATGTGTCACTGGGACCCTGCTAGCCAGGACCCCAGTGCTCATAAGTTTGTGGCCTATATGTATGTGTTCCCTGTGTGATGCCTAACTGTCTCACTGAGGCTCTGCTATCCAGAACCTCAGTGGTTATGCTCTCTCATTTCTTTCCAAATTGTCACTAACAGGCTAGTGACCAATTTTACCAATTTACATTGGCATACTGGAACACCCTTATAATTCCCTAGTATATGGTACTGAGGTACCCAGGGTATTGGGGTTCCAGGAGATCCCTATGGGCTGCAGCATTTCTTTTGCCACCCATAGGGAGCTCTGACAATTCTTACACAGGCCTGCCACTGCAGCCTGAGTGAAATAACGTCCACGTTATTTCACAGCCATTTACCACTGCACTTAAGTAACTTATAAGTCACCTATATGTCTAACCTTTACCTGGTAAAGGTTAGGTGCAAAGGCACTAGCCAAGGTGCCCCCACATTGTTCAGGGCAAATTCCTCGGACTTTGTGAGTGCGGGGACACCATTACACGCGTGCACTACTCATAGGTCACTACCTATGTGTAGCTTCACAATGGTAACTCCAAATATGGCCATGTAACATGTCTATGATCATGGAATTGCCCCCTCTATGCCATCCTGGCATAGTTGGCACAATCCCATGATCCCACAGGTCTGTAGCACAGACACTGGTACTGCCAAACTGCCTTTTCAGGGGTTTCACTGCAGCTGCTGCCAACCCCTCAGACAGGTTTCTGCCCTCCTGGGGTCCAGCCAGGCTTGGCCCAGGATGGCAGAACAAAGTACTTCCTCAGAGAGAGGGTGTTACACCCTCTCCCTTTGGAAAAAGGTGTTAAGGCAGGGGAGGAGTAGCCTCCCCCAGCCTCTGGAAATGCTTTCATGGGCACAGATGGTGCCCATTTCTGCATAAGCCAGTCTACACCAGTTCAGGGACCCCTCAGCCCTGCTTTGGCGCGAAACTGGACAAAGGAAAGGGGAGTGACCACTCCCCTGACCTGCACCTCCCCTGGGAGGTGCCCAGAGCTCCTCCAGTGTGCTCCAGACCTCTGCCATCTTGGAAACAGAGGTGCTGCTGGCACACTGGACTGCTCTGAGTGGCAAGGGCCAGCAGGTGACGTCAGAGACTCCTTCTGATAGGCTCCTTCAGGTGTTGCTAGCCTATCCTCTCTCCTAAGTAGCCAAACCCTCTTTTCTTGGCTATTTAGGGTCTCTGCTTTGGGGAATTCCTTAGATAACGAATGCAAGAGCTCATCAGAGTTCCTCTGCATCTCTCTCTTCACCTTCTGCCAAGGAATCGACTGGAAGCCTGCAAAACTGCAACAAAGTAAGGAAGACGACTACTGCAACTCTGTAACGCTGATCCTGCCGCCTTCTCAACTGTTTTCCTGGTGGTGCATGCTGTGGGGGTAGTCTGCCTCCTCTCTGCACTAGAAGCTTCGAAGAAATCTCCAGTGGGTCGACGGAATCGTCCCCCTGCAACCGCAGGCACCAAAGAACTGCATCACCGGTCCCTTGGGTCTCCTCTCAGCACGACGAGCGAGGTCCCTTGAATCCAGCAACTCTGTCCAAGTGACTCCCACAGTCCAGTGACTCTTCAGTCCAAGTTTGGTGGAGGTAAGTCCTTGCCTCCCCACGCCAGACTGCATTGCTGGGAGTCGCGTCTTTTGCAGCTACTCCGGCCTCTGTGCACTTCCGGTGGAAATCCTTTGCGCACAGCCAAGCCTGGGTCCACGGCACTCTAACCTGCATTGCACGACTTTCTAAGTTGTCCTCTGGCGGCGTGGGACTCCTTTGTGCAACTTCGGGTGAGCACTGTTTCACTCCTCTTCGTAGTGCCTGTTCCGGCACTTCTGCGGGTGCTGCCTGCTTCTAAGAGGGCTCCTTGTCTTGCTGGGCGCCCCCATCTGTCCCCTGATGCAATTGGCGACATCCTGGTCCCTCCTGGGCCACAGCAGCATCCAAAAACCCTAACCGCACGATTTGCAGCTAGCAAGGCTTGTTGGCGGTCTTTTGGCGGGAAAATACTTCTGCACGACTCTTCACGACGTGGGACATCCATCCTCCAAAGGGGATGTTTCTAGCCCTTGTCGTTCCTGCAGAATCCTGAGCTTCTACTGCCTAGTAGCAGCTTCTTTGCACCCACAGCTGGCATTTCCTGGGCATCTGCCCATCTCCGACTTGCTTGTGACTTTTGGACTTGGTCCCCTTGTTCCACAGGTACCCTCGTTTGGAAATCCATCGTTTTTGCATTCCTGGCTTGTGTCTTTCCTGCAGAATTCCCCTATCACGACTTCTATGTCCTTTGGGGAACTTTAGTGCACTTTGCACTCACTTTTCAGGGTCTTGGGGTGGGCTATTTTTCTAACCCTCACTGTTTTCTTACAGTCTCAGCGACCCTCTACAAGGTCACATAGGTTTGGGGTCCATTTGTGGTTCGCATTCCACTTTTGGAGTATATGGTTTGTGTTGCCCCTATCCCTATGTGTCCCCATTGCATCCTATTGTAAGTATACATTGTTTGCACTGTTTTCTAAGACTATACTGCATATTTTTGGTATTGTGTACATATATCTTGAGTATATTTGCTATCCTCATACTGAGGGTACTCACTGAGATACTCTGGCATATTGTCATAAAAATAAAGTACCTTTATTTTTAGTATATCTGTGTATTGTGATATTGTGCATATGACACTTGTGGTACTGTAGGAGCTTCACTCGTCTCCTAGTTCAGCCTAAGCTGCTCTGCTAAGCTACCATTATCTATCAGCCTAAGCTGCTAGACACCCTATACACTAATAAGGGATACCTGGGCCTGGTGCAAGGTGTAAGTACCCCTTGGTACTCACTACAAGCCAGTCCAGCCTCCTACAGTAACAAGTTACTGAATCCCAAATTGGAATTCATACATACCAAAATGCATTTTTGCAGTTGCAAACATGCATGATACATCTGGCCTTTAGTCACCAACATGTAGATCAGACTCACCTGTCTACATCTGATAGAGTGGGTGTTCGTGTGTCTTTGCTTGAGCACTTGGGGATCATCTATCAAGGAAGGGGTCCACTCCAGATGATGCAAGATAGAGCCTTGCAGTATCCGCCCTATGATGAGGTGCTGTGTGGCTTGCCCCGTGGTTGTATGTGCAGTCTGGGAGTATTCTTGAAGAAACTAGTAGATAGCCCATTCAAGCGGCTGCTGGTTGGCATGGGCAATTCGAATTACAATATTTAGTGTTTTCATAAATCTTTCCACCCCCCCCACCCCAAACTGGCTTGAAGCCATCAAGGAATGACTCTCCTGTGTTTAATATTCAGAGACTGCAGATATGTTGATACTTTCTGCCTTGAAGCGGTGGACCACGGGCCATCGGAATTTCCTTGAGGAGATGGTAAGTAGCCATTATTTTCTCTAGCTTGGGAGTAGCTCATGAGCTCCTTTGGTATTTAGGATATTCACTTCTGGGTATTGAGAATAGATGTCAATAAGAACTAGAGTGTTCCTCCCCTCTGGAAGACTTTCAAAAAGAAGACTTGCACACACTCATGGCTGCTCAGGTCATCATTCTGTAACAACAGAGATGGTTGCACGGGAGCCCGAGATGCCTATTTATTTATTTATTTATTTATTGTATAGTGTTGTAAAGCGCACAGCTACCCACCAAGGGTTTCCCAGCGCTAAGCGTAAGTTACAGCCAAGTTGTCCATTGAGAATAGCCATGTCTTCAAGCCTTTGCGAAAAGCAAGCAGAGATGTGCAGTCCCTAAGAGATTTTGGGAGGGAATTCCATATTTTCAGGCCCAGCACTACAAATAAGCACCCTTTCATCCAAGCCAGACAAAACCTTGGTACAGTGAAGAGAGCAAGTTGGAGGACCTCAAAGTGCGGGACGGGTTGCAAGGGGTCATGAGATCCTGAATGTAACATGGATCTATTTTGGCTTTGGCCTGAAACGTATAACAGAGAGCCTTGAATTGGCCTTGTTTAAGGACAGGGAGTCAGTGTAACTCCACAAGAAGGAGGGCAATCGAAGCATGCTTGGGGAGTCAAAAAAGCAGCCTAGAGTCCGCGTTCTCCATCATCTGCAAGCATCTTATAGAAGCTTTCATTCTCTGAGCAGATTGAGGAATCACACAGATGATCTTCTTCAACCCACTTTAGCACAGCAAAACAGGTAGCAGTAGCAGTCACCTTAGACACCTGAGACTTCATCGATAATATTTCATCAAGGACAAAGTGCAGAGAGGTGCTGGCGTGTCTTGCCAATGTTGGGGACCCCTATGATGAACAAGCATACCCAGGACATGACTTCTGTCTTATCACCATTGTGCTTGAGCGAGCTGACTATCATCCAAGTGGCCACTCGACATAAGTCCAGGCTCAGATGTTTGACAACATGGAGAGCACCATACTGTCATCTTAACTAATTCGTCCATGAGGGTAAACCACGCTTTGGTTCATAGCCAGCTTTTTGTCTTGCCCATCACCTAATGGCCCACATGTGCTAACTGTACCACTTGGTTGGTCAGGCTTGTGGAGATGACAATCCGGTGTCCCCATAGGAAATACTTGTTCAGTTCTGTCAAAAGGAAAGGTTTTAGAGTCAAGAATGTGTTGGGCCTCCGGGGGGTGCATTAAAAACCCAGTGAGTTTTTAAGTGGTGCCACAGATCTGTTCTGATGGCTTCAAGAGCTCTCTGTTGACAGTCATATTGCTGCAATTGTAGCATCCATTTTTCGATGTGTGCTTTGGCTTCGCTGCTGTCCCTTGAAGCAGTGGGATCAGAGGCTTATGTTGACCACAAAAGGATGTCTGTATAAGCATTGTCCTATGTTGATGACATATATCTGACGGATGATGACTGAAACACACATTTGAGTTTGCAGAACATAGCTATAAATTCAGCCTTCCTCAATGCCCTATTTTTGGGATATGAGCTTTCAAATGAGAGAAAGAGTCTGGCATCACACTTCCTAGAGAAGTGTGCACAATTGAGGCCACCAAATACCATCAAAAACTGCAATCCTTTTTAGGATTCATTAATTTTGGCAGAACATATATACCTGATTATGTGCAATGCATCAACCACTTTATGATTTAATTCTTCTAAACAAACATTAGACAGCAGAACTCACACAAATACTGAGATCACTACCGACTGACATGCTTTAAGCAAAAGATTTACACACATGAAAACAAAATAAATGTGGTCATCCAGATAATCCTGGGTGCTATTGGCTTTACCTATGTCACATTTAATGATGATGGCACAGTGCTGATTGCATTTGAATTGCATTTATACTTTTATGCAGAAATGAGTTTTGCACTCACTGAAAACATACTGACTGCTGTACAGATGGCTGTCATTAAGGAACGACTACTGGCTCAGGGAAAACACATCATTGTCGTAAACCCAGTCCCAGCCTGAGAGACTGTTATGAAGGCTTACAAAAGCCTTCCATCCACGAGGGATGCAATGGGCCACTTCCTTGGCTCCAACTGATGTAGATTAGGTGTTTGACTCTAAATTACAAACACAAGAATTTCTCCAGTACGAACTGGAGTCCCCATGCCTGCTAACATTATACCTGTTGACCAATATAAATATATTATTTACACTGATGGTTCAGCTCAACCTGCTGTGGGTACTAAACATCAACATTCCGTGGCTTGCACAGCCATTTATGGAGTAATGAGGGATGGAAAATGTCACCCTCAGCAAACATTTGTGCAGTCTTTAAGGGATTGCACTGCACAACTAGCTGAACTGAAAGTATTGATTCTAGCATTGGAACATACAAATCCTGAATTTACGACACTGATAGTGTGTGATGCATGCTATTTTGTCAAGTCTTTCAATGAAAATCTGCATTACCGGTGCCCTAGTAGATTCAGAGACCCAAAAGGAAGCACAATAAAGGATTAAGTGCTCTGGGGGGAGGTGTCAGAGCTCAAAGACAAACTGCTGCGGGCTCATGTAATACATACAATGGGCCATAAATGTGTAGGAATACACATTGTAGGGCCTGCACTGGCAGACAAAACAGCCAAATCTGCACTTGTTACTGCAACTGTAGTTGGGATTACTTGTTCACATATGAGGGTAGATGAAGAAATATTGGCTGCTTTACATGGTAAGTTTGGTGGCACCTGTCTATCAAAAGTATATCCAGCAAAATCTTCCTACCATTTAGGTGCCAGAACATTCCTAATATAACTATTTCAGGGGTGGGTGATAGTGTTAGTCCCCAACCAAGACCGTACGCTGGAATTAATTCAAGCAGTGCATTAGGGTGTTGCTTCTGCCCGTGCTGGTGTGGTGGCCACAATTTCTTTGTTACAAAAGCATTATTCATAGCATGGTCTGTACATACAGACAAAGCAGTATGCGTTTAGCTGTGACATCTGCCAGCACATTTTAAAGGCTTCACTGGTAAGTGGCCACTGCAGACACCCCTCTTCATTTTCAACAAGCCTATGCTTTGGGTGTACCTGTATCATTCTGGTCCCTTAAGTTCTGATGGTGCATACAAATAAATTCTACTTGCAGCAGATTCCTGCTCTATATTTCTTTGGGTGTGGCCACAATGACTGATGCTTGCACTGTTGTTTAAGATTTGCAAGTATTTTTCCTGGCATATGCAGTAGCTGCATTCTACTCTGACTAGGGTCCTGATTTTGCCTCCAAAGCATATAGGGACATGATGGGAACCCTGGGTGTAGCTGAGCATTTTTCGTCCCCGATCATCCAGAGGGAAATTTGATAGTGGAGAGAAAGAACCAAGGTTTAAAGCAATCCTTAACAGCTAGATTATTAGGTTCAGGTTATATTTGGATCCATCACCCTTATGGGGCCCAGAGAGCATTAAATAGTCTGCCAAGAAGAGATGATCTGTTGGTGGCTGTACTTCATATGAAGTCATGTTTGGCATCCTGATGTATGTCCCAGATCTTGATAGTCCTGGTGCAGTGGCATCAGAAACTCCTTCTGACATAAATGAATGTCTTGCCATCTTACAGGAACTCCAAGATTTCTGAGATGAGTGTTCTACTACACATGCCGCTGCTGTGGGAATGAGTGACATACCAACATCTACAGGATGGATTCCAAACCTTGAGAAACTAGATTGGGGTGAAAAAAGATTTTGCCCCATTGTACTGTGCACCGGTGCCAGTCTTTGGAATTCAAGGCACCCGAACTTTCATCTTGCCACCATTGGCTAGTTGTCAAGAAAACCATTTTCCCTCCATTGATCAAGTAAAATTGCATCATGTGGCTGATCCTGCACAGTAAGCCTTGTGAATTCCTGGGTAGTTCCCTATCCCCTTTCACTACCATATAGGAGATACCTCTTCATACGTTAAACAATGCTCAAATTATTTCCCCTAGGATGGAGAGGGCTGAGAATGAACTTTTGTTGATTCCAATTAACATAATCTAACGTGGATTTGTAAAGCACATGTATCACCCAAGGGTATCAAGGCCCTGAATAACAGATGTTTATTGTTACCCAACTCAATGGTACTCTTTTTATCTACCTCAGAAGGATGAATGGACCCACCAGGAATTGAACCTGTGACTATGATATCAAACACAGGCGCTTCCTGTGGACACATTAGTCGGCTAGGCCACCAACCTGCCATTACAGCTACAAGCACTAGAAACACACCTGACATAAGTCTGCAGTCTTTAACTACTCAGAACAACAGAGTTGTGTATGATGAACCACCTTTAGAAGCATCTACCAGAGCTCTTTCACCTGCAGTAGCCCAGTCTTCCTGGAGACTGCTTCTGGGTATTTTGTTGACATTGAAGACTTCTCTTCAGATTCAACCACCACTTCTCTTCGTGATATACATTAGTTTTTAAACTGGCTTAAACACACTTATCTGATCTGTCCATGGTCCTGTTTGTAGAGTATACTCACCCTGCTGGCTCTCTCTCTGCGGATTGGATTTGTGATTGTTTGCTTCTTGGTTATAAATGGGCATTAACTTCCTGAACATTCTGCTGTTGAACTGGTAGATGAGGTACCGAAACCTTATTTGTCTTCCCATAAAGTGCGAAGAGACTTGTCCCTAGTGAACATTTCTGCTGTTCTAGCTCCTGATGGAATTTTTTGGGATCAGGTTCCATACCATATATTTGGTCCTACTAAAACTATGTATGTTTTGATTGGGATGTGAAAATTGTTTCTTCAATGTTCTCTGAGCTTTTATATACTGTATTTGAAAGTGAATATATATATATGAACTCCACAAATTATGGAGAAATGTATTGTTATCACCACTATGCACAACATTACCTACACAGAGTTTGTACTCAATGTACAGTTTTCAATTTACACAAGATGGGAACATTGCCGAACTCCACCAGTGGGGAGTTCTAAAATATATTCAGATAAATTTACATACTTTTCTGGACATTATAATCCTGATCCTGTATCATATTATTGCAAATCACCTTCCACTAAAGCAAGGAAACACAAGCTATCGCTAATAAATTAATTTATTCAGAGTTATTAATTTCCTAACTTGCCATTAAAGCTTATCATTATTGGAAAAATACAATAGATTTGAAACCAGTTTGGGAAACAAAAGATTGGCAAGTACAGGGCATGGCTTCCTTATTTAAAGGATGTCTGATTCCATCACAGATGATTTTTCTGAATGATACTGAACAGACTACTTGCTTAGGTCTAGCAAAAATGAAAGCGCTGAACATGTCCAGTATCCCTTTAATTGTAAAATGTAATAATCTGCAAAATATGCGATTTATACAGACAATAAGTTCAATGGTATAGTCAGGAAAGGTGCATTTAATTTAACACTTTCAGGTCCCAACACGTGCTTCTTGTGGCCAGTAGACACAAATGGTTGTCCTGAACATTTTATTAACTCCACACAGGGTTTTGAAGCAAGCAGACTGGACCCTCGTTATATTGAGACACAACATTCAGGCATTATCGCTATATACAGTGTAGGGAGGTTATGCCAGCAATGGTTGCACATTTCACCTTGACAGCTGTAAAGGAGCGCTTATTTCTCTTCTCTGATGCCATGGATTTGCAAGATTTCTTATTAGGTCCTAGGTCACCACCAATGTAGGAGGATGGCCTAGTTTGTGGTGGGTACCTGTGGTACTTACACCTTGCACCAGGTCCATTTATCCCGTATTAGTGTATGTAGTCAGTGTCTAAAAGCCAGGCTCTCTAGTAGTAGTGTGGATGAGCAGCCAAGGCCTAACTAGGAGACATGCAAAGCTCATGCAATATCACAGTAGTCACACAATGCTTACACACATGAAAGAAAATACTCAGTGGTACATAATTAAAGGTACTTTATTTTGATGACACACTTGCCAAATATACCTTAGAGACCATACTCCCTTAGGTAAGTAATATACACATTATATATACTAGTATCTAAAAACAGGTAAGTAAACAGTTAGAAAACAGTGCAAATAGTGAAAATCACAATAGTTAGAAATGGGCCTAGCGGGAACACAAACCATACACTAAGAAAGTGGAATGCGAACGTCGGCTTCCCACCTAGGCAAGTGTACTGTGTAGAGGGGTGCTGGGAGTATTAGAAAACACCAAAGGTAAGTAATGGAACCCATCCCAGAGCCCAGGAAAGTAGGAGTAAATCACAGGAACATTCCTATTACACAGAAGAAAACGAGAAAGAAGATATTGCAAGAACCAGAAGAGACTGCAAGAACCAACAGTGGATTCTGGGACCTGAAGACCTGTAGAAGAAGGGGACCAAGTCCAAGAAGCACAGAAGAGTCCAGGAAGAACAGGAGCCCCTGCTAACCTAGATGAAGGTGCAAAAGTGGAACTACCGGGGACGAACAACAATCAGTACTGCATCCAAGAAGACGGATGCGGGTTCCTGGTTGGTGCAGATGATGTCCCACGCCGGATGGATGATTGCACTCTGGTTTGCGTTGCTAGATTCTGCCAACAAGCCTTGGCAAATGCAAAGCTCACAGTTGGAGAAAAATGGTGCTGCCTGGGAGCAGGAAGGACCAAGTCGGCTCTATCCAGGAGGGGGAGTCATTGGGGGCCCTCAGCAGTCCAGTGAGCCCACAGAAGACCAGGCAGCATGACCGTTGGGACCACTTCAGTCCACCACCAGTGATGCTGGATCCACGCACTTCATCAGGAGAGGGGGCCCAATTCACCGGTCATCAATGCAGATGGTGCCTGCAGGAGCAGGGAAGTGATACCTTCACTCCTAGGGAGATTCCTTCGCTCTTCTGGTGCAGTCTGAAGACTGGATGCCCTCTGAGGATGCATGACTGGGAAAACAGTTGCAGTTGCTGGCAGGAGCTGAAGATACAATGTTGCAGAAGTCGTCCTGGCTTCTTTGTTGCAGTTTTGTAGAATTCCTGAAGGTCCAGATACACATTCTTCGGTGAGAAGGTGAAGTAAAGGATGCAGAGGATTCCTGCTGGAGTCTTGCAATCCGAATCTGAAGAACCACATAAAGGAAAGACTCTAAATAGCCCTGAAAGGGGGATTGGTTAGCTAAACAGGTAAGCACCTATCAGCAGAGGGCTCTGACGTCACCTGCTGGCACTGGCCACTTAGATGCTCCCAGAGTTCCCTGCCAACCTTGGAAACAAGATGGCAGAACCCAGGGACCCTCTGGAGGAGCTCTGAGCACCACCCCTGGTGTTGTGATGGACAGGGGAGTGGTCACTCCTCTTTCCTTTGTCCAGTTTCACACCAGAGCAGGGACTCGGGGTCCCTGAACTGGTATAGACTGAATTATGCAAGGAGGGCACCATTAGTGCCCTTCAAAGCATTTCCAGAGGCCCTGGGAGGCTACCCCACCCATGCCTGTAACACCTATTTCCAAAGGGAGAGGTTGTAACTCCCCTTCCAAAGGAAACCCTTTGTTTCTGCCTTCTTGAGCTCGAGCTGTAGAAGCAGCAGGAGGACAGAAACCTGTCAGAGGGATGGCAGCAGCTGGGCTGCCTTCAAAACCTCACAAGGCTGGATTGGCAGTACTGGGGGTCCACTGTGGAGCCCCCAGAGTGCGTGGAATCATACACCCAATGCTAGAATCAGCATTGGGGTATAATTCCAAGATGTTAGACACCTCACATGACCATATTTGGAGATACCATTATGTAGCTAGACATAGGTAGTGGCCTATGTCTAGTATACATATAAAATGGTGTTCCGCACTCACGAAGTTCGGGAAAATGGTCCTGGATGACGTGGCGGCACCTCTGCTAGTGCAGAGGTGCCCTCACCCACAGGTACTCTTTACCTAGCCTTCAGGGTTGGAAAGCCTAACATATAAGTGACTTATAAGTGAACTGGTGCAGTGTAAATGGCAGGGAAAGGGTTCTTGCACCATTCACACAGACTGCAATGGCAGTCCTGTAGAAGCCTTTGCATGGGCTCCCTATGGGTGGCAAAAGAAATCCTGCAAGCCATAGGGATTCCCTGGAATCCCGATGCCCTGGTTACCTAGGTACCATATACTAGGGACGTATAAGGGGGCAACAGTGTGGCAATTATGAGTGGAATACTGTGCTAACAGTAACATACAACCAAATCTACAAGGAGAGAGCATAACTACTGCGGTCCTGGTTAGCAGGATCCCAGTAGATACAGTAAAACATACTGACAAACAGTTAAATACACTGACATACAGCCACAAAGTGGGGGTAACAAGTCTAGAAAAGGGCTACTTTCCTACACATGCTCAAAAAGATTCTTGTATGCAATATACAATGACATATGGAAGCTGTCTCAAATGGAAGCTGCTGTTCATTGAAGGTAAATAGATCAGGCACATTTAGAAAAAGCATTAGCCATTGTTGTTAGTGGGATGCATATATAGTCCACTTGTATTTAAACACTAATTGTTATTGTGCCATCTGCAATTGATGTTATACAAAATGACATATAATTTTTACAACATAGACAGAGTCAGCTTAGATCCATCATGAAGTTGAGTTGGACATTGCAGGTGCTGACAGCACGTGAACTCAACAGAGTTATTTGTGTCCTTAAACCTAACACTCACACACACATAATGGCTAAGAAAGATGAAACATATACAATGCTAAATATTGGAAAGTTAGAAAAGTTGCCTTTCACAGTGGTTGAGACACCATCAGCGGTGTGGTTAGTACATGGACTTAGTTCCCTGTCAATCACTACATTTCAATTCACATCATGTTTGAAGGTTTAGGGGAGATTTTTTTTCATGAGGTGTGGGACCTGCCATTCGATTACACATGTATGAGCGGGAAAAAAGAAGTCTTTCTTAGTGGTAGTGATTGTGAAACTTCTGTAAGCCACTCAATGATTTGTAGACAGGTGACATTGCAGCGCCTTTGTAATGTGTCAGCGGCTAATTTAACATGCGACTTGAAGGAAATTCCCAACCGCTTGATTGCTAGTTTCAATTACTTTCAAATAGAAGTTACTTAATGTTGAGTGATCAAGGCTGCTGTGGGATGAGAGCAGTTTCCCCGTATGTGATTTCTGTTTCTCAAATAGTGACCTGCTGTGGTAATTTGTTATTCCCCCCACTCATGAGATTAGGGTAGCAAGTTTGTAGCCTTCCATTCCTACCTTTATTGTTAACTTTGACAAGCTGAGCTGACTGAAAGCATTATTGTTTGCGAAACACATGGCGCTTACATCTGCCCGTGAAATATTTTAATTGCAAGTAGCAAGGTTATCCACCAAGGCACAGTCGCTTTAAATACCAACTTTTGAAGGCACGTTGGTGAACTTGTGAGTCACATTTCTAAGGCTTCCAACTCAGCAGGTGTTCTTCACTATTTTGAAATGTTTACGGATGATTTTGTCAGCACTTTCAGGACTGTTTTTAAAGTGATACCATCAGTTATCTATTCTTTGTTTTCGAGTGTTTTGGAGGCATAACACTTGCATTGGTATTAACCCCTTCCCCGCCATGGACGTAATGGTTACGTCCATGGCAGCGCCCGTGTGGAGCCATGGACGGAGCCATTACATCCTGCATACTGCCCTCGGGAGAAGCGCTAGCGCTCCCCCCGAGGGCTGATCCCCCACCCCCCAGGTCAGGGCTGAAAGGGGAATCCCTTCCCCTTCAACCCCCAGCCCCCCCACCCCCCTGTGACGTCAGCGCGCAAGCGCGCGCTGACAATCACAGAGCCTCCCCCAAAGCATTTCACTTTTGATCACGTAGGGGAGGCAAGGAGAGGCTTCAAAGGGAAGGAAATGTATTTCCTTCCCTTTGAAGTCTCTCCCAGGGTTTCAAAAGCCGGATTGCTTGCAATCCGGCTTTTGAAGCCCCACTAGACACCAGGGATGTTGTTTTTTTTTTGTTTGAAAGTGACATAAGGGAGCGACCCCTTGGGCAAGGGTCGCTCCCAGGGGGGCATTTTTTTTGAAGGCCTTTTCTGCCCCCAGTGGGGGGGGGGGCAGAAACCTCTAGGCACCAGGGATACTTTTTTTTTTTTTTTTTTTCTTTTGTGTTTAAGGTGTGGGGAGCGACCCCTTAGGCAAGGGTCGCTCCCATAGGGGACAAATTATATTTAGGCCATTTCTGCCCCCCTTGGGGGCAGATCAGCCTATTTCTATGAGGCCAATCTACCCCTAAGGGGGTAGAAACCACTATACACCAGGGAGTTTTTTTGTGTGTTTGTTTTTCACGTAAGGGGAGCAACCCCTTAGGCAAGGGTCGTTCCCCTAGGGGGCAAATTTATTTTAGGCCATTTCTGCCCCTCATGGGGGCAGATCAGCCTATTGTAATTAGGCCGACAAACCACTAGGCACCGGGGATTTTTTGTTGTTGTTGTTTTACAGATGGGGAGCGTCCCCTTAGGCAAGGGTCGCTCCCCCTGGAGGGGCAAATTGTATTTAGGCCATTTCTGCCCGCTTTGGGGGCAGTTTGGCCGATTATGGGTCAATCTGCCCACAAGGGGGGCAGAAACCACTAGGCACCAGGGATCTTTTTTTGCGCTGTCACGCAATGGGAGCGACCTTGTAGGCAAGGGTCGCTCCCTGGGGGTGTGGGGGGTCAAATTTATTTTAGGCCATTTCTGCCCCCCTGGGGCCAGATCGGCCCATTGTTATTAGGCTGATCTGCCCCCAGGGGGGGCAGAAACCTCTAGGCGCCAGGGCAAATTGTTTGTTTGTCTTTTTAGAGATGGGGAGTGACCCATTAGGCAAGGGTAGCTCCCCTGGGGGGCAAATTGTATTTAGACCATTTCTGCCCCCCTTGGGGGCAGATTAGCCGATTTTAGGTCAATCTGCCCCCAAGAGGGCAGAAACCACTAGGCACTGGGGATTTTTTTTTTGGCGCCAATGTCACGCAGGGGGAGCGACCCCGTAGGCAAGGGTCGCTCCCGGGGGGGGGGAGTTGGGGGGGTGGGAGGGGGCAAATTTATTTTAGGCCATTCCTGCCCCCCGGGGGCAGATCGGCCTATTATTATTAGGCTGATCTGCCCCCGGGGGGGGGGGGGGCAAAACCTCTAGGCGCCAGGGCAGTTTTTTGTGGGTGTTTTTTTTTTGTTTGTTTGTTTTTTTAGAGATGGGGAGCGACCCATTAGGCAAGGGTCGCTCCCCTGGGGGGCAAATTGTATTTAGACCATTTCTGCCCCCCTTGGGGGCAGATTGGCAGATTTTAGTTCAATCTTCCTCCAAAGGGGCAGAAACCACTAGGCACTGGGGATTTTTTTTTTGGCGCAAATGTCACGCAGGGGGAGCGACCCCGTCGGCAAGGGTCTCTCCTGGGCGGGGGTAAATTTATTTTAGGCCATTTCTGCCCCCCCGGGGGGGCAGAAACCTCTAGGCGCCAGGGCAAATTTTATTTTGTGTTTTTTTTTGTTTATTATTATTAGGCTGATCTGCCCCCGGGGGGGGGGGCAAAACCTCTAGGCGCCAGGGCAGTTTTTTGTGGGTGTTTTTTTTTTGTTTGTTTGTTTTTTTAGAGATGGGGAGCGACCCATTAGGCAAGGGTCGCTCCCCTGGGGGGCAAATTGTACTTAGACCATTTCTGCCCCCCTTGGGGGCAGATTGGCTGATTTTAGGTGAATCTGCCCCCAAGGGGGCAGAAACCACTAGGCACCGGGGATTTTTTTTTTGGTGCCAATGTCACGCAGGAAGAGCGACCCCGTAGGCAAGGGTCGCACCCGGGGGGGGGGGGGGTTGGGGGAGGGGGACAAATTTCTTTTAGGCCATTTCTGCCCCCCCTGGGGCCGGCTGAGCTAGAGGCCAAAATCCAAAGGTAGGCACTGTTTTCTATGAAAAAATGTGATGTGTCCACGTTGTGTTTTGGGCCATTTCCTGTCGCGGGCGCTAAGCCTACCCACACAAGTGAGGTATAATTTTTATCGGGAGACTTGGGGGAATGAACTTTCTGTCACCGAAATGTGAGGAAAACGTGTTTTTATAGCCAAATTTTGAGGTTTGCAAAGGATTCTGGTTAACAGAACCTGGTCAGAGCCCCACAAGTCACCCCATCTTGGATTCCCCCAGGTCTCTAGTTTTCATAAATGCACAGGTTTGGTAGGTTTCCCTAGGTGCCGGCTGAGCTAGAGGCCAAAATCTACAGGTAGGCACTTTGCAAAAAACACCTCTGTTTTCTTTCAAAAAATGTGATGTGTCCACGTTGTGTTTGGGGCATTTCCTGTCACGGGCGCTAGGCCTACCCACACAAGTGAGGTATCATTTTTATCGGGAGACTTGGGGGAACGCTGGGTGGAAGGAAATTTGTGGCTCCTCTCAGATTCCAGAACTTTCTGTCACCGAAATGTGAGGAAAACTTGTTTTTTTAGCCAAATTCTGAGGTTTGCAAAGGATTCTGGGTAACAGAACCTGGTCAGAGCCCCACAAGTCACCCCATCTTGGATTCCCTAGGTCTCTAGTTTTCATAAATGCACAGGTTTGGTAGGTTTCCCTAGGTGCCGGCTGAGCTAGAGGCCAAAATCTACAGGTAGGCACTTTGCAAAAAACACCTCTGTTTTCTTTAAAAAAATGTGATGGGTCCACTTTGCGTTTTGGGGCATTTCCTGTCGCGGGCGCTAGGCCTACCCACACAAGTGAGGTATCATTTTTATCGGGAGACTTGGGGGAACATAGATTAGCAAAACAAGTGTTATTGCCCCTTGTCTTTCTCTACATTTTTTCCTTCCAAATATAAGAGAGTGTGTAAAAAAGACATTTATTTGAGAAATGCCCTGTAATTCACATGTAGTATGGTCACCCCGGAATTCAGAGATGTGCAAATAACCATTGCTCCTCAACACCTTATCTTGTGCCCTTTTTGGAAATACAAAGGTTTTCTTGATAGCTATTTTTCACTCTTTATATTTCAGAAAATGAATTGCTGTATACCCAGTATAGAATGAAAAAGCACTGCAGGGTGCAGCTCATTTATTGGCACTGGGTACCTAGGGTTCTTGATGAACCTACAAGCCCTATATATCCCGCAACCAGAAGAGTCCAGCAGACGTAACGGTATATTGCTTTAAAAAATCTGACATTGCAGGAAAAAGTTACAGAGTAAAACGTAGAGAAAAATTGCAGATTTTTTCACCTCAATTTCAATATTTTGTTTTTTCAGTTGTTATTTTCTGTAGGAAACACTTGTAGGATCTACACAAATTACCCCTTGCTGAATTCAGAATGTTGTCTACTTTTTAGAAATGTTGCGGTTTCTGGGATCCAGCATTGGTTTCATGCCCATTTCAGTCACTGACTGGAAGGAGGCTGAAAGCACAAAAAAATGTAAAAATGGAGTATGTCCCAGTAAAATGCCAAAATTGTGTTGAAAACTTGGGTTTTCTGATTCAAGTCACCGCAAAACCTTTGTTGATGCCATTGTCAGGGAAAAAACCACAAGCCTTATTGTGCAGCCCCTTTTTCCCATTTTTTTGAAAAAAACTAAATTTTCACTGTATTTTGGCTAATTTCTTGGCCTCCTTCTGGGGAACCCACAAAGTCTGTGTACCTCTAGAATTCCTAGGATGTTGGAAAAAAAGGACGCAAATTTGGCGTGGGTAGCTTATGTGAACAAAAAGTTATGAGCGCCTAAGCGTGAACTTCCCCAAATAGTCAAAAAAAGGCTTGGCACCTGAGGGGGAAAAGCCCTGGCAGCGAAGGGGTTAATTGGCAGTATTTTGTTATTGGCATTTTTGCTCCGCAATGGATGTCCCATCTCAAAGCAGACTGGTGAAACTAGCAAATGTCCAGCTGTGTCGTGAATGCATGATGCAGCACTTTGGAGTGTGTTTGATGAAGGAACTAAATGACAACTGTTTTTTGTTCTTTAAAACCAGTCTGGTTCTACTGTGTGTTTCGGTATTCACAAAGGTAAGTTACGAATAATATCTTTGCAGACAGTGCGCATTCCATTGGTGCTGGTGTGCTATGATATTGGCTTCAGCTCCCTTAAAGGAGACAAGTCTGGAAAACATATTACAATGTTCCCGCCGGTCAGTCTGGCAGGAACACTGTAATATGCTTGGGAGGGACGGTGGAGTCCTCCCCACATCTTTGGCGGTCCGCTTTTAGGACATCTTAATGTTTTATGAAGCATGTTTCTTCACTTACAATTCCTACCATTTAAACAAACATGCTTTTCTTTCATAATTGTGGCAACATGTCTACAGGCCACTGGGAGCAAGATGTCTGGTGTTCGTAAATGGGAGAAGATGTAAATGATTGAGGATTGACGGAATCCATATAAACAAAGTTAACTCTTCGGTTAATTTTCTTGACACCGTTCCATATTTATCAGTGAAAAATACAGCCATTATTGTAAGTGGGAGAACATTTTAAGTGTAGAAAAATGTTGCATATTTTGAACACTTTTGATGAACAGGTGAATGAGATGAGACTAGTGAGAAAGAGCCTGTTCAGGGAGGAGAGGAAGAGGGTGGGGGAGGCAGATGAGAGAGGTGATAGAGATACTGTTGAAACAGCTCTGACAGAAGAAAAGACAGGTGTATGAGAAAGGCACGATAAAGAAACAGGTGAGAAATACAGGTGTGAGAGATGGGGGTGGACAGGTGTGAAAGTGACAGCGGAAAGGAAAGAGACATTTGAGAGAGGTGTGATAGATCTGTTTTGGAGAAAATGCAGTTTTTCAGTTTAGACAGAGAGACAGAGAGAGAGAGTGGTAAGATAGGTTAGAAAGATGCTATTGAGGGAGAGGCAAAGAGAAGGAAAGGTGTGAAATGTGGAGGTGAAATTGAGACAGAGACAGGGTAGTGGGAGACAGACAAGGGAGTGAGGGAGGTGGCAGACAGGTGAAAAAGAGAACAGGCAAGACAATCAGATGACAGAGGGAAAGACATGAGATATAAGATCAGTGAGAAAGATACTTCATTGACAAAGATACTTCAGTTTGAAAGATGCTTGAGACAGAGGAGGAGCCAGGAGAGATGAGAAAGAGATTGGAGCAGGTGAGAAAGACAGATGAAAGAATGTATGCATTAATGACATGTGGTGTCACTTCCGTTACCCCAGCCGTTTTAGTGAAGTTACATCCATGGAGCATGACTTTTATCCCCTGTTAATTCTGTTCCCATAAAATCTATAAAGTGTGGCAGTGAGCAGAAAAAGACATAATTACACTTCAGTGGAAATTTGCTTCAGCAAAAGACAGCCCACAACACTATTGACTGATAGTATTGAGTGAGCACGCATGGAAGCGGGCAGTGGTCTCCATCTGATGGACCTTTTTAGTCGACTGGGAGGCCTAGGGAATTAGGAACAGATTTACAATTTCAAACTCATGAAGCCCATTTGGCCAAGCAATAAGGACCAGGAATCAATATGGAAAGTTTAGTAGGTTTATTACAAATTAGTAACCACTCCAATATATGCGAAGAGCAGAATCAGAATGTAAAGGTACAGAATTAGAACAGACAAGCTGAAGTGCTGGAATCAACTCAATAGCATAAGGCATGCAGAAATTCCTGTCACAGCAATACACATACTAAAAAACAGAAATTGACATTCCTTAAAGGAATTTGGATTGCTCCTTCTAGACATGAACGGAATTAAAACCATGTATCTCAAGTTCTAACTAAAATAGGAAAATTAAAGCTAAAGGGCTCTAGGGGTTAAGGAATGAAGCAAGGCAGGTATCAGCATCATAAAAACTTCAGTAGATTTCTTAAAAAGAAAGGAAACTGGTGTTAGTATGAAGCTAAACACACAGAGCAAAAAAGGTGTGAACAGGTCTGCACCACTCCAAGTCTAAAGAAATCTGCCATAACTCTAACCATGGGAACACTAAATTAAGGTAGAAAGTTCCAGAAGTTTTAGTTACTTGAAAGAACTCTAACTATAACTGCTGAATTGCTATGGTTTTGGACGCATAAATTCAGAACCTAACTATAACCTCTGTGTAACCTTTGTTTTTTTCAGTGAATTTCTATGCTTTTTTTAGCATTTAATAATTTTCATTGCTATACGTAAATCCAACCAAGGCCGTGCGTGGCAGCGGTTAGCCACAGGGCCGAGGCCAACTCCCTATAAGCACCCAACCTTGCACTGTGCACGGCCTTCTCCTGTGTCCTGTGTGCAGTAGTGATTGCACGTAAGGGTTGGTCTTCAGCTAGTCCCTGCAGCCAACCGCCCTAACAATCCTACCTGATGCTCTGCACAGCCCTTTGGCATTGCACGGCAGAAGTCGGCCACAGCCTCTCTGGGTGTGAGAGGAGGTGTGAGAGGCTGTATAGGGGGTAAGAGTGCCTGTCATAGTGTCTGTATGGTTGTGAGAGGGCATACATCAGTTTTTAAGTGGGTGCGTCAGTATGTGCACGAGTCTGTGAATGGGTGCATCAGGGTGTCAGTAGGTCTGTGAGCGGGTGTTTGATGATCTGAATGGGTGTGTGAGTGGTTGCAAAACTGTCTGAGTGGGTCTGAGTGAGTTCATGAGGGTCTGACTGGGGCTGTGAGTGAGTGCATAAGGCCTGAGTGGCTCTGTTAGTGAGTGCATGAGTGTCTGAGTGGGTGTGTGAGTGGGTGCGTGAGTGTTTGAGTGGGTCTGTGAGTGAGTGTGTAAGTGTCTGAGTTGGTGTGTGAGTGGGTGAATTGATTGAAAGAGAAACAGAGAGAGCGAAAGAGTGAGAGGGAGAGAGATACCGTTTTTTGGGCGTTGATGTCTGATATACTTAAAATGAGTTATTTTTAAAATTAAAAAGTATTTGTTTTTTTTAATTATAGTAATTTAAAAAAATAGAAATGAGCTCAGCTGTACCCAAACCACAAAGTCTCTGAGCGATGTTTTTTCTTTTTTCTTTTTTTATTGTTTTCCAGCCCTTTATGTGCTATCTGGGACCGTGAGGGATCCTTCAAGGGCTCCCCTGTGGTCCTTCCTTATTTATGTTTTTATTTTTTTATTTTTTATTTTTAATAAAATGGTGGAAGCCTTAAGGCTTCCCTCGCTGAGCCATTGCTTCAACAAGCATGCGTGCAGGGGACAGAGATGAAAGCTTCAGCTTTTGACAGCGGGACCTGCTTTACAGGTCCTGCTGTCAAAACCCAAAGTGTTTGCTGTGGCTTGGCGGCAGCTGCAGAGCTGCACCCAAACCACAGCAAACAGCTATTTCCTGGGGGTGGGCCATCAGTGGCTCTACAAGGGGGGTGGTGGTCCCTGGGGCAGTGGGGGGCTACGTGGGCCCGGCGGGGAGGGTGGTGTTCCTCAGGATGTGGGGGTCCCAAAGTGACCTACTTTCTTTTTTCTTTTTTTAAATATTTGCCCCGGGGGGTGGTGGTCCCCAGGGCAGTGGGAGGCTGCGTGGCTCCCACAAATAAATTACATTTTGCCCCAGGGGGTGGTGGTTCCTGGACTGAGGGAGGGGGTCAGGCGCCCCCCACAGATTATAATTAACACAGCCTAGGGGAGGTGGTGGTGGTCCCCAGGGCTATGGGGGGCATGGGCCCTCCCACATTTTTTAAAATGTAAGCTCTGGGGAGGTGGTGGTCCCTGGGGCTGTGAGGGGGACAGGAGCCTCCCACACAAAATGTTTAATGCCCCTGGGACCAGGCCTACCAGGGGGCCTATAAAAAAACAAGCGAGGGAGTCTGTGCTTTTGACATTTTTTGCCACAAATTTGCAAATATCACGAATTGGCGGCAAAAAAATAATTTGAAAAATGCGTTTTTGCTCTGGGGGGGGGTCCCTCTGGGACACCCCACCAGTGCTAAGATGCCAGGGTATCCCTGCCATGTCCCCCTTTTCCTTTTTTAAAACTTTTTTTCTGAGATTCGACTTAGGCTGTGTCCCAAGATGGCTGCCAACACTTCCTGGTTTGAAGTGTTGCCAGCCAATCAGAGCTGTGCATTTCCCTGCATTAGCTCGTCTTTGTTTGTGAATACTTCACGGCCAGAGGAATACTGTTAGAAATGGGGCTTCTGGTTGGCTAGGGTATGCACCTAAGCCAGTCAGAACCCACCCACTCTAGTTAGGGCAAGGGAGTTACATGTCCAAGATAACCTCTGCTCACCCCCTTGGTAGCATGGCATAAGCAGTCAGGCCTAACCCAGAGGCAATGTGTAAAGCGTTTGCACAACACACACAAAACACGTGACGCAATATACACTCCACAAAGTAAACACAACACTGAGCTATGTAAAAATAAACTGTATTGCACAAAACATAATTAGACCAAACATTACATGTCAGTAGTACCCTGCTACTTTAGCAGTTGTCAGAATGTTACAAAGGTTACTAATACTCTGCAAGAATAAGCAGTTGTCACATTAGAACACGTAAGTACTCAGGATTCTTCAACATAAGCAGTAGTCAGGAATCACATAAAATAAATAAATGCACTTATCATGGAAATATAATAAATGCCTATACTAAGAGCATTATAAAACCTATGGCAAGTCCTAAAACACATATAAGCCTGTCAGGCCACTAAAAGGAAAATCAGCATATATATGTCACACGCTATAAAACAGGATAGCATAACAATTCCAGCCAGTCCATAATAGGAACATCAGGAAAGAGTACCTGTTTTCAATGAGGTGGGCACTTCCAGTGCCAAGATGCAGACAAGGGGGGCCCTGGCTCTCCTCTGCATGAAACGGGAGCCACGTGTTGATCCTGAAGGAGGGGGCGGTACGCTCCCCCTCTGGTTCTTTGATCGGGGCCCCTCATGGGGCCTGTGATTCCTTGGATTCCCTCCCGGGCCGCTACAGGCCCTCCCACAAGGGAGGAGGGGAAAAGCAGAATGAAACCCCCGTCTACAAGGGGGGAACCGAGAGACCCTGCGGTGCGGGGACCTCTCCAATGAGGCTTTCACCCACCGCGATCTTCGTGTGGTGCAAAAAGTGGGCGAGGGCGGAGAGCCTCCGTTGATGCCTCCTTCTCCACCTGAGCTCCTTGATGTCACTGGGGGCCTGGTAGAGCGGGGGCCTCCGGTGAGGCTTCCCAATCGCTCTATTTGGTGCTCATGATGTGGTGCACAAGCCTGTCCTGAGCCCTTCTCCCCGGGCCGCTGCGGTGACGAGGCTCACAAATAAGAGCCTCGAAATACTCCAGTGCCCCGGGGGCACAATCCGGAGCGCACGTAGACGTCCTAGGTTTGATCGGGCCGTGGTGGTGATTATCAAGCCCCGATGAGCGCTTCCCAGCGCCGGGCAGCTGACAGGGGCCCGGGTCGCAGCGGTAAACTTTGAAAATAGGCACAAGCGCTCCCCAAAGCGCAGCACAAGACAACAAAGGCACCCTCAAGACACCATAACTTGAAAGGAGGCGCCCTCTGAAGCGCTAGCACTACAGAGGAAGTGCTCACGTGGCGCTATCTTCTTTCCAAGCAAGGGGTCTTCCCTATGCTCCAGGAGGGCCCAGCTGTTGCACTCTTCGTGCTGTCGGCAATTGCAGGGGTCAGGGGCCATAGCACCCTGCTCCTGGAGACAAGAAAGGGGGGAAGCACAGGGCTAGCAGACCCAGCAACAGGCCAGCACAAGGGATGCAGATGGTGGCAGTTCCTATTAGTGACCAGGCAGGTCACAGGTCAGCACAGCAGCAGCAGTCCAAGGTGGGTCCTGGTGAGTCCATTCAGCAGCGTCCTGTGTCCAGTTCCAGCAGAGTCCCTGGAGTCCCAAGAATGTCTAAAATGTGGGGCTAATTCCCCTGTACATATACTCAGTTTACAGTGTGTTTTACAAAAGAAGGGGAGAGGAGTTTCCAGCCAGTTACAACTGGTCCTGGGAGTGCCCCCTCTCTCCTGCAGCACAAGCTCCAAACATCAGTTGGCGGTAAACAACCCTATTGTGTGAGGCCAGGGCACAGCCTTTACAAATGCAGGTGTGCCCCGCCTCTCCCTTCTCCCAGCCCAGGAAGACTATTCAGTATGCAGATGCACCTCTGTGACACCTCCACCCTCCATGTGTCCAGGCTGTCTGAAAAGTATGCACAAAGCCCACCTGTCACTCTGCCCAGACGTGGATTGGAGTCAAGCTGCAAAACACCAGAGTCATAAGCACAGAGAAATGCTCACTTTCTTGAAGTGGCATTTCTGTAATGATAATAAAACATCCACCTACACCAGTATGCAGCATTTCTCACTACCATTACAACCATACCAAACATGCCTACACTACCCCTCATAAATCAGACAATACCCCTTACACAGAAGGCAGGGCATTTCCAATGCAATCCTATGAGAAGGCAGCCCTCACAGCAGTGAGAAACCAAATAGACTGTTTGTCACTACCAGGATAGGCCACATTACTAGGCACATGTCCTGCCTTCCACATACATTGCACCCTGCCCATAGGGCTAGCTAGGTTGTACATTAGGGGTGACTTACATGTAGTAAAAGGGGAGTTCTGGGCCTGGCAAGTAAATTTAGATGCCAGGTCCCTGTGGCAGAAAACTGCGCACATAGGCCCTGCACTAGCAGGCCTGAGACAGGTTTGAAAGGCTACTTCAGTGGGTGGCACACGCAGCGCTGCAGGCCCACCAGTAGCATTTAATTTACAGGCCCTGGGTATAGAGGTGCCACTTTACAAGGGACTTATACGTAAATTGAATATGCCAAATAGGTGTAAGTCAATCATACCAAGTTTATAAGGGAGAGCACATGCACTTTAGTACTGATTAGCAGTGAAAAAATGCTCAGAGTCATAACGTTAGCCAGCAAGGGTCAGAAAAATAAGGAGGAAAAAGGCAAAAGGTTTGGGGAATGACCCTGTAAAAGGGCCACGTCCAACATATACAAAGTTGAATTTCCCTAAATATCTCCAAAACTACTGAATGGATTTACACCAAATAAGCAAAAGTGTAATCTGTGCACTGACAGCTAGGTTTCTGCCAAATTTGGTGCAATACTGTCCAGTGGTTCGGTCTGTAGTTGTGCCTAAAGGATGCTATGTGATACTATAGGAATTAACATGGGGAATTCAATGCTTGTTGAGCCCTTTTTTTCTCGGCCTCCGCTTGACGGAACAGCCCAAATCTTTACATGCGCAACAAGACTCACCGCAGCACTTTTTTGAGAATTTCATGAAGAGTTGTTAAAAGGTGCCAAAGATAAAGGAAAGTCAAAAAATGTTTTTTCTATGAAAACATGGTCCTAACTATAACTACCTAGTGGCAACATACATCACAAGTTAAGGCCTCAATCAATCAATCAGCATTTGTATAGCGCAGCACTGTCACTCCTAAGGGTATCTCGGTGCTAAGGGTGCTGTGTCTCTATCGACGTGCCACGTCTTGAGTTTCTTTCTAAAGTCCGCCAGTGAGGATGCTCTTCGGAGGTGGGAGGGAAAGTTGTTCCAGTTCTAGCAGGTGATGTAGGAGAAGGAGCGGCTCCTGCTGCGGCTGTGACGAATGTGGGGAGTGTGCACATGGGTGAATGAGGAGGAGTACAGGTGTCTTGGGGACAGATAGAAGTTCAGTCGGTGGTGGATGTAGGATGGTCTTTGATCGTGTAGAGCTTTGTAGGCATGCTTGAGGATCTAGAACTGGCCTCTCATCTGGATAGGGAGCCAATGGAGGTTTCTAAGTTGGGGGTAATGGAGGTCTTTTTGGGTAAGTCCTGTATGAGTCTGACTGGAAGTGTTTTGTATGGTCTGGAGTCTTTTGAGGAGCTGTGTGGAGATTTCGACATAGATAGTGTTGCCGTAGTCGAGGCAGCTGGTGATGAGGGATTGAGTAGCTGTCTTTCTGGTGTTGACTGGGATCTATCTGAAGATTCTGCGAAGCATGCAAAGGGTGTGAAAGCAGGAGGAGGCCACTGTGTTGACTTGTCGTTTCATTGTCAGTTGGCTGTCGAGGATGATGCCAAGGTTGTGTCCATGGTCTGTTTGTGTGGTAGGAGGTCTGAGTTCTACTGGCCACCAGCTGTGGTCCCAGACAGAAGTGTCCTTCCCAAAGATCAGTAATTGTCAGAGTTGAGTTTGAGGCAGTTGTCTACTTTGGTCATGGCATTGCAAAAGTTGGTTTTAGCTGTGGAGGGGTCCTCAGTGAGCGAGAAGATTAGTTGAGTTCCATCAGCGTAGAAGAATATGTTGAGGCCAAAGGATCTGATGACATCTGCGAGGGGGGCATTTTGGTGTTGAACAGGGTGGGGCTGAGGGATGATCATTGGGCTACGCCGCATATAATGTCTTTTGGTGTGGAGGTAAAGGGGGCATCCGAATGCTCTGAGTGCATCCTGCATGGAACGAGGCGATCCACTTGAGGGTGTTTTGCTATATGCCAATGTTGTAGAGTCTGTTGATGATGGTTTGGTAGGAGACAGATGGAATGCAGCGGAGAGGTTGGGCCACGGTTTATCTGTGGTCAAGGAGAGTTCTGACATGTCTGTGGCAGCAATCAGCATAGGCTTAGTGCTGTGGTTGGGACGGAATCCAGATTGTGAGGAGTCAAGTACGTTGTTTTGTTCCAGGTATTGGGTGAGCTGTTGGTTGATGGCTTTCTAGAGTACCTTGACTGGGTAGGGGAGCAGGGAGATCAGTCAGTAATTTTTGAGATCGCTGGGGTCGGCTGTGAGTTTCTTTAGGAGGGGTCTGACCTCTGCGTGTTTCCAACTGCCCAGGAAGGTTGTTGTGGAGATGGAAATGGGGATGTTGAGGATCTTGTTCAGTTTCGTGCTTGTATGGTGGGGGCAGAGGTTGGTGGGCTCACTGGAGTGGGTGAAGGACATGATGGCTGTAGTAGTCTGAGTTGTGAGCGGAGACCAGGTGGTGACCATTCTGCTGGTCCGTGTTGGTTGGTCTGTTGATGTTAAGAGTGGTGGGTTGGGAATCACAATTGTAGATGGTGGCAATTTTTCTGTGAAAGTAGTCCGAGAGGGTGTCACAAAGTTCTTGAGAGGAGTAGATAGTGTTCTCTGTGGCTGTTGGGTTTGAGAAATCCTTGAATATTTTGAAGAGTTCTTTCATGTGGTTGGCTGCAGTATCATCGCAGGCAGTGATGGCTGCTTTCTTGGCTTCCTTGATGCACAGATAGTAGTTGCTTAGGGATGCTTTGTGAGTAGCTCTGTTGCAGGGGGTCTTAGTAGACCGCCATTGTTTCTCGAGTTGATAGCAGTTGTGCTGGGTGGTTCTGAGCTCTGGGGTGTACCAGCTGGTTTGTTTTGAGGTTTTGTTGGCTTTTGCTAGTTTCAGCGGGGTGACTGTCAGCGCATTTGGTGATCCATGTGGAGAAGTTCTGGACGGCCTGAACAAGATCTGCTGAAGCTTTGGGTTGGATGGTGCTGAAGACCTGCGTCCACTGAATCTCAGTTATCTTGCCCCAGCTGTGTTGGGAGGAGCTGTGGCACTTGGTGAGGGTGTGCTGAGTGTTGGAGATGGTGAGGTGAATGATGGTGTGGTTGGTCTAGGTGAGTTTTGTGATGTGGCTGAATTTGATTCTTTCGCTGGAGGTGAAAATGGAGTTGAGTGTGTGTCTGGCTTTGTGCGTGGGTTGGGTGACCAGTTGGGGAGGCCAATGTTGTTGAGGTTCTCAAAGAGGGTGATGAAATTGGTGTTGTTGAGATCTTTGACGTGAAAATTGAGATCGCTGAGCAAGACGTAGTTGTGGGAGTCAATGGCTAGGGGGCTGATGAGGTTGGAGATAGCGTTGCAGAAAGCGGGTTGGAGCCCCGGAGGTCTGTATGCAAGGGTGCCTCTTGTCATGGTCTTAGCGTTGGTCTGTAGTTGGCAGTTAAGGTGTTCCATGAGAGGCGTGGGCTCATCGTTGGTGCTGGTGCATCGGATGGTTTCCTTGAACATTATAGCAATGCCCCCTTTGTTTGTTGTACAGTCTTGGTGTATCATCTTGCAGCTGTCAGGTATTGTGGTGGCAAAGTCAGGGTTCGAGGTGGGGTTGAGCCAAGTTTCGGTAATGAAGGCAGTGTCAGTGGAGAGGGTGGAGACAGTGTCCCAGATTTCCGTGAGCACGATACATTGGAGCAGTTGCGCGTTGTTCATGAATGTCTACTGGCAATTGCAAACTGCAGGTTATTAGTTACTGAAATTGACTTTTTGTCCCTGTATGACATCGGGGTCTCTGAGGGCCATCGTTGGTGTGAGATGTGTGTGTGTGTGGTGTATACCTGGAGGGCTTAAGTACCCCAAGTTGAGGGATCTCCCAGTGCGAGTTTTGCCCTAAGAACGAAGGCAACCGAAATAGATAGTATGGACCTGTGTTCCTTCAGCATGTCCCTGCACTATTTGCTCCTTTCACACTTCCCCTAGTTTTACATTAGATTTGAACCAACCAAGTCTTCAATGGAACAGTGAAGGGTTGTTCGTGCTCACCCCACTCAGACCTGTTTTAGAAGGTCAGCCTCTGGCCTTCACGTTAGTAAAACCTTGACACAGAGAGTGGCCAATGGCATCTCCTGAGCTGAAGAGATGTGCGGTATCCCCCATCCTTATCTCCTGTTGTCTGCTCTGGTACAAGACAGCTGCCTGTCTGAGACTCTTTGTGAGACACCCATATATTCATTGAAGGTGGGTGAGCCAACAAATTAGCAGGGAGAGTTGAGCAAAAGCCAAGCCGAGTCTGGCTTGGCTCTAAGCGCCCCTGCATGAGCTGATCCAAGACAATGGTTTGCATGTAACCTGTGCGACAATCATCACTTAAAGATTTGATAAACATTTTTTCACAATTCAAAACTATTCATTTTTTAAAGATGTTGACGTGTCTCCTCTAAGTATGAGAGGCATTTCTTAAAAGTGATAGCTTCCACTGAGTTTGAATTTAGGAAGATTCCTGCAATCCACCCACACCACCCACTGACCCACGCCCACCCCCGACAACAGTGCCATTAGTAAAGAGGTAAGTTAGTTGTCACGCACACCCTAAATGTCAAATACATTGTTATTATACATCAAGCAACATTGCAGCCTATGAAATCAAACATAGTAAAAATATTTGTGTAGGGTCACTGAGTTCAGTGCCTGGTGGAAGACAATGTGGGGGAGTCCTTGGGAGACCTATGGAAGTCTCAATAGTGAGTATGTATGTATATGGTATTTCTAAAGTGCACAACTAGATAAAAGGCAGCGGAGTGCTGCACAAGGTTAAAGAGAAGCATAACGTCAACGGGAGGGAGCGGTAGCTGGTTTGTGGAGTGTTACTGCTTTGCAGTGCATTGTTCTTTGAAGAGATGCGTCTTGAACATTTTCATAAATTGAAGGAGCGTTGGGTGAGGTAATGGTGCAGGTCAGGATGGATGTGCACTGTGAGTTCCCGCCCCTTCCAGTGGAGAACCGGGTATCAGATTGCCCATGCCTTTTCTATGACAAATTAAGGAATGTTGTTATCAGCACATGCAAAATTCACGCCATATGAGAATTACTACTTTTGTGTGCTGTGGCAGACTCAGCTTATTCCATTAGTTTCACTTTAAAACTGCTGTATGGCTTTTCATCACGTGTGTCTGGAAAATGTACACTAAGGGGGTCATTCTGACCTTGGCGGTCCATGACCGCCATGGCGGAGTGCGGCGGAAGCACCGCCAACAGGCTGGCGGTGCTTCCTTGGCGATTCTGACCGCGGCGGTAAAGCCGCGGTCGGAAAAGGGGAGCCGGCGGTTTCCCGCCAGTTTCCCGCTGGCCCAGGGAACCCGCCATGGCGGCGCTGCGTGCAGCACCGCCATGGGGATTCCAACCCCCTTACCGCCAGCCTGTTTCTGGCGGTGTCCACCGCCGGAACCAGGATGGCGGGAACGGGTGCTGTGGGGCCCCTGGGGGCCCCTGCACTGCCCATGCCACTGGCATGGGCAGTGCAGGGGCCCCCTAACAGGGCCCCACAAAGATTTTCACTGTCTGCTTAGCAGACAGTGAAAATCGCAACGGGTGCCACTGCACCCGTCGCACCCCTTCAACTCCGCCGGGTCCATTCCGAGCCGGCTTCATTGTTGAAGGGGCTTTCCCGCCGGGCCGCCCAGCGGGAAAGCCGGAATGACCGCCGCGGTCTTTTGACCGCGGTGCGGTCTTTCGGCGGGAACCGCTTGGCGGGCGGCGACCGCCGACCGCCGTGGTCAGAATGACCGCCTAAATTTACCTATCTATCTATAACACACACACCCCATTGCCCCCCCACACACTCACATCCCACGCCATACACACACACAGACACACACAACACAGACGCACACAGCCCACTGCCCCCCCCCCCGCACACATACACCACTGACCCATGACCAGAGAACACCTCCCAGGCCATCACTAAACTTCAGCTTTAGCACTACACAGAGGTCATTCCAACCAGGGCTAGTTTTAGCACTGGCGGCGCCCAATGCCACAATAGTTTTTGGTGCCCGACACCCCATGACATCTTCCACAGATTCCATCTCTGCCAAAGGGCAAAAGTGCCCCTCATCTCTCTATAACCCCTCTCTCACCTACATTTCATTTGTTTTAAAGCACTAGTAAAGGCTGTCTTTACTAATAAACAAGTATATTTACCAAACCAAACCCTTTTTAGCAACATTAGGAATAGATAATGAAAGACTGTGAAAAAACACAAAACGTCCTACCTATTTTATGCAGTTTGCATGCAGCTCCTTGATGACAGTTTGCAACAGTCACTGTTCTATATTAGGGCTTTATCTAATGAACTGCAATAACAAAAGCATCTGTGTGACAAAACAAGTAATCCACTCCATTATCCACATAAAATACAGAACTGTGACCCACACAGTATGCGTTCTTTCTAGCAGGAACATTAATCACAAGAGTTATCTAGACATTTTATTCTTGCCTTATAGCCGGGCGCACAACGAACTCTACAACAGGTGTTTTTACATCGTAAGTTATTGCTACACACAGCCCCCACCTGAGGTAAGTGCCCTCCGCCCCAGGTCAGCGCCCAGTGCAGTTGCACCAGTCGCACTGCCCTAAAGTCATCCATGACTCCAACCAACAACCTTCCCATGCTTACAGGGGTGGGCTGCATGCCTTCCCATACTTACAGGGGTGAGGAGACATCGCCTTTCTGTCACACAATGAAAAACCATTGGTGCACAGCACTCAATCTGTCAAAAACTGAAAACACTCTACAAAAAATTATCTACAGCAAAAAGTACTGTTCGTCATAAATCAACAACCAGCTGCCTTTCTCAAAGCACTACTTTCTCAACTTGTTTTTAACATTAAACACCTTCATCGCCATTCAATGCTTTGAAATGAAATCAAAACATAGGTTCATTCCATTAATGCAGAAATATGTGGTTTAGCATTTAATTGTGTTATTCTCTCAGCTTAAAAAAAATATTAGAAGAGTATTACACTGCTTCAGGCTATTTACTTCCATTAGAAAGATGGTGGTAAAAGAGGGAAACCCCCAAAAAAGCATTCAAATTTTCAGGCACAGTGCTGTGATAGCTGATAACACATACAGCTCTATATTTTTCAATATCATGCCACAAACGTTGTCACAATGTGTAGGAAGGTCGCCTCTTTCTAGCCTTGTTACCCCTACTTTTGGCCTGTTTTTGAGTATATGTCATGGTGTTTTTACTGTCTCACTGGCATCCTGCTAGCCAGGATCCCAGTGCTCATAGCGAAAACCCTATTTGTCAGTGTGTTTTATATGTCTCACTGGGACCCTTCTAGCCAGGACCCCAGTGCTCATAGGTTGTGGCCTGTAGGTGTATCCCTGTGTAGTCCCTAACTGTAACACTGAGGCTCTGCTAATCAGAACCTCAGTGCTTATGCACTCTCTGCTTTTAAAATTGTCACTGTAGGCTAGTGACCATTTTCACCAATTCTAATTGGCACACTGGAACACCCTTATAATTCCCTAGTATATGGTACCTAGGTACCCAGGGTATTGGGGTTCCAGGAGATCCCTATGGGCTGCAGCATTTCTTTTTCCACCCATAGGGAGCTCAGACAAATCTTACACAGGACTGCCACTGCAGCCTGAGTGAAATAACGTCCACGTTATTTCACAGCCATTTTACACTGCACTTAAGTAACTTATAAGTCACCTATATGTCTAACCCTCACTTAGTGAAGGTTAGGTGAAAAGTTACTAAGTGTGAGGGCACCCTGGCACTAGCCAAGGTACCCCCACATAGTTCAGGGCAATTTCCTCGGACTTTGTGGGTGCGGGACACCATTACACATGTGCACTACATATAGGTATATACCTATATGTAGCTTCACAATGGTAACTCCCATAATGGCCATGTAACATGTCTAAGATAATGTAATTGTCCCCCTATGCCAAATCTGGTATTGGGGTGCCAATCCCATGCATCCCCGGGGCTCCAGCATGGACCCCGGGTACTGCCAAACCAGCTCTCTGGGGTTTTCACTGCAGCTACCGCTGCTGCCAACCCACAGACAGGCTTCTGCCCTCCTGGGGTCTGGGCAGCCCAGTCCCAGGAAGGCAGAACAAAGGATTTTTCTGAGAGAGGGTGTCACACCCTCTCCCTTTGGAAATGGTTGTTAAGGGCTGGGGAGGAGTAGCCTCCCCCAGCCTCTGAAAATGCTTTGAAGTGCACAGATGGTGACCTCCTTGCATAAACCAGTCTACACTGGTTTAGGGATACCCTAGCCCCTGCTATGGTGCGAAACTGGACAAAGGAAAGGGGAGTGACCACTCCCCTGTTCATCACCACCCCAGGGGTGGTGCCCAGAGCTCCTCCAGTGTGTCCCAGACCTCTGCCATCTTGAATGCAGAGGTGTGAGGCTACAATGGAGGCCTCTGAGTGGCCAGTGCCAGCAGGTGACGTCAGAGACCCCTCCTGATAGGTGCTTACCTGATTGGTGGCCAATCCTCCTCTGAGTGCTATTTAGGGTCTCTCCTGTGTGCTTCTCTTCAGATAACGAATGCAAGAGCTCACCAGAGTTCCTCTGCATCTCCCTCTCCGACTTCTGCCAAGGATTGACCGCTGAATACTCCAGGACGCCTGTAAAACCGCAACAAAGTAGCAAGAAGACTACCAGCAACATTGTAGCTCCTAATCCTGCCAGCTTTCTCGACTGTTTCCTGGTGGTGCATGCTCTGAGGACTGTCTGCCTTCACCCTGCACTGGACGCCAAGAAGAAATCTCCCGTGGGTCGACGGAATCTTCCTCTGCTACTGCAGGCACCAAACTTCTGCTTCACCGGTCTTCTGGGTCCCCTCTCATCTTGACGAGCGTGAACACAGGTGGTATACCCAAGTGACCCAGACTGTCCAGTGGTCCAACTGTCCAAATTTGGAGGAGGTAAGTCCTTGCCTCCCCTCTCCAGACAGTAATCCTGTGCACAGCGTGAACTGCAGCTGCTAGGGCTTCTGTGCACCTTTCCAAGGAATCCTTCGTGCACAGCCAAGCCCAGGTCCCCAGCACTCCGTCCTGCATTGCTCAACTCCCTGAGCTGACCTCCGGCTACGTGGGACCCTCTTTTGTAGTGTTGAGACGACCGCCATGTTCAGTCTTCTTGAACCCATGTTCAAGGACTTCTGCGGGTGCTACCGTCTTGTGCGTGGGCTCTGTTCATTGCTGAGGACCCCCTCTGTCTGTTCTCCCAAGTGGCGACATCCTGGTCCTTCCTGTGACTGTAAACTTTATGCCTGCTGTGATGAGCAGTGCAACACAGCCAGGGCACAGGTTGGGGGTACAAGCGGGTACAGGGATGGACGCCATCCACCCTGGAACAAGTGAACCCTACAGAAATATGCTGAACTTGTCTCTGTGTAATTTTCAGACACCAGGAAATAACATTCAGCACCGCCTTTATGTTGTCTGCTTTCTACCCAGCAGAAACATGCAGGTAGAGAATGGACTTTCATATTTCAGACTCCAGCTGGGCCCATAATGAAGGTCGAATTTAAGGAACCATCATAATTCATAATGTTCCACTATCCTGGCATGGAGCTATCTGAGACTCACACTTACATGCAGATGCACGGGGGGAACAAAGCTGTACAGCTTATCACTTCATAGTACTTGAGAGAGGCATGCTTTTTGCTCTATTCAATCCCTGCATATAAGAGGTATGTATGTACTCTAAGAGTTGCAGATGTGTAGATCCGTCCTACTACTTACACAAATAATTTAAATACCACTATTTTGTTTTATTGCTTTTATAGCTCTACCAATCCCAATTCAGGGTGTCAGAGCACTTCACATCAGACGTATACTTTATACATTGTCAAGATATAATATAAAAGAGTAAATCAATGTACAGGACCTGTTACATAAGACAGTGAGGGTTACAAGATGTCCTGCATAGCTCGCTGTGCCCTATTAGAAGGATTGCAGTTTATGGCCTGCAAGTAACAAAAGAATCACAGTGTTAAAAGCAGTATCACACTTACCCAACTACATAAAATAAAAATCTGTCATCAGCATGCTAGATGATGCGTTTTGCAGGAGATCCATTAACCGGCTAAGCTACTTTGATTCTGTTGTAACTTATGTATATTGTTTCTTTAAAGCATCATGACATGGTGTTGGAATGTTGGGGTATCCAGGGGCAACAGTGACATTCGGATGGAGAACCCAACCTGGGGAAGATGTGCTGTTGCGCTGTAACCTGGGGTGAATGCTAATAAAGACTTAAAAGACACAACATGTCACCTTAACAGATTTAGAACTGGGGAAACACAGATCTCTCCCCACAAATGTGTTACCCTTCAAACAAATCTTACTATTATTATTGTTACCTTAACCCTGTGAGATATTTTAAAATGCAGACCTTGCAAACAATTAAGCAGAAAAAGATTTACTGCCACATTCTCCTTGTTGCCAATCTCTTTATGGCAGTGTTTTAAAAAAATAAGAGTCATAGGCCCTCATTCCGACCCTGGCGGTTTCAAAACCGCCAGGGTGGAGGGCAGAGGAAGCACCGCCAACAGGCTGGTGGTGCTTCCCGGGCCATTCTGACCGCGGCGGTAAAGCCGCGGTCAGAAAAGGGGAACCGGCGCCGCCATGGGGATTCCGACCCCCTTCCCGCCAGGAAGAGGCTGGCGGGAACGGGTGTCGTGGGGCCCCTGGGGGCCCCTGCACTGCCCATGCCACTGGCATGGGCAGTGCAGGGGCCCCCTATCAGGGCCCCACAAGGATTTTCAGTGATCTTTTGGAGATCGCCCGCCGGCCCAGCGGGAAAGTTGTAATGACCCCCGCGGTCATTTGACCGCGGTGCGGTCTTTTGGAGGTTTCCGCCCGCCGGGGTCGGAATGACCCCCATAGTCCTGAGAAAGTGACACATTGGCCCTGATGCACCACTTATCTTGTGTCGTCCTTACCCCACCTAACAACACCATGTTCGCATTGTATTTCCAATATGGCGCACCTTGGCAGTCGCTACCACAACAGCGAAAGAATTTCAGATGCTGTTGTGGCGCTTTGCTGCACTAGCTTCAACAATTTTGACATTAGTGCAGCAAAAAGCACAGGAGGGTCCGTTGATTTTAATGGGTGCATCATTTTAGCGCTTGCCCTGAACAGGTGTTAAAAATGATGGAAAAAATGGCGCAGTGAAAGTTAGTAAATTTCACTGTGCCATTTTTTCGGGCCTCCCTGCGTCAGAACACCCTTCTTGCATACATTATGCCTGGCGCAGGCATAATGTGGTGCAAAGAGTTGCAAAGTGGTGCAATACATGCATTGTGTCACTTTGTAAATCTGTGGCAGGGGAAAGGTCACCTCAGCGCCGTCTTAGCATCATGAAATGATGCTATGGTGGTGCTAAGGCAGTGCAAGGGGCCCCTAAGTGTATAAATTGAGGCCCACATCTTGCATCTGGGTTTCATCACTTTTTTGGCACATCCTTGATGCAAAATTTCATTTGTTAAATCTCGCAATGCCCTAAAGTCTACTAATGAGAGACCTACAAAACATATGTGTGAGGTGTTAAAATCTGATGTCACTTCTTTTGATGTTACCTACTGTGAAGTCGTGGGTTGTGATGCCACTTCCTGTGATGTCACTTCTTGTGATGCTATGCTGTGATGCCATATGTGCCATGATGTTACTTGCATACTGCCTAACTTGGTTAGTCCCCCCACCGGCACACAGCCCTCAATTCGTGTACTTGCTCTCATCAGAGGCTGAGATGGCTCCTCCTTCACACCTTGATATTAACTGTTATTGGGTATCGCTGGCCCAGGTGCTGTCACAGCTAGCATGCACGGCTTCACCAAACAGAAGACATCTTCTGCCAAGGTGCTTGTGCGAGGCCGACCTGGACCAAAACATATTCATCTGTTAAAAGTTAAGTCCTGGCCTCATTAATTGAAACAGAAACTTGATTTTTATGGGAGACTTCAGCGACCATTGACATGGAGCGCAGCTAGAGAAAAATGCAAGAATGTACCAGTAAGATTATTATTCACAAAATTAAGGGGCACATTTATCACAGGGTTGCACCTTTTTTGCACCATGCAATGGAGTGCAAAAGCAACACAACACTTAAATATGGTTCATCAAGCCAGACAAGGCCATCTTGAGTGGCCCTGAGAGGCTTGATAAATCCATAGTAATGCAAAACAGCGCAGTACGCTGCGTTGTGTCACTCTGCCCCAGAGAGGTGTTCTATGGGCGGTGTGTGGGTGTTCCCACACAACACCCATTCAATTTGATGCATTCCCATATTAACCATAAGTGCTAGAGCTGGGAGTGCTAGGCCTCCACAGGTGAGGCATAACAACGAGAAACATGTTTATTTAATCTTGTTTTTTCATCTTCCTATGTGTGCTGCATTGTACAGCACACATCAAAAGAGGATGCTTCAGAGGATTGTTTTTGTGGACTAAGGTGCCCCATCCTGCACAAAAACAATCCACCTTACAATGCAGGCTCCTTGTACCATGAAGCAAGTGTGCCTGCATTGGACTAGGCAGCACATTGTGCCCAACCACTGGGAAAAGGAAGGAATGCACCGCCTGCCCTTTTCCTGTCATACAGCAGTTCTCATGTTGCACCATGAAGGGATTCCCTCGTCTTTGCTGTACTATTTTCAGTCTATCACCTTACTCCCTATTTGTTCGAGACCAATGTGAAATGTTGCCCAGGATTTATTCACAGGGTCCTTACTCTTCGTGACATGAACCCCACTCAAAGCATCTTGGTATTATCCTGAATCCAATGGATTAAGAATACTGTCAACATTAATAATAGGTATCAAGTAGTGACAGGGCCAGCATAAACAGGCCCGGTTAATCTGTTCCTTTGATTCCCAGCTGCTTCATATGACAGAAGCAATCTCTATTTTATCTTTGACACTTGTCTTTAACAGGTAAAAGAGACTGTGCTTGCAAGAGCAGAGAGAGCCATACATCTGCCCTGTGTCACACCAATAACTGACCTTTTTGTACTGAGCATAAACTGAGTTAATTATAGTTTTGTAACATTCTGCATTGTACTTTCTGCGATCTTAATTGTGATTCGTTGATGTGGGGCACATTTCCAATGTATGAGGTATTTGTTTTGGATTACTGGTACTGCGCAAACACTATAGGGGTTATTATAACTTTGGAGGAGGTGTTAATCCGTCCCAAATGTGACGGATATACCACCAGCCGTATTACGAGTTCCATAGGATATAATGGATTCGTAATACGGCTGGTGGTATATCCGTCACTTTACTGTCACTTTTGGGACGGATTAACACCTCCTCCAAAGTTGTAATAACCCCAGATATATTTTATTTTAGCTTCCCGTGTTTCTTCCGGTCAGGAGAATTCAACCTTTCCAGCTCTGTGCATTCTGGGGGGTTGCAGTTTGTGTTTGTATTGAACCAAGCGGACTCAGCTATGAATTAAATACCCATTACTTTAAAAGTGGTGTCCTTCCACATTTTTGTTTGAAGAGGGATGGTGTAGCTGCGAGGAACGTGTGTTGTTTCTGTGATGAAAGATAAAGATAAGATAAAGCTGGGTGTGCACTTGACAGGCTCATGTTATTAGTTTTCACAAAGGGCATTCATTGCACGTTCCTCCCATTCTTTCATTTTAAAAAATGCTGCTCTTTCACAGGTGTTTTACACAGAATGCAGTTTTGCAAATAGACTACTTACTAGGTTGCCTGAGGCATAGAACTTATGATATTTCCCATCATAAGATAAAGAATGGACTAAAAAAACAGAATGCCGAGTGATTAAGTAAAAAATGCCTTTCTGTTTTGTTCTACTCATGATAAAATGTCAAAGTGTCATAACTGAGGCATAGAAATGTCACACATGTACACCCTTAAGGTTGAAAATGTCGCACTCGAAATACAAACCCCACCCTCCTTTGTGTAATGAGTTCGGGGTTATTGCACATTTGCAGGTGGTCACATCCAGGAATGAAAATAACCACGAGGGTGTGCCATCCTCCTTGGTGTCCTCCTGGTTTTCAGCCGCTGGGGGAAATGGGTGCGTGAAAGATTTGACTAGGAGGATAGAACTTTGCACAGCCTGTTGGTGAAATTGTGAAAAATAGGCGGGTTTAGAAAATTATCAACTTTAGAAATATGTGTCCATATGAAAGGTGACTGTGCGGACAGCCTAGAATAATTGAAGGATTTTTCCTGATTGAAAAAAATCTGAACAAACAGTTCAAGGTCGCCCCTCAGGAAAGCTAATAACATTGATTTTGACCAAAGTGGCAAAACAAGTGAATGTCTTAAACATAGATCAAAAATGGACCTCGGCTTCATTAGTAGAAATGTATGGAAAGAATATGCAAAAGGAATTTATAGTAGTCATTAATGTATATATCCACATATTGTATGCAGAAGATTATGGAGTCCATCTTATAAAGGAAGATCTTGAAAGAAAAAGTGCAAAACATTTCAGACAATATTACAATCAAGGGACTTTAACCATAACCTGGATCCACAAAAAACAGTGACTTAATAAATAAAGATATGGTAATCTGCATATACGAGCAGTCTGGCAAGTATCCCCAAAAATGTGCAATCATTTGGACTATTTTGTGTAAATATTCGTGTTAATTCCAATTTCCCAGCTAGACAAACTTTTCACTGTGAAAACCAGGGGTGCCCAATAGACCACATCTTTGTTTACACTTGGTATTTTTTATAGTGAGAAGTTTAAGGTCTTAAAAATAGTAGGAAGTGGCCACTGCCATTGGCCATTGCATTTAGAGTTAAATATGGCGGTAACATATCAAAGGTAAAAACTCATCCCCCTGCAAGTGGAACACCCCAGGTGACTCACTTCTAGAATCACTGATAATCATTTATCACTTTTGAGCAATTTCCAGCAGAAGCAAGATGTAATCAAAGAGAATGAGGAACCTGATAATTTCTCGAAGTGCCATGATTGAATAATAATTCAAGTTGTTCACGCTCTAAAGGTTAAATTAGATGGTAATGTGTGAAACAAGAAAAGAAATGTAAATAGGCATGAGAAAGAGAAATGTTTGTTATGATAGGAAATATTAAAGATTAAAATGAAAAGTGAGGAAATAGGAGAGAAATCTTAAGATTAAAAAGCCCATGAGGTAGAAAACAACTTGCGCAATGTGTAATGATAGAGGTAATTGCAGCAAAAAAATGTTAGGAAGCTGTGGCAATTACTATGGAATGGAACAAGGAAGGGCGCCGAGAAAGTGAGATGTCTGGACGGTGAAGAGGCACATATTAGTCACCTAGAAGAAGTATACAGGGATAGAAGTGAGAAACTGCTCACAAGGGAACATTTTATAGGGGAAAAGAGATTTTTCAAATTCTGTTAGAGGATTAGGTAAACAATACAGATTTGAAAGCTAAAAAAAGTGTCAAGTACAGACAATCTTCCAGCGGTTAAGATTAAAACAAAAGCAGACTAGAGGGAAAATGTTATTAGGCAATATATCAAAGACTCCTAGAGTCCGGCCTATTCCCAGACAGTTGCAACGGAGCAATTATAAGACCTTTACATAAAAAAGAGGATGCCCCGGCTCCCAAAACCTACCACTGATCATCTTATTAGTTGCAGAGGGAAAATTGTTTTCAAAAATACTTTTGCAATTATTGAAAGACTGGGTAGAAGTAACCAGTATAATTGTCGTAGAACAAGGAGGTTTTAAAAAAGATCACTCAACATTAGATCACTACTTTCACCTGTGGGCGATGGCAAGAAAGTCTGAAGACCAAAAGGGGGAATTGATTTGTTGCTTGTTAGACTTTTGTGCCACAATTTATTATGGAAAAATCGTGATAGCCCAAAGGATCTGATTTTACTTCTTTAGGAATTACATAGTCAGAATAGCACAAGTGATAGTAGATACGGATGGTATACTAACTTGAAAAATAAAAATCAAGAATGGTCTGCACCAGGGCGACATTTTGCCCACCCCACTAATATTGTCCATATTTCTAGCAGATTTGCATAAAATGCTTCACAAAGCAGCAGGCTTACGCCTCAAAATGAACGGCTTACAAACCTGATGGTCTTTTATATACAGACAAATTTGTAATAATGGACATAACAGAAATAGGCCTGCAAAGGAAATTGAAGGTATTCCATGAATACTACCTTAGGAAGAAGCTGTTAGTAAATACAAAGGCTTTGCTGCTGAGAAAAGGTAATACAAATAACAACTGATTTCTTTGAGAGAACAAAACAGAAGTGGGTGAAAAAATATAAATACTTAGGGATGTGGTTTGATAGTAAAATTGAACTGGAAAGAACATATTGAACTGCTAATAGCTGCAGCATTGTTCTGGTCGTCCGTCTCAACCCTGCATGCACTTACCCCGCATGTCTTTACAACACAGTCTCTACCACAACTGGAACATTGCCACACAGTACTTTACCACTCAAGTCGTTACAGCGACTTGCTTTAGGGGGTGCTGAACTAAATACTATTCCAACTCCAGTCTATGCAACAGTAGGGAAGGTGTTGGACTTAAAACTCCAACACCAGTGCAACAACGCGCCCTCTAAGTTAAGTCTTTGTAATGACTTGTGTGGTAAAGCAATGCGTGATAACATCGCATTCATGGTAGTGACTGCATTGCAAAGGTAGGTCGTTGTTTTGACTGAGTGGTAAAGGATTTTTCCCCATTGTTCTCACTGTGTGGACTAAAGCAGTCCTTCTTTAGGCACAATTATGTCAGCCTGTATCGCTATGATCCAGTCTCAATTCCAATATTGTGCTGCTTAACTCCTGGGGAAGGCGGTAGCCTTCCACCACTATGAGGGAAGCACTTTGGGACCCCCTTCCACTCCAATATCACCACAATCCATTAGACGCGCCTATATCATGGCACACACGCATGACCCATGTTTGCCTGTGACAAAAATCAGCATTAAGAATCCAGACAACAGTACAGTTGGGCATGCAGGGCAGGGGTACAAGTCTCTTACCATGCTGAGGACTTTTCCATTCTAAAATGCAGCAAAGAGCTGTTGCTTAGTTTTTTTTCGTTTTCCACTTCTCTGTCTTCACTCAGATGGTATCCGCACTGTGGGGGAGTTGAGAGTTACCAGAGATGGTGAGCTTTTCTGAAAGATAAGCAGGGGTGCAGGTTGTGACAGATTTGTAGATGATGAAACTGGTTTTGGAGAAGATTGATTGGACTGAAAATGGGAGACAGAGACCTTCCATCAGCATAGAAGTAATAAGGTTATATTTCTTTGGGCCATTGATGAGCTGTGCTGTGGCATCAAGGATGTTCACAATGGGAGTCACTGTGGAGTCTGATAAATTGGAGATTGTGGCATTTCCACAATCTGCAGTGCTTAATTTGAGCAAGTGGTTGCAGGTAGGTCCAACAGGTACTCATTTTTTGGGGACAGGCACATATTGGCTTCCCATGCCACTGGATTCAAGCTAGCCTGGCTGATGAGAGGTGAAACCCCGAAACCGGTCCCAGGATGCTTGTTTCCAGTCCAGGGAAGACCTGGCCTAGAAGTTCGGGCTGGACTGTTCCCATGGGGAACAGGGTCAAGACTGATTTGCATATGGCTAGGTTCAAACTGGAATGGCATGGGCAGCAAAAAAACGATGGATTAAACCCAGATCTGTGACTGGGGGTGAATGTTTGACAATGTTCAGCATTCCGTCCATCACTTGTTGTTTTTGCATTTTTCGCCCTACGTGGGAAGGGTATGCCCAGACGTGGGTCCCGTGCTTCCCATGCCACTGGATTCAAGCTAGCCTGGCTGATGAGGGGTGAAACCCCGAAACCGGTCCCAGGATGCTTGTTTCCAGGCCAGGGAAGACCTGGCCTAGCAGTTCGGGCTGGACTGTTCCCATGGGGAACAGGGTCAAGACTGATTTGCATATGGCTAGGTTCAAACTGGAATGGCATGGGCAGCAAAAAAACGATGGATTAAACCCAGATCTGTGACTGGGGGTGAATGTTTGACAATGTTCAGCATTCCGTCCATCACTTGTTGTTTTTGCATTTTTCGCCCTACGTGGGAAGGGTATGCCCAGACGTGGGTCCCGTGCTTCCCATGCCACTGGATTCAAGCTAGCCTGGCTGATGAGGGGTGAAACCCCGAAACCGGTCCCAGGATGCTTGTTTCCAGTCCAGGGAAGACCTGGCCTAGCAGTTCGGGCTGGACTGTTCCCATGGGGAACAGGGTCAAGACTGATTTGCATATGGCTAGGTTCAAACTGGAATGGCATGGGCAGCAAAAAAACGATGGATTAAACCCAGATCTGTGACTGGGGGTGAATGTTTGACAATGTTCAGCATTCCGTCCATCACTTGTTGTTTTTGCATTGTTGTTTTTGCATTTTTCGCCCTACGTGGGAAGGGTATGCCCAGACGTGGGTCCCGTGCTTCCCATGCCACTGGATTCAAGCTAGCCTGGCTGATGAGGGGTGAAACCCCGAAACCGGTCCCAGGATGCTTGTTTCCAGTCCAGGGAAGACCTGGCCTAGCAGTTCGGGCTGGACTGTTCCCATGGGGAACAGGGTCAAGACTGATTTGCATATGGCTAGGTTCAAACTGGAATGGCATGGGCAGCAAAAAAACGATGGATTAAACCCAGATCTGTGACTGGGGGTGAATGTTTGACAATGTTCAGCATTCCGTCCATCACTTGTTGTTTTTGCATTTTTCGCCCTACGTGGGAAGGGTATGCCCAGACGTGGGTCCCGTGCTTCCCATGCCACTGGATTCAAGCTAGCCTGGCTGATGAGGGGTGAAACCCCGAAACCGGTCCCAGGATGCTTGTTTCCAGTCCAGGGAAGACCTGGCCTAGCAGTTCGGGCTGGACTGTTCCCATGGGGAACAGGGTCAAGACTGATTTGCATATGGCTAGGTTCAAACTGGAATGGCATGGGCAGCAAAAAAACGATGGATTAAACCCAGATCTGTGACTGGGGGTGAATGTTTGACAATGTTCAGCATTCCGTCCATCACTTGTTGTTTTTGCATTTTTCGCCCTACGTGGGAAGGGTATGCCCAGACGTGGGTCCCGTGCTTCCCATGCCACTGGATTCAAGCTAGCCTGGCTGATGAGGGGTGAAACCCTGAAACCGGTCCCAGGATGCTTGTTTCCAGTCCAGGGAAGACCTGGCCTAGCAGTTCGGGCTGGACTGTTCCCATGGGGAACAGGGTCAAGACTGATTTGCATATGGCTAGGTTCAAACTGGAATGGCATGGGCAGCAAAAAAACGATGGATTAAACCCAGATCTGTGACTGGGGGTGAATGTTTGACAATGTTCAGCATTCCGTCCATCACTTGTTGTTTTTGCATTTTTCGCCCTACGTGGGAAGGGTATGCCCAGACGTGGGTCCCGTGCTTCCCATGCCACTGGATTCAAGCTAGCCTGGCTGATGAGGGGTGAAACCCCGAAACCGGTCCCAGGATGCTTGTTTCCAGTCCAGGGAAGACCTGGCCTAGCAGTTCGGGCTGGACTGTTCCCATGGGGAACAGGGTCAAGACTGATTTGCATATGGCTAGGTTCAAACTGGAATGGCATGGGCAGCAAAAAAACGATGGATTAAACCCAGATCTGTGACTGGGGGTGAATGTTTGACAATGTTCAGCATTCCGTCCATCACTTGTTGTTTTTGCATTTTTCGCCCTACGTGGGAAGGGTATGCCCAGACGTGGGTCCCGTGCTTCCCATGCCACTGGATTCAAGCTAGCCTGGCTGATGAGGGGTGAAACCCCGAAACCGGTCCCAGGATGCTTGTTTCCAGTCCAGGGAAGACCTGGCCTAGCAGTTCGGGCTGGACTGTTCCCATGGGGAACAGGGTCAAGACTGATTTGCATATGGCTAGGTTCAAACTGGAATGGCATGGGCAGCAAAAAAACGATGGATTAAACCCAGATCTGTGACTGGGAGTGAATGTTTGACAATGTTCAGCATTCCGTCCATCACTTGTTGTTTTTGCATTTTTCGCCCTACGTGGGAAGGGTATGCCCAGACGTGGGTCCCGTGCTTCCCATGCCACTGGATTCAAGCTAGCCTGGCTGATGAGGGGTGAAACCCCGAAACCGGTCCCAGGATGCTTGTTTCCAGTCCAGGGAAGACCTGGCCTAGCAGTTCGGGCTGGACTGCTCCCATGGGGAACAGGGTCAAGACTGATTTGCATATGGCTAGGTTCAAACTGGAATGGCATGGGCAGCAAAAAAACGATGGATTAAACCCAGATCTGTGACTGGGGGTGAATGTTTGACAATGTTCAGCATTCCGTCCATCACTTGTTGTTTTTGCATTTTTCGCCCTACGTGGGAAGGGTATGCCCAGACGTGGGTCCCGTGCTTCCCATGCCACTGGATTCAAGCTAGCCTGGCTGATGAGGGGTGAAACCCCGAAACCGGTCCCAGGATGCTTGTTTCCAGTCCAGGGAAGACCTGGCCTAGCAGTTCGGGCTGGACTGTTCCCATGGGGAACAGGGTCAAGACTGATTTGCATATGGCTAGGTTCAAACTGGAATGGCATGGGCAGTAAAAAAACGATGGATTAAACCCAGATCTGTGACTGGGGGTGAATGTTTGACAATGTTCAGCATTCCGTCCATCACTTGTTGTTTTTGCATTTTTCGCCCTACGTGGGAAGGGTATGCCCAGACGTGGGTCCCGTGCTTCCCATGCCACTGGATTCAAGCTAGCCTGGCTGATGAGGGGTGAAACCCCGAAACCGGTCCCAGGATGCTTGTTTCCAGTCCAGGGAAGACCTGGCCTAGCAGTTCGGGCTGGACTGTTCCCATGGGGAACAGGGTCAAGACTGATTTGGATATGGCTAGGTTCAAACTGGAATGGCATGGGCAGCAAAAAAACGAAGGATTAAACCCAGATCTGTGACTGGGGGTGAATGTTTGACAATGTTCAGCATTCCGTCCATCACTTGTTGTTTTTGCATTTTTCGCCCTACGTGGGAAGGGTATGCCCAGACGTGGGTCCCGTGCTTCCCATGCCACTGGATTCAAGCTAGCCTGGCTGATGAGGGGTGAAACCCCGAAACCGGTCCCAGGATGCTTGTTTCCAGGCCAGGGAAGACCTGGCCTAGCAGTTCGGGCTGGACTGTTCCCATGGGGAACAGGGTCAAGACTGATTTGCATATGGCTAGGTTCAAACTGGAATGGCATGGGCAGCAAAAAAACGATGGATTAAACCCAGATCTGTGACTGGGGGTGAATGTTTGACAATGTTCAGCATTCCGTCCATCACTTGTTGTTTTTGCATTTTTCGCCCTACGTGGGAAGGGTATGCCCAGACGTGGGTCCCGTGCTTCCCATGCCACTGGATTCAAGCTAGCCTGGCTGATGAGGGGTGAAACCCCGAAACCGGTCCCAGGATGCTTGTTTCCAGTCCAGGGAAGACCTGGCCTAGCAGTTCGGGCTGGACTGTTCCCATGGGGAACAGGGTCAAGACTGATTTGCATATGGCTAGGTTCAAACTGGAATGGCATGGGCAGCAAAAAAACGATGGATTAAACCCAGATCTGTGACTGGGGGTGAATGTTTGACAATGTTCAGCATTCCGTCCATCACTTGTTGTTTTTGCATTTTTCGCCCTACGTGGGAAGGGTATGCCCAGACGTGGGTCCCGTGCTTCCCATGCCACTGGATTCAAGCTAGCCTGGCTGATGAGGGGTGAAACCCCGAAACCGGTCCCAGGATGCTTGTTTCCAGTCCAGGGAAGACCTGGCCTAGCAGTTCGGGCTGGACTGTTCCCATGGGGAACAGGGTCAAGACTGATTTGCATATGGCTAGGTTCAAACTGGAATGGCATGGGCAGCAAAAAAACGATGGATTAAACCCAGATCTGTGACTGGGAGTGAATGTTTGACAATGTTCAGCATTCCGTCCATCACTTGTTGTTTTTGCATTTTTCGCCCTACGTGGGAAGGGTATGCCCAGACGTGGGTCCCGTGCTTCCCATGCCACTGGATTCAAGCTAGCCTGGCTGATGAGGGGTGAAACCCCGAAACCGGTCCCAGGATGCTTGTTTCCAGTCCAGGGAAGACCTGGCCTAGCAGTTCGGGCTGGACTGCTCCCATGGGGAACAGGGTCAAGACTGATTTGCATATGGCTAGGTTCAAACTGGAATGGCATGGGCAGCAAAAAAACGATGGATTAAACCCAGATCTGTGACTGGGGGTGAATGTTTGACAATGTTCAGCATTCCGTCCATCACTTGTTGTTTTTGCATTTTTCGCCCTACGTGGGAAGGGTATGCCCAGACGTGGGTCCCGTGCTTCCCATGCCACTGGATTCAAGCTAGCCTGGCTGATGAGGGGTGAAACCCCGAAACCGGTCCCAGGATGCTTGTTTCCAGTCCAGGGAAGACCTGGCCTAGCAGTTCGGGCTGGACTGTTCCCATGGGGAACAGGGTCAAGACTGATTTGCATATGGCTAGGTTCAAACTGGAATGGCATGGGCAGTAAAAAAACGATGGATTAAACCCAGATCTGTGACTGGGGGTGAATGTTTGACAATGTTCAGCATTCCGTCCATCACTTGTTGTTTTTGCATTTTTCGCCCTACGTGGGAAGGGTATGCCCAGACGTGGGTCCCGTGCTTCCCATGCCACTGGATTCAAGCTAGCCTGGCTGATGAGGGGTGAAACCCCGAAACCGGTCCCAGGATGCTTGTTTCCAGTCCAGGGAAGACCTGGCCTAGCAGTTCGGGCTGGACTGTTCCCATGGGGAACAGGGTCAAGACTGATTTGGATATGGCTAGGTTCAAACTGGAATGGCATGGGCAGCAAAAAAACGAAGGATTAAACCCAGATCTGTGACTGGGGGTGAATGTTTGACAATGTTCAGCATTCCGTCCATCACTTGTTGTTTTTGCATTTTTCGCCCTACGTGGGAAGGGTATGCCCAGACGTGGGTCCCGTGCTTCCCATGCCACTGGATTCAAGCTAGCCTGGCTGATGAGGGGTGAAACCCCGAAACCGGTCCCAGGATGCTTGTTTCCAGGCCAGGGAAGACCTGGCCTAGCAGTTCGGGCTGGACTGTTCCCATGGGGAACAGGGTCAAGACTGATTTGCATATGGCTAGGTTCAAACTGGAATGGCATGGGCAGCAAAAAAACGATGGATTAAACCCAGATCTGTGACTGGGGGTGAATGTTTGACAATGTTCAGCATTCCGTCCATCACTTGTTGTTTTTGCATTTTTCGCCCTACGTGGGAAGGGTATGCCCAGACGTGGGTCCCGTGCTTCCCATGCCACTGGATTCAAGCTAGCCTGGCTGATGAGGGGTGAAACCCCGAAACCGGTCCCAGGATGCTTGTTTCCAGTCCAGGGAAGACCTGGCCTAGCAGTTCGGGCTGGACTGTTCCCATGGGGAACAGGGTCAAGACTGATTTGCATATGGCTAGGTTCAAACTGGAATGGCATGGGCAGCAAAAAAACGATGGATTAAACCCAGATCTGTGACTGGGGGTGAATGTTTGACAATGTTCAGCATTCCGTCCATCACTTGTTGTTTTTGCATTGTTGTTTTTGCATTTTTCGCCCTACGTGGGAAGGGTATGCCCAGACGTGGGTCCCGTGCTTCCCATGCCACTGGATTCAAGCTAGCCTGGCTGATGAGGGGTGAAACCCCGAAACCGGTCCCAGGATGCTTGTTTCCAGTCCAGGGAAGACCTGGCCTAGCAGTTCGGGCTGGACTGTTCCCATGGGGAACAGGGTCAAGACTGATTTGCATATGGCTAGGTTCAAACTGGAATGGCATGGGCAGCAAAAAAACGATGGATTAAACCCAGATCTGTGACTGGGGGTGAATGTTTGACAATGTTCAGCATTCCGTCCATCACTTGTTGTTTTTGCATTTTTCGCCCTACGTGGGAAGGGTATGCCCAGACGTGGGTCCCGTGCTTCCCATGCCACTGGATTCAAGCTAGCCTGGCTGATGAGGGGTGAAACCCCGAAACCGGTCCCAGGATGCTTGTTTCCAGTCCAGGGAAGACCTGGCCTAGCAGTTCGGGCTGGACTGTTCCCATGGGGAACAGGGTCAAGACTGATTTGCATATGGCTAGGTTCAAACTGGAATGGCATGGGCAGCAAAAAAACGATGGATTAAACCCAGATCTGTGACTGGGGGTGAATGTTTGACAATGTTCAGCATTCCGTCCATCACTTGTTGTTTTTGCATTTTTCGCCCTACGTGGGAAGGGTATGCCCAGACGTGGGTCCCGTGCTTCCCATGCCACTGGATTCAAGCTAGCCTGGCTGATGAGGGGTGAAACCCTGAAACCGGTCCCAGGATGCTTGTTTCCAGTCCAGGGAAGACCTGGCCTAGCAGTTCGGGCTGGACTGTTCCCATGGGGAACAGGGTCAAGACTGATTTGCATATGGCTAGGTTCAAACTGGAATGGCATGGGCAGCAAAAAAACGATGGATTAAACCCAGATCTGTGACTGGGGGTGAATGTTTGACAATGTTCAGCATTCCGTCCATCACTTGTTGTTTTTGCATTTTTCGCCCTACGTGGGAAGGGTATGCCCAGACGTGGGTCCCGTGCTTCCCATGCCACTGGATTCAAGCTAGCCTGGCTGATGAGGGGTGAAACCCCGAAACCGGTCCCAGGATGCTTGTTTCCAGTCCAGGGAAGACCTGGCCTAGCAGTTCGGGCTGGACTGTTCCCATGGGGAACAGGGTCAAGACTGATTTGCATATGGCTAGGTTCAAACTGGAATGGCATGGGCAGCAAAAAAACGATGGATTAAACCCAGATCTGTGACTGGGGGTGAATGTTTGACAATGTTCAGCATTCCGTCCATCACTTGTTGTTTTTGCATTTTTCGCCCTACGTGGGAAGGGTATGCCCAGACGTGGGTCCCGTGCTTCCCATGCCACTGGATTCAAGCTAGCCTGGCTGATGAGGGGTGAAACCCCGAAACCGGTCCCAGGATGCTTGTTTCCAGTCCAGGGAAGACCTGGCCTAGCAGTTCGGGCTGGACTGTTCCCATGGGGAACAGGGTCAAGACTGATTTGCATATGGCTAGGTTCAAACTGGAATGGCATGGGCAGCAAAAAAACGATGGATTAAACCCAGATCTGTGACTGGGAGTGAATGTTTGACAATGTTCAGCATTCCGTCCATCACTTGTTGTTTTTGCATTTTTCGCCCTACGTGGGAAGGGTATGCCCAGACGTGGGTCCCGTGCTTCCCATGCCACTGGATTCAAGCTAGCCTGGCTGATGAGGGGTGAAACCCCGAAACCGGTCCCAGGATGCTTGTTTCCAGTCCAGGGAAGACCTGGCCTAGCAGTTCGGGCTGGACTGCTCCCATGGGGAACAGGGTCAAGACTGATTTGCATATGGCTAGGTTCAAACTGGAATGGCATGGGCAGCAAACAAACGATGGATTAAACCCAGATCTGTGACTGGGGGTGAATGTTTGACAATGTTCAGCATTCCGTCCATCACTTGTTGTTTTTGCATTTTTCGCCCTACGTGGGAAGGGTATGCCCAGACGTGGGTCCCGTGCTTCCCATGCCACTGGATTCAAGCTAGCCTGGCTGATGAGGGGTGAAACCCCGAAACCGGTCCCAGGATGCTTGTTTCCAGTCCAGGGAAGACCTGGCCTAGCAGTTCGGGCTGGACTGTTCCCATGGGGAACAGGGTCAAGACTGATTTGCATATGGCTAGGTTCAAACTGGAATGGCATGGGCAGTAAAAAAACGATGGATTAAACCCAGATCTGTGACTGGGGGTGAATGTTTGACAATGTTCAGCATTCCGTCCATCACTTGTTGTTTTTGCATTTTTCGCCCTACGTGGGAAGGGTATGCCCAGACGTGGGTCCCGTGCTTCCCATGCCACTGGATTCAAGCTAGCCTGGCTGATGAGGGGTGAAACCCCGAAACCGGTCCCAGGATGCTTGTTTCCAGTCCAGGGAAGACCTGGCCTAGCAGTTCGGGCTGGACTGTTCCCATGGGGAACAGGGTCAAGACTGATTTGGATATGGCTAGGTTCAAACTGGAATGGCATGGGCAGCAAAAAAACGATGGATTAAACCCAGATCTGTGACTGGGGGTGAATGTTTGACAATGTTCAGCATTCCGTCCATCACTTGTTGTTTTTGCATTTTTCGCCCTACGTGGGAAGGGTATGCCCAGACGTGGGTCCCGTGCTTCCCATGCCACTGGATTCAAGCTAGCCTGGCTGATGAGGGGTGAAACCCCGAAACCGGTCCCAGGATGCTTGTTTCCAGTCCAGGGAAGACCTGGCCTAGCAGTTCGGGCTGGACTGTTCCCATGGGGAACAGGGTCAAGACTGATTTGCATATGGCTAGGTTCAAACTGGAATGGCATGGGCAGCAAAAAAACGATGGATTAAACCCAGATCTGTGACTGGGGGTGAATGTTTGACAATGTTCAGCATTCCGTCCATCACTTGTTGTTTTTGCATTTTTCGCCCTACGTGGGAAGGGTATGCCCAGACGTGGGTCCCGTGCTTCCCATGCCACTGGATTCAAGCTAGCCTGGCTGATGAGGGGTGAAACCCCGAAACCGGTCCCAGGATGCTTGTTTCCAGTCCAGGGAAGACCTGGCCTAGCAGTTCGGGCTGGACTGTTCCCATGGGGAACAGGGTCAAGACTGATTTGCATATGGCTAGGTTCAAACTGGAATGGCATGGGCAGCAAAAAAACGATGGATTAAACCCAGATCTGTGACTGGGGGTGAATGTTTGACAATGTTCAGCATTCCGTCCATCACTTGTTGTTTTTGCATTTTTCGCCCTACGTGGGAAGGGTATGCCCAGACGTGGGTCCCGTGCTTCCCATGCCACTGGATTCAAGCTAGCCTGGCTGATGAGGGGTGAAACCCCGAAACCGGTCCCAGGATGCTTGTTTCCAGTCCAGGGAAGACCTGGCCTAGCAGTTCGGGCTGGACTGTTCCCATGGGGAACAGGGTCAAGACTGATTTGCATATGGCTAGGTTCAAACTGGAATGGCATGGGCAGCAAAAAAACGATGGATTAAACCCAGATCTGTGACTGGGGGTGAATGTTTGACAATGTTCAGCATTCCGTTCATCACTTGTTGTTTTTGCATTTTTCGCCCTACGTGGGAAGGGTATGCCCAGACGTGGGTCCCGTGCTTCCCATGCCACTGGATTCAAGCTAGCCTGGCTGATGAGGGGTGAAACCCCGAAACCGGTCCCAGGATGCTTGTTTCCAGTCCAGGGAAGACCTGGCCTAGCAGTTCGGGCTGGACTGTTCCCATGGGGAACAGGGTCAAGACTGATTTGCATATGGCTAGGTTCAAACTGGAATGGCATGGGCAGCAAAAAAACGATGGATTAAACCCAGATCTGTGACTGGGGGTGAATGTTTGACAATGTTCAGCATTCCGTCCATCACTTGTTGTTTTTGCATTTTTCGCCCTACGTGGGAAGGGTATGCCCAGACGTGGGTCCCGTGCTTCCCATGCCACTGGATTCAAGCTAGCCTGGCTGATGAGGGGTGAAACCCCGAAACCGGTCCCAGGATGCTTGTTTCCAGTCCAGGGAAGACCTGGCCTAGCAGTTCGGGCTGGACTGTTCCCATGGGGAACAGGGTCAAGACTGATTTGCATATGGCTAGGTTCAAACTGGAATGGCATGGGCAGCAAAAAAACGATGGATTAAACCCAGATCTGTGACTGGGGGTGAATGTTTGACAATGTTCAGCATTCCGTCCATCACTTGTTGTTTTTGCATTTTTCGCCTTACGTGGGAAGGGTATGCCCAGACGTGGGTCCCGTGCTTCCCATGCCACTGGATTCAAGCTAGCCTGGCTGATGAGGGGTGAAACCCTGAAACCGGTCCCAGGATGCTTGTTTCCAGTCCAGGGAAGACCTGGCCTAGCAGTTCGGGCTGGACTGTTCCCATGGGGAACAGGGTCAAGACTGATTTGCATATGGCTAGGTTCAAACTGGAATGGCATGGGCAGCAAAAAAACGATGGATTAAACCCAGATCTGTGACTGGGGGTGAATGTTTGACAATGTTCAGCATTCCGTCCATCACTTGTTGTTTTTGCATTTTTCGCCCTACGTGGGAAGGGTATGCCCAGACGTGGGTCCCGTGCTTCCCATGCCACTGGATTCAGGCTAGCCTGGCTGATGAGGGGTGAAACCCCGAAACCGGTCCCAGGATGCTTGTTTCCAGTCCAGGGAAGACCTGGCCTAGCAGTTCGGGCTGGACTGTTCCCATGGGGAACAGGGTCAAGACTGATTTGCATATGGCTAGGTTCAAACTGGAATGGCATGGGCAGCAAAAAAACGATGGATTAAACCCAGATCTGTGACTGGGGGTGAATGTTTGACAATGTTCAGCATTCCGTCCATCACTTGTTGTTTTTACATATTTTTCCTAACCAGACATTGATCCAGAGCTATAGAAAAAAAACACAAAGGGGGAAAGACGGAGAGAAAACAGTAAAAAGGAGAAAGGGGGAAAAAACAAGAACCTTCAAGAATGAAATGAAGGGACATAGGAACTATAGTGGTGGATGTCCTGTGAAATGAAGGGTGGAGTTAGGGGGTGAGTGGAGGCACAATAATTTACCACTCCTATGGCGGCAAAACCTTCGTTGGCACAGTTATGACACATCATTTAGAGAATTAGTGATTAATTAAATCTGCAATAACTATGCCATAATAATATTTGATGCCCACAACAATAAACATTGGCAAAGCAAACAGGCCTGGTTCATATTTAGAACTTTAAAAATCCAAGACAAAAATAATTGCTTTCTGTTGAAAACGCAACTGTGAGCTAAATAATTCTATATGTATTGATTCAGTGTAATTTTGAGATCTATAATAGACCATTATAAGAAATTGGGTTGTTAGTGGCATAGGATTTGCGTCCTTCACAATCTATACGTCTGCAACTTTCTCCTTCCTGGGAACCAAATACCCCATTGTAGTACGTGACTCTCTCAAGGTAGGGAAGCTGAGTACAACAGGGCCTACTCATGGGAAGTGGTGGGGACTAGTGCTTCAGCTCGCTGGTAGACAACCACACTGAAATAATCATTGTTTAGTCAGCGCTTTTTCTTACAAAAAGTACATTACTATACACTGACTACTAAATACTATGCATTAGTTTACAACCATCTGTAAATAGGCAGATGGAAATATCTTCGGTGATACCCCAGAACAGTTGCTGTAATCGTAACTTACAGTACTCCTATTGCTATGCACAGACACAAGACCTTAGAGTCATGGACGTCTATTCATCAAAATGTTAGGGGTAGCGGAAGTGACATCGCTTGCCCTTTGACCCACTGACATCACGGGAAGTGACATCACACAACATCAGGCTTGGTGCAATACAGAATGTGATGTTTGTGACTTGGATCCTGATGACATCACAGGGCGTGGTACCATTGAATTAAAACTAAACTCTCTGCACAATTAAACAAATTTAATATTAATCATATTCAAAAAAAGTGGTTAAGGAAGGTATTTCTGTTATAGTAACCAAGCCTAAACTAATTAGGACTGCTACCATGATATGTTAGAGATGAAGACGTTACATTCCCATGGGCAGATATCATATGCAGTCAGCCGATATCCAATGACAGCCCAGAAAAAGCCCCAAATGTCTATGCACAATGCAGCCAGGAGCTGTCCTCAGGCACACAGTCTGGGCTGTATGGCAGAAGGCGTCCTTCATTATCCCAGAACAGACAAAGGAAAGGCAGCAGCAGCACAAGCTGTCCCAATCACACAACGCAGATACAAAACGGGCAGCTATAATGGAAGAAATTGTGATGGAGCCTGCGCTACTACTCGCCTATTGAGCAGGACTCTTACATTACGCCTCCCTTAGAAAATGCTTCACTCCATAGGCTTTCTTTAGTCAGTGGACTAGAAATCATTGCAACCAGTGCCTTAAACCTTGAAAAGCAGATCTCTCTCTCTCTCGTGGGCTCTCCTTCTTCATCCTTTATAAACGGGAGTAAGGCATAACTATTCGAACAGTATCCCAATCCTGCTGAAATATTACTTGGCACTGCCCCTAGTATGCTGAATAGTTTGTTTTCTAGCCAGCGGCCAGATATACCAGGGCTTGACTTATTGGTTTGCTTAATGTGACAACTTACAAGTTTCATTGATGATTCAGTTAAGCACACTTTTCGACACCTGCATACAATACCCAAGGTATATACCAATTTCAGTGCCAGAATCACAATTCCCCAGATAGGCATATGCAAAGAGGTTTTGGGTCTTTCCAGAATACAACAGGGCGAAACAGAAGTCACTGTGGTGTGGGTCCCTGAACTGGACATCAAGCACTGGTCCTAGAGTAAACGGAGAAAGCAGTCCATGAGTTATGGTAGCGTAGTATGATCATGGCCACCTTCATCAAGCTCTGATGGCAAGGGAAAAGTCTGTCTAATGGCAGTGGGACTGACCCAGTATCTATAATTAGACCAAAGGGGAATAGATGTCAGTGGTATGCAAGAGGTGCCACCTAAATTAGCTCCCAAACCCCACCTGGCTGACAATCCTGCTGCACTACTGATAATTCACAATACCATGCTCACACACAGCTCTACCTATGCACCTTCATCATGCTCCGTAGCATTGCTGCAAAAACTCTGTAAGTTTTGCAAGCAATAGACTGAAGCACTCGGGCCTCATTTACAAGAAACTGGCACATCAGCATTGATGTACCAGTTTCCTGGCACCAGCCCCAGACCCCTTAACGATGCCATGGTAGTGCTGTATTTATGATACCGCGCTCCATGGTGTACAATTCTACAGATGCACCAGAAATTCTCACGCATCTATTGGTGCAAAAGTGGCAGAGTGCTGGAATAGCATTGATAATCTGACCCCAATCCAGTAATGCGAGGAGGGTCCCATGTTACAAAGCCCAGTCTCACTTTGACGCCTGCTCTGAGCAGGCGTTAAAAAAGTGACCCTGTGAAGGTGCAGAATGGCACAGGGAAATGTATTCACTGCGACAGTTCTAAGTGACTTTTAACGTGGAAATGCCCACCTTGCATACATTATACCAGACGTATTTGTGGGGCACTGTAGGGAGCTGCTTGCGCAGCAGCAGTGTCACAAAAAAGTGATGCTACTGGGGCTCAAGGGGCTTTTAAATTAGCCCCTCAGTCTTCTGCCAACAATGGGAGCTGCACACAGCTGGGCACATTGATCCTTCCTCGAAGCACCCTCAGGATTCCAGGTAGATATCCAAACACAGTTTTCTTTGTACCTTAATTCTACCACAGATCCCTGCTATTTTAAGTGCTGTAACTCACACCTTTACTAGTGCAGCTCAGGCCTTGTCTGCAGAATGCCTACTACTCCTGTTTCCCACACACATCTCTGCCATAGCAGCTCTGTTGAATAGCCTGAGTCCAATGAATCTGCACACAGCAGTGCTATTGCATGTCAGTCTAGACCAGAGGTCTCCAAACTTTGCAATGCCGCGCCCCCCCAGTTCAAAAATAAAAATCATTGGGCCCCCCCCTTCAGAATTTTTCACAATTATTTTATAAACATGGCAATGTTTAAATATGTCTAACCCTATTTAAACATTGCAGTTAAGTACTGTTACCTTTTTAAAACTGCAATAACATGCTTCTGCTTAAAACAAAGGCCTGTTATCTGTATAATATTTATTTTGGCCAGAGTCTGGGGCCCCCCTGGGATCACTTCAGGCCCCCCTAGGGGGGCCCGCCCCCCAGTTTGAAGACCTCTGGTCTAGACCCTGATATGCCAGTGCTGGAATCAAGAATGTTCTGTCTCCTGGTTTTCAATACCCATATTATTCCATAAAGGTCCACATCATCACAATCTACACCAGCAGTTACACACAGCAGGCATATTAGTCCACTGGGTGTCCCATTAGGAATGGAAATGCAGTGCTCAGATTTCACACTGACCTTATCAATACATTAATTCACCCATATGGAGTATTACTAGCAGCATTTTGTAAATAAGAAAGGTAGGATTGTCTTTAAAGAGAAAGTAGCCCAGGATTTTCAGTGACCACTTTTAACGTGCTACCGGTGCTTAGTAAGGTGTCTGAAAAAATCAATAAAAGTGACACATAACCGAAAGCCCTGCGTTTTGTAAGTAGGAGCAGCCAAATCCTTGCTCTAAAAATATGTGTTTGTGACAAGTTTGTGTAGCAGTGTGGAAATACACAGCACACCACACAAGAAGTTTAAGTCAAGAGAGAATTTTATTGGCCACAGTCTTTAACAGCCCCTCACAGAAACTGCCTCTCTTAGAACAGTCGACATCCTTCATAGCTCTACATTTCATGTGTCTATTACCTAGAACACTGAATGCGGAATGTAGAAGAATGAACACATCATCACGGTCTGTAAGGGAGCCAACAGGGAGTTGTGATAAAACATTAAGCAATCTTCCTTATTTTGTTGCTTAATATTGTATGGTCATTTACAATGTGCTTTCCATGCTCCTTTTGAGGGCGAAAGTGCTTTCTGGATTGTTGAGACAGAAACTGCTCTGTATGCACTACTTCTAGTGTTATATTTCCCTGAAAGGTCACTGGAGGCCTCCAAATTCCTGTTGAGTTTGCAGCCTCTATTAACAGCATGTCTGAAAGTTGCCTGGAACCTTTAAGTAGGAAAACCAGATGCTTTCCATAGGGTTTGTAAATGAGGAGGAAGTGTTGTTTGAGCTCCCTCCCTCATGAACAGAATGTTGCACCAGCATTAGTTAGACACAGCAGTGCACCCAGATGTGCGGAGGGCGATGACACCAGAAGTGGGTTCAGTGGCGTGGCTTGAATGGTGGTAAAACACAGCAAAATATCATTTTTTTCCTTTAACAGGTAACAGCATATAAAATTATGCCGTTCAGCTTATCCTTAACTGCGAGACAGTGGTTCATTGGTTTTAAATGTTTAGAGGTACATATATAAAATAAGCATTTGCAATGCAATAGGTCTCGCATTTGCAAGAGTTAGAGCTATTGGTGCTATAAATGCCTAATTGGATTTTCTTGCCACATAAATTGGTCAACCCTGCCTTATAATTTGATACATTCCTGGCATAGAAATCCAGGGGCCCTGCATATTACTAAATCACTCCCATTTAGTCTTTTTCCTTTTTCTGCAGCAAAAAATTATAATGTTGCGGTTAGAAATGGGGTAGTCAGGTTACCCCCTGTCCAAGCAAGCACCCTCTCTCTAGTCAGGGTAAGTCACACACAATCCAAATTATCCTGTGCCCACCCTCTGGTAGCGCGGCACTGAGCAGTCAGCCTTAACTTAGAAGGCAATGTGTAAAGCATTTGTGCAATAAATCATGCAATAACACAGTATAACACCACAAAAATACACCACACAGTGTTTAGAAAAATGTAGGATATGTATCTGGTTAAATGCAGGTCAAAACAATCAAGTTTCAATAAGTACACATTGAAATAGCATTTAGAAAATTATAAAAAAAAGAGTCTTTAGTCTTTAAAAAGCAACAAGTGTCTCTTGCAAGCACAAACTACCTGGTTTGCATTCAAATAAATTCTCTGCAAGGGACCACAGAGAAGGAGATGCATGGAGAACGGGGAGGTGTGCGTTGGTTTATCTGGGCGCACACAGATGATGTGTCAATGATTTTCCACTCAGGGAAGGCTTTGTGTTGATTTCAGGCGCGTTGTCTTGAATCCTCTTCGGGTTGCGGGGTTTTTGGACACCCCGGGGATAATGCGAAGAAATCCTGGGCATGCAGGAGGAAGTCACAGGAGCCACATCGATAAGGTGGGTGATGCAGGGAAATTTCTGTTGCACGGCAGGCACTGCGTCGATTCTTCTCAGGAAGTCGGGCAGCGTCGTACCAGCATGGCTATGCATCGATCCAGTGGGCCGTGCGTCGAAGTTCCGGTCGCAACACTGGTGCTGCATCGATCTCCACTTGGGAAGTCATGCTGCGTCGATCCGGTTTGGCGTGCAGTGATTTTCTCATCATGATGCAGACTATGCATCGTTTCTTGAAAGCTGTGCATTCAATTTTCGCTGCACAAGGAGTTCTTTGCAGCGATGAACTCTTTTTGGCCCTGAGACTTCAAGGAACAGGAGGCAAGCTCTATCCAAGCCCTTGGAGAGCACTTCTCAGCACAGCCAGAGGAAAGCAAGGCAGCAGGGTAACAGCAGGGCAGCAGTCCTTTGCAAAAAAGCAGACAGGTGAGCCCTTTGGGCAGCCAGGCAGTTCTTCCTGGCAGGTTGCAGGTTCTAGTGCAGAGTTTCTTTCCCAGGAAGTGTCTTACTTCAGAAGTGTCTTCATTGGTAGGGTCAGGGACCCTGCTTAAATACCCAAATGTGCCTTTGAAGTGGGGGAGACTTCAAAGAGTGGCTTAGAAGTGCACAAGGACCCCTTTCAGGTCCATCCTTTCTGCCAGGGTCCCAATAGGGGGTGTGGCAGTCCATTGTGTGAGGGCAGGACACAGTCGTTTCACATGTAAGTGTCAGGCCCTCCACCCTCTAGCCCAGAAAGACCCATTCATTATGCAGATGTGTGTAAGTGCGACTGAGTATCCAGTGTTTGGGGTTGTCTGAGTGAATGCACAAGGGAGCTGTCAACTAAAGCTAGCCAGACGTGGATTGTAAGGTACAGAAGGATTTGAGTGTAGAGAAATGCTCACTTTCTAAAAATAGCATTTTAAAAATAGTAATATAAAATCCAACTTCACCAGTAAGCAGGATTTTCTATTACCATTCTGGCCATACTAAATATGACCTGGCTACTCCTTTCCGATCAGAATCTACCACTCAAACAGTATATGAGGGTAGCCCTAATGCTTTCCTATGAAAGGAGCAGGCCTCACAGCACTGTAAAACGAACTTAGGAGTGTTACACTACCAGGACATATAGAACACACATGTTCATGTCCTGCCTTTTACCTACATAGCACCCTGGTTTCTGGACTACCTAGGGCCTACCTTAGGAGTGATTTATATGTAGAAAAAGGGGAGTTTAAGGCTTGGTAACTACTTCTAAATGCCATGTCGAAGTTGCAGTGAAACAGCACACACAGGCCCTGCAATGGCAGGCCTGAGACATGGTTAGGGGGCTACTTATGTGGGTGGCACAACCAGTGCTGCAGCCCACTAGTAGCATTTAATTTACAGGCCCTGGGCAGATGTAGTGCACTTGACTAGGGACTTACAAGTAAATTAAATAAGCCAATTGGGTATGAGCCAATATCACTATGTTTTAGCAAGAAAGCATATGCACTTTAGCACTGATTAGCAGTGGTAAAGTGCGCAGAGTCCTAGAGAAAGCAAAAATGAGGTCAGAAAAATAGGAGGAGGAAGGCAAAAAGTTTAGGGGTAACCCTGCAGAAAGGCCATTTCCAACAGTTGCCATTTAGCATCCTAATTTAAATCTGCCATGTTAATTCCACTAGAATACCACTTTCACCACCCCACCATCGGAGTTACTGGCTGGCTAACACAATTCCCAAACAAGACACAAGGCAGCCACGGAGGAGTAACAAGAAAAATAAACTTCAAGGGTCACCCAAACATATCAAGTGTTCAAACAGTCATAGTGTAGTAAGGATGTTACGTTGGCCTGAACCATGGTCATAATTGCAATAAGGAGAGATTAATAAAGCATATACAATCATCATGTTAACCCAATGGTACCAGCATTCCGGCTGGATGCACTGACTTTGGTTTTAAAAGCAGACAGTATTCGAAGGCATAAGGTAAGAACAAAAAGAGCGACGGCACTCACCTCGCTTTATAGAATATTAAGATGTGCAATGGTTCTCCACTACGTGGCACATTCATACCTAAAGCACGTGTACCTTCACCTAGAAATCCATGAGATGAATGTGTTTCATAACGTTGGCTTGAATTAAAAAAGTGAGCAAAACTAAAGAAAAAACACATTCATAGTTCTGGATGAGAGACAAATTTGTCAGCATAATTTTGATTAAAAAGCCGGCTTTTAGTACTAACCTCCATGGCACGAAAAAGTACATATCAACATTAAGACGCTTAATGAGCTGTTATGCTGACCTTAAAGTACACGTTTTACAACAGTCAATGCAAGCGAAAGTAGCGACTTTCGCAAATCTCAAAGGAAGCGTCCATGAAACTAACATGCAGGTCTGAAAACCTCAGGATGCGTTCCAGGGAACGTTCAAAAGCTGCCATGCTCCGGAGTAGCGGGGTCCCCTGCATGGTGCCATGCATAATTTACTTCAAAACTGCCTTTTCGTTCGTGAAAGTTTACCCTTCATGATATACACCCACAAGATCACACGCCCTGCTGGAAAGGGTTGGCACGGTAAAAAGCACGTGTCACCACAGTAAAGTCTCTTGTTAATGTAGATTTAGTGACAGGAAAGCCTACCCTGGACCGGAGCAGCTACAGTCAAAAAGCTAAAACAAATAAAATTGCTAAACCAATGGTTCCGCCTTGAGAAATAACAACTTCCTAAGTGAGTAAAATAAGAGGTTTTGAATGGGATAAAATAACTAATTAGATAAACAGATATATATTTAAAATTACTTATGGAAATTGGCTTGCCCAATGGCGATCCTGAGTACGAGGAGCCTCTTCAGAATTATTTATATTTATTGTGGCCATCGCAGCAGAGTTAGTCTCAAATCAATAAGCTGGCTGCTAGAATCAGTCCCGTAGTTGTGGCTTAACAGCTAGAGCGGCTGACTTTTAAACTGGGGTACTGGGTTCCAGTCTCCCTCTCAGCAGGATACTAAACATCCTGCAAATGTTAAGGAAAAAATTAAAAAAAGCCACGCCATACTTTGATATGTTAGGAGGGGCAAGCAGTGATGAAGAGGTTGGGGCACAAACAGGTGCCCTCTGGCATTTGATCTTGGTCAGATAACAGCATGATTTACAGTCTTGTTTTCAGAGCTGGAGCTAAGGTCAGAGAAAGAATGCTTTACAAATGAAAAGGGAAGCTTCATCAAACAAGTGCATGAAACCAAGAAAAAAAGTCTCTCAAAGAATAGATTAATTCAACAAAGCCTAGTTATACAGTAGTTAGTCCCTGCTCTCAAACTAAAAAAGGAGGAACAAAGAGGCATGACTGACCACAAGCAAGCAGGGATTTTAAATGACACTGAAACAACAAATGAATGGGCAGTAAGCTCACAGAAGTATACAAGAGGGCTTATGCTCGATCTAAAAAGATATTAGCTATGTTGCTGTTGAGGTTTGTCAGGGGCTGTAATTGCTGCACAATAATATTACTAAGGTGGAGGAAATTCTGTGGAGTCTGCTCTATGGTTAGACTTTTCACCATAAAACAAAGGAGTTTAAGATGACACAAAACTCTAAGGCCCGTATTTATACTCCGTTTGCGCCGAATTTGCGTCGTTTTTTTCGACGCAAATTCGGCGCAAAACTAACGCCATATTTATACTTTGGCGTTAGACGCGTCTAGCGCCAAAGTATTGGCAAATAGCGTCATTTTTTTGCGTGAACGCCTTCCTTGCGTTAATGAGATGCAAGGAAGGCGTTCCCGTCTAAAAAAATGACGGCGACGCAAATGCGTCGTATTTATACTCCCGGGCAAAAATCACGCCCGGGAGTTGGCGGGTCAAAAAACCCCACATTTGCGCCACTATTTAACGCCTGGGTCAGGGTAGGCGTTAAGGGGCCTGTGGGCTCAAAATGAGCCCACAGGTGCCCTCCCCTGCCCCCAGGGACCCCCCCCTGCCACCCCTGCCCACCCCAGGAGGACACCCAAGGATGGAGGGACCCACCCCAGGGACATTCAGGTAAGTTCAGGTAAGTATAATTTTTTATATATTTTTTTTTTTTTTGGGTGGCATAGGGGGGCCTTATTTGTGCCCCCCTACATGCCACTATGCCCAATGACCATGCCCAGGGGACACAAGTCCCCTGGGCATGGCCATTGGGCAAGGGGGCATGACTCCTGTCTTTACTAAGACAGGAGTCATGAAATGGCGTCTGGGCGTCGTAAAAAAATGGCGCAAATCGGGTTGAGGCGATTTTTTTGCCTCAACCTGACTTGCCCCATTTTAAGACGCCCTAACGTCATTTTTGCCCAACGCCGGCGCTGCCTGGTCTACGTGGTTTTTTTCCACGCACACCAGGCAGCGCCGGTCTGCTTGCGCCGGCTAACGCCATTCCATAAATACGGCACCCGCATGGCGCTTCAGAATGGCGTTAGACGGCGCTAAATTTTTTGACGCTAAACTGCGTTAGCGCAGTTTAGCGTCAAAAAGTATAAATATGGGCCTAAATAAATCAAGAACCGTGCTCATTGGTAGAGAGGCCTCCTGCCCTGAGCAGCTTATAGAGAGCTACTCTACCCAGCTCCTTCCTCTTACGGACACTCAGTGGCAGGTGTATTGTGATACAAACACACCACACCACAGAGCACAATCAAGCGCTTTGAAGTTTACAATAGACTTGTATTACATAAATTGTTCATGTGACTCTAGGTTCCCAGTCACAACATTATCAAAGTTTCTAATTGCAGCTCACACAGGGTGTCTGGCAAATATAGGCAACACAGTTGAAAACCATTTCACTACTGTCACTCAGATCTGGTATGATGGAAACAATGGATGAATTGAATCAGTGTAATTTAAAGTCTCTCAAACTGCGCCACACATAGGGAGAACATGAGATAAAAATACAGTTCTCTTTTGCATTTTTATCTCATACCCATTCTATATCAAGAATTAAGTTGTGAACAACAGTGGCATCTGGGCTAGAAATGCGTCCACAGTGAGGAAAACGTGAGTAGAAAGGATTTTTTTAAACTAGAATTTCTCTATCCATTTTCATCTCTCTATTTATTTCTACAGGAAGATTTAAACATATATCATGGGACCACGGATTCTTTCCCTCACGCTTGAGATGGCAATAGGAATTTTGCCACTATAGGAGGCATATGAGGCACAGCCAGATGGGTAGAGGGCTGGATCAAGAGGTGGCACAGAGAGCTGCACCAGGGGCGTATGAGGCATGAGATAGATGGGAAAAGGACTCTCACCAGGCAGAGGACTCTCACCAGGCATGTGTGGGGCTGAATTCAGGTGGGAAAAGGGCTGTAAAAGGGCAAGTAAGGGTAAGGCAGCAGCAGGGGCTGTGTGGGCATGTCATTGGGTAGTAGATTTGCTTTGAATGGTTGGCACGAGGGTGGTGGATATCATAATGTCATGGTAAAATAAGACCTCTCACAGGCCTCAAGGCAGCAAGACAACAAATTCTCAGGGAAATAGCAGGCAAAGGAAACTGTGACCTCATTGTGCTTGAAGAGTAGTTTATTCTCAATTAACCTAGCTGTTACATTAATGACCCCATTAGAAGAAAAGTTGAGCAGGCCAGGCTCTGATTTGAATCCATCAGTTGTAGAGTACACAAAGCAAACTGCAGTGATCTCCTCTGTTCCCTCTCTGGCCTCAAAACATAGGCCCTCATTATGAACATGGCAGGAAACAACATTCCGCTGGGCCGGCGGGCGGAAACAGTAGTTCCGCCCACCGGCCCAGCACAATGCCGGGCCTGGACATTGCAGACGGCTCCACATGGAGCCATCTTCAATGCCTCAGTGCTGCGGGTGCAGCAGCACCTGTCGGGCAAATCACTGCCCTTAAATTGGGCAGTGACCTGCGTGATAGGGCTGTACACGGGGGCCCCTGCACTGCCCATGGCAAGTGAATGGACAGTGCAGGGGCCCCCAGGAGGGCCATGGAGCACCCCTTCTGCCAGCCTTTTCCTGGAGGGTGAAACCGCCAAGGAATGGCTGGTGGAACAGGGGTTCTTTATGCCCTATCGGATGAAGAATTCTGTCATCGTCAGGCAGCCTGGCGGCAGTAGCCTGGCAGTTTTGGAGGGCCCCCTGTGGCGGTCCCCTCTATGTTGCGGTCAAGACCGCCATGCCGGTGCGGGAAATTTCCGCCACCGCCAGCATGGTGGTATCGACCGCCAAGTTCATAATGACCCCCATAATGCTAGGCTTGATCTTCATCCTGGATGTAGCTGGGTCCTATTCTTTCCATCACACATTGTTAATGCATCTCTACAGACCCCTTAGGTTTGTATCACATTACTTCTCTGTGATTCAGGAAGGAAATCTGCATGTACCTGAGAATGCAGCTGTGCTCGCAGCTGTCTTGGCAGGGGGTTACACATCTTTGAGGATGCACCTGTACTAAAGGTGAGGCTAGACAGTTACTGAGACTAGAACAGTAGATGGGCCTGAATGTCAGTGAGATAGTGCTGCACTAAGATTGAGCCTTGGCAGGGGAAATGTGTATCCCAGAGCCTGCATGTGTATCCTTTAGTTGGGTGAGGCAGTGGAACTTCATGTTCAGGAAAATAGAAACAGACCATGAGCCTGAAGGCACTTGGTTTTAGCATATGTGAAACACTTCCCTGGAATGGACATCCTGAGGTATTACATAACTGACAACAAAGTTGTAAAAGGGGTCTGTGCTTCAGTAAGAGGAGGCACGGATTTAGAGTGGCACATATCACAAGAAAGTAAACAGAATCATTGCCTTTTCTGATGCTGAAAGGGAGGGCTCCTTTGGCGAATTGACTACTTTGCTAGAAGTGCTGAATATCCTTGCATCATTCCATTCACGGTGCTTGAGTCTTTTGAGCACTGCTAGAGGTCACGATACAGCATGGACACATTTCTAATGAGAGCTAACAATGTTGCTCAGAATATGATAAAAACACACTGAAGTATCAACCATTTGTTTCCTAACATTATCAGATTTGAGCTCCTTTGGATATTGTTTGTGTGGGTATCATGGTAAGGAAGATAATAAAGGATGAAAAGCTGAATGCACCTAGTGTGTTAGAACTGCTGACTTTTAATTCAGCTCTTTCAACATTAGCCCAATGAGCTACCTCACCAAACACATGTTCATGTCACATAAACTTAAAAGTTACAGTTTTTATTTTTTTCTAATGATGTGCTCCAATAAAAGCTTAAATGATTCCTTTTTATTTTAAAATGGGCTATTTTCCAGACATTCAACCAGCAAATGAAGGAGGGTATAGGCTTTTTACTTCACGTGTGACAGACTAGGAAACAGGAGGAAGTATGGGACATGCTCTCATCACAAACTATCTCCACCCCCTTTGGACATGGTCCTTTAAACTGCCACAAAACTATGTTCTAGGTTAATCACAGAATATTTTATGAGTATCATGCTCACACATTTTCTACTCATGCAGAACTGAGAAAACCTCATAACTGGACAACGTGAGTTCCGCTGCAGAATAATGGTCCAACTTTAAATGAATATGTGGTCACATAATCTAAAGCTCAACCTACACACACACCATTCCCAGTTAAAAGGACCCCAGAAACGACTTCAAGAGAAAATATCAGAAAACAAGGAGTACTTTAACATGAGGTTGATGCAAAACTAAAAAACGTGCGAATGCACTTATCGAAAAGGCTAACATAACTTTTGGAACAATAATGCACCTTTATGAAAGACACTGAAAAATTAATATTTCTAAGCAAACACATGGGGTCCTTCCTATTCATGAAAAAGTAGTACTGGGGGGGCCAGGGAAATGTATTACACGTTTCTGAATTCAGCAATTCCGACAGAAATCAGTTCACCTAGTGCATTGTTTCCACCTGGATTCCATTGACCATCGTGATTCCTAAATTTTGTTTTCATCCCCGTAGTACAGAGTTCTCCGTGATGGAAAACTCTGTTCAGTGGGAATGCAGTCCCTATTGCAAATGCACTTTTTTGTGTTTTTTCTGAGTGGAAACTTTTTTACCAGTTAAAAAACCCCTTCCTTGACAGCGCTTAGAATGCGAGGTTGATCAGTTCTCCTTGATTTAACACCCATCCCATTTCTAGGATGGAAACATGTTTGATCGTAGTAAGAGAATGCGAACAAAATTCAATGTTTTTGAGTGTTTCAAGGTAAAGTATGCCTTAAAATAGCCCTTTTCCCACCCTTTCAGTCGATTTGCACGGTAGGCACAAGCACGGCAGGGAGTGGTAGAGATCTCCTTTCCGTAAACGGGCTCACGCCTTCCAGGAATCACTTTGTGAAACCCTCCGTATTGAAAGGAAATTCGGTCATAAACCTAAGTTAACAACCAGTTTACCTTTGCCAACAGGGCCTATGGGTATTATGTTATAGAAATAATTGTTTGAGCAAGGTTCATATAAAAAAACATTTTAAAGGAATCAGACGCTCTGAAATCCACTGGAAATATTTTGTAGTATCTATACACCATACTCCAGTGCTATAACTAATAATGCAAAATCAACATCTTACAGCATATCACAGGGCGCACATAGCAGGAGGTGAAAAGTCAAAAGAGGAGGCTATCAGGGGTCCCCGTACATGGATTTGCTTCATGTTGCCCTTTCTCATGGCTAAGACAGGCATCTGCTGCACAATGAAAACACCACCTCAGTCATCTTTCCACCCAGGTTTATTTGTTGTTTCCACTAAATGTGTGCTTCAATAAAAGGACAGCATCGGTGGCGCAGCTAACATTGGTGCAGCAGGTGCAGTGGCACTGGGCCCTCTGAACACCCTCATAATTGTTGCATATACTTACCTCAAAAGCTGACAAAGATTTCTTGCTTGGACCGCAGCCCGTGGCATCCACGCTATGCCACTAGCCAGAATGCAATTGAAGGTATTGTTAGCGCATCGGACCTTAATAAATAAACTTACAAGGAGACGCGAAAAGGTCGATGAACCTTTTGAATCGCTTAGAGGTTTTCCCACCATATATTCCGTACATGCAGATCAATAATCAATAACAATCAATAATATTAGTAATCAATAGGAGTCAGTAATCATCACACACCATGGCCTTGCAGTCATGAATAACCACATCTTTATGTAAAAGTTAAAATAATTATTGCCTTCCCTGGCACTGATAGGGGTATCATTCACCCCCCTCCCCCACCCCAAATCCTCCCCCCACTCCCCTCACCCCCTGCCACCCCCTAAAGGTGGCAGGACCCCCCTCCCCACCCCAACCCCAACATGCACAGACACACACCCCCTCCCCACCCCCAACATGCACAGACACACACCCCTACACGCACACATACACTACAACAACACATACCCACACACATACAAACAGACATGCACACAGACCGACCCGCACACATTTCCCATCCACACAACACCCCCCGCATGCATACATGCACTCACACACCTCCTCTACATACTCACACGCACACCCCCATGCACGCACACAACACACAACGACCCCCTCCCCTAACGGACGATCAACTTACCTGGTCCGTTGATCCTCCGGGAGGGGACAGGATCCATGGGGGCTGCTCCGCCGCCAGCACCCCGTCAACAGAACACCGCCACGCCTAATCACAGAACATGATTCGGTGGGCGGTGTTCTGTTGACGTGGCAGTGGAGGTGGAGCAACCTCCACTTCCCCGCCAACCACCAGTATGGCTGCTGGCGGCTCTCCGTCTGGAAAAGGACGGAGAGCTGCCAGCAGTCATAATGCGCCGAGCGGAAAACCGCCTGCACTGGCGGTCTTCAGCACGGCGGTCCCTCGGCGGTTTTGTACCAATACAAATCTCAATCCTAGTACCAATCACAAGCCCAACCACAAAAACACGAACCAATAGGAATCTCAACCCTAGTACCAATCACAAACCCAACCCTAATCCTTAAGCCATTAGAAATACCACCCCCAACAACCTATCACAACACCATATGCAGCAACCAATAGAAACTTATATAAGGGCCAAGTTAACTGAAGCCCAAGCCTCCGTGGGAAGGGAGGAGGGAGCTGCTGCTCTGTTCAGAATCTCCTTGGATACAGACAGGCTGAATCCACACTTCCAAGCTAGCAGAGTCTACTTCCCAGGTAAGGGAGGGATTGTAAAAAAACACTGAAATACTGCTTGTCATGCACTCAGAAATTTGTCTTTTTCAAAGCAAAAACAGGTGATGCAGACAGCTTCTAAATACAATTTAAATCACAGAAACAGATTAAGCAGTCTCCTAAACATAGTCTGGTTAGCCACTGAGGTGTATGTAGCCTTTTTACTTAAACAAGCTGGGGAGGGGGCTTTATACAGTCTTTTGCCACAAACTAGAATGGAAATTTCAAACAGTCACAGGTAAAAGACAGCACTTTCAAAATGCCAAGCTGTCTGAAACACAGTTCTTTGGGGAGCATTGAATCTTTAATTAGATCACTCTTGTTGCCCATTAGCGAGAGCTTGCAGAAAATAGAATTCAGGCTGACCACTCTGGAGGCAACTTTAACCACCCTAAAAATTTTGCACAACAAACAGAGTAGAACCACTGAGTCCATTCTACCAATAGGAACCTTCCCCAATATACAAAACCCACCGATCCACACGGGGCCTCCCCTGGGCACTACTGCCACCCCTCCTTTACAGCCACTTATGGCTATCCCAGTTCCAATTTTACCTACTAATTCTACCATCCTACCATCAGAGACAGATGGCCCAGCACTCCAACGTATACTCCCTGGTAAGCCTGCCCCTAGACCACGAGGACCCGACCTACCACCAGAGGCTAACAGCCTCATGGTGGTGTTGGCTGGTGTTCCCTCTCTAGAATTGGGTGAAAATGAGAACTATCACTCACTCAAGAGGAAAACCATTAAATGGTTGAATTGGAATAGACCTCTTCCAGCTCACCTCAATAATGAGATCATTATGGTAAGAAGGGTACCATGGTTGGGGAAGTCGGGGAAATCAATAGCAGGGGACTGTATCATTGTGTCTTTTCGAGACCCTGGAACAGTACTATACATTTGTGCTGGGTCAAATAGATCACTGGATTCTACCATACAGACTTTGCCAGTTTCTTTCTTTTTCCCTCCTATTTTCTTGCACCATGACTTGTCACAAGGTAACTGGACAAGGGTGGAACGAAGATCTAGATATAGGGGATATGCTCCACGTCCAGTTTATCGACCTTCGGAGACTCCCTTTTTGGACCATAATCGGTTTAACTGTCTGAATGGTCTGGATGGTGTGGACTGACTGCCTCCAAACCCGAACTTAAATCCTGTGACCTTGGATAATGGTCCCAGCAAACTGCCTGATCTGGCTGAATCCACTTCTGAAAATGACCCTGTTAGAGTAATTGGTGTAGTTTCTGGCTTTGGTACTGGCTCTTCCCCCCACTCCATCCCTGCAATCTGTTCTGTGGCTTCTCCAGCGCACATGAGACTAATTTGGTGGAATGTGGCTGGTTTAGCCAGCAAACTGGGCACCCAAGATTGGATAACTTACATTGAGTCCGGGGATGTTTGCATGTTCCAAGAGACTTGGGCAAGGGAAGATTATAACCATCAAGGTTACGAGTCATTTTCCATCTCGGCTAGGTGGGAGGGTAAGGGCCGCCCCTCTGGTGGACTCACAACTTGGGTGGCTTCCCACTTAGGATGTCAGGCTTCACGCCTACCGGTGCCATCAGATGATATCCTAGTGGTTTTATTAGCCTGGCCGAACCTAGCGAAACTTGCCCTGATAAATATTTACTCCAGGCCAGTGGGAGCTTCGCGTGAATCCCCCACTATAGAGGAGCTTTCAGTATATTTAGCGGAAATGCCAAGAGATATCCCTTACATAGTGGGAGGGGATTTAAATTCCCAATTCGAGCCGTTGATCGGTCTCGTAGAGGGATTTCCCATGGAAGAAGAGTTCAGGTGGTCAGTACCCCCTTTTGTAGCACCTTCTCCAAAGGCATGGACGCCTGTGGCTTTGCAGATTACTGCTCTCACCCTAAAGCATGGAATTAGAGCCTGCAATGGACGTATTAAGTCTGATGTACCAAGCAAAACCACGTACAACAGAGTGGGAAGAGAGTCCCGCTTGGACTATGCTCTTGTACAGATAGTGAACTGGTCTTCTATCCTGGACTTTAGGGTGGTGGAGAGACTGGATAGTGACCATAACGCCCTTGAACTCGATCTTAGCCATCCTGGGCCAAAGGCCTCCATAACAACCATGGGGGGGTCTAAACCTGAACTACTATTAGACAATAACAGGAGAAGAATCAGGTGGGATAAACTAGCTACGAGCCAAGTGAAACTTTCAAAGCTCTACGCAGGTTTAATCCCCATTTTGGAAAAAGTGGGAGAGCTAGCCAACGATGTGGGCAATATAGTCCATCATGAGAAATTATATCAGGCTCATGAGGACCTTATAAAGGGAGCGGCCTCTGAGCTTTTTACCAGGGTCCAGAATCAGAAGAGGATCCAACAACATAACTCCTTATGGTACAATGCAGTCTGCAGGAAGGCAAAGGGAGAACTCCTCAGATGCATCAAGGAGGGAACAGATAGAGAGAAGCTGCGAGAAAGTAGACGGGCTTATAAAAAACTGGTCATCCATGCTAAAACCGAATGGGAGGAGAACCAGTGGGAGGAGCTTACCTCCTCCCTCGCAACAAGAGACCACCGAATGTTTTGGAGAGTAGTAAACGGGGGGTCGGGGAATCTCCATTCGGCAATAGAACCAAATATTGCAGCAGGGGTGTGGCAGGCACACTTCCAGTCTCTCTACAGTTCCGAGCAGGGAGAAACTAAGATTGATTTCGGTACTGGACTGGTAGAGTATGGCGGGGACTTGATAACAGTGGGGGAGGTGAAGGTAGCACTAATGGGACTTAAAGCTGGAAAGGCGCCAGGATTGGACGGCCTGCCCGGGGACCTGTTCAAGCAGGAGCCCGGTGTTTGGGCCCCCTATCTGGCTGCAGTGTTTAATGGAGTTTTGTGTGGCATGGAAATTCCGAGTACTTGGCTGGGGGCAGAGGTGGTTCCTATATTTAAAAAGGGCTCGCCCCTGCTCCCTGCCAACTACAGACCAATCAGTTTAATTGACGTGTCACAGAAGCTGTTTGGCAGGATACTGCTGAATCGGCTTCAGGACTGGGTGGAAGAAACGGGTGCCCTCAGTCCGTATCAGGCGGGATTTAGAAAGGGAGTTTCTACAGTGGATCAGGTTTTTCGTCTGAACGTTATCTATTGGAGGGCAGCAATAGTGGAAGGGGGTAGTTTATACACTATATTTGTGGACCTGAGGGCTGCGTTTGACCTCGTGCCCAGAGGGAAACTCTGGAGTGTTCTGGCTGAGATGGGGGTCCCCCCAGACATCCTGATAACTTTAAAGAGATTGCACCATAATAACTACGCCCGGGTCAGGTGCGGGAAACACGGGGAATTAACGGACAGATTCCCCGTTGACAGGGGGGTTAGACAGGGCTGTGTATTGGCACCGACCCTGTTCTGCCTCTTCGTCAACGGGGTAATCGCCCACCTCAATGGAACTGAATACACTGATGCCCCAAAATTGAATGGCAGCAGGGTGCCTGCAATCATGTTTGCAGATGACACCCTGCTGCTGTCCAAAACTCCCATGGGGATACAGAGGATCCTTGATTCTCTTGTGGCTTTTTGCACAGATAGGGGGTTGGAAATAAATGCTAATAAAACCAAGTTTATGGTTATGAACCCAACCCCAAGATCACGCCCGAACCCCTTACTGGGAGCTTTACGTTTAGAGAGAGTCTCCACCTTTGAATATCTAGGTGTAACGTTGAATGAAACCATGTCTTGGGGAACTCACCAGACTAGGGTCAATCTTAAATTAGTGCAGACCACTGGCGGCATTGCTCGGTTGATGAGAAGCTCCACATATCGACCGCTGGGGCCGCTTATCCAGATATACAAGGCACAGGCTAGAGGAGCTCTGATGTACGGGGCGGAACTGTGGGGTCACACAGTTTCCCGCAGTTTGTCTATAACTGAGAACAACTTCATTAGACAGATAGTAGCACTCCCGTCCAGTACTCCGCTCCTCCCCCTGAGGATGGATCTGGGTCTGAGACCAATAGCAGATGAATTAGGTCTCAGACCCATAGTCTTCTGGCGAAGGCTATGGAGCACCGAAGAACTCTCTTCTTATAGGGCGGAACTGAGGGAGTTTTTAACCCACCCTAAAGCTTTACAGATCCCGTGGATAAAATATATAAAAAAGTCCTGTATGGGATTGGGCCTCCCTGACCTGTGGTTGGATCCAGCTAACGCCTCACTAAGGATCCCACGAAGAGCTTTGGTCAGTGCTTACCACGAGCAGAAATTAGCTATGGCCCTAGACTGCAAGAATGAGGGGTCATTAACATCTGTATTCGCGCAAAGCAAGGACTCATACCGCCTGGAGAGGGTTCTGGATGCTATGTCTCCTGTGCTGGCCAGGAAGATATTTCTCCAATGGAGATATGGCACATTGCCTCTGCGATCTTACACCTGCTCCTGGTCAACACTGCCATCCACCAAGCTATGTCCGACATGTGTGGGAGCAGAGGAAAGCGATCTGCATGTGGTCTTGTTTTGTCCAACTTACAAGGCCGCCAGGAAATATTGGCTCCTACCACTTATTAGAAACCTTGGTTTTAGGGAGTACCTCCCGGTGTACAGAATTTTAAAAACTGATGTTTCAGGTCCAATTGTGTTTGCACTAGCCAAATTCCTTACCAATGTCTGGCATATTCGCACCCGTATTTTAAAGTTGCAGGCTCCTATCTAACTTTAAGTTTTTATTTTAATTGTATGGTCTTTTATTTGATGTGTTTCCTGTTTACTTTTCCTTTATGGTTTTATATGTTCATACGTGTGTTTTTTGTGTACATCTTTTAGGGCCAAATTGGCCGAAATAAAGATCAATTGATTGATTGAAACACAGTGAGCCTACAGTAAACAGACACTTCTAACAGTACAATACACTTTTAAACAAATAATAAGATTTCCCAGAAAAGTCTGGGGCTCCTTACCTAGGTTTCCTAGGAATCCTTGTTCACTGGGCTGCATTAGGGCGTAGGGAAAAAGCTGGGCTCACAAAATGCATGTGGCTGTCTTGGGGTTCCCTCGACAAACTTAAAGGGCCAGGGTAGGTGTGAGAGGAGGGCTCAGGTTGCCTGGGTCTCAGAGAGCCAACCAGCAAGCCCCTGTGGGAAGGGAAAAGGGAGCTGCTGCTCTATTCAGAATCTCCTTGGATACAGAACAGGCTGAATCCACACGTCCAAGATAGCAGAGTCTACTTTCCAGGTAAGCGAGAGATTGTAAATAAACACTGAAATACTGCTTGTTGCGCACTCAGAAATTTGACTTTTCAAGGCAAAAACAAGTGATGCAGACAGTTTCTAAACACAATCGAAATCACAGAAACAGATTAAGCAGTCTCCTAAACACACTATGGTCAGCCACTGAGGTGTGTGTAGCCTTTTTACTTGAAAGGAGGGGGGCTTTATGCAGACTTGTGCCACAAACTAGAAGGGAAATTTCAAACAGTCACTGCTAAAAAATGACACTTTAAAAAGGCCAAGCTGCCTGAAACGCAGAGAGCCTACAGTAAACAGGCACGGGTAGCAGTACAAAACACTTTTAAGCAAACAATAAGATTTACCAGAAAAGTCTGGGGCTCCTTACCTAGGTCTCCTATGAATCCTTGATCCTTCTGCCGTTTCCCTCTTAGACCATCAGTACCCAATAGGAGGCATGAGGGAGGCTAGGTGAAAAGTAAGGACGGTGCTTAATTTGTAACAAAATAAGTGCCAGGGCCTATTGCCCCTGCCAGTGCTGCCAATCAGAGCCAGCTTTAGCACCCTGTGCGAAAGTCTTTTTTGTCACCCCTTCCCCCATGACCAGCTCCTCAGATTCACTCACTACTAACTGGCAAATGTGACTGTCATCCCTCCATAGCCGCACTTTCACACACATTTCATTTATTTTAAAAGCTGTTGTATAGGCTGGCTTTACTAATCCACTCAGCTAGCCACATAAAACATAGTTACATTCTTTGCAACATGCATGTTGACCCTATACACTACTTTATGATGAGTCAAAGCTGCCACTAGACAAAACTCCCATCTCTCTCCCTAGCAGGAACAGAGGTATCTTGACATTTTAATTTGCCTCCTGAAAGCACAAGAAACTTTTCATTAGGTGCTTTTCAATCGCAAGTTTCTAAGTTATTGCTAAACAGAGCGCCCCCCTGAGGTCAGTGCCCCCCAATCCAGGTCAGCACCCAGTGTAGCCGCACCATTCGCACCGCCCTAAACCCGGCCCTGCTGCCAATGACACTGCCAACACAACTATTAACCATCAGAGTCCTACATGTGAGACAATTCAAACTATTCAACTATTCAAGGCTCTCAGAGCCTATATATATATATATATATATATATATATATATATAAATTATGCAGACAACACTACCATGTGGCAGACTGTCACAAGCAATGGGGCTGACAATTAAGTACCGGTGCCGAACACCAGAAACCGATAGCACAAATTAAGCACTGAGTAAGGGGCTAATAAGCCCCACACGTTCCCAACACGCGTATCCTCTTCAGATGCCTCTAGCTACATATTAACTGGCTGAAGAAGAGTTGTTTATTGAAAGAACATAAGCATATCTCTTTAAGAGCTGTGTTTTATTTTCATTTTGTTTTCTGGTGTAACATGATAGCTCAGAGCCAGGGATTGCAAGGCCTGTGCTGGGAATGCAAATGTACTGTGAACCATGGTAATCTCTAATTGATGTCCATGCATAGAGTTCAATTATTAATTTTCAGGCCTACTGGCTTTATAAGGGATGAGTTCGCCCTTGACAACTGGAGTCTGACAGGCTCCCATGGAAGGGGTCTCTGGGACCAAGAGCTGCTCATGGAGGGAACCCTACTAACACCCACTCCCCATCAAAATTTAATGAAAGGAAGTTACAACGACCATCAGGTAGAAATCACATCAAAGCACTATGCACTGGTTTCCAGCCTGGTCCCCTTGGGAGACTAAGATTCAGATTCTGTTTGTTCTGGTTCCTTAGGGCTGATTTACCTTATTTTTTGTTTTTGAGTTGTGTGGACCAGCTCTAGACCCAGGAGCTTTTTCATCATGCTTCCTGGCCTCTACATTTTTGTTTGATCATTAAGGCTCTCCAGATTTGGGCTCCTGATGCCCTCTCCTGCTTGCAGAACATCTTCCACAGCTGCTCCACAGCCAACAAGCAGAACACCCTCCCTGCTGTCCTCGCCAGGTCCCATGGCATTGTTTATAATGTAGGACATCTGTGCCCAGCAGCAAAATCAGTATGAAGTCAACAGTAGACCCAGAGGAACCGCCCCCAGTCCCTCAACAGATCCATTCCCCTATCTCCTCAGGGCAATATGGGGGCCAGTAGCCACTGGGTCTGGAGAGATCCATCCAAATCCTGAGTGCCAGCTGAAGTCCCAAAGTCCATCTGTGCAGACATGCAGGGATCTTCTTCCTTCCAGCAGGTCATGCATTGCAGCCCCAAGTCCAATGTCTTCCCAAGTGTCTCTCCTTTGCTCAGGAGTTTTTAAGTGACAGTCTATTTTTGCCTAATCCTAGGGTGCCACCCCTGCATCAACCTTCCTGCATAGAATTCTGGTATATTTCAACATAGCAGCATCAAGTTGACTATGGAATAACCTTCCCGGAGAGCTTAAGCCCTGTCCCCAGTTGACACAGCTGCCTGATCCTTTCCCAGTAGACCTACAAAGGGGAAACCATTCTGGTCTGGCCTTCTTCTTTGTTTCTGTGGGCTTGCCAAACATGATGCGGTGTGAAGAGTTAATTAGCACATGCATATTTCCTCCCCAGCTCTTCCTTTCTCAGGAACTGAGCCAAGCCCTGTTAAATGCCTGTACAGTGTGAGAAAGCATTGGCTACCCTTCTTGGCAGCAGAGTAACTCACTTGGCCCAGTGGACGTGGAGGAGTTAATGGCCTGGGTTCGGATTTTTGGCTGAGTCAGGGAGATATAGGTCCTCATTACAACCCTGGCGGTCGGTGAAAAAGCGGCGGTAATACCGTCAACAGGCCGGCAGTAAAATAAAATGTGAGTTGGACCATGGCGGTTACCGCCATCCAAAACCACCACTTTAACACACCGACCGCCAGGGTGGTAGTGGCTGCTGGGCTGGAGACTTCGGTCTCCAGTCCGGTGGCCATCACAATCCCAACCTCAGGATTACAACCCGGCCTACTGCCATGGTTTTCGTGAAAACCATGGCGGTAGGCGCTATCAGTGCCAGGTAATCCCTTCCGTGGCACTCATAGGGGTCTCCCCCAGCCCCCACCCTCTCCCCAGAGTCCTCATACCACCCTCCCCCTCCCACTCCTGCCCCCTCGCACATATACACACCCACACGTGCACCCATATACACACATGCACACATGCAGACCCACCACCACCCATGCATGCACACATACATACCCACACACCGCAACACACACCAACATACCTTGTCACACACATGCATTCACAACACTCACAATCACTCATTCATGCATGCATCCTATGTGACTCGCATCCGCATGCACGCATACCAAAACATACACACACACCTCCCCACATACACACAACACCCCCACTCCCCTCTCCCATCAGAGATCCCGACTTCAATAAATAACTTTATTTCGGCTGAAAGCCATAAAAGTATACAATAAATAACAAACAATACCATACAATAAGATTATAAATGATAAAAAAACACAAATTCCACAAGAACATTAAAAAGAGAAACAAATAGTTATGCTGAATTAAAATTTAAAAACTCATTTGTTAGAACAATTACAGGACAACTGTCTCATTTTATAGACCTGGAACCCTGCCTAAAATTGATTCCATAAAATAGTCTACCTCTTCCTACGATAGAAAATAAGCTGTTGATACACATATAGTTATAGCAACAATGCAAAAACTAAGGCCAAATTTCCTTTTTCTTTAACAAACAAGCCTTTGTGGTTTCATGCCCATGGTAGTCAACTGCAGCCTAGGGTAATTATAGCTAATCCAATCGGTCAGCAGTGTATTCTCTGATTCTTATGGCCCAAGCATTTTGTAGGTACTTGGCAACGGCAAAGACCACCTTGTCTCTTGTGTCACTAGTAAGAATTTGCAAGGATATATTATGTTTCCTTATCCCCATTGATCTACATAAGGGGATTATCCACTTCTTCCTGGGCACCAAATATCTAGGACAAAAAAACATAAAATGGGCCAATGTCTCAGATTGCTCAGGACAGAAGTGGCAGAATCTCGATTTTTGAGCCTCCTTGCACCATCTTACAGTAAATGTGTTAAGAGGCAATACCCCTAGTCTGAATTTAATAAATAATGAATTGGCAAAGGGGGATTGATATTGTCCATAAAAGCCTCAAACTTGGGACTACACTTGTGGTCCAAGAACTGTAGCATCCTGCTACCATGGTCCTTTTTGGACCAAAGTTGGCTCAAAATGAACTCCCAGTAACACCGCCTTATCCGTGCCTTTACTTCCTTCGTTAAACTATGGGGGTCTTTCCACACCTTGTCCATTTTGATTAGTTGGCACGTATCTATTTAAACCAGGGAATTTTTACCACACCACGGTCCGCTAAGAGTTCAGCAACTGCTGTTTGATAGAGGGACAAGTATTCGGATGTCCAGAGGGGGACCCAATACATAAGGGGTCTTAAGGCGGCCTCATTATGGATCTCATTTAGGGATAAGTCCAGTCTTAGGGGTGTGAGTTGAGTACTTGTCGGTAAGCGCAGAAAATTACGCATGAAGCGATTTTCCACCTTCATCAAGCAGCTAGAATTACAGTGCCCCCATAATTCAGCGCCATAGATTGAAGCAGCCACGGGGGCTGCCTTGTATACTGTGATAGCAGGTGAAATTTCTCCTTCCGTGGTGCTGGCAATTTTTCTAGCTAGCACAGTTGTCCTCTGTCGTAGGGTGGACACACTCTTCTCAATCTGTGCCGACCACCGTTGGTCATCAGATATCCTAATCCCCAAATAATCAAATTGCTTAACTCGCTCTATCGGTTGGCCTGCTAGAGTCATTTTCCCCCTAAAAGACTTATGAGGATTAAAAGCCATAAATTTAGTCTTAGAAAAATTTATCTCTAGGCCCCTCTTTACACAAAATTTAAAAAAGGCTTCAAGTTCGTTTTGAAGGCCCATTGGAGTTCGTGAAATCAGTAAGGTATCGTCTGCAAACATTAAAATAGGGACAGAAGCCCCTGCTAACCTTTGGGGCGTCATGATTGCAGTGCATCAGCTGGTCAACCACATCATTAATATAGAGATTGAACAGCGTGCGGACCAGAACGCACCCCTGTCTGACCCCCCTGTCAATTGGTATAGTTTCTGTCAAATCTCCACCTTGGGACCAGTGTACCTGGGCATAAGTGCCCTCATGGAGATACCTAAGCAATTTCAACAACTCGCTGTCTAACTTATAGGATTCAAGGGTGTTCCACAGTAAATCCCTTGGGACCATATCAAACGCAGCTTTGAGGTCAATGAAGGCCACATACAAGTAGCCCTTATTTAATGTCAGATGTTTCCAACAAAGGAGGTTGAACCTAAATGCCTGGTCGATAGTACTCACGCCCTTCCTAAAACCTGTCTGGAGGCCAGAGAGGATATATGAGTCCTCAATCCACACCTGCAATCTAGCCAAAATTTGCTTGCAAAAAACTTTATGGCTGATATCAATTAAACTTATTGGCCTGTAATTGGAAGGAAGTTCCCTAGCGCCCTTTTTAAAAACGGGAATTATAATAGCTCCTTGTCATGTGGAAGGAAGCCCACCGCCTCTCAAAATCTCATTGCTAAGTGTGTTTAAATATAGGGACCAGGTTCTAGGTCGGGACAGATACAAGTCACCTGGAATACCGTCTATCCCTGGGGCCTACCCTTTGCTTAGCGTTTGTAGTGCCAACGTTGTTTCTTTTAAGGAAAATGGAGCCAGATCGAATTTAGGTGCACTAGCTAGCCCAAAAAAAGGTGGATGGAAGGGCCCCTCAAGGGGTGACAGGACAGTAAGACTACTACTTTGAGCCACATTATATACTGCTCCAAAATATGATACCCAAAGTGGTAGTTGAATTACTGGGTATGTCTCCACGTTGTCAGAGTGACCTTTGTCTGCCACCAACTTCCAGAACAATTTTGAGTCCTTTGCTTTTAAAGCATCTACCAAAGCCTTCCATTGATTGGATTCCCACTCTTTTTTTGCGTTTTTCAGTTCTGCTTTATATGCAGACCTGGAGGCACTTATCGCACCAGAACTCCCTGCCTTCAGTGCTTCCAAAAGCCGTGATTTAGCCAATCGACAAGAGCTAGTATACCACCTCAAAGGTCCGGCCGTAGTTTCTACCCGCCTCCTGGTTACCTGAAAGAGGGGCCTTAGCTGGTTGACCATAATATTATGTAAATTAATTAAGTCAACCGGTACCAAGTCGATATGCTTCATAGGGGAAAGCGTTGATTTCACCACTTTATATATTGAGGCCTGAAAGTGCACATCATCAGCCACCATTTTCCACCTTACATTTTTATAATCATTTGTCGCAACTAGTGCGCTACCCTTCACCCACTTGAAAAGTAAACTACATTTAAATGGGGAAATTGAAAAAGATGTACAGAGAGCTAACTGATCGCCTTCATCACGTGGAAGAAATGCCATGTCAATGAGAGAATTCCAAAGAAAATATTCAACTAAAACATAGTCTAGGCGGCTCTTGTATGAGCCTTTCCTATACGTAGACGACGCAGGGGTATCTGATTTTGTGTTCCCATTGACTATTCTAAGCCCCATTGCTTTTGTCAAGTCCTCCACTAGGTCTATTACTACCACTGATGGTCCTATTACAAATAGGACCGGACCTGATCTGTCCCAGGGGCGGGTAAACTGAATTTTGCTGAAAGTCAACCTCACAGATCAACTGCATATTAAAATCTCCTGCAACAAGTAAGCCCTGCCCCCCAGACGAATAGTTCAAAAAATCTATTAGCATTTTTATCTGTCCGGTCTGAGACTTTTGCGGGCCAGGCCTAATATATATGCTTACGAGTACTATGCGAACTGGCCCCCTTGGGCCGCTGAACACGACCTCCTCTGCTAATATATCCCTTGAGGGGGAGGGCAACTCCTTTGCCTTGTTAAACAGATCATGTTTAAGCCAAATTAATAAGCCCCCAGATGCTCTGCCAGATGGAGATGGAAGTGCGGCCTTCTGAAAGGACCAGTATCCTGCTCGGTGAATTAAGGAGGGGGCCCTTGTCTCCTGTAAAAAGATAATATGTTGTTGATCCATAAAACTACACCACTCTGGGTTAGTTATCTTAGATGACACACCTGCCACATTCCATGATAAAAGATTAATTGAAGATTCATTGCTGACCCCAGTATTGGACAATCTCACTATTCACTTTTTGGGGGGAGTAGTTCCACTATACCTCCATTCTACATGGACGTTTTAACTTACTCCTGTCTCTAGTCCCACAGTGCCCAGCGGTAGGGTATCTGGATCGCATAATTCTAAGGGCTTTATGGCAGAAATGTCGTCCTTCCCTACCTCTACTGATGGGGCTTTACGTCAATCTAAGGTTGAAATTGGACTACTCATAAGTCCCCGTCTTGTGATACATGATTTGGGAGAAGATCTTAAATTAGGTCTATCTCTGAAGAACCGGTTAGCCATTGGAAGGGGGATCGACTGGACAAGAGATACTTGAGAAAAAGTGTCAAGAGCTAAAAGGCCCTTTACTAAACTCTGACTGCTCAGCTGCAACCCTATGAGGTCAGTTTCTGAGGAAACACTTGTGAATCTCTGGGCAGTTATGAAATCATCCCATATAACAGACCTACATTTTTTCACACCCCTTATCCAGTGAATTACTTTATTCTTCATTGAAGCCTCTAGTTCCCTTGAACCATGTCTCAACTTGGGTATGTTCATCATATAGATGTCACACTGACCATGCGGCGACTTGCTAGGCAGGGTGCTTAGCTGGGAGGCTTTGTTAACATTGGCTAAGGACTTAACACTGTGCTTCTCTTGGTTAGCCCCTCTAGGCAAATTAATTACCGCCAGCCTGTTGGCAGTACTTACCCCCAAATTAATGCCGACCGCCGGGGTTGTAATGACCCCCTAAGATATTGTGTACTGCATTCCTAGCCTCAAACAGAATTTACAATTATATGTCAAGAAAGGCTAACTTAAAAAAACGCAACTCATACAATATATTTCTAGAACAATATAGTGTGTAAAATGCCACTGCTGAAAGGTGATGTAGCTAAAACATGTAAAATGTAAAATCTATAATGAAGCTAAAAATGGAGATCAACTTGGGTCCAAGAGGGCCTCACTACACCCTCCCCTTGCAAGACAGATCCTGATAGAACCATACAATAAAGGGATAATAGTAATAAAATGTTCACTCCAACCAGCAAAGCAAACAAGCTGTGTTAGAAATGAGCTATTTAAAAACATGAAATTAATCAAAACAAGTTCGTTAAAACTAAGTACACATTTAAAAATCACTAGAGGCTTCCAAGATGTTATCCATGTTATGAATGTCAATGGATGCAGCATGGATCCTGCTCCCACGGGCAACAGAACCACAATAGACTCGGTGACCAAGTCAAAGGAACAAACATGGTCAATAGCCTCAGCCACCGCATAGGCTGAAGCATCCAGTACAGTGCCCGCAGTAGGAGAACCAGTATAACGGAATCCTGTAGCCTCATTATCCATATCGAAATAGAATGATGCATGTCCACATATTGTATCAATTGTGTTGCAAAAGAGACATCAAGTGCACATTTGAAAGGGCACCAAAGACAGCAGAACATAGGCTGCACACAATAGAACCATACTGGTTGAAAGGACAAGGACAAGTTTTCATTTAGTTCCTCCAGCAAAGTACTCCAAGGTACTGTTACATGTGTTCACAACTCAGCTGGACGTAATGTAGTTCCATCACCATTTGGCCTTGAGTTGGGACATCCATTGCGAAGCAGCAAAAATAGCACCAAAATACCTCCAATTACAAATAACCCAAGTTGTATGTCTGCAAGTACACTCAAAAACAAGGAGTGTATAAAAGATGGAATCACTCTGAGAACAGTCTGGAAAGTACTGCAAAAACCAGCCCCAATTACTTTTAAAAAGTGCACAGCACCCATGGTGTTAGACATATTAAAGATGCGACTCACAAGTTTACTGAACCGTCAGGGAAGGTTGGTGTTTACAAGCGATTTTATTTCAGAGGACAACCTTGCAACTTGCACCTCAAAGGTTTCTCCAGTATATGAATGCACCAGGTTTTTCTGAAACAGTAGTGCTTTCAGCCCCTCAGCTTGTCAAAATTAACATTAAACGTAGGAATGGAAGGTTACAAGCTAGCTACCCTAATCTCATGCTCGGGAGGAAAGAGCACATTATTACACAAGGTCACTATTTGAGAAACACAAACCACACAGGAGACACCTTTTCTCATCCCGCAACAGCCTTGATCATTCAACATCAAGTAACTTCCATTTGAAGGTAACTGGAACACTGACCAAATCAAGGGAACTGCTACTCCTTTCAAGTAACATGTCAGATTTGCCACAGAGGCGTTACAAACTCCGTGCAATGGCACCTGTTTACAAGTCATGGAGTGGCCTAGAAAGGTTTCGCATTCCTTTCCATAATGAAAATCCTCTTTTTTCCCACTCACATATTTGTAATCAGAGAGTAATTCCCACGCCTGTGAATAAAACTCTCCCCTAAAGCTTCACATCTGCATACTGGAAAAGGCATGACATGACTCCATGCATTAGATATACTGCTGATGATGTTTCAGCTACTGCGAAAGGCACAATTGTTCTAACTGCTCTATGCTAAGCATTGTGAATACAGCATTTTTCTTTTCCAATATTTGTTGTTTACTTGTCAAATTAAAAGGCAAGAACAATTCAGTTGCATTCATGTGCTTCCAGGGCACGCAGTTTGAATTTAGGCCCTGATCTCAGCCAAAGTGGCGGAATGCTGCTGCAAAAATAGCAGCACTGCACTGTGCTGCTATTGAAATGCAAGGATGCGCTGTATATACAAGAATACAGCACAGCCCTCCACTTCCACCTGCGCAGGTGCTAAATTAGGCTGCCTGAGACAACGCAAACATCTTTGCACCATAGTGCAATCGTGTCTGCGTTGAGGGGCTAGAATGTTTATGTGCAGGAAGGGATACCTTCCTGCACATAAACAATCATCCATGGCATTTTGCTTCTTCTACCGGTGGTGTTACTTTTTGGCGTTGCCTCAGGTTTACATCAACTCATAAATCTGAGGCAGCGTCAAAAGCAATGGGTGTTGGGGTGGAACGCCCACTGTGGCACCCATTGCATGCTCCTCTGATGCAGAAAACTACATCAGGGGGGCCCATATTCACAAGGAGGCATAACGCTAGAAAATGTGGCATTACACCTCTTTGTAAATATGGAGCAGTGACACTCCTGTGGTGAAAGAGGCAGTTAAATCTGCCCCTTAGTACTTGTAATGCCCAACTCAACTGCATAATAGATCTAAGTTGACTTTGCCCATGCTGTAAAAAGATGTAGGGGGTCATTCTGACCCCGGCGGTCAGAGACCGCCGGGGCCAGGGTCGGCGGGAGCACCGCCGACAGGCCGGCGGTGCCCCGCAGGGCATTCTGACCGCGGCGGTTCGGCCGCGGTCAGATGCGGAAAACCGGCGGTCTCCCGCCGGTTTTCCGCTGCCCTTGTGAATCCTCCATGGCGGCGGAGCGCGCTCCGCCGCCATGGGGATTCTGACACCCCCTACCGCCATCCTGTTCCTGGCGGGTCTCCCGCCAGGAACAGGATGGCGGTAGGGGGTGCCGCGGGGCCCCCGTAAGAGGGCCCCACTTTGTATTTCAGTGTCTGCTATGCAGACACTGAAATACGCGACAGGTGCCACTGCACCCGTCGCACATACCCACTCCGCCGGCTCCATTCGGAGCCGGCTTCCTCGTGGGGAGGGGTTTCCCGCTGGGCTGGCGGGCGGCCTTCTGGCGGTCGCCCGCCAGCCCAGCGGGAAAGCCTGAATGGCCTCCGCGGTCTTTCGACCGCGGAGCGGCCATATGGCGGTTCCCGCGAGGCGGGCGGCTACCGCCGCCCGCCTCAATCAGAATGACCCCCGTAATTTTGTATACTATCAATTGCAGAAGGCATAATGAGTCTGACTTAGATATTGGTGGAGAGGTTACTCCTGCCAAAACCTACATTTTATTATCTCCTATGGGATTTAAAATTTGCCAGACGGGATATCAGTCACTGTTGTGACGGAGTAACTCATCCACCAATATCTAAGTCAGGCCCAATGTTAATTAATGTGTAAATAAAAGTGGACAATGTATTCATTCCATTATCAATACCAGCCAATGCTTTTTCTAAAATAGCCTGGTTTATTTGCAAGCAGCAGATTCGATTTGAGAAAGCTTTAAAATGTCATCATAAGTGGCACAAAGGAGTCTTTTAGAACATGGTGACCTAGGACCTAACAAGAAATCCTGTAACTCGTCATCAGAAAGGAGAGAGAAGTGTTCTTTTACTGCAGGTAAAGTGGAATATTGTAACAATTGCTGGCATAACTTTCTCACAATATAAGTACGTGACCAATCTTGGATGCTGGGACTGAATATAACGTGGGTCCAGTTTGCTGGCTTTAAAACTCTTCAAGGAATTTATAACACATGGGTGATAACAGTTTGTGTCCACTTGCCCCAATTCCCACCTGTTGGGACCTGAAAGTATAGAGTTAAATGTACCATCCTGTACCATACCATTGAGCTGTTCTTCAATGTAATTTATTAGATACTGCTAATTCTCAAAACATGCAACTGAGGAATGAATGGGCACATTCTTTTTTGTTAATTTTTGCTGGACCTAGGCAAGTGATCCGCTGCACTGTGTCGTTCCGAAAAATCATCTCTAGTGGAATTAGATATGCTTTAAATAAGGCATCTATGCCCTGTAAGTACCAATGTTTTGTTCCCCAAACTGATTTTAAATCAATTGTTTATTTCCAATAACCATAGCCTTTAATTGCTAGCTGGGAAACAAACCAATTCTTGTTCCTTTTGAAGGTGTTATGTATAATGATACGATATATGACCTGAAGTATCATGCCCAGAAAAGCATGTGAATTTGTCTAAATATGTTTTTAAACTTCTCATTAGTGGAGTTTGTCAATCTTCCCATTGTGTGTAATTTGAAACTGAATGTGGAGTACTGGCTCTATGTAGGTAATGGTGTGCATGGTGATAATCCTCGTATCTAAACAGGGTCCCTGAGCTAGATACAGAGAGATCATCGTGCTGGTCATATGTCCTGGATCCTGCTGATACTGTTAGCAAGTTGTTCCCTACAAGTTTGGTATCCTTGTGGGTTTCCCCTGTGGATTACGTTTTTCAAACCATGTGAACTTGTAGAGTGAGAAAGCATAGCTTCATTTAGCTATATCCATGTGTTAGTCCTTCATTTTGGACTACAAATTTGAAGTTGGAGAGTGTTTAATCCAGCCTGTAAGGGATATCTAAGTTCTTTCATATCCAAGGCAGATTACAAGATGTACGTATGCCAATTATACTGAATCATAAAGTCCTGATGAAGGTGTATTTATATTTTTCTTCACTCACCGAAACGCGCGTCGGCTTGTAAATTGGCATGTCTTGAACATTGGCATGAAGTGTTTGAAATTGGCAAATTTGAAGCCCTGACCAGGATTGGCTACCATCAGGCCTGTAACACGAGAATTTGAATCAGGAAATTATAACCTAGAATTGGCTGTTATTATGTTGAATTTTATACAATCCAAACTACAACGCATAATTGTAGCACCAAAGCAGTAACTTTATTGTGCTGTTTAAATATCCTCTCATGTATGAGGCGGTTGTAAATTTGTATGTATACTATTTTGTGATTTTTTTGGTTCTGTGTTATTTGTTTATTTTTGCGTATTTACTGGTATGTTATTTATGTTTTCATATATGTATGTTTCATTTAGATTATGGGGTTGTATTATATTTTTTGGGTTGATTCTATGTTGATTATATTATGTGCGAACCGAATGTTTAATTAGCTATAATAAATATCTAAATTGAAATATATTGTATGTTGTATATTTGAATTTAAGATTTCCATTCCTATGTTTGCTATGTTAATGGAGAGTAAACTACGTTATGTGCATAGTGATAATAACAAAACATTTAATCGTGATTTGTAGAATTCATATAGATTTATTCACTTTCCAATACAGTATAGGATTCAAATTAACTCATCAGAATTTACACCAGGGTTTATCACAAAATCCATATCAACTTTAGAGACATAAGGAATTTGTATAATCTCTGTAGGACCAAAGATAACATAAGGCAGAAATATTCATAAGGGACAGGTATCTCTGCAATTTGTGGGAAGACAAAGGAGGCTTTAACAACTCAGCTACCAGTTCTACAGCAGAGTATTCTGAGAGATAATGCCCATTTATAAGCAAGAAGAACACAGTCACAAATCTAATACGCAAGAGTAGAAAAAGTAATACAAGTGTATTCTGCAAATAGGACCGTGGTCGGATCAGATAATTGTGTTTCAGCCAGTGAAGGAAATCACATACACCATGAAGTGAAGTTTGTGAAGAATCAGAAGAAAAGTTGTCCATGTCAAAAAATAGTCGAAGCAGTCTGTGTGAAGACAGGAGACTCAAGAGGTGAAAAAGAACCGGTGGACACCTCAAAAGGTGGTTCATCCTAAACAACTCTGTTGCGTTGCATAGTAGTAGAAAACCTTAGACCTACATCTGATGTAATTCTTACATTTGCAACAGTAACAGGTATCAACAAAAATTCATTCTATGCCCTCCCCCGCCTGGGGAAAAAATTGGTGGTGTTATTCAACATTTGAACAAGCATTTCCTGTAAGGTAGTGAGAGGGTTTGGGAACTACCCAGGAGTCCATGTGGGTTACTGTGAGGGATCAGCCACAAAATGCAATTTTACCTGATTAATGTAGACAAAACATTTGTCTTTACAACCAGCAAGCGGTAGCAAAATCATAGTTCTGGTACCTTAAATCCCAAGGACTGGCACTGGTGCATGATGGTTCAAATTCATTCTTTGCCACAATCTTTTATCGCACCAGATCCCCAACCTTTGGGATCCAGCTGGGAGGTGCTGGTTGCTCCTTCACTCCTTCAGTGGCAGAATGTAGGTTTGAACGCTCATCCTGGAAGCCTAAGAGCTCTAGTGAGAGTTTCTGCCACCATACTGCTGAGACCATTACAATCTAGGACATACATCTGGATGGCAAACAGGACCTCATATGGGGTCTTACCACCCAGATATTGTCTAAGCAGATTATTTCATGCTCTCGGGACTCCATACAGATGATAGATCTAGCTATGACCTGAACCTAATACTCTAGCTGTTAGGGATTGCTTTAGGTCTGGTTTTTCCTTTCCACAACTGAATTTCCCTCAGACTGATATGGAAAGGAATAATGCACAGCTACATCCAGGGCTCCCATGGTGTCTCTGTAAACCTTGGAGGCAAAAGCCGACCCCTGGTTTGTGTGGAATGCAGCTACTGCATATGTACGGATAAAGACTTGCAAATCTTTAATAACAGTGTGAGCATCAGCCAGTCTCCGTGGCCACACCCAGCGGAATCTGGAGCGAGAATCTACAGCAAGAAGAATGTATTTAAAGGCACCGCCCCAATTTAGGGGGGGCACAATTGTCAAGATACACTCAATGTAGCAGTTTTTTTTAAACTAAGAGGGGTGTCTGTGGTGGGTGTGCAATGGTGGAGTTTTTAAATTATTGGCAAACGTCACAACTAAGGGCATACTACTTTGTCTGTTTGCATAGACCATGCCACTAATAATGTGTTTGTAACAGGGTGACTGTGGTTGCCACACCTGCATGGCCAGATGCTACACCTTCAAGTGCTGCTTAAATTCTAACCTGTGATCTTGGTTGGGTATCACTCGATTTCCCACTTCCGGAATGGTAACAAAAGGAATGATATGGGCACTTGAGTGTTAGGAATATTTTGCTGGATATGCTTTTGATAAAGGTGTGCTGTTGCCCTAAGCAGAAACTGCAACCATTATTTCTTCATCTACCCTTGTGTGAGAATGAGTAATTGCAGGTACTGTAGCTGTCTTAGCTGCAGATTTGGCTGTTTTATCAGCCAGTGAATTCCCTACAATGTTTATTCCAACACATTGGTGGCTCAGTGTATGAATTATATGAGCCTGTGACAGACTGTCACCTTTCTCCAAAGCACTTTGGGCCAGATGTAGAAACGGTTGTATGCGTCGCAAACATCGATTTTTGCTGTTTGCGACGCGAAAAACGCACATCGTGATGCCCTATTCCCGTTTTGCAAGTCGGTAACTTGGTTACCGACTCGCAAAACGGGACTTCAAGTCACAAATAGGAAGGGGTGTTCCCCTTCCTATTTGCATGTCGCAGCGTGATGTAGGATTGCTTTGCGACCGTGAACGTGGTCGCAAAGCAATCGCAGTTACCACCAGTGTCACACTGGTGGTAACCCATTCGCAAAAGGGAAGGGGTCCCCATGGGACCCCTTCCCCTTTGTGAATGGCCTGGAAAACATTTTTTCAGAGCAGGCAGTGGTCCTATGGACCACTGCCTGCCTATGGACCACTGCCTGCACTGCATTTTCTCACATACAACCAGCAACACATCAACATCACGTCTACAAGTACAAATCACACACTCTGACTCACAATTTGCAAGTCGAAATTCAGGATTTTCCTTCATCTGGCCCTTTATGCTTTATAGTATTCCCTTTTGAGTCTTTGAATCCATTTAGGTGCCAAAAATGCAGGTTTTCATTGGAAGACTGTGAACAGTAATACAAATCACACACTGTAAGGGTGAGGAACTCAGAAATAGTGTGTTCTAGTGACAGAATATAAGCTTTGTGTTCAGCTTTCAGTTTTGCAGTGTAATTCCCTTGGGACTGCATGAAAGTGTGTTGTAGGTGGAACTCTCCATCCCTCATTACTCTATAACCAGCTGCACAAGTCATAGACTATTGGTGCCCAGTCCACAGTAATACCATTTTCATAGGATATAATGGAATTGTAATACGACAGATGGGTTGTCCGTCATGTTTGTGATGGAGTAACCCCATCCGCCAAACTCCAAATCAGGCCCATAGTCTACATCAGTGACCATCAGGGAAGTGGCTCATTGTACCCGTTCAGGATGAAAGTCTTTAGCATTCAGGACACTAGCCTTTGTGACAGCCTCTAAGGCTGGAACAGGAGCAACAACGATTATGCATTTCCCTTGAGCCAATGGCCTTTCCTTTATGACAGCCATCTGAACTGATGTCAGAATTTGTTCGGTGGATAGAAAAGATATTTTTGCATTAGAATATAGATACAATTCGTATGCAGTCAGCACTGTGTCACCTTTATTAAATGGGACACAGGTAGTGTGGTAGTTTGGTTCTCATGGCTCTCCTAAACAGCAGAGTGGTAGGACTTTCGCCTTTAATGGAATGAGAGCTGACTGGGAAGCATGGAGGGACTGGCATAACGCCTGCTACAGATCAAGTCTTTCCATCGATGCAGATTGAATTACACATTTAAGGTCCCCAAAAATCGTTCCGCAACACCTTTGGCTTCAGGCGACAAAGGTGTGCTTTTCTGAGGTTTGATTTTGAGACCGGTCAGAACTCCTTACTGTTGAATGGTGGACCATTGTCCGACTTGAGAATGTCTGGTATGCCACTCATTGACTTTGTTGTAGGTTGTGGATGACATGTCTTCTACCAGTGGAAACCGAAAATGCTCATCAGTGATCAACATATGGTGATATCCATTGGCAGGGTGCCTATAGAAATCAGTAGCAATTCTTTCCCATAGATCTGCAGGGAGATCGGACATTGTGAGGAGATGCTGGGTCATCTTGGGGAACAAGCAGCTGCATATATGACACACTTTAAGCTCCCTTTCCACTTTCCTGTCCAAACAAGGGAACCATATGTGATCCCTTCATGCCCTTTTGGTGGCCACAGTACTACAATAACCTTCATGGGCGAGTTCAATAATTTGCTGTCTCACACTCACCGGTATGACAATCGGTGATCTTCTTAGCACAATCCCTTCTTCAGTGATGGACAGTTCATCTTGGATATTGCAAAATATTTGAAATTCAACATTGTCACTTAAAGGTCGAACACTGTTTGCAGGAATGGGCTACAATAATGTCTCTAAGAACACACCTGCCCTTGTCGGCATTGGTAGCGGTATTAATTTGCTCAGTGGACAGAGCTGCAGGTGTGCTGGGTTTCACAATTAAGATAATGTACTCCTCAGCAGTTATTGATGTTGAACTTTGCCGATGTAAAGGTACTGGTGCGAAATAATCAGCAGGGTTTTGATTTTTGCCTGGCTTATACACAATTGTATAGTCTGCTACTCTTGTAGATGCAAATCCAACCACTTGATGCAAGGGGGCATCTTGGCTTTCAGGTTGCCGAAAATGGCGAGTAACGCCTGGTGGTCAGTGACGATCGTGAAATGTATTCCATACAGAAGCACATGAAAATGTTCACAGGCCCATACCTCCACCAGGCTCTCCTTTTCCGTCTGGGAATAGGTACATTCTATGACTGTCGTATGCCATGATGTGTCCCTGAGCATTTGGATGTCTACTTTGCTGAGCAAGGATTGCACTAATCCCTGCGGGCTCGCATCAACAGTGATCTCAGTGTGCAATTCAGGATCAATTTAGATGTAAATGTAAATTAGCACTTGTATAGCGCACTACTCACCCGTTAGGGTCTCAAGGCGCTGTACTCATACCGCTATGGAACCCCTCCTGGCTTTTCCCTGTGAGGCGCCCACTCCTGAGCACCCCCAGGGTGAAGCCAGGCATCCAAGCGCTGTTGGGGCCGTTGTGGAGATTAAGCAAGCTATTGCCCAGAGTTGCAGAGTGGGACCCATGAATTAGATTAGGCACCGAGGCGAGAATTATCTGGTCAAGGGGAATTGGGCCGAAGCGGGACTTGAACCCTGGTCTTGAGCCAGATCTCTGCTTCAGGGTCTGCCGCTCTAACCATTGAGCCACACATATCTCGTTGCATTTTCAATTGCATGTTTTATTTTATTTTTTAACTCTGGTCACATTCAGCAGATGTACCTTGAACAATAGCTGGCCATGCCCAAGAAGGACCAAACCATTGTGACATCTTGTGGAGGACTGGTAGCTGATAGTGCTAGTACTCCATCAGGATCAAGAGTCAAGCCTCCATCAGAAAATACATGTCCAAAGAACTTTGAGCTTTGGTTTATGAAACTTCTCAGCATCCGCAAGTAATTGAAGTCTTTGTCATGCTCCTTTCGGATTGCACCAAATACCAGTATATCATCACTGTAAATGAAGGCATGTGTCACAGGCTGAATAATTCTACCTATAACATCTTGGAAAATATCTGCTGTAGAGGACACTTCAAAGCTTTGAAGGGTGGACCTTATGGGTATAATGTGATAAGGCAAGTCCATATCCTAGTGACACAGCTGTGGTATATTACAGGGGCTTGTACAAGGCCCATTCTGAGTGCAGGCTTGTTTTACTTCTTCAGGAATGAGAACAGAGAAAGGTGGTAATATTATATCTTCTCTTTGTGGGAAAGTTCTAACAAACTCCAGTGACCAAGCCCTTTCAGCCCAGAGAAAATCACATGCAAGTGTTGAAATTTCCCAGAATATTACTTCAATTGTGCGCATTATGTCATCCTCAATCTGTATTTTCAATTTGTACAGTTGGGAGGGAAGAATCTCTAATTTGGAGTTTCGACTTCCATGTAGTCAATAGTTGCAGTCACATCCAGAAACTCTTCAAGACTCTGGCGAACTATTGTGACCACTGCCATTCTCTCTGGCAGAGTCAATGCCCACGTCCTGTTCTGAAGTAATGTTCTCACAGTGCAGCACATTTTGCTGAAATTCCTGCAACTTTCTTTGTGAATTGTGGTTTTGTTGTGGAGGTTTCTCTCCTTTATTTCTGAAGATGTCAAATGAGCATTGTGAGTCCTTTTTCGGTTTCACATACTTGTCTGTGCTCTGACTGTCCTATTTCTCATATGGTTTGTCAGATCAGTCCTGAAAGGAACGAGAAGGGTGTGTCCAGTTTTTTTAAAGTATCACATTTATTTAAACTATAACATTTTTCACAGGTCTCCAGGTTTGGAGACTTTCTACCATGACTTGGGCCCTCATTACGACCAGGCGGGCGGCTTCAGCCGCCCGCCAAGATCGAACCGCTGTGCGGCCGCCAATGCGGCCGCACCCGCACCGGGGCCATTTGGAGATCCCGCGTGGCCGGCGAACGGAAACCCAGCGGGGATCTCGGCCGCAACACAGGAGCCGGCTCCAAATTGAGCCGGCGGTGTTGCGGCCGTGAGACGGGTGCAGTTGCACCCATCGCGCTTTTCACTGTCTGCTATGCAGACAGTGAAAAGCTGCACAGGGCCCTGTCAGGGGGCCCCTACACTGCCCATGGGCCCCGCGACTCCCCATACCGCCAGCCTTTTCCTGGCAGTTCAAACTGCTAGGAAAAGGCTGGCGGTAGAGGGACACGTAATCCCCTGGGCAGCGATGCCCTGGCGGATTACTACCGCCGGGGCCATTGTGGCCGGAAAACGCCGGCCCCGGCTGTGCGACCGCGGTGCTTCCGCTGCGGTCGTAATGACCTGGGAAGCACCGCCAGCCTGTTGGCGGTGCTGCCGTCATAACAACCCTGGCGGTCTTGTACCGCCAGGGTTGTAATGACCCCCTTTGTTTCTTCTTTATTTTGTCTCTGCTTATCCCAGTGTTTTTCTAGAAGACTCTGGTGCTTGCTTCGTATTGTCCTAGTCAGAACTATGTTATGACACACAGTCTGTAGCATTTTAACAACTGTTTATCATGTCAAATGCAGCACTGCCAATGATGGCAGCCTCTCAGCACAACTCCCCGTCTCCAACTCCAGCATGGAACCCTCCGAGTTGGAGGATGTGAGCATTCTTAGCATGCACTGCTTATTTTCAAATGGAAGCATATTTAACACATTTAAAGCCACAACACGTCACATTTAAATAACAATAAAGGTATGAAAAAAATGCAATAATTAAACTATAAAAATCTAAAAGTATATACAAGCGCATATAGTGAAATATAGACATGGCATGAATTAAACAATGAAATCTAATAGTATATGCAAAAACATATAGTTAAATCGACACTATGAATAAGAACACAAAAAGGAACAATGTTCCACCACTGAGCCGGAAGGTTCTGGTGAAGAGAGCTTTAATTTTTAACAAACTCTTCAAACCAGCCGGTATCCTCCTGGATCTTATATTTGGTCTATCCTGTAGACCATTCCCCATGGTAGCCCACTTGAAGAGCTATCAGATGAGTGAGTATCATCACTGCATAAATGTGCTTCTGGTAGAACAGCCTGCAAACTGTTACCAGAATACTTCACCAATCTGGACATGCTCCATGTACAGCCTGCATGAATCATTGCCACATTTCTTTTGATGGATGTAATGGTGAAGGGACCCATAAACTCAGCCACACCCTTCCTTTCCCAATGTGGTTTTCTTACCAAATCTAGATCCCCTACTTTCCACTTCTTGCTTTTGACCAAATTCTTGTGATTGCATCTCAGTTTGTATTTTAGCTGGTAACAATTATATGTTTCCCCCATTTCTTTCTTGTCCAACCCAATGATCCTCTTAGGTGGTAATCACACTCGGTTCAACTTAGAAACGGACACCCTACCTCATAATGACTTTTGCCTGATTTTTGCATCACACAGTTGAGAGTAGTGCAATGTGCCCACCACATTTCCCTAAATACCCCTTTGAGTGGAGGCTCAGTCTCAATAGCCCTTTGCACACAGGCCTTCACCACCATGTTCAGGCGTTCTGAAGGACCAATGGCTTGTGGTGCATAGAGAGCGGTCCTTTTTGAGTTATATCAAAATCATTAAAAATAATTCTTGCATTTCCCATGAGGTAAACTGTACCCCACCATCTGTGATCATATACTTTGAAATCCCCTCACTCATAAATTAATCTTTGATAAAATCCAATACCTTCCTGGTATATACCAACTTACACATTTGGTAGACACCCACTTTGACCAAACCTTTCTGTAGGTGGCAACAATTCAAATGCGCCCATAATATCTAAGCCGAGCTTGGTCCAGGCTTTATAAGGTATTGTTACACGTGACAAGGAAACTAAGTTTGATACACAGGTTTTTATCATTAGAGGCACACAAAAAATATTCTTTGACTGCACTCTCCACTTTTGGATCCAAGCCCGGCCACCAGTATTTCCCTTACCAGGGCCTTGTCGAGACTCCTACCAAGCTGTCCTTCCTGACCCAAGTTAATCACCTTGCATCTTATGCTCTTAGGAGGAATGACTATCTTCCCCCTCATAAGGCCATCCTGGTAGAGGGTGTATTTGTTCCTTACAAACCAAAATGATTTTAAATTCACATCCAACACCTTGTAATCAGGCCATCCCTTCACTATATAGTTCCTGATTACAGGAATCAACTCCTCCCCCTCCTCACTCTTCATCCACTCCTCCTTTGTAATGGCTGGTTCTTTAATCCAGCTCACACAACTCAAGCCTTATTGACTTTAACACATTTGTTTTTCACTTTGAGACATGATAAGCAGTCTGTTGTGATATTCACCACCCCAGGAAAACACTGTACCTGAAAATTAAATTATTCCAATTCTTCACTCCAACACCTCAGTCTAAGAGTGAGTCTCTTACCGCTATTTCATGAAAACAATTTAACCAGGGGGCAAGTGGTTATCTGAGAGTGCTAAGAAAGGAGTACCCCACATATAAAAGTGTTGTGTGGCCCAAACTATAACCAGGGCTTTCCTCTCAATGCAAGAATAGTGCTCTTCTGAATTTTTAAGTGACCTTGAATCCAATGCAACTACTTTCTCCTTGCAATCCATGACCTGGTTAAATACAGCACCCAACCCCTTGAGGCTGATATCTGTGGTTAGGATAAACTTAATTTTTATGTAAAAATGACCCAGGGTAGGCATTTTGTTGATTTCCCTTTTCACAGTCTTGAATGTTATACCACACTCATTTGACCATGCAAACAGAGCTCCCTTCTTTAGCAACATTCTGATGGGCTCTACAACACTTACAGTCCCTTTTAAGAGCTTGGAGGAATGCTCTGCAAGTCCAAGGCATTACCTTACTTGTTCCTTGTCATCTGGTGTCGCAATACCCACTATACTGTCAGCTTACTCCAATTTAGGCTTGATGCCCTCACTCGAGCTGACATGACCCAAATAGGTGACTGATTTTACTCCTATTTTGCACTTCTGTTTCTTCACTGTCTGTTAGCGTATTCAATACTCCTCAATAAATCATTATGTTTGCCTACATCCTTACCATAAATTACTACAACTGACATTTACTGAACACTGTGCACTTGAATCCTAACGTTCCATTTTGTTGAGAATCAGAATACAAACAGGATTAAAATAGAAAGGGCATTTATAACACAATGACAATGGGTACAGGGACAATGTTCAGCTGCAATTGAACTACAGTGACAGAGTGTAAAGGTAAGGTATTTTGCTGGTATATTTTCATAACCATGTCTGTCAGCAATATGCCCCCAGCCTTTTTGTCTGAGAAAGGAGAGCATATGCTGTGATGGAAAGGATGGACGAAACTCTTTGACTCTTATCGATGGCCATAGGAGGGGATACATTTTCCACAGTTACGAAGCAAAGTATTTTATTGGATAACCGGGGAGTAGAGGGTCACAATATTTATGAGAGCATTGACAAACTGCAATTGGTGTTAGAGATGGAGAGCGTTCTGATGTCTTTGAAATATCATTGACAATGTTGGAACAGTATTTTGAACCATGAATAAATGTTTTGTTGGAAGGATACAGGTTCTTCAGTAGAGCACAGGAACCTAGCAAGAAAGTAGGCAACTACATTGCTTTTTTTAAGACCTTAGCTCGAACCTGTGAATTTAGAGAACTAACAAACTCTCTGGCAAGGGATCAGCAGGTAAGATGCACCAACAGGGTGCAAGAAAAAATACTTTCAAGGATTCACTCACTCAAAGAGGCCATTGCTATTGTGGAATGTGTTGAGACTGTGGGGGTGATTCTCACCCTGGCGGGCGGCGGAGGCCGCCCGCCAGAGTTCCCCCCTCCAAAATACCGCTCCGCGGTCGAAAGACCGCTGAGGGTATTTTGGGTTTTGCACTGGGCTGGCGGGCGACCGCCAAAAGGCCGCCCGCCAGCCCAGTGCAAAACACCCTTCCCACGAGGACGCCGGCTCAGAATTGAGCCGGCGGAGTGGGAAGGTGCGACGGGTGCAGTGGCACCCGTCGCGTATTTCAGTGTCTGCAAAGCAGACACTGAAATACAAAGTGGGGCCCACTTACGGGGGCCCCTGCAGTGCCCATGCCATCGGCATGGGCACTGCAGGGGCCCCCAGGGGCCCCACGACACCCCATACCGCCATCCTGTTCCTGGCGGGCGAACCGCCAGGAACAGGATGGCGGTATGGGGTGTCAGAATCCTCCATGGCGGCGCAGCGAGCTGCGCCGCCATGGAGGATTCATTTGGGCAGCGGAAAACCGGCAGGAGACCGCCGGTTTTCCGCATCTGACCGCGGCCAAACCGCCGCGGTCAGAATGCCCTGCGGGGCACCGCCAGCCTGTTGGCGGTGCTCCCGCCAACCCTGGCCCCGGCGGTCCATGACCGCCGGGGTCAGAATGACCCCCTGTGTCTGTTTGGGTGAAGGAGATGTAGAGTCATATACAGGCAACAAATGACAGTATTCCTATGCAGATCACTGTACATGAAGTTGTGCAGGGTGGAATGTTGCAGAACATGGAAGGCAACATTTTCAAAGTAGCTTCTCAAACAAAATCTAAGCCTTCACATGAGCATATGGAGCTACGTCCTCTTGACATCAACCCTGTCATTTATGGGGATAATTATGTTGATGTGTTGGGATATGTTAGTAAGAGAATTTGATTGGAGGAGATAAAGACTTTTGGAAAAATGTGGCATCAAATAGATATGGGCATCATTATAAATCCCAATGCTCGTAATGCACCTAACAATATCATGCTGGCTGATAATTGTAGCAGTGGGGAATGTTTTTAAGAGGAGTTCCCTGAGGTATTCAAAGATTAGTTGGGATTACTTAAAAAAATTGAACACTGCTTTGTGCTTAAAAAGGTGCAAAGCCATGTGTACACAAGATACATAAGGTTCCCAACATGATGCCTGAGCCACTAAAATAGCAGTTGGACAGGTTACTGAGTGGTTGGCACCAATAGTGTTAGCACCCAAGGATGGGGGAAAGTCCATCAGAATGTGTGTGTTCCTTCACAATCTTATATGTGGATATGGGTGGACTACCTACCACTTTCCAACATTTCTGAAACTATTATTATGTTGGAGGGTGCAAAGATTTCATCAGCATACCATCAGGTATAATTACACCAAGATCTGTAAAGTAAAATGGCATCCGATTCTCTTTCTGTGCGTTTCACAAATGAGTAGTGAATCATACTACAGTGCTCGCTGCCTTGATCGATGCACACTGGGCAAAGAAAAATGGCAGCTGAACGTAATACGCAATGACATAGTATGTCACACGTCATGATGAGAGGCACTATCCGTTGGTGGTGCCATGCAAGGCAGCCACAGCGAACACTGTCCGCATGAGCTGGCTGGAAGGCACTTGAGCCGCCTTTCTGCATAAGCTGGCTGGAGAAAGCTCAAGCCATCTGGCAACACGGGATAATTGACTCGAGATATTGAGCACTCACAAACACACTGTAAGGAGAGAACAGTACCTTAACAGTATCCCGTCAAATGTTTAGTGCCAAATCCTTCAAAAGTGCACAACAAACTCAGTTCTTCTTTTTCGTTCTGCAGAGACTTCCTCAGGGGAATTGGTGGCATAAGCCTGTCCCGAAACAAGTGTTGATCATCGCCAGTGTTATGACACTGAGTATGTAGTATTTCACAACTGTTTATTGAGTTAAATTCAGCACCAAGAACAATGTCAGCCACTCAGCACAGCTTCCAGTCTTCCACTCCAGCATGGAACCCTCTGAGCTGGAGCCTGTGAGCATTCCTAGCATGCGTTCCTTACTTTCAAACAAAAGCATCTTCACCACATTTAAAGCTATAACAAGTTACCTTTAAGCTGTGCCTTATTTGGTCTGCTCCCCCCAAATATCTTGACCTATAGAGGTATAGGTTTCCACAATACTTTTTGGTAACTCGCACTCCTAGTCTATCAATAGAACCTGCGTGAGGCATTAGCAAACTGCCAGTGTTGCTGCTTCCCCTTTATATTTCCCAAAATAATTGAGGACACTGTGGCAAAGTTGCTGTTGGAAATTACCCTCTCTACAGGGCCACCCCAAACTTTCTCCCTCCTCCACCTACTTTTTGCTGGTTATTTTCTCATTGGCCTTAACCTAAACCAGAGGCGGTAGATATGTCATGTTCGGTCTATATCAACTTGTAATAATAAACCCTTTTGAATGGTAAAGTCAGATTTATTATTACAAGTTTGAAAATGCCACTTTTAGAAAGTTGCCATTGCCCCGTCCTCAGCCCCCTGTGCCAGTAACCTGCCTTAGGTCATGTGACTGGATGTAACTGACAGTTGGGACTTTGTGAATTCACTCCACACAATCACAAAATACGGGGATTAGCAGAGATTGAATGGGCATTAACTGATCTGATGGGGGGGTGGAGCTAAGCACAGCCCCACTTGCAACTGAATAGTATGGGCTGCACAAAGTACCTGGTTTGCATTAAAAAAAAAGTCACACGGCCAAGCGTGCGTCAGAGAAGTGCATTGTTTCCTTCTCTGGTCGGGTCGGCGATGCATCGTTTTTCTACCTCGCATAAGAGCGATGTGTCGATTTTCAGACGGGCACCTCTGGTCCGGGCAGGCTTTGTGTAGATTTTTCACACCCAGCAATGCTGGGCGGCGATATTTCACGCCCAGCGATGTTGCGTTGAAATCCGGACTATGGGCACTGTACCACTGCTAATCAGTGCTAAAGTGCATATGCTCCCTGTGTAAATTGCATTGTTGATTGGTTTATCCATGATTGGCACATTTGATTTACTAATAAGTCCTGGTGGTGCCCAGGGCCTGTAAATCAAATGCTACCAGTGGGCCTGTAACACTGGTTATGCCACCCACATGAGTAGCCCTGTATACATGGCTCAGACCTGCCACTGCAGTGTTTGTGTGTTCAGTTTTAAACTGCCAATTCGACCTGGCAAGTGTACTCACTTGCCAGGCCCAAACCTTCCCTTTTTATACATATAAGGCACCCCTAAGGGGGGCCCTAGGTAGCCCCATGGACAGGGTGCACTGTATGTTAAAGGTAGGACATGTGTTGGTGTGTTTTACTTGTCCTAACAGTGAAATACTGCCAAATTTGTTTTTCACTGTTGCAAGACCTATCTCTCTCATAGGTTAACATGGGGGCTGCCTCTAACTATTCTTAAAGTAAAGTTTCCCTTTGAGGGCAGGTGTAAATGTGGAGTTTGGGGTCTCTAAACACACAATTAAAAAATACATCTTTTAGTGAAGGTGGTTTTTAAATTGTTAGTTTGAAAGTGCCACTTTTAGAAAGTGGGCATTTTCCTGCTTAAACCATCCTGTGACTCTGTCTGTTTGTGGATTCCTTGTCTGGGTCAGACGGGCAGTTGGGCTGTTTGTTCATCCCCACTAGACAGTGACACAAAGGGTGCTGGGGTGTAACCTACATATCCTAATGGGCCATCTGGGATAAGCTGGAGGGAGGAGTGGTCAATTAACCTGAAAGGGCTGTGCCTGCCCTCACACAAAGCAGTCTCCAACCCCCTGTTGTGCTTCTGGAGCCAGGCCCGGGCAAGGCAGAATCCTGTAAACAACAGAGACTTTTCTTTGAAGTTGGGCAACTTCAAAAAGGCTGAAAGGGGTATACGTTTTGGACCTAAAACCCTGGACTTCAGATCACCTCAAGTATTCAAGAGCAACCTCTGCCAGGAGAAGAGCTGAAGGAGAAGTGATGCTCCTGTCTGTGACTGTGCTTTGTTGGGCTATTCTACAGTTGCTGCTTCTGCCTGAGAAAAGGGACAAAGGCTTGACTTTGTGGTATATTCCTGCTTTAGAGGTATCTCCAAAGGCTTGGACTGAGCTTCCCCTTGTTCCGAAGTCTCAGGGCCATCAAAGACTTCCTCTGCTAGCACCTAGAGTCTCTGCTGAGGCTCCTGCTGTGCCAAGTGGTGCCTAATCCAGTCCCTGGGCCCTTGAAAGGAGAAGCTGGTGAAAAACCAAGGAAACCGACTTTGGACGACTCTGGACTTATGCCACTGCCGGATCCCATGATGCCGCCTGCAACTGAAGCCGTGGTCCTTGTTAGAGTACGATGACCCTGCAGGCCCGACGCTGCAGAATCTTCTCTGAAGTCCATGACTCCGTGGAAGACACCGCATCACGTCGTGACTGCCGGATATCGACTCTGCTGGTAGTGCCAGCCTCACCTCCACCGCTCTGCAGCAAGGACCCGATGCCTCTTCATGATGCCCCCGCTCCATCGCTCCGCAGCACCGGAACCAACACCACATCGGATCCAGCAACACCGGGATCCCTGACTCCGTGCACCGGTTTATTTAATCATTTTCACAAGGTACTGTACCAGGGGGTCCATATGACTGCGTGACCTGCGCCATTAGCATCAGATTGTTGGTGACGACTCCGTCATGATGCTGTGATATCACCAATTCAAATCATTTGTGTTTCTAAGTGCTATATTGAAGTTTAATCTTTTAAAAATTCATAACTTTGCCTGTGTATGATATATTTTTGTCATTTGGTCTTGTTTTGCTCAGATAAATATTGGCTATTTTTCGAACCTGGCGTTGAATCATTTTGTAGTGTTTTCACTGTATTACTGTGTGTGTTGGTACAAATATTTTACATATTGTCTCTGGGTTAAGCTTTTCTGCTCATGCCAAGCTACCAAGGGGGTGGGTGGGGGTTAACCGGGTGTTATTTCTGCTTTGCCCTGACTAGAGTGAGGGTCATTGCTTAGACAGAGGGCAACCTGACTGCCAACCAAAGACCCCATTTCTATCAACTTCCTTTTAAATGTTACTTTAAATCCAACAATTAACTTGATACTTTTGGAGTACCCTATTATGTGATTCCACAAGGAAGTTAGCACTTACCTCATGGGCTAGTGAAGCTCTGGGTACAATAAAAACAATTGTAAGTGTTTACTGTCAGGACATGGTATAAATTTAGAATTACCTTCTTTTTTATATCAGCACCCTGCCTTATGACGTTTCATAGCCTTCCTTAGGGAAGACTTCTAGATATATAAAATGATGGTTTGGACCTGGCAAAAGTGTTATTTTGCCATGTTTAGTTGCCAGTTCAGAGGCTGCCAGACTAGGATGCAATGGCAGACTTATAGCCATGTTTTCATCTTGTCACAGTAGTGTTGGCACAATTAAGTGCTGAAGTCAACTAGTGGAATTTATCTTACTAGCCCTGGTTACCACTTGTACCATATACTAGTGATTTATAGGTAAGTAACGTATGCCAATCAGGTATTGGGTAAATGTGTACATACTATTAGGGGTCACAGCACATGCATACTAGGACCTGGGCATCAGTGCACCACAGTGGAAAAACTAGCAGCATCAGCCCAAACTTTGGGAGGTGCACCTTACTACAAGCCGTAACAATTTCTTGAAAAGCTGAAAAGACAGCTTCCTGCTCTGCTCCTCCCTGCAGAAGATTATGGGGGTTATTCTAACTTTGGAGGAGGTGTTAATCCGTCCCAAAAGTGACAGAAAAGTGACGGATTTACCACCAGCCGTATTACGAGTCCATTATATCCTATGGAACTCGTAATACGGCTGGTGGTATATCCGTCACTTTACCGTCACTTTTGGGACGGATTAACACTCCTCCAAAGTTAGAATAACCCCCTATGTGTATGAGACTGCGCTTACTGATGAGTTTCCTGTGTAGATTCCATTTGCTGCTGGGACCACTTGATTTCCAATTTACTGCTTTAGGCATGACTTTAGTCACTGCAGCACTGAGAGATATCTGCTTCAGTTCTGTTAATGGTGGTGCGATTTCTGATCCAGGGGAGACCCTCCTCTTAGATTCTTCCAGTTCAAGGGAGAATTGAAGAAGGCACAGTTCTTGTCTGTTTAATACTTGTCATACATAATCAACTTCATTATCACAGCAATATTACAACAAATTGATTACCTTAATATAAAAATGCGTTGTGCCCCGGAAGGCCCATGGGTGCCTGTTTATTTGGTGGTCTTTTTTTTTGGCTGTACAGCAGTACTGGAGATGGACAACCCTTGGTGCACATATGTTGTATCTGGCTGTAAGAGGTATAAGTTACAATGAGCTGCTGACCACTGAATGCTGTGGTCTTATTGTGGGCCATAAACGTTATATTAAATTACATAACTATATAATGGCCCAGCAAACTACTGATCATCCCTTCTTAGTTTACCTGCACGATGAACGCAGTTTGCTGATTTGGTTATTTGTAATCTGTGGATTATACATTGGGGATTGAGTTTAAAGGTGCAACTGTCTTTCTGAGTTCTGTTGGCAGGACATGGGGAGATGTAGATATCTTGGAAATAGCCACATTTTCAACAGTCTTCTGAAAGGTATATGCTCCTGGATGCTTCTAATTTTGGGAGTGACTTCCAGAGATTGGCAGTTTGTTCTGAGAAAGTAGTACTCCCTACTGACTTCTTATGAAAAGGTGGTGCAAGTCTGGAGCGCAGTGTCCTGCTTTGTTTATATTGCTTGAATTTAACTCATAGAGATAGTCGTCCTTTTCCTTACGAGGCTCTGTGGATAATGCAGAGTGTCTTTAGCCTTGCCCTTCTAGATTTAGGTATGAATAGGAGTAATTACATTAAATAACAAAATAGCCTACATAAATATAGATCATGACAAACTGATGTATGTTGAATCTTCCATAGTTAAAACAGATTACCTTCAATGAATGCCACTCTGTTCAAGATTTCTTAACACATGTTTTGGAGACACAGAGAAATGTTGACAAATACATTTTCTTAGAGACTTTTTCATATTTTTTCATGGAATTTGTTCCCTGATGTATGTCTCGTTGCAGTACAGCTCTTGCTTTAGCTCTTACATCCAAGCCATGCTCTTGGCTCAGCTCTTCCTACAACTGTCCATGTCCCCTCCCCCCCAGAAATTTAGAATCTAATTAGGGTTTGGTGGATCAGATATCCCATCCTCTGTATTACTATTCCAGTTTATCCCATGAAACTTGTAAGAAGATGGATGGGATACCTGTTACGTTTCTGACAGAGTAACCTGACTTTCAAATTCTAAACCAGACCCTCATTGCCTATTATGCCCTTGCCTCCACCATGTGGTTACGCACAATTTGTGCCCTCCCCCCAAACTAAGCCTTTTGGGGAGGGGCACAGAAAATCACATTCCTAGACCCTTAATGCCTGTGTGTCCTCCTGCATAGAATGGCACAGCAGAGGTGTCAACTGCTGCTCCACGTCAGCGACATGCGCAGTCTTCAAAGCATACACACAGGCCCAAATTTACAGAGAGCTATTACCATGCAGCACAACAGGTAAAGTTGCTGCACTACAGTTCTTCGAAGAGAAAGAGCAGTCACATATTGCGAGAAAGTGGGTTGTTGGTTGACTGGGGTGTGAGCCCAGGTCAAGCAGCAGCCACAATTCCTTGCAGGTTGAACCACAAAAAGCCACTAAATTGACTTAACGCTTGGTGGGCATGGTACAATAAGCTGTCAGGCTTAACTTAGGGGAATGTGTATTTATGTAGCACATAAGCAGTATTGACATTAAAACACAACATATGAAAAACCCCACACTAATTTAGAAAAATAAAGTACATTTTAATAAATTATTTGACACAAAATTACCAAACTTCAATCACTAGAACCAGAGTTCTGAATGTTTACAGTTTTTAGTGAAAACTAGTGCCTAAAAGATCAAATCGGCAATCCCGGACACCTAGTCCCACCAGATCAGATCATAGTGGAAAAGTAGTGCCAGCTGCAATGATGCACGATTCGGATACAAGAAGTAGATTGAGCCCAGTCAGCCCTTACCTTCTTACTTAGAGGAAATTCTTAGAAAAAGAGTTTGAGATGGTAAAGTTCAGTTGGGCAAGACTGTGGGAGGTATTCAAAGAGGGAGTATCATCATCGGATGGCCTTGGGATAAAGCTGTGTTGAAGATTCAACGTCCACACTTAGCTGTCAAAATGTTGAAAATCTCTAGCAGTCCAAGGCAAAGGACTGTTGCAAAAGACTGTTCCACAAGGTTGAAGGCCCGCTGATAGGGATTTGCTGCTACAGAGAAGAACTTAACTTGTGAAGCTGCAAAGACAAGTTGACCGGCGATTAATTTTGGGTGGACAGGCGAGCAGGTTGGTTCCAGTCTCCTCCTGGTTCTCAGAGCAGTTTTCGGTCAAAATGTTTTTTTTAAGTCCTCAGTTTTGGCATTTGGCCATCTGGGTACTTTCAGTACCACGACCAAGGGTCGGCACAATTGGACACCTCTTGGGCATTTAGGACTCACTCAGGCTAGGTCTAGGTGTGGGTTCAAGATGGCGGGAGCCTTTTATGCACCTATGGCTCCCAAAAGGAGGCCAGCAAACTAGCCATTGGAGTCACTCTGGTAGTCCTGGGTACAGATTAAGAAGTAGGGCTCAAAAGCAGGGCTGGCCTCTGAGAGCTCAAGGCATGCTCCAGGCAGCAAAGCAGTTCTTCCAGGTACAGCAGCAGTCTGGCAGAGTTCAGAGCAGGTCACAGCAGCAGGCAGTCCTTTGAGAGTCCTTCTGCAGGTCCAGTAGTGGACTGGCTCTGGCATTGAGCCAAACCTATCCTGGGTCAGCAATCACATCACAGGTTTTTCCTAACAAGACTAAGGCTGAACAAAGTTCACTTCTTAGTGTATCACCCCACAAAGGGTACCTATATTGCTGACCTACATGCATGCCTAGGTGATGGCGCTTTGCACAATGCACATTGCACGTTATGTTTTTTTGTAAGTTTTATCCTTCCTTAAGAAGGCTGTATATTTTTACCTTTCCAAGCTAACTTTAGACAATGCAGGGCTGCTTTAGCATTTCTGCAGACCCTGCCAATGATGAAGATATGTGTTTTTTAACTGCATTTTTTATACAGCGGGCTATACGGCTGAGGGCATCAACTGTATTGTGATTTACAAACCCCCTTTATCATGTATTCTAAATTGAACTTTGTGATGTTTTTATATGATATTTCATATGCTATTTATATTGTGCTTCCATTTATGGTCACGATGATGGAAAAAAACACTAAAATCAGCTAAGGAGTGGGTCTGGAGGTCTTATTCTCTACCCTAGGGCCCTTCTTCTGGAAGGTGGAAAAAAGCTTATGGAAAGGTTCTTTCAAGGGCATGGAATTTCCTGACTCCCCTGCCCTGACTCCAAGCTGACTGCAATGACAATGTGGGGCTGGTAGGCCCTTTGTGTGAAGGCAGAGCACAATCTGTTCATTTTTAAGTAGGCCTGTGCTCAGCTCCACCCACCCATCCTGCCAGCGGATGGCCCATTGAGACATTCCTAATCCCTCTTCTAAAAGCAGCATTTTTAAAATTGTGATTAAAAACCCAACGTTACCATACAATAGGGCTTTTTACCACAATTTCAAATACACCAAACATGATATATTCATCTGCTCCCAGTTGGAAATTACAGCTTATTACATGTAATAAGGAGATTCCAATGTTATCCTATAGGAGGGGTAGGCCTCACCAAAGTGAAAAATAAATGTAGGCGTTTTTCACTACCAGGACATATACAACTTAAAAGAACATCTCTAATTTTCAATTACAAGGCACCCTGCCCTATGTGCTATCTAAGGCCTACATTTGGGTTGTCTTACATGTAATAAAAGGGGAGATGAAGTCTTGGCAAGAAGGTTTTAATGCCAAGTCAGCATGGCAGTTAAAAACTGCATTCAGGCTGCAATGGCAAGCCTGGGACATGTTTTAAAGAGCCAATTCAGTGAATGGCACAATAAGTGCTGCAGGCCCACTAGTAGCGTTTATTTTACAGTCCCTGGGTATATGACATACCACTCTGCAAGGCATTTATAAGTAAATTAAAGATGCCAATTGGGTATAAGCAAATTTAACCATGTTTGGAGGTGAGAGCACCAGCACTTTAGCACTGGACAGCAGTGATAAAGTACAGAGTCTAAAAGCCAACAAAACCAAATGTAGCAAAAACCGGAGGGCAAAAAGGTAAAAACAAATGGGGGTGGCCCTGCATAGAGAGTCAGATCCAACACACATCTATGAAGATGTGGTGCTGTTCTGCTTGCCCCCTCTACTAGTGCTCTTTTGATTGCCATGTGCAAGCTCAGACAGCCTTGCACCATAGATGAAGGATGTCTGTAATGTGAGACGCATAGGTTTTGTGCTGAAAGGGATCCCTCCATTTACAAAAACTATGCTTCAAGGTGTTTCCCACGTTGTCTGTGTGCTGTACAATGCAGCACACATGCATAGAGGGAACAACGAGGAGAAATTAAAACATTCTTCCTCGTAGCACCTAACTCAAGGAAACCCAGGATTTGGGGGCAAATCAATGTCTACAGCTCATTGTAGCTGGGGATTTGCATCAAACCTCATAGTGGCCGTATGGCAATACCCAGATGTCACACATGAAATGCCCACTTAATGCCAAGAAATGGAAGGCAGCTCATTGCATATCTTTGCAATACTTTGGGTTACTTACAATGAAATGCAAATCCTGATATGCATTGAACTGTAAATCCCACTACAATACTTTCTGTCTTGTTTGCGTTAAAAAAGTTATAGAAACCGGACGCAAAGTGTTTGTGAATCTGCGCCACTATATAAGTTAATGCACGCACTGGAGACATTGATGTTTTTTATTTTTATTTTTTCTCAGGGCTTCAGTTTTAGTGAAAGCAGCTTCTAAGTCTGCACTAGGCTTGTGTGCCTTTTTGCAAATATGGGCTCCGGTGTTTATATGCACTAACCACGTGCCAGTCTACATGTCTATTTATTTTCACTGTTTTTGGTGTATACCTATGAGAGAGCATAACTTGGCTGTACCATTATGCATTTTAGAAATGAAACAAAAATGTAATCAGCTGCATATATAAAGTTTGTTCAAATGTATTCGTGTGAACGTGGTGCACTGAAAAGCCATGTAGTCAAAGTGCACTTCTCAGTACAAATGTAGAAAAGTAATATGCAAGTCACATGTATTGGTATTATGACATCTTAGTTAAATTATATATTTCTTGCTTATTCTTCATTTTTTGTGCTTTTGAGAAATGCACATATAATCATGTACTCGACGTGCATTTAATTCTGTGTTAAGTTGGCTGGAGGTAAGCCCTGAAATGTTTTTCTGTGTTTAACCTTCAACGTGGAGATTTGCTCTTGTTGCATATCTCTTCATTTGCATGAGTATCTGCACATGTTTCCAGTTAATGAAGAATGTATTGTTAGTTGTAGATAAAGGGGTATGGGAAGACAGGTTGCCAAGGATGAGGAGTGTTAATGAGGAGCAGTGAAGAAGAACTCTCCTCCAGATTGCTGGATAAGGTTGTCTAGATGCTTGGTCTGAGAGATGGAAGGCTTATGAAAAGTTGCAAATTACAACTGTGCACAGACAGTGGAAAGTAACTGCACGGGACGTTAGCTAATGAGAGTTCTGCAGAGATGAAAGTGGTATTTAGCTATTTAGAGGCAAGAGTATTCTCTCCACCCTTTGACAAGAGGGGACCCCTTGAGCGGTACAGACCTATTTTACTTGATTTGGCTGATGTGGCTTTATGCTATGCGAATCTCTTGTCTGCAGAGCTTCTATTCAGGTTTCTGTGATGCTGACACTTTTCATCAGGCCTGGGTGTAGGACTCCACTCTGCAAGCAGAGTTTGGGGGATTGAGGCACTTCACGCTACATGGAGTAGCGCAGAGTTCCCGAATTCCACAATCCAGCGTGGAGCAGAGCTCGTTCGAATCTGTGAGATTTGGTTTAGGTGCTCACAAGCACTACCATACTCTAGGGCCGTTATTGAGTCTGCATAAGACATTGTGTTCGCTTGTGCTGCTTCCTGCTACGCCTGCAACTTTGCATTTTTACCCACGCTTCTTCTGGTCGTGACTGGTGGCCAAAATAGTCCTGCTCATGTGCGCAAATGCACCTGGAGTAAATGTTTTGCTCTAAATGCATTTAAATCTAGTAAAAAAGAAGCTTTTGAGTGGATTTTCTTCTCCAATGAACCCTTCAAGTTGTTTTTAGTGTGAGAACAATTGTTAGTTTTTTTTCAAACATGAAGGAGGTGCTCCAGAGACTCCAACTTCCTGTTCCTGACCAGGCTCCTTCCAGTGCTTTGTCCATCTCCTTGTCACTTTTCATTTTGATTTCGAGGTAGAAGGGACACTCTCTTTGTCTCCTGGATATACCTTTGGATTTAAGGACATTGTCCCGCTTAAAGAAAATCTTCAAGAAAACGAAAGTCGAACGTAAACTTTTGATCGAGGCCTCCCGCTTGCTGTAGCTGAGGGGGACTCCAACACGGTCGGCCTTAAACTTTGACTTTGTCACGGTCTAGTTGTGACCAGAGGACTAGATTTTAATCATTTTGGTGTCATTTTCAAGATAAAAATATAATTTATTTTTATATATTGGTGTTGGATTTTTATTCTCTGTTGTGTTTTACTTATTTGCTATTTTGTGATTTTTAAATGCACCCTAGTCTCCTAAGTTAAGCCTTGTCGCTCGTTGCCATGCTACCAGTGGTTGAGCTGGGTTTAATTTATTGAGACCTAACTGGACCTAAGTGGAGGTTAGTGGCCTATTGCTAGGTGTAGATACTTGCCTGCCCTTACCAATAATCAATTTTTTTGCAAAAAGTGTATATGTTGTGGGGTAATATTTGATGGCATAGGAGGATGTGCACTGATTTTGTGAAAATTTTATTGCTCAGTTAAGTTTTGTGTTTTGCTTTGCTAAATTAATGTTAGTGTTTTCACCAGTTGTTGTTTGACCACGTAACTGGCGACTGTTTTTTGGCATTCAGCGAGCCAGTGTGTCTTTGCCATAGGCTTGCATGTGTTCTTTGTTTTCCTTGCTCTTTGTTGTTGTTTGAACGTGTGGCTGGTTCATATTTTGTACATCCAGCCCATGTCCCTTTGCCATAGGTTTGCATGTGTTCTTTGTTTCCCATGCCTCCTTGCTCCTTGTTGCTGTTTGTTGACCATGTGGGTGACAGTCAGTTTGTGCATCCAGCCAGTGTGTCTTTGCCATTGACCTTCATCTGTTCTTTGTTCCCCATACCTCCTTCCTCTTTGCTGTTGTTGTTTGACAATGTGGCTGGTGACCATTTTGTCTATCCAGCCAGTGTCCCTTTGCCATAGGCTTGCACGTCTTCTTTGTTTACAATGCCTCCTTGCTCCTTGTTGTTTTTTGACCATGTGGCTGGCACTCATTTTGTGCATGCAGCCAATGTGCTTTTGCCATAGCCTTGCATACAAATATCAGCAATTATTGACTATTTGTTTATTTTAACATTATATTTTGTTTATTTAAATTTTTAATTTTAATTTTACTTTTTTTTTTTTTTAATGTTTTTTTTTTTTTTACTATTTTAATTTTCAATTCTCATTTTTTATTTTTATTTTTATATTATTTTTCAAATTAATTTGTCCTAATTTCTTGTTTTTTATTGTTTTTTTTATTTTATTTGTATTTTGTTTATTAATTTTTTATTTCATTTTATTTAATTCTGCATTTTGGCTTGATCCCTCCATCCATCCCTCCATCCATCCATTCCTTTAACCATCCATCCATCTATCCACCAAAGGTGCATAGCTACAGAATTTGGTTTCTTTAGATGTATAATAATTCCATTTCCCCCTAAATCATCTTTTCACCATAGGTTTTTTAAGGATTATTCAATGTACCTATGCACCTCTCTCTGACCACTACAGGTGTCTTCTTTACAGATGGAGATGAAGCAAAGCGCTATATCTGATTGTTGTGCTGCCTGATTTTAAATGAAATTTTATGGTGTAGTAGTGTGGTTTACTTTACAATATTTGATTAAATTGGTATTTATTATATAAGTAACCAAAATCACTAATATTGGATTTGTCTGTGCTATTTCAACCTGGAACAATGCCACGTTTCAATAACTACATGTTTTTCTTACTTTGTTGCTTTTAGGTGCACAAGAGAAGAGATGTCACATCACCCGCAGTACTGCCAAAGAGAATACATGCACAGTTAGTCCTCCAATCTTTTCCGCTTGTGTAGCTCAGTGGCACTGCCAACTGCAAGCTTTAAGACGGCCCCAAAGAATGTTGCTCCCAAGAAAGTGGTCAGTGAGAAGAAACAGCTTTCCACCAGTGGCGGGCCGACTATAAACTTTTTTGGGAGACGTGTGCCTGCCACAGCGGCCTTTGGGGAGGAAACTGGGAGCAGCACTCCTGCATCAACAGTACCACCCCAACTGGAGCCCCAAACCATGTCTGTCAGTGAGGCATCCACTGCAATGATGGTGATGCCGGCGAGCAGTGATGCTGAATTTGATTTGTCCCTTTTGCAAAGTAATACCCAATCATTTTAGGAAACAGAGCAAAGTGGACAGCAGCCACAGCCAGCAATAGTAGATCTTCCTGAAGTTGGAGCAGAACAGGAGGTCGAGCATCCTGCCGAGCAAGAACCTCCTCTTTTAGAATCAATGGCTCCCAGATCTCCAGCAAGAAAAAGTAGGGGTACTACTCCACCATCTTCTCCAATCACCACTTCTGATAACAATGATAGATACATGCAGTGGACGCTGGCAAAGTCTGGGAGATGCCAGGAGAGACAAGGGAAAAGAAAAGTTCCAGAAAGCCATAGAATCATGGAAGGGAATGATGAGGAGGAGGATGACGATGATGAGCCAGTCATTGTGAAAGATGGCACAGAGGAGTCTGACATTACTATCCAAGGCTGAACATTACATTATCTCATCCAAAGAGCACATCTGCGTTACCATACTTGATCCACACTACCAAAAATTCTTCCCACTTTCACTTCTTTTTCTTAAGTGGATGTTTCAAAATACAAGAGGTGGATTGTTGAGGAAGTTGTAGAATTGGAAGAAGAACTGCTAGAACTTAGAGTTCCACTCCGCAGTTCTGGGGTTCTACCTTCAAATTCCAGAGAGGGCAGTTTTGTCTCACAGCAGTCAACACCAGCAACAAGAACACCAGCATCAGAAGAATCAGACCCCACCTCGGCATTGGCTTGGTTTTAAGTGGCAAGTCTTACGTCCAGTGCAGAGGAGTAGGCAAAAGAGATCAAGCACTTGGCAGCACCAATGACACTTCAGAGGATGATCCAGGAGCATCTGGAGTACCCAAAAGAGGTGCATGTGGATCAAAACCAATTGATGTATTGGTATGAGACGATGCACCAATGGCCATAGCTCAGCAGGCTGGCAATAAAGCATCACACTGTCCTGTAGCCAGCATGTCTGCTGAACGTGTGCTCAGTGCAGCTGGTGCCGTTGTTACACTGACAATGACCACTTTCTTGCCTCAAAACATGGAGAGATTAAACATGATCAACATCAACCAGCATTTTAAACCACCTAATTACACTGTTCCTGAAACACAACATGAGGAGGAACAGGATGATTGGTCAGAATCAAGTGTGTTTGCTGACCAACTTCTGGGTGAACCATCTGAGTTTGAGGATAAACTCTGCTTCCCGGACAGAGTATGCCAATGCCACCAAATAACTTTTTAATTAATTCATGTTGAGCTGCCTCACCATATTTAGTCACAAATATGACCGGAATGGAGTTGGACCTGTGTGCAGTGGAGAAGCCCCCACATTCCCTTCAGGACCTTCAAGACAATGCCTGCCTCCCTCATATGCCACTGCCTATCCTTTTTTTATTTTGACATCATCAAGCCAGGCTGCCCCCGAAGATCATTGGTTAAAAGACTGCCAGTGCCAATGCCAAATTCCAATATGTTGCTACCTTTAAAGAAGAGAGAATATTGTGTATCAACCTCATGGTGGGATTGGAAGAGGTAACTACTAACTATTGCACCAATGAGTGGCAATATATTGAGTGATGGTGATGATGTATGTGGTGGCTAGCAGTGAGGGAAGGAGTTCAACAAATTTGTAAGCTTGATTTCAATGATTTCAATGTTTGGGGGCTGATGAGTGATCATTTTTTCTGAAAGTGATTGGCCTTTCAAGCTTAGCAAAATTACCTGAAGGGGCCACTCCTTTTTTCTGGCTCCTCAGAGACCAGACCAATCACTTTAGTTACCAAACACAAATCTACACAAAATACTCTAATTCTGTTTCTCTCTGTGTTATTCAACAGCAGTGCACTATACAGGGCTACATCGCTCGGTTTGGGACTGGGACGGGGTTCCTCAGAATCAGGAGAAGGAGGATGGAAGGACTCAGAGAGGGACTACCTCAACAGCTAGAAGGAGAAAGTTATCCACTTCAAAGACAAATCATAATGATGGCTAGGAGGCCTAGTACTCAATCAGCTCTATGGACTGGAGAAAGGTGCGTTGATTTGTGAAATGCTGCTCAGCTGCATTGCTTGCTGAAACGTGAAACTCCTCTTTTTTTTCATAAATCCTTTTATTCAGGTTTTCAAGTATTAGACAGTTTCACGCCAGACATTTTAGACATAAAAAGTGACAGTCAGGGATATAAACTTGGCTACTTTTAGCCCCACCAACTCATGCATGAGCTTCCTGCACATGTATGGCCCCAGCTACAGCAAATATAAAGTAGATGGATCAATCAATCAATCAATCACTGCATTTGTAAAGCGCGCTACATACCTGCGAGGGTCTCAAGGCGCTGGGGAGGGGGGGTGCTACTGGTCGAAGAGCCAGGTCTTGAGGAGTCTTCTGAAGGCCAGCAGGTCCTGGGTCTTTCGTAGGATGGTGGGGAGAGTGTTCCAGGTCTTGGCGGCGAGGTAGGAGAAGGATCTGCCGCCGGCGGTGGTTTTTCGGATGCAGGGGACTGTGGCGAGGGCGAGGTTGGCTGAGCGGAGGCTTCGGGTGGGGGTGTGGAAGCTGAGTCGGTTGTTGAGGTAGGTGGGTCCGGTGTTGTGCAGTGCTTTGTGTGCGTGGATCAGGAGCTTGAAGGTGATCCTTTTGTTGACAGGGAGCCAGTGCAGGCTTCTCAGGTGGAGTGTGATGTGCCTGCGGTGGGGGACATCGAGGATGAGTCGGGCCGAGGCGTTCTGGATGCGCTGGAGTCGTCTCAGGAGCTTGTTTATAATTCCTGAGTAGAGGGCGTTCCCGTAGTCGAGTCTGTTGGTGATGAGGGCCTGGGTAACAGTTTTTCTCGTGTCGAGGGGGATCCATTTGAAGATCCTGCGGAGCATACAGGGGTGTTGAAGCAGGACGCGGAGACGGCGTTGACTTGCCTGGTCATGGAGAGAGTGGAGTCGAGGATGACCCCCAGGTTGCGTGCGTGGTCCGTGGGTTCCGGGCTGTGCCTAGTGACGTGGGCCACCAAGAGTTGTCCCAGGCTGATGGGGTGGGTCCGAGAATGAGGACCTCCGTCTTGTCTGAGTTCAGCTTCAGTCTGCTGTCCTTCATCCAGTCCGCTACGGCCTTCATTCCTCTGTGGAGGTTAGCTTTGGCGGTGTGGGGATCTTCGGGGAGGGATATGATCAGCTGGGTGTCGTCGGCGTAGGAGATGATGTTGAGGTTGTGTTGTCGTGTGACGTGGGCGAGGGGGGCCATGTAGATATTGAACAGTGTCGGGCTGAGGGAGGATCCCTGTGGGACGCCGCAGATGATCTCGGTGGTTTTAGAGCGGAAGGGTGGGAGGCGGACGCTCTGGGTTCTGCCGGAGAGGAAGGATGTGGTCCAGGCCAGGGCCTTCTCTTGGATACCGGCGTCATGGAGGCGTGCTGATAGGGTGCGATGGCAGACCGTGTCAAAGGCTGCTGATAGGTCCAGGAGGATGAGGGCGGCTGTTTCTCCTTTGTCCATCAGGGTCCGGGATGAGAGAGTAGCACGGCTGCAGTAGTGGGGGTCCCTTACAGCTCCAATCATCAGGGTGCATGCTAGTGTGGAGTGGCAGTCGGGTCTTGGTACTCCCACAACGGATAACCGTACATAACAGAGCAACTGCAGGTAAAAAGAAAAAGATTTATCTTTTTGTATAAGTTGGAATAACAGCTGGTAACAACAACAGTTTTGACAATTATACCCAGAGCCCGTAACTATAGCTTTACACATACTCCATTCTCCATCCCGCATATCCCATTCAGACACTCTAGCACCCTAGCAATAGAGCCGGGACAGGTCTGTGTAGTTTTTCCTGCTAGGTCGAGGGTTTGCCCTCAGTCTCGTCCAGCAGCGCTCTAAACTCAATCAGCATGGCTTCCCAGCTAGAGGTCTGTGGATATTTGCGCAGCCCCATATTATCTTCCCTATTCAGCGTCGCCCCCTCTGCCTGTGCCCACACTAGAAAGAAGCATGTCTATGAGTGGGGGGGGTCAAAGTGTTATCCTGATACAAATCGCCTAGTATGTGTAATCCTGCTGCATGCCAGGTTTCCAACTCTGCTGCAGATGTGGGCGTGGTGTTCCTGGTGGTTCACAGTAAGGCCAAGGCTAGCACATTGGGAATAGAGGCTAATGTGAGGTAAATATTCCTAGGGTAGCATCAGTGCACCACGCCTAGGAGAAGGGGCTCCTGAGCTCTAGCACACATGACCAAGTGGAATAAGTTAGACACACTGGCTAATGGTGGCAGAGCAGTAGCTGTGTCCGATAATTGCAGGCTCAAGAACCATCTACCTACCAACCGCAATTGGGAGGCTAGGTAATATTGTTCCAGATTGGGCACTGCCAGGCTGCTCCAGTCCAACAGCGTGCAAAGTTTCTCCAGTGCTCCTCAGCAGCGGCCTGTGCTCCAGATAAATTCCCTGATCCTGGGTTCAAATTAGCCGGGACAAAAACAGGCAAGTTGGAGAAGTAATATAAGAGACCGGGGAGCACAACCATTTTCAGGAGGGCTACTCAGCCCATCACCTGTCTACCAGAAGGACATTTGAGTTCGAATAGAGGTGATCGTGTGTTTAAGGTTCCCATAATACAAATCAGTCAGTCGATGATATATTCGGACCCCAAGATATCTAAATGTCCTGGGTTGCCAAAAGACCAGAGCATCAGAGAGCACCAGGGCAGGGTCCTGTGACTCCTGATTAAAGGGGAACAAGCATGATATACCCCAGTTAACACACAGGCCAGACAGGGAGGGGAAACTTTGCAGTACTTCAGCGAGTTCAGAAGGGACATCTGAGATATTTCTATGATAGAGGAGGAGTTCGTCTGCGTATAGAGATACAACATGGAACCCATCTCCCAGTGGGATGCCCCAGTCAACCCCCGACGGCAGTGCTCTGCTGCTAGAGGCTCGATTGCTAATGAGAAAATTAGGGAAGGGAGAGGACAGCCCAGATGGGTTCCCCTACAAATTTGGATCGATTCAAATATGGCTAAACCAGTTTTGACTCTGATAAAAGGCTGTGTGTATAACAGCTGTACAAGTTGCAAAAAGCGGGGGCCAAAACCATAGCAGTGCAGAGCACTAAATAAATCACAAATCAAAGGCCTTTTCAAGATCGAGTACAAAGCATCCAGCAATAGTCCAGGCCTGCGTGGAGTATTTCATGACAGAGAAGAAGCGCTAGAGGTCCAGCAATGTGCTGCACGATGGCACATCCCCATTTTGGTCAGGATGAACCAGTCTGGGGACCAGGGGTGCTAGGCGGACTGCCAGTGTTTTAGCCAGAATCTTATAATCCATGCTGAGCATAGCCAGCGGTCTATATGAGCCCAGTGCTTTTGGGTCTCTGCCAGGTTTTAGAAGGGAGATCAGCAGTGCCTCACGTTGAGAAGCAGATAAAGTGGCCGCAGACAGTTCTTCATCATACATGCATAGCAGGCGAGGGGCAATCATTGGGGTGTAAGCCTTAAAAAATTCAGCTGGGTGTCCATCAGGACCTGGGGTCTTTGTCATTGTAAGAGTTTGTATGTTCTCCTGCAGCTCGGTCAATGTTAGCGGCTCTTTCAGTTCTTCTCTCTGTTCATCTGTAAGGCATGACAGGGGTGTAGGGGAGAGAAATGTGCAGAAACTCACAAGGTGCGCTGACACTGTTGATAGATGCAAGAGTGTAGAATGAATAGTGGTGCTTGAGTTCATCATGCATTTTTTCCATTGGGTGTGCAGCAGGAGGCCTGCTGTGGAGACCACGCCAGAATTGGGGTGGAGAAGCATTCCTGGCATATCAGCCAGACCAGTAAACGACCTGACCTATCTGCCATTGCATGCATACGAGCTGAATGTGCAGCATAGTTAAGGGAACGTAAATGTTCGAGCAGGGATACACGCTCCCTGTGATTGTCCGCTAGTCCATGTTTTTCTTGGTTTAAAAGTGCTTCTTCCACCCGTGTTAAGTCCCTTTTGATTGATCAGCACATAATCCATTGAACTCCCAAACCTAGGCCCCGCATGGTGACTTTGAATGCGTCCCATCCCTGGTATTCAGTGATGGCTCCACCCAGAGACTCCTGGAAGGGGGCATCCTTCAATGTCTCAGTTTGCATGCACAAGCTGAGGATGACAGGAGCAGAGTTGTCTCCTGCCAGCTGTAGGTATTGTGGGTTATGATCAAAGCGGGTGTGACCTAGATAGTCTGTGTACAACACTGTGGGTATTAGTTTGTCAGGGCAAAGTATTCTGTCTAGTCTTGCAGGATGTGTGGGGCGGAATAGTATGAGTTGACTGGAACTTGGTCATTTATGTGGCGCCAAATGTCAGTCAAGTGCCAGTGTTGAATCCAATTATGCAGCGAGCTTGCAGTGTTTACGCAGCTGCAGTGGGCAATATCTGCAAGGAGCGGCCGAGGCCCAGGTCAAGCCCCGGGTCAACAACACTGTTGAAGTTCCCTCCCATGAGCCAGGGATACCAATCGAGTGGCACAATACGCCAGATGGCCTGTGTAAGAACAAGCTTGATCTGTGTTTGGTGCATAGATAGACCCTAAAATGAGTGTGCCACCATCTAATCATCCACATAAAATACATAACGGCCTCCAACGTCAGCTACCTGCTGATCGACTACAAAGGGGCTACCCGGTCTAACCCATACAAAGGCACCCCTAGCATAGAAAAAGTGTGTTGCAAATAACTGCCTGCGTTAGTGCCACTGCAGCCTAGTGGCCTCTGACAATGTGAAGTGCATTTCCTGCAAAAATCCAATGTGAACGGAGTGCCTTTTGAGGTATGAGTAAATAGAGTATCTGGTGCTGACGTATGTATACCTCTCACATTCCATGTGAGAATTTTAGTAGGGGACTTTAGTAGTTAGTGGAGGGTCAGCATCATATCCAGGAGTGGGGCAGCTACGTGAGCACCCTATCATCAGTGGAGGGGTCTCAGGGTGAAACTAAAGGTCTGGGCTCCATCTAGTAGCAAACCAACAAGGCAAAACAGGAACAGGTCTTGCTAAAACTCAGAATACGTAAAACATAAGGGCAGAGGGATAAAAGGCTTCTGCCCAAACTTCTGAGATTTACAGTTCAGCCCAACTACACGTAAGGAAGAAATACCTATGAGGGGTTTGGCAAGAGGAGTGCAACGGTGGAGATCCCAGCTGTCTACTGCATGTAGGCAAGAAAAAGGGGAATTTAACATTGTCTTATTTACAGCATCACCTATCAGATATATACACCATTTTTGTAAGGAGCGGAGGAAAGGGAAGGGGGGAGAACAGAAGGCGAGGAGGCCAGGTAACAGAGGACATGGTCAAGGACAAAGACCAGGAAAGCATTTTCCAGAATCCTGGAGCATTAAAGGTGATTAACTGTTATGCAGATGTATAAACATGTTGATCATAACAGTGATAGTGAGAGATAGTATCAGTGAACAAGCAGTATTGAGGAAAGTTGTCATCTCAAGCATTGTCATCTCCGGTGTCTGCGGTGTCACGCCCAGAGGGGCCATAGACTCAGCCTCCATACGATCACCGCTCAGGGAGTCATCCCACTGATGGCCAGTCTGTGCCTGCTCTGCCATGCCTTGAGTCTCTGGCAATGAAGTACGACTGGCCTGGCCAGTCGACTCCAGCCATTCTCAAGCAGTCTCAGGTGCATCAAAGAATCGTGATTGTCCCTGAACCACAATGTGAAGCCTCACAGGGAAAAGTAGAGCGTACTTCAAATTAAGATTCTGCAACTGATGTTTCACAGATTGTAGGAGGCTGGTCTGGTTTGTAGGGGGTACCAAAGGTACTTGCACCTTTTACCAGGTCCAGTTATCCCTTATTAGTGAAATGTATTCAGCGTCTAGAAGCCAGGCTGTCTATTTCGAGACAGGGCCACTCACCTGAAAAGCAGGATGTCTGCAGGGGCGATGATATGCCCCCCAACCTCCTGAAACACCTCTCGGCACGACCTGGTGGACACAGAAACCCCAGCAGGTGTCCCAAAAGGAAAGGGGAAGTGGAAGAGAAAGAGACAAAACACTGCCACGTCTTGCCAGACCAGCCAGGCACCCCGTATCTTCGGGGTGCAGGTCGTTGTTGACAGAGTGATAGTAGAGTTAGTGCACTCAACTTCCTTGAAATGGAATCTCTCTTTCTGATATGGGCACAGGAGCGGTAGAAGAACACCAGGATGCTCCAGCACTTTTCTTTGATAATAATAACTGTTAGAACAATTACTAACACTGCATTACCAAAAACCCAAACTGAGTACCATTACAATAAGTACTGCAACACAGGGACTGGCTTCACAGAGATTCACTGTGGCACACTACAATTAGAACTGTGGTTGCACTTATCATGCACTAGAAAGACAAACAAGGGCATTCAGTATATCACATATAACTTTCCTGCATGCATAGGGTTAAACTAAAAGGAACAAAAACAATCCAAGAAATACAAATGTCCACTCTGGGTTTAAACAGTTAGGGTGGCACAGTTTGGTTTTGGTGTCACTGTGTGAAAAATCCTTCAAAAGCAAATTCCTCAAACCTGAAACACTGGCATGAATGATGCAAGTTAAATCCAAGAGTTATGCTATCAGAGAAAGAATTGCACTGTCACTTTTTGTAGTACTTGAGCTCAAGCAGATTTCCTGAAGCACATTTAGGCAAGTAACTACAATAATATTGTAGAATGTTCAGAAATGCATTTGTCTCTTAAAGATAAGCAGTTCTTACGAATACAAGTTCTCAAATACATTAGCTGTTCTAGGAAAGCGTGGCGCTCAAAGAACAAACTCCCTGGAGAATACTAGTCACTTAGCTGCAGTGTTTTCCGGAGTGCTGGAGGAATGCCTGGTGTCAGCTGGTACAGGAATGAAGAAAAGAATTGCCTCAAAAGTCCTGAATACGAGGATGACAGCAGGGGCTGGACTGCCAAATCAGATGCTGAGATCAGGAAGCAAAACAAAGCCAAGCAGGGAGGCATGCTTCAATCTGCTATTTATAGCCAATCAGGAAATCAGTTGAATTTCCACATGTAGATGAGTCACCACACCCAATTAGAAGCACATGTCTACATCACACCCAATTAGAAGCACATGTCTACAACGGCTCACATTAGCAAACACGCATTGGTAAAACAAGCATTGAGAAAACCAATTGTGTAACACAGCACATTATGTTTACTTAGAACCATGAAGGTTTAACCAAGAACAGAGATATTCTTGGTTAAACCTGAGGATGCTGTAAGGTAACCCAGGAGGCACCTTGGGGATTCCTGACAGTCTAGAGGTAGCTGAGAAGCCAAGACTTATCTAGGAGACATGCAAAGCTCATGCAATATCACTGTAGTCACACAGTACTTACACATATGAAAGAAATTACTCAGTGTTACAAACCATATACTAAAATAGTGGAATGCGAAAGTCAGTTTCCCACCTAGGCAAGTGTAGTGTATAGAGGGGCACTGGGGGTGTAAGTAAACACTAAAGGTAAGTAAAAGAACCCACTCCAGAGCCCAGGAAAGCAGGAGTAAATCACAGTAAGCTCCCTAGAACACACAAGACCACATGATAGAAGATTATGCAAGAACCAGAAGAGACGGCAAGACACAACGATGGATTCCTGGACCTGACCTGTGGAAGAATGGGACCAAGTCTAAAAAGCTCTGAAGAGTCCAAGGAGAACAGGACCCCCTGCTAACCCGGATGAAGGTGCAAAAGAAGAACCACCGGTGAAGAAGAGCAGTCAGTACTGCAGCCAAGAAGATGGATGCAGGTTTCTGGTTGGTGGAGATGATCTCCCATGCCAGATGGAAGATTGCAATCTGGTTTGCGATGCTGGATTCCACCAACAAGTCTTGGCACACGCAAAGCTTGCGGTTAGCAGAAAACGGTGATGCCTGGGACCAGGTGGGACCTAGTGGCCTCTATCCAGGAGGCGGAGTCATTGGGGGCTCCCAACAACTCAGAAAGTCCTCAGAAGGCCAGGCAGTGCGCACAGGAGTCCCACAGCATGGGGACAAAGAAGGTGCAAATGGAGGCCCATACAGCACAACATAAAGGGATCCCATGCTGCCGGAGAACCAGTCAGGAAGCTGTGCATCGCAGGAAGGAGTGCTGGGGGCCGGAGCTGTGCTGTGCATGAAGAACTTCATGGAAGGTTGTACACAAGCCTTGGTAACTGCAAATCACACAGTGCATGGGGTACTGTCTTGCATGAGGAAGCAAGCTCTTACCTTCACCAAAGTTGGACAGCTGGACCTTAGGACCAGAGCAACTTCAGTCCACCACTTGTGTTGCTGTATCCACGCACCTCATCAGGAGAGGGGACCCACACCACCGGTCGTCGCTGCAGAGGGGTGCCTGCTGAAGCAGGCAAGTGACTCATTTATTTCAAGGGAGATTCCTTGATTCTTCTGGTGCAGGCTGAAGACAGGCAGTCCTCGGAGGATGCACTACCTGGAAACAGTTGCAGTTGCTGGCAGGAGCTGAAGATACAATGTTGCAGAAGTCATCTTTGCTTCTTTGTTGCAGTTTGGAGAATTCATGGAGGGTCCAGATGCAGTTTCATCGGTAGAAGGTGAAGTAAAGGATGCAGAGGATTCCTGCTGGAGTCTTGCAATCCGAATCTGAGGAAACACCGAGAGGAGAGACCATGAATAGCCCTGAAAGGGGGATTGGTCAGCTACACAGGTAAGCACCTATCAGGGGAGGGCTCTGATGTCACCTACTGGCACTGGCCTCTCAGATGCTCCCAGAGTGCCCTACCACCTTGGAATCCAAGATGGCAAAACTCAGGGACACTCTGGAGGAGCTCTAGGCACAGCCCCTGGGGTGGTGATGGACAGGGGAGTGGTCACTCCCCTTTCCTTTGTCCAATTTCATGCCAGAGCAGGGACTGGGGGTCCCTGAACCGGTTTAGACTGGATTATGCAAGGAAGGCCTCATATGTGTCCTCCAAAGCATTTCCAGAGGCTCTGGGAGGCTACCCTTCCCATGCCTGTAACACCTATTTACAAAGGGAGAGGGCGTATCACCCTTCTCCCAAAGGAAATGCTTTGTTCTGCCTTCCTGGGCTTGAATTTCTCAAGCAACAGAAGGGCAGAAACCTGTCTGTGAGGTGGCAGCAGCTGGGGCTGTCTGGAAAACATCAGATGGCTGGTATGGCAGTACTGGGGGTCCATTGTGGAGCCCCTAGAGTGCATGGAACTGTACAACCAATACTAGATTCAGTATTGGGGTCCAATTCCCGGATGTTAGACACCTTACATAGCCATATTCAGAGTTACCATTGTAAAACTGGATATAGGTTGACCTATGTCCAGTGCACGCATAAAATGGCGTTCCCGCACTCACAAAGTCCGGGAAAATAGTCTGGACGATGTGGGGGCACCTCTGCTAGTGCAGGGGTGCCCTCACACACAGGTACTTTGCACCCAGCCTTCAGGGTGGGAAGGCTTGACATTTAGGTTACTTATAAGTGACCTGGTGCAGTGAAAATGGCTGTGAAAGTGTGCATGCTCCATTTTACGCAGGCTGCAATGGCAGTCCTGCAGAAGCCTTTGCATGGGCTCCCTAAGGGTGTCAAAAGTAATGCTGCAGCCCATAGGCATCCCCTGGAACTCCAATGCACTGGGTGCCTAAGTACCATATGCTAGGTACTTATAGGGGTGACCAGTATGCCAATTTGGGATGAAATACTGGGTTACCAGTGTACAGTGACAAAATTGAGATGAGAGTGAGCATAAGCACTGGGGTCCTGGTTTGCAGGACTCCAGTGACACAGTCAAACACACTAACATCAGCCAGAAATTGGGGGTAACATGCCAAAAAGAGGGTACTTTCCTATACAGATAAGAAGGAGCTCCTTTGTTTCTGTATGTCCATGGTATAATCGGGGAACAACATGACCTTGGTATTGTCAACTTAGATGTCTGATAGAGCACTTGCTTCACGCGTATGGAGTCTCTGTCTGCATAGTGAAGTAAGCAGAACAAGAGAGGACGCATGCCCGTCCCCAGTGGTGGAGGTCGTGCCAGCACCCAATGAGCTCACTCCACAGTGAAAAACACTGTGAGAGCCCCGGCAGGGACCAACTCCCGTATCCACCGCTTAATGTATGATACAGTATCGCCTCCCATCCAGGAGGCCCACCACTTGGACGTTGTTTTTCCTGGAGCGTCCTTCAGAATCTTCCACTCTACATTGCAGGGCAGTTACCGATCAAGTAGAGACTGCACGGAGGTTTCCACTCATTGGGTCGTAGGGTGCCTTCCATGGGGTGAGGCTTATAAGCTAATTTGCGATAGTCCACATGAAGCAAAGTGAGATCAGCCGCCACAGTGTCGATCTTATGTTCCAAAGAAGTTCAGCTTTGATCCAAAGATGCACCAAGGCGCTCTACCACCACTAATACTGTGTCTAGTTTACGGTCCGTTAACACCGGAGAGCCAGAACTCGGAGCTGAGGAGTCAATGCCCGCCCTGGAGTGCAATCGCCCAGTAGTACTGGTTCCTGTGGACAAGTTACTCTGAACAACGTGTCCAAATGGGCTGCTATTTATTTATTTGGCAGCAGCAGCTGGCCACTCAGTCCTCCAGTGCTGGGTGGTCAGATTCACATAATCACCAAGGTCCGCAGGAAGGGGCGACCTGGGCTTCCCACCATAAATATTCTAATGGGGGGAGAGCAACGCTCGCTTCGCTGAGGCAGTGCAGTAGGGATAAAAGTAGTGGCAGGTACAGCAAACCAGAGACTTACCACTTCAGCGACACCATGTATGCCACAGCTATAATTAGGGACAGTAGTTAGCCTGGTCCCTGTTGTTGTTTTGGATAGTATCATGACAAAGGGTGAGCAGGCACTGGGCCAGCAGTCTGCTCCTGCACCCCTCCACTCCAGATGCACCAAAGTTCTTAGCTAGGGGAAACAGCCCGCACCAGGTCGATCCAGTGCTGACCTCCTCCAACAGCACTCTGAAGAGGGCGGGAGGGAGCGCCGACCAACCCTCTGCTGCTGCTCACCCCCACTCACCAGTGGCGGGACTCCCCAGTATCTCCTCCTGGGCACACCAGCAGGCCTTGTGGGTCAGCGGCACCTGCGTTCCCGGCATTACAGGTCTCGGTCTTCTCCTATGGCCGCCAGGCTGCACATTAGTTTCCAGGTGTGCCTCTAGCAAACCACCGTTCTGCAGTGTCCGATGCAGCGCCTGCAGACAGACAAAAGAAGAATAAAGTGGGGCTCATGGCAGAGCTTCCTCAAAGTCTGTCCGTCATCTTGGCTCCTCAAGCCATACCCCCCAAACGTGAAACTCCTCTTTATGTTCTTGCTCCGTCTCTGAGTCTTCTTGGTACACTCACAACTTCTCATGAAGCTTACCTTGCTTTCTTTTGTCCTCCTTTACTCTGTAACACAGTTACTGTTTTTCAAAATGCAGGCGTTCTCCTAGTCCTCTTCTGCATGAACAAAACTTGGTGAAAGCTCAACACTCCAGGTTACCTACCGGATGGGTTCAGTCACGCACCCAAGAGTGACGGACATTCCAAGAAGAATAGAGACACACCACCCAATTTGGCAATACAGTATCATTTTCCTTTTAACAATCATAATTTTTATAATTGGGTGGGTTACCTTCAGGCCCCCATATTTTGTTTTTTTCAAACCTAAAATACATAACAGTTTTCAATGCATTTAACTGAGCTGTGTCATACTTATCCCTTCATTGTTCCCTTCCACAACAGCCAAATGATAGAGTGCTGCTCAACGCCCCAATGGATATTGTTGTGGTTTCTTTTGTGTAGTGTTTGTCTTTGTCACACCTTTCCCCAAATCCCCTTTCTTATCCATTCATCGAGCGCCTACTCCTCTTCCCCCGGGCTGTGTGATTTATTGAGTTGTGACTTCATTTTATACCATAAATGAATCACACACTTGCTGAGGTGGATGAGGTGAAAGTGACACTAACTCACTGCATGATTATCTATTACTTAAGCAATATTCCACGTGGCCCCATCAACATCATCATTAAGGCCTCGTGCTGTGTGTTGCATAAATTCTTAACCTTGTCTAACCACTCCTGACAATGACTCCCAATTCTCCTGCCTGAAGGATTTCATTTCCTAAGTTTATTTGCTAAATACTAGCTCCCTATTGCTTACAAGAAGTTGATATTGCTAGTTTTAATTATCATAGGAGGTCTTCTTTGTTGTGTGTCAAATACTGTCATTGTGGTAGTCTGGTATTAGTCTTTCTAAAGTTATGATTTAATATATGACCCACTAACACGTTTCTTTCAATCTAGTTGACAGTAATGGATAACCAATTGATTTATCCTGCAGTTGGAGTTCTCATAGGTGGGAGTGGCACCTTGTGTCTTCCCTGTTAGCGCGTAGCCTGCCATTACTACTACCATCCACTCAAGCTAAGATAAGATGACTCCTTGAGAAAACCCTGCAGTAAGAAGAATGAGATATCAGCCCTTGCTTCATCTATTCAGATAAGAGAAGAACTATGAATTGAAGTGTACTTGTTTAGTTAGTAATGAACTTCTACTGAAGAAGATTTTGGTGTGTATATCTAGGTTTTGGTAGGCAAAATAGGCAATGCAATCATCCCCGAGTTGTCAATTTAATTTCAAAGGGCTGTAGAGCAAGGGTATGAGTAATTGACTTACACTTGGTTAGCAGATTTAAAAAACTCTACACCAAAAGACAGAAATACAAACTAAAACACCAAAATAAACATTTGAGGCATAAATGAAGGAAAATAAATTATTCCTTTTTATGTTTTACAGATAAGAAAACTCAGCCTTTTCACCCACAACATGCCCACCCCTCTCCCCAAACAAATGGCCGTGTCCAAAGTGAAAAACATAGCCCCAACTCCCTGGCCACCATCTCCAACTGCAACTAGTCCATCCTATCAGAACAAAAAAATTAAAAAAGGGCTCAGAAGAGGGCATTCTCTATTTGGGTCCAGAGTTCGTCCAGGCTCTGCTATATCCTCCAGAGCTGGCTTGCCATTCTGTCTATCCACAGCAGGATGCGTTCAAGCAATGCTCTTTCAGAGTGGGTGGGGGAGGCAGCAGTTCTTGTCAGTGGCCCTGACAACTGGCAGCAGCACCAGAGACATAATGACTGGGAGGCTGGAGGCTGGTCTAGTATGCTGAATTGGGGCCCGGGACAGAGGCAGCTATTTCCGCCTCTTCATCCTACAAGACTACCAGCCACTGATATTCTGCCCCAATGATCTCCAGTCTCTGCTTCTGCAGAAAAAGGACAGTATTTCCTGCCTTGTGGATGGTACTGGTGGACCAGCAGCAGTAGCTATTTTGAAAAAAAACGAAAGCAAAAAAGACAGATTGTAAACAATCCTCTGTGCAAACACTTCTTTCAAAAATCAGTAGTGGAATGCACAGTAGCAGTACATTGATAGTCCCCTAGGAAGACTGGAATTTGATGTAATTAAGATTAGGAGAGTCACAGGGAATTTTATTTGTTTACCCACACGTCTCACAAGCACTGACTGGCAGAAAAATATTAAGGAAGAATAGCACCAGATTTTTTCATTTAAATTAGTAACTACACTTTCAGTGGAAAAATAAAACGAATTACCTCTCATTTATGAGTAAGTGGTTATGCACAAGGACAAGTTGTTGTGCTAAATTAATGGAGGAATGGGAGCCAGGGTTTTGAGAATTTTGATACTGTGTGCAGCTGGGGCTGCTGTAGTGGACAATTATCTATCTTTAATTCCAATGTCCATGCTCTTCTCCAAATCCCTTTAACTTTCTACCCTGACTCCAAAGGGACAGATGAATAATAAATAAGATACTATGTCACACACGTCACGTATAAAATGTGGATATTATTGTCCTGTCTACCATAAGTAGTTGCAAAGAAATCGATGCACTACACTACAGTGAAAGAAACGGGTTATATGGGTTGTATTTCTCAGGTTTGTCACAGAGTATGCCTTACGGCAAACTTGAAAGCAACTGAGGAACTTACTAGTCCCATCATTTCCAACAAATTCATTTTTTGATCAGTAAGGAAAAACACTTGACTTACTCTACTACAATTAGAGGGGTTAGGCAGGTAGGGTGAGATAGGGTGAGCTTTTGCTATAGAATAGAGGGGTGTCATTGGTCATCAGTGTGTCATGTGTCTAAGCTTCGGGTTATTCAGTCACTGTAATAGACAAGTCTAAAGGGAAAAATCTGAACATGTGTAAAATAAATCTAGTATGGCAAACTGTGAGAAAGTCATCCTTTTAGCATGTTCACCTTACAATTTCTGGCTGATACTGATGGTAACAGACTATGACTGTGCTCTTGGCTCTGCTAAACAGGCCCAGGGCCAGTGCTCTGAATAAAAGGTATTTGGTAAAATGGTACAGTGGGCAATGACAGACACCTGTAAGTCCCTTGTAGATAATAGGGCAAGGAGGATTCAAACTACCCATCAGTCCTCAGTATATAATAGGGAAGGGAGGTTTAGAGGCCCAGTAGATTTCCTACACTGCCTGCTGTCTTGCCGACTGTCTTAAAATAATATGTGTGCAAATTCAATTTTGAAATTAACGATACTTCGAAACTGATAACCTACCTTATTGTTTCATATAAGCCACCCCTAAGGTCTCCGCTAGAAGCCATGTATAAGCAGGGACATTATAAAAAGACGTTTTATATGCCCTGGTGAGGAAAAAGCTGCACCTTTCATTTTTCTTCATTGTAGATACTTAGGGGCAGATGTATGGAAAGTGGTGCTGCACTGAGTGCAGTGCCACTTTCCCTGCGGCCGTTAACGCCCCCCTACCGCCACCATGTGTGCGCCGCATTTAAAATACGATGCACTATGGTGCAGGGTAGGGCGCAATAGCGTAATTCAATGTGACGCTTCTGATGTACTCTGCAGGAGTAGCTCCAAACTGTTGCCGCTACTCCTACAAAGTACACAGGGGCCTATTCCAAATAATAGAAGCCCCCTTTTAACGCCTGCTCTGAGCAGGCATTAAAAGTGCTGTAAAAAAAGGCGGAAGGAAATCTCATCTATTTCCTTGCGTCATTTTTTCAGCCCCCCTAACGGGGAATACTGTCTTTGCATACAATATGCCTGGTGCAGGCATGATGTAGCGCAAAAGATTACAGAGTGGCGTAATGCATGCATTGTGCCACTCTAAATACGGCGCAGGGATTTCAGCATTGTTGGGCCGCATTAACATCAAGAATAATTAGGTTAATGTGGTGCAAGATGGCGCTAGAGGACTATAAATACACCCCTTAGCTCCATGAGCTATCATGGAAATATTTTCCATAAGTATAAGTATTGCTAGGAAGGAGCTAAATGTGTCATGAAAGGACTCAAAGAATGGTAATGATAAATCCAACAACTTGCCACTGTTGAATTTATCACACCTAATACAGAAAATAAGTTATAAGACTTAATTTTCTTTAAGCCAAATTCCAGCCTGCTACTGGCCTCTCCTGATTGGTCAGCCCTGACAGGATTAACCAGGTTGCTTTGATGAGGTGATAAGTGAACTATACTGGGCAGAGGCTATCTGATGGGGAAGGTTGGCAGATGCTGAGGCCAGGCCTGGAAGGGGGCTGGGTAAATTAAACTGGGCTTCAAAGGAAGCAGGACAGAAACTAAAGGAATTTGCAGATGTCCAGAGGGAGATTGTTAATGGAAATTAGCTACACCAGTAGGTTGGTTTAACCAGGTCTAGCTCTTCTAAAAGAAAATCGTCCATCTTTAATTTATAAAGTGCAGTGCTTATTGGGACAAGAAAATGCCACAATTTGGAAGAAGCTGTTATGCTTTTGGGTGGCACCCTTCAGCTCGTTGGAAAAGGGTGTCCACCTGCTTGTCCCCAAAGATGATTGAATAAAAGTGGCTGATCTGCATTGCAACTCGGATCTGCTGCCTGAAACCACAAGAAGAAGAAGTACTGCCTTGCTGCAACCCTGGTCTGCATGGGCAGTGCAGGAGCCCCCATGGACAGCCCGTTGCGCTTTTCACTGCCTGAAGTACTGCTCCTGTTGCATATTGGAACATCAGCTCTAAGGACTTTGCCTTGCTTCAGAAAGGACTCAGGAGTAGACTCCCTGAAAGCAACAGCTTAACTGAGCTTATCTGCACCAGCTATCACAAATGTCCACAGCCTGTAGTGTGTCCAGTGGATTTTTAAAGATTTGACCAAGTTCATTGTGGGAATTGTGGTCCTAAATTTCCAAGGACCATCGCAAAGCTTCGAAACCCTTGGATTTGTGTTTTTACCACGTTAAACCCTAAAGAGGAACTTCAGGAAGAAGTTCCAGAAGTTTGGAGCAACTTTTGGAAAAAAGTGGACCGTCTTGCCCTCCTGAGTCAAGCCAACTATCTTCAACTGAGACCCAGCCAGGATTTCAGGTTCATCCCACTGAAAGCTCCAGAGCTCCAGACTTCCAGGATTTGACTGGGGTCTCGTGGAAAATCAGTCCGATGATGTTGCATCAAAATCGGCTTGCTAAGGACACTACGTTGAGAGAGAAAAGCTCCATAAAAGTTTCTAAAGGTGAAGCTAAAATTTTGACTGAGGCCTCCCGAGGCCAGGGCTCCAATGCAGTCAGCCTCAAACTTTAACTTTGTTCCAGCCAAGCATGAATAGATGTCCCTGGTTGGTGCTGTTGATTTCTAAGCATTAGAAAGCACATTTTGTAATTTAATCTTTAAAAATATATCATTCCGGTTCCCTATGTTCGATTTTTGTTGTTTCTGTATCATTTAAAAGTCAAAAATATTTTCAATTTTTATAAATTGTTGTGGGTTTTTATTGTGTGCTGTATCTTACTTATTTACAGTGTATTGAAATGCTCTACATACACGTCTCCTAAGTTAAGCCTGCCTTCTAGTTGCTAGGTTACCAGAGGTTGAGCCAGGGGCTAATGTTTTGAGAGCGTGACTCAGCCTAACATTGTCTGAGGGCATTATTGCTAGTGGTAGGTGTGTACTTACGTCTACTATTAACCAGCCTCCAACAGAAACCATGAAATATGTTTTGGAATCACTTCACATGGTCATACAAATGTGGCACATGCCAAGAATGGATGTATCAATTTTCTTGGTAGACTGAAATAGTAGAACATAGGAAAGAATAAAGGAGTGAAGTACTAAGAGGTGACTGATTGAGCGAAGGGAAACACACCTTGTGTGTTTGGTTTGCAACTCATTGAAAACTTTGTAAATGCAACATTAACTGAAGTAGATGCACATTGCACAGCCTACATAGCAGTTACAAATTGAAACATACTGACCTTCAGTCATGGGTGGTGAAATGCCATGGGCAGGGAAGGGGCTGATTAATAATGATGGGTGGGATACCTCTGACTCGCTTAACAAATACAGTGCATCATAGAATTAGACCAAAATTTAAAATACCCCCAACTTTGAACCATAGCTTTGAAAACCATAAAACAAAGTAAGTGAAGTATGTGAGCAGCATGCCCCTCTCCAGAAGAGATCTCTTGTTTATTCATCCAGGCAATTATACAACCATTCTTTCATCCTTCCTAAGTATAGGAGCCCATAGCAACCATGATTTAAGCTTTACTTTCTCTCATCCAGTCTTTCACCAAAATTTCCAATCCATTATCCATCCATTCAGTATCCTCACTTTCTTTCAATCATCCTTCTTTCATCCATCCATCCAGTTACCCAACACGCACCTACGCATCCTCTCACCCACCTGCGCATCCTTTTTTTTCACTCATTTCACCCACTTTTTCTTTTAACCTTCCATTATTTTTCGTTTCCATGAAGTCATAATTTTTAGCATAGATTATGGCCCTCATTATGACATTGGCGGTAAATCTCACTTACCGCCACGCTGACTGCCGCCAACATACCGCCACCGCTGCGGATATCCGTTCACCATATTATAACACACACACATCAATCCATCACTATTCTGCCACATACACAAATCCGCAACACCAAAGGTCAGTGATAAACTGTCAGTATCAAAACCCACACCGTTACGCCAACAGAACAACGCCCATCATATTATGACCCACGAATCACCACGGTGGACATTCAGTGGCGTTAAACCATTGGTGGCACATACTGCCGCGGTCAAAATACACACACTCAAACAAAACAGCATCACATTGGTCAATTTAAATGACACACACCTGACACCCATACAAACACCACACCGACACCACTATAAAACACACACTCACATTACCCACAACCCTTTACGATTACAAACTGTTGCCAACAGACTGGTATCACGAATACAGACAAGACCAGACCCACACACCACCATCACCTAAACACCACCCACGCACCCCACATCACACACCCCAACACATCACCTTACACACCCTCACCCGCACCACTCACATAACACCAATGGCACCACAACAACACCCCAAATTCTCTGAGGAGGAGCTAAGGGTCATAGTGGAGGAAATCATCCTGGTAAAGCCACAACTAGTTGGAGCACAGGTGCAGCAAATATCCATTGCTAGGAAGATGGAGCTATGGCGGAGGATCGTGGATAGGGTCAACGACATGGGACAGCACCCAAGAATCAGGGATGAGATCAGGAAGAGGTGGAACGGCCTACGGAGTAAGGTACGTTCCATTGCAGCAAGACACCAACTTGCTGTACAGAGGGCTGGCCGTGGACCCCCACTTCCTCCCCCACAACTAACAACATGGGAGGAGCAAGTCTTGGCAATCATGTATCCTGAGTGCCTGGTAGGAGTAGCAGGAGGACTGGACTCTGGTAAGTCATTTCTCTATTTCTATCACCCCCCTACCTGCATGACATCGCATATCCCCACCCTCACCCTCAGTCCCATCACATCACCACTTCCCACACCCCCACCATCACATCTCACTCATCCCAATGCCAAGCCCTGCATGCCATACAAATGCATGGACACCACTCACAGACCTGCATGGATACCTATCACTAAAGCATGCACACTAGAGAGAATCAGCTAGCCCACCACATACTAACTCACAAAAGTGAAAGCTGCCAGGGCAAATACAACCAGACAGGAAAAGCCACCCATGCACCATATGTCACACACAGAAATAATAACACTGCATTTACATCCCCAAAGTTATCCCAGCCAATATCAGTGGAGAAGAGGTGCCAGCAACTTCCAGTCCCCCCACAGAAGAGGCCCACAGTGATGACAGCAACTCTGGTCGCCTGGATCTGGTTGACTAACCTGGCCCATCATGGACCTCTGGACAGTCAGTTACCCAGCCATAGTCGCACACCACCACAGAGCCTCCCTTCACAGCACCCACCCAGTGTACCCATACCTCTGTCCCCAGGACATGTCAATCAACAGGGTGTCCACCACCACAGGGACCCCAGGGCACACCTTCCCCCTCCCCCAAGACAATCAGGGACCTGGGGTCGGTGGCAGTGGGCACACGGTTCAGGGGACAGAGGCACAGGACAACAGGGAAACTGGGAGGAGTGTTGTGCACCAGGCGGGTGGACAGGCCCAGGGAACCGACTCTCCAGGAGGCACTCACGAGATCCTGGGAGCATACCAACATTCCCAGGATATGCTGGGCCAGTCACTGGACAATGTGCAGGAGAACAGGCGGCTGCAGGAGGGACAGTACCAGGGGATCAGGGAGGACTTATAGGCCATCAACACCACCCTGGTCTCCATATCAAGGGTGCTGGCAGACATGACCAACATTATGAGGGAGGCAGTCTTACAACAGCGGGCCCCTGCCACTAGCCAGACTACTGAACTGCCCTCCACATCCGCTGCCGTTAGTGTGCCCCACACAGGACCAACAGGCCACCAGCACCCCTCCCCCTGCAGAAGGAGAACCACCCTGAAAACGTTCCCTGCGATCCAGGCAGAAGCCAGAGACTATTGCGAAGACCCCCTCCATGAAATAAGACTCTCCAGTTTGTCACCCTTGTGTCCCACTCTGTCACTCTGTCCACCTTGAACTTCCATTGCTCCCCTTCCTATGTTCCCTTGGACAATGCACCTGTGCTACAAGTAGACTGGAACAATACCCTGGACTTTCCTCCTCCATCATCAACCCAGCCCTTTGCCCTACCCCCTTTTCTTCATAGCACTGCAATAAACACACTTTGAAAAATACAAGTATGGAGGATGTCAAATGATTTAAGTATGTATACGTTTAACAAGGTGCAAACTTCGTATATCAACTGTACAGTAATGTGCACATAGGATAGACCTGTAGTTGGCTGCAGTGAACACACCAGGAGTGATAGTGGGGCACCAACGTCTGCAAAAAGAATATTAAAATGGGTACAGTGAGTGGGAGGAGAAGTGGGAAATCACAGCCTGCCAGTAACAATGTGAAACAAACAAATGACATTGAAATGTGAAGTTACACTGTCTTACCTGTGTGTCATTGGAAGTACTTTCGAATCACTGCAGTTCTGTTGTCCTCATCCTCATACTCTGCCTCCTCATCCTCACTGTCCACAGGGTCCACTGCTGCCACATGGCCATTTCCAGCCTTCTCCTCCTGCAGAAAAGGCACATGGCGTCTCAAGGCAAGGTTGTGCAACATGCAGCATGCCATGATTATCTGGAAGACCTTCTTTGGTGAGTAGCACAGGGATCCACCTGTTAGATAGAGGCACCGAAACCTGGCCTTCAGGAGGCCAAAGGTATGTTCTATAATCCTTCCTGTACGCCCATGTGCCTCATTGTAACGTTCTTCTGCCCTTGTCCTGGGATTTATCACAGGGGTCAGTAGCCATGATAGGACGAGGGTAACCTGAGTCACCAGCAAATATTGAGGGTCAACATTTAGCCACACGCTATCCCATATGCCCACACCATACCCTTACACCAAAATTCACTGAGTGGGAACCAGGGCTCACCTATTAGCCACATCCTGTGCCATCAAATGTGGGATGCTGCTGTTCCTCAGGATAAAATCATCATGCACAGACCCAGGATACTTAGCATTGACATGGGAGATGTACTAGTCCTCCAGGCACACCATCTGGACATTCATTGAGTGAAAACGCTTTCGATTTCTGAACACCTGTTCATTGTGACATGGGGGAACAAATGCAATATGTGTGCCATCAATTGCCCCAATGATATTGAGGGTGTGTCCCATTGCATAGAAGTCATCCTTCACTGTGGCCAAATCCTCCACCTGGGGGAAAACAATGTAGCTGAACATGTGTTTAATCTGGGCATCCAGCACTCTTGTCAGCACTATTGAGAACATTGGCTGTGACATTCCTGCTGCCAAGCCCACTTGGAAAGAACCAGTTGCCAAGAAATGGAGCACAGTTAGGACTTGCACAAGAGGGGGGATCCCAATGGGGTGACGGATAGCAGATATCAGGTCAGGCTCCAATTGGGCACGCAGCTCTGAAATTGTGGCCCTGTCAAGTCTATAGGTGAGGATAATGTCCCTGTCCTCCATTGTTGCCAAGTCCACCAGGGGTCTGTACATTGGGGTATATTTCCATCTCCTATTCATCCACAGCGGTAGCAATCTATGTGGAAAAACAGAGAGGAACCGGACACAAACTGTACATTGTAGCCACAACAGTACAATGCATGACGTTAATTTGAAATGTATAAGTGGCATCTGTCCTGTATATACAATTGTGAACTATGATGCAGGGCCTGCCCCTTCCCCTGAAATGGCGTTTGCCTGTCCTGTGGAGGGACATGTGGAACTGAGGTAATTCCGCTGACGTTGTGCGCCGTTGCCGCTGCTTTCACCTCGGTGGAGTTGGAGAGACTGGTGGATGGGGTCCTACCCCAGTACTGACTGCTGTATTGGCCTCCAGACCAACAGGTGAGTACACTGTGAGCAAGATGCATGGGGCATGAATGCATGGAGTGATGTGTGTGAAGGCCTCGTGTGGAGGGGGTTAGTGGATATCCCTTGGGCGGCGTGCTGCTTGGGTGCTGGGCCAGGTCTGTGCAAATGGGGATTGGAAGGGGTATGGTGGGCTATGAATGTAACAGGCAGGACAGTCTGACTAATACCTTTCCCTGTGTGTATTTCCTCTGCAGGTCAGCGCCCATCAAAAGAAGGGTATATGGCGCACCATCGCCAAGGACATACGGAACCTGGGGGTCTACGGCAGGTGGAGCACCCACTGTCGGAAACAATGGGAGGACCTGATACGCTGGGCATGGAAGATGGTGGAGGCCCAGATGGGGATGGCCTCCCAACAAGGAAGGGGTGTCTGTCGAACCCTGACTCCCCTGATGGCCCGCATAATGGCAGTGACCTATCCAGAGCTGGATGGGCACTAGAGGGCATCACAGCAGCCACAAGGGGGTGAGTACAGTGCCCATCATTACTACTTACACCTGGTGGGGTGGTATCCGGGGGGATGTGTGTCTGTGGGTGCCCTTAGGCCAGACCTGACATTGCAGAGTAGGTCCCATGTTGGCCAGGGTTCTGATGGGATAGTCCTCCTACCTAGCTTGTAGGCATCCACTACTGGGCAGGGCTGTGTGGATCCCATGTATGCTGCAGGTGGCGGTATGTGCCCCTCCTATGCCCTGGTGACTAGCATTGTTACTGGTAGTGCAATGCATAGTGCGTAGGCCTGTTCCCTGTGTGTGATGGTGCTGTGTACGCAAACGGTGGTGTTGGTGCAGCCATTGACCAAGTGTCTCCTTTGTCTCTCCGCCCCCTTTTTGTTTTGTCACCTTATCCTTATGTGCATTAGCATCATCTGGCAGAGGAGCAGAGGCACCGGCAATGGAGGAAGCTACATCCCACAAGACCCAGGAGGAAGAGTCCACCGATCCTGAGGGCACTAGTGGGACGGAGGGCAAGGGGAGCACCACAGCGGAGACAGGAGGGGACAGTTTGGACACAGATACCTCCTCAGATGGAGGGTCCCTGGCGGTGGCGGTCACCTCTGTAGCCACCCCAGCTACTGGTACATCCGCCACCCCCGTACCAGCACCGCCCTCCCAGCAGCCCCTCATCGAGTTGCCTGTGCATGCGCACCCAGGAGGGTGGGCATCTCCTTCGCCCCAGGTACCTCAGGCCCTGCCTCAGTTAGCCCTGCCGCCCTGAGTGAGGAGGCTTTTGACCTCCTGACATCCATCTCTGTTGGGCAGTCAACCATTGTGAATGCCATCCATGGGCTGACAGCCCAAATGCAACAGACAAATGCATTTCTAGAGGGCATTCACACTGGCTTGGTGGCCCAACAGAGATCAATCCAGGCTCTGGCCTCCTCGCTCATGGCAGCCATTGTCCCTGTGTCCACCCTCCAACTTCCTCTACCCTATCCCATTCCCCTCAAACCCAACCTATCCCAAGCACACAGGCAGACGAGCATGCACACAAGACAACATACAAGAGTGGCGCAGGCAAACAGAAGTACCACACATCATCCCACAGGCACTCACACAAACACCATCCAGATGCAGACATACCAACATACGTCCTCCTCCTCCTCCACCTCCCTCCCAGTTGTGTCTACACTCACACCTGCATGCACTACATCCACATCCACTACCACCATCAAAAGCACACCTATCAGAACACACACCTCATTGGCAGACACCACCACAAGAGCAATGCACACGTCCCCTGTGTCCTCTACCACTGTGTCTGTCCCCCCCCCTTCCCAAGGTACACAAGGTACCTCCTGCGTCACCTGTCAGCATCCCCAGGGATTAGGGTTAAATCATATCTCCGTTCGTTCTTGGTTAAACCTTCATGTTTCTAAGTAAACATAATGTGCTGTGTTACACAATTGGTTTTATCAATGCTTGTTTTACCAATGCTTGTTTGCTAATGTGAGCAGTTGTAGACATGTGCTTCTAATTGGGTGTGGTGTAGACGTGCTTCTGATTGGGTGTGGTGACTCAGCCACATGTGAAAACACACTGCTTTCCTGATTGGCTATAAATAGCAGAGTTAAGCATGCCTCCCTGCTTGGCTTTGTTTTGCTTCCTGATCTCAGCATTTGATTTGGCAGTCCAGCCCCTGCTGTCATCCTTGTATTCAGGACTTTTGAGGCAATTCTTTTCTTCGTTCCTGTACCAGCTGACACCAGGCATTCCTCCAGCACTCCGGAAAAGACTGCAGCTCAGTGACTAGTATTCTCCTGGGAGTTTGTTCTTTGAGCGCCGTGCTTTCCTAGAACAGCTGGTGTATTTCAGACCTCGTATTTTGGCAGAGTGCTTATCTTGAAGAGACAAATGCATTTCTGAACATTCTACATTATTACTGTAGTTACTTGGATAAATGTGATTCATGAAATCTGCTTGAGCTCAAGTACTACAAAAAGTGACAGTGCAATTTGAAAAGAGCATTTACATGACTTTTCTTTCTCTGATAGCATAACTCTTGGATTTAAATTGTGTCATTCATGCCAGTGTTTCAGGTTTGAGGAATTTGCTTTTGAAGGGTTTTTCACACACACAGTAAAACCAAACCAAACTGGGCCACCCTAATTGTTTAAACCCAGAGTGGACATTTGTATTTCTTGGATTGTTTTTGTTCCTTTTAGTTTAACCCTATGCATGTAGGAAAGTTATATGTGATATAATGAATGCCCTTATTTGTCTTTCTTGTGCATGATCAGCAACCACAGTTCTAATTGTAGTGTGCAACAGTGAATCTCTCTGAAGCCAGCCCTAGTGTTGCAGTACTTATTGTTATGGTACTCAGTTTCGGTTTTTGGTAATGCAGTGTTAGTAATTGTGCCAACAGTTATTATTATCCAGGAAAAGTGCTGGAGCATCCTGATGTTCTTCTAAAGCTCCCGTGCCCATATCAGAAAGAGAGATTCAGTTTCAAGGAACATGAGTGCACTAACTGTACTATCACTCTGTCAACAACGACCTGCCGCCCGAATACACAGGGTGTCTGGCTGGACCGGCAAGACATGGGAGTGTTTTGTCTCTTTCTCTCCCACTCCCCCTTTCCTTTTGGGACACCTGCCGGGGTTTCTGTGTCCACCAGGAAGGGCCAAGAGGTGTTCCAGGAGTTCAGAAGGCATACCATCGCTCCTGCAGACATCCTGCTTTTCAGGTGAGTTTCCCATCTCAACAATGCACATGCACCCAAACACAGCAGAGAGACACCTCCCACAACCACCCCATCTTCCTCCACTCCCATACCTTTTCCCTCTCCCCGCCCGAATGTCCCTAAGCAGCTTTTCCTCTCCACCATTGACCTCTTCCCTACCCCTTCCCCTGTGGCTAAATCCCAGGCAAGCACCTCAGCCACCCAGTCCATGGGCCCAGTAGTGTCCACACCCATTCGTGGTGGGAAAGGATCCAGGGCACCAGGCTGCCTCATGGAATGGATGCCTGCCCCAAGTGCTGCCATGGAGGGCAAGGAGCCATCCACAACTGCTGCTAGGAAGGGAAAGGAGCCACCCCCAGCTGCTGCCAGGAAGGGCAAGGTGCCATCCTCAGCTGCTGCCAGGAAGGGCAAGGAGCCATCCCCAGCTGCTGTCAGGAAGGGCAAGGGGCCTGCACCAGCAGGAAGGAAGGACAAGGGGCCTGGTGCTGGGACTCAGTCGGAGCCCCCACCACCAACCATGGTTGGGCAGACATCTGATGCTGCAGGGGATGGGCATGAGCCTCCCCCACCACTACTAGCAGCGCTACCACTAACAGTGGGCAGCCGTCCGAGGCTGCAAGGGATGGGCTGGAGCCTCCCCCTACCACTACGAGCAGCAGCAGCACCACCACCACCAGCAGTGGGCAGCCATTTGAGGATGCAGGGGATGGGCAGGAGCTTCCCCCCACAACTATCGTCAGCAGCAGCAACACCACTGCCACCACTGAGCAGCTGTCACCGCCGGTGGACATTCGGTAGACCTGCCTCCATGGGCTGTTGTGCGGCCTGCCCCTGCAAATCCTGTGGGAATGACACCCACTTGATAGACTGTGGCCTTGCCCTCCCCAAGCTCTGCATCACAGCACACAATGCCCCCTCTAGAACCAGTGGGTATGGCAACCACTCACCCCATCCTCCCCAGGATGAGGATCACATGGCACGATGCCCCCTCCAGAATCAGTTGGTATGGCACCCACTTGAGACACTGTGGCCTTGCACTCCCCAGGACCAAGCACAGGGCATGTTGCCCCCCCCCAGAGCATGTGAACAAGGCAACCACTTCCGAGACTGTGGCCTTGCACTCCCCAGGACCAAGCTCAGGGCATGTTGCTGCCTCCAGAGCATGTGGGTAAGTCACCCACTTGATAGACTGTGGCCTTGCCCTCCCCAAGCTCTGCTACACAGCGCACAATGCCCCCTCCAGAACCAGTGGTTATGGCAACCACTCACCCCATCCTCCCCAGGATGAAGATCACATGGCACAATGCCCCCTCCAGAATCAGTCGGTATGGCACCCACTTGAGACACTGTGGCTGGCCTTGCACTCCCCAGGACCAAGCACAGGGCATGTTGCACCCCCGAGCATGTGGGCATGTCAACCACTTGCGAGACTGTGGCCTTGCACTCCCCAGGACCAAGCACAGGGCATGTTGCCCCCTCCAGAGCATGTGGGTAAGTCACCCACTTGAGAGACTGTGGCCTTGCACTCTCCAGGACAGAGCACAGGGCATGTTGCCCCCTCCAGAGCACGTGGGCAAGTCACCCACTTGAGAGACTGTGGCCTTGCACTCCCCAGGACAGTGAATGGGCATGTTGCCCCCTCCAGGACCAGTGGTGTTGTTCCATATGCTGGCTGAGATGCCCTCCAGTTCTCCGTCCCCCTGAGGTGCCTGCCTATTATCCAACTGAAGCCCCTGCAGTGTTCTCTCTGTGTTGGTGCAGGAGACAAGTGGTGCTTTCGACTTTGTCATGTGGCCCTGTGGCCCACGCTCATTGAGGACTGGGCAGTGTCACTTTAATTGTACATATGTATATACTTTTGGATTGGATGTATGTATTTCTACTGTATTTATATTATTACACTAACTTTCATCTATTCCTGTAGTCCTTGCATTATTCCTGAGGGGTACGGAGTAAATATGTTTTCTTACTGCATCTGATTGTCTGTATGGTGTTGGGGGTGAGGGGGTGTGTTGTGCGTGTGTGTGTCACTTCTTTTTCCTCCCCCTCCCCTGTGTGCTAGGCGGCTGTACTCACTGTGCTCGTCTTCACTGTCGTTGGTGTTCGTGGTGGAGCAGGACCTAAAAGCTTGGGCTCCATGGTGGTGTGGTTGTTGCCTGTGTCTCCAATGGCGAGTCCTTTCCCTTCTGTGGCGGGTTTCCCCCAGGCTTTTGATGTCATTGGTACCGCCCCGGAAAAGGTGGGCGATTGGGCTGTCATAATACGGTGGGCAGAACACTGGCTTCTGCCTGGCTGTAGGTGGCTACCCCCGTGGTGACTGTTGTTTCTGCCCTGGCGGTTGGTGTGGTAAAGTGGCTGTCTATCTGAGCTCTTTCTGCCATTAACATCATTTGGCGGTAATTACCGCCAGCCTGTTGGCGGTATCACCTCCACTGCAATGAGGATGTATGTGAGCTTTTGCTGAGTTGCAGATAGAAGAGGCCATAATAACTCAACCAAAGCTATAGCTGGTAAAGCGAGGGGTTCAGGATCACGAGTCACTACAACGTCCCTGTAAATAGTGAGTATAATAGTAATTGTCAAACAACAGCAATGTGACTTACCACCACCCGTCCCTGCCACCGCTTCTCCCCCGCTCCTTCTACTCCTGCAGTCGCACTTGAGCCGGAGGCACTCTGAGTGGCTTATAATAAACATTATACATTTTTCGGATTCCAGATATGCCTCCCCTTAATTTTGTTATTCAAAAAGGTTCAACCGCAACACATCTCTACAGTTCAGTTGCCACTGCAGTATCATCTATCAAAAATATCACTCTGGGCATTTTGTTGGTTCACAATGTTAGAAAAGCCAGGTAGTCAAGCCAACCAAACATTTTTCATATCAGAGGGGCAGAGCTATAGCCTATGGTGATGATGACTCTGTATCATTGAAGGGAAATGAAGGGGTTGAATAATAATGGTCAATAAGAGATTTATAGGACCTTATTACGAGTCTGGCAGTCCTGGGACCGCCAGACTTGTGGTGGCGGTTGGACTGCCGCCAAAGCAGCAGTCTTGCCTCCACATTATGACTGTGGCAGAGCTGCCACGGTCCGACAGTAGCACCATCAGTTCGCTGCCGGTCGACAGCCTAGTAGTGCTGGCGGTCTTAATCCCCTCTTCACTGGCTTTTGCTGGCAGTTGCACAGGTCTGTTTCCCGCTGGGTCAGCGGGCAGAAACACTGTTTTCATCCACTGGCCCAGCGGGAAACTCGTAATAGGCCAGCGTGCGGAAAACCAGAGTGGCGGTTTTCCAGCCCAAAGAGTTTGGCGGGTGGCCTCTGCCGCCCACCAAACTGATACCGAGAACCATGGTGTTGGATGGCAAATGCAATGGGACCTCATACATTCCAGCCATGCTGCACTGTCATGGGAAGTGTGTAGGAAGCTGGCCGGGGATCAGGCTAGCTAGGAATCACTGGAATTTCCCCAAACCACCCAAAAGGAAGGAAAAGAAGAAAAGAAGACACCCAGACAAGACTGCAAGAAACCAGCGGTGGATTCCTGGAGAGGAAGACCTGTGGAGAGTGGGGACCAATTCCAAGAGTCACAGTTGAGTCCAGGAAGAGTAGGAGCAACTACCCACCCAGCTGTACTTGCAGGAGCTAGTCAACGGTGATAAAGGACAGGTCAGCACTGCAGCCCTGGAGCCAGAGAAGAGTTCCTGATGCAGAAGATGTCCCACGCCAGAGTGAAGATTGCCAATGGGGGTCGGTGCAGGAATTCCAACAACAGTTCTTGGCAAAGGCAACTTTGCTGTTAGTGGAAAAGTGGTGATGCCGGGGACCATCAAGGCCCAGGAGGACTCAAACCAGAAGGGGGAAGAAGAGAGGACCCTCAGCAACACAGAGAGCCCAGAGGAGCAAAGGCAGCACCCACAGGAGTCCCACAGGACAGGGACACAGAAGTTGCAGAAGGAGCCAATGTAGCACTACAGAAAGGGATCCCACACCACAGGAAAACCATGCAGAGGGCTGTGCATCGCATGAAAGAGTGCTGAGGGCTGGAGCTGCACGTAGCCTGAAGTTCCCTTGGAGGAGATGCAAACAAGCCTTGGCATCTGCAAGAGACGTGATGCATAGGGGTACTGTGCTGTGTGGGGAGGCAATAGCTTACCTTCACCAAAGTTGGACAGCTGGCAGAAAGGATCAAGAGGACTACTCTGAACCACAAACCATTATGCAGGATTCACACAGCTCAGGATGAAAGGAGTTCCACACAGCTGGTCGTCATTGCAGTAGGTGCCTGTGGACGGAGGGGAGTAACTCCTTCGCTTTAAGGGAGATTACTTCCTCCTTCTCATGCAGACTGAAGACTTGCCACCCTGAGAGGATGCACAGCCAGGGAAATGTTGCAGAAGCTGAAAGAAGCTGGGGAAACAATGTTGCAAGAAGAGTCTTCTTCGTGGATGCAGATTGTCAGTTCCTGGAGGGTCCAGTCACGGTTCCAGTGGCTAGAAGTCAAAGTGGAGGTTGCAGAGGAGTCCTGCTGGAATATTGCAAGTCGAATCGGAGGACGCACCCCAGAGGAAGACCCTAAATAGCCCTAAGAGTGGGCTTGGTCACCTCACCAGGTGACCACCTATCAGGAGGTGCTTCTGACGTCACCTGCATGGCCTGGCAACTCAGATGGTCCGAGAGTTTACTGACAACCTTGGATTCAAGATGTCAGAACCCAGTAACCCTCTGGAGGGCCTCTGGACACCATCTCTACAGTGGTGATGGACAGGGGAGTGATCATTTCATTTTCCATTGTCCAGTTTCACACCAGAGCAGGGACTCGGGGTCCCTGAACTGGTTTGAACTGGTTTATGCATGGAGGGCACCAAGTGTGCCCTTCAAAGCATACCAGTGACTTGGGGAGGCTACCCCTCCTAAGCCAGTCACACCTATTTCCAAAGGGAGAGGGTGTAACCTCCCTCTCCTAAAGGAAATCATTTGTCTGCCTTCCTGAGCTTGATCAGATCAAGCAGCTGGAGGGCAGAAATTGCTAACCCTGTAAGAGTGGTGGTAGCAATGCTGGGGACCCTCTAAAGAGACCCATAGTGCATGGAATTATACTTCCAATACTTGCAAAAGTATTGGGGTATGATTCTGATGTGTTTGATACCAAACATGCCCAGGTTCGTAGTTTCCATTATGTAGATGGACATAGGTAGTGACCTATGTACAGTACACGCACTCACACAGTCCAGGAAAATGGAACTGGAGTTCGTGACACATGTACCTGCACCCTGCCCTCTGACCTGAGAGGGCCTATGATAGTGACTTACAGTGACCTAGTGCAGTGACCTGTAGTGAAAATGGGTGCATGCACCTGTTTCACCCAGACTGCAATGGTAGGCCTGTAGAATACTTTACATGGGCTCCCTATGGGTGGCAAAATAACTGCTGCAGCCCATGTGGATCCCTGGGTACCCCAATCCCCTGGGTACACGATACCATATACTAGGGACTTACATGGAGGGACCAGTATAACAAATGTGAGAACAAAAAGGTACAGTTACCAAAATTTACAGGAGAGAGCATAACCACTGTGGTCCTGGTTAGCAGGATCCCAGGGACACAGTCAAATACACTGACAACCGGCAGAAAATGGGGGTAACCATGCCAAGAAAGAGGGTACTTTTCTAAATACTGTATAAATGAATTACACAGCACAACATTTGGGGTTGAGGGGGGGGGGGGTTCCATGAACATGGCCACTCTCTTGTTAACCGTTAGAGCATAAGCAAGAAAAAGAGAGCCTTCTCAGCAAACATACATGGTGAATATTATTTATAATACTAGCTTACTTTGGCCTTCAATCTTCACAGTAGACAGCAGAGTACTAAAATCTGTTCTTAGTTGTAAGAAACTGATACTTGTTGCAGTTACTTCCCCACTTTTTGTTTGATATTGATGCTGACTTGACTGAGAGTGTGCTGGGATCCTGCTAACCAGGCCCTGGCACCAGTGTTCCTTTCCTAAAAACGTACCATTCTTTCCACAATTGGCACACCACTGCCACACAGTTAAGTTCCTTGTAAACGGTATCAGTGGCACCAAGAGTCCTGTGACCAGGGAGGGTCCCTAAGGGCTGCAGCATGTGTTGTGCCACCCTAAGGGACCCCTCACCTAACACATGCACATTGCAGATTGTGTGTGTTGGTGGGGAGAAAAAGTCAAAGTTGAAATGGCATCCCCCTAAGGGTGCCATGGCCACAAAACACTGCCTATGGCATAGGTAAGTCACCCCTCTAGCAGGCCTTACAGCCCTAAGGCAGGGTGCACTATACCGCAGGTGAGGGCATAGCTGCATGAGCAATATGCCCCTACAGTGTCTAAGTCCATTCTTAGACATTGTAAGTGCAGGGTGTCCATATTAAGTATATAGTCTGGGAGTTTGTCATTACGAACTCCGCAGTTCCATAATGGCTTCACTGAAAATTGTAGTGTCCATTTTTTAAACAGATTATTTCCAATAACTCAAAAACTGTATTACTTACCTATTTCAAACAAAGTACTGTTGATACCTGTGTGAAATACAAAACTTTTAATGTACTTACCTGCAACTTGAATCTTGTGGTTCTAAATATAAATGAAGAAAATATATATTTGCTATATAAAAAAACATGTTTCTGGAGTTAAGTCATTGAGTGTGTTCTTCATCTATTGTCAGTTTGTGTACAACAAATGCTTTGCACTACCCTCTGATAAGCCTAACTGCTTGACCACACTTCCACAAAAGAGATAATTAGTATTATCTACTTTAGCCTCTGTTAAGCCTCTGGGGAACCCCTGGACTCTGTGCACACTATATTTCACTTTGATATAAGTATATACAGAGCCAGCTTCCTACATTAGTCTTATAGTACCACAAGATATAATGGGGAGAGAGAATGATTACCAACAAAGCAGAACAAAGCGGAAAAAGTAAGCTTAAACAAATAAATCATTAAATAAGGAAAAAAAAGAGAATTCAGGGATAACAGGAATTGAACAAAAATTGGATAGGGGAGTTGGAAAAAAAGGAGACAGTATAAAAAAATGAACAAGGCAAAATTAAAAGTAGTATAATAGTGAGCAGAGGTAAAATGTAGGGAAATGCGAATAAAAATGATTTAATAGGACTTACTGGGATGAGCAGAGCCCTCAGCAGTGGGACTGGTGGTCGGCGCTTCCTCCTCCCATCTCTTCTTGGACCCGCCTTGGCACTGCCCCCCTTCTTGCCCTTGGGTGCGGTTGTAAGAAATAAAGAAAAAAATAGATTAGTAGTACAGGTAATCTCCCCAAAATAATCATAACAGGCAATGCAGTAACATTGTACTTATCTAAATCAGATTGCCTATTGTACTAGTATCGACTATCGTTGGGTTGGCTATACTAATCCTACAATCCCTTTTCCGAATTTCCTTAACAAAAACTACATTTGGAACTAATGCATGGCAATGAATGCTGTTTGATTTTATTCACTACCTTTCTGACTGAGTCAAGTAAAGATATGGGCCTATAACATTGGGGACTGTCCATTGATGGAAGAGGCCCAGGACTGTGGAGGTCCCTCTGTGTCTGCCGCATTAATATCTGAGGTCAAAACCGGGGCGAAAACCTCAACGTCATTATTATACAAATCAGGGGGGATTCTGTCAAGGCCTGGGGACTTGTTCTTAGTTTGCCCAGCTAGCCTCATTTTAACTTCATCCGATACCCCTAAGGAAAATGCCAGTTTGTGGCGGCCCAAGTTTCTTGTAGACAGATCAGCCTGAAGACTCTGATGAAATGCAGTCAAATAGGATCATCGAACTTGGCCACAAGCCCAGCAATATGCCAACTAATCAGTTTTAGCACCTTGGGATTAAGCTTTTATTGACCTCTTAATGCTCTGTAGGGCTGCTGCCTCTGTGATACCACCCGGGCAGTCCAAACCATCCGTCATTCACAGGCATCAAAGGAGGCGAGCGGGCACATCTATTAGAAATATCCACCTGACGGGGGCTATTGACAGACCAACCAACTCCAAGGCTTGGTGTTGCAACCTTGTGCCCTGCAAACAAGTGTGTTGAGGGAACTGGACCACTGTCTTAGGTCTATAAAAAAAGCCCAAGAGGAGTGCTAAAATGGAGGTTAACGAACGGTTAACATTTGAATGACCAATAGAACCAAGGACTTCCCATGCAGCAAATGCCCTGTTAAAGTTTATAATCATGCAATCGCCCCCTAGGGTTTTCTTTTTGTTTCCCATCCAATTCACCCTTCTTACCAAGTTGATCCATCTACCCAAAGTCCATCAAATGAATAACCTTGTTCTTTAGTTGATAATGACTTTCTAGGGTACCAGCCTTCCGGGGGATCACGTCGCCCAGCACTACCTCATATGGTGCAGCTTCTGGGAATAGAATAATAGAGGCGACGTTAGGAGAAGAAGACAATAAATTACTTCTAGAAGAGATGAAAGTAGGTGCCTGCCAACGGGCCATGTAGAATATCACGGGAGAGGGCAAGATCAATGTTTGGCACTCACGCATCATCTGACTCCAAGGCGATGGACCTGCCTTCAGGGTGTTGACTAACATGGTAAGGTTGCACAGTGGGAACTGTGTGAGAGTGTGGCGTAAGTGAGCCATTAATACTGCATGCTCCCAATGTATCACTACTCCTCCCCCACATCATAAGAGATGCTGCCAAGGGAATAACAACCTGGGATGGGGCATGGTATGATAATGGAAGCAGAGGTTCCTGGAGTTTATATAAACAAAGGGCTACTGGTAAGCTCAGATTCAATCATGGCCAGCTGCACACAAATCAGCTCGAGCTTAGTACTCTAAGCAACAATATGTTTATCGAACAATCAATCTGTATTTGTAGAGTGAGGCTTCTCACCCTGAGGAGTATCCAGGCCACTGTGGGTGAAGTTGCACGCTGACGGCCTCTCGTCGAAGAGCCAGATCTTGAGCTTCTTCCTGACGCCATGGAGGAAGTGAGGAGCGTCACCCCCCACCCCCGCCAGCAGCAGCAGTTGCAATTTGAAAAACAAAACCATAAAATACAATGTTTATTATTGTTTTATTTTTCAAGGGGCGGGGGCAGGGAAGGATGAAAGGCAGGGAGGGGAGTGGCATGCACTCCCCTCAGTGTGCATGGGTGTTTGGCCGGCCGTCTCAGGACGACCAAACACACATGCACACTGAGCTCTCTCCAACCCGAACTGTGTTGCGGCAGGCAGAGGCTCCCAGTCTGCCTGAGAGCGCAAAGCCAGGGTGCTTAGGCCAATCCTAACGCTGGTGTCAGCAGCATTAGAGCAGCGTTAGAAGTGACAGCAGGGCAGGCTCGGAGCCTGTGCCTGCAGTGAGTGAAGCTAGAAGAGCGGCACAGCGGCGTTGAAGCGTCAGGTCAGGTAACTTTTTTTCTTTTTTCTAATTTTTTTGTCTTTGTTTTCTGCCCCCGTCCCACCACTTTGCCCTGACAGGAGCCACCACCCCTGGAAGGGGGAGGTTGTTCCAGGCCTAGGCGGCAAGGTAGGAGAGGGAATGGCCTCCACAGCTTCTCCAGGGGACTTCTTGGATGTGTGCGAGGGTGAGGGAGGCTGACCGGAGTTCTCTGGTGGGCTGGCAATAAGTCATATGGTACTCATGTGTTTGGATCCGAAGTTGTGGAGGGCTTTGAAGGTAAGGGTCAGGACCTTGCATTTACATCTCTTTTGCATGGGCAGTGTAGGCTTCTGAGGTGCAGGTGATGTTGGTGCATCTGTGAAGATGTGTCTTGTTGTGGAGTTCTGTATGGTTTGGGGTGATTGAGGAATTGGGTGGTGACTCTGCCATAGAGAGTGTTTCCGTAGTCCAGTCTGCTGCTACAAAGGTGTCCAATCAGACTTCTAACCTGTTCTTTCCCTTGGCTATCTCAGGAGTTCCACATGGTGACAGGGTGATGTTCACACATGGATGCTTTGATTTGCTGCTAGCCTCCACCCTCTTCCTTTTCCTTGGCACAGAAGCACCCTTATTAATAACCACCTTCACCTAGAGGTCTTGGGATATGATGGACTTGCAGGGCCTAGAGGAAGATGGAGATTTAAGGTCATGAATGTTATTACTCAAGTCACTGGGTCCCAGCGATGTAATCACCCTGGCTCCATATCATTAGAGGCAGATGACAGCTCGTCATGGAGAACAATGGGCAGGTGGATGGGGGAAGAAAGAGATAGATGAAGTTCGGCCACTTCTATCTCTTTGTTAAGAACTCCCACAGCACACTGCAGAAAACCATCCAAAGACGTGGGAGCGTGAGGCTTGGGGGCACTCTGGGGCAGATTCCGTTTCCCCATGGCGACACAACCTGGCAAAAAAGGAAATAACAGGGGCTACAAACAAACAAAAAACAATTCCAGCACCTGATGGGGCAAAAGTCAGAGATATGGCCCAGCGTGGCCTCCTATGGAAAATGACTGGCAAATGCAGGCCCGGCCCTGGCCTGGTCGTCACCCAGGCGCATGCCCATGCATGTCTCACGCTGCGGAGGGCTGAATACACTTTTAGGCGCTGATGAGAGTCTTTGAGCCCACCTTGTGCCAGGTGCTGGAGGATGTAGTCCTACCCCAGCACATCCTCAGAACCAAGTAGTGGGAGCAGGGAACCGCTTCATGCAACATCAGTGCTGCAGGAGCCTGAGTGTGCTTTTAGGCGCTGATGAGAGTGATTGGGCCGGCCTTGTGCCAGGTGCAAGCTGGGGGATGTAGTCATACCCCACCGCATTCTTAGGAGCAAGCAGTGCAGGCAAGGGATGCTTCAAACAACACTCACACAGAAGGAGGCTGAGCGCACCTTTAGGTGCTCTTTAGAGTCTTTGGGCCACCTTGTACCCGGTGCAAGCTGGGGGACGTAGTCCCACACCAGGGCGTCCTCAGGGGTAAGCAGTGCAGGAAAGGATCCGCTTAAAATAACAGCCAAATGAGTTTTCCAACCACATATAGAGAAGTCAGGATGTGTTTGGGAATGGTGGGCTACTGTCGCTAGTGGATACCCAACTTTTCCCTTGTTGCTAAGCCTTTACAGAGGCTGACACACAAGGATGTGTCTGATCCAGTACCCTTGGATAACAACTGACTGAGGCCCATCCTATAGCTGAGAGAAAGTCTCTGTTGTACCCCTCCACTGGGAATGCTTGATTGTAATAAGTAATTTGCACTTTACACTTTTCTGCAGTGAGGGGGAGAGCTGTGCTCTCTTGGTGCTTACACAAACTCATGGAACTTTCAGGAGGCCTGTGTGTGGCCTTCTCATCTGCTGCATTAGATCCTGTAGCTTCTGCGCTGCACGCCTATCTTAAAGCTGTGGCTGCAGTCATCATCAGTATAGTGAGATGTGAAAATATAGTTATGGTCACTCCCTAACTGTGCATATTCCCCATTCAGTTGAACTGTTGTTGACAAGGACTAGAACTTGCCACCTGACAAGCAGCCATCTCACTAAATATGAGCAAGTTATATTTGCTGCAGAGAAAGTGACTGTCAAGCGCTGCATTGTTCTAAATCCTTGTACATTGCTACCTGTACTTGATCATGTAAATGATAATGAATGAGAAGTAGACCATGATTATCTTGATGTTACTGACTAGATATAGGAGATGAGCCACTACCTGAATCTGATTTTGTGCTCTATGTTCATGGCTCATGTTTATAAGACAGTGGAGGAAGTCTGGGAGCAGCTAATGCTATCTGCATTTTTATAGAAATTGTTGAACCTTCCTGGCTCCCAGGAGTATTCTCTGCTCAAGTCGCTAAATTGGTTGGTCTTACTAGGACAACTATGCTCCCAAAGGGGGTTTATGACATTCTTTGGATCACCAATCCAGAATGGGGAACAAGTGAGAAACCTCCTTGATGCATTACAGTTACCTGAACAATTTGCAGTGGTCAGCTGCCCCAGACATCGTACAGGGGTAGATCATGTGACCTCAAGGAATAATTATGCTAACAAGATTGCAAACTACTGTGCTCACAACATCTGTACCTTTAATTAAGAATGGACAAATGAGAGAAAGGATGAGACTAACTACAACCTTTTGTTGATTACAGCTGGCACTTGTGAGGAGACAAAGAAACTTCATGAGGAAGTGTCAAAGGAAGACCGACAGAGTTGGGTTAGAGCAGGTTGTGCCAAAAGAGATGATGACATTTGGATTTCAATGGATGGAAGACCAGTGTTGCCGAATAATTTGTTACCCCTAATGGCTAGGCATTTTCACGGTCCAGCTCATGTTTGTGGGGAATCCATGGTGAGAATGTTTAGGTAAGAATGCTTTAATCCCAATTTCAGATTGGTGAAAGAAGCACTTTGTCACAGATGTATTGTGTGTCAACAGAACAATGTTGGAACGAGAACTGCAGTTACACTGACTCACATAGGGAGATCATGAGGGCCCTTTAACAGGATGCAGTTGGATTGAGTTGGGTTGAGGTATGTCTTGGTGATTGTGTGCATCTTTTCACATTGAATTGAAACTTACCCAACCAGAAGGAATGGTAGTCTCACTGTAGAAAAACCCTTGTTGAGGGAACTTATACCTAGATTTGGCTTACCAACTCCTCCAGAGCCGGATCGTGGGACTCATCTTGATAATGAAGCCCTGAGATTGTCATGCACGGCACTGCAAATGGAAGAGAGATTTGACTGCAGGTATAGACCTGAGGCTTCTTGTCCTGTCAATCAAGTGAATGGGACCCTGAAATCCAGACTGGCAAAAGTGTGTGCTTCGAGATCTCTGAAATAGCATGATGATTTGCCACTTGCGTTGAGACTTCAATGTGTACCTGATCAAAAGACTGGAATGTCTCCCCATAAGATCATCATGGAGAGATCACTGAGATTGCCAGAGATTCCTTCAAATGCGCTTATGAACATTACAGATGATGTGGTCCTTGACTACTGTAAAGGTCTAGCTGGCAGTGTGCATTCTGTGTTTCATCAGGTTGGAGCAGCTCCAGTCTCTCCTCACGAACAGCAATGCCATGACCTTAGTACTGGTGACTGAGTCTTGGTGAAGAAGTACATAAGGAAGTCACGCTTGGAACACCTTTGGCATGAGCCGTACCAAGTTATCTTGGTTACAACAACTGCTGTGAAGTGTGGGAGTCCCGCCAAATGGATTCATGCTTCCCATACTCACAGAGCTGAATGTCCCCTGTAGGAAAGTACCATCTTGCCTGGCATGTTACCCCCCTATTTCACTGTATATATGTTGTTTTAGTCTATGTGTCACTGGGACTCTGCCAGGCAGGGCCCTAGTGCTCATAAGTATGTGCCCTGTATGTGTTACCTGTGTGATGCCTAACTGTCTCACTGAGGCTCTGCTAACCAGAACCTCAGTGGTTATGCTCTGTCTGCTTTCCAAATTTGTCACTAACAGGCTAGTGGCTAAATTTACCAATCCACATTGGCATACTGGTACACCCATAGAATTCCCTAGTATATGGTACTGAGGTATATTGGGGTTCCAGGAGATCCCTATGGGCTGCAGCATTTCTTTTGCCACCGATAGGGAGCTCTGACAATTCTTACACAGGCCTGCCACTGCTGCCTGCGTGAAATAACGTCCACGTTATTTCACAGCCATTTACCACTGCACTTAAGTAACTTATAAGTCACCTATATGTCTAACCTTTACCTGGTGAAGGTTGGGTGCAAAGTTACTTAGTGTGTGGGCACCCTGGCACTAGCCACGGTGCCCCCACATCGTTCAGGGCAAATTCCCCGGACTTTGTGAGTGCGGGGACACCATTATAAGCGTGCACTGCACATAGGTCACTACCTATGTACAGCGTCACAATGGTAACTCCGAACATGGCCATGTAACATGTCTAAGATCATGGAATTGCCCCCCCAATGCCATTCTGGCATTGGGGGAACAATTCCATGATCCCCCGGGTCTCTAGCATACTACCCGGGTACTGCCAAACTGCCTTTCCGGGGTCTCCACTGCAGCTGCTGCTGCTGCCAACCCCTCAGGCAGGTTTCTGGCCTCCTGGGGTCCAGGCAACCCAGGCCCAGGAAGGCAGAACAAAGGACTTCCTCTGAGAGAGGGTGTAACACCCTCTCCCTTTGGAAATAGGTGTGAAGGCTGGGGAGGAGTAGCCTCCCCCAGCCTCTGGAAATGCTTTGATGGGCACAGCATAAGCCAGTCTACACTGGTTCAGGGATCCCCCAGCCCTGCTCTGGCGCGAAACTGGACAAAGGAAAGGGGAGTGACCACTCCCCTGACCTGCACCTCCCAGGGGAGGTGCCCAGAGCTCCTCCAGTGTGTCCCAGACCTCTGCCATCTTGGAAACAGAGGTGTCTGTGGCACACTGGACTGCTCTGAGTGGCCAGTGCCAGCAGGTGACGTCAGAGGCTCCTTCTGATAGGCTCTTACCTCTCTTGGTAGCCAATCCTCCTTCCTAGGTAGCCAAATCTCCTTTTCTGGCTATTTAGGGTCTCTGCTTTGGGGATCTCACCAGATAACGAATGCAAGAGCTCACCAGAGTTCCTCTGCATCTCCCGCTTCACCTTCTACCAAAGGATCGACCGCTGACTGCTCAGGACGCCAGCAAAACCGCAACAAAGTAACAAGACGACTACTAGCAACCTTGTATCGCTTCATCCTGCCGGCTTTCTCGACTGTTTCCAGGTGGTGCATGCGCCGGGGGTATCCTGCCTCCTCCCTGCACCAGGAGCTCTGAAGAAATCTCCCATGGGTCAACGGAATCTTCCCCCTGCAACCGCAGGCACCAAAAGACTGCATCACTGGTCCTCTGGGTCCCCTCTCAGCACGACGAGCGTGGTCACTGGAACTCAGCAACTCTGTCCAAGTGACTCCCACAGTCTAGTGACTCTTCAGTCCAAATTTGGTGGAGGTAAGCCCTTGCCTCCCCATACTAGACTGCATTGCTGGGTACCGCGTGATTTGCAGCTGCTCCAGCTCCTGTGCACTCTTCCAGGTTTTCTTTTGTGCACAGCCAAGCTTGGGTCCCCGACACTCCTTCCTGCAGTGCACAACCTTCTGAGTTGTCCTCCGGCGTCGTGGGACTCCCTTTTGTGACTTCGGGTGGACTCTGGTTCACTTCTCTTCCAGGTGCCTGTCCAGATACTTCTGCGGGTGCTGCCTGCTTTTGTGAGGGCTCCCTGACTTGCTGGGTGCCCCCTCTATCTCCTCCTCCGTGTGGCAACATCCTGGTCCCTCCTGGGCCACAGCAGCATACAAAAACCTCTACCGCAACCTTTGCAGCTAGCAAGGCTTGTTTGCAGTCTTTCTGTGTGTGAACACCTCTGCAAGCTTTATCGCGACGTGGGACATCCGTCCTCTAAAGGAGAAGTTCCTAGCTCTCTTCTTTCTTGCATAACTCCAAGCTTCTTCCAACAGGTGGTAGCTTCCTTGTACCCTCAGCTGGCATTTCCTGGGCTCCTGCCCACTTTCGACACTGTCACGACTATTGGACTTGGTCCCCTTGTCTTACAGGTACTCAGGTCCGGAAATCCACTGTTGTTGCATTGCTGGTGTTTGTTCCTCCTGCAGAATCCCCCTATCACGACTTCTGTGCTCTCTGGGGGTAGTAGGTGCACTTTACACCTACTTTTCAGGGTCTTGGGGTGGGCTATTTTTCTAACCCTCACTGTTTTCTTACAGTCCCAGCGACCCTCTACAAGCTCACATAGGTTTGGGGTCCATTCGTGGTTCGCATTCCACTTTTGGAGTATATGGTTTGTGTTGCCCCTATACCTATGTGCTCCTATTGCAATCTACTGTAATTTTACACTGCTTGCATTACTATTCTTGCTATTACTTACCTGATTTTGGTTTGTGTACATATATCTTGTGTATATAACTTATCCTCATACTGAGGGTACTCACTGAGATACTTTTGGCATATTGTCATCAAGTACTTTTTAGTACTTCTGTGTACTGTGTTTTCTTATGATATTGTGCATATGACACCAGTGGTATAGTAGGAGCTTTACATGTCTCCTAGTTCATCCTAAGCTGCTTTGCCATAGCTACCTTCTATCAGCCTAAGCTGCTAGAAACACCTCTTCTACACTAATAAGGGATAACTGGACCTGGCACAAGGTGTAAGTACCTCTGGTACCCACTACAAGCCAGGCCAGCCTCTTACATCCCCTTGATACGACAGCACCTGTTCCAGATTAGTTAAGCTGTTGGGGGTCAAACAGAGTCTGATACAGCACTTGATAGGTCTGAGGGGGGCATTGAGCAAGCCACAGTTGAAACTGGAGCAACTGAATCCTGTCCTGTGGTGATGAATGAGTCAAATGAAGATTCAGACCCAGACAAAGGACCTAATGCCGGAAAGAAAGGGAGTGGAAGCTGGAGACCGATGGCCCTAAAAGCAAAAAAGAGAGAAATTAGGTTTGCCTAAAGAGTTTGTGCCACATACAATACCCGAGAATACTGAGAACTCTGATATAATTGAAAGTGAGAATGATGGTGTGGCACTGAGGAGATCAAAGAGAACAAGAGTGCCCTGTCTGAGGTACCCTTCACTTCAATGGGCATATTTTGCTGCAAATGACAGAGAGAACATTTTTGGATAACACAGCAATTCAACTGAACATCCTTGAACTGAACATTGTGTTTGAATTCTATTTAGAAGTTTCAGTGCTGTTGGATAGATTGAGACATGAGGCTGTGACGATGTTATTATTTGTGATTTTGAACTGTGCATATATTAGAGACACGGTCTTTGAAGAAGACTACCTAGGGCCAGGTATAAGAAGAAGAGAGGGTTATCCTTTTAGAAGAACACAGAGTAGGGTTCAGGAAGTCTCATGAGGATGTGTATGCACTTTGCTAATCATCATTTGAATTTTGTAGCTTTGCACAGGTGAAACAGATGGAAAAATATTCTTCTGCTGCTGCATTTGTACTGTAAATAGATCTGGCTTTAGAGGAATATTAGAAGCAAATAAGAAAAGTAGATGTAGGTGTATAATAGGTGCAGTATTGCTTGTTCTCCTTATAGTATAAGTAGTGCTGTTAATAGAAGCATTTCCCCTATTTCTTCTGTAGAACAAGAGTTACCACCTAGTGTTTCTCACAAACATTAAGTCCTAGAGAAAGTTATATTTATAGACTAGATGAAAAGGCTTTACACATGGATAATTCAAGAAGAGATTACTCTGCAAATGTATATTTTAGGTTGCTTTACAAGTATATCAATACAGATGTAGGTACATAATAGGTGCAGTATTGCTTGTTGTCCTTATAGTATTAGTAGTGCTGTTAATAGAAGCATTTCCCCTATTTCTTATGTAGAACAAGAGTTACCACCTAGTGTTTCTCACAAACATTAAGCCCTAGAGAAAGTTATATTTATAGACTAGATGAAAAGGCTTTACACATGGATAATTCAAGAAGAGATTACTCTGCAAATGTATATTTTAGGTTGCTTTACAAGTATATCAATACAATGGATGCAAGGGATTGCTACGTGTGTACGCAATTACCTGCTTCCATGTCAGACAGTATTACATACCATCATATACCGTTGCCTTATGGAATTTCTTGCAGTCTTTTGTTGATCATATTTTACAATGAGGGAAGTTTCCAGTATTATTTTTCAAACTATGATTTAGTACTTCCAGAAGTTCCTTTGCTTAAACACCTGAGCAAGAATCCTTATTTCTAGGGTGCAGAAGTAGCAGGAAAATGTTTTGTGTCCCTAAAGCCTTAAAACACTGCATATGCACACATACACAATTTGATCTGTTCAATGATAGATATAGAGAAGAAATTCCTGAATGTGGTTGAAGATAGAACGGCCTTAAAGCCCGAATCTAAGGCAGACAAAGATCTCAAAGCACAACACAGGTGAAATACACAGTGTACTGAACATCAAATGAGGGGAAATTTACCAGCTTTAATTTTAGATTGGTATCACAAAGGGAAGTTGTGCAAACACATTGATCTGGGTTACATAGACCAACTGATCAAGAGTGATTTTGACCATGTTTTCAACATCAGAGGAAAGAGTGAGTTATTTTTAGACTGAAAATATACTGTGATTCCTGAAGTGTATTTTATTTGTGGACAGGATGCTTATTTCATGTTGCCGAAAGGATGGCATAGTAAGTGTTATCTTGCAATAGTGCTTCCAAAGATTCATCATGTGGAGCATCTTGAGGATCCTGTGCGGAATAGCAGACCTAGAGCTAGAAGGGTTGTTAGTTTTGCAGAAGTAGTGGAGGACATCTTTGCTGCATTGATTCCATCTGTAGGTGTGATTCTAAATGACCTGAAGATTAGAAAGCTGTCTACAATAGGGGATAAGTTAGCTACTAGCACAACAAATTCTGTATTGCTTGTGAACACAGAGATAGTAGCAATAAGATCTATGGTTCTTGTGTTAGACCTGTTGCTCGCAGAAGAAAGCAGAGGCTGTTGGATACTAAAAGTTCAACAACGTTTTACTTAAATCACAGAGCAAAGACTTGCAAAGGTAGATGCAGAACATTTTTGGTTTTACAAAGTATTTGAAGAAGTTGGAAGCAACAAGTGCATGGGAAGCAATTGGAAATGTTTTATTTTGCTATAGGCAAATGGTTTGGAAACATACGAAGTGGAGTTCCAGGTTTTATTTTGAAGCCATTGTTGTTTTTTGAGTAATGTACAATAGTTCTGATAGTGGGATATAAAGTTCATCAGAGAATGAAGGTTGAAAAGGCAAAGAAGAGGAAGAGAGGATGTTTAGAGTTTGAAGTTAGTCAGGAGGAGTATAGACGAAAGCTGATGAAAACAACAAGGTTCAAGAGAGTCTCATTCGAGAAAGGAGTAAGTTTGTGATGACTTAAGACATCATCAAAGGGGGTGTTGAGAAAGCATAATTTGGATGTGCCATTATGCATCTTAGAAATGAAACAAAAATGTAATCAGCTGCATATACATCATTCATTCAAATGTAATCATGTAAATGGCATGCACTGAAAAGCCATTTAATTGAAGCACACTTATGAAATGTAGAAAAGTTATATGCAAGTCACATGTATACAATTTTATTCACATATATTGGTATTATTACATCTTTGTTAAATTATATATTTTATAGCTCTTCTTCATTTATTGTGCTTCTGAGAAATGCACGTATAATCATGTATTCGAATGTGCATTGAATTCTGTATTAAATTGGCTGGAGTTAAAGCCTGAAATTTTGTTCTGTGATTAACCTTAAACGTGTATGGGAAGTTTGGCTTCCAAAACCGAAGAGTGTTAACGAGGAGCCATGAAGAAGAACTCCCCTCCATATTGCTGGACACAGGACTGATCCAAGGTCGTCCTGATGCTTGGTCCCAGAGATGAAAGGCGAATGAGAAGTTGCAAATTACAACTGTGCACAGACAGTGGAAACTTACTGCTGGTGACGTCAGCTAATAAGTAAAGTAAAGTAAATTAGCACTTGTATAGCGCACTACTCACCCGTTAGGGTCTCAAGGCGCTGTACTCATACCGCTATGGAACCCCTCCTGGCTTTTCCCTGTGAGGTACCCACTCCTGAGCACCCCCAGGGTGAAGCCAGGCATCCAAGCACTGTTGGGGCCGTTGTGGAGATTAAGCAAGCTATTGCCCAGAGTTGCACCCATGAATTAGATTAGGCACCGAGGCGAGAATTATCTGGTCAAGGGGAATTGAGCCCAAGACCTGCCGAAGCGGGACTTGAACCCTGGTCTTGAGCCAGATCTCTGCTTCAGGATCTGCCGCTCTAACCATTGAGCCACACTTCTCCACATATAAGAGTTCTCACACTTCTCCACAATAAGAGTTCTTCAGCGATTCAAGTGGTGTTTAGTTGGTTAGAGGCATGCAAGTTCTTTTTACCCTTTGACTAGTAAAGGGTAGACTTAGAGAGGTACAGATCTCTTTTACTTGTGTTGGCTGACGTGGATTTATATAGAGCTTCTACAGAATTTTCTGTGATGCTGACACTTTGATTAATTTCCTATTTACAAAATGTTGAGACTTTTAGGTTTCCCTTAGCTTATGAGAATGGTTAGATTTCTGTAGATTAAATGGTAAGGCAGGATAATCAAAGCTTTCGCTATAGAGATTTTGGTATGCCTTACGCTTGCACGATTTAATCTGATTCTGTACTTATATAGTATGTTTCTGAGACTCATTTACATAAGTTGGGCTTTTAATATGTAATAAACCTTTTAAACTTTAATTTTGCCTCCAAGATTCAGTGTGTGGCTGCTGGACTTTTTTCCTCATGCAGGGTCATCCATGTTGTTTTGCCACCTGCCTCCTATTTTTCCTGACCTGTCGCTGTTGGCTCTAGGACTCTGAGCACTTTATCACTCCTGACCAGTGCTAAAGTGTAGGTGCTCTTCCAACTAAAGTTGGTATGATTGGCTTATACCTAATTGGCATATTTAATTTACCTTTAAGTTCCTTGTACAGTGGTATCTCTATACCGAGGGCCTGTAAATTAAATGCTACTAGTGGGCCTGCAGGGCTGCTTGCGCCACCCACTGAAGTAGACTTTCAAACCTGTCTCAGGCCTGCTAGTGCAGGGCCAGTGTGTGCAGTTTTCTGCCACAGGGACCTGGCATCTAAATTTAATTTCCAGGCCCAGAACTCTCCTTTTACTACATGTAAGTCATCCCTAAGGTAGGCCCTAGCTAGCCCTATGGGCAGGGTGCCATGTATGTAGAAGGCAGGACATGTGCCAGGTTGCGTGGTCTCTCCTGGTAGTGACAAACAGCCTAACTTGGTGTCTCACTGGTGTGAGTGCTGCCTTCTCATAAGATTGCATTAGAAATGCCCTACCTTATGTTTAAGGGGTATTGTCTGATTTATGAGGGGTAGCGTAGGCATGTCTGGTATGGTTGTGATGGTGATAATGAATGCTGCTTACTGGTGTAGGTGTATTTTCTATTACTATTACAGAAATGCCACTTCTAGTAAGTGTGCATTTCGCTGTCCTTTTAACTCTGGTGTTTTGCAGTTTGACTCCAAACCACGTCTAGGCAGAGTGACAGTTGGGGCTATGTGCATACTTTTCAGACAGCCTGTACACAGGGAGGGTGGAGGTGTCACAGAGGTGCATCTGCATACTGAGTAGTCTTCCTGGGCTGAGAGAAGGGAGAGGCGTGGCACACCTACATTTGTAAAGGCTATGCCCTGGCCTCACACAATAGGGTTGTTTACCCCTGTTAGACCTGACAGCCTTAGGGTAGTCACCCCTAACTTTTTGCCTGCCTCCCTCCTCTTTCTGGATACTGTTTTTGCTGGTTTTTAGACTCTGCGCACTTTACCACTGCTAACCAGTGATAAAGTGTATATGCTCTCTCTCTGTAAACATGGTAACCTTGGATCCTACCTGATTGAACTATTTAATCTACTTATAAGTCCCCAGTCATGTGCACTCCAGGTGCCTAGGGCATATAGATTAAATGCTACTAGTGGACCTGCAGCACGGATTGTGCCACCCACTTAAGTAGCCCCTTTTCCTTGTCTCAGGCCTACCATTGCTAGGCCTGTGTGTGCAGTTTCACTGCCACCTCGACTTGGCATTTAAAAGTACTTGCCAAGCCTAGAACTCCCCTTTTTCTGCATATAAGTCACCCTTAATGTGTGCCCTGGGAATCCCCTAGAGCAGGGTGCTGTGTAGGTAAAAGACAGGACATGTACCTGTGTAAGTATATGTCCTGGTAGTGTAAAACTCCTAAATTCGTTTTTGCACTACTGGGAGACCTGCTCCCTTCATAGGCTAACATTGGGGCTGCCCTCATACACTGTTGAAGTGGCAGCTGCTGATCTGAAAGGAGCAGGGAGGTCATATTTAGTATGGCCAGAATGGTAATACAAAATCCTACTGACTGGTGAAGTCGGATTTAATATTACTATTCTAGAAATGCCACTTTTAGAAAGTGAGCATTTCTTTGCACTTAAATCCTTCTGTGCCTTACAATCCACGTCTGGCTAGGTTTAGTTGACAGCTCCTTGTGCATTCACTCAGACACACCCCAAACACAGGGTACTCAGCCTCACTTGCATACATCTGCATTTTGAATGGGTCTTCCTGGGCTGGGAGGGTGGAGGGCCTGCCCTCCCACAAAGGACTGCCACACCCCCTACTGGGACCCTGGCAGACAGGATTGAACTGAAAGGGGACCTGGTGCACTTCTTAGCCCCTCTTTGAAGTCTCCCCCACTTCAAAGGCACATTTGGGTATAAAACAGGGCCTCTGCCCTACCTCATCAGACACTTGCTGGAGAAGAAACCGGAACCAGAAACTACATCCTGCCAAGAAGAACTGCCTGGCTGCTCAAAGGACTCACCTGTCTGCTTTCTACAAAGGACTGCTGTCTTGCTGTTGCCCTGCTGCCTTGCTGAACTCTTGTCTGGCTGTGAAAGTGCTCTCCAAGGGCTTGGATAGAGCTTGCCTCCTGTTCCTTGAAGTCTCAGGACCAAAAAGACTTCTTCCTTTCACTTGGACGCTCCGTGCGCCGAAAATTTCGACGCACAGCTTGTTTCGCGGCGAGAAAAACGCCGCACACCGACGCTGATCGACGCGACGCCCTCGGGACGATCGAGACTTCGACGCACAACCTCGCAAGGACAAAGCCGCTCGACTTTCCAGGAGAAATCGACGCGACGCCCACCGTGAGTGCGAAACTTTGACGCACGGCCTCGCAAGGACAACGCCGCCCGACTTCCAAGGAGAAATCGACGCGACGCCTGCCGTGAGACCAAACTTTCGACGCACGGCCTCGCAAGGACAACGCCGCCCGACTTCCAAGGAGAAATCGACGCGACGCCTACCGTGAGATCGAAACTTCGACGCGCAGCCCCGCAGAACGACGCGCAGCCGGAAAACAAGCAGGAGAATCCACGCACAGACCCGGGACATCTGGTAATCCCCGCGATCCACAAAAAGAGACTGTCTGCGCGCCGGAAAACGACGCCCGACTTCCCCGCGTGGAAAAGAACGACGCAAGTCTGTGTGTGCTGAGGAGAAATCGACGCACACACCCCTTTTTCCACGCATCTCTTCTCCTGTGGCCCTCTGAGGAGATTTTCCACCAGAAACCAGGTACTTTGTGCTTGAAAGACACTGTATTGCATTCTAAAGACTTAAGACACTTTATATCACTTCCCTGTGATATTTCTACAATTTTCCATTGCAACTTTATTCTTTTTGACCTACAATTATCCTGATAAATATTATATATTTTTCTAAACACTGTGTGGTGTATTTTTGTGGTGCTATATGGTGGTATTGTATGATTTATTGCACAAATACTTTACACATTGCCTTCTAAGTTAAGCCTGACTGCTCGTGCCAAGCTACCAGAGGGTGGGCACAGGATAATCTTGGATAGTGTGTGACTTACCCTGACTAGAGTGAGGGCTTTTGCTTGGACAGGAGGTAACCTGACTGCCAACCAAAAACCCCATTTCTAACAACCCCCATCTGATGTTTGGTGCCTGTGCTGGAGGAGAGAGGGGGCACTCCCAGAACCAGTTGCAACTGGTTGGAACCGCCTCTCCCCTACCATTGTAAAACACTGTAAGGACTGAGTATAAGTACAGGGGAGTTTTCCCCATAATTTGGAGACTCTTGGAATCATCTTGGAACTGGGCACAAAAAGCTGGAAGGGCTCACCAGGAACCGCCATGGACTGCTGCTGCTGTGCTGACCTGTGACCTGCTTGGTCACTGAAAGGACTTGCCATCTGCCTGCACCCTCTGTGTGCTGGCCTGTTGCTGGTCCTCTCCACCTGTGGGCCTTTTCCTCAGACTTGTCCCCCAGGGGCAGGGTGCTGTGGCCCCTAATCCCTGTAAAAACCCAAAAGCACGAGGAGCGCTTCAATATATTGCAGTAACTAGCGCTTTGGAAAGCTCTTCACATTTCATGTCGTTGGCGCTTGAGGGAAAGCGCTGCGTCCTTGATGTTGTTAGCGCTTCAAACGCGTTTTTTCTGCTGTGAAAAAAGATCACTGCGCGACCCGGGCTGCATTGAGCGCGGCGCCGGAGTCGTGCTGATTTCTGGGACCCCGGGGCACAAAGAAAACGGTAAAACTTACTTGGGAGCAAGCGTGCTCCTAGCGGTGCCCCCCGGGCAAGGATTGCTCTGAGGAACGTCCCCGGGGCACCAGAAGGCCCTTACTTGGGCCCAGGCGAGGCCCGAGGTGGGCAGGATCGAAGTAAGCCTCTCCCTGCCCCTCCGAGCCCTGAAGGTGTTCTGTCGGACCACAGCCCAGGAGACGCCCATCAGTAGTGCAGAGGGGGTGCGTGTTGCCCCCTACACCTCAGAGTTCTAGGGAGGCCCCCACATTGCACAGAGGAGCGCCAGGAATCCTTTCTTCGGTCCTTGCACTGGAGGTGTATCAGCAGAAAACCAGGTACTACCAGACAATGGCCCTCATTACAACCCTGGCAGTTGGTGGTAAAGCGGTGGTAAAACCGCCAACAGGCCGGCGGTGAGAAAAAATTGAATTATGACCGTGGCGGATACCGCCAACATAGACAGCCACTTTAACACTCCGACCGCCACGGCGGTACAAACAAACAGCATGGCGGTCACCGCCAAAAGACAGACGGGAGACAATGTACCGCCCACACTATTATGACAGGCCAATCCACCACCTTTTCCGGGGCGTATTCAACGCGAACAAAAACACGGCGGAAAGAGGACTTGGAAGGGAAAAATCTAACCTCTTCACAACCCACGAGGAACCAGGACGCTATGGAGCCGGAACTTCAAATCCTCCCTGCGATTGTCTTCCTGCTTCTCTACCAGGATCACGACCGACGGCGGCGACGACCATGGTGAGTACTGCACCTACGACACAGGGGAGGGGGGAGGGAAAAGAGAGTGACACACACACGCAACACGTAACACGCAACACCCCCACCCTCAACCACAACAACACACACACAAATAAATGCTGAAACGTTACATTTCCCCCCCCCAAACCGCCCTGGAAGAACGCAAGGACAAAAGGAAATGATTTGAACAAATGTAATCAACAAAAATCCATTACTCAAAAATTCATATACACTGTTAACAAATATGTACAGCAAGAATTCAAGTCCAGGTACTGCACCTATATATTCCATGGACCACTGGGCCCAAAATGCATAGGCGAGGCCCACACTAGATACCCGATCCAAACGGAGAGAACACTGCAGGGGCATCAGATCGAAATAAAACTGGCACCTCAGGGGCAAGGGAAGGGGGGCACCTCAGCCTGATGAGTGCACGACGCCAGCTCCACGAGGGGGCTCCATGCCCATTGATGTATCCTGGGGAGTGCAAAGCCACAGTCTCTCAAGTCTCTCCAGTGGGTGGGTTGCCCACTGCTTTATCCAGGGGAGTGCAAAGCCACAGTCTCTCAAGTCTTTTCAGTGGGTGGTTTGCCCACTGCTTTATCCTGGGGAGTGCAAAGCCACAGTCTCTCAAGTGGATAACAGTCTCCACTGGTTCTGGAGGGGGCTTTGTGCCCAGAGTGCTTCATCCTGCCAAGGACAGAGGTAATGGATGCTTTTCTCCATTGGTTCTGGAGGGGGCTTTGTGCCCAGAGTGCGTGCAACATGGAAGCTGCCCAGGCCCCTGGAACTGACCACCAGCCTCATAGGAATGACCACTGGGGATGGCAGCCTGGTCTTCGGTGGTGCCACTGACTCAGGATGTGGCCGTTGGCGGTGCTGGTGGAGGGCTCAGTAGCGGTGGTGGTTGCGATGGTCATTGGGCTGCGGTGCTGGTGGGGGGCTCACTGACCTCGGTGCTGGTGGCGGTGTCATGAGCGGCGGTGCTGGTGGGGGGGCTCACTGACCTCGGTGCTGGCGGCGGTGTCATGAGTGCTGGCGGCGGTGTCATGAGTGGCGGTGCTGGTGGGGGGCTCACTGACCTCGGTGCTGGTGAAGGGCTCAGTATCGTGGGTGCTGGGGGCGGTGGCTGTGGCAGGGGTTCATGTGGCGGTGCCGGTGGCAGTCTTGTCCGCCGTACTGGTTGGCGGGGACTAGCCTTTCTTTTTCAGGCCCTTCCCTACCTTGTATGGTGGCGCAGCTGTCTTGCCACTCCCAACTGTTGTCTTGGCTGAGCCCTTGGTGGCAGGTGTTTTGGCCTTCTCCCTCTGGGATGTGGGCAACTTCTTCCGTTTTGGAGGTGGGGGAATGTCCTTGGACTCGCTCCTTGGGACACTGGCAGCCCTGCTGCTTGGCGCACTCCAGAAGCCGGTTACTGCTGGCACCACTGTGCCCGGTGATATGGTGGCTGAGGTGCTGGGTTGGGACCTGGAAAGGCGGGCCCTAGGGGATGGAAGGGGTGGGGGAGGAGAAGGGAAAAGGTCAAGGTTTGACAGGAAAAGTTTCTTAGACACACTGGGACGGGTAGATGGAGGGGGTTTGGGAGTGGAAGAAGAGGTAGTGGTTGTAGGAGGTGTCTGTTTGCTGACTTTGGGTGAAGGTGCATGGGCTGGAGGCTGTCGTGAGGTGGATGGCTGTTGGGTGGGTGTGTGACTGCATTTGTGTACTTTGGGAGGAGGGCTCACAGACACACTGGGAGAGGACACAGGGGATGTGTGAATAGTAGTGGGGGTGGTGACTGCAAGTGAGTGGTGTGTGGTGATGGGCGTGCTGGTGATGGAGGTAGTTGTTGAAGATGTAGTGCATGCAGGTGTGAGTGGAGAGGTGACAGGGAGGGAGGAGGGGGACGTGGAGGAGGGGGACACAGTGGAGGCAGTGGATGTTGGTATGTGTGCATGGGTATGATGCTTGTGAGAGTGCCTGTGGGATGTGTGGTGCTTATGTTTGCCAGAGCTACCCTTGTGTGTTGAGGTGTGTGCATGCTGGTCTGATGGTGTGCGTGGGATAGGCTGAGGTACTGGGGATTGGGTCTGGGTGGAGGAAGTTGGAGGGGGAAGGCTGGACACAGGGACAATGGCTGCCATCAGTGCTGAGGCCAGAGTCTGAAATGCTCTCTGTTGGGCTGCCTGGCCAGAATGAATGCCCTCCAGGTATGCATTTGTCTGTTGCAACTGTCTCTATACACCCTGGATGACATTTAGAATGGTAGACTTGCCAACAGTGAGGGATCTGAGGAGGTCAATGGCCTCCTCACTGATGGCAGCAGGGCTGACTGGGGCAGGGCCTGAGGTGCCTGGGGCGAAGGAGATGCCCACCCTCCTGGGTGAGCGGCCACAGGGCACACGCTGAGGGGCTGCTGGGAGGGCGGTGCTGGTGGGGGGGGGGTGGCGGCTGAACCTGTAGATGGGGGGGCACAGAGGGCCCCGCCACTGCAAGGGAGCTCCTATCAGAGGAGAAGTCGGCGTCGCTGGTCTCTGCTCCAGTCCCTGCCGTGGAGCTCCCCTCACCCTCCGTCCCACTGGTGAATTCTGACTCTGTCGCCCTCCAGCTCCCTCCTGCTTCGGTGGCACAGCTCCTCTGCCTGATGATGCTAATGCACACAAGAACAGGAAGACCACAAAAAGGGGGGGGGAGAAAGTAGAAAGACTTGTTCAGTGCATGCAACACCACTACCCTTGGCGGACACTACAGACACAGCAGCCCTCTGCACTACACCATGCACTTAGAGTTCCCTAATTTATCACAGGGACATGGGGTACATGGCCTATGCCCGATTGCTGCACTCCTGGAAGTCACAGGAGCCTGACTAGGTCTAGATGGCTCTTACTACTGGTGGGGTTGGGGTGCCACTTAGCCTGCCTCACAAAGGGTCCTTGCCTACAATGCTCGCCCTAGCCTAGGGGAACCCACTGCCCACCTCCCCCACCCAGACACCTCCAATGCGTGCAGAGTCAGATGGATGTGACGGTACTCACTCCCGTGTGGCTGCTGTGATGCCCTCAAGCGCCCATCCAACTCCAGATACGCCACCGCCACGATCCGGAACATCAGGGGGGTCATGGTGCGACGGGCACCCCTCCCACATTTGGAGGCCATCCCAGCTGGGCCTCCGCCGTCTTCTTGCTCCAGCGGCTAATGTCCTCCCATCTTTTCCAGCAGTGGGTGCTCCGTCTGTGGTGGACCCCCAGGGTCCGGACGTCCTTGGTGATGGCACGCCAAATATCCTTCTTCTGGTGGGCACTGACCTACAGGGATAGTACAGGGGAAAAGGAAAAACTTTTACCGTCCGGAACGTCACAGACATTGTCCCACATTCCCACACTTGCCCTGACGCACATACACTCACGGTCGTATCATAGACGCCTCATCCGCCCCACAATTACCCATCCACACCACTCCAAACAGGCATTGCCCATACAGCATGCTCACAATGTACCCACCTGTTTGTCTGGAGGACCGTAGAGTAGCGTGTACTGGGGGAGGACCCCATCCACCAGTTTCTCCAACTCCAACTCCTCCGATGTGAAGGCAGGGGCCCTTTCCCCAGACACTTGAGCCATTGTCACTTCCAGGTGAGGTCACAGCAGCACTTGCAGTGTAGGTCCTCTCCTGTTGAAGATCAGGCATCAAGTGAGTGAACAGAGAGGAAATGGCGGTCACGTCCGCGGTGGTGCGTACCATCACCGCCGGAGTACATCGTCATTGGCTCTTTGGACCCATAGGGTCCAATGTTAACCAATGCAGGATTGCGCCGCGGTCTTCGACTGCCTACCGCGACGGTGTACAACGCCAGCGCAGTTACCTCATATCCCCTTGTCCCACCTTACAGGTCAGGCAGCCACCATTTCAGGGGGCCACATGGCATTAATTTTAAATGCGTCATACATATCTAAGCCTTGCATACACACTAAGACAGGCACATAGCGGATTGACAATTGTGTGCAATATAGTTGTTTCTTGGTACCTCAGTGTTGGCTGACCCTCTGATCGCTGTTCTCATCCATAGAGCACGTCCGCTGGGGCAGGTGAGGAGATGGCGGCATCCTCCGGTGTACAGACCGCTGGTGGAGCTGTTGACAATGGAAGAGCGACATGTAATAGTCACCTACAGACTTGATCGTGCCACGATCCAGGAACTGTGTGCCCAGTTGGAACAAGACCTGATGTCAGCTATCCGCCATCCCACAGGAATCCCCCCTCTAGTGCAGGTCCTGTCAGTACTCCATTTCCTGGCAAGTGGGTCTTTTCAAACAACAGTGGCCATAGCATCAGGAATGTCCCAGCCTATGTTCTCCAACGTGTTGTCCAGAGTGTTGTCTGCCCTGCTGAAACACATGCGCAGCTACATCGTTTTCCCTCAGGTGGAGGATTTGCCTACAGTGAAAAGTGACTTTTATGCCCTGGGACATATCCCCAACATCATAGGTGCCATTGATGGGACACATGTGGCCTTGATACCCCCCGCAGGAGTGAACAGGTGTACAGAAACCGGAAGAGCAACCATTCTATGAATGTGCAGATGGTGTGTTTGGCTGACCAGTCCATCTCCCATGTGAACGCCACGTTTCCTGGCTCAGTGCATGACGCTTACATTCTGAGGAATAGCAGCATCCCTTATGTGATGGGGCAACTCCAGAGGCACCGTGTGTGGCTATTAGGTGAGGACAAGGACCCTATACAGTGTGAATAGTTCTCTGGGGTTGTCCCTAAGGGTTAGTGTGTGTCTAACAGTTGTCCCTCGACATTTGCAGGTGACTCTGGCTACCCCAACCTGTCATGGCTACTGACCCCAGTAAGGAATCCCAGGACAAGGGCAGAGGAACGCTACAATGAGGCACATGGGCAAACTAGGAGGGATATAGAGAGGACATCCGGCCTCCTGAAGGCCAGGTTCCGGTGCCTCCATATGACAGGTGGTTCCCTTTACTACTCACCAAAGAAGGTGTGCCAGATCATCGTGGCCTGCTGTATGCTGCACAATTTGGCTTTGCGACGACAGGTGTCTTTTCTGCAGGAGGATGGTCCTGAAGGAGGTGTTGTGGCAGCTGAGGAGCCTGTGGACAGTGAAGAAGAGGAGGCAGAAGAAGAGGACATAGACAACAGAAACACCGTGATCCAACAATACTTTCAGTGAGACACAGTTAAGAAGCCATCACTGCCTCCTACATCTGATAAAATTGTTCGACCTCCCATCTGTCTGTCACTTTCACCCAGTGTATGGACCCTAATTTGTCACTTTCCCTTTCGATTTCACAATTGTGGGTCCCACTGTGTGACCTCTGCTATGTTACCTCATGGACTAGAGCTGTGTGACATAAGTATGTTGACAATAGTATGGACATTGCTGTTTCCCACAGTTATTGCAAATACACATTTGTGAAAGCACAGACTGACTCCAGATTGTTCTGTGGTTCAAGGGTGTTTATTTAAGTGCTAAATAGTGGAGGGTGTTGTAAAATAGTCAGGGGTGATGGTGGAGGAATGTCCATGGCAGAGTCCAGTCTATTGGTCTCACAGGTGCATTGTTCAAAGGGGCATAGGAAGTGGAGCTAGGGCAGTTTAAGGATGGACAGGGTGGCAAAGTGGGGCAGAAGGATGACATTCAGGGTGGTCTCATTTCTTGGCGGGGTCTTGGCATTGTTCTTTGTCCTGGATCTCAGGGACCACTTGCGGGGTGGTTCTCCATTTGCAGGGGGTGGGGTGCTGGTGTCGTGGTCCTGTGGTGGTGCCTCCTGTCCACTAGCGCCGGCGGAGGTGGTGGGCAGTTAATCGCCAGGCTAGTGTCAGGGGCCCCTTGTTGTGCCACAGTGTCCCTCCTGGTGTTCACGAGGTCCTTCAGCACCCCTACAATGGTGTCCAGGATGGTATAGATGGATTTGAGTTCCTCCATGAACCCCAAATACTGTTCCTCCTGCAGCCGCTGGGTCTCCTGAAACTTGGCCAGTACCGTTGCCATCGTCTCCTGGGAATGATGGTACGCTCCCATGATGTTGGAGAGGACCTTGTGGAGAGTGGGTTCCATGTCCTGTCCTCCCCCTGTCGCGCAGCAGACCTCCCAGTTCCCCGGTTTTCCTGGGCCTCTGTCCCCTGAACCGTGTGCACACTGCCCCCAGGTCCCTGTTGTTCTTGGGGTGATGGGTTAGCCTGGGTTCCCTGTAGTGGTGGACACATTGCTGCTTGACGTGTCCTGGGGACAGAGGTATGGTCCCGCTGGGTGGGTGCTGTGTTGGTGTTTCCGGGGAGGAGGCTCTGTGGTGGCCTGTGACTGTGTGAGGGGAACCGACTGTCCCGAGGTCCCAGATGGGCCGGGCTGGTCATCTAGATCCAGTTGGACAGAGCTGCTGTCATCACTGTGGGCTTCTTCTGAGGGTTGAGTGGACGTGTCTGGAACCTCCTGTCTGGTGATATTGGGTAGGGGTCCTGCAGGGGTGTAAAGGCATGATTATTGCATCTGTGTGTGCCATGGTGTGCAATGGGTGGGTGATCCTGTGCCTCAGTGCTTACATTCTTGTGTAGGACCTTGTGTGATAATTGTTTAGGGGTCTGTGTGGGTATGTGTAGTGGACATGCATTGGTGTTGGGTGTCCATGCGTTGTTGTTGCATGCAGGGCTTGGTGTTGGGATGTGTGGTTTGTGATAGTGGGACATATGTGAGGAGTTGGAGTGATGGGGGTGAGGGCGAGGGTGGGGGTATGTGATAGCATGCAGGTAGGGTGGGGGATGAAGTAGTGAAAGATTTGACTTACCAGAGTCCATTCCTCCAGCTACTCCTGCGAGGCCCTCAGGATGCAGTATAGCCAAGACCTGCTCCTCCCATGTTGTTAGTTCTGGGGGAGGAGGTGGGGGTCTGCCTCTGAACCGCAATATGATGTCTTGAGACCCGTAGGTCGTTCCACCTCTTCCTGATGTCATCCCGTGTTCTTGGGTGCTGTCCCACTGCGTTGACCCTGTCCACGATTCTGCGCCAAAGCTCCATCTTCCTAGCTATGGTGGTGTGCTGCACCTGTGATCCGAATAGCTGTGGCTCTACCCGGATGATTTCCTCCACCATGACCCTGAGCTCCTCCTCAGAAAACCTAGGGTGTCTTTGCGGTGCCATGGGGTGGTGTGGGTGATGTGTGAGGTGGTGTGTGTTGTGATGTGATGTTTAGGGGGGTGTGGTGTTTTGTGCATGGATGGTGTGTGAGTGATGGTGTTGTGTGCCTCTGTATGCTGGTGTGGTCTTTGCTTTGCTGTCTCTCTGATCCTGCCAACTTTTTGGTTGTAAGGGTTTGTGGGTAATGTGGGTGTGTGTTTTATATTGTATTGGGTGTGTGGGAGTGGTGTGTGTATGTGTATCAGGTGTGTGTATTTTGAGCGCAGCGGTGTGTACTGCCAATGGAATACCGCGGTTGAAAGACCGCTGCGTGGATTCGTGGGTCATGATAGTGTGGGTGTATTCCTGTTGGCGTGACGGTGGAGGTTTGGTTATCGCCAGTTTATTACTGACCTTTGGTGTGGCGGACTTGTGTGGGTGTCTAGATTTTGGCGGATTCTGAGCTGTGGGTCGTAATAGCTGTAGCGGATTTCCACAGCCGCGGCGGTGTGTTGGCGGTCTTCTGCACGGCGGTAAGCAGGATTTACCACCAATGTTGTAATGAGGGCCTTGGTGTTGTGTTTCCTTTGTGGTGGGGATAGTGCATCCCGTATGTTGTGTGTGTTGTGCAAATGCTTTACACATTGCCTCTGCTCGTGCCAAGCTACCAATGGGGTGAGCAGGGGTTATCTTGGACGTGTAACTCCCTTGCCCTGACTAGAGTGGGTGGGTTCTGCCTCGCTTAGGTGCATACCCTAGCCAACCAGAAACCCCATTTTTAACAGTGGCCAAATGAGTTACTGTAAATTGATTTAAATATAAAAATGTGTCTCTCCTTACCCCCTGAAACTCCTAAAAAGGTTTATCAGATCTAGAAACCCGCTGAATGGGCCAGGTGCTAGACCAGCTATGTATTTGTTGTCCGGGTGTGGTTATCAACAGTGCAGCAGTTTCAGTGGCATCGGGGCTCAGGGTGCTGATTGTAGCAGTCTTCTACTACCATACTGTAGGTAGGTGGCACGTTTTTAGGTGGAGCATAGCAGTGCACAAGCGCTGCTTTTCCAACGTGTTGGTATGTATCTGGGCATTTACCACACCCACCTCACGCCCATCACATTCACTTTTTGTGTGACTCGAGTTCCTTTCAAAACAACCCAGTCTGTAGGAGGACATAGTTGAGTCTAAACAATAGATTGTTATGTGTTAAACAGCAAAGTGGATTTTCTTGTTTGGTTATGCTTTTGCGGTTATATATTTTTTTCTTCGGTTTTTCAGTTACTCTTTTATGAAGGCTATCTGAAAGGTTGCTGTTGTTAATTAGAAACGTCGTGCTGATTCTAAACAAAACCTCAAACACTTTACAGTTTCTCACATAAACAGAATAGTTTTAGTTGCATATAATCCAGTTATTTCGTTTTCTGTTCTGTTGTGAGTGTTGCTTGACAGATGGTAAAGTAAAGCCACACTTATTTTAAATTGATTAGTAAAGCTACACTTATTTTAAATTGATTATTGTAAACTGCTATTTAATATTCTTTTTACTTTCTTAAGCTGTTTCCAACTATCCCACCTGAAAGTCAAACACAAATAGTCAAAGGAGCATAGACTAATCCTTGGAAATGTTGGCTCATTTCACCTGATACTGTTGCTTAGTGCACATTATAAGGTATTGTTGGTCAGGATGATTTGCAGTAAGTTCCTGATGTATGGCCCTCCATATAAAGGATTCTGGCTGATTCCACTCTTACTACAGTGGTAAGACAGCGGGGATTCTGTGTGGTTAATTTCCATCACTTGCGGTTGTTAATCCTTTAATTGTGTCTGACGTTCGAGGAATCGTCATCTACTAAGAAACAGATAATCAAAGAAACATAGGACGTGATAGTGACAGGTGGCCAGCATAGTACTCTAAGAAGCAGCGTTTGGTCTGTGGCTCTCAGGATCAGCAGGTGCCTTTTTTTAAAATTGGGTATTATCAGGAGGTTTGACATACTCTGGCAGATGTCGACAGATTAATAACCTCCTCTATGCTTAACCGCATTATTACAGGAAAAATATACATTGCAAGGTAGGTAGAGTAGGAGCAAAGGACAGGCATGGTCCACAGAAGGCAAAGAAGTAGGTAGAATGAGAGGCACGTGCATTCTTTCAGTTGGCGAGGGTCGGCTAATTTAGAATTTGAAACAATTTTGTCAGATCTGTTTAATTTTCTGCACTTTACTGATTAAAAACGTTTCTGTCCAATGTTCATGGTTCTTAGGTTGAGCGTGCAAGTGCTTTGACCTGTTGTAAGTATTGTGAGCTTTTAACCATGCACACTTCATGCCCCTCACTTTCACCCATTCATACACTTGCCTTTCAAACATCCCTTGTTGTCATTGGTAATTGCTTTACGTTTGCCCTGCCTTAGGGGGGTTTTGTTACCGCCTTGAAGACTGACCCTGTTACATGGATAATTGCACAATAACTGATATACTTCGGCGTGGGTGAACTATTTTTTCTTTTTTCTCTCACCTTCGTGCTCCATGGCAGCCATGTCCCTTACAGCGCCAACAGCTCAAACTCCATCGGCGGTATTGGAGCTCTGGTCACATTGTTCATACTGTTACCTAATCAGTCATTTCTTTTTGCTCTCCCCTTCACGCTCCATAGCTTTCTCAAAAACACTTGGAATTGATAAATGCTTCAGTAAAAAACATAGAAATCCACAAGTGGCTCTACCACCACAGCGGGAGAGCCGAAAATACAATATTCACTGCACTTGAGAAAAGTCACCCCATAATGCTTTGCAAGCATTCTTTTTCAAAACATTTTTGCCTATAATTCAGCCTGTGGTGGCCCTAGGCCAATGGGACCACAACCAAAATGTTCAGCATGACACACACTTTCTGATTATGTCATCTCTGGGTCCCCAAACTAGGTCAGTGGGGACTACAAAATAATAACCCTACCGACCAGTTAGTTCCTTTTTAAGTGCTCTTGTGGTTGAAATTTTTGTTTTTACAGCTTGGATTATTTTGTGTTCTAAAGGCTTTAAAATTGCAGAAGGGCTACTAGGCCTGAAAATGTGTAAAGTACTATGTTTTCTAGGAGCTAAATGTGTGGTTGCACTACATTACTTTGTGCTGTTCTATTTTCATGTGGTTATGCCCTCTATGGGGCTAATTATATGATTACAAGACCATGTTTCTTACAAATGATATTTTTATTGTGGTATCCTCTAGGGGCTGTCCTGAGCAGAACAATCAACATACTACAATATTTGCTTCACTCGGTCATCCCATAATGCTTTGCAGGGCATTCCTTTACAAAACATTTTTGCTCATAACTCAGCCTATGGTGGTCATAGGACAATGGGACCACCTTCAAAACATTCACCACAACCTGTTTTTTCTGCCGTAATCACCTCTGGGTCCCCACCATAGGTTAGTGGGGACCCCAAAATAATAACTCCTCCTTCAATTCATTGTCTTTTTAACATCTTTCATGGTTGGAACTTTTGTTTTACAGTTGAGAGTAGTTTGTGTTTTAAGGGTTTTATTTATGATACCATTGCAGTAGGCCTGTTAGCTATGAAAATGTGTAATGCACTACTCTCTCTAGGGGCTAAATATATGATTACATTGCAATACTTTGTTGTTCTCTTTACATGTGATTATTTTTTCTAGGGGCTGACTACATGGTAACATGACCATGTTTCTTACTAATGCTATTTTCATTATGGTGTTCATTAGGGTGATCTGAGCATTGCAATTTAATACCAAACGTTCCCTCAGGTGCCTGGGAGCTGGTTATGGCCTCGGCACAGCGCTTGGGTGCAGAGGATGTAAAAAGCTTGCCCTGCACCTGACCCACAGGGGAACACTAGTGCTCCCCCCGTGGGCCTCCCAGCCCTCTCCCACCCCCTCACCCCCTCCCTTGGGCAGGGATGGAAGGGGAATCGATTTCCCTTCTCACCCTTGACGTCTGATGACATCAGCGCACGATCGTGCGCTGACCCTATCAGAGGCTGCCCCATTTCGCTGGAACCTCAGCTACTGCCAGCTTCCAGCACGATCAGGCAGAGACATGAAATTAAAAGCCTTTCCTTTTCCTTCCCGTCTTTCTGAGCATTTCTGCAGCCCGATCGCTTTACGGTCGGGCTGCAGAAATGCCCACTAGACACCAGGGATTTGTATTTACCTAAAGTAAACAATGAAGGGTGGCTGCCCCTTGGACAAGGGTTGTTCCCCTGGGGGTCAATTGTTTATTAGGCCTTTTCTGCCCCTAGGGGGGCAGAAGCCACTAGACACCAGGGATCATTTTCTTTTTTTTCTTTTTTTACACGTTGGGAACGACCCCTTAAGCAAGGGTCACTGCCCTGGGGGGCAAATTGTTTTTAGGCCATTTCAGCCCCCCTTGGGGGCAGATCGGCCTAGTTTTATTAGGCTAATCTGCCCCCAAGGGGGGCAGAAACCACTAGACACCAGGAATTAATTTCTTTCATGACAATTTCACGAAAGAGGAGTGACTCCCTAGGCAAGGGACGCTCCCCTGGGGTACAAATTTATTTTAGGCCATTTCTGCCCCCCTGGGGGATAGATTGACCTATTTTAATTAGGCTGATCTTCCACCAAGGGGGCCAGAAACCACTAGGCAGCGGGGATTTTTTTTTAAACTTTTTTACAGATTGGGAGCTACTCCTTAGGCAAGGGTCGCTCCCCTGGGGGACAATTTTATTTTAGGCCATTTCTGCCCACCTTGGGGGCAGATCAGCCTATCTTTCGTAGGCCAATCTGACCACGTGGGAAGCAGAAACCAGTAGACACCAGGGATTTTCTTTTGTGCCCATTTCACGCGAGGGGAGCAACCCCTTAGGCAAGGGTTGCTCCACTGGGGCTATACCCCCAACCCAAATAAATGGGACAAAGTTGTTATGCCCACTGGTAGGCAAATGAGGCAATTACACCTGATCCACTCCCCTGGGGGGGCAGAAAGCCTACTAGATGCCAGGGATCTGGGGGGGTGGGGTGGTGGCTACCAGCCAGTATGGGCATGGTTATGCCCCCACCCCAACTGAAGGGGGTAACAATCTTTCATCTCTCCCCCCTCACACTAAAAGATCTTATCCCAATAGCAAGCAAGAGGACATTTCATTATTTTGGGTTTTGGTTTTACATTTGGGCCATGAGAGCTTGTCTAACTTTCAAAATTGTCCCACTTGGAATGGTGAGGGCTGCACTTTTTGGACTTTGGGATGCTGCCATGTAGAAAAATCTATGAGACCTTGACAAATCTCCAAACTAAACATCTGGGTGAGTCCAGGGTGGTGTGCTTCACATGCACCCCGCACAATTTTCTTACCCACAATGCCCTGCAAACCTCCAACTTTGCTTGAAATCACACATTTTTCACACATTTTTGTGATGGAACCTTCCAGAATCTACAGGAATCCACAAAATTCCTACCATCCAGCATTGTCACATCTATACCGATGAAAATCCTGCCTCACTTGTCAGCGTAAAAACATTTTTTTTTTCAAACTGCTCTTTTGGACACGCTTTGGTTTCCCCTCAATTTCAACATGTCTTTGGCTCTTCCCTGTCACAGGCACTTGGCCCACCTACACAAGTGAAGTATCATTTTCATTGTGAGATTGAGGGGAATGTTGGGTGGTAGGAAATGTGTGCCGGTGCTGTGATCCCACACAGATATGTGGGCAAAATGTGATTTGTTTAGCTAAATTTGAGGTTTGCTGAGGATTCTGGGCAAGAATGGGGAATCCATGCAAGTCACACCTCCCCGGACTTCCTCGGGTGTCTAGTTTTAAGAAATGTCTGGGTTTGGTAGGTTCCCCTAGATGGCTGCTGAGCTCAGGACCAAAAACGCAGGTGCCTCTTCCCCTCAGCAAAAACAGGTAGTTTTGTATTTGATCATTTTGATGTGTCCATGTTGTGTTTTGGGGCATTTCCTGTCGCGGGCACTGAGCCTACCTACACAAGTAAGGTACAATTTGTATCAGGAGACTTCAGGTATTGCTGAATGGATGGAATTGTGTGACTCCTCTCAGATACCAGAAATTTCTATCACAGAAATGTGAAGAAAAGGTGTTTTTTGCCAGATTTTGAGGTTTGCAAAGGATTCTGGGTAACAGAATGTGGTAAGAGCGCCACAAGTTACCCCATCCTGGGTTCCCCTAGGTGTCTAGTTTTCAAAAATTCACAGGTTTGGTAGGTTTTCCTAGGTGCCGGCTGAGCTAAAGGACAAAATCCACAGGTAGGCACTTGCCAAAAATCACGTCAGTTGTCAATGTAAAGATTTGATGTGTTCATGTTGTGCTTTGGACCATTTCCTGTCACGGGCACTAGGCCTACCAACACAAGTGAGATACCATTTTTATTGGGAGACTTGGGGGAATGCTGGGTGGAAATTAATTTGTGGCTCCCCTCAGATTCCTGAACTTTCTATCACCGAAATGTGAGGAAAAAGGTTTTTTTCCCAAATTTTGAGGTTTGCAAAGGATTCTGGGTAACAGATCCTGGGGAGTGCCCCACAAGCCACCCCATCCAGGATTACCCTAGGTGTCTAGTTTTCAAAAATGCACAGGTTTGGTAGGTGCTGGCTGAGCTAGAGGCCAAAATGCACAGCTAGGCACTTTCCAAAAAACACGTCGGATTTCAATTTTAAAATATGATGAGTCCATGTTGCATTTCCTGTCGCGGGCATTAGGCCTACCAATATACAGAATAGAAGAACAAGTATTATTGCCCCTTGTCTTTCTCTACATTTTTTCCTTCTAAATGTAAGACAGTGAGTAAAAAAGAAGTGTATTTGAGAAATGCCATGTAATTCACATGCTAGTATGGGGACCCCGGAATTCAAAGATGTGCAAATAACCCCTGCTTCTCAACATCTTAACTTGTGCCCATTTTGGAAATACAAAGGTTTCCTTGATACCTATTGTTCACTCTTTATATTTCACCAAATGAATTGCTTTTTACCCAGTATACAATGAAAACCCATTGCAAAGTGCAGCTCCTTTATAGGCTCTGGGTACCTTGGGTTCTTGATGAACCTAGAAGCCCTATATATCCCCGCAACCCGAAGAGTCCAGCAGACGTAACAGTATATTGCTTTCAAAAATCTGTCATAGATGTAAAAAATTATAGAAGAAAACATGGACAGAAATGGCTCTTTTTTACCTCAATTGCAATATTGTTTTTATTTTAGCTGTTACTTTCTGTAGGAAAACCTTGAAGGATCTACACAAATGACCCTTTGCTGAATTTAGAATTTTGTCTACTTTTCAGAAATGTTTAGCTGTCCAGGATCCAGCACTGGTTTCACACCCATTTCTATCACTAACTGGAAGGAGGCTGAAACCACAAAAAATAGTAAAAATGGGGTATGTCCCAGTAAAATAGCAAAATTGTGTTGAAAAATGTGGTTTTCTGATTCAAGTCTGCCTGTTCCTGAAAGCTGGGAAAATGGTGGTTTTAGCATCGCAAACCCTTTGATGATACCATTTTCAGGGAAAAACACAAACTTTTTTCTGCAGCCCCTTTTTCACATTAAACTTTTACCAGTGTTTTGGCTAATTTCTTGGTCTCTTTCAGGGGAACTCACAAACTCTGGGTACCTCTAGAATCCCTGGGATGTTGGAAAAAAGGACACAAATTTGATGTGGGTAGCTTATGTGGACAAAACGTTACGAGGGCCTAAGCGTGAACTACCCTAAATAGCCAAAAAAAGGGGGAAAAGGCCCGGCATCGAAGGGGTTAATATCTCCTTATTGCAGTTATGACCATGATTCAGGACAACTAAACATCTTTATTATACTATGACTGTTTTACCACTCTTGATATGTTTGGGTGTCCCTTCTAGGTTATTTATCTTGTTACTCTTCCCTGGCTGTCTTGTTTTGGGAATTGTGTTAGCTAGCCAGCAACTCTGATGGTGGTGCGCTGAAGTGGTATTCTACTGGAATTAGCATGGCCGATTTAAATTAGGAAGCTAAATGGCAACATTTAATTTTTGGCTGCAGATAGAGGAGGAGGACAAAGAGAAATGCTTTAGTTATATCAGGGCCACTGGAATTATGTGGCAGGAAAATACCAAATTTATGAGGCAGGGTTGACCAATTTATGTGGCAAGAAAAATCCAGTTATGAATTTACAGCGCCAGTAGCTCCAACTCAAGCAAATGCGAGACCCATTGCATTGCAAATGCGTGTCTTTACTTGCATTAAGGTCCATGGAATCCTTGATTAGCGCTTCGCCACTTTCTTCGGCCTGTAGACACACACATCTGCTGTTTGTTGACGTGCCCATGTTGTCTGTGTACGCATAGCTGGTGTCTTTCGTATCGTGCAGTTGGTTGATAAGGCCCTCTGTATCAGCTGGTGCCAGAGATAATCCCTAAAGACTCTTCCCTAAAGTTCCTGTTATTCTCGATCTAAAATCCAAGTGTTTGTTTACAAGCCTGTTGGGGTTGGGAGGTAGTACCTCGCCCTTCCCTCGGGTTTTGATTGACATCTCTCCCTGCTTGGGCGCCTGTTGAGACAGAGCGAACACAGACCCTGGGAACGAGGGCAAGGTCGGGCGAAGATGGCAAACAGTTTCGAGGGAGAAGTGACCTGGCAGGTGTACTCTGCTTCTGTTTACCTCCGCCAAATTGTGCATTTGTGCGGTTTGAATCCGTGTCTCTAGGCGTTGGAATCCATTTATCTGACAATCCTCATGGGACCCGCCACACCACACAAATCACACCAAGCCTGTACGCCGGCAACTCCTTCGAGTTCAGCACAGAATCTAGGAGGTGCTTGATTTGTGCCGGTGATTGTACGCTGCAGGATCCGGCACTCATTTTTGGTGACCATGACTTATTTCACATCGTTAGAAGTTGACTCGGAGCACGTGAGGGAAAGGTGGGAACGGGAGCAAAGTAGGAGGGGGAGAAAATAGAAAAACTATGACAAAGGGAAAAAGCAGAGATGAAAGAGAAGGTGCATGAGGGGGAGACAGCAACATGAACAGGAAGGTGTTGAAAGTAGGGTCCATGAAGTAGTCAAGATGATGGATTAAAGTGTAGGGGACCCTGTTATATGACATTCGGCAGCGCCAGCAGTGGACTGTTTTAGTGCAGTGGTATACAAAGCCAATCACCGTTGGGAGCCGTGAAATATGGGGAAATATTGCATGGTTTTCTGTGTAATACGGATTTCATCAAGATAATGCGATTTCTAACCCCTCCCTTGAGCTGTAACCTTTTCAGGACTACTAGGGCCATAGGGCATTGCAGACCAAATTATGCGGCACTAGAATCAAACTACACCTGTCGGGTGAACCCGGTCCTGGGGTGCTTGTGCTCGGTTCCAGGGGGACCTGGCCTGGAAGTTCAGGCTGGGCTACTCCCACTGGAGCAGGGTCAAGACTGATTTACTATGACTGGGTCCAAACTAAGGTAGCCTGGAGAGCAGAAGGGGATGCCTCGGAGTACTTACCAGTGGCTGAGATTAATTCAAGCATCCATCCATCACTTGTTGTACACTTTGCTGTGACTGCAAGGAGAAGGCGCTTCTTTCTGACTGCAGAATGTGGGCAGGTCTGCCGCACTGAGGTGTGTGGGCACTTCTGTCTGCTTGAATTGGGGGTGGCGGATTTCTGTTTGCGGGAGGGTGAGGATAATTCTTCCTGACTGGGGAGTGTGGGCAATCCTGACTGAGGGATGAAGGCACTTCTGTTTGACTAAGGAATGGTGTTACTTCTGCCTGACTGAGGAGTGGGGTGACTTCTATGTTACTAAGGAGAGGAGCCTTTACCGTCACACAAGGAAGTGGGTGTGCTACGGTCTGACTAGGTAAGGAGGGCACTCCTGTCTGACTGGAGGGTGAGAGTGCTACTGGGCATTTGGGCAGCTAAGCCTGACTGATAATTGGCGTCATTTCTGCTAGAGAGAGTGGGCACTGCTGCCCGTTGGAGCCTGGGGTTGCTACTGCTTCACTGTGAAGTGAGGGAGCTATTGCCTGGGTGGGGAGTGGAGACATTTCCCCCTGACTGGGGGTAGTGGGGCGCTACTGTCTGACTGGGGAGTTGGGTGCTACTGTCTGGCAGGGAAGTGGAGGGCTTACATCTAGCTGGGGCGTGTGGGCACACCTGATTGACTAGCGAGTGGGGAGGGCACTTGTGGTTGACTGGGGATTAGGGGTAATACTGCCTGACTGGCACGTTGGGGCTCTTCTACCTGACTGGGGCATGACTGCCTGACTGATATTATGGGTGCCCCACTGCAGTGGTTAATTTGTAAATAAAAACGTGCCTGTGCTCAGAGCTCTCCTCTGAAAACACGCGGCTGCTGCATTTCAATGTGAGATCATGAAGTACTGAGGTGGCGTAATCCTGAAGCCATCTCGGGCCTCTTTAATCCATTTACAGCCACTGCCTGCCCCTTCAGCTCACGCTTGCAGCTGTTTGCTTTATCTCTTTGTGACGCTTTTCTTTCTTTCTTCGCTCTATCTTTACTGTACATGTCTTTTGCTCGCAGTAATTGATGCAGAAAAATAAGTGTCGGCCCTCAAAAATGCCCCTCACCGGCAACAACCGGCTCAAATTAAACATTGCCCCACTGGGGTACCCATGTAATATCTCATATCACTGAGGAGTGGTATAAAATGCAGACGGTGTACCTTTTAGCCCCTCCAGAATTAGGGTATGAAACAGCTAGATGGGGATCCGTGAATTGATTTCTTATTAAATCCAGTTGGATGCCCTGCATCAGATCTTTATCTGCCTCAAGGGTAAATAACGTCCCCGATTTATAAATCAAGTCACACTAACAGTTTAACCAATTAAAATCTGCGCAGTTGCTGACAATGGACACAACGAAGATTTTGTTTTAATATCAACAGCTTATTTCTGTTTCTCAATACGTATTTACACATTTTTTTAAATAAATAGTCACACACAATAGATCCAAAATGGCCCAAGTTGTTTAATGTACAAAGCGTGCAAACAATGAAAACAATAGGGGTTCTATTTGTACTAAGAAAATAAAAGCAGACTGAAAACAAAAATCAAGGAAGGAAATGGGGCCTGCAAACTCCCTCACGCTACAAGTGCATAAAATTATTCTACCCTTTTTTTCACCAACTATTTATTGTGCCTTTCTCACGACGATTTCACCTAAATGTTACTCTCTGCTTTCAACCCTGTTATTTTATGCAAAACCGTCAAAGTTCCATAAAACAAACAGCATTGGCCGATTACAGGATCGGACTCTTTTATTCTGATGACCTAAGTATCTGGACTGTTATCATGGCCCTGGCTGGAAAGGATACAGATCGCTGCCATCTTGAGAGTGGCATTGGCTGAAGAGAAGTGTTTACCTGATTAGGGTGACTAGTGGTTAGTGAGGCTGCTCATTTTGTTACACTGGGGGTGTTTTATAGGTCATAATCCCTCGAATCTATTGTCCAACATGTATCTTAATTCGGAAAAAAAAGAAACATGAACAAAAATGCTTAAAGTACACACTTTTGCTGACTGATGAAAACATTAAGCTACTAACTCATACAATTACACGCTGCAATGTGGGTCTTCAAACACATGTGCATTCATAAATGTATAGTGCTGCATCTTTTGGCAAGTCAGGATAAATCATAGAGAGCCTATGGAATCTGTTTTTGGATACCGAGCCCATGCCCTTCCACCAGGGCCAGGAGTCCACTCTTCCGTTGCTTGGGCAGCTGCTGTGGGGTTTTAGGTCTGTCCCAGGGACAGCTTTAGCCGTTTCGCCAGCCTCATGTTTTCTTTCACCGCCCTGGATTCTCGGTAGCAGTGCCAGGTGTACGTCTTACGCGGTGGAGACGTATAGAATACGTCAGAGCGCTCATGCTCAATGCCCTGCTGCAGGACACATAGCAGGGCTTTGCACAGCCTTTTCTTGTAAGTTTCTTGCTGTGGCTGAGAAAAGCTGTGACTGTAAAGAGTCATAGTACATTAACTGCAGAATGGCTGCAGGGCAAACGTCGATTTTGTGGTTTAAAAAGACTCCATGCTCAGCATCCCTCCTTAGCCTAGGGCAGAGTAGGTTTCTTTGAAGAAAAACAAGTAGCCCGAACACAAAAAAAGAAAAAATGTCACTGGGTCAGCTAAAGACGCCCGCAGTTACGGGTTTACTCCAGCAAAAATGGTGGCTCTTTGAACAGAATTTCGAAGATGTTTGGGGAAGATTTGCAACAAAATACGTGGCAGCAATTTGAAGTAAATGTTGTTGCAAAAGGTGCCTTATTTGTAGCAGCGTGGCTAAATGTTGTAATTCTCTGGGACCACCTTTTGCTCCGTCTTGAATTTATTTCTAAATGTTAAATACACCATCGCAATTAAGAACCAATCTTATTGGCTCGTGCAATTAAATGGCAAAGAACAGCATTAAAAGAGAAAGTCATAGTAGGTGGCACCGTGTCCAGTTTATTTGAAGATCTATGGTTAAGTGTCGTTTTAATCAAGAAACATGTCAAAAAAAAAACTAAAAAACAAGTTATAAATGTCCCCATCACGATAACCACTACCAGCACACTACCACCATCTTCATTACCACCCTTCCATTACCGCACCACGATTCCCTCCACTACCACAATCACCACCTATACCACCATCACTAGTACCACCATTATCAACATCTCTTCCAACACCGCCACCAATATTACCACCAAAATCATTACCTGTACTGCATTTACCACTACCACCGATGTAATGATCACCTTAGCCACCATTGCTAGCACCACCCTCCTATCCACTACTAACATCAGTAGCACCGTCATCACTATTGCCACTACTTCCACCATTGCAACCACTTTCACTACCATTGCCATCACCACCACAATTACATTCAACACTGCCATTCACATCACCACAACCATTACCACTGGTATTATAATTATCACCATTACCACCCTTAACACGAAGTTCATCACAGTTATAAGCACCACTACCTCCACAATCTGAATGATTACAACCAAGCATAGCGCAACCATGATCAGCTGCACTACAATCACCTCCGCCATTAACAACACACCTATCACAACCACGATTCCCACTATCATCTATAGTGCTACCACTATTACCATGGCCCTCATTACACCTACTAACACCATCACCACTGTCAATGCGGCCACTATGGCCACCACCACATGGCTGCTACTGCCACCGGCATCACCATCAACCCCATCGCTATAGTACCCTCTAGCGCCACTTCTGCCATCCTCACCACTGTTATCACTGCTGCCAGTAGAGCCACCATCATCAGTCTCTACTATGTCTCTAGTAGCCATCTTCACTACTGCTCACCTCTACCACCATCAATGCTACTACTGGCATCACTACTACTACCATTACTACACCGTTATCAGTCTCTTCTATCCCCATCATCTCCACTACTGCTCACTGCTACCACCAACATAGCATCACTACTACTACCATTACTACACCATCATCAGTCTCTACTATGACCACCATCTCCACTACTGCTCACTGCTACCACCATCACTTCTACCACTAGCATCACTACTACTACCATTACAACACCATCATCAGTCTCTACTATGACCACCATCTCCACTACCGCGCACTTCTACCACCAACATAGCATCACTACTACTATCATTACTACACCATCATCAGTCTCTACTATCCCCATCATCTCCACTACTGCTCACTGCTACCACCAACACTTCTACCACTAGCATCACTACTACTACTACCATTACTACACCATCATCAGTCTCTACTATGACCACCATCTCCACTACCGCGCACTTCTACCACCAACATAGCATCACTACTACTACCACTACTACACCATCATCAGTCTCTACTATGACCACCATCTCCACTACTGCTCACCTCTATCTCCATCACTTCTACTACTAGCATCACTACTACTACTACCACTACTACACCATCATCAGTCTTTACTATCCCCATCATCTCCACTACTGCTCACTGCTACCACCAACACTTCTACCACTAGCATCGCTTCTAATGCCATCACCACTACACCATCATAACCACCACTACAAAGTTTTCCTTTGTTTGTGTATTAAGAGAAAGCTGATGTGATCATATGTACAATAGTAGGCGTTGTGTCCTATCACTGATAAAACAAAAAAGGCCAGCCCTATTGGCTTTGTAAGTGCTTATTCTTTACTTTTTTGCAATTTTAGACAGCGCCAAATCGACCCAAGGACATCGGAGCGCTTTGCTATGGCACCGGTTACCTTACACAAGGTCATATTCTTTTTTTTTTTTTCAAGCACGGGGAGGTTAAGTGATTTGCCCAGAATCACAGGGCATTAAACTGACCCCGGGACTCTAAGCTGACTCTCCAGTTCTAAACTTTAAAGTCGGCTGTTCTGGCCGTAACGCCACATACTGTTCGGTCTGACCACCCTTAGGACGTAGTGAAACCACAAGGGGGGCGGGGCGGGAGGGGGGGCACATTCATGAACGCCACCCTGCTTGGCAACCAGTAAAACCACTGCAGCGACGAGCACCGCCAACGCCAGTCAGAGGAAGATCCATCAGCCACTGAGACACAGCTGCAATCTCGGAGTCCCTGAGCCCACCTGCAGCCTCAGAGTCAGTGAGACCCCCAGGAGCCTCAGCCGCACCCTGAGACACTGAGACCCAGCTGTCACCTTAGACTCTCAAACACCCGGCCGCAGTCTCACAGGTGGCGGAACTTTTCTGCATCATAAGAGCTACTGGGATTCATCTGCCGCGTCAGTCACTGGGATTCATCTGCTGACCTCGAGGCACTGAGAGCCCTACCCTCTCCAACATCAGAGTCACTGGGATTCATCTGCAGCCCTTATAGTCACTGAGACCCCTACCCCCTGCGAACATCGGAATTACTGGGATGTATCTGCAGCCTCAGTCTCACTCGGATTCATCTGCAGCCACAAAGTAACTGAGGTTCTCCGCCCCCTCCAACATCAGATTCACTGGAATTCATCTGCAGCCTCAGCGCTACCTTATCCCACCTGCAGCTTCGCAATTACAGGAGTTTAACAGCCTCGTAGGTATTTGGGATTAATCTGCGGCGTCAAAGTCACTGAGGCAACTGCAGCATTAGCGCCACTGTGACCAATCTGCTGCCACGCATTATAGGAATTCATCAGAAACCTTAGCCTTAGACTCACTAGGATTCATTTGCGGCGTCAGAGTCAGTGAGACCCGCAGGAGCCTCAGCCGCACCCTGAGACACTGAGACCCAGCTGTCACCTTAGACTCTCAAACACCCGGCTGCAGTCTCAGAGGTGGCGGAACTTATCTGCATCATAAGAGCTACTGGGATTCAGCTGCCGCATCAGTCACCGGGATTCATCTGCTGACCTCGAAGCACTGAGACCCCTACCCTCTCCAACATCAGAGTCACTGGGATTCATCTGCAGCCTCAGGCGATTGTGGCCCACAATACAGGAATTCATCAGCAGCCTCAGCGTTAGGCTCATTGGGGTTCATCTGCGGGCGCAGAGTCACTGAGACCCCCGCAGCATCAGCGCCATTGTAGCCCATCTTCAGCCTGGCAATTACAGCTATTCATCAGTAAGCAGGCTTGGTCTCAGAGTCACTAGGAGTCATCAGCATCCTCAGAGTCACTAGAGGTGAGTGCACTGATTCTGTTGAGCTCTCTTAAGGAGCACACTTATCCTTCAGGAAGAAATGCTATGCAGAGACACGACTCCCTACCAGTGATGAGACATGAGTTACCAGGTGGGCTGTGAGGGATGTAGACGGCCAGATGGTGTTTGAGACCTTAGACCTCTATGTCTATATGTCTGGCACTATGCACAGTCACTGTGTGTGGGTAAGGGCCGGGGCTGGGAGGGGGTGGACTTTGGGGGTTGTGCGCTGTCTTTTTTTATAATATATATATATATATATATATATATATATATATATATATATATATATATATATATATATATATATATTTTAAAGCTCTACACATCTATTTTTTACTATATATATATATATATATATATATATATATATATATATATAAACACACACACACATATATATTTCTATGATTTGGTTTTGTGTGAGTAAATTCAGAATCTAACTATGAAGTCCCTTTAACCTTTCTTTTTTTACATATATATATATATCAATCAGCCTTGATCACGCTCCAATAGGAATAGTCAGGCCTGAACAGCCAGGCCAGGTCCTTTCTGAAGCGCATTACAAGACCAGTTTTAGCCTATTGGACCTCGTCATTAGGGTGTAGCTTGAATGCTATGGTAGTGAGCACGGCAACTGTGTCTTTGCTTACCTGATGCATTTAGGTCATTGCACTGCAATGGATATGGCCAGATGTGTGTCTGTGCTCACTGTGCCACAGGGCTCAAGCTGGGCCTCATTGATAAGGCTCAGGTAGGTTGAAACAGTCTGTGGCTGCGTATACTCCCATCTGGAGGAGACCTGGCCTGAGTGTTTTCTGGCCAGACTTTTCCTTTGGAACAGGCCCAAGAGTGAATTGTTTATGGATGGTCTCTGTCTAGAATGGCAACATGAATTAAAAATAATGAACAGGAATGCAGACTGCACACTTGCCAGTGGTTAAGATTAATTCAGACATTCCTTCCATCACTTTGTTCTTTATTAAATAATACGAACTAGCCATGGAGTCGATGTATCACAGCAAATGGTATCTCTTCATGCAACATGTCTGCAGTTTCTAAGCACAGTAAGTAACAAGGTATTATTATGCAATTTGTACTTATCAGTACTAAATTATGGGGTGTACTGATCTCCCAAGGATGGAAGGCTGAGCCTGTATTATAGTGATTCAAACTCGTAGCCTTCAGTTCATCACGTGCTTCCAGTAAACATTCAGCTTACTGAACCGTCCTGACAGAAACATATGTGGTGTTGACATAGATTTGCATATGCTGTATATGCCTTTGGTGCTGATGTGTCTATATATCTTTGTAAATAGTGTTTATCTACATAATCAGTGTCCATGTATCTATGTATCTGTATTGGTTTTCTAATTATCTAAATATGTGGTGTTCTTGTAACTGTGTCAAAGTAACCAAATGTGCTGTCAATGTAACTATTTATGTGGTATCTCTGTATATGCGTCAGTGTATCCATGCACGCGGGGTCTCTATATTTGCTATGCATCTATGAATGTGGTGTTTCTGTACCTGTTGTCTATGTTTTTAATGCCTTGTATGTGGAGCTACATATGTGGTGTCTATGTATGTATGCATAAAGAATCTGTGTAGTTGTGAATGCCTGGCCCATGTATCTATGCATCTGTGACCAGGCACCTTGAGTCTATCTATGCAAGTAGTGTCAGTATGTGATTTTAATTTATCTATATATGAGGCATGGATGCATACGGTGTCTATGCATTTGTGTATGCAACTCAGTACCCCTATATTTACATGCAGTGCCCTTGTATCTGGTCTTGGTGTATCTGTGTATATGGTTTCCCTGTGTCTGGTGTCAATGTCACTATTATTCTATTTTTGCATCCATGTCAGTGTATCTATGCAAAGTATATCAATTATCCTTTGATGGATGCAGTATTTTTGGACCAGGTGGCTATGTTTGTAGTAGACTGTACCTATGTATTTAGTGTTTATACAGTTACATACCTGGGGCCAGATTTATCAACTAATTAAGCCAGTGCAAAGTCACCAATTTGGCACAAGTCCACACAAAAGTTGATTTATGATTTACATTCCAGTGCAAAACTTAATTTGTGCTGAAAAGTTGTGTAAAAGTAGCACAAAGTAACACTGTGCGCTACTTTGCACAGCTTTGCATCAAGCAGTCATCCCATGGGTAATTAATGGAAATGTTCACGCTACCACCTATAGTTTTTGATGTAAAATCCTATCTACTAACCTTTGTAGACACAGCTTTGCACCCAAAAACTAAGCCTCTGTGATGCAGGCACAAAGTAGAAGAAAAGTTTTTTATTGCCCAAACTTTTAATGTGTGCTGCACTGTAGAATGTACACATATATACAACTAGTGGCAGTCTCACCACTAGGTGGTTATAGCTAGAACCATGGTTCCATAGAAAAAGCTTTTTTTTGGTTTGCCTATATCTTTGGCACTGTTGGACGAATCTTCACGTAATTTTTTTTAAAAAAGTGTGCTGGTGATTCTTGTTGCGCATGGGAAGTTTCTGGGTGATCTCTAAAGTGGGGACCAAGATAAAGGAGGGGGTGTCAAAAAACATGCTTTACCCATGTTAATTGCCATAGGAGTTTAGAACATGACTACAACCCAAACTGCTGGACGGAATTACACCAAATTTGACAGAAAGGTAGCTTTCGGTACCCAGATTACGCTTTCAGTTATTTGGTGTGAATCTGTTCAGTAGTTTTTAAGGTAATAGAGGGATAATAAATTGCTATATCTAGGGTTAGGGATCCTCCTTGACGACTTCGTGAATAATAAGAGCTCATGCACGGAGCTGCAGAGCTCTGAAAGACTACCAACACGTCAAATCAGGAAGTGTTGGCAACCATCTTGGAACTCGGCTTCAGTCGAGTCCAAGGAAAAAAAGAGAGGAAAAAAAGAAAAGGGGCCTAGGTAGGTACATCCTTACCTCTTAGCTCTGGTACTGGCTTTAATAAAATATAATGCGGGGGCCACACACCCCCCGTAGCCCTGGGGACCGACCGCTCCTCCCCGTGGCTGCAATCAAATACAATGCGGGGGGCATGTTGTAGGAAAGTACTATCTTGCCTGGCATGTTACCCCATTTTTACATGTATGTAAGTTTGTTTTTGCCTGTCTCACTGGGATCCTGCTAGCCAGGACCCCAGTGCTCATACTTGTGGCCTGAATGTGTATACCTGTGTAGTGACCAACTGTGTCACTGAGGCTCTGCTAATCAGAACCTCAGTGCTTATGCTCTCTCTGCCTTTAAATGTGTCACTTTGCTATATTGTAGTATATTGGTACTTTTACCAATTTTAATTGGCACACTGGAACACCCTTACAATTCCATAGTATATAGTACCTAGGTACCCAGGGCATTGGGGTTCCAGGAGATCCCTATTGACTGCAGCATTTCTTTTTCCACCCATAGGGAGCTCAGACAAACCTTTACACAGGACTGCCACTGCAGTCTGAGTGAAATAACGCACACGTCATTTCGCGGCCATTTTCACTGCACTTAATTAACTTATAAGTCACCTATATGTCTAAACTTCACTTACTGAAGGTTAGTTGCAAAGTTACTAAGTGTGAGGGCACCTTTGCACTAGCAAAGGTGCCCCCACATAGTTCAGGGCCATTTCCCCGGACTTTGCGAGTGCGGGGACACCATTACACGCGTGCACTACATATATGTCAATACCTATATGTAGCTTCACAATGGTAACTCCGAATATGGCCATGTAACATGTCTAAGATCATGAGATTGTCCCCCCATGCCAAATCGGATATTGGGGTGCCAATCCCATGCATCCCCGGGGCTCCACTATGGACCCCGGGTGCTGCCAAACCAGCTCTCTGGGCTTTTCTCTGCAGCTACCGCTGCTGCCACCTCCACAGACAGGGTTCTGCCATCCTGGGGTATGGGCAGCCCGGTCCCAGGAAGGCAGAACAAAGAATTTTCTCTGAGAGAGGGTGTTACACCACCTCCCTTTGGAAATAGGTGTTAAAGGCTGGTGAGGGGTAGCCTCTCCCAGCCTCTGGAAATGCTTTGAACGGCACAGATAGTGCCCTTCTTCCATAAGCCAGTCTACACCGGTTCAGGGAACCCCCAGTCCCTGCTCTGGTGCGAAACTGGACAAAGGAAAGGGGAGTGACCACTCCCCTGTCCATCACTACCCCAGGGCTGGTGCCCAGAGCTCCTCCAGTGTGTCCCATACCTCTGCCATCTTGGATCCAGTGGTGTGAGGGCACTCTGGAGGCCTCTGCATGGCCAGTGCCAGCAGGTGACGTCAGAGACCCCTCCTGATAGGTGCTTACCTGACTAGGTGGCCAATCCTCCTCTGAGGGCTATTTAGGGTCTCTCCAGTGGGCTTTCCTCAGATAACGACTTGCAAGAATTCACCAGAGTTCCTCTGCACCTCTCTCTTTGACTTCTGCCGAGGATCGACCGCTGACTGCTCCAGGATGCCTGCAAAACTGCAACAACATAGCAAGAAGACTACCAGCGACATTGTAGCGCCTAATCCTGCCGGCTTTCTCAACTGTTTTCTGGTGGTACATGCTTTGGGGGCTGCCTGCCTTCATCCTGCACTGGAAGACACAAAGAAATCTCCCGTGGGTGGACCGAATCTTCCCCCTGCTCCAGCAGGCACCAAACTTCAGCGCCACCGGTACTCTGGGACCCCTCTCATTCTGACGAGCATGGCCCCTGGAACACAGTTGGTGGACCCAAGTGACCCAGACTGTCCAGTGGTCCAACTGTCGAAATTTGGAGGAGGTAAGTCCTTGCCTCCCCTCTCCAGACAGTAATCCTGTGCACCGCTTGAACTACAGCTACAAGGGCTTCTGTGCACATTTCCATGAAATCCTTCATGCCCAGCCAAGCCTAGGTCCCCAGCACTCTGTCCTGCGATGCCCAGCTCCCTGAGTTGATCTCCAGCTTCATAGGACCATCTTTTGCAGTGTTGAGATGACTGCCGTGTTCAGACATCTTGAACCCGTGTTCAAGTACTTCTGCGGGTGCTACTTTCTTGTGTGTGGGCTCTCTACATTGCTGAGGGCCCCCTCTGTCTTGTCTTCTAAGTGGCGACATCCTGGTCCTTCTTGGGCCCAGGCAGCACCCTTTTTCTTTAACTTCAACTCTTGCTGCTAGCAAGGCTTGTTTGCAGTCGTTTGCCAAAAAAACAACTATGCATTCTTCAGCACTCCATGGACATCTTCTGCATGAAGGAGACGTTCCTAGCATCTTTAGTTGTTGCAGAATCTTCAGGTTCTTCCGTCCAGAGGCAGCCATTTTGCACCTTCATCCAGGGTTCAGTGGGCTCCTGCCCCTCCCTGGACACTTTCACGACACTTGGACTTGGTCCCCTTCCTTTGCAGGTCCTCAGGTCAAGGAATCCGTCTTCAGTGCCTTGCAGCCTGTTGTGGTCTTTGCAAAATCCTCTATCATGACTTCAGTGTGTTTCTGGGGGAATAGTAGTACTTTACTCCTACTTTCCAGGGGCTTGGGGTGGGGTATCTTGGACACCCTTAGTGTTTTCTTACACTCTCAAAGACCCTCTACACACTACACTAGCCTAGGGGTCCATTCGTGGTTCACATTCCACTTTCTTAGTATATGGTTTGTGTTGCCCCTAGGCCTATTGCATCCTATTGTATTCTCCAGTGTTTGCACTACTTTCTGACTGTTTTACTTACCTGATTTTGGTTTGTGTGTATATTTTGTGTATTTTACTTACCTCCTAAGGTGAAAGGTGAGGTCACCTATTTGGTAGACCTGGGCACTGCCAGAAGTCCCCTTAGGGTGCTTCATGTCAATCCCCTGAAACCCTATTATGACAGGGCTGACTTAACCCTGCTCATGGCCACTGAGGAGGGTCAGGAGGAAGAGAGTGACCCTCTCCCTGACCTCTTCTCCACCACTGAAGCTGATGGCTTAGTGGAGGGAGTTGTGCTTGCAGGTTGCCTTACTGCTGAGCAGAAGGACAACTGCATAAATCTCCTTGATCAGCCTCTGACCTCTTCTCACTGATCCCAGGGACAACTACCTGGTGTGAGCACATAAACGACACTGGAGACAGTTTACCTGACAAAATTAAGATTTATAGGCAGCCTGACCATGTCAGGGACTGCAAAAAACAAGAGGTACAGAAAATGTTAGATTTGGGAGTGATTGAACCTTCTGAAAGTACCTGGGCTAGCCCAGTGGTGCTTGTCCCCAAACCTCACAGTAAAGATGGTAAAAAGGAAATTAGGTTTTGTGTGGACTATAGAGGTCTCAATCAAGTAATCAACACTGATGCTCACCCTATACCCAGGGCAGATGAGCTAATAGATACACTGGCTTCTGCCAAGTATCTAAGCACTTTCAACTTAACTGCAGGGTATTGGTAGATTAAGTTGTCAGAAGATGCTAAACCTAAAACAGCATTTATAACCATTGGAGGGCACTATCAGTTCACTGTTATGCCCTTTGGATTGCAAAATGCACCTGCCACTTTTCAGAGGTTGGTCAATACAGTACTCCAAGGATTGGAAGCCTTTAGTGCAGCATATCTAGATGATATAGCTGTCTTTAGCTCCACCTGGGATCATCACCTGGTCCACCTGTGGAAAGTTTTGGAGGCCCTAAAAAGACAGGCCTCACTATCAAGGCTTCAAAGTGCCAGGCAGGGCAGGGTAAAGTGGTTTATTTGGGCCCCCTCGTAGGTGGGGAACAGATTGCACCACTGCGGGGGAGGATCCAGACCATTATACAATGGGCTCCCCCTTTAACCCAAACCCAGGTGAGAGCCTTCCTAGGACTCACAGGGTACTGTAGGAGGTTCATTAAGAACTATGCACCATAGCTGCCCCTCTTAATGATCTCAAAAAGATGCCTAAAAAGGTATTATGGACAGGTAGCTGTCAAAAGGCTTTTGATGAGCTCAAACAGGCCACTTAGACAATGAAGACTCATCTGGGCAAGGTTAGCCTTATTGTCCCTCGTTTTGGGGGGAGGGGGTGTAGGAAAGTACCATCTTGCCTGGCATATTACCCCCATTTTTACATGTATGTAAGTTTGTTTTTGCCTGTCTCACTGGGATCCTGCTAGCCAGGACCCCAGTGCTCATAGTTTGTGGCCTGAATGTGTGTACCTGTGTAGTGACTAACTGTGTCACTGAGGCTCTGCTAATCAGAACCTCAGTGCTTATGCTCTCTCTGCCTTTAAATTTGTCACTAGAGGCTAGTGACCACTTTTACCAATTTTAATTGGCACACTGGAACACCCTTATAATTCCCTAGTATATGGTACCTAGGTACCCATGGTATTGGGGTTCCAGGAGATCCCTATTGGCTGCAGCATTTATTTTGCCACCCATAGGGAGCTCAGACAAACCTTTACACAGGACTGCCACTGCAGCCTGAGTGAAATAACGCACATGTTATTTCACAGCCATTTTCACTGCACTTAAGTAACTTATAAGTCACCTATATGTCTAACCTTCACTTGCTGAAGGTTAGGTGCAAAGTTACTAAGTGTGAGGGCACCCTTGCACTAGCAAAGGTGACCCCACATAGTTCAGGGCCATTTCCCCCAACTTTGTGAGTGCGGGGACACCATTACACGCGTGCACTACATATAGGTCAATACCTATATGTAGCTTCACAATGGTAACTCCAAATATGGCCATGTAACATGTCTAAGATCATGACATTGTCTCCATGCCAAATCTGGTATTGTGGTGCCAATCCCATGCATCGCCGAAGCTCCACTATGGACCCCGGGTACTGCCAAACCAGCTCTCTGGGGTTTTCTCTGCAGATACCGCTGCTGCCACCCCACAGACAGGGTTCTGCCCTCCTGGGGTCTGGGCAGCCCAGTCCCAGGAAGGCAGAATAAAGAATTTCCTCTAAGAGAGGGTGTAACTCCCTCTCCCTTTGAAAATAGGTGTTAAAGGCTGGGGAGGGGTAGCTTCTCCCAGCCTCTGGAAATGCTTTGAAGGACACAGATTGTGCCCTCCTTGCATAAGCCAGTCTACACCATTTCAGGGAACACCCAGTCCCTGCTCTGGCACAAAACTGGACAAAGGAAAGGGGAGTGACCAATCCCCTGTCCATCACCACTCCAAGGGTGGTGACCAGAGCTCCTCCAGTGTGTCCCAGACCTCTGCCACCTTGGATCCAGAGGTGTGAGGGCACTCTGGAGGCCTCTGAGTGGACAGTGCCAGCAGGTGACGTCAGAGACCCCTCCCGATAGGTGCTTACCTGACTAGGTGGCAAATCCTACTCTGAGGGCTATTTAGCGTCTATCCAGTGGGTTTTCCTCAGATAATGACTTGCAAGAATTCACCAGAGTTCCTCTGCACCTCTCTCTTCGACTTCTGCCATGGATCGATCGCTGACTGCTCCAGGACGGCTGCAAAACTGCAACAAAGTAGCAAGAAAACTAGCAGCGACATTGTAGCACCTAATCCTGACGGCTTTCTCGACTGTTTTCTGGTGTGCATGCTTTGTGGGCTGCCTGCCTTCATCCTGCACTGGAAGCCACAAAGAAATCTCCAGTGGGTTGATGGAATCGGCCCCCAGCTCCAGCAAGCACCAAACTTCAGCATCACTGGTACTCTGGGACCTCTCTCATCCTAACGAGCATGGCCCCTGGAACACAGGTGGTGGACCCAAGTGAGTCAGACAGTCCAGTGGTCCAACTGTCAAAATTTGGAGGAGGTAAGTCCTTGCCTTCCCTCCCCAGACAGTAATCCTGTGCACCGCCTGAACTGCAGCTACAAGGGCTTCTGCACACATTTCCCTTAAATCCTTTGTGCACTGCCAAGCTTAGGTCCCCAGGACTCTGTCCTGTGATGCTCAGCTCCCTGAGTTGATCTCCAGCTTGGTGGGACCCTCTTTTGCAGTGTTGAGATGACTGCCATGTTCAGACTTCTTGAACCCGTGTTCAAGTACTTCTCCGGGTGCTACCTTCTTGTGCATGGGCTCTCTATGTTGCTGAGGGCCCCCTCTGTCTCCTCTCCTAAGTGGCGACATCCTGGTTCTTCCTGGGCCCAGGCAGCACCCTTTTTCTTTAGCCATGACTCTTGCAGCTAGCAAGGCTTGTTTGTGGCCTTCTGCCAAAGAAACAACTCTGCATCCTCCAGCACTCCGTGGGACATCTTTTGCAATAAGGAAAAGTCCCTAGCATCTTTCATTGTTGCAGAATCTTCAGCTTCTTACATCAGGAGGGAGCCATTTTGCACCTTCATCCGGGGTTTAGTGGGCTCCTGCCCCCTGGACACTTTCATGACTCTTGGACTTGACCCCCTTCTTTTGCAGGTCTTCAGGTCCAGGAATCTTCTTCTGTGCCTTGCAGTCTGTTGTGGTCCTTGCAAAATCCGCTATCACGACTTTAGTGTGTTTCTAGGGAAATAGTAGTACTTTACTCCTACTTTCCAGGGTCTTGGGTGGGGTATCTTGGACACCCTTAGTGTTTTCTTACACTCCTCTACACACTACATTAGCAGTAGGGGTCTATTCGTGGTTCGCATTCCAATTTCTTGGTTTATGGTTTGTGTTGCCCCTAGGCCTATTGCATCCTATTGTATTCTACAGTGTTTGCACTACTTTCTGACTGTTTTACTTACCTGATTTTGGTTTGTGTGTATATTTTGTGTATTTTACTTACCTCCTAAGAGAGTATATCCTCTGAGATATTTTTGGCACATTGTCACTAAAATAAAGTACCTTTATTTTTAGTAACTCCGAGCATTATCTTATGGTACCTATATGATATACTTGGTGTAGTAGGAGCTTTGCATGTCTCCTAGTTCAGCCTAAACTGCTCTGCTACAGCTACTAATCTACTAATGAGGGATAACTGGACCTGGTACAAGGTGTAAGTACCATCAGGTACCCACTAAAAGCCAGGTCAGCCTCCTTCACATATGGTGCCCGGAGGCCTGCAGCAACAATCTCCCCATTGCTTTAATCAAATATAATGTGGGAGGCTGTGTGGCCCCTGTGCAGCCCTGGGGACCACCACCTACCCAGGGTTATTTTACATTGGAGGGGGGGCGCGCGTCCCCACTCAAGGAGCCACAGATGGCCCTGGGGACCATCACTCCACCAGGATCCAGGGCTGGATCCTGCTATGTCCTGAGGTGCCCACCGGCGGGACATAGCTGTTTGCTCTGACTTGGTGGGAGCTTTGACAGCTCCCACCAAGTCGGAGCAAACACTTCACTTTCTGCAAGTGGGAGCTGTCAAAAGAAGTTTTTATCTTTTCCCCTGCATACAAATATGCATGCAGGGAAGCAATGAAAACATTGCTCCCGCAAGCAGGGAGCTGCTATTTAAAGCAGCTCCCTGCTTGTGGGAGCAATGCTGGCTCCCACAGGATGCGGGGAGCCGCAAGCTATGCGAGGGCCTTGAGGCCATAATGGGATGAAAGAGATGGAGAGAGAGAGAGAGAGAGATTGTTATTACAATGGTCACTCCAAACAGTAACTTCAAACTAACAAGATGTTTGATTTTATCGACAGCGGAGAAGGGTCACTTCTAGCCTAATGGTAAAGACTGTCAGTAGGTTAAAGGTTCAAATCCTAATATCTGATGACAGTGTGTCTGTTTATTTTCTAGTGTTTGACTGTTAAACATTCCTAGTGATGAAACATTGAAGTCTTTTCCCCCTCAAAATCTGTGGTTTGAATGTCACAGCTAAGTCTAAACACTGAATAATAAGGAGTCACCTCTGACCTAGTAGTTAAGGTATCAGAAATTCACACTAAAGGGTAAGGGTTCTAGTGTAGGTGAGTTTGTGGTCATTTACGGCTTTAGTTTCTTTTCAACTATAAATATTTAAGTTACATACTGAAAGGTAATCTCACTCTTTTTAATTGACAAAATAATTGTTATTTTCAATTTGTCTGGAAATATCTCATTCTAAGTATATCATTCATCAAAGCCTAACTTGCTCTCTCTCTCTCAATCTCTCACTTTCTCTCTCTCTCTCTCTCTCTCTCTCTCTCTCTCTCAGGGTTGGGTGGTTAGGGGGGGTTGGCCAGACCCTGCAGCCAACCCTACCACGCACGCCCAAGGCTGTGCACGGCACAAGGATGGGTGGTTATAGGGGGTTGGCCACAGGTCATGGCCGTGCACTACTAATTACCCAATAAATGATGGCACTCATGACATCTTTGATAACATCATTGATAATGATCATGTTCCCCCATGGTCTTGTCACTCTCTCTCTTCCCGGGGACCGCCACCTCCCCAGGACTATAATCCAATTCAATGCAGGGGGCTGTGTGGCCTCACCGCAGCCCCGGGGACCACCTCCCCGGGGCTTTCAATGTATACAGTGCCAGGGTGCCGTGCAGCCCCGGGGACCACCACCTCAGGGGCTACAATAAAAAAGTGAAGGGGGTCTGTTTCAGACCCCCAAGCCCTGTGGACCATGGCCTCCCTAGGGTGAAGGTCATTGGAGGAGGGGCCGGGCTGCCCCGTGAGGAGCCACAGATGGTTCTGGGGACCACCATTCACCAGGACCGGCTCCTGCTATGTCCTGGGGTGTCCACCCCGAGACATAGCTGCTTCCTTTTGCTTGGTGGAAGCTGACAGCTCCCACTAAGCAAAAGTAAACAAAGTCTGCTTTCTGCCAGTGAGAGCTTCAACAGCTCTCACTTGAGAAAGCAGAGTTTTCATCTGTCTTCTCTGTACGCTAATATGCATTCGGGGACGACAGATGAAAACATTGCTTCCACAAGCAAGGAACTGCTACTAAAAGCAGCTCCCTGCTTGAGGGAGCGATGCTGGCTCCCACAAGACATGGGGAGCCAGCTAGGACTGCGGGGCCTTCAGGCTCCACCCCCACTGTCCCATAATGGGATGGAAAAGAGAGAGAGAGAGTCATTGCAATGTTCTTTCCATGCAATGACTTCAAAAAAATGAAACAGTTATTTGTGGCATAATAGTTAAGGTCACAGACCCTCACAATGAAAGTTGAGAGAACTAGTCCAGGTGTCTCCATGATCATTTCCCTCCTATCACTTATTTCAAACTTTCAAAGTTTATGTTTCATACTGAAAGGTGATCTCAATCTTTTTTTTGTCAAATACACTATAGTTATAGTTACCTTAGGGCACGTGTAATAGTTACTTGAGATAACTATAACTATCTATGGTTTGTTTAATTCTATTTACCAGCTATAACATCCCTGTAACCTTTGTTTTTTTCAGTGAATAAATATATATATATGGGAAATTTGAAAGTGTGAGCATAGTATTTTGTACTAGAAGGATACCCTTAAAGCACAAAATGTATGCTAGACATCACACACACACTTTTTCCCTACAGTTCAAAGGTGTGAATGTGGAGCAAGACAGCCTGATTGTGCGGCAGCAGCAGTGCCATATCTTAGTAGATAACGTGCTGTCCTGCTCTCACCCTCTCACATAACGTAGCTCCTGCATTGAGTCAAATATTAGTAAATCTTCTCCTTATTATCTAAGTATATGCTTCTATGTAGCTGTGTATGTGGTGTTTCTGAACCTAGTGTCTATGTATAGGTTGTTTATATCTTTTCACAAGGTGTCTACACATCTATAATTTAGAGTTTATGCATCCAATAGCAGACCAGCTGTCTATGCACTGTCTATGTGTCTGTTACTGTTATCTATGTAGCTAGGTATGTGTGCTCCAAGTATCTGGTGTATCTGCAGCTGTGCATGTGGTGTCTCTCTATATATGTGTTGTTCCTGTGTGTAGTGTCTGTAAGTATGCACGTGGTGCCTCTGCAATTAGGGCCAGTGTGCTCAATTATGTGCACCTTTCTACCTACTCAGTGCTGAGCTTGCAGAGTGCCTGGTGGCCTCCAGGGTATGCCTTTTCACAGGGCCGGCTCTAGGGCAGTGCGAGCGGTGCCACTGCACCGGGTGCTCGCTTCGTGTGAGGGCACCCTGTTTGCAAGTATATTATGATTTGAAAGCACCTGCTGAAAAGTTCTTGCCTACAGCAATTGTCAGGAAACAATAAAAATGTCAAGATAACTCTGGTGATTAATGTTCTGCTTGGAGAAAGATCGAAGGTTTTGAGGGGCACTGTTAAAGGATGCTAATGGCAGTCCATGACGGTGGTGGTCATTGGGAGGGCACCAACAAACATTGACGCACAGGGTGCCACCAGCGCTAGGGCCGGCCCTGCCTTGTCACCCCTGAAAAGACCTGCCTATGCACAGCACCTACACACAATCGGTTCTTGGCCTGGAGGCTTCAGGGCACTGCACCCTGCACGTTCACTTTCTTTCAAGGAATTTCCCTCTGCTGACTACAGTCCTGTGAATGTTGGAACTGGGCCAAAGGTCGGTCTACGTGAACCTGCACCATCAGCCTCGTATAGCTCTCTTCCTGTCTGGCCTTGGGGCACACCATGGGACTGCCCCACCAGTAGACACTTCCTGATAGCCGCATCCTGGACACTTCTGCGCCCGTCACTGTCTCTCCCCATGAGCTGCCCTCTTGCGTTTATGGTTTTAATAAAATATACAGAGCTCTCTAGACACCGAGGCCAAAGAACCTGTGCATCTGCCTTCTGTTAGACCTGCAAGCCACAATTCTCATTATTGTCACTAACAGGCCCCAGCAATCTCTTTAAAGCTAGAGAGGATCAGTAAATTGAAAAATTGCACATATATGTGCTCAGACAGGTCAAAGGGCAAAATTGGAAAGTCCAGCTGTCCAGTAGGAAGGGATCACAGTGATGAACATGCAGTAGATTCAGAACCCAAACTCAATTGCTACACAAAAGCTAATTTGGAGGTAAAAGTAGAGATGGGAGAACCAACAAATTAACAGGGAGAGCCGAGCCAAGCCACAGCAGAGCCATGGGTATGACTGGGCTCTGAGAACCCTGCACGAGCTGAGCCCAGGAAATATTTGGCATATAAGTCATGCAAGAGACAACTTGTTAAAATTCGATGAAACTGCTTCCAAATTCAAATAAAAGTGTATTCTTCAACATGTGGATGCGTTTCAACACTTCAGATTACATCACTGCATTGAGAAGCATTTATTAAAAGTGATAGTGTTTAGACATTAAATTAACACCCTCCTGCAATGCCATTAGTAAAGTATGAGGCAAGCTAACTGTCATGTGCACCCTTTATATGAGGTGTAGAATTATATTTCAGACAGAACAACATTAAAGCGGTGCTTAATTTGTGATTGTTGTTTCCAGTGCGGAGCACCGGCACTTATTTTTGCGGGCCGGCATTTATTTTTCTGCCTCAAGCATTTCCTGCGAGCAAAAGACACATATGGGAAAGACGGAGAAACAGAGAAATGAAAAAGCGTCACAAAGGAAGAAAGCAGAAATCTGCAAGAGTGAGCTGGAGGGGCAGGGGTGGCTTTAAATGGATTGAAGAGGCTCGAGATAGCTTAAGGATTACGCTGCCCCAGTATTGTGTGTTGGCACATTTAATTGCAGCAGCTGCATGTTTAAGAGGAGAGCTTTGGGCACTGGCACATTTTTATTTACAAATTAAGCACTGCATTAGGGTCTATTAAACAAAAAACAAAACGTTTTTGTTTAACATTCATCCTGAGTGCACATTTGAATGGTCTCTCAAAGGTGATAATAAAGAAAAAAGGAGTCTAGGTGAAAATGTATCTAACTAGGATCACACAATTATATTAAGTGGAGAAGCTGGGATTGCTTGCTCTACACTGTGCAACTCGGCACCTAGATAGGCATCTATTTCTCTCTTGTCCATTTTACATCAAAACTTTGGCCCGTATTTAAATTTTTGGGTGCGAAACTGCGCTAACGCAGTTTTGCACCAAAAAGTTTAGCGCTGGCTTGTGCCATTCCTGAGTTCCAGCCGTGCGCCGTATTAATGGAATGGTGCAAGCCGGCGCTAAGCTTGGGCTAGCGTCAACTAAAATGACGCTAGCCGAGTGGGGGTGGCTGTAGAAGAGATGGAGGTTGAGCGTCAAAAAATGACACTAGGCTGGTTAGAGGCAAAAAAATGCCTCAAACCAGCCTAGCGTCATTTCCTGATGCACAACAATCCATAACTCATGATTCCTGTCTCATAAAAGACAGGAGTCATGTCCACCACTCCAATGGCCAGCACAGGGGACTAGTGTCCTCTGGGCATGGCCACTTCACCCAGTGCCATGCAGGGGGTCCCTTGTTAGGGCCCCCAGTGGCACTTTAAAATAAAAACAAAAAATACTTACCTATACTTACCCTACTTACCCGGGATGGGGTTCCCCATCCTCTGGTGTCCATCTGGTGTAAGTGGGGGTGTTCCTGGGGCTTGGGGTGGGCACCTGTGGACCCATTCCATGGTGTTTCACCATGTAAATGGGTCCACAGGTTCCCTAATGCCTGGTCTGACCCAGCCGTTAAATAATGGCGCTGAGGAAACTTAGCGCCATTATTTAGCCGCGCCTCCCACCTGTGCCTCATGTTAGCACGGAGGGATAAATATGGTGCTATGGGGTTAGCACCATTTTTCGGATGGGACTGCCTTCCTTACATCTCATTGACGCAAGGTGGGTTCACGCTTTCAAAAAATGATGCAACCTCCTATATTTTGAAGCTAGACGTGTCTAGCATCAAAATATAAATATGGAGTTCAGTTTGTGCTGAATTGGCATAAAAAAATGACGCAAATTTGGTGCAAACAGAGTATAAATATGCCATTTTGTCTTTAATTCTTGGTGCATGTGGTGACAGCCATAGTAGCAGGCAGAAGCCACGTGAAAACTCAGTTTGTTTTAGGCTTGAGTGGTCAAGAGGACCCTGGACCAGAGACAGGCATCTGGCTCGAGCCTCGTTCCAGCTTTTAGTGGCTTGCCCATTTCTATTTAAAAGTGGTCACTTTTGTCAGGGTATCCACAGGTAGAAAATGTGCCTAAAAACTAAACCACCAAACTAATCCAATTATTTAGCATGACCCGTTTGGAATGCCAACCTTGTGTTGCCTCAAGTTACTGAAAACATCCTTAAATCAGTAAATTCTTAAAGTTTCTCTAATCTGATTTTATCATCTGATTACCAGCTTCCTTCGAGAAATGTCACAAGGGAGGAAAAACCTTAACGAGAAAAACCTCCAGAAATAGACAAAGATGGTTTGAAGAAACGGGTCAGGAGTTGATGCAAAGATGAGTATCAGGACATTAAACTACCCACAATTAAGACAATTAAGTAAAGAAGAATCCTGAATCAGGAGAGACTTGCAAACGATTCATGAATCCAAGGAAAGTCCTGGGGGAGGTGAAATGAGACAAAAATGTAGAGCAAGGGGTGAGAAATATCGCATCATATATGAGCTGCATTGCCTCAAACATGGCCCTGAATTTAGCAGCCTTTTATGCTACAGAAACAGAAAATGACATCACGGCAGTAACATGAGCCATCTTGGATTGGGAAGCAGCCAAAAACCTACAATCATGGAGTGGCTATGATGATGTAGTGCAGCTTTGCTTCTTCATAGACAGCTATCGGACACGGAGGATTCCAGGAAACAGGAAGTGACATTTTAGGAAGTACAGGAGCCATCCTGTACTTCTGGTTTAGGAAACAGAATATAGAATCTGGAACACTGTTATAGTGTTCTAAGCATCTTCGAGGCAGAGCAGCTGGAGAGCTATAGAAGGGTATGTTTTACTCACTGAAAACACCCCAATGTTGGTTCCATACTTCAAGGGACACCAGCGAATTTTAATGTCAAATTCCCAGTGCATAATAGTCATTATACTGTAGAGCTGGAAGTTGTGGATAGATTAGGACGCATTTTAGGACACAGTGGAATTCCCCTTTCAAGGGCACACTAGAAAACTCCATTAGGACATCTTGTTCAGCTCCATTTCAGGCAGTTTAATTAGTGAAGAGGTAACGCACAGGCAGATGAAGTCCACATTAATCAGTGGAGAAACAACCAGGGGGTTGCCAAACCTCCTTTTTGAACTCTCTAGTTAGTGATCCTGATTTGACAGAAGCAAATCGGTCTGCTCTGGACAATTTATTTTTATTCTGGGGAAACACGCGTGTCTATGATGTTATGTACTTGGAGTAAGACATTCCTGTAACCAGAACGTCCGACTGCCCAGAGAAGGACTCCCATTTACCCCGGGAAGACTTGGGATGCTTATATGGACCAATGCCAGTTCTCACTTCAGAACTCTTCTGATGCATACTGCTTGAATGTGCCCTGATCTTGTTTCTTGAAGTCTAGAGCGCTTGGATTTTGAGAAAGCTCTTGGACTCAGGACGTCTGAGCCACTAGGAAGAATCCAAATGAACTAATATGCTGTAAGAAAACGTGTTCACTTGGTCGCACAGGAAGAAATACCCAAAACAAGCAAAATGGCTTGGTCATTATGGACCTGCGCTGAAGGAAAATGTACACAGCTTTAGCCTCATATAAAAATTCCATTTTTAATTTGGGAGGGGGCTCACTATCTTGTCCATTTAACCTATTTCAATCCACTGCGACCATATATGCTTTGCCTCCCTGTGAGCATTTCTAAACCCACAATCCATGCCCATCGATACATTGGCTCAAGGATACATGTTCTCGGAGCAATTTCACTAGAAACAATTGCTACACACTAAGGCCCATATTTATACATTTTTTGCTCCGCATTTGCGCCGCTTTTTGACTCAAAAACGGCGCAAACTTGCTTAATACAATTGTATTTTGCAAGTTTGCGCCGCTTTTGCGTAAAAAAATGACGCAAATGCGGCGCTTTTGCAGTATAAATATGGGCCTAGCCATTTGAAAGTCTCCACTGATGTCTGTGGCTGAAGGTACATTCTCAACTCCAGGTGCGACTGTGGCAAAGAAAAGGTTAATTGGCTTGCATTTCTCCTCACTTGTCTAGGACCTAAATGATCTGCCTCCTGGTTACCAAACACAGTTACATAGCAGTAGGAGGACCAGCCTTCCTGCCCCTCTATCTCTCTTTCATTTGGATACTATCTCCTCGTTAGCCATTAATTGTGGTGATACTGCCGGAGGGATCCAACTGGGCTCCCCCACCTCCACTCTGGCTACACCAGTACTTGTGCACAGTCCTCTCTGCAGAGCCCAGAAGGCAGCAAACCCTTGCCGTGGGTCACTGTTCATCAGGGGCAGGTCGAGGAGAGCTTCCCGACAACCTTGTGTGACAGAGGAGTTTCTGTGGTGATCTCGTGTTGTACAGAGGACTTGGAACATCATGACATCATTGTGATGTCATGATGTTCCAAGTCCTCTGTACAACACGAGATCACCACAGTTTCACTACGCACCCGCAGTCACGTGGGTCTGCTGCAGGTCACGAGGCTGAATCCTGGAAATGCAGTTCACACATCTTAAGAAAATGAACATGATGCTCAGGAACCAAATATATACAAAATGTTCTCCAGGGTATGCCTTGTCACAGGGCCGGCTCTAGGGCAGTGCGAGCGGTGCCACAGCACCGGGTGCTCGCTTCGTGTGAGGGCACCCTGTTTGCAAGTATATTATGATTTGAAAGCACCTGCTGAAGAGTTCTTGCCTACAGCAATTGCCAGGAAACAATAAAAATGTCAAGATAACTCTGATGATTAATGTTCTGCTTGGAGAAAGATCGAAGGTTTTGAGGGGCACTGTTAAAGGATGCTAATGGCAGTCCAAGACGGTGGTGGTCATTGGGAGGGCACCAACAAACATTGACGCACAGGGTGCCACCAGTGCTAGGGCCGGCCCTGCCTTGTCACCCCTGAAAAGACCTGCCTATGTACAGCGCCTACACACAATCGGTTCTTGGCCTGGAGGCTTCAGGTCACTGCACCCTGCACGTTCACTTTCTTTCAAGGAATTTCCCTCTGCTGACTGCAGTCCTGTGAATGTTGGAACTGGGCCAAAAGTCGGTCTACGTGAACCTGCACCATCAGCCTCGTATAGCTCTCTTCCTGTCTGGCCTTGGGCCACACGATGGGACTGCCCCACCAGTAGACACTTCCTGATAGCCGCATCCTGGACACTTCTGCGCCCGTCACTGTCTCTCCCCATGAGCTGCCCTCTTGCGTTTATGGTTTTAATAAAATATACAGAGCTCTCTAGACACCGAGGCCAAAGAACCTGTGCATCTGCCTTCTGTTAGACCTGCAAGCCACAATTCTCATTAATGTCACTAACAGGCCCCAGAAGTCTCTTTAAAGCTAGAGAGGATCAGTAAATTGAAAAAATGCACATATATGTGCTCAGACAGGTCAAAGGGCAAAATAGGAAAGGCCAGCTGTCCAGTAGGAAGGGATCACAGTGATGTACATGCAGTAGACTCATAACCCAAACTCAATTGCTACACAAAAGCTAATTTGGAGGTAAAAGTAGAGATGGGAGAACCAACAAATTAACAGGAAGAGCCGAGCCAAGCCACAGCAGAGCCATGGGTATGACTGGGCTCTGAGAACCCTGCACCAGCTGAGCCCAGGAAATATTTGGCATATAAATCATGCAAGAGACAACTTGTTAAAATTCGATGAAACTGCTTCCAAATTTAAATAAAAGTGTATTCTTCAACATGTGGATGCGTTTCAACACTTCAGATTACATCACTGCATTGAGAAGCATTTATTAAAAATGATAGTGTTTATACATTAAATTAACACCCTCCTGCAATGCCATTAGTAAAGTATGAGGCAAGCCAACTGTCATGTGCACCCTTTATATGAGGTGTAGAATTATATTTCAGACAGAACAACATTAGAGCAGTGCTTAATTTGTAATTGTTGTTTCCAGTGCGGAGCACCGGCACTTATTTTTGCGGGCCGGCATTTATATTTCTGCCTCAAGCATTTCCTGCGAGCAAAAGACACATATGGGAAAGACGGAGAAACAGAAAAATGAAAAAGCTTCACAAAGGAAGAAAGCAGAAATCTGCAAGAGTGAGCTGGAGGGGCATGGGTGGCTTTAAATGGATTGAAGAGGCCCGAGATAGCTTAAGGATTACGCTGCCCCAGTATTGTGTGTTGGCACATTTAATTGCAGCAGCTGCATGTTTAAGAGGAGAGCTTTGGGCACTGGCACATTTTTATTTACAAATTAAGCACTGCATTAGGGTCTATTAAACAAAAAACAAAACGTTTTTGTTTAACACTCATCCTGAGTGCACATTTGAATGGTCTCTCAAAGGTGATAATAAAGAACAAGCATTTACAATGCATCGGGTCTCGCGTTTGCTCGTGTTAGAGCCGATCGCGTTGTAAACTCCTAACCCGACTTTTCACCTATCGGGCAAAAGTGCATTTATGCACGTAACCCGAAAAAGTGAAATCAAGTAAGTAAAGCGCTCGACTTCTGCCAATCGAGATCGGGCTCGTAAATTAGTTTAAAAAAAAGTCCACGAGCCCGATGGAAAACAGCGAGCCTCGCATGTTTTCTGTACTTGGTCGCTGCGCTCGAGGAGGGCTTGCCACCGGAAAAGGCATGACATATGCATGCCTTCGACTAATGAAAGCAAGCCGATTTAATTAGGGAAGCCCACCAACCAATAAAAAGCACTGACGTGAAGTTGACAGGGCTCAGAGCCCTTTTCTAAATACTAAAGAGTCTCCCTGCTATACGCATGCGCGAGCGCATGCAAAGCAGGCTCGACCCTAAAAAAGGAGTCTAGGTGAAAATGTATCTGCCTAGGATCACACAATTATATCAAGTGGAGAAGTTGGGATTGCTTGCTCTACACTGTGCAACTTGGCACCTAGATGGGCATCTATTTCTCTCTTGTCCGTTTTACATCAAAACTTTGGCCCTATTTAAATTTTTTGGTGCAAAACTGCGCTGACGCAGTTTTGCACCAAAAAGTTTAGCGCCGGCTTGTGCCATTCCTGAGTTCCAGCCATGTGCCGTATTAATGGAATGGTGGAAGCCGGCGCTAAGCTTGGGCTAGCGTCAACTAAAATGACGCTAGCCGAGTGGGGGTGGCTGTAGAAGAGATGGAGGTTGAGCATCAAAAAATGACGCTAGGCTGGTTAGAGGCAAAAAAATGCCTCAAACCAGCCTAGAGTCATTTCCTGATGCACAACAATCCATAACTCATGACTCCTGTCTCATAAAAGACAGGAGTCATGTCCACCACTCCAATGGCCAGCACAGGGGACTAGTGTCCTCTGGGCATGGCCACTTCACCCAGTGCCATGCAGGGGGTCCCTTGTTAGGGCCCCCAGTGGCTCTTTAAAATAAAAACAAAAATACTTACCTATACTTACCCTACTTACCCGGGATGGGGTCCCCCATCCTTTGGTGTCCATCTGGTGTAAGTGGGGGTGTTCCTGGGGCTTGGGGTGGGCACCTGTGGACCCATTCCATGGTGTTTGACCATGTAAATGGGTCCACAGGTTCCCTAATGCCTGGTCTGACCCAGCCGTTAAATAATGGCGCTGAGGAAACTTAGGGCGAGATGTAGGAAAGCATTTGCGAGTCGCAAACGGCAAAAATTGCCGTTTGCGACTCGCAAATCGCATTTTCCTATTCAGAAATGCATATTGCGAGTCGGGACCGACTCGCAATATGCATTTCAGAATCGCAAATAGGAAGGGGTGTTCCCTTCCTATTTGCGATTCGGAGTGGTATGCAATTCCATTTGCGACCGCATATGCGGTCGCAAATGGAGTCGCAGTTACCATCCACTTCAAGTGGATGGTAACCCACTCGCAAATTGGAAGGGGTCCCCATGGGACCCCTTCCCCTTTGCGAATGGACCCAAAACTATTTTTTCAGGGCAGGTAGTGGTCCAAGGGACACCTACCTGCCCTGAAAAAATACCGAAACTAAAGGTTTCGTTTTTTTTTTTAAGTGCAGCTCGTTTTCCTTTAAGGAAAACGGGCTACACTTAAAAAAAAAAACTGCTTTATTTAAAAGCAGCCACGAACATGGAGGTCTGCTGACGACAGCAGGCCTCCATGTTTGCGAGTGCCTATGGTCGCTATGGGGCCGCAATTTGCGACCCACCTCATGAATATTAATGAGGTGGGTCATTGCGACCCCATAGCGACTCGCAGACGGTGTCTGAGACACCGTTCTGCATTGCAAATTGCGACTTGCAATTTGCAAAAATGCTACATCTGGCCCTTAGCGCCATTATTTAGCCACGCCTCCCACCCGTGCCTCATGTTAGCACGGAGGGATAAATATGGTGCTATGGGGTTAGCACCATTTTTCGGATGGGACCGCCTTCCTTTTATCTCATTGACGCAAGGTGGGTTCACGCTTTCAAAAAATTATGCAACCTCCTATATTTTGAAGCTAGACGTGTCTAGCATCAAAATATAAATATGGAGTTCAGTTTGTGCTGAATTGGCATAAAAAAATGACGCAAATTTGGTGCATAGAGTATAAATATGCCATTTTGTCTTTAATTCTTGGTGCATGTGGTGACAGCCATAGTGGCAGGCAGAAGCCACGTGAAAACTCAGTTTGTTTTAGGCTTGAGTGGTCAAGAGGACCCTGGACCATAGCCAGGCATCTGGCTCGAGCCTCGTTACAGCTTTTAGTGGCTTGCCCATTTCTATTTAAAAGTGGTCACTTTTGTCAGGGTATCCACAGGTAGAAAATGTGCCTAAAAACTAAACCACCAAACTAATCCAATTATTTAGCATGACCCGTTTGGAATGCCAACCTTGTGTTGCCTCAAGTTACTGAAAACATCCTTAAATCAGTAAATTCTTAAAGTTTCTCTAATCTGATTTTATCATCTGATTACCAGCTTCCTTCATGAAATGTCACAAGGGAGGAAAAACCTTAACGAGAAAAACCTCCAGAAATAGACAAAGATGGTTTGAAGAAACGGGTCAGGAGTTGATGCAAAGATGAGTATCAGGACATTAAACTACCCACAATTAAGACAATTAAGTAAAGAAGAATCCTGAATCAGGAGAGACTTGCAAACGATTCATGAATCCAAGGAAAGTCCTGGGGGAGGTGAAATGAGACAAAAATGTAGAGCAAGGGGTGAGAAATATCGCATCATATATGAGCTGCATTGCCTCAAACATGGCCCTGAATTTACAAGCCTTTTATGCTACAGAAACAGAAAATGACATCACGGCAGTAACATGAGCCATCTTGGATTGGGAAGCAGCCAAAAACCTACAATCATGGAGTGGCTATGATGATGTAGTGCAGCTTTGCTTCTTCATAGACAGCTATCGGACACGGAGGATTCCAGGAAACAGGAAGTGACATTTTAGGAAGTACAGGAGCCATCCTGGTTTAGGAAACAGAATATGGAAACTGGAACACTGTTATAGTGTTCTAAGCATCTTCGAGGCAGAGCAGCTGGAGAGCTATAGAAGGGTATGTTTTACTCACTGAAAACACCCCAATGTTGGTTCCATACTTCAAGGGACACCAGCGAATTTTAATGTCAAATTCCCAGTGCATAATAGTCATTATACTGTAGAGCTGGAAGTTGTGGATAGATTAGGACGCATTTTAGGACACAGTGGAATTCCCCTTTCAAGGGCACACTAGAAAACTCCATTACGACATCTTGTTCAGCTCCATTTCAGGCAGTTTAATTAGTGAAGAGGTAACGCACAGGCAGATGAAGTCCACACTAATCAGTGGAGAAACAACCTGGGAAGTTGCCAAACCTCCTTTTTGAACTCTCTAGTTAGTGATCCTGATTTGACAGAAGCAAATCGGTCTGCTCTGGACAATTTATTTTTATTCTGGGGAAACACGCGTGTCTATGATGTTATGTACTTGGAGTAAGACATTCCTGTAACCAGAACGTCCGACTGGCCAGCGAAGGACTCCCATTTACCCCGGGAAGACTTGGGATGCTTATATGAACCAATGGCAGTTCTCACTCCAGAACTCTTCTGATGCATACTGCTTGAATGTGCCCTGATCTTGTTTCTTGAAGTCTAGAGCACTTGGATTTTGAGAAAGCTCTTGGACTCAGGACGTCTGAGCGACTAGGAAGAATCCAAGTGAACTAATATGCTGTAAGAAAACGTGTTCACTTGGTCGCACAGGAAGAAATACCCAAAACAAGCAAAATGGCTTGGTCATTATGGACCTGCGCTGACGGAAAATGTAGCACAGCTTTTGCTTCATATAAAAATTCCATATTTAATTTGGGAGGGGGCTCACTATCTTGTCCATTTAACCTATTTCAATCCACTGCGACCATATATGCTTTGCCTCACTGTGAGCATTTCTAAACCCACAATGCATGCCCATCGAGACATTGGCTCAAGGATACATGTTCTCGGAGCAATTTCACTAGAAACAATTGCTACACACGAAGGCCCATATTTATACTTTTTTAGCTCCGCATTTGCGCCGCTTTTTGACGCAAAAACGGCGCAAACTTGCAAAATACAATTGTATTTTGCAAGCTTGCGCCGCTTTTGCGTCAAAAATGACGCAAATGCGGCGCTATAGAAGTATAAATATGAGCCTAGCCATTTGAAAGTCTCCACTGATGTCTGTGGCTGAAGGTACATTCTCAACTCCAGGTGCGACTGTGGCAAAGAAAAGGTTAATTGGCTTGCATTTCTCCTCACTTGTCTAGGACCTAAATGATCTGCCTCCTGGTTACCAAACACAGTTACATAGCGGTAGGAGGACCAGCCTTCCTGCCCCTCTATCTCTCTTTCATTTGGATACTATCTCCTCGTTAGCCATTAACTGTGGTGATACTGCCGGAGGGATCCAACTGGGCTCCCCCACCTCCACTCTGGCTACACCAGTACTTGTGCACAGTCGTCTCTGCTGAGCCCAGAAGGCAGCAAACCCCTTGCCGTGGGTCACTGTTCATCAGGGGCAGGTCGAGGAGAGCTTCCTGACAACCTTGTGTGTCTTGGAACATCATTACGTCATTGTGATGTCATGATGTTCCAAGTCCTCTGTGCAACATGAGATCAACACAGTTTCACTACGCACCCGCAGTCACATGGGTCTGCTGCAGGTCACGAGGCTGAATCCTGGAAATGCAGTTCACGTCTTAAGAAAATGAACACGATGCTCAGGACTCAAATATATACAAACTGTTCTGCGGGTGGTGCCATACTTAGAGCAGAGTGATTCGTTTACTCGTTTAGTAGTGGCTTTTGGTCTGAATTCAATTGCATTCAGTGCCAATGTTAGCAACTGTTACATACCAAAAATATATGTATGAAAGGGTTCAGGGTATTGCTCGGCGTTATCAAATGCAAGCGGCGAGGAATTTAGGAGCAGATGCTACCGGTCGCCCAAAAATATGTACTAACGTTTTAGAGCCCCATCAAACTCTGGAACACGTCCCAGTGATGTGTTGCTCCGTTCTTGTAAGTTATATTGTTGAACTCATGCAATGTAGTATTTAGGGCAGAGTAAAACCGCAGCACACAAAGCTTATTTGCATAGCAGGAAGTCCCATTCTGACAGCAGCTTCGGCGATCTAGGGCTTCACTGCAGTGTACAGTGAATACAGGGGATTTACATGGCCCACCCACAGACTGAGTCCTGGAAACTGAGCACACCCTCTGCAGCTAGAGCAACAGAGGACTCTGTCCTGGGGTCACAAACTCTTGTAAAAATTCAGTACAGTCATTGACTGCTCCAAGTCCCAGAGCTTCCCTCTCCATAAGCACCTGCACATCCAATGCTGAAAGAGTGCAATTCCAAAGAAGGCTCCTGCAGGGAATCAAACCCTTCCTCCCAATTAAACATTCAACCACGTGGTGCAATCTCTTGTGTTATCTAGACCGGACTGTGGAAACTCCCTAATGACCGGGTCACTGATGCTTCATCTCGCCCCACTAAGGTCAGCTTTGTTACCTGCAACCAGACTGATCTCTAAGAGCAGAAGATCTATCAGCATTTCTCCAATCCTCAGATCCCTGAATTGGCTCCTGGCCGAGGCTAGGTGTCTTCTCAAACGTGTTTGTTTTACCCACAAGACTCCACTCCAAATTCTCAAAGTACCCGACTTAAACTGTTTGTTTCAGCGGAGGCTTGGGCAACTATGAAGACCAAGCCCCTCTCTGCTGGAAGGTCCAATCTACAGAAAGAAAAGAACGGTCAACCAATCCTCCTGGGGGAACGCACCTACCGTTCCACCAGAACTTAAACCTTCTTATGCAGACTCCAAAGATGACATGAAAAGCTATTATTGCGACAACACCACCCAATGTGAAACTAATTGTGTCATGACAGAGCCACTGAGGCACAGGGGCGTAGCTTGGTGAGTAAAATTGGTTGGGGTGGGTGAGCGTCAGATTTTCCAACAATCACTCTGCCATATAATTGGAAAATACATCATAGGACAAGGAGGGCGCATGAGAGGGGCTAGAGAGGTAGTGAAAAGGGAGATAAATGCAGTTTGGTAAGGGCACTAAGGTAGAGAACATGCAAAATTTTGTAAAATAACCAACATTTTTAAGACTTTCAAAACAGAGAGGGAGAGAGTGCATGTGCGTTTCTCTCTGCGTGTATGTAAAAATCCGAGATTAAATCCAACAGACGCCTCATCATGCCCGAATGAAGGCACCTATCCAACTATTTACCATAAAGTAAATTTCTTGGGTGAGGAGAGTAATACAACCCCCACTCAAAGCTACGCTCCTGCCAGACAGTATTGACATCTCCTGCAGGCCTCAAGTCTGAACATTGGCCCTCCATGACTGGGTCCATCCCACGCTTAATCGGTAATGCACAAAGATGTTTACATGCTTGCATAGCCTAAAAATGCACCCGTTCATTTCTGTATAATGTCCATTCTATGAATGCTGTCTGTAACCCCCCTTAGTCCCTTTAAGTAAAATAACACTCAGTTTCGAATCAGTCAGATAATTTTTCCGAATTTTTATTCATCTATCAGTTGCAGTTTTTTTTCTGACGTTGTTTACAGTTTCTTGTCTGCACAGCGTGGGGTCACACTTTGAGTCTTATCCACATTGTATGAAACAAAACATACATATACTTAAATAAATAGGGGCCAGATGTGCATAGGTGTGGCTTTGCAATAAGTAAATAGTGAATTTGTGCAATTTGCTATTTGGAGATCGCACACACCTATATCTTTGACACATTTTGCTATTCCCACTAGGTTGCAAATAGGCCTACCTCATTAGTAATCATGAAATAGGTCTCTCTTTGCAACCCCAGCAGGCCACACGGGGACTGTGGCCTGCCGAGGTCAGCAGACCACCATGTCTGTGATTGCTTTCAAATAAAGTAATCCATTATTTGAAATGCAGCCCATTTGACTTAAAGGAAAACAGGATGCTTTAAAAAAAAATTAAATGCTTTCTTTTCATTTTTTAAGCATAGGCAGTGGTCTGTGAGACCACTGGCTGGTCTAAAAATATATATTTTTACAACCATTCGTAAAGAGGAAGGGGTACCTTTGGGACCCCTTCCCATTTGCAAATAGGTTACAATCTCCTTCAAAGAGTCAGTAAAATGCGAATGTTTTGCAAACGTATTTAGATCCCAAAACATTCACACATACCAGTGCGATTCAGTATTAGGAAGAGATGCCCTAAACACACGCCTTCATAATACTGAATCTCAAACCCTATTTGCGATTCGTTAATAGGTTACTGAATTGCAAAAAGGGCCTTTGTACATTTGCAAATGCTTGTTTCCCATTACAAACGGCCGTTTGCGACCTAAAAAGAAATCTACATACATCTGACCCTAAATCCCTTCAATCCTTGCTGCACTTTGGACTAATGTTGATGTTCTCTAAATAGGTTTTTAAAAAATGGCAAGGAAGGGAGGACATGCAGCAGCTGAGACAGTGACACATGTCATGATATGCCGGTCGATTCCCTTCCCCAGCAGCTAAGTTACCAGTGAAACACAATTTAGAGCACAATGACCTCCACTGGGGCTACCAGCACACTTTATTATGTTAACAAAAGAATGAGCATAATCTTCTCCACACATAGTACCACCAAAGAGAAAACACAACATTTAAGAAAAAGAGTAGTGTTTACAAAGGGATCGAAGGAAAAAATCTTTTTAGGTTTATAGGCACCTTACACTCATCCCCGAAACAGGCATTCCAAAAATTCCTTCTCACAACCCTACGGAGGGACCTGAGGCCCATTTTTCTCTTGTAGAAGCGATGGGTGGAGGGTCTCACACTTTCTGCAGAAGGCACACGGATGCGTATTTTTTTGTTAATTGTCGGCCATGGTAACATCAGTGCTGGACTGGGTATAGCGGACGCTGGTTAATTCTCCGGCACGCCTAAGACATGCAAGCATCAGCCATTGCTACCACTCTCTCAGACCTCAACCGCTCAGGGATCTGCTCGCTGTGTGTTTCGCCATGCTCCGACTAGGGTAACCACATGTCCGTAATTTTCGAGGATTGTCCGTAGTTTCAGCCTAATGTCTGTTGTCCGTGGTAAAAGGTGTCACAAACATCATTTGTTCATCATTTTCAACTTTCAGCAAAAGGACAAACTAAATGAGAATTCCACAGCAGCAGTGGAAGGGAGGGGGGTCTCCTTTTCTGTGTTGCCGTGGAAGGGGCAGAAACATAAACAAGAAACACGCTTTCTTTGCAGGGTGCCTGCTTTCCATGAAAGAAATGAAAATGTGTGCATTTGGTTGAATCTGCAATTGTAAATGCTGCTCTGGAGCCAGGATAGGCTTTAATTGATGGGATCAATCTAGGTATAATCTGTATATCACCGAATATATACTTTAGAAGCTTTTTTTTCTTGACCTAAATTTATATGCACATTTTGTGGCAGACTATACTAAACAGTGTGTAATGCACCTTTAAGATAATGACTTATACATTCAGAGTGCTTCCAGGGGCCTCGTGGTTCTAAAAATACATGTCACTTCCCTGCTGCACCAAACAGGATTCAATTCTATGGGCCTCTGCTTGCTCATCTAGGCATCTGTAGTAATTGCACTGACCAAACAGAGGTTTCATAACATAAGATAGTGCATTTCCCACTGACTACTTTAACTTTAATTTATTGTTCATTTAAGCTGTGTGTTATTTTATACATAGTTACTCAATGGTGAAAGATCAACTAACTAGTTACAGAATATTTTGTTCTTCCAAGCAACACCTTTTATTCTGCCTCCACTTTCACTGACCTCGTCCCCATACTTTTGTAATGCACTTTGACTGCTGCTTTGAATAGGTACGTAGGCCGAGATTTTACATTTTTTACATGCAACTGAGCAGAACAACTTACAGGTAGGATTGTTTTTGTGCGACAGGTAACCTTTCTTCACAAAAACAATCCTTAGAGGCATTTTCCTCTTTCTGATTGCTGCGCAAGATGCAGCACACTCAGAAAGAGGAAACAACAAGGAGAAATAAAGATATTTCTTCTTGTTGCAACCTGGGAAGGTGTACAATTCTAATGTATTCCCATATCTACCAGTTATGGTAAATCTAGGAATCCTTAGATTACATGGGTGGATGCGTGGACTCACCCAAGCTCCAACCATGTAACGCCTTCCCAGCGTAGTATAATGCAAGGCAACAACTTGTGCTGCCTTGTGTTATAACGGATTGACCAAGCCTTGCAGGGTGCCTCTCCGTGGCATGATCAATTTCATTCTAGGTTTTGCGTCCCACTGCAGGACACAAGGAAAACGCAATACCTTGATAAATGTGTCCTGAAATGTCTAATAAACACCAGTGATATGAGGATATGTTATCCTGCCTTCCTTTATGTACCTTTTGTTTTTTTTACTTATTATGTCAGATTATTCTGTGATCTGTATTTATTTACCAAAGTGTACTATTCATTTTACAGAATTGTACAAAAACACTGTCTTCTACTTTTAAAAGGGAGTGAAAAAATAAATTAATCTAGTCAGTGGCTTACATGCACAATGTGTGACTGGGAAGCCTAAGTTCAGAACCCGGATTCCTTGCATGACTAAATTGTGTGATCTAAGTCAGATCAATTAACTTCATGTGCCTAATTTACTTGATAGTGATATTTGAAAGCACTTTCAAGTAATTCTGTTTAGGATGGACTGTGTACAAAAACTAACTTGTATGTTTTATTAGCCTGTAATGTTCCACCATCCATTACAATAATTGACCATGATGTAAGGGACACCAGATAATTGGTTCACTTAGTTCACTCCTGGTGTTGTCAAGAGGGAGGGTTAAGGAATGTTTTGAAGTTCTTATTTAGAAACGTTCACTTCAAATAAATGTCAGTGCAATGATGTTACCTAATATACTAAATTGAAACACTACCATAAGTTTTTGTTTAAAGATGTTATAGTTGTATGCCAAACAGAGGTTACATTGCATGATGGTAGCCAGGTATGTAGCAAAAGATGCCGTCCTACATTTACAGAAGAACAGTGCTGGGCTACATACATTTATGAAGAGTTAGCACACAATGTTTAAAATGTTCTTTGTAACAAACTGACCCATAATAAACTGACCATTCCCATCCTCCAGCCCAGGCACTGCTGCCTTAACTATCAATGTAGTGAAGCAGAGCATTGAACCCTGTGGTGCTTTAAAGAAAGTTTTCTAGTGGGGAAATCCAACAGTGTGCTAGAAATAGGTGCCACTAGATCACTGCCATGTGTAGTCGTCTACATTTGGCAAGAACAACTAGTACATTCAAAACCAAGAGTGTTTGTGTCGGGGTGGATTACAAGGGAAGTGTATCATCACTGGTGCAGTCCTTAAAGCCCCCAACCAAAATATCCCACTTCTCTGCAATACAATATTTTCTCAGACCACTCCTTCCTCCTTGTGTAACATGGTGCTCTCAGATCGAACCCAAGAAAGCATGACCTTGGTCCAACTTACGATAGTCGGAGGAAGTGAATCCTTCCAGTGCAGTGTAATATTGCATTTTGTTAGAAGAAGAGCAAGGTGGAGGAATTTGGTGAAGGGTTTCTCGAAGTTGTGGCGGGAGAATACGCCTGTAGGAGGCTGGACTGGCTTGTAGTGAGTACCAAGGGGTACTTGCACCTTGCACCAGGCCCAGTTATCCCTTATTAGTGTATAGGGTGTCTAGCAGCTTAGGCTGATAGATAATGGTAGCTTAGCAGAGCAGCTTAGGCTGAACTAGGAGACGTGTGAAGCTACTACAGTACCACAAGTGTCACTTGCACAGTATCATAAGAAAACACAATACACAGATATACTAAAAATAAAGGTACTTTATTTTTATGACAATATGCCAAAGTATCTCAGTGAGTACCCTCAGTATGAGGATAGCAATTATACACAAGTTATATGTACACAATACCAAAAATATGCAGTATAGTCTTAGAAAACAGTGCAAACAATGTATAGTTACAATAGGATGCAATGGGAACACATAGGGATAGGGGCAACACAAACCATATACTCCAAAAGTGGAATGTGAACCACGAATGGACCCCAAACCTATGTGACCTTGTAGAGGGTCGCTGGGACTATCAGAAAATAGTAAGAGTTAGAAAATTAGCCCTCCCCAAGACCCTGAAAAGTGAGTGCAAAGTGCACTGAAGTTCCCCAAAAGACAAAGAAGTCGTGATAGAGGAATAATGCAGGAAAGACACCAACCAACAATGCAACAACTGTGGATTTCCAATCTAGGGTACCTGTGGAACAAGGGGACCAAGTCCAAAAGTCACAAGCAAGTCGGAGATGGGCAGATGCCCAGGAAATGCCAGCTGCGGGTGCAAAGAAGCTTCTACTGGACAGAAGAAGCTGCGGTTTCTGCAGGAACGAAAAGGGTTAGAGACTTCCCCTTTGGTGGACGGATCCCTTTTGCAGTGGAGAGTCGTGCAGAAGTGTTTTCCTGCCAAAAGAACGCCAACAAGCCTTGCTAGCTGCAAATCGTGCGGTTAGCATTTTTGGATGCTGCTGAGCCCCAGGAGGGACCAGGAGGTCGCAAATTGGACCAGAAGAGAGAGGAGACGTCGAGCAAGAAAAGGAACCCTCTCTGAAGCAGGTAGCACCCGGAGAAGTGCCAGAAACAGGCACTACAAGGATGCGTGAAACGGTGCTCGCCGAAGTTGCACAAAGGAGTCCCACGTCGCCGGAGACCAACTTAGAAAGTCGCGCAATGCAGGTTAGAGTACCGTGGACCCAGGCTTGGCTGTGCACAAAGGATTTCCGCCGGAAGTGCACAGGGGCCGGAGTAGCTGCAAAAGTCGCGGTTTTTAGCAATGCAGTCTAGCGAGGTGAGGCAACGACTTACCTCCACCAAACTTGGACTGAAGAGTCACTGGACTGTGGGGGTCACTTGGACAGAGTTGCTGGATTCGAGGGACCTCGCTCGTCGTGCTGAGAGGAGACCCAAGGGACCAGTCATGCAGCTTTTTGGTGCCTGCGGTAGCAGGGGGAAGATTCCGTCGACCCACTGGAGATTTCTTCGGAGCTTCTGGTGCAGAGGGGAGGCAGACTACCCCCACAGCATGCACAAGCAGGAAAACAGTCGAGAAGGCGGCAGGATCAGCGTTACAGAGTTGCAGTAGTCGTCTTTGCTACTATGTTGCAGTTTTGCAGGCTTCCAGCGCGGTCAGCAGCCGATTCCTTGGCAGAAGGTGAAGAGAGAGATGCAGAGGAACTCTGATGAGCTCTTGCATTCGTTATCTAAAGTTTCCCCAGAGACAGAGACCCTAAATAGCCAGAAAAGAGGGTTTGGCTACCTAGGAGAGAGGATAGGCTACTAACACCTGAAGGAGCCTATCAGAAGGAGTCTCTGACGTCACCTGGTGGCACTGGCCACTCAGAGCAGTCCAGTGTGCCAGCAGCACCTCTGTTTCCAAGATGGCAGAGGTCTGGAGCACACTGGAGGAGCTCTGGACACCTCCCAGGGGAGGTGCAGGTCAGGGGAGTGGTCACTCCCCTTTCCTTTGTCCAGTTTTGCGCCAGAGCAGGGCTAAGGGGTCCCTGAACCGGTGTAGACTGGCTTATGCAGAATTGGGCACAAATGTGCCCAAGAAAGCATTTCCAGAGGCTGGGGGAGGCTACTCCTCCCCTGCCTTCACACCATTTTCCAAAGGGAGAGGGTGTAACACCCTCTCTCAGAGGAAGTCCTTTGTTCTGCCATCCTGGGACAAGCCTGGCTTGACCCCAGGGGGGCAGAAACCTGTCTGAGGGGTTGGCAGCAGCAGAAGCTGCAGTGAAACCCCTGAAAAGGCAGTTTGGCAGTACCAGGGTCTGTGCTACAGACCACTGGGATCATGGGATTGTGTCAACAATGCCAGGATGGCATAGAGGGGGCAATTCCATGATCTTAGACATGTTACATGGCCATATTCGGAGTTACCATTGTGAAGCTACATATAGGTAGTGACCTATATGTAGTGCACGCGTGTAATGGTGTCCCCACACTCACAAAGTTCAGGGAATTGGCCCTGAACAATGTGGGGGCACCTTGGCTAGTGCCAGGGTGCCCTCACACTAAGTAACTTTGCACCTAACCTTTACCAGGTAAAGGTTAGACATATAGGTGACTTATAAGTTACTTAAGTGCAGTGTAAAATGGCTGTGAAATAACGTGGACGTTATTTCACTCAGGCTGCAGTGGCAGGCCTGTGTAAGAATTGTCAGAGCTCCCTATGGGTGGCAAAAGAAATGCTGCAGCCCATAGGGATCTCCTGGAACACCAATACCCTGGGTACCTCAGTACCATATACTAGGGAATTATAAGGGTGTTCCAGTAAGCCAATGTAAATTGGTAAAATTGGTCACTAGCCTGTTAGTGACAATTTGAAAAGAAATGAGAGAGCATAACCACTGAGGTTCTGGTTAGCAGAGCCTCAGTGAGACAGTTAGGCATCACACAGGGAACACATACCTATAGGTCACAAACTTATGAGCACTGGGGTCCTGACTAGCAGGGTCCCAGTAACACATAACAAACATACTGAAAACATAGGGTTTTCACTATGAGCACTGGGCCCTGGCTGGCAGGATCCCAGTGAGACAGTGAAAACACCCTGACATACACTCACAAACAGGCCTAAAGTGGGGGTAACAAGGCTAGAAAGAGGCTACTTTCTCACACAACCCCCCCCCAAACGAAGGACAATAAGGCTAACCTTGGCCAGTTGAGACTTTATTGTCTAAGTGGTGATAAGTAGAGAGTAGCTCTGCAATAGACTGGTTACTCCCTTTATCATCCACTATATGGTTACTTCCCTGTGGGGATGTAAACCACCCTGTTTGAAGTTTTTTAGCTAAGCAACACTGTGAAGATGTATTTTCAGAGTTTCTATCAGTAAGTTTTAGTTTAGAGCAGTGGGAATTGTCCACTAAACCTATTTGTAATGATAGAAATTCCAGACAGGGATGCTGTCTCAATAAAGCCATAGCTGGGCAAAAACTTTGTCCATATGGCTGGAAGAGAGAACAGGGATGCTGTTTCTCTTGAGTTGGAGCAGGGCAGGGATGCTGTCCTATGAGCTCCACACTAGGGCAGGGATGCTGTCCTAAGTGTTGTGAGGCAGTGCAGGGTTTCTGCACTAAAGTTTCTCTGGGAGGGTTGGAGGGATGCTCCATGTTAACTAAAATGGTGCTCTTTTTCTCACCAATATTAGTTATCCCACAGAGAGGTACTTCTACCTCAGGGAGTACAGTTTTGCCAACTGATGATTCCCTTGGAATAGGTGCCACCCCAGGAGAGGTTTCTCCCACCACAGGAATGGTATCCTGAATGGTAGGGTGGTTAGGGGATACTGTGATACCCTTTTTACCTGTTGATGGAGAGGGATCCTGAGTTTTCAGGCCTTCTCTCCTTTGCTTTTTCATTTCAGTAGAAATGAGAGGGAACAATTCCTCAGGGATGCCCAGCATGGCTGCATGGGCATAAAACTCTACATCAGCCCAACCTGAGGCCTCTAGGTCATTACCTAAGAGACAGTCTACAGGTAAGCTAGGTGATACCACCACCTGCTTAGGGCCAGTAACTCCACCCCAACTAAACTGAATTATAGCTAAGGGAAGAAACTTAGTGGAGTTATGGACATCAATAATCTTATACTGTTGTCCAATGATGTGTTGTTCAGGATGCACTAGGTTTTCAGTCACCAAAGTGATACTGGCACCTGTGTCCCTGTAGGCCAAGGCCTCAACACCATTTATTGAAACTGTCTGCCTGTACTTATCCATTGTAAGGGGACAAGCAGCCAGTGTGGCAAGGCCAATGCCACTAGGTGTGACAGAAACTGTCTTGGGACTGACTACCCCAGTTTCTACTATGGACCCATAAGTGAACCCAACTACACCCTTAACTTGACTGTTGCCAGCAGTCCCACCACTAGTACCACTACTGCTAGGGGCACTAGAGCTTGATGTATTAGTGGTGGTAGGCTCAGGGGGTTTACCTGGACAGGACTTATCCCCTGGCTTATGGCCTTTGTTTTTACACACAAAGCACCAAGGCTTTTTAATGTGTGTGGGTTGAGAAGAAGAGGAAGAATTTGTTTTATCCCCACCCTCTGAAGAGTGTTTAAGATTTGAAGAAGGATCTTTGGTTTTACCCTTATCCCCATGCTTATCTTGAGATTTTTCACCATCTTTCTTCTTATTGCCATCTTTGTCACCCCCTGTATGAACTTTTCTGTTCACCCTTGTTCTGACCCATTTGTCTGCCTTCTTTCCCAATTCTTGGGGAGAGGTCAGATCAGAGTCTACCAGGTACTGGTGCAACAAATCAGACACACAATTATTAAGAATATGCTCTCTCAGGATCAAGTTATACAGGCTGTCATAATCAGTAACATTACTGCCATGTAACCACCCCTCCAAGGCCTTCACTGAATGGTCAATGAAATCAACCCAGTCTTGTGAAGACTCCTTTTTGGTCTCTCTGAACTTTATCCTGTATTGTTCAGTGGTTAAGCCATAACCATCCAGGAGTGCATTCTTAAGAACTGTAAAATTATTGGCATCACTTTCTTTCACAGTAAGGAGCCTATCCCTACCTTTTCCACTAAATGATAGCCATAGGATAGCAGCCTACTGCCTTTGAGGGACATCCTGTACAACACAGGCCCTCTCAAGTGCAGCAAACCACTTGTTAATGTCATCCCCCTCCTTAAAAGGGGGAACTATCTTGTGCAGATTCCTGGAATCATGCTCTTTTACAGGATGACTATGGGGAATACTGCTGCTGCCACCATGGGTTTCTAAACCCAACCTCTGTCTTTCCTTCTCTACTTCTAAGGATTGTCTATCTAAATCCAGCTGTTGCTGTTTAAGCTTCAGTCTGGATTGCTCCACTCTCAATCTATTGAGTTCCCTTTCTAACATTCTGTCATCAGGGTGGGTGGGAGGGACATTCCTAGACACAGAAGTATGGTGAGAATGGACAGAAGGAGACCTGTCCCTTACAGAGGGCACCCTAACAGCTTGGCTGACAGTGTAATGTGAGAGCACATCATCTGTATGATGTGACTCCACCTCAGTACCAACTATGCTAGACTGTCTTGTAATGGGAAGGCTAAGAAGTTTCTTTCCTGAACCTTTACCTGGGGGAGTCCCTGGATCAGATTGGGAACCATTAGCTACTTTTTCAACAGATGGGGCACTTTTAGCCTTATCTTGTTCTCTAAGCATGTTAAGTAACAATTCCAAGGAAGGATTCTTCCCTACACTTAAACCTCTCTCTATGCAGAGACTCCTTGCTCCTTTCCAGCTAAGGTGATCATATGCAATCTTAGACAGGTCAACATTTTGGCCTGTGCCAGACATTTTTTTGAGAGAGTTAAAGTGATAGAAAAAGAAAAAAAAGTTTTCAGAACTTTTAGAAAGACAGAAAAAAACTTTTTAAACTTTTTAGAACTTTTTAGAAAGTTTAGAAGTACTTTTCAGCACTTAGAAAAGAGTGAAAAGAGGAAATGCAAAACTTTTTAGCACTGTGTACACACACTGAACTTGTTTTGTATATTTTTCTCTTATGAAAAGTACAATGACAAGAGTGGTAAGTAGTCTCAAAGCACTTATCCCACCGCTGCACAACCAATGTAGGAGGCTGGACTGGCTTGTAGTGAGTACCAAGGGGTACTTGCACCTTGCACCAGGCCCAGTTATCCCTTATTAGTGTATAGGGTGTCTAGCAGCTTAGGCTGATAGATAATGGTAGCTTAGCAGAGCAGCTTAGGCTGAACTAGGAGACGTGTGAAGCTACTACAGTACCACAAGTGTCACTTGCACAGTATCATAAGAAAACACAATACACAGATATACTAAAAATAAAGGTACTTTATTTTTATGACAATATGCCAAAGAATCTCAGTGAGTACCCTCAGTATGAGGATAGCAATTATACACAAGTTATATGTACACAATACCAAAAATATGCAGTATAGTCTTAGAAAACAGTGCAAACAATGTATAGTTACAATAGGATGCAATGGGAACACATAGGGATAGGGGCAACACAAACCATATACTCCAAAAGTGGAATGTGAACCACGAATGGACCCCAAACCTATGTGACGTTGTAGAGGGTCGCTGGGACTATCAGAAAATAGTGAGAGTTAGAAAATTAGCCCTCCCCAAGACCCTGAAAAGTGAGTGCAAAGTGCACTGAAGTTCCCCAAAAGACAAAGAAGTCGTGATAGAGGAATAATGCAGGAAAGACACCAACCAACAATGAAACAACTGTGGATTTCCAATCTAGGGTACCTGTGGAACAAGGGGACCAAGTCCAAAAGTCACAAGCAAGTCGGAGATGGGCAGATGCCCAGGAAATGCCAGCTGCGGGTGCAAAGAAGCTTCTACTGGACAGAAGAAGCTGCGGTTTCTGCAGGAACCAAAAGGGCTAGAGACTTCCCCTTTGGTGGACGGATCCCTTTTGCCGTGGAGAGTCGTGCAAAAGTGTTTTCCTGCCAAAAGAACGCCAACAAGCCTTGCTAGCTGCAAATCGTGCGGTTAGCATTTTTGGATGCTGCTGAGCCCCAGGAGGGACCAGGAGGTCGCAAATTGGACCAGAAGAGAGAGGAGACGTCGAGCAAGAAAAGGAGCCCTCTCTGAAGCAGGTAGCACCCGGAGAAGTGCCAGAAAAAGGCACTACAAGGATGTGTGAAACGGTGCTCGCCGAAGTTGCACAAAGGAGTCCCACGTCGCCGGAGACCAACTTAGAAAGTCGTGCAATGCAGGTTAGAGTACCGTGGACCCAGGCTTGGCTGTGCACAAAGGATTTCCGCCAGAAGTGCACAGGGGCCGGAGTAGCTGCAAAAGTTGCAGTTCCCAGCAATGCAGTCTAGCGAGGTGAGGCAACGACTTACCTCCACCAAACTTGGACTTAAGAGTCACTGGACTGTGGGAGTCACTTGGACAGAGTTGCTGGATTCGAGGGACCTCGCTCGTCGTGCTGAGAGGAGACCCAAGGGACCAGTCATGCAGCTTTTTGGTGCCTGCGGTAGCAGGGGGAAGATTCCGTCGACCCACGGGAGATTTCTTCAGAGCTTCTGGTGCAGAGGGGAGGCAGACTACCCCCACAGCATGCACAAGCAGGAAAACAGTTGAGAAGGCGGCAGGATCAGCGTTACAGAGTTGCAGTAGTCGTCTTTGCTACTATGTTGCAGTTTTGCAGGCTTCCAGCGCGGTCAGCAGTCGATTCCTTGGCAGAAGGTGAAGAGAGAGATACAGAGGAACTCTGATGAGCTCTTGCATTCGTTATCTAAAGTTTCCCCAGAGACAGAGACCCTAAATAGCCAGAAAAGAGGGTTTGGCTACCTAGGAGAGAGGATAGGCTACTAACACCTGAAGGAGCCTATCAGAAGGAGTCTCTGACGTCACCTGGTGGCACTGGCCACTCAGAGCAGTCCAGTGTGCCAGCAGCACCTCTGTTTCCAAGATGGCAGAGGTCTGGAGCACATTGGAGGAGCTCTGGACACCTCCCAGGGGAGGTGCAGGTCAGGGGAGTGGTCACTCCCCTTTCCTTTGTCCAGTTTCGCGCCAGAGCAGGGCTAAGGGGTCCCTGAACCGGTGTAGACTGGCTTATGCAGAATTGGGCACAAATGTGCCCAAGAAAGCATTTCCAGAGGCTGGGGGAGGCTACTCCTCCCCTGCCTTCACACCATTTTCCAAAGGGAGAGGGTGTAACACCCTCTCTCAGAGGAAGTCCTTTGTTCTGCCATCCTGGGACAAGCCTGGCTTGACCCCAGGGGGGCAGAAACCTGTCTGAGGGGTTGGCAGCAGCAGAAGCTGCAGTGAAACCCCTGAAAAGGCAGTTTGGCAGTACCAGGGTCTGTGCTACAGACCACTGGGATCATGGGATTGTGCCAACAATGCCAGGATGGCATAGAGGGGGCAATTCCATGATCTTAGACATGTTACATGGCCATATTCGGAGTTACCATTGTGAAGCTACATATAGGTAGTGACCTATATGTAGTGCACGCGTGTAATGGTGTCCCCACACTCACAAAGTTCAGGGAATTGGCCCTGAACAATGTGGGGGCACCTTGGCTAGTGCCAGGGTGCCCTCACATTAAGTAACTTTGCACCTAATCTTTACCAGGTAAAGGTTAGACATATAGGTGACTTATAAGTTACTTAAGTGCAGTGTAAAATGGCTGTGAAATAACGTGGACGTTATTTCACTCAGGCTGCAGTGGCAGGCCTGTGTAAGAATTGTCAGAGCTCCCTATGGGTGGCAAAAGAAATGCTGCAGCCCATAGGGATCTCCTGGAACACCAATACCCTGGGTACCTCAGTACCATATACTAGGGAATTATAAGGGTGTTCCAGTAAGCCAATGTAAATTGGTAAAATTGGTCACTAGCCTGTTAGTGACAATTTGAAAAGAAATGAGAGAGCATAACCACTGAGGTTCTGGTTAGCAGAGCCTCAGTGAGACAGTTAGGCATCACACAGGGAACACATACCTATAGGTCACAAACTTATGAGCACTGGGGTCCTGACTAGCAGGGTCCCAGTGACACATAACAAACATACTGAAAACATAGGGTTTTCACTATGAGCACTGGGCCCTGGCTGGCAGGATCCCAGTGAGACAGTGAAAACACCCTGACATACACTCACAAACAGGCCTAAAGTGGGGGTAACAAGGCTAGAAAGAGGCTACTTTCTCACAACGCCCAATAAAACCATTTCTGGGAAATTCATTAGTACGGAGTCCATCATGGCTGACAGCATCTCGAGAACTCTATGCCAGTATAAAAGGAGAGTGGGGCAAGACCAAAGCATAGCAAGCAAATTGCTATCTAATTGCATACAGCAAGGACAAATGCAGCTGCAGCTCCCTGGTATATTTTAGTAATTTGAGCAGTTGTAAGGTAGGCTCAGTTCCAAATTTTAAATTCAATATAATTAAAATGGGAGCTACTGAATATTCCAGGTTAATCTCCCAGTTATCAATGTGTCCCAAACTGTATGCCACAGGTTTTAAAATGTTTAGAAACATAATAAAAATGTTGCAGTTGCTTTCTCTCTAAGATAGCTTGGGTAAATTTGGTTAGGGTGGATGCCCTTGACACCATGCTCAAGGGCATTAATTTACTATTGAACAAGGACATAATGTGCCACCTGAATGTAGCATTCCTAGTGGCAATCACATAAAGCCCATAATGAATAGATAGTGCTATGTAGAAAATAGCAAATAAACCAACTGATAAAGTAGTCTTGTATGGCCTCTCCTTGGATGTGTCCATACAATTGACTTTTTGCCTTGATATTTTGACCCTTTGTCCTGAATTTTTGTCCTGAATTTTGACACTTTGTCATGATTTTTGTAACAGCCCTGTCCAGAATTTGCCTCCATAGCTGGTGGTCACCCTAACTGTGCTCCTTTGTATGTGTTGGGAGTAGCTAAGCTGCACCATATGCTTTAACTGTGTGCCTGGCAGCGGTGCAGGGGCTGCTGCTTCCTGGAGACCAATCATCAGGCAAGCTGAGCCTCAAGCCACACCCTCGATGAGTCTTCCTATCCTATCTTCAGGCTGTCCCGCTCTAGTCCATGCATTGTCACTGAACTGGATTTGGAACAGTGGAGTCTTCACCCCCCTGGTCTTTGGAAATCTGCCACATATGATTGGCACCAAATATCAGACCATTCCGTATTCGCTCATTGGATCTGACACACTGACAGCACCATAGGCTTGCCTCTGGGACACACAGGTGCATTGTTCCAGATTCTGATCTGAAAATACCCACCTACCCCATGGAATTTCAGGAAGCATTAACTTAAAGCAATTATTTTGGGAATCATTATGGAATCCTTCAATGGGTCCGACCGGAAGACTTGATCCGTAGGGCCTCTGTAAAGTGAGGCATAACCAGCTATTTGTATCCTGGTGCCCACTGGTGCCAGCTGGCGGTTGTTAACCTGTATAATTTCCCTTGATTTTATGTCCGGTGCGCAGAAACCCACGTGCCACAACAGGATCTAGCTGGCTTGTTTATTACTAGTGTCCATAGTAGCAAAATCGTTTGTATTAAGTATTTTAACCTCGTCTCTGCTCAAAAGAATTCCTGAGCCCATGGGCCAGTTTCAGATTACGTTTGATGATGTAAAAGCCAGGAAGTTTCAGCCTGTATGTGCTAAAAATATATTTTTAAATACACCTTTCTGCCCTTCTGTCGCTCTGAATGAAAAGAATTCACAGGGCAGCCTTTGGTTCCCTGTGACAAGTGCTGTCAGACTATCAGTTAAGAGGGAAACTGGAAACCCTCGTGACGCAGGCCATCGTCTCACTGTGACGCAGTGGGGGCGGATTTGATGCATGATTGACCGCATAAAATGGAGGCAGGTGGGAGGGAGGCATAGCTCGGTTTTGGATCGACAATTCCAGAAGGCCAGGCGCTGATCCAGAGCCAGTCACCCGGCACGAGCTGAGCTCCGGTCGGCAGTGGCTTGAACACCTATGTGTCTTAATGATGCTGTCGTAGGGCCTAAAAATTTGGTTCTTGCTTGTTTAGCACTACTTGTCTTTTTGCGTGTTTTTACCACCTTCGAAAATAATTTCGAGTCATTAAACAAAATTTGGCGATGGCAGCGCTACCTTTGAATCACATGTCACCAACAAATCGGACCCTCGGTAAACTTACAGTTTTGTTGCCGATAGACACAGGTCTATTTTTACTAGGAATAAAGTTAAAAGAGAGAGGGCCTGGGTTTATAAGTACACTCCATTGAGAGGGACGCCCCCATATTGAATTTAATTTACAAACAAGCAGAAAAGGGTGTGCCATAAAAATAGACCAAGGGCCTGAGTACGAGTATGGCGGTTGAAAACCCGACCGCAAGACCCGCGGTGAGGAGACTGTTGGCGAGGTGGTGGTCTCTCTACCGGCCCTATTACAACTTTCCCACTGGGCTGATGGGCAGGAAATAAGGTTCCCCCTCGTCAGCTCAGTGGGAAAGGTGCTGCAACATTGTTCCTTGCTCATAATTGAGCCAGCAGCAATGCTGACACACGTAGGGTGCACCAGAGCCCTTGAAATTACCACTGTCTGCATGTGCATTTCAAGGGTGCATGAAAAGGCTGGCAGAGAGCAAGGTTGTAATCAGCAGGATGGCGCTGAGTTTAGCGCTGCCCTGGCAGATGAAAACCAGGACCGCCGTCAGCCTGTCGGGATCACTGATCCTGGCGGGCATGGCAGTAGGTTGGTGGGTCTGCCCACCAACCTCATAATGTGGTAGTCAGACCAACACAGCCGCGGTGGTCAGACCACCACCGCAAGTCTGGCTGTCTTGAGACCGCCAGCCTTGTATTCGGGCCCCGTTGCTTTGAAAGAGAACAGACCTTCAGGGAAAGTCGGGAAACCTTTGGAACTCCCAATCTATTTTTTTTTTAATTTGAAAAAAATACAGTATTTTAAAAACAGCCAGAATAGCATTTTTCTTGGGCCCACAGCTTTAGACTGATATTTGAAATACAAATTAAATTTAATTCAAAAAGAAAAAAAACACATATGTACAAGAGAGGAGTCCTCATTGAACAATGGTGTAAGGGTATAGGAAGGCATAAAACAGTCGCCAAATTATGTAAAATGGTGCACTTGATTCAGTTGGCACTAGGCAGCATGCAGATACAAAGGGGTCTGCGCCAGGTGGACTGCAGACACAACAATTCGTCATATTAAATATGTAGCTTCCCCATTGAGATCTGGATTTTTCTCAAGAACTGGGGTGAGCGCAGCATTCAAAGGTGACCAGAAGTTTGAAACCTCTAGTCCAGCTGTGAATGCAGAGAGGCTGGCAGCAATTTAAGGAGAGGTTGGAGAGGTTTTGGGTAGCCCAATATCCATAGAAAATATTAGGGGGTGAAACCACAGCTCCCCTCCCAAAGCCTCAATGAGACCTCAGGAACCTCAATCGCTGGGGCAGATATTTTAAAAGTGGGTAGAGCAGAGCACGGTCCCTCTCTCCAGTCATCAAAGAGGCCCTTTGGGGAGATAAGTTTGTCTTTACTCAGTCCTCTTCCTGGCTCACACAGGCTCCCAGCCAATCACCATGCTGCTGACAGCAGCGTTGTGATTGGTCTGAGCGGCCTGCTTCACCGCTCAGACTGGGAGTGGGAGCCTGGGCATGTTATCCCCTCAGCTGTGTAAATCAACCGGGAAGAGAACATTCAAAGTGCGCACATCTGTTTGGATGGCCCAACGTGGCCGGCCAAACAGACATTTGCACTTTGTGCAGCAAAAGCTCTCCCGCAGCCCCCTCCCTCCAGCCCAGTCCCGCATCTTACTCCCAGGAAAAATAAAATGATAATAACATTGAGTTATTATCATTTGATTTTTCCTTTCCCCACAATCCAGTGGAGCAACGCTCCTGGGCCTTAGCGGAGGAGCAGCCCCTGCTTCCCTACTTTTCTGATGCCTCAGGGCCACAAAGACTTCACCCCAGAGAAAAAAATCCCTGAGCATTGGAAAATAGATGCAAAGCCTGCAAAAATCGTCGCAGCACCTGCCTTGTGGTAAAAAAATTGCCACATCGCCTACCGGATCGAAGCAGCGCCTGCTCCTTTTACCAGCGTGTCAAGGATTTTCAACGCCTCATCCCTGGATGTCAAAATATCCCTGCATCGCAGTAAGGAACCAAGGCTGTGCTCCTGGAAATCAACTCATCACCTTGCAGCATGGAAAAAAAAGAGACATCATCTGTGCCGCTCTGAGAAATCTGACATTGCGCCTTATTTTCCAGTGCATCTCCTCCTCTTCGGCCCATTTGTTGTTATTTTTGTAGCATCCCAGGTACTGAGTGTTACAAGGATATAACCACTGATTCCTAAGGATTGAGACTCATTTAAACTTTTAAAAAGTGATATCTTGGCTTGTGCATATTGGATTTTTGTTGTTTTTATCTTATTTTATTCAGATAAAAATGAGCTATTTTTCCAAACTGGTGTGGAGTACTTTTTGTGGTGTTTTCACTGTGCTACTGTATGAATTATTGCACAAATACTTTACATATTGGCTTCTAAGTTAAGCCTGCCTGCTCTGTGCCAAGCTACCAGAGGATGAGCATAGGAGAATTTGGATTTTGTTGTCACTTACCCTGACTATCATTGTAGTCCCTACTTTAACTACTACCCATTAGAGACCTCAATTTCTAACATAGGTGATCAGCAATGAGACTTGTGTTTGTGCAGTGCCATACAATAGCTACATGTACGCTACCCACCCACAGTCAAAGGTCAATTTGATTTGCTTTATTTTTCTGCAATTTTCCCTGCTTTGCATCTTTTAAAATCCTATACATCATGTCTCTTGCAGGGTCCACAAGTTGAGCTGGGGAGTTTGACCTGGCTAAGCTGGAGCAGGCTTAGTGACGGTGACCCGAGGAACCCAACCCCCAGGTTCATTGTGGTTTCCCTGCAGGACAGGTAAGTGTTATGTGCTTCCACCCTGTGGCACTGCTAATTACCTCCAGTATTACATCACTCATCACATGTTCTATGATGCTATTGATAACATCACTGCAACCTCTGAAATCGCATCATTGATGACAACACTGAGCATGGCGGCGCATGAATTATAGTTACTTTAGAGCACAAGTTATACTTGCATGAGATAACTATAACCTCTTTAATGCATACACCATTCCTCTGGCCAGCGTCATCCATACACGTCTACTTTCTCCTACGCTAATGACACGCAACCCAAACTCTCCAACTTGGCAAGACCCTCAAGATAAGAAACAGGTTTCCTGCCTGCATGACTGAAGTTGCTAACTGGATAAAAGCCAACTGTCTGAAGCTTAACACCACCATAACAGAAGTAGAGATCTTTGGTAAGAACACCTCGCCATAGAACTCCAACTGGTGTCTGGTAAAACATGGACTCACAACCAAGATCCATCACCAGAAATCTCAGAATCATCATCAACAGCAACTTGGGAATGACTACACAAGTCAATGCTATCATTGTATCATGCTTTCACATGCTGAAGATCCTGAGGACGATCTTAAGTGGCTCCCAAGCAACACAAGAAAAACTGTCACTCACCCCCTAGTTGCGAGCAAGTTGGATTACAGGAACACCCTTTTCACTGAATTACCAAGCAACTTAGCAGAAGACTACGAACCATCCAGTATCTTTAACCTCATGGTTCTCAAATCCTCAGAGTTAGTGAGATGCTCAAAAGAGTCCACCTCCAGGCAGAACCACAACTGTATGCCATTGTAGCCTAAATCATTACTGTGGCCAGGTGATAGAAGGGTATTATGGTATGGAATATCTGAGAAGGAGACCTGAAACAAAAGCAATATTGTTAGAAATGGTGTTCTCTTGTTCCAGTAATTACCAAACATCTCCCTATATATTTCCCCAGACGCTTTTCACCTGTAAAGAGAAGTCTAGTTGGCTCAATCCTTAATTCAAACTCCTCGGCTATTAGGATCACCTTGGATTATACCTAAAATATAAACATGTCCTTATTCAATGAAACCTCAACTAGACAAGTTTTCTTTTTTCAGAATAATAAATATTCTTGAACCATTCTTGTAGACATACTGCAGGGATTGTTCAAAGGCGCGTCAAAGTTCACAGCAGAGAGGGGTCTCTTGATCTCCAATAAAATGAAATGAAGTTTGTCTTTGATTTTATTTACATTAGTCAGATTTTTAGGGATAACGTTCCAATGAACTGTCAAGAACAATTGCTCCCAGTGTTGAGGAGATATTTCTCTTATGTTATTAATTATTTTTTTAAATCCAAAAACAAAACAAAACTAATTTATTATGGATTTATTCCTGTAACCTTTTAAAATTTGAACTGCTTGAGACTGAACTTAGATTTGTTAGTTTGCATTTACCAATACAGAGTCTTTGTGGGCCCTGACCCCAAAATGCAGCTCAAAAAGATCTTTTTCAATCTTAAAATCAAAAATAGTCTTGAACTTGAATCATCGTCGGAGAGCTTAAGAGCTAGGTAGCACAAGAGCAATTTTACCTGGAGTTCAGTCCGGGCTCAAAATACCTTAGAAAATTCTTCCTTGATGACAGGAGTTCAAACATGCTTTCTATCTCCCTGGATGACTGAGGATAATGTGCAATGTGCATAGGGCAGGGCTGTCTTTTATAGCAAGTCCCTGCCCAAGATGGCATGGTTTTTCTTTAAATTCATTCATCATAGGCGCATTCAATCAGATGTCATGTCAGATGATCTCACACTTGGATGCTAGGCGTGGCCACTTTAATTATGCAATTGTGTGGCTGCAATGGTTTTTGCATAATTAGAGATTTGTGCATTTGCTACATAATTCATTATCTGCTTCATAATCTGCAGATTTTAACAAAAAAATTGCTTCTAGCTCAAATGATTCAGAAGTTACTAAAAATGCAGTGACATGTATTGTCTCGTGGTGGAAGGCTCTTTGCAAAGCTGTACTGGTCACCATTCTGTTGCTTAATGTTATATTTGGGTGTGAAGTTGGTACTAGTGGGGTGCAACCAGTGCCCAGAGAGGGTTAGCAAATTTAAAAATGAGAAAATAAATAAGTAATACCATTACAAAATGTGCTGCATTATACAGCGTAAGTCACCTTTTTCTTTCTGCATAATTTTCTCAACCATGCCTTATAATTTGGCCTTCTTCTACCGCATAATTCCAGTGGTCCTGATGTTAGGTAACTACCTCATCTAGAATTTGCTGCTGTTGTGACATACAACACAACTTTCCACATTGCACTCACATTGCATCACACTTCAGGGAGCTCCACTGGCTCCCAATACACAAATCACACTCATTTAGAACTTTTCACACAAACACTAAACACTAAAGGCACTACACAACTGATGCTCCACCTTAAATGAACAGTTGCATCTCCTCCCACCAAGCACCCGGAAACCTCAGTTCAGCAGGATTCCCACTCACACACATCCCACTTGAACACAGAACCAGGGGCCAGATGTAGGTAGCCTTTTGCGCCTCGCAAACGGCGAAAAACGCTGTTTACGAGGCGCAAAAGGGCTCACGCGATGCAGAAACACATTTTGCGAGTCGGTACCGACTCGCAAAATGTGATTCTGACTCGCAAATAGGAAAGGGTGTTCCCTTCCTACTTGCGACCGCATCGCGATGTAGAGTTGATTTGTGACCGCGAAAGCGGTCGCAAATCAACTCGCAGTTACCATCCACTTGAAGTGGATGGTAACTCATTCGCAAATGGGAAGGGTTCCCCATGGGACCCCTTCCCCTTTGTGAATGCCCCAAAAAATATTTTTTCAGAGCAGGCAGTGGTCCTATGGACCACTGCCTACTCTGAAAAAACCGAAACTTCCTTTAAGGAAAACGGGCTGCAAAAAGAATTTAAAAAACTGCTTTATTAAGAAAGCAGTCACAGACATGGTGGTCTGCTGTTCCCAGCAGGCCACCATCCCCGTGAGTGCCTAGACTCGCTACGCGGTCGCAAACTGCGACCCACCTCATAAATATTCATGAGGTGGGTCTTTGCGACCCCATAGCTAGTCGCAGAAGGTGTCTAATCAAATCAAATCATTAACATTTATAAAGCGCGCTACTCACCCGTGCGGGTCTCAAGGCGCTAGGGGAAAGGGGGGGTTACTGCTGCTCGAATAGCCAGGTTTTTAGGAGTCTCCGGAAAGCGGAGTGGTCCTGGGTGGTCCTGAGGCTGGTGGGGAGGGAGTTCCAGGTCTTGGCCGCCAGGAAGGAGAAAGATCTCCCACCCGCCGTGGAGCGGCGGATGCAAGGGACGGCAGCGAGTGCGAGGCCAGAGGAACGGAGGAGGCGGGTGGGGACGTAGAAGCTGAGGCGTCGGTTGAGGTATTCCGGTCCCTTGTTGTGGAGGGCTTTGTGTGCGTGGGTGAGAAGTCGAAAGGTGATCCTTTTGCTGACTGGGAGCCAATGCAGGTGTCTTAGGTGTGCGGAGATGTGGTTGTTGCGGGGTACGTCGAGGATGAGGCGGGCCGATGCATTTTGAATGCGTTGCAGGCGATTTTGGAGTTTGGCTGTGGTCCCGGCGTAGAGGGTGTTGCCGTAGTCCAGGCGGCTCGTGACGAGGGCGTGGGTCACGGTTTTTCTAGTGTCGGCGGGGATCCAGCGGAAGATCTTGCGGAGCATGCGGAGGGTGAGGAAGCAGGCGGAGGACACAACGTTGACTTGCTTGGTCATGGTGAGAAGAGGGTCCAAGATGAAGCCGAGGTTGCGGGCGTGGTCTGTGGGGGTCGGTGCGGTGCCGAGGGCTGTGGGCCACCAGGAGTCGTCCCAGGCGGACGGGGTGTTGCCGAGGATGAGGACTTCCGTTTTTTCAGAGTTCAGCTTTAGGCGGCTGAGCCTCATCCAATCTGCGACGTCCTTCATACCCTCTTGAAGGTTGGTCTTGGCGCTGGCGGGGTCCTTGGTGAGGGAGAGTATAAGTTGGGTGTCGTCGGCGTAGGAGGTGATGATGATGTCGTGCTTGCAAACGATGTTGGCGAGGGGGCTCATGTAGACATTGAAGAGTGTCGGGCTGAGTGATGAGCCTTGAGGTACGCCGCAGATGATCTCGGTGGGTTCTGAGCGAAACGGAGGGAGGTAAACTCTTTGGGAACGGTTTGAGAGGAAGGAGGCGATCCAGTCCAGGGCCTGGCCTTGGATCCCGGTGGAGCGGAGGCGGGTGATTAGGGTGCGGTGACAGACGGTGTCGAAGGCAGCCGAGAGGTCGAGGAGAATGAGGGCGACTGTTTCACCGTTGTCCATCAGGGTTCTGATGTCGTCAGTGACTGAGATGAGGGCGGTTTCCGTGCTGTGGTTGGTTCGGAATACGGTTTGTGAAGGGTCGAGCATGTTGTTGTTTTCCAGGAAGGTGGTCAGCTGTTTGTTGACGGTCTTCTCTATTACCTTGGCTGGGAAAGGCAGAAGAGAGATGGGGCGGAAGTTTTTCAGGTCGCTTGGGTCAGCCGTAGGTTTCTTTAGTAGGGCGTTGACTTCGGCGTGTTTCCAGCATTCGGGGAAGGTAGCAGAAGAAAAAGAAGAGTTGATGACGGTCTGGAGGTGCGGGCGATGATGTCGTCGGCTTTGTTAAAGATGAAGTGAGGGCAGGGGTCCGAAGGGGCGCCGGAGTGGATAGAGTTCATGATGGATTTGGTTTCTTCAGTGTTGATGTGGGTCCAGTTGTTGAGGGTAATGGCCGGGGGTGCGGGTTCGGTGGTGTTCGAAGCTGTCGTGGAGGTCGCTGATCTTGCGATGGAAGAAAGTGGCGAGGGATTCGCACAAATCCTGTGAGGGCGTGACGGCGTTGGCGTTGGGGTTGGAGAACTCCTTGACGATGCTGAAGAGTTCTCTGCTGTTGTGGCTGTTGTTGTCCAGTCTGTCGGTGAAAAAGTTCCTTTTAGCAGCGCAGATCAGGTGGTGGTGTTCGCGGGTAGCGTTCTTGAGGGCGGTCATGTTGTCAGCGGTGTGGTCCTTGCGCCAGGCCTTCTCGAGGGCGCGACAAGTTTTCTTTGATTCTTTGAGGGTGTCAGAGAACCAGAGAGGTTTTTTGGTGTTGGTCTGTCGATGCGTGCGTTTGAGGGGAGCAAGGTTGTCTGCGCAGTTGGAGATCCAGTTTGTGAGGCTGAGGGCTGCGTCGTTGGGGTCGGTGGTGAGGGTGGGTTGGTTGTCGGCGAGTGCGGAGAAGAGTTGTTCTTCGGGGATCTTGTTCCACTGTCGACGAGGGATGGGTTGAGTGCGGAGGTGGCGGGTCTCGCGTCGGAATGTGAAGTGGACACAGCTGTGGTCGGTCCAGTGTAGAGCGGAGGTGTGGCTGAAGAAGACGTGTTTGCAGGCGCGGACGGGCGCAGACGGGCTTGCCTCTGGTGCGCCTCCGGCGCGCCAGCGGCGCGGTCGCGCAGCGGCCGCCATATGAGGTAGGGGGGGGGGAGGGTGGGAGGGGTCAGCTGGGGGCGAATGTGAGCTTGGGGGCGGGGGCGTGCAGGAGGTCGCGGCGGGAAAGTGCGAGGGAGGGGGGACAGGTAGAGTGAGAAGAGCTGGGGGAGGGGGGTTTAAGGGTGGAGGGGGGTGAGTGTTAGGAGGTTTAGGAGATTAGGGAGAGAGATAGGAGTAGGGTTGTGAAGATAGGGGAGGGGGGTTGTAGAGGTGGGTTAGGGTGAGAGTTAGAGTGAGAGGATAGGAAGATAGGTAATAGAGGGGGTGGCGGGAAGGGGGGAGAGATAGAGAAATAGATAGAGAAAATGGATAGATAGAGAAGTCGATAGAGAAATAGATAGAGAGATAGGTAGATAGGAGGAGGTGGAGAGTGAGGGAGTTAGATAGTGAGATAGAGAGATAGAGAGATAGGTGGATAGGAGGAGAGAGGGAGGTAGATAGCGAATGGGTTAGATAGGGGTGATAGAGAGGGGGAGGCGAGTGAGGGAGGGGGATGAGGCAGGAGCAGGATGGCAGGCGCGGGGAGAAGAAGACGGAGGAGGCAGAGGAGCCGAAGACAGAAGATAGAAGACAGAAGAGAGAAGAACAGAAGACCGGAAGAGCAGAAGAACAGAAGACCGGAAGAACAGAAGAACAGAAGAACAGAGGACTGGAAGAACAGAAGAACAGAAAACCGGAAGAACAGAAGAGAACAGAAGAGCAGAAGAGCAGGAGTCCAGAAGAACACCGAACACAGAAGAGCAGAAGTTCAGAGAAGAGCAGAAGATCACAGATGAAGATACGAAGAACAGAAGGCAGAAGACAGGCATAAGACCTCAGAAGAAGATGAAGAAGAAGAGAGGCGACAGGAGAACAGAGGACCGGAAGAACAGAAGAACAGAAGACCGGAAGAACAGAAGAACAGAGGACCGGAAGAACAGAAGAACAGAAGAACAGAAGAACGGGAGTCCAGAAGAACACCGAACACAGAAGAGCAGAAGTTCACAGAAGAGCAGAAGATCACAGATGAAGATACGAAGAACAGAAGGCAGAAGACAGGCAGAAGACCTCAGAAGAAGATGAAGAAGAAGAGAGGCTACAGGAGAGGCAGAGAAGCACACAGAAGAAGAGAGAAGACGGGGAGAAGAAGAGTACAGAAGAAGATTACAGATGAGGAGCGAGCAGGAAGAACAGAGAAGAAGAAAAGAAGAAAAGAACCAGGAGAGAGGGTGAGTAGCGCAGGGCAGGGCGAGGGGCTGGGAGGTGGGGGGTACTTACTGTGAGGTGGGTCTCAGGAACTCAGGAACCTGGAGGAGCTGGAGGAGCTGCAGCGGCAGGGGGAGCGACCTACCCTTGGGTCTGAGACACCTTTCTGCATTTCCTTTAGCGAGTTGCAAATTGCGAGTCGCTGGGACTCGCAATTTGCAACTCGCAAACGGAAACCTACCTACATCTGGCCCCAGATCTCTTCTATCGCTCCTAAAGTGTGGAACGACCTGCCTCTGAATATCAGCGCTTCCTCCTTTCTTCTTGAATTCTGCAAGAAACTGGCTTTTCAATTAACCAATCTACCCAAGGCAGGGATAGGCACATACACCTGCTGTACAGATGAGAATCCTTGCCAGTGATAGTGTACCTTACAATTATACATACCATGACCCGCTTGGTACTCCTTATCCATCCATGGCCCCTAAAAACATAACAACCCCTTATTTTTTAAATGACATAACGAAATATATGTACATGTCGCTTAAAACGCCCAGTGTTCCCTCGGTTCCTAAAAGGGCCTGTGTGGTTCTTACTTGAATGATAATGACTGAATGTTAAAGGTATTGCGTGGTAATGGTTGCATAGTAAATGAGGAGGCATCAGACCAGTTTGTTCAATGAGGTTTGTGCCATTTATCCAAAAGTCTTTGGACCTGATTCACAAACTGCACTTTGTAGTAGGTTATGTACTACTACAAAAGGTACTACAAAATGCAATTCACAAGCTATGTGCAGAGTTTTATGACTCAAAACTCTCTATAGTTATGTGTACAGAGTTCTCTGCTATGATTGTGGAGTCTCCAAATGTAGACAACTCCGCACACATAAGTATAGTTCTTGAATGGTTTGTGAATACCTAAAAGTCGTAAACTTCTACAAAAGTGTAAGTTTACGTTCGTGATTTAAGCCCTTTGTCTGTTCCCTCTCGGGTATGTCTTGACCTCTGATAACTGATTTGACATTTTATCCAGAGCCCATAAGTTCCTTGATGGGAATGACTTACTGAAGGCCAAATTGTCCACTTGCCTTCAAGTGTAATCAAAACTACAAAGCCAAAGCAGACCGGCATACTGTAAGTGAGGCGAGAGCACCTTCTGCTTACCACTAACATTATGGAGCACTCTACAACTAAGGGAATTAAAACATACAGGAGCAACCCCCCTCACCTTGGTATCCCGGGAGCCCACGTAGTCATATATACACACAAATTTTACAAAGTGTGGTGAGGGACCCTCTTTTTGCAATATACCCACATTACAGGAACACTGTAGGTGGTTGATCGGTGCAGCAGGAAGGAGCCAGATTGTGGAATAAGTTACCAGAAGATTTTATAAAGATTGAATGTTGGCTAGCGGGATCATATAGGTGTTAAAAAAATTTGCTTAGGAACCCTATACACTGTATGGGACATTCACTATGTCTTACCTGCCAACCTCTGAATAAAGCCTTGTTAAATCTGCCTTGAGGGAGTAGGCCAACTCACAGTGAGAGAGTTCTAGAAGAATTCCCTGCAGGATGACATTGTCTAGGAAAGGATATCACGGATGTGCAGAAAGGACAAAGAACTTTGACCAACTAGCATAGCCTCTAAGAGAGGGGTTGCGCTGCTGAGGGAAGACAAATGTAAATGTAAATGAGGCACCCGCACAACCACTCAGGGCACCTGCTGGAGGGCAGCAGCATGCCCCAGAAGACTCCCAGTGCAAGAAGAAAATATACACCTCAGAGGCTTCCAAGAGGGAGGGGACAGAGGCTGAGGTGAAGAAGGGCACCTGATTGATCTGCCTGACAGGGCCAGACATATGCGTTGTGCCCTGGAGAAGAGGACACCTCCAACAGTAATGGTTACAGAAGGGTTGCCAGCCACTCTACAATGAAGGGAATTAAAACATGCAAATGATTCAGAGCATCTTAGGAAGTAAACTTGAGTCTGACTTTATTTATGCCTTGTCTTTCTAGTGAGATATATGTATTTAGGGTAAGTATGTACACAGTAGTTTATACAGCACATCTAGAGAAAAGGTAGGTGAGCACTGTACATGGTCGAAATAAAAAAATACAATCATCATGTGAAAGGAAAGTTAGCTGAGTTGTAAATGGCAAATGAATTGCAATATAGCGTCCTTTAAAGGAGTAAGTCTAATTATTTCTTAAGTTGGAGCAGTGTCAGGTCATTCCCTACGGAGACAGGGATGTTGTTCCAGATCATGAGTGTGTAGATAGAAAAGGCCTGCTGCCTTGTTATTTCTTTTTTACACTTCTTGGTGTGCAGTCTGATGCTGTCCTAGCTGAGGGTGTGACAAGAACCACTAGAGATGGTGAGCTTGTTTGCAAGATAAGCAGGAGCACATGTCAAGTTCACCTTGTAAGTGATGCAGGTGGTTTTGAAGATGCTGTGAGTCGCCAAGAGGAGCTAAGGAAGTTCGATCAGAATAGGGATAATGTGATCGTATTTCTTCAGGCCCCGGATGAGACGTCCTGTGGCACGCAGGATGCCTTTAAGGCACGCATCTGTGAAGTCTGGGAAGCCATGGAGCATGGCGTTACCACTATCCAGCTGCGATTCAAGAGTTCAAGGGCTTTAACAGTAGTTCTGAAGTCACTTTCTGAAAGAAAAGGTTTCACTTTCTTTAGAAGAACTGGGTCCTGGCCATCTTTGGCAATGTGCTCACTGAGAGTGAGGTTGGTGTGCAGGGTGAATCAAATTGACTTTGCATATGGTGAAAGTAGGGGTTTGAAACCATCTAGATTCATGTCATTGAGCGGGGTTTCTACTATTTCTTATGTGTTGTTTTAGGCAAATAATAGGAATTCTGTCTTGCATGGGTTATGCTTTAGGTATTCCCTGGACAACTAGGTCTGGATGATGTGAAGGCCGTATTTGAGGCACTGAATGTCCGTCTGAAGCAGAGGAGACTTTTAAGTAGAGTTGTGTATCTTCAGTATACTGGTAACTCTTGATGCTGTGTCTGCAAGTAGCACATCCAGTGGCTTCATGTACAGGTTGAAGATGTTATGAGACAGTATGGAATACTGGGGGACTCCACAGCTTAAGGGGATATTTTGGAACCTGAAGGTGCCCCTCTGAAAGAAACTGATCTTGGTTGAAAAGGTAGGAGGAGAATATTGCCAGTGAATCCCATTCAATACTCTAGGCTGTGTATGAGGATGGGATGGTTAACTGTGTTAGAGATAGCTGAGAGGCCCAGCAATATCAGGAGGCTGGGTCATTTTGAACTGTGATTAGGAAGCTATGATGTGTAAGGAAGAGGTTTACATGCTGCAACTTTATCTGAATTTAGACTGGTAGTCATGCAGGACAAAGTTAGCATGGATGTGATCTTGGAAGATCAATGGTCTTGCCGATGAACTGTAGGTGAGTGAAGAACCAGTATTTGGTGAGGTCATCTGGGTCCATTGTAAGTTTTTCTTAGGAGTGTGAAAACCGGGTCTGTCTTGAGATCTTCTGAAAGGATGCCTTAAATGAGGGAAGCTTGACCAATATGGAGTAGGGGTGAAAAAGTGAGCCCAGAGAGAGCTCTGATGAAGGATGAGGATAAGAAATCATCTTCAAAAGAAGTGGGTTTCAAAGAGTTCAGTATATCGGTGGGATTTGCAAGAGATAAGGCTTTGATGGCTGACCATTGTGAGATTCTATGGTAAAGGATGGGCATAAGAGTTTAAGTAGGCTTGGTGTTGTTGGATCCTGTTGGTCTGGTATTGTTCACTGAAGGAGAGGTTGATGGCATTGCATTTTTCTCAATAGTTGAGTCTAGCAGAGTGTTAATACAGTGTTTTATTTTCCTGAAAAGCATGCTGCTTCTGTTGATAGCTTCATTGATAGTGTTGGTATAATACTTTGCTTTGGCTGATTTGATGACCTGTTCGTCTGCTGCACGTAGGAACTTCATTATCATTAGGTCAACAAGAGTTCTGTTTTTATTTCATTTTCTTTCTTGTATGCATGTTGATCATTTATTGTCATCAATACCAGGGTGCTGAAGGTACAAGGGTTGGTCTTGTCTTTTGTGTTTATTTTGGTTTGTTGATAGCACAATGAGCAGGGAGATAGAGATAGCAAAGTGGCTGGTTCAATCCAGAGACATGAGTGGTTTGCACTAGATTACTGGCGATATTGAGATGATGAGGTTGGGGATGTGGCTTTTGGAGTGTGTTGGTTATGTGTCATGCCCTAACACGTTGAGTGTGTCAATGATGTTGAAGAGTGTGTTTCTTGTTTTTTGTGCTTGTGTCGTCTCAAAGGTTTAAGTCTCCTGACATGGTGGTGTGTGCATGTCAAGTTGAAAAGGTGGTGAGGAATTGTGAGAATTTGTGGTAGGCCTGTAGATGAGATGGCAGTAAAAGTTGCAGAGACAGGTAAATGGCATGTCAGCAGCTTCAAAGAGTTGGGTGTTACTTGCTTGCCTAAGGTGCAAGACCAAGAAGACTCATGGATGTCAGAAAGGTCGCATTTTTTCTGAAGTGTGCATTCCACACATGCTGGATGCTGTAATCTGTGGAATGAAGTATGACTAGGATGTACAAAGATGAGGGAGTTAACCATGTTTCTGTAATGATAAAGGGTTGAATCCTGTAAGAGATTAGAGTATTATTTAAGGGAAGTAGTGAGAGCTAACTTCAATTAATCAAAACACTTGTCTGGATGAAACTCAAATGTCACTAAATAAACCTGTGCTTAACCAGTAGTTTGCCAGAAAGCAGTCCTAACTTAGAGGCAATGTATAAAATATGTATGCAGTATTCTGACAGCAATAGAGTGAAAAACATACAAGAAAAATCCCAGACCAATTTAGAAACATAGAGTACATCTTAATAAATAAAACAACAACAAAAATCTAATCGATAGAACTAGAGTTGTGAAGTTTTAATGTTTAAGGTTCACAGTATCTCTTAAAAGCTTTAAGCGCCAATCACTGTCATCTGGTTGTACTTGACCAGTCTAAGGGAAGGTTTATGGCTGGCTGTGATGTAGAGTGGGTTTGATACATGGACTAGGTTCATCCCGGTGAGAATCTTTACCTTCGGATTTAGGGATGGGTGTCAGAAATCCTCAGTGAGGCAAGGCAACAGGCTTTGGATGAAGTAGGCTCGACATTGTGGTGTAACCGCTGGGCCATTTCTAGTGGCAGGAATGCTTGGAGCAGGATACATTTAAATTTTGTGTCCAGAAAAGGTCCCTAGATGGCTGGATACTTTTTTCCCAGTGAAGATTTCTATATTTGGATTCAGTCACTTTTTTGGAGCTAAGATTATTCCAGCAGGGCAGGGCTGCAGGCTTTAACCAAGGTGGGCTCCACAAGGCCAGATACCGTATCCGCAATGTCACGCTGAATCGGATTTGCTGCTATGGAGAAGAGCATAGCAGGAGCAACCTGAATCTAGCCCAGCAGTGAGGCACCTTCATCAGATCCGCATGGCAGGTTGGTCTTGGACCTCCATCAATTCTCTGAGCAAAGAGTTGGCAAAATGTTTGGGAGTCCTAGGTTTTAGGAAACATGAAGAGGAGTACACTTTGACACCAGCCAAAGGTTCAGGACCTTATAGGCAGCACCGGGGGTCAAGACTCACTCCAACAGAGGCCACCTGAAGTGTCGGGAAGGTCCTGTTGGTACTAGTCAGCAGGAAATGCAGGAAGAGGCCTGTTGGTGTTTGTTTTGTCCCTATAGCCCACACAGCAGGTCAGGTGTATGACTCTTAAAGTCCACTTCCTTGTCCTCAGTAAAAAAGAAAGAGCAGGTCCAGTCTTCAAGGCTCTTCTCAGGTCGCAGAGAGGAGGTGCAGTCCTCTCCCCATGTTCTACAGGTCCAGAAGTGATCTAAGGTGGGTTCTGTGGGTGCTACATTTATGTCCATTTCCAGTCTGTGGGTGAGGAAAACTCCTGTACATTTCCTAAGCACTGAGGTAAACGTTCCCTGGGGTGATCCTACCCACATTTGCAGCACTTACTGTGTGTTTTACAGTAAGCTATCCCATAGTGCCCCTCTCTACTTAAATACAACATGGCAGAACCTTTCTCCCCCGATCAGAGCTCCATGTGCCCACACAGAGGTGTGGCTACTATGATTTGGCAAACTCTCCCTTGTGGTCACTCCAAACCAGTTCTGGGGCAGCCCCACTTCCACTAGGTTTGAAGCCACGCTTCTAGTAAGACAGGGTAGGCAACCTTTGAAGCTCAAGAAGGGTCTCAGCACAGTTCTGCAGGACATCCTACTCACATCTCCACACCCACACCCTTTGTCGACTGCTTGAAAGCAATCCATAGCTCACCACAATGGAACCATCAACAGTCAGAGGATATTGTATGCTGCAGAAAGGCCCTTTGTCTTAGGCAGGAAAAAGGCATTTTTCTAAAAGTGTTGTTGTCAAAATAGTAATATAAAATCTAACTTGACCATCAAGTTGGATTTTAAATTACTATTAAAATGAGTCCTTGAACCATTTTTGAAGTTACTCCCAAAGTAAATGTAACCATTTATGCTGGTATAGTGTACCTCACTATTTTCCTATGGCAGGGCTACTCCTACCACAGTGAAAAACGGCGTGTGAGGCTGTTCGATGCCAGGGCATGTGGACATGTAAAAAATTAAATAGACATATCCTACTTTTTCAATACCATGCAACCTGCCCTCTTGAATTTTAGGTCCTACCTTAGGGTGAGTTATAAGTACTAAAATGAAAGTATAGGCCTGACTAACGTTTTATTTTGCCATGTAGAAATTGTAGCATATAACTGCATATCCAGGCTGCAGGGGAGGCCTGGAGACATGTTTTCCAGTGCTATTTCAGTGGGTGACACAATGAGTGCTGCAGTACCTTTGTAGCATTTAATTTACTGGCCCAGGTGCATGTAGCACCATATACTAATGCCAGAAAAGTAAATTAAATGGGACAATTAGGTGTATGTCAGTTTTACCAGTGTTAGAAAAGTAATCACAAGCATGTTATCACCAGTTAGCATAAGTAAAGTGCATACAGTCCTTGGACCAATAAAGACGGCTTGAGCGTAAGAAGGCAAAGATCTGAGGGAATACTCCACAAAATGGTTCTCTAATATAGGTCTGTAATTTCTGGCACAAGGAGTACTGCGGAATGAGTGTTAAAGAGCATAAGTGGGAGTGGGAGTTCTATCATTTGAGAATGTGTGGCAGTTATTGAGATATATATGAGGTTATATAAGTGTCTGTGTTGTCTAGATATGGGTGCCATGCGGGGATTGGAAATCCCCACCTTGTATTACAGGGGTTCTGGCCCAAAGGAATGAGAGGCCCTGGAAAATGGATTGAAGCACTGAGAAGGCAGGGGAAGTGAGGTACAGAAAGATGATCACGAATAAAGTGTTGCCACGTCCTGTGCAGCTGGATGATGGGAAATCCAGTGATGTCACTTATTGTGCAAATGCATGTAGTGAAATGCAGTGATGACAAATCCTGTGAGCTCTATTATGAGAAATCTAATGTTAAATAATGTATTATTACCAAAGTCAGTAGAGCTGATTGTATCCATTGTGAAAGGGTTTGATAAAATCTGGAGGTCTTCCTTTTGACTTGTATAAAATTGGTGACAAAATTCAAAGGCCTACTTTTGTGTTTAAGCTGGCAAATTCTGCTGCCATTTTTACATTCAAGGGGTACTGGTAGTTTTACATGCCACAGAGGCATGCTGTTTGTCAGTAGGTACATCTCAGATAACAGAAGCAGACTAGGGTTAAAGGGTTACTTCTCATGTACGATGAATTCATTCTAAGGATAAAGGATCTGCACAATAATTATCTGCACAATCCTTTTTAGAATGAGTTTTACCAAAAAACGTTCTCTTAGCTGTGCGTGCAATAAAGCACTCTAGGAAATCCAGCTTTTCTACTCGAGCACCCTGGATTTTTGCAATTTGCTAAACCCTGTGCACTATAATTATATTAACCAGTAGTATAGTGCTTGTGCTCCCTCTTTAAGCAGGGTTACATTGTCTTATTCCCAACTGTAACCTTTAACTTCCCTGTAAATCCATTGTATATGGTGCAGAAAGTACAACCAGGGCCTGCAAGTTGAATTGCTACTTGTGGACTGCAGCACCTATAGCGCCATCCACTACAGTGGCAGTGCAAGCACGGATTCCGGTCCACTCTGTGCAGCCTGACTGCTGCAGTTGGACCTGCAGTGCTACCTGTTTGATAGGTGAAATCTCTCTTTAAAATATTAATAAGTCACCCCAAGTGTGCCTGGTAACCCACAAGGTAGGGTGCACAGTAGGTAAGAGTGGGTCATATTGAAAATGTATATTATTATCTCACTACAATGATAAGGCCCAAAAAGGAATTTTTGTGGTTGGCCGAGCCTTCCTATGTAGAAAACCAGAGTGCATATTAAAATACGAAGGCCCATATTTAAACTTTTTTGCGAGGCATTTACGTCATTTTGTGACTGTTTGTCAGTCAAACTCTTGGTTTGTCCGCGCTATTTAGTCAGGCACATGGTCATCTTTCTGCCAGCAGAAAACTTAAACCTTTAAATTATGACTTTCTTTTTTCCTGTTCAGGAGCACCAGGGAAAAACTGGTGGTCAAGAACAAAAAAGGAAAAAAATAACTCACGCACTGAGAGAAAATGCTCAATTTGTCATTGAATGTTTTGAGATTTTTTTTTTTTCAAAACCAAAAAACACTGATGCTGGATGGCTGCATTAAACATGATAGCCACTCAGTAAAGCTGAAGCGCTTTAGAGGTGCAACTTTAACTGCAGCTCAGCTGGAAGCACTGAGATCCCTATCTCTCTACCTGCCTTATGGAGATCTTTAAATATGGCCGTTAGTCTTTTTAAGGGCAAGAGTGTAAATCCACAATGAAAGTGTAGCCCACGTTCTGTTTGCCTGCATGGCTTATATGCGCCCGAGATTGACTTGGATTTAACCAGTTTGCTTACAATTAGGAGTAAGGAACTATGCAATAGCACTGACAATTATATGGTCTGATCCTAGGCCACTATATGCAGGTTCAGTTGAAAAGTTTCTGGGCAGGACATGGATTATAGAGCGAAAAATAATGCCAATCTAATCACAAACTTTCCAGGTGAGTTGGCATGTGTTCTATACTCATTTAGTTTGATGGCTGATGTGTATCTTCCTTCTTCTCTTGTTGCATTTTTTTTCTTTTTTTTTTCATTGCACTTTGCACTTTATCGAATGGCTGAAAAATTGTGCCCACCTTTATAATTGACGACATTGGTGACTGGCCAGAGATCAAAAAATGAATTTATAGTAAAGGCTAACCTGATTTACGAAATAATAGTGTGACTGAAGTTTCAGCAGATCTTTTAAGACTTATTAGGCATTGGAACCTTAGAATGTGTTTATGTTAGTTTGTCCAAAATGATTTTAATAGTAATGTTTTCTTATTTGTTTTAATTTGAGAATGTCCTATATAAGATTCGTTGCTATAATGAATATGAACTCGTATTTCAGATATGATCTTTTTATATTGGTTTTATCGATATTGTGGTTTTATGGATTTGTTTTCAATCCGAAATAAACATAATAATCATTTAAAGAAGTACATTTCTGTGGAGTTCTAGTCGAACTGCCATCAAACTCTAAATAAGTCCAGGGACGGCTCCTCTGCTATGGCGGAGGAGCATTCCCCCCCCCCCCCTCCATCACCAGCTGCTGCAAACCTTTAACAACGAAATGATAATAAGCTATGTTTATTGTCGTTTCATTGCTAAAGGGGCAGAACATGGGGGATGATAGGGATAAGGGGAGTGCAGTATGCACTCCCCTCAGTGCGCATGTGTGTATGGCCGGCCGTCTCTGACTGTGATCTCTCCAATCCGGCACTGTGTTGCCGGGCTGGAGAGAAACGGCACAGGCTCCTAGTCTTCCTGGCTGGGTGCTCCAGCCAATCCTAATGCTGCTTTGAGCAATGTCAGGATTGGCCGCAGGGCAGGCTGGGAGCCTGTGCTGCCTGCTGAGGGTATGTAGGAGCGGCAAGGCACGGCGCGCAGGTATGTTGTTTTATTTTTTATTTTTATTTTATTATTATTCCCCCCCGCCCACCACCAGCCGCTCTGCCCCGCGAGATGCTACTGAATAAGTCCCTAATCTGGAATTCATCTGTGTTCCTAAATCAAAGATGAATTACTGGTAGGTTACATTGCAGGGCTACATATGGTTCTAGACTAAGCTTCATTGATATATTTGATCCATAGATGAAGACGTTTCCTCTGACATTTAGTCAATCTAAAAAAACAACTGTTTGTTCCAGATCAGATAGAATCTGTAAGTACTAACAGAATCCTCTGCCTACAGAATGCCTACAGAATTCATTTGCAGTCTCTTCATTTACAATACTGATGTTATCAATCTTGTTGAGATGCGATATGGTGCCAAAACACTGCTTAGGTTGCTCACTGCCACCATATGAGACATATCAAAATAATTTCATAAATATTTGTATCTTTTCCACCCAATTATCCTTGTCCTGTCCTTGTCTTCTGCTATTACTGTGACATTTGATAAAGACATGTATGAATAAATGCATGAGTGATTTAGTCTTGATATCCAACTACATAGCTTATCCAGAATAACTTATTAAATGGTTCTCCTTTCTGCAGAATCCTGCCAAGATGTTTCGCATGATCTTCTTTCTGAGAATTGGTCTTCTCATTTTCGCCACCCTCACCATGATGTGGATATCCAGCAGGCAGCCATGTGAAATCTCAGACAGACCTTCCAAGACACACATCCTCATCCTCACCTCTTGGAGGTCAGGGTCCTCCTTTGTTGGTCAGCTTTTCAACCAGAACCCCAATGTTTTCTACTTGATAGAACCTACATGGCATGTGTGGGCCAGCATGCCCAATGAGTCTTTCCAACTTCTCCAGATGCCTGTGAGGGACCTCCTAAGATCCATCTTCATGTGTGACATGTCAACCTTTCAACCATATATTAAACGTTACAAGTTTATCACAGACCTGTTTATGTGGCATGACAGCCGGGCTCTATGCTCCCCACCAGCCTGCAATGCATTCAACCGATCAGATATCGTCAACCGGGAGATGTGTTTCCAAAGATGCGGCAAAATATCTTTTCCAATGGTGGAGGAAACCTGCAACACATATAGTCACATTGTGCTGAAGACTGTCAGGATCATGGACCTAAATGTTTTGTACCCACTTCTGAAAGACCCACAGCTGAATCTGAAGATCATCCATTTGGTGCGTGACCCTAGGGGTGTTCTCCTATCACGGGAACACTTTAAAGGCTTGTATCGTGATGATAAAACAATAACAGGAACCAAAGATAAACTTGCTGATAGATTCCATGTCATGCAGGAGATTTGTGCAGCCCAAGTAAGAATATATAAATCGGCCATACAGAACCCACCTGACTTCCTCAAGGATCGCTATGTAATGGTGCGCTATGAAGACCTGGTGAATAACCCAGTGGGCCATATAAAAGACTGGTACAGTTTTGTAGGCCTCAATATGTCACCTAAGCTTGAGTCATGGATCCAAAATATCACCCATAGTGAGATACCGAAGGAACGCAACTTCCTACCCCTATCCGGCGACTCTGCGAAAATTGCCCAACAGTGGCGAAAGAATCTTAACTTTACAAATGTGGAAAAGGTACAAGCGATCTGCAAGCAAGAGATGGATCTGTTTGGGTATAGGATGGTTAACACTACGGAGGAACAGAAAAACATGTCATTGGACATCCTCACCCCACTAAGAACAAACCACTGATTTATACATAGCTAAGAGAACCTATTTATGAAGTGGAACTTCCAAGACTGGGAAGCATGTGTTCATTTTCTGGACCTTGGCCAATATTCTGTAACATAGGGACTAATGATAAGGAACTCAATGTTGTTGTGGCATTTAGTGACACTGCTGCACACATCATGGGAATCCAGAGATAGGATAGGATCTGAATTTGTGAAAGCTTTCCACTGACTACCAGTGACACCAACTGAACATTACGAAAGCAATCCTTACAGCAGCAGTCTTACACAAAATAACACACAAAGATCTGCACTAGAACAAAACTTTCAGTTTAGCCCTAAGGCACATATTTTCAATATGGTATATGATGGTAGGTGGAGATTTGTGATGCTCATATGCAATTCCAAATTGTCACACAAAACCTTTATGTAACTGACACCGTATGGTTTAGTGCTAGAAGGAATAGCACATATATGCAATGGGAACATGATGTTATTTCAGCTTGACTGAATGCTGCAATCATTTTTATGTGCAGAGTTGGTGGCTGATAGGAGAAGCAGTAAGCTAGATGATGCAGCAAATTGTGGAGGTAATCAAGTGCAAGTGTGGGCTGTTGAAATGATGGTCACAATATTGAGGTCATAATATCAACCTGCACCTATATTGAGTCCACAATATTAACTGCTTGACTAGCATTCTGATGAGCTTATACAGGGAAGTATAGAAATACTGTTCTTAAATCCACATCTACATATCTTGACAATATGTTTCAAGGAGATATAGTGGAGTCGATATAAGTGCAGGTCGATATTAAAACTTCAGTATTGTAGTGGAAAGCTCCATGGTGGAGATCATCAGGACTTAGGTTAGTAACGAAACAAGGTGTTCACAGAAAGTAGAATTCCTCCATTGTCCCACTTCTTCACTAGTGTAATTTAACTATTCAGTTAAAGTTGATATTTTATTTTTATATTTTAATAAAAGGCTTTAAAGGTCTCATACACAGCAGTTTTAAGGCTGTAATGTTAATAGAAAACACAAGCACATGTCAAGCATATCAGTGAACAGAAACTAGTACTGTTTACATAAACGCATTTAAATATTTAAATAAAAGTGCCCAGAGGCTGAAATTGTTTTAATGATAACTTACTTAGACAGATTCCAGCTGATAGGAATGGTTGAAAAACAAGGATCTGGGGGGAAAAACGTATAAAAGAAGTGGTTACCTTCGATCATGGAGTCAGATGTGCAAAGATGCTGATCGCAAAAAGACCAGTGTTTTTAAGACCAGTATCTAACTTTGCCAGCCGATCAGTTCGCAAAAGCCTGAATCAGAATGGATCACAGTCCAACCTACTTAATTAATATTATGAGGAGGGTCACAAATTGTAACTTACGCCAATTGGTCATAATCACAGGGATGGTGACCGGCAAGAGTTAGTAGAGCATCATCCCTGTAATTCAAAACTAAAACATTTTTGTAATAAAACAGCCTGGTTTCCTCAAAGAAAATAGGGATGCTTTCAAAAAACATCTTTTAGAAAGGTTTCAGTGAGAGTTGGCAGTGGTGGTCCTCTGAACAACAGCCTAACCTCCCTAAAATGTTTACCCCAGTTCCCAAAGGGGAAGGGGCGTTAAGGAGAAACTTCCCATTTGTGAATAAGTTACCACCCCAGCTTTGGAGTCATTTGCCTTTTAATGGTTTGTGATGGGAATTCAGCGAAAACAACATTGATGCCCCTGAAAGATGAATCACAGTTGCGAAGCGATGCCCACGACACAGTATCCTGTAGAAAACCCTTTTTAGGAGCCGATAAAACATTTTCGACTCCTAATGGTACATGGCAAAACACATGCTGCAGTCGCAAACACCAAACTGGAGAACTTGTGCCCCCCAAAGGATTTTGTACATCTAACCACGAGTCTGTTCCTGACTCCCTTACCTCTTCTTGATGGTGCTGCTTGTAGCCACCCAAGGCCACTTCTTCTTTTCTGTGGTTTGTGGTGCTTGAGTAGGGATTGTTGCCTGTTTGTAGTCAGCAGTCAATGATTTGGAATTATTTATTATGTACGAATGCTTGGATATGTATGTATTGATATATGGGTGTATTGTTAAATATGCAGGCCAGTCCAGCTAGGAAGCAGTGGGGCTATGTGTATAGTGGCTGGGTGTGGTGGTGATTCTAGATTCCACGCATTAGGTCCTGGAAGTGGTAAGATACCTTACATATGTAGCGAAGGGCAGAGGCGCTTGGAGGTTCTTACCGGTGATAAAGTAGGTACATCTTGAAGACATGCTTTGCAGTGTCCTGAGATTAGAGGCCATGCCCTGCAACTTTTGATGCTATATGAACAAGGAAGAGATCGTAGCTAAAGGCCACACACAATCTCCACAAACTGTGACAAAAGCATTGCCCTGTGGGCACCCCAGGTACAGGTTCTAGATGAAAGGCATGGCCACAAGGCATACCTTGAATTACTGTGGATAAGGGTACAAGGCAGATGGTGTGGCAAAGGCCATGCCCAGCTCCAAGTCCTCAAGGGGTAAGGCTCTAGGTCGTGCCATGCAGGTACTGAGAGCAAGTGTGTTGAACACAGAGCAGGACCTTGGCCGTGCCATGTATTCAGACCCTAGGGTACCAGTGGACAATGTACACCATTACATAACTCTACATTTTAAATGACAAATCTTCGTTAAAGGGCATTTATTGTTCTCTACTAATATGACAAAATAGCCCATGGATAAAAAAGTTAAGAAAATGTATTCGAGTAACCCCACCGGAAAGGACAATAAAGTTTTGATATAAAACCCTAAAAACACAAAGACATTCTGCAGCTATATGCAGCGACACAACCATTGACACTCGTTCATCATGTCGTATCACACACAGCACCACAGGTGACATAAATAATGCCATCATCGTAATATCACTGGCGAGATTATATATTTTACGATTAATCAGACTGTTGATGTCATCACAGATGCGGCACCAGTTCACACATTTCACATTTGACGGAATAGTCCAAGCATTTACCTTTCCAGGTACACAGTGGACATTTCTTGGACTATGACAACGCTTTTCAGGACATGATGGCAGATTCTTGGTGGGGGCCCATCCATATCTTCCGGGGTCAAGAAGAATACTCAGTCCACAAGGCCCTTGGCATACTGGTCTCCCTGATTACAGATGTTGCTTCCGAGAGGATGCAGAATGTGTTAAACTAATGGTGGTGTGCACTGGTTTTATAATGAGCAAAGCACCCGCAAAAAAGTAAAGAGAAATAAACAATTATTTTGTAGTGTTCATGGCGTGTCTTTCGTTTGCTCTAAGGACAGACAAGAACAGACTGGATGCTCTCTGTCTTCCTATAGACTAGGGCCCATATTTATACTTCTTAAGCGTCGCATTTGCGCAGCTTTTTGACGCAAAAGCGGCGCAAACTTACAAAATGCAATTGTATTTTGTAAGTTTGCATTGCTTTTGCGTCAGAAAACGACGCAAATGCGACGCTAAAAAAGTATAAATAAGGGCCTAGGTTTTCTAATTGAATACTAGATAACAAGCACCAGATTAAAAGCACAAAAAACTGAAAACAGAAAGGAGCAGAGTTTGGCAGAAAAAAGGTAAACAAATATGAGGATTGAGATGACTAAACAGGGTGTTAGTTGAATTAGGGCAAATGCAACCCAGCGATGCCCTGCTGTCTTGAATTTAGCCACCCACTTCCCCCATCTGGGTCCTCTTTGGCCATTATACTTACCTCTGTAAGAACACTCCAAAGGGATATTGTTTTCAGCTCCTTTCACAACGACATTTCATGTTCTTGACATTTTACAACAACCACGTTTTTTAATTGGAGTCTTTTTACTATTCTGGCACGTTACTATGATGGATTTTCACTACATTGATATTTGTCAACAAATATTTTTTTCTTTTTATGCCAACATGTTATTTCCTTCTTTGCAAACACCGAGACAATCGTGGTACTCACTTTTCACAGCCCGTTTTTTCCTAACAAGTATAGCACATTATAATTCAGTATTGAAAAGCATGCGGTTTTATACTTTTGTTTTTTACATCCTTTATTTTATACGTTCTTGGTGTTTACATCCTCGGTGTTTTATACCCTTTGTTTTTCCTAAGCTTGAATTTTTACCCCTTTGCCTCATCGGTCATGTTTTTGATACCTAACTTTTGGGCTGAGAGTCTGAAATGAAGTTAGAAACGCAGAATATGACGAGAGAGGCGCTCGTGAAGACATAAAAAGTAGAAAGCAAACAACAAACTCTCCAGAAATGGAGCTAAACGGTCAAGGATAATTTCTGTCAACAAACCGAAGAGAGATCATTATGTAAGTGAGGAGCTGTAGTGCAAAACAGTAACAGCTCAGTGGGAAGAGATTTCAGTTTGAATTTATTTCCCAGGTGCTTTCGGCATCAATATCTTTCACACAAGTATGTCTATGTTAAGGGCCAGATTTACAAGGCTCTATTGCCCCCGGAGCGTTACTTTGTGCGATGCTCCTATGGGGCTAACCACTGCTCCATATTTTCATGGAGGTGTGATGCCACCTTTTGTGGTTTTACTCCTCCTTGTAAATATGGGCCCCTCTGATGCAGTTTTCTGCGTCAGAGGGACGTGCAATGGGTGTTGCACAGGGCGTTCCATTGTAACACCCATTGCTTTTGACCCTGCCCTAGATTTACAAGAAATTCTGCAGCACACATAGAAGTGCCAAATCACCATTGTAGATTATTTAAATGCAAGAAGGGACACCTTCCTGCACATAAACAATCAGTTAGCCTTTGCAGGAGGCACCTCTATGTTGACCCCTGGGTACATTTGACAATAAATCCAATACTGGTACCAGTTTGGATTTGTCATCCCGAGTTGTTTGATATCAAACAACCCAGGGTTCAGAGTGGCCATCATGTAGCTGTGAAACTCGTGTTGACCAGTGTCCAGCACATGTATTAAAATGGCTGCTCTGTTTACTTACTGTGTCCCAGGTTTGGCAAGGACATAGTGGGGGCATATTGCTCGTGCAGCTATGCCCTCCCAGGAAATATAGTGCACCCTGCCTTAGGGCTGGAAAGGCCTGCCAGAGGGGTGCATTATCCATTGTGCATGCAGTGCATAGTGGACAGGGCACACAGGCAGTGTGCCATGTCGAGTTTGTGTTTTAGGTTTGTACCAGAGCACTCAGCCTACAATGGTAGGACTGGATGCCTATGGATGCATTGCCCTAGAGGGTGGCACAATCAGTGCTGCTGCCTTCAGGGGCCTACCCTTAGTACCTCATGCCCTGGGTACCTAGGTACCATTTACTAGGTACTTATAGTAACAGATAAAGGTGTTGCCAATTGTCCAATGCATCACAACAGTTTAGGGAAATAACCCTGACCCAGGGAACCTGATTAGCTGGTGCCCTGGGCACTAACAACTGCTAGGCTAGGGGTCTTTTCTCACTGGATTGAGGTCTCCCTTTGTAGAAAGAGATTTACACTGCCCCTTCAACAAAGGAAAAAGAAAAGGGATGCAGGCCGTTAGACTCCCCAGCGAACAGCCTGGTTAATGTTGCTGAGGTTCATGTCTTGACTCTTAACTAAGAAGAGGTTGCCAACGCAATAGCAGTAATGCCTCAAGATAAGACTCTCGGGCCTGATGGAGTCTGGCAGATTTATTCAAGACCGTCCAGCTTAATGGGTGAAAATCCTCACCCATGTGCTGAACTCTGCCAGCAAGTCCGGCCTCGCAGAGTCTTGGATGAAATCTATAATAATTCCAGTACTTAAGAAGGGTACTAGATCAGATCCCAAGTGTTACAGGCCCATTTCGTTAATTGATTTGGTGGTCAAGCTCATGGGAGAGTGACCCTTGCTAGGTTAACCTCCTGGCTGGATAAAACAATGTTATCTCTATACTGCAATATGAGTTTAGACCAGGTATGGCCACTCTTGATCAATGCCTCAACTTACATCTGATCATAGAAAAATACACAGTAATTAAGGGAGGCATGTTACACCTTGCGTTCATGGATTTAACATCAGCCTTTGACAGGGTAAACAGGTCAAAACTCTGGCCCCTGTTCCTGGACCTGGGAATGGCCTGTGAGATTGTTAACGTTTTGCATGATTTACATCTTGATTTATCAGCCTCAGTGAGGTAAAACATGAATGGAAGCCTGTCGCCATCCTTCACTGTAAATTGGGGCATCAGATAAGGTTGTATTTTAGCTCCATTGTTTTTCACTCTGTATGTGGGTTCTAATTTATGTGCAACCAATACTGATATTCCACGTATTGTCTCATATTTAATTCCCACCCTACTATAAGTGGATGATGCTGTGTTATTGGTTAGAACAGGGGTACGGTTGAAAAGGCTCCTTGATTGCTTTGTGGACTTCATGAACTCGCTTGATCTGAGTACCAACTACACCAAATCTCACATTATGATCATCGGCCAGAAGCAGAATAATAAGATCCTGAAGAAATGATATGGGGTAGGGTTGAGGTCTCCAGGGTTAATGCTTTTTCATACCTGGGTGTGATTTTTGATGACAGGGGCTCCTAGTCCGCAGTAAGGAAGGTCAAGAGAAATTCCATGGCTAAAGTGGTCACAGCTGTTTTTGACTTCACTAGAAGACTTGGCTCTTAGCCCATCCAGGCCATCCTAAAAGTATATATTTTAAAATGTATTGTACTTAGTACTTACGGATGTGATATTTTAAGATACAAGCCCATGCCTGAATTGAAGGTTGTAGAGAACAAGTTTTTGAGAAGACTGATAAGGGTCCCCCAGCCTACAGATTCTTTTATTGCTCAAAGCGAGTTGGGAGCTGAATACATCTCTAGACTCCTAGCCCTGGGCCCAGTGCTGAGGTGGCTCAGGTTTTGGACTAATCCTGAACTCAGTTTAAAGCATATTGTTCTTAAGGATTGTCTAGCACTGCAAAAAGGTAACAGCATCTTGTGGCTCAACTATTTTAGATCGGTCATGACTTTTTTAGCTCCCCCTGAACTGTTTAGCTCCCCCTGAACTGTTTAGCTCCCCCAAAATGCCTTGTACTTGTGATAACTTCTCACCGCAAGATACCATGCACTCCGTTATGTTCTCTGATCATTACAGTGCCCTAAGACAAAATAATATTATCCCACTATTAAGAGGGATGGACTTTGTACAGGTTAAACCTGCCCTTTTGTTTTTACAGATGATGACAAGTGTTAACGTTACGTAGCTTTCTATCAGGGGCTTTGCGATTAAGAAAGAAACAATTAGCCCTGATGGATCCTCAGTCCTAACGCCTTTGTCATTTTTAATGGGAATAAAAGGAGCCCTTTATACCTTTGTTAGAATGGATTTTCTGGATTCCTTTTTAATTGTTTTGCCATTATCTTTAGCATTTGTGAATATTTTTAGATACTTTTAATGCACAATGTATATTCTTCTTTTAAGGTTTTAAATAGTCGTATAAAGAATAATTGACTGACTGACTGAAGAAAGAAGCTACCTTGTACTGAAGATTCCAGATTTATTACTGTGCACAAGGAACTTTGCAACAGTCCCCCTTTAAACATGTTGAAATTGGCATAAATCTGATTGTCTCAATTAATTTTCCTATAAGGTCATAGTATATGGGGCGGTGTTGGACTTTTTGCCTTACACAGGGTCATCCCCAGTCTTTTTGCCTCCTTCCTCCTGGTTTTTCTGACCTCTCGCTGTTGGCTCTAGGACTCTGAGCACTTTATCACTGCTGACCAGTGCTAAAGTGCAGGTGCTCTCCCATCTAAAGTTGGTATGATTGGCTTATACCTAATTGGCATATTTAATTTACCTATAAGTCCCTTGTACAGTGGTATCTCTATACCCAGGGCCTGTAAATTAAATACTTCTAGTGGGCCTGCAGCGCTGCTTGCGCCACCCACTGAAGTAGACTTTCAAAACCTGTCTCAGGCCTGCTAGCGCAGGGCCTGTGTGGGCAGTTTTCTGCCACAGGGACCTGGCATCTAAATTTACTTGCCGGCCCAGAACTCCCCTTTTACTACATGTAAGTCACCCCTAAGGTACGCCGTAGCTAGCCCTATGGGCAGGGTGCCATGTATGTAGAAAGGCAGGACATGTGTTTAATATTTCATGGCCTGTCCTAGTAGTGACAAACAGCCTAACTTGGTGTCTCACTGCTGTGAGTGCTGCCTTCTCATAGGATTACATTAGAAATGCCCTGCCTTATGTGTAAGGGGTATTGTCTGATTTATGAGGGGTAGCGTAGGCATGTTTAGTATGGTTGTGATGGTGATAATAAATGCTGCTTACTGGAGTGGGTGTATTTTTTATTACTATCACAGAAATGCCACTTCTAGAAAGTGCGCATTTATCTGTGCTTATGACTGGTGTTTTGCAGCTTGACTCCAATCCACGTCTGGGCAGAGTGACAGTTGGGGCTTTGTGCATACTTTTCAGACAGCCTGGACACAGGGAGGATGGAGGTGTCACAGAGGTGCATCTGTGTGAGAAAGCAGCCTCTTTCTAGCCTTGTTACCCCCACTTTAGGCCTGTTTGTGAGTGTATGTCAGGGTGTTTTCACTGTCTCACTGGGATCCTGCCAGCCAGGGCCCAGTGCTCATAGTGAAAACCCTATGTTTTCAGTATGTTTGTTATGTGTCACTGGGACCCTGCTAGTCAGGACCCCAGTGCTCATAAGTTTGTGACCTATAGGTATGTGTTCCCTGTGTGATGCCTAACTGTCTCACTGAGGCTCTGCTGACCAGAACCTCAGTGGTTATGCTCTCTCATTTCTTTTCAATTTGTCACTAACAGGCTAGTGACCAATTTTACCAATTTACATTGGCATACTGGAACACCCTTATAATTCCCTAGTATATGGTACTAAGGTACCCAGGGTATTGGGGTTCCAGGAGATCCCTATGGGCTGCAGCATTTCTTTTGCCACCCATAGGGAGCTCTGACAATTCTTACACAGGCCTGCCACTGCAGCCTGAGTGAAATAACGTCCACGTTATTTCACAGCCATTTTACACTGCACTTAAGTAACTTATAAGTCACCTATATGTCTAACCTTTACCTGGTAAAGGTTAGGTGCAAAGTTACTTAGTGTGAGGGCACCCAGGCACTAGCCAAGGTGCCCCCACATTGTTCAGGGCCAATTCCCTGAACTTTGTGAGTGCGGGGACACCATTACACGCGTGCACTACATATAGGTCACTACCTATATGTAGCTTCACAATGGTAACTCCGAATATGGCCATGTAACATTTCTAAGATCATGGAATTGCCCCCTCTATGCCATCCTGGCATTATTGGTACGATTCCATGATCCCAGTGGTCTGTAGCACAGACCCTGGTACTGCCAAACTGCCTTTCCTGGGGTTTCACTGCAGCTGCTGCTGCTGCCAACCCCTCAGACAGGTTTCTGCCCCCCCTGGGGTCAAGCCAGGCTTGTCCCAGGATGGCAGAACAAAGGACTTCCTCTGAGAGAGGGTGTTACACCCTCTCCCTTTGGAAAATGGTGTGAAGGCAGGGGAGGAGTAGCCTCGCCCAGCCTCTGGAAATGCTTTCTTGGGCACAGATGTGCCCAATTCTGCATAAGCCATTCTACACCGGTTCAGGGACCCCTTAGCCCCTGCTCTGGCGCGAAACTGGACAAAGGAAAGGGGAGTGACCACTCCCCTGACCTGCACCTCCCCTGGGAGGTGTCCAGAGCTCCTCCAGTGTGCTCCAGACCTCTGCCATCTTGGAAACAGAGGTGCTGCCAGCACACTGGACTGCTCTGAGTGGCCAGTGCCACCAGGTGACGTCAGAGACTCCTTCTGATAGGCTCCTTCAGGTGTTAGTAGCCTATCCTCTCTCCTAAGTAGCCAAACCCTCTTTTCTGGCTATTTAGGGTCTCTGTCTCTGGGGAAACTTTAGATAACGAATGCAAGAGCTCATCAGAGTTCCTCTGCATCTCTCTCTTCACCTTCTGCCAAGGAATCGACTGCTGACTGCGCTGGAAGCCTGCAAAACTGCAACATAGTAGCAAAGACGACTACTGCAACTCTGTAACGCTGATCCTGCCGCCTTCTCGACTGTTTTCCTGCTTGTGCATGCTGTGGGGGTAGCCTGCCTCCTCTCTGCACCAGAAGCTCCGAAGAAATCTCCCGTGGGTCGACGGAATCTTCCCCCTGCAACCGCAGGCACCAAAAAGCTGCATTACCGGTCCCTTGGGTCTCCTCTCAGCACGACGAGCGAGGTCCCTCGAATCCAGCAACTCTGTCCAAGTGACCCCCACAGTCCAGTGACTCTTCAGTCCAAGTTTGGTGGAGGTAAGTCCTTGCCTCACCTCGCTAGACTGCATTGCTGGGAACCACGACTTTTGCAGCTACTCCGGCCCCTGTGCACTTCCGGCGGAAATCCTTTGTTCACAGCCAAGCCTGGGTCCACAGCACTCTAACCTGCATTGCACGACTTTCTAAGTTGGTCTCCGGCGACGTGGGACTCCTTTGTGCAACTTCGGCGAGCACCGTTTCACGCATCCTTGTAGTGCCTGTTTCTGGCACTTCTCTGGGTGCTACCTGCTTCAGAGAGGGCTCCTTGTCTTGCTTGACATCCCCTCTCTCTCCTCGTCCAATTTGCGACCTCCTGGTCCCTCCTGGGCCTCAGCAGCATCCGAAAACGCTAACCGCACGATTTGCAGCTAGCAAGGCTTGTTGGCGTTCTTTCGACGGGAAAACACTTCTGCACGACTCTCCACGGCGAGCGGGATCCGTCCACCAAAGGGGAAGTCTCTAGCCCTTTTTGTTCCTGCAGAAACCGCAGCTTCTTCTGTCCAGTAGAAGCTTCTTTGCACCCGCAGCTGGCATTTCCTGGGCATCTGCCCATCTCCGACTTGCTTGTGACTTTTGGACTTTGTCCCCTTGTTCCACAGGTACCCCAGATTGGAAATCCACAGTTGTTGCATTGTTGGTTGGTGTCTTTCCTGCATTATTCCTCTATCACGACTTCTTTGTCTTTTGGGGAACTTCAGTGCACTTTGCACTCACTTTTCAGGGTCTTGGGGAGGGCTAATTTTCTAACTCTCACTATTTTCTAATAGTCCCAGCGACCCTCTACAAGGTCACATAGGTTTGGGGTCCATTCGTGGTTCCCATTCCACTTTTGGAGTATATGGTTTGTGTTGCCCCTATCCCTATGTGTCCCCATTGCATCCTATTGTAACTATACATTGTTTGCACTGTTTTCTAAGACTATACTGCATATTTTTGTTATTGTGTACATATAACTTGTGTATAATTGCTATCCTCATACTGAGGGTACTCACTGAGATACTTTGGCATATTGTCATAAAAATAAAGTACCTTTATTTTTAGTATATCTGTGTATTGTGTTTTCTTATGATATTGTGCAAGTGACACTTGTGGTACTGTAGTAGCTTCACACGTCTCCTTGTTCAGCCTAAGCTGCTCTGCTAAGCTACCATTATGTATCAGCCTAAGCTGCTAGACACCCTATACACTAATAAGGGATAACTGGGCCTGGTGCAAGGTGCAAGTACCCCTTGGTACTCACTACAAGCCAGTCCAGCCTCCTACATTGGTTGTGCAGCGGTGGGATAAGTGCTTTGAGACTACTTACCACTCTTGTCATTGTACTTTTCATAAGAGAAAAATATACACAACAAGTTCAGTGTGTGTACACATTGCTAAAAAGTTTTGCATTTCCTCTTTTCACTCTTTTCTAAAGTGCTGAAAAGTAGTTCTAAACTTTCAAAAAGTTCTTAAAAGTTTAAAAAGTTTTTTTCTGTCTTTCTAAAAAGTTCTGAAAACTTTTTTCTCTTTTTCTATCACTTTAACTCTCTCTAAAAATGTCTGGCACAGGCCAAAATGTTGATCTGTCCAAACTTGCATATGATCACCTTAGCTGGAAAGGAGCAAGGAGTCTCTGCATAGAGAGAGGTTTGAGTGTAGGGAAGAATCCTTCCTTGGAATTGTTGCTTAACATGCGTAGAGAACAAGATAAGGCCATAGGGGCCACATCTGGTGAAAAAGTAGCAAATGGTTCCCAATCTGATCCAGGGACTACCCCAGGAAAAGATTCAGGAAAGAAACTCCCTAGCCTGCCCATTACTAGACAGTCTAGCATAGTTGGTAATGATGAAGAGCCACACCATACAAATAGTGTTGTCTCACATCATAGCAAAAGCATTTATTCTCACCATACAAATAGTGTTGTCTCACATCATAGCAAGAGCATTTATTCTCACCACAGTGGTAGTGATGTTTCTGTTAGCCAAGCTGTTAGGGTGGCTTCTGTAAGGGACAGGTCTCCTTCTGTTCATTCTTCTGTGTCTAAGAATGTCCCTCCCACCAACCCTGATGACAGAATGTTAGAAAGGGAACTCAACAAGTTGAGAGTGGAACAAACCAGACTGAAGCTTAAAAAGCAACAGCTGGATTTGGATAGACAGTCTTTTGAACTAGAGAACGAAAGACAGAAGTTGGGTTTAGATACCCATGGTGGCAGCAGCAGTATTCCCCATAGTCATCCTGTAAAAGAGCATGATTCCAGGAATCTGCACAAGATAGTTCCCCCTTATAAGGAGGGGGATGACATTAACAAGTGGTTTGCTGCACTTGAGAGGGCCTGTGTTGTACAGGATGTCCCTCAAAGGCAGTGGGCTGCTATCCTATGGCTATCATTTAGTGGAAAAGGTAGGGATAGGCTCCTTACTGTGAAAGAAAGTGATGCCAATAATTTTACAGTTCTTAAGAATGCACTCCTGGATGGTTATGGCTTAACCACTGAACAATACAGGATAAAGTTCAGAGAGACCAAAAAGGAGTCTTCACAAGACTGGGTTGATTTTGTTGACCATTCAGTGAAGGCCTTGGAGGGGTAGTTAAATGGCAGTAAAGTTACTGATTTTGAAAGCCTGTATAACTTGATCCTGAGAGAGCATATTCTTAATAATCGTGTGTCTGATTTGTTGCACCAGTACCTGGTAGACTCTGATCTGACCTCTCCCCAAGAATTGGGAAAGAAGGCAGACAAATGGGTCAGAACAAGGGTGAACAGAAAAGTTCATACAGGGGGTGACAAAGATGGCAATAAGAAGAAAGATGGTGAAAAATCTCAAGATAAGCATGGGGATAAGGGTAAAACCAAAGATCCTTCTTCAAATCTTAAACACTCTTTAGAGGGTGGGGATAAAACAAATTCTTCCTCTTCTTCTCAACCCACACACATTAAAAAGCCTTGGTGCTTTGTGTGTAAAAACAAAGGCCATAGGCCAGGGGATAAGTCCTGTCCAGGTAAACCCCCTGAGCCTACCACCACTAATACATCAAGCTCTAGTGCCCCTAGCAGTAGTGGTACTAGTGGTGGGACTGCTGGCAACAGTCAAGTTAAGGGTGTAGTTGGGTTCACTTATGGGTCCATAGTAGAAACTGGGGTAGTCACTCCCAAGACAGTTTCTGTCACACCTAGTGGCATTGGCCTTGCCACACTGGCTGCTTGTCCCCTTACAATGGATAAGTACAGGCAGACAGTTTCAATAAATGGTGTTGAGGCCTTGGCCTACAGGGACACAGGTGCCAGTATCACTTTGGTGACTGAAAACCTAGTGCATCCTGAACAACACATCATTGGACAACAGTATAAGATTATTGATGTCCATAACTCCACTAAGTTCCTTCCCTTAGCTATAATTCAGTTTAGTTGGGGTGGAGTTACTGGCCCTAAGCAGGTGGTGGTATCACCTAGCTTACCTGTAGACTGTCTCTTAGGTAATGACCTAGAGGCCTCAGGTTGGGCTGATGTAGAGTTTTATGCCCATGCAGCCATGCTGGGCATCCCTGAGGAATTGTTCCCTCTCATTTCTACTGAAATGAAAAAGCAAAGGAGAGAAGGCCTGAAAACTCAGGATCCCTCTCCATCAACAGGTAAAAAGGGTATCACAGTATCCCCTAACCACCCTACCATGCAGGATACCATTCCTGTGGTGGGAGAAACCTCTCCTGGGGTGGCACCTGTTCCAAGGGAATCATCAGTTGGCAAAACTGTACTCCCTGAGGTAGAAGTACCTCTCTGTGGGATAACTAATATTGGTGAGAAAAAGAGCACCATTTTAGTTAACATGGAGCATCCCTCCAACCCTCCCAGAGAAACTTTAGTGCAGAAACCCTGCACTGCCTCACAACACTTAGGACAGCATCCCTGCCCTGCTCCAACTCAAGAGAAACAGCATCCCTGTTCTCTCTTCCAGCCATATGGACAAAGTTTTTGCCCAGCTATGGCTTTATTGAGACAGCATCCCTGTCTGGCATTTCCATCTTTACAAATAGGTTCAGTGGACAATTCCCATTGCTCTAAACTAAAACTTACTGATAGAAACTCTGAAAATACATCTTCACATTGTTGCTTAGCTAAAAAACTTCAAACAGGGTGGTTTACATCCCCACAGGGAAGTAACCATATAGTGGATGATAAAGGGAGTAACCAGTCTATTGCAGAGCTACTCTCTACTTATCACCACTTAGACAATAAAGTCTCAACTGGCCAAGGTTAGCCTTATTGTCCTTCGTTTGGGGGGGGGGATTGTGTGAGAAAGTAGCCTCTTTCTAGCCTTGTTACACCCACTTTAGGCCTGTTTGTGAGTGTATGTCAGGGTGTTTTCACTGTCTCACTGGGATCCTGCCAGCCAGGGCCCAGTGCTCATAGTGAAAACCCTATGTTTTCAGTATGTTTGTTATGTGTCACTGGGACCCTGCTAGTCAGGACCCCAGTGCTCATAAGTTTGTGACCTATAGGTATGTGTTCCCTGTGTGATGCCCAACTGTCTCACTGAGGCTCTGCTAACCAGAACCTCAGTGGTTATGCTCTCTCATTTCTTTTCAAATTGTCACTAACAGGCTAGTGACCAATTTTACCAATTTACATTGGCATACTGGAACACCCTTATAATTCCCTAGTATATGGTACTAAGGTACCTAGGGTATTGGGGTTCCAGGAGATCCCTATGGGCTGCAGCATTTCTTTTGCCACCCATAGGGAGCTCTGACAATTCTTACACAGGCCTGCCACTGCAGCCTGAGTGAAATAACGTCCACGTTATTTCACAGCCATTTTACACTGCACTTAAGTAACTTATAAGTCACCTATATGTCTAACCTTTACCTGGTAAAGGTTAGGTGCAAAGTTACTTAGTGTGAGGGCACCCAGGCACTAGCCAAGGTGCCCCCACATTGTTCAGGGCCAATTCCCTGAACTTTGTGAGTGCGGGGACACCATTACACGCGTGCACTACATATAGGTCACTACCTATATGTAGCTTCACAATGGTAACTCCGAATATGGCCATGTAACATTTCTAAGATCATGGAATTGCCCCCTCTATGCCATCCTGGCATTATTGGTACAATTCCATGATCCCAGTGGTCTGTAGCACAGACCCTGGTACTGCCAAACTGCCTTTCCTGGGGTTTCACTGCAGCTGCTGCTGCTGCCAACCCCTCAGACAGGTTTCTGCCCCCCTGGGGTCAAGCCAGGCTTGTCCCAGGATGGCAGAACAAAGGACTTCCTCTGAGAGATGGTGTTACACCCTCTCCCTTTGGAAAATGGTGTGAAGGCAGGGGAGGAGTAGCCTCGCCCAGCCTCTGGAAATGCTTTCTTGGGCACAGATGTGCCCAATTCTGCATAAGCCATTCTACACCGGTTCAGGGACCCCTTTGCCCCTGCTCTGGCGCGAAACTGGACAAAGGAAAGGGGAGTGACCACTCCCCTGACCTGCACCTCCCCTGGGAGGTGTCCAGAGCTCCTCCAGTGTGCTCCAGACCTCTGCCATCTTGGAAACAGAGGTGCTGCCAGCACACTGGACTGCTCTGAGTGGCCAGTGCCACCAGGTGACGTCAGAGACTCCTTCTGATAGGCTCCTTCAGGTGTTAGTAGCCTATCCTCTCTCCTAAGTAGCCAAACCCTCTTTTCTGGCTATTTAGGGTCTCTGTCTCTGGGGAAACTTTAGATAACGAATGCAAGAGCTCATCAGAGTTCCTCTGCATCTCTCTCTTCACCTTCTGCCAAGGAATCGACTGCTGACCGCGCTGGAAGCCTGCAAAACTGCAACATAGTAGCAAAGACGACTACTGCAACTCTGTAACGCTGATCCTGCCGCCTTCTCGACTGTTTTCCTGCTTGTGCATGCTGTGGGGGTAGCCTGCCTCCTCTCTGCACCAGAAGCTCCGAAGAAATCTCCCGTGGGTCGACGGAATCTTCCCCCTGCAACCGCAGGCACCAAAAAGCTGCATTACCGGTCCCTTGGGTCTCCTCTCAGCACGACGAGCGAGGTCCCTCGAATCCAGCAACTCTGTCCAAGTGACCCCCACAGTCCAGTGACTCTTCAGTCCAAGTTTGGTGGAGGTAAGTCCTTGCCTCACCTCGCTAGACTGCATTGCTGGGAATCGCGACTTTTGCAGCTACTCCGGCCCCTGTGCACTTCCGGTGGAAATCCTTTGTGCACAGCCAAGCCTGGGTCCACGGCACTCTAACCTGCATTGCATGACTTTCTAAGTTGGTCTCCGGCGACGTGGGACTCCTTTGTGCAACTTCGGCGAGCACCGTTTCACACATCCTCGTAGTGCCTGTTTCTGGCACTTCTCTGGGTGCTACCTGCTTCAGAGAGGGCTCCTTGTCTTGCTCGACGTCCCCTCTCTCTCCTGGTCCAATTTGCGACCTCCTGGTCCCTCGTGGGCCTCAGCAGCGTCCGAAAACGCTAACCGCACGATTTGCAGCTAGCAAGGCTTGTTGGCGTTCTTTCGGCGGGAAAACACTTCTGCACGACTCTCCACGGCGAGAGGGATCGTCCACCAAAGGGGATGTCTCTAGCCTTTTTCGTTCCTGCAGAAACCGCAGCTTCTTCTGTCCAGTAGAAGCTTCTTTGCACCCGCAGCTGGCATTTCCTGGGCATCTGCCCATCTCCGACTTGCTTGTGACTTTTGGACTTGGTCCCCTTGTTCCACAGGTACCCCAGATTGGAAATCCACATTTGTTGCATTGTTGGTTGGTGTCTTTCCTGCATTATTCCTCTATCACGACTTCTTTGTCTTTTGGGGAACTTCAGTGCACTTTGCACTCACTTTTCAGGGTCTTGGGGAGGGCTAATTTTCTAACTCTCACTATTTTCTAATAGTCCCAGCGACCCTCTACAAGGTCACATAGGTTTGGGGTCCATTCGTGGTTCCCATTCCACTTTTGGAGTATATGGTTTGTGTTGCCCCTATCCCTATGTGTCCCCATTGTATCCTATTGTAACTATACATTGTTTGCACTGTTTTCTAAGACTATACTGCATATTTTTGGTATTGTGTACATATAACTTGTGTATAATTGCTATCCTCATACTGAGGGTACTCACTGAGATACTTTGGCATATTGTCATAAAAATAAAGTACCTTTATTTTTAGTATATCTGTGTATTGTGTTTTTTATGATATTGTGCAAGTGACACTTGTGGTACTGTAGTAGCTTCACACGTCTCCTAGTTCAGCCTAAGCTGCTCTGCTAAGCTACCATTATCTATCAGCCTAAGCTGCTAGACACCCTATACACTAATAAGGGATAACTGGGCCTGGTGCAAGGTGCAAGTACCCCTTGGTACTCACTACAAGCCAGTCCAGCCTCCTACAATCTGCATACTGAATAGTCTTCCTGGGCTGAGAGAAGGGAGAGGCGGGGCACACCTGCATTTGTAAAGATTGTGCCCTGGCTACACACAATAGGGTCGTTAACCCCCCACTGATGTTTGGAGCCTGTGCTGAAAGGAGAGAGGGGGCACTCCCAGAACCAGTTGCAACTGGCTGGAACCTCCTCTCCCTACCATTGTAAAACACTGTAAGAACTGACTATAAGTACAGGGGAATTTTCCCCACAATTTGGAGACTCTTGGAATCATCTTGGAACTGGACACCAAAGGCTGAAAGGACTCACCAGGAACCGCCATGGACTGCTGCTGCTGTGCTGACCTGTGACCTGCCTGGTCACTGTGAAGGACTTGCCACTTGCTGCCTTTCCCTTGTGCTGGCCTGTAGCTGGGCCCTCCACCTGAGGACCTTGTCTTAAGATTCTGCTCCCCAGGGGCAGGGTGCTGTGGCCCCTGACCCCTGCATCCATTTCTTCACGAGGGGTGCTTCTCCGTGGTTGCGGCTGCCATAGCACTGATTGCAGTGCGCTTATGGAGACTTGGGAGCTCGTAGGCTCCTTGCTGCATTGTGCCCCTTTAAATAAGATCACCGCAGCAACCCGGGAAGCTGGAAGAACACTCGCGCACCGCATCGGGTGCAGGCGAGTGTCTGCTCGGGCTTCACGGCAGGACCAGAGGAAGGCGCGGGGAGTGCCCCCTTCCCCCTGGCCTCTGCGTTAGGACACTCCTTTTCTGCTGTTAGGTAAAACAGGCCTTATTGTGCCCCCCCCATTGGTGGAAGGGCCATTGGAGGCCCGGGGGGGCCCCAGAGATCGCTGGTGCCGGGAGGGGCCTCTCATTAAACCGGAGGGGGTGCGTGGTTCCCCCCTCCTGCCCTAAGTTGTTTTTGCTGGCTTAGGCCCCCCTTGTGAGGACCGGTTGAGGCCCTGGGGGGCCCCCAGTAATCACGGTCCCTGGAGGGACCTGTCTATAAAAGAGAGGAGGTGCATGTCGCCCTCCTCTGATCCCAGAGTATAAGGGAGGCCCCCGTTTTGCGCATAGGAGTGCCGGGGGCCCCATTGTTCGCCTTCTAGGCACTGGAGGTGCCTTCATCCAACCAGGTACTGTTTAAAGGACCAATATAGTTGCAATCCAAATTTCTTTCTACAGACTTCTGTTTGATTCATATATTACCTACCTGCGTTTGATGTTTTTACATATTTGTATGCAAATGTTCCTTTTATGGACATGCTTGCTAATATGTTTTTCTAACTTGCCATATGTTTTCTAATGTTCCTACTATGGGCATTTTATGATATACTTATGACAAGTGCTGTGATGTAATAACGTGTTTTCCTGACTACTGCTTATGTTGCAGAATACTGAGTAACCTGTGTGTAATTTGTGACTACTGCTAGGTTGCAGAGTAACTAATGTGTAACGTTCTGACAACTGCTAAGGTAGCAGGATAGTACTGATATGTGATGTTTGGTCTAATAATTACATTGTGTACAATACAGTATATTTTCATATAATCTGGTGTTGTGTTTCCTTTGTGGTGGCGATATTGCATCACATATGTTGTGTGTGTTGTGCAGACGCTTTACACATTGCCTCCAGGTTAAGCCTGACTGCTCGTGCCAAGCTACCAAGGGGGTGAGCAGGGGTTATCTTGGATGTGTAGCTCCCTTGCCCTGACTAGAGTGGGTAAGTTCTGCCTGGCTGAGGTGCATAGCCTAGCCAACTAGAAACCCCATTTCTAACAGGCGGGTATACACCCCTGACATGGAAAGGTTAATAACAATTGTGGACCGCAGCACCTATCGTGCCATCCACTATAGTGGCAGTGAAAACATGGCTTTAGACCTACTCTAGGTAGCCTGACAGCAGCAACTGGAACCCTGCTGCGCAGACTTGTCAAAATCTAACAGGTAGGAACATTTGATTTTAAATATTAAATATCACCCCTAATCTCACCTTTCTATCCACAAGGCAGGGTGCATACTATTTAAAAGTGTAACATGAATGGTGTTAGAAATGTCATGTCCCCTCTGTGACTAAACCCAAAACTACATTGTCACTGGCTTTCACATAGAAAAATTCAAGTAGAGATTATACACTTTAATGTATAACATTTAGGCTACAGCTCCACACTCTATTCAAAGACTTATTTTTATACTTATACAACTTCAATATAATAGTGAAGTTGGATTTTTCTTGATTGTAGTGGAAATGTAACTTTTAAAATAATCCACTCAAGGTTTATTTGCATTGAGTCTCCAACCACTGTCCAGCCTTTACTTTGCCTGCATGAGGCATAAAAGTGGTAAGAAAACTGATACCAGAGCAGTAAAACTGACCTGGGTGTGGAGAGTTGCTTTCTTCCCCTTCCAGCAAAACCAGTCAGGGTGGACCCAGTAGATTTATTAACTTCAAATAGGCCGGCTCTGTAACAAGCACATGTTAGGTGATGTCTGGAAAGGCCAAGCCTTTGTGAGGCTGGTGCCTAACCTGTGGAAGGCACACTAACCCCAAAACAAGTTTTGAGTGATCGTAGAGGAGTGGAATGCTCATTACTATGACCACACTTCTGGGTGGACACGCAGACTTTGCACATGAGAAGAATGATTTCTCCATCTTGAAATTTGAGAGTAATCGTCACTCTCAAAGTTTGAGATTGTTTGCAGTAGGAAAAAGTGAAAAGTAGGTATGGTTGCCCCAGGAACTCTTACCTCATTGGTTAGGGAGTGGAGTCCCTAGTCACCCCCACCCACTAACTGGTGCCAGGCATACATGTGGCACCTCAATGCACCCTACTTAGAGCACGTTCTGGACCTACAGAAGATCAGAAGAGGACTGGACATGTTATCTGTTACCAGTGGGCAGCAATAAAGGGCGTGGACCTGCTCCCTCCTATACCCAGGGAAAAGAAGGGGCAAGGGTCTGTTGGCTAACCTTTTGTGAGGCTACAGAGACACAACATGCTGCAAGACCCCTTTCCTTGTAGTGCCTAGCTGACCAGTAGCAAATTGACAAGGCTGGACTTTGCTTGTTGGCATTAACCTGATACCCTGAGAGTCTCTAAGTGCGTTCTGAAATCCTGGGGGCCTTAGAAGTGTACTCCTGTGTTTGTTTGAACACACAAAGAAAGTTTGGAAACTTTTGAAAACTTTTCCTCCTGAGCTGCAGCAGGACCTGCACTAAAAAGTATCTGACTGGCAGGTCCATGGCATCTGATTATATTTCAGCTTTATTTCACTTCGCTCAATGCTCCTACTATCTTAAAAAAACACAAAGTTCCATTCTGTGTTGTTACTTTCAGGGGAGACCTTCTCGGGTAGGACTTTTCTCTTCAAATAGAGTCAAAGTCCCATTCTGCTTTGAGATTTAGAAGAAATCTCAATATTGTTCTCCATAAAAGTGACAAAGTCCCTTTCTGAACTGGGACTTAAAAACTTTTTCAAACGTTTTGACTTCCAGACTTTTCACCAGGACCAATCCACTTGGTGTATCCGACCAGGGCTCCGTCACATTCGGCCTCAACTCACACTTAGGTCCCAATATACCTCTTCCTATAGACTCATTGGCGCTTTGTTTTTTTGGTGCTATTTCTACTTAAACCTATAGAAACTCATATCTCCACTTTTCCTCACTGGAGTTTATTGTTTTGATGTCATTATGTTAATTAAAATGTATTCTATTTTTCTAATTGGTTTGGGATTTGTACTGTTTGGTGTGTTGACTTTATTACTGTTTCAGTACTGCATAAATACTTTAAACATTGCCTAAGTTAGACCTCTCCGTTCTGTGCCTTAGATACTAGGGGTTTGAGCTCAGTTTAATTTAGTAACTTTGGGGTTCACACTGATATGTTACTGTCATTATTCCTTGAGGTGGACGGCCACCCAACTCAAATAATAAATACACTTTCTCACACCAGATGAGAGCACTACATCGCTTGTCTTAAGACATTTTACTGTTTTATATGGTACATGTTCTCATCAGGGGCAGATAGGAAGGTACATGTAACATTGTTTATATGCAGGCTTGCTCCTATCAATGTAGGCATTCTCGGCTTCCAAGATCACATCACAAAGATAATTATAACACTGCTTCTGAGTTAAACATTTCTAGCACATTTGGCATGTGGCACTGTGCAGAAGGCTTTTGTCACAAGGCTTTGGCAGGTGCTCACTGGGATCATGCGTCAAGTTGCTCAACAGCAGATTGGTCACCTATGCTGGAGACAAGATCCACTTAAAGTTGAACAACATTTTACATTGGTGAATGCATCGCCAGATCCCATCCATGGCTGAATGATTGCTGGCAGCAGATTGATATTAGAGGAGTAGATGGCTTTTTGCCTCAGATCCAGTTTGGGATTACTGCTTACTGAGCCTCCTTGGTAACTCCATCCAGCCTGGAATACCACAATTCCACCAAGAGGGAGGAGTAGTTCTGTAGCACAAGATTCTTTCAATTGCTGCTAATTTTCAAGCTGGTAGCCTTACTGATGTCAATATGACAGAAATGATGCCTCTTCCTCAAGACCTCAACAGTTTAGATGACCCCAAAATTGTCCTGTCCACTGAGACTTTGATATTTGTCACCAGAGAGATCCACAGCTGAGAGCAGCAAAATAAACAAAGCCTACTGTCAGATTCCAATCAGCTGCTAATTGTACAGTTCTCTCCCGTATCACTGCCTATGTGTAGGAGGCTGGCCTGGCTTGTAGTGGGTTCCAAGAGGTACTTACACTCTGTACCAGGTCCAGTTATCCCTTATTAGTGTAGAAGAGGTGTTTCTAGCAGCTTAGACTGATAGAAGGTAGCTATAGCAGAGCAGCTTAGGCTGAACTAGGAGACATGCAAAGCTCCTACTATACCACTGGTGTCCTATGCACAATATCATAACAAAATACAATACACAGATATACTAAAGATAAAGGTACTTTATTTTTATGACAATATGCCAAAAGTATCTCAGTGAGTACCCTCAATATGAGGATGCCAAATATACACAAGATATATGTACACAATACCAAAAATATGCAGTAATAGCAAAAGGAAGTAATGCAAGCAATGTAAAGTTACAATAGATTGCAGTAGGAGCACATAGGTATAGGGGCAACACAAACCATATACTCCAAAAGTGGAATGCGAACCACGAATGGACCCCAAACCTATGTGAGCTTGTAGAGGGTCGCTGGGACTGTAAGAAAACAGTGAGGGTTAGAAAAATAGCCCACCCCAAGACCCTGAAAAGTAGGTGTAAAGTGCACCTATAACCCCCAGAGAGCACAGAAGTCGTGATTGGGGGTTTCTGCAAGGAAGACCAACACCAGCAAAGCAACAACAGTGGGTTTCCGGACCGGAGTACCTGTGAAACAAGGGAACCAAGTCCAAGAGTCGCGACAATGTCGAGAGTGGGCAGATGCCCAGGAAATGCCAGCTGAGGGTGCAAGGAAGCTGCCACCGGATGGTAGAAGCTGTGGATTCTGCAAGAACGAAGAGGGCTAGAAACTTCCCCTTTGGAGGATGGATGTCCCACGATGTGAAGAAGCATGCAGAGGTGTTCCCACGCAGAAAGACCGCAAACAAGCCTTGCTAGCTGCAAGGCTTGTTTGCAGTTAGGGTTTTTGGATGGTGCTGTGGCCCAGAAGGGACCAGGATGTCGCCAATTGGATGAGGAGACAGAGGGGCGCCCAGCAAGTCAGGGAGCCCTCACAGAAGCAGACAGCACCGCAGAAGTACTGGAACAGGCACTTGGAAGAGGAGTGAACCGGAGTCCACCCGAAGACACAAAAGGGAGTCCCACGACGCCGGAGAACAACTCAGAAGGTTGTGCACTGCAGGTTAGAGTGTCGGGGACCCAGGCTTGGCTGTGCATGAAGGAAATCCTGGAAGAGTGCACAGGAGCCAGAGCAACTGCAAATCACATGGTACCCAGCAATGCAGTCTAGCGTGGGGAGGCAAGGACTTACCTCCACCAAACTTGGACTGAAGAGTCACTGGACTGTGGGAGTCACTTGGACAGAGTTGCTGAGTTCCAGGGACCACGCTCGTCTTGCTGATAGGGGACCCAGAGGACCGGTGATGTAGTCTTTTGTTGCCTGCGGTTGCAGGGGGAAGATTCCGTCGACCCACGGGAGATTTCTTCAGAGCTCCTGGTGCAAGAAGGAGGCAGGCTACCCCAGAGCATGCACCACCAGGAAACAGGCGAGAAAGCCGGCAGGATGAAGCGATACAAGGTTGCAGTAGTCGTCTTTGCTACTTTGTTGCGGTTTTGCAGGCGTCCTGAGCAGCCAGCGGTCGATCCTTTGGCAGAAGGTGAAGAGAGAAATGCAGAGGAACTCTGGTGAGCTCTTGCATTCGGTATCTGAAGAATTCCCCAAAGCAGAGACCCTAAATAGCCAGAAAAGGAGGTTTGGCTACCTAGGAAGGAGGATAGGCTAATAACACAGGTAAGAGCCTATCAGAAGGAGTCTCTGACGTCACCTCCTGGCACTGGCCACTCAGAGCAGTCCAGTGTGCCAGCAAAACCTCTGTTTCCAAGATGGCAGAGGTCTGGAGCACACTGGAGGAGCTCTGGGCACCTCCCCTGGGAGGTGCAGGTCAGGGGAGTGGTCGCTCCCCTTTCCTTTGTCCAGAGCAGGGCTGGGGGATCCCTGAACAGGTGTAGACTGGCTTATGGAGAGATGGGCACCATCTGTGCCCATCAAAGCATTTCCAGAGGCCGGGGGAGGGTACTCCTCCCCAGCCCTGACACCTTTTTCCACAGGGAGAGGATGTAACACCCTCTCTCTGAGGAAGTCCTTTGTTCTGCCTTCCTAGGCCTAGCCTGGCTGGACCCCAGGAGGGCAGAAACCTGTCTGAGGGGTTGGCAACAGCAGCAGCTGCAGTGAAACCCCGGGAAAGGCAGTTTGTCAGTACCTGGGTCTGTGCTAGAGACTCAGGGGATCATGGAATTGTCTCCCCAATGCCAGAATGGCATTGGGGTGACAATTCCATGATCTTAGACATGTTACACGGCCGTGTTCGGAGTTACCATTGTGACACCATACATAGGTAGTGACCTATGTATAGTGCACGCGTGAAATGGTGTCCCCGCACTCACAAAGTCCGTGAAATTTGCCCTGAACGATGTGGGGGCACCTTGGCTAGTGCCAGGGTGCCCACACACTAAGGTGGTCATTCTGACCTCGGCGGTAAAAGGCGCCTACCGCCGGTCAGAAATCCTCCATAATCCCGCCGCGGTCGCGGAAACCCGCCACGGTCATTCTGACCCGCAGAAGGCAAACCTCCGAAAATCCGACCGCCACAACAGACCGCCAGACCAGCGGTCGGCGGAAAGGTGGAGGTGACCAAACCTCCACCGCCACGCCAACAGAAATACGCCCATGCCATTACGACCCACGAATCCACGCGGCGGTCATTCAAACGCGGTATTCCATTGGTGGGACACACCGGCGCGGTCAGAATACACACAAACGAACAAAACTCACCCACATTGGACGATTTGAATCGCACACACCTGATACACATACACACACCACTCCCACACACACAATACAATATAAAACACCCACCCACATCACCCACAAACCCCTACGCTTAAAAATTCGTAAAGAAGACAAGAGCAAGACACCAGCATCCAAAACATAACAGCCACAGCCACTCAACACCATCACCCACACACTATCCACACACAAAACAACCCACACCACCACACTCAACTCACTTAAATACACATACTCCACCCCACACATCATACACACCACCCCATGGCACCCCAAAGACAACCCCGCTTCACAGACGAAGAACTCAGGGTCATGGTGGAGGAAATCGTTCGGGTAGAGCCCCAGCTGTTCGGCACACAGATACAATACACCAGCATTGCCCGGAGGACGGAGCTATGGCAGAGGATTGTCGACAGGGTGAACGCAGTGGGACAGCACCCCAGAAATCGGGAAGACATCAGGAAGCGATGGAACGACCTACGGGGGAAGGTGTGTTCCATGGTATCCAGGCACAACATCGCCGTGCAGAAGACTGGCGGAGGACCCCCACCTCAACCCCCACAATTCACATCATGGGAGGAGGAAGTCTTGAACATCCTGCATCCTGACGGCCTCGCAGGAGTCGGCGGAGGAATGGATACTGGTAAGTTGAAGCTTCAATACTGCTTCCCCCCCACCTGCATGCCAAATCAGACCCCAACCCTCACCCCCATCCTCGAACCCCACCCTCACCCCCACCCCCATCCTCACCCCCACCCTCACCCCCACCACCATCCTCACCCCCACCACCATCCTCACCCCCACCACCATCCTCACCCCCACCCCCAGCACACCTATTCCCCGCCAATGTCTCACCATCACAACCCACACATCCCAAAACCTAGGCCTGCATGCGTCCACTAAGCATGGACACCCATCACCAAAGCATGCCCAATGCATATACACATCCCCCCCACAAGCCACCCTCACCAAAGCCCCCACACACGAATGCCAGCACTTGGGGACACGGGAACCCACAGATACACCCATATGCCACACATTGAAACTATAACCATACCTCTATACCCCTGCAGGACCCGACCGTCAACACACCGCGGCGGAGGGGCCAGAATTATCCACACCCCCCACCCAAGAGGCCGTCAGCGATGACAGCAGCTCTGTCGATCTGGACACCGATGACCAGCCCGGACCATCGGGGACCTCTGGACAGTCGGTTCCCGTCACACAGGCACAGGCCACTATAGACCCTAACCCCTCTGGGAACACCAGCACAGCTCCCACCCAGCGGGCCCATGCCTCTGTCTCCAGGGCGCGTCAATCTGCGGTGTGTCTACCACTACAGGGCACCCAGGATAACCCACCACCCCAACAACAACAGGGACCTGGGGGCAGTGGTAGTGGGCACACCGGCCAGGGGGCAGAGGCCCAGGGAAACAGGGCAACTCGGCGGGCAGCTGTGCGACAGGGGGGGGAGGAGAGGCCCAGGGAACCCACTCTCCACGAGGTCCTCACCACCATCATGGGAGCATACAACCGCTCCCAGGAGACGATGGCGACGGTACTGGCCCGGTTCCAGGAGATCCAGGTGCTGCAGGAGGAACACTATCGGGGGTACAGGGAGGACATCAGAGCCATCAACACCACCCTGGTTACCATGGTAGGGCTGCTGCAGGACCTCGTAAACAGCAGGGCGGACACTGAACAACACCCAAGGGCCCCTGCCACTAGCCTGGACCAAGAACAGCCATCCACCTCCGCCGGCGCTAGTGGACAGGAGGCCCCCGCACAGCAGCAGCCCACCAGACCCCCACCTCCTGCAGGAGAAGAACCACCCCGCAAGAGGGCCCTGAGATCTCGCAAGAAGACAGAGTAGGATGTCAAGACCCCCGCCAGCAATGGATACCACCTGATGTCATCCCACTGTCCCACATTGTCACCCTGTCCATCCTTGAACTGCCCATGCTCCATCTCTCCACAGGCCTCTGGACAATGCACCTGTGTGACTGTTACTCTGGACTCTGCCATGGACATTCCTTCACCATAGCCCCCACCCCCTTGAAACCACCCATCCCATTTTGAGCACTTCAATAAACACCTATTTTGCACCAAAATATCAGGAGTCTGGCTGTGATTTCAATAGATTGTAATTGACATGACAGTGCAAATATGTCCTTGTACATGGTGAAGTCAACAAACAGCTGCCACAAAGCTGTAGTCCATGGGGAAACGAAGCACAGGACTCGTAGTGGGGACCCCAGATCTGAAATAGGGAGGGAAAAGCCAAAACTCAGTCATCATACACTGGGGCAAATAGACAGGCAGCAGAGATGCTGCAGAGTAGTTAACATTTACTAAATTATCTTTGAAATGTTACCTGTGTCCTATTGGAAGTACTGTTCAATGATTCTGTCCCTGTTGTCTGTTTCAGCCCCGTCGTCTTCCTCCTCGTCACTCTCCTCAGGTTCCACCGCTGCCACAACACCACCGTCTCGACCATCCTCCTGCAGGAAAGGCACCTGGCGGCGCAAAGCCAGGTTGTGAAGCATGCAGCAGGCCACGATGATGTGACACACCTTCTTAGGTGAGTACATTAGGGATCCACCGGTCATATGCAGGCACCTAAACCTGGCCTTTAGGAGGCCAAAGGTGCGTTCGATCACCCTCCTAGTACGCCCATGGGCCTCATTGTACCGTTCCTCTGCCCTGGTCCGGGGATTCCTTACTGGGGTCAGTAGCCACGACAGGTTGGGGTACCCAGAGTCCCCCACTAGCCATACACAGTGTCTCTGTAGCTGTTCCATCACGTAAGGGATGCTGCTATTCCTGAGGATGTAGGCGTCATGCACTGACCCTGGGAATTTGGCATTTACATGCGAGATGTACTGGTCAGCCAAACACACCACCTGGATGTTCATTGAATGGTAACTTTTTCTGTTCCTGTACACCTGCTCCCTGTCTCTTGGGGGAACCAAAGCCACATGGGTCCCATCAATGGCACCAATTACGTTGGGAATATGTCCAAGGGCGTAGAAATCACCCTTCACTGTAGCCAATTCGCCCACCTCAGGGAAAATGATGTAGTTCCTCACGGATTTCATCAGGGCAGACAACACTCTGGATAACACCTTCGAAAACATGGGCTGAGACATCCCGGAAGCAATTCCCACGGTTGTCTGAAATGACACACTTGCCAAGAAATGTAGTACTGACATGACCTGCACCAGAGGGGGAATCCCTGTGGGTTGGCGGATGGGGGACATCAGCTCGGGCTCCAGCTGGGCACACAGTTCATGGATAGTGGCACGGTTAAGACGGTAGGTCAGGATAATGTGGCGTTCTTCCATTGTCGACAGGTCCACCAGCGGTCGGTACACAGGAGGATTCATCCGTCTCCTCGCCCAACCCAGCGGACGGTGCCTAGGAAGGACAACATGGAGCACACAGTCAAGCAACCCACAGGTACGTACTCACAGCTAGCACAGTATACGATTCTCTATGCAGTGAATGGCGTGTCTGAGTGGCTATGCAAGGCCTAGGCCTGTGTGACGCAGTTGAAATTGAGCCATGTGGGCCCTGGAAATGGCGGCTGCCTGACCTGTGAAGTGTGACAATGGGATGTGAGGTCAATGCGCTGGCGTGGCACACCGCGGCGGGCGGCGGGCGAAGACCGCGGCGCGAAGCCGCATTGGTTAACATTGAAGCCTATGGGTTTCAGGAGCCAATGGCGAAGGGCGCCGGCGGTGGCGGGACGTACCGCCGCGGTACGCACCGCCGCGGACGTGACCGCCATTTTCTATCTACTTATCCACTTGCGACTTGAACTTTCACAGGAGAGGACCTATACTGCAAGTGTTGCTGTGACCTCGGTCTGGAAGGGACAATGGCTGCTGCGACTGGGGAAAGGGCCCCTGCCTTCACTGGAGAGGAGTTGGAGAAACTTGTGGATGGGGTCCTCCCCCAGTATGCGCTACTCTACGGTCCTCCAGACCAACAAGTGAGTTTAATTCAATATGGATTTGGGGCCACTGGCTGGCTTGGGGGCCTGGCGGGGATGGGGGGCATGTTGGGGCTGGCGGGGGGCCTGGCGGGGGGCCTGGCGGGGATGGGGGGCATGTTGGGGCTGGCGGGGGGCCTGGCGGGGGGCCTGGCGGGGATGGGGGGCATGTTGGGCCTGGCGGGGGGCCTGGCGGGGATGGGGGGCATGTTGGGCATGGCGGGGGGCATGGCGGGGGGCCTGGCGGGGATGGGGGGCATGTTGGGCATGGCGGGGGGCCTGGCGGGGGGCCTGGCGGGGATGGGGGGCATGTTGGGCCTGGCGGGGGGCCTGGCGGGGATGGGGGGCATGTTGGGCATGGTGGGGGGCATGGCGGGGGGCCTGGCGGGGATGGGGGGCATGTTGGGCATGGCGGGGGGCCTGGCGGGGGGCCTGGCGGGGATGGGGGGCATGTTGGGCCTGGCGGGGGGCCTGGCGGGGATGGGGGGCATGTTGGGCATGGCGGGGGGCATGGCGGGGGGCCTGGCGGGGATGGGGGGCATGTTGGGCATGGCGGGGGGCCTGGCGGGGGGCCTGGCGGGGATGGGTGGCATGTTGGGCATGGCGGGGGGCCTGGCGGGGGGCCTGGCGGGGATGGGGGGCATGTTGGGCATGGCGGGGGGCCTGGCGGGGATGGGGGGCATGTTGGGCATGGCGGGGGGCATGGCGGGGGGCCTGGCGGGGATGGGGGGCATGTTGGGCATGGCGGGGGGCCTGGCGGGGGGCCTGGCGGGGATGGGGGGCATGTTGGGCCTGGCGGGGGGCCTGGCGGGGATGGGGGGCATGTTGGGCATGGCGGGGGGCATGGCGGGGGGCCTGGCGGGGATGGGGGGCATGTTGGGCATGGCGGGGGGACTGGCGGGGGGCCTGGCGGGGATGGGGGGCATGTTGGGCATGGCGGGGGGACTGGCGGGGGGCCTGGCGGGGATGGGGGGCATGTTGGGCATGGCAGGGGGCCTGGCGGGGGGCCTGGCGGGGATGGGGGGCATGTTGGGCATGGCGGGGGGCCTGGCGGGGGGCCTGGCGGGGATGGGGGGCATGTTGGGCATGGCGGGGGGCCTGGCGGGGGGCCTGGCGGGGATGGGGGGCGTTGGGCCACTGGAAAGGAAAATGCTGAGTAACTTGAACGTGGTATTTCTCCCTCCCTGTACGTGTCACATAGGTCCGCACCCATGAGAAGATCGGGATTTGGCGTGCCATCGCCAAGGAAGTCCGGGCCCTGGGGGTCGACCATCGACGGGGCACCCACTGCCGCAAGAGGTGGGAGGACATCCGCCGCGGGACCAAGAAGACCGCCGAGTCTCTGCTGGGGATGGCCTCCCAACGTAGGCGGGGTGCCTGCCGTCAACTGAGCCCCCTGATGTTCCGGATCCTGGCGGTGGCCTACCCTGATTTGGATGGGCGCGTGAGGGCAGCACAGCAGACACAAGGGGGTGAGTACAAGCATTATCTACTCTGTTGTCGCGCAGTGGAGGTGTCTGGGTGGGGGAGGAGGGCTGGGGGTCCCCCTAGGCCAGGGCGATATCTGTAGGCTGGGCACCCCCGTAAGCCCCTGTGTCCCCAGCCACCACCCTCAGTAGTTTGTCAGTACAGCCATCCCTGGGCCGTGTCATCCATGGGTGCAGTTGTCAACTCTAGGCGTGTAGGGCATGTTCCACGGAATGCGTAGCGTACCCCAAGTGCGCAACTTAGTGCAGGGGGCATCTGTGTCTGTCATGTCCGCTAACTGTACCGGAGATCCATGTACTCAATATCCCTTTATTTCTCTCTCCCCCCCCCTTTTTGTTTGTCTTTCTGTGCTTGTGTGCATCAGCATCATCAGGCGGAGGAGAAGTGGCATCGGGGCAGGAGGGAGCTGCATCTCACATGGCCCAGGAGGGCCATGCCACAGAGTCAGACTGGACCAGTGAGACGGAGGGCGAGGGGAGCTCCACGACGGGGACGACTGGAGCCTGCAGCGACACGGACACGTCCTCGGAAGGGGGCTCCCTTGCGGGGGTGGCACCATCTGTGCCCCCCGCCATTACAGGTACAGCCGCCACCCAGCGCACCATCTCCGCCCTCCCAGCAGCCCCTCCGCATTCGCCCCGTGCCCGCTCTGCCAGGAAGCCGGGCATCTCCTTCGCCCCAGGCACCTCAGGCCCTGCTCCTGTTACTCCCGCTGCCCTCAGTGAGGAGGTCATTGACCTCCTCCGAACGCTCATTGTTGGGCAGACTACCCTTTTGAATGCCATCCAGGGGGTGGAGAGGGAGGTTCATCGCAGCAATGCGTACCTGGAGGGCATTCATTCGGGTCAGGCTGCCCATCAGCGATCGTTCCAGGCTCTGGCCTCAGCACTGACGGCAGCCATTGTCCCTGTCTCCTGCCTGCCTCTACTAACTCCCTCCTCCCAGTCTCCTGTTCCTCTGCCTGTCCCACCCACACCATCAGACCAGCCTGCACACACCTCAACACCCAAGAGAAGCTCATCCAAACATAAGCACCACAGATCACGCAGACATTCACACACGCAACATTCCGATGCAGACATGCCAACAGTCACTACCACCTCTGTGACCCCCACCTCCTCGTCTCCCTCCTCCCTCCCTGTGACGTCTACACTCACACCTCCATTCACCTCACCATCAGCCAGTGTTTCCATCACCAGCACACCCTCCACTCCAGTCCGCACACGTGCAGTCACCACCCCCACTGCCATTTACACGTCCCCTGTGTCCTCTCCCACTGTGTCTGTCACCCCCTCTTCCACACCACACAAACGCAGCCACCCACCCACCCAACAGCCATCCACCTCACGACAGCCTATCCCTCCTGCACCTGCACCCAAAGACAGCAAACGTGACTCACCTACAACCACATCCTCTCCCTCCACTCCCATTCCCACTGTACCTACCACTCTCCATTGTCCCAAGAAGCTCTTCCTCGCCACTACTAACTTCTTTCCTGACCCTGAGCCCCCCCCTCCTTCTCGTCGGGGTAAGAAGAGCACCTCAGCCACCACCAGCCCTGCAGCCCCCTTGACAAGGGTGCAGGGGTATTGGAGCCCGCCAGCCCGCATGTCTGGATCTTCGCCCAGCAGCAAGGGGACAGCCAGCCCACCCCCTGGGAAGAGGAGCAGAAGGAGGAAGGGGCGCCGCAGGAGCCCGCCTTCTACATCCCCCCCGGACACCACCCAGAGACAGTCACCAGCCACAGCTCCAAAGGGAGGAAAGGGCCACAGGCCGACGACTAAGGAGGGCAAGGGCAGCAAGTTGGAGAGGTCAGGCAGCAGGCCTGCTGCCCAGGAGGAGCCCACAACCCCCATAGCCGCTGCCCCGGGAGGAACCGGCACAGCTGCCCCGGGAGAGCCCACCACCCCCATAGCCGCTGCCCAGGGAGGACCCAGCCCAGCTGGCCAGGAGGGCCCCACCACCCACAGCCCAGGTGGGCAGTGAAGGAGCACCATCCCCGCTGCCCAGGAGGGCACCACCAGGCAATTAGCAGTTGGCCATAGACCGTCCGCCGTCTCAAGAACCGCTGAACTGGGCCCGCCGTCTCAAGAACCGCTGAACTGGGCCCCGCCGTCTCAAGAACCGCTGAACTGGGCCCTTCAAGGCAAGAACCGCTGAACTGGGTCCTTCAAGGCAAGAACCGCTGAACTGGGCCCTTCAAGGCAAGAACCGCTGAACTGGGCCCCGCCGTCTCAAGAACCGCTGAACTGGGCCCTTCAAGGCACGAACCGCTGAACTGGGCCCTTCAAGGAAAGAACCGCTGAACTGGGCCCTTCAAGGCAAGAACCGCTGAACTGGGCCCCGCCGTCTCAAGAACCGCTGAACTGGGCCCCGCCGTCTCAAGAACCGCTGAACTGGGCCCTTCAAGGCAAGAACCGCTGAACTGGGCCCCGCCGTCTCAAGAACCGCTGAACTGGGCCCCGCCGTCTCAAGAACCGCTGAACTGGGCCCTTCAAGGCAAGAACCGCTGAACTGGGCCCTTCAAGGCAAGAACCGCTGAACTGGGCCCCGCCGTCTCAAGAACCGCTGAACTGGGCCCCGCCGTCTCATGAACCGCTGAACTGGGCCCTTCAAGGCAAGAACCGCTGAACTGGGCCCTTCAAGGCAAGAACCGCTGAACTGGGCCCTTCAAGGCAAGAACCGCTGAACTGGGCCCCGCCGTCTCAAGAACCGCTGAACTGGGCCCCGCCGTCTCATGAACCGCTGAACTGGGCCCTTCAAGGCAAGAACCGCTGAACTGGGCCCTTCAAGGCAAGAACCGCTGAACTGGGCCCTTCAAGGCAAGAACCGCTGAACTGGGCCCCGCTGTCTCAAGAACCGCTGAACTGGGCCCTTCAAGGCACGAACCGCTGAACTGGGCCCTTCAAGGCAAGAACCGCTGAACTGGGCCCTTCAAGGCAAGAACCGCTGAACTGGGCCCCGCCATCTCAAGAACCGCTGAACTGGGCCCCGCCGTCTCAAGAACCGCTGAACTGGGCCCTTCAAGGCAAGAACCGCTGAACTGGGCCCCGCCGTCTCAAGAACCGCTGAACTGGGCCCCGCCGTCTCAAGAACCGCTGAACTGGGCCCTTCAAGGCAAGAACCGCTGAACTGGGCCCCGCCGTCTCAAGAACCGCTGAACTGGGCCCCGCCGTCTCAAGAACCGCTGAACTGGGCCCTTCAAGGCAAGAACCGCTGAACTGGGCCCTTCAAGGCAAGAACCGCTGAACTGGGCCCCGCCGTCTCAAGAACCGCTGAACTGGGCCCTTCAAGGCAAGAACTGCTGAACTGGGCCCTTCAAGGCAAGAACCGCTGAACTGGGCCCCGCCGTCTCAAGAACCGCTGAACTGGGCCCCGCCGTCTCATGAACCGCTGAACTGGGCCCTTCAGGGCAAGAACCGCTGGCCCTTTGGCAGACGTGGCAGGGCAGGATCTATCTCGGGCAGGGCTGCAGGATGTCCTCTGGCCAACTTGCCTCCTCCAGTGGCAGTGGGGTCTGTTATGGACTGTATGGACTGTGGCTTTGCTCTCCCCAGGATGGCCCAGTGGGCAGGCCACCCACTGTATGGACTGTTTGGACTGTGGCTTTGCTCTCCCCAGGATGGCCCAGTGGGCAGGCCACCCACTGTATGGACTGTATGGACTGTGGCTTTGCTCTCCCCAGGATGGCCCAGTGGGCAGGCCACCCACTGTATGGACTGTTTGGACTGTGGCTTTGCTCTCCCCAGGATGGCCCAGTGGGCAGCCCACCCACTGTATGGACTGTATGGACTGTGGCTTTGCTCTCCCCAGGATGGCCCAGTGGGCAGGCCACCCACTGTATGGACTGTTTGGACTGTGGCTTTGCTCTCCCCAGGATGGCCCAGTGGGCAGGCCACCCACTGTATGGACTGTATGGACTGTGGCTTTGCTCTCCCCAGGATGGCCCAGTGGGCAGGCCACCCACTGTATGGACTGTTTGGACTGTGGCTTTGCTCTCCCCAGGATGGCCCAGTGGGCAGCCCACCCACTGTATGGACTGTATGGACTGTGGCTTTGCTCTCCCCAGGATGGCCCAGTGGGCAGGCCACCCACTGTATGGACTGTTTGGACTGTGGCTTTGCTCTCCCCAGGATGGCCCAGTGGGCAGGCCACCCACTGTATGGACTGTATGGACTGTGGCTTTGCTCTCCCCAGGATGGCCCAGTGGTCATGGAGTCCCCTCGTGGATCTGGCGTCGTGTACTCAAGTGGCTGAGGTGCCCCCCCTTCCCTTCCCCCTGAGGTGCCTGTCCTATTTTCTTTCTGATGCCCCTGCAGTGTTCTCTCCGTGGAGTTCTTGTCGTGGGACTGGGCCTTGCCCCTTTGCACAGGACCCCTGTGATCCACTGACAGTGGTTGGACTACATTTAGTAGCTGTATATATTTTGTACATAGTTTATTTATTTATTGGGATTAATGGCGTACATATTTCAATATATCTGCCCGTTTATGATCTCTTCTTTTGGTCTTTGCATTATTTCGGAGGGGGGTGGTTTGTGGGTTGTGACAGTGATCTGTGGGAATGCATTGATGTGTGTGTTGTAGTGGGTGTGGGTGGGTGGGTGTGTGCCGGTAATCTTTTCCCTCCCCTGTGTCGTAGGTGCAGTACTCACCGATGTCTTCCGCGCCGCCGGGCGTGCTCCTGGTATATGAGGAGGAATAGGAGTGCGGGGATGACCTGTAACTCTGGCTCCATACTGCCGGAATCTCGCGTGGAGTGCGTAGAGGTGAGCGTTTTCCCGTTCGTAGTCTGTTTCCGCCGTGTTCTTATCGGCGGTGCTCCCGCCCCGGAAAAGGTGGCAGATTGGTGGGTCGTAATAGGGTGGGCGGTACTTTGTCTGCCGCCGGGCTGTTGGCGGGAACCGCCGCGCTGTTTGTTTGTACCGCTGTGGCGGTCGGAGTGTTAAGTTGGCGGGCTGTGTTGGCGGTTCCCGCCAGGGTCAGAATTGCATATTTTAGACCGCCGGCCTGTTGGCGGCTTGGCCGCCGCTTTATCACCGACCGCCAGGGTCAGAATGAGGGCCTAAGTAACTTTGCACCCAACCTTCACCAGGTGAAGGTTAGACATATAGGTGACTTATAAGTTACTTATGTGCAGTGTAAAATGGCAGTGAAATAATGTGGGCATTATTTCACTCAGGCTGCAGTGGCAGGCCTGTGTAAGAATTGTCAGAGCTCCCTATGGGTGGCAAAAGAAATGCTGCAGCCCATAGGGATCTCCTGGAAACCCAATACCCTGGGTACCTCAGTACCATATACTAGGGAATTATAAGGGTGTTCCAGTATGCCAATGTGAATTGGTAAAATTGGTCACTAGCCTGTTAGTGACAATTTGTAAATAAGAGAGAGCATAACCACTGAGGTTCTGGTTAGCAGAGCTTCAGTGAGACAGTTAGGCATCACACAGGGAACACATACATATAGGCCACAAACTTATGAGCACTGGGGTCCTGGCTAGCAGGGTCCCAGTGACACATAACAAACATACTGACAACATAGGGTTTTCACTATGAGCACTGGGCCCTGGCTAGCAGGATCCCAGTGAGACAGTGAAAACACCCTGACATATACTCACAAACAGGCCAAAAGTGAGGGTAACAAGGCTAGAAAGAGGCTACTTTCTCACACTATGTGCCAAAGGAATGTAGGACTTCAGTTAGAGAGTAGCAGATAGGGAAATTTACCACAAACGTGCCGGCATGCCCTATCCACTTAAGTGCTGTTCTGCCACTCTATTTAGAGTCTGATGGACGGTGGCTGTATGTATACCAGAGCAGTGGAGTAAATCCCTTTGCTGCCCTGACAGAACAGTGTACAGCCTACAATGGCCTAAATGACTCCCTGATGCCTAAAGCTCTGTCTACCTCTTATACAGAACCTCCCAGCACTATAGTTAGCAGCTGTATCCCTATGTTTTCACATCAGCTGCATTCGAAAATGGTGTGGCTGGGGGAGCACAGCAGGGGCCTCTGTCATGTAATCAACGCTGCCCGGTCTGTAAAATAGGGACTACAGAATGGTAATAACAGTCCACAGGACTCTAATCCTGAATAGCCTCCATACCACTATACCAACTTGCCAACATATTCCTACATTTTGGCAGTGAAGGGAGGCAGATATCAATCCAGCAGAAAAGGCAAAATTTTCTCTGTATTTGCATCTGCCATCCTACATATTGAAAAAAACATAAATTCATCGAACCCTATTGCCCACGACTTTGCATATAGTATACACATGCGTCCCATAGCCGAACGAAGTGAGGAACATGTGACTACATAAAGTGTCATATCTTACCCATCCTTTGGCTACCACACTACACAATGAGACTCAAAATACTGCCCATGACTTGAGCAAACCACACTGAAACACATCGGCAGAGACAGGGCATGCTGCATGTAGATCCAGAAATTTGGGCCACAGGGCACAAAAAATGTACTGAACATAGCACATGAAGGGAAAATTCTCACAGCTGCCACACGATGGTCCAGATTATGACTCAGGCAGAGCAGAATTACCATATGGAATTCTGCTCTGCCAAATTCTCAGTGTGCCCTGTGCTCCTGCACCAGATTCTCCCCAGTGTTGGAGCACCAGATCTAATTTACCAGGCACTTATTCTGAGAGGTAAAATCTCATGAGTCTTTGGCTCCTTCCTAGAGGAACTCAGCTTCACCATACGTAGAGCAGGTGGTAAAATGTATACATTAAACCACACCAAATTATGTGTGATCTGATGACCAGTAACTCCAGTCCCACAAGGCTAGTCCACATTCCATGGGGGTTTAACGTGTAATCGCACAGTACTGGTGCAGTGACATTATCTCCTTATACAAAGTTTACTCCCCTGCAACTCATAATCGGGGAATAGGTGAAGTGCCCTGCACTATATAACTACAAGCAGATCAATCAGTGGCGGCTCCTCCGTGTGGGCCATAAAGACGGTGGATGTAAAGGAAAGTATATATATATATATATATATATCAATGTGGATGTTGTGCACTGGCTTTTTTGGAGGTGAGTGGTTGAGACTGTTTTAATGGTTGCTTTTATATTTTATATGAAGTTTTTTTATACATAGATGTGATTGCAAGTGGATAGAAGATTGGGATATAGAAGGTGGTTGATGAAATCTCTTTTTGTGATGACATATATTAGAAGAATCTGGAAGAATTCGGATAATTAGATATTTTGAAAAAAATGATTTAAGAGAGATTTATGATGGATTTGTGGATCAGATTTGTGAAAATATACTTATTTAGTCTATTATGTTGTTATGTGTAGGTTTGAGTGAATAACTTTGGGGAGTACAATATGTAGTCCTGAAGAAGGTGGTGAAAAGGGTTTGGAAGCCCACCGAAACGCGTCAACGCTTTACCTTTACTGGACCCATAGAAGGAGGACTCTATCGAATAAAGTGTATTGATAATTATTGATAGGCCGATTCCTATCAATATTGGGACAGTTATATTTTATAGACGATTGTATATGTCTTTTGTTTGTCTCCCTGTTATGTAATTGTATTCAATATGAAATCTATATTCTTGATGTTTTAATATTTATGTGTTTGTTTTGTCATTATATGATTTGTGAGTTTGTTCAGAATGTTATTAAATATTTAACTTTGATTCTTCGGATTCTTAGCTGATCAACAGTGAGATTCATTGTTCGTGTGAGTGAGGTGTGATTGGACTAACTTGCCTGGTGGGGGTTTTCTCTATGTACTTACTGTTTTACGGTACCCTGTTTCCCCCCGGTATTTTGTATACAGGAGGGTCCCCTCCCTATTTTTTCGCCACCCCAGCCTGCAGTGGGAGCTGCAAAACCTTTTAAAGAAAATGATACTAAACTATGTTTATTATTGTTTTCTTTAAAAGGGGTGGGGCCATGGGGGTGACGTGCACTGCCCTTCACAGCGCAAGTGTGTTTGGTTGGCCATCTCGGGCCGGCCAAACACACATGCGCTGTAGGCTCTCTCCAGCCCAGCAACACAGTTGCTGAGAGAGCTGAGAGAGCTTGCACAGGCTCCCGGTCTTCTTGGGCTCGCCCTAGCTGGGTGCTCCCAGCCAATTCTGCTACTGCTCTCAGTAGTGTCAGGATTGGCGCAGGGCAGGCTTGGAGCCTGTACCTGCAGAGGCAGAGGAACGTCAAGGGACAAGGAGCGGCGGAGGAGGTAAGTGTTTTTTTTAAAATTAACTTAAATGTTTATTCCCTCCCTCCTCCCCCATCCCGCGCCTCCCCGCTGCAGCCCGCCCCTACCGCGGCCCACGAACCACTACTGAGATCAACACATTAAAAGTTGCTTTTCTATAATTATGTTGCACATAATATAGAGCAAGAAGCAATCTCAAATTGGTCAATGCCTTAGTGATTCCATGAACATAAGACAATAGAAGTCTCAATGTATATCGTTTTTAAACATCAAATCTTGCAATGCCCCAAGACATGCTCAGAGGAAAGACATCATGCTAAACTGCACAAGATCAAGATACATGTGCAAACATGTGAAAGACAAGCATTGGTAAATGCATTTGGTTTCCCCTATGTGATTTATAACAAGGTATTTTTGTTGTAAGTTGCAGCTTCGTGAGCAGATGTTAAATTATAAGTTACTGAAACTCTGTGAAATTCTATGTCACAACCGGAGGTTTCGGATTATGCTTCTCCTTCTTTGCTGTTTATTAATGTAAGAGCACAGCATCTAATATAATTAGACTTTTAAAAAACTACATTACCCATAAGAAATAACGTCAGAGTATCAGTACCAATCAAAGTACATCATGTAATATATACTTGTGGAGAACCATAAATCTCCTCTTTCTTTGCTGCTCCGCGGAAGATGAGTACCTTATTTTATCCATTAAGTTTTGCTTATAGATTTACTATTTGTATTTGATGCCCGTAAACTGATGAGCTATTGAATGGTTTTAAAGTGCGCAAACGTATCACAGCGCACACAATTTTCTTTCAAGTGTGCCACCGCCCGAGTGAGACAAATGGGTTGATTCTTGGACGTGCATGGTCTTCGTCCTTCACTTGGGTGGCAGAACAGGCCACAAGCTGTTTGCTGCACCCGGTGGGGGTGCGAGGAGGCAGGGGAATGAAGCGCATTGTGCAAGGACGTTAGTCCTCTTTCTGGCTCGCTGCCCCCGTGCTTCATGCTGCTGGTCAGTTTCTAGTCTGAATCTGGACAGCGAGCCCACGCGTCAGACTCGGCAAGTTTAGAGCCGGCACCCACAGTGATTCAGGCTGTAGAGTATAGCGTTCTCCTCACACCCATATGCATGGGCTGTAACAAGGCTACCACAGGTTTTATTCCTGGGGGGAGACAAATTTAAAGTAAGAAAATTACTTGTCAATATATAAGAAGTGGATAGTGCCTGAATAGTCACTTCACATGGCCTTCTTGTCTCATCTTTGTCAGTACATAGGCCTGTGACTATTTCTTTCTTCTAAAAAAGAACCATGATAGACAGACAGAACCCAGACGGTGCTGCATATTACCAGGAGCATGAAGACCTACTCCTTGCAAAGGACATTGGACATGAGGTGCATTGAACAGAGGACTGTGACCGGGCGTCCCCGGCAGCCGCGGCTCGACATGACGTATCGGACCAGGCCGATACGTCATGTCCGCGTCTCCCCGTTGCCAGGGCGACGCGATACGAGCGAGGCAGGGGGAGGGCCGTTGCCTGGGAAACCGGATGGGTTTCCCGGCGCGGCGTAAACAAAAGGGAAGACGGCACCGGAACAAGGGAGGAGGGGCAGGAGAGGAGAGCCGAGGAGAAGAGACCGGAGGAGCAGGAGAGGAGAGCCCAGGAGAAGGAGCAGGAGGAGAGAACCCAGGAGAAGGAGCAGGAGAGGAGAGCCCAGGAGAGGAGAACCCAGGAGAAGGAGCAGGAGAGGAGAGCCCAGGAGAGGAGAGCCCAGGAGAAGGAGCAGGAGAGGAGAGCCCAGGAGAAGGAGCAGGAGAGGAGAGCCCAGGAGAAGGAGCAGGAGAGGAGAGCCCAGGAGAGGAGACCGGAGGAGCAGGAGAGGAGAGCCCGGGAGAGGGAGACCTCAGAAAAGACCGCAGGAGAAGAAACCGCAGCAGAGGAACGCCGCAACACCAGCCACGACCCAGGAGGGTCGTGGCTCACCAAGGTACGGTCCTTGTGGACCAAAACAAAGGCCATATCAGACTAGGGAGGGGGGGGAGGGAGGGAATATAGAGGAGGAAAGGGAGGGAACCGAAAGGGGCATGATAACGAGCACATATGAGCACCCCACAAATCTATAACTAGAGATTGAGAGCACTTATTCCCCAACTCCGCACAGACACCCCCCCCCCTTATCATTCCTACCCATACCCAGACAAGACTGCAGAGAAAGACTGAAATAACCTTGGTTAAACCCCATACTTACCCGGGTGTTGTTTTTCCTTTGTTTTCCGGTATCCGGGAATCCACCTGAGGGGACCTGCCAGAAGTCACCCCGAAAAAAAGAAACAAGAAACATTGAGACTAAATCCACAATACAGGAAACTGAACAACAACACCGAAAACCCTAAGGAAACCCCGCACGCCTGGTTATATACTTTAAGTTTTTTTTTCTGTATTCAACCTTAATCCTAGAATAAATCCCACCATAAACTAAACGCATATCTCGTCATCATTTGTATATTGTTCGATCTGTCACAGTGGTGTCAGAAGTGGGATCAGATCCTCCTCGACAATCGAACAAGTATACACAATGAGTGACGCCCCCTCGCTGGAGGACATGATAAAACAGTTGGCCGAAGGCCAACGACACCTACAACTGGTGTGGGAGGCCCACCAGAGGGAGGCTAAGGAAGACCGGGAAGCCTTACAGTCGGCTTTGAAAAGTCAGGCAACCATACTGGCCAATAATCAACTGGTCCACGAGACGGCCATGAAGAAACTAACGGAGACTATTGCTACCACTAAGGTACACCCCAATGTCCCAAGTTCCGTCTTGCAAAAATATCAAGAAGGGGAGGATCCCGAATCCTTTTTTACTAATTTTGAAAGGGTGGCCTCAACCGCGCAATGGCCGGAAGATAGATGGGGCCAGTATGTCGCCCCCCTGCTTACAGGAATCCTACAAGCCGCATATCAAGCAGCGAACCCCGGGGGCACAACCCCATATTCCGAAATTAAGACCAGTATATTAGAGCGGGTGGGGCATGACACAGAATATTATAGAATCAAATTCAGGAAAATCAAATGGGGACCGAACGAGGATCCCCGAACCTTCTACTATCGGGTAAACGATTTGGCTTTAAAATGGTTGGGTCCATCAGGGAATAGCCGGGAAGACGTAATCCAAACAATTGTCCTCGAACAATATTTAGATGCCTTGCCTACGGCTACAAAACACTGGATCCGTCAACATCCCAAGGTAAATACGGAGATGGCAATTGACTTAGCATGTGCCTACCATCGTTCGGTGGATGTACGAAATATGCCAACCCGCCCCAGCATAAAACCGGGGCTCCCCAACCCGAAAAGCACTCCCAGAGTCCTTCCCGAAGAACCCATACCTCGCAGAACCTACGAGCATCCACCAGTACCAGGTCCTCAGTGTTATAACTGTGGGGAATGGGGGCACATTGCCCGTATGTGTCCAAGAAAACAAGACACTAGTGAACCCATGGAGGTTGGAGTTACCCGACGACGGGTGCTGTGTACAGGCCGGGGCAACCCCAAATTTAAACAATCCTTAAACGTCAATGGTAGAGTGGTTTGCGCCCTTATAGATTCCGGATGCAGTCAATCCGTGATAAGAAAGGATCTCCTAGCCCTAGCAGACCAGGAAGTCGAACATTGGGTGACTATTTGCTGCATTCATGGGGATAAGGAGAGATACCCCTTACAGGCCCTGACAGTAGAGTGGAGGAATTACAGGGACATCCTTCCTATGGGTATAATGTCAGATCTGATAGAGGAATGTATTATTGGGACGGATTACGAACATTTTCAGGAGATCCTGGACCACGTTCGACAACCAACCCTGACCCAGGATTGGTGGAGGGGTGCCCCTTTTTCTGACAGCGACCTAGAGCCCCCCTCTACCCGTAGGAAACTGTCACGTAGGGAGAAGCGTGTAGAAAAAGCAAACCACCGGGAGAAAGAGACACATAACACACCCTCAGGTCTGATTGCCGAGACACATGAGGTGCCTGTCGGGTTTCCCCAAAGACAGAGAGAAGATCCTTCTCTCGCCCAAGCTTGGAAGTCGGCAAAATCAGAAGAAACCGAAGAGGTGGGTCCCTACTTCTTAATTAGAAAAAACCTCTTATATCGCATAACCACTAATCGCTCCGGGGACCGTAAGCAACAGTTGTTAGTGCCCGAGCACTATAGAGAACATGTTCTAACCTTAGCCCACTGTCAACCCGGAGGAGGTCATTTCGGAAGGGAAAAAACAGAGGAGTATCTCCTCCGGCGGTTCTATTGGCCGGGGGTTTTCGCCCACATACGAAAATGTTGCTCCCAATGTTCCAGGTGCCAACTTACCGAACCCGGTAGACCTAGAAAAGCGCCTCTCATGCCATTACCCATCATAGACTTTCCATTTAGTAGGATGGGAATGGACTTGATAGGTCCCATAGTACCCTCCACGAAAGGACACACATATATCCTAGTCATGGTAGATTATGCCACCCGATACCCAGAGGCCATTCCTTTAAAAAGTATAACAACCAAAACAGTAGCCCAAGCAATGATTAATGTATTTTCTCGAGTAGGATTTCCACATGAAATACTCACGGACCAGGGAACTCCTTTCATGTCTACACTCATGAAGCAGGTGTGCAAAACGTTAGGCATTTCCCAAATTCGCACCTCGGTGTACCATCCACAGACCGATGGACTGGTGGAACGGTACAACCGTACCATAAAAACCCTGCTAAGGAAAGTAGTAGAGGAGTCAGGTAGAGACTGGGATCAAAAATTGCCCCTGGTATTGTATGCTATACGTACACATGAACAGGGGTCCACCGGACACAGTCCTTTTGAACTCGTGTTCGGAAGACAGCCCCGATCCCTGCTGGACATGGCCATAGAAGCGTGGGAAGAGGAGGCGGAGGAGGGGGGGAAACCCCTGTTAGAATATGCCCACGACTTACGGTCTCAGTTGCAAGGGTTATGGGACACAGTCCGAGTAAATATGGAACATGCCCAACAGAACCAAAAACAGTATTACGATCGAGGGAGTAAATTAAGGGTTCTACTACCAGGAGATCAGGTACTTATAATGCGCCCCACGTCTGAACACAAATTGGTTGCAAAATGGCAGGGTCCACATAAAGTACTACGAGCCGTTTCCCCGGTCACTTACCTAATTGAAATCTCGACCACGCCGCAGAAAACCCAGATTTATCACATAAATCTCTTAAAGAAATGGGAAGAACCCGAGAGCTCTAACTCGACCGAAGCCATGGGCCGGTTCCTATGTCCCAATGGGAGGGTTCAAATTGAATTTTGCCCGACCGAGACCACTATCGAGGAGAGTCTGCCCACAGTGAACGCCTCCTTAACACAATTAGAGAGGGAACAGGTATTCAGTTTACTGGAACATTTCAGATCATTTTTTTCCATAGTGCCAGGCAAAACCTCTTTGATTGCCCATAAAATACGGACTGCACCAGGTACAATTGTCCGGTTACGACCATATCGTATCCCAGAAGCCAGGAAACAGATTATGGAGGACGACGTCCAAAAGATGCTAGAATTAGGAGTAATAGAGCCTTCGACTAGTCCCTGGTGCTCCCCAGTTGTCCTGGTACCAAAACCTGATGGTACTATTAGATTCTACATCGACTTCAGGAAACTCAACGAACATTCCATGTTCGATACTTATCCGATACCCAGGGTGGATGATGTATTAGAAAAATTAGGAAAAGCAAAATACATGTCCACCCTAGATTTAACTAAAGGATATTGGCAGATTCCACTAGCCGCAGAAGATAAAGAGAAAACGGCCTTTGCCACGCAGTCCGGTCTGTACCACTTCACAGTGTTGCCGTTCGGACTGCATGGAGCCCCAGCGACATTTCAACGGTTAATGGACAGCCTCCTAAACCCCTTCCGACATTTTTCAGCTGCTTACTTAGATGACGTAGTTATTTTCAGTGAAACATGGAATGATCATCTACGGCATTTGCAACAGATATTCCATACTCTGAGACAGGCAGGGTTAACTGCCAATCCGAAAAAATGCGTTATCGGACAGCCTGACATATTATACTTAGGATACAAAATCAGTCAAGGGAACCTCCAACCCCAATCTAAGAAGGTAGAAGCTATTCTCAATGCACCTAGCCCTGCAACGAAGAAAGATTTGCGTTCCTTCCTAGGGTTGGTCGGCTACTATCGAAGATTCATTCCCAATTATTCCACCCTAGCCGCCCCCCTTACGGATCTCCTGGCTAAGTCTCGTCCTAATCAATTAGCCCCTTTTTCGGATCAACAGGAGACTAGTTTTGACCAGCTAAAATCCTTTCTGACTAGGGAGCCCATCCTACGGTGCCCAGATTTCTCGAAACCGTTCCACCTCTATACAGATGCCTCTGATGTCGGGCTAGGAGGGGTACTGACCCAGCCCGATGAGGACGGTAGGGATCACCCGATAGTGTATATTAGCAGGAAACTGTTTCCTCGGGAGCGCCATTATCCCACGATCGAAAAGGAATGTTTGGCCATCAAATGGGCTGTAGACACCTTGCAGTATTACCTTTTGGGTCGCCCTTTTATTCTCTATACAGATCATGCTCCCCTCACTTGGTTATCGGCTCATAAAGATACGAATTCACGGATCTTGAGGTGGTTCCTTGAACTCCAACCCTTTTCATTTCAGGTCCGTCATATCCCTGGTCCCCAGCAGGCCCCGGCTGATTATCTCTCCAGATACCCAGACCCTGGACGCCTCAGTGGCACAATCAGTTAATAGGGCCCTTGCAGAAGCGCTCCTACCAATTACAGGGAGCCACCCCTTCCGCTGAAGGTCTAGATACCGCGTCTGCTCTTACCTTTGACCCAGATGCGACCATTCATCCCAAGTCATCTGACTGGACTCCCCTGCCCACAGTTGCGGACTACGCCCAATCAAGACTGACAAAGGCCTTAGACAAGGAAGTCAGGAACCGCCTATATTCTGAATTCCCTCGCCCTGACATTCCCGGTAAGGGAGCCCTAACTCCTGAATTAGACCCCAATCTTGCGACATTCATCAAGCGCTCCTCCAAAAACCCTAAAAAGGGAATAAATAGGTCATGGAAGTCCTGCCAGGATAAAGTCTTAGACCTTGCAGGCCCTTTGTGCAAAGGTTTGGACCTGGCAGTAGCAGCAAAAGAATCCAGCTCTTTGATAGTCCCTGATACCTTAGTAGGGTGGGCACACACGCATTGTTCATCCTGGGCATTGCAAATTGCGCTATCTCCATGGAAAGGAGACGATCGTTTTTATTGTACATCGATCCCAAACTAGCGGACCTAGCCAACTTTGAGCCGGGTCCCCTTGCTAATGGCCTCCTGTTTGGAGACAAATTTATAATGGACTTGGGCACATTTGTCCACACATTCACGGCCCTTGACAAGGCCCAGACATAATTGAACAAAGTGTTACAACAATGCATTTTTGCTAGGGCCGGCAGAAACAAACGGCATCTGTCTGCCCGCTCCATCACACTCAGCCCTCACCCAGGCTACACTGCCTCAGGCAGAGAATACACGTCTGAGGCCAGAGACACCCTGTATCCTGCTAGAGCATGGGCCGGACGTGCCCATTTCAACCAAGGTGGCTTCCGAGGGAACAACTATGGCTCCAACTCCCAAGGTAAGTTTGATCTCGACCTTGGCAGTAAAACAGGGGGATAGCACCAGATTCTTTGCACATAATTGGTCCTTGTTGATGTCAGATCATTGGGTACTTGAGACGGTGGGAGGTTTTCACCTAGAGTTTTTTGGGAACCCTCAACAGACGAGCCTACCAAAACCAATCCATTTTTCCATACTAGCTTGTTTCTTTATTCAACAAGAGATACACCAGTTGTTGGTCAAAGATGCAATTTCCTCCTGTCAAGCAGATCGTTAAGGGTTTTGCAGCAATATATTTGTGGTAAACAAGAATGAAAGGGGATCACGGCTAGTAATCAACTTGAAAGAATTCAACAGTTGGATTCTTTATTGTCACTTAAAGAATGGAAGGGATCCATCTTCTCAGGGACATTCTCAGGGAAGGCAATTGGATGGTTCGCTTAGATCTCAAGGACGCCTATCTCTCGATACTGGTGCAATCAATGGTTCAACTTCAAGGTTCTCCCTTTCGGACCTCTCCTCCACCCCTTGGTGCTTCACCAAGGTTGTGCGCCCAGTGACAGAGAAACTGTATTCCAGGGGGGTTCGAATGATTGTCTACTTAGATGACATACTGCTCATGGCCTGAGATGCCCAGTCACTCACGCAACACTTAGAATGGACCATTCAGTTACTCCAGGATCTGGGCTTTCTGATCAATGCAAAGAAATCTGATCTGACCACTCCTCATCAGATAGATTTTCTGGTTTTCCAGATCGACTCTTCTACTTCTCTTCTATCTCTTCCAGCCCAGAAGTTGCACTCAATTCAGAAGGAGATCCGGTCCACTCTTCACAAAGACAAGATTTCCCTCAGGATAGTAGCCAGGATAGTAGGCTTGTTAGCATCTTCCATACAAGCCATCTTTCCAGTGCCTATACATTACAGGGCGCTCCATCGCTTAAAGATCCATCACCTCGGGAAAGGCCTGACATATGCAGAACTTATATACTTCACCCCAGAGACTCGCAGCAAACTTAGGTGGAGGCTGGACCACATGTCAGCGTGAACAGCAGAGCCAACTTCCGCTCTCCGCCAGACGTCATTCTAGATTCAGACACCAGCAGGTGGGGTTGGGAAGCCAGGTGCGGCTCCTGTTCCACAAGAGGACGCTGGTCTTGCGAAAAATCTCATCTTCACATAACCTACTTGGAGCTGTTAGCAGGCTTCTTGGCGATAAAGACACTAGCCCTATTCTCCAACTGTTGCGTTTTACTGCACAAGGACAGCATTTCTGCGGTCTGTTATGTCAACAGACTCGGGACAAGGTCACGAATTCTAGCAGTGATAGCAAAGACCTTCTGACATTACTGCTTCCAGAATCAGATTACAATGATAGCAGAATACCTCCTGGGCCAACTCAATACAATAGGGGACTGGAACTGCAGGTATCTCAGAGATCCAAGTGAATGGAGGCTCCATCAGTCAGTATTCCAGGTCCTACAAATGAAGTGGGGCCAATGTCACATAGACCTATTCACATCTCATTTCTCACATCAACTGCACTGCTTCTTTTCTTGGAGACCGGATCCCATGGCCATTGCCACAGATTCCTTCCTACAACAGTGTACAGGACCTCTTCTGTATGCCTTTCATCCGTTCATAATGATACCAAGAGTAGCACCTCAAACTCTGAAACGGAAAGCAGAACTGATCCTGATCACTCCACTATGGAGAGCACAACCTTGGTTTCTAGTTCTATTGGAAATGTCCAGAGACCCTCAGAATCAGAGCCCTTCAATCCCAGAGCGCTTGTTAGATCCAGTGGGTCTGCCCTATCCCTTTCTCAGTCAGAACAAACTGCAGCTGCTGGCCTGGCGCATTTCTGACAATGTTGGTCCCTGACGGCCTTCTTGAAATAATCTATCTCCTTTATATCCGCTTGCTGGTCAGATTCCACTCATGGAATCTGACCAGGCTATGCCTCGGCCTGGCGTAGATGGGTGGGTTGGTGCAATACACTGTGTCTGGATCCGTTAGGGTCCCCCATTACTTCTGTAATCAATTTCTTGGCAGAGATGGCATCTGAAGGCTTAAGCTACTTTTCGGTCAATAATTACCGATCAGCCATCTCAGCGGGACACATGTCCAGTGAAGGGAAACCTGTAGGGGAACACCATTTGGTAAGTAGGGTGATGAGAGGTATCCCATTAGCTAAGCCTCCCCAACCAAAGTATGCACATTTAAGCGATGTTAACATCATCCTAAGTTTCCTACGATACTGGCCATGTAACTCTGCTTTGTCTAAGAAACAACTATTAGCCAAACTGACCAAATTACTGTGCCTGATAAGATGTAGAAGGGATTCAGATGTTAGAGGTCTAGATATTTCCGGCAGAGTCTATTCCCTGGATGGGGTTACTTTTTCCATCTCTAGAAGAACCAAAACATTTTCCAGGCAAGTAACTTATCCTAGTTTTCCAGAAGATCCTAAGTTATGCATTGTATAATGTTTAAGGGAATACAAAGATCGAACCAGGTCAACTCCTGATTTCCTTTCAGAAACCCTTTCACCCAGTATCTTCACCTACCCTAGCTCACTGGGTGAGATGGATTCTGTCTGAAGCAGGAGTTGATATGTCAATATTCAGAGGTCACTCTGTACCAGGTGCCATGGCCTCAAAAACATTTTGGGGGTCATTCTGACCCTGGCGGTCCGAGACCGCCAGGGCAAGAATGACGGAAGCACCGCCAACAGGCTGGCAGTGCTTCCTTCACTATTCCGACCGCGTCGGTAGAGCCGCGGTCGGACCGCCGGGGCCGGCGGTTTTCCGCCATTTCTGCCCCGGCTGGGATAATCCGCCAGGGCAGCGCTGCAAGCAGCGCTGCCCTGGGGATTATGACCCCCTTATCGCCAGCCTGTTTCTGGCGGTTTTCACTGCCAGGAAGAGGCTGGCGGTAAGGGGTGTCCTGGGGCCCCCTAACAGGGCCCCGGCCTGCTTTTCACTGTCTGCGTAGCAGACAGTGAAAAGCGCAACGGGTGCAACTGCACCCGTCGCACGGCCGCAACACCGCCGGCTCCATACGGAGCCGGCTCCTGTGTTGCGGCCTCATTCCCGCCGGCCCAGCGGGAATGTTGGAATGGGGGCCGCGTGAGTGCGGCCGCATTGGCGGCTGCATGGCGGTTTCCGCCTGGCTGGCGGCGGTCGGAATGACCCCCTTTGTCTAGGATCCCAATTACAAGACATAATGAGAGCAGCGGATTGGTCAACCAACTTTACATTTAAGTCTTTTTTACTTAAACCGATTTTAAGTGAGCCCTCTATTGTGTTACAACAGCTTTGAACAAGCACAATTTGAATCTTCCAGTCCTGACACAGAATACAAAAAATTCTAGCTTAAGCGACAAGAATTTTCAATTCTATTAAGGACAGGAAGGCAAGGATTATCCCACCCAATCATTCTAAGCATTTCGCCCTACCCCTACCCCCAGAAAATCTTAATTCATGAAGTAAATCATCATTGAAATGGTATGATATATGAAAGGACATATTTTCAATAATGTGATTATTAAATGTTCATCTTACTTTTCAAGTTCTGAAAATTGTCATTGATGTGCTTGACTCCCATATGATTAAATGAGTGTTGTTGTATAACTTAAACTGTCTACGACAGAATATTACGATGATGTTTTATTTTGCTGTTTTCTTAGTTTCTGATCAGAAGACCAGTTGACTGAGAAGAGATGAACTCCGTTTCTCACTTCGGGCCTGTTAGCATGTCAGTTCGTTTGGACAGCGTTCAGAAACGGTCACAGAAGTTCTTGGTAAGACTTTTTCTTTCTGAATTTAAGACTTATTATCCTAAGAGCAAAGAAGGAGGAAGATGTATGGTCCTCCACAAGCAAATATTACATGATGTACTGTGATTGGTACTGATACTGTGATGTCATATCTTATGGGTAATGTCGTTTTTTTAAAGTCTAATTTTATTGGCTGCTGTGCTTTGTACATTAATAAACAGCAATGAAGGAGAAGCATAATCCTCGACTCAGTGTCCCTAACAGAATTGAAAAAAAAAATTGTGTTAGTAGTTGTTTTTTGAAGAAAGGCCAAATATATTGTGCTGTTACTGGTGGTACTATAGATTGGGGAGATTAGGTATAGGGTGAAGTACAAAGAAAAGTAAGTATGCTTGAATAGGTGCAGCTATGGGGAGATTAGTTAAAGGGCAGATGAGAAACCAAACAAGCACAGTGCACATAAGCGTGCAGACATAAGAACAACCAAAAACATGTAGCCACATCATACAGGCTTCTAAACATGCCACAGGCACAGGGGCAGTCTAGGCACCAGAAGCTGCTGTGGTGCGGAGAGCCCCTCCCCCACAAGCACACTACAGCCCAGGACTGTGGTGCAATTTTAATGCGTGTTTCACTATTGACTACCACTCCATTTAATAAACACATTGAACACCTATTAAGGTGAAAACAACGAAAGTTTTCACCTTGATCTTTGTGAGAAGTATCCTTTTCTTGATGGGTTACTGGTGTTGTACCAATGTTAAATGCACACACTACATGAACATCTTAAAATGACCCCGCCCCCAGAGAAAACAGTATCATGGTTGCAGTTACATCAACAAAATTCTTTATCTATAATTTTAGGGCTGACAAAAACTTGACGAATTGGCTGGTAGTGCTGTTCTCTTTTTTGATTTTAATATTTAAAGTGGCCCTTTTCTGCCGTTTTATTGGTGCTATTGGCGAGCCTTCAGCAGCCTGCATGTCTGTCTCTCCAGAGGCATAGGTTTAGATCCCATAGGGAACTATTACAAACAGAACTGACTCTGAATATTAAGATGCAAAGGTTACAGCATCGCATTACTTTTTCTTTAAAAGCATTCTGATTAATTTACAAGACAGTAGGCATTATATTTATGGATATCAAAGCTTATCACACAACAAATAGCGCTGCCTCATAATAGAAGCATAGAATGAGTCAAAGGAATCAGTCTATGTGGCTTATATGGAAGACTAGTGCTTAAAGAAATGTGATTTAGTGACAAATGCCAAAGAAAATCATATTGCCATAGAATTGGAGAAGTAACTGCCACCGTACATGCCGATTTTCATTTCTAGGTTTCGGCTGCACAGTGCTTGTGCTGTGCTTGTGAAATCTATTGTTAATATTCATCTTAAAAGGGCAACATCATGCCCTCTTGCTTTTTATTGGCTCCTGAGCTTGCCACTTTTCCTACTTTTCTATTGGCTGTAGTATATTTCCTGCATTTACCAATGTTTTTTAGTCGTGTGTTTTTTCTTATCAGTGTCCTGAGGCCAAAATACTGTTTACATTAACTTTTGGGGATTTTTTTTAAATGTTTTGGCTGCATAGCGCTCACGCTGTGCTTGTTTTGTTTGTCTTCCGCTCTTTATGTAATCTCCTTGTGGCTGTCTTTTTCCCTACAAAGGTCAGCATTCTAGTGTGTTTTTGCTCTTGTGCATGCCTGTGCATGCCTCATTCTCTTGTTTCAGTGATTTTATTTATTATTACAGAAGGCATGGAACGCATTGTTGTCAAAGCATTGCTTTCAGCCCTGAGTCCCGCCCTCTGTAAAGTTCAAATGTTGTCAAAGCATATGTGTTTTAGCGTCCAGCATGAAACTTGAATAACTTCTATTTATTGCTATACGAGGCTAGGAATGCATCGTTATCCAAGCCTCGCTTTGAGCCCTGAGCCCATCCTCCATAAAGCCAAAAATGTTGTCAGAATGGATGTTTTTTTAGTGTCCAGCATGAAAGCTTGAATGAAACTTTTTCTAGCTTGCATGTCAAGAATTTTCAATTCTATTAAGGACACGGAGACGAGGATTATGCTTTCTCTTTCTTTACTGAAACAACACAGCAGCCAATAAACGTTTAGTTAACCAAAAAAAAACAACACCCAACATTCCCAGTAGTCCAATCCGACCAATCCCTGGTCTACAGTCTATATAAATGTCCGTGACTCTTAAGTCCTTCCTCTTTCTTTGCAATAACACAACAAAAAAACCTGACGAATCGAATCTTGAAACCAACCACAAACTTCATCTAGGACTCCAACCGGCCACAGTCCAACTGATCTGGTCATAGAAACATCAAATCCTTACGCATTCTTGGTATCAGAACTTAATAAAGAAAAAACAGATTGGTAGTGTGTCTCATCTAGAATGCTTAAATTGGAGAGAAATCTTGCTAGATACAGATATCAAATATTGTCAAAATCAGGACAATGCCCGCTCTGCGGGCGACGTAATGCAATATGCCAATCCTTATGTATGTAATAATTCATGCATTGTGTGTTGGTGGAGTATGTTAACCTTTTGCATTGCAGCGATTTATCTTTAAACGTCATTAATGCTGTTTGCAATGTATTGCTCATTTTCAAGGCTTTGCTGTAGGATTATAGGGTGTGGTTAGGGTGTGGTCCCTATTATGAGCCCTTCTAGAATCCTTTCCTGCAGTCTGGCTGGGTGTTGCATGTGGGCAGGGCCTGGGTCTATTTAAGGGACCCAGCCCAGCCCCACGTGCTCACTATTCAGAGGTCCCGGTGCAAAGCAGCAGCATTTTCCTGAGCTCCTGTTCCGGATGCCTACCTAGGCTTATCCAGGCACTGTCCTCATTATCTTGCTGATCTTGAAGCAGGGCGGTAAGGCTGAGGTCGGATTAGGCCCCTGGCCTATTATCAGAAATATTCGAGTTTTGGGCCTTTTGGTTAATCGTGTGTGCGATTGTTTTCTTGGCATTTAACTCTTCAGTTCAGGTCGGCAGTGTACGCGATCATTTCCTGGCATTTAAACCTTGATGGTCGAATCAGCAACAGTGTGCGCGATTCATTCTTGGCAATTAACCCTTGCAGCTCAGATCAGCAGAGTGCGCGATCGTATCTTGACATTTAAACCTTGATGGTTGAATCGGCAACAGTGTGCGCGATTCATTCTTGGCAATTAACCCTTGCAGCTCAGATCGGCAGAGTGCGCAATCGTATCTTGGCATTTAAACCTTGGTGGTTGAATCGGCAACAGTGTGCGCGATTCATTCTTGGCAATTAACCCTTGCAGCTCAGATCAGCAGAGTGTGCGATCGTATCTTGCCATTTAAACCTTGATGGTTGAATCGGCAGCAGTGTGCGCGATTCATTCTTGGCCATTAACCCTTGTAGATCAGATCGGCAGAGCGCACAATCGTTTCTAGACATTCTAATCCTGATAGTTGAATCAGCACCAGTGTGCGTGATTCATTCTTGGCATTTATCCCTTGTGTTTCAGATCGGCAGAGTGCGCGATCAAGTATATAATAATTTCTAGGCAATTGAATCCTGAAATTCAAGACAGAGTGTGACCTTGCAGTATCATTCATGGGTCTATTGCAGTTTATTCATGAAAACTAATGTGTTCATTGATTCTTGTTATAACGTAGTTGTTATTCCAAGAACTAACTTGAGATAGTTCAAAGTTCAGAGCATAAGATGTTATTCTAAAAAAAAAATGCTCATATGAAAGTTTGCATAATCCTTCTTTATTTTCCAGGTACCCAGAGCTAATAAGGTCATGTTATAGAAAAGCTCTTGATCATTCATGTTATCAGTATATACATATTTGGAACAAAGTTTATGAAAGTCAATGTGAATAATCTTGCCATTTTGTTCTTAACTCTTGCTCCCACAGGTGTCCTTCCCCGCTGTTCCCAACCTACAACCCCATCCCCCACTTGGCCATTCTTTAACTCTGTGCTATAATAGGTATTAGAGTTTGGAGCTGCCAAGAGGTGGACATATTGGGAACAGGTGCAAACCCCGAGGATCCGGTCTCCCTGACAAAACAGTGAGCCCACAAATGTTTAATCCTCCTGGTTTGCGCTAGGTTGTCAATATGGCCACATTGGATGAGTTAGTTAAAGTAATTACGCAGCTCCGATCGGATGTAGTAGCATCTAAAGATATAGCAACTAGTCTAGCAGAGAGAGTGAGTCAGTTACAAGACAGAGTAGAAAAGAAGGAGCGAGGTCTTCTGGGTGCGGTTCGGTTTGGTCCCCCTTCTCAAGGTTCCGGAGGAAATCCTCCAACTAACATTTCTCTCACAGTTCCCGCAGCCATTCCTTTGGCCCCTCCAGAAAGGTTTTCAGGTGATCCTCAGAAAGAGCAATCCTTTTTGACTCAAGTAGAATTGCATTTCACCTGTCGACCAAACACCTTACCTGATGCCCAATCCAGGGTGGCCTTCCTGCTATCCTATTTGACTGGAGACGCGCCCACTTGGGCAATCCCTCTTGTGCATAGAGACAGTCCCCTGCTTTATAATTGGAGAAACTTTGTTTGGGAATTTGAAAGAGTGTTTGATCGAAGAACAGTTACTCTATCCGCAGACCGAGAACTGCTAGAATTGTGACAAGGCAATAAAGACCTAGTTTCTTACTTGGCTAGCTTTAATCGGCTGATAGCAGAAACATCCTGGCCTGAAGAAAAGCAAGCAGCCCTGTTCTACCAAGAACTCAAAGATGAGCTAAAAGACATTCTTGCTCAGATCGATCCTCAAACCACGGATTGTCAAGATTTGATAAATCTTGTTTTGAGACTAGACCATCATCTTGCTGAAAGACAAGGAACACGCAAAAAGACTGAGAAACATTCCTGGCGTGTTCATGAACGCAGAGAATCACGAGTTCAGAAAGAGAATAATCATAAAACCAATGGAAATTGTAACTATCAGACGGCCCTTGACGAAGGAAGAGAAAGATCTACGTAGAAAGAACAGACAATGCCTGTACTGTAGTAGAAAGGGCCACTTCGCCAAAGAATGTACAGTAAAACCGAAAAGCAAACAAATTCCCACCAAGAAAGTGGTAGCAAATGTACAAATCGAGCAGGAAAACTAGGACACCCAAGGTGTAAAGAAGGGTTGCTCTTGGGTGTAACCATGGACCCTTCACAGTCAAGAAATCTAAAGTTAGACCTAGAAGTGCTAGTGAAAAACAAGAGTTATCTAAAGAAAGCCTTAATAGACTCCGGGGCTACTGGCAACTTTACTGATGCACAATTGGTTCAAACATGGGGGATCCCATGCAAGAAGAAGAAAACACCAGAAATAGTACAAGCTGTACATGGAAAGCTCCTAGCTGGAGGTCCAGTGACACTACAGACCCTACCCTTGACTGTGATCTATAAAGGGGGGAATCAAGATAACAAACACGTAGAAAAACTAATCTTTGATGTCTTCCATGCTCCTCAGCATGGGATCATCCTTGGAATGCTGTGGTTAAGTTACCATAACCCTGTAATAAACTGGTAAGAAAGAAAAATCATGTTTTCTTCACTCATGTGTAAAGAAAAATATCTCCAGACAGAGATTGTCACAGTTCCTCACAAATCTCATATACCCACAGCCGCTGAAAAAAATGTAACATTGCCCAGGCAGTATTCATCCTTCTCAGACGTATTTGATGAAAAAGAAGCAGAAACCTTGCCACCTCACAGACCATATGACTGTCAAATTGATCTGACTCCTGGTGCTATACTCCCTAGTTGTTCCTAGTTGTCCCTAGTTGTCGTGTGTACGCCCTGTCAAAACACGAAAACCAATACCTTAGAAAATACTTAGACCAATTTCTAGCTAATGGCTTTATTTGCCCCTCCAAGTCTCCTTCAGCATCTCCTCTTTTTTTGTCCCCAAGGCTAATGGAGATCTTTGAACCTGTATAGACTACAGAGGATTGAATAAAATCCCAGTAAAAAACAAATACCCATTACCCTTGATTCCTGTCTTGTTGGATCAAGTTAAAAAGGCCAAAATCTACACCAAGTTAGACTTAAGAGGTGCTTACCACTTAGTCAGAATGAGAGAAGGCGACTAATGGAAACTTCCTTTATAACTCGATATGGTCTATTTGAATACAGTCATGCCTTTTGGACTTTGTAATGCACCAGCAGCGTTCCAATTATTTTTGAATGATGTCCTTAGAGAATTTCTAGATCTATTTGCAATAGTCTGAATTCTGATAACGAAGTCGAACATGTGCAACATGTCAAGAAGATTCTCACAGCTCTTTGAAAACATCATCTATATTGCAAATTAACCAAATGGGAATTTCATGTTACCACAGTTGAATTTTTAGGGGTCATCCTTACCCCTAAAGGCATGGTCATGGCAGAAAGAAAAGTACAAGCAGTGTCTGATTGGCCAATTCCAAAGACTGTTCAAGATGTTCAATGCTTCCTAGGTTTTGCAAACTTATATCGCAGGTTCATAGATCATTTCTCACAGACAGAGGCACCAATCACCAAGCTATTACGAAAGAAAGAACCATTTGTATGGCCTCCAGAAGCTGACAAGGCTTTTTCAACCTTAAAGGAAGCTTTCTCCACTGCCCCAGTCTTGACTCACCCAGATACTGAACGTCCGTTCGTAGTGGAAGCAGATGCTTCAGATATGGTAATTGGTGCAGTGTTATCACAACGCAGTAAAGATACTGGTCAGCTACACCCTGTAGCTTACATTTCTCGAAAACTGAACGAGGCTGAATGAAATTATGTCATTGCTGAGAAAGAGCTTCTAGCAATCTGTGATGCCTTCAAAGAGTAGAGACACTATTTGCTAGGTGTAAGTAGACTATCACAGTATACACAGATCATCGCAATCTCCAGTTCATGAGTTCATCTAGACTTTTGACTCCTCGACAATTGCGATGGATGCTGTTTTTTGACGAGTTTGATTTTGTGGTAACCTTCCGTCCAGGTAAAGACAATCGCAAAGTGGATGCCTTGTCCAGACAGGATTCTACCATGTTACCCACAATCCAGCCCCCACGAGTTATCACTACTCCAGACAAAGGGCCAGATGTAGCAAAATGACATTTTGCGAATTGCAAATTGCGAGTACTAGCGACTCGCAATTTGCAAGTCGCAAAATGTCATGCAGAAAGGTGTCTCAGACACCTTCTGCGAGTCGGTATGGGGTCGCAAAGACCCACCTCATTAATATTAATGAGGTGGGTCGCAAATTGTGGCCCCATACCGACTATGGGCACTCGCTAACATGGAGGCCTGCTGTAGTCAGCAGGCCTCCATGTTAGCGACCTGCTTTTAAATAAAGCCGTTTTTTTTTTTTTTTTAAATCTAGCCCGTTTTCCCTAAGGGAAAACGAGCTGCATTTCAAAAAATCCGAAACCTTTTGTTTCGTTTTTTTCAGGGCAGGGAGTGGTCCCTTGGACCACTCCCTGCCCTGAAAAAATGTTTTGGGGTCCATTCACAAAGGGGAAGGGGTCCCATGGGGACCCCTTCCCGTTTGCGAATGGGTTACCATCCACTTCAAGTGGATGGTAACTGCGACTCCATTTGCGACCGCATACGCGGTCACAAATGGAATTGCATACCATTGCGAATCGCAAATAGGAAGGGAACACCCCTTCCTATTTGCGATTCGGAAATGCATTTTGCGAGTCGGATCCGACTCGCAAAATGCATTTCAACATAGCAAAGTGGCTTTTGCGAGTCGCAAACGGCGTTTTTTGCCGTTTGCGACTCGCAAAACCCTTGCTACATCTGGCCCAAAATCCTTTGTATCATCAAAACAGAAGACTTTTTTTAGGAGATTCGTAATTCTTTCACCATTTAAAAATGGCAGAAATGGGCTCAAGCAGATCCCAAAAGATCAATCAAACAAGGCCTACCTCTTCATGATGCATGTTTATTTGTTCCAACTACCAAGTTGCGCAAATTAGTGTTTTATTGGTAACATGTAATACCTACGGCAGGTCATCCAGGTATTCCTAGGACTCTTGAACTAATACAGCGATACTTTTGGTGGCCTACTTTAACAAAAGACGTCAAGCAAATGGTAGATAACTGCAAAGTTTGTGCTCGCATCATGACAAGTCATTCAAAACCAAAAGGGCTGTTACATCCTATCCCAACTCCACCCTGACCTTGGGGACACATATCATTAGACTTTATTACAGGACTGCCAGTTGTTCAATTTCACTCAGTAGTAGTAGCAATCTTTATTGTTTAGTTAATGAAAACCATAACAATCAATAAATTGTATACAATATATAAAATTCTATAAAAGAAGGACAAACAAAAGGAGAAAATGCTATAAAATCTTTGAAATAAATATACAACTAAAGTGCAATGTGCCAAGATATATATTTTTTTTAATGATTTTTGATAGCTTGCAATTCTAAGACACTTGAGGGGCAGAGTGACCATTAAGCTAACTTTGCAGACACTTGATGCCTGTGGCGCAGTTGATGTTACATGCTAACTCAGTGTGTACAGCCTAAGAACCTGCTGTTGTGCCTACGGGCTTCTCTTTTCCTTTTTTAACTGAGTCGTCTTAAAATGTGTCCTTCCACGTGCTATAACATTGACAAAACTTTAATACGCGACTAATAAAATAAATGAACACTTAAAAGTGCTTGTGGTGTGGACGTCAGAAATTTGATGAATCTGCAGATTGACTGCGGATCGTGAGGGTCAAACATTGACATCACTGCTGGCCGACAGGAACGAGTCCCATTCCTCTCGAAGACTGGTTTTAACAGTTGTCGTCGTGCTTCCTTTAAGGCCGGGCAAATACAAATCAGATGGACCATGTCTTCCTTGGAACCTTTACATAACCTACAGGAAGATTCTCCTCCATTCTTCCAATATGGTGGGTCCGCTCTGGATGGTAGAGCGCTTAGACGAAGAGCCAGCAAACAACGCTTTATATGTAGTGCAAAAGTTGAAATCAGATATTGTGATGGCGCCAAGGTGGTATAAGTGTGCATAAGAAGCCAGGCGTGCGAGCGTTGTGCACATTTAGATTTATCAGCTAGAAAGGACTGCAATCCCATTTCTTTTTTTAGCGCTCGACACAACAGTGGATATGAGATGTTGGAGTCCCAAAGGTGCATCATTTCTGTCTCTTGCAGAGAATTATACAGATACCTTTTATATACTGATTTTGGATTGTTGCTCACTGAATACCATAAAGCCATGACTAGGGGGCTGGTCATATTTTTTCTTATTTTGTACGAGGACTTTATTGTATGCGCTTTCCTGCCCAACTGCTGTTGTATTAGGCCAAATTCTAGCCTGACCTGTGCGGGAGAAGCGGATCCAGGAAGTTTAAAGACCTGCTTATAAATTTTTATTTGTTGTTGGTCCAGTAGCAGGGCGTCTTTCCCATGTAAAGCTTTGCTTCCATATGTAGTGGCTGGAAGGAATTTGGCCAACATAACAGACAGTAACGGTTTATACGATGGGCCTTTTAATCTTTTTGCTAGGGTACAGAAAGCTAACGTTAAAGCTTTGCACTTCTGTGCAATGTAGCGCTTCTGCGGCGCGAGATTGGCCTTGTTATCGATAATTATGCCAAGGTATTTATAGCAGCGAGTTGTTTCAAGGGTAATGCCATTCAACTTTACATTGTTAGCTAGATTCAGAGGACATCCCATGGACATGGTTTTGGTCTTTGAGGTGTTAACTTCTAATTTGTTTGTCTTTGCGTATTCACCTAAAGTAGTGACCAACCGCTGCAGCCCTATTTTCGCGTGGCTTAGCAGAACAATATCATCAGGGTATGAAAGATGTGATAGGGTCAAACTTCCCATTCTTGGAGAGTGCGAGTTGGTTGCATCCAGCTTCAAGGAGAGATCTGCTGTGAAAAGTTTGAAGAGGTGCAGGGCCAAAACACAGCCCTGTTTTAGTCCTATATTTGTCGGCATCCTCCTAGAAATTTTTGAGCCATCTGCTACCTTGACCTGTACCCAAGTTTTATCGTATAGCATTTCTGTGCATCTGAGAGTACGCTCTTGCAGGCCCCACCTTCGCAATTTGCTCCAGAGAAGTGCCCTATCGACTCGGTCAAAAGCACTTTTGAAGTTCACGAAACATAAATATAGTTTTTTCTTTAAGCATTTTGCTCGGTTGGCAATGTCTCCTAGTGTAAGAATGTTAATCACTGTACCATATCCCTTCCTAAAACCAGTTTGATTCAAAGGAATCAGGTTATTTGAGTTTGACCAATTGAGCAGGTCGGCCAGGACTAAGGTGGCGAAGTATTTGGCCTCGCTGTCAATTAACGCTATCAATCTGTAACTGGCTGGGTTTGCTCTACAACCCCCCTTGTATATTGGGTTAATGATGGATCCTCTCCAACTTTCTGGAATTATTGTGTTACACTCAACTTCAGTATACAGGATTGACAGTGTTGTTGACCAATATTCAGGGTCAGCCTTGAAGACAGCTTGCGGAAGACCATTAGGACCAGGGGCCCCGTCCCTGCGACCCTTCCTGATGGCGAGGGTGACGTTCTTGGCACTAAACCCTGTCCCGCTCTGACTGACGTCTGTGAGTTTTATTGACTCCTTCAGAGGCTGATTTACTTCAGATGAGGGTGGTTTAAAGAAAATGTTGGCAAGGTATTCCACCCATTTTCCTTCTGGGACTGATGTAAAGTTTATTATTCTTACCTGACGGCCGATTCTATTCACTGTTGTCCAAAAGGCCCTTGAATTAGCCTTCCTTGAATTATGAAGTAATTTGAGCCAGAAGTCATCCTCCTTTTTGGTTCACATTTGCCATACATGATTCTTGTAATTTTTCCGTAGGATTTTTATTTGGGCGCATTGGGTTGCTGTGGGAGATCTATCTTTTATTAGTCTAAGGTTGCGCCTCAATTACTTCCTTAGTTCTAAAATTTTTACTGTTAGGTTTGAAGACCTTGCCTGATTATTATGTGGCAATTGACGCCTGGTGAGGCCAAGAGAGGGTACTGACTGAAGAAAAGTGGCCCACGCTTCCACTGTTGGTAGGTCCTGGCATATTGCCGAATGAAGCAAATGTTTTATGTTTTTACACAGCCTTGGTAATGAAGACTCCAACCAGATCAGGCGGTTTAGGTTGATAGATGTTATTGTCCCTAGTTCCTTTATAGCTGGAAGAAGGCGAGTTCTATGTGCTGAAATGAGTGGTCACTATGGAGAGTAGGTTTAATTAAAAATTTGCTAACATGAGCTAGCAAAGGAAGTGACACGGCTGTATAGTATATTATTGTCGCGGACTTTGCGCTATGATGAGTGAAGCTTGGCGGGATTTCATCGTTGGTCCTGCCATTTAGTACCCTCATACTCATGTGCTCTAGTGCCTCTACCAGTTGTTTACCCCTTGTGTCCAGTCTTTTCTGCGCTGGCAGTGTTTGGAGCGGCACTGACCATATGGCATTTTCAGCTGCCAGTTGCTCGTCTGGTTCTGGAGTGTGCATTAAGTTAGCATTGAAGTCGCCTGTCACTAATATTTCCCATGCTGGATTAGCGCATCTTATCTCTTCCACCCTATTCAGTAATTCATCAAAGAGCAGTACTTTCCGATTTTTCAGCGGATGGGCATAGATGTTAAAAATGACTAGCGGGGCATGCTGATTATTACTAAAGGTGATTTTAATGGCCTGCATGTCGGTCTTTGAGAAAGCCAACTGCTCTTTTGAAACAAGAAGTGCCGTTGAAATGTATGTGGCTAGACCACCGCTTGGCCTACCTGATTTCTTTGATTTTTTCTGGCACTAATGTGGTGTAGCGAGTAGCCTCCTAATTCGATTGGGTCCTCCAGCCACATTTCTTGTAGTAGGATTATGGAATAATTGCAACTAGTCATTGCTGTGAACCCGTCTGCTATGATAGTTTTTGCACCGGCGTTGTTCCAGCACATTATGGTGACAGCCAAACTTTGATCAATGTTTACTGTATTTAATGTGCTAGGTCAATTGTTTTTCCTCAAATTTAAAGTGTGAGCCATCCATCTCCATTCATCTCGCTCTCCCTTCAGTACAGTTGGGGGGCCACTGTTGGTTTTTAAGTTAGTACCTTCCGTTTAAATTGCCTTTGTTCCAGTTCCCCAGATTCCTGGCCCCCTACGAATTCGATGGCCGCTGGCAATTTTTCTCTAGAATTTAACAATAGAGAAAAGGGATAGCGTTGACTGTATGGTTCTGAGAACCATATGCCCCAAATTTCAAATTGCTGTTTGACTGCCATAATTAATGTAGCAATATCACTTGTTCTCCACATTGTTAGAGTTTGCTCCAGCCCATTTTGAGTGCTGCCAGAGAGGAATTTCACTGATGATAAGTCTGCAGAAATGATTTTCTTAGTTGATGGGAACTCGGCAAGAAGCCTCAGAATGTTACCCCTATTTAAGCTGTCTTGATGGCCTCGTGATTTATATTGCGGGGTAAAAAGGATCTGCCTTAATTCACGATCACTCTCGGTGGCCTGAGTGGATTGTAATTGGTGGGGATGATCGGTGTTTCTCTGTGTCGATGGCCTTCTCAACTGGCCCCCCTCCGACTGACTACTATATGGTACCCTGTCTAACATGTGTGTTTGTTTGATTGAGGAAACTTTGTTTGAGAAATTGGTTGCCGAGGTTTGGCTATTATGAAACGTAACTTTAGTTTTTATTAGCCCTTGATTGCTTGTAATTGTGACCACCCTAGAGGGGTGGCTGTGACTTGGGCTTGTTGTCTGGAGCTCTTCGCTGCTGATGTTACTAATGCCGGATTGCAACCCGTATGCTGAGAGTGAGAGTTTATGAGTCTGACTTATGGACTGTTCTTTTGCCTCATCAGTATTTTTTCTTGAAAGTAATTTGTAGTTTGGCCGATTGCCCGACATTGTATCTGGGGAAATTTCTATGACTTGCATGGCACCAGCTTGGGTGCAAGATTCTTTCCATGGGTCTTACTTGAGGCTCGACATGAAGCCTGCTGTGGTACCCGGGGAGGTTGCTGCGAATTGTGTGGCAGCTACGTACGAAGTGGTGGCTTGGCAAGGTGATCTCTGGGGCACAAGTTGCTTCTTGTTCCTACCGAATAGAGTGGCGGCTGATGCTGCTGCGTGTGGGACGTCCTTTGGTCTTAGTATTCCAACTGTTATTGACCATGGTTGGTCCTTTCTCGGTATTAGAGCGTCTGGTTGGTTTGGAGATTTTTCGCTACTCATGTGCGTTTTTTCCTTTGGACACCTCTGTCGGGGTGCCTGGTCCAGAACTTCCCTCACCCTCAACTCCAAGGCGTGCGGGTTAGACTGAAATTGTACTGTCGACTGAGACATTTTGTGTACAGCTGACTTTAGTGAAGCAGCAGTTGGTGACGGACCTAAACCATTGACTGCCCCATCCCTTGTGGGTTTCCCGTAATTTGGGGCCTTCTGATTCCCTGAAGATCCAGAGTCTTGGGTTTGTGGTTTCTGGAACACCAAAAATATTGGGTATAGATTATCATTAGCTGCTTTGGCACATGCTTGTTTCCTTGCCTTCCTGGCTCGTTATTTCGTCTCTTAGTTAGGGGTTTCGGTTTTCGAACTGAGCGCTCGTTTGTACACTCAGAATTAGTGGGCACTATTTCTTTCAGCTGTGATGATTCATCCGTACTAATTGAGTATATACCCTGGGTATTTGCCTCTTTTTTTGTAGGACTACTTGCCGCCAAACCTGCTGTCTTTTGAAGTCTGACTATATCACCTGAATCGTGGCTTGTAGTATTGAATGTTGCTTCTTCGATATTGCTTGTTTTAACTTTCTGCAATTTCTCTGTTAAAATAGTTGGTAACGTGCTTAGTTTATCTATTACTGGACCACAGTTGCAAAAGGCTTGCTGTTGACTAGATATTTGCTGCAATGGGCGAATGGCCAGCAGATCCAGCTTACGATTGATGTCGGCGATGTGTATTGAAATAACCTTCATTTTGTCCATTTGTAAGTCAAGCTTATCCGATTGCATGTTAAGAGCCGTCGTTGAAGTGTGTAGAGCATTTAACAGTGAGGCATGTAATCAAGTGAGATCTTCCATTTCACTGCTCGGGTAACCTGCATGAGAGGAACTTTTGGAAAAAAATGTTTTACCTTCTCTATTGATTGTCTACAGGGGAGAAATAGTCAGGATGCTTCTTGCCATTGCTACGACGTCATGTTGTGGTTTTCTTATACCACTTGAAATTTCCATAATTGAGTTAGGCGGCCTTTCTTGTTGCGGTATAGAGGAACTGTTTTCGGTGCTACCCACCAGTAGCGGTTTGTTTAAACACTGATCTTTAGGATCCATTAGGTCAAGGGTTTTTAGGTCCAATGCTTCACCTAGGTCTTTGTTGTTTGTTATTGAGAGTGACTGCAACCAAGAGTCTTCCATTATTCCTGTAGCTACTTCAAAGCCCATATCCAATCTCTCATTGCTCCCCTGGGTATTAAGATTTGACCGCGAGATGGGGGTCGATGGTTGGTGCATTCCCTTATGCATGATGTCGTTGTGTACCTCTATCGAGATACCTGTGGAGAGTAAAAGCTCTGTGTTACTATGATTAATAGATGCGCCCTGCTGTTAGTCACTTTGAGAAGATTCCCTCTCTTGAACATGAACCTGAGCCGTGGTCCCAATACTGCCCGCCTGCAGATTTTTACGCACTGTTGGGCTGCTAGTGACCCTGGAGATGTTTGGTCGTTCATGAGCTGTGCGGTCATTATGTACTTCGGGGGTCAGACGCTTTGAAGCTTCCTGGACGGGTAAATCGTCCCCTAATTGTTGAGTGGGGTTTGCTGGTACCTCGAGCCTCAACTGCCCAGTGGCCATTGGTTGTGGAACCAAAGGGGTTGGCAGGCCCACGTCGGTGTCAAGATTTGAGAAGAAGGCTGCGGCTGGATCTTTTAGAAAGGTAGACTTGTTGGAAAAACCTGTTTTCTTGAGATAGACCTGCAAGGGAGTAAGGGGCGGTGCCTGCTGATCCGACCTACTATTTTGCGGGCTCTGTGCGGAGCAGTTTTCCTTCCTTTGTGCCCCCCCCCTTTGAGGTCTTGAAGTTTTGACTTTACCCTTTGTTGGCAGCCTGAGGCGGCCTGATCTCATGGCTGAGTTCTCTTAGCCCAGATTTCTGTGGGAGGAACTCAATTTACTTGAGACGGATGGACTAACGTTGATGACCTGAGATGCTCGGTGAGTGGGGCACCCGGGACTCTCACAGGCCGCACCTGGACCTGGCAGAGCCGCTTCCGTGTGGCCCCGGTGCACTCTCTCTGCTGCAGTTTACTAAGACTGCTGCGCTCACCATGGCTGGAGGGAGATGGATGGATCCTTCGCCCAAAGCCTCCTGCCAAATGTTGGTAGGTAAGATGATGCAGCAGCTAGCGACACCTGAAGAGTTGGACTCCTCAGGAACGAGGGATTGTCAAGGGGTTGTCAATATTAGGTGCTATTGGTGAGGGGGGCACACAGGGCGCCCACAGGCTGCACCCAGACCTAGCTGGGCCGCTTCTGTGCTGCCCTAGTGCACTCACGACGCGGCCGCTAACTAACACGGCCACGCTCACCCGGCACTCTCCTGGCCAGCAGTGCAGTTTGAAGGATTCTTGACGCAGGTTTCCTTTAGCAGTGCAGTTTGAAGGATTCTTGACGCAGGTTTCCTTTTTTTTTTTTTTTGATTGTTTGATTGGTGAAAAATGGGTTAGTATAGCATAGAGTTGGCTGGATGGGTGCGAGCCAGGCGAGAGGAGTGAGGGGAGGGTGGGGGGAGGGGAGAGGAGAGGAGGACCCTTGAGGAGGACCCCTGAGGAGAGGGAGACGAGGCTAGAGGGAGAAGACCGCGGAGCGATGGTGATGGGGCCCCAGGCAGGTGGTGTGGGGAGACCGGCGCTGGGAGTAGGGGTGCGCAGAGGCAGCGGGAACGCGCAGCCGCACTGCCAAACCCCACCACGCTTAGGGCGCGCTCCAGAACCCGGCATCACCCCTCACCAACCGGCCACCAACCTCTGACCACCACCCCACATGCCTCACCGCTCCTCACCAAGCCCCACCCCCTCACAGGAACTACCAAGGCCCGCTGCCCCCCACAACACCTCAATCCTCCTACCTCACTCACCGTTGTATGCCTGGGCCTGGGCCCACCAAGAGTCCCACGGGATTCCGGTTGCTGCGGGCAGGCAGAGGGAGCACCGGCCTCGACGGCTCCCTTCCCCCTCCGCTCCTGCACCCTCAGGAAAAATTGCTCTCTCCCGCTCTCTCTGCCACCTCCTCCTGCTGCCCTGGCCTGGCCTGCCCTGGCCTGCCCTGGCCTCCCGCTGCTGGCACTCCCGCTGGCACTCGGACCGCAGTGCCTCTGGGCTTCAGGGGAACAGACGGGGCTTCGGCGCTTTCGGGAGGACAGACGCGCTGGGACGTGACTCCTCCTCCTTCCTTCTCCTCTGCTTCCTCTTACGGTTCAGGGGACGGGAGCAACGTCGTGCACAGGTCATTTGAAGTAACACTGCTCAGTAATCCTTGTGGTGGTAGATAGTCTCACTAAATATTCACATTTCATTGCATGCAGGAAATTACCTACCTCCAGTGAATTGGCAACAATACTTTTAAATTGAGTGGTCCATTATCATGGATTACCAAAAGTGATTTTCTCCGATCGAGGATCACATTTTGCCTCAAACTTCTGGAAAACGTGGTGCAAAACGCTACAAGTTACATCTACACTATCTACCAGTCATCATTCTCAAACGGAGGCCAAACTGAGAGACTCATTCAAACATTGAAACAATATCTGCGTGCTTACGCTGAGAAAGCACTTCATTCTTGGAAATCAATGCTTTGGATAGCTGAACTGGCATACAATAACTTGTATCATACTTCCACTAGCGCAACAGCCTATTTTGGTCTATTTGGCTATCATCCTCATACTTTGCCAATCACAATTCCACAAGAAAGTTCACTTACACCAGCGGTGTCAGAAACAATACGACAACTCCATAAACAAATCCAACAACATTTAGATGAACCAAAACAAACGTATAAAAAACATTATGACAAAAAACATTGTCATGGACCACAATATAAGCCGGGAGACAGAGTGTGGCTTTCCACACGCCATATTGATTTCAAGAAAAAACATGTTTAATCGCAAATGTATAGGTCCTTACACAGTCCTTCAGCAGATCAATCCAGTAACCTATAAACTGCAGTTACCAAAATCACTACATATTCATCCAGTGTTTCATACTTCTCTCTTGAAAAAAGCAGTCTAAAAAACCCGCTCTCAACCAGCTCCAGTTCTAGTACAAGGAGAATTGGAATACAAAGTAAAACAGGTTCTGGATTCAAAATTTAGAGGTCGTAATCTCTGGTATCTAATATCTTGGAAAGGTTATGGTCCAGAGAGCAACGCATGGATCTCCGCATCTGACATTCATGCTCCACGACTAGTGCGGCGTTTTCATCACCTAAACCCAGACAAGCCAGGTCCTAGAGCACGTTCGGGAGGGGGGAGTACTGTCAACATCAGGACAGTGCACATTCTATGAGCGACATAATGCAAAAAGCCAATCCTTATGTAATGTAATAATTCATGCATTGTGTGTTGGTGCAGTATGGTAACCTTCTGCATTGCAGAGATTTATCTTGAAACGTCATTGATGCTGTTTGCAATGTATTGCTAATTTTTAAAGCTTTGCTGCAGGATTACAGGGTGTGGTTAGGGTGTGGGTGTGAGCCCTTCTAGAATCCTTTCCTGCAGTCTGGCTGGGTGTGGCATGTGGGCGGGCCTGGGTCTATTTAAGGGACCCAGCACAGCTCCACGTGCTCACTATTCAGAGGTCCCGGTGCAGAGCAGCAGCATTTTACTGAGCTTCTGTCCCGGAGGCCTACCTAGGCTTTTCCAGGCCCTGTCCTCATTATCTTGGTTATCTTCAAGCAGGGCAGTAAGGCGGAGGTCAGGTTAGGACCCCAACTCTGTTTTCAGAAATATTCGAGTCTTGGGCCTTTTGGTTAATTGCGTGTGCGATTGTTTTCTTGGCATTTAACTCTTGCAGTTCAGGCCGGCAGTGTGTGCGATCGTTTCCTGGCATTTAAACCTTGATGGTTGAATCGGCAACAGTGTGCGTGATTCATTCTTGGCATTTAACTCTTGCAGTTCAGGTCGGCAGTGTGCGCGATCATTTCCTGGCATTTAAACCTTGATGGTTGAATCGGCAACAGTGTGTGCAATTCATTATTGGCAGTTAACCCTTGCAGCTGAGATCGGCAGACTGCGCAATCGTACCTTGGCATTTAAACCTTGATGGTTGAATCGGCAGCATTGTGCGTGATTCATTCTTGGCCATTAACCCTTGTAGATCAGATCGGCAGAGCCCGCGCATGTTTCTAGACATTTGAATCCTGATGGTTGAATCAACAGCAGTGTGCATGATTCATTCTTGCCATTTATCCCTTGTGTTTCAATTCGGCAGAGGGCACGATCATTTCTAGGCATTGAAATCTTGATGCACAGTTTGGTATTAAAGCGTATAATAATTTCTGAGCAATTGAATCCTGAAACTCAAGAGAGAGTGTGACCTTGTAGTATCATTCATGAGTCTATCGTGGTTTATTCATGAAAACTAATGTGTTCATTGATTCTTGTTATAACGCAGTTGCTATTCCAAGAACTAACTTGAGACAGTTCAATGTTCAGAGCATAAGATGTTATTCTAAAAAAAAACGCTCAAAGTTTGCATAATCCTTCTTTTTTTTCCAGGTACCCAGAGCTAATAAGGTCATGTTATAGAAAAGCTCTTGATCATTCATGTTATCAGTATATAAATATTTGGAACAAAGTTTATGAAAGTCAATGTGAATAATCTTGCCATTGTGTTCTTAACTCTTGCTCCCACAGGTCTCCTTCCCCACTGTTCCCAACCTACAACCCCATCCCCCACTTGGCCATTCTTTAACTCTGTGCTATAATAGCTAGTAGAGTTTGGAGCTGCCAAGAGGTGGACATATTGGGAACAGGCGCAAACCCAGAGGATCCGGTCTCCCTGACAAATATGCATCACCAATTTTGATACTTTAATAAATGAACTAAATATCAAACATATTACTTAAATACATATCACATAAGGGCGGGATAATCTCACCTCCGTGTCCTTAATAGAATTGAAAATTCTTGACGCACAAGCTACAAAATCGTTCATTCTATGTCAGGACCAGAGGCTTCTGATTATGTTAGTTCAAAGCTGATTCACCACAACCAAACCTACATATACAATAGGTTTAAGATAAAGCACCTTAAATGTACTATCAGAAGACCAATCAGCAGCATTCATAATGTCTTCCAAATGAGATCCAGCTCCAAATGTCTTAGAGGCCATATACTCGGAGAGGCAAGGTCTCTCGGTAAATCTTTCTTGATCATAGACAGTTTCGACAGACGAGGTCGCAACTGTGCTTTGACAGAGTTGACTTGAAGGCTAAGAATTATACACATTGTGAGGGAATGGTGATGGATTTGTCTGAATTTATCAAAACACCCTCATATTGTAAGATTTGAATAGTCCAATTTAGATGGACCAGAACTAACTCCCTTGTTTGTGCCATAATCAGAATGTCCTCTAGATAAATAATTAGACGTACACTCCTTTCTCGAAGTAACTGTACGAAGGACGTAGCAACTTGGTGAAACACCAAGGGGCCTAAGACAGACCGAAGGGAAGGACTGCAAACTCGAGATAGATTGTGCTCACAAACCCTGCAGGATGCAACTCTGTGGGTACTACGCTCGCTTCTGAAGAAAAGAAGCCACTTTGACATTTAGAAAAATGTAGAGGTGAAGGAATGCCTGCCTGTCTGTGGGAGGAATAAAACTCCAACTGATAACCGATCTCGGTTTGAAGGGTCCAGGGATCCTGCGATTTCTGTCTCCAAGACTGCAAATGCTCTCTAAACCTGCCTCCCAAATAGACTTCAGGGGATTATTCTCACCTGTTGCTGCCAAGTCTGGACTGTTGTAATTTCCCCTGTTTCCACCTCGATGGGTACGACCTCAACCTTTCCTGCGGGAGGGGTAGAATCCGGAAGAGGTTTGGTAGGAACCACAGCCTCTGGAGGAGGAGGCCTGATAATATCCACGGCCTGGCGCTTGGCCTCTATAGCGTCTGGCCCTAGGAAAAAGGCCGCCACTGAAAATCTTCTTTATGGAGGACTGAGCCTTGTCCAGGGCGGAAAAGGTGGAAACGTATTTCCCGAGATCCTTAACAAATGTTTCTCCAAACAAGAGACAATTAGCCAGAGAACCGGGTTCAGAGGAAGCCAATTCCACCAACTTGGAGTCTATCCTCATCAGAAAAGACTTACGTCGCTCCGTGGACATGGCACAGTTGGCATTGCCGAGGAGACAAACGGTTCTTTGCGCCCACTCCAGAACTGTCTCAGGATCCAAAGGCGAATTACTCTTTTTGGCTTGTACTGCCAGTTCAAGGGTCTTCGGGGGAGGTCTGGAAATACCCAGAAGCTTATCCTGACAGCCTCTCCAGGCTCGGTCCAATCCCTTTTTAGGATCTTTTGAGAATTTCTTAAGAAAGGTGGCCATACTAGGGTCTAATTCCGGTGTATCCGCCACCTTGCCCATCAATAGAGGACGGGGGCATTGCGAACGCAGAGTGTTGCAAACGTCTTTGTCAAATCCCTTGTGCAACCTGTCCTGGACATAGCGTGCCACCTCCACAGAGGGTATCGGTATCCATATGAATAATACTCTCCGGATCGAAAAATAGGTTCCTGTGAACCGTTGTTTAGACAGTTGAATGATGGGGTTTATGTTTCCTCTTATCCGACATCTTGGATTCATCTTGAGTTTTCTCCGAATCAGAGGAATGGGAAGCGAAAGACTGAGATTCCTCCGGGCACAACATACCCATAAAGGGTAATTCTCTAGGGATCTCTGATAGATCCTTTTTATATTCATGGTCTCTGAGGACTGAAGAAGCCATCTGGGACAATACCTCCGCCGAGGATTTAGGTCTTCCAGGACCCTTTTGGGTCCGACTCATATCCGGAATTAGAGTATCAGGCATTCTGGCATGGGAGGGTCTGCCCATCAATTCTCTCTGCCCATAGCGCACCAAAGGCTGAGTAAAATGCTTTAAAGCCTTAATAAGGGCTTGATTTACAGAGTCCTGCACGTGATGCCCCAGGGCTTGCACCAATCTTTCCTCCACCTGATTATCATAGGGCTCTTCAGCCTCTTACTGAAAAAACTAATTCTCTTCTGCATAATAAGCCATCTCAGAGATGAAGAGTAAAGAAGGAGTTCAATAAGGGGGAGGGGAGAATCAGCCCCTGCAGGTATGAAAGAAGGAGGAAAGACTCCAATCCAAAGGAGAGAAAAACTCTCAAAAACAGGCCTTGTAACAAGTGGAGGGAGCACCTGCAATAATTCCCTAAGGCAAAGCCTTTATTCGTATTTACCGCCCCGTAGGGCGTTCTCAGGGGAATAATTATGTTTTACAGGCACACATGCGACTCCGCCGACAAGATCCAAAGCTTAAAGGTCTCGGATCTCATCAGCGTGCGTACATGAAGTGGAAATAAAAAGAGGACTAACTAGCCTCTCATAGACCGGCACTCAAACGGCTTAAAGAAGCCACAAATAACCTGCTCAAGGACGGGAAGTCCCGCAGGGCATTCCCAATGTTCGGCAGGCGTTCACGGCCTTACTGTGCTCGCCGCACATATGATCCCAAAAGGGGATAAAATCAAGCGCCGTGCAAGCGCGGCTGCCGCACGCCTCCAAGATTGGAGTCAGCGAGCACTGTTCAACCCCTGCTCCCGCTCCACGGCCAGCATGAGCAAAACAACAAATACATTGCCAGCAGCAAAGAAAGAGGAAGGACTTAAGAGTCACGGACATTTACACAGACTGTAGTCCAGAGATTGGTCGGATTGGACTGCTGGGAATGTTGGGTGTTGTCGTTTTTTGGTTAACTAAACGTTTATTGGCTGCTGTGTTCTTTCAGTAAAGAAAGAGAAAGCATAATCCGAAGCCTCCGGTCCTGACATGAAATAACTTGTATTATTATTATATATAATAATAATACCAGGCTTGGAACGCATTGTTGTCCAAAACTCGCTTTCATCCCTGAGCCCCGCCCTTCGTAAAGCCAAAATGCTGTTAGAATGTATTATTTTTGTCCAGTATGAAATCTTGAAGATCATCAGTTCTCCTTACAGGTGATTAGCTCTGAACTTTGAGCTTTTTAATGACCTCATGTTTACTATTTATTTTATTTAGGCTAAATCAGAGTTGGACTGTATCGAAACTATTGTGACTGTTATATGTGATGTGCTAGTTGTCCCATTTATTATTGACGAGTGGTGGGTTTACGAGGGTAGTGCCTGCTGCAACTTTGCCAACACTTCAAAGCACTGCTTGGAAATTAAAGCTAGTGTGCCACAAGATGTAAGGTGCAATCGCCTTGGACCCATAAGCTCCTTAATGGCACGAAATGTGGTGCATTCTTCTGTGTGTATTCCGGGCCTGTGCTCCAGAATGTCTTGGGTATGGAAATTACATTTTTATTAAACTTAGTCTGCGCCTCCACTCTGAAACACTTGAGAGCATTAAAAACTCTTGTCACAAGGTTGTTTTTCCTGTACAACTATGCATAATCTAGCTCGATCATTTTGCAGCTCTAATAGTCTGTCAATCTGTTTTTTCACAGAACCTGTAGGTACAGAATTTCAGTTGTCCAAGACAATGCAAAATGTGTTTAGGATTGAAAGTCTCTCCTGCACTTAAGCTAACTCGCCGTGCTGCGTTCATGTGTAGATATACAGGCATGCAACGAGCAGCAGAGATTCTGCAAAGCTAACACGTTTCATTTTCCAGAGCTAGAGGCATGGAAAGGACAGCATTTAATATAAAAAATGCAAGTTTTTTTTTTTTAAATCTGCCTGGCACTCTGGGGCGTTCCGGTGGGAGAATCGATATCTCATCTGAAGCTAAATAAAAGTGACGACTTCAGATGCACCTAATTACTGTTCTATGTTAAATGTAATGCTGCAGTGTTGCTGTGCACTGTTTTGTCTGCTGGGTTCCTTGATGGCGAGGTTTACGTGTCTTTTGAGTGTGCAGGTCTGTCACATTGTACTGTGCACGTGAATGAGCAGATGCCTACTTTAAGATTACGACTTGGGTAACGTAATGCAACCATGCTGCTAGTTTATGATTGTTTGCACAGGTGTTAGTCTGCTTGTTGGAATTCTGTTTCTATGTTGTTTTGCATACTCATGAAAGGAAACATATGTCACAGGCTTGTCAACAAAATTGTAGCATAAAAATTGCAACGGGTAGGTTTTTAGGAGAAAGACTTTTAAGCACTTGCAGAGCCTTGAATTTGGAATCATTCGCCCTACCATGGTCAAGATATTCGGTTACATGGCAGTTCATGGCTCGGTGGACACTGTAGGTTCTAGAATTATGCAAAAATAAATCACCTTAACATTTATATTCCCAGTGCCTTTTATTTAAAAAATCGCATTTCAAATATTTTGAATGATTCCATCTATGTTTCTTCTAGTTTCGGAGAAGACAATAATATATACTATTAGATAGTCAAAAAGGCTTTTAGCAGAAGCAGCCATAACTGTCAACCTTGATGTTTTTGATCTCATGGCATGTTTTAATGAGAACACGTTACTTGGGGCCAGATGTAGCAATCTTCCAAATTGCGACTTGCAATTTGCGAGTCCCAGCGACTCGCAAATTGCAACTCGCAATTTGGAATGCAGAAAGGTGTCTCAGACACCTTCTGCAAGTCGCTATGGGGTCGCAAAGACCCACCTCATTAATATTAATGAGGTGGGTCGCAAATTGCGGCCCCAAAGCGACTATGGGCACTCGCAAACATGGAGGCCTGCTGTAGTCAGCAGACCTCCATGTTCGTGACTGCTTTTAAATAAAGCAGTTTTTTTTTTTTTAAAGTGTAGCCCGTTTTCCTTAAAGGAAAACGAGCTGCACTTAAAAAAAAATCCGAAACCTTTTGTTTCGGTATTTTTTCAGGGCAGGTAGTGGTCCCAATGTTTTGGGGTCCATTCACAAAGGGGAAGGGGTCCCATGGGGACCCCTTCCCGTTTGCGAGTGGGTTACCATCCACTTCAAGTGGATGGTAACTGCGACTCCATTTGCGACCGCATACGTGGTCGCAAATGGAATTGCATACCATTGCGAGTCGCAAATAGGAAGGGAACACCCCTTCCTATTTGCGAGTCGGAAATGCATTTTGCGAGTCGGTCCCGACTCACAAAATGCATTTCTGCATAGGAAATACGCATTTGCGAGTCGCAAACGGCAAAATTTGCCGTTTGCGACTCGCAAAGTGTTTCCTACATCTGGCCCCCAGTATTTTTTATGACAGTGTGCATCCCAGATATGTTGCTGATCTTATGGGCCTAGTCACAGCTTTCAGATTTAATAATTAAACATACCTTTTACATATTCTAAAATAACTGCTCACTCTGCACACTCACCCACCATTTACTCTGCACAGTCACCCTGACATTGTGCTGGCAGTCAGGTACTGCTCATCCACCACTCACATAGTGATGACTCTGCACTCACACACCATTGACATACCTCTCACCCAGCACTCACGTTCCTCTCACCCTCCACTGACACCTCTCACCCAGAACTCATTCCGCTCGTCCTGCACTTACACTTTTGAAATACCGCTCACCCTATACCTGCACACCTCTTACCTTGTACAGGGTAACATCGCTCACCCTGTACACACACACAATTCTCAGTCCGCACTGAATATATCAAACACCATGCATTCAGGCACTTTCACCTTGCACTCAGACACTTATCAACCTTCATTCAAGCACCACTCACCCTGCACAGAGAGCACTCACACCATTGTCCATGCACTCACACACTGCTCCCACACCTCTTATTAATTCCATAGGCGAAACCTAATGCATTTACCAATGCCTGGTATAGTATAGCTTTAGAAATGTTATTAATGTGAGTTTTATTACCAATGCATTAATACTGCCTTTGGATAACACGTAAGTATTGTTTCTCTCAGCTGCATTACAGTACCCTTGAGATAAGTATTGTAGGCTTCAAGCATCTATTTCAAAATGGCACACAAAGCTATGGAATCCCACAGTGGACACAGTTACTATAATGGTGATCTTAAGATTGTTTATTTAGTGGGCTTACGTGAATTTCAACTGTTAAATTACATATTCGGATAGCACGTTTTCTGTCCCATCTATGGAGAAAAGCATGTTTTATATGTCTGCCCATTTATGTCCTTTTTTTAAAACAGCAAATATCACACATCTTAGGATCAGAGATAGTGTCCACTGAAATGTTGTCAAGAATGTAGTTGGGTTTGTCTATGTAAGCAGTATGCATAGCACCTCAACGAAAACACTAGGCATATTTCCCACCTCATTGGTGCGGTTTGATGTTGTCAAAGACTTCCAACACGGGAGAGGTCATCAATTATAACAACCAGGAAGCTATGTATTATTTTTTTGCGTATGTTGTTGTTTATATGGCAAAAGTGGGCAACACAGCTTTGTTGCATGAAAAGCATTGGCCTAAGGAACAAGAGCTGGCTACTGCAACAAAAGGGAACACTAGAGTGGGTGCCTGCTTCGGCCCAAGGGTGACTGGTGAGTGCGCGTTGCCCCATGGAGACTGGTGAGTGCCAATGCTTTCAGGATTCTAGTCTTGGTGGGAGGCACAACATCCAAAGTTTCTGTGCAAATCACCTGATTTAGATGTTGGTGGTCTTACCGCCAAGTAGTGTTGGCAGTAGGCCTGAAAAGACCATCATGTTGGCAGTCTCCTGCCTGCCATAATTAGATGTAGTGCGGCTAAGCCAAAGACCACCAAGGCAAAGTGTACTTTGTCGAATCGGCTGCATGCCACAGCAGATTCCAATGTTGACGATTAGCCCAACATCACTGTCCTGACATTCAAGCCTATTTAGATCACACAATTGTGTTGGCGGTGTTTCAGCGGTGGTCCCATGATGGCGGAAGTCCATTGCGGGACCCATTCAGTTGAGTACCATGGCTGTGGCCATTGGATGGATCCCAGTAGCCCACACCTGTTGTGAATTGGACAATTGTGAACACCTGAAAAAACACTAAAAAACACACTCCATTTCAGACCATGATCCTTTGCCATTCCACTGCAGAAGACCAGACAGTCAGTCAAATTCACAACATAAGAGACAGGTTTTTTGATTCTGTTTACCTCAACCTCTGCATTTTTGTTTATCAAATCTAATTTTGTCCAAGTACTCTTCTATTTTTTAGCACTAGTTTTGTTTGGATATAATTCACAATGGCAGGGAGAAGAAATCCCCGTTTTGCAGAGAGAGAATTGTCTATCATGGTGGATGAAATAATCAGAGTAGAGACACAATAGTTTGGAGCTCAAGGCCAAAATACTACCATTTCCCAGAAAAGGCAAATGTGGACCAAAATAGTTGACAGGGTGAATGCAGTAACCAACAACACGAGCATACAGGAGGAGATTAGGAAGAGGTTGAACAACGTGCAGGGGAAGGTTCGTTCACTGGCCTCCAAGCTTCACCTGGAGGACCTGAGGACTGGTGGTGATTCTCCTCCCCCTCCATTACAACTCTTTCCTTGGGAGGAGAAGGTCTTGCAAATACTTCATCCTGAAGGCATGACCGGAGTTCCTAGTGAAGTGCAGACTGGTAAGTCAGACCTGTGTATGTCTCCCTAATCACTAATGGAGTCCTGCCTTTAACATAGACCTTTAGAATGCTGCAGCAACCTCAGCAACACAGATGTAGCCATTTGTGAATAAACAAACTATGATTTGTCATACGAATTGCAAACATCATGGGTGTAGCTCTCCTTATACCAGAATGCTATATGGCTAGCCAGATTGTGTGTAGTACCCCATGGTTCACCCCTGGCATGTACCCTGCCCATTACTGTCTATCAATGTATGTTGTTGTCCTACCCAAAACAGGTCCAAAACTACATCAATTTTCACAGGTTCACATGAGAGTAGATTGTCCCTAAGATGCATTGTCTCCAAGTCACATGATCTCCAGATGTGTGTACCAGTCACAAATGTGCTTTCATATCTTATGCAGTCATTGAAAGTGATACGTGGAAGCAATTTCCAAACACGTATTGTCCATGGTGTCAACAGATGACTGCAACTACCATGATGCTCTGTTCCAGGATCTGATAAGCAAAAGTGGAGTGCAATGTTGTAACAATGTCAATTACTTCAATATGCACACACATCTCTAAAACTGATGCATTTGTCAGTCACAACGTCATGTTTAGGGATAAAATATCACCTGTTGTGCATCTCAATTATGTAGACATCTGCTCCTTGCTACACTGAATTGTTGAAAATGCCTATGTAAGTTATTGCTTTCTGAGTCCAAGACATTCACTTTGTTGTGGCATGCAGAACAGGATTAGTAGCCGAACACAAGGACAATTTCACTGTTCATATGATGTTCAATTGCAGCATCATGTGTGTTATGAACCATTGTGTATGCAATGTTTTGCAGCCTGCTATGCCTCTGAAGGGTTCAGGAATCCAATGTACCCACCACTGTGTTAGCCCCAATGTCTGTCACATGTAACCCACATTGTATTTCTACACAATCACTGTAATGGGCACTAAGTACAAGACTCTTGTTTGATTAATTGTGGCCTTTCCATTGTCATGTCCACATACCAACATACCATGTACAATCACTTTGTAGTAAAGTTGCAATTACAAAGAGGGAAAGTGTTGACAAATGTATTCAAACAAAACAAACTGTACTGAGAATGTATGTGGAACATATAACGTTTGGAAACAAGTCTTTGTGGAAATTCAGTTGGGTATCAAAAACCAGTCCTAACACCAATATCTGCGCCAATCAGATCTATAGGTTCCAATAACTTGAGACCATGAAGGAAAGGGATCTTTCAGTGGCAACAGATTAAATAGGCAAAATATCACTGATGTATGACCTCAGTTCGGGCAATACATCCTGCCCTCACATCAAGAATTCTAGATCAATAACACCAATAGTCCACATCATGGCATTGACAACGCTTGAGGCCACATGACAAATACAGGACACTGTGGCAGTATCTTGTGCAATGACACATTCACCATTCAATGGTGTGCTAACAAAATGTCCTATCACTAATGAGGTAATACATCATCAGCTACCTCCAATGTCCCCGAATTGAAGATGTAGCCAATGTGAAGGGAGAACAGTATGTTAGGGATTCACATACACATGTGGTTTGAGCAACTCAAGTGGCATATATTGCCTTGATGGCAGCATCAGACAGAAAACAGGTCAGATACAATCTTCTGAACTTTCATGCCATCTGAGCGCAAGTTGTCTGTGGAAATTGTTTGTCCATCCCAAATGTGTGTCTCTCCCAGGATCAACACATGTTCACTTTATACTTCAGAACAGCAACATATCACTGCAAATGTCACAACGCTGAAATGTCAAAATGAAGATGACATGGTGAAGGACCCTGAAATAGATTAACAAGGGAGATTCAAATTTAACAGATTGATTATGTAACTCAATTGACAAGTCATGAGGACACACATACTTAGCATAAGCACTTTTCAACTATTTCAGTGACCACATAACCCAATGGGGGGAAACACTGATCCACTAGCATTTTTGCCTTGATTTTTCCTGCCCTGGCCAGTCCCAAACAAAACCAATAGCAGACAGATATGTACCCTAGGGACCATGTTGTACTGACACTAGAGAATACACCTTGTAAAGGTAAACTTACACTAAGGTGAAGAAGTGGGCAATCACATCTTACGTAAGTCAACTCCTTCTTCTTCACCAATGTCATCTTCATAGGGCATTTCAACATCCTCACTCTGGGCCTAATCATTTTCTATCCCCTCTGCAATGATAGGTATGTCTCTCCTCAGGGCGATGTTGTGGAGAATACATCAGGCAACCATGATTTAGCACACCTTATCGGATGAGTAGAAGAAGGTCCCACCAGTCTTACATCTAAACCTAACCTTCATGAGCATAAAAGCCTGCTCCAGTGGCCTCCGTGTTCTTCCATGGGCCTCATTGAATCTGACTTTCACTGGCATTGTTGGATTCCCCAGCGGTGCCAATAACCACAGCCGGTTAGGATACACTGAATCGCCTAAACAGAACTTACACATCAACAGATTACCATCAGATCAAATCATTGTTCCTTCCTAAACTAGGATTCATGCAAAATATCGACAAGTCATGTTGTACTTACCAACAAGCCAGGCCCTCACCTGTCCAAGTTGGGACATCTGCATGGGTATATTGCTGTTCCGTAGTTTGAATTAATTGTGTGTTGACCCACAGAAGAGGGCACACACATTTGAGATATATAAGTCTGGTAAGCAGACACCTTGCACATTGATGGAATGGAAGTTCTTCCAGTTGCGGTAGACCTATTCTCTGTTGCGTGGTGACACCAAGGCAATATGTGTTCTGTCTATTGCTCCAACCACATGTGAGATTCCACCCAAAGCATAAAAGTTTCCCCTCATGGTGGCTAAATCCTATGGATGTGGAAATTGAATGTAGCAGTTCATGTTCTTGATCAGTGAAGCAAGGACTTCCTGTAGCACACCACAGAAAGTTGACTGGGACATGCTCCCAGATACTGCCCTGCTGTACTGGAAAGTGCCAGTGGCTACAAAATGAGGTACTGCCATGAGTTTGACTATTGGTGTTACGGCTGTTGGATTCATTTTGTGAGGCAGGAGATCAGGCTCCAACTGCTGGCACAAATCCTAGATAGTTTGCCTATTTAGCCAATATAGTTTGATTATGTCCCTTTCCTCCATAGTGGCAAGGTCTGGAAAAGGCCGGAACACCTGGGGCTGTCACCTCCTACCCATGGCTGGATTCAGGCATCTGCATGTATGGAAAAGAAAATGTCAGATAAAATGGTCACACCATACTACTAATGTCAAGGCACATTTGACTACTGGGTAACAGTAAAAATGTCATTAGGTGACACATGTACACAGACATCACATATATGGCCCACTAATATGTAAATTTCCGGACATGCAGCATTGGTTCCTCACAGTGATGTTGCAGATTTGACACCCAGCAATGATGGATCCGTGCGGAAGGAGGTGATGCATTGATTTGATAGGTGCTGTGTCAATTTTTCAGCCGCGGTGCAGGTGCTGCTTCGATTTTTCTGCAGAAACAGCTCAGTGCATTGTTATTTTTCTTCAGGTTTACTAGCTTTCACTTCCAGGGGCCCAATGACTGGATTTGGCACCACTTGGCAAGTCAGGACTCTCAGCAGAAGAACACAGGACAGATTAAGGGGCTCATTCGCCAAAGTCCTGCGTTGGGATGACCACCTATGCGGCCGTCCCTCCGTGGGCCCTATTACGAGTTACCCACTGGGCCATCCAGCTCTTCTCCCTGGCAAAATGCCCTACGTCCAGAAGTCTTCTGAAGTTGTGGGCTCATATCTGCCTTTGAAGTAGGCAAACTTCATAGGAAACTCTTTGTAGTGCGCAAGACACTGCCTCACATTCCAGGGGGTTGGAGACTGCTTTGTGTGGGGGCAGGCACCATCCTATTCAGGTGCAAGAGTCTGCTACTACCACCACTCTAGCCCAGGAAGACACATCAGAATATGCAGAAGACACATCAGGATATGCAGGACACACCTCAGCCCCCTTTTTGTGACTGTCCAGAGAGAATCCACAAACAGCCCGATTGTCAGTCTAACCCAGATGCGCATTCAGTAGCCAGGCAGAGGCACATAATGATTAACCAAGAAAATGCCCACTTTCTAAATGTGGCATTTTCAAACTTACAATCTAAAAAACAACTTTACCAAAAGATTTATTTTTGAATTGGGAGTTCAGAGACCCAAACTTCACATCTGTATCTGCTCCCAATAGGAAACTGAACTTAAAAGACATTTCAAGGCACTCCTCGTGTTAGCCTATGGGAGAGATAGGCCTTGCAATAGTGAAAACTGAATTTAGCAGTATTTCATTATCAGGACATGTACAACACACCAATACATGTCCTACTTTTTTAATAGACTGCACCCTGCCCATGGAGTTGGCCTGGGCCGACCATAGGGGCAACTTACACATAGTAAAATGGAAAGTTTGGGCCTGGCAAGTGGATACACTTGCCAGGTCAAACTCGCAATACAAATCTGCACACACGGATACAGCAGTCACAGGTCTGAGACACTTTTACAGGGCTACTCATGTGGGTGGCACAATCAGTGTTGCAGGCCCACCAGTAGCATTTTATTTTCAGATCCTGGGAACACATAGTGCCCATTACTAGTGACTTACTAGTAAATCAAATGTGCCAAACATGGAGAAACCAATCACTTTACAACTGATCAGCAGTGGTAAAGTGCCCAGAGTCCTAAAGCCATCAAAAATGAAATTCAGCACAGGATCAAAAACAGAAGGTTAAATAAAAAAAGTACAGGGTAAAAGACACCAAGAGCTGACAGGTCTAACAGCAGGTAAGGTAGATTTGGTAGTGTTAGAAATTGGGTTTCTGCTTGGCCGAAGAATGCACCCCATCCAAGCAGGAACCACAACCCTAGGCAGGGTTAGTCAGATACTCAACATAAATTAACCTGTGCTCACCTTCTAGTAGCTTGGCACAAAGCAGGCAGGCTTAACTTAAAAGCAATGTGTGAAGTATTTGTGCAACACTCAAAACAGCAAAACAGTGCAAACACCACACAAAAAGACAGCACACCTGGCTGGAAACATAGAGCTTAATTTTATGAGAAACGCAAGACCAAAAGGACAAAAATCCAATAAGTAGAAGTTGAGATATGCACTTTTCAAGATTAAAATGCAATAAAGTACTTAAAAGCATAAAGCGCCTACTGGGGCTGTCTGGTCACCCTAGACTGGGTGAACTCCAAAAGTTCACGCCGACTGTGATGGAGCGCAGTTTGGATCCAGTCCCAGATAAAGTCCCGCTGAAGTCCAGTTTGCAGGGAAGAAGTTTGCCATTGAGCAAGGAGAGCGTCGGTGGCAGTGGTCCATGGACATAATGAGTCGACAGGACGTCGTGGATGGATGGACTGAAGCCTCTCGGTGTTGAGCGGCGATGCTTGCTGTGTGAAGAGATTAACTTGTAGTGGCTAGCTCTGATTCTTCGTGCTGGCAGCACGGTTCTGGTGTGACTCGCAAAGTGTTTCCTACATCTGGCCCCCAGTATTTTTTATGACAGTGTGCATCCCAGATATGTTGCTGATCTTATGGGCCTAGTCACAGCTTTCAGATTTAATAATTAAACATACCTTTTACATATTCTAAAATAACTGCTCACTCTGCACACTCACCCACCATTTACTCTGCACAGTCACCCTGACATTGTGCTGGCAGTCAGGTACTGCTCACCCACCACTCACATAGTGATGACTCTGCACTCACACACCATTGACATACCTCTCACCCAGCACTCACGTTCCTCTCACCCTCCACTGACACCTCTCACCCAGAACTCATTCCGCTCGTCCTGCACTTACACTTTTGAAATACCGCTCACCCTATACCTGCACACCTCTTACCTTGTACAGGGTAACATCGCTCACCCTGTACACACACACAAGTCTCAGTCCGCACTGAATATATCAAACACCATGCTTTCAGGCACTTTCACCTTGCACTCAGACACTTATCAACCTTCATTCAAGTACCACTCACCCTGCACAGAGAGCACTCACACCATTGTCCATGCACTCACACACTGCTCCCACACCTCTTATTAATTCCATAGGCGAAACCTAATGCATTTACCAATGCCTGGTATAGTATAGCTTTAGAAATGTTATTAATGTGAGTTTTATTACCAATGCATTAATACTGCCTTTGGATAACACGTAAGTATTGTTTCTCTCAGCTGCATTACAGTACCCTTGAGATAAGTATTGTAGGCTTCAAGCATCTATTTCAAAATGGCACACAAAGCTATGGAATCCCACAGTGGACACAGTTACTATAATGGTGATCTTAAGATTGTTTATTTAGTGGGCTTACGTGAATTTCAACTGTTAAATTACATATTCGGATAGCACGTTTTCTGTCCCATCTATGGAGAAAAGCATGTTTTATATGTCTGCCCATTTATGTCCTTTTTTTAAAACAGCAAATATCACACATCTTAGGATCAGAGATAGTGTCCACTGAAATGTTGTCAAGAATGTAGTTGGGTTTGTCTATGTAAGCAGTATGCATAGCACCTCAACGAAAACACTAGGCATATTTCCCACCTCATTGGTGCGGTTTGATGTTGTCAAAGACTTCCAACACGGGAGAGGTCATCAATTATAACAACCAGGAAGCTATGTATTATTTTTTTGCGTATGTTGTTGTTTATATGGCAAAAGTGGGCAACACAGCTTTGTTGCATGAAAAGCATTGGCCTAAGGAACAAGAGCTGGCTACTGCAACAAAAGGGAACACTAGAGTGGGTGCCTGCTTCGGCCCAAGGGTGACTGGTGAGTGCGCGTTGCCCCATGGAGACTGGTGAGTGCCAATGCTTTCAGGATTCTAGTCTTGGTGGGAGGCACAACATCCAAAGTTTCTGTGCAAATCACCTGATTTAGATGTTGGTGGTCTTACCGCCAAGTAGTGTTGGCAGTAGGCCTGAAAAGACCATCATGTTGGCAGTCTCCTGCCTGCCATAATTAGATGTAGTGCGGCTAAGCCAAAGACCACCAAGGCAAAGTGTACTTCGTCGAATCGGCTGCATGCCACAGCAGATTCCAATGTTGACGATTAGCCCAACATCACTGTCCTGACATTCAAGCCTATTTAGATCACACAATTGTGTTGGCGGTGTTTCAGCGGTGGTCCCATGATGGCGGAAGTCCATTGCGGGACCCATTCAGTTGAGTACCATGGCTGTGGCCATTGGATGGATCCCAGTAGCCCACACCTGTTGTGAATTGGACAATTGTGAACACCTGAAAAAACACTAAAAAACACACTCCATTTCAGACCATGATCCTTTGCCATTCCACTGCAGAAGACCAGACAGTCAGTCAAATTCACAACATAAGAGACAGGTTTTTTGATTCTGTTTACCTCAACCTCTGCATTTTTGTTTATCAAATCTAATTTTGTCCAAGTACTCTTCTATTTTTTAGCACTAGTTTTGTTTGGATATAATTCACAATGGCAGGGAGAAGAAATCCCCGTTTTGCAGAGAGAGAATTGTCTATCATGGTGGATGAAATAATCAGAGTAGAGACACAATAGTTTGGCGCTTAAGGCCAAAATACTACCATTTCCCAGAAAAGGCAAATGTGGACCAAAATAGTTGACAGGGTGAATGCAGTAACCAACAACACGAGCATACAGGAGGAGATTAGGAAGAGGTTGAACAACGTGCAGGGGAAGGTTCGTTCACTGGCCTCCAAGCTTCACCTGGAGGACCTGAGGACTGGTGGTGATTCTCCTCCCCCTCCATTACAACTCTTTCCTTGGGAGGAGAAGGTCTTGCAAATACTTCATCCTGAAGGCATGACCGGAATTCCTAGTGAAGTGCAGACTGGTAAGTCAGACCTGTGTATGTCTCCCTAATCATTAATGGAGTCCTGCCTTTAACATAGACCTTTAGAATGCTGCAGCAACCTCAGCAACACAGATGTAGCCATTTGTGAATAAACAAACTATGATTTGTCATACGAATTGCAAACATCATGGGTGTAGCTCTCCTTATACCAGAATGCTATATGGCTAGCCAGATTGTGTGTAGTACCCCATGGTTCACCCCTTGCATGTACCCTGCCCATTACTGTCTATCAATGTATGTTGTTGTCCTACCCAAAACAGGTCCAAAACTACATCAATTTTCACAGGTTCACATGAGAGTAGATTGTCCCTAAGATGCATTGTCTCCAAGTCACATGATATCCAGATGTGTGTACCAGTCACAAATGTGCTTTCATATCTAATGCAGTCATTGAAAGTGATACGTGGAAGCAATTTCCAAACACGTATTGTCCATGGTGTCAACAGATGACTGCAACTACCATGATGCTCTGTTCCAGGATCTGATAAGCAAAAGTGGAGTGCAATGTTGTAACAATGTCAATTACTTCAATATGCACACACATCTCTAAAACTGATGCATTTGTCAGTCACAACGTCATGTTTAGGGATAAAATATCACCTGTTGTGCATCTCAATTATGTAGACATCTGCTCCTTGCTACACTGAATTGTTGAAAATGCCTATGTAAGTTATTGCTTTCTGAGTCCAAGACATTCACTTTGTTGTGGCATGCAGAACAGGATTAGTAGCCGAACACAAGGACAATTTCACTGTTCATATGATGTTCAATTGCAGCATCATGTGTGTTATGAACCATTGTGTATGCAATGTTTTGCAGCCTGCTATGCCTCTGAAGGGTTCAGGAATCCAATGTACCCACCACTGTGTTAGCCCCAATGTCTGTCACATGTAACCCACATTGTATTTCCACACAATCACTGTAATGGGCACTAAGTACAAGACTCTTGTTTGATTAATTGTGGCCTTTCCATTGTCATGTCCACATACCAACATACCATGTACAATCACTTTGTAGTAAAGTTGCAATTACAAAGAGGGAAAGTGTTGACAAATGTATTCAAACAAAACAAACTGTACTGAGAATGTATGTGGAACATATAACGTTTGGAAACAAGTCTTTGTGGAAATTCAGTTGGGTAGCAAAAACCAGTCCTAACACCAATATCTGCGCCAATCAGATCTATAGGTTCCAATAACTTGAGACCATGAAGGAAAGGGATCTTTCAATGGCAACAGATTTAATAGGCAAAATATCACTGATGCATGACCTCAGTTCGGGCAATACATCCTGCCCTCACATCAAGAATTCTAGTTCAATAACACCAATAGTCCACATCATGGCATTGACAACACTTGAGGCCACATGACAAATACAGGACACTGTGGCAGTATCTTGTGCAATGACACATTCACCATTCAATGGTGTGCTAACAAAATGTCCTATCACCAATGAGGTAACACATCATCAGCTACCTCCAATGTCCCCGAATTGAAGATGTAGCCAATGTGAAGGGAGAACAGTATGTTAGGGATTCACATACACATGTGGTTTGAGCAACTCAAGTGGCATATATTGCCTTGATGGCAGCATCAGACAGAAAACAGGTCAGATACAATCTTCTGAACTTTCATGCCATCTGAGCGCAAGTTGTCTGTGGAAATTGTTTGTCCATCCCAAATGTGTGTCTCTCCCAGGATCAACACATGTTCACTTTATACTTCAGAACAGCAACATATCACTGCAAATGTCACAACGCTGAAATGTCAAAATGAAGATGACATGGTGAAGGACCCTGAAATAGATTAACAAGGGAGATTCAAATTTAACAGATTGATTATGTAACTCAATTGACAAGTCATGAGGACACACATACTTAGCATAAGCACTTTCCAACTATTTCAGTGACCACATAACCCAATGGGGGGAAACACTGATCCACTAGCATTTTTGCCTTGATTTTTCCTGCCCTGGCCAGTCCCAAACAAAACCAATAGCAGACAGATATGTACCCTAGGGACCAAGTTGTACTGACACTAGAGAATAAACCTTGTAAAGGTAAACTTACACTAAGATGAAGAAGTGGGCAATCACATCTTACGTAAGTCAACTCCTTCTTCTTCACCAATGTCATCTTCATAGGGCATTTCAACATCCTCACTCTGGGCCTAATCATTTTCTATCCCCTCTGCAATGATAGGTATGTCTCTCCTCAGGGCGATGTTGTGGAGAATACATCAGGCAACCATGATTTAGCACACCTTATCGGATGAGTAGAGGAAGGTCCCACCAGTCTTACATCTAAACCTAACCTTCATGAGCCTAAAAGCCTGCTCCAGTGGCCTCCGTGTTCTTCCATGGGCCTCATTGAAGCTGACTTTCACTGGCATTGTTGGATTCCCCAGCGGTGCCAATAACCACAGCCGGTTAGGATACACTGAATCGCCTAAACAGAACTTACACATCAACAGATTACCATCAGATCAAATCATTGTTCCTTCCTAAACTAGGATTCATGCAAAATATCGACAAGTCATGTTGTACTTACCAACAAGCCAGGCCCTCACCTGTCCAAGTTGGGACATCTGCATGGGTATATTGCTGTTCCGTAGTTTGAATTAATTGTGTGTTGACCCACAGAAGAGGGCACACACATTTGAGATATATAAGTCTGGTAAGCAGACACCTTGCACATTGATGGAATGGAAGTTCTTCCAGTTGCGGTAGACCTATTCTCTGTTGTGTGGTGACACCAAGGCAATATGTGTTCTGTCTATTGCTCCAACCACATGTGAGATTCCACCCAAAGCATAAAAGTCTCCCCTCATGGTGGCTAAATCCTATGGATGTGGAAATTGAATGTAGCAGTTCATGTTCTTAATCAGTGAAGCAAGGACTTCCTGTAGCACACCACAGAAAGTTGACTGGGACATGCTCCCAGATACTGCCACGCTGTACTGGAAAGTGCCAGTGGCTACAAAATGAGGTACTGCCATGAGTTTGACTATTGGTGTTACGGCTGTTGGATTCATTTTGTGAGGCAGGAGATCAGGCTCCAACTGCTGGCACAAATCCTAGATAGTTTGCCTATTTAGCCAATATAGTTTGATTATGTCCCTTTCCTCCATAGTGGCAAGGTCTGGAAAAGGCCGGAACACCTGGGGCTGTCACCTCCTACCCATGGCTGGATTCAGGCATCTGCATGTATGGAAAAGAAAATGTCAGATAAAATGGTCACACCATACTACTAATGTCAAGGCACATTTGACTACTGGGTAACAGTAAAAATGTCATTAGGTGACACATGTACACAGACATCACATATATGGCCCACTAATATGTAAATTTCCGGACATGCAGCGTTGGTTCCTCACAGTGATGTTGCAGATTTGACACCCAGCAATGATGGATCCGTGCGGAAGGAGGTGATGCATTGATTTGATAGGTGCTGTGTCAATTTTTCAGCCGCGGTGCAGGTGCTGCTTCGATTTTTCTGCAGAAACAGCTCAGTGCATGGGTATTTTTCTTCAGGTTTACTAGCTTTCACTTCCAGGGGCCCAATGACTGGATTTGGCACCACTTGGCAAGTCAGGACTCTCAGCAGAAGAACACAGGACAGATTAAGGGGCTCATTCGCCAAAGTCCTGCGTTGGGATGACCACCTATGCGGCCGTCCCTCCGTGGGCCCTATTACGAGTTACCCACTGGGCCATCCAGCTCTTCTCCCTGGCAAAATGCCCTACGTCCAGAAGTCTTCTGAAGTTGTGGGCTCATATCTGCCTTTGAAGTAGGCAAACTTCATAGGAAACTCTTTGTAGTGCGCAAGACCCTGCCTCACATTCCAGGGGGTTGGAGACTGCTTTGTGTGGGGGCAGGCACCATCCTATTCAGGTGCAAGAGTCTGCTACTACCACCACTCTAGCCCAGGAAGACACATCAGAATATGCAGAAGACACATCAGGATATGCAGGACACACCTCAGCCCCCTTTTTGTGACTGTCCAGAGAGAATCCACAAACAGCCCGATTGTCAGTCTAACCCAGATGCGCATTCAGTAGCCAGGCAGAGGCACATAATGATTAACCAAGAAAATGCCCACTTTCTAAATGTGGCATTTTCAAACTTACAATCTAAAAAACAACTTTACCAAAAGATTTATTTTTGAATTGGGAGTTCAGAGACCCAAACTTCACATCTGTATCTGCTCCCAATAGGAAACTGAACTTAAAAGACATTTCAAGGCACTCCTCGTGTTAGCCTATGGGAGAGATAGGCCTTGCAATAGTGAAAACTGAATTTAGCAGTATTTCATTATCAGGACATGTACAACACACCAATACATGTCCTACTTTTTTAATAGACTGCACCCTGCCCATGGAGTTGGCCTGGGCCGACCATAGGGGCAACTTACACATAGTAAAATGGAAAGTTTGGGCCTGGCTAGTGGATACACTTGCCAGGTCAAACTCGCAATACAAATCTGCACACACGGATACAGCAGTCACAGGTCTGAGACACTTTTACAGGGCTACTCATGTGGGTGACACAATCAGTGTTGCAGGCCCACCAGTAGCATTTTATTTTCAGATCCTGGGAACACATAGTGCCCATTACTAGTGACTTACTAGTAAATCAAATGTGCCAAACATGGAGAAACCAATCACTTTACAACTGATCAGCAGTGGTAAAGTGCCCAGAGTCCTAAAGCCATCAAAAATGAAATTCAGCACAGGATCAAAAACAGAAGGTTAAATAAAAAAAGTACAGGGTAAAAGACACCAAGAGCTGACAGGTCTAACAGCAGGTAAGGTAGATTTGGTAGTGTTAGAAATTGGGTTTCTGCTTGGCCGAAGAATGCACCCCATCCAAGCAGGAACCACAACCCTAGGCAGGGTTAGTCAGATACTCACCATAAATTAACCTGTGCTCACCTTCTAGTAGCTTGGCACAAAGCAGGCAGGCTTAACTTAAAAGCAATGTGTGAAGTATTTGTGCAACACTCAAAACAGCAAAACAGTGCAAACACCACACAAAAAGACAGCACACCTGGCTGGAAACATAGAGCTTAATTTTATGAGAAACGCAAGACCAAAAGGACAAAAATCCAATAAGTAGAAGTTGAGAAATGCACTTTTCAAGATTAAAATGCAATAAAGTACTTAAAAGCATAAAGCGCCTACTGGGGCTGTCTGGTCACCCTAGACTGGGTGAACTCCAAAAGTTCACGCCGACTGTGATGGAGCGCAGTTTGGATCCAGTCCCAGATAAAGTCCCGCTGAAGTCCAGTTTGCAGGGAAGAAGTTTGCCATTGAGCAAGGAGAGCGTTGGTGGCAGTGGTCCATGGACATAATGAGTCGACAGGACGTCGTGGATGGATGGACTGAAGCCTCTCGGCGTTGAGCGGCGATGCTTGCTGTGTGAAGAGATTAACTTGCAGTGGCTAGCTCTGATTCTTCGTGCTGGCAGTACGGTTCTGGTGTGAGCAGGCCTGTTCGTGGTCACAAAGAGCCCAAAAGCTTGATTTCAGGAGCCACAAAAATCTCTTTCAAGGTCCCAGGACTGGAGGGCTGGCTCCTGGGGGTCAGGAGCAGGTTGAAGACAGGTTCAGGATCTGTCGTAAATGTTTTGGAAGTGTTACGTGTCCCTGAGACTTCAGAAGGACAGATGGCAAGTCAGCAAGCCTTTGGAGTTATACTGGTTCTGGGTTGGAGAGATTTAGGTCCAGTCAAAGAAGGCAGCAGGTCAGCGCAGCAGAGCAGGAGTCCAGCAGAATCCAACAGAATCCAGGGAGTGACAATCCTTTCAGCAGTCCTTCTTCCTGGGGAGTAACCACAGGTCCAGAAGTGTACTGAAGTGGTGATGTCTGCAGTCCAGGACTTATACCTAGTTGTTCCTTTGAAGTGGGGGAGAATTCAAAGAGAGGCCTTTGAAGTGCACAGGGTCCCTGCCCTTTCTTGCCCCGGCTCCAGACTCACTACAGGGGGTTATGCAGTTCTTTGCATGGAATCAGGACACAGCCCTTTCAGGTGTGTCAACTCCTTCCTCCTATCCTGCCTAGGATGGGCCATCAGGATGTGGATGGCCAATCAGTCACACCTAAACTCCCTTTGTTTGTGGCTGTCTGGAGGGAATGGACAAGACCCAGCTGTCACCAGGTAGAAAACACAGAATGGTTAAAATATGAAAAGGGAAACTTTCTAAAAGTGGCTTTTTCAGAATTACAATTTAAAATCTGACTTCACCATAAATTGTGATTTTAAATTGTGATTCCAGAGACAACACATTTGGGGTTCCCATATCTTCCCAAATGGAAATACACTTAAATATGTAATAAGGGAATCCCTATGTTAACCTAAGGGATAGGCCTTGCAGTAGTGCAAAACAAATGTAAGAGTTTTTCACTACCTGAACATGTAAAACTAAAAAGTACATGTCTGAATTATTAAATACACTGCACCCTGCTCATGGGGCTGTCTAATGCCTACCTTGGGGGTGACTTATAAGTATTAAAAATTGCCCCAATTGAAGAAGGCAGAGCACCATTCCAATGCCACATTACTGTAATTTGTTTCACGCTAATGTGGCGTTGGAAGGCCAAAAACACAGCGCCATATTTACAAAGTGTTGCAATGCATTCATTGCGTCGCTTTAGAACCCCTTGCGCCACATTATGCCTGCACCAGGCATAATGTATGTAAGGGGAGCATTCCAGCTCTGGGAGGGCAAAAAAATGGCACAAAGGGGCACAAGAAAAGTGGCGCTGCACCTAGTGAAGCGCCACTTTTCATAAATCTGCCCCTTAACTTGGCAGGTCCACATGGCAGTTTAAAACTGAACACACGTGCTCTGCAATGGCAGGTTTGAGACATAATTAAAGGGGCTAGTGGAGTGGGTGGCAATATCAGTGCTGCAGGCCCACTATTAGCATTTAATTTACAGGCATTATTAGGGACTTATAAGTCATTTAAATATGCCAATTGTGGATAAGCCAATATTACCATAATTTAAGTAGAAAACACATGCACTTCATCACTGGTTAGCAGTGGCAACGTGCCCAGAGCCCTAAAACCAACAAAAATAAAGTCAGCAAAAAGTGGGGGTAAAAGCAGATAACTACAAAGGAACAAGAACAAGGACAGGTTTCCCTGAGTCTTTCTTGCAATGAACTGCACGATTACTTCTGAAATTACCAAGCATTGTGTGTGCTTGGCAGCCTCCCATGTGTCAAAGTGATGCTGCTGTTAGCATTGAAGTTGTAATCCTTGTGTCACCAATGAAGTGGGAGTCTTGATCAGTCCAGAAGCTGCAACTGCAAAAGACATCCGACTGTATATGATTGACCTGGAGGCTGCATCTGCTGCCCAAGCATTCTGTTTGCACGCAGCCTAGCAAGGTAGCAACTGTTAGAGATGAGTGTTGCTGTGTGAGGGGCCGAGCTAATCTCTCCCAGCTGTCAATTCCAAGTGAGGCCTCAGCCAGGGCCCCTGCATTCAAAAAGCTGCCGCCACAGGACGGTTGCACGAATCCGTCCTGCACCATATTAGAAAGCAGGCAACCATGGGGCCTAAACTGAGGAAGCAGAGCTCTGTCATAAGAACTCAAACATTTTATTGGACTGACTTGAAGTGGTAAAAGTATACTGAGCTGTTGGGCACATCTACGCTTTGGGGGCATTATGAGTGAACTGCACCCATGCCTAATCACTGCCTTGTCCCTTGTTACACACGAGGGATCATAGGCCCAGTAGCTAGGGGAGGGATCACAAACAAGATGACAAAACTGTCTAAATCCTTTACTTGTGCTGTGCGGTACTAGACTATTTTGTATGATTACAATAGTTGCTTTTCACCCAAAAAGGTGAGCATTGGGCTAAGTAATGCATGATTGTGTTTGCTGTTGAGTTTTGAGCTCTAGCCCACACTACCTACGAGAGTGCCCCCTCAATGCCCTTACCACAAGTATGTTTACTACGGTAGGGAGGTAGGTTGAAAAGGTGAGCTTGTATACCAGTTGTAATAGGATTGAAAAGTATGGCAAGTAGGGAACATAATTTAGAATGTATGGTTTCAAACCTGGTGCCGAATCATAAATTCATCATTATCACAGGGTTTGTTTCCAAACTCTTCATAATTTGGAAAATAGCTTCTCGCCTTCAAAAAAATCTCACTTGTTCCAAATCTGCTAATAAACTATATCAAAGAATCGGAAGATTTCAGGAGCAAGAACTCTGTCCTTCTTGGGACACTATTCAAAACAGGCCTAGCCATGGAACACTCTACCCAGGTTACGCCCTCTCACAGAAAAACAGGTCTCGAGCCAACTTGAAGTCTGAATACATTTATGAAGCAAAACATGCAGCATGCAATATCACTATAGAAAGCGTCAAAGTTTCCCCTCATCGCAGTTGAGCATCCAGTGCTGCCCACTCCCGATCCCATTACATGGGCTTTTTGTACACATTTTGCACTAAGACATCAAACGGAAACATGCGATAGAAATTAAAACGTGCATAGTACAGCAGGTGGACAGTGTTCTTGCATGAAGAGTGAAAAAGGCCTTGAGAGTGACACAAGAACAGTAAATTCTAGACAATGAGCTAAAGGTGCCAAGCATGAAAATGAGACGAATTACGGGAGAGGCAAGGCAGCTGTGAAATATGGCGTCAGCTATTAAAGTTTCTTAAAGTCATTTTATACATTTTCACGGCCCCATGCTGTGAAACTCTCTACCCAAAGTTTGAATGTTAATGCAGACATTCTCTTTTTTAGAAAAGCTGTCAATACTCATTTGTTTAATCTTTACCTCAGTTAAACTCCATAGATGTATGGGCCAGAAGAATAAGGCCCATCAGAAATATACTGAAGTTTAAAACAGCGATGGATGGAATGCTTGAATTAATCTCAGCAACTAGAAATTACTCCTGACTTCACCCCACTCCATCGTGATTTTACACACCTTGCAGTTTCGGTTTGGACCCACCCATATGCAAATGGTCTTGACCCTACACCAGAGTGAACAGTCCAGCTTGAACTCCCAGGCAAGGTCCTTTCTGAACCAGAGCACAAGCAACTCAAGGCCGGTTTAGTAAACAACCCAGGCCCTGGTTCACCAATATGAGGGTTCTTCAGTCAAGTATGCCTTGGCTCCAGTGAGACACTCTGCATAGGATCCACTTCTGGACATACCCGTCCCACTTCGCACGTCACACTGACATATATAAAAAGTGATGGGTAGAATGCTTGAATTAATCTCAGCCACTGATAATTGCTGGGCCACAATGCAGTTATTTTGCACACCATGCCAATGAAGTTCGCACTCAGGCCATATGCAAATCATCCTTGTGCCTTCTTGAAGACTAGGCCCAATTTTAAGCCTATGTCAGATTATGCAAACACTGTACGTGTTTCTGAATGCGACTGAACATTCAGTAGGTTTTCATGTATTTTCTACAACTTTTATTGTTTTCTTTGCGTTAAAACAGAAGTTCTATGGAGACCTTTTGTGCAAAGTTTTCATTGTGAAGCTTCAAGAGATAAAAACATTTAGAATTGCCTTGTCACTTTTTTTCATTACAGATTCTGTTCTCTGAGATACTGACCTAGGTTTGTACTAAATTTCTGAGTTATGTAATAATTACCGTCCAGTATATAGTTGCTTGCAAAGGAGTATCTAGGGGCCAAGTACAAGGCATTCAGACTACAAAATAGCACTCTGGTTTAGGAGCTGCACTATTTCCAGTCTGGATCAATGCTACTGGCTCTGAAATCTTCAAAAATCTTTGTTTATGACAATGCTTCATTTACAATACATTTATCCAAAAAATGAAAGCTTGTGATCTGTAAATATTGTTGGCATCTGGCCAGTTTTTACAGCCCTGTAGCTTTCAGTCCAGACAGAAAAAACAATATTAGGAAAGGTAGTGAAATTCTATATTTTGTCCTTCTGCAACATAACTTTAAAACAGCAAGCACATAAAAAATCTGTTCAAAAGCATGTGATTGTAGAATTGTAAGTCAAGAAACCTTTTTGGATGATTACACGCCCCAAATTCTTGGACTGATGCTGCTGGTTGTTTGACTCTGAAGTGCACTGGGCCCTGCTGACCAGCACCCAGTGCATGTTTTCTGACCCCTCAAATTGCATGTGTAATTGGCTAAGACCTGGTTGGTATATTTAGCTTACCTGTAAGTCTCCAGTATATGGTGCAAAGTCTACCCAGGGCTGTTAAGCTAAATGTTAGCAGTGGAGTGCAGTGCTTATTTTGCTACCACTAACAACATGACTGTATGCCTGCCATTACAGCCTAAAAGGGGAGTTTTTAAGCTGCCAGCTAAACATGGTAAAATAACCCTTTTGCTATGTTCCGATCTTCTTTATAGTATTTATAAGTCACCCATAAGGCAGGCATCATCAGCCCAAATGTCAGGATGCTGGATATTAAAAAGAAGCACATGTTGAATTTATACTTTACATGTCATGAGAGTGAAAACACCTTCATTTTAGGAAGGGTGGTAGAACCATTGGCCAGTATGGGGTTACACTAGCATAACTGTTAAGTTCTAACTTCGAACCTAACAAAGGAGGTCATTATGACCCCAGTGGACAGTGTTAACGTTTCGGTAGCACTGCCAACAGGCTGGTGGTAACTACTGCCAAAATATGAAATTGGCGGTCTGGCTCATGCAAAACCACCAATGTATCACACCGTCCGCCACGGCAGTAAGGACTGTCAGGCTGGAGACATCAGTCACTAGGTCGCCTGCAGGATAATGACCCTGCATATCACCATGGTTTTTCATGGCTTCTGTACCGCCACGAAAACCATGGCGTTAGGCACTGCCAGTGCCAGGGAATTCTTTCCCTGGCACTGATAAGGGCCTCCCCCCCTCCCCAGAGTCCTCCCCCAACAGCCACGGCCCCCCTACTACCCCCAAAGCTGATGTGGCCCCTCCCCTCCCCAACCCCCGAACACCATGGGCCCCCAATACAAAACCCCCACCCCCCACTCACGCATGTACACACCACCCACACACTTACACATGCACACGCATGCACACATGCACGCACACATACACGATACACCCCCAACACACACCACACCCCGCATTCAAACACGCACTCACTCACCCCCTCTCTGCACACATACTCACACCCCCATTCATGCACACGCCACACAACACCCCCCCACCCCTGTTGGACGATCACCGTACCTGTCTCGGTGTTCGTCTGGGAGGGAACGGGTTCCATGGGGCCTGCTCCGCCAGCAGCACCCCGTCACCACAACACCGTCACACCGACTACTGAGTCATAATTCGGTGGGTGGTGTTGTGATGACGTGGCAGTGACGGAGGAGCAACCTCCAGTGCACCGCCGACCGCCAGTATGGCTGCTGCAGCTCTCCGCCTAAATTATGGTGGAGAGCCACCAGCAGTCATAATATGGTGGTCGGAAGACCGCCAGCACTGGCGGTCTTCAGTCTGGCTGGACTTCTGCACCATAGTGAGGGCCATAGTATTTTGCAGTATCAAATTAATCTTTACAATTAACCTGACATCTGATTTAAAGTAACTTCTAATGCAAAGGTGACTTTAAAAAGTCACCACTTTCTTGCCCCAAAGTTCTTGTAGCCATTTCTGATTAACTACAGAAGTTGTCTGTGGTATCCTAGCAACGTCTAGGTGCGTGCGCTCTGGGCACGAGAGATAAGGTGAGAATGTTGTGTTAGCTCTAGAAGGGGCTTGGAATGTGTGGCGGAGAGAGCGACAGTTGACGGGGAAGATTCACAGGCGTGTTGTTAGGGCTCAGCTGACGCTTGTTTACTTCTTAGCAATCCTGCGTTCACCTCCGCAGACTCCGCTCATCTCATGTAAGAAGGTCGGCAGAGAGGCAAGTACGAACAACACCAGTAAATGATTGAAGCGGCAAGGGTTTATTTAGTTAGTAGCCAAACAAATAGCCCTACGCCAACCAATATCCTCTTCTCTCCCCTTCAACTGTCGCTCTCTCCGCTGCACATTCCAAAAGCCTCTTCAAGAGCTAACACAACATTCTCACCTTATCTCTCATGCCCAGAGCGCAGGCACCTAAACATTGCTAGGATACCACATTGTCACAACCTGCTGCCCTCCTGACAGCAAGTGCGAAGGAACAGAGAACAAAACGACTATTGATGGGAGGAGACGTGACCTTCTCCAGCAGGACTGCAGCCTAACAAAGATTGAGAAACAGGGACCAATAACTTAAACAATCACTCCTTTAGCAAACACTGCAAATGTGTTTACGAGACACAACAATACATTTACGTAAGAAGGAATTCATGAATCACCTTTTTAAATATTGCAAAAGGCAAAATTCAACAACCGTGCACTCTATTTAATTTTGCATTTATTTTTACACAAAAATGCCTCAATGTGGGTACAAACATCCATCAATCTTCTTTTCATACAAACAGTTTTGTTGCCCATACAATATCAAATATTTGTTCATGGCATCACATAACCCATAGTTTTCAGACTAAAATATCTACTGGTGGTTATACATTAGAATTTCCACGATATAATCCACTAGTCAGGCCGCCATTCACAAAGACACATATATTTCTTTAACTGTCTCAGCATATCCAACTTTTAGAGCATCAGCTTCAGGCAATATCCATTATAAATTTGGCTCCTAATAATACTGGTGTTGATGCGTTTTGACCTCCAAGAGTTACTGGCCTCATCAGGACTTATCATTGGTAGGTAATTCCATAATCTAAAAACATAGCAATTAAAATATATAATCATCTAAATTTAATTTACTTCCATCTATAAATCACCCTTATTGAACATATACATCTCAAATCAATGGTGCATATCTGAATGCTTTGAGTCACCACTCTAGAGTGCAGACATTAATGTAATTAGATGCATACTAGAGACCCATGAATTGGCCAAGACACACCTTACCAAAAGAAAATGTCAACAACACTGTGGCATAGACACAACCATGCGTTAAAAAAGGCAGATTGTCTTAATGTAAAGTAGTTCTCTTCCTTTAACGCCAGACATATTCTCAAGAGACCAACCTATTGGTACCTGTGCATGCCATTATTTTCATATTTTCGTGAACTGGAGAAGCACACAAACCGCTTCCTATAGGTCAATGTGGAGTGAACAGATGAAAACAATATTTCCATGTGTCCCCTCTTGGCCTTTGACATGTCACTTGTGTCCTTGCCTCCAGGACTAGGAAGTGCCTCCACTGTCCCCATCTCTGTCCTGTGACCCTAGTCTGCCCTTTCTGAGGCAGAGGTGCGCTCACAGTAGGAGTGGCAGCCGTCACACTCTGGGTCCCCTTTGTACCAGCAGCTGATGATTTGATGGGAGCAGTGGCAGACTGTTTGTTTGAGGTGCTGTGCTGGGTCGTTGGGTCCCCGCTCTTATGGGCAGGACAGGGGTGGAGGGGGAGGGAAGAGGTCAAGATGGGCAAGGAAAAGCTTCTTAGGGACTTTGGGGTGGGATGAAAGAGGAGGGATGGGAGTTGTAGGTGTACGTCTGCTGGACTTGGGTGCAGTGTGGGCAGTGTGCTGATGTGAGGTGGATGGCTGTTGGGAATCTAAGTGTGTGCATTTGCGTCTCTTAGGAGGGTGGACAGACAGGGTGGGAGAGGACACAGAGAACGCGTGGATGGATGTTGTGGTGGTGTCTGCAAGTGAGGTGTGTGGTCTGCTTGGTGTGGTAATGGTCGCTGTTGATGCAGTGCATGCAGGTGTGAGTACAGATGTGACTGTGAGGGAGCTGGAGGAGGAGGAGGGAGAGACAGTGGAGGCAGTGGATGTTTTGTGTGCATTCTTTTCTGTATGTGTGCATGGGATGGGTTGGGGTTGGAGTTGAGGTGACTTGGACTGGGAAATGGTAGTTGGAGGGGGGACACTGGCTGGGATGCCGGCACCTGGATGACATTCACAGCGGTTGACTGGCCTACAGAGATGGATCTCAGGTGGTCAATAGCCTCCTCACTGAGGGCAACAGGGTTCACTGGGGCAGGGCCTGAGGTGCTTGGGGCAAAGGAGATGCCCACCCTCCTGGGTGAGCTGGCATGAGCAACTCAGTGGGGGGCTACTGAGAGGGCGGTGCTGATATGAAGGGTGGCAGCTGTACCTGTAGCTGGGGTTGTCCCAGAGATGTGCTCCACCACCAGGGAGCTTCCATCGGAGGAGGAATCAGAGTCAGTGTTGTCACCTCTTGTCTCAGCAGTGGTGCTCCCCTCGCCCTCCATCCCACTGGTACCCTCAGCGTCAGTGGACTCAGTCTCCTGGGTCCTGTAGGAAGCAGCTCCCTCAGTCGACGGTGCCCTTGCTCCTCTGCCAGATGATGCTAATGCACACATGGACAGGATGACAAAAGAAAAAAGAACAGGGAGAAAGAAGGGGAGCACAGGGTCAATTACAGCACCAACACCACAGTTGGCATACACATTACCATTACCCACGAGGATCAGGATTGAGCACTGTACACCACACTGGCATTCAATTGACTACGTGCCACAGCAAGATGAGAACCAGCCACCGACAACTGTGACCCTCCTGGGACCTACTAAGCCCTGACTGACATGGAATGCAACCTAGCTAGGTTACTAGGTATTTTAATACACCCATTTATCTTGAGCTGGATCAAGCAGCAATGTCTGACCTGGCATTAAGAGGCACCCACTAACTGAAACCCACCACCAAGATCCCATGCCACCTACCAATAATTGCTGTCACGCTCACTGTACTCAACTCCTTGTGGCTGCTGTGATGCCCTCAAGCACCCATCCAGCTCTGGTTAGGCCACCACCAATTCGCGGGCCATCATGGGGGTCAGGTTCTGACCGGCACCCCGCCCTCGTTGGGTGGCCATCCCCAGCTGGGCTTCCTAGGGCTTCCGGGCCTGCATTTCATGTCCTCCCACCTTTTCTTACATTGGGTGCTCTGTCTGCTGTAGACCCCCATGGTTCACATGTCCTTGGTGATGGCACACCACAATCCCTTCTTCTGATGGGCGCTGACCTACAGAGGTAATACAGACAGGAGGACACCATTAAACATACAATCCAGCCTGTCACACATATGGCCCCCAAATATCATTTACATATCCATTGACAAACACATCACCCAGCGCCCACCATGCACACTACCACCAGTCACACCCCCAAGTGTCACGATGCTTGCACACACATCTCCATGCAACCTTGTCACATGCATCATGCCCATGGTGTACTCACCTGTTGGTCTGGAGGCTCATACAGCTGTCCGTATTGGGGTCGGACCCCATCCACCAAGCCAAATAAGTCAATGAGAAGAGCCCCCTAACCCTTGTTACCTTGGAATGAGGTTTCTAAATCAGACTCCGTGGTGACACCAAGAGTGGGTCAGCATCAAGGCGACGTGTAGCATAGATAGCGTCAATGGCATCTGGTAGGAATCCCTCTGATTATCATGTCTGTGTGAGATGCATTTATACAGATCTAGTAGGACCCCTGACTCAGGCATGTTTCCAAACAATACATAAGAAGGCATGCTTGGGGTGGCAATTATATAAACAATTCTCTGAAAAGGTATATTATGTTACTGTCACACAAAAGTGGGAAGGTACATGATGTAAATACCTATGTATCTCATTTACCTTTGAAGCTGATAGTGAAGCCTTTACAGAGTGGCCCTGATAACATGAAACTAAAACATCTTCCTAACTATAAACATGGTAGCCATCTTGGAAGACATATTTAAATAAATGTGCTAAAACAGAGCAAGCTAAGAAGGTTAAATTGTCACTAGGTGAGGGTGGCACTGACCTGCAAGCCAAAGACTAAGTTAAACTCCTGATTGCCATTAAAATTAAACAGGATCCACTACAGAACGTGTGGCTACAACCAAAGATTTCAAAAACACATCAACATATTGGATTAGAGGCTCTAAACGTGAACCACATGCTGAAATGATTAAACGGCCAGGTGGATTAATCAGACTTGTGTGTACTTTTGGCAAGATATATATCACTGGCATACAGGGACTAATTTGGTTAAAAAATTCATATTCCTTGGCAGGAAACTATCCTTTCTCAAGTGCCCACTTAGTAATGTGTTCAGTTCTCTTATCGAGACCTGTAATGTGGGAGGGATCCAGCCTATGATAATGTCTAGTGTCTTGTAACTGTCTAAAGACTTCTGCATCATATTGTTTGGCCTCATAAATGACAATACCACCTCCCTTGTCCGCTGCCTTTATAACTATTTGTTCCTCATTTGCTAGTTGTTTAACCCCTTGAGAGCCACAGACGTAATGGTTACGTCTGTGGCTGTGCCTCCCGGTCGCCATGGATGCAACCATTACGTCCGATTACCGGCCCTTGGGTGGAGCGGTAGTGATCCCCCCGAGGGCCACCCCCCCCCACCCTCCCAGGTCAGGGCCGGCAGGGGAATCGCTTTCCCTTCCACCCCTGACCCCTCCCAACCCCCCCAGTGACGTCTGATGACATAATCAGAGGTCACCTCCCATCGAGCTGGAAGCATGCGGAAGAGAAATGCTCAACATTTCTCTTCCGCTCGGGAGGAGGGGGCGAGCAGAGGCATGAAAGGAAAGGAAAGGCCTTTTCTTTCCATTCATGTCTCTGCACGCGAAGTGCCCACTAGACACAGGGATTTATGTATTTCTTTGAAATGGACATAAGGGGAGCGGCCCCTTGGGCAAGGGCCGCTCCCCAGGGGACCAAATCATTTTTAGGCTGTCTAACCCCTAGACACCAGGGATCAGTTTTTTTTCTTTTTTTTTCTTTTATGTGTAGGGAGTGACCCCTTCAGCAAGGGTTGCTCCCTGGGGGGCCAAATTGTTTTTAGGCCATTTCTGCCCCCCTGCGGGCAGAAACCACTAGACACCAGTGATTTTTTATCTATTATACTTACGTATAAGGGGAGTGGCCTCTTGGGCAAGGGCCGCTCTTCAGGGGGCAAAATAATATTTCGGCAATTTCTGCCCTCCCCAGGGGCTTATCGGCCTAATATAATTAGGCCAATCTTCCCCCAGGGGGGCAGAAAACTCCTAGACACTAGGGATATTTTTTTGTTGTTTTTTGTTTCCATTTATGTGTGGGGACCGACCCCTTAGGCAAGTGTCGCTCCCTGGGGGACCAATTTATTCTTAGGCCATTTCTGCCTCCCTAGGGGCAGAAACCACTAGACACCAGGGAGGTTTTTTTTTTTAATTTTCCTTACGCAGAACGGGAGTGGCCCCTTGGGCAAGGGCCATGCCCCAGGTGGGCAACATATTTTTAGGCCATTTCTGCCCCGGGGGGGCAGAAAATCCCTAGACACCAGGGATAAAAAAAAAATGTTTTTATACTAACGCATAAGGGGATCAGCCCAAGGGCAGCTTCCCGGGGGGCAAAATATTTTATATTATGTTTTTATGTATGGGCCGTGACCCCCTAGGGAAGGGTCGCTCTCCTGGGGGGCAAATCGTATTTAGGCCATTTCTGCCCCCCTTGGAGGCAGATCAGCCTATTTTTGTTAGGCCAATCTGCCCCCAAGGGGGCAGAAACCACTAGACACTAGGGATCGGTGTGTATATGTGTGTGTTTTGTTTGGGGGGGGCTGTTCCCTGGGTAAGGGTCGCTCCCCATGGGAGCACATTACTGCTGGCCATATCTTGGGGGCAGATCAGCCTATTTTTGGAAGGCCCATCTGCCCCCAAGGGGGGCAGAAAGCCCACCAGAGACCTGGGAAGATTTGTTTTTCAAAATAAGAGGGTGGGGGTATAGCCATACCCCCACCCCAAATAAATGAGGCCAAAGTTGTTCTGCCCACCAGTGGGCAGATGGGGCAATTACCCCTGATCCACAACCCGGGTGGGGCAGAAAGTCTACTAGATGGCATGAAATTTTAAAAAACACAAAATAGTGGGGTGGTGGCTACCAACCAGTATGGGCCTGGTTATGCCCCCACCCCTAATGAAGGGGGGCACAGTCTTTCAGCTCTCCCCCTGCACACGAAAACATCTTATCCCACGGCAGAGAAGACATTTGATTATTTTGGGTTTCAGTTTTGCATTTGGGCCAAGAGAGCTTGGTAACTCTCAAAATCGTCCCACTTGGAATGGTGAGGGCTGCACTTTTTTGACTTTGGGACGCTGCCATGGAGAAAAATCCACAAGACTCAGACACATCTGAAAAATAAACATCTGGTTGATTCCAGGGCGGTGTGCTTCACATGCACCCCACACTATTTTGTCACCCACAATGCCCTGCAAACCTTCAACTTTGCTGGAAATCACACATTTTTGTGATTAACCTTCCGGAATCTGCAGGAATCCACAAAATTCCTACCACCCAACACTGTCTCATCTATACTAATGAAAATTCTGCTGCACTTGTCAGCCTAAAAATGTTTTTTTTCAAACTGCCCTTTTGGACCCGCATTGGTTCCCCCTCAATTTCGACATGTTTTTGTCTCTTCCCTGTCACAGGCACTTGGCCCACCTACACAAGTGAGGTATCATTTTTACCGGGAGGCTGAGGGGAACGTTGGGTGGTAGGAAATCTGTCCTGGTGCGGTGATCCCACAGAGAAATGTGGGAAAAAAGTTATTTTTTTTAGCTAATCTGAGTTTTGCTGAGGATTCTGGGTAAGAAATCAATCGGGGATCCATGCAAGTCACACCTCCCTGGACTCCCTCGAGTGTCTAGTTTTCAGAAATGTCTGGGTTTGGTAGGTTTCCCTAGATGGCTGCTGAGCCAAGGACCGAAAACGCATGTGCCCCCCCTCAAAAACAGGTAGTTTTGTATTTGATAATTTTGATGTGTCCAGATAGTGTTTTGGGGCATTTCCTTTCGCGAGCACTAAGCCTAACCACAGAAGTGAGGTACCATTTTTATCGGGAGACTTGGGGGAACGCTGGGTGGAAGGAAATTTGTGGCTCCTCTCAGATTCCAGAACTTTCTGTCACCAAAATGAGAGAAAAAGGTGTTTTTTTTGGCCACATTTTGAGGTTTGCAAAAGATTCTGGGTAACAGAACCAGGTGAGAGCCCCACAAGTCACCCCATCTTGGATTCCCCTAAGTATCTAGTTTTAAAAAAGGCAATAGGTTTGCTAGCTTTCCCTAGGTGCCGGCTGAGCTAGAGGCCAAAATCCACAGCTAGGCACTTTGCAAAAATCAGCTCTCTTTTCTTTGGGAAAATGTGATGTGTCCACGTTGTGTTTTGGGGCATTTCCTGTTGCGGGCGCTAGGCCTAACCACACAAGTGAGGTACCATTTTTATTGGGAGTCTTGGGGAAACGCAGGGTGGAAAGAAATTTGTGGATACTCCCAGGTTCCAGAACTTTCTGTCACTGAAATGAGAGGAAAAAGTGTTTTTTGGCCACATTTTGAAGTTTGCAAAGGATTCTGGGTAACAGAACCTGGTCAGAGCCCCACAAGTCACCCCATCTTGGATTCCCCTAGGTGGCTAGTTTTTAAAAATGGACATGTTTGCTAGGTTTCCCTAGGTGCCAGCTGAGTTAGAGGCCAAAATCCACAGCTCGGCACTTTGCAAAAAACAGCTCGGTTTTCTTTGGGAAAATGTGATGTGTCCACATTGTGTTTTGGGGCATTTCCTCTTGTGGGCGCTAGGCCTACCCACATAAGTGAGGTACCATTTTTATCGGGAGACTTGGGAGAATGCTGGGTAGAAGGAAATTTGTGGCTCCTCTCAGATTCCAGAACTTTCTGTCACCGAAATGAGTGGAGAAAGTGTTTTTTTGGCCACATTTTGAGGTTTGCAAAGGATTCTGGGTAACAGAACCTGGTCAGAGCCCCACAAGTCACCACCATCTTGGATTCCCCTAGGTGTCTAGTTTTCAAAAATTTGCCGGTTTGCTAGGTTTCCCTAGGTGCCGGCTGAGCTAGAGGACAAAATCCACAGCTAGGCACTTTGCAAAAAACAGCTCTGTTTTCTTTGGGAAAATGTGATGTGTCCACATTGTGTTTTGGGGCATTTTTTTCTGTCGCCGGCGCTCGGCCTACCCACACAAGTGAGGTACCATTTTTAGCGAGAGACTTGGGGGAATGCTGGGTGGAAGGAAATTTGTGGCTCCTCTCAGATTCCAGAACTTTCTGTCACCGAAATGAGAGGAAAAAGTGTTTTTGGGCCAAATTTTGAGGTTTGCAAAGGAATTCAAAGATGTGCAAATAACCACTGCTTCTCAACACCTTATCTTGTGGCCATTTTGGAAATACAAAGGTTTTCTTGATACCTATTTTTCACTTTTTATATTTAATCAAATGAATTTCTGTATACCCGGTATAGAATGAAAACCCATTGCAAGGTGCAGCTCATTTATTGGCTCTGGGTGCCTAAGGTTCTTGATGGACCTACCAGCCCTATATATCCCCGCAACCAGAAGAGTCCAGCAGACGTAACAGTATATTGCTTTCAAACATCTGACATAGCAGGAAAAAAGGTACAGAGTAAAAAGTGAAGAAAAATGGCTGGTTTTTTTCACCTCAATTTCAATATTCTGGTATTTCAGATGTTATTTTCTGTAGGAAACACTTGTAGGATCTACAGAAATGACCCCTTGCTAAATTAAGAATTTTGTCTACTTTTCAGAAATGTTTAGCTTTCTGGGATACAGCATTGGTTCCTCACCCATTTCTGTCACTAACTGGAAGGAGGCTGAAAGCACAAAAAATAGTAAAAATGGGGTATGTCCCAGTAAAATGTCAAAATTGTGTTAAAATGTTGATTTTTCTGATTCAAGTATGCCTTTTCCAAAAACAAGCTGGGAAGATGGTGATTTTAGCACCACAAACCCTTTGTTGATGCCATTTTCATGGGAAAAAAAGCACAAGCCTGCTTCTGCAGCCCTTTTTCCCATTTCTTTTTAAAAATCGAAATGTTTGCTATATTTTGGCTAATTTCTTGGTCTCCTTCAAGGGAACCCACAAAGTCTGGGTACCTCTAAAATCCCTAGGATGTTGGGAAAAAAAGGAAGCAAATTTGGAGTGGGTAGCTTATGTGGACAAAAAGTTATGAGGGCTTAAGCGCAAAACTGCCCCAAATAGCCAAAACAAGGCTTAGCACCTGAGGGGGAAAAGGCTTGACAGCGAAGGGGTTAAGGCATATCCTTTATGCTTTTGTCACGTTGTAGTTATAATGAATTCTCTTTTCATTTAGTAAACCTATATCTTTTAAAACCACATTCTCAAATGCTAATACTTGTGTTAGCATCTCAGAAGGAGGAGGACAAAACTTAGACCTCTTATATAGTGTTGTTAAATTATTTATGCTTCCAGGGTGACTGAAGTGCCAATTTCGGGGAAAGAGATCTGGCCCTGGGAACCTGTTTTGCAGGGGCCCAGAGCACTTAAGGTTTGAAACCACATCATTTTCCATGCAAAGAGTAGGGGGGCTACCATGTCAAAAGAAGCTCTCATAACGTGCACAAGTGTTTCTATGTTAAATCAAACGAACCTGATTGGCCTCACAAAACTGTAAGAAAGTTATGATAATGCTTTTGACAAAATTACTACTGGATCTTGAGACATTCACAGCGACAGCAACTGCTCAGTTAATTTTGTGACCATTTTTTAACATTTATTTTATTTTAAAAGTTTTATTACTTATTTTTGGTTACAGCAACGAGTAACAAAAACAGCTCAGCTCATCATCCTTATGGCAATGATTCATTGAAATTTCATTTCAGGGTTCAGCGTAATAGAATCATTAGCAAAATTGCAGGATGCGGCAAAAAGAGAGAGCTATACAATTGTTACAACATAGTCACAATATTCATGGAGAAAGTCGTCTCATACTTAGTTCTGCTCCCCTAGATTCCAGAAAGGTAGGAGGAGTAGGACTGGGGTGTTGTGCAGTGGCGACTGCCGCCGATTCAGGGTGGTGGTGTATGGGGGAGTTTACTGTGAGGGGGGTTTAAAAATAATAATACATTTTAAAACGTACCTGTCTGCTGCTCCCGGCCACCTCCATCGGCTCCTCTCTTCCCAGCAGACACTGGGGCACAGGCTTCCAATCCAGATGCTGCGCTCATGCTAAAGCAAGCATGAAAGCAGCACCCGGATTGGCCCTGAGCAAGCTGGTTTGACTCTCGCTCAGGCACAGGGATCCTGTGCCATTTCTCCAACCCAGGTGTAACACAGCTGGGTTGGAGAAATGTAAGTGCATGTTAGTTTGGCTATTCTAAGATGGATGGTCAAATCGACATGCGCACTTTACAGTGCCCACCACTCCTCCTCCCTACGGCCCAGCCCGGCCGCTGTCAGACAGTGACAAGTAAAATGATAAGTAAATTATTTTATTATCATTTAATTTGTCACTGCCTGACTGACCAGGGGGTGTGATGCTCCTCTGCCATTATGGAGGAGCTGCCCCTGGTGTTGAGTCTTGCTCTCCTGTGATTTCCCCGTCTTTCTCTGCCATCTGTACAGTGTCTCTTGATCTGGGTGATCCTTCCGGGCCACCCTCTGGTTGCGTACTCTTAGTGCCTGGTGTCTCTCTCATCTTATCTAGCACAATCCTAGATCTCTTTCTGCATTCTCTTTCTGCAGACTCTGCACACAATGATTTTTAACAATACATAAAAAAGTTGCAGTTATGTTTAGGTAGATAATACATTTTTCTTTAGCCTAACTGACCATTGCATTAATTTGCATGATGGGTCTATGCTCAATAATTGGTGGGCTTGGATCCAAGGGCCTATGTATAAGCAGTAAATGAATGCAATATAGGTTTGTCAATTTCAAAGATTTCAAAGGGACCAAGTTAGTCCCGCTGAGCAAAGAACCTTATGTCCTATTTGCGTTGCAAGATCCTGCACCAAGGATGCGTCGCCCAGCAGGGGTTCTGAGAAAGCTGCGGGGCTGTGATGCAGAGTCCTGAACTGGGTATGAAGGTCCATTATTTATACCTGGTGTCCACTTCGAATCAGTAGAAGTTTCTAGAGCCTTCCACTCACAAACGACTAGTGTAAAACCCTTTATATGTTCGCTCAGACAAAGCCTTTGGAATGTGCAAGTGTGGTAGGTGACACTTCTTCCCTCTCATCAAGTCAGAGGTGGCCGATCCTGCAAACACTTAATTCCCGGTTGTCTCACTATCTGAGAGCAATATACAAACGCCAACTGGCAGCTACACTTAGCCGTGTGACCCAAGATATAGGCTGCAGGCAACAAATGGTTAGGGAAAGAAAATGCCAATTTTCTACTTAAAATCCAACTAGAGGGTTTTTACATTTACATTTTTAGACACCAAACTCGATCTTCTTAATAATTCTCAATCTAAAGTTATCACATTTTTAAGGTACTAAGGTAACCTAATGTTATCCTATAGGATATGTAGGCCTTGGAGTAATGAAAAGAGTTTTGCACTACCAGGACATGTAAAAGTTAAAAGTACATGTCCAACTTTTTGAAAACACTTCACCCTGCCCTCTGGGCTGTTTAGGGCTTGGGTTAGGGGTGACTTATATGAATTAAAAAGGAAGGTTTAGGCCTGGCAAAAGGTTTACTTTGCCAGGTCGGAACAACAGTTTAGATCTTCACACACAGGCTACAATGGCAGCACTGAGATATGTTTAAAAGGTTACTTAAGTGGATGGCACAATACGTGCTGCACGCCCACTAGTAGCTTTATTTTACAGGCCCTAGGCACATCTAGTACCATTTTACTAGGCACTTATGAGTAAATTATATGTGCCAATAGAGCCTAAACCAATTTCACCATGTCAAAGGGAGAGAGCACAAGCACATTAGCACTGGTTAGCAGTGGTAAAGTGCACAGACTCTTATAGCCAAACAAATCAGCAAAAACAGAATGATGAAAGGCAAAATGTTGGGGGGAAAACTACACCAAGGATGTCGGGTACAACAACTAGTATATGTTTTACAGTTTTTGCTGTCCCGGCACTGCCACACAGCTGCAGCTGTCACAGTGCCATAGCTATGCTCCCTGTGGTGGCTCACAAGACGATTCCAGGAAGTTACAGGTGTGGCTTTTTACACCACAGCTCCCAGCAATTTCCTCCTACACTGACAGGAAAGCAACCTACCAGGTGCTTCGTCTCTCACCTTTGCATGTGTCCTGTACCCCTCTTGCTGGGAGCTGACCTATGACTCGTCCAGTCCTTGCTGACAGATGTTTGTCTGCCTTTAATAGCCTTCAAGGGACTTGTAGAGTGAACCTCTGCTAAAATGTTGACTTCCTTCGCCTAGGCGGAGTAGGTGGAATCTGGTCTTTTTAAAATTTGTGTAGTTCTCAGATTTCATTGCTGTACCACATTCTTCCTCCTTCATGGGGTGTGTTTGTTCAGCAGTAGGCAGTATTAAATAAATAAAATGGTGTATGACTATTGCTTTTGTCACCAATTCCCATTCTTGGTTTCCTTTTGCTCATTTGACAGCATCTCTGCCTTGTGCATGTAGCTGTATGGATTATTTTGCCTTCTCATATCAATGTTTTTTTTATTGTTTCATCTTTCAGCCGCACAATAATAAATAAATACATTAAAACACATAAAACTGCAAATTTAGTTCTGACATATCCAACCTATACAATGCAAACGGAAATACCTGTTTGAGCTGCAACTGCGTGCCAAATTTCTAACTAAGTGCAAATACATAACAATAGTTTGGTTATGGATAAAAATGGTTCCACCAGTAAATTCCATTTAAATGAAATGCTATAAACAGCGTACCTTCCCCACCAGTATATATATTCCTACTGCTGCCTGGACCATTTTCCACAAAGGTTGTCAGTTTCCTCATTCGTGACAATACTGCTCATGGATTCAAGGCTATTGAATTTAAAATATGCTCACCATCCGTTCTAAGACAAAAACTGTAGTAACAATCTAATAAATTTGATCTTGTACAATATAAAAAGGGGCTGAAGCCATATTTCACGTGCTAAGTAATATTTTGTTCAAAACAGCAAGAAGTGCTATAAATGGTCTTTCCTCCAACCTTGCTGACGCAATATTCGCTACCCTTGGTGAGCCTTGAACACCTAACAAGTTAATAACTAGTCAGTACCCAATCTAAACTTAATACATAGAATCTAAACAAAACATACTGCCAGGGCTATGTCCACCACTGAAGTACTCCCCCAGTGTAATTTCTGGCCTTATTATGGAGAAAACTTTCTCGTACCTGAACCCAAAGTAATGCTCCTTTATGAGCTCTGCAGTGTCCCGCCTTATCCTACTATGGTCAGTCAATAGGGACCCCAACTGTAGTCAGGATATACCGTCAGAGATAGGCATAGACCGCATTCAAGGTCCATATTTTGGTCCTCACAATGCAGAGAGCTTTAATCAAGGTCCTCACCAATCCCTCCACCGTGCTGTTAGCTTGTGGACACTGAGGCGTTATCTTTTGGTGCTTGATTCTGAGTGCATTAAAGTGTTCCTGAAATTCTGTTCCCTGAAAAGGGGGACTATTGTCTGTCTGGATAGTCTCTGGTAGGCCATATACTGCAAAGGTCTTCTCGAGTAGGAACTTTACATGGGAGAACACCTTCATGGCCACTAGCTCTACAAAGGGCTTCTTGGACCGGTCGTCGACCGTGACCATGATCAAGCTCCTATCCGGGAAGCTCCTGAAGTCCAAGCTGACTTTTGCCCAGGAGGTCATTGGTATGACTTCAGTGCAGGGGTGCTCCCATGATCTGAGAGGCCAGGCACTGTTGCACTGCTTCCTCTCTCTGGCATCTATGCCTGGTTACCATAATTTTCCTCTCATCCTAGCCTTTGTTTTCCGAGCGAGCCAGGTCATTCACTCAGACTTCCAGGGACTTGGGGATGGCGATGTGGTGGCCTTGCATTATTATGCCTTCCACAGTGGAGCTCAGCTCAATCCTGCTTTTCCAGTGATGCGACAGCTAGGCCTTCTCTGCCAGGTCCCATTGATTGGTGTCCTGAAGGAATAGCTTCCATGCGTTGTTGCTGATGGCATCCACTACTCCACATCGTCGGTGTCAGTAGATGTCCTCCATTGTCTCAGGCAGGTGGCAGTTACTATCATGCAAGTGCATTCTACGGTCCCTTCACTGTCTGTGTATGGGCCATTAGTTTGGTCTGGGGGATGCTGGGACAGGAAGTCTGCCGGGTTGTTGGCTCCCGGCCGATATGGACACAGAATCGGTATGATAGCAGCTGTCCTGTCCACCATTCTATGCATGAGGATGAGTGGGGGGGCTATCCTACCAAACAAGCTCACCAATGGTTTATAGTCCATTAACACCTTGAATTCCTGTCAATAGATATGTAGGTGAAAGTGGTGACAAGCCCATTTGATAGCTAGGGCCCATCGTTCAATCTGCACATACTGTGCTTCTGTGACCATGAGGTCTCTGCTTACAAATGCGCTGGGGGCTCACACCCTTGGCTCCTGCACCAGGATGATCCACCAGGCTTGCATTCACAACCAATTCTGTTGCCCTTTCGTGGTTGAAGTGTGCCAATGTGGTGTCTGCTAGGAGAGCATCTTTATGCTGTTGAATGCTTATTGCTACTACGGGCCCCATTTCCATCTTAATCCAGACTTTATATGTGTGTGGGGAGTCTCAGAGAGGGTGGCCTGATTGGGCAGAAATCAGCAGCAGTATGTCGCACTGCATAAGAATTTGTGTATCTCGGTTGCGTTCTTGGGTGCCGGAGCCTCTTTGATCTCTGCGGACCTACGGGGGTCTACCTGAAGTCCCTCTCTGGAAAATACAAAGAATTTGATCTTGAGCTCAAAGAATGAGCATTGTCGTTATGCAGGGTTAGCCCACTGTCCTGTCGCCTCTGATGGGTGGCTTTGAGGAGCCTATGATGGTCTGACAAGGTGGTTGAATAGATGAGAATATCATCACATTTGTTGAGGACCCATTCTAGCCCCAAAAGTGTTTCTCAGACTGCATTCTGAAATACTTTGCCGACCGAGGAGATCCCAAAATTCAGTCTCTTCTACATTCTGAGCTCGAGGTCCGTTGAGAATGTCCAGGTGGAGTACCAGTCTGTGGTATCTGATGTTCAAGTAGAGCTTCGAAAACCATCTTGCTCCATTTAGACCTGTTGTGATATTGTCTATTGTTGGGGTGATGTGCCTTTCTCAGCAGAAGGCCCAGTTGGGAAGCATCATGTCTATGCAGAGACGTATTTCCTCCATCTGCTTGGGTTTCTCGGATACGACCAGGGGTGACACCAATGATGCAGGCCCTGAGACCTTTTCAATGACATCCATACTCTCCAGTTTGTCTAGTTCCGTTTTGATCTGAGCTCGCAGGTGGAACTGTAGTCTTTGGTGTCTGAGCACTGTTGCTTGTATTGTCTTATCAAGATGTAGTTTGACTGGTGCCCATTTCCAGCACCCTAATCCCCGTAAATGCTTAGGTAATTAGTCAAGGAGGTGATCCACCTGCAGGTCATGGATTTCTCTGGCAAAGAAGACCAGCCCTAGGTCTTTGACTGTACTGCAGCCGATCAGGGTTCCTCCTCTGCCTGTTGTTACATGGAACATGGTCTTTCCTTCTCTGTCTCCCTGTTTAATGTTGGCATCCATTGCTCCCATCAGGGGAAGTGGTTATTTGACTCTGTTGATGAAGGGGCATATTTACAATGAATTGGCGTGGGGCAGCACCGCAAGTCTTTTTGCTGCATTGCCCAACGCCAATTGAAAAGGGCAGGAATGCACCGTATTTACAAGATACAGTGCATTCCTGTCTTTCCAGCCGGCACACAATTTGGTGCCTAGCGCCAACACAGGCACCCTTGCACCATGGTGCAAGTGTGTCTGCGGTGTTGGCAGGATTGTTTTTGTGCAGGAAGGGACCCCGTCCTATACAAAAACAATCCATAGAGGCTTTTCCTCAGTGTGAGTGTGCTGCAGAAATCAGCACACATGGAAAGAGAAAAAAAAACAAGGAGAAATAATGATATTTCTCCTCCTCATGCCTCCCCTGGGGAGGCGTACAATTTTGACGAATTCCCAAGTTTATAGTTCCTCGTAAATTTGGGAATGCATCAAAACCCATAGGTGTTCTGTTGGAAAACCCACCACAATGCCCAGGGAAGCCCCTCTGATGGCCCCGCTGTGTTGTCTTACACCATATCTATGAGGCCATGAAAAGCCCCGTTTTATGTGTCATCGTAGATATCGGTCTGCACTCTGGGCCACCAGAGCATCATAAAAAGTGATGCACGGGCGGCAGAAGGGGCTTGTTAATAAGCCCCGTGGATTTTAGTGCGGGAAGGCTGTAGGGGTGGTCATGGGCGTAGTTGCTGGTTTTGTTTGTGGGTCTTTAAGTTGATGGAGGCTCCCGTATCGATAAGGGCCTGTATTGTTGTGCCCGCGACCGTTACCTTGCACTCTGGCTCGGGACGCCGCCTTTGGATTCCTGGGTCTGTGTATAATGTGAGGAAGGCCTCCTCCTCATCTGGGTGCTCATTTTCAACATCCCCTTCTCCCTACTACTCTCTGCTGCTAGTTTGTGATTGGGCACAGACAGTCAGGTGGGTGAATGTCCGTAGTTGATGGCCTCCTGCCACGGTCTCGCCACCCACATTTGTCACTCCTGCAAACCATCGCAAAATGGTTGATCTTGTTGCACACCGAGCACATGCGCCCTGCCCCGGGTACTTTCCAAGGGGTATGGTGTGGTTTCATCGCACAGTTCCTGCACGAGGTTTTCAAGTCAGCCCTGTGCTTCCTCTTGCGGGGTGGGGGTGTGGTGTGAATAGCGCCTACAGTTTCCATCTTGATGGCTGGCAATTTTGTGCCGGTTGATGGTCCGGACCCTCCGTTTAATGCCACTTGGAACCCGTACACCCTTGCGCTAGATAAGTCATACTTGTGGGAAAAAATGATGATGTTTTCTAGTTTGATCGCAGGTTGCCTGAGGATGAGCCTCCTCAGGTCCACCGACCCGCACCCCGGTATGAGATGCGACCTGGCCTCCTTTCGCTGGTTGTCGTCAGTGCAGGTGCTAGCCAGAGCCTGAAGGCGGGCGTAGAAGTTGTCCATTGACTCCCTCGCTTGCTGTCGGGCTTGGCGACAATTTGAAACATTCAAAGTCGGGGTTCAGTTGAGGGTTAAAGTGCGCATTGAGGGCAGTTATTGCAGCGGTATAGTCGTCAACATCCCCCGTACCCGGGAGGTGCTGAAACAATTTGTATGCCTCCTGACCAACTAAATGCAGCAGAAGGGACTTCTTTACTTACTGTCCCGTTCTCTGGTGGCTCTGAACTGAAGTAGTTCTCAAGCCATCCCACCCAGATCTTCCACCTGGGGATGTCGTTGGCCGGGTCTGCCAGTTTACTAAATGGTGGCAGAGTCCTTCTCGTGCTTGCACCTGCAGCTGCCGCATTGTGCCCTGGGCCAGGCCCATGGGATCCTGCAGCCTGTGCCTCACCCGCCATCCCAGGCGCAGTAATCAGGTGTGGGGTGGTCTTAGCAGCCATGGATTCTTGTGTCTCTGTGCCCCAGTACGCTGCGTAGGGCTCCCGTAGCAGCTGGAAGCGGTGGCATAGATATATGGGTTCACGGGGGAGCGCGATGAGGTCCCTTCATCTCTAGGTGGCCGGACGTGGAGCCGGAGGATGCACCCTGTCCCACTCACGCGCCCATCAGGCTCCAGGCGCTCTCAGGCCGTGTGCGATAGGTTGGGTGCGGCTGTTATAGCTGGGGAGGAAAGGTGGGGGCCCTACTGCCAAAGACCACCATGAGTGGTCCGCCCCAGTCGCCACTATGCCCGGCCAAGCTGGCGCACGCTGACATCAGGGCATGTTGTATAGCCTGGGTGGCTCAGTACAGCATGTAACTAATTGAGCACACTGGCATTCTTTGTCTCACAGCCTGGGGGTCCTGATCACAAGTGAACGCCTGTAGATTCCTCGGGTTTGGCCTGGCTCAAGGGGCGAGGTTGGGAATGTGGTATTATTCAACTCAGGCAAAACATTGTCAGCGGGGCTAAGACTTGTTTCCTGGTGGTCAAAACCTCACTGCACACTTCTGTTCCCCAACACAAGATCCTACTGTGCACAACCATGGATTCCTCTTTATTTGTGTGTGGCCCCTTACGAAAAAATAAAGGTTGCCTGTTAATTTTGGAAACAAGACCAGACGGGTAATATTGCTAACCCTGTCATTTCTGAAAAATATTTGGAGAATTAAATGATTCTTTCAACAATTTTGTCATAAATGTGACAGAGTAATATCCTCCAATGACACGTAAACGTTTTGCTTCTTCGTTATTGAATTTGTGAAACTCACGTTTTACAAATTTTCTTAACCTTGTTACAAAATCATCCATGGTTTCATCAGCTTCTTGACACGTCATATTAAATGTATATCTCTCAAAATCAATATTTTTGGGGGTCAAATTGTTCATCTGAGCATTTCATAGCTCCTTCATACGTTTCAATTGTCGCTAGTAGTTGTTCTACGTCATCCACTGTTAGGTTGATTGGTCTCTTGCTTGCCCATCTGTGTTTCTTAAAAAGTCCCTTTTACTTAATGCTCAAATCGCCTATGGCATTTTTTCCATCTTGATCCTACATTTTGTGACTCAGTCGTATCAAAAGGTGGCGGTCTTCTAAATATTGTAATAACTTCTTCTGTATGGTCACCTGATCTAATTTGAGTAGATGTTGACATTGTTTTATTTGTTGTTATTAATAATAATAATAATAATAATAATATATTCATATAATAATACTAATGTAGATTTCAAACTTGTATCGTGATATCTTTATTTTCCTAAAGCTTTGTGTGCTGAAAAATGCAGATTGCTGCTGTACCAGTGAATCACATTTTTCAGTCAGTACATATAACACAAATATCCACTAGATGGCAGCATATCATAAAATAAAGAATAACGACGAAGTAAGTGATATCTTTTCAAGAAGTCTGAAAATTGTGAGGTGAATGACATCAAAGGTCGGTGGCCAAATCCTTGGTAAACATGAGATTTGTTTTATAAACAGTATTTTACAAGGTTTTACACTCCTTAGATGTACTGTCAAGGCACCCTCGCGCTGAACTGAGCGTGATTGAGGGTTAGAGCGCTCCTTGTGCTATTCTTGTAGACAAACGTATTTGAACGTTCTTGCTCCTTTGACCTCGTGCTTCAGTCAGTGTCCTGCACGTGCATTTATCTCGTTCTCTGCGCTTCAGTTTTTCTAAATATGTGAACACTTCAATCTGCCTTATTACTATTCCACTTGACTGTCTGCTCTCCTGCCCTCTGCTGTCCTGAACTCTGCTGTCATCAGTGTCCAATTATGCCAATTTTCCTTTCTCTGGTCGAATCGTTGTCTGCTGTCCTATGAACACAAATTCCTCACGAAAACTCTCTGTGACAGTATTACAGGCAGGCTGTTTCCTCTTCTCCTCACCAATGTCCAGGAGTAGACACAAAGCATTAAATTATTTAAGTATAATTTGTCAACATTAACAAACACCATGGGGGTCATTACGAGTTTGGCGGACGGAAAAGGCAGTCCAAACTCCTGCGGTCAGGTTACCGCCAGTGCGGTCCCCTTCCTGCGGGCCCCATTATGAGTTTCCGCCCGCTGGCCCAGCGGGAAACAGCCGACAACATTGACACGGCTCATAAATGAGCCAGTGGCAATGCTGGGATGCGAAGGGTGCACCAGCACCTGTTGCTCTTTTCACTGTCCGCAAAGCAGACAGTGAAAAGCGAGATGGGGCTGGCCATGGGGCCTCCTGCACCACATCTACGACAGCTTTCACATGGTGAGGCTTTCGCCATTTAATCGTCGGCGGAGAAGGAACTCGTAATACCCAGGGCGGAACCCTGACCAACGTTCAGTCTGGTGGTGCTGGCTGTCCGACCATGGCACGACCGCCACAGTCGTAATGTGGCTGCTGCACTGCCACATTGGTGGCAGTCCGACAGCCATTGCGACCCTGGCGGTCTCACGGCAGTCAGGGTCGTAATGACGCCCCATGTGTGCCTTCATTCCTACGCAGCCTCTCTTTATTGCCCTCACCAGTCTTAAAGATTCTAGAACAGAATCCCTTATTTCAAATGATGGGATCTAAGGGTTCGCTGCAGAGGAAGAGGACTGTAACCAGGATTTGTCAGTATTCAGGGTGCCCTGGCTGCGACCCCTACCTAGAAAGGGCTGGGATGAACCTCTTGTCGGACCAAGAGGAAAGGCTCTCTTAAATGAAAAACCCCTGGACAGACAGGTGCCAGCAATTTCTTGTTCTCTACAGATTCCTTAATCATTTTGTCCATCTCTTGTCCAAAAATCTTGGAATCTTAAAAAGGCGGTTTCATCAAAATATCTTTTTTGAGCAGCGTCTGCCTTCCAGTTGCGCTTTCATAGATGCCGACGGGTGGCAATAGCAGCCCCGGAAGTAGCTGCTGATGCACACAAATTGTCGAATGACAAATCAGGTAGAAAACGTACCTGCTGCTTCATAAGGGACAAAACATCTGAATAACCCAACCCCATGCGATCAGTCAAAGCTTGAAAATCTTTAAGTAAGGACTTAACAGTATATGTGGAGCAAATATTGGCACCAATGACAATGGAGAAGTTAGCTACAGCATAACAATGCTTCACTGCCTCATCAACCTTCCTATCCACTGAGTCAGGTGAAGAAGCGTCCTCTGAAACCACATTTCCCTGAGTGGATATGCCCACCATCAATGAATCCACCTTGAGCACCGATGGAAAGTCCTTTGCAAATCTGTCCACAGGATAACGCCGTGAAAGAAATCCAGAGAAAGCAGATTGGTCTACTTCTTTACATTCATGGGACAGCATCCGCCAAATAGCATTATGTAAGGGCACAGTCTTGGTCTCCACCTGGGCTGACAGGCAGAAGCCACACTCAGGAACCTCCCCAACCATGGGACAAAAAATGCCACAAATGTGGCAAAAATAATCAATTTGCAAATCTTTGCAAGGCCAAATGTTTAAGCCAGAAATTAACATGAAACATGAGAGATGAGGAAAAAAAGTGTTAACGTTCGGGAAATGGAAAGCAGGGATGAAGACGATGAGAGTGATAGGTCTCCTACCAGAAGCGTAACAGAGAAACTGTACTTAATGGAAGACAGAAGTGATTATAAAGCAAGTTGCTATAAGCAAGTGCATTTTTTAGACTGCAAACAAATAACACAGACAGCTGCAGTGGAGTTGAAAATTGGACAACACTGAGTTAAATTTGTACTAGACAGTGGTGCAACATAGTGTGCCTATATGAATATGAAAAAATGACAAACAAGCTAGAACTGACACCATTAAATGCAAATGTGTTTCAATTAGGGGCAAGAATACTGATGGAAACTTCAGGGAACTTTAGAGACAGAGTTACACAGTTACATATGAGAATGTATGATTATAATAGAGGAAATACATATGTTGCAAGGAGATATTCCTGCTCCTTGTTTGTTAAGGAATGTAACAGCACAAATAATGGGAGTATTAGCCATGGCATATGATATATTAACGGAGCACCTGATATATAGGGAATTTCCAGACTTATTTGCAGGTATTGGCAAATTGCGAAATACACAAGTTACTTCACAAATAAATGAAGCACTATGCCCAGTTGCTTAGAATCACTGCAGAATATCTATACATTTGAAAACTAAAGTAGAGGAAATAATTCAAAGATTGCTAAAGCAACACATTATTGAGCCAGGTGTGGGACCAATTCCATGGATTTCTCCAAATGTAGTAGTAACCGAGAAAGGAACAGATAACATTTGTATCTGTATTGCTATGCACCATCATGATCTAGCAATACACCGAGAAAGACATCCTTGACCACTTATGCAAAGAAAACCACCAGCTAGAATTAGATAAACAATCTTGTGATATTACAACTTTTTCAACTCATATTGGGTTGTGTCAGAGTAAGAAACTACATTTTGTCATATCTTCAGTCACAGAGATTTTTCAAGAAATTGTACAGAAAATATTTTGTCCAGTTAAAAATTGTTTCAATTACAGTGAAGAAGACATTCTTGTATTTTGAAAAGATCGTAAAGAACACGGCCATGCACTGAGAGAAGTGTGCATTGAAGCAGGCTTAACGTTGAATAAAGACCAATGTGAATTGTAGCACGTGCTTCAGCCAGGAAGAGATTCACCAAGAAAAATAGTGCCATATGCTTAAGTAAAATAGAGGGGACGTGCTAAAGACTTGAGAGGGACTACAGATCCAAAACTGCTTTGAGGCCCCAGGAGGCAGCCATTTTCATGAGCACCTACACCCACTTGACACCAACGAGCGCTATAAAGCCCGTGGGGGCACTTCGCGGAGCGGGATGTGCTAAAGACTTGAGAAAGACTACATATCCCACGCTGCTTTGAGGCCCCAGGAGGCGGCCATTTTCACGAGCACCAGCACCCACTTGACACCAACGAGCGCTATAAAGAAAGCGCATGGGGGCACTTCACGGTGCTGGACGCACTAAAGACTTGAGAGGGACTACATATCCTAAGCTGCTTTGAGGCCCCAGGAGGCAGCCATTTTCATGAGCACCCACTTGACACCAACGAGCGCTATAAAGTGTGTGGGGGCAAGGGTGGGCCCATCCCCACCCGTCGGAGCCCGGAAGAGGCTGGGCTGGGCCACCCCACTAACATTGAACTTTCAAGTAGGCATCACTGACCCTCGCTTTATATATTATTTTAATACTGTGCCACCCTGTAGGATGCATTGTTATATTAATACTTTTACAGAATATTTTATCACCAACCACAGTCCCAGATGGGTAAAAGGATAGCTGGGGCAGGGTCAGCGCTAAAAACGAAGCGGAAAAGGCACAAGCATGCAGCTAGTGACTGCGTTATGGATAGAATTGACACTCTTTTTGGTGAATGCGAAGGAATTGTAACCGCTTCTCAGGGAAATGACTCTAACGGAATTGGGGGAGAGTGCTCCCCAACCAAGAGGAGGGCAGGACCAAAGAAAATTGCTAAGATATTTGTAAACCGTGGACAACAGGACACAGCTACTACAGGGCAGGGAGAGGGCAGGAATGTCATCACCCACGCTGTTCCATCTTCAGTGAATGAGCCACTACTGGGCTCTAACGACTCCATCCAGTGCAGCAACCGCTTTAGCCCTTTAATTAATGCCCCAGACCCACATGATGACCCCGACCTTGGTACTAGGGTGGGTGGGATACTAAAGTGGGACAAGTTGTGGCTCGGCCCGCACTCATTAATGCAACCAATAACACCTTAAAGACTGCATTAATGGACCTAGAGGAGGGTCCTGCAGTCCCCAACAAGGAAATAAGTTTAACCCACACCAAATGCTTCAGGGACATCGCAGCCCACTTCTCGGTATCCACAGCCCATGATGGCAAGAGACCTAAGGGTAGGCATCGTTGGTTTAATAAAATGTGCCGGTCCTCAAACAAACATTTAATCCAAGCCATCAAATCCAAGGATGCCAACACCATCCGCTTAGCTAGGACGTCCTACAAGCTAGCCATACGCAAAGCCAAGCGTGACCAAGATGATAAGTGGTGGACAGCACTCAGCGACACTGCGTGCAAGAGGAATTGTAGTCTGTTTTGGTCCCTGGCAGCGTGAGGCCCAGAAAGCAGTGGATTGAACATAACAACTAACATCGCCCCAAAAGACTGGGTAAACCATTTCAGTGGGCTGTACTCCTACGATTATGATAGCCCCATTCCTGATCACATGGACCCTTGCTTAAACATTACTTCAGCACCCACCACTCAAGTGCCTCAGCTGTTCTCCCAAAAAGACATAGTATATTCCCTAGGCACTATGAAGCGTGGCAGGGCCCCTGGCTCGGATGGTGTTCCGGCAGACCTGTTCTCAACTGATATTGCAACCTGGTCAAGATACATCACCATCATAGCGAATGCAATAGCATCTGGGGCGCCAATCCCTGAGTCCTCGAAAGGGGCTATTGTTGTTGTGATCTTTAAAAAGGGTGACAGATCACTTCCCTGCAACTACAGGCCAATCAGTCTAATCGACTGTGCACAAAAAGTGTTCTGCCACTGTCTCTTGGGAAGATTGAAGACTGGATGACTGAAAATCATATCCTTTGTCCCCTCCAAGCTGGTTTCCAGAAAAAAATATCTACCACTAAGCAAGCCCTCAGGTTCCTATTTTTCTAATGAAAAATAGTGCTCATTGGCAAAGGGAGCTCATATGTACCTTTTGTGGACCTAAAGTCTGCATTTGATCTACTACCCCGCAACAAACTATGGGACACTCTTTCCCGAATGGGAATTCCCAAGCACATCCTAGCACTATTGATACGGCTCCACGAGGGCAACTATGCACGCGTCAGGTGGGACAACAAGGGGCAACTAACTGATAGAATCCAGTTATCAAGGGATGTGCGGCAAGGGTGTGTCCTTGCCCCCACCCTCTTCTCCTTGTATATCAATGACATCGTCCCCTCTCTGCTTAGAGTGGAGGCTGGCGCACCATCACTTGGCACACAAAAAATCCTTGTCTTGCTCTTTGCAGACGACACTCTCCTGATGTCCAAGACCCCTAGTGGATTAAGGAAACTCCTCACGTGCCTTGAGAAATTCTGCTCCATGCGGGGACTTGAAATCAACGCCTCAAAAACGAAATTAATGACCCTCAGTCCCCATAGATACTTTAAAGGGAAGTTCACACTAGAGGGCACCACGCTTGAGAAGGTGGGCACCTTCAGTTACCTGAGTATAGCATTGACTGATAACATGTCTTGGAAACCACACATAGGAAAGCAAGCTTTAAAACTAAAGCAAACAACTGGGGTACTAATAAAGGTTTTTCACCTCTCACATACAAAACCAAATCGCCCAGCAATCCAGATATTTGAAGCCCAGGCGGTGACCTCAGCGCTTTACGGGACTGAACTATGGGGCTATGCTAAAATCCAACATATAACCATCCCTGAAAACAACTTCCTAAGAAACCTTGTGGCCCGCCCACCAAACACTCCACTGTTCCCCCTTTTTAAGGATCTTGTTATGAAGCGCATTGGTCACAAAGCCCGTCTACGCCCTCTTCTGTACTGGCGGCGTCTCTGGACTACCCCAGAGCTCCAATCCTTCACTGCCGCCCTGCAGGTCATTTTAGAAGCTGACCATCTCCATAGCATCCCTTGGCTTAGATATATCAAGGAGTAACTCTACTCACTTGGGCTTAGAGAACTCTGGAATTCACCAACCACCTCCTCCTTTCCTTCAAAAAGAAAACTTAAAAAACAGTATTGGCAAATGGTAGACTCCGAAGATCTGGGAGCCGCACTCACATTTTCTTGCGACTTTGTCAACCTAAAAGAGACATGCAAGTACAAGGCTTTCTGGGACTTAATCACGGTACCAGGAGAAAGGAAACAAATTCAGTTCCGCATTGGTACGCCACCACTAAGACACTGACCACATGAAGAATCAACCACTTGCCCAGCCTGCAAAGCCCTCATTGAGAACCTCCCTCATGTCCTATTTGCTTGCCCCGCGTACACTGCCTCACGTAGGAAATGGCTGGCCCGGCATGCAGACTGCTGGGAGTTCGCAGTTCTAAAATAGCCCTCCGCATCCTCAGATCAGACACTCGGCCAACGTTAGTGATCGCCGTCGCCAAGTTCCTCAGAGTTGGATTGTTAGAGGAAATTTTGTATCTGTTTAATGCTTCCAACAAGATTGTTACACCATACCGTGTGTGTGTGTATTTTATCTTTATTTTATTCTTATTTTATCAGCCATACGTTTCGTTATATTTATTTAAATTGTGTATTTATTTGTATTTATTGCTGCTATGTGCTTTTTTGGCTCTTGCAGCCAAAATAAAGTTATTTTGACTGACTGACAATAGAGCAAGCATTCACTCAAGCTGAAAAAGAAAGTATTGCTGTTGTTTGGGCTTGTGAATATTATCATTTGTTCCTCTGGGTAAACCCTTCACCATAGTTACAGATCACCAAGGTCTTTTGACTATATTTGGAAATCTGACAGCAAAGCTACTCCAAGAACAGAAAGATGAGGTATTTGTCTCATGGAGTAAGATTACAAGATTATACACAGACAGGTCAAAGAGCACAATCCAGCTGATTATATTTCTCAGCATCCACTTCCAACAACAAAAGCAACGTTGCAATGGCTGAAGGATATATCCACTTTATAATTAAACAATCAACTCCTGAAAGGATATTAGAATTGGATCTTGTGAAAGCAACCTTAGAAGATTAAACAGTTCAAGAAATATTCTGCATAAGAAGGCAGAATAAATCGAAATGTGAATAGTTCTAGTAAGTTTGGAATAGTGAATACATCCATAATAGTGTTTAAACAAGTCCAGAATGAATTTTCAGTATCAGAAAGTAGATTCACAGTCTTTACGAAAGAAAATAGTACACGGCTCATGAAAGTCATTTGGGTATTGTTAGAAATGGGGTTTCTGCTTGGCTAGGAAATGCACCTAAACCAGGCAGAACCCACCCACTCTAGTCAGGGCAAGGGAGTTACACGTCCAAGATAACCCCTGCTCACCCTCTTGGAAGCTTGGCACGAGCAGTCAGGCCTATCCCAGAGGCAATGTGTAAAGCGTTTGCACAACACACACAACACACACAACGCACTATCCCCACCACAAAGGAAACACAACACCAAGTTATATAAAAATAAACTGTATTGTACACAACATAATTAGACCAAACACATGCCAGTAATACCCTGCTACCCAAGCAGTGTCAGAACTTTACACAATAGTTACTCTGCAGAAAACAGCAGTAGTCACACATAACACACTGGTTACTTACTATTCTGCAACATAAGCAATATTCAGGAATCACATTCCTAAAAGAATGCACTTGTCATAAAAACATCATAAATGCCCATAGCAGGAACATTAGAAAACATATGGCAAGTCATAAAAACATATCTCAATCAATCAATTTATAAAGCGTGCTACTCACCCGTCAGGGTCTCAAGGCGCTGGTGGGGGGAGGGAGCTATTGGTTGAATAGCCAAGTCTTGAGGCGTTTTCTGAAGGCCAGGAGGTCATGGGTCTGGCGTAGTTGGAGCGGTAGGGAGTTCCAGGTCTTGGCGGCGAGGTAAGAGAAGGATCTTCCTCCGGTGATGGTGCGGTGAATGCAGGGGACGGAGGCGAGGGCGAGGCTGGTGGAGCGGAGCTGGAGGGTGGGGGTGTGGAAGGTGAGTCTGTCATTGAGGTAGGCTGGACCTGTGTTGTGGAGGGCTTTGTGTGCGTGGGTGAGTAGCTTGAAAGTAATCCGCTTCGATACAGGTAGCCAGTGTAGCTCTCTGAGGTGGGCAGAAATGTGGTTGCGGCATGGGACATCAAGGATGAGTCGTGCTGAGGCATTTTAGATACGTTGCATTTTCTTTTGTAGTTTGGCCGTGGTTCCTGCATAAAGCGAGTTGCCGAAGTCCAGTCGTGGGTGACTGTTTTTCTGGTTTCAACGGGAATCCAGTTGAAAATTTTGCGGAGCATGCGAAGGGTGTTGTAGCAGGAGGAGGAGACTGCGTTGACCTGCTGAGTCATGCTGTGTGCTGAGTCAAGTATGATGCCCAGGTTCCATACTTGGGAGGTGGGGGTGGGGGCGGCTCCGAGGGAGGTAGGCTACCAGGAGTCGTTCCAGGCCGAGAGGTTGCTGCTGAGGATGACAACCTCTGTTTTGTCAGTTTCTAGCTTGAGCCGGTTTGAATCCATCCAGTCGGCGATAGCGTGAAGTCCCTTGTGGAGGTTGTTTCTTGCTGTTGTGGGGTCTTTCGTGAGGGAGATGATCAGCTGGGTGTCCCCATAAAAGGAACATCAGCACATATATGGCACACCATCCAAGAACCAAGTTAACACAACAGTCCACAATGTCCATACCAGGAACATTAGAAATCATATGTCCATTAACAAAAAGTACCTGTTCTTGATGAGAAGGCACCTCTACTTCCACGTAGTAAAACAAGGGGCCCCTGGCACTCCTCTGCACAAAACGGGGATCTCGTGGTGATTTTTAGGGGGTGGGAGGGTGGCACGCACCACCTTTGGTTTCTATAACAGGGCAGTTCCTCCAAGTGACCAGGCAGGTCACAGGTCAGCACAGAAGCAGCAGTCCAAGGTGGTTCCTGGGGAGCCCTTCCAGCAGCATTCTGTGTCCAGGTATGAGTCTGTTTCAGTTCTAAAATGTCTCAAAAATGTGGGGAAAAATCACATGTACTTATACACAGTTATGCAATGGTTTCAGAAACAAGGGGAGAGGAGGTTCCAACCAGTTCCAACTGGTTCTGGGAATGCCCCCTCTCTCCTCCAGCACAGGCTTCGAACATCAGTTGGAGGTAAACAACCATTTTGTGTGAGGCCGGGGCACAGCCTTTACAGATGCATGTGTGCCCCGCCTCCCCCTTCTCTCAGCCCAGGAAGACCATTCAAAATACAGATGCACCTCTGCGTCACCTCCACCCTCCCTGTGTACAGAATGTCAGAAAAGTATGCACAAAGCCCAACTGTCACTCTTCCCAGACGTGGATTGGAGTCAAGCTGCAAAACACCAGAGTCATAAGCACAGAGAAATGCTCAATCTCTAGAAGTTGCATTTCTGTAATGATAATAAAAAATCCACCTACACCAGTAAGCAGCATTTCCCACTACCATTACAACCATATCAAACATACCTATGCTACCCCTCATAAATCAGACAATACCCCCTAGACATAAGGCAGGGCATTTCCAATGCAATCCTATGAGAAGGCAGCCCTCACAGCAGTGAGAAACCAAATAGGCTGTTTGTCACTACCAGGACAGGCCATGCTACTAGGCATATGTCCTCCCTTCTACATACATAGCACCCTGCCAATAGGGCTAGCTAGGGCCTACCTTAGGAGTGACTTACATGTAGTAAAAGGGGAGTTCTGGACCTGGCAAGTAAATTGCGATGCCAGGTCTCTTTGGCAGAAAACTGTGCATGCGGGCCCTGCGCTAGAAGGCCTGAGACAGGTTTGAAAGGTGACTTCAGTGGGTGGCGCAATCACTGCTGCAAGCCCACTAGCAGCATTTAATTGACAGGCCCTGGCTGTAGGTATACCACTGTACAAGGGACTTACAGGTAAATTAAATATGCCAATTAGGTATAATCCAATCATACCAACTTTAGAAGGGAGAGCACCTGCACTTTAGGACTGATCAGCAGTGATAAAGTGCTCAGAGTCCTAGAGCCAACAGCGAGAGGTCAGAAAAATATGAGGAAGGAGGCAAAAAGTCAGGGGATGAACCTGCCAAAAGGGCCAGGTCCAACAGGTTTAGTAAAAACAAGAGCAGTTTTGAGAAACAAAGTTTGGATTCCCAGGTTATATGCACCTGTTGAGGGTGTCATGCAATCATTCCATCTGTGTCAGTACACTGTAAAAACTTCACCTCGCAAGAAGTTACTCATGTTCAAATTTCCTGATTCTATTTGGGACACAGTAGCGATTGATATTTATTACTTCGTAGAGTCTGGCCATCATCAACTTGTTGTAATAGATGAATACTCTTGTTTTCAATTGTATGCCAAGTTCCGTCCACATCGTCAGCATATGTGCCAAAATTTGCATCTCCCATTTTGAAGGAATTGTTTGCAGAATGGGGTATACCCGCCACACTCAAGTCAGCTAATGGGCCTTTATTTAATGAGAATGAATTTAAAAGATTTGTGCCGTATTTAGGGATAAATCATTGAAAGATCACACCCATGTCGCCACAAGCCAAGGAATGACAGAGAGGTTTATGGCCAATATAAAGAAAGCAATACAATGAGCAAAAATGACTCGGATTACAACCCATTGAGCATTGTGTCTTCTTCAAGATAATCGTGTCGCAGGGATTCTGCTTTTGCAGAACTGTGTCATGGAACAATAGAACGTCAGAATGTTGGGGCTGTGTCACTTCTGCCAAATCAGTACTGTCATACCAAAATACCGGGCTCACTCACAGTGCCTTACTGGCACTCATAAGGTCACATAGTGGCAAGCAATAGCGCCAACTCAAAAAGCACGACACTCTAGCACCCTCCCAGGGAATCGTGGTGAAACAGGTCAGTCTTTTTCGTACATTATCTCAGTCATACATATCCACAGCAACAGTAAAAAAGACACAATGAAAGTACACAATATATTTATTGTAACTAAGTCTATTATGAAGTAAATTAGATGTAAATACACTACTGGCAATAATTATAAAAATCAGAATAGCAGTTAGAAAACTGCACAGCACAAATATTGCCACAGTATTGCAAATCTAGTGGTCTAAGCCTATCCTTTTATGGTATGTGCAGAAATACTATTATTATTATTATTATTAATAGTGATCTCTGGGAGCAGCGAACCCCATACCTCTGTTTGCGTAGTCAAGTGGTCCTCATTGGGAAGTGTAAACCCATTTTACACAGTTGAATACCCTGGAGGGCATCTGTTCTACAGGTGGATCACCTCTCCCAGAATCCTCCTCTCTAAAGCTGAACGCTACAGGTCCTAATTTATAAGAGTAGCTTGATACAGTGAAAAGCTACTGTGTTATGTCTATAGCAGCCTGGGGATGATTGCGGGATGGGCAGAAAACAAAACCTTGCACTTGTTGTGCCCAATGAGCAGTCGGAGAATGTACAGACAGAATCCCAGGAAAGTGGCTGCACAACAAGTGACATTACACTGTGTTTCAAAACAATGACACATAAACAAATAAGTGCAATGCACAACAGTGCAGAGCAGAAACAACATCATAATTACTAGAGTGCTAAGAAATGAGGCATAACTATAGCGAGCCCATGAATGGGCCTCATGACACTCCCCCACCTCCCCATGGACAGGACAGCAAAACAGCAAACAAACAGAATAAAAACAGAATTATACACAATGCAAACTCAATGCAATACTAGGAGTAATTTACAAAAATTATAAAAACTATTTACAAAATGGCTGGTGAGAATTTAGAAAAACGGGGCAAATCAGTTGGGTCGGAGGCACCCAAGGTCTCTTCCACCAAGTCAATGGTTAGTGAATCCAGGATGGATTCCATCTCTGCTCAACAGCCCCATTCAATAGCTCAAGAGAACAGATACGATCCTCATTATCAGCCTGTTGCGCTGCCTTCGTGTTATCTAAGTCAGAGGTGAGTAATCCTGGTGCTGATGCACCTGCCTCACCATTGGGAAGAAACTCATACCAAGCATCTTGAAGCAAGTGTAAGGCAGATGTCCGGTGCCCATCCAAAGCGACACTATAGGCAGTGGCACAGGGGTTGAATGCAGGTAAACCAGGCCGTAAGGAATTACTGCAATCAATCATAGTCTAGTTCTTGGAGTAATGGGGCTCCAAGCCACTGGATCATGCACCCACGGCACCGCTGGATTGCTGGCAGGTCCAGCATTAGGAGGCTTTAAGCAGGCACATGCATTGTGGAGTAGCAAAAATAGGACCAAAATGCTGCAGATGAGTAATAACACCAAGGGAATGCCTCCACAAATATTGGAAAATAATGAATGAATGAAAGCCGGTATAATTCCAAAGTCAGTGCCTATGGTTGTAAAGAAATGTGCTATACCGGCAGTATTGGACGCAATAAAGATGCGTTTGACTAACTCACGAAAATGTAATGGGAGGTTTGTAGATAAGATTGACTGTATTTCGCTAGACATTCTTTCAACTTTAAGTTTGAACATTTTTGTAGTTAACACTACCTCTTTTTGAAACAATAAGGCTTTGAAACACATGTGTGGGAGAGGAAAGGACATTATTGCAACATTTCACCAGTTGGGAAACTGAAAAAACATAGGGGATCCCAACTTTCATTCAGCAACAGTCCTAACCATTTAAAATTAAATAACTGCCATTGTGGGAACTGGAATTCCTTTTAGGCCAAATATGGAATAGATGCATTACAGGAGCCGTGAATAGTAACATTTTTGCACACAAGTGAGTGGCCAACAGAGCAGTCACACTCCTTTTCAGTAAGGAACACGTCCCGACCTAACCGTTCATAATGATATTCAAAGGAAAGTGGCCATATCTTATGAATGAAACTCCCACTTAGGGCTTTATATCTATCACCAGGGAAATGCTTCATGCAAGAAGTGAACTAGAATGTTGAAATAGGAAGGGATATTAATCTAAGTAGTAGCCAAACTGGGAATGGGGTCGCTGCAGTGGTGAAGTGTAGCTTGTCTAACTTCTTGATATGTAACATTGTGTACGTGGCATCTTTTTGGGCCATAAGTCACTGTTTATTAGTCAGATTAAATGGCAGAAATAGGTGACTCAAATTAAAGTATCGTCAAGGTACGCAGACATTTTTAAGGACTTGTAATGTCTGACTAAATTGCATTATAGACCTAAGCTGACTTTGCCCATGGCATAGTACATACTTTTCATTTTGCATAAAATCAATACCAGACAATACAACTTCATTCAAACTGTAAATTTGAGAAGACAACGTGTTAATGCTATTATCAACAACAGCAAGTACTTTATCCAAATTATCTTGATCAATTTGCCTTAAATGTGCAGTGGCTTCCATTTGCCACAATGTCCAAATTTCATTATAGGTTGCATAAATAAATCTTTTTGAACGTAAAAGACTTAGGACCCAACAAGAGAGGTCCATGTCCTCCAATAGGACGGAAAGATGTTTTACTGCAGACAGTGTGGAATGTTCCAACCATTGTTGACATTGTTGACATAATTCCCCACTGAATATGGGGTGATTACGTCTGGGTGTTGAGATGGGGAATAACAAGGGTCTGGCCTGCTTGCTTGAACTCCTGAGGAGCTCAAGAAATGAGCATGACAACCATTTGTGTCCTGTGGCCACAATAACCACAATACCTTGCAAGTGTAGATTTAAATGTGCCATTTTGGACCATTTCATTAAGCTGTTCTTCAGTGTAATTTTAATATATTTTGCCAATTGTCGAAATGGGAAATAGAGAGAATATTGGGGCCATTTGTGTCCTTAATTTTTGCGAATCACAGACATGTAGTCTGATGAATCGTATCATTCAGAAAAATAATTTGGGTAGGGATTAAACAGGCTTTAAACAAAGTGTCAGTTCACTGAATCAGTCAAGGTTTGGGTCCCTAAAAGGATTTCATATCTATGGTTTCTTTCCAATATTCACAGCCTTGTACAGCTAAAGTGTTAACAAAGGATTCTCTATATATGAGTTTGGTTTGTGTCATTTTGTATTTCTTTGCTTTTGTGGGGACTAATTTAAAGCAGAAGGATGTCAGGTTAGTTGTATTGTGACTGGAAAGGTATGTAAATGTAGCTTTGTATTTTTGAGAACTGCCATGTCGGGGAGTTGTAAAATGTTCCCACTGTGTGTAATTGAATATTGTATGCTTAATTTTGGCTCAATGTAAATAGTGATGACCATAATTGTGGTAACAGAACATGTCTCTGTAATTGGTTGAATTTAAAAGAACATCCTCATCTTTGAAGACAGTGTAGTATTCTAACTCAGACAACATTGTATTAACAGTATCAATATCCCAATCATCAGAATGTAACCCAGGTACAATGATATCACCCATGGATATTTTGAATGCATATGGAATCTGCAGAATCTCGGTGGGGCCAAAGACATCTAAGGTGACTTTATTCCAAACAATTCCTTCCGTTACAGGCACAGCTGAAATGTTCACATGGGACAAGTCTCTTTTCAGGCAATGGGATGAAGAATGAGGCGTCAGCACCTTCTCAACCAGTTCTGTGGCTGAATGTTCTGCTAGATAGTGGCTGTTGATTAACAAGAAAAAGACAGTCACAAATCCAATGCAAAGAAAAATAATAATCAAAGCTAAGGTAATCCAAATGTATTTCTAAGGTGGAACCAAATAAGTATGTTCAAGCCATTAAAATAAAAAATGAACTTTCGTAGGTGGAGTCTCTGAGATGGTAGAAGAGTCAAAAGAGTGTGATTAAAAGTCATCCGTATCCACAAAATAACCTGAACTAGTCTGTTGAACATTAGGAGCCACTGATGGTATTAGAGAACTGGTACAGTCACCGAGAGGTGGATCCATAGAAACAAAATTATCAACATAAGATGTTGCAAGTAGTACAGTACTCATGACTGTATTGTGGCTGGTATTTGCACAGGAAATTAGAAGTAACAAGTGTGATTCCGGGACCCCCCCTCAGCTGGGGATAAACAGCTTTGTTGGTGATCACATGATGTAGAGGAATTTCCTGTATGGTAGCGAGAGGAGTTAGGGAACTAACAAGGACTCCTCGTGTTCTTCTATTCAGTAACAAACACATGCTATCATTTAACATGTTCAATGGACAAAACAATTGTCTTTGGAACCAGCAAGCGGTGGCAAAATTGCAGTTCTTGTACTTTGTATGCCAAGGACTGACACAGAAGACCGGTATGCTATGCTGAACTCCTTCTTCATTGTTACCTTTTCTCTCACAAGGTCACTGATGTGTGGATCCAGCTGGAAGGCTCTGGTTTCTCCTTGATTCCAGCAGAGGCAGATGTCTTCAACTAGTCACTTCCGTGCGAGTCACAGAGGTGTTGTAAATCCTGTAAGACAGCGCAACAGTCATTTACATCAATGAGTATGGCAGCTGCCACATTGTCTGGACCATCAAGGTCTGGAACTTAAATATCTATGCTGAAGAGGACTTGGTATAGATTACGCTCCCCTCCCCCCCAAGATTGTCTTGGGAGGCTATTAAGCATGCTTTGAACCCCATAGAAGTGGTGGATCCAACTACACCTGAGCCTAAAACCTAGCTGTCAAGGGCTGCTTTAAGTCACTGTTCATTCCTTCCACAAAAGAGTTGCCCCCAGGCATGTAGAGTGAAGAATAATGCAACCCTACCCCTAATAAAAGCCATTGAGTCCCTATACGCTTTGGAAGTGAAGGCAGGGCCCCGGTCCCAGTGGAAAATACTGCATGCATATTTTCCGACAAAGATTTGCAGATCTTTAATGACAGTTTGAGCATCAGCCGAATACTGTGGCCACACTCAGAGGAATCTTGAGCAAGAATCGACTGCAAGAAGGATACATTTAAACGCACCGTCCGAATTAAGAGGACCAATATGATCCAAATAATTGCAGCCAAAAGGTTTACGTAGTTCTCTGAATTCATGGATCACTGTATTCTATGGAATACTGCTCCAGTATTTCATAAAATGCTGCATGAGCAAACATAGAACGTTTATGTCCAAATGAATGACAGTTGTAACCGGTTGAGTGACAGATATGGTTACTATCATTGAAGCTCTGTTTTGGCATTAAACTTGATGAAGATTACACTAAGAAGCTGTCCACAAGTCTTTATAGAAATTACTACATGATTTATGATGGCAACGAGTATGGGAGGAGCTGTAAAAGAACCCACAAAGCTTCCAGCTAGAAGCAGAAACACAGAGATCTTCACGTCTTTCAGATATGCAAACGTTACTTCTCTTTACCCAGCCAGGATTTTCCTAATGCATGAAGGGTGCCATTATGTTTTCACAAACTGAGCAATAGGGCATTGGAACGCCTTGCTCGTTGTAAACTGAAGTGGAGTTCTGTGCTAAATATCTGTTTTAACATGAAGAGACAGGAGCCAGTGCAGCGAGTACATTATAAAAAATGTATCTAACATTAACTGGTGAAGGTCAGTGCAACGAGGACACTTTATATTCTGTAAAGAGATCAAGCAGACATTATGGGCCTCATTACAAGTCTGGTGGTCTACTGACCACCAGACTTGCGGTGGCGGTCCGAACGCCACATTATGATTGCGGAGGTCGTGCCGCAGTTGGACCATCAGCCCCGCCAGGATTAGTCATCCCTGCAGTCTAGTGGTCGTGGCAGCCCTAATCCACCAGGGCAACACTGCCCTGGAGACTGCAACTCCCTTCTTCATTAGCAATTTCATGGTGGTAACACCGCCATGAAAAGTCTGGTGAAGAAGGGGTGCAGGGGGCCCCAAGGGTGCCCCTGCACTGCCCATGCACTTGGCAGACAGTGAACATTGCGACACGAGCTAGTGCAACCTATGCACTACAGCATTTCCGCCGGCTCTATTACGAGCCGAAGACAATGCTGTGGGCCCTATTCCGCTCGGCAAGCGGACGAAAACAAAGGTTCCATCCGCTGACCCAGGGGGAACTCAATTGAGCCGGGCAGTGAGGTAGCCACAATGGTGGCAACCTCCCTGTCAGAATTTCACCAGACGGGCCTTTCTGCCCGCCAAAATCGTAATGAGGCCCTAGATATCAGTTAAAACATATGTGTGCTTCTGTGCGAACATACCTACCATGCGCTTCTGTCTCAAGCGCTCAGCTGGAAAGCAGACGCAAGCGACTAAGGGCCACATGTATGAAGATCCAGTTTTGAGACTCGCAATCTGTGAGTCTTAGCGACTCGCAATTTCTAAGTCGCAAAAATGGAGGTACAACAGTGAATACTCATGAGGTAGGTCGCAATTTGCGACCCCATTGGGAATGGCGGCACTCACAGGTATGGTGGCCTGCTGGTGTCAGCAGACCACCATGTCTGTGACTGGTTTTAAATAAAGCAGTATTTTTTTTTTAATGTAGCCCGTTTTCTTCAAAGGAAAACGGAATGCATTTCGAAAAAAAAAAAAAAAAGGTTTCTTTTCATATTTTCAGAGCAGGCAGTGGTCCGTGGGACCAGTGCCAGCTCTGAAAAAATGTTTTTGCATGCATTCACAAAGATGAATGCGAATGGGTTAGCACCAATTTGAAATTGGTGCTAACTGCGATTGTTTTGCAACCGCATTCGCAGTCACAAAACAATCATACATACCGTTTAGATTTGGTATTAGGAAGGGATGCCCTTGACACGTCCCTTCCTAATATTGAATCGTAGTTTGGGCTTTGTACATCCCAAAAAGCATTTTTCTAGTCGAAAACGGGCCGATTCTGTTAATCGGCCCCTTTGGGACTAGAAAAATGCTTTGTACATCTGATCCTTAGTTCTCTTCACTTTTCATTATTTCCTTCGTCATCACGTTGAACCTTCAAGCCCTACTTCCTCTAGAAAAGAACATGCTCAAGCTGTAGCGGCCATTTTAACACGTTGGGAAACAGTACATCAACCAAACACAATAGTATGGGATACCAAGTGCTCAGTGACAGGCACACCTTCTTTTACTACTGGGGTACTACTCGGTGACGGGCACACCATTAAACAATGTAGACACAAAGCAAATGTTACATTTCTCCAATACAAAAGAACATAATGCCAAGTGTACCAAGTGCCTTGTGATGGATGCATCTGTTTGTGTTGAGTGCTTGATGACGAGCACATCTCCCTTTATTACTGAGGTACTGCTCGGTGTTAGGTAATACCTGCATATGTATTGCATGCATCAGTGACACGCACACTACTTAGAAGTGTATCACAAACTAGAGAGATGTACATTGTTTTTCAAGTGTTTCGCTCATCAGTGATACACAAGCTCTATATGAGTGTATCAATAATCAGTTATACGCGCACTGTTTATCAAGTTGCAGTCGCAGCCTAGTTGGAAGACACACTTCCAAGTGTATCAACAACCAGTGGCATGCACACTGTTTTTAAGCATGCCAGCAGTAAATAATATACCCCATTAGTCAAAACCAAAATATACAGGTGGACTACTTCTAGAGCGCCACAGTCCACTAAAGAGAGCATTAATCAGTGACGCTAATAAAGTCCAACAACAGTCAGTGATGGTCTATACAAACAACATATTCTATTGGTGATTGTGCTCATATATCAGTGAGGCACTCATAAACTACGTCAGTAAGTGAAATACATGACAATTATTTACTTCTTATTGTTTACCATTGCCATATTATCAAACACATTTCAACCTTCTGTACTTTACAACTATTACACCAGTAGTTGTCCAGTTATCTTACTCATTTTAGCTGAGAGTAAGCGTGCAATCTATCAAATACTACCTCCTTTTTTGGAATCCCCTGGTGAGCCTCCTATTAAGTGGAGAAACTGTTTAGATGCATTCCAAACTATCTAGGTGCAAAGGGTGCATCTAGATTTTACCCAGAATGAAGAAAATGCCTACTCCTACATCCCATTGGCTGTGAAGGACAATCGATCTTTAAACATTGACTTCATGTGACGGTCAAGAAGAATTCTGCAGTGGCAAAGGCTAATTAAAACACAGTCTGCGACAATTGTGAGTGAAATTGAGCTAACATGTTATCCGTATCAGAAAATGAGCACATGTTTAGAAAGGTGGTGAGAAGTTCAAGGATGCAGTGGTGACAGACAAGGTGTGTGGTAGTGCAATCAGAGTGAATGGACGTGATTGGTTGAATATTGGGAGAGTGGTGAAGTGTAGGAGTGACCAATATCTACAGAAGGATATAATGCCCCATAGGGATGTTGTGAGAAATGCCAAGGAGGATAACAACAGTAGTCTTCCTTTTAATTGAGTGACAAATGAGAGAATTTGTACAGGCAACAAAGTAAGAAGACTACCCATCACCCATTAGATAAGGCATCAAAAAGGACAAATAGTTGAACCTCATTAGGCAACTGGTTTGTTGGTCAGTTTTATATTTTTTTATGTTATAGTAACTTTGCAGTTGCTGTGTTTTTTTACTACATCATGGACCATGTGAACGTTTGTGTTTTTTTTTAATCTTTGCAGTTATGATGTTACTTTCAGTATTCTTCTTTTAGGTTAATGCTTAAGATTTTAGAAATCTTACAATCGGATGATATTGTTGGTTATGGTTGAGGCTGCTTTTGTGTTTGTTATAACAAGAAAAGTAATGTAGTACTCTGAACTCATGGCTCACTGTATTCTATTGAATACTGGCAGAAGCAAAACCTTAATGCACAGCTTTTACTAAAGGTAGCCTGCGGTCTAAGTTGGGAATCAGCCAATCACCAGCTCCAGGGAGTGTAACATAAAGTATATTATATTCACTTAAATGGTATGTATATTTAGGTGGAAAGCCCTTAGGTAAGGGAGTGCCGTTGCTTGTAGCATTTATGGATGCTAGTATATCTTTGCAAATGTTTGTGAATGTGTGATCGCAGCTGCAGCAGCAACTGCCGATTTGGCCTCTTCATCTGCCAACGAATTCCCTACATCATGTGTTCCCACACATTGATGACCCAATGTATGTACAACAGGAGTCTGTGGCAACCTGTCTTTGAGGTCTGCCACCTTCACCCAAAACATCTTATGCTTGATAGTGTTACCTTTAGAGTCTTTGAAACCATTCTGCCGCCAATAATGCAAATTGTCATTAAAGGACTGAACACAATAATACAAATCACACACTATGAGTGTGGGAAATTCAGGATCCGTAATTTCTAGTGCCAAAATCAGAGCTTTCAATCCAGCTAATTGCACAGTACTGACCCCTTGGGATTGTGTGTGAGTTTTCTGGGGATGGAACTTACCGTCTAAGATAACACCATGAACAGAAGCGCACACCGCAGAATACTAGTACTTAGTCCCTATAGCAGGTTGAGCTGAAGTATCAGTATAAACTATAAATGTTACTGTTCCAGAGGCAAAGTATCAGTGGGGATGGGGTAAACATGCTTATATTGCTAACATTCTTGTGTCTGCAAAGATGCATCACATCCATGGCTATTAATGATGTTGCCCACTGAATCTATTTAGGATGCAGGGCTTTAATGTTTTGAACATTAGCTTTTGTGACAGCCTCTAAGGCTGAGCTTGGTATAATGACAATTGTGCGTTTTCCCTGTGCAATAAGCTGTTCTTTTAGGATGGCCATCTGCACAGTAGTAAGAATTTCCTCACTGGAAGCAAAACACATTTCCACATTGGAATATAAATGTGACTTACATGCAATCTGCACTGTTTCACTCTTGTTGAAGGAAATGTAAGTAAACCCAATGGCACTCGCAATTATACGGATGACAAGGCTTGTAGTGTTGACACGTATGTAAATGTTGTGTAGCAAGTATGTCAGATTGTAGTGGTCTGAGCATGTCAGTGTGGTCAGATGTGGTCAGATGTCCAATGTGAACTGGAAAAATATGGATCTATTATTTCCTAAAAATGTATATATATTTTTTTATAAACAAGTTTTTATTGTTTTTGGAAAGACAGATTTTCAAACATTTAGTATAGGCAGTATTCCAGAATTCAATTCCATGCATTATTGACTTCAGACCATGTGATATTTCGGAGGGTACATGCACTTCTGTCAAAAAATTTCGACAGAAAGGGGGCCTCCCCACCCATCCTATCTTAAGACAACCTCCCCAGCCAGGCACCCCATATCTTATCGTGTTTGCGGGGGCATCCCCTCGACTCATACACTCTCTTCTCCTGATTAGCGCACCAGTCCACCCCTCTTCTCCATTTCTGTAGGGACAGACCCGATGGTGAGCCCCAAGCCGCAGCAATATCTCTTTTGGCTATCAATAAAGCTGTGCCAATAAAAGCGTGGTGCACCCGGGAACTCACCACACCCCCTCATCACCCCCATCAGCACAGATTTGGCTGAGAGCTGTATCTCCATCTCCAGCACCATATTCAATTCAGCTAGAGTTCTCCCAAGGATATTTGCAGATCCGGACAGGACCAAGCCATATGGAAAAAGTCTGCGGGCTCCCCAGCACAGCGCGGGCATTGACTGTTAGGACGGCCCGGCTCATTCTGACAGGCGTTAGATATGCCTTATGTAGATAGTAGAACTGCACTAGGCGGAGTCTCGCCGATATGGCTAGAGTCCTGGGGGCCCCAAGCGCCTCCAGCCACTCTGTGTGCCCACCCCGGCCTCCCATTTCGCCCTGGTTGAGTTCAGGTCCTCGGGTGTGTTATTGATCAACGTCTTGTAGATCTGTGAGACCCCTTTCCCGTCTAAGATTCCCATTAGTAACTTAGCTTCTAGCGGGCTAAATTCTGGCAATGGGGCTATTCTTGGGATGTGTGTCCCTAAAGCGTGTCTAAGTTGAAGGTATCTGAAAAATTGTGTTTGTGCTAGTTGGAAGTCTGTCTGTGGTTCCTGGAAGGTCTTCAGTGTCTCACCCCTCCACACATCTACTACTAGTGAGATACCCAACAGGTCCCATTCGGCAAAACCCTCCAGTGCGGCCGTAGCGCTCAACCATCTCCCTCTCCACAATGGAGTCTGTAGAGTGACCACTGCGCTCCAGCGGGTGTGTCGCAGCGCCGCCCGCCATGCTAGGAAGACCGCCCTGGTGACCCCCTCCACACTCTGGGGGAGCGGTGTACCATATAATAGATCAAGGACGCGTGGGAACCCCAGGAGTTCCAGTTCCATCTGGTATGCCGAATCTGACCAGCCTCCAGCGAACCAATCGTGAATCACTAGCAGCTGGGTTGCCAGGTAGCATAGGTAAGGGTCCGAAGCTCCCAGGCCTCCTTCATAAGTTCCTTTCCGTCAATACCATGTTGCCACTCGGTGTCTAGCTCCCCTCCAAAGAAACAGAGCTGTGGTGGCTTCTAGAGCTCGGAACCACAAACAAGGCACTGGAAAGTGAAAGTTTTGAAATGTGTATAGTTACCTAGGCAGAACCATCATCTTATTCAGGGCAATGCGGCCTATGAAATTCAGTGGCAGGGTCTGCCATCTCTGTAGATCCGTCTTAACTCGCGCCATGAGTGAGCCTAGATTCTTGGCCCATGTCAATTCCGGTAGGAGAGTCACCCAAACGCCAAAATATTTGAAGCTTAATCTCCGAAGGGGTATCGTATCTTACCAATCGAAGCAGTCTCGGGTATTCACCAGGGGGACCAGCATTGACTTTGCAGGATTCATTTTTAAACCCGATTCCAGTGCATAGCTGTTTAAGAGGAGACTGCGCGGGCCTGACACACTCAGTGAGCCCATATATAGCAGGACATCGTCCGCATATAGGGCTATTCTGTCTTCTCTGGCATGTCCCCACCTCCATCCACAGTACTCCGGATCAGTCCGGATCATTTGGGCCAGAGGTTCAATAACAAGGGTAAAGAGGAGGGGGGATAATGGGCAGCCCTGTCTCGTGCCTTGTCTGATCGCAAAGGTCGATGACATGGTCCCATTAACCTGCACCCGGGCTGAGGGGTCAACGTATAACGCCTGGACCAGGTGGCAAAATCTCGGTCCAATGCCCACCCTTTGGAGTACCAGGAAGAGAAAGCCCCAGTCCACCGAGTCAAATGCCTTCTCAAAATCGATAAATAAGAGGGCTAAGTCTCGGGGCAGCCGGTGATGCTCAACGAGAGCCACATGTAGATGACGGATGTAATGGCGGGTGCTCCGAGTTGCCATAAATCCACATTGGTCAGGGTGGATCAACTGCTGTAAGACCCGCCCGAGGCGTGTCGCAAGAATGTTAGCGAGGATTTTAACCTCGCAATTAATCAGGGATATCGGCCTATATTCCACACAGTATAGTGAGGGGACTGAGTCTCGGGGAGCACCACAATGGTGGCGGCGTCGATCCCTTTCAGGAAGGACCCCCGTTGTTCCACCTCCTCAAAGAGGGCAGTCAGACGTGGCCTTGAATCCTTCTTATATGTTTTGTAGTATTCTGATGGGAAACCTTCAGGGCCCGGGGTTTTCCCTGTTTTTAAATCAGAGATCGCTTTTTCTACCTCCTCTTCGCTAATGGGTTCGTCTAATATCTGCCTTTTGGACAGGGGTAGTTGCGGCAGGGATGCGCCCTTTAATAGCCTGCGGGCGTGGGCAAGGTCGACCGACTCTGAGGCGCTATAGAGCGCTCTGTAGTAGCGGGCAAATGCTTCTGCTATTTCTTGGTGGCCCTCGACTCTGCCGTGTTCTCCATCCCATATTTCAGGAATGATGTCAGAGGCCCTGTGATGGGAGATCAGCCAGTGTAGCAATTTGCCAGTCTTGTTTCCCCATCCATAAATCCTTGCAGAGCTTGCTCTCCATAGTGCTTTCACTGCTTCTAGAGATAGGTCTCTGATTTCCTCGTGTATTAGGGAAAGCTAGCTGTTGCGATATCATCTCAGTGGGTTCCGTCTCCTGTGTGGATTCAAGACCTGCCACCCACATTTCCAATACCTCAATATTTTGGGTTTTTGAACGCTCTATCTCTCGTATGAAGCCCTTGGCTGCCCCCCTCAGCACAGCCTTACCCGCGGCCCACAGGGTGCCAGGGGAAGGAACTGAGCCGTCATTGAGGGTAAAGTATTCAGTCTGCGCCTTCTGCAGTCGCTCAACAAACCTCTTGTCTTGCAAATACCAGGCATTTGGCCTCCACATAGGGCGGTTCGTCAGTCGGGTATGGCCTATCATGAAGCGGAGTGCTGCGTGATCGGAGATGCCTCGCGGCAGGATCTCGATGTGGGATAGGGCACCACAATCAGTGCTGGGCAGTAATAACAAATCAATTCGGGCCTGTGAGCCGCGTGCCGCCGAGGTATGAGTAAATTGTCTTTTCCTTGGATGCCACAGCCGACACGCGTCACAGAGTCCCGCAGCCGCCAATCAGTCCGCGAGACTCGCTGCCACAGTGCGTCGATGGGTCGATATTGAGCCCTCCACATCTGCGGCACTGCATTAAAGTCCCCTCCTAGAACGGTAAGTCCCGGGGGTAGACCCAAAAGAAGCTGAGTCAGCTCCCTGAGAGGCCCACGCACTAACGCTGGAGGGATGTACACACTGACTATGTTAATTGTCACCCCTTCAACTCTTCCAGAGATGGCCAAAAAACGGCCCTGGCTATCCCTCCAAACCTGCATCACCGTCAGAGGAAAGGAGCGATGAAGCAGAATTGCGACACCACGTGATCCTTGCGTAAACCCTGCATGATACACCCTATCAAAACCCTTCCGTAGCAGGATGGGGCATTGTTCTCCTACAAGGTGTGTCTCCTGTAATGGGAGCATATTTGGTTGATATCTATGTATGAAGGTGAAAACTGCGGTGCGTTTGATTTTGTCTAGGAGACCATTAACGTTCCATTAGATAGCCTGAATTGGACCCTATTGGGATATCTGTAGGGATGTGTCGCAGCTTTACCCCGGGGATGTGGTTGTTTTGGATTTAGGGAGCCCCCTGCTTCCCCTCCTGTGTGTCTAGATGAGAATCCTATTCTGCCTCTGGAACTATTCTGCCCTCTGTCTTGTATAACAATTAAAATAAATACAACTGTGAATGTCCCAACATAGGACTCGTATTCCCTGACCCCCTAACTCCCATCCTTCCCCATACTTCCCCCCAGAAGCATCTGTCACCCTTACACATAAGCGTCCTAACCCCTAACCTAGAGGGTAAGGACTGTAACTGAGTGAGCAGTGGTGGTGGACCCCTCCATTTCATCAGATCATTTAGAGAAAAACAGGTTATAATAGTTAGTTGTTGATAGCAGTAGTGTTTCAACAGGGCAGCTGCTTCCCTCTCCAGAGAGATTTCCTTTGTCGTCAAGTTACAGTATCGGGCTGCAGGAGAGATCAGCACACCGGGATGAATCAGAACCTGCCTTTGGAGGGCTTTTGGCCTTTGGGTCTTTCTCGGTGTCTCCTTGTGATTTTAGCCATTGCCGACCTTCCGGATTCTCCGATGCGGCCATCAGTGGAGAGTTTGAGCGGAAGCTACAGCGCTCCTTGCGTTTCCTTGAACGTGTACGATGTCGCTTGGTATTTGGCCACCTCGGTTGGGTGCTAACTTGGTTTCCAGTCTGTTTCAGCCCAGGACGCTCTCTGTTTGATCCGAGAGGCACTTCCTCAGTCAACCAAGTCCAAGCCGAATTTGGCTGTTCAAAAAAAGTACGTTTTATATCCGTAGACCATTCGCAGTTTTGCAGGGAACAACAGGCGGTATTGAATGTCTATCGCTCTCAATTTTTGCTTGACCTCGAGGGGGCCTCATCTGTAAGGCTCTATGTGCTCGTTCAATGGTGAACCAGGGGGTGAGATGTTCTGCCGGAATCCAGGAGCAGATCCAGTCCTCAAGGAATGTGGTGAGAGATGCCGTGGTTGTGGCCTCAGGCAGGCCAATCACCCTGAGGTTGTTCCGTCTTGATCTATTCTCAGCATCCTCCGCTCTCCGGTATAGCTCTGATGTACGAGACGTGAGTACAGGGATCTGTGTCTTCAAAGTGTTTACATCGTCTTCGTGGAGATTCTAGTTTCTGCTTCAGTGAGCCGGGCAGTGGCATTGCGAAGATCCTGGTGGACCAGGGACACTTCCTCTCTGACCTCCCCTTTCTTAGTTTCCACTGCGGTCTGTGATGACTGGATGGCCTGGAGGATCGTCGCCAGTTCACCACATGCTGCCGGTAGGTCTCCTTTGTTTTTCGGGGTATGGGTTTCTACCTGTTTTCCGCTCGCGCTTGTGGCAAATTGTTCTATGTGCGTTTGCGCAGCCGACTGCTTTGCCGCCTTGTCCTTGCCCATGTTTGGTTCGTTGAGGTCTCACCGGCATACACCTGTACTGGCCAAGGTCTACGTCTGTCTGGGGTTTCGCCTCTTTGGGTGTCCGTGGTGTTCTTGGGCGTCTCACGCCCCGGTGGGATCACGGGTTAGACCTAGGTCCCTTCTCCTCTATTTCAGGCGAACTGTCATTGTGGCTCTGGGGAAGCAAGGCCCAACAATGTCCAGCCCCAGCGAAGGATCGGTCCACGGCGTGTGTCTCCCTGGGTTTCGCAGGAATGGAGGGAGGGGGAGGAAGGGAGACGGGAGTAAGCAACAGGAGAGGGGACGGGGGGCCCGGTTCCTCCGTTCGTCAATCCAGCCCCTCTCTGCACCGCCCCGCGCTCCCCTCACCCCGCAGTCCCAGTACCTGTCAGCCGCTTCTGTTGCCGGTGTTTGGCCACATCAGGTTTGTTCTGCGGCAGTCCCCGCTGTTCCATTTCCGTCTCTCTGCCCCTACCGCAGGGGCTGAGTCCGCCCGCAAGGCCTACCACCATCGGCCGCTCGTCCGCCCGCCATCTTAGGTGGGGGTCCCCTCTGCTCGTCTGCGCCTTCAGCGCGGTCCGGCCTCTTAACTCGTCAGGGAGGGGAGGGGGGCCGGAAAAAGCCAGAGGGAATCGAGGGATCCGCCACCATCACTCACCCCCGGGCAGCCCCCCTCGGGGATTCGGAGCCCAACGGCCTGGCTCTTCAGCACTTCCGGTGTCGCCAGCCGCTTCTGCCGGCTGGTCTCCGCACGTGGCACCTCCGGGCCTTTCTCCTTCCAAACTGTGCAAAGGACCCTGGTGAAACAACCGCTCTGTCTGGAGAGGAGCAACAAAGCCTCTCAAACCAGAGGATGCCCTGGATATAGGCGGTTTCGGGGGAAAATTAAGGCGGATGACCGAGGGGTCCAGAGCACTACAAAAGTGCGTCCGCCATCTTGACGCCTTGACCACGCCCCCCTCCTAAAATGGTATTATGCATTGAGTATAGTCAGGAATATATGTCCTACCAAAATTAAGGAAACCCAAGACTGAATGTAGTTTCCGAAGAGTATTAGGTAGTTGTAGGAGGGCACACTTCTCTAAGGTGCGAGGCTTTTGCCTTCATTTGTGAGTTCACATGCTAAGAATATGACACTGAAAAGTGCATTGTGAGATTTCTTTAAATTAAATTTGTAGCCAATCCCGGCTAAGTTTTTGTCCAACTCATTTTGCGTTAGATAGATATCATCTACATATGACAATAGGTCTGGGCCAAAATCTTGAAGAATTGACACTATACAGGCAGCAAACAGTCCTGGACTGTTCTTGTACCCCATGTCCAGGCGTGCAAAGCAACGCTGGAAGCCAAACACAGAGAAGGGAGTTAAGACCCTACTCTTGGGCGGTAGGTGAAAAAACTGTTGCAAATATTTCAGGTCATGTTGTATTTTCTATGAACAGTATTATTAAAAAGAGCAGTACTGTGTGTTTTGGATTGCAAACATGCATGTACGACTATTCAAGTGTCTATAGTTTAAGACAATTTTATATGAATGATCCGGTTTCAAAATAGGAAAAAGTGGAGTGTTCATTTGAGAGATATACAATTTAATCACTCCCTGGTACTCTAACTGAGATAGGATATCCCTAATGGTTGCTTCCGCATCTCATTTAATAGGATATTGGGGTTGTGCTTGTGGACTGGACATTAAGGGTATTATATGATAAGGAGAACTCTTATTCCAGCCTACATGATTGTGGTATAATGCTGGGGCTAGCGCTACAGCCCATTTTGCTGCATAAGCTTGTTTGATTTCCTCAGGGACAGGGGAAGAAGGAAGGATTACTACTTCACCCTGTGGGGTAGAGTGAACAAACTCTGGGTGCCAATCGACCTTCACTAAGAGAATGTCATAGGGTAATGTTAAATTGTCCCAAAAAACTCTACAAATTGTGCGCAGAAAGTCACACTCAATTTGAATGTCTAAATTATAGAGTAGATTGGGAGGGGCAATGTGCCTAGCCGCATTTTCAACCGTCACATGTTGATCAGCTGTTTTCGCTGCCAGAAAAACATAGAGAGCTGAATGGACTATGGTGACCTCTGCCACACTGTCGAGGAGAGTTTTCGCCCATGCCCCGTTCAGGAGAAGGGTTCTTAGGATTTGCAGCATGTTTTGTGGTTATAGCTACAGCCTTTTTCTTTTGAAACAGGGATTTGTAGTGAGGTTTCTCCTCCGGTTTGATCTTCACGTCAGATGAGCATTGTGAGTCCTTTCTCGGCTTCACATGATACCACAGGATACCGTGTATAACCAGCTAAGGCTTGCCAAATGGCCCCTTCATTACTAAGGGGTTCCATGTGTACTGGAAAAAGTACATGTTCTAGGGCACCTCGGAATCAATTAGTATGTTTCCAGTGTGAAAGGGGTTTTCTAAGAGTGTACATGCTCTGTATACATTAGGTGGTGCAATACTAGTGTATTCATGAAAATGATTAGTATTAGCATCCACAGCCAGAAAGTTGATCCAAAAATAAAAAACTTCAATTCTGTAACCATTGTGTGCCTCAACCGCAAAAATAAAATCACCGCCTATATCAGTGAAGCTATGAAATGTGACATGTTGACATACAGCCAGCCTGCAGTTTACTGCAATTTGAACAGGCTGTGGCGGAGCTGCTATGTCATAAAAAGAAGTGGTAACAAAGTGGTAGCACCAAAATGGGAAATCCTTTTAAAAGTCTGAGCTCAAACACCCACCTGTATTAAAAAATACCATGGAGGATAAATCCCACACACCACGGATATCTCCGTTGAAGGCATGAGGGCACTATGAATACTGAGGAGTTCTAATCAGGTGACCCATTATATAAGTACCAGACACATCATTGGTAGCGCCATGTTGCAGGGATTCTGTTTTTTACAGAACTGTGCCATGGGACAAGAGCACATCATAATGTAGAGGCTGTGCCACTTCTGCCAAATTAGTACTGTCATACCAAAATAACTAGCTATTCTAACCTCACAGAGTGGCAAGCAAATGTGGCAACCCAAAAGGCGGGACACACTAACCCCTTCTCAGGGAACCGTGGTGAAACAGGTACATTTTCGTACATTATCTCAGTCAAACTTATCCATAGCAACAGCAAAAAGACACAGTGAAAGTACACAATATATTAATTGCAACTAAGAATGAAAGAAAATGCAGCTATCGGGAGAAATGCAAAAGCATCAAATATTGCTCATAGTGATTGGGTCATTGTAGAACAGATCCAGAGAAGTAAGACAGATTCTGTATTTCATAAAGAACCATTGCAGGTCACACAAGCCAAAGGAACTTAGATTTCTGCAGAATCTCCATCCTGATCGGTCACCAGAAATGTTTCCCATTTAATGAAAATATTTGAACAAGATAATGGAATCAGATCTTATGAAGAACTGACATCGCAACAGAATACAAGTAGAAGATTCAGTGATACAAAGTCAAAGTACAGTTGTGCCCCTTCCACAGCGACTAACTGAGGAAATATAGTTAGCATTTAATAACTTGATTTACCTTAGTCCCAGTCAATTAATGTTGTTATTATATATTTGTTTGTTTCTTGTCTCTTTTCTCATGTTTTGAGTGGGGGATCTCTTCTCTTGTGTCTTTAATTGAGGGGACGATGTAATACATTGTGAATGCATAATTTAAAACAAGGGGTTCTATTCTAGAATGTTAGAGACTGACATAGAGCAGTACAGAGAGGCTGAGAGTGACTAAGGACATATATGATGTTTGTTGAAGCTGATAATAAATTATATTTAAATAATGTAATGCTTCTTGTCTACTTCTCAACATTTCCATGCTGGGCTACAGGCAAGGAGGTTGGTTTCTGCTCCCCTCAGTGCTCTGTACTATTTATTGTGATTTTGAATACAGTTTTATTTCTGCTTTCCTTTAGTTGCTTGAAATGTGCATGCCATGTCTAGCATGAACATTGCTTCCATTACTTACTGGTAATTGCATTAATCTGGGTGTTGCTTGTGATAAAGCGTCCCAATCTAGATGATTTATTCACTCTGGGACTCGTTTTAGGCCGATGAATCTTTTGACCCTGATTGAAGTCTCCTTAAGACGAGATAGCTAGTCAACATGTCAATCAAAAATCAATAACCTCATCAATAATCACAGTAGCAAATCAATCAAAGTAATTAGTAACGTCAATAAACTTGGAACACACCATGACCTTTCAGTCATGAATAACCACCCCTGGATTTAGTAAGATTTATGATATTTATTCCTTATTGATTACAATTCTACTAGCAAGTTTATTAGTCTCAAAACAAAGAAACACATCAACATTGTCATAATATGGTAACTCGAATAAGATTTCATCAAAGCAAAGATCATAAACATTAGAACATAGCACGACGTCAACATGGATTATCTTTAGCAGAGTATTGTTAGCGCATTATTAAAAAAAGCATAGATTCAGTCATTTGTCTATTTGCGTCCGTTTAGTGAACTCCTTAACTAACCTTGAATTAGCATTGGCATGTTGGGCTTCATGCAAAACAATTTAGCAACATCAATTTAGAAAACCTCTGTCTAGGGTCTCTATCAACGAAGCAGTTGGTACCTAGAAAGAAAAGGCAAATAGACAATTACAATTTTATCATCATAAAGTTACCCTCAGTAATGGGTCAGCATACAGAGTCAGTCTTCGTCCTCAGGACATCAGTTGGCTCGCCATCAGCCAGGAAACACAGCAAAGTTCAGCAAGACGGGGCAAAAGGGAATAGCTCCCTCGTAAGGAGGAAAAGTATGAATCGGGCAAGGCAAAGTAAGTGAAGAGGGTTTGTAAAGTTCAAGCAGCAAAGTCTCTGGGCAGAGTAACAAAGTGGCTGGGCAATAACAAAAGGCAATCAATGGCATATAACGGCATGTAATTGCTGGTAATCTCCTGGTAATGCTCATTTCTCCCTGTGTCCATGAATTTTATATAAATCTTGTTGTACAGTCCCCCAATTTCCAATTGGGCAAGTTTTAGCGCATCATCATCTCCATCCAATAGTCCATCGGTCACCACATTACGATTGTCACCCCATAACAGTTCTCACGTAGTTTATTGGCTCCTGTAATTGACGTTTCTAACGGGTAGAGTCAGTTGAGGAATAAGTGACATTTGTTACTCAAGTCAGTAGTCCCATTGTTTTCACTAGTCTAAATGACTTTGTACCTGTTGCAAATTACACTGTTGCATTCGGCAAGAATGTCTCCTTGGGCAAGTCCAATCTCATGAGAAAGTTTTTACTACAGTTACACTCATCTTCCAGCTTCTGGAAAAGTATGACTACATGTCCTTCAGCAAGTCAGCACACTGCGCGTTAGAAAAACACATTTAATATGAAACTGCTAACTAAGGCCTAGTGATTAATTAGCAATTTTCAATACATATAACTCTTAATACTAATACAAAATCAAAATCATACATTAGTACATTAATATTTCATTATTAGTCAATTCCATTAATCATTTAATACATTGGTAGCCACTCCCCGTGGGCACATTTCATACAGATGTGTTAACGTTCACATTTTCTATGCAATTTCACTAAACATTATATTGCAAGCTTCTCATGTTAATTATTAGATTTTAATTACACTCCATCAATTCCTCCTCTGATGACTCTCGTCATCACACAAATGCACTCTTTACTTTTCCTTCACTTTCTTAATTCCTTCATTTCAATTTGTTCCCCCATTTTTGACTTTCTATTTTGCTTTGAATATCTTTTCTCTTTTCTTTTCTTCCCTTCTCATATTGCGTTTTGCCAATTTTTCCCTAATTCTTTTACTAAATTTACATGATAACCATAGTCCAAATAAGCAAGCTAAGACAATCAATATTCCCCCTATTATTTTTGCAAGTATCCCATTCCAAATGTTACTAAACCAACTTCCCACTTTAGCAAGTCCCTTTCCAACCTTTTCCCAAACTCCAGGTTCTTTCAGCTCTTTCAAATCTGTACTATCTCTTGTTAGGTTAGTAAGCATACTTCTAATCTTATTACTATTATCTGGAATAAAGGCACAACAGTGGCGCTCATTAAGCATTTTACAGACTCTGCCACTTTTCGCTAAAGGAATGTCTAAAGCAAGCCGGTTTTGAAGAGTCATAGCCCTCTCCGCAGCAAGTTCAGTATCCATCAGGAGTATAGCCCCTGTGAAGTTTGTCAGCATGTTATCCACAATAGTAGACAACTTTCTAATTTTTATTGAATTCAAGATAACTCCCACTGAAGGAATTATTGCTCCAAATATATCACCTACAACAGCAGCAGCTGTCTCTCTTTTCTGTCTAGTATGATGTAATTCAGACAATTTAGGAAACTTCCTTAAATCGTCAAATTGGTAGATCTTTGGAAAAACTATTCCCAAATAACATATCCCATACCTTCCCTTTGGAAGACGGTAATAAGCATTTAGTCCACATATATAATAGATCCTAGGGATCGCTGGATCCTGTCCATTTAACATGAACGTCCACTTACTCTTAAACAAAAACACATGTCTGCACTCACTCGTTCCCACAAATAAAGTGTCATGATCAGATTTTGGTCTGTATATACAAAGCTTTCCTAAGTGTAATGCATCTATAGCTAATTTGCCTTGTGTCTTTATTGCACTATAAGCATCATCATTTGCAAATGTTAGTTTCTCTAATCCCTTTACTAGCTTCTCTTTTGGTGCTTTCCTTCTATCATCAGTGTGATCCAAGAAGCTCTTCTCTACAGGCGTTAGTAAGCAGGTTAGATTATTGCGATGCCCATTAGCTGTGCTAAACGTCAGCGTAGGCTCAAAGAAACCCCTAACTATTTTTATACTATGATCTCTAGCTATCTTACTCAAATATTCATTTATAGGCACAAACGAAAACACTACGGCACTCATTATGACACTGGCGGGCAGCTACAGCCGCCCACCAAGATCTGACCGCCGGGCGGCCGCCAATGCAGCCGCACTTCCACCGCGGTCATTATGACATCCCCGCTGGGCCAGCGGGGATCTCGGCCACAACACAGGAGCCGGCTCCAAATGGAGCCGGCGGTGTTGCAGCTGTGCGACGGGTGCAGTTGCACCTGTCATGCTTTTCACTCTCTGCATAGCAGAGAGTGAAAAGCTCATGGGGCCCTGTCAGGGGGCCCCTGCACTGCTCCTTCCAGTGGCATGGGCAGTGCAGGGGCCCCCAGGGGCCCCGCGACTCCCCGTACCGCCAGCCTTTTCCTGGTGGTTCAAACCGCAAGGAAAAGGCTGGCGGTCGGGGACTCATAATCCCCTGGGCAGCACTGCAAGCAATGCTGCCCAGGCGGATTATCACCGCCGGGGCAAATAAAATACCAAACATTGCACCACCAGCCTGTTGGCGGTGCAATCGCCATAACAGCCCTGGCGGTATTTGACCGCCAGGGTTGTAATGACCCCCTACATCTAGATAGAATAGAAGTACTGAATATATTCATGATCATAAAGCCTTGTTAATAGCAAACTACAATTTATCCCGTAGGTTAGTGGCAAACTATGATAGGTAACCCCTTCTTGTACTGACGAAGGAATCTTTGTGCACACATAACAATTCTTTGCATCCATTGTTTCAACATACTCATTCAACAAGCAATAGAAGACATTAGTAGATAGTCCCCTTTCGTGTTATTTCCCTCATGCAAATATTTTGTATCCTGCTCGAATCTCTCTCATGGTGTTAGTGTAGCAGTCTCAGGAGTTGAAGCATTGTGAGTCTCACTTTTATCCACGAGTGGTATTCCCACAATCACAGCTATTATTACTATCGCACACACAACACCCAAAATAACACTCAACCATCTACGAATCCTACTCCTATTATTGTCATCTCTAGTGCTAATCATGATCTGTATAGAATCAGAAAGCAGAACAATAAAGAGGCAAAGTATTCAACTGAGGAAGGTCTAAAATCTCTTTTTTTTTTTTTCTTAAGCAAAGTCTCTCTTTAGCAAGTATTTACAGCGTCTTCACTCACTCCCAGGATCCTTGTCAAAATCAGGCTAGCAGTTTGTCACAATCGGTTTTCAAGAGTCAATCCAGGTTAACAGTGTCACATTCGGTAACTTATCAGTCTCTTTTTCTCTCAATATTCCAGCCTAATTTTTTAATTTTAACACAATCTCTCTTCTCTGTGGTCGAATTCAGGTGCCGTAGTATTGACCTGGAATTTCTCGATCAAAACAGAATGCCAAGAATTCTTGCTGCCACTCAGCTGATGTTGCATAAGCCCATTCAGGACCTGCGTATCTTCTGTTTGCGACTCTCTCTCTTTTCAATTTGCGATCACCCTGCAATTCTCCTTCACTCAGATCCTCCCTCCTTGTGGTATCAACTTCTTCCTCTATGGTTTCATCTATTACCACTTTCTCTTTTGCAGGTTGTGGCCCTGGCCATTTATCTCCTTTCAGTGTCCTTTTACTGTTCGTCTTTTCAGGTTGTTGGTCAATGCCCCCCTCTTGTGCTATGGTGTTTTCTCTTGATGGCTCTGCAAGCGGCTCAGGAGGAGTCTGAACACTTTGACTTCCTTCTGATTCACCTCCTTCGCCTTCTGGGTCTGTCAGGGGCTCAACTTCAAACCCATATTTGTCTACTTCTGGGAGAACCTCTCTTTGCGTTGGTTCCCCTGGTGCCTCAGTTGAGATAGGCTCACTGTCACCCCTCTGGGTTTGGCTTGATGGTTGAGTGACCAAGCCGTCCTCAACGGGCTCTCCTTCAGCCTTATTTCCCCTTTGATTACTCTCCGGCCCTGAGACTTCTTTTCCTGTAGCTGTTATTTTCGACAACTCAAGTTCCTCATCAGTTGGACACGTCATCTTCTTGGTGTTACTGGCATGGATCCAGTTTGGAACTCCGCACATTTCACAGCAGTAGTAGTAGTTGTCAGTATCACTTGATACGGCCCCTTCCAACGTGGCTCCAAACATGACTTCCTCACGTGTTTCTGGACAACAACCCAGTCACTGGCTTTCAGAATGTGACCTGGATCACTATTAGGTGGCAGTGTGGTTGCTTCCACCTGGTGAGAGAAAGAGCGGACCACATCAGCCAGACCCTTGCAGTAGTCCAACACCATATCATCCGTGATATTCACAAGAGCATTTGCGGGCACTGCAGGCAATCTCATAGCTCGGCCCATGAGAATTTCATGCGGAGACAGTCCTGTTTTCTTGTTGGGTGTATTTCTCATTGACATCAGCACTAAGGGCAACACATCTGGCCATTTCAAATTTGTAGCTGCACACATTTTTGCCATTCTCGACTTCAAGGTACCATTCATCTGCTCCACTAGTCCTGATGCTTCAGGGGGGTAGCTACAGTGCAACTTCTGTTCAATGTTTAGTGCGGCACACAAGAGCTTAACCACCTCGTTGTTGAAGTGACTTCCCCTATTGGATTCTAAAGAGATCGGAAATCCGAAACGGGGTATCAACTCCCTAAGCAACAACTTTGCTACTGTGAGATTGTCATTCCTACGTGTAGGGTAAGCTTCAATCCAATGGCTGAAGATACACACAATCACCAACACATACCTCAGACCTCCACACACAGGCATTTCAATAAAATCCATCTGCATCCTGCTAAATGGACCTCCTGCTCTCCCAATGTGGCTCAACTTCACCACGGTCCCTATCCCCGCATTCATCTGCGGACAGATAATACACCTGTGACAAATCACTTCTGCGGCTTGTCTGAACTTCGGGTTAAACCAATCGATTTTAAACAGCCTGATCATGGCATCTGTCCAAATATGTGCTTGACCATGGTAAAGCCTTGCAAACTGTGACAAAAGACTGTTTGGTAAAACCATTTTCCCCTCATCTGAAACCCACAAATCATCAGGTCTTTGTACACATTGCAATTTAAGCCAAGAGCGTTTGTCTTCTTTGCTGGCATGTCCCTGCAGCAATTGTAACTCTTCCATTGTGTCAACCACCCTCAATGCATAACCTGTGCATGTCTCATTTTCAGTTTCCGATAACGATTCCCACTGATCTTTGAACGATATACAGTTTAATGTACAAAACCTTGCGACTTGATCTGCATATCCGTTTCCCATTGACACAAAGTCTTGCGACTTAACATGAGCATTGCATTTCACCACGGCAATTTCAAGAGGTAACTGAATCGCGTACAACAATTCCTTAATTCTTTCACCATTTTTCACTGGAGAACCAAAAGAGGTAAGGAAACCTCTCTGGGACCATAGCTGGCCGAAATCATGGACAATTCCAAATCCGTATCTGCTGTCAGTATAGATAGTCACCTTTAGGTTCTCAGCAGCATGGCATGCCCTAGTAAGAGCAATTAATTCAGCCACTTGAGCAGAATACACTCTCTCGAGCCAAGATGCTTCCAGGATACCGGTGATTGTACACACAGACTATCCGGCTCTCAGTACTCCCACTGAGTCTCTCAGACACGAGCCATCAACAAAGATAATGTAATAATTTTCCTCTAAATTGGGTATCTTTAATATCAGGTCTCGGTTTGGTGCACGGTTCAGTTACCTCAAGACAATCATGTTCTACTTCTTCAGCATCATCAATATCTGTATTTTCAGTAGGAAGAAAAGTTGCCGGGTTCAACACAGTACGTCTTTTCAAAGACACATTGGGTGACCCCAATATAATTGTTTCATACTTAGTCAGGCAGGCATTTGTCATATGCTGCGTTTTAGTTTGGGTGAGTAGTATTTTAACTGAGTGTGGGACCATTACTGTTAAGGGATGTCCCATCACTATGCCTTCACACTGAGTAAGGCTTTGATCAACTGCTGCAACTTCATGCAAACAACCCGGTAAGGCTGCTGCGACTGGGTCCAAAGTAGCTGAAAAATATCCTACTGGGCGGTTTGCACCTCCATAGACCTGTGTCAAGACAGACAAAGAACAAGCATCACGTTCATGACAAAACAGTACAAAAGGCTTTGTGTAGTCAGGCATACCTAAAGCTGGAGCCCTGCACATACTCTCTCTCAGTTCAATGAATGCCCTAATTTCTTTCTCAGACATAGTCAGGGTACCCGGGCCATCCATAATCTCCTTGACAGTCAACCTTACCAAAGGCTTAGAGATAATTGAGAAGTTGGGATTCCACTGACGACAGTGACCCACCATTCCCAAAAATATCCTCACGTCTCTCTTGGATGTCAGGGGATTCATCTGCAATATGGCTGTCACTCTTTCTTTAGAGATTTTCCTCGACCATTTCTCAATAAAATGGCCTAGGTACTTCACTTCTTTCTCACAGTATTGTAGCTTCTTTGGGGACACCTTATGTCCGTTCTTTCCCAAATGATTCAGTAAGTCAATTGTGCCATACCTGCAGTCATCTTTTGTTTTGGACGCAATCAATAAGTCATCAATGTACTGCAATAGAGTTGAATTAAAAGGTAGTTCTAACGATTCCAAATCCTTCTTCAATATCTGATTGAAGATGGAAGGCGATTCTGAAAACCCTTGAGGAATTCAACACCAACTGTAAACCTTGTCCAGTAATATGAAACTGAAGAGAAATTGGCTATCCTCATGAAGAGGCACCATAAAGAATGCTTGTGACAGGTCCACAACCGTGAACCACTCTTCAGCGCATGGAACCTGAAACATGATCACGGCTGGATTTGGCACTATAGGGCAACACTTTACCACTATCTCGTTAATTTTTCTCAGGTCCTGGACAATTCGAACTTTCCCACAAGGCTTTCTCAGCCCCATTATTGGCGAATTACATGGGCTGCTCAAAACTTCCCTTAAGACCCCTTGCTTCACAAAGTCTGAAATTATCTGCGTCACTTGTATAAGGACATCTATTGCCATGTGGTACCTCGGTACCTGGGGAAACACCGCATTGGGCTTCACATCTACTTTGACTGGTTCTACTCCTTTTATCAGTCCCACTTCTTTTCCTGTCAAGTCCCACACTTTCTCTGTCACTGTCCCCCGTAATTCGGTTGGCAAATCTGTCACTGTGAACATCGGGAAGAAGCTTATCAAACGGTATTCCTCATCTATGGTCTCCGTCTCTGGCTCTGAGATCTGACCATCGTCTCCCTCGTCATCACTGTTTGTCTGCATCTCAATCCCCTCATTAGACCAGGTGATCGAACACCTTGTCTAACACAGTAAGTCCCTTCCCAGTAGGGATATGGGACTTGAATCACAGACTACAAACCTATGTAATCCCTGAAAGGTACCAAGTTCAACTTGGACAGGGTCGGTGATCGGATTATTCAGGAGCTGATTTGCTACTCCTACCACCCTTATGGTACGCCTGAAAGCGGCAATTCCGGAACCTCTGCACTTCTCACTGTAGAGCGTGTAGCTCCTGTGTCAACCAGTAACGAAACCTTGTGACCCAACACCTTCCCTTGCACATAAGATCCCCTCTGATCCCCTTCTAGGGACGCTGCAAGCATACACTCCTCACTATCTGAACAATCATCCAACCAATCATTGTTTATTCCATTCTCACCGCGCAATGGGAACTGTTGTACTGTGTTATTTTGACTCATTGGTTGGTGTTAGACCTGACAGACTTAGGGTAGTCACCCCTAACTTTTTGCCTGCCTCCCTCCACTTTTTGGACACTGTTTTTGCTGGCTTTTAGACTCTGCGCATTTTACCACTGCTAACCAGTGCTAAAGTGCATATGCTCTCTCCCCTAAAACCATGGTAACCTTGAATCATACCTGATTGGACTATTAATTTACTTATAAGTCCCTAGTAATGTGCACTTTATGTGCACAGGGCCGGTAGATTAAATGCTACTAGTGGGCCTGCAGCACTGGTTGTGCCACCCACTTAAGTAGCCCCTTTTCCTTGTCTCAGGCCTGCCATTGCAGGGCATGTGTGTGCAGTTTCACTGCCACCTCGCCTTGGCATTTAAAAGTACTTGCCAAGCCTAAACCTCCCCTTTCTCCACATATAAGTCACCTCTAATTTGTGCCCTAGGTAACCCCTAGAGCAGGGTGCTGTGTGGGTGAAAGGCAGGACATGTACCTGTGTAGTACATGTCCTGGTAGTGTAAAACTCCTAAATTCGTTTTGCACTACTGTGAGGCCTGCTCCCTTCATAGGCTAACATTGGGGCTGCCCTCATACAGTATTGAAGTGGTAGCTGCTGATCTGAAAGGAGTAGGAAGGTCATATTTAGTATGGCCAGAATGGTAATATAAAATCCTGCTGACTGGTGAAGTTGGATTTAATATTACTATTCTAGAAATGCCACTTTTAGAAAGTGTGCATTTCTTTGCACTTAAATCTTTCTGTGCCTTACAATCCACGTCTGGCTGGGCTTAGTTGACAGCTCCTTGTGCATTCACTCAGACACACCCCAAACACAGGGTACTCAGCCTCACTTGCATACATCTGCATTTTGAATGGGTCTTCCTGGGCTGGGAGGGTGGAGGGCCTACTCTCACACAAAGGACTGCCACACCCCCTACTGGGACCCTGGCAGACAGGATTGAACTGAAAGGGGACCTGGTGCACTTCTTAGCCACTCTTTGAAGTCTCCCCCACTTCAAAGGCACATTTGGGTATAAAACAGGGCCTCTGCCCTCCCTCATCAGACACTTGCTGGAGACGAAACCTGAACCAGAAACTACATCCTGCCAAGAAGAACTGCCTGGCTGCTCAAAGGACTCACCTGTCTGCTTTCTACAAAGGACTGCTGCCTTGCTGTTGGCCTGCTGCCTTGCTGAACTCTTGTCTGGCTGTGAAAGTGCTCTCCAAGAGCTTAGATAGAGCTTGCCTCCTGTTCCCTGAAGTCTCAGGACCAAAAAGACTTCTCTTTTTCACTTGGACGCTCCGTGCGCCGAAAATTTCAACGCACAGCTTGTTCCGCGGCGAGAAAAACACCGCACACCGACGCTGATCGAGACGACGCCTTCGGGACGACCGGAACTTCGACACACAGCTTCGCAAGGACTACGCCGCCCGACCTCTAGAGGAGAAATCGACGCGACGCCTGCCGTGAGATCGTAATTTCGACGCGCAGCCCCGCAGACCGATGCGCAGCCAGAAAACAAGCAGGAAAATCCCCGCACAGACCCGGGTCATCTGGTAATCCCCGCGATCCACAGAAAGAGACTGTCCGCGTGCCGGAAAACGACGCCCGACTCCCCGCGTGAAAAATAACGACGCAGGTCCGTGTGTGCTGGGGAGAAATCGACGCACACACCCTTTTTCCACACCTCTCTTCTTCTGTGGTCCTCTGAGGAGATTTTCCACTCCAAACCAGGTACTTTGTGCTGAAAGAGACTTTGTTTGCTTTTTAAAGACTTAAGACATTCTTATATCACTTTCCAGTGATATCTCTACAAATTCACATTGCAACTTTATTCTTTTTGACCTACAATTATCCTAATAAATATTATATATTTTTCTAAACACTGTGTGGTGTATTTTTGTGGTGCTATATGGTGGTATTGTATGATTTATTGCACAAATACTTTACACATTGCCTTCTAAGTTAAGCCTGACTGCTCGTGCCAAGCTACCAGAGGGTGGGCACAGGATAATCTTGGATTGTGTGTGACTTACCCTGACTAGAGTGAGGGCTTTTGCTTGGACAGGGGGTAACCTGACTGCCAACCAAAAACCCCATTTCTAACAGTTGGCCAGTGACCTGTTGAGGAAGCATCACCTGTTGCTGTCCCATCAGAGCTAATGGCAACTGCATTTGCTGTCTAGGTACCATGGGAACCTGCTGTTGTATTTGCTGCAACTGCGTTGGTATGAACTTGTGGCATTTGCATTTGTTGCATAGGCTGGAGTCCCTGCATCTGGACCATATTATTCTGGAAGTTCGGATTTTACCCCTCATTCTTGGACCCCTCACATTTTGAAATGTACCGACATCATTGATTTGTTGAACAACACCATCCTTCACCATCATTGGGCACTCCTGCTTCCAGTGTCCCACGCCCACACACGCATGGCATGGTAACATCTTTTTCATCCCTTGCACATCATTTTGAACCACAACAGTATTCAAGTCTGGACCACGGTTCACAAAACCTCCCCGACCTCTGCCTCTTTGTTGAGTCTGAAACATTCTGTTTCCTTGAGGTTGCTGTTGTACCACCTGCTGTACTCCATTTCCCTGCATCCCTGCCTGAGCTGCCTTAATTTCCATCACCATCACCTTCTCTTTCAGCTTTCTTTGTTTCAATTCAATCTCATCGCTACAGTATTTTGCATACTGAAAAATTTAATCAATCGGCTTTGCTTGCCAACAGATCAAATGATTCTTAATCATCTGGCTAATCTCTGGCCGCAATCCCTCAACAAACCTGAACACAAGATGATTCATGTCTTTCAGTTCTATGACCTCCGTACCACTCTAATGTTTGAACGCCTTTAACAACCTCTCATAGTAAGCATGTATCGACTCCTTGCCTTCCTGTGCCGTTCGATCAATTTTCTGCCAATCAGTGACTTTCGGCACACCTTTTGTTTTAAAAACTCAATCACTTTATGATAATACCTCATCACATCAGCAGATGGTGCTCCAGTAATCTTATCCCTTGCCGGTTCCTCTGTCGGCCAATCCACACCCCTCTTGCACTCAAGCCACAAATCAGCTGGAACTATAATCTCAAACAGGGCATTCAAGTCTTCCCAGAGACATTTCGCAAGCTTCACAAACCTGTCCGTCTGCTGGTACCACTCTATCGGCTTTTCCCTCAACCTGGCATAATCATTTGTGAATGACAGAATGTCACCTCTAGACCACGGTACATGGACTAGAACCCCCCCAGCTGTTTCATTGTTAACATCTTTATTGTTCCTGTGTCTGGTGCAGCTTTCGCCTGCTTCGGTTCCGGGCAGTCACCTTTCCCTTTATCTCTTTTCTTTGCCCATCTGCCTTCCCACTTCTCTAATGCTCCCCAAACTTGGGCACTCTGTAGTATCTCTTTGAGGTGTGCCTTCAACCCAGTAGTCCTCATATGGTCAAAATCTTTAGGGTCGAAGTCTAACCTGTAACTCCTCTTCAAATGCTTAGTATTGTCTAAGTCTATGGCGTATTTGTCCGCTACGTTCGCTAATCTCTGGTGCACTTTACTCACTTCTTTGGTTATTTTCGGGCACAGAAACCTCAATTCTGCTTCAGTGTACGATTCTAATCTGTTCACCCCCATACTTCCTTCAACTAACTCTGCTGCTTCCACACCCAACCTTATCAAGTTCAGGTATTCCTCTCTCTCTGATCGCTATGTTGTTACAGAGGTAGTCTGTGGAGTGCTAAGCTTGTCTAACCACTCAGTCAACTGTTGCGCTGTCAAACCCTGCAATGAGATATTTCCAGCCTGCACCGTCGGTGCTTGTGATGTATTTGCACGCAGCACTTGTGGTGTCAGTAAACCCAAACCTGCTTGTCTCATTGTCACTAGAGTAACCCCCATCGGACTGAAGTCCAACAAGGACCTAGATCCCTCGACTGTCTGTTCACCTCTTGAGTCATTGCTCCTTGATCGCATACACTAGGCTTTGCCTGCGCATATAGCGGTACTGGTGGGCCAACAGTAATCGGCAATGATATAGCAGCTGGTGCCTGTCCGTTTCCCACTCCCTGTGGAGCATTAACTCCCATAGCTTGTTTCATCATAGGTGCTGTAGCTGACTGCGGTCCTGTGACCGAAGTGTAATTCGGGACCATCTGTTGCTGCGGCTGGGGCAGCAATTGTGGAGTTGGCTCAATCAGCAATAATTTTGATCTTGTGTATACTGGATCAGGCGGCACCATCAAACTCGTAATTTTCTCTAATACTGGGACATCAGGATAAAGCCTCTGAATTGGTGGTGGCTGCAACTGTATCTGCATGTCTAGTGCAGTGGATACACTAGCACCATTCTGTATCGGAGCTGATGTGATAACATTATTTGGCTGTGCTGCGCTTGTGGCTCCCTGATTTTGTGTCGTATATACAGGACCTGCATTAGTACTCGGTCTATTGTCATTCATAGCATATAGTGGCGGTCGATCATGCAACAACTGATTTAGAAACTCATCATCATTAGAATCATCTGCATCTGCCCAAGACTTCTGAGTCTCCTTTTGCTTACTAGACCCCTTGTCTGTTTTACAAGTTGCCTTTCTCCCCTGTGTTTCGGCTACTTGAGTTATTGCCAGAAACATCCTAACTCCGTCTATTATTTCCCTTCTCCACATCCTGTTCTCACTATCCCATCTAGCCTCCGCTAGAGTCTTCTCTGATTTCCTCATTCTCCTCTTAAATTTCTGCTGCTGTTTCTGAATTGCCGCCAGTTCCCAAATTGCTAACGCCTCAAACTTATCTGGTCTCGGATGCGGCTTCTGCTCATTTAACACCCTCTGCAAATTTTCCAAAATCCTTATATTGAACGTTCCGTGTTCCCGAAACGCCAAGCATCCTTCCTTCTCTGTCAATTTGCACAATTGCTTTAGCCAAAAGCATGGCGCGACTCCCTTCTGCTCCATGACGGCATAAGCCGGAGTATCCTCTGGCGGTGTAGGCTCCCCAACACTCGCGGTAATATATGTATCTCCCCTCAAGGCACTCTTCAAAGCCTTGAAAAACTTCATTTTTGCGTCTTTTATTTTGTTTAGAATCTAATCAGGAAGTAACTTTAATTCCCAGAACACTCTTCGCCTACCTTCTCAACCAATTGCCTCTCATGGATGGCTGCCAATCCGTGCGCGACCCTTCTCGGCAACTGACCTATCCCAGCGCGGCTCCAATGACGAACACACTCACCTACACTGCAGCTGACAAGGTCTTGCAGCTTGTCTTCCTCACTCTATCCACACAAAACTAATGTAATATACTGCGAGCACCTTAACAACAAAACCAAATTTGCCAGTTTACTACAGGAAGGGTAACACAATCGCTTCAGAACTTTACAGAGATTTCACTTGAAGCCTCAGCCGCTACTCTCTCCTTCTCAGATCCCGCACTCGCAAGCAGAATTCGACCCGCAAATCCTACTCTTGACTTGTCAATGGTTCATTCTAGTGCACTTTAGAACTGGCCAAATCTCCATCGAAGGTTTCACTCACACACTTTGACTCAAACTCGACTCGTCAACCACGCCCGATTGACCTATTAAACTGCGCAAATTACAACATAAACCAAGTGTCTCGTACACTTATCAATATACTCCAGAGTCTTAGACCACGCCTGATCCGTTCTTCACCAACAACCATGTGGACAATTTTTTAGCACAAAGCACCACACTCACATGAAGTTCGCCGACTTCCCTACTCTCATACTGCGGAGTACGCACACTCCTACTAAAACATTACCTGGCCTAAATTCTCGCATACCTCACAATTCACCTGCGGTATGCATAAGCTGAGCTAGCCCAAATTCTACACCACACATACTATCACTAGAACACAGAGAACATACTCAACTCACTTCAGCAAGCTCCGAAATTCCGGGAAAGTCATTTGGGATTTACGGGCACATCATACCTCCAATTTGCATTATTTCAAAAACAATTCCAGACCAATGGTCCCTCGTCCTAGGGCCCCAAAGGGCCTAAACCATCCTCTGCTAACAGAACTGATAGCGCGTCCCAATCTAGATGATTTATTCACTCTGGGACTCGTTTTAGGCCGATTAATCTTTTGACTCTGATTGAAGTCTCCTTAAGATGAGATAGCTAGTCAACATGTCAATCAATAATCAATAACCTCATCAATAATCACAGTAGCAAATCAATCAAAGTAATCAATAAACTTGGAACACACCATGACCTTTCAGTCATGAATAACCACACCAGGCTTTAGTAAGATTTATGATATTTATTCCCTATTGATTACAATTCTACTAGCAAGTTTATTAGTCTCAAAACCAAGAAACACATCAACATTGTCATAATATGGCAACTCGAATAAGATTTCATCAAAGCAAAGATCATGAACATTAGAACATAGCACAACTTCAACATGGATTATCTTTAGCAGAGTATCATTAGCGCATTATTCAACAAAGCATAGATTCAGTCATTTGTCTATTTGCGTCCATTTAGTGAACTCCTTAACTAACCTCGAATTAGCATTGGCATGTAGGGCTTCATGCAAAACAATTTAGCAACATCAATTTAGAAAACCTCTGTCTAGGGTCTCTATCAAAGAAGCAGTTGGTACCTAGAAAGAAAAGGCAAATAGGCAATTACAATTTCATTAACATATAGTTACCCTCCGTAATGGTTCAGCATACAGAGTCAGTCTTCATCCTCAGGACATCAGTTGGTTCGCCATCAGCCAGGAAACACAGCAAAATTCAGCAAGACGGGGCAAAAGGGAATACCTCCCTCGTAAGGAGAAAAAGTATAAATCGGACAACGCAAAGTAAGTGAAGATGGTTTGCAAAGTTCAAGCATCAAAGTCTCTGGGCAGAGTAACAAAGTGGCTGGGCAATAACAAAAGGCACGCAATGGCATATAACGGCATGTAATAGCTGGTAATCCCCTGGTAATGCTCATTTCTCCTTGTGTCTATGAATTTTATATCAATCTTGTTGTACAGTCCCCCAATTTCCAATTGGGCAAGTTTTAGCGCATCATCGTCACCATCCAATAGTCCATCGGTCACCACATTACGATGGTCACCCCATAACAGTTCTCAAGTAGTTTATTGGCTCCTGTAATTGACGTCTCCAACGGGTAGAGTCAGGTGAGGAATAAGTGATGTTTGTTACTCAAGGCAGTAGTCCCATTGCTTTCCCTAGTCTAAATGACCTTGTACCTGTTGCAAATTACACTGTTGCATTCGGCAAGAATGTCTCCTTGGGCAAGTCGAATCTCATGAGAAAGATTTTACTACGGTTACACTCATCTTCCAGCTTCTGGAAAAGTACGACTACATGTCCGTCAGCACACTGCGTGTTAGAAAAACACATTTAATATGAAACCAGGCAGCTAGGCCCCGACTCATGCTAACTAAGGCCTAGTGATTAATTAGCAATTTTCAATACATATAACTCTTAATACTAATACAAACTCGTACATTAGTACATTAATATTTCATTATTAGTCAATTCCATTAATCATCTAATACATTGGTAGCCCCTCCCTGTGGGCACATTTCATACACATGTGTTTACGTTTACATTTTCTATGCAATTTCACTAAGCATTATATTGCAAGCTTCTCATGTTAATTATTAGATTTTAATCACACTCATCACTTGCCTAAAATAATTGCCTTTAATAATTATGTTAGGAGAAGTGCTGAGTCTCATAGACACACCCAAAATTCAAACATGGCAATAAGATCTGTCCATACTGTGTTTGTTGTATCTCCTTGAAACATATCTTATGAGTTGCGATGAATGTAACAAGGGCAAAACAAAAACAAAGAGCAACAGACTGAAGGGAAGAGGAGCAGTGTATGTGTCGGGCAGAATCAGTGAGAGAAGGAAAGAGTCTGGACAGTCTGTACAGGGCTGATGCTAAGCATGGGCAATATGGGTAACTGCCCAGGGCCCTGTTCTCAGACTGAAACATAGGGCCATGCTTCAGTGTATAATGCCACACTATCAGTCAGCCCACCTCCTCCTCCAGTGCCCCTCCCCAATATGATCACATCACAAATGTATTTTTCAAGGGAGCTGTCTTGACCTCCCTCGTCCAAGGGTGTGGTGGCATTCCTGGGGGTACAGGGATGAGGAAAGGAAAACAGTGGGTTGGACAGTGGGCAGCAGTAAAGCCAACAATTGTGTTGGCTCACAATGTCGGGAGCAGGGCAGCACCTCCCTTAAAAACCTGCCCTGAAGCCTCACCTGCCTTTTCTGTTTTGTGTTGCCAGATAGCAATAAGGACCCTTTGTTCCAGGGACCAGCCCAGCGTTATCAGGTGAGGAGAGGTGGGTTGGAGGGAGAAGGGAACATCCATAAAAGATTGACAAGGCAGGGCAGGGCAGGGCTTAGCAAAGCTCAGTCCCCTGGCCCTTGAAGTGCTGCATCAGGCTGTAAGCTTTAGGTATTGGGGCTCCCTTACCTGGGCCTTGTCACCATTATCCAGTGCTGCGTGACGCAGGGCAGGGGGCCACCTCGCCTTAGCCTCAGTGCTGTAAAGCCCAGTGGATGAAACTCCCTCACCTGGGCATCGCAGTACATGGAGTAGTGTTACAGCAAAGACAGAACCAAGGGTAAGCAGCAACTTTTTCTTATCCTCTTCATTTAATCGTTGCAAGTTACATGTTACACGGCCCAGCCATCCGCCCAACACCTTAAACAGGGCCTCCTGACCGGTGCGGTGGGAGCGCACTCCGTTTCTTCTCCAACCTCCACTGCGTCTGCCGAGATTCCTCCTCAACCTCCCACGATTCTAGAACCATGTTTGTTCTAGAATACAACACATCCCCCCCTCTACAACAAAAACACAACAACACAATAAAACACAAAGGATAAGCTGTGGGAAAACAAACAAGAGGGGAAAAATAAAAATTACACAAAAGTCATTGAGCTATGTAAGTTACACATAGGCCCATATTTATACTTTTTTAGCGCTGCATTTGTGCCGCTTTTTGCCGCAAAATCGGTGCAAACTTACAAAATACAATTGTATAAAACAACTCTATTAAGATTCCACACCCGATGATCACAGGTTTGGACAGCATAGGTAAAAATCTTGAAGACTCTCAATGGTTTGGATAGCTTACTCCCACCAATAGACAGTCCAGGACGTTTTATCATAACCAAATCTCCGACCTTTACTTTAGGCACCTTGACCGCATGTCTACGATCAAAAGGATCCCCATCATCCAAAAATGTGTTCACCCAACCTGGTTCTAGAACAGTGTTAGGACACCTCCCATGAAACAAAACAAACAGAGGTACCCCAGTGGTCGTATGTGGCGTCAATCTATACACCTCAACTCTCTTGATGACTTCACCTTTCCAGTTCTTGTTGTCATTTTTGGCTAGCGCTATAGTTTCTTTCAAAATCCTATTGAATCTCTCAACCATACCATTAGCTTCTGGATGGTACAATGCACATTTTTTGTGTTTGACCCCACACAGCTGAAGAAAGGCCTCCATTTCCCTGAAAACAAGTTGAGCACCATTGTCTGTAAGAAGAGTTTCATGGAAGCATTCCTTGAGAAAGCTTATCACACATTGAGTCTCAATAGCTCTAGAAAAATGAATTTCTGGTGAATGAGAAAACATATCCATTACAACAATGATGTACATTTTTCTGACCACCTCCATGTACAGGACCCCGTATTTTCAAAGCAATATCACTCCAAGGCTTTTCAAGCCGACAGTATGTCCAAAGCAATATCACTCCAAGGCTTTTCAAGCCGACTTCTCAACAACATGGGTTGAACTTTTGGTTTCATACTCTTCTCACTCTCTGCACATTGAACACATTCCCTCACCAGACGTTCAACTTGGATATCCATACCAAGCCACCAGTAACTAGATCGCAATCTCTCTTTCGTCTTAGAGATGCCAGAGTGTCCCTCATGAGCTAAGTCCAGTAGCTCTTTTCTTAGTTTGCTTGGGGGTACCAATCTAGTACCCCGTAACAGCAACCCATCTCTGGTTTTCTAACTGGTATTTAATAAACCAAAAATCTTTGCACAGGTCTTCACCTTGCTGCTTGTGTTTCCAACCACACATGATGAGATTAATAACACCCTGTAGGGTAGAATTATCTTTCAATTCATGGCGCCATCTCTCCTCCGAAATCACTGCTTGATTTATCTCACAAACTAAATCTACTTCTTCCTCACACACACCGTCATCCAAAAAAACTGAGGTATTCTCAGAAACTAATCTGGATAAGGTGTCCGCTATCACATTCTCAACCCCAGAAATGTATTTCACTTCAACACTGAATCTTGGAGATCAACCACCCACCTGGAAATCCTAGAGGATATGGAATCTACACCCTTCTTGTTGAAAACCTCACACAAAGGTTTATGGTCAGTTCTCACAATGAAAGTGGATCCCCACAACAAATGTTTTAGCTTCTTGATGGCCCAATGTACAGCAAGCGCTTCTCTCTCAATCACCGAATATTTGCTCTCAGCACCTTTGAGACTCCTTGATAAAAACATTATGGTATTCTGAGACCCACATCCACCCTGCTGTAATACAGCTCCCAACCCTTTAAGACTGGCATCTGTTGTGACAATAGAATTTTTTTGGGATCAAAATTCCTGAGACAGGGAGCCACAGATAACTTCGCCTTGATTGAATTAAACTCCTTTTCACACACCTCACTCCATACGAAGTCCACTGCTTTCCTCAAAAGGCCTCTCATATTATAGGTGATCTCAGCAAAGTTCTTGACAAATTTAAGGTAATATTCAACCATCCCCAAAAACCTCATGAGCTCTTCTTTTTTGGAAGGGGAAACCATCGTCTGAATAGTGTTAACAAGATCAGCTTTGGGGGCAACACCCTCACTTGTTATGGTGTGGCCTAAGTAGTCAATAGTCTTAGTACCAAACTTGCACTTTTCCAATGTAACTGTTAAATTGTGATCACTTACTCTTCTTAACACTTGTCTGTCTCTAGTATTATGTTCAGCATGATCTTTCCCATTGTAGGAAAGTACATTCTTGCCTGGCATGTTACCGACATTTTTCACTGTATATATGTTGTTTTAGTTGTATGTGTCACTGGGACCCTGCCAGCCAGAGCCCCAGTGCTCATAAGTGTGCCTGAATGTGTTACCTGTGTAGTGACTAACTGTCTCACTGAGGCTCTGCTATCCAGAACCTCAGTGGTTATGCTCTCTCATTTCTTTTAAATTGTCACTAACAGGCTAGTGACCAATTTTACCAATTTACATTGGCTTACTGGAACACCCTTATAATTCCCTAGTATATGGTACTGAGGTACCCAGGGTATTGGGGTTCCAGGAGATCCCTATGGGCTGCAGCATTTCTTTTGCCACCCATAGGGAGCTCTGACAATTCTTACACAGGCCTGCCACTGCAGCCTGAGTGAAATAACGTCCACGTTATTTCACAGCCATTTACCACTGCACTTAAGTAACTTATAAGTCACCTATATGTCTAACCTTTACCTGGTAAAGGTTAGGTGCAAAGTTACTTAGTGTGAGGGCACCCTGGCACTAGCCAAGGTGCCCCCACATGGTTCAGGGCAAATTCCCCGGACTTTGTGAGTGCGGGGACACCATTACACGCGTGCACTACACATAGGTCACTACCTATGTGTAGCTTCACAATGGTAATATGGCCATGTAACATGTCTATGATTATGGAATTGCCCCCTCTATGCCATCCTGGCATAGTTGGCACAATCCCATGATCCCAGTGGTCTGTAGCACAGACCCTGGTACTGCCAAACTGCCTTTGCAGGGGTTTCACTGCAGCTGCTGCTGCTGCCAACCCCTCAGACAGGTTTCTGCCCTCCAGGGTCCAGCCAGGCCTGGCCCAGGATGGCAGAACAAAGGACTTCCTCTGAGAGAGGGTGTTACACCCTCTCCCTTTGGAAAATGGTGTGAAGGCAGGGGAAGAGTAGCCTCCCCCAGCCTCTGGAAATGCTTTCATGGGCACAGATGGTGCCCATTTCTGCATAAGCCAGTCTACACCGGTTCAGGGACCCCTTAGCCCTGCTCTGGCGCGAAACTGGACAAAGGAAAGGGGAGTGACCACTCCCCTGACCTGCACCTCCCCTGGGAGGTGTCCAGAGCTCCTCCAGTGTGCTCCAGACCTCTGCCATCTTGGAAACAGAGGTGCTGCTGGCACACTGGACTGCTCTGAGTGGCCAGGGCCAGCAGGTGACGTCAGAGACTCCTTCTGATAGGCTCCTTCAGGTGTTGCTAGCCTATCCTCTCTCCTAGGTAGCCAAACCCTCTTTTCTGGCTTTTTAGGGTCTCTGCTTTGGGGAATTCTTTAGATAACGAATGCAAGAGCTCATCAGAGTTCCTCTGCATCTCTCGCTTCACCTTCTGCCAAGGAATCGACTGCTGACTGTGCTGGAAGCCTGCAAAACTGCAACAAAGTAGCAAAGACGACTACTGCAACTCTGTAACGCTGATCCTGCCGCCTTCTCGACTGTTTTCCTGGTGGTGCATGCTGTGGGGGTAGTCTGCCTCCTCTCTGCACTAGAAGCTCCGAAGAAATCTCCTGTGGGTCGACGGAATCTTCCCCCTGCTACCGCAGGCACCAAAGAACTGCATCACCGGTCCCCTGGGTCTCCTCTCAGCATGACGAGCGAGGTCCCTTGAATCCAGCAACTGTGTCCAAGTGACTTCCACAGTCCAGTGGCTCTTCAGTCCAAGTTTGGTGGAGGTAAGTCCTTGCCTCCCCACGCCAGACTGTATTGCTGGTAACCGCGACTTTTGCAGCTACTCCGACCTCTGTGCACTTCCGGCGGAAATCCTTTGTGCACAGCCAAGCCTGGGTCCACGGCACTCTAACCTGCATTGCACGACTTTCTAAGTTGGTCTCCGGCGACGTGGGACTCCTTTGTGCAACTTCTGGTGAGCACCATTTCACTCTTCTTCGTAGTGCCTGTTCTGGCACTTCTGCGGGTGCTGCCTGCTTCTGAGAGGGCTCCTTGTCTTGCTCGATGCCCCCTCTGTCCCCGGACGCAATTGGTGACATCCTGGTCCCTCCTGGGCCACAGCAGCATCCAAAAACCCCAACCGCACGATTTGCAGCTAGCAAGGCTTGTTGGCAATCTTTTGGCGGGAAAACACTTCTGCACAACTCTCCACGGCGTGCGGAATCCATCCTCCAAAGGGGAAGTCTCTAGCCCTTGTCGTTCCTGCAGAATCCTCAGCTTCTACTGCCCAGTAGCAGCTTCTTTGCACCCACAGCTGGCATTTCCTGGGCATCTGCCCATCTCCGACTTGCTTGTGACTTTTGGACTTGGTCCCCTTGTTCCAAAGGTACCCTCGACTGGAAATCCATCGTTGTTGCATTGCTGGTTTGTGTCTTTCCTGCAGAATTCCCCTATCACGACTTCATTGTCCTTTGGGGAACTTTAGTGCACTTTGCACTCACTTTTCAGGGTCTTGGGGTGGGCTATTTTTCTAACCCTTACTATTTTCTAATAGTCCCAGCGACCCCCTACAAGGTCACATAGGATTGGGGTCCATTCGTGGTTCGCATTCCACTTTTGGAGTATATGGTTTGTGTTGCCCCTATCCCTATGTGCCCCCACTGCATCCTATTGTAACTATACATTGTTTGCACTGTTTTCTAAGACTATACTGCATATTTATGGTATTGTGTACATATATCTTGTGTATATTTGCTATCCTCATACTGAGGGTACACTCTGAGATACTTTGGCATATTGTCATAAAAATAAAGTGCCTTTATTTTTAGTATATCTGTGTATTGTGTTTTCTTATGATATTATGCAAGTGACATTTGTGGTACTGTAGGAGCTTCACTCGTCTCCTAGTTCAGCCTAAGCTGCTCTGCTAAGCTACCATTATCTATCAGCCTATGCTGCTAGACACCCTATACACTAATAAGGGATAACTGGGCCTGGTGCAAGGTGCAAGTACCCCTTGGTACTCACTACAAGCCAGTTCAGCCTCCTACATTGGCTGTGCAGCGGTGGGATAAGTGCTTTGAGACTACTTACCACTCTTGTCATTGTACTTTTCATAAGAGAAAAATATACAAAACAAGTTCAGTGTATGTACACATAACTAAAAAGTTTTGCATTTCCTCTTTTCACTCTTTTCTAAGTGCTGAAAAGTACTTCTAAACTTTTAAAAAGTTCTTAAAAAGTTTAAAACGTTTTTTTTATGTCTTTCTAAAAGTTCTTAAAAACTTTTTCTTCACTTTTTCTATCACTTGAACTCTTTCTAAAATGTCTGGCACAGGCCAAAATGTTGATCTGTCCAAACTTGCATATGATCACCTTAGCTGGAAAGGAGCAAGGAGTCTCTGTGTAGAAAGAGGTTTGAGTGTAGGGAAGAATCCTTCTTTGGAATTGTTGCTTAACATGCTTAGAGAACAAGATAAGGCCAAAAGGGCCCCATCTGTTGAAAAAGTAGCTAATGGTTCCCAATCTGATCCAGGGACTCCCCTAGAAAAAGATTCAGGAAAGAAACTTCCTAACCTGCCCATTACTAGACAGTCTAGCATAGTTGGTACTGATGTAGAGTCACACCATACAGATAGTGTTGTCTCACATCATAACAAGAGCATTCCTTCTCACCACAGTAGAAGTGAGGTTTCTTTTAACCAAGCTGTTAGGGTGCCTTCTGTAAGGGATAGGTCTCCTTCTGTCCATTCTCACCATACTTCTGTTTCAAGGCATGTCCCTCCCACCCACCCTGATGACAGATTGTTAGAAAGGGAGCTCAATAGATTGAGAGTGGAACAAACCAGACTGAAGCTCAAGAAGCAACAGCTGGATTTTGATAGACAGACTTTAGAAGTAGAGAAGGAAAGACAGAAGTTGGGTTTAGAAACCCATGGTGGCAGCAGCAGTATTCCCCATAGTCATCCTGCAAAAGAGCATGATTCGAGGAATCTGCACAAGATAGTTCCCCCTTATAAGGAGGGGGATGACATTAACAAGTGGTTTGCTGCACTTGAGAGGGCCTGTGCTGTACAGGATGTCCCTCAAAGGCAGTGGGCTGCTATCCTATGGCTATCATTTAGTGGAAAAGGTAGGGATAGGCTCCTTACTGTGAAAGAAAATGAAGCCAATGATTACAAAGTTCTTAAGAATGCACTCCTGGATGGTTATGGCTTAACCACTGAACAATACAGGATAAAGTTCAGAGAGACCAAAAAGGAGTCTTCACAAGACTGGGTTGATTTCATTGACCATTCAGTGAAGGCCTTGGAGGGGTGGTTACATGGCAGTAAAGTTACTGATTATGACAGCCTGTATAACTTGATCCTGAGAGAGCATATTCTTAATAATTGTGTGTCTGATTTGTTGCACCAGTACTTGGTGGACTCTGATCTGACCTCTCCCCAAGAATTGGGAAAGAAGGCAGACAAATGGGTCAGAACAAGGGTGAACAGAAATGTTCATACAGGGGGTGACAAAGATGGCAATAAGAAGAAGGATGGTAAGTCTTCTGACAAGGGTGGGGACAAATCTAAAAATGAGTCTTCATCAGGCCTACAAAAACACTCTGGTGGGGGTGGTGGGTCCAAATCCTCTTTAAATCAAAACAAAGAAACGAAACCATGGTGCTATTTATGTAAAATAAAAGGCCATTGGACAACAGATCCCAGTTGTCCAAAGAAAAGCACCAAGCCTCCTACCACTACAACCCCTACTGCTACACCTAGTGTCCCTACTATTAGCAGTGGTGGTGGGAGCAAACCTACTAATAGCCAATCTAAGGGAGTAGCTGGGCTCACCTTTGGTAACTTAGTTGGGGTTGGTCTGATTAGGGAGACCACAGAGGCTGTGTTAGTCTCCGAGGGGGCTATTGATTTAGCCACCTTGGTTGCTTGTCCCCTTAACATGGATAAGTACAAGCAACTACCCCTAATAAATGGTGTTGAGGTTCAGGCCTACAGGGACACAGGTGCCAGTGTCACAATGGTGATAGAGAAACTGGTCCACCCTGAACAACACCTACTTGGTCACCAGTACCAAGTAACCGATGCTCACAACAACACTCTTAGCCACCCCATGGCTGTTGTAAATCTCAACTGGGGGGGGGTTACTGGCCCAAAGAAAGTTGTGGTTGCCTCAGATTTACCTGTAGATTGTCTATTAGGGAATGATTTAGAGACATCAGCTTGGGCAGAAGTGGAGTTGGAGGCTCATGCAGCAATGCTGGGCATTCCAGGGCATATTTTTGCTTTGACAAGGGCTCAGGCCAAAAAGCAAAAAGGACAGGGTGACTTGGATCCTGGAACAATGGACCAAGTGCTCCCTAAAGCTAGGGCTAGTAGAAGTAAAGCACTACCTACTATCCCTCCCTCTATAGTGGATTCTACTTCTGAGGAAGAAGAATTTCCACCCTGTGCAGAACCTACACCAGAGGAGCTGGAAGCAGACACTGCTGAGCTTTTGGGTGAAGGGGGGCCTGCCGGGGAGGAGCTGAGTGTGGCACAGCAGACCTGTCCCACACTAGAGGGTCTAAGACAGGAAGCTGTCAAACAAGCAAATGGGGATGTCAGTGACTCTCACAGAGTTTACTGGGAGGACAACCTCTTGTACACTGAAGCAAGGGATCCAAAACCTGGAGCTGCCAGGAGATTGGTGATTCCTCAGGAGTACAGAAAGTTCCTCCTAACTCTTGCTCACGACATTCCCCTTGCTGGACATTTGGGGCAAATGAAAACTTGGGACAGGCTTGTTCCCTTGTTTCATTGGCCTAGAATGTCTGAGGACACAAAAGATTTTTGTAAGTCCTGTGAAACCTGTCAAGCCAGTGGCAAGATAGGTGGCACTCCAAGGGCACCCCTTATTCCACTGCCTGTCGTTGGGGTTCCCTTTGAAAGGGTAGGGGTTGACATAGTTGGCCCCCTTGACCCTCCTACTGCTTCAGGCAATAGGTTTATCTTGGTGGTAGTGGACCATGCCACCAGATATCCTGAAGCAATTCCTCTAAGGACCACTACAGCTCCTGCAGTAGCAAAGGCCCTCCTGGGAATCTTTTCCAGGGTGGGCTTCCCAAAAGAGGTAGTTTCAGACAGAGGAAGCAATTTCATATCTGCTTACTTGAAGGCCATGTGGAAGGAGTGTGGGGTGACATACAAGTTCACCACACCCTATCATCCACAAACAAATGGACTGGTGGAGAGATTTAACAAAACTCTCAAAGGCATGATTATGGGTCTCCCTGAAAAACTCTGCAGGAGATGGGATATCCTGTTACTATGCCTCCTTTTTGCCTACAGGGAGGTACCCCAGAAAGGAGTGGGCTTCAGCCCCTTTGAACTCCTCTTTGGACACCCTGTTAGGGGTCCACTAACACTTGTCAAGGAGGGTTGGGAACAAACTTTAAAAGCTCCAAAACAAGATATTGTGGATTATGTACTTGGCCTCAGATCAAGGATGGCTGAGTACATGAAAAAGGCCAGTAAAAACCTTCAGGCCAGCCAAGAGCTCCAGAAGCAATGGCATGATCAGAAGGCTGTTTTGGTTCAGTACCAACCAGGGCAGAAAGTGTGGGTCTTGGAGCCTGTGGCCCCAAGAGCACTCCAAGATAAATGGAGTGGACCCCACACAATTGTTGAGAAAAAGGGTGAAGTCACCTACTTAGTTGACTTAGGCACTGCCAGGAGTCCCCTTAGGGTGCTCTATGTCAATCGCCTGAAACCCTACTATGACAGGGCTGATCTCACCCTGCTCATGGCAACTGATGAGGGACAGGAAGAAGACAGTGATCCTCTTCCTGATCTCTTCTCTTCCACAGAACAAGATGCTCTGGTGGAGGGGGTAGTTTTGGCTGATTGTCTTACTGCTGAGCAGAAAGACCATTGCATAAATCTCCTGGGTCAGTTTTCTGAACTCTTCTCTACTGTGCCAGGTACCACTTCTTGGTGTGAGCACACTATAGATACTGGAGACAGCTTGCCTGTCAAAAGTAAGATCTATAGGCAGCCTGACCATGTCAGAGACTGCATAAAGCAAGAGGTGCAGAAAATGTTAGAACTGGGAGTGGTTGAGCACTCTGAAAGTCCATGGGCTTCTCTTGTGGTACTTGTACCAAAACCCCATTCCAAAGATGGAAAGAAGGAAATGCGGTTTTGTGTAGACTACAGAGGTCTCAACCAGGTAACCAAAACTGATGCTCACCCTATACCCAGGGCAGATGAGCTCATAGATACACTGGCATCTGCCAAGTATCTAAGCACTTTTGATTTGACTGCAGGGTATTGGCAGATCAAATTATCAGAAGATGCTAAACCTAAAACTGCATTTTCAACCATTGGAGGCCATTACCAATTCACAGTAATGCCTTTTGGATTGAAAAATGCACCTGCCACTTTTCAGAGGTTGGTGAACACAGTCCTGCAAGGGCTGGAAGCTTTCAGTGCAGCATATTTGGACGATATAGCTGTCTTTAGCTCCAGCTGGGATGATCACCTGGTCCACCTATGGAACGTTTTGGAGGCCCTGCAAAAGGCAGGCCTCACTATCAAGGCTTCAAAGTGCCAGATAGGGCAGGGTAAGGTGGTTTATCTGGGACACCTTGTTGGTGGGGAACAGATTGCACCACTTCAGGGGAAAATCCAAACTATTATAGATTGGGTTCCCCCTACTACTCAGACTCAGGTGAGAGCCTTCTTAGGCCTCACTGGGTATTACAGGAGGTTCATTAAGAACTATGGCTCCATTGCAGCCCCTCTTAATGACCTCACATCCAAGAAAATGCCTAGAAAGGTATTATGGACAGCAAACTGTCAGAAAGCTTTTGAGGAGCTAAAGCAGGGCATGTGCTCTGCACCTGTCCTGAAAAGCCCTTGTTACTCTAAGAAATTCTATGTCCAAACTGATGCATCTGAATTAGGAGTAGGGGCAGTCCTATCACAACTTAATTCTGAGGGCCAGGATCAACCTGTTGCTTTTATTAGTAGGAGGTTGACCCCTAGAGAAAAGCATTGGTCTGCCATTGAGAGGGAGGCCTTTGCTGTGGTCTGGGCACTGAAGAAGTTGAGGCCATACCTGTTTGGCACTCACTTCATTGTTCAGACAGACCACAAACCTCTACTTTGGCTAAAACAAATGAAAGGTGAAAATCCTAAATTGTTGAGGTGGTCCATATCCCTACAGGGAATGGACTATACAGTGGAACATAGACCTGGGAGTAGCCACTCCAATGCAGATGGACTCTCCAGATATTTCTACTTAGACAATGAAGACCCATCAGCGAATGACTAGTCTTATTGTCCTTCGTTTTGGGGGGGGGCGGGTTGTGTAGGAAAGTACCATCTTGCCTGGCATGTTACCCCCATTTTTCACTGTATATATGTTGTTTTAGTTGTATGTGTCACTGGGACCCTGCCAGCCAGGGCCCCAGTGCTCATAAGTGTGCCTGAATGTGTTACCTGTGTAGTGACTAACTGTCTCACTGAGGCTCTGCTATCCAGAACCTCAGTGGTTATGCTCTCTCATTTCTTTTAAATTGTCACTAACAGGCTAGTGACCAATTTTACCAATTTACATTGGCTTACTGGAACACCCTTATAATTCCCTAGTACAGTGGTTCCCAAACTGTGCGCCGCGGCACCCCGGTGCGCCGTTAGAAGTTGCCAGGGGCGCCACGTGCATTTTGGAAACATGCTGCATCTAGGCAGCTTTGATAAGTGTTTACAGAGTCTTATAAACGAAAGCATTATTCACAATGATCTCGTTTCTATCTGCTCCCTCGCGCACGGCCTTCACAAAATCATTCCCCTGGGAGCTCCGTCCGAAAAACAGGAAAATATTTGGAAAGAACCGAGTTGATTTGTATTTGGAAAGAACCGAGTTAATTTGCTAGAAGTCAGGGTCAAGTTGCGTGCACTCCACGGCCTTGTAGGGGAGATTTATGATGCACCATTGATGTTAAAGAAAATTTGTAATTTTTGTAGCATACCGCTAAATACAATCACATTTACATATTTAAATTTTTATTACTGAATGGTTTGCGCCTAAAAAAGAGACAGTAGTATGAAATTGTATGTAATGGGGCTATTTTTACTGATTTTAAGTATAACTACTGGAGCACATGATCTGTTTCCATGCCTCTGTATTTATTTTGTTGAACTACAAAAAACAAAAATGAGTTATTTCAGTGTTTTGGTTGGTCATGAGGCCCTTTTCTCATTATAAAGCACACCTTTCCTTTTTTCCCCATTTGTGTTTGCAAAAAGGCTATTTAAATTGTCCAAAATAAATTATAGGCCCACAGTCCTCCCTCACTTGCATGCCCAAATCAGATTACTTACTGAGTCTTACTGCCAAGGAAAGGCAATTTTCGTTGGGAGGCCAGAAAAACGGCTACGGGAGGTACAGACCGAGTGGAACTTGGAAAGCAGAGTTATCAAAAGCTGAAGGCTTTGAAATAATTTAGAAACTGCAGAGTGGGAGTGTGAACGACAGTGCTTAATTTGTAAATAAAAATGTGCCGGTGCCCAAAGCCCTCCTCTTAAACATGTGGCTGCTGCAATTAAATGTGGGAAAACGGAATACTGAGGCAGTGTAATCCTGAAGCCATCTCAAGCCTCTTCAATGATTTTACAGGGAGTGCAGAATTATTAGGCAAGTTGTATTTTTGAGGATTAATTTTATTATTGAACAACAACCATGTTCTCAATGAACCCAAAAAACTCATTAATATCAAAGCTGAATATTTTTGGAAGTAGTTTTTAGTTTGTTTTTAGTTTTAGCTATGTTAGGGGGATATCTGTGTGTGCAGGTGACTATTACTGTGCATAATTATTAGGCAACTTAACAAAAAACAAATATATACCCATTTCAATTATTTATTATTACCAGTGAAACCAATATAACATCTCAACATTCACAAATATACATTTCTGACATTCAAAAACAAAACAAAAACAAATCAGTGACCAATATAGCCACCTTTCTTTGCAAGGACACTCAAAAGCCTGCCATCCATGGATTCTGTCAGTGTTTTGATCTGTTCACCATCAACATTGCGTGCAGCAGCAACCACAGCCTCCCAGACACTGTTCAGAGAAGTGTACTGTTTTCCCTCCTTGTAAATCTCACATTTGATGATGGACCACAGGTTCTCAATGGGGTTCAGATCAGGTGAACAAGGAGGCCATGTCATTAGATTTCCTTCTTTTATACCCTTTCTTGCCAGCCACGCTGTGGAGTACTTGGACGCGTGTGATGGAGCATTGCCCTGCATGAAAATCATGTTTTTCTTGAAGGATGCAGGCTTCTTCCTGTACCACTGCTTGAAGAAGGTGTCTTCCAGGAACTGGCAGTAGGACTGGGAGTTGAGCTTGACTCCATCCTCAACCCGAAAAGGCCCCACAAGCTCATCTTTGATGATACCAGCCCAAACCAGTACTCCACCTCCACCTTGCTGGCGTCTGAGTCGGACTGGAGCTCTCTGCCCTTTACCAATCCAGCCACGGGCCCATCCATCTGGCCCATCAAGACTCACTCTCATTTTATCAGTCCATAAAACCTTAGAAAAATCAGTCTTGAGATATTTCTTGTCCCAGTCTTGACGTTTCAGCTTGTGTGTCTTGTTCAGTGGTGGTCGTCTTTCAGCCTTTCTTACCTTGGCCATGTCTCTGAGTATTGCACACCTTGTGCTTTTGGGCACTCCAGTGATGTTGCAGCTCTGAAATATGGCCAAACTGGTGGCAAGTGGCATCGTGGCAGCTGCACGCTTGACTTTTCTCAGTTCATGGGCAGTTATTTTGCGCCTTGGTTTTTCCACACGCTTCTTGCGACCCTGTTGACTATTTTGAATGAAACGCTTGATTGTTCGATGATCACGCTTCAGAAGCTTTGCAGTTTTAAGAGTGCTGCATCCCTCTGCAAGATATCTCACTATTTTTGACTTTTCTGAGCCTGTCAAGTCCTTCTTTTGACCCATTTTGCCAAAGGAAAGGAAGTTGCCTAATAATTATGCACACCTGATATAGGGTGTTGATGTCATTAGACCACACCCCTTCTCATTACAGAGATGCACATCACCTAATATGCTTAATTGGTAGTAGGCTTTCGAGCCTATACAGCTTGGAGTAAGACAACATGCATAAAGAGGATGATGTGGTCAAAATACTCATTTGCCTAATAATTCTGCACTCCCTGTAAAGCCACTCCCTGCCCCTTCAGCTCTCTCTTGGAGCTTTCTGTTTTTTCCCATTGTGATACTACTTTGTTTTTTCTCTTCTTCAGTCTTTCCCATACGTGTCTTTTGCTCGCAGTAAATGCTTGAGGCAGAAAAATAAGTGCCGCCCCTCAAAAATAAGTGCTGGTGCTGTGCACCGGAAACAAGCACAAAATAAGCACTGATGAATGAACAAGTACTGTTAAGGAGTGTTAGAGGAGAAAGTGTCCAGAATGTGTGCTCCAAAGGTGAAGTGTGAGGTGTGTGTGGTCAAGGCAAAGTAATGACGTTGTAAACTGAGAAGAAAATATGTGCATGGAGGACAGCAAGTGTGACACAGAGGGAAGATGTGGCTACATTTTTTGGACGTTCAAAAAAGGTTGCTAATTCATGGAAACATTTTTGGCCCTTAATATTGTATTGTTTCTGACTTAACTGATTAAAAAAAATTCTTAAAGTAAACAACTTATATTTTTATTTTGTTACCAATATGATAATACCTTCATCGCCTCCATCCTAATTATTTGTAGGGAAAAAAATTAAAGTACTCCTGAGGTTGGGCTTACATCGCCTACCTGAAAAAAAAGTGACATAATGGGGAGCCATGGGCAATGGCCAATATAGTTGAAGGGAGCCGCGGGTTGAAAAAGTTTGGGAACCACTGCCCTAGTATATGGTACTGAGGTGCCGAGGGTATTGGGGTTCCAGGAGATCCCTATGGGCTGCAGCATTTCTTTTGCCACCCATAGGGAGCTCTGACAATTCTTACACAGGCCTGCCACTGCAGCCTGAGTGAAATAACGTCCACGTTATTTCACAGCCATTTACCACTGCACTTAAGTAACTTATAAGTCACCTATATGTCTAACCTTTACCTGGTAAAGGTTAGGTGCAAAGTTACTTAGTGTGAGGGCACCCTGGCACTAGCCAAGGTGCCCCCACATGGTTCAGGGCAAATTCCCCGGACTTTGTGAGTGCGGGGACACCATTACACGTGTGCACTACACATAGGTCACTACCTATGTGTAGCTTCACAATGGTAACTCCGAATATGGCCATGTAACATGTCTATGATCATGGAATTGCCCCCTCTGTGCCATCCTGGCATAGTTGGCACAATCCCATGATCCCAGTGGTCTGTAGCACAGACCCTGGTACTGCCAAACTGCCTTTTCAGGGGTTTCACTGCAGCTGCTGCTGCTGCCAACCCCTCAGACAGGTTTCTGCGCTCCTGGGGTCCAGCCAGGCCTGGCCCAGGATGGCAGAACAAAGGACTTCCTCTGAGAGAGGGTGTTACACCCTCTCCCTTTGGAAAATGGTGTGAAGGCAGGGGAGGAGTAGCCTCCCCCAGCCTCTGGAAATGCTTTCATGGGCACAGATGGTGCCCATTTCTGCATAAGCCAGTCTACACCGGTTCAGGGACCCCTTAGCCCTGCTCTGGCACGAAACTGGACAAAGGAAAGGGGAGTGACCACTCCCCTGACCTGCACCTCCCCTGGGAGGTGTCCAGAACTCCCCCAGTGTGCTCCAGACCTCTGCCATCTTGGAAACAGAGGTGCTGCTGGCACACTGGACTGCTCTGAGTGGCCAGGGCCAGCAGGTGACGTCAGAGACTCCTTCTGATAGGCTCCTTCAGGTGTTGCTAGCCTATCCTCTCTCCTAGGTAGCCAAACCCTCTTTTCTGGCTATTTAGGGTCTCTGCTTTGGGGAATTCTTTAGATAACGAATGCAACAGCTCATCAGAGTTCCTCTGCATCTCTCTCTTTACCTTCTGCGAAGGAATCGACTGCTGACCGCGCTGGAAGCCTGCAAAACTGCAACAAAGTAGCAAAGACGACTACTGCAACTCTGTAACGCTGATCCTGCCGCCTTCTCGACTGTTTTCCTGGTGGTGCATGCTGTGGGGGTAGTCTGCCTCCTCTCTGCACTAGAAGCTCCGAAGAAATCTCCCGTGGGTCGACGGAATCTTCCCCCTGCTACCGCAGGCACCAAGGAACTGCATCACCGGTCCCCTGGGTCTCCTCTCAGCACAACGAGCGAGGTCCCTTGAATCCAGCAACTGTGTCCAAGTGACTCCCACAGTCCAGTGGCTCTTCAGTCCAAGTTTGGTGGAGGTAAGTCCTTGCCTCCCCACGTCAGACTGCATTGCTGGGAACCGCGACTTTTGCAGCTACTCCGGCCTCTGTGCACTTCCGGCGGAAATCCTTTGTGCACTGCCAAGCCTGGGTCCACGGCACTCTAACCTGCATTGCACAACTTTCTAAGTTGGTCTCCGGCGACGTGGGACTCCTTTGTGCAACTTCGGGTGAGCACCGTTTCACTCTTCTTCATAGTGCCTGGTCCGGCACTTCTGCGGGTGCTGCCTGCTTCTGAGAGGGCTCCTTGTCTTGCTCGACGCCCCCTCTGTCCCCAAACGCAATTGGCGACATCCTGGTCCCTCCTGGGCCACAGCAGCATCCAAAAACCCCAACTGCACGATTTGCAGCTAGCAAGGCTTGTTGCCGGTCTTTCGGCGGGAAAACACTTCTGCACAACTCTCCACGGCGTGGGGGATCCGTCCTCCAAAGGGGAAGTCTCTAGCCCTTGTTGTTCCTGCAGAATCCTCAGCTTCTACTGTCCAGTAGCAGCTTCTTTGCACCCACAGCTGGCATTTCCTCGGCATCTGCCCATCTCCGACTTGCTTGTGACTTTTGGACTTGGTCCCCTTGTTCCACAGGTACCCTCGACTGGAAATCCATCGTTGTTGCATTGCTGGTTTGTGTCTTTCCTGCAGAATTCCCCTATCACGACTTCTTTGTCCTTTGGGGAACTTTAGTGCACTTTGCACTCACTTTTCAGGGTCTTGGGGTGGGCTATTTTTCTAACCCTTACTATTTTCTAATAGTCCCAGCGACCCCCTACAAGGTCACATAGGTTTGGGATCCATTTGTGGTTCGCATTCCACTTTTGGAGTATATGGTTTGTGTTGCCCCTATCCCTATATGCCCTCACTGCATCCTATTGTAACTATAGATTGTTTGCACTGTTTTCTAAGACTAAACTGCATATTTTTGGTATTGTGTACATATATCTTGTGTATATTTGCTATCCTCATACTGAGGGTACACTCTGAGATACTTTGGCATATTGTCATAAAAATAAAGTACCTTTATTTTTAGTATATCTGTGTATTGTGTTTTCTTATGATATTGTGCAAGTGACATTTGTGGTACTGTAGGAGCTTCACTCGTCTCCTAGTTCAGCCTAAGCTGCTCTGCTAAGCTACCATTATTTATCAGCCTATGCTGCTAGACACCCTATACACTAATAAGGGATAACTGGGCCTGGTGCAAGGTGCAAGTACCCCTTGGTACTCACTACAAGCCAGTCCAGCCTCCTACACCCATACACAAGGACATCAGCCTGGTATACACAAACCCCCTCTAAACCTCTCAGGATCCTCTCCATAACCCTCTGAAATACAGAAGCCGCTGAGATTAATCCAAACGGAAATCTGGTATACCTAAACGTGCCAAATGGTGTTATGAAGGCTGTGAGATCCATAGAATCTTCATTAAGTTGAATTTGATGATATGCTGAAGCCAGATCGATAGTGCTAAACACTTTTGCATCCCCCATCATCATGAGCAATTGGGCTGTCTGAGGTCAGCACATAATCTGAGTGAACCATTGGACTTCCTGGTCGTAGCTACTGGGGCCAACCAAGCAGTGCTTTCAACCTCTTGAATGATGCCTTGTGACTTGAGTCTATTCAATTCACTTAACATTTCTTCTCTGACATTAACCGGGAGATCTCTAGCCTTGCTACAGAAAGGAATTGACCCTGGAACAACCTTGATGTTATGGCGATAATTTTTTAAGCATCCCAACTCATATCTGAAAACAGACGGAAACTCTTGAGACAAGACTTGTTGCAAATTGAAATCAGTGTCGGAAACCTGATGTGACACAGACTTAACATAAGGAATGTCTTTGAGTATAATGGGATCATCAATATTAGGATCCAACATAACTCCTAGGTCCTTTTTATGCCACCAGCTTATGATACTGTCCCCCTTTTTAGACACATCAATCTTCCCAGACTTAAAACAACCTTTGTATTCAATTAGACCTATAAAGTATCCATGTAAATGAATTACTTCACTCTCATAAGCACATGGTCTGATGTCAGGTTTGAGAAGAGTGACATTACCTTTCAGACAACGAGAGAAAAAATCATTGGAGACAATGGTAATTTTAGCCCCAGAATCAAAAAAACTTGGGTCTCCATTCTTCCACTGTAGGAGTCTGGCTTATAGTGGGTCCCTTGTGGTACTTACACCTTGTGCCAGGTCCAGTTATCCCTTATTAGTAGATTAGAAGTGTTCTAGCAGCTTAGGCTGATAGAGGTAGCTATAGCAGAGCAGCTTAGGCTGAACTAGGAGACATGCAAAGCTCCTACTATACCACTTATATCATATAGCACTATATCATAAGAAACACAATACTCAGAGTTACTAAAAATAAAGGTACTTTATTTTAGTGACAATATGCCAAAAGTATCTCAGAGGATATACTCCCTTAGGAGGGAAGTAAAATACACAAAATATACACACAAACCAAAATCAGGTAAATAAACAGTTAGAAAAGTAGTGCAAACACTGTAGAACACAATATAATGCAATAGCAGACAATAGGCCTAGGGGCAACACAAACCATAAACTCCAAAAGTGGAATGTGAACCACAAATGGACCCCAGGCCTAGTGTAGTGTGTAGAGGGTCGCTGGGAGTGTAAGAAAACACTAAGGGTGTCCAAGATACCCCACCCCAAGACCCTGAAAAGTAGGAGTAAAGTTACCCTACTACACCAAAAAGACAGTAAAGTCGAGATAGGGGATTCTGCAAAGACAACAACTGACTGCAAAGCACTGAAGACGGATTCCTGGACCTGAGGACCTGCAAACAAAGGGGACCGAGTCCAAGAGACACACAAGTGTCCAGGGGGTGCAGGAACCCACTAAACCCCGGATGAAGGTGTAAAAGGGCTGCCTCTGGGTGGAAGAAGCCAAAGATTCTGCAACAACGGAAGGTGCCAGGAACTTCTCCTTTGGTCAGAAGATGTGCCACGGCATGCTGGATGATGCAGAGTTGTTTCCACGCAGAAATACCACAAACAAGCCTTGCTAGCTGCAAGAGTCATGGTTGGAGTTTTTGGGTGCTGCCAGGGCCCAGGAAGGACCAAGAGGTTGCCCCTTGGAGGAGGAGACAGAGAGGGCGCTCAGCAACACAGAGAGTTCCAGTCATAGTGCAAGGGATTAAAATTAAAACTGTAACTCTCACTAGCACAGAGGAGGTCTCAAGAAGCTTATTTTTTACCATATGTTAGTGGTTCGGCTGTTTCTATCTTGAATTCTGGAATTTAACTTTTCATTTTTGTATCATATATGCAGCAGTACTAGATCCAAATGAAAAGAATAAATCAAATGGCGTATAAGATTGGGAACTATAAAAACTCAAATTTTAAACAGCCTTTTCAGCTCAGGGGTGAATTCAACCTTCTTTGATGCAGCCTCACGTGCTTTGGTTTGTTTCTACAGTGCTCTGCTGCCCTTTTAGTTCTGACTTGTGATTTATAAAGCTGTCATATAAAAGGTACATCTATTTCAAATCAACTTTATTTCCCTATAGCAAGTCGCATCATTTTTAGCATAGCGATGGCCTTACTGCGCCACCCCAAGTGCCTTCCTGCACCACCTCAGGTGCCTTGCTGCGCCACCCTGCACCACCAGAAAAAAGAAGAAATGTGCCATATCTACAAGATACATTGCATTTCCGTCCTCGCCCCTGCACTGGCTGTGAGAAACTTGGCTGTTTGCAGAGGCCCCTAACTTTGTGCCCCCATTTTTCGCTTTTTGCTGTTGTTTTCCTGACTCTGATGGTGTCCTGGGTACTGCTAACCAGTCCCAGGGCCTGTGCTCTGTGTAAAATGAGTATGTAAATTAGGCTAATTATAATTGGCTATGTCAACCCTCCTATAAGTCCCTAGTATATTGTAGGGCATGTAGGTTTAGGGACCCCAGAATAGGTGGTGAGCCCATAGGTACACTGTTGAGGTGTCCCGGGTCATTTTAAAGGCAGGCCTGCCTTGGTGGCTGCTTTTAAATTAAAGTTATATGCAAACTCGACTTTGGAATGAGAAGTACTTCCAAAGTCTTAAACTACCTTGTATTTAAATATATGTCACCCCTAAGGTGTACCCTAAGTGTTAGTAGGGTTGGGTGCATGTACCTATAAGCAGGAACCTTATAAAAATAGTTTTATAAGCCCTGGTGAAGTAAAATAGCCAAATTTGTTTTCCCTCACAATGGCCTCCATAGGCTAAAATGGGGAGACTGTATTTTAATTAACAAAGTCCCCATAAAAGACAAATACCTTGGGTTTGGTATCAAATTAATTGTTATAATAAACATGCCATTGTTGGATTTAATATAACTAGTTCAGGTAAAGAGTTTTAAAACTCTACCTGAACGTTACCAACTTCAACTCTGTAGTACCCTTCTCTGATTGGCCAGCCTCTGGCAGTCTGGCCAGTCTGGCCAGTCTGCCTTGATGAGGTGTGAAGTGACCTGGGCTGAACACAAAGGATGTGCCTGGGGGTGGAGATCTGCCTCGGCAGATGGTGAAACAGGACGGGGGACAAGCTAAATTGGTCTTCAAAGGCATGGAAGGACATTTGGAGCAGCTCAGGACCTCCCTAACTTCCTGCAACTCCAGACAATTAGGTGCCCTCTTGATTAGATTAGGAGAGGGGGTTGTTTAGGATTTTTAGCCACACCAGTGGGTGGGCTCAGCCTAATCTAACCTCCAAAAATCACTTTCAGCCATGATGGATTTCTGAAGAATGTTGCTCCTTGATTTTTGCCACACTTTATAGGAAGTGGTCATCAAAGGGGGAAGGAGCCTGCCTGTGATTGGACACCCAGGACCCCCCTGTTTTCCACTCCAGGAGCAAGGATAAATATGGCAGAGCTGCACCCATACCTCAGATCCCTACAAGGGACAAGACAAGGAAGAAGAAGGATTGCCCTGCTGGACCCCTGACCTGCACCTGGACACTGCACTCTGTAGGACTGCACCATTTGCTTGGGTTTCACCATTTAAAGGACTTTGCGTGTCTTCTACTGCCTCAAGAAGGGACTCCATGTTTGCTATAGGTACGAAGGAGATGCCCAGAGTCCCCTGCATAAAGTCCTGCAAGCATAAGCCAGCTGATCAGCATCCAGTGCCCATTTGAGGATTCTGACCAGGTGCATTCTGAGAACTGTAGTCCCAAATCCCAAGGAGCAACTCAGAGCTTCTGGAACCTTGGATCAAGTTGTGGACACTTCAAGGACCCAAAAAGGACCTCTGGAAGAAGATCCAGAAATTTGGAGACGTTTGGAGCAACACCATAAGTCGAATAGGTGCATTGTGAGAGTTGTAGTCCCTGACCCCAAGAGGCAAACCAGAGCCTCTGAACCCTTGGCTGGTGCTGTGGACCACTTTCCTAAATCAAGAAACACTTTTGGAAGTAAGTGTGACAGTGTTACCTCGTGGGTGGCCTAAACTCTGGACTTTGTCCCTTTCCAGTGGGACCTTTTTTAACCCTGTGACTGCTAGTTGCTTCTCTGCAGCACACATAGAAAGAGGAAAAAACGTGGAGAGATAAATATATTGCTCGCCAGTGTGTCACTCTTACACTACCCTGGGGTGGCTAGGCTTTTGACGTATTCCCAGGTTTACAAAACCTTGCAAATATGGGAATGTGTCAAAATCCATGGCTGTTGCTTGGGAACAAGGAGAAGCACTCCAGATGAATTATAATCAACAGTCGCTGTATCATATATTTGCAATTACAATGTCTTTAATTCTCTGCGGTTATGGTAGCAGACACATCCACATCTAAGTCCATCAATAACTTCAAAAAGACATCCAATAAGATTTTTTAATCATTTTATTCTTCATTCTTCCTTTTTTTTTTTTATTGTTTGTATTGAACTTTTGGAAACTGTAACAAAAACAGTAACAGTACAGTGCAGGCCATGCAATACAAAATATTCATACTGTATTCCAGTACAATAGTAGTATCGAGCATGTACCAAACAGAGGCCAATCTCATCCAGTATACGGGTGAAGCCCCACCACCCCTCTGCCCACCATAAAACACATGAAACCAATCACAATGTGTATGCTATGAAAGATGGGTAAATGGCATTACCACAGTTGATCGTCACCAGTTCAATAGGCTCATTGTGAGACGTCCCCACCCTCATCTTCCGTGTTGTCTACAGAGCACCCACCTTCCACATCTGAGAACCGATCCAGTAATGTGCCCCAAACCTCCAGGTCTATGAGTGCCTTGTCATCACTACGTGTACAGCGCATATGTTGCTCCTCAGCCACACCCCACTCCATGAGGTCCTGTATCCAATCCGGGAGCACTGGACTCCGACTGCTCATCCATCCAATCGCTACCCTGCGCCTAGCCAGTACCAACGCCAGCTGGGCTAACTTATATGGAATATTCCGACCCCGAGGCTTCTGAGCCACACCCAATAGACAGGCCATTGGTGTTGCCTCTGTCCCCAAACCTGTCACTTCCTTTACTTTCACCACCACTTTGTGCCAAAAATTGTTCACCATCCTACAAGTCCAAGCCAGATGCAAGAAGGAAACGTCCAGCACACCACATCTTGGACACCCTGTTTTACGCCCCGGGTCAATCTGATTTAAACGACTGGGCGTGAGATACGTCCTGTGTATAAAGTTAAAGTGCAGTAATTTAAATCTATTATTACAAGACACTCTACGCACCATGGACAGAGCTAGATCCCAATCAGAATCCGACATGGGTGCCCCCAGGTCTCTCTCCCAGGCCCTGCGACTCACTCCCACTACTTTCGACTGGTCCTCCCGGAGTGCTTTATAAAACGGGGTGATCAAATGCAACCCATCACCCCAGTTAATCAGACCGTGTAGGATCGAGGAAGCAGCAGGAGCCACTGGGAAACTACTCCATATCTCACGTGCCAGACTTTCGAGCTTAGCGTATTGGAGGAATTGACCAGATCCCACACCGAACAAGTCCCTGGCCTCAGTAAAAGAAATGAACTCCCCACTGGGGTAAAGATCCCAGCTACTTCTCACCCTCCCAGTGTCCAGGCCTCCACAGACATGAAGTGTTCCATTTCCCAAAAGAGCAAAAGATCCCATATTCTCAGTTCCCGGTCGAAGGGGGCCCGTCGAAGCACACATTTAACTGCTTGCTTCCAGATCCCTGCAGTGAACCTCGCCAAATGGGGAACAACAGTAGTAGACCTGCCCCCCCCATCAAAAGATACACCAGTTCCTGCCTATCCAATACACCAGTAAACTCCCAATTAACGGTATCTGTCATTCATTTAGCCGCGAATTGAAGATGCGCTGCATAATAATAATGCCTGATATTGGGAATCGCCAGCCCACCTCCCTCAAGATCACCCTGCAGAACCGACAAAGCCACTCTTCTACGTCTCCCAGCCCATACCAAAGAAATTAAGAGGCTGTCCAACCTACGGAAGAATCGAGCAGTCAATGGATACATGGAGTTCTGAACCAAATAAAGGCACCGTGGCAGAAAGACCATCTTGGCCACCGTAGTCCTACCCAGAACAGATAAAAGTTAATTTATTCCAGAAAGATACCGAGCGCTCCAAACCAGTCACCACCTGCTCAACATTATGGGGGTCATTACAACATTGCCGGTAAAAGCCGCTTACCGCCGTGCAGAAGACCGCCAACACACCGCCGCGGCCACGGAATTCCGCCACTGTCATTATGACCCACAGCTCGGAATCCGCCAAAATTTAGACACCCACACAAGTCCGCCACACCAAAGGTCAGTGATAAACTGGTGAAAACAAAACCTCCACCGTCACGCCAACAGGAATACACCCACACTATCACGACCCACGAATCCACGCAGCGGTCTTTCAACCGCGGTATTCCATTGGCAGTACACACCGCCGCGCTCAAAATACACACACATTTACAAAAAACTACCACATTGGACAATTTGAAATACACAGACCTGATACACATACACACACCACTCCCACACACCCAATACAATATAAAACACACACCCACATCACCCACAAACCCCTACTACCAAAAATTCTGAAAGAAGGCCAGAGAGAGACACCACAATCTACAAACAAGCATCCACAGGCACTCAACACCATCATCCACATAACATCCATGCACCTCACACAACACACTACTAAATATCACCCCACACATAACAACACACACCAACCCACACATCACTCACACCACCCCATGGCACGGCAAAGACACCCCAGGTTTTCTGAGGAGGAGCTCAGGGTCATGGTGGAGGAAATCATCCGGGTAGAGCCACAGCTATTCGGAGCACAGGTGCAGCACACCTCCATAGCTAGGAAGTCTGAGCTATGGCGAAAAATAGTGGACAGGGTCAATGCAGTGGGACAGCACCCAAGAAATAGGGATGACATCAGGAAGAGGTGGAATGACCTACGGGGGTAGGTGCGTTCCGTGGTCTCAAGACACCACCTTGCGGTTCAGAGGACTGGCGGCAGACCCCCACCTCCTCCCCCAGAACTAACAACATGGGAGGAGCAAGTCTTGGCTATTCTGCATCCTGAGGGCCTGGCTGGAGGAATGGACTATGGTAAGTCAAATCTTTAATACTATATCCCCACCCTACCTGCATGCCATCACATACCCCCACCCTCGCCCCCATCACTCCAACTCTTCACAAATGTCCCAATATCACAAACCACCCATCCCAACACCAAGCCCTGCATGCAAAAACAAAGCATGGACACCCATCACCAAAGCATGGCCACTGCACATACCCATACACCCCCCTAAACCATCATCACACCAGGTCCCACACAGGAATGCAAGCACTGGGGTACACGGTCACCCACCCATTGCACACCATGGCACACACAGATGCAATAATCATGCTTTTACATTCCTGCAGGACCCCTACCCAATGTCACCGGACAGGAGGGTCCAGACATGTCCACACCACCAACAGAAGAGGCCCACAGTGATGACAGCAGCTCTGTCCAACTGGATCTAGACGGCCAGCCCGGCCCATCTGGGTCTCTGGACAGTCGGTTCCCCTGACACAGTCACAGGCCACCACAGAGCTTCCCCCTCTGGAAACACCAGCACAGCACCCACCCAGCGGGCCCATACCTCTGTCCCCAGGACACGTCAATCAGCAGTGTGTCCACCACTACAGGGAACCCAGGATAACCCAACAGGGACCTGGGGGCAGTGGCAGTGGGAACACGGTTCAGGGGACAGAGGCCCAGGGAAACAGGGGAACTGGGAGGGCTGCTGTGCGACAGTGGGAGGACAGGCCCAGGGAACCCACTCTCCACGAGGCCCTCTCCAACATCATAGGAGCCTACCATCATTCCCAGGAGACGATGGCAACGGTACTGGCCAAGTTTCAGGAGACCCAGCGGCTGCAGGAGGAACAGTATTTGGGCTTCAGGGAGGAACTCAAATCCAGAAATTCCACCCTGGGCACCATTGTAGGGGTGCTGAAGGAAGTCCTCAACACCAGGAGGGACACTGCGGCACAACAAGGGGCCCCTGACACTAGCCTGGACGATGAACTGCCCACCACCTCCACCGGCGCTAGTGGACAGCAGGCACCGCCACAGGACCACCACACCAGCACCCCACCCCCTGCAGATGGAGAACCACCCCGCAAACCGTCCCTGAGATCCTGGACAAAGACAGAGAACGATGCCAAGACCCCCGCCAAGAAATGAGACCACCCTGATTGTCATCCTTTTGTCACTCCTTGTCATCCTGTCCATCCTCAAACTGCCCCAGCTCCACTTCATATGCCCTTTTGGACAATGCATCTGTAAGACTAATAGCTTGGACTCTGCCATGGACATTCCTCCACCATCACCCCCTCACCAGTTTACAACCCCCTCCAATATTGAGCACTTAAATAAACACCCTTAAAGCACAAAACAATCTGGAGTCTGTCTGAGATTTCGAATTAGTTTATTAGCAATTACAGTGACAAAATGCACTTTCAAATGTAATGTCAACATACCTACGTCACACAGCTCTAGTCTATGAGGAAACAAAGCAGATGTCACATAGTGGGACCCACATCTGTGAAATCGTAAGGGAAATTGAAAACCTCAGTGACCATACACTGGGTGAAAAGGACAGACATTAGAGAGGTATTAGTATTAAAGTACATTTAGCAGACAGGTTTGTCTTCTTACCTGTGTCTCACTGGAAGTATTGCAGGATCACCGAGTTACTGTTGTCGATGTCCTCTTCTTCTGCTTCCTCGTCTTCACTGTCCACAGGCTCCACAGCTGCCACAACTCCTCCATCTGGACCATCCTCCTGCAGAAAAGGCACCTGTCGTCGCAAAGCCAAGTTGTGAAGCATACTGCAGGCCACTATGATCTGGCACACCTTCTTTGGTGAGTAGAATAGGGAACCACCTGTCATATGTAGGCACCGGAACCTGGCCTTCAGGAGGATGAAGGTCCACTCTATAATCCTCCTAGTTCACCCATGGGCCTCATTGTAGCGTTCCTCTGCCCTTGTCCTGGGATTCCTCACTGGGGTCAGTAGCCATGACAGGTTGGGGTAACCAGAGTCACCTGCAAATGGCGAGGGACAACTGTTAGACACACACTAACTCTTATAGATATCCCCAGACGCAGACAACTATTCCCACTGATTTGGTTCCAGGTGCTCACCTAATAGCCACACACAATGCCTCTGGAGTTGCCCCATCACATAAGAGATGCTGCTATTCCGCAGGATGTAAGCGTCATGTACTGAGCCAGGGAATTTGGCATTAACATGGGAGATGTACTAGTCTGCCAAACACACCATCTGCACATTCATCGAATGGTAACTCTTCCGGTTTCTGTACACCTATTCACTCCTGCGGGGGGACCAAGGCCACATGTGTCCCATCAATGGACCTATGATGTTGGGGATATGTCCCAGGGCATAGAAGTCACCTTTCACTGTAGGCAAATCCTCCACCTGATGGAAATCGGTGTAGCTCTGCATGTGTTTCAGCAGCGCAGACAACACTCTGGACAACACGTTGGAAAACATAGGCTGGGACATCCCTGATTCTATGGCCACTGTTGTTTGAAATGACCCACTTGCAAGGAAATGGAGTACTGACAGCACCTGCACTTGAGGGGGGATTCCTGTGGGATGGCGGATAGCTAACATAAGGTCTGGCTCCAACTGGGCACACAGTGCCAGGATTGTGGCACGATCAAGCCTGTAGGTGATGATCACATGTCTTTCCTCCATTGTCGACAGGTCCACCAGTGGTCAGTACACCAGAGGATACTGCCATCTCTGAGGTACGTAAACACAGCTTACTCAGAAAACGATTCATAAACCGAAATTTGCATGTATGAGTGTTGCGCCAAGGCCTAGGTATGTGTGACGCAGTTAAAAATAAAGCCATGTGGGCCCCTGAAATGGCGGCTGCCTGACCTGTAAAGTGGGACAATGGGATATGAGGTAACTGCGCTGGCGTTGTACAGCATCGCGGTAGGCGGTCGAAGACCGCGCCGCAATTCTGCATTGGTTAACATTGGACCCTATGGATCCCAGGAGCCAATGACGATGTACACTGGTGGTGACGGTACGCACCGCCGTGGACATGACCGCCATTTTCTATCTGTTCAAACACTCGATACCTGATCTTCGACAGGAGAGGACCTACACTGCGAGTGCTGCTGTGACCTCAGTCTGGAAGAGACAATGGCTCGTGCGTCTGGGGTAAGGGCCCCTGCCTTCAGCACGGAGGAGTTGGAGAAACTCGTGGATGGGGTCCTCCCCCAGTACACACTACTCTGCGGTCCTCCAGACAAACAGGTAAGTACACTGGGAGCATGCTGTATGGGCAATGCCTGTGTGGAGTGGTGTGGATGAAAGATGGGGGGGGAGAATGAGGCGTGCATGAAACGACGGTGAGTGCATGTGCCACATGGCAAGGGTAGGGATGCGGGCCAATGACTGTGATGGTGCAGTTGGTAATAACTTCTCTTTTTCCCCAGTACAATTCCTGTAGGTCAGCGCCCACCAGAGGAAGGATATTTGGCGTGCCATCGCCAAGGATGTCCGGACTCTGGGGGCCTACCACAGACCGAGCACCCACTGCCGGAAAAGATGGGAGGACATTTGCCCCTGGAGCAAGAAGATGGCAGAGGCCCAGCTGGGGATGGCCTCCCAATGTGGGAGGGGTGCCCAGCGCACCATGACCCCCCTGATGTTCAGGATCCTGGCGGTGGCGTACCCGGAGCTTGAGGGCATCACAGCAGCAACAAGGAGGTGAGTACACTCTCATTAAGCTGATTCAGCACGCATTGTAGGTGTCTGGGCGGGGGAGATGGGCTGTGGGTTCCCTTAGGCCAAGGCGAATTTGCTAGTTAAGTCTCCTTTTTCAGGCAGACCCTGTGGCACCCCACCCCACCTGGGTATAGTGACAACTACAACTAGTCAGGCTCCTGTGACATCCATGTGTGCAGAAATCGGCCATAGCCTTGTAAGCCATGTCCCAGGGATTGAATAGTGGACCCCAAGAGCGCGGCGTAGTGCAGGGGGCTTCTGTGTCTGTCGTGTCCACCAACGGTGGTCTCCCTGTACTTGTGTGCATTAGCATCATCAGGCGGAGGAGCAGTGGCACCGGAGCAGGAGGGAGCTGCATCCCACATGGCCCTGGAGGGCGAGACTACGGACTCCGAATTCACCAGTGGGACAGAGGGCAAGGGGAGCTCCACGGCGGGGACAGGAGCTGACACCAGCGGTACGGACTCCTCCTCCAATGGGAGCTCCCTTGCGGTGGTGGGCCCATCTGTGCCTCCCGCATCTACAGGTACAGCCTCCACCCCCCCTCCAACACCGCCCTCCCAGCAGCCCCTCAGCCTTTGCCCTGTGCCCGCTCACCCAGGAGGGTGGGCATCACCTTCACCCCAGGCACCTCAGCCCCTGCCCCTGTCACCCCTGCTGCCCTCAGTGAGGAGGCCATTGACCTCCTCAGGTCCCTCACTGTTGGGTAGTCTACCATTTTGAATGCCATCCAGGGTGTAGAGAGGCAGTTGCAACAAACCAATGCATTCCTGGAGGGCATTCATTCTGGTCAGGCAGCCCTTCAGCGAGCTTTTCAGACTCTGGCCTCAGCACTGATGGCAGCCATTGTCCCTGTCTCTAGCCTCCCCCCTCCAACTTCCTCCACTCAGACCCACACCCCTGTACCTCAGCCTATCCCAAACACAGCATCAGACCAGCATGCACACACCTCAACACACAAAGGAAGTTCTGGCAAACATAGGCACCATACATCCCACAGGCACTCACGCAAGCATCAGACACGTGCAGACATACCAACATCCACTGCCTTCACTGTGTCCCCCTCCTCCTCATCCCCCTCATCCTTCCCTGTCTCGTCTCCCCTCACACCTGCATGCACTACATCTTCAGCCACTACGTCCATCACCAGCACACCCACCACCACACCCAGCTCACGTGCAGTCACCACCCCCACTACCATTCACACATCCCCTGTGTCCTCTCCCAGTGTGTCTGTGAGGCCACCTCCCAAGGTACACAAACGCAGCCACACACCCACCCAACAGCCATCCACCTCACAACAGCCTCCAGCCCATGCACCTTCACTCAAAGTCAGCAAACGTACACCTCCTACGACCACTACCTCTTCCTCCACTTCCAAACCCCCTCCATCTACCTGTCCCAGTGTTCCTAAGGAACTTTTCCTGGCCACCCTTGACCTCTTTTCCTCACCTCCCCCACCGCGTCAGTCTCCTAGGGCCCGACTCTCCAAGTCCCAACCTAGCACCTCAGCCACAACATCGGCGGGACCAGTGGTGCCAGTAGTCACCGGATTATGGAGTGCACCATGCAGCAAGGCAGGCAGTGTGGCAAGGAGCCACAGCACAGACAGTCCCCCACCTGTCAAGCATCAAAAGTTGGCCAGTGCCCGGCGGGAGATGGGGAAGACACGAGCCACCAAGCCGCTCCCAGGGGTACAGTTGGGATTGTGGAGTCAGCTGCGACACCTTCCAAGGTGGGGAAGGGGCACAGGAAAACTGGCAAGTCTGGGAAGATCAGCATGGCGGACAAGACCGCCATCAGCCCCGCTACCCAGGAGGCGACCGTCAGCAGCCCAATGCCCCAGACAGGACCGTCAGCAGCAGCCCCGTTGCCCAGGAGGTGACCGCCAGCAGCCCCACTGCCACAGACAGGACCGCCAGCAGCTAAACCGCTGCCAAGGACACCACCGCCACAAGCACCGCTGCCAAGGACACCGCCTCCACAAGCACCGCTGCCAAGGACACCACCGCCACAAGCACCGCTGCCAAAGACACCGCCGCCACAAGCACCGCTGCTAAGGACACCGCCGCCACAAGCACTGCAGGGCCATGAGCGCCAAAAGCTCTGACGCTACTGAGGCCGCCACGAGCAGGATGAAGCACTCTGGGCACAAAGCCCCCTCCAGAACCAGTGGAGACTGTTATCCACTACCTCAGACCTTGGCAGGATGAAGCACTCTGGGCACAAGGCCCCCTCCAGAACCAGTGGAGATTGACATCCACTTGAGAGACTGTGGCTTTGCACTCCCCAGGATATAGCAGTGGGCAAACCACCCACTGTAGAGACTTGAGAGACTGTGGCTTTGCACTCCCCAGGATTGAACCGTGGGCATGGGACCCCCTTGTGGATTTGGCGTAGTGCACTCAACCGGCTGAGGTGCCCACCCTTTCCCTTCCCCCTGAGGTGCCTGTTTTATTTCTATCTGATGCCCCTGCAGTGTTCTCTCCGCCTTGTTCGGGTATCTTGTGTGGGCCTCGCCCATGCCTTTTGGGCCCAGTGATCCACGGACTATGATGGTGGACTCCCTTGGACTTGTGTTCCTGGTGTATTTAATTGTATATAGTATAAATGTATATATTTGTAAATATTTTGGATGTATGTAATTGAATATATCACAAATTTTCGACTCATTTCCTTTTGTCCTTGCATTCTTCCAGGGGGGATTGGGGGTGTAACTGTGATGTATCATGATGTATTAGCGTGTGTGTTGTAGTGGGTGAGGGTGGGGGTGTTGCGTGTGTGTGTCACTGTTTTTTCACTCCCCTGTGTCAAAGGTCCAGTACTCACCGTGGTCTTCGCCACCGGTGTTCATGTTTCTGGTAGAGGAAGATAAAGGCTGGAAAAATCTGGAGCTCTGGTTCCATGGCGTCCTGGTTCCTCGTGGGGTGTGCAGAGGTGAGCGTTTTCCCTTCGATGTCCTGTTTCCGCCGTGTTTTTGTTCGCAGTGAATCCGCCCTGGAAAAGGTGGCGGATTGTAATTCTGTGGGTGGTACATTGTCCTCCGCCTATCTGTTGGTGGTGACCGCCGCTGTGTTTGTTTGTACCGCTGTGGTGGTCGGAGTGTTAAAGTGGCTGTCTATGTTGGCGGTTTCCGCCACGGTCGTAATTCCATTTTTTTTACCGCCGGCCTGTTGGCGGTCTTACTGCCGCTTTAACACCGACCGCCAGGGTTGTAATGACCACCTCTGTGTATTATGTGCAGCCATAGTGTCCGTGACCCAGATGCCCAAGTAACGGAAACTCTAAATTTCCCATCGGAGGGAAGTCTCTGGCAAGTCAGCCCGGGGGATACCACAGAGCGACCCAAGGGGGAATAGATGCAATTTTTTATGATTAACCCTGAGGTCAGAAACCACCCCAAACGCGTTAATCCTCTGTAACAACAGCGGAACCGAGACACTAGGTTCCCGGAGATACACCAGGGCATAATCAGCATACAGAGAAACCACATGGGTGACCTGCCTCACCCTGATCCCCCATGGGGCCAAACCCTCCTGAAGCCATATCGCCAACGGCTCCACAGTGAGAGCATTCCCTCTTCCTTTTAATCTTAAATGTACAACCTGTCAGCCTAGCAAACATGTTTCATCCCTTCCATGGGACTTCATAAGTGCTGTAGAAACATATACAAACATATACAAACAATATTTACAAATAAAAACTCAAAGCAAAAATTTCATATACTTCAATACAGAGTGATCAATATACCCAAATGTACTGAAGTTGCACAAATTAATCAATACCATCATCTTGTTATGTCGATAGAACAATAATCCTTCATAAAAATAGATTTCAAACGTTTTTCTAAATGTTTTGATTTTAAAAAATGCCTTATCCATGACCGTTCATACCGTGTGAGTGGGCCCATTTACACATCTCATTCATCATAATTGATGAATTCCTTCTACTCATTAAGACATTTTAATACAATATCTAAATAAGTAATACATTTACTTATGGGGGTTACAACAACATGAAATTTAATTTTTCCTGTTTATATCAATTCATGAATGTATTCTGACACAGTCAAAACACAGTAGAATCCATCTGCTTACATAAGTTTATTTACAATATATGTCCAAAACAGAAGAGGAGAAAATCAGACTTGTCCCAGCCGCTAATGATTGTAAAGTCAAATACCGTATTGTATTCAAGGCCTACTTCTAAACCTTAAACACAGAATCAAATATATTCTCCTTTAAATAATCAAGCCGTGAACTTGCAATTATTGCCATCATCAATCTAAAATAGATCAATATAGGTCATTATTACCAAGCTTATATTGCAGAGACACGCAGACCATGGGTGATATTGTTAGAGAAACTTTACGTACACAACAAAAGGGCTACCACCAAGTAGTAACTCACAAACATTCTAGGGTTTATTATGAGTCTGGTGGCCCAAAGACCGCCAGACTCGCTGTGGTGGTCAGACCGCCACACTCCAGGCAGTCCAACCACCACATTACGACTCTGGCAATCGGACCGTCGAGAGACTTCCGTCAACTCCAGGAGCATGGTTCTCAATGGGCTGACGCGGTCAGCCAGGGTGACGCTGAACTGCTGATCACGACTCCTGTTTCTGCCAGCCTTTCAATAGCGGGGACCCCGCCACGCAAAAGCTGGCGAAAACACAGTATTGGGGGCCGCAGGTAGGCCCTGCACTGCTCAAGGATCACGTGGAGCCAAGACAGCCCTGACAAGTTTCCCAAGTCCATGCATGATGTGCTGCTCCAGTCTTGTTTTTCTTTTGAATTCTGGGGTTTGCAGTTTTATTTATTCCATTATAAAACAGGATTATAAGTCCCAGAATTCAAAGGAAAAAACCTAGACTGGAGCAGCACATCACGCATGGACCTTGAAAACTTGTCAGCTATGCCTTTTTTTGCAGCATAGAGCCTTACTCTAGATACTGCAACATTATACGGAATTATATTAAACACAAAAGTGCCTTGTACAGCATACATCATGCACTCGTGTGTGTGACAATTAACCAAAAAACAGGAAGCTCAATGAAATACATTAATTACCCAGGACCCTACAATTTGGTTAAACACTCACTCGATGGGTATCTATTTTCAGCATCAAACCTTAACAATTTGCTTTAACTCTAGGAGGATGAGACTACAAGGCAGGTAATTAGTAAAATCTAATCTAATATTGTGTAAGTAGTCAATATTTTAGCTTAGCAGTTTTATATGGCGTAAAACGTGTTCTAGGAACTAAGAGCAGGCACTTCACAATACCCAGAAACTACATTTCATGTTTTAGGACTAAAGAATAAAAAGATCTTTCCCGCAAGATAATTCATCTTATCATACTGCTAATAAAACTGCTGGGCACATATGGACTGTCTTGACACCGTTTGACTCCTCCTCCCTCAAAGACTGCAGCACTCCGCACCGCACAAGGCAATTATTCAAAATTTTTAAAAATGATGAAATGCATGACCCTCATAGCGTCATTGGTCTATTCTCTGTCGGAGCAGGCCAGAAGCATGAAGCAGGGCTTCATTGGTAGAACATTTGCACTATGAATGGTGGATGGCACTGATTGGAAACCATGGGCTGCACAGAGCCTAAGGAGCATGCGTGAAATTGCAGAGCTTCTGCCAGCGCCACAGATTCTACAAATATTGCGCACACACAGGCACATGTTGCCCAACTTTACAAAAACCGCCAGGGGTCCTTTTCCCGCACAAATGGGAAAAATATCACCTATTTGTGCGGGAAATAGCCCAATCTGGCAACATTGGTGTTGGAGCCGCTTATAAAGTACATGCTCCTCCTTCTATTGGAGAGCCATTCATTCATACATCCATGCTCCCACCCCATAATGAGGTTTCACCATACTGAAATATGCCACAGCCTCCTCAGTGCTAACCCGGACCCGAGTGATTATGCTCTCTCTCCTCTAAATGTTGTTGTTGCATGCTGTTAACTCAGTATTTCACCCACAATTGGCATACAGGTGTCCCCTTATAAGTCCCTGGTATATAGTACCTAGGTACCCAGGGCATTGGGGTTCCAGGGGATCCCTATGGGCTGTGCCATATCTTTTGCCACCCATAGGGAGCCCATGCAAAGGCCTCTGCAGGACTGACATTGCAGCCTGTGTGAAAAGGTCCATGCGCCCTTTCACTGCCATTTCCACTGCACCAGGTCACTTATACGTTACCCCTATTGGAGGCCCTTCAGCCCTGAGATCAGGGTGCAGAGTACCTGTGTGTGAGGGCACCCCTGCACCAGTTTCCAGGACCTCGTGAGTGCGGGACGTCATTTTACACGTGTACTGGACATATCTCACTACCTATGTCCAGCTACATAATGGTAACTCCGAACATAGGCATGTTTGGTATCAAACATTTTGGAATCATACCCCAAGGCTTTTGCAAGCATTGTTTGTGTGATTCCATGTACTCTGGGGGCTCCTTAGAGGACCCCCAGTATTGCCATTCCAGTCTTCTGAGGTTTTCCAGGCAGCCCCAGCTGCTGCCACCTCTCAGACAGGTTTCTGCCCTCCTGTTGCTTGAGCAGCTCAAGTCCAGGAAGGCAGAAGAAAGGATTTCCTTGGGGAGACGGGTGTTACACCCTCTCCCTTTGGAAATAGGTGTTACAGGCTAGGAAGGGGTAGCCTCCCCAAGCTACTGGAAATGCTTTGAAGGGCACATTTGGTGCCCTCCTTGCATAATCCAGTCTACATCAGTTCAGGGACCCCCAGTACCTGCTCTGGCATGCAACTGGACAAAGGAAAAGTGAGTGACCACTCCCCTGTCCATCACCACCCCAGGGGTGGTGCTCAGAGCTCCTCCAGAGGGTCCCTGGGTTTTGCCATCTTGGATTCCAAGTTGGCAGGGAACTCTGGGAGCATCTGAGTAGCCAGTGCCAGCAGGTGACGTCAGAGCCCCCGATAGGAGCCTACCTGTGTTTTGCTGACCAATCCCCTTTTCAGTGCTATTTAGGGCCTCTCTCTTGGGTAGTTCTTCAGATTCGGATTGCAAGACTCCAGCAGGAATCCTCTGCATCCTTTACTTCAGCTTCTTACCAAAGAAACTGCACCTGGACCCTCCAAGAACTCTACAAACTGCAACAAAGAAGCAAAGATGACTTCTGCAACATTGTATCTTCAGTTCCTGCCAGCAACTACAACTGTATCCTGGTTGTGCATTCTCAGAGGACAGCCTGTCTTCAGCCTGCACCAGAAGAACAAAGGAATTTCCCTTGGAGTGAAGGAGTCACTTCCCTGCTTCAGCAGGGACCTCTCTGCATCGATGACCGGCGGCATGGGTCCCCTCTCCTGACAAGTTGCATGGATCTAGCATCACAGGTGGTGGACTGAAGTGGTCCCGACAGTCCTGACATCCTACTGTCCAACTTTGGTGGAGGTAAGAGCTTGCATCCCCACGCACGACAGTACCCCATGCACCTCATGTTTTGCAGTTGCCTAGGCTTGTTGGCATCCTTCCACAAACTTCTTTGAGCACCTTGCAGCTCTGGCCCCCAGCACTATATCCTGCAACGAAGAGCTTCCTGAGTGGTTCTCCGGCGGCGTGTGATCCTTTGTTGTAGTGCTGCATGGGACTCCTTTTGCACCTTCTTTGTCCCGTGCTGTGGGACTCCTGTGCATGCTGCCTGGTCTTCTGAGGGCTCTCTGAGTTGTTGAGAGCCCCCTCTGACTCCCACTCTTGAGTAGAGTCCACCAGGTCTCTCCTGGTCCCGGGTAGCGCCATTTTATGCTAACCACAAGCTTTGTATGTCCTAAGGCTTGTTGGCGGAATCCAGCGACGCAAACCAGACTGCAATCTTCCATCCGGAGTTGGACATCATCTGCACCAACCAGGAACCCGCATCCGTCTTCTTGAGTGCAGTACTGACTGTTGTTCTTCACCGGTGGTTCTTCTTTTGCACCTTCATCCGGGTTAGCTGGGGCTCCTGTTCACCCTGGACTCTTCTGTGCTTCTTGGACTTGGTCCCCTTCTTCCACGGGTCTTCAGGTCCAGGAATCCACTGTTGGTGTCTTGAAGTCTCTTCTGGTTCTTGTATTATCTTCTTTCTCATGTTCTTGTGTGTTCTAGGACAGTTCCTGTGATTTACTCATGCTTTCCTGGGCTCTGGGGTGGGTTTTATTACTTACCTTTGGTGTTTTCTAATACTCCCAGTGCTCCTCTACATACTACACTTGCCTAGGTGGAAAACTGACGTTTGCATTCCACTTTCTTAGTATATGGTTTATGTCCCCCCAGGCCCATTTCTAAGTATTGTGATTTTCACTATTTGCACTGTTTTCTAACTGTTTACACCTGTTTTTGCATACTAATGTATATAATTTGTGTAATACTTACCTCCAAAGGGAGTATAGTCTCTATGGTATTTTTGGCAATTAAGTCACCAAAATACAGTGCCTTTATCTTTACAACACTGAGTATTTTCTTTTATGTTTGTGAGTACTGTGTGACTACAGTGGTATTGCATGAGCTTTGCATGTCTCCTGGATAAGCCTTGGCTGCTCAGCTACAGCTACCCCTAGAGAGCCTGGCTTCTAGACACTGCCTACATTTCACTAATAAGGGATAACTGGACCTGGTATAAGTTGTAAGTGTCTTAGGTACCCACAACAAACCAGGCCAGCCTCCTACAAGGATGCATACCGAGTCAAAGGAAAGAGCAAAGAAAAAAGACAAAGAAAGAATGAAGGGAAGAGAAAGAAATAGTGAAAGAATAAACGCCTGATGAAGAAAAAAGAGAGGAAAGAAACAAGGAAACAAATAACCAAGTTTTTGTGAGTTTTAAAGAGGAGGTTGGAAAAGGAACCGGGAAATAAAAAAATGGAGAGGACTAGAAATAAACAGTTGAAAGTAAGAGCAAAACTGTTAACGTGTGGATTTTAAGAGCTGGAAAGGGAAACGTGGGGGAGAAAGAAAACATTGAGAGTAAACAGAGTAAAGGAAAGAACGGAGTGAGATGAGTGAAACAGACCCTCCCAAATAAAGATGGCTGCTAAGAAAAGATTCAATTAGCTCCCCCATGTCCTCAAACAGAAGTTAGAGTGTGGAACAGCAGGGGGCACTGTAGGACAGCAGGAGGTGCATTAGCAGAGTTGTATGTGAACCACAATACAGCAATATTGGGGTGCTTCAGATCAGGATTGGGGGTTTAGACAGAGCTGTGTCCCAGCCCAGTGCTGGAATAACAGAGCAGCAGTGGGTGAGGAATGAGAAAGGGAGTGCCGTGTAATTCTTGGTATTCCTGGTATTCAAATAATGGGGCGCTGCAGGTCAGGGTTCAGGTGCACTGCCAGAGTTGTATGTCATCTGCAGTACTGGAATAGTAACAGGCACATAAATTCAGGTATGTTAATGGAGCTATGTGTGGAAACTAGTATTGGCGGGCCAGCATTGCCAAGTGTGAGCCTGGAGGTGCCTTGGTGAAGCTGCGAGTGGGGCCCAGCATGGGAATGGCTTTGCCTCTGAACCACAGAAGCGAGGTCACATGTGTGAGCCTTAGTACTGAGAAGAAACAAGCAGTGAATGTCAGAATTGATGGATTCTGGCAGAGCCGTGGTGGTTCCCATCAACAGTGGCGTTGGATGTTAAGGCTTGAGATGCACTGGCTGAGCTGTATTTTGCTCTTTTGGGTCCAGTATTGGCTTGGCAGTGGGACTGAATGTTATAATTGAGCTGCTGTAAACTGTATGTGAGTGGGGTCCCAGTATAGCAAAAGCGGTGACCTCGCCGGGTTAGAACTGAGGTGCATAGATGTCCCAGTACTGGAACAGCAGAGTGTTCTGACTGTAAGAACTGAGATACTGTGGCAGACAGCATGTGCGGGGTTCTGGAACGGTCACGGCTGAGGGATTGGAGTGTGTGAACTGAGGTGTACTGATAGGGCTGCGCCCGAGGTCCCAGTACTGGAACAGCAGTGTGTAGTGACTGTAAGAACTGAGGTGCTCTGGCAGACAGCGTGTGTGGGGTTCTGCCATGGCTGAGCGGCTTGCAGTGTGTGAACTGAGGTGCATGATGGTGCTGTGCCTGAGGTCCCAGTACTGGAACAGCAGTGTGTACTGACTGTAACAACTGAGTTGCTCTGGCAGACAGGGTGTGTGCAGTTCTGGCATGGCTGAGGGGTTTGAAATGTGCGAACTAAAGTGCACTGATGGAGCTGTACCTGAGGTCCCAGTACTGGAACAGCAGTGTGTACTGACTGTAAGAACTGAGGTGCTCTGGCAGACAGTGTGTGTGGGGTTCTGGCACGTGTATGGCTGAGTGGCTTGGAGTGTATGAACCTGAGCTGCACTGATGGAGCTGGGTCCAAGGTCCCACTACTGGAACAGCAGTGTGTACTGACTGTAAGAACTGAGGTGCTCTGGCAGATAGTGTGTGTGTGGTTATGGCATGGGCGCGGCTGAGGAGCTTAGACTGTGTGAACTAAGGTGCACTGATGGAGCTGCAGCATAAGGTCCCAGTTCTGGAGCAGCAGAGTGTACTGACTTCAAGAACTGAGGTGCTCTGGAACAGCTGAGGGATTGGAGTGTGTGAACTGAGGTGCATTGATGGAGCTGCGAGTGGGATCCCAGTATGGCCCAGAAGTTGGCACTGTCTCTAAGGATAGCGGAGCCCAGGGAGAGCTGGATGCCTAGGCTATAAGCAAGCGATCCTCTGCCACTGGGACCACAGGCAGGCACACTTGGTAAAGAAAATCCAAGTCAACGAAGGGCTGCAGTCAGGCAGCTGAGAGAGAGTGCAGAGAGCCCACAAAGACCAAATGCGACCAAGATAACAGCCTGATTTATAGCCTTGTTTACAGCTAAGCTCAAAGGAAGAATGTTCTGCAAATGAAAAGGGAAGCTTCCCTAGACAGGAGCAAGAAACAAAGTAAAAAAAGTATTCTGCAAACCAGATAAACAGGACAAAGCATAATAATACAGTAGTTGATACCTACTCCTACATAGAAGAAGAAGGGACAACAAGGCATGACTGACCACTAGCAAGCAAGGATTTTTGAATGACACTGAAAGTAACAAATTAAATAGCTGGAAGCCCACAGAAGAAGAATACTTAAAAGTATATAGGAGGTCGTACGCTTGCGATCAACCTAAAAAGGAGTCCTAACATTCTTGCATAGCAAAACAAAATCACTACATTTACCAGCAACCATTAACCAGCACCATCTTGAAATGTGTGCACTCTTAAACATTCAAATGTTAGCACTATCTTGGTACATACATCTATATACATTGAAATTCACAGATCACATATGGTTGGTCAGTGAAAGTCATGCATACAAACTTGGCTATATGAGAATGCTTGCCATTTTCCACAACACACTCTCTTGTAGACCACACAAATACCCCGGTGTTCAAATAAACTCACAATAAGGATACAGTTATGGGCATCAAAAACAGGAGCCATCATGGATGCGCTCTCAAAGCAATAATTTATATTTATAAACAACTCATCATAAGCCATTAGAATTACAGAATCTTTCAAATATGTTCTCACAGAGATCTTGTATAAGGGCCTCCATAATAATTTTCATTACAGCAACTTGGCTGTCCCTTCAGTTTATTTACTCAAACTATTTGAAGCCTCCAAACAAAGACACATAGCCCCACACAGACAACATATCTCAATCTGATACATAAAATGCATTCTCTTCATTTATGTAAATGAAAATAATGTAATTCATTCTCAGTGTTTAGATCTCTATCCCATGTTCTCAACCTACTGATCTATCTAGCTTCAGTCTGACGCAGAGTCAATTCCTCATCACCACCTCTCAGACTAATACTTATTCTTTGTAATCCATGGCCTAGCTTACCGCCCCTGCCTAAAGGAATTTTTTTTAGTTTTATAGCTTTGCTTCCATCAAGATGACATTCAGGTGTGCCACACTTTTGTCATAAAGGCAGAATGTCAGCACTCTGGTTGCTCATTAAAATACTGTGTTACAGCTGCATTTGATGCATGTCAGAATGTTGTACTGAAATAGATGAGGAAGATAATTGAGAGCTCTGTTCAATTAAATGATGTGTCCATCCCAGGCACATGCCACACTCGATATGAGAATAACGTCAGTGTGGAGGCGGTCTGAGGGGAAAGGATAAACAGAAAGAGGATGGAGAAGCCACTTGAGAGGCCTGCAATGAGGGAAACCATTGGCTGTAGTAAAAGAGCTGCTAGACTGAAGCAAAGAGGAGGATAGGGCCTGTCAAGGGGATGCTAAAGTGCAAGCAGAAGAGGTTTGGTGCAAGAAGAGTTGCAGCTTTTCCAAGCCACTAAATGTAAACACCAGAAAGAAAAACAGAGTTGGAGGGGCGAGGGAACTCTGGGAAAATTGGGAGCTGGGATACAGGACAGGCTGGAGATGGCGGAGAGGCATGGGTAAGTGGGTGTGGGTAAAAAGGACAGGGAAGTGCAGGAGGCACCTCAAACAACAGGTCTAGCCAACGAGAAGCTCAGGAGAGTTTTGGGTGGTTCAAAAACTTAGAACAGAAGAAACAGTATGGTTGTGGGAGCCAACCTGACAGCAACGGTAAACTGTGACAGGTGGAAGGTTTGGTGTGATCCGCCTATTGTGGTAGAATGGCATATGTCGAGAGAATAAAATGAGGTGGTGGTCAGAGATGACGAATTGTCAGGGCCAAGTAGGGCCCGGAGAGGGTTCGCAGATATCCAGGGCTTGACAAGATTGGATTATGAGAAGGAAGAGCTGGGGGAAGCGAAGTTGGTGGAACAATAGAGAGACAAGGAAGTGGCAGAATGGCAGTGGTTGTCAGCTGTAGATGCAGAGTAGCACTGGTGGAGGCCGGGTAACTTGGAAACATTTGGTGTTTTCCAGGAGGCATGTAAGCAGAATCCGTTTTTGGATGGTAAATAGGCGCTGGAGAACAGGTCGCTGGCAGAATGACAGTCTTTGGCGTGGGCCATTGCATTAAGACCAAGTTAAGAAGACTATTGCCGGTGTTAGACAAATGAAGGCATCAAAAAAGGATGGGGAGAAAAGAGGACATTGGAGAAGCTTCTAGAAGTGAGGCTGCATAGAGGGACATATGTTGCAGACCAACGGGTTGGTACAGAAGGGGCAATCGGTGTTGAGCTCATTTTAAATAAATGGATATGATCAGAAGCAATGAGGAGTTCAGGACACTTCTTTCAGAGTATGCAGAGGATGGATAGGGATTGTAGCTAGACAATAACTTACGGCTACACACCATTCGTCCCACAAGACCTACTCCAACAAATTTCACAGCAAGTGGTTTACCAGTGTTGTCCTAGCCATTTCAGGCCTCTCCCACCCAGGTAAGGGTGGGTGTGAGGAAGGTCCTCTTTTTGACATGGCTATCAGGAGATAAGAAAAAGACAATGATTGTGTTGGGGGAAAAGATGCTGGAGCAATCAAAGGCAGAGATGAAGGATGTTCAGGTGTTGCTGGGGCTTTTGAATCCTGTACACCAGATGGTGAGAGAAGGGGGGACGTTCTGCAGGCAGCTTGGTTTAGCTCTGTTTGGGACATCGTTGCCCCATCACTGGGTCAGGCTATAAGCAGGTGTGCATGCCGACCTGAGGATGTGAAAATTTGTTTTGGAGCAATTGAATGGGATCTCTCTGGTGGGTTTGGTGAAAGAGGCAGATTGGAATGCTCAGATGTTTTCTGATGCAGCAAGAGAAGTAGGCCTTGGCCTCTTAGGCAGTGGAAGTGGTGTGTAAAGCAGTGACTGGAGGCCTGGAAGAACAAGGGTTCCTGCATTGCACTTTTAGAGTTTTTTCCATTCATGGTTGTAGGAAAGTACCATCTTGCCTGGCATGTTACCCCCACTTTTTACTTGTGTGTCAGTTTGTTTTTGCCTGTCTCACTGGGATCCTGCTAGCCAGGACCCCAGTGCTCATAGTTGTGGCCTGAATGTGTGTTCCCTGTGTAGTGCCTAACTGTGTCACTGAGGCTCTGCTAATCAGAACCTCAGTGCTTATGCTCTCTCTGCCTTTAAAATTGTCACTGCAGGCTAGTGACCATTTTCAACAATTCTAATTGGCACACTGGAACACCCTTATCATTCCCTCTTATATGGTACCTAGGTACCCAGGCTATTGGCGTTCCAGGAGATCCCTATGGGCTGCAGCATTTCTTTTGCCAACCATAGGGAGCGCAGACCAATATTACACAGGACTGCCACTGCAGCGTGAGTGAAATAACGTCCACGTTATTTCACAGCCATTTTACATTGCACCTATATGTCTAACCCTCACTTGCTGAAGGTTAGGTGCAAAGTTACTAAGTGTGAGGGCACCCTGTCACTAGCCAAGGTGCCCCCACATAGTTGGGAGCAATTTACCCAGACTTTGTGAGTGCGGGGACACCATTACACACATGCACTACATATAGGTCAATACCTATATGTAGCTTCAGAATTGTAACTCCAAATATGGCCGTGTAACATGTCTAAGATCATGGAATTGTCCCCCCATGCCAAATCTGGTATTGGGGTGCCAATCCCATGCCTCCCTGGGGCTCCAGCATGGTCCCCGGGTACTGCCAAACCAGCTCTCTGGGGTTTTCACGGCAGCTACCGCTGCTGCCAACCCACAGACAGGCTTCTACCCTCCTGGGGTCTGGGCAGCCCAGTCCCAGGAAGGCAGAACAAAGGATTTCCTCTGAGAGAGGGTTGTTACACCCTCTCCCTTTGGAAATAGGTGTTAAGGGCCTGAGAGGAGTAGTCTCTCCTGGCCTTTGTGAATGCTTCAAAGGGCACAGATGGTGCCCTCCTTGCATAAACCAATCCACACCGGTTCAGGGAACCCCGAGCCCTGCTCTGGTGTGAAACTGGACAAAGGATAGGGGAGTGACCACTACCCTGTCCATCAGTACCCCAGGGATGGTGCCCAGAGCTCCTCCAGTGTGTCCCAGACCTCTGCCATCTTGAATCCAGAGGTGTGAGGGCACAATGGAGGCCTCTGAGTGGCCAGTGCCAGCAAGTGACGTCAGAGACCCCTCCTGTAGGTGCTTACCTGACTAGGTGGCCAATCCTCCTCTGAGGGCTATTTAGGGTCTCTCCTATGAGCTTTTCCTCAGATACCGAATGCAAGAGCTCACCAGAGTGCCTCTGCATCTCCCTCTTCAACTTATGCCAAGGATTGACCGCTGACTGCTCCAGGACGCCTGCAAAACTGCAGCAAAGTAGCAAGAAGACTGCCAGCGACATTGTAGCGCCTAATCCTGCCGGCTTTCATGACTGCTTCCTGGTGGTGCATGCTCTGGGGGCTGTCTGCCTTCACCCTGCACTGAAAGCCAAGAAACAATCTCCTGTGGGTCGATGGAAATTTCACCCTGCTAACGCAGGCACCAACCTTCTGCTTCACGTGTCCTCTGGGTCCCCTCTCATCATGACGAACGTGGTCTCTGGAACACAGGTGCTGGATCCAAGTGACCCTGACAGTCCAGTGGTCCATCTGTCCAAATTTGGCAGAGGTAAGTCCTTGCCTCCCCTCACCAGACAGTAATCCTGTGTACTGCGTGAACTGCAGCTGCTAGGGCTTCTGTGCACTTTTGCAAGGAATCCTTTGTACACAGCACAGCCCAGGTCCCCGGCACTCCGTCCTGTATTGCTCAACTCGCTGAGTTGACCACCGGCTTCGTGAGACCCTCCTTTGTAGTGTTGAGACGACCACCATGCTCAGTTTTCTTGAACCTGTGTTCAAGTACTTCTGCGGGTGCTGCCTTCTTCTGCGTGGGCTCTCTGTATTGCTGAGGGCCCCCTCTGTCTCCTCTTCCAAGTGGCGACTTCATGGTCCTTCCTGGGCCCGGGCAGCTCTCATTTTCTTCAACTGCGACCTTTGCAGCTAGCAAGGCTTGTTTGCGGACTTTCTGCGTAGAAACAACTCTGCATCCTCAAGCATTCCAACTCTGCATCCTCCAGCATTCCGTGGGACATCTTCCTTGCAAAGGAGAACTTCCTGGCATCTTCCGTTGTTGCAGAATCTTCAGCTTCTTCCACCCAAAGGCAGCCATTTTGCACCTTCATCCAGGGTTTAGTGGGCTCCTACACCCTGGACACTTTCGTGACTCTTGAACTTGGTCCCCTTCCTTTGCAGGTCCTCAGGTCAAGGAATCCGTCTTCAGTGCTTTGCAGTCCGTTGTGGTCTTTGCAGAGTCTACTGTCACAACTTTGATGTGTTTCTGGGGAAGTATGGTCACTTTACTCCTAATTTTCAGGGTCTTGGGGTGGGGTATCTTGGACAGCCTTAGTGTTTTCTTATACTCCCAGCGACCCTCTACACACTACACTAGGCCTGGGGTCCCTAAGTGGTTTACATTTCACATTCTTAGTATATAGTTTGCGTTGCCCCTAGGCCTATGGCATCCTATTGTGTTCTACAGTGTTTGCACTACTGTTCTAACTGTTTACTTACCTGATTTTGGTTTCTGTTACCTCCTAAGGGAGTATATCATCTGAGATATTTTTGACACATTGTCACTAAAATAAAGTACCTTTATTTTTAGTAACTCTGAGTATTGTGATTCTTATGATATAGTGCTATGTGATATAAGTGGTATAGCAGGGGCTTTTCATGTCTCCCAGTTCAGCCTAAGCTGCTCTGCTATAGCTACCTCTATCAGCCTAAGCTGCTAGAACACTACTAATCTACTAATAAGGGATAACTGGACCTGGCACAAGGTGTAAGTACCATCAGGTAACCACTATACGCCAGGTAAGCCTCCTACAATGGTGCAGTGGTGGTGTGAGCAAATACATTTGTGAGAAAGAAGGTTTTCTTTAATGTGGACAGCACAGATGTGGTAAGCATATTACCATAGTTAACAGGCAGTTGGCAAGAGACTTGAAAGTCTTGCAGTGTTTGCTTGCAATTGTATTGTAGTGGCTCAAGTACAATATAACTTTAAACCCTTCATGTTCCAGGGATTGACAATGACATTGCGGATACTTTATCTCATTTGCAGTGGAGGAGGTTCAGTAAGTAGGAAGCTGGCCTGGTGTGTGGTGAGCACCTATGGTGTTATCACCTTATAACAGATCCAGGTATCCCCTATTAGTGATGTGTAGGCAGTGTCTAGGAAGCCAGGGCTCTCTAGAGGTAGCTGTGGATGAGCAGCCAAGACTTATCTAGGAGACACGCAAAGCTTATGCAATACCGCTATAGTCACACAGCACCATCACACATGAAAGAGTCACACAGTGTTACAAAAATAAAGGTACTTTATTATGGTAACACAAATACTAGAATACTAATAGGCAGGCCCCCTCAACTGAAGGTAAGTAAACACACTAATTATATACACATTAGTAAACAGAAAGGAGCATAAAAACAACAAGCATTGGAAAAAGCAAATAGAGAGGGCCCTGGGGGAGGGCCAAACCATATTCTTAAAAATGGATTGCGAGATACAGTCTCCACCTAAGGATGTGGAATCATTAAAGGGGAGCTGGAGGAACTAGGAGCCCCAAGAAGTGAGTAGCAGAGTGAGCTCCAGCGACCAGGAGAGCAGAGAGGCTAGTTCCTGGTTTTACCCAAGACCAACAGGAGGACTTAGAAAAAGGATTGTGCAAGATCTAAACCAGACTGGAAGGACCCAAAGGTGTGTTCTGGCAGAAGAGGACCTGCAAAGGAAGGTGAATAAGTCTAGTTTGTGATAGAGTGTCCAGTTATGGCAGGAGCCACTACCCACCCTTCTTTGGCCATAGGACCAAGTCGATGGAGACCGAAGACCAGCTGTTCAGCACAGGAGATGAAGAGGAGTGCCTGAAGTGATGCAGATGGTGTCCCATGTCAGCTATCAGGTTGCAGTTGGTCAGTGGTGTAGGAAAACCAACAAGCACTGGCAAATGCAGAAGAATAAAAATAAGTTTTACAAGGCTGAAGAGGACCAGCAGGGGACTCGACCCTTGGGGGGAGTCCGGGGTGACCCTCAGCAGTCAGGAGAGTCACCATAAGATGATGCAGCCCCCACAGGCAACCCACTGGCAGCAGCCACAGCAAGTCGTTGTGAGGCCCACTCAGCACACCTGAAGAGAAGTCCCACGTCGCTGGAGCAGCAGAGAGGAGAAGGGGCTTGGCAGGAAGAAGTGCTGGGGGCCGGGGCTACACAGATCCTGAGGATCCCTTGGAGAAGGAGTAAAGAAGCATTGGTAGCTGCAAGAGTCACGGTGCACAGGGGTAGTGCCCTGAAAGGAATGGTAAGTGATTACCATCTCCCAAGTTGGACAGCTGTCAGAGAGGAGCAAGTTGACCACTCCAGACCACCACCTGTGATGCAGGATCCACGCAGTTCTGGAGGAGAGCAGATCCATGCAGCCGGACGTTGTTGCAGTTGGTGCCTGGAGATGCAGGGGAGTGACTCCTTCCCTCCATGGGAGATTCCTTCTTCCTTCATGGAGCAGGCTGGAGGCTAGTCGAACTCAGAGGATGCACAGCTGGGAAAATGTTGCAGTTACTGGAAGGAGCGGAGAAACAATGTTGCAAAGCAGAATCATCGCAGGAGTTGCAGATTGTTGGTTCCTGAAGAGTCCAGTTGCGGTTCCAGTGGCCAGAAGATGAAGTAAATGATGCAGAGGAGGCCTGGTGGAATCTCGCACATCGAATCTGAAGACCCACCCAAGAGGGAGACATTAAATAGCCCAGAAAGGGGCATTGTTTTCCTAGCAAGGTGACCACCTATCAGGAGGGGGCTGTGATGTCACCTGCCTGACCTGGCCACTCAGATGCTCCCAGGGGTCTCAGCACATCTTGGATTCAAGATTGCAGAACCAAGTGCACACCTGAAGAAGCTCTGGGCACTACCCGTGGGGTGGTGAAGGACAGAGGAGTGGTCACTCCCCTTTTCCTTGTCCAGTTTTGCACCAGAGCAGGGACAAGGGGTCCCTGGACTGGTACAAACCAGTTTATGCAAGGAGGGCACCAAATGTTTCCTTCAAAGCATACCAGTGGCTTGGGTAGACCATGTAAGACCTATCTCCCATAGGGAATCCTTTGTTCTGCCTTTCCCTGCTTGAGCTGTGTCAAGCAGCAGGAGGGCAGAAACCTGTCTGTGGGGTGGCAGCGGCACAGGCTGCCTGCAAAATCCAAGAAGACTAGTAGGAGCAATACTGGGGGTCCCCTAAAGAGCCGCCAAAGTGCATGGAATCATACAATCAATACTGGTAACGGTATTGGGGTATGATTCCGACATGTTTGATACCAAACATGCCAAGGTTCTGTTAAAGTTGGATTCCTCGGGATTTGTGTCTTTGTTCTGTTATGATTTATTGTTGGCAATTATCACTTCAAATATCATGCTCAAAAGGGAAAAAGAAGATCAGCATGAAAGGCAATCTAAAGAGAAATGTTTCTTAGACATGCATAGAAGACAATTACAAGGATATTTAAACATTTATCCAATATTTATTATAAGGCAAGTAATACGCAAATGTTTAATAATATATTCACAAAAATACTATCTGAGAAGAAATATTAATATCCTTCAAATATGTTTATCTAATAATTGAAATATAATAGGAAATCTACAATGTCTTTTAGTTAACATCTTTTTGTCCAAAATTGCACAATGAATTCTAAAACTGTAACTTTTCAACTTTGTAAAAATACCTATGAATCTTTCTTCTCAAGAAACACAGTGAATTCTAATGTTTAACCTTTCACAATAGAATGCGCTCTTATACTGATTCTTTCTTCAAATAAACAAAACATTTAAATAAGAAGTCTAAATGTGTCATCCCTTTAAACATTTAAGAATAACATAATTCAATTCAGCTGGAGCCATTTATAAAGTCTGCAAATGACCTGCTTAGTTTTACTTAAAAGAATCCTTTTAAACAAAAATATGTTGCTCTAGAATTGTAACTATTCCCCAGGGCATATTTAAACTAAAATAACACAAAGCTTTGGATATTCCTAAAGCAATGTTGTTAAAGGTCAAACACTCGGCTTCGCTTTTCAGATTTTTAACTAAACAAAGATACTGAAGATTAAACAAGAGATAACTTCAGTTTCCTATCCTAAATAAACAATGTTACTAAACATGAAACTCTCAGCTTTGATTCTTTCTGCAAAATAAACAATGTTATTAAACATGAAACATTCGGCTTCGGTGCAGTCTTTCAAAAAAGAAATGCTCCTGAAAAGTAAACACTCTCACGACAGCAAGTCCGTCCACTTGCTTCTTGGAACTCCAGAGACCATCCACTGCACGGCAGGGGACCAAAAGGGCAAATCCAGATGGGAATCACCAAACCAAATCCAATCCAGGCAAAGTCCAAAATAGTAAGCACTGGGAAATGGGAGTGGTCGGTTTTTATAGCAGAACCACGCCATCAATCATGAAAATTCCAGAAGGACTACACCCTTAATCATGTGTACTCCAGGATGCTGGGAATTGTAGTTCCATCAACATAGACATCGTGGATTTGAGCAGTTTAACCACCACCGAGCACTCTTATTACACAAATGCATTTTTCCACATGAATAAAGAGGAGAATGTTTTTTAATAGAACAAAGTGTGTGGCAAGAACGTTTGGTAGGAGAGATACTATGTTTAGAGGTATGATTACGCCAAAGTCTGACAATACACCCCCCTCCCGGGCGTGGTTGAGGACCAGGTTTATTTGGATGAAGACGATGAAACTTGGTTACCAAACGAGGAGCATGAACCTGCGTAGCGGGTTCCTAGGAATTTTCTTCTGGTCCATAACCTTTCCACGCTATTAAATACCATAAAGAGGAACCACGGAATCGAGAATCTGAAATGGCACGTACTTCATACTCCCAGTGTCCTTGTACCAATAATGGAGCTGGCCGAGATGTGCTCGATGAAGTGGCAGGCTTTAATAAAGACGTATGAAATACTGGATGGATTTTCAGAGAGGGAGGCAATTTCAATTTGTAAGTTACTGGATTAACTTGACGAAGGACTTCATAAGGACCTATGAATTTAGGATTAAATGTATTGTGATCTTTGAATGTAAAATTCTTGGTGGATAACCAAACTTTGTCATGTATTTTGTAAATGGGTCCAGGTTGATGTTTCTTGTCATATTGTAACTTATAATTGTATTTGGCTGGACGTAAATTAGCTTGTAATAGTGTATGTACCTTTTGCATATGATATAAAATGTCTTGAACCGCAGGCATTATATGGGATGTAACTGGTAAAGTGACAGGCAGTATTTGTGGATGTCGACCATACAGACCATAAAACGGGGTTTCTTTTATAGACGAATTATAAGAATTGTTATATGCTAGTTCAGCAAGCCGTAAAAGATCTGGCCATATTGTAGGGGGGTCAGAGGCATAACAACGTAAATACTGTTTCAGTGTCTGATTCAATCTATCGGTTTGACCATCAGTTTGTGGATGGTAACTAGTAGATAGAGCAGAGTCTATTTGTAAAGCTTGACACCAAGTTTGCCATATGCGAGCTGAAAATTGCGTGCCTCTATCTGAAAGGATTACCTTTGGAAGTCCATGTAGACAGACAATATTTTGAAGTATAAGATTGGCTAGAGTGCTGGATGTTGGAAGCCCCTTGCATGCTATGAAATGAGCATATTTTGTGAGACTGTCTACAACTACCAAAATTGTGTTTGTATGATTTACTGCTGGGAGTCCAGTGATGAAATCCATTGTGATGTGTTCCCAAGGGTAGTTTGGAGTCGGTAAGGGAATTAATAATCCTTTTGGTTTACTATGTGTACTCTTGCAGTGAGCACAAATTTCACAGGATTGTACACATTTTTTAACATCCTCAGAAAACGTGGGCCACCAAAAATACCTTTTCAAAAGTTCCATGGTTTTTTGAGGTCCTGGGTGGCCTGCCATTGGATGAGTATGTAGCCATTGGAAGGCTGTTTGTCTTAAATCTTTAGTTGGTAAATATACTTGAGACTCAAATAATGGTAAGCCTTGTTGAATGGTATGTTTATTGCTTTGCTGTAACCAAATCTGCAAATCTGTGATATGAAAGTGAGAGCGAATAAGATGTAAAAAATCATCAGCGGCTATTAAACAGGGCACTTTGGTAGGATCTATAATAGACTGTGGTTGTTGTTTTTCATGAGAGAGAGAAGAGTCCTGTCTTGTGAGAGCATATGCTTTTCTATTTTCAGTGCCAGGGCGGAAGGTTACAATAAAATCGAATTCTGCGAAGAACAACACCCATCTTAATTGTCTGGGAGTCAATATCCGAGCAGAACTCATAAACTTGAGATTTCGATGATCAGAGTATACTGTGATTTTATGCTTAGATCCTGATCGATAGTGTCTCCATTCTTTGAAAGCGTCTTTTATTGCTAAAAGTTCTTTCTCCGCAATAGTATAGTTTTGTTCAGCGACATTCAATTTTCTGGACATGAATGCAACTGGATGGAGATGTCCAGTGTATGGATGACGTTGTGATAAAATGGCTCCTATAGCCACATCTGAAGCATCGGCTTCCACAATAAAAGGGTCCGTGACTCTCGGGTGAGCTAAAACAGGTGCAGTAGTAAATGCCTGTTTTAACATGATGAATGCTGCATTAGCTTCTTCAGACCAACAAAAAGGAACATTTTTACGTAACAGTCTAGTGATGGGGGCCACCTTATGGGAGAAATGATCTATAAACCATTGGTAAAAATTTGCAAAACCTAAAAAACATTGTACATCACGTACATATTTAGGCGTAGGCCATTCCAATACGGCTTGGATTTTTCTTTCGTCATCTGCATTCCTTTAGGTGTTAAAATAACTCCCAAAAACTCCACTGTGGTTACGTGAAATTCACATTTACTAAGCTTACAAAATAAATGATGAATTCTTAACATTTGTAAAACCTCTTTTACATGTTCCTTATGTAATTGTACTGAGGTAGAATAGATCAGAATATCATCAATATATACAATTACAAAAATATCAAGATATTCTCTTAGCACATCATTAAGAAAATATTGAAAAGCAGCAGGAGCATTACACAAACCAAAAGGCATTACCAGATATTCAAACAGGCCATAACGAGTTTTAAAAGCTGTTTTCCATTCATCACCTTCACGAATACGAACCAAATGATAAGCACCTTGTAAATCAAGTTTAGTATAAATTATTGCATTCTTAACTTGATTTAATAGTACTGGGATTAATGGTAATGGATATTTATTCTTTACCGTGATCTTATTCATGGCTCTATAGTCTATGCATGGTCGTAATTCACCATTTGACTTTGGTACAAAAAAATAGTGGAGAGGCAGCTGATGAACGTGAAGGACGAATCAAATTATTTTCTAAACATTGATCAAGATAGTTGTGTAAAACAAGATTCTCCTTTTCAGATAAAGCATAGACTCTACAATTAGGTATGATAGATCCTGGCATGAGATCTATTTGACAATCGTACGTTCTATGTGGGGGTAAGGTACTTGCGGCTTGTTCACTAAAAACATCTTCATATTCTTTATTTATGAGGTGAGCTAGTATCTTTTTCTGCTGCAGTAGCGATACATTGTGAAACGATTTTCTGATCATTATGAAAACAATTCTTTTGACAGAATTCTGAAAGAAAGTTAACTGTTTGTTCTTTCCATTCGATATGTGGATTGTGTAATACTAGCCATGGCATTCCAAATATGAAACCATACTGGGGTGCCTGGATATCGAAAGAAACGCTTTCTTGATGTTCTTGACCATTAATGTTTTTACAAATTGTGTGAATAGGTACAGTACACATGGTAACAGGGCCTCCAGATAATTCGGTTCCGTCCACAGCTTGTACAATCTCTGGTATTTGTTTTTTTGTACATGTGAGTTTCAGTGATTTAACAGTTTGAGAATCTACAAAATTTCCAGTGGCACCTGAATCTATTAGTGCTTGAACTGTCTGCCATTTTCCTTGAACTATAATTTATATAGAAAGTCGTAAATGTCTAATATGATGACTAGTTTTGGAATGTACAGAAGGGATCATTTTTGTACCCAAGTGATCCCCTTCCTTGATTCTTGGGCCCACTAGTTTTCCTCTGAATTTTCAAGCATAGCTATTTGTTTCTTTGAATTAAAATTTAAATCCTACTTATTCTTTGGTTTTGATAGACAATCTCTCACAAAGTGTCCTTTCTTACCACAATAAAGACATTGTCCCTTGCGGCGACGAAGTTCTTTTTCTTCCTTAGTTAGGGGTTGACGAATTGTTCCTATTTCCATGGGTTCGCCAGTATTATCTGATGATGAAGTGGATGTAAATGTATTTCGATTTTGTGCAGAACGCCAGAAACTCCGTTCAGGACGTTTTCTGTCTCCTCTTCTTTCTGTAAGTCTATGATCTAATCTTAAAGTGAGATCTATCAAATCATTGCAAGTTTTAGGTTGAGGATCAATTTGTGCTAGAATATCTTTTAATTCGTCTTTAAGTCCCTGATAGAAAATTGTATCTCTTTTCTCCTCAGGCCAAGATGTTTCCATAAGCAGACGATTAAAGTGAGAGAGATAGGTGATAAGATTTTTATTTTCTTGTCGTAACTCTAAAAGTTCTTTATCAGCTGATAAGGTAAAAGATTGTCGATCAAAAACTTTTTCAAACTCTTGTATAAACATGCGCCAATTGTAGAATAGCCTACTATCTTGACGTACTAATGGTACTGCCGATGTAGTTGCATCTCCAGTTAAATATGAAATGAGGAAGGCTATTCTCGACTGTGGATCCGGAAAAGCAGCTGGACGGCATGTAAAATATAACTCCACTTGCGTGAGGAAAATTTGTACTTTGGAGGAATCTCCTGAGAATCTTTCTGGAGCAGCAAGAGGAATTTGAGTGGGAACATGTACTGAAATGTTACTGGGAGAAGAAGAAACATGTGATTGGGCAGTGGCTCCTTGTTGCATTGTTGTTGCGCCATCTACCTTGGCTTGTAATTGTGTCACCTTTGTGACGAGAGCTGCTGTGGTATTTTTTGATTCTTGCAATTCTTTTTGTAATTAGTTCAAAGCTTGCATAACAGTATCCAAAGTGGCCATTTTTGAAACAGTAACACAAACCAAGAGGAAAAAAAATTTTGTGGGCTTACTATTCTGTCAAAGTCGGATTCCTCTGGATTTGTGTCTTTGTTCTGTTATGATTTATTGTTGGCAATTATCACTTCAAATATCATACTCAAAAGGGAAAAAGAAGATCAGCATGAAAGGCAATCTAAAGAGAAAAGTTTCTTAGACATGCATAGAAGACAATTACAAGGATATTTAAACATTTATCCAATATTTATTATAAGGCAAGTAATATGCAAATATTTAATAATATATTCACAAAAATACTATCTGAGAAGAAATATTAATATCCTTTAAATATGTTTATCTAATAATCAAAATATAATATGAAATCTACGATGTCTTTTAGTTAACATCTTTTTGTCCAAAATTGCACAATGAATTCTAAAACTGTAACTTTTCAAACTTGTAAAAATACCTATGAATCTTTCTTCTCAAGAAACACAGTGAATTCTAATGTTCAACCTTTCACAATAGAATGCGCTCTTGTATTGATTCTTTCTTCAAATAAACAAAACATTTAAATAAGAAGTCTTTTTAAAACATGAGCAGGCACGTGTAAATGTGGCATCTGTTTAAACATTTAAGAATAACATAATTCAATTAAGCTGGAACCATTTATAAAGTCTGCAAATGACCTAAATAAACAATGTTACTAAACATGAAACTCTCAGCTTCAATTCTGTCTGCAAAATAAACAATGTTATTAAACATGAAACATTCGGCTTTGGTGCAGTCTTTCAAAAAAGAAATGTTCCTGAAAAGTAAACACTCTTACGACAGCAAGTTCGTCCACTTGCTTCTTGGAACTCCAGAGACCATCCACTGCACGGCAGGGGACCAAAAGGGCAAATCCAGATGGGAATCACCAAACCAAATCCAATCCAGGCAAAGTCCAAAATAGTAAGCACAGGGAAATGGGAGTGGTCGGTTTTTATAGCAGAACCACGCCCTCAATCATGAAAATTCCAGAAAGAACTACACCCTTAATCATGTGTACTCCAGGATGCTGGGAATTGTAGTTCCATCAACATAGACATCATGGATTTGAGCAGTTTAACCACCACCGAGCACTCTTATTACACAAATGCATTTTTCCACATGAATAAAGAGGAAAATGTTTTTTAATAGAACAAAGTGTGTGGCAAGAAAGTTTGGTAGGAGAAATACTATGTTTAGAGGTATGATTACACCAAAGTCTGACAGGTTCAGAGTTACCATTACACAGGACACAGGCCTGTGTCCCATACACAGATAAAATGGCTTACCCACAACTACGAAGTTCAGTGCAATGTCACTGGAGCTCGTAGGGGCAACTCTGCTCATGCAGGGGGGCCCTCACACACAGGTACCTGCACCCTGCTCTCTCGGATAGGAGGGCCTACCATAGGGGTGACTTATAATGACCTGGTGCAGTGACCTGTGATGAAAGGGTGTATGCACCTTTTCACTCAGGCTCCAATTGCAGGCCTACAGACACATTTTGCATCGGCTCCCACGGGTGGGATAATACATGCTGCAGCCCATGGGGAACCACTGGTGCCCCAATGCCCTGGGTACCTAAGTACCATATACTAGGGACTTATATGGGGTCACCAGTATGCCAACTGTGGGGTGAGCAGGGACCTAAGCAACCAAATTTAGAGGGAGATAGCACAATCACTGGGGTCTTGGTTAGCAGGATCCCAGTGAAAAAACAGTCCAAGCATACTGATAGCAGGCAAAAGGTGGGGGCAACCATGCCAAAAAGAGTGGTCTTACATCCAGAGCAGACTGCTTTTCAGGTTGTGCTGTCAAAACCTGAAGCGTTTGCTGTGGCTTGAGTGCAGCCAAGCCAAGCCACAGCAAACAGCTATGTCCCGGGGTCGCACCCCAGGACATAGCAGGAGCCAGCCCCGGGGAGGGGTAGAGGCCCCTCAGGGCTATTTGTGGCTCCAGCGAGGACAAAGTCCCAGGGGGTGGTGGTACCCAGGGCTTTGGGGACCCCCTTTAATTTTTTTAATATTTACTCCAGGGGTTGGTGGTTCCCAGGGCAGTGGGAGGCACAACCCCTGCAAATAATTTACTTTTTGCCAATCTTTTGCGGGGTATGGTTACCCGGGGTGGAGGCGGCTACAGGACCCCCCCCCATTAATCACATTTATCGCCCTGTAGAGTGGTGGTCCCCGGAGAGCGGGAGAGGGCCTGTTGGCCCCTCCTCCCCACAAATTATAATTGACACATGCAGGAAAGTAATCTCTTTCTTGGCATGGTTACCCCCTTTTTCTGCCTGATGTTAGTGTGCTTAACTGTGTTCAGTGAGATCCTGCTAACCAGGACCCCAGTGATTATGCTCTCTCTCTCTCCCAAAACTCTGTATTTCATCCACTATTGGCACACTGGTGTCCCATTATAAGTCCCTAGTATATGCACCTTGGTACCCAGGACATTGGTGTTCAAGGGGATCCCTATGGACTCCAGCATATATTTTGCCACCCATAGGGAGCCCATGCAAAGGCTTCTGCAGGACTGCCATTGCAGCCTGCGTGAAAAGGTGCAAGCACCCTTTCACTGCCGTTTTTCACTACACTACGTAGGTTACTTATGAGTCACCCCTATGGTAGGCCTTCTAGCCCAGAGGGTAGGGTGCAAAGTACCTGTGTGTGTGTGAGGGCAACCCTGCACTAGCAGAGGTGCCCCTGTGAACTCCAGGCCCATTTTCCTGGACTTCGTGAGTGCGGGACGCCATTTTACGCGTGTACTCGACATAGGTCACTACCTATGTCCAGCTACATAATGTTAACTCGGAACATAGGCTTGTTTTATATCAAACATGTTGGAATCATACCCCAAGGCTTTTGCAAGTCTACACCAGTTCAGGGAGCCCCCAGCCCCTGCTCTGGTGCGCAACTGGGCAAAGGAAAGGGGAGTGACCACTCCCCTGTCCATCACCACCCCAGGGGTGGTGCCCAGAGCTCCTCCAGTGTTTCCCAGACCTCTGTCATCTTGAAGGCAGAGATGTGAGGGCACAATGGAGACCTCTGAGTGGCCAGTGGCAGCAGGTGACGTCAGAGACCCCTCCTGATAGGCTCTTACCTGGTTAGGTAGCCAATCCTTCTCTGAGGGCTATTTAGGGTCTCTCCTGTGGGTTTCTCTTCAGATACTGAATGAAAGAGCTGACTAGAGGTCCTCTGCACTTCTCTCTTTGACGCCTGCCAAGGATTGACCGCTGGCTGCTCCAGGACACCTGCAAAACAGCAACAAAGTAGCAAGAAGACTACCAGCAACATTGTAGCGCCTAATCCTGCTGGCTTTCTCGACTCTTTCCTGGTGGTGCATGCTCTAAGGGCTGTCTGCCTTCACCTTGCACTGGAAGCCAAGAAGAAATCTCCAGTGGGTCGATGGAATCTTTCCCCTGCTAACGCAGGCACCAAACTTCTGCATCACCGGTCCTCTGGGTCCCCTCTCATCTTGACGAGCGTGGTCCCTGGAACACAGGAGCTGGATCCAAGTGACCCCGATAGTCCAGCGGTCCTTCTGTCCAAATTTGGCAGAGGTAAGTCCTTGCCTCCCCACGCCTGACAGTAATCCTGTGTACTTCGTGAACTGCAGCTGCTAGGGCTTCTGTGCACTTTTGCAAGACTTCCTTTGTGCACAGGTCCCCAGCACTCCGTCCTGCATTGCCCAACTCGCTGAGTTGACCTCCGACTTCGTGGGACCCTCTTTTGTTGTGCTGAGACAACCGCCATGCTCAGATATCTTGAATGTCTGTTCAAGTGCTTCTGCAGGTGCTGCCTGCTTCTGGGTGGGCTCTCTCTGTTGCTGAGCACCCCCTCTGTCTCTTCCTCTAAGGGGTGACCTCCTGGTCCTTCCTGGGCCCTGGCAGCACCCATTATCTTTATCGGTGACTCTTGCAGCTAGCAAGGCTTGTTTGCGGTCTTTCTGCGTGGAAACAACTCTGCATCCTCCCGCATGCCGTGGGAAATCTTCTGACCAAAGGAGAAGTTCGTGGCACCTTCCGTTGTTGCAGAATCTTTGGCTTCTTCCACCCAGAGGCAGCCCTTTTGCACCTTCATCCGGGGTTTTGTGGGCTCCTGCCCCCCCTGGACACTTGAGTGACTCTTGGATTTAGTCCCCTTACTTTGCAGGTCCTCAGGTCCAGGAATCTGTCTTCAGTGCTTTGCAGTCAGTTGTTGTCTTTGCAGAATCCCCTATCTCGACTTTACTGTCTTTCTGGGGTAGTAGGGTAACTTTACTCCTTTTTTTTTAACCTCTTTACAGGGTCTTGGGATGGGGTATCTTAGACACCCTTAGTGTTTTCTTACACTCCCAGCGACCCTCTACACACTACACTAGGCCTGGGGTCCATTCGTGGTTCGCATTCCACTTTTGGAGTATATGGTTTGTGTTGCCCCTAGGCCTATTGTCTCTTATTATATTCTATTGTGTTCTACAGTGTTCGCACTGCTTTTCTAAGTGTTTTACTTACCTGATTTTGGTTTGTGTGTATATTTTGTGTATTTTACTTACCTCCTAAGGGAGTATATCCTCTGAGATGCTTTTGGCATATTGTCACTAAAATAAAGTACCTTTATTTTTAGTAACTCTGAGTATTGTGTTTCTTATGATATAGTGCTATATGATATAAGTGGTATAGTAGGAGCTTTGCATGTCTCCTAGTTCAGCCTAAGCTGCTCTGCTATAGCTACCTTCACCAGCCTAAGCTGCTAGAACTCTACTAATCTATTAATAAGGGATAACTGGACCTCGTGCAAGGTGTAAGTACCACAAGGTACCCACTATAAGCCAGGCCATCCTCCTACATTGGTGGCAGCAGTGGGATAAGTACTTATAACTGCTCTATCACTTTGTCATTGGTGCTTTTCATACGAAAAACATATACCAAATACTTCAGAATTTACACAGTAACCTAAACAGTTTAACTTTCCTTCTCTAAAACTTTCTAAAAAGTTTCTGAAAAGTTTCTGAAAGTTTTCAAAAGTTTGAAAAAGTTTTTCCTTTCTTTAAAAACTTTTTTCTCTCTCAGTCCTAAACCCTTTCTGTCATGTCTGCAGTAGAGCTTGCTCCCACAGTTGTCCAGGCAACATATGGGAATTTAAACTTCAAAGGTTTGAGGGGTCACTGAATTGAAAGAGGATTAGCAATTGGGAAGAATCCTACCAAAGATTTTCTCCTTAGCCTTCTCCTAGAAAGAAGTGACCAGAACCAGTCTGGCCCATCCCAGGATCACGAGGTAGAGAAGTGGGGTACCCAGCAAGACTCAGAGGAGTCCCCTGAGGATGCTGGGGAGGGTCCTTCCAAGGACCTGTCAGCTAACAGGCTATCTAGTGACACTGGTAGTGGGAGGGGGTCACACACTAGTAGGGCACATTTCACTCCTGAAGGCCAGGTTACTAGAGTCCAGCCAGTTAGGGACAGGTCTCTCTCTGCCAATTCCCACATTTCTTCTGTGTCTCACAATTCCCAAGCCTCCCACCCTGAGGATAACTTAATGGAAAGGGAACTCAGAAAGCTGAGGTTGGAAGAGGCCAGGCTGAAGCTTAAACAGCAGCAGCTGGCCTTAGACAGGGAATCTCTAGATGTGGAAAGGGAAAGGCATAGGTTAGGATTAGTTCCCCATGGTGGCTGCAGCAGTGTTTTTGATAGTAATTCTGTTAGAGAGCAAGATTCCAGAAACCTGCATAAGATAGTCCCCCCCTTACAAGGAGGGGGATGGCATTAACAAGTGGTTTGCTACACTTGAGAGGGCCTGTATGGTACAGTTGGTCCCTCAGAGGCAGTGGGCTGCTACCTTGTGGCTATCTTCCACTGGTAAGGATAGGGATAGGCTCCTTACTGTCAGAGAAAGTGATGCTAACAATTACAAAGTTTTGAAGGATGCACTCTTGGATGGATTTGGCTTAACCACTGAACAATCCAGAATTACGTTCAGAGACACCAGAAAAGAGTCCTCTCACGAATGGACAGACTTTGTAGGCTGTTCAGTGAAGGCCTTGGAGGGTTGGTTACATGGCAGTAAGGTGACTGACTATGAAAGCCTGTATAATCTAATCCTGAGAGAACATATTTTGAACAATTGTGTGTCTGATTTGTTGCACCAGTACTTGGTAGATTCAGATCTGACCTCTCCCCAAGAATTGGGAAAGAAGGCAGACGAATGGGTCAGAGCAAGAGTCAACAGAAAAGTTCATAAAGGGGGTGACAAGGATGGCAAGAAGAAGGATGGTAAGTCTTCTGACAAGGGTGGGGACAAAAATAAAAAAACACTCTGAGTCTTCATCAGGCCCACAAAAATCCTCTGGGGGTGGTGGGTCCAAATCCTCTTCTCTCAATCAGAAAAAGCCATGGTGTTATTTACATAAAGTAAAAGGCCATTGGGCAAGTGATGCCACTTGCCCAAAGAAAAACACCAAGGCTCCCACTACCACAACCCCACCTGCAACCTCTAGTGCCCCTAGTAATAGCAGTGGTGGTTGCAAGTCTACTACAAAAAGCCAATCCAAGGGTGTAGCTGGGCTCACTATTGGCAGCGTAGTTGGGGATGGTCTTGTTAGGGAGACCACAGAGGCTGTTTTAGTCTCTCATGGTGGTATTGACTTTGCCACCTTGGTTGCTTGTCCCCTTAATATGGGTAAGTACAAACAACTTTCCCTAATAAATGGTGTTAAGGTTGAGGCCTACAGGGATACAGGAGCCAGTGTCACTATGGTGATTTAGAAACTGGTTCACCCTGATCAACACCTACTTGGTCAGCAGTACCAAGTGACTGATGCTCATAACAACACACTTAGCCACCCCATGGCTGTTGTGCAGACCTGTCCCACACTAGCAGGTTTGAGACAGCAAGCTGTCAAACGGCAGAATGGGGATGTCAGTGATAGCCATAAGGTGTATTGAGAGGACAACCTCCTGTATACTGAATCAAGGGACCCTAAACCTGGAGCTGCCAGGAGATTGATCATCCCTTTGCAATACAAGGAGTTTCTCCTTACCTTGGCACATGACATTCCTTTGGCTGGGCAATTGGGCCAAAGTAAAACTTGGGGCAGACTTGTTCCCCTGTTTCACTGGCCTCATATGTCAGAGGACACTAAAGAGTTTTGTCGCTCTTGTGTGATCTGCTAAGCAAGTGGCAAGACTGGTGGCACCCCAAAGGCCCCCTTAATTCCACTTCCTGTGGTAGGGCTGCCCTTTGAAAGGGTAAGGGTTGACATAGTTGGCCCCCTTGACCTTCCAACAGCTTCAGGCAATAGGTTTATCCTTGTGGTAGTGGACCATGCCACTAGGTGCCCTGAAGCAATTCCCGTAAGGACCACTGCAGCTCCTGCAGTGGCAAAGGCGCTCCTGGGAATCTTTTCCAGAGTGTCTCCCCCTATAACTCAAACTCATTTGAGAGCCTTTCAATGGCCTCACAGGGTACTATAGGAGGTTCATTAAGAATTATGGCTCCATTGCAGCTCCTCTTAATGGCAACACTAGTAAGAAGATGCCTAAAAAGGTATCGTGGACAGCTAGCTGTCAAAAAGCTTTTGATGAGCTCAAACAGGCCATGTGCTCTGCACCTGTCCTAAAAAGCCCTTGCTACTCCAAAAGGTTCATAGTCCAGACTGATGCTTCTAAATTTGGGTTTGGGGCAGTGCTATCACAGCTTAATACTGAGAGCAAGGATCAACCTGCTGCTTTTATCAGCAGGAGGATGACCCCTAGAGAAAAGCTTTGGTCTGCCATAGAGAGGGAGGCCTTTGCTGTGGTCTGGGCACTGAAAAAGTTGAGACCATATCTGTTTGGTACTCACTTTATTGTTCAGACAGACCACAAACCTCTACTTTGGCTAAAACAAATGAAAGGTGAAAACCCTAAATTGTTGAGTTAGTCCATCTCCCTACATGGAATGGACTATACAGTAGAACATAGACCTGGGAGTACCCATTCCAATGCAGATGGACTTTCCAGATATTTCCACTTAGACAATGAAGACTCATCTGGGCAAGGTTAGCCTTATTGTCCCTCGTTTGGGGGATGGGGGGGTTGTGTAGGAAAGTACCATCTTGCCTGGCATGTTACCCCCATTGTTACTTATGTTTCTGTTAGTTTTTGCCTGTGTCACTTGGATCCTGCTAGCCAGGACCCCAGCGATCATAGGTTGTGGCCTGCATGTGTTCCCTGTTTGGTGCCTAACTGTATCACTGAGGCTCTGCTAACCAGAACCTAAGTGTTTTTGCTCTCTCTGCTTTTAAAATTGTCACTGCAGGCTAGTGACTGTTTTCTTCAATTCTTATTGGCACACTGGAACACCCTTACAAATCCCTAGTATATGGTATCAAGGTACCCAGGGTATTGGGGTTCCAGGAGATCCCTATGGGCTGCAGTATTTCTTTTGCCACCCATAGGGAGCTCAGACAATTCTTACAAAGGACTGCCACTGCAGCCTGAGTTAAATAACGTCCACGTTATTTCACAGCCAATTTACACTGCACTTAAGTAAATTATAAGGCACCCATATGTCTAACCCTCACTTGGTGAAGGTTAGGTGCAAAGTTAGTAAGTGTGAGGGCACCCTGGCACTAGCCAAGGTGCCCCCACATTGTTCAGGGCAATTTCCCTGGACTTTGTGAGTGCGTGGACACCATTACACGTGTGAACTACATATAGGTCAATACCTATGTGTAGGTTCACAATGGTAACTCCGAACATGGCCATGTAACATGTCTAAAATCATGGAATTGACCCTCCAAACCAAATCTGGTATTGGGGTGCCAATCCCATGCATCCCCGGGTCTCCAGCATGGACCCCAGTTACTGCCAAACTAGCTCTCTGGGGTTTTCTCTGCAGCTACCGCTGCTGCCAACCCTCAGACAGGTTTCTGCCCTCCTGGGGTCTGGGCAGCCCAGTCCCAGGAAGGAAGAACCAAGGATTTCCACTGAGAGAGGGTGTTACACCCTCTCCCTTTGGAAATAGGAGTTAAGGGCTGGGGAGGAGTATCCTTCCCCAGCCTCTGGAAATGTTTTGAAGGGCACAGATGGTGCCCTCCTTGCATAAGCCAGTCTAAACCGGTTCAGGGAGCCCCCAGCCCCTGCTCTGGTGCAAAAGTGGACAAATAAAAGGGAATTGACCACTCCCCTGTCCATCACCACCCCAGGGGTGGTGCCCATAGCTCCTCCAGTGTGTCCCAGACCTCTGCCATCTTGAATGCAAAGGTGTGAGGGCGCAATAGAGACCTCTGAGTAGACAGTGCCAGCAGGTGACATCAGAGACCCCTCCTGATAGGCTCTTACCTGGTTAGGTAGCCAATCCTCCTCTGAGGGCTATTTAGGGTCTCTCCTGTGGGTTTCTCTTCAGATAACGAATGCAAGAGCTCACCAGAATTCCTCTGCACTTCTCTCTTCAACTTCTGCCAAGGATCGACCATTGACTGCTCCAGGACACCTGCAAAACTGCAACAAAGTAGCAAGAAGACAACCAGCAACATTGTAGCGCCTAATCCTGCCAGCTTTCTTGACTGTTTCCTGGTGGTGCATGCTCTAAGGGCTGTCTGCCTTCACTCTGCACTGGAAGCCAAGAAGAAATCTCCTGTGGGTCGACGGAATCTTCCCCCTGCTAACGCAAGCACCAAACTTCTGCATCATTGGTCCTCTGGGTCCCTTCTCATCTTGACGAGCGTAGTCCCTGAAACACAGGAGCTGGATCCAAGTGACCTTGACAGTCCAATGGTCCTTCTGTCCAAATTTGGTGGAGGTAAGTCCTTGCCTCCTCACGCCAGACAGTAATCCTGTGTGCTGCGTGATCTGCAGCTGCTAGGGCTTCTGTGCACTTTTTAAAGACTTCCTTTGTGCACAGCACAGCCCAGGTCCCCAGCACTCCATCCTGCATTGCCCAACTCACTGAGTTGACCTCCGACTCCGTGGGACCCTCTTTTGTTGTGCTGAGTTGACCGCCGTGCTCAGATTCCCTGAATGCCTGTTCAAGTGCTTCTGCGGGTGCTGCCTGCTTCTGCATGGGCTCTCTCTGTTGCTGAGCACCCCCCGTCTCCTCCTCCAAGGAATGACCTCCTGGTCCTTCCTGGGCCCTGGCAGCACCCATTATCTTCAACCGCGACTCTTGCAACTAGCAAGGCTTGTTTGCGGTTTTTCTGTGTGGAAACAACTCTGCATCCTCCAGCACGCCGTGGGACATCTTCTGACCAAAGGAGAACTTCCTGGCACCTTCCATTGTTGCAGAATCTTCGGCTTCTTCCACCCGGAGGCAGCCCTTTTGCACCTTCATCCGGGGTTTAGTGAGCTCCTGCCCCCCTGGACACTTGCGTGACTCTTGGACTTGGTCCCCTTCCCTTGCAGGTCCTCAGGTCCAGGAATCCGTCTTCAGTGCTTTGCAGTCAGTAGTTGTCTTTGCAGAATCCCCTATCTCGACTTTAATGTCTTTCTGGGGTAGTAGAGTAACTTTACTTCTACTTTTCAGGGTCTAGGGGTGGGGTATCTCGGACACCCTTAGTGTTTTCTTACACTCCCAGCGACCCTCTACACACTACACTAGGCCTGGGGTCCATTCGTTGTTCTCATTCCACTTTTGGAGTATTTGGTTTGTGGTGCCCCTAGGCCTATTGCATTCTATTGTGTTCTACAGTGTTTGCACTACTTTTCTGAGTGTTTTACTTACCTGATTTTGGTTTGTGTGTATATTTTGTTTACTTTACTTACCTCCTAAGAAGTGTATCCTCTGAGATACTTTTGGCATATTGTCAATAAAATCAAGTACCTTTATTTTTAGTAACTCTGAGTATTGTGTTTCTTATGACATAGTGCTATATGATATAAGTGGTATAGTAGGAGCTTTGCATGCCTCCTAGTTCAGCCTAAGCTGCATTGCTATAGCTACCTCTATCAGCCTAAGCTGCTAGAACACTACTAATAAGGGATAACTGGACCTGGCACAAGGTGTAAGTACCACAAGGTACCCACTATAAGCCAGGCCAGCCTCCTACAACCGGCTGCATGCATCCCCTCTCCTGCTGAGCTTCGTGGATCATGCATCACGGGTGGTAGGCTGAAGTGGTCCTGACGGTCATATCTTCCAGCTGTCCAACTTTGGTGGAGGTAAGACATTGCCTCCCCACACAAGACAGTACCCCAGTGCGCTACGTCTTTTCTAGCTGCCAAGGCTTGTTGGCATCCTTCCTCCAAGATCTTCGTGCATCTTGAAGCTCCGGACCCCAGCACTCTATCCTGCGACGCACACCTTCCTGAGGGGTCTTCGGTGGCATGGAAACCTTTGTCGTAGTGCTGCGTGGGCCACTTCTGCAACTTTCTTGTCCCTGTCCTGTGGGACTCCTGTGTGCACTGCCTGGTCTTCTGTGAGCTCTCTGTGTCACTGAGGGCCCCCTCTGACTCCTCCTCCTGGGTAGAGTCCACCTGGTCATTCCTGGTGGACCCCGGCAGCATCATTATCCACTAACTGAGAGCTTTGCGTGTACCAGGGCTTGTTAGCAGACTCCGACAACGCAAACCCGATTGCAATCCTCCATCTGGCGTGAGACATCACTTGCACCCACCAGGAACCCGACTTCGTCTTTTTGGGTGCAGGGCTGACTTTTCTTCTTCACCTGTGGTTCACCTTTTGCACCTTCATCCGGGTTGATAGGGGCTCCTGCTCTTCCTGGACTCTTCTGTGCTTCTTGGACTTGGTCCCCTTCTTCCTCAGGTCTTCTTGTCCGTGATTCTACTGTTGATGTCTTGCAGTCTCTTCTGGGTTTCGCATAATTCTTATTCTCATTTCTGTCTGGGTTCTGGGAAAGTTACTGTGATTTACTCATGCTTTCCTGGTCGCTGGGGTGGGTTGTGGTACTTACCTTTGGGCTTTTCTAATACTCCCAGCTCCCCTCTACACACTCCACTTACCTAGGTGGGAAACCAACTTTCGCATTCCACTTTCTTAGTACATGGTTTGTGTCCCCCAGGCCCATTTCTAACTATTGTGATTTTCCCTAATTGTACCGTTTTCGAACTGTTTTTATGCCTATTTCTGCATACTAGTGTATATAATGTGTGTATTACTTACCCTCTGAGGGAGTAGTCTCTATGGTATTTTGGTATTGGTGTCACCTAAAAGTACCTTTATTTTTGTAACACTGCGTGTTTTATTTCATGTGTGTAAGTATTATGTGTGACTACAGTGGTATTGCATGAGCTTTGCATGTCTCCTAGATAAGCCTTAGCTGCTCATCCACAGCTACCTCTAGAGAGCCTTGCTTCTAGACACTGGCCCTCATTCTGACCTTGGCGGGCGGCGGAGGCCGCCCGCCAAAGTCCCGCCGTCAGGTTACCGTTCCGCGGTCGAAAGACCGCGGCGGTAATTCTGACTTTCCCGCTGGGCTGGCGGGCGGTCGCCTTCAGACCGCCAGCCAGCCCAGCGGGAAAGAGGCTTCCACGATGAAGCCGGCTCGGAATCGAGCCGGCGGAGTGGAAGCTGTGCGACGGGTGCAGTTGCACCCGTCGCGTATTTCACTGTCTGCGCAGCAGACAGTGAAATACATGTAGGGGCCCTCTTACGGGGGCCCCTGCAATGCCCATGCCAGTGGCATGGGCACTGCAGGGGCCCCCAGGGGCCCCGCGACCCCCCCTACCGCCATCCGGATCTCGGCGGTCCGACCGCCGGGATCTGGATGGCGGTAGGGGGGTCGGAATCCCCGCGGCGGTGCAGCAAGCTGCGCCGCCGCGGAGGATTCAATGGGGCCGCGGTAAACTGGCGGGACCCCGCCAGTGGTGCCGGTCCGACCGCGGCTTTACCGCCGCGGTCGGAATCCCCATTGGAGCACCGCCGGCCTGTCGGCGGTGCTCCCGCGGTCCTCAGGGTCAGAATGACCACCACTGTCTCCTCTACACTTATAAGGGGTAACTGGACCTAGTATAAGGTGTAAGTACCATAGGTTCCCACTACATACTAGGCCAGCCTCCTACAACACAGCCCTGGGGACCCCCCACATATATAAAAATTCAAGCTCTGGGGACATAGTGTTCCCCCAGGCTGTTGGGGGGGGTCAAGAGCCCCCCCACCCCCCCACAAAAACATTTTAATGCCCTTGGGACCTGGCCCACCCAGGGCTCTAAACAAAAGTGAGCCCCCGCTTGTATTTGTTTGCCGTGAATTCACAATATTTGGGAATTCCCTGCAAAACAATCATTTTAAAAAAATGCTTTTTTGCTAACGGGTCAGGGTGCACCTACCCTGCCCCCTTTTCTTTTTTTTTAACTATTTTTCTTGGACTCAGCTCAGGCCTAGTTCTAAGATGGCTGCCAACACTTCCTGGGTTGAAGTGTTGGCAGCCAATCAGAGCTGTGTATTTCCCTGCACGCGCTTATCTTTGTTTGTGAATACTTTGCGTCCAGAGATATACAAATTTGGGACGAGCTGCTGTGTGCCAGGAGAGAAGGGGACTCGGTGTCCCAGGAACCACCAGAGCCAGGGGGCAGAGCAAGCCCCGGGAGCGCTATACAGTGCAAAGAACCTTCCCGCTGCGCGGGACGAGCCGCTGTGTGCTGGGAGAGAAGGGGACTCAGTTTCCCAGGTACCACGAGAGCCAGGGGGCGGAGCAAGCCCCAGGAAGCGCTATACAGTGCAAAGAACCTTCCCGCTGCGCAGGACGCGCCCGGACAAAGCCCGGGCCAAGAGCAGACCCGTCTTGCGCCTGTCATCGACCGACAGAGGCTGGGCTGGGCCACCCCCCTTTTTTCTTGTGTGGACGGTGAGTCTGTGTTTATTCTATCTTTTTCTAGTGCTGGAGATTCATTGTGTAATATAGGACAGAGACTGTGTCTTAATTTGTGATTTTTGCTGACCTATTCAGTGCGGTCTTACCTCTTGTGAAATGGGCAGGAAAAAGGGTCAGCAAACTGGAGTCCTGAGTGGTGGTGGTGGTGGAAGGCAGGGTAACTCAAATACCACATTGGATTCCTTCCTTGCAAGAGCCGTTGGGGTTGTGATGAAGGAAATTGATTTGGCGGAGAGGAGGCTCTCTATGGAGATGGATGACTGGTGCCATGTATCAGTAGTTAGTGATCCCTCGGAGGACCTGGGTGAGGAGGTGGCTCACCTTGGGAGAGATCAATGTGCCGCCCATGAGCTTGCCCATAATGTGTTAACGGGGGATCTTGGTGGACCAGGGCATTTGAGAAGAACTAAGAGGCTCCTGCTGACCTCTCCCCTGGCTTGGCCCCTGGATAACTGCAGCCCTCCCCTGAGAAAGAAAAAGTTATTAAAGAAAACGGGGACTAAAGTGAAATCATCTCTTGTGGAAATTTCTGAGGGCCTGAATAAGGGTACTGACTCTTGCCAGCTTCTGGGATGTGATGCAACTAACTTTACTGCTAAAATTTAAGGAGATGATTGAGGATATTTTGGCTCCTGTTGTGACAAAATTAATGGCCATAGAAAGAGCAGCCCCCGGTTATGTGAGCAAGGGAGGGCTAGTCAACCTACAGGTGGACCTGTGCCCCCTTGCTGTATGTATCAAGTGAGGAGGTGATCCTGCAGGAGGAAGCTTTGGGGGCCTTAGGGAGAGTGCCATGGCAACCGGACAAACTTGTAAATCTTGGGGCACAGGGTGCTTTGTGCTGAGCCTGTGCCGGATCCACTTATTGCCTAACCAATGGGTGGAAGGGCAAAAACTAGATCTAGTAGTGGCAGGCAACTTGACTGTGGATCTGTGGCAGTTGGGGGAATTGCCAACAGAATGGTGGAAATCATAATCAGAACATGGTGAAGAAAAGCTCCTTGTTGGTTTGCTTGGAGCTCCCCCCGGCCTGTGCTCCTAACGTGGTGGGGTTGACAAATGTTCCTGCTCTGGCCCCTGGTGCTAGTGAATCCACAGGCCAACTAAAAAATAAGACTGGTCACTGGTTGAGCAAAAATTTTGATTTTTTATGTAAGGATCTCAAGGACATTTTGTTTGTTAGAAGAATTGATTGGGTCGGGCCTAAAACAAAAAGAGGGTAAGGAGGATTGTATTATTATAAATGTTAGATATCCTGCCCTGGCCCAACGGCTTCTCTCCACATATAGCCCAGCTTCCCCCAGAGTGGGTAAAATTGGTATGGCCCCCTTGGGTTACTTTTATAATCATATGCAACAGGGTGCTAAGTTTTTCCCTGAAATCGGTAGGAATCCCTGCCTAGGTCAGAACGCCCTGCAGCTAACTAGTAGGAGAGCTGATGTCATTAGAGATCTTGACTTGGAAGGGGTGGATTGACAATGCACTAAGTCTCAGGCAGCGAATCGGGCAGTATTCCAGAATATTGATATGACAAGGGTGGTGCAGGAGGGGGAGTTTACGCAGTGTGACCTTATCTCATGGAACATTGCAGGGTATGATGCTAAGTTATCTGATCAGGCCTGAGTCAGGTGCCTGGCTAATTACGATATTATCATGCCCCAGGAAACCTGGTCGGATGGGCAGGCTGCATGGGATGGATTTGAAAGATTTGCGGTCCCGGCTGTGCAGTCCCTTGGAGGCCGCTCAAAAGGTGGTTTGGTTACCCTAATCCGCTTTTCCAAAGTAGTGGGCGCATTTTAAATTAACTGCAACCACCAGGGTATATTGCCTGTCTGGGTAATTTTTTCAAACAACTTTAACGTCTTTTTGGTAAATTTTTATAATGCTGTCTGGGATGTGGGGTGCCAAATTAGGGTCCTCTTCTCAGTTCTTCAGGTATTGAAGTGTAGAATGGAGGAGGTGGGGCTGGAATTCTGTGCTATTATGTCGGGAGATTTCAATGCAAAGTTGGGGCGACTTAACACAGTGGTAAATCCTTTTGAGTTTGACTGTGAGGATTATTCGGTGGAAGGTGTTCAAGATTCTAGAGGTAGGTTTCTGATCGATGGGCTAAGAAAGTTGGGACTTCGGAACATTTGTGATATTGAAGTAGTGGACACTCACCAGCTCCCAACTTTTGTAGGTAGAGGGTCTGGCTCAACAATCGATTATATATTTGTGTCCCCACAACTGAAAGAACTGCTGACTGGAAGAGAGGTTTTAGGGCAGGGTATTAGTGACTATAACCCCCTCACAGTCTGTTTTAATCTCCCAGGAGCTCCATGTAAACTAGGTCGGGCGGGCCTGTATCAGTGAGGATAAAAGATCAGGGCAGGCGAGTTGGCTGGAAACAGGTAGATTCCCAGCAAGTTGTAGAAAGGGTTGTGGGGGATAACTTGAATTTGATCACGGATATACTTTTGGCAGAAATTCCCAGTCCTAAGGAAGTTATGGCTGCAATACTTAATAAAAATATAGCATTTAAAGATTGCTTACTTTTAATAGGTAATCGCCCCAGTAAGCTTAGAAGTGGGTGGTTCGGTAAGGCCTGTTATGATGCTAGAAACAAATATGAAAACGGCCCTAAAAGAATACCCTGAAGATAGGGCCCTTGTGAAAGAGGCAAGGTTTAAGTACAAAAGGGCTCTGAGGGATAGGAAGCATAAACTTAAGGAAAAAGCCTAGGAGGAACTGGAGTGCGTCACAGTCCTGAAGGACCCCGGTGTGTTCTGGAAAGTGGTAAACAGAGGTTCTTTTGAAACTGAAACATCTGAGGGTCTAGGCTGTAATATTGCCCCAGAGGCCTGGGTAAATTACTTTTGCAGAACTTTTAAGGGAAGCCCCCTAAGAAATAACTGGGACAATGAGTATGATGTGATTCCAAATTTAGCTATTAGGTTCACTCTTTAGGAAGTTATTGATGCACTCCAGGGTAGCGCTAGTAATAAAGCACCGGGCCCGGATTCGATCCCTATGGATCTTTAGAAATCCTGTCCCCAGTTATGGGCGCCTATCCTGCTAAATGTTCTTAATGCAGCAGTCACTGTGGGAATTCCTGCCTCTTGGAGATTGGCCTGTATTATCCCAGTGTTTAAAAAGGGGGACCGGAATGATCCTAAGTCTTATCTCCCCATTTCCCTCCTTGATTCTTCAGCAAAAATTATGGGCCGGATAATTTTAAGGCGTATTGAGGCCTGGATGGCAGATAATGAAATTTTGAGCTGGGCCCAGTACGTTTTTAGGGAAGGGCTTGGCACTCAAGAACAGTGTCGTAATTTGCTGATGATGATTGGGGAATACACTCAAGCTAGGAAGGGCACTCTCTACCTCTACCTCTACCTCTACTCTACTTTGCCTTCACCTCAGTTGTGCCTTTGATAAGGTAAATTGGGTTATACTATGGGAGAGGCTTAATCAGATAGGGATGGATCCTAACATTGTGGAGTTGCTTTGGTACCTCCACTTAGGAACGGCTGCAAATGTGAGGGTGGGGTCAAATGGGGAGTGTTCAGATGCCTTCAAGCTCACAATGGGCGTACGTCAGGGTTGTGTTCTGGCCCCTACTCTTTTTCTTTTATATACAAATGGATTGTCTGACTTCCTGATGGAACACTGTAGGGACGTCCCTAAGGTGAATGGTAATAATGTCCCTGTATTGACGTATGTGGATGATGCAGTGCTTATGGCCTGCACTATGAATGGCCTCCATGAAGTAGTTAGAGCCTATGTTTCTTTTATGTCAGCCTTGGATTTAGAGATCAACTATAAAAAAATCACACTTTAGGGTATGTGGTAGACCTCTGAGCAGGGTGGGGGAGCTGAAGATTGAAGAGCAAACTATCAGCAGGGTACATGATTTCCCATACTTAGGGGTCATCTTTGATGATAAAGGTACATGGAAACCCTGTATTGCTAGAAGGGGAATGCTTTTCCATGCTACAGTTGGCGCTACATTTGACCTTGCTGCTAGAGTAGGATATAAACCCATTAAGTAATTGCTTGAAATCTATAGGCGTAAATGTCTCCCAGTCCTACTGTATGGTGCAGCACTTTGGGGGTATACGGATATCCGAGCCCCCACTGTAGAGGAAAATCGTTTCTGTAGAAGGCTATTGGGGGTTGGTCAAAATACCTCTGGTTTTTGTCTTCATTTGGAATTGGATCTTGAGTTTGTTGATGACACCATTCAGCTGGCTCCCCTCTTGCTATGGATCTCTATTTGGAGTAATGAACATGCTACTTTTAATAGAGAGATTTTAAGGGACTGCCTGGCTTTGGACCATGTAAAGAATATTCCTTGGCTGATGTATATAAGAAAGGCGGCCCATGTTTTGGGGCGGCCTGACTTGTTTGATACTCCTGAGGGTCTGACTAGTCGGGATAAAATCTGGGTAGAGGACAACTTTTTGAGAATCCTGGGGACAAAAAGAGAGGGGAAGTCTTAGGGAAAAAAATCGGTCAGGGATTTTATTATGCTTAAGATGGGGCCGGGCCCTGAGCCCTATCTCTTAGAGCTAAATGATGTGAGGGAAAGGTCTCTGATTACCCGATTTCGCCTTGGGGTTATTAGAAGTAATCTATGTTTCCCGCTAGGCCAGTATGGTGAAAAATCTATCAGACCATGTCCCTGTGATGGGGTCTCTTTGCAGACTCTGTCCCAATTTACATTATTCTGTGCTTTTTATGCACCTTTTAGGCGTTGTTTTTTATTCCTGCTGTTGAGACCCAAGGTGTTTGTTCAATATCGACCTGCTTTCTTGTGGCTGCGAATGGCTTCAGATGTATTGGTGTGGTGTGGGTTGGGATCTTTTCTGAGTGGAGCTATTAATTGGCACAGTAATGTAGAGTATTTTTAAGAATTGCTTTTAATTCTTAATATTGATGTTTTAATTGTTTTTTTTAAATTGGACATTTTTATACAAAGTTTTTTATTGCAAACTGGTTTATGCATTGTTCTGGTTACCTGCTTTTATGGTTGAATTGTTTCATACCGAATAAAGAAAAAAAAATTGTATACAAATTTGAATTTCATAAAATTCTTTAAAACTACTGGACAGATTTACACCAAATAAGTGAAAGCGTATTCTGCATACAGAAAGCTAGCTTTCTGCCAAATTTGGTGTAATTCCGTCCAGTGGTTCGGGCTGTAGTCGTGTTCAAAGGTCCTATGGGAATTAACACAGGTTACGCAGCTTTTATGACCCCCTCCTTTTTCTCGTCCCCCGCTTGACGGATTACCCCAAAACTTTTTGTGCGTAACAAGAATCACTGCAACACTTTTTTCAGAAAATTTCATGAAGATTTGTCAAACGGTGTCACAGATATAGGCAAGTCAAAAAACACTTTTTCTATGGAAACATGGTCCTAACTAATGCCAATAGGTAAAATATATATATTGCCACTATTAGGACTTGCCTATATCTTTTGCACCGGTTTATGAATCTTCATCAATTTCTCTAAAAAAATGACGCTCACTTCAGATGCTGTTTCGGGGTAATCCGTCAAGTGGGGACTGAGAAGAAGGGAGCGTCTCCAAGCACGTTTTTCCCATGCTAATTTCCATAGGGATTTTGAAGACAAAAACAGACAGAACCGCTGGACGGATTTACAACAAATTTGGTAGGAAACTAGCTCTTGGTCCAGAAAACGCCCTTTTTACGACTTGGTGTAAATCCATTGAGTAGTTATCTAGCTCCACGCGCCAGGAGCAGTGCTTCGATTGGGTAGTAGCAACCTGTCTAGAAAGTTGCAGCAGCCATTTTACGAAGCGGGATTCGGTCCTGGGGGATAGAAATAAAGGTCAGCAACTATAGAAGGGGTCAGGGTAGAAATACCTAGACTGTATGGTTGCATTTTAGGTGTCACTTTTTGAGTTTCAAATTGTCCATTGCATCGCTCAGCACAGTCCCCTATGTAACGCCACAGTGGAGTTGTGAACCCTGACAAATAAAATATACATTCAAACACTCACTCACACAATAAAGCATGCACTCACAGAGTCACACACCTAATCACAGACCCACACAGACTCATACACCTACTCAGACCCACTCAGCAACTCATGCATACACTCAGACCCACACAGACACTCACACACCCACTCAGACACTCACATACCCACTCACAGACCAACTCAGACACTCACAGACCCACACAGACACTCATGCATCTAGTCACAGAGCCACTCAGACAGTCATACATCCAGTCACAGACCCACTCAGGCAGACATGCATCCACTCACACACCCACTCAGAGAGTCATGCAGGGGGTTGGCCACAGAGCCATCCCACTGAAGGCTGTGCATGGTGTGGTGTTGGGTGGTTATAGGAAGCTGGCTGCCTCATTACGATCCCATTGTATCCTATGGATCCTATGGGGATCGTATTAGGGTGGACAGGCTATCAGTCACATTTGTGACGGAGTATTCCCTCCGCCAAGTTCTAAATCAGGCCCTAAGTCCGAAGGTAACATTTTTGACCAGGATGAACCTGGTTGGTGTATTCTGTCAGTGGTCCATCGTGGTCAGCCTCAAATCCAGGTTCCAGCCTAAAACAACCAGTGAGTCTCATTGGCGCTTAGTGGTTTTTGGTGCCATTTCTAATTAAAACTTTAAAAATTCATATCTTCAGTTCCCATCATTGGAGTTTGGCCACATTGGTGTAATTTTATTTACTAAAAGTACTCATTTTATGTAAGTTGATTTGGGATTTTTCTCGTGTTACACATTTTCTATAAGTTAAGCCTGTCTGCTCTGTGCCATAGCTACCAGAGGGTAAGCTCAAGATAGTTTAGTGAATTTAGTGGTTCTCCCAAACAAGGATTGCGTTTATTACTCAAGGTGGGTAGTCACACCCTTTAACTAATTGCAAAATGTCAATTCTACACAGTCTTTGTAAATGTTACAGACCCATTATTATACCTATAAATAGGCCATTGTTTCCAATTTCCAAAAACAATCCTTGATGGGAGATTGTGAGAAAGACATCCTTTTGGCCCTGATCAGCCCCATTTGTTTGACTGATACTAGTGGTTACTGACTATGACTAAGGCCTGGGCACTGCTAACCAGTTCCAGGGCCAGTGCTCTGTTTAAAAGGTATATGCAAAGTAGGCATAAATATGATTGGCTCTGGCAACCTACCTCTGAATCCCTAGTATATGGTAAAGCATGTAGGCTTAGGGACTCCAGTAGAGTTACAGCACCCATGGGTGCACTGCTGTGGTGTCTGGTGTCATTTTAAAATGCAAGCCTGCCTCTCTGACTGTTTTTAAATTAAAATAAACCCTTCGACTTTGGAATTAAAAGTACTTCCAAAGCCTTATTTTTACATATAAAACACCTCTAAAGTCTGCCCTAGGTGCCCCAAGGGTTGGGTGTGGTGTAAATATAAGTAGGGGCATTAAAGATGTTTTATAAACCCTGGTGAGGTAAAAACTACCAATTTTCTTTTTTTCCCCATTGTAGTGCATTATCTCCATAGCCTAACATTGGGAGGCTTTATTTTAAAATAATAATGTCTTATATCATCTAGGAAAGAGCTAAGTATAGCATGTTTGATATCAAATTAATAGTTAGATTAAAGCCGACAACTTGCCGATGTTAGATTTATTACAACTATTGTAGGGAAAGAGTGTTAGAACTCTTTCTGAAAGTTACCAAAATCAGCCCTCTGGTGCCCTAGCCTAATTGGTCAGCCTCTGGCAACCTGAGCCAAGCTACATTAATGAGGTGTGAAGTAGCCTTGGCTGAAGCAAAGAAAGCATCCGGTGGGAAGAGAAGTGCTATAGCAGATGACAGAGCAGGAAGGGGGGTTATGTGGCCTAGCTGGTTTTCAAAGGAGGGAAGGTCACTTGGGACAGAAACCACAACGCCCCTATTTCTACTGCCCCAGCCAGATTGGAGCCCCAGTATAAAGGCTGGAGGGGGTGTTTTAAGGAAACCTAGCCACACAACTGGGTAGGCTCAGCCAGTCCTAACCAGGAGAGACTTTCTCCATCCAGGATTTTTTAAGAATGTTGCTTTCTGGGATTGATTTTTGCCACACTTCACAGGACGTGGTCACATCAAAGGGTGGCTCTCTGCACTCCATTGGTCAGAGGTGCCCCCCTGCTTGCCAAACTGGGAGCAAGGATAAATATGAAAGAGCTGCCAGAGGAAGGACTGCCCTGCCCCTTGTTTGCACCTGAAGGACTGCACCCACAAGGACTGCATCAGCTGCAAACTTTTGGCTTCACCACAGAAAGGATTTTGCTTTGCATCTCGAGCTCCAGGAGTGGAGCAAGCAACATGTACAAAGGACCGTCCAAGAGACCCCTGCATCAAGTCCTGCAAAAAAAGCCCAGCAGACCAGCGTCCAGTGGCCTTTTGAGGTTCTGACCAGGTTAATTCTGGTCAACTCAGAGCTTCTGGAACCTTGGACCAATTTTGTGCACCCTGCAAGACCCCAAAAAGGACTTCTGGAGGAAGATCCAGAAGTTTGGAGCAACTTTGTAAAAAAGCTCCACAAGGTGACTGACTCGTTGACGAGATTCAAGTCAGAGACGTCAAACCGCGACACAGCCTGAATTTCAGGTTTGTCACACTGAAGCTTTGGAGCTTTTCCCCGTCAATAAGACCTCCAGGAGTTGACCAGGACCTCGTGCTGAGCCAAGCCAAAGACATCACATAGCAAGCCGACCTGAAGAAGAGCCTTGATTGATGATGAGAGAAAAAGATCCAGAAAAAAGACTACGGCCCTCATTGTGACATTGGCAGTCTTTTTTGAAGACCGCCCTGGTGACGGGAGCCATCAGACCATGGCGGAGGTTGCAATCCATCCAACACATTATGACACGCAAGCACAAAACCGACAGAAAGCAGCCACAACAACAATTCAGCCAGACCCAAAGGAGGCGAAAAACTGTCAGACCCACCACCCTCCCCGCTATGGCTGCAACACACCTCCCTCCAAATCATTAACCACGAATCACCACAGCGGACACACCATTGGTGGTGCGGACCGCTGCGGTCAAATTTACCACTACACACCAACAGAAGGCAAAATTGGCCAGATTGAAAAACCCACACCTGACACATATACATACACCGTACACACCCACCAACAGCACTATAAAACACACCCCCACACAAACCACAATTCTTTGCAAACTCGAAAAGACTGCTACACGTTGCCAGCCCACATATCCCTAGAACTACACACACAAACTACAGCCACCTATACACCCATCATGCATCACACACCACACACCATACCTCAACACCTAACACCCTCTGCACAACACAGACACACTACACATCACTGATGAGGAGTTGAGGTGATGGTGGAAGAAATCCTCAGGGTAGAGCCATAGCTGTTTGGTGCACAGGTCCAGCAGATATCTATTGCCAGGAAGATGGAGCTATGGCTGAAGATTGTGGACAAGGTAAACTCTGTGGGAACCTATCAATGCACAAGGGACCACATTCGCAAGAGGTGGAACGACCTGCAGGGGAAGTAGTGTGCAGTGGCCTCCAGACACCACGTTGACATCATGAAGACTGACGGTGGACCCTCACCTGCTCCCCATAGTTGACAGCATGGGAGGAGAAAGTCTTGGCCATCCTGCTTTCGGAGGGCCTCACTGGAATCACTAGAGGGCTGGACAATGGTAAGTCAGCATTATTATCCCACCACCACTTACAGCTGCATGGCATGTCACCCCCTCACCGTGACTCCCTTCACCCCAATCCATCCTATACAGAGAACCACCCCCATTTCCACCCTCAACTGTGTACCTCTGCATGCCCTACCCACTGAAAGCACACCCCTCCCAGCTCTGCACGCACACACAACAGTAACGCATGAGTAGCATATAGCACTACCAATCCCACAATCCATCACCAAACACTAACCAAAGGGAAAGACAGAAATGCTGAATATGTAACTGACAATGACTGTAACAAATATTTTACATGTCCACAGGTACCCCAGCCAATGTCAGCGGCGACCATGTGTCACAGTAACCCTTTCCTCCACCAGAAGAAGCCCCCTTTGATGACAGAAACCCTGAATATCTAGATCTGGATGATCTTCCAGGCCCATCTGGAACCACTCTTCAGTCGGGTACCACAGCCAACACCCAGTCCACCACAGGGTCCCCCATCCAGCTCCAATAGCATAGCAGCCACACAACATCCCCAAACCTCTGTCCCCAGGACACTTCGATCAACAGTGTGCCCACCTGTACAGGGAACTGAGTCGACACCACACAGGCAAGACGGTGAAGGTCCTGGTGTTAGTGGGAGTGGGCACACATTTCAGGGGACACAGGCACAGGGGGCCAGTGTGAGGTTAGCTGTGCGCTAAGGGGAGGACCAACCCAGGGAACCGAGTGCCCAAGAGGCACTCACACATGTCCTGTGAGCCTACCAGAAATCCCAGGACAGGATGGGCCAGGTACTTACCATCTTGCAGGAGAACCAGCGACTGCAAGGGGTCAAGCAGAGTTGCAGGTCTTAAATGCCAAGATGGCCTCCATTGCAGGGGTGCTGGGTGACATGGCGAACATCATGATCGAGTACACAACACACCAGTGGGCCTCTTCCACTAGCCAGTGTACTCACCAGCCTTCCACATCTGCTGCAGCTAGTGGACGGGACGACCTGCCACAACATTCACAGCCCACTAGCACCCCTCCCTCTGCAGAAGAAGAATCACCCCGCAAACATTCTCTGCGACTCAGACAGACACCAAAGACTGTAGCCAACACCCAAAAACACCACCAGTAAACAAGCCCCTCCTGAATGTCTCCCTTATGTGCCACCAAGACACCTTGTTCACTTTGGACTGCCATTGCCCCTTTTCCTATGGCCTCATATATACTGGACCTGTGTTACAAACCAACTGGGCCACTACACTGAAGATTTCATCCACCATCACCCAACTCTATTGCACTATTCCTTCCTTTCTGTCCACTTCAATAAACACCCTTGAACACAACTGAAGTTTATGTGCTTCATTTACAACAATATGGAATGTCTTGGCCTGTATTATCCTGTGCAAATGTAATGTAAATTGTAAATCCATCCACCAAATATGTGAAAGCAGTCTGTAGTCATCACATTAGTTCTCAGTTGTGACCCCACCAACATCTGCAAAAAAGGAAAGCATTAGTGACAGTCAATTGAGAAGTAAAGGTATTAGAGCAACATGAGCCCCTGTAACAAAACATCCTACATTCAGCTGGTGACTTCTACTCATTCATTTGCACAGCAATTGACTTTAAACACCATCAGTGAAAAGAAACAGCCTATTTCAAGCCCTCACACAAGATGCAACAGTATTATCTGTGCCATGTTGTTAGCATGCCAATCCCTCCTCTATACCACCTAGTCTGGACAACACTGTCAGGGAAATAGAAGTCACAGATCTGTTATGTAAGCACATTGCAAGTAACATGACATCCCTAGCAACATATGCTAAGTACTGTATGGGACGAGGACACAGTTTGCAGTGGCCATGTATTTGAGAAAGATAAACTACTGACACATTGCATGGGCAGAATAAGCTTGTACAACATCAACACAACAACAACCACAGACAAAACAGTGTCAGATCACATAATGCACACATTATTGCTTGGCAAAACACAGCAGCCACACAGCACTTAACTACAATGGAGGTATGAGCAAAAGTTCAGTCTTACCTGAGTGTCTTTGGAAGTACTACTGTGTCAGCTGTGTCCTGTAGTCCACATCCTCCTCCTCCTCATCCTTATCACTGTCTTCAGTGTCCTCTGCTGCCACAGGTGCATTGTCTTCACCCTCCTCCTGCAGGAATGGCACATGGCATCTGAAGGCCAAATTGTGCAGCATGCAGCAAGCCACCACTATCTGCCAGACCTTCCCAGGGGCACAGAGGAGGGATCCACCAGTTACAGGGAGGCACCGGAACCTGGCTTTCAGTAACTCAAAAGTCAGTTCAATTATCTTTCTGGTACGACCATGTGGTTTATTGTACGGATATTCTGCACCTGCCCTCAGATTCCTCACTAGTATCAACAGCCAGGATAGGTTTGGGTAGCCGGAGTCACGCTCAAGCTCACCTATGAGCCACACTCTCTCCCTCTGTAGTCATGCCATCACCTGTGGGACGCTGCTATTCCTCAATCCGTAGGCATCATGCAGAGATCCAGGAAACTTGGCAGTAACGTGGGAGATGTATTGATCTGCAAGGCACACCATCTGGACATTTACTGAGTGGTAACTCTTCTTATTCCTGTAGACCTGCAAAATTTGTCCAGGGAGAGACCAAGGCAATATGGGTTCCGTCAATGGCCCCAATCACATGTGGTATGTGTCCCATGGTGTAGAAGGCAGCTTTCAGAGTGGACAAATCTTCACTCTGGGAGAATGAGATATAGCTACTCATGTATTTCATCAAGGCCACCAAAACTCTTTTGAGCACATTCTAAAACATTGGCTGTGACAATCCTGCAGCCAAGCTCACCTGGAATGAACCACTTGCCAGGAAGTGGAGCACTGACAGTACCTGTACTGCAGGGGGTATTGCTGTAGTGCTACAAATAGCATGAAATCAGATCTGGCTCCAATTGTTGACACAGTTCAGTAATTGTAGCCCTGTGCAGACAATAGGTCATTATAATGTTAATTCCCTCTAGTATAGCCAAGTCTACTAGGGTTCTGTACACAGGTGCTTGCCTCCTCCTGCTCTACAGTGGTTGGTATCTGAGTAAACCACACATGAGAAGTTCTACAGGAAGGACAGACGCACAATATCACAGTACACAGAGCAGTCACATCCAATACACTCCAACAATTATTGCAATTTGCACTGGTGTCCTCTACATGCAAACGGACTTCCTCAAAAATACCAATACTTTTCATTAGCCATTGTGTCTCAAAGATGTAGTTGGAGTTGTGTGTCGTGATTAGTAGCATCCCATTCTAAATGTCCTGTCAACTATTCATCTGCAAACAGTGCACTGGTATGAGATCTAATTTGAGTGCCAGAGTCTACAAGTAAACCAAAGTATGTAGCGGACCGGAACTGCCTTGGTGTCTACCATTGGAATGTATGACGCACATTAAATTGACCGCCATGAGTACCAGCATTAGGAATTTGTAACCGCCTGTCCTGTATGCAGGGACAGGTATAAGTGACCTCACTCTGCTGGCATTTGGCACCATGGCGGAAGGTGGTCTGCACCGCCGTGCAACTCCTCATTGGTTAACATGGAAGTCTACGGAGCACAGGAACCTACGATGATCACCGCCAGCTGTGACGGTGTTCTCTTGCCCACTTCACTTGATTCCTGACTCTCAACACATCAACAACTCCACTGCTTGTGCTGCAGTGTCCTGTGTCTGGAATCCGTGGTGGCCCGTGCTACAGGGGATAAGGCCCCAGCCTTCACATCACAGGAACTAGAGAAGCTTGTGGGTCGGGTCCTACCCTTGTATGGACAGTTGTATGGGCCTCCAGATCAAAAGGTGAGTCAATTTTGGGTACTTTGTATGCGTCTTGGATGTATGTAGATGTAAGTGTGTGCTGGCAGTGTGTCATTGGGGGATTGTATTGCATGCAATTTGTACGCAGAGGTACAAGTAATGTGGGAGGTTAATGTGGGATCTATGCAGTATGTAAGCCATTCCTGTAACATAATGAAGTGTTAAGTTCATAGTGTACTTTTCTCTGTGTTCCCTATGCAGGTCAATGCCCATCAGAAGAAAGGGTTATGGCGTGCCATCGCAAAGGACGTATGGACCCTGGGGGTACATATCCGGCAGAGCACCCACTGCAGAAAGAGGTGGGAGGACCTGCGACGCTGGGCCCGGAAGACCGCAGAGGCCCAGCCGGGTACGTCCTCCCAAAGAGGGAGGGGTGCCCGTCCGACCCTGACCTCCCTAATGGCCCGCATACTGGCAGTGGCCAATCCGGAGTTGGATGGCACTTGAGGGCAGCACAGCAGCCACAAGGGGGTGAGTATACACTGTGTGGAATTCTTTCTTGATGCCTGCCCTTTTGTATGGGTGCAAGGTTCTAGTCAGTGGATGGCCCAATATGCCCATTTAGCTAATCTTGTAGAATCCTGCTTAGCAATGAAGAGTGTTATGTACATTTGGTATTGACAAATAGGTGGCATACCATGGCAGGCATGGCGTAGTGAGTCCCAGTAGGTGTGCAGATGGTAGTGTTTGAGTTCATTTCTTCTGTAGTTCCCAGGCAATGATGTGGTACTGTGGTGGACACTGCATAGTGTTATTTAGCTGTGAGTCATTATGATGTGTATGCCATATATGTTGTTGTTGCTGAAATTGACCCAGTGCTCCCCTTTTTTCTCCCCCACCCTCTCTCCTTTTCTCATCCTGTCCTTGTGTGCATCAGCATCATCTGGCGCAGGAGCAGGGGCACGGCGAGTGGGGGAGCTGTGCAGTCCACGGGACCCAGGAGGCAGAGCCCACCGATGCCGAAGGAACCAGTGGGTTGGAGGGTGAGGAGAGTACCACGTGGGAAACAGGAGCTGATACTACTGACTCAGATTCCTCCTCCGATGGAAGCTCCCTGGTGGTGGCGGACCCCTTTGGGACCACCCCAGCTACATCATCTTCTACCACTCCCCATACCAGCACCGCCCTCCCAGTAGCCCCCCACCCAGTTGCCCGTGCCTGCTCACCCAGGAGGGTGGGCGTCTCCTTGGCCCCAGGCATATTAGACCCTGCCCCAGTCAGCCCTGCTGTTCTCACTGAGGAGGCTATTGACCTCCTGAAATCCATCTCTGTAGGACAGTCAACCATAGTGAATGCCATCCAGAGGCTGGCATCCCAGATGCAGCAATGCAGTGCCTATCTGGAGGGTATTCACAGTGGCATGGCTGCCCTACAAAGATCGTTTCAGGCTCTGGCCTCCTCTTTGACGGCAGCCAGTGTCCCTGCTTCTTCCATCCTCTCTCCAACTCCCTGTTCCCAGTCCCAAAGCCCTCTCCCCCCACCCATCCCAAGCACACAATCAAACCAGCATGCACCCAAGACAACAGACAGGACTCACAAAGACAATCACAAGCAGCACAGATCACACCACGAGCACACACACAGCCAACACCCAGGTGCACACACAACAACAACCCCTGCCTCCACTGTCTCCCCCTCCTCCTCCTGTCTCACAGTCACATCAGCACTCACACCTGCAAGCACTGCATCTTCAGTCACAGATCCTGCTACCTGTACAGCCTTGCCCACAGTCACCACAACAGCAGACATGCAGACTAACACCCCGTTCATCACATGCGCAGTCACCACCACCACCATCATCAAAACCACATACAGCACACCCACCTCACTTGCAGACATCACCACAACATACATGCACACGACCTGTTTGTCCTCTCCCACCCTGTCTGCCCACACCCTCCAAAAACACATAATTCCTTGTCCGCCTTGACCTCTTTCCTCCTCCTCCCCCACCCCATCCTGCCAGGAAAAGGAAGGTCCCGCTCTCCCAGCCCAGTACCTCCAGCTCCTAGTCCTCTCATGTCCCTCCCCCTGCAGCAGAACCTACCATTAAGGGCACAAGACTGCCACTCCGACCCCCCGCTCCAAGCTCATTCCTTGCCCCCGAAACCAAACAGCAAAGGCCCACCCCGTCCCAAACCCAAGGACCCCCCCTCCCAAGAACCTCTCCGCACCCCACTGCCCCCTGAGGTGCCTGTCTTCCATCATGATGTGCCTGCCCAGTGGAGTGACTTGGGCTGTCAGAGTCAAGTTGGGCCTTGTACGTTGCCCTGTGGGTTTTTCAGAAAATTGACTGTCCAATGGCCTTTTGCATATCGTTGCCTCATTTGTTGTGCGCGCAAGTCCACCAGAATACAGTGGTTGGACCAACGGTATGTGTCCTGGCTTTCTTTACTTCTGGCTTGTGTTGTTGTTGTATTTCTCTGCAGATTGTTCTCAGTGTGTGGTATGTGTGTATAGTGTGTGTTGTGCGTGTGGGTGTGTCAATCTCCTCTCCCTCCCTTGTGTGCTAGACGGCTGTACTCACCGTTGTCGTTGGCGTTGCTGCTCCTGGACTGCCATTGCATGGTACAGCATCAGCAGAGCTTCAAGTTCGGGTTCCAAGGCGGCCGTGTATTCCTCTCTGTCCCTGCAGGTGGGTGTCTCCTTTTATATGATTAATTTCCGCCAGGCTTTTCGTGGCAGTGGTCCCACCACAGAAATCCTGGCAGTCTGCTGTCATAATAGGGTGGGCGGGGAATGGTGTTCCGCCAGCATGAAGATGTCAACCCCCATGGTCGGTGGCCAGACCGCACTGGCTGTTCAGGTGGTACATTGGCTGTCTATGGGCGGGATCACCGCCCTGGTCATAATTTGGCAGTCTTCATCGCCAGCCTGGCGACAGAACTATTGCCATCACCCGGCATGGTGGTCAGCTGACTGCCGATGTCATAATGAGGGCCTATGTCCTAAGGTAAAATTTTGACCAAGGCCTACTGCGGAGTGTATCAACGGTTGGCCTCAAACTTTGACTTTGCCTCGATCAAGCATGACTAGATACCTGCGGTTGGCACTTTTTGCATTTACGCATTAGAAAGCATATTTTTACATTTAATCTTTAAACAGTCATATCTCCATTTCATTACATTGAATTCTTGTCTTTATGGTTTCATTTTAAAGATAAAAACATTTAGGGCCAGATGTAGCAACCCGTTTGCGAGTTGCAAACGGCGAAAATCGCCGTTTGCGAGTCACAAACGTGGGTTTGCCATGCAGAAATGCATATTGCGAGTCGTTAGCGACTCGCAATATGCATTTCCGACTCGTAAATAGGAAGGGGTGTTCCCTTCCTATTTGCGAGTCGCAGTGGGATGCAATACCATTTGCGACCGCGTACGCGGTCGCAAATGGCATCGCAGTTACCATCCACTTCAAGTGGATGGTAACCCACTCGCAAATTGGAAGGGGTCCCCATGGGACCCCATCCAGTTCGTGACTGGACCCAAAAATATTTTTTCAGGGCAGGGAGTGGTCCAGGGAACCACTCCCTGCCCTGAAAAAATACCGAAACAAAAGGTTTCGGTTTGTTTTTTAAATGCAGCTCGTTTTCCTTTCAGGAAAACGGGCTACACTTAAAAAAAAAAAACTGCTTTATTGAAAAGCAGGTCACGAACATGGAGGTCTGCTGACGTCAGCAGGCCTCCATGTTAGCGAGTGCCTATACTCGCTATGGGGCCGCAATTTGCGACCCACCTCATGAATATTCATGAGGTGGGTCATTGCGACCCCATAGCGAGTTGCAGTCGGTGTCTGAGACACCGTACTGCATAGCAATTTGCGACTTGCAAGTTGCGAGTCGCAGGGACTCGCAATTTGCAAGTCGCAAATTGCCGATTTGCTACATCTGGCCCTTAGTATCTTTATAAATTGGTGTTGAATTTTTATTGTGTTGTGTTTTACTTCTTTACTGTTTTGTTGATATTAAATGCTTTAAACACCTGTCTCAAGTTAAGCCTAACTGCTCGTGGGTTAAGCTACCAAGGGTTGAGCAGGGATTCATTTATTGAGACCTTAACTGGCCCTAATGTGAGATTGTGGCATATTACTAATTGTAGGTAACTAGCTGCCCTTACTAATAATCCACTTCCAACAGAGTTTCTTTAAATCCCCTATAAAGTTGTATTTAAAATTAATCTCACTTTGAGTAATCTAACTGCTTCAGTGTGATACTTGATGTGTAGAACTTATCACAAGAGTCCATTCCAGGAGAACCTTCAACTTGTGAAATGCTATTTAAATATGATCACGTTTTGACCAAGTTTACTACTTTAGTCTGCTATATGCGCAACACGAACACTAATGTTCCCGCCTATTCTGTCGGGGAACCTGATTTACCTCCTGTAAGGAAGCTGTAACTATCTTCAGGTAAACTAACATGCTTTAAAATGCATCATTTTTGGTTTTACTTGTGAAAACTGTTACATTAGCTGTGGTATTTTAAAATCCCAAATGTATGTATTTTGTTGTTTTATACTGTTTTCCCCTTCCCTGATGCAAAGGTGGGTGTACTTTCTCCTCTGGGGAGGGGAGAACAGCATATAAACCATGCAAAGTGAGAGCGCGCAGGAGCGTGATTTACAATCTCCCAACTGAAGGATTTTTTTACGTTGATTAAAATAAGAAGGAAGTTAACAATAATAAAACAGTTCAATTAGTGTGAAGCCTACTTGCCTCCGCAAAAAGGATTAGGAATCAGTGACTAAAGTTAAGTAATTTTATTTTCAGTTAATAATCAATTCAATATATATGCATGTCATGAAAATATTAGAAAAATACAAGATTACAGCTGGTAAGCATAAATATCAGTTAGTCCAGTCTCAGTAGGTTAAGATACAACACAGTGACAGCCACAACAATACAAAAGGAGAGAATTAGAAACTGATGTTTCATAAAGAAACTCCTGTTCTTTCTCCTAAGCATGAAGTGATTCTAAATCATCTTGTCAGAACTCTAATTAAGAAATAAGGCTGGTTAAAAAAAACAATCATAGGGAAATTCTTAAATGCCAGCATAGCAAAGACTCCAGTAGGAGTCTTCTTGAAAAAAGAAAAATTGTTTACCATACAGTTTCACACTTGCAAGAATAATGGAAGCAGGAAGGTCTGTACCTCTCAAAGTCTTAGGGAATCTCTTCTCTATTGAAATCAGCAGAAACTTCAACAACACTCGTATCTTTCTCCCACCCCTCCAAGAACCGATCGGGTAACTCCTTGAGCTGTGCATGGCAACATTACCAGACTTTCCCATCTCTTGGACAGCTATTGTGACCTTGAACATCCCTCTGTTCCTGATACGCAATGAGTAGGAGGCTTCAGCTGCTCATTAGTTCTTCTCATTTCTTGCCAAGATTCCTCTTCTCGGGCATTAGTATCAAAGAACTAGTGGAGACAGAAATTACTCCTTTTCTCTAGCTAATGAAACGTTGAAACTCACCTGCGAGGAGAAAAAGCAACTGGCAAGGCAAAGCACATTTCAGAACTAAGGCCTTCAGTAAGGCAAACTTTAACTAAGCATTTATTGTGTACTTCAAATGCACATGTAGCCCAAAACAAATGCAATAAGTGAATAAAGAATATATGATTCCTTTCAAATATGACTTGCAGAGCATATGCAATTATGACTTAAAATAAAACTACAATTTTAAAGACAGAATACGTCTTCCATATTAAATTGAACATTAACCAACACGTTCATAAATGTCAGTTTTCTAGTGTGTACATGTCATTAATACAGTTAAAGGTTCGCACATGTTCATAAAGTTATGGCACACAATAGATATGTCAAAATATAAATACAGATTGCGTAATGATAACGTAAAAGAGGGAGTATACATTGTGCTTCTCCAAAAGCAAAATAAAATATACTGTGGATTTTAAAATATCACAACTAGTGTACCAGTTTTTAAAATGTTACAACATCCAACATGCCCCATGCTTCTGTTCATTGCTGGGGGCCATGCCACCCAAAACCTATGCTTCTGACTATGGCTCTTCTTCTCACAACATGAATGACAAGAGTTGAGATCCATGTCAGCTTTCAAACTTTGAGGAAAGAAACCTCAAGGTCTGGCGACCAGGGTCGGATTAGTAAGGCCGGCAGTCGAGCATTGGCCAGTTTTTTTAGGGCCTCTATCAACCAGCCCACGGCATGCCCTTTTCCTCATCACTCCCCTGCCAGGCCATCACCCTGAGGCTATGATGGGCCAGGGAGGTTTTGAGTCTGGGATGCAGCCTCACTGGGGGCCAGGTGCCGCACTGTCCCTTGTGCCATTCTCAGCAGTGTCTTTTCCCCTAGCCCCCTCTTCGCTGGGCCATTACATTCAGGGCATGGTGGGAGAAGAGGGTTGGAGAATGCAGGACCCTGCTGGGGAATGGGGGGTATGGAGTTAAGGTCAGAGTCGCAGTCTTTCAAACTGGGAACTATCTTGATGAGTCCCGGCATTGGCACAACATCCTGTGACAAATCACTCTAAGCTTTAAAGAAAAGAATTTGATCTTGTGTAATGTAACTTATCATTCGCTTTGGTGCCTCTGGGCTGTGTTCATGCCATGTAAAACTACAAAAAATAAATAAACTGCTAATTGACCATCTTTTAAGATTCTGTAGAGGCTACAGCAAGATAACTAAAGTGGGCTCTTTATATAAAAACATCTGCATTTCTTTTTAACATGGTTTTTATGCCTTTGTTTAGTTTAACTATTAGTCATAAGGCAGCTTTAGAACACATTTGTGAGTGCTTCTGCATTATGTCTTCAGTTTACAGTACACAGTATGTCTTCAGTTTACAGTACACAGTGATAAGAGGGAACAAAATCCAGCTTAGGGTGCTTTTCTAACTTTTTTCCTCCCATGTTGCCCTTTACCAGAGGTTTTCAATCTGGGGGTCCGACCCCCAGGGGGGCCATGGTGTCCTGGAAAGGGCGTTGTGCATTCCCCCAGCCGATTGTTAAAATGCCTCAGGTGAACTTTGATTTATTGAGTCTCCTGTGCTATGAAAGCTGCACAGACAGCTAAGGAGGCCTTCATACCAGGGTGCCTGCTTCCTGAATGAAATGCAAATGTGCTCTGCGAGCTGATCTGCAATTGTAAAAGGTAGTCTGGGACTGTAAAGGATGCTTGGGAGCTGATTGAATCACAAAGGTTTGTGATGACAAACATTTATTCAGGTTTTGTGGCTCTTCTCAAGAATTATGATTCCAATCAGAGCGGTGCTGGCGACATTCCAAACCCAGACACAGGGTATGCACTCACCTCTACATGTGGGTTTTCACAACCGAGCAATGACTCACGAGCTCACGTCTAAGCGCCTAGTTCTGCTCAGTGACGAAGTGAATGTGTGGAAACACACGCAAAATACGGCCATCACTCTTCGAAAAGGTTAAACAACAAGAGAAGAAACATTTGTGTTCTGTTTAATGTGCATTTATCATGAGGAAAACAGACGCAGTAAATGAGCTGCTGGGAAGACCCGAATGTGCAAGAAACATTTCTAGAATCCTTTGCATTTCTACGTGGCCACGGGAGCCACAGGCTTTGTCGCTCACACTTCCTGTCTCACTTCTGTCCGGGGAGGAGGCAGGCACCAAGTTTCTTCCGGTATCCGCGGAGCACAGACACACCTCAACTCAAAATCTGAAAAGTTTTAGAGGGTTGGACACATCAAAAAGCTTACATCAAAGGAATGACAAATGCAAGAAGCCGTTGGGGAGGGGAAAGAAAGAATCGGTGCAAGGAAAAAAGGGAACCTGTGAGATCATTATTACTGAGCTGATCGGGAGGTCTGGCATGTTCTGTAACTTCCTGAAGGGTGTTGTTCCCGAGGATAGGACGACACAGGAGTACCAGGTTTGTATCATCCAGGAGCACACTTCTCGACAGTTGCTGCATCCAGATCTCTCAAGAGGCGTCAATCCATGAGCGCGACCTGTAGTTAGCAATGCATTTTCTAGTCAATAGCAAGATGCATCGTGGGACTTGCAGTTTCGCTTTTAACATAGTGAAATGCCAGGCACGCGAATGCATTTTATTCCACAGCCAAGAATGGTTAGGCGTGCTTGAATTCGACATACGGCTCGCATTGCGTCTCGGTAGTTGTAGTTTGACTTTTGTAATTCCACATCTGACTTTACACAACCAAGCAATGTAGAGCACTTTTCATTAAAAGCAGGACTGGCTAATATTGACCCTCGCTGTAACGTGCTTGTTTGTCAGTTATGTGACGGTCTTACCATACGTTCACTCATGGCGGTTCTGACCATAATATCGTATTTGCATTCATATGGTGCTTACTACACCTGATGAGGTGCAGAGTCCTGTGGAACACTCAACAGAGAACATGCTCTATTGACCCGTCTCAGGTAATGTTCTGATCTGAAACCCAGAACCTTGCACTCACATCCTATATGCATGTTGAGAGCTTGATGTGCAGTGAGTGCAAGGTGTCTATGTATTTAAGCACTGACGGCAGTAGGGTCCCATTTTGGATGCTCCTGGTTTAGCATAGCACAAGAAGGAGGATGAGAATAGTTTTCCCAGACAGTGGAAGTATTGCCTACATTCCTGTGGCTGAAGGGTCAAGATCAAGAGAATGAATTGAGAATGTTGTTGGCAGGGCCAGTCTGTTTCTGATTACGTCCTATGTAAGGTTGATGATAGTAGGTGTAGAGAATGCACATTTCATCCTGGGAGCAAAGCTGGAGTCGACCCATTTCTTGAAATATGATCTCGGAGGCCCAAATCTCCGAAAAAAGCCTTGATGTCTAATTTTTAATCAGTTAACAACATTTGAATCTTATAGGACAAAAGATCAAGATAAGTGGTGTTACAATAAACCTGACAGGGACATAGAAATGTTACACAGTAGTGGTGAAAGGACATAGCCTCGGGGGCACTCTACAGACAAGATCTGACAGATGAAGTTTGTAATGGGATTAGAAAGATCTCAAAGGATTACTTTGATGAAAAGTTAGCAAACCATGACAGAACTACATCCTTTATCCCAGGTATGATATTCTGAATAAAAGGGCCTTATGTGAGATGGAATCCAAAGCAGCTGAAACATCTAATAAAATCAGGACTGCAGAAATGTTTTAGTTGGCACAAAGGCAAAGGACGTGCAAGGCTGACACAATATTTCATTTGGTGCTACACCGAGGGCAAAAACACAATCTGAGCAGAATGTAAAAGATGATTAGCTTCAATTAACTTAGAAAGCTGGATAAAGATAGCTTTTTCCAGCAGCTGGGAAATTGGCTGATCAGGGTCTCAGAAAGTTCTACGTTTTTGCTCCCTACGATCCTCTCGGAGAAGCCTTTGAGTGTTCTACTATGAGAGGCAAGTGCAAAAACAGTTCTCCTTGGCCTAGTTTGTAAAGCCACTGTGGAACAGACCCACAATACCATTGCCAAATGACCATAACCACCACAATGGGGCTCTGCAGTCCTTGCTGCCCTGTGTCCCCCTGAATGGGGTCTAACACTCCTTCACTGCCCAAGGGCAGAAGGGTATTTATTGTGTCTACACGCAGTGCCCAAATTCAGGGAGCTATTTAGTCGTCACCTCCATCATTCCTGGAGATTACCTGAAAACCGTGGTATTTAATACATCTTGCCTTACCCAAAGTGTGTTGCTAACTATCCTGCATTGCCTAAGGGCGGTAAATTCTGCAAATAAAAGGAAAATGCTGGAGTAACTCACAGCTGCCTAATGGTGTGATCATAATTGCAATACAGCAGCTGTCAGTTTTAACAATAACCCTTGATTCTCAAAAAACAAGAATGTGAGCAGGATTGCAATAAGTAATACGTGCCCGGTTGGCGCCTGCACCCGCTTGGGTACTACTTTGCCATCACCAATTTGTAGCCAAAACAGGGTCAGGACGTCTGCCCCAGTGATGTATTTTCATTTTAGTAGATGGCATCCAGCTTAGTAGTAGCTAAGAATTGCCCTGAATTTTGGGTGAGGAGTACTCAATCTCCCCTCCATTGGCGCGAGGTGGGGGACACTAAACACGTCAGCATCTATTTTTTTTATAGTGCAGTTTTATAAACTGCATGGACCTTGCCCTGAGATCGTGAGGTGTCACCTTAAGTTTCATTGTTCATCCTTAATGCTGAGAAGGCCACCATTCTTATTGCATCTGACACTAGAAGCTGCCAGCCCATCCTTGGCCCTGGATGGTTTCTCGGTCCTCATTTATCTTACAGTAGATGTTATGGCTTTTGTGTCTCTCCTTTCACATTCATCACTCTGTAGGCACTGACACTGTACAGCTCCCCTGCTGAAGTTCATAAATGTGCTGATAGCTACTCCTTGCCCATCACCACCCTAGCTTGGTCATCGTGTGTATGCTGATAGTGGCCCCAACCAAGCCCATCCCACCGCCAGTAATGCTCTCATTTTTAGCTTATCTACCAATATCCTACTCATGTCCGCCTTCTATGCTTCCTATTTTTCTTTCCTGGTTTCCTCTACTTGCCCCACTTAGATTCTGGACCCCGACACTCATGTTAAATCTCCTTGTGTTACTCAGGTGTTGGATTCTGAAGGTTCTCGTTCCTATGGATGGATCTGTTGACATGCAGCGGGGTCTGCAGGGCTGCAGCACTCAAGATTCCAACCTGCAGGAGTGGATGCAGGAGCTTAAAGGTGAATGGAACTCTTCATTTTGAGCATTGAGGGAGCTTGCCTTGTCCTCCCACGAGTTTCCACAGCCCGCCACAAAGTGCCGCTGATTAGTAATATTAATAATGGTAATAACAATAATTAATACCGTGGAATTCATACCAATAACTTTAAGTTCATGTAACACTGAAGTGCACAATTTCACTGCTTCAAATATTTTTGAATAGCAGATGTTTTTATACTGAATTCTAGTCACTTTACTTACCTCAGGAGCAGAGAAGTCTTATTTAGCTTTTGCACACTTTGTACTGATGACCTACAGCTCACGGCCGAATCAAGAGAGGGCACTCGCCTCGCTCAGCCATCAAGATAAAATTGGAAATCACCATATTCAGATAGTGCAGTATGACCATGGTATGTTTATCCACCTCATGAAACTCCATGTATCGACCTTAGAAGGAGGAAGGCCTGATTCAAAAGTGCAGAGTTTGAACCTGTATCTTGAGGGCGTGCCGTATCGCGGAGCGCTCAGAAATGGTGTCTAGTTTGAAAGTTAAGCTGAGTTTTTCTTATTCTATTAAGGACAACATTAGTGGCGACCTTGGGAGTTCTAGAAACAAATGGTTTTCCATGACAGTAAATACCCCGAGAGAAATCTTGCTGTCTGTGCAAAATCTGCCATTCTACCCCACTTCACCACTTAATCTCTGCCTAGAAATAACCCCACCTCCCCGGACACGAACCCACTGAATACAAAAAAATTCAAGTGGTCGTGGTACAAGAGAAGTCTGATACCGACCATGTCACAGAACAATTCCACTGGTGCAAAAAAAAACAAGCATTTGCAATGGAATGGGTCTCGCATTTGCTTGAGTTAGATCTATTGGCGTTGCAAATGCATAACTGGACTTTTCTTGCTACATAAATTGGTCAACCCTGCCGCATAATTTGGTATTCTCTGCCACATAATTCCAGTGGCCCTGCATGTAACTAAAGCACTTCCATTTACCTTCCTCTGTCTGCAGCAAAAATGAAAATATTGCTATTATTTAGTATATTATTTATATTATTATTTTGGGGCACCTGTTACTAGTGTGGTGACCCAGAGATGACCTAGACAGAAAGAGCATGTTGTGCGGTGAGTTATGGGCAAAAATGCCTTGTTAAAGGAATGCCCTGCAAAGCATTATGGTGTGTGATTCAGAGTGCAGCAATTATTATAGTATCTTGACTGTAATACTCAGAACAGCTTTGTAAGAAACATGGTCATGTAACAATATAGTCAGCCGCTAAGGGGCATAACAAAGCAAAAACAGAATGGCAGAAAGTAATGCAGTGTAATCATATATATAGCCCCTAGAGAGCATAGTGCCTTACATATTTTCAAGCCTAGTAGGCCTACTGCAATACTATAAAAACAAGGCCCTTCAAACACAAACTACACCCAGCTGTAAAACACACGTTTCAGCTGCAAGAGAACTTTAAAACACATTGAATGGTGGGCGAGGTTATCATTTTGCCCCCTCCCAAGCTACTGTGTGGACTCAGAGATGGCCTAGACAGAAGCAGCACGTCGTGCTGAACAGTTTGGTCGTGGTCCCATTGTTGTAGGACCACCACAAGCTGAGTTATGGGCAAACATGTTTTGAAAGAGAAATGCCCACAAAGCTATGGGGCGAGTTTCCAGAGTGCAGTAAATATTGTAGCATCTTGCCTGAATGCTTAGAACAGCCCCTAGAGAACACCATAATAAAAATAGCATTTGTAAGAAACATGATTATGTAGCCATATAGTCAGCCCCCAGAGGGCATAACAACATGAAAACAGAATGGCAGATAGTGATGCAGTGAAACCAAATATGTAGCCCCTAGAGAACGGAGTGTCTTACACTTGTTCAGGCCTACTGCAACACTAACAAGGCCCTCAAAACATAAACTACTCCCAGCCTGTAAAACAAAAGTTCCCACCATGAGAAAGCTTTAAAAGACATTGAATGGTGGGAAAGGTTAATATTTTGGGGTGCCCCAACCTAGTGTGGGAACCCAGAGATCATTATTGTAGGACCACTTTGAGCTATGGGCAAAAATGTTATTAAAAAAAAAAAAAAAACGCCCTGCAAAGCATTATGGCAGAAGTCTTCAAACTTTTTGATGCCAGGACCCCCTATTAAATTTTTTTAGGTGTAAGTACCCCCTTCTGATAAAAATTTCTAGAAGCTGGTACACCTCATCATCAACAATAATAAACGTCCCCATTTCCCACAGCAAATCATTTTTACTGTGAGGAAATAATATTAAACAGTGTTTAGCAAACCAAAGGTCAGTGAGTGTGGGGGTGTGGTCAAGGGTGTGGCTAAAAACAAAGGTACTCATTTATGAGGATTTGGCATAGGCGAGTGCCACAAGTCTTCTTGCTACACTGCCCCACGCCAATACAAAAGGGCAGGAATGCACCGTATTTATGAAATACAGTGCATTCCTGTCCTTTCCCCCGCGCTGGAGCACAATTGTTGCCTAGCGCCAATATAGGCAGGATTGTATTTGTGCAGGAAGGGGCACCTTCCGGCACAAAAACAATTCAGAGAGGCATTGTACCTCTTTCTATATGTGCGGCAGATAGCAACACACATGGAAAGAGGAAATAACAATGAGAAATGAAAACATTTCTCCTCATTATGCCTCTCTGGGGAGGCGTAAGGTTTTGGCACTGCTCCAGTTTACGTGATTTTGTAAATCTGGGGCAGCGTCAAAATCCATGCGTGTTGCATGGGAACACCCACCACCACCCCCATGGAACGCCTCCTCGACGCAAAGTAAGGAAATGCAGCAGCTTGCGCTGCTTTGCCTTTCTCCATATCTACAACGCCATTCAAAGCCACTCAGGAAGGCTTTGCATCACCTCATAGGTATGATTGAGAGGCCTGTGCCGCTGGACCATCAAAAAAGGTGATGCTGCAGCAGCGCAAACCTCTCATAAATAAACTCAAAATATTCTCTACGTTTTTTTTAGGTCTTTCACTATCAGATAGCTACATATAAAATAACAGCCAGCTTAAATGAAAAAGAAATAAAAGAAAGTTGTTACTTATTGGTAAATGCACTGTAGTGCATTATGAAACCTCTATTAGTTAATGCACTGCAGAGGTCTGCGTGTAACCAGAGAGCGACAGAACAAAATCTTGGTTAGTGCAGTTGAGAATAGTGACTTGTGTATTTTTAGTGCCATGAGGTCACAGACTGTGACAGAAAGCACTGTGAATATGTGAGGCATTATTTTATACTTGCATTACACACAGTATAAGATAGGCCACTGCAAAAAGGTTTAGGACAAAACTGTGGTTCCAAAATGTAGATTTAAGTAATACCAGAGCATATGCAATACCTTTTTTTTTTTTGTTTTAATAGCTGTCCCTTCAACACCTCCAGGTGAAGTAAGCACTGTGGAAATACAATTACAATTAAAAGCAGGCACTTCACAGCCCAGTTGTTAACTCTTTGCACTACCCTCAAAAATAATAAATATTTGTTGTCCCAAAGCTTTGAGTGATTCCATCATTTAAAGCTGCTCCCAAGCACCCTTTACATTTGCAGATGAACTCATAGAGCACATTTGCATTTCATTCAGGAAGCAGACCCCTGGGAAGGCCTCAGCTGTCTGTGCGGCTTTCACAGCACATGAGACTCAAAGTTCAGCTGAGGCATTTTGAGGATCGGCTGGGGGACTGCGGGACCCCCTTTCCAGGACTCCACGGCCCCCCTGGGGGTCCCGACCCCCAGATTGAAGACCTCTGCATTATGGGGAGAGTTTCCTCAGTGCAGTAAATATTGTAGTATCGGCTCTCCCGCTGTGCCGGGATAGCCAAGTTGAGGATGTTTGTGTTTTTTTCTGTTTTAAATGCTCCAGTTTGCATATTCTTAAACTGATAAACTTGTACGTAAGTGGTAGTCATGTGAAGCGCTCCTCAGATCGAGTTTGCGCTATATGAAACTTCACATACTCATGTAAAGCGCTCCTCCGATCGAGTTTGCGATATATGAACCTTTAAAAAAATAATAATAATAAAGACCCCCTTTAGCTTGCAGCCTTTGTGTGCAGACACCACAAAGAAAGAGCACCATGCCCAAAACAAGGAAGAGGAAGAAAGTGATGGGCGTGAGATAGGCGTGGTGCAGCCCTACAGATGTAGATCACATCATATCGAGAGAAAGCGCATGCGCACTGCCTAGGCTCGACCTAAAAACAGAGCAAGTACATTTCACCATTTTAGCTGTTTGTTAAGATTAAATGTAGCAAATACATGATCAATATGGATTAAAGCAATTGGGGCTCTTACAAGAGTGTCAAAGGGAGCAGCAAAACTAACCACGCTGCTGAGGAAAATGATCAGGAAGGTACACATCAATGGATGACATAGCAAGCTGTTATCACAACATGGAGTCTGCATGCAGTAACATCACAGCACCTCACAGTAGTAGAGTACACATGCAACAATTGACTTGGTTGAAAGTAAAAGTAAACAAGACTTGGCAAAGCCAGCATATCTCACCTTCATAAGGCAAGAGCCGAGCTGCTGGCTTTGCCAGTGTTTTCCTGTAAAATATGTTTAAAAAAAAGTAAAAGATAAAAAGTTTGAAAAAAATGAATGAAAAGCCAGCACATATCCTATGGTACCTCAAAAACTGTAAATTTAATTCTGTGTTTGAATCTTTAAAATTGCCAACATTTAAATTTCAAATTAGAATTCCAAAAGAATAAGGAAGTGTCAGAAAGTAAAAGGAAATGCTTGTTAGGGGCTAATTTACTTTCCACAGAATTCAGCCATTTTGTCCTCTGCAATGTTCTAGGAAACTGATTTATTGGCTTCCAGGAGAAGTGTGATAATAAGTAAACTTTCTACCTCAGGCTGCAGCTAAGTGAGTGCAGACGATGGCCCTTTCCCTGGAGATACAAATGCTTTGTCTGCCAAAGCTTGTGCTTTCATGCAATATGTGACATGCAGGAGATAAAAGAAAAACAACCCTTAAAGTCTGCTTTTCAGTCTTACTCCAGCACCAATATCCATGTTTCTGTACTTTTGCAGATAGTTTGGGAGGTTTTGGGGAGCAACATATGGAACAGAGCTGAAAACATATACACTCTCATGGAGTGCTAAATGGAAAAGAAGAAGTGGTTCTCTAAATGTGAGTAGTGGAAGGATACAAGTCAGGCAATCAAAAGGATCTTTAAGAGGCAAAGCTGCAATGGAGGGCCAAACAAAAGATGAGGAAGACATGCTATTGAATGAGAAGCAAGTAACTGAGTGACAATAAAGCCAAGCACTGGGCAAGCTGCAAGCAAGCCCACTATAATTTCACAATAGGTTTTTCACAGCCAGATAGCTTGTACTGTCTGGCTGGTGAGACCTAATTCATAAACACATAAATCCTGAAATATCGTGCTTTTTGGTTTCCCTTGGCCATAAACTAGAGTGTTCCAGCTGTGCAGGAAGTCATTCTACAAGTACATACCTTCAATTCCATGGATATCCGCTAATGCAAAGCATCTTGATCGTTACTGGCGTGTACCACGATAAGGGTTCCTTATGATCTAAAACACTATTGAATGCCATGCATGAGGTAAAGTTCTGTCTTCCAGAAGCCTGCACCTGACTGGAGCCATTTTGGAGTCTGTACGGGTCACAAGAACTGTACCCTTTAACTACCTATCTCTATATATCACGTATGTCATTATGGCAGACAAACTTTTGACTTGTGACTTCATCCAGGTTTCCCTATAAGTACTAGCAACACTGCTTTACAGTTGCCTTGGAGGGCCTCATACATTTTTAAATGGAGCATTTTTAGGATTGGCACAGGTTGTGTAGTGGAGAAACTAGCACGAAGGTGAGACAAATCCTTGCCCATGAGAAATCTTGTAGCCCCTATCTGATAACCAGATTCCATTGAATGGACTATGGAAATGTATCCCTGTAGTAAAACGAATGGTGCAGAGAATCTGAAGTCTGCTGAAGCCTATTGAGCTGCTCAGCAGAGACTAGAATAGGCTACAGTGTTACAAATGTTTGCACTCCACTGTGTCGGCATGGACTCACCTTTGGGAGGCTTATCTGATTAACAATGATGAAATACTTTGCACACTGGATGCAATGTGGTATCTGGCATATACAAAACCTAACTGTGTACCTTTCAGCTATTTATTGTTTTTAGTAGAGGTGGCATAATGTGACCAGATTGTGTTAACTTCCACAGTTGATGAACTAAAGGGCATTTATGTACAGGAAAAAAGGGGCCTATTTACAAATGGAATCTACATTAGTAAATCTCTGCACATATAGATTTCTGTGTGCTTCTAGGAAGAGAGCTCAGCCTGCTTGGCAGTCACCAATTCAAGACAGATATTTCTCACCAGTAGGATTATTTACAAATACACATCCCCTTATGCAACATGGTGAAGCCTCCAAATACCGAAATTATGACTGTGTAGAACATTTCTAGTCACATTTATACTATATGGTGGATCCTGGCCCTTTTTGCAGGGTCATCCCCAATCTTTTTGCTTCCTTCCTCCTATTTTTCTGACCTGTTTCTGGTGGCTTTAGGACTCTGGGCACTTTACCACTGCTAAACAGTGCTAAAGTGCATATGCTCTCTGTGTAAAGTGTAATGTGTAATTGGCTTTCCATGATTGGCATATTTGATTCACTAGTGAGTCCTTGGTACAGTGCACTAGAGGTGCTTAGGACCTGAACATCAAATGCAACTAGTGGGCCTGCAGCACAGGTTCTGCCACCCACATTAGTAGCCCTGTAAACATGTCTCAGACATGCCACTGCAGTGTCTGGGTGTGCAGTTCAAACTGCCAAATCGATTTGGCAAGTGTACCCACTTGCCAGGCCTAAACCTTCCATTTTTATACATGTAAGGCACCCCTAAGGTAGGCCCTAGGTAGCCGCAAGGGCATGGTGCAGTGTATGCTAAAGGTGGGACATGTGTTCTACATGTCCTAACAGTGAAATACTGTCAAATTCGTTTTTCACTGTTCCAAGACCTATCTCTCTCATAGGTTAACATGGGGCTGCCTTTAAATATCATTAAAGTGTAGATTACCTTTGGGAGCAGATAGAAATGTGGAGTTTACAGTCCCTGAACTCACAATTTAAAAATATTTCTTTTAGTAAAGTTTGATTGTATGTTTGAAAATGCCACTTTTAGAAAATAGATATTTTCTTGCTTAAATCATTCTGTGGCTCTGCCTGTTTGTGGATTCCCTGTCTAGGTTAGTTTGACAGTTGGGCTGTTTGCACCTCTCCTCTAGACAGTGACACAAAGGGAGCTGTGTTGTAGCACGCATATCCTTTTTTTTTTTTTTAAGTCTTTTATTAAAGATTGAAGGATGGTACATTGTTGGGCATCCCCCATATGCTTCATCACAAAGACTAATTTCTCAGTTTACATATAAGTGAGTTTAACTGAAAGATAATATGAATAATAGGATATGGGATCAGAAATGGAGGAGGATTAGGTAAAAGGTGAGAGGTAAGGGAAGGTATTGGGGAAGGAGATAAGTGTAGAGTAAAGAAAAAGAGAGGAAAGAGAGAGAGGTGTGGGGTGGTGGGAGGAGGGGTGGGGTTAGGCCAGCGCACCAAGGTAGTTGGGAGAGTATATTGTTGATTTCCCACATAGTATGAAATAACATGTAAGGCTATATATGAGTATGCATATGCCTACTTATTTATAGTGTGAGGCATGGGGTCCAGAGTGCTGGGAGTGGAGTAGGGAAGGAGGGTTCGAGGGGTGTCTGAGTGGATATCCTTGACAAATTTAATTTCCTGGGAACAGGTCTAACATTTCTGCACTAGTCAGACTGATTTAAGTTGGATAGGGGAGGAGAGGGCTTATGATGAGTGTTTAAGCATTGTGGGGTTGAGGGATTCTTTCCGAGGTGGGTGATCTGGGAGTCAGAGAGAAAAGGGGTATGCAATAACGAGGGGAATAAGAATGGGGGTGGATAAAAGCGAAACTTGCGGAACAGGAAAAGAGGAAGAAAGTAAAAGGGAGGAGGAGAGGGGGGGGGACCAAGTTGACATCTGTCAACTGTCCACCAGCTGGAGTGTTGCAGGAGGGGGGGAGGGGTGAATGACCGAAGTGATAATTGTAATTGCGATGGGGGGGGGGGATTTTTTTTTTCTCCCATTATGATCCTGTCAGAAAAGGACTCCAAACTTCCGTAAACAGGGCCGCCTGATCCTGCAGGTTGTAGATTACTTGTTCATGGGTAGCAGTTTGGATCATAGCAGTCATCCACTCTGCTGGAGTTGGGGCGGTGCTAGATCTCCAGTGCCAGAGTATGCAGATTTTGGCTGTGGCGATTGCCGTATGTAGCAGTTGTTTCTGTGATCGTGACGGGGGGGGGGTGCGGTCGCATATCGTGAAGAAGGATGAGTGACGGCGGGATCGGGTGTGGTATCTGAAGGGAGTGCGCCAAGGTATGGCGCACAGCGTCCCATAAAGGTTGTATTGTTGGGCAGTGGCACAGGATGTGTTGTAAGTTGCAGTGGGGATCTGCGCATCGCCAGCATTTTGCATGTGGTATCATACCCACCCTGAAGAGTTTCATGGGGGTCCAGTACCAGTCCTGGAGGACTTTAAATAGGCAGAACTTCAGTCGGGCCTCGCGGATGCCCTTATCGAGGGCCTCCAATATGTCCGACCAGTCCTCCTCGGTATAGGTAGTCTCGAGCCGATCCTGCCACTTGAGGCGCAACCTTTCAAGAAGGGGTTGCGAGCAAAGGTGGTTTATTAGCACTCCGTATAAGCCGGCCATTACACCTCTATGGCGGCCCCATGTCTGTAGGTAGGCAACAATTGGCGAGGCCTTGACCTCCCATGGGGGGGTTCCCAGTACTTTATGCAGGCAATGCTTAAGCTGTAGGTATTGCCACTCTTGGCTATTGTGGATGTCAAACTCTTCCCTTAAGGTGTCAAAGGGTCGGGTCGATCGCCATCTATGATTTGGGCTATACTGCGGATACCGGCATTGTTCCATTGGGGCCATCTTAGGGTACCTCCCCCTGCTTTAATGCTTTTGTTTCTCTCTATAGGGGCTTGGGTGTGTAAGAAGGGATGTATTCCCAGTAGATGGTGAGCCCTGCACCATGCCGCATTTGTTGCCATGAGGACAGGATTGGGCAGTTGAGGGCAATCAGTGTACATCCCTCCTAGCTCTTCGCGCTGGTCCTGTAAACGTTTCTCTGTGGCTACCCACTGTGGGGGATCCAGAATTCCAGGAAGTATGTATGCTACTTGTGATAGCTGTAGGGCTAGTGAGTATTGTTCCACTGAGGGGAGTCCTAAACCTCAGCAGGATCGTCGTGCCAATATTGTTGCCGGCTTTAGCCTCAGGCGTGTAGAGCCCCAAACAAAAGTTCTTATTGAGGCGTCAATCATCTGGAGTGAAGAGAGAGGCACTTGCAGGGGAGCATGCCCAATATGTACGTAAAGCGTGGGAGGGTAACCATCCTGACCGCCTGCGTCCTGCCCCACATGGAAAGGCCCAATAGTGTCCATTTAGCGAAGTTCTGTTTCATCCGGGATACAAGAGGGTCTAGGTTATGTCTAACCATGTGCTCCAGGCCCCGGTTGACAAGTGTTCCCAGATATTTGAGGCGTGTCGGGGTCCATTTGAATGGGAGACCATGGATTGCGGCTCTCGTTGTTACGCGGGAGAGGGGTAGTGATTCACTCTTGTCCCAGTTTACCCGGAATCCGGATAGGGACGCGAAGCTCTCTATGATTGAGAGAAGCGCTGATAGGGATCTTTCTAGATCAGACAGGGTTAACAGGATTTCATCAGCATAAAGATAGATTTTGGAAGTGCCACCTGTTAAAGGGATACCTTATATCTGTTGTGAGTTTCATATGGTAGCTGCCAGAGGTTCCATTGCTAACAGGAACAAGAGTGGTGACAAGGGGCAACCCTGTCTCGTGCCTCTTCCAATGGGGAATGGGTCGATAGGAAACCCCCGCAGTTAACTTGCGCCATAGGGTGGTCGTACAGTAAGCGGACTTTGGAGATAAATTGTTCTCCAAGGCCGAAGTGTTTCATGGTAGCGAACAGATAGGACCATTCAATGTGGTTGAATGCTTTCTTCGCATCAAGGGACAGGGCCAGGGCTTCCTCTGGCATGTTTAGTGATTCGTATAGAGTATGACAGAGAGTGCGCATATGGTTTCTGGAGGTGCGGCCCGGTACGAATCCTACCTGGGTGTTATAGATCAGGGACGGTATCACTTTACGGAAACGTGCTGCCAGGACACTGGCTAAGAGTTTGACTTCTCCGTTCAGGAGGGAGATAGGACGGTAGCTGCCACAGAGTAGGGGGTCTCTACCCGGTTTAGGTAGGACGACAATTGTGGCCTTATTGGACAAAGCGCCCAAGGAGCCCTCTTGGCATGCCTCCGCGAGTGCCTCATGCACAACAGTGACTGCCTCCTCTCCTGCCCATCTATAAAATTCAGCAGGAAAGCCATCCGCGCCCTAGGATTTATGGTAAGGAAGGTTTGTGATGGCTTGCGCTATTTCTTCCCTGCTTATGTCGCCCTCTAGGAGAGCCTGGCCCGCCTCCAAGAGGCTGGGTAGGTTGGCCATGGCAAGAAAGGCCTCAATTTGCACGTTGCTGGCCGTTGTTTCAGGGGAATAAAGATGTTGGTAGAAGGCCGCAAATTTGTTTACGATATCTTGTGGGTGGGTTAGTACTGCTCCTGAGGGGGACGTTATAGCTGGGATGGTGGAGGCAGCTTCTCTCTGCCGGAGTTGTGCCGCCAGGAGTCGTCCTTCCTTCTCACCTTGTGGCGGCCGCGTAGTCTTTGTAGTGTGTATTCCTCCTGCGAGGTGTAGAGTTCCTTTTTGTGCCATTCGGGCTTGTTCGAGGGAGCGACGTAATGCGAGAGATGGCTGGGTGGTGTATTTGTCTGGTGAGGCTCTGAATAGTGTCTTTGAGGGTTCGTTGGCGAGCTGCCCTGTCCCTATTAGCTAGTGCTGCGTCGCACATCATATTTCCTCTTAGAGTTGCCTTCGCCGCTGCCCATAGAACCCGTTTGGAGGCCACAGTACCAGTATTATCAGCCATATATGTGGACACATGAGTCCTCAGTTGTTCTTTCCCTTGGGGGGAACGGTATCTATGGACCGCGAAGCGCCACGGTTTGCGACCAGGGGAAGTGAGGCCCGTTTGAATCAGGAGTAGAATTGGGGAGTGATCTGAAAGTCCTCTATCCAGTATACTGGTGTCTTGGAGCTGGGGGATTACAGTGTGTGACACAAAGAAATAGTCCAAGCAGGATTGGGTGCCGTGGACAGGTGATAGAAAGGTATATTCCTTGTCCTTTGGGTGTGCCAGTCTCCAGTAATCGACTAAGCCTGCATCGATGATTAAGTCTGTTAGCAGTGCCCTGTCGTGATTGTTACCTGTATCGATGGGGCCCGTCCTGTCTAGTATGGCGTCTCGGGCGAGGTTCCAGTCTCCCCCAATGATGTAGCGGGTGGTCCCGATTTCGGTCAGGAGGCGGTTTAGTTGCAGGAAAAAGGATCGCTTAGTGCCGGTTGGTGCATAGACTGAGCCCACGCATAGAAAAGTGTCTCCTATCTTCAGTTTTGCGTATACATATCTCCCCTCCTTATCGTTCCATGTTTTAATGATTGTAACCGGAAGGGATTTACGTAGTAGTATCGCTACTCCGCATTTGCGAGGGGTGCCTCTGCCGGGCTCCTGAGCTGCTGGGCAGCAGCTAAAGGAAACCCTTCCCACCCAGTCCCGCCAAAGCTTGCTGGTCTCCGTGTTGTCAAGGTGTGTCTCCTGAATCAGAGCTATGTCCGCTCTTTTAGATTGAAGATAGGACAGCACCTTTTTTCATTTGATGTAATTTGTCATGCCATGCACGTTCCAGGAGAGGATTCGTAATGGGTGTGTTGCACGAGGGGCAGTTACCGACATGCTGGATATCAGGGTAAGGTCTCAGCAATTTCGAGGATAGTAGAGAGGGCTACCTCTTTCGTTGGAGGAGGGGCAATATCTTTGACAACCTAATGGTTTGGGGGGGGGATAGCTGGTGGACGTCGGGTGGCCCTTCAGAAGAGAGAGAAAAGGGAGGTAGATAAGATTGAAAGAGAGAGGGGAGAAGAGGGGAGGATAGAAAAGAAGATGGGGAAGGAAGGAAGTAGTTAGCGTGGGGATGTAGGGTAAAGAGGGGAGGGGGAAATGCAATCAAAAAGAGAGAGGGGAAGAAGAAGGAGGGGAGGAAAGGAGTGGAATAGTTAAGGGGAGAGAGCTAATCTGGAGAAAGCTAGGGGAACAGTGTCCCCTGGGGACAGATTTGTAGAGCGCGGGTCTGATTCCTATAGGAGCTCTCAGCGCCGCCAACCAGGTCCCGGCCTGGGAGGCGAGGGGGGGAGAGGGGCCAGCCGCTGTCGTCATTTGTCAAGGTCTCTCTAACTCCGGAGGAAGGAGGAATGTTACAGACTTGTCGCAGGGAAACTTAAGAGAGGGTAGTGGTAGAGGGATTTATTATCCTGAATAAGGGGGGGAGGAGGTGGGAGGAAGGTTGGAGCAGTGGGGAGGGCTTAGCGCATAGAGGCCCGTATTTATACTCCGTTTGCGCCGAATTTGCGTCGTTTTTTTCTACGCAAATTCGACGCTAAACTAACGCCAACTAACGCCATATTTATACTATGGCGTTAGAGGCGTCTAGCGCCAAAGTTCCCGGAATGTGCGTCATTTTTTAGCGTGAACCCCTTCCTTGCGTTAATGATATGCAAGGGAGGCGTTCCCGTCTTAAAAAATGACTCCCAGGCCTTTACGTGGTATTTATACTCCCGGGCAAAAGAGACGCCCGGGAGTGGGCGTGGCTAAAAACGGCGCATTTGCGCCGCTTTTTAACGCCTGGGTCAGGCATGGCGTTAAGGGACAAGTGGGCTCAAAATGAGCCCAGAGTGCCCTCCCCTGCCCCCAGGGACCCCCCCTGCCACCCTTGCCCACCCCAGGAGGACACCCAAGGACGGAGGGACCCATCCCATGGACATTAAGGTAAGTTCAGGTAAGTATTTTTTTTTTAATTTTTTGTGGCATAGGGGGGCCTGATTTGTGCCCCCCTACATGCCACTATGCCACTATGCCCAATGACCATGCCCAGGGGACAGAAGTCCCCTGGGCATGGCCATTGGGCAAGGGGGCATGACTCCTATCTTTACAATGATAGGAGTCATGTTGATGGGGGATGGGCGTCGAAAAAAAATGGCGCAAGTCGGGTTACGACGATTTTTTCGACGTAACCTGACTTGCCCCATTTTAAGACGGCCATACGCCATTTTCCCCCTACGCCGGCGCTGTCTGGTCTACGTGGTTTTTTCCCACGCAAACCAGGCAGCGCCGGTCTGATTGCGCCGTCTAACGCCATTCCATAAATACGGCGCCCGCATGGCGCTTCAGAATGGCGTTAGACGGCGCAAAATTTTTTGACGCTAAACTGCGTTAGCGCAGTTTAGCGTCAAAAAGTATAAATATGGGCCAGAGTATCTGTGGTTTATTGGCTGGGTAACATCTTATTGTTATGATGATAGAAGGGAGGCGTGTGTTCATGTGTGAGGGGAGGTCATTCTGTTGATGAGTGAGGGCTGGTATTGTTCATGTACTCCCAATGGTGGGGCAGAGGATCGCTATGTTTGGTTGTCATTGTCGTATAGGATCCTATACCTGAGAAATGGTTTGGTGGGGGGGGAGAGAAGGGGTAGTTATAGGTAGGGAAGGAGGGGGGGGGGGAGTGGTGAGCGAGGGAGGGGAGGGGAGGGGAAGAGGTGGTGACGGGGTGGGGGGTTGCAGGACAGTATTGGGCCAAGAGGAGGCTTTAGAGTATACATATATATATATATATATATGCATATATACTACCAGTCATAGATAACATCTCTGTAACATAATATCATACCATTCTATCATACTATTGCATGTAGGGCGTTGAATCATAGGGCATATCCTTGGCCTATGAGTAAATAGTGGGAGTCAACAGGTTCTAGTCTAAATTCAGGCAGTGTAAACTCAGTAATAGGCTAGAAACAACTTGTGTTGCATTGTTGCATTATAGTACTTTGCATTAAGGGGGTAGTAACTTGTTAACTAAACATTAGCAACATCATCATAGGGCATGACCCTGCCCTATGCGTAAATAGTGGGTGTCAGCAAGGTCTAGTCTGAGTGCAGATATTTGTGCTTGATAGTGAGCTAGAGATAGCTTGCATTATATTATTACATTATATAACATTTGTTAGACCTGACAGCCTTAGGGTAGTCACCCCTAACTTTTTGCCTGCCTCCCTCCATTTTTTTGGACACTGTTTTTGCTGGTTTATAGACTCTGCGCACTTTACCACTGCTAACCAGTGCTAAAGTGCATATGCTCTCTCCCTTAAAACATGGTAACCTGGAATCATACCTGATTGGACTATTAATTTACTTATAAGTCCCTAGTAAGGTGCACTTTATGTGCATAGGGCTGGTAAATTAAATGCTACTAGTGGGCCTGCAGCACTGGTTGTGCCACCCACTTAAGTAGCCCCTTTTTCCTTGTCTCAGGCCTGCCATTGCAAGGCCTGTGTGTGCAGTTTCACTGCCACCTCGACTTGGCATTTAAAAGTACTTGCCAAGCCTAGAACTCCCCTTTTTCTACATATAAGTCACCCTTAAGGTGTGCCCTAGGTAACCCCTAGGGCAGGGTGCTGTGTAGGTAAAAGGCAGGACATGTACCTGTGTAGTTATATGTCCTGGTAGTGTAAAACTCCTAAATTCGTTTTCACACTACTGAGAGGCCTGCTCCCTTCATAGGCTAACATTAGGGCTGCCCTCATACACTGTTGAAGTGGCAGCTGCTGATCTGAAAGGAGCAGGGAGGTCATATTTAGTATGGCCAGAATGGTAATACAAAGTCCTACTGACTGGTGAAGTCGGATTTAATATTACTATTCTAGAAATGCCACTTTTAGAAAGTGAGCATTTCTTTGCACTCAAATCCTTCTGTGCCTTACAATCCACGTCTGGCTGGGCTTGGTTGACAGCTCCTTGTGCATTCACTCAGACACACCCCAAACACAGGGTACTCAGCCTCACTTGCATACATCTGCATTTTGAATGGGTCTTCCTGGGCTGGGAGGGTGGAGGGCCTGCTCTCACACAAAGGACTGCCACACCCCCTACTGGGACCCTGGCAGACAGGAGTAAACTGAAAGGGGACCTGGTGCACTTCTTAGCCACTCTTTGAAGTCTCCCCCACTTCAAAGGCACATTTGGGTATAAAACAGGGCCTCTGCCCTACCTCACTAGACACTTGCTGGAGAAGAACCCTGAACCAGAAACTACATCCTGCCAAGAAGAACTGCCTGGCTGCTCAAAGGACTCACCTGTCTGCTTTCTACAAAGGACTGCTGCCTTGCTGTTGCCCTGTTGCCTTGCTGAACTCTTGTCTGGCTGTGAAAGTGCTCTCCAAGGGCTTGGATAGAGCTTGCCTCCTGTTCCCTGAAGTCTCAGGACCAAAAAGACTTCTCTCTTTTACTTGGACGCTCCGTGCGCCGAAAATTTCGACGCACAGCTTGTTTCGCGGCGAGAAAAACGCCGCACACCGACGCTGATCGACGCGACGCTCTTGGGACGATCGAAGATCCGACGCACGGCCTCGCAAGGACAACGCCGCCCGACCTCTAGAGGAGAAATCGACGCGACGCCTGCCGTGAGATCGTAATTTCAACGCGCAGCCCCGCAGATCGAAGTCTAGAGGAGAAATCGACGCGACGCCTGCCGTGAGTTCGTAAATTCGACGCGCAGCCCCGCAGATCGACGCACAGCCGGAGAACAAGCAGGAGAATCCACGCACAGACCCGGGACATCTGGTAATCCCCGCGATCCACAGAAAGAGACTGTCCACGCGCCGGAAAACGAGGCCCGACTTCCCCGCGTGGAAAATAACGACGCAAGTCCGTGTGTGCTGGGGAGAAATCGACGCACACACCCTTTTTCCACGCACCTCTTCTCTTGTGGCCCTCCGAGGAGATTTTTCCACTCCTAACCAGGTACTTGTGCTTGAAAGAGACTTTTGTTACATTCTAAAGACTTAAGACACTTTATATCACTTCCCTGTGATATTTCTACAATTTTCCATTGCAACTTTATTCTTTTTGACCTACAATTATCCTGATAAATATTATATATTTTTCTAAACACTGTGTGGTGTATTTTTGTGGTGCTATATGGTGGTATTGTATGATTTATTGCACAAATACTTTACACATTGCCTTCTAAGTTAAGCCTGACTGCTCGTGCCAAGCTACCAGAGGGTGGGCACAGGATAATCTTGGATAGTGTGTGACTTACCCTGACTAGAGTGAGGGCTTTTGCTTGGACAGAGGGTAACCTGACTGCCAACCAAAAACCCCATTTCTAACATTGGTGGCAGCGGTGGGATAGGACTTGTATTTGTGCAGTGACATACAGTAGCTAAGTATTTCACTACCTACCCACAGTTGAAGGTCAACTTGGTTTTTATCTCTTTTTGAAAATCCGTTTTTTCCTGACAATTTTCAAAAACTAAATCCTCACTCAACATGTCTCTGACTGGGTCTCAGACAGGGGACTTTGACCTAGTCCAGTTGGATACATACACGGTCAAACAACTAAGAGGATTCTGCAGGGCATTAAGGGTACCCACCCAAGGGGCCTCCAGAAAGGAGGACTTTCAAGTGGCGCTGAGGGCCTGGGCAGAAGCCCATTTAGAGGATGATGAGGAAGGGGAGCCAGAAAATGGCCCCTCAGAAGGATTCTCACTATCTATGGATGGTGTTACCACTGCAATTGTGCACCCTTCCAGACCAGGGAGCAGTGTCTCTATGCAAAGCCTGACCGCAGAGGAAAGGAGAGAGGAAAGGGAGTTCCAATTGCAAATGGCAAAACTGAAAATTGAGGCGCAACAGGAGGAGAGGAGGGCAGAAAGAGAAGCCAAACAAGCTGAGGCTGAAAGAGCAGCCAAACAGATTGAAGCTGAAAGAACAGCCAAACAGATTCAAGCAGAAGCTGAAAGGGCAGCCAAACAAGCAGAAGCTGAAAGAGCAGCCAAACAAGTGGAAGCTGAAAGAGCTTTGGCTGAAAAGAAACTATTGTTGGCTCATGAACTGAGTCTCAAGGAGCTGGAGATCAAGGCAAGACAGTCTGAATCCAGCAATAATGGTGGCAGCATACAGACAGGACCTGCTGGAGAAAGGAAGGTTTGTATACCCAAAAATGTGGTGCCCAGTTTTGTGGTGGGAGATGACATAGATAAATGGTTAGCTGCTTATGAGGTTGCACTAAGGGCTCATGAGGTTCCTGAAGGGCAATGGGGGGTAGCTATGTGGGGTTATGTGCCGCCATTGGGGAGGGACACACTTCTCACATTGGATCCACCGGATCAAAACACATACCCACTCCAGAAAGCCACTTTACTTGCCAAGTTTGGGCTGACCCCTGAGGGATACCGTCAGAGGTTCAGGGACAGCACCAAACAAACCACACAAACATGGGTAGATTTCTTTGATTTCTCTAGTAAGGCACTGAATGGATGGGTGCGGGGCAACAAAGTAGCAGATTATAAAGGTTTATATGACTTGATCCTGAGAGAGCATATGCTTAATGTTACTTATACAGATTTGCGCCAGAACCTAGTGGATAGTAAGCTGACTGATCCCAGGAAGCTTGCTGAGGAGGCGGACCTCTGGGTTAGCACCAGAGTGTCCAAAAAGGTACCTGGGGGGGACTCCCACAAAGGTGGTCAGGGTTCCCAACAGAAGAAAGAGGGGGGAGATAAACTTACAGATAAGGAACTCTCTAAAGGCCCCCAAAAGAATTCCCAGGGAGGGGGTGGCAACCCTTCCTTTTCCAAATTTGGGAAAAAGCCAGGGACATTTGACAAGTCAGGAAAATCTAGCCCCAAATGCATGGAGTGTTACCAATATGGTCACTACAAAGGCGATCCACAGTGCCCCAAGAGGGCACCGTCCACTACTGTTAGAAATGGGGTCTTTGGTTGACAGTCCGGTTACCCCCTGTTCAAGCAAGGACCCTCACTCTAGTTAGGATAAAAGAGAATCACCCTCAGCTAACCCCTGCTTACCCCCTTGGTAGCTTGGCAGAGCAGTAGGCTTAACCTCAGAGTGCTAGGTGTAAAGTATTTGTACCAACACACACAGTAACTTAATGAAAACACTACAAAATGACACAACACCAGTTTAGAAAAATAGGAAATATTTATCTAGACAAAACAAGACCAAAACGAAAAAAAATCCAACACACACAAGTCAAGTTATGATTTTTTAAAGGTTTAAAATAAAAAGAGTCTTTAGGTAGTTGTAACACCACACTAGCGCTGCTAGCGTGAAAATGTACCTGGTTTGCGTCAAAAATAACCCCGCACGGGCGGTGTGCGTCGAAAGTAACCCTGCACGGCTGTGTGCGTCGAAAACAACTCGGCACGGCGGTGCGTGTTGAAAAAGCCAGCCACACGACGATCCGAAAGTCCCGCGGCGCAGGGTGCGATCTCTCAGCCTCCGTCAGCGATGCTGCGCGTCGTTTCTCCTCCTCCGGGCGTCGGTTTTTCGGTCGCGTTTCCTGCGGCGTCGTTTCTCAGCTGCGGAACCGGCGTCGCGTCGTTTTCTCAGCCGCGATCGGATTCGCGTCGATCTTTTCTCCGCACGGCGCTCGGTGCGTGTATTTTTGTCCTTAGGCTGCCAGCCTCTCCTTTCAGGGTCCCAGGAACTGGAAGGGCACCACAGAGCAGAGTAGGGGTCTCTCCAGAGACTCCAGGTGCTGGCAGGAAGAAGTCTTTGCTATCCCTGAGACTTCAACAACAGGAGGCAAGCTCTACATCAAGCCCTTGGAGATTTCTTCTTCAAGATGGAAGGCACACAAAGTCCAGTCTTTGCCCTCTTACTCTGGCAGAAGCAGCACTGCAGGAAAGCTCCACAAAGCACAGTCACAGGCAGGGCAGCACTTTTTCCTCAGCTATCAGCTCTTCTCCAGGCAGAGGTTCCCCTTGGTTCCAGAAGTGTTTCTAAAGTTTGTAAGTTTGGGTGCCCTTCTTATACCCATTTTAGTCTTTGAAGTCACCTTTCTTCAAAGGGGACTCACACCTTCTTGTGAAATCCTGCCTTGCCCAGGCAAGGCCTCAGACACACACCAGGGGGCTGGAGACAGCATTGTCAGAGGCAGGCACAGTCCTTTCAGATGAGAGTGACCACTCCACCCCTCCCTCCTAGCAGAGATGGCTAATCAGGAAATGCAGATCACACCCCAGCTCCCTTTGTGTCACTGTCTGGTGTGAGGTGAAAAACAACCCAACTGTCAAACTGACCCAGACAGGGAATCCACAAACCAGGCAGAGTCACAGAATGGTTTAAGCAAGAAAATGCTCACTTTCTAAAAGTGGCATTTCCAAACGCACAATCTTAAAATCAACTTTACTAAAAGATGTATTTTTAAATTGTGAGTTCAGGGATCCCAAACTCCACATGTCCATCTACTCTCTAGGGGAATCTACACTTTAATCTTATTTAAAGGTAGCCCCCATATTATCCTATGAGAGAGAGACAGACCTTGCAACAGTGAAAACGAAATTGGTAGTATTTCACTGTCAGGACATATAAACCACATTACTATATGTCCTACCTTATCCATACACTGCACCCTGCCCTTGGGGCTACCTAGGGCCTACCTTAGGGGTGCCTTACATGTAAGGAAAGGGAAGGTTTAGGCCTGGCAAGTGGGTACACTTGCCAAGTCGAATTTACAGTGTAAGAATACACACACAGACACTGCAGTGGCAGGTCTGAGACATGATTACAGAGCTACTTATGTGGGTGGCACAACCAGTGCTGCAGGCCCACTAGTAGCATTTGATTTACAGGCCCTGGCACCTCTAGTGCACCTTACTAGGGACTTACTAGTAAATCAAATATGCCAATCATGGATAAACCACTTACATACAATTTAAACAGGAGAGCATATGCACTTTAGCACTGGTTAGCAGTGGTAAAGTGCTCAGAGTTGAAAAGCCAACAGCAACATGTCAGAAAAAAATAGGAGGCAGGAGGCGAAAAAGACTGGGGATGACCCTGCATAAGCAAAAGTCCAACACGACCCCCTACCAGCCTAAAGCCAGGGGAGAACAATCAATACCTTGATGTACTTCCCTGATTGGGGCGATAGAACAGGGACCCAGGCCCACAACAGCAGGGGCATGTTCCAGTTCTACGCCTTCCTGACTCCAGTTGGATCCCTCTGTCCATACTCTCAGGGCCCACTAAGCTAACCCATGGGGAACCCTTCTCCACATCTACAGACACCATCTGTGCAACACCTAACTTTACTTTGCTCACAGATGTATTGCAATGGGCAGATAGTACCACCAGGGCCAACACAGTGGTGTTGCCCACTCCACCCCCGGGGTGTGACTCTCGTCCTCCCCCCCCCAGGGGCAACTCTGTCCACCAGGACAGCAAGCCACAGTGGCCCCAGACAACTGTCAGGGATGAGAGCCCGACCTCAGGCCTCTCTAACCACTGTGACTGTGGAGAGTGGGGGGAGGTAGCCCCAGGTGCCTGGCACCCTTTGACCACTCTCTCTTCCACCAGGTCAGGGATGACAACCTGACCCTGGTCCTCCCCTCTGGGGCTCTGTAACCTCCCTGCAGAAGCGGCACCCCCAGAGTCAAAAACTGTCAGGGTGCTTGTAGAAGCAGTCCTGCACAATTCTTCCACCAGTGCAGGGATGTTAACCTGCAACTGATCCTCCAACCTGGGGTCTGTACCTTCAGGTTGGACCAGGGCCAGGGGTGAGGCTTCCCTCCCCCTGCCCTCTCTTCTGGGGTCCTGAACCACCCAACTAGGAGTGGCCCCCCCAGAAGACAACATGGTAGGGGCACTGTTAGCAGTAGCCCCTTCCTCCAGGTCAGGGGGGACACCCTTAACCTGGCCTCCCAATCCAGGGTCTGTATCCACAGACTGGATCACTGCCTGGCAAACCAGGACTTCCTGGGGGGCATACCTACGCCCTACCAGGTCAGAGTTTACCCCCTGAACCTGATCATTCAACCCAGAGTCACCACCCTGCGGTTGAACCATTGCCTGGCACACCAGGACTTCCAGGGGGGCACACTTACCCCCCTCAAGGGACACACTGTCCCGAAGGGCCACACAAGAGTCTGGCTGGCGCAGGTCTCCTGACCTCTGCCCATCTGACAGAGTCTGGATTCCCCCCAACCCAGAAATGGTCTTACCAAGGTCATTCATGGGGGGCTCTGCTCTCAGAGCTGACCCCTGACCCTCCAGGTTCTCCACTGGGGTCCGCAACCCCCTCTCAACCCTCTGTCTGGACTTCTGCACCCCCTCACTAGGAGTGGTACTGCCAGACACCAGAACTGGTGGGACGCTGGCTACAGCCGCCCCCCCAAGTTCTCCTGACACTGTGGGGTCTCCCTCAACAGATGGCCCTATGGTACAGGCTAGGCTCCCCTCCTGGTGTTCCCGCAGGGAACCCTCCAGGACCTGGGACCGGATCTCGGGCACCTTGGGCCTCAACCCATCCCCATTCCCTCTCCTCTGAGACTGGACATGGGGTCCCTCACCCATCCCACTACACTGGGACCTACCTGGGACACTACAATCCTTCCCTACCTCACCTGGTTGGGAACTACCTAGACCACTCCTCTCAGGAGCACCCCCAAATGCCTCTTCAGGCTCTCTGGTACTCACCCAGAAGTCTGCCTCCATTGTAAGCTCCCTGGGGTCAGAGAACTCACACTCCGCCTGGTGTTGGCATAGCTCTGGAAAATAAGGACTAGACATATGCTCTCCAGCAATTACATCACTCAGCCCCTCACATGAATTAACCAAAGTACCCTTCACCCAACCATCCAGTGACTCTGCCTTGAAAAAGCACCCCACATCACCCTCCTGAGACTGGTGAGACAGTACCTGACTGTCCCTGACACTCAACCCACACTCTTCTGGGATGTTTTCACACTCCATAACCAGGACTTCTACCTGGGGGGAACCCCTCTCCCTGTCACTCTCACCTAGAGTCAGTAGAGTGTCCCTCCCACCAGTAGGAATATGACTCCCCATGCCAGTTCCCCAATCCACCTCAGGGACCCTGTGCATCACTGGAGCTACCTCATACCCCTGAACCTCCTGGCGTGTGTTAACTCCCTCCTTCAAGTAGGGCACCACCTCTCTGGGCATGTGCACTTCTGCAGCGTCACTGGATATACAATTGTTGCTGCCACCATTCCAGCTGGACTCAGCCCTCATGACTTCCAGCTCTTTCAATTTAAGCTCGTAAGCATAAATCATTTTTTTAATCTCTAAGTTCCTCCTCCTTTCTTCCAACTCCCAATTGAGCTTTTTCAGCTCCCATTGGTACTCCCTCTCTGCCTGTCTGTCCTGTAACTCTTCAGGAGTCAGACCCTTGGGTGACACCCTGCCACCCCTCCTGGGGACCCTCCCCCCAGGCGTAACAGGTTCCTCCACTACACCACTGTGTATCCTCTGCACTTCCCCCCCCATATTCTCCTCCTCTGTGTGCCTTCCAGCCTTCTTGATTGTCACCCAGGCCCTCTGTGCCTGTTGCAGCTCCCCCTCCCTGGTGGAGCTCTCAGTGGGACAGTCAAGATCTTTAAGGAACTGTTTCAATTGAGCAACTGAGTACTCCTTCAGTTTCTCCATTTCAAACACAGCTCCAGCTGTTGCATCTCCAGATTGAGACATGATGGTCACAAGTGCAAAGTTCCAAAAGGCAGAAAAAAATAATTTCCCAATGAAGTAAAAAGAATCAGTCAAGGGATCAGCAAAATCATGGAAGTAGAATAAAAAGAGTCGTTAAGAGAAAAATCAAAAGATCACCAAACAAGTAGTATGTGGTCACGTAGTGGTCTGAGATCAAAACAGTAGTGTACACTTAATTACTGTATGTCAAGTACAAATACAAGTCCAATCCCGTCCGCTGGTCACCAATGTTAGAAATGGGGTCTTTGGTTGACAGTCCGGTTACCCCCTGTTCAAGCAAGGACCCTCACTCTAGTTAGGATAAAAGAGAATCACCCTCAGCTAACCCCTGCTTACCCCCTTGGTAGCTTGGCAGAGCAGTAGGCTTAACCTCAGAGTGCTAGATGTAAAGTATTTGTACCAACACACACAGTAACTTAATGAAAACACTACAAAATGACACAACACCAGTTTAGAAAAATAGGAAATATTTATCTAGACAAAACAAGACCAAAACGAAAAAAAATCCAACATACACAAGTCAAGTTATGATTTTTTAAAGGTTTAAAATAAAAAGAGTCTTTAGGTAGTTGTAACACCACACTAGCGCTGCTAGCGTGAAAATGTACCTGGTTTGCGTCAAAAATAACCCCGCACGGGCGGTGTGCGTCGAAAGTAACCCTGCACGGCTGTGTGCGTCGAAAACAACTCGGCACGGCGGTGCGTGTTGAAAAAGCCAGCCACACGACGATCCGAAAGTCCCGCGGCGCAGGGTGCGATCTCTCAGCCTCCGTCAGCGATGCTGCGCGTCGTTTCTCCTGCTCCGGGCGTCGGTTTTTCGGTCGCGTTTCCTGCGGCGTCGTTTCTCAGCTGCGGAACCGGCGTCGCGTCGTTTTCTCAGCCGCGATCGGATTCGCGTCGATCTTTTCTCCGCACGGCGCTCGGTGCGTGTATTTTTGTCCTTAGGCTGCCAGCCTCTCCTTTCAGGGTCCCAGGAACTGGAAGGGCACCACAGAGCAGAGTAGGGGTCTCTCCAGAGACTCCAGGTGCTGGCAGGAAGAAGTCTTTGCTATCCCTGAGACTTCAACAACAGGAGGCAAGCTCTACATCAAGCCCTTGGAGATTTCTTCTTCAAGATGGAAGGCACACAAAGTCCAGTCTTTGCCCTCTTACTCTGGCAGAAGCAGCACTGCAGGAAAGCTCCACAAAGCACAGTCACAGGCAGGGCAGCACTTTTTCCTCAGCTATCAGCTCTTCTCCAGGCAGAGGTTCCCCTTGGTTCCAGAAGTGTTTCTAAAGTTTGTAAGTTTGGGTGCCCTTCTTATACCCATTTTAGTCTTTGAAGTCACCTTTCTTCAAAGGGGACTCACACCTTCTTGTGAAATCCTGCCTTGCCCAGGCAAGGCCTCAGACACACACCAGGGGGCTGGAGACAGCATTGTCAGAGGCAGGCACAGTCCTTTCAGATGAGAGTGACCACTCCACCCCTCCCTCCTAGCAGAGATGGCTAATCAGGAAATGCAGATCACACCCCAGCTCCCTTTGTGTCACTGTCTGGTGTGAGGTGAAAAACAACCCAACTGTCAAACTGACCCAGACAGGGAATCCACAAACCAGGCAGAGTCACAGAATGGTTTAAGCAAGAAAATGCTCACTTTCTAAAAGTGGCATTTCCAAACGCACAATCTTAAAATCAACTTTACTAAAAGATGTATTTTTAAATTGTGAGTTCAGGGATCCCAAACTCCACATGTCCATCTACTCTCTAGGGGAATCTACACTTTAATCTTATTTAAAGGTAGCCCCCATATTATCCTATGAGAGAGAGACAGACCTTGCAACAGTGAAAACGAAATTGGTAGTATTTCACTGTCAGGACATATAAACCACATTACTATATGTCCTACCTTATCCATACACTGCACCCTGCCCTTGGGGCTACCTAGGGCCTACCTTAGGGGTGCCTTACATGTAAGGAAAGGGAAGGTTTAGGCCTGGCAAGTGGGTACACTTGCCAAGTCGAATTTACAGTGTAAGAATACACACACAGACACTGCAGTGGCAGGTCTGAGACATGATTACAGAGCTACTTATGTGGGTGGCACAACCAGTGCTGCAGGCCCACTAGTAGCATTTGATTTACAGGCCCTGGCACCTCTAGTGCACCTTACTAGGGACTTACTAGTAAATCAAATATGCCAATCATGGATAAACCACTTACATACAATTTAAACAGGAGAGCATATGCACTTTAGCACTGGTTAGCAGTGGTAAAGTGCTCAGAGTTGAAAAGCCAACAGCAACATGTCAGAAAAAAATAGGAGGCAGGAGGCGAAAAAGACTGGGGATGACCCTGCATAAGCAAAAGTCCAACAACTACCGGACAGGCACCTGGGTTGACTAGTGTAGCACTCGGGGGGAGATGGACCCAACTAGCTTTGGGGAGCAGGTAGAGATTTCCCTAGTGTCCCTGGGAGAAGGAGAAATGGTGCCCAAGGCCCACATGCCCAGAAATACTTCCAAGTACCGGCAGTGGGTCACCATTGATGGGCAGAGGGTGGAGGCTCTGCGTGACACAGGAGCCAGTATGACTACTATCAAGAGTCAGCTGGTGTCAGCAGAGCAGATAGTACCTAATACATTCCACCAGGTCAGAGTCGCTGACAATCGCGAGAGTCACCTACCGGTGGCTCTGGTTCCCTTTGAGTGGGGGGGGGTCTCTGGTACTCTGAAAGTAGCTGTGAGTCCTGCCATGCCTGTAGATTGTCTGTTAGGCAATGACCTTGAGCACACTGCTTGGAAAGAAGTGGAGCTCAGGTCGCACCTGGAGATGTTAGGGTTACCTGAGTGGGTCTGCATGACCACACGGTCCATGGCTGACCGAGAGGGAAGTCAAGGGCATCTGGAGCCTGGAACGATGGCCCAGAGAGCTGCCAGGAGGAGGGACCAGGGGTGCGGGAAACCGGCCCCAGCTGTTCCCACAGTGGCTGACGGGGCTCCTGAGGAGGAGGCTTCCGAGCCAACTGGGGAAGACATTTCCGCCCTAGGTGACTTACCTGAGCTTGCTGGCTGGCAAGTTGAGGGTGGACCCACCAGGGAGGAATTCTGCAAGGCGCAGAAAGAATGTCCCACTCTAGAAGGTTTGAGGAAACAAGCCTCAAACCAGGCAGCCGGCGACGCCTCTGGCGATCACCACCTATATTGGGAGAATGATCTCCTCTACAGTGAGCCTAAGGTTCCGGGCTTTGGGGCAGCACGTATGCTGGTGGTCCCCCAATGTTACCGAACCTTCCTACTGGGTCTGGCTCACGACATTCCCCTGGCAGGACATTTGGGACAGGGCAAGACCTTTAACAGGCTTGTCACCCACTTTTATTGGCCCAAAATGAGGACACACTCAGACAAGTTCTGCAGATCCTGTCCTACCTGCCAGGCCAGTGGTAAAGCAGGAAAAAGGGTTAAAACCCCCCTGATTCCACTTCCTGTCGTTGGCACCCCCTTTGAAAGGGTGGGCATCGACATTGTTGGTCCCTTGGACCCCAAAACTGCCTTAGGCAACAGGTTCATCCTGGTTTTGGTGGACCATGCCACCCGTTACCCAGAGGCAATCCCTCTGAGGACAGTAACTGCACCGGTGGTGGCCAGAACCCTGATGGGGATATTTACCCGTGTGGGATTCCCCAAGGAAATAGTGTCTGACAGAGGCACTAACTTCATGTCTGCATACATGAAGTCACTGTGGGATGCGTGTGGTGTAACTTACAAGTTCACCACACCCTATCACCCCCAGTCGAATGGTCTTGTGGAGAGATTCAACAAGACCCTGAAAGGCATGATTGGTGGCCTCCCTGAGGCCATGAGGCGTAAGTGGGACGTCCTCTTACCATGCCTTCTCTTTGCTTACAGAGAGGTCCCCCAGAGAGGGGTAGGGTTCAGTCCCTTTGAACTTCTCTATGGGTACCCTGTCAGGGGACCCTTAAGCATTGTCCAGGAGGGATTGGAGAAAGCTCCAAAGACACCCCCTCAGGATGTGGTCAGCTATATGTTGGCCCTCCGCAACCAGATGACCCGCTTCTGGAAAGAGGCCCAAGATAACCTTGAGGCCAGTCAAGAGGTGATGAAACAATGGTATGACCAGAAGGCCACCCTGGTAGAGTTTCAACCTGGAGACAAAGTGTGGGTAATGGAGCCAGTAGAGCCCAGATCTCTCCAGGACCGCTGGTCTGGCCCATTTGAAATAAAGGAGCGGAAAGGGGAGGCCACTTACCTAGTGGACCTCAAAACCCCTAGGAATCCCCTAAGGGTGCTCCATGTGAACCGACTAAAAACTCATTTTGAGAGGTCGGAGATCAACATGCTTCTGGTCACAGATGAAGGAACGGAAGAGGAGAGTGAACCTCTCCCCGACCTCCTCTCTGCCCAAGAAGGTGATGGGTCAGTAAGCGGGGTCATTCTGTCTGACTCCCTGACTCTAAATCAGAAAGGAGACTGTTATGAGCTGTTGGAGCAGTTCTCCCCCCTGTTCTCCCTTACTCCTGGGCTGACCCACCTCTGTGTTCATGATATTGACACCGGTGACAGTCTCCCTGTGAAAAACAAAATTTACAGGTTGTCGGATAAGGTGAAGGCCAGCATCAAGGAGGAGGTCTCCAAGATGTTGACTCTAGGGGTCATTGAGAAATCCAGTAGTCCCTGGGCCAGCCCAGTGGTATTGGTCCCTAAGGCTACTGCCCCAGGTGCGAAGCCAGAACTCCGGTTCTGTGTGGACTACCGGGGTCTCAACTCAGTCACACGGACTGATGCTCACCCCATCCCCCGAGCTGATGAGCTCATGGACAGGCTAGGCGCTGCCAAGTTCCTGAGTACGTTTGATCTTACTTCAGGGTACTGGCAGATCGGCCTAACTGAGGGGGCCAAGGAAAGATCCGCATTTTCAACCCCGGATGGCCATTACCAGTTCCGGGTGATGCCGTTTGGGTTGAAAAATGCCCCCGCTACCTTCCAACGGTTGGTTAACGGGGTCCTAGCTGGCAAGGATGCCTTCTGTGCAGCCTACCTGGATGACATAGCTGTCTACAGTTCCAGCTGGGAGGAACACCTGCTTCACCTCAAGGAGGTGCTTCAGGCCCTGCAACAGGCAGGCCTGACCATCAAGGCCAGTAAGTGCCAGATTGGGCAGGGTTCCGTGGTGTACTTAGGACACCTAGTGGGTGGTGGCAAGGTGCAGCCACTCCAGGCCAAGATTGAAACTATCAAGGCCTGGCAACCACCCCGAACACAGACGGAGGTGAGAGCCTTTCTAGGCCTCACAGGATACTACCGCCGATTTGTCAAGGGCTATGGTACCATTGTAACACCCTTGACAGAACTCACTTCCAAGAAGCAACCTAGGTTGGTGAATTGGACAGAGGCTTGTCAGAAAGCCTTTGACGCCCTGAAGGAAGCCATGTGCACGGCCCCCGTACTCATGGCCCCTGACTACTCCCAGGAATTTATCGTGCAGACAGACGCTTCAGAGCATGGCATAGGGGCAGTCCTAGCACAGCTGAATGAGGAGGGCAGAGATCAACCAGTAGTCTTTATTAGCAGAAGGCTATTACCACGGGAACAGAGGTGGAGTGCTATTGAACGAGAAGCTTTTTCTGTGGTCTGGGCACTGAAGAAGCTAAGACCCTACCTGTTTGGGACTCACTTCCGGGTTCAGACAGACCACAGGCCCCTCAGATGGCTCATGCAGATGAGGGGTGAGAATCCAAAACTCTTGAGGTGGTCCATTTCCCTACAGGGGATGGACTTTACGGTGGAACATCGCCCAGGGGTTGACCACGCCAATGCTGATGGTCTCTCCAGGTACTTCCGCCTTAGCGATGAGAGCTCCCAGGAGGTCGGGTAGCTCTCCCCACTTTCAGCTGGGGGGGGACACATGTTAGACCTGACAGCCTTAGGGTAGTCACCCCTAACTTTTTGCCTGCCTCCCTCCATTTTTTTGGACACTGTTTTTGCTGGTTTATAGACTCTGCGCACTTTACCACTGCTAACCAGTGCTAAAGTGCATATGCTCTCTCCCTTAAAACATGGTAACCTGGAATCATACCTGATTGGACTATTAATTTACTTATAAGTCCCTAGTAAGGTGCACTTTATGTGCATAGGGCTGGTAAATTAAATGCTACTAGTGGGCCTGCAGCACTGGTTGTGCCACCCACTTAAGTAGCCCCTTTTTCCTTGTCTCAGGCCTGCCATTGCAAGGCCTGTGTGTGCAGTTTCACTGCCACCTCGACTTGGCATTTAAAAGTACTTGCCAAGCCTAGAACTCCCCTTTTTCTACATATAAGTCACCCTTAAGGTGTGCCCTAGGTAACCCCTAGGGCAGGGTGCTGTGTAGGTAAAAGGCAGGACATGTACCTGTGTAGTTATATGTCCTGGTAGTGTAAAACTCCTAAATTCGTTTTCACACTACTGAGAGGCCTGCTCCCTTCATAGGCTAACATTAGGGCTGCCCTCATACACTGTTGAAGTGGCAGCTGCTGATCTGAAAGGAGCAGGGAGGTCATATTTAGTATGGCCAGAATGGTAATACAAAGTCCTACTGACTGGTGAAGTCGGATTTAATATTACTATTCTAGAAATGCCACTTTTAGAAAGTGAGCATTTCTTTGCACTCAAATCCTTCTGTGCCTTACAATCCACGTCTGGCTGGGCTTGGTTGACAGCTCCTTGTGCATTCACTCAGACACACCCCAAACACAGGGTACTCAGCCTCACTTGCATACATCTGCATTTTGAATGGGTCTTCCTGGGCTGGGAGGGTGGAGGGCCTGCTCTCACACAAAGGACTGCCACACCCCCTACTGGGACCCTGGCAGACAGGAGTAAACTGAAAGGGGACCTGGTGCACTTCTTAGCCACTCTTTGAAGTCTCCCCCACTTCAAAGGCACATTTGGGTATAAAACAGGGCCTCTGCCCTACCTCACTAGACACTTGCTGGAGAAGAACCCTGAACCAGAAACTACATCCTGCCAAGAAGAACTGCCTGGCTGCTCAAAGGACTCACCTGTCTGCTTTCTACAAAGGACTGCTGCCTTGCTGTTGCCCTGTTGCCTTGCTGAACTCTTGTCTGGCTGTGAAAGTGCTCTCCAAGGGCTTGGATAGAGCTTGCCTCCTGTTCCCTGAAGTCTCAGGACCAAAAAGACTTCTCTCTTTTACTTGGACGCTCCGTGCGCCGAAAATTTCGACGCACAGCTTGTTTCGCGGCGAGAAAAACGCCGCACACCGACGCTGATCGACGCGACGCTCTTGGGACGATCGAAGATCCGACGCACGGCCTCGCAAGGACAACGCCGCCCGACCTCTAGAGGAGAAATCGACGCGACGCCTGCCGTGAGATCGTAATTTCAACGCGCAGCCCCGCAGATCGAAGTCTAGAGGAGAAATCGACGCGACGCCTGCCGTGAGTTCGTAAATTCGACGCGCAGCCCCGCAGATCGACGCACAGCCGGAGAACAAGCAGGAGAATCCACGCACAGACCCGGGACATCTGGTAATCCCCGCGATCCACAGAAAGAGACTGTCCACGCGCCGGAAAACGACGCCCGACTTCCCCGCGTGGAAAATAACGACGCAAGTCCGTGTGTGCTGGGGAGAAATCGACGCACACACCCTTTTTCCACGCACCTCTTCTCTTGTGGCCCTCCGAGGAGATTTTTCCACTCCTAACCAGGTACTTGTGCTTGAAAGAGACTTTTGTTACATTCTAAAGACTTAAGACACTTTATATCACTTCCCTGTGATATTTCTACAATTTTCCATTGCAACTTTATTCTTTTTGACCTACAATTATCCTGATAAATATTATATATTTTTCTAAACACTGTGTGGTGTATTTTTGTGGTGCTATATGGTGGTATTGTATGATTTATTGCACAAATACTTTACACATTGCCTTCTAAGTTAAGCCTGACTGCTCGTGCCAAGCTACCAGAGGGTGGGCACAGGATAATCTTGGATAGTGTGTGACTTACCCTGACTAGAGTGAGGGCTTTTGCTTGGACAGAGGGTAACCTGACTGCCAACCAAAAACCCCATTTCTAACAACATTGCATTGTAGGGGTATGAACATGTTAGCTACTTATTGACAACATCATCAACAACAGTAAAGAAAATGCAAATGCAAAGTCCGGGCAAGTACTCATCCGTCTGTCGGGTTGACGACGATAGTGCTTCGAGGCTCTCGCCGCTGTCTCATATAGGCACTGTATCAGATCACCGACTCAGGGGGGTGTAGATACCGGTTTTAGGGGTGAATGGGATTTGTCCCTCTCCGATAGCTGGGTGTGGAGTGCCACGGCGTGTAGGACCTGACCCCTGTCGTGTGACCTGGCTAGTCGCTCCAGGTCCCTGCCTCTAGGGCAGTTGTCAGTGTCATATCGTTCCATGCCTCCCCTCTCTGGTTCTCGGGGAGCAATACTACTGTCTTCTCCGGAGGTGTCTTGTGGCCGGGTCGAGGTGGCGGAATTCATGGGTTGATGCTGGAAGGAGTCCAAAAAGGGTCTCAAGTCTTCGGGGTTGTAGAAGTCTTTGGATACCCCGTTCTTGGTGACCCACATTCTCGCACGGTCGAAGAGGCCGTATTTCATCTCCAGCTGACGAAGTCGGGGTCTTAGAGCCAGAAAGGCCTTTCTAAGATCATTGGTGTCTTTGGAGTAATCGGCCGTTATACGGATTTCATATTTGTCTATCCAGAAGGGTCCGTGGTTTCGTGCTGCTTGGAGGACTTGACAGGTCTGGGTATGGCATAGTAGGCATGCAATGATCGGGCGAGATCTTGAGGCCCCATCGGGGCGTTTTGGGCCCACTCCATGTGCTCGCTGGAATTCCAGCGGTGGGTTGAAGATCCGCGAGGTCAGCTTAGGGAGGATAGAGCCAAGGAAGGCCTGTACATCTGGTCCCTCTTCATTTCCAGGATTCCGAAAAGGCGGATATTATCTCTTCGGCTTCTGTCTTCCAAGTCTGTTATTTTGCTCCAGAGATAAAGAAGGTCCGGATCGCTGTCCTGAATTGTGGCCACATGAGTTTCTAGGGTCCCCATGCGATGTTCCAATCTTGCCACCCTAGACTGGAAGCCTGCAATGTCTGATCGCATGGATTTAGTCTCCAGGGTCAGGGAGGATATGGAAGCGTCCATCCCCTCTATCCGGCGGCTGACGGCAGTGATCTCCTGTAGTATCCGTTCCATGGTTGTAGGTTGTTCCTTGTCAGACATCATGGAAGGCTGGGCTGGGATTAAGGATGTGTGAGGTCCCACTGTTGTAGAAGTAGAGCATTTTTGTTGAAGCACCTCTGAAAATAGCAGTTGTCGCGCTGGTTTTCCAGTGGATTTGTGACCTGGTTTGCCACCGGGCATCGCAGTGCCAACCTGTAGGAAGGGCCCTATTAAGTCCAAGACCCTTTTTCCTTCCTCGGGGTCTGGTGGGGGTAGTAGTGCGTGGGTCAGTCGAGCATGGGGCCAGCAAGAGTATGTGAGCCGGGCGTTGGGACGGTGTCATTGGGCGATTATTGTGTGCCTTTGAGGACCATGAGGTGGTAGTTGAACAGGACCCACTGCTTACTTGTGCTGGTGAACTTAGCGCACCGCTGTGGGTCTGCCCTCCTTTTGGGGTGCTGAAGGTTGGTAGAGAGGGGGCGGGTGGTTTCGTCCCCTTCTATATGCTGCATCTGGGTTGTCGTGGCCAGAGGTGTATTCGCCTGGGGGTCTATTTCCGACGTTGGGGCCCTGCTGATGCCAGGGCCCTTGCAGCTGCTCTGGTAGTTGGGTAACCGAAAAGGGGCAGGCGGCGCTGGTCTGTGCCTGTGTCCCGTCGCCTCTTGTTCTCTTGTTTCTCTTGGGAGGGCGGGGCACCTATCCCTCCCAGATTGCTAGCTTCTGCACTCAGGGGAAGGGGGGGGCACAGGGGGCACGACATCCAGGTGGGTAGCGCAGAGCCACTTTCCGATGGTGGGGCGTGTGAGCCGTTATCTCTGTACCTGTCGGGCTGATCGAGCGGATCCGCTCTGGTCTCAGGAGACGCGACTCTGCCCCCCGGCAAGGCCTCCACTGCCGGGGCGCGCAGCGGTTTTCCTGGCTTTTTAGAACGAGCCTCCTCTTCAGAGATCGGGTCTCGAAGTGTTTATAAGGGCTCCAGAATTGGTAATAGTTTTCTTTCGGTGGCCGCTGAGCCCCGCCGCCTCCCCGAGACCGCTGCGGCACGGAGCTCGCAATTTAGGCGTCCATCTTTCATCGTTGCCCGACCACGCCCCCCGTAGCCTGAATATCCTGATGAGCCATCTATGCTGGGAGGGAAAGGTCTGTGCCTGCCCTCACACAATGCAGTCTTCAACCCTCTGGTGTGTGTCTGGAGCCTGGCCTGGGCAAGGCAGGGTCTTACAACCAAGAGAGGCTTTCCTTTGAAGTTTGCCTACTTTAAAGGCAGGAAGGAGTATAAGTAGTGGACCCAAACCCCCTGAAAATTAGATCAATTCTGGAACCAAGAGGAACCTCTGCCAAGGAGAAGAACTAAAGAGCTGAGGAGAAGTGCTACCCCTGCCTGTGACTGTGCTTTGTTGCGCTATCCTGCAGTTGCTGCTTCTGCCTGTGAAAGGGGACAAAGACTGGACTTTGTTGTGCATTTCTGCTTGAGAAGAATCTCCAAGGGCTTGAGCTGAGCTTGCCTCCTGTTGTTGAAGTCTCAGGGCCATCAAAGACTTCCCACACCAGCACCTGGACTCTCTGCTGAGACTCCTGCCCTGCCAAGTGGTGCCCTATCCAGTCCCTGGGCCCTTGAAAGGTGAATTTGGCAGACGAGAACTGAAAATCGACGCACAGAACGCTGTGCGGGGAAATTTACGACGCACCTTCCGCAACCTGGCTGGTAAACAACGCGTTGCCAGCTTCGCAGCTGAAATCAGCGCTCTACCTGCATTGCGGCTGGGAGATCGACGCAACGCGGATAGAGAAACAACGTGCAACACCCGCTTACGGAGGCTGATAATGACACAAACCCCACGCAGCGTGATTTTCTAACACCGTGCGACTGGATTTTCCACGCGTCGTCCCTGGGTGCCCAAGTCAACCCGACTCGTATCCGAGGTGCCCCGTCTGGAAGTTGACGCTTCACTGAGGGAGAGAAACAATGCATTGCCGACCCGACCGGAGAAGGAAACGAAGTGCGGCCTCACTTCTGAGTAAGGAATCAACGCATTGCTGACTTTTCTGACGAACGCTCGCCTGTGTGGCTTTATTTTTTTACACTAACCAGGGACTTTGTGTAACAACAGTGTTCTCACTGTTTTCTAAGCATTAAGAATCCTATTCTTTTGAAAATTCATATCTTGACTTGTGTATGTTGGATTTTTGTCGTTTTGGTCTTGTTATGTTTAGATAAATATTTTACACCTATTTTTCTAAACCTGAGTTGTGTCATTTTGTAGTGTTTTCACTGTATTACTGTGTGTGTGGGTACAAATACTTTACACATTGCTTCTGAAGTTAAGCCTGCCTGCTCGTGCCAATCTACTAAGGGGGTGAGCAGGGGTAACTGAAGGTGATTCTCCTTTACCCTGACTAGAATGAGGGTTCTTGTGAACAGGGATAACTTGACTGCCAACCAAAGACCCCATTTCTAATACTAAACATCTGTCAGGTGAGTTCCCTGCCCCTAGTGTATGGAGCTCTCTGCCAGTGCAGAGAAAACTGAGAATAAGAAAATATGAAACGTGACCAAAATCATAATCAGCTGACGCATATTAACACTCCCTACACAAAATACAGCCTACGCTCTTGAATTTCCCTTTTTTACTTTGGACATCGCAGAGTCTCCAGGCAGCCAGATGGGCTGCTATTGCTGATAAATTCACTGTTACAAAGGTTGTGTTAATTAAGGTTACATCTGGCAAATAACTACTTACTTTTCAGCAAGTAGTCTGTAGGTGAGCCTCTCATGATAACTGTTAGACCTGACAGCCTTAGGGTAGTCACCCCTAACTTTTTGCCTGCCTCCCTCCAATTTTTTGGGACACTGTTTTTGCTGGTTTATAGACTCTGTGCACTTTACCACTGCTAACCAGTGCTAAAGTGCATATGCTCTCTCCCTTAAAACATGGTAACCTTGAATCATACCTGATTGGACTATTAATTTACTTATAAGTCCCTAGTAAGATGCACTTTATGTGCATAGGGCTGGTAAATTAAATGCTACTAGTGGGCCTGCAGCACTGGTTGTGCCACCCACTTAAGTAGCCCCTTTTTCCTTGTCTCAGGCCTGCCATTGCAAGGCCTGTGTGCGCAGTTTCACTGCCACCTCGACTTGGCATTTAAAAGTACTTGCCAAGCCTAGAACTCCCCTTTTTCTACATATAAGTCACCCTTAAGGTGTGCCCTAGGTAACCCCTAGGGCAGGGTGTTGTGTAGGTAAAAGGCAGGACATGTACCTGTGTAGTTATATGTCCTGGTAGTGTAAAACTCCTAAATTCGTTTTCACACTACTGTGAGGCCTGCTCCCTTCATAGGCTAACATTAGGGCTGCCCTCATACACTGTTGAAGTGGCAGCTGCTGATCTGAAAGGAGCAGGGAGGTCATATTTAGTATGGCCAGAATGGTAATACAAAATCCTACTGACTGGTGAAGTCGGATTTAATATTACTATTCTAGAAATGCCACTTTTAGAAAGTGAGCATTTCTTTGCACTTAAATCCTTCTGTGCCTTACAATCCACGTCTGGCTGGGCTTGGTTGACAGCTCCTTGTGCATTCACTCAGACACACCCCAAACACAGGGTACTCAGCCTCACTTGCATACATCTGCATTTTGAATGGGTCTTCCTGGGCTGGGAGGGTGGAGGGCCTGCTCTCACACAAAGAACTGCCACACCCCCTACTGGGACCCTGGCAGACAGGATTAAACTGAAAGGGGACCTGGTGCACTTCTTAGCCACTCTTTGAAGTCTCCCCCACTTCAAAGGCACATTTGGGTAAACAGGGCCTCTGCCCTACCTCATAAGACACTTGCTGGAGAAGAAACCTGAACCAGAAACTACATCCTGCCAAGAAGAACTGCCTGGCTGCTCAAAGGACTCACCTGTCTGCTTTCTACAAAGGACTGCTGCCTTGCTGTTGCCCTGCTGCCTTGCTGAACTCTTGTCTGGCTGTGAAAGTGCTCTCCAAGGGCTTGGATAGAGCTTGCCTCCTGTTCCCTGAAGTCTCAGGACCAAAAAGACTTCTCTCTTTTACTTGGACGCTCCGTGCGCCAAAAATTTCGACGCACAGCTTGTTTCGCGGCGAGAAAAACGCCGCACACCGACGCTGATCGACGCGACGCTCTTGTGACGATCGAAGATCCGACGCACGGCCTCGCAAGGACAACGCCGCCCGACCTCCAGAAGAGAAATCGACGCGACGCCTGCCGTGAGATCGTAATTTCAACGCGCAGCCCCGCAGATCGAAGTCTAGAGGAGAAATCGACGCGACGCCTGCCGTGAGTTCGTAAATTCGACGTGCAGCCCCGCAGATCGACGCGCAGCCGGAGAACAAGCAGGAGAATCCACGCACAGACCCGGGACATCTGGTAATCCCCGCGAACCACAGAAAGAGACTGTCCATGCGCCGGAAAACGACGCCCGACTTTCCCGCGTGGAAAATAACGACGCAAGTCCGTGTGTGCTGGGGAGAAATCGACGCACACACCCTTTTTCCACACACCTCTTCTCTTGTGGCCCTCTGAGGAGATTTTTCCACTCCTAACCAGGTACTTGTGCTTGAAAGAGACTTTTGTTACATTCTAAAGACTTAAGACACTTTATATCACTTCCCTGTGATACTTCTACAATTTTCCATTGCAACTTTATTCTTTTTGACCTACAATTATCCTGATAAATATTATATATTTTTCTAAACACTGTGTGGTGTATTTTTGTGGTGCTATATGGTGGTATTGTATGATTTATTGCACAAATACTTTACACATTGCCTTCTAAGTTAAGCCTGACTGCCCGTGCCAAGCTACCAGAGGGTGGGCACAGGATAATCTTGGATAGGGTGTGACTTACCCTGACTAGAGTGAGGGCTTTTGCTTGGACAGAGGGTAACCTGACTGCCAACCAAAAACCCCATTTCTAACATTGGTGATCAGCGGTGAGGATAGGACTTGTATTTGTGCAGTGACATACAGTAGCTAAGTATTTCACTACCTACCCACAGTTGAAGGTCAACTTGGTTTTTATCTCTTTTTGAAAATCCGTTTTTTTTCCTGACAATTTTCAAAAACTAAATCCTCACTCAACATGTCTCTGACTGGGTCTCAGACAGGGGACTTTGACCTAGTCCAGTTGGATACATACACGGTCAAACAACTAAGAGGATTCTGCAGGGCATTAAGGGTACCCACCCAAGGGGCCTCCAGAAAGGAGGACTTTCAAGTGGCGCTGAGGGCCTGGGCAGAAGCCCATTTAGAGGATGATGAGGAAGAGGAGCCAGAAAATGGCCCCTCAGAAGGATTTTCACTATCTATGGATGGTGTTACCACTGCAATTGTGCACCCTTCCAGACCAGGGAGCAGTGTCTCCATGCAAAGCCTGACCGCAGAGGAAAGGAGAGAGGAAAGGGAGTTCCAATTGCAAATGGCAAAACTGAAAATTGAGGCGCAACAGGAGGAAAGGAGGGCAGAAAGAGAAGCCAAACAAAGTGAAGCTGAAAGAACAGCCAAACTGATTCAAGCAGAAGCTGAAAGGGCAGCCAAACAAGCGGAAGCTGAAAGAGCAGCCAAACAAGTGGAAGCTGAAAGAGCTTTGGCTGAAAAGAAACTATTGTTGGCTCATGAACTGAGTCTCAAGGAGCTGGAGATCAAGGCAAGACAGTCTGAATCCAGCAATAATGGTGGCAGCATACAGACAGGACCTGCTGGAGAAAAGAAGGTTTGTATACCCAAAAATGTGGTGCCCAGTTTTGTGGTGGGAGATGACATAGATAAATGGTTAGCTGCTTATGAAGTTGCACTAAGGGCTCATGAGGTTCCTGAAGGGCAATGGGGGGTAGCTATGTGGGGTTATGTGCCGCCATTGGGGAGGGACACACTTCTCACATTGGATCCACCGGATCAAAACACATACCCACTTCAGAAAGCCACTTTACTTGCCAAGTTTGGGCTGACCCCTGAGGGATACCGTCAGAGGTTCAGGGACAGCACCAAACAAACCACACAAACATGGGTAGATTTCTTTGATTTCTCTAGTAAGGCACTGAATGGATGGGTGCGGGGCAACAAAGTAGCAGATTATAAAGGTTTATATGACTTGATCCTGAGAGAGCATATGCTTAATGTTACTTATACAGATTTGCGCCAGCACATAGTGGATAGTAAGCTGACTGATCCCAGGAAGCTTGCTGAGGAGGCGGACCTCTGGGTTAGCACCAGAGTGTCCAAAAAGGTACCTGGGGGGGACTCCCACAAAGGTGGTCAGGGTTCCCAACAGAAGAAAGAGGGGGGAGATAAACTTACAGATAAGGAACTCTCTAAAGGCCCCCAAAAGAATTCCCAGGGAGGGGGTGACAACCCTTCCTTTTCCAAATTTGGGAAAAAGCCAGGGACATTTGACAAGTCAGGGAAATCTAGCCCCAAATGCATGGAGTGTTACCAATATGGTCACTACAAAGGCGATCCACAGTGCCCCAAGAGGGCACCGTCCACTACCGGACAGGCACCTGGGTTGACTAGTGTAGCACTCGGGGGGAGATGGACCCCACTAGCTTTGGGGAGCAGGTAGAGATTTCCCTAGTGTCCCTGGGAGAAGGAGAAATGGTGCCCAAGGCCCACATGCCCAGAAATACGTCCAAGTACCGGCAGTGGGTCACCATTGATGGGCAGGGGGTGGAGGCTCTGCGTGACACAGGAGCCAGTATGACTACTATCAAGAGTCAGCTGGTGTCAGCAGAGCAGATAGTACCTAATACATTCCACCAGGTCAAAGTCGCTGACAATCGCGAGAGTCACCTACCGGTGGCTCTGGTTCCCTTTGAGTGGGGGGGGGTCTCTGGTACTCTGAAAGTAGCTGTGAGTCCTGCCATGCCTGTAGATTGTCTGTTAGGCAATGACCTTGAGCACACTGCTTGGAAAGAAGTGGAGCTCAGGTCTCACCTGGAGATGTTAGGGTTACCTGAGTGGGTCTGCATGACCACACGGTCCATGGCTGACCGAGAGGGAAGTCAAGGGCATCTGGAGCCTGGAACGATGGCCCAGAGAACTGCCAGGAGGAGGGACCAGGGGTGCGGGAAACCGGCCCCAGCTGTTCCCACAGTGGCTGACAGGGCTCCTGAGGAGGAGGCTCCCGAGCCAACTGGGGAAGACATTGCCGCCCTAGGTGACTTACCTGAGCTTGCTGGCTGGCAAGTTGAGGGTGGACCCACCAGGGAGGAATTCTGCAAGGTGCAGAAAGAATGTCCCACTCTGGAAGGTTTGAGGAAACAAGCCTCAAACCAGGCAGCAGGTGACGCCTCTGGCGATCACCACCTATATTGGGAGAATGATCTCCTCTACAGTGAGCCTAAGGTTCCGGGCTTTGGGGCAGCACGTATGCTGGTGGTCCCCCAATGTTACCGAACCTTCCTACTGGGTCTGGCTCACGACATTCCCCTGGCAGGACATTTGGGGCAGGGCAAGACCTTTAACAGGCTTGTCACCCACTTTTATTGGCCCAAAATGAGGACACACTCAGACAAGTTCTGCAGATCCTGTCCTACCTGCCAGGCCAGTGGTAAAGCAGGAAAAAGGGTTAAAACCCCCCTGATTCCACTTCCTGTCGTTGGCACCCCCTTTGAAAGGGTGGGCATCGACATTGTTGGTCCCTTGGACCCCAAAACTGCCTTAGGCAACAGGTTCATCCTGGTTTTGGTGGACCATGCCACCCGTTACCCAGAGGCAATCCCTCTGAGGACAGTAACTGCACCGGTGGTGGCCAGAACCCTGATGGGGATATTTACCCGTGTGGGATTCCCCAAGGAAATAGTGTCTGACAGAGGCACTAACTTCATGTCTGCATACATGAAGTCTCTGTGGGATGCGTGTGGTGTAACTTACAAGTTCACCACACCCTATCACCCCCAGACGAATGGTCTTGTGGAGAGATTCAACAAGACCCTGAAAGGCATGATTGGTGGCCTCCCTGAGGCCATGAGGCGTAAGTGGGACGTCCTCTTACCATGCCTTCTCTTTGCTTACAGAGAGGTCCCCCAGAGAGGGGTATGGTTCAGTCCCTTTGAACTTCTCTATGGGTACCCTGTCAGGGGACCCTTAAGCATTGTCCAGGAGGGATTGGAGAAAGCTCCAAAGACACCCCCTCAGGATGTGGTCAGCTATATGTTGGCCCTCCGCAACCAGATGACCCGCTTCTGGAAAGAAGCCCAAGATAACCTTGAGGCCAGTCAAGAGGTGATGAAACAATGGTATGACCAGAAGGCCACCCTGGTAGAGTTTCAACCTGGAGACAAAGTGTGGGTAATGGAGCCAGTAGAGCCCAGAGCTCTCCAGGACCGCTGGTCTGGCCCATTTGAAATAAAGGAGCGGAAAGGGGAGGCCACTTACCTAGTGGACCTCAAAACCCCTAGGAATCCCCTAAGGGTGCTCCATGTGAACCGACAAAAAGCTCATTTTGAGAGGTCGGAGATCAACATGCTTCTGGTCACAGATGAAGGAACGGAAGAGGAGAGTGAACCTCTCCCCGACCTCCTCTCTGCCCAAGAAGGTGATGGGTCAGTAAGCGGGGTCATTCTGTCTGACTCCCTGACTCTAAATCAGAAAGGAGACTGTTATGAGCTGTTGGAGCAGTTCTCCCCCCTGTTCTCCCTTACTCCTGGGCTGACCCACCTCTGTGTTCATGATATTGACACTGGTGACAGTCTCCCTGTGAAAAACAAAATTTACAAGTTGTCGGATAAGGTGAAGGCCAGCATCAAGGAGGAGGTCTCCAAGATGTTGACTCTAGGGGTCATTGAGAAATCCAGTAGTCCCTGGGGCAGCCCAGTGGTATTGGTCCCTAAGGCTACTGCCCCAGGTGCGAAGCCAGAACTCCGGTTCTGTGTGGACTACCGGGGTCTCAACTCAGTCACACGGACTGATGCTCACCCCATCCCCTGAGCTGATGAGCTCGTGGACAGGCTAGGCGCTGCTAAGTTCCTGAGTACGTTTGATCTTACTTCAGGGTACTGGCAGATCGGCCTAACTGAGGGGGCCAAGGAAAGATCCGCATTTTCAACCCCGGATGGCCATTACCAGTTCCGGGTGATGCCGTTTGGGTTGAAAAATGCCCCCGCTACCTTCCAACGGTTGGTTAACGGGGTCCTAGCTGGCAAGGATGCCTTCTGTGCAGCCTACCTGGATGACATAGCTGTCTACAGTTCCAGCTGGGAGGAACACCTGCTTCACCTCAAGGAGGTGCTTCAGGCCCTGCAACAGGCAGGCCTGACCATCAAGGCCAGTAAGTGCCAGATTGGGCAGGGTTCCGTGGTGTACTTGGGACACCTAGTGGGTGGTGGCAAGGTGCAGCCACTCCAGGCCAAGATTGAAACTATCAAGGCCTGGCAACCACCCCGAACACAGACGGAGGTGAGAGCCTTTCTAGGCCTCACAGGATACTACCGCCGATTTGTCAAGGGCTATGGTACCATTGTAACACCCTTGACAGAACTCACTTCCAAGAAGCAACCTAGGTTGGTGAATTGGACAGAGGCTTGTCAGAAAGCCTTTGACGCCCTGAAGGAAGCCATGTGCACGGCCCCCGTACTCATGGCCCCTGACTACTCCCAGGAATTTATTGTGCAGACAGACGCTTCAGAGCATGGCATAGGGGCAGTCTAGCACAGCTGAATGAGGAGGGCAGAGATCAACCGGTAGTCTTTATTAGCAGAAGGCTATTACCACGGGAACAGAGGTGGAGTGCTATTGAACGAGAAGCTTTTGCTGTGGTCTGGGCACTGAAGAAGCTAAGACCCTACCTGTTTGGGACTCACTTCTGGGTTCAGACAGACCACAGGCCCCTCAGATGGCTCATGCAGATGAGGGGTGAGAATCCAAAACTCTTGAGGTGGTCCATTTCCCTACAGGGGATGGACTTTACGGTGGAACATCGCCCAGGGGTTGACCACGCCAATGCTGATGGTCTCTCCAGGTACTTCCGCCTTAGCGATGAGAGCTCCCAGGAGGTCGGGTAGCTCTCCCCACTTTCAGCTGGGGGGGACACATGTTAGACCTGACAGCCTTAGGGTAGTCACCCCTAACTTTTTGCCTGCCTCCCTCCAATTTTTTGGACACTGTTTTTGCTGGTTTATAGACTCTGCGCACTTTACCACTGCTAACCAGTGCTAAAGTGCATATGCTCTCTCCCTTAAAACATGGTAACCTTGAATCATACCTGATTGGACTATTAATTTACTTATAAGTCCCTAGTAAGATGCACTTTATGTGCATAGGGCTGGTAAATTAAATGCTACTAGTGGGCCTGCAGCACTGGTTGTGCCACCCACTTAAGTAGCCCCTTTTTCCTTGTCTCAGGCCTGCCATTGCAAGGCCTGTGTGCGCAGTTTCACTGCCACCTCGACTTGGCATTTAAAAGTACTTGCCAAGCCTAGAACTCCCCTTTTTCTACATATAAGTCACCCTTAAGGTGTGCCCTAGGTAACCCCTAGGGCAGGGTGCTGTGTAGGTAAATGGCAGGACATGTACCTGTGTAGTTATATGTCCTGGTAGTGTAAAACTCCTAAATTAGTTTTCACACTACTGTGAGGCCTGCTCCCTTCATAGGCTAACATTAGGGCTGCCCTCATACACTGTTGAAGTGGCAGCTGCTGATCTGAAAGGAGCAGGGAGGTCATATTTAGTATGGCCAGAATGGTAATACAAAATCCTACTGACTGGTGAAGTCGGATTTAATATTACTATTCTAGAAATGCCACTTTTAGAAAGTGAGCATTTCTTTGCACTTAAATCCTTCTGTGCCTTACAATCCACGTCTGGCTGGGCTTGGTTGACAGCTCCTTGTGCATTCACTCAGACACACCCCAAACACAGGGTACTCAGCCTCACTTGCATGCATCTGCATTTTGAATGGGTCTTCCTGGGCTGGGAGGGTGGAGGGCCTGCTCTCACACAAAGAACTGCCACACCCCCTACTGGGACCCTGGCAGACAGGATTACACTGAAAGGGGACCTGGTGCACTTCTTAGCCACTCTTTGAAGTCTCCCCCACTTCAAAGGCACATTTGGGTATAAAACAGGGCCTCTGCCATACCTCATAAGACACTTGCTGGAGAAGAAACCTGAACCAGAAACTACATCCTGCCAAGAAGAACTGCCTGGCTGCTCAAAGGACTCACCTGTCTGCTTTCTACAAAGGACTGCTGCCTTGCTGTTGCCCTGCTGCCTTGCTGAACTCTTGTCTGGCTGTGAAAGTGCTCTCCAAGGGCTTGGATAGAGCTTGCCTCCTGTTCCCTGAAGTCTCAGGACCAAAAAGACTTCTCTCTTTTACTTGGACGCTCCGTGCGCCGAAAATTTCGACGCACAGCTTGTTTCGCGGCGAGAAAAACACTGCACACCGACGCTGATCGACGCGACGCTCTTGGGACGATCGAAGATCCGACGCACGGCCTCGCAAGGACAACGCCGCCCGTCCTCTAGAAGAGAAATCGACGCGACGCCTGCCGTGAGATCGTAATTTCAACGCGCAGCCCCGCAGATCGAAGTCTAGAGGAGAAATCGACGCGACGCCTGCCGTGAGTTCGTAAATTCGACGCGCAGCCCCGCAGATCGACGCGCAGCCGGAGAACAAGCAGGAGAATCCACGCACAGACCCGGGACATCTGGTAATCCCCGCGAACCACAGAAAGAGACTGTCCACGCGCCGGAAAACGACGCCCGACTTTCCCGCGTGGAAAATAACGACGCAAGTCCGTGTGTGCTGGGGAGAAATCGACGCACACACCCTTTTTCCACGCACCTCTTCTCTTGTGGCCCTCTGAGGAGATTTTTCCACTCCTAACCAGGTACTTGTGCTTGAAAGAGACTTTTGTTACATTCTAAAGACTTAAGACACTTTATATCACTTCCCTGTGATACTTCTACAATTTTCCATTGCAACTTTATTCTTTTTGACCTACAATTATCCTGATAAATATTATATATTTTTCTAAACACTGTGTGGTGTATTTTTGTGGTGCTATATGGTGGTATTGTATGATTTATTGCACAAATACTTTACACATTGCCTTCTAAGTTAAGACTGACTGCTCGTGCCAAGCTACCAGAGGGTGGGCACAGGATAATCTTGGATAGTGTGTGACTTACCCTGACTAGAGTGAGGGCTTTTGCTTGGACAGAGGGTAACCTGACTGCCAACCAAAAACCCCATTTCTAACAATAACATAAGAATTTTTTAATTATTTCCACCTCATATTAGTACACCTGATTGTGTGCCCATTTTCCACTAGGTTGCTACCAGAAAAGCGGCATGGACACAGTCCTGAGGATGACCATGGTCTAGTTTGTCACAGGGTTGAAACGTTGACGCTAACTTCTGATATTCATTTCAATGTGATGGACCACCATTTTAGCACTTGCATTGAAATGTTCTTATGCACCATGCACTGCATGAAGCCCTGTTTTGCCAATCAGACAATCATTCAGTATTTGTACAGCATATCACTATCACACCTGGGGGTATCTGGGCTCTGGAGTACGAGGTCTTTGTCGAACATCCACATCTTGAGCTTCTTCCTGAAATACGCCAGGGAGTGGTAAGTCATTCCAGGTCTTGGCAGCAATGTAAGAGGAGGTACAGCTGCAGCTGCGATAGATTCGTGGGGTGTGTGCGAGGGCTAGTGAAGAGGAGCACGGTTGTCTGGCGGTTTGATGAAAGTTCAGTTGGTGGTTGATGTAGGCCGGTCCTTGATAGTGTAGAGGTTTATAGGTGTGCATGAGTATCCTGAACTAGCATATTTTCTTGATAGAGAGCCAGTGGGGGTCTCTGAGGTGGACAGCGACGTGGGCACATTTGGGGAAGTCCAGGATGTCCACCGCTTACTGTATGGTTTGGAGTATTTTGAGGAGTTGGGTGGAGTTGCTGACTTTGAGTGCGTTGCTGTAGTCAATGTGGCCGTTGATAAGGGCCTGGGTGACAGATATTCTGGTGTTGATACGGATCCATTTGAAAATTCTGTGGAGCATGCAGAGAGTTGAGGATGATGCTGAGGGTGCGTGCATGGTATGTTGGTGTGAGGGTTGGTCCGAGTTCGGCTGGCCACCAGTTCTGGTCACAGATGAATGTGTTTCTCCCGAAGATCAGTACTTCTGTTTTGTCAGAGTTGAGTTTGAGGCAGTGAACTCTCATCCATTTGGCAACATTGGTCATGGAGTTGTGGATGTTTGTTCAGGTGGTGGGGTATTCGGTGAGTGCGAGGATCAGCTGTGTGTCATCTGCGTAGGATATGATCTTGAGACCATGGGAACTGACGATGACCGTGAGGGGGGCATGTAGGCTGAGGAATGATCCTTGGGGTGCGCCGAATATTATGTTCTTGGGTTCCGAGGTGAAAGACGGCAGCCGGATGCTCTGAGTGCGTCCTGTGAGGAATGAGGTGATCCGTTTGAGGGCCTCTCTTGCATGCCGATGTTGTGGAGTCACTGATGAGAGTGTAGCGGGAGAGTATGGCGAATGCTGCTGAAAGGCTGACGAGGATCAGGGCAGCAGTCTCTCCGCAGTTGAGGAATTTTCTGACATCATCTGTGGCTGCGATCAGTGGGGTTTCTGTGTTTGGGATTGACTCGGAAGCCTGACTGGGAGATGTCAAGTGGTTGTTTTGTTTCAGATACTCAGTGAGCTGTTGGTTGATGGCCTTCCTGAGATCTTTGTTAGGGTATGGGAGTAGAGAGATAGGTCTATAGCTTTTGAGTTTGCTGGAATCAGCTGAAGGTTTCTTTAGGAGGGGTCTGATTTTTGCGTGTTTCCATCTGTCTGGAAAGACTGCTGTGGTGATGGAAGCGTTGAGGGTGCTGGTGAGTTCCATGCTGATGCGATTGTTTCTGAATTTGAAGAGGTGGTGGGACATTGGTCAGTGAGTACTCTGAAGTGGATAGAGGACGTGATGGCTGCGGTGGTTTGGGTAGTGAGTGGTGACCAGGCGGTGATCATTCATCTTGTGTGCACTGATTGAGCTGCGCTGTTCAGAAGCATGAGATATGAGTCAAAGTTGTCGTATATGGTTGCAATTTAGCTGTGGAAGTAGTCCACAAGGGTGTTCCAGAGTTCTTAGGTAGGGTGGATGGTGTTCTTTTTGACGGCTGGGTTGGAGTACTCCTTGGCTATTTTGAATAGCTCTTTCGTATGGTTGACAGCTGTGTCGATGCGGGATGTGATGGCTGCTTTATTGGCTTCCTTGATTTGTCCGTGGTAGTAGCTGAGGGCTGCTTTCTGGGTGGCTCTGTCTGAGGTGTCCCTGAAGGGCTGCCATTTTTTTTTGAGTCAGAAGCAGTTGCACTTGGTGGTTTTGAACTCAGGGGTGTACCAGCTGGCTTGTCTTGAGGTTGGTTGGTTTTCGCTGGCTTCATTCGGGCGACTCTGTCTGTGCATTCGTGATCCAGGTGCAGAAGTTCTGGATGGCTTATTCTAAGTCTGAAGAGATTGGGTTTGGACTCACTGGGGGCCTGAGTCCACTCTATCTCATGAAATATGTCCATCTTCACAAATAGAGATTCCAAGTCAGCAGCCTCGACTACTGCAAGCAGACCAAACTGACACTTCTGAAGTAATAAAAAATTCAGCAGTCCCTTCCATAATAGAAATTTCTATCTGGTAAGACCCGATTCCCTAGCCCCCAACATGGCATCTTGGCTCGGCTGATGGGAATCGCAATCATGCATCCTGATTACCCTGCTGAATGTCACATAGGGCCTCTTCTGCTGAAGACACCAATCAAGGATGCTCAAACATTTGTTTAAAGGTCTCCACAAATTCAGTATAATTAGACAACAGGAATCGTTTGGAGTCACCAATGAAGACACCTATGTTACAGCCAGACCTGACAGGGCACTTATCAAGTAACTTGGTCTTCTCGTGATAAAATTGTGATGGACAAAATGCAAAAAATACTGTCAAGGAATCAAATAATTCTTTCAACGTATTGGTATCCCCAGAAAAACATGGTGTAGTAATAAAGACGGAAAAAACATCCATTGTCTTAGAGACCTAGGCTTGCCGTAATGTTGTATTTTGAAAACATAATTGTTGCAGCTTTTGAGCTTGTTGTTGCACAGAATGTACTAATAATTGAGCTGTCTCCACCATCTCACCCGGAGGATCATCCATTATCCTTTGGCCACAACGGGTTTTTGTGCAGTGAAACCTGTCACAATTCGCTTTTCCTTTACCGCCTCTGTCGAATGTAGGTGGAGCATGGCTTCGGATCTTGTACGTCCTGGTCTGGCCTTCCGGTAGCCACGGGGCTGCTGTCAAAATGAAAGCCCAAGCAGTCCGTGCCCTCCAGAAGGAGATCCAGGGGAAAAACCACCAGGGAAAAAACCTCCAAAAAGGAGCTCCTGAAAATCAGAAAAGGCATAGTAGAACTCAGGGCTCCAAGAGCTGGAACATCAGGAAGCTGAAAGGAAAACCAAGCAGAAAGCAATCCACAGCAGGAACAAACAGGAGCCAGGACCAACAAACCAGAGTGTTGCAACACAAAGAAGAAAGAAACTCAAGTCCTTATATACCAGTAAAATAGGAAGTGAACAAACAGGAAAATGAAAAACGCCATATTATGTTGGGAAAGTATCATAGGACAAAATAGGGGAAACAACCTCTTGGAAAGGCACTAGTAAAAGGAAAGAGCAGTGCATGCTGGAATAAACAAGCATTCTGGGACCAAGAAAGCATGGCCCCCCATGACTAAAAGGGCGGACAGCCAAAAAGCCAAGAAAACAGATAAGTATTATATATGCGTCACGGGGGTCATCTGCGATGCAAAGGCAGAGCACACTGTGACCGTGGCAAGATCCACGGCCTGACCCCGCCGTCGTGCAAGATTTGGACACTGCGGGCAAACAAACATCCCACGGCAGAACCGCGGCCCGACCCCGGGCCCGCCTCTGCGCAAGAGTTGGACACTGTGGGCGAACAAACATCCCGTGGCAGGCTTGACATGCCAACAAGCAGACCTTGGGATGAGAGTGGGGCCTTTGGAGCAATGCCATTGGATAATGTCTGGACTGTAGGTCTAAAGGAAGGATTGAACTCTTAATCAAGCAAGAAACAATGCATAGGCAACCTTTTGTATATATGCTTTTCTGGAACATCGCCGGTGCAAAGGATATAATGATGGCTTCATGCTAGCAAGTCAGGGAAAATATGAAATTATCATTTTGCAGGAAACCTGGCTGACTGGTTATATTCTTCATCATGTTAATGCCAAGAAATTACACAGATCAGGGAAACCGAGAGGGGGTGCTCCTGATTTATGTATCAACTGCACTACGTGTCACATCAGAGCAATTACCAGTCTCTTCGGATGATTTACAGGTCGTTCATCTTAGATTCTGCCATGATCATCAAATAGTCCCGGTTGTATTATTTAACATTTATGCACACCCTCATAAAAAATGAAAGATTCTGCTGTTCAAAAAACGAGTCCACGAGCAATCCTCCCAGGCAGGTTCAACTACTATGGTGCGACATCCGGATCGATAGTTGATTACACCATTAATACTCTCCTACTATCAGTGCAGTTAAAGAAGTTTAAAATCAAAACCACGGTACAGAGTGACTGCAAAGTGACCATTCTTATCAACATCTCGAAGTGGTTTCCAATGGAGCCAGGCACCCATCAGCGCCAGTGGACCCAGGAAATCTCCGAACAGTCAGTCTGAATTGGACACACCGCCGAAATTGGTTGCTGAGGCAAAAACAATATTTGAGTCCAGTATGGTCTTATACGTTAGTCCAGAAGATGCCTGGATCACCTTTTCAATAAGATTACTATCGCTCGGTTCAATATTCACGTACAGTCTGGGTCTAATGACTCAGCGGCTGGAGAGTTTGACGGGCAAAACCTTAAGTTTAAGAAAAGAACTGAGGCGGGAAATCAGGAAGGCCACAAAACGTAACACCTCAACTTCTACATGGGAGAGTATAAAAAGTTTGAAAAAAACAGTATAACAGCTCTGGCTAGAGCGGAAAGAGAGGCATGAAAAAGTCCTGGCAAGGCTACTCCTTAACTCCAAATGAACGAATACTAGAGCCTTTTGGGTAATTGTCAATGGCATTGGTCGGGATGCAAGAATAATAAACTGTTCAAGTGTCCCTGAGGAAGACTGGGTAGTTTATATGATAGAACCCCTTTTCTGGACAAGAATGTTTCCCGGGCCAAGCTTCCTGCAGAGTTGCTGGGGCGGACGTAGCAAATACCTTGGTGCAACTCCCAATAAGTAATGCGCAATATCAGTTGCGTGCCCCAAATAACTATCAACGTACAATGGCTGCTGTGACAAAAGTGATTAAGGAAGGGTGAAGTGATGGGCCACCGGGTCCTAATGGCATATCCCAGGCCATTTTTAAGCCTGACCCAGAATACTGGTCTAGACCACTTGCAGCATTATACAACGAGGGAGAGCGAATTGGTCTGATTCCCACTAGCTGGAGAGGATCAATCATTAACCCGATAGTCAAGGGTGAGTATCGATTAAACCTGGTGAATTACAGGCTTATTGCACTAACTGACTCAGAAGCTAAGTATTACGCCTCACTAGTTCTTCACGACCTAGTAAAGTGGTCCAGTGCCATTAACCTTGTCTCTCTAAACCAGACTGGGTTTTAGAAGGGTTATGGAACCAACATTAATATACTAGCCTTAACAACTATTGCCGACAACTTAACAACTATTGCCGACAAATGTAAGTGCTAAAAGAAAAAACTGTATCTATGTTTTATAGGCTTTAAGAGCGCTTTTGATTGGATGGACAGAGCCCTTCAATGGGGAAAGTTAAGATGATGGGGCCTCCATGAAAAAATTCCTGCAAGGCATTGGGCGGTTGTATGCAAACACGTGGGATCAAATCAAGCTGGAGGATGGGACGAGGCTAGCAAGGAAAATACCTCCAAGTATTGGTCTCAAACAAGGGTGTGTCCTCGCCCCACACCTGTTTAATCATTTTATGGCTGACCTATCCCCTAGGCTAGATGAGGTCAATTTGCATTTGCCGAAACTAGGTCCCTGAGTTTTGACACACCATTCATATGCAAATGATATTGCCCGACTGAGCGACATGAGTAGGTCTACTAAGAGCAATTAATGAATTGGCTAATGTTGCTCTGATTAACAAATTAAAAATAAATACTACCAAGACTAAAACAATGTCCATTTGAAATACTTTTGGACCCGCTCTCAATATCAAGCTAGGAGACATAAGACTAGAAGCTGTCAGCAATTATAAATATTTGGGTCTTTACGTTGATAATAAACTTAATTTTCAAGCACACAAACACTATATAGTGAAGAAAAGCAAGAAATTGACTTATGCCTTTCTTTGTGCAGTTGCTAAGAAGCTGGATTGGCCTTCATTTAAACCATTACTGGCAGTTATGGCCACAAAATGTTTTCCAACAGTGGCTTATGGGAGTGCTGTAACACATGGAAAAGATGCCCTCATCTTGGACCAACCACAAATAAAAGCATATATGAGAGCCCTGAGGCTTCTGCAGAGGACATCTCCTGTACAAGTTAGATTCAAATTTGGCCTTGTGCAGCAGGTTTTAGGAAGAAAATACCTCACTATCAATACATGGTACAAGATACGGATCAATCAACCTAGTCCATTAGATAGCGCCTTATGGCATTCCGCGGATAATGACCCGGATTCATTTTATAGTAAATATCTGAGGTTTCTCAGCAGGAAACACATACATCTGATTTATGGTACTTGAATTTACTGTATCTTTCCATTTGTCATGCCATTATTAGGATTACCAAATTGCACTCTCTAATTGACCACAAGTATAAATTTGCAGCTCGGTTGCATGCCTTGATGATGCATAATTACAACAGTTTGAAGCCAGCAGTTCATTTGAGCACCGCATATCCAGTGTATCTTAAACGTCATTATTAGCCCTACGGCTAGGGGCCTTGCCATCCCTGACTATTCAATCTGTATGGAGGTACCATGGCCCATCGTGCAGATTAAGGGGTCATTCCGACCCCGGCGGCGGCGGGCGCTGCCCGCCGGGCGGAAACCACCCAAAGACCGCACCGCGGTCAAATGACCGCGGGGGTCATTTTAACTTTCCCGCTGGGCCGGCGGGCGATCTTTAGAAGATCGCCCGCCGGCCCAGCAGGAAAGCCCCTGCAAAGAGGAAGCCGGCTCCGAATGGAGCCGGCGGATTTGCAGGGTGCAACGGGTGCAGTGGCACCCGTCGCGATTTTCACTGTCTGCAAAGCAGACAGTGAAAATCTTTGTGGGCCCCTGCACTGCCCATGCCAGTGCAGGGGCCCCCAGGGGCCCCACGACACCTGTTCCCGCCATCCTGTTCCTGGCGGCTTTTACCCCCAGGAACAGGATGGCGGGAAGGGGGTCGGAATCCCCATGGCGTGCCATGGAGGATTCCCCCAGCCGGGGGAAATCCGGCGGGAAACCGCCGGACCCGGCTGGGCGACCGCGGCGGAATACCTGACGAAGCACCGCCAGCCTGTTGGCGGTGCTTCAGCCGGCCTCCACCCTGGCGGTCTATGACCGCCAGGGTCGGAATGAGGCCCTAAGTGTCACAGCGAAGGAAGATATTATACATTTGGTCTGCATGTGTCTGGTACTAAAAGACTTCTTTTTCTTTTCTTTATACATGCATGTTTTTGTGATGTCTTTTAATAACTTAAACAATAAAGAGTTACTAACATGAACAACATTCCTGCCTCATAACGTGGCTCTCCGATGCCGCATACTTTTATGTGACATCGGCCACTTTATATGAATTCCAGTTGTTCTATCACTTGCTAGATTGAGTCTTGACTGCTTGCCAAAGTTCCCTTTAGAGAGTGTAAAATACTGTGGTTTTCCCTTGTAGTGAGGAGGACACCTTTCATAAGAATTATATGTCTGAAAGAGCAATTACGTTTGTCCTTTTACTAGATTGTGAACATATTTCCCAGTAAATCGCCTCTTTTTCCTCTCTCTGCAGTGGCGATAACTCTAGATCCAGACACTGCAAGCCAGTGGCTTATCATCTCAGAGGATCATCGACACATACAAAGCACAGAAACAGAGCAGACGGTGCTGCATAATCCTAGGAGATTCACCAACGAGTACTCTCCCTGTGTGTTGGGAAGCAAAGGCTTCACCTCTGGGAGACATTATTGGGAGGTGCAGGAACTGCAGAAGGGAGGATGGCGTGTCGGGGTCATCCGAGAAAGTGTGAACAGGAAGGAAGAGGTTCAGTGGTTACCAGAGGGGGGTCTTTGGGCTATTGATCGTTATTACTGCAAGGATGTGACATGTAAAGGAATGTATGAGGCTCTCACCAACCCTCCCACTGTTCTATCCTTGTGCGAGAGTCCTGGGACGATAGGTGTTTATCTGGACTATGAGGGTGGACAGTTGTCGCTGTACAATGCCGACAGCAAAGAGCATCTCTACACTTTTAAGCAGGCCTCCTTTTCTGAGGAGATACTCCCATTTTTCTGCCTTTGGGGGGGAGCAGAGCTGATGCTAGTTTAAAGGCAGTTGCCTACTTTTACTGTCTGTAATTGAGCATCTTCTCTCTATGTATCCCTGACTCTGAGGAGCTACTTTCCTCATTTACACACTCCTTATTTTCACTCTTTGTTCACATGCAGCAGGTGTGTCTAACACTACACACTGGCACGCAAATCGACAATGGACTTTCAAGATGTTTACTCGCTATATAAACTACTCATGTTGGTGTGCGTGTTGACTTTTAGGTCTGTGGGCTGGGACAGGGGAGAAATCCATATCTGGTAATGGTATTTAGGGTGACTGAGTGGTCTCTTCTGTTTATGCAATTGCTTTGCTGTTGGTTTATATGGGCAAAGGTGATCTGTAGTCTTGTACTTCCAATTGGTTGGAGGCCCTCTGTTCTGCAAGGAGAATTTTATTGATATGGGAGAGGGGAAAGGCAAAGGCCAGTGCCTAGTGGGCTGTGTGAGCAGGGGTGTCAATTGCTATGGTCTTATAAGTGAAATACATGCTGCATAACTGTCAGAAAGTGGCCACTAAATGATTTTTAATTTCCTCGAAAAATAATATTTGATCTTCATCCATACTTCAGGTATATACTATAGCTTGTGAGACAGTTGTATATTGTGGACAAAGTAAGAATGATTTTATTATTAAATAAGGTATTTATTACCTTTCTGTTGTTGAAGAACTGTTCATCACAAAAAAATACATATACAGAGTGCTTTGAATTACCCCTTCCTCATGATTGGATATATTTCCTGCTTATCTCAGATTCCCTCCACCTTTTTTGTGTCTGGCCTACAGACAGCTTTAACTGTCTCACCATCTTCAAATGTTCTGAAAAATCATAATAAAATTACATACCCATATATGCATAGAGTGACTTTGTCAGCCGTCTTCATCCATTGGTCAGTTCAGATGTCATTGTTCAGAATTGGGTTACTGGTCGAGGGGATTCAAACCCTACTCAGCAGCAACTACAATCTCAGTCAGGCTGAAAGACAAACACACTCCAAATTAAGCAGTGCTTAACCCTCTGGTAAATTGGCACACAAGCAACCAGGCTTAACATGGAGGCAAAGTATAGAGTGTGTATGCAGCAATTCAAACAGTAAAGAAGTAAAACCCAAGACACATTCCACACAAATTTAGAAAAATAAATTAAAAGTTGAATACGTTATTCCACACCAAAATGACAAAACTCCAATCAGTGGACCCTCAGATTTGCAATTTTAAAGAGTTCCGTTAAGTAAAGTACCAATTTGTTAGGGCAGGAAAATGCCAACTTTCTAAACGTAGCATTTTCAGAATTGTAACTTAAAATCTGACTTTACCATTAAAGAGGATTTTTATTTACAATTAATCAGACACCAGACAAGATATTCCTATCTGCTCCCAATTGAAAGTTATCCCTCATTAAATGTAATAAGGCACCCCACTGTTATCCTGTGGGAGAATTAGGCCCTGCAGTCCTGAAAAACACATTTTAGTTATGAACTACCAGGACATGTGAAAGTTAAAAGTACATGTCCAACTTTGTAGGTGCAATGCAACCTGCCCTGTGGGTGGTGTTGGGCTTACCTCAGGTCCGATCATCCAATGCTTAACAAGCATTGGCAAAGCCGATAGGTCTCAGCAAACCATGTGTTATCGAGTAAAGCTGATGTATGTGGTTTGTAGTAGAAATATGTGTAATGTAAATATGTGGCGTGACGCGGAACAGAATTATGTGGAGTGGAATTATGTTGTATGGTGTGGGTTTACGTGGAGTGGATTGCGTGGAGTGGTATGGAGCGGAGTGGAATTATGTGTTGAATTATATTGTGTGGATTGCAATTATGTGGTGTTAAGTGGAATTGTGTAGGCTGGAGTTGAATTGTGTGGTTTTGAATTGTGTGGCATTGAGTGGGGTTATGTGTAGTGGAATTATGTGACTTGGTGTGCAGTGGAATTATGTGGATAGCAATTATGTGGTATAGAGTGTATGGAATTATGTTGAGTGTGGTTGTGTGTCATGGAGTGTAATTATGTAGAGTTGATTTGTGTGGCATGAAGTTGAGTGACATATTGTGGTGTTGAATTATGTGGCGTGATGTGCAATTCTGTGGTGTGGATTGGATGTATGTGATGTGCAGTGGAATTATGTGTTGTGGAGTGGAATTGTGGCTTGATGTGGAATTATGTGGTGCGGAGTGGAATTGTGTTGAGTTGAATTTTGTGCTGTGGTATTGTGTGGTGTTGAGTGGAATTATATTGAGTAGAATAATGGTGCATGGTGTGGATTGTATTTATGTGGAGTGTTGCTATGTTAGGTGGAGGGGATTTATGTGAGTTGAATTATGTGATGTGAAGCGGTATTACATGGAGTGTAATTATGTTGAGTGGTGTGGAATTGTGTGGCATTGAATTGTGACGTGTTGTGTGGAATTATGTGGCATAGTGTGGAGTTGAATTTTGTGGCATGGTTCACAGTTGAGTTTTGTGGCGTGTAATTATGTGTTCTGCAGCTGAGTGTATATATGGGAAGTTTAATTATGTGGCATAGAGTGGAGATATGTAGCATGAAGCGGAATTGTGTGTATTGAAATTTTCTGGAATTTAATTTTGTTGCGTGGAGAGTAATTATATGGATTGGAGTGAAGTGGAATTATGTGAAGTGGAGTGATATTATGTGAAGTGGAATTATGTGGCATGGAGCGGAGTTGAAATTTGTTGCATTGTAATTATGTGGCATAGTGTAGAAGGATGTGGAGTGGAATTGTGTGGCGTGGAATTGTATGGCATAGAATTGTGAGATGTTAAAATGTGTTGTATGTGTTTTATAAGGTGCTCAATACAGTAGAATTATGCAGTGTGGATCTGCGTGTTATAGAATTGTGTGGTACTTTATTGTGTGGCGTTGTGTTGAATCATGTGAAGCTGAATTATGTGGACTGTAATTATGTGGTATGGAGTGCAGTTTAGTTATTGGGAGCATTGTGTGGTATGAAGTGGAATTATGTGGCGTGGACAGGGATTGGGTGTGGGTGTGGGGGAGAAGAAAAAAGAGGGACGGTGCAGGAGGAAATAGAACCGAACGCAAGCTTCATAGTGCTAAAATAAATACCGTTAGCAACGTAAACATGTTTATCTGCCATCTATATATATTATGTTTCTTGGGAGCAGACCATTGTTAATACAAATATTAATACCCACCATCTTTAAACTGGTACCCACTTCATTGATCTCAGAAGAATGAAAGACTCAGTTCCCTGTTTCAAATTTTGAACTCCAGTACCCATGAAGCTGTGACCTGCATGTCACAAACATATCTCAGGCACCGACTTCCTAACCCAGAAGTTTTCGTTTTGCATCATGCTGAGGTGTGCAGCCCAGTCACCTGAGAATTATTATTGTTGATTTCATTGGATGATTGCATGAAGATTGTATCATCCTTTCTTTCCACAAACCAGAGGTTAAAGTGCATTAAAAAAAAACTATTGGGAAGTGTGATCTTAAGTGCATTGTGGGTGGTCGGAGGGCATGGCAGCGAGGCCAACGGGCAGAGATGTGTAGAGACTGCTTGTAGAAACAGGCGGAATAAAGGCCCTGTGTGGAGACAGCTAAAGAGGGTCGGATGTAGAGATGAGTGGAGGAGACCTTTTGCGTAGACGGGTGTTTATGTAGACACCTTTAGTAAATACGCTTCCCTAGAGAGGAATGATTCCACGCATGGACACGGGGATCAGAGACTGTTTATAAAGAAAGAAAACAACTGTTTTCCGATGGTAGCGGCTAAAAAGGGCTCCTTCCATGCATAAGGAGATAGACTGCACTTCTAAAAACAGGTGTGTGAGAGAAAGAGAGAGAATAGAGAAGAGCTGCTTTTAGACATAGGAGGAATGACAATCTCTTTGAACACAGTGGTAGATGGATACTGTTTCTGGATATGAGATTGCCACGCCTAGAGAGGAATAGAGCGAGAGAGAGAAGCTACTTGTAAAGAAAACAGGAGAGAGATGGCCCAGGTCGTCAAGAGATTGCTTCACTTAGGGTATATAGCTAGACACGGGGCGTGGGAAGGGGCGCTTCTAGAAACGGAAGTAAACACAGTCCTAAAGATGGGTGGGAAAAGGAGAGCTTGCTTATAGAGACAGGACAGATAGAACTGTCTTCTCAAAATTGGGAGCAGAGAGAATGCTTCTAGAAATGGGATGAATAATCTTATTGCTCCTTGACAAAGCAGTGCTAGAGCGAGACTGCATCGAGAAAGAATGGAGGGAGACTGTTCTAGAGTAAGGCAGATAGAATAGAGCGTCCCTATGCATGCATTAATAGAGTCCTTCTAAAGACACCGCTGCACAGAGATTGCTCCTAGCGACGGATGAACAGAGAGAGAACTTCTAGACCTGGGAACTGCCTAGAGAAACAAGCATTTGCAATGCAATGGGTCTCACGTTTACTCGAGTTAAAGCTATTAGCGTTGTAAACTCCTAACCAAACTTTTCTTGCCACATAAACTGAAAAGTAAGTTTCACATAAGCAAGCTGATGGCCACCATGAGCGCAAAGCAAACACACAGAAGAAAACAGAAGTCCACTTGCAGTGAAATTTATCAGCAAAAGTGCAATTATCCATGTAACTGCAAAAGTGCAATTATCCATGTAACCGGCAAAAGTGCAAATATCCATGTAACAGGGTCGATGTCATGGGAAAACCTTTTTAGTGTTCGACCGAAAAAATCCAAAGAGTGAAACAAAGCATCTACTAAAATATCAAAGGGGCTGGTCCACCTAAAACTGATAGCAGGCTTGTGTACATGGACAAAGAACAGGGAAATACTTAATAAAAATCCTGAAATGCTTGTTACAGGTACAATATATTATTTTCTGAAAATGAAAGTGTGTCTTTGTCTGGGCACCGAATGGTTTAACATAAGAATGGATGCAGGAAAGTGAAGCGCTTGGTGTCCCTGCCACTTGAGAATGTTACAGTCATGTCTATGCCTGGGCCTGGGTGGGACTAATGGAGAGGGCCGGCCCATGCATTGTAAAGACCAATAGGACCACCATGGGACAGAGTGGAAGAGTGAGTCCTGGTTCTCCAAAATATGTACTGTGGGCCCACTGGCACCCCCGTGCAATGTAACCACTGGGTTAAGGAGAGGGCACTGTATGGCCATAAAGATAAAGTGGTGGATAGTTATAAAGTAAGGTTTCATTTTAAGATGTAGGTTAGCATAGGGTCAGTACACTTACTTTTGTATCTGTTTTACTCAATGTAGTGGTAATCTCAACAGTGGTAATCCCTGCAGTGGTAATCTCAGATGTAGTGATCACAGTAGTTGTAATCACAGTAGTGGTAATCTGAGCAGTGGTAATCCCTGCAGTGGTACTCTCAGAGGTAGTTAACCACAGTAGTGGTAATATCAGTAGTGGTAATCTCAACAGCGGTAACCTCAGAGGTAGTAATCATAGTAGAGGTAATCTCTGCAGTGGTAATCCCTGCAGGAGTAATCTCAGAGGTAGTAATCACAGCAGTGGTAAACTCAGTAGTGGTAATCCCTGCAATGGTACTGTCAGAGGTAGTGATCACAATAGTGGTAATCCCTGCACAGGTAATCTCAGAGATAGTAAACACAGTAGTCGTAATCTCAGCAGTGGTAATCGCTGCAGTGGTAATTTCAAAGGTTGTAATCTCAGCAGAGGTAATCTTTGCACTGCTAATCTCAGAGGTAGTAATCACAGTAGTGGTAATGAGTGGTAATCCCTGCAGTGGTAATCTCAGAGGGGCCCATTTCAATGTAGTAGATTCTATGTAGCAGTATATGGACTTTGTTGTATTTTAGGTGGTGACATGCAACCCTTCGTGCTGGGTCCTCAGTCTGATATGTTCATTGCATTTGCGTGTGAATAACACTTAAACATTTTCTGTTTATAGGGAACAGAAGTCCGCTCGCAGTGAAATTTATTGGCAAAAGTGCAATTATCCATCTAACCACAAAAGTGCAATTATCCATGTAACCGGGTTGATGTCATGCAAAGCGCTCCACTTCTGCCCAGCGAGATTGCGCTGCCTGCGAAATAGAGAGGAAAAATAGTGCAGAAACCATACGGAAAACATGGAGCCTTGTTTGTTTTCAGTAGTTGGTCGGGGCGCTCGAGGCGGGCTAAACCCTGGAAGAGGCATGACATATGCTTGCCTTTTACTAATGAAATCAAGCTAATTTTAAAAGGCAAGACAACGAACCAACCGAATAGATGGGCTTGACATGGGCGTGGTTAAAAGCCCACAGAGAGATTATACCAGGGATGGAGCACTTTGCGCTCTAACCTAAAAAGGGTAGGAAGAGATTGTTCTCGACCTAGGCAGAGTGGGATACAGCCCTGCATGTGTGGTAAACAGACAATTCATAGGGGCAGTGTATTAGGAGGGCGCTGAGAGGAATATACCGTCCCATTTATTCCAGGCGCTCAAGCTTTGCAGAGTGCTTCACCAGCAGGGACTTTCTACTGGTTCCTTGACGATTCACAAGTGAACCTCCTGGGTCTGAGACACACTGGTCTATTGGGACTGAAAATACTCTACTGAGACAGGCTGAGCCTGTGCCTAAAGGGAGAGAGCATCTGTGGGACATATAGTCATAAGGCTCAGACATTCAATTTCGGGAGGCAGGAGAGGTCTGCCACTGCTTGGGTAAAACTTTCAAAACTTTAAATCATCAGATAAAAGAAGGAGAAGTTAAGAAGAAAGGGCAGAAAGAGGAGGAGTGCAGGAGGGGGAGAGAAGAATAAAATAGAAGAGAGGCAGAGTGGAATCTCTAACACTTCGAACACTTGGGCAATTACTGTGAATATTAGGAGATGCCAACTAAGTGTGCGCCAGCCACAGTGAATGGAATCGAATCAGGAAGAGGGAGAGAACTGAAAACCAGTCAGGTAGGGCCGGCTCCAGCGGGGACTTCAGCGTAAAATAAACAGCCGCGATTACTGTCATGGAAAGAAGCAGCTACTCATTAAAAATTCATGCACACAAATTAAAACGAAAAAATGGAAGATAGCGCACAGCCTTCTACAGCACTTACTGTTTGCAAAATTAGCGAACAGCAGAATATGGTCTTGATTCCCCTGTAGGGCACCTGAGTGTGATTCACACACAGGGCTGCTCTACTGCCTGCACACGAGAAAGGAAATACTGTGCAATGGCCTCCAGGCCTCGGGACACATTTCACAGGAGAGCCTCGACTTGTCAGCTGTGTGTGGGGGGGTGTGAACAAAAAAAATCCACTCACTTTAAAGTCAGTCAAATAAAGGAGGTCTGACATCTGATCTCCATCTTTGAATGCACAGCAATTGTGAGGAGATAAGAGCCATAATTACAGGACAATTTACAGAGGAGCTGGAGGGAAGCACAAGCACTTTTGTGAACTGCTCCTAAACTAAGAAGAAAGTAGTTCGTTAAACACATGCTAAAATGGGGACCAGTGTATTTATAGGGAACTTATTCCCTGCTGTAGGGGGTGGCTAAACACAGAAAGAGGTATGACAAATGCATGTCATGGACAAATGGGGAGAAGTGTTATGAGAGTGACAATGGAGCCAGCAAACGGGAAGCCCATGGGCAGGCTGAAGCCCACAAAATAGAATACAATTGAGACCTAAAAAGGAAAGTTTAGGCCTGGCAAAAGATGTATTTTGCTAGATCAAAGTGGTAGTTTAAAACTGCACACATAGGCTGCAATGGCAGACCTGAGACAGGTTTAACAAGCATTTGCAATGCAATGGGTCTTGCGTTTGCTCGAGTTAGAGCTATTACCATTGTAAACTCCTAACCGGACTTTTCTTGCCGCATAAATTACATTTTTTAAGTAAAACAGTTTCACATAACTAGCCGGACTTTTCATGCCATATAAACTGAAATGTAAAAGTTTCAAATAAAGAGAGCTGATGGCCACCATCAGCGCAGAGCAGACACACAAAGGGAAATAAAAGTTTGCTTGCAGTGAAACCTATCAGCAAAAGTGCAATTATCCATGTAACCCTCAAAAGTGCAATTATCTATGTAACCTTCAAAAGTGCAATTACCTATATAACAGGATCGATGTCATGCAAAGCGCTCGACTACTGCCCAGCGAGATCGTGCTGCGAAATAAAGGGAAAAGGTTGTCTAGAAAGCAGACGGAAAACATCGAGCCTCGTATGTTTTCAGTAGTTGGTCGGTGTGCTTGAGGAGGGCTAAACACCAGAAAAGGCATGTTGTATGCATGCCTTTCACTAATGAAAGCAAACAGATTTTAAAAGGCAATCCCACAAACCAATGAAAGTGACTGACGTGACATGGGCATGGTTAGAAGCCCAAAGAGAGATTACAACAGGGGACGGAGCACTTTGCACTCGCCCCTAAAAAGGGTTACTTAAATGAGTGTATCAATAATTGCAGGCCCACTAGTAGCATTTCGTTTACAGGCCCTAGGTAATGAAGTACTGTTTTTCCAGGGACTTAAATGTAGATTAAATGTGCCAATCAGGTGAAAGGCAATTTTGTCATGTTTAAAGGAGGGATCACAAGCACTTTAGCACTGATTAGCAGTGGTAAGGTGCACAAAATCCAACCAAAAATGAGATCATCAAAAATGGAGGAGAAAGGCAAAATGTTTAGGGGAAGACCACCCTAAGGCTATCAAGTATAACAGTAATTCACTATCTCTTTCCGCCCACTGAGGCCAACAGCATAGAGCAATTGGTGGTAGAGAGGGATCAGCCCATTTCTCTGTTGCTGAGAGGGACAGCATTTTGCTCTTGTATGTTCATCTCAAATGAAGTCCACTTCACAGTCAAGGCTTGTAGGCCAATCTATTCTGTTTTTTGCATTGAGTCATTTTTTTACTTCTTTGTTTTTTTAGCAAAATGCTCACACCATTTTGACTTTTTCTTATCTTTACAGTCAATGTCTGTTGAATATGCTTGTAAAAATAAATAAATACAAATCAGGCTAGTTAAGGCAAGGCCAGATGACTTTCCTAATATTTGTTTTTTTTTTGCCTTCAAAAATCTTTCCAAGATGTCAGTCGCTTCTGAATGCACATGCCCTGCTGCCATCTCTGGGCAAAAAGCTTGCATGGGCAAATCCAGAATGTTTCACTGGTGTAACTTATTGTCTATGCTGATTTGTATTTAAAAATGGAATCACCATGTAAAATTGTTTATTTTTCTTAATGTATTTATTAATATTGATTGCTCGTTGACTTTCAGCAAAAATATCTTCTCTACTAAAAGATTGATATATATTATTAAAAACTGATGCAAAATAAACACTTGGCAATGCACATCTGATCACGATTCTGAAGTTGTGTGACTTAAAACATCGTTTGCAGTTCCTGATTAGATGTATAATTTTATTATGTTCTTTATTTCATGGATAAATAAAATGCTTTATCACATCTGACCAGTTAGGAAAGCTGCCTATTTTCAATTTCATGTCTGTGGAGTGTATCCATATAAATGATTTTGCTTAAAATATGACACCCATAAACCTGCTGGGTTGAAACCTGTCAGTCAAATGGGTTATCACAGTATTGTCAAAATGAACAATTCATGCTGTCGAATCCAGCCCAGTGATTTGATTAATGTTGAAAAAGGTGTATCATAATATTTTTATGTGAAGATCATGCAGATGCCAGTGCTACTGTCTTAGATAGATAAACTGAATTTTATAAAGTGCACACTACCTTCAAGATTGTCTCCTTGCACCAATCTCAGGTGTAGGCCAAAGCGAGGTGAAATTCCAGCTAGAAAGCACAGATATTTGATTTAGCCCCAGGCCTAAGTTCCAAAAAATAAGTTGAGCCACAGGAAAAGCATTGCCTCCTGTTGATTTCAGCTTAGTTCCAGGAATGTATGAATGACCGTTAGACGTTTTTCTCGGCTGCATAGCTACAGAGTTAGAAGACAGTCTGTAATACCACAGTCCGGGTGGTGCTGAGCCAAACTGGTAACTTGGATGACACAGTTGGTTTATGCCCAGATGTAGCAGGAAAGTGCAGTTATAAATTGTTTTTTTGCCAGGTTTATATTTATGTGCATCAAAACAATGTTTACTATTCACATGATTTTACATATATAGATTGAGTTAATATAATTACAATTGAAACAAGTTTCAGATGTTGTATAGAAGTTATCAATGTGTTTTAGTTAGGCCACATCTGTATTAAACTCCACTTTGAACAAGATGGCTGCCATCTTTGTCACTCACTCTTCCGACCATATGCTCAATATTTGTTTTACAGAGTTGCACCAGCACCTGGTAAATAGCAAGCTGACTGACAGCAGGAAGCTCACAAGGGAAGCAGCCTCTAGGTCAGCACCAGATTGTCTAAGAAGGTACCTGGGACTGACTCTAAGAAGAGTTTTTCAGGTTCTCCCCAGACAGGTGAGGGGGAGGTCAACGGAGACACAGACAAGTCCCAGCCTAAGGGTGGAAGAGGAAAGGGTCCCCAAGCCTTTTGTGAGAAAAAGGAGGGTGGTACTTGTGGGCGATAGCCCAGGGCACAACATTTGCAACCCTGCTGCTTTAATTGTTCTCAGCTACGTCACAAGCAGGGGAACTCTGTCTTAAGAAACCACCCACTGGTAGGACCTCTATTGAGGTTGTCAGTATTGCCTTAGGGGTAAGTTGTCCCCAGGGATAGGAGGTAATTGTAATTGTATTTATATAACGCTTACTATCCTTGGCGAGTCATTGAAGCACTTTACGGTGAGTAGCACGCTACTCCAGAACCCAAGGTTAGTGATTGATATTAGTTTACAGTGTTAGGGTTTTAGAGAGGAGAGGTTGTGATTAATGAACTCAGGTATCAGCTGAAAAGGCAGTTTCAGGATTACAATAAGAAGAAGTAAGGCAGTCATGAGACCGAGAGGAGGCTATACTCAGCAACAGAAGTCATGCAGAGGTTGGATGGTAGGATTGTCACAGAAGAAAGAGTAATCAAGTGGAAGTACATCAAAATCAATTTTTAATGCTGGCTTTTAGGTGTATAGTGGGGGATGTCTTTCTGAGATAACATACAATCGGAGGATGTAAGCTGCAGAAAGAAACAACATAATCCATAGTGCTCACTATCTGGGGCATGCACCAGAAAAACATTGTACAAGAAGGTGACCGACTTAACATTGGTGAAGATAATGAATGACACAACAGGCCTTAAGAGTTTGATAGACATCACTTGAGTCCTATCTAACAAGGAAGTGCATGGGAATGAAGTGATTGTATTAGCAACATTCAGCTCCCTGAGGTGACAGATGAAGATCTTCTGCTCAATTATATCTAAAGCACCCGCAGCAGGTCGAATGGAGTGAGGATCTAGGTCTTGCTGCCTTCAACTTTAAGCGATCACAGATCTCCGTGCCTGCGCATTCCTTCCATCTATGCAAATCTTTTATGACGTACAATGAAGCATATTTGGACAACAACATTTCTTAAGAATCTGCATTTTGCGCTTTGTTTCCTCAGATTTCTTGTTCCATTTTTTGTAGTAGGTTGTAGGCTTATTTGGACCTCTGCGCAATGGGAGTCTTATAAGCACCACCCAATGCATGTGTTCTATCCCTACAAACGTGGTGATTTTGTGATATTTGGCACAACCCAATCAGCATACTTGACTTTTAAGTGAGCTTATGGTAAAAATGTGCAAAGGCTACACATGTTCCGTAATGAAATATTTTTATATAGCCCGCTTTTACCAAACGGCGCCTTAGGTAAAAGGCAAATGCTTCCTGTGTAGACTTCAGTGATGTCTTACATCCCCTACAAGGGAGACGTTAAAAACATGCCAGTAAAGCTTCTCAGGAGTTCTTCACCACTGCACGGTAGGATGCAGCATTTCATGTCAAAGTAAGCCTATTACTAACATTAAGTCAAAAGAAAGGTGGCACTTGAAGCCCACAAAGAGCGGTTGCATAAGGTTTAATGGTGAAACATGCAAAGGTTAACTTCTTTGTTTTTGCAATAACTCTATCAAAAGTGCTGTTTAGTATGTAGGCTATGGTGGCCCTGACATTGACACTGCTTGCTTTATCTTTAAAAAACAATGATAAAACATGGTGAGCATATACCCTACATAATCCATGACAAATTTAGATTTTTAGTAAAAATATCGGGAAAGTAATTTCCACAAATGTTATTATTTCCGTCTAAGACCTGGCCCTCTCCTGCAGCGACTTCCTCCCAGCAGTTATGCCCCGGAAACAGTATGAGCAACAATCATTAAGCCATTTGCCTGGAGCTCAATATCCCTTCTGGTGCAGCTGTGGGATGCCTGTCAGCAAGGGTAGGAAAGCAAATTGAAATACATTTATTTACCTAGATAGGAGTGAGAGGTGATATACAACCTAGAGTAAACCCTCCCTGCTTCGATGTTAAAGATCAGGGAGTACTGCGGCCTTGTCGTTAGTAATGGTAACAACAACGCCTTAAGGGGTCTTGCACATTTATTGATGCATTTTCACTCTATACCTCAAATTCTATCAACAAGCATTGGTAAATGCATTAGGTTTTGCCTATGTGATTAATATTTTTTGTAAGATTTAGCTTGGTGAGCAGTTGTGCGATATAAGTTACTGAAACTCCATCAAAGTGTTATGACTCGTTTAGTCAGAAAGCCAATATATTGTACAGTAACTGGTGGTAACATAATGCGGAGGGATTAGTTAATTAAAAGAGGACAAAGAACAAAATACTTGGAAAGTTCCACAAATCTTCACAGGCAGCTGCCCGTTGGTCCATAAGAAAATTGTGAGGTTCCCAGTGGGTCAGGGCCTCTGAAGGCTGGCAGGGTTGGAAGGATGCATGCAATTGCTTCTATCCTAGCCCTGATGGCCTTTCAGAGCCCATGCAGTTGGCCTATTGAGAAAGCACACAGTTGGTCAACGAGGCAGTCCCAGGCGGGTGGCAGAAATGTTGCTGGCCTAAGTCAGCACAAATTAGTTACACAAGGTAGAAAGGTGACGGAGTGAGCTGATATTACCAGAATGAAAACAGAGCAGAATGTGCAGTAATTGCCCGAATTATCAAAGTGGTTGACTAGCCAATGATTAACTGAAGTACAAATGCAGCTTGATGCCCATGCAGAACCAAAGAGGGCACAATTTACAAGGGTCTGCTCTGATGGTTTATAAAGGGTTATGAAAAGTGAATACAGCTGTGATCTCTCCACAGCCCAAGCTAGGATTAGCAATGGCGTGATTTATGGAGCGTGGAATGTGTGTGCATGACAAATGTCTATGTGTTTTGTGCATTAATGGCAATGGAATGTGTAGGTTTTAATTTTGGAATGTTTGGTGTGTTAGCTGGCGCATGGGTGCATCTTTCTTTTTTGTGCTCCTTGCTGTACCTCCGTCTTAAGCAATAAGGGCCTCATTCTGACCCTGGCGGTCTATGACCGCCAGGGTGGAGGCCGGCTGAAGCACCTCCAACAGGCTGGCGGTGCTTCATTCTGTGTTCCACAGCCGCGGTCGCCCAGCCGGGTCCGGCGGTTTACCGCCGGATTTCCCCCGGGTGGGGGAATCCTCAAGCAGCGCCGCCATGGGGATTCCGACCCCCTTCCCGCCATCCTGTTCCTGGCGGTTTTTACCGCCAGGAACAGGATGGCGGGAACGGGTGTCGTGGGGCCCCTGGGGGCCCCTGCACTGCCCATGCCACTGGCATGGGCAGTGCAGGGGCCCCCTAACAGGGCCCCCACAAGGATTTTCACTGTCTGCATTGCAGACAGTGAAAATTGCGACGGGTGCAACTGCACCCGTCGCACCCCTGCAACTCCGCCGGCTCCATTCGGAGCCGGCTTCATTGTTGCAGGGCCTTTCCCGCTGGGCCGGCGGGCGATCTTTTGGCGGTCGCCCGCCGGCCCAGCGGGAAAGTCGAAATGACCCCCGCGGTCTTTCGACGGGGTAACTTTGGCGGGCGGCGTCCGCCGCCCGCCAAAGTCAGAATGACCCCCTAAGTCTGTTATGTCCGACCGTCTCCTTTTCGTTAGGCCTTCATATCTTGTAGTGACAACAGGAGTGCTGACATGGTTAAAAGAAGTTCCACCAAAGCTGATGAAAACAGTTCTGGGCCTTGGGACATTGATAAGAGCAAACACAAGAGGAACAAGCATTGGTAAATGTAGAAAGTATGCCAAAGCCAATAGAAACGGAGAAAAAGTAAGTGGCAAGCACAGGAACCAATGACAAGCAGGGGTGAAATGTTAGTCCTTTTTAAGGTTTATATTGAATATACTAATAATATAATAGATTTCACAAGCACAGCCCAAATGCTGTGCAGGTGAAACCTAAAAAGACAACAGGTGCGTGCTTCATCATAGGTGTTCACTCCTCATCCACAAGTACTCATGCATGGTGAGCTCTCTGCAACCTCTCTCTACTCCTTTTGAGGGAGAATTAAAGCACTGGATATTTTGTGGATAGGAAAACCCAACCTAAGTAGGGTATGGTCTGTTAAGGTTGTACAGTGATCAGCAAAAAATATTTATTGCTGCCTCACGATCTCAAAGTTAATAAGCAAAGAACTAGTTGGCTATGAGGACCCTTATAATCATAAGGGCTTTGTTATGACTGTCAATGTGTTTGTGTTCCTGCCCATTAGGAATGCCAGTACCGGTTTGTGGCATTTGTCAGGACTCAAGAAAGAACAGTGCGTCTTCCCTCTATCAGTCTTGACTATATTAGTGTATATATGAATAATGATAACTAGAGGTGAAAAAATGATAAACTGGTTCCAGGGTAAACAGGATCAGTTTGTCTGATTAAGCTATGAAGAGAAGGTGGAGTTAATTATTGTATAATTGGCACCAAGGTTTTCCATTGATGCATTAAAACAAACAGTGATGTGAACAAGCAAAATGGAATATATTCCACTGCCTATGAACCCTCTTAACGACCACCCCCCCACTCACCACCATGTGTGTTACAAATAATTGAAATTAAGAAAAGTGCATATTTGTTATATTGCCATTGTTCAGTATCGCTCAAAAAGTGTGTGTGAATGTTATGCCTCTCTCATCTGGGGCTGCCAGGCTGCATATGTTGCACTAAACATTTTACAGTAAATATGGTACAATGTTAATTTGCAGGATCCTTGCAAGAACCTTTGGAAAGAAACTGGTATGATCCTACCCATGTCTGTCCCTCTCTTGGCCAGCTAGTAGTCACTCCTCAATACTATTTTGAGGACTTCCAGGCCCCGAGTTGGTCACCCCTGTATTAGCTTAGTTTTACAGTTTATATTATTTAGTAAGGCTGCTTTTAGCAATGACTTTTGTATATTTTTATCAGTTTGACTTTATTCTAGGAAAGGAAGGAACATGCTGCGCATTTATTTAGCCTTTGCACAACATATAGTCAGTACTTTCTGTCCAAGGCTAAGGAACGCAGTACATGATAAGCTGGTTTGTGTTTCCTATTGAGGAGACACCTTCTATCACCTAGAGACAGCATTACATCAGAACTGTACTTCCAACATGGTAAGGTATATAATATACACAGTGCCGTGACCCAGGGAGGGCAGAGGGCATTCCAGCCATGACTATGCTGGCATTCATACTGTGCGAAATGCAGTTTGGCTGGTGCTGACCTACTAGCCCCAGAGAGGATTGTCAACTACATCACAGGCTGATTCCTGACACTATTTCTAGGATTGGGGCTGTGGCTAATCCCTTAGAATGGGCCAAGCAGAAGGGTACACCCACTATGCTCTCAACGTAGACCTAGGGTTAGGTAGGAACCCTTAGTACATCTAGAACAACATATATCATGGTTGGATTGTTTATTTTATTTACCATGTTTGTAATGCTGATTACCTTGCTTTGTTTCATCTGCCTAATTATCGCAACCCACTCTTTCAATGCCAGCTTGTGATTGTTTCAACAAATACATTGAAAGCTTACCTCACATCCTTTTGTCTAACCGCGGCATGCATGAATAATATCACGAAAGTGGAAAGGTCTGTTTCTATGGCTTCTCTGGGGAGTCGGAGTGTCATGTTCAGTTTGCCATAATCACCTTTTACTCCTGTGGATTTGGAGGTTTGGGTGAGGCACTGTGAGCTAGCCAGGGGGTAGGCCAGTAGTTACTAACTGTGTGGATAGACTCAGGGGGTCATTCCGACCCTGGCCCGCGGAAGCACCACCAACAGGCTGGCGGTGCTTCCTGGGCCATTCTGACCGCAGCGGTAAAGCCGCGGTCAGAAAAGGGCAACCGGCGGTTTCCCGCCGGTTTACCCCTGGCCCAGGGAATCCTCCACGGCGGTGCTGCTAGCAGCACCGCCATGGGGATTCCGACCCCCTTCCCGCCATCCTGTTTCTGGCGGTTTTTACCGCCAGGAACAGGATGGCGGGAACGGGTGTCGTGGGGCCCCTGTGGGCCCCTGCACTGCCCATGCCACTGGCATGGGCAGTGCAGGGGCCCCCTAACAGGGCCCATAAAGATTTTCAGTGTCTGCTTTGCAGACACTGAAAATCGCGACGTGTGCCACTGCACCCATCGCACCCCTTCAACTCCGCCGGCCCATTCCGAGCCGGCTTCATTGTTGAAGGGGCTTTCCCGCTGGGCCGGTGGGCGGCCTTCTGGCGGTCGCCCGCCGGCCCAGCGGGAAAGTTGGAATGGCCGCCGCGGTCTTTTGACCGCGGTGCGGTCATTCGGCGGTGACCGCCTGGCGGGCGGCGACCGCCGCCCGCCGCGGTCAGAATGACCGTCTCAGTCTCTTATACTATGTTGGGTTGTTCTGCAGTCCTACACACACAGTCTGTTACCAAAGTAGGAACTGCATACCAGTGCAGATGGTTAAGGCGGTTTAAGTGCCGTCTTTATCTATGGATCATGTGCCTGCATTTGCATAGGGACAAAATCAAAGTATAATATGAGTGGGCCTAATAGATGACATCACATGTTGGGCAACTGAAAGAGTGTGTCTATTGGTGCCTTTCTATTAGGTACGGTTATTTATTGCCTGCAGCAATTGAGCCCTAATGGTTAAGGTCTTAGCTTTCACTCTGAATGTTGGAGGTCAGATCTTTAGGGCTCAATGGAAGCACCCGACTTTATCTTGGTAGCGGTCCTATGGGACACAAGATTACTTTTCTTTTCTGGTTACTTAGGAACCAGGGAAAGGGGGATGTTGGGCATCTCAGCATATTATTTAAACCTAGGCATTGTCGTTTAAAGAGGAAAAAAGAGGAGACATGCAGAAGATGATTCTTCTGGGAATTATTTCACACATGAAGTTTCCACTGCACATGCAGCTACTGACGTGCATCAGATAAGCATATTGCACAAAATGATAAACAAGGATGTGGAGCCAGCTTTTAAGACAAGAAAGGGTTCCCCTTCCCTGAAGAAGTCTAAACATCAAGCACCTGATACTGATGTCTCTGAGAAGGACATAGATCAAAGGGTAAAATATGTGCTAGGCATGTACCTAACAGAGGTGATTAGGCCTATTCGGTCCAATCAGTTTTTTCCCTGAGTCTGCATCCGAAGGCGATGGAGGAAGATTCCTTTGAGCAATACAGAAACAAAGACCTTGTTTCTCTGTCAGTGCAAAAAGCCATTAAAAACCTGTCGCCCAGAGAGTGGGAGGATGAGGAAAAGAAGTGATTTCCTCAGGCTTCTACCAAAAATAAATATTTGGCGGGGTTTCAGGAGCAATATCTATCGTCAGTCAATGTTGACTCCCTGGTGGTAGGCCTGTCATCAGGAGGTACCATAATATCCAAAGTAATGTCTCTGTCTGATGTGACAGACAAACAAAGTTGGATTCGGCGATTAAGAGATCAAAATCTAAATCCAGCATCTCCTTCACAACTGGAATATACACATCTTATGCTGTAGAGTTCCAGCACCATGACTTTCAGCCTAGCAGAAGAACGCCAGCAAGGTGAAGATTGTACCACTAGACTTTCCATAATGGAGCAAGAGGTCAGATTCCTGTCAGAAGTATCGTTTGATAGTCAGTGTGCAGCTGCAATGGCCTCTGGACCTACAATATCCTCTAAAAGACATCTAGGTTTAATAAATTGGAGGATAATCAACTCTTAGAAGTCCTTGTTTACTCACCTTCCATTCAATGACAGGAAGCTCTTTGGTCAGCATAGTAAAACAAACTTCTGACTCCCATCTAACCTCCTGTAAAGGGAAGATGTTTTGGCTTTCACCGAGCATTTGGGGGACCCTCCAGAGAATCCAGTCAACCCATTCTTTGTAGGGGTTGTGGCCACATTGCCCCCTCTGCTGACAAATCCTGTCTCTAGCCTGAGGTCACTCCTCCACTCCTTGCGTCACTGAAGTCATGACTATCAAGTAAAAGTTTGGAGTTTTGGAAGGGGTTAGTAAGCGTCACAAATATATGCATAACCCTGGAGCACCATGGGTTGTACTTAACTAGAACAAAATCCCACCTTCAGCCAACACAGATCTTCAAGTTCACAAAGGTTCTATTTCGGACAGATCTGGGAGCAATATACCAGCCTACCCTAAGTAAAGAGAAACTGATGACCTGTCCACTCTCCTTTCTTCAGCAATGGCTGACCAATCCTGGCTGCCTGCAGTCACCGCCTCCACCCCTACCTCACAGAAGTGATGACTATCATGCAAAAATTGGACTCTTGCACTTAGCAGATACCCTGAAGGCAGCAGTACGGGACTCTTGGGTACTTTAAAGTGTATGCCAGGTCTTTTCAACCCGAGAATACTTTTTCTTCTGTGTCACAGTCTTGCTCGGGTTGGTTGAGAATAAAATTGCTTTTGTTAAATCATTTAGAGGTGACTAGGCTTTGGTATTTTAGGATGCACAGTGGTTAATCACGCCCTTTATGTGCCGAACACAGGAAGTGATCATGTCTTCCACATTGGTAGGGGTGAATAATTTTTTACTTACACAGGGGACAACTATGGAGAAGGAGATCATTCCTCACTAAATGATGACTGTGGTAAGAAAGACAATGACTCAGAGTAACAAAGCTTAATGGTAAGTAATTACTGCAGTTCCCTGCAGGGGCTGATACAGCCTTAGCTTGTGCTGAAGGCCTTGCCTGGCTCTGATACGCTGACACTAGAACAGACATAGGCCCTCATTACAACAGTGGCGGCAAAAGCCACTTACCGTAGTGCTGAAGACCGCCAACACACCGCCGCGGCAGCGGAATTCCGCCACTGTCATTATGACCCACTGCTCGAAATCCGCCAAAATTGAGACACCCACACAAGTCCGCCACACCAAAGGTCAGTGATAAACTGGCGATAACAAAACGTCCACCGTCACGCCAACAGAAATATGCCCAGAATATCTCGATGCACGAATCCACGTGGCGGTCTTTCAACCGCTGTATTCCATTGGCGGTACACACCGCCGCGCTCAAAGTACACACACTTACAAAACACAGCCACATTGGGCAAATCGAAATACACACACCTGATACACATACACACACCACTCCCACACACCCAATACAATATAAAAGACACACCCACATCACCCACAAACCCCTACGACCAAAATACCGAAAGAAGACCAGAGACACTACAAACTACTACCAAGCATCCACAGGCACACAATACCATCACCCACATTACTTCCACACATCTCACACTACACACCACTAAATATCACCCCACACATCACAACACACACCAACCCACACATCACCCACACCACCCCATGGCACGGCAAAGACACCCCAGGTTCTCTGAGGAGGAGGTCAGGGTCATGGTAGAGGAAATCGTCCGGGTAGAGCCACAGCTATTCGGATCACACGTGCAGCACACCTCCATAGCTAGGAAGATGGAGCTATGGCGAAGAATTGTGGACAGGGTCAACACAGTGGGACAGCACCCAAGAAATAGGGATGACATCAGGAAGAGGTGGAACGACCTACGGGGGAAGGTGCGTTCCATGGTATCAAGACACCACCTTGCGGTTCAGCGGACTGGCGGCGGACCCCCAGCTCCTCCCCCACAACTAACAATATGGGAGGAGCAAGTCTTGCCGATTCTGCATCCTGAGGGCCTCGCAGGAGTAGATGGAGGAATGGACTCTGGTAAGTCAAACCTTAACTATTACATCCCCCACCCTACCTGCATGCTATCACATACCCCCACCCTCACCCCATCACTCCAACTCCTCACAAATGTCCCAATATCACAAACCACACATCCCAACACCAAGCCCTGCATGCAACAACAAAGCATGGACACCCATCACCAAAGCATGGCCACTGCACATACCCATACACCCCCCTAAAACACCATCACACAAGGTCCCACACAGGAATGCAAGCACTGGGGTACACGGTCACCCACCCATTGCACACCATGGCACACACAGATTTATACCCCTGCAGGACCCCTACCCAACATCACCGGACAGGAGGGTCCACACATGTCCATACCACCAACAGAAGAGGCCCACAGTGATGACAGCAGCTCTGTCCAACTGGATCTAGATGACCAGCCCGGCCCATCTGGGACCTCGGGACAGTCGGTTCCCCTCACACTGGCACAGGCCACCACAGAACTTCCCCCCTCTGGAAACACCAGCACAGAACCCACCCAGCAGGCCCATACCTCTGTCCCCAAGACACGTCAATCAGTAGTGTGTCCACCACTACAGGGAGCCCAGGCTAACCCTCCACCCCAACAACAACAGGGACCTGGGGGCAGTGGCAGTGGGCACACGGTCCAGGGCACAGAGGCCCAGGAACACAGGGGAACTGGGAGAGCTGCTGTGTGACAGGGGGAGGACAGGCCCAGGGATCCCACTCTCCACGAGGCCCTCTCCAACATCATGGGAGCCTGCCACCATTCCCAGGAGACGATGGCAACGGTACTGCCCAAGTTTCAGGTGACCCAGCGGCTGCAGGAGGAACAGTATTTGGGCTTCAGGGAGGAACTCAGATCCATCAATTCCACCCTGGGTACCATCGTAGGGGTGCTGAAGGAAGTCCTCAACACCAGGAGGGACACTGTGGCACAACAAGGGCCCCCTGACACTAGCCTGGACGATGAACTGCCCACCACCTTCGCCGGCGCTAGTGGACAGGAGGCACCGCCACAGGACCACCACACCAGCACCCCACCCCCTGCAGAGGGAGAACCACGGTCCCTGAGATCCAGGACAGAGAAAAATGCCATGACCCGCGCCAAGAAATGAGACTGCCCTGAATGTCATCCTTCTGTCCCACTTTGTCACCCTGTCCGTCTTCAAACTGCCTCAGCTCCACTTCCTATGCCCCTTTGGGCAATGCACCTGTGAGACTAATAGACTGGACTCTGCCATGGACATTCCTCCACCATCACCCCCCACCATTTTACAGCACCCTCCAATATTGAGCACTTAAATAAACACCCTTAAAGCACAAAACAATCTGGAGTCTGTCTGTGATTTTGAAATAGTGTATTAGCAATTACAGTGACAAAATGCTTTCAATTGTAATGCCAACATACCTATGTCACACAGCTCTAGTCCATGAGGAAACAAAGCAGATGTCACACAGGGGGACCCACATCTGTGAAATCGTAAGGGAAAGTGACAACTCAGTGACCATACACTGGGTGAAAAACGACAGACAGTAGAGAGGTAGTAGTGTTAAAGTACATGTAGTAGACAGGTGTGTATTCTTACCTGTGTCTCACTGGAAGTATTGCAGGATCACCGAGTTCCTGTTGTCGATGTCCTCTTCTTCTGCTTCCTCGTCTTCACTGTCCACAGGCTCCACAGCTGCCACAACACCTCCATCTGGACCATCCTCCTGCAGAAAAGGCACCTGTCGTCGCAAAGCCAAGTTGTGAAGCATACAGCAGGCCACGATGATCTGGCACACCTTCTTTGGTGAGTAGAATAGGGAACCACCTGTCATATGGAGGCACCTGAACATGGCCTTCAGGAGGCCGAAGGTCCGCTCTATAATCCTCCTAGTTCACCCATGGGCCTCATTGTAGCATTCCTCTGCCCTTGTCCTGGGATTCCTCACTGGGGTCAGTAGCGATGACAGGTTGGGGTAACCAGAGTCATCTGCAAATGGCGAGGGACAACTGTTAGACATACACTAACCTGTAGGGATATCCCCAGAACCAGACAACCATTCCCACTGACTTGCTTCCAGGTGCTCACCTAATAGTCACACACGGTGCCTCTGGAGTTGACCCATCACATAAGGGATGCTGCTATTCCGAAGAATGTAAGCGTCATGCACTGAGCCAGGGAATTTGGCATTCACATGGGAGATGTACTGGTCTGCCAAACACACCATCTGCACATTCATGGAATGATAACTCTTCAGGTTTCTGTACACCTGTTCACTCCTGCGGGGTACCAAAGCCACATGTGTCTCATCAATGGCACCTATGATATTGGGGATATGTCCCAGGCCATGGAAGTCATCTTTCACTGTAGGCAAATCCTCCACCTGAGGGAAAACGATGTAGCTCCTCATGTGTTTCAGCAGGGCAGACAACACTCTGGACAACATGTTGGAATACATAGGCTGGGACATTCCTGATGCTATGGCCACTGTTGTTTGAAATGACCCACTTGCAAGGAAATGGAGTACTGACAGCACCTGCACTAGAGGGGGGATTCCTGTGGGATGGCGGTTAGCTGACATCAGGTCTGGCTCCAACTGGGCACACAGTTCCAGGATTGTGGCACGATCAAGCCTGTAGGTGATGATCACATGTCTTTCCTCCATTATCGACAGGTCCACCAGCGGTCTGTACACCGGAGGATGCCGCCATCTCTTCACATGTCCCAGCAGATGGTGCCTATGAAGGACAACAGCGAGCACAGAGTCAACCAACTCAGAGGTACCTACACACAGCTTACACAGAACACGATTCATAATCCAAAATTTGCATGTCTGAGTGTTTAGGCAAGGCCTAGGTATGTGTGACGCAGTTAAAATTAAGCCATGTAGGCCCCTGAAATGACGGCTGTCTGACCTGTAAAGTGGGACAATGGGATGTGAGGTAACTGCGCTGGCGTTATACACCGTCGCGATAGGCGGTCGAAGACCATGGCGCAATCATGAATTGGTTAACATTGGACCCTATGGGTCCCAGGAGCCAATGACGATGTACGCCGGCGGTGACGGTACGCACCGCCGCAGACGTGACCGCCATTTTCTATCTGTTCAATCACTCGATACCTGATCTTCGACAGGAGAGGACCTACACTGCAAGTGCTGCTGTGACCTCAGTCTGGAAGAGACAATGGCTCGTGCTTCTGGGGAAAGGGCCCCTGCCTTTACCATGGAAGTGTTCGAGAAACTCGTGGATGGGGTCCTCCCCCTGTACACGCTACTCTACGGTCCTCCAGACAAACAGGTAAATACACTGGGAGCATGCTGTATGGACTATGCCTGTGTGGAGTGGGGTGGATGAAAGACGGGGGGGGCGCATCACCTTCGTCCCAGCACCTCAGGCCCTGCCCCAGTCACCCATGCTGCCCTCAGTGAGGAGGCCATTGACCTCCTCAGGTCCCTCACTGTTGGGCAGTTTACCATTTTGAATGCCATCCAGGGTGTAGGGAGGCAGTTGCAACAAACAGATGCATTCCTGGGGGGCATTCATTCTGGTCAGGCAGCCCTTCAGCAAGCTTGTCAGACTCTGGCCTCAGCACTGATGGCAGCCATTATCCCCGTCTCTAGCCTCCCCCCTCCAACTTCCTCCACCCAGACCCAATCCCCTCTACCTCAGCCTACCCCAAGCAAACCATCAGACCAGCATACACACACGTCAACGCACAGGGGAAGCTCTGGCAAACATAAGCACCACACATCCCACAGGCACTCACGCAAGAATCACATACATGCAGACACACCAACATTCACTGCCTCCACTGTGTCCCCCTCCTCCTCGTCTCCCTCCTCCCTCCCAGTCTCGTCTCCATTTACACTTGCATGCACTACATCTACAGCCACTACTTCCATCACCAGCACACACACCACCACACCCTGCTCACGTGCAGTCACCACCCCCACTACCATTCACACGTCCCATGTGTCCTCTCCCAGTGTGTCTGTGACGCCACCTCCCAAGGTATACAAACGCAGACACACACCCACCCAACAGCCATCCACCTCACGACAGCCTCCAGCGCATGCACCTTCACCCAAAGTCACCAAACTTACACCTCCTACAACCACAACCTCTTCCTCCACTCCCAAACCCCCTCCAGCTACCCGTCCACGTGTTCCCAATAAACTTTTCCTGTCCACCCTGGACCTCTTTCCCTCACCTCCCCCACCCCGTCAGTCTCCTAGGGCCCAACTCTCCAGGCCCCAACCTAGCACCTCAGCCACAACATCTCCGGGACCAGTGGTGCCAGTAGTCACCGGATTCTGGAGTGCACCAGCAGCAGGGCAGCCAGTGTGGCAAGGAGCCACAGCATGGACAGTCCCCCACCTGTCAAGCATCAAAAGTTGGCCAGTGCCCGGCAGGAGAGGGGGAAGACTCCAGCCACCAAAGCCGCTCCAAGGGGTACAGGTGGGAGTGTGGAGTCAGCTGCGACACCTTCCAAGGTGGGGAAGGGGCACAAGAAACTCAGCAAGTCTGGGAAAACCGCCTACAGCCCCGCTGCCCAGGAGGCCACCGCCATCAGCCCCGCTGCCCAGGAGGCCACCGCCATCGGCCCCGCTGCCCAGGAGCCCACCGCCATCAGCCCCGCTGGGCCAGACAGGACCGCCAGCACCAGCCCCGCTGGGCCAGACAGGGCCGCCAGAACCAGCCCTGCTGAACAGGACACTGCCGCCACAAACACCGCTGAACAGGACACCGCCGCCACAAGCACCGCTGAACAGGACACCGTCATAACAAGCACCGCTAAACAGGACACCGCCGCGACAAGCACCGCTGGCCCATGAGCGCCAAAGGCACTGACGCTACTGAGTCCGCCACAAGCAGGATGAAGCACTCTTGGCACAAAGCCCCCTCCAGAACCAGTGGAGATTTACCTCCACTTCCTCTGTCCTTGGCAGGATGAAGCACTCTGGGTACAAAGCCCCCTCCAGAACCAGTGGAGAAAGGCATCCATTACCTCTGTCCTTGGCAGGATGAAGCACTCTGGGCACAAAGCCCCCTCCAGAACCAGTGGAGAAAGGCATCCACTACCTCTGTCCTTGGCAGGATGAAGCACTCTGGGCACAAAGCTCACTCCAGAACCAGTGGAGATTTACATCCACTACCTCTGTCCTTGGCAGGATGAAGCACTCTGGGCACAAAGCCCCCTCTAGAACTAGTGGAAACTGTTATCCACTTGAGAGACTGTGGCTTTGCACTCCCCAGGATTGCACAGTGGGCAAACCACCCACTGTAGAGACTTGAGAGACTGTGGCTTTGCACTCCCCAGGATTGAACAGTGGGCAAACCACCCACTGTAAAGACTTGAGAGACTGTGGCTTTGCCCTCCCCAGGATTGAACAGTGGGCAAACCACCCACTGTAGAGACTTGAGAGACTGTGGTTTTGCACTCCCCAGGATTGAAGTGTGGGCAAACCACCCACTGTAGAGACTTGAGAGACTGTGGCTTTGCACTCCCCAGGATTGAACAGTGGGCATGGGCCCCCCTCGTGGATTTGGCATAATGCACTCAACTGGCTGAGGTGCCCCCTTTCCCTTTCCCCTGAGGTGCCTGCTTTATTTCTATCTGATGCCCCTGCAGTGTTCTCTCCATCATGTTTGGGTATTGAGTGTGGGCGTCGCCCATGCAGTGTGGGCCCAGTGTTCCACGGACTTCAATGGAGCAATACCTGGACTACTATTCTTGGTGTATATATATTTGTTTATAGTGTATATGTATATTTTTGCATACTGGATTTTAAAAGATTACAGTGGTTACACTTATTTCCTTTTGTCTTTGCATTCTTCCGGGGGGTGTAACTGTAATGTATCATGCTGTATTAGTGTGTGTGTTGTCGTGGGTGGGGGTGTTGCGTGTTGCGTGTGTGTGTCCCTGTTTTTTCCCTCCCCCCTCCCCTGTGTCGTAGGTGCAGTACTCAACGTGGTCTTCGCCGCCGGCGTTCATGCTCCTGGTAGAGGAGCAAGAAGATAAGGGCAGGGAAAATGTGAAGCTCTGGTTCCATGACGTCCTGGTTCCTCATGGGGTGTGTAGAGGTGAGCGTTTTTCCTTCGAAGTCCTGTTTCCGCCGTGTTTTTTTTTGCAGTGAATCCGCCCCGGAAAAGGTGGCGGATTGGTAGGTTGAGATACTGTGGGCGGTACATTGTCTCCCCCCTGTGTGTTGGCGGTGACCGCTGCGCTGTTTGTTTGTCCCGCCGTGGCGGTCGGAGTGTTAAAGTGGCTGTCTTTGTTGGCGGTTTCCGCCACAGTTGTGATTCCATTTTTTTTACCGCCGGCCTGTTGGCAGTCTTACCGCCGCTTTAACACCGACCACCGGGTTTATAATGACCACCATAGACTTGCTGTCTGGAGGACTAAAACTGGCAATCATCACAACATGGTGCAGTAGATCCACAATGTGGGTTAGTCATAGAGGCTAGAAACACTTCACATAGCTAGTGTCAGGCCTTCCCAATGATGGCTTGACACCACAGCCATCCACCTATGTTTCTCAGTCTTCAACAGAGTGTTGTCTTATAAATATGCATAAGAAATTAACTCCTTTACGTATTGGTCTGAAATTCTTTAAGTTGTTTTGGAGTTTTGTCTAAATATATGTGTGCCAAAACATAAACTGGGCTTGGGGTAAATTATGTATTACTATTAGTGAATAAAACCAGCTCACCCACCAAATGCATGCTTCAACACTGAAGGAAAAATGTACACCAATTTTTAATTAAGTTAATTATTATTATATAATTTGAAAGATTAACATCTTTTGCATACAACTGTTGGAAAAAGAGAACTTTTTCTCAGTTTGCCCCACAATCACAGAGCATTATAGGTGCTGTCTACGTTTTCATCTGCAGTAGCCAAAACCTGTCGTTTTAGGCAAATGCACAGTGAGCTTTGTCAGTCGCCATTAGACATTAGTTGCTTTGGGTCAGCCTCATTCAATCACTGCTTCAAGACAGTAACAATCACAACTTGGATCAGTCCAGATGGGTATTTGTTTTTCACTATCATGGAATTTAATAGGTGTATTAATCCACCTCATAAGGAGTGCTTGAGTTACAATGCATGGAGCACATACATTTCCGGAGCAGCAGCAGGCAGGGATTTTTTGCTGAAAGCAGAAGACACATTATTTATTTATTTCGCTGTTTTTCCACATTGTCCTGACATTTTTGAAAAACACACATTTTTGAAACAGCAACACTGGTTGTCATCAGGCGCTCCATGTGCGATTAGTGTAGAGCAATCATATTACCTGCATACCTTTCATGAAAAGTACTAAGGGTTGAAAGCGATCCTGATGCTTTGACAAAGGGGCTCGTCACTTTGCATACTTGTCTCTCAACGCACGACAAGCCATAGCAATTATCCTCAGTGAAACTTTATATTTGCATAGTTATCTTAGTACTCTGAATCTGCTCAGACCAGATGAATCTTGAGTTTAAGATCCCGATTACTCGCCCTTTCTTGTTAAACTACTGTCTTCTCTGTCACATGAATTAGTAATTTTCTAAACTGGCGTCTAAGCCCCAATATTTTCCTTTTAAAGTACATACGTTTTCTAATCAGTTCTTTTATAAAAGGAAATTGTGGATTTTATGAGGCCAATATCTTTAATTCTCCATGAGGGTTAAACATATAAGGCTCATTTTACTCTGAGTAACCACATCATATGAGGATTGGAAATGTCAGTGCATTGCTTAAGTGCTGTGCACACAATGTTACTTGCACTGGAACAGCTTCTGTGGAGCAATGAAAGTTCACAGAGATCACCACTCACATAGTGGTACAAGAAGTAGTGGGTTGAGGAGTGGACAGGATCAAGGAATGTTGTGCCGCTGCACCCCAACAGGTGTAAGTAAGAGCCTGCTGTAGTCAACTGTTATTGATTCCCCCATGCACAGAGTAGTGAACACTACATATCCAACGCATGCTCTGTACAAGGCAGATGCAAATAATTTATGTTTAACCTTATAAGCAGCAAATAGAAATGTCCCAGTGGAGTCTGGAATTTGTCTTCAGTGGTACCTTAGGGTGGGTCTGCAGCCACCACTAGGCTGCCATCTGTGGACCTAAGTTCAGTGAAAGGACAGGGGTCGTAACCCGCCTGGCGTCTACGTATTCTTAAAGCGCCCAAGATAGGAAGGAGGCAGTATCCTTCTGTAAGGAAAGGCAGTGGGAATACTTTATAGAGACTGCCTCAGAGACAATGCCTACTCTATTATCAGAATGACAGCCTCACACCTGCAATCCTGCTGTAGTGACACCACCCACAAGGTACTGATTTTACACCCATATCATGCAAGACCAGTGATCAGTAACTCTCACAGCCAATAAAGCTGGGAGTGGAGTGAGTTCATAAAATTGGACTGGGTGGTGGCAGAAACAGGAGCTTAGTATCTGGCAAGGGCGAGGTGAGCAGAACGGAGGAGTCGAGTGGGTGCGTGGAAGTTCCCTCGTTCGTTGAGGTAGGCTGGTCTAGTGTTGTGGAGGGATTTGTGGGCGTGGATGAGGATTTTGAAGGCGATCCTTTTTCTGATGGGCAGCCAGTGAAGGGTTCTGAGGTGAGCGGAGATGTGTTTGTGGCGTGGGAGGTTGAAGATGAGGCGTGCGGCTGCGTTCTGGATACGCTGAAGCTTGGCTGTGGTACCAGCGTAGAGGGGTTTCCGTAGTCTAATCTGCTGCTGATGAGTGCATGGGTGGCGGTTTTTCTGGTTTCTACGGGAATCCATTTGAAGGTCTTCTGTAGCATGCGAAGGGTGTTGAAACAGGAGGATGATATGGTGTTGATTTGCTGGGCCATGGAGAGAGATGAGCCTAAGATGATGCTGAGGTTGCTTGCATGGGTGGAGGGTGTTGGGGGTGGTCAGAGGGTGATGGGCCACCAGGAGTCGTCCCATACTGTCTTGTTGGGGCCGAAGATGATGATTTCTGTTTTGTTAGAGTTGAGTTTGAGGTGGCTTGCAGTCATCCATTTGGCAGTGTCGAGGAGTCCGGCGTGGAGGTTTGTCTTGGCGGTGGAAGGGTTCCTGGTGAGGGAGATAACGAGCTGAGTGTTGTCTGTGTACGAGATGATGGTGATTCTGTGGGGGTGGAGGATGTTGGCGAGCGGGGCCATGTAAATGTTGAACAGGGTAGGGCTGAGCGAAGACCTTTAGGGGACCTCACAGATGATCTTGGTTGCTGGAGACTGGAAGGAAGGGAGGCAGACTTTCTGGGTTCTGGGTTCGAGGAAGGAGGTGAGCCAGTCTAGGGCCTTGTGCCAGATTCCTACATCGAAAAGGAGTGCGCGGAGGGTTTGGTGGCAAACAGTGTTGAAGGCTGCAAGAGGTCCAGGAGGATGAGTGCAACGGTCTCACCCTTGTCGACTCTGGTCCTGATGTCGTCAGTGCAGGCGATGAGGGCAGACTCAGTGCTGTGGTTCTTGCGAAATCCAGACTGGGAGGCGTTGAGTGCGTTGTTTTCCTCTAGGAAGTGAGACAGTTGGGCGTTCACTATCTTCTCAGCGACCTCGGCGGGGAAGGGGAGAAGAGAGATTGGGTGGAGGTTGGTGAGATCTTCCGGGTCTGCTTTGGGTATTTCGAGGAGTGCGGGGACTTCGGCGTGCTTCCAGGTGTCTGGGAAGGTAGCGGCGTCGAAGGAGCTGTTGATTACGGTGTGGAGCTGGGGAGCAATGATTGGGCTTGCATTGTTGAAGATGTGGTGGGGGCAGGGGTCTGTGGGGAAGCCTGAGTGGATGGAGTTCATGTTTTTTTTGGTTTCTTCGTCGTTGATAGTGGTCCAGTTGTGAAGTTGTTTGGGGTGGGGGAGTGTTGTGTTGTTGTTCATGTCGGTGGTGTCAGTGGTGGTGATGGCGGGTGCGGGTGGTGTGAAACTGTTGTGTATGTCTAAGATTTTTAGGTGGAAGTAGTTGGAGAGGGAGTTGCAGAGGTTTTGTGTGTGAAGGGGGTCGATGGCACAGGATTTGGGTTTGGTGAGTTCTTTGATGATGGTGAAGAGTTCCTTGCTGTTATGCGAGTTACTATCTATGCGTTCTTTGTAGTAAGTCCGTTTGGTGGTCCGGATGAGTTGGTGGTGTTTGCTTATGGTAGTTTTGAGGGTGGAGAAGTTGTTCATGGAGGGCTCTTGGCACCATCCTTTCTCAATTTTGCGGCATTCATGCTTGGAGGCTTGGAGTTCAGTGGTGAACCAGGGGGTGGTCTTGATGTTGCGGGTGTTGTTGTTACTTTTCAGTGGGGCGAGGGAGTCTGCGCAGGTAGTTAGCCAGTGCGTGAGGTTGTGAGCAGCGATGTTGGGGTCGTTGGTGAAGGAGGGTGGAGTTTGTGTGAGCTTAGCATTCAGGTATTCTATGGGAATCTTGTCCCACATTCAGTAGGGTGTGGTGTGTTGTCTGTGGTGGGTGGGGGGTTTCGTGAAGGAGAAGTGGACGCAGTGGTGGTCGGTCCAGTGGAGTTTGGTGGTGTGTGTGAATGTGATGTGGTTGCCGGAGGTGAAGATTGCATCCAGCGAGTGTACTGCTGAGTGAGTGGGTGCAGTGACCAGTTGTATGAGTTCTAGGTTCAGGAGGTTATCTAGCAGGCTTGTGGAGTTGTGGTCGTGGGTGTTTTCCAGATGAAAGTTGAGGTCACCAAGTGTAGCCATTTTTAATATAGCTTCATGCACGTTAGTTTAACATATTAGGCCTCTGTGCACTTTGCCCTAGATACATTTTATTCAGCCTCGCACTGTTATTTTACAATAACCAGTTTTACGGTCTTGTTTTTATTTCTTTCTATCACACTGTTTATCTTAGTTCAGCACAGTGTTCTCAAACAATGCATTCTTGATCACCCTGTTCTTCAGTCAAGGCTACAGTCTGGTACATTGCCGGTAAACGTTGTAAAAGTTTAGTCTCTAGTGTTCGTAGAAAATACACATCCTTACGTAGGGACATTTTCTTAGAACATCTGCGTGTTAGTTATAAAAACACTTTCTAGTCCTAGTACACGTGAGAGGGAGATTCTGACCAGGAACCTACAACTAGATGCTGACTGCCCCGTTGCAGATGCTGATGCAGATTACAGGCCTTTGCTCAGGTATGAGGGTTGATGTCCTCCCGGGGGAACCTGAAAGGCAGGCTTAGAGCTTTACGTGCTGTGCTCAGAATATAACTTAGAGAGAACCTAATCTAGTTGCACTATGATAGCCTTATTCTTGTGCTTCACTCTCACCGTTACTATTTTAATCCTACTGTGTTGTGTAGTTCTGGTTATTGCAGCTCACGCTTTGCTATCTAAAATGCAGTTGTTTTATTAAACCAATCTTTAAAACTTAAACTACCTTTGTCATTTATATATGAGACCGCACTGTGTATGAGAAAACCGGTTGTGACCTGAGTGACCACGACTTCCCTGGGAAGTACTAAGATGTCATGCGCTTGGCTGCCCAATTGTCTCATCCCTTTGGGAGAGATGAGGCACTGCTAGTTAGCCGGAGCAAAACCTGGATTTAGAGTGACAAGGGTCCTTCACCGTGGGTCAGACTTAGTCCCCCACACTGTGAACGATCTTGCTGCTCAAAATCCAGTAGTCTCATTAGGATAATGAGAGCCTACGCGACACAAGGAGAATACAGTCTGTGGAGGTGAGGGCGTGGGAGCTAATGGTATCAGCTATGACGTCACAGAACAGGGTTGCGGGGGGCTGGTGGGCGGTAAATGAGGGTTCCTCTTAGGGTGGTGTTGGTGTTTATGTGAATTAGGAAGTGTAGGTGTTCTGCGTTGTCTAGGGTGTCGAGGGTGTTGTTGGTGATCTTGATGGTGATTTTGTGTATGATGGCGATGCCTCCTCTTGGTTTGTTTATGCAGTCTCGGCAAGAGATTTTGTAGCCTTCTGGGACGGCTATGGCTATGTCGGGTTCTGATGAGGGGTTCATCCAAGTTTCCGTGAGGAAGGCAATATCAGGGGAGTGTGTTGTGATCAAGTCCCATAGCTTGATGGCTTGTTTGTGGATGGAGCGGGTGTTTAGGAGTATGTGGTTTAGGTGGTTGTGGGGCCTGTTGTGGTGTGTGTTGGTGGTGTTGTGGTGCATGTTAGTGTTGTGGTGCGTGTTAGTGTTGTTGTGGTTCGTGTTGGTTCTGTTGGTGTTTGTGTGAGTGCAGGAAAAACGGCAGGAGTGGCATGTGAAAGGTCCGTGTGTGTGCTTGGGGTTGGCCTGTGTGCAGGCGGGGTGCTGGCCTGGGTTGAGGGCATGGAGTTTTATGGAGGAGTACTGCTGCTTTGGGGGTCGGAGAGGTGTGGACCAGGGGGACGGGCTCTGGGTGCAGTCCAGGCGCGGACGGGCGTAGACGGGCTTGCCTTGGCACGCCGCCATTAAGAAGGGGAGGTGGGAGGGAGGAGCAGCTGGGAGGCGGGAGGTGGTGGCCAATGGGGGCGTGAGTGGGGAGGGGCTACAGGGGACACAGCAGCAGGGACAGAAAAAACCATCAAGAGCCGGAAAGAGAACTGGGCAGCAAACACAGCAGCAAAACCGAAGTGGGGCAGAAAAAGGGCACAAATACAGTTAAAAACACAGCAGAGAACGATATTCGATATGAAATAAACGAAATACAATACAATTGTAGCACACGCTAGATACTCCTACCACTGGCATCGGGGATGAGGCGGCAAGGGCAGCAAAGGTGGGGTCAGGGACACAAGGGCAGAATGGGGGATCTGTCCGTTGTGAAGAGTCGTGCCTGGCCTAAGGGCAGGTCAGGGGTCACTCTTCGAGCCGCACAGCGGCCGCCATTAAGTAGGGGAGGTGGGAGGGAGGAGCAGCTGGGAGGCGGGAGGTAGTGGCCAATGGGGGCGCGAGGGGGGCAGGGCCACAGGGGACACAGTGGCAGAGACGGGGAAAACCGGCAAGAGCCGGAAAGTGAACTGGGCAGCATACACAGCGGCAAAAACAAAGTTGGGTAGAAAAAGGGCACACATACAGTTAAAAACACAGCAGAGAACGAAATTCGATATGAAAAAAATGAAATACAGTACAATTGTAGAACACGCTAGATACTCCTACCACTGGCACTGGGGATGAGGCGGCAAGGGCAGCAAAGGTGGGGTCAGGGACACAAGGGCAGAATGGGGGATCTGCTCGTCATGAAGAGTCGTGCCTGGCCTAAGGGCAGGTCAGGAGTCACTCACTATCAAAGAATGAGTGCTTTTATAGATGATCTGGTGCCATCATTTAACAGTTTAAAGTGGCAGACAACAGAGAGCAATGGTACAATTAAAGAAAAACAGTTTTAACGAAAAAGGGTGAATGGCATCGCACATTGCTCACTATTCATGCGGACAGGGGTCACCACGGCATCACTTGATGAGATGCATCACCGCAAAACCAAAGAATTAAGAACTGTCAGAGTCATCTTCAAGTTCAAAGTGTGCCTGGCTGTCGGACCCTTCGCCAAGTCCACAGCTATACTGCTGTTCTCTCACTGATCAGGTTTCTCAGGGGGCGTCTGGTGGATTGTATAAAAGGGGGGGATGGGAGGGGTCATTGGGGGAGGAGCAATTAGAACTGAAAGACGGTCTTGCAGGGATTTTCTTGTGTGAAATAAAAAATACTTAATATTTCACGTCAGTGGTCTTCTATGGCCCTCTTGAAATACATTCCCCCACCCCCTTACCAAAACACACGTAAAATCATGGGGTAGTCCTGTCCAGTCCATAGCTCTTTATCCGCTGGTGCGCTGCTCCTTTTGGCCTAAGCCACAGCCTTTCAGAAACAAAATATGCAGGACAGCTAAAGTGGCAAGTCCCATCCCTCCTGGTGTCATTGAATTAACTTGTGCCAAAGGGCAAATAAGAAACCCTGCGCTGGATGCTGCCTGCAAAGGATGAAGTGTATTTGAATGCTGGCATTTGCTTGCATCCACATAGACAAATGGCATGAAGAAGTCCCACTGTATTATCGGTGCAGGCTAACCACCCAATCCTGCCATGGCACACAGTGTCTGCTCTTAAATCTATTTCTGAATCATTTTATTGCAACATAGAAAAACATTTACAGCAAAGTGAATTAACAACAGTGATATTTTAAAGTTCCCCGACAACAAACATTGCTGTTTGTAACATTCTGTATCTCAGTTTAAGAATTAACATAGTAAATCAGATGTTGCTGCCTAAACATGTGTTATCCTTGACTGCTGGCTTTACTCAAAAGGGGAAAGACCATGTGAAGTGTGGTAATATAATATAGAATGTATAGAATGGGAATGTTGATGAAGATTCTGGGCTGGTGACTAGCGAAGGGGCAGAAAAACATCAGTTGGAGCGGAGAGAGATGCGAGGAGTGGAGCGGGGATGTATTTGGTTTTCCTCTGTATTTGCAGATGCTGAAGTTGAATAAAGAATAATCTTATTCAAGAAATTGTGGACTTTTCATTGCGACATTGGTGACAACCAAAAATCCAGGAAGCTGTGGAATTTGTAACCAGGAAATCACTGTGAAGCAAAGACACATTGTACAGGAGTTACAAGCTTTGAATTTCAATCCCAGCACTTCACTCTGCAACGAATGAAGTTTTCCAAGGCGCTACGGTAAGCATTACTGTATCGTTGGAGGGACATTGGTTATCGTACAGCAACTGTGACAATAAGTCAAATAATGCACTTACATTCTCGGCGCCCGTGACTCCATCTTCGTCTAATTCTTCGATGTCGGACAGACTGGCATCTTGCGCGCAGTGTAGCAAGTGTAAGCCCAACTAGCCTTAGATATTCACCTGCATACGCCGGCACGCATCCAGCGCATGAAGTACAACCCCGATCATCCTGAGAACACCGGTAGCCATTCCGATTACATCTCGCTGACGTTACAGATACCAGCTCCTGTACTGGTGGGTGAAACATTTCTTCATCGATGAACATAAGGATGTTCTGCACTTATCAACGTGGTGATAGGCACACCATTGTTTAATCTACTTACAAAGGTGAACTTCCTTCTGGCAAGATACTACATGTGAAATTAATACAATATACATATTTTTGGAGCCTGTTAATACGGTGACAGGCACACCTATATATATATATATATATATATATATATATATATATATATATATATATATATATATACTACTTACTTTTCCAAAGCACCATTTGATTTTGATGTTAGAATGTTTTGTTTGCTTCAAATCCTTTGAACTTGGCTACACCTAAGCCTTTTCTACCTGAAAAAGGGAAGCCACCTATGAGATGGCAAGATTGGAAAGAGTATTTCTGTAACTATATTGACATATTTGAAGATGAGGATTTTTCATCTGAAAAGAAAAAGAAAGTGCTTTTACATTGTCTTCGTCCTGCAGGTATTAGAATTTATCATCAGAAGGAAAAAAAATAAGACAGGAGGGAATAGATAGTGTTTTTACACATGCATTGGAAGATCATGATGCTAATTTCTCTCCTGTAGTATATGTAGCAATTGTTAGATATAGGTTTTTCCAGCACAAACAAGGAAAGACTGAAAGTATAGATGACTGTGTGGCAGCTCTTAAGAATTTAGCTATTAGTTGTAGATTTGGAAATTTACAGGAAGAGCTCATTTGGGATCAAATTATAATGCATACTAGCAATCCTAACATACAAGATTAATTGTGGGTGAATGATGAAGCTGACTTGAAGGATGTCATGATTTAAGTGAGGAAGGCAGATCTCGCGAGTAGATGCACGAAAACTATTGTAGAGGAATCTCATATTGAAAGCAAGTTTGCAAATGTAGTAAAAGTTACAAAGAAAAGCTAATGATTATCGCATGCAAAATGATCACCAATGTGTGTCTTCGGGAAATAAGAGTGGATTTAAAAAAGAGGACAGTGTGTGCAGCAAGAAATTTTATAGACGTGGAAGTGGGGAACATTTAGCTTACTGTAAGATATGCCTTGCAATAGATCAAAAATGTGCTAGTTGTGGCATAGTTTGACATTATGCCAAAGTTTGTAAAAAAAGAAAATGGGGAATGTGAGATACAATCAGGAGAAGGAACAGAATGCTGATTCTAATCAACTTGATGATAGTTCTGACTCTGTTAACTAATTTTGCCTCGAGTATGATGTACTCAGTGTTGAACATTCACTTAGGAAAAAAGCTATGTGTGAAATATTGATGGATGGGGTTCAGTTATATTGATGGTAGATTCTGGTTCACCCTTTACCATTATCAGTAAGGGAGTGAGTGAGAATTTTGGTGAAGTAAACTGACTCTAGAAAAACCAGATGTCGAAGGTAGAACATAAACAGGTGATAGCATTAATTTAATTGGTGTCAAAGAGGCTGCGTTCACAGTTAAGGGAAGGAGAGCAATGTTCAAGTTCTATAATTCTGAAAAGGGTACTTCAGTGTTAGGATGGCATGATCAAGGAGAGTTATGAATAATACATACTGAATCCTAATAACACTGAGCCAGTATTATATATGGAGGAGGAAATAGGGGAATAAGTGTGTAAGGAATTTTCCAAGGTGTTTTCAGAGAATGTTGGGCTTTTGAAGGGCTTCAGTCATAAAATTAAATTAAGGGATTCAGCTACCCCGGTTGTGCACAAAGTAAGACATATTCCTTTCTCTATTAGAGATGAGGTGTGAGAAAGTAGCATCTTTCTAGCATGGTTACCGCCATTGTTGGCCTGTTTGTCAGTGTGTTTAACTGTGTCTACCAGAACCCCAGTAGTTATTCTTTCTCCCCCTAAATTTGGTTGTTAGATACTGTTAACACAGTATTCCACTCATAATTGGCATAATGGTGCCCCCTTATAAGTCCCTAGTATATAATACTCAGGTACCCAGGGCATTGGGGTTCCAGGGGATCCCTTATGGGCTGCAGCATTTCTTTTCCCTTCATAGGGAGCCCATGCAAAGGCTGCTATAGGACTGCAAAGGCTTCTATAGGACTGTCTTTGGAGCCTGTGTGAAATGGTGCATGCACCCTTTCACAGCCATTTATACTGCACCAGGTCACCCATATCCCTGGCCTTCCAACCCTGAAGGCTGGGTGCAGAGCACCTGTGTGTGAGGCCACCCCTGCACTAGCAGAGGTACCTCCACGTCGGCCAGGACAATTTTTCCGGACGTAGTCAGTGCGGGGATGCCATTGTACGCGTGCACTATACGTAGGTCACTACCTTTGTACAGCTTCACAATGGTAACTCCGAAAATGGCCATGTTTGGTATGAAACATGTTGGAATCATACCCCAAGGATTTTGCAAGTATTGGTTGTATCATTCCATGCACTCTGAGGGCTCCTTAGAGGACCCCCAGTACTGCCTTTACAACCTTCTGAGGTTTTCCAGGCAGCCCCAGCTGCTGCCAGCACACAGAAAGGTTTCTTCCATCCTTTTGCTTGAGTAGCTCAAGCCTAGGAAGGCAGAACAAAGGGTTTCCTTTGGGAGAGGGATGTTATGCCCTCTCCCTTTGGAAATAGGTGTTACAGGCATGGGAGGGGTAGCCTCCCAGAGCCTCTGGAAATGCTTTGAAGGGCACAAGTGGTGCCATTCTTGCATAATCCAGTCTACACCAGTTCAGGGACCTCCAGTGCCTGCTCTGGTGTGAAACTGGACAAAGGAGAGGGGAGTGACCACTCCCCTGTCCATCACCACCCTCAGAGCTCCTTCACAGTGCCCTGGGTTTTGCCATCTTGGATTCCAAGTTGGCAGGGCACTCTGGGAGCATCTGAGTTCCCAGTGCGAGCAGGTGACATCAGAGCCCACCCCGATAGGTGTTTACCTGTTAGCTGACCAATCCCCCTTTCAGGGCTAATTAGGGTCTCTCCTCTGGGTGCTTCTTTAGATACTGATTGCAAGACTCCAGCAGGAATCCTCTGCATCCTTTATTTCACCTTCTTACCAAAGAAACTGCATCTGGACCCTCCAGGAACTCTACAACGTTAACAAAGAAGTAAAGACGACTTCTGCAACATTGTATCTTCAGCTCCTGACAGCAAATGCAACTGTTACCCTGTCGTGCATCCTCAGAAGACAGTAAGTCTTCAGCCTACACCATAAGAACGAAGGAATCTCCCTTGAAGTGAAGGAGTCACTTCCCTGCTTCAGCAGGCATCCCTCTGCAGCGATGACTGGTGGCTTGGATTCCCTCTCCTGAAGAAGTGCGTGGATCCAGCAACATGGGTGGTGGACTGAAGTAGTCCAGACGGTCCTGAAGTCCTGCTTTCTAACTTTGGTGGAGATAAGAGCTTTCCACCCCAAGCAAGACAGTACCCCAGTGCACCTTGTGTTTTGCAGTTGCCAAGGCTCGTTGGCATTCTTCCATGAAGTTCTTCATGCACCGTCCAGCTCCGGCTCCCAGCACTCCTTCCTGTGATGCACAGCCTCCTGCGTTGTTCTCTGGTGGCGTGGGATCCCTTTTTGTAGTGCTGCATGGGGCTCCTATTGCACCTCCTTTGTCCCCATGTTGTGGGACTCGGGTGCGCGTTCCTGGTCTTCTGAGGGTTGTCCGAGTGGCTGAGAGCCCCCTCTGTCTACCCCTCCTGAGTAGAGGCCATCAGGTCCCTCCTGGTCCCAGGCAGTGCCATTTTCCACTAAACGTGAGCTTTGCGTGTGCCATGGCTTGTTGGTGGAATCCAGTGACGCAAACTAGACTGCAGTCATCCATCTGGCGTGGGACATCATCTACACCAACCAGGAACCCACATCCATTTTCTTGGCTGCAGTACTGACTGTTCTTCTTCACCGGTGGTTCTTCTTTTGCACCTTCATCCGGGTTAACATGGGCTCCTGTTCTCCCTGGACTCTTGTGTGCTTCTTGGACTTGGCCCCTTCTTGACAAGGTTTTCAGGTCCAGGAATCCATTGTTGGTGTCTTGCAGTCTCTTCTGGTTCTTGCAATATCTTCTTTCTCGTGTTCTTGTGTGTTCTAGGAATGTTACTGTGATTTATTCCTGCTTTCCTGGGCTCTGGTGTGGGTCTGTTACTTAACTTTGTTTTTTTCTAGTACTCCCAGCGCCCCTCTACACACTACACTTGCCTAGGTGGGAAACTGACTTTCGTATTACACTATTTCAGTATATGGTTTGTGTTGCCCCAAGTCCCATTTCTAACTATTGTGATTTTCCCTATTTGCACTATTTTCTAATAGGTTTTACAGCTAATTCTGCATTCTAGTGTATATACTGTGTATATTACTTACCTCCCAAGGAAGTATGGTCTCTAAGGTATTTTTGGCATTTGTGTCACCAAAATAAAGTACCTTTATTTTTGTAACACTGAGTATTTTCTTTCATGTGTGAGTACTGTGTGACTTCAGTGGTATTGCATGAGCTTTGCATGCCTCCTAGTTAGGCCTTGGCTGCTCATCCACACTACCCCTAGAGAGCCTGGGTTCTAGCCACTGACTACATTTCACTAATAAGGGATGACAGGACCTGGCATACGATGTAAGTACCTTAGGTACCCACTAGAAATCAGGCCAGCCTCCTACATGAGGTGATTTTGTGAAATGAAGAGATTGGAGGAGCAAGGCATTATTGAACGGGTTGAAGCCTCTGAGTGGGTGTCACCCTTGGTGGTAGTTAGGAGATCTAATGACAAAGTGAGATTATGTGTTGACCTCAGAGAAGTTAACAAGAATATACTAATCGATCAATATCCATTACCAAGAATAAATGAAATGTTGGCAAATATGAAGGGGGCTAAATGTTTTTCAATATTAGATTTAATGTCAGCGTATCACCAAGTGCAATTACTCCCTGAATGCAGAAAGCACACAACCTTTATCACACCTGTTAGTTGTTTCCAGTTTTAAGAGTACCATTTGGCTTAGCATCAGCCGCTGCCATGTTTTCATGGTTGATGATTGAATTGTTTGTGGATTTAGATATAGTAATGTTCTTTCAAGATGATATCCTGGTCATGGGGAAATCCATGCAGGATCATGATGACAAGTTGAGACAAAGTATTGAACATTTAGGAGCAGAAGGGATTGACAGTGGAGTTTAATAAGTACAATTTTGCCAAAGAGGAGGTGACGTATTTAGGTCACTGTACTGGCAACAAAGGGATCAAAGCAGAAGCTAACAGATGCAACTTGTAATGCACCAGCGCCCACAAACAAAGATGAGGTCAGAGCACTCCTAGGTCTGGTGGAATTTTATTCGAAATTTGTTCATAATTTTGCAGAAAAGACATGTGCCATCAGGAGGTTGCTTAAAAATTAAGTCAAATGGATATGGTCTGAAGAGTGCCAAAGGGAATTTACTAGTTTAAAAAGTGATGTGTAAGGCGCCGTATTTGACAGGTGTTGATCCCAAGTACCACATTAGCATAACTACTGATGCCAGCAAGAAGGGTTTAGGGATAGTATTATTACAGATGGATGAGAAGGGAAATGATTGGTTTGTGGCTTTTGCATCACGTGCTCTTTCGGTGGCAGAAGAAAGGTATTCTGTAATTGAAAGAGAAACTTTAGCATGTGTGTAGGGACAGAATAATTGTAGACAGTATGTATGGGGATATAACATTTTATTGAAACTGATCGTAAACCTCCATCAAATGTTTTAACCACAATAGATTACAGAGTGTCTCCGCGTTTAGCTCGTATGTCTGTCAAATTGATAGATTTCAATTATGAAGTCCAATACATTCCCGGTGTGAATAATAGGATAGCAGACTTTCTAAGCTGCATACCATTACCAGCTGATGACAACAATAGTCATTTAATTGATGGGTGTGTAGCCGGTGTGTTTGATGAAAGAATGGAAAGAATACGTGAGCAGGAACGGTGACATACAAAGAGTGTTGAAATGTGTCAATGAGGGTTGGCCAGGAAAAAAGAAAATTGGCAAGGAATGTAGAGCATTTTGGGAAGTACACAATGAAATTAGTGAGGAAAATGGAATACTATTGAGGAGTGGAAAATGTGTACCACTGTGTGGGATACGGAAGAGAATATTGGAAGTGTGTCACGAGGGACATTTGGGTATATCAAAAACTAAACAAAGGGTCAAACAAAATTATTGGTGGTCTGGTTTGGATAATGAGATTGAAAGGGTAGTCAGAGAGTGTATTAAATGCAACAGTTCAGATAAAACGTTGAAAACATATTGCCCACCACTAGTTCCTAAATCGTGTCCTAGTTTGCCTTGGGAGAAAATAGGAATAGATGTAAAGGGACCAATAGAGAGTGGGGAAGAACAAAAGAGGTATATAATTGTGGTTGTGGATAATTTTTCGAAATGGCCTGAAATAGTCAGAGTCAAGAAAGTGTATACTGAACATATAACAACATTCTTAAATAAGGTATTCTTGAAAGAAGGATTACCTAGACAAGTAATTTCAGAAAATGGTCCACAATTTATATCAGATGTATTTAAAGACTTCATGAAAAGAAATGGAATATCTCATAAAACAACATCAGTTTACCATCCTCCAGGAAGCATGCTTGTGGAACATTTTAATAGAGCAATGAAAGGGTTGTTACAAATTGAAATGTGTAATAACTTGAAATGGGAATCAGAAGTGTATAAAATGTTATTGGCGTATTGAATTAATAGTTGTTCATCTACAGACAAAAGTGATTTTGGGCCAGATGTACAAAGAGTTTTGCATGGCGCAAACTGCAAAATTCGCAGTTTGCACCATGCAAAACCCGCATAGCGATGCACATTCCCATTTTGCAAGTCGGTACCGACTCGCAAAATGGGAATGCGACTCGCAAATAGGAAGGGGTGTTCCCCTTCCTATTTGCGATTCGCACTGCGCTGCAAAATTGCTTTGTGACCGCGAACGCGGTCGCAAAGCAATTCGCAGTTAGCACCCATGTGAAGTGGGTGCTAACTCATTCGCAAAAGGAAAGGGGTCCCCTTCCCCTTTGTGAATGGCGCCAAAAATATTTTTTCAGAACAGGCAGTGGTCCAATGGACCACTGCCTACTCTGAAAAAATGAAACAAAATGGTTTCATTTTCTTGAGGGTATTGCAACTCGTTTTCCTTTAAGGAAAACGGGCTGCAATACCAAAAAAAAAACTGCTTTATTGAAAAAGCAGTCACAGACGTGGTGGTCTGCTGTCTCCAGCAGGCCACCATCCCTGTGAGTGCAGGGAATCGCAAGGGGGTCCAAATTGCGACCCACCTCATTGATATTAATGAGGTGGGTCTTTGCGGCCCCCTTGCAATTCGCAGATGGTGTCATGGACACCATTCTGCATATGGTTTTGCGACTCGCAAATTGCAAGTCGCAAAATCATATCTACCTACATCTGGCCCCAAGTCCTAATGAGAGGATGCGAACCATTGCGTAAAGAGGTTGCATGGTTGCAAACTGCTAAGTTTGCAATGTGGTCTCCTGAAAATGTAAACAAAAATTGTATGTTGCTAAACAAACTTATAAGAAGTATTATGACAAAGAAATGTCAAGTTGGTACCAATTGAAATTGGGGAGTGGGTGAAGGTGAAGAAAGATAAGATGGTGCAGAAATGGGAAAGCAGATTTTCGACACCTCTCATGGTCCAAAAATGATTTACCAATTCGGTTTTATTGAGTGATCGAAAGGTCTAGTATTTTAGGAGATTGGCGAAATGTGGTCATCCACTACAAGAGGGTACTTATAATCGAGAAGATGAAAGGAGTGGGCAAAATTATGAATCGATGGATGATGGAAATATTATTAACGATGAATTAACAATGGATAATGAAATAAATGTGAGTAATAACAGTGCATCACAAGACAGTTTGGAGAGATGTAACCAAAGAGAAAAATGTAAAAGTAATTCGTAGGCCCAGGAACTTTGATGTTCATATTTGTTCTTAAGTAAGGCGTAAGCACGTGATCGCGTATAATATATAGAAGGAGAATTATTTGGATTTGGTTATGTAAATGTGGCACACCCTTTGTTCATATGTAAGTGGATTTTTTTGTTTTTTTCTCTTCTTGTAAGGGGACAGGTGTGTGGTAATAGAATATAGAATAGAATATAGAATGTATAGAATGGGAATGTTGATGAAGGTTCTGGGCTGGTGACTAGCGAAAGGGCAGAAGGGCATTGGTTAGAGCGGAGACAGATGCGAGGTGTGGAACGGGGATGTATTTGGTATTCCTGTGTATTTGCGGATGCTGGGGTTAAATAAGCAATATTGGTATTCTTGAAATTGTGGACTATTCATTGCGACATGGAGCAGATAAACAAAGATGTTATCAAAGTCAGCATCTGGCGACATCAAAATCAACAGAGTAGTATTTTAAATGTTTTTCATGATATTGCAATATCAACGTGTACAGCCTCCAGAATGTATCGATTTTTGCAGAGAAAAGTAAAGTTCCCCACGCATCTGGGAAATTGTAAAAAACTTTAAAAATCATGAGGTGGTGAAGGGGGGGGGCTGAGTCCTGCTGCCACGTTAATAGTGACCCTACTCAGCCCCCTGACTCCGACAGAGGCAGAAGAGGGAAAAAGATGATGGGCTGAAAAGCGCCTCCTGTTCCAGCAGTCCTGCATTTTGGTCTCTAGGTCCGCCATGGGCAAAACGGTATTAGAATCAGGCAGGCAGAAGGGACCACTTTGTTAGCTGCACAAGTAAAAAAGAGCAGCTTCTCTTAAACATATTGGGCCTGATTACAACTTTGGAGGAGGTGTTAATCCGTCCCAAATGTGACGAGTTCCATAGGATATAATGGACTCGTGATACGGCTGGTGGTAAATCCGTCACTTTTGGGACGGATTAACACCTCCTCCAAAGTTGTAATCAGGCCCATTGTCTTTCAGGGCCTGAATTAGCTGCTGGACTCCCTCAACATGTTCCCTCAACACCAACTGCTCCCACACTGACACCATAGGAGCGTAGGCAGTAGTGTACAGGGAGGGCATAACAGTAGGTCCACCTTTGTCCCTAATGGGCTGGTTCAGAGAGTGTCCCAGAATAGGAATAGATCCTCCTCTGCCCACTCTCACATCTCCTCAGTATCTGAGGGGACTCACTGCACAAGTGTCCTAGACAGGGAACTAAGGCAACTGAGACTGGACTGGAGGACGCCAATCTGAGGCTGCAGCAGCAACAGCTAGCCCTAGACAGAGAGGCCTTGGCAGTGGAGAGAGAGAGAGAGGGAGGGAGGGGTTGGGGATAGCACCCCATGGTGGCAGCAGCTTTGGTTTCAAGGAAACTAGGGTCAGGGAGGACTCTTGATTCCAGAAACGTAAGCAAACTTGTTTCCCCCTACAAGGTGGGGACGACATTCACAAGTGGCTCTCTGCTCTGGAGCTGGACTGTAAAGTACAGAGGGTCCCCCAGAGATAGTGGGCTGCTATTCTTTGGCTCTCCTGCTCTGACAAGGGGAGGGATAGACTCCTCAGTGTCAGGGAGGAAAATGCTGATAATTACCCAGTTTTGAAGTCTGCTCTTTTAGATGGTTTTGGTCTTACCAGTAAACAATACAGGATAAAGTTCAGGGAGACCAGGAAAGAGTCCTCCTGGGATTGGGTCAATTTTGTGGATTGCTCTGTGAAGGCTTTGGAAGGCTGGTTACCTGGTAACAAAGTCAGTGACTATGAGGGCTTTTACAATCTCATTCTGAGAGAGCATATACTTAATAATGGTGCATTTGATTTGTTGAATCAGTACTTGGTTGACTCAGATCTGACCTCTTCCCAAGAATTGGGAAAGAAGACAGACAAATGGGCCAGAATAAGGGTGAGCAGAAAAGCTCACACAGGGGGGACAAAGACAAGACAAAGGAAGCAGGTACGTCTCATGACAAGGGTGGGGACAAAGACAAAAGTAGAGAGCTTCAACAGGCCTACAAAACTCTTCCTCCTCTGCACATATTAAAACTGCTATGGGTGCAGAAATAAAGGCCATAGGCTAGGGGACAGCTCCTGTTCTGGTAAAGGCCCTGAGCATTCCACCACTATTACCTCCACCCCTTGTGCCCCTAGTAGTAGTAGTAGTAGTAGTAGTAGTAGTAGTAGTAGTGGTGGTGGTACTACTGGTAGTAGTCAGCCTAAAGGGGTAGAGGGGGTTCACATTTGGGTCCATGGCGGAATCTGGGGTAGGTATAGAAGCCCCTAAGACAGTTTGTCTCCCAGGTTGGTACTGGCCATGCCACCCTAGCTTCTTGTTCCCTTAACATGGGTAAGTACAAGCAGCACATTCAGGTAAATGGTGTTGAGGCCTAAAGGGACACAGGTGCCAGTGTCACCATAGTTACTGAAAAGTTCGTGTCATCTGCACAACACCTACTTGGTCACAAGTACCAAGTCACAGATGTGAATACCTCCACTCAGTCCCTCCCCTTAGCTGTAGTACACTTTAGCTAAGGTGGAGTTACTGGCCCTAAACAGGTGGTAATCTCACCTAACCTACATGTTGAGTGTCTCTTAGGGAATGACCTGGAGACCTCAGATTGGGCTGAGGTAGTGTTCTTTGCCCATGCAGCCATGGTGAGCATCCCAAGACATTTGCTCCCTTTACTCTAGAAGCAGACTAAAGAGCAAAGTAGGGAAGGAGCCCTGGAGCCTGTAATAATGGCCCAGTACACTCCTAAAAACACAGGCATGCAAGACACCAAATTACCCCCTGTCCACCCTCCCACTAAGGATCCCACTCCTCTAAAGGAGGATATCACCCCCAGGGTGGAGCCTGAACAACAAGAGCCAAAATCTGCCACAGCTGAACTCCCATGGGTAAAATAACCCCTCTGGAAGGAACTTAAGATAGAAGAGAAAACCTGCTCTGTCTTAGAAAACCTGGAGCAGCTCTCCTGCCCTCGCAGAGAAACTTTGGTGCAGCAACTCTGCACCACCCCTGACACCTTAGGACAGCAAACCTGTCCCCCTTTAGAGCCTGTAGGACCCTTATTTTGTCCTGCTTTCACCCTGCTAAGACTTCACCCCTGTCTAGCCTTACTATCCTTAGGACAGCAACCCTGTTGTAACATAGAGCCCCAGGGACAGTCATCCTGCCCTGCTCTATCACTTTTCCCACACCTTAAACATAGGGAATCACAAGGCCCACAGTTTAAATATACTTCAGGGAAAAATAACCAAACAGGGTGGTCCACCTCCCAACAGGGAAGGGGCCAGGACAAGGGTGGGGACAAAGACAGAAGTAAAGAGTCTTCATCAAGCCTACAAAACTCCTCAGGGGTGGGACTCAAACCTCTTCCTCCTCTGCACATATTAAAAAGCCCAAGTGCTATGGGTGCAGAAATAAAGGCCATAGGCTAGGGGACAACTCCTGTTCTGGGAAGGGCCCTGAGCATTCCACCACTATTACCTCCACCCCTAGAGCCCCCAGTAGTAGTAGTAGTAATAGTAGTGGTGGTGGTACTGCTGGCAGTAGACAGCCCAAAAGTGTAGATGGGGTTCACATTTGGGTCCATAGCGGAATCTGGGGTAGGTATAGAAACCCATAAGAATTTGTCTCCCAGGGTGGTACTGGCCATGCCACCCTAGCTTCTTGTTCCCTTAACATGGGTAAGTACAAGCAGCACATTCAGGTAAATGGTGTTGAGGCCTAAAGGGACACAGGTGCCATTGTCACCATAGTTACTGAAAAGTTAGTGTCACCTGCACAACACCTACTTGGTCACAAGTACCAAGTCACAGATGTGAATAACTCCACACAGTTCCTCCCCTTAACTATAATACACTTTAGCTAGGGTGGAGTTACTGGCCCTAAACAGGTGGTAATCTCACCTAACCTACCTGTTGAGTGTCACTTAGGGAATGACCTGGAGACCTCAGATTGGGCTGAGGTAGCGTTCCTTGCCCATGCAGCCATGGTGAGCATCCCAAGACATTTGCTCCCTTTACTCTAGAAGCAGACTAAAGAGCAAAGTAGGGAAGGAGCCCTGGAGCCTGTAATAATGACCCAGGACACTCCTAAAAACACAGGCATGCAAGACACCAAATTATCCCCTGTTCACCCTCCCACTAAGGATCCCACTCCTCTAAAGGAGGATATCACCCACTTGGTGGAGCCTGAACAACAGGAGCCAAAAGCTGCCACAGCTGAACTCCCATGGGTAAAAGAACCCCTCTGGAAGGAACTTAAGATAGAACAGAAAACCGTCTCTGTCTTAGAAAATACTGGAGCAGCTCTCCTGCCCTCCCAGAGAAACGTTGGTGCAGCAACCCTACACCACCCCTGACACCTTAAGACAGCAAACATGTCCCCCTTTAGAGCCTGTAGGACCCTTATTTTGTCCTGCTTTCACCCTGCTAAGACAGCACCCCTGTCTAGCCTTACAATCCTTAGGACAGCAACCCTGTCGTAACATAGAGCCCTAGGGACAGTCATCCTGCCCTGCTCTATCACTTTTCCCACACCTTAAACATAGGGAGTCACAGGGCCCACAGTTTAAATATACTTCAGGGGAAAATAACCAAACAGGGTGGTCCACCTCCCAACAGAGAAGGGGCCAGGACAAGGGTGGGCACCAAGACAAAAGTAAAGAGTCTTCATCAGGCCTACAAAACTCCTCTGGGGTGGGACTCAAACCTCTTCCTCCTCTGCACATATTAAAAAGCCCGAGTGCTATGGGTGCAGAAATAAAGGCCATAGGCTAGGGGACAGCTCCTGTTCTGGTAAGGGCCCTGAGCATTCCATCACTATTACCTCCACCCCTAGTGCCCCCAGTAGTAGTAGTAGTAGTAGTAATAGTGGTAGTAGTAGTAGTAGTAGTGGTTGTGGTACTACTGGCAGTAGACAGCCCAAACGTGTAGATGGAGTTCACATTTGGGTCCATAGCGGAATCTGGGGTAGGTATAGAAACCCATAAGAGTTTGTCTCCCAGGGTGGTACTGGCCATGCCACCCTAGCTTCTTGTTCCCTTAACATGGGTAAGTAAAAGCAGCACATTCAGGTAAATGTTGTTGAGGCCTAAAGGGACACAGGTGCCAGTGTCACCATAGTTACTGAAAAGTTAGTGTCACCTGCACAACACCTACTTGGTCACAAGTACCAAATCACAGATGTGAATAACTCCACTCAGTCCCTCCCCTTAGCTGTAGTACACTTTAGCTAGGGTGGAGTTACTGGCCCTAAGCAGGTGGGAATCTCACCTAACCTACCTGTTGAGTGTTTCTTAGGGAATGACCTGGAGACCTCAGATTGGGCTGAGGTAGTGTTCCTTTCCCATGCAGCCATGGTGAGCACCCCAAGACATTTGATCTCTTTACTCTAGAAGCAGGCTAAAGAGCAAAGTAGGGAAGGAGTCCTGGAGCCTGTAATAATGGCCCAGTACACTGCTAAAAACACAGGCATGCAAGATACCAAATTACCCCCTGTTCACCCTCCCACTAAGGATCCCACTCCTCTAAAGGAGGATATCACCCCCATGGTGGAGCCTGAACAACAGGAGCCAAAAGCTGCCACAGCTGAACTCCCATGGTTGGCCAGGCCAGACAGACGATGTCAGAGGCACCTTCTTATAGGTGGTCATCTGGCTAGGTGACCAAACCCACTCTTAGGGCTATTTAGGGTCTTCCTCTCAGGTCGGTCTTCAGACTCGGCTTGCAAGATTCCAGCAGGACTCCTCTGCAACCTCCACTTTGCCTTCTGGCCACTGGAACCGCAACTGACCCTCCAGGAACCAACAATCTGCATCCACAAAGAAGACTCTTCTTGCACCATTGTTTCCATGGCTCCTTCCAGCTTCTGCAACATTTCCCCGGCTGTGCTTCCTCTGAGGGTGGCAAGTCTTCAGTCTGCATGAAAAGGAAGAAGGAATCTCCCTTGGAGTGAAGGAGTCACTCCCCTGCATCCGCAGGCACCTACTGCAACAATGACTGGCTGAATGGATTTCCTCCCATCCTGAGCTGCGTGGATCCTGCATCACAGGTGGTGGTCCGGAGTAGTCCTCTTGTTCCTCTCTGCCAGCTGTCCAACTTTGGTGGACGTAAATCTGCCAGCTGTCCAACTTTGGTGGACGTAAGCCTTTGCCTTACCAAGCAGGGCAGTACCATCCTGCACCACATCTCTTGCAGCTGCCAAGGTTTGTTTGCATCTCCTCCAAGGGAACTTCAGGCTACGTGCAGCGCCAGCCCCTAGCACTTCTTCCTGCAACACACAGCTCTCTGTGTGGTTCTCCTGCGACGTGGGATCCTTCTCTGTAGTGCTGCATGTTTCTGTCTTGTGGGACTCCTGTGGATGCTGCCTCTGCTTCTGTGTTGCTGAGGGTCCCCTGTTACCCCCCCCCACCTTGGTTGAGTCCTCCTGGGCCTTGCTGGTCCCCGGCAGCACCACTTTTCCACTAACTATGAGTTTGCTTTTGCCAAAGCTTGTTGGTAGAATTCCCGCACCAACACTCATCTGCAATATTCATTCCAGCGTGGGACATCTTCTGCATCCCTCAGGAAATCTTCTCCGTCAATCAATCTTTTTTTGTATTGCAGCCCGTTTTCCTTAAAGGAAAACAAGTTGCAATACAAAAGAATTACGAAACCATTTGGTTTCGGTTTTTCAGAGTAGGCAGTGGTCCATCGGACCACTGCCTGCTCTGAAAAAACATTTATGGCAACATTCACAAAGGGGAAGGGGTCCCATGGGGACCCCTTCTCTTTTGTGAATGGGTTACCACCAGTGTGACACTGGTGGTAACTGCAAATTGCTTTGCGTCCGCGTTCGCGGTCACAAAGCAATTCTGCATTGCGGTACGAGTCGCAAATAGGAAAGGAACACCCCTTCCTATTTGCGAGTCGCATTCCCATTTTGCGAGTCGGTACCGACTCGCAAAATGGGAATGTGCATTGCGATGCGCGTTTGGCATGGCGCAATCTGCGATTTTCGCAGTTTGCTCCATACAAAACGCTTACTACATCTGGTCCCAAGTCCGAACGTACAAAGTTCACCGGGACCTCCCAGCCAGCGCAGCCGGGGAGGGCTCCAAGGATGTTGGATCAAGATCCAGGTTTACCCCGGTCGAAGGATTTTCACCTCGAAAAAACGACTAAGTCCGAAGGTAAAAATTTCCACGGAGGGCTCCCGCGACGTGTATCCGGAGAAGAGTTCCAGGAGGTCGGATTGGACTGGCAGGTTCGTTCCGCTGAAGAAAATCTTCAGAAAAACGGCTAAGTGCGAAGGTAAACTTTTGACCGAGGCCTCCCGCGGCCTGGAGCCGAGCCGGGCTCCATCGCGGTCAGCCTTAAACTTTGACTTTGCCCCGGTTGAGGTGCGACCGGATGACCAGATTGCCACTTTTTGTTTCTAGGTGCTAGAAAACAATAATTCTTTAAAAATTCATATCTCCGGTTCCCCTTATCCGATTTTAGTCATTTATGTGTCATTTTAAAGATAAAAATATAATCTATTGTTATAAATTGGTTTTATATTTTTAAACTGTTTCCTGTGTTTTGTTTAATTACTGTTTTGTGATATTTGAATGCTTTACACTCTGTCTCCTAAGTTAAGCCTTGTCGCTCGTTGCCAAGCTACCAAGGGTTGAGCTGGGTTTAATTTACTGAGACCTAACTGGACCTAAGTGGAGGTTAGTGGCCTATTGCTAAGTGTAGATACTTACCTGCCCTTACCAATAACCCATTTTCCAACAGGCGGTAATACCGCCAACAGGCTGGCGGTAACTACTGTCAAATTATGACTGTGGCGGAAAGATCTCCGAAAGACAGCCACTGTACCACACAGAGCGCCAGGGAGGAAACAACAGGCACCACGGCGGTAGCCACCTACAGCCAGACGGCCCGCCATATTACAAGAAGACAATCCGCCACCTTTTCCGGGGCGGTACCAACGACATCAAAAGCTTGGCGGAAACGGAGCTCAGAAGTGAAAAGACTCACAATTGGCGACACAGGGAAGAACCACGCCGCCATGGAACCCGAACTGCATGTTTTCCTTATTATATTCTATGTTCTGCTCCACCACGAACACCAACGCCGGCGAAGACGGATGCCTAGCACACAAGGGAGGGGGGGAGGAAAAAGAGAGTGACACATACAACACACACCAAACACACACACACACCATACACACAACCAGATGCATTAAAAAAACAATTTTACCCCGTAACTCGGCTGAATAATGCAAGGATAAAACGATTCCGCCTAAGTGTTTGTAATAAGATCAACACAGTAGAAATAATAAGTTAAGGCAAGATAATAGATATATACATATGTACAGAAAAAGGGACACAGCCCAGTCCTCAATTTGCGTGGGCCATAAGGCCACAGGCCAAAGTCCAAGGCCACACATGTCATCAGCTTCAACACGGAGAGAACACTGTAGGGGCATCAGTTGGTAAATAGGCAGGAACCTCAGGGGGGTGGGGAGCGGGGGCACCTCAGCCGGCAGATGGAACAAGACCACTTGTTCTGGAGGGGGCAACGTGCCCTGTGTATGATCCTGGGGAGTGATGGGCCACAGTCTCTCATGTGGCTGTCATACCCACTGGTTCTGGAGGGGTCAACATGCCCTGTGCTTGATCCTGGGGAGTGCAAGGCCACAGTCTCTCAGTCATACCCACTGGTTTGGAGGGGGCAAGGTGCCCTGTGCTTGATCCTGGGGAGTGCAAGGCCACTGTCTTTCAAGTGGGTGTCATACCCACTTGTTCTGGAGGGTGCAACGTGCCCTGTGCTTGATCCTGGGGAGTGCAGGGCCACAGTCTGTCAGGTTGGTGTCATAAACACTGGTTCTGGAGTGGACAGGCTGCACAGCAGCCCATGGAGGCAGGATTACATACCGTTCACCGGCGGTAATGGCTGCCCAGTGGTGGTGCTGCTGGTGGGGGGAGGCTCCTGCCCATCCCCTGCAACCTCGGATGGCTGCACAGTGGTGGTGCCGCTGGTGAGGGGAGGCTCCTGCCCATCCTCTGCAACCTCGGACAGCTGTACAGTGGTGATGCTGCTGGTGGGGGGAGGCACCAGCCCATCCACTGCAACTTCAGACAGCTGCAGAGTGGTGGTGCCGCTGGTGGGGGGAGGCTCATGCCCATCCCCTGCAACATTGGAAGGCTGCACAACCATGGTTGGTGGTAGGGGCTCCGTCACAGTTCCTGGTACAGGCCCCTTGCCCTTCCTGCCTGCTGGTGTAGGCTCCTTGATCTTCCTGCCTGCTGGTGAAGACTCCTTAGCCTTTTGTTTGCCAGGTGCAGGCTCCTTGCCCTTCTTGCCGGCTGGGGAAGTCTCCCTCCCTTTAGGCTCCTTCCCCTGCAGTACATGTGGCCTGGATCCCTTTCCACCACGAGGGGGTGCAGTTAGTACTGAGCCCATGGACTGTGTAGCTGAGGTGCCAGGCTGGGTTCATGATACCCTGCCCATACGAGCAGGACGGGGAGGAGGAGTAGGGAAGAGGTCAGTGGTGGATATGAACTGTTTTTTAGGGACATTGGGACAGGAAGAGGGAGAAGGAATGGGAGTGGAGGATGAGGGAGTGGTTGTTGGAGGTGTCTGTCTGCTGCTTTTGGGTGCAGGTGCATGGGCTGTATGCTGTTGTGAGGTGGATGGCTGTTGGGTGTCTGAGTGCTCGCATTTGTGTACCTTAGGAGGGGAGCAGACACAGTGGGAGAGGACACAGGGTACGTGTGCATGGCTGTTGTGGAGGTGTCTACCAATGAGGTGTGTGTTCTGCTTGGTGTGGTGATGATGCTGGTAGTGGATGATGATGTAGTGCATGCAGGTGTAAGTTTAGACGTGGCTGGGAGGGATGTGGTGGAGGGGAGGAGGAGAAGACAGTGGAAATAGTGGATGTTGGTGTGTCTGCAACTGGATGGTGTTTGTGTGAGTGCCTGTGGGATGAAGTGTGGTGCTTGTGTTTGGCTGTGAAACTCTTGGGTGTTGTCTTGTGTGCATGCTCGTCTGTATGTGTGCTTGGGATAGGTTTGGGTTGAGGCGAGTGGGACTGGGCAGTGGAAGGTGGAGGGGGGATGGTAGAAACAGGGGCAATGGCTGCCATCAGAGAGGAGGCCAGAGCCTGAATTGATCTCTGTTGGGCTGCCAATCCAGTGTGAATGTCCTCCAAAAATGCATTATTCTGTTGCATCTGGGCTGCCAGCCCCTGGATGGCATTCACAATGGTTGTTGCCCTACAGAGATGGATCTCAGGAGATCAATAGGCTCCTCACTCTGGGCAGCAGGGCTAACTGGGGCAGGGCCTGAGGTGCTTGGGGCAAAGGAGATGCCCACCCTGCTGGGTGAACGGGCACGAGCAACTCGCTGAGGGGCTGCTGGAAGGGCAGTGCTGGTATGGGGGTGGCGGCTGTACCTGTAACTGGGGTGGTCACAGAAGTGTTCGCCACCACCAGGGAGCTTCAATCGGAGGAGGTATCTGTGTCAGAACTGTCCCCTCCAGTCTCTGCCATGGTGCTCCCCTCGCCCTCCATCCCACTGGTGCCCTCACCGTTGTTGGACTCTGCCTCCTGGGTCCTGTGGGATACAGCTCCCTCCGTCATTGTGCCTTAGCTCCTCCCTCAGATGATGCTAATACACAGAAGGACAGGATGACAAAACAAGAAAGGGGGAGAAAGATACAAAGGATGCATTGGGTCAGTGGCTGCACCAATCAATCAATCAAGGATTTATAGAGCGCACTAATCACCCGTTAGGGTCTCAAGATGCAGGGGGGGCTGTTGGTTGTAGAGCCATGTCTTGAGGCGTTTCCTGAATGTCAAGAGGTCTTGGGTCTGGCGAATGTGGAGTGGTAGGGAGTTCCAGGTCTTGGAGGTTAGGTGAGAGAAGAATCTTCCTCCGGCGGTAGTGCAGCAGATGTGGGGGATGGAGGCGAGGCTGGCGAATCGAAGTTTGCGGGTGGGGGTGTGGAAGGTGAGTCTGTCGTTGAGGTAGGCTGGGCCTGTGTCGTGGAGGGCCTTGTGTGCGTGGATGAGGAGTTTGAAGGTGATCCTCCTTGATACTGGTAGCCAGTGAAGGTCTCTGAGGTGGGGGGAAATGTGGTCGCGGCGTGGGATGTCCAGAATGAGGCGGGCGGATGCGTTCTGGATTCTTTGCAGCTTTGTTGTTATTCCTGCATATAGGGCGTTTCCGTAGTCCAATCTGCTGCTGACCAGGGCGTGGGTGACAGTTTTCCTGTCCACCAGCACCACCGTTGGCATACACAGCACACTCATACACAGGGAACTGGTCTACGCAATATGCATTGCACTACCAGAGAAATAGTTAGCCACTAAGGCATGGACACACATCGCCAAATGCAGCACACCTGGGACCCACGCAGCCCTGACCAGTAGTGGATGCCTACGAGCTAGGTAGCAAACTGTTCCCTCCTGAACCCTAGACACCAGGGGACCTACGCTGCAATGTCACGCCTGGCCTAGGAGCACCCACTGACACACATCTCCCACCCGGATACAACCCTACCATGCATAAGTTGTAATGGTGGGCACTGTACTCACCCCCTTGTGGCTGCTGTGATGCCCTCAAGCGCCCATCCAGCTCTGGATAGGCCACTGCCAGTGTGCAGGCCATCAGGGGGGTCAGGATCTGACGGGCACCCCTTCCTCATTGGGAGGCCATCCTCAGCTGGGCCTCTGCCGTCTTGACTAGGGAAAGGGCCCCAGCCTTCACTTCGGAGGAGTTGGAGAGACTGGTGGATGGGGTCTTACCCCAGTACGGACTGCTGTATGGGCCTCCAGACCAACAGGTGAGTACACTGTGGGTACGATGCATGTGGCATTGATGCATGGAGTGGTGTGTGTGAAGGCATCGTTTCAGGGGGGTGGGTGGATGTCCTCTTGGCGGCGTACAGGTTGTGTGCTGGGCCATGTGTGTGAAATGGTGATGTGAAGGGGGATGGTGGGCCATATGTGTAACAGGCAGGACTGTCCGTCTAATTGTATTTTCTGTGTGTATTGCCTCTGCAGGTCAGCGCCCATCAAAAGAAGGGAATATGGCATGCCATTGCCAAAGACGTGCGGACCCTGGGGGTCTATGGCAGGCGGAGCACCCACTGTCGTAAATGGTGGGAGGACCTGAGATGCTGGGAACGGAAGACACCATGCCCCATTCCTGCAGGATGAGGAGGCTGGAGATGCCTGTGTGGCAGCAGTAGACCCTGTGGACAGTGAGGATGAGGAGGCAGAGATTAGGACAACAGAACAAATGTGATCCGGCAATACTTCCAATGACACACAGGTAGGACAGTGTTACTTCACATTTCAATTACATTTGTTTAAAATTGTGTGACAATGGCATGCTGATATTTTCAATTTCTAGGCCCACTTACTGTTCCCTCTATCAATTCATTTTGCAGATGTTGGTGACCTGATATATACTCTTCGGGTGATCACTATAGCCAGCTACATGTCATTATCTATGTCCATTCTCTGTACAGTTGATTTGCAATGTTTGTATCTGTTTCAATGAATACATATTTGATATACATGACATACTCCAAATTGTTTTTTTTTTTAAAGAGTGTTTATTGAAGTGCTAACATATAGGGGAGCAAGTGCAATGGGATGGGGTGATGATGGAGGAAAGTCCAGGGTATTGTTCCAGTCTGTGTGTAGCACAGGTGCATTGTCCAAGGGGACATGGGAAGGGGAGCAATGGCAGTTCAAGGTGGACAGGGTGACAGAGTGGGACAGAAGGGTGACAATCAGGAGAGTCTCATTTCCTGGTGGGTGTCTTGGCAAGTGTTTCTGGCTTCTGTTTGGATCACAGGGAACGCTTGCGGGGTGGTTCACCTTCTGCAGGGGGAGGGGTTCTGGTGGCCTGTGAGTCCTGGCTACTAGCGGCAGCGGAAGTTGAAGGCTGTTCAGATGTCTGGCTAGTGGCAGGGACCCGCTGGTGTGAGACTGCCTCCCTCATAATGTTGGCCATGTCTGCCAGCACCCCTGAAAAGGAGATCAGGGTGTTGTTAATGGCCTGCAAGTCCTCCCTGATCCCCTGGTACTGTCTCTCCTGCAGCCAACTATTCTCCTACACGTTGTCCAGGATCTAGCCCATCGTGTCCTGGGAAGGTTGATAAGCTCCCAGGATCTCTGCGAGAGCCTCCTGGAGAGTCAGTTCCCTGGGCCTGTCCTCCCCCTGGCGCACAGCACTCCTCCCAGTTTCCCTGTTGGCCTGTGGCTCTGTCCCCTGAACTGTGTGCCCACTGCCACCGACCCCAGGTCCCTGATTGTCTTATGGGCGAGGTGTGCCCTGGGGTCCCTGTAGAGGTGGACACACTGCTGATTGATGTGTCCTGGGGACATAGGTATGGGTACGCTGGGTGGGTGCTGTGGTGGTGTTTCCTGATGGGGGAGGTTCGGTGGTGGTGTGTGACTGGTCCTGAGTAACCAGCTGTCCAGTGGTCTCTTATGGGCCAGGTTGGTCATCCAGATCCTGAAGACCAGAGTTGCTGTCATCACTGTGGGCCTCTTCAGTTGGGGGACTGGATATTGCTGGCACCTCCTCTCCGGTGACATTGGCTGGGGTACCTGTTGGGATGTAAATGATGTGTTATGGTTTCTGTGGCTGACATATAGTACATCCTTGGCTTCCCTCTTTGGTTGGATTTGCCCTGGCACCTTTCACTTGTGTATGTTAGTGTATGGTGGGATTGTTAGTCCTCTATGGTGTGCATGCTTTAGTGATGAGTGTCCATGTAGGGCTGTGAGGGGTGTCCATGCATTGGTACAGCATGCAGGGCTTGGCATTGGGATGAGTGAGATGTAATGGTAGGGTGTGTGGGAAGTAGTGGAGTGATGGGAGTGAGGGTAAGGGTATGTGATGGCATGCAGGTAGGGGAGTAGTAGTAGTAGAGATTTGACTTACCAGAGTCCAGTTCTTCTCTGACTCCAGCCAGGCCCTCAGGATGCAGGATTGTCAAGACTTGCTCCTCCCATGCTGTGAGTTGTGGGGGAGGAGGTGGGGATCCACCGCCAGTCCTCTGGATCGCAAGCTGGTGTCTTGCAGCTATGGAACGTACCTTCCCCGTGGGTCGTTCCACCTCTTCCTGATGTCATCCCTAGTTCTTGGGTGCTGTCCCACGGCGTTGACCCTGTCCACGATTCTCCGCCGTAGCTCCATCTTCCTAGCTATAGATATCTGCTGCACCTGTGCCCCAAACAGCTGTGGCTCTACCCTGATAATTTTTTCCACCATGAACCTTAGCTCCTCCTCTGTGAAACGGGGGTGTCTTTGTGGTGCCATGGGTGTTGTGTGAGGTGTGTTGGTGAGGGTGTATTGGGTAATGTGTTGGGTGTGTGATGTGTAGTGCGTGAGTGGTGTATAGGTGTGAATAGTGTGTGGCTCGAGTTGTGTCAGTGGTCTTGGTGTCAATATTATGCCAGTAATTGTTGTTTGCAAATGGTTGTGGGTAATGTGGGTGTGTGTTTTATAGTGGTGTGGGTGTGGTGTGTGTATGGGTGTCAGGTGTGTGTTGTTTGAATTGTCCAATGGGGTGTTGTTTTGTATGTGTGTGTCCATTTTGAGCGTGCGGTATGTACCGCCAATGGTTTACTGCTGGTGAATGTCAGCAATGGTGATTCGTGGGTCATAGTGTGGTGGGCGTAGTTCTGTTGGCGAAACAGTGTGGGTTTTGATTCTGCCAGTTTATCACTGACCTTTGGTGTGGCAGATTTGTGTATGTGGCTGAATACTGACGGATTGGTGTGTGTGTGTCATAATATGGTGAACGGATATCTGCCACAGCGGCGGTACGTTGGCTGTCAGAGTGGCGGTAAGTGGGATTTACCACCAATGTCATAATGAAGGAATTTGTTTCTGTATTATAAAGTTTTGTTATTCTAAATACACAGTCCTACGAGATTAGAAGGAACCATATAACACCCATTATCCCATCAGCACCTCTACATTTTGGAGGAGTTGTAAAAGCGGCATTCTGGAGTCTCTCAGGGGGTAAGCCCTAGGCATTAACCAGTTACTGATGTTTTTTATTGAAATTATTAAGCTGGACAGAATGTTATTAGTAGTGGAGGGTATATTCACTGGCTGGTTGGGTTGGCTGGTGTGGGTGATGGGTGAGGGGGTAAATGCAGTGATACCATCAACATGTCAATTTACCAGACAGGCAGACCATTTCTAACCATGGTTGGCTAGAATCACTTCCTTATCAAAGGATATTGCCACTGTTCAGCCATGTTATCCTAGTCACGGCACCTGAGGTTGCCACATATCGAAGTTACATCCACTCATTATTTACCATAGAATGTGTGTTGAGTTGGAGCTATCACAGATCATTGGCCAATTTCTCCACATATGCACAGGGAACAGCTATCCTGGTTCAGCGAGGGCTACCCTTCACCCTCATATATGAGGAAAGTAACACTCAGGATAGATCCAACTTCATGTAAACTTGACTAAGTGAGAGACACATAACACTCCTCAACAGATATGGTCCCAATACAGATCTGAATTCTTTGGGCAGATCTGGCAGAAATGTATGACCCTATCTTCTAGCACGTATTACTGGGTGGTGACTTCAAACTGGTTATGGACAAACATTTAGATAGACTGCCCTTCATAAGATAACAAGTATGCTACTATGCCCAGTAGTTAAGAAGAGCGCAAGACGCCCAAGGTTTTTATTTTTTAGCCACCTCATTTGCCTTCTTATTAGGGATTATGAGTGGAGGAACGAGGAGAAATGTTATGATGTTTTTTAAATGATGGTTTTAATGCATGAACGTGTACTTAGGCTTGATTCGGTTAGTAATAAGTTAAATTTTTGAAACCTCAATCACTGGTCACCCACCTCTAAATTGGATGCTGTGCTCTCTCTTTAACCCTTTGGTCCACTGTTCTTTATGCGTAGTCTTTTCCCTCCCTCTGGACATTGTTTTGAGATGCCACTTTAGGGGGGTTGGCACTCCAGATGTTTAATTCAACTCCCTCCCATGTGCTATTTCAGACAAGCCACTGCATGGACTCCCACACACTAGCTGAGGAGAGCGCAAGCCACTTGATGGTTTAATTTTTTTAATGGCCACACTTGCCTTGTTTTTGGGGGTTCTGAGTGGGGAAATTAACAAGTGGAAATATTTGTGAAGGTTTTTCTTTTTTAAATGAGGGTTTTAATGCACAGAAGCAAGTTTCATTTTTTGCACCCTCAATCACTGATCACGCACCTCGAAATTGGACTCCACCTTCTCTCTTTACACTCTTCGGGTCACTATCCTTTATGCAGAGAGGGTGCAATGTCTATCGGCATCCATCTTTTCTCTCTTTCAGGATATTTTGAGGTGCCATCTTAGGCGGGTCGCCGCTCTAGCTTTTAAATTTGGCTCCTTTCCATGTGCTATATTGAGGGAATCCAATGCGCGGACGCAGCCCTGCCAAGTACCACACATTGTGGATTAGTGTAACGTAAAATAATGCCTTTACCCGCATCATCGCACTAGTATTCAATGTCACGCATACATTGTTAGTGCTGAAATGGCTCGAAGCGCTCTGCTATATCGATGTGGCCCAGAGCAACTTGAGCTGTGCAGAAGGTGTTAAGTTCCACAGACAGAAAGCCTGTCCTGGGTTGAGCAGAGGTCATGGATCATTTGCTTGTGCTGGCGCGCCTGCGGAGGTCCTCTTCCCACCTCAGGTTTGGAAACCACAAACACAAGGGTGAGACAACCTTACCCTACCTCACCTCCAGAACACAGGTGGATCTTTGGACTTAGTGAGGAGTATAGTAGTCAGATTCAATTCAACACAAATCCACAACATAGAAATCATAAACACCATGAATATTTTCACACTAAATCAAACTCCAAACTGAATGAAGTCTCAAAGCTTTATCACAATCCCAATATCAAGGGAACGCATAACTAAATTATAAACATATATAAAAACCATAGGCTGAAGAGATTTAACCTACTAAAGATTAATACTGTTAAACACTCTAAAGAATGACATAAATTAGCAAAACCACAATATACACATTAGTATCAGATTTCAAAGCAGAAGGTGGTGACATCAATAAATCATCAAAATTCAGTTAATAAAGATTCACATTTCAGGGATGGGCCATTCCTATCACTAACACGAGTTTGGCCTTGCATGTGTTGGAACAGGCTAACACATGCGGACAAAAGCAGAAGAAAAGGACAAAAATAATTTAGAAAAATCATCTAACTACAGCAACTCTCTATAAAAATATGCAGGGGTAAGTATCTAACCTGAAAAGGAAACAAGAAAAACACATTTAGTTATACCTCTCCTCAAGGGACAGCAGACAGGGATATTTCATCAGACAGAGCGTTCGCCTTCTCCCAGCAGCAGTGAACAGCAACATCTGAGGGGTGCAGAACACAGGCTGCACATAGGATAGGTCAGCATTTCAGAATTGGTTGGGTATATTAGTACTGAACACCATAAGCAAATGGGGCAATTAGGAATATAACTTTACTCATCATAAGTTAACTAGAGGATGGAGGGATTCAGAAGAAAACGAGAACAGCAACCAGACTGGCTCTAGCAGAGATTGACTAGAGGGACTAATGAAGCTAACAGACTCCAGGCTGGAGTAGCAGACCGTCATATAATGACTACGGCAGTGAACCCAATGCAACACAGCCAACTTAGCGCCAGTACCGCCACTGCGGTCGAGCCGTCGGCAGTAGCCATCTTCAGGCTTGCGGGAACCAATGTACTGCCCACCATGTCACCAGAACGCCAGGATTTCCGGGGCGGGCCGTCTGTGACAAAAAGCTTGGCGGAAACAGAAAGTATAAAAGGAAACACTCACCTCCAGGTACACAGATGCATCCGCATCCGTGTCCGCCATGGCAAATGAACTGCAAGTCCTCCCATCATTGTATCTCGCCATACACCTTCAGGGCCAGCGAGAACGGCAAAGATGACAACCGTAAGTACGCCTAGCACACACTGGAGGAAAGGGCAGTGATACACACCCACACACAACACACACACCCGGCACAGACAGCGAAGGCCACACACACACGCAAACAAATGCCCTGTACCAGCACACACATCTACACACACACACAATACGAAAAAGCCAAGTACCTAATACACACCCAACGCCAAGCAGATACATGCCAAACATAAAGCACAAGGCACATAAACACCACCAACACAGTCGTACACATCCATAATCACACAACAACTAGACCACAAACACTTTAATGCAGTCATAGACAGGCACGATGAGAAATACCACACAGCCACACACAGAAAAAGCTGTATTTAGCAATGACACACAATGAACATCAGCGAACAGACATCCAAACAATGACACAGGTGACACATCTCGTACAACCAACATACAAAGGAATTCACAGATACAGCACCATACACACGGATGCACACACCACCCCACACAATCCCACAAGCTAGCATTCAGACACATCACAACATGCACATGGCAAAACCCATCTACCCAGCTCATCCAACAACACAGACACAACCCATACACAAACATCACACACCACTACATAAAGATATCACACCACTATGTAGAAGAAACCCAAGACAAGCATCTCATCTTGCCAACCACAGCAATGTGGGTAAATGTATTAGTTAACAATAACATTAAAAAGAACTATATACAAAAAGTGCCAAATGGCAAGTCCAACATGCAGAAGTGCACAAAGCACATAGTCCGCTGCCCTAACTTCACTCCTGACAGTAAATAGGCCTCCTCGTCATAGGGGCATCAATGGGACAGAAGGCACCTCAGGGCTTTGGGGGAGGGGGTGGCTTGGTTTTGGAAGGGGGTGTTCCGGTTTCGGCTTGGGAGGGGGAACTTTGGCTCTGGGAGGGGTGGACTTCTTACCTGGTGGAGGGGCCGGGCACAGTGGAGGAATGGGAGGTGGAAGGGCTGGGTAGGGGCAGGAGGATATGACATTTGGGGGCAACACAGGGTGGGACAAGAGTAGGGAACAGGTCAAGGGCGGTAAGGAAGACATTTTTTAGGTACATGGGGTGGGCACATGAAAAAGGGATGGGCTTAGAGGGAGTGCTTGTGTAACATGTTGGTGTGCTGTACATGGATGCTGGTGTGTGCAATGTGTGCATGTGTGTGGTGGGTGTATGTTGGGTGGGTAAGTGGGTGCATGTGTGTCTCATGGGAGGAGGGGGAAAGAGATGCGGGGAGATGGAATGGAAGATGTGTGAGTGAATGTCGGGGTGGTGTGTGCAAGTGAGGTGGATGTGCTGCAGGTGGTAGAGAAGTTGGCTTTGGTGAGTGCAGAGGTGATGTGTGGGGTGGGTGTCTGTGAGTCTGCTGTTGTGGTGACAGGGTATGACAGGAATACTGATCAGCGTGTGATGATTCAGTGACAGCAGGTGTGAGTGGTGATGCTACTAAGGGAGGAGGTGGGGGGAAGCAGTGTGGGAAGTGCCTGTTGTTGTGTATGCAGATGTGTGTTGTGTGTGTGCATGCCTGTGAGTTTTTTTGTGGTGCTTGTGTTTGTCTTTGCGCACCTTGTCTGTTTTAGTGGTTGTATGCTGGTCTGTAGGTGTGCCATGGATGGGTGAAGGGAGAGGGATTGTGGATTGGTGTCAGAGTCACCAGATCCTCGGGGTCTGTGCACATTCCCAACACTTCCACCACAAGACAGCTCCTATACTCTGATTAGATTTATCACAGAGTCTCAGAGAGACCAAGTGGGGAAAAGGGGATTAGGACCGGAACAGCTGGGAAGGAGACCTGTAGGAAGCAAAAGGTTAAAACACAACATCAAAATGACATCTCATGAAATCAGTACCATGCTACAACTCTAAGCTTCGTCTTTTCCGAAAAAACATGAACAACCCTAGAATAGTCCTAAAACTGACTAGGCTTTAGATGACCGAATACCTGAGGAGGAAACAGGAAAAGTTAAATAGGACTTTCAGATTCAAGTACTTTCTTTAGCATGAGAATCAGGGAACACTCTGAGCAATTTCTAAACAACCATATGAATCTCCTTTTAGGAATACATATCAGGAACACACAGCATTACATCTAGAACTCTGGTATTGTTGTGTTCATCTCAGAAAAAACATTGGGAAGTAAATTGCGCACATTGCAGATTTTTATATGAGTATTAAACACCATAAAGGTTTGTGCACCATGAAATCACACAACGTAGATTCAAGGAATAAATCACGCGACGTGTCAACTTGAAATGCTACCAAGAAAATGTCTTAGAATGGTAGCGCACTGTAACTTACATTATTTATACATGAGGAAAGAATTGCGCGTCTTGCCGATTCAAATGCCACCATACAAATGCCAAGAAATGGTAGCGCACAATGAATAACATGAAAAAACACTCAAGGAAAGAATTGCGTGTGTTGCCGATTCGAATGCCACCATGTAAATGCCAGAAAATGGTAGCGCACAATGAACAACATGAAAAAACACTCAAGGAAAGAATCGCACGTGTTGCCGATTCGAATGCTACCATGTAAATGCCAGAAAATGGTAGCACACAATGAACAGCATGAATTACACACGAGAAGTGAGCCACCATGTAAATGTCAAGAAAAGGTAGCGCGCAATGAACAACAAAATTAAATGCTCATGAAACGAGTTGCACGTCTTGCCAACTCGTAAAACATCATGTAAATGTCAAGAAATATCAGCGCGCAATGAACAACAATGTAATAACAAAGTCAAATCTTTATGGAATAAATTGCGCGTCCTCCCTATTTGCAAACCACCATACAAATGTCAAAAAATGCCAGCGCACAAGTAATCTGTTATTCATTTAAGAATTAAAATCAAGAATATGAAAATTCTCAATTACGGTGTTGGGAAATGTCCAAACACCGTCTTACCGCCTGGAAACAGTGATCACCAATGAGAGATAAGTGCAGAAGACTGGAAAATCCAAATAGGCCGCCAGGACAGGAGCTCAGGAAGAAGCTGCTCCGGGACCTCTGAATAGTGAGCACTGGAAGTTGGGCTGACTCTCTTTTATAGAGTCTTGGCCCAGCCTAGAACCACGCCCAGGCATGTTGCAGGGAAAGTCTCTAGAAGGCCCTGGAAAGGAACCACACCCTAACACACTCTGAATGTCTGCAGCAATACATTGCAAATACGCACCTTAAAAATGAATCTTTTGGATGGAATTCTGCAATGCAAAAGGTTAAACAATAACATATCATCACAATGCCTAAATTACATTATCTTGCGAGTGTTGGGTTTGTGCATTCTAGATGCCCGTAGAGCGCGCACTGTCCTGGTGTTGACAATTGGGAACAGGTAGTTGGAGGGGGTACAGAAGATGAAGGGACACTGGCTGCTGTGAACGAGGAGGCCAGAGCCTGCAACAATTTCTGTAGGCCAGACAGGGCACCATGAATGCCTTCCAGGTAGGCATTTGACTGCTGCATATGAGATGTCAGCCCCTGGATGGCATTTATGATGGTTGTCTGCCCCACATAGATTGACTTCAGGAGGTCAATAGCCTCCTCAATGAGGGCAGATGGGCTGGCAGGGGCAGAGGTGCCTGCGGGAAAGAAGATGCCCACCCTCCTGGGTGAGAGGGCAGGGGCAACTGGGTGGGAGCTACATGGAGGGCGCTGCTGGTAAGGGGGGTGGCGGACAAGGATGGTGCTGGGGTGGTCCCAGATGGGTCCGCCACTGCCAGGGAGCTGCCTTCGGAGGAGGAATCTGAAGTAGATGACATAGTTGCTGCAGTTTCCCCTGTGGTGCGCCCCTGGCCCTCCATCCCACTGGTCCCCTCGGCTCCGCTGGTGCCATCCTTCTGGGTCTTGTGGGCTCCAGCATCCCCACTTGCCGGTGCCCTTCCTCCTTCGCCAGATGATGCTAATGCACACATAGACAGAGGTGGACAGAGAAGGAGGGTGGGAGCGAAAGAAAGGGAGGAAACGGTAAATACCTACACATCTAGTACACATACAAACAATACACCCATTTGCCCCTGTCGTGGAAACAAGAGCCCATATCACAGTTATGAACAATAAAGTCCTGGAAGCCATAACCAAACTAATCAGCTATTACCTCACCTCTACAGCCTAGACACATGTTTGAACATCCTACATGCCAGTCAACTGTCTAACTCACTCATCCATCAATTTAATCCATGAACATACCCAACTACATGTCAGTCATTACAGGATGAAACAAATCTGACTTCAGAGGTACGGTGAGCACAAATGAAATGACAACTATGTGTGGGATACATTCTGTACAGATGTCCAGTGATATTGCAATGACAACAATTCCAGTGTTACCCCAATACAGTGCCAACAAGATCACTTTGGACTAGTACAGTAGACTCAGGGAGGTAGAATGAAGGCAGTAAAGTGCCTCAACATTGGAGTAACTTACATGGACAGTAGAAAATGTGGTGCAGTACCACCACTTCAGTTTCTGCATGGCTTTATATAGACAACCAGGACTGTACACTCCCCAAATTCCATCTGACCTTGTCAATCCCAAGTCCAGTGAGGGACACTAGACAACCATACAGAAGTCACCTAACAGTCTGCATTTACCCCCTTGTGGCTTTTGTGCTGCCCTCAAGCACACATCCAACTCTGGGTAGGCCACCACCAGTATGCAGGCCATTAGGTGGGTTAGGGTCCCATGGGCACCCCTTCCACGTTGGGAGGCCGTCCCCAGCTGGGCCTGTGCGGTCTTCCAGGCTCAGCATCTCAGGTCCTCCCACCGATTCCTGCAGTGGGTGCTCTGCCAGCTATGGACCCCCAGGTTCCGCACTTGTTTGGCGATGGCTCTCCATAACCCTTTCATCTGGTGGGCGCTGAGTTTGCAACTATTCCACATTTTCATACAGTTCTGACAAAATATTACATTTTCTAGTCCTTTCTCAAGATACATAGCATGGGCCAGTGGTTCCCAACCTGTGGTCTGGGGACCCCTGGGGGTCCGCAAAGCCTTCTCAGGGGGTCCGCGACTGCTTAGAAAATTAAAAAATATTAACAAATATTGACAAATTAGGTCTCATGCTTCCAGTAATGACTTAGTGGGGGTCCCAGGATTCCACTGATGATTCAGTGGGGGTCCCTGGGTTCCTTTAATGAGAAAGTGGGGGTCCACAGAAGTCAAAAGGTTGGGAACCACTGGCATGGGCTAAACAATTTTCATATGGGAATTATGAGTTTCCTGTCTTGGTCAACAGCTAGAACAAATATTGTCACATAATTATCTTTGAAACATGTTACACGCCTTCAATACAAAGGGACATTCAATATCACATCAGCAGCCTAGGGAAAGAATTCAGGTCAGTGGGAACAGAATTAAACAAGTAATTTTTCTGTACTGCTGCAAGAATGAAGCTCCAGGCGTAGTTGAATCAAATAAACGAAACAAATTATTTCATTGCAAGCACCATATACGGCATATTAGAACAGTTTAGACGTGCATTTATTTTTCTGCACACGTATAACTCATGTTAATAAAGTTAATTTAAACCAATTTAAGTATGATTAATTCATATTCATTTATTACTCATAATATGCTTCACTTCTACTGTTTCTTTTAAAATAATACTTTCATCATTCATAATTCATATCAGTAACCCACTCATATATAAATGCACAATATCTTCATGTTGAGACGTGATGTCAAAATATGAGTGGCGGCCACATTTTACATTTCTGTGTTATTTCTCTGTTAGGCATTTTAAAGGGAAATTAATTAGTCACCATATGCTAACTTCTATGCCACTCATATATTTGTAAAATTTGATCTCGCTCAGTCCCTCCTCTGACAGCAATTTAGGCCGTCACAAAAGAACTTTTCTCATTCACAATGAGACAAATCAAAATGTTGTATTTTTAAAAATCAGTTGACACCTTATCTACAATCGTTGATAACTTCCTTATCTTTGTCATTCAGGATCACACCCCCTGATGGAATAATAGCTCCAACAATGTCTCCTGTAATCTCCGAAACACTTGCTCGTCTTTTAAATCTCACTTTAAGTCTCTCAGTCCCTGCTGGGTCGTCAATGTTGTCTACTTGGTAGATTTTCGGGAAAACCACTCCTAAATAGCATTTGCCTTACCAACTTTTCAGTAACTTGTAAGAAGTGCAAGTGCTCCTGTTTAAAATGTGTACGTAATTGGTTCTCCATGATTGGCATATTTGTTTTACTGTTAAGTCCCTAGTAAAGTGCACTAGAGGTGCCCAGGGCCTGTAAATCAAATGTTACTAGTGGGCCTGCAGCACTGGTTGTGCCACCCACACAAGTAACCCTGTAATCATGTCTCAGACCTGCCACTGCAGTGTCTGTAAGTGTATTTTTACACTGTAAATTCGACTTGGCAAGTGTACCCACTTGCCAGGCCTAAACCGTCCCTTTCTTACATGTAAGGCACCCCTAAGGTAGGCCCTAGGTAGCCCCAAGGACAGGGTGCAGTGTATGGATAAGGTGGGACATATAGTAATGTGGTTTATATGTCCTGACAGTGAAATACTGCCAATTTCGTTTTTCACTGTTGCAAGGCCTGTCTCTCTCATAGGATAACATGGGGGCTACCTTTAAATATGATTAAAGTGTAGATTCCCCTAGAGAGTAGATGGACATGTGGAGTTTGGGGTCCCTGAACTCACAATTTAAAAATACATCTTTTAGTAAAGTTGATTTTAAGATTGTGCGTTTGAAAATGCCACTTTTAGAAAGTGACCATTTTCTTGCTTAAACCATTCTGTGACTCTGCCTTGTTTGTGGATTCCCTGTCTGGGTCAGTTTGACAGTTGGGTTGTTTTTCACCTCGCACTAGACAGTGACACAAAGGGGGCTGGGGTGTAACCTGCATTTCCTGATTAGCCATCTCTGCTAGGAGGGAGGGGTGGAGTGGTCACTCTCATCTGAAAGGACTGTGCCTGCCTCTGACAATGCCGGCTCCAACCCCCTGCTGTGTGTCTGATGCCTTGCCTGGGCAAGGCAGGATTTCACAAGTAGGTGTGAGTCCCCTTTGAAGAAAGGTGACTTCAAAGACTAAAATGGGTATAAGAAGGCACCCAAATCTACAGACTTTAGAAACACTTCTGGAACCAAGAGGAACCTCTGCCTGGAGAAGAGCTGATAGCTGAGGAAGAAGTGCTGCCCTGCCTGTGACTGTGCTTTGTGGAGCTTTCCTGCAGTGCTGCTTCTGCCAGAGTAAGAGGGCAAAGACTGGACTTTGTGTGCCTTCCATCTTGTGAAGAAATCTCCAAGGGCTTGAGTTAGAGCTTGCCTCCTGTTGTTTGAAGTCTCAGGGACAGCAAAGACTTCTCTCTGCCAGCACCTGGAGTCTCTGGAGAGACTCCTGCCCCGACAAGTGGTGCCCTATCCAGTCCCTGGGCCCTTGAAAGGAAAGCTGGTGGAATCCAAGGAAATCGACTTCGGACCGACGCCGCTGCTGAATCCGCTAACGCCGCCTGCACCTGACACCGTGACCTTCGCTGGAACGCGACACTCTTCGCAGGCCCGACGCCGCAGCTACCCCGCTGAAGTCCGCGACTCCGTGGAAGTCGCCGCACCACGTCGTGACCGACGCCGCTCGAAGTGCACGGATTCAACGTTTCGCACAGACGCCGCGATTCCCGACTTCGCGCATCGGCTTGTTTTCACTCTTCACCAAAGGTACTGTACTTGGGGGTCTACACGACTCCGTGTCCGGCGCCGCTGGTGTCGGCTTGTTGGGAACGACTCCATCATGACGCTGTTTTAACATCTCATCGAAGCATTTTTGTTTCTAACCGCTATTTTTGAGTTAATCTTTAAAAATTCATAACTTTACTTGTGTATGTCGGATTTTTGTCGTTTTGGTCTTGTTTTGTTTAGATAAATATTTCCTATTTTTCTAAACCGGTGTTGTGTCATTTTGTAGTGTTTACATTAAGTTACTGTGTGTGTTGGTACAAATACTTTACACCTAGCGCTCTGAAGTTAAGCCTGCTGCTCTGCCAAGCTACCAAGGGGGTAAGCAGGGGTTAGCTGAGGGTGATTCTCTTTTACCCTGACTAGAGTGAGGGTCCTTGCTTGAACAGGGGGTAACCTGACTGTCAACCAAAGACCCCATTTCTAACATTGGTGATCAGCGGTTGGGATTTGGACTTGTATTTGTGTTTGACATACAGTAATTAAGTGTACACTACTGTTTGAGTTCAGACCGCTACGTGACCACATACTACTAGTCTTGTGATTTTCGTTTTTTTCTATTTGGACTGTTTTTGCTCTGCATTCAGTTTCTTTTTTCGCTGATCCGGTGATTGACTTTTCTGGAACTTCATTTGAGAACTTGCTTTTCTGCATTTGGAACTTTGCACTCTTTTAACCTTTTATCATGTCTCTACTTGGAGATGCATCAGTTGAAGCTGTTTTTGACCTGAAGCAATTGGATAGTTATAACAAGGCTCAGCTAAAGCAGTTTTGTAAAAATTTTGAAGGATGAGCTGAAAAAGGCGCTGAGGGCCTGGGTGACAACCAGAAGCACTGGAGGGCACACTGAGGATGAGGAGGAGGATGAGGATGAGGAGGGAGAGCAATCAGTACATAATGGTATAGTGGGGGGACCTGTTATTCCCAGGGAAAGTGTCTCTAGGGCAAGTAGCAGTGTATGCTCCAAGGGTCTGACACCTGGAGAGTTACAGGACAGACAGGCAGAGAGGGAGTACCAATTGGAGCTGAAAAAGCTCAGTCTAGAGATGGAACAGAGAAGGCTGGCCATGAGGAAAGGAAGTTAGCAATGGCTCATGAGCTCAGTTTAAAAGAGATAGATCAGAGGAGTCAGCCCAGTAGGGATGGTGGCAGCAATCCTACAGTGCAGCCTGAGAGAAGGGTACACATCCCAAAAGACCTTGTGAGGGATTATAAGAGGGAGGATGATATCTACTTGTGGTTCAAGGGTTATGAGTCAGCTCTCCACATGAACCTGGTCCCTGAAGCTCATTGGGGGGGCAGCCCTGTGGAAGCATTTTGAGGCAGAGGGGAGGGACACACTGACAGCCTTAGGGGATGCTCAGGATCTCACCTACCCTGTCATGAAGGAGGCCTTACTCACCAGGTATGGTCTCACCCCTGAGCAGTACAAGGAGAAGTTTAGATCCTACAAGAGAAAGGAATCCCAAACATGGTTGGGATGTGTTGATTCTTTTTGCAGGTCACTGGATGGTTGGGTGAAGGGCAGTAAGGTAAACACGTATGCGGGGCTTTACAATTTAATTGCTTGGGAGCACTTGTACAGTTTATGTTTTCCAGAGCTGCGCCAGCACCTCATTGACAGCAAGCTGACTGACCCCAGGAAGCTTGCACAGGAAGCGGACCGCTGGGAGAGCACCAGGGTCCAAAAGAGGTATGGGGGAGACCACGCCAAAGGTGGGCAGGGTCCCTCTCAGAAGAAAGGGGGGGTAAGGGCAAACAGGGGGAGTTCTCTAAAGGGCCCCAAACTGATTCCCAGGGTAAGGATTCCCAACCCCCCAGTGAAAAGAAGCCATGGTTGTCCAAAGGGAAGCCAGTGGCAGGTGGTCCCCCACGTAAGTGCTATGCATGTGACCAGGTGGGTCATGTGAGGGGGGACCCCAAATGCCCCAAAAGTACACCGGCACCCACTGGTGCACCGTCCCAGGGTTTGGCCAGTGTAGCGCTTGGGGAGGAGTTGGTTTCAGGTGGGTGGGAACCAGCAGAAATGACCCTTGTCTCACTAGGGGACAGTGAGATGTTCCAGAGAAACCTAGTGCCTGATAACACTAAGAAGTACAGGCAATGGGTGACCATCAATGGACAGAGGGTGGAGGCTCTGAGAGACACAGGAGCCAGTGTGACTACAGTGAGGAGTCACCTGGTGTCTGAAGAGCAGATTGATCCCCGGGTACTTCACCAAGTAGTTGCGGTAGACAACTCTGAGCGCCTCTGCAGAGTGGCGCAGGTTCCCTTTGAATGGGGGGGGTCTCAGGTTCCTGGAAAGTAGCTGTGAGTCCAACCATGCCTGTTGATTATTTGCTAGGTAACGACCTGGAGGATTCCCCTTGGAAGGAGGTGGAACACAGGTCTCACTTGGAGATGTTGGGTCTGCCTTGATGGGTATGCGTATCCACCCGGTCTATGGCAGCCAATCAGGGTAGTCAAGAGCCCCTGAAGCCTGAAACAGTGGCCCAGGGGACCGCCAAGAAGAGGAAGGGCAGGGGGCACGGGAAACCAGCCCCAGAAGTTCCCACGGTCCGGGAGGAGGCAGAGCCTGAGGGTGATGCCCCAGAGCCTACAGGGGAACAGGTGGCTGAACTGGGGAGATCCCTGAGCTATCGCAGTGGCAGCAGGAAGGGGGACCCACCAGGGAAGCATTCTGCACAGCGCAGAAGGAGTGCCCTACTCTTGAGGGGCTGCGGCAGCAGGCTGCAGCCCAGGCGGCTGGCGAGGCGCCAGGTACTCACCTGATTTATTGGGAGGATGGCCTCCTGTACAGTGAGCCTAAGGTTCCTGAGCCTGGGTCAGCTCGTATGCTGGTGGTACCCCAGTGCTTCAGGGCCTTCCTACTGGGTTTGGCTCATGATGTGCCTTTGGCAGGACATCTAGGGCAGGACAAGACCTATAAGAGTCTTGTCTCCCACTTTTACTGGCCCTTGATGCACAAGCAGTCAGCTGCTGATTGTAGGTCTTGTCAGACTTGTCAGGCAAGTGGCAAGAGTGGGGGGAAATGCAAAGCTCCCCTCCAACCTTTACCTGTAGTCAGCACTCCCTTTGAAAGGGTAGGAATTGACATTGTGGGGCCTCTGGATCCCAAGACAGCCATGGGCAACAGGTTCATCCTGGTCTTGGTGGACCATGCCACACGGTACCCAGAAGCCATTCCTCTGAGGACGGTCACTGCCCCCATGGTGGGACGTGCCTTGATGGGGGTTTTTACCCGCATGGGGTTCCCCAAGGAGGTGGTATCTGATAGAGGTACAAACTTCATATCCACTTATATGAAGTCTCTGTGGAAGGTGTGTGGGGTAACCTACAAGTTCACCACCCCTGACCACCCCCAAAGTAATGGTCTGGTTGAGAGATTCAACCGCACCTTGAAAGGCATGATTCAGGGCCTGTCAGAGCCCTTGAGGCGTAAGTGGGACGTTCTCTTGCCATGCCTTCTGTTCGCTTACAGGGAGGTGCCTCAAAAGCGACTTGGCTTTAGCCCCTTTGAGCTCATCTATGGCCACCCTGTGAGGGGACCGCTCAGTCTGGTGAAGGAGGCTTTGGAGAAAGCTCCTAGTAAACCACCCCAGGATGTATTTAGCTACATGCTGGCACTAAGAAACCAGACTGCCTGCTTCAGGAGTCTCGCTCAGGAGAACCTGGAAGCAAGCCAGGAGGATATGAAACGGTGGTACGACTAGAATGCCACTCTGGTTGAGTTTCAGCCTGGACAAAAAGTGTGGGTCATGGCACCAGTGGAGCCTAGGGCTCTCCAAGATAAGTGGACTGGGCCTTTTGAGGTGGTGGAAAGAAAGAGCGAGGTCACCTATCTGGTAGACTTGCAATCACCCAGAAACCCTTTGAGGGTCCTACATGTCAACTGCCTCAAACCACACTTTGAGCAAACTGAGCTATCCATGCTCCTAGCGACAGATGACGGGGTGGAGGAAGAGAGTGAGCCTCTTCCTGACCTCCTGTCTGCAGGAGAGAAAGATGGGTCTGTGGAGGGAGTGATCCTCTCCCCCTCCCTGACTAGGGAACAGCAGAGGGACTGTTGCCACGTGCTGGGACAGTTTGCCTCGCTGTTTTCCCTGATCCCAGGAGTCACACACCTGTGCACACATGATGTGGACACTGGGGACAGTACACCTGTTAAACATAAGGTTTACAGGGTGACTGACAGGGTCAGGGCTTGCATTAAGGAGGAAGTCTCCAAAATGTTAACCCTAGGGGTTATTGAGCACTCCAGCAGTCCTTGGGCCAGCCCAGTGGTCTTGGTCCCAAAGGCTGCTGCTCCTGGTGCCACTCCAGAACTTATGTTCTGTGTGGACTACAGGGGTCTCAATGCGGTCAGCAAGACTGACGCACACCCCATCCCCCGAGCTGATGAGCTCATTGATCGGTTAGGAGCTGCCAGGTACCTCAGTACGTTTGATTTAACATCTGGGTACTGGCAGATTGCCTTAACTGAGGGGGCAAAGGAGAGGTCAGCATTCTCTACCCCAGATGGGCACTTCCACTTCAATGTGATGCCCTTTGGGATGAAGAATGCCCCTGCCACCTTTCAGAGGTTGGTCAACCAGGTGTTGGCAGGACTGGATGAGTTCAGTGCCGCCTACCTGGATGACATTGCTGTGTTTAGTTCCACATGGGAGGAACACCTGCAACACCTCTGGAGAGTGTTAGAGGCCCTGCAGAAGGCAGGCCTCACTATTAAGGCGAGCAAGTGCCAAATAGGGCAGGGTTCTGTGGTGTACTTAGGACACCAGGTGGGGAGTGGCCAGGTGGCACCCCTACAGCCTAAGATTGACACGATTCTGGCTTGGGAGCCTCCCAAGACCCAGACTGAAGTGAGAGCCTTTTTAGGTCTCACAGGATATTACAGGAGGTTTGTTAAGGGATATGGTACCATTGTTACCCCCTTAATGGAGTTGACTTCTATGAAGCAACCCAAGAAAGTGATCTGGACAGAGGCTTGCCAGAACGCTTTTGATGCCCTGAAGGCTGCCATGTGCACAGCACCTGTGCTGCAGGCACCTGACTACTCCAAGGAGTTTGTTGTGCAAACAGACACCTCAGAGCATGGTATTGGAGCAGTACTCTCACAGCTTAATGAAGAGGGCCTAGATCAACCCGTAGCCTTCATTAGCAGGAGGTTACTACCCAGGGAACGTAGGTGGAGTGCCATAGAAGGCGAAGCGTTTGCTGTGGTCTGGGCACTGAAGAAGCTAAGACCCTACTTGTTTGGGGCTCACTTCCGAGTTCAGACCGACCACAGGCCCCTCAGATGGTTAATGCAGATGAGGGGTGAGAATCCAAAACTGTTGAGGTGGTCCATTTCCCTACAGGGGATGGACTTTACGGTGGAACATCGTCCTAGTACAGAGCACGCCAATGCTGATGGTCTGTCCAGGTTCTTCCGCCTTAGTGATGAGAACTCCCATGAGGTTGGGTAGTTGCTCCCCACTTTTAGCTGGGGGGGACACGTGTAAGACTTTTCATCCTTGGCGTGGTCTCCCTTAACTTTTTGCCTCTGTTCCCCAGGTTGTTGATGGGTGCTGGACTCTGATTTTATTGTTTTGTTACTCTGGGCACTTTACCACTGCTAACCAGTGCTAAAGTGCAAGTGCTCCTGCTTAAAATGTGTACGTAATTGGTTCTCCATGATTGGCATATTTGTTTTACTGTTAAGTCCCTAGTAAAGTGCACTAGAGGTGCCCAGGGCCTGTAAATCAAATGTTACTAGTGGGCCTGCAGCACTGGTTGTGCCACCCACACAAGTAACCCTGTAATCATGTCTCAGACCTGCCACTGCAGTGTCTGTAAGTGTATTTTTACACTGTAAATTCGACTTGGCAAGTGTACCCACTTGCCAGGCCTAAACCTTCCCTTTCTTACATGTAAGGCACCCCTAAGGTAGGCCCTAGGTAGCCCCAAGGGCAGGGTGCAGTGTATGGATAAGGTGGGACATATAGTAATGTGGTTTATATGTCCTGACAGTGAAATACTGCCAATTTCGTTTTTCACTGTTGCAAGGCCTGTCTCTCTCATAGGATAACATGGGGGCTACCTTTAAATATGATTAAAGTGTAGATTCCCCTAGAGAGTAGATGGACATGTGGAGTTTGGGGTCCCTGAACTCACAATTTAAAAATACATCTTTTAGTAAAGTTGATTTTAAGATTGTGCGTTTGAAAATGCCACTTTTAGAAAGTGAGCATTTTCTTGCTTAAACCATTCTGTGACTCTGCCTTGTTTGTGGATTCCCTGTCTGGGTCAGTTTGACAGTTGGGTTGTTTTTCACCTCGCACTAGACAGTGACACAAAGGGGGCTGGGGTGTAACCTGCATTTCCTGATTAGCCATCTCTGCTAGGAGGGAGGGGTGGAGTGGTCACTCTCATCTGAAAGGACTGTGCCTGCCTCTGACAATGCCGGCTCCAACCCCCTGCTGTGTGTCTGATGCCTTGCCTGGGCAAGGCAGGATTTCACAAGTAGGTGTAAGTCCCCTTTGAAGAAAGGTGACTTCAAAGACTAAAATGGGTATAAGAAGGCACCCAAATCTACAGACTTTAGAAACACTTCTGGAACCAAGAGGAACCTCTGCCTGGAGAAGAGCTGATAGCTGAGGAAGAAGTGCTGCCCTGCCTGTGACTGTGCTTTGTGGAGCTTTCCTGCAGTGCTGCTTCTGCCAGAGGACAAAGACTGGACTTTGTGTGCCTTCCATCTTGTGAAGAAATCTTCTTGCTTGAACAGGGGGTAACCTGACTGTCAACGAAAGACCCCATTTCTAACAACAAGGCACAGAGGGGGCTTGTCCATTTAACATAAAATCCTGTATACTCTTAAACAAAAACACATGTCTGCATTCACTCGTTCTCACAAACGTATTGTAAATTTTTGATTGCTGTCTCTATATTCAAAGCTTCACTAGATGTTGTCAATCTAAGGCTAAACATCCTTGTGTATCGGCGTGGTGTGCACTGTTTTCTTCTTGGTAACTATACCTTTATCTATCTTTTCTTTCACTGATTTTCTTCTGTCATCAACTTGATTCATGAACTCCTTTTCTACCTGTGTAAGAAGACATGTTAAATTGGTCCAGTGTGCATATACTGTGCCAAAGGTTAGTGTAGGCTGAAAGAACCTACCTACTATATCTATGTTCTTAGCCTTTGCAATGCTGCTCAAATGCTGATTAATGGGAACAAAAAGAGAAAACTAAATCAAAGTTAGAATAGAAATATTGAATGTACTCTTGATTGTACAAGCGTGTTAAAAATAAACTACAACTAATGCCATAAGTCAGTGGTAAGCTGTGATCGGTGAAACCCTCCTGTAAAGATGAAGGAATTTGTGTACACACATGACATTCACAGACATTCATTGTTTCCACGTATTCATGCAGTAAACTATAATGAACATTGGAAGACAAATCTACCTTTGTGTCATCTAAATTAAGCAATCCCTCATCCGTATAAAGCTTATCCTGCTCAGATGTTATCATTCTCTGTACTGGAGTTGCTGTGCTTTGCACCTCTCCTTTCATTGAAACACTCATTCCTGCAATCAATAAAATACACACAATCATATATACTATAAATAAACCAATGCACACATATTTACATTTACTGCATTTACCCTGTCCTAGGTTCATGGCTTCTATAGAATAAGAGAAGAAAAAAAGAAATATAAAAACAAAAGGAAGCAAAAATCCTAAAAAGAGCCTTTTAAAAGACTTCCAGCAATCTGTACACCAGTTCTCGATCTTCATATGTTTGTCTAATTTCAACTAGGACTCTCAAAAATAGTTCAAATGCTCGTTTTCAATGAGACACAGTCTGATGGTCACTTCCAGAGTGTAATGCCTTTTTTGATTAATTAGCAATGTTATTTCAAAGTTCAGTTCAAAGGCGATTCCAAGTTCCAGAATGTTTAAATGTATTCTCACAGTCAAAACAAAAGGCCATAGACTTGTTCTTCCCCTCATTTGTGACAAGATATATCTATTCAGGTGAAGAGTATCTGCGACTTGGCACTCTTCTCCTTTTTGTTCTTCTTAAAGCACCATCTTCTTATTCAATTGGTTTGACTCATGGACTCCTTCTGTTATAACAGGGAGTTTATCAGCAACCAGTTCATGTGCAGCTGAGGACCGTTTATTTCCTTTCAAAGTTCTCTTTTCAGGTGCAACTAGGATCACAATGTCTGCTGTGTTGGCAGGAGTCAGTCACTTTGAATCGCCTCTTTTGCACTTTTGTCTACTTTGAGATTACTGACACCTTTACCACTTTGCACAATTTCTGCTTCAGCCACTGGTTCAGTCTTCGCAGCTTGACCAATCTAATCCCCTTCATCATCTGTGCTCACTCTTAAGGAATCAGACTCTGGCCCTCATTACAACATTGGCGGTAAAAGACGCTTACCGCCGCGCAGAAGACCGCCAACACACCGATGCGGCCGTAGGATTCCGCCACAGCTATTACGACCCACTGCTCGGAATCCGCCAAAATTGAGACACGCCACACCAAAGGTCAGTGATAAACTGGTGAAAACAAAACCTCCACCGTCACGCCAACAGAAATACGCCCACACTATCACGACCAACGCGGCGGTCTTTCAACCACGGTATTCCATTGGTGGTACACACCGCTGCGCTCAAAATACACACACATTGACAAAACACTGCCACATTGGACAATTCGAAATACACACACCTGATACACATACACACACCACTCCCACACACCCATTACAATATAAAACTCACACCCACATCACCCACAACCCCCTACGACCAAAATACCGAAAGGAGGCCAGAAACTACTACCAAGCATCCACAGGCACACAATACCATCACCCACATAACTTCCACGCACCTCACACAACACACCACTAAATATGACCCCACTTATCACTACACACACCACCCCACACATCACCCACACCACCCCATGGCACGGCGAAGACACCCCAGGTTCTCTGAGGAGCTCAGGGTCGTGGTGGAGGAAATCTTCCGGGTAGAGCCACAGCTATTCGGATCACAGGTGCAGCATACCTCCATAGCTAGGAAGATGGAGCTATGGCAAAGAATAGTGGACAGGGTTAACGCAGTGGGACAGCACCCAAGAAATAGGGATGATATCAGGAAGAGGTGGAACGACCTACGGGGGAAGGTGTGTTCCGTGGTCTCAAGACACCACCTTGCGGTTCAGCGGACTGGCGGTGGACCCCCACCTCCTCCCCCAGAACTAACAACATGGGAGGAGCAAGTCTTGGCAATTCTGCATCCTGAGGGCCTCGCAGGAGTAGATGGAGGAATGGACTCTGGTAAGTCAAATCTTAACTATTATATCCCCCACCCTACCTGCATGCCATCACATACCCCCACCCTCGCCCTCACCCCCATCACTCCAACTCCTCACAAGTGTCACAATATCACAAACCACACATCCCAACACCAAGCCCTGCATGCAACAACAAAGCATGGACACCCATCACCAAAGCATGGTCACCTGCACATACCCATACACCCCCCTAAACCACCATCACACAAGGTCCCACACAGGAATGCAAGCACTGGGGTACACGGTCACCCACCCATTGCACACCATGGCACACCCAGATGCAATAAACATCCTTTTATACCCCTGCAGGACCCCCTACCCCACGTCACCGGACAGGAGGGTCCACACATGTCCACACCACCAACAGAAGAGGTCCACAGTGATGACAGCAGCTCTGTCCAACTGGATCTAAATCACCAGCCCAGCCCATCTGGGACCTCGGGACAGTCGTTTCCCCTCACACTGGCACAGGCCACCACAGAGCTTCCCCCCTCTGGAAACACCAGCACAGCACCCACCCAGCGGGCCCATACCTCTGTCCCAAGGACACGTCAATCAGCAGTGTGTCCACTACTACAGGGAACCCAGGCTAACCCACCACCCCAACAACAACAGGGACCTGGGGGCAGTGGCAGTGGGAACACGGTCCAGGGGACAGAGGCCCAGCAACACAGGGGAACTGGGAGGGCTGCTGTGCAACAGGGGGAGGACAGGCCCAGGGAACCCACACTCCACGAGGCCCTTTCCAACATCATGGGAGCCTACCACCATTCCCAGGAGACAATAGCAACGGTACTGGCCAAGTTACAGGAGACCCAGCGGCTGCAGGAGGAACAGTATTTGGGCTTCAGGGAGGAACTCAGATCCATCAATTCCACCCTGGGCACCATCGTAGGGGTGCTGAAGGAAGTCCTCAACACCAGGAGGGACACTATGACACAACAAGGGGCCCCTGACACTAGCCTGGACGATGAACTGCCCACCACCTCTGCCGGCGCTAGTGGACAGGAGACACCGCCACAGGACCCCCACACCAGCACCCCACCCCCTGCAGAGGGAGAACCACCCCGCAAACGGTCCCTGAGATCCAGGACAAAGACAGAGATCCATGCCAAGACCCCTGCCAAGAAATGAGACCACCCTGATTGTCATCCTTCTGTCCCACCTTGTCACCCTGTCCATCCTCAAACTGCCCCAGCTCCACTTCCTATGCCCATTTGGGCAATGCACCTGTGAGACTAATAGACTGGACTTTGCCATGGACATTCCTCCACCATCACCCCTCACCATTTTACATCACCCTCCAATATTGAGCACTTAAATAAACACCCTTAAAGCACAAAACAATCTGGAGTCTGTTGGTGATTTCAAAATAGTGTATTAGCAATGACAGTGTCAAAATGCTCTTTCAATTGTAATGTCAGCATACCAATGTCACGCAGCTCTAGTCCATGAGGAAACAAAGCAGATGTCACACAGAGGGACCCACATCTGTGAAATCGTAAGGGAAAGTGACAACTCAGTGACCATACACTGGGTGAAAACGACAGACAGTAGAGAGGTAGTAGTGTTAAAGTACATGTAGTAGGCAGGTTTTTATTCTTACCTGTGTCTCACTGGAAGTATTGCAGGATCACCGAGTTCCTGTTGTTGATGTCCTCTTCTTCTGCTTCCTTGTCTTCACTGTCCACAGGCTCCACAGCTGCCACAACACCTCCATCTGGACCATCCTCCTGCAGAAAAGGCACCTGTCGTCGCAAAGCTAAGTTGTGAAGCATACAGCAGGCCACGATGATCTGGCATACCATCTTTGGTGAGTAGAATAGGGATCCACCTGTCATATGGATGCACCTGAACCTGGCCTTTAGGGGGCCGTAAGTCCGCTCTATAATCCTCCAAGTTCGCCCATGGGCCTCATTGTAGCATTCCTCTGCCCTTGTCCTGGGATTCCTCACTGGGTTCAGTAGCCATGACAGGTTGGGGTAACCAGAGTCACCTGCAAATGGCGAGGGACAGCTGTTAGACACACACTAACCTGTAGGGATATATACCAAGACAACCATTCCCACTGACTTGCTTCCAGGTGCTCACCTAATAGCCACACACGGTGCCTCTGGAGTTGCCCCATCACATAAGGGATGCTGCTATTCCGCAGGATGTAAGCGTCATGCACTGAGCCAGGGAATTTGGCATTAACATGGGAGATGTACTGGTCGGCCAAACACACCATCTGCACATTCATCGAATGATAACTCTTCCGGTTTCTGTACACCTGTTTACTCCTGCGGGGGGTACCAAAGCCACATGTGTCCCATCAATGGCACCTATGATGTTGGGGATATGTCCCAGGGCATGGAAATCACCTTTCACTGTAGGCAAATCCTCCACCTGAGGGAAAACGATGTAGCTCTGCATGTGTTTCGGCAGGGCAGACAACACTCTGGACAGCACGGAAAACATAGGCTGGGACATCCCTGATGCTATGGCCACTGTTGTTTGAAATGACCCACTTGCAAGGAAATGGAGTACTGACAGCACCTGCACTTGAGGGGGATTCCTGTGGGATGGCGGATAGCTGACATCAGGTCTGGCTCCAACTGGGCACACAGTTCCATGATTGTGGCACGATCAGGCCTGTAGGTGATGATCACATGTCTTTCCTTCATTGTCGACAGGTCCACCAGCGGTCTGTACACCGGAGGATGCCGCCATCTCCTCACATGTCCCAGCGGACGGTGCCTATGAAGGACAACAGCGAGCACAGAGTCAACCAACTCAGAGGTACGTACCCACAGCTTACACAGAACACGATTAAAAATCCGAAATTTGCAGGTATGAGTATTGAGGCAAGGCCTAGGTATGTGTGACGCAGTTAAAAATTAAGCCATGTGGGACCCTGAAATGGCAGCTGTCTGACCTCTAAAGTGGGACAATGGGATGTGAGGTAACTGCGCTGGCGTTGTACACCGTCGCGGTAGGCGGTTGAAGACTGCGGCGCAATTCTGCATTGGTTAACATTGGACCCTATGGGTCCCAGGAACCAAAGACGATGTACGCCGGCGGTGACGGTACGCACCGCCGCGGACGTGACCGCCATTTTCTATCTGTTCAATCACTCAATACCTGATCTTCGACAGGAGAGGACCTACACTGCAAGTGCTGCTGTGACCTCAGTCTGGAAGAGACAATGGCTCGTGCGTCTGGGGAAAGGACCCCTTCCTTCACATCGGAGGAGTTGAAGAAACTCGTGGATGGGGTCCTCCCCCAGTACACGCTACTCTACTGTCCTCCAGACAAACAGGTAAGTACACTGGGAGCATGCTGTATGGGCTATGCCTGTGTGGAGTGGGGTGGATGAAAGATGGGGGGGGGGGAGAATGAGGCGTGCATGAAACGACGGTGAGTGCATGTGCCACATGGCAAGTGTAAGGACGGGGGCCAATGACTTTGACGATGCAGTTGGTAATAACTTTTCTTTTTCCCCTGTACAATTCCTGTAGGTCAGCGCCCACCAGAAGAAGGATGTTTGGCGTGCCATCGCCAAGGACGTCCGGACCCTGGGGGTCTATCACAGACGGAGCACACACTGCCGTAAGAGATGGGAGGAGATTCGCCGCTGAAGCAAGAAGATGGCGGAGGCCCAGCTGGGGATGTCCTCCCAACGTGGGAGGGGTGCCCGTCGCACCATGACCCCCCTGATGGTCAGGATCCTGGCGGTGGCGTACCCGGAGTTGGATGGGCGCTTGAGGGCATCACAGCAGCCACAAGGGGGTGAGTACACTCTCATTCAGCTGATTCAGCGCACAGTGGAGGTGTCTGGGTGGGGGAGGTGGTCTGTGAGTTTCCCTAGGCCAGTGCGAGTGTGCTAGTTAGGTCCCCTTCTTCTTGCAGACCCTGTGGCACCCCACCCACCTGTGTACAGTGCCAACTACACCTAGTCAGGCTCCTGTGACATCCATGCGTGCAGATGTCGGCCATAGCCTTGTAGGCCATGTCCCAGGGATTGAACAGTGGACCCCAAGTGCACGCCGTAGTGCAGGGGGCTTCTGTGTCTGTCGTGTCCGCCAACGGTAGCGGTAATGTATGCACTCAACATGTCTTTCCTCTGTCGCCCCCCCCTTATTGTGGTCTCCCTGTTCTTGTGTGCATTAGCATCATCAGGCGGAGGAGCAGTGGCACGGGAGCAGGAGGGAGCTGCATCCCACATGGCCCTGGAGGGCGAGACTACGGTCTCAGAATTCACCAGTGGGACGGAGGGTGAGGGGAGCTCCACAGCGGGGAGAGGAGCTGAGACCGGTGATACGGACTCGTCCTCTGATGGGAGCTCCCTTGTGGTGGCGGCCACATCTGTGCCCCCCGCATCTACAGGTACAGCCGCCACCCCCCTACCAGCACCGCCCTCCCAGCAGCCCCTCAGCCTTTGCCCCGTGTGCGCTCACCCAGGAGGGTGGGCATCACCTTCGCCCCTGCACCTCAGGCCCTGCCCCAGTTACCCCTGCTGCCCTCAGTGAGGCAGCCATTGACCTCCTCAGGTCCCTCACTGTTGGGCAGTCTACCATTTTGAATGCCATCCAGGGTGTAGAGAGGCAGCTGCAACAAACAAATGCATTCCTGGAGGGCATTCATTCTGGTCAGGCAGCCCTTCAGCAAGCTGGTCAGACTCTGGCCTCAGCACTGATGGCAGCTATTGTCCCTGTCTCTAGCCTCCCCCTCCAACTTCCTCCACCCAGACCCACACCCCTGTACCTCAGCCTACCCCAAGCACACCATCAGACCAGCATGCACACACGTCAACACACAAAGGAAGCTCTGGCAAACATAAGCACCACACATCCCACAAGCACTCACACAAGCATCACATACATGCAGACACACCAACATCCACTGCCTCCACTGTGTCCCCCTCCTCCTCGTCTCCCTCATCCCTCCCATTCTCGTCTCCACTCACACCTGCATGCACTACATCTACAGCCACTACTTCCATCACCAGCACACACACCACCACACCCCGCTCACGTGCAGTCACCACCCCACTACCATTCACATGTCCCCTGTGTCCTCTTCCAGTGTGTCTGCGACGCCACCTCCCAAGATACACAAACGCAGGCACACACCCACCCAACAGCCATCCACCTCACGACAGCCTCCAGCGCATGCACCTTCACCCAAAGTCACCAAACGAACACCTCCTACAACCACAACCTCTTCCTCCACTCCCAAACCCTCTCCAGCTACCCATCCCAGAGTTCCAAAGAATCTTTTCCTGTCCACCCATGACCTCTTTCCCTCACCTCCCCACCCCATCAGTCTCCTAGGGCCTGACTCTCCAGGTCCCAACCTAGCACCTCAGCCCCAACATCTCCGGGACCAGTGGTGCCAGTGGTCACCGGATTCTGGAGTGCACCAGGCAGCAGGGCAGCCAGTGTGGCAGGGAGCCACAGCACGGACAGTCCCCCACCTGTCAAGCATCAAAAGTTGGCCAGTGCCCGGCGGGAGAGGGGGAAGACTCCAGCCACCAAAGCCGCTCTCAGGGGTACAGGTGGGAGTGTGGAGTTAGCTGCAATACCTTCCAAGGTGGGGAAGGGGCACAAGAAACTCAGCAAGTTTGGGAAGAGCAGCATGGCGGAGAAGACCGTCATCAGCCCTGCTGCCCAGGAGGCCACCGCCATCAGCCCTGCTGGGCCAGAAAGAACCGCCAGCACCAGCCCCGCTGGGCCAGACAGGACCGCCAGCACCAGCCCCACTGGGCCAGACAGGACCACCAGCACCAGCCCCGCTGGGCCAGAAAGGACCGCAAGCACCAGCCCCGCTGGGCCAGACAGGACCGCCAGCACCAGCCCGCTGAGCCAGAAAGGACCACCAGCACCAGCCCCACTGGGCCAGAAAGGACCGCCAGCAGCTGAGTCGCTGCCAAGGACCACGCCGCAACAAGCACAGCTGAACAGGACACCGCCGCCACAAGCACCGCTGAACAGGACACCACCGCCACAAGCACCGCTGGCCCATGAGCGCCAAGTGCACTGACGGTACTGTGTCCGCCACGAGCAGGATGAAGCACTCTGGGCACAAAGCCCCCTCCAGAACCAGTGGAGATTTACATCCACTACCTCAGTCCTTGGCAGGATGAAGCACTCTGGGCACAAAGCCCCCTCCAGAAGCAGTGGAGAAAGGCATCCACTACCTCAGTCCTTGGCAGGATGAAGCACTCTGGGCACAAAGCCCCCTCCAGAACCATTGGATATTTACATCCACTACCTCAGTCCTGGGCAGGATGAAGCACTCTGGGCACAAAGCCCCCTCCAGAACCAGTGGAGAAAGGCATACACTTCCTCAGTCCTTGGCAGGATGAATCACTCTGTGCACAAGGCCCGCTCCAGAACCAGTGGAAACTGTTATCCACTTGAGAGACTGTGGCTTTGCACTCCCCAGGATTGAACAGTGGGCAACCCACCCACTGTAGAGACTTGAGAGACTGTGGCTTTGCACTCCCCAGGATTGAACAGTGGGCATGTGGCCCCCTCGTGGATTTGGCGTCGTGCACTCAAGCGGCTGAAGTGCCCCCCTTTCCCTTCCCCTGAGGTGCCTGTTTAGTTGCTGTCTGATGCCCCTGCAGTGTTCTCTCCGTCATGGTCGGGGATCTTGTTTGGGCCTCGCCCATACCGTGTGGTCCCAGTGTTCCACGGACTTTCTTACAGCACTACCTGGACTACTATGCTTGGTATATATTATGTACATGGTGTATTTATATATTTCTGCCTACTTGCTTTTAATATATTACAATGGTTACACTCATTTTCTATTGTCTTTGCATTCTTCCGGGGGGTTTGGGGCGTGTAACTGTAATGTGTTGATATGCATTAGTGTGTGTGTTGTAGTGGGTGAGGGTGGGGGTGGGGGTGTTGCGTGTGTGTGTCACTGTTTTTTTCCTCCCCCCTCCCCTGTGTCGTAGGTGCAGTGCTCACTGTGGTCTTCGCCGCCAGCGTTCGCGCTCCTGGTAGAGGAGCAGGAAGACTATTGCAGGGAGAATTTGGAGTTCCGGGTCCATGGCGTCCTCGTTCCTCGTGGAGTGTGTAGAGGTGAGCGTTTTTCCTTCGGGATTCCTGTTTCCGGCGTGTTTTTATCCATGGTGAATCCGCCCCGGGAAAAGGTGGCGGATTGGCCTGTCATAATAGTGTGGGCGGTACATTGTCTCCTGTCTGTCTGTTGGCGGTGACTGCCAAGCTGTTTGTTTGTACCGCCGTGGCGGTCGGAGTGTTAAAGTGGCTGTTTTTGTTGGCAGTTTCGGCCACGGTCTTACCGCCGCTTTAACACCGACCGCCAGGGTTGTAATGACCACCAATGTTTCTTACCTCAAATGATAATGTATATGTAATACAATTTCACAATTATGTTTACATGTTTACAAAGTTCTGCATCCATACTAGAAACATCATTTATTTCCTAATAGCATACATTTTATTTATATCTTAGTATATCTTAGTGCATTACAAAATTACCAAAGTTTACAGAAGTGAGCACAGTTTATCTCTCAGCTTTTTATTGTGAGGCACACAATAGGCATGCTTTTAGAAATAACCTCAATGCCTTGATACAATCTCCTGTTCAACAGGCATCTTGTCCTTGATGAAAAAAATATTGAAACCTCAATTAAAAAAACAGTCATTAAGAATACTTTGGCCCGTTCTGCGGGGGAAAGTACAAAATGTAAAATGCAAAATGTTGGTTTTAAATGAACTGAACCTAATGTAAGTACAAACTCACCTAAAGATAAAGCCGATTTGTCTAATAAAAAATCATCTTCAAGTAGTTCTCAGCTTGGAGGTGAAGTTACCTCACACATGACTGAGGTCTTGAACCCTGCTGGGGCTCCTAATGAGAAGAGTACTTCCACAACAATTAAAACTCATTCATTACCCAAAATAATAGTTCATGATTTAAATGATACAGATGAAGACAAGTACTACCTTGATGCTTTAGTAAACCACTGTTATGATTTGGATATTTAGCTTGGCCCCATAAACAACATTTTTTAATTATTGTCTTGGTCCTGGACAAAAGAGGAAGCAAGCATGCATATAAACTGTTTAGAGATGTTTGCCCAGTCCATTCTAATACAGAACTTCACAAAGGACAGAATAAGCTATTCAGTAGTTCTACGCAAGGACAATCTGACACTGGACAGATACAGAACTCAACTTTGCATAAAAGTCCAAACAATAACAGAATTGGAAAAGATTTTCTGTGAAATTTGTCTTCAACGCAAATGTTTGTTCAAGCAGAGTATCTCCCAGGAAACCTCAACATTGTTGCAGATTCCAGACAGCACCAAGACTGAAGCAATTGGAGGTGTCATCCTTCCATACTCAACAAACTATTTCTCAAAAGGGGCCTTTTTCAATCAGTCTTTATGCTCCTTGCCTGAGCTTACAGCTTCAATCCTCATCCTTTGTCAGCTGTAGGCCAGATTCATTAGAGATTAAAATGGATACTTTCCTACAGGACTGGCCCCAAAGAACCAATTATGCATCCCACCTTTCATTATGATCAACAGAATGCTAGCTCAGGTCAGACGGCAGAATGCCTCTCTGATTCTAGTGGTTCCCTTTTGGCTATCTAAGGTATGGTATCCAATCCTACTGGAGTTAGCAGTAGATTTCCCAATTCTCAATTTTCCCAAATTAATATTCAGTCTCCAGGCTCTCATGCACAACCTAATACTCAATGAAACTCTAGCTCTAACAGGTTTGAAGGTATTGGGGCAGCCTGGTCCAGGTATTTTATCAGACGCTACAGGGTATAACCAAAACTTTAGGCTTCCTGTAGGAGGCTGGCTCTCTATGTAGTGTGCAAAACGTGGCACACCTGTGGGTATGTCCTCACAGTTTGTTGGGTGCAGTTTGGTCTGGTTGCAGTGTCTCATTCCTTGTTCAGCAAGAAGTGGCCTTCACTTGGACTTTAGTCTTGGGTTGCAGGTGTGTGATGCCTTCACTCTGGAGGGAGATCTTTGGCAATGTATGAAGTGTGGAGGTCCTCTGGGGGTTTGTGCAGTCTGTCCAGCATCCAAGCAACCCATCCTGGGTGCAGCAGGCAGGGTTTGGTGCCTTCTTCTTGTGCAGCAGGACTTCAGTTCTCGATTCTTGGGTCTTCTTTATTGATGGTCTTCCTTTGTCCTTGGAATCTGATTTCTTGGTCTAGGGATGCTCTCTGAATACTGTATTTAGTGGGTGTTTAGGGGAGTACCTAGTAGTGACAAATGGGTCATCTACCTTAGGGTGGCTACACCCACTAAGTGACAACTTCCTGTGGCAGAGGTCATTTCCCTACACCTGATTGGCTATTTTCGTTCCATGAAAGATGGAAGAAAATTAAATGGAGAGGTCACCTCACATGCAACACCTTAGGGGTGTTGCAAGCTGGGGCTGACCACTCCTCCTGTCCTTTGTGTGGTTTCCCACCATTGCTCCCGCCAAAAGTTGGGGTTTGCACTGGGATGCCCATCTGCTGTTAGCAGTAGGCTTGGGGGTCAAGTTTCAAGGGCAGTAAGCTCTCTAGCAGGGCAGTGCACATTCCTGAGGGAGGAGGCATTTGAAACTCCCTGTACTACACACACTATACAAACGGTATCCTCCCAGGTAACTACAATTCAATTGACAGTTATAGGCAAAGGGGCCTTGGACAAGAGTACACTGTGCTGGTGTTTGGAGTTACATGAAGAGGGCATGCTAGGAGTTGCAGTCATGTCTCTCTCTCCAGCACACATACTATACAAATATTAGCCCCCAGGTGAGTATGCTTTATATGTGAGTTACCAAACAGGAGTCTTTGGAGAAGAGGACACTGGACTGGTGTTTGGAGTGACAGCAACAGAGCCTCCTCTGCAGTCATGTAACTCCCTGTACTACTCACACTACACAAATGGTATCCTCCCAGGTGAGTACACTTCAATTGAGAGTTAAGGCACAGGGGTCCTTGGACAAGAGTACACTATGCTGGTGTTTGGAGTTACTGATACAGGGCCTGCTGGGAGCTGCAGTCTTGTCACTCTCTCTAGTACACACACTATACAAATATTATCCCCCAAGGTGAGTACACTTCATATGTGATTTACCAAACAGGAGTCTTTGGAGAAGAGGGCACTGGACTGGTGGTTGGGGTGACAGGAAGAGAGCCTCCTGGGAGCTGTAACTCCCTGTACTACACACACTTTACAAATGGTGTCCTCCCAGTTGAGTCCATTTCAATTGAGAGTTACCAAACAATGGTATTTGGACAAGAGAACGCTGGGTTGGTGGTCCTCCCAGGTGAGTCCATTTCAATTGAGAGTTACCAAACAATGGTATTTGGACAAGAGAACGCAGGGCGGGTGGTTGGTTTTACAGACACAGGGCTGTCCTGGCATTAGTAGTAATGCCACTCCCTCTACCTCCCCTGTTTGACAAATGGTATCCTCCCAGATGAGTAAAGTTAAAATGTGAGATGCCAGACAGTGGTCTTTAGACAAGTGACTACTGTTCTGGTGTTTGGAGTTGCTGAAACAGTGCCTCCTGTGAGTACACTTCAATTAAGAATTCACTTACAGATGTATTGTAGCATGTGACCACTGTGCTAGTGTTTGTAGTTACAGGACTAGCGCTTGCTGGGAGTTGTAGTCATGTCAGTGCCTGTACTACACACACTTGACAAATGTTATCTCCCCAGGTGTGTGCCCTTAAATTGATATGTACCAAGCAGGGGTATTTGGAGAAGTGACCAGTGTCTGGTGTTTTGAGTTATAGAACAGTGCCTGCAGGGAGTTGTAGTCATGTCTGTCCCTGTACTACACACACTATACAAATGCCATCTCCCCAAGTGAGTACATTGTCAAATAGAGGTCTTTGAACTAGTGGGCACTTGGCTGGTGAGTGGAATGACAGTAAAAGTGGCAAAAGGTGATCTGGGAGCATGCATGAAATAGCATTTTGGTGACTTACCAGACTCCACTCCCCCCAGGTTTTCCTGTCAAGCCCTCAGGATGCAGTATGGCCAAGACCTTCTCCTCCCAGGGAAATAGAAGTAATGGGGCACTGGGAGGGCCACTGCCAGTCTTCTTGGCCTGCAGCTGGTGCCTGGAGACCAAGAAACGTACCTTACTCCTGAGGTTATTCCAACTGTTCCTAATGTCCTCCCTTGTGCGCACATTTCCATTTTCCTACTGAGAAGAGTGTGCTGGACTTGTGCTCCAAACAGTTGTGGCTCTACTCCTATGTTTTTATCCACCACGACTCTTATCTCATCTTCTGAGAAACGGGGATTTTTTTAAACGTGCTGTGGTGGGAAAACAAAAGTGACTTACTAAAAAGGGGAAGTGCAAAAGGCTGTGACTGGACAAAAGTATGCAGGGTGTTGTGTGGGATGATGAAAAAAGTGGTGCCTAGTATCTGTACTGTGTGGTAAATAATTTGCTCTGGCTTCTGCATGTTGCAGTGTAAATGCAAAGATTGTGGTCTGTGAAGGGGTGTGTTTTATAGTGTGCTTTGCAGGTTTGTCCTGTGTGGCAATGTGTATCAGCTTTGTTGTTTTTTTAAATTCATCCAATGTGCAGTTGTGTATTACTTTGGTGACAGTGGACCCTGTGGTTCGGACCACCATTGGCTGACTGTCATGGGGGTCCGCCATGGTGACTGTGTGCTTGTAATATGGTCAGTCACGCTGCTGTTGACACTTGAGGTTGGACCGCCTATTTCCAGACCTCCACGCTGCTACCGGTCTGTCTTTTTTGGTTGGCTGTCCTGCCTGTATGACTCGACCACCAAACTCGTAATGAGGCCCTTCGACCAAGCTGCCCATGCACATTGATAAGCCTTGGTTGAGTCAAAAGTGTGACAAAAGGCCTCTTCTGCCGTGGTTAGCCCCCTCCTTTTTGCCTGGTATTTGATGTAGTCTCAAAGTTGGTAATGCCCAGGACCCCTGCTAACCAGGCTCCCTGGCCTGACACAGCACAATGCCCTGTCCACTAAAAACAGCATGCACTATAGGTATGTCACCCCTTACTAGGGAAAGGGTAGACTCATCCTCTTTCGTTTGTGGGGGGGTTGTAGGAGAAAACCTCTATTTGGTCATAGTTAGCCCCCACTTTTTGCCTGGTATTTGATGTAGTCTCAAAGTTCTTTGTGCCTAGGGCCTCTCATAACCAGGTTCCCTGGGCCAGATCTCTTTCCCTAAAACTGTTGTGATGCATTGGCACAATTGGCAACACCTTTAGCTGTCGTTATAAGTCCCTAGTAAATGGTACTTAGGTACCCAGGGCATGGGGTACTAAGGGTAGGCCCCTGAGGGCACCAGCACAGACTGTGCCACCAGACAAGATTCTGGAAACCTGGGGTGAGAGAGCCTGCTCTCTGGGTCCCAGAACAAAACCCATCCTGGGAAGAGTTATTTCACCTGGGTAGATACCATTTGTCAACTACTGGAGAGTAGTGAGAGTGACCTGACTGCAACACCCAGGAGGCTCCATTTCTCTAAGTCCAAACACCAGCCCAGTGTTCTCTTCTCCAAAGCCCCCCATGTCTTAACTCTCTATTAAAGTGTACTCACCTGGGAGGATGATACTTGTATAGTGTGTATAGAACAGAGAGTTACATGACTGCCAGAGGAACAAGCACCAGACACCCCTGCCTCTGCAGCAGCAGATTCCCCCCCACCCACCACACAAGCAGGGATGTCCAGCGAAGAATCTAGGAGGAGCAGATGGCAAGACACTCCACTGCCAGCAAGTGACCTCTTCCTAAAGGAACTCCTTTGTGTTCTACACATTCACTCTGTTGACTGATCCTGAAATACCCACCAATTCAGATGGGAGGAGTACTCTAGACTTTGGACTCCCAGTGGTGTAGCATCTACTCCAATGACTTCATTCACCATGACTGACACCTTCACGTTATTATTTTCCGTCTTTTCTGTAAAATGTTTGTTTACTGCATCAGCACTGTAATAAATTTGCCCATCACAAACTCATTGTTGGTTTGCTTAATTTCAACATTTTTCTATGTAGAAATGTAAGACCATGGCCATTTAATTTTAGATAGGTGACCCAGTGAGTCCTTACTCTCACAGAGGTGTCCCATCCCTGTTCTTAATCACACCAGCAGACATCACTATTAAAAGTGTAATTTCACACAGGTGACTGTCTAGGTGTTTTTATATTTACCCTAGTTCAGCTGGATCCCACATTTTCCAGACAGTGAAAATGTATGCACTCCCAGTGAGTCCTCCCAGGTGGCATTGTCCTACCTGGGTGGGGCTAGGTGGTCAAATGATGAAGCATGACACTATATAGTGCGTGAGACCACCTAGTCTGTAAAGGAAACACCCCCCATCATCACTACACAACCCTCCACAGCACTTAAACACCATCTACTCATCAAGTGAGTTTAACGAGCACCAGGGAACCTTCCCCTGTTTGCAGCTCCTTATTATAAGTAAACCACATACTTTTTTGTGTTTCTGGAACCATATGATGAAGACATAACTTACTTGTGAGAGGACGGATATGTTACAGGTACACAGTGTCTGGTTCAGAATTACAGCCATTACATACAAACAGATCAGTAGAAGTGTCTGGTCACAGCAAACATTTAATTCTAGTGCACAGCACATAGGCTGTCCATATGTCTGGGTCTTTGTGACATAAGAATGTGTGACTCATACTGAGTCAAAGTACATATTCCAGGGTACAGGCCACAGGAGGGAGAGATTTGCCAAACATTGTACTGTAGAATAGGCAAACATTAAAGTGGATGCTGTCAGCAGCTTGAGCCTTATCACATACCACACCAAAGTAATTGAACATCACATAATCTAAGGTACAAACAGATGGCAGTTCAACAGTCCCTGAGCACAGGCCCATCATAATCCAATGACCATATATCTGGTGATATGACACAAACATATATCAGTGTTGTGGCACAGGCACTGTGGCCTGCAACGACGAAACACATCTACAGCTACATACAGGTCATGCAAGAATAGTGTTTAGCTAATGTCAAGGGTGAATGACTTGCTCACAATCAATGACACACATGATGCAATCAGTCCAACACAGCACACAAAACAAGTCCAATGTGCACTTCTGACCTATTACCCAAACACTGTGCAAGCTGCCTTGGCACAGGTTATATACAGTCCATATCAGTGACCTACATTACTTGGAACAATCCATGTCCACGTTGTATACAAGAACAGCATCAGATACCTGCCAATGTCACAACTCTGAACGCCCAAATGAGGATTTCATAGTGAAGGTACCTGTACAAAGACAAAACAAGGAGTATAGGCTTGAAAACAGACCTATTACACAAATCACATAGCAAGCTACTGGAAAAGTAAATACATTGCAATTAAACTGAGACAAGAAAAACAATATCATCAAGTTGGGGATATGTCAATGGCTAACTCATCAAGCAGCCTTTGGCTGATTATTATAGTGTATCAGTTCCCTAGTTGTTGCTAAAACACTGAACTCAGCACATTCTCACAACTACAGTTAGTAAGTAAGTAATAATTTATTGTACAGATAGTAAAATCCAATACAAATAAACAAAACAAAACAAAAAAGGAAAAAGACAAACAATCAAAAACAAATACCCTCAGGAACTGAGTTCAAACTAAAAGCACACCATAAATTGCGCATGCAACATGTTAAAAGACATTATGATACAATACAATACAATACCAGCCACCTGACCCGAAGCCCTACATAAACACAAGCTAGTACACATGGGCACAGCCCTAAAGTGCCTGGTGCATAAAGTAATAATTTCACTGAACATCATCAAATACCGATAGAGCTCCTCGTCCTAACCAATAACTGGCAAAATGGCAAAAGCATGGAAAAATTCCAACTAAGCGTGTTCATTGCTCGCAGTGCTATTAGATTTAGATCGTGCAGTTTTAATAAATTTGTTCAGTAACACATTTAACATTGGATTGCCTGGGTCCAGAGACTGAATAATAGCCTGTCGGCAGGAGCGGATTCCTAATTCATTCCAGTTGCTCCGGAGCAAAAGTCTACGCTCCTTTAATAAAGCTGGACACAGGCAGACCACATGGTCAATGGTTTCCTCCGCTTTGCTACAGCTTCTGCATATCACACTGTCCCCAGGGGGTAGCTGCCATTGAGGCAAGTGTTTTAAAAAAAAACAATCACCCATCCTTAGGGCCAAAAAGGCCTTTTTCAACCAAAACCCATATGAGCAGGAGAAGAAACTGGAGGACATACCTGGTTTAAAGGAGCCAATTACTGCCCAGGCATGCTTCCGATGGGCAAGAAGAGAACAGTCTGAGTGATAAGAGTACAATTGAATAAGCCTTTTAATCTCTGATTTAAACAAGGAGTAGGGGGGAATGCTTTCCCAAAGATCACCGGCATCCAATCACCATTTACAATCAACCAAAAATTGGGAATAAGTGCGCTTGGATTTCAGCTCACTAATTTCTTGTCACAGGACTGCCTCCAGATGGCCATCTGAGGCCTGACGCAGTTTATGACACAACTTCAGGAAAGCACCAGCATCAACTGCCACCAAATCCGGAAGCCCAGTCTCCAACCGTACCTGTGCCGGTGAAGCCAGGTGCGGAACATGAAAAACTCTTTTATAGATTTTATTAACCAACCTATTTGATAGGCAGGAGCCTTTGCCCAACAGAATTTCTTGACCATAGACCAACGAAGGGGCGATCTTTGCTTTCATGACTTTCATTAAGGGAAAGTTAACACTTTAGCTAATTTGGAAAAGGCCACCTGCAAAGCCACAGCTTTAAGTTCAATTGCCTTCTTATGATTAACAAAGCTGCCCCTCAAATCAAAATGTACCCCTACATTTTTTTAAGACTGGTCGGAAACAAGTTTGCTGTTCTTATAGTACCAGCTAAAGCCCAAATGTTTTTTTCTCCCAAAGGGAACCACTTTTGATTTACACAAGTTAACTTCTAATTGATTAGCGGAAGTGTACGTTGCAAGTTGGTTAAGCAACCATTGAAGGCCGATCTTAGTACAACTAAACAAAGCAAGATCATCGGCATAAAGCAGGTGACTGAGCCTAAGGCCACCGATCTTAGGGGGATGAGAATTGACGGCGTCAAGAGATGTTGACATATCAGCAATAAACAAATTGAAAAGAAGAGGAGCAAGTACACAACCCTGTTTCACACAACAAGTGGTCGGAATTTTCCTAGAAAGGGAGCACCCATCACCAAGCTTAATACGGACCCAGGTGTTAGTGTGGAGTTCTATAATAGCACCCAAGAGAACTGGAGGGATACCCCAGCTTTGTAATTTGGCCCATAGACCACTCCGGGGGATCCAATCGAATGCTGCCTTGAAGTCCACAAAACAGCAATTCAACGTCAAGCCTGACGAAACCGCCCTGTCAATCAAAATAGAAAGGGTTAATAAATTGGTTGAGGTACCTGAGCCAGCAGAGAACCCCGTTTGGACTATGGGGATTAAGGCCTTCGATTCAGCCCAAGCTCGAAGATCCTGCAACAAAAGGCTGGAATAAAACTTAGCCTCATTGTCCAGCAGGGCTATCATCCTAAAATTGGCAGGATCTGACCTTGAACCGTTTTTATATAAAGGATGGAGGATGGCGCCACGCCAGTACTCAGGTATTGTTGAGGTTAGGAAGCAGTGTTCGAACAAATGTGAGAGATGATTAGCCCAAACGAGAGAATCCTGTTTAAATAATGCCTGTGGAAGACCATTGGGACCGGAGGCTCCAAGTTCCTAAGCCCTCGAGATGATGTGGGGAAGGCATGATTGGAAGGACTTCCTTACTCCCTGCATGGGGGTTAGAGACCCTGTAGATGAAGGACATGTTTTGAGCAAAGCAGGAGTAGATCTGTGGAATCCCTCATCCAATGGTTCCCCATCCTGCTCACTATCAGAAAAATGGTTGGTCAAATAAGAGGCCCATGCTCCTTCTGGAATGTCAACAACGCCCGTGCCCCTTTGATTACTACCTAGGTTATTAATAAGGGACCAAAATTTGGTGGAGTTTGGATCTTTACTTGCGCTTGAAAGTTTAACCCAAAACTGACTGAGATAGGTCTGATGGTCGTCATAAACAGCCTTCCTATAATCTTTCCTTAATTGTTTATATTCAATGAATAAACACTCAGAATCAGGACTTTTCCTGATTGCCCTTGCTAGCCTATTCCGTGCTTTCTTTAAATTCTTAGTTTCCCTGGAGACAACAAAAGACCGGGGTGGAGCACAATTGCGCGCAGGTTGGTGAAACTTTAACCATAGGAGGCAAGAAAGTTTAACCCATGACTCAATAGGGAACACACAACCCAAACTCTCAGAGTTAAAAAAATTGATACATTCAATCAATATTGTGCCACCAATAGAAGCATTCCATTTTATGCGCTTTAGTGATTCGAAACAAATGCCTCCACCCACAGCCAGCATGGCATCATGAACAGGAAATCTTGATTTAATAAATGCAATTTGTGGACATTGGTCGCTCTCACTCCGAGGGAAAATCTGAAACCTTTCAATGAGAGGAAACAGTTCAATATTACAGATGCTATAATCTAAATAGGAGCAAGTTTGACCATTGGACCTTGTCCACCATGGGGGGGCATCATCACATAAGCGACCATTCAAAACTTTAAAACCCATACTATTAAGATGCATGACTAAGGACTCTGCCAAAGGGCAGTGCAGACAACCCTGGGGCCCTAATTGTTCAGTCAGGAATTAACTGGGGGTTAACACAGTCTGGACCCTCAAGAGCTTCCATTGTAACCTGAAACAGGTTTGTGTTAAAAGCAACAGTTATCAGATAACTAGCACATGGGTAAACCCCAACTAGATTGGCTACAATCTGCACCAATCGCAACAACCTACCCCTTTTTTCATTGGTTCCAGGGGCAATGTAAACATTAATTATTATAAGGGACTGCTGCACAATCCCATTCCTTATGACAATCCCTTGGATTCAATTATCCTCCCAAGTCAGAAGTAGTATACTCCCATCTAATTTAACGTCACATAAATGGCCAGGCCACCCCTGGCACGGCCATTCTCGCTCGTTCTGTGAGCAGATTTCCATATTTTTAAGTACCCTGGCAGTGGACAGCTATGCTCAGCCCAGGTTTCCTGAAGGACAATTACATTGTGACTGTTGAAAAATGTTAAAAGGTCGGCCGAGGCAAACTTATGCGCAACCCCATTAATGTTCCATGAGCATAGGGACAGATGTCCAGAAGTTGGAACAGAATCACCCACCCATAGGGGCCAATGGGGGTGACCGGGCAAAAGAGTGGATGGCAGCCAGTCCCAGTTAGAAGACCCCTTGAAACCAGCGGCAGTAGGGAGAATGCTATTAAAAGTAGAGGAGCCACCTAGGGCACTTTTCAAGATTGAAAATGGTTTCAAAACTGTAGGAGCTGTCAAACATTGAGATTCTGAGGATAACACTGGGTATCCAGGCTCCTTGAAGGGTGTTATTATAATAACCCATGAGCAAAATAAATCTCTCCTAAGGAGAATAGACTGAACTATTGTAGAAGAAATTAGTGTAACCAAAGTAGAGTCACTTGGGTAAGGCCCCCTAGAGTCTAAAAATTCAATGGACACAATGTCCTTAGAACCAATGTAGTTAAGATCCGAAATGGCATTAAGGAGTCTTAAAATATTCCCCCTATTCAATATGTCATGGGGACCCCTGGAGCGATATTCTGGAGTAAATACAAGATTTAGAGTTAAGCTTTCCACTGGGGTCATGGAGGGGTACATGGAAACTGGAGGCTGTGGCTGTTCATCTGCATTCAATGGACCTGCAGAGACCCCCGGGACCTGATTTTCGGTGGAAGCGGTCCGAGGGCTTGATGGCAAGATTGCAGGAAAACTGCTTCTGTTAACAGGTGGCAATTTAAAAAAATTAGAAGAACCAAGGTCCAGAGCATCGCCGTTCATATTCCCATGGGCAATTTTGGATACAGACAGTGTGGTAGCAGGGCAAGCAGAACCTCCGCTACCCCAATATGGGGCTGCCTAAACCAACACACTGCCAGGATTGGCTTTCTCACGCGAAATCAAGTAATCCTTGAGGGGAGAGTCAGTCTCCTGTACAGTTGTTCTCACCGGGGGGGGCGTTAATAGGCAAAGGCTGGCAGGAATTAGGGGGTAAAGCCTCCCTAGGTGCACCTTGAAATTGCAACGGCAGCTGCACCTCAGGATGCCGACAATCGGACGTCAGTCGAGGGTCTTTGAGATGGTTGGCTCCGCTTGCTGTTCCGTTGTTTGTCTTTTTTTTCCCTCTTGCTCAACGGAGGTTGAGCCACAGAGTTGACTCCTGAGGACATTGGTTGAACTAAAGCAGGTTGTACAAAGGTGCAGAGTGGATGAGAAGAGGCAGGCACCGCAAGCTCAGGTGCGGAGGATGGAGGAGACGTAGAGGCGCCCTTGGCCTCGGTGACCAGCTCTAGAGCTCCGGTGACAGCTAACCGAGGAGAGTTGATCGAAGTTACACTCTTGACTGGACAAAATTTGTCTAATTTTTTTGGTTCGGTGGGCCCCCGAACCAAATCAATAGGAGCGCGTAGATTCTACAGGAGTGCCGAGGGCACAGGTGGTGAAGATACTCTTTTAATTTCACATACAACTGAACTTAAAAAGGTACAGAGAGATGACAGACATTCGCTGATTGGGGAACAGCAATATGTCGGTAGGACATAACTGGCGCTTGTCTGTGCTCTGGAAATAATTTTTGATCAATGCCAACTACATAAGAAGCCAGTGTGTTCAGCAGATCAACTTGGATGTTCAGTTTATCAGAACGGTAATTCAGAGCCAGCACAGTCGATTGAAGGGTTTGCAGAAGCTGGGGCCAGGCAGAGCTGGTTTCGGTGAGCATAGGGGGGGGGCACATGATTAGACTCCTTAACAACACCGCTCAAGGAATCAGGTAAAAGACAAGAGAGGTTGAGGAGAGATTGATCGTTGAGTTCACCTTTGATGAACTCGGTTTGGGAACTGAGAGCGGCCCCACTTGAGGACCTTAATGATAATATTGGATGGATACTGCCTGTTTTATTCCGGATCCATTGGGCTGCCGGGAGTCTGGATAGCAGGAAGATGCCCTGGTCCTGCAGGGAATCGTGGCAATCTGCAGTCGGCCACTGATGAAAAGCTGCTTGTTATGCCACTTAGAAAGACGCCCCCTCCCCTGGATTTAAGGAATGATCGCTAGAGATAATAGTTGGAGAGGGTTCATGTTTTAGCGAAGGTGCAGCCCGCCGGTCCACAGGGGGTGATGGATGACTTACTTCACTCTGAGGTGCTAACTGAGCGAAGGCAGGTGAAGCGGGCGAAGCAGGACAGTAAACTTGTGCCACAGTTGTAGAATATCCAAGAGCAGTAGGTAAAGGATCGATGACTGCAGCCTCCGTGAAAGTGCTCTGGCCTAGCTCCGGCTTGATCTCCCCTCCATTGGTCAAGAATTCCAATTTAGGTTTTTTCTTAAAATACGACAGTAGAGAGGATTTACGAAGATCCAGGGAGCGTGGATGAGGCGTAAGAGCAACAGAAGGATAAGGCTTGGGGATCTCAGAGCTGGATAAATCAGCAGCAGATGAAAGGGGTGCAGCTGAAATTGCAGAGGCTGATGCTGACGGTGAAGGCGGAGTGGCGTTGCCCGCATTGACTGCGCGACGGCATTTCTTGCGCTTTTGAGGGGTTAGGTACTTCTTCCTTATTTTGCCAGACCTCATAGTGCAACAGGATCCTGGCCCCTTCCTTGAAGCAAGGTAAACTCCAAGGGAGGGAAATGACGCTCAGCGTAAGTGGACGCTTGAGCTGCGTTTGTTTATGATGACGACGTGCCACTCAAAGATTAACAGACTGGAGCCACAGACTCTTGCGATGTTCTGATGTTGCTCCTATAATGCTCCTGTAATGCACTAAGTGCACCAATAAGGCTCTTGTGTAACTCCTATGCAACTGCACCTGGCAGACCAGGCAATCCTGAAAGTTCCAGGGAGGTCGGTATTGGCCCAGAGATCACTCAAACAGCCACAAGATGAAGCACAGTGGCTGACCCAGCAAAGCCCTGGCAAATCCCCCCCCTCGGGCCCGAGGCTCCCTGCGTAGGTGGGTCAGAGAGCCAGACGAGAGCCAGAGGTGGGCAACAACAGCCCAGGAAGTCAAAAGCAGCCGAGTGGTAAAGGGGGAGATGGGGGAGACAGGCGGCCGAAACCAGCAAACAGCCGCTGAACAGCACTACCCACTACCCAGGTGCGGTGATAGAGATCAAATCTCATGCGGGTGTGAGCTCCTTACTTCCACTTGGTCACTTAGTCCTCGCAGTTGACCCCCCGGTTAGGCTCCGCTTCCAGCTCCAGCTGCAGCAACTGGCGCCCGGCAACTCTGGCAACTCCGGCAACTCCGGCGGCAGCTCAGCTCAGAGGTCGCGGGTGCGAGCTTCTTGCCGCCTCACAGTCCCTCCGTCTGTGGTCTCGTCTCGCATAAACACCAACACTGGCTCCAGCCTCGGCAGCCTCAGCAGCAGCAGCTCCCGGTGTCCGGCGTTTCCAGCAGCCGCGCGGTAACTCAGGCATCCCCTCCTGAGTGACGCGACCTCATGAGTGACGTCAGTACTACTCCTATTGCCACAATTCACTGAAGTCTTCCGGCTGTTTTCTAAAAGGGGTACGGACTCATCTGACAGCACAGTTCATTGTACAGTCACAGTCATTACATCACCTGACATGCTTACACTCATGAAAAGTAACTGTTGATGAGATATTCCCGCAAGCTATCTCCTTCCTCTTCACCACTGTCATCCTCACTTGGCATTTCAGGAGTCTCACCTGGTGGAACTGCAGGCTCCCGCTCTTCTGAGATGTACGGGATATTCCTACGCAGGGCATTGTTGTGGAGCATGCCACAGTGATCCAACACACTTTTCCGGGTGAGTAGAGGAGGGGTCCACTAGTCCGGTCAAGGCACCTAAATCTGGCCTTCAGGAGTCCAAAAGCCCGCTTTACTACCTGCCTTGTTCTTCCAGGGGGTTCATCGAAGCAGACGTCCCCTGGCGTATTTGGATTCCTTAGTGGCATCAACAACCAAGGGCGGTTTGGATGTGCGCGGAGTCTTTGGTTAAGGAATGGAACATATGTGCAACAATGAGTCACTCACTTTATGATTATAGCACCTGACATTGGACACACACAAACAGGACAGCTGTATATTACCAACCAGCTCCTTTCTGGGTACAGTTGTGACATCAGCTGGGGTATGGTGCTGTTCTGCATTATGAAGGAATCATGGGCGGAACCCGGAAAATGGGCACACACATGTGAAATGTAGAGATCCGCCAAACAGATAACTTGCACGTTGATAGAATGGAAGTTCTTTCTGTTGCAGTATACTGTTCATTGGCCTGCGGAGGGATCAAGCTAACATGTGTGCAATCAATGGCCCCCTGCCACATGTGGGATGCATGCAAAACCATAAAAGTCAGCCTTCACATGGGCTAAATCCTCATGTCGAGGAAACCGGATATGGCTGTCCCGGTGTTTCAACATTACTGAGAGGACATCCTTCAACAACAGACTGAACAGAGTTTGAGACATATCAAAAGATAGGGCCACTGTATGTTGGAAGGATCCTGTGGCTAGGAAGTGCAATGCTGGCATGACTTGTACAATGGGTGGTCTGCTGGTTGGATAACTGATAGCTGGCATCAGAACTGGCTCCAGTTGATGACATAAGTCTACTATTGTTTGCCTATTCAGACGGCAGAGCAGTATGACGTGGCATTTTTCCATGGTCTGAAGGTCTGGCAGTGGACGGTAGACAGGAGGTTCTTGCATCCTCCCTTTCCCTGGGTATAACAAGACATGATTTGTAACATTAATCAGCGTGTCCACAGAAACATACATGATGGATGTCAATATCATGTGACACAGCATTTCTGAATGGATAGACATGGCAATCACAGCTCCAATAACACAAGGGTCACATGTGACCCCCATTGTTTTCCACACATGGCCACAACATTTATATGGACCAAACTCAAAGATTTGCAACACAATTGCCCCTCAAAATGTGATTAGATATACCTACTGCCAAAATGACTGCCGGCAGTGGTAGACTGTGCCCCACTGTTTAACGCCATCTGTGCCCTGCAACATACTACAATGGTGTTTGAGTAGCAGGACCTACATGAGAAGGCAGGATAAGCATTTTATGAGGTCAAAACCCCTTTTTTGCAGGTGTGACATGATGCAGTTTATAAAGCCCAATACAGCATTTCAGGCCGCCAAAATGACAGCTGCCTGACCTACTCCACTGGACATTAGGAACCGCTTGCAACTGCCATCTGAAGTTGCCATGGTGGTTGCAACCATGGTGGACATAGACATAGGCTAACTTTGCTGCCAGTGATGGTAGCATGCCAATGGCTGTGTCCACTGGGGGTGACGACCACGTACATGGTAGACGAGACCGCCATGTTCTGCAGATTCACTCACTTGACTCCTGACCAGCAACAACTACATGACCTGAGCTGCTCTGTGCCACCTCTGGGAGCATTCGTATCATGTCAAGCAAGTGATAGGGCCCCTGTCTTCTCTCCAAAGCAGCTGGAGAGGCTAGTTAATGAGGTCCTATCTCTGTATGAACAGTTCTGTGGTTCACCACCCGAGCAGGTAAGTACCTCTTGTGCACACTATTATATGTACTTAATCATCCTTTCCATCGTCAGAGGCTAGAATGTGCCCATGTGTGCCAGTTAGACTACTCGTGTGCCTGTTGTTGCAGTCTGTGTGGCATCAATGGGATGGACAATGTGCAGGTATCGGTGGCCAGCACCATATGTAAAGTTCAGTAACATTGTGTTGTGTGAGGTTTTTGAGGTCCTACATCCTCCTTGTGTTAGATGCACATAACCAGGTAAGGAGACATTATTGCCATCCACTGACATCTCTTTCTTCATGATTGTTGTAAATGTCAGACAACATGTATGTGCCTGACAGCATGAGGTGTGTATGTATGTTGTATGAGTCAGTTGAGTCATGTGAGCAGTGTGTATAGTGCCACAGATCTTTCAAATGACATCTGCCATTACTAAACTGTTGTGTGGAAGGCATACAATGAGTCGCTCTGCCCTTCAGGTTGCCACACACACCACATGGCAAATTGCTGTTGGTTACATGATGTACTGTCATGCATGGAAGTGATGGCAATAAGGCCCGTATTTATACTTTTTTTAGCGCCGCATTTGCGTTGTTTTTTGACGCAAAAACGGCGCAAACTTGCAAAATACCATTGTATTTTGTAGGTTTGCGCCGTTAGCCGTCAAAAAGCGGCGCAAATGCGGCGCTAAAAAAAGTATAAATACGGGCCTAAGTGTCATATAGGTTCTGTCAGCTCAGCCTGCAGAGAGGGCCTGTCAAATGTATCTCCCAGTATGAGACCTAGCCTAGGTGGTGGGAGAGTCACTGTGGCTATTCAACTGTGGCACTGTGCCCACTCTCTATACCCCAGCAGATCCTGTCATGTGGCCAATATGAAGCTCTAGTGGCAAAACCTGCCCGGAATGTCTCATTTCATTGACAAGATAAGGAATGGGGTCAGAGGTTAATTATTAATCAAGTGCATCTGTGCATTTAGCATAATTGTAAATGTGTGTCTTAGATCATGACACACCCCTTACTCCCACAGCTCTGTTGTCCCTTCCCACAGGTCATATTTGTCCAGTGTAGGCGTATTGCATAACTGACAGTCCCACAATACAGACAGTGTCTTGATTCCTGGGAGCCCATGATATGTGGCTCAGTAGCTTGGTCAAATAGCAGAAACTATACAATGCATGCCTCTGTTTGTTTGATGCCATCTCTGTAGGATGGACACACATGTCCAAAGGAATGTTCTATCATACAGGTACATAACACAGAACCCAACCCCTGAAGTGGCATGAGTCTGCATTTGTTAGGCCACATGTCCACACATGGACAAGGAAGACACTTTCTGTACCCATCCCCTTGATTGTTACTGATGTGTAATATTGAAGTTTGTACTCTGGCAGTTCCCTGTAGGGACTGCATTTAGTGAGTCATTCTCACAGAGTGTGAATGTGTTGGTCCATTGATAACTAAGGAGTTTACCCTTCAGAAGCCATATAGGTGTGTAGTGTCTCATAGTGGCACACATCACAGTACAGGTTGCTAGAGCATATGCTGCCCAATTAAGCTTGCTTAGTCATTGTAGGCCATGAGCAGGGTAGTGGGTTATTCTGCAGATGGAAACATATATGTCTCTAGTCATGTCCTGTACTTATTGGCTTGTGTGTTTCATATTTGGGGAGTAGTGACAAATAGAAATACCCTAGCTTGATATTACTGACATGTATGTGACTCAACAATTTGTGATGAAACTTGTGATTATATTCTCTGGATTTCTCTTTTACATCCATGCAGGTCAATGAACATCAAAAGAAGAAACTATGGAGAACCATAGCCAATAAGGTGCAGACCCTGAGGGTCCACAGCTGGCTGAGCACCCACTGCAGGAAAAGGTGGGAGGACCTGAGATGCTGGGCCTAGAAAATCACAGCGGCCCAACTGAGGCTGTCATTCCATCGTGGTTGGGTGACTGTCGGACTATGAGCCCCCTAATAACCCACATTCCGGTGGTGGCCTACGCAGACCTTGATGGGCGTTTGAGGACAGCATAGCAGCCACAAGGGGGTGTGTACAGGGCATATTCCTGCCTGTCACATTGCCAAGTGAATGACAGCTCTCCCTGACAATTAGGGATGAGCCATGTGTAACACAGTAGATGAGTGATTGTTTGTGTAGACATGTCATGTGTTGTATTTTGATGTGCCTTGCCTGTTGGCCCAGGGACATAGGACACACTGTGCACAATCCACAATCTTGCTCTCCTGGGACGACATATGGCTGTGTACAGTGATCAATCAAGTACTGTTTGTTGTGGAGTGTGTACATTTATGCAACAGACCACTATTCCTCAATGTTACAGGCCAAAGGTAAGGAAGTGTTGTACCACTGTCCTCAGCCAGGTGTCTGGGAAAATGAGTATATTGGCATCTTCTACCCAGAGGCTAGTTCTCTTCAGCGTATGACGGGTGCTGCTGCCTCACTACAGTCTGTAATGTGAAGATGGCCATCATACATGTGACAGAACAAACATTGTACTTTGGATGCAGCTACAGACCAATACTTTCCCTTGGTAAGTGGGGAACGTCCATTGACATGATTTATGTGCCATCTATATTGCCAAGATTCCTTGTGCGTACGTGTCAGCATGTGTCCCTTTCTCATTAGCAAAACATTTGTAGGCTGCTGTTTCATGCATGGTCTACCTGTTTTGATGAGATGATGTCCGTATTCCCTCACACATAGATACATGGCAACCTGTGTGTGGAATAAGCCATTTACAAAGGGGGTATATTTCATGTTGTGCCACATACAGCAGTGTGTCACCATTATTTATTGGCGGACACATCCCCTTATGCATCATAGGATGTCATTTGACATGTACAGCTGCAGTAGCAATGAGGGCCATGACATGCAGACCTAAAGTTTTGAGTCACAATGTGCATTTGGTTAAGGTTTGTAACCTGACTGTTGGCATGTATTATGAAGTGACTTTCCGTTATGTTGAAATCACATGTGTTTGGATACAAGCATTCATCCATAGACAGACATCTGGTTCTGCATGACCATAATGGAGATAATGATATAGCCTCTAATTGGGCAACATGTTGAAGGCCTTCACCAAGTACTTGTAAAATCTCCAAGCCTCTCCAACAACAAAGGGACTAATGGTGTCTACTGATGCACTCAGAGTATGTCATTGTAAGGGGTGCCAGACATCAGTGGTGACTAGCCTGGGGCTTGCTGATTCATTGTGTTGTGGATTTTGGGGACATCTCTCTCTTACATATTGCACATGATATCTACAGTGTTCATTTACATGACACATGTGTGGACTATCTGAGCAACATTAGTACTACCTCTATGACTCCATTGGAACAAATATCACTTGGTGAAGTGTGCATTGTTCAACTGCTTCCAATGTGACATGAGTATGTCTATGTCACATTTTCCAGGCTCAACATGGCAGGATTTTGGAGCATCATTTCTTATTGTTGGGTCACAAATAGATGTGTGCATGACCTTGTGTGGGATTTGTGGAAATAGACTTGGCATTGGCCTACTATTGTATGACAACAGGTAACTGCGGTATGCTCCATGGGGCAAAGGTTTCAGAGTGATGAGGTCTTCTGCTAGTTGAATGTTTATTGTGATTGCACAACTTCCGCCATGCAATTGTAGTTGTCTGAGATCCTGATTTTCCTGTGGGCAACTGTTAACAGTTCAGATTGTATGCATGCATATAGTATGGCACATGTATGGTCCACTTAGGTGGAGTTTGTTGCTGGGGCCTACTTGACATCATGGTAATGTTTCCTAATCAGGGCTGTTGTTCAAGTGTGATCATGGACATGTGATGCCCCTATTACCCTTTTGTATTTGTGGCATCAGCCCAGGAAAACGAAGGAGACAGGGCACAGCTGAGTGGGGACGCATCTGGCCATGTGACCTCGGGTCAAAATACCATGGACACAGAGGGACCTAGTTACCCTGAAGGGGAAGGGAGTGCCACAAGGGAGACCTGAACATCATCTTAATCGTCAGAATCTTCCTCCACTGGACACTCCCTAATGGTGGTGGACCCATCGGGGCATACCCCTGTACCATCTTTGTCCGCCACCCCTGTTCTTTCACCTCTCTCCCTGTTGCTCCCCACCAAGTTGGCCGTGCCCTCTCACCCAAGAGGGTGAACATCTCCTTTGCTGTAGATACCTCTGCCCCAGTTCCTGTTACTCCTGCTGCCCTCAGTGAGAAGGCTATTGACCTTATGAGGAGTATCTCTGTGGGTTAGACAGCCATTGTGAATGCAACCCCGAGATTGGCAACCCATCTGCAGCAAACTAATGCATTCTTGGAAGGCATTCATGGTGCAATGTCTGGCCTACATAGATCTTTTCAGGCTCTGGCCTCCACACTGACTCAAGCCAGTCACCCCCACCTTCTGCCCCTCCCCCATCTCCCTCTTCCCAATCCAAATCCCCCATTCCCTTACCTACCCAAAGCACACAGACCGATCCGCAGGCACCCACCTCAACACACAACAGAAGCAAACACAGACGCAGGCACCGCAAAACACACCAGCACCCAAGCAAACAACAGACACCCACGGACCACTTCTCCAGTCACCCCCACCACTCCCACTAGCCCAGGCACAACATCAAGCACACCCACAGGTACCACCACAACAGTCAGTGGCACAGCCAGTACACCCACAGACACCATCCCAATAGACACACAGAATTCACCACATCCAGCATACCTGCAGACATCACCCCACCAGACACATACACAGCCACCACTCCATCCCCAGCACCTCTACCTCACAGCCCCCAAGACACTCAAACATACACATTCACCCATGCAACAGACACCACCCAAACACAAGCATACCTCCCACATGCACACAACCATGATATCCACTCCAACACAGCAAACAACTCCTTTGATCTCCAAATCCCTACCCCTTCTGCTGACTGTCTTTGTGTGCCTAAGAAAGTTTTTTGTTTGACCTTGACCTTTATCCTGTTCCCTCCACCCTCCATCCCAACCCCTCCCTTCCACCTCCAAGTCATCCCCTGTCATACCTGCCTACCTGCCTCCCCTACTTCCCAAGAAGCAGTCCACACCTCCCAAAACCAAACTCACCCATCCTAAATCTGACATCCCACCCCCAAAGATGAAACCTGAGGTTCCTGCCTGCCCACTTGATGCCCCTTCCTGTGGAGGTTCCCTGGCAGTTAGGAGTCAAGTGACAGCACAGTGATGTGCCTGTGCGGAACCAAATGGACTGGCCAATGACCTTGGACTTTAAAGATGAAAAAAACTTTTTGAGGGGTATACATTTGTCCTGCAATTCCTTTTTTACCTTTATGTTGTTCCTGAGTGACGTGTGTTGTCTATCTACAGTTGTGTGTGTTTCAGCCTGCTTGCTGATCCATTTGCAGTTTGTAGTATCTGACTTTGTGGGCAGTGCTGATGTCTCCCAAGACAAGAGTATATGTTGACTGTATGGATATGTGGGTGTAAATGCACTGGTGGTGTCATGACATTGTGTACTGTTTAGTATGGTAAGTATTTCATCTTGTGATGTCCATGTATGGTGTCAGAAGTGTCCACCTGATATGGATTATGTATTCATCTAATATGTGGCAGATTGAGGGCCGTATTTATACTCCGTTTGCGCCGAATTTGCGTCGTTTTTTTCGACGCAAATTCGACGCTAAACTAACGCCAACTAACGCCATATTTATACTATGGCGTTAGAGGCGTATAGCGCCAAAGTTCCCGGAATGTGCGTCATTTTTTAGCGTGAACCCCTTCCTTGCGTTAATGATATGCAAGGGAGGCGTTCCCGTCTAAAAAATGACTCCCAGGCCTTTACGTGGTATTTATACTCCCGGGCAAAAGAGACGCCCGGGAGTGGGCGTGGCTAAAAACGGCGCATTTGCGCCGCTTTTTAACGCCTGGGTCAGGCATGGCGTTAAGGGACAAGTGGGCTCAAAATGAGCCCAGAGTGCCCTCCCCTGCCCCCAGGGACCCCCCCTGCCACCCTTGCCCACCCCAGGAGGACACCCAAGGCTGGAGGGACCCACCCCAGGGACATTCAGGTAAGTTCAGGTAAGTATTTTTTTTTTTTTTTTAATAATTATTTTTGGCATAGGGGGGCCTGATTTGTGCCCCCCTACATGCCACTATGCCCAATGACCATGCCCAGGGGACAGAAGTCCCCTGGGCATGGCCATTGGGCAAGGGGGCATGACTCCTATCTTTACAATGATAGGAGTCATGTTGATGGGGGATGGGCGTCGAAAATAAATGGCGCAAGTCGGGTTACGATGATTTTTTCGACGTAACCTGACTTGCCCCATTTTAAGACGCCCATGCGCCATTTTCCCCCTACGCCGGCGCTGCCTGGTGTACGTGGTTTTTCTCGCGCACACCAGGCAGCGCCGGTCTGCTTCCGCCGGCTAACGCCATTCAATAAATACGGCGCCCGCATGGCGCTTCAGAATGGCGTTAGCCGGCGCAAAACTTTTTGACGCTAAACTGCGTTAGCGCAGTTTAGCGTCAAAAAGTATAAATATGGGCCTGAGTTTTGTTTGTGCAGACATGGTGTGTGTTCAGTTGTGCTACCTTTGTTTGCATTTGACTATACATGTGTCCATTTAGCTATCTATACCTTGCAGCTACTTCATGTAGAGGGATGTTCTGTGCAGTTGGAATTGTATGTGCTTTGATTGTCCCTGAAATACGTGTGGGGCCAGGTCCTGTGCAGATGTTGTTTAATGGGCATGTGCAAAGTTTGAAGTGCCGCCCGTGCAGCCTCTTACCCTGAGTGTGCCTGTTGCCCCCATCTCTATTGTGAAGGTATAGTTTGCATAGTGATCTTTGTGTATTTGTCTCTCTGTCTATTGTGCATCTCATTGTCCTTCCATTGTGTTGCAATGTGGGCGATGTGTGTGTCCATTGCAGGGCTATTTACTGGGAGTGGTGTTTGTGTTCCATGCAAACATCCATATATATGTGTGTTGAATGTGACGACAGTCCATGGCATGTGTGCAATGTGAGTGTGTGAGTTCTATTTGTGGATGTGATGTTGGTTGTTGGTGTTGTGTGAGCAATGTTGTGTACACTTCACTGTCCATGTGCCTGAGGTGAGCAGATGTGTGTTTTTGTGTAGTGTTGCAGTGTAGTGTGAATGACCTGCCCAAAGGGGGCATATTGTGACTGGGCATGTGTCCTTCTTTGTGTCTCTGATGTGGGACACGACAATGGTACTTGGTGCCCGTAGCGTGACCCCCATATGATGTGGCTGACGGTGAGATAATTTCTTGTTGAGTGTACTGACACAGGTAGGTGTGTCTACTTATGGTTGGTTGCACCCATGGCGGCATTGGCTTTTCTGCACCTTTGATTATCATCAGCAGCTGCAAGACGTGTGTGATGGTCTCCATGGCGGCATCGGACGTGTGAGGCTGCCTGCCAGTGAGTGTCTCCCTTTATACTCCTCATTTCCACCTGCTGAGATGTGGTGGTTGGACCGCCATGGTCACATTGGTGGTGTGCAGCTTCATATTGTGTCCGGCGGCAACACAGGCTCCACCGGCCTGTTTGCACAGCTTTGTGACTCCGGTGGTCTGTGCTGCCTGGCGGTGCTGTCATGACTGCAGCAGTCTTTGCTCTATAGGCCTGAATGACTCGTAATATGGCTGTCCAACTACCAACCCGACTGCGGTCAGACCTCAAATGCCACTATGGTGGTCTGTGGACTGCCAAACTAGTCAAAGGTCTATTGATCCCTTTCCAAGTGATATAACCTTAGTAGTCATTTTTGTAGTAGCTCAAGCTAGTCAAGACAAACGTATCATAAGTTAATACTTACTTTTAGCAAATCACTGTCCTGTAAGTGGAAAACCTATTGGAAAGCCATCTCTCAAAGGGAGTACGTTTTTTTAAACCTCCTCTTCCAAAATACAGTCCATTGCTGGATGTTCATTTAATTGTTAATATGTGTATTGGTTAGTCTAATGATTCAAATTCATCTCTAGTTGTAATTGATTCTAATTGATCTCAACTAAATTGGCTAATGTGCTTAGTACCCTTCAACCAACATTTAGATACCAAAGCTCTAAGTATTTCAGTTAGGCATTTCACACCTAATGGAGGGTTTTTTAATATTTAAAAGAAAATTAAAGCAAATTGAGTTCAGTCTTTTATCCTTAATTTCCTAACAAGCCACATCTATGTGCAGGCAATTGTCTAAAAGTGTGCAAAAAAAGACCAGCCACTTCAGAACGTTCTCAGATACTCAACTCCTATTTTATTTTTTTCTCAGAAAGCCTCATACACCAGTCTCTTCTATTTTAGGGACATGGGATAAATAGAGAATGTTTTTAATGGGTATTGACACTTCCATTTGTGGCGCACTTTCCTCCAGAGTAGCTAAGGCATTTAAAGTTTCTTGGGCCGCTTCAAAGCTAGAGGACTTTACAAAATCGGCAGATTGATCCAGTGATAAAAATGTTCATAACTTTTATTGCAAACATGTCACTGCACCTATTTCTTCAGTAGTTAACCTGCTTTAAACAGGCATAACATGAGTATGGTCATGCATTAAAATATAGATTTTCCTAGTATTTAATGAAGGAAAGCCTAACTTTTATTAAAGGCATGGAGTATTAACCCACCAAATTCTTCTAATGAGTAATACTTTGTTTCCCTCCCTTGTGCTGTACCAGCCAACCAAACAAATGCAAGTTCATAAGAGGTTTTCAGATTTCTTTAATATTGCATGGAATGTTTCCTCAAGATGTAATTTTACCAATCACTGTTGGACTTGGCCCTTTCTGCAGGGTCATCCCCAAACTTTTTGCCTTCACCCTCCTACATTCTGTGCCGGTTTTTGTTGGCTTTTAGGGCATTATGCACTTTACCACTGCTAACCTGTGCTAAAGTTCTTTTGCTCTCTCGTTTAAACATGGTAAAATTTGTTTACACCTAATTAACACATTTAAACACCTTGGAAGTCCCTAGTAAATCAGTGCTGCTTTCATCCAGGACCTTTGAAATTAAATGCTACTATTGATCCTGCAGCACTAATTGTGCTACCCGACTTAAGTCTTAAATAGTCTCTGAAACATGTATCCACCTGCAATTGCAGCCTGGTTGTGCATTTTTTAATTGCCAATTTGACTTGGTAAAATAAACGTTTTGCCAGGCCCAATCCTTCCTTTTTAACACTTTTAAGTCAGCCTTAGGGTAGGCCCTAAACATCCCACAGGGCAGGGGCATGTACTTTTAAATTTTACATGTCCTGGTAGTGACAAACTCTTTAATTCTTTTTTCACTACAGCATGGCCTACCTCCCACATAGGATAAGTTTGGGTTACCTTATCACATTTACAAAGTGATACATTTTGATTGGTAGCAGGTAGGACAGTCATGTTTGGTGCCTAAGTAATCATAATTTAAACCCCTTTTTAATATTAAAGTTGGATTTTAAGTCACAATTATGAAAATGCTACTTTTAGAAAGTTGACATATTCTTGTCCTAACCATTTGGTGCATGCAGCCTGTATCCCAGGTCACATGATTAGGTGTAGCTGGCAGTTGTTTTTTGTGTATTTCTCCCAGACAGTGAAACAAAGCAGGAATAGCTGTTAGCAGGATGAGCCATCTCAGTCAGGGTAAGAGGGAGGAGCTGTCACCTACCAAACTTCCACAACACACAGAATATGTCTCAACATACTCACAAATGGTTTTACACCAGACTATTGTGCTCCCAGACAATCTGGGGCCAGGGCAGGGAGGAAGAAAACTCCAGACACTTCTGTGTGGGGAGGTCTCTAGAATCTAGAATCGTCTTACCCTTCAAAGAAAATTGGACCCTCACACCTATTCTTCAGTTCTTTGGAAGACACAGAAGAAGAACTGCTCTGTTTCAAGAAAGACTGCTACTCTGCTTCCCCGCTACTCGACTGCCCTTCTGTCCTACTGACCTGCTGCCTAAAGTAGAAGGACTAGACCTGCACCTTGAACCTAGGGCCACATGAGTGACTCCACAGGCTAGTTGGCTGGTCTTCTGTTCAGAGTCTCAGGGACATAAAAAGCTCTAAACATCTTGAACCCTTCACCTGGACTGTGCCTGCTGTGAGTCCTAACCCTCCAAGTGGTGCCGCTTTAATCCTAGAAACTTGGAATTGGGCATAAAGGTGCTCTGCCAGTTCCGCTGTCGTCTTCAGCAGAACCAGAGCAGTGCAAAGCAACTCCTTTCAGCTCTGTACTGGAACCACCTCTACTGTGAAAAAGGAATTTGGCCCTTTATATCGAGCACCGGTTCCAGTCCTGGGAATACGCAGTACCAGAACTGTCATTCTACCACCGCTGCCTGGTTCTAAAGAAAAAACGCTTTGTTTCAGTTGACAATATCAAGTTACACCATGTGGCCAGTCCTACGCAATAGACCATGAGGAATCCTGAGCAGTTCCTGAACCCCTCTCACTGCTAGTCAGGATGTGACACTCCAAAATGTAACCTACAGTGATGAGACTTCCCCGAGCTTGGTGAAGTTGGAAAATGAACTTTCATTAGTACCTGTCTCTACATCTATGACAAGAAATATCCAAAGTTCTGAGCAATATTACTCCGATTCGACACAAACAGATGGAATTGTTTACTGTGAACAACCAAGAGATACATCTGCTAGCTCTCTTTCTTCAACACCAGCTCCAGTGTTTGCACAAACTACTTCTGTATATTTCACTAGCATCAACGATTATTTTTCAAACTCTTCTGCATCTTCATTTTCACCTGTAATAAGAGTATGTAAGCTATTCAGTTGGCTTAAAACTAACTATCAGATTTGTCCATGGAATTATGGATGGGTACTGTTAACTGTGCTTGCCTTCCCTCTTTGGATTGGTATTGCCTTCCATCTTTGGATTGGTTTTGTCATTGTTTTCATTCTACTTATACATGGTCATTATCTTCCTGAACTGCTCTGCGGTTGAACTGGTGGATGAGGTTTTAAAGCCTCATCTGTCCTCACCTAACGTCCGCAGTGACTTTTCCTTAGTGATGAACATTTCAGCTAAACTGATTACTGATAGAATTGTTTAGGATAAAGTATCATAGAATATTAGGACCAATGGAGATGATTCAAAAGTCTCTATGAATGATATAATAATACTTAGGGTGGTTTCTGATGATTGGCATGTGAAGACAGTTGATTCTATGCTTTCTGGGCTTGAATATTATACTGTGTTTGAGAGTACAGATATATACCAAACTAAATTAAAGTTAAATGTTCTGTTACTATCATTACGGACACTATTTCATACATAAAGCCAGCACCACGAAAAGTGTCTACAATTACACACAATGGGAACATTGTCCAACTCCACAAATGAGGATTTCTAAAACGTGTGTAGAAAATTTTGCATATATTTCTTGGCATAATGTCTCAAATGCTGAGTCTTATTATCTTAAGTTGCCTCTCATGAATTTTTAAAATGTCCTGTTAACAAATACCAAATTAATCTATTCTGAGTCCTTTGTTTTCCCGTTTGACTATTGAAGACTATGAATATTGGTTGAAGTCAATTGACTTAAAGAGTGTGTGGGGAACTAGAAATTGGCAAATACAGGGATGGGAAGCTTTGTTTAGAGCATGCCTCATTCTGTTGCAAATTATATTCTTAAATTAAACTGTACAACAAACAAGTTATTTTAGCTTAGCAAAAATTAAGGAATTGAATGCACCCAGTATACCATCACCAGCTAGATTTAACAAATGGCAAAAGATTTTAAATGTCACTGAAGAACAGCTTGACGGTGGGTCCGAAATGGAACATTTAACTCAACACTTTCAGGTCCACACAGGTAGCTATTGCGGGCAGTGAACACAAATGATGTCAACTGCACTTTGTGAACTTCACAGTGGGTTTTACAGTGAGCTGACCTGACCCTAGTTGCATATCATCACAACACTCCGATATTGTCACCACATATAGCGTGGGCAAATTATGACAACAATGGTAGAAATCGTCTACATTGACAGCCGTTAAAGAACACCTTAGTCTCATGTCAGAAATCACAGATTCACAAGATTTCTTGTTAGGGCCTAGAAACCACACAAAAAGCACTTCTTATATGCTATAAGTAACAGAATATGGAAACTTTCACAAAAAAGAAGCCACTGCCCGGTTAAGGCAAATAGATCACGAAAACCTAAGGAAAGTTCTAGCCGTCATTTAATAAGGGTATGAACACTTTGTCCAACTGCATTTACACCCTGAATAACATTGTTTCATCTGCAATTCACACCATACAAAATGACGTAATTTTTACAACATGGACAGTGTCCGCTTAGGTCCATTATGCAGTTAGGTTGGACATTTTGAGTTTTGAAAAGTGGTTGCATGCGCTGGCAACACGTCAGCTCCAGGGAATTGTTTGCCATGTTTAATCTGAAGCAACAGATTAAATGCCCTCTCATCTTGCTTCGTTTCACTTTTATTATTTTAGCAAAGCTTCATTTTAGTGGAGACGTTTTTCATTCTTCTATCAGTTGCCCTTCCACGCAGAATTTGTTAATTATTTCTTTGCATGACATTTTCATCCTGTGCTCACCCCAAGGCTATACATGATATTTATTGGGCATTGCTGGTCCAAAGAGGACATTGTCTGCCCTACACAGAAAAATGTGTGTTGTCACATCAGGATAGTTCTTAGAATAACAGATATGTTATTATCAAACATCGCACTGCCCACACCATCTTAGGGGACATTCCAGCCAGCTTGCCATCTCAGACTGCTCGACGTCACAGTTTCTGCGGAAACCCTTTTGTTCCTCTTTGTCTACGCAGGAGGACTCCCAGAAGACTAACAGACCTTTTCTTCACCTCTGAACGCAGGTATGGGGTTTAGGCTTCCTTCTTGGGACAAGAAAGCAACTGCTACTTGCTCTTATTTAGAAACTTAGTAGTTTAGGTAGGGATGTTAGACATGCTATTGCAACTATAGGGTGGGACTCTTCTTGTGTTTCACTTTCCTGATCACTGCTATAATAATGCTGTGTTTCATTATCCTCATAATCGCATTTCATGCCCTTTTATATAGAATGCAGTTGCTTCAATAAAAACCTATTGAACCTATTGCTTCTGTTTTGTCTTTGCATGTATGAGCCTTGTATAACTGTTCCACCACGTCTTCCCTGAAGAGTCTGAGAGTCATGCCATAGGCTACTACAAATCACTCTTACCTATGGTACTGGTGAGGTGCTGCTAGCTAGCCAGAGGTGTTGGGCCGACAGCTGCTGCACAGTGTGGAATCAGACTCAGTCCCCCATTCTCGGTGGTGCTGCTGCCCAAAATCCAGCAGTCTTGTTACTACAACTGGAGTCTACAACACACACTACAATATAACTACTGGTGTCCCACTGCAGCAAAATAGAGTTGCAGGAATGTAGTGTACACTGCCAGAAGAACCTGTTGTACACAAGTAGTAATTACTGTGCTTGGAAGGGACCACACATTTTTCCTGCATTGTGGCTGGCCAGGCCAAACTGTGTGTTCTGATGTGGGCTTGTTGGCTTGCCCTCTGTTCTCTGTGGAGGTTTCAGGGACAGCAAAGTCCTACAGCAAGGGACCTACACCTTCTACCTGTGTCATCTGGAAAGCAGTGCCCTTTTAAGCGCCTACATCATCTGTTGGATGTCACCTGGTAGAAGCATTGTGGGCGTGGAACCAAGTATTGCGCCTGGAGACAATATTTCCCTGGTGCGTAGCCTTCAAAGTCCTGCCCTCATTCAAGAAGTGTAGCCCTTAATGGTGGGGACATGACACACAGATGCATCTGGTTGTTAGTTAGTAGTATCACTGGTTGTGACCCTTGGAGGTGGGGCATACCAGGAGCAGTGTCGCATTCCAATTCATGTGGCACCGCTGAACTTGCATCTCTGTGTGTGTGACCAGATTTGTCTGGTGCAACTCAGGTCATCACGCATCAGATATTGTCCCTCATTCTAGAGAGGCACAGCATTAATAACTTTCTGTGTGTGATCGGATTCGCCTGGTGCGACTCAAGTCATCGCCCACCAGATGTTGTGCCTCATTCCAGGACGGAGTGGATTTGGTAATTCTATGTGTGCAACTGGGACTGTGTGGGGCGACCAAAGTCATCGTGCCCCAGACGTTGTGCCTCCCACTAGGGAGGTGCAGGTTTGGTAACCATCTGTATACCGGAGCGCCTGGCTTGCTGGACACCACTGTGAATAGCGTGCGTCCCAGAGTAACCCTCCCCCCGATTTAGGTAGACCAAGGCCCGTACCAGAAGGCATGGTGTGCAGCCCCCTGAGTGATCTCCCTTTGTGAGGGGTTGGGTACTAGAAACTGGTTTGAGAGTGGGGAATTTTTTTTACCCAAGTAGGGGTCTGTGAGTGCAGTGACCACTAGCCTGCCTGATATCATCACACTGAATTAGGGTGCTTGGAGTGAGTGTGAGCGAGTGCATGTTATACTAGTCTGCCTGATATCTGTGTCACCGCATAGCGGTAGAGAGTGAGTGAGCGGGAGCTACCGCCTGTGCTTGACTACACCACACAGTGGTGTGGCGTACATGTTGTTTTCTGGTTTGAGAACTATCACAGTTGACATTTGGGCTTTTCCTGTGCGTCCTAGGCCGTGGAACTATCTAACTGTACACATTGCTGATATCGTTGTGCACCGGGGTGCATCTTGGAACTGTGTGACATTTTGTTTGGGAAATTGCTAGAGGGGGTCTCCTGCTGACAGAGTATTGGCACCGCATGCGGGTTCTGGGACGGAAAGTATTATTTTTCTCATGTGTACATATTTACACTGTCATTTTAACAAAGTTGGGTCAAGTATTGCTTGTGGTGTTTCTAAATGTGATTTATGACAAATTCTACATGATGTTCATGTTGTTGTGTTCATGTTGTGGGTGTTGAATCCAAACTTTATTTACATACACCTCATGAGAAGTCTCTTTTATAATGGTGTATTTATTGTGTGGTAGTGCTGTGCCAATGCTTTACACATTGTCCCTGTGATAAGCCTGACTGCTCTGTGCCAAGCTAACCAAGGGTTAGCACAGGTTATAAAGTGAATGTAATAACCCACCCCTGACAGGAGTGGTATGTTCTGCCTGGGTAGGGCTCGCCAAAGCCGACCAGACCGTACTGCATCCAACACATGGTATATGGGAGGAGACAGTAGATATTCTGGACACAATATTCATATCCTTGATTCAGTGTAGTGGGTGTATGGAAAGAGACAGTGACTGTGACAAAATGTCATTTCTGATATAGTATTGATAGATAATTGTTTACAAATGGATCACTAATGGTTCTCGACACAAGTGGCCATTAATGGCATGTGGCAGAGATGATGTGTGGGGTGGGGTAATGCATGACAAAATGCTGATCCTTCCATAATGGAGGCAATTATTGCCATATGTGGAGGTATCCACTGCACATTCTGAAATAATGGGATCAACTCCTGCGGTGCCCTCCACTCCTCCATGCTTTCTCAGTGGCAGTCAACATTTATCATATCGAGTACAGCAAAGAGCTCTGCAATGCATTGGGAGGAGGTACAATCAATACTAAAATGTTTGATTGTGCTTTCTTGAAACACCATGTTGTTCCAACTCCAGGTTCTAGGTGCAGAAACATACCCTAGTCCGTCTGCCTCCCCCGCCCCACTGCCATGAACTCCAACTACTCAGATGGCCAACGGACCCACCTGCATCACTCCGTAATAAGTAACACCACACATCACCTCACCACTCGCACCCCACCCCAGTTATATTGCCCTCCTACTGTCCCAACCTTTATGCCCCACAGCTTACATCTCTAATTTCCTCCCTCCCCTCGGGGGACACCCTCAAAGGCATCACATGTCTCACATTATAACTCACTAATCTATCATACCATGCACCGCAGGTTAGACCGTGATGTCCCAATACATGAGCAGGAGCATGGCAACCACATCCTGGTGAGTAAATTATACTACTGTCAGCAAACCCCTATTCTGCTTCACTCAACAACCTGGGCCATTTAGATCCTTACATCTCTCCCTGCACTACATACAACAGTCCCTTACCACCTATCCTGCTCCTCGCCACTTCATATACTCACTTTATTCCTGCTATTTACTTTTTTTTTTCTTTATTGTAATAAAGCTGTTTGGTTAATGCAACCATTTCAGTCCATGCTTTCCTGACTGTAAATACTGAAACAATTGTCTCAACGTTAAAACCCAATAAAAATCTTTTTTTTTTAAATGGGGTCAACTCAGGCTTCAGGTGTGGACCTGGTTGTGGGGCAAACATTTAGTTGAGAGTCAAACCATACCACCATTTTTTTACTGAGGTTGTTTGTTTTTGTAAGTATCTGCAGGTTATTTAATACTGTTTTGAATGGCACTTAGGCGGTCATTCTGACCTTGGCGGACGGCGGAGGCCGTCCGCCAAGGTACCACCGTCAGAACACCGCACCGCGGTCGAAAGACCGTGGCGGTGATTCTGACATTTGCCCTGGGCTGGCGGGCGGCCGCCAAAAGACTGCCCGCCAGCCCAGGGCAAATCAACCTTCCCACTAGGATGCCGGCTCAGAATTGAGCCGGCGGAGTGGGAAGGTGCGACGGGTGCAGTTGCACCCGTCGCGTATTTCAGTGTCTGCTAGGCAGACACTGAAATACTTTTTGGGGCCCTCTTACGGGGGCCCCTGCCGTGCCCATGCCATTGGCATGGGCACAGCAGGGGCCCCCAGGGGCCCGCGGCACCCCCTACCGCCATCCTGTTCATGGCGGGCGAACCGCCATGAACAGGATGGCGGTAGGGGGTGTCAGAATCCCCACGCTCCGCCGCCATGGAGGACTCTGACGGGCAGCGGAAAGTCGGCGGTACACCGCCGACTTTCCGCGGCTGTACCGCCGCGGTCAGAATGCCCGGCGGAGCACCGCCAGCCTGTTGGCGGTGCTACCGCCGACCTCCGCCCTGGCGGTAATTACCGCCAGGGTGAGAATGAGGCCCTTAATGTTTCTACACTGATAATCTGATAGATCAAATGGTCTATATCAAGCATATCATATGAGGGTGGAAGACAAAGGTACCATAAAATTGCGATGTGCCCATGGCAAAATGTAAAGTGTTATTAGAGGCAAATTATGCCAATGGAATTAACTTGCTTCATTTGGATGGGTGATCCAAAAATCCATATAAGGTACTGTTCAATTATCTATTTCAGCCTCTCAGTCTTCCTATCAGTCTGGGGTGGTAGCTCATAGATTTATAAAGATCAGTACATATTCTATGCATTAGTTAATTCCAAAAAAGAGCAACAAACAACTAATCGTGATCCGGGACTATTGTAAGAGCAAGCTCATAAAGTCAAGTTATGTTTTCTAAGAAACTAGTAGAAAGTTCTAATCCCATGGGCAATTTTTTGAGGGGATAAAGTTTTCTAATTTTGTAAAATAGCCCTCTACTTCCAAAAAGATATTGCACTGGTGAAAGAAAACAGACAAATCCGGGAAAGCTCATAGAAGTCTAACACGTCTAATTGAAAATATTATTTTAATTGTGATGCGCAAACTTGTTTGGATGGTGATGAACTGGTACTAAATTTAGAGTACAAATCTACTGAATTTAGCACATAATGCTAAATACAGTACTTCACATATTTCTTAATGCTCTTAAATGCAGTAAGTGGAGGAGAGAACACATAATAACAGCAAAACTCAAGATAGACACTAACAAGTACGTGCCTAAATTTTCACATGGGAAGAATTTGAGAAGACCCTGAGAAGAAGAAGCAGTGGAGTTTGATAGACAGCTGACTACTTATTCCACAGTTCTTGCTTGGCCTTGTCAACTTTAGTCATTCTGGGTAAATGTATAATGTATAACAATGAAATACAGAACGGCTATATGTTTAAACTACATGTTAATTTGCAATAATGCAAAAGGCTTTGTATTACTTCTTGCATGTAAAACAACAATTTCAGTTGTGTTAATATATAAGTGATGAAGTACCCCATGCCATGCATTATAGGGATATTGCAAGTAACCAAAAGGGTCCATAACCATATGGAGGAACGAGGCAGAAGACTGAGTTCCTTTATAAGGTTATGGAACTCTGAGGTGATTTGCAGTATCCTTATCATGTGAACCAGGGGCTACTTTATGCCATATAACACATGGCCACACCATCACCTTTGCCACAAACTACTTAAAACCTTGGTGCATAGCCCTTTCATATGAAAGAGCAAGCATGTTTGCAAACAAAAAAAAGTCTGCATTAGCTGGGAATGTGTAGAAATATGAAGAAAGATTCTAGCTTTTCTCTATATATGGAGTGCAAAAAATAAATGTATTTTCTCTTCTTGTCATTGTAAGCTATTATAATAGAGAAATAAAATCAGTGTTTTATTTATTGCTTTGCACAGCTGCTTTAATCATGCTGCATGACCTCACCTGCCTTTCACCTCAGCTGCTTGGCTCTGACAGCAGGGATTGTCGGCGACTTGGTGCATCACAAGTTGTCGATTGTAATGAAATTAGTGGCTGCTGGTCATACAGGGATTACAGATTCCGATGTGCTATAAGCAGATATGAAATACGTCCACAAACCCCTATACATTAGGAAGCTCTACAATAAAATGCATCAAGATTATGGTCCAGAGCTATTGAGGAGTAGGAAGGGATATTAATATACCCGCAGGACAAGAATCAGAACTTGGTCAAGGAATACCTAGCCCAGCAAAAATAATCATTAAATCTTTCATCTTCCTTTCCCCAGGATGCTATGTCACTGGAAATCGGAACCCCCTGGCTTCCAAGAGAGCCAATGGAAACTTGAAATTGATGGCATAAACTCATGAATCAGATATTGACAATTCTTAGTGAGAAAGGTGTCTAGTACTTAATCTGATGAAATGGATACAACCAAAAAATTAGGAAATCAACTTTTTGAACTGTCTTCTATTGGTCATAATAGGGCATCTGCTTTCCTGTGGCGGTTGCCAGGTCTATAGGTGAGCTGATAATGTCAACAAGAGAAAAACAGAGACCACCTAGCATGTCGTGATTTGGCAAACTTCATGGACATGAGATGAAAGGCTCTGTCTCAAGATGTTGGAAAGGACAGCCCCTGAGATGTAACTGGAGCCATTCGTCTTTACAATGTACTAGTAGATGGATATTGGTATGGATACTAATGTGAAAACATAGTTAAGTATTCCTATTTCATTTAGGGTTTATGCCTTCTTGTGCCTATACATCACATCATGTACTGACATATTATGCAGTTGAATTTGGATGTCGTGTTTGTTATTTTGAAGTGTTTGTTAGCTTTAGCAAATATTCTAGGAGGTCCACACGTCATCTCATGTTTTTTGGCGCACTTGCTCATTGCAGTAAAGCCTGATACCTTGATTTAATAGGAGGAAAAATTTAATCAGGGTATACATGTATACATCTTCATCTCAAGGATGCCTTGCATCTTCTCCATATGAATATCCTGCCACTTGCCTCATTACCCAAGGTACTGGATGCCATGATCTCCCTCACACCCCGCCACATCAACTTCCCCAACACACAGCAGAAGCAGCAGGAGAACAAACAGGGCTTCTATCAAATCAATGGCTTTCCACATGTGCTTGGTGCCATTGACTACACACATGTACGGATTGTGCCACCTGCTGCAACCGAGCATCTCTACTGCAACAGGAAGCACACACACTCCATCAATGTGCAGGCCATTGTGGATCACCGGGGATTGATCACCAACATCGTGGCAAAGTATCCTGGAAGTGTACATGATTCATTCCTCTTCCGCCACTGCACCATCAATCAACACTTCCAGGATGGACGATATGGAAATGGCCTACTTGTTGGTAAGTACAGAAACCTAGTTATATACACACTGCACAACAACCCTGTAGGACACAACAACACATACACCACTACATTGACACGTGGCCAGGAAGACAATGAGGTTGTGACACTGCTAGTCATGTTTGCTATCCTGAGCCAATGGGATACACACCTGTGGACAAATGACAGATGCAAATAACAACAGATGCCACTCCAGAGACACAAGGGACCAATTTAAAATCACACAGTGACAATGACATGGCCTTAACTGGCAGTACAACTTGGAAGATGAATCTTCCAATATCACATTAATAACACTCAATCACACACCCTTCCAAGCAATACGTACTGTGTAAGGGGTGTGTAATGTGTTTCGCTGCAGGTCAAACACCATGAGACACATAGCATGATGATGCTGACTCTAATGAAGGTGACTTGGGATCCTTTGAGGCAGTACCAACATCTCACATCACTCCTGGGGTGACATTGCCCGCTACCAATAAGCAAGTGGACTGTGCTAAGAACACATATTGATGTGACAATACTGCAAAGTGCACACTGCTACACAAACGGATTGAGACAATAACGCATATACACAACAGATGTACAGACACATGGACCTTCTGACACTTAAACGTTCACCCCCACAACCAAGTTAGCCAGCTTACCTGGAGCAGGTTCAGTAGTGTAGGTACACGTTTGCACATAAGCCAACTCGGTGAGGGCACAAAATATAGGTTTGCATATATTTTGTCACACATGGGATATTTGTGCATTGTCAATTGTGAACACTTCAGTGTTGCCAACTTATGGAGATGTGTTGTACATTGTCACCTAGCCAAATCAAGGGGCCTCACTGTTGATTTTCACATGCTATTACATATGTTGAATTGGATGGGATGTTCAGGCCATATAGTGCAACCGTGTTACCACCACAGTGGAATAAATTCTGTGTGTGGAAGTATCAGGTCACCTCCAGTGAAGGCACATGGACACATCTTTTATATGACATAATGCATGGGAGATACACAATGAGCTGCAAGTTTACAAATATACCGCTGATATCAGGTCAATCAGCCAAACACCAGTTTTGATAGTTAAACATCACAATGCAGAAAGCACATCTTAGAAGCCTAGGCTCCCACACAATAACACAAACACAGATGAGTCACAGGCGACAGATACCAACTGCCATGCAAAGTGATAATCAAGGTGCAACCAACAACCAAATATTTACCCTAATTTTCTCTTTCAGCTGATCAGGGTTATGGGATCCAGCCATGGATCATGACCCCATTTGCCAACCCAAGCACAGCATCAGAGCATGACTATAATGAGGCACATCGGAGGACACGCACCATAGTAGGGAGGACTTTTGACATCCTGAAGTCCAGATTCCGGTGGCTCGACATCACCAGAGGCAGCCTCATATATTCACCTGAAATGGACCGTGAAATGGACTTGCTAGGCGTTAAGGTTGAGGGGCTTAGTGAGTAATAATTAAATATTAGTTGTGCACCCGCAGAAGTCCTTGAACACAGGTTCCTGAAACAGCACAGAAGGAGGATGAGGGAAACTGGTTAGGTGTGTCAGCTGAGGAACTTCTGGGCAAACTCCCTGAGTTTGAAAACAAAATCTACTTCCCACAACTGAACTTGCATATAATTATTGTTAAACTGCATTGTAAAACAAATATATAGAGAAGAACATTTATATATTTGGTGTCTGACTTATGCTGCCCCATTGAGTCACATGTGGAGTGGACCAGTGTGCACATAAGAATCCTCCATTCGCTTAAAGTACATGAAGACAGTGCCTCCCATCGATATCCTGCTTTTTTCATTCCCTAGCTAGGCTTCCAGTAAAGATCATTAATTACACAAGACTGACCTTGAGTGTATCGCTTCTATTGGAAAAGAGTTACAACAGAACCAGTCAGTCATTAGAATGATAGAGCACTGCTTATCACCGAGAGTGTATCCAGGTGCTTGCAGGTCTGAGGGGTTCATTTGAAAAGCCAGGACTTGAGTGCTTTCCGGAATTCTGGTAGAGAAAGGGAGATCCAGAGCTGCAAGGGGAGGGCATTCCATGCCTTTGTGAGAGGTAGGAGAAGGAGCGTCTTCCACATTTGCTTCAGTGGATGTGGGGAATATGGGCGAGAGAGAGGGACGCAGAGTGTAGCTCCCTGGATAGTTGTGGAAAGCTCAGGCGGTGGTTAATGTAGGCAGGACCTTGGTTGCATAGGGCCTTATATGCATGGATCAGCAGCTTGAATTAGCATCTCTTCTGTATTGGGAGCGAATAGAGTTTTCTGACATGAGGGGTAATGTGGATTTGTCAATGAGGTCGAGGACAAGTCTGGCTGCAGCATTCTGCATTGCCTGAAGTCTCTGTAGGAGGTGAGTGGTGATCCCTGAGTAGAGCGGGTTGCCATAGCCCAGTCGGTTGGTGATAAGGCCCTGTGTGATGATATGCATTTGTGGTCAGATTGCATACAAGGATGATGCAGAGGTTTCTCGCGTGGTCAGTCGGGGTGGAAGAGGGTCCTAGCTCTGAGGGCCACCAGGAGGCATTCCAGGAGGTGGTGTTGTTTTAAGATCAGTACTTGTCCATGTTGAACTTAAGGCAGTTGTCCTTTATCCAGTTGTCCATGCTTGTCATGTAAATGTGGAAGTTGGTTCTCGTGGTGGTAGGGTCCTTGGAGAGGGAAAGGATGACTTGTGTGCTATCTGTGTAGGATATGATGTTGAGTGCGTGGGATCTGACGATGTTGGACAAGAGAGTCATGTAGGTGTTGAAGAAGGTGGGGCTTAGAGATGAGCCCTGGGAAACACCACAGATAATTTCTCTAGGTTTGGAGGTGAACGGTGGTAAGTGGATCTTCTGCGTCCTTCTGGTGAGGGAAGGAGGCAATCCAACTGAGCAGGTCCCTTTGGATGCCGATGTGGTCCAGTCTTGCGATCAGAATGTGGTGGGATAAGGTGTTGAAAGCTGGTGAGAGGTAGACGAGGATCAGTGCCACCTTCTCTCCGAGGTCGAGGAGGAATTGGATATAATCGGTGGCTGTGATTAGGGCAGTCTCAGTGCTGTGATTGCTGCAGAATCCAGACTGGGAGGAGTGTAGAAGGAGGTTCTGTTCGAGATGTGTTGTGAGTTGTATGTTGATGCCCTTCTCCAGGACATTGGCCGGGAAACGGAGAACTGGGATGGGTAAATTTTGAGTTCTCTGGGGTCGAAAGATGTTTTTTTAAGTAGCATTTTGACTTCAACGTGTTTCCAGTCTTTGGGAAAAGTGGCCGTAGTTATTGAGGTGTTGAGCAGGGAGGTGACTTACGGACTGATTCTGTGGCTTCCGAGGCTGAGGATGTTGTGTTTGCATGGGGCTGTGGGAGCTCCTGAGTTCAGGATGTCACCTCTGTCCTGGGTGGGGAGTTTGTTCCATGTGGTCAGTCTGTGGTGTGTCAATCAATCAATTAATCAATCAAGAGTATTTGTAAAGCACGCTACTCACCCGTGAGGGTCTCAAGGTGCTGAGGGGAGGGGGGGCTGCTACTGGTCGAACAGCCATGTCTTGAGATGTCTCCTGAAGGTAAATAGGTCCTGTGTCTGACGCAGGTGGGTGGGAAGAGTGTTCCATGTCTTTGCGGCGAGGTGGGAGAACGATCTGCCACCGGCGGTTGTTCTGTGGATGCGTGGGACTGTGGTGCGGGCAAGGTGGGCAGAGTGAAGCTGTTGGGTCGGGTGTAGAAGGAGAGCCGTCTTTTGAGGTATTCTGGTCCGGTGTTGTGCAGTGCCATGTGAGCATGGGTGAGGAGTTTGAACGTGATTCTCTTGTTGACGGGGAGCCAGTGTAGGTCTCTCAGGTGGGCAGTGATGTGGCAGTAGTGGGTGATGTCCAGGATGAGGCGTGCAGAGGCGCTCTGTATGCGTTGCAGTCTTTCCTGGAGCTTGGCCGTGGCTCCTGAGTAGAGGGCATTGCCATAGTCCAATCTGCTGCTTACGAGGGTTTGGGTGACCATCCTTCTAGTCTTAGTGGGGATCCATTTGTAGATCTTCCAAAGCGTGTGGAGGGTGATGAAGCAAGAGGAGGAGATGGCATTGACTTGCTGGGTCATTGATAGCGATGAGTCCAGGATGAATCCCAGGTTGCGTGTGTGGTCGGTGGGTGTGTGCTCGTTGCGCCGAGGGAGTGTAGGTTGAAGACATCTGTAGGCCTGGGTTGGGGTTAAAAAAAAATTGTAGATGGTGGTGATCTTGTTATGGAAGAAGGTGGCGAGGTTATCTCAGAGTACCTGTGAGTGAGTGACAGTGTTTAATAGTTCTCTGTTGTGGTTGGAGCTGGATTTGATACGAGCAACTAGGGCGTTCTTCTTTGTCTCTTTCAGCAGCTGGTGGTAGAGGTTGAGGGAGGACATGAAGGCAGTCCTGTCGGAGGTGTCCTTGCTTGCATGCCATCTTCTTTCCAGTTGTTTGCTGTCATGTTTTGCTGATCTCAGTTCGTCATTGTGCCAGGTAGCTTGTTTGGCAGATCTCCTGTGTCAATTGTTCATGATGGGGTGATGCTGTTGGCACCCTGGTCCAGGTTAGTGGCAGCATCTGGGTTGGAGGTGTTGAGGGTGTCGGTCCATTGGGTCTGTGATACTTTGCTCCAGCTGCAGTGAGGGGTGCTGGGCAGCAAGGGGTGGGGGTGCGCGGGCTGGAGAAGTCGAAGTGAATGATGGAGTGGTCAATCCAGGTGAGTTAGGTGAGATGGCTGTATTTGACACAGTTACTGGAGGTGAAGTTGGGGTCCAGTGTGTGCCCAGCAGTGTATGTGGCATCATGATTGGTTGAGTCATATGTTATTCATGCTGTCGAGCAGGTTGGAGGTGTTGGTGTTGTTGAGGTCATTGAAGTCCCTGGGGAAAATGTACTCTTAGGAGACTATGGCTAGGGGGGCCATGGAGCCGACGATGATGTTGCAGAAGCTGGGGTGCAGTCCTGGGGGTTGGTAGGCAAGGGTACCTCTGGTAGTCAACTTGGAGTCTGTTTGGAGCTTGAAGTTGATGTGTTCCATGGCGGGATGGTGTTGCCCGTCACTGTGGTACACTGGATGTCTCTTTGTGGATGATGGTGATCCCCCCCTCTGGGATTACTGATGCAGTCCCGGTGGGTGATCTTTTATCAGAGGCATGCTTGCCCTCTGAGCTCATATTAGGGAGGATGCAGGCAAGCTGTTGGTGTGGCAATGGTGTGGTGTGGTCAGTAGTATGCGTGTTGCTGGGTGGTGTGCTGATGAGTGTGCTGTTGCAGGAGAAGGTGCAGTGAGTGGAGGTGAAGGGGCCTACCCTAGAGAGTGGTGATGCACGGCAGTAGTGTTTGCTGGGGCATCCTGGGTCCACGGCATAGAGATTGGTGGCCGTGTAGATGCAGGGGAGGGGTGAAGAGCCAGGGTTCCTGGGGATGGGTATGGTCCAGGCACAGACTGGCACAGACAAGCTTGCTTTTGGTGTGTCAGCGGAGCCATTAACTAGGTCCTGGGAGTTGGGAGGGGCTTGGGGTGTGGTGGGAAGGGCTACAGGAAACAGGAAAGAAGAGGTGCAAAAACACGCAGGAGAACAGGTAAGGAATGGGGGAGGTGGGAGGTGGGAAGCAGGCCACAGTGGGGGGAGCAGTAATGGAGACAGAGAAATGGGCTGAAAAGAAGGCACTAAAAGGCACACAAGTAGGGAGAGAAATGCAAGTGAGAATGAGAAAAAAAAGGCTGAAAAACGAAGTAAGAGATACACAGGAAAGAGATAAATACCAGTGGGAGTGAGGTCTTTACAGTGGGTGGGTTGCCCACTGTGCCACCCTGGGGAGTGCAAAGCCACAGTCTCTCAAGTAGATGCAGGTCTCCACTGATTCTGGAGGGGGACTGGTGCCCAGACTGGATGAGTCTCCCCGTGAAAGTTCATGTCCTGTCACTGTCCCAGCTGCACATGGGATAAGAATGCCTGATGTGGCGGTCCATTCATTCCTACACGGTCTTTGCCCTGTTCAGCGGTGCTTTGCCATGGCGGTCTTTGCCCTGTTCAGCGGTGCTTTGACATGGCGGTCTTTGCCCTGTTCAGCAGTGCTTTGCCATGGCGGTTCAGGACTGTTCAGCGGTGCTTTGACATGGCGGTCTTTGCCCTGTTCAGCGGTGCTTTGCCATGGCGGTTCAGGACTGTTCAGCGGTGCTTGGCCATGGCGGTCTTTGCCCTGTTCAGCGGTGCTTTGACATGGCGGTCTTTGCCCTGTTCAGCGGTGCTTTGCCATGGCAGTTCAGGACTGTTCAGCGGTGCTTTGACATGGCGGTCTTTGCCCTGTTCAGCGGTGCTTTGCCATGGCGGTTCAGGACTATTCAGCGGTGCTTTGCCATGGCGGTCTTTGCCCTGTTCAGCGGTGCTTTGACATGGCGGTCTTTGCCCTGTTCAGCGGTGCTTTGCCATGGCGGTCTTTGCCCTGTTCAGCAGTGCTTTGACATGGTGGTCTTTGCCCTGTTCAGCGGTGCTATGCCATGGCGGTTCAGATACTGACATTGGTGTGTGGCATGACGATCTCCACACTGGACATTGGTGTGTGGCATAACGATCTCAACACTGGACATTGGTGTGTGGCATGACGTTCGATCATTGCCCAGCGGGGCTGTGGCATCCTGTCCCCTCCTGGGCTGTGACTCCGGCGGTGGTCTCCTGACCAGTAACGATACTTGGGTCCTCCTGGGCTATGACTCTGGCGGTGGTCTCCTGACCAGTGACGATACTTGGGCCCTCCTGGGCTATGACTCTGGCGGTGGTCTCCTGACCAGTGACGATACTTGGGCCCTCCTGGGCTATGACTCTGGCGGTGGTCTGTGGACCAGTGACAATACTTGGGCCCTCCTGGGCTATGACTCTGTCGGTGGTCTCCTGACCAGTGATGATATTTGGACCCTCCTGGGCTATGACTCTGGCGGTGGTCTCTGGACCAGTGACGGCGTGCTGGCGGTTGTGGACCGCCGGGAATTATGGCGCACTTCTCCGCCGTGACACTCACAACAGGCTGGGGAGACTTCTTCTGGACCTTCCCCACCTTTTTTGGAGTTACAGCTGACTCACCAATCGCCTTCGATCCCATTTCAGTTGTTGTCCCACCAGGAGTCTTGACACGGTCCCGTCGTCCACTCTCCAATTTCAGAGCCTTTACAGGGGGTGGGCTACCAGTGCCTTGGCTCCGGGTCCTACTGCCTGCCCTGGTGGACGGTGCACTCCAAAAACCTGGAACACGCACCACTGGTACTGGAGGCTTTTTGGCTGAGGCGCTACGACGGGACTGATGAATTGGAGGGGGGGTGGGGGCAAAAAGGTCAATTTGACATAGGGACAGTTTCTGACGGGCAGGATGGGTAGCTGGGGGGGGTCTGGGAGTGGAGGAAGAGGAGGTGGTTGTAGGAGGTGTCACTTTAGCTGTTTTGGGTGCAGGTGCAGGTACTGGAGGCTGTCGTGAGGTGGATGGATGTTGGGTGAGTGATTGCTGGCGTTTGGGTACTTTGGGAGGGGGCGTCACAGACACACTGGGAGAGGACACAGGGGATGTGTAAATGGCAGTGGAGGTGGAGAGTGCAGGTGAGCGGCTTGTGATGCTGGGTGTCCTGGTGCGAGTCCTAGTGCCTGTAGATGTGGTGCATGCAGGTGTGTGTGTAGACGAGACTGGGAGGGAGGAGGGAGAAGAGGAGGAGGGGGACACAGTGGAGACAGTGGGGGCCGTATTTATACTTTTTGACGCAAATCTGCGCTAACGCAGTTTTGCGTCAAAAAAATTAGCGCCGGCTAACGCCATCCGAAGCGCCATGCGGGCGCCGTATTTATTGAATGGCGTTAGCCGGCGCAAGCAGACCGGCGCTGCCTGGTGTGCGCGAGAAAAACCACGTACACCAGGCAGCGCCGGCGTAGGGGGAAAATGGCGCATGGGCGTCTTAAAATGGGGCAAGTCAGGTTGCGTCGAAAAAATCATCGTAACCCGACTTGCGCCATTTATTTTCGACGCCCATCCCCCATCAACATGACTCCTATCATTGTAAAGATAGGAGTCATGCCCCCTTGCCCAATGGCCATGCCCAGGGGACTTCTGTCCCCTGGGCATGGTCATTGGGCATAGTGGCATGTAGGGGGCCACAAATCAGGCCCCCCTATGCCACAAAAAAAAAAAAAAAAATACTTACCTGAACTTACCTTAATGTCCATGGGATGGGTCCCTCCGTCCTTGGGTGTCCTCCTGGGGTGGGCAAGGGTGGCAGGGGGGGTCCCTGGGGGCAGGGGAGGGCACTCTGGGCTCATTTTGAGCCCACTTGTCCCTTAACGCCATCCCTGACCCAGGCGTTAAAAAGCGGCGCAAATGCGCCGTTTTTGGCCACGCCCACTCCCGGGCGTCATTTTTGCCCGGGAGTATAAATACCACGTAAAGGCCTGGGAGTCATTTTTTAAGACGGGAACGCCTCCCTTGCATATCATTAACGCAAGGAAGGGGTTCACGCTAAAAAATGACGCACATTCCGGGAACTTTGGCACTAGACGCGTCTAACGCCAAAGTATAAATATGGCGTTAGTTTTGCGCCGAATTTGCGTCGAAAAAAACGACGCTAATTCGGCGCAAACAGAGTATAAATACGGGCCTGGATGTTGCTGTGTCTGTATGGGTGTGATGCTTGTGTGAGTGCCTGTGGTGTGTGTGGTGCCTATGTTTGCTTGTGCTACTTGTGTGTGTTGACTTGTGTGCATGCTGGCCTGTAGGTGTGCTTGGGATGGGCTGGGGTACAGGGGATTGGGTCTGGGTGGAGGAAGTTGGAGGGGGGAGGCTAGACACAGGGACAATGGCTGCCATCAGTGCTGAGGCCAGAGATTGCAGGGTTCGCTGAAGGGCAGCCTGACCAGAATGAATGCCCTCCAGGAATGCATTACCGTGTTGCAACTCTCGTTCTACACCCTGGATGGCATTCACAATGGTAGACTGCCCAACAGTGAGTGACCTGAGGAGGTCAATGGCTTCCTCACTGAGGGCAGCAGGGGTGACTGGGGCAGGGCCTGAGGTGCCTGGGGCGAAGGTGATGCCCACCCTCCTGGGTGAGCGGGCACGTGACAAAGGCTGAGGGGCTGCTGGGAGGGCGGTGCTGGTAGGGGAGGTGGCAGCTGTACCTGTAGAAGTGGGGCGCACAGATGGTGTCGCCACCACAGGGAAGCTTCCATCGGTGGACGAGTCCGTGTCGCTGGTTGGTGATCCGGTAGCCGACGTGAAGCTCCCCTCGCCCTCCGTCCCACTGGTGCATTCAGAGTCTGTGGTGTGGCCCTCCATGGCCATGTGGGATGCAGCTCCCTCGTGCTCCGGTGCCACTGTACCTCCGCCTGATGATGCTGATGTACAAAAGGACAGGGAGAGCAGGAAAAGGGGGGGGGAGACAGAAGAAAGAGAGTTTTAGTGGATGGCATACCGCTACCGTTGGCGGACCAGACAGACGCAGCAGCCCCATGCATAACGCCGTGCTCCTGGCCTCTGCACATGCAATTTCTGGGATATGGCCTACATGGCAATGGTGGAAATCTGCGCACATGGATGCCACAGGGGCAAATATACCTCAACTTGCCACTCTTCTGAGGTGGGGTAGAGTGCCACATGGCCTACATTACGGAGGGGCCTTGCCTACCTAAATCGCCCTGGCCTAGGGACACCCACAGCCCACCTCCCCCACCCAGACCCCTCCACTGCACGCAAATTCCGTAGAATGAGGATGTATTCACCCCCTTGTGTCTGCTGTGATGTCCTTAAGCGCCCATCCAACTCCGGGTAGGCCACCGCCAGGATCTGGAACATCAGGGGGGTCATGGTGCGACAGGCACCCCTCCCACGTTGGGAGGCCATCCCCAGCTGAGCCTCTGCCATCTTCTTGCTGCAGCGGCGAATGTCCTCCCATCTCTTCCGGCAGTGGGTGCCCGTCTCTGGTGGGCCCCCAGGGTCCAGACCTCCTTGGCGATGGCACGCCAAATGTCCCTCTTCTGGTGGGCGCTGACCTACATGACATGCACAAGGGAAGAGGAACAGTCATTACCAACTGCACCATCAATGTGAGTGGCCCCCTCCCTACTCTGACCATGTGGCCCATTTATTCCCATGCTTTACTGTAGTATGAACTCTGCCCCCATCCCTCTTCCACCCAGCCCTGTCCACCCAGGCCTAGCCCATACAACGTGCTCCCTGTGTACTAACCTGTTGGTCTGGAGGACCGTAGAGTAGCGTGTACTGGGGGAGGACCCCATCCACAAGTTTCTCCAACTCCTGTGCAGTGAAGGCAGGGACCCTTTCCCCAGACGCAGCAGCCATCGTCGCTTCCAGAACGAGGTCACAGCAGCACTAGCAGTGTAGGTTCTCTCCTGTCGAAGGTCAGGTATCTAGTGATTGAACAGAAAGAAAATGGCGGTGACGTCCGCGGCGGTGACGTCCGCGGCGGGGCGCATCATCACCGCCGGCGCACCTGTTCATTGGCTCCTGGGACCCATAGGGTCCAATGTTAACCAATGCAGCATTGCGCCGCGGTCTACGACTGCCTACCGCGACGGTGTGCAACGCCAGCGCAGTTACCCCACAATCCCATTGTCCCAGTTTAGAGGTCAGGCAGCCGCCATTTCAGGGGCCCACATGGCTTCATTTACTACTGCGTCACACATAGCTAGGCCTATACTCAACACACATACAGGAAGGGTTTATTGTCTGGTGTAGTCTTGTGTGTGACTGTGGGTACATACCTGGAGGAATAGTGACTGTTTCTTCGCTGTTGTCCTTCTTAGGCACCGTCAGCTGGGACATATGAGAAGATGGCAGAATCCTCCGGTGTACCGACCGCTGGTGGACCTGTTGACAATGGAAGAGAGACATTTTATCGTCACCTACAGGTCTGACCGTGCCACAATCCAGGAACTATGTACACAGTTGGAGCCAGACCTGATGTCACCAATCCGTCATCCGACTGGAATCCCCCCTGACGTGCAGGTGCTGTCAGTGCTCCATTTCCTCTCAAGTGGGTCATTTCAGACAACAGTGGCCATGGCATCAGGGATGTCCCAGCCTATGTTTTCCAACGTCTTGTCCAGAGTGTTGTCTGGCCTGCTGAAACATGTAAGGAGATACATCCTTTTCCCTCAGGTGGAGGATTTGCCTGCAGTGAAAGGTGACTTCTATGCCCTTGGACATATCCCCAACGTCATAGGTGCCATTGATGGGACCCATGTAGCTCTGGTCCCCCCCGCAGGAGTGAACAGGTGTACAGGAACCGGAAGAGTTATCATTCGATGAATGTCCAGATGGTATGTTTGGCAGACCAGTACATCTCCCAGGTAAATGCTATGTTCCCTGGCTCAGTGCATGACGCCTACATCCTGTGGAATAGCAGCATCACTGATATGATGGCTCAACTCAAGAGGCACCGTGTATGGCTATTGGGGGACTCTGGTTACCCCAACCTTTCGTGGCTATTGACCCCAGTGAGGAATCCCAGGACCAGGGCAGAGGAACGCTACAATGAGACCCATGGGAGGACTAGGAGGGTGATCGAATGCACCTTCGGCCTCCTTGAGGCCACGTTCAGGTGCCTCCATATGACAGGTGGGTCCCTATTCTACTCACTGAAGAAGGTGTGCGACATCATCATCGCCTGCTCCATGCTCCATAATTTGGCATTGCAACGCCAGGTGCCTTTTCTGCAGGAGGATGATCCAGATGACGGTGTTGTAGCAGCTCTGGAGCCTGTGGACAGTGATGAGGATGAAGCTGAGGAAGAAGAAAATGACAACAGGGAGTCAGTCATACAGCAATATTTCCAGTGAAACACAGGTGAGTAAATTTTCAGGTTTAACATTACATTAACTTTCACACGTCTACCTCTATCCTGTACCGACATTTCACTCACTATTTGTTAACTGAGTTGTCCCCTTCCATTTCAGTTTCACAAATGTGGTAACCTACGTGTCAACTGCTTGCATCCTTCAAGGGCTTGTGATGTGTGACATTGGTAGAATGTAGCGAATGGAGCGGAGATGAGGGACAGAGAATGAATCGGAATCGCTACACTCCATCCACCCATTTTAACCCTCCGTTTCCTTATCAGCCGATACCACAGTGGCAACCTATGCCTCTGCCTTATTTCCAACCACAGCCCCAATACAACTTTAACCCTTTTTTAGGAAGAGGCCGGGGCAGAGGCAGAGGAAGAAACAGAAGGAGAGGAAGAAATGTGCATTGGGCACAGGAAGAACCCCAGATGATCACCAGAAGCCGCAGTGCGAACAACCAAAAGAGGCCCTAGTGGTCAATCTTTCAGGTTCTACTCTGACCCCACCAGAACTATCTGTCCTAGAGAAAGGTCTAGGTTTTGTTCCCACTCCAAGGAATGACCAATTTAGATTACACTGTGAAATGGCAGCCTTGTTTCGTAAAGTTAGGCTGCATTTTTTCTTTAAAGACAGACCAAGCACTGAGGAGAGAGGTGATACTAATCTTAGGAATCCCTCAACTTTCATGCCTCCCACCTCCTCAGTTCCCCTTGAAGTACTTACCTTCGAGAAGGCGGTCCGACATGAAATTCAGCAGCTAAATTCTCCTGCAGTGTTCCAAAACATCTCTAAATTAGAACGGATGGCTGTGAACTCCTTGTCTTCCAATCCTGATATTACATTAAAACCAGCAGATAAAGGTGGTGCCATCGTGGTTATGGACACCACCTATTACCAACAGGAGTGTAGGAGACTACTTAGTGATGCGTCTTATTATCGCCCCATCTCCACTGACCCGACCCCACGTTTGCAACGCAAGATTCGCAGTATGATTTTGGAAGCAGAGACAGCTGGGTGGATTACCCGGCAAGAAGCAGAATTCCTTGACACTAAAAATCCCAGAATTCCGTACTTTTACTGTCTCCCTAAAATTCACAAAGGGCTCCCACCTCCAGGTCGCCCCATAGTATCTGGCATAGGCTCTTTATTAGAACCATTATCTAAATTTTGCGATTTCTTCTTGCAACCAATAGTTCAAAGTACGTCCACCTTTCTGAAGGATACAAAAGATACTTTGGTTCTATTGAATGATATAAATGAATCTGGTACTACTGACATACTGATTTGTCTAGATGTAGAGGCACTCTATACTAATATTCCACAAGAGGCCACGCTCACCTCTGTAGAGGAGATTCTTCTATCTAATACATGGACTTACAATACCCCAGTGAGCTTCATTATGCAATGTGCCTGTTTGGCTCTCCAAGAGAAATTTTTCCAATTTGAGAAAAGCCTTTTTCATCAGATACAAGGTACATCGATGGGGAGTACTTTTGCGCCAAGTCTGGCCTGCCTCTACATGTTTACCTTTGAACAACGTCACATCCTGGCCCCTGAACAACCATTCTTCTCCAATATCATACTGTGGAGGCGATATATAGATGATATCTTGGTTGTTTGGAGGGGAGAGATGGACCGTGCAATAGAATTTACGCAATGGGTCAATACTTTAGATACCCATCTCCGTTTCAGTTCCACCATCTCCGATAAGGAAGTCTCCTTCTTGGATTTACGGATCACACTTAAGGATGGCCTCCTTAACTCATCTGTATATCACAAACCCACGGATCGCAACAGTCTTCTACTTTACAACAGTTACCATCCCAAATCTTTACGAGACAATCTACCCTTCGGGCAATTCCTGAGAATACGACGCAACTGCTCAGATAAAAATGACTTCCACACACAAGCCAACACTCTATGTCACAAACTTCGTGAGCGTAATTACCCACTGGCTAATATCCGGCAGGCTAAAAAGAGGGCTGGCAATATCCCTAGAGATATTCTATTGATCAATAATACCCGTCCTCCGCAGACGAGATTAACCTGCGTAACCACATTTACTCCCCTGAGTAACCGTGTAAAAGGTATTATCCGCAGGTTTTGGCCTATTCTTAACAGTGCAGGTGCCACACTAGAGCGTCCCCTGTTTGCTTTCAAAAGAACTCCCAATATTAAAGATTTGGTGGTTCATACTAGACCTGTGGCGAAACGGACCCCGGATAATCTAGGCACTGGGCAATGGCTTAAAGTGAAGGGACACTACCCATGTGGCTCTTGCAATGTCTGTCCGTTGACTGACATGACCCGAGAAGTGGATATAGGCGAACACAAGACCTGGCAATTAAGATCCCATACCAACTGTAGGACTAAAAACTGTATCTACATGATTATTTGTCCGTGCAATCTGAAATACATTGGTATGACAACCAGGATGGTGAAAGTTCGTATCAACGAACATCGAAGCACCATTAGGTGTAAAAGATCCTCTACCCAATTGACCAATCACTTTATTGAGAAACAGCACACACCTAATGATATCAAATGGCTTGTCCTAGAGACCATTAGTGACAACATTGACAGTGCAAAAAAGCTTTTTGAAAAAGAACAAAGGTGGGTCTTTAGACTTCAGACCCATATAGTTGGTTTAAATGATGATATTCAATGGACCCATTTTATGCATTGATTTTAAGAATTCCTTTTTGCTCTGTTGCCAATGGTTAATTACATATCTTGCTATATACATGCCCTCATACAAGACCTTTATTTATATAGGTTGTAACACTTCTCGGAAGCATTTACCATCATTTGGCAGTGACATTTTTTGTTTTTTCCTAATGATACTGGCAAGCCAGTACTTGCTTTGGATTCCTTTGTTAACACTTCAATATGGCCGACACTTTTGCTGCCCATTTGTGTGCATTACACTCAATAGGGTTGGCATGGTTTGTGAATAGTCCTTCCTTTGTTGTTATTACAAATTTTTTCCCTTTTTAAACCCCTCGGCACCAGTATCTCCAGGGATTCCGGGGTACTCGTTCCAGCATAGGTTGACTGGCAGTGACCGTCAACTACCGAAGTAAGTGCTACTCGCTGACTTCCTTACACCCGCTTTTGACGCCGTCCTTAATATAATTTTTTTTTTTTTTTGGACGCTCGGCGGCGTCCTACCCTCCATTTAGATAGCCGTAATTACTTTATTTCTTTTCCTCCCCTTAACATTCACCGAGCGCATTGATAATGGCGCTCCGTATAGACACGCTTGCTCCTGCGCTCACTCGCGCACATCAGAGCTAATAACGCGGGTCTCGTTATACTCTCCTACTATTTCACATCTCCGTGTATGTATTCACCGCCTTGCGGCCCATCCACCTCGGCCAAGCTAGTCTTTTACATGGACATTAATGGATCGCACTTCTGTGATGACATAATTTATACTTTATGTATCACATTCTTTCTGTAATGAGGCGCTAATCAGCAAGTGGCACGGGTTGAGAGACTCAAATTTTCTCTTTGTTATGGGGCACTTTTGTGATGTATTACTTGTACTCCATACAGCTGATTTAGCGCTACTTCGGCAATTTTACCATAAATATCTTCCTTATGAATTTTAATATCTGTTTAGAAAATATGCTACAGAACCAGGGAAGTGATACCCCTGTCTTTATAGTGACAGCTGTTCTTATGTTCCCTCTTTTGTATGTACATATATGTATAGATCAGAGTTGACTTTTTGGTCTGGACCCCCCGATGCGGCCCTACCCCTATTTTTAGAGGGTAAACAATAGAGATGTTTGTTTGTTTACCTATTTGGCTTTATATTCCTCCCTGCACCAGACACGTCCCTAGACCACATGGCACTTGTGTGAATCTGCACTTCAATTTGGGGCGTCACCATGTAAATTACTGTGAATTTGGTTTTTTGATATGAATTATATGATGTTAACTGTGGTTTTCTTTCTGTTTTCATATTCCAATAGGTCTATGATTTATATATTTGTGGAAGTTTCCACGATTTAAAGGATTAGGTTTGTTACTAGGTCCTGATGAATCGCATAAGGTAATTCTTCTGTTACAAGCGAGAAACATGTTGACCAATTGTGTAGAGTGACACAGGGGATCCTGTGTTCTCTGTCTCTTAGTTGTTATAATTCTCTTTAAGAGACATCATTATACCTACCTATATTTCAATGGGGTTTGTGGTCATCATTCCACTGACTCCCCGTTTTCTTGGTTTTTAATCTTGTCAGAGGTATGGATACGAGCATTAAATATTATTAGTTGTTACCTCTAGGCATTTTTAACCGTTTTTTCATATACCAATCCTTCACTTCATTATTCTTGACCGGCTATTTTTGATTCTCAAAAGAACTCCGGCAAAGAGCCCCCTCGCGGGGCCCGTCAGGCATTGCAGTGCCGGCCTGACGAGGAGCGGGCCCTATGATGAAGCATGTCACCGGATGGTGAGTGAGGGTTCTTGCTTCGAGAAGCTTCGGTTCCTACCTGGGGACCGAGCTCTTCACTTGATTGAAACCCACAGTACAATATGGAACCATGTGTAACCTTTTTTGATTGACTGTCTATTGGGATACTTACACACGGGACCAGGAGTTTTCACTCCGAATATCCCACTTTTCTGCCCCTCTTTTTGTTTTTTCGAGTATTAAGTGTAGCCGCTGGCTACGGGGCTTTGTTTGTTTGTTTGTTTTTTCTTGTTCTTTTTCATACCCCGATAGACTATATCTGGTGGTGTAATATGTCGGACCTACAGGGTCTCAGCTTTGACGATAGCATGGTGCAAGCTATCCTACAAACTCCCTCTATTCTAGGGGACAATGACAGCAGTCCCTCGAGCGGCACGAAGGAGGACTGGACAAAATTATCAACTCTTAAGAAAGAACTCATCAAGACCGTTTTACACGGTACCATTATGACTGAATATCTCAGGGCCAATATATCTCCTAATGGTCTTATCGTCACTAATGTACCTAGGATCTTTCTCCAAGATCTACAGTTTCGCCTTGATTGGTCACAGATTTCGCGGAAATGCACTCGTGACTGGCTGATCCTCATCATCAACACCTCGAAGCGTTTAGCTGACTCTATTACCATCCAGATTTCTATCACGGAAGCAGCAATGAAAACTACAGTTCTACTTGCCCAATTCAAATCACGCTTGGCTGAGATCAATATAGAACTTAATGAAACAAAAGAGTATCTAACACGCCAGAAAATTGGCAAACTACAGAAAGATATTAAACGCTTCAGCAGAGAGAAAGTATATCCTTATACTAAAGATGACTTTCAATGTGAGGGCTCTTCCGAGACTTCAGACGATTCTGACACTTCTCAACGGAGACCCCGCCCTTCACAGTATAGCTCCAGCTCTGATGAATGGAGCGGAGATGAGGGACAGAGAATGAATCGGAATCGCTACACTCCATCCACCCATTTTAACCCTCCGTTTCCTTATCAGCCGATACCACAGTGGCAACCTATGCCTCTGCCTTATTTCCAACCACAGCCCCAATACAACTTTAACCCTTTTTTAGGAAGAGGCCGGGGCAGAGGCAGAGGAAGAAACAGAAGGAGAGGAAGAAATGTGCATTGGGCACAGGAAGAACCCCAGATGATCACCAGAAGCCGCAGTGCGAACAACCAAAAGAGACCCTAGTGGTCAATCTTTCAGGTTCTACTCTGACCCCACCAGAACTATCTGTCCTAGAGAAAGGTCTAGGTTTTGTTCCCACTCCAAGGAATGACCAATTTAGATTACACTGTGAAATGGCAGCCTTGTTTCGTAAAGTTAGGCTGCATTTTTTCTTTAAAGACAGACCAAGCACTGAGGAGAGAGGTGATACTAATCTTAGGAATCCCTCCACTTTCATGCCTCCCACCTCCTCAGTTCCCCTTGAAGTACTTACCTTCGAGAAGGCGGTCCAACATGAAATTCAGCAGCTAAATTCTCCTGCAGTGTTCCAAAACATCTCTAAATTAGAACGGATGGCTGTGAACTCCTTGTCTTCCAATCCTGATATTACATTAAAACCAGCAGATAAAGGTGGTGCCATCGTGGTTATGGACACCACCTATTACCAACAGGAGTGTAGGAGACTACTTAGTGATGCGTCTTATTATCGCCCCATCTCCACTGACCCGACCCCACGGTTGCAACGCAAGATTCGCAGTATGATTTTGGAAGCAGAGACAGCTGGGTGGATTACCCGGCAAGAAGCAGAATTCCTTGACACTAAAATTCCCAGAATTCCGTACTTTTACTGTCTCCCTAAAATTCACAAAGGGCTCCCACCTCCAGGTCGCCCCATAGTATCTGGCATAGGCTCTTTATTAGAACCATTATCTAAATTTTGCGATTTCTTCTTGCAACCAATAGTTCAAAGTACGTCCACCTTTCTGAAGGATACAAAAGATACTTTGGTTCTATTGAATGATATAAATGAATCTGGTACTACTGACATACTGATTTGTCTAGATGTAGAGGCACTCTATACTAATATTCCACAAGAGGCCACGCTCACCGCTGTAGAGGAGATTCTTCTATCTAATACATGGACTTACAATACCCCAGTGAGCTTCATTATGCAATGTGCCTGTTTGGCTCTCCAAGAGAATTTTTTCCAATTTGAGAAAAGCCTTTTTCATCAGATACAAGGTACATCGATGGGGAGTACTTTTGCGCCAAGTCTGGCCTGCCTCTACATGTTTACCTTTGAACAACGTCACATCCTGACCCCTGAACAACCATTCTTCTCCAATATCATACTGTGGAGGCGATATATAGATGATATCTTGGTTGTTTGGAGGGGAGAGATGGACCGTGCAATAGAATTTACGCAATGGGTCAATACTTTAGATACCCATCTCCGTTTCAGTTCCACCATCTCCGATAAGGAAGTCTCCTTCTTGGATTTACGGATCACACTTAAGGATGGCCTCCTTAACTCATCTGTATATCACAAACCCACGGATCGCAACAGTCTTCTACTTTACAACAGTTACCATCCCAAATCTTTACGAGACAATCTACCCTTCGGGCAATTCCTGAGAATACGACGCAACTGCTCAGATAAAAATGACTTCCACACACAAGCCAACACTCTATGTCACAAACTTCGTGAGCGTAATTACCCACTGGCTAATATCCGGCAGGCTAAAAAGAGGGCTGGCAATATCCCTAGAGATATTCTATTGATCAATAATACCCGTCCTCCGCAGACGAGATTAACCTGCGTAACCACATTTACTCCCCTGAGTAACCGTGTAAAAGGTATTATCCGCAGGTTTTGGCCTATTCTTAACAGTGCAGGTGCCACACTAGAGCGTCCCCTGTTTGCTTTCAAAAGAACTCCCAATATTAAAGATTTGGTGGTTCATACTAGACCTGTGGCGAAACGGACCCCGGATAATCTAGGCACTGGGCAATGGCTTAAAGTGAAGGGACACTACCCATGTGGCTCTTGCAATGTCTGTCCGTTGACTGACATGACCCGAGAAGTGGATATAGGCGAACACAAGACCTGGCAATTAAGATCCCATACCAACTGTAGGACTAAAAACTGTATCTACATGATTATTTGTCCGTGCAATCTGAAATACATTGGTATGACAACCAGGATGGTGAAAGTTCGTATCAACGAACATCGAAGCACCATTAGGTGTAAAAGATCCTCTACCCAATTGACCAATCACTTTATTGAGAAACAGCACACACCTAATGATATCAAATGGCTTGTCCTAGAGACCATTAGTGACAACATTGACAGTGCAAAAAAGCTTTTTGAAAAAGAACAAAGGTGGGTCTTTAGACTTCAGACCCATATAGTTGGTTTACAACGTGCTCCCTGTGTACTAACCTGTTGGTCTGGAGGACCGTAGAGTAGCGTGTACTGGGGGAGGACCCCATCCACAAGTTTCTCCAACTCCTGTGCAGTGAAGGCAGGGACCCTTTCCCCAGACGCAGCAGCCATCGTCGCTTCCAGAACGAGGTCACAGCAGCACTAGCAGTGTAGGTTCTCTCCTGTCGAAGGTCAGGTATCTAGTGATTGAACAGAAAGAAAATGGCGGTGACGTCCGCGGCGGTGACGTCCGCGGCGGGGCGCATCATCACCGCCGGCGCACCTGTTCATTGGCTCCTGGGACCCATAGGGTCCAATGTTAACCAATGCAGCATTGCGCCGCGGTCTACGACTGCCTACCGCGACGGTGTGCAACGCCAGCGCAGTTACCCCACAATCCCATTGTCCCAGTTTAGAGGTCAGGCAGCCGCCATTTCAGGGGCCCACATGGCTTCATTTACTACTGCGTCACACATAGCTAGGCCTATACTCAACACACATACAGGAAGGGTTTATTGTCTGGTGTAGTCTTGTGTGTGACTGTGGGTACATACCTGGAGGAATAGTGACTGTTTCTTCGCTGTTGTCCTTCTTAGGCACCGTCAGCTGGGACATATGAGAAGATGGCAGAATCCTCCGGTGTACCGACCGCTGGTGGACCTGTTGACAATGGAAGAGAGACATTTTATCGTCACCTACAGGTCTGACCGTGCCACAATCCAGGAACTATGTACACAGTTGGAGCCAGACCTGATGTCACCAATCCGTCATCCGACTGGAATCCCCCCTGACGTGCAGGTGCTGTCAGTGCTCCATTTCCTCTCAAGTGGGTCATTTCAGACAACAGTGGCCATGGCATCAGGGATGTCCCAGCCTATGTTTTCCAACGTCTTGTCCAGAGTGTTGTCTGGCCTGCTGAAACATGTAAGGAGATACATCCTTTTCCCTCAGGTGGAGGATTTGCCTACAGTGAAAGGTGACTTCTATGCCCTTGGACATATCCCCAACGTCATAGGTGCCATTGATGGGACCCATGTAGCTCTGGTCCCCCCCGCAGGAGTGAACAGGTGTACAGGAACCGGAAGAGTTATCATTCGATGAATGTCCAGATGGTATGTTTGGCAGACCAGTACATCTCCCAGGTAAATGCTATGTTCCCTGGCTCAGTGCATGACGCCTACATCCTGTGGAATAGCAGCATCACTGATATGATGGCTCAACTCAAGAGGCACCGTGTATGGCTATTGGGGGACTCTGGTTACCCCAACCTTTCGTGGCTATTGACCCCAGTGAGGAATCCCAGGACCAGGGCAGAGGAACGCTACAATGAGACCCATTGGAGGACTAGGAGGGTGATCGAATGCACCTTCGGCCTCCTTGAGGCCACGTTCAGGTGCCTCCATATGACAGGTGGGTCCCTATTCTACTCACTGAAGAAGGTGTGCGACATCATCATCGCCTGCTCCATGCTCCATAATTTGGCATTGCGACGCCAGGTGCCTTTTCTGCAGGAGGATGATCCAGATGACGGTGTTGTAGCAGCTCTGGAGCCTGTGGACAGTGATGAGGATGAAGCTGAGGAAGAAGAAAATGACAACAGGGAGTCAGTCATACAGCAATATTTCCAGTGAAACACAGGTGAGTAAATTTTCAGGTTTAACATTACATTAACTTTCACACGTCTACCTCTATCCTGTACCGACATTTCACTCACTATTTGTTAACTGAGTTGTCCCCTTCCATTTCAGTTTCACAAATGTGGTAACCTACGTGTCAACTGCTTGCATCCTATGTCAACATCGAAGCACCATTAGGTGTAAAAGATCCTCTACCCAATTGACCAATCACTTTATTGAGAAACAGCACACACCTAATGATATCAAATGGCTTGTCCTAGAGACCATTAGTGACAACATTGACAGTGCAAAAAAGCTTTTTGAAAAAGAACAAAGGTGGGTCTTTAGACTTCAGACCCATATAGTTGGTTTAAATGATGATATTCAATGGACCCATTTTATGCATTGATTTTAAGAATTCCTTTTTGCTCTGTTGCCAATGGTTAATTACATATCTTGCTATATACATGCCCTCATACAAGACCTTTATTTATATAGGTTGTAACACTTCTCGGAAGCATTTACCATCATTTGGCAGTGACATTTTTTGTTTTTTCCTAATGATACTGGCAAGCCAGTACTTGCTTTGGATTCCTTTGTTAACACTTCAATATGGCCGACACTTTTGCTGCCCATTTGTGTGCATTACACTCAATAGGGTTGGCATGGTTTGTGAATAGTCCTTCCTTTGTTGTTATTACAAATTTTTTCCCTTTTTAAACCCCTCGGCACCAGTATCTCCAGGGATTCCGGGGTACTCGTTCCAGCATAGGTTGACTGGCAGTGACCGTCAACTACCGAAGTAAGTGCTACTCGCTGACTTCCTTACACCCGCTTTTGACGCCGTCCTTAATATAATTTTTTTTTTTTTTTGGACGCTCGGCGGCGTCCTACCCTCCATTTAGATAGCCGTAATTACTTTATTTCTTTTCCTCCCCTTAACATTCACCGAGCGCATTGATAATGGCGCTCCGTATAGACACGCTTGCTCCTGCGCTCACTCGCGCACATCAGAGCTAATAACGCGGGTCTCGTTATACTCTCCTACTATTTCACATCTCCGTGTATGTATTCACCGCCTTGCGGCCCATCCACCTCGGCCAAGCTAGTCTTTTACATGGACATTAATGGATCGCACTTCTGTGATGACATAATTTATACTTTATGTATCACATTCTTTCTGTAATGAGGCGCTAATCAGCAAGTGGCACGGGTTGAGAGACTCAAATTTTCTCTTTGTTATGGGGCACTTTTGTGATGTATTACTTGTACTCCATACAGCTGATTTAGCGCTACTTCGGCAATTTTACCATAAATATCTTCCTTATGAATTTTAATATCTGTTTAGAAAATATGCTACAGAACCAGGGAAGTGATACCCCTGTCTTTATAGTGACAGCTGTTCTTATGTTCCCTCTTTTGTATGTACATATATGTATAGATCAGAGTTGACTTTTTGGTCTGGACCCCCCGATGCGGCCCTACCCCTATTTTTAGAGGGTAAGCAATAGAGATGTTTGTTTGTTTACCTATTTGGCTTTATATTCCTCCCTGCACCAGACACGTCCCTAGACCACATGGCACTTGTGTGAATCTGCACTTCAATTTGGGGCGTCACCATGTAAATTACTGTGAATTTGGTTTTTTGATATGAATTATATGATGTTAACTGTGGTTTTCTTTCTGTTTTCATATTCCAATAGGTCTATGATTTATATATTTGTGGAAGTTTCCACGATTTAAAGGATTAGGTTTGTTACTAGGTCCTGATGAATCGCATAAGGTAATTCTTCTGTTACAAGCGAGAAACATGTTGACCAATTGTGTAGAGTGACACAGGGGATCCTGTGTGCTCTGTCTCTTAGTTGTTATAATTCTCTTTAAGAGACATCATTATACCTACCTATATTTCAATGGGGTTTGTGGTCATCATTCCACTGACTCCCCGTTTTCTTGGTTTTTAATCTTGTCAGAGGTATGGATACGAGCATTAAATATTATTAGTTGTTACCTCTAGGCATTTTTAACCGTTTTTTCATATACCAATCCTTCACTTCATTATTCTTGACCGGCTATTTTTGATTCTCAAAAGAACTCCGGCAAAGAGCCCCCTCGCGGGGCCCGTCAGGCATTGCAGTGCCGGCCTGACGAGGAGCGGGCCCTATGATGAAGCATGTCACCGGATGGTGAGTGAGGGTTCTTGCTTCGAGAAGCTTCGGTTCCTACCTGGGGACCGAGCTCTTCACTTGATTGAAACCCACAGTACAATATGGAACCATGTGTAACCTTTTTTGATTGACTGTCTATTGGGATACTTACACACGGGACCAGGAGTTTTCACTCCGAATATCCCACTTTTCTGCCCCTCTTTTTGTTTTTTCGAGTATTAAGTGTAGCCGCTGGCTACGGGGCTTTGTTTGTTTGTTTGTTTTTTCTTGTTCTTTTTCATACCCCGATAGACTATATCTGGTGGTGTAATATGTCGGACCTACAGGGTCTCAGCTTTGACGATAGCATGGTGCAAGCTATCCTACAAACTCCCTCTATTCTAGGGGACAATGACAGCAGTCCCTCGAGCGGCACGAAGGAGGACTGGACAAAATTATCAACTCTTAAGAAAGAACTCATCAAGACCGTTTTACACGGTACCATTATGACTGAATATCTCAGGGCCAATATATCTCCTAATGGTCTTATCGTCACTAATGTACCTAGGATCTTTCTCCAAGATCTACAGTTTCGCCTTGATTGGTCACAGATTTCGCGGAAATGCACTCGTGACTGGCTGATCCTCATCATCAACACCTCGAAGCGTTTAGCTGACTCTATTACCATCCAGATTTCTATCACGGAAGCAGCAATGAAAACTACAGTTCTACTTGCCCAATTCAAATCACGCTTGGCTGAGATCAATATAGAACTTAATGAAACAAAAGAGTATCTAACACGCCAGAAAATTGGCAAACTACAGAAAGATATTAAACGCTTCAGCAGAGAGAAAGTATATCCTTATACTAAAGATGACTTTCAATGTGAGGGCTCTTCCGAGACTTCAGACGATTCTGACACTTCTCAACGGAGACCCCGCCCTTCACAGTATAGCTCCAGCTCTGATGAATGGAGCGGAGATGAGGGACAGAGAATGAATCGGAATCGCTACACTCCATCCACCCATTTTAACCCTCCGTTTCCTTATCAGCCGATACCACAGTGGCAACCTATGCCTCTGCCTTATTTCCAACCACAGCCCCAATACAACTTTAACCCTTTTTTAGGAAGAGGCCGGGGCAGAGGCAGAGGAAGAAACAGAAGGAGAGGAAGAAATGTGCATTGGGCACAGGAAGAACCCCAGATGATCACCAGAAGCCGCAGTGCGAACAACCAAAAGAGACCCTAGTGGTCAATCTTTCAGGTTCTACTCTGACCCCACCAGAACTATCTGTCCTAGAGAAAGGTCTAGGTTTTGTTCCCACTCCAAGGAATGACCAATTTAGATTACACTGTGAAATGGCAGCCTTGTTTCGTAAAGTTAGGCTGCATTTTTTCTTTAAAGACAGACCAAGCACTGAGGAGAGAGGTGATACTAATCTTAGGAATCCCTCCACTTTCATGCCTCCCACCTCCTCAGTTCCCCTTGAAGTACTTACCTTCGAGAAGGCGGTCCAACATGAAATTCAGCAGCTAAATTCTCCTGCAGTGTTCCAAAACATCTCTAAATTAGAACGGATGGCTGTGAACTCCTTGTCTTCCAATCCTGATATTACATTAAAACCAGCAGATAAAGGTGGTGCCATCGTGGTTATGGACACCACCTATTACCAACAGGAGTGTAGGAGACTACTTAGTGATGCGTCTTATTATCGCCCCATCTCCACTGACCCGACCCCACGGTTGCAACGCAAGATTCGCAGTATGATTTTGGAAGCAGAGACAGCTGGGTGGATTACCCGGCAAGAAGCAGAATTCCTTGACACTAAAAATCCCAGAATTCCGTACTTTTACTGTCTCCCTAAAATTCACAAAGGGCTCCCACCTCCAGGTCGCCCCATAGTATCTGGCATAGGCTCTTTATTAGAACCATTATCTAAATTTTGCGATTTCTTCTTGCAACCAATAGTTCAAAGTACGTCCACCTTTCTGAAGGATACAAAAGATACTTTGGTTCTATTGAATGATATAAATGAATCTGGTACTACTGACATACTGATTTGTCTAGATGTAGAGGCACTCTATACTAATATTCCACAAGAGGCCACGCTCACCGCTGTAGAGGAGATTCTTCTATCTAATACATGGACTTACAATACCCCAGTGAGCTTCATTATGCAATGTGCCTGTTTGGCTCTCCAAGAGAATTTTTTCCAATTTGAGAAAAGCCTTTTTCATCAGATACAAGGTACATCGATGGGGAGTACTTTTGCGCCAAGTCTGGCCTGCCTCTACATGTTTACCTTTGAACAACGTCACATCCTGACCCCTGAACAACCATTCTTCTCCAATATCATACTGTGGAGGCGATATATAGATGATATCTTGGTTGTTTGGAGGGGAGAGATGGACCGTGCAATAGAATTTACGCAATGGGTCAATACTTTAGATACCCATCTCCGTTTCAGTTCCACCATCTCCGATAAGGAAGTCTCCTTCTTGGATTTACGGATCACACTTAAGGATGGCCTCCTTAACTCATCTGTATATCACAAACCCACGGATCGCAACAGTCTTCTACTTTACAACAGTTACCATCCCAAATCTTTACGAGACAATCTACCCTTCGGGCAATTCCTGAGAATACGACGCAACTGCTCAGATAAAAATGACTTCCACACACAAGCCAACACTCTATGTCACAAACTTCGTGAGCGTAATTACCCACTGGCTAATATCCGGCAGGCTAAAAAGAGGGCTGGCAATATCCCTAGAGATATTCTATTGATCAATAATACCCGTCCTCCGCAGACGAGATTAACCTGCGTAACCACATTTACTCCCCTGAGTAACCGTGTAAAAGGTATTATCCGCAGGTTTTGGCCTATTCTTAACAGTGCAGGTGCCACACTAGAGCGTCCCCTGTTTGCTTTCAAAAGAACTCCCAATATTAAAGATTTGGTGGTTCATACTAGACCTGTGGCGAAACGGACCCCGGATAATCTAGGCACTGGGCAATGGCTTAAAGTGAAGGGACACTACCCATGTGGCTCTTGCAATGTCTGTCCGTTGACTGACATGACCCGAGAAGTGGATATAGGCGAACACAAGACCTGGCAATTAAGATCCCATACCAACTGTAGGACTAAAAACTGTATCTACATGATTATTTGTCCGTGCAATCTGAAATACATTGGTATGACAACCAGGATGGTGAAAGTTCGTATCAACGAACATCGAAGCACCATTAGGTGTAAAAGATCCTCTACCCAATTGACCAATCACTTTATTGAGAAACAGCACACACCTAATGATATCAAATGGCTTGTCCTAGAGACCATTAGTGACAACATTGACAGTGCAAAAAAGCTTTTTGAAAAAGAACAAAGGTGGGTCTTTAGACTTCAGACCCATATAGTTGGTTTAAATGATGATATTCAATGGACCCATTTTATGCATTGATTTTAAGAATTCCTTTTTGCTCTGTTGCCAATGGTTAATTACATATCTTGCTATATACATGCCCTCATACAAGACCTTTATTTATATAGGTTGTAACACTTCTCGGAAGCATTTACCATCATTTGGCAGTGACATTTTTTGTTTTTTCCTAATGATACTGGCAAGCCAGTACTTGCTTTGGATTCCTTTGTTAACACTTCAATATGGCCGACACTTTTGCTGCCCATTTGTGTGCATTACACTCAATAGGGTTGGCATGGTTTGTGAATAGTCCTTCCTTTGTTGTTATTACAAATTTTTTCCCTTTTTAAACCCCTCGGCACCAGTATCTCCAGGGATTCCGGGGTACTCGTTCCAGCATAGGTTGACTGGCAGTGACCGTCAACTACCGAAGTAAGTGCTACTCGCTGACTTCCTTACACCCGCTTTTGACGCCGTCCTTAATATAATTTTTTTTTTTTTTTGGACGCTCGGCGGCGTCCTACCCTCCATTTAGATAGCCGTAATTACTTTATTTCTTTTCCTCCCCTTAACATTCACCGAGCGCATTGATAATGGCGCTCCGTATAGACACGCTTGCTCCTGCGCTCACTCGCGCACATCAGAGCTAATAACGCGGGTCTCGTTATACTCTCCTACTATTTCACATCTCCGTGTATGTATTCACCGCCTTGCGGCCCATCCACCTCGGCCAAGCTAGTCTTTTACATGGACATTAATGGATCGCACTTCTGTGATGACATAATTTATACTTTATGTATCACATTCTTTCTGTAATGAGGCGCTAATCAGCAAGTGGCACGGGTTGAGAGACTCAAATTTTCTCTTTGTTATGGGGCACTTTTGTGATGTATTACTTGTACTCCATACAGCTGATTTAGCGCTACTTCGGCAATTTTACCATAAATATCTTCCTTATGAATTTTAATATCTGTTTAGAAAATATGCTACAGAACCAGGGAAGTGATACCCCTGTCTTTATAGTGACAGCTGTTCTTATGTTCCCTCTTTTGTATGTACATATATGTATAGATCAGAGTTGACTTTTTGGTCTGGACCCCCCGATGCGGCCCTACCCCTATTTTTAGAGGGTAAGCAATAGAGATGTTTGTTTGTTTACCTATTTGGCTTTATATTCCTCCCTGCACCAGACACGTCCCTAGACCACATGGCACTTGTGTGAATCTGCACTTCAATTTGGGGCGTCACCATGTAAATTACTGTGAATTTGGTTTTTTGATATGAATTATATGATGTTAACTGTGGTTTTCTTTCTGTTTTCATATTCCAATAGGTCTATGATTTATATATTTGTGGAAGTTTCCACGATTTAAAGGATTAGGTTTGTTACTAGGTCCTGATGAATCGCATAAGGTAATTCTTCTGTTACAAGCGAGAAACATGTTGACCAATTGTGTAGAGTGACACAGGGGATCCTGTGTGCTCTGTCTCTTAGTTGTTATAATTCTCTTTAAGAGACATCATTATACCTACCTATATTTCAATGGGGTTTGTGGTCATCATTCCACTGACTCCCCGTTTTCTTGGTTTTTAATCTTGTCAGAGGTATGGATACGAGCATTAAATATTATTAGTTGTTACCTCTAGGCATTTTTAACCGTTTTTTCATATACCAATCCTTCACTTCATTATTCTTGACCGGCTATTTTTGATTCTCAAAAGAACTCCGGCAAAGAGCCCCCTCGCGGGGCCCGTCAGGCATTGCAGTGCCGGCCTGACGAGGAGCGGGCCCTATGATGAAGCATGTCACCGGATGGTGAGTGAGGGTTCTTGCTTCGAGAAGCTTCGGTTCCTACCTGGGGACCGAGCTCTTCACTTGATTGAAACCCACAGTACAATATGGAACCATGTGTAACCTTTTTTGATTGACTGTCTATTGGGATACTTACACACGGGACCAGGAGTTTTCACTCCGAATATCCCACTTTTCTGCCCCTCTTTTTGTTTTTTCGAGTATTAAGTGTAGCCGCTGGCTACGGGGCTTTGTTTGTTTGTTTGTTTTTTCTTGTTCTTTTTCATACCCCGATAGACTATATCTGGTGGTGTAATATGTCGGACCTACAGGGTCTCAGCTTTGACGATAGCATGGTGCAAGCTATCCTACAAACTCCCTCTATTCTAGGGGACAATGACAGCAGTCCCTCAAGCGGCACGAAGGAGGACTGGACAAAATTATCAACTCTTAAGAAAGAACTCATCAAGACCGTTTTACACGGTACCATTATGACTGAATATCTCAGGGCCAATATATCTCCTAATGGTCTTATCGTCACTAATGTACCTAGGATCTTTCTCCAAGATCTACAGTTTCGCCTTGATTGGTCACAGATTTCGCGGAAATGCACTCGTGACTGGCTGATCCTCATCATCAACACCTCGAAGCGTTTAGCTGACTCTATTACCATCCAGATTTCTATCACGGAAGCAGCAATGAAAACTACAGTTCTACTTGCCCAATTCAAATCACGCTTGGCTGAGATCAATATAGAACTTAATGAAACAAAAGAGTATCTAACACGCCAGAAAATTGGCAAACTACAGAAAGATATTAAACGCTTCAGCAGAGAGAAAGTATATCCTTATACTAAAGATGACTTTCAATGTGAGGGCTCTTCCGAGACTTCAGACGATTCTGACACTTCTCAACGGAGACCCCGCCCTTCACAGTATAGCTCCAGCTCTGATGAATGGAGCGGAGATGAGGGACAGAGAATGAATCGGAATCGCTACACTCCATCCACCCATTTTAACCCTCCGTTTCCTTATCAGCCGATACCACAGTGGCAACCTATGCCTCTGCCTTATTTCCAACCACAGCCCCAATACAACTTTAACCCTTTTTTAGGAAGAGGCCGGGGCAGAGGCAGAGGAAGAAACAGAAGGAGAGGAAGAAATGTGCATTGGGCACAGGAAGAACCCCAGATGATCACCAGAAGCCGCAGTGCGAACAACCAAAAGAGACCCTAGTGGTCAATCTTTCAGGTTCTACTCTGACCCCACCAGAACTATCTGTCCTAGAGAAAGGTCTAGGTTTTGTTCCCACTCCAAGGAATGACCAATTTAGATTACACTGTGAAATGGCAGCCTTGTTTCGTAAAGTTAGGCTGCATTTTTTCTTTAAAGACAGACCAAGCACTGAGGAGAGAGGTGATACTAATCTTAGGAATCCCTCCACTTTCATGCCTCCCACCTCCTCAGTTCCCCTTGAAGTACTTACCTTCGAGAAGGCGGTCCGACATGAAATTCAGCAGCTAAATTCTCCTGCAGTGTTCCAAAACATCTCTAAATTAGAACGGATGGCTGTGAACTCCTTGTCTTCCAATCCTGATATTACATTAAAACCAGCAGATAAAGGTGGTGCCATCGTGGTTATGGACACCACCTATTACCAACAGGAGTGTAGGAGACTACTTAGTGATGCGTCTTATTATCGCCCCATCTCCACTGACCCGACCCCACGGTTGCAACGCAAGATTCGCAGTATGATTTTGGAAGCAGAGACAGCTGGGTGGATTACCCGGCAAGAAGCAGAATTCCTTGACACTAAAAATCCCAGAATTCCGTACTTTTACTGTCTCCCTAAAATTCACAAAGGGCTCCCACCTCCAGGTCGCCCCATAGTATCTGGCATAGGCTCTTTATTAGAACCATTATCTAAATTTTGCGATTTCTTCTTGCAACCAATAGTTCAAAGTACGTCCACCTTTCTGAAGGATACAAAAGATACTTTGGTTCTATTGAATGATATAAATGAATCTGGTACTACTGACATACTGATTTGTCTAGATGTAGAGGCACTCTATACTAATATTCCACAAGAGGCCACGCTCACCGCTGTAGAGGAGATTCTTCTATCTAATACATGGACTTACAATACCCCAGTGAGCTTCATTATGCAATGTGCCTGTTTGGCTCTCCAAGAGAATTTTTTCCAATTTGAGAAAAGCCTTTTTCATCAGATACAAGGTACATCGATGGGGAGTACTTTTGCGCCAAGTCTGGCCTGCCTCTACATGTTTACCTTTGAACAACGTCACATCCTGACCCCTGAACAACCATTCTTCTCCAATATCATACTGTGGAGGCGATATATAGATGATATCTTGGTTGTTTGGAGGGGAGAGATGGACCGTGCAATAGAATTTACGCAATGGGTCAATACTTTAGATACCCATCTCCGTTTCAGTTCCACCATCTCCGATAAGGAAGTCTCCTTCTTGGATTTACGGATCACACTTAAGGATGGCCTCCTTAACTCATCTGTATATCACAAACCCACGGATCGCAACAGTCTTCTACTTTACAACAGTTACCATCCCAAATCTTTACGAGACAATCTACCCTTCGGGCAATTCCTGAGAATACGACGCAACTGCTCAGATAAAAATGACTTCCACACACAAGCCAACACTCTATGTCACAAACTTCGTGAGCGTAATTACCCACTGGCTAATATCCGGCAGGCTAAAAAGAGGGCTGGCAATATCCCTAGAGATATTCTATTGATCAATAATACCCGTCCTCCGCAGACGAGATTAACCTGCGTAACCACATTTACTCCCCTGAGTAACCGTGTAAAAGGTATTATCCGCAGGTTTTGGCCTATTCTTAACAGTGCAGGTGCCACACTAGAGCGTCCCCTGTTTGCTTTCAAAAGAACTCCCAATATTAAAGATTTGGTGGTTCATACTAGACCTGTGGCGAAACGGACCCCGGATAATCTAGGCACTGGGCAATGGCTTAAAGTGAAGGGACACTACCCATGTGGCTCTTGCAATGTCTGTCCGTTGACTGACATGACCCGAGAAGTGGATATAGGCGAACACAAGACCTGGCAATTAAGATCCCATACCAACTGTAGGACTAAAAACTGTATCTACATGATTATTTGTCCGTGCAATCTGAAATACATTGGTATGACAACCAGGATGGTGAAAGTTCGTATCAACGAACATCGAAGCACCATTAGGTGTAAAAGATCCTCTACCCAATTGACCAATCACTTTATTGAGAAACAGCACACACCTAATGATATCAAATGGCTTGTCCTAGAGACCATTAGTGACAACATTGACAGTGCAAAAAAGCTTTTTGAAAAAGAACAAAGGTGGGTCTTTAGACTTCAGACCCATATAGTTGGTTTAAATGATGATATTCAATGGACCCATTTTATGCATTGATTTTAAGAATTCCTTTTTGCTCTGTTGCCAATGGTTAATTACATATCTTGCTATATACATGCCCTCATACAAGACCTTTATTTATATAGGTTGTAACACTTCTCGGAAGCATTTACCATCATTTGGCAGTGACATTTTTTGTTTTTTCCTAATGATACTGGCAAGCCAGTACTTGCTTTGGATTCCTTTGTTAACACTTCAATATGGCCGACACTTTTGCTGCCCATTTGTGTGCATTACACTCAATAGGGTTGGCATGGTTTGTGAATAGTCCTTCCTTTGTTGTTATTACAAATTTTTTCCCTTTTTAAACCCCTCGGCACCAGTATCTCCAGGGATTCCGGGGTACTCGTTCCAGCATAGGTTGACTGGCAGTGACCGTCAACTACCGAAGTAAGTGCTACTCGCTGACTTCCTTACACCCGCTTTTGACGCCGTCCTTAATATAATTTTTTTTTTTTTTTGGACGCTCGGCGGTGTCCTACCCTCCATTTAGATAGCCGTAATTACTTTATTTCTTTTCCTCCCCTTAACATTCACCGAGCGCATTGATAATGGCGCTCCGTATAGACACGCTTGCTCCTGCGCTCACTCGCGCACATCAGAGCTAATAACGCGGGTCTCGTTATACTCTCCTACTATTTCACATCTCCGTGTATGTATTCACCGCCTTGCGGCCCATCCACCTCGGCCAAGCTAGTCTTTTACATGGACATTAATGGATCGCACTTCTGTGATGACATAATTTATACTTTATGTATCACATTCTTTCTGTAATGAGGCGCTAATCAGCAAGTGGCACGGGTTGAGAGACTCAAATTTTCTCTTTGTTATGGGGCACTTTTGTGATGTATTACTTGTACTCCATACAGCTGATTTAGCGCTACTTCGGCAATTTTACCATAAATATCTTCCTTATGAATTTTAATATCTGTTTAGAAAATATGCTACAGAACCAGGGAAGTGATACCCCTGTCTTTATAGTGACAGCTGTTCTTATGTTCCCTCTTTTGTATGTACATATATGTATAGATCAGAGTTGACTTTTTGGTCTGGACCCCCCGATGCGGCCCTACCCCTATTTTTAGAGGGTAAGCAATAGAGATGTTTGTTTGTTTACCTATTTGGCTTTATATTCCTCCCTGCACCAGACACGTCCCTAGACCACATGGCACTTGTGTGAATCTGCACTTCAATTTGGGGCGTCACCATGTAAATTACTGTGAATTTGGTTTTTTGATATGAATTATATGATGTTAACTGTGGTTTTCTTTCTGTTTTCATATTCCAATAGGTCTATGATTTATATATTTGTGGAAGTTTCCACGATTTAAAGGATTAGGTTTGTTACTAGGTCCTGATGAATCGCATAAGGTAATTCTTCTGTTACAAGCGAGAAACATGTTGACCAATTGTGTAGAGTGACACAGGGGATCCTGTGTGCTCTGTCTCTTAGTTGTTATAATTCTCTTTAAGAGACATCATTATACCTACCTATATTTCAATGGGGTTTGTGGTCATCATTCCACTGACTCCCCGTTTTCTTGGTTTTTAATCTTGTCAGAGGTATGGATACGAGCATTAAATATTATTAGTTGTTACCTCTAGGCATTTTTAACCGTTTTTTCATATACCAATCCTTCACTTCATTATTCTTGACCGGCTATTTTTGATTCTCAAAAGAACTCCGGCAAAGAGCCCCCTCGCGGGGCCCGTCAGGCATTGCAGTGCCGGCCTGACGAGGAGCGGGCCCTATGATGAAGCATGTCACCGGATGGTGAGTGAGGGTTCTTGCTTCGAGAAGCTTCGGTTCCTACCTGGGGACCGAGCTCTTCACTTGATTGAAACCCACAGTACAATATGGAACCATGTGTAACCTTTTTTGATTGACTGTCTATTGGGATACTTACACACGGGACCAGGAGTTTTCACTCCGAATATCCCACTTTTCTGCCCCTCTTTTTGTTTTTTCGAGTATTAAGTGTAGCCGCTGGCTACGGGGCTTTGTTTGTTTGTTTGTTTTTTCTTGTTCTTTTTCATACCCCGATAGACTATATCTGGTGGTGTAATATGTCGGACCTACAGGGTCTCAGCTTTGACGATAGCATGGTGCAAGCTATCCTACAAACTCCCTCTATTCTAGGGGACAATGACAGCAGTCCCTCGAGCGGCACGAAGGAGGACTGGACAAAATTATCAACTCTTAAGAAAGAACTCATCAAGACCGTTTTACACGGTACCATTATGACTGAATATCTCAGGGCCAATATATCTCCTAATGGTCTTATCGTCACTAATGTACCTAGGATCTTTCTCCAAGATCTACAGTTTCGCCTTGATTGGTCACAGATTTCGCGGAAATGCACTCGTGACTGGCTGATCCTCATCATCAACACCTCGAAGCGTTTAGCTGACTCTATTACCATCCAGATTTCAATCACGGAAGCAGCAATGAAAACTACAGTTCTACTTGCCCAATTCAAATCACGCTTGGCTGAGATCAATATAGAACTTAATGAAACAAAAGAGTATCTAACACGCCAGAAAATTGGCAAACTACAGAAAGATATTAAACGCTTCAGCAGAGAGAAAGTATATCCTTATACTAAAGATGACTTTCAATGTGAGGGCTCTTCCGAGACTTCAGACGATTCTGACACTTCTCAACGGAGACCCCGCCCTTCACAGTATAGCTCCAGCTCTGATGAATGGAGCGGAGATGAGGGACAGAGAATGAATCGGAATCGCTACACTCCATCCACCCATTTTAACCCTCCGTTTCCTTATCAGCCGATACCACAGTGGCAACCTATGCCTCTGCCTTATTTCCAACCACAGCCCCAATACAACTTTAACCCTTTTTTAGGAAGAGGCCGGGGCAGAGGCAGAGGAAGAAACAGAAGGAGAGGAAGAAATGTGCATTGGGCACAGGAAGAACCCCAGATGATCACCAGAAGCCGCAGTGCGAACAACCAAAAGAGACCCTAGTGGTCAATCTTTCAGGTTCTACTCTGACCCCACCAGAACTATCTGTCCTAGAGAAAGGTCTAGGTTTTGTTCCCACTCCAAGGAATGACCAATTTAGATTACACTGTGAAATGGCAGCCTTGTTTCGTAAAGTTAGGCTGCATTTTTTCTTTAAAGACAGACCAAGCACTGAGGAGAGAGGTGATACTAATCTTAGGAATCCCTCCACTTTCATGCCTCCCACCTCCTCAGTTCCCCTTGAAGTACTTACCTTCGAGAAGGCGGTCCGACATGAAATTCAGCAGCTAAATTCTCCTGCAGTGTTCCAAAACATCTCTAAATTAGAACGGATGGCTGTGAACTCCTTGTCTTCCAATCCTGATATTACATTAAAACCAGCAGATAAAGGTGGTGCCATCGTGGTTATGGACACCACCTATTACCAACAGGAGTGTAGGAGACTACTTAGTGATGCGTCTTATTATCGCCCCATCTCCACTGACCCGACCCCACGGTTGCAACGCAAGATTCGCAGTATGATTTTGGAAGCAGAGACAGCTGGGTGGATTACCCGGCAAGAAGCAGAATTCCTTGACACTAAAAATCCCAGAATTCCGTACTTTTACTGTCTCCCTAAAATTCACAAAGGGCTCCCACCTCCAGGTCGCCCCATAGTATCTGGCATAGGCTCTTTATTAGAACCATTATCTAAATTTTGCGATTTCTTCTTGCAACCAATAGTTCAAAGTACGTCCACCTTTCTGAAGGATACAAAAGATACTTTGGTTCTATTGAATGATATAAATGAATCTGGTACTACTGACATACTGATTTGTCTAGATGTAGAGGCACTCTATACTAATATTCCACAAGAGGCCACGCTCACCGCTGTAGAGGAGATTCTTCTATCTAATACATGGACTTACAATACCCCAGTGAGCTTCATTATGCAATGTGCCTGTTTGGCTCTCCAAGAGAATTTTTTCCAATTTGAGAAAAGCCTTTTTCATCAGATACAAGGTACATCGATGGGGAGTACTTTTGCGCCAAGTCTGGCCTGCCTCTACATGTTTACCTTTGAACAACGTCACATCCTGACCCCTGAACAACCATTCTTCTCCAATATCATACTGTGGAGGCGATATATAGATGATATCTTGGTTGTTTGGAGGGGAGAGATGGACCGTGCAATAGAATTTACGCAATGGGTCAATACTTTAGATACCCATCTCCGTTTCAGTTCCACCATCTCCGATAAGGAAGTCTCCTTCTTGGATTTACGGATCACACTTAAGGATGGCCTCCTTAACTCATCTGTATATCACAAACCCACGGATCGCAACAGTCTTCTACTTTACAACAGTTACCATCCCAAATCTTTACGAGACAATCTACCCTTCGGGCAATTCCTGAGAATACGACGCAACTGCTCAGATAAAAATGACTTCCACACACAAGCCAACACTCTATGTCACAAACTTCGTGAGCGTAATTACCCACTGGCTAATATCCGGCAGGCTAAAAAGAGGGCTGGCAATATCCCTAGAGATATTCTATTGATCAATAATACCCGTCCTCCGCAGACGAGATTAACCTGCGTAACCACATTTACTCCCCTGAGTAACCGTGTAAAAGGTATTATCCGCAGGTTTTGGCCTATTCTTAACAGTGCAGGTGCCACACTAGAGCGTCCCCTGTTTGCTTTCAAAAGAACTCCCAATATTAAAGATTTGGTGGTTCATACTAGACCTGTGGCGAAACGGACCCCGGATAATCTAGGCACTGGGCAATGGCTTAAAGTGAAGGGACACTACCCATGTGGCTCTTGCAATGTCTGTCCGTTGACTGACATGACCCGAGAAGTGGATATAGGCGAACACAAGACCTGGCAATTAAGATCCCATACCAACTGTAGGACTAAAAACTGTATCTACATGATTATTTGTCCGTGCAATCTGAAATACATTGGTATGACAACCAGGATGGTGAAAGTTCGTATCAACGAACATCGAAGCACCATTAGGTGTAAAAGATCCTCTACCCAATTGACCAATCACTTTATTGAGAAACAGCACACACCTAATGATATCAAATGGCTTGTCCTAGAGACCATTAGTGACAACATTGACAGTGCAAAAAAGCTTTTTGAAAAAGAACAAAGGTGGGTCTTTAGACTTCAGACCCATATAGTTGGTTTAAATGATGATATTCAATGGACCCATTTTATGCATTGATTTTAAGAATTCCTTTTTGCTCTGTTGCCAATGGTTAATTACATATCTTGCTATATACATGCCCTCATACAAGACCTTTATTTATATAGGTTGTAACACTTCTCGGAAGCATTTACCATCATTTGGCAGTGACATTTTTTGTTTTTTCCTAATGATACTGGCAAGCCAGTACTTGCTTTGGATTCCTTTGTTAACACTTCAATATGGCCGACACTTTTGCTGCCCATTTGTGTGCATTACACTCAATAGGGTTGGCATGGTTTGTGAATAGTCCTTCCTTTGTTGTTATTACAAATTTTTTCCCTTTTTAAACCCCTCGGCACCAGTATCTCCAGGGATTCCGGGGTACTCGTTCCAGCATAGGTTGACTGGCAGTGACCGTCAACTACCGAAGTAAGTGCTACTCGCTGACTTCCTTACACCCGCTTTTGACGCCGTCCTTAATATAATTTTTTTTTTTTTTGGACGCTCGGCGGCGTCCTACCCTCCATTTAGATAGCCGTAATTACTTTATTTCTTTTCCTCCCCTTAACATTCACCGAGCGCATTGATAATGGCGCTCCGTATAGACACGCTTGCTCCTGCGCTCACTCGCGCACATCAGAGCTAATAACGCGGGTCTCGTTATACTCTCCTACTATTTCACATCTCCGTGTATGTATTCACCGCCTTGCGGCCCATCCACCTCGGCCAAGCTAGTCTTTTACATGGACATTAATGGATCGCACTTCTGTGATGACATAATTTATACTTTATGTATCACATTCTTTCTGTAATGAGGCGCTAATCAGCAAGTGGCACGGGTTGAGAGACTCAAATTTTCTCTTTGTTATGGGGCACTTTTGTGATGTATTACTTGTACTCCATACAGCTGATTTAGCGCTACTTCGGCAATTTTACCATAAATATCTTCCTTATGAATTTTAATATCTGTTTAGAAAATATGCTACAGAACCAGGGAAGTGATACCCCTGTCTTTATAGTGACAGCTGTTCTTATGTTCCCTCTTTTGTATGTACATATATGTATAGATCAGAGTTGACTTTTTGGTCTGGACCCCCCGATGCGGCCCTACCCCTATTTTTAGAGGGTAAGCAATAGAGATGTTTGTTTGTTTACCTATTTGGCTTTATATTCCTCCCTGCACCAGACACGTCCCTAGACCACATGGCACTTGTGTGAATCTGCACTTCAATTTGGGGCGTCACCATGTAAATTACTGTGAATTTGGTTTTTTGATATGAATTATATGATGTTAACTGTGGTTTTCTTTCTGTTTTCATATTCCAATAGGTCTATGATTTATATATTTGTGGAAGTTTCCACGATTTAAAGGATTAGGTTTGTTACTAGGTCCTGATGAATCGCATAAGGTAATTCTTCTGTTACAAGCGAGAAACATGTTGACCAATTGTGTAGAGTGACACAGGGGATCCTGTGTGCTCTGTCTCTTAGTTGTTATAATTCTCTTTAAGAGACATCATTATACCTACCTATATTTCAATGGGGTTTGTGGTCATCATTCCACTGACTCCCCGTTTTCTTGGTTTTTAATCTTGTCAGAGGTATGGATACGAGCATTAAATATTATTAGTTGTTACCTCTAGGCATTTTTAACCGTTTTTTCATATACCAATCCTTCACTTCATTATTCTTGACCGGCTATTTTTGATTCTCAAAAGAACTCCGGCAAAGAGCCCCCTCGCGGGGCCCGTCAGGCATTGCAGTGCCGGCCTGACGAGGAGCGGGCCCTATGATGAAGCATGTCACCGGATGGTGAGTGAGGGTTCTTGCTTCGAGAAGCTTCGGTTCCTACCTGGGGACCGAGCTCTTCACTTGATTGAAACCCACAGTACAATATGGAACCATGTGTAACCTTTTTTGATTGACTGTCTATTGGGATACTTACACACGGGACCAGGAGTTTTCACTCCGAATATCCCACTTTTCTGCCCCTCTTTTTGTTTTTTCGAGTATTAAGTGTAGCCGCTGGCTACGGGGCTTTGTTTGTTTGTTTGTTTTTTCTTGTTCTTTTTCATACCCCGATAGACTATATCTGGTGGTGTAATATGTCGGACCTACAGGGTCTCAGCTTTGACGATAGCATGGTGCAAGCTATCCTACAAACTCCCTCTATTCTAGGGGACAATGACAGCAGTCCCTCGAGCGGCACGAAGGAGGACTGGACAAAATTATCAACTCTTAAGAAAGAACTCATCAAGACCGTTTTACACGGTACCATTATGACTGAATATCTCAGGGCCAATATATCTCCTAATGGTCTTATCGTCACTAATGTACCTAGGATCTTTCTCCAAGATCTACAGTTTCGCCTTGATTGGTCACAGATTTCGCGGAAATGCACTCGTGACTGGCTGATCCTCATCATCAACACCTCGAAGCGTTTAGCTGACTCTATTACCATCCAGATTTCTATCACGGAAGCAGCAATGAAAACTACAGTTCTACTTGCCCAATTCAAATCACGCTTGGCTGAGATCAATATAGAACTTAATGAAACAAAAGAGTATCTAACACGCCAGAAAATTGGCAAACTACAGAAAGATATTAAACGCTTCAGCAGAGAGAAAGTATATCCTTATACTAAAGATGACTTTCAATGTGAGGGCTCTTCCGAGACTTCAGACGATTCTGACACTTCTCAACGGAGACCCCGCCCTTCACAGTATAGCTCCAGCTCTGATGAATGGAGCGGAGATGAGGGACAGAGAATGAATCGGAATCGCTACACTCCATCCACCCATTTTAACCCTCCGTTTCCTTATCAGCCGATACCACAGTGGCAACCTATGCCTCTGCCTTATTTCCAACCACAGCCCCAATACAACTTTAACCCTTTTTTAGGAAGAGGCCGGGGCAGAGGCAGAGGAAGAAACAGAAGGAGAGGAAGAAATGTGCATTGGGCACAGGAAGAACCCCAGATGATCACCAGAAGCCGCAGTGCGAACAACCAAAAGAGACCCTAGTGGTCAATCTTTCAGGTTCTACTCTGACCCCACCAGAACTATCTGTCCTAGAGAAAGGTCTAGGTTTTGTTCCCACTCCAAGGAATGACCAATTTAGATTACACTGTGAAATGGCAGCCTTGTTTCGTAAAGTTAGGCTGCATTTTTTCTTTAAAGACAGACCAAGCACTGAGGAGAGAGGTGATACTAATCTTAGGAATCCCTCCACTTTCATGCCTCCCACCTCCTCAGTTCCCCTTGAAGTACTTACCTTCGAGAAGGCGGTCCGACATGAAATTCAGCAGCTAAATTCTCCTGCAGTGTTCCAAAACATCTCTAAATTAGAACGGATGGCTGTGAACTCCTTGTCTTCCAATCCTGATATTACATTAAAACCAGCAGATAAAGGTGGTGCCATCGTGGTTATGGACACCACCTATTACCAACAGGAGTGTAGGAGACTACTTAGTGATGCGTCTTATTATCGCCCCATCTCCACTGACCCGACCCCACGTTTGCAACGCAAGATTCGCAGTATGATTTTGGAAGCAGAGACAGCTGGGTGGATTACCCGGCAAGAAGCAGAATTCCTTGACACTAAAAATCCCAGAATTCCGTACTTTTACTGTCTCCCTAAAATTCACAAAGGGCTCCCACCTCCAGGTCGCCCCATAGTATCTGGCATAGGCTCTTTATTAGAACCATTATCTAAATTTTGCGATTTCTTCTTGCAACCAATAGTTCAAAGTACGTCCACCTTTCTGAAGGATACAAAAGATACTTTGGTTCTATTGAATGATATAAATGAATCTGGTACTACTGACATACTGATTTGTCTAGATGTAGAGGCACTCTATACTAATATTCCACAAGAGGCCACGCTCACCGCTGTAGAGGAGATTCTTCTATCTAATACATGGACTTACAATACCCCAGTGAGCTTCATTATGCAATGTGCCTGTTTGGCTCTCCAAGAGAATTTTTTCAATTTGAGAAAAGCCTTTTTCATCAGATACAAGGTACATCGATGGGGAGTACTTTTGCGCCAAGTCTGGCCTGCCTCTACATGTTTACCTTTGAACAACATCACATCCTGACCCCTGAACAACCATTCTTCTCCAATATCATACTGTGGAGGCGATATATAGATGATATCTTGGTTGTTTGGAGGGGAGAGATGGACCGTGCAATAGAATTTACGCAATGGGTCAATACTTTAGATACCCATCTCCGTTTCAGTTCCACCATCTCCGATAAGGAAGTCTCCTTCTTGGATTTACGGATCACACTTAAGGATGGCCTCCTTAACTCATCTGTATATCACAAACCCACGGATCGCAACAGTCTTCTACTTTACAACAGTTACCATCCCAAATCTTTACAAGACAATCTACCCTTCGGGCAATTCCTGAGAATACGACGCAACTGCTCAGATAAAAATGACTTCCACACACAAGCCAACACTCTATGTCACAAACTTCGTGAGCGTAATTACCCACTGGCTAATATCCGGCAGGCTAAAAAGAGGGCTGGCAATATCCCTAGAGATATTCTATTGATCAATAATACCCGTCCTCCGCAGACGAGATTAACCTGCGTAACCACATTTACTCCCCTGAGTAACCGTGTAAAAGGTATTATCCGCAGGTTTTGGCCTATTCTTAACAGTGCAGGTGCCACACTAGAGCGTCCCCTGTTTGCTTTCAAAAGAACTCCCAATATTAAAGATTTGGTGGTTCATACTAGACCTGTGGCGAAACGGACCCCGGATAATCTAGGCACTGGGCAATGGCTTAAAGTGAAGGGACACTACCCATGTGGCTCTTGCAATGTCTGTCCGTTGACTGACATGACCCGAGAAGTGGATATAGGCGAACACAAGACCTGGCAATTAAGATCCCATACCAACTGTAGGACTAAAAACTGTATCTACATGATTATTTGTCTGTGCAATCTGAAATACATTGGTATGACAACCAGGATGGTGAAAGTTCGTATCAACGAACATCGAAACACCATTAGGTGTAAAAGATCCTCTACCCAATTGACCAATCACTTTATTGAGAAACAGCACACACCTAATGATATCAAATGGCTTGTCCTAGAGACCATTAGTGACAACATTGACAGTGCAAAAAAGCTTTTTGAAAAAGAACAAAGGTGGGTCTTTAGACTTCAGACCCATATAGTTGGTTTAAATGATGATATTCAATGGACCCATTTTATGCATTGATTTTAAGAATTCCTTTTTGCTCTGTTGCCAATGGTTAATTACATATCTTGCTATATACATGCCCTCATACAAGACCTTTATTTATATAGGTTGTAACACTTCTCGGAAGCATTTACCATCATTTGGCAGTGACATTTTTTGTTTTTTCCTAATGATACTGGCAAGCCAGTACTTGCTTTGGATTCCTTTGTTAACACTTCAATATGGCCGACACTTTTGCTGCCCATTTGTGTGCATTACACTCAATAGGGTTGGCATGGTTTGTGAATAGTCCTTCCTTTGTTGTTATTACAAATTTTTTCCCTTTTTAAACCCCTCGGCACCAGTATCTCCAGGGATTCCGGGGTACTCGTTCCAGCATAGGTTGACTGGCAGTGACCGTCAACTACCGAAGTAAGTGCTACTCGCTGACTTCCTTACACCCGCTTTTGACGCCGTCCTTAATATAATTTTTTTTTTTTTTTGGACGCTCGGCGGCGTCCTACCCTCCATTTAGATAGCCGTAATTACTTTATTTCTTTTCCTCCCCTTAACATTCACCGAGCGCATTGATAATGGCGCTCCGTATAGACACGCTTGCTCCTGCGCTCACTCGCGCACATCAGAGCTAATAACGCGGGTCTCGTTATACTCTCCTACTATTTCACATCTCCGTGTATGTATTCACCGCCTTGCGGCCCATCCACCTCGGCCAAGCTAGTCTTTTACATGGACATTAATGGATCGCACTTCTGTGATGACATAATTTATACTTTATGTATCACATTCTTTCTGTAATGAGGCGCTAATCAGCAAGTGGCACGGGTTGAGAGACTCAAATTTTCTCTTTGTTATGGGGCACTTTTGTGATGTATTACTTGTACTCCATACAGCTGATTTAGCGCTACTTCGGCAATTTTACCATAAATATCTTCCTTATGAATTTTAATATCTGTTTAGAAAATATGCTACAGAACCAGGGAAGTGATACCCCTGTCTTTATAGTGACAGCTGTTCTTATGTTCCCTCTTTTGTATGTACATATATGTATAGATCAGAGTTGACTTTTTGGTCTGGACCCCCCGATGCGGCCCTACCCCTATTTTTAGAGGGTAAACAATAGAGATGTTTGTTTGTTTACCTATTTGGCTTTATATTCCTCCCTGCACCAGACACGTCCCTAGACCACATGGCACTTGTGTGAATCTGCACTTCAATTTGGGGCGTCACCATGTAAATTACTGTGAATTTGGTTTTTTGATATGAATTATATGATGTTAACTGTGGTTTTCTTTCTGTTTTCATATTCCAATAGGTCTATGATTTATATATTTGTGGAAGTTTCCATGATTTAAAGGATTAGGTTTGTTACTAGGTCCTGATGAATCGCATAAGGTAATTCTTCTGTTACAAGCGAGAAACATGTTGACCAATTGTGTAGAGTGACACAGGGGATCCTGTGTGCTCTGTCTCTTAGTTGTTATAATTCTCTTTAAGAGACATCATTATACCTACCTATATTTCAATGGGGTTTGTGGTCATCATTCCACTGACTCCCCGTTTTCTTGGTTTTTAATCTTGTCAGAGGTATGAATACGAGCATTAAATATTATTAGTTGTTACCTCTAGGCATTTTTAACCGTTTTTTCATATACCAATCCTTCACTTCATTATTCTTGACCGGCTATTTTTGATTCTCAAAAGAACTCCGGCAAAGAGCCCCCTCGCGGGGCCCGTCAGGCATTGCAGTGCCGGCCTGACGAGGAGCGGGCCCTATGATGAAGCATGTCACCGGATGGTGAGTGAGGGTTCTTGCTTCGAGAAGCTTCGGTTCCTACCTGGGGACCGAGCTCTTCACTTGATTGAAACCCACAGTACAATATGGAACCATGTGTAACCTTTTTTGATTGACTGTCTATTGGGATACTTACACACGGGACCAGGAGTTTTCACTCCGAATATCCCACTTTTCTGCCCCTCTTTTTGTTTTTTCGAGTATTAGGGGGCATATTTATACTCCGTTTGCGCCGAAATTGCGTCGTTTTTTTTGACGCAATTTCGACGCAAAACTAACGCCAACTAACGCCATATTTATACTATGGCGTTAGAGGCGAATAGCGCCAAAGTTCCCGGAATGTGCGTCATTTTTTAGCGTGAACCCCTTCCTTGCGTTAATGATATGCAAGGGAGGCGTTCCCGTCTAAAAAATGACTCCCAGGCCTTTACGTGGTATTTATACTCCCGGGCAAAAGAGACGCCCGGGAGTGGGCGTGGCTAAAAACGGCGCATTTGCGCCGCTTTTTAACGCCTGGGTCAGGCATGGCGTTAAGGGACAAGTGGGCTCAAAATGAGCCCAGAGTGCCCTCCCCTGCCCCCAGGGACCCCCCCTGCCACCCTTGCCCACCCCAGGAGGACACCCAAGGCTGGACGGACCCACCCCAGGGACATTCAGGTGAGTATTTTTTTTATTTTTTTTAAATAATTTTTGGTGGCATAGGGGGGCCTGATTTGTGCCCCCCTACATGCCACTATGCCCAATGACCATGCCCAGGGGACAGAAGTCCCCTGGGCATGGCCATTGGGCAAGGGGGCATGACTCCTATCTTTACAATGATAGGAGTCATGTTGATGGGGGATGGGCGTCGAAAATAAATGGCGCAAGTCGGGTTACGACGATTTTTCCGACGTAACCTGACTTGCCCCATTTTAAGACGCCCATGCGCCATTTTCCCCCTACGCCGGCGCTGCCTGGTGTACGTGGTTTTTCTCGCGCACACCAGGCAGCGCCGGTCTGCTTGCGCCGGCTAACGCCATTCAATAAATACGGCGCCCGCATGGCGCTGCAGAATGGCGTTAGCCGGCGCAAAACTTTTTGACGCTAAACTGCGTTAGCGCAGTTTAGCGTCAAAAAGTATAAATATGGGCCTAAGTGTAGCCGCTGGCTACGGGGCTTTGTTTGTTTGTTTGTTTTTTCTTGTTCTTTTTCATACCCCGATAGACTATATCTGGTGGTGTAATATGTCGGACCTACAGGGTCTCAGCTTTGACGATAGCATGGTGCAAGCTATCCTACAAACTCCCTCTATTCTAGGGGACAATGACAGCAGTCCCTCGAGCGGCACGAAGGAGGACTGGACAAAATTATCAACTCTTAAGAAAGAACTCATCAAGACCGTTTTACACGGTACCATTATGACTGAATATCTCAGGGCCAATATATCTCCTAATGGTCTTATCGTCACTAATGTACCTAGGATCTTTCTCCAAGATCTACAGTTTCGCCTTGATTGGTCACAGATTTCGTGGAAATGCACTCGTGACTGGCTGATCCTCATCATCAACACCTCGAAGCGTTTAGCTGACTCTATTACCATCCAGATTTCTATCACGGAAGCAGCAATGAAAACTACAGTTCTACTTGCCCAATTCAAATCACGCTTGGCTGAGATCAATATAGAACTTAATGAAACAAAAGAGTATCTAACACGCCAGAAAATTGGCAAACTACAGAAAGATATTAAACGCTTCAGCAGAGAGAAAGTATATCCTTATACTAAAGATGACTTTCAATGTGAGGGCTCTTCCGAGACTTCAGACGATTCTGACACTTCTCAACGGAGACCCCGCCCTTCACAGTATAGCTCCAGCTCTGATGAATGGAGCGGAGATGAGGGACAGAGAATGAATCGGAATCGCTACACTCCATCCACCCATTTTAACCCTCCGTTTCCTTATCAGCCGATACCACAGTGGCAACCTATGCCTCTGCCTTATTTCCAACCACAGCCCCAATACAACTTTAACCCTTTTTTAGGAAGAGGCCGGGGCAGAGGCAGAGGAAGAAACAGAAGGAGAGGAAGAAATGTGCATTGGGCACAGGAAGAACCCCAGATGATCACCAGAAGCCGCAGTGCGAACAACCAAAAGAGACCCTAGTGGTCAATCTTTCAGGTTCTACTCTGACCCCACCAGAACTATCTGTCCTAGAGAAAGGTCTAGGTTTTGTTCCCACTCCAAGGAATGACCAATTTAGATTACACTGTGAAATGGCTGCCTTGTTTCGTAAAGTTAGGCTGCATTTTTTCTTTAAAGACAGACCAAGCACTGAGGAGAGAGGTGATACTAATCTTAGGAATCCCTCCACTTTCATGCCTCCCACCTCCTCAGTTCCCCTTGAAGTACTTACCTTCGAGAAGGCGGTCCAACATGAAATTCAGCAGCTAAATTCTCCTGCAGTGTTCCAAAACATCTCTAAATTAGAACGGATGGCTGTGAACTCCTTGTCTTCCAATCCTGATATTACATTAAAACCAGCAGATAAAGGTGGTGCCATCGTGGTTATGGACACCACCTATTACCAACAGGAGTGTAGGAGACTACTTAGTGATGCGTCTTATTATCGCCCCATCTCCACTGACCCGACCCCACGGTTGCAACGCAAGATTCGCAGTATGATTTTGGAAGCAGAGACAGCTGGGTGGATTACCCGGCAAGAAGCAGAATTCCTTGACACTAAAAATCCCAGAATTCCGTACTTTTACTGTCTCCCTAAAATTCACAAAGGGCTCCCACCTCCAGGTCGCCCCATAGTATCTGGCATAGGCTCTTTATTAGAACCATTATCTAAATTTTGCGATTTCTTCTTGCAACCAATAGTTCAAAGTACGTCCACCTTTCTGAAGGATACAAAAGATACTTTGGTTCTATTGAATGATATAAATGAATCTGGTACTACTGACATACTGATTTGTCTAGATGTAGAGGCACTCTATACTAATATTCCACAAGAGGCCACGCTCACCGCTGTAGAGGAGATTCTTCTATCTAATACATGGACTTACAATACCCCAGTGAGCTTCATTATGCAATGTGCCTGTTTGGCTCTCCAAGAGAATTTTTTCCAATTTGAGAAAAGCCTTTTTCATCAGATACAAGGTACATCGATGGGGAGTACTTTTGCGCCAAGTCTGGCCTGCCTCTACATGTTTACCTTTGAACAACGTCACATCCTGACCCCTGAACAACCATTCTTCTCCAATATCATACTGTGGAGGCAATATATAGATGATATCTTGGTTGTTTGGAGGGGAGAGATGGACCGTGCAATAGAATTTACGCAATGGGTCAATACTTTAGATACCCATCTCCGTTTCAGTTCCACCATCTCCGATAAGGAAGTCTCCTTCTTGGATTTACGGATCACACTTAAGGATGGCCTCCTTAACTCATCTGTATATCACAAACCCACGGATCGCAACAGTCTTCTACTTTACAACAGTTACCATCCCAAATCTTTACAAGACAATCTACCCTTCGGGCAATTCCTGAGAATACGACGCAACTGCTCAGATAAAAATGACTTCCACACACAAGCCAACACTCTATGTCACAAACTTCGTGAGCGTAATTACCCACTGGCTAATATCCGGCAGGCTAAAAAGAGGGCTGGCAATATCCCTAGAGATATTCTATTGATCAATAATACCCGTCCTCCGCAGACGAGATTAACCTGCGTAACCACATTTACTCCCCTGAGTAACCGTGTAAAAGGTATTATCCGCAGGTTTTGGCCTATTCTTAACAGTGCAGGTGCCACACTAGAGCGTCCCCTGTTTGCTTTCAAAAGAACTCCCAATATTAAAGATTTGGTGGTTCATACTAGACCTGTGGTGAAACGGACCCCGGATAATCTAGGCACTGGGCAATGGCTTAAAGTGAAGGGACACTACCCATGTGGCTCTTGCAATGTCTGTCCGTTGACTGACATGACCCGAGAAGTGGATATAGGCGAACACAAGACCTGGCAATTAAGATCCCATACCAACTGTAGGACTAAAAACTGTATCTACATGATTATTTGTCTGTGCAATCTGAAATACATTGGTATGACAACCAGGATGGTGAAAGTTCGTATCAACGAACATCGAAGCACCATTAGGTGTAAAAGATCCTCTACCCAATTGACCAATCACTTTATTGAGAAACAGCACACACCTAATGATATCAAATGGCTTGTCCTAGAGACCATTAGTGACAACACTGACAGTGCAAAAAAGCTTTTTGAAAAAGAACAAAGGTGGGTCTTTAGACTTCAGACCCATATAGTTGGTTTAAATGATGATATTCAATGGACCCATTTTATGCATTGATTTTAAGAATTCCTTTTTGCTCTGTTGCCAATGGTTAATTACATATCTTGCTATATACATGCCCTCATACAAGACCTTTATTTATATAGGTTGTAACACTTCTCGGAAGCATTTACCATCATTTGGCAGTGAAATTTTTTGTTTTTTCCTAATGATACTGGCAAGCCAGTACTTGCTTTGGATTCCTTTGTTAACACTTCAATATGGCCGACACTTTTGCTGCCCATTTGTGTGCATTACACTCAATAGGGTTGGCATGGTTTGTGAATAGTCCTTCCTTTGTTGTTATTACAAATTTTTTCCCTTTTTAAACCCCTCGGCACCAGTATCTCCAGGGATTCCGGGGTACTCGTTCCAGCATAGGTTGACTGGCAGTGACCGTCAACTACCGAAGTAAGTGCTACTCGCTGACTTACTTACACCCGCTTTTGACGCCGTCCTTAATATAATTTTTTTTTTTTGGACGCTCGGCGGCGTCCTACCCTCCATTTAGATAGCCGTAATTACTTTATTTCTTTTCCTCCCCTTAACATTCACCGAGCGCATTGATAATGGCGCTCCGTATAGACACGCTTGCTCCTGCGCTCACTCGCGCACATCAGAGCTAATAACGCGGGTCTCGTTATACTCTCCTACTATTTCACATCTCCGTGTATGTATTCACCGCCTTGCGGCCCATCCACCTCGGCCAAGCTAGTCTTTTACATGGACATTAATGGATCGCACTTCTGTGATGACATAATTTATACTTTATGTATCACATTCTTTCTGTAATGAGGCGCTAATCAGCAAGTGGCACGGGTTGAGAGACTCAAATTTTCTCTTTGTTATGGGGCACTTTTGTGATGTATTACTTGTACTCCATACAGCTGATTTAGCGCTACTTCGGCAATTTTACCATAAATATCTTCCTTATGAATTTTAATATCTGTTTAGAAAATATGCTACAGAACCAGGGAAGTGATACCCCTGTCTTTATAGTGACAGCTGTTCTTATGTTCCCTCTTTTGTATGTACATATATGTATAGATCAGAGTTGACTTTTTGGTCTGGACCCCCCGATGCGGCCCTACCCCTATTTTTAGAGGGTAAGCAATAGAGATGTTTGTTTGTTTACCTATTTGGCTTTATATTCCTCCCTGCACCAGACACGTCCCTAGACCACATGGCACTTGTGTGAATCTGCACTTCAATTTGGGGCGTCACCATGTAAATTACTGTGAATTTGGTTTTTTGATATGAATTATATGATGTTAACTGTGGTTTTCTTTCTGTTTTCATATTCCAATAGGTCTATGATTTATATATTTGTGGAAGTTTCCACGATTTAAAGGATTAGGTTTGTTACTAGGTCCTGATGAATCGCATAAGGTAATTCTTCTGTTACAAGCGAGAAACATGTTGACCAATTGTGTAGAGTGACACAGGGGATCCTGTGTGCTCTGTCTCTTAGTTGTTATAATTCTCTTTAAGAGACATCATTATACCTACCTATATTTCAATGGGGTTTGTGGTCATCATTCCACTGACTCCCCGTTTTCTTGGTTTTTAATCTTGTCAGAGGTATGGATACGAGCATTAAATATTATTAGTTGTTACCTCTAGGCATTTTTAACCGTTTTTTCATATACCAATCCTTCACTTCATTATTCTTGACCGGCTATTTTTGATTCTCAAAAGAACTCCGGCAAAGAGCCCCCTCGCGGGGCCCGTCAGGCATTGCAGTGCCGGCCTGACGAGGAGCGGGCCCTATGATGAAGCATGTCACCGGATGGTGAGTGAGGGTTCTTGCTTCGAGAAGCTTCGGTTCCTACCTGGGGACCGAGCTCTTCACTTGATTGAAACCCACAGTACAATATGGAACCATGTGTAACCTTTTTTGATTGACATTGGTATGTTAGCCTTCCAATGGGTAACCCATTATGACACTGTAATTGATATTACAAATCATAGACTGACTCCAGTTTTTTTAGTGTTTCAAGGGTGTTTATTTAAGTGCTCAAAAAATGAAGGGGGGTTGTAAAATGGTGATGGGTGATGGTGGAGGAATGTCCATGTCAGAGTCCAGTCTATTAGTCTCACAGGTACATTGCACATCTGCCCACTGGAAGTGGAGCTGGGGCAGTTCCGATTTGGACAGGGTAACAAAGTGGGACAGTGGGGGGACAATCAGGGTGGTCTTATTTCCTGGCGGGGGTCTTGCCATCTTGCTCTGTCCTGTTCCTGGATCTCAGGGACCGCTTGCGTGGTGGTTGTCCGTCTGCAGGGGATGGGGTGCTGGTGTGGTGGTCCTGTGGCGGGGCGTCCTGTCCACTAGCGCCGGCAGAGGTGGTGGGCAGTTCATCGTCGTGGCTAGTGTCAGGGGCCCCTTGGAGTGCCACGGGTGTCCCTCAAGGTCTTTTGAATGTCCATCAGCACCCCTACGATGGTGCCCAGGGCGGAGCCGATGGTCCTGAGCTCCTCCCTGAACCCCAAATACTGCTCCTCCTGCAGACCCAGGGTCTCCTGCAACTTGTCCAGGACCGTCGCCATTGTCTCCTGGGAGTGGTGGTATGCTCCCATGATGGAGGAGAGGGCCTCGTGGAGAGTTGGTTCCCTTGGCCTGTCCTCCCTCTGTCGCACAGCAGCCCTCCCAGTTCCCCTATGTTCCTGTGCCTCCGTCCCCTGGACCGACCGTGTGCCCACTACCACTGCCCCCAGGTCCCTGTTGTTGTTGGGGTGGTGGGTTAGCCTGGGTGCCCTGTAGTGGTGGACACACCCCTGATTGAACTGTCCTGGGTAGGGAGGTTTGGGCCCGCTGGGTGGGTGCTGTGCTGGTGTTACCAGAGGGTGGAAGGTCAGTGTTGGGCTGTGGCTGGGCAAGGGGAACCGACTGTCCTGAGGCCCACGATGGTCCGGGCTGGTCATCAAGATCCAGTAGGGCAGAGCTGCTCTCGTCACTGTGGGCCTCTTCTGGGGGTGGAGTGGTGTTGTCCGGACCCTCTGGTGTGGTGACGTTCCTTCGTGCTTATTGCATGTGTGTGTTTCATGGTGTGCAATGGTTGGGTGTGCGTGTACCCCAGTGCTAGCATTCCTGTGTGGAGGCTTGTGTGGTGATGGTTGGGGGGGTGTTCTGGGTATGTGCAGTGGGCATGCTTTAGTGATGGGTGTCCATGCTTAGTTGTGTCATGCAGGTCTTGGGGTTGGGATGTGTAGTTTGTGTTATTAGTACATTAGTGAGGAGTTTGGGTGATAGGGGAGGGTGTGAGGGTGGGGGTGTGTGATAGCATGCAGGTAGGGTGGGGGATGTGACAGTTAACATTTGACTTACCTGTGTCCGTTCCTCCAACGACTCCTCCGAGGCCCTCAGGATGCAAGATGGTCAAGACTTGCTCCTCCCATGTTGTTAGTTGTGGAGGAGGAGGTGGGGGTCCGCCGCCAGTCCGCTGAACCGCGATGTGGTGCCTGGAGACCGTTGAACGCACCTTTCCCCTGTCAAAGCCCAGCTCACCTGAGTTCTTGTTCAGTTCTGATGGAGGTTGAAGACAATCCGACCCCACCCTGAAACTGCTTGTTCCAGCTCACTAGTTTTTAAAACAGTGCACTAAGAACAGAAGCTCAAGGGAAGGGGGGAAGTGGATAAAATAAAATAGAGAGACAACACCGTTCTTGCGTTTCCACTGTTGAAGTGCTGCACAAATCTGCGGCCCTTTCTGACTTCTGTAGAAACTGGTGCCTAATGAAACATAAACAAAGAACAGATAAGTGCAACCTATTCCTAAATGGGTTCCTGAGTATCCCTTTATTTATTAGAAATTCTCTTCTAAAAGTACCTCTTGGATCCTGGTCTCTTGTTTCCAGGTTTGGAATGTGTTACTGCTCTGGGATGTGCTTTCTATTACTGTAAAGCTTCTAAAACATTAAACAAATACCGTTATCAGAATTACCAATATCAAACATTCATCTTAATATAACTAAAGCCTAAATTCCCAATAGCAGACTCACTTTTCCCATATTTCCAGAATCTTTTATAAAAACAAATACTGTACTTTTACATCAAAATACAGCATGTAATTTGTGCAAGTCCTTGATTTACTGTTTGCCTTGCTGTTAATGGTTTGCACTGTTCGATTCTTAAAAGTTCCATGAAAAAAGAAAAACAATGTTTGCTTCACAAAGTTCCGCAAAGTATTCTTGTAACAAAGAGTTTGAATCACAATGTTCGTGGAAGGTATCTTGTTTCAAATTGTCTATACACGAATCCAGAAATTGTTGTCAAAGTTCTTTCAGGTAATAAAAGGTTTTGCACTTACTTGTTGCTGGCAAGAGATACTGATCAGTCTAACCTTGTCTTCTTTCTCTTTTGCAGGTTGCTTGTAGGAGAGAGGCTGAGGCAAGGAGGAACCGGAAACCGGAAGAAGGAAGAGCCAGCAGCTGCGCCCATTGAAGCCAATGAAAGTCTGTAGAGAGCAGGAGTGCCAGCGCCGAGGGATCTGTTCTCAGGTAAGCGGGAGGTAGACGAGCACAAGCACTGGGTGAGGCTCAGGGCTGCCTTTTATAGACAGGGTTTGGTGTGGTTTGAAGAGCTGGGTGTGGTTTGAAGGGCTGGGTGTGGTCCTCACATGCTGCACATGTTCTTGAAAGGTGTGCAGAGTTTCAGTTATTATGCAAATGAGTTGAATTAACACATGGCCTAGGGAGGAGTGTTTTAAAGAAGCCTTGGTAAAAGCAAGGCCCAATGTGTAAACAAAACAGCACATTAAACAACATACACAGAAGCCTGGGGGAGGGAAGGTGAGATAACAAGAAAGGCTTTCAATAGTAAGTTTAAAAGGGAGCTATTACAGAACCCACTAGTGCAGTGAGAGGGGACATGCTCTTTGCTGTGCACAAACCCTAACAGTTGCCCCCCTCAAAGGCCCTCCTACAGGACGGGGTTTTCCTGGATTTTTTAAATAAAACCGTCTAATCAGCTGTGGGGCATGTACATATGATGCTGGTTCCCATGAATTCTCAGATTCATCATATCCTTTCCATTCTACTAAATAAAACAGACGTCCACTAATTCTTTTTGAGTCTTTTATGCTTTTCACTTCATATTCTAGATTTCCCTTAATTGGTATGGGTGGAGGTGGTGGTTCAGGTCGGGTTTTTGGGTTTGTACGGCTTAAGCAAGGACACATGGAATGTAGTATGTACTGGATATTCTTTTGGTAAATCTAATTTTACTGTTACCGGGTTTACTATGCCCGTTATATTAAAGGGTCCAATGAAACGTGGTTGCAGCTTTCGGGATCCCTCTATGTTTAGGTTCTTTGTGGAGAGCCATACCTTGTCACCAATTTTATACATTGGGGCCTCAGATCTGTGTTTGTCTGCTTGTCTTTTCATGCTTTCCTTGTACTTTAATAGATGTTTCCTGGCTTTGTCTTGTATGTCACCTAACCTCGTTAGCCTATCCGTTACTGTAGGCAACAGGGAATCTTCTAACAAAATGGGTATAGCTCTTGGATGATACCCCTGCAAGAAATAGAATGGTGAGCAAAGTAGAGCTGAATGCTCAGTATTATTATAAACAAACTCCGCTACAGGGAGAGCTTCCAACCATTCACTAGAATAATCAGCCAATAAACAACGTAGCGTTTGAAGTAAGGTTTGGTTCAGTCGTTCAGTCTGTCCATCTGTCTCTGGGTGGAAAGCAGTGGATAATGCCACATCTATTTTCAGTTTTTCACATAATTTTTTCCAAAATCTAGAGTTGAACTGGCTCCCTCGGTCTGACACCACTTTGCTTGGCAAACCATGTAAACGCACAATTTCCCTTATAAAAATATCGGCAAATTCTGCCGCCGTGGGTAATTTCCGTAATGGTACAAAATGTGCCATTTTAGATAAAAAATCCACTATAACCAACACTGTTGTGAAGGATTTTACAGGTGGTAAACCTACAATAAAGTCTACGCTCACAGTGTGCCAAGGTTGTTTGGGTGTTGGCATTGGTATTAACAAGCCGTCAGGGGCTTTATGAGAAGATTTATGTCTTGCACAAATTGGACAGGTAGTGACAAATTGCTTAATGTCCTTTCTTATAGAGTCCCACAAAAAGTGTTTTTGCACATTTTGCAGGGTTTTTACCCAACCAGGATGACCTGCCAACGGTGAGGCGTGATGCCAAATTATCACCTGTGTTTGTAATTCAGAGGTGGGCACTAACAGCATGTTGTCGTGATACAATAAACCTCGTTGTATTGTGTTATGGGAATCCTTTAACCAATCCTGAGGTGCTATTTGCATGTGTGCATTATATAGATCTGTGATGAAATCCTTCTGTTGTACTGGTGCCAAAAACTTTTGGGGAGGAATAATGGGTTCTCCTATTTTATCTTGTTTCATGTCTGAGGTATGTCCGTATCTAGATAACACATCAGATTGAATTTGTTGTGCACCTGGTCTATAGGTTATAACAAAGTCAAATGTGCTAAAAAAAATTAACCAGCGCATCTGACGTGGTGTTAGTGCTTTAAGTGATCCAAAAAACTGTAGGTTCTTATGGTCAGAAAAGATTGTAACTGGGTACTTGGCTCCCATTAAATGGTGCCTCCATTCTGAAAAGGCTACTTTGATAGCTAGTAGTTCCCTTTCAGCCACAGTGTAATTTTGTTCAGCTGGTAATAACTTTTTGGAATAGAAGGCTATAGGATGTAACTGGCCATCTACTGCATCTCGTTGAGAGAGAACTCCTCCTAAAGCTACTTGTGAAGCATCCGCTTCAACAAAAAAAGGCAAGTCAGGATCAGGATGTTTCAGAATTGGGGCTGAAGTGAACTTTTGTTTTAGGAGTTGAAAGGCGTGTGCCGCCTCATCAGTCCAAAGAAATCGTTGCCCTTTCCGCAACAAGGTAGTTATTGGGGCCGCAATGTCTGCAAAATGTGCAATAAACCTCCTATAAAAATTGGCGAAACCCAGAAATTTCTGAATATCTTTTACAGAGGATGGTTCTGGCCAATCAGCAATAGCACTGATTTTCTTTACATCCATAGTTATTCCTTGAGGTGACAGGCAGTATCCTAAAAAGTCCACCTTGCTGACATTAAAAGTACACTTTTCTAACTTAGCAAAAAGATGATTTTCCTTTAACTTTGATAATACTGCACGAACATGTTGGGTATGTTCTTCTGAGTTCTTAGAGTAAATGAGGATGTCGTCTATGTATACTATGACACAAACGTCCAGGAATTCGTGTAGGACCTCATTTATAAAGAACTGAAAGGCCGCAGGGGCATTACATAACCCAAAGTGCATTACTGTGTACTCAAATAAACCAAACTTTTTCTTGAAAGCTGTCTTCCACTCATCCCCCTCTTTTACTCGGACCAGATGGTAAGCTCCCCGCAGATCTAGTTTAGTGTATACAGTAGAATGTCTTAATTGATCCAACAACACAGGTATGAGAGGAAGAGGATATTTATTCTTTATTGTAGCCTTAATTAGTCCTCTATAATCGATACACGCGCGCAGGGATTTATCCGGCTTCGGGATAAAAAAGAGTGGAGATGAAAACCGGAGATGTGGAATGACGGATGAACCCAGACTGTAGTAGGTCATCTAGGTAGGTTCTTAAGTATTTGGTTTCTTCGTCAGTCAAAGCATATACTCTGTTATTAGGTAAAGGGGCCCCTGGGATAAGATCTATACGGCAGTCATAAGACCGATGTGGGGGCAGCACACTAGCCTTTACTGGATCAAAGACGTCTTTAAAGTCAGAATATTCAGGAGGGAGACTTGGTTCATCTTGTGTAACACTAGCACAGTGTAATACTGTGCTCTGTTCTGTACCTGCTTCTTGATAGCAATTGGTTCTACAGAAAGAGGAATCCAAAGTAACAGTTCTATTCACCCAATCAATTTTTGGGTTATGAGTTGTTAACCAGGGTACCCCGAGAATCAAACCAAAATTAGGAGTATCTATCAGATCAAAGCTAATCACCTCTGTGTGCCCGTTCTGACAGACCATAACAAGTGGACTTGTTTGTTTTGTGATTAATCCAGAGGTCAATTCTGACCCATCCACTGCACATACTGCTTCTGGACAAGGCTTTAGGCACATAGGAAGTCCTAAGATTTCAGCTAACTTATTATCCACAAAATTTCCTGTCGCGCTTGAGTCCAGTAGGACAGGGAGAGAATGCCTCACTTGGGTAGTAACAATTAAAACGACCTGAATTATGAAATGTCTAGGTATGTGCGGTACCATGAAGGCTGCAGCATTAGAGGTTTGATTAAGATGTTTTCTCGAACAAGTAACCTCTCCCCTTGTCGAGCTTAATCGTGTTCCGATTCAGTTCAGGAGGTGGAGGAAACAGCGCCCTTTCGTGGAGTTTTAGGCTTTACTGGACATTCTCTGGCAAAGTGACCTGTCCTGCCACAATATAAACATAATTGAAGTTTTCTCCTTCTTTCTTTTTCCTCTGATGTGAGTGGACCTCTGAGTGTCCCTATTTGCATAGGCTCAGGTTCAGGGAGTTTATTATCTGTGTCTTTCTTCTCGTGTCTAATAAAAGTTAACCGTGATTCCAGTTTGTATTTATCTCCCTTTCTTTCTCCTAGTCTATGTTCTAATTTCACAACTAAATCTACAAAGTCCGAATAGTCTTTTGGCAAATCAACGATATGAGCCAGCGCGTCTTTTAACTCGTCTCTCAAACCTTTATAAAAAAGGGAGACACGCTTTTCTTCTGGCCACTGTGTCTCGGTGAGTAAACGATTAAAACTAGTGAGATAGGTCAATAAATCCTTGTTACCTTGTTTAAGATTTAAAAGCTCATTATCACTTGCCTGCATGAAAGTGTGTTTTGCAAAAAGGCTGGTCATGGTACGTTTAAATTGATTCCAATTATGGAGGATGGGATCATCTCTATCCACGAAAGGAATTGACCAATTGGCTGCTGTGCCACCCAAATAAGACAAGACGAATGCCACTTTCGTAGCATCAGTAGGGAACTGTTGTGGCTTACAAACGAAGTGTAATTGACATTGATTGATAAAAACATGGAATTTGTTACTATCTCCATGAAAACGTTCAGGTGCTGCTAAGGGCACAGCATTAGGAGCATTAACAGTAACCTCAACTGGGGAAGGCAAAGTTGTATGTTTTGATGGCGCCCCTGTCTCTGAGGAGGTTTTAAACAAAGGCGTAAAAGCTGTGTTCCACTGAGATCCCCTAAATTTATACCTGCTTAAATCCTGTTTTAAAGAGGTATTCTCCATCTTTAATCTCTCTATTTCCTCTTGCATATGTTGCAAGAAGCCAGACACTGATTCATTATGAGCCAAGTCCTCATTTAGGGCCTGCGCCATATCCGTGACGTCAATGCCTTCTATTTCTTCCCCGGTATTCATCGTCCACCAGAACTGAAATTTTTAAAGGCTTGTGCTTCTGTCAAAGCCCAGCTCACCTGAGTTCTTGTTCAGTTCTGATGGAGGTTGAAGACAATCCAACCCCACCCTGAAACTGCTTGTTCCAGCACACTAGTTTTTAAAACAGTGCACTAAGAACAGAAGCTCAAGGGAAGGGGGGAAGTGGATAAAATAAAATAGAGAGACAACACTGTTCTTGCATTTCCACTGTTGAAGTGCTGCACAAATCTGCGGCCCTTTCTGACTTCTGTAGAAACTGGTGCCTAATGAAACATAAACAAAGAACAGATAAGTGCAACCTATTCCTAAATGGGTTCCTGAGTATCCCTTTATTTATTAGAAATTCTCTTCTAAAAGTACCTCTTGGATCCTGGTCTCTAGTTTCCAGGTTTGGAATGTGTTACTGCTCTGGGATGTGCTTTCTATTACTGTAAAGCTTCTAAAACATTAAACAAATACCGTTATCAGAATTACCAATATCAAACATTCATCTTAATATAACTAAAGCCTAAATTCCCAATAGCAGACTCACTTTTCCCATATTTCCAGAATCTTTTATAAAACAAATACTGTACTTTTACATCAAAATACAGCATGTAATTTGTGCAAGTCCTTGATTTACTGTTTGCCTTGCTGTTAATGGTTTCCACTGTTCGATTCTTAAAAGTTCCATGAAAAAACAAAGTTCCGCAAAGTATTCTTGTAACAAAGAGTTTGAATCACAATGTTCGTGGAAGGTATCTTGTTTCAAATTGTCTATACACGAATCCAGAAATTGTTGTCAAAGTTCTTTCAGGTAATAAAAGGTTTTGCACTTACTTGTTGCTGGCAAGAGATACTGATCAGTCTAACCTTGTCTTCTTTCTCTTTTGCAGTTTGCTTGTAGGAGAGAGGCTGAGGCAAGGAGGAACCGGAAACCGGAAGAAGGAAGAGCCAACAGCTGCGCCCATTGAAGCCAATGAAAGTCTGTAGAGAGCAGGAGTGCCAGCGCTGAGGGATCTGTTCTCAGGTAAGCGGGAGGTAGACGAGCACAAGCACTGGGTGAGGCTCGGGGGCTGCCTTTTATAGACAGGGTTTGGTGTGGTTTGAAGAGCTGGGTGTGGTTTGAAGGGCTGGGTGTGGTCCTCACATGCTGCACATGTTCTTGAAAGGTGTGCAGAGTTTCAGTTATTATGCAAATGAGTTGAATTAACACATGGCCTAGGGAGGAGTGTTTTAAAGAAGCCTTGGTAAAAGCAAGGCCCAATGTGTAAACAAAACAGCACATTAAACAACATACACAGAAGCCTAGGGGGGGGGAGGTGAGATAACAAGAAAGGCTTTCAATAGTAAGTTTAAAAGGGAGCTATTACAGAACCCACTAGTGCAGTGAGAGGGGACATGCTCTTTGCTGTGCACAAACCCTAACACCCCCGTAGGTCGTTCCACCTCTTCCTGATGTCCTCCCTATTTCTTGGGTGCTGTCCCACTGCGTTCACCCTGTTCACTATTCTTTGCCATAGCTCCATCTTCCTGGCTATTGATGTGTGCTGTACCTGTGAGCCAAATAGCTGTGGCTCTACCCGTAGGATTTCCTCCACCATGACCCTGAGCTCCTCCTCGGAGAAGCGGGGGTGTCTTTGGCGTGCCATGGGGTGGTGTGGGTGATGTGTGGGGTGGTGTATGTGGTGATGAGTGTGGTGAGTGTAGTGGTATGTGGTGTTTTGTGCTTGGATGTTGTGTGGGTGATGGTGTTGTGTGCCTCTGTGTGATGGGGTTGTCTATTCTGTGCTCTCTCTCTCGCCTTCTCTCAGAATTTTTGGTAGTAGGGGTTTGTGGGTGATGTGGGTGTGTGTTTTATTTTGTATTGGATGTGTGGGTGTGGTGTTTGTATGTGTATCATGTGTGTGTATTTGTAATTGTCAAATGTGGCGGTGTTTTGGATATGTGTGTGTATTTTGAGCGCAACGGTGTGTACCGCCAATGGAATACCGCGGTTGAAAGACCGCCGCTTGGATTCGTGGGTCGTAATGGCATGGGCGTGTTTCTGTTGGCGTGGAGGTGGAGGATTTGTTTCTGCATGTTTATCGCTGACCTTTGGTGTTGTGGTATTGTGTGGGTGTCTGAATTTCGGCGGATTCCGTGATGTGTGTCATAATAGCTGTGGCGCTCTACCGCGGCGGTGTATTGGCGGTCTTCTGCACGGCGGTAAGCGCCTTATACCGCCAATGTTGTATTGACCCCCATAGTCTTTAAGATGCTCAGGAGAGACTTTCTTCTGACTACTTCTCCTCAGTCCGTTACACCTAGTATCACCACCTAGGCTGTCATTTTGTGTTCCTGAGCCAGATCCACTTCTGCTTTTATCTCCAATAGATGAATCTGGTTGCACCACATCCCTCGGTTCATGTTCCAAATTCTCCCATCAGAAGTTTTTACAGTGTTTTTAAATAATTTGATTATCACAAAGGGTCTTGTGAAATTTGATCCTTTTACACACCCTGTGGGTGCCTTTATCTTTACTAAATCACCCACAGTTAAATTCACTTTCAAAACTTTTTTCCTTGCATCAAACTCTTGCTTCCTCTTCTCTAAAAGTCTTGGGCCCATATTTATACTTTTTGACGCACAACTGCGCCAACGCAATTGTGCGTGAAAGATTTTACCGCTGGCTAACGCCATTCCAACGCACCATGCGGGCGCCTTATTAATGGAATGACGCTGCAGACTGGTGTGCGTTAAAAAAAATGACTCACACCAGGCAGCGCCGGCGTATGGGAAAATGGAGGTTGTACGTCAAAAAATGGTGCAAGTCAGGTCTGAGGCAAAATTCAGGCCTCAAACTGGATTTGCACAATTATTTTTGACGCCCAACCTCCATTGACATGACTCCTGTCTTAGCAAAGACAGGAGTCATGCCCCCTTGCCCAATGGCCATGCCCAGGGGACTTATGTCCCCTGGGCATGGTCATTGGGCATAGTGGCATGTATCAGGCCCCCCAATGGCACAAAAAAAAATCTGAAAAAAATACTTCCCCGAACTTACCTTTACTTCCCTGGGATGGGTCTCTCCATCCTTGGGTGTCCTCCTGGGGTGGGCAAGGGTGGCAGGGGTTGTCTCTGGGGGCAGGGGAGGGCACCTCTGGGCTCCTTCCGAGCCCACAGGTCCCTTAACGCCTGCCCTGACCCAGGCGTTAAAAAACGGCGCACATCAGGCTGTATGCCATTTTTTAAGGCCCACCCCCTCCTGTGTGTCAAAATGACGCCAGAGTATAAATAAGGGGCACAGGCCTTAAAGTCATTTTTTGGAAGGGAACGCCTACCTTGCATATAATTAACGCAAGGCTGGTTCTCCCTTCCAAAAAATTACGCACATGGTGGAATTTTGACACCCGCGGGGTCGGGCGTCAAAGTATAAATATGGGGCAGGGTTTGCGCCGATTGTGCGTCAAAATTTTTGACGCACATTCGGCGCAAACAGAGTATAAATATGCCCCTTAGTTCTCTGTCCCTCCAATCTAAATTGTCCAAATTGAAACAATTTTTCCTCCACTCCATCCAGCCAGGACACAACTTGGTATTGGGTAACCTTTTTTTGAACAGTACAAACTGAGATTTCCCAGTGGTAGCATGCGGTGAAAATCGATAAGTTGTGATCCTCTTCATCGGCTCAGATCTCCAATTCAAAGTGTTCGTCTTTGCTAGTTGGATACTTTATTTAATAAATTTGTTAAACCTCTCTACTGCACCATTTGTCTCGGGATGATATATCGTCGGCTTTTTGTGCTTGATGCCACACTCACTCATAAATTTCTCAAAGCTTGTAGAACAAAATTGTGGACCATTGTCCGATAACAAAGATTTAGGAAATCCTTCTTTTCTAAAAAATATCCTCTAAGAAACTCAGCACACTGGAAGAGGAGACATCACATACATTTTAGATCTCCACCCACCTGGAATATAGATCTATTAATACAATTAGATATGGGGTAAAATGTTCACCGATAATGGGCCAACTATGTCTATAGCGACTTCATCCCAGGGTTTGCATGGCAACTTTCTACAGCACATTGGTACATTGCGTGTTTTCAATATTTTATCACTCTGTGAACATTGTATACACTCCCTGACAACACGTTCCACCCCCAAATCCATTCCTGGCCACCAGAAACTCTCCCTCAAATTTTCTTTTGGTCTTAACAATCCCCAGATGACCTTCATGAGCTTTGTTCATAATCTTAACCCTTATTACTTCAGGTGGAACCAATCTTGTGCTTCTCAACAGTATGCCATTATCCACTGCTAGTTCATCTTTTACCAAATTCCATACTCCATCTATTGACCTGAATCTTCCATTCTCTAATTTTTCGCACACCTCACGCAATTCTACATCATCCTTCACCGCTTCTTTCCACTCTCGCTCAGTTATCACCCCAGATGTAATTTCACATACATCACAGAATAATTCACAACCATCAACCTCCTGTCCAGGTATTCCTTTTTGTTCACCTTCTTTAACATCTTCCACAACTAATCTAGACAGACAATCTGCGTTATAATTCAACGCTCCCGGCAGATATTCCACTTTAAATCTGAACTCTTGTAGAGAAATAATCTACCTCCTTATTCTTGCTGAGATACAATTTAAACCTTTGCTGCAAAACACCTCAACTAAAGGTTTATGATCGGACAGCACCACAAACTCAGTGCCCCCAGACAAAATGCCTGAATTTCCTCAGTGCCCAGTGTATGGCCAACGATTCTCTTTCAATCACTGAGTAATTCTTTTCAGCTCCACTCAAAGTTTTAGATGCACAAGCAATCAAACACTTCTTCCCTTCGTCATCTTGTATCAAAATCGCACCTAAACCCTTCACACTGGCATCAGTGACAATAATAGTAGGCTTACCTGGTTTAAAAGCCTGAAGACATGGAGCTCTATCCAACTCTTCCTTAACTGTAACAAATTCTTTTTCACGTTCAGTGTCCCAAATAAATTTTTTTCCCTTCTTTAAAAGGAGTCTAATGTTCGCCGTCTTCTCTGACAAATTCTTGATGTATCTCCCATAGTACTCTACCATTCCCAAAAATGAACTTACTTCTTCCTTGGTTTGGGGAGCTGATAATTTCATTATTGTCGTGACTAACTCAGGTTTGGGTTTTACACCTTCTCCCGTAATTAAATGTCCTAGGTACTCAACTTCCGTTAAGCCAAACCAACATTTTTCCCTTTTAAGAGTAAAACCAGCTTGACTTAATCTTCTCAACACCAACCTCACATGCTCCCAATGTTCTGCCACTGTGTCTGCGAAAATAAAAACATCGTCCTGATAACACTTCACACCACCTATATTTCCCAAAACCTTGTGCATAAACACAGAGGCTGCCGATACAAGTCCAAAAGGCATCCTCTTATATTTAAAGGCACCAAAAGGTGTGATGAATGCCGTCAACTCTTGTGAACACTCTTCTAGCTCTACCTGATGGTATGCCGATGTTAAGTCTAGCGTGGAGAAATATTTCGCTCCACCAATCGTGGACACAATTTCTTCAATATTTGGAAGAGGAAATCTGTCAACTACAACTTCTCTGTTCAGAGCCCTAAGGTCCACACATAGAGGGTCATTCTGACCCTGGCGGCCGGTGGCCGCCAGGGCCACCGACCACGGGAGCACCGCCAACAGGCTGGCGGTGCTCCAACGAGCATTCTGACCGCGGAAGTGGAAAGTCAGCGGTCTCCCGCTGACTTTCCGCTGCTCGTTTGAATCCTCCATGGCTGCGGAGCGCGCTCCGCAGCCATGAGGATTCTGACCCCCCCTACCGCCATCCTGTTCATGGCGGGAAAGCCGCCATGAACAGGATGGCGGTAGGGGGGGTCGCGGGGCCCCTGGGGGCCCCTGCCGTGCCCATGCGAATGGCATGGGCACGGCAGGGGCCCCCGTAAGAGGGCCCCGCAAAGTATTTCAGTGTCTGCCTTGCAGACACTGAAATACGCGACGGGTGCCACTGCACCCGTCGCACCTTCCCACTCCGCCGGCTCGATTACGAGCCGGCATCCTCGTGGGAAGGTCGTTTTCCCCTGGGCTGGCGGGCGGTTTTTCAGCAACCGCCCGCCAGCCCAGGGGAAAACTCGTAATACCCGCCGCGGTCTTTTGACCGCGGCGCGGTATTTTGGAGGGCGGCATCCTGGCGGGCGGCCTCCGCCGCCCGCCAGGGTCATAATGAGGCCCATAATGTGATGTCTCCATCTCCCTTCCTTGCTACAACTATGGGTGCCAACCATTCTGTTGCTTCCATTTCCTCAAGTATGCCCAAATCCTGCAGTCTCTTAAGTTCTGATTTCACCGGCTCTTCTAGAGCCAAAGGAATTTCCCTCACTTTAGCTACCACCGGAATGGCACCCTTCTTCAGTCTAATTCTATGTCTGTATCCTTTTAGACAACCTAACTTCTCCAAAAACACTTCAGGAAATTCAGAGACTAACTCACCTTCAACACTCTTAACACACTGCACTTGTGGTTGTGCGTTGGGATTCAATACAACCCCCAACAATCTTTGATGTGCCCAACTTAAGAGATTGTCCCCCTGGTTGGACACATATATCTTTCCTCTTAAATGTCTCCCTTTTAACTCAAGATGACCCTCAAAGTATCCTAACATTTTTATTGGTTGTCCACCATATCCACCTGGACGTATATCCATTTTATTTAAAACTATATACCTCTCTGTTAATAAATCAAAAAATTTCTTGGAAATTATCGTTAATTGCAAACAGGAATCAAACCTCATCAAAACATCAACCCCTCTCTACTTTCACCACCTCACTCGGATGTTCCTCATTTTTTCCCCATGTTTTAGCTTGGAAAACCACCTCCTGAGACACTTCTTTAACATCTCTCATCATGCTGCTGTTACCATTCTTCTTCTTCTTGTTACAACATCTATAGTAGTGATCTTTTCTCCCACACCCATTGCACACTACATTTAGTGCAGGACAAATGCTGGCATTAGCTTTGTGGCCAGTTCTCCCACATCGAAAGCATTCTCCTTTAAACTTTGACTCATCATCTTTTTTCTTCATTGCACTAAGCTCTTTGCTTTTCACTTCACATACCACCTCATCCACCTTCGTCGATTCACCAGTCGTACCTTTGTTACCACCTAATTCTTTAACGCACTTAAGCAAATGCTCAACCCCCTTTGCTATCAAGATCACCTCTTCCAAATGTGGTTCGTGATTTAACCACAATTCTTCCCTAATTTTGTCGCTACTGCACCTTAGTACAAATTGATCTCTAATTCTTTCGTCCACTAAAGATCCAAATTTACACGAGGCTGCTAGTTTCCTCAAACTAGTAATGTACTCTTCCACCGATTCATCTTTCCCTTGTTCCCTTTTTTCAAAATAGTACCTCTCCATGATCGTACTGACTCTCGGTATATAATGTTTGTCTAATTTCCTAATACACAATTTGTATTCATTTAGATTTCTAGACTCTTCAAGACTTAAGTCTGGTAAGTTTTCGAGTACTTCCTGACCTTCAGCCCCCAAACAGTGCATCAAAGTGCGTGTTTCCTCTCTGCACTAAGTGTCGGTCCACACACTCTAGCATAGTGAACAAACATTTTCTTCCACTTAGTCCAGGGATATGTAGGATCTCCTGGACTGCTTAAGAATACCTAGCATAAATACTTTCACCTTAAATGCGTGTTTGTCCAACAGTACTCAAACGAAATGCCGCTACCAATAGGTGTGCCTGTCACCGTGCAATGTATACAACAGGCAAAACCATCCAAATGAATTCCTCTTTAACGATGTAACAGAACAGCAGAATGTTTATCCAACAGTACTCAAACTGCCGCTTCCAATAGGTGTGCCTGTCACCGTGCAACGTATACAACAGGCAAAACACATTAAAATGATGCAGTTGTACCTGTCACCGTATACAGATACTACAGATCTTTTACCATCCAAATGAATTCCTCTTTAACGATGCAGCAGAACAGGAGAACAGCAAGGAACACCTCCCCTTTAACACCGATCGTCGACCACCCCTTTAAGAGGAAACCACCCCTCCAGGAAACAGGAACCAGAGCACTTCCTACAGCCTGAACTCAACTCTGTTATACTTCACTGCAGTGCGCTCCTCACATCAGCAGACTCGGCTCCCAGACAGTGACCTTGTTCGATGCTATGAAGCTCACACACACTCAATCTTACTGACTAAGCTATGCTTCTGGAGATTAGGGTTTCTCTACTGATTACTGCCATACTTATATAATTTAACAGTATTGGATGGTATCCAACTCGTATGACACTCCATCTAAAGTGAGGTTGTGGTGTAAGAAAGCACCAATTTGCTTGTCCTGATACAGCTTAATTACATGTTGTTGGACTTTTGCTTTTGCAGGGTCATCCCCAGACTTTTTTGCCTCCTGCCTCCTATATTTTTCTGACATGTTGCTGTTGGCTTTTCAACTCTGAGCACTTTACCACTGCTAACCAGTGCTAAAGTGCATATGCTCTCCTGTTTAAATTGTATGTAAGTGGTTTATCCATGATTGGCATATTTGAATTACTAGTAAGTCCCTAGTAATGTGCACTAGAGGTGCCAGGGCCTGTAAATCAAATGCTACTAGTGGGCCTGCAGCACTGGTTGTGCCACCCACATAAGTAGCTCTGTAATCATGTCTCAGACCTGCCACTGCAGTGTCTGTGTGTGTATTCTTACACTATAAATTCGACTTGGCAAGTGTACCCACTTGCCAGGCCTAAACCTTCCCTTTCCTTACATGTAAGGCACCCCTAAGGTAGGCCCTAGGTAGCCCCAAGGGCAGGGTGCAGTGTATGGATAAGGTAGGACATATAGTAATGTGGTTTATATGTCCTAACAGTGAAATACTGCCAATTTCGTTTTCACTGTTGCAAGGTCTGTCTCTCTCATAGGATAATATGGGGGCTACCTTTAAATATGATTAAAGTGTAGATTCCCCTAGAGAGTAGATGGACAGGTGGAGTTTGGGACCCCTGAACTCACAATTTAAAAATACATCTTTCAGTAAAGTTGATTTTGAGATTGTGCGTTTGGAAATGCCACTTTTAGAAAGTGAGCATTTTCTTGCTTAAACCATTCTGTGACTCTGCCTTGTTTGTGGATTCCCTGTCTGGGTCAGTTTGACAGTTGGGTTGTTTTTCACCTCACACCAGACAGTGACACAAAGGGAGCTGGGGTGTGATCTGCATTTCCTGATTAGCCATCTCTGCTAGGAGGGAGGGGTGGAGTGGTCACTCTCATCTGAAAGGACTGTGCCTGCCTCTGACAATGCTGTCTCCAGCCCCCTGGTGTGTGTCTGAGGCCTTGCCTGGGCAAGGCAGGATTTCACAAGAAGGTGTGAGTCCCCTTTGAAGAAAGGTGACTTCAAAGACTAAAATGGGTATAAGAAGGGCACCCAAACTTACAAACTTTAGAAACACTTCTGGAATCAAGGGGAACCTCTGCCTGGAGAAGAGCTGATCGCTGAGGAACAAGTGCTGCCCTGCCTGTGACTGTGCTTTGTGGAGCTTTCCTGCAGTGCTGCTTCTGCCAGAGTAAGAGGGCAAAGACTGGACTTTGTGTGCCTTCCATCTTGAAGAAGAAATCTCCAAGGGCTTGATGTAGAGCTTGCCTCCTGTTATTGAAGTCTCAGGGATAGCAAAGACTTCTTCCTGCCAGCACCTGGAGTCTCTGGAGAGACCCCTACTCTGCTCTGTGGTGCCCTTCCAGTTCCTGGGACCCTGAAAGGAGAGGCTGGCAGCCTAAGGACAAAAATACACGCACCGAGCGCCGTGCGGAGAAAAGATCGACGCGAATCCGATCGCGGCTGAGAAAACGACGCGACGCCGGCTCCGCAGCTGAGAAACGACGCCGCAGGAAACGCGACCGGAGAATCGACGCCCGGAGCAGGAGAAACGACGCGCAGCATCGCTGACGAAGGCTGAGAGATCGCAACCAGCGCCGCGGGACTTTCGGACCGTCGCGTGGCTGGCTTTTTCGACGCGCCTCGCCGTGCCGAGCTGTTTTCGACGCACACAGCCGTGCAGGGTTACTTTCGACGCACACCGCCCGTGCGGGGTTATTTTTGACGCAAACCAGGTACATTTACACGCTAGCAGCGCTAGTGTGTTGTTACAACTACCTAAAGACTCTTTTTATTTTAAACCTTTAAAAAATCATAACTTGACTTGTGTATGTTGGATTTTTGTCGTTTTGGTCTTGTTTTGTCTAGATAAATATTTCCTATTTTTCTAAACTGGTGTTGTGTCATTTTGTAGTGTTTTCATTAAGTTACTGTGTGTGTTGGTACAAATACTTTACGCCCAGCACTCTGAGGTTAAGCCTACTGCTCTGCCAAGCTACCAAGGGGGTAAGCAGGGGTTAGCTGAGGGTGATTCTCTTTTATCCTAACTAGAGTGAGGGTCCTTGCTTGAACAGGGGGTAACCTGACTGTCAACCAAAGACCCCATTTCTAACATTGGTGACCAGCGGTCGGGATTTGGACTTGTGTTTGTACTTGACATACAGTAATTGAGTGTACACTACTGTTTTTGATCTCAGACCACTACGTGACCACATACTACTTGTCTTGTGATTCTGCTTTTTGTTCTCTGATGTCCTCCTGGAAGTATTGCTAATATTTTTGGACTTTGGTTTTTGGTTGTGAAGCCTTTGCAGAAATGGAAGTCAATTTCTGGCACCTATCTATGTATAAAAAGTGGCAGCTTAAAGCATTCTGCATGGAAAGGGGACTGGCTGTGAACAAGGAATCCAGAAGGGAGGATCTTGAGTCAGCCCTGTTTCAGGATGAATTGAAACGTTGTCAGGCAACACCACCAAATGAGTCTGAGGAGGATAACTACTCTGAGGAGGAGGACTACTCCAAAGAGGAGGGCAGTGGCCCTGAGGAGGGAACAGAAAGAGATGATAGGCTCCTAGCTCGAATCCGGAGTCTGGAAGAGCTTAAGAGGGCCGAGGAGAAGAGAGCCTTAGTCCTGGCAGAAAGGAGGAGGGACTTAGAGATTAAAAAAATGATTTATGCTTACGAGCTTAAATTGAAAGAGCTGGAAGTCATGAGGGCTGAGTCCAGCTGGAATGGTGGCAGCAACAATTGTATATCCAGTGATGCTGCAGAAGTGCACATGCCCAGAGAGGTGGTGCCCTACTTGAAGGAGGGAGTTAACACACGCCAGGAGGTTCAGGGGTATTCGGTAGCTCCAGTGATGCACAGGGTCCCTGAGGTGGATTGGGGAACTGGCATGGGGAGTCATATTCCTACTGGTGGGAGGGACACTCTACTGACTCTAGGTGAGAGTGACAGGGAGAGGGGTTCCCCCCAGGTAGAAGTCCTGGTTATGGAGTGTGAAAACATCCCAGAAGAGTGTGGGTTGAGTGTCAGGGACAGTCAGGTACTGTCTCACCAGTCTCAGGAGGGTGATGTGGGGTGCTTTTTCAAAGCAGAGTCACTGGATGGTTGGGTGAAGGGTACTTTGGTTAATTCATGTGAGGGGCTGAGTGATGTAATTGCTGGAGAGCATATGTCTAGTCCTTATTTTCCAGAGCTATGCCAACACCAGGTGGAGTGTGAGTTCTCTGACCCCAGGGAGCTTACAATGGAGGCAGACTGCTGGGTGAGTACCAGAGAGTCTGAAGAGGCATTTGGGGGTGCTCCTGAGAGGAGTGGTCTAGGTAGTTCCCAACCAGGTGAGGTAGGGAAGGATTGTAGTGTCCCAGGTAGGTCCCAGTGTAGTGGGATGGGTGAGGGACCCCATGTCCAGTCTCAGAGGAGAGGGAATGGGGATGGGTTGAGGCCCAAGGTGCCCGAGATCCGGTCCCAGGTCCTGGAGGGTTCCCTGCGGGAACACCAGGAGGGGAGCCTAGCCTGTACCATAGGGCCATCTGTTGAGGGAGACCCCACAGTGTCAGGAGAACTTGGGGGGGCGGCTGTAGCCAGCGTCCCACCAGTTCTGGTGTCTGGCAGTACCACTCCTAGTGAGGGGGTGCAGAAGTCCAGACAGAGGGTTGAGAGGGGGTTGCGGACCCCAGTGGAGAACCTGGAGGGTCAGGGGTCAGCTCTGAGAGCAGAGCCCCCCATGAATGACCTTGGTGAGACCATTTCTGGGTTGGGGGGAATCCAGACTCTGTCAGAGGGGCAGAGGTCAGGAGACCTGCGCCAGCCAGACTCTTGTGTGGCCCTTCGGGACAGTGTGTCCCTTGAGGGGGGTAAGTGTGCCCCCCTGGAAGTCCTGGTGTGCCAGGCAATGGTTCAACCGCAGGGTGGTGACTCTGGGTTGAATAATCAGGTTCAGGGGGTAAACTCTGACCTGATGGGGGGTAAGTGTGCTCCCCAGGAAGTCCTGGTGTGCCAGGCAGTGGTTCAACCGCAGGGTGGTGACCCTGGGTTGGATGACCAGGTTCAGAGGGTAAACTCTGACCTGGTAGGGGGTAGGTATGCCCCCCAGGAAGTCCTGGGTTGCCAGGCAGTGATCCAGTCTGTGGGTACAGGCCCTGGATTGGGAGGCCAGGTTAAGGGTGTCCCCCCTGACCTGGAGGAAGGGGCTACTGCTAACAGTGCCCCTACCATGTTGTCTTCTGGGGGGGCCGCTCCTAGTTGGGTGGTTCAGGACCCCAGAAGAGAGGGCAGGGGGAGGGAAGCCTCACCCCTGGCCCTGGTCCAACCTGAAGGTACAGACCCCAGGTTGGAGGATCAGTTGCAGGTTAACATCCCTGCACTGATGGAAGAATTGTGCAGGACTGCTTCTACAAGCACCCTGACAGTTTTTGACTCTGGGGGTGCCGCTTCTGCAGGGAGGGTACAGAGCCCCAGAGGGGAGGACCAGGGTCAGGTTGTCATCCCTGACCTGGTGGAAGAGAGAGTGGTCAAAGGGTGCCAGGCACCTGGGGCTACCACCCCCCACTCTCCACAGTCACAGTGGTTAGAGAGGCCTGAGGTCGGGCTCTCATCCCTGACAGTTGTCTGGGGCCACTGTGGCTTGCTGTCCTGGTGGACAGAGTTGCCCCTGGGGGGGGAAGGACGAGAGTCACACCCCAGGGGTGGAGTGGGCAACACCATTGTGTTGGCCCTGGTGGTACTATCTGCCCATTGCAATACATCTGTGAGCAAAGTAAAGTTAGGTGTTGCACAGATGGTGTCTGTAGATGTGGAGAAGGGTTCCCCATGGGTTAGCTTAGTGGGCCCTGAGAGTATGGACAGAGGGATCCAACTGGAGTCAGGAAGGCGTAGAACTGGAGCATGCCCCTGCTGTTGTGGGCCTGGGTCCCTGTTCTATCGCCCCAATCAGGGAAGTACATCAAGGTATTGATTGTTCTCCCCTGGCTTTAGGCTGGTAGGGGGTCGTGTTGGACTTTTGCTTTTGCAGGGTCATCCCCAGACTTTTTTGCCTCCTGCCTCCTATATTTTTCTGACATGTTGCTGTTGGCTTTTCAACTCTGAGCACTTTACCACTGCTAACCAGTGCTAAAGTGCATATGCTCTCCTGTTTAAATTGTATGTAAGTGGTTTATCCATGATTGGCATATTTGAATTACTAGTAAGTCCCTAGTAATGTGCACTAGAGGTGCCAGGGCCTGTAAATCAAATGCTACTAGTGGGCCTGCAGCACTGGTTGTGCCACCCACATAAGTAGCTCTGTAATCATGTCTCAGACCTGCCACTGCAGTGTCTGTGTGTGTATTCTTACACTATAAATTCGACTTGGCAAGTGTACCCACTTGCCAGGCCTAAACCTTCCCTTTCCTTACATGTAAGGCACCCCTAAGGTAGGCCCTAGGTAGCCCCAAGGGCAGGGTGCAGTGTATGGATAAGGTAGGACATATAGTAATGTGGTTTATATGTCCTAACAGTGAAATACTGCCAATTTCGTTTTCACTGTTGCAAGGTCTGTCTCTCTCATAGGATAATATGGGGGCTACCTTTAAATATGATTAAAGTGTAGATTCCCCTAGAGAGTAGATGGACAGGTGGAGTTTGGGACCCCTGAACTCACAATTTAAAAATACATCTTTTAGTAAAGTTGATTTTGAGATTGTGCGTTTGGAAATGCCACTTTTAGAAAGTGAGCATTTTCTTGCTTAAACCATTCTGTGACTCTGCCTTGTTTGTGGATTCCCTGTCTGGGTCAGTTTGACAGTTGGGTTGTTTTTCACCTCACACCAGACAGTGACACAAAGGGAGCTGGGGTGTGATCTGCATTTCCTGATTAGCCATCTCTGCTAGGAGGGAGGGGTGGAGTGGTCACTCTCATCTGAAAGGACTGTGCCTGCCTCTGACAATGCTGTCTCCAGCCCCCTGGTGTGTGTCTGAGGCCTTGCCTGGGCAAGGCAGGATTTCACAAGAAGGTGTGAGTCCCCTTTGAAGAAAGGTGACTTCAAAGACTAAAATGGGTATAAGAAGGGCACCCAAACTTACAAACTTTAGAAACACTTCTGGAATCAAGGGGAACCTCTGCCTGGAGAAGAGCTGATCGCTGAGGAACAAGTGCTGCCCTGCCTGTGACTGTGCTTTGTGGAGCTTTCCTGCAGTGCTGCTTCTGCCAGAGTAAGAGGGCAAAGACTGGACTTTGTGTGCCTTCCATCTTGAAGAAGAAATCTCCAAGGGCTTGATGTAGAGCTTGCCTCCTGTTATTGAAGTCTCAGGGATAGCAAAGACTTCTTCCTGCCAGCACCTGGAGTCTCTGGAGAGACCCCTACTCTGCTCTGTGGTGCCCTTCCAGTTCCTGGGACCCTGAAAGGAGAGGCTGGCAGCCTAAGGACAAAAATACACGCACCGAGCGCCGTGCGGAGAAAAGATCGACGCGAATCCGATCGCGGCTGAGAAAACGACGCAACGCCGGCTCCGCAGCTGAGAAACGACGCCGCAGGAAACGCGACCGGAGAATCGACGCCCGGAGCAGGAGAAACGACGCGCAGCATCGCTGACGAAGGCTGAGAGATCGCAACCAGCGCCGCGGGACTTTCGGACCGTCGCGTGGCTGGCTTTTTCGACGCGCCTCGCCGTGCCGAGCTGTTTTCGACGCACACAGCCGTGCAGGGTTACTTTCGACGCACACCGCCCGTGCGGGGTTATTTTTGACGCAAACCAGGTACATTTACACGCTAGCAGCGCTAGTGTGTTGTTACAACTACCTAAAGACTCTTTTTATTTTAAACCTTTAAAAAATCATAACTTGACTTGTGTATGTTGGATTTTTGTCGTTTTGGTCTTGTTTTGTCTAGATAAATATTTCCTATTTTTCTAAACTGGTGTTGTGTCATTTTGTAGTGTTTTCATTAAGTTACTGTGTGTGTTGGTACAAATACTTTACGCCCAGCACTCTGAGGTTAAGCCTACTGCTCTGCCAAGCTACCAAGGGGGTAAGCAGGGGTTAGCTGAGGGTGATTCTCTTTTATCCTAACTAGAGTGAGGGTCCTTGCTTGAACAGGGGGTAACCTGACTGTCAACCAAAGACCCCATTTCTAACACATGTGTTTTGATAACTGTAGGAAATCTGCTTTTTCACATGGTTCCAGTCCTTTTTCTCTGCTCTGTTAGACAGTGCTGGTTTTATAACTCTGCACATCGAGAAACAGCTAACTCGCATATTCGTGAAATATGGGGGACTCAGAGCCCCCTCATCACATTCTGCAGTGGGGCACCGTCATGTTGCACAATGCCACTGAGCACTTTCTCTAAATTGAATTGCAAAAACTAATGGATGATGGATCTGTGAAATAAAGAAAACTCCACTGAGTGGAAGGTTCTTGAATTGAATGTTGGTCCTGACGAAAATGGCGTAATCAGATCAATAGCCACTGAAACATGTGTCAACTGTTTATTTTAGGTTCAATGAACTGGGATCAGAAGTGTTAAATAAATAAAAAATAAGAGAAATGGCGGTTGAGCTGGAGTATTATTGTGTTCTTTATTTGGTACAACCCCTCTCCAGACTTGCAAAGGATCTATTTGGGGTATTTTTCTAAAGCTTTGAGTTCTTGGTGGTGCTAGCACCAAAGTGATGAAATGCAGTGTATTAGTAAAATTCCATTGTCACTCTACTGTCTGCCCTGCATCTCGCTTCTCATTACTACCACTGCAGCCACCACTACAATATTCTTGCGTGTTTATGTGTGTAAGAACATTGTGCATTTGCCACTGTTGTGTAGGTGTGTATAAGGAGAAAGAATAATGCAGGGATACCCCATAAATTGTATGTGTGATCAAAAAGGACAGACCTGTTGGCTTTGCCAATGCTTGTTGAATTTGAGGTGATTGAAGTCTAATCTAGCCCCGTTGCCGGCAGGATGGTTCACTGAATTGAAAGCTTGCCACTAATAAATGAATTGATTTGAAGGTCACATAACTGCAACCTAAAAATCGAGCCTTTCATCCAAAGTCAGCAAATCAAAGGAGTAGAAATGGGGTAATAGTAACATCTGTCAAGAAGTGGTTTCTCAATGTGTTATGTCAACAATCAGATATCAACAATCAGATATTATAATAGCCTCTATCTATGTCTACAAAAAGATACTTTTTTTTTTTAAAGATATTTTTTATTGAGTCAAATACAAGAACATTAACTTAACATTGCCAGGACATAGATATGCAGTTGTGAATATATATGCATAAGAAATATTGTACTTGTAAATGCATATTTAAACATGTACATGAATTAGGCATATACAGCAATATAGTATCAAAGATTCCAAGTTTGAATAAAGAAAGAAGAAAGAGAGGGAGAGGGAGAAGAGCTTTAGGGATAGAAAAGGGAATCAAGTGATAGCCATGTGGAGAGAGAGGTAATAGGCATTAGTTACAGCGAATGTAAGATGAAATAAGTATATATAAGAAGAAAAACAGGAAATATATTGAAATTTTTTAAAAAGGAGGAGAAAAATCCATTTCCTTCGCAGTGCGTGAGAGACAGTTACTTAATGGCAACCATAGCTGATGACGTTTGAAGAAAGTTCCTGTTGAATGAAGCTTGTAGCTGTCAAGTCTATGATGATAACATACAGAATTCCAACACTGTCTGAGAGTAATGTTCACCGAAGATTTCCAGTTAGAAGTAATAATAGAGATTGCAATAGAAAGCAAAAGGTCCACCAATTTTCCACGAGGCCTGAATGAACTCCAGATATTGTGTACGCCTCCCAAAAACAGTAATTCATATGACATTGGTAAGGAGATCTGAGCTATTGCTGAAATGCGAGACCATATTGAGGACCAAAAAGTAGATAGGGATGGACAGGAAAAAAACATGTGAAAGTCAGTACCCTGCTGAGTGTGGCAGCACCAACAATTGTCATTTTGTGCAAGTTTGAATTTGTAAAGGCGTACAGGAGTGTAGAAAAGTCTATTATAAAAAAAATATAGGGTCTGTGTGAGGCTTGCAGTGCGTGCAGTGGAATGTATCTTATACCATATTCTATCCCATAAAGAAGTTGGCCAAACAACACCAAGATCTGATTCCCACAATGTCTCAATAGGTGATTTGAGTCTAGGTGAAACAGACGTTCTTAAAAGTTTATAAATTCCAGCTGCCCTAGGATAATTAGAAGTTACAATCGGGTGTGGAGATGATGCAAGAGAAGAATGATTATGATGTATAAGTTTATTGAGGGCCTCTTGGACTAGAGTAGAAAGAATGATATATTGGGATTTCATGCGAATAGGGAGATTATAAATTGCTGAGAGAGTAGTAAAAGGGATGATAGAGTCTTTATGATATAATTGGGAAATGAGAAGAATACCTTTAGTCATCCAAGCCTTCCAACACAAGGTTTTACCTTGTTTCCTAAGCGAACTATTGTGCCAAATAGGACTGTTAAAGAATTGATTAATGGGGGTAAGATGCGAAATAAAAAAAGGTTTCAGTAAGTTGACTGAATGGGAGATAGTGCTGGGCAACCAGAATTTTGGGGGGTTAGACATAAATATAATGTGTTTATGGGCAAAGGGAGAAATAAATGTTTCTTCCAAAGAGAACCATAGCTTTTTAGGGGCATCATTGAGTGTAGATAAATAGGGATGTATTTGCTTAATGCCAAAAGATTTGTGATAAGTTATAAAGTCAGGGAAATTAACTCCACCTTGTACTTTAGGAAGTTTTAATTTCGAGAGAGAGATTCAGGATTGTTTACCGTTCCACAGGAACTTGGATAGAATTTTATCAATTGAACTAAAAAATAATTTAGGTATCTTAATAGGAAGCATCATAAGGAAGAAGTTAATGATAGGGAGAAGCATCATCTTAATGCTGTCTAAGCGGCCCCACCAAGTGAGATATAACGGAGACCATTTCTGTGTGAGATCTACAAGCTTTGTAGATAGGATTTCTAAATTAGTCCTTAATGTATCCTTGAGAGTAGTGCAGTAACATACCCCCAGGCATTTAATCTTAGAACAATTCCAAGATAATCCTGCATCAAGGAATACAGAGCCAGTGCAATGAGCATTAAGTGGTAAGACCACTGTTTTGTCTATATTAAGTTTATAGCCAGATACATCAGAATATAAGTTGAGCTCATGCAGGAATGCAGGAAGAGAAGTGTCAGGGTGAGACATGAACAAAAGAATATCATCAGCATATGCCATAAATTTGATGTGTGCATTATTAATTTGAAACCCCGTAAATTGTTCAGACATTTTTAATTGGTATAGAAAAGGTTTGAGAGCCAAAATAAATAGTAAAGGAGATAATGGGCATCCCTGACGAGTACCCCTTTTAAGAGGGAAAAAAGGAGATCGGACACCGTTTGTTATAACCGAGGAACATAGTGAGGAATAAAGAATGGATATAAAATGTCGGAATTTAGGTCCTAGTCCATGCCATTCCAATGCTTTCGACAAGAAACCCCAGTAGACCCTATCAAAGGCCTTTTCTGCATCCAATGATAAAGCTGCCAGAGGAATCTTAAGTTTAGATGCCTTGTTAATAATATTTTAAAAAGTATGGGGATTATCTGCTACATTTCTATTAGGGATAAAACCAGATTGATGAGAATCAATAAGGTCAGGTATATATGGGAGTAAACAGAGAGCTAAAACTTTGGCATAGAGTTTACAATCAGTATTAATTAAAGATATGGGTCTATAATTTTTACAGTCAGTCGCATCCCGATCTTTTTTGGGAATAAGACAAATCATGGCCTCTGTAAATGAGCCAGATGCAGAACCTGATATTATAAAATGATTAAGTAATTGAAAGAGTTTGGGCAAAAGAGACTTAGCAAACTGAATAAAGAATTCTACTGTGAAGCCATCTGGGCCTGGAGCCTTACCCTTGGGGAGAGATTGTAAAGCTGTATATAGTTTGGTAAGTTGTAGGGGTTGGTCTAAAGATGAGAGGTCAATCTGCAATGGGTCCCTTGGTTTGAGATTAGAGAAATATTGGTTGAGAGATTCAACTGTTGGTATGTGTTCTGGAGTGTACATGTCCTTATAGTAAGAAGCGAAACACGATGCTATATCTTTATCTCTAAAGTGTTTAACACCATTGTTATCTGTGATAGATTTAATAGTTGTAATTTTTTTTCTTTGTTTCAAATATCGAGCTAGACGAGAACCAGCGTTATTGTTACCACCATAATATCTGGCATTTATTTTCAGGAGGGTGCTGCATGCTTGTTCAGTGGTATATTGGTTAAACTCCATTTTAGCTGAGACTAGTGCTTCAAGATGTGATTTACTACTTTTGTGAGTATAGTATTCATGTTCTAGGGACTTTATATTTTCAAGGATGGAAGTCGATTTTTGTTGAGCAGACTTTTTTTTTGAGTGAGCCTAATTTATGATGAAACCCCTAGAGGCTGCTTTGAATGCATCCTACACAAAATGAAATTATAGTTGATCACTATCGTTGATGTGAAAGTATTCTTCTATAAACTTACTGTAGGAAGCAATAAAAGTAGCATCTGAAAGTAGAGAGTTATTAAACCTCCATGAAGATGTTTTAGAACCATTAAGAAAAAGATCAAAGTCAGTAATCACAGGTGCGTGATCTGAGATCAAAATAGCACCGATTTCAGAGTTGACCATATGTTGCAATAAACCTTTACTCAGAAAGATATAATCAAGCCTGGAATGGTAATGGTGGGTAGGAGAATAAAAAGAGTATTCCAAGAGGTCGGGATTGCATACTCTCCAGGAATCAGAGAGAGAATGGTGTAAATTAAAGTTTTTAAAAGCTTTATGGGAGGCATGTGGAATGAAACGTGACGTGGAACGTCTGTCCAAAAATGGATCGAGAATTTGGTTGCAGTCACCACCTATTAGTAAATTGCTTGAGGAATGTTCAGAGACAATATGTGAAAGATTCTTCCAAAAATTTGGATCTGGATGTGTGGGGCCGTATATATTAAGGATAGTAAGAGAAATATTGTCAATTGTAAATGTAAAAAGTACCCAGCGACCTTCTGTGTCTTGATGCTGTGAAATTATGGTAGGTTTGAGAGATTTATGACAGAGTGTAATTACCCCATTTTTGTTTGTGATGGAAGGGGAGTAGAAAATGTCCCCCACCCATTGTTTTTTAAGCTTAATTGCCTCAGAGTCATTGAGGTGAGTCTCTTGCAACAAAGCAATGTGGCATTTCAAACGAGCTAGGTGAGATAAGACATGCTAACGTTTAATGGGGTGTTTAAGCCCCTTAACATTCAAAGTAACAGTTCCAAGTTGCATAACAAGAAGTATTAATAAACATCTGATGTAACAATGAAAAAACTAGGCATATCAATTTTGCAAAAGCAAAGAAATGAGGAAGAAACAAGATACTAAAGAAAAAGAAAAGGAGGAAGATGACCTCCAGAAGTTGTATATACATGAATGTGGCAATACAGGGACTAAAGTCCACGAAAGCTAAAAAAAACCAGATAGAAAGTGAATACCCCAAAAGGTAGAGGGACAGCGGAGAACCTGAAAAGACAGGCAAGAGTGACTTAGCACAATAAAAGTGATATTAGATATTAAAACATATGAAGGCGAGTTTCATGGAAGAAAAAAAAAAACATACAAACGAAAAATGTACCATTCAGGAGACCAAATAACGTAATAACTACAGTAAAGGACTATGACATGAAAAACAATAAAAATCAAAGCTTAACAGTGGAACGTGTAGGAGAACAGTTTGTATGGTGAGAAAGGGATACGGTTGGGAAAGGAACATGAGGATTGCACAAAGAACACTATCTAAAAAAAATATATATGTATATAAGAAAATAAGAAGATGCAGAGATGGAAAACCATGGATATAAATATTAAACATAACTATTACTACTAAACTGTCCAAAAAAAAAAAAAAGGACATTAAAGACAAATTAAATTATATCTTCAAGTAATTGCAGATGCTCCTAGTTCCATTGCTTCTGTTTTGTGTTGGTTAATAAACGTTTGTAGTGCTGAAGGTTCCTCAAACGAGTAAGATTTGTCCTTGAATGTAATTTTGAAAAGGCATGGGTGAAGAAGACCATATTGAATATTCAAGGATTTGAGTTGTGGACGTAAGTCCAAAAACTGTTTGCGAAGTTCACCTGTAGCAGGAGAGAAGTCTTGTGTGAAAAATACTTTGGCCCATATTTATACTTTTTGACGCTAAACTGCGCTAACGCAGTTTAGCGTCAAAAAATTTTGCGCCGTCTAACGCCATTCTGAAGCGCCATGCGGGCGCCGTATTTATGGAATGGCGTTAGCCGGCGCAATCAGACCGGCGCTGCCTGGTGTGCGTGGAAAAAAACCACGTAGACCAGGCAGCGCCGGCGTTGGGCAAAAATGACGTTAGGGCGTCTTAAAATGGGGCAAGTCAGGTTGAGGCAAAAAAATCGTCTTAACCCGACTTGCGCCATTTTTTAACGACGCCCATCCCCCATCAACATGACTCCTATCATTGTAAAGATAGGAGTCATGCCCCCTTGCCCAATGGCCATGCCCAGGGGACTTCTGTCCCCTGGGCATGGTCATTGGGCATAGTGGCATGTAGGGGGGCACAAATCAGGCCCCCCTATGCCAAAAAAAATTATTTAAAAAAAAAATAAATACTTACCTGAACTTACCTGAATGTCCCTGGGGTGGGTCCCTCCAGCCTTGGGTGTCCTCCTGGGGTGGGCAAGGGTGGCAGGGGGGGTCCCTGGGGGCAGGGGAGGGCACTCTGGGCTCATTTTGAGCCCACTTGTCCCTTAACGCCATGCCTGACCCAGGCGTTAAAAAGCGGCGCAAATGCGCCGTTTTTAGCCACGCCCACTCCCGGGCGTCTCTTTTGCCCGGGAGTATAAATACCACGTAAAGGCCTGGGAGTCATTTTTTAGACGGGAACGCCTCCCTTGCATATCATTAACGCAAGGAAGGGGTTCACGCTAAAAAATGACGCACATTCCGGGAACTTTGGCGCTATACGCCTCTAACGCCATAGTATAAATATGGCGTTAGTTGGCGTTAGTTTAGCGTCGAATTTGCGTCGAAAAAAACGACGCAAATTCGGCGCAAACGGAGTATAAATACGGCCCCTTATGACCTGACCATAGCAAAGAGCCCATCTTTTTGGCTTCCGAGAGTATTTGCATCAGGTCAGTAAATTGGTGAAAGAGAATAATAATTTGTCTAGGATGTGCACGAGGGCCAGTTGAAGTCTGTGGACCTAAACAATGTGCCCGTTGGATAGAGAGGGGAGAGGTAGGAGGCAAGCGAAGAATTGAAGGTATTGCTTTTTGAAGGAATGCAATCATGTTAGACCTTCAGAACCTTCTGGAATCCCAAAAAGGCGAAGATTATTTCTCCTATTTCTGTTTTCTAAGCTTTCAGTAAGCCTTTTAAGTTGAGCTATGTCTTTAGAGATCTGAGGATTGACAGTGTTACAATCTTCAATGCTACTGACACTCTGTTCCAGAGTACAAATTTGTTGTTCGTGTTGGGACCATTGCTCCTCAATACGTTGCAAAGAGGCATTAGTGTCCATCATAAAGGGCTTTAGTGCACGCAATTCCTCCATGACATCATCTAGAGTAAGATGTGTAGGTGATTGTGAGGGAGAATCAAGGTCTTTTTTAGGGGCGTTTGACGGAGGAGGTGTTAGATGTTTTTTTCGCAACTGCGCCAGCAGCATGAGATGAAGAGTCGCCACCCTTTAAAAAGACTGCAGCACTATCCATTGTTAAAGTTGATGGTAGAGAAGATTTAGTTATATGTGTGCGCACCACTCGAAGAGGATTATTAGACTTGGAGAAAGATGATGACTGGCAACTCTGAGAATTATGTGGTCTCCCCATAAAAGCCTCCAGCAATTTGGTAATAGGAAGCCAGCAATGTGAGGTGTTGATGAAATTATATTACAATGAGAAGCTGCTGCCAGACGTTTCCAACAACATAGCAAAATAGAATAAAAAATATATAAATAGAAAATCCTAAATTATTCTCTCATAACAGGCATGACAGAATACCACAAGAGCAAAGCACTTTACTGCACATAGTCAAACAATTGGTGACTAGTTTTAAGGGAACCTTCTAAAAAAGGAAAAAAATCCGCCGTCAAAGGAAAGCATTTACCATGTTATGAAGAGCAATTTGAAAGAGCTCCTTGACAAGAGCTGCCAGTGAATACTGAAGTTGAAAACCTCAGCTAAATGTGTTTGAAGAGAGAGGTCAAAAGTTCAGCTGGCTGTCAGAAGGTAATAAATATTCCATTGCAGAGGAAATTAGATTTTTAGAATCACATCCAGGCAAGCAGTTAAAAGTCAAATAGAAACATCTCTGTGAAAGTTTAGGTTTGTGCAGAGGCTTATGGAGTGAAAAACAAATGATGCAGATAAATAATTACCTCAGGCCCTCAAATGAAGTTTCTGAAATGACTTCAAAACCTGATGTCTCTGTAAGATAAAGGCATATTTATACAGTGGCAGAGCTCCAGTGCTAAAAAATGCTGAAGAAATGAATCATTTTGATGTGAAAACATCTTCTTTCCAGGAAGTGCTGAAGCCTCACGGAGCTCTAAAGAGCAGCAGCCATCTTGCGTGACCTCCAGCCACGCCCTACACAAAAATACTGTTGACAAATTAAAGACAATCCAGAATTGCGCTGCTTGATATATATTGCCTGATTGGAAATTTAGCCTCACGAGCAGGATGCACGGTCTTCCTGTCAAGCAGGGAACTGAAGTTAAGTCACTTTGCATTTTGTATAACGTTTTCTTTTACCTGACAAAAAAATCCTGCCTCCCTGAACGCCTCAGCCACTACAAGCCACGTGCGAGTCTCTGGTCTAACACTCTTGTATTCTTAATCCTTTGCAGTAAAGATTGTCCTCTAGGAGGCGCTCACTTCACCTCCTCGGCTCTCTATTATGGAGTGAGCTTCCCTTACACATGCAAGCCATCCACTCACATGTTATCTTCAGGAAAGCCCCGAGGCTTATTTATACAATTAAGTTATGTTGGTTTACAGTTGTGATTCTTTTAGCTATCTCCAAACGATTTTATTCAGATTTTCTAAATGTTCATAGCACCAAGATGCCTGTATGTATGTGCGTGCCGTCTACAAGAATTACTCAAACCAAATCACAAAAGAAAGTAGTTTGACTTGGAAGGGATTTTGTTTACCAAAACGACCATAGACATTTCTCCTTAGAGCCAGTTCCAGTTTTCACCTCTATTTGAGTGTAAAGTGGAGCTCCTTAATGTGCCACCTTAACCGCAGTGCAACATGCCACCTTAGCCTCGTGGCTGCATGAGGTAATTGTTTTTAAAATAGAAAGGCCTGAACCCCTCCACCACCCTAATATTCATGGAACAATCATGGCAGTCATGTATGTTTTCGCAAAGAGCACATAAATGTACATTATTCCTGTTACTGTTGGAGTTAAAAGGCATGTCTGCTTGCAGAGGGCCCATGACTGTCACTGCTTCATTTGTAATTGCGTGATTAGATGTGTTGATGTCATTGTACCGGTAAACTGTTGCGTTTCATCCCCTCTTAATCTGCACCCAGTTTTCTCGATTAGCCTAATTCAATTTTGACATGCTTCTCAGCACCATTGCATAAACCTGCAGCCTAATCCAAACTGTTTTGCTGATAGTTACTGCCCTGCGAAATAAACCCGAGATATTAGCGTCATAGGAAACTTTCAAATATCTTGCCGTTATCATTATACGCTGGACAGTTTACATAATGAGCTTTCAGCGTGTGCCAGCTGGAAACTCATCCTCGGTACACTCGCCTGCAGCGGCAGCATAGCAGAGGAAAGAGGACTGGGTAAACTCACAGTTCTATCTAGTTCATCGACAGCCCTAAAGAAACAACCTCAGACTTTGAATTGTAACACTGTTAAACGCTGAAATATGGAACTAGCAGACACGATTCCCTCTAAGTCTGTGGTAGGTGCACAAAATCTTTCTTAGTGGGATCAGCCCATCATGTGATCTCATTACGGTTTCGGGTCTCCTGAATTCTAGGGAAGGCCGGGGCAATATTTTTGTTGTTGATGCCGTTATAAACAAGCTTTTGCAATGCAATAGGTTACACACATTTTGACCAAGTTTATTGTTATTGTTTGACAACAGCGCCCACGAGCAAAAAAAACAAGCATTTGCAATGCAACAGGTCTCGCGTTTGCTCATGTTAGAGCTGATAGCGTGGTAAACTCCTAACCCAACTTTTCATCTATCGGCAAAAGCGCATTTATGTACGTAACCCGAAAAAGTGCAATTAACTATGTAAAGTGCTCGACTTCTGCCAAGCGAAATCGCACAAGTAAATTAGAGAAAAAGTAGTCCACGAGCCGGACAGAAAACAGCGAGCCTCGCATGTTTTCTGTACTTGGTCGATGCGCTCGAGGAGGGCTAGCCACCGGAAAAGGCATGACGTATGCATGCCTTCGACTAATCAAAGCAAGCAGATTTTATTAGGCAAGCCCACGAACCAATGAAAAACACTGACGTGACGTCGACAGGGCTCCGAGCCCTTTTCTAAACATTAAAGCGTCTCGCTGCGATACGCATGCGCGAGCGCTTGCAACGCAGGCTTGACCCTAAAAATATATATTGGGTTCAGCCCTGAAAGGATGCGTACATCACCAAAGCTAATGGATCTGGGTGCCAGCTGAAACAAGCATTTGCAATGCAATAAGTCTCTCATTGGCAAGAGTGCAAGCTATTGGTGTTGTAAATGACAGTGTCTTTTATTTATGTGTTTTGATTTGGAGTGTAGGGGATGTATGTGGTGTGGAGTCGAAATTTGTGGTTTGTATTTGAATTGTTACTTGTGGAATTGTGCAGTGTGAAATTGTGTGGTACGGGGTGTATTTGTGTAGTGCAATTATGTGGCACGGTTAAAATATATGGGTGAAAGCTGCATAGAATACATAGAAAATAAGATAGAGAGGGATAGGTAGTTTATATCTTAACTGAGAAGGTACAATGCAAGCTTCCCTCATATAAAAGGTACTATGCAAGCTTCCCTCACAGAATTTACCATGCAAGCGTCTCTCACACACAGCAGATATTGCACAGGCAGCAGTCTAAGCTTCCTTTATACAAAGCAGACCCAGTACAGGCAGCAACGGTGCATGGTTCCCTCACACACAGCAGATACAGCACAGCAGCAGTGCAAGCTTCCCTCACACACTGCACCAGATTTTGAGGTAGCGCCAAAATTATCCATGTAACAGAGTTAATGGCCAAGGGGTAGCAAAACCGCCCTAAGGAGGGACAAATGGAACTAATTTGCCAAGGATAACAAATGATTTTTGAATGACAAGTCCATGAACCAATGATAGTGATGGGCGTGCGGTGGGCGTGGTTAGAAGCCCAGAGAGAGATTACAGCAGGTTCGCGCGTCGACCTGAAAAACAGACACAGAACATCTGATTTATGTATGATTGGCTTTACCACCTGATCGGTGTTCTGCTGGCACTAGCGGTATTTTGATTTCATGGCCGGTAAAAAGGTGTGCACATTCACCAAAAGCTGGTATTTTTAGCGCTCATCAGTTGATACTTCACACAATATTTTTAAACGTAATCTAGAGCAGCGGACGTGATTCATAACTAACAACTAAACAACGCCAGAAAAAGCCAATTTATAGATTTTGTTAAAACTCGTAATTAGTATGACGACCAGGCCTTTTCAGATGCTTAAAGCAACAACAAAAAGCGGGTACTTTCCTCCTGGAAATTGAAACCTCAGTGGAACGGAGAACGGTACCTCAGTTTTGCATGTTAAAGCGTCTGCTTAGTTTAAATAAAAAAGAAAAAAATGATTCGGCGAGCACGTCACAGTAGATTGTTGTAAATGCCAAATACGGGACCGAGACCTGAAACTGAAGCAGCAGTGTTGGGTGCGCACAGGATTGTGGGTATGCAGATTGTCGGTGACGCGCTATTTGTGTGCCCTGGAGGAGCCTGACCTCTAGCGACAGGAAGGAGCCCTGCACTTCCCACTCCGGACTCGTCATTACTTAACCATAGCGCCTCGCACAGTTTTGCGACTGCGTCACGTGATCAACAATATTTGTGTAATGGGAAAATCACGTTTTTTTTTTATCGAGAATAAGCGTAAGATACATTTCATTTCACCCTGAAAACCACACGCCCCAATACTTCTAAATGACCACTTTAGTGGTGTAACAATAGAGCAAAATAAACACTGCTATTACGTTATTTATTAGGGTCACATAGAAACACTGACCCACCAAAAATTTAGTAGACTCCCGTATATCACTGCCCCACACAGTGCAATGAACCACGAGTGTTCTCATGAAATTCAATGTTTACTACCGCCTGCCTCATGATACCACGACAAATAACTTACTAATATTAGGGCAGCTTTAAACTGTCAACTTTTAAATCAATAGTGTGAATACAAATGTATACGAAAACACAGTTACTCCTTTCAGTGCTAGATATATGTCTGTTTTACCAGTGACAAAGAAACATGCGTGTTTATTGCAGTGGTTTCTGGGTATGCAGATATTTTCGGCAGCCACACTGCCCTCTAGTAACCAGAAAGCGCACTGCGCTGTAGTAAGAGCTGCGGAGCAGCAGGAAAATGAAAAATAAATAATGGGTTCAGCCCTGAAAGGATGCGTACATCACCAAAGCTAATGGATCTGGGCGCCAGCTAAAACAAGCATTTGCAATGCAATAAGTCTCTTATTGGCAAGAGTGCAAGCTCTTGGGATTGTAAATGACAGTGTCCTTAGTATATGCGTTTTGGTTTGGAGTGGAGTGGTGTGGAGTCAAAATTTGTGGTGGTGCGAGTATATTTATGTAGTGCAATTAAATTACGTTTTTTTAAAACCATGCTACAATTTCAGCTTACTTACTATATCAGTGCCTTGTACTATCTTTCTTTGTACTATTTCATTCAGAGCCTTATATCGTATAAGGTCTTCCAAAAATTGGGAAACCTCTTCATCAGCCACCACACGAAGTGCAACTGAACAGAAGAATAAAAGCTTCCATTCCATGAATGTAAAGAACAAAATGGACGAACACTTGTAGTGAATGATATAAACATATGTAACTATTAGAGCATCTAATTATCTGGAGTTGAAAGCGATCGTTTCAATGAAAAGTACACATATATATTATCAAAAAAACATTAGATTAAAGTTTACATCACGAGAACGGTATTTTATTCTGGTCTGGGGCGGGCAGGGGAACGGGGACATTTTTGCAATGCATTGTGGGCAAGGCATTATGGCCAGGCGGAAGTCCGTTCGGAGTCTTTCGCATTGTTTGCTCGGAAGCTTATGAGCGTCACTTCAAGCAAAATAAACATTAATTCGAAAAAAGTAGGCACAGACATTTTACTATGTTTATCTTGTAGTAGACATAGGTTGTGCAAATACAGTGTGAAGAATAACTGAACTGGGACCTCTAGGTTCTGCTCCCGTTTTGCATTTAGTGTGTGTCGTTTGGCTGACTAGAGACGAGACCCTCTAGTGACGAGCTAAATTACTGCACTCTGGTGTTTATATAGTGTGGAGCAAGGTTCTTATAAACAGAAAAAAAAGCATTTGCAATGCAATGGGTCTCGTGTTTGCTCGAGTTAGAGCTATTAGTGTTGTAGATTCCTAACAGGATTTTTCTTGCCACTTAAATTTAAAATGAAAATTAAAACATTTGGCATAAGTAAGTCAATTCAAAGTGCCATGCCCACCATGAGTGTGAAGAAGAGAGACAAAAAAAGAAAAAGAAGTTAACTCGCAGTCAAACATATCAGCAATCATGCAATTGTCAATGTAACAGTGGCAGTCTGCAAGGCAGTAACAAAACCTCCTGAAGGAGGAACAAACGGAATGGGCATGGTAAAAAGCCCACAATACTTGCGTGCTCTACCTAAAAATTAGGCATATCTGGCCGCAAAAGCAAAAGAAAACATGCATGCAAACAGAGAAGACAACTTGGCAAAATAAAACAGCTGGCTTTATGAAAATAAGACTTTGTAATTTTGTTTGTCCTGCTGGGCACAGTTTTTGCCAGTCACAAGCCTTCTTTTTGCAAGGCACTAGAAGTTCATAAAAAGAATAAATAGAATCTCGGTCACGTCGGGAGGAGCGGACGGGCATTAAGTTTAATCAATTAGTGTTGGATCCCTGCTCCACACAAAGAAACAGAAATGATGCCAGGTGCGCCTTGACAAATTTCGAGGCTGTATAGAACAGTGCCACACTAACCAAAAAATGGTGATTGACAGGCGGGCTCCAAGCTCTTTACTGAACACAGAAGAATCTTGCGAACGAGATACATGCGCTAGTGCATGCACTCGCAGGTTCAACCCTAAAAAAGCCTTTTCCTAACCTTATTTATACTGGCAATAGGCACATCTGCATGGGTGCAGTAGCTTTAGATAAATGCTGCAGTGCTCTGGTATCAGTTTCTCTACTCACCAGTATTGAGGAGACATACTGAACTAATGAAAGTTGATAGTGTGCAGAGACTCCTGCCTGAGACTACCATCTCAACAGAAGGCTAACAAAAGAAAAAGTAACCAACCAAGATCATAAATTATGGAAACATAAAATAGCTCAAGTCGAGAGCTCAACAACCAACCTAGACAATCAACATTCAAGCAGTTCAGTACCTTTGAAGACACCACTGTGTGTGCTCAAGGAGAAAACTGCTGTGGATAAATTGTTCTAATGTCACAGCAATGCAGCAGCCCTAAGCTCTGTATGGACTTTACAGACTGCTGACCTACAAGAGTAGCTTGGTATAAACTTTTTAGAACCTGGGAAGACAGGCAACTAGCGCTTGAAATGGACAGCGACACAGAACTGCTGATGCTTGATGACCCGCACAGAACCGACAGCGCTTGGTGACCCGCACAGAACCAACAGCGCTTGGTGACCCGCCCATAACCGACAGCGCCTGGAGATCTACACAGAACCAAGAGTGCTTGATGGCATACACACAACCAACTGATGGCATACACAGAACCAACAGTGCTTGATGGCATACACAGACTCGACAGTCCCTGAAGACCTGCACAGAACCGACAGCATTTGATGACACGCACAGAACCAACATCGATTGATAACCCGCACAGGAGCAGTTACCAAATTACTATATATCACCAAGGGTGCAGCGCTCCTGTCTAGTGTTCTCATTTAACAACCTAATGCACAATGGGAACCGTAGTACTGTTCACCAGTTGAGCCATTTTAACTAACACAACTGAAAACTATTTTTCAAACAACAGCCAGGGCTAGAGCACCTTGTCCTTGGTGACAGTCATTTAGCAATCCTGCCTAAGAAAGATAGGTGCACACCTTAAAGCTGAAGCCAGGTGCACACCTTAAAGCTGAAGCCATGGAACGCGAAAATGTCTCAGTCTCTTGACCTCACCCAGGTTGCTCAGGAGACTTTGCTATAGACAGACACTAATAGTTAACGGCCTTTAACATCTAACAGGATTTTTTTTTTTAAGTAAGCTTCTTTCTGGTTCGTAGTTACCAGATTTCTTGAAACCGCCTCACCGTTAGTCGCGCTCATTAAGAAAACAACATTTAGGAGCCAAATCCAAGCTTTCTGTCACCTATGCACTGTAATTCGAGGTTTGCAACATTTCACAGTTTAATAAGGGGTGCGTCCCCACCACCACTGGCCACCGCCTTCTGTTGCCTGGTGTTCTCGTCGGTGAAAGGCTGTCCTTTGGGTGTGTTTGTTTTCAGTCACCAGCCCGTCCTGTTTTTGTGTAAGTACATTTTGCACAGTTGCCTGGTCTGTGAAATGCAAGAAAAAGAAACACAAGTATTTACAATGCAACGGGTCTCGCGTTTGCTCATGTTAGAGCTGATAGCGTTGTAAACTCATAACCCGACTTTTCAACTATCGGCAAAGTGCATTTATGCACGTAAACTGAAAAAGTGCAATTAACTATGTAAAGCGCTCGACTTCTGCCTAGCGAAATCGCGCTAGTAAAATAGAGAAAAAGTAGTCCACGAGCCGGACAGAAAACAGCGAGCCTCGCATGTTTTCTGTACTTGGTTGATGCGCTCGAGGAAGCCTAGCCACCGGAAAAGGCATGACATATGCGTGCCTTAGTCTAATGAAAGCAAGCAGATTTTAATAGGCAAGCACACGAACCAATGAAAAACACTGACGTGACGTCGACAGGTCTCCGAGCCCTTTTCTAAACACTAAAGCGTCTTGCTGCAATAGGCATGCGCGAGCGCATGCAACGCAGCCTCGACCCTAAAAATGAAGTTAACAGAGCAGCCTGAGAAGATTTATGGCCCCATAAACGAGATAAGCAATGCCCTGTGTACACGTTGTGAGTGCTGGCAGGGAGCGGCCCTAGAGAGAGACTCTCTGTGATGTGATGCAAGGGCATATGGTGTTTATTTAGTAAAATAAGCTTATTTTAGGAGCCTTTGTCTAATATTATAAGCTTATTATAGGAGCAGGGTAGAGGACAGCACTGGAATAAAGCCCCAAAAAATGTCAGCGTGGTAGGAGGTGGGAAGAAGGAATGCTGCAATAAAACACAGCACACAAGTGAAAGGGGAGCACCAAAGAAATTACATAAATAGCCCATCACAGCAAGAGTTAAAGAAACCAAAGTGGAAAAATACAGTACTAGGTCCCTGCTCTCAAACAGAAGAAGGAGGTGAAAAAGGAAGAACTGACCACTAGCGAGCAAGAATTTTTAAAGGACAGGGCAATCGACAAATTAAATTCTTTTAACTCACAGTATAAGTTTACTGAAAGTATACACCAGGTCGAACGCTAACGCTCGACCTAAAAACAGGCTTTAAAGACAGTAAAAGGCACACAAAGAGAGAGATAGAGAAATACAAGTGAGAGTGAGAAAAGCAGGCTGAAAAGAAGCAAGGAGAAGAGGAATAGAGGCAACAGAAGGAGGATGAGAAATGTGAGTGGGAGCACAGGATGGCAAGAGGCATGAGGAGGCAGACTAGGAAGGCAGCAGTGGCTGGCACAGGCAAGGAGCCAGGTCCAAAAGGGTCTTGACTGGTCTGAGGAACAGACCAGGAGGGAGGGGAGCCTGGGGACCTGCTCAAATGTGCACTCCATTGAACAGCTAACAAGTGTGGGCTGCTGGGTTTGTCGATTCATAGGGTAGGAAGTAAATTAAGTAATATATAAATAACAATTAATTATTGATTTATGATTAATTATGGAATGGATTATTAACTGTGTACATTAGGTAATACCGATTTATTTATTTATATTTTAGTTGCTGGTTGCAAAGTTTGTAGGGGTATAAGGTGGAAAGTTAATTAAGTAATTTAAAAAATAATAATTAATGTATAATTAAATGTTTAATTGATAGTAATAATTATGTAAATTGTGTAATAACAATATATTTTAGTTTTGTTTTAGGTGTTGGCTTCTTTGTTTATAGGGTGCGAAGTTAATTAAGTAATAATTATTTGACAATTAATTATTAATTGTTAAATAATTATGTAATTGATTGTCAAATTATGTAAATTGTGTTTTACTTATTTATTTTAGGTGTTCACTCCTAGGTTTCCAAGGGTGTAGGATAGCGAGTTAATTAGGTAATATTTAAGTAACCATTATATTTTAAATTATTTTTTATTGGTTGATTATCTGTCTATCTATCTATCTATCTATCTATCTATCTATCTATCTATCTATCTATCTATCTATCTATCTATCTATCTATTTATCAAGTAATAATGTTTATATTTAGAGTTACATACTTTTACATATTTTGTATAACTTAATAGAGTTAATCAACTATGTAATGTGTTTTAAGTGAAGTAGTTTACCTACTGTTGCCTAGATTCAAGTGGGAATAGTAAACGTAACTCCTCTGAAGTCCCTAGTGTTGCACAGACTGAAGAGAGAACAGTAAATCCTACCGCTCCGAAGTCCAACGCTTTCCATACTGTTGCACAGTCTGGAGTGGGAGTAATAAATCTTTCTCCTCCAAAGTCCAAAGCTTCCCCTACTGTTGCACAGGCTGGAATGGGAATAGTAAACCTTACCCCTCTGAAGTCCAGCGCTTTCCTAACTGTTGCACAGACTAGAGTGGGAATAGTAAGTGTAACCACTCTGAAGTCCAACGCTTTCCCTACTGTTGTAAAGATTGGAGAGAGAATGTAAATTTAACCCCTCTGAAGTCCAATGCTTTCCTTACTGTTGTGTTGTATGGAGTGGGAAAGATATATTTAACCCCTCTGAAGTCCTACACTTTCTCTACTGTTGCATAAACTGAAGTGGGAATAGTATCTCTAATATTCACAGCTTCCTAATGCTGGTTACATAAATGTTTTATTAATATTTGGTTATAGTTGTAATTTCTAATGTTTGTTTATATTTTTATGTGTTTTTACATTTTTATAAATATATGTTTGTGTTTTTTTATTTTATTTGCTTGATAATTTATTTAATGTTTTGGAATTGAATTGTTCATATTTTTTCAGTTTCATGTAAAGAAATATGTATGTGTGTGTGTGTATACACAACAAAGTCAGGCCCACTCAGGATTGTCCAACTAGCAAGACGTATTTGTTGAACTACTTCCAGCCCCTGCAATGTGTTTCTGCCATCTCAGCCTTACTCACACATAAAGGATCACCTGATACCACACCTATAAAGCAAATTCAATATTGCACAGAAATTCACATAGGACTGGCAAATGTGGTATATCATGGGCGCCATATTTTAATAGGTTCAATGTTGTAACTTTTACACTTACAGAATCATATCTGGTAACATTTTTCACATTTTTAAACAGATCAGATTCACATTTTATGTCCACATCTGTCATACAATATTCATCAATGATGTCATAAAATAAAATGGAACTTAGAGGCAAACAAATTTATATATAACTATTGAATAGATCATAAAGCAAAACAAAGATCATCACCATGAGCCGAACACTGTTTCTGCCTTAACTAAATCACAACGCATTTTTGCTGCACTTGTGACATCACTAAAAAGTGCCTACATCAGGAGAAATTGAATGTACCTACTTGATTAAGTCCAAGCTGGCTGATACAACAGCAGGGTCCAGGGTTCAAGGACATGGGCGCAATATTGGGAAAGATTCAATCCTATAACTTTCATGCTTACAGAGTCATGTCTGGCAACATCTTTCACATTTTAAAACAGATCAAATCCACATTTTATATCCACATTTTTCATACATTATTCATCAATGCCATGATAATATAAAAATGCCAGCTAAAGGCAATCAAATTCTTTTATAACTACTAAATAGATCATAAAACAAAATGAAGATTATTTCTGTGAATCAAATCAAATCAAATTTTATTATCAGTGAATTTAGTTAATGAAAACCATTGCACTTTTACAAAGTTAAACAGTAAAAACAGACCATTGCTCTTAAAAGAAAATAGAACCATAGCAAATAAGACCATGGAGTTATGTCCCTTTCAGACCAGGTGACGTAGGTGCTGGGGTGTTGTAGTGTTAGTTTCTTGGCTGAAGACTTATTGCAGAGCCCTGTTGTGAGCCATGAATACATTGGCCAGGTTTTGCTCCTCGACCTCCAAAGATCTCACTGTATGAGCAATCAGTTTTTGGTTGGTGGAGTTAAGGCAGATTACTGACGCGTGTCTGCATGTGCGGACCCCCAGTTGAACCCGCAGCTGTCTCAGGAGCCTGCAACGCTCCTTCAGGGTTCTTGGGCACAGGCAGAGCACGTGGAGCACCATTTCGGGTGTTAGCCCACACAGCCAACAGAGTCTGTCTCTTGGTAGTCGTCGCCATGGCCTCTCATGTATTCCTACTGGGAGGACCCCAAGCGGTAGAGTAAGAACTTTCTCTGGGTGCTGCAGGTTAAAATTTCAACCAGATAGGACTGGAGAGGCAGGATCTTGTAGCTGTTCAGCACTAGCCAGGCGTGGTGCCTCTTCTCCAGGGCTGTCTTGTCTTCAATGAGGGACAAAAGGTTTATTGTTCTTTTGGTTAGGGTTTTGAAAAGTTTGTGGTTAAGCTCCGATGTCCATTGACTGCTTTATTGAGGAGTCAAGGTACATTCTCGCCAGTGATCAGGGTTTCATCATTATTTCTTCCTAGCTGTCATGGTTTATGGCGTTTGTGGCCCTTGTTTTGTGAAGAAAGTGGATAAAACCTGCTCGCTAGGGACTGTTTGAGTAGGCTGAACTCCAACCTTATCTGTTCTGGTGAAGTATGCAGTGGGAGCTTGAACAGTTACCTGTAGATACTTACTACTGTGGCATCCATGACCTTTGCATCCCTGCCATGGAGTGCAATACTGCTGTAGGCTAATGTTGGAATCACCTACTGCTAACAGTGGCCTGAGTGAGTACTTATTCAGTTTTTTCAACAGTGCGTAGCCTCATGGAGAGCGCACCCCCCTTATGTCTTATTCCTTCTTTATGTCTGAGAAAGGAGCCATGGTGGTCAAACAGAAGGCCTAGATATTTATAGGTCGTTGTTTCTTCAAGCGTGCTTCCATTCAGCCCCCAGGTTGTTGCCCCCTTTAGGGATCTCTTGCCTATTATAATTTTGATTTTTTTTTTGGTTGATTTGTAGCTCGTTCTCGAGGGCATAGTACCTCGTGGCTTTCAGGAGGCATTGCATGCCTACCTTGTTCTGCTGAGCAGCACAACATTATCTGCATATAGCAGGTTTGAAATATGCTACTTTCCCAACCATGGTGCGTGGGAGTTGACTGAAGATAGCACCATTGAGAAGGCTGCCATGAAGAGATTGAAAAGCGTGGGGGCCATGACACAACCCTGTTTTAGGCCTTTTGTCATTGAGATCTTCCTGGATAGGTTTGACCCGATGCCCAGTTTAATCCTGACCCACGTGTTGATGTACAAGATCACAATGGCTTTCAGCAGTTGTTGTGGGATTTACCAGCTATTAAGTTTCTCCCTGAGTCTGTTTCGGTTGAAGCTGTCAAAGGCTGCTTTGAAGTCAATGAAGGAATGATAGAGTGATAGAGTGGGAGCTTCATGGCCTTTGAATAGTCCACTATGAGGGATAATGCTGTAATGTTAGTGTCCATGGATGAATTACTGGTGAACCCTGTTTGGTTTGTGGGAATTATTGATTCTTTACCTGCCCAGTCGACCAGGTGTTCCAGGAGCGCACTAGCGTAGTACTTTGCTTTGTTATCTATGAGTGTGATCAGTTGCTCAGGGTTTGACTTAGCGCCACCTTTGTATATTAGAGAGATTATGGATCCCCTCCTGGATTCAGGAATTGGTTCTTTAGACAGGGCATGGTTGAAGAGGGGGGCCATGTCTGCTGCCCACTTGGGTGGGTCCAGTTTATCGGTGGCCTGAGGATCTCCATTTGGGCTGGGGGCTCCTGTCTTTCTCCCTCTGCCTATTAGCTGTTGGATACCTGCAAAAGAGAAGGCTTGTTCACTGTCCACATTGCTGGAGTTGCCGGTGGCTGGGTTGCGGGACTTGGTTGGCCTGCCTAGGCCACTGATGGTGATGAAATTCCCAACGCCTCTGGTTTGCTGGAAGTGTAATTTTAGAAAAGATGCCCAGTCTGCCTCAGAGATGTTTGAGTCTGAGATTAGGCCTTGTTGGTTTTTCAGGGCATTTACAGTACTCCAGAATTGACTGGCGTTCTTGTGTTTTATGTCCCAGATGAGTTTGGCCAGAAGTTTTTTATTTGTAGCCTCCTGATCTCCCATACCACCTTTTTTAGGTTTCCTTTTGCTTGTTTCAATTTGATGAGGTGACATTCCTGTTCGGGAAACCGGTGGACCAGCCAGAGTGCTTGATTAAGTTCCCTTTTTAGCTGTTTCAGACTATGTGAAAAGTGGGGCTTCTTTGTGGTCCTTTGGGGTTGGCGCCTGGTGGCTGCTGTGCTCCAGCGAATTGCTGGGTATATGAGCAAATGAAAGCCTCCCATTTGTCTTTAATTGGCCCACCTCTCCTTTGGGAGGTTTGTAGGTTCTTGTCAGCTTCCTCAGCCAGGAGAGCTAGGGAAGTAGCTGTCCATTTGATTCTTTTCAGCTGACACAGCTGTTGGTCATGTGTAGGGCTAGTGTCAAAGTGAAAGCCACTTCCTGCAGCAGGTGATCGCTTTCGGACCTTAGGCCCATTTTGAAGAAAGAGACCGTTTGCAGCAGTGAGACCGAGGTGAAGTCTATTATGGAGTTTCAATTAGTAGCATGGAATGATAGGGAAGGGGGGATGTCTTCGCTGAATCGGTCATTTAGTGCTCTGAGACCTAAGTGCTCAAGAGAGCCAACTAAGGCTGTTCCTATGTTGCATCTTTTCGTTGTTTTGATCAGTGCTTGTTCACAAATATTCCACTGGTTTTCCTGGGCGTCGATGACCTCGTTGGTGTCTGACCCTCCTAGCAGGTTCATGTTGAAGTCCCCTGTCACTAGTAGTGGAAGAAGTAGATGGGAGCCAGCCACTTGAGTGATATGGTCCGCAAGGAGGTTTGACAGTTCATCTTGATTTTTTTGTCTTGTGGCATATATATATGGACTAGGATTAGCCCTTGCTCCTCCCTTCTGTGTTGATAGGTTAGGTGCACAGTGAGGAATTGGTCAGCGTCCTAGGAGAGCATCTTGCAGCTGGCATGTATCCAGCTGGCCTTTATCAACTGATAAATAAACTCCCAGGCCCCCTTTCCTGCAGCCAAATTTGCCTTCCTTAGTGGCAGGAAGGAGGACATGGGAATAGCCCGGGATGGGGATTGGTTCCAGGGTCCAGGTTTCCAGAAATCAAGAAGTCTTGGCGATACATCAGTGTGTCAGGATCTTGCAGTGTGTCCCTTAGTCCGTGGATGTTCCAGGAGCAGAGCTTTAAGCGGTGATTATCGGGGGCCTCGTCGGGGGCCACTGGGGCTGAGATTCAGTTTGTAGTTTGCGTCTGGATGAGAATGTGGGCTACCCACCCCCAGTTGTCTCTCTCTTGGCTGTCTTTCTGGTTTGGCGCTTGATGTATGGGCCAGGCACACCTTGTGGAGTTTGATCCCAAGGTCGGACCTCGCACTCCCCGAAGAACTGTATGGCGAGCCGCAGATGACCTCCTTTTGTCTTCCAGTGCACTTTCTCGTGGCCTGAGAGGATATGAATAGCTGGGTCTTCTACCCCTTCGAGGATGATTCCCTACTTCTTAAAGTGTTTACTTTCCTTGAGAATGGCCCCAACCAGCTTTTCGGACTGCCAAATGACTTTGGTTGATTTGTTGGCTTTCCCTGGCCCACCTTCTATTAATTCTATGGATTCAGTCATGTCTGAGGTGATGTAGGCGAGTCCTGGAGTCTGCCCTAGAAGTTTTAGTATGTTTCCCCAGTTGAGGATGTCCATGTTCCCCAGTGATTGGTATTCTGGGTGGAATAGAGTTGTGCGACACTGTCCTTCCCATGGGGTGTTCTCAGTGGGGTGGTCTGCTGTATTAGCTATTTTATCATCCCTGGGTGAGGACTTCAGGGTGTAAAATGTATCTGAGGGGTGATATGAGGAGTTTCCGTGGAAGCCAGATCTGGTCATTCTCCTAACCAGAGGTGGAGTGTCTGGCTGAAGGATGGTTACATGCCACCTCAACCAATCAGTCAATCAGGAATTTGTAAAGCGCACTACTCTACCCTGAGGGTCTCAAGGCACTGAGGGGGCGGAGAAGCGGGGGGGGGGAGTGCTGCTACTGTTCGAACAGCCAGGTCTTGAGAAGTTTCCTGAAGGTAAGGAGGTCTTTGGTCTGGCGCAGGTGGGTGGGAAGAGTGTTCCACGTTTTGGCGGCGAGGAGCGAGAATGATCTACTGCCGGTTGTAGTTCTGCGGATGCGTGGGATGGTTGCGAGGGCGAGGTCGGCGGAGCAGAGATGCCGGTTCAGGGTGTAGAAAGAGAGTCATCTGTTGAGGTATTCTGGTCCGGTGTTGTGCAGTGCTTTGTGAGCGCAGGTGAGGAGTTTGAAGGTGATTCTCTTGTTGACTGGGAGCCAGTGCAGGTTTTTCATGTGGTCTGTGATGTGGCAGTAGCGGGGGATGTCCAGGATGAGGTGTGCGGAGGCGTTCTGGATGCGTTGTAGCCTCTTCTGGAGTTTGGCCAGGGTTCCTGCATATGGTATGGTATTCAGTATGGTTCTGATGTTGTCGGTGGCGGCGATGAGGGCGGTTTCAGTGCTGTGGTTGCTGCGGAATCCAGTTCTCCTTAAGGAAGTGGGTTAGTTGTTTGTTGACAGCCTTCTTGATGACTTTTGCCAGGGAAGGGGAGCAGGGAGATAGGCCGGAAGTTCTTGAGGTCCTTTGGGTCTGCCTTGTTTTTTTGAGGAGGGCGTTGATCTTGGCGTGTTTCCAGCTCTCCAGGAAGGTGGCGGACTCAAAGGAGCTGTTGATGATCTTCTGTAGTTGGGGTGCGATGACGGAGCTTGCTTTGTTGAAGATGTGGTGAGGGCAGGAGTCAGATGGAGAGCTGGAGTGGATGGTGTCCATGATTTCGATGGTGTCGTCGTCGTTGTCGTTGACGGGGGTCCAGGAGAGCAGGAGGTTGGTTGGAGGTGAATCTGTGGTGTTGGTGGTTGCCGGGGGGTCTGGATGCTGAAGCTGTCATGGATGTCTACAATCTTGCGATGGAAGTAGGAGGCTAGGGAGTCACAGAGGTCTTGGGATGGTGGGATGTCGTTGGCTTTGGAGCTGGGGTTAGAGAGTTCCTTCACGACGTAAAAGAGCTGCTTGTGGCTGTGTGCGTTGCTGTTGATTCGGTCTTTGAAGGTGGTTCTCTTTGCAGCTTGTATGAGTTGGTGGTGTCTGTGGATGGCGTTTTTAAAGGCTGTGAGGTTGTCCAGAGTCTGATCTTGGCGTCACTTTCTTTCGAGTCTTCGGCAGCTTTGCTTAGATTCGTTGAGGTACGCGGTAAACCAGAAGGCCTTTCTGTCAGTGCGTCTTTTGGAGGGATTCTTGATTGGGGTGAGAGTATGGCCACAGGTGTCGGACCATTGCCTGAAGTTGCAGGCAGCTGCATCAGTGTCGGTGGTGTCGATGGGTGGGTTCTGGGAGAGCGTCGTGATAAGTTGGTCTTCGGTGATCTTATTCCAACTGCGGTGGGGGATCCGTTGTGGGTGGTGGTGTGTTGTGGGTTTCTTGAAGGAGAAGTGAATGCAGCGGTGGTCTGTCCAGTGGAGTTCGGTGGTGTGGCTGAAAGAGACGTGATTGCTGGCGGAGAAAATAGGGTAGAATGTGTGTCCTGCGGAGTGGGTTGGTGTTGTGACGAGCTGTTTGAGGCCGAGGTTGGAGAGTTTGTCGAGCCGGGTGGCGATGTTGTTGCCATTGGTGTTCTCAAGGTGGAAGTTTAAGTCCCCGAGGAGTATGTAGTCAGTGGATGAGAAAGCATGCGTGCTGATGATGTCGGTAATGGAGTCACTGAACTGCTGTCGTGGGCCGGGAGGCCTGTAGACGAGGGTCCCTCGGAGGATGGTGTTTGGGTCAGTGTGAATTTTCAAGCTGTTTTTCGTCCGCCTCCCAGCCGTCCTCTCCTTCCCAACACCTCCCTACTTAATGGTGGTAGTGGGTGCGCCGCTAGTGCACCAAAGGCAAGCCAGTCTGCACCCAGACCCCTGGCTCTCGTCCTCCCCACCGCCACCATGCACGTCTTCACTATGACGATGCCAACCTCTGCGCCCTCAACACCGGCTGCTCTCCCGCCTGCCTTCAAGCCTCCCCACAGATCACCAGCGGACCCTTCACCTGCCGGAACTGCACCTTCACCAGCCTCCACTCCAATGACCCACCCACGAAGGCAGGACGCAACCATCTCAGATGTATCCTCCTCAACACCCTCTCTGTCCACAAGCACGCAGTAGAGCTATGGAATCTACTCGTCCCAGCCTCCCCAGACGTCCACTTCATGACCGAGACCTGGATGAACCCCTCCTCAGCGCCTGACATCGCCATAGCCATCCCGGACAGCTACAAGATCACCCGCAGGGACTGCTCCAACAAACCAGGAGGAGGCTTCACCATCATACACAAGAACACCCTCAGGATCACAACCAACACCGAAGACACCCTCAGCACCACCGAACACCTGTACTTCCAAATCGACACTGACCCAAAAACCACCCTCCGAGGGAACCTCGCTTCTTCATTCAAGGGGAGCTGTTCTGGCTCCTGTGCCTGTGGCAGAACTTTCTTGGGTGGGGTTGGCGAGTGTACTCATCTCTGAGGTGTGGGGTCTTGCCCCTCCATCTCCTCTAGGCTGTCATCGGCTGTCTGCTGCCTTGTTAAGCGGGCTCCCTGAAGAGGGGAGTCCTGTCACTTGTTTTCAGGTGGCGAGCCCCCTTGGCGCTAGGGTTGGGAGTGTCTATTCCTAGGCTTTGTCCAAACGCAAAAACTAGTAGGAAGGGATCAATTAATTCATTAATTTAAAAAAATCAGTCGCGAATCCTGACTTTTTAAGGGACTATTTATTTCCCATGTTTATTTCAATCATTATGATAAAAAGGTGAGCAATAGTTATTCGACAAGCATTTCATTAATTTTGACAAAAACAAATTGACACAAAAATGTACATCACATTACAGACATTTTAGAAAGAATATATACACATTATATTACAACCATAATAGAAAACAATTGCTCATTAAATTGTGGCAGTGTCACTGAGAAGGGTGATGCCCTTCGTTCACTCTTTATTTTGTGGTCACTATCACGAATTTCAAATTGTGATCCACTGAAATACAATGGCTGAGGGCTTATCATACACCCAGCTGTCCAATACCTGTCTATTGCTTTCAAACAGTATTTTATGGTGCATATCTCTATTCTCTATACATTGATTTGTAAGCCCTCAGTCTCGTAAAAAAGGGGTCGACGCGTTTCGGCCTATCAACTCATGGCCTCATCAGGACACGGGAACGGCAGTGCCACCTCTGCAAAAAAATCAACAATAGACAACATTTTTTTTACAATAAACACTAAATTTGAAAACCCGGTAGCTAAAATATCAGAATACCAGTCTATGTCAGCAAGACTGTGAGGGTCATTCTGACCCTGGCGGGCGGCGGGAGCCGCCCGCCTGGCGGGAACCGCCAAATGGCCGCTCCGCAGTCAGAAGACCGCGGATGCCATTCTGGCTTTCCCGCTGGGCCGGCGGGCGACTGCCAAAAGGCCGCCCGCCGGCCCAGCGGGAAAGACCCAGCAACGATGAAGCCGGCTCCGGAGTTGCTGGACACTGAAAATCATTATGGGGCCCTGTTAGGGGGCCCCTGCACTGCCCATGCCAGTGGCATGGGCAGTGCAGGGGCCCCCAGGGGCCCCACGACACCCGTTCCCGCCAGCCTCTTCCTGGCGGTGTAAAACGCCAGGAAAAGGCTGGCGGGAAGGGGGTCGAATCCCCATGGCGGCGCTGCATGCAGCGCCGCCATGGAGGATTCCCTGGGCCAGGGGAAAACCGGCGGGAAACCGCTGGTTCCCCTTTTCTGACCGCGGCTTTACCGCCGCGGTCAGAATTGCCCAGGAAGCACCGCCAGCCTGTTGGCGGTGCTTCCGTCTACCCCGGCCGTCGGAATGAGGGCCTGTGTGTCCCCCATCATGCACTCAAAAATGTCACTGACACCGATTTGTGAAAAAGGAGAGAAGGGAATCATAGACTATTTAATTTAAAAACTAGCCGATGAAAAAACTACACTATGAAATTTACATGGAATTTGAAAGAATTTGAAGGAACAGTGCTACCAGTCTATCAGAAAGACTATCTCTCCTGTGATTCAAACGCATGCAGTGCTCCCACCAGGTGCCGTATTTTGCAATATAAAAGTTGCCATTACCTTTTCTAATTTTGGTAGTACGGGTCTTTCCCACAAGACCTATTTGTGAGCTGATCAAAACCTGATTAACCAAAAAATATAATAGCGTGTTAGTGCTACAAAGGCGCCTACCATTATGTGGCATATATATACACCGCTCGCGTTACTTCTCTTACTTTATTGCTTGCGATGGTAAATCGAATCTTCTGTGCTCCTAATAGTTAGGAATTCAGGCCGAGATTAGGGAAACCAATTCCAAAGTCTGTAAATAGAGAACGGTCGCTATCGAAAAATCCATAAAAAATGATAAAAAACGTCCCGTCTCACCTAATAATTCCAGCCTTCACTTACTTTCCTAGGCTTTGGGCCGCCTCTGGGCTGCTCCCCTTCCCCCATGGATCCTTGAGTTCATTGAGGTTTGCTGTGGATGGCTCTGATTCATGCTCTGCGTGGTGAGATGCCACTGGGACACCTTCGTTGTAGGTTGCTGGTGTGTTGCTCCCAGTGTTGCATCCATGGGCTGTTTGGTTAGATGTCAACTAGGTTCGTAGCCATGCAGTTCTGGGGTAGTTTTTGTTATGCGATTTCCGCTTCTGAGTCCTTTTTGTCTTCTCATTTCTTCCTGGTGGTCTAGGCTGGTGTGTGGTATTGCCGGCGCTCTTGGTGCCTGTGGTTGGCTCTGTTATCAGGTTGCTTGATAGTGCTCCTCTCCCCTGTTTGGGATTTTCCTCAGTGGGTAGGGGTTCTGACTGTTTGACGCTGCTTTTCCAGGTGAGGTGCCCTTATTTTCGAGCTCACTGTCGTACTTGTCACCAAGCCCTCCTTGTGGTTGCATGGACGTGTGTACACCCTTCCTGTCTTTCAGCTCGTTTATTACGCCCCCAATAATGCTTGGCAGCTCGCTTAGTTTGTCTAGAGTTGCAGAAGAGCAGCATCTTGGAGTGAGATTGTTGGTAGCCTCTTGCGCCCTCTTGATGAGGCTGTTGAGCTCGTTGATACGCTTATCTATGCCGGCCACAAGGTTTGCTACTGATCTCAGTATCTCCACTTGTACATCCATCTAATCTGATTGATAGCTGAGTGCTTCGGCCATTGTCTGAATGGTTCTGAGCAATGCTGGCCAGGCATTGTCTTCCGCCTGCCCGGTAGAACCTCTGCTACTATCAGGGGGGTATCCGCCACGGTTTTAGTGAGCGGGGTTGTTGATGTGCAGTCGAGCACTCTTTTTCTTTTTCTGATGAGTATGAGGTGAGGAGCTCCTTCCATTCTTCCTGTGAAAGATCCTTGAAGTCTGTCTCTATGTTGGGGTCAGCTTCTACCTCGCTATGCTCCGCCTTGTGGAGCTCTGAGCCGCCTTTGTCTGGTTGTCTTTGTCTTAGGCCCCTTGGCTCGATCATTTCATGCGGTGAGGACTTCCTCGTGCTTGACAATTTCCTCTCATGCGCCATCTTGCCCAGGCTGGCAAAATGGTGGACAAGACTTGGTACCCCTGCCAGGGGTGGTGGGTTAGGCTGGTTGCGGTCATCCCCGTTGTTTTGCACTCCTGGCAGGGTGGACCATGTCAGGGTTACAACTTTACTTGCTGCGTTTACGTCATTACACATGACTGCATTCATTTTCCCATGCCCAGTTGCTTGAGAGTTGTGCGTGACAATTGAGTTGGGCCTGCCTGGGATGGTTTTGCCGCTGAGTTTGTATGGAGCGGTTGTTGTTGAAGTTGTAGTTGTAGTAGTTGTTGTGGTTGTTGTGGTTGTTGTAGTTGTTGTGCCGGTTATTTTACTGCTAGATAGTGGCTCTGGCTCCTGTGGTGCCCCATCCTGCCTGGGGGCCCCATCCAGCTGGGTGCCGGAGTTCTCGGAATCGGAGATGGTGGTTGCTTCTTAACTCCGATTATTACCAGAGGTGTCAGAGGGACGGGAAGACCGGTGGCCAGGGCTGGGGGGAATAGATGGCAGCTCCCCCATCTTTCAAAAATTGGAACTTTGTTGTTATTTTGGGTTGGCCAGTGATTGTTCTCCCTGTTGCGGGACCCTTCTGACCCATATGGGTGCCCGTTGGCTGGATGTCTGCTGGCTGAATGTCCACCGGGGGGATCGCTGTGACATGTCCTCTTTTTCTTGCTGGATAGTACCGGCTGCACCAGGGATTTCCGCAGCCTCCCCAGCTTCTTTGTCTTTTGGTGTTCCTTTCCTCTGTAGCGACGTCAGTGATGTTGGTGCACACGGGCTTGGCTAGCTTGGGTGGCGGGGGGCCTATGCGAGTGGGTCTCACCAGGTGCATTGCAAGCCGCACTCGGAGCTGCCAGAGCAGCTTCTGCAGGGACCCTGGGGCACGCGCTCGCAGCAGCTTATGAAGCTGCCGCACTCGTCAGGTACCGGTTTCTGTTTTCCTAGCTCTGGAGTGGTACTGATGCAGGTATCTTGTAATTTGCAGGTCTCATGTTGCAGGATGTCACAGGATGTCACAGGGGGAGCAAGAGGGAGCAGGAGGCACAGGTGGAAGCGGCGTAGGTTGGGGTAAGTCAATTGCGACTTTCAACCTTCTCCACCTTCAGTGGAGGTCTGAAGGACCCCACCGTTTTGTACTCGCTGGAGACCTGGCCGGCCGGGCGCTAGCTGGGTGGATGTCAGTGTCAGTGGGTGTTAGTGGGCAGTGCCGATTTGCTGGATTACCTGGTTGCTGGGATCCTGTGTTTCTAGTGTCCCCTCTGGCTCTCCCAAGGCTCTGTCCGCAGGCTCCCCACTAGCTCCACTAGCCCCACTATCCCCACTGCCCCCCCACTGCCTGTGCCCAGCACCACGCATCCTACGCCCCCATCACACCAGTCCCCCTTACAAACCTCTGTGGGCCTCTCTGGGCCACTCGCCATCAGCCGGCTGAGGAGGCTGGGGAGGAGGAGGGGGACTGTGGACTGGTGGGCCCGAGGCACGGGCACACAAGAGGGATGAGAGGACACAAGAGGGCACAAGAGTGTGTGGCTAGCAGTGGGCTGGAGGTTGCTGCAAGGGGCTGTGAGGGGCTGGGACGGCACCCCCATGCCAGACCGTAGGTTCTCCTCGCTAACCCTCATGACACTGTGGATCCAGTGTGCGGCTGTTGGACTTTTTGCCTTAGGCAGGGTCAACCCCAGTCTTTTTTACTCCTGGTTTTTCTGACCTCTCGCTGTTGGCTCTGGGACTCTGAGCACTTTATCACTGCTGACCAGTGCTAAAGTGCAGGTGCTCTCCCATCTAAAGTTGGTATGATTGGCTTATACCTAATTGGCATATTTAATTTACCTATAAGTCCCTTGTACATTGGTATCTCTATACCCAGGGCCTGTAAATTAAATACTACTAGTGGGCCTGCAGCGCTGCTTGTGCCACCCACCGAAGGATGTTCAGGACCTGTGTGTGCAGTTTTCTTCCACAGGGACCTGGCATCTAAACTCACTTGCCAGGCCCAAAACTCCCTTTTTGCTACATGTAAGTCACCCCTAAGGTATGCCCTAGCTAGCCCTATGGGCAGGGTGCCATGTATGTAGAAAGGCAGGACATGTGCCATATTGCATGGCCTGTCCTGGTAGCGACAAACAGCCTAACTTGGTGTCTCACTGCTGTGAGTGCTGCCTTCTTATAGGAGTGCATTAGAAATGCCCTGCCTTATGTGTAAAGGGTATTGTCTGATTTATGAGGGGTAGTGTAGGCGTGTTTGGTATGGTTGTGACGGTGATAATAAATGCTGCTTACTGGTGTGGGTGTATTTTTTATTACTATCACAGAAATGCCACTTCTAGAAAGTGCGCATTTATCTGTGCTTATGACTCTGGTGTTTTGCAGCTTGACTCCAATCCATGTCTGGGCAGAGTGACAGTTGGGGCTTTGTGCATACTTTTCAGACAGCCTGTACACAGGGAGGGTGGAGGTGTCACAGAGGTGCATCTGCATACTGAATAATCTTCCTGGGCTGAGAGAAGGGAGAGGCGGGGTACACCTACATTTGTAAAGGCTGTGCCCTGGCCTCACACAATAGGGTTGTTAACCCCCCACTGATGTTTGGAGCCTGTGCTGAAAGGAGAGAGGGGGCACTCCAAGAACCAGTTGTAACTGGCTGGAACCTCCTCTCCCTACCATTGTAAAACACTGTAAGAACTGACTATAAGTACAGGGGAATTTTCCCCACAATTTGGAGACTCTTGAAACATCTTGAAACTGGACACAGAAATGCTGGAAGAACTCACCAGGTACCACCATGGACTAATGCTGCTGGGCTGACCTGTGACCTGCTTGGTCACTGCAGAGGACTTTCCACTTGCTGCACATTCCTTGAGCTGGCCTGTTGTTGGGCCCTCCGCCTGTGGGCCTTTTCTAGTAAACTTGGCTCCCCAGGGGCAGGGTGCTGTGGCACCTGAGCCCTGCATTTTTCACCCTGAAGCACGAGGGGTGCTTCTCCTGGCTAGAAAACTAAGCTCTTTGGAAAGCGCTCCGCAGAGGATTCCCTTAGCGCTGGAACGCGCTTTACCCTTGCTGGGGCTTCGTGCTGCTGACCGGGTATTTAATTTTTTATTTGTGCCAAAAGGAAATCACCGCCGCAGCCGGGCCCCGTGAATCCCTGAAGCGCGTTGGAGTGCGCTGCACTTTCAGCCTTAGGGATTGCCCATAGACAGAGGAGCTGGCGCGCTCCTCCTCGTGCCCCCGGGGCACCCAAAGTATCTTTGTTGTTTTTCAACTCGGAGCACAAGTGCTCCTGTCATGCCCCTGGGGAGAAGCGCGCTCGGTGGAGCGCCCCCGGGGCACTGGCAGGCACCGACTTTGGTGCCTGCCTCTTCTTCGACGGCCGGACGGGCCGCACCAACAACTGGACGCCGGGTGGGGGGGAAGGAAACCTCATCGGAGGTTCCCTCCGGCCCCAACGAGGCCGTCCTGTTGTTTCTGGGGCCGCTGGTGAGGCGGGAGCCTCACCAGAGGCCCCCTGTGCTGCCGGTCCTTGGCGTGGCCCGTGTGTGGGCCAGTTTGGATCCTTTTCGGCTCCCCCCTTCGTGGAGGGCCAGTCAAGGCCCAGGGGGGGCCTACAAGGTTTGCGGGTCCCAGGAGGGGCCTGCACTCGAATCGGAAGGGGTGCATGGCACCCCCCTCCTCCCTAAAAGTATTGGGCGTCCTAGGCCCCCCTTGAGGGCTGGTGGAGGCCCAGTGGGGCCCCCAGTGATCGCTGGCCCCAGGAACGTCCCATCAGTAGTGCAGAGGGGGTGCGTGCCACCCCCCTCTTACCCAGGATTGTAAGGAGGCCCTCCCGTTTCGCAGAGGAGCACCGGGGGCCCCTTTCTTCTTTATCTTCTAGGCACTGAAGGTGCCTTTATCATCAACCAGGTACTCCTAAGTGACAATATATAGAACCTAAGTTCTTACTATAGACTTTGCGCATTTATATATTGCCTACCTGTCTTTTGATGGTGTCTTTTATACATATGTATGCAAATGTTCCTTTTATGGGCATGACTTGCTAATATGTTTCCCTAACTTGCCATATGTTTTCTAATGTTCCTACTATGGGCGTTTTATGATATTCTTATGACAAGTGTTCTAATGTGATAACGTGTTTCCTGACTACTGCTTATGTTGCAGAATACTGAGTAACCTATGTGTTATGTGTGACTACTGCTAATTTGCAGAGTAACTAATGTGTAACGCTCTGACAACTGCTAAGGTAGCAGGATAGTACTGATATGTGATGTTTGGTCTGATAATTACGTTGTGTACAATACATTATATTTTCATATAATCTGGTGTTGTGTTTCCTTTGTGGTGGGGATATTGCGTCACGTGTGTTGTATGTGTTGTGCAAACGCTTTACACATTGCCTCCGGGTTAAGCCTGAGTGCTCGTGCCAAGCTACCAAGGGGGTGAGCAGGGGTTATCTTGGACGTGTAACTCCCTTGCCCTGACTAGAGTGGGTAAGTTCTGTCTGGCTGAGGTGCATACCCTAGCCAACCAGAAACCCCATTTCTAACAGCGGCGATGCGTGGGAGTGGCAGGCCTGGAGCCGCCGGGTGCCCAGCGCAGCAGGCAAGCAAGCAGGTATCGGGCGACAGGCAACAGACCGTTGTGTTGTGCAGCAGCCCTTCCCCCGCTCTTTCCCCTTGCTTAGACACACTCACCCAGCTGGTACCGGCATCGCCTCACTCCCGGCCTGCCTCCGCTCTGCCCGCCGACACAAGGTTTGCTGCTCACAGCATCTCCTCTTCTCAATTCTTATTGCTGCGTTGCTTCTGCAGCCTCCCCAGTCCCTCTAATAATTTCAGTGAATCAAACATTATATATATCTTAGGTAAATGACATCTTATAATTGCTGCACTTATAATAGCGACACCTCTGATAACATGCCTGCATCAGCCAAAAATGTAATGCATAAACTTGATTAAGCCCAAGTGGGCGGATGCGACGACAATGTTGAGAGTTCAAAGACATGCAGGAATGGATAGACTTCCTAAAGAAACCCATTCGACTCTAAAATGGTGTTCCGTCCAAGTGGGTGAGTACCCTCCTGCCAGACTACACTTAGAATAAAAAAGTTAGAAAAAACACAGGGCCTGATTTAGATCTTGGTGGATGAGTTACTGTGTCACAACATCCCATCTGCCAAAATATAAATCCCATAGGATAAAATGGGATTTATATTTCGCAGAACAGGTTATCTGTTACTGTTGTGATAGAGTAACTCATCTGGCAAGATCTAAATCAGGTCCACATTAAAACTATATTATAACATTGGAGTGTTGCGAGTTCCATTGAAGCCAATAGAGTAGCTATGAGCCTATAATGGCTGGTATATGTCCAGAGCACCAACATTTCAATGTTTGTCTTAATTTTTCTTGCTTTTTAATTTAAAGCATTTTACCCTTAGTGGATGGAATGCTGTAATAGCTTTATAGCCCTTCTGCCTCAGCTATCCCAGTGGTAAAGGCCCTCTCCCTTGTTATAGGTCCTTGCCTGCAGCTCAGGCCTATAACTCAGGTTCAGGCTATAGCCCTCGGCAGCAGGCTACAAGGGTATTAGAAATAAAATAAACCAAATAATATCACCCGTGTCACCATTTTTGGTGTTGCAAAAGAGTAGGGTAGGGTGCCCCAGCCGAGTCATCCTCTTATGACACCAGAATAGATAGGTGGGAGTCCCTTTTATCCTTCCTGGAATAAAAAAACAAGAAAATCATTAAACATTTAATACAATACAACTGGTATCATAAAATTTAAAGGACTGATATCCAGATAAAAAAACGGTGTTTATGAAATGACTTAATCCAGATGAACATGTAACTCTTCATTAGAGTTCAAGCTGTTAGGAGATTTGGAATTGAGGTCACTGATTAGACAAGATTCGCCCTTCCTCAAATTAGATACACTGTCTCTGACTCTAGGATCACCCTATACTCTTCAAAACCATTGAAACTCAGTGACTTACATTCACTAACTTAACAAAATTCAAAATGACAAGCTTCTGGGCAGTGCTTGTCTCAATTAGTGATGGTCCGTATATGTTCTAAAATTCTCTTACTTTCTTGGTTAATGTTCCTACCAACATATTCCAGACCACAGGGACATTGTAGCACACAGATGACAAAAGTGGTACTGCATGTAATGAATTGAGATATGAATTGCTGCTGTGCTGTATCTAGAAGATCATACCCCTTAACATTTTTCAAGAAAAGGTGAGCTTTGTGCATACTACATATGTAAAACCCTTTTAAGTTCATCCCTTGTGTAGTACTTTCACATCTGTTCATTCTGACCTCACTTCTGATTAGCATATCTCTTAAAAGTCTCTTTCTACGGTAAGTCACACTGGGTGTATCACCCACCACATTGGCAATGGTTGGGTCACATTGCAATAAACTCTAATTCTTTGTAAGAATCATCCTATGTACTGCAGCCGATTCACTGTAATCATTCTAACAGGATTCTCATAGGTGTCATTACCCTTGTTCTTATTGGGACGATACAGAATCTAATTTTTAGGTCGTGTGCGAACTCTACATGCTACTTTATCCAGTACCCATTTCGGATATCCACACTGAATGAATCTTCCTATCATGACTGTTTGCTCTGCTAAGAAGTCAGATTTGTTATTACAATTGTGTTTTAGCCCTTACTAGTTCACCAAAAGGAATACTCCATTTCAGGTGATTATGATGACTGCTTAATTCATGGATTAGGCTGTTACCTGCAGTGGTTTTCCCATGGAGCGTAGATGTTGCCTGATTCTGTGAGATCACAACTTCCACATCTAAAAAACACAATCCGTTCTCTACTCATCTTGCACATGAATTCAGGATTTAAATCATTGTTGTTCAGACTTCTCACAAAGTCACTAGCCTCTTCCTCCTTGCCTAGAAGATTAAGAAGAGGTTGACAATGAACTTTACCCAAAGCATTATCTTTTCCATGTCTTTGACAAATTCAGGGGCGGCGGACACCCATCCCTCCCTCCACCCCAGAATCATATTCACGTCGCAGGGGACAAAGTAGGTGCCTATTGCAGTCCACTGGGTCTATTGACTATGGCAAAATAGCAAATAGGTCTAGCTCTGAAAAAAAAATTCACAAGTCATTATTTCATCTTTCTGTTGTATTCTGGTATACAGTGGTTTCACATCAATTGTCAACAATAAGAAATGCTCCTCCTAGTTAATACTCTCTTTCTTCTTTAAAAGTCTTTGGTGTCTTCAATGTGGGATGGCACAGCACTGACTAAGGGATTTAGGAAGTAGTTAATATATCTAGATGTATTTTCTAGGAGGCTGTTTCTAGATGACACTATAGATCTGCCAGGGGCGTTGATTAGTGATTTGTGCACCTTAGGTAATAAGTACAGAACTGGTAACCTGGAGGGATAATTTCTCAGAGATTGGTACTCCTCAATCTCAATCAGACTCTTATTCTTCCACATAGCAAGTTTATCCCAATACTGTATGATCATACACCTGGGGGGTCATTACAACCCTGGCGGACGGTGTTAAAGCGGCGGTAAGACCGCCAACAGGCTGGCGGTCTTTTTTTTAGTATTATGACCATGGCGGTCATCTGCTGCCTTCCCGTTCTGCCCGCCAGGGCGGAGACGACCGCTGGGCTGGAGACCTGGGTCTCCAGCCCGGTGGCCGTAACAATACCGCCGCCGGTATTGCGACCCGGCTTACCGCCGTGGATTTCCAGCGGTAGGACCCGCCATGAAATCCATGGCGGTAAGCACTATCAATGCCAGGGAATTCCTTCCCTGGCACAGATAGGGGTCTTCCCCACCACCCACACCCTATCACCCCTGCCACCCCCCAAAGGTGGCAGGGCCCCCCTCCCCACCCTGACCCCCAACATAACATTACCGACACACACCCGACACGCACGCAGGCACCACCAACACACATACACGCACACACACCAACATACATGCCAACATCCACACACACACTCAGACACGTACACCCACATTCACACATTCACGCACACATCCATACAGACATACATACAGACACACACACACACATTTCTGAAACACGCATCACCCCCGCAAGCATACACGCACTCACACCCCCCCTACATACACAGACGCACACCCCCATGCATCCACACAACACACAACACCCCCCACCCCCCTCCCCTACGGACGATCGACTTACCTGTTCCGTCGATCCTCCGGGAGGGGACGGGAGCCATGGGGGCAGCTCCGCCAACACCACACCGCCAACAGAACATCGCCGCGCAGAATCACAGGACGTGATTAGCTCGGCGGTGTTCTGTTGGCGTGGCGGTGGAGGTGGAGCGACCTCCACTTCCCCGCCACCCGCAAGTATGGCTGTTGGGGGCTCTCCGTCGGAAAAATGACGGAGGGCATCCAACGGTCATAATACGCCGCACGGCAAACTGCCACTACTGGCGGTCTTCCGCACGGCGGTCCCTTGGCGGTCTTCTTAAAAGACTGCCGAGGTTGTAATGACCACCCTGTACTCTATCTGACTGATCACTTGATGAACATTCTCATCATCAAGCTGTCTGTATGCCTCCTTGAAATACATGTCAGTATACATGACAACAATGTTCTCATGGCGTTTAACTATATTGTTGTATTTGGCCAGTGATTCTATTACTTTGGTTTGACACCAAGTGATATCCCTTCTAGTGCTCACTTTTTTGGATCTTAGTATTTTTTAGATCACACAGTGAGTGGAAAGCATTACTCATATCAAAACAAAGCATCAGAGTGTATTTAGATTTTGGTCTAAAATCAGTCTGAACATTGCGATCAAATACAATTTCAAGATCATGCAATATTTGTTCAACATACTTACACTTTCATCATTCTCTTGAAGTTCAATCAGGGTGGTGAAAAAATTCACATCACCTACATTAAAATCTTCTAATATGGGGGTGCCCCAAAGAGGTGAAATTGTCATTAGGTTTAACTCACAATTTGAATGGTTTCGTAAGTTTAAGATGCCTTACAAGTTTGAACAGGTCAATCCTGGTTGTCACAAAATCAAATTTTCCAGTGGGGCAGAAAGATAAGCCATAACACAAAACATTCAATTATGTTTCTGTTAGTTCTCTATCAGAGAGATTAATTAAAGTACTTTTACCTTTATTCATTGTCCCACCTGAGGACCCACTTTGCGCTTTCCCATGGGGGTCATTCTTGTGGCTCCTCCTCCTTCTCTGAATGCTCTTTTTTGACTTTTGTGCCTCCTCTGTGTTCTCTTTTTCCCTTTACTAGAGTGTATTGTTGATTTATTACTGGCCTTCTCCTCAGGATGCAGAATTGCTCTAAAAATATCATATTTCTGTTCTCTCCTTCTAAGGTACTTGTCTCGCCTGTGCCAGATGTGTACATATCATTAGCTGTATCTCTGTCTACTTTGGACATAGCTCTAGTCATTACATCAAAGTCGCACATATTACCTTTGGGATTGCTGTAGATGTTGTCTTTTTGTTGAAAGTTAAAGTGTGTTATGTTTCATAGTCAGCAAGATCATGAGCGTATTTACTCTGCTTGCATAACATGGTTTCACTTTCCAATTTCTCCAATCTTTGTTTTATCTCTTTTTTGTACTTTGATTCATTAACCATGGTTCTATAACTGCAATCTCTTTTTAGTGCTTTTTCTTGGTCTGACCAAGCATACTTGATTAAAACTGTGAGCATACCCATTCATAAAGCAATGTGTACAAAAAAAGTTTGGATGATATGATCAGTGACAACATCAATTATGTAATTTGAGATGTCATGAGTGATGTCATAAATTATGTCATAGAACATGTCATGAGTGATGTTATACGTGAGGTCATAAGCAGTGAATAGTGGAGGCGCAAGTACTAGTTAGTGCTGCTAACTATATCTGGGGATTTTTTTTTTTTAACACATTAATCTTCCTTCTGACATTTTCACCTAACTATAACGTTACTTCAACCTTTGCTTTTCTCAGTGAATTTCTAAGTTTCTTTAAAAAATACAGATCCTTTAATCACACCTAACTATAACAATAGTTCAACCTTTGTTTTTGTAGTGAATTTGACATTTTTTTAAAATAAAAATATAGTTATAAATACATAGACACTAACTATACCAACAATGTTTGCATCTTCTTCGTTTTTGTAAGTCACATATTGAGAAATATTCCCAGCATTGGTTTTATAGTCTTTGTATCTATTTTTATAAAAGTTTACATTTATATTTCAGACTGATCAGTTTTTATAATACTGTAAACTATGGGGCAGATTTACAACCGCTTAGCGCCTCTTTGCGCTACATTGCCATCAGTTTTTTATGCTAATGTGGCATTAGGAAGGCATTTTTGCCGTCCCAGATTTACAAAGTGGTGCAGTGCATACATATTACCACTTTGCAACCCCTTGCTTCACATTATGTATGTGCCAGGCATAATGTATGTAGGGGAAAGGTCTTGGCATCGGGAGGCCCGAAAAAATGGCGTTTGTGCAATTTTTTCTGCCATTTTCCGCCATTTTTAACGCCTGCCGAGAGCAGACATTAGAATAAGGCACCCATTGAAATCAATAGGCCTCCCTGCACTTTGCTGCACTAGCATCAACATTTTTTACTCTAGTGAAGCAAAGCACCACAATAGCATAAAAATTGTTGACGCTATTGGCCTAACAACCGCTAAGGTGCGCCATATCGTAAATACGGTGCACCCATGATGTCATTAGGTGGAGCAGGGGCGACACAAGCAAACTGGCACATTAGTGCTGATCACCGGTTCTTGTAAATCTGCCCCTATGTGTTTTCACTATGTACATCCCTTTTTATGGTCTGTGATCACTCCCCTGGGAGGCTGGCAGATGGCTCGCAGGTGACTTGCAAGATCGTAGAGTTATACACTTCTTTCTAATCTATTTCTTTTTCAGGTTATGATCTATTATGGATTGCTAATGTTTAATATTTGAGTCATTGCAGTATGTATATTGTATTAGTAATTTTGTTTACAAACTTACGAATCTCACAAGATCATTGTGGGAGTCAAGCACACAATCCTCTGGGTGGACTACAAAGGGGTAGTACTTCCTCTCTGCTCGTGAGATCATACATTTGGAAATAAGTTCATACCAATGTATTTTTTGTAATTTTTAGGAAAATGAGATATAAGAAGTGTTGTTTAAGGTAGAAAAACAGTTTATGTATTGTTGCATTTGAGATATAATGAAAGTCCTCTTTTTTACGATCTTGAGAGCCTCCCATGAGACTCCAGTGAAATGCCCAGGAGAAGAAAAATGACGCAAGGAAGGATTGTGATTGGTGCATATGGATGTCTTTTTTGAGGAAAGAAAGATTTCTTCCTTGTTGCTTCTTCATTTGGCTATTGGGTTTTGCTGTGGTTAGACCATTTTTGGCTACCTCTCTGACACTGTGATTTTCTGTCACCAGAATGTCATCCACAGATTCAGATGAACAGCCTAGTACTGTTCCTACAACCCAGCCACCCAAGGAGTTCTTGGTGTGGCAATTCTTTTAAATGAGGCCAGATGCGAAAAAAGTATCTGCGAAATATGTCGTATGTAAAATACTCAAAAAAAGGTTCAGTAGGGGCAGCCGGAACAAGCAATACAGCATGGGTACCACAGGGATGTGGCAACATTTGAGAGCTATGCACCGTCAATGTCTTGTTCAGGTGGAGTTAGCCCATGCTGCAGAGCTTGATAATTCTTCAAGGTTGTCCACAACTTTTAAACCTGGTGTTGCTGTGCCTGGCTAGGTACTCAATGCTGAAGCAGATAACAGCCCTGCTTATTTAAATGAAGGGCTTTTTTGTTTTCCAACTTTTTTCTAGTTTATTCTCCTGTTTATTTTGAAGGAGATTTTTTTACTACCACTTTCTTGTTTTTTTAATACCCCTTTTGTAAAAAAAAAAAAAATACAAAAACAGTAGAAACATAAAAAACACAAAAAATATAGTTGTTCAAAAATGTAATTAAAAAAGCTCTTTTCAGAGCTACCCTATACTTTCATTATTTATGTTGTTGTTACTATGTTATCTTCTTGGTGACTCTTGTGAGACACTTGCGAGAGCCACGTTGCTCCCATACAATGCATTGTTGACTTTTACAAGTCTTTTGTGGGAGCTAGGAGCACAGTCCTCCATGTCACTGCAAGGGGGCAGTTTTTACTGCTTTACACTTGCAAGTGTCACTCAAGAGCGTACTTTTATAATTGAATTTACACTTTAAATGATCATATCCTTTTGTAATATGTATAATTTACAGCACCTGATTTTCTGTACCCCTTTTTTTAATATGCGATCCTGCAGAACTCCTGCAATATTGTAAAATTTCTTCATGGGAAGAATTTACATTCTCCTTCATTACAATACTTATTCCTTATGATCCCCACTACTACACTATGGGGAGAGACTGGCCTATTCACTGACACCTTGCATGTAGGTAACTAGTTTGTAGACAGTGCCTCTTCCATCACACCTTTCCCCAAGCTCAGTAGTATGCGTAGTAGGGTGTGGAAGGTACTCACCTCACTTGTACTACTATATGGACTATTCCCAAGTAATATAACAAATACTAGCACTGGGACGCCTCTTTCGAGGTAGCTGTGCACTCCATAAATGTCTTGTATTGTGTTATACTAGCCTCCCCACTGAGACCTTTCTCTAGGGAAATAATCATGTATTTTAGCGTGTGGGAACAGATTTCCCTGTTCACTCACAGCTTCTCCCCAGCCTGACAGACATATACAGTAGCACATAGGTAAACTTTGTCTTCTGCACTAACACCTATTTCCAAGATAACACTGATGTTTAGAATGGTGTAGTAAAGCAGTGGCCTTTGTGCTGATACCTCTCCTTAAAACAACATCGATACCAAGTGCTATCTGGGAAGGAAGTGGCCTGTCTGCTAACACATCTTACCAGGGTGAGAGGTGTCTGTAGTAGGGCTTGAGATAAATGTATCTATCTTCTCATATCTTCTCTCATGCTGACATGTATACATAGTAGGTAGTATGGATAAACTACCCTGTTTCTGTACACAAGTCTCTTGCATGATAACTCTGCATAGTATATTGTGGGGAGAGACTGGCCTCTCTCCTGTGACCTGTCTTTTGGCTGATGGATGTGACAGATGTACAAGTAAAGTATGGAGTTCAAATTACCTATCTGCTCAGAAATCTTCCTTGCATAACAACCATAGAGTGTATGATATGAAAACACACTGCCCTCTAATGTGAGACATCTCCCCAGAGTAACATATGTGCACATATGTGCAAAGTAGGTTGTTGCTTGAAACTGTTCTCTCTGCACATACCTCTCTTCATACTGATGAATGTCCATAGTGGAGTATAAAATTGAGTATCCTCTCTCTCTCTCTCTCTCTCTCTCTCTCTCTCTCTCTCTCTCTCTCTCTCTCTCTCTCTCTCTCTCTCTCTCTCTCAAGAACTGTGTTTTGGACAACTGGTGTCCATGTTTGATTGTGGAGACATACTCACTTCTATTTCAGATGTCTCCCAATGGCAACACCCATATGTAATAGGGTGTGCACATCAGCTGATAGTGTGTATTAAAGTAAAACGATGTACTGTCCTGTGGGCCAAGACTCTTGTGTACCAGAGTTCCCTATGCTACTGCATGCACAACAACTAATCTCTATAGAAACACTTCACCATTGCATGACAAGTAATCATAGCTGCATAGCAAAACAATTGGGTTCTCTATTACCAAATCTCTGTAAGATAAATGATGTGCATAGTACTATTGACATACATATATATCTAGGAGAATATTCACAGTCTCTCAACAAGGAACTGCCAGTTTTGCTGAGTATTGCAATACTACAATATACTTGAAATTTATAATAAGTGTTAAGGAAAGCAATTCCAAGTTAACTTTAACCGTGTTTATTGCAAGAAAACAATTTAACAGCAATACAAAACCACAACAACTATATTAACAAACTATATAAACAACTAAATACAAAGAAAACTAAAAAGTTTAAAATACATAACATTTTTTCTAATGTTCATAAGCAGCTACTATACACCCCTCACTTCTTTTTCAGTCTTTTAGCCACTTAAGCCTGCCAAAGACTCTTCAATTTCCTGGTATGTGATGGGAAGTTAGGTGGCAATAAAGTCTCAGCAACGCAGTGTATCTCTAATTTACAGTTCACAAAGCCTAGCTCGCACAGAGTTAGCTATTGCTGCTGAACTACTCAACTGTACATCCTTCCCATTGAATACACTGTGCCTAAAGATGTAGTTGTTGCTGAACAGCACAAGAATCCTGCTCGTCTTAACAAGGGTCTTCTTTGCTCTATATATAAAAATATAATTATTTCCTCAGAGACAAGTTTCCATTTACCCCCTAACAAAGACAATATAACCAAAAAGGTAAATGTTACATACTGGCCAATAACTGACAACAGTAATACATCAATATATTACATAAACCTTTCTACATTTTTCACCCATAATCACATATTTACATCTAATGTAACAGTAACCTAATGTTATTTTCTCTTGTAAAATTCCACACCCTCACCCACTGCATTTTTTCCATAAATACATTTTTACATGCCACCAAACCTCATTTCATAAATCTGTATAAAGTAACAGATTCCTATTGAGACACCTTTGCTAACACTCACCACAGACCACAGATTTTCACTCTACAAATAGCAATATAATGTGTCAAATATTTCATAGGGCTGAAGTATATGGACAATCAGACTCATAAAAAACAGTTCAGCTTGTATTATTACATTCTTTGTTTTACAGTTTCAGAAACTCTGCTTCCTTTACTTAAGTACACACAGTTTGTACACTTCATTTTATAACACAATCTGCAAACCTTGTTCACATCTCTCCACATTCTAATCTATACCTCTCAAAAGCTATATTGACACATCTACACCTCCCCAAATACTTTTTCAATCTGTAAACTTAGCCTAGAATGCATTTACCAACATTAGTACACTTACTTAATCTTCACAACAAAGTTTATGAAATGTATTACTAAATACTTGAAATACCTGAACTTGGACTGCAATGACCACACCAGTCTCTTTCAACTCCAGATAAATTGACTTGTGCTGAGCACAATTTAAAGAGACTTCCTTCTCCTCCAAAGCACTAAGGGCAAAGTGAGCTATCTCTGGTTCTGTCCCCAATCACAGCATTTCTTCAACCATGTAATAAGAATGGTAACTATTAGTTGAGCCTTGGCTCTTTTTTTTCTTCTTCCTATAGGATCTGCAAAACTCCTGCGGGATTGTAAAATACCTTGTGGCAGGCCTAGTAATTTTCAATGCAAATCTTACGAGAGGTTTGCGGGGTCCAAATACCTTGTATCAAGCTTTGCCATGCGTGTCTCGTGGGATGTGTGTCTCGTGGGAGGCTCGCGAGATCGAATGAGCCCCAAAAGAAATAACCATCTACTCATAACAGTACTTCTCTCTTACACACCTTCTCTCAAAAACATGCACCACAATATGCTTTCTACTAAAGAAAGTGTGTTGAGAACTCATCTACTCCTTTTTACTATTCATGATTGTGTCACTATTTTTGGCACATAGATGCCCACCCTAACCCCCAGCATCACCACTGCCTACACCACAGGGACATTACAGGTGGAGGGAGCCAATCTCAAGTAAATTGACATGCGTAACTGTTGTGTGCCACTGGGGGCCCCTTACATGAGGCCCCCTGGCTGGCACTGGGTCTGTTGGTGTTGTCCCAGAGACACTGGTCCCCTGTGGTGAGCATTAGGGTTGTGGTAATGACTCCTGTCTATACTTAGACAGGAGTAATTGTTTGGCTGCTTGTGCATCCAAAAATAGGCTGACTAGCGGCAGATTTTTCACAGCTAATCAGTCTAGTGTAATTTTTGGCCCACTAGCACCATTTTTCCTAATGCCTTCCAGCCCCGGTTAGCGTCACTTGGTATGAGGCTAACCATTCCTTAGCACCATTGACTGTCTTTTTTTAAATATGGCACACCGATGTCGCTAAGGAATGGCGTTAGCCCGCGTCATTTTTCATAAATATGGGCCGAATTTTCTTCACTGTAGTTATCCCTTAGACACCTCCTCACTAAACTTTGGGGGACAGCATGCCTTTCTGCTGACCCCTTATATAGCTTTTATATTATATTTCCACAAAACCTCAAATTTTTCACAATAAACAGTAATGGCGGGCATTTCATTTCTAACATTCCAACAGCTAGCCAATCAGAGCGCTCACTCTTGTGGGACTTGCAGGAGTCTCTTGCTCCCACGAAAGCGTGAAGGCTCATGGGAAAAACAGGCCTCTTGACCAATCGCAGGGCTCCATTTTTTAATGCACGCTCTTGGGGGAGGCTTGCGCAGGACTCTAGTGAGCCCAACCGTCCAAATATACAATTATACTTGATCATTAATTTCTCAAACACTGCTGAGCGGAATTACACCAAATCACACAAAGCACAATCTGCGAACCAATATCTAGCTTCCTGCTGAATATGGTGTCATTATGTTCAGCATTTTTTGCTGTAGCAGTGTCTAAAGAAGTTTATGGAAAATGCATGGGAATTTTGGGGGTTATTCCAACCTTGGAGGAGGTGTTAATCCGTCCCAAAAGTGACGGTAAAGTGACTGATATACCACCAGCTGTATTACGAGTCCATTATATCCTATGGAACTCGTAATACGGCTGGTGGTATATCCGTCACTTTACCGTCACTTTTGGGACGGATTAACACCTCCTCCAAAGTTGTAATAACCCCCTTTATGTTTTGGGATCCACCTTTTTTCTCAGCCACCGCATGATGGATCGCCCTGAAGCATTCCAGGAAAGAGCTGAGGTGGAAGAACGTATTTTTGCAAAGTTTTGGGAAGAATCGTCAAACGGGGCCAAAGTTATTACCATACCAAAAAAGCATACCAAAAAACCTCTGTGTCTATTGAAAAGTAGATCTAACTACAACTATCTATTGGTGACAGCCACTCAGTAATATAAACATACACACATATATATTATGTGTATATATATATATATATATATATATATATATATATATATATATATATATATATACATACTTATAAAGCAAAGGTTATAGTTAGGTTCTGAATTTACTTGCCAAAACCAGAGAAATTCAGCAGTTATAGTTAGAAGTCTTTCAAGTAACTATAACTTGCGGCCTAAGGTTACTATTACTCGCGCCCCCACCATAATTTGACTTCTAATATTTCACTGATATTTTTATTGATGTTATAGAAGTTATCATGAGTGCTGTAATATCTGGGGTAGGTAATTAGCAGTGCATGGCGAAAGCGCAAGTTATAGTTACCATAGGCCACGAGTTATAGTTACTTGAAATAACTCTAACTATAACTGCTGAATTTTTCTGGTTTTGTGCAAGTAAATTCAGAACCTAAATATAATGTCCCTGTAACCCTTGGTTTTTTAAGTGAATTTTTATGTTTTATTTTTTTACATAAGTAATTTTCATTACTATACGTTAACACAACCACCACCACATGTGCAGCAGGGGTTGGCCGCGTGGCCTGACCTGTGGCCAGGCCCTGTCGCCAACCCCGTATATCCACTGCCGGGGTTGGTCGCAGGGCCTGCCTCTCTGGGTGTGAGAATAGATGTGAAAGGGTCCATGTTGGTGTGAGAGTGTCTGCTTGTGCTCTAATAGATGAAAGATGCATTCACCTACAAGAAGGATTTCAGATCATTTTTCAGTATGGAATCACGTAGTAAACACACTTGCTTTGCCCAGGAGTTAGCACTATTTGTCCTTTCCAGAAGTGGAGCTTCAACTGGGGCACCTGCAATGTTTATAATTGTAAGTGTTTCATTTTGAGGTTTATTTTCTATGAAATGAGCATCATGACCAGAATGGAAGCTCACCTGTTTATCCAACAAGAGTCCACAGTTTTGCACAAAATGTCTATCCAACTGTAACATTTTCTGCTGGTTAGTTAGTAAGTGCTACTGTTGAGTGAACAGCCAGTGTGGGGGAGGGGGGCCACGTGGTCCCCCACCCCAGGCTGATTTTGTTCCCAGGGACCCCATCCCCGGGGCCTACTACAATTCACTGAAGGGGGCTGTGCCGCTCCTCTCCCCAGGCCGATCTCAGCCCAGGTGACCCCATCGCCAGGGGCCTGGCCTTCAGTAAATGGAGGAGGGGGGTTGCACCTCAGGACATAGCAGGAGCCGGCCCTGGGGGGTTTATCCCTAGGGACATTATTGACTCCAGGATTAAACTTTGCCCTAGAGAGATGGAAGTTCACGGGGCCGGTGTTCCGCAACAGATGCCCTTCATTATCTTTTTTCAGCTCCAGGGAGATGGCGGTCCCTGGGGCTGCGAGGAGTCGTGCAGGCTCCCCACATTAACTTCATCTTTTCCCCTTGGGAGGTGGTGGTCCCTGGGGTGTGGGCAGGCAGTGCCGGGGAGGTGGTGGTTCCCACAGCTCCAAGAGCCTGAGAAGGAGAGCCAGGGCGCCCCCTTCCTTTTACTAAATAATGCCCCCGGTACCTGGCCCACCCGGGGGCCATTTCCAAAACAAACACGGGAGCCCACCTTTTTTTTTCTTTTTTGGAGTCAATTCACAAATTTATTGTATTTTTGCAGCAACACTTTTTTTTTAGAAAAGTGTTTTTTTACCCTGGCAGGGTACCTCTGGGACCCCAGCACCAGAGCTAAGGAGTTAGGGTGTCCCTAACCTGGCCCCTTTTCTTTTATCTTTTTTTCTGGGACTCCGCTGAAGTTGAAGTGTTGGCAGCTAATCAGATCTCGGCACATTTTCGGGAGGATTCGCGAGCAAAATGAAGACAGCGTTGGCTTCCTTATCAATTCCATCAACAAAGCTAAACCCCAGAACTTCTTTACCTCATCCAAATTTGTGGGAGTCTACCGGCTAGCTCTAGAACGGGGCTTAAGTCTACTGTTGTCCCTCAAATACTGTTCAGCATACAAATTAGTCTGGTCAACAATCTCATTGAAAAAGACATCGTCCATAAACAACTGAAAGAAATTTATAGCAAAATGTTTTCAGTATTGACTTTACATCCTGTGACACCACGAAAGCCAAGTAACCCAGGCTGCACCATGTATGGGGCAACCCTGAGTTCAGCACTTCAAATGGGAAGCCTTTCAGCCCCAGGCTGCAATCCAGATTCCTCTTGCTGCCTTATCGGCATATCAGTGTCCTCCTCTAAAAGTGGCACTTTTTCCGCACTGGTAGTGGCTTTATCATCAGGTGAGTCTTCTTGAACAGTACATTTACTGACATAATCTTGGTCTCAATCCTCTGCCTCAGATGCAGATTCAGGGGGTCATTCCAACCCTGGAGGTCGGTGTTAAAGCGGCGGCCAACCCGCCAACAGGCAGGCGGTAAAAAAAATGGAATTCTGACCCTGGCGGAAACCGCCAATAGAGACCGCCACTTTAACAAGGCGACCGGCACAACGGGACAAACAAACAGTGCGGCGGTCACCGCCAACAGACAGGCGGGAGACAATGTACCGCCCACCCTATCACAACCCACCAATCCGCCACCTTTTCCGGGGCGGTAGCCCCGCAGATAAAAACACGGCGGAAACAGCCATTACGAACGGAAAAACGCTCACCTCTACACACTTCACGAGGAATCTGGACAGCATGGAACCCGAACTACACATCCTACCAGCCATTGTCTTCCTGCTCCTCTACCAGGAGCACGAACGCCAGCGCAGAAGACAACGGTGAGTACTGCACCTAAGACACTGGGGAGGGGGGAGGAGAAAAGATTACGGGCACACACATACGCGACACACCCACCCTCACTCTCACCCACTACTATATACACATCAATGCAGAGCAACAACTCAGAGTGACACCCCCAAACCCCCCGGAAGAATGCAAAGACAAAATAAAATGATTATGAAATTTGAAGTATATTGTATGGCTGAGTAAAAAAATATATCAAACATCTATAACTATATATGCATATGTAAAATGTCCTGTCCAAATTGGGTATCAGCCATTGTTCGTGGGCCACTGGTCCAAAACACATGGGCAAAGCCCACACAGGATACCCGACTCCAATGGAGAGAACACTGCAGGGGCATCAGATAGGAAAACTACAGGCACCTCAGGGGGAATGGAAGGGGGGGCACCTCAGCCAGATGAGTCCACAACGCCAGATCCACGAGGGGCCTCCATGGCCACTGTTCAATCCTGGGGAGTGCAAAGCCACAGTCTCACAAGTCCAGACAGTGGGTGGGTGCCCACTGTGCCATCCTGGGGAGTGGAAAGCCACAGTCTCTCAAGTCTCTACAGTGGGTGGATTGCCCACTGTGCCCTCCTGGGGAGTGCAAAGCCACAGTCTCACAAGTCTCTACAGTGGGTGGATTGCCCACTGTGCCCTCCTGGGGAGTGCAAAGCCACAGTCTCACAAGTCTCTACAGTGGGTGGATTGCCCACTGTGCCCTCCTGGGGAGTGCAAAGCCACAGTCTCACAAGTCTCTACAGTGGGTGGATAGCCCACTGTGCCATCCTGGGGAGTGCAAAGCCACAGTCTCTCAAGTCTCTACAGTGGGTGGATTGCCCACTGTGGCAACCTGGGGAGTGCAAAGCCACAGTCTCACAAGTGGATTACAGACTCCACTGTTTCTGGAGGAGGCATGGTGCCCAGAGTGCTTCGTGCAGCCCTGCCCGACAGAGATGCGGGCCTGCCCCTTCTGCCAATGGGCCAGCGGTGCTTGAGACGGCGGTGCCCAGCGGAGCTTGAGATGATGGGCCCAGCGGAGCGGTGCAGGGACGGCGGTGCCCAGCGGAGCGGTGCTTGAGATGAAGGGCCCAGCAGGGCGGTGTAGAGACGGCGGTGCCCAGCGGAGCGGTGCTTGAGATGAAGGGCCCAGCGGAGCGGTGCAGAGACGGCGGTGCCCAGCGGAGCGGTACTTGAGATGAAGGGCCCAGCGGAGCGGTGGAGAGACGGCGGTGCCCGGCGGTGCCCAGCGGAGCGGTGCTTGACTTGAAGGGCCCAGCGGAGCGGTGCAGAGACGGCGGTGCCCAGCGGAGCGGTGCTTGAGATGAAGGGCCCAGTGGAGCGGTGCAGAGACGGCGGTGCACAGCGGAGCGGTGCTTGAGATGAAGGGCCCAGCGGAGCGGTGCAGAGACGGCGGTGCCCAGCAGAGCGGTGCTTGAGATGAAGGGCCCTGTTCAGCGGTTCTTGAGACGGCGGTGCCCTGTTCAGCGGTTCTTGAGACGCCGGTGCCCCGTTCAGCGGTGCTTGACTTGAAGGGCCCTGTTCAGCGGTTCTTGAGACGGCGGTGCCCCATTCAGCGGTTCTTGACTTGAAGGGCCCTGTTCAGCGGTTCTTGACTTGAAGGGCCCTGTTCAGCGGTGCTTGACTTGAAGGGCCCTGTTCAGCGGTTCTTGACTGGAAGGGCCCTGTTCAGCGGTTCTTGACTTGAAGGGCCCTGTTCAGCGGTTCTTGAGACGGCAGTGCCCTGTTCAGCGGTTCTTGAGACGGCGGTGCCCCGTTCAGCGGTGCTTGACTTGAAGGGCCCTGTTCAGCGGTGCTTGACTTGAAGGGCCCTGTTCAGCGGTTCTTGACTTGAAGGGCCCTGTTCAGCAGTTCTTGAGATGGCGGTGCCCTGTTCAACGGTTCTTGAGACGGCGGTGCCCCGTTCAGCGGTGCTTGACTTGAAGGGCCCTGTTCAGCGGTGCTTGACTTGAAGGGCCCTGTTCAGCGGTGCTTGACTTGAAGGGCCCTGTTCAGCGGTTCTTGAGATGGCGGTGCCCTGTTCAGCGGTTCTTGAGACGGCGGTGCCCCGTTCAGCGGTGCTTGACTTGAAGGGCCCTGTTCAGCGGTTCTTGACTTGAAGGGCCCTGTTCAGCGGTGCTTGACTTGAAGGGCCCCGTTCAGCGGTGCTTGACTTGAAGGGCCCTGTTCAGCGGTTCTTGACTTGAAGGGCCCTGTTCAGCGTTTCTTGAGACGGCGGTGCCCCATTCAGCGGTGCTTGACTTGAAGGGCCCTGTTCAGCGGTGCTTGACTTGAATGGCCCTGCTCAGCGGTGCTTGACTTGAAGGGCCCTGTTCAGCGGTGCTTGAGATGAGTGTCCAGATCAGCAAATGCGGCCATGCCATGGATTTCACTCGCCACCTGACATGTGGCTGCCGGGGCCTTCCTGCCCCTCTGTCTTTTTGCTTGCGGGGGCCTCCTGTGTTGCCGCCCCGGGCCTGTGGGTGTCCTCCTGCACACCTGGAAAGGGGCTGGTGGGGCCCTCCTGGGCAGCTGGCCTGCTGCCGGACTTGTCAGACTTGCTGCCCTTGCCACCCTTCCCTGCTCGTCTGTGGCCCTTTCCTCCCTTTGGCGGTGTGCCAGGTGGCACACCACTTCCTGACGGAGCCAGGGTAGAGATTTTGGAGCCTGCTGTCTTTGGCCTCTCGCGCTGGGCACTGGCTTTCTTTGCTTATTTTTCAGGTGGTGGGCTGGCCTTCTCTTTGCTCCTAGCCGAACTAGCTGGCCTTGAAGGTGGTGGACTCCAAAGTCCTTGGACTATTGTCTTTGTAGGTCCGGGTTTTGTGGTGGCTGAGGTGCTGATTGGAGTCTTATGAGATGGACGGGGTGGGTTAGTTGTTGGAAAGAGGTCAAGTTTGGAAAGGAAAAGCAATTTAGAAAGAGAGGGACGGGTAGCTGGAGGGGGTTTGGGAGTGGAGGAAGAGGATGTGGTTGTAGGAGAGTCAAGTCTGGTGTCTTTGGGTGCAGGTGCTGGAGGCTGTCGTGAGGTGGATGGCTGTTGGGTGGGTGGCTGCCTGCGTTTGTGTGGTTTGGAAGAGGGGGTGACAGATACACTGGGAGAGGACACAGGGGACGTGTGAATGGTAGTGGGGGTGGTGACTGCACGTGTGCGGAGTGTTCTGGTGGGTGTGCTGGTGATGGACGTAGTGGCTGAAGATGTTGTGCATGCAAGTGTGAGTGGAGACGTCACAGGGAGGGAGGAGGGAGACAAGGAGGAGGGGGACACAGAGGAGGCAGTGGCTGTTGGTATGTCTGCATGTGGATGTTGCTTGTGTGAATGCTTGTGTGATGTGTGGTGCTTATGTCTGGATGAGCTTCCCTTGGGTGTTGAGGTGTGTGCAGGCTGGTCTGTAGGTGTGTCTGGGATAGGCAGAGGTACAGGGGAGTGGGACTGGGTGGAGGAAGTTGGAGGGGGGAGGCAGGAGACAGGGACAATGGCTGCCGTCAGTGCTTAGGCCAGAGCGTTAAACGATCGCTGATGGGCAGCCTGACCAGAATGAATGCCCTCCAGGTATGCATTACTCCGGTGCACCTCCCTTTCTACACCCTGGATGACATTCAAAAGGGTAGACTGCCCAACAATGAGCGTCCTCAGGAGGTCAATGACCTCCTCAATGAGGGCAGCAGGGGTGACTGGGGCAGGGCCTGAGGTGCCTGGGGCGAAGGAGATGCCCACCTTCCTGGGTGAGCGGGCACGGGGAGAACACTGAGGAGCTGCTGGGAGGGCGGCAATGGTAGGGGGGGGTGGCGGCTGTACCTGTTGGTGCGGGGGGCACGGATGTTGCCACCACCACAAGGGAGCTTCCTTCCGAGGACGAGTCTGTGTTGCTGGTGTCACCACGTGTCCCCGCTGTGGAGCTCCCCTCGCCCTCCGTCCCACTGGTGCTAATGCACACATGAACAAGAAAAGAAAAAAAATAAGGGGGGTGGAGAGAAATAAAGACATTTTGAGTGCATGCATTGGCGACACCGTTGGCGGAGAGGACAGACACAGAAGCCCCCTGCACTACGCCGCGCACTTGGGGTACACTACTCAATCCGTGGGACATGGCCTACAAGCCTATGGACGACAGCTCCACACATAGTTGACACAGGGACATGATTAGCTGTACTAGGCAACCTACAGAGATGTGGGGCGGGGCCACAGGGCCATGCCTTACGGAGGGGCCTAGCCTACAGAAATTGCCCTGGCCTAGGGATACCCACAGCCCTCCTCCCCCACCCAGACACCTCCACTGCGCGCAAAGTCAGCAGAATGTGCTTGTACTCACCCCCTTGTGTCTGCTGTGATGTCCTCATGCGCCCATCCAAATGGGGGTAGGCCACCGCCAGGATCCGGAACATCAGGGGGGTCAAAGTACGACTGGCACCCCTCCTACGTTGGGAGGCCATCCCCAGCTGAGCCTCCGCCGTCTTCCTGCTCCAGCGGCGGATGTCCTCCCACCCCTTCCGGCAGTGGGTGCCCCGTCTGTTGTGGACACCCAGGGTCCGGACCTCCTTGGCGATGGCACGCCAAATGTCGATTTTCTGATGGGCGCTGACCTATGTGACATGTACAGGGGGAGAAACAAATCATCACCTTCTGCATGCTCAATGTGAGTGGCCCCCCATCCTCACCCTTGCCATGTGGCACATGCTCTCATCTGTCGTTTGATGCATGCCTCAATCGCTCCCCTCCCCACCATCTTTCATTCACCACACTCAACACAGGCATTGCCCACAAAGCATGGTCCCAGTATACTTACCTGTTGGTCTGGAGGACCGTAGAGTAGGGCATACTGGGGGAGGACCCCATCCACGAGTTTCTCCAATTCTTCAGAAGTGAAGGCAGGGGCCCTTTCCCCAGTCGCAGCAGCCATTGTCTCTTCCAGACCGAGGTCACAGCAGCACTTGCAGTATAGGTCCTCTCCTGTGGATGATCAGGTATCGAGTGATTAAGCAGATAGAAAATGGCGGTCACGCCCGCGGCGGTGCGTACCGCGGCGGTGCGTACAGCGACTGCCGGCGCACATCGTCATTGGCTCCTGAAACCCATAGGGTTCAATGTTAACCAATGCGGTTTTGCGCCGCGGTCTTCGACCGCCTACCGCCACGGTGTGCCACGCCAGCGCATTGACCTCACATCCCACTGTCGCACTTCACAGGTCAGGCAGCCGCCATTTCAAGGGCCCACATGGCTTAATTTCTACTGCGTCACACATACCTAGGCCTTGCATCATCACTCATACAAGCCATTCAATGCATTGAGAATCGTGTACTGTGCAAGCTGTGGGAACGCACCTGTGGGTTGATTGACTCTGTGCTCCATGTTATCCTTCCTAGGCACCGTCCGCTGGGACTTGCGAGGAGATGGATGAATCTTCCTGTGTACAGACCGCTGGTGGACCTGTCGACAATGGAAGAAAGACATGTCATACTGACATACAGGCTTGACCGAGCCACTATACAGGAACTGTGTGCCCAGCTGGAGCCAGACCTGATGTCACCCATCCGCCAACCCACAGGGATCCCCCCTCTAGTGCAGGTTCTGTCAGTACTCCATTTTTGGCAAGTGGGTCATTTCAAACAACAGTGGCCATTTCATCAGGGATGTCTCAGCCTAAATGTGTTGTCCAGAGTGTTGTCTGCCCTGCTGAAATACATGCAGAGCTACATTGTTTTCCCTGAGGTGGGCGATTTGGCTACAGTGAAGGGTGATTTCTATGCGCTTGGACATATTCCCAACATCATTGGTGCAATTGATGGGACACATGTTGCTTTGGTCCCCCTTCCAGCAGGAGTGAACAGGTGTACAGGAACAGAAAAATGAATCATTCCATGAATGTCCAGGTGGTCTGTTTGGCTGACCAGTACAATTCCCATGTAAATGCCAAGTTCCCTGGGTCAGTGCATGACGCGTACATCATGCGAAATAGCAGCATCCCTTACGTGATGGAACAACTTCAGAGACACCGTGTTTGGCTAATTGGTGACTCTGGTTACCCCAACCTGTCGTGGCTACTGACCCCAGTGAGGAATCCCAGGACAAGGGCAGAGGAACGGTACAATGAGGCCCATGGGCGTACTAGGAGGGTGATCGAACGGACCTTCGGCCTCCTGAAGGCCAGGTTTAGGTGCCTCCATATGACAGGTGGATCCCTAATGTACTCACCAAAGAAGGTGTGCCATATCATCGTGGCCTGCTGTATGCTTCACAACCTGGCTTTGCAACGCCAGGTGCCTTTCCTGCAGGAGGATGGTCCAGATGGTGGTGTTGTGGCAGCTGTGGAGCCTGCGGAGAGTGAAGAGGAGGAAGACGAAGAGGACGACACAGACAACAGGAACACAGTAATATAGCAGTATTTTCAATGACACACAGGTAAGAATCAACACCGGCATTTTACATTTACTTAAAGTCTCCTGCCTCTCTACTGTCTGAGTTTCCCCGCAGTGTATGTTAACTGAGTTGTGACTTTCCCTTCCAATTTCAGAGATGTGGGCCCCACTCCGTGACCTCTGATTTGTTTCCCCATAGACTACAGCTGTTTGACAGTGGTATGTTGTCATCACAATGTAACTGGACATTTTGGCACGGTTATGTGTAATACATTTGTTCAAAAATACAGGCAGACTCCAGATTATTTTTGTGCAATAAGTGTGTTTATTAAAGTGCTCAATTTTGGGAAATGGTTGAAATTCGGTGATGGGTGATGGTGGAGGAATGTCCATGGCAGAGTCCAGATTCTCAGTCTCACAGGTGCATTGTCCATATGCCTGTGGAAGGTGGAGCAGGGGCAGTTTAAGGTTGGACAGGGTGACAATGTGGGACAGTGGGATGACAATCAGGGGGTATCCTTTCCTGGCGGGGGTCTTGGCATCTTACTCTTTCTTCTTCCTAGATCTCACCACCCTCTTGCGGGGTGGTTCTCCTTCTGCAGGGGGTGGGGTTCTGGTGGCCTGTTGTTCTTGTGTCGAGGCCTCCTGTCCACTAGCGCCGGCGGAGGTGGTAGCCTGTTCTTGGTCCATGCTAGTGACAGGGGCCCTTTGTGGTGCCACATGGTCCCGCAATGTGGTGACAATCTGATTGAGAGCCACAACGATGGTGCCCATTGCGGAACTGATGTTTCTGAGTTCTTCCCTGAACCCCATAAACTGTTCCTCCTGCAGTACCTGGATCTCCTGGAACCTGGCCAGGACCGTCGCCATCGTCTCCTGGGAGTGGTGGTATGCTCCCATGATGGAGGATAGGGCCTCGTGGAGAGTGGGTTCCCTGGGCCCATCACAGCAAGAGTTAAAGAAACCAAAGTGGAAAAATACAGTACTAGGTCCCTGCTCTCAAACAGAAGAAGGAGGTGAAAAAGGAAGAACTGACCACTAGCGAGCAAGAATTTTTAAAGGACAGGGCAATCGACAAATTAAATTCTTTTAACTCACAGTATAAGTTTACTGAAAGTATACACCAGGTCGAACGCTAACGCTCGACCTAAAAACAGGCTTTAAAGACAGTAAAAGGCACACAAAGAGAGAGATAGAGAAATACAAGTGAGAGTGAGAAAAGCAGGCTGAAAAGAAGCAAGGAGAAGAGGAATAGAGGCAACAGAAGGAGGATGAGAAATGTGAGTGGGAGCACAGGATGGCAAGAGGCATGAGGAGGCAGACTAGGAAGGCAGCAGTGGCTGGCACAGGCAAGGAGCCAGGTCCAAAAGGGTCTTGACTGGTCTGAGGAACAGACCAGGAGGGAGGGGAGCCTGGGGACCTGCTCAAATGTGCACTCCATTGAACAGCTAACAAGTGTGGGCTGCTGGGTTTGTCGATTCATAGGGTAGGAAGTAAATTAAGTAATATATAAATAACAATTAATTATTGATTTATGATTAATTATGGAATGGATTATTAACTGTGTACATTAGGTAATACCGATTTATTTATTTATATTTTAGTTGCTGGTTGCAAAGTTTGTAGGGGTATAAGGTGGAAAGTTAATTAAGTAATTTAAAAAATAATAATTAATGTATAATTAAATGTTTAATTGATAGTAATAATTATGTAAATTGTGTAATAACAATATATTTTAGTTTTGTTTTAGGTGTTGGCTTCTTTGTTTATAGGGTGCGAAGTTAATTAAGTAATAATTATTTGACAATTAATTATTAATTGTTAAATAATTATGTAATTGATTGTCAAATTATGTAAATTGTGTTTTACTTATTTATTTTAGGTGTTCACTCCTAGGTTTCCAAGGGTGTAGGATAGCGAGTTAATTAGGTAATATTTAAGTAACCATTATATTTTAAATTATTTTTTATTGGTTGATTATCTGTCTATCTATCTATCTATCTATCTATCTATCTATCTATCTATCTATCTATCTATCTATCTATCTATCTATTTATCAAGTAATAATGTTTATATTTAGAGTTACATACTTTTACATATTTTGTATAACTTAATAGAGTTAATCAACTATGTAATGTGTTTTAAGTGAAGTAGTTTACCTACTGTTGCCTAGATTCAAGTGGGAATAGTAAACGTAACTCCTCTGAAGTCCCTAGTGTTGCACAGACTGAAGAGAGAACAGTAAATCCTACCGCTCCGAAGTCCAACGCTTTCCATACTGTTGCACAGTCTGGAGTGGGAGTAATAAATCTTTCTCCTCCAAAGTCCAAAGCTTCCCCTACTGTTGCACAGGCTGGAATGGGAATAGTAAACCTTACCCCTCTGAAGTCCAGCGCTTTCCTAACTGTTGCACAGACTAGAGTGGGAATAGTAAGTGTAACCACTCTGAAGTCCAACGCTTTCCCTACTGTTGTAAAGATTGGAGAGAGAATGTAAATTTAACCCCTCTGAAGTCCAATGCTTTCCTTACTGTTGTGTTGTATGGAGTGGGAAAGATATATTTAACCCCTCTGAAGTCCTACACTTTCTCTACTGTTGCATAAACTGAAGTGGGAATAGTATCTCTAATATTCACAGCTTCCTAATGCTGGTTACATAAATGTTTTATTAATATTTGGTTATAGTTGTAATTTCTAATGTTTGTTTATATTTTTATGTGTTTTTACATTTTTATAAATATATGTTTGTGTTTTTTTATTTTATTTGCTTGATAATTTATTTAATGTTTTGGAATTGAATTGTTCATATTTTTTCAGTTTCATGTAAAGAAATATGTATGTGTGTGTGTGTATACACAACAAAGTCAGGCCCACTCAGGATTGTCCAACTAGCAAGACGTATTTGTTGAACTACTTCCAGCCCCTGCAATGTGTTTCTGCCATCTCAGCCTTACTCACACATAAAGGATCACCTGATACCACACCTATAAAGCAAATTCAATATTGCACAGAAATTCACATAGGACTGGCAAATGTGGTATATCATGGGCGCCATATTTTAATAGGTTCAATGTTGTAACTTTTACACTTACAGAATCATATCTGGTAACATTTTTCACATTTTTAAACAGATCAGATTCACATTTTATGTCCACATCTGTCATACAATATTCATCAATGATGTCATAAAATAAAATGGAACTTAGAGGCAAACAAATTTATATATAACTATTGAATAGATCATAAAGCAAAACAAAGATCATCACCATGAGCCGAACACTGTTTCTGCCTTAACTAAATCACAACGCATTTTTGCTGCACTTGTGACATCACTAAAAAGTGCCTACATCAGGAGAAATTGAATGTACCTACTTGATTAAGTCCAAGCTGGCTGATACAACAGCAGGGTCCAGGGTTCAAGGACATGGGCGCAATATTGGGAAAGATTCAATCCTATAACTTTCATGCTTACAGAGTCATGTCTGGCAACATCTTTCACATTTTAAAACAGATCAAATCCACATTTTATATCCACATTTTTCATACATTATTCATCAATGCCATGATAATATAAAAATGCCAGCTAAAGGCAATCAAATTCTTTTATAACTACTAAATAGATCATAAAACAAAATGAAGATTATTTCTGTGAATCAAATCAAATCAAATTTTATTATCAGTGAATTTAGTTAATGAAAACCATTGCACTTATACAAAGTTAAACAGTAAAAACAGACCATTGCTCTTAAAAGAAAATAGAACCATAGCAAATAAGACCATGGAGTTATGTCCCTTTCAGACCAGGTGACGTAGGTGCTGGGGTGTTGTAGTGTTAGTTTCTTGGCTGAAGACTTATTGCAGAGCCCTGTTGTGAGCCATGAATACATTGGCCAGGTTTTGCTCCTCGACCTCCAAAGATCTCACTGTATGAGCAATCAGTTTTTGGTTGGTGGAGTTAAGGCAGATTACTGACGCGTGTCTGCATGTGCGGACCCCCAGTTGAACCCGCAGCTGTCTCAGGAGCCTGCAACGCTCCTTCAGGGTTCTTGGGCACAGGCAGAGCACGTGGAGCACCGTTTCGGGTGTTAGCCCACACAGCCAACAGAGTCTGTCTCTTGGTAGTCGTCGCCATGGCCTCTCATGTATTCCTACTGGGAGGACCCCAAGCGGTAGAGTAAGAACTTTCTCTGGGTGCTGCAGGTTAAAATTTCAACCAGATAGGACTGGAGAGGCAGGATCTTGTAGCTGTTCAGCACTAGCCAGGCGTGGTGCCTCTTCTCCAGGGCTGTCTTGTCTTCAATGAGGGACAAAAGGTTTATTGTTCTTTTGGTTAGGGTTTTGAAAAGTTTGTGGTTAAGCTCCGATGTCCATTGACTGCTTTATTGAGGAGTCAAGGTACATTCTCGCCAGTGATCAGGGTTTCATCATTATTTCTTCCTAGCTGTCATGGTTTATGGCGTTTGTGGCCCTTGTTTTGTGAAGAAAGTGGATAAAACCTGCTCGCTAGGGACTGTTTGAGTAGGCTGAACTCCAACCTTATCTGTTCTGGTGAAGTATGCCGTGGGAGCTTGAACAGTTACCTGTAGATACTTACTACTGTGGCATCCATGACCTTTGCATCCCTGCCATGGAGTGCAATACTGCTGTAGGCTAATGTTGGAATCACCTACTGCTAACAGTGGCCTGAGTGAGTACTTATTCAGTTTTTTCAACAGTGCGTAGCCTCATGGAGAGCGCACCCCCCTTATGTCTTATTCCTTCTTTATGTCTGAGAAAGGAGCCATGGTGGTCAAACAGAAGGCCTAGATATTTATAGGTCGTTGTTTCTTCAAGCGTGCTTCCATTCAGCCCCCAGGTTGTTGCCCCCTTTAGGGATCTCTTGCCTATTATAATTTTGATTTTTTTTTTGGTTGATTTGTAGCTCGTTCTCGAGGGCATAGTACCTCGTGGCTTTCAGGAGGCATTGCATGCCTACCTTGTTCTGCTGAGCAGCACAACATTATCTGCATATAGCAGGTTTGAAATATGCTACTTTCCCAACCATGGTGCGTGGGAGTTGACTGAAGATAGCACCATTGAGAAGGCTGCCATGAAGAGATTGAAAAGCGTGGGGGCCATGACACAACCCTGTTTTAGGCCTTTTGTCATTGAGATCTTCCTGGATAGGTTTGACCCGATGCCCAGTTTAATCCTGACCCACGTGTTGATGTACAAGATCACAATGGCTTTCAGCAGTTGTTGTGGGATTTACCAGCTATTAAGTTTCTCCCTGAGTCTGTTTCGGTTGAAGCTGTCAAAGGCTGCTTTGAAGTCAATGAAGGAATGATAGAGTGATAGAGTGGGAGCTTCATGGCCTTTGAATAGTCCACTATGAGGGATAATGCTGTAATGTTAGTGTCCATGCATGAATTACTGGTGAACCCTGTTTGGTTTGTGGGAATTATTGATTCTTTACCTGCCCAGTCGACCAGGTGTTCCAGGAGCGCACTAGCGTAGTACTTTGCTTTGTTATCTATGAGTGTGATCAGTTGCTCAGGGTTTGACTTAGCGCCACCTTTGTATATTAGAGAGATTATGGATCCCCTCCTGGATTCAGGAATTGGTTCTTTAGACAGGGCATGGTTGAAGAGGGGGGCCATGTCTGCTGCCCACTTGGGTGGGTCCAGTTTATCGGTGGCCTGAGGATCTCCATTTGGGCTGGGGGCTCCTGTCTTTCTCCCTCTGCCTATTAGCTGTTGGATACCTGCAAAAGAGAAGGCTTGTTCACTGTCCACATTGCTGGAGTTGCCGGTGGCTGGGTTGCGGGACTTGGTTGGCCTGCCTAGGCCACTGATGGTGATGAAATTCCCAACGCCTCTGGTTTGCTGGAAGTGTAATTTTAGAAAAGATGCCCAGTCTGCCTCAGAGATGTTTGAGTCTGAGATTAGGCCTTGTTGGTTTTTCAGGGCATTTACAGTACTCCAGAATTGACTGGCGTTCTTGTGTTTTATGTCCCAGATGAGTTTGGCCAGAAGTTTTTTATTTGTAGCCTCCTGATCTCCCATACCACCTTTTTTAGGTTTCCTTTTGCTTGTTTCAATTTGATGAGGTGACATTCCTGTTCGGGAAACCGGTGGACCAGCCAGAGTGCTTGATTAAGTTCCCTTTTTAGCTGTTTCAGACTATGTGAAAAGTGGGGCTTCTTTGTGGTCCTTTGGGGTTGGCGCCTGGTGGCTGCTGTGCTCCAGCGAATTGCTGGGTATATGAGCAAATGAAAGCCTCCCATTTGTCTTTAATTGGCCCACCTCTCCTTTGGGAGGTTTGTAGGTTCTTGTCAGCTTCCTCAGCCAGGAGAGCTAGGGAAGTAGCTGTCCATTTGATTCTTTTCAGCTGACACAGCTGTTGGTCATGTGTAGGGCTAGTGTCAAAGTGAAAGCCACTTCCTGCAGCAGGTGATCGCTTTCGGACCTTAGGCCCATTTTGAAGAAAGAGACCGTTTGCAGCAGTGAGACCGAGGTGAAGTCTATTATGGAGTTTCAATTAGTAGCATGGAATGATAGGGAAGGGGGGATGTCTTCGCTGAATCGGTCATTTAGTGCTCTGAGACCTAAGTGCTCAAGAGAGCCAACTAAGGCTGTTCCTATGTTGCATCTTTTCGTTGTTTTGATCAGTGCTTGTTCACAAATATTCCACTGGTTTTCCTGGGCGTCGATGACCTCGTTGGTGTCTGACCCTCCTAGCAGGTTCATGTTGAAGTCCCCTGTCACTAGTAGTGGAAGAAGTAGATGGGAGCCAGCCACTTGAGTGATATGGTCCGCAAGGAGGTTTGACAGTTCATCTTGATTTTTTTGTCTTGTGGCATATATATATGGACTAGGATTAGCCCTTGCTCCTCCCTTCTGTGTTGATAGGTTAGGTGCACAGTGAGGAATTGGTCAGCGTCCTAGGAGAGCATCTTGCAGCTGGCATGTATCCAGCTGGCCTTTATCAACTGATAAATAAACTCCCAGGCCCCCTTTCCTGCAGCCAAATTTGCCTTCCTTAGTGGCAGGAAGGAGGACATGGGAATAGCCCGGGATGGGGATTGGTTCCAGGGTCCAGGTTTCCAGAAATCAAGAAGTCTTGGCGATACATCAGTGTGTCAGGATCTTGCAGTGTGTCCCTTAGTCCGTGGATGTTCCAGGAGCAGAGCTTTAAGCGGTGATTATCGGGGGCCTCGTCGGGGGCCACTGGGGCTGAGATTCAGTTTGTAGTTTGCGTCTGGATGAGAATGTGGGCTACCCACCCCCAGTTGTCTCTCTCTTGGCTGTCTTTCTGGTTTGGCGCTTGATGTATGGGCCAGGCACACCTTGTGGAGTTTGATCCCAAGGTCGGACCTCGCACTCCCCGAAGAACTGTATGGCGAGCCGCAGATGACCTCCTTTTGTCTTCCAGTGCACTTTCTCGTGGCCTGAGAGGATATGAATAGCTGGGTCTTCTACCCCTTCGAGGATGATTCCCTACTTCTTAAAGTGTTTACTTTCCTTGAGAATGGCCCCAACCAGCTTTTCGGACTGCCAAATGACTTTGGTTGATTTGTTGGCTTTCCCTGGCCCACCTTCTATTAATTCTATGGATTCAGTCATGTCTGAGGTGATGTAGGCGAGTCCTGGGATCTGCCCTAGAAGTTTTAGTATGTTTCCCCAGTTGAGGATGTCCATGTTCCCCAGTGATTGGTATTCTGGGTGGAATAGAGTTGTGCGACACTGTCCTTCCCATGGGGTGTTCTCAGTGGGGTGGTCTGCTGTATTAGCTATTTTATCATCCCTGGGTGAGGACTTCAGGGTGTAAAATGTATCTGAGGGGTGATATGAGGAGTTTCCGTGGAAGCCAGATCTGGTCATTCTCCTAACCAGAGGTGGAGTGTCTGGCTGAAGGATGGTTACATGCCACCTCAACCAATCAGTCAATCAGGAATTTGTAAAGCGCACTACTCTACCCTGAGGGTCTCAAGGCACTGAGGGGGCGGAGAAGCGGGGGGGGAGTGCTGCTACTGTTCGAACAGCCAGGTCTTGAGAAGTTTCCTGAAGGTAAGGAGGTCTTTGGTCTGGCGCAGGTGGGTGGGAAGAGTGTTCCACGTTTTGGCGGCGAGGAGCGAGAATGATCTACTGCCGGTTGTAGTTCTGCGGATGCGTGGGATGGTTGCGAGGGCGAGGTCGGCGGAGCAGAGATGCCGGTTCAGGGTGTAGAAAGAGAGTCATCTGTTGAGGTATTCTGGTCCGGTGTTGTGCAGTGCTTTGTGAGCGCAGGTGAGGAGTTTGAAGGTGATTCTCTTGTTGACTGGGAGCCAGTGCAGGTTTTTCATGTGGTCTGTGATGTGGCAGTAGCGGGGGATGTCCAGGATGAGGTGTGCGGAGGCGTTCTGGATGCGTTGTAGCCTCTTCTGGAGTTTGGCCAGGGTTCCTGCATATGGTATGGTATTCAGTATGGTTCTGATGTTGTCGGTGGCGGCGATGAGGGCGGTTTCAGTGCTGTGGTTGCTGCGGAATCCAGTTCTCCTTAAGGAAGTGGGTTAGTTGTTTGTTGACAGCCTTCTTGATGACTTTTGCCAGGGAAGGGGAGCAGGGAGATAGGCCGGAAGTTCTTGAGGTCCTTTGGGTCTGCCTTGTTTTTTTGAGGAGGGCGTTGATCTTGGCGTGTTTCCAGCTCTCCAGGAAGGTGGCGGACTCAAAGGAGCTGTTGATGATCTTCTGTAGTTGGGGTGCGATGACGGAGCTTGCTTTGTTGAGGATGTGGTGAGGGCAGGAGTCAGATGGAGAGCTGGAGTGGATGGTGTCCATGATTTCGATGGTGTCGTCGTCGTTGTCGTTGACGGGGGTCCAGGAGAGCAGGAGGTTGGTTGGAGGTGAATCTGTGGTGTTGGTGGTTGCCGGGGGGTCTGGATGCTGAAGCTGTCATGGATGTCTACAATCTTGCGATGGAAGTAGGAGGCTAGGGAGTCACAGAGGTCTTGGGATGGTGGGATGTCGTTGGCTTTGGAGCTGGGGTTAGAGAGTTCCTTCACGACGTAAAAGAGCTGCTTGTGGCTGTGTGCGTTGCTGTTGATTCGGTCTTTGAAGGTGGTTCTCTTTGCAGCTTGTATGAGTTGGTGGTGTCTGTGGATGGCGTTTTTAAAGGCTGTGAGGTTGTCCAGAGTCTGATCTTGGCGTCACTTTCTTTCGAGTCTTCGGCAGCTTTGCTTAGATTCGTTGAGGTACGCGGTAAACCAGAAGGCCTTTCTGTCAGTGCGTCTTTTGGAGGGATTCTTGATTGGGGTGAGAGTATGGCCACAGGTGTTGGACCATTGCCTGAAGTTGCAGGCAGCTGCATCAGTGTCGGTGGTGTCGATGGGTGGGTTCTGGGAGAGCGTCGTGATAAGTTGGTCTTCGGTGATCTTATTCCAACTGCGGTGGGGGATCCGTTGTGGGTGGTGGTGTGTTGTGGGTTTCTTGAAGGAGAAGTGAATGCAGCGGTGGTCTGTCCAGTGGAGTTCGGTGGTGTGGCTGAAAGAGACGTGATTGCTGGCGGAGAAAATAGGGTAGAGTGTGTGTCCTGCGGAGTGGGTTGGTGTTGTGACGAGCTGTTTGAGGCCGAGGTTGGAGAGTTTGTCGAGCCGGGTGGCGATGTTGTTGCCATTGGTGTTCTCAAGGTGGAAGTTTAAGTCCCCGAGGAGTATGTAGTCAGTGGATGAGAAAGCATGCGTGCTGATGATGTCGGTAATGGAGTCACTGAACTGCTGTCGTGGGCCGGGAGGCCTGTAGACGAGGGTCCCTCGGAGGATGGTGTTTGGGTCAGTGTGAATTTTCAAGCTGTTTTTCGTCCGCCTCCCAGCCGTCCTCTCCTTCCCAACACCTCCCTACTTAATGGTGGTAGTGGGTGCGCCGCTAGTGCACCAAAGGCAAGCCAGTCTGCACCCAGACCCCTGGCTCTCGTCCTCCCCACCGCCACCATGCACGTCTTCACTATGACGATGCCAACCTCTGCGCCCTCAACACCGGCTGCTCTCCCGCCTGCCTTCAAGCCTCCCCACAGATCACCAGCGGACCCTTCACCTGCCGGAACTGCACCTTCACCAGCCTCCACTCCAATGACCCACCCACGAAGGCAGGACGCAACCATCTCAGATGTATCCTCCTCAACACCCTCTCTGTCCACAAGCACGCAGTAGAGCTATGGAATCTACTCGTCCCAGCCTCCCCAGACGTCCACTTCATGACCGAGACCTGGATGAACCCCTCCTCAGCGCCTGACATCGCCATAGCCATCCCGGACAGCTACAAGATCACCCGCAGGGACTGCTCCAACAAACCAGGAGGAGGCTTCACCATCATACACAAGAACACCCTCAGGATCACAACCAACACCGAAGACACCCTCAGCACCACCGAACACCTGTACTTCCAAATCGACACTGACCCAAAAACCACCCTCCGAGGGAACCTCGCTTCTTCATTCAAGGGGAGCTGTTCTGGCTCCTGTGCCTGTGGCAGAACTTTCTTGGGTGGGGTTGGCGAGTGTACTCATCTCTGAGGTGTGGGGTCTTGCCCCTCCATCTCCTCTAGGCTGTCATCGGCTGTCTGCTGCCTTGTTAAGCGGGCTCCCTGAAGAGGGGAGTCCTGTCACTTGTTTTCAGGTGGCGAGCCCCCTTGGCGCTAGGGTTGGGAGTGTCTATTCCTAGGCTTTGTCCAAACGCAAAAACTAGTAGGAAGGGATCAATTAATTCATTAATTTAAAAAAATCAGTCGCGAATCCTGACTTTTTAAGGGACTATTTATTTCCCATGTTTATTTCAATCATTATGATAAAAAGGTGAGCAATAGTTATTCGACAAGCATTTCATTAATTTTGACAAAAACAAATTGACACAAAAATGTACATCACATTACAGACATTCTAGAAAGAATATATACACATTATATTACAACCATAATAGAAAACAATTGCTCATTAAATTGTGGCAGTGTCACTGAGAAGGGTGATGCCCTTCGTTCACTCTTTATTTTGTGGTCACTATCACGAATTTCAAATTGTGATCCACTGAAATACAATGGCTGAGGGCTTATCATACACCCAGCTGTCCAATACCTGTCTATTGCTTTCAAACAGTATTTTATGGTGCATATCTCTATTCTCTATACATTGATTTGTAAGCCCTCAGTCTCGTAAAAAAGGGGTCGACGCGTTTCGGCCTATCAACTCATGGCCTCATCAGGACACGGGAAGGGCAGTGCCACCTCTGCAAAAAAATCAACAATAGACAACATTTTTTTTACAATAAACACTAAATTTGAAAACCCGGTAGCTAAAATATCAGAATACCAGTCTATGTCAGCAAGACTGTGAGGGTCATTCTGACCCTGGCGGGCGGCGGGAGCCGCCCGCCTGGCGGGAACCGCCAAATGGCCGCTCCGCAGTCAGAAGACCGCGGATGCCATTCTGGCTTTCCCGCTGGGCCGGCGGGCGACTGCCAAAAGGCCGCCCGCCGGCCCAGCGGGAAAGACCCAGCAACGATGAAGCCGGCTCCGGAGTTGCTGGACACTGAAAATCATTATGGGGCCCTGTTAGGGGGCCCCTGCACTGCCCATGCCAGTGGCATGGGCAGTGCAGGGGCCCCCAGGGGCCCCACGACACCCGTTCCCGCCAGCCTCTTCCTGGCGGTGTAAAACGCCAGGAAAAGGCTGGCGGGAAGGGGGTCGAATCCCCATGGCGGCGCTGCATGCAGCGCCGCCATGGAGGATTCCCTGGGCCAGGGGAAAACCGGCGGGAAACCGCCGGTTCCCCTTTTCTGACCGCGGCTTTACCGCCGCGGTCAGAATTGCCCAGGAAGCACCGCCAGCCTGTTGGCGGTGCTTCCGTCTACCCCGGCCGTCGGAATGAGGGCCTGTGTGTCCCCCATCATGCACTCAAAAATGTCACTGACACCGATTTGTGAAAAAGGAGAGAAGGGAATCATAGACTATTTAATTTAAAAACTAGCCGATGAAAAAAACTACACTATGAAATTTACATGGAATTTGAAAGAATTTGAAGGAACAGTGCTACCAGTCTATCAGAAAGACTATCTCTCCTGTGATTCAAACGCATGCAGTGCTCCCACCAGGTGCCGTATTTTGCAATATAAAAGTTGCCATTACCTTTTCTAATTTTGGTAGTACGGGTCTTTCCCACAAGACCTATTTGTGAGCTGATCAAAACCTGATTAACCAAAAAATATAATAGCGTGTTAGTGCTACAAAGGCGCCTACCATTATGTGGCATATATATACACCGCTCGCGTTACTTCTCTTACTTTATTGCTTGCGATGGTAAATCGAATCTTCTGTGCTCCTAATAGTTAGGAATTCAGGCCGAGATTAGGGAAACCAATTCCAAAGTCTGTAAATAGAGAACGGTCGCTATCGAAAAATCTATAAAAAATGATAAAAAACGTCCCGTCTCACCTAATAATTCCAGCCTTCACTTACTTTCCTAGGCTTTGGGCCGCCTCTGGGCTGCTCCCCTTCCCCCATGGATCCTTGAGTTCATTGAGGTTTGCTGTGGATGGCTCTGATTCATGCTCTGCGTGGTGAGATGCCACTGGGACACCTTCGTTGTAGGTTGCTGGTGTGTTGCTCCCAGTGTTGCATCCATGGGCTGTTTGGTTAGATGTCAACTAGGTTCGTAGCCATGCAGTTCTGGGGTAGTTTTTGTTATGCGATTTCCGCTTCTGAGTCCTTTTTGTCTTCTCATTTCTTCCTGGTGGTCTAGGCTGGTGTGTGGTATTGCCGGCGCTCTTGGTGCCTGTGGTTGGCTCTGTTATCAGGTTGCTTGATAGTGCTCCTCTCCCCTGTTTGGGATTTTCCTCAGTGGGTAGGGGTTCTGACTGTTTGACGCTGCTTTTCCAGGTGAGGTGCCCTTATTTTCGAGCTCACTGTCGTACTTGTCACCAAGCCCTCCTTGTGGTTGCATGGACGTGTGTACACCCTTCCTGTCTTTCAGCTCGTTTATTACGCCCCCAATAATGCTTGGCAGCTCGCTTAGTTTGTCTAGAGTTGCAGAAGAGCAGCATCTTGGAGTGAGATTGTTGGTAGCCTCTTGCGCCCTCTTGATGAGGCTGTTGAGCTCGTTGATACGCTTATCTATGCCGGCCACAAGGTTTGCTACTGATCTCAGTATCTCCACTTGTACATCCATCTAATCTGATTGATAGCTGAGTGCTTCGGCCATTGTCTGAATGGTTCTGAGCAATGCTGGCCAGGCATTGTCTTCCGCCTGCCCGGTAGAACCTCTGCTACTATCAGGGGGGTATCCGCCACGGTTTTAGTGAGCGGGGTTGTTGATGTGCAGTCGAGCACTCTTTTTCTTTTTCTGATGAGTATGAGGTGAGGAGCTCCTTCCATTCTTCCTGTGAAAGATCCTTGAAGTCTGTCTCTATGTTGGGGTCAGCTTCTACCTCGCTATGCTCCGCCTTGTGGAGCTCTGAGCCGCCTTTGTCTGGTTGTCTTTGTCTTAGGCCCCTTGGCTCGATCATTTCATGCGGTGAGGACTTCCTCGTGCTTGACAATTTCCTCTCATGCGCCATCTTGCCCAGGCTGGCAAAATGGTGGACAAGACTTGGTACCCCTGCCAGGGGTGGTGGGTTAGGCTGGTTGCGGTCATCCCCGTTGTTTTGCACTCCTGGCAGGGTGGACCATGTCAGGGTTACAACTTTACTTGCTGCGTTTACGTCATTACACATGACTGCATTCATTTTCCCATGCCCAGTTGCTTGAGAGTTGTGCGTGACAATTGAGTTGGGCCTGCCTGGGATGGTTTTGCCGCTGAGTTTGTATGGAGCGGTTGTTGTTGAAGTTGTAGTTGTAGTAGTTGTTGTGGTTGTTGTGGTTGTTGTAGTTGTTGTGCCGGTTATTTTACTGCTAGATAGTGGCTCTGGCTCCTGTGGTGCCCCATCCTGCCTGGGGGCCCCATCCAGCTGGGTGCCGGAGTTCTCGGAATCGGAGATGGTGGTTGCTTCTTAACTCCGATTATTACCAGAGGTGTCAGAGGGACGGGAAGACCGGTGGCCAGGGCTGGGGGGAATAGATGGCAGCTCCCCCATCTTTCAAAAATTGGAACTTTGTTGTTATTTTGGGTTGGCCAGTGATTGTTCTCCCTGTTGCGGGACCCTTCTGACCCATATGGGTGCCCGTTGGCTGGATGTCTGCTGGCTGAATGTCCACCGGGGGGATCGCTGTGACATGTCCTCTTTTTCTTGCTGGATAGTACCGGCTGCACCAGGGATTTCCGCAGCCTCCCCAGCTTCTTTGTCTTTTGGTGTTCCTTTCCTCTGTAGCGACGTCAGTGATGTTGGTGCACACGGGCTTGGCTAGCTTGGGTGGCGGGGGGCCTATGCGAGTGGGTCTCACCAGGTGCATTGCAAGCCGCACTCGGAGCTGCCAGAGCAGCTTCTGCAGGGACCCTGGGGCACGCGCTCGCAGCAGCTTATGAAGCTGCCGCACTCGTCAGGTACCGGTTTCTGTTTTCCTAGCTCTGGAGTGGTACTGATGCAGGTATCTTGTAATTTGCAGGTCTCATGTTGCAGGATGTCACAGGATGTCACAGGGGGAGCAAGAGGGAGCAGGAGGCACAGGTGGAAGCGGCGTAGGTTGGGGTAAGTCAATTGCGACTTTCAAACTTCTCCACCTTCAGTGGAGGTCTGAAGGACCCCACCGTTTTGTACTCGCTGGAGACCTGGCCGGCCGGGCGCTAGCTGGGTGGATGTCAGTGTCAGTGGGTGTTAGTGGGCAGTGCCGATTTGCTGGATTACCTGGTTGCTGGGATCCTGTGTTTCTAGTGTCCCCTCTGGCTCTCCCAAGGCTCTGTCCGCAGGCTCCCCACTAGCTCCACTAGCCCCACTATCCCCACTGCCCCCCCACTGCCTGTGCCCAGCACCACGCATCCTACGCCCCCATCACACCAGTCCCCCTTACAAACCTCTGTGGGCCTCTCTGGGCCACTCGCCATCAGCCGGCTGAGGAGGCTGGGGAGGAGGAGGGGGACTGTGGACTGGTGGGCCCGAGGCACGGGCACACAAGAGGGATGAGAGGACACAAGAGGGCACAAGAGTGTGTGGCTAGCAGTGGGCTGGAGGTTGCTGCAAGGGGCTGTGAGGGGCTGGGACGGCACCCCCATGCCAGACCGTAGGTTCTCCTCGCTAACCCTCATGACACTGTGGATCCAGTGTGCGGCTGTTGGACTTTTTGCCTTAGGCAGGGTCAACCCCAGTCTTTTTTACTCCTGGTTTTTCTGACCTCTCGCTGTTGGCTCTGGGACTCTGAGCACTTTATCACTGCTGACCAGTGCTAAAGTGCAGGTGCTCTCCCATCTAAAGTTGGTATGATTGGCTTATACCTAATTGGCATATTTAATTTACCTATAAGTCCCTTGTACATTGGTATCTCTATACCCAGGGCCTGTAAATTAAATACTACTAGTGGGCCTGCAGCGCTGCTTGTGCCACCCACCGAAGGATGTTCAGGACCTGTGTGTGCAGTTTTCTTCCACAGGGACCTGGCATCTAAACTCACTTGCTAGGCCCAAAACTCCCTTTTTGCTACATGTAAGTCACCCCTAAGGTATGCCCTAGCTAGCCCTATGGGCAGGGTGCCATGTATGTAGAAAGGCAGGACATGTGCCATATTGCATGGCCTGTCCTGGTAGCGACAAACAGCCTAACTTGGTGTCTCACTGCTGTGAGTGCTGCCTTCTTATAGGAGTGCATTAGAAATGCCCTGCCTTATGTGTAAAGGGTATTGTCTGATTTATGAGGGGTAGTGTAGGCGTGTTTGGTATGGTTGTGACGGTGATAATAAATGCTGCTTACTGGTGTGGGTGTATTTTTTATTACTATCACAGAAATGCCACTTCTAGAAAGTGCGCATTTATCTGTGCTTATGACTCTGGTGTTTTGCAGCTTGACTCCAATCCATGTCTGGGCAGAGTGACAGTTGGGGCTTTGTGCATACTTTTCAGACAGCCTGTACACAGGGAGGGTGGAGGTGTCACAGAGGTGCATCTGCATACTGAATAATCTTCCTGGGCTGAGAGAAGGGAGAGGCGGGGTACACCTACATTTGTAAAGGCTGTGCCCTGGCCTCACACAATAGGGTTGTTAACCCCCCACTGATGTTTGGAGCCTGTGCTGAAAGGAGAGAGGGGGCACTCCAAGAACCAGTTGTAACTGGCTGGAACCTCCTCTCCCTACCATTGTAAAACACTGTAAGAACTGACTATAAGTACAGGGGAATTTTCCCCACAATTTGGAGACTCTTGAAACATCTTGAAACTGGACACAGAAATGCTGGAAGAACTCACCAGGTACCACCATGGACTAATGCTGCTGGGCTGACCTGTGACCTGCTTGGTCACTGCAGAGGACTTTCCACTTGCTGCACATTCCTTGAGCTGGCCTGTTGTTGGGCCCTCCGCCTGTGGGCCTTTTCTAGTAAACTTGGCTCCCCAGGGGCAGGGTGCTGTGGCCCCTGAGCCCTGCATTTTTCACCCTGAAGCACGAGGGGTGCTTCTCCTGGCTAGAAAACTAAGCTCTTTGGAAAGCGCTCCGCAGAGGATTCCCTTAGCGCTGGAACGCGCTTTACCCTTGCTGGGGCTTCGTGCTGCTGACCGGGTATTTAATTTTTTATTTGTGCCAAAAGGAAATCACCGCCGCAGCCGGGCCCCGTGAATCCCTGAAGCGCGTTGGAGTGCGCTGCACTTTCAGCCTTAGGGATTGCCCATAGACAGAGGAGCTGGCGCGCTCCTCCTCGTGCCCCCGGGGCACCCAAAGTATCTTTGTTGTTTTTCAACTCGGAGCACAAGTGCTCCTGTCATGCCCCTGGGGAGAAGCGCGCTCGGTGGAGCGCCCCCGGGGCACTGGCAGGCACCGACTTTGGTGCCTGCCTCTTCTTCGACGGCCGGACGGGCCGCACCAACAACTGGACGCCGGGTGGGGGGGAAGGAAACCTCATCGGAGGTTCCCTCCGGCCCCAACGAGGCCGTCCTGTTGTTTCTGGGGCTGCTGGTGAGGCGGGAGCCTCACCAGAGGCCCCCTGTGCTGCCGGTCCTTGGCGTGGCCTGTGTGTGGGCCAGTTTGGATCCTTTTCGGCTCCCCCCTTCGTGGAGGGCCAGTCAAGGCCCAGGGGGGGCCTACAAGGTTTGCGGGTCCCAGGAGGGGCCTGCACTCGAATCGGAAGGGGTGCATGGCACCCCCCTCCTCCCTAAAAGTATTGGGCGTCCTTGGCCCCCCTTGAGGGCCGGTGGAGGCCCAGTGGGGCCCCCAGTGATCGCTGGCCCCAGGAACGTCCCATCAGTAGTGCAGAGGGGGTGCGTGCCACCCCCCTCTTACCCAGGATTGTAAGGAGGCCCTCCCGTTTCGCAGAGGAGCACCGGGGGCCCCTTTCTTCTTTATCTTCTAGGCACTGAAGGTGCCTTCATCATCAACCAGGTACTCCTAAGTGACAATATATAGAACCTAAGTTCTTACTATAGACTTTGCGCATTTATATATTGCCTACCTGTCTTTTGATGGTGTCTTTTATACATATGTATGCAAATGTTCCTTTTATGGGCATGACTTGCTAATATGTTTCCCTAACTTGCCATATGTTTTCTAATGTTCCTACTATGGGCGTTTTATGATATTCTTATGACAAGTGTTCTAATGTGATAACGTGTTTCCTGACTACTGCTTATGTTGCAGAATACTGAGTAACCTATGTGTTATGTGTGACTACTGCTAATTTGCAGAGTAACTAATGTGTAACGCTCTGACAACTGCTAAGGTAGCAGGATAGTACTGATATGTGATGTTTGGTCTGATAATTACGTTGTGTACAATACATTATATTTTCATATAATCTGGTGTTGTGTTTCCTTTGTGGTGGGGATATTGCGTCACGTGTGTTGTATGTGTTGTGCAAACGCTTTACACATTGCCTCCGGGTTAAGCCTGAGTGCTCGTGCCAAGCTACCAAGGGGGTGAGCAGGGGTTATCTTGGACGTGTAACTCCCTTGCCCTGACTAGAGTGGGTAAGTTCTGTCTGGCTGAGGTGCATACCCTAGCCAACCAGAAACCCCATTTCTAACAGCGGCGATGCGTGGGAGTGGCAGGCCTGGAGCCGCCGGGTGCCCAGCGCAGCAGGCAAGCAAGCAGGTATCGGGCGACAGGCAACAGACCGTTGTGTTGTGCAGCAGCCCTTCCCCCGCTCTTTCCCCTTGCTTAGACACACTCACCCAGCTGGTACCGGCATCGCCTCACTCCCGGCCTGCCTCCGCTCTGCCCGCCGACACAAGGTTTGCTGCTCACAGCATCTCCTCTTCTCAATTCTTATTGCTGCGTTGCTTCTGCAGCCTCCCCAGTCCCTCTAATAATTTCAGTGAATCAAACATTATATATATCTTAGGTAAATGACATCTTATAATTGCTGCACTTATAATAGCGACACCTCTGATAACATGCCTGCATCAGCCAAAAATGTAATGCATAAACTTGATTAAGCCCAAGTGGGCGGATGCGACGACAATGTTGAGAGTTCAAAGACATGCAGGAATGGATAGACTTCCTAAAGAAACCCATTCGACTCTAAAATGGTGTTCCGTCCAAGTGGGTGAGTACCCTCCTGCCAGACTACACTTAGAATAAAAAAGTTAGAAAAAACACAGGGCCTGATTTAGATCTTGGTGGATGAGTTACTGTGTCACAACATCCCATCTGCCAAAATATAAATCCCATAGGATAAAATGGGATTTATATTTCGCAGAACAGGTTATCTGTTACTGTTGTGTTAGAGTAACTCATCTGGCAAGATCTAAATCAGGTCCACATTAAAACTATATTATAACATTGGAGTGTTGCGAGTTCCATTGAAGCCAATAGAGTAGCTATGAGCCTATAATGGCTGGTATATGTCCAGAGCACCAACATTTCAATGTTTGTCTTAATTTTTCTTGCTTTTTAATTTAAAGCATTTTACCCTTAGTGGATGGAATGCTGTAATAGCTTTATAGCCCTTCTGCCTCAGCTATCCCAGTGGTAAAGGCCCTCTCCCTTGTTATAGGTCCTTGCCTGCAGCTCAGGCCTATAACTCAGGTTCAGGCTATAGCCCTCGGCAGCAGGCTACAAGGGTATTAGAAATAAAATAAACCAAATAATATCACCCGTGTCACCATTTTTGGTGTTGCAAAAGAGTAGGGTAGGGTGCCCCAGCCGAGTCATCCTCTTATGACACCAGAATAGATAGGTGGGAGTCCCTTTTATCCTTCCTGGAATAAAAAAACAAGAAAATCATTAAACATTTAATACAATACAACTGGTATCATAAAATTTAAAGGACTGATATCCAGATAAAAAAACGGTGTTTATGAAATGACTTAATCCAGATGAACATGTAACTCTTCATTAGAGTTCAAGCTGTTAGGAGATTTGGAATTGAGGTCACTGATTAGACAAGATTCGCCCTTCCTCAAATTAGATACACTGTCTCTGACTCTAGGATCACCCTATACTCTTCAAAACCATTGAAACTCAGTGACTTACATTCACTAACTTAACAAAATTCAAAATGACAAGCTTCTGGGCAGTGCTTGTCTCAATTAGTGATGGTCCGTATATGTTCTAAAATTCTCTTACTTTCTTGGTTAATGTTCCTACCAACATATTCCAGACCACAGGGACATTGTAGCACACAGATGACAAAAGTGGTACTGCATGTAATGAATTGAGATATGAATTGCTGCTGTGCTGTATCTAGAAGATCATACCCCTTAACATTTTTCAAGAAAAGGTGAGCTTTGTGCATACTACATATGTAAAACCCTTTTAAGTTCATCCCTTGTGTAGTACTTTCACATCTGTTCATTCTGACCTCACTTCTGATTAGCATATCTCTTAAAAGTCTCTTTCTACGGTAAGTCACACTGGGTGTATCACCCACCACATTGGCAATGGTTGGGTCACATTGCAATAAACTCTAATTCTTTGTAAGAATCATCCTATGTACTGCAGCCGATTCACTGTAATCATTCTAACAGGATTCTCATAGGTGTCATTACCCTTGTTCTTATTGGGACGATACAGAATCTAATTTTTAGGTCGTGTGCGAACTCTACATGCTACTTTATCCAGTACCCATTTCGGATATCCACACTGAATGAATCTTCCTATCATGACTGTTTGCTCTGCTAAGAAGTCAGATTTGTTATTACAATTGTGTTTTAGCCCTTACTAGTTCACCAAAAGGAATACTCCATTTCAGGTGATTATGATGACTGCTTAATTCATGGATTAGGCTGTTACCTGCAGTGGTTTTCCCATGGAGCGTAGATGTTGCCTGATTCTGTGAGATCACAACTTCCACATCTAAAAAACACAATCCGTTCTCTACTCATCTTGCACATGAATTCAGGATTTAAATCATTGTTGTTCAGACTTCTCACAAAGTCACTAGCCTCTTCCTCCTTGCCTAGAAGATTAAGAAGAGGTTGACAATGAACTTTACCCAAAGCATTATCTTTTCCATGTCTTTGACAAATTCAGGGGCGGCGGACACCCATCCCTCCCTCCACCCCAGAATCATATTCACGTCGCAGGGGACAAAGTAGGTGCCTATTGCAGTCCACTGGGTCTATTGACTATGGCAAAATAGCAAATAGGTCTAGCTCTGAAAAAAAAATTCACAAGTCATTATTTCATCTTTCTGTTGTATACTGGTATACAGTGGTTTCACATCAATTGTCAACAATAAGAAATGCTCCTCCTAGTTAATACTCTCTTTCTTCTTTAAAAGTCTTTGGTGTCTTCAATGTGGGATGGCACAGCACTGACTAAGGGATTTAGGAAGTAGTTAATATATCTAGATGTATTTTCTAGGAGGCTGTTTCTAGATGACACTATAGATCTGCCAGGGGCGTTGATTAGTGATTTGTGCACCTTAGGTAATAAGTACAGAACTGGTAACCTGGAGTGATAATTTCTCAGAGATTGGTACTCCTCAATCTCAATCAGACTCTTATTCTTCCACATAGCAAGTTTATCCCAATACTGTATGATCATACACCTGGGGGGTCATTACAACCCTGGCGGACGGTGTTAAAGCGGCGGTAAGACCGCCAACAGGCTGGCGGTCTTTTTTTTAGTATTATGACCATGACGGTCATCTGCTGCCTTCCCGTTCTGCCCGCCAGGGCGGAGACGACCGCTGGGCTGGAGACCTGGGTCTCCAGCCCGGTGGCCGTAACAATACCGCCGCCGGTATTGCGACCCGGCTTACCGCCGTGGATTTCCAGCGGTAGGACCCGCCATGAAATCCATGGCGGTAAGCACTATCAATGCCAGGGAATTCCTTCCCTGGCACAGATAGGGGTCTTCCCCACCCCCCACCCCCCATCACCCCTGCCACCCCCCAAAGGTGGCAGGGCCCCCCTCCCCACCCTGACCCCCAACATAACATTACCGACACACACCCGACACGCACGCAGGCACCACCAACACACATACACGCACACACACCAACATACATGCCAACATCCACACACACACTCAGACACGTACACCCACATTCACACATTCACGCACACATCCATACAGACATACATACAGACACACACACACACATTTCTGAAACACGCATCACCCCCGCAAGCATACACGCACTCACACCCCCCCTACATACACAGACGCACACCCCCATGCATCCACACAACACACAACACCCCCCACCCCCCTCCCCTACGGACGATCGACTTACCTGTTCCGTCGATCCTCCGGGAGGGGACGGGAGCCATGGGGGCAGCTCCGCCAACACCACACCGCCAACAGAACATCGCCGCGCAGAATCACAGGACGTGATTAGCTCGGCGGTGTTCTGTTGGCGTGGCGGTGGAGGTGGAGCGACCTCCACTTCCCCGCCACCCGCAAGTATGGCTGTTGGGGGCTCTCCGTCGGAAAAATGACGGAGGGCATCCAACGGTCATAATACGCCGCGCGGCAAACTGCCACTACTGGCGGTCTTCCGCACGGCGGTCCCTTGGCGGTCTTCTTAAAAGACTGCCGAGGTTGTAATGACCACCCTGTACTCTATCTGACTGATCACTTGATGAACATTCTCATCATCAAGCTGTCTGTATGCCTCCTTGAAATACATGTCAGTATACATGACAACAATGTTCTCATGGCGTTTAACTATATTGTTGTATTTGGCCAGTGATTCTATTACTTTGGTTTGACACCAAGTGATATCCCTTCTAGTGCTCACTTTTTTGGATCTTAGTATTTTTTAGATCACACAGTGAGTGGAAAGCATTACTCATATCAAAACAAAGCATCAGAGTGTATTTAGATTTTGGTCTAAAATCAGTCTGAACATTGCGATCAAATACAATTTCAAGATCATGCAATATTTGTTCAACATACTTACACTTTCATCATTCTCTTGAAGTTCAATCAGGGTGGTGAAAAAATTCACATCACCTACATTAAAATCTTCTAATATGGGGGTGCCCCAAAGAGGTGAAATTGTCATTAGGTTTAACTCACAATTTGAATGGTTTCGTAAGTTTAAGATGCCTTACAAGTTTGAACAGGTCAATCCTGGTTGTCACAAAATCAAATTTTCCAGTGGGGCAGAAAGATAAGCCATAACACAAAACATTCAATTATGTTTCTGTTAGTTCTCTATCAGAGAGATTAATTAAAGTACTTTTACCTTTATTCATTGTCCCACCTGAGGACCCACTTTGCGCTTTCCCATGGGGGTCATTCTTGTGGCTCCTCCTCCTTCTCTGAATGCTCTTTTTTGACTTTTGTGCCTCCTCTGTGTTCTCTTTTTCCCTTTACTAGAGTGTATTGTTGATTTATTACTGGCCTTCTCCTCAGGATGCAGAATTGCTCTAAAAATATCATATTTCTGTTCTCTCCTTCTAAGGTACTTGTCTCGCCTGTGCCAGATGTGTACATATCATTAGCTGTATCTCTGTCTACTTTGGACATAGCTCTAGTCATTACATCAAAGTCGCACATATTACCTTTGGGATTGCTGTAGATGTTGTCTTTTTGTTGAAAGTTAAAGTGTGTTATGTTTCATAGTCAGCAAGATCATGAGCGTATTTACTCTGCTTGCATAACATGGTTTCACTTTCCAATTTCTCCAATCTTTGTTTTATCTCTTTTTTGTACTTTGATTCATTAACCATGGTTCTATAACTGCAATCTCTTTTTAGTGCTTTTTCTTGGTCTGACCAAGCATACTTGATTAAAACTGTGAGCATACCCATTCATAAAGCAATGTGTACAAAAAAAGTTTGGATGATATGATCAGTGACAACATCAATTATGTAATTTGAGATGTCATGAGTGATGTCATAAATTATGTCATAGAACATGTCATGAGTGATGTTATACGTGAGGTCATAAGCAGTGAATAGTGGAGGCGCAAGTACTAGTTAGTGCTGCTAACTATATCTGGGGATTTTTTTTTTTTAACACATTAATCTTCCTTCTGACATTTTCACCTAACTATAACGTTACTTCAACCTTTGCTTTTCTCAGTGAATTTCTAAGTTTCTTTAAAAAATACAGATCCTTTAATCACACCTAACTATAACAATAGTTCAACCTTTGTTTTTGTAGTGAATTTGACATTTTTTTAAAATAAAAATATAGTTATAAATACATAGACACTAACTATACCAACAATGTTTGCATCTTCTTCGTTTTTGTAAGTCACATATTGAGAAATATTCCCAGCATTGGTTTTATAGTCTTTGTATCTATTTTTATAAAAGTTTACATTTATATTTCAGACTGATCAGTTTTTATAATACTGTAAACTATGGGGCAGATTTACAACCGCTTAGCGCCTCTTTGCGCTACATTGCCATCAGTTTTTTATGCTAATGTGGCATTAGGAAGGCATTTTTGCCGTCCCAGATTTACAAAGTGGTGCAGTGCATACATATTACCACTTTGCAACCCCTTGCTTCACATTATGTATGTGCCAGGCATAATGTATGTAGGGGAAGGGTCTTGGCATCGGGAGGCCCGAAAAAATGGCGTTTGTGCAATTTTTTCTGCCATTTTCCGCCATTTTTAACGCCTGCCGAGAGCAGACATTAGAATAAGGCACCCATTGAAATCAATAGGCCTCCCTGCACTTTGCTGCACTAGCATCAACATTTTTTACTCTAGTGAAGCAAAGCACCACAATAGCATAAAAATTGTTGACGCTATTGGCCTAACAACCGCTAAGGTGCGCCATATCGTAAATACGGTGCACCCATGATGTCATTAGGTGGAGCAGGGGCGACACAAGCAAACTGGCACATTAGTGCTGATCACCGGTTCTTGTAAATCTGCCCCTATGTGTTTTCACTATGTACATCCCTTTTTATGGTCTGTGATCACTCCCCTGGGAGGCTGGCAGATGGCTCGCAGGTGACTTGCAAGATCGTAGAGTTATACACTTCTTTCTAATCTATTTCTTTTTCAGGTTATGATCTATTATGGATTGCTAATGTTTAATATTTGAGTCATTGCAGTATGTATATTGTATTAGTAATTTTGTTTACAAACTTACGAATCTCACAAGATCATTGTGGGAGTCAAGCACACAATCCTCTGGGTGGACTACAAAGGGGTAGTACTTCCTCTCTGCTCGTGAGATCATACATTTGGAAATAAGTTCATACCAATGTATTTTTGTAATTTTTAGGAAAATGAGATATAAGAAGTGTTGTTTAAGGTAGAAAAACAGTTTATGTATTGTTGCATTTGAGATATAATGAAAGTCCTCTTTTTTACGATCTTGAGAGCCTCCCATGAGACTCCAGTGAAATGCCCAGGAGAAGAAAAATGACGCAAGGAAGGATTGTGATTGGTGCATATGGATGTCTTTTTTGAGGAAAGAAAGATTTCTTCCTTGTTGCTTCTTCATTTGGCTATTGGGTTTTGCTGTGGTTAGACCATTTTTGGCTACCTCTCTGACACTGTGATTTTCTGTCACCAGAATGTCATCCACAGATTCAGATGAACAGCCTAGTACTGTTCCTACAACCCAGCCACCCAAGGAGTTCTTGGTGTGGCAATTCTTTTAAATGAGGCCAGATGCGAAAAAAGTATCTGCGAAATATGTCGTATGTAAAATACTCAAAAAAAGGTTCAGTAGGGGCAGCCGGAACAAGCAATACAGCATGGGTACCACAGGGATGTGGCAACATTTGAGAGCTATGCACCGTCAATGTCTTGTTCAGGTGGAGTTAGCCCATGCTGCAGAGCTTGATAATTCTTCAAGGTTGTCCACAACTTTTAAACCTGGTGTTGCTGTGCCTGGCTAGGTACTCAATGCTGAAGCAGATAACAGCCCTGCTTATTTAAATGAAGGGCTTTTTTGTTTTCCAACTTTTTTCTAGTTTATTCTCCTGTTTATTTTGAAGGAGATTTTTTTACTACCACTTTCTTGTTTTTTTAATACCCCTTTTGTAAAAAAAAAAAAAATACAAAAACAGTAGAAACATAAAAAACACAAAAAATATAGTTGTTCAAAAATGTAATTAAAAAAGCTCTTTTCAGAGCTACCCTATACTTTCATTATTTATGTTGTTGTTACTATGTTATCTTCTTGGTGACTCTTGTGAGACACTTGCGAGAGCCACGTTGCTCCCATACAATGCATTGTTGACTTTTACAAGTCTTTTGTGGGAGCTAGGAGCACAGTCCTCCATGTCACTGCAAGGGGGCAGTTTTTACTGCTTTACACTTGCAAGTGTCACTCAAGAGCGTACTTTTATAATTGAATTTACACTTTAAATGATCATATCCTTTTGTAATATGTATAATTTACAGCACCTGATTTTCTGTACCCCTTTTTTTAATATGCGATCCTGCAGAACTCCTGCAATATTGTAAAATTTCTTCATGGGAAGAATTTACATTCTCCTTCATTACAATACTTATTCCTTATGATCCCCACTACTACACTATGGGGAGAGACTGGCCTATTCACTGACACCTTGCATGTAGGTAACTAGTTTGTAGACAGTGCCTCTTCCATCACACCTTTCCCCAAGCTCAGTAGTATGCGTAGTAGGGTGTGGAAGGTACTCACCTCACTTGTACTACTATATGGACTATTCCCAAGTAATATAACAAATACTAGCACTGGGACGCCTCTTTCGAGGTAGCTGTGCACTCCATAAATGTCTTGTATTGTGTTATACTAGCCTCCCCACTGAGACCTTTCTCTAGGGAAATAATCATGTATTTTAGCGTGTGGGAACAGATTTCCCTGTTCACTCACAGCTTCTCCCCAGCCTGACAGACATATACAGTAGCACATAGGTAAACTTTGTCTTCTGCACTAACACCTATTTCCAAGATAACACTGATGTTTAGAATGGTGTAGTAAAGCAGTGGCCTTTGTGCTGATACCTCTCCTTAAAACAACATCGATACCAAGTGCTATCTGGGAAGGAAGTGGCCTGTCTGCTAACACATCTTACCAGGGTGAGAGGTGTCTGTAGTAGGGCTTGAGATAAATGTATCTATCTTCTCATATCTTCTCTCATGCTGACATGTATACATAGTAGGTAGTATGGATAAACTACCCTGTTTCTGTACACAAGTCTCTTGCATGATAACTCTGCATAGTATATTGTGGGGAGAGACTGGCCTCTCTCCTGTGACCTGTCTTTTGGCTGATGGATGTGACAGATGTACAAGTAAAGTATGGAGTTCAAATTACCTATCTGCTCAGAAATCTTCCTTGCATAACAACCATAGAGTGTATGATATGAAAACACACTGCCCTCTAATGTGAGACATCTCCCCAGAGTAACATATGTGCACATATGTGCAAAGTAGGTTGTTGCTTGAAACTGTTCTCTCTGCACATACCTCTCTTCATACTGATGAATGTCCATAGTGGAGTATAAAATTGAGTATCCTCTCTCTCTCTCTCTCTCTCTCTCTCTCTCTCTCTCTCTCTCTCTCTCTCTCTCTCTCTCTCTCTCTCAAGAACTGTGTTTTGGACAACTGGTGTCCATGTTTGATTGTGGAGACATACTCACTTCTATTTCAGATGTCTCCCAATGGCAACACCCATATGTAATAGGGTGTGCACATCAGCTGATAGTGTGTATTAAAGTAAAACGATGTACTGTCCTGTGGGCCAAGACTCTTGTGTACCAGAGTTCCCTATGCTACTGCATGCACAACAACTAATCTCTATAGAAACACTTCACCATTGCATGACAAGTAATCATAGCTGCATAGCAAAACAATTGGGTTCTCTATTACCAAATCACTGTAAGATAAAAGATGTGCATAGTACTATTGACATACATATATATCTAGGAGAATATTCACAGTCTCTCAACAAGGAACTGCCAGTTTTGCTGAGTATTGCAATACTACAATATACTTGAAATTTATAATAAGTGTTAAGGAAAGCAATTCCAAGTTAACTTTAACCGTGTTTATTGCAAGAAAACAATTTAACAGCAATACAAAACCACAACAACTATATTAACAAACTATATAAACAACTAAATACAAAGAAAACTAAAAAGTTTAAAATACATAACATTTTTTCTAATGTTCATAAGCAGCTACTATACACCCCTCACTTCTTTTTCAGTCTTTTAGCCACTTAAGCCTGCCAAAGACTCTTCAATTTCCTGGTATGTGATGGGAAGTTAGGTGGCAATAAAGTCTCAGCAACGCAGTGTATCTCTAATTTACAGTTCACAAAGCCTAGCTCGCACAGAGTTAGCTATTGCTGCTGAACTACTCAACTGTACATCCTTCCCATTGAATACACTGTGCCTAAAGATGTAGTTGTTGCTGAACAGCACAAGAATCCTGCTCGTCTTAACAAGGGTCTTCTTTGCTCTATATATAAAAATATAATTATTTCCTCAGAGACAAGTTTCCATTTACCCCCTAACAAAGACAATATAACCAAAAAGGTAAATGTTACATACTGGCCAATAACTGACAACAGTAATACATCAATATATTACATAAACCTTTCTACATTTTTCACCCATAATCACATATTTACATCTAATGTAACAGTAACCTAATGTTATTTTCTCTTGTAAAATTCCACACCCTCACCCACTGCATTTTTTCCATAAATACATTTTTACATGCCACCAAACCTCATTTCATAAATCTGTATAAAGTAACAGATTCCTATTGAGACACCTTTGCTAACACTCACCACAGACCACAGATTTTCACTCTACAAATAGCAATATAATGTGTCAAATATTTCATAGGGCTGAAGTATATGGACAATCAGACTCATAAAAAACAGTTCAGCTTGTATTATTACATTCTTTGTTTTACAGTTTCAGAAACTCTGCTTCCTTTACTTAAGTACACACAGTTTGTACACTTCATTTTATAACACAATCTGCAAACCTTGTTCACATCTCTCCACATTCTAATCTATACCTCTCAAAAGCTATATTGACACATCTACACCTCCCCAAATACTTTTTCAATCTGTAAACTTAGCCTAGAATGCATTTACCAACATTAGTACACTTACTTAATCTTCACAACAAAGTTTATGAAATGTATTACTAAATACTTGAAATACCTGAACTTGGACTGCAATGACCACACCAGTCTCTTTCAACTCCAGATAAATTGACTTGTGCTGAGCACAATTTAAAGAGACTTCCTTCTCCTCCAAAGCACTAAGGGCAAAGTGAGCTATCTCTGGTTCTGTCCCCAATCACAGCATTTCTTCAACCATGTAATAAGAATGGTAACTATTAGTTGAGCCTTGGCTCTTTTTTTTCTTCTTCCTATAGGATCTGCAAAACTCCTGCGGGATTGTAAAATACCTTGTGGCAGGCCTAGTAATTTTCAATGCAAATCTTACGAGAGGTTTGCGGGGTCCAAATACCTTGTATCAAGCTTTGCCATGCGTGTCTCGTGGGATGTGTGTCTCGTGGGAGGCTCGCGAGATCGAATGAGCCCCAAAAGAAATAACCATCTACTCATAACAGTACTTCTCTCTTACACACCTTCTCTCAAAAACATGCACCACAATATGCTTCCTACTAAAGAAAGTGTGTTGAGAACTCATCTACTCCTTTTTACTATTCATGATTGTGTCACTATTTTTGGCACATAGATGCCCACCCTAACCCCCAGCATCACCACTGCCTACACCACAGGGACATTACAGGTGGAGGGAGCCAATCTCAAGTAAATTGACATGCGTAACTGTTGTGTGCCACTGGGGGCCCCTTACATGAGGCCCCCTGGCTGGCACTGGGTCTGTTGGTGTTGTCCCAGAGACACTGGTCCCCTGTGGTGAGCATTAGGGTTGTGGTAATGACTCCTGTCTATACTTAGACAGGAGTAATTGTTTGGCTGCTTGTGCATCCAAAAATAGGCTGACTAGCGGCAGATTTTTCACAGCTAATCAGTCTAGTGTAATTTTTGGCCCACTAGCACCATTTTTCCTAATGCCTTCCAGCCCCGGTTAGCGTCACTTGGTATGAGGCTAACCATTCCTTAGCACCATTGACTGTCTTTTTTTAAATATGGCACACCGATGTCGCTAAGGAATGGCGTTAGCCCGCGTCATTTTTCATAAATATGGGCCGAATTTTCTTCACTGTAGTTATCCCTTAGACACCTCCTCACTAAACTTTGGGGGACAGCATGCCTTTCTGCTGACCCCTTATATAGCTTTTATATTATATTTCCACAAAACCTCAAATTTTTCACAATAAACAGTAATGGCGGGCATTTCATTTCTAACATTCCAACAGCTAGCCAATCAGAGCGCTCACTCTTGTGGGACTTGCAGGAGTCTCTTGCTCCCACGAAAGCGTGAAGGCTCATGGGAAAAACAGGCCTCTTGACCAATCGCAGGGCTCCATTTTTTAATGCACGCTCTTGGGGGAGGCTTGCGCAGGACTCTAGTGAGCCCAACCGTCCAAATATACAATTATACTTGATCATTAATTTCTCAAACACTGCTGAGCGGAATTACACCAAATCACACAAAGCACAATCTGCGAACCAATATCTAGCTTCCTGCTGAATATGGTGTCATTATGTTCAGCATTTTTTGCTGTAGCAGTGTCTAAAGAAGTTTATGGAAAATGCATGGGAATTTTGGGGGTTATTCCAACCTTGGAGGAGGTGTTAATCCGTCCCAAAAGTGACGGTAAAGTGACTGATATACCACCAGCTGTATTACGAGTCCATTATATCCTATGGAACTCGTAATACGGCTGGTGGTATATCCGTCACTTTACCGTCACTTTTGGGACGGATTAACACCTCCTCCAAAGTTGTAATAACCCCCTTTATGTTTTGGGATCCACCTTTTTTCTCAGCCACCGCATGATGGATCGCCCTGAAGCATTCCAGGAAAGAGCTGAGGTGGAAGAACGTATTTTTGCAAAGTTTTGGGAAGAATCGTCAAACGGGGCCAAAGTTATTACCATACCAAAAAAGCATACCAAAAAACCTCTGTGTCTATTGAAAAGTAGATCTAACTACAACTATCTATTGGTGACAGCCACTCAGTAATATAAACATACACACATATATATTATGTGTATATATATATATATATATATATATATATATATATATATATATATATATATATATATATATATACATACTTATAAAGCAAAGGTTATAGTTAGGTTCTGAATTTACTTGCCAAAACCAGAGAAATTCAGCAGTTATAGTTAGAAGTCTTTCAAGTAACTATAACTTGCGGCCTAAGGTTACTATTACTCGCGCCCCCACCATAATTTGACTTCTAATATTTCACTGATATTTTTATTGATGTTATAGAAGTTATCATGAGTGCTGTAATATCTGGGGTAGGTAATTAGCAGTGCATGGCGAAAGCGCAAGTTATAGTTACCATAGGCCACGAGTTATAGTTACTTGAAATAACTCTAACTATAACTGCTGAATTTTTCTGGTTTTGTGCAAGTAAATTCAGAACCTAAATATAATGTCCCTGTAACCCTTGGTTTTTTAAGTGAATTTTTATGTTTTATTTTTTTACATAAGTAATTTTCATTACTATACGTTAACACAACCACCACCACATGTGCAGCAGGGGTTGGCCGCGTGGCCTGACCTGTGGCCAGGCCCTGTCGCCAACCCCGTATATCCACTGCCGGGGTTGGTCGCAGGGCCTGCCTCTCTGGGTGTGAGAATAGATGTGAAAGGGTCCATGTTGGTGTGAGAGTGTCTGCTTGTGCTCTAATAGATGAAAGATGCATTCACCTACAAGAAGGATTTCAGATCATTTTTCAGTATGGAATCACGTAGTAAACACACTTGCTTTGCCCAGGAGTTAGCACTATTTGTCCTTTCCAGAAGTGGAGCTTCAACTGGGGCACCTGCAATGTTTATAATTGTAAGTGTTTCATTTTGAGGTTTATTTTCTATGAAATGAGCATCATGACCAGAATGGAAGCTCACCTGTTTATCCAACAAGAGTCCACAGTTTTGCACAAAATGTCTATCCAACTGTAACATTTTCTGCTGGTTAGTTAGTAAGTGCTACTGTTGAGTGAACAGCCAGTGTGGGGGAGGGGGGCCACGTGGTCCCCCACCCCAGGCTGATTTTGTTCCCAGGGACCCCATCCCCGGGGCCTACTACAATTCACTGAAGGGGGCTGTGCCGCTCCTCTCCCCAGGCCGATCTCAGCCCAGGTGACCCCATCCCCAGGGGCCTGGCCTTCAGTAAATGGAGGAGGGGGGTTGCACCTCAGGACATAGCAGGAGCCGGCCCTGGGGGGTTTATCCCTAGGGACATTATTGACTCCAGGATTAAACTTTGCCCTAGAGAGATGGAAGTTCACGGGGCCGGTGTTCCGCAACAGATGCCCTTCATTATCTTTTTTCAGCTCCAGGGAGATGGCGGTCCCTGGGGCTGCGAGGAGTCGTGCAGGCTCCCCACATTAACTTAATCTTTTCCCCTTGGGAGGTGGTGGTCCCTGGGGTGTGGGCAGGCAGTGCCGGGGAGGTGGTGGTTCCCACAGCTCCAAGAGCCTGAGAAGGAGAGCCAGGGCGCCCCCTTCCTTTTACTAAATAATGCCCCAGGTACCTGGCCCACCCGGGGGCCATTTCCAAAACAAACACGGGAGCCCACCTTTTTTTTTCTTTTTTGGAGTCAATTCACAAATTTATTGTATTTTTGCAGCAACACTTTTTTTTTAGAAAAGTGTTTTTTTACCCTGGCAGGGTACCTCTGGGACCCCAGCACCAGAGCTAAGGAGTTAGGGTGTCCCTAACCTGGCCCCTTTTCTTTTATCTTTTTTTCTGGGACTCCGCTGAAGTTGAAGTGTTGGCAGCTAATCAGATCTCGGCACATTTTCGGGAGGATTCGCGAGCAAAATGAAGACAGCGTTGGCTTCCTTATCAATTCCATCAACAAAGCTAAACCCCAGAACTTCTTTACCTCATCCAAATTTGTGGGAGTCTACCGGCTAGCTCTAGAACGGGGCTTAAGTCTACTGTTGTCCCTCAAATACTGTTCAGCATACAAATTAGTCTGGTCAACAATCTCATTGAAAAAGACATCGTCCATAAACAACTGAAAGAAATTTATAGCAAAATGTTTTCAGTATTGACTTTACATCCTGTGACACCACGAAAGCCAAGTAACCCAGGCTGCACCATGTATGGGGCAACCCTGAGTTCAGCACTTCAAATGGGAAGCCTTTCAGCCCCAGGCTGCAATCCAGATTCCTCTTGCTGCCTTATCGGCATATCAGTGTCCTCCTCTAAAAGTGGCACTTTTTCCGCACTGGTAGTGGCTTTATCATCAGGTGAGTCTTCTTGAACAGTACATTTACTGACATAATCTTGGTCTCAATCCTCTGCCTCAGATGCAGATTCAGGGGGTCATTCCAACCCTGGAGGTCGGTGTTAAAGCGGCGGCCAACCCGCCAACAGGCATGCGGTAAAAAAAATGGAATTCTGACCCTGGCGGAAACCGCCAATAGAGACCGCCACTTTAACAAGGCGACCGGCACAACGGGACAAACAAACAGTGCGGCGGTCACCGCCAACAGACAGGCGGGAGACAATGTACCGCCCACCCTATCACAACCCACCAATCCGCCACCTTTTCCGGGGCGGTAGCCCCGCAGATAAAAACACGGCGGAAACAGCCATTACGAACGGAAAAACGCTCACCTCTACACACTTCACGAGGAATCTGGACAGCATGGAACCCGAACTACACATCCTACCAGCCATTGTCTTCCTGCTCCTCTACCAGGAGCACGAACGCCAGCGCAGAAGACAACGGTGAGTACTGCACCTAAGACACTGGGGAGGGGGGAGGAGAAAAGATTACGGGCACACACATACGCGACACACCCACCCTCACTCTCACCCACTACTATATACACATCAATGCAGAGCAACAACTCAGAGTGACACCCCCAAACCCCCCGGAAGAATGCAAAGACAAAATAAAATGATTATGAAATTTGAAGTATATTGTATGGCTGAGTAAAAAAATATATCAAACATCTATAACTATATATGCATATGTAAAATGTCCTGTCCAAATTGGGTATCAGCCATTGTTCGTGGGCCACTGGTCCAAAACACATGGGCAAAGCCCACACAGGATACCCGACTCCAATGGAGAGAACACTGCAGGGGCATCAGATAGGAAAACTACAGGCACCTCAGGGGGAATGGAAGGGGGGGCACCTCAGCCAGATGAGTCCACAACGCCAGATCCACGAGGGGCCTCCATGGCCACTGTTCAATCCTGGGGAGTGCAAAGCCACAGTCTCACAAGTCCAGACAGTGGGTGGGTGCCCACTGTGCCATCCTGGGGAGTGGAAAGCCACAGTCTCTCAAGTCTCTACAGTGGGTGGATTGCCCACTGTGCCCTCCTGGGGAGTGCAAAGCCACAGTCTCACAAGTCTCTACAGTGGGTGGATTGCCCACTGTGCCCTCCTGGGGAGTGCAAAGCCACAGTCTCACAAGTCTCTACAGTGGTTGGATTGCCCACTGTGCCCTCCTGGGGAGTGCAAAGCCACAGTCTCACAAGTCTCTACAGTGGGTGGATAGCCCACTGTGCCATCCTGGGGAGTGCAAAGCCACAGTCTCTCAAGTCTCTACAGTGGGTGGATTGCCCACTGTGGCAACCTGGGGAGTGCAAAGCCACAGTCTCACAAGTGGATTACAGACTCCACTGTTTCTGGAGGAGGCATGGTGCCCAGAGTGCTTCGTGCAGCCCTGCCCGACAGAGATGCGGGCCTGCCCCTTCTGCCAATGGGCCAGCGGTGCTTGAGACGGCGGTGCCCAGCGGAGCTTGAGATGATGGGCCCAGCGGAGCGGTGCAGGGACGGCGGTGCCCAGCGGAGCGGTGCTTGAGATGAAGGGCCCAGCAGGGCGGTGTAGAGACGGCGGTGCCCAGCGGAGCGGTGCTTGAGATGAAGGGCCCAGCGGAGCGGTGCAGAGACGGCGGTGCCCAGCGGAGCGGTACTTGAGATGAAGGGCCCAGCGGAGCGGTGGAGAGACGGCGGTGCCCGGCGGTGCCCAGCGGAGCGGTGCTTGACTTGAAGGGCCCAGCGGAGCGGTGCAGAGACGGCGGTGCCCAGCGGAGCGGTGCTTGAGATGAAGGGCCCAGTGGAGCGGTGCAGAGACGGCGGTGCACAGCGGAGCGGTGCTTGAGATGAAGGGCCCAGCGGAGCGGTGCAGAGACGGCGGTGCCCAGCAGAGCGGTGCTTGAGATGAAGGGCCCTGTTCAGCGGTTCTTGAGACGGCGGTGCCCTGTTCAGCGGTTCTTGAGACGCCGGTGCCCCGTTCAGCGGTGCTTGACTTGAAGGGCCCTGTTCAGCGGTTCTTGAGACGGCAGTGCCCCATTCAGCGGTTCTTGACTTGAAGGGCCCTGTTCAGCGGTTCTTGACTTGAAGGGCCCTGTTCAGCGGTGCTTGACTTGAAGGGCCCTGTTCAGCGGTTCTTGACTGGAAGGGCCCTGTTCAGCGGTTCTTGACTTGAAGGGCCCTGTTCAGCGGTTCTTGAGACGGCAGTGCCCTGTTCAGCGGTTCTTGAGACGGCGGTGCCCCGTTCAGCGGTGCTTGACTTGAAGGGCCCTGTTCAGCGGTGCTTGACTTGAAGGGCCCTGTTCAGCGGTTCTTGACTTGAAGGGCCCTGTTCAGCAGTTCTTGAGATGGCGGTGCCCTGTTCAACGGTTCTTGAGACGGCGGTGCCCCGTTCAGCGGTGCTTGACTTGAAGGGCCCTGTTCAGCGGTGCTTGACTTGAAGGGCCCTGTTCAGCGGTGCTTGACTTGAAGGGCCCTGTTCAGCGGTTCTTGAGATGGCGGTGCCCTGTTCAGCGGTTCTTGAGACGGCGGTGCCCCGTTCAGCGGTGCTTGACTTGAAGGGCCCTGTTCAGCGGTTCTTGACTTGAAGGGCCCTGTTCAGCGGTGCTTGACTTGAAGGGCCCCGTTCAGCGGTGCTTGACTTGAAGGGCCCTGTTCAGCGGTTCTTGACTTGAAGGGCCCTGTTCAGCGTTTCTTGAGACGGCGGTGCCCCATTCAGCGGTGCTTGACTTGAAGGGCCCTGTTCAGCGGTGCTTGACTTGAATGGCCCTGCTCAGCGGTGCTTGACTTGAAGGGCCCTGTTCAGCGGTGCTTGAGATGAGTGTCCAGATCAGCAAATGCGGCCATGCCATGGATTTCACTCGCCACCTGACATGTGGCTGCCGGGGCCTTCCTGCCCCTCTGTCTTTTTGCTTGCGGGGGCCTCCTGTGTTGCCGCCCCGGGCCTGTGGGTGTCCTCCTGCACACCTGGAAAGGGGCTGGTGGGGCCCTCCTGGGCAGCTGGCCTGCTGCCGGACTTGTCAGACTTGCTGCCCTTGCCACCCTTCCCTGCTCGTCTGTGGCCCTTTCCTCCCTTTGGCGGTGTGCCAGGTGGCACACCACTTCCTGACGGAGCCAGGGTAGAGATTTTGGAGCCTGCTGTCTTTGGCCTCTCGCGCTGGGCACTGGCTTTCTTTGCTTATTTTTCAGGTGGTGGGCTGGCCTTCTCTTTGCTCCTAGCCGAACTAGCTGGCCTTGAAGGTGGTGGACTCCAAAGTCCTTGGACTATTGTCTTTGTAGGTCCGGGTTTTGTGGTGGCTGAGGTGCTGATTGGAGTCTTATGAGATGGACGGGGTGGGTTAGTTGTTGGAAAGAGGTCAAGTTTGGAAAGGAAAAGCAATTTAGAAAGAGAGGGACGGGTAGCTGGAGGGGGTTTGGGAGTGGAGGAAGAGGATGTGGTTGTAGGAGAGTCAAGTCTGGTGTCTTTGGGTGCAGGTGCTGGAGGCTGTCGTGAGGTGGATGGCTGTTGGGTGGGTGGCTGCCTGCGTTTGTGTGGTTTGGAAGAGGGGGTGACAGATACACTGGGAGAGGACACAGGGGACGTGTGAATGGTAGTGGGGGTGGTGACTGCACGTGTGCGGAGTGTTCTGGTGGGTGTGCTGGTGATGGACGTAGTGGCTGAAGATGTTGTGCATGCAAGTGTGAGTGGAGACGTCACAGGGAGGGAGGAGGGAGACAAGGAGGAGGGGGACACAGAGGAGGCAGTGGCTGTTGGTATGTCTGCATGTGGATGTTGCTTGTGTGAATGCTTGTGTGATGTGTGGTGCTTATGTCTGGATGAGCTTCCCTTGGGTGTTGAGGTGTGTGCAGGCTGGTCTGTAGGTGTGTCTGGGATAGGCAGAGGTACAGGGGAGTGGGACTGGGTGGAGGAAGTTGGAGGGGGGAGGCAGGAGACAGGGACAATGGCTGCCGTCAGTGCTTAGGCCAGAGCGTTAAACGATCGCTGATGGGCAGCCTGACCAGAATGAATGCCCTCCAAGTATGCATTACTCCGGTGCACCTCCCTTTCTACACCCTGGATGACATTCAAAAGGGTAGACTGCCCAACAATGAGCGTCCTCAGGAGGTCAATGACCTCCTCAATGAGGGCAGCAGGGGTGACTGGGGCAGGGCCTGAGGTGCCTGGGGCGAAGGAGATGCCCACCTTCCTGGGTGAGCGGGCACGGGGAGAACACTGAGGAGCTGCTGGGAGGGCGGCAATGGTAGGGGGGGGTGGCGGCTGTACCTGTTGGTGCGGGGGGCACGGATGTTGCCACCACCACAAGGGAGCTTCCTTCCGAGGACGAGTCTGTGTTGCTGGTGTCACCACGTGTCCCCGCTGTGGAGCTCCCCTCGCCCTCCGTCCCACTGGTGCTAATGCACACATGAACAAGAAAAGAAAAAAAATAAGGGGGGTGGAGAGAAATAAAGACATTTTGAGTGCATGCATTGGCGACACCGTTGGCGGAGAGGACAGACACAGAAGCCCCCTGCACTACGCCGCGCACTTGGGGTACACTACTCAATCCGTGGGACATGGCCTACAAGCCTATGGACGACAGCTCCACACATAGTTGACACAGGGACATGATTAGCTGTACTAGGCAACCTACAGAGATGTGGGGCGGGGCCACAGGGCCATGCCTTACGGAGGGGCCTAGCCTACAGAAATTGCCCTGGCCTAGGGATACCCACAGCCCTCCTCCCCCACCCAGACACCTCCACTGCGCGCAAAGTCAGCAGAATGTGCTTGTACTCACCCCCTTGTGTCTGCTGTGATGTCCTCATGCGCCCATCCAAATGGGGGTAGGCCACCGCCAGGATCCGGAACATCAGGGGGGTCAAAGTACGACTGGCACCCCTCCTACGTTGGGAGGCCATCCCCAGCTGAGCCTCCGCCGTCTTCCTGCTCCAGCGGCGGATGTCCTCCCACCTCTTCCGGCAGTGGGTGCCCCGTCTGTTGTGGACACCCAGGGTCCGGACCTCCTTGGCGATGGCACGCCAAATGTCGATTTTCTGATGGGCGCTGACCTATGTGACATGTACAGGGGGAGAAACAAATCATCACCTTCTGCATGCTCAATGTGAGTGCCCCCCCATCCTCACCCTTGCCATGTGGCACATGCTCTCATCTGTCGTTTGATGCATGCCTCAATCGCTCCCCTCCCCACCATCTTTCATTCACCACACTCAACACAGGCATTGCCCACAAAGCATGGTCCCAGTATACTTACCTGTTGGTCTGGAGGACCGTAGAGTAGGGCATACTGGGGGAGGACCCCATCCACGAGTTTCTCCAATTCTTCAGAAGTGAAGGCAGGGGCCCTTTCCCCAGTCGCAGCAGCCATTGTCTCTTCCAGACCGAGGTCACAGCAGCACTTGCAGTATAGGTCCTCTCCTGTGGATGATCAGGTATCGAGTGATTAAGCAGATAGAAAATGGCGGTCACGCCCGCGGCGGTGCGTACCGCGGCGGTGCGTACAGCGACTGCCGGCGCACATCGTCATTGGCTCCTGAAACCCATAGGGTTCAATGTTAACCAATGCGGTTTTGCGCCGCGGTCTTCGACCGCCTACCGCCACGGTGTGCCACGCCAGCGCATTGACCTCACATCCCACTGTCGCACTTCACAGGTCAGGCAGCCGCCATTTCAAGGGCCCACATGGCTTAATTTCTACTGCGTCACACATACCTAGGCCTTGCATCATCACTCATACAAGCCATTCAATGCATTGAGAATCGTGTACTGTGCAAGCTGTGGGAACGCACCTGTGGGTTGATTGACTCTGTGCTCCATGTTATCCTTCCTAGGCACCGTCCGCTGGGACTTGCGAGGAGATGGATGAATCTTCCTGTGTACAGACCGCTGGTGGACCTGTCGACAATGGAAGAAAGACATGTCATACTGACATACAGGCTTGACCGAGCCACTATACAGGAACTGTGTGCCCAGCTGGAGCCAGACCTGATGTCACCCATCCGCCAACCCACAGGGATCCCCCCTCTAGTGCAGGTTCTGTCAGTACTCCATTTTTGGCAAGTGGGTCATTTCAAACAACAGTGGCCATTTCATCAGGGATGTCTCAGCCTAAATGTGTTGTCCAGAGTGTTGTCTGCCCTGCTGAAATACATGCAGAGCTACATTGTTTTCCCTGAGGTGGGCGATTTGGCTACAGTGAAGGGTGATTTCTATGCGCTTGGACATATTCCCAACATCATTGGTGCAATTGATGGGACACATGTTGCTTTGGTCCCCCTTCCAGCAGGAGTGAACAGGTGTACAGGAACAGAAAAATGAATCATTCCATGAATGTCCAGGTGGTCTGTTTGGCTGACCAGTACAATTCCCATGTAAATGCCAAGTTCCCTGGGTCAGTGCATGACGCGTACATCATGCGAAATAGCAGCATCCCTTACGTGATGGAACAACTTCAGAGACACCGTGTTTGGCTAATTGGTGACTCTGGTTACCCCAACCTGTCGTGGCTACTGACCCCAGTGAGGAATCCCAGGACAAGGGCAGAGGAACGGTACAATGAGGCCCATGGGCGTACTAGGAGGGTGATCGAACGGACCTTCGGCCTCCTGAAGGCCAGGTTTAGGTGCCTCCATATGACAGGTGGATCCCTAATGTACTCACCAAAGAAGGTGTGCCATATCATCGTGGCCTGCTGTATGCTTCACAACCTGGCTTTGCAACGCCAGGTGCCTTTCCTGCAGGAGGATGGTCCAGATGGTGGTGTTGTGGCAGCTGTGGAGCCTGCGGAGAGTGAAGAGGAGGAAGACGAAGAGGACGACACAGACAACAGGAACACAGTAATATAGCAGTATTTTCAATGACACACAGGTAAGAATCAACACCGGCATTTTACATTTACTTAAAGTCTCCTGCCTCTCTACTGTCTGAGTTTCCCCGCAGTGTATGTTAACTGAGTTGTGACTTTCCCTTCCAATTTCAGAGATGTGGGCCCCACTCCGTGACCTCTGATTTGTTTCCCCATAGACTACAGCTGTTTGACAGTGGTATGTTGTCATCACAATGTAACTGGACATTTTGGCACGGTTATGTGTAATACATTTGTTCAAAAATACAGGCAGACTCCAGATTATTTTTGTGCAATAAGTGTGTTTATTAAAGTGCTCAATTTTGGGAAATGGTTGAAATTCGGTGATGGGTGATGGTGGAGGAATGTCCATGGCAGAGTCCAGATTCTCAGTCTCACAGGTGCATTGTCCATATGCCTGTGGAAGGTGGAGCAGGGGCAGTTTAAGGTTGGACAGGGTGACAATGTGGGACAGTGGGATGACAATCAGGGGGTATCCTTTCCTGGCGGGGGTCTTGGCATCTTACTCTTTCTTCTTCCTAGATCTCACCACCCTCTTGCGGGGTGGTTCTCCTTCTGCAGGGGGTGGGGTTCTGGTGGCCTGTTGTTCTTGTGTCGAGGCCTCCTGTCCACTAGCGCCGGCGGAGGTGGTAGCCTGTTCTTGGTCCATGCTAGTGACAGGGGCCCTTTGTGGTGCCACATGGTCCCGCAATGTGGTGACAATCTGATTGAGAGCCACAACGATGGTGCCCATTGCGGAACTGATGTTTCTGAGTTCTTCCCTGAACCCCATAAACTGTTCCTCCTGCAGTACCTGGATCTCCTGGAACCTGGCCAGGACCGTCGCCATCGTCTCCTGGGAGTGGTGGTATGCTCCCATGATGGAGGATAGGGCCTCGTGGAGAGTGGGTTCCCTGGGCCTGTCCCCCCCGTCGCACAGCAGCCCTCCCAGTTCCCCTGTTTCCCTGGGCCTCTGTCCCCTGGACCGTGTGCCCACTACCACTGTCCCCAGGTCCCTGTTGTTGTTGGGGTGGTGGGTTAACCTGGGTGCCCTGTAGTGGTGGACACACCGCTGATTGACGTGTCCTGGAGACAGAGGCATGGGCCCGCTGGGTGGGTGCTGTGCTGGTGTTCCCAGAGGGGGGTAGGTCTGCTGTGGCCTGTGGCTGTCTGAGGGGAACCGACTGTCCCGAGGTCCCCGATGGGCCGGGCTGGTCATCTGGGTCCAGGGAGACAGAGCTGCTGTCATCACTGGGGGCCTCTTCTGGGGGTGGAATGTACATTTCTGGACCCTCCTGGGCGGTGTCGTGGCGTTCGGGTCCTGCAGGGGTATAAGAGTATGGTTATTGCTTCTGTGTGTGCCATAGCGTGCAATGGGTGGGTGCCCGTGTACCCCAGTGCTGGCATTCCCTTGTGGGGGCTGTTGTGACAGTGGTTTGGGGGGGGGATGGGTATGTGCAGTGGGCATACTTAGGTGATGGGTGTCCATGGTTTGTGGTCGCATGCAGGGCTTGGTGTTGGGATGGGTCGGTTGTGATGGTGAGGCATTAGCAAGGAGGATGTGTGATGGGGGTGGGGGGGAGGGTGGGGGTATGAGTTGGCATGCTGGTGGGTGGGGGGGATGAAGTAGTTGAGATTAGACTTACCAGAGTCCATTCCTCCGCCTACTCCTGCGAGGCCCTCAGGATGCAGGATCACCAAGACCTGTTCCTCCCATGTTGTAAATTCTGGGGGTTGAGGTGGGGGTCCGACGCCAGTCCGCTTCAGCGCGATGTTGTGTCTGGATACCATGGAACGCACCTTCCCCCGTAGGTCGTTCCACCGCTTCCTGATGTCGTCCCGATTTCGTGGATGCTGTCCCACAGCGTTGACCCTGTCCACTATTCTTTGCCATAGCTCCATCTTCCTGGCAATGGTGGTGTGCTGCACCTGTGTCCCGAAGAGCTGGGGCTCTACCCGAACTATTTCCTCCACCATGACCCTGAGTTCAGCGTCTGAAAACCTGGGGTGTCTTTGGGGTCCCATGGGGTGGTGTGGATGAGGTGTGGGGTGGTGTTTGTGGTGATGAGTGTGGTGAGTGTGGTGGTGTGTGGTGTTTTGTGCGTGGATGTTATGTAAGTGATGGTGTTAAGTGCCTGTGAATGCTCTGTACTAGCTGGTGGTGTCTCTCTCTGGCCTTAGTCAATAAATTGTGGTTGTAGGGGTTTGTGGGTGATGTGGGTGGGTGTTTTATATTGTATTGAGTGTGTGGGAGTGGTGTTTGTATGTGTATCAGGTGTGTGTATTTCAAATTGTCCAATGTGGCTGTGTTTTGGAGCTGTGTGTGTATTTTGACCGCGGCGGTGTGTACCGCCAATGGAATAGCGCGGTTGAAAGACCGCCACGTGGATTCGTGGGTCGGAATGGCATGGGCGTATTTCTGTTGGCGTGACAGTGGAGGTTTGGTCATCGCCAGTTTATCGCTGGCCGTTGGTGTGGCGGACTTTTGTGGATGTCGGGTTTTTGGAGGTTTGCCTGTTGCGGGTCAGAATGACCGTGGCGGTTTCCCGCGACCGCGGCGGTGTTATGGCGGTCTTCTGACCGGCGGTAAGTGCCTTTTACCGCCTAGGTCAGAATGACCACCTCAGTCTCCGAACCATGGTCAGAGGAAGATTTGAAAAGCAAACCAACAACCTGCTGAACAATCAATCTGTGGTTAGTCACAATCCTTACTAATAAAAGTAAAATAACAATAACCAACACTGTGTAAAATAAGTAATAAGCAAATTGTGGCTTTATCCAGCAGAAAGTAAAACTACTGACATATAGTAATCAGGAAGGGAAAGTCAATCAATACAAAGCACACAAAGAACTATATACTCAAAAACGATACCACTCACTTGCCAAAGACAGCAAGACCGAGGATCAACTGCACCTACTCTGCACAGACACAGCAAGCGCCAAAGAAGTCCCACTGGAAAGAAAAAAATACACATTACACATATCACAAGCCAGTATAGAATGTGCACAAATCAATACTTTACTTTGAAAGACAATCACAAAAAAAGCTAAAGATTCAAACATTAGTACAGCAGTAAGGAAATATACAAACAGGCATCATCTTAGCTTAGTTTCATGTTTTACATTTTACACGTTTTAACTGCCTTCACAGTTTAGCAATGACATTTTACACACTTTACGCTTGCACAGTATAATTCCAAGAATACATTGCACATGCTGCTTGTTTTTAGTTAGCCTTTCTTGATGTATAATCTGTATACCCTGTTCAAAGCTAATAATACAGTACAAGATATCCTAGTTCTTGTGTTGCTCGTTCGGAGACAGCTTCTAACATCTAGTCATATCATTGCATCAGAGCTGTGCCTCTAACACAGTGTGGCTTTGATTATATAAACCATGCGCTGACCCAGAATAGTCAGAGGAGCTCTCCAACCATTACTGTCCTGGAATGATTGCTATGTTCAACATGCAGCTCTGCTGATGACGATCTTTCACCTTACAGAGGAGTATTGTTAACGTCACTCTAGACTGGCAGCCTGGCTCAACTTTAAAGGCATGGGTGTCTTAGGCTATCCCATTTGATCGGGCACAGGCAGAGAGTACACTTGCTTTGCTATCAGACTTAGATAGAGCTAGTTAGGACTATAAATATGTAAATCCAAGATTACCATGGCTGGACTGTTTATCCTTTTCACCATGCTAGTAACTCTGGTTATTATGCTTTGTTTCCTCTGTTTAATAATCACAGCTCTTCACTGTATGCAAGAATACGATTATTTCAATAAGTGTATTGAAAACTTTCATTTGTATCTTTCTGTGTTTACCCTGAGCATGAATGAGTAAACAACACAAGGGGTAAGATCTGTTTCCGCGACTTCCTTGAGAGTCAGAGTATCATGTTCAAGGTTGCTGTAACCATCTGTTACCCTAGGACGTTTGAGGGTTCAGGTGAGGCTCTGTGAGCTAGCTAGAAATCGGATCTACATATTCTGACGATATAGATGGCCTTAGTCCTCCTAAAAACAGCCGACTTGCCCTCTGGGGCGAAACGAAAAAGAAATGGCTCCTCAAGGGGAGTGACCCTTGCCCAAGGGATCACTCTCCTTCAAAACAATTTCCCTGGTAACTTCTGGTTTCCTTCTCCTCATCCCCAGAGAGCAGATTGACATAAGTATGGCTGATCTGCCCTCTGGGGAGGCGGAATAGCAAAAATATACACCCCAACTCAAAGTTCCTTCCTATCTAGTGGCTTCTGCCCCCCTAGAGGGAACATTGGCCTGAAAATGTCCAACCTGTCCTTCGGCGGAGAGGAAAAAAAAAACAATGGTTCCCAAGGGGTCACTCCCCACAATACAAAACAAAATAGATTGGTGTCTAGTGGTTTTCACCCCCCCCCCAAGAGGGCAGATCAGCCTACAAACAGCCAATCTGCCATCTGGAGGGGGTGGAATTCCCCCCCCCCCAAAAAAAATTATCCCCTTGGGGTCTCTCCCCACAATTAATTTTAAATTAATCCCTGGCATCGAGTTGGTTTTGACCCCCCAGGGGACAGCTTGGCTGACCAAATGGCCAAACAAGCCCCCGGTGGGGGCGATACATGGAACAATGAGGAGCGACCCTTATTCAAGATGCCACTCCTCCAACAAAGAAATATGCTCTAGTGGTCTAGGGTTGTGGATTCATGCTCCACGATCGCAGACATCTGTGATCATGGAGCAGGAATCCAGTATAGACCCCCTGTGTCTGTCCTGTAAAAAGACACCGTAGAAGGACTCACTTTCTCTCTAGATGCGCAGGAAGCAAATGGTTTCCAGCGTGTCTCTGTCAGTATTTGAAGGGGTCAGCGCGCTGCTCACATGCTGACGTCATCAGATCACCTGGTGGTTTGGGTGGCAGCAGAAGCCAAAACCTATGAAGTAGTGTTGCGAGAAGGTTCGTGGGGGGACTAACAGTGCTTCGGACATGGGTCGGTGCCCGGACAGCCTGAAGCCATCCTCAGTACATGCCCACTGTGGCTGAGGATGCCTGCTGCACCCAAATTAGTGTCTCCTTAGCAAAGGCTGAGAACGTGGTGTAAACTCCTTGACCCTTCCAGTGCTTGCACAGGACAGGCCCTTCTGTAGCACTCAAGTGAGTCTCTTTCAATATCGCTTTATAGACTCATTGTCGACACAGGTAAGCTTGCACTTTGTAAAGCTTAACTTTGGTATTCAAGCCCTACACATTCCAGGAGAGAAGTTTGTATGCATCACGTTATCCCCCATAAGCAAGCATGACTGCCCAACAAGAACCTTCCAGGTAGTGCAGCAGCAGGCAGTAGCATTGTCCCCACAGCTAATAGAGATTGAAGAGAGAGCAGACATCTGCCAGACCCCAACCAAAAAAGGAAACAAAAAAACAGCCCAACTCCCCCTCCGCAGGAAAGCAAGTTAACATCTACCCATCCAAACTAAGATACTCAACCAAACAAACCAATAGGCCAAGGATTCCCCAACACCACTTCCTATTGGGTGTCAGAAGCAGGCCACAGTTCTCGCCAAGAGGCGGGAGCCCTGGCACAGCAGCCCTACACCCGGCCATGTAGGAAGCAGGAAAGTGCACTTCCCCAACATAAGGGTTCCCCCAGGCAGACTTAAGGATAGCCAAAACATATAAAGGAAACAGAGTATCCCCCACAAGCCCCTTCCAAGTGTACCATTGAAACCAACGGATCAGTGGATACCATCAGCAGTCTGCAGGGTGATCTGAGGCAAAGGCTCTAGACAGTGTCCAGCGTGGAATTTTTCTCAGAGTCTGTGTCCGAATCACCTGACACATCTCCAGTCACTGGCAGGCATCGCTCAGAGTCTGAGTTTGTGTGTTCAGCAGCTGCCTCTTCTACGCTCCCCTGGTCATGCTGCACAGTGGGAGTGCCACCCCGTGACCGCCTGGTCTGGGGCTGTGTCAGCTCAACCCAGTCCCACACCTAACTCCGACCCAAGATGAATTGGTTCCCTGGGCAGTGACAACTCGCAGTTGTGCAGAGTACATCATAGTGTATTTGATATCCAAGTCTCTGAGTTTCCACTTGGCCTCTAGGAACAAGGCCTTCTGCATCAGGACAGCCAAGGGAAAATCAAGGAAAATCATCACCCTGCCGTTGTCAACACACAATTCCTCCAGGTTTAGGGCACACTTTAGGATGTGTTCTCAGAAGTGCAAAAGGCACACAAGACAATAGGATGAGGCGCACCCCCAATGGGTGGTGGGTGGCCAGCAACCAGTGTGCCCTTTCCAAGGCAAAGAAAGAGGACAGGCCCTCCGAGGCTGCCACTTGTTGAAGCCTGCCCTCAAGGAAAGCAACCATGTCCACCCCTTCCATTTTTTCGGGCATTCCCACCACTCGGATAGTATTCCTGAGGGCACGAACTTCAGAGTCTTCTTCAGTGTCCCAGGAAGTGGACACTCTCAAGGACATCTTCCATCTGAGTCCTCAAATCCCCAGCTGTTGGGACCACCAACTGCAGTGTAAGTTATGTAGCTGTGATGCACTCAGCTAATTTATGATGGCCTGCTGTGAGCAGGCTCCGGTCTGCCACTACTGTGTCAATTTTGTGTTCCAGGGTTTCTTTCAAGTCTCTAATACCCAGCAGAATAGAGTCCAACTTGTCGTGTGGAACCTACACCAATCCTGCTGGTGTTCTAGTCTCACTTCCGGATGTGGGAGTAGACACCTGCAATCCCTCTAGGCCTAATTAGTAAGTCTTTTCCGGGGTCACAAACAGCTCACCACCCAGTGTAAGTCTACCAGCTACCTCCCACTGCAAATGGGACAAAGCCAGGGTCGCAAAGGGATGTCACATGAAGCAGGAGGTGACACTCTAGATATCAGGCCACTATGGGGCACCCCTACAGCGGCACCCAGGAAGTAGACAGGGTTCACAGGCAATACGAGCGGAAAGGAGTGGTAGGTTTCAATAGGAATAACAGGTCAGATTACAGATCCGGCAGGCCACCAGTCAGTGGTTGCCCCCACATTCACACACAGCTGGGGCCCACCTTGTCCCACCCTCAAGCATGTTACCAGTTCCATAAATAAAAAGGGGTGGGCCATTACAGCACCCACACCTAGGTATGCATGTTTTGTGGATCAGCATCGCTCCTGCCTCATCTCACCCTCACAAACCTCCCAGAGTTCCACGCCATCGCTAACATCTTTGGGGACCAAATGTTGTGCGCCCCACAGGCCACTGAAGGAGTCATTGCTGTTGCGTGTGAAGCCAGAGGGTCTGTGTGATGCTCAAAATGTAGGGCGGACAGATACCTTGGTGTGGATATTGTCCTCCACACCAACGACAGACTTTTGGACCTGTTGGTGCCTTGACGCATGTCTTCTTCTTGTCCATGTTGGGATTAGCGATGGAAATGACAGGCTCAGTCTTGACAGGCTGTTGCAAGGCCGCTTCCATGTGTGCGGCGTGTGCCTTAGAGAGTTCTTTGGCTCGGCCAAGGGTCAGTATGTTCGTCATTGACATTCCGGGCTTGAAGGATGTTCCCTCTCAGTTTAGCTGATGAGCAGCCTTGGATAAACTGTGAACGGATTTCATCCTGGGCATCTGGTAGGGTGCAGGTGCTGGCCAGTTCCCGAAGATGGGCATATAAAGCATCAACTGACCCCTCGGGTTGTTGTCCCGCTTGCCCCAGTAGGAACCGTTCGCAGTCTGGGTTAGCAAGTGGTTCAAAATGGGCCATCAGGGCATTCTTTAATGTAGTGTAGGGGAAAGGGGGCCCTTCTGCTATTTATTTGGAAATGTTGTGAATCGCTGGGCCGTCCAGGTGCAGGAACTCTGGACGTCGTCTGTCGTTTTCCAACACCATCGCAGCGAAAAATGTTTCTAGGCGGCTCACCCACTCTTTCCATTTAGCTGCCTGCGACGATGGAGGGCTGTCACATGTGAATTGTTCGAGAGCCGGAATGGAAGTCATCAATGGTCCAGGTTGCATGGTGACAAAAAGAGACTGAAAATCAGGATGGTTGCAGGGTCCGTGTGTCTTACTCCTTTGTGACACAGGCAGTCAAAAATGTCCCTTCTTCTGAGAGGAATTCTGGGCAAAGGGCACAGCGGCAGGCAAAACACGCCCCTGACTGATGAGAGAGTGTTTTGGAAACAGCAGCTAGAGACATGAATGCAGGATTACTGTGTTGGAGGTAGCTGGAGCATGGCCCTGGTAACACCACATTTGGAGGAAACGTCTGTAATGTGTAGGCCAGAGACTCACCAGATCTAAGAAGGATTGTGGGCTGAGTGGCTGGTGTGCAGTAGCTCCCAGAGGCACTCTGAGTTCGATTGCCATCTTTCTGAGAAGAAGAATGAGCTGGGCTTGCGCAGTGGCTGGGGCTGCATGTGACATCCAGGGTTAGATGGGCATCGACAAATGACGTGATGGCTGCCCAATGAGGAGGTTCCCCGGGGTCACTGGAGCAGGCAGCATGGGGCACAGGGAAAAACCTTCCTGGGAGCAGACGGTGTGGTCCAGCTGCCAACAAGCCCTGAGGTGAGGTGCACTGCAGTAGAGGCTGTGATAAGCGGTGCACAACGGCAACGGTGACCGCAAGGAGCAGGAAAGTGCATTTTGGGCAAAGGCGCACGTGGAGGCGGTAACCCTCGTCGCCAAAGTTGAGGGTGATGCCAAAATGGAGGCCACAGGGCACACATGCTTGCGAGAACTGTAGGATGCCACAGCACAAACTAACTCATACCACCTTGTTGCTTTCTCTGCTGGGCTGATGGTCGCCCATCGTCTTTTATTACTTCACATCGACAAGTCACCCAACGTGACCATGTTTTCTTTTTTAGAGCATCAAAGTCATCAACACCCCTAGAGGGTGTTTGCCAATGGGCTGACCTGAGATCGCCGGTCTCACAACATAACAACTGCTCTGGGGACCATGCATTTCACCTCATTTCAGTGCGGGTGCAGACACCATGGCCCCCACGTGCCTCCTTCAAGAACTCCACAACTGTGATGGATGTCACAGGCCGCTCTCCAGTGAGTGCAAGAGTCTTTACGTTACTCTCCCCCCACCGTCCTCAAGGAGCACAGGCCGCAGTTCGGAGGAGATCAGGTCAGGACAGTTGCAGCCGGGCCCAAGTTGCAAGAAAAGCTCTCCTCAGGTCCTTTTAGGAGCTGGTGGGCTCACAGGGCACCACTAAGCATTGCCAAAAGCCCTTCGCCTGTGGTGCAAATACACGTCTGGATGGGGACGGAAGTGGGAGTCCTGCTGGGAGCTCCTGCAGGACTTGTCACACTCAATCAGTATTATGCCACACCAACATACTTTCTGACTGTGTTAATATTGTTTGTTGTACAGCATAAAACCTTCCAAAGTACAAAAGTACAAGTTTTGTACTTGCATGCAGTAGCCTGTTCTTGTCCTTTGACCTCATCCCAGTCTGTTCAAACTGGTTCCTGTCATTTGCTTCTGTATTGCCCTTCTCCAGCCTCCAGAATTGCCTTATCCCTGCAGGGAGTAAGCTTTCCCTGTTAGTTATTCTTGACCCATTCTCAGCAGGGATCCTGAAAGGAACTGGGGAATGTATGATATTTGACTTTATAGCCGTGAAGACGACTATATTCAGGCTTCCGTATTATTTCTATGCATGCCCATTTTTGTTTTTTGGTGATTTTAATTTAAATAATTGTTTTGGATTAATAAATCTACCCAATTTTTTTAAAGTATTTTTATTTTAGTTTGTATTTTTTTCATAAATTATTTTCATTTTTTAAAGCGATATTGAGCTTCAAATTCTCTTCATGTATTATTTTATTTGGCCTAGATGAGAAATTTTAAAGATACTGTTTTGCAACAAGATATATGTTTATTTTTCGTTTAATTGAAATTAGGAATGAACCTTTGGGCTTATTTAAATTACATTGCACTTACCAAATTCGCCGCCTTCTCTCCCCTTCATTAATTCAAACCCGTAGGTAATGGCATGCAAGAACCTTGCGCTTATGACATGTAGTAAATGATGGGGGGTTGTTGCATAGCTTTTTTTGTAACAGTCCGAAAGTGAATAGAAGCTTGTTCATCATCACTCTTCTAAATTAGAGGTGCTCTTTAAAGGTTAGTTGAGAATCCATGCTTACACTAAGGTACTTGCATGACTTGACCAGTTCCAACACATGGCTGTTTACCAACCATGGGCCAGATGTACCATCACGGCCCATTGCGATTCGGTAATAGCGATTTTTAAGAAATCGCTATTACCGACTCGCAAAGGGCCATGTATCACATTTGCGAATCGGTAATAGCGATTTCTTAAAAATCGCAAATGCTATTACCGAATCGCAAATTGCAATACCGGCCCCATTCACAGCTATGGGCCTGTTGGGCCATAGCTGCGAATTTTTTGCATTTCCAAAATTGAACCAGAAATCGCAACTTTGGAAATGCAACTCCAAAATGTTTTTTTTGAACATGTAAGGTACACACATGCCAAAAGGGCATGTGTGCTTTACATGTTCAATTTAAAAATGCAGTTACCACCTGGTTGCATTTCATGGTATTTTGCAAGTGCAAAATGCCATTTTTGGAAAAATCGCAATTTGCGATTTATTCCAGCATAGCCTTGCGACCTGGAAATTGCGAATCTCAAATTGCAACTCGCAATTTCCAGGTCGCAACGCAAGAAATCGCAATTTTAGCGATTTCTTATTTGTGGTCTGCAAATGCATTTCATGCATCGCAGACCACTGTTTTGCACTCGCAAACGACCGAATTTACCGATTCGCACCGTTTGCGAGTGCAAAACTTTTTAATACATCTGGCGCCATATGCACAAGATCTTTGTTTTAGAAGAGGAATTCGAGAAGCACACCAGTTTGGCCTTGTTTTGATTTAATTTCAGATGCTGTTTTTGCCTCCATTCCACCAGTTGATTAACGAGGCGTTGCCGACCAATCAATGTTTGACTGAGCAAGATGATGTCGTCAGCATATTGACGGTTTCACAGTTGTTCCTGGGCAAGCTTGAGGAGGTCCCTCGTCACTTGGGCCAGATGACTGTCAAGGTCGAACATATAGGGGGTCATTCCGACCCTGGCGGTCCATGACCGCCAGGGCCGGGGACCACGGAAGCACCTCCAACAGGCTGGCGGTGCTTTCATGGCCATTCTGACCGCGGCGGTAAAGCCGCGGTCAGAAAAGGGGAACCGGCGGTTTCCCGCCGGTTTACCCCTGGCCCAGGGAATCCTCCATGGCGGCGCTGCTTGCAGCGCCGCCATGGGGATTCCGACCCCCTTCCCACCATCCTGTTCCTGGCGGTTTTTACCGCCAGGAACAGGATGGCGGAAAAGGGATGTCGTAGGGCCCCTGGGGGCCCCTGCACTGCCCATGCCACTGGCATCGCAGCCTAACAGGGCCCCATAAAGATTTTCCCCCCATAAAGATTTTCCCCCATAAAGATTTTCCCCCATAAAGATTTTCAGTGTCTGCTTTGCAGACACTGAAAATCGCGACAGGTGCCACTGCACCCGTCGCACCCCTGCAACTCCGCCAACTCCATTCGGAGCCGGCTTCCTCGTTGCAGGGTCTTTCCCGCTGGGCCGGCGGGCGGCCAGAAAGCCAGAATGGCCGCCGCGGTCTTTTGACCACGGTGCGGTCATTCGGCGGTGACCGCATGGCGGGCGGCGACCACCGCCCGCCGCGGTCAGAATGACCGCCATAGATATTAAATAAGCAGGGAGCCAAAACACACCTCCGCTTCAAGACTATTTTGGTGCTAATCTTGCATGTGATTCTCTGGCTGTCTCTGACCTTGATTTGTACCCAAGTGTCGGTATTTAAGTTGATGATTGCATCCAATAATTTGGTGGCACTCGCAAGTGAGCCATATTTTCCCAAAGACACCCTGGTGGACCCTTATCAAAGGCCAACTTCAAATCAATGAAGCAGACATAGGGGTTTAGCTTTTTTTTCTTTGCCTTTTCTGCAAGGAAAGTGACAACCGGCAGATCTGTTATTGTAATCCATGCCTGCTCTGTAGTTGTTCTGGGTTTTTGGGATGATATTTGCCTTGTTGATCCAAGCCTCCGGGGCTAGCAACAGCTGTGAGGTGCAGAGCGTTGCTTCCACATCAATAAGCAAAATTAGTCTGCACTGCACTGAATGACAGCAGCAGCATCAAATGGACAGGAGAATGGACAGATGACTTCTGACCAACCTCGACCCTCAAAGGGGCCCTGCAACTGTAGCCCATATCAATGCGCATAGGCTGCACTGCTGTGTGCCAAGACAGAGAGCAAAATTGAAAGTTAAATTAATTAAACAAATTAAAAAGTGACCACCACTAATGCGGCCCGCATTAAAAATTCTCTCTCGCTTGATGGAAGGGTGGAAGCCGGACCGGGACCTAGGCCAGCCTCTTCCACACCGAGTCCCGGCTCAACCCTCAGCGGTGACTGCTAATGCTGCACCACGCCCTGACAGCACGAGATCCCTCCGCTCAACTGCAGCAACTCTTGCAGCATCTTCCTCTCATCCTACAGCCCAGAAGCCGAACGGCCATTCAGCTTCCTCCTATGGACACATCCTCAAGCTGGGCAACTTCTGCATGATGGATATATCCACAAACTGGCAGAAAGTTACTAATAGTAAATTTCCTGATGTAAATTCAGCTGTTGTTCCCATGAGCTGGTAGAAACTCGTAATTCTACATCTATGTGAAGATGTCTGCATGGGAAAAGTCAATTCCATTCAAGAAAAGATCTTCACTAAGGTATAGGTGTAGATCGACATGTAAGGAGATTGCACATATAAAATTAACTTTGTAAATAAGTACTGAGGTCTTGTACGATATGAGATAAAGAATCTGTGAGGCCTCTTTTAATCTGGGAAAATGATACTTACCTTAATCTCAGACATATCTGTTGTTCTGTTAGGATAGTCCTTTATACATTTCAGTTGACTATGTTGGTCACCGCTGTGTTCCTTTCTGTAGGGTTGTAAAGGGTTACACTTTCTATGATTTTGTAAGAGTGGCCTCACTTGACATTTTGGGCTGTATACTTGTTTTTAAAAAAAGAAAATGCTTTTAATGATATTTTATATTTATTTTTGGTTACTTTGTATGATTGTTTCTTACAATATATGAATGTATTAGCATTTTTAGATATACCTGTGGGCTTAGGGTACGTTTTGAGCTGAAAAAATGATCTTGTTTATGTTCTCACTGATGTCCAGATGTCAATCAGTGTGGTGACCTGGTGACCGTGTCTAAGGTCTTTGCACTTGGGCTCTTTTGTTTTAAGATTCTGACCATAAACTTTATGCAACATTTTACCTCTACATTTCACAGTTAACTGACGATTCTCTGACACTGCATCAGAAACCTCTGACCCTTAGACAACAGCAGGTTCAAGCACCTCATTCCATCAGGCAGGCCTAAGCAACCAAGATACCAGCATTTTTTAATGAGAGACCAAGCAAGAGAGAAAGAGGACGGGATGGTGGACCCTACTACCAGAAGACACATGGGGACGCGCTTTTGTTTACCTGGGGGTGCGGAGGAGGAGACAGAGATGCTGCACCAAGGGCAGGAGCCCTTTAAATCCCGAATAGCGCTCCCGCCTCGCAGGACGCGCTTTTGTTTACCTGGGGGTGCGGAGGAGGAGACAGAGATGCTGCACCAAGGGCAGGAGCCCTTTAAATCCCGAATAGCGCTCCCGCCTAGCGGGACGCGCGCGGGCGCGCCTGGGCGATGCCCGGGCCAAGGGCGGGCCCGTCCTGTGCCCGTCGGAGACTGGAGGTGGCTGGGCAGGGCCCCCCCTCTTTTATCTGCACCGCGGTAGCAGCAGGTTTGCCAGTGCCTGGTTAATGCTTGGTCGCATCCCCAGTCCCAGGTACCCTTGCTCTTTTTCCTACACTTAGGAGATCCTGGTGGGCTGGATTATCACTTTTTCAACTTCAGTTTTGTTTTTGTTTTTGGGGGCCCCAGTCCTTGGCTCGGACACGCTGTAGCGAATTATGGGGAAGCGCAAGGCAGATGATGTCCCTGCGCCACCCTCTGGCACCAAAAAACACAAGAAACAAGCTGGTCGGAAAACTGACGGCCCCCCTAAGCCCATTAGGAACCGGTTCCAAGCTATTGACTCCTTGTTTGAAGGAGTAGAGGCAATATTGAGGAGTCCATCCATTACCGCTCCTTCTATCCCTGCTACTATGACTATTAGGAAGATCCCTGATTTATTTATCAAGAAACTACGGACACCTTCTTTTTCTGTGGAAGCGGACCTCCATCCCCCTCCTACATCTGAGGTTGCAATCTCCTCGCCGTCAAGGAGGCTTACTTCAAGTGTTGATGGTGCAGAATGTAATCAACTTAGGGACTCTCTGCATTTGGGCTCCAAGTCCAAGTCTGTAGTTTCTAGTGATATTCTCTGTTCCAATAGATTTCAACTCCTATCCACTTCTAGTGAGAGCCCAGGTTGCTCTCCGCCCTTAATTTCCGTGGAACCTGATACAGAGGAATTGGTCTGGCAGGCTCAACACAAGATGACACTTGAACTGGGGATTGTTTCCCAGAAGCTGGACATTTTAAAATCCCTGGTAATGGTTATCCTGGATAAAATTTCTGGACTATGTGAGATGAAGGCATTGTGTAATCGTAAATTGCTTAGCACGAATGACCACCTTCCTGAGTTGATTGGAGGGCCTAACGTGCTAGCTACTTTAGACACTGGGGACAATCTAGTTTCTCACCCCAAATGTCCTAAGCAGGGGGACAAATCTATGAGTGTGGTTACAAATAAAAAGGGGAGTTGCCTTTCTCTATCCGATGGCAACCCCTTCGACACCGGTCGCATGTTTATCCCCGCTCCAACAAATAACGATCCACGTCCTTCCTGTATAAATCCCCTGTCCATGGGAGCCTTGGTTGGGAAGGGTGCACGGGCGCCCGCAAGTCCACCCAGAGTCTCATGCCCAGGTCAATCCAAATTCATTCAGGCGACAGTTCCAAAGGGGAGACACGACCAGAGTGGGAAGGATGCACACATCTATATGACAGGGGTCCCCAGGCTATCTGCTGGGCAGAGAGAGTCTCATGATTCTCTCATTATTAAAGTTGTCTATTGGTTTCGTATCCAGAGGAAATGTTTGTCTGTTATCCGTTCTGATATTTGGGAGGCACGTAGATATGCCCAACCAGACTCAGATTTTGATTACATTTCAATTCTTTTTTTTGATACCTCTATGGTTGATAACCTCATGGCTTTCAACCTACGGACTCATCATCTGACATCTGGTAGAAATATCGGAATTGGCCTCTGCATGTATTCTCCAGGGGGGGAGTTATGAAGGACTGATAGATCTTCCAATACCCATGAGGGAAAGGCTCTGGGTCCACCTAATAGCAATCGATCAGCTTTGACCAAGATTCGTTCCCCCCGGTTATCTGATTTAGATTGACTAAATGACGTCTCTCCCTTAGCGTCCCCCATTTCAGTTGTTATGTCTCATAGAGGAAAACATTTAAGGGTTCTGAACTCAATCATATCTCCGAGAGCTAGACCCACACACGTGCCCTCTGTACTTAATATTTTATCTTTGAATGTGGCTGGAATAAGGAAAAAGACGAGAGATCCTGGATGGGTTAACTTCATCTCCAAACAAGATGTATGCTTTCTTCAGGAAATCTGGGCGGAAGATTTAATATATGTTGAGGGGTTCACAACTTATTTTGTCGCAGCTCAGGCCGCCTCTGGAGGCTTTGGTAGACCTATGGGTGGGCTCATGATTTTAGTGAATAAGAAACTGCAATGCGACCATTCTATATTTCCCCTTAACTCATTAGATCTCATGGGTGTCTGACTTATATTCCACCCTGGTTTCATAGTGACCTTGGTTAACGTGTACGCGAGGTTTGTCCCTCCCAACATGGAATCAAGGGTATTTGCCCAGCTAGTTGAGTATATGGAATCTTTGCATCCTTCTAACCATCTGGTGATAGGGGACGATATAAACTGTTCTTTGTATCCCCGAACCTCGTAGGCAATTTAACAACTGAAGAAGACGACTTCTGGGGTATCCCCCAAGCAAAGGATGATTCTCTTAGCATTGGTTCTTGTGCCGCCACACAGATGGCTTCCCTCTGCCTATGCCATGGTCTCCGGGAATGTAATGGTCGGACTAGATCTGATCTAAACCGTGTCCCCACTTTTAAGCGGGGGTGTTCTTCCAGCACTATTGATTATTTTTTTGTTGACATCAGGCTTTGGTCACACATTCTGGATATGAAGGTTGAATCCCGTCATGACAGCGACCATTACCCCCTATGTCTTACTCTATTTAACAAAGCATTTGGGAAAACTCAACACCTAGAGATCACTGACGTCCCGATCCCTGCCCTAAACTCCAGGCAAACTCGTGTTAGTTGGCCAAAAGTTATATCTAACCCACTTTTGGTTAAACAAATTTATTCCTTTTTTTTACAGTCGTTCTCTGATCTTGAAAATCAAGAGGTCGATAGTCTTCCAATCATGAAAATTCATGTTGAATTGACAAATTTTCTACAGAATGTTTCTTTATAAAGAAACCACTGTGAGACATGCTCCAGATGCCATCCGATCCAGGGAATGGTTCAACAATGACTGCGTCCTTGCTAGGCTCAATCTTAAATTGGCCCTCCGCAAGCATTCACAGGAGGAGATTAGGACCGCTAGAGTCAGCTATACCAAGCCCCTGAATCTAGCGAAGAAAAACTGGGAATTTGAGATCTGGCAGAAGTTGCTGGAGGCAGTCGAAAATCGAGACGAGGGCTCTTTTTGGAGGTTGTTGACTCATAGGCAAAGAGAGGGTAGTGCTATTCCTAATTTCTATATCTAACCTGAAAGATGGGTGGCTCATTTTTCCGAGATTTATGCCTCATCTGTGCAACAGCACCACGAGGCCTATACGGGTGGTAAATGCAGACCTCTTTTTGAGGGTCCCATGGAGGGCATTGTCTTTACAATTGCTGAAACCACAGTAGCTATTAATTCTTTGAAACCTGCTAAGGCTCCTGGTCCCGATAAGATACCGGGGGACCTGTTTAAGTCTGAACCTGTTATTTGGGCGTGGTACATTAACACTTTATCAAATGCCATCGCAGCAGGTAGCCCCATTCCGGACTCGTGGCTTGGACCCGAAATTATCCCTATTCATAAGAAAGGAGATGTGGGACTGCCTGCTAATTACCGCCCGATTAGCCTCATTGATAATCTTCAAAAGATTTTCTCTAAGCAAGTCCTAGACAGGCTAATGGACTGGGTCCAAGCTAACCAAGTCCTATCTCCCCTCCAGGCTGGGTTTCCTTAAAAAATTAGCACTATGGACCAAGTCTTTAGATTTTTTTTGTTACTTTGGAAATACGCTACCCTGGCCAAACAAAACTTGTATGTTGCCTTTGTCGACCTTAAGTCTGCGTTTGATCTTGTTCCAAGGCAGAAATTGTGGGAAGTCTTAAAGAAAATTGGCGTCCCGATGAACTTGGTGCATCTACTCCAAAGATTACACATGAATAGCTATGCTCGAGTAAGATGGGGCAGCCAGGGGGAACTTACTGATCGTATTAATATCAGACGGGGAGCACGCCAGGGCTGTGTCCTGGCACCTACTCTGTTCTCGTTGTTTATTAATGAAGTACTGCAAGTTGTAACTGACTGTCAAAACGATGCCCCTTCCTTGAATAAATCAAAAGTTCCAATTCTCTTATTTGCTGATGACTCCCTCTTGATCTCTAAAACACCTATGGGCCTTCAGGTTCTCCTGGATAGGTTTAGTGTGTTTTGTGTAGATCACGGATTGGAACTTAATTCTAGTAAAACAAAACTTATGATTTTTGGTCCTGGCAGCTCTAAACGATGCAACATTTTGCATAATGGGGTTCCCTTGAGCAAGGTATGCTCTATTGATTACTTAGGGGTGAGAATTAGCAATGACATGAACTGGCAGGCCCAGGTAGGGAAAAGCTCAGCCCTCCTAGCACACAGGTCAGGGGCAATTTTGCGATTTCAAATGTCTAATATCGAGAAAGTTATTTCCCCAGCTATTAAAATTTATCTACCAAGGCTCAGAGCGCCGCGGTCTACGGTGCTGAGGTCTGGGGCTGCTCTAAATCTAGCAAGTTATCTGTGGGGGAAAACAGCTTCGCAAGGTCACTCGTGGCATGCCCTCGTAGTACGCCCCTGTTCCCAGTGTTTCTGGACCTAGGGTTCCCTCGCATTTCCGATGTAATAGCTTTAAGGCCTTTCATTTTTTGGGTTCGTATCTGGACTACCCCAGAATTAGTCACCTACAAGGAATCTTTGCAAGATTTACTGGATAGACCAAACGTACTTTCTATCCCTTGGTTTAAGTACATTTCAGAATGGTTCCATATCTTGGGACTTAGGGGGTGATTCTGAACTCGGCGGTAAAAGGCCCTTACCGCCGGTCAGAAGTCCGCCATTCTACCGCCGCGGCCGCGGTAAACCGCCACGGTCATTCTGACCACAAACTGTGAAACCGCCAAAAACCCGACATCCACGGAAGGCCGCCTCATCAGCGGTCAGCGATAAACTGGAGATGACCAAACCTCCACCGCCACGCCAACACAAACACGCCCATGCCATTCTGACCCACGAATCCACGCGGCGGTCTTTCAACCGCGGTATTCCATTGGTGGTACACACCGCCGCGCTCAAAATACACACACATATACAAAACACAGCCAAATTGGACAATTTGAAATACACACACCTGATACACATACACACACCACTCCCACACACCCAATACAATATAAAACACACACCCACATCACCCACAAACCCCTACAACCACAAATATCTGAGAGAAGGCGCAATACACTGAGAGAGAGCACAGGGAACGCAAAGCACAACACACACAGGAACACAACATCATCACCCACAATACATCTACGCACACATCACCACACACCACCACTCACATCACCACAAACACCACCCCACACCTCATCCACACCACCCCATGGCACCCCAAAGACACCCCAGGTTCTCGGACCAAGAACTCAGGGTCATGGTGGAGGAAATAATCAGGGTAGAGCCCCAGCTCTTCGGCACACAGGTGCAGCACACCACTATAGCAAGGAAGGCAGAGCTATGGCAAAGGATCGTAGACAGGGTCAACGCTGTGGGACAGCATCCCAGAAATCGGGAAGATATCCGAAAGCGATGGAACGACCTACGGGGGAAGGTGCGCTCGATGGTCTCAAGACACAACATCGCTGTGCAGAAGACTGGCGGCGGACCCCCACCCACTCCACCCCAATTCACAGCATGGGAGCAAGAGGTAGTAAATATCCTGCATCCTGATGGCCTCGCTGGAGTACCCGGAGGAATGGACTCTGGTAAGTCGAATCTCAACTACTTCACCCCCCCCCACAACCACCAGCATGCCAACCCACACCCCAACCCTCACCCCCAATCTCAACCCCCCAGCACACATCCTCCCTGCCAATGTCTCACCAGCACAACCCACCCTAAACAACACCAACCCCTGAATGCCAACACAAACCATAGACAGCCATCACCAAAGCATGACCATTGCACATACCCATACACCCCCCTCCCCCAACCACCCTCACAACACCTCCCACAAGGGAATGCCAGCACTGGGGGACAAGGGCACTCACAAAATGCACGCCATGGCACACACAAAAGCAATAACCATACTCTTTTACCCCTGCAGGGCCCGAACGCCAACACACCGCCACGGAGGGTCCAGATTTGTCCATCCCACCCCCAGAACAGGCACCCAGTGAGGACAGCAGCTCTGTCGACCTAGAACCTGATGACCACCCCGGACCATCGGGGACCTCTGGACAGTCGGTTCCCCACACACAGACACAGGCCACAGCAGACCCAACCCCCTCTGGGAACACCAGCACAGCTCCCACCCAGCGGGCCCATGCCTCTGTCACCAGGACGCATCAATCAGCGGTGTGTCCGCCACTACAGGGCACCCAGGCTGACCCAACACCCCAACAACAACAGGGACCTGGGGGCAGTGGTAGTGGGCACACCGTCCAGGGGACTGAGGCCCGGGGAAACAGGGCAACTGGGAGGGCTGCTGTGCGACAGGGGGGGGAGGACAGGCCCAGGGAACCCACTCTCCAAGAGGCCCTCACCACCATCATGGGAGCATACCACCACTCCCAGGAGACGATGGCGACGGTACTTGCCAGGTTCACGGAGATCCAGGCACAGCAGGAGGAACGCTACATGGGGTTCAGCAATGAACTCAGGAACATCGTTACCGCTATGGGGACCATAGTCCAGGCCCTCAACCGGATAGAAACCACACTGCGGGACCATGTGGCACCACAAAGGGCCCCTGTCACTAGCCAGGACCAGGAACAGCCTACCACCTCCGCCGGCGCTAGTGGATAGGAGGCCCCACCACAACGACAGGCCACCAGAACCCCACCTCCTGCTGAAGAACAACCACTCCGCAAGCGGAATCTGAGATCTCACAGGAAGACAGAGTAGGATGCCAAGACCCCCGCCAGCATAAGATACCCCCTGATGTCATCCCACTGTCCCACATTGTCACCCTGTCCAACCTTGAACTGCTCCTGCTCCATCCTTACACAGGCATATGGACAATGCACCTCTGAAACTGAGAACTGGACTCTGCCATGGACATTACTCCACCCTCACCCATCACCGTTTGAATATCATGTACCAATATCTAGCACTAAAAATAAATCACTCATTGCACTGAAATCATTCAGGAGTCAGCCTGTATTATTTACAAATGTATAACACATTACTGTTCAATAATGTTCAGTCAATTTGTGATGACAACATACCGATTTCAATAAGCATTAGTCCATGGGCTAACCAAGCAGAAGTCACGCAGTGGGTCATACAGCACTGAAAAGGGAAGGGAAAATCAAACATTAGTTGAAAAGAACTGGGGGGAAATACACAAAGTAAAGATGCAGGAGGCTTTCAGGAAATGTTAAATGGCGTGGTTGATTCTTACCTGTGTGCTACTGAAAATACTGTTGGATAACTGTGTCCCTGTTGTCCGTGTCGTCCCCGTCGTCTTCCTCCTCTTCACTCTCCACAGGCTCCACAGCTGCTACAACACCACCATCTGGACCATCCTCCTGCAGGAAAGGCACCTGACGTCGCAATGCAAGATTGTGCAGCATACAGCAGGCCACGATGATCTGGCACACCTTCTTTGGTGAGTACATCAGGGATCCACCTGTCATATGCAGGCACCTAAACCTGGCCTTCAGGAGCCCAAAGGTTCTTTCTATGATCCTCCTAGTTCGCCCATGGGCCTCATTGTACCATTCCTCTGCCCTGGTCCGGGGATTCCTCACTGGGGTCAATAGCCAAGGCAGGTTGGGGTAACCAGAGTCACCTATAAGCCACACACGTTGTCTCTGTAGCTGTTCCATCACATAAGGGATGCTGCTATTACGCATAACATACGCGTCATGCACTGACCCAGGGAACTTGGCATTTACATGGGAGATGTACTGGTCAGCCAAACAGACCACCTGCACATTCATTGAATGGTAATTTTTCCTGTTTCTGTACACCTGCTCATCGTCTTTTGGGGGTACTAAAGCCACATGGGTCCCATCAATGGCACCAATGATGTTGGGGATATGTCCAAGGGCAGAGAAATCACCCTTCACAGTGGGCAAATCCTCCTCCTCAGGGAAAACAATGTAGTTCCGCATGTGTTTCAGCAGGGCAGACAACACTCTGGACAAAATCTTTGAAAACATAGGTTGAGACATTCCAGATGACATGGCCACTGTTGTCTGGAATGAGGCACTTGCCAAAAAATGGAGGACTGACAGAACCTGCACTAGAGGGGGAATCCCTGTGGGTTGGCGGATGGGGGACATCAGGGCTGGCTCCAGCTGGGCACACAGTTCATGTATAGTGGCTCGGTCAAGTCGGTATCGTAGTATTATATGGCGTTCTTCCATTGTCGACAGGTCCACCAGCGGTCGGTACACGCGAGGATTCATCCTTCTCCTCGCAAGTCCCAGCGGACGGTGCCTAGGAAGGACAACATGGAGTATGGAGTCAAGCAGATCACAGGTACGTTCACCACAGCTTGCATAGCACACGTTTATCTATGTATTGAAAGGCGTGTATGTGTGGCAATGCAAGGCCTAGGCCTGTGTGACGCAGTTGAAATTAAGCCATGTGGGCCCTTGAAATGGCGGCTGCCTGACCTGTGAAGTGGGACAATGGGATGTGAGGTCAATGCGCTGGCGTGGCACACGGTGGCGGTAGGCGGTCGAACACCGCTGTACGAAGCCGCATTGGTTAACATTGAACCCTATGGGTTTCAGGAGCCAATGAGGATGTGCGCCGGCGGTGGCGGTACGCACCGCCGCGGTACGCACCGCCGCGGCCGTGACCGCCATTTTCTACATGATTAATCACTCAAGACCTGATCATCCACAGGAGAGGACCTATACTGCAAGTGCTGCTGTGACCTCGGTCTGGAAGAGACAATGGCTGCTGCGACTGGGGAAAGGGACCCTGCCTTCACGTCTGAAGAGTTGGAGAAACTTGTGGATGGGGTCCTCCCCCAGTATGCGTTACTCTAAGGTCCTCCAGACCAACAGGTAAGTACATTGGGTGCACATTGAATGGGCTATGCCTGTGTGGAGTGGGTTGGATGTAAGTTGGGGGGGTGGGGAGCGAATGAGGAGTGCAATGCACGACAGATGAGAGCATGTGCCACATGGCAAATTTGGGGAGGGGGGGCATTCACTTCTAACATGCAGAAAAATGATGAAATTTCTTTCCCACCCTGTACATGTCAAATAGGTCAGCGCCCATCAGAAAGTCGACATTTGGCGTGCCATCGCCAAGGAAGTCCGGGCCCTGGGGGTCCACATCAGACGGGGCACCCACTGCCGCAAGAGGTGGGAGGACATCCGCCGCGGAACCAGGAAGACCGCCGAGTCACTGCTGGGGATGGCCTCCCAACCTAGGAGGGGTGCCAGTCGTACCCTGACCCCCCTGATGTCCCGGATCCTGGTGGTGGCCTACCCTGATTTGGATGGGCACTTGAGGACATCACAGCAGACACAAGGGGGTGAGTATCAGCACATTCTGCTATCTTTATCCGCAGTGGAGGCGTCTGGGTGGGGGAGGAGGGTTGTGGGTGACATTAGGCCAGGGCGCTTTCTGTAGTGTAGCCCTCTTCTTTAGACATGGCCCTGTGCCCCCGCCCCCCACCTCTGTAGGGTGCCAAGTACAGCTATCCATGGTCCTGCTTCACCCATGTGCGCGTTTGTTGTCCCTAGACCTGTTGGCCTAGCCAGAAGTACTGAGTATTGTACCCCGAATGCGCGGCTTAGTGCATGAAGGTCCTGTGTCTGTCCTCTCCGCCAACGGTGTTGACAAGGCATGCACTCAACCTGTTTTTATTTCTCCCCCCACCCTTTTTCTTTATCTTCTTGTGCATGTGTGCATTAGCATCATCAGGCGGAGGAGATTTGGCATCGGAGCACGAGGGAGCTGCAAGTCACAAGGCCCCGGTGGGCCGTGGTACAGACACCGAGGGAACCAGTGATACGGAGGGCGAGGGGAGCACCACAACGGGGACCGGTGGTGACACCAGCGACACCGACACGTCCTCGGATGGGAGCTCCCTAGCGGTGGCGGCAACATCCGGGCCCCCCGCCTCTACAGGTACAGCTGCCACCCAGCGCACCAGCCCCGCCCTCCCAGCAGCCCCTCAGCCTACGCTCCGTGCCCGCTCGCCCAAGAAGGCGGGCATCTCCTTCGCCCCAGGCACCTCAGGCCCTGCCCCTGTTACCCCTGCTGCCCTCAGTGAGGAGGTCATTGACCTCCTTCAGACCATCATTGTTGGGCAGACTACCCTTTTGAATGCCATCCAAGGGGTAGAAAGGGAGGTGCATCGGAGCAATGCCTACCTGGAGCGCATTCATTCTGGTCAGGCTGCCCATCAACGATCGTTCAATGCTCTGGCCTCAGCACTGACGGCAGCCATTGTCCCTGTTTCCAGCCTCCCTCTTCTAACTGCCTCCACCCTGTCTCTGTCTCCTGTTCCTCTGCCTATCCCATCCACACCATCAGACCAGCCTGCACACACCTCAACACCCAAGAGCAGCTCATCCAGACACAAGCACCACAGATCCCACAAACAGTCACCCAAACAACACCCAGATGCAGACATGCCAACAGTCACTACCACCTCTGTGTCCCCCTCCTCCTCTTCTCCCTCCTCCCTCCCTGTGACGTCTACACTCACACCTGCATGCACACCACCATCAGCCAGTGCTTCCATCACCAGCACACCCTCCAGTACAGTCCGCAAACGTGCAGTCACCACCCCCACTGCCATCTACACGTCCTCTGTGTCCTCTCCCACTGTGTCTGTCACCCCCTCTTCCAAGACACACAAACGCAGGCAGCCACCCACCCAACAGCCATCCACCTCACGACAGCCTACGTCACAATCACCTGCACCCAAACACAGCACACCTGACTCTCCTACAACCACATCCTCTTCCTCCACTCCCATCACCACTACTCCCACCCTTCACCTTGGTCCTAAAAAAGTTTACCTCTCAAATCTTAACCTCTTTCCCTCCCCTGACCCACCCCCTCCATCTGCTAAGAGTCCCAAGAGCACCTCAGCCACCACCAGCCCAGCTTCGAGTGTCACTGTGGTGCATGGGTTCTGGAGTCCACCCTTTGGCAGCAGTGACACTTCTATCAGCAGCAAGGGGACAGCCAGCCCACCCCCAGGCAAGAGGACACGGAAACTCAAGGGCCGCCGTGAGAGGACTGACACGGCTGCCCCCAAGGACCAAAGTTCGGCCACTTCACCTGCCACAACATCCAGAGGAGGCAAGGGCCAGAGAGCCTCTTCTAAGGAGCGAAAGGGCAGCAGGGTGGAGAAGTCAGCCAGCAGGAGCGCGGAGCAGGAGGGCCCCACAAGCCCCATCCCGGCTGTAAGGGAGGACACCAAAGGGCCCAGGACTCCGTCACCGAAGGGTCCGGCAACTGCACGGTCGGAGGACGATTGAGCAGGGAGTCCAGGCCAGGTCTGGCTCCCTTTGTTTACTGGACAAGCACCGCTGAAGAGGGCCCCGCCGTGCAGAAGAGCACCGCTGAACAGGGCCCGCCGTGCAGAAGAGCACCGCTGAACAGGGCCCGCCGTGCAAAAGAGCACCGCTGAACAGGGCCCGCCGTGCAGAAGAGCACCGCTGAACAGGGCCCGCCGTGCAGAAGAGCACCGCTGAACAGGGCCCCGCCGTGCAGAAGAGCACCGCTGAACAGGGCCCGCCGTGCAGAAGAGCACCGCTGAAGAGGGCCCCGCCGTGCAGAAGAGCACCGCTGAACAGGGCCCGCCGTGCAGAAGAGCACCGCTGAACAGGGCCCGCCGTGCAGAAGAGCACCGCTGAACAGGGCCCCGCCGTGCAGAAGAGCACCGCTGAACAGGGCCCGCCGTGCAGAAGAGCACTGCTGAACAGGGCCCGCCGTGCAGAAGAGCACCGCTGAAGAGGGCCCCGCCGTGCAGAAGAGCACCGCTGAACAGGGCCCGCAGTGCAGAAGAGCACAGCTGAACAGGGCCCCGCCGTGCAGAAGAGCACCGCTGAACAGGGCCCCGCCGTGCAGAAGAGCACCGCTGAAGAGGTCCCCGCCGTGCAGAAGAGCACCGCTGAACATGAACAGGGCCCCGCCGTCTCAAGCACCGCTCCGCTGGGCCCTTCCTGCAAGCACCGCTCCGCTGGGCCCTTCCTGCAAGCACCGCTCCGCTGGGCCCCGCCGTCTCAAGCACCGCTCCGCTGGGCCCCGCCGTCTCAAGCACCGCTCCGCTGGGCCCTTCCTGCAAGCACCGCTCCGCTGGGCCCTGCCGTCTCAAGCACCACTGGCACAATGACAGTGCCGGATCTGTGTCGAGCTACTGTTCACGGTTCACTGTGCCCACCATGCCTCCTCCTTGACCAGTGGAGACTGTTATCCACCTGATGGACTGTGGCTTTGCACTCCCCAGGATGGCACAGTGGGCAATCCACCCACTGTAGAGACATTGAGAGACTGTGGCTTTGCACTCCCCAGGATGGCACAGTGGGCAATCCACCCACTGTAGAGACATTGAGAGACTGTGGCTTTGCACTCCCCAGGATGGCACAGTGGGCAATCCACCCACGGTAGAGACTTGAGAGACTGTGGCTTTGCACTCCCCAGGATGGCACAGTGGGCATGGTGGCCCCTTCGTGGATCTGGCGTCATGGACTCATGTGGCTGTGGTGCCCCCCCCTTCCCTTCCCCCTGAGGTGCCTGTAGTTTTGTCATCAGATGCCCCTGCAGTGTTCTCTCCAAAGGACTCAGGTCTCCTGTGTGGGCTTTGCCCATGTGTTGATACACTTTGGCCCACGGACACTTGGATTTCGTTCAATGTGCAGGACTAATCGCCTCGGTTTCTCGATTGCACTAAATATTGAATTGATTTTTTATAATTTTTATTGTTATTTGACCATGACTTATCAGAGGCTATTTTTTACATACATTTTGATTCTCAATTTAATTATGTCTTTGCATTTTTCAGGGGGGTTTGGGTGGTGTCACTGTGACTTGTTGCTCTGCATTGGTGTATACATAGTTTGGGGGGGGGTGGGGGTCGCATATGTGTGTGCCGTAACCTTTCCTCCTCCCCCCTCCCCTGTGTCGTAGGTGCAGTACTCACCGTTGTCGTCTGCGCCGGAGTTCGTACTCGTGGTAGATGAGCAGGTAGACGAGAGCAGGTAGGATGTTCAATTCGGGTTCCATGCTGTCCTCCGTCCTCGTGGAGTGCGTAGAGGTGAGCGTTTTCCCGTTCGTAGTCTGTTTCCGCCGTGTTTTTATCGGCGGTGCTCCCGCCCCGGAAAAGGTGGCGGATTGGTGAGTTGTGATAGGGTGGGCGGTACATTGTCTGCCGCCTGCCTGTTGGCGGTGACCGCCGCGCTGTTTGTTTGTACCGCCGTGGCGGTCGGAGTGTTAATGTGGCGGTCTCCGTTGGCGGTTCCCGCCAGGGTCAGAATACCATTTTTTGGACCGCCGGCCTGTTGGCGGGTTGGCCGCCGCTTTATCACCGACCGCCAGGGTTAGAATCACCCCCTTAGTCATTTTTGGAGCCAGCCCAATAATTTAAGGAGGGCTCACAAGGACCACCTGAAATCTGTTTACTGGTCCCATGTCAGGGAAAAGCAGTTGTTTTGTGTTTCACATGGCAGGTTGACGTCTCTTTTTCTTGATTACAAGTGGTTTCTCCACTTCGAACCCTTCCTGGACTTAATTACTGATCAATTAAGCAAAAGTTTGTATGTTCGTTTTAGGTATGGATGCCTCCCTCTGAAGTCCTTTTCTAGTTCATGGAGCCCCATCCTGCTATCCGATAAATGCCCTTGCTGTAATGGTTCTGTGGAAACTGTGGTGCACTTTGGGCCTCATTACGACCCTGGCGGTCATAGACCGCCAGGGTGGAGGCCGGATGTAGCACCGCCAACAGGCTGGCAGTGCTACATCAGGTATTCCGACCGCGGCTGTGAAGCCTCGGTCGCCCAGCCGGGTCCGGCGGTTTCCCGCCGGATTTCCCCCGGCTGGGGGAATCCTCCATGGCGGCGCTGCATGCAGCGCCGCCATGGGGATTCCGACCCCATTCCCGCCAGCCTGTTCCTGGCGGTTTACACCGCCAGGAAGAGGCTGGCGGGAACGGGTGTCGTGGGGCCCCTGCAGACACTGAAAATAGTCTGAAAATTTTCAGCACCCGTCGCACCCCTGCAAATCCGCCGGCTCCATTCGGAGCCGGCTTCCTCTTTGCAGGGGCTTTCCCGCTGGCCCGCGGGTGATCTTTTGAAGATCGCCCGCCGGCCCAGCGGGAAAGTTGTAATGGTCCCCGCGGTCATTTGACCGCGGGCGGTGTTTGGGCGGTTTCCGCCCGGCGGGCACCGCCCGCCGCCCGCCGGGGTCGGAATGACCCCCTTTATGTTTATTTGTCCTGCCTATAGTATTGCTCGGCGGAAATGGCTTTGTCCCGTTTGTAGAAACATGGGGTTGAGAACGTGTAGAGATGCTCTTAGGTTGATGCTGAGAGATTGTTCGTCTCTCCTAACTTGTGTGGTCAGCAAGTTCCTTGCGTCCGCTTGGCACACACGTACATATCTTTTAAAAAAAGGATTATAGCGATTTGATATTAATAGATCCCTGATTTTATCTTATTTAACTCAAATTGTTTTACTCATTGAATTTCTTATAAATTATTGATGAGGAAGCTTAAGGCAGTTAACAAAAGGAACTTTGACATTCGCCCCTTACTTATATGACGGGATGCATATGTGAAGTTTTATTTCAATTTTTTTCTTTTTGTATACTTGCAGATCCCTCATTTTATAGTATTTTTACCTTACTTTTATTATCTACTTTTTAGTCTTGTTGCTATATATTTATTATGTATAGATCATGATTTCATTGTTGTAAGTTATTGCTTTGATGGTTATTTAGACCGAATAAAGCTTGTGTGACTACTGACTACTGACACATGGGGAATGTCAGACACAACACAACCATTACTATTGGAAAACAAACCAGCCAAGAATAGACCTGAAATGGCACCTACATTTAACTTTTCCAAGTAAAAGGCTTGATTTAGAGTTTGACGGATGGGGTTACTCCGTCACAACATGATGGATATTCCGTCCACCATATTATGATCCCATTACATCCTTTGAGAACAGTAACACGGCGGATGGGATATCCGTCACATTTGTGATGGAGTAACCCATCTGCCAATTTCTAAAACAGGCCCATAGTATATCTGCTTAGAACATTTTGGTCTTGAGCCTAGGTATTTCTCTTGTGCCCATGGTGAAACCCAAATTCTTCAAAGTAAAACTGGAAATGTAACAGCATTTCAGAAAGATTAGAATGAACTGTTTTGTGGAGGTAACCAGATTCAAAAGAACCATGATGTCAAAAGTCTTTGACCACTTCAGTCATCATATCTCCATCTCACTCAGTGCCCATTGAGATAACATGTTTTGAGAAAATGGTCATGACAGAGATTGATTCTTTAAGCAAACATAACAGATATTTGCACTACAACATAAGCAAAGCTGGAAGTCTGGCAATCTGCACACTGGAATAGAACCCAGAGATTATGATAAGCTCCACAAACAAACAAGGCGGTATTGTGATCCAAAACACTGAAAACGTTTACAAAGAAATCCTAAATCAGCTTGAAGATGAGCCTTGCTACAAGATCACTACTGCCCCTACAAATTACATTAACACCCTAATAGGAAATCTTACATTCAACGGTTTAGAACTGGATTTCTTGAGTAAGAATGAACACACATATCTAAATAAAAACAATCCCAGAACCATGGTCATTTATGCTCCTTCAAAAGATACATAAGAGACTGTAAAACCCTCCAGGTTGCTCCTTTGTGTCAGGATGTGGGTCCATTTTGGAACCCTTGTGCCACTACATACACTTTCCTCTGAATCCTTGGGTACCAAAGATGAAATTGTGTGTATGAACCAGTATGCAATTTATCAAATTACTTGAGGATACTAATTTTGGCAACACAGAAGAATTTTTGGGTGACCATGGCTATCCAGTCCTTATAAAATAACATCTCCAAATGGAAGCCTTAAGAGTTATGAAATGCACACTGAACCAAAGGAAACAATCGGTCCAGGTGTTGACTTGGGTCACATTGTCTTTCACTTACATAGCTTTAAGCAAGCACTACTTCCAATTTGATAACCAATTTTACTTCCAAACTAAGGGTCACATTATCAGTGTGGTGGTCTTAAGACTGCCACACTCGTGGTGACAGTCAGACCGGCGAGAACAAGGTCATAATCCGCAGGGCAGTGCTGCATGCAGCGCTGCCCTGGCGGATTACGATCTCTGCCAGGCCCCCGGGATCATGGATCCTGGCAGTGCTAGTGGTTCCCTGGCGGTCTGACTGCCAGGGTTTTAATGTGGTGGTCGGAATGGCAGAACAGTCTGAAGCCTGCCACACTCGTAATGAGGCCATAAGTCACGTATGGTAAAGTATCAGCTGTGGTGAGGAAGTGAATGCATATTGCCAGGAATGGCAACACTAATCTACATTTACTATGTTGCAGCTAATGAACCTACTACATTATGATTCATTCAAATCATAGATTTGATGTGAAGTTCACTGAATTGTAGTTTGTATTACTTCAGGCAATACCTGTACAGATGTCATTAATCTTTCAGCTCTGAAGTCAGTTATTTATAATTTTTCACAAAGTACATTGTGTCATTTTAGAAATCATGAATTTTAAAGCAAAAGAGTTTCTTGTTGTGTATATCAACACTTCTGGAGGGAATGACAAGCTCAGCAGGAAGAATAGATAGGGTACAGATATCCAGTTTCTCTGCTTCTATCTCTGTTGTCCCATTCTCATTTCCCCAGGTCTACTACTGTATTACTTGTACTACTGTATAAATCAGTCATTTTCACAAAGTTCCAAAACTAAGGAAGTGAGCTAAATGACACCAGGCTGATAAAAATACATTTTGCAGAATTGTACAAATGACAAAATACCTTTTTCCACAAAATAGCATGTTTTGTGGAAAAGGTAACAAGGTAAAGAAGGAAAGGTGGAGGAAGGGCAGGCCCATGAAAACAGTAGTTTAAAAAGAGATGGGATATCTCCACAAAAGACACACAAAAAACAAATATGAAGAGTCAGATATTTTTTAAAGAATGGATTTCAACAGGTTGGTTTCATCAATCTGGTCAAAATAATTCTAAAATAATAGTTTGCCGGTTCGATGAAATACATTAGGCAGAAGCATTTTCTTCTTGTTTGTTTTTTCGTCTTTTGCATAGGTTGTCAATAGACTCAGGTAAGTGTGGATATTAGCTTCGCTCCTGTTGGATCAGGATTTCAAACCCTGACACAACATAGGAAGGTTCTGAAACAGTTTCTATATTTCTCCCCCAGTGTAGTGAAGAAATGATATTTTAAGCATGTGGCTATGAAAATGTTTTTCTCTCAATGTAATATACCACTGGCTTATTTGCACCCTCTGAGATACCATCATTCATTTTCACATCAGAGGCTTTTTGAGGTGTTCTTGTTAAACGGTTGGCCTCCAATGTGAGTAGCACCTGTTCCTTTTTCACCTGTGCACATAAGTGCAAATCCTAATGTGTTCCTGCAGTCTACTGTACCTGGCCGGAACCCTGAGGGCTTACCAGAAGTCTTTGATCTGCGGAAAAACCATGAATGCACCGAGGCTTGCTTCACAAAAGACTCTCCAGCCTCACATAAATTAAATTAGAATCATAAAAACTCAAGGAGGAAGGGAAATGGGATAAGAGAGAAAGATAGCTGTTGCAAAACTTACTTCACATTAAACATATTTTGGTAAGCACAACTTCCATATTCAGGTCTACAAAAGAAAATGTAACTTGTTTTATTTTTACTAATATCATAAGCTAAATTCTAATATCAATTTGTCTTAAAGCAAACTAGTACCTGGTTTATCTCTTCCTCAACTACTCTCTTGAACTTTCTTATAATGGGTAAGTGCATCTATTAAAAAAAATCATATTGATTGCTTTTTATGGTGACATAGAGAAAATAGTACGAATATGTGTCAACAACTACTAACACTCTTTAGAAAAGCAACTTAAATGTCACAGCATCATAGGAGGAGGGGTCAGTAGCACTCACAACCCACTAAAGTTCACAAAATATGCAGAAAGTTTAGTCTTTGACTGCTTTAAATTGATCCCCACTTCAGCAATGTTCGTTGCACAGGGTGCAATGAGTCACAAGCAAATCCTTGCAATAGTTTAATAAAGTTCGGGGACAGACAGTCAATGAATGCAGGTGCACCATCCTTCCTAACTCCAAAGACCAGTAGTAGTAGCAAGAGAAGATGACATCCAAGACAACATAATAAACAACGCCTGGCTCCAAAAACTCCAACTTTCCAAGACACTACCGACAGTTTTGAGCAGTGATTTATCTCACCTTGCCTTCTCTTTTTGAAACTGAAGATTCAAGATGGCTACTACCACAAAATTTTGCAAGATGAGGATTCTAAGTCTTGCACTATTTCTTTATAGTTTCACTTTCGCTTTGTGGCAACCTTGTCCACAGTAACCACCAACTGGGATAAGACATCACTGCAAAAAATTCCAGCAGTGGAAGTGTGTCAAGAAATGTTGCAGTGCAATTCCATTTTCTTTTATTACAGCCTGTAAGCCCTCTCTGTATTTCTCTTTAATGATCAGCACAATACTGATGCACTTGCCAGGTAGGTATGGCAAATGGATGCCAACTCCACCAACTATTCACATCATATTGTTTTATCTTTTCTTTTTTTCTGTTCTCAGTAGATTGCAGCACTCACACACAGCAGGGGAAGCTAGTTGCAGGATTCCATGCTCAATGATTTGCAGGAGCACGCACACGCTTCCTAAGTTTTCCCACTCAAAGCAAGTGGTAGTAATTCACCGTATGGTACAGGAAGCAGGATGTAATGGATCACTAACATAATGTCAATGCATATAGAAATACAAAAATGTCAGAAAAAAATATTGTTAATAAAAATGTTACCTTTCTATACTTTACTAATAAAACCACAAATATCAAGAACACAAAAATAATTTATGAAAGTAGCAATTTTTAACTTATATCAGAAACAGAAATATCATCAGCTTTAACTAAACATGTAACATAAAAAAAATGTATTCACACAATATTAACTACAATAACATTGCCAAAATAAATGTCTTAGCAATAAATATTAAGCTAAACGTTTTATGTAAAACAATCATTTCAAATAATCAGTAATTATTCTATACATTTCTTAAAAACAGATATATTACATCACCCCAAAATGTATAATTCACCCCAATAAAATACATACCTCAATTCCTAACAATATAACTAACGTATTTACAATAACTACAAACATTTATACAACAACCAAAATCATATATATATATACATATATATATATATATATATATATATATATATATATATATATATATATATCCCAACAAAAAAACTCAACTGCTGATTACTTGCAAGGGTGCCTCCGTCGTGATAGTGGCATATCACAAATTAAATCACAAATAATCCAAACAATCCAAAATACATGGAGCATTCACAGGTAACTAGATTGATGTTTTATTCCATAAACCAATTTTCCTTGTTAAGAGCCATACAGGAAGCCAAAGCACCAGAGGACAGGGATAGTCTTAAGTCATTTTTAGGCCTTTCAGAGTATTATGCTGGTTTGTCAAGGGTACCCACGTAGAGTAGAACCATTGAGTATATTGTTAAGAAAAGGAGTGAAGTTTGAATGGACGGAGCAATTGGAAGAGACATTTAAAGATGTGAAGAAACTGATAATTGAAGCTCCTGCATTGCAACCTTATAAGTCTGAGTGTAAATGTATAATGCCAGTTTAACAGGTTTGGGTGCAGGTTTGAGTCAATGGGTCAATAATAAAGAACAAATGGTTGGGTTTGCCTCAAAGACACTTAAACCATCCAAAAAACTGTATAGTATTATTGAAAGAGAGGCATTGGCAGTCGTATGGGCAATTCAAAAATGTAAAGTATACATATGGGGATGTGAATTTGATCTGTATACAGATCACAAACCCTTGGTGCATATTCTTCATTGTAAAACTTATAGCAATGTATCTTCTAGATTAGTGAGGTTATTATCCAAGCTTCAGGATTACAATTTTGATATAAAACATTTATAGGGTAGTAACATTTTTCAAGCTGATTGTTTATCTAGGATGTCGGTAGAAGACAATGATACAGAAGGGCTAGATGATACAGAATGTGTAGTTGCAATTTTAGATGCAATTGAAGAAAGTGGTGGCAGGATTACAGAAGTCAAATGGGTAGAAGCATGTCGTTCTGTTGCAAATGTATCTAAAGTAAAACATTATATTTCACAAGGATGGCCTGAAATAAAATATTTATCTAATGACTTGAAGAAGTATTTCAAAATAGCTGACGAATTGTCAGTAGTTAATGGCATAGTGATGCATGGTGAAGTGTTTATTCCACCAGAAGATATAAGACATGAATTGATTATGATAGCGCACCAAGGACATCCAGGAATGTCCAAAACGTGTGAACGAATTAAACAATTTTATTGGTGGCCATCCTTGGAAAATAATGTAAAATCAGTGATTGACAATTGTCCTGATTATTTATTCTCAGATAAACATTGGAAGACGAATGAACACCTGACACCCATACACACACCACACACCCACACCACTATAAAACACACACAAACATGTATGGGCTATGCCTGTGTGGAGATGGCTGGATGTAAGAAGGAAGGGGGGAGAGTGCTGCGTGCATGAAAGACGGTGAATGCATGTGCCACATGGCAAGGGTAGGGATGGGGCCCAAGTACTTCGACGGTGCAGTTGGTAATAACTTCTCTTTTTCCCCTGTACATTTCATGTAGGTCAACGCCCACCAGAAGAAAGATATTTGGCGTGCCATCGCAAAGGGCGTCAGGACCCTGGGGGTCTACACAGACGGAGCACCCACTGCCGGAAAAGATGGGAGGACATTCGCCAGTGGAGCAAGAAGACGGCGGAGGCTCAGCTGGGGATGGCCTCCCAGCGTGGGAGGGGTGCCCGTCGCACCATGACCCCCCTGATGTTCAGGATCCTGGCGGTGGCCTACCCGGAGTTGGATGGGTGCTTGAGGGCATCACAGCAGCCACAAGGGGGTGAGTACACTCTCATTCCGCTGACTTTGCGCGCAGTGGAGGTGTCTGGGTGGGGGAGGAGGGCTGTGGGTTTCCCTAGGCCAGGGCGAGTTCCGTAGGCAAGGCCCCTCCGTATGTCAGGCCATGTGGCACCCCAGCCCACCTCTGTAGAGTGCCAAGTACAGCTAGTCATGCCCCTTTGTCATCTATGTGTGCAGATGTCGTCCATAGCCTTGTAAGCCATTTCCCATAAATTGAACAGTGGAGCACAAGAGCGCGGTGTAGTGCAGGGGCCTTCTGTGTCTGTCGTGTCCGCCAACAGTAGCGGTAATGCATGCACTCAACATGTCTTTCTTCTGTCGTTCCCCCCCCTTTTTGTGGTCTCCCTGTTCTTGTGTGCATTAGCATCATCAGGCGGAGGAGCAGTGGCAACGGAGCACGAGGAAGCTGCATCCCACATGGCCCTGGAGGGCGACACTAGGGAGTCTGAATTCACCAGTGGGACAGTGGGCAAGGAGAGCTCCACGGCGGGGACAGGAGCTGACACCAGCGACACAGACTCGTCCTCTGATCGGAGCTCCCTTGTGGTGGCAGCAACATCTGTGCCCCCGCATCTACAGGTACAGCCGCCACCCCCCCTACCAGCACCGCCCTCCCAGCAGCCCCTCAGCCTTTGCCCCGTGGGCGCTCACCCAGGAGGGTGGGCATCACCTTCGCCCTAGGCATCTCAGCCCCTGCCCCAGTCACCCCTGCTGCCCTCAGTGAGGAGGCCATTGACCTCCTCAGGTCCCTCACTGTTGGGCAGTCTACCATTTTGAACGCCATCCAGGGTGTAGTGAGGCAGTTCAACAAACCAATGCATTCCTGGAGGGCATTCATTCTGGTCAGGCGGACCTTCAGCGAGCTTTTCAGACTCTGGCCTTAGCACTGATGGCAGCCATTGTCCCCGTCTGTGGCCTCCTCCAACTTCCTCAACCCGACCCAATCCCCTGTACCTCAGCCTATCCCAAGCACTCCTACAGACCAACATGCACACACGTCAACACCCAAGGGAAGCTCAGGCAAACATAAGCACCACACATCCCACAGGCACTCACGCAAGCATCACACACATGCAGACACACCAACATCCACTGCCTCCACTGTGTCCCCCTCCTCCTCATCTCCCTCCTCCCTCCCAGTCTCGTCTACACTCACACCTGCATGCACTACCTCTACAGCCACTACGTCCCTCTCCAGCACACCCACCACCACACCCGCTCACGTGCAGTCACCACCCCCACTACCATTCACACGTCCCCTGTGTCCTCTTCCAGTGTGACTATGATGCCCCCTCCAGAGATACACAAACGCAGGCACACACCCACCCAACAGTTATCCACCTCACGGCAGCCTCCAGCGCATGCACCTTCACCCAAAGTCACCAAACGTACACCTCCTACAACCACCACCTCTTCCTACACTCCCAGACCCCCTCCAGCTACCCGTCCCAGTGTGTCCCAAAAACTTTTCCTGTCCAACCTTGACCTCTTTCCCACACCTCCCCCACCCCGTCTCTCTCATAGGTCCCGAACTAGCACCTCAACCACAACATCTCCGGGACCAGTGGTGCCTGTAGTCACCAGAATCTGGAGTGCACCGGCCACCAGGGCAGCCAGTGTGGCACAGAGCCACAGCAAAGACAGTTCCCCACCTGTGAAGCATCAGAAGTTGGCCAGTGCCCGGCGGGAGAGAGTGAAGACTCAAGCCACCAAAGCCGCTCCCAGGGGTCCCATTGGGAGTGTGGAGTCAGCTGTGACACATTCCAAGGTGGGGAAGGGCCACAAGAAACCCGGCAAGTCTGGGAAGAGCTGCACGGTGGAGAAGACCACCATCATCCCCGCTGCCCAGGAGGCCACCGCCAGCACCAGCCCAGCTGCCCAGGAGGCCACCGCCAGCCCAGCTGCCCAGGAGGCCACCGCCAGCACCAGCCCAGCTGCCCAGGAGGCCACCGCCAGCACAAGCCCAGCTGCCCAGGAGGCCATCGCCAGCCCAGCTGCCCAGGAGGCCACCTCCAGCACCAGCCCAGCTGCCCAGGAGGCCACCGCCAGCACAAGCCCAGCTGCCCAGGAGGCCACTGCCAGCACCAGCCCAGCTGCCGAGGAGGCCACCACCAGTACAAGCCCAGCTGGGCCATGAAAGACCGCCAGCAAAAGGCTCGTTGGGCCATGAAGGACCACCAGCAGCTGAGACCCTGCAATGGAGACCGCCATCTGAAGCACCGCTGAACAGGGCACCGCCATCTCAAGCACCACTGAACAGGGCACCGCCATCTCAAGCACCGCTGAACAGGGCACTGCCATCTGAAGCACCGCTGAACAGGGCACCGCCATCTCAAGGACCGCTGAACAGGGCACCGCAATCTGAAGCACCGCTAAACAGGGCACCGCCATCTGAAGCACCGCTGAACAGGGCACCGCCAGCTCAAGCACCGCTGAACAGGGCACCGCCATCTAAAGCACCGCTGAACAGGGCACCGCCATCTGAAGCACCGCTGAACAGGCCACCGCCATCTGAAGCACCGCTAGCCCATGAGCGGCAGGGGCACTGACGCAACTGAGTCCGTCACGGGGTGAATGATGCACTCTGGGCACCATGCCCCCTCCAGAACCAGTGGAGACTGTCATCCACTACCTCTGTCCTTAACAGAATGAAGCACTCTGGGCACCATGCCCCCTCCAGAACCAGTGGAGACTGTCATCCACTAACTCTGTCCTTAACAGGATGAAGCATTCTGGGCACCATGCCCCCTCCAGAACCAGTGGAGACTGTCATCCACTACCTCTGTCCTTAACAGGATAAAGCACTCTAGGCACCATGCCCCCTCCAGAACCAGTGGAGACTGACATCCACTACCTCTGTCCTTAACAGGATGAAGCACTCTTGGCACCATGCCCCCTCCAGAACCAGTGGAGACTGACATCCACTACCTCTGTCCTTAACAGGATGAAGCACTCTGGGCCCCCTCCAGAACCAGTGGAGACTGACATCCACTTGAGAGACTGTGGCTTTGCACTCCCCAGGATTGAACAGTGGGCAGACCACCCACTGTAGAGACTTGAGAGACTGTGGCTTTGCACTCCCCAGGATTGAACAGTGGGCAGACCACCCACTATAGAGACTTGAGAGACTGTGGCTTTGCACTCCCCAGGATTGAACAGTAGGCAGACCACCCACTGTAGAGACTTGAGAGACTGTGGCTTTGCACTCCCCAGGATTGAACAGTGGGCAGACCACCCACTGTAGAGACTTGAGTGACTGTGGCTTTGCACTCCCCAGGATGGAACAGTGGGCATGTGGCCCCCTTGTGGATTTGGCGTTGGGCACTCAAGCGGATGAGGTGCCCCCCCTTTCCCTCCCCCTGAGGTGCCTGTTTTCTTGGTATCTGATGCCCCTGCAGTGTTCTCTCCATCATGGTCGGGGATCTTGTGTGGGCCTCGCCCATACCGTGTGGTCCCAGTGTTCCACGGACTATCTTAGTGCACTACCTGGACTACTTTGCTTGGTATTTATTTTGTACATGGTGTATATATATATTTCTGTCTACTTGTTTTTAATATATTACAATAGTTACACTAATTTTCTAATGTCTTTGCATTCTTCCGGGGGTTTGGAAGGTGTTACTGTGATGTATTGATATGCATTAGTGTGTGTTGTAGTGGGTGAGGGCGGGGGTGTTGCGTGTGTGTGTCCCTGTTTTTTGCCTCCCCCTCCCCTGTGTCGTAGGTGCAGTACTCACTGTGGTCTTCGCCGCCGGCGTTCGTGCTCCTGGTAGAGGAGCAGGAAGACTATCGCAGGGAGAATTTGGAGTTCTGGGTCCATGGTGTCCTCGTTCCTCGTGGGGTGTGTAGAGGTGAGCGTTTTCCCTTTGAAATTCCTGTTTCCGCCGTGTTTTTATCTGCGGTGAATCCGCCCCGGAAAAGGTGGGCGGTACATTGTCTCCCGCCTGTCTGTTGGGGGTGACCGCCGCGCTGTTTGTTTGTACCACCATGGCGGTCGGAGTGTTAAAGTGGCTGTCTTTGTTGCCGATTTCTGCCACGGTCGTAATTGCAATTTTTTTACCGCCGGCCTGTTGCCGGTTTTACTTCTGCTTTAACACCATCCGCCAGGGTTGTAATGACCACCTTATTCTTTTGAAAATTCATATCTTGACTTATGTATGTTGGACTTTTGTTGTTTTGGTCTTGTTTGATTTAGATAAATATTTCCTATATTTCTAAACTGGTGTGGTGTCCATTTTGTAGTGTTTTCGCCGTATTACTGTGTGTGTTGGTACAAATACTTTACACATTGCTTCTGAGATAAGCCTAACTGCTTGCACCAAGCTACCAAGGGGATGAGCAGGGGTTATCTTGATGTGTATCTCCTTTGCCCTGACTAGAGTGAGGGTGACTTGACCCTCATTTCACTATCAGCATTGTTTCCAGGGTTAGGGAGGTAATTGATGGTTGTAAATTAATGTTTGAAAACTATCACTTTAAAAAAGGAAATTCTCCATGCACTGATATAATCTGATGTATTTAAGTGAAATGGATCTGCATGTTCATGAAATACACTTTTTGAACTGTGAAGAAATTTATCATATTTGCACACTTTTGCTGCAAGATGTCTTAAAGGTGTTCCTGAACTTAAGTGGTGCCGGACTACTTAGTTTGCTTAACATCAAGTAACCTTTAAATGAATACTTGCCTGTTTATTGAACATTTTAGTGGTTTAGTGCTGAGTTGAGTAAAAAGCAGATCAGTGCTGCAGTGGACCTGGGGCTGCATGTAAAGGTCAGGAGTGCCACATGTGGTCCTTGGGCCATACTTTGAGTTTTAGTGCTCTTTAGTAAACCCACTGTGAATACATGATTAGTGGCCAGCTTTCTGACGATGCTACCGCAAGCGAACTAAACTGCAGCAAGCGCAATAAAACTTCATAAGTGGCAGATATGCATGGCGTGAGTACCTCATTTCCTCGTTCCTACTTTCAGATGGAGTTATGAATACAGCTCTCTTACAACTTTGTCTCTTCTAACAGATTCCTGTGACACCTCGCCTGATCACCTTTTAAGAGACCAATTAATACCACACAGATCTTCCGACAGTGCTTGTTTCTTATCCTAACAGGTAATTTTAAAACTAGAAACATGATGAAATCCTCGAAAACACATAGAAGATTGATCACAATATGTTACTTTAAAGCTTGCTCAATCCCTTGCGAGCCAGGATGATTTTTCCATGAAAGAGTAATACAAAAATCCATGATTGTGGGATTTGATGCCACAATCTACTGGTATGTCACAAAGCCATTATTCGTACTCTAGAAGTAGGACCAATAGACTTATAATTTGCAGTTTGATTGACAGATGATTCTTTCATTCCCAGGTGTCCTCTGTATATTTCCCATCCTGATGATGACCCTTCTCTGAATAATTGTGTATTTGGGTATGAAACATCGACAACTGCTGAGTGGACTGTCTCTAAATTGATTTAGGATTTCAATACTCCAAAAAGGTTTAACATCCATAGGTCCTCACCAGTTACATGTAGATACTTGCAGTTTTGTATAGCACTTGCACACTATTTATTTACTTTGCCATTTTCACTTTGCCTTTACACCAGTGAGAGCACCTTGTTCTAAGATTGTTTTCTCTGAAATTATGAAATTGAGTTCTTGTTGTTATACACCACTGTTCTATTATGAATTACTGAATACATGTGTTAATCACCTTGTAAACCTTACTGGTGGAGGTCATGTGTAACTATTGCTGTGGAAGTCAAGGGCTACACTTCCCCCTTAGGGACCTCTTGTGTCTTTATTACTTGTCCTATCAAGTCTCAGGGTTACTGGGTTGCCGCTTATTCTTAAGCACTTTTAGAAAGTTGGCATTTTCCTGGCCTAGATATTTGGTGCCTGCAGTCTGTCCTAGGTCATATGACTGGGTTTAGTTGGCAGTTGGACTTTGTTTTTTCCTCTCAGATAGCCATACAATAGACAGATTAGGTGTACCTGGTTGGGTCATTGACTGGCAGGATGCGGGGCGGGGGCTTGAGCTGGCACAGCACAGCCCCACTTGCAACCGAATAGGTTGTGCTCTCCCTTCACCCAAGGGACTTGACAACCCTGCATTGTTCATGCTGCCAGCCTGGAGCCAGGACAGGGGAGTCAGGCATCTTCAATCACCTCAAAGGGAATTCTTTAGAAACTTCTCTTGCTTCAACGGAGGCACCAGGGATAAAAATGGGACCCTCAGACCCTCTTTTTAGTTCACTTTTTGACTTGTGGAAGGACTCTGAGGACTGCCTTCTACTGTGTCCTGCTGCCTGAAATCTGCCTTGAACCTTCATAGGCCTGCCCTGCTATTTTAGCCTTTATCTACTGCTGAACCCAGGATTACCAGAGTGACACCAAGTTCTAGTTAGCTGGCCTCCTGATCAGAGTCTCAGAGACCGAAAAGACTCCAACCATCTTGAATCTGCAGCCTGAGTGAATCCTAAACTCCACGTGGTTTCCCTCCATTCATGGACACGTGTGGCTGTGCTAAAGGTACCCAGATAGCCAAAATTCAAAACTTGGGACTTAGAAATGCTCTGAGAACCGAGAGGAGACCAGAACCAGTGCTCATCTTTCCGCAAAAAGGCCCATATTTATACTTTTTGACGCAAAACGGCGTAAATGCAGTTTTGCATCAAAAAGTATAGCACCGGCTTGCGTCATCCCAGAGCGCCAGCCGGGTGCCATATTTATGGAATGCTACAAGCTGGCGCAAAGGGTGGGCTAGCGTAAAAAAAAAAATACGTTCGCCGGGTGGGGATGGTGGTATGGAAGAAGGGGGTTTTGCACCAACAATGATGGGCAGAGGCAAAAAAAATGCCTCTAATCAGCATTTTCTGACGCAAAACCATCCATACCACATGACTCCTGTCTTACAAAAGACAGGAGTCATGCCCACCACTCCAATGGCCAGCACCGGGAACCAGTGTCCCCTGGCCATGGCCATTGCACCCTGTGCCATGCAGAGGGTCCCAAGTTGGCCCCCTGATGGCACTTTAATTTAAAAAATAAAATACTTACCTGTACTTACCCTACTTACCTGTGATTGGTTCCCACATCCTCTGGTGTCCCTCTGGTGTGGTTGGGGATGTTCCTGGAGCTACAGGAGGGTACCTGTGGACCCATTCCATGGTGTTGAACCATTGAAATGGATCCACAGGTCCCCCAATGCCTGGTCTGACCCAGGTTTTAAATAATGGTGCAAAGCAAGCTTTGCACCATTATTTAGCCTCTCCTCCCACCCGTGCATCATTTTAGCCTGGGGGGATAAATATGGGGCTATGGGTTAGCATCATTTTTTAGATGGGAACACCTACCTTGCATCTCATTGATGCAAGGTAGGTTCACGCATCTAAAAAAATGGTGCAAACTCCAATATTTTGACGTTAGACATGTCTAGCATCAAAATATAAATATGGAGTTAGTTTTGTACCGAATTTGCATCAAAAAAATGATACAAATTTGGCGCAAATGGAGAATAAATATGCCCCAAAGTGCATCACCGGTTGGCCTGACTTTGCAGCAGCTCCTGCTATGTTCTTCTCTGAAACACCAAATCCTGTTCAGTGGTCCTTCTTCAAAGGGGTTTCCGACCTCATGGAAGTCTCGTCGGCTACAGCCTCCAGCTTTATCCTGCTGGGGATTATTGACTTCCAAAAAAGGGACTAAGTCCAAACACAGAAATCTTTACCATGACTTATTTCAGCAGGTCCCCAATAATAATAGCTTTTCCTCAGGCATTGCCTGCAGTATTGCCCAGCTGTGCTTTACATTCTCAGAATACTTTTCCTTAAAATTTCTTTTAAGTCCGAAGACTGTGTCCAATCCACTTTTTGTAGCCGACCCATGCTCTATCGCAGTCGCCATATTTTTCTACTTTGACCTGGTCTCTCGTGACTAGATGTCCACAGTTGATGCTTTGGTCCTTTAGACACTAGTTTTTACTCTAAACTTTCAAAATTCATAACTCTGATTCTACTAATTGGATTTCTGTTGTTTTAGTGTCAAATAATGTATTAAAATTTACTGTATGTTCTAAACTGATGTGAGATTTTTCTTGTGTTGTGTTTTCACTGTATTACTGTTTGTGTGCTGCATAAATACTTTACACATAGCCTGTAAGTTAAGCCTGACTGCTTTTGTGCCCAGCTATCAGAGGGTTAAGCACAGGCTGATTTAGTGACGTTTTGTGGTTCACCCTTACAGGGATTGTTGTTGTTGACTGAACAGGGTTCAGCCCCTCTTTCAACCAACAGCCCAATTTCTCACATTGGTGTTCAGTTGGGGTCCAGTACTTGTGTTTGTGCAGTGCCACACAGTTATTGGTGTAACACAAGAATCCTATATAAATACTTTGACACAAGATTTGACCTCTTTTTAAATTCCTATTAGCTTTCAATTAGCTATGTTCTCCTTTTTTCACATTTAAGTGGCCTTTCTTCCTCTTCGTAGCATAGAGATGGATCTGATCTACTTTAATACCCCCGCAGGCCTGAGCTACTGAAGCTCTGCAAGCAGAAGGTGCTGAAGGCAGGCAGAAGGGCTTTGAAAGTGGATCTCCATATATCACTCAGAGTCTTTGAGGAAGTCCAGCGGTGGCAGACCACCCCAGAAGAGGAGGATGAGCAGGAGTGAGCACACATGAAGGAGAAGAGGTGTGGAGGACCCAAACCTGGGTCCTGAGCAGCAAGATGAGCACAGCTAACCCCCATAGGATGCCCAAGATGCCCATGATGAAACAGGGAGTAGTTTGTCTGCCTTAGGTCTGTCCCCACAGAAGCTGAAGGACAGGAAAGAAGAGAGGGAGCTCTGACTGCAGCTGGCCAAGATGAAGCTGGAGGCTGAGGAGAGGAAGACTGAGACAGCCTTGGTAGGAAAGAGACTGGCCATGGAGGAGAGAAGAATGGCCCATAAGATCAGTCTCAAGGAAGTGGACACCAGAGTCAGATAAGTTCAGCGGTAATGGTGGCAGCATTACCCCAGTGTCCATTGGAGAAAAGAGGGTCTCCATCCCAATGGATCTGGTGCCTGTGTTGTGGGGGATGACATTGACAACTGGCTTGAGGCCTATGAGATTACCTGTAGGAGGCTGGCCTGGCTTATAGTGGGTACCTAGTGGTACTTACACCTTGTGCCAGGTCCAGTTATCCCTTATTAGTAGATTAGTAGTGTTTAAGCAGCTTAGGCTGATAGAGGTAGCTATAGCAGAGCATCTTAGGCTGAACTAGGGGGCCATGCAAAGCTCCTACTATACCACTTATATCACGTAGCACTATATCATAAGAAACACAATACTCAGAGTTACTAAAAATAAAGGTACTTTATTTTAGTGACAATATGCCAAAAGTATCTCAGAGGATATACTCCCTTAGGAGGTAAGTAAAATACACAAAATATACACACAAACCAAAATCAGGTAAGTAAAACACTTAGAAAAGTAGTGCAAATACTGTAGAACACAAAAGAATGCAATAGGAGACAATAGGTCTATGGGCAACACAAACGATATACTCCAAAAGAGGAATGCGAACCACAAATGGACCCCAGGCCTAGTGTAGTGTGTAGAGGGTCGCTGGGAGTGTAAGAAAACACTAAGGGTGTCCAAGATACCCCACCCCAAGACCCTGAAAAGTAAGAGTAAAGTTACCCTACTACCCCAGAAAGACAGTAAGGTCGAGATAGGGGATTCTACAAAGGCAACAACTGACTGCAAAGCACTGAAGACGGATTCCTGGACCTGAGGACCTACAAAGGAAGGGGACCAAGTCCAAGAGTCACGCAAGTGTCCGCTGGGGCAGGAGCCCACTAAACCCCAGATGAAGGTGCAAAAGGGCTGCCTGTGGGTGATAGAAGCCGAAGATGTCCCACAGCGTGCTGGAGGATACAGAGTGGTTTCTACGCAGAAAGACTGCAAACAAGCCTTGCTAGCTGCAAGAGTTATGGTTGCAGGTTTTGGGTGCTGCCAGGGCCCAGGAAGGACCAGGAGGTTGCCCCTTGGAGGAGGGGACAGAGGGGGTACTCAGCAACACGGAGAGCCCACGCAGAAGCAGGCAGCATCCACAGAAGCACCTGAACAGGCATTCAGGAAATCTGAGCACGGCAGTCATCTGAGCACAACAAAAGAGGGTCCTACGAAGTCGGAGGTCAACTCAGCGAGTTGGGCAATGCAGGACAGAGTGGGGGGGACCTGGGCTGTGCTGTGCACGAAGGACATCTTGCAAAAGTGCACTGAAGCCCTAGCAGCTACAGATCATGCAGTACACAGGATTACTGTCTGGCGTGGGGAGGCAAGGACCTACCTCCACCAAATTTGGACAGAAGGACCACTGGACTGTCAGGGTCACTTGGATACAGCTCCTGTGTTCCAGGGTCCATGCTCGTCTAGATGAGAGGGGACCCAGAGGACCGGTGATGCACAAGTTTGGTGCATGCGTTAGCAGGGGGAAGATCCCATTGACCAACGGGAGATTTATTCTTGGCCTCCAGTGCATGGTGAAGGCAAACAGCCCTCAGAGCATGCACCACCAAGAAACAGTCAAAAAAGCCGGCAGGATTAGGCGCTACAATGTTGCTTGTAGTCTTCTTGCTACTTTGTTGCGGTTTTGCAGGCGTCCTGGAGCAGTCAGCGGTCGATCCTCGGCAGAAGTCGAAGAGGGAAGTGCAGAGGAACTCTGGTGAGCTCTTGCATTCATTATCTGAAGAGAAACCCACAGGAGAGACCCTAAATGGCCCTCAGAGGAGGATTGGCTACCTAACCAGGTAAGAGCATATCAGGAGGGATTCCTGTCGTCACCTGCTGGCACTGGCCACTCAGAGGTCTCTATTGTGCCCTCACACCTCTGCATTCAATGCCATTGGCATGGGCACTGCAGGGGCCCCCAGGGGCCCCGCGACACCCCCTACCGCCATCCTGTTCCTGGCGGGCGAACCGCCAGGAACAGGATGGCGGTAGGGGGTGTCAGAATCCCCAAGGCGGCGCAGCATGCTGCGCCGCCTTGGAGGATTCATTTGGGCATCGGGAAACTGGCGGGAGACCGCCAGTTGTCCCGGTCCGACCGCGGCGGTAACGCCACGGTCGGAATGCCCAAGGGAGCACCGCCGGCCTGTCGGCGGTGCTCCCGCCCCCGTTGGCCCTGGCGGTTCTGTACCGCCAGGGTCATAATGAGGCCCTATATCCTTGACTGAAGCACAGAGTGAGTATGTTATGAAGAACATCAGTGCTGAAGTATGCAAAACAGTGTGATATGAATAAAAAACAACACCGTAGAACTGGCCATCTGAAAATAACAGTACGTAGAAAAAATAAAGGCACGCAGAGCAAAGTGCACAGAGGCTCTAAGCTACTAGCAAATGAAATAAAATACATCCAGGGCAAAATGCACAAAGGCCTAATGCCCAAAGCTAACACATAAAACCAACCACACTACACCCTCCCCTTGTCGGTAGCAAGTGGTTCTAAAAACATAATAATATGCCCTAAATATAAGCAAATTTAAAACTATAGATCCATTTCGACAAGTTCAGAGGACAGAATCAAAATGTCAATTTAGTGAAGAATGGGAAAAAAAAAAAAAATCCAATTGTTCAAATGGAAGCAATAGAGAGAAGGAATTCCTCCACTTCGACGTATGTTAAGATCGGAAGATTTACGCCACAAAGTATCATGGAGCATGTGTGTTCCAAAGCTCCAAAACCATTCAGGGCGGCACCCCGTGTAGGGTCAATGAACGAGACAAATCCATCTTCCTCCAGGAAGGGAATCTCATATACTGCCTCACGAAGCAAACGCAACCGAAGTGACCACAGGAGAGCGCTGCAGTGAGAGACAGAAAGCCAGTGCATGTTCAAACGAGCACCAAAGGCACCGAAACACGGGTTGCACACAGTCCAAGACCGGTCTGAATGACAGAGACCAGTCACACTCCAAGTCGCCCAAGAGTGTTGCTCCAAAATGCTGCATCATACGTTCACGACACAGCTGTGCTGATGGGAGCAGCAATAGCGGATCTTGTTGCTGTGGGACAGCCATTGCGAAAGAAGAGCAACAGCAGCAAAATCCCAGCCAATAAAGCCAAAGTAATTGGGAAACCCCCAAAAATGCTTCCGAAAATCGAATGTATAGCCGAAGGTATCAAACCGAATATAGAAGAGAAGGTGTGAGCAAAACCAACACCAACGGCCTGGAAAAAATGTGCAATACCAGTAGCTCTGGATGCATTAAATATACGTCCCACAAGTTCACCAAAGTGACTCGGAAAGTTAGTGTTTAAAAGGGACTGTATTTCTGCCGATGACCTTGCCACCTGAAGTGCGTAGGTCTCGCTAGCAGATGTAAGGGCTACATGCTTTTGAAACAATAAAGCTTTCAGTCGACTCAACTTGTCGAAATTAACCTTGGAAGTAGCAATATGAGGCCAGATGTCCGCTACCTCCCTAATTTGAGTGGGGGGATACAACACATTCCCGCAGCATGTAACGGCCTTGCTGACAACAACAACGTAAACTATTCCGGGACGCATGCCACACCAGCGCTCGCTGTTAAGAACAATGTAACTGCCGTTAGAAAGAACCTGGAAAGTGTTTTTAATTACCGGGACTGGAACTCCCTTCAGATAACAAGCGAAGTTAGCAATCGAAGCATTACAAGCTCCGTGCAATGACAGCTGTTTACAAACCATGGAATGGCTGACAGAAGCTTCGCATTCGCTACCGCTAAGAAAAACCTCCCTCAAACCATTAACACATCTGTACTGAAAGGGAAGGACCCACACCTCATGTATATAACTGTCTCCTACGAGTTCATATCTACCCACCGGAATATGTTTCAGAAAAGAAGTAAATTGTAGAGTTGAAATAGGCATATTGATAACTCCATGAATCAACCATTCAGCTGACGGAATCTCAGCCACCGTAAAAGGCAGTTTTTCCAATTTTTCAATATTTAACATAACATAAGTCGCTTCCTTTTTAGCCATCAGTTGTTGTTGACGAGTCAAATTAAATGAGATAAAAATCTCCTTGGCGCGAATATACTGCCATGGAACGCGACCTGCCTTCAAGGTCTGAAGAGTCCAATCCAGCTGCATAATGGACCGTGTCTGACTCTGCCCATGATATAAAGAAGACATATCTGATTTAATAATGTCGATAGCAGAGGAAACTATGTTGTCAATCGTGTAAACACGGTCAGAAAGTGTATGCATGCCATTATCAACAACAGACAAAGCTTGCATCAAATTCTCTTGATCAATCTGCCGCAATCGGGCCGCAGCCTCCTGTTGTGAAAGTTTCCAAATCTCATTATAAACCTCATATATGAACCTCTTCCTGCGCGGTACCCTGGGACCTGACAAGAAATCTTGTAAATCAGTATCATTAGACAGTAGCGTGAGGTGTAACTTAACTGCATCCAGCGTGGACGTCCTCAACCATTGCTGACAAAGCTTTCCCACGCTGTATGTAGTTATTATATCAACATGCTCTGGTGAAACATAACGAGGGTCTGCCCTATTAGTCCTGAACCCCCCTGAAGAGGTGACAAAACGTTGATGACACTCATTAAAGTCTACAGGCCATAGTAACCACCCGCCGGGATGTAACAATGAAGTGTTAAGCGTACCATTCTGGACCCAATGTGTAAATTCACCAAAAGTAGCGTTCACATAGTGCTGCCAAATTTTTAATTTGGAAGGGACAGGTATTCCAGGCAAATTCAATTCTCTAATTGTTGCCAAGCCTAGACAACTAGTTTGTTGTACTGTGTCATTGAGGAAAATCATTTGCACAGGTATTATACACGTCCTAAATAATGTGTCCCTGCCTTGCATTTGCCAATTTTTTGTTCCCCAAACACTTTTTAGATTAATAGTCTTAAACCAATACTCATATCCTTAAACCGAAAGTTTTGAAACAAACATATTGGAATATAATAATTTAGTATCGGTCAATAACATTTGTTTATCAGAATATGGAGTAACTTTGAAATAGTAAGACTTAGCATTCCATTGATCATGCCCAGAAAAATATGCAAATTTATCATAATAAGTTTTCGAACTTCCTTGTGGAGGAGTTGAACAATGTTCCCATTGCACATAATTAAAAATGGACTTAGGGCTACTAGCTTTGTCAATAAAATAGTGTCCATAATAGTTATAGCAAAACATGTCACCATGATTATCTCTAAACTGGTAAGCATCTTCATCATCATATACAGTATAATACTGCAGGTCTGATAGCATCGAATCTACTGTCTTCACATCCCAATCATCAGAGACAATGCCTGGTATAACAATATCATTCATTGACAACTTGAGGACATACGGTATTTGAATCAATTCAGTAGGACCATATATATCAAACATTACTTTATCCCACACAATCCCATCCGGAACCGGTATCGCAGAAATGTTTACATTGGAGAGATCTCTTCGAACCATGTGAGACGAAAAATGAGGTTTCAGCACAGTCTTGACATGTTCAATGTCAGCTTGATCAGGAAGAAAATGACCATGTATCACCAGAAAAAAGGTAACTACAAATCCCAACCATAAAAATATAGGCCCTCATTCTGACCCTGGCGGTCGGTGATAAAGCGGCGGCCAAGCCGCCAACAGGCCGGCAGTCTAAAATATGCAATTCTGACCCTGGCGGGAACCGCCAACACAGCCCGCCAACTTAACACTCCGACCGCCACAGCGGTACAAACAAACAGCGCGGCTGTTCCCGCCAACAGCCCGGCGGCAGACAATGTACCGCCCACCCTATTACGACCCACCAATCTGCCACCTTTTCCGGGGCGGGAGCACCGCCGATAAGAACACGGCGGAAACAGACTACGAACGGGAAAACGCTCACCTCTACGCACTCCACGCGAGATTCCGGCAGTATGGAGCCAGAGTTGCAGGTCATCCCCGCACTCCTATTCCTGCTCATATACCAGGAGCACGCCCGGCGGCGCGGAAGACATCGGTGAGTACTGCACCTACGACACAGGGGAGGGAAAAGATTACCGGCACACACCCACCCACCCACACCCACTACAACACACACATCAATGCATTCCCACAGATCACTGTCACAACCCACAAACCACCCCCCTCCGAAATAATGCAAAGACCAAAAGAAGAGATCATAAACGGGCAGATATATTGAAATATGTACACCAGTAATCCCAATTAATAAATAAACTATGTACAAAATATATACAGCTACTAAATGTAGTCCAACCACTGTCCGTGGATCACAGGGGTCCTGTGCAAAGGGGCAAGGCCCAGTCCCACGACAAGAACTCCACGGAGAGAACACTGCAGGGGCATCAGAAAGAAAATAGGACAGGCACCTCAGGGGGAAGGGAACGGGGGGCACCTCAGCCACTTGAGTACACGACGCCAGATCCACGAGGGGACTCCATGACCACTGGCCCATCCTGGGGAGAGCAAAGCCACAGTCCAAACAGTCCATACAGTGGGTGGCCTGCCCACTGGGCCATCCTGGGGAGAGCAAAGCCACAGTCCATACAGTCCATACAGTGGGTGGCCTGCCCACTGGGCCATCCTGGGGAGAGCAAAGCCACAGTCCATACAGTCCATACAGTGGGTGGCCTGCCCACTGGGCCATCCTGGGGAGAGCAAAGCCACAGTCCAAACAGTCCATACAGTGGGTGGCCTGCCCACTGGGCCATCCTGGGGAGAGCAAAGCCACAGTCCATACAGTCCATACAGTGGGTGGCCTGCCCACTGGGCCATCCTGGGGAGAGCAAAGCCACAGTCCAAACAGTCCATACAGTGGGTGGCCTGCCCACTGGGCCATCCTGGGGAGAGCAAAGCCACAGTCCATACAGTCCATACAGTGGGTGGCCTGCCCACTGGGCCATCCTGGGGAGAGCAAAGCCACAGTCCATACAGTCCATACAGTCCATACAGTGGGTGGCCTGCCCACTGGGCCATCCTGGGGAGAGCAAAGCCACAGTCCATACAGTCCATAACAGACCCCACTGCCACTGGAGGAGGCAAGTTGGCCAGAGGACATCCTGCAGCCCTGCCCGAGATAGATCCTGCCCTGCCACGTCTGCCAAAGGGCCAGCGGTTCTTGCCCTGAAGGGCCCAGTTCAGCGGTTCTTGAGACGGCGGGGCCCAGTTCAGCGCTCCTTGCCTTGAAGGGCCCAGTTCAGCGGTTCTTGAGACGGCGGGGCCCAGCGGAGCAGTGCGTGAGACGGCGGGGCCCAGCGGAGCGGTGCTTGAGACGGCGGGGCCCAGTTCAGCGGTTCTTGCCCTGAAGGGCCCAGTTCAGCGGTTCTTGCCCTGAAGGGCCCAGTTCAGCGGTTCTTGAGACGGCGGGGCCCAGTTCAGCGGTTCTTGCCCTGAAGGGCCCAGTTCAGCGGTTCTTGCCCTGAAGGGCCCAGTTCAGCGGTTCTTGAGACGGCGGGGCCCAGCGGAGCGGTGCGTGAGACGGCGGGGCCCAGCGGAGCGGTGCTTGAGACGGCGGGGCCCAGTTCAGCGGTTCTTGCCCTGAAGGGCCCAGTTCAGCGGTTCTTGCCCTGAAGGGCCCAGTTCAGCGGTTCTTGAGACGGCGGGGCCCAGTTCAGCGGTTCTTGCCCTGAAGGGCCCAGTTCAGCGGTTCTTGCCCTGAAGGGCCCAGTTCAGCGGTTCTTGAGACGGCGGGGCCCAGCGGAGCGGTGCTTGAGACGGCGGGGCCCAGTTCAGCGGTTCTTGCCCTGAAGGGCCCAGTTCAGCGGTTCTTGCCCTGAAGGGCCCAGTTCAGCGGTTCTTGAGACGGCGGGGCCCAGTTCAGCGGTTCTTGCCCTGAAGGGCCCAGTTCAGCGGTTCTTGAGACGGCGGGGCCCAGTTCAGCGGTTCTTGAGACGGCGGACGGTCTATGGCCAACTGCTAATTGCCTGGTGGTGCCCTCCTGGGCAGCGGGGATGGTGCTCCTTCACTGCCCACCTGGGCTGTGGGTGGTGGGGCCCTCCTGGCCAGCTGGGCTGGGTCCTCCCTGGGCAGCGGCTATGGGGGTGGTGGGCTCTCCCGGGGCAGCTGTGCCGGTTCCTCCCGGGGCAGCGGCTATGGGGGTTGTGGGCTCCTCCTGGGCAGCAGGCCTGCTGCCTGACCTCTCTGACTTGCTGCCCTTGCCCTCCTTAGTCGTGGGCCTGTGGCCCTTTCCTCCCTTTGGAGCTGTGGCTGGTGACTGTCTCTGGGTGGTGTCCGGGGGGGATGTAGAAGGCGGGCTCCTGCGGCGACCCTTCCGCCTTCTGCTCCTCTTCCCAGGGGGTGGGCTGGCTGTCCCCTTGCTGCTGGGCGAAGATCCAGACATGCGGGCTGGCGGGCTCCAATACCCCTGCACCCTTGTCAAGGGGGCTGCAGGGCTGGTGGTGGCTGAGGTGCTCTTCTTACCCCGACGAGAAGGAGGGGGGGGCTCAGGGTCAGGAAAGAAGTTAGTAGTGGCGAGGAAGAGCTTCTTGGGACAATGGAGAGTGGTAGGTACAGTGGGAATGGGAGTGGAGGGAGAGGATGTGGTTGTAGGTGAGTCACGTTTGCTGTCTTTGGGTGCAGGTGCAGGAGGGATAGGCTGTCGTGAGGTGGATGGCTGTTGGGTGGGTGGGTGGCTGCGTTTGTGTGGTGTGGAAGAGGGGGTGACAGACACAGTGGGAGAGGACACAGGGGACGTGTAAATGGCAGTGGGGGTGGTGACTGCACGTGTGCGGACTGGAGTGGAGGGTGTGCTGGTGATGGAAACACTGGCTGATGGTGAGGTGAATGGAGGTGTGAGTGTAGACGTCACAGGGAGGGAGGAGGGAGACGAGGAGGTGGGGGTCACAGAGGTGGTAGTGACTGTTGGCATGTCTGCATCGGAATGTTGCGTGTGTGAATGTCTGCGTGATCTGTGGTGCTTATGTTTGGATGAGCTTCTCTTGGGTGTTGAGGTGTGTGCAGGCTGGTCTGATGGTGTGGGTGGGACAGGCAGAGGAACAGGAGACTGGGAGGAGGGAGTTAGTAGAGGCAGGCAGGAGACAGGGACAATGGCTGCCGTTAGTGCTGAGGCCAGAGCCTGGAACGATCGCTGATGGGCAGCCTGACCCGAATGAATGCCCTCCAGGTACGCATTGCTGCGATGAACCTCCCTCTCCACCCCCTGGATGGCATTCAAAAGGGTAGTCTGCCCAACAATGAGCGTTCGGAGGAGGTCAATGACCTCCTCACTGAGGGCAGCGGGGGTAACAGGGGCAGGGCCTGAGGTGCCTGGGGCGAAGGAGATGCCCGGCTTCCTGGCAGAGCGGGCAAGGGGCGAACGCTGAGGGGCTGCTGGGAGGGCGGAGATGGTGCGCTGGGTGGCGGCTGTACCTGTAATGGCGGGGGGCACGGATGGTGCCACCCCCGCAAGGGAGCCCCCTTCCGAGGACGTGTCCGTGTCGCTGCAGGCTCCAGTCGTCCCCGTCGTGGAGCTCCCCTCGCCCTCCGTCTCACTGGTCCAGTCTGACTCTGTGGCATGGCCCTCCTGGGCCATGTGAGATGCAGCTCCCTCCTGCCCCGATGCCACTTCTCCTCCGCCTGATGATGCTGATGCACACAAGCACAGAAAGACAAACAAAAAGGGGGGGGGGAGAGAAATAAAGGGATATTGAGTACATGGATCTCCGGTACAGTTAGCGGACATGACAGACACAGATGCCCCCTGCACTAAGTTGCGCACTTGGGGTACGCTACGCATTCCGTGGAACATGCCCTACACGCCTAGAGTTGACAACTGCACCCATGGATGACACGGCCCAGGGATGGCTGTACTGACAAACTACTGAGGGTGGTGGCTGGGGACACAGGGGCTTACGGGGGTGCCCAGCCTACAGATATCGCCCTGGCCTAGGGGGACCCCCAGCCCTCCTCCCCCACCCAGACACCTCCACTGCGCGACAACAGAGTAGATAATGCTTGTACTCACCCCCTTGTGTCTGCTGTGCTGCCCTCACGCGCCCATCCAATTCAGGGTAGGCCACCGCCAGGATCCGGAACATCAGGGGGCTCAGTTGACGGCAGGCACCCCACCTACGTTGGGAGGCCATCCCCAGCAGAGACTCGGCGGTCTTCTTGGTCCCGCGGCGGATGTCCTCCCACCTCTTGCGGCAGTGGGTGCCCCGTCGATGGTGGACCCCCAGGGCCCGGACTTCCTTGGCGATGGCACGCCAAATCCCGATCTTCTCATGGGCGCGGACCTATGTGACACGTACAGGGAGGGAGAAATACCACGTTCAAGTTTCTCAGCATTTTCCTTTCCAGTGGCCCAACGCCCCCCATCCCCGCCAGGCCCCCCGCCATGCCCCCGCCATGCCCAACATGCCCCCCATCCCCGCCATGCCCCCCGCCAGGCCCAACATGCCCCCCATCCCCGCCAGGCCCCCCGCCATGCCCCCTGCCAGGCCCAACATGCCCCCCATCCCCGCCAGGCCCCCCGCCATGCCCCCCGCCAGGCCCAACATGCCCCCCATCCCCGCCAGGCCCCCCGCCATGCCCCCGCCAGGCCCAACATGCCCCCCATCCCCGCCAGGCCCCCCGCCAGGCCCAACATGCCCCCCATCCCCGCCAGGCCCCCCGCCAGGCCCCCCGCCAGGCCCAACATGCCCCCCATCCCCGCCAGGCCCCCCGCCATGCCCCCGCCAGGCCCAACATGCCCCCCATCCCCGCCAGGCCCCCCGCCAGGCCCAACATGCCCCCCATCCCCGCCAGGCCCCCCGCCATGCCCCCCGCCAGGCCCAACATGCCCCCCATCCCCGCCAGGCCCCCCGCCATGCCCCCCGCCAGGCCCAACATGCCCCCCATCCCCGCCAGGCCCCCCGCCAGGCCCAACATGCCCCCCATCCCCGCCAGGCCCCCCGCCATGCCCCCGCCAGGCCCAACATGCCCCCCATCCCCGCCAGGCCCCCCGCCATGCCCCCGCCAGGCCCAACATGCCCCCCATCCCCGCCAGGCCCCCCGCCAGGCCCAACATGCCCCCCATCCCCGCCAGGCCCCCCGCCATGCCCCCCGCCAGGCCCAACATGCCCCCCATCCCCGCCAGGCCCCCCGCCAGGCCCCCAAGCCAGCCAGTGGCCCCAAATCCATATTGAATTAAACTCACTTGTTGGTCTGGAGGACCGTAGAGTAGCGCATACTGGGGGAGGACCCCATCCACAAGTTTCTCCAACTCCTCTCCAGTGAAGGCAGGGGCCCTTTCCCCAGGCGCAGCAGCCATTGTCCCTTCCAGACCGAGGTCACAGCAACACTTGCAGTATAGGTCCTCTCCTGTGAAAGTTCAAGTCGCAAGTGGATAAGTAGATAGAAAATGGCGGTCACGTCCGCGGCGGTGCGTACCGCGGCGGTGCGTCCCGCCACCGCCGGCGCCCTTCGCCATTGGCTCCTGAAACCCATAGGCTTCAATGTTAACCAATGCGGCTTCGCGCCGCGGTCTTCGCCCGCCGCCCGCCACGGTGTGCCACGCCAGCGCATTGACCTCACATCCCATTGTCACACTTCACAGGTCAGGCAGCCGCCATTTCCAGGGCCCACATGGCTCAATTTCAACTGCGTCACACAGGCCTAGGCCTTGCATAGCCACTCAGACACGCCATTCACTGCATAGAGAATCGTATACTGTGCTAGCTGTGAGTACGTACCTGTGGGTTGCTTGACTGTGTGCTCCATGTTGTCCTTCCTAGGCACCGTCCGCTGGGTTGGGCGAGGAGACGGATGAATCCTCCCGTGTACCGACCGCTGGTGGACCTGTCGACAATGGAAGAACGCCACATTATCCTGACCTACCGTCTTAACCGTGCCACTATCCATGAACTGTGTGCCCAGCTGGAGCCCGACCTGATGTCCCCCATCCGCCAACCCACAGGGATTCCCCCTCTGGTGCAGGTCATGTCAGTACTACATTTCTTGGCAAGTGGGTCATTTCAGACAACCGTGGGAATTGCTTCTGGGATGTCTCAGCCCATGTTTTCGAAGGTGTTATCCAGAGTGTTGTCTGCCCTGATGAAATCCGTGAGGAACTACATCATTTTCCCTGAGGTGGGCGAATTGGCTACAGTGAAGGGTGATTTCTACGCCCTTGGACATATTCCCAACGTAATTGGTGCCATTGATGGGACCCATGTGGCTTTGGTTCCCCCAAGAGACAGGGAGCAGGTGTACAGGAACAGAAAAAATTACCATTCAATGAACATCCAGGTGGTGTGTTTGGCTGACCAGTACATCTCGCATGTAAATGCCAAATTCCCAGGGTCAGTGCATGACGCCTACATCCTCAGGAATAGCAGCATCCCTTACGTGATGGAACAGCTACAGAGACACCGTGTATGGCTAGTGGGGGACTCTGGGTACCCCAACCTGTCGTGGCTACTGACCCCAGTAAGGAATCCCCGGACCAGGGCAGAGGAACGGTACAATGAGGCCCATGGGCGTACTAGGAGGGTGATCGAACGCACCCTTGGCCTCCTAAAGGCCAGGTTTCGGTGCCTGCATATGACAGGTGGATCCCTAATGTACTCACCTAAGAAGGTGTGTCACATCATCGTGGCCTGCTGCATGCTTCACAACCTGGCTTTGCGCCGCCAGGTGCCTTTCCTGCAGGAGGATGGTCGAGACGGTGGTGTTGTGGCAGCGGTGGAACCTGAGGAGAGTGACGAGGAGGAAGACGACGGGCTGAAACAGACAACAGGGACAGAATCATTGAACAGTACTTCCAATAGGACACAGGTAACATTTCAAAGATAATTTAGTAAAAGTTAACTACTCTCTAGCATCTCTGCTGCCTGTCTATTTGCCCCAGTGTATGATGACTGAGTTTTGGCTTTTCCCTCCCTATTTCAGATCTGGGGTCCCCACTACGAGTCCTGTGCTTCGTTTCCCCATGGACTACAGCTTTGTGGCAGCTGTTTGTTGACTTCACCATGTACAAGGACATATTTGCACTGTCATGTCAATTACAATCTATTGAAATCACAGCCAGACTCCAGATATTTTGGTGCAAAATAGGTGTTTATTTAAGTGCTCAAAATGGGATGGGTGGTTTCAAGTGGGTGGGGGCTATGGTGAAGGAATGTCCATGGCAGAGTCCAGAGTAACAGTCACACAGGTGCATTGTCCAGAGGCCTGTGGAGAGATGGAGCATGGGCAGTTCAAGGATGGACAGGGTGACTATGTGGGACAGTGGGATGACATCAGGTGGTATCCATTGCTGGCGGGGGTCTTGACATCCTACTCTGTCTTCTTGCGAGATCTCAGGGCCCTCTTGCGGGGTGGTTCTTCTCCTGCAGGAGGTGGGGGTCTGGTGGGCTGCTGCTGTGCGGGGGCCTCCTGTCCACTAGCGCCGGCGGAGGTGGTTGGCTGTTCTTGGTCCAGGCTAGTGGCAGGGGCTCTTGGGTGTTGTTCAGTGTCCGCCCTGTTGTTGACGAGGTCCTGCAGCAGCCCTACCATGGTAACCAGGGTGGTGTTGATGGCTCTGATGTCCTCCCTGTACCCCCGATAGTGTTCCTCCTGCAGCACCTGGATCTCCTGGAACCGGGCCAGTACCGTCGCCATCGTCTCCTGGGAGCGGTTGTATGCTCCCATGATGGTGGTGAGGACCTCGTGGAGAGTGGGTTCCCTGGGCCTCTCCTCCCCCCCCTGTCGCACAGCTGCCCTCCGAGTTCCCCTGTTTCCCTGGGCCTCTGCCCCCTGGCCGGTGTGCCCACTACCACTGCCCCCAGGTCCCTGTTGTTGTTGGGGTGGTGGGTTATCCTGGGTGCCCTGTAGTGGTAGACACACCGCAGATTGACGCGCCCTGGAGACAGAGGCATGGGCCCGCTGGGTGGGAGCTGTGCTGGTGTTCCCAGAGGGGTTTGGGTCTGTAGTGGCCTGGGCCTGTGTGAGGGGAACCGACTGTCCAGAGGTCCCCGATGGTCCGGGCTGGTCATCGGTGTCCAGGTCGACAGAGCTGCTGTCATCGCTGACGGCCTCTTGGGTGGGGGGTGTGGAGAATTCTGGCCCCTCCGCCGCGGTGTGTTGACGGTCGGGTCCTGCAGGGGTATAGAGGTATGGTTATAGTTTCAATGTGTGGCATATGGGTGTATCTGTGGGTTCTCGTGTCCCCAAGTGCTGGCATTCGTGTGTGGGGGCTTTGGTGAGGGTGGCTTGTGGGGGGGATGTGTATATGCATTGGGCATGCTTTGGTGATGGGTGTCCATGCTTAGTGGACGCATGCAGGCCTAGGTTTTGGGATGTGTGGGTTGTGATGGTGAGACATTGGCGGGGAATAGGTGTGCTGGGGGTGGGGGTGAGGATGGTGGTGGGGGTGAGGATGGTGGTGGGGGTGAGGATGGTGGTGGGGGTGAGGGTGGGGGTGAGGATGGGGGTGGGGGTGAGGGTGGGGTTCGAGGATGGGGGTGAGGGTTGGGGTCTGATTTGGCATGCAGGTGGGGGGGAAGCAGTATTGAAGCTTCAACTTACCAGTATCCATTCCTCCGCCGACTCCTGCGAGGCCGTCAGGATGCAGGATGTTCAAGACTTCCTCCTCCCATGATGTGAATTGTGGGGGTTGAGGTGGGGGTCCTCCGCCAGTCTTCTGCACGGCGATGTTGTGCCTGGATACCATGGAACGCACCTTCCCCCGTAGGTCGTTCCATCGCTTCCTGATGTCTTCCCGATTTCTGGGGTGCTGTCCCACTGCGTTCACCCTGTCGACAATCCTCTGCCATAGCTCCGTCCTCCGGGCAATGCTGGTGTATTGTATCTGTGTGCCGAACAGCTGGGGCTCTACCCGAACGATTTCCTCCACCATGACCCTGAGTTCTTCGTCTGTGAAGCGGGGTTGTCTTTGGGGTGCCATGGGGTGGTGTGTATGATGTGTGGGGTGGAGTATGTGTATTTAAGTGAGTTGAGTGTGGTGGTGTGTGTTGTTTTGTGTGTGGATAGTGTGTGGGTGATGGTGTTGAGTGGCTGTGGCTGTTATTTTTTGGATGCTGGTGTCTCGCTCTTGCCTTCTTGACGAATTTTTTAGCATAGGGGTTTGTGGGTGATGTGGGTGTGTGTTTTATATTGTATTGTGTGTGTGGGAGTGGTGTGTGTATGTGTATCAGGTGTGTGGGATTCAAATCGTCCAATGTGGCTGAGTTTTGTTCGTTTGTGGGTATTCTGACCGCGGCGGTGTGTCCCGCCAATGGAATACCGCGTTTGAATGACCGCCGCGTGGATTCGTGGGTCGTAATGGGATGGGCGTATTTCTGTTGGCGTGGCGGTGGAGGTTTGGTCACCTCCACCTTTCCGCCGACCGCTGGTCTGGCGGTCTGTTGTGGCGGTCGGATTTTCGGAGGTTTGCCTTCTGCGGGTCAGAATGACCGTGGCGGGTTTCCGCGACCGCGGCGGGATTATGGAGGATTTCTGACCGGCGGTAGGCGCCTTTTACCGCCGAGGTCAGAATGACCCCCATAGTCATGAAGGCCATAAAAAACCACAAATAGTTCCAAGGAAAAACAAAATAATTGTATTTGAGCCAGGACAGTAGCTTACGTGGACCTCGGACTGAAGACACGGTGGACACAGAGTCGGACATTACATCATCAGTGTTATTAAAGCAGCCAGAGGCAGTTCTTGCAAAAGGTGCAACCGTGAACATAGAAGCCGATGGAGGCTCTCGACGAGGTACGCTATAAACCACATGTTCAGCAACATCAGTTGAACGAACAGCAACCTGATCGCAAGTTTCCAAATTAATCGTTGTCTGTGGAACAATCGCAAGATCATCCTCCACCCTCCCCACGCACGGAGAGGTAACAGTATCAGTGTAAATCACCTGCAGCGGGACTTCTTCCCCAGTAGTGAGAGGGATTCCGGAACTACTGGGTGTCCCTTTTGGTCTGCTGTGCAGAATCGGCCACATGTTGTAACTTGACATTATCAATAGAAACAGAGCGATTTCCTTTGGCCCCTCTCAGCGGTGGTAAAATCACAGTTCTTGTGCCGCTTACCCCTAAGACGGGTACTGGTGCTCGATAAGAAGGACCAAATTCTTTCTTTACTGCGACCTTTTCACGCACTAGATCCCCAATCCTGGGTATCCAACCAGTAGGTGTTACTGGCTCGTCCTTAATTCCTGAGGAGGCAGCATTCGCAGAAGAGTTATCTTCACGGAATTGTTGTAAATCCTGTAAAACAGTGACACGATCATTTATGTCAAAAGGCGTATCTGCCGCCTCCACACCAGGACCATCTAGATCAGGAACATACATTCGTGTCATACACTCATATGAAGTACGACCCCTCAGTGACCTTCTAGGCAAGTTATTAAGTGCTCTTTGTACTCCATAAAGGTGGGCTAGCCAACTACGACCCGTACCTATAACTCTGGCCGTTAAGGATTGCTTTAAATCACGATTTAATCGCTCCACGACAGAATTTCCAGCGGGATGAAATGGAGACGAGAATTGGAGCTGGACCCCCAACGAAGCCATGGCGTCCCTGAATGCCTTAGAGGCAAAAGCAGGGCCCTGGTCCGAATGAAAAGCTGCAACTGCAAATGTATCGACAAAGATGCGCAAATCTTTAATAACAGTACGAGCGTCAGCCGAGCGCTGTGGCCAGACCCACACAAATCTGGAGCACGAATCTACAGCAACCAAAATATATTTGTATGCACTATCTGATGCCAGTGGACCACAGTGATCTAAGTACACACACTGTAAAGGTTTATTTGAAATCAGAAGGGGCGTCTGCTGCGGGCGTTTAGCCGACGAAGCTTTAATTTGTTGACAAATGTCACAACAAAGGACATACTGCTTTGTCTCCTTATATAGACCAGGCCACCAATAACGGGCCTGTAACAGTGAAATTGTGGCTGCCACACCAGCATGTGCAGATGCCGCCCCCTCATGTGCTGCAGAAATTAATCAAGATCTCTCTATTTTATTTGGTATTTCACGTACACCAACGCCTGGAATAATAACAACAGCGTTCAGTGCACTACTCAAGCAGTAACTATATTTGGAAGGAAATCCTTTAGGAAATGGCTTACCCTCAGCAGAAGCTTTTATGGCAGCCGAAATCTCTGTGTCTGGTTTAGAACTCGAACGAGTTACAGCGGCCACAGTTGCTACAGCCACTGCTGATTTCGCGGCTTCATCTGCCATTGTATTCCCAGCAACGTGTATTCCAACGCGCTGGTGTCCAAGTGTATGTACAACATGGACATTGGGAAGCGTCTCTTTTAGATCCGCAACCTTACCCCACAACAATTTATGTTTAATGGTGTTGCCTTTAGAATCTCTAAACCCATTCATTTTCCAATAGTGTAGATATTCATTGAAAGATTGTACACAATAGTAGGAGTCACAGACCAACAAGGTCAACATCGTCTGATCTGCATGCTCCAATGCTAACAATAGAGCTTTGAGCTCAGCCAGCTGTGCCGTACAATCTCCCAAGGTTTTAGTATAAGTATGTCGGGGGCAGAACATGTCCCCCTCCATCGTGCCACTCACCACCGCACATGCAGCAGAATACTGTTGTTTCGTCCCCACCGCTGGCTGTGCAGAGCCGTCAGTATACATGACCACCTGGTACTGGTCAATAGGCAATGTGCCAGCAAGGACTGGGTACTCTATTTCATATTGTAGAAATTCTTGAGTCTGCAGTTTAGGGTCAAATACATAATCTACATCAGAGGCTGTTAAAGACGTAGCCCATTGTATCCATTGCGGGTGTAAAGCTTTTGAATTAGGAACGCTCGCTTTAGTAACAGCCTCTAGGGCCGGTACTGGGGAAACGACAATGATGCGTTGGCCCTGGGCAAGCGGTCTTTCTTTAATCACAGGCATCTGTACTGCAGTGAGTATTTACTACAGTAATATCTGTGTATGCTCAGTTGTCCAAAACTTACTTGAAAAATGTTGACGAATCAATTCGTACAAAGGTTTTATACGCATAGCATATTCAGGAATGTACGTTCTGGCAAAATTCAGAAACCCCAACAATGACTGTAGTTTCCGAACCGTATTTGGAGGCTGCAATAGAGCACACTTCTCCAAAAAATGTGGTGCTAAGCTCTTGCCCTCACTCGACAACTCATATCCCAGGAAAATGACACTGAGAAAGGCAATGTTTGATTTTTTAAAATTAAATTTGTATCCTATATCTGCAAACCCCACAACAATGCGCGATACACGCCTTAGATGCTGTAGAATCTCATAGTCCGTCAGATATATGTCATCAACATATGATAACGCTTCAGGGTCCAACTCGTGCAGTATTTCTATCACACGAGCTGAAAACAATCCTGGGCTGTTTTTATACCCCTGAGGCAAACGACAACAAATTTTCTGGGAGCCAAACGCACTGAAACTGGTATAGTCCCGACTTTCGGGTGCTATATTTTGGCAGAAAAACCCATTCGAGATATCTAACGTAGTTTTGTATTTTTTACGCACTATATTGTTCATAAGCGCTGCACTATGTGAATTTTGTATCGCATATGTGCGTGTATGACTATTCAAATGTCTGTAATCCACTACTATCCTATATGAATGGTCCGGTTTAGAAACTGGAAATAAGGGATTATTCATCGGCGAAACACAGGGCTGAATTACACCCTGGTACTCCAATTCTATCAGAATTTGTCTAACCGATGCCCTAGCCTCAAATTTGATAGGATACTGCGGTTGTGGCTGAGGTTCGTCCTTTATTGGAATTACATGATAAGGTGATTGTTTATCCCACCCCACATTATTTCTATATAAGGCGGGAGCTTGTGCCAGAGCCCACAATTTACTATAGGACTCCGCCAGTTCTCTTGGAACAAGTGGTGAGAAGGAAGGTTTAATAACATCCTCCCCAACTGAACAGTCGCGAACAAAGTCAGGTGGCCAATCCTGTTCGGCCAGTAGAACATCATATGATTTTACCATATGGTCCCAAAAAATGGCATGTATAATGCGGTCAATGTCCCCTTCTAATCGCAGAGTCACTAAATATACTCTATCAGGATCAGAGACTCGCATATCCGCCGTTTCGACTTGTATGAAGTCATCAGTTGCTTTCACCTCCAGATGCTCTTGAAGACTCCGGCGAACTATTGTGACCTCTGCCGCGCTGTCTAACAGTGCCAACGCCCATGTCTTGTTCATCAAGAGAACTCTCTTCTTGAGCGGCATGTCTAACAGAGACTGCTGCCACCTTCTTCTTTTTAAACTGCTGTTTTTGTTGTAGCGGTTTCTCTTCTTGTTTAATAGAAACCTCCGCTGAGCGTTGTGAATCCTGTCTCGGTTTCACGTACTCCGTTCGCCGCTCTGACCGCCCACCTCTTTCACTTCTCTTCTCTGAGGAGTCCTGAAAGGAACGAGATTGGCGTGTATCACTACTTTGATATCTATCAGGCGTTTTCAAATTATCCCTATTCCTGAGATTATACCTATTCTGTGGGGTCTCCGATTGTGGAGACTGTCCCTCATTTTGTTTAGGTGTTTGCTGTTTCTTTTCCCAGCGCTTTTTTGTACCCTCAGATTGCTGTTGTTTAGCATTATCTTTACTATTTTTATTCTGCAATTGGGGTTTTTGTGGTCTAGCCCCTAGGCTATCGCGACCGATACTAGAATAGGTTTCTGCTATTATTCTCAGAAGTTCCCGCTCTTGATTAATCTGTGGAACATCCCGAAGACGCATTCGCACTGCTAGCGCTACTGCCTCTCCCTTGAGATTACTCAAAATAATAGAAGAAACTGTGGCAAAATTGCCTAACAACTGCATACCCAAATCCAAGGCTGGTGCAGCTCCATATTCATCTTGAATTTGTTTAAGTACGTCCGGTAAATTAGCTAATGTCGGCGTACCATGTGCCGTTGTGTAGAGCGCAGCAAAAACCGTGCCCCAAGTGTTACAAAGGTCCATTGGAGGAACCATCCCATACGGCAAACACATCGTTAATATTCTATGTTTATCCTGAGGGCCCGTATGGGGAAACACTGCTTCCAGCGTATTAATTTTTCGCGCCAGCCAAAATGGAGTTTCCTCTCGCTTAGCTGGTATCTTACCCATAACCGAATGTACAGTGGCCGGATTAATACCCGGGACCATTGCCTGTGGGTGCGCTGGAGCAGCTCGCGCTGCATTTGTATTCATGCTTTGCATTACAAACTGAACTAACCTTCTATATATATCTGTTATCTCTCCATATAAACGACGGATATCAGCCACTGCCAAATTAGCTACCGCAGGGTATGGTGTTTAAGTGGCCAATAAAGGCCAGGTCGGACCATCATTACTCAACGGACCTAGCCTAACTTGTGCCATGGTGTGTGGGAGGGCGCCATCAAGCCAATTATGGTGTTCTTGATAAGAGAGAGGTATCTCTAAATATGCATAAGCCCTGTATTGTCCAGGGACATTCGCAATTGTATATTCATGAAATGTATTCGTACCCCCATCAACTGCTGGAAACACGACCCAAGAATAAAAAAGTTCTGTTCTATAGGCTGCATGGGCATCTATCACAAAAGTGACTGGACCCCATTGGACAGTTAGTCCATTTGCCAGCAAGTGTCCTGTGAGTGGGTGTCGCATATTGATAGCTATATTAACTACAACAGGATTCGCCATTTGTCTAAAATAGCCCGAGATCCAAAAAGGCACACCAACATCGGGGTTTTTTTCCTTTTAAAGTTCAAGCTTGAACAACCAACCACTATCGTGGTGGTGGAAACCCTCAGCCCCACGGACGTCTCCGTTTACGGAACCGAGGAGTCAAATTATATATGAGATCGAGAGAGTCAGCCAGACCCAAACATTAGAGCCAGACCAAACGTTGGGCGCCATGTCGCGTGGGCTCTCATTATCTGAAATGAGACTACTGGATTTCTAGGCGGCAGGATCTATAACTGTGTGGGGGACTGAGTCTGACCCACGTGTAAAGAACTTTGTCACCCTAAATCCGGTTTTTGCTCCGGCTAACTAGCAGTGCCTCATTTCTCCCATGGGGAAGAGATGATTGGGCAGCCGAGCGCATGACATCTTTGGAACTTCTCAGGGAAGTCGTGGTCACTCAGATCCAAACCAACTCTCTCATTTACAATATGATCTCATATACAAATGACAAAGACAGTATAAGTTTTATATAATGCTTTAATAAAACGACTGTATTTTAGAGAATAAGGCATGAGCCGCGATAACCAGAACCATACAACACAGTAGGATCGAGATAGTTACCAGGAGAGTAAAACATAAAAATAAAGCAATCATTGTACATTATAGTTTCTACTCTCCCTCTGCTTATTCTATTTAGAGCACAGCATGTTAAGTGCCTAGCTTGCCTATCTGTATCACTGCGGAGACATTAGTCTTCATACCTGAGCAAAGGCCTGTGATCTTGGTTCAGCATCTGCAACGAGGCAGTCAGCATCTAGTTGTGGTTCCCTGGTAGGAATCTCCCTCTGCTTGTATTGGGACAGAGAAGTTATTTTATAACCCATATGTCAACGTGATCACCAAATACGCAGAAGTACCAAGTCTAAACTTCAACCACGTCTATCGGCAATGTACCAGACTATATCCTTGACTGAAGCACAGAGTGAGTATGTTATGAAGAACATCAGTGCTGAAGTATGCAAAACAGTGTGATATGAATAAAAAACAACACCGTAGAACTGGCCATCTGAAAATAACAGTACGTAGAAAAAATAAAGGCACGCAGAGCAAAGTGCACAGAGGCTCTAAGCTACTAGCAAATTAAATAAAATACATCCAGGGCAAAATGCACAAAGGCCTAATGCCCAAAGCTAACACATAAAACCAACCACACTACAAAATAACGTGAACGTTATTTCACTCAGGCTGAAGTGGCAGTCCTGTGTAAGAATTGTCTGAGCTCCCTATGGGTGGCAAAATAAATGCTGCAGCCCATAGGGATCTTCTGGAACCCCAATACCCTGGGTACCTAGGTACCATATACTAGGGAGGGTACTATTTAAGGGTGTTCCAGTGTGCCACTCAGAATTGGTAAAATTAGTCACTAGCCTGCAGTGATAATTTTAAAAGCAGAGAGAGCATAAACACTGAGGTTCTGGTTAGCAGAGCCTCAGTGATACAGTTAGGCACCACACAGGGAACACATACAGGGCACAACTTATGAGCACTGGGTTCCTGGCTAGCAGGATCCCAGTGACACAGGCATAAACAAACATACATATAAGTAAAAATGGGAGAAACATGCCAGGCAAGATGGTACTTTCCTACATTACCCTAGAAATTAATAGAGTCCCTGAAGAAGATTGGGGGGGCAGCCTTTTGTGGCATAATCCCAGTGAAGGGAGACATGCCTTGTTAGCCCTAGGGAAAGGGGACAGAATGCATTGTCCCCTCATGAAGGCGACCCTAAACACAAAATATGGACTCACCCTGGAGAAATTTAGGAACAGCCAGAAGCTTCCCCAGCAGAACTGGTTGGATTGTGTGGATTGTTTTTGCACGATAATTGATGGTTAAATGAAGGGCAGTGAAGTGAATGATTACAAAGGGCTGAACAATGTGATTGCTAGAGAACATATGTTCAGTCTTTGTTTTAGAAAGCTACGCCAACATCTTATGGATAGTAAGCTCTCTGACCCCAGGTAGTTTGCTAATGAGGCAGACTGCTGGATCAGCACCAGAGTCCATAAGAAGGTACCAGAGAATGAGCCTAAGATAGCTGATTCAGGTATGTCCCAGCAGAGTGAGGGGGAGGTCAAGGAAGACACAGACAAGTCCTAGAGCAAGTTAGAGGAAAAGGGTTCCCATGTCGCTTCTGACAATGAGGGAGGTTTTGGTGGGCGGTGGCCCAAAGTGCCCCATTTACAACCCCACTGCTTTGATTGTTCTCATATAGGTCACAAGCAGGAGGACTCTCTCTGTCCTAAGAATCCACCACTGGTGGGACCTCTAGAGCAGGGGCCAATATGGCCTTAGAAGTAAATAATCCCCAGGTACAGCAGGTAGAGCATCCCCCATCTACTTTATTTGGGAGGTAAACTCAGAGGGTAAGCCTTTTGTTCCCTGAGGGTGGGAGTCATCACTTCCAACAGGTCAAGATGAAAGGGGTCCCTGTCACTGCTCTGAAGGACACTGGGGCCGACCAGACCGTAGTAGTGAAAAGGCTGGTTTCACCAGAGCAGTATACCGGTTAGGTGTATAGGGTTACTCAGGCTGAGGGGCAGGACTTTTTCCTCCCCCTGCCCTGGTTACCCTGGAGTGGGCTGGGGAGGTGGCCCAGAATAAGGTCATAATTAGTCTCCAGATGTCCATTGACTGTTTTCTTTGGAATGAGTTGCCACTGGTGATGGAAGAGCTAGGATGGGCAGAAATCCAGGGTACACTGAAAGCTCCCAAATGGAGGGTACAGAGGCATAGGTGGAGGGACAGGGTGAGAAGGACTTACCCCTGACCCTTGCTCGGCCTCAGGGTACAGACCCTGAGCAGAGTGGTCAGTTTCCGGCTATCGCCCCTGGACTGGTGGGAAGGTGAGTTGAAGAAGGGGTCCTAACAAGCGGGGCTATTTCTGAGAAACCTCAGTGGTCAGAGATCCCTGGATGGCCTGTGGTGTGACTCTTGACACTGACCGCTGTCAGTGGCCTCTGTTGTTTGCTGTCCTTTGGGGCAGAGTTTCCCTTGGGTTAGGGACAGACACCTGATTCAGGGTGCAGAATAGGCCACATCACTTTGTTGGCCATGGTGGTACTGTCTGCCTATTGAGATGCATATGTGAGCAAGTTAAGTCTAGTTGAGGCACAGATGGTGTCCAAAGGTTAGGAAAAGGGTTCCACATTGCTCAGTTCAGTGGCTCCAGAAAGTGTAGACAGAGGGATCCAACTGAATTCAGGGGGGCACAGAACTGGCTAAGGCCTTTGCAGTAATTGGCCATTGCCCATGTTCAATCGCCTCAGCATGGAAGCCCATCAAGCTATTGATTAGTCTCCCCTAGATTTTGGCTGGAGGGGGTAATGTTGGACTTGGCCCTCTCTGCAGGGTCACCCCCAAACGTTTTGCCTTCACCCCCTCCTATTTGTGCTGAATTCATTTTTGTTGGTGTGCTAACCATTGCTAAAGTGCTTGTGCCCTCTCCCCTAAACATGGTAAAATTGACTTACACCAAATTAATTTACTTAATCGTCCCTTGTAGAGTAGTGCACTTATACCCAGGGCCTGCAAGTTAAATGTTATTACTATGCCACTTACTTAAGTAGCCCCTTAAAACATGTCCCAGGCCTGAAATTGCAGTCTGAATGCAGTTTTAAACTGCCAATTTTACTTGGCAGTATAACCAACGTTTATTGCGTTAAAGTCAACTCTAAGGTAGGCCCTACATTGTCCACAGGGCAAAGGGCATTGTAAACAAAGTTGGACATGTACATGTCCTGGTAGTCAAAAACTCCTAAATTAGTTTTTAACTACTGTTAGGCCTACCTCCCCATTGGATACCATTGGGTAGCCTTATTACATTTAAAATACTAACATTTGATTGGGAACAGGTGAACGTTTCATGTTTGCTGTCTGAGAAATTATAATTAATAATTCTCTTTTTTATGGTCAGATTTTAAGTTACAGCTTCAAAAATGCCACTTTAAGAAAGTTGGCATTTTTCTGCCCTAGCTATTTGGTGTCTGCAGCCTGACTTTTGTGATTCACTCTGACAGGGATTGTGGCTGTTACATGAACAGGAGTGACCCCCCTTGCAACCAACAACCCAGTTTCTCACACCTACTTACACAGAAATCCAGATCCTCCAACTATTTGAATTCTGCAAGAGGCTGAAGTCCTGGCTTTTTAAATAGTCCTACTAGCTAATAGGTGTGCCTACACTCACAACTGCTCAGAGCCAGGATAGCCACTCGGGTGATAGTGCACGCTATGAATCTGCATAACAAAACACAGCATAACAGTTTATCAGTGCAGGATCTTGACATGCAATCCTTTGCGAGACACAAAAACTTTTGTTGTTATGCCACAGCAGTCCATTATGTTTCTTTCTTAACTCAAACTTTTCTTGGATCCAGTCTTGGGCACTACTCTCCTCTTGTTCTTTTGAGTAACTTGTTTTTCTTCCTTTATATCTTCAGAACTTATTGGCAGGATGGTTGGAGGTGTTTTTTTTACTGTTTCTTCCATATCCCCTTCCAGCAACAATATATCTTCTTTGCTGTAGCAATTTCCACGCCAATACATGATATGGCATGATAACAGGGAGACACAAAAAAAACAACTGGCATATCTGGCTCTGGTGCTTTTTATTGGATTAAAAATTGTCAGATTCGTTGATATTTCAAAACAGTTATTCTGCTCAAAATCTTCCCAATAGTGTTTCCAAAGCAGGAATGCTCCTTTTGTTGCCAGTAGTTCCCTATTATAAATGGTGTCATCTTTTTCTGTTGCTGAAAATTTTGAAGAAAGAATGCCAATGGATTTCTCTGCAACACAATTGCTTCTATTGCAAATGCTAATGTATTGTTTCTATAATGAAAGGCTGATTACAATCTGGATGTCTGAGTAATGGTACTCCTTTCTTTGTTAGAGCAGTAATGCATAACACAATCTTCAAAAAGAGGCAAGAGGAGCAGCTGGGCCAGAATACTGAACTTTTAGGGACCCAAAAAGCTCTCACGAGGGCCTAGAACGGGATGCAGGGGACACAAAATTATCTTTTGGAGCATCTCCGCAGTGCCACACTTTACATTCTTTGTCCTACTGGATGGCTTCAGAGTATTGTCTGCAGCAGTGTCTAATTTACCTCTGCTTTCTACGGTTAAGTACCATCTGCTGCCGGCTCTACAGAAAAGCAGGACATGGTTGAACACAGAGCCACATGTCCCCACCCATCTTCACCCACTCAGGCCACTTCATTATCCTAAGGAGAGGTCATTCATCTTATCCTGTTGAGGACAGCACCCAAGAAGCCACCACCATGATATGCAAAAAGTGATTTTCTAATTTGAGCAACCAGACTATTCACCTTCTTCACATATTAACGATTCATTTATGGACTCGAAAAGGACTCGATGCAATTGTTGACTTATCTTTAGTTCCTCATCCAACATACAAGTTCACTTCTTTCCAGAGCATATGAATATTTTCATTACAATTTATTTAATAATAAAATTATGAAAAAACATGTGTGTTCCAACCATCTTCTCATAAAATTAATTAAATGTTTGATGTGTCATGAAAATGAACATGCTTCTTTTGGAATGTCACGTGTGCTAACTTAGATCCGAAGACTAACTTTACTACTAATAAAGTTAGACTTTTGGTCTAACTTTAACTTTGTGAATACCGAAAAGTAGTAAAGTTAGACTTTTGGTCTAAGTTAGCCTTTTGGATTAAGTTAAACTTTTGGTCTAAATTACACTTTTGGTCTAACTTTACCTTTGTGAATACTGAAAAATAGTAAAGTTAGATGTTTGTTCTAAGTTGGACTTCAGGTCTAAGTTTATCTTTGTGAATCAGGCCCTTAGACTCTAGGTCTAAACTTAGACTTCAGGTCTAAAATGAGACTCCAGGTCTAAACTTAGACTTCAGTTCTAAATTTACCTTTGTGAATAGGGCCTGTTGGGCCTGCCCCTTTTGGCAGGTTAATCCCCTGACTATTTGCCTCCTTCCTCCTATTTTTTTGGACCTCTCACTGTTGGCTCTAGGACTGAGCACTTTATCACTGCTGATCAGTGCTAAAGTTTAGGTGCTCTCCCTTCTAAAGTTGGTATGATTGACTTATACCTAATTGGCATATTTAAGTTACCTTTAAGTACCTTGTACAGTGGTATCCCTATACCCAAGGCCTGTAAATTAAATTCTACTAGTGGACATGCAGCCCTGCTTGCGCCACCCACAGAAGTATCCTTTCACGCCTGTCTCAGGCATGCTAGCGCAGGGCCTGTTTGCACAGTTTTCTGCCACAGGGACCTGGCTTCTAAATTTACTTGCCAGGCCCAGAGCTCCCTTTTTACTACACGTAAGTCACCCCTAAGGTAGGCCCTAGCTAGCCCTACGGGCAGGGTGCCATGTATGTAGAAGGCAGGATATGTGTTTAGTAGCGTGGCCCGTCCTAGTAGTGACAAACAGCCTATTTGGTTTCTCACTGCTGTGAGGGATGCCTTCTCATAGGACTGCATTGGAAATTCCCTGCCTTATGTTTAGGGGGTATTGTCTGACTTATGAGGGGTAGCGTAGGCATGTTTGGTATGGTTGCAATGGTAATGAGAAATGCTCCTTACTGGTGTGGGTGGATTTAATATTACTATTACAGAAATGCCACTTCTAGAAAGTGAGCATTTCTCTGTGCTTATGACTCTGGTGTTTTGCAGCTTGACTCCAATCCACGTCTGGGCAGAGTGATGGTTGGGTTTTGTGCATACTTTTCAGACAGCCTGTACACAGGGAGAGTGGTGGTGTCACAGAGGTGCATCTGCACACTGAATAGTCTTCCTGAGCTAAGAGAAGGGAGAGGCGGGGCACACATGCATTTGTAAAGGCTGTGGCCTGGCCTCACACAACTGTTTGGAGCCTGTGCAGGAGGAGAGAGGGGGCACTCCCAGAACAAGTTGTAACTGGTTGGAACCTCCTCTCCCCTTTCTTTGTAAATACACTGTAAAACTGAGTATAAGTACAGTCCCCACAATATAAAGACATCTTGGAATTGAACACAGAATGCTGGAAGTACTCACCAGGAATTGCCATGGACTGCTGCTGTACTGACCTGTGACCTGCTTGGTCACTATAAGGAACTGCGACTTGCTTGCATTCACCTTGTGCTGGCCTGCTGCTGGGCCCTGCTGCCCTTTGCTTCTTGAGTACTTTGTCCCCTAAGGGTAGGGATGCTGTGGCCCCTAACCCCTGCACCAATCAGAAGTGCATGAGGAGCGCTTCATCTTTTTTGACCATGCGCCTGGAGGGCGCTCTGCATATGCTTAAAACAGCGCTTGGAAAGCACTTTGTTTTAATGCCCCTTTGTGCTTGGTAAAGCACTTTTCTGCTGCCAGGATCACCGCTGTGACCCTTGCTTATGGAATGGCCCTAGCTCTATGAGAAGCGCGTTGTTCGCAGCAAGAATTCACCACAGAGACCTGGGCTGTTTTATGTAAGTGCCAGAGTCGCGCTATCCCCAGTGCCCCGGGGCACCACCAAAAGTCAGGAAAGGAGCGAGCACGTGCCTACCATGCCCCTGGGGTTGAAGCACACTCGAAGGCGCACCCCCAAGACTCAAGCAGGCACCCACTCTGGTGCCTGCTGTCTCTTACAGCCCGGGCGGGCCGCAGCCTGCATTTGGGAGTCGGGCAGGGGAAGAAAGGCTCATTGAAGGCTCCCCTGCCCCACCGGAGCCTCTTTGGACTTTGTGGTCGGGAAGGGGAGAAGGAAGCCTCATCGGAGGCTCCCGCTGCCCTAGCGGAGCCCAAGTCATTTCGAGCGGTCGTGTGCGGGGTGGAAGCCTCGCTGGAAGCTCCCTGCACTGCCTGGTCCTCCGTTGTTGTTTTGGGGGGCCCTGCGAGAGTCGGGTGAGGCCCCGCACCGTGCCCCGTATATTGGTTTAGCCCAGAGATCCAGGAGGGGCCTGTAATAAAAAGCGGAGGGAGTGCGTGTAGTCGCCCTCCCCCCAACATGAGCGCAAGGCCCCCATTGTGCGCAAGAAGCACCGGGGGTCCCCCTATTGTTGTTTCTTGGCACTTGAAGTGCCCTTCGCACCAAAAACAGGTACTCTTGAGTGCTCATATGTTTTCTAAAGGTGCCTACTATGGACATTAGGGACTGGTGTGCCAACCTGTTTGCTGGTATAATGAAACATATATGTGCTGATGTTCCTTTTATGGGCATTCCCTGCTGATATGTTTTCTTGACTTGCCATATGGTTTATAATGCTCTGGGAATAGGCATTCATGATACTTTTATGACAAGTGCATTTATTGTGTAATGTGATTCCTGACTACTGCTTATGTTGCAGCATAATAAGTAACCTGTGTGTTCTCTGCTGGTTCTGCAGAGTAACTATTGTGTAATGTTCTGACAACTGCTTGGGGAGCAGGATATTACTGCCATCTTTTGTTTGGTCAAATAATTGCGTTGTGTACAATACAGTATATCTTGGTGTTGTGTTTCCTTTGTGGTGGGGATAGTGCATCACGGGTGTTGTGTGTGTTGTGCAAACGCTTTACACATTGCCTCTGGGATAGGCCTGACTGCTCGTGCCAAGCTACCAAGGGGGTGAGCAGGGGTTATCTTGGACGTGTAACTCCCTTGCCCTGGCTAGAGTGAATGGGTTCTGCCTGGCTTAGGTGCATCCCTAGCCAACCAGAAACCCCATTTCTAACATTGGTTGTCAGTGGTGAGGATAGGACTTGCGCTTGCACAATACCATTGTGACTCATTATTTCACCACAAAAGTTGTGTTTAGACCATTGCATGTTTTGCTTCTCCTAACTTTCTCTCATTGGTCATTTTCCCTGCTTTCAGTTCTCACACTTGAGTATTTGGGTTGTCACACTTGTGTTTACTGTACCTTTTCAAAATGGGGCCAACCTTTAATTTAGAGGACCTGCCATTTTACACGCAGGAGGAATTAGAGGGGTTCTGTAGAGAGAGAGGACTGCCAGTGGAAGGGGACCTCAGGAGATCTCTGAATTTCTTTGAAAGGTTTGTTACATATGCCGAGGGGAAGAGTGTGCTTAGGAAGTACCCAGAGGATCCTGAGTGTAGTGAGGATTCCCAATTGGAGGGCTCCCAGACCTCATCCCTAGAGAGCGGTGGAGAGACTGATCAGGAGGGTGAGAATGACTGGGCGGGGATGCCAGTTGACAGGGAAGGCCCCAGTGATAGGGAGTCCCTTGCTGGGTCCAGTGTAAGAAGCATGGCTGCCTCTCATTGCTTGACGCCTGATGAGCTAGGAGATGGGGGGAAGAGAGGGACCTGAAGCCGCAGTCAGCACGCCTAGCTGTGGAGGAGACAAGAATCGAGGTGGAAAAGACCTTAGTGCAGGAGAGGATAGCAGAGGCAGAGAGAGCCTTTGCCAGAGAGAGACTCGCTATTGAGCGCAGTCTGAAGGTTCTGGACTCACCAGCACTGAATGTGGAGTCCAGGGTTGGTAGCAATGTAGAGTGCTGTAGCAAAGGTGTTCCTCATATGTCCATAGATCTGGTACCTAGGCTCCAAGAGGAGGGTGACATACGTCAGTGGTTAAAGGAATATGAGAGGACTCTGGTAGAGCGCAGGATCCCTGAGAAGGAATGGGGGACTGGCCTAGGGAGCTATATTCCTGAGGAGGGAAGGGATACCCTACTGACTCTGAAAGGGAGTGACAGGGAGGGGTACTCCATTATGAAGAACGCACAGATTGAGAAGTATGGTTTTTCCCCTGAGGAATGCAGAAAGAGGATCAGGGGCTGTGAGAAAGTAGACTCTTTCTAGCATGGTTTCCCAAATTTTAGGCCTGTTTGTCAGAGTGTTTTGACTGTGTCACTGAGATCCTGCTAGTCAGGACCTCAGTGCTTATGGTTTGTGGCTTACTTGTCAGTGTGTCCGTCAGTATGCTTGACTGTCACACCGGGATCCTGCTAACGAGGACACCAGTGCTTATGCTCTTTCTGGTTCCAAATTTCTCTTTGCATACTGGAAATTCAGTATTTCACTACAAATTGGCATACTGGTCCCCCATTATAAGTCCCCAGTATATGGTACCTAGGTACCTAGGGCATTTGGGGGTCCAGGGGATCCCTATGGGCGGCAGCATTCCTTTTGCCACCCATAGGGAGCCCATGCAAAGGCTTCTACAGGACTGCCATTGCAGCCTGTGTGAAATAGTGCATGCACTATTTCACAGCCATTTTCACTTCACCAGGTCACTTATAAGTCACCTATATATCAGGTCTTCCAAAGCTGAAGGCTGGTTGCAAAGTACCTGTGTGTGAGGGCACCCCTGTACTAGCAGAGGTGCCCCCACGTCATCCAGGCCCATTTACCTGGACTTCGTGAGTGCGGGTCACTATTTTAAGTGTGCACTGGACCTAGGTCAATACCTATGTCCAGCCTCACAATGGTAACTCCGAATATGGCCATGTAAGGTGTCTAACAACTGGGAACTGTACCCCAATACTGACTCCAGTATTGGTTGCACAATTCCATGCACTATGGGGGCTCCACTATGGACCCCCAGTACTGCCATACCAGCCTTCTGAGGTTTTCCAGGCAGCCCCAGCTGCTTGCACCTCACAGACAGGCTTCTGCCCTCCTGGGGCTTGAGCAGCTCAATCCCAGACTGGACAAAGAAAAGGGGAGTCCATTACCACCCCAGGTGTGGTACCCAGAGCTCCTCCAGAGTGTCCCTGAGTTTTGCCATCTTGGATTTCAAGGTAGTGGGGCACTCTGGGAGCATCTGAGTGGCCAGTGCTAGCAGGTGATGTCAGAGACCCCTCCTGATAGGTGCTTACCTGGTTAGGTGACCAATCCCCCTCTCAGGGCTATTTAGGGTCTCTCCTCAGGGTGTTTCTGCAGATTTGGATTGCAAGACTCCAGCAGGAATCCTCTGCATCCTTTACTTCATCTTCTACTGACGGAACAACCGCTGATTGCTCCCGGAACTCTACAAACTGCAACAAAGAAGCTAAGTCAAGGTCTGCCACATTGTATCTTCAGCTCCTGCCAGCAACTGCAACAGTTTCCAGGTCATGCATCCTCTGAGGACTGTCTGTCTTCAGCCTGCCCCAGAAGAACCGAAGGAAGCTCCAGTGGAGTGACAGAGTCACTTCCCTGCTTCAGCAGGCACCTCTCTGCAGTGACGACCGGTGGCTTGGGTCCCCTCTCCAAATGACAGTTGTGGATCCAGCAACACGTGTGGTGGACTAAAGTGACTCTGACAGTCCCAATGTCCAGCTGTCCAACTTTGGTGGAGGTAAGGGTTTGACTCCCCACGCAAGACAGTACCTCTGTGCACCGCGTGACTTGCAGTTGCCAAGGCTTGTGTGCAACCTTCCAAGAAGTTCTTCATGCACAGCACAGCTTAGGTCCCCAACACGCCATCCTGCGACATACAGCTTCCTGAGTGGTTCTTCGGCGGCGTGGGAATCCTTTGTGTCGTGCTATGTGGGCCTCCATTTGTACCTTCTTTATCCATATGCTGTGGGACTCCTGTGCACGCTGCCTGGTCTTCGGAGGGGTCTGTGAGTTGCTGAGAGCCCCCTCTGTCTACCCCTCCTGGGTAGAGGCCACAAGGTCCCTCCTGGTCCCGGGCAGCAACATATTCTGCTAACTGTGAGCTTTGCGTGTGCCAAGGCTTGCCGGCAGAATCCAGCGATGCAAACCAGACTGCATTCATCCATCTGGCGTGGGACATCTTCTGTACCAAACAGGAACCTGCATCTGTCTTCTTTGGTGCAAAACTGATTTTGTCTTCTCACCTGTAGTTCTTCTTTTGCACATTCATCCGGGTTAGCAGGGGCTCCTGTTCTCCCTGGACTCTTCAGTGCTTCTTGGACTTGGTCCCCTTCTTCCACAGGTCTTCAAGTCCAGGAATCCATCATTGGTGTCTTGCAGTCTCTTCTGGGTCTTACATTATCTTCTATCACAACTTCTAGTGTGTTTTAGGAAACTTGCTGTGTTTTACTCCTGCTTTCCTGGGCTCTGGGGTGGGGTCTATTACTTATCTTTGATGTTTTCTTTCACTCCTAGCGCCCCTCTAAACACTACATTTGCCTAGGTGGGAAACCGACTTTTGCATTCCACAATTTTAGTATATGGTTTGTGTTCCCCCTAGGCCTACTGCAACCTATTATGATTTTCACTATTTGCACTGTTTTCCTACTGTGTACTTATCTGTTTTTCGTTACTAGTGTATATATGGTGTAATTTACTTACCTCTTTTGGAGCATATTCTTCAAAGTATTTTTGGCCTTGTGTCACTAAAATAAAGTACCTTTATTTTTGTAGCACTGAGTATTGTCTTTCATGTGTGTTTGTGTACTGTGTCACTACAGTGGCATTGCAAGAACTTTGCATGTCTCCTAGTTCTGCCTTGGCTGCTCTGCCTACAGCTACCTCTATTCACCCTGGTTTCTAGACACTGACTACATTTCACTAATAAGGGATAACTGGACTTTTTATAAGGTGCAAGCACCTCCTGCACCCACTACAAGCCAGGCCAGCCTCCTACAGGGGCTGTAAGAAACTGTCCCACCAGTCTTCGGAGAAGTTTGTGGAGGATTGCTGCATTGCACTAGAGCGATGGGTGAAGGGTAGCACAGTAGACAAGTTTGAAGGGCTGTTTAATCTGATTGTCAGAGAGCACTTGCTTTGTTGTTGTTTTCAAGCTCTCTGACCCCAGGGAGCTTGCAAAGGATGCAGACCGCTGGTTGCGTGCCATACGGTCTGGTGTGGCATTAGGGGGTGTTCCTAAAGAGAGTGGTCTAGGTGTTTCCCAACCAGGTGTGGTGAGAAAGGCTTGTGTCCTAGGTGGGTCCCAGTGTAATGGGGCCGGTCCGGGATCCCAAGTCTTGTCTCAGAGGAGAGGGAGTGGGGGTGGGCTGTGTCCCAGGATGTCCGAGACCCAGTCTCATAGCCATGTTGGTTCCATGATGACGCCAGGAGGGGAGCCTAGCCTCCACCGTAGGGCCAGCAGCTCAGAAGGATCCCATTTTTCCAGTAGGACTTGGGCAGGTGGCTGGTGACAGTATTCCCCCTGTCCTTTTGTCTGGTAGTCTCACTCCAGAGGGGAGAAGGCAGAAATCCATGCGTAGGGTTGAGAGTGGGCTGCGGGCCCAAGTGGAGAACTTGGAGGGCCAGGGGTCAGCTCTGAGGTAGGAGCCCCCCAGGAATGACCTTGGTGAAACCATTTCTGGGTTGGGGGGAATCCAGACTCTGCCAGATGGTCAGAGGTCAGGAGACCTGCGCCAGCCAGACTCTTGTGTGGCCCTTGGGGAAGGTGTTTGCCTTGTGGGGAGTAGGTGTGCCGCCCAGGAAGTGCTGGTGCGCCAGGCAATGGTTCAACCAAGTCATCAGGTATTAGCCAATTGCACATACACTTTGAGAGGTCAGAGCTTTTGCATTGGGGACTGGACAGCAGGGCCCAGTGCACTTCAGAGTCAAAAAATTAGCAGCATCAGTCCAACAATTTGGGGGATAATCATACGGAAAGGAATATTCTTATAGGCCTCATTAAAGATGACTTGCCCTAGCATTGTTGGGTTATTTTATCTTATATTGATTTGTATAGCTCACTACTCACCCGAGAGGGTATTAAGGCACTTCGGCAGGAGTGTTACCTAAGGTGCTTATGTGAAGAGCCAGGTCTTCAGCTTCTTGTGGAACTCAAAAAGTGTTAAGAGAGGTTGTTTCATGTCTTGGATGCGATGTAGGAGAAAGAGCAACCTCCAGTTTTGCTTTTGAGGATGCGGAGAATGTGTGCGAGTGAGTCTGATGAGGTGAGGTGTCTGGAGGGTTATTGAAAGTATATGCGTCTGTTCATGTACTCTGGTCCTGTGTTGTGTGGGCTTTATATTTGTGCATGAGAAGTTTGAATTTGCTGCGTTACTAAATGGGGAGCAAGTGAAGCTTCTTAAGGTGCAGCAGGATGTGGGTGTAGCATGGGAGGTAGAATATGAACCTTTCAGCGGCGTTCTGGATGGTCTGGAGTCTATGTAGAAGCCCTTTGGAGATTTCGACGTAGAGAGTGTTTTGCCGTAGTCCAGCCTGCTGTAAATGAGTGCTTGTGTGACAGTAGGTCTTTTGTTGTGAGACAACCATTCGAAGATCTTCTGTAGCATGCATGCTAACAGTGAGGCTGCTGCGCATCTGTGTTGCAGCTGCCATTAAGTAGGTCCTGAGGGGGAGAGAAGTGCAGGGTGTCCTGATGTCACTTCCTGTGCAGATGGGTGATGGGAAATGAAGTCCTCTGGCTTGGCTTCTTTTTTTAAAGATAGTTTTAGCAGGGAAACCAGTAATGTCACTTCCTGTCCAGAAGGATGTTGGGAAATTCAGTGATGTCACTTCCCGTGTTGGTGGATGATGGGAGATCCAGGGATGACACTTCCCATGGTTATGGGTGATGGGAAATCATGTCCTCTTGCTTGGCTTCTTTTAAAGTTGGTTTTGACTGGAAAACCAGTAATGTCACTTTCTGTCCAGATGGATGATGGTAAATTCAGTGATGTCACTTCTCCTGTAGGTGGAGGTTGGGAGATCCAGTGATGACTCTTCCTGTGCTGATGGGTGATGGGAAATTAAGTCCTTGTACCATGCACGACTGGGATAAGATGAGTCCAGTGAAAAATATAATTACAGAAGCAAACGTCAGTAAAATTACATCAGCAGAATTTGTTAAACTTACCAACAAGCCAGGCCCCCCATGGTTCAAAGTCTGCCATCTGTTGTGGTATGGAACACTCGGGTAGCAGTAGGAAAACATGGGTGGAACATAGAAAGCTTCCCCAAACACTAGTAATGTAGAGATCTGCTATGCAAGCAACCTGCACATTGATGGTGTGAACATTCTTCCTATTATTATACACTGGCTTGCGGTCATGAGGTGGTACCAACATAATGTTGGCGCAATTTATGGCACCAACCACATCTGGTATGCCTCCCAAGCCTTAGAAGTAGGTCTTGGAATTGTTCATTGTAGCTTTATCTGTTGGAAACCTGTGTTACTGCAGTGAGTTTGCGTTGCAAGGATACTTCCACTCATTTTAATCCTGCCACTTCATTGCACAAATCTGAAATAATTTTCTATAAGCTAGATGTTGCATCATGGGACTATGTAGTGGCACTAACTTCCTCCCCCATGAGCAAGTGTTTGTTGAACCCCTCTGTTATTCCAGCCAGCAGATTAAATTTATTAGAGCAAGCCACTTCAGGTTTGGGTAGGGGAGAGTGCCATGAAATTGAGTCACTAGATTGTTCCCTTTCCATAACACTGCATGTTGTGGATTCACCCCAAACCTGCCGAAGATTTAGTCTTACCTGCTTGTACCCCATCTAGCCTCTTCCCAAAGATATAATGTATTTTGTTTTTTCTATCCTGTTACCTGGGGCCTGGGTGTGGGTGAGGACAGGAGGGTTTAATATAGACTCAACCTTTTCAGTCAAATCGTCTATTTGGTTGAGTGTGCATGAGTTCCTTGGTTTTTGCCACATTTATTAGGTTTATTTAGTATTTGAGCGCCTTCTGACGCCTTTTCCTTACCCATAGTCGAAGGATTGGCGTAATAAAAAAAAAAAAATACAAATTCCACCTGCCCCTAAATGAGACTCTCATAGCACACTGCGATCACCTAGAGCCCCCTCACTTTTCACACCTAAATTGCTTCTAAAAGCAGCCCTTCCCACCAAGCATCACCCATCTAATAAAAGCATGAATTTGTGAAAGGAAGGAAAACTAGCTAAATAATATACAACACAAATGTACTGCATCCCCAAACCTTGATGAAGCAACACAAACAGAACAACAATAATAGTTGGCTCAAATGAATTGTCTCCTGCACCTAAACCAATAATTGATGTAAGGACAAGCAGTCAAACACCCAACAATACCCCGTCATATGTGCAATAACACAGCAGCACAGTAAGAGGTTTGGGGCAGTTTGATGACCCTTATAAGTGCTTCACAATACCAGGGACAAAACAATAACAGAGAAATGAATTAAATATATTCAATAGAAGAGTAAGTCCTGTAAAGTATTGCTCCCAGTCGGAAGATATAGCACCTTCTACCAATGTTAGTTATGTCATAATGTCCATGAAGGTGAGTTACCCAAATAAATGGTACATGATGTCCTGGAAACTCAGTCCCACCTTGAGGGGCAAGATCTCAATGCCAAAACACCCCTGTGCAGAGCTAGGAAATGGAGACAGCAACAAACTATTGTTGCACACGCTATGGGTATTAAAGATCCAAGTAACAGGTAACAAGCACGCAAAGGACAGATTGAAATTGCATGAGCAGGGCCTGATTTAGAAAGGTAAACTTAGATCTGAAGTCGAAATTTAGACCTAAAGTCTAACTTTGGACCTGAAGTCTAACTTTAGACCTGAAGGCTGAACTTAAACTTCAGATCCAAAGTTATACTTCAGGTCGAAAGATAGACTTCAGGTCAAAAGACAGACATTAGGTCTAAACTTAAACATAAAGGCCCATATTTATACTCCCTTTGCGCTGAATTAGCGTAATTTTTTTTATGCTAATCCGGCGCAAATTTCACACCATATGTATACTTTGACGCTAGACCCGTCTAAGGCCAAAATATCCTAGTGTGCGCCATTTTCTGGATGCGTGAAACCGCCTTGCGTCAATGAGACACAAGGTAGGCGTTCCCGTCCAAAAAATGACTTAAACACCTGTGCGCCATATTTATCCAACCAGGCAAAAATGGCGAACGTCTGGTAGGCGGAGACGGAAAATGGCACAAATCCCGATTTGCGCCAAATTTTAAGGCCTGGTTCAGGGCAGGTGTTAAAATGCGGCAAACACACCACTACTTAAGGAAAACTCACACAAGCAACACCATTGCTCAAAAGGGAAGACATGGAGGTGATACTCATGCAGCATGCTCGAAGGTGCAAAGCACAGGACCAACAGGAGCAGCTACCACCACACCAACATGGACCCCAAAAGCAACGCAGAAGGCAGGAGAGGATATTCAGGACCAGGACAACCCTTCAGGGCCTCAGGGAACATGACATCATCCAGAGGCACAGACTAAACTGGTAAGCCATACAGCAGCTGCTGCGCCACATTTAGCCACTGTTGGCAGCCAGCTTGCAGACACCCCCACATCATTCCACCGGAGACCAAGCTGCTAGCTGTCCTGCACATCTTGGCAAGTGGCCCTTTTCAAACCACTGGTGCCCTGGTTGCCGGGATCTCACAGCTCTCATTCTCTGCCTTCCTTCCAAGGTACTTGATGCCATCATCTCCCTCACACCCTGCCACATCAGCTTCCCCAATACATAGCAGAAGCAGCAGGAGACCAAACAGGGGTTTTATCAAAATCATGGCTTCCTGCACGTGCTTGGTGCCATTGACTGCACACATGTCTGGATTGTGCCACCTGCTGCAACCGAGCACCTATACCGCAACAGGAAGCACACACACTCCATCAATGTGCAGGCCATTGTGGATCACTGTGGATTGTTCACCAACATCATGGCAAAGTATCCTGGGAGTTTACATGATTCATTCATCTTCCGCCACAGCACCATCAATTGGCACTTCCAGGATGGACGATATGGCAATGGCCTACTTGTTGGTAAGTATAGAAACCTAGGGGCATATTTATACTCTGTTTGCGCCGGATTTGCGTTGTTTTTTTTTACGCAAATCCGACTCAAAGCTAACTCCATATTTATACTTTGACGTTAGACCCCTCTAGCGCCAAAGATCTTGGAGTTTGCGTCATTTTATAGCGTGGACACCTACCTTGCGTTAATGAGATGCAGGGTAGGCGTTTCCACGCCAAAAATGACTCTAAGACATGTGCGCCTTATTTAAACTCCCGTGCAATAATGACGCACGGGAGTGGGCGGGCCTTAAAAAATGACGTCCAGCGGCATTTGCGTCATTTTTTAACGCCTGGTCAGGGCAGGCGTTAAGGGACCTGTGGGCTCGGAAGGAGCCCAGAGGTGCCCTCCCATGCCCCCAGGGACACCCCCTGCCACCCTTGCCCACCCCAGGAGGACACCCAAGGATGGAGGGACCCATCCCAGGGAATTTAAGGTAAGTTCAGGTAAGTATTTTTTTTGTATTTTTTTTGTGGCATCGGGGGGCCTGATTTGTGCCCCCCTACATGCCACCATGCCCAATGGCCATGCCCAGGGGACATAAGTCCACTGGGCATGGCCATTGGGCAAGGGGGCATGACTCCTGTCTTTGCTAAGACAGGAGTCATTTCAATGGGGGTTGGGCGTAAAAAAAAATGGCGCAAATCGGGTTGAGGCCAAAATTTTGCCTCAGACCTGACTTGCCCCATTTTTTGACGCCGAAGCTCCATTTTCCCCTACGCCGGCGCTGCCTGGTGTGAGTCATTTTTTTTTACGCACACCAGTCAGCTGCGCCGGCTAACGTCATTTAATAAATAAGGCGCCCGCATAGCGCTTTGGAATGGCGTTAGCCGGCGTTAAAAATTTTGACGCACAACTGCGTTGGCGCAGTTGTGCGTCAAAAAGTATAAATATGGCCCCTAGTAATTTACACACAGCACAGCAACCCTGTAGGACACCCAACACATACACCGCTACATTGACACGTGGCAAGGCAGGCACTGAGTTGTGACACTGCTAGTCATGTTTGATATCCTGACCCAATGGGATACACACCTATGGACAAATGACAGATACAAATAACAAGAGATGCCACTCTAGAGCCACACACGACCAATTTAAAACCACACAGTGACAATGACATGGCCTTAACTGGCAGTACAACTTGGAAGATGAACCTTTCAATATCACATCAATAGCACTCAATCCCACGCCCTTCCAAGCAATACGTCCTGTGTAAGGGGTGTGTAATGTGTGTTGCTGCAGGTCACACATCATGAGACGTATAGCATGATGACGCTGACTCTAATGAAGGTGACATGGAATTATTGAGGCGGTACCAACATCTCACATCATGCCTGGGGTGACATTGCCAGCTAGCAATAAGGAAGTGGACTGTGCTATGAAAACATGTGGATGTGACACTAATGCAAAGTGCACACTGCTACACATACGGATTGAGACAATTCCCCATATACATAAAAGATGAACAGGCAGATGGTCCTTCCTACACTAAAACCTTCATCCCCACAAACTAGTTAGCCAGTTTACCCAGAGCAAGTTCAGTAGTGTAGGTGCACAGTTGCACATGAGCCAACTCGGTGAGGGAACAAAAATAGGTTTGCATAGAACTTGTCACACATGGGATAATTGTGCATTGTCAATTGTGAACACTTCAGTGCTGCCAACTTATTGAAATGTGTTGTGCATTGTCACCTAGCCAAATCAAAGGGCCTCAGTTTTGCATTTCACCTGCAATTACATATTTCGAATTGAAGGGGATGTTCAGGCATATAGTGCAACCATGTTACCACCACAGTGGAATCAATTGTGTGTGTGGAAGTATCATGTCAACTCCAGTGAAGGCATACGGACACTTCTTTCACATTACATAATGCATGGGAGATACACACTGAACAGCAAGTTTCTAAATATACCACAGATATCATGTCAATCAGCCAAACACCAGTTTTGCTAGTCAAACAACCCAATGCAGAAAGAACATCACAGAAGCCTAGGATCCCACACAATACCTCAAACACAGATGAATCACAGACCACACAAGATAACAACTGCCATGCAAAGTGACAATCACGGTGCAACCCACAACAAAATACTTACCCTCATTTTCTCTTTCAGCTGATCAGGGTTCCGGGATCAAGCCATGGATCATGACCCCAATTGCCAACTCAAGCACAGCAGCAGAGCCTGCCCATAATGAGGCACATCGTAGGACACGCACCATAGTTGAGCGGACTTTTGGTATCCTGAAGTCCAGATTCAGGTGCCTGGACATCACCAGAGGCAGCCTCCTATATTCCCCTGAAATGGTCTGCAAGATCATTTTGACCTGTGCCATCCTGCACAACATTTGTGTGAGGAGGAACATTCCCCCCTATGAACCGGATCAACAAATGCCTGAAGAGGAGGAGGAGGAGGATGCTGCCTGGGAAAATGAGGGGGAACATCAAAACACAGCTGCAGGATTGCATCGCAGACAACACATTGTACAAAACTTCTTTTAACTATAGTCACCATCACCACTTTGTTATCATATGTAATTAAACACCTCACTTCATCACTCAATCATGCTCTGGGTAATTACTTATGCATCACATGATCTCTAGGAATCACAATCAGAGTTTTGCCTCATGGAGCATTGCAGAAATACAAATTTGCATACTGCAAAAGCCACATCACATTTGATGGATATGAATGTACAGCAAACATCTCACACAGTGTTAATGACATATATCCTGTCTATTTCACATTTGAAGGGCAATATCAGAGGACCACAGCTATGAGACACATCCATGTTGCCAATATGGTCCATTGCAGCATATGACACCCAACTAAGACACCATCAACCATAAGGTAAAAAAGTGCATCATACATGAGGCAGTGGATGTGCAATTGCATTGGTAACAGGAATGTATGACCAGACTCTTGACAGCAGTAAGTGTGACATCAGCTATCTCAGCAAGGAGCATGTGTGACAAGAAGTGCATCAAACCTGAAAATGGATAGCACAAGTGGCCCAGTTATGACAAGCATTGCTCACAAGACATGCCCTCCGCAGACCATCCCAGGTAACAAGTCCTGCCACTGCCATATTTTGAGTCCCTCCCCACCCTTCTCTAGAAGGCGCTGTAAATGGACTATCTGTACCCTGAAAATCTTCATCTACACTCACCTAGACTCCCATTCTGACTCCTGTGTGCTTCCCTCTTCAGTATGGCATGCCATAGTCATAGTTCATCAGTCTGCATGGACTTCAGGTCTGATAATGCACTACCTGGTAGTCGGTGAGACCTGTAATCAGCTGTCCATTGCTTCCTATGTGAAAGGTTCAGTTGGCCCTTTGAACTTGATTCTCAACTCCAGCACTTGTGAGAGACTGAAGCTGCACACACTTGTGAGCAATTCCATGCAGACCAGCCATTTGAACCTGCCCTTCCCTTGCTGCTGCCTGGAACTGCTTAGAACCTGCCATTTTCTGAATCTCCTTGTTGTGCATTAGCGTACAAATCACTTGTGTAGCAGAGCCCTTGGGGGATTGTGTAACAGTGCAGACCACAGCAGAAACTGTTCTTTGTTCCCACAGTGTTGTCCTGCTTGTCCCAGTCAGAGTCTGCTCACTGTGTATTTGCCTTGTTCATGTTTGTTCCTGACAGAGCCTGCATCTTGTTAGCCAGACTGGTTCCAGTCTTTGCGTTAACCATAGAGGTTCCCTGTGGCTACATTTGTCTCATAGTTGCTTTCCATGCCCTCTGTTTCCTCCTGGGGAATTGTGTCTGGTAGGTCTAGGATGAATCCTCAAATGTATAGTATAGTTTAATCAGTTTACTTATTGTATTCTGTTCTGGGACATGTACTCAAATGGCCTAATCCAGCCCCCATCCCTTGTCTGGTTTTGAATGTATTCATTAGTGCCAAACAGTGGCAGTGTGCTATGGCTGTATGCATGGATGTGGTACTGTGCCTCTAGCACAATAAACAAGGGTTGCTAATGTGTATGTAAGGACAAAACATGTTTGTGGCCTGATGGTCCAGACACAGATTCACTTCTGCCGCCACCTTTTGATGGGGCTTGCCTGGTGACTAGCTGTGAGATTAATCAGCACAGAGGCACTGATGTTGCCTGATGCAGTGGGAATTTTAGAGCCCACCCTGTGTACAAATGTTGTGATGAAACCTGCCTGTTTCCTATTACTGGTCCATAATGTATTTGAGCACACCAAGGTTGCTCTGTCATCAGCCTTCTAATAGTTCTGCTGTGCCATAGCTGGACTATCCCCATGTGTGCCGTTAGTTGATCTTTGGCTTTTGGTCAAATCTGCGTTGAAGGATACTCTGTTAATTCAAGGGTTGGCTCCACCGACTCATGACTAGACCTGCACGTAACTGTGACAACATGGAGGCCAGTACTGACACTGGGTACACATGGCGACACACTTGAACTGGACACCTTTGTGCTATGACCCACTGGAAATATGTGAACACATGCAGCATGCACTGCTGGTCCTCCACAGCCACAGGAGAAACATAGGTCATTTACATGACTCAAACGGGGGTGTACATAACAATTTTAGAATTGTATTTGGACAAACACTGTATCTACCTAGCATGTTCAAATGCCAGACTCATGGGTAGTATACACACAAGTGACCACAAAGTGGTATCCAACATTTCATTACATGTGAGGGGTAAGATATCGGACATAGCCATTATTAACCGTCCTCGATCTTTCCTGTGTATAGTTAGTCATGGGAAATGTTTTGTCCCCAATGTCAAACAAGTTCACACAGCATAAGACGCAACAAATATTACAAACACATATCATGACTGATGTACCTCAATGAATGGCATCTGATGTTTATAAACATTTATAACACATTCATACATGCACATTGCGCCAATTTATTTTCATGACGTTCCCACAGAGGCACAACACTAATTTGAACAGACAATTCACCGACATAAACACACAGGCCATGAGTCTATTTGTTTAGTAGCGTAGCCTAGCTGTCCTTTTTTGATGCAACATCTGCTCAAACTAGAAAATTACTATTTTATTTCCAAAGTTTGTGTTGCTGTTGCGTCAGTTAAGAGAGCTAATCCTGCACAACATCATGAGTATTATGGGCCGCAGTAGTATGGTCTGCCACATATGCCCAAACACTAGAACACACACTGCAGGTCATACCATCCTATCTTTGTATAGTTATAGGCTGCATGCATGTTAAAAATTGAAAAATCACACCAACACAGTTTAAGACAGATTTGTTTATGCAAAAACGTTAAAAAAGACGCATATGCGTCAAAATATGACACATATGCGTTCAAAAATTACGCTTACACACATTATACATCAATTGGTCCCTAGCGTTAATTCCCCTACCGCGCCCCAGAAATGTGATTATCCATAAAAAATGTATTGATCCTTGAATGCGGGGGAATTTTCAGGCATATGCATCAAAAAATATTGAAGCTAATCCCGTAGGCATCATAAAATTACACAAATTACACAAATACAAAAAAACGGCCCGCAATTGAGACAGGAAGTGATGTAATAGGATATCCTGTTTGCAGAAATGGTACAGTGGGTGTAATTTTACTTTCACTTTGCAGTCTGTGATTATTCTAGACTGTGTGGCTGTGTCTTGACTTATCTCTGTGAATATTGGGAATTTGTCTCCTGTGTGCTATTGATAATGTATTTCAGTGTTTTGTAAGTGTCTGTGGTGTCCTGTGTAAGTGTTTTTTTGTCATTAGATTTGTGTTTGTACTTTTGGGAGTCTGTTTGTGGGTATTGTTAGTTGGGGTATTGTTGGGCTGTCTGTGGGTTAGTTAAGTTTCCTTTTCCTATCTCGTTTCCCTGTTTTTCCCTCTTTACCCTTTTCTCTACTTATTTTGTTGAGATGGTGGGAAGGCCATGTCTGGGGCGAATGGGTGAGGAGGAGCTAGGGGCATTTGTGTGGCTGGTGTGCCACTTCCTCCCCCTGATGTTGGAGGCTGGGGGGCGGGTGATACAGGGGTATTACACGGAGGCAAGAAGGCTCAGGTGGGCAAAGGTGCTATTCCACCCGAGGCGCATATTCAACAGCGAGCGCAATGACCACCAGCAGAAGCATCTCTGGGATGACCTAGAGGCCCGAGAGCAGGACCTGCCGGACCACCTGGGTGTAGTGATTGGTGGCCCTGTTGGTGAGTACAAAATTGACTAATGTGTACAGTACAATGCTCTGGAGTGACAGTCGCAGATTTTGTGACATGCTGCATGCAATGTTTGTGGACATGTGGAATGCAAGTTGTAAAAACTGTGGCCCTGATTTATACAATGTTTGCTACATATTACCGTCATTTGTTGACGTAAAAGCCGCGCAAACTTACAAAAGACAAATTTATTTTGTGATTTAGTGCTGCTTTTGCGTCAATTGATGATGGTAATGCGGCACAAACAAAATTATGAATCAGGGCCTATGAGTGTACCAGGAATGGGATGTATTTCACATGGTAATACAAGGAACCAATGTAGTCCCCATTTTTTTTAACCATGTCCGAACAGTATTCATGGCCATATATACCAAGCTCTTCCTAACGTCCGCTATTATCTTAGGCCCATATTTCTACTTTGTTTGTGGTGCATTTGCGTTAATTCTGGACGCAAAATTATAGCACACTACAATCAAATTTATTTAGCTAATTTCCATAACTGTAGCGTAAACAAATGAAGCAAATGCAACACAAAAAAATGACACATCTGGCCCTAAGTTCACTGTTTCTGTGTGTTTATGTCTGGACAGATAATCTTTCACATGGCCAAACCCAAATGTGCCAGGATGCTACTACATTGCAGGAGCACAAAACAGGTTAATCTCGTGGCTTTTCGGAGAAGGCGTTTAAATCCTATCATTGAGTAGTATGGCAAAACAACATTTTTGGCTTTGGCGCAATTGCTGGCACTGAGCTAGTGCAGTTACCATCTGTGTCACTTTTGTGCCAAACTATTTTGTAAAGTGAATGGGTCATCATAGGATCCCTGCTCTTTGTGAATGCTTGGTCACAAACTCTTTTTTAGCATGACGTTGTGCATGGGACCACTGACTGCGTCCATTATACTATTTTAGTGACGAAATAGGGTGTTATTTTACTTTTGGTACACCCCTGCTGATATAGAGCAGCATTTGTACAAATGTTAACTTCTCAGTATGAAGTCTGTCACAGAGATGGTGGTATGCTAAGATCAGCAGTCCAGCATTCCCTTGAGGGCCGCCATTCCCAAGGTGCTTTCAAATAGAGACCTACCTCATCATGATTGCAGAAGTACGATATTTGCTAACCCATGTTTTTATTAGCGGACAGTGTCAGTTCAGTTGTACTACCACTGATCACCCAACTTGGCAATTCTAAGTTGCTGATTCAGGCAAAGTGTGATTTACAATACCTGATGTAGGTACACAGGGCCCAGAGTAAAACATTTCAGGTGCAATGACTACACCTGTTCCCATGCATTCTGTCAAGGATGATCAACTAAGACACTGTCAGCATACATCATTTTGTTGTTTTGAATCAGAAAAGGGGCCAATCCATGTTTAGCGGAACATTGTCATCAAGTAACACACAGGATTCCTGTGATCATGTTGTCATAGGGGGCATATACGGCTCAGGGTACACTGCTAATGTGGCATATGTAACCTACATACAACACTGGCACACCTGTTATGTACCACTGAAAACACAATAATTCTTGAACGCAAATCAACCCACATGAGCATCACACAGTTACTCATTGTCCCTTGATGCATAAGCCACAATACCTGAGACACTGGTATTGAAGTTCACCAGGAATGTGGCATTGCATGTGTCTCCCATTTACAAATGATGAAATGGAGTACCCTCTGGAATGAATTAAGCACAACATTGAGTATTCATGTTTGGCACCACATGATTGTTTGGACCAGTGCATGTGTGCATATGTGTGTCTATCACTCACTGGAGTGACAGTGTCAATGCATGTTTGCTGTGGTATGTCTGTTGGGGTGTCTACATGCCTGATGTGAAGCTCTATCATATAAAATGTCACACACAGTGATTTGTTGTTCCAACTTTTGTACAGTGAGCAGACATTGAGCACATATCACCCTACCATGTTTTACAGGTGGACCAGCCCCCTACACAATAGGTGAAGTGGCTTGATTTGCGGACCCAGGCGAATCCAGTAAGTGTTCATATGTTTCTCCTGTGTTGCGTTTGCAGCTGTTGTGTGATTGACTCCTGTGTGTTGGACTCATTGCAAGATATGATGTGCTGGCACGTGATCTGATATGTGACTTGACTGGAGGTTGACATATTGTTCCATGGAAGAGTTACACATTCAGCGGTGGAAAGCCATATATTGGGAGTCGAGTGCTGTGCAATAGGCATGGGCAGGTGAACAAGGTGATTTGTTGCTACATGTGCGCCAAAAATTCATTTTAAGGTGGCCAGTGTCATAATTTAGTCAGCAAGTCATACCCTAATTCACACAGAACAGTGATGCATCAGTTTTACACACAGACTTGCGCATCCCTGTTAAGTAATGAACATGTAGGACTGTATGGGTGACTGTCCCGCAGCATCTAGCTCGACATGTTGTACTCCATTTACGTGGCACTTGAGTGAAATGTCATAGGCGTGCATGCAGGTCAAGGCCAGATGGGTGCTTGCATCAATGTGCTAGATTTTGGAAATGTGTCATTGAGATCTTATGATGTTGACAATTGTCTGCAAATAGAAAAATTAATGTAGATGTGATTGTCCAATGGTTGACTCAATCCTAGTTGGCAGGCCTCCTTAACTGTGGTAGACTGACTAAACACATGGACAGCTGTCCAAAGCTTTGTGGTTGGCCTTTATGTTTGAAAGTATGTGTTGCATGTCCACCCCCCCCCGAGGCACAGGGTTAGGGGTCGAAAATATGTGTAGCTAGGTGTGATGTCACAGTGTAGATGACAGACATGTAATTCAAGCATTCATGTGTTCCAAACTACAATGCCCCCTCATAATTACCAACTGTATACCGTCCTGGCAGTTCCATATACAAATCACAGGTCTTGTGTGCCTTGAATTTGATCCAGAAGATAGTGATTAGTCGGCCTGGCACATGTTGAGTACTTGCAGCATTTCTTATGTGACTAATTGCAGTACAAAAATGCACAGATCATTTAAAGAAGTACACACCTTGTTGTGCAGTGGTGTGCTGTTAGATAGTTGATGGGTAGGCTGTGTTGGCATGTCATTCCTCAGGGACATTCTATCCTCTGTACTGTGATTTGGACTGTATGTGGTATTTTTGATGAAGTGTTAGAATATCATCTGTACATGTATCAGACAATGATGTCACTAATGTTTGCCTGTCTCTATTTTTACAGCTGCCAACATGAATGCCCAGGAGATACAGGAATTTCAGAGGCGGGCAGTGTGGTACCACCACATACTCGATGTGGAGGCTGGGTTCCACAATATGGCAAGGAGATATTATCATGAGAGAGCCACAGGGGTATGGAGGGAATTTACCCAAGGGGGGCCAGCATTGCCCACAACTGCCACCACCACCACAGCTTAGACCACAGTGGCCCGAGGGACAGCCACTCCAGCAGGTCCCTCGACCTCGTCAGCCAAAGCCCACATGCAGCACCTTCTGCACCTCCCCCTCCAACCACGGCACCAGCACCAGCTTCAACAAGTGGTGCCCAGACGACCCCAGCTGCACTATTGGACATGACTGATTCAGGACACTACAACGTGACAAGCAACATATGTTGCGCCGGATGGACAGGCTGCAGCAGGAGGTGACCCGCAAGAGAGGAGACTGCGGGGGATTAAGAAGATCCTGAGGAGGGCCAATTTGTGACTTGTTGATCCTCACCCATAATTATGTCCCCTCCCTCCTCTTTCCTCGTTCTTTTCTTTAGTGGGTTTAGGGGGCTTAGTGTTAGGTTGGAGTAGGCTGTTAGTTTAGTTAGGATAAGTGGGTTTGGGGTGGAGGGTGTTATATTATTACATGTTTGTGGGTGGGTGGGGGATGATGTTGGGGTTTATGTGTATAAAAAAACAACAACAAAAAATAATAATAATATATAAAATAAAAAATACAAAAAATATATATATTTGTTTAGGATAAGTTAGTATGTGTTTAGGTTAGTATATGTTGTCCTACACGTGTCCCGTCACATAAGGGGGATGTGGGATTGATGTTTAGAGTGTTTAGTTACATGTGGTAAGTAAGTTTAGCTTAGGGTAGTTAGGGCCAGTTGTGGGTAATGTATAGTTAGGATGTGTTAGGTTAGTTTAGGTGTTTCCCATAGTTTAACTTTCCTTTCATATTGACATAATAAAGTTTTATGTACTCCTTTACAGTATGTGTCACATGCTTTGGGATCAGGGCCTTTGCATGAGTGTACAGTGTCAATTTTGTATTTGCATTCGTGTTCCATCCTGCATCCAAATCCCATTCTTGACATGGTTATTCCCACTTCCAAATGAGCTGTCACATTGCCAGCTACAACAAAGCTACTTCTCTATGCATCTGCCATCCATTGCACCCACCACTCAAGGTAACTATGGTTCCCAATGTGTTGTAAAGGTTGGTGTGATTTTAAATCTGTCATCGTTTGAGTCCTGTGTTGGAATCTTGGGCACTGTGGGACGTCTGCCTGCAGCCTGATGTTTATGTGAACCCTGATAAGCTGAGTGATGTCATAATCTTATGAAGTTCAGTATACATAAATCACACCTATGATTTCTTACATTATACTCCCAGGTTACATAAGTGCCCATGCACTCGTACACATCCATTCTTGCTGTATGGTGTGTGATTAGAGTCAGATGTCACTTACATAATGATTGTCTTGAAGGGAATGTGGGCCACATTGAGTTTCATCTTGTACATACTTTGGACCTGACATATTCAGTTCTACACAGCATTATACTGTTTGTGATCTTTTAACTTAAGGAAAAAGCCTAAGGAAGCACAGATGATGATAAAATCCAGACCCTTTTACATAGTTATCAGCCCACATTCTTTCTACACGGTTGTATTGACATTATGTGGCCATTGACATTTTACATGCATCACAAATCTCCTACACAGTTGATGTGTCACATTACACAGGGACAAGGTGGTTGTGTAAGTGCTATTTATTTTAAAGTGCTGTAGTGCAATATTTACATAGTCCATGATTGTAAGTCCATTAGTGTGACACCTTCTATTGTGACGCAACACAAGTGCAATGGTGAGGGACATGTCATTGGACATGCTGTGGTGAAGTGTCATTCAGTGCAGAGGAACATGAATTGCCAATGAGGTAGTGAGAGACAATTGCAGTGCATAGTGGTAAGGTAAACAGTGGGCTGGAGAACAGTGCATGTTACCAACTGTAGCAAGACTGGCATGTTAAAAAGCACAGGACGTAGGAAATCAGTGCCCATGTGGCATGGACTGGTGGTACCGGGTACTCCTACGGGTGAAGGTGATCTGTTCCATGTCTTCATCTTCTGATGTGTGTGTCATCTCCTCTGCCCTTGGTGGTGGTGGGTTCGAAGGGGCAACACACACTTCCGTTTTTGAAGAATTGGACTCAGAATTCCTGGTAGCGGCCAACTGTGGGGCTATTAAGGGCACTACTGCAGCAAGGAGGAGCTGCTGGTTCTTGAGTATAGCAGCTATATCGCTGTGGTAGGCAGCCAGGTTGGCCCGAGGGGGTCATGATTGCAGTAGTGCACGCAGTGAAATGGTTGGAGTGCCAGGTGCTGTGGCAACTCCCTAACTGCTATGGTGAAATCCCTCACACACTGTTCTAGTCCTTGCAGTAGGGATTTTTGCACTTGCATGGCTGCTGACTGTTCTGCAGATGACATCATGCACATGCGCATCCCCTCAAGGCTGGCTGCATATTTTGCATTGCCACCCGCACCTCCTTGGCCAGCTCCCGCTGTACTCCCACTACTGTCCTCTCAAAGGTGGTACCAGTGTCATCAGAGTCCTCAGCTGGGTTGGAGCTGGCAGGTCGCACTATTGGGGTGGTGGGTGGGTTCGCTGTGATGGCTGCTGCATCTGTGCTCCTCCTTGCGACTGAAGGTGGGGTCTGGAGGGTTCTAAGGACATCTTGGAGGATTTGCTGGCTAATGGTTGTCAGCTTGTCATACATGTCATCAGGGAAGTCCAGGACAGGCATATCCACAGGAGAGCCATCGTCCTCTGCAATGAGATATTGTACATTAGTGTGTCTGTGTTGTGGCAATTGTAATGTTTCGGGTTCCTTAGCATGCCTTGACGTTGGTTCCAGATTGTTTGGTTACTGTTTTTTTCGCCCTGTTTCACAAGTTTGCCTCTCTGCAGGTTCCCATTACCTTTGTTGACACTAGATGTTGCCTTTCTGGTCATTTGTCAGAGGTACTCTCCTAACTGTGCCCTTGGGAGTATACCTACGGCCACTTCCACAGGATCATGATTCTTTTTACTGATATTAACTGCCGTCCCTGCCTATTTCTTTATCTTTCCTCTTCCCCCAGAGTGTGACTATAAGGGGACACTCCCCCTCCTGGAATCTGGGGCCAGTAGCCTTTAGATGTGGGGTAAGGTATTATATTCTCGGTAGATATATGTTTCACCACATACATTGCATGACTTTGGCTTGCTGTGTCACCCCTCTGTGTGTGTTTTGCTGTGCTGTGTTGTTGTTTTTCACATATCGTTAATCACGCTTCTGTTCCTCCAGGCCTCTGCTAGGTAGTTCCTCGCCACAGGTAGGCCCCTTCATTTATTATATTTCCTTTCCCACTCTCTTATTGAGTGTTGGATGTTTGTCTTTGCATTGCATGACGTTGAGGGATCCTAGGTCCTGAAGAATGCCCCCAGACCTTCCTTGGCTCATTGTAGAGGGCAGAAACATGTCAGCCATTTTTTACATAGGTGACCCAATGAATCCTTACTCTCACCCTGGTGTCCCACCCTTGTTTTTAATACACCAGCAGACACCACTATTAAAAGTGTAGATTGCACACCGGTAACTGCTTAGGTGTTTTTATATCTTCCCCTAGCTTAGCTGGATCCCACTTACTCCAGATAAATAATAATTTACGCACACCCTCCGGTTCCTTTAACTGTGAGGTTGAGTCTGCCCAGGTGGCACTGTCCTACCTGGTTGGGGCTAGGTGGTCAAATGATGAAGCATGGCATTATATATTGTGTGAGACCACCTAGTCCGTAAAGGAAATGCCCCCTCCCCCTACTCATCACCACCTCACAGCACTCACACTCCATTTTTGCACCCATTGAGGTCTAGGAGCCCCTGGATAATCTCCTGTGGACACAGCTCCTTACCACTAGTGAACCCCATACCCTTTTGTGTTTATTGGCTTTATATGTAGGGAGTTAGTATGGGTTGATTCCTACTAATTGCTTTGTTCCAATCTCCCTATACTCTCCGTTTGTGTTATGATATCCACAGGAGAGCCATTGTACTCTGCAATGAGATAGTGTACATTAGTGTGTCTGTGTTGTGGCAATTGTAATGTGACGTCACTGACTTCCTATTAGTGAGACATTGTAATCTTGGTTCCTGTTCATTGTTCCTGTCATTGATATTAGCATTCTCACAGGCCTATGCCCCACCTGCATGTCACATGTAGTGTGGGCAGTTTCGGGAATTGTCTGTGTCACATACTCTAGGTGTAGGTTATGTCCAAATTGTGTGTTGCCATCTTCTTCTCCTACTCACCCCTCCCTCTACTTCCATTAGCATGGTGAGGTCTTGCAATGGCTGTGGGTGTTCTGATGCCACTTGCACCATACTTAACAATATGGGACTGACACAGTCTCTGATATTTCACATACACCTATACGTTGCTGAGACCAAGCACGTACTATGTATAGCATTGGCATGGCACGATAGAGGTGTCAGCATTGGTAGTGTGTCATGTTGATGTTTACCAATGTGTGCTACATTGCATTGCACTGATGGGCCTGGCAGTGTTCCATTTCCTCTTATGACTGTGCGGGTGTGTTTCACTAGCTAGACACATATGTCCTCCCCCTCAATGCTGTTGTCTTAGCAGTATGACAGTTGATATGTTGTAAGGTGGCATTGCAGCTATTCTAACACAGGCACAGGGTGGACCCTGGAATGGGCAGCATGGGTATGACATTACTGCTGTGTACTTCATAATGTAAGTAACAATACATGATGTTTATTGAGCCTATAGACATGAGCATTTGACAGGATTTACACTTTGTTAGGAATTAAAGGGGATTGATGACGTTGTCATTCTGAACCCTCTATTTTGGGTGTGTTTGATCCATGGGCACCTAACTGCCATTTGCTACTTGTCCTGCACACACAGCTCAGGTGGTATTGACAACTGTTGTCAATGGTAAATGCCACTTGTGGATATGGCCTGAGACTGGAAATTGAGCCCTAGTTCATGTTATGACCATACCAGATGTCCTGTGACAGCAGCCCAGTTTTACTTTCTACCCTACCCTCCTGGACTGGCTTTGCCTTTCCAACAGCCATGCCATGGCAGAGTACCCCCATGCAAAGGTTGTTGGTGTAGTGTTGTGCTGTGCCCCTGCTTTCCCCTGCACAGCCCATGCACCGGTGCCGTGCCCCTTTGCCCTTTCGACTGCCTGTTTTCAATGACTGGCATGCATTGTGTAGTAGTTATGTACCTCCCCCTGCTTGCAGTTAACATTTAGGCATTTTTGTCCCCCGTGCAACTAACCCTCCATCTGTGTTGTTTCCTGGTAGTCTGCACTGTCCTGTCCTTGCATTCCTGTGACGATCTCCTATGGGATGACGGCAGCCACCATTACCTCCATCTGGTCCAGGGCCTCCTGCGGTGCTGGACTCCCACCTCCAGTCTGCAGTGCTGCCTTCCTGTTCCTTGCCATTTTTTCCTTGGTCCTGCGCTTGCAGTCATGCCAGCGTTTCTTGCACTCTGTGACTGTTCTCCAGACCTCTGCCACACTGTTGATCTTGTCGACAGTTTGTTGCCAAATTGTCTCTCTCTTCCCAATTGGCAATTTTGAGGTGACAAAAAGTTGATGCTGGTGTTCTGTCACCTCTCTGACCAGTATTTCCTGCTCCTCTGCACTGAAACAACACTTCCTGTTCTTCTCCTCCATCTCCTGGGTCTTGTCTGAGTCCTCCTGGCTGGTTCCAGGTCAATTGGGGTCTCCCTGGGGTCTCGCCTGGCTTCTGGGATCCATTTTGGGGGTCCTTAGCACTGTTTGGTGCGTTTGCGCCGCTTGTTGATGCTATTTCAGGGGGAAATGGTGCGTATCCGGTTTGCAACGTCGTAAACCGGAGTAGAGTCATTTTCTCTGCGTTAACGTCGTTTTGCTTTATGACGTGGCACAATGGTTAGAGTAAATAAAAAGGACTCTAACCTGTGTTTTGCGCCACGGTGTGTCAAAGTATAAATTTGACGCCTGGGTGGCGCAAAGAAATGGTGTTAACCGGCAGTAAAGTTTTTGTCGCAAAACTGCGTTCACACAGTTTTGCCTCAAAAAGTATAAATATGGCCCAAAGTCTAACTTTGAACCTGACGTTTAACTTTAGACCTGAAGTCTAAAGTTAGACTTTAGGTCTAAGCATAGACTTCAGATTTAAGTTTACCTTTGTGAATCGGGCCTTCTGACTGGCTCCCTCTTTGCCCGGTTTTAGCTCAGGCATGCGGCTGGGCATGTCCTGCGCTGCGAGAAACCCAAGTGCTTATGAGCGTCATGGAGTGCCCCTCCTCAAACCCATGGGGCTGCTGGGGGATGATCTTCCACCCCAGCAAGGGCAGCAGAATCAAATGAGGGCTATGAAGGCATCCTGTGCCACGGGAAACCAAAACAATTATGAGCGCAGTTGAGTGCCTTTCCTCAAGACCATGGCACTGCTGGGTGACAAATTCTCATGCCAGCGAGGGCATCCAAAACAAATGCAGACTGTGAAGGCGTCCTGCACTGCAGGAAACCCAAGTGCTCATAAGCACGATGGAGTACCTCTCCTCAAGACCATGGGGCTGCTGGGAGACGAAATCCCACCATAGCGATTACAGCTTAAATAAATGCATGATGTGAAGGCGTCCCATGCCGTGGGAAATCCAAACACTCATGTGAGTGATGAAGTGCCCCTATTCAAGACCTTGGGGCTGTTGGTGGAAGAAGTCCCACCCTAGCGAGGGCTGCAGACACAAATGCGGGCTGGGAAGGAATCCTGCTCAGCAGGAAATCCAAGTGATTTGCATCATAGTTGTGGTGCAGTAACACATCAAAAGAAATTCAATCAAAGACAATGTTTGTCATGAAAAAGTGAAATTTGATGAACAATGATTATGTTTGATAAAGTATTGTTTAACTAAATGTGAATTTTAATGCTTTTTTGTTATTTTGTTTTCTTATCTCACTTTCTGTTGGTCAGCCCCCACAACAAGAAAAAGATCAGGTGGGCCATTTTCCAAACAAATAAGCCCAACAGTGGGTCTTTAAGGCCCTTATTTATACTCTTTGGTGCAAAACTGCACTAACTCAGTTTTGCACTAAAAAGTTTAGCACCGGCTTGCACCATTTCTGTGCACCAGCCGGGCACCATATTTATGGAATGGTGAAAGCTGGTGCAAAGGGTAGGCTACCGTAGACGTTATGACGTATGACATTAGACGGTGGGGACTGGCGATATGGAAGAAGGGGGTTTTGCACCAAAAAAATTACCTTAAGCAGGTTAGAGTAAAAAAGAATGATTCTAACCTGCTTATAGTCATTTTCTGACACAAAACCATCCATACCACATGACTCCTGTCTTAGAAAAGACAGGAGTCATGCTCACTTCCCCAATGGCCAGCACAGGGGACCAGGGTCCCCTGGGCATGGCCATTGCACCCTGTGCCATGTATGGAAGCCCATTTCAGGGCCCCCAATAGCACTTTAAAAAATAAAATGCAATACTTGCCTGAACTTACCTGTACTTACCTGGGATGGGGTCTCCCATCCTCCGCAGTCCTTCTTGTGTGGAAATGGAAATAGGCCCACAGGTCCCCTAAAGCCTGCCCTGACCCAGGTGTTAAAAAATGGGGCAAAGCAAGCTTTGCACCATTTTTTAACCCCTACTCCCTCCTGTGCACCATTTTTGCATAGGAGTATAAATATGGCGTTAAGGCCATAGAGTCATTTTTTGCAAGGGAACGCCTACCGTGCATCTCATTGAGGCAAGGTAGGTTTCCACTTCCAAAAAATGACTTTAACTCCATAAATTTGGCACTAGACGGGTCTAGTGCAAAGTATAAATATAGAGTTAGTTTTGCACTGAATTAGAGTAAAAAACAATGACGCTAATTTGGTGCAAACAGAGTATAAATATGCCCCTAAGTGCTGTATCATTCACGGCAGGAAATAATGAGAGGAGCTTGCCAGTGGACCTGCTGCATCACGCTTACTAAAGTGGGAATGTCATCCCAGCAAAAAAGAGGGTGTAGCGATCACTGACTTCCATGGAGAGCTGAGGGCCACTGAGCAGCAACAAGGATATATGCATGTGAAAAAAAATCTGTTTTTTTCTTAACCATTCTTTCTAGTTTAACACAATTTAAAAAAAGTACATTTCTAATACAAGTAGCACAGGATATATTAGACTCTGGCCCCGATTTAGTTTGCTGGACAGCCATTGAATCACAAATGTGACAAACATCCCCTCCGCCTTATAACAAGGGCAACTACATATAATTCAGGTGTAATAAGGTGGGTGGGGTGTCCCTCAAGTTTGTGCTGCAGTAACATAACTTTCAAACTATAAATGAGGCAAGGTGTCAATACTGTATTTGTAACTTTGGAGATGCAATATCTGTTACTGATAGATTATGCCCTCAAAAATAGTTCCAACCTGCCCTTTCATCTACTTCTGTGGTGTACATAAATGTTTTTAGACATGCTCATATCTATATCAAACATGATATCTTGACACAATTGTGTTTTTAATAATATTATGAGACATGCATACTATCCCTTGGACAGTACTTCAGAATGTGTTTTGTATTAGACATTCCTGTCATGGGCAAGTGTATTAACAATTCAAAAGGTGACATAGACATTGGCAGAAACAGTCGTTTTTGGTTAGTTTCATATATATTAGTGCAAGTGTGTTTGCCTCCTAAGTGTAAATATGAGTCCTGGACAAGTGCTACTAGTATACACCATGCATGGAACATTGCTGTCAACAATAGTTCAATGTACAATATGTGCCTTAGTTTGAAAAGGCAGATGGGGTAGTTCTTAAGAGAACAGACCTACACCATTTGCAAGTGTTTTAGAGTATATCTAACTTTTCCAAATTTGTTGTTCAAAGTGTATGTCAGATTTGTGACTTTGGGCCTGATTTAGACTTTGACAGGCAGGTTATCCATCACAGATGTGATGGATATCCAGTCCACATTATTTCAAGTGCATTATATGAAATAATAGTATAATGTATATCCTATGGCACTTCTAAGAAGATAGACAGAATATCTATTTGTGATGGAGCAGCTGGTCTTCCAAAATCAAAATCAGGCCCTTATGGTGTCCCATTTTATGCCCTTCACTGAGATAAGTATGGTAAAATGTCTAGTGTTTGGCCCTCATGATGTGTTTACCTTTTACTATTGAGCTCTACAGTGTGTTGTTGATGTCTTCTGTTCTGCTTCCTCCACACTTTGGAGCTCACACAGGAAAGCAACTCAGAGTCAGAGGGTGGCACTACCATCTCTGAAGGATCCGGTGGCAATGAGGGTGATGTGACTGACAAGGAGGTTACAACAATATCAGAATCTGTGGCGTGGGACTCAGGTCAGCCCATCATAGTGGCTGCCACACCAACACAGGTTATATCATTGATTCCTGTGGCCCCTTCTACCACTACCGCCTAACCCACCCCCACACCTGTCCCACACACCTGTCCCACCGATACAAAGCCAGCACCCATTCTGCAAAACAGACTAGGTTCTCCTTTATCGCGGGTACCTCTTCCTGTACCCCATCCCTCCATCACTGGTGTCAGAGGTGGTATGGAGGTACTCAAGTAAACAGCATCCTATATGGCATGCGCTCTGACCTGTCTGCCTGACAGAGAGGACACCAGTGATTCTGGCACACTTGATACGGTTCCTCCTTCTGCCGCACTACAACCCCTGACCCTATTCCATCACCTTCCCCGTTTAAAGGCTGACCCCATTCCACAGCCCACCACAATTTCACCTTCTGACCTAATTCCTTCACCTCCTGCCACCATCCCACCAGTCCAAAAAACACGCCATACCCCTACGGATTCTGGCTGGGGCGTGAGTTATAGTTACCTTAGGGCACAAGTTATAGTTACTTGAGGTAACTCTAACTATAACCGGTGAATTTCTATGGTTTTGAATGTTTAAAATGTGAACTATAACGTCCCTGTAACCTTTGGATTGTTCAGTGAAAAAAAATATATATATATGTATATATATATATATATTTATGTCTTTATAACTAATATAGATAGATAGATAGATAGATAGATAGATAGATAGATAGATAGATAGATAGATAGATAGATAGATCTCAAAACGTATCACAATTTGATATTGGCCTTCTGTGTATATTTGAAAATGTATACCTCTGATAGATTTTTAAACTACGAGTCATTTACAATCATTTATTAAAATTTTTCCTCATTGCTAACCATATTATATTTTGGTAATATTACATCCTATACGTTTATTGGAGTTTCATATAATCACTACATTAAAATATACATCACGCCCTTTTCCCATTATCTAAGATTGGATCTATTCATAAGCAGTGACCAGGTCGAAAAGGCAGAAAACATCTGATGGGTTCTTTTGGGCCTCTATGGTGTGTATTTCAATACCAAGATAGTAAATTCTAGATAGAAAGAGTCCATTGGATGCCTTAAAAAGCACCTTCTCATTTTCATACTTTACTTCAAATTTAGAATAGGGTAGTTTCCTGTTTTCTACAGTCTTGATTCTTTTACGGTAGTCATGTCGGTCCAGACTTAGGTAGTTGCCCATGTAGTCGGTGATTTCCACGTTCCCGTCATCCACCTGGCACACCTGGAACCCACAGGTTTTGTCTCTCTTGTTTTTTCCTCGTATTCCATGTGGCGTTGAGCACCAGTACATGCCGTTGTCCATCTTGAAGGAGATGCCCTTCGGAGAGCACATCAACCCCATGGAAGGCTGAAGAACTTCGATGAAGTTTGAGTAAAAACTGTAAAGATGGGAATCCTTCAAATCTAAAAAAAAAAGACATGAATATACCTGTCATCAGTTGAGACATGATATTCTCCGCTTTGCAACACGTTCCTATAGTGCTAACGTCTTCAGCTTAATATTTTTAAAACTGTCCGACTTTAAATCGATGTTCATTTGTCGCAGCTTGTAACTCTGACTTGTGGTGAGAAAACGTATTCGAATTGTATTAGCACATGCTTTGAAACCAGAGCAATCGATCAGATTCCTTGGAATGCAGTCTGTAACTACTGGGATAGGACCTCAGTTGAAGCTCTCCCAACAGAAAGTTAAATAGCAGAGAAGATGGGTGCGCAAACCAGGCACATTCTCGTGCTATTAGCATCAGTGACTTATGGCTCAGTCACTAATGGTCGTTAGTGCCCGGGGCTATTCCTCATTATGCATCAATATTGGGAGGGGTGGGGAGCAGTTACGAACGTTATATTCTGCACTGAGGGCCAGATTTACTACGATGTCATGCAGAACACAGCAAGGCAACTTGCAGCGCTGCATGGGGGAAAAGGAGGCAGCATAAATGTGCCATATTTACAAAGATATACCATATTATTGCTGCTTCCTGGTTCTGGTGAACTGTGCAGCCTAACATGGAGGCACCCTTGTTCCTCGGGTCAGGGAGGCATAGCATATTGGTGCAAACTCAGGTTTACTGTAATTAGTAAATCTGAGATTGCACCACAATCCATAGGGAGATGCACCCCATGCTTCACCCGTGGAATGCCTACTCCAAGGTAATGTAACCCAACGCAGCGTTACATTTCATTTCAAAGCCACACAAGGCCACGTAAGTGAGCCCTTGCGTAGTTTTGTTAATCCCAGTTGAGGACACAAGGTCAGGAACACATGTCCTAAATAATCCTGGGCCCTAGTATCCTCTGAAAATGTTACCACCTTTTTGGTGAAGGCCAATAGAGAAGAAAATCAGTCCCCCACATCAGAAACCTGCTGCAGTACCGAGCGCTGCTAAGTTGAATTTGTCTTTAAGGAATGTGGGAAAGCTTGGGTCCCACTACGTCTTATAGAAGAACATTCGTGGGCAAATGTTGTTGGCAGTTTCAAGGAAGAGCTGGGATACTACATGGAAAAAATATGTGACCATCACAACTGTTATGACTGAAGTGAACAATCAGTAAAATTGTAGTGAAAATAAGTGAAGATGTTCTTTCCTAATTATAATGTGAAAACATGCTGACAATGGCAGTGGTGTGGGGGGCCCAGGCTCCAGGGGGTCCCCTAGACTCAGCACCCTGGCCTGAGAGCTCCTGAGTGAGTTTGGAGGGGGGGCCCTACCATGTACTTTGCGAAGGGGCTCAACTCAAATTTCGTTACGCCACTGGACAATGGCTGTTATGACAGCAGGGGTGAGTACCTTTGGTAAAACAATATATATATATATATATTCCCACAGCAAAGGGTCTTCAAAGTGGGGCACTCTAGCTGCTGGTGCAGGCGTAAGGGTGAAGACCACCACCCCTGGTAAATTCAAATTCAACAAAAAGCGCTGCACTCCCGGAGGTAAATACTTAATGGATTAATGCAAGCCTTTTTAAAATTATCAAAGCCGTGCGGAGTGCAAACAGGAAGATAATGATTTCACAGTATATTAATAAGCCCCAGCTGGAGTATATATGAGAAACTGCAAACCCCAAAATGGTAACCCCTAGAGCAGGGTGCTGTGTGGGTGAAAGGCAGGACATGTACCTGTGTAGTTTACATGTCCTGGTAGTGTAAAACACCTAAATTCGTTTTTGCACTACTGTGAGGCCTGCTCCCTTCATAGGCTAACATTGGGGCTGCCCTCATATAGTATTGAAGTGGTAGCTGCTGATCTGAAAGGAGTAGGAAGGTCATATTTAGTATAGCCAGAATGGTAATATAAAATCCTGCTGACTGGTGAAGTTGGATTTAATATTACTGTTCTAGAAATGCCACTTTTAGAAAGTGAGCATTTCTTTGCACTTAAATCTTTCTGTGCCTTACAATCCACGTCTGGCCGGGCTTAGTTGACAGCTCCTTGTGCATTCACTCAGACACACCCCAAACACAGGGTACTCAGCCTCACTTGCATACATCTGCATTTTGAATGGGTCTTCCTGGGCTGGGAGGGTGGAGGGCCTGCTCTCACACAAAGGACTGCCACACCCCCTACTGGGGCCCTGGAAGACAGGATTGAACTGAAAGGGGACCTGGTGCTCTTCTTAGCCACTCTTTGAAGTCTCCCCCACTTCAAAGGCACATTTGGGTATAAAACAGGGCCTCTGCCCTACCTCATCAGACACTTGCTGGAGAAGAAACCTGAACCAGAAACTACATCCTGCCAAGAAGAACTGCCTGGCTGCTCAAAGGACTCACCTATCTGCTTTCTACAAAGGACTGCTGCCTTGCTGTTGGCCTGCTGCCTTGCTGAACTCTTGTCTGGCTGTGAAAGTGCTCTCCAAGGGCTTGAATAGAGCTTGCCTCCTGTTCCCTGAAGTCTCAGGACCAAAAAGACTTCTCTTTTTCACTTGGACGCTCCGTGCGCCAAAATTTTCGACGCACAGCTTGTTCCGCGGCGAGTAAAACGTCGCCCACCGCCGCTGATCGATGCGACGCCTTCGGGACGACCGGAACTTCGACGCACGGCCTTGCAAGGACAACGCCGCCCGACTTCCAGAGGAGAAATCGACGTGACGCCTGCCGTGAGATCGAAACTTCGACGCGCAGCCCCGCAGAACGACGCGCAGCCGGAAAACAAGCAGGAAAATCCACGCACAGACTCGGGACATCTGGTAATCCCCGCGACCCACAGAAAGAGACTGTCCACGCGCCGGAAAACGACGCACGACTTCCCCGCGTGGAAAATAACGACGCAAGTCCGTGTGTGCTGGGGAGAAATCATTTTTCCACGTATCTCTTCTTCTGTGGCCCTCTGAGGAGATTTTCCACTCCAAACCAGGTACTTTGTGCTTGAAAGAGATTTTGTTTGCTTTTTAAAGACTTAAGACACTTTATATCACTTTTCAGTGATATCTCTACAAATTCACATTGTAACTTTTTTCGTTTTGACCTACAATTATCCTGATAAATATTATATATTTTTCTAAACACTGTGTGTATTTTTGTGGTGCTATATGGTGGTATTGTATGATTTATTGCACAAATACTTTACACATTGCCTTCTAAGTTAAGCCTGACTGCTCGTGCCAAGCTACCAGAGGGTGGGCACAGGCTAATTTTGGATTGTGTGTGACTTACCCTGACTAGAGTGAGGGTTCTTGCTTGGACAGAGGGTAACCTGACTGCCAACCAAAAACCCCATTTCTAACAGTCATAATTAGCATTTTCTGTGGTGCCAAGTTGTTCCTGAAATGCAATCCTTTATTTTTGCTGTTCTTATAAATCTCCAATGGAGAAGGACCATCCTCTTTCACATCAATGGACTTTTTATTATTCCCATTTTGTTGTCTTGTAACCTGCCATTATCATTATCAAAATTAATTTATGACCCATTTCTCAATATCTATCCACTTACTATCTGAATTCTCAACAGAATTGAATCCCACAGTTCAGTTATAAGAGGTCATGTCATAAGAAGAGGGCCAAGATAACGTTTTTTCTGCTTACATATCCTGCATCTACTTTATTTTGTTAAGGCCAATTTATGCATAAAGTTCAGGATTCCAACTTAATCTAATGCAAACTCTATTATGACCGATTCAATGTTGTAGACTTAAATGCACCCAAGGGACACCTCTCAGGATTCCAGACAAGGTACTTTCTAAAGTCTCTATTTCCAATTCAGCTTCCAAATCCACTCTATATTTGTCAAACAGATTGGCATGTTCTGCTTTATCATATAAATGAATTCTATATGTATATGTGTGTGTGTCTGTATATATATATATATATATATATATATATATATATATATATATATATATATATATGTATAAGAAGGTTCCTAAGTTTCGTTTTGCATAATAGGTCTGGATGTATGGTTTTTCGGGGGGAAGGATGTCAGAGTTGGCACTTCCCAGTTGTCAGGGCCCACACATAACATAGGCACAGATTTATGCTTAGAGCTGGACAGACTTAGAAACTCTAGAGAAGGTGTCTATGGAAACTGAAAGGTCACAAATACTACACTGAACAACAGAGTTTTATCTTCACAGATTGACTTATTGGTCACTTCTGGGTGTGATTAGGCAAAGACAGTATGAAAGGCCAAAAGATATGGAGCATTAACCCTTTTAGTGTGGAGAGCACAAAATGTACATCCTCTGCATTGGCTCCATTATGTGGAGGATGTGAACGTCTTGTCCTCGGGGGGGGACACTATGGAAGCCTCCTGGGGGACACTGGGGAGGGACTTGTATGGAAAGCTTCTCCCAAGTCAAAACAGAAATCCTTAGTCTGATGGATATTCTCTTCCATGTCACCCCTAGGCCTCCTTCCCATTGATAATGCCAGCGTAAAGTATGGTGGACTGACATTATGGCTGTAAGATATGGCCGCCAGATAGAAGTGAAGTTTGTGGCATTTATCTAGTGAGCTTTATCTCCCACCAAAGCACTGAGGACCGTGGCAGAGGTACTGCCTGGAAGAGGAGAGTCTGCCCTTTACAGTGGTGCTTCTTTCAAGTTGAAGCTGTGCTGCCATTCCAAGCAGGAATCCCACACTAGCCACAGGGAAATCTTTTTGGGGGTCAGTCCCCTTTTCCTTGGGTTTCCCTTTAGATGGAGGGGATAATCATGCCGTTCCCCGCTCCCAGTGGGAAGGGAAAATTTAATATTGTTATTTGTTATTGTTATTGTAATTGCATTTTAAGTTGCCTTAATGTGTGTGATACAAGTAGAAGTATTTATTTGACATATTGTAGGTTCCTCCTGTTGATGAGTTCTGTCCAATCTGTTGTGCCTGAAATCTAATCCCTTTGATTCCATGTCTCATTTGTTTGCTGCTGCTTTTGTGTCACACTCACACTTGCATAGTATTGCATTACATTCTTCTAATATTACACACAATATCCTTAGTGCATTAACCTTTCTACAAGGATCTCTGCATTCGACTAAGCCCACAGTATTTGACAAAAAAAGTTTTAGATAATAAAAGAAATGTTGTCTCTTCAGAAGGCTGTTGCCTAGGCCTTTGTGTCAAATAATAGAGGAGACTTGAGTAGCTTTTTCTGATACTGAGAGTACATCTGAAAGAAAGCATTATTGATCAGTATCTTGAAGTGTTGTTTCATATGGTGGAGTTCCATCTGATGATGATTTACCTTCCAGTGATCTCTAAATTTTCCATCTTGGTTGAAGCAGGTAATGCCTTATACCACCTGTCGGACTGTACTCTGTCCACCAAACAGTGGCTCAGGCAATAATACTCCTTCTGGACTTTGAGTTGGCCATTAGTTGTGGAGGACATTGCAAGGCTGCAGGATCAGCACTTTGCCAACCACATTCCACCATCACAGATAAGGAGTTGCTTATATTGCCAATGGAAGTTTGACCTCTGCAATAAAAATGTAAGAAGAGTTGTACTACTTTCCTTAGTGCCCATCTCAGGCAGCCCTGTGCTTTCCAAATTGCTTTACAGTATACCACACAAACATTATATTCTGGGGAAATGGCTGAAGTGGAGCTGTCAGATAAAGGGTTATGCAAAAATGCATACCTTGCATGATTCTATGTCAAAATGTGGCTGGTGTGCGCATTGCCATATTACACGTGCATTGTAGTCAATGCACTGCACATAACGGTGGATGGGACATCTGCCATGTTTTGACGGTGTGCCCTATCGACCAAACCCTAAGGTCCTTCATCTTTCTAGAATTCTTTGAGCCTGCCTCCTGATCTTCACCTCCTTTTTCAATCCAGTTATGTTCATACTTTCCAGGGAATGGACCGCAGGACGTACTTAGGCCCTTAACCTACTATCACACACTGGAAGGAGTTGGATTTAGTGCAGTGGGTAGCCAAAGACACAAGAAAGACAGCCCTCCTGAGCCTAAGCAGGCTGCCACGGGGAGACATTAAAAGAGGTTCACCTAGCACGCACACAGTATTATTCAGGACTCCGAGAGAGGCTCAGACATGACAAGATAGTCTAAGCTTAACCTATTCTTGTTTCCATAGTGATCTTCTGTGGGTAGGAGGCAGATGGCCAAAGTAGGAGTGACACACAGATCACAAAAGTTATCACTACTCACATAGGTCAAACAACTAAGACACCTTTCAGCCACACGTCCCATGGGCTTTAAACTCAGCAATCTTTTTTTTCTTAAATCTATTTATTGCTTTTTCAGAAAAAGAAAGAAACATAAACCAACAAAACAAAAGGCAGGTTTCAAGGCATCACAGTATATATTATCTATGAGGTGTAATTAAGACAGGCCATTAGAGATAATTGCCATTGACATCATCACATACTGTTCTGCTATACACATTATCACAAAAGTAATGTCTGAGGGCAGTGTTTTTCATGTTAGTCCCCTAAACTCCCCCTATGGAGACCACATTTTTCCCATTCTTTTGGGGGCAGCCTCTGCTGCAGTTTCTTTGCTAGCAAGCACCAATCCATGTATTTTCTCCACTCTGCCACTTCAAGGGCTCGGCCCGCTACCCAATTCCTGTCTATGTTTCACTTAGCTACTCCCAACCCCAAGGACAACCATAGCTTACTATATCTAGCTGGGGAATCTTCGCCCCAGATAACCAACACGCAACATTTAACCGTATCGGCACAGTGCATCCTGTTACCTCCTTCTTGATCTCCCTCAGTGGCATCCAGTTGGTTGTAGTTTAGGGCAGGTCCATAGTGTTGCATTTGAGTTCTGCCCCTCCAGTATGCCCAGCTTTGTTTGGTTTTCTGATCACCCGGATCTGGACTTTTTACTGTGGGTGAGTCTCACTACCGGTGTCTCACCCATGGTAATCACGTGGCAAAAGGGCTGTGCGTACTTATCGCCAGTGTCCACCTTTTGAAATAAGGCCACTTAGATGCAGCAAGAGTAAGGGTCATTTGGCTGGTTACACCTGAACATGTGTGCACATACACATGTAGACACACGTTCAGGGTGCGCATGGAGACTACTGGCATCTCCGATCCGCCGACCTCGCCCACGCAACCGTCCCACGCATCCGCAGGACTACAACAGGCGGTAGATCATTATCGCACCTCGCCGCCAAAACGTGGAACACTCTTCCCACCCACCTGTGCCAGACCAAAGACCACCTTACCTTCAGAAAACTTCTCAAGACCTGGCTGTTCAAGCAGTAGCAGCACTTCCCCCCCCCCAACCTTTTCCCCCTCCCCTCGTCAGCGTCTTGAGACCCTCATGGGTGAGTAGTGCACTTTACAAATCCCTGATTGATTGATTGATTGACTTTCATGCACAGCCTGATAACAGCGCACAGGTAGCCTGGTGCAATGGGGAATCTGCATGATTGGGTATTCACCTGGATAGGCCTTATAAGGGTAGTGCACACTAATAGGGAAAGTCAGTGTGCTTTACTGTTTTTTCTGTAGTGACACCCCATTATATACATGGGGAGCAAACTGCCTCAAAGTATAGTTTCACTCCCCCTTCAACTACAGAGACCATTGATGTCCTGAATTTGCGTGTAACCTGTGCGAGAAAACCAAACATGTAACTTCCAAAATGATAACTGTACACCTTATAGGTCATCCAGAATTTCTATATTTTCCTGGCTCAGCTCAGGATCAGAGCCAGGCATTGTGGCATCCTGCTGTGCCCAGTTAATTATATTTTCTTCAGCTGTGGGAACAACGGCCACCCCACACAAAAGGAGCAATTAGCAGTACTTCTCCCAGCTCCTGCCGATGAAAGGGGTGGGGCAGAATATCTGCATCAATCACCATGCTGTCACACTGTGCCAAGGATCGGCCTGCCCAAGACTACTGAACAAAAGTGAGTGCCCAGACAACTGGAGCCAACCCACTGGGGGGTTCCCTTTGAAATTCCAGTGTGCAAGAACCCTCGCAGTGCTGTCAGAGAGGGGTGGAGCTGGGATCTCAGGAGATGATGTGACCAGTGACTCCTGGATAAAGCCATTTTGGACTGTCCCAGCATGCTGTGCAGGAGGGTTCGGCCAGGGGTGGAGATATGACGTGGCACCCTAAGGTTTGCCAGTGTTGCCTGTCTTCTGGAACCTTCCTCTCCTTTAAAAACATATGCACAAGAGGACAACTCTCTTTTACCTGCTGTTTTTTCCACACCTTGATGCTGGATTTTGGGACTTGCTAGGAGAACTGGAAGGAGGAACCCTCTGACCATCACCAAGGACCAAGTATTCTGGCCACTTGACCTCAGATTCAGTGGGTCTCCCCAAGGGCCAGTGAGGCTGCCTCCCCTTATGTCACATGGAGTCGTTTTGGGGGAAAGCCTTGAACATTTCTGCACTTAGGAGCAAAGATTAGGAAGAGAGCTGGCACAGGGAGCCAGGGGAACTAGCTCCTTGAGGCCTGTACCACTTTAAAGGTGAGAAGGGTTGCTGCAACTGCGCCTTGTGGCCAGACTTCACCACCAGGATAAAATGAGCTCAGGATCATCCAAATCGGCCCAACGGAATATGACATTTCAAAGTTTCGTGACCTCTGACCCCCCTTTCTGCCTCAGACAGTGCGTGGGGCTCCACTGCCGGTCTAGTAATTCCCCCAGGGTGGGCCACAGCCTGGAGACGTTGCAAAGGATAGCCCAGTAAAATGGAGACGGGAGACAGCATGCATGTGGCCCCCTTCCTGACATTCCAGTGTACCTGGGTACCCTATCCCCTAGGCCATTTTCATGAAAGGTGGGGTGGGACCCCATCTCTGGGCCCCCAAGTACCAATCGATGCTAGGAGCTCAACCACACTCCCCTGCAAGAAGGCAGGAGGGGCCCAGGACCCCATCCATGGGCCCCAGTGCAAGGAGAGGAGGGGAAGCACTGTCGTACTCGCATACTCGGCCGGCTCAACCTGCTCATTATGCCAATGACTGAGGGGGACAGGAGGCCAGCCACAGATGCACACACCTGCCCACAGGAGCTGGAGGTCCAGCAGAGTGGTGGTGGCTCCCGTGGCAGCATGCTAGAGTGCTGTTGGTGTGGGGAGCCGGCGAGGGTTGCCAGGGGTGGGCTCCTCGAGCAGCATTCCAATGAGGGATTTATTTGTTGGGTTCCCAGGTTGGGTCTTACACACCTCAAGAACAGAGGATGTGGTGTGAGTCTGCTACAAAGGATAAAAACAAACAGGAAATACAATGCAGCTCTCCCCGGCGCAGTGGGAGAGCTAGTGCTACAATATTCACCTCTTCACAAAAATTGCCTCATAATGTCTTGAGGGACCTTGCTGTTTTGCCTGCATTTTGGCCCATACCTCCCTGTGTGGTGGTACCGGGACAACAGGACCACCCTCAACCAACTCAGGAGAATGTCACCTTTTCTATACATTAATCCCCTCCTCCCCTGAGTCCGCACCCTAAATTGGGGGTGACCCCAAAATTATCACCTATCATAGATTTCTTTCACGTTTTCAAGTTTTCCCATGGCTGGAGCTTTTGCTGTGCAGCTGGGAGTGTTACACTCTCTAGTAGCTAAGTGACATTCATGAGAGCCTGGAGGGCATAAAATTGCTTGTATGTAATTCTGATGTGGTTACGCCCTCTAGGGGCCCACTGTATGGTTGCAATGCAATCCTGTCTCAATGTGATGCTCTCTAGTGGCTCTTTTTACAACTGCAGCTTGTAGAAAATGTCTGAAAAATACACACAGACACACACACACACACAGACACACACACACACAATTTATTCCTGATAGATGCACATACCTTACTGGTTCACTATAATGATTCATAAAGCTTTATTGATTACTGCAGTAAAGACAATGGTTTCTGCTGAAGGCATCTAAATGATCTAAATCACCTTCCTGCACAAAGAAAATCATAAGAGGTGTCTTCCTGTTTCTATGTGTGCTATAGAATGCAGCACACACAGAAAGAGTAAAAAACGGGGAGAAATAAAGATATTTCTCCTCGTTGCGTCACTCTTACACCACCCCTGAAGTGGGGTAGGAATCTGACACATTCCCCGCATGTAAATCTGAGAATGCATCAGATTCCTTCGGGTTCCATGAGTGTTGCATGGGAACACCCCAAGCAACATCCATGGAATGCCCCTTTCACAGTGTTACGTGTGAAAGGGGTACATATTTTCAAGGCCATGACAAGGCACATAAGGTGGCTTTGAGTGGCCTTGTAAATATGGGCGGGTGCCCTGAGTCAATGGAGCATCAAAAAAATGTTGCTCCGGTGGCGCAGTGTGTCGCTAGGGCCTCGTAAATGAGGCCCATAGTGTGTGGAGAAATGAGCCTACCCCACAGCCTCTAAAACACAGTGATCTTGAGCATTTGTAGAGTTATACACATGCCAGAAAACACAAAGGAAGTTCATGGGTGAGTTAATAGATCAGGGCCTAGCTTCCTTCACAATTTTTTTCTATAGTCAAAAAAAGAATTTCAATTGAATTTTGTATCTATGATGTACTGGTCACTTGAGTAATTTTCCATTGTTTGAAAATGGCCCTCTCTGGTGCCACCCCAAACATTTTGCCTGTCTCCTCCTCCTTTTCTGACCTCATTGCTACCCAGTGCTAAAGTGCATGTGCTCTCTCCCTTGGCTTATACCCAATTGGCTTATTTAATTTACTTGTAAGTCCCTAAGGAAGTGCACTACATGTGCCCAGGGCCTGTAAATTGAATGCTACTAGTGGGCCTGAAGCACTGATTGTGCCACCCACATAAGAAGCCCCTTAACCATGTATCAGGGTTGCCATTGCTAGGCCTGTGCATGTAGTTTCACTGCCACTTCTACTTGGCATTTAAAACTATTTGCCAAGCCTTAAACTCCCACTTTTCTACATATAAGTCACCCCTGAGGAAGGCCCTAGATAGCCCATAGGGCAGGGTGCTATGTAAGTAAAAGGAAGGACATGTACTTATGTGTTTTGTTACATGTCCTGGCAGTGAAAAACCAATACATTTGTTTTCCATTACTGTGATGCCTGCTACTCTCATACTTTTAAGTGGTAGATTATGATCTGAAAGTATCAGCTGTGTCATTTTTAGTATGGCCAGAATGGTAATAGAAAATCCTGCCTACTGGTGGAGTTGGATTTCATATTGCTATTTCAGAAATTCCACTTTTAGAAAGTGGGCATTTCTCTGCAGTTACTACCATCTGTGCCTTACAGCCTGTCTCCAATCTACGTCTGGTCTGTGCTGGTTGACACCTCCCCTTGTGCATTCCACCAAGACAGCCATAAACACAGGACACCCAGTTGCATCTGCATTCATCTGCATACAGATGGGTCACCCTGGGCAGGAAGGGTAGAGGGGTGGTCACTTACATTTCAAAGGCCATAGGCCTGTCTTCACACAAAGGACTGATAACACCCCACAGGGATCCTCACAGACAGGACTGGGCTGAAAGGGGCACTTGCGCACTTCGAAACCGCTCTTCTAAGTTTCCCCCACTTCAAAGGTGTTTTTGGGTATATATACTGGGTCTCTGACCCCACCAAATCAGACACTTCTGGACCTGCACTTGGCCTTTGTCAGAGGAACTGCCTGACTGCCCAAAGGACTCATCTGGACTGATTTGCTGGAAGGGCTGCTGCCCAGCTTGGCGCCCTGCTGACCTCTGACTTTTCTGGAAGGACTCTAACTTCCCCACAAGTGCTCTCCAAGGGCTTGGGCTGAGCTTGCCTCCTGTTCTGAAGTTTCAGGGCCAAAAATACTTCACCCAAGAGAAGAAATCCCCGTGTATCGGAAAATCAACACAACGCTTGTCGAAATTGATGCAGTGCCTGTGTGCAGCTGAAAAATTACTGCACGGCCTACCGGAATCAACGCAACACCTGTTCGTTCGTACCAGCTTGTCAAAAGATTTTCAGACATCATCCCTGGGTTTCAAAATATCCCTGCACCGTAGTGAGAAGTCAAGGCTGCGCTCCTGGAAATTGGCGCATCCCCTTGCAGTGTGGAAAGAAACGCTGCATCGTCTGTGCCACACCAGAAAATCAGACGCAGCGCCTTACTTTTCAACGCATCAGTTCTGAACCAAGGGGGAGCGTCGACGCATCACCTCGCAGCATGGAAAAAAATGACGCATCGTCTGCGCTGCACCAGAAAATCTGATGCAGAGTGTTATTTTTCAACTCATCTCCTCCTCTGCGGCCCGTGCATCTTTATTTTTTACGCATCCCAGGTACTGTGTGCTACAAGGATACCACTACTGATTCTTAAGGATTAAGACTAATTTAAACCTATAAAAAGTGATAGCTTGACTTTTGCATATTGGATTTTTGTCTTTCTGGTCTTATTTTCCTAAACTGGTGTGGAGTACTTTTTGTGTTTATATTGTGTTACTGTAGAGTTAGACAAGATATCACTTTTTGAATGTTTAAAGTAGTCTCACTGTTTTAGAAGGAAGATTTTAGACAGGTTTTAGCCAGTCGACAGAGATGGTGTCTCAGTGTGTGCCTGCGGCCCACGCCCTAACTCGGGTTATGAAGGGCAGCTCTGAGGCAGGATCAGAGTGACAGGAAAACGTATCCGAATCTAGAACTGATTTTTCAGTCAGTGGAGTTCCACCTGATAATTCTGAGGAACATGATGATGCCAGTCGTTATGTCCCATCGCAGGTACAGTCAGGAGCAACTGTAGTACGGTAGACCAATCCAGACAGCAGGCATATATGACAGCAAGCACAGATGGAGTGCTTTCTTGGCTGTCCCCCAATTTAGTGCAGCCCCAAATTCCCTCTTTTACTGGTCACACTGGATGTAAAGTCGAAACAGCCAATTTTTTGCCAATTGACTATGTCCATCTCTTTTTGGGTGTTGACTTCCTTGAGCAAACTGTGCAGCAAACAAATATGTGTGCAGAACAATTTCTGAAGGAGCATGGATTCCCTCTAAGGCCTCATTCTAGAGCAAACCGGTGGAGCTCCACTTAATTTGATGAGTTGAAGGCATTTTTGGATCTTACGCTCAAAATGGGGTTAGTACATAAACCAAGTTTGCAGTCCTGCTGGTCTACCCGCATGGTTTGTGTAACACAGGGTCTTCATGCAGTACATGAGCAGAGATTGATTTTTACTATTGCATCATATGCTGCATTTCAATTATAATTCTGCTGCATTACCCCAGGACCATACATACCATAATAGGTTGTTCTAAATTAGGTCTCAGAGGGAGATTTATACTCATGGAAAGAATATAGCCCTTGATGGGTTCTTGATCCTGTACAAAGAGTGGCTGCTGTTCAGGCAGTACATTTTGACCTTAAGAGTTCTCTATGGCATTACGTTGTACATGCTGTGGGAAAGCTCTACTAGCTATGTATACAGCCTGAGAGTGCATGCAGGTAAGGAAGCTACTCTAAACCCCGTAGGTTGCGCTCCCATGCAAGAAGTAGATTGTATGGGTGCTTGTCCAGCCACTCCTTCACAAAGGTTATAACCTTTATGTGGACAACTTCTATACAGGAGTAGAGATGTTCAGTGAACTGTAAAAAGCTGACACTGTGGGTTACAGTACAGTTCATTGTCACCCCAAAGGATACCCACAGGAGCCTGTTTGTAAGTTGCTCCAAAAATCCCAGAGCACTTCATTGTATTCCAACGAACTGCTCGCAGTCAAGTTCCATGATAGGCATGATGTGTACATACTCATTACAATTCATGATAAGAGCACTTACCCCATCACAGTTCGAGGTCACATGGCCAAAATTCAGAAGCCCAGCTGTATACTTCATTACAAGTACATGGGCAGAGTGGATAAGAATGACCAAGATCTTCAGCCATACAATGTGAGTTGTAAATCTTGCACTTGGTATAAGAAGTTATTTACCCACCTTATCCGTATGGCAACGCATATGTTGCTTATCGGCAGACCACCATGGGAAGACTCATGTCTTTACTTGACTTTCAGTTGACTATCACTAGAAGAAGCAGCCTCCACTTCATTAGCTAAGGAGGATGTGGCAAGGCTGCAGGATCAACACTTTGCTGACCTTGTTCCTGCAACTGATAAAAAGACTCAACCACGGAAGTGAAAACTGTTGAATACCCCACCCTCCATGAGAGATAATTCCCATGGCAAGAGGGGCATTTCTTTTTTTTATTTCCGGCTTCAGGATTTTGTTTTTGGAAACTAAATAGAAAATATAATGTAGGGTTCCATCATGTTGATGGAGCTGTGCTTCAAACATAAAAGCACGTTGACAGAAACTGCCATGATGATAGCTCCAACTAATGTTTTTTAAATTACCCCCAGCTAGGAGGTTATTTCTAAATTTGGCAGGTGGGAAGTTAAGTACTCAAAGGGTTCTCTGTCCGCCAAAATGTAAATCTGTCCCGAAGTAAGAATTTATTTTTGCAAACTAAACACCCAAAGGTGGTCAGCGTGGTGTGACTTGCATTGATTCTGCTCACTTTCTCATAATGCACTACAAAACTTGAAAGTGTGTACACAGCTAAGATTACTCATTTATTGACATTCTGTGTTGGAAATTTCTACAATCTGTTGCAATCCACAAATCGATAACCAACCAGCATTCCCACATGTCTCCACATACAAACTGAACCCAATGCTAAAAATATTGCAAAACATGGTCCTTTTTCAGTGCAAAAATGTGATGTGGCTATGTTGCGTTTCGAGCCCTTTCCTGTTGTGGGCAATAGGGCTTCCCACACAAGTCGGTAGAATTTTTGGCTGGAGGCTTGTGAGAAGGCTGCGTGGTACAATATTTGTGGCTTCCAGCAGATTCCAGAGGTTTCCATCACAGATATGTGAGGAAAATTTGAAGTTTGCAAGGGATTCAGGGGAAAACTACTTAGTGAGAGCTATGTAAGTCATGTACACATGGACTCCCCTGTTTGTCTAGTGGTTGAAAAGCTACAGCTACCCACATTGCAAAAAATGGGTCGTTTTTCAGTAGAAAAAAATATAGGGGGTCATTCCGACCCTGGCGGTCATGGACCGCCAGGGCCGGGGACCGCGGATGCACCGCCAACAGGCTGGCGGTGCATCCAGGCCCACCGTGGTCAGAAAAGGGAAACCGGCGGTTTCCCGCCGGTTTTCCCCTGGCCTGAGGAATCCTCCATGGCGGCGCTGCAGGCAGCGCCGCCATGGGGATTCCGACCCTCTTCCCGCCATCCTGTTCCTGGCGGTTGTTACCGCCAGGAACAGGATGGCGGGAACGGGTGTCGTGGGGCCCCTGGGGGCCCCTGCAGTGCCCATGCCAGTGGCATGGGCACTGCAGGGGCCCCCTAACAGGGCCCCACAAAGATTTTCAGTGTCTGCAGAGCAGACACTGAAAATCGCGACGGGTGCCACTGCACCCATCGCACGCCTTCGACTCCGCCGGCTCCATTCGGAGCCGGCTTCATCGTTGAAGGCGCTTTCCCGCTGGGCCGGCGGGCGGCCTCCTGGCGGTCGCCCGTCAGCCCAGCGGGAAAGCCAGAATGTGCACCGCGGTCATTTGACCGCGGTGCAGTCATTCGGCGGCTCCCGCCGGCCCTGCGGTTACCGCAACCGGCGGGAGTCAGAATGACCCCCATAATGTGTTCATGTTGTGTTTAGTGTAGTTTTCTGTCCTGGGCACTAGGCCTACCCACTCAAGTGAGTTACCATTTCTATCAGGAGGTTTGGGGCAATATTAGGTGGTAGGAAATATGTGGCTCCTCACAGATTCCAGAACTTTCCATCAAGGTTTGAAGTGTGCAAGGGATTTTAGGGAAAAAAAAGCTGGTAGCAGCCATGTACAACATCCTATACATATAATGTGTCCACGTTGTGTTTTGCCCCGTTTTGGGCACTCGGCCTACCCCCACAAGTGAGGTACTGTTTTTATCGGGAGACTTGAGGCAATGCTAGGTGGAAGGACATTTGTGTCTCCCCACAGATTACACAACGTTACGACACAGAAATGTGAGGAAAATGTGTCTTATTAGTCAAAGTCTGAGGTTTGCAAAGGATTATGGGTAAACATACAAATGGTCAGAGCCATGCACTTCACCTCACTCTGGATTTCCCAAGGTGTCTAGTTTTCAGAAATGTAAGTTTGCTAGATTTCCCTAGATGTTGGCTGAACTAGAATATAAAATCCAAAGCTAACCAGAAACTGTCAGTTTTCTGTGGAAAAATGTGATGTGTCCATGTTGTATTTGAGGCAGTTTCTTGTCGCCAGCATTAGGTCTACCCACACAAGTTAGGTACCATTTATATTAGGAGATGTTGGGGAATGCCATCTAAGAGGATGTTTCTGGGTCCCCGCAGATTACAGAACTTTCCATCAAAGAAATGTGAGGAAAATGTGCTTTTTACGTAAACCTTTGAGGTTTGTAAGTGCTTCTGGGCACAAAGATCTGGTAGCAGGGATACAAGTGATGCTCCACTGTATTTCCCTAGATGTCTAGTGTTCAGAAATGTACAGGTCTGCTTGGTTTCCCAAAGTACCAGCTGATCTAGGACCCAAAATCCACAGCTACCCACAATGCAAAAATAGGGTCATTTTTTAGTGGAAAATGTGATGTGTCCATGTTGTGTTTTGGCCTGTTTCCTGTTGTGGGCACTATGCCTACCCACACAACTGAGGTACTATTTTTATTTGGAAACTTGGGGTAAGGCTAGGTGGAAGGAAATGTGTGGCTACCTATGTATTTCAGAGCTTTTGATCAGACAAATTTGAGGAAAATGTTTTTTTTAGTCAAAGTTTTCAAGGGATTCTGTGTACAAGAACCTGGTAAGAGCCTCCCATGTCACCCCACGGCGGATTGCCATAGGTGTCTATTTTTCAAACATGTTCAGGCTTGCTGGGTTTACCTAGGTGCGCCTGAGCTGGGACCCAAAATTCACAGCCACCCACATTAGTAAAAAAAATGGTCAGTTTTCAGTAGAAAAATGTGATGCATCCATGTTGTGTTTTGGCCCATTTCTTGTTGCAGACACTAGGCCTATCCACATAAGTGAGGTAGCATTTTTATCAGAAGACACGTGGGAACATAGAATAGTAGAACATTTGTTATTATTAATTTAATTGGATTTTACTGCATTTGTGCCTTCCAAATGTAAGTCAGTATAAACAAAAGAAGACATTTTGAAAAATACTGAATCACACGCTAGTATGGGTACCCACAAATTCCAAAATGTACAAATAACCTCTGCTTCTAAACTCCATATTGTGATCCCCTTTCCCAAATACATAGGTTTCCTTGATACCCATTTTACTCTATACATTTCACCATATGAATTGGTCTACACTCCGTAGAGAAAGAAAAACCATTGAATGGTGCACCTCGGTTGTTGGCTCTGTGTACGTCGGGCTCTTGGAGAACCTTCAAACCATATATGACCCCGCAAACAGAAGAAACTAGCAGACGTAATGGTTTATTGCATTTGTAAATTAGCCATCATGACAAAAAGGTATGAATGAAAATGTTGTCACAAATTGCCATTTTTTCCTACTAAATTTCAATATTTCTTTATTTCAACAGTTAGTTTCTTTAGGAATACCTTGAGGGATCTGCACATGACCACTTGTTAAATTCAGAAGTGTAGCTACCTTTCAGAAATCTATACCTTTCCTTGCTCATCTATGGTTTTTACCCTCGTTTCCAGAACAAACTGAAAGTAAGTTGAAAGCACAAAAAAAACAGGGAAAATGGGTAACGTCTTTGAAAAATGTCAAAACTGAGGTAAACAATGAGGTTTTGTGATTCAGCTCTGCATGGTCCTGAAAGCAGAGCAGATGGGGGCTTTAGCACAGCAAACTGTTTGTTGATGTCATTTTTTAGAAAAAGGCACTTTTTTCTAGAACACTTTTTACCTATTTTTCCAAAAATACTTAAAATTTTGCAATTTTTTTCCTATATTCTTGGTCCCTTTCAAGGGAATCCATAAATCCTGGGTACCTTTAGAATCACCAGGATGTTTGAAAAAAAGGGCGCAAATTTGGCAGGGATACCTTATGTAGACAAAATGTTATCAAGCCCAAAGTATGAGCATTTCCAAGTAGAGGTACTCGAGGGTACTCTTCTCTACTTAATGTGTGTTGTTACATGGGTAGGGATTCAGGGATGAAAGAGGTGTTCAATGGTGCACTTAACTTGGAATTTGACACCTTCTGAGAGCTCCAGTTTCAGGGCGCCCTTACATAGTGCCCAAGGGTGTTACCTGATAATTTCATATGTCTACCCTCAACAGGAATTCATTTCAGAATAATTATTATTGGTTAAATGTTTTGGGTCGTGAGCAGTCTCACAGTTGCATGAAACGTTGCTTTGATAAGTGCGCGTTGAGTTTTTGGAATCTCCTCAAAAAGGGAATTGCTGTTGTTGGAACTGGCCCTTGTGGCAGGTTCATTCCCTGACTTTTTGTCTCCTTCCTCCTATTTTTTCTGTCCTCTCGCTGTTGGTTCTAGGACTCTGAGCACTTTATCACTGCTGATCAGTGCCAAAGTGCAGGTGCTCTCCCTTCTAAAGTTGGTATGATTGGCTTATACCTAATTGGCATATTTAATTTACCTGTAAGTCCCTTGTACAGTGGTATCCCTATACCCAGGGCCTGTAAAATAAATGTTAATCGTGGACCTGCAACGCTGCTTCCGCCACCCACTGAAGTAGCCTTTCAAACCTGTCTCAGGCCTGCTAACGCAGGGCCTGTGTGCGCAGTTTTCTGCCACAGGGACCTGGCATCCAAATTTACTTTCCAGGCCCAGAACTTCCCTTTTACTACATGTAAGTCACTCCTAAGGTAGGCCCTAGCTAGCCCTATGGGCAGGGTGCTATGTATGTGGAAGGCAGGACATGTGCCAGGAGCGTGGCCTGTCCTGGTAGTGACAAACAGCCTATTTGGTTTCTCCCTGCTGTGAGGGCTGCCTTCTCATAGGATTGCATTGGAAATGTCCTGCCTTATGCGTAGGGGGTATTGTCTGATTTATGAGTGGTAGCATAGGCATGTTTTGTATGGTTGTAATGTTGATGAGAAATGCTGCTCACTGGTGTAAGTGGATTTTTTATTACTATTCCAGAAATGTCACTTCTAGAAAGTGAACATTTATCTGTGCTTATGACTCTTGTGTTTTCCAGCTTGACTCCAATCCACGTCTGGGCACAGTGACAGTTAGGTTCTGTGCATACTTTTCAGACAGCCTGTACACAGGGAGGGTGGAGGTGTCACAGAGGTGCATCTGCATACTGAATAGTCTTCCTGGGCTGAGAGAAGGGAGAGGTAAAGGCTGTGCCCTGGCCTCACACAATAAGGTTGTTTACCCCCAACTGTTGTTTGGAGCCTGTGCTTGAGGAGAGAGAGGGCACTCCCAGAACCAGTTGTAACTGTTTGAAACCTCCCCTCCCCTTCTTTGTTAACACACTGTAAAACTGAGTATACGTACAGGGGAGTTTTCTCTACAGTTTGGAGACACTTTGGAACTTACCTGTAACTGGACACAGAATGCTGGAGGGATGCACCAGGAACCACCATGGACTGCTGATGCTGTGCTGACCTGTGACATGCCTGGTCACTGTGAGGAAGTGCCACTTGCCTGCATCCACCCCATGCTGGCCTGCTGCTGGGCCCTGCTGCCTGTGCTCCTTTCTCTTTTATTGTTGTCCCCCAGGGGCTGGGTGCCGTGGCCTGGGCCCCTTGCAACATGAATCTAGCACCTGGAGGAGCACTCATCTACTGATTTATAAAGCGCTCTGAAAGTGTGCTCTGGTGGCCAAGGAACTGTCCCCAGCGATTGAAAGCGCTTTTCTGCCACCAGGATTTACCGCCTCGACCCGGGCGTTGCGCTTGGTAAAGCGCGTATTTTTGACCACCACCGCAGCCCATGTGGGTTGTTTCTTCAAAGTGTGAGGGACGCGCTGCCCCTGGGACCCCTTAGGCACCTTGTTTCACGAGAAGGAGCGAGTGCGCTCCAATTGTGCCCCCGGGATGAAGCCGGGGCACAAGCAGGCACCCCCTTAGCCGCTTGCTCACTTCTAGAGCCTGTTGTGTGCAGAGGGAAACAGGCGGGGAAGGAAGCCTCATCAGAGGCTCCTCACCCCACCAGAGTCCCTCGCTGGAATCCTGATGACGGGCGTGGGAAGGGAGCCTCATCTGAGGCTCCACCTGCCCCACCGGAGCCCCAGAGAGTGCAAGGAGGACACAGGCGGGGTGGAAGCCTCACCAGAGTCTCCCTGCCCGGCACAGTCCTCCCGCTTTGTTGTGAGCCCCGTGAGAGGCAGGTGTCCCCCACTATGGCCCTTGTTGTTTGTTGGCTTTTGGGTCCTCTCCGGTTAGAGGGCCAGTTGAGGCCCGGGGTGGGGGCCCAGAGATCGCGGGCCCCAGGAGGGGCCTGTTATAAAAAACGGAGGGGGTGCGTGCCACCCCCCTCTCCCTGGATCAATACTTGGCCCCCGTTTTCGAGCATAGGAGCACCGGGGGCCCCCCTTTTCTGGATCTTCTGGGCACATGGAGTGCTGTTTTCATCAGGACTACAGGTACTTTACATAACCATATACTCTTTAAATGTTCCTGCTAGGACATTGTAGGCTGATAAGTTTTCCTGGACTTCTGATGATGTGCTACGTATATGGGCTAGTGTCCCTTTTATGTGCATGGCATACTAATATGTGCTTTTCATTTGCCATATGTTTTATGATGCTCTTGGTATAGGCATTTTTGAGACTTTTAGTATCAAGTGCATTCATTTTGTAGTTTGATTCCTGACTACTGCTTATGTTGTAGAATAATAAGTAACCTGTGTGTTATAGGTGACTACTGCTGGTTCTGCAGAGTAACTAATGTGTAACGTTCAGACAACTGCCAAGGTAGCAGGATATTACTGACATGTCGTGTTTGGTCTAATAATTGCGTTGTGTAAAATACAGTATATTTTCATATAACTTGGTGTTGTGTTTCCTTTGTGGTGGGGATAGTGCGTCAGGTGTGTTGTGTGTGTTGTGCAAGCGCTTTACACATTGCCTCTGGGATAGGCCTCACTGCTCATGCCAAGATACCAAGGGGGTGAGCAGGGGTTATCTTAGACGTGTAACTCCCTTGCCCTGACTAGAGTGGGTGGGTTGTGACTGGCTTAGGTGCATACCCTAGCCAACCAGAAACCCCATTTCTAACAGCTGCGATCTAGCATCGACATAACTAGGGTCAACTTGGATTAAATCATTGCCTGGGAAAGAACTGTTTGATACTTCAGAGAAGTCTTATTTGGAATTTTGTTCCCTTGTCAAAATGATTTATCACTTGTTGTGTGTTCAGTTATTTATCCAGCATAAAGCCTGGGCATTTAGAGCATTCGACAATGACCAGGTTGTTGTCAAATAATGCACTCGTAAGGCTGTTTAGAGTTTGGCGGACAGGGTGCCCTGGTCAACGAACTGATGGCATGTTTCTGCTGGGAGTGCCCCAGATGCCAATGTAAACCTTAAGTGATGGCCTGACTGACATTGGTCTATGGGTCTAAGTACTTCAGTCCTACTTAGGGTGGGCATTCAGGCCTTCAACCTGTATTAATAGGTCTATTCTGATAAACAAAAAATAAAGAAACTATACTGGTTTCGAGTTGTGAATAAACAAGCTCTGCTAAAACAAGATATCACCAGAGCACATACCAAACAAAGAAAACAAGGAAAACAAGGACAATAAGGAAACAGCTGAGCAGAGAGCAGCCTCCAGCTTTCAGCACATTATACATCAAAGGGATCAACAGAACATTCGGTTTAAGGGTCACAAATGTATGTCCTCTTGAAAAGGAGAGGTGCAAAAAGCATTTGTCATATTTAAAGACTTAGGGGGTTATTACAACTTTGGAGGAGGTGTTAATCCGTCCCAAAAGTGACGGTAAAGTGACGGATATACCACCAGCCGTACTAAGAGTTCCATAGGATATAATGGACTCGTAATACGGCTGGTGGTATATCCGTCACTTTACCGTCACTTTTGGGACGGATTAACCCCTCCTCCAAAGTTGTAATAACCCCCTTATTCTCATCCCACAAGTCACCCATTGCTAGGCAGCTTGCTTTGTATAAGTAAATTAGAAAGAAAGCTGAAGAAGCAAACAAAGATGCTGAACTGACAGCTTACCTAATACTTTTAGATGCCGAGCAGCCTCAACAAATGCATCCTTTGACTGGAATTGGCATAAGTAGGTCCCTTTATCAGAAGCACTGATGTTCTTCAGTCTCAAACCAACAATTCCTTTTCCAATATCTCCTGTAAGGATCTCTGTCCTCCCACGGAAATAGGGGTCCTGTTTCAGGGTGTGATCTCTCCCATTGGGATATACGTGAACTACAGAAGGTGAACAACGCTCTGGATGGACCCATCGCACCTCCATCATCTCAGCACTCACTTCATTGGTTAGACGGCAGAAGAGGTCCACATCATCACCAACAGCAGCTTCAATATGTTCATTGGGACCTTCGACTGTAAAAACATCTGTTCAACGCACAAATGTTAAAACGGGGAACTAGATAAGTTGGATGCATAAGGCTTACTCATTTTTAACGTAACATTACAATCTTAAAGGCATGATTCTTCGTTGTAAAATTCCCTAACCTAAGTATATGTCTTTGCCAATTATATAAAATGCTTTAAAAATATGGATTCTGAAATATATTTTCCTTGATTGTTAGAGTTTGTCTTGTAATGGCGACATTGTAAATCAAACTTGTACGTTTAGCACAGTGGGTTTTCTGACAAAATATGCAACAAGTAGAATTGATAATAATGAATGCTAAATGCAAAGTTACAAAATTAATATTTGAGGATTTTTAGTTTAAATTCCAATTAAAGCCACAGAAAAACGTCCATCGTGGAAAGTATTTTTCTGGTATATGTGAAACAGAATATTGATTTTATACTCCATAGATTAAAACTGCACATCAAGGTAAGTAGAGCACCTAAACACAAATGAGTCTCTACTTTTTCAGAGACATGTGAACCATCATTAGTGAAAATAGTTTCAAACAATTGCTGGATCTGCCTTGCAGTGCACTTACTGGTATACATTATATATTATGGAACAGCGCTTGGCTAGACTTTGCATGGTGAAGCAATGGCAAAAGCAAAGTTCTCCTCCGAGAATGGTTTAAAGACCTATGGTCAGACTATCAACCCATGATTTGAAGTATTATTAAGCATTGTGCCATTAATTATCTAAGAATTACATCATGTCCTCCAGCTCCCATTTTAGTTCATGCACCACTGGCCAAACACACACAACAGCTTTTAATGCTTGAGTACCAGAAAAGTGGTTGGAGGTGTTGTAAATGTATCCACAATTACCAGCCTCACTCATATTCACTCTTCAGGGTCGAGCACGCGCAAGCGCTCTGGACCATGTTGTAATCTCTATGTAGGCTTGTAACCAGACCCATGTCATGTCCGTAACTTTCATTGGTTTGTGGGTTTGCCTTTTAAAAATTGATTGATTCCATTTGTGATAGGCATGCATACGTCATGCCTTTTCCGGTGTTTAGCCATCCACAAGCACACTGGTAAACTACTGAAAACATACGAGACTCTGTGTTTACAGCTGGTTTCTGGACTGCTTTATCTTTTCATTTCCTGCTCAGTGTAATCTCCCTGGGCAGAAGTGAAACGCTTAGCATGATATCGACTCAGTTACATGGATAATTGCACTTTTGCCGATAAGTTTCACTGCGAGCGAACTTTGTTTCCTTTTCTGTGTCTTCTTCACTGTAATGCCGGCCATCGGCTCGCATATGTGAAACTGTTTTACTTTTCATTATCAGTTTATGTGGCAAGAAAAGTCCGGTTAGGAGTTTACAACGCTAATAGCTCTACCGCAGCAAATGCGAGACTCGTTGCATTGCAAATGCTTGTTTCACTTCCTTCCTCCTCTCCTTGATACTACTCTTGTCTACTTTACTCAGTCCTTTTCCCATGCTCTTCCTCCTCTTGTTTACTACATCCCACATTTCTCTACAATTTCCATTCCCTCTTAGCTATCTCCCTCTTTTGCTTTTGCCTAAGCTCCCTCCTCCTCTCTCCTTTCTTCTTTCCTCATTTTATCTCCACTCCTCTCTGCCGCCTGCTCCCTTTTGACCATCCTTCTCTTGTCTGTACCCTGTTTCTCCATTTCTAGCCCCACTCTCCCACAGCAACTTGCTTTTGACCCACACTATACTAAAGAATAAAATGCAATTAAACCAACCTTGTGGAATTGTACATTTTGGTTAACTAACGTTATTGCTATAAAGAAAAGATGCATAGTTCTAAAATGCACCTGTTAAGTGTAAATCCATTAATTCAATTCAGTGTATAAATATTTGTGAGAACCTTTTTCAGGAATGTTAAATTAGGATAAACATTAAAAGTAACACTTTACTTTACTAAAACTGAATTAATAAGGTACCCATGAAAAAGAAACATTCTGAAATTTATCATAAGAGAAAATGAAAGAAAACAGAATATATAGAGAAAGAGAAAGCTAAGTCTGTCCAAAGTAAATATGAGGGAAGCAAAAGGGTGGTATACTAACATAGGAATGAGAAGTTAAACCAAATGCATGTTATTTACATGATAAAATGTACATTCAAGCTAAACACTTAATCATACACAATCAATATACATTTAACTATATAATCTAACAAAAATGTTTGATTGGCAGACATATATTATGACACTGGATTAAGTTGATTTCCGACCTTCACTTGCGTTAATAGCTGTGAAACGTAATCTATAATGAGGGTTTTTGTGTTATAAAACAGAATTCACTATGAAAATGGAGAAAAGTTAGCTTGCTCAATATGTTGGCATATGTCTTGCGTCCGTCCAAGCAAGGAAATTAAGAATATTAACCATGCTAGGAATTTTTGTTTTTTAAGTTTTTCCAGATAAAGCCGTGCCTTTTTTGTTTAAAGAAAGCCTGGAAAGAACACTATGGGGCATATTTAAGGGCCCCTAGCACCTCCTTGTGTCACATTAGCGTCATTTCTTTTAACACTAATGTGGCCCAACGAGGCTAAAATCGGTGCACCAGATTTACAAAGTGGCGCAATGCATGAATTGTGCCACTTTGTAACCCCTTCCGCCACATTATGCCTGCGCCAGGCATAATGTATGTAAGGGGGGCGGTCCCCCATTACAGGGTCCAAAAAGTGGTACAAAGAAATCTAAAATATTTCTTTGCGTCACCTTTTTGGCCATTTTTAACACCTGCTCAGAGTAGGCGTTTAAAGGGGGCACACCATTGTTTTCAATGGGCCCCTATGTACTGTTCAGGGTTAGCGCCAACATTTTGGCACTAACCCTGAACAGTACATCAATAGTGTCAGAAATTCTGATGCTATTGCCCCCTACCCTGCGTCATCGTGCGCCGTATTTAAAATACGGCGCACACATGGTGGTGGTGGGGGGGGTGGTGCAAGGAGCCGCATGAAAAGTGGCGCTGCATTTATTGTAGCTCCAACTTTTCTTAAATCTGGCCCTATCTATTTTGGAGACAAATGGTCTATTAATTTCGAATGGTAAAATGGAAAATATACAATTTATTATTGAAAGAAATTATGTTATTTAAACAACTCCACCATGATAGTATTAGAGGACAACCGTCATATGTAAGACCTGCACGACTGGTTTAAATTTCATAAAGATTGTACTTTAGTCTACTCTATATAGATTGTGACTTCCAAGTACCTAAACATTTTGTTTTGAATTATTCCAAACAAGAGCAAAATCCTTAAAAGGTTGTCTGGAACAATATTTGTTCCTGAAATAAGACCTCTGATTTTGTAACATTTAATTTGTAACCAGACACTTCCGAGAACTTGCTCAATTGTTAAAAAAATGTTGGCACGGTAGTATCTGGTTTGGCAATACAAAGCATCTGTATGAGCCATACATTTAACTTCCTGTTTCTTGAAGGGTACCTGGAAATGAATTTGGACTTTTGTACATGTTCCAGAAAGGCCTCTAATGAGAGGTCAAAGAGCTATAGGAGACAACGAACAACCTTGGCTAGTTCCGCTAATCAGTAAAACACTTGAGAACTGGACATCATAAACAAAAACAGTTCTGAGAGATTAAATTAAAGGGAATATATTTTACAATAGTGCGACCAAACGCATACCATTTAAAACAACGAGTTACATACTCCAATCTAACACAATATAATGCTTTCTCAGGTTTGAGTATTAGAGCCACGATGGATTCTGTCATCTTTGAAACACCATGAATAACATTAGAAATGTTCTCCAATTATCTGAATTCACACAACCTTTCAGAACTTCACATTTCTCTGAATTAATTCATTTGAGAGTAGAAAACAAAAAATTCTCAAATCTATAATTTTAGCAAGTAATTTAAAGTCTATAACAATCAAAGAAATGTGCCTGTACATTTTATATAAGGTATAATCACGATCTTTCTTTAGCATGAAACGGAATATAGATTTTGTGAAAGTACTTTCAGCTTTCCTTATTAATCTAAATAGTTATAAAGAGCAAATAGGATGGAAACTAAAGATTTTTTTTAAATGTTGTAACAAATTGACAGTGAAACCATCAAGCCGGGACCGTTATCTTTTGGTAGTTTATTAAGCACAGCATACATTTTCCCAACTGCAAGATATTTTTCCATAAAATTAAAATCATTTGAGGCACGGTTTGTATTTACTACCTCTATAAACTAATCATTCTGAACTTCTTTTACAGTTTCTATATTAGGCGTGCATAGACATTTATAATATTCAGCAAAACAATTGGCTCTATCAATATATTTGCCTAATTCCCTCTAATATTTATGATGCTTTTAACATAAGATTTCATTTGATCTTCAGAGCATTAGCCACGCGATTTCCTGAACAATTTTGTCCCCATTTAATTGCTTATTTTAGTTATTGTGCAGAGTGGTGGCTGATTCCTGTCTAATCATCTCGATACATGTTGGCCTTCAACAAAGCCATGAGTTTACCTTGGAAGCCTCTTTATTGTGCACAAAAATCCCCAAAGTAGAGATGCTTGAGAACTACTGGGTTTCAGTCCAAGCCACTGGTATGTCACAGTTGGATTTGTGAACTGAAGACCTGCCTTTTCAGCTCAAGGGTGTTGGAGTGTAGTTTCCTTAATCAAAATGAACATGAAATGTTTGCAAATTAATGTGTAATGATGCCGCATAGAAAATGTATTGCTGTGCTTTTAACACATGCGTGTGAAATGTGCCCACGGGAGTGGCCACCAATGTATACGATGATTAATGAAATAGACTAATAATGAATTATTAATGTACTAATGTATGATTCTGTATTAGCATTTAGAGTTATATGTTAAGGTGTTGCTAAATTAATTACTAGGCCTTAGTTAGCCTGAGTCGGGGCCTAGCTGCCCAGTTTCATATTAATGTGTTTTTCTAACGTGCCATGTGCTGACTTGCTGAATGTCATGTAGCCGTACTTTTCCAGAAGTTAGAAGAAGTGTGTAACTGTAGTAAATTCTTTCTCATGTGACTCGACTTGCTCAAGGAGACATTCTTGCTGAATGCAATAGTGTAAACTTGCAACAGATATAAGGTCGCCTGGACTGGTAAAGACAATGGAACTACTGACTGGGACTGTGAGAGGACCGCGAGAACAAGAAGTTGTATCTGACATTCTACCCATTGGAGACGTCCATTACAGGAACCAATAAACTACGTGAGAACTGTTCTAAAGTGACAATCCTAATGAGGTGATGAGCCGAATATTGGTTGGAGATAATGATGCACCAAAATGTACCCACTTGGAAATTAGGGGGCTGTACAACAAGATTAATATAATGTCATGACACAAGGAGAAATGAGCCATTCCGAGCCACCTTTTTGCCACTGCCATTACGTGCCATCTTTGCTATTACCTAGCCACTTTGTCACTCTGTCTTAATGACTTTGCTGTCTGATTTTCCAAACCATCCTCACTTTCCTTGTCTTGCCCGTCTATAGTTTTCCTCCTTATGAGGGAAGTGTCCCTTATTACCAATCTTGCTGAACTATGCTGCGTGTCCTGGCTGATGGCGAATCACCGATGTCCTGAGGACGGAGACTGACTCTGTATGCTGACCCATTACGGAGGGTAACTATATGATGATAAAGTTGTGATTGTCTGTTTCCCTTTCCTTTCTGGTACCAACTGCTCTTTTGGTAGTGCCCATAGTTAGATGTTTTCTAAATTCAAGTTGCTAAAATTGTTTTGCATGAAGCCCAACATGCTATTTCTAATTTGAGGTTAGTTAGGTGGTTCACTAAACGGACGCAAGTAGACAAATGACTGAATCTGTGCTTTGTTGAATAATACGCTAATGATACTCTGCTAAGATTATTCCATGTTGACGTCGTGATTTGTTCTAATGTTTATGATCTTTGCTTTGATGAAATCTTATTCGAGTTGACATATTGTGACATTGTTGATGTGTTTTCTGGTATTGAGAGTAATAAACTTGCTAATAGAGTGTAACCAATAGGGAGTAAATATCATAAATCTTACTAAATTTTGTGTGGTTATTCATGACTGAAAGGTCATGGGGTGTTTTAATTCTTATGCCATTGATTAATTTGATGGATTTACTATTGTGAATATTGATGAGGTTATTGACCTATTGATTGACATGCTGATTAGTTATCTCGTCTTAAGGTGTCTTCAATCAGGGTCAAAAGATTCATCGGACTAAAACGAGTCCCAGAGTGAATAAATTATCTAGATTGGGACGCGTTATCAAGGGCAACAGCCAGGTGAGACAGTAAATAACTTTCCTACTTCCTCACCTGTTTTCCCTGTGCCCTTCTCTCCCATTCACTGTTATTCCTGGTTCTCCACTTACTGGCCATTTTTCACCTCCTTCCTCTCCTCTCCACAATGCTCTTCCACACTTTCTGCAAGATACAGGCACTAGTGTTTTCCTTTCTCCCTTCATGCTGGGATGGGCCATGGCATTGACTCTTCTCTGAAGAGATCCTTGAGATAGTGAAGGTAGGCTGCACAGCACCATACACACCTGAACCTGAAGGGGTCATACTTACTGGCAGCTGATTTAATCAATTCATGCCAACAAACTAGAATGCAGCCAGGTTCACCAATAGTTGTGCTGCAGCAACAGGGCCCTTAACTTTCGTAGCCAATAAGGCCACAGCTCACATGCTCCTCCGGGATTGGTGCAATCAGGGTGTATATTTTGTACACACACGTTTTAGCACTGTATTATGAAAGCAGGTTCTGATGGTAATAATGTTTGCCAAGAATTTTGTGCATATTGGTTATGTGGTATTATGTTGTAGTGATGCACTCTTTTAGTTTGTATGCTTCTTTGTTTTTGTGCTACTGATAAACCTGTCAGAGCCTCAGGGTGCTCGTTTTACTCTTTTACTCGCAACTCTAAACATGGTAACATTGTTTTGTACCCAATTGGCACATTTAATGTACTTGTAATTCCGTAGTAAAGTGGTACTGCCTGTACTCGGAGCCTGTAAACAAATGCTACTAGTGGGTCTGCAGCTCTGATTGTGCCACCCACTTACATATCCCTTTCAAACAAATCTCAGCCCTGCCATTGCAGCTTGTAGGTGCAGGTTTAAACTGCTATTTTGACATGGCAAAATAAACCTTTTGCCAGGCCTCAACGAACATGTTACTTACCTTCGGTAACGCACTAACTGATAAAGACTCTATCTAGCTGCAGATTCCTTACCTTTGAATTCCCTGGCATCAGTTTCGAATCTGGATTTTTTTGCTGAGCAATACCCTGCACGTGCCATCAGTTGGCCTTGTACGGATCCGCATGCGTCGTTCGGCTCTGCATGGCATCGTCAGCATCATTGGAGCCGTCTGTGACATCAAGGTTGCCTATAAAGGCACCACCCCGGCGTCAGTACAGCAGTTCTTTCACCCACGAACCATGATAGAACCAACAGTTCGTCTGTGTAAAACTATAGCCTTAAAAGGGATATACCTTAACCCTACTAGATATATCCACAGAGTGGGGAGGCACAGGTGGGTGTAAGAAATCTGTAGCTAGATAAAGCCTCCACCAGATAATGCGTTACCAAAGGTAAGTAACTTGTTCATCTGATAGAGACTTCTAGGTGCAGATTCCTTACCTTTGAATAGATACCCAAGCCATAACCTCCTGGCGTAGGGCTGCGGATACCTCTACTTCCACTAAAAAGTCATGTAGGACCGAATAGGCAAACTGTCCATCTCTCAGTACCTGATTGTCCATGCAGTAATGTTTTGTAAACGTGTGCAAGGATGCCCATGCTGCTGCCTGATAAATATCTAGGACTGGAACACCCCGAGCTAGCACAGTGGTAGCAGCTTTGCCCCTGGTAGAATGAGCCCTCAAGCCCTCACGAGGCTGCTTCTTGGCCAATGCAAAACAGATCTTGATGAAGAGAACAACCAAGTGTGAAATGGTTCACTTCTGCACTGCCCGACCATTCTTTGCTAAAACGCATTACACAAACAGTTGGTCATCCACCCGAAACTCTTTTGTGCGGTCAAGGTAGAATGACAATGCTCTTTTTGGGTGCAGCCGGTGGAGTCATTTCTCTTCCTTAGAGGGATGCGGTATAGCAAAGAATGTGGGCATTGTGATATTCTGACCAAGAAGGAATGGAGTCACCACCTTAGGAAGGAAAGAGGTACGTGTTCTAAGAACCACATTGTCTGGGAACATGGGAGATACGGTGGCTTGGATGAAAGAGCTTGCATCTGACTCACCCTCCTGGTACATGTTATACTAAGAAGGCTGTTTTGATGCTGAGTATCCAGAAGGGACAGTTGTGTAAGGGCTCAAAAGGAGCACACATTAGAAATGTGAGGACCAGATTTAAATCCCTTTGGGGCATAACAAAGGGTGTAGGAGGAAACATATGTACAAGCCTTTTGAGGAACCTATGTACAATGGGAGATTTGAAAAGCTGATCAGGTAGCCAAAGAAATGCTGATAAGGCAGAAAGATAGCCCTTGAGAGTACCCAAGGCAGACCCTTGTTGGGCATGGTATAGAGTAAAGAGAAGGATATCAGAAAGAGGATCAATAGACCTTTCTGTACAATAATATACAAAGCGTTTCCAATGGCAGGCGTATACTGTTTAATTGGAGGGGTACCTGGCTTCCAAAATACTTTACAGACTTTGGGAGAAAGGTGAAAAGCCATCAACTGTTGCCGCTCAATCTCCACGCATGTAGGTGCAGAGTTGACAGGTTCGGGTGGAGAACCTTCCTCTGCTGCTGCAACATAAGATCCTTCCGAAGGGGCAACCTGATTGGAGGATTGATGATCATTTTTGGAAGCTCGGAATACCAAACTCTCCTTGCCCAATCCGGAGCTACAAGGATTACTTGGGCCCGGTCATTCTTGATCTTCTTTAGAACTCTGGACAGAAGTGGTATGGGTGGAAAGACGTACAGGACACCTGAATTCCACTCATGATGAAAACTGTCACCGAGTAACTGCTGCCTTGGAAACTCCAGCGTGCAATGCTGCTGACCTTGTGTGTTCTCTGCGGAGGTGAGCAGATCTAACCAAGGCTCCCCCTACTGCTGAAAGAGTCCTTGCACCACCTCCAGGTGGAGATACCGTTCATGATCCACTAGACACTGACTGCAGAGTTCGTCCGCCCTGGCGTTCGGAGAACCTGCCTGGTGTTGAACCACCAGGGTTATGCTATGCTGTTCCAGCCATGTCCAGAGATGCAGGGCCCCTCAACAAAGGGTCCATGACCCCACATTGCCCTGCTTATTGCAGTACACCTGCACTGTCTTCCCTTTCACAATAGGAAGAAATGCTTTCAATGGCAGTCGGATCACCCGGAGCTCCGATAAGTTGATATGGAGTCCTGATTCCACCAGAGACCAGAGGCCCTTGATCTCTGCCTCTCCCAGATGGCCTCCCCATCCCAGAAGTGATGCATCTGTCACTACTGTGATATCTGGTTGGGAAAGGGAGAGGAGTCTGCCTCTGACCCAATCGTAGTTCACTAACCATCACTGCAGGTGTTTTGCAGTTCCCTCTGAGATTTAAACCATGTGGGTAAGATTCCCCTGATGCTGCGCCCACTAGAACTTCAGGTCCCACTGCAAAGCCCTCATTTGCCATTTGGCATGTTTGACTAACAGGATGCAGGAGGCCATGAGTACCAACAGCCTCAGAGTCTGTCTCACAGAAATCCAGGATACAGGCCGAAACATCGGTATCATAACCTGAATATCTTGGACTTGCTGCTCGGGAGGATAAGCCTGAAACTGCACTGTGTCCAGAACAGCTCAGATGAAAGGGAGCTTCTGAGAGAGAGTCAGGTGTGACTTCGGCACCTTTATAGTGAACCCCAGCGAATACAGGGGGTTCGCCGTCGTCTAAAGGTGGCTCATGAGAGCCTGGGGCGTAGAAGCCTTCAACAGCCAGTTGTTGAGGTAGGGGAAGACTGAAACCCCTAAACTGCGCAGATGAGCTGCTACTACCACTATGACTTTGATGAACACCCGAGGGGCACTGGTGATACCGAATTGGAAGCACGGTAAACTGAAAGTGCTCGTGGCCCACCTTGAACTGCAAGTGGCGCCTAAGGGCAGGCAGGATGGGGATATGAAAATAAGCATCCTGCATATCCAACTCTACCAACCAATCTTCTTGGTCTAGGGCAGACAAGACCTGAGCAAGAGTGAGTATCTTGAATTTCTCCTTTTTGAGGAAGAGATTGACGTCCCTTAAATCCAAGATAGGGCGAAGACCCTTGTTCTTTTTTGGAATCAGAAAGTAGCAGGAATAACATCCACTGCCTACTTTTGACATCGGGACCCTTTCTATGGCTCCCTTGGCTAAGAGAGCCATAACTTCCTCGCGGAGCAAGATTAAATGATCCTCCATCAGCCGTTCTTTAATGGAGGCATAGAGGGAGGGAAAGACTGGAAGGGGAGGGGTTAGCCCTTCTGTATGATCTGCAAGACCAATTTGTCCAATGCTATGGACCACCAGTGAGGGAGATGAAATTGAATCCTCCCTCCAACTAGATGAGCATGGTCTTGCAGAATCATACTAGGAGGACTTGGGTGCTGTGGAAGAGGGGGGCTGGGTGGTGGCCGACCTCTGGCTTGACCCTCTGGGTCTAAAGGTACCATGACCACGTCCTCACACTAGATGCTGAAATGATGGAGGACGGTGGGTGACTTGTGGGTGGCGTGGTACCACATGCCTTCCGAAGCCTCGAAAGGCAGGATGCTGGTGAGCAGGTGCCAAGAGGCCCAAAGATCTGACTGTAGCGTGAGGGTCATTGAACATCTCAAGTGCTGAGTCTGCCTTTTCTCCAAATAGGCATAAGCCATTGAAGGGCATGTCCATAAGGTTTGCCTGGACAGCCCCTGAAAAGCCAGACGTACGGAGCCAGGCATGGTGTGGAAGGGCAACTGTCAATGAAATCGACCTACCTAGCGAGTCGGTCATGTCCAAACCACACTGTATCGTAAACTTGGCTGCATCTGTCCCATCTTTTACAGTGTGAGTGAGAGTGTCCCGCATGCCCTCCGGGACATGGGGCAGCACGTGTGCCACCGTATCCCATCAAGTATGGGAAAAATGGCCCAATAGGCATGAGGTGTTTACGGACCTCAATGCCAGGCTGGAGGAAGAAAACATTTTCTTTCCAAGCTGGCGCAGCCTCTGGGATTCCATATCTGGGGGAGTGGAAGGGAAGGCACCATGGGAAGTAGAGACCTGGACTACCAAGCTTTCCGGGTTGGGGTGTTGGATGAGGAAACTAGGATCATTTGGAGCTGGTCTATGGTGGCGGCCGATGGTCCTATTAACAGGAGTCCTGTGCTGGGTTTGGACCACGTCCCCAGTAGGACATCAGTGAGTGCTTCATTGAAAGGTAACATTGGCTCTGATGTGGAAACCCCCGGCTAAAGCACCTCAGTCAGGAGGTTCATCCTGACTGGCACCATAGGCATATCTAGGTCCAGGACCTCAGCTGGCTAATGAACCACCATAGCATATGAAGCACCCTCCTCCGTAGCCACAGTAGGATGTGAGAGCATGCCAGTATCTGGAGAAGTATCCAGTCCACTGGCTTCCCCTAGTTCCTCATACCAGTCCATATGCTTCAATCCATACTCTAAAGTGTAATAGGACCCCTCTCATTCCTCTACTGTACCTGGCTGTTCCAAAAAAGCCTCAGGTAGTGATCTGGCCCCTGTCGGCGCCATCGAAGCCGGAATCGGCGTTGTACAATGTTGTTCCTTGTCTGGATCACCTGGGATAAGGATGGGGCTCGCTCCACCAGTGGGTGCCAGTGGAGGGGGGAGCGTCGACGTCTGGAGCGATGCCGGAGGAGGTCGACTGTTTAAATTCAGCATTTCCCCTGTTCCGGTATCGGATGCTGGGGTCCACAAGGGTAGTGAGGCTGAAGCCATCGGCGTCAAACCTGATGGGACCCCGCGGGCCCCGAAGGCACTCCAGCGGGGGCAGCCAGCTCAAATACGAGGCCCATGGCATTATGAAACTCTTTGAGTGGAGGGGAGGTCACTCCAGCTCCTGAAAAGGGGAGAATCTCGGAGTTGGCCCAGGCATCAGTTCTGCTGAACTGTGCCTGGAACGTCAACATTCCCGAGATGCTGATGGGCATGGCAAAGTCGAATTCCACTTGGACTTCTTCTTCTTCTTATGCCTCTTCCCCAATTGCCCGGATGACTTCGAGTGAGAAGAAGAGGACTTATGGCTCCTGGAGCGGTTCCGCGACCTCCTCCTTCATCGGGACTGTGACCTCCTAGGAGTCACGGAAACCGAAGTTGATTGCCGGGCATCAGAGACCGCTCTCTCAAAGCTTTCGGGGGTCACTCACAGACATGGCCCAATGGCAGGTGCGACACGGCTTAAATCCCATCTTCCTCAATGTCTTCCTGCACAAACTTCAAAAGACTTGAAAAAAAGGTAGAAAAAAGGCCTGCCAAAAAAAAAAGGCAGACGGTAGCTCGATCCCAGACCTGCGCTTAACGGGGGTGCCTTTATAGGTGACCGTGACATCACAGATGGCTCCAATGACTCTGACGATGCACACGGAGCCGAACGATACACGCGGATCCAAACGACACCACCTGATGGCATGCACAGGATACTACTCAGCAAAAAATTCCAGATTAGAAGCTGAAGCCAGGGAATTCAAACGTAAGGAATCTGCAGCTAGAAATCTCTATCAGGTATTCCTTTTTGTTAGTTACCCCTAGGATAGGCCCTAAATCACATATAGGGCAGGATGCAGGGTTTTTAAAAAGTTGGGCATGTACTTTAAAGTTGTAAATATCTTGGTAGTAAAAAACTCTTAAATTGTTTTTCACTACTGTGAGGCCTTTCTTCCCCATAAGATAACATTGGGATAACTGATTACATGTAATAAGTGATAACTTTAAATTGGAAGCAGGTAGACAGTTCATGTTTGGTATCTAAAGAATTGTAATTAAAAGTCCTCTTTAATGGCAATATCCTTAAGTCACAATTCTGAAAATAACACTTTAAAAAAGTTGACATTTTCTTGTCCTAACCCTGTGGTACCTGTATCCTGGGTCACATGACCAGACATAGCTGGCAGTTGGTCTATGTTTACTGCTGCCAGACAGTGAGACAAAGGGCAAAGGTGTTGGCAGGATAGGCCACTTCTGGCTTGATGAGGGGGAGGAGCTTTGTGAGTGTGCCTGGGCGCACTCACAAAAGGTTTGACATTAGTCTTTTGTGACCCCAGACAAGCTGGGTCCAGAGCAGAGAGGCAGGAATTTCCACACACCTATGGGGTGGATACCTTCAGGACCTTCTTCAACTTCAATGCTGGCACTAGGTATAAATATTGGACCATTAGACCCAACTCCTAATACACCTGTGGACTTGTGGGAGATTAAGGACTGTTGTGCTGCTCAGTAAGAAGGACTGCCACTGTGCTGACTTGCTGCCTGCTGCCCTCGTGTCCAAGAAAAAAATGGGACCTGCATCCTAATCCAAGGATCACCAGTGTGACTCCAAGGGCCAGTTGACTGGCTTCCTGATTAGAAGCCTCAGGGACAGAATATGCTTTAACCACCTTGAACCCAGCATCTGGACTCTGCTGTGAGTCTTGTCCCCCTAGTGGGTCCATCCCAGGCCTGGACCCTTGGATGTGGACCTGAAAGTCCTATGCCAGTCCAGCTGTGACCCTGTGGGTATAACAGATATATTGCCTCCCAGAACTCTGCATCGGAGCTGCAGTGCAACACATTAGATCACAAAATTCCTCATCAGAGCCACTGTGGGACACATTCCCAACACAGAACTTTGCATCGCAGCCCACATCCTCCTCAGGACAGCCTTTGCACGATGCATCCTCGACTCAGGCCTTCACATCGAAAGCCTGCAACCTCTTAGGAACAAGCTAGTGTGCAACGCATCTTTGATGCAGCACTTCTCATCACAAGCCCTTCATGGATGGCATCCTCAGTGATGACATAAGACCTCACATTGCAGCCTTGCAGCTACCTGGAACTATCCTGAATGATGCACCTCCACACAAGGGTCTCGAATTGCCTCAGCTACACAACGCATCCTTCATTGCTTGATCTCGCGAAGCTCCGCAACTTGGTTTTAAAGTACTCTTGTTCAGTAGGCCTAACTAGGTCCCTGTAACCAACTCACGCTTCATCGTTACTGGCCTGAACTTGTGACTTTGTCCCGTTCTAGTGCGAACAGATAACCAGTCTTTAAAATTGCATATCTCTGGTTCTAATGATTGGATTTTTGCTGTCTCAAATAATGTATTCAATTTTATTCTATTTTTCTAAATTGATTCAGAATTTTTTCTTGTGTGATGTTTTACCTTTGCTACCATTTGAAGTGTTTCATAAATACTTTACGCATTGCCTCTAAGTTAAGCCTGCCTGCATTTGGATCAAGTTACCAAGGCCCTGATTTATACTTTTTGGTGCAAAACTGCACTAATGCAGTTTTGCACCAAAAAGTTTAGCACCGGCTTGCACCATTTCTGTGCACCAGCCGGGCACCATATTTATGGAATGGTGCAAGGCAGTGAAAAGGGTAGATTAGCGTAAAAAACAAAATTACGTTAGTCGGGTGGTATTGGTGGTATGGAAGAAGGGGGTTTTGCACTAAAAAATGACATTAGGCAGATTAGAGTAAAAAAAATGACTCTAACCTGCCTAGAGTCATTTTCTGATGCAAACCACCCATGCCACATGACTCCTGTCTTAGAAAAGACAGGAGTCATGCCCACCACCCCAATGGCCAGCACAGGGGACCAGGGTCCCCTGGGCATGGTCATTGCACCCAGTGCCATGTAGGGGGGCCCATTTCAGGGCCCCCAATGGCACTTTAAAAAAAAATACTTACCTGTACTTACCTATACTTACCTGGGATGCGGTTCCCCCATCCTCCGCTGTCCCTCTGGTGTGGGTGAGGTTGTCCCTGTGGCCTGGGAGGGCACCTGTGGGCTTGTTCCATAGTGTTCCACCATGGAAGTAAGCCCACAGGTCCCCTGATGCCTGCCCTGACCCAGGTGTTAAAAAATGGTGCAAAGCAAGCTTTGCACCATTTTTTACCCCTCCTTCCTCCCGTGCGTGATTTTAACATGGGGGGGATAAATATGGCACTAAGGCCATAGAATCATTTTTTGCATGGGAACGCCTACTTTGTACCTCATTGACGCAAAGTAGGTTTCCATGTCCAAAAAATAGCTTTATCTCCATAAATTTGGCGCTACACGCATCTAGCGTCAAAGTATAAATATGGAGTTAGTTTTGCACTGAATTTGCGTAAACAAAAAATGACGCGAATTCTGCGCAAAACAAGTATAAACATGCCCCCCAATGGTTAAGCACAGGTTATTTCGGGGTTTGCTTGTTTTTCAACCTGACAAAGATTGTGGTTGTTGCTTGAGTAAGGTTCACCCCACATAACCAGTAACCCAATTTCCAACAGCTGCATTACATTACCGCAATGTGAAAATGTTCTGACATGCAGTAACTGTTCTGATATAGCTGTTTTATGCTCAGCTATGTTCCAATCGTGCTGTCATTTCAGTTTTCGTTTGTTATAGTGTTCTCATGTTCTATTGCTTTCCTTTAGATATGTTGACAAATCTTACTACATTTCCAGCCAAAAGCTGCACACACCTTTAAAATTCCTTTGGCAAGCACCATGAACGTCAGTTCACCAAAATGTCAGGAATAGTGGAAGTGACATCACACACTCTATGAACTTCAGTTTCACTCAAACTCACATGCTTACACATACACACTCATTTACACTTCAACACCCATTACACACACTCTCCCTCTCATTTCAACACACACTAACCCACAAGCACGCAACAACATACATTTAAAAAACATTTTTTACTTACCATAGCTGCCAGGGAAGGTCATATCCCATCTAATTGTACATCATGTCTATTATACTAATAGTGAATGATGAAATATTGTGCACTTTTAGTGTAATAAGAAAAATACAGGAAACCCAGTTGTAAGGAAATGCCTCCTAGGCATGGTTACCCCCTGACTTTTTGCCTTTGCTGATGCCAAGTTATGATTTGAAAGTGTGCTGAGGCCTGCTAACCTGGCCCCAGCACCAGTGTTCTTTCCCTAACCTGTACTTTTGTTTCCACAATTGGCACACCCTGGCATCCAGGTAAGTCCCTTGTAACTGGTACCCCTGGTACCAAGGGCCCTGATGCCATGGAAGGTCCCTAAGGGCTGCAGCATGTCTTATGCCACCCTGGGGACCCCTCACTCAGCATAGACACACTGCTTGCCAGCTTGTGTGTGCTAGTGGGGATAAAACAACTAAGTCGACATGGCACTCCCCTCAGAGTGCCATGCCAACCTCACACTGCCTATGAAGTATAGATAAGTCACCCCTCTAGCAGGCCTTACAGCCCTAAGGCAGGGTGCACTATACCATAGGTGAGGACATAAGTGCATGAGCACTATGCCCCTACAGTGTCTAAGCAAAACCTTAGACATTGTAAGTGCAGGGTAGCCATAAGAGTATATGGTCTGGGAGTCTGTCATGCACGAACTCCACAGCACCATAATGGCTACACTGAAAACTGTAAAGTTTGGTATCAAACTTCTCAGCACAATAAATGCACACTGATGCCAGTGTACATTTTATTGTAACATACACCCCAGAGGGAACCTTAGAGGTGCCCCCTGAAACCTTAACCGACTATCCATGTAGGCTGACTGGTTTTAGCAGCCTGCCACACTCCAGACATGTTGCTGGCCACATGAGGAGAGTGCCTTTGTCACTCTGTGGCTAGTAACAAAGCCTGTACTGGGTGGAGATGCTTATCACCTCCCCCTGCAGGAACAGTAACACCTGGCGGTGAGCCTCAAAGACTCACCCCCTTTGTTACAGCACCCCAAGGCACTCCAGCTAGTGGAGTTGCCCGCCCCCTCTGGCCACGGCCCCACTTTTGGCGGCAAGGCCAGAGGAGATAATGAGAAAAACAAGGAGGAGTCACTGGCCAGTCAGGACAGCCCCTAAGGTGTCCTGAGCTGAGGTGACTCTGACTTTTAGAAATCCTCCATCTTGCAGATGGAGGATTCCCCCAATAGGATTAGGGATGTGCCCCCCTCCCCTCAGGGAGGAGGCACAAAGAGGGTGTAGCCACCCTCAGGGCTAGTAGCCATTGGCTACTAACCCCCCAGACCTAAAACACACCCCTAAATTCAGTATTTAGGGGCTCCCCAGAACCTAGGAACTCAGATTCCTGCAACCTAAGAAGAAGAGGCCTGCTGAACTGAAAACCTGCAGAGAAGACGGAGACACCAACTGCTTTGGCCCCAGCTCTACCGGCCTGTCTCTCCACTTCTAAAGACACTGCTCCAGCGACGCTTTCCCAGGGTCCAGCAACCTCTGAAGCCTCAGAGGACTACCCTCCATCTAGAAGGACCAAGAACTCCCGAGTATAGCGGCTCTGTTCCACAAAGACTGCAACTTTGCAACAAAGAAGCATTTTGAAACAACACACGTTTCCCGCCGGAAGCGTGAGACTTTGCACTCTGCACCCGACGCCCCAGGCTCAACTTGTGGAGAACAAACACCACAGGGAGGACTCCCCGGCGACTACGAGACCGTGAGTAGCCAGAGTTGACCCCCCTGAGCCCCCATAGCGACGCCTGCAGAGGGAATCCCAAGGCTCCCCCTGACCGCGACTGCCTTCTTCCAAGACCTGACGCCTGGTAAAGACTCTGCACCCGCAGCCCCCAGGACCTGAAGGATCCAACCTCCAGTGCAGGAGCAACCTCCAGGTGGCCCTCTCCCTTGCCCAGGTGGTGGCTACCCCGAGGAGCACCCCCGATGCCTGCCTGCATCGCTGAAGAGACCCCTTGGTCTCCCATTGAATCCTATTGCGAACCCGACGCTTGTTTGCACACTGCACCCGGCCGCCCCCGTGCCGCTGAGGGTGTACTTTTTGTGTGGACTTGTGTCCCCCCCGGTGCCCTACAAAACCCCCCTGGTCTGCCCTCCGAGGACGCGGGTACTTACCTGCTGGCAGACTGGAACCGGGGCACCCCCTTCTCCATTGAAGCCTATGCGTTTTGGGCACGACTTTGACCTCTGCACCTGACCGGCCCTGAGCTGCTGGTGTGGTAACTTTGGGGTTGCCCTGAACCCCCAACGGTGGGCTACCTTGGACTCAAACTTGAACCCCGTAGGTGGTTTACTTCCCTACAAAACTAACAAACACTAATTTGAGGTTAGATAGGTGGTTCACTAAACGGACACAAGTAGACAAATGACTGATTCTGTGCTTTGTTGAATAATGCGCTAATGATACTCTGCTAAGATTATTCCATGTTGACGTCGTGATTTGTTCTAATGTTTATGATCTTTGCTTTGATGAAAGCTTATTCGAGTTGACATATTGTGACATTGTTGATGTGTTTTCTGGTATTGCGACTAATAAACTTGCTAATAGAGTGTAACCAATAGGGAATAAATATCATAAATCTTACTAAATTTCGTGTGGTTATTCATGACTGAAAGATCATGTGGTGTTTTAATTCTTATGCCATTGATTAATTTGATTGATTTACTATTGTGAATATTGATGAGGTTATTGACCTATTGATTGACATGCTGATTAGTTATCTCGTCTTAAGGTGTCTTCAATCAGGGTCAAAAGATTAATCGGACTAAAACGAGTCCCAGAGTGAATAAATTATCTAGATTGGGACGCGTTATCAAGGGCAACAGCCAGGTGAGACAGTAAATAACTTTCCTACTTCCTCACCTGTTTTCCCTCTGCCCTTCTCTCCCATTCACTGTTATTCCTGGTTCTCCACTTTCTGGTCATTTTTCACCTCTTTCCTCTCCTCTCCACAATGCTCTTCCACACTTTCTGCAAGACACAGGCACTAGTGTTTTCCTTTCTCCCCTCATGCTGGGAAGGGCCATGGCATTGACTCTTCTCTGAAGAGATCCTTGAGATAGTGAAGGTAGGCTGCACAGCACCATACACACCTGAACCTGAAGGGGTCATTCTCACTGGCAGCTGATTTTATCAATTCATGCCAACAAACTAGAATGCAGCCAGGTTCACCAATAGTTGTGCTGCAGCAACAGGGCCCTTAACTTTCGTAGCCAATAAGGCCACAGCTCACATGCTCCTCCGGGATTGGTGCAATCAGGGTGTATGTTTTGTACACACACGTTTTAGCACTGTATTATGAAAGCAGGTTCCGATGGTAATAATGTTTGACAAGAATTTTGTGCATATTGGTTATGTGGTATTTTGTTGTGGTGATGCACTCTTAGTTTTTATGCTTCTTTGTTTTTGAGCTACTGATAAACCTGTCAGAGCCTCAGGGTGCTCGTTTTACTCTTTTACTCGCAACTCTAAACATGGTAACATTGTTTTGTACCCAATTGGCACATTTAATGTACTTGTAATTCCGTAGTAAAGTGGTACTGCCTGTACTCAGAGCCTGTAAACAAATGCTACTAGTGGGTCTGCAGCTCTGATTGTGCCACCCACTTACATATCCCTTTCAAACAAATCTCAGGGCTGCCATTGCAGCTTGTAGGTGCAGGTTTAAACTGCTATTTTGACATGGCAAAATAAACCTTTTGCCAGGCCTCAACGAACAAGTTACTTACCTTCGGTAACGCACTAACTGATAGAGACTCTATCTAGCTGCAGATTCCTTACCTTTGAATTCCCTGGCATCAGTTTCGAATCTGGAATTTTTTGCTGAGCAATACTCTGCACGTGCCATCGGTTGGCGTTGTACGGATCCGCATGCGCCGTTCAGCTCTACATGGCATCGTCAGCGTCATTGGAGCGGTCTGTAACATCAAGGTTGCCTATAAAGGCACCACCCCGGCGTGCGTACAGTACAGTACAGCAGTTCTTTCACCCAGGAACCATGATAGAACCAACAGTTCGTCTGTGTAAAACTAGAGCCTTAAAAAGGATACACCCTAACCCTACTAGATATATCCGCAGAGTGGGGAGGCACAGGTGGGTATAAGAAATTTGTAGCTAGATAGAGCCTCTACCAGATAATGCGTTACCAAAGGTAAGTAACTTGTTCATCTGATAGAGACTTCTAGGTGCAGATTCCTTACCTTTGAATAGATACCCAAGCCATAACCTCCTGGCGGAGGGCTGTGGATACCTCTACTTCCACTAAAAAGTCATGTAGGACCGAATAGGCAAACTGTCTATCTCTCAGTACCTGATTGTCCATGCAGTAATGTTTTGCGAACGTGTGCAAGGATGCCCATGCTGCTTCCTGATAAATATCTAGGACTGGAAAACCCAGAGCTAGCACAGTGGTAGCAGCTTTGAATGGTAGAATGAGCCCTCAAGCCCTCACGAGGCTGCTTCTTGGCCAATGCAAAACAGATCTTGATGAAGAGAACAACCAAGTGTGAAATGGTTCACTTCTGCACTGCCCGACCATTCTTTGCTCAAACGCACTACACAAACAGTTGGTCATCCACCCATAACTCTTTTGTGCGGTCAAGGTAGAATGACAATGCTATTTTTGGGTGCAGCTGGTGGAGTCATTTCTCTTCCTTAGATGGATGTGGTATAGCAAGGAATGTGGGCATGGTGATATTCTGACCAAGAAGGAATGTAGTCACCACCTTAGGAAGGAAAGAGGTACGTGTTCTAAGAACCACATTGTCTGGGAATATGGGAGATACGGTGGCTTGGATGAAAGAGCTTGCATCTGACTCACCCTCCTGGTACATGTTATACTAAGAAGGCTGTTTTGATGTTGAGTAGCCAGAAGGGACAGTTGTGTAAGGGCTCAAAAGGAGCACACATTAGAAATGTGAGGACCAGATTTAAATCCCATTGGGGCATAACAAAGGGCGTAGGAGGAAACATATGTACAAGCCTTTTGAGGAACCTATGTACAATGGGAGATTTGAAAAGCTGATCAGGTAGCCAAAGAAATGCTGATAAGGCACAAAGATAGCCCTTGAGAGTACCCAAGGCAGACCCTTGTTGGGCATGGTATAGAGTAAAGAGAAGGATATCAGAAAGAGGATCAATAGACCTTTCTGTACAATAATATACAAAGCGTTTCCAATGGCAGGCGTATATTGTTTAAGTGGAGGGGTACCTGGCTTCCAAAATACTTTACAGACTTTGGGAAAAAGGTGAAAAGCCATCAACTGTTGCCGCTCAATCTCCACGCATGTAGGTGCAGAGTTGACAGGTTTGGGTGGAGAACCTTCCTCTGCTGCTGCAACAGAAGATCCTTCCGAAGGGGCAACCTGATTGGAGGATTGATGCTCATTTTTGGAAGCTCGGAATACCAAACTCTCCCTGCCCAATCCGGAGCCACAAGGATTACTTGGGCCCGGTCATTCTTGATCTTCTTGAGAACTCTGGACAGAAGTGGTATGGGTGGAAAGACGTACAGGACGCCTGAATTCCACTCATGATGAAAAGTGTCGCAGAGTAACTGCTGCCTTGGAAACTCCAGCGTGCAATACTGCTGACCTTGTGTGTTCTCTGCGGAGGTGAGCAGATCTAACCAAGGCTCCCCCTACTGCTGAAAGAGTCCTTGCACCACCTCCAGGTGGAGATACCGTTCATGATCCACTAGACACTGACTGTAGAGTTCGTTCGCCTTGGCGTTCGGAGAACCTGCCTGGTGTTGAACCACCAGGGTTATGCTATGCTGTTCCAGCCATGTCCAGAGACGCAGGGCCTCTAAACAAAGGGTCTATGACCCAACACCGCCCTGCTTATTGCAGAACACCTGCACTGTCTTCCCTTTCACAATAGGAAGAAATGCTTTCAATGGCAGTTGGATCACCCGGAGCTCCGATAAGTTGATATGGAATCCTGATTCCACCAGAGACCAGAGGCCCTTGATCTCTGCCTCTCCCAGATGGCCTCCCCATCCCAGAAGTGATGCATCTGTCACTAATGTGATATCTGGTTGGGAAAGGGAGAGGAGTCTGCCTCTGACCCAATCGTAGTTCACTAACCATCACTGCAGGTGTTTTGCAGTTCCCTCTGAGATTTAAACCATGTGGGTAAGATTCCCCTGATGCTGCGCCCACTAGAACTTCAGGTCCCACTGCAAAGCACTCATTTGCCATTTGGCATGTTTGACTAACAGGACGCAGGAGGCCATGAGTCCCAACAGCCTCAGAGTCTGTCTCACCAAAATCCAGGATACAGGCCGAAACATCGGTATCATTACCTGAATATCTTGGACTTGCTGCTCGGGAGGATAAGCCTGAAACTGCACTGTGTCCAGAACAGCTCAGATGAAAGGGAGCTTCTGAGAGAGAGTCAGGTGTGACTTCGGCACCTTTATAGTGAACCCCAGCGAATACAGGGGGTTCGCCGTCGTCTAAAGGTGGCTTATGAGAGCCTGGGGCGTAGAAGCCTTCAACAGCCAGTTGTTGAGGTAGGGGAAAACTGAAACCCCTAAACTGCGCAGATGAGCTGCTACTACCACTATCACTTTGATGAACACCCTAGGGGCACTGGTGATACCGAATTGGAAGCACGGTAAACTGAAAGTGCTCGTGGCCCACCTTGAACTGCAAGTGGCGCCTGAGGGCAGGCAGGATGTGGATATGAAAATAAGCATCCTGCATATTCAACTCTACCAACCAATCTTCTTGGTCTAGGGCAGACAAGACCTGAGCAAGAGTGAGTATCTTGAATTTCTCCTTTTTGAGGAAGAGATTGACGTCCCTTAAATCCAAGATAGGGCGAAGACCCTTGTTCTTTTTTGGAATCAGAAAGTAGCAGGAACAACATCCACTGCCTACTTTTGACATCGGGACCCTTTCTATGGCTCCCTTGGCCAAGAGAGCAATAACTTCCTCGCGGAGCAAGATTAAATGATCCTCCATCAGCCGTTCTTTAATGGAGGCATAGAGGGAGGGAAAGACTGGAAGGGGAGGGGACAGCCCTTCTGTATGATCTGCAAGACAAATTTGTCCATTGCTATGGACCACCAGTGAGGGAGAAGAAATTGAATCCTCCCTCCAACTGGATGAGCATGGTCTTGCAGAATCATACTAGGAGGACTTGGGTGCTGTGGAAGAGGGGGGCTGGGTGGTGGCCGACCTCTGGCTTGACCCTCTGGGTCTAAAGGTACCATGACCACGTCCTCACACTAGATGTTGAGATGATGGAGGACGGTGGGTGACTTGTGGGTGGTGTGGTACCACACGCCTTCCGAAGCCTAGAAAGGCAGGATGCTGGCGAGCAGGTGCCAAGATGCCCAAAGATCTGACTGTAGCGTGAGGGTCATTGAACCTCTCAAGTGCTGAGTCTGCCTTTTCTCCAAATAGGCATGAGCCATTGAAGGGCATGTCCATAAGGTTTGCCTGGACAGCCCCTGAAAAGCCAGACGTACGGAGCCAGGCATGGTGTCGAAGGGCAACTGTCAATGAAATCGGCCTACCTAGCGAGTCGGTCATGTCCAAACCACACCGTATCGTAAATTTGGCTGCATCTGTCCCATCTTTTACAGTGTGAGTGAGAGTGTCCTGCATGCCCTCCAGGACCTGGGGCAGCACGTGTGCCACCGTATCCCATCAAGTATGGGAAAAATGGCCCAATAGGCATGAGGTGTTTACGGACCTCAATGCCAGGCTGGAGGAAGAAAACATTTTCTTTCCAAGCTGGCGCAGCCTCTGGGATTCCATATCTGGGGGAGTGGACGGGAAGGCACCATGGGAAGTAGAGACCTGGACTACCAAGCTTTCCGGGTTGGGGTGTTGGACAAGGAAACTAGGATCATTTGGAGCTGGTCTATGGTGGCGGCCGATGGTCGTATTAACAGGAGTCCTGTGCTGGGTTTGGACCACGTCCCCAGTAGGACATCAGTGAGTGCTTCATTGAAAGGTAACATTGGCTCCGATGTGGAAACCCCCGGCTAAAGCACCTCAGTCAGGAGGTTCGTCCTGACTGGCACCATAGACATATCTAGGTCCAGGACCTCAGCTGGCTAATGAACCACCATAGCATATGAAGCTCCCTCCTCCGTAGCTACAGTAGGATGTGAGAGCATGCCAGTATCTGGAGAAGTATCCAGTCCACTGGCTTCCCCTAGTTCCTCATACCAGTCCATATGCTTCAATCCATACTCTAAAGTGTAATAGGACCCCTCTCATTCCTCTACTGTACCTGGCTGTTCCAAAAAAGCCTCAGGTAGTGATCTGGCCCCTGTCGGCGCCATCGAAGCCGGAATCGGCGTTGTACAATGTTGTTCCGTGTCTGGATCATCTGGGATAAGGATGGGGCTCGCTCCACCGGTGGGTGCCAGTGGAGGGGGGAGTGTCGACGTCTGGAGCGATGCCAGAGGAGGTCGACTGTGTGAATTCGGCATTTCCCCTGTTCCGGTATCGGATGCTGGAGTCCACAAGGCTAGTGAGGCCGAAGCCATCGGCGTCAAACCTGATGGGACCCCGCGGGACCCGAAGGCACTCCAGCAGGGGCAGCCAGCTCAAATACGAGGCCCATGGCATTATGAAACTCTTTGAGTTGAGGGGAGGTCACTCCAGCTCCTGAAAAGTGGAGAATCTCGGAGTCGGCCCAGGCATCAGTTCTGCTGAACTGTGCCTGGAACGTCAACATTCCCGAGATGCTGATGGGCATGGCAAAGTCGAATTCCACTTGGACTTCTTCTTCTTCTTATGCCTCTTCCCCAATTGCCCGGATGACCTCGAGTGAGAAGAAGAGGACTTAGGGCTCCTGGAGCGGTTCCGCGACCTCCTCCTTCACCGGGACCTAGGAGTCGTGGAAACCGAAGTTGATTGCCGGGCCGCCATAAGCGTCAGAGAGCGCTCTCTCAAAGCTTTCGGGGGTTACTCATAGACATGGCCCAATGGCAGCCGCGACACGGCTTAAATCCCATCTTCTTCAATGTCTTCCTGTACAAACTTCAAAAGACTTGAAAAAAAGGTAGAAAAAAGGCCTGCCAAAAAAAAAAGGCAGACGGTAGCTCGATCCCGGACCTGCGCTTAACCCGGGTGCCAGGGGGGTGCCTTTATAGGTGACCGTGACATCACAGATGGCTCCAATGACTCTGACGATGTACACGGAGTCAAACGATACACGCGGATCCAAACGACACCACCTGATGGCATGCACAGGATACTACTCAGCAAAAAATTCCAGATTCGAAGCTGAAGCCAGGGAATTCAAACGTAAGGAATCTGCAGCTAGAAATCTCTATCAGGTATTCCTTTTTGTTAGGTACCCCTAGGATACTGCACCCGGCCGCCCCCGTGCCGCTGAGGGTGTAGTTTTTGTGTGGACTTGTGTCCCCCCCGGTGCCCTACAAAATCCCCCCTGGTCTGCCCTCCGAGGACGCGGGTACTTACCTGCTGGCAGACTGGAACCGGGGTACCCCCTTCTCCATTGAAGCCTATGCGTTTTGGGCACCGATTTGACCTCTGCACCTGACCGGCCCTGAGCTGCTGGTGTGGTAACTTTGGGGTTGCCCTGAACCCCCAACGGTGGGCTACCTTGGACCCAAACTTGAACCCCGTAGGTGGTTTACTTACCTACAAAACTAACAAACACTTACCTCCCCAGGAACTGTTGAAAATTGCACTGTCTAGTTTTAAAATAGCTATATGTCATTTATGTGAAAACTGTATATGCTATTTTACTAATTCAAAGTTCCTAAAGTTCCTAAGTGAAATACCTTTCATTTAAAGTATTGTTTGCAAATCTTGAACCTGTGGTTCTTAAAATAAACTAAGAAAATATATTTTTATATATAAAAACCTATTGGCCTGGAATTGTCTTTGAGTGTGTGTTCCCCATTTATTGCCTGTGTGTGTACAACAAATGCTTAACACTACCCTCTGATAAGCCTACTGCTCGACCACACTACCACAGTCATTCAATAATGACTCAGTGGGTGTCCCCTGGATTCCAGTAATGATTCAGAAGGAGTCCACAGAAGCCTAAAGATTAAGAACCACTGGTGTAGACAGTGCTTAATTTGTGCTTGTTGTTGCACTTATTTTTGCGGGCCGGCGCTTAATTTTCTGTCTCAAGCATTTGGGAAAGACAGAGGAAGAGAAAAACAAAAAAGCGTCATAAAGGGAGAGAGCAGAAAGCTGTAGGAGTGAGCTGAAGGGCAGGGAGGGGCTGTAAATAGACTACAGAGGCCCATGATGGCTTCAGGATTACGCTGCCTCGGTATTCCGTGTTTTGCACATTTAATTGTAGCAGCTGCGTATTTAAGAGGAGGGCTTTGGGAACCGGCACATTTTTAGTTACAAATTAGGAACTGGTAGGGGAAATGACTTTACTGAACCAGTGCCACCTTTCTCATTGTGGCTGTTTAATAAACTGTGTTAGGGAGGCACTTATGGAACTAAGAAACAGCAAATTGTTTTGTATTGATTTTACAAAACAAAAGAGCCCTAGGCTCATTCAAGGTTTTTTTTTTAATGTTCGATGAAACACTTTAATCAATAAAGACATTTTTTTGCCCCAACACTACAACTGCCAGAGAAACTTTAATAAAATACATTGTCTAACAGTAACTAATTTTTAACTATTTGCAAAGGCCCTGTGATTAATGTTAAATCATGGTGATATATCAAAAAGAAGTAAATATATGGACAAAACCTGTTTGCTAGAAAATGAAAGTCCAGTAAGGCTCCTACAGAGAGCTCATATTTAGGAGCCTATCCTGGATTAAAACAATCTTATCCAGGGTGATGAGGAGCCCCCCTGAAGAAGCAGGCCACCTTGGTGGACAAGAGTCCAGTCAAATATGGGAAATTTATCTTGAGTGTGAATCTTTACTAGGACTGTACGAATTCACTAAAATCCCTTTAAGAATGAGAGGCTTTTTGTGTTTTTGAGAGATTTGGGAGGTTGTATGAAAGCCTATACAGAATACTACTCACTACGCTGTAGTTTCTTCAATGCTCCTTCAACACCAAACAATTTGCACTCGTGGTTCAGACCTTCCAGAGGACCTCAGATCACCATGCAAGCAGGATTCAACCGGTTAAAGGAACCAGGATCCCTATCTTCTCAGTTAAAGAATGTCAGACTGAAATGGTTGAGCATCATCTTTGTATGATGCCACGGTGTGTATTTTACCAATGGAATGGGTGGTTGCACTAAAAGGACTTCATTTTCTACATTTGGCAGACAACATGTAGCTCTACATAGACAGTGGCTGTGTTATTTATGTTTCCGGTATACAACGAAGTACAAGAACGTTTCTTCTATGTCTCTTTCTTCTGCACATCTGTGCAGTCATGCCCCCAATGTTCCCACCCACACCAATGCTGTTCTGCCTGAAATGTGTGATCTTGTGGTATGGCCCCATGTTGGACTTGGCCTTTTCTGCAGGGTCATCTCCAGACTTTTAGCCTTTATCCTTCTATTTTTGCTGAATTTGTTTTTGTTGGTCTTAGGACTCTGTGCACTTTACTACTGTTAAACAGTGCTGAAGTGCTTGTGCTCTCTCCTTAAAACATGGTAGGATTGGCTCTTACCAAATTGGCACAGTACTTTTTTGTATGTCCCTATTAAAGTGGCCCTACAGGTGCCCAGAGCCTGTAAATTGAATGCTGCTAGTGGGCCTGCAGCCCTGATTGTGCCACTGACTTAAGTAGCCCTTTGAACATGTCTTGTAGTGTTGTTAGTTTTACGTATCCTTTGCGCATTAGCTTCAGGCTTTAGGCCTTTGTGCACTTTGCCCTGGATGTGTTTTATTCATTTGCTTGCAAGCTTAGAGCCTCTGTGCACTTTGCTCTAAATGCTTTTTATTAGGCTTCGTACTGTTATTTTTTAAATAGCCAGTTCTACAGTCTTGTTTTATATTCATATCACACTGTTTAGCCTACTTCAGCGCTGGAGTTCTCCATAACACATTCTTGTTCACTCTGTGCTTCAGTCAAGGATACAGTCTGGTACATTGCCGATAGACGTGGTAGGAGTTTAGTCTTTGGCATTCCTGCGTAGGGACATTTTGTGATCACTGTGACATGTTAGTTATAAAAACACTTCCTTGTCCCAATACACGCAAGAGGGAGATTCCGACCAGGGAACCACAACTAGACGCTGACTGCCTCGTTGCAGATGCTGAATCAAGATCACAGGCCTTTGCTCAGGTATGAGGGCTGATGTCTCCCCAGTGATTCAGAAAGGCAAGTTAGAAGCTTAACATGCTGTGCTCGAAAAAGAACTAGCAGAGGGAGTGTAGAAACTATTAGACACAATGATAGCGTTGTTCTTATGTTTTACTCTCCTGGTGACTATTTCAATCCTATTGTGTTGTATGGTTCTGGTTATTGCGGCTCACGCCTTATTATCTAAAATGCAGTCGTTTTATTAAAACATTATATAAAACTTATACTGCCTTTGTCATTTGTATATGAGATCATACTGTAAATGAGAGAGTAGGTTTGGATCTGAGTGACCACGACTTCCCTGAGAGGTTCCAAAGATGTCATGCGCTCGGCTGCCCAATTATCTCTTCCCTGTGGGAGAAATGAGGCATTTAGGGTGACAGAGTTCCTTACACGTGGGTCAGACTCAGTCCCCCACATCGTGATCGATCCTGCTGCCTAGAAATCCAGTAGTCTCATTTAGGATAATGAGAGCCCACGCGACAGTCTCAGGCCTGCCACTGCAGCCCGTGTGCAGTATGTAACTGTTCATTTCAGTCTAACAAAAAATACCTTTTGCCAGGCCCAACCTTCCTTTTTAATACATACAGGTCACCCCTTGGGCAGATGCTGGAAAGCCCAGAGGGCAGGATGCAGTGTACATAAAAAGTGTGATATGTAATTTTAAGGTATACATGTCCTGGTAGTGAAAAACTCTGAAACAGTTTTTTCAGTAGTTCAAGGCTTATCTTTCAAATAGCGCTGAAACTACCTTATTCTATTTAATAAGCTGTAATGTCCAAATAGGAGCAGGTAACTATCATCCTGTTTGGTGTCTTTGGAATTGTAATGAAAAATCCTAACATATGGTGAAGTCAAATTTTAAAATTAAAATTTAGAAAATACCACTTTTAGGAAGTTGGCATTTTCCTGCCTTAGCCATTTGGCACCTGCAACCTGTCTCTGAGTCACATGACTGGGTGTAGCTGACATACTGTTTCATGTATTCCTCCTAGACAGCCACACACATTAGAGAGCTTAGGTATGCCAAGATAGGCCATCACTGGCAGGATGGCAGGGAGGCGCAGGGCACAGCCCTAATTACACTTGATTAGGCTGTGTCCTGCCTCCACACAAAGGCACGCATAACCCTCCATAGTTAGCCTGGAGTCACGGCAGGGACGGCAGGGCACCTGAGCATTTCAAGAGGGAACCTCTAGAAGCCTCTCCCCATTGAAAGGCAAAAGTGGGTATACATACTGGACCTCAGAAACCAACTCTTCAGTACACTTCTGGACCTATAGATACTCTGCCAAGAAAAATAACTGCTGTGCTGCTGAAATGACTACCACTCTACTGGACTGCTGCTTTGAAGTAACTGCTGCCCTGCTGTGCTGATCTACTGCCTGTTGCTCTTTTGCCTGGGTGAGAAGGACTGAGCCTGCACCTCTTGAACCCAGAACCCCAGAGTGTCTCCATGGGCTAGTTGGCAGACCTCCTGATCTGAAGCCTTAGGAACACAATAGGTTTCCAACCAACCTTGCTTCTGCAACCTGGCTCCGTCATCTGTGAGTCTACCCTGCAAAGTGGCGCCACCCTAGTCCTGGACCCTTGGAAGTGGGCCTGAGGTGCTCTGCCAGCTCATCTGTGAAACCAGTAGAACCAACACATCTCCTCTGCTGCTCGGCACAGACCTGAGCAGAACTGATGAATCGGCTCTTCTGCATGGATCTTCCTATCACAAGGTCTCTGAATCCTCTTGCAGCCCAGGAATAACCTCAGAACCAACAGCCTCAGAACTAACTTTTCTCTTTGACTGCACGATGCAGGTTCAATGTAAGCCTTCACGTCTCTCATTGATAGCAGCCTTGACATTGTCGCTGAACTCCGCATCACAGGCCTTGGACTGCGCAACGGAACATCAATGCCAGACTTCACACCACATGCCGTTGTAAACAGAATTCTCCATGGCGATGCAGGTTACTCTGTTAGCAGGATCCCAGTGAGACAGGCAAAAACATACTACATACATGTAAAATTGGGGGTAACATGCCAAGAAAGATGGTACTTTCCTACAGAAAGTCTCAGTTATCTTCTAAGTTAAGGCAGATTGTAGCCTCACCCACCTTTGCACTTCTGTCTCACACATAAATTACAGCCACCCATTGCAAAAGAGACATACAGAAAGGACTTCTACCTGAAGTTTGCCCTCCATGACTCACAAGAAGGAGCGCGAACACAAACACCACCGTGGAATGGATCACCGCCATCCTGCAAGAGAAGCAAGGGCAAGCGTTATTGTGTATAAAAACTGTATAACTTGTGAGCCCCTGTTCACTCCGAACATGGTCAGCATTAATAGTGTACTTGATTAAGGTAGGTTTGGAAATGGCACCTTCTCTCAGGTCTTAAGCAATGAGTGTTAGACCTTTGCTTAGACAGTGATCCCACACTTTGGAATGTTTCTCTGTTGAAAGAAAGGGGAGGGTGCCTTCCAATGAAGGGCCTTGTGGAGAGCAGAGAAGCAGTCTAGTCCCTCCATGGGATCCTTCGGGAACAGGAAGAGTGATGCGGAGGATTGGTGAGGGGGACAAGCAGGGTTGGGCTTACAGGAGGGATATATAGTTAGGTGGGGAAAGGAATCGGTCTCCTCTGCACCAGCCGATCATGCTGCTAGGAAGTTGGTTGGGTGAGGTAGGGAATAGGTAGCGTCATGGCTTCAGGCCACATCGTGAAGGCTGTCCGTGACGCTCTCCACGTTCACAGTGCAGCCGGCAGGGGAGATTTACCCAGGCCTGGTATTCTCGACCAGGCCTGGGTGGGGGATTGGTGCAGCCTACGCGCACCGCGGTACACAGTGTGGCAGTGGTGGCGGTTGCCACCTGCCAATCGCCGTAGGTAGGGAAGGGGAGAAGGAAGGCAGCAAGGGGGTGGGGACGCGGAGCGTCCAACAAACCCCAATCCCCATGAGTCTCACAGCAGCTGAGGCAGGTTGGGGGACCAAGATAGAGGATATGGTGGGACTGTAGTGTGGGGCCCCAAACACATAGGCCTTTGTAGGACACAAGAGGGCCCCTTGGGCACCCCTCCTGTGACAGTGTCCTTTTGCAGATGGGAGGGGGCAGGGCCAGAGAGCCCAGGAGAAGGGGACCAGACACTGAACCTGTCTGCTGGCAGGGGCAAGCAGGAGGAGAGGGGCAAGGGCAGGTCTCTGGGAGCCAAAAGGTACGGAGGCAAGGCCAAACCAGTGGACAGCCAGGGACAGGAGGCAGGTTTGTAGGGGACACCGCAGAGGTGCTTTGGGGGAGCAGGCTGGGACAAGTGGTGGGGGGCATTCGGGGTGCAGGACACAGCTGGCAGCCGCCACAGATTGGGCGACATTAGATATTGAAGCATCTTGGTTGGTGGCCAAATGAGGACAGGTGGGCTCAAGTGTGTAAGGACAGGGAGGAGGCACTAGGGCGGGAGAGGCAGATCAAGAGATGGTCAGTAGCACTACTATGTGAATGTATTCAATCTTCCCCATAGATATATACAGGCGAAGGAAGGTTCTGAAGAGGAGGGGGAAATGGCGCATAGGCCAAAGGTTCCCAAAAACCATGGATAACTGGACATCATTTTTTATTTAAGCAAGCATTTATTGCGAGAAATACCCTGAAAGGGCTATTGCAATGTTTAAATATATGGATATTATCTTCAAAGCGCAGATGCATTTTGGGGGTTTTGCGCTCTGGCCAGCCTGGCACAACAATGTCGATCTATCAGCAGCAGAGAAGCCCAAGGCGCTCCTGGGGGATTGGCAAAGTTGCTGCCTTGGTTGCGACTGTACCCGGATACGGACATAGCGTGAAGATTGGATTGGGGCAGCAAGTGCATTGATAGGCATACAATTTGCAGTCCACCAGGGAACTGCCAGAAGGGGCAATTGCCAAATTGAGTAAAGAAGTGTCAGAAGGCAGAATATCGGGCCCCTTTTACGAGTGGCCTTTTGGAGGATGTGAAGATTTCACCTGTGGATGTGGTGCCTAAAAGACCAAAGGAGATTTTTTCTCATACATCATTGGTCTTGGCTGGACACGGGGTCAGTGAATGATTTCACCGCGCCAAAAGATACACGAGTGGGTATGCCTCAGTCGATGATGCTAGATGGCTCATCCGAGGGGGTGGCAGGGGATTGGAATTGGCTAATTGTGATTTTAAGGCAGTTTTTCAACTCTTACCTATTCATCTGGAGGATTTCTCCTTGCTGGGCATGCGGCTGGAAGGAGCCATATATGTCGACAGGGTTCTCCCTATGGGTTGTGCTGTTTTGTGTGTCTTGTTAAAAGCCTTTAGTATATTCCTATAGTGGGTTTTACACCAAAGTGAGTGGGCATCAAGCGGTGTCGTACTATTTGGATGATTTCTGGCTTGTGGGGATGACGGGAACTGGGGCGTGCAACAGGGCCCGAGGGATTTTTGAGCAGTTGGCGTTCGAGATAGGAGCACCTCTGGCAACGAAATTGACTGAGAGCCCAGCTGTATATTAACTTTCTTGGGCATTGAGCTTGATACAATGACACTTGTGGTACGACTTCTAGCAAAAAAAGGTTGAGGAAAGGCTGACTTTTCGGTGACATTTTCAGCTGGTACATAAGATAGATCTGCCGATGGCTGAGTGGCTATTCAGTTTCCTCGCTTTTGCTTGCAGGGTGGTTTGTGGGGGCAAGGTTTTTTTGATGGCGCATGGATCTGGTGATGTCGGGGTTCCCCTTCCTCATCACAGGATTCTGCTGTTGCTGGGCTTTTGGAAGAGGACATAAAGGTCTGGGAGATGCAGTTTAATGGGGTCTTGATGGTTTGCCTAGAGGAGGGCACTGTCTGGCAGGTTCAGATAATCTCACATGCAGCGGGAGTATCAAGTTTGGGCATATACTGGGAAGGTCCGTGGTGCGCGGAGGCGTGGCCAGAGCTGTGGTAGAAGCGGGGCAGAAGTAGTGCTTTCTTGGAATTTTCTGCTGCTGATATTGCATTGAATTGCAGTGTTGCAGTGGGTTCGCTGGTGGGGCAGCAAAACGCCCCAAGGGTTTTGCTGGGTGGCAGTAGATGGGGAAGGGTGGAGAGTCAGATGCGGACCTGGCCACCCTTCCAGGGAGGAAGAAGAATCAATTGAAGGATGACAGCGAGGGGGATGCTCGAATGAGGCAGGGGATGAAAGAGGAATGTGGATAGTGGGTGAATGAAAGCAGAAGCTGGGTGAATGGAGGAAAAAGTGGGGGAATGAATTGAGAACTGAAGGATCTAAAGGGGTGGCACAGGAAAGTTTATGAGTGGGAAGTTTCAAAAGCTATGCAAATGTTATGGTACAAATAAGCAATCCTGTCCTAATAAATGGCCTTTTACACTATTCAAGAGTGTTGTGATGATTATGTCCTGATGATTGAAGATAAGCTAAAAGTGTAGGGTAATTACTAGTTCATTTGTTAATGTGATATTGTTGTTGTGGATAATCATCATGTGCTCGTTCGGGTAATCACCACTTCCTTATTGCAAACCTTATTGCGGACGCTAACATCCACCTTCTGTTAGTTCAACGTGTGCAAGGGTTCCAAGATACAACTATTCAACACATGGACTATCACTATTAAAGCAAAAGTGATTAATTTATATTCAGGCATTTTCAAGGAGTATGCTGGGGATGTGCTATATGTAAGATGCTAATAAACTCTCCCAAAGTCATTTTCCAATTTTGCAATATTGCTGACTCATGTATGGCTGTCATTTCACCAAATGTCAGAGGTAGTGAGTCACCTCACACACCCTTTAACCTTGATGATGTCACAGCAAGTGATATAATATGGCCTTTGACCCTAAACACAGTGTCACATGACCACATTGAAGACATCTGAATAATTAACACTGCTGAAGTTCTGTATAACAGCATGATTGGTGTAACTCAGTACAGAGAAATTACCATATTAGAAACCACCAATATTAAGGTGCTGACATGATCTTTGAAAGTGGTGAAATGTAATACTTGCATTGTAGTGAAACAGACCTCTTCTAGGTGGGCTTGAGCTGGGATCCCCCACTGAGAACATTTTTAAGATAATGTGGACAAATAGGCCCTCATTCTGACCCTGGCGGTCGGCGGAGAGACGGCGGTCGGACCGCGAACAGACCGGCGGTATTAAAAATGGCATTCTGACCGCGGCGGTCCCCGCCGCGACCGACCGCTACTTCTCCACTCCGACCGCCACGGCGGTCATGACCGCGGGGCTGGAGTTTGCGCACTCCGGCCCGGCGGTCGTCCCAAGACCGCCAAGGGTATTATGACCCTGCCTACCGCCGCGGTTTCTTGCGGGCGGGAACCGCCGTGCGAACCATGGCGGTAAGCACTATCGGGGCCAGGGAATTCCTTCCCTGGCACTGATAGGGGTCTCCCCCACCCCCCACTACCCACCCGAGTCCTCCCCCCACACCCTCCACCCCCCTGCCACCCCCCAGAGGTGGTACGAACCCCCTCCCCACCCCCACCCCGACATGCACATACATGTACCCCGACATGCACACACCCCCAACATGCACATATACACACCCCCTACACACACATACACAACGGGGACACATACCCGCACACATACATGCCGACATGCGCACCTGCCGAACAGCACACATTACCCATAGACACAGCAGCACCCCCCGCCCGCATACACGCACTCACACACCCCCTCTACACACTCACACGCACACCCCCATGCACGCCCACATCACACAACACCCCCCCACACCCTCCCCTCACGGACGATCAACTTACCTTGTGCGTTGGTCCTCCGGGAGGCGACGGGAGCCATAGGGACGTGACCGCCAACAGAAGACCGCCAACAGAAGACCGCCACACAGAAATGTGGGTCGTAATTCTGTGGGCGGTGTTCTGCTGGCGTGGCGGTGGAGGTTGACCAGTCTCCACTTTCCCGCCGACCGCCAGTGTGGCTGCTGGCGGTTTTCCGGCGGAACGCTCCCAGCGGTCAGAATGTGCACAGCGGCACACCGCGGCGGTCGGCGGTCTTCACCGCGGCGGTAACTCAGCGGTCTTGCGAAAAGACCGCCAAGGTCAGAATGAGGGCCATAGTGTTTTAAAAAGCACAGTTCTCACATACATATGCTAAAAGGCGACAGGCCTTTTAAGCATGGATGTCAATTCACCAAAACTCCAGGGGTAGCGGAAGTGACATCACACACCATCTCATCTTTACTTTCACTCTCACACACATGCTTTGCAAACACACATTCACTCATAAACACACTATGTTACACAAGCACAGTCTCAACTGCAAGCGAGCACACAACATATATTTAGAAGGGTTTATGTTACCTCAGCTACTAAGTAGGGCCATATTACAGCTAACTGTACTCCATTTTTCACTACACTAATAGTGAATAATATATTATTCTCTATTAGTGTAATTAAAAAAACTGATGGAAAACAAGGAAGTGGAGCCCCAATCAACGTCCATAAGGACGAGCTGCCCCTGTGTTCCTTGCACTGATTTTGCTACCTCTGAGCCCACAGGTCGCAGAGTCAGTGCCAGGGGTAACAAGGGGCAAGCTGGGGGTTGCAGCTGGGACCTCTTGTGACCCCTAAATGACATCCATGCTTTTATGGTGCAGCAAGATATGCCATGCTAATGAAAGCTGACACAATGAGTTCACACCATTGTTTTGAATGTGCTAGGAATGCTCCATTATGTCTAAAGTCATCTCCATTGTGCTAAGGCCAGCATTTTGTCACGGGTGCCCTAAATATAACAGGAGTGCCCCCTTATACCAAAAATTACATACAATATCCCTGGGTCAGAATTACGCAGTATCATCCTTTACAATGTGTTACCTTCATCTGAAATTACTTCGAATGCATCAGGGCCAGAATTTTGCCATGGTTACTCCCCTATCATTTATCATGGTTTTCCTCCATTATATAGCAGAGCATTTCCAATGAGCTAACTCCAGCATTTTGCCATGGGTGCCATTTCTGTCGAAAATTACTTCCAGCATGCCAGTACCAGTATTTTTACAGGTGTCCATCATTCTAATAATTGTGGTATTTTTTTCTTTGAGGCCTGTATAAACCAAGATTTACCTTCAGTATGCCATGGTCAATGGCAGACGACTAGCAAGCATAACAACACTGTTAGACCTGACAGCCCTAGGGTGTCATCCCCCAACTTTGTGCCTTCCTCCCTCCACTTTTCTGACACTATTTTTGCTGGTTTTAGGACTCTGCACACTTTACCACTGCCAACCAGTGCTAAAGTGCATATGTTCTCTCTCTTAAACATGATAACATTGGTCCATTCTCAATTGGCATATTTGATTTACTTGTAAGCCCCTAGTAAAGTGCACTGCATGTGCCCAGGGCCTGTAAATTGAATGCTACTAGTGGGGCTGTAGCACTCACATAAGTAGCCCCTTAACCATGTTTCAGGCCTGCCATTGCAAGGCCTGTGTGTGCAGTTTCACTTTCACTTCGACTTGGCATTCAAAAGTACTTGCCAAGCCTTAAACGCCCCTTTTTCTACATATGTCACCCCTAATGTAGGCCCAAGGTAACCCATAGGGAAGGGTGCTATGTAGGTAAAAGGCAGGACACATACATGTGTGTTTTATATGTCCTGGTAGTGGAAAACTCCTAAATTTGCTTTCCACTACTGTGAGGCCTGCTCCTTTCATACGAGAGCATTAGGGCTACCCTCATATACTGTTTGAGTAGTCGATTCTGATCAGAAAGAGGTAACCAGGTCATATTTAGTATGGCCAGAAGGGTAATAGAACATCCTGCTTATTGGTGAGGTTGGGTTTTATATTAATATTTTAGAAATGACACTTTTAGAAAGTGAGCATTTCTCTGCACTGTGCCGTACAGCCTGTCTCCAATCCACGTCTGACTGGGCTGGTTGACAGCACCCTTGTGCATTTCACCCAGATAACCACAAACACAGGATACTCAGTCACACCTGCACTCATCTGCATACTGAATGGGCCTTTCTGGGCTAGGAAGGTGGAGGGCCTGACACTTACATTTCAAAGGCTAGTGGCCTGCCCTCACACAATGGACTGCCAAACCTCCTACTGCGACCCTGGCCGACAGACCTGTACTGAAAGGGGACCTTGTGCACTTCAAAACCACGTCAAAGGCATCTTTGGGCATATAAACTGGGTCTCTGAACCCACCAACTCAGACACTTCTTGTCCTGAACCTGCAACCTGTCAAGAGGAACTGCCTGGCTGCCCAAAGGACTCATCTGGACTGCTTTGCTGAGAAGGGCTGGTGCCCTGCTGCCCTCTGACGTTGCTGAGGTGTGCTCTTCAAGGGCTTGGATTGAGCTTTCCTCCTGTTTTCTGAAGTCTCAGGGCCAAAAAGACTTTGGGGGTCATTCTGACTCCCGCCGGCCACGGTAACCGCAGGGCCGGTGGGAGCCGCCAGAATACCGCTGCGCGGTCAGAAGACCGCCGCGGTTATTCTGAGTTTCCCGCTAGGCGGGCGGGCGACCACCAGAAGGCCGCCCGCCCGCCCAGCGGGAAACCCCCTTCCACGAGGATGCTGGCTCCGAATGGAGCCGGCGGAGTGGAAAGGGTGCGACGGGTGCAGTTGCACCCGTTGCGATTTTCAGTGTCTGCATGGCAGACACTGAAAATCTTGGTGGGGCCCTGTTACGGGGGCCCCTGCAGTGCCAATGGCATGGGCACTGCAGGGGCCCCCAGGGGCCACACGACACCCCTTACGGCCAACCTGTTCCTGGCGGCCAAAACCGCCAGGAACAGGATGGCGGTAAGGGGGTCGGAATCCCCATGGCGGTGCTGCAAGCAGCGCCGCCGTGGAGGATTCCCCAGGGCAGCGGGAAACCGGCGGTACACCACCGGTTTCCCGTTTCTGACCGCGGCGTCAGAATGCCCAGGGATGCACCGCCAGCCTGTTGGCGGTGCATCCGCGGTCCCCGGCCCTGGCAGATTTTACCGCCAGGGTCGGAATGACCCCCTTTATCTCTTCAAGGTACTCCTTGTGTGCCGAAAATCGATGCGCAGCCTGCTGGAAACGATGCACAGCCTGCCTTGTGATGAGAAAATCACTGCACAGCCGAACCGACGCAGCCCGACTTACAGAGAGAAGAATCAATCCATTGCCTGCCCTGCTGCCGCAAATTTGATGTACAGCCTACTGGATCAATGCACAGCAGAAAAGGAACGACACAGCCTGACTTCCTGAGTGAAGAATTGACGCAGCACCTGCCGTGCGACTGACAATTCAAAGCATCGCCTACCGGATCAATGCAACGCCTGTGATTTTCGTCCGGCATGCCCAGGATTTCCACACATCGTCCCTGGGTGTTACAAAGATCCCCTCATCGCAGTGAGGAACCAAGACTGCATGCCGGAAATCGACACAAAGCCCCTTGCAGCATGGAAAAAAACAACACAAAGTCTGTGCTACGCAGGAAATTCTGATGCACACCCTATTGTTCCATTCATCTCCTCCTCTGCGGTCTCCGTTTTGACGCAAACCAGATATTTTGTGAAACCAAGAGACAACTGTTGATTTCTAAGACTTAAAACTCTTTTTAATCTCCAAAAAGTGATATCTCAACTTGTGCTTATTGAATCTTTATAGTTTTGACCTGAAGTTAACCAGATAAATAGCATATTTTTTTCTAAACCTGTGTGGTGTATTTTTGTGGTGTTTTCACTGTGTTACAGTATGATTAATTCCACAAATACTCTCCACATTGCCTTCTAAATTAAGCCTGACTGCTCAGTGCCAAGCTACCAGAGGGTAGGCACAGGATCATTTGGATTGTGTGTGACTTACCCAGGCTAGGATTGTGATCCCTATTTGGACAAAGGTGAATACCTCTGCCAACTAGAGACCCCATTTCTAACAAACACATTGTGACTTGCACTCACATTCACTTACTTGCACTCATTCTTACTCACACACTGTCATTCATTGTCACTTAACCACATTTATTCTCATACATTATATTGCATTCACTCTATCTCACTCTCTCACCCATTCTTTTCTGACTCATACTTACTCATAAGCATACACAAACTGTCATTTTCATTAACACTCACTTATTTTCAAACAGTCACACAGTGTCTTCTTCATTCACACTCACTAACTCAAAATCACACTCACTCACTCAGACTTTGAAGTGCATGCACTCACTCTTATCGTCACTCATTCTGTCTCAGTCAATCTCAAGTACACACAATCTTATTTATCCTCACTCACAAGCTGTCACTGACTCTCACTCACTACCTGCCACTGACTTTCCCTCACACACACACACACACACACATGCTCACACATACAGACATGCTCTCTTGCACACACATACTCTCACTCACTGGCATGCACACTACATTCAAAACCTTTTTTGCTTTTAACATCTACCACTGAAAGTCTTGTACTAGGTCCTGGTGCTCCGTTTTTTTGTTACATTAATAGTGAATAACAAACTATTATTCACTATTAGTGTAATAGAAAAAGGGCAAAAACAAAGGTTCTACCTTTGAGGCCAGGAGTCGCAAAAGCAGTGGCAGGGGTCACAAGGAGCAAGTCAGAGATTATAGTTGCAGCTCCTGGACATGTGTTTCTGGGTTTAGCCCTTCATCAGTAGAGCGAAGTTGTCCTCATGTGAACAAGCTGAAGCCATGCCGGTCTTTGCAGTAAGAAAGAGATGCCTGGAACACCTCCAGCACTGGCTGCACCTACGAGGGTGAAACACTTTTATATTTTTCTCTGCTGAAGAAAGGATTGACCTTGAAACACGTGTCCAGAGATGATTTTATAACTTAAGGCCTGGAATAATGAAACTGCTTAAAGAATTCACTGTGAGTTGCTGGCTTTGCTTTTTCTTCCCGTTTATATTAACCTGTTGGGAGTGCGCTTTCACATGAGGACAACTTCGTTTTTGATAATTAACCGGCCTGTCCAGCCGGGAAGGCAGGACCACTGCACATTGAAGCAGGTCTGTGTGACTAAAAATGGATTGTCACATAAGAGCAATCAGGTTGGGTTATTCACAGCAAATCTGACAATTTTACTTTGGATTCGCCTACAAAGGTTTTGCACTTTGGGTCATTATTTCGTTTGGCTCCAGCAACCCACTTGGGGCAAAATGAAAAAATTGCAGGACCACCACAACCAGCATGCACTGCTCACTTGAGAGGCCCACTGGGGCGGACTGGTATTTAAAGAGACTAATCAGGTGCCTGCAATTAGACAAGCTGAAGCCATGCCGGTCTTTTCAGTAAGAAAGAAATGCCTGGAACACTTCCAGCACTGGCTGCACCAATGAGGGTGAAATACTTTTATATTTTTCTCTGCTGAAGAAAGGATTGACTTTGAAACACGTGTCTTATAACTTAAGGCCTGGAATAATGAAACTGCTTAAAGAATTCACTGTGAGTTGCTGGCTTTGCTTTTTCTTCCCGTTTATATAACCTGTTGGGAGTGCGCTTTCACATGAGGACAACTTCGTTTTTGATGTTTAACCGGCCTGTCCAGTCGGGAAAGCAGCACCACTGCACATCGTAGGAGGTCTGTGTGACTAAAAATGGATTGTCACATAAGAGCAGTCAGGTTGGGATATTCACAGCAAATCTGACAATTTTACTTTGGATTCACCTACAAAGGTTTTTCACTTTGGTTCATTATTTCGTTTGGCTCCAGCAACCCACTTGGGGCAAAATGAAAAAATTGCAGGACCACCACAACCAGCATGCACTGCTCACTTGAGAGGCCCACTGGGGCGGACTAGTATTTAAAGAGACTAATCAGGTGCCTGTAATTAGACAAGCTGAAGCCATGCCGGTCTTTGCAGTAAGAAAGAGATGCCTGGAACACCTCCAGCACTGGCTGCACCTACGAGGGTGAAACACTTTTATATTTTTCTCTGCTGAAGAAAGGATTGACCTTGAAACACGTGTCTTATAACTTAAGGCCTGGAATAATGAAACTGCTTAAAGAATTCACTGTGAGTTGCTGGCTTTGCTTTTTCTTCCCGTTTATATAACCTGTTGGGAGTGCGCTTTCACATGAGGACAACTTCGTTTTTGATATATATATATATGTATATATATATGTATATATATATACATATATGTATATACAAAGCAAAGGTGTCCTCCGGACAAAAGCGCACGCTCAACAGGTTGCAGTTTATTTTGGAAAGCAGCAAAGCCAGTAACATTCAAAGAATTCTTTACACATTTTCCAGGCCTCACACATTTCAGACATTTGGTCCCTGGTCACAGGCCAAATGCTTGGGTTGAGCAAATGATTGCAGGCACCTGATTACTTGATTACATGCTCTGGTGAGTTACACAATGCATCCTGGTAGTGGTAGCCCTGCACCTTTATATTACATCTTTAATAGACAATCATTTCTGCCTTGGTAGGTTGCTGCAGCCAAACAAACAAAGCACATTTAAAAACCTTAGTAGGTGAATTCAAAGCACAGTTACCAAGTGTTGGACTTTTGCTTATGCAGGGTCATCCTGAATCTTTTTGCCTCCTGCCTCCTATTTTTTTCTGACCTGTCGCTGTTGGCTCTTGAACTCTGAGCACTTTCCCACTGCTAACCAGTGCTAAAGTGCATATGCTCTCCGTGTAAATTGTATGTAATTGGTTTATCCATGATTGGCCTATTTGATTTACTAGTAAGTCCCTAGTAAGGTGCACTAGAGGTGCCAGGGCCTGTAAATCAAATGCTACTAGTGGGCCTGCAGCACAGGTTGTGCCACCCACATAAGTAGCTCTGTAATCATGTCTCAGACCTGCCACTGCAGTGTCTGTGTGTGTATTATTACACTGTAAATTCGACTTGGCAAGTGTACCCACTTGCCAGGCCTAAACCTTCCCTTTTCTTACATGTAAGGCACCCCTAAGGTAGGCCCTAGGTAGCCCCAAGGGCAGGGTGCAGTGTATGGATAAGGTAGGACATATAGTAATGTGATTTATATGTCCTGATAGTGAAATACTGCCAACTTCGTTTTTCACTGTTGCAAGGCTGTCTCTCTCATAGGATAATATGGGGGCTACCTTTAAATATGATTAAAGTGTAGATTCCCCTAGAGAGTAGATGGACATGTGGAGTTTGGGGTCCCTGAACTCACAATTTAAAAATACATCTTTTAGTAAAGTTGATTTTAAGATTGTGCGTTTGAAAATGCCACTTTTAGAAAGTGAGCATTTTCTTGCTTAAATCATTCTGTGACTCTGCCTTGTTGTGGATTCCCTGTCTGGGTCAGTTTGACAGTTGGGTTGTTTTTCACCTCGCACTAGACAGTGACACAAAGGGGGCTGGGGTCTAACCTGCATTTCCTGATTAGCCATCTCTGCTAGGAGGGAGGGGTGGAGTAGTCACTCTCATCTGAAAGGACTGTGTCTGCCTCTGACAATGCCGGCTCCAACCCCCTGCTGTGTGTCTGATGCCTTGCCTGGGCAAGGCAGGATTTCACAAGTAGGTGTGAGTCCCCTTTGAAGAAAGGTGACTTCAAAGACTAAAATGGGTATAAGAAGGGCACCCAAATCTACAGACTTTAGAAACACTTTTGGAACCAAGAGGAACCTCTGCCTGGAGAAGAGCTGATAGCTGAGGAAGAAGTGCTGCCCTGCCTGTGACTGTGCTTTGCGGTGCTTTCCTGCAGTGCTGCTTCTGCCAGAGTAAGAGGGCAAAGACTGGACTTTGTGTGCCTTCCATCTTGTGAAGAAATCTCCAAGGGCTTGAGTTAGAGCTTGCCTCATGTTGTTTGAAGTCTCAGGGACAGCAAAGACTTCTCTCTGCCAGCACCTGGAGTCTCTGGAGAGACTCCTGCTCTGACAAGTGGTGCCCTATCCAGTCCCTGGGCCCTTGAAAGGAAAGCTGGTGGAATCCAAGGAAATCGACTTTGGACAGACACCGCTGCTGAATCCGGTAACGCCGCCTGCACCTGACGCCGTGACCTTCGCTGGAACGCGACGCTCTTCGCAGGCCCGACGCCGCAGCAGCCCCGCTGAAGTCCGCGACTCTGTGGAAGTCGCAGCACCACGTCATGACCGACGTCGCTGGAAGTGTACGGATTCAACGTTTCGCACAGACGCCGCGATTCCCGACTTCGCGCATCAGCTTGTTTTCACTCTTCACCAAAGGTACTGTACTTGGGGGTCTACACGACTCCGTGTCCGGCGCCGCTGGTGTCGGCTTGTTTGGAACGACTCCATCACGACGCCGTATTAACATCTCATCGAAGCATTTTTGTTTCTAAGCGCTATTTTTGAGTTTAATCTTTAAAAATTCATAACTTGACTTGTGTATGTCGGATTTTTGTCGTTTTGGTCTTGTTTTGTTTAGATACATATTTCCTATTCTTCTAAACCGGTGTTGTGTCATTTTGTAGTGTTTTCATAAAGTTACTGTGTGTGTTGGTACAAATACTTTACACCTAGCGCTCTGAAGTTAAGCCTACTGCTCTGCCAAGCTACCAAGCGAGTAAGCAGGGGTTAGCTGAGGGTGATTCTCTTTTACCCTGACTAGAGTGAGGGTCCTTGCTTGAACAGGGGGTAACCTGACTGTCAACCAAAGACCCCATTTCTAACACCAAGTTTTGCTGAAATTGTTCCATCCTGTTGCTCTTTATATGACAAATTCTTTACACATTTTGAATAATGTAATAATTTCAGCAAAACTCAGTAACTTTCCAAAATACATTGTAACCTGTTGAGAGTGTGCTTTTGTCCAGAGGACAACTTTGTTTTGCATATATATATATATACATATATATATATATATATATATATATATAGAGAGAGGGAGAGAGAGAGATAGTTTCTAGGGTTTTTAACTTACCTTATGTGGTAAAGGCATGTTTTGTAAAGGCATGCATAGTAAACAAATGTGATGTATTGCCAACTGACTTATCAAAGGAAACCACTGATACTGAGGGTACATCTGTGTTTGAAGGATATCTTACCTTTGAAAACTACATAACTACTAAGAGACAGTTTACCGCATAACGAATGCTGTAAAATATAGGTAGAGAGCTATAAGTAGCCTGAGACATTGTTAAGGGACTACTTATGTGGGTGACACAATCAGTGCTGCAGGCCCACTAGTAGCATTTAAAGTACAGGCCCTGGGCACAGGAAGTGCACTTTACTAGGGACTTTCAGGTAAATTAAATATGCCAGTTGGATAAAGAGATGTAGAGAGTGAGGTCATGATATATGTGTGCAATAAAGGAATGCAGATTTTGAGGTGGCGACATATATGTACGATGAAGAGATGCAGATCAATCAATCAATCATGGATTTGTAAAGTGGGGCTAATCACCTATAGGGTCTTAAGGTGCAGATAGTGGGGTTGCAACATATGTGTTTGATAAAGAGATGCAGAGAGTGGGGTAATGATATACTGTATGTGTGAGATAATGAGATGCGGCGAGTGTGGTAATGATATATGTGTGTGATAAAAAAGATGCAGAGAGTAAAGTAATGATATATGTATGTGATAAAAAGATGCAGAGAGTAAGGTGATGATATACGTGTTTGATAAAGAGATCGCAGATACTGGGGTAGCAACATATGTGTTTTATAAAGAGATGCAGAGTGGGGTAATGATATATGTGTGTGATAAAGAGATGCACAGAGTGGGGTAATGATATGTGTGTTGATAAACAAGTGCAGAGAGTGGACTGTGTTACCCGAGTCAATGCAAGAGATTCAAAGATCAGGGCAGAGAAGCCAAGAGCACAGGAATGTACAGTGAGTGCAATACAGAAATGGAGTGAGAAGGATGGATGTTCTGTCAAATAAAATACAATGGCCCTGATTTAAGAGGGTCTAGCACCACTTTAGCGCCACCTGAGTGTATTTTTTGATGCTAAGGCGGCACTAAGGTGGCCTTCTCCCCGTGCCAGATTTATAAAGTGGCGCAATGCATGCATCATTGTATCCCTTTGCACTACATTATGCAACGGGCATAATGTATGCAAAAGGGGCATTCCCCCGTCAGGGGAGCCGAAAAAATATCGCAAAGAAATCCAAGATATTTCTTTGCGTTATTTTTTTCGGGACATTTAACGCCTGCTCAGGGCAGGTGTTAAAAGGGCGCACACCATTGTTTACAATGGGCCCCTGTGTGCTATTCAGGGTTAGCAGCAAAGATTTGGCGCTAACCCTGGACAGTACATCAATAGCGTCAAAAATGTTGACGCTATTGTTCCCTACCCTGCGCCATAGTGTGCCATATTTTACATGTGATGCACACATCATGTTTGTAGGGGGCGCTAAGGGGGGCAAGGAAACTGGCGCTGCACTGGGTGCAGCACCACTTTCCTTAAATCTGCCCCAATGTTCTATGTTGCTTAGAAGTCCTAATATGTTTCCTTTAGTCAGCTTGATAATCATCACCACAGCCTTTGCTCTTTATCCAGCATGTTGAAATTGGTCTAACATGCTCAGAATCTACCTTCTCAATTTATTTTTTTGAACAACTAGAAACTTTCATGCTGGAAAATGCAACAAAATGCAGAGACACATTTTCTCCCACAAAATGTCCTTGGTTGAACCCAGCATATACCTTATAAACGTTCAGTTCCACAGTTCTCTGTTACAACTCATTTCCTTACATTAGCCTCCATTGCATCAGAAGAAAGGGCCCCCCACAAGTCACGGGGACCTGGGTCACACCAGTGCTCAGAAGAGCACAACACTGTCTGTGCACTGTAGGTCTTATATGCGAACGTGCAGAACGTGTGCTTTCTGCATAGGCATATTCGGAAACACCATTAACACTAGAGCTTCTAAGTATCCCAAAGAGGCACTCTTTGTGGTGCAAAATGAAATGTATTAACCTACCTGTGCACTGTGAGCGGGACAACCGACTCTTGGTCTGCCGTCCAAGTTAGTTTTCGTTCTGGAAGTCAGGATATCACAAGGTTTTTGTGATTGGATTACCTGGCAGCGGTCTGGAGCTGGAAACAAGTAACCAATCGGCAGCTTCCTCCTAAACGCATCATGTTGCAATCTCTTCTCTGGAAGTGGCCTTCCAAGTTGACATTTGGCCCATTTAATACTTTATCCAAAGTCAATATTTTTACGTTTTCACTGGAAATGACCACTTTAAAGGTATTGCCGTCCTCTAGGCAATGATCTTTAATGAAGGAATTCATGTGTTATACCATAAAGAAGTCTAATGCTCTACTCGGTGCCACTAAAAACGGAAGCTTGTAATAACTGGAGAGAACAGGATCAGAATTATGGGAAAGATGTTTACTTCTCAAAGGGACGTGTCATATGAGAGTAGAGTATTGTTATTTGAATGAAATACGGAGTTTGAAAGAGTAGGGTAGTAGTGATATATGTGTGTGATAAAGAGATGCGTAGGGTGGGGTAATGATACATATGTTTGATAAAGAAATGCGGAGAGTGGGGTAATGATATATGTGTGTGATAAAGAGATGCAGAGGGTGGGGTAGTGATATATGTGTGTATTAAGAGATGCAGAGAGTGGGGTAATGATATATGTGTGTGATAAAGAGATGCAGAGAGTGGGGTAATGATATATGTGTGTGATAAAGAGATGCAGAGAGTGGAGTACCAATATATTTGTGTGTGATAAAGAGATGCGGAGAGTGGGGTAATGACGTGTGTGTGATAATGAGATGCACAGAGTGGGTGTAGGAGGCTGGCCTGGCTTATAGTGGGTACCTTATGGTACTTACACCTTGTGCCAAGTCCAGTTATTCCTTATTAGTAGATTCGTAGTGTTCTAGCAGCTTAGGCTGATAAAGGTAGCTATAGCAGAGCAGCTTAGACTGAACGTGGACCATGCAAAGCTCCTACTATACCACTTATATCACTTAGCACTATATCATAAGAAACACAATACTCAGAGTTACTAAAAATAAAGGTACTTTATTTTAGTGACAATATGCCAAAAGTATCTCAGTGGATATACTCCCTCAGGAGGTAAGTAAAATACACAAAATATACACACAAACTAAAATCAGGTAAGTAAACAGTTAGAAAAGTAGTGCAAACACTGTAGAACACAATAGAATGCAATAGGACACAATAGTCCTAGGGGCAAAACAAACCATATGCTCCAAAAGTGGAATGCGAACCACGAAGGGACCCCAGGCCTAGTGTAGTGTGTAGAAGGTCGCTGGGAGTGTAAGAAAACACTAAGGGTGTCCAAGATACCCCACCCCAAGACCCTGAAAAGTAGGAGTAGAGTTACCCTACTACCCCAGAAAGACAGTAAAGTCGAGATAGGGTGTTCTGCAAAGGCAACAACTGACTGCAAAGCAGTGAAGACGGCTTCCTGGACCTGAGGACCTGCAAAAGAAGGGGACCAAGTCCAAAAGTCACGCAAGTGTCCAGGGGGGGGCAGAAGCCCACTAAACCCCAGATGAAGGTGCAAAAGGGCTGCCTCCAGGTGGAAGAAGCTGAAGATTCTGCAACAACAGAAGGTGCCAGGAACTTCTCCTTTGGTCAGCAGATGTCCCAGAGCGTGCTGGAGGATGCAGAGTTATTTCCAGGCAGAAAGACCGCAAACAAGCCTTGCTAGCTGCAAGAGTTGCGGTTGAAGATAATGGGTGCTGCCCAGGCCCAGGAAGGACCATAAGGTCGCCCCTTGGAGGAGGAGACAGAGGGGCGCTCAGCAACAGAGAGAGCCCATGCAGCAACAGGCATCACCCACAGAAGCACTTGAACAGGCATTCAAGGAATCTGAGCACAGCGGTCATCTCAACACAACAAAAGAGGGTCCCACGAAGCCAGTGTCAACTCAGCTAGTTGAACAATGCAGGATGGAGTGCTTGGGAACTGGGCTCTGCTGTGCATGAAGGAATCCTTGCAAAAGTGCACAGAAGCCCTAGCAGCTGCAAATCACGCAGTACACAGGATTACTTTCTGGTGTGGGAAGGCAAGAACTTACATCCACCAAATTTGGACAGAAGGACCACTGGACTGTCGGGGTCACTTGGATCCAGCTCCTGTGTTCCAGGGACCACGCTCGTCAAGATGAGAGGGGACCCAGAGGACTGGTGATGCAGAAGTTTTGTGCCTGCGTTAGCAGGGGGAAGATTCTGTTAACCCACAGGAGATTTCTTTTTGGCTTCCAGTGCAGGGTGAAGGCAGACAGCCCTCAAAGCATGCACCACCAGGAAACAGTCGAGAAAGCTGTCAGGATTAGGTGCTACAATGTTGCTGGTAGTCATCTTGCTACTTTCTTGCAGTTTTACAGGCGTCCTGGAGCAGTCAGCGGTCGATCCTTGGCAGAAGTCGAAAAGGGAGATACAGAGGAACTCTGGTGAGCTCTTGCATTCGTTATCTGACGAGAAACCCACAGGAGAGACCCTAAATAGCCCTCAGAAGAGGATTGGCTACCTAATCAGATAAGAGCCTATCAGGAGGGGTCTCTGACGTCAGCTGCTGGCACTGGCCACTCAGAGGTCTCTATTGTGCCTCACACTTCTCGATTCAAGATGGCAGAGTTCTGGGACACACTGGAGGAGCTCTGGGCACCACCCCTGGGGTGGTGATGGACGGGGGAGTGGTCACTCCACTTTCCTTTGTCCAGTTTCGCACCAGAGCAGGGGCATGGGGATCCCTGAACTGGTGTAGACTGGCTTATGCAAAGAGGGCACCATCTGTGCCCTTCAAAGCATTCTCAGAGGATGGGGAGGCTACTCCTCCCCAGCCCTTAACATCTATTTCCAAAGGGAGAGGGTGTAACACCCTCTCTCAGAGGAAATCGTTTGTTCTGCCTTCCTGGGACTGGGCTGCCCAGACCCCCGGAGGGCAAAAACCTGTCTGAGGTTTGGCAGCAGCGGTAGCTGCAGAGAAAACCCCAGAGAGCTAGTTTGGCAGTACCCGGTGTCCATGCTGGAGCCCCGAGGATGTATGGGATTGGCACCCCAATACCAGATTTGGCTTGGGGGGACAATCCATGATCTTAGACATGTTACATGGCCATGTTCGGAGTTACCATTGTGAAGCTATTCATAGGTATTGACCTATATGTAGTTCACACGTGTAATGGTGTCCTTGCACTCACAAAGTCCGGGGAAATTGCCATGAACAATGTGGGGGCACCTTGGCTAGTGCCAGGGTGCCCTCACACTTAGTAACTTTGCACCTAACCTTCACTAAGTGAGGGTTAGACATATAGATGACTTATTAGTTACTTAAGTGCAGTGCAAAATGGCTGTGAAATTGCGTGGACGTTATTTCACTCAGGCTGCAGTGGCAGTCCTGTGTAAGAATTGTCTGAGCTCCATATGGGTGGAAAAAGAAATGCTGCAGCCCATAGGGATCTCCTGGAACCCCAATACCTAGGTACCATATACTAGGGAATTATAAGGGTGTTCCAGTGTGCCAATCAGAATTGGTGAAAATAGTCATTAGCCTGCAGTGACAATTTTAAAAGCAGAAAGAGCATAAACACGGAGGTTCTAGTTAGCAGAGCCTCAGTTATACAGTTGCACACCACACAGGGAACACATAGAGGCCACAAACTATGAGCACTGGGATCCTGGCTAGCAGGATCCCAGTGACACAGGCAAAAACAAACTGACACACAAGTAAAAATGGGGGTAACATGCCAGACAAGATGGTACTTTCCTACACAACCCCCCCCCCAAACGAGGGACAATAAGGCTAACCTTGCCCAGATGAGTCTTCATTGTCTAAGTGAAATATCTGGAGAGTCCATCTGCATTGGAGTGGGTACTCCCAGATCTATGTTCCACTGTATAGTCCATTCCCTGTAGGGAGATGGAACACCTCAACAATTTAGGGGTTTCACCATTCATTTGTTTTAGCCAAAGTAGAGGTTTGTGGTCTGTCTGAACAATAAAGTGAGTACCAAACAGGTGTGGTCTCAACTTTTTCAGTGCCCAGACCACAGCAAAGGCCTCCCTCTCTATGGCAGACTAACGCTTTTCTCTAGGGGTCAACCTTCTGCTGATGAAAGCAAAAGGTTGATCCTGACCCTCAGTATTAAGCTGTGATAGCACTGCCCCAACCCCCAATTCAGAAGCATCAGTCTGGACTATGAACTTTTTGGAGTAGCAAAGGTTTTTTAGGACAGGTGCAGAGCACATGGCCTGTTTGAGCTCATCAAAAGCTTTTTGACAGCTAGCTTTCCACAATACCTTTTTAGGCATCTTCTTACTCGTGAGGTCATTAAGAGGAGCTACTATGGAGCCATACTTCTTAATGAACCTCCTATAGTACCCTCTGAGGCCTAAAAAGGCTCTCACCTGGGTTTGAGTTGTAGGGGGAGCCCATTCCATAATGGTCTGGATTTTCCCCTGCAGTGGTGCAATCTGTTCCCCACCAACACGGTAGCCCAGATAAAACACTTTCCCTTGCCCTATCTGGCACTTTGAAGCCTTCATAGTGAGGCCTGCCTTTTGCAGGGCCTCCAAAACTTTCCACAGGTGGACTAGGTGATCATCCCAGGCAGAGCTAAAGACAGCTATGTCATCTAGATATGCTGCGCTAAAAGCTTCCAACTCTTGCAGAACTGTGTTCACCAACCTTTGAAAAGTGGCAGGTGCATTCTTCAGACCAAAGGGCATCACAGTAAATTGATAGTGCCCTCCAGTGGTTGAAAATGCAGTTTTGAGTTTAGCATCTTCTGATAATTTAATCTGCCAATACCCTGCAGTTAAATCCAAAGTGCTTAGATACTTGGCAGAAGACAGTGTATCTATCAGCTCATCTGCCCTGGGTATAGGGTGAGCATCTATCTTGGTTACTTGGTTGAGTCCTCTATAGTCAACACAAAACCTCATCTCTTTTACCATCCTTACTGTGAGGTTTTGGGACAAGCACCACTGGGCTAGCCCATGGGCTTTCTGAAGGCTCAATCACTCCTAAGTCTAACATTTTCTGCACCTCTTGTTTAATGCAGTCCCTGACATGGTCAGGCTGCCTATAAATCTTACTTTTGACAGGTAAACTGTCTCCAGTATTGATTGTATTCTCACACCAAATAGCGGTACCTTGTATTAGTGAGAAGAGCTCAGAAAACTGACTTAAGAGATTTACACAGTAAGGCAATCTGCAAGTATTATCCCCTCCTCTAAGCCTTCTGCTTCAGTGGTGGAGAAGAGATCAGGGAGAGGGTCACTCTCTTCTTACTGCCCTCATCAGTTGCCATGAGCAGGGTGAGATCAGCCCTGTCATAGTAGGGTTTTAGGCAGTTGACATGGAGCACCCTAAGGGGACTCCTGGCAGTGCCCAGGTCTACCAAGTAGGTGACCTCACCCTTTTTCTCAACAATGAGATGGGGTCCACTCCATTTGTCCTGGAGTGCTCTTGGGGCCACAGGCTCTAATACCCTCACCTTCTGTCCTGGGTGGTACTGGGTCAGGACAGCCTTTTGGTCATGCCATTGCTTTTGCAGCTCCTGGTTGGCCTGCAGGTTTTTACTGGCCTTTTTCATGTACTCAGCCATTCTTGATCTTAGGCCAAGTACATAGTTCACAATGTACTGTTTAGGAGATTTTAAAGGTTGTTCCCAACCCTCCTTAACAAGTGCAAGGGAACCTCTCACAGGGTGCCCAAAGAGGAGTTCAAAGGGGCTAACGGCCACTCCTTTTTGGAGTACCTCCCTGTAAGCAAAAAGGAGGCAAGGTAACCAGATATGCCATCTCCTTCTGAGTTTTTCAGGGAGTCCCATTATCATACCTTTGAGAGTTTTATTAAACCTCTCAACCAGACCATTTGTTTGTGGATCATAAGGAGTAGTGAACTTGTATGTTACACCACACTCCTTCCACATTGCTTTGAGGTATGCAGACATAAAGTTACTACCTCTGTCTGACACCACTTCCTTAGGGAAACCCACCCTGGAAAAGATTCCCAGGAGGGCTTTAGCCACTGCAGAAGCTGTAGTAGTCCCTAAGGGTATAGATTCAGGATACCTAGTGGCATGGTCCACTACCACAAGGATAAACCTATTGCCTGAAGCAGTTGAAGGGTCAAAGGGGCCAACTATGTCAACCCCTACCCTTTCAAAGGGCACCCCAACCACAGGAAGTGGAATTAAGGGGGCCTTTGGTCTGCCACCAGTCTTGCCACTGGCTTGGCAGGTCACACAAGAGCAATGAAACTCTTGTGTCCTCTGACATATGAGGCCAGTGAAACAATGGAACAAGTCAGTCCCAAGTTTTGCTCTGGCCCAAATGCCCAGCCAAAGGAATGTCATGTGCCAAGGTTAGAAGAAACTCCCTATACTGCAAAGAGATGACCAATCTCCTGGCAGCTCCAGGTTTAGGGTCCCTTGACTCAGTATGCAGGAGGTTGTCTTCCCAATACACATTATGGCTATCACTGACATCCCCATTCTGCTGTTTGACAGCTTTCTGTCTTAAACCCTCTAGTGTGGGACAGGTCTGCTGTGCCACACTCAGCTCTTCCCTAGCAGCTCCCCTGCACCCAAAAGCTCAGCAGTGTCTGCTGCCAGCTCCTCTGGTGTAGGATCTGCACAGGGAGAGGATTCCTCTTCCACAAAAGTGGAATCTTCTGGAGAGGGAGGGATAGTCGGCAAGGATTTACCCTTACTACTCCTAGCTTTTGGGAGCACTTTGTCCATTGTTCCAGGATCCAAGTTTCCCTGTCCGTTTTGGCCTGAGCCCTTTCAAAGAAAAAATATGCTCAGGAATGCCCAGCATTGCTGCATGAACCTCCAACTTCACTTCAACCCAAGCTGATGTCGCCAAATCATTGCCTAGTAAGCAATCAACAGGTAATTCGGTGACTACCACAACTTTCTTTGGACCAGTAACCCCACCCACCCCCCAGTTGAGATTCACAACAACCATGGGGTGGCTAAGTGTGTTATTGTGAGCATCAGTCACTTGGCACGGCTGACCAAGTAGGTGTTGATCAGGGTGGACCAGTTTCTCAATCACCATAGTGACACTGGCACCTGTATTTCTGTAGGCCTCACCCCTAACACAATTTATTGGGGAAGTTGCTTGTACTTACCCATACTAAGGGGGCAAGCAACCAAGGTGGTCAAGCAATACCACCATCAGAGACTAAAACAGCCTCTGGTGTAGGATCTGCACAGGGAGAGGATTCCACTTCCACAAAAGTGGAATCTTCTGGAGAGGGAGGGATAGTGGGCAAGGATTTACCCTTACTACTCCTAGCTTTTGGGAGCACTTTGTCCATTGTTCCAGGATCCAAGTTTCCCTGTCCTTTTTGGCCTGAGCCCTTTCAAAGAAAAAATATGCTCAGGAATGCCCAGCATTGCTGCATGAACCTCCAACTTCACTTCAACCCAAGCTGATGTCGCCAAATCATTGCCTAGTAAGCATTCGACAGGTAATTCGGTGACTACCACAACTTTCTTTGGACCAGTAACCCCACCCACCCCCCAGTTGAGATTCACAACAACCATGGGGTGGCTAAGTGTGTTATTGTGAGCATCAGTCACTTGGCACGGCTGACCAAGTAGGTGTTGATCAGGGTGGACCAGTTTCTCAATCACCATAGTGACACTGGCACCTGTATCTCTGTAGGCCTCACCCCCAACACAATTTATTGGGGAAGTTGCTTGTACTTACCCATATTAAGGGGACACGCAACCAAGGTGGTCAAGCAATACCACCACCAGAGACTAAAACAGCCTCTGTGGTCTCCCTGAGAAGACCAACCCCAACTACACTACCAATGGTGAGCCCAGCTACACCCTTAGATTGGCTATTTGTAGTAGACTTCCCACCACCACTGCTATTACTAGGTGCACTAGAGGTTGCAGTTGGGGTTGTGGTAGTGGGAGCCTTGGTATTTTTCTTTGGACAAGTGGAATCACTTGCCCAATGGCCTTTTACTTTACATAAATAAGACCATGCTTCTTTTGATTGTGGGAAGAGGATTTGGACCCACCACCCCCAGAGGATTTTTGTGGGCCTGATGAATACTCAGAATGCTTTTTATCTTTGTCCCCACCCTTGTCATTTTCTCTGGCAGCTGATCAGGGGTATGGCATCCAGTCATGGATTATGACACCTATTGGCAACCCAAGTAGTGCTGCAGAGCGTGCCTACAACGACGCCCATAGGAGGACACGCAGCATTGTCGAGAGGTCCTTCGGCATCCTCAAGTCAAGGTTCCAGTGCCTCGACATCACTGGTGGTAGCCCCCTATATTCCCCGGAGATGGTCTGTAGGATCATCCTAACATGTGGAATATTGCACAACATTTGCATCAAAAGAAACTTTCCCCTCCTGGAACCAGAGCCACACATGCCTGAAGAGGAGGAAGAGGAGGATGCTGGCCTGCAACAGGAAGGGGAACTACAGAACACGGCCGCTGGTATACGCAGGCGGCAACAGATAGTCAACAATTTATTTTGAATATGATCACCTTCACCACTTTAGTTAACAAATTTAAATAAACACCTATTCTAATCATCATATCATGGTCTGGCTATTCCTTATTGCACACCTTCATCTCTACTTATCAGAACAAGAGTGTTGCCTCATGGAGCATTGCCAAGATACTAAGTAGGATACAGAACATCCCAAAGCTAATGTGATGCCTAACATACAATGGTCACATACACACACACTCTTAATGACATATATCATGTACATTTCTCCTTTGAAGGCCAATAGCAGAGGACCACAACTATTTCACACATACATGTTGAAATCAAGGTCCAACGCAGCATATGGCACACAACTAAGACACCATCACTCAATAAGGGGAAAACAAGCCTCATACATGAGGCAGTCAATGTGCTTTGGCATCAGTAACAGGAATGCCTGACCAGACCCTTGACAGCAGTAAGTCCAACTGCATCCAATATTTGCAAGGAATATCTGTGACCAGAGTCCCATAGAAGCAGAACAGAGACAGCACAAGTGCCACACATATGAGCAGCATTGCACACATGACATTCCATGTACATGTCAGCCCATTTCCTAACTCCTGACACACCCATGCACCTGGTCACAACCCACCTGTGGAAGAGGTCCCTGGAATACTAAGATGTGTACCCTGATATTCCCTCCTCTACACACTCAGACCAACATTAGCAAACCAGAGTGCTACACCCTTTCCTATGGTATGCCATTGTCATAGAACATCTGACTGCAAGGACGTCAGGTCAATTTATACACTGTCTTCTAGTTTCAAAGCCTTGTTAGCACATGTAGATTGCTTTCCCTGTGAAAATGTCTGTTGGCCCTTAGAATGCAAGTCTCACCTACAGGACTGTTGAGAAACAGATGCAGCCCACACCTGTGATCACCTCCATGCACACCATCCATTTCAAAAAGCACTGCCCCTGCTGATGCCTGGAACAGCATAGGAGTTGCCATTATGTCAAATACACCGTTAAGCATTAATACTAATTAACCCGTGTAACACAGCCGCTGGGTTCATTTGTCACCTTCAAAAACACAGGACATACAGTTTTACATGTCAACTGTCTAGTTTGTCCTCCAAACAGTCTTAGTCAGACCACTGATTATGTAACTTGTCAAGTAGCTGGATCCTGAATCACCTTGAATTCTGTCAGCCTGACTGGCAACTGTCTGTGCGTCACCCTAAAGTATCCCTGTGTCTACATATGTACCACACTTGCGTTAGCAAACCTCTCATTCATCAGGGGGTATTGGGCATGGGCTTCTTCAATGCATACACAAATACATTGTATAGCATCATCTGCCTTTTAACTGTACCATTTGAGTTACATCCTCTTGGAAAAGCAAAATTAATGTCCCATCCCTTGTCTGGGTTGCATTTATGCATGAATGACAAAGTGTGACAGTGTCCCAGGGCCGTAGGCAGGGATTGGGTACGGGGCATTCAGTACAACCAGCAACCTCTGATAATGTCCATGAATAATACACAAATGTCAGGACCATGACAGTTCACACACAGAATCACAGTGCGCACAACATAGTGATGGGCCGTGTGTGGTGAATAGCTGCGAGAATAATCAGCACAGAGGCTATGATGTTCCCAGATGCAGTGGGAAGTGCAGAGGCCAACCTGTGTACAAATGTTGTAATGACACCTGCCAGAACATGACACCTGAGACATTATCTCACTCAGCACACCAAGGTTGCCCTGTTGACTGTCTCATTACACGTCTTTAGTGACAAGGTGGGACCATCCACATGTTGGTTCACATGTCCACATCCACTTTACTCATATTGATCAACAAAGGATACTCAGTAGATACAGGCATAGCTGCCACTGACTCATGATGAGTCCTGGACCGAACTGTGACAAATTACACCCCAAAAAATATACAGGATCATCATTGGACCACACACATGAACAAGACACCTATGTGCAATTGATCACTGGAAATAAGTGGACACGTGCTGTCTTGTATGCTGGTCCACCACAGCCACTTGATAGTTGGGGCTCACTTCTATGGCCTCAACTGTGGTGTCATCATACATTTGAGATCCACCCTTGTCTGTCTGTGCAAACAACATGGTACCCACTTCCTCAATGCATGTGTATGACTCACTGTGGGATTCACCAAGTAGTGCCTAGGAAGCTCTTACCAATACTATAGGACATAGGATGTAGAAAATGTGGACCATTGACACGAACAAGCGTCTGCCATCCATCTGGTGCATGCTATGTCACATGTGGTGTCTACGTGACCCTAAAACTTGGAAGTCCACTTTACGGGTGTTTTTACATGTATGACTAACACATGCCCTCGCTCATTTCCAATATGACTTGCATCTAAGGATTGGACACATGGACGTCACATTCATACAAGCATATGTACAAATATGCTTTATGTGATACACACACACTTGGTCAACAAATACATTAGTTGCCAAAGCACACAATTTGAGCCAAAGGCATTTAGGTATTGTACATATGTGCGTCACATTGCTATCTTCTCCTTATGCCAAACATGCACAATTTGTGCAACACATATATGTAGACCACACTTATGACCAACTATTGCGTCAGCCAACGGTAAAAATACTGTGAAGAGAGTAGCCGATCATGGTCCACTGCAGTATGATGTCACACATGTGAACATACACCATCAACACCATACTGTCTTCAATCAGCCTATCTCTGATGTGTCCCAAATTTAACATAACCAAAAAACAAGTAAAAATGCCCAAAACCAGTTAATGCACTGTAATTTTGACGGCCCTTATTGTTATGCGTCATTTTTTGACTACCAAAACTGTATTTGCGTCCTTATATTTATGCACAGGAGTGAAATTTAGCATCCATATATTTGAACAGTCCATTTACTATTATGTGGATGCAGGTTAATTTTCACTTCTGTGCGTCAAAACAAATGACGCAAATACAGTTTTGGTAAACAAAAAATTACGCATAACACGAAAAAGGCAGGACTTTCATACAGGAAGTGATGTAATAGGATATCCTGTTTACAGATCATGTACAGTGGTTGTACTTTCACTTTCACTTTGCGGTCTATGATCCTTCTAGACTGTGTGGCTGTGTAGAGAGTGTTGTCCTGAGATTTTGTGCTGTTTTCTTCCTGTGTGCTATCTGTATTGTCAATTTGTGAAATAAATATTGTTGCTTTATACTGTACTACTGTGTTTTGTCTACATTTGTCCATTTATCTTGGGTTTTTGTTGTTTGTGGGAGTCTGTTGTGGGTAGTGTTAGTTTGGGGATAGTTGGGCTCTTTTAGTGTTTAGGTTTACTTTTTATCTGTCTTTGTACCCCTACTTTCCCCCTTTTCCCCTTTTTATTTCTTTTACCCCTACTCCTTTCACTTCCAAGTATGTCTGGTAGGCCACGTCTTGGTAGGATGGGGGAAGAGGAGTTGGGGGGGGGGTTCATCTGGCTTGTGACGCATTTTTTGCCGCTCATGATCCAGGCAGGGTGATACAGGGGTATCCAACAGAGGCGCGCAGAATCCGGTGTGAAAATGTGCTGCATCACCTGCAGCGTGTGTATGCCAGCCAGAGGAGTGACTACTAGCTGAAGCACCGGTGGGCTGACCTCATCAGCAGGGAGCAGGATCTCTTGGACCACCTGGGAATCATGATTGGTGGCACTGTTGGTGAGTACGAATCATGTTAATCTGCATGATTAAATGCTCTGTAGTGACATAAGGGGATTAGTACAATGTGTGCCAGGTAACTTGCTGACTGTGTGTAATGCTGGGTAAATATAAAGGGATCATTGATGAACTATGGCAAGGATCACAATTGCTAGCTGTCAGGTAGCACATGCTCAGCAAACTTACAGGTTACTTTTCCATGAAGGAAATTGGTTCGGCCTTTTTGTCAGAAAAGCTAACAAAATAGGAGCAAATCATGTATATAGGGTACTATTGACAGAGAAGTACAGATGTACCAACATTTAGGCCAACTTTGTTGACGCTATTGCTAGACTGACTTTAGAATCACTACATGATGCAGAAAATGAGTGCTGGCTTCACGTCAATTGATAATAGCAAAGTGGCTCAGACATATGTCTCATGTCAGTCTGGTGAGTGTGGAAGGAAAGCCTTCATGGAGGTACTATGAATGTGTGGGATTATTGTGTTTCTTGATCTTTTGGATACATATCAGTTCTGGATTTGAAAACATCGTGAAAAGCTGTAAGGTGCCCTCAGCTAACATCTTAGAATGTTTGTTGGAGTTAGTTGTGCCACAATCCAAATATGGATGGCAGTCCAAGTGTATGCACATGGCTTCACATCTCCATGGTTGGTGCAAATCACCATTGCTGGGCCACATCAATTGAATAAACTGTAACAACAGGATGTTACAAAAGTCCCTGCCCCTCCCTCTGTACATTGGACCTATGTGTAATAAATGTGTGATGGCCACAAGACATGTTTGACTGGTAATGCAGTCCTCAAGTAACCAGGCTTTGGATGTCTCTCTTGGATGCACATGATGAGACAATCACACTCCATATTTTTTACTGCTCACCAATTACGGGGCATATTTGCAACCACATGATAGTTATGGCCAATGTATGTGTGCATCATGTATCATGTAGGGATTGTAGGTCATTCCTGTAGGCCCCACTGTGAGTACAGGGGTTATTCATGTGGATTGCACTTGTATCGCCAAGAGTCGCACTGGAAGTCAGCCCCAATTTAGTCAGCCTCTCAGACCCTCATTCTCTAAGATTGGTACGGCAAATTGCTTTCCAATAGACATCTGCTTCCCTATTTACCTACGTAATTTTGAAACAGTAGGTAGAACCTCCTAGCATCATGTACTTCCATATGTAGTGCTACAAGTATGTGGAACTTGAGTGCAATGGCCTAGGTGTGCATGCAATTCATGATCATGGGTGTTCTATCAACTCTGTCTGATGTAAGTCAGGCCTCACTGGAAGTATATGTTGTGTACCAAGTTCTGAATTTCCTGACATGTCTGACCCTATGAGTGCTCTAGGGTTTGCTGACTCCTAATTGTAGATAGACCTTACCTGTGGTGTGTCTGTAGAGACAAACATGTGTGGAGTTTTCTATACACTCCTCGGTGCACATGTTGTTGGCAAATTATAGTTGTTTATCCACCCCCCCCCAAACACGGGCATGGGTTTGTGAATGGGGTACCCAGTACTGATGCTACCAGTATGTTACACATACATGTGAATAAGTGACGGTTTGGTTGCAACCTAGTATACACACTCAGGTTTGGCACTTGGTACTATACTGGCAAGTCCAGTTACAACTTGCAGACCATGTGGCTTTAGTTTTGCTTTCCGTACACTGACATTTGTAGCCCAAGTCTTGGCGGAGGATATGCAGCATGATTCTTAGCTGATAACTGCCAGAACTCAGATTGCAAGTCAAAGCCAGTTGTTACCCATCTTGTAGGTTATGGATGTGCTATGTGTGATGTGACCTTTGTAGTATGGCCTGCCATGTACTTCCTCAGGGACATTCAATAATCTGTATTGTGATATGAGCTGTTACAAGTACAGTAGATGTAATGTCTGATAAACTTGCTGTGCCATTTCACACAATGCAGTTACTAATGTAGAATATCTGCATTTGTCTTCACAGCTGCTAACATGACTCCAGACCAGGTCCATGAATTTCAGCGCCGGGCCATGTGATATCAGAACATCCTGCTGGTGGAGTCGGGGTTCCGGAGGATGGCCCGGCGATATTGCCATGAACGGGCCTCCGGGGCATGGAGAGCCTTCCCACAGGGTGGGCCTACTTTGCCCACCACAGCCACCACCAGCACAACCGCCAATCCGAGCCAGGTGGCCTCACCTACAGCTGCCACTGTTGGTCCGACATCTGCTGGACTTCCAGGCCCCAGCATTGCCACTGGTGCAGGACAGCTCACTAGGCCTGGCACCACAACCACACAGACCTCCTCCAACGGTATCCAGACTGCCACTGCTCCATCTGTTGACCATGCAGCCTTCAACCATATGGATCGTAAGATGGACAAAGTGCTGTGCAAGTTGAGCCACCTGAGCCGGGATGTGCAGCACATTAACCAGCGTGTTAAGTCCCTTAAGAGGACCCTCTGGAGGGCCAACCTCTAGACTTTTTGCTATGGACATGATTCCCTCCCCTCCCTCCTCTTTCCTTGTTCTTATAGTTAGTGGGCTTAGGGGGTCATTCTGACCGCGGCGGACGGCGGTCGCCGCCCGCCAAGCGGTTCCCGCTGAAAGACCGCTCCGCGGTCAAAAGACCGCGGCGGTCATTCTGGCTTTCCCACTGGGCCGGCGGGCGACCGCCGAAAGTCAGCCCGCCAGCCCAGCGGGAAACACCCTTCCCACGAGGACGCCGGCTCAGAATGGAGCCGGCGGAGTGGGAAGGTGCGACGGGTGCAGTTGCACCCGTCGCAAATTTCAGTGCCTGCAAAGCAGACACTGAAATTCTTCATGGGGCCCTCTTACGGGGGCCCCTGCAGTGCCCTTGCCATTGGCATGGGCACTGCAGGGGCCCCCAGGGGCCCCGCGGCACCCCCTACTGCCATCCTGTTCCTGGCGGGAGAACCGCCAGGAACCCGATGGCGGTAGGGGGTGTCAGAATCCCCATGGCGGCGGAGCGCGCTCCGCCGCCATGGAGGATTCTCAAGGGCAGCGGGAAGTCGGCGGTACACCGCCGACTTTCCGTTTCTGGACGCGGCTGAACCGCCGCGGTCAGAATGCCCAGCGGTGCACCGCCAGCCTGTTGGCGGTGCTACCGCCGACCTCCGCCATGGCGGTAATTACCGCCAGGGTCAGAATGACCCCCTTAGTGTTAGGTTAGTGTAGGCTGTTAGTTTAGTTAGTGTTAGTGGGTGGGGGGTCCTGCTTCTTTCTATTTTTACTTATTACATGTGTGGGTGAGTGGGTGGGGGGCTATGTTGGGGTTCTTGTGTGTTTAAAAAAAAAAAATCCTAAAAAAACCAACAAAATATATATTTGTATAGGATAGTATAGTATGTGTTTAGGTTAGTATGTGTTGCCCTCCATGTGTCCCGTCTCATAAGGGGGTGGGAGGTAGATGTTTAGAAATTTTCGTTACATGTGATAAGTAAGTGTAGCTTAGGTTAGTTAGGGACAGTTGTGGGTAATGAGTAGTCAGGGTAGATTAGGGTAGGTAAGATTTTTCCCTCAGTTTCATCATCTGTGATTAGCATTTAATAAATATTTGGTTAACCCTTAATTGTATGTGCTGAATGGTACTTGATCGTGGGTTTGGATTCAGTGTACATCAATTTTGAACTATAACATCTGTGTCCTATGCTACAAACAAATCCCAACTGAGCTGTACGATTGGCAGCTAGCCCAGAGCTACCTTGCAAAGTGTCGACCCTACGTTGCAACCACCAATCACAGTTAATATGGATCCCAATGTGTTTCTGTTGATAAGTGTGTTCTGAAAGTCACAAACAGTGCTTCCAGACTTGGTATTGGGGAAACAGTTTTAGTTCTGACTGCAGTGTGATGATCATGCACACCCTTATAAGATGAGTTATCATTGGCAATCTTGTATTCTTGTCTTCATGACCCTCATACATAATTTGTGACACAGTTCGGCATGATTACCTATTTGTATGTTAACTCAGACACCTTCATTTATGCAGTTTTTTTAGTGTTTACTTAGATTAGTATGGCATGTTTATTGTGTTATTTTTACATGTTGACAACATTTTGCGGCCACTATTTGATGACTTAGTTATCCCCTGAGGAAGCATTCTTCTGTCCAACACAGCATGGTGGTGTATGGTTTCTCACTTCATCAGATTTGTCCCTCAGGATGGGCAGAGTATGATGCAATCATGGGCACTGTGCAGAATTCTCTGACTACATATTATCTGGACGGTTGTATTGACAAGCTACGTAATTTGACAGTAGGCACATTTCAATTATCTACTTCACAGTTGATATGTCACATTACCCAGAGACAGATTTGTTGTGTATTTGCTATTTATTGAAACGTGCTGTAGTGCTATCTGTGCATTGTCCATGATTGTGAGTCCATTATAGTGACATCTTACATTGTAATCCAACACAAGGGGTCACGGAAATGTTTTTGACATGCTGGGGTTGATGTTTCAGACAGTGCAGAGGGACAGGATTTGGCAATGAGTAGGAGAGAGACAATCACTGGGCTGGGTGACAAGATATACAGTGGTTTGCAGAACAGTGCTTGAGTAAAGTTGTTGCAAGACTGGCAAGTTACAAAGCACAGGACCTTGGTAAATGTAGGCCATGTGGCAGGGACTAGTGCATCCAGGTCATTTTCCTTGTGAATGTGATCTGTTTCATGTCTTCTTCTTCTGATGTGTGTGTTGCCTGCTCTGTCCTTGTTGTTGTTGGTTGTGAAGGGGCAGCACACACCTCAGTGTTAGAAGACGTGGAGTCAGACATCCCGGTCGCTGCTCCCTTTGAAGGTCTTAAGGGCAGTACTGCAGCAAGGAGGGTCTGCTGGTTCTTGAGAATAGCAGCCACATCACGATGGTAGGCAGCCAGGTCGGCCCTGAGGGAGTCATGATTGCATTCGTGCATGCAGTGGAAGGTTTGGGGTGAGAGGTGTTGCGGCAACTCCCTTACTGCAGTGGAGAATTCCTTGACAGTTTCTTGTAGTCCTTGCAATATGGATGTTAGGGCTTGCATAGCTGCTGCCTGATCTGTAGATGACATCATGCACGAACGCATCCCCTCAAGGCTGGCTGCCATAGTTTGCATCCCCACCTGCACCTCCTTGGCCAGCTCCCGCTGTACTCCAACTACAGTTCTCTCAAAGCTGGTGCCAGTGTCGTCTGAGTCCTCAGCTGTATTGGAGCTGGCAGGTCTTACAATTGGGGTGGTGGGTGGATCCTCTGCGATGGCTGCTTGTTCTGTGCTCCTCCTTGTGACTGAAGGTGGGGTCTGGAGGGTGTCAAGGACCTTTTGGATAGTCTCCTGGGGAATGTTTATCGGCTCGTCATCCATGTCATCAGGAAAATCTGGGACAGGCATACCGGCAGGAGATCCTTCTTCCTCTGCAATGAAACAGGGTACAATTAGTGTGTCTGTGTTGTGGCAATTTTGATGTGACGTGCCTACCTTTTGATGAATTCACTTTGTGATCTTGTTTTGTGTTAATTTCTCCAGTCCTTCAGATGAGCATTCTTCCAGGCCTATGGCCCACCTGTGTGTCACATGTATGTTATTGAGTTATCAGACTTGTCAGCCTCATTGCCTCTAGGTGTTGGTTTATGCCAAATAGAGAATTGCCACCTTCTTTTCCTACTTCTTTTCCTACTCTAGCCTCCGTCTACATCCATTCTCATGTTGAGACCTTTCACTGGCTGTGGGTGTACTGATGGCCCTGGCAGCACACTTAACAATCTGGACCTGCCCCAATCTCTGATCTTTCACATCCACTTAAATGTAATTGACATGTGGCATATCCTATGCATGGCAATGTTATGATCCGATATGGATGTTGACATTGGTAACGTGTCCTGCTGATGTTGGGGAATGTGTGTTACATTGGATTGCCCTGATAATCGTATCAGTGTCCTATTTCCTCCTCTGACTGTGCAGGTGTATTTCAGTGACCAGTTATATGTGTCACCCCCTCAATGCTGTTGTCTGAGCAGTATGACATTTGGGGTGTTGCATTGTTACCCAGGCACAGGATGGACCCTGACATATGCAGCATGGGTGTGTCCTTAGTGCTGTGTAGCTCCTATTATTGTTTGCATTGGCTGATGTTTGCGACAACTATGGGCATTGACGTTTGACAGTACTGTCTTGTTTCTGGGGATTGTTGAAGTTGTCATCCTCACCCCCTAATTTAGGTGTGTATGATCCATGGGGAGGTTACTGCCATTGGCTACTTGAGCTGCACACAGAGCAGAGGTGGTAGTGGCAATTGTTGTCGCAGTTACATTCCAGTTGTCGGTATGGTTAGAGGTTGTTAATAGGGCCCTAGTTAATGTAGGGGGTATGGTGGCTGACGTGTGCCGGGATGTCAGTTTGACGTTGTGGCCTACCCTCCTGGCGTGGCTTTCCCTTTGCTCCATCGTTGGCATAACAGCATGCCCCCATGGGACTGTTGTTGGTGTTGTGTAATGGTGTGCCCCAGGTCTTCTTAGAACGGGCCATGCCCCCATGCCGTGCCCCTTTACCCATGCCACTCCATGTATTAGATGACTTCCATGCATTTAGTGGTCGGTATCCCACCCCCACTCACAGTTGACATTAGTGCATTTTAGTTTCCCATGCGACTTACCCTGCATGTGCTTTGTCTCCTGGTAGTCTGCGCTGTCCTGTCCTTGAATCCCTGTGACGATCTCCTCAGGGATGACGGCTGCGACCATCTCCTCCATGTGGTCCAGGGCCTCCTGGTGTGCTGGACTCCCCCCTCCAGTGCTGCCTTCCTGTTCCTGGCCATCTTTTCCTTGGTCCTGCGCTTGCAGTCATGCCAGCGTTTCTTGCACTCAATGCCTGTTCTGCGTACTTCAGCCACACTGTTAATCTTGTCGACAATGTGTTGCCATATAGCCTCTCTCCTACTGATTGGCAACTTTGATGTGACAAACAGTTGGTGCTGGTGTTCCGTCACCTCTTTCACTAGAATTTACTGCTCCTCTGCACTAAAGCGACACATTCTTTTTTTCTTAAAAGTGTCCTGGTTCTTGTGTGGGTCCTCCTGGCTGATTCCTGGTCTGCTGTCTTCTTCCTGGTGTCTGTAGTGGCATCTGGGATCCATTTTGGCTCTCCTCTGGTGTAATGGCGGTGTTCGTGTTTTTTTTTTACGCTATTGCGTCAAAAATCGGCGCATATCCAGTGTGCGGGTCGTAAATCGACCCACAGTCATTTGTGCCGCGTTAACGTTGTTTTGCTTTACGACTTGACGCTGCGGTGTGCGTCAAAAATAATGACTCCCACCTGTGGTTTGCACCGACGTGCGTCAAAGTATAAAAATGATGCCCGCAAATGCGCACCAAAATGGCGTTAGCCGGCGGTCAAATAGTATAAATATGGGCCTTAGTAATTTTTTCAAGGTGAAAATCCTTCGGCCAGGGTAAACCTGGATCTTGATCCGCCACAGCTATTATGACCCACATCCCGAAATCCGACAAAATTCAGACACCCACACAAGTCCGCCACACCGAAGGTCAGTGATAAACTGGCAAAAACAAAACCTCCACCGTCATGCCAACAGAAATACGCCCATGCTATCATGACCCACGAATCCACGCGGCGGTCTTTCAACCACGGTATTCCATTGGCGGTGCACACCGCCGCGCTCAAAATACACACACATCTCCAAAACACCACCACATTGGACAATTTGAAAGACACACACCTGATACACATACACACACCACTCCCACACACTCAATACTATATAAAACACACACCCACATCACCCACAAACCCCTACGACCAAAAAATCTGGAAGAAGGCCAGAGAGAGACACCACCATCCACAAACTAGCATCCACAGGCACTCAACACCATCACCCACACTACTTTCACGCACAAATCACCACACACCACTACATATCACCACACTTATCACCACATACACCACCCCACACATCACCTACACCACCCCATGGCACGAAAAAGACACCCCAGGTTCTCGGAGGAGGAGCTCAGGGTCATGGTGGAGGAAATCGTCCGGGTAGAGCCACAGCTATTTGGATCCCAGGTGCAGCACACCTCCATAGCTAGGAAGATGGAGCTATGGCAAAGAATAGTCGACAGGGTCAACGCAGTGGGACAGCACCCAAGAAATAGGGACGACATCAGGAAGAAGTGGAACGACCTACGGGGCAAGGTGCGTTCCGTGGTCTCCAGACACAACATCGCAGTACAGCGGACTGGCGGCAGACCCCCACCTCCTCCCCCACAACTATCAACATGGGAGGAGCAGGTCTTGACTATTCTGCATCCTGAGGGCATCGCAGGAGTCGGTGGAGGAATGGACTCTGGTAAGTCAAATCTTAACTATCATATCCCCCACCCTACCTGCATGCTATCACAGACCCCCACCCTCACCCCCTCCCCTATCACTCCAACTCCTCACATATATACTAATAACACAAGCCACCCATCCCAACACCAAGCCCTGCATGACACAACAAAGCATGGACACCCCTCACTAAAGCATGCCCACTGCACATACCCATAACACCCCCCACAACCATCCTCACACAAGCCCCCACACAGGAGTGCTAGCACTGGGGTACACGGTCACCCACCCATTGCACACCATGACACACACAGATGCAATAATCATACTTTTACACCCCTGCAGGACCACTACCCAACATCACCAGACAGGAGGGTCCAGACATCTCCACCCCAACCACAGAACAGGCCCACAGTGATGACAGCAGCTCTGTAAAACTGGATCCAGATGACCAGCCCAGACCTTCGTGGGCCTCGGGACAGTCGGTTCCCCACACCCAGTCACAGGCCACCACAGAGCTTCCACCCTCTGGTAACACCAGCACAGCACCCACAGTGGGCCCATACCTCGGTACCCAGGACACGTCAATCAGCTGTGTGTCCACCACTACAGGGAACCCAGGATAACCCACCACCCCAACAACAACAGGGACCTGGGGGCAGTGGTAGTGGGCACACGGTCCAGGGGACGGAGGCCCAGGAACACAGGGGAACTGGGAGGGCTGCTGTGCGACAGGGGGCGGACAGGCCTAGGGAACCCACTCTCCACGAGGCCCTCTCCTCCATCATGGTAGCATACCACCACTCCTAGGAGACAATGGCAACGGTACTGGCCAAGATTCAGGAGACCCAGCGGCTGCAGGAGGAACAGTATTTGGGGTTCAGGGAGGAACTCAGAACCATCAGTACCGCCCTAGGCACCATTGTAGGGGTGCTGAAGGAGATACTTAACACCATGAGGGACACTGTGGCACTCCAAGGGGCCCCTGACACTAGCATGGACGAAGAACTGCCCACCACCTCCGCCGGCGCTAGTGGACAGGAGGCACCGCCACAGGACCACCACACCAGCACCCCACCCCCTGCAGACGGAGAACCACCCCACAAACAGTCCCTGAGATCCAGGAACAAGACAGAGCACGATGCCAAGACCCCCGTCAAGAAATGAGACCACCCTGATTGTCATCCAACTGTCCCACTTTGTAACCCTGTCCATATTGGAACTGCCCCAGCTCCACTTCCTATGCCCATATGGGCAATGCACCTGTGAGACTAATAGACTGGACTCTGCCATGGACATTCCTCCACCATCACCCCTCACCATTTTACAACCCCCCTCCAATATTGAGCACTGCAATAAACACCCTTGAAGCACAAAACAATCTGGAGTCAGTCTGTGATTTTGAAAATGTGTATTAGCAATGACAGTGACAAAATGCATTCTCAAATGTAATGTCAACATACCTATGTCACACATCTCAAGTCCATGAGGAATCTAAGCAGATGACACACGTTGGAAACCACACCTGTGAAACGGTAAGGGAAATGTACAACTCAGTTACCATACACTGGTTGAAATCGACAGACAGGATAGAGGTAGAAGTGTGAAAGTACTTGAAGTAGGCAGGAATGTGTTCTAACCTGTGTGTCACTGGAAATATTGCTGGATAAATGAGTCCCTGTTGTCAATGTCTTCTTCCTCTTCTTCCTCCTCATCACTGTCCACAGGCTCCACAGCTGCCACAACACCGTCATCTGGACCATCCTCCTGCAGAAAAGGCACCTGTCGTCGCAAAGCCAAATTGTGAATCATACAGCAGGCCACAATGATCTGGCACACCTTCCTTGGTGAGTAGAATAGGGAACCACCTGTCATATGGAGGCACCTGAACCTGGCCTTCAGGAGGCCGAAGGTGCGTTCGATCACCCTCCTAGTTCGCCCATGGGCCTCATTGTAGCGTTCCTCTGCCCTGGTCCTGGGATTCCTCACTGGGGTCAGTAGCCATGACAGGTTGGGGTAACCAGAGTCCCCTAATAGCCACACCTGGTGCCTCTGGAGTTGACCCATCACATAAGTGATGCTGCTATTCCGCAGGATGTAGGCGTCATGCACAGAGCCAGGGAACATAGCATTTACCTGGGAGATGTACTGGTCTGCCAAACATACCATCTGTACATTCATGGAATGATAACTCTTTCGGTTCCTGTACACCTGTTCACTCCTGTGGGGGGGGGACCAGAGCTACATGGGGCCCATCAATGGCACCTATGATGTTGGGGATATGTCCAAGGGCATAGAAGTCACCTTTAACTGTAGGCAAATCCTCCACCTGAGGGAAAACGATGTAGCTCCGCATGTGTTTCAGCAGGGGAGACAACAATCTGGAAAACACGTTGGAAAACATAGACTGGGACATCCCTGATGCCATGGCCACTGTTGTTTGAAATGACCCACTTGCAAGGAAATGGAGTACTGATAGCACCTGCACTTGAGGGGGGATCCCTGTGGGATGGCGGATTGCTGACATTAGGTCTGGCTCCAACTGGGTACACAGTTCCTGGATTGTGGCACGGTCAAACCTGTAGGTGGTGATCAAATGTCGCTCCTCCATTGTCAACAAGTCCACCAGCGGTCGGTACACCGGAGGATTCCGCCATCTCCTCACATGTCCCAGCAGACGGTGTACCACAGTCTACAGAGAACACAATTCATACACAGAATCTGGCCTGTATTTGTGTTGTGCGACAAGGCCTAGGTCTGTGTGACGCAGTTGTGAATCAGGCCATGTGGGCCCCTGAAATGGCGGCTGCCTGACCTCTAAAGTGGGACAATGGGATGTGAGGTAACTGCGCTGGCGTTCTACATCGTCGCAGTAGGCGGTCGAAGACCGCAGCGCAATGCTGCATTGGTTAACATTGGACCCTATGGGTCCCAGGAGCCAATGACGATGTACGCCGGCGGTGATGGCACGCACCGCCAAAGACGTGACCACCGCGGACGTGACCGCCATTTTCTAGCTGTTCAATCACTCGATACCTGATTTTCAACAGGAGATGACCTACACTGCAAGTGCTGCTATGACCTCGGTCTGGAAGAGACAATGGCTCATGCGTCTGGGGAAAGGGCCCCTGCCTTCACTGCAGAGGAGTTGGAGAATTTCGTGGACGGGGTCCTCCCCCAGTACACACTACCCTACGGTCCTCCAGACCAACAGGTAAGTACACAGGGAGCACGTTGTATGGGCTATGCCTGTGTGGAGAGGGCTGGTTGTAAGAATTAAGGGGGCACAGTTCTGCGTGCATGAAGGACTGTGAATGCATGTGCCACATGGCAAGGCTAGGGATGTGGGCCACTCACTTCGACTGTGCAGTTGGTAATGACTTCTCTTCTTCCCCTGTACATTTCATGTAGGTCAGCACCCACCATAAGAAGGATATTTGGCGTGCCATCGCCAAGGGCGTCCGGACCCTGGGGGTCCACCACAGATGGAGCACCCACTGCCGGAAAAGATGGGAGGACATTCGCCGCTGGAGCAAGAAGACGGCAGAGGCTCAGCTGGGGATGGCCTCCCAACGTGGGAGGGGTGCCCGTCTAAACATGACCCGCTTGATGTTCCGGATCCTGGCGGTGGCCTACCCTGAGTTGGATGGGCACTTGAGGGCATCACAGCAGACACAAGGGGGTGAGTACAACATCATTCAGCGGACTTTGCGTGCAGTGAAGGTGTCTGGGTGGGGGAGGAGGGCTGTGGGTTTCCCTAGGCCAGGGCGAGTTCCGTAGGCTAGGCCCCTCCGTAATGCCAGCCATGTGGCACCCCACCCCACCTCTGTAGAGTTTCAAGTACAGGTATACATGCCCCTGTGTCATCTATGTGTGCAGATGTCGACCATAGCCATGTAGGACATATCCCAGGAATTGCATCTGTAGAGACCAACAGCGTGGCATAGTGCAGGGGGCTGCTGTGTCCGTATTGTCCGCCAACGGTAGCAGTAAGCCATGCACTCAACCTGTCTTTCTTCTGTCGTCGTCCCCCTTTTTGTGGTCTCCCTGTTCTTGTGTGCATCAGCATCCTCAGGCGGAGGTACAGTGGCACCGGAGCACAAGGGAGCTGCATCCCACATGGCCATGGAGGGCCACACCACGGACTCGGAATACACCAGTGGGACGGAGGGCGAGGGGAGCTTCACGGCGGTCACAGGATCTGCAACCAGCGACACGGACTCGTCCTCCGATGGGAGATCCCTTGTGGTGGCGGCAAAATCTGTGCCCCCCACTTCAGCAGGTACAGCCGCCACCCCCCCTACCAGCACCACCCTCCCAGCAGCCCCTCAGCCTTCACCCCGTGCCCGCTCACCCAGGAGGGTGGGCATCACCTTCGCCCCAGGCACCTCAGCCCCTGCCCCCTGTCACCTTTGCTGCCCTCAGTGAGGAGGCCATTGACCTCCTCAGGTCACTCACTGTTGGGCAGTCTACCATTTTGAATGCCATCCAGGGTGTAGAAAGGGAATTGCAACACACAAATGCATTCCTGGAGGGCATTCATTCTGGTCAGGCTGCCCTTCATCGAACCCTGCACACTCTGGCCTCAGCACTGATGGCAGCCATTGTCCCTGTCTCTAGCTTCCCCCCTCCAACTTCCTCCACCCAGACCCAATCCCCTGTACCCCAGCCTATCTCAAGCACACCATCAGACCAGCATGCACACATGTCAACACACAAGGGAAGCTCAGGCAAACATAAGCACCACACATCCCACAGGCACTCACACAAGCATCACACACATACAGACACACCAACATCCACTGCCTCCACTGTGTCCCCCTCCTCGTCGTCTCCCTCCTCCTTCCCAGTCTCGTCTACACTCTCACCTGCATGCACTACCACTACAGCCACTACGTCCCGCACCAGCACACCCACCACCACACCCCGTTCACGTGCAGTCACCACCCCCACTCCCATTTACACATTCCCTGTGTCCTCTCCCAGTGTGTCTGTGTCAAGATACACAAACGCAGGCACACACCCACCCAACAGCCATCCACCTCACGACAGCCTCCAGCGCATGCACCTTCACCCAAAGTCACCAAACGTACACCTCCTACAACCACTACCTCTTCCTCCACTCCCAAACCCCCTCCAGCTACCCGTCCCAGTGTTCCTAAGAAACGTTTCCTGACCAAGCTTGACCTCTTTCCCACCCCCCTCCCTCCAACTCATAGGCCCCGTACTAGCACTTTAGCCAAAAAATCTCCGGGACCAGTGGTGCCTGTTGTTACAGGTATGTGGAGTGCACGGGCACCAGGCCAGCCAGTGTGGCACGGAGCCACAGCACAGCCAGTCCCCCCCCTGTGACGCACCAGAAGTTGGACAGTGCCCGGCGGGAGAGGGGGAAGACTCCAGCCAGCAAAGCTGCTCACAGGGGTCCCGGGGGAGTGTCGACTCAGCTGTGACTCCTCCCAAGGTGGGAAAGGGGCAGGAGAAATCGTCAAAGTCTGCAGCACGGCAGAGAAGACCGCCATCATCCCCGCTGCCCAGGAGGCCACCGCCAGCCCCATCGTCACTGGCCAGGAGGCCACCGCCAGAGTCAGTGCCCAGGAGGCCAGCCCGATTGTCACTGGCCAGGAGGCCACCGCCAGAGTCACTGGCCAGGAGGCCACCGCCAGCCACAGCCCAGCTGCCCAGGAGGGCCCCGCCAGCCACAGCCCAGCTGCCCAGGAGGGCCCCGGCAGCCACAGCCCAGCTGCCCAATGAAGGACCGTCATGGCAAGCTCCGCTGAACAGGGCAAGCACCGCTGAACAGGTCAGAAACTGCAAACTCAAGCACCGCTGAACAGGGCAAAGACCGCCATGGCAAGCACCGCTGAACAGGGCAAGCAACGCTGAACAGGTCAGAAACTGCAAACTCAAGCACCGCTGAACAGGGCAAAGACCGCCATGGCAAGCACCGCTGAACAGGGCAAGCAACGCTGAACAGGTCAGAAACTGCAAACTCAAGCACCGCTGAACAGGGCAAAGACGGCCATGGCAAGCACCGCTGAACAGGGCAAGCACTGCTGAACAGGTCAGAAACTGCAAACTCAAGCACCGCTGAACAGGGCAAAGACCGCCATGGCAAGCCCTGCTGAACAGGGCAAGCACCGCTGAACAGGGCAAGCACCGCTGATCAGTGCAAAGACCGCCAACTCAAGCCCCGCTAGCCCATGAGCGGCAGGGGCAGTGACGCAACTGGGACCGTCACGGGGTGAGTGATGCACTCTGGGCACCAGTCCACCTCCAGAACCAGTGGAGAACAGCATCCACTCCGTCTGTCCTTAACAGGATGAAGCACTCTGGGCACCAGTCCCCCTCCAGAACCAGTGGAGACATGCATCCACTACCTCTGTCCTTCACAGGATGAAGCACTCTGGGCACCAGTCCCCCTCCAGAACCAGTGGAGACATGCATCCACTACCTCTGTCCTTCACAGGATGAAGCACTCTGGGCACCAGTCCCCCTCCAGAACCTGTAGAGACTGTTATCCACTTGAGAGACTGTGGCTTTGCACTCCCCGGGATGGTACAGTGGGCAACCCACCCACTGTAGAGACTTGAGGGACTGTGGCTTTCCACTCCCCAGGATGGTACAGTGGGCAAACCACCCACTGGAGAGACTTGAGAGACTGTGGCTTTGCACTCCCCAGGATGGTACAGTGGGCAAACCACCCACTGGAGAGACTTGAGAGACTGTGGCTTTGCACTCCCCAGGATGGTACAGTGGGGACCCACCCACTGTAGAGACTTGAGAGACTGTGGCTTTGCACTCCCCAGGATGGTACAGTGGGGAAACCACCCACTGTAGAGACTTGAGAGACCGTGGCTTTGCACTCCCCAGGATGGTACAGTGGGCAAACCACCCACTGGAGAGACTTGATAGACTGTGTCTTTGCACTCCCCAGGATGGTACAGTGGGCAACCCACCCACCGTAGAGACTTGAGAGACTGTGGCTTTGCACTCCCCAGGATGGTACAGTGGGCAACCCACCCACTGTAGAGACTTGAGAGACTGTGGCTTTGCACTCCCCAGGATACATCAATGGGCATGGAGCCCCCTCGTGGATCTGGCGTGGTGCACTCATCCGGCTGAGGTGCCCCCCCTTCCCTTCCCCCTGAGGTGCCTGTGGTATTTCTATCTGATGCCCCTACAGTGTTCTCTCCGTTTTGATCAGGTATCTAGTGTGGGCCTCACCCAAGCATTTTGGGCCCAGTGGTCCACGGACAATGAATGGTGCATTACCTGCACCACTAATCGTGGTGTATATTTTGTTTAATGTGTATATATATATATATATATATATATACATATATATATATAAATATATATGTATATATTTGGTCACTGTATTTTTATATATTACAATGGTTCCACTCATTTCCTTTTGTCTTTGCATTCTTCTGAGGGGGTTGGGGGTTGTTACTGTAATGTTTGGATATGCATTGGTGTGTGTGTTGTAGGGAGTGAGGGTCGGGGTGGGGATGGGGGTGTTGCGTGTGTGTGTCCCTGTCTTTTGCCTCCCCTTCCCCTATGTCGTGGGTGCAGTACTCACCGTTGTCTTCGCCGCCGGCGTTGATGATCCTCGTATAGGAGCAGGAAGACTAGTGCAGGAAGAATATGGAGATCCGGCTCCATGATGTCGTCGTTCCTCGTGGAGTGTGTAGAGGTGAGCGTTTTCCCTTTGAAATGGCTGTTTCCGCCATGTTGTTATCCGCGGTGAATCCGCCCCGGAAAAGGTGGCGGATTGGTAGGTTGTGATACTGTGGGTGGTACATTGTCTCCCGCCTGTCTGGTGGCGGTGACCGCCGCGCTGTTTGTCTGTACCGCCGTGGCGGTCGGAGTGTTAAAGTGGCTGTCTTTGTTGGCGGTATCCGCCACGGTCATAATTCCCATTTTTTACAGCCGCTTTAACACCGTCCACCAGGGTTGTAATGACCCCCTTAGTCTCTTTTTGGGAGATGTTCTTCACCGGGACAAACCCGCAAATCAGGCCGGGTCGCAGTTGAGGCAAGCCGGCTAGAGTTGCCACGGCGGGTCGGTCCCTCTATGGAGCTTTTTTTTTAAAGTTCTCTAAACTTCTCCAAACTTCTGGGTCTTCTCCCAGATGTTCCTTTAAGGTTCTTTTGGGGTCCACAGCTCACCCCAAGGGTCCAGAAGCTCTGACTTGATCCTTGAGGGGGTGTGGACTACAACTCCCAGAATGCACCTGGCGCAAACTCCTTTTTGGCCACTGGGCAGTGGTCAGCTGGTTAATTTCTTCAGGAGTTGGCGCAGGGGACTCTGGTTAGCAATTTGTCACCTGTAGCAAACAGAGAGTCCCTCCTTAAACCAGTTGAAGCCAGGCAAAGTCCTTCTTGTGGTGAAGCCCAAGTGTGCAGCTGATGCAGTCCTTCTGAGTGCAGGTTCCAGGTGCAGGCCAGGGGTTCAGAAGGGTAGTCCTTCTTCTCTTTTGGTTCTTCCTTGTTAGAATCTGATGGGGATCTGAGGTGTGGGTGCAGGTCTGCCAGTTTTATACTTGCTCCTGGGTGAAAAACTGTGGGGTCCTGATTCTCCAATCAGGTTCATGGTCCTTTCCCCTGTGATGACCACTTCTTGGGAAGTGTGGAAAAAATCAATCCCAGAAGGCAACATTCTTCAAAAATCCATCATGGCTGAAATGATTTTTGGAGGTTATATCTGGCTGAGCCCACCCACTGGTGTGGCTAAAAATCATACGCACACCCCTCTCCTGCCCTGTCCTAATGTAATCAAGGGGGCACCTAGTTGTCTGGGGTTGCAGGATGTGGGGGTGTTGCTGGGTTGCTCCAAATGTCCTTCTCTGCCTTTGAAGACCAGTTTGGAAGCCCTCCCCTTCCTGACCATCTGCTGAGGGGGGATTCCCTGCCACAGGTACATCTCTTTGTGTGAAGCCAGGCCACTTCACACCTCATCAAGGCAGCCTGGCCAGGCTGCCAGAGGCTGGCCAATCAGGGCACAGCAGCAAAAACAATGCAGGTAAAGTTTAAAACTCTTTACCTGAACAAGATATATTAAATCCAACAACTGGAAGTTGTGGGATTTATTATCACAATTAATGTGATACCACACTCTTTGTATCTGTCATTTAAGGGGAATTTTAAAATGAAGTCTCCCCATTCTAGCCTATGAAGGCCATTCACTAAAATGAGGGAAAAATGAATTTGGCTGTTTTTACCTCACCAGGGCTTGTAAAACTACTTGTACAAGGTCCCTGCTTATAGTTATATGGCACCCAGTCCTAGGGGCACATAGGTCACACCTTAGGGGTGACTTATATGTAAATATAAGGTAGTTTAAGACTTTGGAACTACTTTTAATTCCAAAGTCGAATTTGCACATAAATTTAATTTAAAAGCAGCCAGCAAGGCAGGCCTGCCTTTAAAATGACACTGGGCACCTCAGCAGTGCACCTGTGGGTGCACTACCTATGCTGTGGTCCCTAAACCTACATACCCTACCATATACTAGGGACTTATAGGTAGGATAACTTAGCCATTTATAATTAGCCTAATTTGCATATCCACTTTACACAGAGCACTGGCCCTGGGACTGGTAAGCAGTACCCAGGGCACAGCCAAGAGTCAGTAACCAACAGTACCTGTCTAAAAAAGTGTGGGGGTGACCAGTGCAAAAAAGAGGACTTTCCTACACTCACCCCCAGATGAAAGGTGATGGGTGCTAACCTACATCCTGGTAGTCCTCATCAGCTAAGTGGGAAAACTTTGAAAGGCCATCTGCATTGGCATGGGCAGTCCCAGGTCTGTGCTCCACTGTGAAGTCAAACCCCTGTAGGGAAATGGACCACCTTAACAGTTTTGGGTTCTCTCCCCTCATTTGCATCAACCATCTGAGAGGTCTGTGGTCAGTGTGTACACAGAAGTGAGTGCCAAACAAGTATGGCCTCAACTTTTTCAGGGACCAGACCACAGCAAAGGTCTCCCTCTCAATGGCACTCCATCTTTTCTCTCTGGGGAGTAGTCGCCTGCTGATGAAGGCAGCTGGTTGATCTTGGCCCTCTTCATTAACTTGTGCTAACACTGCCCCAATCCCTTCCTCTGAAGCATCTGTTTGCACTATAAACTCCTTGCTATAGTCAGGGGCCTGTAACACTGGTGCTAAACACATAGCCTGTTTTAGGGTGTCAAAAGCTTTCTGACACTCTGGGGTCCAAATGACCTTCTTGGGCTGTTTCTTGGAGGTAAGCTCAGTCAGAGGGGCCACTATGGTCCCATAATTCTGAACAAGCCTCCTGTAGTACCCAGTCAGGTCAAGAAAGGCCCTGACCTGAATCTGGCTTTTAGGAGCCTCCCAATCCAGGATAGTCTGGATCTTGGGCTGGAGAGGTTGAACATGGCCTCGACCAACAAGGTGGCCTAGGCCCACAACTGAGCTGTGCCCTATCTGGCACTTGCTTGGCTTGATAGTCAGGCCTGCTTGAAGCAGGGCCTGAAGCACTTCCTTCAGGTGGACCAGGTGTTCCTCCCAGGTGGAACTAAATACAGCTATATCATCCAGATAAGCTGCACTGAAAGATTCCAACCCAGACAGGACTCTATTCACCAACGTTGGAAGGTAGCAGGAGCATTTTTCAGGCCAAAGGGCATCACCTTGAACTGGAAGTGGCCTTCTGGTGTGGAAAATGCTGACCTTTCCATAGCTCTTGGACTTAAGGCAATCTGCCAGTATCCTAAGGTCAGATCAAATGTGCTCAGGAATTTGGCAGCCCCAACCTATCAATGAGCTCATCAGCTCTAGGTATGGGGTGAGCATCAGTCCTAGTGGATGCATTTAGACCTCTGTAGTCCACATAGAATCTCAATTCCTTCTTCCCGCCTTGGAGATTATGTTTGGGCACCAGTACCACTGGACTGGACCAAGGACTGTCAGAGGGCTCAATTACCTTGAGCTCCAACATCTTAGCCACTTCAGCTTTGATGTTGGCCTTGACCTGGTCAGACAGCCTGTACAGCTTGTTTTTGACAGGTAAGCTGTCACCAGTGTCAATGTCATGGACACACCAATTGGTGAGCCCAGGGGTCAGGGAGAACAGACTAGCAAACTGCTCCAAAAAGTGACTGCAGTCTTTTTGTTGCTGGTCTGTCAACTTGGGAGAGGGTACCACTCCCTCCACTGACCCAACTTGTTCATTTGAGGACAGGAGGTCTGGCAGAGGTTCACTCTCCTCCTCCTTCCCTTCATCAGTGACCATCAGCATGGTCATGCCTGCCATGTCCTGGTGGGGTTTCAACCTGTTAACATGCAGGATCCTATGAGGATTCCTGGGGGTGCCAAGGTCTACCAAGTAGGTGACCTCACCCTTTTTCTCCACAATTGGATAGGGCCCAGTCCATTTGGCCTGAAGCTGTCCTGGGTGATACTCAGGCATGGTAGCCTTCTGGTCATGCCAGAGCTTCATGAGCTCTTGGCTGGCCTCCAGGTTTCTGCTTGCCTTCTTCATGTACTCAGCCATGCGTGATCGCAGGCCCACCACATAATCTAGCACATTCTCCTTGGACTATTTGAGAGGCTTCTCCTAAGACTCTCTCACCAAGCACAATGGGCCTCTTACAGGGTGCCCAAACAGTAGCTCAAAGGGGCTGAATCCAACCCCTTTCTGTGGCACCTTTCTGTAGGCAAACAGCCGGCATGGGAGTAAAACATCCCATCTCCTCCTGAGTTTGTCAGACAAACCCATGATCATGCCCTTCAGGGTCTTATTAAATCTTTCCACCAGACCATTGGTCTGTGGATGATAGGGGGTGGCGAACTTATAAGTAACAGCACACTCATCACACACGGCTTTCAGATAGGCAGACATAAAATTTGTGCCCCTATCTGAGGCTACCTCCTTTGTCAATACTACTCTGGTGAACACACCAAGTAGGACCCTAGCCACTGTCGGAGCGGTGACTGTCCGGAGGGGTATTGCCTCAGGGTACCTGGTGGCATGGTCCACAACCACCAAAATGTACCTGTTACCTGAGGCAGTTGGTGGGTCTAGGGGACCAACAATGTGAATCCCCACCCTCACAAAGGGAGTCCCAAACACTGGCAGTGGTATCGAGGGAGTCTTTGGCTTCCCCCCTGCCTTGCCACTGGCTTGGCAGGTGACACAGGAGCTGCAAAACTCCTTGACCTTTTCTGACATTTGGGGCCAATAAAAATGGTTGACCAGCCTGTTCCAGGTCTTGGTCTGTCCCAAATGTCCAGCTAAGGGAATATCATGGCTTAAAGTAAGGATGAATTCTCTATACTTCTGGGGGACCACTACTCTCCTGGTTGCCCCTGGTTTGGGGTCCCTTGCCTCGGTGTAGAGAACTCCATCCTCCCAGTAAACCTTGTGGGTCCCACTGGTATCCCCTTGTTCTTGCCTGGCAGCAGTCTGCCTTAGGCCCTCAAGAGTGGGACACTCTCTTTGTCACTGGCACAACTCTTCTCTGGTGGACCCACCTGCCCCTTGCAGTTCTGCTAAGTCAGGCAGAGCTTGCAGGGGGAGTGCCCCCCCCTCAGAGGTCAGATAATCCCCCTCAGGTTTGGATTCCTCCTGATCCTCTGTACTTGTAGGGGCTGGCAAGTCAGACCCAGTGCCCTTTCTCTTCTTCTTGGAGGTTTGGCCCATTGTTCCAGGGTCCAAGTGTCCAGCACTTCCCTGTTGTGCTGCCTGTGATCTGGTCACAGCACACACCTATTCAGGGAGGTCCAGCATCAGTGCGTGGACCCTTCTCTCAACCTCTGACCATTCTGATGCTTCAAGATCAATTCCCAGCAGACACTCTACTGGGAGGGCAGGAGCTACAGCTACCTTCTTAGAGCCAGTCACACCTCCCCATTCCAGGCTCACCATGGCCATGGGATGGAGTTGGGTTCTGCTATCTGCATATGTTACTTGGTGGAAGACACCAGGTAAGACCTGTTCTGGAGAAACCAGCTTCTCTGTGACCATTGTCACACTGGCTCCTCTATCTCTCAGAGCTTCCACCTCAGTCCCATTGACTTTATCTGCCTATACCTTTCATGCTGGGAGGTAAGGTGGCCATAGTTGCAATGTCCACCCCACCCACGGATACCAAGATGACCTCTGTGTACCATGATCCCAGCCCTGGGCCAACTTCTACCCCCAACCCTACACTAGCAATCCCCTGGTATTGCCCACCAGTGGGGGGCTTCTTGAAGCAGATAGCATCTCCTCTTTTGTGTCCAGGTTGATGACACTCAAAACACTTGCCGGCCTTAGCAAGCTCCTGAAACATTCCTGCTTTAACAGGATCATAATGCTTCCCCTGATACCCTTTCCCCTTAGAAGTGGAATGGCTCGGGGCTCCCCCACCCTGAGAAGTTTTTGGGGACTCTTGTGAGGACTCCTTGGGCTTTTTGTCATCTTTCCCTTGGTTCTTCCCAGAGAAGAACCATGTCCTTCCTTTTTCTGATATCCCCCTGGGGGTTTCTGGTTAACCCTAGTTCTTAACCAGTCATCTGCCGCCTCCCCCAGCTCTCTGGGGTTGGTTAACTTAGAGTCAACTAGATACTGGCGGAGCTTCTCTAGGACACAATTGGTTAGAAGGTGCTCCCTCATAATCAAATTGTACAGCCCCTCAAAGGTACTTACCTTGTTGTCCTGTATCCAGCCCTCCAGCGCTTTAACTGAGATGTCCACAAAGTCCACCCAGGACTGGGTGCTTGTCTTTTGGGTGTCCCTAAACTTGAGCCTATACTGCTCTGGTGTCAGACCAAACTTTTTAGTCAAGCATCTCTTCATACTGGGGTATGAATCTGCCTCCTCCCCCCTCAAGGTTAGGAGCCTATCCCTCCCAGAGTTGGGAACCACCTCCCAAAGAAGTGAACCCCAGTACTGAGGCTTGACTCTCCTCATCCGGAGGGCCCTCTCAAAGGCCTCCAGCCACTTGTCTATGTCATCCCCCTCTACATAGGCAGGAAACCCTTGGGTAATCTGGGGCAAAACCCTCCACCCATGGACACCTCAGCTTCTCTGTCGCTGCCACCATCTCTTTTCTCTTCCCTTGCCCACTTTTTCTTTTCTAGGGACAGCTTTTCTGCCTCCAAAACTATAAATGCTAGCTGGGCCTCCAGCTTTCTTTCCCTGAGGGACAGGTTCTCTCCTCCTGAAGGGACACCCTTCTCCCAACTAGCTTTGGGTATGACCCTAGTAACTGTGTGCAGTGAGGATCTGTCTTCTTCCTCCTCACTTAGGCTCAGATGCCCTCCCTCCCCTAAGTGGTTGGAGCTAGCATCATTCCCTTCTTCTCCCTCTTCTGGAGCCTCCTCTGAGTCTACCTCTTGGGCCTCAGCCCATGATGTCAGGAATTTGATCAGGACATGCTTCCAGAGGTCAGTGGTTGCAGGCAACCCTCTTTCAGTACACAACCCCCTAAGCTTGACTACTGTCAGTGTGGGTAGGCTAGCCAGATCAAGCTCCATGGTTCCCTAGTTTTGTTTCAACAAAAACTTTTTGCAAGAATTGGTAACAAGAATTTAGAAAAATCACAAAAATTCAATAATTGAAATTAATCCAAATTAAAAATTTAAATTTTTTTTGCACTAGGACAATTTAAAGGATTTTTAATTTGTTTTACTTAAAACTGTAATGTGATACTGAACACAGGATCCCACCACTGCACACCAAAAATGTTGGAAAATGGGTTATTGGTAAGGGCAGGTAAGTACCTACACTTAGGTCCAGTTAGGTCTCAGTAAATTAAACCCAGCTCAACCCTTGGTAGCTTGGCAACGAGTGACAAGGCTTAACTTAGGAGAAAGAGTGTAAAGCATTCAAATATCACAGAACAGTAATTAAATAAAACACAGGAAACAGTTTAAAATCCAAACCAATTTATAAAAATAGATTATATTTTTATCTTTAAAATGACACAAAAACGAATAAAATCGGATAAGGGAAACCGGAGACATGAATTTTTAAAGAATTATTCTATTTTTAGCGCCTAGAAACAAAAAGCGCCGATCGGGTCATCTGGTTGCACCTCGACCATGGTAAAGTCAAATTTTACGGCCGTCCGCGATGGATCCCGGCTGGGCTACTGGTCGCGGGAGCCCCCGGTCAAAAGTTTACCTTTGCACTTAGTCATTTTTCTGAAGATTTACTTCAGCAGGACGAACCTGCCAGTCCAAGCCGACCTCCTGGAATGCTTCTCCGGATACGCGTCGCGGGAATCCTTGGTGGAGATTTTTACCTTCGGACTTAGTCATTTTTTCGAGGTGAAAATCCTTCGGCCGGGGTAAACCTGGATCTTGATCCGACGTCCTTGGAGCCCTCCTCGGAAACGCTGGCCGGGAGGTCCCGGTCAACTTTCTACGGTCGGACTTAGTCTCTTTTTTGGAGATTTTCTTCACCGGGAAGAACCCGCAAATCAGGCCAGGTCGCGGTTGAGGCAAGCCAGCTAGTGTTGCTGCGGTGGGTCGTCCCTCTATGGAGCTTTTTTTCAAAAGTTCTCCAAACTTCTCCAAACTTCTGGGTCTTCTCCCAGATGTTCCTTTAAGGTTCATTTGGGGTCCGCAGCTCACATCAAGAGTCCAGAAGGTCTGAGAGGATCCTTGGAGGTGTGGACCAGAATGCACCTGGCGCAAACTCCTTTTTGGCCACTGGGCAGTGGTCAGCTGGTTAATTTCTTCAGGAGTTGGCGCAGGGGACTCTGGTTAGCAATTTGTCACCTGTAGCAAACAGAGAGTCCCTCCTTAAACCAGTTGAAGCCAGGCAAAGTCCTTCTTGTGGTGAAGCCCAAGTGTGCAGCTGGTGCAGTCCTTCTGAGTTCAGGTTCCAGCTGCAGGCCAGGGGTCCAGCAGGGCAGTCCTTCTTCTCCTTTGGTTCTTCCTTGTTGGAATCTGATGGGGATCTGAGGTGTGGGTGCACGTCTGCCAGTTTTAACCTTGCTCCTGGGTGAAAAACAGGGGGGGTCCTGATTCTCCAATCAGGTGCAGGGTCCTTTCCCCTGTGATGACCACTTCCAGGGAAGTGTGGCAAAAATCAATCCCAGGAGGCAAAATTCTTCAAAAATCCATCATGGCTGAAAATTATTTTTGGAGGTTACATCTGGCTGAGCCCACCTACTGGTGTGGCTAAAAATCATAAACACACCCCTCTCCTGCCATCTCCTAATCTAATCAAGGGGGCACCTAGTTGTCTGGGGTTGCAAGATGTGGGGTTGTTGCTGGGTTGCTCCAAATGTCCTCTGCCTTTGAAGACCAGTTTGGCAGCCCTCCCCGTTCCTGCCTCACCATCTGCTGAGGGGAGATTCCCTCCCACAGGTACATCTTTTTGTGTAAAGCCAGGCCACTTCACACCTCATCAATGCAGCCTGGCCAGGCTGCCAGAGGCTGGCCAATCAGGGCACAGCAGCAAAACAATGCAGGGCTGAAACTGGCAACTTTTCAGGTAAAGTTTAAAACTCTTTACCTGAACAAGTTATATTAAATCCCACAACTGGAAGTTGTGGGATTTATTATAACAATTAATTTTATACCAAACTCTTTGTATCTGTCATTTAAGGGGACTTTTAAAATTAAAATAAAGTCTCCCCATTCTAGCCTATGAAGGCCATTCACTACAATGAGGGAACAAGGAATGTGGCTGTTTTTAGCTCCCCAGGGCTTATAAAACTACTTGTACAAGGTCCCTGCTTATAGTTACATGGCACCCAGCCCTAGGGGCACATAGGGCACACCTTAAGGGTGACTTATATGTAACGATAAGGTAGTTTAAGACTTTGTAACTACTTTTAATTCCAAAGTTGAAGCTGCATATAATTTTAATTTACAAGCAGCCAGCAAGGCAGGCCTGCCTTTTCTAATGACACTGGGCACCTCAGCAGTGCACAACCTACATGCCCTACCATATACTAGGGACTTATAGGTAGATTAACTTAGCCAATTATAATTAGCCTAATTTCCATATCCACTTTACACAGAGCACTGGTAAGCAGTACCCAGGGCACAGCCAAGAGTCAGTAACCACCAGTACCTGTCCAAAAAGTGTGGGGGTGACCAGGACAAAAAAGAGGACTTTCCTACAGAAAGGGTTTAGGACAGAGAGAAAATGTTTAGAAACTTTTAAAGAAAAGAGAAAAACTTTTTCAAACTTTTCAAAACTTTTCAGAAACTTTTTAGAAAGTGTAGGAAGTTGGCTCTGTATATACTATTTCAAAGTAAGAAATAGTGTGCACAGAGTCCAAGGGATCCCCTTAGAGGTAAGATAGTGGTAAAAGTAGATAATTCTAATGCTCTATTTTGTGGTAGTGTGGTCGAGCAGTAGGCTTATCAGAGGGTAGTGTTAAGCATTTGTTGTACACACACAGGCAATAAACGAGGAACACACACTGAAAGACTTATTCCAGGCCAATAGGTTTTTATACTGAAAAATATATTTTCTTAGTTTATTTTAAGAACCACAGGTTTAAGATTTACAGTTAATACTTTAAATCTAAGGTACTTCGCTTAGATACTTTAGGAACTTTGAACAAAAACAGTATCATGCACAGTCTTTGTCAAAATGGCAATAAGCTATTTTTAAAGTAGACATAGTGCAAAAATCAACAGTTCCTGGGGGAGGTAAGTAAAGGTTAGATTTGGAGGTAAGTAAAACACTTACAAGTCTCAGTCCTGGGGCATAGGCAGCCCACTCTTGGGGGTTCAAGGCAACCCCAAAGTTACCACACCAGCAGCTCAGGGCCGGTCAGGTGCAGAGGTCAAAGAGGTGCCCAAAACAGATAGGTGCCTATGGAGAACAGGGGTGCTCCGGTTCCAGTCTGCCAGCAGGTAAGTACCTGCATCCTCGGGGGGCAGACCAGGGGAGTTTTGTAGAGCACTGGGGGGACACAAGTAGGCACACAAAACACACCCTCAGCGGCACAGGGGCGGCAGGGTGCAGTGTGCAAAACAGGCGTCAGGTTTTGTATAGGTTTCAATAGAAAGACCCGGGGGTCACTCTAACGGTGCAGGCAGGCACAGGGGGGGCTTCTCAGGACAACCACCACCTGGGCAAGGCAGAGGGTCGCTTGTAGGTCACTCCTGCATCGAAGTTCAGTTACTTCAGGTCCTGGGGGCTGCTTGTGCAGTGTTGGTTCCAGGTGTCAGGGGGAGCCTCTGGATTCACTCTGCAGGTGTCGCTGTGGGGGCTCAGGGCGGTCGTCTCTGGTTACTCACAGGCTCGCAGTCGCCAGGGAGACCGCCCGAGGTGTTGGTTTTCTGCAGATCGAGCCGGGGGCATTGGGTGCAGAGTGTAGAGTCTCACGCTTTCGGCGGGAAATGTGAAGTCTTTGGAAGTTGCTTCTTTGTTGCAAAGAAGTAGCTAGTTTTGAACAGGGCCGCTGTTCACTGGAGTTTCTTGGTCCTGTAGTCCAGGGCAGTCCTCTGAGACTTCAGAGGTCGCTGGTCCCTGTCGGATGCGTCGCTGGAGCAGGTTTTCGAAGTTGGAGACAGGTTGGTAGGGCTGGGGCCAAATTAGTTGTCGTCTTCCTCCTTCTCTGCGGGCTTGTAGGTCAGCAGTCCTTCTCCAATGGCTACTTTCCTTGAGGGTGGCTACACCCTCTTTGTGCCTCCTCCCTGTGGGGAGGGGGTCACATCCCTAATCCTATTGGGGGAATCCTCCAAACTCAAGATGGAGGATTTCTCAAGGCAGGGGTCACCTCAGCTCAGGACACCTTAGGGGCTGCCCTGACTGGTGGGTGACTCCTCCTTGTTTTTCTCATTATCTCCTCCAGCCTTGCCGCCAAAAGTGGGGGCAGTGGCCTTTAAGGCGGGTATCTCCACTAGCTGGGATGCCCTGGGGCGCTGTAACAAAAGGGGTGTGCCTTTGAGGCTCACCGCCAGGTGTTACAGTTCCTTCAGGGGGAGGTGAGAAGCACCTCCACCCAGTACAGGCTTTGTTCCTGGCCACAGAGTGACAAAGGCACTCTCCCCATGTGGCCAGCAACATGTCTGGTGTGTGGCAGGCTGGCAGAAACTGGTCAGCCTACACTAGAAGTCAGATAGGTATTCAGGGAGTATCTCTAAGATGCCCTCTGGGTGTATGTTACAATAAGTTGCACACTGGCATCAGTGTGCATTTATTGTGCTGAGAAGTTTGATACCAAACTTCCCAGTTTTCAGTGTAGCCATTATGGAACTGTGGAGTTCGTGTTTGACAAACTCCCAGACCATATACTCATATGGCTACCCTGCACTTACAATGGCTAAGGTTTTGCTTAGACACTGTAGGGGCATAGTGCTCATGCACATATGCCCTCACCTGTGGTATAGTGCACCCTGCCTTAGGGCTGTAAGGCCTGCTACAGGGGTGACTTTCCTATGACACAGGCAGTGTGAGATTGGCATGGCACTCTGTGGGGAGTGCCATGTCGACTTAATCTTTTTCTCCCAACCAGCACACACAAGCTCTGAGGCAGTGTGCATGTGCTGAGTGAGGGGTCCCTAGGGTGGCATAAGACATGCTGCAGCCCTTAGAGACCTTCCCTGGCAGCAGGGCCATTGTTACCAGGGGTACCAGTTACAAGGGACTTACCTGAGTGCCAGGGTTGTGCCAGTTGTGAAGACAAAAGTACAGTTTAACGAAAGAACACTAGTGCTGGGGCCTGGTTAGCAGGGTCCCAGCACACTTTCAAATCATAACTTAGCATCAGCAAAGGCAAAAAGTTAGGGGGTACCCAGGCCAAGGAGGCATTTCCTTACAGAAAGTTTAAAGAAAGAAAGTTATATTCTGAAGTATTTGGTATATGTGTTTCTTATGAAAAGCACCAATGACAAAGTGGTAAAGCAGTTACAAGTACTTATCCCACCTCTGCATCACCAATGTACGACGCTGGCCTGGCTTATAGTGGGTACCTGATGTTACTTACACCTTGTGCCAGGTCCAATTTTTCCGTTATTAGTAGATTAGTAGTGTTATAGCAGCTTAGGCTGATAGAGATAGCTATAGCAGAGCAGCTTAGGCTGAACTAGGAGGCATGCAAAGCTCCTACTATACCACTTATATCATATAGCGCTATATCATAAGAATCACAATACTCTGAGTTACTAAAAAGAAAGGTACTTTATTTTAGTGACAATGTGTCAGAAATATCTCAGAGGATATACTCCCTTAGGAGGTAAGTAAAATACACAAAATATACACACAAGCCAAAATTAGGTAAGTAAACAGTGAGAAAAGTAGAGCAAACACTGTAGAATACAATAGGATGCAATAGGCCTAGGGGCAACACAACCCATATACTCTAAAAGTGAAATGCGAACCACGAATGGTCCACAGGCCTAGTGTAGTGTGTAGAGAGTCGCTGGGAGTGTAAGAAAACACTAAGGGTGTCCAAGATACCCTACCCCAAGACCTGAAAAGTTGGAGTAAAAGTACCCTACTTCCCCAGAAACACACTAAAGTCGTGATAGGAGATTCTGCAAAGGCAACAACTGAATGCAAAGCACTGAAAACGGATTCCTGGACCTGAGGTCCTGCAAAGGAAGGGGACCAAGTCCAAGAGTCATGCAAATGTCCAGGGGGGGCAGGAGCCCACTAAACCCCTGAAGAAAGTGCAAAAGGGCTGTTTCTGGGTGGAAGAATCTGAAGATTCTGCAACAACGGAAGATGCCAGGAACTTCTCCTTTGCACAGAAAATGTCCCATGGCGTGCTGGAGGATGCAGAGTTGTTTCCATGCAGAAATACCACAAACAAGCCTTGCTAGCTGCAAGAGTTGCGGTTGAAGAAAATGGATGCTGTCTGGGCCCAGGAAGGACCAGGAGATCGCCCCTTGGAGGAGGAGACCGAGGGTGCGCTCAGCAGTACAGAGAGCCCACGCAAAAGCAGGCAGCACCCGCAGAAGCACTTGAACAGGCATTCAAGAAATCTGAGCACGGCAGTCGTCTCAACACTACAAAAGAGGGACTCATGAAGTCAGTGGTCAACTCAGTGAGTTGAGCAATACAGGACAGAGTGCTGGGGACCTGGGCTGTGCTGTGCATGAAGGATTCCTTGCAAAAGTGCACAGAAGCCCTAGCAGCTGCAGTTCACACAGTACACAGGATTACTGTCTGGGGTGGGGAGGCAAGGACTTACCTCCACCAAATTTGGACAGAAGGACCACTGGACTGTCGCGGTCACTTTGTTCCAGCTCCTATGTTAAAGGGACCACGCTTGATGAGAAGAGAGGGGACACAGAGGACCGGTGATGCAGAAGTTTGGTGCCTGCATTAGCAGGTGGAAGATTCCGTCGACCCACGGGAGTTTTCGTCTTGGCTTCCAGTGCAGGGTGAAGGCAGACAGCCCTCAAAGCATGCACCACCAGGAAACACTTGAGAAAGCCGGCAGGATTAGGTGCTACAATGTTGCTGGTAGTCGTCTTGCTACTTTCTTGCAGTTTTGCAGGTGTCCTGGAGCAGTCAGTGGTCGATCCTTGGCAGAAGTCGGAGAGGGAGATGCAGAGGAACTCTGGTGAGCTCTTGCATTCGTTATCTGAAGAGAAACCCACAGGAGAGACCCTAAATAGCCCTCAGAGGAGGATTGGCCACCTAATCCAGGTAAAAGCCTAGCAGGAGGGGTCTCTGACGTCACCTGCTGGCACTGGCCACTCAGAGGCCTCCATTGTGCCCTCACACATCTGCATGCAAGATGGCAGAGGTCTGGGGCACACTGGAGGAGCTCCAGGCACCACCCCTGGGGTAGTGATGGACAGGGGAGTGGTCACTCCCCTTTCCTTTGTCCAGTTTCATGCAGAGCAGGGGCTGGGGATCCCTGAACCGGTGTAGACTGGCTTATGCAAGGAGGGCACCATCTGTGCCCTTCAAAGCATTTCCAGAGGCTGGGAGGGGGGGGGCTACTCCTCCCCAGCTCTTAACACTTATTTCCAAAGGGAGAGGGTGTAACACCCTCTCTCAGAGGAAATCCTTTGCTCTGCCTTCCTGGGACTGGGCTGCCCAGACCTCAGGAGGGCAGAGGTCTGTCTGTGGGTTGGCAGCAGTGGTAGCTGCAGTGAAAACCCCAGAGAGCTAGTTTGGCAGTACCCTGGGTCCATGCTGGAGCCCCGGGGATGCATGGGATTGGCCCCCCAATACCAGATTTAGCATGGGGGGACAATTCCATGATCCTAGACATGTTACATGGCCATATTCGGCATTACCATTGTGAAGCTACATATAGGTATTGACCTATATGTAGTGCACACGTGTAATGGTGTCCCCGCACTCACAAATTCCGGGGAACTTGCCCTGAACAATGTGAGGGCACCTTGGCTAGTGCCAGCGTGCCCTCACACTTAGCAACTTTGCACCTAACCTTCAGTAAGTGAGGGTTAGACATATAGGTGACTTATAAGTTACTTAAGTGCAGTGTAAAATGGCTGTGAAACAACGTGGACGTTATTTCACTCAGACTGCAGTGGCAGTCCTGTATAAGAATTGTCTGAGCTCCCTATGGGTGGCAAAAGAAATGCTGCAGTCGATAGGGATCTCCTGGAACCCCAACACCCTGGGAACCTAGGTACCATATACTAGGGAATTATAAGGGTGTTCCAGTGTGCCAATCAGAATTGATAAAAATGGTCACTAGCCTGCAGTGACAATTTTAAAAGCAGAGAGAGCATAAGCACTGAGATTCTGGTTAGCGGAGTCTCAGTGACACAGTTAGGCACCACACAGGGAACACATTTAGGCCACAAGCTATGAGCACTGGGGTCCTGGCTAGCAGTATCCCAGTGAAAGAGGCAAAAACAAACTGACACACAAGTAAAAATGGGGGTAACATGCCAGGCAAGATGGTACTTTTCTACACCGTCACCGCCGGCGTACCTCGCATTGGCTCCTGGAACCCTTGGGGCCCAATAATAACCAATGTGAATCTGCGCGGCGGTCATCGACTGCCTACCGCAACGGTGCACAACGCCAGCGCACTTACCTCATTTCCACTTGTCCCTCCTCACAGGTCAGGCAGCGGCCATTTCAGGGGGGCACAGGACATGGCACCTAACTGCGTCACAGCAGACATTGGCACATCAACTGACTCTCAACTTCACATACTGCTTCTGTAAAGTAAATTCAGCAACATTAGTGCAATATATGTGGAAATATGACCCTCTGCTCACCGTTCTCTTCCATGGGCTACAACCACTGAGGCAGATTATGAGATGGCGGCATCCTCCGGTATACAGACCCTAGTGGACCTTGCTACAATGGAGGACAGACACATTATCATCACATACAGACTTGATCGTGCCACAATCCAAGAACTGTGTGCCCAGTTGGAGCCAGACGTGATGTCAGCTATCCGCCAGCCCACAGGTATCCCCCCTCTAGTGCAGGTCCTGTCAGTGCTCCATTTCCTGGCAAGTGGTTAATTTCAAACTACAGTGGCCATGACTGTAACTTCACTTAACATTTCAGTAATCTGTTGGACATTGTACATGGCAGCCTCTTACCCTATGTCTATGGCCACTGACTGTTCCCTTTGGATTCTCTATTTTCAGATCGCTGTGCCCCATTCTGGCTCCTGCTATATGTATTGCTGTCCACCAAAGGTCATCCTGTAGTATAATTCACTGCACATATATGTTGCAATGCTTTAAGAATGTTGTACTAATAGATTTGAGATTCATTACACTGACTCCAGCATGATATTTGTTTTAAGGGTGTTTATTTATTTGCCAATAAGTATAGGGGTATGTACAAGGGGCTGGGGTCATGGTGGAGGAATGTCCAGTAAGAATCCGTTCTCTTGGTATCACAGGTGCATTGTCCAAGGGGGCAGAGGAAGGGGAGCAATGGCAGATCAAAGTGTACAGGGTAACAGAGTGGGACAGAAGGGTGACTATCAGGAGAGTCCTATTTACTGGCGGGGGTCTTGGCAATGTTCTCTGTCTTCTGCCTGGATCGCAGGGACCGAGATCGGGGTGGTTCTCCTTCTGCAGGGGGTGGGGTGCTGGTGGCCTCTGGTCCTGTGGCGGGGCCTTCTGTCCACTAGCGCCAGTGGAGGTGGAAGGCTGTTCCTCGGTTTGGCTAGTGTCAGGCACCCTTTGTTGTGTCACTGCCTCCCTCATGGTCTTGCCCATGTCAGCCAGCACCCCTGCAATGGTGACCAGGATGGTGTAGATTTTTGTGAGGTCCTCCCTGATCCCCAGATACTGTCCCTCCTGCAGCCGCTGGTTCTCCTGCAACTAGGCCAGTACCTGGCCCATGGTCTCCTGGGATTGGTGGGATGCTCCCAGGATGTTGGAGAGTGCCTCGTGGAGAGTGGGTTCCCAGGGCCTGTCCTCCCCCTGTCGTACAGCAGTCCTCACAGCTTCCCTGTTGTCCTGTGCCTCTGTCTCCTGAACCATGTGCCCACTGCCACTGATCCCAGGTCCCTGATTGTCCTGTGTTTGTGGGGTTGCCTGGGGTCCCTGTAGTGGTGGACACACTGTTGATTGACGTGTCCTGGGGACAGTGGCATGGGCCTGCTGGGTGGGTGCTGTGCTGGTGTTTCCTGAGGGGGGCAGCTCTGTGCTGGGTTGGGACTGTAGCAGGGGAACGGACTGTCCAGAGGCTTGTGATGGGCCAGGTTGGTCATCCTGATCCAGGCATGCAGAGCTGCTGTTGTCACTGTGGGCCTGTTCTGTGGGGGAACTTGATGTAGCTGGCACTTCCTCTCCGGTGACGTTGAGTAAGGGTCCTGTTGGGGTGCAAATGCATTGTTAATGTATCTGCATGTGCCATCTTGTACATGGGTGTGTTTCCCTGTACGATTGTGCTTTCCCTGTTGGCTTGGCCATGTGTGGGTGGTGAATTTGTGGGCTGGGTGAGACTCCCTACTGGGCATGCTTTGGTGAGGGGTGTCCATGCAGGTCTGTGAGTGGTGTCCATGCATTGGTGTTGCATGCACAGCTTGGTATTGGGATGGGTGGGTTGTGATGGTGGGGTATATGTGAGGTGATGGAGTGATGGGAGTGAGGGTAAGGGTGGGGGTATGTGATGGCATGCAGGTAGGGTGGGGGATATAATACTAAAGATTCGACTTACCAGAGTCCAGTCCTCTTGCTATTCCTGCGAGGCCCTCAGGATGCATGATTGCCAAGACTTGCTCCTCCCATGTTGTTAGTTGTGGGGGAGGAGGTGGGGGTCCACCGCCAGTCCTCTGTACAGCAATCTAGTGTCTTGCAACCATGGAACGCACCTTCCTCTGTAGGTCGTTCCACCTCTTCCTGATGTCATCCCTAGCTCTGGGGTGTTGCCCTACGGTGTTGACCCTGTCCACCATTCTCCACCATAGCTCCATCTTCCTTGCAACGGAGGTCTGCTGCACCTGTAATCCGAACAGCTGTGGCTGTACACGGATGATTTCCTCCACCATGACCCTTAGCTCCTCCTCTGAAAACCTGGGGTGTCTTTAGGGTGCCATGGATGTGGTGTGAGTGATATGTGTGAGGATCAATCAATCAATCAAACAAATTTCTTAAGTGCACTACTCACCCGGTAGGGTCTCAAGGCGCTGGGGGGGCAGTTACTGCTCAAAAAGCCATGTTTTGAGGTGCTTTCTGAAGGTTAGGAGGTCCTGGGTCTTGCATAGGTTGGTGGGGAGGGAGTTCCAGGTTTTGGCTGCGAGGTGGGAGAAGGATCTGCCTCCAGAGGTAGTGCATTGGATGCCGGGGACTGTAGCGACGGCGGCAGAGTGGAGCTGTCGAGTACGTTTGTGGCAGTTCATTCGCTCATTGAGGTAGGCTGGTCCAGTGTCGTGGAGGGCCTTGTGAGCGTGTACAAGGATTTTGAAAGTGATCCTTTGGGCGGAGATGTGTTCGTGGCGAGGGAGGTTAAGGATGAGACGTGCGGCTGCGTTCTGGATTCGCTGGAGTTTTCTCTGAAGCTTGGCTGTGGTCCCTGCATAGGAGGCGTTGCCGTAGTCCAGGCTGCTGCTTATGAGGGCGTGGGATACCGTTCTTCTTGTTTCTAAAGGAATCCATTGGAAGGTTTTGTGTAGCATGCGAAGGGTGTTGAAGCAGGAGGATGATATGGCGTTGATTTGCTGAGTCATGGAGAGAGATGAGTCCAGTATGATGCCGAGATTGCGTGCGTGGGTGTTGGGGGTGGCCCAAGGGTGGTGGGCCACCAAGAGTCGTTCCATGCTGTCTTGTTGGGACCGAAGATGATGATCTCGTTTTTTTCTGAATTCAGTTTGAGGTGGCTTGCTGTCATCCAGCTAGCGATGGCGAGGAGTACGGCATGTAGGTTATTCTTAGCGGTAGATGGGTTCTTCGTGAGGGAGATGATGAGCTGGGTGTCGTCAGCGTATGAAATGATGGTGATGCCATGAGGGCAGATGATGTTAGCGAGAGGAGCCATGTAGATGTTGACAAGGGTGGGGCTGAGGGAAAATCCTTGGGGGACCCCACAGATGGTCTTGGTGGCTGTAGACAGAAAAGGAGGGATGCAAACTCTTTGGGTTCTTTCAGAGAGGAAGGAGGTGAGCCAGTCCAGGGCATTGTGGCGAATTCCAGCATCGAAGAGGCGTGTTGGGAGGGTTTGGTGGCATACGGTGTCGAAAGCTGTGGAGAGGTCTAGAAGGTAGAGGGTAACGGTTTCGCCCTTCTCCAATATGGTCATGATGTTGTCTGTACAGGCAATGAGGGCGGTCTTGGTGCTGTGGTTTTTGCAGAATCCAGACTGGGAGACATCGAGTATGTTGTCTTCTAGGAAGCGAGATAGTTGTATGTTTACTATCTTTTCTATGACCTTTGCGGGGAAGGGGAGTAGAGAGATGGGTCAATAGTTTGTGAGGTCTTCAGGGTCTGCTTTGGGTTTTTTGAGAAGAGCATTGACTTCGGCCTGTTTACAAATATCTGGGAAGGTTGCGGTCTCGAAGAAACTGTTGATGACAGCCTGGAGCTGGGGAGCAATGATTTGTCTGGCCTTGTTGAAGATGTGGTGGGGGCAAGGGTCTGTTGGGGAGCCTGAGTGGATGGAGCTCATGGTTTTGCCGATTTCTTCATCATTGGTGGGGTTCCAGGTGTTCAGTAGGTTAGTGCGGCAGGGTGCTGTGGAGTTGGTTGTGTCGGTTATGGTGGGTGATGGCGATGTGAAACTGTCGTGTATGTCTGTGATCTTGCGGTAGAAGTAGTTGGAGAGGGAGTTGCAGAGGTCTTGGGAGTGTGGAGGGTCGATGGTGCAGGATTTGGGTTTGGTGAGTTCTTTGATGATAGCAAAAAGTTCCTTGCTGGTGTGTGTGGTGTCATCTATGCATTCTTTGTAGGAGGTTCGTTTGGTGGTCCGGATGAGTTGGTGATGTTTGCGCATGGCTGATTTGAGGGCAGAGAAGTTGCTCACTGAGGGTTCTTGGCGCTAGGCTTTCTCAATTTTTCGGCATTCTCGTTTGGAAACCTGAAGTGCTGCGGTGAACCAGGGGGCAGTCTTGATGGTGCGGGTGTTGTTGGTTATTTTGAATGGGACGAGGGAGTCTGTGCATGTTTCTAGCCATTGTGTGAGGTTGAGGGTGGCGGCGTTGGGGTCGTTGGTACTGGGTGGTGGAGCTTGTGTGAGGTTGGAGATTAGTTGTTCTTTGGAGATCTTTTTCCACTTACGGTAGGGGTTAGGATGTTGTTGGTGGTGGATGGTGGGTTTCAGGAAGGAGAAATGGACACAGTAGTAGTCAGTTCAGTGGAGTTCGGTGATGTGAGTGAAGGCGATGTGGCTGCTGGAGGTGAAGATGGCATCTAGCATGTGTCCGGCTTAGTGGGTGGGTAAGGTGACCAGTTGCTTGAGGCCGAGGTTTGTGAGGTTGTCCAGCAGGGCCGTGGAGTTGCAGTTGTGGGTGCTTTCCAGGTGAAAGTTAAGGTCACCAAAGAGTAGGTAGTCTGTGGAGGTGAGGGCGTGGAAGCTGATAGTGTCTACGATGGTGTCACAGAATGGGGGCCTGGTGGTCTGTAGATGAGGGTTCCTCTTAGGGTGGTGTTGGCGTTGATGTGTACCTGAAAGTGTAGGTGCTCTGAGGTGTCTAGGGTGTCGTTGGTGTTGGTGGAAATCTTGCTGGAGTTTCTGTGTATTATGGCGATTCCTCCTCCTGGTTTGTTGGTGCGGTCTCTACGGGTGATTTTGTATCCTTCTGGGATGACTATGGCGATGTCAGGCTCTGATGAGGAGTTCATCCATGTTTCAGTGAGGAAGGCGATGTTGGGAGAGTATGTGGTGAGTAGGTCCCAAAGCTCGATGGCGTGCTTGTGGATGGAGCAGGTTTTAAGGAGGATGCAGTTGAGGTGATTGGGGGCTTTGGTGAGTTGGTGTGATTGCAATAGAAGTGGCATGAGTGGCATGTGAAAGGTCCGTGTGTGTGTCTGGGGTTGGCTTGGGCGCAGACGGTGTGCTGGCAGGGGTTGAGGGCGAGGAGCTCTGTAGAGGAGTAGTGGCACTTGGGGGGGCCTGAGAAACGTGGACCAGGGGGACGGATGCTTGGTGTGGTCCAGGCGCAGAAGGGCGCAGACGGGCTTGCCTCTGGCGCACCTCCAGCGCGCCAGTGGCGCTGCTGCCATTAAGAAGGGGAGGAGGGAGGGAGGAGCAGCTGTAACGCGGGAGGTGAGAGGCAGGAGGGAGTGTCCAATGGGGGTTTGAGTGGGCGGGGCCACAGGGGACGCAGCGGCTGGGTCAGAATAACCGGCGGGAGCCGGAATAGAAAAACGGGCACAATTTAGTGCGAATAATACGAAGCGGAGCAGAAAATGGGCACAATTAAAGTTAAAAACAGTGTGTAAAATGAAAAAACAATCACAAAAAACGAAATACGATTTACAGAAAACGAATTACAAGGTACAAAGCACACTAGATACGCCCACCACTAGGCATCAGGAATGAGGCGCAGGTGGGTGCCTGCGGGTGGTGGAGGGCCTCGAACTTCTTTTTGCAACAACGGCGGGGTCAGGGGCACGGAGGCAGGCTGGTGGAGCCAAGTGTACGCCTGGCACAAAGCAGGTCAGGGGGTCACACTAGGCGCTGCGCAGCAGCCATCTTCAAGAAGAAGAGGTGGGAGGGAGGAGTAGCTGTGAGGCGGGAGGGAGTGTTCAATGGGGGCGCGTGGGGGGCAAAGCCACAGGAGACGCAGCGGCTCGGTCAGAATAACTGGCGAGAGCCGGAAAAGAAAAACTGGCACAATTTAGAGCGAATAATACAAAGCGGAGCAGTAAATGGGCACAATTAAAGTTAAAAGGAGTGTGTAAAATGAAAAAACAATTACAAGAAACGAAATATGATTTACAGAAAATGAATTACACGGTACAAAGCACACTAGCTACGCCTACCACTAGGCTCCAGGGATGAGGTGCAGGTGGGTGGCTGCGGGTGGTGGAGGGCCTCAAACCTTTTTTTGCAGCAACGGAGGGGTCGGGGGCATGGAGGCAGGGGTTGTGGGTATTGTGGGTGTGTGTTTTATAGTGTTGTGTGGGTATGGTGTGTGTATGTGTGTCTGGTGTGTGTATTTTGAATTGTCCAATGTGGTGTAGTTTTGTAAGTGGGTGTGTATTTGTGAGTGCGGCGGTGTGTACCGCCAATAGCTTACCGCGATTGAAAGACTGCAGCAGTGATTTGTGGGTTGTGATAGTGTGGGCGTATTCCTGTTGGCGTAACAGTGTGGGTTTTGGTACCACCACTTTATCACTGACCTTTGGCCTGACGGACTTGTGTGGGTGCATGTATTGTGGCGGAATTCTATGTGTGGGTCATAATACCTGTGGCGGATTACCGTCGCGGTCACGGTATGTTGCCAGCAGTCAGAACAGAGGTAGGCGGCATTTACCACAAGGGTTGTAATGAGGGCCTAACTCTACTTTTTTTAATTTTACCCCACTAACGAAAGAACCTGTAATTTAACTGATTAAAGTCACAAAGTCAGGCTTACCTTTCGACCTTTTCTCGGCCTCCATTATGCATTTGGCTTTGGAGGTTATAGCCATTCCCCTCACGACAATCTTAAATAAGATAATGTCAAATGGACAGTTTCCCACCTTATGGAAAAAGGCATTAGTTCTTCCTTTGTTAGAGGAAACCAACTTGAACCCTACCAACTCAAATAATTATTGCCCCATAGTGAGGCTTCTGTTTCCTGCAAAAAAAAAAAAGAGCTCTACAGACAAAGGAGCTCCTTGACCCTACCCAGTTTGGTTTCAAGAGCTGTCACAGCACAGAAATCCCGTTGTTACAGGCCAGCAAGGAAATTAAATTCATCATGGAAAAAAGTGGATGTGCTGCACTTATCATTTTAGATCTATTGGTGGCCTTTGATACGGTCAAGCATAAGGTGTTGGTTGACCGTCTCGAGAAAACTGGGAAGAAGAGTCACCCTTTGTCACTTTTGAGCTCTTTTTTTTAGTGGAAGAGAGCAGACGGTATCCCCGAAAGAATTTGAGTCAGACTCTTTTGCCCTGCAGTGCAGTGTCCCCCAGGGGGGAGACCCACACTGGTTATATAAATGTGACTCCCCTAGCAGTGTTGATTAAATCATTCGATTTCTTTTTTGGAATCCTACACCAATGATATTCAAATCATTGTGTCCTTCTCTAACCCTCTTATTAATACTTGCCAGAACTCTTATGACTGTATGTTAGCCTTCTGCAACTGGATGGACTGTAACTGTTTCAAATTGAATTCCAGCAAAACGGAGGTCCTCCACTTTGGGAGGGATATTTCCTATCCCCCTAACGCTTGAAACAACTGAAGTGTCCATGCTAATTTTAGTCAACCTTGATTACTGCAAAATATTATATTTAAATTTGTGTTTGCAGTTTGCTAACAAGCTCCAGGCCCTCTAAAATGCAGCAGCCAGTCTACTACTGGGAATCTCACATCACAGTCAGCTAAACCTGCTATAAGGAGGTTACATTGGCTACCTGTTAAACGCATAGTGAGCTTCAAGGCACTGTGCATCACCTTTACGGCCTTACATGATCTAGGCCCTAAATTCCTCAAAGATATATTCAGATGGTATAAGCCAGGGAGGTCTCTATGATCACACTCTTCCATGAACGTGGAGGTCCCTAAATTCAGGCTTTGGGCGTGGGGTGGAATAAGTTTCTCGGTGGGGCCGCAGAACTCTGTAATTCTCTTCCTCTATACATTAAATATCTGCCTGATTTACTGACCTTTAAATCCTGTTTTTTAATATCTAATGGGCAATCTTTCCTTCTCATCTTTGCTGAGCCTAGATGCCTCCAGGTGATTGTTGTGCTTTGTAAATACCAACATAACATAACATAACCTAATGTAACATAACCTAACATAACATAACATCACATAACAGAACATAGCATAGCATAGCATAACATAACATACAAAACATTACATATTGATGTGGTGTATCTGCTGCCACTGTGCCAGAGATCTGTAACATACTTATGGATACCAAACATGACCTCATAGGGGGTCCGACCACCCAAAGATCTTCTGTTATTTAAAGCTTTCTGGACTTCATACAGGTGAAGGATCCAACTACGACCTGAACCTTATAGAGTAGTTGTTAAGAACTGTTATAAGTCACAGTTCTTCCTCTCCACTATCAAATTTCCTTCAGGGTGCTAGGGGAAGGAATAATGTGCAGCAACACCCATGATTCCCATGGCATCCCAATAAGCCCTACAGGCAAATGCTGGACCCTGGCACAAGTGGGATGCTTCTACTGCATATGTCCTGATAAAGACTTGCAAATCTTTAATAACAGCTCGAGCATCAGCTCATCGCTGTGGCCACAGCCATAGAAATATAGAACATCAATCAACGGCTATCTGGTTTGCTGAGGCAAGGCCCTAGCCAGGAAGAATCTACCACTCCCATCAGGGATGGGTGATTGCACTGGCTGTATAATCTGTGCTCACCCTTGGGTAGATTGGTACTGAGCAGTCAGGCTTATCATAGAGGCCATGTGTTAAGCACTGGCACAACACTCTTGCACAATAAATACAATGTGCATCACAAAAGAGGCTTTGCAAGAGTTTTATGTAAAAAAACGTTTGTATTCAACACACACATTAGTTAACACAACATGAACATCATGTAAGTCTGGGTATAAATCACATTCAGAAATATCTCTAGCAGTACTAAGCCCCATAGTGTTAAAGACAAGATTAGCAATATGTACACTTGGAAAAATCCTGCGTTCCTTCCCAGCACCCTCATGTGTTGCAAAACATTGTCAGCACGAGACCCACCATAGCAAGTACCCAATTCAGTATCACATAGTTCTAGGGTGCACTACGATTCACAACGCTAGCAGCAATGTGTATACACAGATAATTCCAGCACTTTTAAATAGCCCCATGGACTAGGCCGCACAGGTAAAAATCAGTCTCAACCATGATAGTATTTTGGCAAGGAAACAATGTGTATGGCAACACTGCTGTGCAGTGTACTCAGTCACAGGCAGTCACTCTCACACACTCACTCCACACTGCTACATGGTGCCACAGATATCAGGCAGAGTCGCTCTTATCACCCTAATGCACTGCGCTGATATCCAGCAGTCACTGTACTTGCAGATTCCGAGGACCCAAACCTCCCTTCACTCTTCAACCAACCCCTTCTACACCACCCCACAGGCAAGAGATGAAAGAAACCTTTTCATGGGTACTAGGCCAATTGAGGCCAGGATCACAGTTATTTAGGGTCCCTGGGAAAAGGTGGGGGTAAGGATAGGTAGCAGGCTGATCAGGCAAGTCGACAAATGGAGGTTTGGCCACCACTCGAGAAGTTCACTCAAAGGTCTCTGCACCGTGCCTTCCGCTGCAGGCCCAGGTCTGAAAAGCACAGAGGGAGGGTCACAGTAGGACACATGCTGATCAAATTAGTGCCCAAACAGGACAGGCATTCCAGTACCCAAATAGTTAAAAATTCCACACCTCAATGCACAATGTCTCGTGAGCAATGACTTGAGCTGCACCAGACAGTCTGGCCACACATAAATAGTGACCAATGCGGTACTTACCTGGAATGAGACACCACAACCAATGTGCAATGACTTGAGCTTAACCGGACAATTTTGCTTCCACACTGAAAGGTACCAATGCCATACCTCCCTGAAATGAGGCACAACGTCTGGTGCACGATTACTTGAGTAGCACCAGACAATTCCAGTTGCACACAAAAAGTGACCAATGCCGTACCTCCCTGGAATGAGGCGCAAGATCTGGTGCTCAGTAACTTGAGTAGCACCAGACAATTCTACTGGTACACAGAAAGTTACCAAGCCACGTATCGTCCTGGAATGAGACACAACATCTGGTGCGCAATGACTTGAGTCACACCAGACAATTCCAAACACACATGAAGAGTTACCAACTTCTGTACCTCCCTGGAATGAGGCACAATGTTTGGTGCATGAAGACTTGAGTTGCACCAGACAATTCCGGCCACAACCAAAAGATACATGTTTAGCGGTACCACAAAAGTAGAATGCAGCACTTTTCTGGATATGCCCCCACCTCAGAGGATTGCAACCTGTGAATCAGACACCGCACACAATGAGTGTGAAGTCGGCGTGCTGCAGCACGATCGCCCAAAGCAAGCCTCACGGGGTCCTGCAACCGGTGAATCCACTCACAAACAACAAGATGCTTATGGGTGTTGTGGCCCCACGATGAAGGGCCACACTCCTTGAATGCGGGCAGTACTTTGAAGGCTCCATACGAGGCAACCTGGTCTCCAGGCACAATACTTAGTTCCACGCTCACAAGGAAGCTTAGCGCCATTATTTGGGTCCACCTCCCATCCGTGCGTCATTTTAGCACCGGTGTTAAATATGGCGTTAATGGGATAGCGTAATTTTTTGGATGGCAATGCCTACTCTAGGAAGATGGCTCTGTATATACTATTTCAAATTAAGAAATAGTGTTCACAGAGTCCAAGGGTTCCCCTTCGAGGTAAGATAGTGTCAAAATTAGATAATTCTAATGCCCTGTTTTGTGGTAGTGTGGTTGAGCAGTAGGCTTATCAAACGGTAGTGTTAAGCATTTGTTGTACACACACAGGCAATAAATGAGGAACACACACTCAAAGACAAACTCCAGGCCAAAAGGTTTATATATAGAAAAATATATTTTAAGAACCACAGGTTCAAGATTTGAAATAAACACATAAAACGCAAGGTATAGACATAGGTAAGTTGGGAACTTTGAATAAAAGCAATATCAGATAGAGTCTTTGTTCAAATGGCAATAAGCTATTTTAAAAGTGGACACTGCAAAAATCAACAGTTCCTGGGGGAGGTAAGTAAAGGTTAGTTTGTGAGGTAAGTAAGACACTTACAAGTCTCAGTTCCTGGGCATAGGCAGCCCACCGTTGGGGGTTCAAGGCAACCCCAAAGTTACCACAGCAGCAGCTCAGGGATGGTCAGGTGCAGAGGTCAAAGAGGTGCCCAACACATAGGCGCCTATGGAGAACAGGTTCCAGTCTGCCAGAAGGTAAGTACCGGCGTCCTCGGGGGGGCAGACCAGGGGGGTTTTGTAGAGCACTGGGGGGACACAAGTAGGCACACAAAACACACCCTCAGCGGCACAGGGGTGGCCGGGTGCAGTGTGCAAAGCAGGCGTCGGGTTTCAGATAGGAAACAATGGAGGGACCCGGGGGTCACTCTAACGGCGCAGGCAGGCACAAGGGGGCTTCTCGGGACAGCCACCACCTGAGCTAGGCAGAGGGTCACCTGGGGGTCACTCCTGCACTGAGGTCCTGGGGGCTGCGGGTGCAGTGCTTGTTCCAGGAGTCGGGTCCCTTGTTACAGGCAGTCGCAGTCTGGGGCAGCCTCTGGATTCTCTCTGCAGGCATCGCTGTGGAGGCTTAGGGGGGTTGTCTCAGGCTACTCACAGAGTCGCAGTCACTGGGGAGTCCTCCCTGTGGTGTTTGTTCTCTGGATCTTGAGCCGGGGGAGTCGGGTGCAGAGTGGGAAGTCTCATGCTTCCAGCGAGAAACGTTAAGTCTTTAAAGTTGTTGAAAAGTTTCAAGTTTGTTGCAGATTGTTGAGCAGAGCCGCTGCTCACTGGAGTTTCTTGGTCCTGGGAGTCAGGGCAGTCCTCTGAGGCTTCAGTGGTCGCTGGTCCCTGTTGGATGCGTTCTGGTGGCAGGTTTTTGACTCTGGAGACAGGCCGGTATGGCTGGGGCCAAAGCAGTTGCCGTCGTCCGTCGTCTCTGCAGGCTAGTAGGTCAGCAGTCCTTCTTCTTTGGTTCAGGTTGCAGGAATCTGATTTCCTGGGCTCTAGGGTACCCCTAAATAATAGATTTAGGGGTGTGTCCTTGAGGGTGGGTACACCTTCTTTGTGCCTCCTCCCTGTGGGGAGGGGGCACATCCCTAATCCTATTGGGGGAATCCTCCAAAACTAAGATGGAGTATTCCTAAAGGCAGGTTTCACCTCAGCTCAGGACACCTTAGGGGCTGTCCTGACTGGTGGGTGACTCCTCTTTGTTATTTTCATTATCTCCTCCAGCCTCGCTGCCAAAAGGCACTAGCTGGGATGCCCTGGGGCGCTGTAACAAAAGGGGTGAGCTCAGGTGTTACAGTTCCTGCAGGGGGAGGTGAGAAGCAACTCCACCCAGTACAGGCTTTGTTCCTGGCCACAGAGTGACAAAGGCACTCTCCCTATGTGGCCAGCAACTTGTCTGGTGTGTGGCAGGCTGTCAGTAACTGGTCAGCCTACACTAGAAGTTGGATTGGTATTCAGGGGACATCTCTAAGATGCCCTCTGGGTGCATGTTACAATAAATATATGGTGCTGAGAAGTTTGATACCAAACTTCAGAGATTTCAGTGTAACCGTTATGATACTGACCATATACTCTTATGGCTACCCTGCACTTACAATGTCTAAGGTTCTGCTTAGACACTGCAGGGGCATAGTGCTCATTCACATATGCCCTCACCTATGGTATAGTGCACCCTGCCTTAGGGCTGTAAGGCCTGATAGAGGGGTGACTTTCCTATGCCACAGGCAGTGTGAGGTTGGCATGGCACCCTGAGGGGAGTGCCATGTCGACTTAATCTTTTTCTCCCAACCAGCACACACAAGCTGTGAGGCAGTGTGCATGTGCTGAGTGAGGGGTCCCCAGGGTGGCATACGACATGCTGCAGCCCTTAGAGACCTTCCCTGGCATCGCCAGGGCTGTGCCAATTGTGGAAGCAAAGGTACAGTTTAGGGGAAGAACACTGGTGCTTGGGCCTGGTTAGCAGGGTCCCAGCACACTTTCATTCAAAACTTAACAGCAAAGGCAAAACGTTAGGGTATAACCATGCCAAGGAGACATTTTCTTACACGTACCTTGCATCGCAAGGTGGGTTGGCACATCCAAAAAAGTTCACTAACTCCAGTATTTTCTAGCGTCAAAATATAAATATGGAGTTGTTTGCACCACATTTGCGTAAAAAAAATGACGCAAATACGGTGCAAAGTATAAATATGCCCCTTAATTTGGTATTGTGGTTGCACAATTGGACTAGAGCATATAGATATGATATAATAAGGAGAGCCCTTATCCCAACCTACATGACTGCAATATTTTGCGGCAGCTTGTGCAAAAGCCCATTCTGTGGCATATACTTGTTTAACAGCTTCGGGGACAACAACAGTGAAGGAAGGTGTGCTTACATCCTCTCCTTGTTACACTTTTCTAACAAACAAAGGCATCTGTTGGAAATGTTTCTTTCTGCAGGGTTATCCCCAAACTTTTTGCCTCTCTCCACCTATTTTTCTGACCCTCTTTTTGTTGGTTTTAGGACTCTGGGCACTTTGCCACTGCTAATCAGTGTTAAAGTGGATGTGCTCTCAACCCTAAAACTTGGTATGATTGGCTTACACCTCTTAAGCATATTTTATTTACTTGTAAGTCCCTTGTAAAGGGGTATACCATGTACCCAGTGTCCGTAAATTAAATGCTACTAGTGGGCCAGCAGCACTGATTGTGCCACCGACAGACGTACCCTTTCAAACCTGTCTCAGGCCTGTCACTGCAGTGTCTGTGTGTGAAGTTTACTGCCATATTGACTTGACATTTCAAACTACTTGCCAAGGTCTAAACTCCCCTTTTACTATACCTAAGGGAACCCTAAGGTAGGCCCTAAGTATCCCTATGGGTAGGGTGCTGTGTATGTGAAAGGTAGGACATGAACTTTTATCTTTTGCATGTCCTACTAGCATTTTTCACTACTTTGGGGGCTGCTCCTCTCGTAGGTTAGCATTGGGAATTCTCTTACAGATTCCTAAGTGTTTTTTCTGATCTGAAGGGAGTAGCATGGGCATGTCTGGTATGTTTGGAATGTTAGTGAGAAATCCTGTTTAGTGGTGTAATTGGATTTTACATTACTTTTTTGGGAAATGCCATTTTTGGAAACTGGGCATTTCTCTGTGCTTATAACTCAAGTGCTGTGCAGGCTGGCTCCATTCCATATCTAGGGCAGAATGACAGCTACAATTGGTACATACTTTCCAGAGAGCCATCACACAGGAGGAGCTAGGTGTGACAGGAGAGGCATCTGCATCCATCTGCATCCATCTGCATAATGAAAGCTTTCCTGGGCTGGGAGAGAGAGTTGCGGGCGCACTTATGTTTACACAAGCTGTGTCTCTGCCTCACACAATGGGTTGATTTACCACCTACTGAAGCCTGGAGCCGCGCTGGGATGAAAGGGGTTTGAGTTACACTTGAACGGGTTCCCCTGAAGTCACCCCTTGAACAAAGACATTTTGGAGTATAAGTAAAGGGACTCTGACCCCATGTTTTTAGAGCATCTTTGGATCTTAGACTGAACCTCTGTCAGAAAGACTGCTGCAGTACCCCAAAGGACTCAACTAGACTGCTCTTCTGCTGCTGCCCTGCTTCCTGCTGTCTGTTGGGTGGCATAAAGGACTCACTGGATTGCTTTTGTGCTTGTTGCCCTGCTGCCAGCTCCTCCCTGACTTTGGTTTCCCCAGGCACTGCTGGTGCTGTCAGGAGGGACCACCATTTGGACTATTTGCTTGTTGTGCTGGCCTGTTGCCACTCTGCAAGTGGACTATATGTGCGGGCCTGCAACTGCTGCTCCCCTTGCGCCCCCAGTGGTCTCAAGGGGCTTGTTGGCTTGCAACTCCTCTCCCTGTTTTTTGGGACCTCAGGGCTCAAAAAGGATTCCACCAAAACAGTCTGAAACCAGCTGTGGGACTCAAGAGTCCAGTCGCCAGAATACGATCAACCGTACCTGACCGCAAAGTCAAATGCCAACTTTGAACATTTGAGCGCTTTTATTCACAGTACTGAAAGGTGGAGCATGCTGTGTTGGCTGCTGACTGTGGCTATAAACTAGAGTCTGCTTGAGGACAGAGAAACTGGTTTCATTTGCCAAGAGTAGTGCCCCAGCCCACCCAACTTATGCTGCACCTGCCATGGCTATATATGTGAAGGCCAATCACCACTGCAGAGCCGGATCCAGCTCTCCCAGTGCAAGAAGAGAGGTCAAGTGTCTGCCGCCATCCCATGGCAGGCTGACCAAGCTGAGAGGTCACTGTTCCCCCAAGCTACAGAAATGCCAGGCAATGCTGGGCCCCACCTCCCTCTTCCAGGGAAGAGAGACCACCTCTGCATCACTGTTCCGGACTCGGCACACTGGAACCAGGTATTGTGCCTTGATGCTGGTACAGCCTGGGATAAAACTAAAGATTGCCCTCACTCATACTGAAGGAGCATGCTTTTCACCTGCTACCATTCTTTATTTTTATGTGCCTCAGGAACGTGCCTCATTTGGAGGCCGTTGGCTAGCCGATGTGGTGGGAAAAGCCGTGCATAACCCTGTGGCATGAGGGCTCCTGCTAAACTCTATCTTTTTAACTCTATTCTGGGGACCTCGGAATTACAGAGGACTATCCCCCTATCTCGCCACAATTGGAATTAATGTTATTTCATGACCCCTTTTTAGGAAGGACTATTTAGTCCTTTGGGCTACCTTAGTAACAGGGCACATGCCGGTAATGAGATATTTCATGCCACATAGGTGATTGTTTACTAAAGATACGCAATGGTTATTGTCTGTATCTAGGGTGACCTTTTAATCTGCATTGCATCCCAAGTACTTACTGATTTCTGTTGCTTTAATTCTTGCATTAGTCAGGATAATGCGTGCTCTTTGAGTAATTGTACTGGATTCAAAACATTTGTGATTCACGTTGTTTGGTCCTGTTTATGTACAATATACTATATATATTTCTATATACCCCTTTGTGGAGTTTCTTTTATGGTGTGATTTATTATGTCACAGGTGTGGATGTGTTGTGCAAATGTTAACACATGACCTCTGTTGATAAACATGACTGGTCTGCGCTAAACTACCAGGGGGTGAGCACAGGTTATCTTTGGTGTGTAACTAACTTGCCCGGACTAAAGTGGTGGGTTCTGCCTGACTTAGGTGCCTAACTTAGCCAACCATAAACCCCATTTCTAACAGCGGGCAATCTTTCTCAGCCAAGAGAATGTCATAAGTGGTTGTTAAATTTTCCCAGAAAATTACTTTAATAGTACTAGGCATGTCACCCTCAATTTGCATGTCCAAATCATAAAAGGAGGTCACTACGAGGCTAGTGGTCTTAAGACCGCCAGTCTTGGGGTGGCTGTCAGGACCGCTGCTCCTGTGGCGGTCTGACTGCAACATTAAGACCCTGGTGGTCAGACCACCATGGTTCTGTTGTCTCTGCCGGGATTGGTGATCCTGACAGGTTGACGGCCAGAGGAGGGTGCAACCCGCTAGGACAGCACTGCATGCAGCGCTGTCCTGCGGATTACGACCTCACTCTCATCCAGCCTTTTCATGGGGGTACCACCGCCATGAAGAGGCTGGCAGAGAACAGGTGCAGTGGGCCACGGGGGTCCTGCACTGCCCATGCACTTGTCCTGGGCAGTATAGGGGTCTCCCTGCCCAGCACCATCGCAATGTTCACTTTCTTCTGTGCAGACAGTGAACATTGAGAACATGCTTGTGCACCCTACAGGCAACGGCATTGCCGCCGGTTCAATTTCGAGCTGGAGAGAATGTTGCTGCATGTTTCCCACTAGGCTGACAGTCAGAAACCCCAGTTTCCGCCCGTCAGCCTAGCAGGAAACACCTAATAGGTCTGGCAGGGTGGTCGTCACTACAGTGGCAGCCACCTTGTCAGGAGTTTGGCAGACGGGCTATCCCGTCCGCCAAACTCAAGATGAGGCCCAAAGTCTGTCAAGAGGGCCAACCTGGTATATTAACTTGAATAAATTCCTTAGTTGCTCTCAAAATCAGAAACTCTTGAAAATTTCGGTGAACTATCATGACTTCTTCAGTGCTGTCTAGCAGTTTCAATGCCCATGTCTTGTTCTGAAGTAGCATTCCCAATAACTGTGGCATATTTAGTGGAAATACCTGCCACTTTCTTTTTTTTTAACTAGGATTTTTTGTGTGTGGAAGTTTCTCTTCTTTTTTATGATGATATCAGGCTAGCATTGGGAGTCCATTTTCGGTTTCACATACTGTTCATGTCTGAGTTCTATACATCCTCCTATTTCAGAGTGTTTGTCTGGTGAGTTCTGAAAGGAACGAGAAGGAAGTGTATCAGTACACTGATACCTATCAGGCTGTTTAAGTGTATCACAGTTATATACATTATAACGTTTTTCAGAGGGCTTCAGTTGAAGAGATCCACCCCGTGTTTTTTCTTCTTTCCTTATTTTTTGTTTTGTCCCTGCGTTTTCTAGAATATACAGGCGCCTGTTAAGTAGTATTGTGTTCAAATGTACCTCTAAGCTGCAGCTTATTGTGTCAAGTTCCTAAATTATCTCGGCCTAAAGATATATAGGTTTCAGCAATAACGACTGGTAAATCCCGCTCCTGGCCCACAACGAGAACTTGCGTGAGGCGCTGGTGTACAGCCAGCACCTCTGCCTCCCTTTTATATTACTTAATTGTGGAAACTGTGGCACAGTTGCCAATTTATTACATCCCCAAATACAGGGCAGGGACAGCTTCGTATTCATTTTGAATCTGCTTTAGCAGTTCAGGCAAACCAGCAATAGACAGTGTACCATTTTATGGTATATATGGCAGCAAAGACTGTGCCTCAGTTGGCACAATCTTCTATAGGGGGAATTACATCAAGTGGTTGGCACATTGGGGGGCGTGGCCAAAGTGCCGAGCATGGCGCACGTCTAATTCTCGAGCTCCGGAGGGGCTGGCGGCAAAAATCCTGTTGAGCGCACCAGCCCGGGCTGTTTCTCACCGGAGCATGAGCAGCGGACTGCCGATGGGTTGCCGGCGCGATCGATCCTTCGCCGTGGGACGGAGGTGAGCGAGGGACAGAGGCGGGCTGCCTGACGCGGGAGGAGGTTTGCGGCCTATCCCCCTTTGGGAGACCGCGGCCTTGCGTGAAGCGGCGGGCCGCCCTGGGATCGGAGCGGGCGGCCCGCGTATGGTGGCGGCCGCACCTGGGCCCAACAGCCAGGGTAAGGACCCCTGAGATGCCTGGCAAGGACGGGGGGCCACAGAGGGGCCCCGCCCCAAAGAACAATGCCTAACTGGAGGCAGGGAAGCGGACACGGTCCTAGGCTTCCAGCCCCGACTGGAGAGAGACGCACTGGGCCCGATCAGAGCTTTGGTGGGCAAAATTCAACCCGCAGCACCCCGGCTCTCGTGGGGGATAATTAAGAGGTCTCCCGAACGGGGGGCGGTGCCACAGAAGTTCCTCTTTGAAAGGGGCCCACTCAACAAAGTAAGAGAAAGCATCCGCCCAAATTGAGAAACTAAGAAAGAGGCTGAACGCCCGGGAACATCACCGACCCCTGAATGGGGCCACTGTGCACGAACCAAGAAAAGACTACAGCAAAGGACAAAGCGCTGGGGAACGGTTGAATGCCGCGCACAGGGAGACGGCCGAACAGAGGCTGAGGCGTGCGCCCGATCCTGCTTGCAAAAAGGATAAGCCCGGCAAGAGGAATGAGCGAGGGACCCGCCATCGAAGGGGGTGACAACTGGCAACCGTAGACAGGCGCGGAACTCACTGTCACTGCGACTGGACGCCGGAGCTGGCCGGCGGGGCGCTTGGAGCCCGGTCTGGGGATAGCTGCGAACAGGAACTAAACCTTTGGAGACCAAAGCGGAGGGACAGACCAAAAGCAGAACACACAAAGAAGCCCGGACCGCTTGCCGTGCCCACCGTGGTACACCCCCCTGCCGGTCTGATGCCCCCCAAGGGCCGCCACAAGAACAGAGCCATGGACTACGTGGCGCCTGCTGGGGGCGAAGAGACGGATGCACAGAGTCAGTCACAAACCAAAGTACAAGACACCCTAGACAAGATACTGGGAGCAATAGAGGACACAAAGTCGACATTGCAGCGCAACATCAACCAAGTGGCAATTGAGGTGGGGCTCCTGAGGGCGGAACACCATAAGCTGGTGGACAGAGTCAAAGCGACGGAAGCTTCACTGGCAGACATCGCGCCAAGAGAGAAAGACACGACGGCGGAGGTAGCTTCCCTGACTGACAGAGTGACAAGACTCGAACAACGGGCTGAAGATGCAGAGGGAAGAAACAGAAGGAACAATGTGCGAGTGGTGGGCCTTCCGGAGGGGTCAGAGGGGACGAACATGGTGGAATTTCTGGAGAAGTGGCTCAGCACGGTGGTCGCACCTGGATGCCTGACTCCTTTCTACACGCTGGAACGAGCGCACCGAGTGCCGGCGAGGCCCCTTGCCCCTGGCAGGCCGCCCCGTGCAGTAATCGCTAAGCTCCTACACTACAGAGACAGGGATATCCTTCTACAGAAAGCCAGAGGGATGGGCCCGTTCAGAGTGGCAAACGGAGAAGTGACACTGTTCCCAGACTTTACGCTAGAAGTCCAAAACAAACGAGCTTCATTTTTAGCGGTAAAAAGAGCCTTGCGAGACGAAGGAATCCAGTACTCGTTGCTATTCCCAGCACGACTAAGAGTGATCGTGGATGGGAAATCCACATTTTTCCAATCCCCAGAGGAGGCATGGGAGTGGCTCGAGAGGCACGGGTCCCACACGGATCAATCTGCTCGTGAGAAATCCAGTGCGGGAAGGCCCCGTCAAGCCCTGAGGGGGAAGAGACCCAGGGATCGCCCTCAGCTAGCGCCAACACAAACGCAAAGAGAAACGGGCAGGAAGCAGCCCTCGAGGCGGCGGCCCGAGTGGGCGGAGAGGCGTCCCCCCAAGATGGCTCTGAGGTGGAGTCTGACGACACAGTGGTGTCCTCCGCCGGATATTCGGGTAGCTTGGCCCGAGCCCAGAGAGTGACACCTCAAACGGCAGACGAACTCTGATAGTCCAGAACAGTAACAGCACCTGCAGACTTGGCACACCGTGAGTAAACATGCGGCCCCTCCGGACCTGACCACCCCGCTAGACTTGACTTTCGCCTGCAGATTTGGCTGGCGAATAAGGCAGTTATGTTTTTGAACAAGTTGCACTGTTACACAGTTTGCTGGGCCACCTGCAGTTCCGGAGGCGCCCTAGGGATGGGGAGTTGGGGTTTACAGATACAAGTTCAGTCGGCAAGATGGGTGGTGACGTCAGTACATTGTAGGGGTGCGGGCGTGCAGGGGTCTCGGCCGGTGCCCTGGGTGCACCGGGCCCGCTCTCACCAGAGTGCAGGATTAAAATGGCTGACTAAATTTCATAACCTGGAATGTCAGGGGGATGGGCACTCCGGCCAAAAGACACAGAATCCTGTCCTTCCTAAAAAGAAGGAAAGTGCAGATAGCAATGCTACAGGAGACCCACCTGGCTCCGGGGGAGGGTGAGAAACTAAGGCGTAGATGGAGGGGGCAGGTGTTTGCCACAGAATGTTCAGCCTATGCAAGAGGCGTACTAATTTGGATTAGAGCGGGTGTCCCCCTAACGGTTGACTCTTCCAACATAGACAAAGAAGGTAGGTTTGTGATATTGGAGGGGAAACTGCATGGGACCCCAGAGGTGTTGGGTTGCATCTATGCCCCTAATCAGGACCAGACTTCATTCATGACAGGCCTATCAAGACACCTCACCCGACAACGCACTGGGTAAGTACTAATAGGTGGGGACTTCAACTCAGTATTGGACATAGATATGGACAGATCCACCCCGCCACTACAAAGGGCGACATCAATTAAGATAGCTCAAAGGCTGGTGGAGTGGATGAGCACCTGGGGTTTAGTGGATGTCTGGCGGACGCGACACCCGGACATTAGGGACTACTGATTTTACTCGGGCCTCCATCGGGTACACACCAGAATTGATAGGGTAGTCTGCACTGCAGGACTGGCTCGAGGCGTGACCCACTCTGAGTACCTGGCCCGCACAATATCAGATCACAATCCACTACTGTTAACACTGAGGGTACCACAGGACAGACCCCCTATACCTTCTTGGAAGTTGGCCCCTGTGGCACTGGAGGATCAGGCGTACAGGGAAGCGCTCCGTTGCCACCTGACAGAACACATTGATACTAACAAGGGATCCACCTCTTCTAGGGCCGTGGAATGGGAGACGCTTAAAGTGGTGACGAGGGGTTTCTGTCTTGGGCAGTCAGCAGGAGTGAGGCATACACTAGAGAGGGAGCTGACTGCCCTAGAGAAGAGTATACACGAAGGGGAACTGAGACAAGGCCCAACAACACAAGGTGATGAACAATATAACCGCGCCCGCAGAGAACACTAAACTGAGGAACGGCTTAGATGCCATGACATGCAAAGATACCTAGCGTCCCTACAATCAGAGGAGGGCAGATCGGGGAAGCTCTTAGCATGGCTGGTGCGCCCGAGTGGAGATAACAAGCCTATCACGAATGTGTTGGACAGAGGGGGGAACCGCAGACTTAACCCAGGCCCTATTAATGACTCATTTAGGGATTATTATACGTACCTGTATAGAAGACCTAACGAACTGGAGACACGGTCTCTAGACGATTTCCTAATACAGATCCCTCTAGCGGTACTAGACCCGGTGGACAGAGACAGCCTGGGGGGCCAGTGACTACGGAAGAAATAGATGAGGCAATAACACAACTGGCCTCTGGAAAGACCCCCGGTACGGACAGGCTCCCTATGGATTTCTACAAAAAATATAAAACCCTGCTGATTACTGAGTTGGCGGACATGTACGCAGAGGCGTGGAATAGTGGAGAACTGCCTAACACGCTGCGTGAGGCACTGGTAATGCCACTCCCCAAAACCAACAATAGGGAAGTATCGGTGACCGACTACTGCCCGTTATCGATGCTAAACAGTGATTTCAAGATACTTAACAAGATTATGGCCAACCGGCTGCTCCCCCTCATGACCACATTGATGCATCCTGACCAGAATGGTTTTATCTCTGGACGCAGCACCTCCCTGAACCTCAGGCGGCTTTTCTCTATCCTGTACATGCCCGACGAGTTGAAGCCCCCTGCCGGGGTCTTGCTGGCGGTGGATTTCGACAAGGCTTTTGACTCGATTAGGTGGAATTACCTGAGGGCAGCGATGTTAAAAATGGGCCTTGGGGAGAAATGGGTTAAATGGGTGGACCTGCTGTACTCGTCTCCAATGGCTAGAGTGAGGACGGGCGGGACAATCTCGGGCTGCTGTTTGCATTAGCGATTGAACCCCTGGCGGCCCAGCTGCGGGGGGAGGGGGTGGGTAAGGGGATTGAATGGGGCCCGGACAAGCATATTGTCTCCCTGCATGCGGATGACATCCTGATCTACCTCAGGGACGGAGCTAGCGGTCTTCCCTGGGCCTTGGAGGTGTTAGAGGACTTTGGGGAGGTTTCGGGACTACGCCTTAACCGCGGCATACGTGTTCCCCATGAGGCAGGGATCCACACGGACGGGGGAATGCCCGCTGGATGTGAGCTGGGCTCCACGGACCTTCAAGTACCTGGGTATCCAAATATTTCACGAGATGAGCGACCTCAGAGACGGTAACCTAGGTAAGGTACGATCCTCGGTTGGGTTTTGGCGTTCACTAAAACTTTCAATAATGGCCAGAGTGGCACTGGCCAAAATGATTATGCTTCCCCGACTCCTCTATTACTTCGCCAACCTGCCACTGCTGATCCCACCGACATGGTTTCGTGACCTGAATACTCTGCTCAGGGAACTAGTGTGGGACGACGGACGCAGACGAACGGCCTTGACGACCCTTTGTAGACCAACCTGTATGGGCGGTCTGGGCGCTCCTGACTTCGAGGCATACTACCTGGCAGCCCAGCTACAGTGGGTGGCCGGCTGGCAAGTGGGCAAAGGACACCTTGACCGTTGTACTGCACAGGGAGTAATAGGTACGGCAAGGATAGTGGCATATATGGCAGGCAGGAAGATAGCCCTTCCTGAGAACAGCACAATGGTAAAGATCGCGTTGGCATGCTGGAAAAAGTGTACGAAAAGAGTAGGAGTGGGCCGCCATACTCTCCAGCACTGCCGTTGGCGGCACTGGTGGTGGGGCCCGGGGGGAAGGACTCGGAAGAACTGGGGTTGGGCCCCTGGACTGGCGCGGGGATTGAGACAGTGGGAGGACTCTTTGAGGAGGGGGTGCTGAAGGGATTCGCTGACATACTGTTGGAGGGGGTCCCCCGGGGTCAGTTTTTACTCTTCGCTAAGATAATACACACCCTGAAAGACCATTGGGATACGATAAACGCAGAGCCAGCTACGCACGGGGTGCTTCATCTACTACTGACATCGGGGGCGGAACCCCATGCGGTCGCCAGGAAATACGGGGCCCAGGTGGAGGCCATGCTGGACCCTCTACGATCCTTGACAGAAAGGTGGGGAAACACGATAGGGAGGGAAATAACTGACTCAGAATGGAACAAAGCACTGGCTTATCCCCGAGTGGTCTCACGTAACACACGGTTAAGGTACATTCAGTACAACTACCTTCATAGGACATATCTGACGCCACATCGACTGTTCCGGATATACGGGGGGACCCCAAGGACGTGCCCGAGGTGTCGGGGGGGAGATGCTGACTTTGACCATATGGTGTGGGGGTGCCTGGAGCTTCAATCAGGTTGGAGAGAGACGGTGGCTATTTTAGCCCAGTTACTAGGGATAGAATTGTCGCCCACACCCGATCTGTGCTTACTGGGTCTTAGGGTGGCTGCGATGCAGGAGAGGGTGAGAGGGAGATTCCTTGACTTGGCCCTAGCACTTTATAAAAGATTAATCGCGAAGGGCTGGAAGGCCCCGGGCAACCCCTCACAGACTGACTGGAAAGGTGACGTTTTGAAATAGTTCAGGGCCGAACTGCAGGTTCTGAGGGCAGAAGAAGCTAGGGGAATCCAACAGGTCCCCATTGCCCCAGAATGGGAAGACCTGGTCACGCACTGGGATGGCCTATGTCAGAGGGCAACAGCACCCGAGGTTGAAATAAGGGATGAGTAGCACACCCCAAGAAGCTGACCCAAGGGGAAGTTCCCGAGTGGGGGCCCGAAGACGAATACTTACACAATCAAAATGCACTGACTGAGGTAGTACAGAAGCACACGACTAGTAACCTTATACACCACCAATAGAGGGGAGGGATAAAGTAGGTGGATGCCTGCCTATCTGCGCGCTGGTGCACCCGGGGCTTGGCCCTCCTTCTCATGCTCCTATGTTCCCGTGCCTTCTTATAGTATCAGTCATAAGTCCCACCCACACAATGCCACTATGTTGACCACTAGTTCGTTGGTCTATTTACCTTAAACAAAAAAAAATATATTTTTCCTCTTAACTCCGTTTCTTTTCTTTTTACTTTTTCACTCTCTCTCCCTTGTTGTTAGTTTCTCATCCAAGCTATGGATCACAACAGAACTAAGTTGACTACTGGCTTACGTGATCCAAAAAGGTAACACAGACCGGCGAGTAATGTAACACAAAATGTAAATATGATAATCCCACCAGAGTCAGGGATTGAAGAAAGCATTAAGGAAGCCTACAATGTCCGGGAATTGAGTGGAGAATTAAGAGTAGTACGAATTGTAAATGCAAACTGTCTGAGAGAAATGTACAATGAATACAAAATGTTGCAATGAGAGAGTAAACAGATGTAAGATAATAAAAGTTAATAAAATATATTTAAAAAAAAAAAATTGGTTGGCACATTGTGAGAACTCTGTGTTTGTCTTGGGGTCCTATATGGGGAAACACTGCATCAAGCTGGCTTCTGTTTTGTGCACTTGAAAACAGAATTTCCGACTGCCTGTTGGGAATCTTACCCATAATTGCATTTATAGTAACAGGACTAATTGCAGGCACATCGAGCTATGGCTGCACAACTTGAAAATTCCTTGCTGGGGCAGTTGTTATTGTATGCATAACCAACTGTGTTAAGCATCTCTGTACTCTAATTAGACCTATGCACAAAGTGCCAAGGTTTTCAACATTTAATGGTGCTAAATTTGAGTACGGTGTGTAACCACTAGGACTGGCCAGGTCACTCAATCATTGCTGAAGGGACCCAGTCTTGCATGTTCAAGTAGATGGGGGAAAGGACCTTGGAACCAATTCTGGTGTTCCTGAAATGTTAATGGTATTTCTAAGTTGTTGTTAAGCTCCCTATCAATTAGGTACTGCAGCCTCAGTGTATGTATGAAATGTCTGTGTCATGGAATCTGCTGCAGGAAAATCAACCCAATCATAAAAAACTTACATTAATATGATTTGTGTGTGTGCCTCAACCACGAAGGTAACATGTCTACATGTAAGAAGCAGTCCTTGTGTTAGTAAATGTGCTGTAACAGCATGTCAACAATGAACAAGAATGTTAGGAGGAAAATGCTATAATGGTGTTATCTTTAGGTTCAAGCTTGAACATTCAGACAAAATTAGGGGTTTCCTATGAAGCTGGGGAGGATTAATACCTGATATCATGGATGTCTGCATCTTAAGGTGAAAGGGGACCTTGGGAACATACAATAACTACTCAGGACACCCATTACATAAGTGCCAGACCTAGAACTTAGTGTTACGGTTCCTACGAAATAAGTAGGACTGTGTATCAGTTCAGGATATAAGGACTTGGTTTGTCTATACCATTTGGAAATGTTTACACAATTCGTAGCTAGATTCTCTGTACATTATCATGTTAGTGTAAAAACATGTAGAAAGTCATCATCAGAAAAAAGATGTCAAGCTAAAATGTGCAAACAAAAATGGAGACTCGGCGGATCCCTAATGTGCTTCACCACAATGGCTGAGTGAAAAAGCACCTGATCATATTCATGTGCTGTGGTACTTGCATGCACGTAATCTTAAAAATGACTAATCTTTGCAATGTCACTGCTTGGACTAAGGGCCTAATAACGAGAGTGGCGGTCCTCGGCTGTCAGACTGACCTGGTTGAGGCGGTCAGACTGCCACATTACAAGGTTTGCGGGCAGTGCTGCCAACCTACCGCCATCTGTGCCGGGATCAGACAGTGGTACAAGTTGGAATCTGATTACAACCTGGTTCTTTTCCAGCCTTTTCATGGTGGTTTCACCGCCATGAAAAGGCTGCTGGAGAACAGGTGAAAGGGGCCACAGGGGTGCCCCTGCACTGCCCATGCCCATGGCATGAGCAGTGCAGGGCCCCCCCTGCCCAGCAACTTCTTTTGCAGACAGTGCACATTTCAAGTGTGCTGGTGCCCCCTGCAGGCAGCAGCTTGATTACGAGCCGGTGACAATGCTGCTGACACTTTACTGCGGGGCTGACCATTAGAAACCTTGGTTTCTGCTGGTCAGCCAAGCGGTAAATTCTCGATGGGGCCGGTGGGGAGGTAGTCAGCACAGTGGTAACCACCCTGTCGGGAGTTTGGCGGACGGGTGTTTCAATCTGCCAAACTCATATCCGGGCCCTAAATTCTTATGCTGTACATCTCAGGAATTCATACCATCACATCAACATGTGGCAAGTTAAACATTTTAAAGCACATTTTTGTCCTTCCCTATTATTGAAGAAAGAAGATGGCGAGCCAGAGATGTAGCACCCACAAAAATGATTGTTTTAAACAATGACCCAAACCATGCCATGTACATTGAGGTTCTTCAAACTAAGGACAAGATATACACGTTGGATAACCTCATCGATAAGATCAGATGCAAAATACCATTCCAGTATCTCGGTTGTTGCCAAAGCAAGGTATTGATGGTCTGCAGGCATATCAAATGGTAACTAAAACCATAGACTCCCTACAGCAACAGGATTTACAGCTGCAGTGTGGATGTGACAAACAAATTATTCATATGGACAAAAGGCAGAGTGAATCAATGTGACAGTTAAATTGTGACTCAAGGTGACTTCCCAGAGATTTGAGTGTGCATGAAGAGGATGGCGTCTGGAAAAACTGCAGCTGATGAACCTATCAGGTTAGCTACTGATAGTTCTGGACAGGAGTTTGCACTACTGCAATGAACAAGACAGTTACCAGTCTGGAGAGTCAATTCACAACCCATAGTCAGCTGTTACAGATATGGCATTCCTGCATTGCAGAAACATTAAAGACATCCTCCAGAACCTTCCACAAAATGCCATGCAATGACTAAGTAGCTTGCTGACTAGGCTTGGTCCATACACATCCCCTGAAAACCTGTAGCATGAGTTTCCTGATGCTGCATCTAAGTGAAGCAGACAAAAACTGACTCTTGAGGCCATCAATGAGGTTCAAAATGAGGAAGACACTATTATCTCAAATTTAAGGATGAGATGGTACAACAAGCTAATATTGGGCAAAATAAAATCTAAGCGCAAGACCGACAGGGACTGTGCAGCTAGTTGCTATAGTTTAGTATTATGTTATACCATGTACAGTACAGCCTACGCTTCTTTTTTAATGCTTCAAAGTTGACACTGACTGTTTTCTCCTCTCAGATGGCTTGTGAAAGACCTTTTTCAAAGCTCAGGTACATTTTGAACAGGATGTCCAATTTAATCTCTCAGTCACATTTGGAAGCCTTTATGCTAATGTCCGTGGAAAAAAATGCCTTGATGCGACTAAGGAATGACATGATTATTGATCATTTTGTCTCAAACAGCAAATTTCTGCACTGAAAAAAAAACCAGTTACCCGAGTGCACCCCTATTTTTAGCCATTTTTTACTTAGCACACTTTAAACATGGGGGTTCATGATTCCAAATAGAGATAATTCCATATAATATTTTATAAAGTGTGAGAGATAATGTGGAAGTATAGATAAAATATTGAGTATCTGAGAAGCAATAACCATTTTAATAGACTCAATTTCCCCTCTTCATGAAAGAGGTAAGGGGGACCAGGTATCAGGTTATTTGGAAGTAAGTATATAATCGCAGTTTAAAGTAACAGATTGTTTAATAGATTGTGAAAATAGAATTCTCAAGTATTTAATTTTCTCTTTTAGACAGATGATATCAGTATTATCTATCACATTAGGGGTACAATGAACATTCAAAGGAAAGAATTCTATTTTATTAGTACTTAAAGTATAACCAGAAACAAGAGAGTCATTGCATACAAGAATGAGAATATTAGTTATAGCAGTTTCAGGATTACTGACGAAGAATAACACATTGTCAGCATTGGCAGAACTTTTGGCAATAATACGTTCAGGAAGAATTTTGAATAAGGATAAGTAATGGTTGAATAACCAATAAAAAGCTAAGGGTGGTAATCAATCAATCAGTCAATCAGGATTTATGAAGCATGGCTAATCACCTCATAGGGTATCCAGGCACTTGCAGCTCCAAGAGTTTATTCAAATAGCCAGGCCTTGAGGGCCATTAAGAACTCCAGAAGTATGAACAAGTGAAAGGGAGGCAGAGCGTAGTCTTCTTGACAGTTGGTGGAAGTTCAGGCTGTGGTTAATGTATGCGGGTCCTTGGTTGTGTAGCCTTATGTGCATGGGTCAGCAGCTTGAATTGGCATCTCTTCTGCATGGGGAGCTAATGGAGTAGCCTGAGGTGGTAATGGGCAAGCTTTTTTACTTTAAAAAAAATCTAATGAATTACAATTTTTTTCATTTATAGTCTGGCAGAGGGGTATGAGTATAATTCTGATATCATTTTAAGAAATGAGTCACCAAAATTAAAGGCAGCGAGAGCATGGACTACTAATTGCCAATGAAGGTTATTGAGCCTTTCTCATTACCATGAGCTGGAAGGCCAGAAGGAGAAGGAGGGAATAGCTTCAATCACATTAAATAACAAAATGCCTGTTTTTCAAAATTCCTGAATGAACCACTTGAATTATAGTTGATGAAATATTGGATAATTTAGTGGCAAGGATTTTTGCAAAAATATTGCAGTCTTCATTTAAATAGAGTGATGTTTGGAGATTTTATTTGGAGATTTTAGTATGATTTTAATCTAGTTTAGGTAATACTATGCTCAACACTTCAGATCCTTGTTACCATACCAGTATTACTAAAGTTAGAGAAAAATTGAAATAAATAAGGAGCAGGGTGAGAGGAAACAATTTGATACAATTCTGCAGGGATACCATCTGGTCCCAGGGATTTTCATAATTTTAATGACTAAATAATCGTAATAATTTCTGCACTTTTGATATGTAGATCTCAAACAGAGCTGTCCAAGTGAGAAAATAGAGGGAGATTACATGGTTTCAGAAAACAGTCTATGATGTGGCTATCAATGATATCTGGTTTATTGTATAAAGAGGAATACAACTTGAGAAATTCATAAATAAGGTCTACAGTAGATAATGCAAATTGCCCATCATTCACATGAATAGCATGAATTTGAGCTCTGTCCTTTTAATGCGAAGATAATTTGCCAGCAATTTCCCAGATCTATTGGAATTTAAACATATATTAGCTTTTTGATTTGCCATCTGTACTCCAGCACTTTTACTTAGTAATGAATTATTTAGCAATTTGTTTTTCTATATCCAATACTGTCACATAAAATTATATATTTTCATGGAAATCGTTACACCCCTAGCATTTGTTTAAAAAGCATCCGAGCATATAGGAGTAGACACTGTGGCCCTCATTTTGACTTTGGCGGTCTATTTCTAACACTGCTGAAGCCGCTGCAGCTAACAGACCACCAGAGCTGGCAGTCTGCTGACCAACATATTAGGAGTCATTGGAGGACTTCCACCCATTTATGGATTTGCCACACCAGCAAGACTCAGCCCGCCATATTATGAGCCGGCTTGGTGGAGTCTTGCTGGCGTGGTGGTGCTGGCGATGCAAGACCACCAGGACCCATCCCCTCTTGGAAGACCTCCTTGACGGTGAAGGTAAGTGATTGTCCGAAAGGGAAGGGGGAGTGTTGGGTGCATGTGTTTGGTGTGTGTGTGCATGTATGCGAATGGGGATCTATGAATGCGTGTATGTGCGCAATGGGGGTGTAGGAGTGCGTGTATGTGTACGAATGGGGGTGTATGAGTGTGTATTTGTGAGCGAGTGAGTGGGGGTGTCTGTGTACAAGTGTGCAGATGAGGGGGTGCATATGTGTGAGTGTGGGTGTGTAAATGGACGTGTACAGTTGGGAGGGGTGTTTGTGGGTGCAAGTATGCAGTGCAGAGGGGAGGAGGGGTGGTGAATGCGTGTGTGTATGTGATTGAATGTGAATGTTTGTGTGCATGTATGTGCGTGTGAATGGGGGTGTGTGTCTTCATGTATGCGAGTGAATGGGGTGTCTGCATCTATGCGAGTGCATGGCGCGTCTATGTCTGTGCATATGCTGAGGGATGTGTATGTGAAGGAGTAGGGGGGTGTTTGTAAGTGTGTGGACGGGGGCAACTGCATGTGTGTGGACGTGTGGGGGTGCGTGTGCCGGCAACAGGAATGGGGATTCATGTCGCCAGGTGCATTTCTGCCAGAGTTTTTGTGGCGGGGTGACCGCCAGGGAAAACCTTGCGGTCTGCAGCCTAGTAATCCAGCCAGCAGGCTGAGGCCTGCTGCCGGGTTGGAGGTTCTCCCGCCGGCCGCAGCTGTGCGACCACACCGGTGGGCCAGGTGATGTTGTGGAGGTTTGGTGTCTGCCAAACCCTACAACTTGTGATGTGGCGGTCTTTATCGCCGGGTCTGTGGTGGTACCGCCACGGTGAGACTTGTGGTCTGATGACCACCAGCCTCGTGATGAGGGCCTGTATCTTCAGTTTCAAAAGAGAAAATAACCTCTAATGGCAGACAACATTTTAACCTTATTGTCATATTTTAGCCTAATTATTATAGTTTTGAGAAATATCCACATTCCTACACCATCTACACTGAGAAACATAGGAGTTATCCAATTGTAAACATATATAAGCCATAACATTGTCTGAAATATCAATATGTCCAATAAGAGAATGAGTAATAGAGTAAGCTTAATTTCATGAGTAGAATAAATATTCAATTCATGAATAAGAGTTATCAGGGTTAGAAAAAATAGTAAAATCTTTATGAGTTGGAAAGTATAAGCGCCAAATATCAACACATTTTGTGGTTTCCAACATTGTTTTGAAAGAATGAAAAGCTTTGGGAGGTTTAAATTTAGTAAAAGAGTGTCTAGCAAGTAACCAACTTTAGAAGAAATATTATTCTAAAGTGTCATATCATCAGCTGTTGGACCATATATATTAATCAAATGCATCACAGTTGTATCAATTGTGACTTTAACAAACAGAGATCTGCCACCTGCATCAGAATGCTCATCAAATATTTCTAATTGAAGTATTTTAGAAAATCAAATTTCTAATCCAGTTTCTATACCTAGGGCCAGAGAAGAGAGAATGTGCCCAACACCTTTTTTAAGCATGCACAATAGACTTTTGTCACTAATATGGGTTTCTCAAAGCAAACACATTTCAGCCTTATGTCTATACAAATAATCTTATATGTTCTGGTGTTTAAGTACAGGTCTTAAACCTTTAACATTAAAAGAAACAATGTTAAGCTTGTTAGAACTGGCTATAGCTCACAGTATGAAAAAGGAAAATGAAGACAGTCATAACCAATAGGATAGAATAGAGAAGATAAATTCAAAATGTTGAAGTAGCTCTGAAAGATAGAACACAGAGAGAAAAACAAACAGAGAGGAAATATGCAAAAGGCAACAGAAAACATTAATAGTTATATTGAGTCACACATGCACGTGCATAAGAGTGCCCATGTGAGAGAAGCCTGTAACTATTTTTATCATTTCAAAAGAGAGTTTATATATGATGGAAAAGACCTACATTATGTGCATCATGTCTTGTGTATCCATAGCGAGAGGAAATGTTGATCCAAAAATGCTTGAAGGTCTTCAGGAAAATGAAATGCCCTAGAGATGTTGTCTTTCCAGATGCAATGGTTGAAGGGTCACAAAGACCATAATCAAAGCCAGAATTCCTTAGTCTTGGTCGTAATACAGTAAACGTTTTTGCATATAGTACCTGCTTCCCAAGGAAATTCCTAATGTAAAAAGATGATATTGCCATTGACCAATAGAAAAGGAATTTCTCTTGCTACCTTTCTTCTCATAACTAAATGTAGGACCGTGAATATATCTTGTCTAGGCTTGGTTTGACTGGGTGTATGGTTTGTAGGTATTCAGTGTGCTTTATCAATCTGAAATTTCTCTGCAAGTTCTAATCTTAGAAGGCTGTGCAGTAAGTTCTCCAATCTCCAGTCACTGCCCTCTTCATAAATAAAAAATCCTCAAGTTTTATTGTTTATTACTGTTTTCCAGGTCTAGCAGACGTTTGTTCATAGGAAGAACTTTTGTTGTAATAGGAAAGAATTGGTCTATCATGTTGCCTAATTACGAGTCTGGTGGTCACAAGTTTGCCAGCCTCGCTGTGGCAGTCGGTAAGTCATGGCTGTGGCAGTCCGACTGCCACTTTACAAGGTTGGCAGGCGGACCAACGAACCGACTGTCGTCTCCGCCATGGTCCAAGATCCTGAAGGGGTGACAGCGGTCAGGATTGTAATCAGTCAGGACAGAATTGAAGTCAACACCACCTCGATGATTGCAAGCCCGCTTTCCACCAGCCTTTTCATCTTATTGAAAATCAGTGCTGGGAGCCACAGGGGGCCCCAAGCGCTGCCCGCAACCATGTCGTGGGCAGTGCAAGGGCTCCCCTGCCTAGCACCTTTGAAATGCGCAATGCTTTGCAGACAGTGCGCATTCTGAGGGTGTTGGTCAGCCCCACTGTGCTGCCACACGTTTTCCACTGAGATGACCAGTGGAAACCAAGGTTTCTGCCAGTCAGCCCACTGGAAAACGCATTATGCGGCTGGTGGGGAGACTGCCAGCACAGTGGCGGTCTCCTCACCGCAAGTCTGGCGGTCAGGTGCTCCTACTGCCAGACTTGTAATGAGGTCCATAAGCTTATTTTCTTTATTTTAATTTCATTATCTGAAACTTTCACTTATACGTAGACCAGCCATATCTTTTCTGTTTTTGACTACCGCTACAATATATTGAAGTATTACACTGAACACCTTGTAATTCCTCTAGCAATGTGGCAAGTAAAGGCTCAGAGGTGTCAACTATTTTAGATTTGAGAGGTAGTGGAGAAACTGCATGTTTATGCTTATTAGGATTAAAATATACACTTTTGCCTTACATGTTAAGAAAATGAGAAGGAGAATATAAAAATGCAGAGGGGTAGCACTACAATCGGTGAAATGGGTTAAACCAATAAAGTACCAGAGGTGCACTAGCTAAAATGAACAGTAGGAGGATCCTAGGTCCAAGTTTTGCCTTTTCTTGTAAAGACTGCACCTCTCCTGACTAGAATCTCGGGTGAAGCCACCAAAACATTGGTGCTACTACCAGCCTCACCTCTTCAGTGCAGGCAGAGCTGAACCAGCAAAAGGAAATACCATTGTTATCTATGGAGTCCCTAGGTAAACACTATTGTGAAGAAGAAGTAAGGATAGCCCTTAATTCAGCATAAATGTTAGCCAGAATGATGGGCTCACTAAAAACTAGTGAGGTGGCCATCTTGGATTGCGCACTTGATCGCCCCTCAAGCCTTGCAGGAGTTTTAACTTGTGATCCACAGGTCACCTCGTGACAGTAGCAGGTGCTTAAGTCACTGAGCCATCTTGCTGTCTCCTTAAGGTGATGTGCACTGCAGTAGAACCAGTGGCATAACACGAGAGATCAGCAAAAGAGGTTGGCAATCTGTAGTAGAAATATAAATAGGTAATTCCTAGAAAAAATACTGCAGATGCAAATAGCGTAATCAAAAAAGGATCACACTGAAGCAAGTGTGGAAATGGTTTGGTTCTTTCTTTTACCGAATTGCAAGTTATTTTCGGGTAGCTATTTACATTCAAGTCCACATTCTCTGATAGAGTTCTACACTGGAAGTCATCAGCACTCCTGAATTAACATTTTCATTCATCTTTGCCCATTGTGTTATATTTTTCCTGAAGTTGCATTGCAGGAGTTTATTATTTTTTATGTAACTATCATACAATAACAAAACAGTAGAGTATGTCATAGTTTATTCACGTTATCAAAGATGGGACCTAGGCATCAGCACCTACAAGGTCAAAAACGCAGAAAACATCAATGAGGACTTTCGAAGCCTGTAAGGTGTGTATTTCGGAAGTAAGATAGAACATTCTGGATAGAAACAATCCATTGGAGGCCTTAAATATTACCATCTCATTTTGATATTGCACATCAAATTCAGAGTATGGTGCTTTCCTGTCTTTGATTGTCTTGATGCTTCTAGAATAATCACCTGGGTCCAGAAATAGGTAGTTAGCCTTGTAGTCAGTAATTTCCACTTTCCCACCATTTACAAGGCATACTTGGAACCAGCAGGTGTGGTCTCTAAGGTTCTGCCCCCGGATCCCTTCCTGTGTTGAACTCCAGTACATGCCATTGTCCATCCGGAAGGAGATCCCCTTTGGAGAGCATATTAATCCCCGGGAAGTATTAAGATCTTCAATAAAGTGTGAGAAAAAGCTGGAGAGATTGGGATTCTTGAAATCTAAAAATTTAAAAGAAAGGCAAGTTAAAATTGTCATATAATTAGAGACATGATTACCTCAAAGTTAATTTTGCTTTTCTTTATAACGGTAAACTTATCAGCTTATTAGTTTATAAAAAAAAAAGTCAATCTAGATGCAAAGATATGACACTTTATTCCAAGTGTTGAAGTAAGCCTCAGCAAGGCCTACTAGTGCAAGGGGTTCACCTTTCTCTGCACAAAGTCCTCAGACCATGTAGGAAGAAGTTGGCACAGAAACTGGAATAAAAGACAAAAGTTTATTAACCTCATGAGGTGGTACTACAATTCAGACAGCACCCTTGGGTAATGTCTGAAGTAGCACACTGAACTGAGAGAGCATGGTCCTTTTATACCCACGCAGGGGCTAAAAGGAGGTGGTACAGTTATGGAAACAAGACTTGTATACATGTAAGGTCATGTGGAAAATGCACAATCGACAGGTAGGAGGAGCTAACAGTTTCCAAGGACTAACAGCTGCAGACCTTACTGAGCATGTGCGAAAGTAAGAGATGCTAAATATAACTTGTCACTAGGCAGATTTCAAGAGCAGTTAACAGAAAGGTAGGACAGAGCACATGGTGAGCACATGGCAGCATGTAGCAAAGAAAATGGCTGCCATGAATACAAAATGGATTCCGCAAAATGTTCACAATAGTTACTAAATACAAGATGTCTTCTGCTAATGCTTAATCTAATCACTGCTAAATTACAACACAAGCCTTTCATTTATCCACTCACTGAAGTAAGTACAGCAATATAATTGATTCCTCAAACAAAATATGTGCTTTAATATGCTGTGAAATGTGTTCAGTGCATCTAATTACAGTGTAATTCTGTTACCGCATACATTTGAAAATTTTGTATATAACAGAAAAGAGATACAGTCTAACATGTTGTAAATGATTGTATTAGCTATATTGTTCTCGTACAATAAATTAATGTTATTGAGTAGTGTTTTTGTACCTGTTGGAATAGCGTAGATTGATATCATCCCTGACGTCACAATGCTCATTTATGTGCGACTATGTTATTGAGTTAATTGTGCTAACTAATAGTGAACAAATGTGCATTTGAATCCTAAAATGGAGCGCACTCACTATAAGAGAGATGATGAACGCCGTATGGTATAACCTTATTAATAGAAATGTAATAATTTAAAGTGGTTCTGAAACCATCCTAATGTCTCTAGAGAGTGTTTACCATTTAAATGATTTCAGAGCATGTGTGTTAAAATTATTGATTAATGTTGAGGAAATTTTATTCTCCACCATATTCATTTACATGGATTAACAACATATTTAGTTTTGCATTTAACCGTAACATGAAGTTACTGAAAAAGCATAACTGACATTTCATGATTCAATGAATTGTAAAAGCTAATATGAATTAAACGTGGAATTGAGTTATATCTTTTTGTTAGCTGAACTAGGTCTCAATCGTATTTTTCTTAAAGTAAGAAACAGTTTTCCATTTTCTGCTAACAAGGCATTTCATTTTAGGCATTTTGTGCGGATAAAATGTTTTTTTTCAATAAATGTTTTTATTGATTTTTCATGCAATTCAAACTGTAATATTACAGTGCGAGATATACGAGATCCCCATACCATTCTCACTGTGGAAAATGTCTAAGTAGTTACAGGTGTGTAATCCAACATATGCATCATGATTTGCAATATATTGTACTGTACAATGTGATAACACAGTAAAGTAATCAAGTCACATACTCAATCAACCTACAAGAGTTCTGAGCTAAACTCAGCTGGTTGTCTCCTTAATTTCAGTACACAGGACAGCCAAACATGTGAGTCCTTCGCCTCTCTCCTGGCTTCTGAGTCCGAGGCATCATCATCTGTAAAGCGCTCCTGCAAATGTCCCCATACCACCAAGTCTGTCGTTGCTCCATCACCCAGAAGGAAATAGTTAGTTTGTAAATAGATATGCTATTGTCTTATTCATAAAGAGCCTGAGAACACAACCTTGGAAAGGCACGCAGAGACTTTTAGACACCATATTCTTCTGAGTTGCAACTGAAGTAAAAATAAAAATCCTGGGATTTTACCCTGATGTTGCAAAGTCACAACGATATAAGAGAGAGAAGACGACAACAGTATGAGCTGACAAAGGGATGTGTTACCTAATCGAAGTTTGAAGCTTATCTAGGATTTACGGTGATTGATTGCAGAGCAGATCCTGCAGATGCAGATTACCTTGGACTTGGGGAGGTACAGACCTCTAGCTTTCCCCATTTCCAAATGCTTGTGTGAGTGTAGCTTGGCTTACACATGATTATCTGAGAACACCCTTGACCTGAGCTTCAGATATGCTGATCCCTCACTTTTTACCTGCTTTTTACCTTCATTGGTTTTTACTTTGTCCCCCAATGACATTTTTTCTGAATTATTGTTGCCCTTTATTTGCTTTTTACTCTTCACCGTTATGTCCCTTAGGTTTGGGTCATTTGCACTCTAAGGGGGTCATTCTGACTCTGGCGGCCGGTGACCGCCAGGGTCACCGACCACGGGAGCACCGCCAACAGGCTGGCGGTGCTCCCTCGAGCATTCTGACCGCGGCGGTTCCGCCGCGGTCAGAAACGGAAAGTCGGCGGTCTCCCGCCGACTTTCCGCTGCTCGGGGGAATCCTCCATGGCGGCGGAGCGATTCTGACACCCCCTACCGCCATCCTGTTCCTGGCGGGTCTCCCAAAGTATTTCAGTGTCTGCAAAGCAGACACTGAAATACGCGACGGGTGCAACTGCACCCGTCGCACCCCTGCAACTCCGCCGGCTCAATTCTGAGCCGGCGTCCTCGTTGCAGGGGCATTTCCGCTGGGCCGGCCGGCGCTCTTTCGGAGAGTGCCCGCCGGCCCAGCGGAAATGTTTAAATGGCCGCCGCGGTCTTTTGACCGCGGTGCGGTCATTTCACGGCGGTACCTTGGCGGACGGCCTCCGCCGTCCGCCAAGGTTAAAATCACCCCCTAAGTTCTTTTAGCGATTTCTGATGGGTTTAGCTTAGTTCGTGAAAGGACTTTAAATGTGTAATAGATTGCACCAGTGTTTGTTTTCTGAGCATCAGATTTTGCTGTTGATATTCTGTGTCGCAGTCTCAGAATTCCTTGTTTGCCTTATGTTAGCCCACTTGCAGTTCTTTTGCCGATACGGTTGTCCCATTGTTATTCTATATCTTTACAGTATGTTTTGAGAAACGTTTGCATTAAACTGAGTGTCCACTTGTAATAAAACCCTTTAACTTGATTTCTGACTTGGGTTTTCAGTGTGTGGCCAAAATGGTTACATTGTTTAAATGATGATGCTGAATGGTTTTTCAACTATTTCTAGTGCAACTCTCTGCAGGATCCAACGGTTTGTCAATCTTGTTTAGGTAAATTCTCCAAAGCTGTAGTGATATTAAACCCTTTGGTGCTCATGACAGAATGGTTTCGTCATGAGCACCGATGGCCATGTGCCAAGGACATAACCATTATGCCCTCTCCACATAACCATCAAATCCCTCTGCTATTTACAGCAGAAGGATTTGATTTTTCTAGAAACATCCTTGGGAGCTAGGGAAAAGCTTTCCCAACTCCTGAGGTTGTTTGTAGTTTTCACTGAAATGACGAGCAGTGCTCACAGCACGCTAACGTCATTTCAGTGAAATTGAAAGTGAAATGAGCCGATCTGCTCATTTCACTTTCTCTGCCTCAGTGCTCAGGGGGCTATCTGTGCCCCTCAAGCACAAAGGCAGACAGCAGAGGTATCATTGGAAAGGTGAGAATGACCCGCTTCCAATGGTACCCTTCTGTAGTGCATCACAGTTTGATGATCACCACTGGAGGGCAAACCCCAAGCAGGGATCCACTGACTAAACACCAGGGAGGGGCGAGCGGCCTCTTGGGCAAGGGCTATTACTCCCCCCTTTAATTAATGACCATAATCAGTCTTTCTGCTCCCCCCAGGGTACAGAAGGGGGCATTAGCCCCCGATCTGCCCCCCGCCCAGGGGAGCAGAAAGCCCACTATGCACCAGCAATTCTTTTTTTTTTGTACAGTGGGGACTGCCCAGAATGGGCACTGCAATGCCCCCACCATCCCCCAAAAAATAGGCACAGTCTTTCTACCCCGCTGGGGGCAGATGGGGTTCTTACCCCAATCTTCCCCCCAGGGAGGACAGAAAGCCCACTACACCCCAGGATTTCTTTTTTTTAATAAAAGAGGAGTGGGGGCTGCTCATTGTGGGCATGGCCATGCCTCACAACATATTAAAGAGGAGCAAAGTCTTTTTGCCCCCCTCAGGGTGGCAGATAAGGTAATTAGCCCAGTCTTCTCCCCCAGGGGGCAGAAAGCCCACTAGACACCAGGGATCTTTTTTCAGAAAAGTCTAGGGGTGGGAGCCATACAGAATGTGCACTTCAATGCCCCCACCCCCTAAATAGGCACAGTCTTTCTGACCCTCTTGGGGCAGATGGGTTTATTACCCTAAATCTGACCCCCAGGGAGGCAGAAAGTCCACAAGACACCAGGTATTTTTTAATAAAGGAGGGGTGGGGGCTGCCCACCATGGGCATGGGCATGACCATGCTTTCACCCCACATAAATGTGGACCAAAGTCTTTCTGCCATCTCAGGGAGGCAGATAGGATAATTACCCCCAATCTGACCCCCCCAGTGGGGTAGAAAGCCCACTAGATGCCAAGAATATTTTTTTTTAGATAAAAGAGGAGTTGGGGCTGCCCACCATGGGTATGGCCATGCCCCTGCCCCAAATAAATGGGGACACAGACATTGTGGGGCAAAACAGTCCACTAGATGCCAGGAAATAAAAAATAAATAGAGGGATGGTGGCTGCCCACCACCAGGGCACAGTTATGCCACCACTTCAACTGAAGGGGGCAACAATCCTTCTGCCCCCTGTGGACTAAAGCATCTCATCCCAATGGCAAGCAAGATGACTTTTGACTCTTTTTGGGTTTTGATTTTATAAATGTGCCAAGATTGCTTGGACAACTCCCATTGTCCTACTTGCAATTATTAGTGGCTGCTCTTTCTGGACTTGAGTAAACTGCCTCCTGGAAAAGCCTACCAGACCCAGAAACATCTGAGAACTAAACATCTGGGCGAGTTCAGGGTGGTATACTTCACATGCACTTCACACCATTTTCTTACCCAAAATGCCCTGCAAACCTCCAACTTTGCCTTAAATCATGAATTTTTTCTACATTTCTGTGATGGAATCTTCCAGAATCCGCAGGAATCCAACAAACTCCTGCCTCACTTGTGTGGGTGCCCAAAGCAGAGTCAGCGTATGAAAATAAACTGCCCTTTTGGACCCGCTTTGGTTCCCCCTCAATTTCTACACATTTTTGGCTCTTCCCTGTCGCAGGCACTTGGCCCACCTACACAAGTGAAGTATCATTTTTATTGGGAGACTGAGGGCAATACTGAGAGGTAGGACATTTGTGCCAGTGCGGTGATCCCATACACAAATGTGAGGAAATGTAATTTGTTAGCTAAATGTGAAGTTTGCATGGGATTCTGGGTGAGAAAACATTGGTGGATCCATGCAGGCCATACCTCCATAGACTCCCTTAGGTCTCTAGTTGTCACAAAAGTCTGGCTTTGGTAGGTTTCCCTAGGTGGCCACTGAGGGTGGGACCACAAACGCAGGTTCACCCCTTGCAAAGACAGGTTGTTTTGTTAATTGTGATGTGTCCACAATACGTTTTGGGCCCTGTTGTGGGCACTTGGCCCACCGACACAAGTGAGGTACCATTCTGTATCTGGAAACTTGGGGAAATGCTGGGTGGAAGAACATTTGTGGCTCTCCCCGGATACCAGAACTTTCCCTCACAGAAATGTGAAGAAAATATGTTTTTGTGTACAAGTTTTGAGGTTTACAAAGGAGTCTGGGTAACAGAACGTGGTAAGAGACACATAGGTCACCCCATCCTGGATTAACCACGTTGGCTGGTTTTAAAAAATATACAGGTTTGCTAGGTTTCCCTAGGTGCCGGCTGAGCTAGGGCCCTAACTCCACAGCTAGGTGCAAAAAAAAGGGCCCTTTTGGATGGAAAAATGTGATGTGTCCACGTTGCATTTTGGGCCATTTCCTGTCACAGGAATTAGGCCTACCCACACAAGTGAGGTACCATTTTTTTCAGGAGACTTAGGGGAGCACAAACAGCTGAACAAGTGTTATCACCAATTTCTTGCATACCTGAACACAATGAAACACTGAGGTGCAACTCAGTAATTGGCCCTGGATAGCTAGGGTTCTTGGTGAACCTCTACGCCCTATATGTCCCCATAGCCAGAATGGTCCAGTGGATTTAATGGTATATTGCTTTTGAAAATATGCCACAGTTTGAAGAAGTTACAGAAGAAAACAGAGACACAAACGGCTGTCTTTTTTCAACTCAAATTCAATATTTTTTTATTTCAACTGTTACTTTCTATTAATAAACCTTGAAGGGTCCACACAAATGACCCCTTGCTGAATTCAATATTGTTTCTTCTTTTCAGAAATGTATAGCTTTCTGGGATCCACCATTGGTTTCACACCCATTTGCACCACTAACTGGACAGAGGCTGAAAGCACAAAAAACAGGAAAAATTGGCTATCTCCCAGGGAAATACCAAAACTGTGTTGAAAATTTTGGTTTTCTTATTCAAGTCTACCTGTTCTTGAAAGCTGGGAAGATGGTGATTTTAGCACCGCAAATACTTTGTTGATGTCATTTTCAGGGTAAAAAAACAGATGCCTTCTTCTGCAGCACTTTTTTCCAGTGTTTCCCACAAAACCTCAAATGTAGCTGTCTTTTGGCTAATTTCTGAGTCCCCTCATGGGGAATCCACAAAACCTAGGTACCTTTAAAATTCCCAGCATGTTGGAAAAAAGAAACACATTTTGTGTGGATACCTTATGTGGATGAAAAGTTATGAGGCCTAAGCGTGAACTACCCCAAATAGCCAAAAAAAGCTTAGCACTAAGGGGAAAAGGCCTAGCATCTAAGGGGTTTAAACTAGTCTGGATTTGCCTATTAAACAAGCCTCAGAATAAGACGAACTTAGTATTAATGGCTGAAGTGGTACAGTGGTATCTGTATTTTTTTTAATTCTCCTGAGATGAGAATCCTAATCTTAATAGACAGATTCTTTGTAGCGGTTATTTGGTGACAGCCCATGATCTAGCTTGGCAGTGTACATTCCTAAGATAGATAATTCGAAATGTATTATGATCTGTGCTGAAAAGTTTAGGCTGAATATTGTTACAGACCATGACTAGGCAATGAAGTGAGGGCTTGAGAACATGGAAGCACAAGGGATCTACCTTGAGGGTTGCTTTACATTGGTACTGCACATATACCACAGTCGTAGAAACAGGACTCCTGTTTCCTTGGGAAGACCGAGATCCTAACAGAAGACATAGAAAAATGAGTTGTTGATCTTAAACTGAATAAGATAATCACTTCTGATAAAGGGCCTACTCTTGTCAGTTCCAGTAAGAGGCTGCATTTGTTGAAGCTTCTCTGGAACTTAAAGTGTGACGTAAATGATTTTCTCAGTGACTTGGAAATATATCTGGGTACCGAAGGGTCTTACACTCAGAGTCGTGATGGCAAACAAAGGCACTTACAGGTACCATACTTCAGCTTTGTAATTGTTATGTACAGATTTACAATATTTCATTCCAAATCTATGTACTGTAATGCTAATAATATCTATATCTTCAAAGTATGTAAGGGTGAAGTTTAGAATAATAAATCTATACTTACATCTATATAGTGGCAGTCGATATTGTGCAGCCAATAGTTTTTAAGATTGATATTTGTGACATTCATATTTTCACACGAACCAGAGAGCTATAATTATAAAATAGTCTGTGCATTCCAGAGAGTTCTAAGAATAATTTATACCTCAGACACATTGGCCCTGATTATGAGTCTGGCGGTCACTGGACGACCAGACTCATGGTGGTGGTCGGACTGCCGCCAATGTGGCGGTCCAAGCGCCATATTAAGACCACGCGGTTGTGCTGCGGTGGGACCACCAGCACTGTCAGGATCAGAGATCCCAGCGGTCTGGCGGTTGCGGTGGTCCTAATCCGCTAGGGATTACAAGGGTGGCAGAGAACAGGTGCAGGGGGGCCCAGGGGCGCCCCTCCACTATCCATGCATTTGGCATGGGCAGTGCAAGGGTCCCCCTGGCCAGCACCATCGCAATGCTTTGCAGACAGTGAACGTTGCGAGGGTGCTGGTGCAGCCTGCATCCTGCAGCATTGCCGCCGGCTCAATTACGATCTGAAGACAATGCTGTAGGGTGTTTCCCACTAGGCCAGCAGGCAGAAACTCTGGTTTCCACCCGCTGACCTAGCGGTAAACTCTTAATGGGCCCGGCGGGGATTTAGCCAATATGGCGGCAACCAGCAGATGGTCTAAACCGTCGGCCAAACTCCTAATAAGGCCCATACTCGTGGGGAGGACACTATAGCATTGGCGCCCCCACCCTATTACAATGTTGCCACCTTTCTGACTGGCAGAAACATTGCAATAGAGTGTTCTCCTGTCCCGCCAGTCAGACCAGCGGGAACAGTGCTATGAGATAGGACTTGACTCCCTTAAAGGAGATGAGTGCTATCTTGTAGCAAAGAAGGGGCTGACCAGCCAACCGTGCTGGGCAGAGAGGCACCTGCACTGCCCATGACACTCTGTGGCCCCTCAGTGGCACTTAGCACTTGTTCTTCGATAGCCTTTTCATGGCGGGGTTTCCGCCATGAAAAGGCTGGCAAAGAACAAGGTTGTAATCAGTCAGGCAGCATTGAGTTCAGCGCAACCGTGGCTGACTACAACTAAGACTGCCGTCACCCCGTTGGGACCGGTGATTCTGGCGGGGACGTAGGTCTTTAGGCGGGTCCGCCGACCTAGCTAGTAATGTGGCAGTCGGACCTCCACAGCAACAATGGTCCAACCGCCACAGTGAGGCTAGCATTCCTAGGACCGCCAGCCTCATAATAAGGGCCAAAAATCATTTTGTGCAGAGCAAGTTGTGGGGTTCCTACAGGCCAAAGAAAAGCAAACATGCATTTTTTAGACTATTAATACAAAAGGGTGATTGCTGTTAAAATAGTGTAATTAATTCATCTTAATAAATCATCTTCCATATAACAGTATACTATGACTTATTGTATTACTCCATTATTAGCCTATAAAATGCGAAGACCATAACTTGATGTTTTGGGAGTAAGTGCTGAGATTTACAAACAACACTATGGGCCTCATTATGACCCTAGCATCATGGTGGCGGTCTGACCGCCACCAAAGCAGTCAGACCACCGCTTTGGCGGCAGTCTGACCACCACATTGCGACCATGGCAGTTGTGCAGAGGAGGGACTGGAGGTGCTGGCAGCCCTAATCTGCCAGGGCAGTGCTGCAAGCATCGCCACCCTGGGGATTATGACTCCCCCCCTCTCCGCCAGCTTTAACATGGCAGTAGCCCGCCATATAAAGGCTGGTGGAAACGGGGTGCAGGTTACCCAAGGAGGGCCATTGCACTGGCCATGCACTTGGCATGGGCAGTGCAGGGGCCTCCATGGCCAGACCCTACGCACTGCAGCATTGCTGCCGGCTTAATTATAAGTGGCTGTCAATGTTGTAGGCTGTTTCCCGCTAGGCCAGCGGGCAGAAACACAATTTCTGACTTCTGACCCAGCGGGAAACTCCTAATGGGGCACATGGGAAGTCATCAGCACTGGCGGCAACCTGAGCGCGGGAGTTTGGTGGACAGCTTTTCCGTCCGCCAAACTTGTAATAACCCCTGTGTCGTTCACAGCGCCATGACTCCTAAAATTACAAATGCATAATCATTAAAATAAACTTAGGAGCAACACTTTAAAAACATTACCAAAACAATAAAAAGTATTTACAAAAATTACAAAAAAATAACATTAACTTATTAAATACTTATAACATACACAACAAAAAAACATTACAAAACAATAAAAACATTTGTTATATATAAACTGCATTAAAAATTATTTTAAACATGTAAAAACATGACATTCTTACCTGCAAAGGTCTGTCCCACAATATTCCTATGACAATATTTTGTTCACTATATTTGTCAGATGATATATTTTACAAAATATCAATGTTGTGCACCGTGGTTGTTATGTTAAACTGACTATAAGAATGAGCGCTGTAATTTTACAGACTCTGTAAGATCGGGTTTAAAGTTTGCACAACAGTGCACAAAGAAACCCCAAAGGACTACAGCCCAGTGGGAAACACCCTTCCACGATGAAGCCGGCTCCGAATGGAGCCGGCGGAGTGGAAGGGGTGCGACGGGTGCAGTAGCGAATTTCACTGTCTGCAATGCCCAGGGGCCCCACAACACCCCATACCGCCATCCTGTTCCTGGTGGCCGAACCGCCAGGAACAGGATAGCGGTATGGGGTGTCGGAATCCCCATGGCGGCGCAGCAGGCTGCGCCGCCATGGAGGATTCCTGAGGGCAGCAGAAAACCGGCGGGAGACCGCCGGTTTTCCCTTTCTGACCGCGGCCAAACGGCCACGGTCAGAATGCCCTTGAGAGCACCGCCAGCCTGTTGGCGGTGCTCTCGCGGTCGTTGACCCTGGCGGTCAATGACCGCCAGGGTCAGAATGACCCCCAGAGTTCGTTGGATGAGTACTTGATGCATTCCTTATTAGCAAAATGAGAATAAGAATATAAAAATGCACTGTTGCCTGGTTGTATAACTCTGTTCACTTTGCAGATCAGTGGTTAAGTGCCCTTATTTCCTTTTAACATGATGACATTTGGCATATTTAACTTACCTATATAAGTCCCTAGTATATTGTTCAACGTATACCCAAGGACTGCAGCACTCACTGTGCCATTCACTACAGTGACAGTGCAAACATGCCTGCAGGCCACCCCTCTGTAGCTTGGCTGTGCAGATTTAAACTGCAAATTCAGTCTCCAAAATAACCCTTTTGGACAGGCCTAAACCTTCCTTTAGCACAGTAATAAGTCACATTGAAGTAGGCCTTAATGCAGATAGGAGAAGGTGCCTGGTATTTAAAAGGATAACATGTAAAGGTTTAATGTTCAATATGTCCTTACAGTGAAAAAGCCTCAAAAGCTATTTTCACTGAAGCAGGGCTGGCTGTTGCACAGGAAACATTGAGAAAACTAGACCTACAAAACAAATAATTTTATTTTTTTGGAATATTCATTACAAGCCCAATTCACTGGTGACATTGGATTTGTAATAAATGTTTTTAAGAAAGTACTTTTAAAAATGTTATCTTTTTCCTGTCTAAAGCCTTTGGAGGCCCATTTGCATTTGAGCTCTATCAACTAGCAGCTGAGTAGCACCTTTGATGAGGTATGAGTGTGCTCCCAGACTGGGGACAAAGGACCTTGGGTGTGTGGAAGTGCTGCTGTGCACTTGGCAGGATGGCCAGTGCGATGTGCCCAGGGACTTGATTAACTTTAAACAGGCCAACCGTGTCACAGGCAAAGAATAGCTGGCACTTGGGCAGGCCTTCCTTCGTTCACTCAGTCAGGCAAGCAGCAGCTCCATGCTAACTCCAGATGTGGTTGAGTGACCACGTGGGAGGGAGGACTAATTTCCATGGCCACACCTCTGGTGTGGGCTCCAGTGCTCTGCACAGGGGAAGAAAGGGTCTGCCACCTTGATTTTAGATCGATAGTGCACTGTGAGATTATTTGCAGTAGGGCTCACAGGAAATGCGGCAATAGTGGGTGTAGTCACCCGTTGGAGGTTTTACTGCATTAGATAAGGAGGGGCAAGGAGTTTCCCCACTGAAAACTGGTGCCTGGCATAAATGTGGTATCCCCAGCATCCTTCTCAGAACACTTTCTGGACCTGTGGAAGAACAGAACAGGACTGGGCCTGCTGTCTCCAACATAAAAAGAACATAGAAGACATGGCCTGCTGTCCCTCTTGTACCAAAGATGAAGAAGGGAACTCCAAGGGTCAAGCTAGGGACTCAACAAGCTACAAGAGGCCTTTCCTGTAACTGACCAATTCCAACTGGACCTGCCCTTAACTCTGCTGCGAGTCTCTGCTGCAGTGAACTTTGACCCCCCAAAATGCTGTCCCCAAGGGTCTAGACCCTTGGCTGGTGTCAAAGTGCAGTCCTCCTAAATTTCCTGAAACCCAGGACTTTAAATCTGTTCTGAATAAAGTATACACATTCATGGCTAAGTCTGGCTGTCGTGAGAGAATTGCCTATTTTGTAACTTTGTTTTTCAACGCATAGGTTTCGCTCATGAGAAGCTTCATGTAGTAGAATTGTAAGAATTCTGTTGAATGTTTTCCGTTATAAGTGTTTCTCTTTGGCTTGCCTCTCATTGGCTAAGAACCTGGAAAACATGTACTACTGTAGTGAATGTATGAAAACCTTTGTTTAAAAGCGTAACTACAAGTGAGATTTCTTCAGAATGCGAATGTATGTTGGATTTCTTGCCCATTGATCCCTATGTAATTACTGGTTTGAACTTTACTCTCCTGAGATACCTGAAGTGACTTGTGAGTATCAATAGGAAAAGCTTTGTGCACGTGTAAAAGAGTGGGTGAAAGCTAATCAGTGCGTTGGGATTTGTAATTTGAGAAAGAGTGCAGTGTAATGCAGTGGTCAGATTTTGAATTTACCTATTATGTGTTTTTAATTTGTGGACTTGTAGGAACTGCTATCATTGGTTTTCTGATGTTTTCTACGAGTTTGAGAGTGTGGGCTGTGTGATTACACCATTTAATGCAGTGGTTTAAGGCTGTTGGACTCATCAGAGTCCATGATCTCGATGTCTAAATTATTTTGTTAAAATCTCTGCTAAGGTGAGGTGTGTATTATGAAGCACTATCAGTTGCACCAAGTTAGAGACAATGTATCACTCTGTGTGAGTGTGCTATTCTTCCTTTTCTTAGGGAATGAACACTTTAATCAAAGGTGAGCTCTTGCAGACTGAACGTTTCCTATTTGTTAGACCTGGCATCCTTGGCGTGGGTTCCCCTATTTTTTTGCCTCTGCTTCTTGTGTTTTTGACTCTTTGCAGGACTTCGTGTTGGATGGTTTTGGTACTCTGGGCATTTTGCCACTGCTGCCCAGAGCTAAAGTGCAAGTGCTCTCTGTAAATTGTAACTCTAGTTGGCTTTTCCATGATTCGCATACTTACTGAGCCATTATGATGAGATTGAATTGGCATCCACGAGCTAGGAAGCGTGACACATCTAAGATGGAGAAGTTGGCAAATGATTCGATCTGTCTCAGAGGAAAAAGTTATGAAAGAATTTCATAGCAATTGGGATTTAATGGCAATGGGGCTGTGAGGATTGAAAACTCATGTGGAGGAGTAAGTGAAATGCATTTGAGAATGGAGTGACTTGGAAATGTTTAGAGAGCAGTGGTCAGAAATAGAACGTTTGAAGATAAAAAGACAAAGGAACCAGTGCATGATTTATTCCAACAGTTGATGCAGGTGTACAAGAGACATAGGACCTCATTACGACCCTGGCAGGAGGGGGAGAAGTGACGGTAAAACCGCCAACAGGCAGGCGAAAAAAAAAATGGAATTCTGACATGGCGGTCACCGCCATGGTCATCCTCCACTTCTCCACTCCGACTGCCAGGACGGTGACGACCGATCGGCTGGATACTTCGGTCTCCAGCCCGGCGGCCGTCACCAGACCGCCGGCGGTATCAGGACCCTGCATACCACCATGGATTTCATGTGGTTTGGAACCACCACGAAATCCATGGCGGTAGGCACTATCAGTGCCAGGGAATTCCTTTCCTGCCACTGATAGGGGTCTCCCCACCCCAAGTCCTCTCCCCACACCCCCCCCCTCCCCACCTCACCCCCAACATTAACACACACACACCCTCCTCACCCCCACACCCAACATTAACACACATACCCCCTACACGCACACATACACTATAACAACACATACCCGCACACATACAGACATGCAAACAGACCTACCCGCACACATTTTCCAGACACACAACACCCCCCGCATGCATACACGCACTCACACACCCCCTCTACATACTCACACGCACACCCCCATGCAAGCACACAACACACAACATCCCCCGACCCCTCCCCCCTAACAGACGATCACCTTACCTTGTATGGTGATCCTCCGGGAGGGAACGGGATCCATGAGGGCTGCTCCGCCGCCAGCTCACCGTCACCAGAACACCGACACACTGAATCCTGTGTTGGTATTCGGTGTTCTGATGACAGGGCGGTGGAGGTGGAGCAGCCTCCACTTCCCCGCCGACCGCCAGTATGGCTGCTGGTGGCTCTCCGTCTGAAAAAGGACAGAGGGCTGCCAGCAGTCATGATGCGCTGCACGGAAAACTGCCTGCACTGGCGGTCTTCAGCTCAGCTGTACCTCCGCTGAGGTTGAAATGAGGCCCATAGTGTAATGAAGGATGTGCTTGACAACAGCATGGGAGGATTCAGAATGGGAGGTTCTCGGATATAGCAGAACATGATTTGTTGTCAGGTAAATCTCCTTTGTGAAATGTTGCAGCATGCAAAGTATTGCAGTGACACCTTAGAGGCCAAGTAGAAGGGACTGAAGGAGAAATTCATGATTGCACTGCTGAAATATGGGCAGAATGGTAGTGTGTAAGGCTTGATTATGATGGATTCAGGACTGAACATAGAGGGAGTTGTAATGCAGTATTCGCTAGGCGGTAATATAGGGAGAGGGAGAGGTAATATGGGTGGCATAAACATTGGTTCTTTAAAAGATGTTACTCCATGCCATATTTGCAACAAGAGTGAGCTTGATGCTGAAGTGCAGAATGGGAGGACACAAGAGGAAGTAATGCCCATGCCTAAACCTCCTATTCTAGCCAGAATAGCATAAGGCAGAATGCACCACAGGCTCCCATGATGCAGCCACTGATGCAGAATGCAGGTTCTAACTTTCGGACCCATCCCAAGGCCCACCAAAACCCATTTACAGGTCATAGATCTAAGATCCCCATGAAGTTCAAGAGACCAAGCGGACTCGATCAGGCCCAATGAGGTTGCCTGATGAGAGAGGAGGATTGCATGCTTTGAGCAATTTTTGGAAGTGGTTTGCACCGGCCCATATGTACAAGCTTACACAAGAAGCCATAGCTGGCATAACCCTAATAATTGAAAGCATGATAGAACAGGGTATTCTCAGATGATTCATTGGGAGTACATGTAACTCACTGATTATGACAGATGCAGAACCTTAGAAAAACAAGCAAACTAGTTGTTCCAAGCTATGCCATGGTACTAAACCCTGCAGTGATCATTTTTCAAATTCACCCAAAGCCTGAGTAGCTTAAGGTCATTGACTTGTGGCAGGGATTTTTTTAGTGGTGGGCGGAACTAGTGTTGTTTTACTCCGTGGAACTCTGCAGAGCTAAATAAGAACTGCGAAGTTCCGTCCAGCATCAATGTTGTTATTGTATTGACATCTATAGTGGTATAATGTCTCTGTGGACTATGAAATGCCCTGTATTCCTTATGCCACACCTTAGGAAGATGCAGAAAAGGGTGTTAAAAACATGGGGCTGTTCATAACTCTCTTATTATAACTTTATTACAACCTGGGGAAAGTGGATTTGTCCTGCGAGCAGCGGTTTCAGGTGGTGATATTTTAAAAGCAGTAGGTAGAGGAATAGGTTCCAGTCCCATATATGGAATCCGGACACTGGTGTGATGTGCCATTCACTTGTGTATGCAGACAGTGAAAGCTTGCTACTCCCGGCCCGCAGGGGTTTACTACTGCAGAGTGTTATTAATTATTTTCTCCTGGAAACATTCGTGAAATGTGATCAAATAGCATTGTGTTTGTAGTTCGATGTTGTGTATTATTTTAGCACAAACTAAGCATGTCATCTCCATCTTTTTGGGAATCATGCCTTGGAGCTCTTGGTGCTAAAAATGTATGGCCTTGAGCTGTTGTGTAGGTTGTCATTATGCTAATGCGGCTACTGGATTTTGGGAAACAGGATCACATGGATTGTGACTACTAAGTAGAATTCCACACCACATGATGCCTGTCGGCCGAATCCAGGTTCTCCGGCTAACTAGCAGTGCCTCTTCTCGAGGCGAGACGATTGTGGCAACCGGGTATGATAAGATTACTCCTCAGGGTAATCGTGGTCGATCGGTTCCAATCCCTTTCTCTCAGTTACCAAAAGTCTTATGTAGGCACAGACAACAGAGGCAGAGCATAGTTCAATAGGAATTTATTGAAGTAATTGCATCTTAAATAAAAAGGCGTGTATTGCAATAACTAGGATGATAAAACACATTAAAAGCAAACAAGTAACTGACAGAGCAAAACACAAGAATAATCCTACCATACTATCTTTAGGAGTGATGCTTATATTTCTCCTACCTACACTATGTCTGAGCACAGCGTAATAAGCCTAATCTGCCCTTTGGGTTTCCCCCCATCATCTCTCATACCTGGAGTGAGAAGCCTGTGATCTAGAGAGACACCATCCCCATGTGGATCGCAGGTCCGGCCGTATAGGCAAGTAGCTGCAGTGAAGCAATCAGCTATCAGCATACAGTCGTGGTCATCTGGCTGGAATCTCCCTCCAACATGTCTGGGACAAAAGGGTGTTTTTATGATAAAATAGCTGACATTCTAATAATAGTCCCCATGTATGAGTATGTATTTTCTGTGAATGTTGGAGACTTAGTATACCACGTTTGTCGGCAACCCTATCTGACTGCAGCCTTGGAGAAAGCACAAAGTAAAATAAATGTCCTACTAAGAAGTAATGCTTTCCCAAGGGAAAGTACAATGAGATAAAGAAAATAAAACAGCACCGCAAATTTTGCTATTGCTAGAAAAATAAAGCAATGCTGGTATAAATGTAACAGGGTTAAAGTGCACAGCGGCAGGCCTAGTTAGCTTAAAACCAACCTGTCTAAAAATGGCTAAAATGACTATACAACAGAGGAGTGGAAAGACACCAAGTAACTTTATCCGCTGAGTATGATGCATTAGTAGGTTAACAATGGTGAGTCGTGCGTGCAGAGGTGGGGAATCCTAATTGGACAACTCAGCCTCACACATACAGAAACGCTCACAGCTGTCAAATAAAGTGCAAAAAAGTAAGATCCAATGGTATGCTGTTCTTGTTTTGCAGTCTGTTAGGAAGCAGCACAGGGTTTTCAGCTGCACCATGAGCACAAACACACAAAGTTTACTGCTACATAGTGTCTGACAAAATGTAGATCGAAACATAATTGTGCCCTATTACAAAACATGCACAGTATTAACCGTGTTGTTGAAGTTCAGTACGTGAGGAGCGCGGTGATATTTGCAACTGGGAGGATGAGTTTACAAGATGGCATTGAACTATTCATAACCTCCTCCCACCATGCAGCCTGCTATATTTTCTCTTGAGAGCCTCACTCAGTAAAGCATCCGATTGTTACACTGAAGAGCTTGAATGACGCAAAAGACTGATTCTCCATTTCCTTGATCTGAAACAAGATCAACGTGGTGTAGATGTGCTGCAAAATTGTATTGGTAGCTTTGGCTATGGCCATAGTAGTCCCTATCACTTGCTGGCTGGCAGATGTATATTTGATAGAGGGCGATGCATGACTTGAACACATTAAGATAAATTAACCCCCTGGGTGCCCTGGATGAGGTGATCTCGTCCCAGCACATGGTTCCCGTGTGCCTGGGATGAGATCACCTCGTCCTGCACCCGGCCCACGGGGGTAGTGCTAGCACTCCCCCCGTGGACCCCCAACAACACCCCTGGTCGGGGATGGAAGGGGAATCCCTTCCACCCCCGACCTCCCCTTGGCAATCTGATGACGTCAGCGCGCCAATGTCATCAATTGTTGCTGAGGACGCGCGGGGCCCAGCGATCATGGAGCAGGAATCACCACTAGACACCAGGGATTTTTTTGGCATATTTTTTTTGGGAAACGACCCCTTGGTCGAAAAAACGGCTGATCTGCCTCTGGGGGGGGGACCTATTTTCATTAGGATTTTTTGGGGAGCGACCCCTTGGGCAAGGGCCGCTCCCCTTGGGAGCATAAATAATCCTTTTTCGCCCCCCCCAGGGGCAGATCGGCCGTTTTTTTTGCCGATCTGCCCCGGGGGGGGGGGGGGGGGTCAAAAACCACTAGACCACCAGGGATTATGTTTACCTTATGTTTTTGGGCAGCAACCCCTTAGGCAAGGGTCGCTGCTCCAGGGGCAATCATTTTTTATATCTTTCTGCCCCCCATGTTTTTGGCCGATCTCGCCCCTGGGGGGGTCGAAACCCATAGGTGCCAGGGATTGTGTGGTGTGTGTGTTTTGTGTGTTTGGGGGCAAGGGTCGCCCCCCCCCCAAAGGAGGGGAAAATTAGTATTGGCTATTTCTGACCCCCTTGGGGGCAGATGGGCCTATTTTTTTTAGGCCCATCTGCCCCCAAGGAGGGCAGAATCCACGCCAGGGATTCGTTTTTTTTGTTCCCCATTTTTTTGTTTTGTGCTGGGGGTGCCCCCTTTGGCAAGGGTTGTGCCCTAAAGGGGCACAGAGCTGTTGGCCATTTCTGCCCCACTTGGGGGCAGATTCACCTATTTTTTTAGGCCCATCTGCCCCCAAGGGGGGCAGAATCCCTTAGGCACCAGGGATCTTGTGTGTGTGTTGTGTGGGTGGGGGGGGCGGCCGCTTTTGCAAGCGTCGCTCCCCAAAGGGGGGCACATTACTGATGACCATTTCTGCTCCCCTTGGGGGCAGATCGGGCTATTTCTTTAAGCCACCAAAACATGAGGGGAATTTTTTTTAGGCCCATCTGCTACCAAGGGGGGCAGAAGCCACTTAGGCACCAGGGACAGCTTCTAAGTTCTTGGTGGCGGGGTGTTTGTCAACTGGCGAAGTATTTGTATTTGTGATTATAACAGTTCATTTCTTCTTTTTGTTCTAGTTCAAAGCTTTTGCTTCCTTTGCTGTGGGTGCTTGCGGTTTTGGCAGTAGTTGTCCTGCGGTTTGCATAGTTGCATGTTTTAGGTAATTGAAAGCAATGTACTCTAAAGGAGTATTGTTAACATGCATGAATGACATGTTTGTAGGTGGTGTACTAAATGTAGTATTGTGTGTGAAATTGTCCTTAGATTTGGGCACAATGATATTTGTGTTGTCATGTGTCTAATTTTCTTTTTTCTTTTTTCTTTTTAGTGGGGTATCATTGGTGATTGCTGTATCTGTGCAGAGTAGTTGCTGGTGAGTAGCTTTTTCAGGCAAGTGAGGGGTATAGTTTTTCAGTACATGACTCTTTGTGATAAAGCTACACTTTGTTTATTACTTATTTTAGTGCTGGTGGTTGTTGGCAATCCATTTGTTGTTAGTGAGGATGATGGCTAGCCGCAGAGTGACCGCTCAGCAGGTTGTTGGCATGCTTTTTCGTCTTCAGACCATGATTACGAGACTGACTCTGCATTTGAGGCAGAGGAGGAAGTGAGAGATTCTGGAAGTGAGTTTTCTGTCTGAGAGGATTCTTCTGATGAGGAAGCCACTCTTAGTGCAGATGAAGGGCCTGTTTTAGAGGAGGACATTGATGTGCCAAGAGTGCAGCAGCCTGGGGCTGAAGGGGTTCCCATTAGAAGACCTAACACCTGGATTGCCCCAAACATGGAGCAGCCACAGTTACCTGCATTTACTGGTCTCCCAGGGTGTAGTGTCAATACAGAAAACTTTTTGCCTGTCAATTTCTTTCACTTGTTTGTGGACAATGTATTTTTGGAAGGGATTGTAGAGCAGACTAATGTGTATGCGGAGCAATATTTGAGGGACAACGCTGCCAGACTTAAGCCTCAGTCTAGAGCAACTCAGTGGGTTCCCATATATCTTGAAGAGATTAAAAAGTTTTTAGGTTTCACTTTTTTGATGGGGGTTGATAAGGAAGCCTTCACTGGCTTCTAATTGGTCTACTAGTCCCTTGATGGCAACGGCTATATTTCCTGCAACTATGACTCGTAATCGCTATTTCCTTCTTCTTCGTATGCTGCATTTTGTAGACAATGCTTTAGCCTTGCCACGAGATCACCCTGATTGTGACCGTCTTTTTAAGATTAGGCCTGTCCTTGATCATTTTGTAGATCGGTTTTCAGAGGTCTGTGTTCCAGGCAAAGAGATAAGTGTGGACGAGTCTTTGGTCCTTTTCAAGGGGTGTTTAGTTTTTAAGCAGTACATTCCTAGTAAGAGGGCACGGTATGGGATTACATTGTATATGCTATCAGAAAGCAGTACAGGATACGTGTATAATTTCTGGGTCTACACTAGTAGGGATTTCAGTATTGACCCTCCTGGTTGTCTGGCCACTTTTGGAGTTAGCGAAAAAATTGTGTGGGAACTTGGTAGAGGACTGTTTAACAAAGGTAATAATTTGTAAGTAGATAATTTCTACACTGGAGTGGAATTGTTCAAGGAGTTGTTTAGAGTGGACACTGTTGCTTGTGGCACAATCCGTTCTAACTGGAAAGGCTATCCAAGGGAGCTTGTCTGTAAAAAACTTGAGGGGGGACAGTGCAGTGCCTTGCGGAATAATGAGCTGCTAGCTCTCAAACTTTCAGACAGGAGGGATGTGTACATGCTATCTACCATCCATGATGAGAGTACTTCCCCTGTGACTGTTTGGGGCCAGGTTGTGGAAACGCGCAAACCTGCATGCATTTTGGACTACAATAGGCACTTGGGTGGTGCTGATAGAGTAGATCAGAGATTGGAACCTTACACTGCTCTGCGTAAGTCTTACGTGTGGTATAAAACGTTGGCCCTACATTTATTTCATCTGGCAACTTTTAATGCTTTTATTGTGTTCAAGGATTGTTCACCTGAATCAAGGATGACATTTGTTAAATTTCAGGAGTCGGTGATAGAGAGCCTTATTGTGGTGGGACAGGCAAGAGTTCCTAGAGTAGCAGTGGTGGAGGAAGTGGCTAGATTGAAAGATCGCCACTTTCCAGATCACATTCCTCCCACTCCCAAGAAAGACTTACCCACTAAGAAATGTAGAGTATGTGCCCGAAGAGGTATCCGGAGGGAGAGCCGGATGTACTGCCCCGATTACCCTTCAAAGCCTGGTCTGTGTGCTGTGTTCAGAAATGACCACACCAAGAAAACTATTGAGGAAATACTGTGAGTGTAAACTGCCTATTTTATATTTTCGTATGTTCAGTTTCGCGGTTGGCATTATTGTCATGTATTTAGTTGGAGCTGTTGTGTTTGTAGTTTTGTACTTGTTTCATAATTAGTTAGTGGTTCCTTTGTTGTTTATAAACGGGAACAAAAGTGATGGCGGTGTGCGTGGTGTGGTGCTTGGCTGGTGGTGTGTGTGGGGTGGCACTTGGCTGGCAGTGTGCTTGGGGTGGCGCTTGGCTGGCAGTGTGCGAGGGGTGGTGCTTGGCTGGCAGTGTGCGTGGGGTGGAGGTGGCTGGCGGTGTGCCTGGGTTGGCGCTTGTCTTGCAGTGTGCGTGGGGTGTCGCTTGGCTGGCAGTGTGCGTGGGGTGGGGCTTGGCTGGCAGTGTGTGTGGGGTGGCGCTTGGCTGGCAGTGTGCGTGGGGTGGCACTTGGCTGTCGGTGTGTGTGGGGTGGTGCTTGGCTGTCAGTGTGCTTGGGGTGGTGCTTGGCTGGCAGTGTGCGTGGGGTGGTACTTGGCTGGTGGTGTGCTTGGGGTGGAGCTTGGCTGGCTGTGTGTGTGGGGTGGCGCTTGGCTGGCAGTGTGCATGGGGTGGTGCTTGGCTGGCAGTGTGCGTGGGGTGGCGCTTGGCGGGCGTTGCCAGCCAAACGTCAGTCCACACACTCCCATCAGCTAGTGTGACTGCTGTATCAGGTATGTGGGCGTATATAAGTGATAGGCCCTTGAGTGGCGCTGTCTGTCGATGCGAGTGTTGTAATGTGCTGGGCCCGTGGCTGGCAGCGTGAATGGTCTTGTGGATATCATGTATGAAAGGTGTGTGAATGGACTGTGAAACGGTTGGTGCCTTGACGTGGCTTTACAGCTCATGAGCTTTGAGTCATTGGTTCAGTTTTTTGGCCTTTCAGTTATTAACAGTGCATTTCACTTTTGTGAAATCTCTTGTTAATAAAATTTGATCTACTGAACCATCACTCACCCTCGTGCCAAATCCAACCAGTATGTGTGGTACAAATGACAAAACCTGCTCCGCTGTAATCAGGCGTCGCAGCACACTTGTGACACGCTAGGTGTCTCAGGTGGGACCCCGATGATGAAGCATGCCACCAACTTGGTTGGTGGGTGAGGGGTCTTTTTCACATAACCTAAGTGCGTTTCTTTTCACAATTTTAGTGTTTGGCACATCACAGACGTACGTGGACACATCAAAATCATATATTGCAAAACTACCTGTGTTTGGGGGGAGGGGGCACCTATATTTTTGGTCGTAGGTGCGGCCTTCATCTAGGGAAACCTACCAAACCCAGACATATTTTAAAACTAGACACCCCAAGGAGTCCAGGGAGGTGTGGCTTGCGTGGATCCCCAACATTTTCTTACCCATACTCCTCTGCAAACCTCAAAACACCTCTGTTTTCTGTAGAAAAATGTCATGTGTCCACGTTGTGTTTTGGAGCATTTCCTGTCGCGGGCACTATGCCTACCCACACAAGTGAGGTACCATTTTTATCAGGAACCTTGGGGGAAAGCTGGGTGGAAGGAAATTTGTGGCTTCTCTCAGATTCCAGAACTCTCTGTCACCGAAATGTGAGGAAAAAGTGTTTTTTAGCCACATTTTGAGGTTTGCAAAGGATTCTGGGTAACAGAACCTGGTGAGAGCCCCACAAGTCACCCGTCTTAGATTCCCCTAGGTCTCTAGCTTTAAAAAATGCACAGGTTTGGTAGGTTTCCCTAGGTGCCGGCTGAGCTAGAGGACAAAATCCACAGGTAGGCACTTTGCAAAACACACCTCTGTTTTCCGCAGAAAAATGTGATGTGCCCACGTTGTGTTTTGGAGCATTTCCTGTCGCGGGCACTATGCCTACCCACACAAGTGAGGTACCATTTTTATCAGGAACCTTGGGGGAAAGCTGGGTGGAAGGAAATTTGTGGCTTCTCTCAGATTCCAAAACTCTCTCTCACCGAAATGTGAGGAAAAGGTGTTTTTTTAGCCAAATATTGAGGTTTGCAAAGGATTCTGGGTAACAGAACCTGGTGAGAGCCCCACAAGTCACCCTGTCTTGGATTCCCCTAGGTCTCTAGTTTTAAAAAATGCACAGGTTTGGTAGGTTTCCCTAGGTGCTGGCTGAGCTAGAGGCCAAAATCCACTAGTAGGCACTTTGCAAAAAACACCTCTGTTTTCTGTAGAAAAATGTCATGTGTCCACGTTGTGTTTTGGAGCATTTCCTGTCGCGGGCACTATGCCTACCCACACAAGTGAGGTACCATTTTTATCAGGAACCTTGGGGGAAAGCTGGGTGGAAGGAAATTTGTGGCTCCTCTCAGATTCCAGAACTCTCTGTCACCGAAATGTGAGGAAAAAGTGTTTTTTTTGCCACATTTTGAGGTTTGCAAAGGATTCTGGGTAACAGAACCTGGTGAGAGCCCCACAAGTCACCCGTCTTAGATTCCCCTAGGTCTCTAGCTTTAAAAAATGCACAGGTTTGGTAGGTTTCCCTAGGTGCCGGCTGAGCTAGAGGACAAAATCCACAGGTAGGCACTTTGCAAAAAACACCTCTGTTTTCTGCAGAAAAATGTGATGTGCCCACGTTGTGTTTTGGTGCATTTCCTGTCGCGGTCACTATGCCTACCCACACAAGTGAGGTACCATTTTTATCTGGAGACGTGGGGGAACGGTGGGTGGAAGTAAATGTGTGGCTCCGCTCAGATTCCACAACTCTCTGTCACCGAAATGTGAGGAAAAAGTGTTTTTGTAGCTAAATTTTAAGGTTTGCAAAGGATTCTGAGTAACAGAACCTGGTGAGAGCCCCACAAGTCACCCCGTCCTGGATTCCCCTAGGTCTCTAGTTTTCAAAAATGCACAGGTTTGGTAGGTTTTCCTAGGTGCCAGCTGAGCTCGAGGCCAGAATCCACAGGTAGGCACTTTGCAAAAAACACCTCTGTTTTCTGTAGAAAAATGTGATGTGTCCACGTTGCGTTTTGGAGCATTTCCTGTCGCTGGCACTATGCCTACCCACACAAGTGAGGTACTATTTTTATCGGGAGACTTGGGGGAACGCTGGGTGGAAAGAAAATTTGTGCCTCCTCTCAGATTCCAGAACTCTCTGTCACCAAAATGTGAGGAAAAAGTGTTTTTTTAGCCACATTTTGAGGTTTGCAAAGGATTCTGGGTAACAGAACCTGGTGAGAGCCCCACAAGTCACCCCGTCCTGGATTCCCCTAGGTCTCTAGCTTTAAACAATGCACAGGTTTGGTAGGTTTCCGTAGGTGCCGGCTGAGCTAGAGGCCAAAATCCACAGGTAGGCACTTTGCAAAAAACACCTCTGTTTTCTGCAGAAAAATGTGATGTGTCCACGTTATGTTTTGGAGCATTTCCTGTCGCGGTCACTATGCCTACCAACACAAGTGAGGTACCATTTTTGTCTGGAGACTTGGGGGAATGGTGGGTGGAAGGAAATTTGTGGCTCCTCTCAGATTCCAGAACTCTCTGTCACCGAAATGTGAGGAAAAAGTGTTTTTGTAGCCAAAGTTTGAGGTTTGCAAAGGATTCTGAGTAACAGAACCTGGTGAGAGCCCCACAAGTCACCCCGTCCTGGATTCCCCTAGGTCTCTAGTTTTAAAAAATGCACAGGTTTGGTAGGTTTTCCTAGGTGCCAGCTGAGCTAGAGGCCAAAATCCACAGGTAGGCACTTTGCAAAAAACACCTCTGTTTTCTGTAGAAAAATGTGATGTGTCCACGTTGCGTTTTGGAGCATTTCCTGTCGCGGTCACTATGCCTACCCACACAAGTGAGGTACCATTTTTATCTGGAGACGTGGGGGAACGGTGGGTGGAAGGAAATATGTGGCTCCTCTCAGATTCCAGAACTCTCTGTCACTGAAATGTGAGGAAAAAGTGTTTTTGTAGCCAAATTTTAAGGTTTGCAAAGGATTCTGAGTAACAGAACCTGGTGAGAGCCCCACAAGTCACCCCGTCCTGGATTCCCCTAGGTCTCTAGTTTTCAAAAATGCACAGGTTTGGTAGGTTTTCCTAGGTGCCAGCTGAGCTAGAGGCCAAAATCCACAGGTAGGCCCTTTGCAAAAAACACCTCTGTTTTCTGTAGAAAAATGTGATGTGTCCACGTTGCGTTTTGGAGCATTTCCTGTAGCGGGCACTATGCCTACCCACACAAGTGAGGTACTATTTTTATCGGGAGACTTGGGGGAACGCTGGGTGGAAAGAAAATTTGGGGCTCCTCTCAGATTCCAGAACTCTCTGTCACCAAAATGTGAGGAAAAAGTGTTTTTTTAGCCACATTTTTAGGTTTGCAAAGGATTCTGGGTAACAGAACCTGGTGAGAGCCCCACAAGTCACCCGTCCTGGATTCCCCTAGGTCTCTAGCTTTCAAAAATGCACAGGTTTGGTAGGTTTCCGTAGGTGCCGGCTGAGCTAGAGGCCAAAATCCACAGGTAGGCACTTTGCAAAAAACACCTCTGTTTTCTGCAGAAAAATGTGATGTGTCCACGTTATGTTTTGGAGCATTTCCTATCGCGGTCACTATGCCTACCCACACAAGTGAGGTACCATTTTTATCTGGAGACTTGGGGGAACGGTGGGTGGAAGGAAATATGTGGCTCCTCTCAGATTCCAGAACTCTCTGTCACCGAAATGTGAGGAAAAAGTGTTTTTGTAGCCAAAGTTTGAGGTTTGCAAAGGATTCTGAGTAACAGAACCTGGTGAGAGCCCCACAAGTCACCCCGTCCTGGATTCCCCTAGGTCTCTAGTTTTCAAAAATGCACAGGTTTGGTAGGTTTTCCTAGGTGCCAGCTGAGCTAGAGGCCAAAATCCACAGGTAGGCACTTTGCAAAAAACACCTCTGTTTTCTGTAGAAAAATGTGATGTGTCCACGTTGCGTTTTGGAGCATTTCCTGTCGCGGGCTCTATGCCTACCCACACAAGTGTGGTACTATTTTTATCGGGAGACTTGGGGAAACATAGAATAGCAAAACAAGTGTTATTGTCCCTTGTCTTTCTCTACATTTTCTCCTTCCAAATATAAGACAGTGTGTAAAAAAGACGGCTATTTGAGAAATGCCCTGTAATTCAAATGCTTGTATGGGCACCCCAGAATTCAGAGATGTGCAAATAACCACTGCTCCTCAACACCTTATCTTGTGCCCATTTTGGAAATACAAAGGTTTTCTTGATACCTATTTTTGACTCTTTATATTTCAGCAAATGAATTGCTGTATACCCGGTATAGAATGAAAATCCACTGCAAGGTGCAGCTCATTCATTGGCTCTGAGTGCCTAGGGTTCTTGATGAACCTACAAGCCCTATATATCCCCGCAACCAGAAGAGTCCGGCGGACTTAACAGTACATTGCTTTCAAAAATCTGACATTGCAGGAAAAAGTTACAGAGTAAAACGTAGAGAAAAATTGCATTTTTTTTACCTCAATTTCAATATTGTTTTTATTTCAGTTGCTATTTTCTGCAGGAAACCCTTGTAGGATCTACACAAACTACCCATTGCTGAATTCAGAATTGTGTCTACTTTTCAGAAATGTTTAGGTTTCTGGGATCCAGCATTGGTTTCACACCCATTTCTGTCACTGACTGCAAGGAGGCTGAAAGCACAAAAAGCATAAAAATGGCAAATGTCCCAGTAAAATGCCAAAATTGTGTTGAAAAATTGGGTTTTCTGATTTAAGTCTGCCTGTTCCTGAAAGCTGGGAAGCTGGTGATTTTAGCACCACAAACCCTTTGTTGATGCCATTTTCAGAGAAAAAACCACAAGCCTTCTTCTGCAGCCCCATTTTCCCTGAATTTTGGCTAATTTCTTGGCCTTCTTCAGGGGAACCCACAAAGTCTGGGTACCTCTAGAATCCCTAGGATGTTGGAAAAAAAGGATGCAAATTTGGCGTGGGTAGCTTATGTGGACAAAAAGTTATGAGGGCCTAAGCGTGCCCTGCCCCAAATAGCCAAAAAAAGGCCTGGCACCTGAGGGGGAAAAGGCCTGGCAGCGAAGGGGTTAAAGATAATAGCTAAAATAGTATAAGTTCTTTCAGAAAATTGATAATTGTCAAACTTTGAAATTTGTAATTTCATACCTAATTTAGACCCTTCTGCTCTGCATTGCTGTAACATTAATATAAGGAATTTTCAATTTCTTTGTAGCTACAATGTAGACATAACATCTGATATACAATTTGGGCAGGTCATATTTTGGTTTACATTTTTTAATCAAATTGTCAGTAGGCACCATTTTTTCAATCCAGTAGTGGTAAGTATAGATATCGCTCAGAATATATTTGACTGGCAGATGTAAAACAGCAATCTTCACAGTCATGGTTCCGTTTGTAACTCAGTCCAGGTAACTCTTCAATATTTACTTCTTCCTCTTCTAAAACTCCAAGAATGACTATTATAAAATCCTGTGCGTCTTGTTGACCTTTGAGAGTAAATACCACAGACCCACTACATGTATTTACCAAATGCCTGAAGTAGAGAATATTAAAGACCTATCACTTAGTAAAAACATTGGAGCAAATTATACAGTGCAGAACACAATCTGTTATCTGTTTTTTGTTGAATTCAATTTACAAGATGTGGTAAATGGAAGAGTACATTGAGAACAACATTTGTATAGCAGTTGACACCTTAACTGTTTTCTAAATTGTAACCTACAGTTTATCGCCCATGTTACACTTTTTTTCTTAACACCTTCTTTTTTCCTAACACCTTCTTTCTTGTCCTTCTTTTCCTTCTTTTCTTGGGCATCCATCAATTATTTTGTAAGCTTCCACTTCGGCAGATTATCCGTTTCTTATAACATTGATACTGACTTAAATGAGGAGTGTATAGACTTCTTAACTGATTGTACTCTCTTACACAGTCTGCATCAGCACTAAGGGCCTGATTTAGATTTCGGAAAATGGATTACTCCATCACAATGGTGATGGATATCCCGTCTGCTGAAATATAAATCCCATGGGATGTAATGCGAGTCATAATTTGGCGGACGGGATATCTGTCACCATTGTGACGGAGTAACTCATCAGTCGAAATCTAAATCAGGCACTTACTTTCCTAGCATCAAATTCAACCCAAAACAAACCAGACAATGTTTTAACGTGAGATAATGCTACATATGACACACCCACTTGAAATACTATACCTCCAATATTAACAAAAGCTGCATCTCTACTTAAACATTGAGATTTTTGGATAGGTACAGAATACACTAGAGCAGTGGGAAGTGCTGCCGCTGGACATATATATTCTTTACTAGCAAAAAACGTACTATACACCAGCCAATCCCCTTCACGCCATCAATCTGATAAAATTTTATAGCCAAATATTCAACGTCATCTCTGTTTGGAAAATTAATTAAATCAATAACTTAACTTTACTTTACTTTACCTATAGCAGCATTTACTAACCCTTCCTCAACATTTAAACTATGCCTCAAAATTACTTGATAGTTTTTGCATATGCATAAACACTTTTCTATTACTGCAGTCCTGGATACAGACTTTTCCAAAGAGTCCAAGTTGGCTTGTAGTTTTTCAGTGAGCAAGTTTGTTACTCCCTGGTGTTCCATTTTATCGATAGCTGTAATTTCCAAAATATCTTCTTTTTCTAGTTTTACTAATAGTGCAATAAAGTTAGAGCACTTCTGAAGTGTAGGTGTCAGACTATGGAGTTGTCTTTAATGCAATTGTACATTAGTTTTGTTGCTATGTTGGTAGATGAAAATAGTTTCTTGATAAGTCAACTTTCTAAAGCACGTTTCCCCTCCTTTGTCAGAACTCCTACTCTACTGTCCTTCAGAATATTTCCACATTCCATATCAGATGCTTGACACATATTCTTCACTAGGGCCCTGATTCTAACCCCGGCGGTCTTTGACCGCCGGGGCGAGGGTCGGCGGGAGCACCGCCGACAGGCCGGCGGTGCCCCGCAGGGCATTCTGACCGCGGCGCTTTGGCCGCGGTCAGAAAGGGTAAACCGGCGGTCTCCCGCCGGTTTACCGCTGCCCTCAGAATCCCCCATGGCGGCGCAGCTTGCTGCGCCGCCATGGGGGATTCTGACCCCCCCTACCGCCATCCTGTTCATGGCGGGAAAGCCGCCATGAACAGGATGGCGGTAGGGGGGGTCGCGGGGCCCCTGGGGGCCCCTGCCGTGCCCATGCCAATGGCATGGGCACGGCAGGGGCCCCCGTAAGAGGGCCCCGCAAGGTATTTCAGTGTCTGCCTTGCAGACACTGAAATACGCGACGGGTGCTACTGCACCCGTCGCACCTTCCCACTCCGCCGGCTCGATTACGAGCCGGCATCCTCGTGGGAAGGGAGTTTTTCCCTGGGCTGGCGGGCGGTCTTTTGGAGACCGCCCGCCAGCCCAGGGAAAAACTCATAATACCCTCCGCGGTCTTCTGACCGCGGAGCGGTATTATGGGGGCGGAATTCTGGCGGGCGGCCTCTGCCGCCCGCCAGGATTAGAATCACCCCCTAGGTCCTTGTATTTGAAGTTTAACCTAGTGTTTGCATTGCCAATACTTCCCAAAGACTTTCTTGCTTTGTTATGGAGAAGTGTCTTGAAAACAGGCTGTCCTTTGATGGGGGTAAGTTTGCAGTAGGTCACCGAAGACAACTAAATACTTTCCTCCAAACAGCACCTCATACTTTGTTTTTAAAACCTGCTGCATTCTTGTACGAAGGCAAGCAGTAAGATTAAAACCATGCTCATTTCATCGATGATTAATAAGCTTCAGTTTCTTCAATACTCTTGCCACATCATGACAAGCTTCACCAGATAACATCTGGTATTCCAGTTTATTGTCATGTTCAACAGGTAGCATATGTAGTTGATGTAAAGTAATTTCTTTAATGTTGTGTGCAGCTAATCCTGTTGGTGCTGTTACTAAACATGATAAATTTGATTCTGTAGTCCTCTGTAGATAAGTAGTGAGAACCTTAAATAGAAAGCTTTTCCCGTTGCCAACTTGACCACTGATGTATGATAGTATTGGCCTGAATGAAGAGCATTTACATTCTTTTTTCTCAGGTAGAAGTGCGTGCTCTATTTTATCTTTTACTTCCATAGAAATGTATTTCTGTCCATCATTCAGTTGTGCAGCTTAGGGCCTCATTTACAAAAAACTGGTGCATTGCTCACGATGTGAAGGTTTGCCTGCACAGCCATGGTCTCCACTAATGACACCATGGTAGCGCTGTATTTACAATAAAGAGCACCATAGCACTCATTAGTCAGAAGTTCTGATGCAGTTGTGGTGCTTTTCTGTACTAGTGTCAAAAAGTTGAATGCTAGCCCAGCAAAGCGCAGGAAAGTCAGTATAACAATGCACAGCATCACTTTAACGCCTGCCTGTAAATACAGTGTGGGGTGGGGAACTATTCTGCACCACCGTAGCATAAAAAAAATTGTGCTACGGCGGCGCAAGGGGCTTGTAAATGAACCCCTAAGTGTTTCCTCTCTTGCTTGTTGTATTGCAGTCTCCACCTCATTCATTTTGAATAATTGGTTGTCCAAGACGGTCTTGAATTAGAGCTCCAGAACTTTGGCTGCTTTGTCAATTCTGCTCAGCTATCTGAGCAGAATTGGTTTCTTCCTGTTCAGTCTCAGCTTTCAACATTTGCAAGTAGTTTGGAAAGCCAGAACACTGAATGCTACCTTTCATAGTGTTGAAAGAAATCTTCGTAGCAGTCATAGTCGCCAAGTAATTCTAATTCGGCATGCCAAGACTTGAATAGTTGTAGAAGGGCCAAATAGAAAACCTCTTCTGTCTGGACTTTGGCAACTATGTGTTTTGTGGTTAATTAGATTTCCTTTACTATGTCTCACCAAACAACTGTCACATCCAACTACTGCATATGTCCCTTCTTCTATGTTTTCCATTACATTATTTCTATATCTGTAGTGTAGTACTTTACAAAGGCACATGTTTTCTAGATGTGGGCTCCTTCTTGAATTGTATGTGCCCAACATATTTGGTTTCACAATGTTTGCACTTTCCGGATTGAACTCTGATAGATACTGAATTTCTGGGAAAGACTTCAATGTTCTATTTCTTGTGCCTGCAAGGCCTAGACTTACCCAACCAATTCTCCTTGACTTCGAGAACAAACTAGCTGTGCTTAACTGATCTGAGCACTCATAGTACCCTGTCTATCTATTGGACAGAATTTTCAAGCTGAAGCTATACAATTTCTTGGTAAGACTCTTCTGCAGAAATCTCCACCACATCTCCTTCATTTCTGTCTTCTCTTATTTTGTAATATATGAAGTGATTTCATGAGTAACAGCAATGGAGTTGTCTGCAACAAACTGTATATCCATGTTCACATTCCACATTTTCAGAATGACTAGATTATAGTCATTATTATACTTGGAGGCCTCTGTTCTCAGGTTGTTTGCCTGGGTGCAGATAAAATGCTGTTTACTCTTCCTTGTGAAATGAAGGGTTTTGGGAATCCAAAAAAGCATATTGTATAAAATGTACCTTTGCATCTGTATTTTCAACAACAGTACTTCCCACGTCCATGTGCCTGAAAGCGGAGCACTTGTTGTCTCACGCCTTTTTCACCACCATCTTTGGGGATGGCCTATGTCACATACTGTTCTATGGAAGAGAGGACAGACTCATCACTGTCTGTTCCAATTTTTGGTACATCTTTTATCCATAAACCAAGTGAATATGAAGAGCACCACTTCCTTGGCACTCTTTGTGCCAAAAGAAATCAGTTACTTCGCTAAGAGGAGGATTTTGTTTGTTGCAGATGAATGACATAATAGCGGGATCCAAGGAGAACATTTCTCCATCTGTCTTCACTTTGATGTCCTTAATGTTTGAGTTAGATTCTCTCAATAATTCAAGAAAGTCAACCCAAGCATACTTAGAACACCGGAGTGTAAGAAACCAAGTAGGCGCACCTAGGTTTCTCAACATATATTTCAGCTCACCATGCCAACGATACCGATACTCGTGGGTGCCATTTCGACACGCCATCAAATTAATCAAGCTGTATTCTAACTTTTCATCCTTGTTATGAACTTTGTCAACAAATTCCTTTGCAGAGAGGTTTAGGAGATTAACTCCTCTTATTAGTATAAGGTTTTCAGCATATGAAAGTCCAAACAAGTCACTCTCAAACAGGAGATGGAATATGTAGTAAATCTAGGATCCTCTGAATATAATCTGGTTGGCCAGTATTCAGCTAGTGGTATCTGTATGGGTCAGTCATCATAGCATCCACCTGCTCTAGTGGGAAACAGTTGTAGAAAACAGGAAGCCTCTAAAATTTTCACCCACACACTCATGAGAGCTCTTTTTGCTTGTTTCATTTGAAACAGATCAATAGCATCACCAATAATGTCTTTAGAATGCTGAGAATGGATGCTGTAGTTTTCATAAACGTGTGATCTGGATCGATCCACCTATTCAATCTGACCATTTGACAGTAATGTTTCATCCACCATGTGTGTTATATTTTGAAAAATATCAACATTTGTATATTGTGGCTTTTTTTAAACCTTATTAACATCCACTAACTCTTGCCATCTTGCTATTTTGTTTGTTCTTGGTGGGGACACCATTTACAAGAATAATAAGTGATTCATCAAATTCTCTACGTACCTCTATAGTTTAAATATTTTGTGCTGCTGTAGTAAATTATTTGTAGAGAAGACCCACAATGTGCTGTAGCATGCCCAAACACCTCTAAGGGCTTCTCGTCTGCATGGGTGACTAGCACTATCAGTACTTTAGTACATATCAGTACAGATCTAAATAAATATATCAGTCCCTCCCTGACTGTGCCAACTGGATGTGTAAATGACTGTGTCGCTATAGACTAGGGGGCATATTTATACTCGGTTTGCACCAAATTTGCATAATTTGTTTTAATGCAAACCCAGCGCAAACCTAACTCTATATTTATATTTTGGTGCTAGACATCTCTAGCACCAAAATATTGGAGTTAAAGTCATTTTTTGCCGGTGGAAAACTACCTTGCGTCAATGAGATGCAAGGTAGGCATTCCGGGGCAAAAAATTACTCAAAGGCCCTTGCTTCTTATTTATCCTGCTGTGCAAAAATAGAGCACAGGAGGTTGGCGGTCCTAAATAATGGTGCTAAGCTTGCTTAGCGTCATTGTTCAACACCTGGGTCAGGGCAGGCATTAGGGGACCTGTGGACCCCTTTCCATGGTGGAACACCATGGATTAAGCCCACAGGTGCCCTTCTCAGGCCCAAGGGACACCCCCACCCACACCAAAGGGACAGCGGAGGATGGGGATCCCATCTCAGGTAAGTAAAGGTAAGTATTTACCTTTTTTCCTTAAAGTGCCATAGGGGGCCAAGAAATGGGCCCCCAAACATGGCACTGGTGCAATGGACATGCCAAGGGGACCCTTGTCCCTTGTGCTGGCCATTAGGGTGGTGGGCATGACTGCTGTATGTTATTAGACAGGAGTCATGTGGTACGGTAGGTCTAGTGTCAATAAATGACGCTAGGCTGGTTAGAGTCATCTTTTTTTACTCTAACCAGCTTAACGTCATTTTTTAACAATAAACCCACTACTCCCATACCGCCATCCCCACCTGGCTAACGTCATTCTCCTTGACGTTAGCCCACCCTATACACCGGATTGTGCCATTCCATAAATCAGATGCCCAGCAGGCGTCTTGGAATGGTGCTACCCGATGGTATACTTTTTGACGCTAAACTGCGTTAGCACAGTTTAGCGTAAAAATTTATAAATCAGGGCCTAAATGTTTTAGTGTCTGTAAGGGTCTGTATATGTGTATGTAACTGGCTGTATGTATTACTGAATATTTGGGGTTTGTGTGTATAAGTTGCTCTGTCACTGCTGGATAGGTAATTGCTGTATTGGGATGTGACTGAATGTGTAAGTGCCTCTGTTTCTGTCTGATTGGTGGGCGAGTGCCTCTGTGCTTTTCTAAATATGTATGTGAGTTGCAGTTTGGGTGGAACACTGGATGTTTAGCTGGGCATATGGGTCTTGAAGTGTGTATGTGACTCACTGAAACTTCAAAGTACATGCCTTACCTTCTAAGGGCATAGCATCCTGCCCTATAGCCTACTTACACCCTACCTTAGGGGTGACATATCTAGTAAAAAGAAAGTTTAATGCTTGGTAAGCAGTTTTAATTATTAACTAGTTCTGACAGTAAAACTGCATACACAGGCTCTGCAAGTCTTCAGTATACCTCTAACTACATATATCAGTCCCGCTCCGCCTGTGTAACTGGATATAAAAGAAACTCATTCATGTGAGTCATTTTTTGGATGTGGGAAACTGCCTTGCGTTAATGACATGCAAGGTAGGCGTTCCTGCCTGTGCACCTTATTTATACTCCTGGGTCATTTTGATGCACAGGAGAGGGCGGGCCTTTTTTAACGCCTGGGTCAGGGCAGGCGTTAAGGGATCTGTGGGCGCACTTCTATGGTCTATGACCATGAAAGGAGTCCAGAGGTGCCCTTCCCTGCCCCCAGGCACACCCCCTGCCACCCTTGCCCACCCCTGGAGGACACTCATGAATGGGGGGACACATCCCAGGTAAGTACAGGTAAGTTGAGGTAAGTATATTTTTTTTATTTTTTTAAAGTGGCATAGGGAGGCCTATTTTGGCCCCCCCTACATGCCACTGTGCCCAATGGCCATGCCCAGGGGACAGAAGTCCCCTGGGCATGGCCACTGGGAAGGGGGCAGGACTCCTGTCTTTGCTAAGACAGGAGTCATTTCAATGGGGTTTGTGCGTCAAAAAATGGCGCAAGTCCGGTTTGAGGCACAATTTTTACCTCAAACCTGACTTGCACCATTTTTGTGACGCACAACCCCTATTTTCCCTTATGCCGGCGCTGCCTGGTTTGAGTCTTTTTTTTTTTACTCTGACCAGTCCGCAGCGCAGACTAACATCATTCCTTAAATAAGGCGCCCACATGGCGCATAGGAATGGCGTTAGCCAGCGGTGAAATATTTTACGCAACCCGCGCCGTCGCTGGTTTGCGTCAAAAAGTATAAATATGAGCCTAAGTTACAAACTCTTTATGTCTATGTAAGCGGCTGTATATATTACTCACTGCCTCTATCACTGAGTATTGGGTTTTATAAATGTGTATGCAACTGCCTCTGTTACTGCTGCATTCATCTTACTGAATATCTACATGCCTCTGTATCTCTCACACAGGCTAGGTGATTAACTCTGCAATTGTAAAATGTATATAACTTACAGTATGAATGAACGACTGCATATTTAACTATGCCTAGGGGTCTCAAAGTATACATGACTTAATATGACTTTAAAGTGCATGTCTTACCCTCTAACTACATAGTACCCTGCCCTATCTACACCCTGTCTATAAGGCATCTAGTACATAGTAAAATAGAAGTTTAAAGCTTAACAATGTGTTTTTATGGCAACTAGACCATGAAATAAAATAACACACGTACACACTACAATTCCAGGGACACACATGATGAAAGGATTTCTTACACACCCACTTAGACAATGACAATCACATACTCACACACCCACAGAGACACTTACACATCCATTCATAAACCAAAAGAAAACACTCAAACACCACCTCAGAGACCCCATCATACATCACAATACTTTTGCATATATCATACACACTTTTATAATACTCATGGACACACATACCTTTACAATCACATTTCTTTAACCTATACTTCAATTCACATACCTGTAAATTGAGTTGGTTAATCCAGTATTTTCTTTTGATATCGTCAGTTAGACTGTAATCTCAAAGAAAATATAAAAACTGAGCATAGGGATGGCACACCACTCTCACAGAAAGCAACATTAATAGCAACATTTTTAATTTTTCACTCAGTGATCTTGTTGAAGGTAGCAAATCAAAACGATCCTTTCATATTTTAGTATTCTTAACTCACTTATCAATGGCTAGTGTCTGTTAACCCTTTCTTGCACTTCTGTGAAAAAGTCCAATCTGATAGCATATTTGACCATATTCGCAAATTTGTTGTGACTCTTAGCGCGTCCCCGTGTAACTTCTCAATGAATTTGCAAATAAGTACGGGAGTCGAAAAACATACTTACCTTAGTATTCTTAATGGTCTACAGCTACAGTACACTTATTAAGAAACTCCTAATTAGGAAAATAAACATTCCTTCCTAAATAATGATTCTAAACCACTGTAATTTGAAGAAACAGACTACACTCTGTTTAATACCCTTTCCCTACACTCTCTTACCACAAAAACTAGTAGGTCACCAGTTCACTAGACATTCCAAAAGCAGCACATTACTCTCCAACTCAACTGCAGCCGGTGTGATTGAGATTTTGCAATTAAAAGCACATCCAACTTTGTATTACATTTTTTTACTTTAACCACTGCCAATCACAGACCTAGTTATTTTTTTCTAATTTTAACTACCTGTATGTTTACACTAGCCAATTTTTAAAACAACTTCTGTCTTCAATTTTAACTGCCTTTCATTTTCAAAGCTATCCCATTCTGCTCCAGCCTTCTGTGTGCTACTCCAGCTTGCCTTCAATATGGTTAGAGTGTGGATTGTGGGTCACAGCTTTGGTGTTTTGAACCAAAGAGTGTGCTAGAAAAAGTGGCATTGACAAGCATCTGGGTTTGCCTAATGAGGACATTGCTTGGATTGGCCACAGAGGGTTAAAGTGGCATCAATTGCTGCCTTTAGTTGAAAACATTGCGGATTTCCAACATTCTGACCTCATGATTGTGCACTGTGGTGGCAATGACCTGGGTACACTTACTATGGTAGGAGGAGAAATCCTAATGAAGGATTCCTTTCCTCAATTAATGGTACTTTTCCCTCAGACTGCCTTGGTATTCTGCAAGGTGTGCCAAATGCAGAAATGGAAGTGGTCATGCATATGCTGTCCACAGATGCACAAAGCCAGGAAACATGGCAATAAAACAGTTTCTGCAATCCTCAGAGACCATAATACGGGCTTGGTCTACAACAAAAAATTGTACTTTGACATGAATGGAATCTATAGAAGTGATGGAGTTCACTTTACAGAGAAAGGCAACAGGGACAACTTGAAACACTGCATCCTGTTTTATGTGTAGGTTCACAATAAACATAGAGACTCGTCTCCGAGCCATCCTTTTTCACAAAAAATGGGTCATTTTATATTAAAACCTGGATGTTTAATACTTTTAATTTTTTTAGAATATGTCATGAATACACAAAACAAAAGCAGCCATTCAACGGACATCAGCACATTTAAAATTCACAAGTACTTAAGTAATTCTGTCGATCACACTAAGTGCGTCACTGCCTAAATGACTCACTGACTGGATGCATGAGTATCTGAGTGAGTCTATCAGTGGGTGCATACGTGCTTGACTGGGTCTGTGAATGGGTGTGTGAGTGTATGAGTACCTCTGTGACTGGGTACATGAGTGTCTGCATGGCTCTGTGAGTGGGAGTGAGTGTCTCAATGGGTCTGCGAGCGGGTGTCTCAGTGTCTGAGTAGGTCTGTGACTGGGTGCATGAGTGCCTGAGTGGGTCTGTGAGTGGGAGTAAGTGTCTGAGTGGGTCTCTGAGTGGGTGTGTGGCTGTCTGAGTGGGTCTGTGAGTGGGTGTGTGAACATCTGAATGGGTCTGTGAGTGGACGGATGTATCTCTCAGTGGCTTAGTGAGTGGGTGCTTGTGAGCCTGACTATATCTGTGACTGCATGCATGAGTATCTGAGTGTATGAGTGAATGGATGCCTGAGTATTTGAGTGGGTGAGTAAGTGGGTGCTTATGTCTCCGAGTGAGTCTGTGAGTCAATCAATCAATCAATCAATCAAAAAAAATTATCGAGCGCACTACTCACCCGTGAGGGTCTCAAGGCGCTTGTGGGGGGGACACGGGGGCTTACTGTTCGAACAGCCATGTCTTTTTTCTGAAGAGCAGGTCGTCTTTGGTTTTGCGGAGGTTGGTGGGGAGTGAGTTCCAGATTATGGGGGCGAGGTAAGAGAAGGCCCTGCCTCCTGTGGTGGTTCGTTGGATGCGGGGGACTGTAGCTAGTGCGAGGTTGGCTGATCGGAGGTTGCGGGTGGGAGTGTGGAAGTTCACTCTTTCGTTGAGGTAGGTTGGGCCGGTGTTGTGGAGGGATTTGTGTGCGTGGATGAGGATCTTAAAAGTGATTCTCGTGCCTATGAGGAGCCAGTGAAGGGATTTGAGGTGCAGTGAGATTCATTTGTGGCGGGGAGGCCAAGGACGAGGCGTGCAGCTGTATTCTGGATTCTCTGGAGTTTGCGTTACCGTAGTCTAGTCTGCTGCTGATGAGTGCATGGGTGACTGTCTTCCTGGTCTTTGGGGGAATCCATTTGAATGATTTTTTCAGTGTGCGGAGTGTGTGGAAGCAGGAGGAGGTTAGTGCATTGATTGGCTGTGTCATGGAGAGGGAGGGGTTCAAGATGATGCAGAGGTTGCGTGCGTGGTTTGCAGGGGTGGGTTCGGGTCTAGTCGGTGCATGACTGTCTGAGTGGGTCTGTAACTGGGTGTGAGAGTGTTTGTGAGTGGGTCTGTGAGTGGGTGAGAGAATGTCTGAGAGAATTTGTGAGTGGATGAGTGAGTGTCTGTGAAGATGTGTGAGTGGGTGCATGAGTGGCTGAGTGAGTCTATGAATGGGTCTTGAATGTCTGAGTGAGTCTGTGAATGGGTGCATGAGTGGGTCTGTGAGTGGATATGAGAGTGTCTGAGTAGGTCTGTGAGTGGGAGCATGAGCGTCTGACAGGATCTGTGAGTAGAGGCATGAGTGTCTGTGGGTAGGTGAGTGAGTGGGATGTGAGTGGGTAGATGAGTATCTAAGTGGTTCCCTGAGCGTCTTATGTTTCTCTGACTGGATGTGTGAGTGTCTGAGTGAATCTCTAAATGAATGCGTGAGTTTCTAAGTGGGTCTGTGAGTGGGTGTAAGAGTATCTCAGTGGGTCTCTGAGTGGATGTCTGAGTGTCTGAGTTGGTCCATAAGTGGTTGCGTGATTGTCTGAGTGGGTCTCTGAGTGGATGTGTGTGTCACTGTGAGCGGCAGTGTGAGTGTCTGAGAGCATGCATGAGTGCCAGAGTGGGTCTGTGAATGGCTGCGTGAGTGTCTGAGAAGATCTGTGAGTGGGTAGATGAATATCTGAGAAGGTATGTGAGTGGGTGTGTAAGCTTCTGAGCAGATCTGTCAGTGGTTGTGAGAGTGTCTGAGTGGGTTTCTGAGTGGGTACATGAGTGTCTGATTGGGAATGTGAGTGGGTTCATGAGTGTTTGAGTGGATCTGTGCATGGGTGCATGAGTGTCTGAGTGGGTATGTGAGTGGGTCTCTGAGTGGGAGCATAAGTGTCTGAGAGGATCTGTGAGTGGGTGCAAGAGTGTCTGAGTGGGTCTGTGAGTAGGTGTGTGACTGTCTGAGAGGATCTGTGAGTGGGTGCGAAAGGGTCTGAGTTGGCCTGTGAGTGGGCGTAAGAGTGTCTTAATGGGGAGGTGCATGAGTGTCTGAGTAGGTCCGTGAGTGGATGCATGAGTGTCTAAATGGGTCTGTGAGTGGCTGTGAATGTACTCTCTTCTTTTATTTTTTCAGCAATATTCACAAATTTGTGTACGACATTACAAGGGGGCCACGCTGAGCATTGAAATGCATTCACAAATATTGTACATGGGGAGAAACAGTTCTTTGATGTGTTTTACACATAAGGGGTCTCTCAAGCACCCCTATATTCCAGACATGGGGTCCTATACTGCTACCCATATCCCTCACACAACTTTGTTCTTTATTTTTAGCCCTGAGGACCGTGTCCTGCTTGAAATGGTGACTGCAACTTTCTGCACAGGTTGTGGCAAGCCAGTCACGGCATTCCTGTTGATGCTCGCATTCGCGATGCATTGCACATTTGTTGTGAATTCACGCACATAGATATACAAATCTGGATTTCCTTTAATAACTTGAAAACTACTGAATGGATTTACACCAAATAACAAAAAGTCAACTTGCCAAGAGCTACCTTTCTGCCAAATTTTGTGCAATTCTATCCAGCGGTTAGGCCTGTAGTCGTGTTAAAAATCTCTATGGGAATAAATGTAGAAAATCTTGACCCCTCCTTTTTCTCAGCCTCTGCTTGACGGATCAGCCTGAAATTTTCCATGTACAACAAAACCCAGCAAGATACTTTTTAGAAACTTTCATGAAAATTCGTGCTTCACCTTCTTGAGAAAACATCCTGAATAATTTTTCTTTTGTGATTGGAATTTATATATATATACATATACACTTAAAAAACCAAGGGGCATATTTATACTCCGTCTGCGCCGATTGTGCGTCAAAACTTTTGACGCACAATCAGCGCAAACGTTGCCCCGTATTTAAACTTTGCCGCCCGAGCCTGCGGACGACAAAATTCCACCGTGTGTGTCATTTTTTGGATGCGGCAACCCGCCTTGCTTTAATTATATGCAAGGTAGGCGTTCCCGTCCCAAAAATGCCTTAAACGGCCGTGCGTCATATTTATTCTTTCGGGCAAAAATTACGCACAGCCGGGAGGCGGAGACAGAAAATGACGCGCAGCCCGATTTGCGTCAAAAATTAACGCCTGGGTCAGGGCAGGCGTTAAAATGGGGCAAACACACCTGTATTTAATCAGAACACACAGAACAAACAGCAGAGCAGCAGAGCAGCAACAGGGAGCCATGGAGGTGATTCTAATCCAGTGTGCACGCAGACGCAGAGCCCAGCAGCAACAACAGCAGATACAACAACACCAGCAGGGACCCCAAAGGCAGCGAAGAAGGCAGGAGAGGATGTTCCGCCCAAGAACAACCCTTCAGGGCCTCAGGGAACACAACATCAAACAGAGGTACCGGTTGAACTGGCAGGCCATTCAGCAGCTGCTCCGAAACATTGAACAGCAGTTGGCCCCCACTTTGGTGACACCCCGCACCATCCCAACAGAAACAAAGCTGCTTGCCGTACTTCACATGCTGGCAAGTGGCTCTTTCCAAACAACTGGTGCCCTGGTTGGCGGAATATCACAACCATCATTCTCCGCCTTTTTGCCCAAAGTACTGGACGCCATCATTCGACTGACACCCCGCCACATCTGCTTCCCTAACACACTGCAGAAGCAGCACTAAACAAAACAGGGGTTCTACACAATTAGTGGCATCCCACACGTCCTTGGTGCAATCGACTGCACACATGTACGCCTTGTACCACCTGCAGCAACTGAACACCTCTACCGCAACAGGAAGCACACACATTCCATCAATGTGCAGGCCATTGTCGATCACCAGGGATTGATCACAAACATCGTGGCTAAATATCCTGGTAGTGTACATAGCTCATACATCTTCCGTCACTGCACCATCAATGAACACTTCTAGGATGGACGGTATGGCAATGGACTACTTGTTGGTAAGTACAAAAACCTACTTATATACCCACTGCACAGCAACCCTCTAGGACACACAACACTTACACCACAACAGCAACATGTGAACAGGAACACACTGAGGTCGTGACATCACTAGCTATGTTTCTTAAGTCACCATTGAACCTGTCACACACTGGAAATTACTGTACAGCCTAATGTGAAGACGTCAATGAGTGTGGTTGCCTAAATATCACCTTGCAAATTGTAAGTGTCCCAATGACCTTTACATTAATACATTGCATAAGTGTCAAGGTATGGGATGTCCAGGGTACTTTGATATGAACGTGTTAACAACACTTTCAATTTTAAGTGTGCATGGAACTATCATCTCACCCCCAGTGAAGACACACGGACACCTGTATCACAAGTCACAATGCTAGGGAAGGAACACTGTACTGCAAATCCCAAAACATACTGCTGACAAACGGTTAGCAGACAAACACTTGTTCAGCCAAGGAAACAACGCAATGCAGATGGTACAGCCTACAAGCATAGGATGTCACATTAGTACACAAAAGAGTCACAGACAACACAAGACAACTACTGCCATTAAAGGTCTTTTTAATAGTGCCAGCTACATCAACATGATCCCATTCATTTTCTCTTGCAGCTGATCAGGGGTATGGCATCCAGCCATAGATTATGACACCATTTGGCAACCCGAGTACAGCTGCAGAGCGTGCATACAAGGAGGCCCATAGGAGGACAGGCAGCATTGTCGAGCGGACCCTCGGCATCCTGAAGTCAAGGTTCTGCTGCCTCAACATCACTGGTGGTAGCCTCCTATATTCCCCCGAGATGGTCTGTAGGATCATCCTCACATGTGCAATATTGCACAACATTTGTATCAGAAGAAACATTCCCCTCCTGAAACCAGAGCCACACATGCCTGAAGAGGAGGAAGAGGAAGATGCTGGCCTGCAACAGGAGGGGGAACTACAGAACACAGCTGCTGGTATACACAGGCGGCAACAGATTGTAAATAATTTCTTCTGAATATGATCACCTTCACCACTTTAGTTAACAAATTTAAATAAACACCTATTCTAATCACCATTTCATGGTCTGGCTATTCCTTTTTGCACACCTTCATCTGTACATATCAGAATAAGAGTGTTGCCTCATGGAGCATTGCTGAGATACTGAGTAGGACATGGAACATCCCAGAGCTAATGTGATGCCTAACATACAATGGTCACATACACACACCCTTAATGACATATATCATGTACATATCTCCTTTGAAGGCCAATAGCAGAGGACCACAACTATTTCACACATGTTGAAAGCAAGGTCCAACGCAGCATATGGCGCACAACTATGACACCATCACTCAATAAGGGGAAAACAAGCCTCATACATGAGGCAGTCAATGTGCTTTGGCATCACTAACAGGAATGTCTGACCAGACCCTTGACAGCAGTTAGTCCAACTGCATCCAATATTTTCAAGGAATATCTGTGACTAGAGTTCCATAGAAGCAGAACATAGACAGCACAAGTGCCACACATATGACATGCATTGCGCACATGACATTCCATGCACATGTCAGGCCATTTCCTAACTCCTGGCACACCCATGCACCTGGTCACAACCCACCTGTCGGAAGAGGTCCCTGGAATACTAAGATGTGTACCCTGATAATACCTCCTCTACACAAACAGACCAACATTAGCAAACCAGTGTGCTACACCCTTTCCTAAGGTATGCCATTGTCATATAACATCTGACTGCAAGGACGTCAGGTCAATTTATACACTGTCTTCTAGTTTCAAAGCCCTGTTAGCACATGTAGATTGCTTCCTCTTGTGAAAATGTCTGTTGGCCCTTAGAATGCAAGTCTCACCTACAGGACTGGTGAGAAACAGATGCAGCCCACACCTGTGATCACCTCCATGCACACCACCCATTTCAAAAAGCACTGCCCCTGATGATGCCTGCAACAGCATAGGAGTTGCCATTATGTCAAATACACCGTCAACCATTGATACTAATTAAGCTGTGTAACACAGCCCTTGGGTTCATTTGTCACCTTCAAAAACACAGGACGTACACAGTTTGACATGTCAACTGTCTAGTTTGTCCTCCAAACAGTCTCAGTCAGACCACTGATTATGTAACTTGTCCAGTAGCTGGCTCCTGAATCACCTTGCATTCTGTCAGCCTGACTGGCAACTGTCTGTGCGTCACACTAACGTATCCCTGTGTCTACATATGTACCACACGTGCGTAAGAAAACCTCCCATTCATCAGGGGGCATTGGGCATGGGCTTCTTCCATGCATACCCAAATACATTGTATAGCATCATCTGCCTTTTAACTGTACCATTTGAGTTACATCCTCTTGGAAATGCAAAATTCATGGCCCATCCCTTGTCTGGGTTGCATATATGCATGAATGACAAAGTGTGACAGTGTCCCATGGTCATAGGCAGGGATTGGGTACGGGGCTTTCAGCACAACCAGCAACCTCTGATAATGTCCATGAATAATACACAAATGTCAGAACCAGGACAGTTCACACACAGCATCACAGTGCGCACAACATAGTGATGGGCCGTGTATGGTGAATAGCAGCGAGAATAAACAGCACAGAGGCTATGATGTTCCCAGATGCAGTGAGAAGTGCAGAGACCAACCTGTGTACAAATGTTGTAATGACACCTGCCGGAACATGACAATTGAGACATTATCTCACTCAGCACACCAAGGTTGCCCTGTTGACTGTCTCATTACACATCTTTAGTGACAGGGTGGGACCATCCACATGTTGGTTCACATGTCCACATCTACTTTACTCACATTGATCAACAAAGGATACTCAGTAGTTACAGGAATAGCTGCCACTGACTCAGGATGAGTCCTGGTCCGAACTGTGACAAATTAAACCCCAAACAATCTACAGGATCATCATTGGACCACACACATGAACAAGACACCTATGTGCAATTGATCACTGGAAATATGTGGACACGTGCTGGTCCACCACAGCCACATGATAGTTGGGGCTTACTTCTATTGCCTAAATTGTGGTGTCATCATACATATGAGATTGACCCTTGTCTGTCTGTGCAAACAACATGGTACCCACTTCCTTAATGCATGTGTATGACTCACTGTGGGATTCATCAACTAGTGCCTAGGAAGCTCTTACCAATACTCTAGGACATAGGATGTAGAAAATGTGGACCATTGACATGAACATGCGTCTGCCATCCATCTGGTGCATGCTATGTCACATGTGGTGTCTACGTGACCCTAAAACTTGGAAGTATACTTTACGGGTGTTGTTACATGTATGACTAACACATGCCCTTGCTCATTCCAAATTTGACTTACATCTTAGGATTGGACACATGGACGTCACATTCATACAACCATATGTACAATAATGCTTCATGTGATATACACACACACTTGGTCAACCAACACATTAGTTGTCAAAGCACACACTTTGAGCCAAAGGCATTTAGGTATTGTACATATGTGCGTCACATTGCCATCCTCTCCTTATGACAAACATGCACAATTTGTGCCACACATATATGTAGGCCACACTTATGACCATCTATGACGTCAGCCAACTGTAAACATACTGTGAAGGGTGTAGTGGATGATGTTCCGCTGCAGTATGATGTCACACATGTAAACATACACCATCAACACATACTGTCTTCAATTAGCCAATCTCTGATGTGTTCCAAAATAACCAAAAAACAAGTAAAAATGCCCCAAACCAGTTAATGCACTGTAATTTTGATGTCCCTAGCGTTGTGCGTCATTTTTTGTTTACCAAAACTGTATTTGCGTCATTTTTTTTGACGCACAGGAGTGAAATTGAGCCCGCATCCAGATATTTGTACAGTCCATGTATCATTATGTGGATACGGGTTAATATTCACATCTGTGCGTCAAAAAAAATGACGCAAATACAGTTTTGTGCAACAAAAAATGACGCATAACGCGAAAAAGGCGGGACTTTTCATACAGGAAGTGATGTAATAGGATATCCTGTTTACAGATCATGTACAGTGGGTGTACTTTCACTTTCACTTTGCAGTCTATGATCCTTCTAAACTGTGTGGCTGTGTAGAGAGTGTTGTCCAGAGATTTTGTGCCGTATTTCTCCTGTGTGCTATCTGTAAAGTCCTTTTGTGAAATACATTTAGTTTGTGTATACTGTAGTACTGTGTTTTGTCTACATTTGTCCATTTATCTTGTGTATTTCTTGTTTGTGGGAGTCTGTTGTAGGTAGTGTTAGTTTGGGGATAGTTGGGCTCTTTTAGTGTTTAGGTTTACTTTTTTTCTGTCTTTTTACCCCTACATTCACCCATTTACCCTTTCTATTTCTTTTACCCCTATTCCTTATCTTCAACTATAAGTATGTCTGGCAGGCCATGTCTTGGCAGGATGGGGGAAGAGGATTTGGGGGGCTTCATCTGGCTGGTGACACATTTCTTGCTGCTCATGATCCAGGCAGGGGGCAGGGTCATACAGGGGTACCCGACAGAGGCGCGCAAAATCCAGTGGGGAAAGGTGCTGCATCACCTGCAGCGTGTATATGCTAGCCAGAGGAGTGACCACCAGCTGAAGCACCGGTGGGCTGACCTCATCACCAGGGAGCAGGATCTCTTGGACCACCTGGAAATCATGATTGGTGGCACTGTTGGTGAGTACGACAATTGTTAATGTGCACGATTAAATGCTCTGTAGTGACATCAGGGGATTAGTGCAATGTCTGCCAGCTAACTTGATGACTGTGTGTAATGCTGGGGAAATATAAAGGGATCATTGATGCACTATGGCAAGGATTACAATTGCTAGCTGTCAGGTAGCACGTGCTCAGCAAACTTACAGGTAACTTTACCATGAAGGAAATTGGTGCGGCCTTTTTGTCAGCACAGCTAACAAAATAGGAGCCAATCATGTCTATATAGAGTATTATTGACAGAGAAGTACAGAAGTACCAACATTTAGGCCAACTATGTTGACGCAATTGCTAGACTGACTTTAGAATCACTACATGATGCTGAAAATGAGTGCTGCCTTCACGTCAATTAATAATAGCAAAGTGGCTCAAACATTGGTCTCATGTTAGTCTGGTGAGTGTGGAAGGAAAGCGTTCTCAGAAGTACTATGAATGTGTGGGATTATTTGGTTTCTTGATCTTTTTGGATACATGTCAGTTCATGATTTGTAAACATTGTGAAAAGGTGTAAGGTGCCCTCAGCTAACATCTTAAGATGTTTGTTGGAATTAGTTGAGCCACAATCCACATATGGATGGCAGTCCAAGTGTATGCACATGGCTTCACATCTCCATGGTTGGTGCAAATCACCCTAGCTGGGCCACATCAATTGACTATACTGTAACAACAGGATGGCTTATAGGAGTCCCTGCCCCTCCCTCTGTACATTGGGCCTATGTGCAATAAATGTGTCATGGCCACAAGGCATGTTTGACTGGTAATGCAGTCCTCAAGTAACCAGGCATTGGATACTACTCTTGGATGCACATGATGAGACGATTACACTCCATATTTTTTAGTGCTCACCAATTATGGGGCAAGTTTGCAACCACATGATAGTTAGGGCTAATGTATGTGTGCAGATATGTGTGTGTAACTGTCACAGGAGACCCATGCTATGTACAAGTTGGCTGTGAAATATCAGATGCAGTACCATCATGTCTGAATGGCTGCCATGTCCTTATTCAGCCTACACATTGTAAATAATTATGAAATTGTTGCACTGTGCACAGATTTTGAGCACATTTCTTCCTTCCATACCTTACAGGTGGACCGGCACACTACACTGTGGGAGAGGTGGCGACATTTGAGGACCCCGACCACTCCAGTAAGTGTTGATATGTCTGTTATGTGTTGTGTTTGCTGGTTATGGACTCGTGTGAGTTGGACGCATAGCAAGGTGTGATGCGTTGGGCAAGTTTTTCCGATGTTCCATGAGTGGAAATGCAGTTCTCACATGTTTTGAGTTTGCTGATGCGTATCCAATGGTATCATGCAGGGATTGTAGGCCATCCCTGTAGGCCCCACTGTGAGTACAGGGGATAGTAATGTGTATGACACTTGTATCACCAAGAGTCGCAATGGAAGTCAGCCCCAATTTAGTCAGTCTGTCAGACCCACATTCTCTAAGATTGGTAAAGCTAATAGCTTTACAATAGACATCTGCTTCACTATTTACCTACGTAAGTTTGAAACAGTAGGTAGAACCTCCTAGCAGCATGTACTTCCACATGTAGTGCATCAAGTCTGTGGAACCTGAGTGTAATGGCCTAGGTGTGCATGCAATTCATGATCATGGGTGTTCTAGCAACTCTGTGTCTGATGTAAGTCAGGCCTCACTGGAAGTATATGTTGTGTACTAAGTTCTGAATTTCCTGACATGTCTGACCCTATGAGTGCTCTAGGGTTTGCTGACTCCAAATTGTAGATAGATCTTACCTGTGGTGTGTCTGTAGTGACAAACATGTGTGGAGTTGCCTATACACTCCTCAGTGTACATGTTGTTGGCAAATTATAGTTGTGTATCTACCGCCCCCCCTCAAACATGGCCATTGGTTTGTGAATGGGGTACCTAGTATTGATGCTACCAGTATGTTACACATACCTGTGAATAAGTGACGGTTTGGTTGCATACTAGTATACACACTCAGGTTTGTCACTTGGTACCATGCTGGAAAGTCCAGTTACAACTTGCAGACCATGTGGCTTTAGTTTTGCTTTCTGTACACTGACATTTGTAGCCCAGCTCTTGGTGGAGGATATGCAGCATGATTCTTAGATGTTAACTGTCAGAACTCAGATTGCAAGTCAAAGCCAGTTGTTACCCATCTTGTGGGTTATGGATGTGCTTTGTGTGATGTCACCTTTGTTGTCTGGCCTGCCATATACTTTCTCAGGGACATTCAATGCTCTGTTTCGTGATATGAGCTGTTACAAGTACAGTAGATGTAATGTCTGATTAACTTGCTGTGCTGTTTCACACAATGCAGTTACTAATGTAGCATATCTGCATTTGTCTTCACAGCAGCTAACATGACTCCAGACCAGGTCCATGAATTTCAGCATCGGGCCATGCAATACCAGCACATCCTGCTGGTGGAGTCAGGGTTCCGGAGGATGGCCCGGCGATATCGCCATGAACGTGCCTCCGGGGCATGGCGAGCCTTCCCACAGGGTGGGCCTACTTTGCCCACCACAGCCACCACAGAAACAACCACCAATCAGGGCCAGGTGGCCCCACCCACAGCTGCCACTGTTGATCCAACATCTGCTGGACTTCCTGGCCCCAGCATTGCCACCGGTGCAGGACAGCCCTCACAGACCTCCTCCACCGGTACCCAGACTGCCACTGCTCCAGCTGTTGACCCTGCAACCTTCAATAGACTTGAACATAAGATGGACAAAGTGCTGCGCAAGTTGAGCCACCTGAGCCGGGACGTGCGGCACATTAAACGGCGGGTCAAGGATATAAAGAGGACCCTCCGGAGGGCCAACCTCTAGACAGTTGATTTGATGGACATGATACCCTCCCCTCCCTCCTCTTTCCTTGTTCTTATAGTTAGTGGGCTTAGGAGGCTTAGTGTTAGGTTAGTATAGGCTGTTAGTTTAGTTAGTGTTAGTGGGTGGGGGGGTCCTGCTTGTTTCTTTTTTGACTTATTACATGTGTGGGCGGGTGGGTGGGGGGCTATGTTGGGGTTCTTGTGGGTAAAAAAAAAAAAAAGAAAAAAAAACTTCAAGAAAAAATACCAAAATATTTGTTTAGGATAGTATAGTATGTGTTTAGGTTAGTATGTGTTGTCCTCAATGTGTCCCGTCTCATAAGGGGGGTAGATGTTTAGAACGTTTTGTTACATGTGATTAGTAAGTGTAGCTTAGGTTAGTTAGGGACAGTTGTGGGTAATGAGTAGTCAGGGTAGATTAGGGTAGGTAAGATTTTTCCTTCAGTTTCCTCATCTATGGTTAGCTTTTAATAAATATTTGGTTACCCCTTAATAGTATGTGTTGAATGGTACTTGATCGTGGGTTTGGATTCAGTGTACATCAATTCTGTACTATAACATCTGTGTCCTATGCTACAAACAAATCCCAACTGAGCTGTACGATTGGCAGCTAGCCCAGAGCTACCTTGAAAAGTGTCTACCCTTTGTTGCAACCACCAATCACAGTTAATATAGTTCCCAATGTGTTTCTGTTGATAAGTGTGTTTTCAAAGTCACTAACAGTGCTTCCGGACTTGATATTGGGGAAACAGTTTTAGGTCTGACTGCAGTGTGATGATCAGGCACACCCTTATAAGATGAGTTCTCATTGGCAATCTTGTATTCTTGTCTTCATGACCCTCATACATCATTTGTGACACAGTTTGGCATGATTACCTATTTGTATGTTAACTCAGACACCTTCATTTGTACAGTTTTATTTTGTATTTACTTAGATTAGTGTGGCATGTTTATTGTGTTATTTTTGCATGTTGACAACATTTAGCGGGCACTATTTGATGACTTACTTATCCCCTGAGGAAGCATTCTTCTGTCCCACACAGCATGGTGGTGTATGGTTTCTCACTTCATCAGAATATTCCCTCAGGATGGGCAGAGTATGATGCAATCATGGTCACTGTGCAGATTTCTCTAACTACATAATATCTGGACAGTTGTATTGGCAAGCTATGTAATTTGACAGTAGTCACATTTCAGTTATCTACTGCACAGTTGATATGTCACATTACCCAGAGACAGATTTGTTGTGTAAGTGCTATTTATTGAAAAGTGCTATAGTGCTATATGTACATTGTCCATGATTGTGAGTCCATTATAGTGATATCTTCCATTGTGATCCAACACAAGGGTTTACCAAAATGCTTTTGTCATGCTGGGGTTTCTGTTTCAGACAGTGCAGAGGGACAGGCTTAGCCAATGAGTAGGAGAGAGACAATCACTGGGCTGGGTGACAAGATATACAGTGGTTAGCCGAACAGTGCTTGAGTACAGTTGTTGTAAGACTGTCATGTTTCAAAATGCAGGACTTTGGTAACAGTTGGCCATGTGGTAGGGACTAGTGCTTTCCGGTACTTTTCCTTGTAAATGTGATCTGTTCCATGTCTTCTTCTTCTGATGTGTGGGTTGCCTGCTTTGTCCTTGTTGTTGTTGGTTGTGAAGGGGCAACACACACCTCAGTGTTAGAAGACGTGGAGTCAGACATCCTGGTCGCTGCTCCCTGTGAAGGTCCTAAGGGCAGTATTGCTGCAAGGAGGGCCTGCTGGTTCTTGAGAATAGCAGCCACATCACGATGGTAGGCAGCCAGGTTGGCCCTGAGGGGTTCAATGTTGCATTCGTGCACGCGTTGACAGGATTGCTGTTGTAGGTGTTGGGTCAACTGTATTACAGCTGTGCTGATTTCCTTCTGGGTTTTCTTCAGTTCCTGCAAGATAGATGTTAGGGCTTGCATAGCTGCTGCCTGATCTACAAATGACATCATGCACGAACGCACCCCCTCAAGGCTGGCTGCCATATTTTGCATCCCCACCCGCACCTCCTTGGCCAGCTACCGCTGTACTCCAACTACAGTTCTCTCAAAGCTGGTGCCAGTGTTGCCTCAGCTGTATTGGAGCTGGCAGGTCTTACAATTGGGGTGGTGGGTGGTTCCTCTGCAATGGCTGCTTGTTCTGTGCTCCTCCTTGTGACAGAAGGTGGGGTCTGGAGGGCTTCAAAGACCTTTTGGATAGTCTCCTGGGGAATGTTTATCGGCTCATCATCCATGTCATCAGGGAAATCTGGGACAGGCGTATCGGCAGCAGATCCATCTTCCTCTGCAATGAAACAGGGTACAATTAGTGTGTCTGTTTTGTGGCAATTTTGATGTGACGTGCCTGCCTTTTGATGAATTCGCTTTGTGATCTTGTTTTGTGTTAATATCTGCAGTCCTTCAGATGGGCATTGTTTCAGGCCTATGGCCCACCTGTGTGTCACATATATGTTATTGAGTTATTAGACTTGTCAGCATCACATCCTCTAGGTGTTGATTTTAGCCAAATAGAGAATTGCCACCTTCTTTTCTTACTCAACCCTCCGTGTACATCCATTCTCATGGTGAGACCTTTCACTGGCTGTGGGTGTTCTGATGGCCCTGGCAGCACACTTAACAATCTGGACCTGCCCCAATCCCTGATCGTTCACATCGACTTAAATGTAATTGACATGTGGCATATCCTATGCATGGCAATGTTATGATCCGATATGGTTATTGACATTGTTAATGGGTCCTGCTGATGTTGGGGAATGTGTGTTACATTGGATTGTCCTGATAGTCGTATCAGTGTCCTATTTCCTCCTCTGACTGTGCAGGTGTATTTCAGTGACCAGTTACATGTGTCCCCTCCTCTATGCTGTTGTCTGAGCAGTATGACATTTGGGATGTTGCCTTGTTACCCAGGCACAGGATGGACCCTGACATATGCAGCATGGGTGTGTCATTAGTGCTGTGTCGCTCCTATTGTTGTTTACTTTGGCTGATGTTTGTGACAACAATGGGCATGGACATTTGAGTGTACTGGGGCCTTTGTCTTGTTTCTGGGGATTGTTGCAGATGTCATCCTCACCCCCTAATTTAGGTGTGTATGATTGATGGGGAGGTTACTGCCATTGGCTACTTGAGCTGCACACAGATCAGAGGTTGTAGTGGCAACTGTTGTCGCAGTTACATTGCAGCTGTCAGTTTGGCTAGAGGATTGCTAATAGGGCCCTAGTTAATGTAGGAGGTATGTTGGCTGACGAGTGCCAGGATGTAAGTTTGACGTAGTGGCCTTCCCTCCTGTCGTGGCTTTCCCTTTGCTCCATCATTGGCATGACAGCATGCCCCCATGGGACTGTTGTTGGTGTAGTGTAATGGTGTGCCATAGCTTCTGTCTGCGCAGGCCATGCCCCAATGCCATGCCCCTTTACCCATGCCACTCCATGTATACTGTATGTTGACTTCGATGCATTTTGTGGTCGGTATCCCCTCCCGCTTGCAGTTAACATTTGTGCATTTTAATTCCCCATGCAACTTACCCTGCAAGTGCGTTGTCTCCTGGTAGACTGCGCTGTCCTGTCCTTGAATCCCTGTGACGATCTCCTCAGGGATGACGGCTGCGACCATCTCCTCCATGTGGTCCAGGGCCTCCTGGTGTGCCGGACTCCCCCCTCCAGTCTGCAGTGCTGCCTTCCTGTCCATGGCCATCTTTTCCTTGGTCCTGCGTTTGCAGTCATGCCAACGTTTCTTGCACTCGATGACTGTTCTGCGTACTTCAGCCACACTGTTAATCTTGTCGACAATTTGTTGCCATATAGCCTCTCTCCTACTGATTGGCAACTTTGATGTGACAAACAGTTGGTGCTGGTGTTCCGTCACCTCTTTAACCAGAATTTCCTGCTCCTCTGCACTAAAGCGACACTTTCTTTTCTTCTTAAAAGTGTCCTGGTTCTTGTGTGGGTCCTCCTGGCTGGTTCCTGGTCTGCTGTCATCTTCCTGGGGTCTGTAGTGGCGTCTGGGATCCATTTTGGCTCTCCTCTGGTGAAATGGCTGTGTTTGCTGTGTTTTTTTACGCTATTGCGTAAAAAAACGGCGCATATCCGGTTTGCGGTGTCGTAAATCAACCCACAGTCATTTCCGCGCGTTAACTTTGCTTTCCTTTACGACTTGACGCCGCGGTGTGCGTCAAAAATAATGACTTCCACCTGTTGTTTGCGCCGCCGTGTGTCAAAGTATAAATATGTCGCCCGCACGGCGCACCAAAATGGCATTAGGCGGAGGTAATATTTTTTACGCAAAACTGCGCCTTTATTAATATTGTCAATTCATTAAGCATGTTAACATGCTTATAGCAGTAATGAATATGATAAAAATGAAAAACGGTTTGTCTAAAATAAATCTGTTAGCCCTAACGCTCTTACCTGTATAACATGCGAGAGTGAGGTATATGCTAAGATGGCGCTCACGAAAGAACGATGTTGCAATTGATCTTTAGTCCGTTGTTGCTGTTTATGTATCAGGTGTGTGTATTTCACAAAGAGGTGCACGTGAAGTGATTGCGTGAGCAAGGTCGTCGATACGGCCAAAACACATCACAAAGGAAAATAAAATCTTTTCTGGATTACCGTATCCATGCCTGTGTGTTTTATACTCTTTTGAACTTATTTTATATATATATATATATATATATATATATATATATATATATATATATATATATATATACATATCTATATATATATATATATATATATATATATATATATATATATATATATATTGGATAGAGAGATATGTTTAAATATATATATATATATATATATCTATATACATACATTAAAAAAATTAAAACAATTAAATATACAAATAATAAATAAATGAAATCAATTCACATATAATAAATTCAACTTTTCTAACTACCAACAAGAAGATAAAAGCACTAGTAATAGATTACAATTAAATTAATATGTAGAAAACAATTCAAGTAACAAATATCATAACACAAACAAACTTTCAGGAACACTTACCATAAAATAAATAAAAAATAGTATAAAAATTTACATTGCTGAAAAATTTGCATAATTAATTATCAATTAATGAGCTACATATGAATACCAATCATTCGAATTTTTTTCTTCCACTCATCCAAAAAAAGTACAAAACAGCATTTAAAAATGCATGTTCAATACACATATAAATACTAGAATAATTACACAACTATCAATAAATTAGTTAGTTTACATACTTAGTAATTAAATGACAAATAATGTAAAACAAACCATCAAATTAAATTACATTTAATTTTAGATAATATCCCACCATATATCACTGCTAATATGGCAGACTGCATGCTAAATATAACTAAAACAAATCAGTATTAAACAATTGACATAATACATAACCAATTAAATAATTAATGAACAATTAAGAAATAATTGGAAATTTATTATTACATAGTTATCTTCCCACCCGATACCCCTACAAACCCAGAAGTCTGCACCTAAAATACAACTAAAATAAATCAGTATTAAACAGTTGACATCATTAAAAATCTAATAAATAATTAAGAAGAAAACAATAATTGTTAGTAATTACTTAAATCTCCACCATATACCTCTACAAACCCAGCAGCCCTCACCTAAAATAAAAGTAAAATAACATTTTACGTATTTGAATATCAATTAAATAATTGATTACCAATTAGTAAATAACAGTTAAATGTTTATTACCTAATTAACTTCCCACCCTACACTGCTACAAACCTAACAGCCTGCTCCCAAAATATAAATAAAATAAATCAGTATTAAACATTTTACATAATTATTCAATGAAATCATTAATTAGCAATTACTATTTAATTGTGAATTACTAATTACGTGATTAACTTCTCACCCTAGCAACTTGCACCTAAAATATAACTAAAATGAATCAGTATTAAACAATGAACATAGTTAATAATCACTTAAATAAATACTTAACAATAAATACTTAATTGTTAGTTAATTATTACTTAATGAACTTCCCACCCTACTATCCTACAAACCCAGCAGCCCACACCTAAAATGTAACTAACATAAGTATTTAACAATTCACATAATTAATAATCAAATAATGAATTAATAATTAATTGTTAATTCATTATTTCTTAATTAACTTCCCACCCTCCAGCAGCCTGTGCCTAAAATATAACTGACATAATCAGTATTAAACTATTTCCATAATTAATAATCAATTACCTAAGTAATTAACAATTAATAATTGGTTATTAATTGACCATTACTTAATTTATTTAACACCCTATCCCCATACAAATTCAAATTCCTGCTACAGCACTATATATTACTATTAACTAGTAAATAAAACATTCAAAATGACTTAAAATGATAAATTTTATTTTAGCAATTATGGAAACAAAAGTTGCTGATAAAAGCAATACATTAACTAAAACAGGTTACACTATTTTTACAACTATACTTCTGAAAACAATGCTAAAAACAAAAATATTTCTACAAATGATACTATTTACCCGAAAAAAACTATATGGCTGGCAAAAATATATATGGGCATCACAATATTTAAGAATTGCAATATTTTTTTCTGCCTCCCGATATTTTGAACTCGATATTCTGTCTAAATACAAGTCAAATGGTGTGTCTACCGATTTTCTTCCTTTTTTTTCAGAGAATCCAAGGGCACACATTAACAATAGAGGCCCTTACTCCAGGAGAGGTGGTAAGTGACCACTCTCTTCAGGAACAATAAAAAACAGTATATTCTGCAGGAGTGACTCATTTAATTTTGCAGTTGTAAAGCACATTATGCATTTGGGAATGCTCTGTTATCCCTTAAGATAGGTGTGGCCTTTGCCTCATTCAGCTTTTTACTGCTTTCTTACAGGTTACTAATTGGCACCCAGAACAGAAGAGACTTTTAAGATGGATTCCTACCTGATGATTCACCTTGATGTCTCACAAGAAGGAACAGAAACAAAATTGGTGTCATGGAGCAGATCATTGCAACCTGTAGGAGAAGTAATTACAAGTGTTACTGTTTGGAGCACATTTCCTGACTTGTGAACATCACCTCAATGCGAACCTAGAGTAATGTTTGCATTGATTCCACCTCAGTGATTTTCACCACCTTCAAATATACAGGCTAATTAATCCTTAATATGAAATTAAATACTTCATACAGTTCTCTAGGCAGTATGTGCCCGATCCCAATATCCTGTAATGTATGGGAGCTTGAGACCTCATTCCTTGAAGGATCTCTCCGGAGAAATAAAGACCAAGGACCTCATTATGAGTTTGGCAGTCTCACCGCGTGACAGACAAACTCACGGGGAGGAGCAGAGGCCAAAATCCTAGTACTCCAGCACTCTCAGAATGCACATAGTATGCAAAGCAGACAGTGCGCATTCTGACGGTTCTGGGCAGGGGACCCCTGCACTGCCCATGCCATGCAGGGTCCCTGCCATGAAAAGGCTCGAGGAAAGTGGGTTTGTAATCAGCCAGTATGCGCTGAGGTTATTGCCGCCCTGGCTGGTTACAAGCCCGACCGCCATCACCACGTCGGGAACCATGTTCCTGGGGGGGACGGTGGTCTTTAGGCATGTCCACCCACCAATGTTGTAATGTGGCAGTCGGACTGCCACAGCAGCTCAACTGCCACCACGAGGCTGGCGGTCCTAGGACTGCCAGCCTCGTACTGAGCCCCCAAGGCTGCTGGTAAGAAGTGCAAATCATCAGTTTTGCCCAATGATTAGACCTTTATTTCCTGTGGTAAAGCCCTAGCAACCATCTACGGAAAAATCTCCTCATCCCCTATTGGCTTAATGGATCTCACTAACAAAGCAAAATCCAATATTATGGGGTCTTACTGTTGTAAATGGTTGAAATTTCTGACATATTGAATAAGGAGCTGTGAGAAAATACTGCTGCTGAAGTGTTAAAGCTGCCGCATGACCTGTCAAATTAACCCTCCTTGACAAGCTATCATTAATAATAAATCACTCCTATGTGGGCCTTGCAGTCTAACATGACTGCCATGGTTGTGATCTGGTGGTCGGACTGCCAATATGAGTCTGGCGGTCTTAAGACCACCAAACTCTCAATGAGGCCCTTAATATTAATTTTGCAACCTCTGGAGTGGGACCGTGTAGAAATATGAGTAAATCGCCATTTTTATAATTATTAACCCTTTAAATGCGGGCGTCGGCCACTGGCCGACGCCCGCACTACCTCACTGATGCGGGTCAAGACCAGTGGCCAACACCAGGGAGGGGGTTAATAATGCACCCGAGGATTTTTTATTATTTTTTTTGTTCCCTGGGAGACACGGAAGCTCTTCCGTGTCTCCCCCCGCCCCCCACCCGTCACTTTGTGGATTTCCCCATCGGCCTTCCCCACGTTCGGGAAGGCCTCGTAAGAAAGGGTCCTTCCTGAAAGTGTTTCCTGGCCCCTGATCGCAGCACAGCTGAGATCGGGGGCCAGGAAACACCACTAGACGAACGAGTTACTTACCTTCGGTAACGACTTTTCTGGTGGATACATTAGCTACCTGTGGATTCCTCACCTAATGAATACTCCCATGGCGCCAGCATTCGACGGAAATCTTCTTCCTAGCTTATGCACGTGGACGAGGACGTCACTCTAGCCCACGCGACGCCGTCTGATGTCATACAGGCAATAAGAGGTCCTCGCCGACGTGCCAACGTCAGTACCAACATTTTTTACGTGCATGAGAATAATAACCCAATGCAATGAAAGAGCAAGGCAACATCCCATAACATTGTAAATCACACAACATTGCAATAAAATGGCTGTAGATTTAATATAACTCTTTTTTTTTTTTTAAATCAAACAAACAAATATATGCAAATCATGTACATACACAAAGATATATACATATATATATATATATATATATATATATATATATATATACAAGTATCCATATATACAAAATCTATTGCAACCTTGAAGACCAAGAGGAGCACACTCAAGGATTACTTGGTAAGACCAGAAAGACAACGGGGAGGCAGGTGGGACCATGAGGAATCCACAGGTAGCTAATGTATCCACCAGAAAAGTCGTTACCGAAGGTAAGTAACTCGTTTTTCTGATGGATACAACTACCTGTGGATTCCTCACCTAATGAATAGAGTCCCAAAGCAGTACCACGCCCGGTGGTGGGTGCCGAAATGGTCAAACCAAGAAATCCTGCAGCACTGACCGTGCAAAATGGCCGTCCCTTCTGACCTCAGAGTCCAAACAGTAATGTTTCGCAAAAGTGTGAAGGGACGACCAAGTTGCGGCCTTGCAGATGTCAACCACAGGAACACCTCTGGCCAAGGCTGAAGTGGCCGACTTAGCTCTGGTGGAATGAGCTCTAATACCATCAGGAGGATCCTTCTTTGCTAAAGAGTAACACATTTTAATGCAAAGAACAACCCATCTGGAGAGTGTTCTCTTGTGGACTGCCTTTCCTCTCCTCTTTCCCAAGTATCCGATGAAAAGCTGATCCTCCAGCCTGAAATCCTTCGTCCTGTCTATGTAAAAGCTTAACGCCCTCTTTGGGTCCAAGCAGTGTAGTCTCTCTTCTTCCTTTGAAGGATGAGGCGGAGGATAAAACGTGGACAGAGTAATTGTCTGGGCCAAATGAAAGGGTGAAACAACCTTCGGAAGGAAAGCAGCCTTGGTCTTCAACACCACCTTATCCCGTAAAAAGTTGTATAAGGGGGTTTTACCGACAAAGCCTGCAACTCACTCACTCTCCTTGCAGATGTTATAGCAACCAGGAAAACTGTTTTAAGAATCAAATCAAATCAAATCATTAACATTTATAAAGCGCGCTACTCACCCGTGCGTGTCTCAAGGCGCTAGTGGGGAAAGGGGGGGTTATCGCTGCTCGAACAGCCAAGTCTTTAGGAGTCTCCGGAAAGCGGAGTGGTCCTGGGTGGTCCTGAGGCTGGTGGGGAGGGAGTTCCAGGTCTTGGCCGCCAGGAAGGAGAAAGATCTCCCACCCGCCGTGGAGCGGCGGGTGCGAGGGACGGCAGCAAGTGCGAGGCCAGCGGAGCGGAGGGGGCGGGTGGGGACGTAGAAGCTGAGGCGTCTGTTGAGGTATTCCGGTCCCTTGTTGTGGAGGGCTTTGTGTGCGTGGGTGAGAAGACGGAAGGTGATCCTTTTGCTGACTGGGAGCCAATGCAGGTGTCTCAGGTGTGCAGAGATGTGGGTGTTGCGGGGTACGTCGAGGATGAGGCGGGCCGAGGCGTTTTGGATGCGTTGCAGGCGGTTTTGGAGTTTGACGGTGGTCCCGGCGTAGAGGGTGTTGACGTAGTCCAGGCGACTCGTGACAAGGGCGTGGGTCACGGTTTTTCTGGTGTCGGCGGGGATCCAGCGGAAGATCTTGCGGAGCATGCGGAGAGTGAGGAAGCAGGCGGAGGACACGGCGTTGACTTGCTTGGTCATGGTGAGAAGAGGGTCCAAGATGAAGCCGAGGTTGCGGGCGTGGTCTGCGGGGGTCGGTGCGGTGCCGAGGGCCGTGGGCCACCAGGAGTCGTCCCAGGCGGACGGGGTGTTGCCGATGATGAGGACTTCCGTTTTTTCAGAGTTCAGCTTTAGGCGGCTGAGCCTCATCCAATCTGCGACGTCCTTCATACCCTCTTGTAGGTTGGTCTTGGCGCTGGCGGGGTCCTTGGTGAGGGAGAGTACAAGTTGGGTGTCGTCGGCGTAGGAGGTGATGATGATGTCGTGCTTGCGTACGATGTCGGCGAGGGGCTCATGTAGACATTGAAGAGTGTCGGGCTGAGCGATGAGCCTTGAGGTACGCCGCAGATGATCTTGGTGGGTTCTGAGCGAAACGGAGGGAGGTAAACTCTTTGGGAGCGGTTAGCGAGGAAGGAGGCGATCCAGTCCAGGGCCTGGCCTTGGATCCCGGTGGAGCGTAGGCGGGTGATTAGGGTGCGGTGACAGACGGTGTCAAAGGCAGCCGAGAGGTCGAGGAGAATGAGGGCGACTGTTTCACCGTTGTCCATCAGGGTTCTGATGTCGTCTGTGACTGAGATGAGGGCGGTTTCCGTGCTGTGGTTGGTTCGGAATCCGGTTTGTGAAGGGTCGAGCAGGTTGTTGTCTTCCAGGAAGGTGGTCAGCTGTTTGTTGACGGTCTTTTCTATTACCTTGGCTGGGAAAGGTAGAAGAGAGATGGGGCGGAAGTTTTTCAGGTCGCTTGGGTCAGCCGTAGGTTTCTTTAGTAGGGCGTTGACTTCAGCGTGCTTCCAGCATTCGGGGAAGGTAGCAGAAGAAAAAGAAGAGTTGATGACGGTCTGGAGGTGCGGGGCGATGATGTCGTCGGCTTTGTTAAAGATGAAGTGCGGGCAGGGGTCCGAACGGGCGCCGGAGTGGATAGAGTTCATGATGGATTTGGTTTCTTCCGTGTTGATGTGGGTCCAGTTGTTGAGGGTGATGTCCGGGGAAGCGGGTTCAGAGGTGTATGGTTGGGTCTGGTGTCCGAAGCTGTCGTGGAGGTCGCTGATCTTGCGATGGAAGAAAGTGGCGAGGGATTCGCACAAATCCTGTGAGGGCGTGACGGCGTTGGCGCTGGCGCTGGGGTTGGAGAACTCTTTGACGATGCAGAAGAACTAACAATCTTAAGGGGCAAGAATGCATAGGCTCAAAAGGGGACCCCATAAGGAAAGTTAGAACCAAGGACAAATCCCATTGAGGCATAACGAAAGGATTTGGAGGAAATGTATTCATAAGACCTTTCAAGAATCTAAGTACTATAGGAGATTTAAATAACGAAGGCTGGTCTGGAAGGCAAATGAAGGCAGACAAAGCAGACAAGTAACCCTTAACAGTAGCCACTGCACAACCCCTCTGTGCTAAAGACAAAGCAAAAGATAAAACATCTGACAAATGAGCACGTAAGGGATCAATCTGTCTCTCTTTACACCATACCACAATTTATACCACCTATTAGTGTAGATAGATTTAGTGGAGTGTCGCCTGGCCGCTAAGATAACATCCACTACATCAGGCGGGAGAGAAAAGGAACTCAGGTTGCCCCGCTCAATCTCCAGGCATGAAGGTGCAGACTCTGGAGGTTGGGGTGTAAAACCTGCCCCTGCGACTGCGAGAGGAGGTCTGCCCTGTGAGGGAGACGGGGCGGAGGGCACAGTGAGAGTTGGAGAAGGTCGGACTACCACACCCTCCTTGGCCAATCCGGAGCTATTAAGATTACTTGGGCCCGGTCTTGGCGAATCTTCCTCAACACTCGAGGAATCAAGGGTATGGGGGGAAACGCGTAAAGCAACTGGTCGCACCAGGTTCTCTGAAACGCGTCCCCCAACGCTCCTTGCACCGGATACTGGAGGCTGCAGAATAACGGGCAGTGCGAGTTCTCCCGGGTGGCAAACAGAGCTATCCGAGGAAACCCTCACATCTGAAAGATTAGACAGACTTGATCTGGATGGAGACGCCATTCGTGGTCGGCCGAGAAATGGCGACTGAGACTGTCCGCACGTACATTCAAGACTCCGGCCAGATGATTTGCTACCAAGCAAATCTGATGGTCCTTTGCCCAGGACCATAGCCGCAGAGCTTCTCTGCAGAGAAGGTATGACCCCACTCCTCCCTGTTTATTTATATACCACATCGCGGTAGTATTGTCCGTCAGGACCTGAACCGACTGACCGCGAAGGGATGGGAGGAAGGCCCTGAGAGCCAGACGTACAGCCCGTAACTCTAACAGATTGATATGAAACATCTGTTCCCCTGGAGACCAAAGCCCTTTGATCTCCAGGTCCCCCAGATGAGCTCCCCACCCTAGAGTGGAAGCATCCGTTATAACTGTGGTCACTGGTGGAGGCTGCGTGAACGGCCTTCCCCGGGAAAGATTGTCGTCCGCAATCCACCACTTCAAATCCGTGGCAGCATCTCTGGAGATCTTGACAGAACCTTCGAGATCTCCTTTGTGTTGAGACCACTGCCTTCGGAGACACCACTGAAGAGCCCTCATGTGCCAGCGAGCATGCATGACCAACAGTATGCAAGAGGCAAACAGACCGAGCAGACGTAGGACCTTGAGGACTGGAATGACCGCTCCACTTTGAAACATTGGAACAACGCCTGAATGTCTTGAATCCGCTGAGGCGGAGGAAAGGCTTGATTCAATGTTGTATCCAGTACTGCCCCTATGAACAGAAGGCGCTGAGAGGGCTCTAGGTGAGATTTGGGCACGTTCACCGAAAAGCCCAGGTCGAACAACAACTGGGTTGTCGACTGCAGATGATGCAACACAAGCTCCGGGGACTTAGCTTTGATCAACCAGTCGTCCAGGTAAGGGAATACTGCTATCCCCTTCCTCCTGAGGTCTGCCGCAACCACCGACATCACCTTCGTGAAGACCCGAGGTGCTGAAGTAAGACCAAACGGGAGGACCGCAAACTGATAGTGCTGCGACCCTACCACAAACCGGAGATACTTCCTGTGCGACTTGAGTATCAGGATATGAAAATAAGCATCCTGCAAGTCAACAGACACCATCCAATCTCCCTTGTTCAACTCCAAAAGTACCTGAGCTAGGGTCAGCATCTTGAACTTTTCCTGTTTGAGGAACCAATTCAAGATCCTTAGGTCCAGGATTGGTCTCAACCGACCATCCTTCTTGGGAATCAGGAAGTACCTCGAATAACAACCTTGACCCCTTTCCTGCTCTGGAACCAACTCCACCGCACCCTTTAAAAGGAGGACTTGAACCTCCTGTTTTAACAACAGGAGGTGTTCTTCTGAACAATAAGATGGGCGGGGCGGGATGGGGGGCGGAAACTCCCGAAAGGGAAGGGTGTAGCCTTTTCTCACAATGCTGGTAACCCAGGCGTCTGATGTGATGACCTCCCACTTGTGAAGAAAATACAGGCCCTCATTCTGACCCTGGCGGTCTTTGACCGCCAGGGCGGAGGACCGCGGGAGCACCGCCGACAAGCCGGCGGTGCTTCAATGGGGATTCCGACCGCGGCGGTAAAGCCGCGGTCGGACCGGCACCACTGGCGGGGTCCCGCCAGTGTACCGCGGCCCCATTGAATCCTCCGCGGCGGCGCAGCTTGCTGCACCGCCGCGGGGATTCTGACCCCCCCTACCGCCATCCAGATCCCGGCGGTCGGACCGCCGAGATCCGGATGGCGGTAGGGGGGGTCGCGGGGCCCCTGGGGGCCCCTGCAGTGCCCATGCCACTGGCATGGGCATTGCAGGGGCCCCCGTAAGAGGGCCCCTACATGTATTTCACTGTCTGCTGCGCAGACAGTGAAATACGCGACGGGTGCAACTGCACCCGTCGCACAGCTTCCACTCCGCCGGCTCGATTCCGAGCCGGCTTCATCGTGGAAGCCTCTTTCCCGCTGGGCTGGCTGGCGGTCTGAACGAGACCGCCCGCCAGCCCAGCGGGAAAGTCAGAATTACCGCCGCGGTCTTTCGACCGCGGAACGGTAACCTGACGGCGGGACTTTGGCGGGCGGCCTCCGCCGCCCGCCAAGGTCAGAATGAGGGCCACAGTAACCTTCCCCCTACATGAGAGGAGTGAGTGCAAATTGGTGGAAGCCTAAGGCTGCTTCCCCTGCTGCACCCCTCCAGAGGAAGAAGAAGAGGCAGAGTGCTGCTGAGAGGATCCCCTGGTACGAACCCTACCCCTCCCTCTAAAAGATCTATAGGTGAGAGAAGAGGTAGGCTGTTGGAATGCCCCCCGAAAGGAGGAGGAGGATGAGCCACGACCAAATCCTCGAAACCTCCTAAAAATTCTGGAGGAGGCAGAAGAAGTGGCTTGTAATCCTAACGACTTGCCCGTGGCCCTGCTCTCCTTAAACCTCTCCAAGGCCGAATCTTTCTTGGCACCAAAGAGCTTGTCTCCATCAAAAGGGAGGTCCAACAGGGTCGACTGCACATCTGATGAAAACTCTGAGTTACGAAGCCAAGCCTGTCTTCTCGTAACCACAGCCGTGCCCATCGCTCTAGCCACCGAGTCAGTTGTATCCAACCCAGATTGGATAACCTGGGTTGCAGCAGCTTGAGCGTCCGACACGAGATTCATTAGCCCTTGAGGAACCTCTGTATGCGTAGATGTTATTTCGTCCATCAGAGCATAAATGTACCTCCCTAAAATACACGTAGCATTGGTGGACTTTAACGCCATGCTACATGACGAGAACACTTTTCTGGATTGCATGTCCATCTTCTTGGAGTCCCTATCCGCTGGCACTGATGGAAAAGACCCAGGTGCAGACCTTGCCGAGCAGGAAGCCTGGACCACCAAGCTTTCAGGCGTAGGGTGTCTGGTAAGAAAGCCAGGGTCAGTCGGTGCAGCCCGATACCTCCTGGCCACAGACCTATTGGCAGCCGAAGAAGATACCGGCTTCTTCCAGACCTCCAACACAAGTTCCAGCAGCGCCTCGTTAAACGGCAAAAGAGGTTCTGCTGATGTAGAGGCCGGATGCAATACCTCTGTCAGCAGATTCTGCTTCGCCTCAGTCACCGGCAAAGGCAGTTCTAGGAAGTTAGCTGCCTTCTTTATCACAGCATGAAAAGTGGCCGCCTCTTCAGTATACTCCCCCGGAGATGACAAGTCCCACTCAGGGGAAGTATCAAGGCCACTAGCGGTGTCCAGCCCATGAAGACCCTCACCAGAGTCCTCAATTTCTCCTTCCTCCAGGATCTGCTGATACTCTTGTTCTTCCAAGAGATGGAGAGCACGTATCCTCGAGTGCAGCCTCTCCTCAATCCTCGGACTCGACATGGTGTCAGCAGATGTCGAAGAACCACGCCGATCACCGGATCCGTCCGACGCCGGGTCAACAGGTGCTACAGGTAGCTTCAGCACCGAACCAGTAGTCGGATGAAGAGAAGACTGCTTCGGAGTCGCAGAAGGCCCAGACGGCGTCACTGGCTGAAACACCGAAGCCGCTGGAGTCGAAACTCCCAGAGCCAAAGTCTCTGGAGCCACCGGAGCCGACACCGGCGCCGAGCCCACGTTCCCCAGGGGGAGAAAGGGCATGAAGGGTGCTGGTCGCAGCGGAGCCGGAGCACCCAAGTTAAAAGCTAAAGGACCCGAAGGCCCAGCTGGTGCACCACCTGGAGCCATCTGCTGGAAGATGGAAAACATTGCATTTAAAAATGCGGTTTTTTCGTCTCCAGGGGCCGGAAAAGCCGGATACTGGGGTGCCTGGATCGAAGGCGACACCAACGCCGGCCTCAACGTCTGCGACGTCGGAGAGAACATTTGAGGCTGTGGAACCTCAAATACTGAAGGCGGCTGGCCCGAAGATCCGGGCGAAGTCGGCGAGGCTGGAGAAGGCAACGGCGTCGACGGATGGGGAGTGACTGTGGGACTGACCTCCCAAGTCTTCCGACGCCAAGTCGATGGAGACCTCGACCGGGACCTCTCCTTACTCGACCGGCGGCGTGATTCTCGACGGCGCCGGGAGTCTCGATGACGCCGATGAGACTTCGGTGAGGAGGATTTTCAATGGTGCCTCTTCTCTTTTTTCTTTGAATTTGCCATAAAAGGTTTGGCCTCTCGCTCCTTCAGGGCTTTTGGATTCATATGCTGACATTAATCACACCTGGCCACGTCGTGATCGGAACTTAAACACCACAAACAGTCAGAATGTGCGTCGGTTACCGACATTTTGCCCCCACACTCTCGACAGGGCTTAAAACCAGACTTCCTCTGAGACATTGTAACTTCAGAGAAAAAACACAGCCAAAAAACACACTGTAACTGCTGAACAGCAACAGTAGCTCCCTCGAAGATAACCGTTTCGAATGGCACGGAAAAAAGGGAACTGACGTCGGCACGTCGGCGAGGACCTCTTATTGCCTGTATGACGTCAGACGGCGTCGCGTGGGCAAATGTGACGTCCTCGTCGACGTACAGAAGCTAGGAAGAAGATTTCCGTTGAATGCTGGTGCAATGGGAGTATTCATTAGGTGAGGAATCCACAGGTAGTTGTATCCATCAGAATAGCTGAGTACATTAGTAAAGTCAGCCATTACCTGCTCTACAATACAAATGAAATGTATGTGCGGGGTGGAGGGTGGCTATGGAGAGATGAAGGGCACTTTTGCTGGATGGTAATGAGGGAATCCGAGGAGGAGGGAGTGGGAGCATCAATAATGATTGTTGGACTGGGCGCAGGAGGTGCTAAAGACTGTGACGAATGGTATGTGACAAGGTGTTTTTTGAGTGTCTTGAAAGAACGTGCTGATTGAGGGAAGAAGCGCAGGTAAGGTGGCCTCTACTGTTGCATGTATCTCACACACACCATCGATTTTGTGACTGTCTACGTAGGCTAGTGTTTTAGAGCAACAGTTTAGCCAATAGCAGAGATGGCATCTTGATGGATGGCTGCTGCCGTCACTCGGGTTATAGAGTACAGCTCTGACATAGCATCGGAGACTGAGACATCAGATACTGAGACAACATCTGAGGGATGGGACAATGGCGCAGACTCTGGGAGTCATTTTTCAGTCGGAGGAGTCCCATTCGATAACTCCTCTTCCAGTAAATTATGAAGAGGTGATGAGGACAGTCCTGCTGTCCCTTCGTAAGCAGTCTGTGCAACAGGGTAATAGTGGGTTAGCCCAACCCAGAGAGCTTGTGAATGCGGCGGCAAGCAGAGAGAGAGAGTGCTCTCTTGGGAGCTCCCCAATTTAGTTTAGCCCCAAATTCCACTGCCCAAATCGTATTGTGGAGACATCAAAATTATCTATCGCAAAATAAACTGGTTTTGTAAGGCAGGCACCTGTATTTTTGGTCCTGGGTTCGGCGGACATATAGAGAAACACACTAAACCCAAACACATCTGGAAACTAGACATTCGGGGGAGTCCACAGAGGTGTGACTTGTGTGGATTCCCCAAAGTTTTCTTACCCAGAATAACCTGCAAAGCTGAAATGTTGAATAAAAACTCTATTTTTCTCGCATTTCTGTCACACAAACTACAGGAATATGCTGGGATCCCCAAAATTCCTACCACCCAGTGATTTCTCACCTGTCCTGATAAAAACACTACCCCACTTGATTGCCTACACCTAGTGCCTGCGTCAGGAATGCATCACCCCAGGGTCAACAACTGCCTCATGTAAGGACCAACATTGACCGTTGTGTGATCTATTCCTATCGCGGGCACCAGGCCTACCCACACAAGTGAGGTACCATTTTTATCGGGAGACTTGGGGGAACGCTGGGTGGAAGAACATTTGTGGCTCCTTTCAGATTCCAGAACTTTCTGTCACCGAAATGTGAGAAAAATTTGTTTTTTAGCCAAATTTTGAGGTTTGCAAAGGATTCTGGGTAACAGAACCTGGTCAGAGCCCCACAAGTCACCCCATCTTGGATTCCCCTAGGTCTCTAGTTTTTAAAAACGCACAGGTTTGGTAGGTTTCCCTAGGTGCTGGCTGAGCTAGAGGCCAAAATCTACAGGTAGGCACTTTGCAAAAAACACGTCAGATTTCAATGTAAAAATGTGATGTGTCCACGTTGTGTTTTGGGGCATTTCCTGTCGCGGGCGCTAGGCCTACAAACACAAGTGAGGTATCAATTTTATCGGGAGATTTGGGGGAACGGTGGGTGGAAGGAAATTTGTGGCTCCTCTCAGATTCCAGAACTTTCTGTTACCGAAATGTGAGGAAAATGTGTTTATTAGCCAAATATTGAGGTTTGCAAATGATTCTAGGTAACAGAACCTGGTCGGAGCACCACAAGTCACCTCATATTGGATTCCCCTAGGTGTCTAGTTTTCAAAAATGCCAAGGTTTGCTGAGTTTCCCTAGGTGCCGGCTGAGCTAGAGGCCAAAATCTACAGCTAGGCACTGTGCAAAAAACACGTCAGATTTCAATGTAAAAATGTGATGTGTCCATGTTGCGTTTCCTGTCGCGAGCATTAGGCCTACCCACGCAAGTGAGGTACTGTAGGAAAGTCCTCCTTTTTTGCCTGATCACCCCCACTCTTTTTGGATAGGTACTGGTGGTTACTGACTCTTGGCTGTGCCCTGGGTACTGCTTACCAGTCCCAGGTGCCCAGTGTCATTTTAAAAGCAAGCCTGCCTTGCTGGCTGCTTTTAAATTAAAGGTATATGCAAATTCGACTTTGGAATTAAAGGTACTTCCAAAGTCTTAAACTACCTTATTTTTACATATAAGTCACCCCTAAGGTGTGCCCTATGTGCCCCTAGGGCTGGGTGCCATGTAACTATAAGCAGGGACTTTATAAAAATAGATTTATAAGCCCTGGTGAGGTAAAAACAGCCAAATTTGTTTTTCCCTCATTGCAGTAAATGGCCTTCATAGGCTAGAATGGGCAGACTTTATTTTAAATTTTAAAGTCTCCTTAAATGTTACATACCAAGAATTTGGTATCAAATTAATTGTTGTAATAAATCCCACAACTTCCAGTTGTGGGATTTAATATAACTTGTTCAGGTAAAAAGTTTAGACTTTACCTAAAAAGTTGCCAATTTCAGCTCTGCATTGTTTTTGCTGCTGTGCTCTGATTGGCCAGCCTGCAGCAGCTTCTGCCAGGCTGCCTTGATGAGGTGTGAAGCGGCCTGGCTTCACACAAAGGAATGTGCTTAGGGGAGAGAATCTCCCCTCAGCAGATGGTGAGGCAGGAAGGGGGAGGGTGGCCAAACTGGTCTTCAAAGGCAGAGAAGGACATTTGGAGCACCCAGCAACACCCCCACATCCTGCAACCCCAGACAATTAGGTGTCCCCTTGATTAGATTAGTAGAGGGCAGGAGAGGGGTGTGTTTATGATTTTTAGCCACACCAGTGGGTGGGCTCAGCCAGATGTAACCTCCAAAAATCTGATTCATCCATGTTGGATTTTTAGAGACTGTTGCCTTCTGGGATGGATTTTTGCCACACTTCCCAGGAAGTGGTCATCACAGGGGGACGACCCTGTCCCTGATTGGAGAACCAGGACCCCCCTGCTTTTCACCCAGGAGCAAGGATAAAACTGGCAGACCTGCACCCACACCTGAGATCCCCACCAAATTTCAAGAAGAAGGAACTACAAGGAGAAGAAGGACTGCCCTGCTGGACCCCTGGCCTGCACCTGGAACCTGCACTCAGAAGGACTGCACCAGCTGCACACTTGGGCTTCACCACAAGAAGGACTTTGCCTGGCTTCAACTGGTTCAAGGAGGGACTCCCTGTTTGCTACAGGTGAAAAATTGCTATCCAGAGTCCCCTGCACCAACTCCTGAAAAAAGAGACCAGTGACCACTGCCCAGTGGCCAAAAAGGAGTTTGCGCCAGGTGCATTCTGGGAGTTGAAGTCCGCACCCCCCAAGGACCATCACAGAACTTCTGGACCCTTGGGGTGAGCTGTGGACCCCAAAAGAACCTTAAAAGAACATCTGGGTGAAGCCCCAGAAGTTTGGAAAAGATTTGAGAATTTTTGAAAAAAAGCTCCAGAGAGGGACCGACCCGCCGCGGAAATTCTAGCCGGCTTGCCTCAACCGCGACCCGGCCTGACTTCGTGGTACGTCCCGGTAAAGAAAAACCTCCAAAAAAGAGACTAAGGCCCTCATTCCGACATTGGCCGGCGGCAGTCGCCGCCGGCCTGTCGGGGGCCGCCAGAATACCGTTCCGCGGTCGAAAGACCGCGGCGGTGATTCTGACTTTCCCGCTGGGCTGGCGGGCGGCCCCCTTCAGGCCGCCCGCCAGCCCAGCGGGAAAGAGGCTTCCACGATGAAGCCGGCTCGAAATCGAGCCGGCGGAGTGGAAGCTGTGCGACGGGTGCAGTTGCACCCGTCGCGTATTTCACTGTCTGCGAAGCAGACAGTGAAATACATTTAGGGGCCCTCTTACGGGGGCCCCTGCAGTGCCCATGCCAGTGGCATGGGCACTGCAGAGGCCCCCAGGGGCCCCGCGACCCCCCCTACCGCCATCCGGTTCCCGGCGGGCGGACCGCCGGGAACTGGATGGCGGTAGGGGGGGTCGGAATCCCCTCGGCGGCGCAGCAAGCTGCGCCGCCTTGGAGGATTCCAACGGGCAGCGGAAAACCGGCGGGAGACCGCCGGTTTTCCTGCACTGACCGCGGCCAAAGCGCCGCGGTCAGAATGCCCTGCGGGGCACCGCCGGGCTGTCGGCGGTGCTCCCGCCAACCCCGAGCCTGGCGGTCACAGACCGCCAGGCTCGTAATGAGGGCCTAAGTCCGAAGGTAAAAAGTTGACCGGGACCTCCCAGCCATCGTATCCGAGAAGGGCTCCACGGACGTCGGATCAAGATCCAGGTTTACCCCGGTCAAAGGATTTTCATCTCGAAAAAACGACTAAGTCCGAAGGTAAAAATCACCACCGAGGAAACCCACTTCGCGTATCCGGACAAGGGCTCCAGGAGGTCGGATTCAACTGGCAGGTTCGTCCCGGTGAAGAAAAACTTCAAAAAAAGAGACTAAGTCAGACGGTAACTTTTTAACCGAGGCCTCCCGCGACTTGTAGCCGAGCAGGGCTCCATCGCGGTCGGCCTGAAACTTTGACTTTGCCCCTGTCCTTGTGCAACCAGATGACCCGATTGGCGCTTTTTGTTTCTAAGCGCTAGAAAAAAAATAATACTTTAAAAATTCATATCTCCGGTTCCCCTGAACCAATTTTATTTGTTTTTGTGTCATTTTAAAGATAAAAATATAAACTATTTTTATAAATTGGTTTTGGATTTTTAAACTGTTTCCTGTGTTTTATTTAATTACTGTTTTGTGATATTTGAATGCTTTACACACTGTCTCCTAAGTTAAGCCTTGACGCTCGTTGCCAAGCTACCAAGGGTTGAGCTGGGATTAATTTACTGAGACCTAACTGTACCTAGGTGGAGGTTAGTGGCTTGTTGCTAGGTGTAGGTACCTACCTGCCCTTACCAATAACCCATTTTCCAACATTTTTGGTGGCAGCGGTGGGATCCTGTACTTCTGTTCAGTATCATGTTACAGTTTTGAGTAAAACAAATTAAAAATCCTTTAAATTGTCTTAGTGCAAAAATTATATTTTTTTTAATTTTTAATTTTATTTTTTTTTTTAATTTGGATTAATTTCAATTATTGAATTTTTGATAATTTTTCTAAATTCTTGTTTCCAATTTTTGCAAAACGTTTTTGTTGACAGAAAACTAGGGAACCATGGAGCTTGATCTGGCTAGCCTACCCACACTGACAGTAGTCCAGCTTAGGGGGTTGTGTATTGAAAGGGGGTTGCCTGCAACCCCAGACCTCAGGAAGAAAATCCTGACTAAATCCCTGACAGCATGGGCTGAGGCCCAAGAGCTAGGCACAGAGGAAGCTCCAGAGGAGGAAGAAAAAGGGGAGGATGCTAACTCTAACCTCTCAGGGGAGGGAAGGCATCTGAGCCCAAGTGAGGATGAGGAAGAACGGTCCTCAGTAGATACAGTCACTAGGGGCAGACCCAAAGCTAGTAGTAGGAAGGGGGTCCTTTCAGGAGGAGAGAACCCATCCATCAGAGAAAGAGAGCTGGAAGCCCAGCTTGCCTACATAGCTTTGGAAGCAGATAAGCTGGCCCTAGAAAAGAAAAAGTGGGCAAACAAAGAGAGAAGAGATGGTGGCAGCGATAAAGAAGCTGAGGTGTCCCAGGGTGGGGGTTTTGTACCCAGATTACCCAAAGGGGTGGTTCCTGCCTATGTAGAGGGGGATGACATAGATAAGTGGCTGGGGGCCTTTGAGAGGGCCCTCCAGATGAGGAGAGTCAAGCCTCATTACTGGGGTTCACTTCTTTGGGAGTTCCCAACTCTGGGAGGGATAGGCTCCTAACCATGAGTGGGGAAGATGCAGACTCATACCCCAGTATGAAGAGTTGCTTGACTAAAAAGTTTGGTCTGACCCCAGAGCAGTATAGGCTCAAGTTTAGGGACACCCAAAAGACCCAAAAGACAAGCACCCAGTCCTGGGTGGACTTTGTGGACATATCAGTAAAGGCACTGGAGGGCTGGATACAGGGCAACAGGTTAAGTACCTTTGAGGGGCTGTACAATTTGATTATGAGGGAGCACCTTCTAACTAATTGTGTCCAAGAGAGGCTCCGCCAGTATCTAGTAGACTCTAGGTTGACCAACCCCAGAGAGCTGGGGGAGGCAGCAGATGACTGGTTAAGAACTAGGGTTAACCAGAAACCCCCAGGGGGTGATCAGAAAAAGGGAGGACATGGTTCTTCTCAGGGGAAGAACCAGGGGAAAGATGACAAAAAACCCAAGGAGTCCTCACAAGAGTCCCCAAAAACTTCTCAGGGAGGGGGAGCCCCGAGCCAATTCAATTTTAAAGGGAAAGGGTATCAGGGAAAGAATTATGATCCTGCTAAAGCAGGAAGGTTTCAGGAGCTTGCTAAGGCCGGCAAGTGTTTTGATTGTCATCAACCTGGACATAAAAGAGGAGATGCTATCTGCTCCAAGAAGCCCCCCACTGGTGGGCAATCCCAGGGGATTGCTAGTGTAGGGTTGGGGGTGGAAGTTGGCCCAGGGATGGAATCAGGGTACACAGAGGTCACCTTAGTATCCGTGGGTGGGGTGGACATTGCAACTATGGCCACCTTACCTCCCATCATGGAGAGGTATAGGCAGAGGCCTAAAGTCAATGGGACTGAAGTGGAAGCTCTGAGAGATACAGGAGCCAGTGTGACAATGGTCACAGAAAAGCTGGTTTCTCCAGAGCAGGTCTTACCTGGTGTCTTCCACCAGGTGACTTATGCAGATAGCAGAACCAAACTCCATCCCATGGCTATGGTGAGTCTGGAATGGGGAGGTGTGACTGGCCCTAAAAAAGTAGCTGTAGCTCCTGCCCTCCCAGTAGAGTGTCTGTTGGGAAATGATCTTGAAGCATCTGAATGGTCAGAAGTGGAGAGAAGGGTCCATGCACAGATGCTGGACCTCCCTGAATGGGTGTGTGCTGTGACCAGGTCACAGGCAGCACAACAGGGAAATTCTGGACACTTGGACCCTGGAACAATGGGCCAAGCCTCCAAGAAAAAGAGAAAGGGCACTGGGTCTGGCTTGCCAGCCCCAACAAGTACAGAGGGTCAGGAATAATCCAACCCTGAGGGGGAGGATCTGAACTCTGAGGGAGGGACACTTTCCCTGCAAACTCTGCCTGACTTGGCAGAACTGCAAGGGGCAGGTGGGCCCACCAGAGAAGATTTGTGCCAGGGACAAAGAGAGTGTCCCACTCTTGAGGGCCTGAGGCAGACTGCTGCCAGGCAAGAACAAGGGGATACCAGTGGGACCCACAAGGTTTATTGGGAGGATGGAGTTCTCTACACTGAGGAGGCAAGGGCCCTCAAACCAGGGGCTACTAGGAGATTAGTGGTCCCCCAGAAGTATAGAGAATTCCTCCTTACCTTAAGCCATGATATCCCCTTAGCTGGTCATTTGGGACAGACCAAGACCTGGAACAGGCTGGTCAACCATTTTTATTGGCCCCAAATGTCAGAAAAAGTCAGGGAGTTTTGCAGCTCCTGTGTCACCTGTCAAGCCAGTGGCAAGACAGGAGGCAAACCAAAGGCTCCCCTGATACCACTGCCAGTGGTTGGGACTCCCTTTGAGCGGGTGGGGATTGACATTGTTGGTCCCCTAGACCCACCAACTGCTTCAGGTAACAGGTACATTGTGGTGGTAGTGGACCATGCCACCAGGTACCCTGAGGCAATACCCCTCCGGACAGTCACTGCTCCCACAGTGGCTAGGGCCCTACTTGGTGTGTTCACCAGAGTGGGATTCCCAAAGGAGGTGGTCTCAGATAGGGGCCCAAACTTTATGTCAGCCTATCTGAAAGCCATGTGGGATGAGTGTGGTGTTACTTATAAGTTCACCACCCCCTACCATCCACAGACCAATGGTCTGGTGGAAAGATTTAATAAGACCCTGAAGGGCATGATCATGGGTTTGTCTGACAAACTCAGGAGGAGATGGGATGTCCTCCTCCCATGCCTGCTGTTTGCCTACAGAGAGGTGCCACAGAAGGGGGTTGGATTCAGCCCCTTTGAGTTACTGTTTGGGCACCCTGTAAGAGGCCCATTGTGCTTGGTGAGAGAGTCTTGGGAAAAGCCTCTCAAAGAATCCAAGGAGAATGTGCTAGATTATGTACTGGGCCTGCGGTCACGCATGGCTGAGTATATGAAAAAGGCAAGCAGAAACCTGGAGGCCAGCCAGGAGCTCATGAAGCTCTGGCATGATCAAAAGGCTACCATGCCTGAGTATCACCCAGGACAGCTGGTGTGGGTTTTGGAGCCCATGGCTCCTAGGGCACTTCAGGCCAAATGGACTGGGCCCTATCCAATTCTAGAGAAAAAAGGTGAGGTCACCTACTTGGTGGACCTTGGCACCCCCAGGAATCCTTACAGGATCCTGCATGTAAACAGGATGAAACCCCACCAGGACAGGGCAGACATGACCATGCTGATGGTCACTGATGAAGGGAAGGAGGAGGAGGGTGAACCTCTGCCAGACCTCCTGTCCTCAAAGGCAAAAGATGGGTCAGTGGAGGGAGTGGTACTCTCTCCCAAATTGACAGATCAGCAACAAAAAGACTGTAAGAAAGTTTTGGGACAGTTTGCTAGTCTGTTTTCCCTGACCCCTGGACTCACCAATTGGTGTGTCCATGATGTTGACACTGGTGACAGCTTGCCTGTCAAGAACAAGCTGTACAGGCTGTCTGACCAGGTTAAGGCCAACATCAAAGCTGAAGTGACTAAGATGTTGGACCTCAAGGTAATTGAGCCCTCTGATAGTCCTTGGTCCAGTCCAGTGGTACTGGTGCCCAAAGCTAATCCCCAAGGTGGGAAGAAAGAATTGAGATTCTGTGTGGACTACAGAGGTCTAAATGCAGTCACTAGGACTGATGCTCACCCCATACCTAGAGCTGATGAGCTCATTGACAGGTTGGGGGCTGCCAAATTCCTGAGCACATTTGATCGGACCTCAGGATATTGGCAGATTGCCTTAAGTCCAAGAGCTAAGGAGAGGTCAGCATTTTCCACACCAGAGGGCCACTTTCAGTTCAAGGTGATGCCCTTTGGCATGAAAAATGCTCCTGCCACCTTCCAACGGTTGGTGAATAGAGTCCTATCTGGGTTGGAATCTTTTAGTGCAGCTTATCTGGACGATATAGCTGTATTTAGTTCCACCTGGAAGGACCACCTGGTCCACCTGAAGGAAGTGCTTCAGGCCCTGCTTCAAGCAGGCCTGACTATCAAGGCAAGCAAGTGCCAGATAGGGCAAAGTTCAGTTGTGTACCTGGGCCACCTTGTTGGTGGAGGCCATGTACAACCTCTCCAGCCCAAGATCCAGACTATCCTGGATTGGGAGGCTCCAAAAACACAGACTCAGGTCAGGGCCTTTCTTGGCCTGACTGGGTACTACAGGAGGTTTGTTCAGAATTTTGGGACCATAGTGGCCCCTCTGACTGAGCTTACCTCCAAGAAACAGCCCAAGAAGGTCATTTGGACCCCAGAGTGTCAGAAAGCTTTTGACACCCTAAAGCAGGCTATGTGTTCAGCACCAGTGTTACTGGCCCCTGACTATAGCAAGGAGTTTGTAGTGCAAACAGATGCTTCAGAGGAAGGGATTGGGGCAGTGTTAGCACAAGTTAATGAAGAGGGCCATGATCACCCAGTTGCCTTCATCAGCAGGCGACTACTCCCCAGAGAGAAAAAATGGAGTGCCATTGAGAGGGAGGCCTTTGCTGTGGTCTGGTCCCTGAAGAAGTTGAGGCCTTACTTGTTTGGCACTCACTTCCGTGTACAAACTGACCACAGACCTCTCAGGTGGTTGATGCAGATGAGGGGGGAGAACCCAAAACTGTTAAGGTGGTCCATTTCCCTACAGGGGATGGACTTCACAGTGGAGCACAGACCTGGGACTGCTCATGCCAATGAAGATGGCCTTTCCAGGTTTTTCCACTTAGCTGATTAGGACTACCAGGGTGTAGGTTAGTACCCATCACCTTTCATCTGGGGGGGGGGGAGTGTAGGAAAGTCCTCCTTTTTTGCCTGATCACCCCCACTCTTTTTGGATAGGTACTGGTGGTTACTGACTCTTGGCTGTGCCCTGGGTACTGCTTACCAGTCCCAGGGCTAGTGCTCTGTGTAAAATGGATATGCAAATTAGGCTAATTATAATTGGCTAAGTTAACCTACCTATAAGTCCCTAGTATATGGTAGGGCATGTAGGTTTAGGGACCACAGCATAGGTGGTGCACACCTAGGTGCACTGCTGAGGTGCCCAGTGTCATTTTAAAAGCAAGCCTGCCTTGCTGGCTGCTTTTAAATTAAAGTTATATGCAAATTCGACTTTGGAATTAAAGGTACTTCCAAAGTCTTAAACTACCTTATTTTTACATATAAGTCACCCCTAAGGTGTGCCCTGTGTGCCCCTAGGGCTGGGTGCCATGTAACTATAAGCAGGGACTTTATAAAAATAGATTTATAAGCCCTGGTGAGGTAAAAACAGCCAAATTCGTTTTTCCCTCATTGAAGTAAATGGCCTTCATAGGCTAGAATGGGCAGACTTTATTTTAAATTTTAAAGTCTCCTTAAATGTTACATACCAAGAATTTGGTATTAAATTAATTGTTGTAATAAATCCCACAACTTCCAGTTGTGGGATTTAATATAACTTGTTCAGGTAAAAAGTTTAGACTTTACCTAAAAAGTTGCCAATTTCAGCTCTGCATTGTTTTTGCTGCTGTGCTCTGATTGGCCAGCCTGCAGCAGCTTCTGCCAGGCTGCCTTGATGAGGTGTGAAGTGGCCTGGCTTCACACAAAGGAATGTGCTTAGGGGAGAGAATCTCCCCTCAGCAGATGGTGAGGCAGGAAGGGGGAGGGCGGCCAAACTGGTCTTCAAAGGCAGAGAAGGACATTTGGAGCACCCAGCAACACCCCCACATCCTGCAACCCCAGACAATTAGGTGCCCCCTTGATTAGATTAGGAGAGGGCAGGAGAGGGGTGTGTTTATGATTTTTAGCCACACCAGTGGGTGGGCTCAGCCAGATGTAACCTCCAAAAATCTGATTCATCCATGTTGGATTTTTAGAGACTGTTGCCTTCTGGGATGGATTTTTGCCACACTTCCCAGGAAGTGGTCATCACAGGGGGACGACCCTGTCCCTGATTGGAGAACCAGGACCCCCCTGCTTTTCACCCAGGAGCAAGGATAAAACTGGCAGACCTGCACCCACACCTGAGATCCCCACCAAATTTCAAGAAGAAGGAACTACAAGGAGAAGAAGGACTGCCCTGCTGGACCCCTGGCCTGCACCTGGAACCTGCACTCAGAAGGACTGCACCAGCTGCACACTTGGGCTTCACCACAAGAAGGACTTTGCCTGGCTTCAACTGGTTCAAGGAGGGACTCCCTGTTTGCTACAGGTGAAAAATTGCTATCCAGAGTCCCCTGCACCAACTCCTGAAAAAAGAGACCAGTGACCACTGCCCAGTGGCCAAAAAGGAGTTTGCGCCAGGTGCATTCTGGGAGTTGAAGTCCGCACCCCCCAAGGACCATCACAGAACTTCTGGACCCTTGGGGTGAGCTGTGGACCCCAAAAGAACCTTAAAAGAACATCCGGGTGAAGCCCCAGAAGTTTGGAAAAGATTTGAGAATTTTTGAAAAAAAGCTCAAGAGAGGGACCGACCCGCCGCGGAAATTCTAGCCGGCTTGCCTCAACCGCGACCCGGCCTGACTTCGTGGTTCGTCCCGGTAAAGAAAAACCTCCAAAAAAGAGACTAAGTCCGAAGGTAAAAAGTTGACCGGGACCTCCCAGCCATCGTATCCGAGAAGGGCTCCACGGACGTCGGATCAAGATCCAGGTTTACCCCGGTCGAAGGATTTTCATCTCGAAAAAACGACTAAGTCCGAAGGTAAAAATCACCACCGAGGAAAGCCACTTCGCGTATCCGGACAAGGGCTCCAGGAGGTCGGATTCAACTGGCAGGTTCGTCCCGGTGAAGAAAAACGTCAAAAAAGAGACTAAGTCAGAAGGTAACTTTTTAACCGAGGCCTCCCGTGACTTGTAGCCAAGCAGGGCTCCATCGCGGTCGGCCTGAAACTTTGACTTTGCCCCGGTCCTGGTGCAACCAGATGACCCGATTGGCGCTTTTTGTTTCTAAGCGCTAGAAAAATAATAATACTTTAAAAATTCATATCTCCGGTTCCCCTGAACCAATTTTATTCGTTTTTGTGTCATTTTAAAGATAAAAATATAAACTATTTTTATAAATTGGTTTTGGATTTTTAAACTGTTTCCTGTGTTTTTTTAATTACTGTTTTGTGATATTTGAATGCTTTACACACTGTCTCCTAAGTTAAGCCTTGACGCTCGTTGCCAAGCTACCAAGGGTTGAGCTGGGATTAATTTACTGAGACCTAACTGTACCTAGGTGGAGGTTAGTGGCTTGTTGCTAGGTGTAGGTACCTACCTGCCCTTACCAATAACCCATTTTCCAACAGGTACCATTTGTATCGGGAGACTTGGGGGAACACAGAATAGCAAAACAAGTGTTATTGCCCCTTGTATTTCTCTACATTTTTTCCTTCCAAATGTAAGATAGTGTGTAAAAAAAAGACGTCTATTTGAGAAATAGCCTGTAATTCACATGCTAGTATGGGCACCCCGGCATTCAGAGATGTGCAAATAACCACTGCTTCTCAACACCTTATCTTATGCCCATTTTGGAAATATAAAGGTATGCTTGATACCTATTTTTCACTCTTTATATTTCAGCAAATGAATTGCTGTATACCCGGTATAGAATGAAAACCCATTGCAAGGCGCAGCTCATTTATTGGTTCTGGGTACCTAGGGATCATGAAGAACCTACAAGCCCTATATGTCCTCGCAACCGGAAGAGTCCAGCACACGTAATGGTATATTGCTTTAAAAAATCTGACATTGCAGGAAAAAGTTACAGAGTAAAACGTGGAGAAAAATGGCTGTTTTTTTCAGCTCACTTTCAATATTTTTTTATTCCAGCTGTTATTTTCTGTAGGAAAACCTTGTAGGATCTACACAAATGACCCCTTGCTGAATTCAGAATTTTGTCTACTTTTAAGAAATGTTTATCTTTCCGGGATCCAGCATTGGTTTCACACCCATTCCTGTCACTAACTGAAAGGAGGTTGATAGCACCAAAAATAGTAAAAATGGGGTATGTCCCAGTAAAATGCCAAAATTGTGTTGAAAAATGTGGTTTTCTGATTCAAGTCTGCCCATTCCTGAAAGGTGGGAAGATGGTGATTTTAGCACCAGAAACCATTTGTTGATGCCATTTTCAGGGAAAAAACCCCAAGCCTTCTTTGGCAGCCCTTTTTTCCCATTTGTTTGAAAAAAAACTAAGTTTTCACTGTATTTTGGCTGATTTCTTGGTCTCCTCCAGGGGAAACCACAAACTCTGGGTACCATTAGAATCCCTAGGATGTTGGGAAAAAAGGACGCAAATTTGGCGTGGATAGCATATGTGGACAAAAAGTTATGAAGGCCTAAGCGCGAACTACCCCAAATAGCCAAAAAAGGGCTCAGCACTTGGGGGGAAAAGGCCCGCAGCTAAGAGGTTAAAAGCCCAACTCAATAGTGAATTAATGTTTGTAATAAATATGACGAAAAAGAAACCTGCCTGAGACTTGGAGGCTAATTTGCATTGGCTCTCGAACTGTAGCCCAGTGAGTGCTTAGCCCTAATAATGTGTGAAAACTGTTCCTAGAGCAGACATAAGGGGGCCTTCTGACCCTGGCGGTCTTGGACCGCCAGGGCGAAGAATGACGGAAGCACCGCCAACAGGCTGGCGGTGCTTCCAACCCCATTCTGACCGCGGCGGTAAAGGTTTTCGGCCGTTTTTGCCCCAGCTGGGAGAATCCGCCAGGGCAGCGCTGCCCTGGGGATTCTGACCCCCTTACCGCCAGCCTGTTTCTGGCGGTTTTCACCGCCAGGAAGAGGCTGGCGGTAAGGGGTGTCCTGGGGCCCCTGGCATGGGCAGTGCAGGGGTCCCCTAACAGGGCCCCGGCCAGCTTTTCACTGTCTGCCTCGCAGACAGTGAAAAGCATGACAGGTGCAACTGCACCCGTCGCACGGCCGCAACACCGCCGGCTCCATTCGGAGCCGGCTCCTGTGTTGCAGGCCTCATTCCCGCTGGGACGGCGGGCGCTAACTTGGTTAGCGCCCGCCGGCCCAGCAGGAATGTCAGAATGGGGGCCGCGTAATTTTGGCCGCATGGCGGCCAAATGCGGTTTCCGCCTGGCGGGCGGCGGTAGCCGCCCGTCAAGGTTGGAATGACCCCCATAATGGCTTATGTGTGGTGAAGTATGTTCTCTTTCCCTGGCAGGAAGACGAGTTGGGGTGTACCCAGGAACTTAATTTACTTCAAAAAAGGGCTTCCCTGTTTTGAACAAATGCTGGGTGACACATGGAAAGGCCCCACCGCTCCCAGTCAGGCAGGCACCAAACACAGTAGGGGGACACCTGCCCCCTGAACTGGTTTGAACTTATCAAGGAGGGCACTGTCCATTATGATGGCTACACCTTTGAATGGACACACAGGCTTTGGGTAGAGAGAAAGAGTTTTCCCATCTTGACTTGTAGCAATGAGGGACACAGTGACATTATTTTCAGTAGAGCACACAGGAACTGTTGAAAAAGTTGTTAGAGTTACATCTGTGAACTTTAACCCCTTTGTTGGGAAGGGGCAGCCAGGGGTCACCCAATTCACCAGCTGGCACCAAGCATAAATGTGCCATCCCCGGCCAACACCTTCAGAACACTGTTTGCACTTGTGGAAGAACAGAAGGGAATTAGACCTCTTGCATGTGTCCTGTGCCCTGAACGACTTGACCGACTTATAAAAGTTTTAAACTTTAGACCTTCGGAGACCCGGTCATACCACCTCTATGAGACCAGAATTGACCTCGCTGGGCCAAGAAATCAGGGTTCTCCTCAGCAAGAAGTGGATCCTCAGACTTCAGCTTCAGAAACTGCAGTAATCTTGCCCCACTGAACTCCAAAGAAGAGTCTAAAGTCCTAATTTTATCTTCACATAAAGGGTGCTTGATCACTGCAGAATTCCATGGGTGCAAAATTTTAATTTCTCCCACTCTGAGTATTTCCCACTAAAACCAACAGCTTCGGAGGTCTATCTGATCTCATAAGAATTTCCTCAGATACAGCTGCTGCATCTTATCGCTGAAGGAATTGACTTTCAGAAAAAAAGACAAAGGGCCTGATTACAAGTTTGGCTGCCCGCAGACGGGCCATGTTATTGAGCCTAAAAATACCTCTGCGCCGGCGGTCCCTGGCCTGCCGTTTTACAATGGAAACATGCAGACCTGCCGCCCGCCAAGCAAAAAGGCAGACCGCCAACTGCCCGGCAGTCTACTAACTAGGTGATCTGACCTCCAGCACTGTCAGTGCCGCGGCAAACCACCAAGCCTCTCACAAACACACAGTCCCGGTGGTGGTCCCTTTGCAGTGGTTAGCCAATGGCGGTTGACCACTGTGGTACGTGTTCAGCAAAGTAACAGTAAATGCACATTGCACAAATTCAAAAACAACACAGATGACACACATTGGTCCTGCAAATCACACTATTAAACACATCCCTTCACAGACCACAATCCTGTGCATCTCCCCTGCAAGAAAGAAACCAGAGACCACTGTTTTGTTAATACTGATAGATAAGGCAACCCTTTTTTCACCATCCTATCCAACACCTTACACACACGTTTGTCCATTCACTCAATATTGCACGTACCCTTCTAAGTAAGTCCCTATTGCCCACTTTAGTTGTCTACCATGTCACGTGCCAAAAATCCCTGTTTCTCTGAAGATGAGTTGAGAGTCATGGTGGATGAAATCATAAGAGTAGAGCCACAATTGTTTGGAGCCCAAGTCCAGCATACTCCTCTTAGTAGGAAAATGGAACGGTGGCAAAGGATTGTCGACAGAGTTAATGCTGTAGGCACCACCCTGCCTACCCAGGAAGACATTAGGAAGAGGTGGAACGACCTGAGAGGCAAGGTGCGTTCCCTGGCCTCCTGGTAACAGATGGAGGCCCACAAGACTGCCAGTGGCCCTCCCAGTGCCCCAATAAGACTCTTTCCCTGGGAGAAGAAAGTCCTAGCCATCCTCCATCCTGATGCCTTGACATGAATACCTGGGGGAGTGGAGTCTGGTAAGTTATCACACAAAAACTGTTGCAAAAATACAATGTCCTGTATACTTACAGCTTAGTGTTTGCCACTGTGATGTTCATGTACTTCGCCAACATTCAATACCCAGATATCTAAGATGTAACGCTGTCAATGTATATTGATGGACCCAACATCACAGCCTCCAAAGCCCATCACATGTCATAAGTCAAAAGGTTGCCTGTAAGTCTTACAAAATCACAAATTCATCTCCAGGAATCATGGTAAGTCTTGAAATGTAAACATATGCTAAAACCTAAATGCAGTCTGCCTACAGATATGTAATACCCAATACTTGTCTAATGTGTGAAGAACAGAGAGTGACCTGACTGCCACTCCCAGGAGGCCCTGTCTGTAATTCCAACCCCCTAGCCTATTGATTACTTGCCCCTATACCCCTGTTTATTAACTCTCAATTGAAGTGTACTCAGATGGGAGGATATCATTTGTCAAGTGTAGGAAGTAGAGGGAGTGAGCTGATTGCAACTCCCAGGAGACCCTGTGTCTGTAGTTCCAACCACCAGCTCAGTGGTCGCTTGCCCATATACCCCTGTTTGTTAAATCTCAATTGAAGTTTACTCAGCTGGGAGGATACCATTTGTCAAGTGTGGGAGGTAGAGGGAGAGATATACTGCAACTCCCAGGAGGCCCTGTGTCTGTAATTCCAACCACCATCCCAGTGGCCACTTGCCCATATGCCCCTGTTTATTAACTCTCAATTGAAGTGTACTCAGCTGGGAGGATACCATTTGTCAAGTGTGGGAGGTAGAGATATACTGCAATTCCCAGGAGGCCCTGTGTCTGTAATTTCAACCACCAGCCCAGTGGTCACTTGCCCAAACACACCTGTTTGTTAAATCTCAAGTGAAGTGTACCATTTGTCAAGTGTGGGAAGTAGAAAAGGTGACCTGACTGCAACTTCCACGAGGCCCTGTGTCTGTAATTCCAACCACCAGCCCACTAATCACTTGCAACTGTTTGTCAACTTACAAATTAAGTCTACTCACCTGTGCGTGAGCAATATACAGATCATGCTCAACTCAGTGATGTGTTTGTCTACCTAGCTCCATCTTGGCCTGCTATCCTAAGATTGACTATTGGGGACAGAAATGAAACCTTACCAAGTGTACACCATGTATTCCTAAGCCCTCAAACTGCATCACCAGATTGGTATCGGCAGCAAATACATTGACACAGCACTGTAAACATGATGACTGCAGTTACGTACATAACAAAGTTCTGTGTTTCCCTGTACCTCCCTCAACTAGGCCTCCAAATGGTCAACGACATATGTTGCCTCTCCCCTGTGTTGCCTTCACTGTTAGTATGATATCATTTTCATTCCATCACCCAAATTGCAACTGATCTGAACATCTCCTCAGCTGCTTGAGTTAAATAGTTTAGGGAAGCTTAACACATGTCATGTGAAATTCTCCAATACCATGGTAACAGGGCACAATAGGCTAACTAGCAACTTAAGAATGTCCAATGTCTCTGCTTACTGTAACACAAAACAGCTGGAGGTAGATTTCACACTGTAACCAGTAACAATGTTGTTCCTTCAGCAACAGGTCGAGCTGCCACTGGGTACATTGAGGTCACCGAACAGACACTGACTACCCCCCGGATGAAGCCCCCAGTGATGACAACACTCTTGGACTTGTAGACATGGACGATGGTCCTGGCCCATCCAGGCACCCTGGTCAGACAGCAACAGTGAGTCTCACTGTGCCCACAATGTCACTTACAAGCCCTGTTGCATGAACATCCCAGGCAACAATGCCACCCCCCAAACCCATGTACTTAGCACAGTTTCCACCATCTTGTGCCCCCCAGTCCTGGATCATGAGGTGCAGCTCTACAATCCTGACACTGAGGATCTATGGCCCAGTTGGAGGAGGCTTGTGGGGGTGGGGTGAGTGGGAGGGATGTTGTGGGCCAACAGAGTGAGGCCACTGGGGCTGCTGCAGGCCAGGACACCATTAGCCACGTCTTGGGGGTCAACCAGGAATTCCAAGGCGTGATGGGCCAGGTGTCTACTGAACTCCAGGAAATGAAGCAGCTTCAGAGAGCCAGGATTGAAAAAATGGATGCCCATAACAACGAAATGGCTACCCTAACAGGGGTGATGAGGGAAATCAACACCACCCTGACCGGGCCTTTCACCCCACTATCTACCCCTTCCTGTGTGGCAACTACATCACATCCAAGTACATCTGCAACAGAGATCCTGCACCTCAGACAAAGCCCATTGCTCACCATCTTCAGGAAGAACCTCAAGACGTGGCTCTTCGAATGAGACACCCTCCCCTCCATCCCCTCCTTGAGGCCGCTATTTACAAAAACTGATTGATTGAATGATTGGCACAGGAAGGGAGGCCCTGTATGTGGCATTAACACCAACAGACAGCCCAGCTTCTGAAGCAGCTGATCATCCCCTTCTCACAAATGGGACGTTCATCAAAGAATACAGGGTGCTGATGGCAAGATACCCAGCACTGCCAGTAATAAAAATCTTCCTTAATGTCCTCCTTTGTGTGTCACACATAAGCTCTGTGGACTGATCCTGAACCACAAAGCATGTCCAATGGGAGGAATACTCTGGACTTTGGACTTCTAATGGTCTGCCGTTTACTCCAGGGATTTCACTCACCATGACTGACCCCTTCACTTTACATTTTTGTTGATTTCTATCACAAAATTTGTTTTTAGAAGTAGAATTTCAATTAATTCACCCGTCAGAAACACATTCTCTGCTGTCCTTAATTTCACATTTAGCAATGTAGATGTCAGACCATGTGAACCACACAATGATGATCCAAGGTACTTCTGCAAGCAGAGATATGTTCCATGTACACAGCGTCCAGCTCAGGATTACACCCATTCCACACAAACACATACATACAAGTGTCTTGTCAAAGAAGAAATTTGAATACATTGTTCAGCGCATAGGCTGTCGATATGTCTGAAACATAGCAGATCATGCATGATTGAATCATACTTGGTAAATGATCAAATTGACAGGTACAGACCAGCAGACATTGGAAGGAAGGGATTTATCAGACATTGCCCTGTAGAATAGAAAATATTAAAGTGGATGATGTCATCAGCTGGACTCATATCGCCTACCACACAAAAGTAATCCAACATTATATTATGCAAGACTCAGAGAGATGGCAGTTTCTGATCACAGGGTCATTACAATCCAGTGCTTCTCCATCTGGTGGCATGACACAAACGAATGTCAGTGAGGTAGCCCAGGCAATTTGGTCTACAATGATGAAACACATCAACAGCAACATACAGTTCATACAAAAAGAGTGTTTAGCCAATGTTAAGGGAAACCAACATGATTTTGGCATACAAATACATATTTTTTGACCACATGATGACACACATGATATGTCAGGGCCACCACACAACAAGGAACAAGTCCAATGGCGTCTCTAAACTTCCATCCTGTCACTGTGCAAGCTGTCTTGGCACAGGTCTTCTACATCCAAAGTCTGTGACATACATTCTCTGGAACAATCTATGTCCATTTTGTATGTCCGAACAGCCTCACATACCTGCCAGTGTCACAACTCTGAAATGCCCACATGAAGGGGTCATGGTGAAGGTACCTGAATAAAGAAAAAAAACAAGGATTATAGGTATGAAACCATACATATGATACAAGTCACATAGCGAGCATCTTGAGAACAAAGTACATTACAATAAATGTAACACAAACAAAACAACATCATCAAGATGTGGTTGTGTCAAAAGCTACCTCAACAAACTCCCTTTGGCTAGGTTTGCCTGAGCATCAGCTCCCTAGCTATTTACAAGATTTTACTACACACATTATCACATATCCTTTGGTATGTAAGGGATATTCCTCTGCAGGGTAATGTTGTGGAACATGGCACAGTTATCTGACACATTTTCCCAGGTGAGTAGAGCAGGGCTCCACCAGTCCTGTCCAGACAGTGAAATCTGGCCTCAAGGAGCCCAAAAGCCTGCTTCCACTGCCCGCCATGTTCTTCCTTGGGCCTCATTGAAGCAGACTTCCCCTGGCATAGTTAGATTCATCGCCAGCACCAATAACCAAGGATGTTTTAGATATGCTGAGTCTCCTAGTAATGAGACATAAGTGCAACAATGCATCACTCACTTTGTGATTGCAGCACCTGACATTGCTCACACAAAATCAGGATAGATGTATGACTTACCAACCAGCCATACCCTCTCTGATTGCAGTTGTGACATCAGCTGGGGTATGGTGCTGTTTCGCATTACAAAGGAATCATGGGCTGAACCAGGGATGTAGAGATCTGACAATCAGAAAATTTGTACATGGAAGGAAACAAGGTTTTTCCTGTTGCAATAGACTTATTCAGTTGCCTGCAATGGCACCAAAGCAACATGTGTGCCATCAATGACTCCCACAACATGTGGGAGATAAGCAAAACCATAGAGGTTTGCCTTTTCATTGGCTAAAACCTCACGTCGGGGGAACCTGATATTCCTGTCAAAGTGTTTCATCATTGCTGATAGGACATCTCTTAACACAAGATTGAACATAGGTTGGTACATACCACCAGATATGCCCACTGCATTTTGGAAGGACCCTGTAGCCATGAAGTGCAATATTGCCATGAGTTGGACAATCAGTGGTATGCAGGTTGGATTATTTTTTTCAGGCATCCGATCTGTCTCCAACTGAATACATAAATCCACATTTGTTTGTCTATTCAGACGCTACTGTTTTATGGTGTTCTTCCATGGTTTGAATGTCTGGCAATGAACGGTATACAGGAGGTTATCACCTCCTCCTTCTCCCAGGGTACCTCTGTATGCAGATACATGGGTTGGAGCGTTAGTCACTGTGTCCACACGAACATACATGATGTGTAGCAACACAATCATGTGACAAAGCATTTGTGACTGGAAATACATTACACCCAGTACACATCACTGTCAACTACACAAGGGTCAAATGTGATCCCCATGGTTGTCAATACGTGTCCACAACATGGATTTGGGCAACACCCAACTATCTGATCCTCTAATGCCCCTCAAAATTTAACTGTCTGTTCTGACCGCCAAAAATACTGTCAGAAGTGGTGGACAGTGCACCGCCTTCCTATGTCAGCTGTGCCCAGCAACACACTACACTGGTGATTGTGTGGTGTAGCCTACACAACAAGGCTGCGTTAGAATGTTTGTGGTGATCTGACACATATTGGTGTTGCAACACATTTATCAGGGCCCAGTACCATATATCCAACTGCCAAAATGGTGGATGCCTGACCTTCTTCACTGGACATTAGGAAACGCTGATGGCCGCCGGCGGAAGTTGACTGCGCAGTGGGCAGTTCCAACCATAGTAGACACAGCCACAGGCTAACGTTGTTGCCTGTGATGATCAGGGGCCAATGGCAATCGGCGGTGATGACCGCGTCCGTGGCGTACATGTACGCCGTGTTTTGCAAATGCAATCACTTGACTCTTGACACTACTGCCTTCAACAACCCCACTACTTCAGCTGCTGTGTGCCGCCTCTGGGAGCAATCATGCCAGGCTAAGCAAGTGAAAGGACCCCTACCTTCTCTCCTTAGGAGCTGGAGAGGGTCATAAGGAGGTACTTCCACTGTATGATCAGCTTTATGACTCACCAGAGGAGCAGGTAAGAACCTCATAGGCACATTTGGCTCTGTTTAACACCCTTCTTTCTTTCCTCATAGGCTTCAATGTGACTCTGTGTGCCAGTTAGACTTTTTAGGTGTCTGTTGTCACATTTTGAGTGCCATACATGGGATGTAGATGGTGCAGGTAGTGGAGAAAAGTACTCTATCTATTTCACATCAACATTGTGTTGTGTAATGTGTGATAGGCCTGGATCCTCCTTGTGTTGCATTTATATATCTAAACACGCAAACTTTACAGCCATATAAAGTCATATCTTTGGATATGGTGTTTGAAATTTGTCAGTCAGCATATGTGAAAATCACAGCATGAGCTGTATATGTGTACTGTTTGATTCATGTAAGGATCATGTTATCAATTTGTATAGTGCCACAGATCACTCAGCCCACACCTGGCCTTGCTAAACTGTTGTATGAGAACCATATGAAACATACTGTGCCCTTCATAGTGCCACACAAGCCACTACCCACATAGAGGATGGGCACATGATGTACTGACATGCATGGAAGTGTTGGAAATATGAGTGTAACCTAGTTCTGTATGCTCAGCCTGCAGAGACCAGGGCTGTCAAATGTATTTTCCAGAATGGGACATAGGCCAGGCTGGGGTAGAATGACAATGTCTATGACACTCTAGCACTGGGCCCACTCCCTGTAGACCTGCTAAGCCTGGCTTGTGGCCAAAATGAGTCTCCAGTGGCAAGACGTGGCCTGTGGAATTTGTCCATTGACTAGATTAAGAATGGGTACTGAGGTAACTCCCTGACCTAGTACATATGTACATTTTGCCTCATTGAAATTGTGTGTAATTAACTTATGACAGTCCCTTTCTACCTCAGCTCTCTTGTCACCTTTACATGAGTCATATGTGTCCAGCACAGGCGTATTGCAGAAGTGACAAAGAAACAGTGCAGATAGTTGGTTGATTCCAGGGAGGGCATGACATGTGACTTATTAACTTGGTTACATACAAACAATCAGACAAACATACCTTAGTATGTTTGATGCCACATATGGTAAAAGGTGTGTTCTGTCCTACAAGTACATACCACACAAACCACCCTGAAGTGGTTTGAGTTTACGTTGGATAGCCCACATGTCCACACATGCACAGGGCAGCCCTTTCATTGTCATTTAAGTCTTGGGGTGAAGATGTAAATGTGTCTGTCCAGTCAGGCCCAAGAAGTTTAGCCTTCAAAATGCCACAATGGTGTGTTGTGTTTCATCAGTGCTCACATCACAGTACATGTTCCCTGAGCCTGGGCTACATGATGTCAGAAGGCGTGCTTAGTCAGTGTAGGCCATGAGCAGGGTAGTGGGTTAGTCTGCAGATGACTCCAAAAGTGTGTAGTCATGTCTCTGTACCTATCATAATGAGTGCTTTACACTTGTGATGTGTTGACAATTAAAACATTTTTGCGCTTGGTGTTTCTGAAATGTGTGTGACACCACTATTTGTCCAAAGGAATGGATTTGTCTCTTGCATCAAAACAGGTCAATGCCCATCATAAGAAAGAGATCTGGAGAGCCATCGCCTAGAAGGTGCAGACCTTGGGGGTCCATAGCCGGCAGAGCACCCACTGTCGGAAGAGGTGGGAGGACCTGAGAAGCTGGGCCTGGAAGATCGCTGCGGTCTAGCTAGGGCTGCCCTCCAAACGTGGGTGGGACGCACGTCGATGCCTGAGCCCCCCAATGGCCCACATTCTGGCAGTGGGTCAACTGAGCTTGATGGGCGTTTGAAGGGAGCACATCAGGGGGTGAGTCCTGTGCATATTCATGCCTGTAGCATTGCCAAAATGATGTGTTAGAGTCTGCCATCTCACCCTGAAGAATGGAGATGGGCCATGTGTGACACACAATTTGAGTAATTGTTTGTGTAGGTATGGAAGTTGGTGCATGCTGATGTGCCTTGCCTATTCACCCAGTGACCTAGGACACAACAGAGTACAGTCCACAACCAATGAACTCCCCAGGGGCAACACATGGCTGAGTACATTGATCAATCAGGTCTTGTTGTGTGTTGTGTGTGCCATTTGTACCCAACAGTCCATTTGAATTCAGCATGTCATCCCCAACAACACAAAGTAATGGATCACTGCACTCAGCCATGTGTCTGCTGAAGTGAATATATTGGCATATGTCCCCCACAGGATACTTGTCTTCAGTGTGTCACGAGTACTGGTGCCTCACTACTGTCTGTCATGTGAAGATGTCCATCATTTATGTGACAGAGCATACATTAGTCTTTGGGTTCAGTCACGGATTAATACTTTCCCTTGGTAAGTAGTGAATGTCCAACTACATAATTTTTGTGACATCACTGTTGCCATAATTCCTTGTGCCTGTGTTAGCATGTGTACCCTTCATTTTTGCCATGTCATTTTCACTGCTATTTCATGCATGGTCTACCTGCCTTCATGGGATGATGCCTGATTCCCTCACATATGTGTGCATGCCAACATGTGTTTTGAATTGGACTTATGTGATGGGACTACAGTTCATGTGGTGCCACAAACAGGAGTGTGTCACCATTGATTGGTGGCTCACACATACCCTCACCCATCATTCCATGTAATTTGCCATGTACAATTGCAGAAGCAACGAAGGACATGACGGGTAGGACTAAGGTTTTGACTCTCAATGTGCATTTCCATGCCATTGATGTTGAATCATTCAGCAAAGTGCCTAGCACATGTTAAATGGTGAAGGTTCATTGCCTAACGGTTGACATGCATCAGAGTGACTTACAGTAATGTGGGAATCATATGTGGTTGTGTACAACCATTCATCCAAGGAAATGTGTGTTTGCATGACAAAAAGAGACAATGATATGCCTTCCCATTGAGCAGCATGTTAAGAGCCTTCTGTAGGTAGGTGAGAATATCTAGGCCTCTACAGCATTGGATTCTACTGATGCAATCAGAGTATGGTATTGTCGGGAACACCAGTCAAGAGAGGTGATTTCCTTGGGTCTACCTGATTCATTGTGATGTGGATTTTGTAGACATATCTCCTTGACATTTTGCCCAACTTGTCTCCAATGTACATTTCTGTGCACGACAATGTGACATGGGCGTTTCCATGTCACCTTCTTCTGGCTACTGTACGTCTTTCTGCAACATGGCTGGATTATTTGGCCATCACTTCTTCATGATGTGGCATTGGGTATATGAAGAATAGCTGTATGAATGACCTTGTGTGTGATCTGTGGAACTGAACTTGGCATTGCCCTACTATTCTGTTACTCAAAATGTATTGTGGGCAACTGTTAACAGTTCATGTAGCATGCTGGCATAGGGTGTGGCAAATGTTGGAGCCACGTTGCTGGAGCTTGTGGCTGATGGCTACTGTATGTCATACTAATGATTGTGAATCACAGTTGTTGTTCAAGTGTGATCAGGCACATGTAGTGACCCTATTTGCCTTTGCAATTTCAGCATCATCCCAGGCAAGCAGAGGAGACAGGGGGAACTAAGTGGGGAAGCTGCTGGCCACAGTACCTCCAGTCATGAGACAACCGACGTGGAGGGACCCAGTGGCCCGCAGGGTGAGGAGAGTGCCACAGAGGACACAGGATCATCATCATCTTCAGATTCTTCCTCCAGTAGCTACGTCCTAGTGGTGGCAGACCCATCAGAACCTGTTCCATTCCTGTGAACTACCCCCGTCCCATCTCCACCCTCCCTGTTGCTCCCCACCTAGTTGGCCTTGCCGCCCACCCAAAAGGATAGGCCTTTCCTGCACCCAAGGCACCTCAAACCCTGCCCCGTTACCCCTGCTACCCTTAGTGAGGAGGCTATTCACCTCATGAGGAGTATCTCTGTGGGTCAGACAGCCATTCTGAATGCCATCCAGGTGCAGGGGGAGTCAGGTCCAGCAGATGGTTGTGTACCTGTTAGGCATTCATAGTGCAATGCTCGGCCTACAGAAATCACTAACGGTAGCCATCCGCCCCTCACAATCTTCCCCCCCATGTAGGAGGCTGGCCTGGTTTGTAGTGGGTACCTAAGGTACTTACACCTTATACCAGGTCCAGTAATCTCTTATTAGTGAAATGTAGGCACTCTCTAGAAGCCAGGCTGTCTAGAGGTAGCTGTAGGCAGAGCAGCCAAGGCTGAACTAGGAGGCATGCAAAGCTCTTCCAATACCACTGTAGTCACACAGTACTCACTCACAAGAAAGACAATACTTAGGCCCTCATTACAAACCGGCAACAGGCCGGCGGTAAAAAAAATGGGATTTGGACCATGGCGGTTACTGCCATCCAAAACCGCTACTTTAACACACCGACCGCCTGGCACTGATAGGGGTCTCCCCGGCCCCCTTCCCCTCCCCAGAGTCCTCCCCCACATTCCCCCTCCTGCTCCAGCCCCCCACACATATACACTCCCACACGCGCACCCATATACACGCATGCACACATGCATACCCACCACCACCCATGCATGCACGCATACATACACACACACCTTGTCACACACATGCATTCACAACACACAACACTCACAATCATGTATTTACGCCTGCATCCAACAAAACCCACACCCGCATGCACGCATACCAATACATACACACACCCCTAGCCCCACATACACACAACACCCTCCACCCCCCTCTCCGGTCAGAGAACTCGACCTACCTGCTTGCTGGTGGTCCTCCGGCTGGAGACGGTTCGCGGTGCTGTCAGCAGCAGCGTCCACGAGCAAAACACCGCCAGGCCATATCATTGCTCCTGATACGGTCTGCAGTGTTTTGCTGGCGTGGCGGTGCTGCTGTCAGCAGCGCCACCTTATCGCCGTCCGCCGCCATTACCGTCAGCGGTGTTCTGCCATCATTCTGGCGGAATACCGTTGACAGTCATGATACCCGTAAACAGCTGGTAGCCACGGCGGCGGTAGGTTGCCGGCTGTCGCCACGGCGGTCAATACGACAATGTTGAAATGAGGGCCTTAGTGTTATCAAAAATAAAGGTACTTTATTTTAGTGACATAAGGCCAAAAATATCTTAGAGGCTCTACTCCCTTAGGAGGTAAGTATTATACACAAAATATACACTAGTAACCAAAATCAGATAAGTAAACCGTCATATAATAGTTAAAACAGTGAAAATCACCATAGGCAATAATGGGCCTGGGGGGAAAACAAACCATATACTAAAAAAGTGGAATGTGAATGTCGGTTTCCCACCTAGGCAAGAGTAGTGTGTAGAGGGGCGCTGGGAGTGTAATAAAACACCAAAGGTAAGTAAAATACCCCATCCAAGAGCCCAGGAAAACTGGAGTAAAGTACAGCAAGTTTTCTCAGAACACACTAGGAGTCGTGATAAAGAATATTGCAAAAACCAAGCAAGACTGCAAGACACCAACGATGGATTCCTGGACCTGAAGACATGTGGAGAGAGGAGACCAAGTCCAAGAACAGCTGAAGAATCCAGGAGTAACAGGAGGCCTTGCTGACCCGGATAAAGGTGCAAAAGTGGATTCTCCGGTTAGAAAAAAAAATCAGAAATGCCCCAAAGAAGACAGCTGGGGGTTCCTGCTTGGTGTAAGAGATGTCACACGTTGAGTAGAAGATTGCAGGCTGGTTTTCGTCATTGGATTCGGCCAACAAGCCTTGGCTCATGCAAAAGACGCGTTTGGCTGGAGAAGGTGATACCTGGACCCAGGAGGGACCTGGGGGTCTCAACTCAGAATGAGGAGACAGAGGGGGCTCTTAGCACTTCAGAGAGCCTTCAGAAGACTGGGCAGCACCCACAGGAGTCCCAGGACACAGGGACAAAGGAGTTGCAAATCGCAGTTGTTGCAGCACTACACAAAGGGATCCCACGCCATTGAAGAACAACTCAGGGATCTGAGCATCACAGGATAGAGTGCAGGGGACCTGGGCTACTCTGTGCATAAAGGATTTCTTGGAGAAGGGCACAGAAGCCCTAGGAGCTGCAAAACACGCAGTGCACAGGGTTACTGTCTGACTTGGGAAGGCAAGCTCTTACCTCCACCAAATCTGGACAGCCGGACCTTTGGACAGTCAGGGACACTTCAGTCCACCACCTGTGTTCCAGGATCCACGCTCATTGTCAGGAGAGGTGACCCAGAGTTGTCAGGAAACAGGAGAAAGGTTCTGATGGGTCATCGCTGCAGAGAGGTGCCTGCTGAAGCAGGGAAGTGACTCCGTCTGGTGCAGGATGAAGACAGGCAGTCCTCAGAGCGTGCACAACCTGGAAACTGTTGCAGTTGCTAGCAAGTGCTGAAGTTACAGAGTTGCAGTAGCCGTCCTGGATACTTTGTTGCAGTTGTAGAATTCCTGGAGCAGTTCTGCGGTTGATCCAACGTAGAAGGTGAAGCAGATGTTGCAGAGGAGTCCTGCAGGAGTCTTGCAAAACCGAATCAGAGGAAACACCCAGAGGAGAAACACCAGGGACACTCTGTAGGAGCTCTGGGCACCGCCCCTGGGGTGTGATGGACAGGGGAGTGGCCACTCCCCTTTCCTTTGTCCAGTTTCACACCAGAGAAGGAACTGGGGCTCCCTGAACTGGTGTAGACTGGATTATGCAAGGAGGGCACTGTTTGTGCCCTTCAAAGCACTTCCAGAGGCTCTGGGAGGATACCCCTCCCATGTCTGTCACACCTATTTCCAAAGGGAGAGGGTCTAACACCCCTGTCCCTAAGAAAATGCTTTGTTCTGCCTTCTTGGGACTGGGTCGTCCAAGCCCCAGGAAGGCAGAAGCCTGTCTGTGAGGTGGCAGCAGCTGGTGCTGCAGTAGAAACCTCAGAGAGCTGGTTTGGCAGTACTGGGGGTCCATGGTGGAGAATCTGATTGGGGGTACAATTTCTCAATCTTAGACACCTCACATGGCCATATCTGGGGTTACCATTGTGAAGCTACATATATGTATTGACCTACATGTAGTGCACACTTAAAATGGAGTCCCTGCACTCATGAAGTCCGGGAAATTGGTTCTGGACAACATGGGGGCACCTCTGCTAGTGCAGGGGTGCCCTCACACACAGTTACTTTGCACCTAGCCTTTAGTAACTGAAGGTTAGACATATAGGTAACTTATAAGTTGCCTGGTTCAGTGAAAATGGGTGTGAAATAGTGCTTGCACTATTTCACTCAGGCTGCAATGGCAGTCCTGAAGAAGTGTTTGTATGAGCTCCTTATGGGTGGCAAAAGAAATGCTGCAGCCCATAAGGATCTCCTGGAACCACAATGCCCTGAGTACCTAGGTACCATATGCTAGGGACTTATAAGGGGGGTCCAGCATGCCAATCTGGAGTGGAATATGGCTATATGGCCTAGTGACAAGTTTAGAAACAGAGAGAGCATGAGCACTGGAGATCTGGTGAGCAAGACTCCAGTGACACAGTCAAGCATACAGACAACAGACGTACTGACATATAGGCCACAGACAATGAGCACTGGGGTCTTAACTAGAAGGATCCATGTGAGGCAGTAAAAACACACTGACAAACAGGCAGAAATTGGTGGTAACATGCCAAGAAAGATGGTACTTTCCTACACCCCACCACTTACCTCTTCCCCATCCAATTTCCCTATTCCCCTACCTGTCCCAAGCACACAGACACATCTGCAGGCACGCAACTCAACACACATAAACAGCACACATAAACACAAGCCACAATACATACTGGCACGCAAGCACTCAACAGTGACTCACACACACCACAAAAACCACCATTCCTACAGACAGCACCCCACCTTCTACCGACCCACACACCACAACTACCGTACCCACAGACACCACCCTAACACCTACTGACACATCCACAACAACCAACATACCCCCTGACACCACCACAACACCCACACACAGCCACCACTTGCACATTTCCCAGCACCTCAACCACACAGTCCCCCAAGAAACACCCACACTCACACATGCAACATATACCACCCAAACCCAGCATTTCTCAGACAAGCACACACCAGCAGCATCAACACCCATATGAAAGCAAGACAAGCACTCCCTCAACCTCCTAACCCCCTCTGCAGACCCTACACGTTTACCCAAAAAAAGGTTCGTTTTGACCTTGCCCTTACCCCTGTCATCCCTACCCCTACAAAAAACAAGAGAATCAGCACCCACATACCCTGTCACGCCTGCCCCCCACATGCAGCCATACCCCTCTGATCTCAAAGAAAATGGCCACCCCTCCTAAGAAGAAGCCCACGCCTCCCAAACCCAAACCCACTCATACCAAATCTGACTACACCCCACCAAAGACTGATCCCTGAGATGCCTGCATGCCCACTTGATGACAGTTCCTGAGGAGGTTCACTGGCAGTGATCACAGTAAAGCTGCTGCACAGTAATGGGCTTGCATTTACATATGGCCAATGCCCTTTCATATTCATTGTTTTTCTTATAATAAACCCAAGGTGGTATTTATTTGGGTACGCATTTGTCCTGCCATTACTTTTCTATCTTTTTGTTGTTCCTGAGTAATTTGTGTTGTATGCCTACAGTTGTGTATATTTCACCCTGATTGCTGGTCCATTTGCTTTGGTTGGCAAGACTTGACTTTGTGGGCAGTGCTGGTGTCACCCAGGACAAGGGTAGATGTTCACTTTATGGATATGTGTGTGGTAATCCAATTAGGATGTCTTTGCATTATGCTTTGTTTGATATGATAAGTATTCCTTTTTGGCTTGGCCATGGTCAGGATGAACTGTGTTAGATGTGTCCTACTGATGTAGATTGGAATTTTTCATGTGTGTACCTTGCAGCTACTTCATCTACATTTGTGGCCCATGCTGTTGCTGTTGTATTGGCTCTCTTGAATTGTGCTTACACATCTAGCAAACAGGTATCTCACTTGATTTTACTATTGTTTTGTCCCTGTAATACGTGGAAGGCCAGTTCCTGTGCAAATTGTGTTTTATGGGCATGTGCAAAGTGAAATGTAACCCTGGGCAACATCCTTCTTGGAGTTTCCCTGATGTCACCATCCATATTCTGCAGGTATTGATTACATTGTGCGCTTAGGATAATTGTGTCACAAAATGTTGTACATTCTATTGACCTTCCATTGTATTGCAATGTGGGTGATATGTATGGGTCCATCATAGGGATGTTTAATGGAAAGTGCGTTTAGGTTAAAAGACAGATCCATACATATGTGTTTCAATATCATAACAGTCCATGGCATGTGGGCAATGTGAAAGTGTCAGTTGAATTATGTGTGATGTTGATGTGGTATTGCTGTTGTGTGACACAATGCCCTGTTCCTGAAATTGGGGTGAGCAGCCGTATGTTTTTGTGGAGTGTGGCGGTGCAGTGACAGTGACCTGTCCAAAGGGGGCGTCATGGTGCTGTGTATGGGTCATTCGTTGTGAACGACTCGTCCAGGGACATAAAAAAGTCCTTGTAGGGTTACCCACATACTAGGTCGATAACAGCGTGACAATCTGTTGTTGAGTTTCAGAACACAGGTAGGTGTGTGATCTTACTCTTGGTTGTGTCCACAGCGGCATGGAATTTGGGCTTCAGCTTTGAGCAGCAGCAGCAGCAGGATGTGTGTGATTGGCTCCATGGCAGCACAGGACATGTGATGCTAACTGCAGGTGAGTTCCTTCCTTTTATGCCTCCATTCCGCCAGCTGGGATGTGGTGGTTGGACTGCCACAGTCACATTGCCAGAAGTCAACATCATAATCTGTCCGTTGGAAGCACTGGCTCCAATGGCATCATTGGCCTATCTCACCACCACGCTGGTCGGCGGTGCTGGCAGGACCGTGGCGATCTTTGGTCTATGGAACTGCATGCATCCTAATATGGTGGTCTGGCGGCCAACCCGACAGTGGTCAGACTGCCACCATCACCATGGCATTCCTCCGACAGCCAAACTCGTAATCAGGCCCTAAGGCACAGTTTTACAAAGAATTTACATCAGGTTTGTATTACACTTGATGCAACGTCTTCTGTTGGAATTTAAAATCCTACTCAAATCACAATTTTCATTGTTTATTTAACACACAGTAATGCAATGCAGAGCAATGGGCAGTCTTGTGTTACTTTATGTCAGGAAGCCTTTCCATGTGTGGTGCACTGGTGCTTCTATGCATCCACCCATGGATTCGGATGCAAATCCATATTTTCAAAGACTTGTAGACAATGATTTTCTCTAATTTCCTGCACCTTCCTAAAGTTGGCATAAATAGCTGTATTTCTCCTCAGTTTTTCCTCCTTTCCTGTGTCTGCATTATGTGGCACAACTACAAAGAGAAAATAGCCTTAAAGCATAGATTTTGTGCAGGATGGCTCCCTTCCTATACAAAAACAATGCAGACAACCAAGCAGATACCCCTGCACTATGGCACAAGAATGTCTGCATTGGCGCATGGCAGCAGAAAGTGTACTAGCACATGGAGAGACAAGAATGGTGCCATTTCACTGTAGGGAGTGACCTGTGACCTGCTGTTAAGGTCAGGAGAAGCTCCCCGCACTGCACAGCTCCACCTGTTGTGCCTGTGTCCTTTTTCTCCACCCTCGCTGCTACTGCGAGTTCGAGGTCCTCCCCCACCCACAGGTTCCCGCCTGCGCCTCATCCCTGATGGCTAGGGGTGAGCTGTAAGTACTGTGTGTTTGCCTTTTGCCTCTTTACTGTTTCTTTTCTCTGTTTCTCTGTTTTTTTCTTTGTTTTTTTCTGTTTCTCTGTTTTTTTTCTGCTTTATTTTGCCTTTTTCGGCATTTTCACGCTTCCTCTGTTTTCCCCTTCGTGGTCCCTGCTGCTGCACCCCCTGCATCCCTGCCCCCCCACGCACCCATTTGCGCTTCCCTCCCGCCTCCCAGCTGCTCCTCCCTCCCACCTCCCCTTCTTAATGGCACCCGGTACGCTGTGAGGAAAGTGACCCTTAACCCGCTGTGAAGGTCAGGTGAATCTTCCCATGCCGCGCAGCTCCACCTGTTGTGCCAGTGTCCTTTTTCCCCGCCCTCGCTGCTGCTGCGACTTTGAGGCCCTCCTCCACCCGCAGGCTCCCACCTGCGCCTCATCCCTGGTGGCCAGTGGTGAGCCTGTGTGTTTGCTTTTCCTTCTGCCTCTTTACTGCTTCTTTTCTCTGTTTCTCTGTTATTTCTCTGTTTCTCAGTTTTTTCTGCTTTATTTCGCCTTTTGTGGCCTTTTCACACTCTCTGTTTTCACCTTCGTTGTCATTGCTGATGCGTCCCCTGTTGCCCTGCTCCCCTCGCACACCCTCGCACACCAATTCGTGCTCCCATCCCACCTCCCCGCTGCACCTCCCTCCCAACTCCCCTTTTTAATGGTGCCCGCTGCACAGCAGCGCACCAAGGGCAAGCCCGTCTGTGCCTGTCCGCGCCTGGACCGCGCCCAGCTCCAGACCCCCTCGCCCCCATGACCCCCATCACCCGACCCCACTACAATGCAAACACTTTCCACACCCTCAACTCTGGCTGATCTGCCACCTGCTTCCAGGCCTCACCAAAGCTCACTCATGGGCCTTTTTCCTGCCGGAGCTGCAGTTTCACCACCCCCGAGCTGCCACCCTGCTCGCCAAAACTGGACGCAACCACCTCAGATGCATCCTTCTCAACACCTGCTCAGTCCACAAGCACACCATCGAACTCTGGGACCTTCTCGACTCCTCTTCCCCGGACATCGCCCTCCTGACGGAGACCTGTATGAACCCATTCTCAGTACCCGACATCGCCATAGCCATCCCGGAAGGCTACAAGATCACCTGCACAGACTGCACCAACAGACCGGGAGGAGGGATCGCCATCATCCACAGGAACACCATCAGAATCTCAACCTCAGCACCGCCGAACACATGCACTTCCAAATCCACATCGATCCCAAGACCACCCTCAGGGGTACCCTCATCTACAGACCACCCGGACCTCGATCTCAGTTCAGTGACTCCATCGCCGACGTCGTCAGCACTCAAGCCCTTGCTTCTATAGACTACATCCTCCTCGGAGACCTGAACTTACACTTCAAAAACACCAATGACAGCAACTCCACCGCCCTGCTCGACAACCTCGCCAACCTCGGACTCAAACAGCTTGTTACGTCACCCAACCACTCTGCCGGGCACACGCTCTACCCCATCTTCTCCACCAGCAGCCACATCGCCTTCAGCCACACCACCGAACTCCAATGGACCGACCACCGTTGCATCCACTTCACCTTCGAGAAACCCACCACTCACCACCACCTGCAACCGATCCCCCGCCACAGCTGGAACAAGGTCACCAATGACCAGCTGATCTCTGCCCTCACCCTTGCCCCTCCAACCGATACCACAGACACCAACACAGCTGCCCGCAACCTCAGGCAATGGATCGACGACTGTGCCCACGCTCTCGCCCGGATCAAAAAACCCTCCAACAACTGGGCCGTCAGAAAGGCCACCAGGTTCACCACTGGCCTCCACTCCTCCAAACAGACTAGCCAAAAACTCGAGAAGAAGTGGCGCCAAGAACAGACACCGGCCACTCACATGGCCCTCAAGAACGCCATCCGCAAGCACCACCAGCTCATCCGGACCACCAAGAGATCCTCCTTCAAGGAATGAATTGACAACAACGCGCACAACAGCAAAGAGCTTTTCAACATCGCTAAGGAACTCTCGAACACCAGCTCCAGCACCAACAACATCCCACCTTCTCAAGACCTCTGCAACTCCCTCGCCACCTTCTTTCACTGCATGATCGCAGACATCCACAACACTTCAACACCAAGACCCCACCGGCAGTCACCAACACCTCTGACTCACTGCCCCCCAGCCACACCAACCTCCTGCTCTCCTGGACACGCATCAGCGACATTGACACCACCAAAGTTATGAACACCATTCACTCTGGCTTACCATCTGACCCCTGCCCGCACCACATCTACAACAAAACGAGTTCCTTCATTACCCCCCAACGCCGTATGATCATCAACAGCTCCTTCGAGACCGCTACCTTCCCAGAAAGCTGGAAGCATGCTGAGATCAATGCCTTACTCAAGAAACGCAAGGCGGACCCTAAGGATCTCAAAAACTACCAGCCCATCTCCCTGCTTCTGTTCCTGGTGAAGGTCATTGAGAAGATTGTCAACAGGCAACTTACCCACCACCTTGAGGAAAACAACACTCTGGACCCTTCTCTATCCAGTAATCGCAGCAACCACAGCACCGAGACCACCCTCATCGTTGCCACTGACGACATCAGGGTCTTCTTGGACAAAGGTGAAACCACAGCCCTCATCCTCCTTGACCTCTCGGCCACCTTTGACACCGTCTGCCACCACACCCTGCGCACACACCTCCATGACGCAGGGATCTGCGACAAAGCCCTGGACTGGATCACCTCCTTCCTCACCAGCAGAACCCAGAGAGTCTGCCTCCCTCCATTCAGATCTGAAGCAACCAAGACCATCTGCGGCGTACCACAGGGCTCCTCCCTCAGCCCGACCCTCTTCAACATCTACATGGCACTGCTCGCCAACATTGTCCGATCTCACATTCTCAACATCGTCTTATACGCCGATGACACCCAGATGATCCTCTCCCTCACCAAGGACCCGGCTGCTGCCAAAACCAGCCTCCACGAAGGCAGGAAGGCTGTCACCAACTGGATGGAGAACAGTCACCTAAAACTGAACTCAGACAAGACAGAGGTCCTCATCCTCAGCCCCACCCCCTCTGCCTGGGACGCCTCCTTGTGGATGACCACGCTGGGAGCCGCACCGACGCCCACCAACCACGCAGACAACCTGGGTTTAATCTTTGACTCATCGCTCTCCATGACCCAACAAGTCAACGCCATCTCATCCTCCTGCTTCAACACTCTCCTCATGCTCCAAAAGATCTACAGGTGGATCCCTACCGAAACCAGAAGGACGGTCACCCAGGCCCTCGTCAGCAGCAGGCTGGACTACGGCAATACTCTCTATGCGGGAACCACAGACATTCTCCAGAAAAGACTGCAACGAATACAGAACGCCTCTGCATGCCTCATCCTTGACATCCCCCGCCACAGCCACATCACAGCCCACCTGAGAGACCTACACTAGCTCCCCGTCAACAAAACAATCACATTCAAACTCCTCACCGATGCCCACAAAGCACTCCACAACGCCGGACCAGCATACTTCAATGATGAACTCACCTTCTACACCTGAACCGACAGCTCCGCTCCACCGACCTCGCCCTCGCCACCATTCCACAAATCCGCAGACAACAACCGGAGGCAGATCATTCTCCTACCTCGCTGCCAAGAGCTTGAACACCCTCCCCATCCATTTATGACAGACGAAGGACTACTGACCTTAAGGAGACACCTCAAGACCTGGCTGTTTGAGCAGTAGCAGGTCTCCCCCCCACCGCACCCCCTCAAGCACCTTGAGACCCTCACGGGTGAGTAGCGCACGTTACAAATGTACTGATTGATTGATCTGGTACAGTACTGCTCTCTCATGCAATGAAGTGCACTAAAATTGCTTGCTGCCCTTGCGTTGCAAGAATCTAGGACTATGCCCCAAGGTAAAAGCCCTCAGACAGGGACAAACTTAGTTGGTGTCCCTGACTTGGGCTCCATCATAGACAGCCTCATATCACGCACAGATCCTGGTCTACTGAAACCACTGACTACCATTGTTGCTTTGCACTTTTTGGCGCTATTCTTATTTAAACATTTACAAAATAATAACTCTGCTTCACCTTTCGGATTTTTATCATTTTTATGTCATTTTATTTATTACATTTTACCCTATTTTTCTAAAGTGGAGTGGTATTGCCATTGTGTTGTGTTTTGGACTTTTTAACTATTTTGGGACTTCAAAATGCTTTATAGATTTTCTGTAAAGAAGGGGTTGAGCTCAGGTTTAGATGGGCCTAACAAGATAGTGCCTTTCAAACCTACTAACTTACTAACCCCACAACAATGCACTTACTATGAGCAGCGAATTGTATCTAATGCTAGGACCATTCTTCCTATTTACCATGGGGGGCCATGCATCTTTCTCAGGAGCAGGTCTCTCCATCTATGACGGCTCAAGATGCAATGTGCCTTTCCTCTTGAACTCTTTTCAAGAAGTGGGTGGTGAGATCCCCCACATTCTCTATCCTAACTCCATGTTTCTTTCACCTAAAATAGCTTTTTTCTACTGAGCCTTTAAACATGTCTATGAACCCTACTATCTGCACATGTGTGCCTTGGCCAAATAAAGGTCAGCACCTTTGTAAGGTGTTTAGAATTTTGAATTCGCAGTTACACGCAGATCAATAAAGATGTGTAAGAGCAAGCTCCATGTGTGTCGTAGTCATTTACGAGTAACCTAGTTGGGGAGGATGCTACAACTGTTGATGAGATAGGTAATACGTAGTAACCCGAAGATTAACAGTGCTCTCCCAGAGAGTTTGCATCGGTCCCATGTTCCTCGGTCGAAGTGAAGTTGGACGTCTGGTATATGTGGAGTCAAAGCTTCACTCTAGCCAGTGTGAACATATTGAAGATAACAAAGGTCTCATTGAGAAATTTACTTGCTAGTAAGGCTGTGAAATAGGTACTGTGTCACTACGTGACACCAAACTATAAATCATGAAGTAGGACAATGCTAAAGGCAGCAATTATCAGGAAAAAAAAAACGCTAAACAAGATGAAAACAAATACAATGCAGAAAGGTGTGAAAGGTGAAGCCTTGTGCGAGAAACAAAGCTGTTACTCACCACTAAAGAAGAAGACAGCGCCTCACAGACAGAGAATGCATGCGACAACTCTGGTGATAGAATGTGGCTAGTGCTCGACGAAGGGACCCGTATAAACAAGCAGCCAACGCTGCCAGAGAGAGCTTCACTCTTGACAGCTAAAGTTCCACAGGTGATGAGGCTATTGCATAAAACCACTGCCTCCCCTTGATTCCTTCAAAAGCAAAATATTGGTGACAGAGTGGATGATTTAATTGATACATTGGAAGAAACAGACAACAAAAAGATTGTCAAATACCACGAAAATCTTGCTGATGAAGAAGTAAAAGAGGTAATGAGGAAACTACTGTGAACTGAAGAAGTCACATACTATCAAATCAAAGAAGCATTAAATCTCAAGTTCAATCCAATGCCGAATGTCAATTACAAAAGGTATATTTTCAGTCAGGAATTCCAGAAAGTTGGTTGAACAACTAATGAATTTGTTGAGAAACTTGATACGTCATCAAATACTGTAAGTTCAATTAATTAAATTATGAAGAAGCCATACATATCTGAATTATTGATGAATGTCTGTCACATTTATTCAGATGACAAATGCTGGGAGAAACCATTGGCGTGGAGTGAGTTCTCATGGCAGCCAGAGCTGAAGAACGTGCTGATCAACAAGCTGCTGACATGGAGACTAGAGGTGCCCAGAATGGGTCAGTCATGAACATGAAAAGTAAGCAGACACCCACAGCTGAAGGACACAATGTAATATTTCTTAAGAAAAAGAAATTGTGCTTTAGATGTGCATTTTTGTTTCCACATGACGGTAAATGTCCCAACAGTGGACAAGTATGAAAAGGCTGTGAGAAGGAGAAGCAATTTATATGGTTTGCAAGGCAAATGAAAAGCTAAGCGCATTACAACGATAAAATAAAATGGATGCCTGAATGTTCAAGAAGCCACATTCTACGCATGCACACAAGGCCAAGCGGAAACATCAGGTGAGGCAAGTTGATCACAATCTAAAACGTTCTTCAGTTTCATTGGTAAGTGACAGTGAGGAAGACAGATGTGTCATGTCGGTCTTTGCCTAAGAAAAACATGGGCATGTCGGACTGGCGGCATACAAAGAAGATTTTGAGTGAAAGAAAAATCTAGAAGTAAAATCACAAAAGTCATTCAACCACTGTCCATAGATTACGCCAAAAGTAAACAGTTGCTTCATACCTTTTAATATTGACAGTGGTGCGTTGATAAATATTATGCCTGAGGAGAAATACAGTGAACTGTCTCTCTTGCTCCACCGTCGAAGACTAAAGTGCTGCATCAACACCATTTTCCAAGGTTCAACCATGAGACACAAAAAGACAAAAGTAAAAGCACCCATTCATGTACTTCAAGGCACTGCATGAAGTGCATGTTTACTCAGTTTCAATACTGCTGCAGATATGGGACAGATATCTGTGAACTACAACATGAATGCTCATCACAAAATAGTAAGTCAGTTCCCGTCATTGTTCATGGATTGGGAAAACTTAAGACCATGAAAGTGAACCTACATATCAATGAAGATGTTGTTTAAAGACATAGACCAATTGCATTTCAACTATTAGAATCTCTTGAGAAAGAGCTTGAGACATTAATAAAGCATGATATAATTGAGCGATCTACTGGTCAAACTCCGTGGGTTTTGTCCATATTGGAAGTGCCCTAAAAGGACAGTGAAGGAGCTGTATGCATCTGTGTTCATGTGGGTCAAGCTAACAAGATAATTGAAAGAGAACAACATCCTGGTCCACACATTGCCGACATGATCACACAGTTAAATGGTGCCAAAGTGTTCTCTCCTCTTGAACTTTTTCAAGATGTCACTTGACATATCATACAAACTGTCATGAACAGTGATGACATACTGGTTTTTGGAGGCAACCAAAAGAAAAATGATAAAGCTCTCACACAAGTGTGACATTTACTTTCTGATGTAGGTTTAACTAAATGCTGAAAAATGTGAGTTTCACAAAACCAAACTCAAAAACATTTTACATATCTTTTCTGATGGAGGTATGATGCCAGATCCAGCTAAAGTACAAGCTTTGTCAGCACCCAATACCTCAAAAGATGTTACCACAATATGTTTGTTCCTTGGCACGGCCAAATACTGTTCCAGAGACATACGTGACTTTGCCACAATAAGTGCTCCCTTAACAAAAGGAAATGATTCATTTTACTGGTCACAAGGAAGTTTCAAGAAAATCAAGCATGCAATTGAGAGAATGCTACTGACATGGCCTACTTTGTTCCAAAGCTTCATACAGAGGTTGTCGCTGACGCAAGCCCGGTCGGGCTGGGTGCGATCCATGCCCAACATAGTGGATACTCAAATGCTTGAAGTCATATTGTGGCATATGCAAGCAGAAGTGTGTCGCAAACTGAATGTACCTATGCACAGTCTGAGAGAGAAACCTCAACAGTGGAGTGGGCTTGTGATTATTTCAGCGTGTTCTTATATAGAAAACCGTTCACTCTTGTAACCGATCATCAAGCATTAACTTCATTGTAAACACCAGTACTCCTGACACTATTCCTTTGGAACAAATTATTACTGCACAAAATTATTGCACATCAGTCCGGGAAACAGCACACTTGACCTTTCATACGTGACCCTGAAAAGCAAACATGTAAACCATGAACTGTCCGTTACTCAAGAAGGTATTATCTTACAAGGTTTGAGAATGGACATACCAGAGAGTAATTGAAGTAATTGAAGGGGCCCATGAAGGATATCATGGAATTGTTGCCACAAAATGAACTGTACAAGACTGAATTTGGTTTCCTCATCTTGAGAGTTGGAGGCCTGTCATTTGTGCAATTGCTTCTCTCCCAGAATCACTAAACACACCTTGAACATGTTGGATTTACCAAAACATGTGTAGGAGAGAATCACTGTTCATTTCTTTGGTCCTCTTGACAATAGACATAACCTGATGGTGATTATCGATGCATACTCCTGTTTTCTGATGGTTGAAGATTTTGTATCCATTACACGAAGAAGAGTCATCAAGAGGTTAGATGGCATTTTTGCAATATAGGGTGTTCCCTAATTTCGGAAGTCTGACAATGATCCGCCTTTCAACAGTCGAGAATTCAGAGAATTTCTTCATCGCCAAGCATCAGAAAAGCACACCTCTTTGGCTGCAAGCAAATGGCATTGTGGAACGCTTTATGAGCACACTCGAAAAGACTGTCGATCATGCTAAATTGGAGAATCTTGATCTGAAGTCAACTCTCCATGTTACTCTTCAAGCTTATTGCTTAACTCCCCATTCAGTGACAGGTGAAAGTCCTGTCACCCTGATGTTTGGGAGAACCATGATGACCAAGTTACCACAATGGCCCAGCAGAAGATCTACAACAGATTATGAACTTAATCGAACAGACTTGTGTTGTAAACAAAAGATGAAAATACATGCAGGCAGGCATTGATGTGCCAAAAACATTGTTTTCAATGAAGGGAGTATTGGTGCAACAACAGAGAAAATGCAAATTTGATGCTCCTTTTGATGCTGAACCTTTTGAAGTTGCTAGCAAGGGACACATGGTGACTACTCACTGTTCTGAAAAGTACATTTCATTACATTCTTCGCACTTCGCAGTCATCAAGCCTCATCATTTGCCATTTCCTGATGTCAGAGATGAGACTGGCCCAATTGAGATTGAAGAGGGCCCCTTGACTGCATCCATCTCTACATCCATTTTGCCAATCATGGATGTTTCTCTTCTCTTTTCACAGCCTCAGGAGACACAAACTGGGTTTCTGGTCAGAGCTCCATGACGATCTAAAGAGGAGTTGTAATATCTATATATTATTTGATTGAAAGTGTGCTGGGACCCTGTTAACCAGGCCCCAGCACCAGCGTTCTTTCCCTAAACTCTACCTTTGCTTCCACAATTGGCACAGCCCTGGCATTCAGATAAGTCCCTTGTAACTGGTCCCCCTGGTACCAAGGGCCCTGATGCTAGGGAAGGCCTCTAAGGGCTGCAGCATGTGTTATGCCAGCCTGGGGACCAGTCACTCAGCACATGCACACTGCTTCACAGCTTGTGTGTGCTGGTGGGGAGAAAAAGACTAAGTCGACATGGCACTCCCCTCAGAGTGCCATGCCAACCTCACACTGCCTGTGGCATAGGTAAGCCACCCCTCTAGCAGGCTTTACAACACTAAGGCACGGTGCACTATACCACAGGTGAGGGAATATGTGCATGAGCACTATGCCCCTACAGTGTCTAAGCAAAACCTTAGACATTGTAAGTGCAGGGTAGCCATAGGAGTATATTGTCTGGGAGTTTGTCAAACACGAACTCCACAGTTCCATAATGGCTACACTGAAAACCAGGAAGTTTGGTATCAAACTTCTCAGCACAATAAATGCACACTGATGCCACTGTGCTATGTATTGTAACATGCACCCAGGGGGCATCTTAGAGATGCCCCCTGAATGCCAATCCAACTTCTAGTGTAGGCTGACCAGTTTCTGCCAGCCTGCCACACACCAGACATGTTGCTGGCCACATGGGGAGAGTGCCTTTGTCACTCTGTGGCCAGAAACAAAGCCTGTACTGGGTGGAGGTGCTTCTCACCTCCCCCTGCAGGAACTGTAACACCTGGGGGTGAGCCTCAAAGGCTAACCCCTTTTGTTACAGTGCCCCAGGGCATCCCAGCTAGTGGAGATGCCCAACCCTCCAGCCACTGCCCCCACTTTTGGCGGCAAGGCTGGAGGAGATAATGAGAAAAACAAGGAGGAGTCACCCAACAGTCAGGACAGCCCCTAAGGTGTCCTGAGCTGAGGTGACCCCTGTCTTTAGAAATCCTCCATCTTAGTTTTGGAGGATTTCCCCAATAGGATTAGGAATGTGCCCCCTCCCCACAGGGAGGAGGCACAAAGAGGGTGTAGCCACCCTCAAGGACAGTAGCCATTGGCTACTGCCCTCCCAGACCTAAACACACCCCTAATTCTAGTATTTAAGGGCACCCCAGATCCCAGGAAATCAGATTCCTGCAACCTGAAGAAACAAGAAGGACTGCTGACCTACAAGCCTGCAGAGAAGACGGACGACGACAACTGCTTTGGCCCCATCGCTACCGGCCTGTCTCTAACTTCGAAAACCTGCAACCAGCGATGCATCTGACAGGGACGAGTGACCTCTGAAGCCTCAGAGGACTGCCCTGGACTAAAGGACCAAAAAACTCCTGTGAGCAGCGGCTCTGCTCAAAACCAGCAACTTCTTTGAAACAAACAAGCAACTTTCCAAGACTGCACATTTCCCACCGGAAGCTTGAGACTTCACACTCTGCACCCGACGTCCCCGGCTTGAGATCCAGAAAACAGACACCACAGGGAAGACTCCCCGGCGACTGCAAGTGCGTGAGTAGCCAGAGATGACCTCCCTGAACCCCCACAGGGACGCCTCCAGAGAGAATCCAGAGGCTCCCCCTGACCACAACTGCCTGTAACAAGGGACCCGATACCTGGAACCAGCACTGCACCCGCAGCCCCCAGGACCTGAAGGAACCAAACCTCAGCGCAGAAATGAGCACCAGGCGACCCTCTGCCTAGCCCATATGGTGGCTGTCCCGAGAAGCCCCCCCTGTGCCTGCCTGCACCACTAGAGTGACCCCCGGGGGCCCTCCATTGATTCCTATCAGAAACCCGACGCCTGCTTTGCACACTGCACCCGGCCGCCCCTGTGCCGCTGAGGGCGTGTTTTGTGTGCCTACTTGTGTCCCCCCAAGTGCTCTATAAAAGACCCTGGTCTGCCCCTCGAGGACGCAGGTACTTACCTGCTGGCAGACTGGAACCGGAGCACACCTGTTCTCCATAGGCGCCTATGTGTTTTGGGCACCTCTTTGACCTCTGCACTCTGCCCCTGAGCTGCTTGTGTGGTAACTTTGGGGCTGCCTTGAACCTCCAACAGTGGGCTGCCTATGCCCTAGAACTGAGACTTTTAAGTGTCTTACTTACCTCACAATCTAACCTTTACTTACCTCCCCCAGGAAATGTGGATTTTTGCAGTGTCCACTTTGAATATAGCTTATTGACATTTTTACAAAGACTGTATATGATATTGCTTTTATTCAAAGTTCCTAAGTTACCTATGTGAAGTACCTTGCATTTTATGTGTTTACTTCAGATCTTGAACCTGTGGTTCTTATAAGAAACTAAGAAAATATATTTTTCTATATAAAAATCTATTGGCCTGGAGTAAGTCTTTGAGTGTGTGTTCCTCATTTATTGCCTGTGTGTGTACAACAAATGTTTAACACTACCCACTGATAAGCCTACTGCTCAACCACACTACCTCAAAATAGAGCATTAGAATTATCTAATTTTGCCACTATCATACCTCTAGGGTGAACCACTAGTCTCTGTGCACACTATTTCTTACTTTGAAATATATATATATATATAATATATATATATATATATATATATATATATATAAATATATATATATATATACACACACATATATATATGTATATTTATGTATACATATAAGTATATATATATATATATATATATATATATTTATTAATTTTTTTAAATATGTAGTTTTTATTTAATATAAGGGATGTGATGTAGTATTTTGTGAGTTAGCAATGACTGGACCCTTTTGGTTTCTGATGGGCTCCATCCGTAAGTGTTTTGGTGTGGTGAATGGATTTCATGTCTAGAATGTTGAGTTCAGGTTGCATGCAGAGCTATAAAGACATGTAAGACCAAGCTCCATGTGTGGTGTAGTCATTTACGAGTAACCTGGCTGGGGAGGATGCTACAACAGACTGTAGCGCTGCAAAACTCCTGCCACTTTTACTTTATCCTTAAAAGCTTTCTGATTTTTATTTTATTTTTAGTAACGGTTTATGGGGCCCCTGATGGACCATTTAAACTTCAAATTGGTGCTCAGCAGGGCCACCTTTTGTTTGTCCTAACAGGAGAGTCCCTCTGCTAGTTTTGGTTCCATACTTCCAAGAGGGATCCCTTTTTGATACCCATCTGCTCAGGCCCTGATGCAGTCGCTAACCCATTAGAGATGCCTGCTGTTCTCCCAACGTAAATTACGTTTGAACACTGTGGGTAGTCTGGAGTTCCTTTGCATTTATTTGATGTATGTTTGAGATTCTGCCAAAAAATTTGCTCTAAACTTATACCACGTTCTCTGGCAATGTACCGTGCTGTAGCCTTGGAAGACGCACAGAGTGAGTAAGAATGTCTTGTTTTAAGAGCACAGAGTGCTGGCCTAGGCAAAAACAGTTAGATAAACAGAAAATAAAACAAGACCGTAAAAGTGGTTATTGTAACAATAATAAAATAAAGCTGAATAAAATATATCTAGGTTAAAGTGCACAGCGGCTTGGCCTAGTGTGTTTAATCAACATGCGGGAGCTATAACTAAGATGGCTACACCACGCCCTCCCCTTGTTGGGTGAAGGTGGTTCAATGCCTAATGACGTACATAATTGCTACTAAAAAGCTGAACCTAAGATATACATGTAAAAATTTATGTCAATTATGACAAGTCAAAGGGACACGTGAGCATTTAAAAGGACAATTTTAAACGTGAACATGTGACATAAAAAACTCAATTTCAAGAGTCAAAGCTATTTTTGAAAAGTTCCAATCAATTCTGGGACCATAGAGGACAGGAAATCTTCCACTTCGGCAGGTGTTAAAGTTGGAAAGGCATCATCAAGAAGGACCAAGGAGCAGTCGTATTCCATAGCCTCAGCCTCAGCCAAGGCGGCATTCCGTGGTGTACCCAAAGATGAGTTAAGAGCCACATTCTCCAGGAATGGCAACTCATAAGTAGCTTCCCGTAGCAAACGCAACTTCAACGTGCATGTCTAGAAATTAGCCCTCGGCGAGAACATCAACAGATCAGCATCCAATGAAAGCAAGCGCTGCGTAGAAAGACAGACTTCCACTGCATATTCGAAAGTCACCAGGGGTACCGAAACACGGGCTGCACACAATGCAAAACCAGTCTGAATGACAGAGACCAGTCACACGCCAATTGCTCCAGGAGTGTTGCTCCAAAATACTGCATCATGCGTTCACGACACAGCTACGCTGATGGAAGCACTTTCATTCCTCCTTGTTGCGGAGGGACAGCCATTGCGCATAAAAAATAGCAACAGCAAAATGCCAGCTAATAAAGCCAAAGTTATTGGAAATCCCCTGAAAATACTAGAGAGAATTGAGTGGATGGCTGATGATATGAGACCGAATATGGAGGAGAAGGTGTGAATGAAACCAGAAACAACAGCATTAAAGACGTTTGCGATACCAACTGTACTGGATGCATCAAATATCCATCCCACGAGTTCACCAAAGTGTCTCGGAAAGTTTGTACTTAAAAGGGACTGTATCTCTGCTGACGACCTTGCCACCTGAAGTGCGTAGGTCTCGTGTGCAGATGTAAGGGCCACATGCTTTTGAAATAATAAAGCCTTGAGTCTGCTCAACTTGTCAAAACTCACATTAGAAGTAGCAATGTGAGGCCAAATGTCTGCCACCTCTTTTTTTTGTACCAAAACAACATAAACTATTCCGGCCCGCATCCCACAACAGTATTCGCATTGAGGATAACATTGCTGCCGTTTGAAAGCACCTGGAATGATAGGAACTCCCTTCAGATAACAAGCTAAATTTGCGGCAGACGTGTTACACGCCCCATCAAAGGACAGCTGTGTATAAACCATCAAATGGCTGAATGAAGTCTCACATTCACTACCGCTAACAAAGACTTCCTTCAAGCCACTGAGACAATTGTACGGGAAGGGTAGCTCCCACACCTCATGGATGTAACTATCTCCCAGCCTTTCATATCTGCCTACCGGAATGTGTTTTAAACAGAGGGTGAATTGAAGTGTAGAAATAGGCAGATTAATGACCCTGTATATTAGCTACTCAGCAGATGGTATTTCATCCACAGTAAAAGGCAACTTTTCTAAATTCTCGATGTTTAGCATGATATAAGTAGTTTCTTTCTGCACCATTAGTTGATGTTATTGTGTTAAATTAAAGGAAGAAAATATTTCCCTTGCGCTGACATGTTGCCAGGGAATGCGACCCGCCTTCAGTGTTTGAAGTGTCCAACCCAACTGCATAATGGACCTTAGCTGACTCTGTCCGTGGTGTAAGGAAGACATATCTGTTTGTATAATGTCTATAGCAGAAGAGACGATGTTATTTAAAGTGTATATCCAGTCGGACAGGGTATTAATTCCATTATCCACAACAGCTAATGCCTTTTTTAGATTTTCCTTAATCGGCCAGCTGCTTCTTGTTGGGAAAGCTTACAAATGTCATTATATACTTCATATAAGAAACGCTTTCTGCTGTGTTTTCTGGGGCCTAACAGGAAATCCTGTAAGTCGGATGTTCGGATGAAATGTAGCGAGGGTCTGGCCTATTAGTTCTAAAACCCCCCGAGGAGTTGATAAAACGTTGGTGACACCCATTGGTATCTACTGGCCACAATAACCATCCGCCAGGACGTGTCAGTGAAATATTAAATGCACCATTCTGGACCCATTCGTCGAGCTGATTTTCAGTTGCATTTGTATATTTTTGAAAATTTATAAAATCTTGCAGGTGTACTAGACATGTTTAATCCTTTGATCTTTGCTAAGCCTAGACAACTTGTTTGTTGTATTGTTTCATTTAAGAATATCATTCGTACAGGTATCAGGCATGCTCTGAATAAAGCTTCCTTCCCTCTTATTTGCCAATGTCTAGTTCCCCAAACACTTTTTAAGTCAATCGACTTCAGCCAATATTCATAGCCTTCTATAGTCAACCAGGAAACAAAGGAATCTGAATATATGAATTTCGTATTTTTCAATAATATGTGTATGTTTTTAGTAGGTGGCAATTTAAAATAATATGACTCAGCATTTTTAACATCATGCTCAGAAAAATTTGTAAACTTTTCAGAATATGTTTTGGAACTCCCCCGTGGTGGAGTCAGACAATGTTCCCATTGTGTATAATTGAAAACAGTTTTGGGGCTGCTTGCTCTATGTATGAAATGGTGCCCATAATAATAATAGCAAAACATATCACCATAATTTTCTTTAGATTGATAAACATCTTTGTTTTCAAATACAATATAATACTGTAATTCAGTCATCATAGAATCAACTGTTTACACATCCCAATCATCAGAAACAATGCCTGGTATTAATATATAGTTCATGGAAAGTTTGAACACATATGGTATTTGAATGACCTCCGTGGGGCCGTATATATCAAATGTTACTTTATCCCAAACAATCCCATCAGGAATTGGTACCGTGGAACTGCTCACAAAAGACAAGTCTCTTCGGAACTTGTGTGATGAAAAATGTGGTTTTAAGACCTCATACACCAGTTCAACTGTTGATTTTTCAGGAAGAAAATGACCATGTATTAGTAAAAAGAAAGTGATAACAAAAGCAATCCAAAGTAGGAAAGCTAGTACAGTCAAGGAGAGCCACAGATAGTTCCATGGAAAAATAAAGTATGTTATTTCAAGCCAGTTCATTAGCTTACGTGTTCTTGACAGTTCAGGTGTTTAAGAGGCGAATGAGTCTGAGATGTCATCATTAATGTCAGCAAAATATCTAGAAGAAGACCGTGCAAAAACTGGAGCTGTATTATTTGGGGGAGTTAGTGTTTCCTGCGGTGGCACAGAATAAATAGCACCATCTGTTTGTGTTGAAGCTGTATCAAATCGATCAATAATTTCTGTATTATATGATGTTAGTGGAACCAATGCAAGATAATTTTCCACCCGCCCCAAGCTCGGAGAGGTGTCGGTGTTGCTGCTTACAACTTTTAGAGGGACTTCTTGACCAGTAGTGAGAGGGATTCGGGAACTACTGGTTGTTCCTCTTGGTGTGCTGTGCAGGATTGGCCACATGGTATAGTTTACATTGTCGATGGAGACAAAATAATTTTCTTTAGCACCTGCTACCGGCGGTACAGTTACAGTTCTGGAACTGGAATGGGACCCCTAACGAAGCCATGGCGCCACCGTTTGGTCAGGCACTAATTTTAGGGTCCTTCTGAGTATCTCTGTCTCATTATATACAATGAAACCCCAGTACTGTATACGGAGCCGTCTGTGGTACTGAGGATTTCCGCCCCAGCTACGTAGGTTATCCTACCTGGTGCTGGAGGTTGTTCAAGCTTGAACTCTAAAAGGATAAACCCTATTTGGTGTGCCTTCTCTGAACATATTTTCTATCTAGCATGGCAAATCCAATGCAAGATCATTTTCCACCCGCCCCAAGCTCGGAGAGGTGTCGGTGTTGCTGCTTACAACTTTTAGAGGGACTTCTTGACCAGTAGTGAGAGGGATTCGGGAACTACTGGTTGTTCCTCTTGGTCTGCTGTGCAGGATTGGCCACATGGTATAGTTTACATTGTCGATGGAGACAAAATAATTTTCTTTAGCACCTGCTACCGGCGGTACAGTTACAGTTCTGGAGCTGGAATTGGACCCCTAACGAAGCCATGGCGCCACCGTTTGGTCAGGCACTAATTTTAGGGTCCTTCTGAGTATCTCTGTCTCATTATATACAATGAAACCCCAGTACTGTATACGGAGCCGTCTGTGGTACTGAGGATTTCCGCCCCAGCTACGTAGGTTATCCTACCTGGTGCTGGAGGTTGTTCAAGCTTGAACTCTAAAAGGATAAACCCTATTTGGTGTGCCTTCTCTGAACATATTTTCTATCTAGCATGGCAAATCCACAGCAGGTAGCAATAGCAGAGAATAACAAGGGAAATAGCATCCATAACCTCTTCTACCTCTGCTGTTTCCTAGGTAGAAATCTATCTGATGAGAGAAACTGCCTCAGCCTCTTCCTCCAGACATCATGATCTTAAATGATGCTCTTACTATCACTTGCACTGAGTCGTGATCCAACATTAAAATATGTTTACTAATTTATAATAAAGTTTAATAAAGTTTTTCAAATTTTCACTATACTTTGCCAAAAGGAGATCTCCATCCGGACTGTGGAGTCTCCCTATGGGAAAAAGTAAAAATGTAGTATGATATTTAACTAAAAACAAATCTTTTTATGTTATATAGCAATGTAAATAATTGTATATATTTAAAAACTATATATATATCACAATACTATTAATTCAGTTCGAAATAAATATATAATTAATTAAAATATCTTAAATTAAATAAAAACATATTTTAACTGGTAAATCCTGAATTCATCTGTCCAGCTAAATTATTTTTCCTTGACATACCCAAAGCAGCATGGTAATGAGGGAGAAGAAGAAGGACTTTGCTGCAAACTCCCTTGGTGGGAGGTCACTGTCTATGACCAGGAATCTCCGAGACACAGTCCAAGGATAGTCAGGAGAGAAGATGAAGAGCACATGCCCAGGGCAAAACTCATTCACATCTACCGGAGTGGGTATTTGCTATGTGGCTGCAGAACGGACAAGAAAGAGAATGCCACAAACCTACATACACAACCTGTACTCTCGCCTCTAAATGGGAACTAAGAGGTCACACACAATGCACTTCCCATCATAAGGGTGGATACTCTACCGGGAGGATACCATAAATAATTAAAAATTGGAAGTGTTAGGTGGGCATGGACGTCTGGAGTTTATTTTGTTCAATAGTTGTTTGGGGTTCTTGGTATTATTTGGAATCCACAGTTATGTGACACATGTCCTCTGCAAGCCCATTAGAAATGTCTGGTTTCAAGGGTGACTGGCATGACACTAGGTGAAAACCGGCCTCAGATAAAAAAATGTGTGTATGAGAAAAGATTGGCGGTGATTACTACAACCAAGCAACATCGCCACAAGTCCCTTCTCTTTATCATGAGAAAAATGTAATGGATACTAGCTATAGTTTTCTTGCAAGATTTTATTTTAGGACAGTGCTGCATGTTGAGTGCACCCGAGAACTCCCCTGGATAGTTATGTTAATATAGAAACAGTTCAGATCTGCCAGACTTGTAGATCAACTGGGTAGGTATGTGATGATGATGTTGTAAACCCTTTCTAAACATGTGTAACATTGTATGTGCTCCTCTACATTGTACATCTTGCTGTACATCTTGATGGCATTGCATTTGAATATGACAATGTTAAAATAAAACAAACATGGTGGGAAGCCTGAAAGTCTAACCTGCATTTAATGCAAATGTAAAACGCAGCACTGGGAAAAAATGAGTGACACTTGTACATTTCAGCCAACCAGATCTCTTGCTCAAAAGCCAGTTGGAACATGTAAAGCTAATATTTCTTACTCAAAAAGCCAGTTGGAGCATGTAAAGCTAACATTTCTTATATACCATTCTCTCAATACAAGTCAATGGAGCATAAACTTGTGACAGAATCTGTTACTTCAATTGAGTGATGTTACAGTGCTGAATGAGATGCTGTGAGGATGAATGCAGCATTCAGAAACTTACAATTGAATACCCCCCTTTGCTGCTAAAATGTAATCTCTTCCCTGATTTCTTCATTTCATGTTGGGTCATCAAAAGAAGAATTCAATCAGAAGGGAATCTAGTATTTGAGGCAGCCCACTTGCCCTATCTTGTCTGCAAAGGATGGTCATCAAAGTATCTCACTGCAGGAATGATCAATCCGAAGTAACGGGTCCAAGACCATTCTATGGGCAAGTATAGGCTCTTGATCTGCAAATGAAAAATTAAAAGCCCTCTTGCTGATAGTATTCATGAAACAACAGTCCAGTGGATGAAGGAATTCACACAAGGGTGATCTGAAAGAAATGTTCTCTCCAACAAGGTCACATTCACTTCTTCCAATAAAAACGATAGAGATGTTCTCTTTACAGTATTCAGAGATAAATCCTGCATTAATCAGCAGAAGATGAGTCACAGCTGGCCCATTCCGGCCTAAGGGATTGTTTTCAAGGTCCTTCTAATGGGGGGGGGGGATAATCCAGGGCACTCTGGCAGTCAGTGCCTATGGTAGAAGAGATCAAGTCAAGTGACTTTATAACTGACAGACCAATCAAAGGGATACTGTCCTCCTACCTCAACAGGCAAGTGCATGCAAATCCAGCAAGAAGGAAGATTAATAGTTTGCCAGTCCTCTTCAGTAGCTTCATGTAGGAATTCTTCACATAGGCAGAGTGCTGATTCCTTCCAAAGTCAGGTTCAGTAAAGGCATGTCTTGGGGGAACTCCCCATTCCAAAGCCAGGATGGACCCCACCATAGAACCACAGCGGCAAAGGTAGCAGGCAAGACCCACAGAGAAATCCAGTATCTGGGAAAGAGCCACTTTTCCCAGATGAAGGTGGTAATGATAAGAGGCTGCGTGAGAAGAATTTCACAGTGATGAGGGAGGCAAGAGGGTGGGAACGGATGGCCTATCCCACTGAAAGATGGCAGGGCAACAATAGAGGCAGTCCCAGCAGGGGATCCAGGAATAATAATAGATCAAGAAGCAGGAAAAGGAACACTGTTGTCTCTAGAAGAAACAACTTACTTGCAGTGAGATGAGTTGATTCACATCACCAGACCACAAAATTTGACAGCTGTTTTGGTGATGAGCAGGAACCAGTAGGTTCCATGCCAATGAGGCTGCAATGTGGTGTTTGTTTGGTGCATGCACTTTTTTACACACAGTCGCTGGGCTGGTGGGAGTGACAGGCCTCTGTTGGACACTAAAATATGGTTGCTTGTGTCTTAGAACTAAATCTGCAGAGCTCTAATTTAAGCTTTCTGTAATACTGCAGTAACCAATCATCAGCAGTTGTAAAACCAACTTTGCAGGTCCGGCCATGACTATTTCATTACGGATCAATTATGTGTTTTGTGAGGTAATCATTCTAAGGGACCAAAGTGCTAGTGGCAGGGCAGCAGGACATTTCAATTGGATTTCGGAACATATTTTTACTGTCTTGGCCCTAAGGGTGCCATTGTTTTTTCCCTTTTCTGCTGATTCTGAGTGACATGCACAGTGGAAATACTGATCTGTTCCTAGAGCCTTGCAAACTTCCTGTACTACCCTTGACTAGATGTGCGATCCACAGTCACTCAACAACTGGTTTGGTACCCTTCTTCATAAAGCAAGCTCTGCATAATGCAGAAACACCGTGAAGACCTTATGTTCCTCAAACCCCAAATTCACAAAATCTATGAAACTATTATCAATAACCCAGAGGTTCCTGCCTATCTCACATACAATCTGCCTTCACTTTGATCGAACTTCTGTAATCTTGTCACGTTCTCTGAGATCCTCAGGAAGAGTAACCTCCCAGTGGCACACATACGCCAGGAAGGGAGACCTGTAAAACTAAAATTAAAAACAGGTACACAGAGCTTATGTGGGAGCCAGCTTGGAATACACAAGACAGCACCATAAAACCATATATGAACTGTAAATGCCTGTAAAAAAGCATGTGGCTATAACCATTCTATTGGCAACATAGAATAGTTATGTACTCAGTGCATCCTTATTGATTGCCATAATATGACATTATTAGTGTGTCTGGAAATCACCATATGCTTGTCCAGCAAAAAGAAATAGATGTGTACTCTCTGTACCCTAATATGTAGCCACACTATAAGGGATAAAACATCTGCTTAGACCTTTTTGCAGATACACCCTCATATGTCTTTTAGTGCACAATTGTTTATGCAGCTTTGTGCATATGCAGATGAATTTCAAAGCTGTTGCTCAAATCCCAGGCAATATACGCAGCATACTTGAATTTCAGCCCCCCACCTAAGCTGCGTTCAAAGATAATGAGCTCACAATAGTAATTTGTTTCACAATGCTCCTCAGTAATTGCTGACCTGCTAGTGTCAGATGCAAAAACAAGGTGCTCTAAATGGAGAGTCCGATATATGCACGATTCATCACCAATACTGGGTAACTTTGTAGCACGTGGGCTGCACCCAACTTGCTCTCCAAGCACCCCTTGTACACACTCAAAGTCCAAATCGTTATTCCCTCGAAATGGGACCCCCACCGAGGAAACAAACATAATGAGTGGCCCCAGCAACGTTGAACAATGCGCCCTCAGCAGACAACAACTAATACTGCTGGTCACCAACATTAACTTGTCCTCAACCCAACATTTTACTGAATAAACACCTCTACATGAACAACACTAAAACTGAGATTCCAGTGACTGGAAAAAGCCAGCATAACTGACTACTGTTTAGCTGTTCTACAAGCCTCAGATCATCTACCTCTACCGTCTACCCAAAGGAGGAGTTTGTTTCTTCTGCACAAAGACACAGGGACCCAACATGTAGAGGAGCTTTTTCTCTTCCAATCAGGGCCATTGTCCTATTTCTGTACCCAGACCGCTGTGTCTGACATGGCCTTTAATAGTAGGGACCCTAGCCATAATTGCATTGCCCTAAATCAAGACGGATGACTGCCACTATGAATTGGAAGTCTAGTAGTTGACATTCTGTCAGGTCAAAGGTTTATGCTGGCAATGTCTTCACCAATGTAAACTGAGCACAAATTAAGGCAATACTCCCAAGCTATCAAACTCAAAATTACCCCCTAGATATTTAATTTGTAAAAGAACACCCCAGGCAAACACCTCTAATGTTTACTCAGAAAATCGTGTTTCCCCGCCACTGTTACAACCTTCTTTTAATTTTGTATTGATAGGGTTCACTTTTAGATCAATTCTAGCTTCAGTGAATACATAAGCATGTGAAGTGTCCATATAAAGCGCGAACATGGAGCAGATTTTGAAGCAAATGTCCATTTTAGTCTGTGACAAGGAAGTGCCTTTCACAAGGAAAAGAGCACACGATATGATAATGAAAGTTAGGGAGAACAGAAGTAAGGAAAATTATGATCAAATGTACATATCACACTAATATTAATCTATTGGTAATAATCCTTATCAATGCTGCGAAGCATGGAACGCAGGACATTTAGAAAAGCTAGGACTTAATACTTGCTTTGAATGTATCAATATTTGTGTCAATCTGGGTCAATTTCAGTGTTTGACCATACTTCGGCCTTAACTTTGTCTGGCAAAAGACATTCCTTCAAATTGCTGCTGCAAAAGATGTTGTTTATTATCGTGCCAAACCCAGTTAGTCATGTGTCACGTGTCTATTTTGCAGGCAGGCAGAGTCAACGCCTGCTTGTATAAACAAAGACATTGGACTTGTGACTTTTCCTGACTTTGGAAATATGACCTTTTTAAATCGATCAAGAACAGGTGGACACCTGTGTTTTGTAATACCTCTTGCTGACCATTTATTTGCTCTGTGAATTAAAGGGCAAGCGGAGAAAAGTCAAGTTTTGTCAAATGAGGAAGGTGACGCTATGTGTTACTAGTCACATAATTTGTCTGTTGGCTCATAGATATCTTTTTTTATTGAAGTGTAATTTTTTTCATCTTGGACTTTGAGGTCGCACTCTAGGTGCCAATGTTAAATTGCTCTGGTCCCGAACAGTATGTTTGTTTAATATGTTTTTAATTAATTTTTCATATAGTAACTGCCTTGACTTTCGTTAAAATAGTTGCTGTTAGAAATAGTTTTTTCAGGTTGGCTAGGATATGCACCTAAGCCAGGCAGAACCCACCCACTCTAGTCAGGGCAAGGGAGTAACACGTCCAAGATAACCCCTGCTCACCCCCCTTGGTAGCTTGGCACAAGCAGTCAGGCCTAACCCAGAGGCAATGTGTAAAGGGTTTGCGCAACACACGCATCACACGTGACGCAATATGTACACTACAAAGTAAAAACAACACTGTCCTATGTAAAAATAAACTGTTTTGCACAAAACATAATTAGACCAAACATTACATGTCAGTAATACCCTGCTACCTTAGCAGTTGTCAGAATGTTACACAGATTACTAATACTCTGCAAGAATAAGCAGTAGTCACATTAACACATTAGTACTCAGGATCCTGCAACATAAGCAGTAGTCAGGAATCACATAATATAAATAAATGCACTTATCAGGGTAATACCTTAATGCCCACAAGCGGAACATTGAAAAGTATATGGCAAATAATAAAATCCACAGGTTACATCCCAGGGCCTATAATGCCCCTAGCAGGAACAATAGAAAAGGGTAGGTAGTCTTTGGATAGTGCCTGTTGCAGTATGAATGCACCTCCTGTGCATGGGGATCAAGGAGGGGGGACCCCAGTGCTACGGTGAGCAAAACAGGGGCCATGGGTTGATGCTGGGGGGAGAGGGCCAGTACGCACCGCCTCTGATTGTGGGTGTTCCGCACCTAAACAGTGCCAACACGGTCTGTGGGCCCCCCACGGATCGCAACTGACCCTCTGGGGGGGCACTAAAAACAAATAACCGAAGTCCCCCGGGTGTCCGGGCCCCTAAGGCAGTGACGAGGGGGAAAGAAACTCCCTTTCCGCCCCATGCCCTGCAAGCCTGAAGGCAGCCATCCTCGTCCTTGGTGTGGCTGCCAGAAGAAAGGAGGGAGAGGCCGACACCTCTTCCAACTAGCGTCGCTCTTTGGCAGAATGGGGCCCGGGGAAGCAGGGGACCTCCAAGGAGGCTCCCACCCCGCTCGTACACCACCGCACCCGATGCAGCGCGTGAGTCCTCTTCAGCCCTTTCCCTGGCCCAGACGATGATACTGCACCACTGTTGGTGCCTGCTTGCCCCCGGGGGCGCCTCCTTCAGCGCGCTTTACCCTGGGGGGACTTAGAAAAGCCCAACAGCTCCTGATCGACGCTCACCCATGCCCCGGGGGCACGAGCTATACCGCGTCTTCGACGAGCTCAGATTTTGAGTAGAAAGCAAGCCCGGTCGCAGCAGTGAGATCGTGCCCTCCTACCGGAAAGCGCTACCAGCGCCAGGGGCCCCTTAAATCGCTCACGAAGCACTAAGGTGGCCCTCAGATAAAGCACTGCCCTCAACGTACGGCCCAAAACAACAAAGCTGGAGTACTCCTGTGCTCTGGATATTTACAGGGGTCAGGGGCCACGGCACCCTGCCCCTGGAGACAGAAAAGTGGGAAGAGAATCACAGGGCTGGCAGGCCCCAGCAACAGGACAGCACAAGGGATGCAGATGGTTGCAGTTCCTCCTAGTGACCAGGCAGATCACAGGTCAGCACAGCAGCAGCAGTCCAAGGTGGGTCCTGGTGAGTCCATTCAGCAGTGTCCGGTGTCCAGTTTCAAGTAAGTCTCTTCAAGTCCCAAGAATGTCTAAATTGTGGGGGAAATTCCCCTGTACTTATACTCAGATTACAGTGTGTTTTAAAAGAGGAGGAGAGGGGCACAACCAGTTACAACTGGTTCTGGGAGTGCCCCCTTCTCTTCTCCAGTACAGGCTCTAAACATCAGTGAGGTGTAAACAACCCTATTGTGCGAGGCCAAAGCACAGCCTTTACAAATGCAGGTGTGGCCCGCCTCTCCCTTCTCTCAGCCCAGGAAGACTATTCAGCATGTACGCACCTGAGTCATAAACACAGAGAAATGTTCACTTTCTAGAAGTGGCATTTCTGTAAGGATAATAAAAAACCCACCTACACCAGTAAGCAGCATTTCTCACTACCATTACAATCATACCAAACATGCCTTCTCTACCCTTCATTAATCAGACGATACCCCTTACACATAAGGCAGGGCATTTCCAATGCAATCCTATGAGAAGGCAGCATTCACAGCAGTGAGAAACCAAATAGGCTGTTTGTCACTACCAGGACAGGCCACGCTACCTGGCACATGTCCTCCTTCTACATACATAGCACCCTTCCCATAGGGAAGGGTGCCAGGTCCCTGTGGCAGAAAACTGCGCACACAGGCCCTGCTCTAGCAGGCCTGAGACAGGTTTGAAGGCTACTTCAGTGGGTGGCGCAAGCAGCGCTGCAGGCCCACTAGTAGAATTGTATTTACAGGCCCTGGGCATAGGGATACCACTTTAGAAGGGACTTATAGGTAAATTAAATACGCCAATTAGGTATAGGCCAATCATACCAAGTTTATAAGGGAGAGCACATGCACTTTAGCACTGATTAGCAGTGAAAAAGTGCTCACAGTCATAACGTCCGCCAACAAGGGTCAGAAAAATAAGGAGCAAAAAGGCAAAAGGTTTGGGGAATGACCCTGTAAAAGGACCAGATCCAACATGACCCCCTACCAGCCTAAAGCCAGGGAGGACCAATCAATACCTTGATGGACTTCCCTGCTTGGGGCGATAGAACTGGGACCCTAGCCCCCAACTGCAGGGGCATGATCCAGTTCTACGCCAATCTGAACCCAGTTGGATCTCTCTGTCTATGCTCCCCAGACAATCTAAGTTAAGCCATCGAGGTGTTCTAGTTGTCTGTGGCTGGAGCCAGGTCCTAGGCCATCCCAGGGCCTCTGGTTTCCGAAACCTCTCTGAGTGGGGGGCGGGAGACCCAAGTGCATGGCATCCTCTCTACACTCTCTTTTCCACCAGTTCAGGAGTTACCTCCTGCCACTGGTCTTCTAGCCTAGGGACTGGTCCCATAGACTGAATAGGGGTCAGAGGAAAATCTTTCCTCCCCTGCCTCTCCTTCTAGGGTCCCGCACCCTTTGTGGAGGAGTGGTACCCCCAGAATCCAGAACTGCCAGGGCTCTGGTGTCAGTCGTCCTGATCAGCTCACCTACCAGCTCAGAGGAGCCCCTCTGTAACTGGTCTCCCAACCCAGGGTCTTTCCCCTCTGACTGAGCCGGGGCAAGGAAAGAGCCTTTCCTCCTCCTGCCCCTCCTTCTAGAGCTGGCACCCTCCCACCAGGAGTGATACCCCTAGAAGTATTGGTAGAGAGACTGGGGACAGCTGTCTCTACCTCCAGGTCAAGGGGCTGCCCATGACCTGGTTCTCCAACCTAGGGTCTGTACCCTTGGGCTGGACGTGAGTTAGGGGAGTGTCCTCCCTCTCCTTAAACCCTTCCCCTCAGAATTGGAATTCCTAGGGAACTAAACAGTAGGGATGCTGGGTACAGCAGTCTCTACTTCCAGATCTAGGGGGTTGCCCATGAGCTGGTTATCCAACCTAGGGACGGCACCCTAGGGCTAGACATGGGTTAGAGGAGAGTCCTCCCTCTCCCTCACACTCTTCAAAAGGAAGCATCCGCACCCTTCTTTGTGGGGTGGTGCTGCTGGTCTCCACAGCTAGTGGGATACTGGTTCCAGTTGTCCCTCCTACTCCTTCAGACACCAAGGGATCCCTTTCAGAGGATCGGCCTTTGGTCGCAACTAATTTCCCACCGTGGGGCCCCTTCTGGGACCTTCCAAGAAACGCCTAAGAGGACAGGTCCCTCTGGATCCTTCACTCTCCCCGCTCGGGATCTTGTCGGGGTTGGTTAAGTTCCTGACCTGGGGCCCCTTGTGGGTGCTGTCCAAAACTAGCATAAGAGGACAGGTCCCTCTAGATCCTGCACCCTTCCCGTCCAGGACTTGGCCTGGATTACCCAGAACCTTACCCACCCCTTGCCGGGGTCAACCTAAGACAGCCCTTAATGCCTGACCAGTTCCTTCAGCACTAAGCCAGAGATGGGCCTCCTTTACAAGTTCCCTGGGGTCAGAGAACTCACAGTGTGACAGGTGTTGGCGTAGCAATGAAAAACAGCAACGGAACATATGCTCCCTTATAATGAGATTGAACAGCCCTTCATAAGTGGTTGCTCTGCTACTCTCCACCCATCCTTCTAGTGCTTTGCAACAATTCCCCATGAAATCCTCCCAAGACTGGTGAGACCGCTTCTTGCTGCCTCTGAACCTCAACCTGTAGTCTTCAGGGGTGAGACCATACTTTTCTTTCAGGGCCTTTCTGATGTGGGGATACCCCTGCCTGTCACTCTCTTCTGGGTCCAGTAGGGCATACCTTTCCACCTCAGGAATATAGCTCTCTAGGACAGTTCCCCAATCCCACTCAGGGATCCCACGTGCAACTAGAGCTTCCTCATACTCCCGTGGCCACTGACGTATGTTGTCCCCCTCCTTGAACCCAGGCACCAAGTCTGTGGGTAGGTAAGGATTGTGCTTTACACTACAACCAATGCTGCCACCACTGGACTCCACCTGCAGTGCTGGTGAGTCTAGATCTGTCAGACTGCGCTCTAGAGCGAGTCTTTCCCTGCCAAAGGCCCTTTCAGCCTCTGCCATCCTCTCCTGAACTAAGGTCTTTTCTACCTCACCCTGTCTCTCTTCTACAGCCAGCTTGGCTAGCTGCAGCCTAAGGTCCCTCTCTTCCCGCCTATCTCTGAGCTTCTCAGGTGACAGGGAATGGGAGGTGGCACTGCTGCTAGGTAAGGACCCAGTAAGGGACTCCCTATTAATGGGGTCCTCTCTCTCTACTGGCATCCCTGGCCAGTCATCTTCTCCCTCAGTGTCTAACTCTCTGGGGTCACTGTCCCCCTGGGGTGTGGACTGGGGATCCTCCTTTTCAGAGTCCTCACCACTCTCATGGGTCTCTTCAGGGTCTCCCTCAGAACCATCCCCCCCTTGGGTCTCCTCTTCTGTTGCTTCCTCATGTGCCCACTCAAAATAATACAGGGCTCTCCCGAGGGCCATTATATTGGATTCTCCACACATAAAGGATATCCCTCTCTCCCTGCAGAATCCTTTCAACTCTTTAAGAGTGTAAAACCACAAGTCTTCTACGTCAAAGGTAGACTCCATTTTGATGAGAGCATAACACAGGGATAAAACAACCAGAGTCCAAAGTGTAAGTATACAACACAGGAGCAAAATTAAAATGACTGGTTTGAGAAAACAGGAGAATTATTTAAAAAAGAGAATTAGAACATGTAGTGGTCTAAGTGCAACTTTTGGTGCAACAATGAGTCACAATGGTATTGTGCAAGCGCAAGTCCTATCCTCACCGCTGACAACCAATGTTAGAAATGGGGTTTCTGGTTGGCTAGGGTATGCACCTAAGCCAGGCAGAACCCACTGTGGGAGGCTGGCCTGGCTTATAGTGTGTACCATGTGGTACTTACACCTTGTGCCAGGTCCAGTTATCCCTTATTAGTAGATCAGTAGTGTTCTAGCAGCTTGGGCTGATAGAGGTAGCTATAGCAGAGCAACTTAAGCTGAACTAGGAGACATGAAAGCTCCTACTATACCACTTATATCATATAGCACTATATCACAAGAAACACAATACTCAGATTTACTAAAAATAAAGGTACTTTGGCCCATATTTATACTTTTTGACGCTAAACTGCGCTAACGCAGTTTAGCGTCAAAAAGTTTTGCGCCGGCTAACGCCATTCTGAAGCGCCATGCGGGCGCCGTATTTATTGAATGGCGTTAGCCGGCGCAAGCAGACCGGCGCTGCCTGGTGTGCGCGAGAAAAACCACGTACACCAGGCAGCGCCGGCGTAGGGGGAAAATGGCGCATGGGCGTCTTAAAATGGGGCAAGTCAGGTTACGTCGAAAAAATCGTCGTAACCCGACTTGCGCCATTTATTTTCGACGCCCATCCCCCATCAACATGACTCCTATCATTGTAAAGATAGGAGTCATGCCCCCTTGCCCAATGGCCATGCCCAGGGGACTTCTGTCCCCTGGGCATGGTCATTGGGCATAGTGGCATGTAGGGGGGCACAAATCAGGCCCCCCTATGCCAAAAAAAATTATTTAAAAAAAATAAAAAAATACTTACCTGAATGTCCCTGGGGTGGGTCCCTCCAGCCTTGGGTGTCCTCCTGGGGTGGGCAAGGGTGGCAGGGGGGGTCCCTGGGGGCAGGGGAGGGCACTCTGGGCTCATTTTGAGCCCACTTGTCCCTTAACGCCATGCCTGACCCAGGCGTTAAAAAGCGGCGCAAATGCGCCGTTTTTAGCCACGCCCACTCCCGGGCGTCTCTTTTGCCCGGGAGTATAAATACCACGTAAAGGCCTGGGAGTCATTTTTTAGACGGGAACGCCTCCCTTGCATATCATTAACGCAAGGAAGGGGTTCACGCTAAAAAATGACGCACATTCCGGGAACTTTGGCGCTATTCGCCTCTAACGCCATAGTATAAATATGGCGTTAGTTGGCGTTAGTTTAGCGTCGAATTTGCGTCGAAAAAAACGACGCAAATTCGGCGCAAACGGAGTATAAATACGGCCCTTTATTTTAGTGGCAATATGCCAAAAGTATCTCAGAGGATATACTCCCTTTGGAGGTAAGTAAAATACACAAAATATACACACAAACCAAAATCAGGTAAGTGAACAGTTAGAAAAGCAGTGCAAACACAGTAGAACGCAATAGGATGCAATAGGAAACAATAGGCCTAGTGGCAACACAAACCATATACTCCAAAAGTGGAATGCGAACCACGAATGGACCCCAGGCCTAGTGTAGTGTGTAGAGGGTCACTGGGAGTGTAAGAAAACACTAAGGGTGTCCAAGATACCCCACCCCAAGACCCTGAAAAGTAGGAGTAAAGTTACCCTACTACCACAGAAAGACAGTAAAGTCAAGATAGGAGATTCTGCAACGACAACAACTGACTGCAAAGCACTGAAGATGGATTCCTGGACCTAAGGACCTACAAAGAAAGAGGACCAAGTCCAAGAGTCACGCAAGTGTCCAGGGGGGGCAGGAGCACCCATAACCCCAGATGAAGTTGCGAAAGGGCTGCCTTCGAGTGGAAGAAGCCAAAGATTCTGCAACAGAGAATCTCTCCTTTAGTCAGAAGATGTCCCACGGCATGCTGTAGGATGCAGAATTGTTTCCACGCAGAAAGATCACAAACAAGCCTTGCTAACTGCAAGAGTCACGATTGACGATAATGGGTGCTGCCCGGGTCCAGGAAGGACCAGGAGGTCGCCCCTAGGAGGATGCAACAGAGGGGGCGTGCTGCAACAGAGAGAGCCCACGCAGAAGCAGGCAGCACCCGCAGAAGCACTTGAACAGGCATTCTAGAAAACTGAGCACATTGGTCATCTCAACACAACAAAAGAGGGTCCCATGAAGCCAGTGGCCAACTCATTGAGTTGAACAATGCAGGACGAAGTGCTGGGGACCTGGGTTGTGCTGTGCATGAAGGAATCCTTGCAAAATGCACAAAAGCCCTAGCAGCTGCAGATCGGGCAGTACACAGGATTACTGTCTGGCGTGGGGAGTAAAGGACTTACCTCCACCAAATTTGGACAGAAGGACCACTGGACTGTCGGGGTCACTTGGACCCAGCTCTTGTGTTCGAGGGACCAAGCTCGTCAAGATGAGAGGGGACCCAGAGGACCGGTGAGGCAGAAGTTTGGTGCCTGCGTTAGCAGGGGGAAGATTCCGTCAACCCACGGGAGATTTCTTCTTGGCTTCCAGTACAGGGTGAAGGAAGACAGCCCTCAGAGCATGCACCACCAGGAAACAGTCGAGAAAGCCATCAGGATTAGGTGCTAAAATGTTGTTGGTAGTAGTCTTGCTACTTTGTTGCGGTTTTGCAGGCGTCCTGGAGCAGTCAGCAGTCGATCCTTGGCAGATGTTGAAGAGGGAAATGCAGAGGAACTCTGGTGAGCTCTTGCATTCGTTATCTGAAGAGAAACCCACAGACGAGACCCTAAATGGCCCTCAGAGGAGGCTTGGCTACCAAACCAGGTAAAAGCCTATCAGGAGGGGTCTCTGACGTCACCTGCTGGCACTGGCCACTCAGAGGTCTCCATTGTGCCCTCACACCTCTGCATTCAAGATGGCAGAGGTCTGGGACACACTGGAGGAGCTCTGGGCACCACCCCTGGGGTGTTGATAAACAGGGGAGTGGTCACTCCCCTTTCCTTTGTCCAGTTTCATGCCAGAGTAGGGCCTAGGGGATCCCGGAACCGGTGTAGATTAGCTTATGCAAGGAGGCACCATCTGTGCCCTTCAAAGCATTTCCAGAGCCTGGGGGTGGCTACTCCTCCCCAGCCCTTAACACCTATTTCCAAAGGGAGAGGGTGTAACACCCTCTCTCAGAGGAAATGCTTTGTTCTGCCTTCCTGGGACTGGGTTGCCCAGACCCCAGGTGGGCAGAAACCTGTCTGAGGGTTGGCAGCAGCGGTAGCTGCAGAGAAAAACTCAGAAAGCTAGTTTGGCAGTACCCGGGGTCCATGCTGGAGCCCCAGGGATGCAATGGATTGGCACCACAATACCAGATTTGGCTTGGGGGGACAATTCCATGATCTTAGACCTGTTACATGGCCATATTCGGAGTTACCATTGTGAAACTACATATAGGTATTGACCTATATGTAGTTCACACGTGTAATGGTGTTCCCGCACTCACAAAGTCCGGGGAAATTGCCCTGAACAATGTGAGGCCACCTTGGCTAGTGCCAGGGTGCCCTCACACTTAGTAACTTTGCACCTAACCTTCACCAAGCGAGGGTTAGACATGTAGGTGACTTATAAGTTACTTAAGTGCAGTGTAAAATGGCTGTGAAATAACATGGATGTTATTTCACTCAGGCTGCAGTGGCAGTCCTGTGTAAGAATTGTCTGACTTCCCAATGGGTTGCTAAAGAAATGCTGCAGCCCATAGGGATCTCCTGGAACCCCAAAACCCTGGGTACATAGGTACCATATACTAGGGAATTATAATGGTGTTCCAGTGTGCCAATTAGAATTGGTGAAAATGGTCACTAGCCGGCAGTGACAATTTTAAAAGCAGAGAGAGCGTAAACACTGTGGTTCTGGTTAGCAGAGCCTCAGTGATACAAGTAGGCACCACACAGGGAACACATATAGGCCACAAACTATGAGAACTGGGGTCCTGGCTAGCAGGATCCCAGTGACACAGGCAAAAACAAACTGACACACAAGTAAAAATGGAGGTAACATGCCATGCAAGATGGTACTTTCCTACACCCACCAACTCTAGTTAGGGCAAGGGAGTTACACGTCCAAGATAACCCCTGCTCACCCTCTTGGTCGCTTGGCACGAGCAATCAGGCCTAACCCGGAGGCAATGTGCAAAGCATTTGCACAACACACACAACACACATGACACAATATGTGCTCCACAAAGTAAACACAACACTGAGCTATGTAAAAATAAACTGTATTGCACAAAACATAATTAGACCAAACATTACATGTCAGTAATACCCTGCTACCTTAGCAGTTGTCGGATTGTTACCCAGATTACTAATACTCTCCAAGAATAAGCAGTAGTCACATTAGAACACGGAAGTACTCAGGATTCTTCAACATAAGCAGTAGTCAGGAATCACATAAAAGAAATAAATGCACTTATTGGGGTAATACCTTAAATTCCCATAAGAGGAACATTAGAAAGTATATGGCACATCATAAAATCCATAGGTTACATCCCAGGGCCTATAATGCCCCTAGCGGGAACATTAGAAAAGGGTAGGTAGTCTTTGGATAATACCTGTTGCAGTATGAAGGCACCCCCTGTGCACGGGGATCAAGGAGGGGGGACCCCGGCACGCACAACGGGGCCACGGGAAAATCCATAGGTTACATCCCAGGGCCTATAATGCCCCTAGCGGGAACATTAGAAAAGGGTAGGTAGTCTTTGGATAATACCTGTTGCAGTATGAAGGCACCCTCTGTGCATGGGGATTAAGGAGGGGGGACCCCGGCGCGCACAACGGGGGCCACGGGTTGATCCTGGGGGGAGAGGGGCGGTACGCAGCCACTCTGATTGTTGATGTCGGGACCCCTCTTAGGGCCCATGCCTAAACAGTGCCAACAAGGTCTGACTGACCCTCTGGTGGGGAGGTGGTGGCACTAAAAACAAATGCCCGAGGCCCCCCGTGTGTCCGGGAACCTAAGAAAGTGGCCGTGGGGAAAGGAACTCCCTTTCCGCCCCGTGCCCTGCAAGGCCGAAAGCAGCTGCCCTCATCCTTGGTGAGGCTGCTGGAAAAAAAGGGGGGAGAGGCCAACACCTCTCCCAACTAGAGTCGCTCTTCGGCAGAATGGGGCCTGAGGAAGCGGGGGCCTCCAAGGAGGCTCCCACCCCGCTTATACACCGCTGCACCCGATGCACGCCTTTCCTGGGCCATGACGGTGATACTGCACCACAATAGGTGCCTGCTTGTCCCCCGGGATGCCTCCTTCAACGCGTTTCACCCCAGGGGGACTTAAAAAAAACTAGCAGCTCCTGATCGGTGCTCATCTGTGCCCTGGGGACACCTGCTATAGCGCGCCTCCGACGCGCTCGGAGTTTGAGCAGAAAGCGAGCCTGGATCGCAGCGGTGAGATCGTGCACTCCTACCAGAAAGCACTACAAGCGCCAGGGGCCCCTTAAAGTGCTCACGAGGCGCCAGGGGGACTCTCAGATAAAGCGCTGCCCTCAGTGTATGGCCCAAAACAACGAAGCTGGAGCACTCCTCATGCTCTGGATAATTACAGGGGTCAGGGGCCATGGCACCCTGCCCCTGGAGACAGAAAAGTGGGAAGAGAATCACAGGGCTAGCAGGCCCCAACAACATGCCAGCACAAGGGATGCAGATGGTGGCAGTTCCTCCTAGTGACCAGGCAGGTCACAGGTCAGCACAGCAGCAGCAGTCCAAGGTGGGTCCTGGTGAGTCCATTCAGCAGCGTCCGACGTCCAGTTTCAAGTAAGTCTCTTCAAGTCCCAAGAATGTCTAAATTGTGGGGAAAATTCCCCTGTACTTAAACTCAGTTTACAGCGTGTTTTACAAGAGGGGAAGAGGGGGTTCCAACCAGTTACAACTGATTCTGGGAGTGCCCCCTTCTCTCCTCCAACACAGGCTCTAAAAATCATTGGGGGGTAAATGTCCCTATTGTGCGAGGCCAGGGCACAGCCTTTACAAATGCAGGTGTGCCCCGCCTCTCCCTTTTCTCAGACCAGGAAGACTATTCAGCATGTAGGTGCACCTCTGTGACAACTCCACCCTCCCTGTGTACAGGCTGTCTGAAATGAATGCACAAAGCCCAACTGTCACTATGCCCAGACGTGGATTGGAGTCAAGCTGCAAAACACCAGAGTCATAAACACAAATAAATGCTCACTTTCTAGAAGTGGCATTTCTGTAATGATAATTAAAAATCCAACTACACCAAAAAGCAGCATTTCTCACTACCATTACGACCATACCAAACATGCCCACGCTACCCCTCATAAATCAGACAATACCCCTTACACATCAGGCAGGGCATTTCCAATGTAATCCTATGAGAAGGCAGCACTCACAGCAGTGAGAAACCAAATAGGCTGTTTGTCACTACCAGGACAGGCCATGCTACCTGGCACATGCCCTGCCTTCTACATACATAGCCCTGTCCATAGGGCTAGCTAGGGCATACCTAAGGGGTGACTTACATGTGGTAAAAAGGGAGTTCTGGGCCCGGCAAGTAAATTTAGATGCCATGTCCCTGTGGCAGAAAACTGCGCACACAGGCCCTGCGCTAGCAGGCCTGATACAGGTTTGAAAGGCTACTTCATTGGGTGGCGCAAGCAGCGCTGCAGGCCCACTAGTAGAATTTAATTAACAGGCCTGGGGTATAGGGATACCACTTTAAAAGGGGCTTATAGGTAAACTAAGTATGTCAATTAGGAATAAGCCAATCATACCAAGTTTACAAGTGAGAGCACATGCACTTTAGCACTGATTAGCAGTGAAAAAGTGCTCAGAGTCATATCGTCAGCTGACAAGAGTCAGAAAAATAAGGAGGAAAAGGGCAAAATGTTTGGGGAATGACCCTGTAAAAGGGCCAGGTCCAACAGCTGCACATTATTACATTATAAAAGTATATTGAATGTGTCATAGTCTACTTATGCATTGCTCGTCATTATTTCTGCTTTGGCGGAAACAGTATGATCTCTGTGGTACGTCAATTTAATTGAAACCAACTGCCGAAGACAGAATGTCTGTCAGGCAGGCAACAAGGAACAAGGATTCATACTTTGGTGGACTTCAATTTGGGTATCACTTGCATCTGATAAAAAATAACTGATGGATGCTCAATGATTTGCGTCATATTTATATTAAAGATGGAGATTACAGTTTGATTGTCCAATAGTCTTCCAGATTTACTTGTTGATCTTCCTTAATGTTGATCATTTCTTGGGACCCTCTGTATCTGGCAATAGATAAGGAATGACCAACAGCTCCATCATACTTCTTTCTGAGGAAGTCAACTATATCCAACGGAGCTGTTTATGTCTCTTGTTTTCCTGAAACACAAGTATATAATAGTGTAGTAAGATGCTGAAGACATATCATAAGAAGAGAACAATATTTATTTAATGTCAAGGATGGCCCACGATGTGCCAATGGCAGTCAGCTTGTATCAACTGACTCTTACTGCTGTTATGTTTGTATACTTACAAGGGTGGCAGGGGACGGACGACATGCCCAGTGTTGCACTGTCCAGTATTCTAGTGGACAGTTGCTTTTGCACTGGAGCTGAGCAGACCTGTTTCCTGTATGCACAGAGATTGCTTATTAAACAACTTAACACATTTTACTGTTTGCCTCGTTATTGATTACCTGGAAAGGCAAACACTACAAACTGTCGACGAGGATGGTCAGAGCTCATCGATTTGGAATAACTCAACAATTTGCACTTGGAACAATTTACGTGGGAACTACGTGAATTGAACTTTCATGTGAGTGCTTTAAATCAGTGGCTACAAGTACTGGATTACAAAATGTGCAGGAATTATTGGTGAGCCTCATGGAAAAGGAAGGATTACCTTTAAAAATGACTGGCGTGGAGGGGGCATGCCGACTGGTAAATCGCCAGCATCAGCAGCATTAATTAAGTTACGAGGGAGATTCGCTTCACGTGTTTCCCCAAGCAACGTTGACAACCAGAGGAAGCACGCGCTGGCCGCATTATCGAATGGCACCGGAATTCCTAAAAGCAGCGGCAGTCTAGTACGCATCTCCCGAAGCAGCACCATTGATCAACAGCAGCACGTGCCGGCCGCATTATCAAGGGAAGGAGAAATTCTTTCAAGTGGGCTGTGTGTGCGCTACACAGAGTGGCAGTTCAGAACGGTAGTAGTGCACCAGGAGAGACATGCACCTCAGGAGTATTTGTATGTGGTGACAGAGTCACTGCATGTAGAAGCTCAAGTGTGTCACGTCAAGCAGCGTGCCCCCACGTTAGACACAATATTTAATTTTATCTTCACAGGAAAACTCACTGTGATCGGTAACAACTGTCTTAAAAAATTAACAAACATGAATTATTAAGCAAAGAGGAAACAGGTGAGGGTGCATATTTATTATTAAGTTATCCAATGAGAAAAATATTTTTTTTTATACACATAAAGAATATTTAATTGGGAATGGTACCATAATTACTACAGTAGTTTGACCACTGAGAGTTCCTTATTTAACTTCTACTATTGTGTAAACTTTGTACTGGTACTATGGCTCAGCCACATTTTACATTAAGTCCACCACATGCATTCTGGGTATCAGGGACAGAACCATCTATAAAATGGATGGACTTGAATGCCTAGTTTGTGAATTATGTTAGTGCCATTGATGAAGCAAATAAGATGTCAATAGAGCAATAGAGCACTCATTTGGTCCTGTTGGGTTGAAAACATATAATCGCATGCCAAAAGGCACTGCAAATGGAGACAATATTGTTTTCTTGGTGGCATTACTGGATCTAGATAATTATTTTACACTCAAAGAATGTATTGGCATTGCCAGATTTACATTTTTTCAATGTAAACAGAACAAAGGGCAATCTGTGGATGACTATCTTGTGGAGTTAAAAAAATAGCAATTGATTGCAAATTTGGAATTTTATAAGGGATCAGCTGGTCATACATGCCAACAATTCTGCCATCCAAGAAAGATTATGGATTAATGGTGATTTTCCACTTGAAGAAGTGCTAGCAATTGTTTGTAAAGCGGAAATGTCAGGAAAGTGTGCCACAGAACTGAAAGGACCTGATAAAGATCTGAAATGCGTTAATAAAGTGACAGCTCGCAAGGTGGTAGAGAAGGAGCATAAGGGCAGTGGCAACGAGAAATGGTTAAGTAAATACAAACAATGTTACCGTTGTGATAGCAAAGACCACCTTGCATACAGCAGGCATTGCCCTGCACTAAAGCAAAGGTGCAGCAACTGCAGTATGGTGGGCCACGTTGGAAAGGTGTGAACGAAAAGAAAATAGTGTAAAATGTATTTATGAAAATAGTAGCCTGAGTGAGAGTGATACTGAAGATGTAAGTAGTAAAAAGGAAAGCGTCAAAGTATTACAAGAGAAATGTATTCTGAATATAAACAACAGTACTACAAAAAACAAACCAGTTTGCAATATGACAGTAGGGGGAGTTCCCATAAAAATATATGCAGACTTGGGTTCATTGTTTACTATTATCAATGAGTTTTAGACCTGAAAGCATTAGGGTGGTCATCCCCCAACTTTTTGCCTTCCTTCCTCCATTTTTCTGACCCTAATTTTGCTGGTTTTAGGACTCTGCGCACTTTACCACTGCTGACCAGTGCTAAAGTGCGTAGACTCTCTCGTCTAACCATGGTAACATTGGTTCCTGCCCAATTGGCATATTTAATTTACCTGTAAGTCCCTAGTAAAGTACACTACATGTGCTCAGGGTCTGCAGATTAAATGCTACTAGTGGGTCAGCAGCATTGATTGTGCCACCCCCATTAGTAGCCCCTTAACCATGTCTCAGGCCTACCATTGCAAAGCCTGTGTGTGCAGTTTCACTGCCACTTCGACTTGGCATTTAAAACTACTTGCCAAGCCTTAAACACCACTTTCTCTACATGTAAGTCACCACTAAGGTATGCCCTAGGCAACCCATAGGGCAGGGAGGTATGTAGATAAAAGGCAGGACATGTACTTATGTGTTTTACATTTCCTATTAGGGAAACACTCACAAATTAGTTTTCCACTACAGTGAGACCTGCATTAGAGCTACCCTCATATACTTTTAAGTGGTAGACCCTGCTATGTTTGGTATGGCCAGAATAGTAATAGAAAATCCTGCTAACTGGTGAAATAGGTAGACTTAATATTACATTTTAGAATTGCAACTTTTAGAAAGTAGGCATTTCTGTCTACTTACTGCTATCTGTTCCATATAGCCTGTCTCTAATCCACACCTTGTCTGTGCTGGGTGACATCTCCCCTTGTGTATTCCACCCACACAGCCATAAACACAGGGCACTCCGTCACATTTGCATTAATCTGCATACTGAATTGATCTCCCTGGTCAGAAAGGGTGGAGGGGCTCTCTCTTACTCTTCAAAGGCCAGTGGCCTGCCCTCACACAAAGGACTGATAATGCCCCACAGGGATCCGGGCAGACAGAACTGGGCTTTAAAGGGAACATGTGCACTCTTTGAAGTTTCCCCCACTTAAAAGGCATTTTTGTGTATATATACTGGGTATTTGACCCCACAAAGTCAGACACTTCTGGATCTACACTTGGACTCTGTCAGTCTGTCAGAGGGACTGCCTGCCTGCCCAAAGGATACATCTGGACTGCTTTGCTGAGAAGGACTACTGCCCTGCTTGTTGCCCCATGCGTCGGAAAATCGCTGCAACGCCTGCAGAAATCGACGCAGCGCCTGCCTTGCGGCTGAAATTTTGTTGCGGCACCTACTGGATCAACTGATTCTTAAGGACTGATACTCTTTTAAACCTTTAAAAAGGGATATCTCAACTTATACATATTTGATTTTTGTTGTTTTGATCTTATTTTATTTTATTCAGATAAATATTATCTATTTTTCTAAACGTGTGTGGTGCATTTTTGTGGTGTTTTCACTGTTACTATATGGGTTACTGCACAGATACTTTACACATTGTCTTCTAAGTTAAGCCTGCCTGCTCTGTGCCAAGCTAGCAGAGGGTGAGCACAAGATATTTTGTATTGTGTTGTGACCTACCCTGACTAGGACTGTGGTCCCTACTTGAACAAGGGTGTATACCTCTGCCAACTAGAGACCACATTTCTAAGAATTGTTACCATCTGGCATTTATCCTGAAAGCTACATGGGTGAAAAGTTTGACATTCTGCAATTCAGATGATTGACATTCTCCTTCAAGGACAGAGATTTAAGGGGTAAAATATATGTGTCACGAAAGGGACCATCCACCTTTGTTTGGGTACATCAGGGAAATCTTTGCATTATCCTGAACCCTAAAGTTGTGGAAAAATTATTGGTAGTGGACAAAAGAAGCTCCATTGGGAATACTCTGGTGATCAAATTTCTAGAAGTATTCAGCAGATACTTGGGAAAGTTAAATGGGTTTCAGCATAAGATTGTTCTCAATAGTAATGCCACCTTCAAAGTTCCTGAGATAAGAATGGTCTAACTGATAGTAATGGATAAAGACTCAAAGGAATCAGCTAAACTAGTAGGAATGGATATAACAGAACCAATAGGGAGCTCAGGCTGGATTTCACCAGTGGTGGTGGCTCAGAAGAGTAATGGGAAGATCCATCGATGCGTGGACTCAAGCCATCTGAACAATAACATTGTAATTGATAAATGTTCTCTTCCTAAGATCACAGAAATTATGTCATCCCTAAAAGGAGCTACATGGTTCTCCATCATATCTCTCTGCTGCATACCATCAGATTTCCCTTACACCGGAATCCAGAAATGTCACTGCATTCATCACACCGTTTGGGTGTTTTCATTTCAAGTGAATACCATTTGGCTTGGCATCGGCAGCTGCTGTTTTTCAACGTTTAATGTATAGGTTATTTGAGAAGGAACAGGGAGTAATGTTTTTCCAAGATGATAATCTTATTTTTGGGGAGAGCAGAGAGAAGCATAATGAAAGACTGTACAAAGTTTTGAGTGTATTGCAAAGCAAAGAACTGACGGTGAAATTGAACAAATGCAAGTTTGCTGAGAGACGTGTGACATACTTGCGGCATGTGATCAGTTAGAACGGTATCAAGCCGAAACGCTCCTTGGTTGATGCTATCACACGAGCTCCAGCTCCAGCTAACAAAGATGAAGTAAAATCGTTCCTAAGAATGGCAGAAAATTGTGCCAGGTTTTTCCCTGATTTGGGGAATAATTAATATAATATCTGACAACTGCTGAAAAAGATTGAAAAATGTATGCAGTATTCCCAATGTGAAGCAGAGTTTTGCGGGATCAAGAATGACATGAAGAAAGAACTTGCATTAAGCTGCTTCGATCCTGGGTTAAATTGTATCTTAACAATTGATGCCAGCAACAAAGGTCTGGGGCAATCCTAGCACAACTAGATTCCATAGAAAAGGAAATCATTATTTTGTGTGCGTCCAGGTCACTGTCACCTACTGAAGAGAGGTACCCCTTATACGAAGGAGGCGCTTGCATGTGCTTGGGTATTAGAATATTTCTGTGCCTTTATTTCGGGCAAACCTGTTACCATCAGCTGTGGTCACAAGCTCCTAGTCAAATTACTATCTACAAAAGGGAGTGAATCGGCCTCTGCTAGGATTGCAAGATTATCTACGCAGATGAAGGACTACGTGTACCGTATTGTGTATGTTCCTGGGCAGAGATTATTGTAGGGCAGATTGTCTTTCTAGAACACCTTGTCAATTGTAGGAATGTTGATGATCCATGAAATGACTTTAAGATTGATTTAGTGCAAGGCTCTGGTAAACCAGCTGTTAAAAAATACATTTTTGAGATGAAACAGAAAGTAGTGGAAGACATGTATGAAGGGTGGCCCAAGAAGGAGCAAATGGTCAGAACTGTCTACAGATACGGAATTGGTCCTTAGAGGAAGCAAAACAGTATTTGTGATATGATCTTGGAACAGTGTCATGAGGGGCATTTCGGTGTGGTGAGGACTAAAGCTGTACTCACGAAAGTGTTTTGGTGGCCAAGAGTTGACAAGGCAGTGGAAAGGTTTGTGACAACTTGCAATGTATATTCTTCTGCTGATAAGTCTTTAGGTACATTAAGACCACCCATGAGTGAGTGTATAATTCTTAAATAACCATGGGAAAGCGTAGCAGTGGACTTTTTAGGGACAGCGGGGGATTTACATGAGTATGTAATTGTGAAGATAGACCTTTTTTCGAAATGGTCGGTGGTTGACATTATAGAGAGAGTGGACACCACAACAGTTTAAAAAAAATTATTATTATTGATTTTGCATCATGCACAAACATAACACATTAACAAAGTGCCAGAGAAATCGTAGTGCTTGCCAGCAGAGGTACATGGTTAAGAATGCATACATATGCTTGTAGGTTCAATACATCTAGTTTTTGACATTGTAATATTCAGTTGTCAATCCCGTTACTACAGTGTAGATGGTGTGGTCCCCTGTTTCCCCAATAAGTAATTTGTGACTATGGCCCTCATTCCAACATTGACGGGCGGCGGAGGCCGCCCGTCAATGTTGCGCGTCAGGAATACCGCTCCGCGGTCCAGAGACCGCGGAGGGTATTCCAAGTTTTCCCCTGGGCTGGCGGGCGGCCGCCGAAAGGCCGCCCGCCAGCCCAGGGGAAAACGACCTTCCCACCATGAAGCCGGCTCGTAATCGAGCCGGCGGAGTGGGAAGGTGCGACGGGTGCTACTGCACCCGTCGCGTATTTCACTGTCTGCTATGCAGACAGTGAAATACAAGCGGGGCCCTCTTACGGGGGCCCCTGCAGTGCCCATGCCATTGGCATGGGCACTGCAGGGGCCCCCTCTTACGGGGGCCCCGCGACTCCCCCTCCCGCCATCCGGTTCCCGGCGGGAGAACCGCCAGGAACTGGATGGCGGGAGGGGGAGCCGGAATCCCCAAGCCGGCGCAGCAAGCTGCGCCGGCTTGGAGGATTCCTTGGGGGCAGCGGGAAACCGGCGGGAGACCGCCGGTTTCCCTTCTCTGACCGCGGCTAAGCCGCCGCGGTCAGAATGCCCCGCGGGGCACCGCCGGCCTGTCAGCGGTGCCACCGCGTCCCGCGGCCCTGGCGGAAGTAATCCGCCAGGGTCGTAATGACCACCTATGTCTTTGGGACGGGACGCTATAGGCAGTTTCTCCGCATAGTCCTCTAGGACATTCCTGCAATGTGGTACATCTGTCAGCCACTTTGTGTGTGTAGGGTATGATTGTTTTTCCCAATGCATAGCCACTAGTCACTTGGCCGACAGTAATGTCACCACCACAAACCAATTTCAACGCGGCTGTAACGACTTCACCATACCCAGCAGACACATCTGGATTGTGCACTGCACTGAGTCCACTGACATGTCGTACAGGATATATACTACTTCCCTCCAGAACCCCTGTATACGGGGGCAATCCCAGGACAAATGTAAGAAGCCCGCCTCTGCCTGTCCGCAGTGGATGCAGTGTGCATCCCCCCCGGAGCCCATAACTGTGCAATCTCATGGGCATGTAATACATCTGGTGGCGGTACCTAAAATGAATAATAAGCAAGTTGCAGTTGGAGATAAGGCAACCAGTTGATGAGCAGCAAAAATTCTTATGTCGGGGTGTTGAGAGTCTGGACTTCCAGCGCTCTAATGTCATGTCATTTAGTGGGGAAGCATCGGTCTCTGTGGGCAAATACAGTTTGGTGACCGAACTTTGTTGATCAGGGCTAGTAAGATGGAGTGCACTCAATGACAGGGGTTCATCTGGAAATGCTGGAAATAGATATTTTGGCTTGCATAAGGCAATGATAATAGAAAGCCAAGAGCGGTGTGATGTTCTGTATGTGTTGCAAGTCTGGGGGACAAGAAGGTTCCTCCTGAGTAGAGGTTCCCCATTGTGACAATTCTTACTGATTTCAGCGGTGTCAATGCCTGGGTCTCTTGTGTAACGGATAGTGCCAGCTGATTCCCAAGTGGTAGTGCTGGGGTGTACAGGGGCAACCTGTTTGCTCTAGCTTCAAGCGCATGCCATAGCAGTACAACCATGTTGATTTCTGTGTGCAGTGTATCTTTAAGTGTGCATGGTAGTTTAAGACATAGTGCCATCCTCTGCCTTGACAGTTAAATGCGGCATATATTCATGGGGTCTGTACCAGAAATAAGCGTGCTGCACTTGTGCACACAGATATTAAATCTGTAAATCAGGTGCTGGAAAGCCGCCATTTTCATATGGTAGAGTCAAGAGTTGTCACCCAGTCGAGGCTGTCTACCAGCCCAAACTAACTTGATCAGTTGTGTTCTGAGAAGCTTGAAAAACCCGCTAGGAGGTTTGATGGGGATGTTGTTAATTAAGTAAAGAAAGTGGGGCAGCACAGTCATCTTTAGCACTGCCACTCTATCTGTGAACAACAACAGCACCTTAATCCATCGTTCTACTAGATACTCTAGCTTCAACAGCGCTGTGCTGTAGTTGGCCTGTATTACCACTTCTGGGTCCTTATGTATCCATATTCCCAAATATTTCATTGTGTCAGAGCACCACTCTAGCAGGTACTCCTAGAGAAATGGTAGCGTTCAAGGCGTCAGTGGAAATGGTAGCGTTCAAGGCGTCAGTTGCAGTATCAATGGCTTCTCCCAGTTGATACTGAGACCAGATGGACGCTCAAACCGTATGTATTCCCTTAGTATAGGTGCCATATGTGTGGAGGGGTTTCTGACGTAAACCACCATGTCATTGGCGTATAGCAATACCTACCCCGATCAGGCGATGGTGAAATCGAAGCGCCTCATCTGAGTGCCTCTGCCACATGATGATGCAGGCTAGGAGCTCTACCACCAGAGTGAACAGGAGCAGGGCTATGGGGCATTCCTGTCTCATCCCACGATGTACACTCACCGCCTCCGATGTGTATCCATTTACCTGGATCCACTCCGTTGGGCCGCTATTTAATAACTTGATCCATGTAAAGTATGAACCAGGTAGGCCCACACACTCCAATATGGTGAACATGTAGGGCCATTCAATGGAATCAAAGGCCTTGGTTGCATTTAGGAGTACCGCTGCTGCCTCCAGCTGTGATTTTAGGCTCTGCAGCAGAGCAAAGAGCATGCATAAGTTATGTGTGGTGGAACGATTTTGAATGAAGCCAGATTGATCAGGGAGCACAGGATTTGGCATGAGTGGCTTCAGGCTATTTGCCAAGATCTCTGGTAACGTTGTTGTTTATTGATGACAAGGAGCGATATGACCCACATTGATCGGTTCTTTGTCTTTTTTTAATAGGATGACAATGAGGGCCTACCGCAAGGTTGTCAAGAGTTCTTTCTTTGCGTAGGCTTCAGTGAACAGGTCGTGGAAGTCGGGGGCCACCTGTGCAGCATATGCCTTGAACCATTCACCAGTCAGGCCTTCTTTGCCTGGTGCTTTTCCATTTGGAAGCTCGTGTATCACATACCGCACCTCCTCTAACTCGAGGTGTCTTGAGAGATACTTACGCTGCTCAGTAGATAGTCATGCCTAGGCCACATACTCCAGGCAGCCCCTATACCACACGGGTTTCCTGTCTCCCAAGAGGCATATAGAGCACCATAGTAGTTTGAGAAGACCCACAGGGTCCCGTCTGCATCCCATCAGTCCCTGCTGGCTTCGTCTTTTATCTTAGTTACTTGTTGGGTGTTCCTTGCCGGGTCTATTTTGGCAACCAAAGATCTTCCCAGGAGACCACCATCCCCATATGTCCGAGCCACATGGCGGCGAGATATGTGATGCAGTCCTCTATTGGCCAATTCCTGATATTCACTGATATGTTTTCCTTTTGCGCACCAGCACTGCAGGGTTTCCTGTGCTCTGGTACTCCTGGTCTAGCTGCTGGATGACTTGCTCCACCTTACTCAGTTGAGTACAGATATCTCTAAGGATCCCCACTTTCGTACTAATGCAGACGCCTCTTATGGTAGCCTTGAACGCCTCCCAGAGGGTGCCAGCCTCATCAACTGAATCTTTGTTGAGGTCAAAATAATCGCATAGGGCTTAGCCAATAGTGTCTCTGTAAGTCTGACCTAGCAGAGCCGTGCCCTGAAAGCACCAGGTGAAAGGCCTGAAAGGGAGCTTGGGAATAGTAATGTCCAGTCTAACTGGCTTGTGATCCGACGGCGTCCGTGGCATATGCTGAATGTTTGTAACCCCTGTGCTCACTCCTTCCGATACCAACCAGTAATCCAAACGGGCCCAACTAGCATGCGCAGTGGACGCAAATGTGCCCTCTTGCACCCCAACATTTCAAAGCCTCCAGATATCTACCACATTGAACTCCTCCATACCTGGCGGAGTGCCGGACATGAATAGGCATCTCTGTTGACCTGTCTTGCCTTACATTAAAGTTTGTATTTAAGTCACCTCCCCATAGGATCTCAGTGTAGAATGCAGGGTCATCCACATTCGGACTGTAAACAAATACCAGCGTAACCAGGGTTCCTCCCAATGTTCCCTATAGACATACCGGCCCTGGTCATCTACTATAGTGTGGGTGTTAGAAATGGGGTCTTTGGTTGGCAGTCAGGCTACCCACTGTCCAAGCAAGGACCCTCACTCTAGTCAGGGTAAGTCACACACAATCCAAAATATCCTGTGCCCACCCTCTGGTAGCTTGGCACTGAGCAGTCAGGCTTAACTTAGAAGGCAATGTGTAATGTATTTGTGCAATAAATCGTACAAAAACACCATATAGTGCCACAAAAATACACCACAGTGTTTAGAAAAATATATAATATTTATCCGGATATTTGCAGGTCAAAACGATAAAAGATGCAATAAGAAATTGTAGAGATATCACTGGAAAGTGATATAAAGTGTCTTAAGTCTTTTAAAAAGCAAACAAAGGTGGTCATTCTGACCTCGGCGGTAAAAGGCGCCTACCGCCGGTCAGAAATCCTCCATAATCCCGCCGCGGTCGCGGAAACCCGCCACGGTCATTCTGACCCGCAGAAGGCAAACCTCCGAAAATCCGACCGCCACAACAGACCGCCAGACCAGCGGTCGGCGGAAAGGTGGAGGTGACCAAACCTCCACCGCCACGCCAACAGAAATACGCCCATGCCATTACGACCCACGAATCCACGCGGCGGTCATTCAAACGCGGTATTCCATTGGCGGGACACACCGGCGCGGTCAGAATACACACAAACGAACAAAACTCAGCCACATTGGACGATTTGAATCCCACACACCTGATACACATACACACACCACTCCCACACACACAATACAATATAAAACACCCACCCACATCACCCACAAACCCCTACGCTTAAAAATTCGTAAAGAAGACAAGAGCGAGACACCAGCATCCAAAACATAACAGCCACAGCCACTCAACACCATCACCCACACACTATCCACACACAAAACAACACACACCACCACACTCAACTCACTTAAATACACATACTCCACCCCACACATCATACACACCACCCCATGGCACCCCAAAGACAACCCCGCTTCACAGACGAAGAACTCAGGGTCATGGTGGAGGAAATCGTTCGGGTAGAGCCCCAGCTGTTCGGCACACAGATACAATACACCAGCATTGCCCGGAGGACGGAGCTATGGCAGAGGATTGTCGACAGGGTGAACGCAGTGGGACAGCACCCCAGAAATCGGGAAGACATCAGGAAGCGATGGAACGACCTACGGGGGAAGGTGCGTTCCATGGTATCCAGGCACAACATCGCCGTGCAGAAGACTGGCGGAGGACCCCCACCTCAACCCCCACAATTCACATCATGGGAGGAGGAAGTCTTGAACATCCTGCATCCTGACGGCCTCGCAGGAGTCGGCGGAGGAATGGATACTGGTAAGTTGAAGCTTCAATACTGCTTCCCCCCCACCTGCATGCCAAATCAGACCCCAACCCTCACCCCCATCCTCGAACCCCACCCTCACCCCCACCCCCATCCTCACCCCCACCCTCACCCCCACCACCATCCTCACCCCCACCACCATCCTCACCCCCACCACCATCCTCACCCCCACCCCCAGCACACCTATTCCCCGCCAATGTCTCACCATCACAACCCACACATCCCAAAACCTAGGCCTGCATGCGTCCACTAAGCATGGACACCCATCACCAAAGCATGCCCAATGCATATACACATCCCCCCCACAAGCCACCCTCACCAAAGCCCCCACACACGAATGCCAGCACTTGGGGACACGAGAACCCACAGATACACCCATATGCCACACATTTAAGCTATAACCATACCTCTATATCCCTGCAGGACCCGACCGTCAACACACCGCGGCGGAGGGGCCAGAATTATCCACACCCCCCACCCAAGAGGCCGTCAGCGATGACAGCAGCTCTGTCGACCTGGACACCGATGACCAGCCCGGACCATCGGGGACCTCTGGACAGTCGGTTCCCCTCACACAGGCCCAGGCCACTACAGACCCAAACCCCTCTGGGAACACCAGCACAGCTCCCACCCAGCGGGCCCATGCCTCTGTCTCCAGGGCGCGTCAATCTGCGGTGTGTCTACCACTACAGGGCACCCAGGATAACCCACCACCCCAACAACAACAGGGACCTGGTGGCAGTGGTAGTGGGCACACCGGCCAGGGGGCAGAGGCCCAGGGAAACAGGGCAACTCGGCGGGCAGCTGTGCGACAGGGGGGGGAGGAGAGGCCCAGGGAACCCACTCTCCACGAGGTCCTCACCACCATCATGGGAGCATACAACCGCTCCCAGGAGACGATGGCGACGGTACTGGCCCGGTTCCAGGAGATCCAGGTGCTGCAGGAGGAACACTATCGGGGGTACAGGGAGGACATCAGAGCCATCAACACCACCCTGGTTACCATGGTAGGGCTGCTGCAGGACCTCGTAAACAGCAGGGCGGACACTGAACAACACCCAAGGGCCCCTGCCACTAGCCTGGACCAAGAACAGCCATCCACCTCCGCCGGCGCTAGTGGACAGGAGGCCCCCTGTAGTGCTTTCCTCTTATTTAGTTTCTAAGCACTAACATAACACAACAGAAATGCACTTCTGAGGTCAAAGAAGACTTTTATTGTTATTTTATTCTTCCCCAACCACAATGTTTATGAATGAATGACGAATTAGTAGCTTTCAAGTCCGCGTTAATCAAACAAAATATATCAGTTTGCAATATACACAGCAGGTTATATTTATAAGATATTGAATGCAAAGCAAAACAAATACTTCACCGTGTAGGAACTATTTACAGCTACATCTTTCTAAGGTCTGCAAGCTGATGACCCCTGTCAGCCGCGAGAAAGAGTGTCATCTACCCACACGGGATGCTGGCAGCTGGCGCCAAGCTCCAGCACGAGGTCCGGCAGATTCGAATCTGACCCTCTGCAGCCTGTTACATTCGTTACAAAGGTGTGCCCCCTCCCCTCAGACCTGGGAAACTGAGCAAGCCTTTTGGAGACTGGCCAGGTCTCCAAGACTACTCCTGTTCCCAAGCTCAAGGGAAGAGAAACGACGCCCATGTACTCTCTCTTATCAGGTCTAGTCTACTGTGAGAGCAAAACATCTTGGTTCTCTGGTGCAAAAACACAGCTTGGAAAAATACAGAACTCCACGTTAAAGGCAATGGGCAGCTAACCTAAATATCAAATGCAATGTCATGTTAAAGGCAATAGGCAGCTAACCTAAATATCAAATGCAATGTCTAGTGTCATGTCAAAGCCAATAGGCATCCAAGCTGAATACAAAATACAATGTCTTATATCATGTCAAAGCCCATAGGCAGCTGAGCTGAATACAAAATGCAATGTATAATATCATGTCAAAGCCAAAAGGCAGCGGAGCTGAATACAAAATGCAATATATAATATCATGTCAAAGCCCATAGGCAGAATATCTAATAGCATGTCAAAGTCAATAGGCAGCTAAATTGAATACATCATGTCAAAGTCAATAGGCATGCAATGTCAAAGCCAATAGGCGGCTAGACTGGATACAGCATGTCAAAGCCAATAGGCAGAATACAGAATGTAATGGCTAATGCAATGTCAAAGCCCATAGGCGGCTAAACTGAATACAGAAAGCAATGGCTAATGCCATGTCAAAGCCAATAGGCACAATACAGAATGTAATGACTAATGCAATGTCAAAGCCCATAGGCGGCTAAACTGAACAAAACATACCATGTGCTACTGGTGAACATTGAGCAACTAATATGCGCAGTGGTGAAACACAAAGTCATTGGTCAAAACAAAACTCCATCAAATAGCAGGACATTCCGCCCTTTGACCAATGAATTTTTGTTTCACATATCTCATATTTCAAACAAACAAAAAAAAAACATTATCAGCAAATCAAATTTCAATGATCAAAGCAATCCCTGTAAAGCAATAGAAGTGAATTAACACATTGATCTCATAACCTTTCACATCAGATACATCTACATAGAAAAGACTGGGCAATTTTTTTTTTTTTTTCTCTGAATGAGTCTCTAATTCAACAGTGTTAGCAATTTGATGTGGCATGAGTTCTGCTCATGTAAAGAGGCACGGTCCACCTGAAAGGTTTTCTGGAAGGTAAGCAAAAGTCAGAGTTCCATACGAGAGGGGAAAAAAAAAAAACACAGCAAACAAGTTGAACTTGAACTGAAGGCGCAGTTTGCGCAAAATGGATCCATGGTGCTGGCACTTTACTCAGCCAGGTTCAGGTTGGGGATTCGGTCCCTTCCCCGACCCCACACGCACACACCGGAAGGGGGACCACACAGCGCACTCAGGGACAGTGGCGAAACGTGGTAGGATCTGCAAAAGAAACAAGTATGACTTTTCTTGCAAATAACATTTTTCATTTAAACTGCACCCTTCCTCTTTCTTTCCCTGTTTTATAATCAGCAGGACGTTTTTGAGGCCCTTTGTTATATTTTCTGCAGGTTCTGGAGGATCACTTGGGGCTTCAGCCCACACATCAGCACTGAGGTTTTTATCTGCTGCGCCACAGCTCCCCTTTTCTTGCACTGTCAGAAGGGCTGGGGCAGACTCATTCTTTACCAAACCTCCATTCACTGCACTTTTGTCAATTTGGGCCATTCTGTCTCCAATTTGTATGAATGAATCAGATTCTTTTCTAGGTATCAGCATAATTTCGATTTTTCCTTGGTAATTTGCAGCAATCACTCTCCCTAAAACCTGATCAATTTGCCATTTCTGTTCTGGTAACTTTCCTCTCCCCAACTGCTCTGTGACTGCTTGCATGACAGATTGCTTTTGTGCGTGCTGCACAGTTTTTATCAAATCTAGGGGAATGGGCATCTCTCTCATCTCTGCCCACCTGTAAGTGGCCTTTTCACATTTCTGGGGCACCCACATAGCCATCCCCACTAAGGCAGAATTCTGGGTGAACACTTCTCTCTCTGCATTTTTCTCATTAACATCTGCAAGGTAATTGAACCAGTTAGGTGCTAAAACATTATCAAAGAACCAAAAATCAGCATAAAAATGACACATCTCACGTAGCTCTTGCTTTAAAATCTGACACACATTATACAACGCTGTTCCTTCTACGGTGCCAGAAAACAACATTTCAGTCAATGAATCATCAATAAAACAAACATGCTTTTTATCTTCAGTAGACACGAATTCAAATGGTGCACACAATTTCATTGGTAACTCTTTTATCTGTGGTACTCTAGCCCTGTCTTGCAAGTACCAGATCCATTGTATGATTCTAGCTAGGGGCACTATTTTCTTCCCTTGTTCATGATTTAAATGTACATAAGTATTTCCTTCTTGCACTGCGCAGAAACCTAAAATCTGCATTATTTCATTTGCCAAATCACAAGCGCGCAGCTGCATATTATTTTTCACAGTGACCATGTACAAAAGTGTTAGGATTTCTCTCAAATGAGGGCTATTCTTTTTCCAAAAATCAAACAAACTAATGAAACTCGGTGTCTCTTTCTCTAAAATCTTTCCTTTTACTTGGGCATTTTGCAACGGTAACTCGTAATCAGTTAAGGAATGCATTTTATCTGCCAAAAACCCTGGCTCACACGGAAACTCAGTGCAGCTCGGAGCTGTCTTAACCCCCTCATTACTGGAATGGGACAAGAAAGATTCTTCAAAAACAGCCCTTTTATAACTTTCAGTCTTATTTTGAATTATTGTATCCTGGCTAATTTGCTCACGTAAATTCCTATTTTCATGTTCCAACTTCCTACATTTCTCCTGCATTTCTCTGTAAGCAGATAAAGGTATCCAGACCTTTCTGTCATCATTACTTCCAAAAGACACGTTTTCTACATATATACAACGGGAATTATTTCTCAAAACATTATCAGGCCTTTTAGCTACACATGCATTTTCTTCTGTAATTCCCCAAACAGAAAACAATTCACAGTTTTTCTTAGCACCATCAGGCAGTTCATCAACACATGTATTCTCAGACATGGTCTGCCGTGCTACTGTGATTCCCCAAACAGAAAACAATTTCTGTAATTCTCCAAACAACAAAAAAAACAATTACACTTTTAAAGTGTGCACTTAGAAATCTACTAACTCGTCAAACCCTTTAATCACCTCTTAATGACCGACCCCACTTCTGGTACCAATTGTAGTGCTTTCCTCTTATTTAGTTTCTAAGCACTAACATAACACAACAGAAATGCACTTCTGAGGTCAAAGAAGACTTTTATTGTTATTTTATTCTTCCCCAACCACAATGTTTATGAATGAATGACGAATTAGTAGCTTTCAAGTCCGCGTTAATCAAACAAAATATATCAGTTTGCAATATACACAGCAGGTTATATTTATAAGATATTGAATGCAAAGCAAAACAAATACTTCACCGTGTAGGAACTATTTACAGCTACATCTTTCTAAGGTCTGCAAGCTGATGACCCCTGTCAGCCGCGAGAAAGAGTGTCATCTACCCACACGGGATGCTGGCAGCTGGCGCCAAGCTCCAGCACGAGGTCCGGCAGATTCGAATCTGACCCTCTGCAGCCTGTTACATTCGTTACAAAGGTGTGCCCCCTCCCCTCAGACCTGGGAAACTGAGCAAGCCTTTTGGAGACTGGCCAGGTCTCCAAGACTACTCCTGTTCCCAAGCTCAAGGGAAGAGAAACGACGCCCATGTACTCTCTCTTATCAGGTCTAGTCTACTGTGAGAGCAAAACATCTTGGTTCTCTGGTGCAAAAACACAGCTTGGAAAAATACAGAACTCCACGTTAAAGGCAATGGGCAGCTAACCTAAATATCAAATGCAATGTCATGTTAAAGGCAATAGGCAGCTAACCTAAATATCAAATGCAATGTCTAGTGTCATGTCAAAGCCAATAGGCATCCAAGCTGAATACAAAATACAATGTCTTATATCATGTCAAAGCCCATAGGCAGCTGAGCTGAATACAAAATGCAATGTATAATATCATGTCAAAGCCAAAAGGCAGCGGAGCTGAATTCAAAATGCAATATATAATATCATGTCAAAGCCCATAGGCAGAATATCTAATAGCATGTCAAAGTCAATAGGCAGCTAAATTGAATACATCATGTCAAAGTCAATAGGCATGCAATGTCAAAGCCAATAGGCGGCTAGACTGGATACAGCATGTCAAAGCCAATAGGCAGAATACAGAATGTAATGGCTAATGCAATGTCAAAGCCCATAGGCGGCTAAACTGAATACAGAAAGCAATGGCTAATGCCATGTCAAAGCCAATAGGCACAATACAGAATGTAATGACTAATGCAATGTCAAAGCCCATAGGCGGCTAAACTGAACAAAACATACCATGTGCTACTGGTGAACATTGAGCAACTAATATGCGCAGTGGTGAAACACAAAGTCATTGGTCAAAACAAAACTCCATCAAATAGCAGGACACCCCCGCACAGCAGCAGCCCACCAGACCCCCACCTCCTGCAGGAGAAGAACCACCCCGCAGAGGGCCCTGAGATCTCGCAAGAAGACAGAGTAGGATGTCAAGACCCCCGCCAGCAAAGGATACCACCTGATGTCATCCCACTGTCCCACATTGTCACCCTGTCCATCCTTGAAGTGCCCATGCTACATCTCTCCACAGGCCTCTGGACAATGCACCTGTGTGACTGTTACTCTGGACTCTGCCATGGACATTCCTTCACCATAGCCCCCACCCACTTGAAACCACCCATCCCATTTTGAGCACTTCAATAAACACCTATTTTGCACCAAAATATCCGGAGTCTGGCTGTGATTTCAATAGATTGTAATTGACATGACAGTGCAAATATGTCCTTGTACATGGTGAAGTCAACAAACAGCTGCCACAAAGCTGTAGTCCATGGGGAAACGAAGCACAGGACTCGTAGTGGGGACCCCAGATCTGAAATAGGGAGGGAAAAGCCAAAACTCAGTCATCATACACTGGGGCAAATAGACAGGCAGCAGAGATGCTGCAGAGTAGTTAACATTTACTAAATTATCTTTGAAATGTTACCTGTGTCCTATTGGAAGTACTGTTCAATGATTCTGTCCCTGTTGTCTGTTTCAGCCCCGTCGTCTTCCTCCTCGTCACTCTCCTCAGGTTCCACCGCTGCCACAACACCACCGTCTCGACCATCCTCCTGCAGGAAAGGCACCTGGCGGCGCAAAGCCAGGTTGTGAAGCATGCAGCAGGCCACGATGATGTGACACACCTTCTTAGGTGAGTACATTAGGGATCCACCGGTCATATGCAGGCACCTAAACCTGGCCTTTAGGAGGCCAAAGGTGCGTTCGAATCACCCTCCTAGTACGCCCATGGGCCTCATTGTACCGTTCCTCTGCCCTGGTCCGGGGATTCCTTACTGGGGTCAGTAGCCTCGACAGGTTGGGGTACCCAGAGTCCCCCACTAGCCATACACGGTGTCTCTGTAGCTGTTCCATCACGTAAGGATGCTGCTATTCCTGAGGATGTAGGCGTCATGCACTGACCCTGGGAATTTGGCATTTACATGCGAGATGTACTGGTCAGCCAAACACCCCACCTGGATGTTCATTGAATGGTAATTTATTTCTGTTCCTGTACACCTGCTCCCTGTCTCTTGGGGGAACCAAAGCCACATGGGTCCCATCAATGGCACCAATTACGTTGGGAATATGTCCAAGGGCGTAGAAATCACCCTTCACTGTAGCCAATTCGCCCACCTCAGGGAAAATGATGTAGTTCCTCACGGATTTCATCAGGGCAGACAACACTCTGGATAACACCTTCGAAAACATGGGCTGAGACATTCCGGAAGCAATTCCCACGGTTGTCTGAAATGACCCACTTGCCAAGAAATGTAGTACTGACATGACCTGCACCAGAGGGGGAATCCCTGTGGGTTGGCGGATGGGGGACATCAGGTCGGGCTCCAGCTGGGCACACAGTTCATGGATAGTGGCACGGTTAAGACGGTAGGTCAGGATAATGTGGCGTTCTTCCATTGTCGACAGGTCCACCAGCGGTCGGTACACGGGAGGATTCATCCGTCTCCTCGCCCAACCCAGCGGACGGTGCCTAGGAAGGACAACATGGAGCACACAGTCAAGCAACCCACAGGTACGTACTCACAGCTAGCACAGTATACGATTCTCGATGCAGTGAATGGCGTGTCTGAGTGGCTATGCAAGGCCTAGGCCTGTGTGACGCAGTTGAAATTGAGCCATGTGGGCCCTGGAAATGGCGGCTGCCTGACCTGTGAAGTGTGACAATGGGATGTGAGGTCAATGCGCTGGCGTGGCACACCGCGGCGGGCGGCGGGCGAAGACCGCGGCGCGAAGCCGCATTGGTTAACATTGAAGCCTATGGGTTTCAGGAGCCAATGGCGAAGGGCGCCGGCGGTGGCGGGACGCACCGCCGCGGTACGCACCGCCGCGGACGTGACCGCCATTTTCTATCTACTTATCCACTTGCGACTTGAACTTTCACAGGAGAGGACCTATACTGCAAGTGTTGCTGTGACCTCGGTCTGGAAGGGACAATGGCTGCTGCGACTGGGGAAAGGGCCCCTGCCTTCACTGGAGAGGAGTTGGAGAAACTTGTGGATGGGGTCCTCCCCCAGTATGCGCTACTCTACGGTCCTCCAGACCAACAAGTGAGTTTAATTCAATATGGATTTGGGGCCACTGGCTGGCTTGGGGGCCTGGCGGGGGGATGGGGGGCATGTTGGGGCTGGCGGGGGCCTGGCGGGGGGCCTGGCGGGGATGGGGGGCATGTTGGGCATGGCGGGGGGCATGGCGGGGGATGGGGGGCATGTTGGGCATGGCGGGGGGCCTGGCAGGGATGGGGGGCATGTTGGGCATGGCGGGGGGCATGGCGGGGGGCCTGGCGGGGATGGGGGGCATGTTGGGCATGGCGGGGGGCATGGCGGGGGGCCTGGCGGGGATGGGGGGCATGTTGGGCATGGCGGGGGGCCTGGCGGGGATGGGGGGCATGTTGGGCATGGCGGGGGGCCTGGCGGGGGATGGGGGGCATGTTGGGCCTGGCAGGGGGCATGGCGGGGGGCCCTGGCGGGGATGGGGGGCATGTTGGGCCTGGCGGGGGGCATGGCGGGGATGGGGGGCATGGCGGGGGGGCATGGCGGGGGGCATGGCGGGGGGCCTGGCGGGGATGGGGGGCATGGCGGGGGGCATGGCGGGGATGGGGGGCATGGCGGGGGCATGGCGGGGGGCCTGGCGGGGATGGGGGGCATGTTGGGCATGGCGGGGGGCCTGGCGGGGATGGGGGGCATGTTGGGCCTGGCAGGGGCATGGCGGGGGGCCTGGCGGGGATGGGGGGCATGTTGGTCCTGGCGGGGGGGCATGGCGGGGATGGGGGGCATGGCGGGGGGCCTGGCGGGGATGGGAGGCAGGGCGGGGGGCATGGCGGGGATGGGGGGCATGGCGGGGGGCATGGCGGGGGGGCCTGGCGGGGATGGGGGGCGTTGGGCCACTGGAAAGGAAAATGCTGACAAACTTGAACGTGGTATTTCTCCCTCCCTGTACGTGTCACATAGGTCCGCGCCCATGAGAAGATCGGGATTTGGCGTGCCATCGCCAAGGAAGTCCGGGCCCTGGGGGTCCACCATCGACGGGGCACCCACTGCCGCAAGAGGTGGGAGGACATCCGCCGCGGGACCAAGAAGACCGCCGAGTCTCTGCTGGGGATGGCCTCCCAACGTAGGCGGGGTGCCTGCCGTCAACTGAGCCCCCTGATGTTCCGGATCCTGGCGGTGGCCTACCCTGAATTGGATGGGCGCGTGAGGGCAGCACAGCAGACACAAGGGGGTGAGTACAAGCATTATCTACTCTGTTGTCGCGCAGTGGAGGTGTCTGGGTGGGGGAGGAGGGCTGGGGGTCCCCCTAGGCCAGGGCGATATCTGTAGGCTGGGCACCCCCGTAAGCCCCTGTGTCCCCAGCCACCACCCTCAGTAGTTTGTCAGTACAGCCATCCCTGGGCCGTGTCATCCATGGGTGCAGTTGTCAACTCTAGGCGTGTAGGGCATGTTCCACGGAATGCGTAGCGTACCCCAAGTGCGCAACTTAGTGCAGGGGGCATCTGTGTCTGTCATGTCCGCTAACTGTACCGGAGATCCATGTACTCAATATCCCTTTATTTCTCTCTCCCCCCCCTTTTTGTTTGCCTTTCTGTGCTTGTGTGCATCAGCATCATCAGGCGGAGGAGAAGTGGCATCGGGGCAGGAGGGAGCTGCATCTCACATGGCCCAGGAGGGCCATGCCACAGAGTCAGACTGGACCAGTGAGACGGAGGGCGAGGGGAGCTCCACGACGGGGACGACTGGAGCCTGCAGCGACACGGACACGTCCTCGGAAGGGGGCTCCCTTGCGGGGGTGGCACCATCCGTGCCCCCCGCCATTACAGGTACAGCCGCCACCCAGCGCACCATCTCCGCCCTCCCAGCAGCCCCTCAGCGTTCGCCCCGTGCCCGCTCTGCCAGGAAGCCGGGCATCTCCTTCGCCCCAGGCACCTCAGGCCCTGCCCCTGTTACCCCCGCTGCCCTCAGTGAGGAGGTCATTGACCTCCTCCGAACGCTCATTGTTGGGCAGACTACCCTTTTGAATGCCATCCAGGGGGTGGAGAGGGAGGTTCATCGCAGCAATGCGTACCTGGAGGGCATTCATTCGGGTCAGGCTGCCCATCAGCGATCGTTCCAGGCTCTGGCCTCAGCACTGACGGCAGCCATTGTCCCTGTCTCCTGCCTGCCTCTGCTAACTCCCTCCTCCCAGTCTCCTGTTCCTCTGCCTGTCCCACCCACACCATCAGACCAGCCTGCACACACCTCAACACCCAAGAGAAGCTCATCCAAACATAAGCACCACAGATCACGCAGACATTCACACACGCAACATTCCGATGCAGACATGCCAACAGTCACTACCACCTCTGTGACCCCCACCTCCTCGTCTCCCTCCTCCCTCCCTGTGACGTCTACACTCACACCTCCATTCACCTCACCATCAGCCAGTGTTTCCATCACCAGCACACCCTCCACTCCAGTCCGCACACGTGCAGTCACCACCCCCACTGCCATTTACACGTCCCCTGTGTCCTCTCCCACTGTGTCTGTCACCCCCTCTTCCACACCACACAAACGCAGCCACCCACCCACCCAACAGCCATCCACCTCACGACAGCCTATCCCTCCTGCACCTGCACCCAAAGACAGCAAACGTGACTCACCTACAACCACATCCTCTCCCTCCACTCCCATTCCCACTGTACCTACCACTCTCCATTGTCCCAAGAAGCTCTTCCTCGCCACTACTAACTTCTTTCCTGACCCTGAGCCCCCCCCTCCTTCTCATCGGGGTAAGAAGAGCACCTCAGCCACCACCAGCCCTGCAGCCCCCTTGACAAGGGTGCAGGGGTATTGGAGCCCGCCAGCCCGCATGTCTGGATCTTCGCCCAGCAGCAAGGGGACAGCCAGCCCACCCCCTGGGAAGAGGAGCAGAAGGCGGAAGGGGCGCCGCAGGAGCCCGCCTTCTACATCCCCCCCGGACACCACCCAGAGACAGTCACCAGCCACAGCTCCAAAGGGAGGAAAGGGCCACAGGCCGACGACTAAGGAGGGCAAGGGCAGCAAGTTGGAGAGGTCAGGCAGCAGGCCTGCTGCCCAGGAGGAGCCCACAACCCCCATAGCCGCTGCCCCGGGAGGAACCGGCACAGCTGCCCCGGGAGAGCCCACCACCCCCATAGCCGCTGCCCAGGGAGGACCCAGCCCAGCTGGCCAGGAGGGCCCCACCACCCACAGCCCAGGTGGGCAGTGAAGGAGCACCATCCCCGCTGCCCAGGAGGGCACCACCAGGCAATTAGCAGTTGGCCATAGACCGTCCGCCGTCTCAAGAACCGCTGAACTGGGCCCTTCAAGGCAAGGACCGCTGAACTGGGCCCCGCCGTCTCAAGAACCGCTGAACTGGGCCCCGCCGTCTCAAGAACCGCTGAACTGGGCCCCGCCGTCTCAAGAACCGCTGAACTGGGCCCCGCCGTCTCAAGAACCGCTGAACTGGGCCCCGCCGTCTCAAGAACCGCTGAACTGGGCCCTTCAAGGCAAGAAGCGCTGAACTGGGCCCGCCGTCTCAAGAACCGCTGAACTGGGCCCCGCCGTCTCAAGAACCGCTGAACTGGGCCCCGCCGTCTCAAGAACCGCTGAACTGGGCCCTTCAAGGCAAGAAGTGCTGAACTGGGCCCCGCCGTCTCAAGAACCGCTGAACTGGGCCCCGCCGTCTCAAGAACCGCTGAACTGGGCCCCGCCGTCTCAAGAACCGCTGAACTGGGCCCTTCAAGGCAAGAAGCGCTGAACTGGGCCCGCCGTCTCAAGAACCGCTGAACTGGGCCCCGCCGTCTCAAGAAGCGCTGAACTGGGCTCCGCCGTCTCAAGAACCGCTGAACTGGGCCCCGCCGTCTCAAGAACCGCTGAACTGGGCCCCGCCGTCTCAAGAACCGCTGAACTGGGCCCTTCAAGGCAAGAAGCGCTGAACTGGGCCCCGCCGTCTCAAGAACCGCTGAACTGGGCCCCGCCGTCTCAAGAACCGCTGAACTGGGCCCGCCGTCTCAAGAACCGCTGAACTGGGCCCCGCCATCTCAAGAACCGCTGAACTGGGCCCTTCAAGGCAAGAAGCGCTGAACTGGGCCCCGCCGTCTCAAGAACCGCTGAACTGGGCCCCGCCGTCTCAAGAACCGCTGAACTGGGCCCTTCAGGGCAAGAACCGCTGGCCCTTTGGCAGACGTGGCAGGGCAGGATCTATCTCGGGCAGGGCTGCAGGATGTCCTCTGGCCAACTTGCCTCCTCCAGTGGCAGTGGGGTCTGTTATGGACTGTATGGACTATGGCTTTGCTCTCCCCAGGATGGCCCAGTGGGCAGGCCACCCACTGTATGGACTGTATGGACTGTGGCTTTGCTCTCCCCAGGATGGCCCAGTGGGCAGGCCACCCACTGTATGGACTGTATGGACTGTGGCTTTGCTCTCCCCAGGATGGCCCAGTGGGCAGGCCACCCACTGTATGGACTGTATGGACTGTGGCTTTGCTCTCCCCAGGATGGCCCAGTGGGCAGGCCACCCACTGTATGGACTGTATGGACTGTGGCTTTGCTCTCCCCAGGATGGCCCAGTGGGCAGGCCACCCACTGTATGGACTGTGGCTTTGCTCTCCCCAGGATGGCCCAGTGGGCAGGCCACCCACTGTATGGACTGTGGCTTTGCTCTCCCCAGGATGGCCCAGTGGGCAGGCCACCCACTGTATGGACTGTATGGACTGTGGCTTTGCTCTCCCCAGGATGGCCCAGTGGGCAGGCCACCCACTGTATGGACTGTGGCTTTGCTCTCCCCAGGATGGCCCAGTGGGCAGGCCACCCACTGTATGGACTGTGGCTTTGCTCTCCCCAGGATGGCCCAGTGGGCAGGCCACCCACTGTATGGACTGTGGCTTTGCTCTCCCCAGGATGGCCCAGTGGGCAGGCCACCCACTGTATGGACTGTGGCTTTGCTCTCCCCAGGATGGCCCAGTGGGCAGGCCACCCACTGTATGGACTGTATGGACTGTGGCTTTGCTCTCCCCAGGATGGCCCAGTGGGCAGGCCACCCACTGTATGGACTGTATGGACTGTGGCTTTGCTCTCCCCAGGATGGCCCAGTGGGCAGGCCACCCACTGTATGGACTGTATGGACTGTGGCTTTGCTCTCCCCAGGATGGCCCAGTGGGCAGGCCACCCACTGTATGGACTGTTTGGACTGTGGCTTTGCTCTCCCCAGGATGGGCCAGTGGTCATGGAGTCCCCTCGTGGATCTGGCGTCGTGTACTCAAGTGGCTGAGGTGCCCCCCCTTCCCTTCCCCCTGAGGTGCCTGTCCTATTTTCTTTCTGATGCCCCTGCAGTGTTCTCTCCGTGGAGTTCTTGTCGTGGGACTGGGCCTTGCCCCTTTGCACAGGACCCCTGTGATCCACGGACAGTGGTTGGACTACATTTAGTAGCTGTATATATTTTGTACATAGTTTATTTATTAATTGGGATTACTGGTGTACATATTTCAATATATCTGCCCGTTTATGATCTCTTCTTTTGGTCTTTGCATTATTTCGGAGGGGGGTGGTTTGTGGGTTGTGACAGTGATCTGTGGGAATGCATTGATGTGTGTGTTGTAGTGGGTGTGGGTGGGTGGGTGTGTGCCGGTAATCTTTTCCCTCCCCTGTGTCGTAGGTGCCGTACTCACCGATGTCTTCCGCGCCGCCGGGCGTGCTCCTGGTATATGAGCAGGAATAGGAGTGCGGGGATGACCTGCAACTCTGGCTCCATACTGCCGGAATCTCACGTGGAGTGCGTAGAGGTGAGCGTTTTCCCATTCGTAGTCTGTTTCCGCCGTGTTCTTATCGGCGGTGCTCCCGCCCCGGAAAAGGTGGCAGATTGGTGGGTCGTAATAGGGTGGGCGGTACTTTGTCTGCCGCCGGGCTGTTGGCGGGAACCGCCGCGCTGTTTGTTTGTACCGCTGTGGCGGTCGGAGTGTTAAGTTGGCGGGCTGTGTTGGCGGTTCCCGCCAGGGTCAGAATTGCATATTTTAGACCGCCGGCCTGTTGGCGGCTTGGCCGCCGCTTTATCACCGACCGCCAGGGTCAGAATGAGGGCCAAAGTCTCTTTCAAGCACAAAGTACCTGGTTGGAGTGAAAAATCTCCGCAAAGGGGGAAACATCCTTTTTGATGACTTTTTAATTACGAAAGTCGTGGTTAACGAAACCGTAACAACGTTTTTTTTAACCACGACTTCGTATTTTTGTGCCTTAACTACGTATGTTCTGAACAACGAACATGCGTGGTTAAGGTACAAAGAAGGGAGTTGGCGAAGGTAAGTGGTGGGTTTAGGTTTTGGGGTGGGGGTGGGGGGTCAGGGGGTTTTAGGTTTTGGGGTGGGGTTCGGCGTTTTTGGTTTTGGGGAGGGGGTGGGGGTTATGGTGTTTTAGGTTTTGGGGTGGGGTTGGGGGGGGTGGGGCGTTTTTGGTTTTGGGGAGGGGGTGGGGGGTCAGGGGTTTTTAGGTTTTGGGGTGGGGTTGGGGGGGTGGGGCGTTTTTGGTTTTGGGGAGTGGGTGGGGGGTCAGGGGGTTTTAGGTTTTGGGGTGGGGTTGGGGGGGTGGGGCGTTTTTGGTTTTGGGGAGTGGGTGGGGGGTCAGGGGGTTTTAGGTTTTGGGGTGGGGTTGGGGGGTGGGGCGTTTTTGGTTTTGGGGAGTGGGTGGGGGTCAGGGGGTTTTAGGTTTTAGGGTGGGGTTGGGGGTGGGGCGTTTTTGGTTTTGGGGAGTGGGTGGGGGGTCAGCGGGTTTTAGGTTTTGGGGTGGGGTGGGGGGTGGGGTGAGGGATGTAGGGTGAATGGTGCCTATTGCTAATGATTTTATCAGGAATGCCTTTACAACGAAATATCGTTGTTAAGGCATTCGTGGTAAAATCATTAGTAGTAAGGACGAGGTCGGTGTTCCGACCTCGTTGTTAAGGTTAGTAGTTGTTTTTAATTCGGTGTTCCGTCATATAATCCCGCAAAGGGCCGCAGAGGAGGAGATGCGTGGAAAAATGGTGCGTGCGTCGGTTTTGCCCCTTCACACACGGACTTGCGTTGTTATTTTTCACGCGGGTAAGATGTTGCATCGATTTCCTGCGCGCGGACGGGTCTCCTCTTCGGGTTGCGGGGTTTTCAGACTCCCCGGGGTCTGTGCGTGGAATCCTGGGCTTGTTAACCGGCTGTGCGTCGTTCCGGTGGGCGATGTGTGGAATTTTCTCCCTCACGGCAGGTGCTGTATCGATTTCCCCTCTGGAAGTCGGGCGGCGTTGTCCAAGCGGGCCGTGCATCGAAGTTCCGGTCGCACTGCAGGCATCGCGTCGATCTTTTCCTCACGGAGTAGAGCGGCGTCTTTCTGGTTCGCCGTGCAGTGAATTTTTCACCGTGGAACAAACTGTGCGTCAAATTTTTCACCGCACAAGGAGTCCAGTTGCAAGAGAGAAGTCTTTTTGGTCCTGAGACTTCAGGGTACAGGAGGCAAGCTCTATCCAAGCCCTTGGAGAGCACTTCTGCAGCCAAGCAAGGGAGCAGCAAGACAGCAGGGCAACAGCAAGGCAGACGTCCTTTGTAGAAAGCAGTCAGGTGAGTCCTTTAGGCAGCCAGGCAGTTCTTCTTGTCAGGGGCAGGTTCTGGTTCAGGTTTCTTCTCCAGGAAGTGTTTGAGGTGGTAGGGCAGAGGCCCTGTTTTATATCCAAACGTGCCTTTGAAGTGGGAAGACTTCAAAGAGTGGCTTAGAAGTGCACCAGGTCCCCTTCCAGTTCAATCCTGTCTGCCAGGGTTCCAGTAGGGGGTGTGGCAGTCCTTTGTGTGAGAGCAGGCCCCCCACCCTCCCAGCCCAGGAAGATCCATTCAAAATGCAGATGTATGCAAGTGAGGCTGAGTACCCTGTGTTTGGGGTGTGTCTGAGTGAATGCACAAGGAGCTGTCAACTAAACCTAGCCAGACGTGGATTGTAAGGCACAGAAAGATTTAAATGCAGAGAAATGCTCACTTTCTAAAAGTGGCATTTCTAAAATAGTAATATTAAATCCAACTTCACCAGTCAGCAGGATTTTGTATTACCAATCTGCCCATACTAAATATGACCTTCCTACTCCTTTCCGATCAGCAGCTACCACTTCAACAATGTATGAGGGCAGCCCCAATGTTATCCTATGAAGGGAGCAGGCCTTACAGTAGTGTAAAAACGAATTTAGGAGTTTTACACTACCAGGACATGTAAACTACACAGGTACATGCCCTGCCTTTTACCCACACAGCATCCTGCTCTAGGGGTTACCTAGGGCACACATTAGGGGTGACTTATATGTAGAAAAAGGGGAGTTTTAGGCTTGGCAAGTACGTTTAAATGCCAAGTCGAAGTGGCAGTGAAACTGCACACACAGGCCTTGCAATGGCAGGCCTGAGACAAGGTAAAGGGGCTACTAAAGTGGGTTGCACAGCCAGTGCTGCAGGCCCACTAGTAGCATTTAATCTACAGGCCCTGGGCACATATAGTGCATTTTACTAGGGACTTGTAAGTAAATCATATAGTCCCATTTGGTGTGATCCAAGGTCACCATGTTTAAATGGAGAGAGCATGTGCACTTTAGCACTGGTTAGCAGTGGTAAAGTGCGCAGAGTCTAAAAACCAGCATAAACGAGGTCAGAAAAAGAGAAGGAGGAATGAAAAAAGTCTGGGGATAACCCTGCAGAAGGGCCATTTTCAACAGTGGGCTACAGTGAAAGGCGTGCCTTTTTTGATCAACCTCATCATCCCCCGCTACCCGTATTCCAGTCCACTGTGCACCAATCACTGGTTCTGAGTTGCGTGTTAGGTGAGTTTCCTGCAGGAAAGTTATCTGTATGTGATGTCTGTCAAGGTACGCTAGAACTTGCCATGTTTTGTGGGCATTATTACGACCCCACACATTTCAAGTCAGGAGTGATATGGCTCCGGATCTGTGGGATTGTCGCCCTTGTGTCTTGGAGCTAAATTTTTAGAGGCCATTGTGTGCAGATTTGTGAAAATATGTTGTGTCATTTTGGTGCATGGTACATCTGCGGCAAAACATAATACAACCAGAACATCTCCCCCCAGCCTCTTCAGCATCACAATTTTTGCTTATGAAAATCCCATCATATGATAGAATATTTTGGGGGTCATTCTGACCCCCGCCGACGGCGGAAGCCACCGGCCTGGCGGGAACCGCCAGAAGACCGTACCGTGGTCAGAAGACCTCGGCGGTCATTCTGACTTTCCCGCTGGGCTGGCGGGTGACCGCCAAAAGGCCGCCAGCCCGCCCAGCGGCAAAGCACCAGCAACGAGGAAGCCGGCCCCGAATGGAGCCGGCGGAGTTGCTGGTGTGCGACGGGTGCCACGCAGACACTGAAAATCAATGTGGGGCCCTGTTAGGGGGCCCCTGCAGTGCCCATGCCAGTGGCATGGGCACTGCAGGGGCCCCCAGGGGCCCCACGACAACCGTTCCCCGCCAGCCAGGTTCTGGCGGTGAGAACTGCCAGAACCAGGCTGGCGGGAAGGGGGTCGGAATCCCCATGGCGGCACTGCTTGCAGCGCCGCCGTGGAGGATTCCCTGGGGCAGCGGGAAGCCGGCGGGAAACCGCCGGCTTCCCTTTTCCGACCGCAGCTTTACCGCCGCGGTCAGAATGCCCCCGGAAGCACCGCCAGCCTGTTGGCGGTGCTTCCGCGGTCGTTGGCCCTGGCTGGCCATGACCGCCAGGGTCATAATGACCCCCTTAATCCCCACATTTTGAACTCAATTTAGGGTTGCATCTCTATCAAAAGGCTAACTACAGTTCAGCTCAGGGTGCACCCTCCAGAGGGTGCACAGAATCCCAGTATCCCCGGGTGTGCAGGGTGGCCGTGATAATTTTTAGTGCTGGCGCAAGTTGTTTGACAGTCGCTAAAGGGTTGAGATCATCCATGAGGGGATCGCAGTGACCTGCATCATAATCCACTTCAGTCTGATTAACTGTCATTCTCTCTGGTGCTCCCGGCACTGCAGTCGCTACCCCCTGAGCGTTCTTGCCATCTTAGTTCAGCTGACCACCATGCCTCAGCGCCATTTCCCTGACAGTCTATGCCAGGCCGCCACCTATTCGTCATCTACATGTCTCCAGAGGAGTCTGTGACATTTTCGGTTTCCGATAAATAGCACTCTTTATGCTTCTGGAGCAGCTTAGTGGCAACTTCCATTGTAGACTGTTTCCCTCGTTATTGATCCCCTGGAAGGGCAAACACTAGACTCGCTCACTCAATCTGCATCCTATAATAAGTTTAGGGAGATCCATCTATATAGTAATGCTATATAGTAACGCCTTTTCTCTGTGCAGAAAATGCTGATAAGATATAAAGAAGCTACAATTTTAAAATCATATGAAAACAGAAACATGTCATGGGTAAAATGACACAAAAATGAAGAAAATCAGATGAAGAGATAATATTATAGTAAAACATAAACTCCATTAAAAATAATGGAAAAGAGGAAAACCTAATGTAGATCCAAAACAAGCACCCTTTGCGGCCCCTAGTGATTCACTGTAAAGGCCTGTAAAGGTTGACGTTGTATGTCAGGATGATGAAGTCTTTATTTTTTGTTCCGATCCTTCGGACCTTTAAAGTTTCAAAGCTGTAGACCGGAGGGGCATGGCTGGGCCACGAAAGAAGATGGCCGCCTAAGTCCCGAGCTCCGCGCCGCAGTGGCCCCGAGGAGGCGGCGGGGGCCCTATGGAGGCAGAGAAATCGCCTTAACGCACGCCGAAACCCTCCCACAACCTCGAGCTTCCGTCCGAACCTCAACAACTGCCCGCCGAGACCCTATCGGCCGACAGCGCACCTCGGAGGGAAAGGGGGAAAAATGGCCTACAGAGAGGGCGGAGCCGCGTCTCCTCGACCAGAAAACCGGCTCTCTTAAGGACGGAGGATCCCAGTCCGGAAGACCCTGAGGAGCCTCCCAAAGCCCAGGACTTCCGATCTTGAGTGGGGACATGCTCCGGAGCATCAGGGGATCTAGGGTGCACAATATCGAGGTAGGCCCAACTGCGGGGGAGGAGCTGTGCTCTCGAGCCGAGAGAGGAGCCGGCCTCCCTACCATTACGGCGACTGGAGTCGCAGGCACAGTCCTTCGCATCCTATTTCCAAAGGGAGGCGGTGAGCATTTATCCTCTATTTGGCCCGGGAGATGAAAGAAGACAATGCCGCGGAGCGGCGAGGGGAACAAGGTGAGGAGGCGAGGAGGCGAGGAGGGGCGAACCAGGACAGTAAACAATAGAAAGGAATAAAGACACGGAAACAAGAGAAGAAGGGGAGTAAGGGAAAAATAAAAGGAAGGAGGAAGAAAGAGCAAACAAGGGGAAGAAGAGAACTAAGAACCAAGCTAAACAAAGAAGGAGAGGGGAGGTGAAAGGGGGGGAAAGAGGGAAAGAAAAACAAAACAGGAGGAGAAGACAGAAAGAAAGAAGAAACACACCAAAAAATTCCCCCCCCAACACACCCGGGAACAGAAAAGGGACCAAATAAATTACCGCCTCAACCCTAAAATCCCCCCAAAATAAAACAAAAAAAGAAGAGGAGGGGAAAAAGAAAAGGAAAAAAAAAAAAGAGAGAATATCAAAAGTCAGAACAAGACAAGAGCCGGCTGACTGCGTAAGACTGCTTTCGCCAGACTCCGAGGAAAACTCCGGAACCAGCTGGACAACACACGCAGACGGACGAGGCGATGCCCGGCAGCAAAACAAACCAGAAACCCACTGGTAAGTCGGCACGACAATTATTATTCTCCGAAGCTCTCCATAACAAGCGTCCAATATCTACGATAACAGGACCTCACTCACCACCCTCCCCAACACAATCCACCACAACGTCTGACAAGGAACAATCCATAACCATGGAAAAAATACTACAGGAGATCACCGCTGTCAGCCGCCGAATAGAGGGAATGGACGCTTCTCTGTCTTCACTGACCCTGGAAACCAAATCTATGAGAGTAGACATTGCAGGTTTTCAAAGCAGGGTGACAGGCTTGGAACACCGCATGGGCTCATTAGAAACGCAGATGACCACTTATCGAGACAGAGACCAAGACCTCCTTTACCTTAGGAGTAAACTCACAGACCTAGAGGATAGGAGCCGAAGAGATAACATTCGCCTACTGGGAATCCCGGAGCATGAAGAAGGTACAGACATGCAGGCCTTCCTGGGCTCCGTTCTCCCCAAACTAACCTCCCTGGACTTCGACTCACCGCTGGAATTCCAAAGAGCACACAGAGTAGGCCCGAAACGTTCTGATACATCTTTAAGACCCAGACCGATAATCGCTTGTCTATTACTCCCCATCCATGCCCGACAGATATTACAAACGGCGCGTAAACAGGGCCCTTTCCGGATAGGCCAACATGACATCCGAATAACAGCTGATTACTCCAAAGACACCAACGAACGAAGAAAAGCCTTCCTAGCTCTAAGACCTCGACTTCGCCAAATGGGGATGAAATTCGGCCTCTTCGACCCTGCCAGAATGTGGGTCACCAATAACAGTATATCCAAGGACTTCTATAATCCAGACGAACTGAGCCTTTTCCTTGACTCTTTTCAACATCAGCCTATGGACTCTACCAATCCAGACTGTTCATAAGATACCGGGAGAGAAAACGAAGGGGGAGGACTCTTTCCCCCGGGCCCTGTGAAAGAAGGCCCGCTCCATCATGACACCGACCTCAATCAAAGGGGCAGGGACGCAGAGAGGCTAGTCAGACTACACAACGACAGGGGTCAGTTTCTCCACGCCGTGGCAACCTACACCCAACTGTTAGAAAGAGACAAATCCAGATCACCTCTAAAACCAATGACTGTACCCCCCTCAGACACTGATCCCTCGTTGGGTGCATGTGAGATGATTACAAGACATTGAAACTGGAACGACGAGAACTCACGGAAGGATGAGTACAAGCCCGGGTTTTGTTTGTAACCATTATTACTTAACAATTGTCAATAACCTTTTTAACAACATTAGATGACCATAATGTTTACATGTTCTACAAGATAACACAGGGCTTTATTCTATAAAACTGTTGCATAGACATCCACTGTATAACACGAAACACACAAGCCGGATCTTGCAGACCCCACAGGTGATGCAAACACATACATCAGGACCTTGCTCAGTAGGGACAAGTTCCAACACCTAAAGAGAAGCTACCATTCAACCCCTCACAGCACTACTACAATATAGAATATTCGACAACACAACACCACACAATAACAACAAGACTACATGAACAGGCCCGATCCTGCAGACAAGTCACAATGCTGTCCCCTCTCAGCTAAATCTACCACCCTCCACTTCTCCCTTAAACGGCCGTTCCGGGAAACAAAACGAATGTAATATAATCTACACGCAATAATACACATCCCGACGATCACTAGAGTACTGCCACAGGGGACGATAAGATATAATACAACACAACATTACATATTACGGAGATGCACCACTACTTCTTACGGGAACACTATGGGGGGCATTCTGACTCCGCCGCCTGCCAAAGTCCCGCCGTCAGAATACCGCTGCGCGGTCAAAAGACCATCGCGGTAATTCAGAGTTTCCCGCTGGGCGGGCGGGCGACCGCCAGAAGGCCGCCCGGCCGCCCAGCGGGAAACCCCCTTCCACGAGGATGCCGGCTCCGAATGGAGCCGGCGGAGTGGAAAGGGTGCGCCGGGTGCAGTTGCACCCGTCGCGATTTTCAGTGTCTGCTAGGCAGACACTGAAAATCTTGGTGGGGCCCTGTTAGGGGGCCCCTGCAGTGCCCATGCCATTGGCATGGGCACTGCAGGGGCCCCCAGGGGCCCCACGACACCTGTTACCGCCAGCCAGGTTCTGGCGGTCAAAACCGCCAGAACCAGGCTGGCGGTAAGGGGGTCGGAATCCCCATGGCGGCGCTGCCTGCAGAGCCGCCATGGAGGATTCCTCAGGCCAGGGGAAAACCGGCGGGAAACCGCCGGTTTCCCTTTTCTGACCGCGGCTTTACCGCCGCGGTCAGAATTGGCCTGGATGCACCGCCAGCCTGTTGGCGGTGCATCCGCGGTCCCATGGACCGCCAGGGTCGGAATGACCCCCTATATCTCCATGAAGACATGACAAACAGGTCGACATTCATACTTATTCCCCAGAATCCTAACCATGAGGGGGATGCAACCCCCCCATATACTCGCGATGACACCTGACCACGTAGATGATGAGCAGTAGACCAACCACTTGTATACACAACCCATGTTCCAGCCTTCAATAACAACACCCACCCTGGGGCTGGTCCCACAACATATAAACTAATAGAATGTAATAAGATTACCTGTGTGAAAATAAGTTATATTGCGTTACGTTATGCTATATTATACTATGTTATGTTATACAAATTAACAGATTGCAGTGACATTATGCTGTTTGACATTATGTTGTTTGACATAGTGATATTATGCTATATAAGTATAGTAATATTTCAACTGTTATTATGTGCAAATGTACTCCAATATCCTGATCTGAACCGGCATTATGTTACTTAGCTCCCTCCCCACCCCCATGCCCTCTCCTCTCCTCCGGCCCATTAGACACCCACCCCTTGATCCCACAAATCACTTCTCCCCCCCTTACACAAATACCAACACCTACGGTAACATCTACATTACAACCATCACCACATTTATATCTATCATTATAATCATGATTATAAATACACACCCTGATCCACACCCACCCCCCTCCTCGACCAATATACCCTCACAACAGAGAACTCACCGCGACATACATCAAGTACAGTGATCGCTAGCCCCCTTTCACTCAAAAATAGGATAAACATCTACCCTATTAACTTAGACACTGGACACTGCGAGGTATCAACTGGATCCTTCTCCATCTCTTAATCCAGGCCAGTGCAAACTCCCCCTCTACCACCTTTCCCACTGTACCCACCCTCACCATATTAAAATTATGTCACCAAATCCCCCCCCCCCATTATCTACACATCATACCCTCCCTCATCAACATAGCTACTACCCTCTCCCGGGAATTTTGCCTCAAACCTGACTTGCCCCATTTTTTGACGCACAACCCCCATTTTCCCATACGCCGGCGCTGCCTGGTGTGAGTCTTTTTTTTTTACGCACACCAGTCCGCAGTGCCGGCTAACGTCATTCCATATATAAGGCGCCGGCATGGCGCGTTGGAATGGCGTTAGCCGGCGGTAAAATTTTTGACGCAGTTGTGCGTCAAAAAGTATAAATATGGGCCTTGGTCTCTCTCCATCTGTAAATCTTCCCCAGGACTGGCTCAGTTACTTCCACCAAGGGCTGAAGAAATTCTCAAATCCCAAGTCTCAACCTAGGTTTTGGCTCCGAGTTTAAAGCAGAGGCACTGGAATACCAATAGGCTTGGGTTATTTTAGGTGTATGAGTTTTGTATCGCTCTGCCCCTATGTGGTGCTCCGTGTTTGTGGCAGTAGTTCAGGTTGTTCGTGCAAATGTCGCTACATTTGTTGCAGTGGTTGCGGTTGGTGTTCTATGCAGACAGTATAAATCCTTGGGTGTCGTGACAGATGAAGAAGAAATACACAATTACTGATCCGTACTACGAACGAGGCATCACTGCAGTTACGAGGCAATATCTTACAGTATAAAAGCTTCTAAATCATTTTGGGACTTCGAATTGATATGTAAAAATGCAATGATAGAAAACTGGATTCAGTCACATTTCATCTAGCAAGCCCTTCCCTTCACCACAAATGTGCACAGGCCAAGATTTCAGAGCACAATGGGTGACCTTGCGCATAACATGCAGTGCCTATGAAGTCACACATTAAAAAACAAAAAACAAAAAATTCAAGTTTGGGTCAGTAGACTGGAAACGTTGAACTTCATTCCATTAATTAAGACCATGCCTGCCTCTATTCTGAGGCGAGTGCTTTAGAAACTAATCTGATTTTGAAAGGTGCTTAAAGGACAAAGGGAGACCAACTATATCCCTCAAAAAACTTCTATTGATGTATGAGTTAATTAGCACCAACAGAGTCTACAACAAAGACATTTTACATATGCTTCTTTTATCTGCAATTATATATTCACAAAATAGCAACGGAATTTCACACATAAAGTACAAAACAAATTCACAAAATACCAACATATTTTTTCAGAATGAGTACAAAATAAATTCACAAAATACAAACAGATTTTTGATAATAAGTACAAAATTATAACCTGAAAAAACAACGTTACTTATTCTACCTGACTGTCGCTGCACTGCAAAGGTTTCAAGAGTGTATGGATTCTACTAAGTGATAGCTTGGTGCCCGTTCTAGTTGTTTATGTGGTTTCTATTGTAATAACTTCAATGTCAACGGAAATTCTTATAGGTAACTGTTGAAGATATGCTAAAGCAGAACCCGCGCAGTCACCAAAATAAACAGCAGCTGGCCGGCTCGGAATCCTAGAACATGGAACCCAAAGGAAAAATGCATCACACGTAGGTGGTGAAGGAACTCTATGCAACACCGGTGGAACACTGAATTCCAGCAAGCTGAAAGTTGCACGAACCACTACAACACGTCATCATCATTACTTTATTCTGTGAAAAAGTTTAACCATAAAAGTTGCTTAAAAATGTTAATACATGGTACAAAAAGGTACATTAGGTACATGAGGTACATTAGGTTACAACCAAGTAAACTACACCATAAGCTGTCTTCAGTACCACATGATATCACAAGCATTGGCAATGCAATGGGTCTCGCATATTTCGAACACGTTGTCATCCTTTGACCCACAAGAAAAAACAAAAGAAAACGTGAAAAGAAACTGAGAAATAAGACTTGGCAAACTAAAATAAAGTTCACTTTAAAAAATAAAGCTTTGCAATTTTGTGCCTTCTGGGCATGGTTTTGCCAGTGACAAACCCTCTGTTTGTGGTGCACTGGAAGTTAAAAAGAACAAATAGTACCTCGATCGGATCCGGAGCAATGGACAGGCACTAATTAAGTTGCATCAATTAGTGCTGGTCCCTGCTCCACACACAGAAACAAAAATGATGCCAGGCGTGCCTTGATGAATTAAGAGGCTGTAAAGAAGAGTGCCACGCAAACCAACAAATGGTGAGCGAAAGGGGGATCGAAGCAATGTACTGAACACAGCCGAGTCTCGCAAGTGATACACATGAGCTACCGCATGCACCCACAGGCTCAACTTTAAAAGGGAAAAATAAGATAAACTAAGATATGATCATGTTGGGGATAATCACAGACAGGATTGAAAGGCTTTCTCATCATATAGTGTGTAAGTTTATGGTAAAATCCAAAATAATCAATGTAAAAACTACACACCAGAACACATACAATTACACAAAGTGAAGTCTAACACACAAAAAATCCAAGAATCAGTCATTAACTAACCTTCTAAGCTTGACTACTGCAATAAAAAACACAAGCAATAGAATAACATATGCATTTATCAGATAATAATTGTAAAAACATTTAAGTATTAAATTCCTTTCCCTCTATAGAAACAGTATCAAAACCTTTCAGAGGTCGGTATAATACTGACAAAAGAACTGAAGGGTATCTTGTGGAGACATGGAGTAGCACCCTCAAGTGTCTACATTTTTGCCATCAGTCCACACATTAAGCTACCCTCGCAATAAATTCAGCATGAACCTCTTTAACAGGAAACAATGATAACCATTGCTCACAGATAAGACATAGGGTTCAGAAAAGGCCATTGTCTTCAAAAGGACATAAGAACAAGCTGATAATAGTCATTTCCTCACTGTCTTGATAGGATTGTCCCAACATGAGGAGAGTTTTATGGGTCTAGACCAATTCAGATTTGTTAATGTTATTGGGGCATTCAAAAAAATCCCTTTTACCGATGTGTTTAAACGTATTCCTATCGTATTTCAACCAAGGGATAAACTCTCATTGGCAGTGCAGGGGGCCCCAATGGTACCCTGGTACCCTATGTACCCCAGCCTTTGCATGGCGGGGCTACCCCCATGCAAAGGCTGGTGGAAAGGGGACTCGTAAGGATTACAACTGCCGAGACCTCCAGGCTGTCTGCTGGTGGCAACATGGAGGTGTCGGTGGTCCGACCGTGGCGGCTCCACCACAGTCGTAATGTTGCGGTTGGACTGTGACCGTGACCCTGGCAGCCAAGGTCACTCATTTGGTCTGATATATTTTCAACAGGGCATTAATGGTTTTATGGCCCTTCTGAAATAGAAAACAAGAACCGAGACAATAGATATCACAAACGGTTTTCTCTTGCACTTTATAAAAGGGGACCATGTTACAGCACTGTTGAATAAAACACCAGGGTAAGGGACGGAATTGACCCTAGACAAGTCATGACCTTGGACTCGAAAAGTTCTGGTCTCATTGTTCCTTGGCCCTGCCACCATAGCAAAAGGTGTGTTATATTTGATGGGCTGGTCCAGTTAGTCCATAAATGTTTCATATGAGTCCAGTAAATTTTGCAACCCTTATGAAGTTCTGACTAGCTTAACCACGTCCTCCACATAGAATAGAGCTGGAATAGAACATTTACAAATTAAGGGAAAATCTATTTCATTAGACAACAATGAATCTTTTAGGTTGTTTATATATAAAGTGAATAGGAACAGGGCCTCAGTACATGAACCTTCTGTATTAAAAAAGCACAGCAGCATACATGTTAGTCTGGAAATGTCTTATAAAGTATGCAGTATCTTCATGAACCCTCATAGAGAGAAGAATGTTCCACAGTTTAGCTCTATTTACTTGATCAAAGGTGAATGTGAGATTGCAGGGGACTGGTTGAAGGACAACTGTCTCAAACTTGACACTCATTTGGGAACAACACCTCATCATGGACTGACATATGGTGGCCTACAGACCTCCGCACAACCCGTGCCCCAACAGACCACGCCTGCAACCTCAGCATCATCTTGGATAGCAAGTTATCAATGATGAACAAGTTGCCACAGTCTTATGCGCCTGCTTCTACACCCTTCCCATGCTCTGCAAGATCTTCAGGTGTTCCCAGCAGACACCAGAAGGAGCTTCACGCAGGCCCTGTTCACCAGCAGACAAGACTATGAAAACATGCTCTATGTAGGAATCACTTTTTGCTTTTGTCACCCTAAGTGGCAAGGGTATGCCCAGACGTGGGTCCCGTGCTCACTGCGCCACTGGAATCAAGCGAGCCTGGCTGATGAAGGGTGATTCTCTGAAACCAGTCCTAGGATGATTGTTTCCATTCCAGGGAGGGCCTGGCTTGGCAGTTCGGGCTTGACTTCTCCCATAGGGAACAGGCTCAAGACTGATTTGCATATGGCTAGGTCCAAAGTGTGGTAGCGTGGTGGGCAAAAAAACAGTGGATTAAACCCAGAACTTTGTGACTGGGGGTGAAAGTTTGCATTGTTCAGCATTCCATACATCATCTGTTCTTTTTGCTATGTAGGAATCACAGCCTCCTGAAGGGACTCCAAACAAGAGAGAACTCAGCAGCAAGACTCATACTCGACCTCCACAGAAGGACCCACATCACACCCCATCTCAAAAAAGTACGATGGTTTCCAATTCAGAACAGATGGCAGTTCAGGATGCTGACTTTTGCCTACAAGGTCCTTGTAGGAAAGTACCCTCTTTCTTGACATGGTTAGCCCATTTTCTGCCTGATGTCAGTGTGCTTGACTGTGTTCACTGGGATCCCGCCAACCAGGACCCCAGTGATTATGCTCTCTCTCCCAAAACTGTATTTCACTCTCAGTAGGCATACTGGTGCCCCTTATAAGTCCCTAGTATATGGTACCTAGGGACCCAGGGCATTTGGGTTCCAGGGGATCCCTATGGGCTTTAGCATATATTTTGCCATCCATAGGGAGCCCATGCAAAGGCTTCTGCAGGACTGCTATTGCAGCCTGCGTAAAAAAGGTGCAGCACACTTCCACTGCCATTTACACTGCACCAGGTCACTTATAAGGCACCCCTATAGCAGGTCCTCCAGTCCTGAGGTCAGGGTGCACAGTACCTGTGTGTGAGGGGATCCTTGCACTAGGAGAGGTGCCCCCACGACCTCAAGGAACATTTTCCCAGACTTCGTGAGTGCGGGTACGCCATTTTACGCTTGTATTCCACACAGGTCACTACCTATGTCCAGCTACATAATGGTAACTCCGAACATAGGCATGTTTGGTATCAAACAAGTTGGAATCATACCCAAGGCTTTTGCAAGCTTTGGTTGTATGATTCCATGCACTCTGGGGGGACCCACAGATTTGCTATTCCAGCCTTCTAAGATGTTCCAGGCAGCCCCAGCTGCTGCCACTTCACAGGCAGGTTTCTGCACTCCTGTTGCGTGAAAATCTTGAGCCCACAAAGGCAGAACAAAAGATTTCCTTTGGGAGAGGGGTGTTATGCCTTCTCCCTTTGGAAATGAGTGTTACAGGCTTGGGAGGGGTAGCCTCTCCAGGCCACTGGAAATGCTTTGAATGGCACATTTGGTGCCTTCCTTGCATAAACCAGTCTACACCAGTTCAGGGACCCCCAGTCCCTGCTCTGGTGTGTAACTGGACAAGGCAAAGGAGAGTGACCACTCCCCTGTCCATCACCACCTCAAGGGTGGTGCTCAGAGCTCCTCCAGAGTGTCCCTGGGCTTTGCCATCTTGGATTCAAGGTTGGTAGCGCACTCTGGGAGCATCTGAGTGGCCAGTGCCAGCAGGTGACGTCAGAGCCCTCCCCTGATAGATGCTTACCTGGTTATGTGACCAATCCCCTTTTCAGGGCTATTTAGGTTCTCTCCTTTGGGTGGTTCCTCAGATTCAGATTGCAAGACTCCAGCAGGAATCCTCTGCATCCGCCACTTCAAATTCTCACTGAAGAAACTGCATCTGGACCCTCTAGAAACTCTGCAAGCTGCAACAAAGAAGCAAGATGCTTACTGCAACATTGTATCTCCAGCTCCTGCCAGCAACTGCAACTGTTTCCCAGTCATGCATCCTCTGAAGACAGCCTGTCTTCAGCCTGCATCAGAAGAGCAGGAGAATGAAGAAGTCACTCCCCTCCTTCTGCAGGCACCAACTGCAATGACGACCAGCTGCATGGATCCCCTCTCCTGCTGAGTGGTGGACTGAAGTGGTCATGACAGCCTCTCTTCCAATTGTCCAACTTTGGTGGAGATAAGAACTTGCCTCCCCATGCAAGACAGTACCCTGTGCACTGCGTGTTCTGCAGCTTCCAAGGCTTGTTGGCATCCTTCCTCCAAGCTCTTCGTGCATTTTTGTAGCGCCGGTCCCCAGCAGTGTATCCTGTGATGCACAACTTCCTGAGTGGTTCTCCAGCGGCATGGGAGCCTTTTTCGTAGTGCTGTGTGGGGCTCTTCTGCAACTTGCTTGTCCATGTGCTATGGGACTCCTGTGTGCACTGCCTGGTCTTCTGTGGACTCTCTCAGTTACTGAGGGCCCTCTCTAAATCCCCCTCCTGTGTAGAGTCCACCTGGTCCTTCCTGGTCCCAGGCAGCGCCATTTACCTCTAACCGCGAACTTTGCATGTGCCAAGGCTTGTTGGCGGACTACGGTGACGCTCGCCTGCAATCCTCCATCCGGCATGGGAAAATACTTGCACCCTCCAGGAACCCGACTTCGTCTTCTTGGGTGCAGTACTGACTTTCCTTCTTCACCGGTGGTTCTCCTTTTGCACCTACATCTGAGTAGCAGGGGCTCCTGTTCTTCTTGGAGTCTTCTGTGCTTCCTGGACTTGGTCCTCTTCTTCCACAGGTCTTCTTGTCCAGGAATCCACTGTTGGTGTCTTGCAGTCTCTTCTGGGTTTTGCATAATTATTATTCTTGTTTCTGTGTGTGTTCTAGGAAACTTACTGTGATTTATTCACGCTTTCCTGGTCACTGGGGTAGGTTCTAGTACCTTTATTTTTGTAACATTGAGTATTTTCTTTTATGTGTGTGAGTGCTGTGTGACTACAATGGTATTGCATGAGCTTTGCAAAGATAAGTCTTTGCTGCTCATCCACAGCTACCTCTAGAGAGCCTGGCTTTTAGACACTACATACACAACACTAATAAGGGATAACTGGACCTGGTATAAGGTGTGAGTACCATAGGTACCCACTACACACCAGGCCAGCCCCCTACAGCCCTGCACAATGAAGGACCAGGATACATCAACAAACACCTGACTGTCCACCAACCAACAAGACAACTCTGATTAGCTTTGCTCTCCCTTGCAGGCACCTAATGTATCAATCGAGCCAATACCAGAGGACTCTCCTTCTTGCACCTGGCAGCCAAGGCTTGGAACCACCTCTCCCTACACCTCAGGACCGCACCATTACGCAAGCTGTTCCGAAGAGAACTAAAGACCTGAATGTTCAAATGAAAATTCCTCCACGCATGTAGCTCCAGCTCCTCAAGACCCTTAAAGATGATTTGCCTCACTCTATAAATGTTTGATTGATTGAATAATTGAGGATCAGTGAATGCCATGTGAATAGAATCAGGTCTAGGTACTGTGAATTTATTAATAATGAAGTACAAATTCAAACATTGGTTTTTAGTGCTCAGGCATTTGCTATTTCGAGAGTAAATGATTGTTTTCAGCCCAAGATGTTAACCTATTAATACATACCTTTCCAACAAACTTTAATACTGATATTGGTCTGTCTCACTGGGGAGAGCACTTGACTTCCTTTTTAATTTTCACCTGCACAGCGCTTGCCCCACATATTACTCACTTGAAATCACTTACTAGGTCTGTCACCTACAACAAGACTGTGAACTTGCCTGCAGGGCTTTATCTCAATCCAGTATAATGAGCAATCAAGGCAAGACACAAAGCAGTGAACATGCAGATGTATCTTTTCTAATTCGCTTGTGACATGTAGAGACCTAAAGTTACCAAGAGTCAGGTGCAGGCAAAACATGTTCACTACACAGAGAGGTTTGTTTGAAGGGTGAGTGAACTTTAAACCACCCTCTGCAATGGTAATGGTAACTCCGAACATGGCCATGTAACATGTCTAAGATCATGCAATTGTCCCTCCAAGCCAAATCTGGTATTGGGGTGCCAATCCCATGCATCCCCGGGGCTCCAGAATGAACCCCGGGTACTGCCAAACTAGCTACTGCTGCTGCCAACCCTCAGACAGGTTTCTGCCCTCCTGGGGTATGGGCAGCACAGTCCCAGGAAGGCAGAACAAAGGATTTCCTCTGAGAGAGGGTGTTACACCCTCTCCCTTTGGAAATAGGTGTTAAGGGCTTGGGAGGAGTAGCCTCCCCAGCCACTGGAAATGCTTTGAAGGGCACAGATGGTGCCCTCCTTGCATAAGCCTGTCTACACGGGTTCAGGGATCCCCCAGGCCCTGCTCTGGCGCGAAACTCGACAAAGGAAAGGGGAGTGACCACCCCCCTGTCCATCACCACCCCAGGAGTGGTGCCCAGAGCTCCTCCAGTGTGTCCCAGACCTCTGCCATCTTGAATGCAGAGGTGTGAGGGCACAATGGCCACCTCTGAGTGGCCAGTGCCAGCAGGTGACGTCAGAGACACCTCCTGATAGGCTCTTAGCTGGTTAGGTAGCCAGTCCTCCTCTGAGGGCTATTTAGGGTCTCTCCTGTGGGTTTCTCTTCAGATAAAGAATGCAAGAGCTCACCAGAGTTACTCTGCATCTGTCTCTTCGACTTCTGCAAAGGATCGACCGCTGACTGCTCCAGGACGCCTGCAAAACTGCAACAAAATAGCAAGAAGACTACCAGCAACATTGTAGCACCTAATCCTGCCGGCTTTCTTGACTGCTCTGAGGGCTGTCTGCCTTCACCCTGCACTGGAAGCCAAGAAGAAATCTCCCGTGGGTCGACAGAATCTTCCCCCTGCTAACGCAGGCACCAAACTTCTGCATCACCGGTCCTCTAGGTCCCCTCTCATCTTGACAAGCATGATCCAAGTGACCCCGACAGTCCAGTGGTCCTTCTGTCCAAATTTGGTGGAGGTAAGTCCTTGCCTCCTCACGCCAGACAGTAATCATGTGTACTGCGTGACCTGCAGCTGCTAGGGCTTCTGTGCACTTTTGCAAGGATTCCTTCATACACAACACAGCCCAGGTCCCCAGCACTCCGTCCTGCATTGCTCAACTTGCTGAGTTGACCACCGGCTTCATGGGACCCTCTTTTGTTGTGCTGAGATGACCGCCGTGCTCAGATTTCTTGAATGCCTATTCAAGTGCTTCTGTGGGTGCTGCCTGCTTCTGCGTGGGCTCTCTCTGTTGCTATGTGCCCCCTCTGTCTCCTCCTCCAAGGAGCGACCTCCTGGTCCTTCCTGGGCCCTGGCAGCACCAATTATCTTCAACTATGACTCTTGCAGCTAGCAATGCTTGTTTGTGGTCTTTCTGTGTGGAAACAACTCTGCATCCTCCAGCGTGCCGTGGGACATCTTCTGACCAAAGGAGACATTCCTGACACCTTCTTTTGTTGCAGAATCTTTGGCTTCTTCCACCCGGAAGCAGCCCTTTTGCACCTTCATCCGGAGTTTAGTGAGCTCCTGCCCCCCCGGACACTTGCGTGACTATTGGACTTGGTCCCCTTCCTTTACAGGCCCTCAGGTCCAGGAATCCGTCTTCAGTGCTTTGCAGTCAGTTGTTGCCTTTGCAGAATCCCCTATCTCGACTTTACTGTCCTTTATTTTTAGTAACTCTGAGTATTGTGTTTCTTATGATATAGGCCCTCATTACAACTTTGGTGGTAAAAGCCTCTTACCGCTGTGCAGAACAACGCAACACACCGCCGCAGCCGCGGAATTCTGCCACGGTCATTATGACCCACAGCTCAGAATCTGCCAAAATCCAGACACCAACACAAGTCTAGCACACCAAAGGTCAGTGATAAACTGGCGATAACAAAACGTCCACCGTCACGCCAACAGGAATACGCCCACACTATCACGACCCACGAATCCAAATGGCAGTCTTTCAACCACGGTATTCCATTGGCGGTACACACCGCAGCGCTCAAAACACACACACTTACAAAACACTACCACATTGGACAATTCCAAATAATCACACTTGATACACATACACACACCTCTCCCACACACCCAATACAATATAAAACACACACCCACATCACCCACAAACCCTCACGTCAACAATTAGGACTGAAGGCCAGAGAGAGACACCAGCATCTACAAACTAGCATCCACAGGCACTCAACACCATCACTCACACAACATCCAAGCACCTCACACAACACACCTCTAAATATCACCCCACACATCACAACACACACCACCCCACACATCACCCACACCACCCCATGGCCCCGCAAAGACACCCCAGGTTCTCTGAGGAAGAGCTCAGGGTCATGGTGGAGGAAATCATCTGGGTAGAGCCACAGCTATTCGGGTCGCAGGTGCAGCACACAACCATAGCTAGGAAGATGGAGCTATGGCGAGGAATCGTGGACAGGGTCAATGCAGTGGGACAGCACCCAAGAACACGGGATGACATCAGGAACAGGTGGAACTGACCTACGGGGGAAGGTGCGTCCGTGGTCTCAAGATACCAGGTAGCGGTACAGAGGACTGGCGGCGGACCCCCACCTCCTCCCCCAGAACTCACTACATGGGAGGAGCAGTTCTTGGCTATACTGCATCCTGAGTGCCTCGCAGGAGTAGCTGGAGGAATGGACTCTGGTAAGTCAAATCTTTAACTGCTTCATCCCCCACCCTACCTGCATGCTATCACATACGCCCACCCTCGCCCTCACCCCATCACTCCAACTCCTCACGTATGTCCCAATATCACAAACCACACATCCCAAACCTAAGCCCTGCAAGTAACACCAAAGCATGGACACCCATCACCAAAGCATGGCCACTGCACATACCCATACACCCGCCTAAACCATTATCACACAGGGTCCCACACAGGAATGCAAGCACTGGGGTACACGGTCACCCACCCATTGCACCCCATGGCACACACAGATGCAATAAACATGCCTTTACACCCCTGCAGGACCCCTACCCAACGTCATCGGACAGGAGGGTCCAGATATGTCCTCCACTCCACCCACAGAAGAGGCCCACAGTGATGACAGCAGCTCTGTCCAACTGGATCAAGATGACCAGCCCTGCCCATCTGGGACCTCGGGACAGTCGGTCCCCCTCACACTGGCACAGGCCACTACAGAGCTTCTCCCCCTGGAAACACCAGTACAGCACCCACCCAGCGGGCCCATACCTTGACACGTCAATCAGCAGTGTGTCCACCACTACAGGGAACCCAGGCTAACCCACCACCCCAACAACACCAGGGACCTGGGGGCAGTGGTTGTGGGCACACGGTTCAAGGGACAGAGGCCCAGGAACACAGGGGAACTGGGAGGGCTGCTGTGCGACAGGGGGAGGACAGGCCCAGGGAACCCACTCTCCACGAGGCCCTCTCCAACATCATGGGAGCCTACCACCATTCCCAGGAGATGATGGCAACGGTACTGGCCAAGTTTCAGGAAACCCAGCAGCTGCAGGAGGAACAGTATTTGGGCTTCAGGGAGGAACTCAAATCCATCAATTCCACCCTGGGTACCATTGTAGGGGTGCTGAAGGAACTCATCAACACCAGGAGGGACACTGTGGCACAACAAGGGTCTCCTGACACTAGCATGGACGATGAACTGCCCACCACCTCCGCCTGCGCTAGTGGACAGGAAGCACCACCACAGGACCACCACACCAGCACCCCATCCCCTGCAGATGGAGAACCACCCCGCAAGTGGTCCCTGAGATCCAGGACAAAGACATAGAACAATGCCAAGACCCCCGCCAAGAAATGAGACCATCCTGATTGTCATCCTTCTATCCCACTTTGTTACCCTGTCCATACTTAAACTGCCCTAGCTCCACTTCCTATGCCCCTTTGGACAATGCACCTGTGAGACTAATAGACTGGACTCTGCCATGGACATTCCTCCACCATCACCCCTGACCATTTTACAACCCCCTCCACTATTGAGCACTTAAATAAACACCGTTAAATCACAAAACAATCTGGAGTGTGTCTGTGCTTTCGAAAAAGTGTATTAGCAATATCAGTGGCAAAATGCTATATCAAATGTAATGTCAACATCCCTATGTCACACAGCTCTAGTCCATGCGGAAACAAAGCAGATGTCACACAGTGGGACCCACATCTGTGAAAGGGAAAGTGACAACTCAGTGACCATACACTGGGTGAAAATGACAGACAGATGAGAGGTAGTAGAATTAAATCAGATGTAGCAGGCAGTGTTGTCTTCTTACCTGTGTCTCACTGGAAGTATTGCAGGATCACCGTGTTCCTGTTGTCTATGTCCTCTTCTTCTGCTTCCTTGTCTTCACTTTTCACAGGCTCCACAGCTGCCACAACACCTCCATCTGGACCATCCTCCTGCAGAAAAGGCACCTGTCGTCGCAAAGCCAAGTTGTGAAGCATACAGCAGGCCACGGGGATCTGGCACACGTTCTTTGGTGAGTAGTAAAGGGAACAACCTGTCAAATGGAGGCACCGGAACCTGGTCTTCAGGAGGCCGAAGGTCCTCTCTATAATCCTCCTAGTTCGCCCAGGGGCCTCATTGTAGAGCTACTCTGACCTTGTCCTCGGATTCCTCACTGGGGTCAGTAGCCACGACAGGTTGGGGTAACCTGAGTCACCTGCAAATGTTGAGGGACAACTGTTAGACACACACTAACTCATAGGGACATCCCCAGACCGAGACACCTAGTCACACTGTATTGGGTCCACGTCCTCACCTAATAGCCACACAGTGCCTCTGGAGTTGCCCCATCACATAAGGGATGCTGCTATTCTGTAGAATATAAGCATCATGCACCGAGCCAGAAAATTTGGCATTCACATGGGAGATATACTGGTCTGCCAAACACACCATCTGCACATTCATTGAATGATAACTCTTTCGGTTTCTGTACACCTGTTCACTCCTGCAGGGGGGAGCAAGGCCACATGTGTCCCATCAATGGCACCTATGATGCTGGGGATATGTCCCAGGGCATAGAAATCACCTTTCACTCTAGGCAAATCCTCCCCCTGAGGGAAAACGATGTAGCTCCGCATGTGTTTCAGAAGGGCAGAGAACACTCTGGACAACACGTTGGAAAACATAGGCTGGGACATCCCTGATGCTATGGCCACTGTACTTTGAAAAGACCCACTTGCTAGGAAATGGAGTACTAACAGCACATGCACTTGAGGGGGGATTCTGTGGAATGGCGGATAGCTGACATCAGGTCTGGCTCCAACTGGGCACAAAGTTCTGTGGTACAATCAAGTCTGTAGGTGATGATCACATGTCGCTCCTCCAATGTTGGCAGGTCCACCAGCGGTCTGTACACCGGAGGATGCAGCCATCTCCTCACATGCCCCAGCGGACTGTGCCTATGGAGGAGAACAGCGAGCAGAGAGTGAACAACCTCTGAGGTACGTAAACACAGCTTAATCGGCAAATATTAGCAAATTGACATATGCCTGTATTGGTGTTTAAGCAAGGCCTAGATATGTGTGATGCAGTCCAAAATAATGCCATGTGGGCCCATGAAATGGCGGCTGCCTGACCTGTAAAGTGGGCCAAGGGGATATGAGGTAAATGCGCTGGCATTGTATACCGTCAAGGTAGGCGGTCGAAGACCGCAGAGCTATCCTTCATTGGTTAACATTGGACCCTATGGGTCCCAGGAGCCAATGACGATGTACGCCAGAGGTGACGGTACGCACCGCTGCGGATGTGACCGCCATTTTCTCTCTGTTCAATCACTTGATACCTGATCTTCGACAGGAGAGGACCTACACTGCAAGTGCTGCTGTGATCTCAGTCTGGAAGAGACAATTGCTCGTGTGTCTGGGGAAAGGGCCCCTGCCTTCAGCACGGAGGAGTTGGAGAAACTAGTGGATGGGGTCCTCCCCCAGTACACGCTACTCTACGGTCCTCCAGACAAACAGGTAGGTACAATGTGAGCATGCTGTATGGGCAATGCCTGTGTGGAGTGGTGTGGATGAAAGATAAGGGGGGTGAGAATGAGGGGTGCATGAAACGACGGTGAGTGCATGTGCGTCATGGCAACGGTAGGGATGCGGGCCAATGACTGTGACGTGCGGATGGCAATATCTTCTCCTTTTCCCCTGTACTATTCCTGTAGGTCAGCGCCCACCAGAAGAAGGACATTTGGCGTGCCATCGCCAAGGAAGTCCGGACCCTGGGGGTCTACCACAGACGGAGCACCCACTGCCGGAAAAGATGGGAGGGCATTTGCCCCTGGAGCAAGAAGACGGCGGAGGCCCAGCTGGGGATGGCCTCCCAGCGTGGGAGGGGTGCCCGTTGCACCATGACCGCCCTGATGTTCAGGATCCTGGCGGTGGCGTAACCGGAGATGGATGGGCGCTTGAGGGCATCACAGCAGCCACCAGGGGGTGAGAACACTCTCATTCTGCTGATTCAGCGCGCATTGTTGGTGTCTGGGTGGGGGAGGTGGGCTGTGGGTTCCTCGAGGCCAGGGCGAGTTTAGTAGGCAAGGTCCCTTCTTAAGGCAGGCCCTGTGGCACCCCACCCCACCTGTGTACATTGGCAACTACACCTAGTCATGCTCCTGTGACATCCATGTGTGCAGCAATCGGGCATAGCCTTGTAACCCATGTCCCTGGGATTGATTAGGGAACTCCAAGTGCACAACGTAGTGCAGGGGGCTTCTGTGTCTGTAGTGTCCACCAACGGTAGCGGTATTGCATGCACTCAACATGTCTTTCTTCTGTCTCCCCCCCTTTTTGTGGTCTCCCTGTTCTTGTGTGCATTAGCATCATCAGGCGGAGGAGCAGTGGCACCGGAGCAGGAGGGAGCTGCATCCCACATAGCCCTGGAGGACGACACAACAGAGTCTGAATTCACCAGTGGGACGGGGGAGAGGGGAGCTCCACGGCGGGAACAGGAGCTGAGACCAGCGATACGGACTCCTCCTCTGATGGGAGCTCCCTTGCAGTGGCGGCCCCATCTGTGCCCCCCGTATCTATAGGTACAGCCGCCCCCCCCCTACCAGCATCGCCCTCCCAGCAACCCCTCAGCATTTGTCCCGTGCCCGCTCACCCAGGAGGGTGGGCATTTCCTTTGCCCCAGACACCTCAACCCCTGCCCCTGTCACCCCTGCTGCTCTCAGTGAGGAGGCCAATGACCTCCTCAGGTCCCTCACTGTTGGGCAGTCTACCATTTTGAAAGCCATCCAGGGTGTAGAGAGGCAGTTGCAACAAACCAATGCATACCTGGAGGGCATTCATTCTGGTCAGGCAGCCCATCAGCGAGCTTTTCAGACTCTGGCCTCAGCACTGATGGCATCCATTCTCCCTGTCTCTAGCCTTCCCCCTCCAACTTCCTCCACCCAGACCCAAACCCCTGTACCTCAGCCTATCCCAAGCACACCATCAGACCAACATGCACACACCTCAACACACAAGGGATGCTCTGGCAAACATAAGCACCACACATCCCACAGGCACTCACGCAAGTATCATACACATGCAGACACACCAACATCCACTACCTCCACTGTGTCTCCCTCCTCCTCGTCTCCTTCCTCCCTCCCTGTCTCGTCTCAACTCACACCTGCATGCACTACATCCTCAGCCACTACGTCCATCACCAGCACACCCACCAACACATCCCGCTCATGTGCAGTCACCACCCCCAATAACATTCACACATCCCCTGTGTCCTCTACCAGTGTGTCTGTAAGTCCACCTCCCAAAGTACACAAACGCAGCCTCACACCCACCCAACAGCCATCCACCTCACGACAGCCTCCAGCTCATGCACCTTCACCCAAAGTCACCAAATGTACACCTCCTACAACCACTCCCTCTTCCTCCACTCCCAAACCCCCTCCATCTACCCGTCCCAGTGTTCCCAAAAAACTTTTCCTGCCCAACCTTGACCTCTTCCCCTCACCTCCCCCACCCCTTCAGTCTCCTAGGGCCCGCCTCTCCAGGTCCCAATCCAGCACCTCAGCAACAACATCTGTGGGACCAGTGGTGCCAGTAGTAACTGGCTTCTGGAGTGTGCCAGGCAGCAGGGCTGCCAGTGTGGCAAGGAGCCAGAGCATGGACAGTCCCCCACCTGTAAAGCACAAAAAGTTGCACAGTGCCCGGCGGGAGAGAGGAAAGAAATCAGCCACCAAAGCCGCTCCCAAGGGTACAGTTGGGAGTGTGGAGAAAGCTGCGCCACCATCCAAGGTGGGGAAGGGGCACAGTAAAACCGGCAAGTCTGGGAAAATCTGCACGGCGGACAAGACCGCCACCATCCCTGCTGCCCAGGACACCGCCGCCATCAGCACCGCTGCCCAGGACACCACCGCAACAAGCACCACTGCCCAGGACACCGCCGACACCAGCACCGCTGCCCAGGACACCGCCGCCACCAGCACCACTGCCCAGGACACCGCCGCAACAAGCACCGCAGGCCAGTGAGCGCCAAAGATTCCAACGCTACTGAGGCCACCACAAGCAGGATGAAGCACTCTGGGCACAAAGCCCCCTCCGGAACCAGTGGAGAAAGGCATTCACTACCTCAGTATTTGGCAGGATGAAGCACTCTGGGCACAAAGCCCCCTCCAGAACCAGTGAAGTATCCCATCCACTACCTCAGTCCTTGGCAGGATGAAGCACTCTGGGCACAAAGCCCCCTCCAGAACCAGTGGAGAAAGGCATCCACTACCTCTGTCCTTGGCAGGATGAAGCACACTGGGCACAAAGCCCCAACCAGAACCAGTGGAGAATGTTATCCACTTGAGAGACTGTGGATTTGCTTCCCCAGAATTAGGCAGTGGGCAAACCACCCACTGTAGAGACTTGAGAGACTGTGGATTTGCACTCCCCAGGATTGAACAGTGAGCAAACCACCCACTGTAGAGACTTGAGAGACTGTGGCTTTGTACTCCCCAGGATTGAACAGTGGGCAAACCACCCACTGTAGAGACTTGAGAGACTGTGGCTTTGCACTCCCCAGGATTGAACAGTGGGCAAACCACCCACTGTAGAGACTTGAGAGACTGTGGCTTTGCATTCCCCAGGATTGAACAGTAGGCAACCCACCCACTGCAGAGACTTGAGATACTGTGGCTTTGCACTCCCCAGGATTGAACAGTGGGCATGGAGCCCCCTCGTGGATCCGGCATTGTGCACTCATACGGCTGAGATGCCCCCCCCCTTCCCTTCCCCCTGAGTTGCCTGTTTTTTTTCTATCTGATGCCCCAGCAGTGTTCTCTCCGTCTTGTTCGGGTATCTTGTGTGGGCCTCACTGTGAGAAAGTAGCCTCTTTCTAGCCGTGTTACCCCCACTTTTGTCCTGTTTGTGAGTGTATGTCAGGGTGTTTTCACTGTCTCACTGGGATCCTGCTAACCAGGGCCCAGTGCTCATAGTGAAAACCATATGTTTTCAGTATGTTTGTTATGTGTCACTGGGACGCTGCTAGTCAGGACCCCAGTGCTCATAAGTTTGTGACCTATATGTATGTGTTCCCTGTGTCATGCCTAACTGTCTCACTGAGGCTCTGCTATCCAGAACCTCAGTGGTTATGCTCTCTCATTTCTTTCCAAATTGTCACTAACAGGCTAGTGACCAATTTCACCAATTTACATTGGCATCCTGGAACACCCTTATAATTCCCTAGTATATGGTACTGTGGTACCCAGGGTATTGGGGTTCCAGGAGATCCCTATGGGCTGCAGCATTTCTTTTGCCACCCATAGGGAGCTCTGACAATTCTTACACAGGCCTGCCACTGCAGCCTGAGTGAAATAACGTCCACATTATTTCACAGCCATTTACCACTGCACTTAAGTAACTTATAAGTCACCTATATGTCTAACCCTCACTTGGTGAAGGTTAGGTGCAAAGTTACTTAGTGTGTGGGCACCCTGGCACTAGCTAAGGTGCCCTCACATTGTACAAGGCAAATTCCACGGACTTTGTGAGTGCGGGGACACCATTACACGCGTGCACTATACATAAGTCACAACATATGTATAGCGTCACAATGGTAACTCCGAACATGGCCATGTAACATGTCTAAGATCATGGAATTGTCTTTCCAATGCCATTCTGGCATTGGGAAGACAATTCCATTATCCCCTGAGTCTCTAGCACAGACCCGGGTACAGCCAAACTACCTTTCCCGGGGTTTCACTGCAGCTGCTGCTGCTGCCAACCCCTCAGACAGGTTTCTGCCCTCCTGGGGTCCAGCCAGGCTTGGCCCAGGAACGCAGAACAAAGGACTTCCTCAGAGAGAAGGTGTTACACCCTCTCCCTTTGGAAAAAGGTGTTATGGCTGGGGAGGAGTAGCCTCCCCCAGCCTCTGGAAATGCTTTCATGGGCACAGATGGTGCCCATTTCTGCATAAGCCAGTCTACACCGGTTCAGGGATCCCCCAGCCCTGCTCTGGCGTGAAACTGGACAAAGGAAAAGGGAGTGACCACTCCCCTGACCTGCACCTCCCCTGGGAGGTGCCCAGAGCTCCTCCAGTGTGCTCCAGACCTCTGCCATCTTGGAAACAGAGGTGCTGCTGGCACACTGGACTGCTCTGAGTGGCCAGTGCCAGCAGGTGATGTCAGAGACTCCTTCTGATAGGCTCCTCCAGGTGTTGCTAGCCTATCCTCTCTCCTAAGTAGCCAAACCTCCTTTTCTGGCTATTTAGGGTCTCTGCTTTGGGGAATTCTTTAGATAACGAATGCAAGAGCTCATCAGAGTTCCTCTGCATCTCTCTCTTCACCTTCTGCCAAGGAATTGACCGCTGGCTGCTCTGGAAGCCTGCAAAACTGCAACAAAGTAGCAAAGACTACTACTGCGACCTTGTAACGCTGATCCGGCCGCCTTCTCGACTGTTTTCCTGGTGGTGCATGCTGTGGGGGTAGTCTGCCTCCTCTCTGCACTAGAAGCTCCGAAGAAATCTTCCGTGGGTCGATGGAATCTTCCCCCTGCAACCGCTGGCACCAAAGAACTGCATCACCGGTCCTCTGGGTCTCCTCTCAGCACGACGAGCGAGGTCCCTTGAACTCAGCAACTCTGTCCAAGTGACTCCCACAGTCCAGTGACTCTTCAGTCCAAGTTTGGTGGAGGTAAGTCCTTGCCTCCCCACGCTAGACTGCATTGCTGGGAACCGCATGTTTTACAGCTACTCCGGCTCCTGTGCACTCTTCCAGGATTTCCTTTGTGCACAGCCAAGCCTGGGTCCCCGGCACTCTAACCTGCAGTGCACGACCTCCTGAGTTGTCCTCTGGCGTCGTGGGACCTTCCTTTGTGACTTCGGGTGAGCTCCGGTTCACTCCAATTTGTAGTGCCTGTTCCGGCACTTCTGCAGGTGCTGCTTGCTTCTGAGTGGGCTCTTTGTCTTGCTGGACGCCCCCTCTGTCTCCTCTCGCAATTGGCAACATCCTGGTCCCTCCTGGGCCACAGCAGCATCCAAAAACCCTAACGGCGACCCTTGCAGCTAGCAAGGCTTGTTTGTGGTCTGTCTGCACAGAAACACCTCTGCGTGACTCTTCACGACGTGGGACATCTATCCTACAAAGGGGAAGTTTCTAGCCCTTGTCGTTCTTGCAGAATCCACAGCTTCTACCATCCAGTGGCAGCTAATTTGCACCCACAGCTGGCATTTCCTGGGCATCTGCCCACTCCCGACTTGATCGTGACTCTTGGACTTGGTCCCCTTGTTCCACAGGTACTTTCGTCAGGAAATCCATCGTTGTTGCATTCTGGTGTTGGTCTTCCTTGCAGAATTCCCCTATCACGACTTCTGTGCTCTCTGGGGAACCTAGGTGCACTTTGCACCCACTTTTCAGGGTCTTGGGGTGGGCTATTTTCTAACCCTCACTGTTTTCTTACAGTCCCAGCGACCCTCTACAAGGTCACATAGGTTTGGGGTCCATTCGTGGTTCGCATTCAACTTCTAGAGTATATGGTTTGTGTTGCCCCTATCCCTATGTGCCCCCATTGCATTCTATTGTGACTATACATTGTTTGCACTGTTTTCTATTGCTATTACTGCATATTTTGGTATTGTGTACATATATCTTGTGTATATTTGCTATCCTCATACTGAGGGTACTCACTGAGATACTTTGGCATATTGTCATAAAAATAAAGTACCTTTATTTTTAGTATATCTGTGTATTGTGTTTTCTTATGATGTTGTGCACATGACACTAGTGGTACTGTAGGAGCTTCACTCGTCTCCTAGTTCAGCCTAAGCTGCTCTGCTAAGCTACCTTTTCTATCAGCCTAAGCTGCTAGACACCCCTCTACACTAATAAGGGATACCTGGACCTGGTGCAAGGTGTAAGTACCCCTTGGTACCCACTACAAGCCAGGCCAGCCTCCTACATTGGTTGTGCAGCGGTGGGATAAGTACTTGCAACTACTTACTACTTTGTCATTTTGTACTTTTCATAAGAGAAAAATATACAAAACAAGTTCAGTGTATGTACACCCAACCAAAAAGTTTTGCTTTTCTTCTCTTACTCTTTTGCTATGTGCTGAAATGTACCTCTAAAACTTTCAAAAAGTTCTTAAAAAGTTAAAAAAAAAAAATTCTGTTCTTTAAAAAGTTCTAAAACTTTTTCTTTCTTTTTCTGTCCCTTAAACCTTTTCTAAAATGTCTGGCACAGGTCAAACTGTTGATCTGACTAAACTTGCTTATGACCACCTTAGCTGGAAAGGAGCAAGGAGTCTCTGCGTTGAAAGAGGTTTAGGGGTAGGGAAGAATCCCTCAAGAGAACTGTTAGTTAACATGCTCATTGAACAAGATAAGACCTTAGTTGGCACTTCTGGTGAGAGATTAGCTGATGGTTCCCACTCTGCTTCTGGGGCACCCCCAGTAAAGGATTTAGAAGGGAACCTTCCCAACCTGCCCATTAGCAGACCACCTAGCAGGGCTGGTACTGAGGTGAGTTCTCATCATAGTATAGAGATAGCTCCTTTAGGCCAGGTTGTTAGAGTGCCATCTGTTAGGGACAGGTCTCCCTCTGTTCATTCTCACCATTCTTCTGTGTCAAGGCATGCCCAACCCACCCACCCTGATGACAGAGTGTTAGAAAGGGAGCTCAATAGATCGAGAGTGGAAGAATCCAGGCTGAAGCTCAAGAAGCAACAGCTGGATTTAGATAGGCAAGCATTTGATTTAGAAAAAGAAAGACAGAGGTTGGGGTTTGGACCCCATGGTGGCAGCAGCAGTATTACAGATAGTAATCCTGTAAAAGAGCATGATTCTAGGAGTCTGCACAAGATAGTTCCCCCTTACAAGGAGGAGGATGACATTAACAAGTGGTTTGCTGCACTTGAGAGGGCCTGTAATGGACAGGGGGTCCCTCAAAGGCAGTGGGCTGCTATCCTATGGCTATCTTTCAGTGGAAAGGGTAGGGATAGGCTCCTTACTGTTAAGGAAAGTGATGCCAATGATTTTACAGTTCTTAAGAATGCACTCCTTGATGGTTATGGCTTAACCACTGAACAGTACAGGACCAAGTTCAGAGAAACCAAAAAGGAGTCTTCACAAGACTGGGTAGACTTTGTTGACCATTCAGTGAAGGCCTTGGAGGGGTGGTTACATGGCAGTAAAGTTTCTGACTATGAAAGCCTGTATAACTTAATCCTGAGAGAGCATATTCTTAATAATTGTGTGTCTGATTTGTTGCACCAGTATCTAGTGGACTCAGATCTGACCTCTCCCCAAAAATTGGGAAAGAAGGCAGACAAATGGGTCAGAACAAGAGTGAACAGAAAAGTTCATACAGGTGGTGACAAGGATGGCAAGAAGAAAGATGGTGAGAAATCTCAGGATAAGCATGGGGACAAGGGTAAAACCAAAGATCCTCTTTCAAATTCTAAACACTCTTCAGGGGGTGGGGATAAAACAAATTGTTCCTCTTCTTCTCAACCCACACACATTAAAAAGCCTTGGTGCTTTGTGTGTAAAAACAGAGGCCATAGGCCAGGGGATAAGTCCTGTCCAGGTAAACCCCCTGAGCCTACCACCACTAATACATCAAGCTCTAGTGCCCCTAGCAGTAGTGGTACTAGTGGTGGGACTGCTGGCAACAGACAAGTTAAGGGTGTAGTTGGGTTCACTTATGGGTCCATCATAGAAACTGGGGTAGTCAGTCCCAAGACAGTGTCTGTCACACCTAGTGGCATTGGCCTTGCCACACTGGCTGCTTGTCCCCTTACAATGGATAAGTACAGGCAGACAGTTTCAATAAATGGTTTTGAGGCCCAGGCCTACAGGGACACAGGTGCCAGTATCACTTTGGTGACTGAAAACCTTGTGGCTCCTGAAGGTGGTAGTATCACCTAGCTTACCTCTAGATTGTCTCTTAGGTAATGACCTAGAGGCCTCAGGTTGGGCTGATGTAGAGTTTTATACCCTTGCAGCCATGCTGGGTATCCCTGAGGAATTGTTCCCTCTCATTTCTACTGAAATGAAAAAGCAAAGGAGAAAAGGCCTGAAAACTTAGGATCCCTCTCCAACAACAGGTAAAAAGGGTATCACAGTATCCCCTACCCACCCTACCATTCAGGATACCATTCCTGTGGTAGGAGAAACCTCTCCTGGGGTGGCACCTGTTCAAAGGGAATCATCAGCTGACATAGCTGTACTCCCTGAGGTGGAAGTACCTCTCTGTGGGATAACTAACATTGGTGAGAAAAAGAGCACCATTTTAGTTAACATTGAGCATCCCTCCAAGCCTCCCAGAGAAACTTTAGTGCAGAAACCCTGCACTGCCTCACAACACTTAGGACAGCATCCCTGCCCTAGTGTGGAGCTAATAGAACAGCATCCCTGCCCTGCTCCAACTCAAGAGAAACAGCATCCCTGTTCTCTCTTCCAGCCATATGGACAAAGTTTTTGCCCAGCTATGGCTTTACTGAGACAGCATCCCTGTCTGGCATTCTCATCACTAGAAATAGATTCAGTGGATAATTCCCACTGCTCTAAACTAAAACTTACTGATAGAAACTCTGAAAATATATCTTCACATTGTTGCTTAGCTAAACAAATTCAAACAGGGTGGTTTACATCCCCACAGGGAAGTAACCATATAGTGGATGATAAAGGGAGTAACCAGTCTATTGCAGAGCTACTCTCTACTAATCACCACTTAGACAATAAAGTCTCAACTGGCCAAGGTTAGCCTTATTGTCCTTCGTTTGGGGTGGGGGGGGGGGGGGTTGTGTGAGAAAGTAGCCTCTTTCTAGCCTTGTTACCCCCACTTTTGGCCTGTTTGTGAGTGTATGTCAGGGTGTTTTCACTGTCTCACTGGGATCCTGCTAACCAGGGCCCTGTGCTCATAGTGAAAACCATATGTTTTCAGTATGTTTGTTATGTGTCACTGGGACCCTGCTAGTCAGGACCCCAGTGCTCATAAGTTTGTGACCTATATGTATGTGTTCCCTGTGTGATGGCTAACTGTCTCACTGAGGCTCTGCTATCCAGAACCTCAGTGGTTATGCTCTCTCATTTCTTTCCAAATTGTCACTAACAGGCTATTGACCAATTTCACCAATTTACATTGGCATACTTGAACACCCTTATAATTCCCTAGTATATGGTATTGAGGTACCCAGGGTATTGGGGTTCCAGGAGATCCCTATGGGCTGCAGCATTTCTTTTGCCACACATAGGGAGCTCTGACAATTCTTACACAGGCCTGCCACTGCAGCCTGAGTGAAATAACGTCCACGTTATTTCACAGCCATTTACCACTGCACTTAAGTAACTTATAAGTCACCTATATGTCTAACCTTTACCTGGTAAAGGTTGGGTGCTAAGTTACTTAGTGTGTGGGCACCCTGACACTAGCCAAGGTGCCCCCACATTGTTCAGGGCAAATTCCATGGACTTTGTGAGTGCGGGGACACCATTACACGCGTGCACTATACATATGTCACGACATATGTATAGCGTCACAATGGTAACTCCGAACATGGCCATGAAACATGTCTAAGATCATGGAATTGTCACCCCAATGCCATTGTGGCATTGGGGAGACAATTCCATGATCCCCCGAGTCTCTAGCACAGACCCGGGTACATCCAAACTACCTTTCCTGGGGTTTCACTGCAGCTGCTGCTGCTGCCAACCCCTCAGACAGGTTTCTGCCCTCCTGGGGTCCAGCCAGGCTTGGCCCAGGAAGGCAGAACAAAGGACTTCCTCAGAGAGAAGCTGTTACACCCTCTCCCTTTGGAAAAAGGTGTTATGGCTGGGGAGGAGTAGCCTCCCCCAGCCTCTGGAAATGCTTTCAAGGGCACAGATGGTGCCCATTTCTGCGTAAGCCAGTCTACACCGGTTCAGGGATCCCCCAGCCCTGCTCTGGTGCGAAACTGGACAAAGGAAAGGGGAGTGACCACTCCCCTGACCTGCACCTCCCCTGGGAGGTGCCCAGAGCTCCTCTAGTGTGCTCCAGACCTCTGCCATCTTGGAAACAGAGGTGCTGCTGGCACACTGGACTGCTCTGAGTGGCCAGTGCCAGCAGGTGACGTCAGAGACTCCTTCTGATAGGCTCCTCCAGGTGTTGCTAGCCTATCCTCTCTCCTAAGTAGCCAAACCTCCTTTTCTGGCTATTTAGGGTCTCTGCTTTGGGGATTTTTTTATATAATCAATGCAAGAGCTCATCAGAGTTCCTCTGCATCTCTCTCTTCACCTTCTGCCAAGGAATCGACCGCTGACTGCTCTGGAAGCCTGCAAAACTGCAACAAAGTAGCAAAGACGACTACTGCGACCTTGTAACGCTGATCCGGCCGCCTTCTCGACTGTTTTCCTGGTGGTGCATGCTGTGGGTGTAGTCTGCCTCCTCTCTGCACTAGAAGCTCCGTAGAAATCTCCCGTGGGTCTACGGAATCTTCCCCCTGCAACTGCAGGCACCAAAGAACTGCATCACCGGTCCTCTGGGTCTCCTCTCAGCACGACGAGCGAGGTCCCTTGAACTCAGCAACTCTGTCCAAGTGACTCCCACAGTCCAGTGACTCTTCAGTCCAAGTTTGGTGGAGGTAAGTCCTTGTCTCCCCACGCTAGACTGCATTGCTGGGAACCGTGTGCTTTGCAGCTACTCTGGCTCCTGTGCACTCTTCCAGGATTTCCTTTGTGCACAGCCAAGGCTGGGTCCCCGGCACTCTTACCTGCAGTGCACGACCTCCTGAGTTGTCCTCCGGTGTCGTGGGACCTTCCTTTGTGACTTTGGGTGAGCTCCGGTTCACTCCACTTCGTAGTGCCTGTTCCGGCACTTCTGCGGGTGCTTGCTTCTGAGTGGGCTCTTTGTCTTGCTGGACATCCGGTGGCAGCTTCTTTGCACCCACAGCTGGCATTTCCTGGGCATCTGCCCACTCCCGACTTTATCGTGACTCTTGGACTTGGTCCCCTTGTACCACAGGTACTCTCGTCAGGGAATCCATCGTTGTTGCATTGCTGGTGTTGGTCTTCCTTGCAGAATTCCCCTATCACGACTTCTGTGCTCTCTGGGGAACCTAGGTGCACTTTGCACCCACTTTTCAGGGTCTTGGGGTGGGCTATTTTTCTAACCCTCACTGTTTTCTTACAGTCCCAGCAATCCTCTACAAGGTCACATAGGTTTGGGGTCCATTTGTGGTTCGCATTCCACTTCTAGAGTATATGATTTGTGTTGCCCCTATCCCTATGTGCCCCCATTGCATTCTATTGTGACTATACATTGTTTGCACTGTTTTCTATTGCTATTACTGCATATTCTGGTATTGTGTACATATATCTTGTGTATATTTGCTATCCTCATACTGAGGGTACTCACTGAGATACTTTGGCATATTGCCATAAAAATAAAGTACCTTTATTTTTAGTATATCTGTGTATTGTGTTTTCTTATGATATTGTGCACATGACACTAGTGGTACTGTAGGAGCTTCACTCGTCTCCTAGTTCAGCCTAAACTGCTCTGCTAAGCTACCTTTTCTATCAGCCTAAGCTGCTAGACACCCCTCTACACTAATAAGGGATTCCTGGACCTGGTGTAAGGTGTAAGTACCCCTTGGTACCCACTACAAGCCAGGCCAGCCTCCTACACTCGCCCATGCCTTTTGGGCCCAGTGGTCCACGGACTATGATAGTGGAATACCTTGGCCTAGTATTCTTGGTGTATATATTTGTTTATAGTGTACATATCTTTATATATGTATATATTTTTGATTACTGTATTTGAATATATTACAACAATTCGACTTATTTCCTTTTGTTCTTGCATTCTTCCAGGGGGAGGTTTGGGGGGTGTAACTGTAATGTATCATGATGTATTAGTGTGTGTGATGTCGTGGGTGAGGGTGGGGGTGGGGTTTTTTGCGTGTTGCGTGTTGCGTGTGTGTGTCACTATTTTTTCCCTCCACCCTCCCCTGTGTCGTAGGTGCAGTACTCACCGTGGACTTCGCCGCCGGCTTTTGTGTTCCTGGTAGAGGAGCAGGAAGATAAAGGCTGGAAGAATCTGGAGCTCGGGTTCCATGGTGTCCTGGTTCCTCGTCGGGTGTGTAGAGGTGAGCGTTTCCCCTTCCAAGTCCTGTTTCCGCCGTGTTTTTGTTCGCGGTGAATCCGCCCAGGAAAAGGTGGCGGATTGGACTATTGTAATTCTGTGGGTGGTACATTGGCCTCCGCCTGTCTGTTGGCGGTTAACGCCGCGCTGTTTGTTTGTACCGCTTTGGCGGTCGGAATGTTAAAGTGGCTGTCTATATTGACGGTTTCCGCCATGGTCGTAATTCAATTTTTTTTACGCCGGCCTATTGGAGGTTTTACCGCCGCTTAAACACCGACCGCCAGGGTTGTAATGAGGGCCATAGTGCTATATGATTTAAGTGGTATAGTAGGAGCTTTTCATGTCTCCTAGTTCAGCCTAAACTGCTCTGCTATAGCTACCTCTATCAGCCTAAGTGGCTAGAACACTACTAATCTACTAATAAGGGATAACTGGACTTGCCACAAGGTGTAAGTACCATGAGGGACCCACTATAAGGCAGGCCAGCCTCCTACAAGAAGCCTTTGCATGGGCACCCTATGGGTGGCAAAAGTAATGCTGCAGTCCATAGGGATCCCCTAGAACCCAATGCACTGGGTACCTAGGTACCATATACTAGGGACTTACAAGGGGGCACTAGTATGCCAATTTGGGATGAAATACTGGGTTACCAGTATGTAGTGACAAATTTGGGAGATGAGAGAGCATATGCACTAGGGTCCTGGTTAGCAGGATCCCATCGACACAAACACCCTGACAAACAGGCCAAAAATGGGGGTAACCATGCTAGAAAGAGGCTACTTTCTTGCAGTCAGCAGACATGTTTAAGGATTTGCCTGCACAGCTCTTGCGCTGTGCTTGTTTGATTTCTCCTCCGCCCATAGCCATAGCTGCACCCATTTCAAGCATACTTGTCTAGGAGAATATTTTTTTTTCCTTTGTCCCTGCCTTTTACCTAATCTCCCCGGTTTATAGTATCACCAGTAACAGCACAGTATATCACCTTTCTCAATAAACAAGTCATAACACTTTCACAGAGTTTCAGTAACTTATATTGCACACCTGCTCACCAAGCTACAGGGTACAACTAAAAAAAGCTATTATGAATCCACAGGCAAAACCAATTGCATTTATCAATGCTTGTTAAAGACAATTATTATTGGAGCTGGCCCTGATGGTGGAAGACCTTTTCTTATGGCAGTGTTGATTGTATGGGTGAGCAGAGGGGCCATACCCTCAGTTCACTAACATATAAATCAAGTAGGACGGTATTATAAATGATTGCAAAATGTCTCACCCAGCAATCAGGTGGGATATGAGAGCAGACAGATCCAAACTCTGAGAAAACCGGGCAACTTATACTCTCCCAAAACACACATCTAAAAGAGTGGCAACAAGCTTACAAAAATTGATCCAATGTCTCATCCTTTAGAAGTTTTTTCGGCCTTTTAATATGAGATTTGTAGTTGGACCGACATTCCGCTACCAATTTGTTATCAAACGTTTCTTCATGCTTTTATGACCAAGGTTTGTATTACCCATCTTAGGCATCCCCCAAGAGACCTGACAAGCTGAAGAGGCAGCCAGCGCATTACGCAATGCTATAATTAGGTGGGGAAAGGGTTAACCAACAGGCCAACAGGCACCAAAGCTGGTACTACAGTGACCATAGTTTGAGGGACCACATGTTGCGTCTCCTGGGCCTAAATGAGAAAAGCATAATGTAGCCACCTCATGCATGGCAAATGCAGACACTCCATGCACAACAGCTTGACTATCATCATTTATACAGGGTAACTCTGAAGATTCCTTCACCAAAGCAGTCAATGCAACAAGAGCCTTCTCAATAACCTCCAACCTCTGTACAAACTTCAGGTCTAACTTAGACTTCAGTCTAACTTAGCTTTCAGGTCTAAAGTTTAACAAGGTGCCTGAACGCAGCTCTTACCCATTGCAAGGTCTGACAGGCTGACAAAGACTATATGGAACAAACTTCCACCTTCCAACCTCACCTAGAGATTGTTGACTTAATATCACACCCCCAGGGGCATATTTATACTCTGTTTGCCCTGAATTAGTGTCATTTTGTTTAACGCTAATTCAGCGCAAAGTTGATGCCATATTTATATTTTGACGCTAGACCCGCCCAGCATCAAAATATTGGTGTTAACATAATTTTTTGGATGCGTGAAACCTCCTTGCATCAATGAGATGCAAGGTAGGCGTTCCTGTCCAATAAATGACTCTAACCCCCTAGCGCCATATTTATCCACCCGTGCAAAAAAGACGCACAGGTGGGAGGCGGACCCCAAAAATTACATTAATTCCGATTTGCGTCAAATTTTAATGCCTGGGACAGGGCAGGTGTTAAAATGAGGCAAACTCATCACTACTTAAGGAAAACACACAGAAGCACCATTACCAACCAAAAGGAGAAGATGGAGGTGCTACTGATCCAGCTTGCGAGATGACGCAGACGACAGCAACAACTACAGCAATCACCACCACCACAACGCGGCCCACAATGGCAATGCAGAAGGCAGGAGAGGGACCAGGACATCATAAGGACCTGCAGACTGAACCGGCAAGCCATACTACACCTGCTGCACAACATTGAGGAACAAATCACAGCCAGCCTGCAGACCCCACACAACATACCACCTGTGACAAAGCTGCTAGCTGTCCTGCACATGCTGGCAGGTGGCTCATTCCAAACAACAGGTGCAATGGTTGCTGGTGTCTCACAGCCCTCATTCTCCATGTTCCTGCCAAAGGTGTTAGACTCTATACTCTCCCTGACACACCACCACATCAGCCTCCCCAACACCCAGCAAAAGCAGCATGAGGCAAAACAGGGGTTCTACCAAATCCATGGCTTCCCGCATGTGCTCGGTGCAATTGACTGCACCCATGTCCGGCTCGTTCCACTTGCAGCAACAGACCACATATACCGGAATTGCAAGCACACGCATTCCATTAATGTGCAAGGCATAGTGGACCACTCGGGACTACTCATAAACATTTTGGCCAAGTATCCTGGGAGTGTCCATGGCGCCTTCATATTCCCGCACAGCAGGATCAATGAACAATTCCAGGATGAACAACATGGAAATGGCCTACTTGTGGGTAAGTCAACAAACCTACCAATATACACACAACACACCAACCACTTACTGACCCACAATACCATCATGTTTGTACCATAAACAATAAATGTCCCACCATGGGGCAGAGTCACTGTCAGACAATACAGATCATGGATGCTATAGTGGGACCCTGTAGGCGAATACAGCACATCACTGACCTCACATGCACCTTGCCAAGGGACACATTTGCTAAGTAGCTGAGCTCCGTCCCATAGACTGCACTGTGCATGTGTTGATAGTAGAAATGCTGAATCATGTGTTGAAAGATAGGAGAAACACTGGTAGTTATGTTGATCATTCTGAAACAATGGGATACACACCCTTGGACACCTGATGGCTGCCACAAACATTAGCTGCCACTCAGGATCACCAAGGGACCTATGTAGAAGCCCACAGTGCCACTGTCATGGCCTGCACTGAATGTACAATTTGGCAGATGGCCATGTTTTTTATGACTTGAAGCCACATTGTAAATCGGCCACCCTTCCAAGCAGTATGTAGCGTGGAAGAGGCGTGCAATGTGTGTTGTTGCAGGTCAGTCACCACAAGATACATAGTATGATGATGCTGACTCTGATGTAGGTGTCACCTAAAACCAGAGGCAGTGCCAACATCAAACACCAGGGGTGCCGTTAGCAGGTCGCAATAAGGAAGTAGACTGTGCTTTGAACTCATATAAATGCGCCACCAATGCATGCTGCATACTGCTGCACACACAGAAAGAGCCAATTTTCCATCAAAACAGCATATATATAGGGTGGTGTCCCTTTCTGCACTGATACATCCACCTCCACAGGGCAGCTAGCCAAGTATCCTTGTGCAAGGTTGGTAGTAAAGGTGCACAACTGCATATGAGCTACTGTCGCAGGGGACAACAAAGGGTTGCCTAGTAACATGTCACACATGGGGCATTCTTGCTTAGTCAAAATGTTGCAGGACAGTGCTGCCAATGTTGGAGACGTGTTGTGCATTGTCACTTACTCATTTCAATGAGCCTAACTGTCACACATCATCTGTATTACACATGTCAAAATGGATGGGATGTCAGGCTCTGTAGTGCTACCATGTTGCCAACACATCTGACCCAATTGTGTTGTGAGGATGTGTCATGTCCCCTTTAGTGATAGCACACTGATACAAAGGTGCACTACACAATGCATGGTGCATACATACTGCCCATCAGTTAGGAATCCAAATCCTATGTCACAGGTCCTTGAGCCAAACTCAAGATTGTCATGTTCAACAACCCAGTGCTGAGAAGACCTTAGACAAGGCCAGGAACTCACACCATACCACAAACACATATGAGTCACAACCAAGTCAAAATATCAACTGCCATGCTGCACGACAAGCCTGTTGCAAACCTCAACAACAACTTATTCCTTTAATCTTTTTCAGTGAATCAGGGTTATGGCATACAGCTGTGGATTATGACCCCATTTGCCAACCCAAGTACAGCAGCAGAGCGTGCATATAGTGAGGGACATCGGAAGACACAGAATTTCGTGGAGAGGGCATTTGGCATCCTGAAGTTAAGATTCAGGTGCCTGGACATCAAAGGAGGCAGCCACCTATATGCCCCACACATTGTCTGCAAGATCATAATGACATGTGCTATCCTGCAGAGCATATGTGTGCAGATGAACATCCCCTTGTATGAGCAGGTTGATGACCTGCCTGAGGAGGAGGAAGAGGATGGTGGTGAAGAAAATGAGGGGGAACATCACAACACAGCTGTCGGGATATGCCACAGGCAGCACATACTTGATAACTTTTTCACTTAAAAACCACTTAACTCACCTTGTACTCTTTGTATATAAACACCTTGTAGGAAGGTAGCCTCTTTCTAGCCTTGTTACCCCCACTTTTGGCCTGATTGTGAGTATATGTCAGGGTGTTTTTACTGTCTCTCTGGGATCCTGCTAGCCAGGGCCCAGTGCTCATAGTGAAAACCCAATGTTGTCAGTGTGTTTCATATGTGTCACTGGGATCCTGCTAGCCAGGACCCCAGTGCTCATAGTTTGTGGCCTGTATGTGTCCCCTGTGTGGTGTCTAACTGTATCACTGAGGCTCTGCTAACCAGAACCTCAGTGTTTATGCTCTCTCTGCTTTTAAAATTGTCACAGCAGGCTAGTGACTATTTTTCACCATTTCTAATTGGCACACTGGAACACCCTTATAATTCCCTAGTATATTGTACCTAGGTACCCAGGGTACTGGGATTCCAGGAGATCCCTATGGGCTGCAGCATTTCTTTTGCCACCCATAGGCACCAAACTTCTGCATCACCGGTCCTCTGGGTCCCCTCTCATCTCGACGAGCGTGGTCCCTGGAACACAGGAGCTGGATCCAAGTGACCCCCACAGACCAGTGGTCCTTCTGCCCAAGTTGGTGGAGGTAAGTCCTTGCCTCCCCACGCCAGACAGTAATCCTGTGCACCGTGTGATCTTCAGTTGCTAGGGCTTCTGTGCACTCTTGCAAGGATTCCTTCGTGCACAGCACAGCCCAGGTCCCCAGCACTCCATCCTGCCTTGCTCAACTCGCGGAGTTGACCACCGGCTTCGTGGTACCCTCTTTTGTTGTGCTGAGGCGACCGTCGTGTTCAGCTTTCTTGTGCACCTGTTCAGGTGCTTCTGCGGGTGCTGCCTGCTTCTGTGTGGGCTCTCTCTGTTGCTGAGCACCTCTCTGTCTCCTCGTCCAAGGGGAGACCAACTGGTCTTTCCTGGGCCCGGGCAGCACCCTTTATCTTCAACTGCGACCCTTGCAGCTAGCAAGGCTCGTTTGCGGTCTTTCTGCATGGAAACAACTCTGCATCCTCCAGCATGCCGTGGGACATCTTCTGACCAAAGGAGAAGTTCCTGGCACCTTCCGTTGTTGCAGAATCTTCGGCTTCTTCCACCCGGTGGCAGCCCTTTTGCACCTTCATCTGGGGTTTTAGTGGTCTCGTGCCCCCCTGGACACTTGCATGACTCTTGGACTTGGTCCCCTTCCTTTACAGGTCCTAAGGTCCAGGAATCTGTCTTCAGTGCTTTGCAGTCCATTGTTGTCCTTGCAGAATCCCCTATCTCGACTTTACTGTCTTTCTGGGGTAGTAGGGTAACTTTACTCCTACTTTTCAGGGTCTTGGGGTGGGGTAACTTGGACACCCTTAGTGTTTTCTTACACTCCCAGTGACCCTCTGCACACTACACTAGGCCTGAGGTTCATTCATGGTTCGCATTCCACTTTTGGAGTATATGGTTTGCGTTGCTCATCGGCCTATTGTCTCCTGTTGCATTCTATTGTGTACTACAGTGTTTGCACTACCTTTCTAAGTGTTTTACTTACCTGATTTTGGTCTGTGTATATATTTTGTGTATTTTACTTATCTCCTAAGGCAGTATATCCTCTGAGATACTTTTGGCATTTTGTCACTAACTAAAAGTACCTTTATTTTTAGTAACTCTGAGTATTGTGTTTTCTTGTGATATAGTGCTAAATTATATAAGTGGTATAGTAGGAGCTTTGCATGTCTCCTAGTTCAGCCTAAGCTGCTCTGCTATAGCTACCTCTATCCTAAACTAAGCCTAAGCTGCTAGAACCCTACTAATCTACTAATAAGGGATAACTGGACCTGGCACAAAGTGTAAGTACCACTTGGTACCCACTATAAGCCGGGCCAGCCTCCTACACACCTCACTTATTCAAACAATCCTGTTTTGGTCTCTTCAATCTCCACAACATATACTTTAGGATTGTGAGTCTAATCTCGGGGAGCATGTTACAAATACCAATCTGAAAAGTACTGTTGCAACATCACTTGTGGTGCGTAAAATTGTACTGCTACTATCACACACATCACAAATAGCATCATCACTTGAATGTGACAACTGAAGGAAACAATCTATGGACCACAACATGTGAATTACATCCACGTAGCCAACTTGTTCATCAATAACTCATCAAACACAACTACAACATGTCCAAATAGGACGTAAACAAGGGCCCCACACATGAGGCAGTGGATGTCAAAAATTAGAAAGACAGTAATGTTGGAACAGAACACTGTCACAACTCAGTGTGAGAGTAGCAATGGCTACATGGAGCATGTGTGACAATGGGGGACATCATTGGTAACATTGGTCATCATGATTAGCCCAGGTGTGATAAGCAATGAAAGAATTTGGGTCTGCCAATACATCCATGGCAATCAGTCCTGCTACCGCCATGGGGCCCAATCCTAACGCAGGGTACACATGACCTCACACTTTGCACGGACACGTCTGTGCAGTGCACATCAGTATGGATGAGAACATATGCAGCTAGGGCAGCAAGTCCACCACTCAAAGTCAACAACCATTGCTAAATGTAATGAGTTTAATCAAACATTTGAGGTCAAAATATAATCTGGGTGGAATTTAGGCAGAGTGTGTCATACACAGTATGTACCAAAGATGTACACATGTCAGACATATGTGTAGGCCACACACAAGTCATCATAAACTCCAAATCTATAAACGGAGACAGTTGTTGGGTAACATTTCCTAGGTAGCATTGTTCAGCCATCATCAACAATGCCTGAGCTGTGTATGTTGTCTAAAATGTTATGCTCTGAAAGACAACTTCACACATCGCAGAAGTACACACAATTCACAATCACAAACTAGAACTATAGCATTGTACTGACTGCCATACATATGTGGATACACTATTGTCACACGTGCATACACATGCACAACATGCAACTATTTGCATGCTGTTGACTCAGTAACGCACACATCGGTGTAACAGACCAATCACACCCTTATCACATTGTTGCATGGACTACCACATATGGCCACACACAATATGCCACACTGCAGCACAGCCCATGTCATTTGTATGTTGATACAGGGTGCATAGATAGACAATGGAACACAATCACTCAATCGTGAATTGAGTCAAAAGAATTGATGCAAATGTGTCTAAAACATCCGCAAACACAAAGTATATGACATATGGGCCCTTAGCGCAAACTCCACCTTTGCACTCTTCTCAATGCTGATTTTCAGTGAATTTCATGCATAAAGCTAATGCGTCAATAAAAACGACGCATGTTCATCATGCGTCTAAAATACCCACGCAAATATCACATGCGTCATAAAATACACGCATAACAGAAAATCTGACGCACAGGGACAGGAAGTGATGTAATAGGAAAACCTGTCTACATGCATAGTACAGTGGGTGTACTTGTACTTTCTCTTTACAGTCTGTGCCTACTTGTACTGTGGGGTGTCTGTGCTCTGTGTAAAATCAATATGCAAATTAGGCTAATTATAATTGGCTAAGTCAGCCTACCTATAAGTCCCTATTATATGGTAGGGCATGCAGGTTTAGGGACCACAGCATAGGTAGTACACCCATTTTAAAGGCAGGCCTGCCTTGCTGGCTGCTTTTAAATTAAAGATATATGCAAATTCGATTTTGGAATTAAAAGTAGTTCCAAAGTCTTAAACTACCTTATTTTTACATATAAGTCACCCCTAAGGTGTGCCCCATGTGCCCCTAGGGCTGGGTGCCATGTAACTATAAGCAGGGACCTTATAAACATAGTTGTATAAGCCCTGGTGAGGTAAAAACAGCCAAATTTGTTTTCTCTCATTGTAGTGAATGGCTTTCATAGGCTAGAATGGGGAGACTTTATTTTAATTTTAAAAGTCCCCTTAAGTGACAGATACAAAGAGTTTGGTATCAAATTAATTGTTATAATAAATCCCACAACTTCCAGTTGTGGGATTTACTATAACTTGTTCAGGTAAAGAGTTTTAAACTTTACCTGAAAAGTTGCCAACTTCAGCACTGCATTGTTTTAGCTGCTGTGCTCTGATTGGCCAGCCTCTGGGAGCCTGGCCAGGCTGCCTTGATGAGGTGTGAAGTGGCCTGGCTTCACAGAAAGAGATGTGCCTTTGGGAGGGGATCTCCCCTCAACAGATGGTGAGGCAGGAAGGGGGAGGGCTGCCAAACTGGTCTTCAAAGGTAGAGAAGGACATTTGGAGCAACCCAACAACACCCCCACATCCTGCAACCCCAGACAACTAGGTGCCCCCTTGATTAGATTAGGAGAGGGCAGGAGAGGGGTGTGTTTATGATTTTTAGCCAAACCAGTGGGTGTGCTCAGCCAGATGTAACCTCCAAAAATCACTTTCAGCCATGATGGATTTTTGAGGAATGTTGCCTCCTGGGATTGATTTTTGCCACACTTCCCAGGAAGTGGTCATCACAGGGGGAAGGACCCTGCACCTGCTTGGAGAACCAAGACCCCTCTTGTTTTTCACCCAGGAGATATGGCATCACTTCAGCAAGGAGGAGCTGCTGATTCTTTAGGATAGCAGCAACATCCCTGTGGTAGGCAGCCATGTCTGCCCTGAGGAAGGCCACTTCCTGGTGCACAGAGTCCAGCTTGCTGCCAGTTTGGGAGAGCAGTTGTTGTGGCCTCTCCCTCATGGTAGCAGCTATGTCCCTCAGACACTGCTGACACCATGCATTGGGGAGTATGTGCCTTGTTTGGCTGCTGTCTGTTCAGTGGCTGTAACAATGCACATGAGCATACCCTCTAGGCTGGCTGCCATAGTTTGTATCCCCATCCGCACCTCCTTGGCCAGCTCCCGCTGGACTCCTGTCATTATCCTCTCAAAGCTGGTCCCTGGGTCCTCAGAGTCCTCAGCTGTGTCGATGCTGGCTGGTCGTACTATTGGGGTGTTGGGTGGGGCCTCTGGGATGGCTGCTACATTATTATTCCTCCTTTAGACTGGAGGTGGTGTCTGGAGGGATGCGAGGACTTCTTGGAGGGTCTCTTGGCTGATGGATGTCAGCTGGTCATCCAGGTTATCGGGGTGTTCCAGGACAGGGAAATCCTCAGGAGAGCCATCTTCCTCTACAATGAGATGGTGTAAAATCAGTCTTTCTGTGTTGTGGTGGTTGATATGTCACATCACTGACTTGCTATTGGAGGCTCATTGTCATCTTAGTTCCCAAACTTTGTTCCTGTACATCATGTTTGCAGTCTTTCAGCCCTGAGTGTCTCATGAAGGGAAGCCCAGTTGACGTGATTTGCTGCATCATATCTTCTAGGTGTGATGTATATCTTTTTCATGGCTTGACACCATCTTGTCGTTGTCAACCCTCCCAATGCATCCATATGCATGGTGAGGCCGTGCAATGGGTGTTGCTGTGCTCATGCCACAGCACCACACATTGCAATTTTCCCCTGTCCCAGTCTTATATTTTTCACATACACCCATGCGGTGCTGAGACCTTGCACCACCCCAAGGATGGCATTGCCAAGACACTATGCTCTTGTTACCATTGATAGCGCCTCATGTTGATGTATGGGTGTGTGTGCTACATTGCACAGCACACATGGACCTAGCAGGGTTAAATTTCATCTTTTGTCTGTGCAAGTGGGTTCGCCTTCCTACACACCTATGTCCTCCCCCTCAATGCAGCCCTCCTTGCACCATGATGCATGAGATGCAGCATGGTGGCAGTGCAGCTAATTTGACATAGGTACAGGGGTATACCCAGGGATGGCCATCATGGGTATAACATTTCTGCTGTGTTCATCATTATGTATGTGACAGTGCCTGATGGTAAATGAGTCTATGGACATAGCCAGTTATCAGGAGTTGAACTAAGGTCAGGGCCTGAAGCTAGTTTTATGGTGATTCTGCAGGTAGTTACACTGGTCCCTCAATTCAAGTGTGTCAGTCCTATGGGCACCTGACTGCCATTGTCTATTTGACCACCCCCAACAGCACAGGTGATAGTGTCAACTGTTGTCAATGGGGAATGCCCCATGGGACAATGGGCTGGCACTGGCAGGTTTCCAGCAGCTTACAGACTGGCAATGCCAACTGGCCTGTGACACCAGACCAGTATTACATTAAGCGCTACCCTCCAGGTCTGTTTCCGCATTTTCACCAGCCTTTGCATGGCAGTGAAACCCTGATGCAAAGGTTGGTGGTGATGTGGTGTTGTGTGCCCCTGGGTGTCCATGCACAGCCCATGCACCTGGCATTGGGCAGTGCATGGGGTCCCAGGCCCTGGCCCTTTGCCCTTTCCACTGCCTGATCTGCAGGGCTAAGTGCAGCATGTCATGTCACACCCAATGCACCCCAAAACTGGCACTGACACTATTTGATCATTTGACAATGTTGTAATAAGTGCCCCACAGAGCTACCATGAGTAGACAGATTTCCACCCGCCATCCCAAAGTGTGACTCATACTGCCAAGCGCAAAGGGTACACTGCACTGGCAGTGTTACCAACACCGAACTTGCCCATGCACCATCGCCGTCTGTCAATGTGGAATTATACACCATTATGTTCACAGTCATACCCCATGTGTTCTATGTGTGTGTTTATTTCCCCATTCATAGATGTCCGACATGGTTGTGTCAGAGTAGTTGTGGGCTCACCCTGTGAATGTTGTGACCTACTATTAGCTATCTGTGGTAAATATTTTCTGTAGTGTCACATTTCTGTTCAGCATCAAGATGTGTGGTTCAACACTACACAGGTTTAGTTGGTCTGGGTAGTGGCATGTTAATAATGATACAGGACCAGCCTGCTATTCCCCCAGGGCCTGTTCAGATCGTTGTTCCCTGCACCCAGGGGGCATCATGACTGCATGATGGAGTGGTGGCTGCCTTATGTGGATGTGTGGTCAATGTGCAGGGTGGTGGTGCTACCGGCACATCTGGGTACTGTTGGGACAGTTGCAATGACTTGTGTGCTATCAGATGCAGCACACATGTGTTTGGACAATGAGGCAATGCAGTTCCAAGGTGTTACTGCAAGGGACACCACTATGACGTTACCGCATTAAATGGTATTGACTGACTACCTAGTCTCTGAAGTCTTGGTTGTGTTGGTAGGGTTGATGTGACTTGATCCATCTCATGTGCTGCATATGTACATGTAGGTAGTTAGGCCTGGTGATCGACATATGTCCAGGTTGTTTATGTGTTATGGTGCATGGCACTACTAAGTGCAATGTGTCCCTTTGCGCTCCTTTGACATGCACTGCATGAGCCCTATGTGCCTTCCCCTTCTTGCACTTGACATTTTAGCATTAATTTACCCCATGCAGTTTACCTTGCATTGTGGTGTTTCCTGGTAGTCTGCGCTTTCCTGGACTGCAATTCCTGTGACGAGTTCCACCGGGAAGACAGCTGCAACCATCTCGTCCAAGTCCTCTTGTGGTGCTGGACTCCCACCTCCAGTTTGCAGTGCTGCCTATCTGTTCCTTGCCATTTTTACGGTCGAGCGCAAAGCGCTGCAATCCTGCTGTGATCTCTCTTTGGGCTTCTAATGTTACTTCAGCCACTTTCACAAATGAAAGCAAGCGGATTTTAAAAGGCAAGCCCACAAACCAATGAAAGTGACTGACGTGACATGGGCGTGGCTGGAAGCCCAAAGAGAGATTACAGCATGGGCCGGAGCGTTTTGCGCTTGTGCCTAAAATGCGGTTTAAATAGTTTAAAATCAATAGATCATACCTACTTTGGCCTGAATAAACACAAAAACCTTATCCGATTATGTAAATAGATAACTGCCTTGTTAAAATCCATTCATAAAACTGAACATACTTTGCATGACAGTTCTCAAAAAGTTCTTTAGCCAAAGAGAGATAGGCGGTCATTCTGACCTTGGCGGGCGGCGGAGGCCGCCCGCCAAAGTCCCGCCGTCAGGTTACCGTTCCGCGGTCGAAAGACCGCGGCGGTAATTCTGACTTTCCCGCTGGGCTGGCGGGCGGTCGCCTTCAGACCGCCCGCCAGCCCCGCGGGAAAGAGGCTTCCACGATGAAGCCGGCTCGGAATCGAGCCGGCGGAGTGGAAGCTGTGCGACGGGTGCAGTTGCACCCGTCGCGTATTTCACTGTCTGCGCAGCAGACAGTGAAATACATGTAGGGGCCCTCTTACGGGGGCCCCTGCAATGCCCATGCCAGTGGCATGGGCACTGCAGTGGCCCCCAGGGGCCCCGCGACCCCCCCCTACCGCCATCCGGATCCCGGCGGTCGGACCGCCGGGATCTGGATGGCGGTAGGGGGGGTCGGAATCCCCGCGGCGGTGCAGCAAGCTGCGCCGCCGTGGAGGATTCAATGGGGCGGCGGTACACTGGCGGGAGCCCGCCAGTGGTGCCGGTCCGACCGCGGCTTTACCGCCGCGGTCGGAATCCCCATTGGAGCACCGCCGGCCTGTCGGCGGTGCTCCCGCGGTCCTCCGCCCTGGCGGTCTTTGACCGCCAGGGTCAGAATGACCGCCATAGTCTGTACATATTAGCAGTCTTTATCAAGTTGCTTTTTCTCAAATGCCAACTCGTACCTTTAATCTTTGTTTTCTCTTTCTTTTTCATTGCAGGCACCGGTTCTGCTTTAAGGTTCAGGCCAGGAACAGAAAAGAAAAGCCATAGAATTAAAAAACACTTACCAGGTGAGTCACATGGTCAGTGGCTTTTAATTCTATGGCTATACTTTTGTTCCATTGAGTGTTCGAGTTGCGAGGCTTTGGAGGAGTGCAAGCGGAAAACACACAGCTTGCTGATCTGTTTGTCCAGACAGCTGGAGTTTTGAGAAAGCCATGTGAGTGCACCTTGCGGGTTGTTTACTTTGCTTTAGGATTGGCTGATGCGTCAAAAACACCCAGTTGGGCTATAAAGCGAAGCAAAAGCAAATACATGACAACGAATAACTAGTCTGATGATACCAGTTGTAATATTCTGTGTCCCCTTCTGATGTAATATTATGTGTCCCCTTTTGCTCCGCGCCGCGCGCCACAATTAATAACTGGGACAAAGTGAGCTCTTACAATGGAGCCGCGGGTAACAGAACTCTAAACTCCAGCGCTCCGCTTTATTAATTTAATCCTCTCACACCTCCCCCGGAACCTCTCTCGCACATCCGGGTTAGTGTTATGCGATCAGTCTTCCAAACAACTAGACCGTCACAGAACACTACATCCCTCCCCAACTGGTTCAATGAGTTGTCACGGACACAAAGTATTTTAGTTTTTGGCTGGGTGGTGGATTGGTTCTCAGATTGTATCTCCCCATCTGAGACCTGGACTCCCTGCACGGAGTCGCTGTGGTGGTGCTTGGTGGTTGTCTCAAACAGCCTGTTCCAGCCACTGATGATGGTTCCTCCTCACGCTCTTGTTGAGGGTCTTCGGTGGTCGGCCAATCAAAGGATTGATCCTCTGCTTCCTGATTTCCTGAATGCTCCACAAACATTGCTTTTTTGAACCATGAAACATTTCGTGTCACCCGCTCACTCCCTTTCTCTGCAGTCACCATGGTCCCGGATACCCCAGTTACTGTCCACACTACGGGTTCATAGGGTGTTCGGAATTTCCATCCGGGTTTCCGATACTTGACAATCACCTGGTCACTGATGCGAATGTCTCTTATCTTGGCACACCTCATCCTGCTCGCTTTATCGTTGACCTCCCTTCTCTTATTTTGTGTCTGTTTCGGGCGATAGGGGGTGGGCAGTGGGGATGGTGTCTCGTCTCATTCCAGCAAGCATTAGCGACCACAGAGTCTGGTCAGTTGTGCAGTGTGGGGTTCCTTGGTATTCTCGTAAGAACCGGTGAAGGCGGAGTTCCAGATCTGCGATTTCCAATACAGCAATTCTAAGAGTCTTGTTAAGCGCGCGCATAAAACGCTCCACCTCTCCGTTGGCTTGAGGCCATAGCGGTGTGATCCTCCTATGCCTGATGCCCAAATGCCCCATCATGTCGTGGAACTCATTGCCGTGAAAAGGCGGTCCATTTTCTGTTTTGATTTCCTCCGGGAGACCAAACATTGCAAAGATCCTTTCCAGAGCTGGACCCACCTGCGTGAAAGCAGTGGACGCGATGACTTCAACAATAGGATATTTGGAGTATCCATCTATGAGCACCAGGGTGGTCCGGCCGTCTGAAAAGCTCCCAAAGTCCAGACTGACTTGTGCCCAGGGCTTCGTGCTTGCTTCATCTGTCAGGATCGGAGCTGGCGCTTCCGGGCCAGCTGTTAACTGACATGATGGGCATTGCTGCATGCACTGGTCCACTCCCTCTTCAAGTCCAGGGATCCACACCTTTGCTCTCATGTCCGCTTTCATTTTTGTCACTCCTTGATGTCTTCCGTGTGCTAACAGGATCACATGATCTTGTAGTTGCCATGGTATTATTAGCCTCTGTCCTCGGAGAAGAAGACCATCTGCCGTAGAGCTTAGTTCATTCCGGACTCTCCATAGTTTCTGCAAACGCTTCCGTTCCTCTGTGGTCCAGTTGCTTGTATTCCACAGGAAATGGTGCCATGACCCACCTTCCAGCGCTGATTTCACCCGCAGCAGCACCACATCTTCAAGGATCGCTTCGGAGATCTCTTATGTGTCAATTGTTTTGGGACAGCTCCCTTGGGCAAGCGCGTGCACATGCGCCTCGGTGTCGGCCTCATCTTGATTGGGCACTTGGGTCTGGTCGGGAGGGTGTCGAGATAGGAAGTCTGCTGGGTTCTTGGCCTCTGGTTGGTACAATACCTCCATGCTATAGTGTTGCAGCTGAATTGCCCATCTTTCGATCCTGGGAGGCGGATGTGGTGCGCTCCCCTTGAACAAGGGAACAAGTGGTTGATGGTCCGTGACTGCCCTGAAAGGTCTTCCTTGGAGATAGAGGTGGAAATGCCCACACGCCCACTTGATCGCCAGGGCCTCCCTCTCAGTCTGGGAGTAGCGTTGCTCGGTTGGTGTTAAGGCCTTACTAACATATGCTAACGGAGACCATCGACCTGGCTCACTTTCTTGTACCAGCACTGCACCGAGGCCTGCCGGGCTTGCGTCAACGGTCAGTTCAGTCTTTCTCATCGGGTCGAAGTATGCCATCGTAGTGTCACACAGGAGAGCTTTCTTGAGTTCTTTGAATGCTTCTTCTTCTCAGCTCCCCCATTCCCATGGGGCATCCTCTTTCGTGAGGGCTCGGAGCGGTTCGGACAGTGTGGTTACTCTTAGGATGGATCTGCCACAATAGGTTGTCATCCCCATGGAACTCCTCACTTCAGTCACCGTTTTCGGCGCAGGGGCTTGTCTGATGGCACTCGACTTTCGGGGATCTACTTGGATGCCTTCCTGATTGAAGACATATCCGAAGAATTCGATTTCTGTCTGAAAGAAAACACACTTGGTTCTGTGGAGGGTGAGGCCATGTTCCGACAACCTTTTGAGGGTGTCTCTCACTTGCCTATGGAGACCTTTGGCCGTCGCGGAGTAGATTAATATGTCATCACTGACGTTCACCACGCCTTGTAGGCCTGACAGCGTCTGTTGAATTGCGTTCTGGAATACCTCCGCCACTGATGACACGCCGAAACTCAGGCACTTGTATCTTCTTAGGCCAAGATGTGTCGAGAAGGTGGTGATGTACCTGCTTTACTCCGCTAGTCTAAGTTGGTGGTACCCCATGTTAAAGTCTAATTTGGAGAACCACTTGGATCCATTTAGGTCGGCTATGATGTCGTCTATGGTTGGTGTGATGTGCCTTTCTCGCTTTATGGCCTGGTTGGGCAACCTCATGTCAATGCAGAGTTGAATTTTTCCGTTTTTCGGCTTCTCCGTGATGACCATGGGCGATACCCAGGGAGTGGGGCCAGATACTCTCTCAATGGCTCCCTGCTCTTCGAGGATGGCTAGTTCCAGCTCTACTAGCGGCCTTAGGTGAAATGGTATTCGCCAGTGTCGTAAGACAACCGACTTGACAGCCTTGTCGATGTGTAGCTTAATCGGGGGAGCTTTTAGGCAGCCAAGGCCTTTGAACAGTTCCGGGAATTCTCCTAGCAGCTCATCGATTTGGCAAGATCTTACACTTATGCAAACATCACCAGCCCTAGCTCCTTAGCCGCTTGACTGCCAAGTAGTGTGTCTGCCTCCCTATCGACCACATGGAACGTGGTGTTTAGCATTTTCCCCTCCTCCTGCTCCATCACTGCCATGCGTCCCTTTAGCGGTAAGGGCGTGTGACTCCCATAGTTGAATATTTTGGTGTTTGAGGCTCCAGTGTCTATGAGGGCCTTAACAGGTGACCCTGCTATTTCAATTGCGCAGGTGGGCTGAGGGCGCCAGTGTCTCTTGAGGTCATTGGTGAACGGTATTAAGAATACTTCTTCCTCTTCGTCTTTTCCTGTGGAGGAGTCCTCTATGGTGTGACGTGACGATGCGTCAATTGTCCCCCGTGCCACATGGTCATCTAGGGATAGTTGCTTTACCACTCTGGTGGGTGGGCACTTCTCACTCCTCCTTTACATACGGCTGCAAAGTGGTTCATTTTTCTGCAGTTGGAACATGTCCTCCCTTGTGTCGGACAGTCTCTTGGGTAGTGTTCGTCTCTCCCACAGTATTCACACCTCCCCCCTGATTTGGCAGGGGCATACGATCTAGGTTTCCTCCTTGTTTGTGACAATTGGATCGCGTCGGCACGTTCTACTTTGATGACTGGGGTCTTCTCTGGCGTGTGAAACATCGCCATGTCCATTTCAGCTGCCCTAGCCGCGATAGATCATGGGATCGCGCAATGATTAATATTTCATCGAGAGAGATGTTTGGTTGTCTCAATATTAGTCCTCTTCGTGTCTTATTTCTGCATCCCTGTATGATTTGTGCTCGTACCTCTTTCTGTTGGTCATCGACGGTGCACGTACTTGCCAGTTCCCAGAGACGGGCAAAGAATTGATCAATGGATTCTCCTTCTCTCTGTCTTGCCTGTCGTAGTTTGAACCTTTCAAAATCCGGGTTCAGTTGCGGATCAAAGTGTGCATTCAAAGCTCTCACCGCTGCGTCGTACTCATTATGGGCACCTGTGTTTGGTAGGTGTCTGAACAGTTTGTATATTTCATCACCCACAAAATGGAGGAGCATTGACCTCTTGACTTCCCCATCCTTTTCGCGGGTGGCCACAAAGTAGTTCTCAAGATGCCCTACCCATATTTTCCATCTTGGTGACGCTGTGGCGGGATCTGCAAGCTCACTGAATGGTGGTAGCGCACCTGTCATGGTGTGCTGTGGTAGTTGATGGATGGCTGGCACTGGTTCATCTGCCATACTGATAGGATTGTTCGTGCCCGTTGGCTCTGGCTCACCTCTTCCAGTCTGTTGTGTCGCGGTGCTACCTGTTGCGCTCACGTTCACTCACGTTGTGGTCCGTCATAACCTATTTGCGTGTCCTGCTGGCGCAATGTGACTTCCAGGCGTGCAGGAGTCTGATGTTTGCTGTGTCTCTCCCTTCTGGGTGTGGTGTTGTGGCGTCACACTGTGGTGGAGCACACCATGCTGCCTGTGTCTTCCTGGCCCTTCTGCTGGCTCACAGTCAGACCCTGGGGGGTCCCAAACTCTGGGTTGTTGTTAGCGTATGGTATAGAGACCACCCTCGTCACCAGTGTATTATTCTGTGTCCCCTTCTGTTGTAATATTATGTGTCCCCTTCTGCTCCGCCCCATGTGCCGCAATTAATCACTGGGACAAAGTGTGCTCTTACAATGAAATCGCGGGTAACAGAACTCTAAACTCCTGCGCTCTGCTTTATTTATTTAATCCTCTCACGCCTCCCCCGGAACCTCTCCCACACGTCCGGGTTAGTGTTCTCTGATCAGTCTTCCAAACAACTAGACTGTCACAGAACACTACACCAGTGAACTGTGCAGGCACATATTACTGTGTACAATACATTCATGATTACGACACAATGATACACATGAAAGCGTGCATACAAAACGGGCACAAGAGCCCAGGGCAGGCAATGACTGTGTGCCATTCTTTTTAAGATCCAAGTTGTTGGGCACTACCTGTTTCTTGAGTGCGTGTATGCTTTGTCCCCATCCCCTACTGTTTTTTTAGGGAATAAGAACAGGTCCTTGACAGTACCCCCTCGAAGGATGAGCCCCAACACAGGTGAGGTCGGGCGAGGCTTGGTAGGGTGTCCAACATAAAATCCCCAAACGAGCGGCGCAGCATTGCGGACAATGGCTAAAGGTTCTCATGACCGGCTTTCAGGGCCATAGAGTTATTTAAAAAAATCAGATGTTACTATGGCTCCCTGAAAAAAATTAGGAGACACAATGGTAGGTGGAACATCTTTAGTTGCATTTTTATCAGATTTTCCAATGCGAGAGCGGGCATTTGCTTTTGCGTTGTCTTTTCCTGGTCGATATGTGATTAGGAAACTATAATCATTAAAAAACAGAGTCCACCACAATTGTCTAGGGAAGAGTACTCAGAATGAGCGAAGAAAGTGCAGGTTTCTATTATCTGTAAAGACTGTTATTGGATGCTACACAGGTACTGTCTGCATTCTTCAAATGCTGCTTTAATGGCAAGCAATTCCCTATCAGCTGTTGGGCAATTACATTCTGCTGGTAGCAGTTTGCAAGAGTAAAAGGCGATGGGATGTAATTGCCCAGTTTCCTTGGGACAGAATGTCTCCTAGATCAAATTGAGAAGCATCATCATCCGGGTGTGCCAAGATTGGTGCCATGGTGAATTTGTGCTTTAAGGCCTCAATGGACTCCTCGACCTAAGTGTCCCACTGGAAGGGTACCTCTTTTTGAAATATTCGTATTATTGTGGTGATTGTTTTGGAAAAATGGTCTATGAATTGGTGATAAAAAGTTTGCGAAGCCGAGCTTGCTCTACATTAGTCTGGGCAGGCCAATTGATGATGGATCAATCTTTCTTTTATCCATGCTGATTCCTGCCTGGGTGATTCTCTAAACCAGGAGTTCTACATCTGTGGTATGGAACTCGCTCTTTTCTAGTTTTAAATACAAATTATGGTTGCTGAGTTTTTGGAGGATGGCATATACCTTTTGAGAGTGTTCCTCTTCTGAGTTGGAATAAATAATAATGTCATCAATATATACTACACAACAGACAACCATAAATTCTCTGATAACCTCATCTATAAAGAATTGAAAGGCTGCTGGGCATTGGATAAGCCAAATGGCATTACTTGATATTTGTACAGCCCAAATTATTTTCTAAAGGCTGTCTTCCACTCATCTCTAGCCCTGTCTCCTACGAGATGATATGCCCCTCTCAAATTAAATTTTGTGTAGATGACAGCAGTTTTTAGCAGACTGGGGATGAGCGGTGAAGGGTATCTGTTCTTAACTGACATTATTGAGTACATGATAGTCAATGCACATTCTGCGACCCTCCCACCTCTTTTTTGCATGAATAACAGAGGAGAAGACACTGGGGACTTTGAATGTCTAATAAAGGTGTTCTCAAGGTACTTTTACAAGTACTCACAGAGATGCTCATTTTCTTTTTCCGTGAAGGCGTAAATACGACTACAGGGCAATTTTGCCCATGGGATAAGATAAACCTGGCAGTCAATAGTGCAATGTGGTAGAAGTGTGTTGGCCCTTTTTTCATCACAAACATCCGCTAAATCAGGATGCATTGGTAGCCCTTCTGGTAGGGCAGTAGTCATTTTCTGCAAAAGTTTGTTGTGGATCAAGGGCATGGCGCCCTTATCTTTGTTTGATGATGGGTAGCAATGGTGCACACAAAGGCATGAGCCCAATGTTGTGGTCTTTTAACTCCAATTTATAGCAGGCTTGTGCTTAAAATGCCACATAGGCCCACAATTAGCTAAATTGTGGAGTGTCAATGAGACTAAAACTGAGCTCCTCCTAATGATGAGAAAGGCATGTCATGGTCAAGTGCTTTGTTTGGAATTGTAAAATCCCAGGCATCAATTCTTTCCCGTCTACTGCTCGGACCACCTCTGCTTTGTCTATTTGGATAAACTGAATGCCCAAGGACCATGCGTATTTTCTATCCATAAAATTGCCAGTGGCTCCTGACCTCTTAACTTTTCACCTGGTCCCAGAAGACGAAATCAAGGTTGTCATAATACTAAGATGATGCGTAATCGTAAAGAAGGGCATGGTGGAGGCCGGCTGGAAAGATAAACCCAGTAGGCCAACTTTAACCTCTACCGAGCTGTGTTGTTTCCTGCTGCTTCATTAACTTTTTGCTGGGGTTAAAGTAGCACTAGACTTCAAAAGCATGGTTTTAGATGGACGAGTTGGGCACTCCTTTACAAAATGGCCTGTCTTGCCACAATAGAGGCACTGACTTAGTTTGCTGCATTTATCTTTTTCCTCTTGAGTCAAAGGCCCTCTTATCACTCCTATCTGCATTGGTTCTGAGTGCTCTGTGGTCTTTTGGGCCTCTGTTCTGGCCTTATCTCTAAATACTATCACATTGGACTCAGCATGATGTCTCCCTCTTTCAGATTTACGCTATATTAGACGATGGTTCAACTTGACTATTAAATCTATGAATTCTCCACAGTCATCAGGAGGATTTATAATTTGTGAAACTAGGTAATTTAATGTGTCTTGCAGTCCCCGATGGAAGACTGAGATTCTCTTGTTTTCTATCACCAGTCTATTAATGATTGATATAAAATGTAACAGATCTGAGTTTCCCTGATTCAGAAGTTCATTATCTGCCGCTTGTACCAAGGCATGTCTAGAAATGAGTCTACGCATGGAGGTGTTTATTTAAAAGGAGTTTGTGCCACCAATGCGCCCAAAATTTGGATGCATTGGTGGAGCAGTCAGAACTCCATATTTACAAGGTGACGCATCTAGGCCAAGGACCTCCAGGTTTCACAAATAGCCTGAGAACTCCCTTCTGAGTGGAGGCACCACTCAAGAAACTAAAGAAACCTACAAGGAACCAGCAAACCGGTGAGGGTCACTTTCTCAACTGGACAATATCTCCACAACCGGAAATTGCAGCTGGACCCGCGACACACCAACAATAACCCTGTTAAGACCTGCAAGTGTGCCAACTTTGGTGGCACAGCACCCTACTGTGGCCGAGTTGTATCAATATCCCAGGTACTGGTCAGTGCACGTCGGACAACACCAAAAACCACTCACCCAGGGCTGCGACTGGACCAGGAAGAAGCCCCAGTCAAGGGACTTTGATGACACCCCGGACCTCCCACCAGAGCACCCATTACGTCCTGCAAGGCCCCTGGAAGAAGACTTACCTCCAGCTCCAAAGGGTCCCTTGCGCACAGCATCCAAGACCTTCAAATCACTCTGCATCCGGCCGTCCTGAGCCCTCCATCGTGGGATCTGCTGTGTGCCCCGGGTCCCCAACTCCTTGCAACCTCAGCAGCCCCAGGGGGCACCAAGGCACCATCTTTAAATCTGCAAACCAGCTCATTTTCCAAGTGGCCCCTCCAGGTGGCCCTGTGCCTATGCCAAGAGACTTTCCAATGCTGCTCCCGCCGGGACCGGGAGATGCCTGAGGCTCTCCAGCTGGCACAGTGTGCCCACCGACTACTTCGACCTCCCTGCAAAAGAAGAGCCTGGTAACTCAATTGTTACAGGTTTTTATGCATTTTTAAATGTGACTGCCTATTGATTCCTATGATGCGTAATTACACACAGAAAGACTAACTTTATTAAAACTTTGAAAAGTCATATTTCAAAAAGTACTTACCATATTTTAAAGATCTTGGCCTTAAAATGTATATAAAAGTCTGAAGTATTTTTTTAAAATAAATTCTGGTCTAGAGTTATTCATTGAGTGTATGTGGTGCATGATTGGATTTGTGAGTACAGCAAATACTTAACACATCTCCTAGATTAGCCTAACTGCTCGACCAGTTACCCTAAAAATTGGAGCATTAGGTGGTCTAATTTTTGCCTCTGGAGACCAATGTGTGGTTGCCTGGACCCCCTGCACAGTGTGCCTAGTTTTGCACACTACATAGAGGGCCTGCTTCCTACAGTGACAAGGATAAGACCACAAGCATAAACATCGTAATCACACACACCTCTACCCCCACCACCAGAAAGGCAGCGCAGGAGAATGAAGCACAATCATCAGCAGCGGATTACCCTCATTGACCTCAGGGAGGATGAGGTCATCACCCACTACCTGCTCCGAAGGCATTCAATTGTCCTGCTGCTACACCAGATAGTGCCTAGGCTCCAGCCACCAACTGGGAGGTCCACCAACATCCCGCCACAGGTGAAGCTCATGGCTGTACTCAAGATGTTGGTGTTGGGGTCATCCCAGATTACAACAGCCAGAGTGGCTAATATCTCTCAGTCATTATTCTCGTCTTTCCTTAACACTGTTTTTGATGCCATCATGTGCCTAATACCAAAGTACGTCCTCATACCCAACACACAACAACTGCAGCTGGAGATCAAGCATGGCTTCTATGCCATCGCTGGGTTTCCACATGTGCTGGGTGCCATAGACTGCACAGTGCACACATGTACGACTGGTCCCCCTGACAGGTACATAATGTATATACAGGAACCAAAAACACATGCACTCTGTAAATGTCCAGATCATCATGGACCATCGTGGAATGTTCACCAACGTCCTTGCCAAATATCCTAGGAGTGTGCATGATGCATACAACTTTTGCCACTCCATCATATGCAAACTATTCCAGAATGGCCTACATGGGAATGGCCTATTTGTTGGTAAGAACATATGAAGTACTGGACAGACCTATAACAGCAAATGAAGACTGACCCAGTGGACATATCAGTGTGTGGTACCTCAGAAAATTCATATGTAGGAGGGGTGTACCTCATATTTGCACCATTCATCTGGGCACTTCTGCACTGCAAACCTCAAAGTCACATGTTGTGAGACATGGTAAGCCATTGTGTTTATCTATCACTAGTTTGTTGACTGACTTTTCTCCCTTTGTCTTTTCAGCTGACCAAGGATATGGTCTTCAGGCCTCTGTAATGACCCCGTAATCACATCCCCAGACCGAGGTCCAGCACAACTTCAACAAAGCACTGTCGAAGACAAGGGGCATTGTTGAAGGGACGTTCAGCCTAGTAAAGTCACATTTTCACTGCTTGGATATCTCAGGTGGCCGGCTTCTATGCTTCCCACCAACAGTCTGCAAAATCATACTTGTCTACTGTAATTTGCACAATGTCTGTGTGCAGACAAATGCCCCATCGGTCCAGTGCCATGAGGAGCAGGGACGAGGGGAGGAGGATGATGATGAAGATGAGGACAGAGGGGAAAATATTGGCCCAGTTGCTGGGACTCGTCGAATGGACACCATAGAACAGCATTTCTTTATGGAAGACTGCTTTTGTGGGATGGACAAAATGCTAGTCTCAATTATTCTGCCAAAATAGTCTGTACAAATGTAAATAAATGAATGAAAACTTACAATGTGTACGACCTTTCATTTTGCAGTCACTGTAAATATCTATACATTGACATCTCACCTATTTGAATTTGGCCATCACAAAGTTCTGTAGCTGAGTGTCATTCACACCACAGAACACCATTATGTGGTAAAAACATGGGTGCATATCAACAACATGTGCCCAATGCATGTGTGGGGAAGAATCACAACAAACAAAGGTAGCAACGTGGAATATTGTGCACACGTACTATGTGTGGTGCAACTGTGTTCTAGGTGTGGGAGAAACTCACAGAGTTCCTGATAGAAATGGGGTCTTTGGTTGGCAGTCAGGTTACCCGCAGTTCAAGCAAGGACCCTCACTCTAGTCAGGGTAAGTCACACACAATCCAAATTATCCTGTGCCCACCCTCTGGTAGCTTGGCACTGAGCAGTCAGGCTTAATTTAGAAGGCAATGTGTAAAGTATTTGTGCAATAAATCATACAATAACACCATATAGCACCACAAAAATACACCACACAGTGTTTAGAAAAATATATAATATTTATCTAGATATTTGCGGGTCAAAACGATCAAAGATGCGATAAGAAAATGTAAAGATATCACTGAAAGTGATATAAAGGGGGTCATTCCAACCTTGGCGGTAAAAGCCGCTTACCACTGTCAGAAGACCGCCAACATACCGCCGCGGCCGCGGTAAACCGCCACAGCCATTCTGACCCACAACAGGCAAACCGCCAAAATACAGACATCCACAAAAGTCCGCCACACCAAAGGCCAGCGAGAAACTGGCGATGACCAAACCTCCACCGTCACGCCAACAGAAATACGCCCACACTATCACGACACACGAATCCACGCGGCGGTCTTTCAACCGCGGTATTCCATTGGCGGTACACACCGCCGCGCTCAAAATACAGACACTCTTACAAAACACAGCCACATTAGCCAAATCAAAATACACACACCTGATAAACATACACACACCACTCCCACACACACAATTAAATATAAAACACACACCCACATCACCTACAAACCTCCACTCCAAGAGAATCGGTACCACGCACAGACAAATAGATATCCGAGCACCCAGACGTGCATATTACATTCACCCAGCAATATTACCACGCACTTCACACAACACACCAATACACATCACCACACTTAGTACCACACAATCCACCCCACACATCACCCACACCACCCCATGGCACCGCCAAGACACCCCAGGTTTTCTGAGGATGAACTCAGGGTCATGGTGGAGGAAATCGTACGGGTAGAGCCACAGCTCTTCGGAACACAGGTGCAGAACACCTCCATTGCCAGGAAGATGGAGCTATGGAGCAGAATAGTCGACAGGGTCAACGCTGTGGGACAGCACCCAAGAAATAGGGACGACATCATTAAGCGGTGGAACAACCTACGGGGGAAGGTGCGTTCAATGGTATCCAGGCACAACATTGCGGTTCAGCGGACTGGCGGCGGTCCACCACCTCCTCCCCCTGAATTTACAACATGGGAGGAGCAGGTCTTGGCGATCCTGCATCCTGAGGGCCTCGCAGGAGTATCTGGAGGAATGGACTCTGGTAAGTCTCATCTTCACTACTTCATCCCCCCCACCCCACCAGAACGCCAACTCATACCCCCACCCACACCCTCACCCCCATCACTCCTACTCCTTGCAAATGTCTCACCATCACAACCCACCCATCCCAAGCCCTGCATGCGACCACAAAGCATTGACACCCATCACCAAAGCATGCCCACTGCACATCCCCATCCCCCCCAAACCACTGTCACAAAAGCCCCCACACAGGAATGCAAGCACTGGGGTTCACGGGCACCCACCCATTGCACGCAATGCCACACACAGATGCAATAACCATCCTCTTATACCCCTGCAGGACCCGAACGCCACGTCACCACGCAGGAGGGTCCAGATATGTCCACTCCACCCCCAGAAGAGGCCCACAGTGATGACAGCACCTCTGTCGACCTGGATCTAGATGACCAGCCCGGCCCATCGGGGACCTCGGGACAGTCGGTTCTCCTCAGACAGCCACAGGCCACAGCAGACCTTCCCCCCTCTGGGAACACCAGCAGAGCACCCACCCAGCGGGCCCATACCTCTGTCCCCAGGACACGTCAAGCAGCGGTGTGTCCACCACTACAGGGCACCCAGGTTAACCCACCACCCCAACAACAACAGGGACCTGGGGCAGTGGTAGTGGGCACACGGTCCAGGGGACAGAGGCCCAGGGAAACAGGGGAACTGGGAGGGCTGCTGTGCGACGGGGGGGGACAGGCTGACCTCCACAAGGCCCTCTCCTCCATCATGGGAGCCTACCATCATTCCCAGGAGACGATGGCGACAGTACTGGCCAGGTTTCAGGAGATCCAGCTCCTGCAGGAGGAACAGTATTTGGGTTTCAGGGAGGAACTACGAACCATCAGTTCTGCCGTGGGCACCATTGTAGGGGCTCTGAATCTGGTAGTTACCACATTGCGGGACACTGTGGCACCACAAAGGGCCCCTGACACTAGCATGGACCAAGAACTGCCTACCACCTCTGCCTGCGCTAGTGGACAGGAGGCCCCGCCACAGGACCAACAGGCCACCAGCACCCCACTCCCTGCAGAAAGAGAACCACCCCGCAAGCGGGCCCTGAGACCCAGGAAGAAGACAGAGTAAGATGCCAAGACCCCCGCCAGGAAAGGATACCTCCCTGATTGTCATCCCACTGTCCCACATTGTCACCCTGTCCATCCTTAAACTGCCCCTGCTCCACTTTCCACAGGCCTTTGGACAATACACCTGTGATACAAATAGTCTGGACTCTGCCATGGACAATCCTCCACCATCACCCCTCACCGATTTGCAACCACCCACCAATATAGAGCACTCTAATAAACACAGTTATTGCACAAAACAATCAGGAGTCTGGCTGTAATTTTGAACAAATGTATTAGACATTATCGTGCCAAAATGCTTATTTACATTGTGATGCCAACATACCAATGTCACACAGCTGTAGTCCATGGGGAAACAAAGCAGATGTCACGCAGTGGGGCCCACATCTCTGAAATCGGAAGGGAAAGTCACAACTCAGTTACCATACACTGGGGGAAAAGGACAGACAGTAGAGAGGTAGTAGTGTTTAAGTATATGTAATATGCCGGTGTGTATTCTTACCTGTGTCATTGGAAATACTGCTGTATTACTGTGTTTCTGTTGTCTATGTCGTCTTCTTCGGCTTCCTCGTCTTCACTCTCCACAGGCTCCACAGCTGCTACAACACCACCATCTGGACCATCCTCCTGCAGAAAAGGCACCTGTCGTCGCAAAGCCAGGTTGTGAAGCATACAGCAGGACACGATGATCTGGCACACCTTCTTTGGTGAGTAGAATAGGGATCCACCTGTCATATGGAGGCAGCGGAACCTGGCCTTCAGGAGGCTGAAGGTCCGCTCGATCACCCTCCTAGTTCTCCCATGGGCCTCATTGTAGCGTTCCTCTGCCCTTGTCCTGGGATTCCTCACTGGGGTCAGTAGCCATGACAGGCTGGGGTAACCAGAGTCACCAATTAGCCACACACGTTGCCTCTGGAGTTGACCCATCACGTAAGGGATGCTGCTATTCCACAGGATGTAGGCGTCATGCACTGAGCCAGGGAACTTGGCATTAACATGGGAGATGTACTGGTCTGCCAAACACACCATCTGCACATTCATGGAATTATAACTCTTCCTGTTTCTGTACACCTGTTCACTCCTTGGGGGGGGAACAGAGCTACATGGGTCCCATCAATGGCACCTATGATGTTGGGGATATGTCCAAGGGCATAGAAATCACCCTTCACTGTAGGCAAATCCCCCACCTCAGGGAAAACGATGGAGCTGCGCATGTGTTTCAGCAGGGCAGACAACACTCTGGACAACACCTTGGAAAACATAGGCTGGGACATCCCTGATGATATGGCCACTGTTGTTTGAAATGACCCACTTGCAAGGAAATGGAGCACTGACAGCACCTGCACTAGAGGGGGGATCCCTGTGGGTTGGCGGATTGGTGACATCAGGTCTGGCTCCAGCTGGGCACACAGTTCATGAATAGTGGCTCGGTCAAGCCTGTATGTCAGTATGACATGTCTTTCCTCCATTGTCGACAGGTCTACCAGCGGTCTGTACACCGGAAGATTCCGCCATCTCCTCGCATGTCCCAGCGGACGGTGCCAATGAAGGACAACAGCGAGCACAGAGTCAATCAACCCACAGGTACGTAACCACAGCTTGCACATAACACGATTCTCAATCCATTGAATGGTTTGTATGAGTGTTGATGCAAGGCCTAGGTATGTGTGACGCAGTAAAAAGTAAGCCATGTGGGCCCCTGAAATGGCGGCTGCCTGACCTGTGAAGTGCGACAATGGGATGTGAGGTCAATGCGCTGGCGTGGCACACCGTGGCGGTAGGCGGTCGAAGACCGCAGCGCAAAGCCGCATTGGTTAACATTGAATCCTATGGGTCTCAGGAGCCAATGACGATGTGCGCCGGCGGTTGCGGTATGCACCGCCGCGGTACGCACCGCTGCGGACGTGACCACCATTTTCTATCTGCTTAATCACTCGATACCTGATCTTTGACAGGAGAGGACCTACACTGCAAGTGCTGCTGTGACCTCGGTCTGGAAGAGACAATGGCTCATGCGACTGGGAAAGGGCCCCTGCCTTCACAGCTCAGGAGTTGGAGAAACTTGTGGATGGGGTCCTCCCCCTGTACGCGCTACTCTACGGTCCTCCAGACCAACAGGTAAGTACACTGGGAGCATGCTTTATGGGCAATGCCTGTGTTGAGTGGGGTGGATGAAAGATGGTGGGGAGGGGAGCGATTGAGGCATGCATCAAACGACGGTGAGAGCATGTGCCACATGGCAAGGGTAGGGATGGGGGGCCACTCACATTGAGCATGCAGAAGGTGATGACTATTTTTCTCACCCTGTACATTTCACATAGGTCAGCGCCCACCAGAAGATCGATATTTGGCGTGCCATCGCCAAGGACGTCCGGACCCTGGGGGTCCACCACAGACAGGGCACCCACTGCTGGAAGAGATGGAAGGACATCCGCCGCTGGAGCAGGAAGACGGCGGAGGCTCAGCTGGGGATGGCCTCCCAACGTGGGAGGGGTGCCAGTCGGACTTTGACCCCCCTGATGTCCCGGATCCTGGCGGTGGCCTACCCCGATTTGGATGGACACGTGAGGACATCACAGCAGACACAAAGGGGTGAGTACACTCTCATTCTGCTGACTTTGCGTGCAGTGGAGGTGTCTGGGTGGGGGAGGAGGGCTGTGGGTATCTTTAGGCCAGGGCGATTTCTGTAGTCTAGGCCCCTCTGTAAGGTATGGCCCTGTGCCCCTGCCCCCCACCTCTGTAGGGTGCCAAGTACAGCTATTCATGGCCCTGTGTCATCTATGTGCGCAGATGTCGTCCATAGGCTTGTAGGCCGTGTTGACCCCAAGTGCGCAGCGTAGTGCAGGGGGCTTCTGTGTCTGTCCTGTCCGCCAATGGTGTCGCCAATGCATGCACTCAACATGTCTTTATTTTCTCCCCCCCCCTTTTTTTGTGGTCTTCCAGATCATGTGTGCATTAGCATCATCAGGCGGAGGAGAAGTGGCATTGGAGCACGAGGGAGCTGTATCCCACATGGCCATGGAGGGCCATGCAACGGACTCCGAATTCACCAGTGGGACAGAGGGCGAGGGGAGCTCCACAGCGGGGACTTGGGCAGACATCAGTGACACCGACTCGTCCTCTGAAGGGAGCTCCCTTGTGGTGGCGGCAACATCTGTGCCCCCCGCAACAACAGGTACAACCGCCACCCACCGCACCAGCACGGCCCTCCCAGCAGCCCCTCAGCGTTTGCCCCGTGGCCGCTCACCCAGGAAGGTGGGCATCTCCTTCTCCCCAGGCACCTCTGGCCCTGCCCCAGTCACCCGTGCTGCCCTCAGTGAGGAGGTCATTGACCTCCCGAGGACGCTCACTGTTGGGCAGTCTACCATTTTGAATGCCATCCAGGGTGTAGAAAGTGAGGTGCGCCAGAGTAATGCATACCTGGAGGGCATTCATTCTGGTCAGGCTGCCCTTCAGCGATCGTTCCAGACTCTGGCCTCAGCACTGATGGCAGCCATTGTCCCTGTCTCTAGCCTCCCCCCTCCAACTTCCTCCACCCATACCCTATCACCTGTACCTCTGCCTATCCCAGACACACCATCAGACCAGCCTGCACACACCTCAACACCCAAGGGAAGCTCAGCCAGACATAAGCACCACACATCACACAGGCATTCACACAAGCAACATCCACATACAGACATACCAACACCCACTGCCTCCACTGTGTCCCCCTCCTCCTCGTCTCCCTCCTCCCTCCCTGTCACGTCTCCACTCAAACCTGCATGCACAACATCTTCAGCCACTACGTCCCTCAGCAGCACACACACCAGAACCCCCCTGCACACGTGCAGTCACCACCCCCACTGCCATTTACACGTCCCCTGTGTCCTCTCCCAGTGTGTCTGTGACCCCCTCTTCCAAGATACACAAACGCAGGCAGCCACCCACCCAACAGCCATCCACCTCACGACAGCCTCCAGCCCAAGCACCTGCACCCAAAGACACCAAACTTACAACTCCTACAACCACAACCTCTTCCTCCACTCCCATACCCACTACACCTACCCGTCCCACTGCTCCTAAAAAGCTTTCCCTGTCCAAACTCAACCTCTTTCCACCAACTCCCCCACCCCGTCCATGTCATAGGACTACAGTCAGCACCTCAGCTACGACAAAACCGGCCCCTGTCATCACAGTCTGCCATGGACTGTGGAGTGCCCCACCCTCCAGGGCAGCCAGTTCCGTACGAAGCCAAGGCACGGGCAGCCCACCCCAGGAGAAACATCCCAAGATAGGCAGTGTCTGGCGCGAGAGGGTGAAAACACCAGGGACTAAAATCCCTACCATGGCTCCAGCAGGAAGTGTGGAGACAGCTGGCACACCGCCCAAGGTGGGGAAGGGCCACAGGCGATCAGGGAAGGCTGGGAAGGGCAGCACGCCCGACAACAACGCCATCAGCCCAGCTGGCCAGGAGGGCCCGCCAGCCACAGGACAGATGGGCAGGAGGGCCCCGCCAGCCACAGGACAGGTGGCAAATGACCTCCCCGCCATGGCCGGATCCGCTGAACTGGGCCCTTCATCTCAAGTACTGCTGCACTGGGCACTGCCGTCTCAAGCACCGCTGAACTGGGCTCTTCATCTCAAGCACCGCTGAACTGGGCACCGCCGTCTCAAGCACCGCTGAACTGGGCCTTTCATCTCAAGTACCGCTGCACTGAGTACCGCCGTCTCAAGCACCGCTGAACTGGGCACCGCCGTCTCAAGCTCCGCTGAACTGGGCCCTTCATCTCAAGCACCGCTGCACTGGGCACCGCCGTCTCAAGCACCGCTGAACTGGGCCCTTCATCTCAAGTACCGCTGCACTGGGCACCGCCGTCTCAAGCACCGCTGAACTGGGCACCGCCGTCTCAAGCACCGCTGAACTGGGCACTGCCGTCTCAAGCACCGCTGCACTGGGCCCTTCATCTCAAGCACCGCTGAACTGGGCCCTTCATCTGAAGCACCGCTGAACTGGGCCCTTCATCTCAAGCACCGCTGAACTGGGCCCTTCATCTCAAGCACCGCTGCACTGGGCACCGCCGTCTCAAGCACAGCTGAACTGGGCCCTTCATCTCAAGCACCGCTGGCCCATGAGCGGAAGGGGCTGGCCCGCATCTCTGTCGGGCAGGGCTGCACGAAGCACTCTGGGCACCAGGCCCCCTCCAGAACCAGTGGAGACTGTTATCCACTTGTGAGACTGTTGCTTTGCACTCCCCAGGATTGAACAGTGGGCAGCCCACCCACTGTCTGGACTTGTGAGACTGTGGTTTTGCACTCCCCAGGATGTAATAGTGGGCAGCCCACCCACTGTCTGGACTTGTGAGACTGTGGCTTTGCACTCCCCAGGATTGAACAGTGGGCAGCCCACCCACTGTCTGGACTTGTGAGACTGTGGCTTTGCACTCCCCAGGATTGAACAGTGGCCATGGAGGCCCCTCGTGGATCTGGCGTCGTGCACTCATCTGGCTGAGGTGCCCTCCCTTCCCTTCCCCCTGAGGTGCCTGTAGTTTTGCTATCTGATGCCCCTGCAGTGTTCTCTCCGTTGGAGTCAGGTATCCTGTGTGGGCTTTGCCCATGTGATTTGGGCCCAGTGGTCCACGAACAATGCCTGCTACAATGCTCGGACTTGTACATTTATGTATATAAGAGTTTTTGATATGTATATTTATTTTTTGGGCAGTAATACAATATATTCCAATGTTTAGAATCAGTTCCTTTTGTATTAGCATTCTTCCAGGGGGTTTGGGGGGTGTCACTCTGATGTGTTGCTATGCATTGATGTGTGTGTTGTAGTGGGTGAGGGTGAGGGTGGGTGTGTCGCGTATGTGTGTACCCGTAATAATTTCCCCTCCCCCTCCCCCCTCACCTGTGTCGTAGGTGCAGTACTCACCGTTGTCTTCTGCGCCGGCGTTCGTGCTCCTGGTAGAGGAGCAGGAACACTATCACTGGGAGTATGTGGAGTTCGGGTTCCATGCTGTTCTGTTTCCTCGTGGGCTGTATGGAGGTGAGAGTTTTCCCTTCGAAATGGCTGTTTCCGCCGTGTTTTTATCAGCAGGGCTACCGCCCCGGAAAAGGTGGCGGATTGGTAGGTTGTGATACGGTGGGCGGTCCATTGTCTCCCGCCTGTCTGTTGGCGGTGACCGCCGCGCTGTTTGTTTGTACCGCTGTGGCGGGCGGTGTGTTGATGTGGCGGTCGCTGTTGGCGGTTTCTGCCAGGGTCGGAATTCAAGGCGGGGTTTTCAGACGCCCCTGGGACTGTGTGTGGAATCCTGGGCTTGTTGACAAGCTCTGTGTCGTTCGGGTTGGCGGTGCAGGGAAATTTCTCCCTCAAGGCAGGCGCTGCGTCGATTCCCCCTCTGGAAGTCAGGCGTCGTCGTCCCAGGTCGGCTGAGCGTCATTTTTAGCAAGGTGTGCGTCACATTTTTGCCACACAAGGAGTCCAGTTGCAAGAGAGAAGTTTTTTTGGTCCTGAGACTTCAGGGAACAGGACGCAAGCTCTATCCAAGCCCTTGGAGAACACTTCTTCACCACAGCCAGGGAGCAGCAAGGCAGCAGGGCAACAACAAGGCAGCAGTCCTTCACAGAAAGCAGTCAGGTGAGTCCTTTGGGCAGCCAGGCAGTTCTTCTTGGCAGGATGCAGTTTCTGGTTACAAGTTTCTTCTCCAGGAAGTGTCTGAGGTGGTAGTGCAGAGGCCCTGTTTTTTACCCAAATGTGTCTTTGAAGTGGGGGAGAGTTCAAAGAGTGGCTTAGAAGTGCACCATGTCCCCTTTCATTTCAATCCTGTCTGCAAGGGTCCCAGTAGGGTGTGGGGCAGTCCTTTGTGTGAGGGCAGGCTACTGTCCATTGTCATGTAAGTGTCAGGCCCTCCACCCTCCCAGCCCAGGAAGACCCATTCAAAATGCAGATGCATGCAAGTGAGGCTGAGTATCCTGCGTTTGGGGTGTGTCTGAGTGAATGCGCAAGGAGCTGTCAACTAAACCCAGCCAGATGTGGATTGTAAGGCACAGAAAGATTTGAGTGCAGAGTAATGCTCACTTTCTAAAAGTGGCATTTCTAAAATAGTAATATTAAATCCAACTTCACCAGTCAGAATACTAAATATGACCTTCCTACTCCTTTCAGATCAGCAGCTACCACTCCAACAATGTCCGAGGGCTGCCCCTATGTTAGCCTACGAAGGGAGCAGGCCTCACAGTAGTGTAAAAAATAATTTAGGAGTTTTACACTACCAGGACATGTAGACTACACAGGTACATGTCCTGCCTTTTACCCGCACAGCACCCTGCCCTAGGGTTACCTAGGACACACCTTATGGGTGACTTATATGTAGAAAAAGGGGAGTTTTAGGCTTGGGAAGTACTTTTAAATGCCAAGTCGAATTGGCAGTGAAACTTCACACCCAGGCCTTGCAATGGCAGGCCTGAGACAAGGTTAAGGGGGTACTTAGGTGGGTGGCACAATCAGTGCTGCAGGCCCACTAGTAGCATTTAATCTACAAGCCCTGGGCACATATAGGGGGTCATTCCGACTCCCGCCTGTGGCGGTAACCGCACGCCCGGCGGGAGCCGCCAGAAGACCGTACCACGGGCAAAAGACCGCTGCGGTCATTCTGAGTTTCCCGCTGGGCTGGCGGGCGACCGCCAGAAGGCCGCCCACCAGCCCAGCGGGAAACCCCCTTCCATGAGGATGCCGGCTCCGAATGGAGCCGGCGGAGTGGAAGGGGTGCGACGGGTGCAGTTGCACCCGTCGCGATTTTCAGTGTCTGCTTGGCAGACACTGAAAATCATAGTGGGGCCCTGTTAGGGGGCCCCACGACACCCGTTACCGCCATCCTGTTCCTGGCAGTGAGAACCGCCAGGAACAGGATGGCGGTAAGGGGGTCGGAATCCCCATGGCGGCGCTGCAAGCAGCGCCGCCGTGGAGGATTCCCTGGGGCAGCGGGAAACCGGCGGGACATGCCCATGGAAGCACCGCCAGCCTGTTGGCAGTGCTTCCGTGGTCGTTGGCACTGGCGGTCGGTGACCGCCAGGGACAGAATGACCCCCATAGTGCCTTCTACTAGGGACTTATAAGTAAATTAAATAGTCCAATTGGGTATGATCCAATGTTACCATGTTTAAATCAAATCAAATCAAATCAAATCAAATCATTAGCATTTATAAAGCGCGCTACTCACCCGTGCGGGTCTCAAGGCGCTAGGGACAAAGGGGGTGGTTATCGCTGCTCGAACAGCCAGGTCTTTAGGAGTCTCCTGAAAGCGGAGTGGTCCAGGATGGTCCTGAGGCTGGTGGGGAGGGAGTTCCAGGTCTTGGCTGCCAGGAAGGAGAAAGATCTCCCACCCGCCGTGGAGCGTCGGATGCGAGGGACGGCGGCGAGTGCGAGGCCAGAGGAGCGGAGGGGGCGGGTGGGGACGTAGAAGTTGAGCCGTCTGTTGAGGTATTCCGGTCCCTTGTCGTGGAGGGCTTTGTGTGCGTGGGTGAGAAGTCGGAAGGTGATCCTTTTGCTGACTGGGAGCCAATGCAGTTGTCTCAGGTGTGCGGAGATGTGGCTGTTGCGGGGTACGTCGAGGATGAGGCGGGCTGAGGCGTTTTGAATGCGTTGCAGGCGATTTTGGAGTTTGGCGGTGGTCCCAGAGTAGAGGGTGTTGCCGTAGTCCAGGCGGCTCGTGACGAGGGCGTGGGTCACGGTTTTTCTGGTGTCGGCGGGGATCCAGCGGAAGATCTTGCGGAGCATGCGGAGGGTGAGGAAGCAGGCGGAGGACACGGCGTTGACTTGCTTGGTCATGGTGAGAAGGGGGTCCAAGATGAAGCCGAGGTTGCGGGCGTGGTCTGCGGGGGTCGGTGCGGTGCCGAGGGCCGTGGGCCACCAGGAGTCGTCCCAGGCGGACGGGGTGTTGCCGAGGATGAGGACTTCAGTTTTTTCAGAGTTCAGCTTTAGGCGGCTGAGCCTCATCCAATCTGCAACGTCCTTCATACCCTCTTGTAGGTTGGTCTTGGCGCTGGCGGGGTCCTTGGTGAGGGAGAGTATAAGTTGGGTGTCGTCGGCGTAGGAGGTGATGATGATGTCATGCTTGCGTACGATGTTAGCGAGGGGGCTCATGTAGACATTGAAGAGTGTCGGGCTGAGTGATGAGCCTTGAGGTACGCCGCAGATGATCTCAGTGGGTTCTGAGCGAAACGGAGGGAGGTAGACTCTTTGGGAGCGGTTTACGAGGAAGGAGGCGATCCAGTCCAGGGCCTGGTCTTGGATCCCGGTGGAGCGGAGGCGGGTGATTAGGGTACGGTGACAGACGGTGTCAAAGGCAGCCGAGAGGTCGAGAAGAATGAGGGCGACTGTTTCACCGTTGTCCATCACGGTTCTGATGTCGTCTGTGACTGAGATGAGGGCGGTTTCAGTGCTGTGGTTGGTTCGGAATCCGGTCTGTGAGGGGTCGAGCAGGTTGTTGTCTTCCAGGAAGGTGGTCAGCTGTTTGTTGACGGTCTTCTCTATTACTTTGGCTGGGAAAGGCAGAAGGGAGATGGGGCGGAAGTTTTTCAGGTTGCTCGGGTCAGCCGTAGATTTCTTTAGTAGGGCGTTGACTTCGGCGTGTTTCCAGCATTCGGGGAAGGTAGCAGAAGAAAAAGAAGAGTTGATGACGGTCTGGAGGTGCGGGGCGATGATGTTGTCGGCTTTGTTAAAGATGAAGTGCGGGCAGGGGTCCGAAGGGGCGCCGGAGTGGATAGAGTTCATGATGGATTTGGTTTCTTCCGTGCTGATGTGGGTCCAGTTGTTGAGGGTGATGGTCGGGGATGTGGGTTCGGTGGTGTTAGGTTGGGTCTGGTGTCCGAAGCTGTTGTGGAGGTCGCTGATCTTGCGATGGAAGAAAGTGGCGAGGGATTCGCATAGATCCTGTGAGGGCGTGACGGCGTTGGCGTTGGCGCTGGGGTAGGAGAACTCCTTGACGATGCTGAAGAGTTCTCTGCTGTTGTGGCTGTTTTTGTCCAGTCTGTCGGTGAAAAAATTCCTTTTGGCAGTGCGGATCAGGTGGTGGTGTTTGCGGGTAGCGTTCTTGAGGGCGGTCATGTTGTCAGCGGTGCGGTCCTTGCGCCAGGCTTTCTCAAGTGCGCGACAAGTTTTCTTTGATTCTTTGAGGGTGTCAGAGAACCAGAGGGGTTTCTTGGTGTTGTTCTGTCGCTGCGAGCGTTTGAGGGGAGCAAGGTTGTCTGCGCAGTTGGAGATCCAGTTTGTGAGGTTGAGGGCTGCGACGTTGGGGTCGGTGGTGAGGGTGGGTTGGTTGGCGGCGAGTGCGGCGAAGAGTTGCTCTTCAGGGATCTTGTTCCACTGTCGGCGAGGGATGGGTTGAGTGCGGAGGTGGCAGGTCTCGCGTCGGAATGTGAAGTGGACGCAGCTGTGGTCGGTCCAATGAAGGGCGGAGGCGTGGCTGAAGAAGACGTGTTTGCTGGCGGAGAAGATAGGGTCGAGTGTGTGTCCGGCGATGTGGGTGGCAGTGTTCACCAGTTGTTTGAGGCCGAGGTTGGCGAGGTTGTCGAGCAGGGTGGTGGTGTTGGGGTCGTTGTTTTGTTCCAGATGGAAGTTGAGGTCGCCTAGGAGGATGTAGTCCGGTGAGGCGAGGGCGTGCGGGGAGATGAAGTCGGCGATGGTGTCGCTGAAAGGGGCGCGAGGTCCGGGAGGACGGTAGACGAGGGATCCTCTGAGGGTGGTCCTCGGGTCGGTGCGAATCTGAAAATGCAGGTGTTCAGCGGCAAGAGGGGAGTCTTCAGTGGAGGTGGTGACGCTGATGGAGTCTTTGAAGACGATGGCGATGCCTCCTCCTACTTGGTTGGTGCGGTCTTTCCTGGAGATCTTGTAGCCTTCGGGGATGGCAGTGGCGATGTCTGGAGCAGAGGAGGCGTTCATCCAGGTCTCCGTGATGAAGGCGACGTCCGGGGCTGTGGAGTCTAGGAGGTCCCAGAGTTCAACGGCGTGTTTGTGAACGGAGCGAGCGTTGACTAGGATGCACTTGAGGTGGTTGATGGCGCGTGGGCTTGTGGTCGTAGTTGTTGCGTGGTGGAAGATGCGTTTGCAGGAGTTGCAGGCGAAGGGTCCATGGGTGCGTTTGGGGTGAGCTTGGAAGCAGGTGTTGGAGCGTCCTGGGTTGAGGGCATGGAGGGTGGTGGGGTCATAGCGGATCATCGGGGCTTGGGAGCGCTGGGGACCAGGGGTCATGGCGCTGGGCGCGGGCCAGGCGCGGACGGGCGCAGACGGGCTTGCCTCTGGCGCGCCAGCGGCGCACCCGCTGCACGCGCCCGTTGCGCGGTCTCGCAGCGGCCGCCATATGAGGTAGGAGGGGGGGGAGGGGTCAGCTGGGGGCGAATGGGAGCTGGGGGGCGGGGGCGTGCAGGAGGTCGCGCCGGGAAAGCGCGAGGGAGGGGGGGGAGAGGTAGAGTGAGAAGAGCTGGGGGGCGGGTTTAAGGGTGGAGGGGGGAGAGTGTTAGGAGGTTTAGGAGATTAGGGAGAAAGATAGGTGTAGGGTTGTGAAGATAGGGGAGGGGGGGTTATAGAGGTGGGTGAGGGTGAGAGGTAGAGTGAGGGGATAGGAAGATAGGTAATAGAGGGGGTGGCGGGAGGGGGGGAGAGATAGAGAAATAGGTAGAGAGAAAAGGTAGATAGAGAAATCGATAGATAGGGAAAAGGATAGAGAGATAGGAAGATAGGAAGATAGGAGGAGGTGGAGAGTGAGGGAGTTGGATAGTGGGATAGAGAGATGGAGAGATAGGTAGATAGGAGGAGTGAGGGAGGTAGAAAGTGAACGGGTTAGATAGGGGAGATAGAGGGGGGATGCGAGTGGGGGAGGGGGATGAGGCAGGAGCATGAGGGCAGGCGCGGGGAGAAGAGGACGGAGGAGGCAGAAGAGCCGAAGGCAGAAGACAAGAAGACAAGAAGAAAAGAAGAACAGAAGAAAAGAAGAACAGAAGAGCAGAAGATCGGAAGGACTGAAGACCGGAAGAGCAGAAGACCGGAAGAGCAGAAGACACACAGAAGAACACAGAAGAACACAGAAGAACAGAGAGGAGTACAGAAGAACAGAGAAGAATACAGAAGAACACAGAGGAAGACAGAAGAACACAGAGGAAGACAGAAGAAGACAGAGGAAGACAGAAGAACAGAGAAGAATATAGAAGAACACAGAGGGAGACAGAAGAACACCGAGGAAGACAGAAAAACACAGAGGAAGACAGAAGAAGACAGAGGAAGACAGAAGAAGACAGAGGAACACAGAAGAACACAGAAGAACACGGAGGGAGATACAAAAAACGAAGAAACAGGGTGCAGAATAACACAGCAGAAGATGAGGAAGAAGAGAAGAGGAGAGAAGACAGGGAGAAGAGGAGTACAGAAGAAGAATACAGACGAGGAGCGAGGAGGAAGAACAGAGAAGAAGTAAAGAGGAAAAGAAGCAGGAGCAGGAGAGAGGGTGAGTAGCGCGGGGCAGAACGAGGGGCTGGGAGGTGGGGGGTACTTACTGTGGGGTGGGTCTCAGGAACTCAGGAACCTGGAGGAGCTGCAGCGGCAGGGGGAGCGACCTACCCTTGGGTCAAGGGTCGCTACCACTGTCGCGCAGCGGCCGCCATATGAGGTAGGAGGGGGGGGAGGGGTCAGCTGGGGGCGAATGGGAGCTGGGGGCGGGGCGTGCAGGAGGTCGCGGCGGGAAAGCGCGAGGGAGGGGGGGACAGGTAGAGTGAGAAGAGCTGGGGGAGGGGGGTTTAAGGGTGGAGGGGGGAGAGTGTTAGGAGGTTTAGGAGATTAGGGAGAAAGATAGGTGTAGGGTTGTGAAGATAGGGGAGGGGGGTTGTAGAGGTGGGTGAGGGTGAGAGGTAGAGTGAGGGGATAGGAAGATAGGTAATAGAGGGGGTGGCGGGAGGGGGGGAGAGATAGAGAAATAGGTAGAGAGAAAAGGTAGATAGAGAAATCGATAGATAGGGAAAAAGATGGAGAGATAGGAAGATAGGAAGATAGGAGGAGGTGGAGAGTGAGGGAGTTGGATAGTGGGATAGAGAGATGGAGAGATAGGTAGATAGGAGGAGTGAGGGAGGTAGAAAGTGAACGGGTTAGATAGGGGAGATAGAGGGGGGGATGCGAGTGGGGGAGGGGGATGAGGCAGGAGCAGGAGGGCAGGCGCGGGGAGAAGAGGACAGAGGAGGCAGAAGAGCCGAAGGCAGAAGACAAGAAGACAACAAGAAAAGAAGAACAGAAGAAAAGAAGAACAGAAGAGCAGAAGACCGGAAGGACTGAAGAGCAGAAGAGCAGAAGACCGGAAGAGCAGAAGACACACAGAAGAACACAGAAGAACACAGAAGAACAGAGAGGAGTACAGAAGAACAGAGAAGAATACAGAAGAACACAGAGGAAGACAGAAGAACATCGAGGAAGACAGAAAAACACAGAGGAAGACAGAAGAAGACAGAGGAAGACAGAAGAAGACAGAGGAACACAGAAGAACACAGAAGAACATGGAGGGAGATACAAAAAACGAAGAAACAGGGTGCAGAATACCACAGCAGAAGATGAGGAAGAAGAGAAGAGGAGAGAAGACGGGGAGAAGAGGAGTACAGAAGAAGAATACAGACGAGGAGCGAGGAGGAAGAACAGAGAAGAAGGAAAGAGGAAAAGAAGCAGGAGCAGGAGAGAGGGTGAGTAGCGCGGGGCAGAACGAGGGGCTGGGAGGTGGGGGGTACTTACTGTGGGGTGGGTCTCAGGAACTCAGGAACCTGGAGGAGCTGCAGCGACAGGGGGAGCGACCTACCCTTGGGTCAAGGGTCGCTACCACTGTCGCGCAGCGGCCGCCATATGAGGTAGGAGGGGGGGAGGGGTCAGCTGGGGGCGAATGGGAGCTGGGGGGCGGGGGCGTGCAGGAGGTCGCGGTGGGAAAGCGCGAGGGAGGGGGGGACAGGTAGAGTGAGAAGAGCTGGGGGAGGGGGGTTTAAGGGTGGAGGGGGAGAGTGTTAGGAGGTTTAGGAGATTAGGGAGAAAGATAGGTGTAGGGTTGTGAAGATAGGGGAGGGGGGGTTGTAGAGGTGGGTGAGGGTGAGAGGTAGAGTGAGGGGATAGGAAGATAGGTAATAGAGGGGGTGGCGGGAGGGGGGGGAGAGATAGAGAAATAGGTAGAGAGAAAAGGTAGATAGAGAAATCGATAGATAGGGAAAAAGATAGAGAGATAGGAAGATAGGAAGATAGGAGGAGGTGGAGAGTGAGGGAGTTGGATAGTGGGATAGAGAGATGGAGAGATAGGTAGATAGGAGGAGTGAGGGAGGTAGAAAGTGAACGGGTTAGATAGGGGAGATAGAGGGGGGGATGCGAGTGGGGGAGGGGGATGAGGCAGGAGCAGGAGGGCAGGCGCGGGGAGAAGAGGACGGAGGAGGCAGAGGAGCCGAAGGCATAAGACAAGAAGACAAGAAGAAAAGAAGAACAGAAGAAAAGAAGACCGGAAGAAAAGAAGAACAGAAGAGCAGAAGACCGGAAGGACTGAAGACCGGAAGAGCAGAAGACCGGAAGAGCAGAAGACACACAGAAGAACACAGAAGAACACAGAAGAACAGAGAGGAGTACAGAAGAACAGAGAAGAATACAGAAGAACACAGAGGAAGACAGAAGAACAGAGAAGAATACAGAAGAACACAGAGGGAGACAGAAGAACACCGAGGAAGACAGAAAAACACAGAGGAAGACAGAAGACAGAGGGAGACAGAAGAAGACAGAGGAACACAGAAGAACACAGAAGAACACGGAGGGAGATACAAAAAACGAAGAAACAGGGTGCAGAATACCACAGCAGAAGATGAGGAAGAAGAGAAGAGGAGAGAAGACGGGGAGAAGAGGAGTACAGAAGAAGAATACAGACGAGGAGCGAGGAGGAAGAACAGAGAAGAAGGAAAGAGGAAAAGAAGCAGGAGCAGGAGAGAGGGTGAGTAGCGCGGGGCAGAACGAGGGGCTGGGAGGTGGGGGGTACTTACTGTGGGGTGGGTCTCAGGAACTCAGGAACCTGGAGGAGCTGCAGCGGCAGGGGGAGCGACCTACCCTTGGCCATTTAAAGGGAGAGAGCATATGCACTTTAGCACTGGTTAGCAGTGGTAAGTGCGCAGAGTCTAAAAACCAGCAAAAATGAGGTCGGAAAAAGAGAAGGAGGAAGGCAAAAATTCTGGGGATAACCCTGCAGAAGGGCCATTTCCAACAGTTCCACTCTGCATAATTCGGCGGAGTTGATTTAAAACTCTGTGGAATTCTGTGGAGTTCTGTTAGCGGCGGAGTACCGTCTGCTCTAGTGACACGCTGTCCTGAATGCGACTGATCTCAGAAACGCTAAGCATGGTTAACCAGACCCGACCCTGCTTAGCACTTCCGAGATCAGACACATTCAGGACAGGACCATAGGCAGGGAAAGATGCTGTTCCAGGCCTCTTGTGCACCAGCCAGCCCCACCGTGTGCACACAGCAGAGAAAGGGAAACAAGGGTCTTACCCGGATCCAAGTCGACTCCAGGGTCCCATGTTGCAACTTGCCAGTGGCCTGGCTCTCTGCCTCCCTCTGCCCCGGCTAACAGGCTATTGGTGAGGCTGGAGGGAGGTCTGGATGGCTGGATCCAGAGCTGGCTCTGGCAGCAACTCCATGCCTCCGACATCGAGCGCAGTTATGGGCTACATAGCGCAAGCACAGACTGCAGTGAGCTCCACTCTGCTGGCGGTGCTAGCAGAGTTTTTGGTTGAACTCCATGCTTCAACCTGAGTGCAAAATGCCAAAAGCTCTGTTAGCTCTGCCAGCGAAGCAGAGCTCACCGCCCGCCCCATCTGTGCACTGACTGTCAGACATCCAATCACAATCCAAAGAGTGTAAATGTCAACAGTGTGCTATGACTGAGTGTGTGTGATCATATTTACATATCTTTACTGCGTCACACTCATGGAGAGCAGTATAGTGACCTGATTGTCCCATGACTGTGAAGAGAGACCTATATGATGGTCATGGGCACACAGTGCAACTCACTAAGTCCACATATGCTACACAAAGGTTTGCCAGCACATAGTTACATTAGTGTCTCATCTCACACAGATACAAATGTTGTTTCCTATATTGTGCCAGTGCCACAATGCAGCCACACTTGCCCCAATAGGCAAGGATGCAACTGTCACATGCAGGAACGGATGTGACTGTGTTTGCTCTGTCTTACTCTGAAACAAACAATTCTGTGACTCCTACAGCTCCATACATGTGGTCCAACTTGCCCAGGACACAAAGCAAATCTAATGGACAAATAGATGTCAATGTTAAGCTACATGTGATATGACTCCTGGCAAACATCCACTTACGCAACCCAGGTCACAGTTGTGTAACATGTTAGTGACTGCACATGTGACCACCTGGTATGAATGCCTACCCCCAATCTAAGTTCCCGTTAGCTCTCTCTGTTGGCAAAAACTGAGATGCGTGGTAACGCAAAAACATACTCCTACTTGGAAAACATCACACTTTTTAGGTCGACTCAAGCAGACCTCATGCAGAACAATATAATGGTATAATGGGTAACAGTCTTGGCTGACCCATTTCTGCTAGTGTAATTTGCATGTAGCACGCATATAGTGCCAGACACCAAGCCTAGGCGTAGATGTGTGTGGACCAGTATATCATATGGAGGTTGTTGGATAGGCTGCTATATGCTGTCATGCACATATAAGCAGGTGACCTATTACTGTAACAAATTACTGTACACATCTAGAAAATGTATTTGTGCGCTGGATGCCACATACAATGTAGATAGGCTAAAGTAACCAGTGCATGTAATTTCCTGAGTATGTTTTACACCCATAAGCACAACCTCATCTGACAATATGGCGGTCATTTGCATAGTAGTGCAGCATCTGGGAACAAAAAATGACATCTACGCACATAACTACATTAATGCAAGCATAATACAAACTGTTATTCATATCGATAGTGTCAAGATGTGCACAAATGACAATCAGTCTGTGTTACTGAAGCAATATGTTGACTGTCCTAGTGTCTGCAAAATGAACGCAGGGAGTCACACATATGTGCACTGTTAACATACACATGCAACACATCCCATGTCTACATGCATGTCAGCAGAGAGAATTAGAGCTAGAATGTGAAACCTGTGATTATTTTTACTGCACTGTACCAATCATTACACTGGACCACACACAAAGGGCTAGGTGTGCCAAGGAACACACGCACATTGGCCCATAGCTTGAAGGATTGCACTCAGAGCGTTGTTTGGAGGACACACATCAACATCAAAGCGGCAAAAAGAATGCATTGTACATTGGCATGTATTGTACTGCCTATGTCACTGGTGATGCATTGGAAAAAAAACTACGCTTTAGTAGGAAACGTGACACTTTAGTAAGAAAAGCACCTGCTGAATCCATACATCAACTCCAAAGCGTCAAAAACAATGCCTTTTGAATTGTAATGTGTTGTATGTAACTCACACCTTGGCTAAATTCCTAGCCATGCATCATAAAAAAACAACACTTTAATAGAAAATGTGACACTTTAGTCATAAACGTGACGCATCCACACAGACAATTATGCAATGGCTCAGCCATGCTGCAAACCAGAAAGTGTGAAGTTCCTTTCACTTACAGTCTTTTTATCTGGGCTAGCTGTTGGGAGTGTTTGGTGTGTGTTGTAGAGAAGTGGTCTGTTTTTTGGTCTTGTTGGTGTTTCTGCTGTCCCTGTTATGTACTTAAACTGTCCATTGTGTACTGTATATTGTATAGTTTTGTCCACTACACTGTATTGTAGGGTGTTTGTCCATATATGGGTTCTGTAGTGTAGCAGTAGGGGAAGGGTTAGGTATTTGTTTTTTGTGGGTTTAGGGTGGATAGTTTGGATGCTGGAATGCCGGGCAGGAGCAGAGCCAAAAACATGTCGGAGGAGGAGTTTTGTGGCATGCTGTGGTTGTTGTTGCATTACCTGTCCACCATGATTGGGAACAGAGGTAGGGTGATCCAAGGCTACCCTACACAAATGAGGTGGCAGCGTTGGGAGAAGGTGCAGTACCAAATGGGTCGGGTAGTCAATGGCCAGTGGAACATCCACTAACTGAAGTACTGTTGGGCAGATGTCAGACAGGAGGCTGAGCTCCTTGATCACCTGGGGATTGAAGTTGGTGAGGAGACCGGTAAGTCCCTGTATACCATGTGCTTGTGATGTGAGTCGTTTGCACACATGTTTGAAGTTTTGTTTTTGAATATAGGCTCATATATATATTTGTGTTAGTATGGCCTAATATGGACTAACTCACTAAGATCAACAGGAAAGGCCACAGTGGCCTGTTCCCAGGGGCATGACAAATCAAAAACAGACCATTCTGTTTCAGTTAGGCCCACAGGTGCTGCGTGACCCATCTGGCATTGTGTAGGGAGTAATGTCACCCAGCATGCTAGGTCATTACTGACTCCAAACTGTGTGGGCCAGCTAGCATGGATGTTGCAGGGGAACATACACATGTCATCATTCCACATGTTAGACAAAGGGGGTTATTACAACTTTGGAGGAGGTGGTAATCCGTCCCAAAAGTGACGGTAAAGTGACGGATATACCACCAGCCGTATTACTAGTTCCATAGGATATAATGGACTCGTAATACGGCTGGTGGTATATCTGTCACTTTACCGTCACTTTTGGGACGGATTACCACCTCCTCCAAAGTTGTAATAACCCCCAATGTGTTTGCTTTACCACCCACAGTGTCACTCATATGTGTATCCTGGGAGAAATAGTCATGATTCATTTATGAGATCATACAGGCCTTGAATGCTCATTGTTCATTTGCAGGGCACTGGTTACATGTAAAGAGTGAAGGGCCAGATCTACGACCATTAGAGATTGTGACTTGCAATTTGCAAATTTTAGCAATTTGCAAATTGCAAGTCACAATCTCTGATGTGCAACAGTGTCTAAGACACTGTTTGTAATTCCCAAATGGGTCTCAAGGGACCTGCCTCATTAATATTCATGAGACAGGTCGTAATTTGTGACACATTGGGAATGGCCTGTACTCAAGGGATAGTGGTGTTGTGAGAGCAGCAGACCACCATGTCTGTGACTGCATTTTAAATACATTTTTTTTTTAAATGCAGCCTGCCTTCCTTAAAGGAAAATGGGATCAATAAAAAAAAAAAAAAAAAAGGTTTTCTTTTCATTTTTTTAGACTGCAGTGAAAAATCATTGGCACCCCATACATAAAGGGGAAGGGGTCCATTGGGGACTCCTTCCTGTTTGCAAATGGCTTACCACCAACTTCAAGTTGGTGGTAACTGTGAATGGTTTGCTACCCCATTGCTAGTCGCAAAACATTCCTACATACCAGTGTGACTCACGATTAACACACCCCTTTCTAATAGCGACTCCCAAACCTTATTTTGCAAGTTGGTAATATGTTACTGACTTGCAAAAGAGGGTTGGTACATGCCAAAAAGCATTTTACCAGATGGGCGATTTGTGACTAGTAAAATGCTTCGTGCATCTGGCCCTAAGTGAAGAAGATAAATGAGCATGGGTACTGTCAGATGTGTGTATCTTTGTGAAGAACCCATATTTACTTGAGCAGTCCCCAGCATTTTTATGCTAAGCACATAGCCATCAAATCAAGATACCCTTTTACCATGTAGACAGGGCACGCAGGTCTTTGTGTGCACTCTGTGCAGATGATACGTGATGTGCCTGGTATCACCTGGCTACTCCACAACATAGCAGGCATATGTCCATCATTAGGACATTCCAATTTTGTCTCATGCTACATGTCCAATGTATGGACAATACCAGATATTTATGAAGTCAATGCACTGTGCTTCATATGTACACAGTGTACATGTTCAGTTTTAACAGAGAAATGTACCATGTTCTTGTCTTGTAGGTGGACCCGACCCATAAACCAGTGGTGAGGTGATCCATGATCCAAATGCTATCAGTGAGTGTCACCTGATAGTTTCTGTGATCTGTAAGGATTGTATGTGTTCACGTATATAGTTTGAAGTGAGATGTGTAAGTGGGATCATCAGTTAAAAATGTACCTCCCATATAAATACACAACAGCAGATGGACGTAGGAAGTAGAATTAGGATGGTGGTTTGAAGGATTTTGTAATGACAGAGGATGTGAACATCAAATTGTTGGGATTAACCTTTATCTGCCTGTCTGATGCATATTGCTTGTGTAGGCACCCAGATGGCACTGTATGGTCAATCTTGTGTGGCAAATCCACACAGGCTGTGTTGATTCCTAACTCACTGCAGTTGGATTTGGTGTGAGTTGATGTGGGACATGTCACCATTCCAAACATGCCAATGCAGTTACACACCTGTCTCATGCCCTCATATACTCAATTCCCTATAACAGATACGTGTTCATACCTTTGTAGTGTTTTGTGAGGAATGAGGGCAATGTGTTAAGTACCACATGCATGTATACACAGTGTTGTCGGCATACAGGTCATTTCACATTCAACCTACAGCTGTCTTTACCCATACTATCTCTCCTATGAATTGTCACCATTGACCCTCTTCAGGAAATTACCTGCAATGCTCAGGGTATCATACTCATAGATATGAGATCCAGAGCATTTATAGACACAGTCATCACATGGATTAAGTTTGAATTGATGTGCATCTAAGTTATATTCCGTAGAGAAATGTATGGACAGACACTTGGACATGTAAAGGATAACATGCAATATCTTGAATTTCATTATGTGATCTAAGTAAAAGGGTTTTAGGTACGTCCATTAGTCATCATTGGAGAATTGTCCAACAGGTCTGTTGATTTGGAGCTAGCTAGCTGGCACTGAGACATTCTATGCTGCAATGTGTGTGGCCTTGTTTTCATATCAGTGAAGCATTGATGAGGCACAATACATGTACTTGCTAATCATTACTCATTTCACAGAGGTCATTGGCCATATTTCATACCTTGTTGCGTGCTGCCTGACAATCCCCAGGGAGTACCTAGATTAAACGTGTGTACCATTCCATGTGTGCACATCATTGTTCCCAATCTGTCTTACTATTCACATGTGTATACGTTCATTATGCTCGACACAGCTTTTTTCATGTACCTACTAGGCCAAGACATTAGCATTTTAGCATTATAACACTAGGAAACGTAGATGCCTCTTATGATAGTTGGTCTTAATTTGTTCCATGGATGTCCAGTTTATTGGCTGGACATGCCACTTGTGCTTTTACCACTTGTTCATGCATGTAATTGATGAGAAATTGGACAACTTCAGCATGATCTGATATATATGTCCTTCCTTTCCAAAAAACAACATGACCCAAGGAAAGGAGAAGGCCTACAGGATCCATTTGGAACATTACCAGTACCTTCGAAACATTGCCATGGGTAGGATGCACAAGGAGTGGAAGGCAGCAGGGACATGGAAATCACCACCTTAGGGCCAGAAACTGAAGGACAGGTTTGATGGGACCCAAGCAGTCAATCTGGAGGCAGTTGCTGGACCCTCTACAGCACAGCCAGCAGTTTGATCACAGGCTGTCAACACAACACCATGAGAAAAGACTGATTGCGAACAGCAGGCCCTGAAGGACAATGCGTAGGTGAAGTTGAGGCTGGCTGGCCTTGAACTGCAGGTGGCAACTTATGCAAATGGTCAGGACTTTGCAGCAAACTGTAGACCAGACAGCTGCTCAAATTTAGGACTGTCTCCAACTTGCTGCCCCTCCCCAGTTCATGTTTGATTTAATTTATGTATACCATTTTAACATAGTTTAGGATAGGTTTTAGAATAGGAATAGGTTAGGTTAGTTTTTGTGCTTCTATAGATTTTAATGTTTGATACTTGTTAGTTGGGGATATGGGTGGGTAGGTCATTTAGTGGGTGGAGAGGTCAATGTTAAGTTTATGTATACAAAATTTAAAAAAAAATAAAAAAACACAAATGAATATATTTGTGCAGGTTTCAATGATTAGTTATTTTATGTATAGGTGCACTCTATGTTTGTCTTGTGTCCTAATGTGTATTAATGGGGTGAGGGTTGATGTTTAATATGTTGTTGTGGTATATTTGTAGAGTTGGATAGGTTAAGGTTAGGTAGGTTTGGTTAGTTGGAAGTTAAGCCAGCGTAGGTTAGTTATTTGGCACAGTTTGCTTAGTATTACTTATTTAGTGTAGATTAGTTTTAGGTTAGGTTTCAAGTATTTAATAGTGCTTATAATAAAAATATTTTATGCACTTTCACAATTGCTCCCTTATTGTGTGGCAGTTATCATGCTTTTGCTAGATTAAGCACATGCTGTATGTTCCCCATGCAGTGCTTGTATGCATGTGTAACTGGGAAAAGCACCAAAAAAGTAGATACTGTCAAGTTTGCAGTGCAGTGACTTAAGGGATCTTCCATCGTGATTGCGCACTGAAAGTGGCAATCTTGCGGTGAATGTACTTATAGCCCAAAACAATTGTTCACCTACTGTTGCACTGTGTGTGTAGGTGATGTTATATGTTCTGTATGGATGAATAAGTGATAGAATTGTAAGTAATCAAGGATGCGTTGGGTAACACACTGCTGGCAGCCACTTACACACTCTCTCTTGCACCAATTTATTGTCACATCAAAGTTGATTACGGGCTAGTATCCATGAAAGTATCTTCCTCCAGGGCATTAACTTCATTCTGTATTACCACTGACTGATTGCTAATTGTAGCACTTCAAGCACGTGAGTTGGGTAACTACTTTCTAGTTCAGGTGCACATAATGTTCACATATACTATTGATCTTGGCCTGTGCTGATTTTGACCTGGGTCTATTGAACACAATTGTATTTTGATAATATGTTGGGTCTTTAGGGGCAGCACATTCACCATGGTCTACTCTGTCCGATCTTGAACAGACATACAACAAGCAAGATACGGTGAGTGATTTCAGTTGCAAGTGACAGTTCTTGGGACAACAACCCCAACATTGTTTGTGAGCAATAGGATGTCTAGACAGAGTCCATGGGAGATACATTGCACTGGGAATGCAGAGCTTAGGAGTGTTTCAGTGAGGAAGAGAAGGAGCAAATTGCCAACAGGGAATAGGCCAATTCAAGAGTCCACAAATGGGTGAGATCAACAGGTGGGACAGCAAATTGAGGACAGTACCAGTTGGAAACTACAGTGGCATGGTTAGCAGCAGTGGGTGAAGGAGAAACTGGCTATTTGGCATAGATAAATGCTACCGGGCAGCTTTACATTGGAATGAGGTGTAGTACACATCTTTTGGGGGTGTGGCCAGCCAGGGAAGATGGCGGACAGATTTTAGGGCCGCTCCGTCCATTGACCCATGGTCCTGTCCAGCCTGCTGCCATCTCCCACCAGAAGATCCCACATTGGACTGCTCTGAGAGGGGAACTCTGCTTGGAGGCACCCGGACCAGGTTTGGAACCTCCCAGGACTGGGTGACACCACCTGGGATGACATTGGTTTCCTGCAGCCCAGAACCAGGATTTGCGTGCAGGCAGGGGCCTGCGTGGCTAGGAGTGAGGGCCTCCACATGAGGCCAGAGTGTGCCTTCCCCCAGCTAGTCTTTGTTGGCGCACCGACTGGGGGGCAGGCCTGGCAGTGGATTTCCTCCTGCCCTGCACACAGTTGCTGTGCAATGCATGGTGGTCTAAGGACGGGGGACAGTACAGAAGCAGACGGGCTACCTGTGAGTACGACGGCGAGGTGGGGGGATGGCTGTATGGATGGGTAGAGGGGCCACTCTCAACACCGTAGAGACAGCAAGGCCTGCTGAAATAAGTGGGCTTCATTAACTGCAGGTGTCCCATGCCCCGCAATCAATTTATTTTCTTCCTTCCAGTCCCCACATTCATATACCTTCCATCCCCCTTTCTCCCTTAGAGGGGACATGTTACCTGTCACGCAATGCAGCAGCTGACTGGGTGGACATTTTGGGAACTCACTGAGACTTGTAGAAAGACTGCACATTGAGGAGCTCTGCTACATACAAGGAACCCCCTGAATCAGAGGTAGTACTGGCCTATCACATGGCCTTGACTTACTGGAAGTGGGGGAAACCACGAGGGGAAAGGGAACAGAGCAGTGAGGTGGATGCCTCCCATTCCCCCCAAAGTGTGCCCCAGAAACTAGAGGAGAGCTTGGGACTGCTCGTGCCCCTCCATGGGGAGAGGTGGGTCTCAGGTCGCTAGTGACCCCCATAGGTGTGCATGTCTTCTCAACAGCTCCACCGACCAATAGACTTCGACCTTTGCAGGACCGCTCGTGCCGCATCACACATAATGGAGTTGGGGGCCTGGTGGGTCCCACAATGCGGGACACCATCTCTCAATGCATTTGGGACAAAGCCGAACACACATCTGATGACTAGCACGAGGTGCAGACCTACTAAGGATTGGATGCAGGACTTTAGGCCTGAATACATAAACAGTCCAGCATGGTGGCCCAAGCAATATGGCAAGCGATCCTTTGTCTTCAGTAAGGGCGTCCACATTCAACACTATCATCAAATTGGACCAAAAACTCAAGGCTATAGCAGCCACCAGACAATACCTTAGCACTAAAGTGGATGCTGTAGCCATAGAGTTGGGGCCGCTGCGTGCTAACCAGCAGACGTTGACGAGCAGAGTCAATCAGATGGAGAATGAGATCACGGAGCTCCAACTGACAGTCCATGATTTGGAGGGGCAAATACCCTCCATCACCTCAAAAGTCTGTGAGCCGGAACCCAGAACAGAAGACTCTGAGGCTAGATCATGCTGCAATAACCTCGGCATAGTGGGCTTTCCAGAGGGCGCGGAAGGCAATGACCCCACGCAGTTTTTCTAAAAGTGGCCATCACAGAATGTCACTTCAGATCATCTGTCTGCACGCTTCCTTGTGGAACGTGGTCATCGAGTACCGGCACAAAGCCCTCCAATGGGGACACACTCAAAAACTGTGGTGGCTCAGATTTTAAATTATAGAGACAAAGAGATGCTCCCACTGACATTGAGGTCAACGACACTGCTATACCATGAAAATGTAAGAGTGTTCATATTCCCAGATTATACTATCTCCGTACAATGCCGCTGAGCCTCATTCCTCAGAGTGAAGCACAAGTTGCAGCAAGCAAGCCTGCAATACTCACTACTTTTCCGGTGAAACACAAAGGCCCATATTTAACAAAAATGAAGCACAACTGCGCTAATGTAGTTGTGCGTAAATAGATTTACCACAAGCTAACGCCATTCACTTGCACTATCTGTGCGCCATATTTAAAAATTGAAGCACAATAGCGCTAAGGAAAGAGTAGCGTAAAAAAAATGACGCTAACTACTGACATGCCAGAAGAAAAAATGTTTTGCAGCACATTTTGTGACGCAAAACGGGCAAGAAAAAAAACATTTGGAAAGACAAGATGGAGAATGGAGACTCCAGGGGGATCCCAATCAGCCAAGTACCAGCCAGGAGGGTCCAGAAAAGTCCCAGAAGAGGGAGAAGGGGAAGCGTTGATTTAGTGAGGAGGAGCATGACATCTTGGTCAGAGAGGGAGGGGAGCACCAACACCAGCTCTTCATCACCTCCAATTTGCCAATAGGTAGGAGAGAGGCCATTTGGCAAGCAAAAGTAGACAAAGTCAACAGTGTGGCAGAGGTGAAGAGGGCTGTCACCAACTGCAAGAAGCAATGGCATGATTGCAAGTGGAGAACTAAGGAGAAACTAGCCAGGAACCGAAAGGCAGCACTGCAGACTGGAGGTGGACGTCCCGCACTCCAGGAAGACCTGGATGAGCTGGAGGAGATGGTGGCAGTGGTCATCTTGGAGGAGCTGGTCACTGGAATCGCAGGACAGCGCATACTACCAAGAACTACCATAAATGCAGGGCATGTTGCAGAGGGCGACTATCTGGAATCTCACAAATGGCAGAAGGGGGAAGCACATAGGACACACTCAATGCATGGTAAAGGGTCCCATCGGGACACATAGGCCCTGAATCAAACCGCCCCATTGACACCCATGCTACACTTGTAGTGATGCTCTGGTGGGACAATGCACTCCAACATATACACAACATGGGCTTAAGCCCCTTATTGTGGGTTTACACCACCTTGTAAATATGCCGTACATTGCTTGGAAGGGATGTGCATTTAGTGTGGCTGTGGCTGTGTCACAACAACACCCATTGCATATTGTTGTTGCCCCAGATCCAACACACCATGTTCATCAGAGACTGTGACTGAAGTCAACACCATCCCTGGGATGGTTTCAGGATGGTGCAACAAGGCCAAATGCTTTCCTTCCTTGTGTCATTGCCCTTCTCATGTGTGCTGCATCCTGCAGCACACAGAGAAATCCCGCCTTGCCATTATAGATTGTTTATGTGCAGGAACAATAAAATATAAAATATAAATTATCTATCCTCTCAACGCAGGTACCCCTTCACTATGGTGCAAGGATGCCTGCGTTGGTGCAGGGAGAACAAATCTGCACAGTCGATAGGGGAAAGGCAGGGGTGTGCCGTATTCCAGCAAACATGGCGCATCCCTGCGTTACAAAAGTTGGGCAGCGCCATGCAGATTATATTGCTGCTGCATTGAGCTGTGCCACTTGAGAAAAAAACAGGGCCTAAGTGTGCAACCTTTGGAATGCAAAATGCACAGGTTAAACCAACAACTCTTGCACACTACATTTGGGAATGGGCACAAAAGTGAACTCATACAACACATGTGGCATGTCTGTGACCATCATTTGTGCTGCTGTACAAGTAGCTTCAATCTCACCATGTAACAAGCTTGTCTGTGTTGTGTGAATGGTTGGTGTTCTGCATAATGGGACATCTACATGATTAAGAACTGACACAAGTGGCATAAAAGTCGCACTAATGGCACAATGTCACTAGCCTGTAATGCAACTGTACCATCATACAAATAGTTGCCCTTGTGGATTCAAGCTGCACAGTCCCCTTGTGCCACATAAAGAAAGCCTCAAAATGTATGCTTTGATCCACATTCTACATCCTTACACCAACATATGCCTGTGGCAGATATGCTGAGCCATGTCAACAGCCACCTTAGTCAAAGATTGACATTTCACTATCTCATTGCAGAGGATGATGCCTTACCTCCTGCCAACCTGCCTGTCCTGGATTTTACAGATGACATGGATGACCAGCTGCCGACCATCAATGAATAGACTCTCCACGATGTCCTAGGTTCCCTCCAGACACCACCTCCAGTAACAGGGCAGACCACACAGCGTTTCGGGGTCTCCATATGAACCACCCAGCTACCAACACAGAGCAACCAGTCCTGCCACAGCCCTGGACTCCCAGGACACAGACATCACCTTTCAGAGGGCAGTTGTAGGAGTGGGGAGCTGGCCAAGCAGATGCAGATGAGGATGGAGACCATGGCAGGCAGCCTAGAGAGAAGGAGGAGGTGCCTCAGTCCAAATAAGGACAACTCAGCTGCTGTCAGAGGCACCCACTCCCCACTACGTTGACTCCAGCAGTCCCTGGCCGACATAGCTGCTGTCATGAGACAGAGGCTTCAACAATTGCCCTCCTAAAGTGTCAGCAGCATGATAGACAACAGGCTGGGGGCTATACAGAACACCCTGGAGTCCACAGAGCGGGAAGTGGCCTCCCTCAGAGAAAACTTGTCTGCCTACCACTGTGATGTCGCTGCGGTGTTGAGAAATCAGCAGTTCTTCCTTGCTGTTCCCAGAAATTATAGCTGCTGGGACCTTTGACTCCACATCTCTATCCCCCGATGTGTGTATTTGTCCCCCTCAACCTCAGCAACAGCGCACCACCCATGGCACAGGAGGAACCACACACATCAGAGGAGGAAGATGTGGAAGGAACAACATTCACACATAAAACCACCCGGTAGCACCAGTCTGTGTCACATCAACAGTATCTCCTTAGTTCTGTGCTTAAGATCATGCCAGTGTTGTGACATCTGGCAATGTGCCCTTTTCACTCAACCACTGTTGACTTTTCTGCTATGGACGGTCATTATTTCAATTCCTACCTTTTGCCAATTTGGACACCTCCTCACTAATGCACACTTCTCCTAAACACATGTTTCATGTCAACTTTTACTGTGATCCATTAACTCATTTAAATATATGCATTGTGTTAAGCTATGTCAAAGAGAACAGAACTTATTCACATGTGTGGCTTACTGTCAGACAGAAAGCCACACACTAGGACTACAACATGAAAAAGGTGACTGATGGTGTTGTGGGCTGCAACCAGCTTACAGAGCCTTCAAAACATGTATTGAACAGATATCCATGCAAGTTGACATATGGCATGTATGGGTAAGAACCAAGTATCAGGAATTTTCCCAGATGAGAGCACCAGTACAACTAATATGTGTGGAACAGAAGAGGTACATTTGATCAGTGACGGGTAGCTGTCAGTGTGCCAGGATACATACCCTAAATTAGTTGATGTAATATGTGCCACGCTTTCCAACATTATTTCTGACAGACATCTGCGATGCCAGTTGAAGTTCCATACTTACCTGTCAAAGATTCCGTACACATACACAATGTGAATGTTTGGAACTGGGGATGACAAATGTTTTGAGTATCTGATGTCATATTGCAGCCAATCTGACATCTCCTTCGTCATATGGGATACCCATTGTCATACATGAAAACTAATGCAGAAAGCATATCCTAAGGCATTTCTCTAACTTGGTCAGTGCACACATGAGAACACCCAGACACTTAATCAACATGGATACATAATTGTCTAAAACTAACTGGATTTATTTAAACATTAAAAGAACACATTGTTAACCTTTACACTACCCTACACTATACTAATTTTACTAACTAATCTTAACTTACCACTACAACTATCTATCCTAATCTAAACTTATCCTAAACATTTAATGCCACACACTAAACATTGTTCCCCCACCCCCAGTAAGAGATAAGATACAAGTAGGATAACATAAACTAAGGCTACACATATACTAACCTAAGCTAAATCTTAATCCTAAACAAATATATATATATATATATACATATATATATATATATATATATATATATATATATATATATATATATATATATATATATATATATATATGTATGTATGTATATATATATATATATATATATATATATATATATATATCTTTTTTATGGATTTTTTTAAATAAACATAGAAACCTCCTACATAACACCCCCAAACAAAAATACTAAAAGCCACCCCCCAACTATACTTACACTAACCTAACCTTTTTAACTAACCTATCACTACCTACCTACCTAGAACCCACTAAAACAGATAACAATAAAAAACGGGGGAAGGAAAGCAACTGGGAGGCTCTGCAACAACATGTCTACATCTTATTTAGCTTTTTCTTGCAGTACTTTAATAACTTGCAGGTCCTGGCACTATCCTTCTCCAAACAGTCCATCCTTGCCATCAGATACAACACTGGGTAGAGGTAGATCAGACTTGCAATGTACACAGCATCCTAAGATGACACATGCTGTCCACCACACATTCCACAACAATGTCAATCTCCAAATCAAGACTAAACCTCCTACCAGCAATTATTGGTATCATGTACATGTCAATGGGTTAACGGCTATCCATTGTTGACCATCAGGGCCCAGAGGTAAGTGGACTAACTGCATCCTTGCACAACATTTATGTCCTCATACTAGTGAGGATCAAGTGGCCCAACAAGTCCCAAATCCCTGTGCCATAGTCAATAAAAAGCGCAATGTATGCAATTCACCACTATGCCATCCCTAGTGATATATCAAGCCTTGGCCAAGCATCATGGATGCAAGGTGTGGGACATCTGGTAGGGGGACAGGCAAATTGGAACCAGCAGTCAAAGGTTTGCCAGTGCATCATTTATGTGTCGTTTGGTTAACACCTGCTCAGAGCACGCGTTACAAGAGGGCACACCATTGCTTACAATGGGCCCTCAGGTACGGTTCAGGGTTAGGTCCCATACAGTTTGCCCTAAGCCTGAACTGTACATCTTTATTGTCTACAGATTTTGTACCTATTGCCCCCTACCTTGTGATATGGTGTGCAAAATGTCTAATGTGGCACACACATGGTGGCTGTATGGGTGCCCTAAGAGGGTGCAGCTACAGTATTCCTACTTATTGAACTACCTGTGCACATGAATGTCAAACATCTCCTAAGTAGCAAGTATATACTCAGCATTCATATTCTATGTACACGTGATGTGACCAAGGTCACTCAAAAATATCATGATGGGTATACCATGTTGGTAAATCTGTACACATCTAGGGACATATTTATAATGATAACGAGGCCGAAATTCCTGTGCCTTATTTACAGGGTGCTGCAATATATGCATTGAGCCACTCTGTAACCCTTTGCGCTACATAATGCCAGGCATAATGTATGCAAAGGGGGAATTCCCCCGTTTGGGGAGCCAAAAAAATGGCATAAGGATATCTATGAGATATCCTTATGCCATTTTTTTACGGCACTTTTAACGGCTGCTCAAGAGCAGGTGTTAAAAGGGGGCTTCCATTCTTTAGAATGGGGCCCTATGTACTTGCAGGTGTATCGCCAATATTTTGGCACTACTCCTTCAGAGTACATCAAAAGCGTCATGAAAAATTATTCTATTGTCCCCTACCCTGCGCCATGGTACGCCATATTTTAAATGCAGCACACACATGGTGGCAGTAGGGGGGTGCTAAGGAGCTCAGAGAAAGTGGAGCTGCTCTCGGTGCAGCGCCACTTTCCATAAATCAGGCCCCTAGTTTGCTACAATCCGTAGACATGTCCCACATCCATCTGGAGAAGAGTTGTATTCTCATTGTGTACCCGAATGACTGTTGGCCAGCACAAAAAGGCTCCTTGCTCAGCCGCTGCCTCACTTAAAATCTGAAGAGTAGTGAGGCACCGGTATTGCAAGTGTCTCCTACATAAGTCCCATAGAGACCTCAACATATGTACATCATCTGTACCATTTCCTGAGTGCAGTGCCCCTTAGCGCCCCGTACCCCCACCAACTGTGAGGCGTATTTAACACACAGTGAAGCATGGAGCAGGGTAGGGTGCAATAGTGTCATTTTATTTTGATTCTATTGATGTACTCTTCAGGAGTAGCACCAGAATTTTGGCAAATACATAGGAGTCCATTATATATAATGATATTCCCCCTTTTAATGCCTGCCCTGAGCAGGCATTAAAATAGCCGAAATAAATGGTGCAAGGAAATCTTTAAGATTTCCCTGTGTCATTTTTTTTGCCCCCCCCCTAATGGGGGAATGTCCCCCTTGCATACATTATGGGGGTCATTCCAACCCTGGCTGTCGGTGTTAAAGCGGCGGCCAACCCGCCAACAGGCAGGCGGTAAAAAAAATTGAATTCTGACCCTGGCGGAAACCGCCAACAGAGACCGCCACTTTAACACTCCGACCGCCATGGCGGTACAAACAAACAGCACGCCGGTCACCGCCAACAGACAGGCGGGAGACAATGTACCGCCCACCCTATCACAACCCACCAATCCGCCACCTTTTCCGGGGCGGTAGCCCCGCCGATAAAAACACGGCGGAAACAGACATTACGAACGGAAAACGCTCACCTCTACACACTCCACGAGAAATCTGGACAGCATGGAACCCGAACTACACATCCTACCAGCTATTGTCTTCCTGCTCCTCTACCAGGAGCACGAACGCCAGCGCAGAAGACAACAGTGAGTACTGCACCTACGACACAGGGGAGGGGGGAGGAGAAAATTTACGGGGACACACATACACAACACACCCACCCTCACCCTCACCCACAACTACATACACATCAATGCAGAGCAACAACTCAGAGTGACACCCCCAAACCCCCCGGAAGAAGGCAAAGACAAAATAAAATGATCATGAAATTTGGAGTATATTGTACGGCTAAGTAAAAAAATATATCAAACATCTATAACTATATATACATATGTAAATTGTCCTGTCCAAATTGGGTATCAGCCATTGTTCGTGGGCCAATGGGCCTAAACACATGGGCAAAGCCCACACAGGATACCCGACTCCAATGGAGAGAACACTGCAGGGGCATCAGATAGCAAAACGACAGGCACCTCAGGGGGAAGGGAAGTGGGGGCACCTCAGCCAGATGAGTCCACGACGCCAGATCCACGAGGGGCCTCCATGGCCACTGTTCAATCCTGGGGAGTGCAAAGCCACAGTCTCACAAGTCTCTACAGTGGGTGGATTGCCCACTGTGCCATCCTGGGGAGTGCAAAGCCACAGTCTCACAAGTCTCTACAGTGGGTGGATTTCCCACTGTGCCATCCTGGGGAGTGCAAAGCCACAGTCTCTCAAGTCTCTACAGTGGGTGGATTGCCCACTGTGCCATCCTGGGGAGTGCAAAGCCACAGTCTCTCCAGTGGATTACAGACTCCACTGGTTCTGGAGGAGGCATGGTGCCCAGAGTGCTTCGTGCAGCCCTGCCCGACACAGATGCGGGCCTGTCCCTTCTGCCAATGGGCCAGCAGTGCTTGAGACGGCGGTGCCCAGCGGAGCGGTGCAGAGACGGCGGTGCCCAGCGGAGCGGTGCTTGAGTTGAAGGGCCCAGCGGAGCGGTGCTTGAGTTGTAGGGCCCAGCGGAGCGATGAGGAGACGGCGGTGCCCAGCGGAGCGGTGCTTGAGTTGAAGGGCCCAGCGGAGCGGTGCTTGAGATGAAGGGCCCAGCGGAGCGGTGCTTGAGTTGTAGGGCCCAGCGGAGCGGTGCAGATACGCGGTGCCCAGCGGAGCGGTGCTTGAGATGAAGGGCACAGCGGAGCGGTGCTTGAGTTGTAGGGCCCAGCGGAGCGGTGCAGAGACGGCGGTGCCCAGCGGAGCGGTGCTTGAGATGAAGGGCCCAGCGGAGCGGTGCTTGAGATGAAGGGCCCAGTGGAGCGGTGCAGAGACGGCGGTGCCCAGCGGAGCGGTGCTTGAGATGAAGGGCCCAGCGGAGCGGTGCTTGAGATGAAGGGCCCAGCGGAGCGGTGCAGAGACGGCGGTGCCCAGCGGAGCAGTGCTTGAGATGAAGGGCCCAGCGGAGCGTTGCTTGAGATGAAGGGCCCAGCGGAGCGGTGCTTGAGATGAAGGGCCCAGCGGAGCGGTGCAGAGACCACGGTGCCCAGCGGAGCGGTGCTTGACTTGAAGGGCCCTGTTCAGCGGTTCTTGACTACAAGGGCCCTGTTCAGCGGTGCTTGACTGGAAGGGCCCTGTTCAGCGGTGCTTGACTGGAAGGGCCCTGTTCAGCGGTTCTTGAGACGGCAGTGCCCTGTTCAGTGGTGCTTGACTGGAAGTGCCCTATTCAGCGGTTCTTGAGACAGCGGTGCCCTGTTCAGAGGTGCTTGACTGGAAGGGCCCTGTTCAGCGGTTCTTGAGACGGTGGTGCCCTGTTCAGCGGTGCTTGGCTTGAAGGGCCCTGTTCAGCGGTTCTTGACTTGAAGGGCCCTGTTCAGCGGTTCTTGACTGGAAGGGCCCTGTTCAGCGGTTCTTGAGACGGCGGTGCCCTGTTCAGCGGTGCTTGACTAGAAGGGCCCTGTTGAGCGGTTCTTGAGACGGCGGTGCCCTGTTCAGCGGTGCTTGACTGGAAGTGCCCTGTTCAGCGGTTCTTGAGACGGCGGTGCCCTGTTCAGCGGTGCTTGGCTTGAAGGGCCCTGTTCAGCGGTTCTTGACTTGAAGGGCCCTGTTCAGCGGTTCTTGTCTGGAAGGGCCCTGTTCAGCGGTTCTTGAGACGGCGGTGCCCTGTTCAGCGGTGCTTGACTGGAAGGGCCCTATTCAGCGGTTCTTGACTGGAAGGGCCCTGTTCAGCGGTTCTTGAGACGGCGGTGCCCTGTTCAGCGGTGCTTGACTGGAAGGGCCCTGTTCAGTGGTTCTTGAGACGGCTGTGCCCTGTTCAGCGGTGCTTGACTGGAAGGGCCCTGTTCAGCGGTTCTTGAGACGGCGGTGCCCTGTTCAGCGGTGCTTGACTGGAAGGGCCCTGTTCAGCGCTGCTTGACTGGAAGGGCTCTGTTCAGCGGTTCTTGACTGGAAGGGCCCTGTTCAGCGGTTCTTGACTGGAAGGGCCCTGTTCAGCGGTTCTTGAGACGGCGGTGCCCTGTTCAGCGGTGCTTGACTGGAAGGGCCCTGTTCAGCGGTTCTTGACATGTGTGTCCAGGTCACCAGATCCTGCCATGACATGAATTTCACTTGCCACCTGACATGTGGCTGCCGGGCCCTTCGTGCACATCTGTCTTCTCGCTTGCGGGCCCTCCTGTGCTGCCTTCCCGGGCCCGTGGGTGTCCTCCTGCACACCTGGAATGGGGCTGGTGGGGCCCTCCTGGGCAGCTCACCTGCTGCCGGACTTGTCGGGCGTGCTGCCCTTGCCACCCTTCCCTGCTTGTCTGTGGCCCTTTCCTCCCTTTGGCGGTGTGCCAGGTGTCACCCCACTCCCTGACGGTGCCAGGGTAGTGCTTTTGGAGCCTGCTGTCTTTGGCCTCTCGCGCAGGGCACTGGCTTTCTTTGCTTTTTTTTCAGGGGGTGAGCTGGCCGTCTCTTTACTCCTAGCCGAAGTAGCTGGCCTTGAAGGGGGTGGACTCCAAAATCCTTGGACTATTGTCTTTGTAGGTCCAGGTGTTGTGGTGGCTGAGGTGCTGATTGGGGTCTTATGAGATGGAGGAGGTGGGTCAGTTGTTGGAAAGATGTCAAGGTTGGAAAGGAAAAGCAATTTAGAAAGACAGGGACGGGTAGTTGTAGTGGGTATGGGAGTGGAGGAAGAGGATGTGGTTGTAGAGAGTGAAGTCTGGTGTCTTTGGGTGCAGGTGCTTGTGCTGGAGGCTGTCGTGAGGTGGATGGCTGTTGGGTGGGTGGCTGGCTGCGTTTGTGTGGTTTGGAAGAGGGGGTGACAGACACACTGGGAGAGGACACAGGGGACGTGTAAATGGTAGTGGGGGTGGAGACTGCACGTGTGCGGAGTGTTCTGGTGGGTGTGCTGTTGATGGACGTAGTGGCTGAAGATGTTGTGCATGCAAGTGTGAGTGGAGACGTCACAGGGAGGGAGGAGGGAGACGAGGAGGAGGGGGACACAGAGGAGGCAGTGGCTGTTGGCATGTCTGCATGTGGATGTTGCTTGTGTGAATGCTTGTGTGATGTGTGGTGCTTATGTCTGGATGAGCTTCCCTTGGGTGTTGAGGTGTGTGCAGGCTGGTCTGATGGCTTGTCTGGGATAGACAGAGGTACAGGGGAGTGGGACTGGGTGGAGGAAGTTGGAGGAGGGAGGCAGGAGACAGGGACAATGGCTGCCGTCAGTGCTGAGGCCAGAGCGTTGAACGATCGCTGATGGGCAGCCTGACCCGAATGAATGCCCTCCAGGTATGCATTACTCCGGTGCAACTCCCTTTCTACACCCTGGATGGCATTCAAAAGGGTAGACTGCCCAACAATGAGCGTCCTCAGGAGGTCAATGACCTCCTCACTGAGGGCAGCAGGGGTAACTGGGGCAGGGCTGAGGTGCCTGGGGCGAAGGAGATGCCCACCTTCCTGGGTGAGCGGGCACGGGGCGAAGGCTGAGGGGCTGCTGGGAGGGGGAGCTGGTGCGCTGGGTGGCGGCTGTACCTGTTGTTGCGGTGGGCACGGATGTTGCCGCCACCACAAGGGAGCTCCCTTCCGAGGACGTGTCTGTGTCGCTGGTGTCACCACGTGTCCCCGCTGTGGAGCTCCCCTCGCCCTCCGTCTCACTGGTGAAATCCGAGTCAGTTGCATGGCCCTCCATGGCCATGTGAGATGCAGCTCCCTCGTGCCCTGATGCCACTTCTCCTCTGCCTGATGATGCTAATGCACACAAGAACAGGAAGACCAGCAAAAAAGGGGGGGGTGGAGAAACAAAGACATGTTGAGTGCATGCATTGGCGACACCGTTGGCGGAGAGGACAGACACAGAAGCCCTGTGCACTACGCCACGCACTTGGGGTACACTACTCAATCCGTGGGACATGGCCTACAAGCCTATGGACGAAAACTCCACACATAGGTGACACAGGGCCATGAATAGCTGTCCTAGGCAACCTACAGAGGCGGGGGGCGGGGGCACAGGGCCATGCCTAACGGAGGGGCCTAGCCTACAGAAACCGCCCTGGCCGAGGGATACCCACAGCCCTCCTCCCCCACCCAGACACCTCCAATGTGCGCAAAATCAGCAGATTTGCTTGTACTCACCCCCTTGTGTCTGCAGTGATGTCCTCACGCGCCCATCCAAATCTGGGTAGGCCACCGCCAGGATCCGGAACATCAGGGGGGTCAAAGTATGACTGGCACCCCTCCTACGTTGGGAGGCCATCCCCAGCAGAGCCTCCGCGGTCTTCCTGCTCCCGCGGCGGATGTCCTCCCACCTCTTCCGGCAGTGGGTGCCCCGTCTGTAGTGGACCCCCAGGGTCCGGACGTCCTTGGCGATGGCACGCCAAATGTCGATTTTCTGATGGGCGCTGACCTATGTGACATGTACAGGGGGAGAAAATAAAAAATCATCACCTTCTGCATGCTCGATGTTAGTGGCCCTCCATCCCCACCCTTGCCATGTGGCACATGCTCTCATCTGTCGTTTGATGCATGCCTCATTCGCTCCCCTCCCCACCATCTTTCATTCACCCCACTCAACCCAGGCATTAGCCACAAAGCATGGTCCCAGTGTACTTACCTGTTGGTCTGGAGGACCGTAGAGTAGCGCATACTGGGGGAGGACCCCATCCACGAGTTTCTCCAATTCTTCAGAAGTGAAGGCAGGGGCCCTTTCCCCAGTCGCAGCAGCCACTGTCTCTTCCAGACCGAGGTCACAGCAGCACTTGCAGTATAGATCCTCTCCTGTGGATGATCAGGTATCGAGTGATTAAGCAGATAGAAAATGGCGGTCACGCCCGCGGCGGTGCGTACCGCGGCGGTGCGTACCGCGACCGCCGGCGCACATCGTCATTGGCTCCTGAAACCCATAGGGTTCAATGTTAACCAATGCGGCTTTGCGCCGCGGTCTTCGACCGCCTACCGCCGCGGTGTGCCACGCCAGCGCATTGACCTCACATCCCACTGTCGCACTTCACAGGTCAGGCAGCAGCCATTTCAAGGGCCCCCATATCTTAATTTCTACTGCGTCACACATACCTAGGCCTTGCATCAACACTCATACAAGCCATTCAATGCATTGAGAATCGTGTACTGTGCAAGCTGTGGGAAATTACCTGTGGATTGATTGACTCTGTGCTCCATGTTGTCCTTCCTAGGCACTGTCCGCTGGGACTTACGAGGAGATGGAGGAATCTTCCCGTGTACAGACCGCTGGTGGACCTGTCGACAATGGAAGAAAGACATGTCATACTGACATACAGGCTTGACAGAGCCACTATACAGGAACTGTGTGCCCAGCTGGAGTCCGACCTGATGTCACCCATCCGCCAACCCACAGGGATCCCCCCTCTAGTGCAGGTTCTGTCAGTACTCCATTTTTTGGCAAGTGGGTCATTTCAAACACAGTGGCCATTTCATCAGGGATGTCTCAGCCTATGTTTTCCAAGGTGTTGTCCAGAGTGTTGTCTGCCCTTCTGAAATACATGCGGAGCTACATTGTTTTCCCTGAGGTGGGCGATTTGGCTACAGTGAAGGGTGATTTCTATGGGCTTGGACATATTCCCAACATCATTGGTGCAATTGATGGGACACTTGTTGCTTTGGTCCCCCCAGTACGAGTGAACAGGTGTACAGGAACAGAAAAAGTTATCATTCCATGAATGTCCAGGTGGTCTGTTTGGCTGACCAGTACATTTCCCATGTAAATGCCAAGTTCCCTGGGTCAGTGCATGACGCGTACATCATGCGTATAGCAGCATCCCTTACGTGATGGAACTACTTCAGAGACACCGTGTGTGGCTAATTGGTGACTCTGGTTACCCCAACCTGTCATCGCTACTGACCCCAGTGAGGAATCCCAGGACAAGGGCAGAGGAACGGTACAATGAGGCCCATGGGCGTACTAGGAGGGTGATCGAGCGGACCTTCGGCCTCCTGAAACCCAAATACTGTTCCTCCTGCAGGAGCTGGATCTCCTGAAACCTGGCCAGTACTGTCGCCATCGTCTCCTGGGAATGATGGTAGGCTCCCATGATGGAGGAGAGGGCCTTGTGGAGGTCAGCCTGTCCCCCCCCGTCGCACAGCAGCCCTCCCAGTTCCCCTGTTTCCCTGGGCCTCTGTCCCCTGGACCGTGTGCCCACTACCACTGCCCCCAGGTCCCTGTTGTTGTTGGGGTGGTGGGTTAACCTGGGTGCCCTGTAGTGGTGGACACACCGCTGCTTGACGTGTCCTGGAGACAGAGGCATGGGCCCGCAGGGTGGGTGCTGTGCTGGTGTTCCCAGAGGGGGGTAGGTCTGCTGTGGCCTGTGGCTGTCTGAGGGGAACCGACTGTCCCGAGGTCCCCGATGGGCCGGGCTGGTCATCTGGGTCCAGGGAGACAGAGCTGCTGTCATCACTGTGGGCCTCTTCTGGGGGTGGAATGGACATTTCTGACCCCTCCTGGGCGGTGTTGTGGCGTTCGGGTCCTGCAGGGGTATAAGAGTATGGTTATTGCTTCTGTGTGTGCCATAGCGTGCAATGGGTGGGTGCCCGTGTACCCCAGTGCTGGCATTCCCTTGTGGGGGCTGTTGTGACGGTGGTTTGGGGGGGGATGGGTATGTGCAGTGGGCATGATTAGGTGATGGGTGTCCATGGTTTGTGGTCGCATGCAGGGCTTGGTGTTGGGATGTGTGGGTTGTGATGGTCAGACATTAGCAAGGAGGATGTGTGATGGGGGGAGTGTGGGGGTATGATTTGGCATGCTGGTGGGTGGGGGGGATGAAGTAGTTGAGATTAGACTTACCAGAGTCCATTCCTCCGCCTACTCCTGCGAGGCCCTCAGGATGCAGGATCGCCAAGACCTGTTCCTCTCATGTTGTAAATTCTGGGGGTTGAGGTGGGGGTCCGCCGCCAGTCTTCTGCACCGCAATGATGTGTCTGGATACCATGGAACGCACCTTCCCCCATAGGTCGTTCCACCGCTTCCTGATGTCGTCCCGATTTCGTGGATGCTGTCCCACAGCGTTGACCCTGTCCACTATTCTTTGCCATAGCTCCATCTTCCTGGCAATGGTGGTGTTCTGCACCTGTGTCCCGAAGAGCTGGGGCTCTATCCAAACTATTTCCTCCACCATGACCCTGAGTTCAGCGTCTGAAAACCTGGGGTGTCTTTGGGGTGCCATGGGGTGGTGTGGATGAGGTGTGGGGTGGTGTTTGTGGTGATGAGTGTGGTGGTGTGTGGTGTTTTGTGCGTGGATGTTGTGTGAGTGATGGTGTTATGTGCCTGTGAATGCTCTGTACTAGCTGGTGGTGTCTCTCTCTGGCCTTAGTCAATAAATGGTGGTCGTAGGGGTTTGTGGGTGATGTGGGTGTGTGTTTTATATTGTGTTGGGTGTGTGGGAGTGGTGTTTGTATGTGTATCAGGTGTGTGTATTTCAAAATGTCCAATGTGGCAGTGTTTTGGAGCTGTGTGTGTATTTTGACCGCGTCGGTGTGTACCGCCAATGGAATACCGCGGTTGAAAGACCGCCGCGTGGATTCGTGGGTCGGAATGGAATGGGCGTATTTCTGTTGGCGTGACGGTGGAGGTTTCGTCATCGCCCGTTTTTCGCAGGCCGTTGGTGTGGCGGACTTTTGTGGATGTCGGATTTTTGGCGGTTTGCCTGTTGCGGGTCAGAATGACTGTGGCGGTTTTCCGCGCCCGCGGCGGTGTTATGGCGGTCTTCTGACCGGCGGTAAGCGCCTTTTACCGCCGAGGTCAGAATGACCCCTATGTCTGGTTCAGGCATATTGTTGCGCAAGGGTTAACAAAGTTGTATTATGCATGCATTGTGCCACTTTGTAAACATGGTGTGGTGAAATTGCCAATTTAGCGCTGCCTTAGCGTAAAAAATTATTTTGCTATGGCAGCGCTAAGTTGGTGCTATGGGCTCCTAAATAAGCCCCAAAACTTCCTGTTCTGACCCTTGACGAAACATGCTGCAGTCAACCTTATCTCTGCCTGTCATGCACATGCAAATGAGGATGTTGCAATGCAAATGGGGTACTTACTAACTGGTTCACCAGTCTGAATCGCCAGGTGATTGAGAAGATCTTGCTCCTGTGCAATGAGGTCTGCCCAATGGTATTTAATTCAGTGGTCGGTAAGCATAACTCCAAAAATCCTGCGTAGGTGGTGGAGCACCTTGTCCCACTGCAGCTTCTGTGCCTCTGTTGGGTAGCCCTGTATGACCCACCCCCCAAAGTTAACATCATGGGGAGGTAATGTCTCACCAGCCAGATGAACCTTCCCAGTTCATCTCCACTCATCCTAGTTGGTCTCCTTTTTCCAGACATTTTGCGGTTTCACTTAACTGCAAATAAAAGAGGCCAAACACTATAATAAACTAACCCACCTATCCCAAAATACCTCAACTGACTACACTACCCCAAGACAAACACCCCACAATACAATAACAATAACTGGACAAAAACACTACACAAGACAAAGAAAAAAGACAAAAACCACAGAACAGCAACACAACACCACACTAAACTTTCCAAAACCACCACTCCTTGACCAGAACCAGCTCCACACGCCCTCTCACTATCACAGACAAAAAGACTGTGAAGTAAAAGTGAAACTGAAATCACTGTACCATGTATGCAACAAGGAAGTCCTGTTTTATCACTTACTGGGTGTGTGCGTCATGTTTTCTGATATGCGTAATTTGTTTTTATGCATGACAGTCAAGCGCAGATTTTCCCATTGAGACTGACAAGGCGTATCGACTTGCGATTGATGCACAGGGGCCATGTGGCATTTTTTGATTAGCTAAGCATGAAGTATTGGCATTTGCGTAAATAAAAATGATGAATGACAGTCATGTGTGGTATTTCTTCCCATGATGGCTGACAAGGCCGGTGGACTTGCGATTGACGAGCAGGGGCCAGGCACCATTTTTTAAAATAGCGTAGTACGGAATATTGCTGTGTGTGTCAAAATTCTTGACGCATAACAGGAATGCATGGATTTTGTTGTATGTCACAGGGTCTATGCATGTATCTAGTCAGTATGGTATGGCTACCTGTGTGTGCATGTGCATTCTTATTGTAACAGTACCATCGTAATGTGGTACCATATGTTTGTATGTGTGTGATGCATGCAATGACTGATATCATTTGCATATGTGCATGTGTTGGTAGACTTTGTCCACATACATTTTGTGGCACACATATTTGTGGGTCTATCACATAGTCATGACAACTACACAATAGATATGATGAGCTATGTCCAATATATGGCCATGCATGTGATACCCTTGACAACTCGTACTCAGGGGATGGAGTGGACTACAGCTGGGTCGATTTCACATAACCCATGGAAATGTGAGTGCATGTGTGTCCACACTGTGGTGTGTTGTATGGTTATGGGTTCATGATGCTATGCTACACGTTTAACATATGGTTCCCCATACATGTATGATGCAGGAGATGGTGTACTCACATGTGTCAATGAAGGCTGGTATGTGATGTGTGTGTGAAAAGATATGTGTAGTGTCATATGTGTAAAGAATGCCACAGAGGTGTATTCATGGGATATGAAACCTCACAAATCTATCTTCCTGCATGGACATATGTTGGACATTGTTAAATGGTTGTGTAGTCATGCCAGTGCCACCTTTGTTCATTTAAGTCTATCAATGATCATGTGATACACATGCATTTTTATTAATGGAAAGTTGACTTTTGTGCAGACTCCAATACACAACACCAGGCCTGTACCATTGAAGTGTTATGTGTGCTGAGAAATCGTACATATGTGTGCAAGGCACAAACTACGTACACACAATCAACCACATGTTTGTTATGATTTTCACAAACAATGGCATACAACTGTGGTGAATCCTAGTTTGTTTTAGCGGGATAACAGGAGTTAGCTTAGCCGTAGGCTTCTAAACTCGTGCCCCCGTCACCCAGTGACTTTTAACCTACTTAGCTTGCTCTGTCTTAGACCATTTAATTATTTATTTCCTTTAAAATGGCGGGCTTGTTTATAGTTAGGCCACTTGTTATGGGTTCTATTATCAGTGTCACTGCGCCAAGGGGTCAAGATCAAGCACGAACAACAAACATACGGTAGGCATTCACACTTAGGGATTTTCCCTCTCTATACTTTCGAGGGATTGTTGATATTAATTGCCGTCCCAAGCATGCCTGTTATCTATTGTTATGAATAACACTTATGTCAGGGGACCTTGTAAATCTGTATAAATACAACACACTTTTAGACAGATAATCAGAGGGATTCCGACCAGAGGGCATCGCCACCATCGCTGATACCGATGCTAAAGTCATCTTGACGCTGATCCGGTCTTCATGTCCCTGCGGAGTCTGAGATAGAGACCTCATTCCAAGGTAACGAGGTTTGGGGGCTCCTCTCATGGACACGGCTTTGGCAGATTAGGTTTGAAGAACCCAGCTCTCCTTTTATAGGTAGGAGGTTAGACATACTCTCCCTAGAGTATTAGGGCTTATTCCATTTCTTTTACATATACATATATTTCTTTCATATATTGCATAATGGTGGGGGTCTTTATAACAATGACTCTCCTCTTCACAATACTGTTGCTTGGTATATTCATTATCCTAATCATTGCAGTTCATGCAACTTATCGCAAATTGCAGTTATGTTAAATAAAAACTATTATAACTTCACTGCATCTGTGTTATTGCCTTTGTTTGTATGAGACCTAATAAATCTGTGAGAAAAGGGTAATTTCCGTTTAACCACGACAACCCTGAGAGATCTTACTTTGAGTCCATGCGTAAGCGACTGCTACAAATCACCTTTTACTATTGTGTTTCTGGTGAGGTACTGCTAGTAAGCCGGTAAGGTTTGGACAACAGTTACAACTAGTTGTAGGAAGGAACTTAGGGGCATATTTATACTCCTTTTGTGCCAAATTTGCGTAGTTTTTTTCGACGCAAATTCAGCGCAAAACTAACTCCATATTTATACTTTGGCGTTAGACGCGTCTAGCGCCAAAGTGCATGGAGTTAGCGTCATTTTTTTGCGTGAACGCCTTCCTTGCGTTAATGAGATGCAAGATAGGCGTTCCCGTCTTAAAAAATGACTCCGACGCATATGCGTCGTATTTATACTCCCGGGCAAAAATGACGCCCGGGAGTGGGCGGGGCAAAAAACCATGCATTTGCACCTCTTTTTAACGCCTGGGTCAGGGCAGGCGTTAAGGGACCTGTGGGCTCAGAATGAGCCCAGAGGTGCCCTCCCCTTCCCCCAGGGACACCCCCTGCCACCCTTGGCCACCCCAGGAGGACACCCAAGGATGGAGGAAGCCACCCCAGGGACATTCAGGTAAGTTAAGGTAAGTATTTTTTTTTTATTTTTTTTTTGGCATAGGGGGGCCTTATTTGTGCCCCCCTACATGCCACTATGCCCAATGACCATGCCCAGGGGACATAAGTCCCCTGGCCATGGCCATTGGGCAAGGGGGCATGACTCCTGTCTTTACTAAGACAGGAGTCATGTTAATGGGGGATGGGCGTCATAAAAAAATGGCGCAAATCGGGTTAAGGCGATTTTTTTGCCTCAACCTGACTTGCCCCATTTTAAGACGCCCATACGCCATTTTCCCCTACGCCGGCGCTGCCTGGTGTACGTGTTTTTTTTCCACGCACACCAGGCAGCGCCGGTCTGCTAACGCCGGCTAACGCCATTCAATAAATACGGCGCCCGCATGGCGCTTCAGAATGGCGTTAGGCGGCGCACATTTTTTTGACGCTAAACTGCGTTAGCGCAGTTTAGCATCAAAAAGTATAAATACGGGCCTGAGTCACCTACAAACGAAAGTACTGTCATCCTGAGACCAGCAGTCTTGCTCAGAGCAAGAGTCCAAACTACGACATGGCGCCACCAACGATGGTGTTTAGACACTAATTTACGGATACCCTGACTATCACTGTCTCACAGACAACAGGTACCCTCAGTACCATTATACGGAGACGTCCGTGGTCTTTGGGAGAATCCTCCTCAGCCGAACGGGTAACCCCTAATTAGGCTGAAGGTTGTTCGAGCTCGAACTCATAAAAAGGAAAAACTTCCCCTGTTTTTGGTGTTCCATTTCTCTAAACAACTATGGCTAATACCATAGACATTCCTGCAAATGCTAGACAAGCACTTACACAACATTTATTAACGCATGGCCTTACAGAAGAGGGCGGGGATGTTACGCTGATAATAGAGGCATCTGAAGCATACCAAACAGAAACATTTTACTGTTGGGTCTCCTTTCCTGAGGCTGACCAAAGAACGCACACATTTCACACATATGACATTGCGGACGTTCCAGTACGATATGAAGCATACCAGTATCATGAAATATCGCTCACATATCAAGAGCATCAGAACTGGTTTGAAGGCACCCTACCACATGTACTACGACGAGTGAAGTTAGGTCCTTTAAGTAATGACGGGCCTACATGGCCCATGTTTGCCACATATACACCTCACCCAGGCATACAGACTATGCCGATCGCAGATTTACGAATATTATATAATGAATTGGTGGCAGTATATAGACGACTAGTTCAGTTCGTAATGCGAACATTGAACACTACACCAGCACGTCCAGCACCGCCGGTTGCTGGAGGATATCAATTGGCTGCTGGGATTAATCCACAAACAGTACATACCATCATGGGTAAAGTGCCCTCGGAACGGGAAAAAATACCGTTCTGGATTGCTCAGAAAACAAATCAGTTAGAAGCTGTGTTCCCCCATACGGGGCCACAGGAAAAACATAGATTGCTCACTATGTGCTTGCCGTTTGGGATGGTTCCCTCGGTGGATGATTGTGCCACTTGGGGTACAGTCTTCGCTGCCGTTTATACTACCACACATGGGACCCCTACACTTGCCAATTTACCGGAAGTGTTAAAACAAATACAAAATGAGCATGGGGCTGCACCGGCCCTGGATCTGGGGATGAAATTAATGCGTAACTTTGACGCTGTCTCCTCGATAATATTAAGTAATATTAAAGGGGAAGCAGTAGCACTGGCAATACGCCAACGTCTCCGAGAAACTCCACATGTGGAACAGGAGAGGCAGCTACCGAAAATAATATCAGATACCTATACTAGTATAGGATGGGATGGATTGGGGGCCAAGCCTAAAAAATTGGGCATACCAAGTACTACCTATAAGGAAGGTACAAAGCAAGCACAAGAGGGCTCAAAGAAGCGCTGGGACAAACAAAAAGATTTCAAAGACAGGAGAAATAAAAGAGCTGATTCTCCACATCCGGAGTACTCCGAAAGGAGGTATAATCTCAGAAATAGGGATAACATTAGAACTCCAGACAGATATACTGATTCACGTCCTTCTCGTTCCTTTCAGGATGCACCGGATAGACGTAGCGAGAGAGGGGGCCATCAAGATCGACGTCCGGAATACGTGAAAGAAAAGAAAGACTCACCACAGTCTACCATTAAAAAAGAAGAAAAGACTGCTCAACAAAAGCCACAATTTAAAAAGCAGAAAGTGGCAGCACTGACTATTAAAAATGCCAGTAATATTGAGAACGCTGTTGAGGAACAAGAGGTGGGCAGTGACCCTGTTGGACAGCGCGGCAGAGGTCACGATATGTCGCCAGAGTCTGAACGATCATCTGGATGCGACAGCAACTAGCGATTACATCGCAGTTGAAACGGCGGATGGCCGCGTTCTCCCGCCCGATCGGGTTTATGATTTAACAATTCAGATAGAGGGAGACGTGGAACGAATTATTAGTGTAATATTCTGGGATGAACTAACAAGTGATATCCTGTTGGCCGAGAGAGAATTGCCACCTGAACATGTCCCCAAGCTCCCGCATGGGGAAGATGTCATTTTGCCTTCTTTCTCCGATCTTGTTCCAGAGGCTGACAAAAAAGTTTATGCTGCTGAATGGGCTTTAGCGCAGGCACCTGCATTGTACCGCAATCATGTAGGTTGGGACAAGGACTCTCCTTGCCATGTTTTTCCCGTCCGATCTACACCACACCCGCAGCCGCAATACCCTGTTAAACATGAAGCGAAAGCTCCGGTGACGGAGATACTGTCACAACTTGAATACCAGGGAGTAATAGAGCCCAGTACATCAGCAATGAATAATCCGCTATTTCCCGTTGCGAAACCTGATCATTCATATAGAATAGTGGTGGATTACCGACACTTGAATAGTCATACACATACATTTGCTATACAAAATTCGCACAGCACATCGCTGATTAATAATATAGTGCGTAAAAAATACAAAACTACTTTGGATATCTCGAATGGATTTTTCTGCCAGAATTTAGCACATGAAAGTAGGGACTTAAGTGCATTCTCCTTTGGCTCCCAGAAACGCTTTTGTCATTTACCACAAGGCTATAAGAATAGCCCAAGGCTGTTTTCAGCCCGTGTAACATCAATATTGCAGGGGCTAGATCTCGAGGCATTGTCGTATGTAGACGATATCTATCTCACAGATGATACCCTTGACATTCATCTTGCGAGGGTCGATCGGATAATTGTGGGATTTGCTGCCTTCGGATATAAATTTAATTTTAGGAAAAGCAAGATAGCTTATCTTAGTGTATTGTTCCTGGGATATGAACTATCAAATGAGGGAAAGAGCCTGGCCCGCACTTTCTAGAAAAATGTGCTCAGCTACAGCCTCCAAACACCCTTAAGAAATTACAGTCATTACTGGGTTTCTTTAATTTTGGCAGAACCTACATTCCAGATTATGCTGAACGCATCAAACCACTATATGACCTAATACAACCAAATTTTTCTAGCAGGCGATGGACAATTGAACATACACACATCCTTAGGGATATTCAACGTGACATGCTGGAAGCTAGACACTTATACACACGTGATAACAAGACAAACTTGGTCATCAGAGTAATAGCTGGTGCCCTTGGATTTACATATGTCACCTTTAATGAAGGTGACACAGTGCCTATTGCATACAAATCACATTTATACTCCAATGCAGAGAAACGTTTTGCTCCTACTGAAAAAATTCTCACAGCAGTTCAGATGGCCGTCACAAAGGAGAGACCACTTGACCAGGGGAAACGCATAATTGTTGTCTCCCCAGTGCCGGCCTTGGAGGCTGTCACTGAAGCAAACGTTCCAAACGCTAAAGCATTACATCCACGCTGGATTGAATGGGCAACGTCTCTAACCGCCACTGATGTTGATTATGTGTTTGATCCAAGACTTCAGACACAAGAATTTCTCCAGTATGAACAGGAGTACCCCGCTCCCATACACATATTGCCAATTGACAGTTATGATACGATCATTTATACTGACGGTTCGGCACAACCTGCTGTGGGTACTAAACATCAATACTCAGCAGCTTGTGCAGCTGTGTGCGGGACAATGGAAGACGGCGTTTTCCATCCTCATAATACCTACACTCAGACCTTAGGGGACTGCACGGCCCAGTTGGCCGAGCTTAAGGCTCTACTTCTAGCGCTCGAACATTTAGAGCCAGGAACGCTGACATTAATTGTCTGTGATTCATATTACTGCGTCCAGTCGTACAATGAATACCTCAATCATTGGAAACTGAACGAGTTTAGGGATTCTAAAGGGAACACCATTAAACACAAAATGTTGTGGGGAAGGGTGGCTGATCTTAAGGATAGGCTGCCATGTGTCCATGTAGTTCATACATTGGGGCACCAGCGTGTAGGAATACATGTTGCCGGTAATACATTGGCTGATTAGGCGGCCAAAGCAACAGTAGCTACGGCTTCTGTAGCTGCAGTGACTCGTTCTCGGACGAGGTTGGATAATGAAATATTGCTTGCCGTTAAAGCATCGGCTGCAGGCAAGACCCTTCCGAAAGGATACCCTGCGAACTATACCTATCATATCAGTGCACAGAATGTTGCTTTTGCAACCATTCCTGATGTTGGTGATCGAGTGATCCCAAATGAAGACCAAAGATTGGAGCTGATTACAGCTGCACATGAGGGTGTCGCTTCTGCACATGCTGGTATACAGGCCACTATCACCATTTTACAACAACGATACTGGTGGCCTGGTCTATGCAGACGGACTAAACAGTATGTCCTTTGCTGTGACATTTATCAGCAAATTAAGGGTTCTAATATCAAACGCCCTCCGCAGACATCTCTCTTAGTGTCGGACAAGCCACTTCATTGTGTTTACCTGGATCATTGTGGTCCCTTACAACCTAATGGTGCATACAAATACATTTTAGTGGCTGTTGATTCCTGTTCTAGATTCCTGTGGGTATGGCCACAGCGGTCGGCTGACGCCCGGACTGTTATAAAAGATTTGCTGATCTTTATCGGTACATATGCGGTTGCAGCATTCCTTTCGGACCAGGGCCCTGCATTTGCCTCTAAGGCTTTCAGGGACACCATGGGGACGATGGGTGTTGAACTCCATTACTCCTCACCATACCATCCCGAGGGAAATTCGGTTGTGGAGAGGCGGAATCGTGATCTAAAGCAGTCCTTAACAGCTCGGGTTTTAGGTTCAGGCCGCAGTTGGTTACATCACCTATATGGGGTCCAGAGAGCACTGAATAATCTGCCAAGACGGTCCTTGGGGGGTAAGTCTCCATATGAGGTTCTCTTTGGGACACCTATGTATGTCCCCGATCTTGATGCCCCTGGTATGGTGGCAGCAGAAACACCATTTGACATAAAAGAACGTCTCGCTGTTTTACAGGAGCTTCAACAATTCCGTGATGATAAATCATCTGCAACTGCTGCCATCTTGGGAATAAGGGACTTGGCGAAAACTTCGACTGGCTGGATTCCTAATGTTGGGGATCTAGTTCGTGAGAAGATCGCTGTGAAAAAAGAGTTTGGTCCGTCATACAGAGCACCTGTACCGGTCTTGGGAATAAAAGGCACCAGGACTGTCATCCTTCCACCGTTATCTGGTTCTAAATCCAACAGGTTCATCTCCATTGATGACATCAAATTACACCATGTGGCCAATTCTTCGCAGTAGACCAGGAGGTCCCTTGGGTAGTTCCCGATCCCCTCTCACTACCCAACAGGACATCCCTCTACATAGTAGGATGACTATCGCTACTACTGATTATGCAACTATGTCAGCTGCTGTTCCGGACACTTCCTCGACCATGGGGAGGGCAGAAAATGAACTTTTGTTGGTTCCAGTAACAACTTCAGAGAACCCCCCGATTCAGGATTTGGCTGTATTTTACACGAACACTTCCACCACTAATAACGTTGTCTATCAAGAACTTCCAACAACAGTGGATGGGAATTCGATGGGTCCTGTATTTGCGGAGACTTCCTCTGGCTATTTTGTAGATATTGATGATTTTTCTTCAGATTCATCCTCAACTGTGACTGACACACTTTCGAGAGGTTGCAAATTCTATCGATGGCTTCAAAAGAACTATTTGATATATCCTTGGAACTATCTCTGGTTCTGTTTGACATTTATTGCATTATTTTTTTGGATTGGTTTTGTGACTATTTTCTTTTTACTTATTAATGGTTACTATATCGCTGACCGCTCCTCTGTGGAGCCTGTTGATGTAATTTTGACACCACACCATTCATCACATAAGGTCCGACGTGATTTGTCCCCTGTCAATATTACAGCTATTCCGATTCCTGATGGAATTGTATGGGACAAAGTTCCGTTCGATATGTACGGGCCCACAGAGATAATTCAATTACCATACGTGTTCAAGATTTCTATGTCTGATGTTATTACACCTAATGTTGTTTCTGATGATTGGGATGTCCAAACAGTTGATTTGATGCTGACTGAAATGAGGGACTACTCTGCTTTTGGAAGTGATGATGTATATGATTACTCAATGAACTATGGGGAAATGTTGTGCTATAACAATTGGGGACATCACTACCTACACCGTGCAACTAGATATAGGACTCTCTTTAACTACACCCAATGGGAACACTGTTCTACACCGCAGGTGGGGAGTCCAAAGTTTTACAGTAACAAATTCACATACTTTTCTGGGCATGATACAAAGAATGCTGAATCGTATTATTTTAAATTACCTCCAGCGCAATTTAGGAAACTTTTGCTAACAGATACAAAATTGATTTATTCAGATCCCTTTGTTTCCCGACTGTCGATTGAGGGTTACGAATATTGGAAGAACACTGTCGATTTGAAGAGTGTATGGGGAACACAAGATTGGCAAATACAGGGTAGGGAGGCTTTGTTTCGCGCTTGCTTAATTCCTGTGCAAATGATTTTTTTCAATGATACTGTAGAACAGACATCATGTCTGGGGTTAGCAAAAATGAAAGATCTAAACACGCCCAATATCCCTACTCCGACAAAATTTAGAGATTGGCAACAATTTCTTAATATTTCAGAGGATGGGCTAGATGCATTGGTTAAGGCTGGTTCTTATAATTCTTCACTTTCCCGTCCCGGGGGATGGTTGATATGGCCCACCGACACTGATGAATGTCAGAAGCATTTTTTGAACTCGTCAGGGGTTTTTTCCATTCATAGGCCAGACCCTCGCTTTCTATCGGGTCAACATAGTGGTATAATAACAACATACAGTGTGGGTAAGCTGTGCCAGCAATGGGTGCAGACAAACACTTTAACAGCGGTGAAACAACACTTGAACACTCTTTCTGATAGCATAGATCTACAAGATTTCCTATTAGGTCCTAAGAAACAAGGTTCGAAACGTTTTTTATATGCTATGTATAATGAAATTTGGAAGCTTTCTCAAATTGAGGCTGCTGCACGTTTAAGGCAACTTGATAAAGAAAATTTGGAAAAAACATTGGCTGTTGTCGACAATGGCATGAACACTCTATCGAATCGGATTTATTCACTGTCGAATATAGTGTCATCTGCTATTGATATCACTCAGACTGATTTATCTCGGTTATATCATGGGCAAACACAGCTGCGTTCCATCATGCAGCTGGGTTGGGCATTACAGACACTGAGAAGTGGCCACATTCCATGGAAATATATTAATGGAAGTGAACTGTTCGCTGCTTTTAATTTTTCCAGGGAACAAGAGACAATGGCTAAAAGGGAGGCTCGTTTCACCTTGCTTCAAGTGGAGAAATTAGATAAGTTGCCCTTCACGGTTGCAGAAAGTCCTTCAACTATTTGGCTCTTACACAGCATAATTAATTTACCGTTTTCGACCTTTTGTTTCACAAGCTGCCTAAAACATCTTGCAGTGGGACGGTATGAACTGCTAGGAGATAGCTTTATTAAGGAAGAGTGGGAGTTGCCCTTTGAGTATCGATGTCTGAACGGTGAACAAGAGGTCTTTCTTAGCGGAAGTGAATGTGAGACTACTGTTCGTCATTCCATGATATGCCAACAGGTGTCTCTTCACGGTCTTTGCAATGCGGGGGTCGCAAATTTGGCCTGTTTTCTGAAGGGTACTGCCGTCTCCTTGATTCGTTCAGTGTTTCATGTACTTTCCAATGGAAGTTATGTTCTACTGAGCGATGACAGCTGTTGCGGCTTACGACCTGGAATTGCCTACGCAATCTCAGTCACGAAGGTCGTTAGGTGTTGTGGCCATGTTTTGTATCCCCCCACACGAGAGATACAAGTATCAGAAATGTGGCCCCACATTGATACTATTAATGTGAACTATGACAAGTTGAGCAGACTGAAGGCGCTATTGTTTCAAAAACAGGTCGCCTTGACATCCGCAAAAGAGATGTATGCTCTCCAGATTGCGAGATCATCAGCCGAGATACAATCCCTTTTAAATACCGATTTCCCCAAACACTTTGGAGAGTTGGTATCCAGAATATTCAATGCTTCAAGCACTACTGGGATTGTTCATTTCTTTAAGGCTGTCGGGTCTGGTTTTGTGTCCATCTTCCAGACTGTCTTCGGAGTCATCCCATCAGCCATCCGTTCTCTCTTTTCCAGTGTGTTTGGTGGCTTTCCGATTATTTTGGCTTTAATTGGCAGACTACTACTGCTATTTTTTCTGATTTGCGGTGGTTGTTTTTTTCCAGCGACACAGAGCAATGGAGCCACTCCCGTCAACACCGCTGTGCCGTGAACGCATGGTTCGGATCTTCGGTACGCCTTTGCTGGTGGAACTAGAATTTGACTGGTCATTGTCATTTCGGCCTCTACTATGGTGTGTGCAGCCGGTGTTCCGCTGCATATGGTGTCTCTTTGAACATCTGCCTATGGTCTGTCTTGCTGTTGCACCTACATCTCCTGTGGACCAAGAACTGCTGATGTCCCCGATGAGGGTTCATACACGGTCATGCCCCTTGAGACTACGGTTGCTCCGCGATGCCACCTATGAGCCATCTGTTATACAATCTAACATGGATGAGGACACTTCAGCAAGTGTCGATACACCAATGAATATGGCTCACTTTTGCTCTGTGGATCCGTTTGTCCGTCCCGCTCTCAATTTCACATCGGACGATGTTGACTCTTTTTTGAGATCGTTGAATGGTGACTTCGATGACATTCTTCTAGATCCTACGTATAGCACATAATTTGATCAGATTTGCTTACCAGTTCCCGGTTCCAAACTTTGCAATTATATTAAACGTTTGATTTACTTGTCATGGTTGATATTCAAATATCTGTTTGTTAATTGGCTTTTTTAGTTCAGTAGCAGCTTTTTTAGCATTTTGGATTTCTTTCCCTTCGTCATACCAGTTACGGCAATGGGGAGGGTGTGGTGAATCCTAGTTTGTTTTAGCGGGATAACAGGAGTTAGCTTAGCCGTAGGCTTCTAAACTCGTGCCCCCGTCACCCAGTGATTTTTAACCTACTTAGCTTGCTCTGTCTTAGACCATTTAATTATTTATTTCCTTTAAAATGGCGGGCTTGTTTATAGTTAGGCCACTTGTTATGGGTTCTATTATCAGTGTCACTGCACCAAGGTAGGCATTCACACTTAGGGATTTTCCCTCTCTATACTTTCGAGGGATTGTTGATATTAATTGCCGTCCCAAGCATGCCTGTTATCTATTGTTATGAATAACACTTATGTCAGGGGACCTTGTAAATCTGTATAAATACAACACACTTTTAGACAGATAATCAGAGGGATTCCGACCAGAGCGCATCGCCACCATCGCTGATACCGATGCTAAAGTCATCTTGACGCTGATCCGGTCTTCGTGTCCCTGCGGAGTCTGAGATAGAGACCTCATTCCAAGGTAACGAGGGTTGGGGGCTCCTCTCATGGACACGGCTTTGGCAGATTAGGTTTGAAGAACCCAGCTCTCCTTTTATAGGTAGGAGGTTAGACATATTAGGGCTTATTCCATTTCTTTTACATATACATATATTTCTTTCATATATTGCATAATGGTGGGGGTCTTTATAACAATGACTCTCCTCTTCACAATACTGTTGCTTGGTATATTCATTATCCTAATCATTGCAGTTCATGCAACTTATCGCAAATTGCAGTTATGTTAAATAAAAACTATTATAACTTCACTGCATCTGTGTTATTGCCTTTGTTTGTATGAGACCTAATAAATCTGTGAGAAAAGGGTAATTTCCGTTTAACCACGACAACCCTGAGAGATCTTACTTTGAGTCCATGCGTAAGCGACTGCTACAAATCACCTTTTACTATTGTGTTTCTGGTGAGGTGCTGCTAGTAAGCCGGTATGGTTTGGACAACAGTTACAACTAGTTGTAGGAAGGAACTTAGGGGGTGATTACGACCCTGGCGGTACAAAACCGCCAGGGCCGTGGTCCGCGGGAGCACCGCCAACAGGTTGGCGGTGCTCCTTTGGGCATTCTGACCGCGGCGGTACAGCCGCGGCCAGAAACGGAAAGTCTGCGGTGTACCGCCGGCTTTCCGCTGCTCAGGGAAATCCTCCATGCCATGGCGGTTTCGGCTGCCAGGAACAGGATGGCGGTATGGGGTGTCGTGGGGCCCCCGGGGGCCCCTGCAGTGCCCATGCCAATGCCAATGGCATGGGCACTGCAGGGGCCCCGTAAGAGGGCCCCACTTAGAATTTCAGTGTCTGCTTAGCAGACACTGAAATTCGCGACGGGTGCTACTGCACCCGTCGCACCCCTTCCACTCCGCCGGCTCCATTCGGAGCCGGCATCCTCATGGAAGGGTGTTTCCCGCTGGGCTGGCGGGCGGCCTTTTGGCGGTTGCCCGCCATCCCAGCGGGGAACCCAGAATACCTGCGGCGGTCTTTTGACCAAGATTGGAATCACCCCCTTAGTCACCTACAAACGAAAGTACTGTCATCCTGAGACCAGCAGTCTTGCTCAGAGCAAGAGTCCAAACTACGACACAACTGTGTAGTACGGCTGCAGTCAAGCAATGATGGATCCCTAGTTATCATTGCTGCTGTGGGACTTTTTGTGCCCACACAGACCGATGGTTGCATGTTCTGACGCAGGTTGATGGTGCTCCAGTCGTCAGCTCAGTCCACTGTGTACATGCATCAGGTCCCTCACTGTGTCAAGAGTCAATGTAGCTTCTGAATGGGAGTTAGGGGGTGTTGGGCGGGATCTACCCTCATCATGATAGCTCTTCAGCAAAGCAATGCGCAGTCCCTTGCAGACAGATACCTGTACAAATGTGATTACATGGCCTAGGATTCCCAATTTCCTTTTGGGTACTTCATGTCAGGCTTGCCCTATCAAGTACAGGGGACTGGCTGCTTGTACATGTGGGACATGTCTCATCATTTGGCATGGTCTGACAGAAATGGTTATACATTGTTAGTATTTTCCATATGCAGCTTGTTTAGGGCATGTATCTCTAGTGTAACTTGTTTATGTTTTATGACCTAGGGAACAGATGATGTAATCTGTCACAGTCTTCTGCAGGATAATATGAGATGTGCAAATACAACTTTGTTGTTGTAGCAAACATGAATGGGTTATGTACTGACCTAGACATCCTCTGTCAACATATATCGGGAGATCACATGTTAACATAGCTGTATTGCACAGTCAGTATTGGTCTATGTGTGTACCTTCTCCAACATTAATAGCATATCATGTTTTGAATTGATGTGGTCCTACATTGCTGTCATTATTTAGGCTGCTTACACTTTGCACACATCTTCTACTGCAACATTGCCCAGTCATACATGGACAGGATGCTACGTGTGACTTGTGTAATTTGAAGATGTACACATCTTCAACTACTGGCTATGTGATAGTGAGGCTCCTATTTCCAGGCTTTACAAAATTACATCACTTCCACACACACATGACAGTACTCCAGCCACAGCACTTGTGTAGTATCCAAGTGACCTCCCCATGATGTATCTCCAAGAGTCTGTTGGAGTCCCTCAGCTTTTCATCTGCATCCTTTGGTGTACATGACAATGCACTCACATCTGCATTACTCAACCTATATCACTGTCACCATGAGTGTATATTGTTAGTGTGTGAAATCTCAGCTCTGGATATTTGATTTGCCACATGCAACATATCTCCCATACAATTTAGGATGGGTCAGTGATGTGTGGAAATTGCTAGACTTACATGCACATCCCAAACAGGATTGGCATGTTGGAGACCTAGGCATTTTATGGATTTAATCCCAGTAGGTAACTTTTTCTTGGTCAGGCATGAGAGTGTCAATGTGAGGTGTGCTTTCATATGTGGTGTATGATGGTATCATACAGATTATACTGAGTTACCTTGCTGACACATATCAACCATTGTAAGTGTTGGACATTTTTGCTTATGCTGATGCTTAGGGTCATCCCCAATTGTTTTGCCTCCTGCCTCCTATTTTTTCTGACCTGTTGCAGTTGGCTTTTGAACTCTGAGCATTTTACCACTGCTAACCAGTGCTAAAGTGCATATGCTCTCTGTGTAAATTGTATGGGTGATTGGGTTATCCATGATTGGCATATTTGATTTACTAGTAAGTCCCTAGTAAAGTGCACTAGAGGTGCCCAGGGCCTGTAAATCAAATGCTACAAGTGGGCCTGCAGCACTGGTTGTGCCACCCACATTAGTAGCTCTGTAATCATGTCTCAGACCTGCCACTGCAGTGTCTGTGTGTGCAGATTTTAACTGTAAATTTGACTTGTACCCACTTGCCAGGCATAAACCTTCCCTTTTCCTTACATGTAAGACACCCCCAAGGTAGGCCCTAGGTAGCCCCAAGGGCAGGGTGCAATGTATGGTTAAGGTAGGACATATAGTAATGTGTTTTATATGTCCTGACAGTGAAATATTGATAAATTCATTTTCCAACACTTCTGGAAACCAAGAGGAACCTCTGCTTGGAGAAGAGCTGAGGAGCTGAGGAAGAAGAGATGCCTTGCCTGTGACTGTGCTTTGTGGAGCTATCCTGCAGTTGCTGCTTCTGCCTGTGCTAGAGGACAAAGACTGGACCTTGTGCTGCCCCCCTTCTTGTGAAGAACTCTCCAAGGGCTTGATTTAGAGTTTGCTTCCTGTTGTTTGAAGTCTTAGGGACAGCAAAGACTTCTCTCTGCCAGCACCTGGAGTCTCTGGAGAGACTCCTACTCTGCCAAGTGGTGCCCATTCCGTTCCTGGGATCCTGAAAGGAGAAGCTGACAGCCCAAGAGTGAGAAATCCACACACCGACCACCATGTGGGGAAAAGATTGTTGCGACTCCGATCTGTGGCTGAAAATCGACACTCACCTGCAACGCGATCGGAAGATCGACGCCTGAGGCTGGACAGCATCGCTGACGGAGGCTGGTGAGATCGCAACCTGCGCTGTGTGGTTTTCGGATCATCGTGCGTCTGGATTTCTGTAAAAACGACGCAAGGTCTGCCCGGACCCGAGAGTGCTGACCGGATCGACGCATCACTCTCTTGCAGAAAGAAGAAATTACTCACGCCGACCCAACAAAAGGAGAAACAACTCAAGGTCTTTCTCGTGAGTGATATCAACGCATCGCAAGCCCATTTTGATGCACACTCGCCATTGCGGGTTATTTTTGACACACCCAAGGTACATTTTCATGCTAACAGTGTTAGTGTGTGTTTAAAATTACATGAATACTCTTTTTGCATTTTTTGTGATATCTGGACTTGTGTATTGTGGATTTTTGTTGTTTTTGTCTTGTTTTGTTTAGATACATATTTTCTATTTTTCTAAACCTGTGTTGTGTCATTTTGTAGTGTTTTCATTAAGTTACTATTTGTGTCGGTACAAATACTTTACACCTAGCACTCTGAAGTTAAGCCTACTGCTCATGCCAAGCTACCAAGGGGGTAAGCGTTTGCACAGTTTTGCCTCAATATGGGCCTTAGTTTTTCTGGTGCGTAGATCGAGTCCTTCAAGAGATGCAAGAGCATGAGTTATGTGATGCTTTGTAACTGTTGTGTTTCTTTCCTGCTCTCTGAGGTATGAGCAACATTCCAATGGTATATGTAGTGGAGCATAAGTACACCATGGACACCCTAGTGCAAAGTGATTTATTAGTGATATTTACAAGGTGACATTAGTTGTACAGTGTCTAGGTGTAGAAGTTCTGTACAATTTGTTGTCTCCTGTAATCTCCAGTTGCAGTGTTTTGTTGTTCCCCCTCCACCTGTTCGGCACCATTGTCATTCTCCTTCTGATTGAGGACATTTACCTGTTCATCCCAGGGGAAATTAGTCTGAATACATATGCTATGCAAGATAGCACATACAAGGATCATGTTGGATACCGAGGGTCGTACATACCACAGACTTCCTCCTGTCAGGGCCAGGCACCTGAACCTTGACTTCAGGAGCCCAAGTGGCCTCTTCACCACATTTTGTGTCCTTATGTGCCCTTCATTTTATGCCCACTCTTCAGGTTGCCAAAAGGAGTCATGAACCATGCCTGGATGCCATAACCTTGGTCCGCTGCCAAGGAAGGAGAGAACATGTGTCAGTCACGCATATTTGTGGTTTCGTATGTGTCATGGCAGATGTTAGTTTTAGGTGGAGTGGTCACACAGACTTGCTTCTGGTATTGTGTGTGTTCCTGTTTTGTGGAATGGGTACATTTGTGTGTGGTGATGGACATTACTATCATAGTTTGTGACTCAGGGACTTGGTGATTGTCAAATTAAATATGGACTGACAGTTCGACCATGCCAAATATGTGTTGTGTTGTCCATAAGGGTAAGTTGCAAAATTGGTACAGAGAAATCTCCAAGGTTACTAGACATGATTTATCACACACACTTTTAACACCTGCACAAAGCAGGCGTTAGGAAGGGGCACAGCATAGTTTTGAATGAGTCCCTATGTATGATGCATGAAAGGTCAGGTATGTTCTCAATACATCTACAGAGTCCTATTATGGCATCCATTATCTTGACAGTATTGCACCTACTCTGCACCATGGTGTGCCATTTCTTGTATTCAGTGCACACATGGTGACATTAGCGGTGTGCTAAAGGGCACAAGTAAAGTAGCGCTAGTCTAGGTGCTGCGTCACTTTTTAATAATCTGCCCCATGGTCTTTCTTGACTTGTGATGTTGTATTCCTATGTGTATGGCTGTTAGACTTGGCATTCTTGGCGGGTCTCCCCTACCTTTTTGCCTCTATTCCCAAGGTTGTTGATGTTTGCTGGACTCTGTTTTTGCTGTTTTTGATACTCTGGGCATTTTACCACTGCTATCCAGTGCTAAAGTGCAAGTGTTCCTATGTAAAGGTTATGTGTAATCAGCTTTGACATATTTGATTTACTAGTAAGTCCCTAGTACAGTGCACTAGAGGTGACCAGGGCCTGTAAATCAAATGCTATTAGTGGTCCTGCGGCACTGGTTGTGCCACTTACATAAGTAGCCCTGCAAACATGGCTCAGACCTGCCACTGCAGTGTCTGTATGCGCAGTTTTAAACTGCCAATTTGACTTGGCAAGTGTACCCACTTGCCAGGCCTGAACCTTTCCTTTTCCTACATTTAAGGCACCCCTAAGGTAGATTCTAGGTAGCCCCATGGGCAGGGTGCAGAGTATGTTTAAGGTAGGACATATACTAATGTGTTTTATATGTCCTGAGAGTGAAGTACTGCCAAATTTGGTTTTCACCGTGCAAGGCCTATCTCTCTCATAGGTTAACACGGGGGCTGCCTTTAAATATTATTAAAGTGTAGATTCCCTTTGGGAGCAGATAGAAATGTAGAGTTTAGGGTCTCTAAATTCACAATTTAAAAATACATCTTTTAGTAAAGTTTGTTTTTAGATTGTGTGTTTGAAAATGCCACTTTTAAAAAGTAGGCATTTTCTTGCTTAAATTATTCTGTGACTCTGTCTGTTTGTGGATTCCCTATCTGGGTCATTTTGACAGCTGGGCTGTTTGCACCTCTCTCTAGACAGTGACACAAAGGGAGCTGGTGTGTAGCCTGTATATCCTGATGAGCCATCTGTGCTGGGAGGGAGGGGAGGAGTGGTCACTGACACCTGAAAGAGCTGTGCCTGTCCTCACACAATGCAGTCTCCAACCCCCTGGTGTGTGTCTGGGAACTGGCCTGCACAAGGCAGGATCTTAAAAAGAACAGAGACTTTTCTTTGAAGTAGGCCTACTTCAAAGGCAGAGAGAGGTATAAGAATAGCACCCAAAACCCCTGACAATTAGATCACTTCTGGAATCAAGAGGAACCTCTGCCAAGGAGAAGAGCTGAAGAGCTGAGGAGAAGTGCTGCCCCTGCCTGTGACGCTGCTTTGTTGGGCTATCCTGCAGTTGCTGCTTCTGCCTGTGAAAGGGGACAAAGACTGGACTTTATTGTGCATTCCTGCTTGAGCAGAATCTCCAAGGGCTTGAACTGAGCTTGCCTCCTGTTGTTGAAGCCTCAAGACTTCCCCTGCCAGCACCTGGACTCTGCTGAGACACCTGCCAAGTGGTGCCCTACCCAGTTCCTGGGCCCTTGAAAGGTGAAGCTGGAAAACAAGAACTGAAAATCCACGTACGGACCGCCATGCAGTGACATTTTCAAAACACTTTCCGTGATGATGCGCCGTCGGCTTCGCAGCTGAAATGAACGCTCCACCTGCATCAGGGCTGGAAGTTCGATGCAATGCGGCTGGAAAGACGATGAGCAACACCTGCTAACGGAGGCTGATAACGATGCAAACCCCACACAGCACGGTTCTGGGATACTGTGAGACCAGATTTTCAACGCAACATCGCTGGACGCAGAAAATCAACGCAAAGCCTGCCTGGACCCAAGGTGCCTGCTCGGATCGACGCATCACTCTCTTGCGGGAGAGAAGCAACGATGCACGCCGACCCGACCGGGGGAGGAATGAGGCACGGTCTTGCTTGCGAGTGAGAAATCATTGCATCACTGGCCTTTTTCGACACACACTCGCCCGTGCAGCTTTATTTTGACGCTACCCAGGTACCTTTATGAAATAAGAGCATTCTCACTGTTTTCTAAAGGATTTAAGACTCTTTACTTGACTTGTGTATGTTGGATTTTTGTCATTTTGGTCTTGGTTTGTTTAGATAAATATTACCTATTTTTTTAAACCTGTGTTGTGTCATTTTCTAGTGTTTTCACTGCGTTACTGTGTGTGTTGGTACAAATACTTTACACGTTGCCTCTGAAATTAAGCCTGCCTGCTCGTGACAAGCTACCAAGGGGGTAAGCAGGGGTTGACTGAGGGTGATTCTCCTTTACCCTGACTAGAGTGAGGGTCCTTGCTTGACAGGGGGTAACCTGACTGCCAACCAAAGACCCCATTTCTAAGAGCAGCACAATGCACCAGACAGGTGAAGGTGCACCCAACGGGTACATCTGCTATGTTTAGGTAATATGTAGTTGGTAATGGCAACACTTGGGTTGCATTTGATATTTGTGCCGCAAGATGCTTCGACAGCATGACAAATGTGAGGCTGTGCCTACATGTCACTTTCTTTACATTGACATGGCCAATGCCATTAACATAGCTTAGCTATTCATTGTTAAGTGTTAAGTGTGTGGGGTCTGTATTTAGTTGACAACCAGTGGACACTTGTATTGGTTTGAGTCCAGGCTCTGTATGCCCCACCTGTCCTTTACGTGGTGTACCAGTCAGGATGTGGCTGTATTATGTACCTATTGGTGTATGTGTGTGTGATGTGCAATGAATGCAGTGTAGTGTGGCATGTGGCATATCTATACATCTGTGTTCCCCTGTGCATGTGTGTTTAGTGTGGTGTATGTATTGTTTGTCCTACAAGGTTGGTGTGTTGTCTGTGTAATGATTGGTATGTTGGCTCACCCACGAGTAGCCCATCGCCTTATTGCCCATCCTGGAACCGCTCGTTGATGTTGAAATGCCGGAATATGTAGGCATCATGGAGACTGTTGGGATATTTGGCTAGGATGTTTGTGAAAAGCCCACGGTGGTCCACAATGGCTTGCACATTTATTGAATGGTATGTTTGCAGTAGCTGTAGAGGTGTTTCATTGCAGCAGGTGGCACAAGTTGGACATGGGTAGAAACCTTGCTTGGTCTCCTGCTGAGGGTGCTGAGTATTGGGGAAGCAGATGTGTTGGAGTTTAAGGTGGATGATTGTGCCCAGAACCTTTGGTAGGAAGACAGAGAAAGATGGCTGAGAGATAGTCACTTGTGCGCCCATTGTTTGGAATGATCTTGAAGCCAGCAACTAGAGGACAGCCAGGAGTTTGGTCATGGGTGGAGTAGTTTTTGGAGCTTCCATCCTCGCTGTAATTTCGGGCACAATGTGGTACAGTGGGCGTAAAATTGTCTCCCGCTTCAAACTGTAGGTTCTGATAACATCTTGTCCCCTGAGCACAAGGATAGTTATGCGCTGTCGAAAAATAACCTCTCTCACCTTCTGTGCTGCCTTTGTGGCTGCTGTGGTGGTGTTTGGGGTTGCTGCAGTGGTGCTGGTGGGACATGTTGTCATTGCTGTCGCCTGGGGCGTGTGCCAAGATGAAGCATTAACAGTTCCATGTTTTTCCAGGAGATTTGCAATACTCCTTCTGTGTGTTTTACTTAAGTAGTAGTGTGTGAGCCTTGTTTTAATGCCTGACCAGGCATTAAAATTTGACGCTAATCGGACTTTGGGTCATTTTTTGGGACCGGTTCCTTAATGTGCACCGTTTTGGCATTGAGCAGTAAATATGACGCTGGAGAGCTAGTGTCATTTTTTGGAAGGGAATGCCTACCTTGCATATCATTGTTGCAAAACGACGGTAGGTTCGGTGGCACTCCCACAAATTAACGCTAACTCTGAAATTTTGACGCTAGGTGGGCCTAATAACAAAATATAAATATGCCGCTAGGTTAGCACCACTTTTGCATTTGAAAAAATGGCACAAAAGCAGCACAATCTTTTCTTAAACATGGGCCTAAGTCTTGACAGGTAACAAGAGCTTCTTCTTCACGGAGCTGACAGATGCCGGGAACTGGGTGGAACAGCATTGGTATGAGACCTCAACAACCACCTCCCCGGATGGTCGATGGATGGGCAGCACCCGGGAAACATGAAGGCCCATATTTATACTTTTTGACGCTAAACTGCGCTAACGCAGTTTAGCGTCAAAAACTTTTGCGCCGTCTAACGCCATTCTGAAGCGCCATGCGGGCGCCGTATTTATGGAATGGCGTTAGACGGCGCAATCAGACCGGCGCTGCCTGGTTTGCGTGGGAAAAAAACACGTAGACCAGACAGCGCCGGCGTAGGGGGAAAATGCGTATGGGCGTCTTAAAATGGGGCAAGTCAGGTTACGTCGAAAAAATCGTCGTAACCCGACTTGCGCCATTCTTTTTCGACGCCCATCCCCCATCAACATGACTCCTATCATTGTAAAGATAGGAGTCATGCCCCCTTGCCCAATGGCCATGCCCAGGGGACTTCTGTCCCCTGGGCATGGTCATTGGGCATAGTGGCATGTAGGGGGGCACAAATCAGGCCCCCCTATGACACAAAAAAAAAAAAAAAAAATACTTACCTGAACTTACCTTAATGTCCATGGGATGGGTCCCTCCGTCCTTGGGTGTCCTCCTGGGGTGGCCAAGGGTGGCAGGGGGGGTCCCTGGGGGCAGGGGAGGGCACTCTGGGCTCATTTTGAGCCCACTTGTCCCTTAACGCCATGCCTGACCCAGGCGTTAAAAAGCGGTGCAAATGCGCCGTTTTTAGCCACGCCCACTCCCGGGCGTCTCTTTTGCCCGGGAGTATAAATACCACGTAAAGGCCTGGGAGTCATTTTTTAAGACGGGAACGCCTCCCTTGCATATCATTAACGCAAGGAAGGGGTTCACGCTAAAAAATGACGCACATTCCGGGAACTTTGGCGCTAGACGCCTCTAACGCCATAGTATAAATATGGCGTTAGTTGGCGTTAGTTTAGCATCGAATTTGCGTCGAAAAAAACGACGCAAATTCGGCGCAAACGGAGTATAAATACGGCCCGAAATGAGCGCCAAACCATACTGGTGCATTGACCACATATGCCGGAGCAGGCAAAAGACTGCAGTGGTCTCACTTTGGGTAGATCAACTCACCCAGTTGGAATACCTCACGGAGGAAGAAATGTTCAAAGTCAATTCATCTCACTCTGAGGACAGTACAACTTAAATGCTGTTACCTATAGTGATACCGCAAACAGCAGATGAACTTGTGTGATGACTTGTGTAATGAAGTTAAGGTGGATTGAGAACAGACATGTTCTGTGAAAGCTTACGGAGGGCTGTATGATATGAGAAGTTTCAGAAAACATGGATTTATTGGATCGTTGCTTATCCAACTGCCGCTATGATCTGCTTCATTGCAAAGATACATGCTTTTGCCAGAGCTGGTCAACCCTCTTTCGTTCAGCTCCTAGATGACACTTGTGCAAATGTGAGCACATATAGGAACAACCCATCTATGAGACCTTTGTTCACTGGTGTGGTTGACTTCAAGTACTTGGGTTGCCCTGGGTTGGGAGTTCAAATTGTTCGGATAGTTGATTCATGTGATGTGTTAATGTATTCTTTTTCAGGGCTGACAAGGTCTCTGTTGAGAACAATCATTATATTGTGGTGGAAGGTGAGATTCCATGGAGGTTCACCCTAACCTTATTGTATAAATGACTGGACTTAAAATTATTACGTGGAATGTTCGGAGTATGAGCACCACGAGGAAGAGGTATACGAATCAGCAATATCTAAGCAGAAGGGGCGTGCAAATAGCACTACTGCTGGAGGCACATATCATGGGCGGGAAGGAAGTTTTCTGCAGAGGAAATTGAGGGGCAAAAGCTTCTGTACCACATATTCAAGGTTTGCCCGAGGGACATTAATTTGGATAAGACCAGGGGTCCCCTTTCACCTCCCGAGTTCAGAAAATGATCCAGAAGGCAGGAGTGTATTCAGAGAAGGTCTCCTACATGGTTAAGCAGTTTTATTGGGTAGCATTTACGCCTCCAATACAGCATAACCTGCCTTTTTTGCCTGCCTTTTTGCAACACTAACAAAATGGGCTTATATTCCGTGGATGCTAGGCGGTGACTTTAATTGTGTGATTGACCCCTGTTTCCTGGCTCCTCAGTGATATCAGCCACAGCACATTTCTCCCAGTGGCTCCAACACTGGCCTTTCCTAGAAAGTTGGAGATCCTTATATCTAATTTCAGTGGACTTTTCCTGCTACTCTCTCCGCACATGATCTGCATGTTTGACTCAATAGGATACTTTGTGATCCAAACTCTCGCTTATTGGCAACAGGTGCGGAATAGCTGGGGAAATCTTTCTCTGACAATAAACAGATGCAGTTACACTTAGAATGGGGCACCCCAAGGCCACAGATCCCCACCTGGAGATTACAACCAGCCCACTTGGAGGATCAGGCATTCCATAAGGTGACCAATGACACTATCACTTTGCTTTTCTGAAACTTGGGGCATGTCCACTTCAAAACTTACAGATTGGGAGGCCATGAAGGTAGTGATTCGAGGACACTGCATACACACAGTATTGGGAGTGAGGGGCACCCTGCACAGAGACCTGACATGAGCCGAGGCATCCCTGAAGGAGTAAGATACAGTGACTAGAGATGACCATACAGCGCATCATTTGAAAAACATACCCAACTGATAGAACAACTGTGATGTACAGACTTCAAAGCATACAAGGCAAAAATGCATGCAGAAGGGGGTAAGGTGGGATGTCTGTTGACTTGGTTACTACATAGCGTAGACCCACCCTCACCCATCACAAGGATTCAGGTGTCTCCACTGGGGGTGGCCAAATGCCAAAGGGATATTCATGTGACATTCACTGACCACTATTGCACACTATATGATCCCTTGGGGTGAATCATCGGGACAATATACGTAGCTTCCTTGAGGCGGTGGAGCTCCCCACTCTAACCACGATGGAACTAGAGGAACTCAATACTCATCTCACAAGACAAGAAATTGGAGGGTCGATATGGAGCATTGCAACTAATAAAACACCAGGGTTGGACGCACTCCCTATCATATTTTACAAGGCATACAAAAACTGTTATAATTGTATCATTATGCGCAGGAGTATGGCTGCCTCCCACTGTCTCTATGGGAGTCCCTGCTGGTTTCCCTTCCCAATCCAGGGAAGGACCCTATGGAGCTTGCATCCTATCGCCCATTATCCATCCTGGGGGCAGATTATAAAATATTAAGTAAGATCCAAGCGGGTTGCTTGTATGAACATATGCCACAACTGGTGCACACAGACCAGTATGGGGTCATACCTGGCAGGTCCACTACTTTGAACATACGTAGGCTCACACATGGGGCTCGTGATGCAGGAAGATGAGCTGGGCTCTGGAATGGCCCCAGGAGCACTGGCCGGTCGGCAACCCTGTACTGCAATGTCGTTGGGCCTCACACATAGAGTTCACGTCGGTAAGATGCACAGTTCACAGGTGCAGGCGGGGCTAAGGGCTCCGCCACAGTAGAGGAAATCTTGTGGAACTTTGGTTCCTGGGAGTCTGGAGAATGCACGCTTATCTCATTGCGGTTCCTAGGCAAACAAAAGGGCACCCACGCCGCTCAGGGCTCCCAGTGCTCACTCTGGCTGGAGTTGCTACTCCCCGGTGCTGGGCCCACAAAGAGGTGCTTCTCCTTGGCACTCAGGAAGCGGAAGCATGAGGGTAACCAGAGCACAATGCAGATAGGTTCACTCATAGGCAAAACAGTGCAACACTCAATCCATTTCACATACCAGCGATGAACAGGCATGCTCACACAACTCGGAGCACTAGTACTGGCCACAGGGAGCAGCGAGCTATAACACGAGTCTTTGATGTACCTGAGACCTCGGGAATTACAGGGGGAAACCCAGCAAGCCCTTGGAGTTACTCAGGCTGGGGGAGAGGTTATAGAGGAAGGTTCAGTCCATCCTTGCTGCCGAGGTAGCAGGCAGCAGCCCAACATAACAGACCACAGTATAAACTGGCAGTCCCTCCTGGCAGCACAGCCATCAGCATGCAGCAGGCCAACACAGCAAACCAAGTGGCAGTCTCTCCTGGCAGTGCAGCTCCTCTTGGTTGCAGAGTCTCCTCAGGACTCCATAGTGAACTGGTCTGGTGGGGTTTAGGTTCCAGTACTTATATCCAAAAAGAACTTTGATGTGGGAGAGCCTTCAAAGGAGTCCTCTGAAGTGCACATTGGTCCCTTTCATCCTAGCTCTGTCTGCCAGGCTATCTGTGGGGGGTAATCAGTCGTTTGTGTGGAGTCAGGACACCACCTATTGAAGTGTGTCAATCCCTCCCCTTCCCTCTTCCAAAGAAGACCCATCCATATGCAGAGGAATGCAAATGCAGTTGGGTGCCCTGTATTTGTGGCTGTCTAGAGGGAATTCTCAAAGTGTAGCTGTCACCCAGCCCAGCCCAGCCCAGATGTGTACTCAGAGACAGGTGTGGATGTATTTTTCTTCCTTCACAGGGATCAAATGCTAAACAAGATCGATGAACCTTTTGACCTACTAAGATATGTGGCGAACCATAAGCAATTACTTCAACACCACCCCAATAATTTAGACACCATGACCAATGTGGCCACGGAAGGAAAACTCCAAACAGGAATCTAGTTCAAAGCTTTATTACAAACACAAACTCAAAATCAAACAGACAATGTGCAAAACCAAATTATAAAGATACATAACACAGAGGGTTGTCCAAGGTTATGAAATAAGTTAAAGTGTACTAACATTAACAAAACTAAGCATTCAAGAAGAATGATACAGAAAGTCAATAGAAATATCTGTCACACAGAAATCACATGATGCTCTGATTGCACAATCATTAGTCAATTCAAATCCAGTTACGTCAATAGTCGTCGGCTGGGCACAAGTCAACCCTACAGCTAACCAAATTAGGGACACACATGTGTGGTGAATAACACACATGGGCAAAATAAAAAATTACAAAAAGGGACTAAAATAATTTGGAAAATGAAATAACTTGGGTTACTAACAATGAAAAAAATAAAATAAGTGTCACATAATGGAAAGTCGAACGTAAAAAGGGCGTTTCAAAGGGCAAGGGCAAATGGCAAAGAGGAGGATACCTGTCCAAGGATTAAAGCATTCATGGAAGCTTTGTCAGCAAAGCATCAGGTCAGCAAGGCATCTGCAAGCATCAGGAGACATCTGGGGAAATCTCTGCATCTGTTTCTGAGCATAGTCTGATCAGTAATGACATATTAATCTACATGAAATATTCCAATTGTTTACCAGAGTCAATTAATGTTACAAAGAAGGGACATCATCCAATCAAACCCTTAGCAACATTCAGGTTGCAATAGACCTGTATTTTCTCAGGTCTGTCCTCTTTCTGTGTGACTCCAATGGGTTTGAAACAAGAGTATGCCATGTTCCTGCAATATATACTTTTTGAAGGACAAATAGCTGATCTTCCATGTTTAAACAAGTAGGACTTTACTCCTTATGGAAAATAGAAATCAAACGAAGGCTTCACAATTCAAGCAAACACAAATGGTGGACGTGGGGTGGCATGGTGAGCAAAAGAATGATGGATTAAACCCAGATCTGTGACTGGGGGTGAGTGTTCGACAGTCCGTCCATCATCCTTTTGTGTTGCTAAAAAGAAAAGACAATTCAGCACGTTTACATGACTGCGAAATGCAACCTCTGCCGGCCTTAGTTATGCTAACTCAAGAAAATAAAAAATGCATTGGAAAAATGCTTGTTAATAAAACACATATTATGCAAGCATTATAAATTCCTCACTATTCCTATTTCATCAGTGTAAGTGATACATTTCATTATAAATTGTAAAAGCTTTGTTATTACAATAAGTACAACAGGGAACTGCATTTTCTCACTTGCACCTATTTTCAAAGTCATTAATCTGTCACTAAACCTTAGAAATGCAGATTCGTTTTAATATTGGCTATTAGTTTACAGTCTAACTTGCACTTTAACATCAACTTTAACCTTATAGCATGTGATTTTCTTATAAAGGCACCAATGTTGAGTTTGAAAGACAAGCAAAGTGCACATTTAAAATTGACCATTTTTGTTTTTTAGTGCCCATCACCGCCAGGATTTGACTGGCAGTGATGGACAGTAAAAAACCTGGCTACATGTCTGCCCATCCTGAATGGGGGTGTGGAAATATAACCATTTCTCTGACAGCCCTTACTCCATTAGGCCATCAGAGAGGTTTGGTAATCAGGAGATGAAGTAGTCAGTTCCATAGCCAAACCTATGGTCTACCCACATTTAAATTGGGCAGGCAGACAATTAGGCTGGAGGTATGTATACTTCATTGTGACAGAGTGTACATACCACCAACATATAAATCAGGCACTGAGTCTTCAGAACCCCAGAGACACCACATTGGTCATCCAGTCCTGCCAGATGGACATGACCCCAGGCAGGGGAAGGCCCTTGGAAAGTGAGGCCGGAGCAGAAGGTGGACGGAAGCACCTGGCACCACAACTGTGGTCCAGACACTAGGAGTACATCATCCCACCCCTTCAAGGCACACCATGTCATACCCCACACACCATGTCTAATGGCAGCAAAGCCTCAAGGTGAAAGTCCACACCACCCAGAGAAGAAGAGGTTGAACCATGGCTCGGACTGAGAAGAAGGTCCTGAAGAGGGAACATGCAATGTGTTGCCAGACATCACACAGCACCTAAGAAGACAAGGAGACTGCGATCTGAGCCCAAACACAATGGCAGAGAACGCCAACATGGCAGGGAAGATGAGCTTACCAGAAGAGAGGTTAGCACACTAATTTCCAATGTACATCTGCGCATAAGAAGTGGGCTACCAGTATATGAGGCTCGCATTTTCCGACATGGCGAGAATGAGCCAAAGAAGTTGTGGACAAGAGAAGACGCTGAAGCCAAAGAAAGATGTGCCAGCCAACTGACGGAACACTCCAGTTCATCAAAGGAGCAACATCACGGAAAACCGCTGACCCAGGAGGACACATGCGGAGTACCCGGAAAGCGAGAACCAAGAAAGAGCTGCCTGGAGGAAGGTGCTGGCATGGCATACAGGACATAGGCTCTATGACCATGATGGCTGCAGTCCAGACAGAGGACTGCAACCACAGGCAATTGAAGGGAATCATAAGGCATAGGAAGTGTGTCGCCTGAAAGGACCTTTCCCCTGGCTGGTATTACAGCTGTTATTTGGGTGTGTTTAGAAATGGGGAAGAGAAAGACTAAAGGACTTGAGCTGGTGATGAAAGTAATGCACAATTCCTTTTTAAATGTGCATAAGTACAGGTAGAGTGAAGAGTCGTGTAATTAAGAAGTTCAGATATTCAGGACCTGCTTTATTGTTTGGTTTTGAGGACCACCCATTTCACTGAGAAGCCAGAGCTGTGACAAAGAAGTGAAAGACTTATTTTCTTTCAGGGAGAAGAGAACAGTTCAAGATTATAAGAAAGCAAACCTCTCAGTTGACTCTTTTTGCGATACCCAATAAAAGATTCTTTGTTCTAAAACCTAACATGGTTGTCCTGTCTTACTAACGCTGTCACAGAGACCTAACAACGGATGCTGGTGGTTAGACTACAGTGACAATTGATGACTACTGAGAGGCAGTGGCGGCTGCCACTGAACAGGGGTGGAGGGGCGGATAGAGAGCAAAGGGTTGGGGTGTATAAAAACATAAATACATTTTAAAAAACAAACAAAAACAGTTATCTTCAAGGGGAGACGTGTTCGTCTCCCCTCTGTCCTCTTCCTTTTCCTGGCTGCATAGGATCCCAGCCAATCACAACACAATTGGTCTGAGCAGACTGCTTTGCCGCTCAGACTGGGAATGGGAGCCTGGGCATGTTCTCTACCCGGCTGTGCTATACAGCTGGGTAGAGAACATGCAAAATACACATAGCCCTCCTCGGGCCCCTCCCCCCTGCCCCGCCCCGCTCTACAACGAAAAATAAAATGAGAATAACATAATGTACGTTATTATCATTTTATTTTTCCTTTTTGGAAAAAACAGTGGGGCAATGCTTTTCCGACTTAGCAGAGGAGCCGCCTCCGCTGAGAGGCCCCGTTGCCCAGTCCTGAAAAAATGTCTACCGCCACACCAAGAATAGAGACACATGAGAAGAAAAGAAGAGAAGGGAATGTGACCTGCTGGTAGAGACTTGGAAACCTGATGACCAACCAAGCTTAGAAGGAGGGAAGATCAGGAGTGGCCAGGAATGAAAAACATGTTCAAGAAGACTGAAGCTGCTGATAGAGCACATCTATCCACCCAAACAAGCCACTAATGTGAAATGAAGATAACCTGGTGACAGCACAGTGGGAGCACTGAGAGTAAGCGACAACCATACACAAAGCTCATCTCTGCCCCAAGCTTCCCAGTGCAACTTTCCTGACACTCTTAGTGGTGGGGCAGTGACCTAGAGCATCCAGGTGAAAGGATACTGATGCTTCTTCAAACTAAAGACGTAGGCACCTGGCCACCATCAGTCCAAGTTGTCAGCGACCCGAGAAGGAATGCCTATGATGTTCAAGGCAAGTTGTCGCCACCTATCATACAGGTTCGCTACTCCATCATCTAACAATCAGTGTGGAGACCAACACCACCGTAACACCAAAGCCCAAGATGTGCTAAAGACACTGATGGCCATTGTAAAATGAGGCTAAAGATCATGACGTCACATCGGAGCGCACATTGGCAGACTCTACAATGACCACCTTGCTGAGATGCTTTCTGCCTATCTTTCTGCACAGAAAGCATGACAAACAGCCATCCCAACAACAGAATTTATAGAACACCCCATCTAAAGAGTGACAGTTCTGATTATTACAAAACAAATTATTTCTGAGTAGCCCTTTGTTAGACCTAGCAACATTGGCGAAGTTTCCCTGAACTTTTTGCCCTATGATCTCCTGTTTTTCGCACTACTTTTTGCTGGCTTTTAGTATTCTGTGCACTTTACCACTGCTGACCAGTGCTAAGGTGCAGGTACTCTGTACTCTAAAACATGGTAACATTGGCTTATCCAGAATTGACATATTTAATTTACTTGTAACTCCCTAGTAAAGTGCACTATGTGTGCCAGACCCTGTAAATTAAATGCTACCAGTTGGCCTGCAACACTGATTGTGCCACCCACTACAGTAGCCTTCAAACATGTCTCAGGCCTGCTACTGCAGAGCCCGTGTGTGCAGTTTTAAACTGCCATTTCAACCTGCATCCTTGCCAGGCCCAAACCTTCCTCTTTATTACATATGTCACCCCTAAAGTAGGCCCTGGTTAGCCCCAGAGACAGTATGTATGTAAAATACTGGACTGTACCTTTAAGTTTTTTCACTATTGCAAGGCCTGTCTTTCTCATGGGTTAATGTTGGGGTTGCCTTAAAACATATTTCAAGTGTAATTCCCAATTGGGATAATATGGAAAAATTGAGTTTAATGTCTTCTGGCTCACAATTTAAAAATCCCAACTCATGCTGAAGTTAGATTTTAAATTGTAAGTCTGAAAATGCCACCTTTAGAAAGTTGACATTTTCTTACTTTAACCATTCTTTGCCTTTCCCTGTGATAGAGGGTACATTTTAGCTTTGTTCCTCATGTCACTAAAGTCAGCAGACTGTGACAAGTTTACATTTATGAGCGCACATGAGAGAAAAACTAACGTAGAAAGCTGCACTGACACGCACTTTAAATGTGCACTTTGCGTTTCTTTCAAACTCGCTCCACCATGGGAGATAACTCCTACGGCTAGGGGAGCTTTCCTTTTTTGTTTTCTAAAACAAAATCCAGTTTTGGGATTTTCTTCTTGAAAATGAAAAAAGACTACTCTTTGGTGCAGAGTTTCATCATGCTGACACAGCCTTGCACCAAACAGTTTGCATTGACTTTAACCACCATGACAGTGGATCCTGCCAATACCTATGTACAACTTTTCCAGTATATAGTGTAACTAAAATTCTGCATTTGCAAGGCTGCTTTATGTAATATTCAGTGAGTCATTAAGCAGGTTATTTTGAATAGGCATCTGACTTCAATGCGGAAGATGCTGGGGACTAGCTAAATCAGCTTCCGACCTAACCATATCAATCCTGCATCAACCTTCTGTGTAGGGGCTGAAAGAGAGTTTCAAACCCGGAAGGACAACCCCCCCAGCAGCACCTGTCTGTCACCCTGATTGCAAGAGGAGGCCTACACTGAGGAGACACCGATGCCAGCCTGGCAGGCAAGTATGACAGGGACCAGAGGACAGGGAGACCGGAGTTGCCTACACTTTACATGCAATAGACCTGATTTAGACAGGAAACTCCTGATTTTGAAGGCAAGAAATAGCTTAATTTTCATCTATTACCAGCTGAAATTGGATCTGCTTCAATAGAAGTCAGTGGGGGAATATATTTGCCTGATTTTGGGGGTCATTATAACATTGGCGGTAAAAGCCGCTTAACGCCGTGCAGAAGACCGCCAACAAACCACGGCGGCATCGGAATTCCGCCACGGTCATTATGACACACTGCTCGGAATCCACCAAAATTGAGACACCCACACAAGTCTGCCACACCAAAGGTCAGTGATAAACTGTCAAAAACAAAACCTCCACCGTCACGCCAACAGTAATACGCCCACACTATCACGACTCACGAATCCACGCGGCAGTCTTTCTACTGTGGTATTCCATTGGCGGTACACACTGCCGCGCTCAAAATACACACACTCTTACAAAACACAACCACATTGGACAATTCCAAATACACACACCTGATACACATACACACACCACTCCCACACACCCAATACAATATAAAACACACACCCACATCACCCACAAACCCCTACTACCAAGAATTCTGAAAGAAGGCCAGAGAGAGACACCACAATCTACAAACAAGCATCCACAGGCACTCAATACCATCACTCACACAACATCCACCCACCTCACACAACACACCACTAAATATCACCCCACACATCACAACACACACCACCGCACACATCACCCACACCACCCCATGGCACGGCAAAGACACCCCAGATTCTCTGAGGAGGAGCTCAGGGTCGTGGTGGAGGAAATCATCCGGGTAGAGCCACAGCTATTCGGCTCTCAGGTGCAGCACACCTCTGTAGCTAGGAAGATGGAGCTATGGCGAAGAATCGTGGACAGGGTCAATGCAGTGGGACAACTCCCAAGAAATAGGGATGACATCAGGAAGAGGTGGAACGACCTACGGGGGAAGGTGCGTTCTGTGGTCTCAAGACACCACATTGCGGTTCAGAGGACTTGCGGCGGACCCCCACCTCCTCCCCCACAACTAACAACATGGGACGAGCAATTCTTGGCTATTCTGCATCCTGAGGGCCTTGCAGGAGTAGCTCGAGGAATGGACTCAGGGAAGTCAAATCGTAACTATTACATCCCCCACCCTACCTGCAAGCTATCACATACCCCCACCCTCGCCCTCACTCCCATCACTCCAACTCCTCACAAATGTCCCAATATCACAAACCACACATCCCAATACCAAGCCCTGCATGCAACACCAAAGCATGGACACCCATCACCAAAGCATGGCCACTGCACATACCCATACACCCTCCCAAACCATCATCACACAAGGTCCCACACAGTAATGCCAGCACTGGGGTACACGGTCACCCACCCATTGCACACCATGGCATGCACAGATGCAATAATCATTCTTTTACACCCCTGCAGGACTCCTACCCAACATCACTGGACAGGAGGATCCAGAAATGTCCACACCACCAACAGAAGAGGCCCACAGTGATGACAGCAGCTCTGTCCAACTGGATCTAGACGACCAGCCCGGCCCATCTGGGACCTCGGGACAGTCGGTTCCCCTCACACAGTCACAGGCCACTACATAGCTTCCCCCCTCTGGAAACACCAGCACAGCAACCACCCAGCGGGCCCATACCTCTGTCCCCAGGACACGTCAATCAGCAGTGTGTCCACCACTACAGGGAACCCAGGTTAACCCACCACCCCAACAACAACAGGGACCTGGGGGCAGTGACAGTGGGCACATGGTTCAGGGGACAGAGGCACAGGGAAACAGGGGAACTGGGAGGTCTGTTGTGCAACAGGGGGAGGACAGGTCCAGGAAACCCACTGTCCACGAGGCCCTCTCCAACATCATGGGAGCCTACCATCATTCCCAGGAGACGATGGCAACGGTTCTGGCCAAGGTTCAGGAGACCCAGCGGCTGCAGGAGGAACAGTATTTGGGCTTCAGGGAGGAACTCAGATCCATCAATTCCACCCTGGGCACCATCGTAGGGGTGCTGAAGGCAGTCCTAACCACCAGTAGGGACACTGTGGCACAACAAGGGCCCCCTGACACTAGCCTGGACGATGAACTGCCCACCACCTCCGCCTGTGCTAGTGGACAGGAGGCACCGCCACAGGACCACCACACCAGCACCCCACCCCCTGCAGATGGAGAACCATCCCACAAACGGTCCCTGAGATCCAGGACAAAGACAGAAAACGATGCCAAGACCCCTGCCAAGAAATGAGACCACCCTGATTGTCATCCTTTTGTCCCACCTTGTCACCCTGTCCATCCTCAAACTGTCCCAGCCCCACTTCCTATGCCCCTCTGGACAATGCACCTGTGAGACTAATAGCTTGGACTCTACCATGGACATTCCTCCGCCATCACCCCTCAGCATTTAACAACCCCCTCCAATATTGAGCACTTAAATAAACACCCTTAAAGCACAAAACAATCTGGAGTCTGTCTTTGATTTCGAATTAGTGTATTAGCAATTACAGTGACAAAATGCTCTTTCAATGTCAATGTCAACATACCTATGTCACACAGCTCTAGTCCATGAGGAAACAAAGCAGATGTCACACAGTGGGACTCACATCTGTGAAATCCTAAGAGAAAGTGAAAACTCAGTGACCACACACTGGGTTAAAAGGAGAGGTAGTAGTGTTAAAGTACATGTAGTAGGCAGGTTTGTCTTCTTATCCGTGTCTCACTGGAAGTATTGCAGGATCGCAGAGTTCCTGTTGTCGATGTCCTCTTCTTCTGCTTCCTCGTCTTCACTGTCCACAGGCTCCACAGCTGCCACAACACCTCCATCTAGACCATCCTCCTACAGAAAAGCCACCTGTCATCGCAAAGCCAAGTTGTGAAGCATACAGCAGGCCACAATGATCTGGCACACCTTCTTTGGTGAGTAGAATAGGGAACCACCTGTCATATAGAGGCACCGGAACCTGGCCTTCAGGAGGCCGAAGGTCCGCTCTATAACCCTCCCAGTTCACCCATGGGCCTCATTGTAGCGTTCCTCTGCCCTTGTCCTGGGATTCCTCACTGGGGTCAGTAGCCATGACAGGTTGGGGTAACCAGAGTCACCTGCAAATGGTGAGGGACAACTGTTAGACACACACTAACACTTAGGGACATCCCCAGACCCAGACAACTATTCACACTGATTTGGTTCCTGGTGCTCACCTAGTAGCCACACATGGTGCCTCTGTAGTTGTCCCATCACATAATGGATGCTGCTATTCCGCAGGATGTAAACGTCATGCACTGAGCCAGGGAATTTGGCATTAACATGGGAGATGTACTGGTCTGTCAAACACACCATCCGCACATTCATCGAATGGTAACTCTTCCGGTTTCTGTACACCTGTTTACTCCTGCAGGGGGGACCAAGGCCACATGTGTCCCATCAATGGCACCTATGATGTTGGGGATATGTCCAAGGGCATAGAAGTCACCTTTCACTGTTGGCAAATCCTCCACCTGAGGGAAAACGATGTAGCTCCGCATGTGTTTCAGCAGGGCAGACAACACTCAGGACAGCACGTTGGAAAACATAGGCTGGGACATCCCTGATGCTATGGCCACTGTTGTTTGAAATGACCCACTTGCAAGGAAATGGAGTACTGACAGCACCTGCACTTGAGGGGGGATTCCTGTGGGATGCCAGATAGCTGACATCAGGTCTGGCTCCAACTGGGCACACAGTTCCAGGATTGTGGCACGATCAAGCCTGTATGTGATGATTACATGTCTTTCCTCCATTGTCGACAGGTCCACCAGCAGTCTGTACACCGGAGGATGCCGCCATCTCCTCACATGTCCCAGCGGACGGTGCCTATGGAGGACAACAGTGAGCACAGAGTCAACCAACTCAGAGGTACGTAAACACAGCTTACTCAGAAAACTTTTCATAACCCAAAATTTGCCTGTATGAGTGTTGAGCCATGGCCTAAGTATGTGTGATGCAGTTAAAAATAAAGCCATGTGGCCCCCTGAAGTGGCGGCTGCCTGACCTGTAAAGTGGGACAATGGGATATGAGGTAACTGTGCTGGCGTTGTACATCGCCGCTGTAGGCGGTCGAAGACCGCGGCGCAATTCTGCATTGGTTAACATTGGACCCTATGGGTCCCAGGAGCCAATGACGATGTACGGCGGCGGTGACGATACGCACCGCCGCGGACTTGACCGCCATTTTCTATCAGTTCAATCACTCAATACATGATCTTCGACATGAGAGGACCTACACTGCAAGTGCTGCTGTGACCTCAGTCTGGAAGAGACAATGGCTCGTGCGTCTGGGGAAAGGGCCCCTGCCTTCAGAACGGAGGAGTTGGAGAAACTCGTGGAAGGGGTCCTCCCCCAGTACACGCTAGTCTACGTTCCTCCAGACAAACAGGTAAGTACAATGTGAGCATGCTGTATGGGCAATGCCTGTTTGGAGTGGGGTGGATGAAAGATAGGGGGGGAGAATGAGACGCGCATGAAACGATGGTGAGTGCATGTGCCACATGGCAAGGGTAGGGATGCGGGCCAATGACTGTGACGGTGCAGTTGGTAATAACTTTTCTTTTTCCCCTGTACAATTCGTGTAGGTCAGCGCCCACCAGAAGAAGGATGTTTGGCGTGCCATCGCCAAGGACGTCCGGACCCTGGGGGTCTACCACAGACGGAGCACCCACTGCAGTAAAAGAGGGAGAACATTCGCCGCTGGAGCAAGAAGATGGCGGAGGCCCAGCTGGGGATGGCCTCCCAACGTGACCCCCCCTGATGTTCAGGATCCTGGCAGTGGTGTATCCGGAGTTGGATGGGCGCTTGAGGGCATCACAGCAGCAACAAGGGGGTGAGTACACTCTCATTCTGCTGATTCAGCACGCAGTGGAGGTGTCTGGGTGGGGGAGGTGGGCTGTGGGTTCCCCTACGCCAGAGCTAGTGTGCTAGTTAAGTCCCCTTTTTCAGGCCGACCCTGTGGCACCCCACCTGGGTACAGTGCCAACTACACCTAGTCAGGCTCCTGTGACATCCATGTGTGCAGATATCGGCCATAGCCTTGTAGGCCATGTCCCAGAGATTGAATAGTGGACCCCAAGTGTGCGGCGTAGTGCAGGGGGCTTCTGTGTCTGTCATGTCCGCCAACGGTAGCGGTAATGCATGCACTCAACATGTTTTTCTTCTGTCTCCCCCCCTTTTTGTGGTCTCCCTGTACTTGTGTGCATTAGCATCATCAGGAGGAAGAGCAGTAGCACAGGAGCAGGAGGGAGCTGCATTCCACAAGGCCCTGGAGGGCGAGACTACGGACTCCGATTTCACCAGTGGGACAGAGGGCGAGGGGAGCTCCACCGCGGGGACAGGAGCTGACACCAGTGATACAGACTCGTCCTCTGATGGGAGCTCCCTTTCGGTGGCGGGCCCATCTGTGCCCCCGCATCTGCAGGTACAGCCGCCACCACACCCTCCAGCAACGCCCTCCCAGCAGCCCCTCAGCCTTTGCCCCATGCTCGCTCACCCAGGAGGGTGGGCATCACCTTCACCTCAGGCACCTCAGGCCCTGCCCCTGTCACCCCTGCTGCCCTCAGTGAGGAGACCGTTGACCTCCTCAGGTCCCTCACTGTTGGGCAGTCTACCATTTTGAATGCCATCCAGGGTGTAGAGAGGCAGCTGCAACAAACCAATGCATTCCTGGAGGGCATTCATTCTAGTCAGGCAGCCCTTCAGCCAGCTTTTCAGACTCTGGCCTCAGCACTGATTGCAGCCATTGTCCCTGTCTCTAGCCTCCCCCCTCCAACTTCCTCCACCCAGACCCACACCCCTGTTCCTCAGCCTATCCCAAGCACACCATCAGACCAGCATGCACACACCTCAACACACAAAGGAAGCTCTGGCAAACATAAGCACCTCACATCCCACAGGCGCTCACGCAAGCATCACACACATGCAGACAGACCAACATCCACTGACTCCACTGTGTCCCCCTCCTCCTCGTCTCACTCATCCCTCCCAGTCTCGTCTCCACTCACACCTGCATGCACTACATCTTCAGCCACTACGTCCATCACCAGCACACCCACCACCACACCCCACTCACGTGCAGTCACCACCCCCACTACCATTCACACATCCCCTGTGTCCTCTCCCAATGTGTCTGTGAGCCCACCTCCCAAGGTACACAAACGCAGCCACACACCCACCAACAGCCATCCACCTCACGACAGCCTCCAGCCCATGTACCTTCACCCAAAGTCAGCAAACGTACACCTCCTACGACCACTACCTCTTTCTCCTATCCCAAATCCTCTCCATCTACCCATCCCAGTGTTCCTAAGAAACTTTTCCTGGCCAGCTTTGACCTCTTTTCCTCACCTCCCCCACCCCGTCCGTCTCCTAGAGCCCGACTCCCCAGGTCCCAACCTAGCACCTCAGCCACAACATTGGCGGGACCAGTGGTGCCAGTAGCCACCGGATTATGGAGTGCACCAGGCAGCAGGGCAGGCAGTTTGGCAAGGAGCCAAAGCACGGACAGTCCCCCACCTGTCAAGCATCAAAAGTTGGCCAGTGCCCGGCAGGAGAGGGGGAAGATACCAGCCACCAAAGCAGCTCCCAGGGGTACAGGTGGGAGTGTGGAGTCAGCTGCGACACCTTCCAAGGTGGGGAATGGGCACAAGAAAACCGGCAAGTCTGGAAAGAGCAGCACGCCGGAGAAGACCGCCATCAGCCCCGCTGCCAAGGAGCCGACCGCCAGCAGCCCCACTGCCCCAGACAGGACTGCCATCAGCCCCGCTGCCAAGGAGCCAGCCAGCAGCAACCCCGCTGCCCAAGACAGGACCGCCAGCAGCAGCCCCGCTGCCCAAGACAGGACCGCCAGCAGCAGCCCCACTGCCAAGGACCCCGCCAGCAGCAGCCCCACTTCCCAAGACAGGACCGCCAGCAGCAGCCCCGCTGCCAAGGAGCTGGCCAGTAGCAGCCCCGCTGCCCAAGACAGGACCGTCAGCAGCTGAACTGCTGCTGAAGACACCGCTGCCAAGGACAGCGCCCCCACAAGCACCGCTGCCAAGGACAGCGCCGCCACAAGCACCGCTGCCAAAGACACCGCTGCCACGAGCACCAGTGCCAAGGACACCACCGCCACAAGCACCGCTGCCAAAAACACCGCCGCCACAAACACCGCTGCCAAAGACACCGCCGCCACAAGCACCGCAGCCAAGGACACCGCCGCCACAAGCACCGCAGGCCCATGAGCACCAAAAGCTCTGATGCTACTGAGGCCACCACAAGCAGGATGAAGCGCTCTGGGCACAAGGCCCCCTCCAGAACCAGTGGATAAAGACATCCACTACCTCAGTCCTTGGCAGGATGAAGCACTCTGGGCACAAAGCCCCCTCCAGAACCAGTGGAGAGATACATCCACTACCTGAGTCGTTGGCAGGATGAAGCACTCTGGGCACAAAGCCCCCTCCAGAACCAGTGGAGAGATACATCCACTATCTCAGTCCTTGGCAGGATGAAGCACTCTGGGCACAAGGCCCCCTCCAGAACCAGTGGAGATTGACATCCACTTGAGAGACGGTGGCTTTGCACTCCCCAGGATTGCACAGTGGGCAAACCACCCACTGTAGAGACCTGAGAGACTGTGGCTTTGCACTCCCCAGGATTGAACAGTGGGCAAACCACCCACTGTAGAGACTTGAGAAACTGTGGCTTTGCGCTCCCCAGGATTGAACAGTGGGCAACCCACCCACTGTAGAGACTTGAGAGACTGTGGCTTTTCACTCCCCAGGATTGAACAGTGGGCAAACCACCCACTGTAGAGACTTGAGAGACTGTGGCTTTGCACTCCCTAGGATTGAACAGTGGGCATGGGGCCCCCTTGTGGATTTGGCATTGTGCACTCAACCGGCTGAGGTGCCCAAATTTTCCCTTCCCCCTAAGGTGCCTGTTTTATTTCCATCTGATGCCCCTGCAGTGTTCTCTCCATCTTGTTCGGGTATCTTGTGTGGGCCTCGCCCATGCATTTTGGGCCCAGTGGTCCACGGACTTTAATGGTGGAATACCTTGGACTAATATTATTGGTGTATATATTTGTAAATAGTGCATATATATTTTTTGATTACTGAATTTTAATATATTACAATCGTTCACCTCATTTCCTTTTGTCTTTGAATTCTTCTGGGGGTGGGGGGGTGTAACTGTATTGTATAATGCTGTATTAGTGGTTAGTGTGTGTGTTGTCGTGGGTGAGGGTGGGGGTCTTGCGTGTTGCGTGTGTGTCACTGTTTTTTCCCTCCATCCTCCCCTGTGTCGTAGGTGCAGTACTCACCGTGGTCTTCGCCGCTGGCGTTCGTTCTCCTGGTAGAGGAGCAAGAAGATAAAGGCTGGAAAAATGTGGAGCTCTGGTTCCATGGTGTCCTGGTTCCTCGTGGGGTGTGCAGAGGTGAGCGTTTTCCCTTCGAAGTCCTGTTTCCGCTATGTTTTTGGTTGCGGTGAATCCGCCCCAGAAAAGGTGGCGGATTGGTAGGTTGTAATTCTGTGGGTGGTACATTGTCCTCCGCCTGTCTGTTGGCGGTGACCGCTGCTGTGTTTGTTTGTACCGCCGTGGCGGTCGGAGTGTTAAAGTGGCTGTCTATGTTGGCGGTTTCTGACACAGTCGTAATTCCATTTGTTTTACCGCCGGCCTGTTGGCGGTCTTACCGCCTCTTTAACACCGACCACCTATATTTTTTAAATCTCCCAATATCCTATTCTAAAATGTTGGGATGTATGCTTGACGACCTTGCCTCAGTCGCATAGGTCACGCAAGAGCTGTGGTGTGACACGGGCCAGGAGACACTGCCTTGACTCTACGTGACTCTATACAGAGTGGGCATTCTAAAAGGATGTGGCAAGAGGCAACAAAGGGATTTAATGGTGAGGCCTGGGCTCGAGCACCCATCCCCCTGCCATTCATTCCCCTGGAAAACCATGAGTCGGCCCAGCCGGGCATGGGGGAGAAGAGGTGACTTCAATGCAAATCCTTCTCCTTGAAGGATCACAACTGGTCAAGGTACAGTTTTTGATAAAAAAAGAAATCTCATGTTTTTTGCAGCTATGTACAATATTGATAGTGATACTAAAATTAGAGAGCTTTAAACCAGGAATCAATTGAAGTGTTAGAGTATGTAAGGAGGGAAAGGAAATTTAAGCAAGCGTGACATGCAAGCAAGTATTCTGTTCAGGTCAGATAAATGCTGAGGGCCCAATTTACAAAGGTATACTTAGACTTCAGTCTAAGTTTACTACTTTTACGTTTTCACAAAGGTAAAGTTACGAGTAGTAACTACCGTATGGAGCCTTTGCACTCATGTTGGGTCTCCGCATGGGGGGGAGGCTTCGTACTTGGGGAAGAAGCTCTAATTCCAAGGTCACATTTAAACTATATAGGATTGTCATCAGCGTGTTGATGATAGGAGCCATGAAAGAATTCAGAAAGTGTTTCAGTGTAGAGGTCGAATAGATTAATGACATGGAGCGAAATGGAAAGTTTAACCCCTTCCCCGCCATGGACGTAATGGTTACGTCCATGGCAGCGCCCGTGTGGCGCCATGGACGTATCGCTCCCCCCGAGGGCCGCCCCCCCACCCCCCAGGTCAGGGCTGAAAGGGGAATCCCTTCCCCTTCAACCCCCGAACCCCCCCCCACACCCCCTGTGACGTCAGCGCGCGAGTGCGCGCTGACAATCACTGAGCCTCCCCCACGCGATCGAAAGAGAAATGCTCAGCATTTCTCTTTCGATCACGTGGGGGAGGCCAAGAGAGGCTTCAAAGGGAAGGAAATGTATTTCCTTCCCTTTGAAGTCTCTCCCAGGATTGCTTGCAATCCGGCTTTTGAAACCCCACTAGACACCAGGGATGTTTTTTTTTTTTTTTTAAAGTGACATAAGGGAGCGACACCTTGGGCAGGGATCGCTCCCAGGGGGTCATTTTTTTTTAAGGCCTTTTCTGCCCCCCCGGGGGCAGATCGGCCTATTATTAGGCCGATCTGCCCCCAGGGGGGGCAGAAACCTTAAGACACCAGGGATAATTTTTTTCTTTTTGTTTTTTTTTTGGTTTTCTTTTGTGTTTTAGGTGTGGGGAGCGACCCCTTAGGCAAGGGTCGCTCCCATAAGGCGGCAAATTATATTTAGGCCATTTCTGTCCCCCTTGGTGGCAGATCGGCCTATTTTTATGAGGCCAATCTGCCCCCAAGGGGGGTAGAAACCAATAGACACCAGGGAGTTTTTTTTTTTTTTTTTTTTTCACGTAAGGGGAGCGACCCCTTAGGCAAGGGTCATTCCCCTTGGGGGCAAATTTATTTTAGGCCATTTCTGCCCCCCCGGTTATTAGGCCGATCAGCCCCCAAGGGGGGCAGAAACCACTAGGCACCGGGGATTTTTGTTGTTGTTGTTGTTTTACAGATTGGGAGCGTCCCCTTAAGCAAGGGTCGCTCCCCTGGAGGGGCAAATTGTATTTAGGCCATTTCTGCCTGCTTTGGGGGCAGATCGGCCGATTATAGGTCAATCTGCCCCCAGGGGGCAGAAACCACTAGGCACCAGGGATCTTTTTTTTGCGACGTCACGCAAGGGGAGCAACCTTGTACGCAAGGGTCGCTCCACGGGGGGGGATTTATTTTAGACCAGTTCTGTTCATGTTATTAGGCCGATTTGCCCCCAGGAGGGGCAGAAATATCAAGGCGCCAGGGCAAATTTTTGATTGTGGTATTTTTTGTTTGTTTTTTTAGAGATGGGGAGCGACCCACTAGGCAAGGGTCGCTCCCCTGGGGGGCAAATTGTATTTAGACCATTTCTGCCCCCCTTGGGGGCAGATTGGCCGATTTTAGGTCAATCTGCCCCCAAGGTGGCAGAAACCACTAGGCACTGGGGATTTTTTTTTGGCGCCAATGTCACGCAGGGGGAGCGACCCCGTAGGCAAGGGTCGCTCCCAGGGGGCGTTGGGGGAGTGAGATGGGGGAAATTTATTTTAGGCCATTTCTGCCCTCCCTGGGGGCAGATCGGCCTATTGTTATTAGGCCGATCTGCCCCCAGAGGGGGCAGAAACCTCTAGGTGCCAGGGCAAATTTTATTTTGTGTTTTTTTTTGTTTGTTTGTTTTTTTAGAGATGGGGAGCGACCCATTAGGCAAGGGTCGCTCCCATGGGGGGCAAATTGTATTTAGACCATTTCTGCCCCCCTTGGGGGCAGATTGGCCGATTTTAGGTCAATCTGCCCCCAAGGGGGCAGAAACCACTAGGCACTGGGGATTTCTTTTTTGGCGCCAATGTCACGCAGGGGGAGCGACCCCGTAGGCAAGGGTCGCTCCCGGGCGGGGGTTGGAGGGCAAATTTATTTTAGGCCATTTCTGTCCCCCCGGGGTCAGATCGGCCTATTGTTATTAGGCAGATCTGCCCCCAGGGGGGGCAGAAACCTCTAGGCGCCAGGGCAAATTTTTATTTTGTGTTTTTTTTTTTTTTTTTTAAGAGATGGGGAGAGATCCATTAGGCAAGGGTCGCTCCCCTGGGGGGCAAATTGTATTTAGACCATTTCTGCCCCACTTGGGGGCAGATTGGCCGATTTTAGGTCAATCTGCCCCCAAGGGGGCAGAGACCACTTGGCACCGGGGATTTTTTTTTTTGCGTCAATGTCACGCAGGGTGAGTGACCCCGTAGGCAAGAGTTGCTCCCGGGGGGGGGTTGTGGGGGCAAATTTATTTTAGGCCATTTCTGCCCCCCCGGGGCCAGATCGGCCTATTGTTATTAGGCCGATCTGCCCCCAGGGGGGGCAGAAACCTCTAGGCGCCAGGGCAATTTTTTTTGTGTTTTTTGTTTGTTTGTTTTTTTAGAGATGGGGAGCAACCCATTAGGCAAGGGTCGCTCCCCTGGGGGGCAAATTGTATTTAGACCATTTCTGCCCCCCTTGGGGGCAGATTGGTCAATTTTAGGCCAATCTGCCTCCAAGGGGGCAGAAACCACTAGGCACCGGGGATTTTTTTTTTGGTGCCAATGTCACGCAGGGGGAGCGATTCCGTAGGCAAGGGTCACTCCCGGGCAGGGGTTGGGGGGACAAATTTATATTAGGCCATTTCTGCCCCCCCGGGGGCAGATCGGCCTATTGTTATTAGGCCGATCTGCCCCCAGGGGGGGCAGAAACCTCTAAGCGCCAGGGCAATTTTTTTGTGTGTTTTTTTTTTGTTTTTTGTTTTTTTAGAGATGGGGAGCGACCCATTAGGCAAGGGTCGCTCCCCTGGGGGGCAAATTGTATTTAGACCATTGGCCGATTTTAGGTCAATCTGCCTCAAAGGGGGCAGAAACCACTAGGCACCAGGGATTTTTTTTGGGCGCCAATGTCACGCAGGGGGAGCGACCCCGTAGGCAAGGGTCGCTCCCGGGCGGGGGTTGGAGGGCAAATTTATTTTAGGCCATTTCTGCCCCCCCGGGGCCAGATCGGCCTATTGTTATTAGGCTGATCTGCCCCCAGGGTGGGCAGAAACCTCTAGGCGCCAGGGCAAATTTTTATTTTGTGTTTTTTATTTTTTATTTTTTTTAAGAGATGGGGAGAGATCCATTAGGCAAGGGTCGCTCCCCTGGGGGGCAAAATGTATTTAGACCATTTCTGCCTCCCTTGGGGGCAGATTGGCCGATTTTAGGTCAATCTGCCCCCAAGGGGGCAGAGACCACTTGGCACCGGGGATTTTTTTTGGGCGTCAATGTCACGCAGGGGGAGTGACCCCGTAGGCAAGGGTTGCTCCCGGGGGGGGGATGTGGGGGCAAATTTATTTTGCCCCATTTCTGCCCCCCCGGGGCCAGATCGGCCTATTGTTATTAGGCGATCTGCCCCCAGGGGGGGCAGAAACCTCTAGGCGCCAGGGCAATTTCTTTTGTGTTTTTTTTGTGTTTGTTTTTTTAGAGATGGGGAGCAACCCATTAGGCAAGGGTCGCTCCCCTGGGGGGCAAATTGTATTTAGACCATTTCTGCCCCCCTTGGGGGCAGATTGGTCAATTTTAGGCCAATCTGCCTCCAAGGGGGCAGAAACCACTAGGCACCGGGGATTTTTTTTGTTGGCGCAAATGTCACGCAGGTGCAGCGACTCCGTAGGCAAGGGTCACTCCTGGGCAGGGGTTGGGGGGGGAAATTTATATTAGGCCATTTCTGCCCCCCGGGGGCAGATTGGCCTATTGTTATTAGGCCGATCTGCCCCCAGGGGGGGCAGAAACCTCTGGGCGCCAGGGCAATTTTTTTTTGTGTTTTTTTTTTTTGTTTGTTTTTTTAGAGATGGGGAGCGACCCATTAGGCAAGGGTCGCTCCCCTGGGGGGCAAATTCTATTTAGACCATTTCTGCCCCCCTTGGGGGAAGATTGGTTAATTTTAGGCCAATCTACCTCTAAGGGGGCAGAAACCACTAGGCACCGGAGATTTTTTTTTTGGCGCCAATGTCACGCAGGTGCAGCGACTCCGTAGGCAAGGGTCACTCCCGGGCAGGGGTTGGGGGGGGCAAATTTATATTAGGCCATTTCTGCCCCCCCGGGGGCAGATCGGCCTATTGTTATTAGGCCGATCTGCCCCCAGGGGGGGGGCAGAAACCTCTAGGCGCCAGGGCAAATTTTTTTTTGTTTTTTTTTTTGTTTGTTTGTTTTTTTAGAGATGGGGAGGGACCCATTAGGCAAGGGTCGCTCCCCTGGGGGGCAAATTGTATTTTATTTTAGGCCATTACTGCCCCCCCGGGGCCAGATCGGCCTATTGTTATTAGGCCGATCTGCCCCCAGGGGGGGCAGAAACCTCTAGGCGCCAGGTCAATTTCTTTTGTGTTTTTTTTTGTTTGTTTTTTTAGAGATGGGGAGCGACCCATTAGGCAAGGGTCGCTCCCCTGGGGGGCAAATTGTATTTTATTTTAGGCCATTTCTGCCCCCCGGGGGCAGATCGGCCTATTGTTATTAGGCGGATCTGCCCCCAGGGGGGGCAGAAACCTCTAGGCGCCAGGGCAATTTTTTTTGTGTTTGTTTTTTTAGAGATGGGGAGCAACCCATTAGGCAAGGGTCGCTCCCCTGGGGGGCAAATTCTATTTAGACCATTTCTGCCCCCCTTGGGGGAAGATTGGTTAATTTTAGGCCAATCTGCCTCCAAGGGGGCAGAAACCACTAGGCACCGGGGATTTTTTTTGTTGGCGCAAATGTCACGCAGGTGCAGCGACTCCGTAGGCAAGGGTCACTCCTGGGCAGGGGTTGGGGGGGGAAATTTATATTAGGCCATTTCTGCCCCCCGGGGGCAGATTGGCCTATTGTTATTAGGCCGATCTGCCCCCAGGGGGGGCAGAAACCTCTGGGCGCCAGGGCAATTTTTTTTTGTGTTTTTTTTTTTTGTTTGTGTTTTTAGAGATGGGGAGCGACCCATTAGGCAAGGGTCGCTCCCCTGGGGGGCAAATTCTATTTAGACCATTTCTGCCCCCCTTGGGGGAAGATTGGTTAATTTTAGGCCAATCTACCTCTAAGGGGGCAGAAACCACTAGGCACCGGGGATTTTTTTTTTGGCGCCAATGTCACGCAGGTGCAGCGACTCCGTAGGCAAGGGTCACTCCTGGGCAGGGGTTGGGGGGGCAAATTTATATTAGGCCATTTCTGCCCCCCCGGGGGCAGATCGGCCTATTGTTATTAGGCCGATCTGCCCCCAGGGGGGGCAGAAACCTCTAGGCGCCAGGGCAATTTTTTTTTGTGTTTTTTTTTTTGTTTGTTTTTTTAGAGATGGGGAGCGACCCATTAGGCAAGGGTCGCTCCCCTGGGGGGCAAATTCTATTTAGACCATTTCTGCCCCCCTTGGGGGAAGATTGGTTAATTTTAGGCCAATCTACCTCTAAGGGGGCAGAAACCACTAGGCACCGGAGATTTTTTTTTTGGCGCCAATGTCACGCAGGTGCAGCGACTCCGTAGGCAAGGGTCACTCCCGGGCAGGGGTTGGGGGGGGCAAATTTATATTAGGCCATTTCTGCCCCCCCGGGGCCAGATCGGCCTATTGTTATTAGGCCGATCTGCCCCCAGGGGGGGGGCAGAAACCTCTAGGCGCCAGGGCAAATTTTATTTTGCGTTTTTTTTTTGTTTGTTTGTTTTTTTAGAGATGGGGAGGGACCCATTAGGCAAGGGTCGCTCCCCTGGGGGGCAAATTGTATTTTATTTTAGGCCATTTCTGCCCCCCCGGGGCCAGATCGGCCTATTGTTATTAGGCCGATCTGCCCCCAGGGGGGGCAGAAACCTCTAGGCGCCAGGTCAATTTCTTTTGTGTTTTTTTTTGTTTTTTTTTTTAGAGATGGGGAGCGACCCATTAGGCAAGGGTCGCTCCCCTGGGGGGCAAATTGTATTTTATTTTAGGCCATTTCTGCCCCCCGGGGGCAGATCGGCCTATTGTTATTAGGCGGATCTGCCCCCAGGGGGGGCAGAAACCTCTAGGCGCCAGGGCAATTTTTTTTGTGTTTGTTTTTTTAGAGATGGGGAGCAACCCATTAGGCAAGGGTCGCTCCCCTGGGGGGCAAATTCTATTTAGACCATTTCTGCCCCCCTTGGGGGAAGATTGGTTAATTTTAGGCCAATCTGCCTCCAAGGGGGCAGAAACCACTAGGCACCGGGGATTTTTTTTGTTGGCGCAAATGTCACGCAGGTGCAGCGACTCCGTAGGCAAGGGTCACTCCTGGGCAGGGGTTGGGGGGGGAAATTTATATTAGGCCATTTCTGCCCCCCGGGGGCAGATTGGCCTATTGTTATTAGGCCGATCTGCCCCCAGGGGGGGCAGAAACCTCTGGGCGCCAGGGCAATTTTTTTTTGTGTTTTTTTTTTTTGTTTGTTTTTTTAGAGATGGGGAGCGACCCATTAGGCAAGGGTCGCTCCCCTGGGGGGCAAATTGTATTTAGACCATTTCTGCCCCCCTTGGGGGAAGATTGGTTAATTTTAGGCCAATCTACCTCTAAGGGGGCAGAAACCACTAGGCACCGGGGATTTTTTTTTTGGCGCCAATGTCACGCAGGTGCAGCGACTCCGTAGGCAAGGGTCACTCCTGGGCAGGGGTTGGGGGGGCAAATTTATATTAGGCCATTTCTGCCCCCCCGGGGGCAGATCGGCCTATTGTTATTAGGCCGATCTGCCCCCAGGGGGGGGGCAGAAACCTCTAGGCGCCAGGGCAAATTTTATTTTGTGTTTTTTTTTGTTTGTTTGTTTTTTTAGAGATGGGGAGCGACCCATTAGGCAAGGGTCGCTCCCCTGGGGGGCAAATTGTATTTTATTTTAGGCAATTTCTGACCTCCCAGGGCCAGATCGGCCTATTGTTATTAGGCCGATCTGCCCCCAGGGGGGGCAGAAACCTCTAGGTGCCAGGGCAATTTCTTTTGTGTTTTTTTTTTTGTTTGTTTTTTTAGAGATGGGGAGCGACCCATTAGGCAAGGGTCGCTCCCCTGGGGGGCAAATTGTATTTTATTTTAGGCCCTTTCTGCCCCCCGGGGGCAGATCGGCCTATTGTTATTAGGCGGATCTGCCCCCAGGGGGGGCAGAAACATCTGGGCGCCAGGGCAATTGTTTTTTTTTTTTTTTTTTTTTAATTTTTTTTTTAGAGATGGGGAGCGACCCATTAGGCAAGAGTCGCTCCCCTGGGGGGCAAATTGTATTTTATTTTAGGCCATTTCTGTCCCCCCGGGGCAGATCGGCCTATTGTTATTAGGACGATCTGCCCCTAGGGGGGGCAGAAACCTCTAGGCGCCAGGGCAATTTTTTTGTGTTTTTTTTGTTTTTTTGTTTTTTTAGAGATGGGGAGCAACCCATTAGGCAAGGGTCGCTCCCCTGGGGGGCAAATTCTATTTAGACCATTTCTGCCCCCCTTGGGGGAAGATTGGTTAATTTTAGGCCAATCTGCCTCCAAGGGGGCAGAAACCACTAGGCACCGGGGATTTTTTTTTTTGGCGCCAATGTCACGCAGGGGGAGCGACTCCGTAGGCAAGGGTCACTCCCGGGCGGGGGTTGGGGAGGTAAATTAATATTAGGCCATTTCTGTCCCCCCGGGGGCAGATCGGCCTATTGTTATTAGGCCGATCTGACCCCAGGGGGGGCAGAAACCTCTAGGCGCCAGGGCAAATTTTTTTTTGTGTTTTTTTTTGTTTGTTTGTTTTTTTAGAGATGGGGAGCGACCCATTAGGCAAGGGTCTCTCCCCTGGGGGGCAAATTGTATTTAGACCATTTCTGCCCCCCTTGGGGGAAGATTGGTTAATTTTAGGCCAATCTGCCTCCAAGGGGGCGGAAACCACTAGGCACCGGGGATTCTTTTTTTGGCGCCAATGTCACGCAGGTGCAGCGACTCCGTAGGCAAGGGTCACTCCCGGGCAGGGGTTGGGGGGGCAAATTTATATTAGGCCATTTCTGCCCCCCCCGGGGGCAGATCGGCCTATTGTTATTAGGCCGATCTGCACCCGGGGGGGCAGAAACCTCTAGGCGCCAGGGCAAATTTTATTTTGTGTTTTTTTTTGTTTGTTTGTTTTTTTAGAGATGGGGAGCGACCCATTAGGCAAGGGTCGCTCCCCTGGGGGGCAAATTGTATTTTATTTTAGGCCATTTCTGCCCCCCCGGGGCCAGATCGGCCTATTGTTATTAGGCCGATCTGCCCCCAGGGGCGGCAGAAACCTCTAGGTGCCAGGGCAATTTCTTTTGTGTTTTTTTTTTTAGAGATGGGGAGCGACCCATTAGGCAAGGGTCGCTCCCCTGGGGGGCAAATTGTATTTAGACCATTTCTGCCCCACTTGGGGGCAGATTGGCCGATTTTAGGTCAATCTGCCCCCAAGGGGGCAGAGACCACTTGGCACCGGGGATTTTTTTTTTTGCGTCAATGTCACGCAGGGTGAGTGACCCCGTAGGCAAGAGTTGCTCCCGGGGGGGGGGTTGTGGGGGCAAATTTATTTTAGGCCATTTCTGCCCCCCCGGGGCCAGATCGTCCTATTGTTATTAGGCCGATCTGCCCCCAGGGGGGGCAGAAACCTCTAGGCGCCAGGGCAATTTTTTTAGTGTTTTTTGTTTGTTTGTTTTTTTAGAGATGGGGAGCAACCCATTAGGCAAGGGTCGCTCCCCTGGGGGGCAAATTGTATTTAGACCATTTCAGCCCCCCTTGGGGCCAGATTGGTCAATTTTAGGCCAATCTGCCTCCAAGGGGGCAGAAACCACTAGGCACCGGGGATTTTTTTTTTGGTGCCAATGTCACGCAGGGGGAGCGACTCCGTAGGCAAGGGTCACTCCCGGGCGAGGGTTGGGGGAGTAAATTTATATTAGGCCATTTCTGCCCCCCCGGGTGCAGAGTGGCCTATTGTTATTAGGCCGATCTTCCCCCAGGGGATGCAGAAACATCTAGGCGCCAGGGCACATTTTTTTTTTTTTTTGTGTTTTTTTTTTGTTTGTTTTTTTAGAGATGGGGAGCGACCCATTAGGCAAGGGTCGCTCCACTGGGGGGCAAATTGTATTTTATTTTAGGCCATTTCTGCCCCCCGGGGGCAGATCAGCCTATTGTTGTTAGGCGGATCTGCCCCCGGGGGGGCAGAAACCTCTAGGCGCCGGGGCATTTTTTGTTTTTTTTTTCTTTTGTTTTTTAGAGATGGGGAGTGACCCATTAGGCAAGGGTCGCTCCCCTGGGGGGCAAATTGCATTTTATTTTAGGCCATTTCTGCCCCCCCGGCGCCAGATCGGCCTATTGTTATTAGGCCGATCTGCCCCGAGGGGGGGCAGAAACCTCTAGGCGCCAGGGCAATTTTTTTTTTTTTTTTTTTTGTTTGTTTTTTTAGAGATGGGGAGCGACCCATTAGGCAAGGGTCGCTCCCCTGGGGGGTAAATTGTATTTAGACCATTTCTGCCCCCCTTGGGGGCAGATTGGTCAATTTTAGGCCAATCTGCCTCCAAGGGGGCAGAAACCACTAGGCACCGGGTATTTTTTTTTGGGCGCCAATGTCACGCAGGGGGAGCGACTCCGTAGGCAAGGGTCACTCCCGGGCGAGGGTTGGGGGAGTAAATTTATATTAGGCCATTTCTGCCCCCCCCGGGGGCAGATCGGCCTATTGTTATTAGGCCGATCTGCCCCCAGGGGGGGCAGAAACATCTAGGCGCCAGGGCAAAAAAAAAATTGTGTTTTTTTTTTTGTTGTTTTTTTAGAGATGGGGAGCGACCCATTAGGCAAGGGTCGCTCCCCTGGGGGGCAAATTGTATTTTAGTTTAGGCCATTTCTGCCCCCCCGGGGCCAGATCGGCCTATTGTTATTAGGCCGATCTGCCCCCAGGGGGGGCAGAAACCTCTAGGCGCCAGGGCAAATTTTATTTTGTGTTTTTTTTTTTTTTTTTTTTTTAGAGATGGGGAGCGACCCATTAGGCAAGGGTCGCTCCCCTGGGGGGGCAAATTCTATTTAGACCATTTCTGCCCCCATTGGGGGAAGATTGGTTAATTTTAGGCCAATCTGCCTCCAAGGGGGCAGAAACCACTAGGCACCGGGGATTTTCTTTTTGGCGCAAATGTCACGCAGGTGCAGCGACTCCGTAGGCAATGGTCACTCCTGGGCAGGGGTTGGGGGGGCAAATTTATATTAGGCCATTTCTGCCCCCCCGGGGGCAGATCGGCCTATTGTTATTAGGCTGATATGCCCCCGGGGGGGGGCAGAAACCTCTAGGCGCCAGGGCAAATTTTATTTTGTGTTTTATTTTGTTTGTTTGTTTTTTTAGAGATGGGGAGCTACCCATTAGGCAAGGGTCGCTCCCCTGGGGGGCAAATTGTATTATAGTTTGGGCCATTTCTGCCCCCCCGGGGCCAGATCGGCCTATTGTTATTAGGCCGATCCCCCCCCAGGGGGGGCAGAAACCTCTAGGCGCCAGGTCAATTTCTTTTGTGTTTTTTTTTGTTTGTTTTTTTAGAGATGGGGAGCGACCCATTAGGCAAGGGTCGCTCCCCTGGGGGGCAAATTGTATTTAGACCATTTCTGCCCCCCTTGTGGAAAGATTGGTTAATTTTAGGCCAATCTGCCTCCAAGGGGGCAGAAACCACTAGGCACCGGGGATTTTTTTTTTTGGCGCCAATGTCACGCAGGGGGAGCGACTCCGTAGGCAAGGGTCACTCCTGGGCAGGGGTTGGGGGGGCAAATTTATATTAGGCCATTTCTGCCCCCCCGGGGGCAGATCGGCCTATTGTTATTAGGCTGATATGCCCCCGGGGGGGGGGCAGAAACCTCTAGGCGCCAGGGCAAATTTTATTTTGTGTTTTTTTTTTTTTTTAGTTTTTTTTGAGATGGGGAGCGACCCATTAGGCAAGGGTCGCTCCCCTGGGGGGCAAATTGTATTTTAGTTTGGGCCATTTCTGCCCCCCCGGGGCCAGATCGGCCTATTGTTATTAGGCCGATCTCCCCCCAGGGGGGGCAGAAACCTCTAGGCGCCAGGTCAATTTCTTTTGTGTTTTTTTTTGTTTGTTTTTTTAGAGATGGGGAGCGACCCATTAGGCAAGGGTCGCTCCCCTGGGGGGGCAAATTGTATTTAGACCACTTCTGCCCCCCTTGTGGAAAGATTGGTTAATTTTAGGCCAATCTGCCTCAAAGGGGGCAGAAACCACTAGGCACTGGGGAATTTTTTTTTTGGCGCCAATGTCACGCAGGGGGAGCGACTCCGTAGGCAAGGGTCACTCCTGGGCAGGGGTTGGGGGGGCAAATTTATATTAGGCCATTTCTGCCCCCCCGGGGGCAGATCGGCCTATTGTTATTAGGCCGATCTGCCCCCAGGGGATGCAGAAACATCTAGGCGCCAGGGCAAATTTTTTTTTGTGTTTTTTTTTTTGTTTGTTTTTTTAGAGATGGGGAGCGACCCATTAGGCAAGGGTCGCTCCCCTGGGGGGCAAATTGTATTTTATTTTTGGCCATTTCTGCCCCCCCGGGGCCAGATCGGCCTATTGTTATTAGGCCGATCTGCCCATAGGGGGGGCAGAAACCTCTAGGTGCCAGGGCAATTTCTTTTGTGTTTTTTTTTTTTTTTTTTTTTTTAGAGATGGGGAGCGACCCATTAGGCAAGGGTCGCTCCCCTGGGGCGCAAATTGTATTTTATTTTAGGCCATTTCTGCCCCCCGGGGGCAGATCAGCCTATTGTTGTTAGGCGGATCTGCCCCCAGGGGGGGCAGAAACCTCTAGGCGCCGGGGCAATTTTTATTTTTTTTATTTTTTTTATTTTTTTTATTTTTTAGAGATGGGGAGCGACCCATTAGGCAAGGGTCGCTCCCCTGGGGGGCAAATTGCATTTTATTTTAGGCCATTTCTGCCCCCCCGGCGCCAGATCGGCCTATTGTTATTAAGCCGATCTGCCCCGAGGGGGGGCAGAAACCTCTAGGCGCCAGGGCAATTTCTTTTGTGTTTTTTTTTTGTTTGTTTTTTTAGAGATGGGGATCGACCCATTAGGCAAGGGTCGCTCCCCTGGGGGGCAAATTGTATTTAGACCATTTCTGCCCCCCGGGGGCAGATCGGCCTATTGTTATTAGGCGGATCTGCCCCCAGGGGGGGCAGAAACATCTAGGCGCCAGGGCAATTGTATTTTTTTTTTTTTTTTTTTTTTTGAGATGGGGAGCGACCCATTAGGCAAGGGTCGCTCCCCTGGGGGGCAAATTGTATTTAGACCATTTCTGCCCCCCTGGGGGGAAGATTGGTTAATTTTAGGCCAATCTGCCTCCAAGGGGGCAGAATCCACTTAACACCGGGGATTTTTTTTGTTGGCGCCAATGTCACTCAGGTGCAGCGACTCCGTAGGCAAGGGTCACTCCTGGGTAGGGGTTGGGGGGGCAAATTTATATTATGCCATTTCTGTCCCCCCGGGGGCATATCGGCCTATTGTTATTAGGCCGATCTGCCCCCAGGGGGGACAGAAACCACTAGGCACCGGGTATTTTTTTTTGGGCGCCAATGTCACGCAGGGGGAGTGACTCCGTAGGCAAGGGTCACTCCTGGGCGGGGGTTGGGGGGGTAAATTTATATTAGGCCATTTCTGCCCCCCCCGGGGGCAGATCGTCCTATTGTTATTAGGCCGATCTGCCCCCAGTGGGGGCAGAAACCTCTAGACGCCAGGGCAATTTTTTTTTTGAGTTTTTTTTTTGTTTGTTTGTTTTTTTAGAGATGGGGAGCGACCAATTAGGCAAGGGTCGCTCCCCTGGGGGGCAAATTCTATTTAGACCATTTCTGCCCCCCTTGGGGGAAGATTGGTTAATTTTAGGCCAATCTGCCTCCAAGGGGGCAGAATCCACTAGGCACCGGGGATTTATTTGTTGGCGCCAATGTCACGCAGGTGCAGCGACTCCGTAGGCAAGGGTCACTCCTGGGCAGGGGTTGGGGGGGCAAATTTATATTAGGCCATTTCTGTCCCCCCGGGGGCAGATCGGCCTATTGTTATTAGGCCGATCTGCCCCGAGGGGGAGCAGAAAACTCTAGGCGCCAGGGCAAATTTTTTTTTTTTTTTTTTTGTTTGTTTGTTTTTTTAGAGATGGGGAGCGACCCATTAGGCAAGGGTCTCTCCCCTGGGGGGCAAATTGTATTTAGACCATTTCTGCCCCCCTTGGGGGAAGATTGGTTAATTTTAGGCCAATCTGCCTCCAAGGGGGCGGAAACCACTAGGCACCGGGGATTATTTTTTTGGCGCCAATGTCACGCAGGTGCAGCGACTCCGTAGGCAAGGGTAACTCCCGGGCAGGGGTTGGGGGGGCAAATTTATATTAGGCAATTTCTGCCCCCCCCGGGGGCAGATCGGCCTATTGTTATTAGGCCGATCTGCACCCGGGGGGGGCAGAAACCTCTAGGCGCCAGGGCAAATTTTATTTTGTGTTTTTTTTTGTTTGTTTGTTTTTTTAGAGATGGGGAGCGACCCATTAGGCAAGGGTCGCTCCCCTGGGGGGCAAATTGTATTTTATTTTAGGCCATTTCTCCCCCCCGGGGCCAGATCGGCCTATTGTTATTAGGCCGATCTGCCCCCAGGGGGGGCAGAAACCTCTAGGTGCCAGCGCAATTTCTTTTGTGTTTCTTTTTTTTAGAGATGGGGAGCGACCCATTAGGCAAGGGTCGCTCCCCTGGGGGTCAAATTGTATTTTATTTTAGGCCATTTCTGCCCCCTGGGGGCAGATCGGCCTATTGTTATTATTCGGATCTGCCCCCAGGGGGGGCAGAAACATCTAGGCGCCAGGGCAATTGTTTTTTTTTTTTTGTTTTTTTTTTTAGATAGGGAGCGACCCATTAGGCAAGGGTCGCTCCTCTGGGGGGCAAACTGTATTTTATTTTAGGCCATTTCTGCCCCCCCGGGGCAGATCGGCCTATTGTTATTAGGCCGATCTGCCCCTAGGGGGGGCAGAAACCTCTAGGCGCCAGGGCAATTTTTTTGTGTTTTTTTTTTGTTTGGTTTTTTAGAGATGGGGAGCAAACCATTAGGCAAGGGTCGCTCCCCTGGGGGACAAATTGTATTTAGACCATTTCTGCCCCCTTGGGGGCAGATTGGTCAATTTTAGGCCAATCTGCCTCCAAGGGGGCAGAAACCACTAAGCACCGGGTATTTTTTTTTTTACGCCAATGTCACGCAGGGGGAGCGACTCCGTAGGCAAGGGTCACTCCCGGGCGGGTTTTGGGGGGGTAAATTTATATTAGGCCATTTCTGCCCCCCCGGGGGCAGATCGGCCTATTGTTATTAGGCCGATCTGCCCCCAGTGGGGGCAGAAACCTCTAGGACCCAGGGCAAATTTTTTTTTGTGTTTTTTTTTGGTTAGTTTGTTTTTTTAGAGATGGGGAGCGACCCATTAGGCAAGGGTCGATCCCCTGGAGGGCAAATTCTATTTAGACCATTTCTGCCCCACTTGGGGGAAGATTGGTTAATTTTAGGCCAATCTGCCTCCAAGGGGGCAGAAACCACTAGGCACCGGGGATTTATTTGTTGGCGCCAATGTCACGCAGGTGCAGCGACTCCGTAGGCAAGGGTCACTCCTGGGCAGGGGTTGGGGGGGCAAATTTATATTAGGCCATTTCTGTCCCCCCGGGGGCAGATCGGCCTATTGTTATTAGGCCGATCTGCCCCCAGGGGGAGCAGAAAACTCTAGGCGCCAGGGCAAATTATTTTTTTTTTTTTTTTGTTTGTTTGTTTTTTTAGAGATGGGGAGCGACCCATTAGGCAAGGGTCTCTCCCCTGGGGGGCAAATTGTATTTAGACCATTTCTGCCCCCCTTGGGGGAAGATTGGTTAATTTTAGGCCAATCTGCCTCCAAGGGGGTGGAAACCACTAGGCACCGGGGATTCTTTTTTTGGCGCCAATGTCACGCAGGTGCAGCGACTCCGTAGGCAAGGGTCACTCCCGGGCAGGGGTTGGGGGGGCAAATTTATATTAGGCAATTTCTGCCCCCCCCGGGGGCAGATCGGCCTATTGTTATTAGGCCGATCTGCACCCGGGGGGGCAGAAACCTCTAGGCGCCAGGGCAAATTTTATTTTGTGTTTTTTTTTGTTTGTTTGTTTTTTTAGAGATGGGGAGCGACCCATTAGGCAAGGGTCGCTCCCCTGGGGGGCAAATTGTATTTTATTTTAGGCCATTTCTCCCCCCCCGGGGCCAGATCGGCCTATTGTTATTAGGCCGATCTGCCCCCAGGGGGGGCAGAAACCTCTAGGTGCCAGCGCAATTTCTTTTGTGTTTCTTTTTTTTAGAGATGGGGAGCGACCCATTAGGCAAGGGTCGCTCCCCTGGGGGTCAAATTGTATTTTATTTTAGGCCATTTCTGCCCCCTGGGGGCAGATCGGCCTATTGTTATTATGCGGATCTGCCCCCAGGGGGGGCAGAAACATCTAGGCGCCAGGGCAATTGTTTTTTTTTTTTTTTATTTCTTTTTTTTTAGATAGGGAGCGACCCATTAGGCAAGGGTCGCTCCTCTGGGGGGCAAACTGTATTTTATTTTAGGCCATTTCTGCCCCCCCGGGGCAGATCGGCCTATTGTTATTAGGCCGATCTGCCCCTAGGGGGGGCAGAAACCTCTAGGCGCCAGGGCATTTTTTTTGTGTTTTTTTTTTGTTTGGTTTTTTAGAGATGGGGAGCAAACCATTAGGCAAGGGTCGCTCCCCTGGGGGACAAATTGTATTTAGACCATTTCTGCCCCCTTGGGGGCAGATTGGTCAATTTTAGGCCAATCTGCCTCCAAGGGGGCAGAAACCACTAAGCACCGGGTATTTTTTTTTTTACGCCAATGTCACGCAGGGGGAGCGACTCCGTAGGCAAGGGTCACTCCCGGGCGGGTTTTGGGGGGGTAAATTTATATTAGGCCATTTCTGCCCCCCCGGGGGCAGATCGGCCTATTGTTATTAGGCCGATCTGCCCCCAGTGGGGGCAGAAACCTCTAGGCGCCAGGGCAAATTTTTTTTTGTGTTTATTTTTGGTTAGTTTTTTTTTTTAGAGATGGGGAGCGACCCATTAGGCAAGGGTCGATCCCCTGGAGGGCAAATTCTATTTAGACCATTTCTGCCCCACTTGGGGGAAGATTGGTTAATTTTAGGCCAATCTGCCTCCATGGGGGCAGAAACCACTAGCCACCGTGGATTTTTTTTGTTGGCGCAAATGTCACGCAGGTGCAGCGACTCCGTAGGCAAGGGTCACTCCTGGGCAGGGGTTGGGGGGGCAAATTTATATTAGGCCATTTCTGCCCCCCCGGGGGCAGATCGGCCTATTGTTATTAGGCTGATCTGCCCCCGGGGGGGGCAGAAACCTCTAGGCGCCAGGGCAAATCTTTTTTTTTTTTTTTTTGTTTGTTTGTTTTTTTAGAGATAGGGAGCGATCCATTAGGCAAGGGTCGCTCCCCTGGGGGGCAAATTGTATTTTAGTTTAGGCCATTTTTGCCCCCCCGGGGCCAGATCGGCCTATTGTTATTAGGCCGATCTGCCCCCAGGGGGGGAAGAAACCTCTAGGCGCCAGGTCAATTTCTTTTCTGTTTTTTGTTTTGTTTGTTTTTTTAGAGATGGGGAGCGACCTATTAGGCAAGGGTCGCTCCCCTGGGGGGCAAATTGTATTTAGACCATTTCTGCCCCCCTTGGGGGAAGATTGGTTAATTTTAGGCCAATCTGCCTCCAAGGGGGCAGAAACCACTAGGCACCGGGGATTTATTTTTTGGGCGTCAATGTCACGCAGGGGGAGCGACACCGTAGGCAAGGGTCACTCCCGGGCAGGGGTTGGGGGGGGGGTAAATTTATATTAGGCCATTTCTGTCCCCCCGGGGGCAGATCGGCCCATTGTTATTAGGCCGATCTGCCCCCAGGGGGGGCAGAAACCTCTAGGCGCCAGGGCAATTTTTTTTTTTTTTTTTTTTTGTTTGTTTGTTTTTTTAGAGATGGGGAGCGACCCATTAGGCAAGGGTCTCTCCCCTGGGGGGCAAATTGTATTTAGACCATTTCTGCCCCCCTTGGGGGAAGATTGGTTAATTTTAGGCCATTCTGCCTCCAAGGGGGCGGAAACCACTAGGCACCGGGGATTTTTTTTTCGCGCCAATGTCACGCAGGTGCAGCGACTCCGTAGGCAAGGGTCACTCCCGGGCAGGGGTTGGGGGGGCAAATTTATATTAGGCCATTTCTGCCCCCCCGGGGGCAGATCGGCCTATTGTTATTAGGCCGATCTGCACCCGGGGGGGCAGAAACCTCTAGGCGCCAGGGCAAATTTTATTTAGTGTTTTTTTTTGTTTGTTTGTTTTTTTAGCAATGGGGAGCGACCCATTAGGCAAGGGTCGCTCCCCTGGGGGGCAAATTGTATTTTATTTTAGGCAATTTCTGCCCCCCGGGGCCAGATCGGCCTATTGTTATTAGGCCGATCTGCCCCCAGGGGGGGCAGAAACCTCTAGGTGCCAGGGCAATTTCTTTTGTGTTTTTTTTTTTTTTTTTTTTTTTAGAGATGGGGAGCGACCCATTAGGCAAGGGTCGCTCCCCTGGGGGGCAAATTGTATTTTATTTTAGGCCATTTCTGCCCCCCGGGGGCAGATCAGCCTATTGTTGTTAGGCGGATCTGCCCCCAGGGGGGGCAGAAACCTCTTGGCGCCGGGGCATTTATTTATTTTTTTTCTTTTTTTTTTTAGAGATGGGGAGTGACCCATTAGGCAAGGGTCGATCCCTTGGGGGGCAAATTGCATTTTATTTTAGGCCATTTCTGCCCCCCCGGCGCCAGATCGGCCTATTGTTATTAGGCCGATCTGCCCCCAGGGGGGGCAGAAACCTCTAGGTGCCAGGGCAATTTCTTTTGTGATTTTTTTTTTTTTTTTTTTTTTAGAGATGGGGAGCGACCCATTAGGCAAGGGTCGCTCCCCTGGGGGGCAAATTGTATTTTATTTTAGGCCATTTCTGCCCCCTGGGGGCAGATCAGCCTATTGTTGTTAGGCGGATCTGCCCCCAGGGGGGGCAGAAACCTCTAGGCGCCGGGGCATTTATTTATTTTTTTTCTTTTTTTTTTTAGAGATGGGGAGTGACCCATTAGGCAAGGGTCGATCCCTTGGGGGGCAAATTGCATTTTATTTTAGGCCATTTCTGCCCCCCCGGCGCCAGATCGGCCTATTGTTATTAGGCCGATCTGCCCCGAGGGGGGGCAGAAACCTCTAGGCGCCAGGGCAATTTCTTTTGTGTTTTTTTTTTGTTTGTTTTTTAGAGATGGGGAGCGACCCATTAGGCAAGGGTCGCTCCCCTGGGGGTCAAATTGTATTTAGACCATTTCTGCCCCCCTTGGGGGCAGATTGGTCAATTTTAGGCCAATCTGCCTCCAAGGGGGCAGAAACCACTAGGCACCGGGTATTTTTTTTTTGGCGCCAATGTCACGCAGGGGGAGCGACTCCGTAGGCAAGGGTCACTCCCGGGCGAGGGTTGGGGGAGTAAATTTATATTAGGCCATTTCTGCCCCTCCGGGGGCAGATCGGCCTATTGTTATTAGGCCGATCTGCCCCCAGGGGGGGCAGAAACATCTAGGCGCCAGGTCAATTTTTTTGTTTGTTTTTTTTTGTTTGTTTTTTTAGAGATGGGGAGCGACCCATTAGGCAAGGGTCGCTCCCCTGGGGGGCAAATTTTATTTTAGGCCATTTCTGCCCCCCCGGGGCCAGATCGGCCTATTGTTATTAGGCTGATCTGCCCCCAGGGGGGGCAGAAACCTCTAGGCGCCAGGGCAATTTTTTGTCGTGTTTTTTTTGTTGTTGTTTTTTTAGAGATGGGGAGCGACCCATTAGGCAAGGTTCACTCTCCTGGGGGGCAAATTGTATTTAGACCATTTCTGCTCCCCTTGGGGAAGATTGGTTAATTTTGGGCCAATCTGCCTCCAAGGGGGCAGAAACCACTAGGCACCGGGATTTTTTTTTGGCGCCAATGTCACGCAGGGGGAGTGACTCCGTAGGCAAGGGTCACTCCCGGGCGGGGGTTGGGGGAGTAAATTTATATTAGGCCATTTCTGCCCCCCCGGGGGCAGATCGGCCTATTGTTATTAGGCCGATCTGCCCCCAGGGGATGCAGAAACATCTAGGCGCCAGGGCAAATTTTTTTGTGTGTTTTTTTAGAGATGGGGAGCGACCCATTAGGCAAGGGTCGCTCCCCTGGGGGGCAAATTGTATTTTAGTTTAGGCCATTTCTGCCCCCCCGGGGCAGATCGGCCTATTGTTATTAGGCTGATCTGCCCCCGGGGGGGGCAGAAACCTCTAGGCGCCAGGGCAAATTTTTTTTTTTTTTTTTTTTTGTTTGTTTGTTTTTTTAGAGATGGGGAGCGACCCATTAGGCAAGGGTCGCTCCCCTGGGGGGCAAATTGTATTTAGACCATTTCTACCCCCCTTGGGGGAAGATTGGTTAATTTTAGGCCAATCTGCCTCCAAGGGGGCAGAAACCACTAGGCACCGGGGATTTTTTTTTTGGCGCCAATGTCACGCAGGGGGAGCGACTCCGTAGGCAAGGGTCACTCCTGTGCGGGGGTTGGGGGGGGTAAATTTATATTAGGCCATTTCTGTCCCCCCGGGGGCAGATCGGCCTATTGTTATTAGGCCGATCTGCCCCCAGGGGGGGCAGAATCCTCTAGGCGCCAGGGCAAATTTTTTTGTGTGTTTTTTTTTGTTTGTTTGTTTTTTTAGAGATGGGGAGCGACCCATTAGGCAAGGGTCTCTCCCCTGGGGGGCAAATTGTATTTAGACCATTTCTGCCCCCCTTGGGGGAAGATTGGTTAATTTTAGGCCAATCTGCCTCCAAGGGGGCGGAAACCACTAGGCACCGTGGATTTTTTTTTGGCGCCAATGTCACGCAGGTGCTGCGACTCCGTAGGCAAGGGTCACTCCCGGGCAGGGGTTGGGGGGGGCAAATTTATATTAGGCCATTTCTGCCCCCCCGGGGGAAGATCGGCCTATTGTTATTAGGCCGATCTGCACCCGGGGGGGCAGAAACCTCTAGGCGACAGGGCAAATTTTATTTTGTGTTTTTTTTTGTTTGTTTGTTTTTTTAGAGATGGGGAGCGACCCATTAGGCAAGGGTCGCTCCCCTGGGGGGCAAATTGTATTTTATTTTGGGCAATTTCTGCCCCCCCGGGGCCAGATCGGCCTATTGTTATTAGGCCGATCTGCCCCCGGGGGGGGCAGAAACCTCTAGGTGCCAGGGCAATTTCTTTTGTGTTTTTTTTTTTGTTTGTTTTTTTAGAGATGGGGAGCGACCCATTAGGCAAGGGTCGCTCCCCTGGGGGGCAAATTTTATTTTAGGCCATTTCTGCCCCCCCGGGGCCAGATCGGCCTATTGTTATTAGGCTGATCTGCCCCCAGGGGGGGGCAGAAACCTCTAGGCGCCAGGGCAATTTTTTTTTGTGTTTTTTTGTTGTTGTTTTTTTAGAGATGGGGAGAGACCCATTAGGCAAGGTTCGCTCCCCTGGGGGGCAAATTGTATTTAGACCATTTCTGCCCCCCTTGGGGGAAGATTGGTTAATTTTAGGCCAATCTGCCTACAAGGGGCCGGAAACCACTAGGCACCGGGGATTTTTTTTTGGCGCCAATGTCACGCAGGTGCAGCGACTCCGTAGGCGAGGCTCACTCCCGGGCAGGGGTTGGGGGGGCAAATTTATATTAGGCCATTTCTGCCCCCCCGGGGGCAGATCGGCCTATTGTTATTAGGCCGATCTGCACCCGGGGGGGCGGAAACCTCTAGGCGCCAGGGCAAATTTTATTTTGTGTTTTTCGTGTTTGTTTGTTTTTTTAGAGATGGGGAGCGACCCATTAGGCAAGGGTCGCTCCCCTGGGGGGCATATTTTATTTTATTTTAGGCAATTTCTGCCCCCCCGGGGCCAGATCGGCCTATTGTTATTAGGCCGATCTGCCCCCAGGGGGGGCAGAAACCTCTAGGTGCCAGGGCAATTTCTTTTGTGTTTTTTTTTTTGTTTGTTTTTTTAGAGATGGGGAGCGACCCATTAGGCAAGGGTCGCTCCCCTGGGGGGCAAATTGTATTTTAGTTTAGGCCATTTCTGGCCCCCCCCGGCCCAGATCGGCCTATTGTTATTAGGCAAAACCTCTAGGCGCCAGGTCAATTTTTTTTTGTGTTTTTTTTTTTGTTTGTTTTTTTAGAGATGGGGAGCGACCCATTAGGCAAGGGTCGCTCCCCTGGGGGGCAAATTTTATTTTATTTTAGGCAATTTCTGCCCCCCCCGGGCCAGATCGGCCTATTGTTATTAGGCCGATCTGCCCCCAGGGGGGGCAGAAACCTCTAGGTGCCAGGGCAATTTCTTTTGTGTTTTTTTTTTTGTTTGTTTTTTTAGAGATGGGGAGCGACCCATTAGGCAAGGGTCGCTCCCCTGGGGGGCAAATTGTATTTTAGTTTAGGCCATTTCTGGCCCCCCCCGGCCCAGATCGGCCTATTGTTATTAGGCAAAACCTCTAGGCGCCAGGTCAATTTTTTTTTGTGTTTTTTTTTTTGTTTGTTTTTTTAGAGATTGGGAGCGACCCATTAGGCAAGGGTCGCTCCCCTGGGGGGCAAATTTTATTTTAGGCCATTTCTGCCCCCCCGGGGCCAGATCGGCCTATTGTTATTAGGCTGATCTGCCCCCAGGGGGGGCAGAAACCTCTAGGCGCCAGGGCAATTTTTTTTTGTGTTTTTTTGTTGTTGTTTTTTTAGAGATGGGGAGCGACCCATTAGGCAAGGTTCGCTCCCCTGGGGGGCAAATTGTATTTAGACCATTTCTGCTCCCCTTGGGGGAAGATTGGTTAATTTTAGGCCAATCTGCCTCCAAGGGGGCAGAAACCACTAGGCACCGGGGATTTTTTTTTGGCGCCAATGTCACGCAGGGGGAGCGACTCCGTAGGCAAGGGTCACTCCCGGGCGAGGGTTGGGGGAGTAAATTTATATTAGGCCATTTCTGCCCCCCCGGGGGCAGAGTGGCCTATTGTTATTAGGCCGATCTGCCCCCAGGGGATGCAGAAACATCTAGGCGCCAGGGCAATTTTTTTTTTTTTTTTGTGTTTTTTTTTTGTTTGTTTTTTTAGAGATGGGGAGCGACCCATTAGGCAAGGGTCGCTCCCCTGGGGGGCAAATTGTATTTTAGTTTAGGCCATTTCTGCCCCCCCCGGGGCAGATCGGCCTATTGTTATTAGGCTGATCTGCCCCCGGGGGGGGCAGAAACCTCTAGGCGCCAGGGCAAATTTTATTTTGTGTTTTTTTTTGTTTGTTTGTTTTTTTAGAGATGGGGAGCGACCCATTAGGCAAGGGTCTCTCCCCTGGGGGGAAAATTGTATTTAGACCATTTCTGCCCCCCTTGGGGGAAGATTGGTTAATTTTAGGCCAATCTGCCTCCAAGGGGGCGGAAACCACTAGGCACCGTGGATTTTTGTTTGGCGCCAATGTCACGCAGGTGCAGCGACTCCGTAGGCAAGGGTCACTCCCGGGCAGGGGTTGGGGGGGCAAATTTATATTAGGCCATTTCTGCCCCCCCGGGGGAAGATCGGCCTATTGTTATTAGGCCGATCTGCACCCGGGGGGGCAGAAACCTCTAGGCGCCAGGGCAAATTTTATTTTGTGTTTTTTTTTGTTTGTTTGTTTTTTTAGAGATGGGGAGCGACCCATTAGGCAAGGGTCGCTCCCCTGGGGGGCAAATTGTATTTTATTTTAGGCAATTTCTGCCCCCCCGGGGCCAGATCGGCCTATTGTTATTAGGCCGATCTGCCCCCGGGGGGGGCAGAAACCTCTAGGTGCCAGGGCAATTTCTTTTGTGTTTTTTTTTTTGTTTGTTTTTTTAGAGATGGGGAGCGACCCATTAGGCAAGGGTCGCTCCCCTGGGGGGCAAATTTTATTTTAGGCCATTTCTGCCCCCCCGGGGCCAGATCGGCCTATTGTTATTAGGCTGATCTGCCCCCGGGGGGGGCAGAAACCTCTAGGCGCCAGGGCAATTTTTTTTTGTGTTTTTTTGTTGTTGTTTTTTTAGAGATGGGGAGAGACCCATTAGGCAAGGTTCGCTCCCCTGGGGGGCAAATTGTATTTAGACCATTTCTGCTCCCCTTGGGGGAAGATTGGTTAATTTTAGGCCAATCTGCCTCCAAGGGGGCAGAAACCACTAGGCACCGGGGATTTTTTTTTGGCGCCAATGTCACGCAGGGTGAGCGACTCCGTACGCAAGGGTCACTCCCGGGCGAGGGTTGGGGGAGTAAATTTATATTAGGCCATTTCTGCCCCCCCGGGAGCAGAGTGGCCTATTGTTATTAGGCCGATCTGCCCCCAGGGGATGCAGAAACATCTAGGCGCCAGGGCAAATTTTTTTTTGTGTTTTTTTTTTTGTTTGTTTTTTTAGAGATGGGGAGCGACCCATTAGGCAAGGGTCGCTCCCCTGGGGGGCAAATTGTATTTTAGTTTAGGCCATTTCTGCCCCCCCCCGGGGCAGATCGGCCTATTGTTATTAGGCCGATCTGCCCCGAGGGGGGGGCAGAAACCTCTAGGCGCCAGGGCAATTTCTTTTGTGTTTTTTTTTTGTTTGTTTTTTTAGAGATGGGGAGCGACCCATTAGGCAAGGGTCGCTCCCCTGGGGGGCAAATTGTATTTAGACCATGGGGCAGATAGGTAAATTTTAGGCCAATCTGCCTCCAAGGGGGCAGAAACCACTAGGCACCGGGGCATTTTTTTTTTTTTTTCTTTTGTTTTTTAGAGATGGGGAGTGACCCATTAGGCAAGGGTCGCTCCCATGGGGGGCAAGTTGCATTTTATTTTAGGCCATTTCTGCCCCCCCGGTGCCAGATCGGCCTATTGTTATTAGGCCGATCTGCCCCGAGGGGGGGGCAGAAACCTCTAGGCGCCAGGGCAATTTCTTTTGTGTTTTTTTTTTGTTTGTTTTTTTAGAGATGGGGAGCGACCCATTAGGCAAGGGTCGCTCCCCTGGGGGGCAAATTGTATTTAGACCATGGGGCAGATAGGTAAATTTTAGGCCAATCTGCCTCCAAGGGGGCAGAAACCACTAGGCACCGGGTATTTTTTTTTTGGCGCCAATGTCACGCAGGGGGAGCGACTCCGTAGGCAAGGGTCACTCCCGGGCGAGGGTTGGGGGAGTAAATTTATATTAGGCCATTTCTGCCCCCCCGGGGGCAGATCGGCCTATTGTTATTAGGCCGATTTGCCCCCAGGGGGGGCAGAAACATCTAGGCGCCAGGGCAACATTTTTTTTGTGGTTTTTTTTTGTTTGTTTTTTTAGAGATGGGGAGCGACCCATTAGGCAAGGGTCTCTCCCCTGGGGGGCAAATTGTATTTAGACCATTTCTGCCCCCCTTGGGGGAAGATTGGTTAATTTTAGGCCAATCTGCCTCCAAGGGGGCGGAAACCACTAGGCACCGGGGATTTTTTTTTGCCGCCAATGTCACGCAGGTGCAGCGACTCCGTAGGCAAGGGTCACTCCCGGGCAGGGGTTGGGGGGGCAAATTTATATTAGGTCGGGGCAGATCGGCCTATTGTTATTAGGCCGATCTGCACCCGGGGGGGCAGAAACCTCTAGGCGCCAGGGCAAATTTTATTTTGTGTTTTTTTTTGTTTGTTTGTTTTTTTAGAGATGGGGAGCGACCCATTAGGCAAGGGTCGCTCCCCTGGGGGGCAAATTGTATTTTATTTTAGGCAATTTCTGCCCCCCCGGGGCCAGATCGGCCTATTGTTATTAGGCCGATCTGCCCCCAGGGGGGGCAGAAACCTCTAGGTGCCAGGGCAATTTCTTTTGTGTTTTTTTTTTTGTTTGTTTTTTTAGAGATGGGGAGCGACCCATTAGGCAAGGGTCGCGCCCCTGGGGGGCAAATTGTATTTTACTTTAAGCCATTTCTGCCCCCCGGGGGCAGATCAGCCTATTGTTGTTAGGCGGATCTGCCCCAAGGGGGGGCAGAAACCTCTAGGCGCCGGGGCATTTTTTGTTTTTTTTTTCTTTTGTTTTTTAGAGATGGGGAGTGACCCATTAGGCAAGGGTCGCTCCCCTGGGGGGCAAATTGCATTTTATTTTAGGCCATTTCTGCCCCCCCGGCGCCAGATCGGCCTATTGTTATTAGGCCGATCTGCCCCGAGGGGGGGCAGAAACCTCTAGGCGCCAGGGCAATTTCTTTTTTGTTTTTTTTTTGTTTGTTTTTTTAGAGATGGGGAGCGACCCATTAGGCAAGGGTCGCTCCCCTGGGGGGTAAATTGTATTTAGACCATTTCTGCCCCCCTTGGGGGCAGATTGGTCAATTTTAGGCCAATCTGCCTCCAAGGGGGCAGAAACCACTAGGCACCGGGTATTTTTTTTTGGGCGCCAATGTCACGCAGGGGGAGCGACTCCGTAGGCAAGGGTCACTCCCGGGCGAGGGTTGGGGGAGTAAATTTATATTAGGCCATTTCTGCCCCCCGGGGGCAGATCGGCCTATTGTTATTAGGCCGATCTGCCCCCAGGGGGGGCAGAAACATCAAGGCACCAGGGCAAAAAAAAATTTGTGTTTTTTTTTTTGTTGTTTTTTTAGAGATGGGGAGCGACCCATTAGGCAAGGGTCGCTCCCCTGGGGGGCGAATTGTATTTTAGTTTAGGCCATTTCTGCCCCCCCGGGGCCAGATCGGCCTATTGTTATTAGGCCGATCTGCCCCCAGGGGGGGCAGAAACCTCTAGGCGCCAGGGCAAATTTTATTTTGTGTTTTTTTTTTTTTTTTTTTTTTAGAGATGGGGAGCGACCCATTAGGCAAGGGTCGCTCCCCTGGGGGGCAAATTCTATTTAGACCATTTCTGCCCCCCTTGGGGGAAGATTGGTTAATTTTAGGCCAATCTGCCTCCAAGGGGGCAGAAACCACTAGGCACCGGGGATTTTCTTTTTGGCGCAAATGTCACGCAGGTGCAGCGACTCCGTAGGCAATGGTCACTCCTGGGCAGGGGTTGGGGGGGCAAATTTATATTAGGCCATTTCTGCCCCCCCGGGGGCAGATCGGCCTATTGTTATTAGGCTGATATGCCCCCGGGGGGGGGCAGAAACCTCTAGGCGCCAGGGCAAATTTTATTTTGTGTTTTTTTTTGTTTGTTTGTTTTTTTAGAGATGGGGAGCGACCCATTAGGCAAGGGTCGCTCCCCTGGGGGGCAAATTGTATTTTAGTTTGGGCCATTTCTGCCCCCCCGGGGCCAGATCGGCCTATTGTTATTAGGCCGATCTCCCCCCAGCGGGGGCAGAAACCTCTAGGCGCCAGGTCAATTTCTTTTGTGTTTTTTTTTGTTTGTTTTTTTAGAGATGGGGAGCGACCCATTAGGCAAGGGTCGCTCCCCTGGGGGGCAAATTGTATTTAGACAATTTCTGCCCCCCTTGTGGAAAGATTGGTTAATTTTAGGCCAATCTGCCTCCAAGGGGGCAGAAACCACTAGGCACCGGGGATTTTTTTTTTTGGCGCCAATGTCACGCAGGGGGAGCGACTCCGTAGGCAAGGGTCACTCCCGGGCGGGGGTTGGGGGGGGTAAATTTATATTAGGCCATTTCTGTCCCCCCGGGGGCAGATCGGCCTATTGTTATTAGGCCGATCTGCCCCCAGGGGGGACAGAAACCTCTAGGCGCCAGGGCAAATTGTTTTTTGTGTTTTTTTTTGTTTGTTTGTTTTTTTAGAGATGGGGAGCGACCCATTAGGCAAGGGTCTCTCCCCTGGGGGGCAAATTGTATTTAGACAATTTCTGCCCCCCTTGGGGGAAGATTGGTTAATTTTAGGCCAATCTGCCTCCAAGGGGGCGGAAACCACTAGGCACCGGGGATTTTTTTTTGCCGCCAATGTCACGCAGGTGCAGCAACTCCGTAGGCAAGGGTCACTCCCGGGCAGGGGTTGGGGGGGCAAATTTATATTAGGCCATTTCTGCCCCCTCGAGGGCAGATCGGCCTATTGTTATTAGGCCGATCTGCACCCGGGGGGGCAGAAACCTCTAGGCGCCAGGGCAAATTTTATTTTGTGTTTTTTTTTGTTTGTTTGTTTTTTTAGAGATGGGGAGCGACCCATTAGGCAAGGGTCGCTCCCCTGGGGGGCAAATTGTATTTTATTTTAGGCCATTTCTGCCCCCCGGGGGCAGATCAGCCTATTGTTGTTAGGCCGATCTGCCCCCAGGGGGGGCAGAAACCTCTAGGTGCCAGGGCAATATCTTTTGTGTTTTTTTTTTTGTTTGTTTTTTTAGAGATGGGGAGCGACCCATTAGGCAAGGGTCGCTCCCCTGGGGGGCAAATTGTATTTTATTTTAGGCCATTTCTGCCCCCCGGGGGCAGATCAGCCTATTGTTGTTAGGCGGATCTGCCCCCAGGGGGGGCAGAAACCTCTAGGCGCCGGGGCATTTTCTTTTTTTTTTTTCTTTCTTTTTTTTAGAGATGGGGAGTGACCCATTAGGCAAGGGTCGCTCCCCTGGGGGGCAAATTGCATTTTATTTTAGGCCATTTCTGCCCCCCCAGCGCCAGATCGGCCTATTGTTATTAGGCCGATCTGCCCCGAGGGGGGGCAGAAACCTCTAGGCGCCAGGGCATTTTCTTTTTTTTTTTTCTTTTTTTTTTAGAGATGGGGAGCGACCCATTAGGCAAGGGTCGCTCCCCTGGGGGGCAAATTGTATTTAGACCATTTCTGCCCCCCTTGGGGGCAGATTGGTCAATTTTAGGCTAATCTGCCTCCAAGGGGGCAGAAACCACTAGGCACCGGGAATTTTTTTTTTGGCGCCAATGTCACGCAGGGGGAGCGACTCCGTAGGCAAGGGTCACTCCCGGGCGGGGTTTGGGGGGGTAAATTTATATTAGGCCATTTCTGCCCCCCCGGGGGCAGATCGGCCTATTGTTATTAGGCCGATCTGTCCCCAGGGGGGGCAGAAACCTCTAGGCGCCAGGGCAAATTTTATTTTGTGTTTTTTTTTGTTTGTTTTTTTAGAGATGGGGACCGACCTATTAGGCAAGGGTCGCTCCCCTGGGGGGCAAATTTTATTTTAGGCCATTTCTGCCCCCCGGGGCCAGATCGGCCTATTGTTATTAGGCTGATCTGCCCCGAGGGGGGGCAGAAACCTCTAGGCGCCAGGGCAATTTTTTTTTGTGTTTTTTTGTTGTTGTTTTTTTAGAGATGGGGAGCGACCCATTAGGCAAGGGTCTCTCCCCTGGGGGGCAAATTGTATTTAGACCATTTCTGCCCCCCTTGGGGGCAGATTGGTCAATTTTAGGCTAATCTGCCTCCAAGGGGGCAGAAACCACTAGGCACCGTTTTTTTTTGTTTTGGCGCCAATGTCACGCAGGGGGAGCGACTCCGTAGGCAAGGGTCACTCCCGGGCGAGGGTTGGGGGAGTAAATTTATATTAGGCCATTTCTGCCCCCCGGGGGGCAGATCGGCCTATTGTTATTAGGCCGATCTGCCCCCAGGGGGGGCAGAAACATCTAGGCGCCAGGGCAAATTTTTTTTTGTGTTTTTTTTTTGTTTGTTTTTTTAGAGATGGGGAGCGACCCATTAGGCAAGGGTCGCTCCCCTGGGGGGCAAATTGTATTTAGACCATTTCTGCCCCCCCCTATTGTTATTAGGCCGATCTGCTCCCGGGGGGGGCAGAAACCTCTAGGCGCCAGGGCAAATTTTATTTTGTGTTTTTTTTTTTTTTTAGAGATGGGTAGCGACCCATTAGGCAAGGGTCGCTCCCCTGGGGGGCAAATTGTATTTTATTTTAGGCCATTTCTGCCCCCCGGGCCAGATCGGCCTATTATTATTAGGCCGATCTGCCCCAAGGGGGGGCAGAAACCTCTAGGCGCCAGGGCAATTTTTTTTTGTGTTTTTGTTTTTTTGTTTGTTTTTTTAGAGATGGGGAGCGACCCATTAGGCAAGGGTCACTCCCCTGGGGGGCAAATTGTATTTAGACCATTTCTGCCCCCCTTGGGGGAAGATTGGTTAATTTTAGGCCAATCTGCCTCCAAGGGGGCACAAACCACTAGGCACCGTGGATTATTTTTTTGGCGCCAATGTCACGCAGGGGGAGCGACTCCGTAGGCAAGGGTCACTCCCCAGCGGGGGGTGGGGGGGCAAATTTATATTAGGCCATTTCTGCCCCCCCGGGGGCAGATCGGCCTATTGTTATTAGGCCGATCTGCCCCCAGGGGGGGCAGAAACCTCTAGGCACCAGGGCAAATTTTATTTTGTGTTTTTTTTTGTTTGTTTGTTTTTTTAGAGATGGGGAGCCACCCATTAGGCAAGGGTCGCTCCCCTGGGGGGCAAATTGTATTTTATTTTAGGCCATTTCTGCCCCCCGGGGGCAGATCGGCCTATTGTTATTAGGCGGATCTGCCCCCGGGGGGGCAGAAACCTCTAGGCGCCAGGGCAAATTTTATTTTGTGTTTTTCTGTTTTTTTTAAGAAAAATTAAGCAAGGGTCGCTCCCCTGGGGGGCAAATTGTATTTAGACCATTTCTGCCCCCCTTGGGGGCAGATTGGCCGATTTTAGGTCAATCTGCCCCCAAGGGGGCCGAAACCACTAGGCACCAGGGATTTTGTTTTTGGTGCCAATGTCACGCAGGTGGAGCGACCCCGTAGGCAAGGGTCGCTCCCGGGGCCGTTGGGGGGGGCGGGGGGCAAATTTATTTTAGGCCACATCTGCCCCCCCCGGGGGCAGAAACCTCTAGGCTCCAGGGCAAATTTTATTTTGTGTTTTTTTTTGTTTGTTTGTTTTTTTAGAGATGGGGAGCGACCCATTAGGCAAGGGTCGCTCCCATGGGGGGCAAATTGTATTTAGACCATTTCTGCCCCCCTTGGGGGCAGATTGGGCCAATTTTAGGTCGATCTGCCTCCAAGGGTACAGGAACCACTAGGCACCGGGGATTTTATTTTTTTGGCACCAATGTCACGCAGGGGGATTGAACCCGTAGGCAAGGGTCGCTCCCGGGCAGGGGTTGGGGGGGTACATTTATTTCAGTCCATCTCTGCCCCCCCCCCGGGGGGCAGATCGGCCTATTGTTATTAGGCCGATCTGCCCCCGGGGGGGCAGAAACTTCTAGGCGCCAGGTCAGATTTTATTTTGTGTGTTTTTTTGTTTGTTTGTTTTTTTAGAGATGAGGAGCGACCCATTAGGCAAGGGTAGCTCCCCTGGGGGGCAAATTGTATTTTATTTTAGGCCATTTCTGCCCCCCTGGGGCAGATCGACCCATTGTTATTAAGCCGATCTGCCCCCGGGGGGGCAGAAACCTCTAGGTGCCAGGGCAAATTTTATTTTGTGTTTTTTTTTTTGGAGATGGGGAGCGATCCATTAGGCAAGGGTCGCTCACCTGGGGGGCAAATTTTATTTAGACCATTTCTGCCCCCCTTGGGGGCAGATTGGCCGATTTTAGGTCAATCTGCCTCCAAGGGGGCAGAAACCACTTGGCACCGGGGATTTTTTTTTGGGCGCCAATGTCACGCAGGGGGAGCGACCCCGTAGGCAAGGGTCGCTCCCGGGGAGGGGTTGGGGGGTGGAGGGGCAAATTTATTTTAGCCAATTTTTGCCCCCCCTGGGGCAGATCGGCCTATTGTTATTAGGCCGATCTGCCCCCTAGGGGGGCAGAAACCTCTAGGTGCCAGGGCAATTTTTTTTTGTGTGTTTTTTTTTGTTTGTTTTTTTAGAGATGGGGAGCGACCCATTAGGCAAGGGTCGCTCCACTGGGGGCAAATTGTATTTAGACCATTTCTGCCCCCCTTGGAGGCAGACTGGCCGATTTTACGTCAATCTGCCCCCAAAGGGGCAGAAACCACTAGGCACCGGGATTTTTTTTTTTGGCGCCAATGTCACGCAGGGGGAGCGACCCAGTAGGTCAAGGGTCGCTCCCGGGGGGGGGAACGGGACGGGACAAATTTATTTTATTGCCATTTCTGCCCCCCCTGGGGCAGGCTGAGCTAGAGCCAAAATCCACAGGTAGGCACTGTTTTCTATGAAAAAATGTGATGTGACCACGTTGTGTTTTGGGCCATTTCCTGTCGCGGGCGCTTAGCCTACCCACACAAGTGAGGTATCATTTTTATCGGGAGACTTGGGGGAACGCTGGGTGGATGGAAATTTGTGGCTCCTCTCAGATTTCAGTACTTTCTGTCACCGAAATGTGAGGAAAACTTGTTTTTTTAGCCAAATTTTGAGGTTTGCAAAGGATTCTGGGTAACAGAACCTGGTCAGAGCCCCACAAGTCACCCCATCTTGGATTCCCCTAGGTCTCTAGTTTTAAAAAATGCATAGGTTTGGTAGGTTTCCCTAGGTGCCGGCTGAGCTAGAGGCCAAAATCTACAGGTAAGCACTTTGCAAAAAACACCTCTGTTTTCTTTAAAAAAATGTGATGTGTCCACGTTGTGTTTTGGGCCATTTCCTGTCGCGGGCGCTAGGCCTACCCACACAAGTGAGGTATCATTTTTATCGGGAGACTTGGGGGAACGCTGGGTGGAGGGAAATTTGTGGCTCCTCTCTGATTCCAGAACTTTCTGTCACCAAAATGTGAGGAAAATGTGTTTTTTTCAGCCAAATTTTGAGGTTTGCAAAGGATTCTGGGTAACAGAACCTGGTCAGAACCCCACAAGTCACCCCATCGTGGATTTCCCTAGGTCTCTAGTTTTAAAAAATGTACAGGTTTGGTAGGTTTCCCTAGGTGCCGGCTGAGCTAGAGGCCAAAATCTACAAGTAGTCACTTTGCAAAAAACACCTTTGTTTTCTTTAAAAAAATGTGATGTGTCCACATTGCGTTTTAGGGTATTTCCTGTCGAGTGCGCTAGGCCTACCCACACAAGTGAGGTATCATTTTTACCAGGAGACTTGGGGGAACTCTGGGTGGAAGGAAATTTGTGGCTCCTCTCTGATTCCAGATCTTTCTGTCACCAAAATGTGAGGAAAACGTGTTTTTTTAGCCAAATTTTGAGGTTTGCAAAGGATTCTGGGTAACAGAACCTGGTCAGAGCCCCACAAGTCACCCCATCCTGGATTCCCCTAGGTCTCTAGTTTTCAAAAATGCACAGGTTTGGTAGGTTTCCCTAGGTGCCGGCTGAGCTAGAGGCCAAAATCTACAGGTAGGCACTTTGCAAAAAACACCTCTGTTTTCATTTAAAAAAAATTGATGGGTCCATGTTGCGTATTGGGGCATTTCCTGTCACGGGCGCTAGGCCTACCCACACAAGTGAGGTATCATTTTTATTGGGAGACTTGGGGGAACATAGATTAGCAAAACAAGTGCTATTGCCCCTTATCTTTCTCTACATTTTTTCATTCCAAATATAAGAGAGTGTGTAAAAAAGACATCTATTTGAGAAATGCCCTGTAATTCACATGCTAGTATGGTCACCCCGGAATTCAGAGATGTGCAAATAACCATTGCTCCTCAACACCTTATCTTGTGCCCTTTGTGGAAATACAAAGGTTTTCTTGATAGCCATTTTTCACTCTTCATATTTCAGCAAATGAATTGCTGTATACCCAGTATAGAATGAAAACGCACTGCAGGGTGAAGCCCATGTATTGGCTCTGGGTAACTAGGATTCTTGATGAACCTACAAGCTCTATATATCCCCGCAACCAGAAGAGTCCAGCTGACGTAACAGTATATTGCTTTCAAAAATCTGATATTGCAGGAAAAAGTTACAGAGTAAAACGTAGAGAAAAATTGCAGATTCTTTCACCTCAATTTTAATATTTTGCTTGTTCAGTTGTTATTTTCTGTAGGAAACCCTTGTAGGATCTACACAAATTACCCCATGCTGAATTCAGAATTTCGTCTTCTTTTCAGAAATGTTGCGGTTACTGGGATCCAGCATTGGTTTCATGCCCATTTCAGTCACTGACTGGAAGGAGGCTGAAAGCACAAAAAATCGTAAAAATGGGGTATGTACCAGTAAAATGCCAAAATTGTGTTGAAAAATAGGGTTTTCTGATTCAAGTGTGCCTGTTCCTGAAAGCTAGGAAGCTGGTGATTTTAGCACCACAAACCCTTTGTTGATGCCATTTTCAGGGAAAAAACCATCAGCCTTCTTCTGCAGCCCCTTTTTCCAATTTTTTTGAAAAAAACGAAATTTTCACTGTATTTTGGCTAATTTCTTGGCCTCCTTCTGAGGAACCCACAAAGTCTGGGTACCTCTAGAATCCCTAGGATGCTGGAAAAAAAGGACGCAAATTTGGCGTGGGTAGCTTATGTGAACAAAAAGTTATGAGGGCCTAAGCTTGAACTGCCCCAAATAGCCAAAAAAAGGCTTGGCACCTGAGGGGCAAAATGCCTGGCAGCGAAGGGGTTAAAGACGATTGTTGAGAGTGATTTTATTATTTGCCTTTTAATTCCCATGTGGTTTCCGAGGATATTATTAATATTGCAGTAAAAAATACCAAAGGTCTCAAATAAGGTAAGTACCATCAACAGATATTTGGGCCCAGATTTGCTGAGCCTTGCGTTGTCAACGCAAGGCAATATGACGGAAGGCAATCCAAGGGTTTAAGTGATATTTACTATGCCACTCAAAGCCATCTTGCTTGGCTCTGTGTGGCTTAGTAAATCCGGAGTCCCACAAGGCAGCACAAATCGCTGCTTTGCATTACTCTGAGTTGGGAAGGTGTTCCACGGGTGGAGAGTGGGCATATCCACACATCCACCCATAATTTTGGTGCATTGCCAGATTAGGGTAGTAAACCTAGGAATTCGTCAAAATGCTAAGCCATATTTTTTTCACCTCAGTATTTTCTCTTTGTACATGTGCTGCATTAAGCAGTACACATAGTAAGTGGAAAATGCCTTCAGGATTGCTTCTGATACAGGAAGGTGTCACTTCTTCCACAAGAACAATACTGTCTGTAACTCAGGCACCGGCTTTGGCGCTAGGCTGCAGACAGTGCACCAGCGAAGAGAGAGCACAGGAATGCCCCATATGTTAAATGTGGTGCATTTTTGCTCCCCCCATTTGAAGCTTTGCTGCAAGCTGTCTTGCTACATTTTGTTGCATCAATTGTTAGTAAATCAGGCCCATGGTGTGCAAGGTATGGCTTTCATGGCTGTGCATTTATGATTGTAGAGTGAGATATAATTGGTAAATATTAGGCTTTGTAATGATAACTTCACTTTAACTATTGATGCTAAGAGCACTCCAGTGGGTTTTGTAAACATATGTTAATGTGTTACAACTATTCATCACCATACATTCAATGTGACTAGTTTTTGTTTTTAATTTCAGAGTTTATTCTGCATGTGGCCTCTGACTGTGAGCTGTGGTGGCTGGCTCGCACCCAACCTGCCACTGACTTTCAACCTGGCGTTTTTTTATTTTTGCGTAATCATTTTTTTGTACAAAGAAAGTTTTAGAGTTTGTGTATTACAGTGGCGATACTCAACATCTTAAAGGCTCTTTCACTATTATTGGGACAATCTTGAGTTCTTGGTCCCAGTTTCAGATCAATAGACCAACAAGGGGCACAGGGTTTTGGGCCCTGAGGCAGGGTTCATGAATCAAGGAGCTTCAGCATTTTGGTAATGATATTCTGATAAGTTGAGATTCACTACTCAATATCCCATACCGCTGCCTTCCAGAGGATATATGGCCCCAGAAAGCAACCCTGTATTCTAGATAACAACACACTGGAAACGATCCAAAATGTCTAAAATCGTCAGTTAAAGGTGTATTGCTGTTGAAGGGGAATAATCACATCTTGCCCATACTACATTCCCATGACTGGCTTCCAGTACCCATGACTAAGGGCAACCTTTTCTCATAGACAAACTCCAGGTTTTAAACTAAGATATGAGTTTCATGAAGGTCTTATCGTCTTGTTCTTGTGTCACACCACATATGGTAACTACACATTTCCTGCATGCCACCTTTTCAACCTGGCCCTTCTGCAGGGTCACTCCAGATTTTTGCCTTCCTCCACCTGTATTTGCTCAACCATTTTATGTTCGCTTTTAGGAGTCTGTATTCTTTTTCCTTGCTAATCAGTGGTATAGTGCTTGTGTTCTCCCTTTTACACATGGTACAATTGTCCTAGATCTAGTTTGTACATTTAATGTACTTGTATGTCCCTAGAACATGGTATTGCATGTACACAGGGCCTGTAAATTAAATGCTAATAGTGGGCTGCAGTACTCATTGTGCCACCCACTGAACTAGCCTTTTAAAACATTCCCAGACCTGCCACTGAAGCCTTTAGTGCATTTTTAAACTGCCATTTTGACCTGCCAAATAAACCTTTTTCCAACCCTAAACCTTCTTATGGAATACTTATATGCCATCCCTAAGGTGGGCCCTAAAAGCTCACAGGGCGGGGTGCCTAGTATTAAAAAAGTAGGGCATGTGAATTTAAGTGACCTGGCAGTGAAAAACTCCTAAAGTAATTGTTCACTGTTGTAAGGCGGCCCACCTCTTTCATAAACTAACAGAAGGTTACCTTATTACACTTAGTAATTACTTACTTCAGTTTGGGACTCAATAGAGATAAGCTGTTTACACTCAATTGAATTGTAGGTTAAAAACTTCTTTAATGGTAATGTAGGATTTTTTGTTACTATTCTGAAAATGACACTTTTAGAGGCTGGATTTTCCTGTCTGAACCACCTGTGACTATATGCCAGTGCCATGGGTCACATGACTGTATGAATGTTGTGTTTTGTGTGTTGTTTCCAGACATGGGAATAAAGAAGGCCTAGGTATGAGAGAAGTGGGTCTTCCTGACAGGATGGCTTGGAAGGAGCTGTCCCCTGCCCTGATTACTTTTCAACGGATCCTGCTTACAGCATACACAAAGGAACCAGGCACCACAATATCATTAAGCTAGGTAGCTGTAGAGCTAATAATAGTAAATACATAGACACCTTGATGATCTAGTGAGAGTTTTTATTGTTGCTGTAGTGGATAGATTGTTGATCTCGATGTAGAACCATACAACCATAACCAGCAATAGCACCCACTCATTGAAAATATTGTGGTTTTAGGCAATCAATGTGCTGGAATTGATTGAGATTGGGGATTACTTTTATAGGAAGTGTACATGTTAATCACAGTAACTAATGACATGAGGATGCAGGTGCACATTTTATTGTTACATACAAAATAGTAGATCATATATCGGGTGAATAATGGCACAGAAATGACAGTGTTACAGATTGCTGTTGTGAATAAATAAGTAAAGTAAATGTGCTAACAATTTTCTAAGAGGGATTTGGACATCCCCTTTATTTCAACTGAGCATATTAAACTATATTTTCCCATAAGCACTACTATAAACCAGATAAGGAGCATGTGGAAAAAAGTGAAAGGGACAATGGGAATGTGGTAGGCATATTGGATATAAGAGATCATCATGCAGAAATAAAATAGTACTAGCACTTTTCTCTGTGCAAATTAGGGGCCCATAAACCACTATCTGATACATTGAAATTCACACTGAGTTTTATTCATCCAATCAATACATTTAACATAACATGAAGCACATCAGGCACCACAAGAATGGCAGAAAAAAAGGCCAGATCTATGAGAAACTGGCACAGCGCGGTGCTGCGCAAAAATCAGCAGCGCCGCTCCAGTTTTGAAATGTAGGGCTGTGCCATATTCAGAAGAATATGGTGCTGCCCTGCATTTCCCCTTGTGCTAGCGCTAAATTACGTTGCCTGCTCCATAGTGCAAGGGCGTCTGCATTGAGGGGAGTGATTGTTTATGTGCAGGAAGGTGTCCCTTCCTGCACAGAAACAATCTGCAATGGCAATTTGGCACTTCTATGTGTGCTGCAGAATGCAGCACACCTAGAAGTACTAATGCGTCACTTTTCAATGCTTGTTCATGTGCAGGAATGGACACCTTCCTGCACATAAACAATCATCCATGGCATTTTGCTTCTTTTATGTTTGGTTCAGAATGCAGCACACATAGAAAAAGTAAAAATCAAGGAGGAATAAAAACATTCTTTCTCATTTTGCCATGCTGGTGACACCCCTAGGGTGGCGTTAGGTTTTGGCTCTGCCGCAGATTTACGATTTGTCATAAATCTGGGGCAGCATCAAAGACAATGGGTGTTGAGATGGAACGCCCATTGCAACACCCATCGCACACCCCTCTGATGCAGAAAACTGTGTCCAAGGGGCCCATATTTATAAGGAGGCGTAATGCCACAAAAAGTGGCATTACACCTTCTTGTAAATATGGAACAGTGGTTAGCGCCACTGAAGTGTTGCAAAATGTAATGCTCTGGTGGCGATAGGGCAATGGCAATCTGGCCCAGAATGTTTACGTTTTCAAACCATAAAAATCTTTTAAAGGTTGAAAATGTTTGCAGACTCAAATTCATCAAATTAGTGTCAATCAATAATCAATGCTTGAATGCACTAGTAATTAATTTACTCTGCTCTAGGCTGTCTGTTAGACCTGTCAGCCTTAGGGTGATTTTCTCACAAACGTTTTTCCTCTCCTCCTCCATTTTGCTGAATGTTTGTTCACTTGAGGACTCTGTGCACTTTACCACTGCTAACTGGTGCAAACGTGCTTGTGTTCATGCCAATAAAACATGGTTACATTTGCTTCTACCCAATTGACATATTTAATTTACTTACAAGTCCCTAGTATGGCGGGGTACCATATACCCAGGGCCTGTGAATTAAATACTACTGGTGGGCCTACAACACTTGTTGTGCCACTCATTTAAGTGGCACCTTAAATCATGTCCCAGGCCTGCCACTGTAGCTTGAATTCAGTTTTAAACTGTTGTGTGCACTTGACAATAAAATCCCCTTGCAAACCCTAAACTCCCTTTTAAGTCACTCGAGAGACATCCTAGGTAGCCCATTGAGCAGTGTGCCTTGCATGCGAATGGATGGACTTGTACATTTTAGTTTTACATGTCCTATAAAGAAGCTGTAATTACCATTTGGAAGCAGGTAGCTATTTCATACTTGTTGTCTTTGGAATTGTAATCAAAAATCCTATTCAATGGTAAAGTCAGGTTTTTGATTACCATTTTGAAAATTCCACTTTTTGAAAGTTGACAGTTTACTACCCTTTGCCATTTTCTGCTTGCAGCCTGTCTAGGGCCAAATGAAAGGGTACAACTGACACTTAGACTTTGTGAATTATCCAGCACAGTCACAAAATAGAGAGATAAGGTGTGCCTGAATGGGCCATCTGCTGGCAGGATGGGGGCGGAGCTGACCACAGCCCTACTTGCAATTGAATAGGGAGTGCTCTGCCTCCACACAAAGGACCTATCCTTTGTGTAGACAGCTTGGAGCCAGGGCAGGAGAGTCAGGAAATTCAATGCACTCTAAATACACTGTCTAAAAGCTTGTTCCACCTTCTAGAAAGAGGGCAGCATGGTATAGAAATAAGATCTCAGACACCAACTCATCAGTTCACTCTGGGCCTGAGGAAGGATTCGCAGAGGACTGTTGCCTGCTGTGCACTCTGCAAAATTGCTGTGCTGTATGTGGAAAGACTGCTTTGCTGCCTGAAGACTGCCTTGAACTCTCAGAGGCCAACCCTACTGCTGAGCCCTGCATCTTCACCTGCACAGAAAACTACCAGAGTGACTGCAAAGGTGTTGCAAGCCACTTATCTGAAACTCCAGGTGGTTCCGATGGGGTGAAGATTATCCCCGACTCTGTCTGAGGACTACTGCAGATAGCAGTCTTTTTGCTAATACTGCACCTCAAGAATTCCTCAAAGGGGAAGGGGTTGGGACAGAGAGAAATACTGGCTTGTAGGAGGCTGCTCTGGTGTGTGATGGGTGCCTTTGGTACTTACACCTTATACCAGGTCCAGTTATTCCTTATTAGTGTAGTGTAGGCAGTGTCTGGAAGCCAGGCTCTCTAGAGGTAGCTGTGGATGAACAGCCAAGGCTTATCTAGGAGACATGCAAAGCTCATGCAATGTCACAATACTCACACTTGGGGCCAGATGTAGCAAGAATCAAATTTGCGAATCAGAAATTTGTATGCAGAATGGTGTCTCAGACACCTTCTGCGAATCGCAAGGGGGTCGCAAAGACCCACCTCATTAATATTAATGAGGTGTGTCGCAATTTGCGTCCCCCTTGTGATTCCCTGCAATCACAGGGATGGTGGCCTGCTGGAGACAACAGACCTCCATGTGTGTGACTGCTTTTTCAATAAAGCTGTTTTTTTTTTTTTTTGTATTGCAGCCCGTTTTCCTTAAAGGAAAACGAGTTGCAATACAACATAAAAAATGAAACCATTTGCTCTGCTCTGAAAAAACCTTTTGTGCGACATTCACAAAGGGGAAAGGGTCCCATGGGGACCCTTTTGCGAATGAGTTAGCACCCACTTCAAGTGGGTGCTAACTGCGAATTGCTTAGCGACCGCTTTCGCGGTCACAAAGCAATTCTGCATCCCCTTCCTATTTGCGAGTCGCATTCCTATTTTGAGAGTTGGTACTGACTCGCAAAATGGGAATGTGCATCGCGATGGCTGTTTTGCATGGCACAAACTGTGGAGAAGTGTGGCTCAATGGTTAGAGCGGCAGACCCTGAAGCAGAAATCTGGCTCAAGACCAGGGTTCAAGTCCCGCTTCGGCAGGTCTTGGGCTCAATTCCCCTTGACCAGATAATTCTCGCCTCGGGGCCTCATCTAATTCATGGGTCCCACTCTGCAACTCTGGGCAATAGCTTGCTTAATCTACACAACGGCCCCAACAGCGCTTGGATGCCTGGCTTCACCCTGGGGGTGCTCAGGAGTGGGCACCTCACAGGGAAAAAAGCCAGGAGGGGTTCCATAGTGGTATGAGTACAGCACCTTGAGACCCTAACGGGTGAGTAGTGCGCTATACAAGTGCTAATTTACATTTAAACTGCGATTTTCACAGTTTGCGCCATGCAAAACGGTTCGTACATCTGGCCCTTAGTACTTACACACATGAAAAATAAAGGTACTTTATTTTGGTGACACAAATACCAAAAATATCATAGAGACTATACAGTGTAGTGTGTAGAGGGGAGTTTGGAGTACTACAAAAGTCCAAAGGTAAGCACCACAACCCACCCGAGCGACCAGGAAAACATAAGTAAATCACAGTAAGTTTCCCAGATCACACACAGAGAAGAAAAGAAGACCTATGCAAAACCCAAAAGAGACTGTAAGACTCTCCAGCAGTGGATTCCTGGACAAGAAGACCTGTGGAAGAAGGGGACCAAGTCCAAGAAGCATAGAAGAGTCCAGGAAGAGCAGGAGCTCCTGCTAACTGGGACGAAGGTGCAAAAGGTGAACCACCGGTGAAGAAGAAAAGTCAGCACTGCACCCAAAAACATGAACTTGGGTTTCTGGAGGGTGCAGGCGATGTCCCACGCTGGAAGGAGGATTGCAGTCAGGTTTGCATCGTTGGAGTCCACTAACAAACCTTGGCACACCCAAAGCACGGGGTTAGCGGAAAATGGCGCTGCTGGGGACCAGGAAGGACCAAGTGGACTCTACCAAGAAGGGGGATTCAGAGGGGGCCCTCAGCAACACAGAGAATTCACAGAAGACCAGGCAGAGCACACAGGAGTCCCACAGGATAGGGACAAAAAAGTTGCAGAAGAGGTCCATGCAGCACTACGACAAAGGCTCCCACGCCGCCGGAGAACCATTCAGGAAGCTGTGCGTCGCAGGATAGAGCGCTGGGGGCAGGGGCTTCAAGATACACAAAGATCTTGGAGAAAGGAGGCCAACAAGCCTGGGGAGCTGCAAAGGATGTGGTGCACGGGCATGCTGTCTTGCGGGGGAGGCAAGGCCTTACCTCCACCAAAGTTGTACAGCTGGAAGAGAGGACCGTCGGGACCACTTGAGTCCACCACCCCTTATGTAGGATCCACGCAGCTCAGCAGGAGAGGGGATCCACGCAGCCGGTCATCGTCGCAGTTGGTGTCTGCAGAAGCAGGGCAGTGACTCCTTCCCCCCAAGGGAGATTCCTTCTTCCTTCTGATGTAGGCTGAAGACGGGCTGTCCTCAGAGGATGCACAACTGGGGAAATGTTGCAGTTGCTGGAAGGAGCCGGAGATACAGGTGGTCATTACAACCCTGGCGGTCGGTGTTAAAGCGGTGGTAAGACCGCCAACAGGCCTGCGGTAAAAAATTTGGAATCACAACCGTCTCGGAAACCGCCAACAAAGACAGCCACTTTAACACTCCGACTGCCACGGCGGTACAAACAAATAGCGCGGCGGTCACCGCCAACAGACAGGCGGAAGACAATGTACCGCCCACAGTATTATGACAGGCCAATCTGCCACCTTTTCCGGGGCGGATTCACCGCAGATAAAAACACGGCGGAAACAGGAATTTCAAAGGGAAAACGCTCACCTCTACACACTCCACGAGGAACGAGGACACCATGGACCCGGAACTCCAAAACCTACCTGCTATAGGCTTCCTGCTTCTCTACCAGGAGCACGAATGCCGGCGGCAAAGACCACAGTGAGTACTGCACCTACGACATAGGGGAGGGGGGAGGGAAAAAACAGGGACACACACACGCAACACCCCCACCCTCACCCACTACAACACACACACTAATACATATCTATACATCATAGTTACACCTCCCCAAACCCCTCGGAAGAATGCAAAGACCAAAGGAAATGATTGTAACTATTGTAATCTATTAAAATACAGAATTATAAAATATATATATACACTATAAACAAATATATACACCAATAATACAAGTCCAGGTATTGCACCATTTATAGACCGTGGGCCACTGGGCCCAAAATGCATGGGCAAGGCCCACACTCAATACCAGATTAAAACAGAGAGAACACTGCAGGGGCATCAGATAGAAATACAACAGGCACCTCAGGGGGAATGGAAGGGGGGGCACCTTAGCCGGATGAGTGCATGACGCCAGATCCACGAGGGGGCTCCATGCCCACTGTTCAATCCTGGAGAGTGCAAAGCCACAGTCTCTCAAGTCTCTACAGTGGGTGGTTTGCCCACTGTTCCATCCTGGGGAGTTCAAAGCCACAGTCTCTCAAGTCTCTACAGTGGGTGGCTTACCCACTGTTCCATCCTGTGGAGTGCAAAGCCACAGTCTCTCAAGTCTCTACAGTGGGTGCTTTGCCCACTGTTCCATCCTGGGGCGTGCAAAGCCACAGTCTCTCAAGTCTCTACAGTGGGTGCTTTGCCCACTGTTCCATCCTGGGGAGTGCAAAGCCACAGTCTCTCAAGTTGATAACAGTCTCCACTGGTTCTGGAGGGGGACTGGTGCCCAGAGTGTTTCATCCTGTGAAGGACAGAGGTAGTGGATGGATGTCTCCACTGGTTCTGGAGGGGGACTGGTGCCCAGAGTGCTTCATCCTGTGAAGGATAGAGGTAGTGGGCTTCATCCTGTTAAGGACAGAGGTAGTGGATGGATGTCTCCACTGGTTCTGGAGGGGGACTGGTGCCCAGAGTGCTTCATCCTGTGAAGGACAGAGGTAGTGGGCTTCATCCTGTTAAGGACAGAGGTAGTGGATGGATGTCTCCACTGGTTCTGGAGGGGGACTGGTGCCCAGAGTGCATCACCCACCCCGTGACGGTCCCAGTTGCGTCAGTGACCCTGCCGCTCATGGGCTAGCGGTGCTTGATTTGGCGGTGCCCTGTTCAGCGGTGCTTGAGTTGGCGGTGCCCTGTTCAGCGGTGCTTGAGTTGGCGGTGCCCTGTTCAGCGGTGCTTGATTTGGCGGAGCCCTGTTCATCGGCGCTTGATTTGGCGGTGCCCTGTTCAGCGGTGCTTGATTTGGTGGTGCCCTGTTCAGCGGTGCTTGAGTTGGCGGTGCCCTGTTCAGCGGTGCTTGGGTTGGCGGTGCCCTGTTCAGTGGTGCTTGAGTTGGCGGTGCCCTGTTCAGCGGTGCTTGATTTGGCGGCCTTGAGTTGGCGGTGCTTGATTTGGCTGCCTTGAGTTGGCGGTGCCCTGTTCAGCGGAGCTTGAGTTGGCGGTGCCCTGGTCAGCGGTGCTTGAGTTGGCGGTCCTTCATGGCCCAGCGGGGCTTGTGATGGCGGACCTTCATGGCCCAGCGGGGCTTGTGCTGGCGGTCCTTTATGGCCCAGCGGGGCTTGTGCTGGCGGTCCTTCATGGCCAGCGGGGCTTGTGCTGGTGGTCCTTCATGGCCAAGGGGGGCTTGTGCTGGTGGTCCTTCATGGCCCAGCGGGGCTTGTGCTGGCGGTCCTTCATGGCCCAACTGGGCTGGGGGGGTCCTCCTGGGCAGCTGGGCTGGGGCTGGCGGGGCCCTCCTGGGCAGCTGGGATGGGGCTGGCGGTGGCCTCCTGGGCAGCTGGGCTGGGGCTGGCGGTGTCCTCCTGGGCAGCTGGAATGGGGCTGGTGGTGTCCTCCTGGGCAGGTGGGATGGAGCTGCGGGGCCCTCCTGGGCAGCTGGGCTGGGGCTGGCAGTGGCCTCCTGGGCAGCTGGGCTGGCGGTGTCCTCCTGGGCAGCTGGGATGGGGCTGGCGGGGCCCTCCTGGGCAGCTGGGCTAGCGGTGGCCTCCTGGGCAGCTGGGATGGGGCTGGCGGGCCCTCCTGGGCAGCTGGGATGGGGCTGGCGGTGGCCTCCTGGGCAGCAGGGATGGGGCTGGCGGGCCCTCCTGGGCAGCTCGGCTGGGGCTGGCGGTGGCCTCCTGGGCAGCGGGCATGATGGCGGTCTTCTCCGCCGTGCTGCTCTTCCCAGACTTGCTGGGTTTCTTGTGGCCCTTCCCCACCTTGGAAGGTGTCACATCTGAGTCCACACTCCCACCGGGACCCCTGGGAGCAGCTTTGGTGGCTGGAGTCTTGCCCCTCTCCCGCCGGGCACTGGCCAACTTCTGATGCTTCAAAGGGGGGGGACTGGCTGTGCTGTGGCTCCGTGCCACACTGGCTGTCCTAGTGGCCGGTGCACTCCACATAGCTGTGACTACAGGCACCACTGGTCCCGGAGATGTTGTGGCTGGGGTGCTAGTTCGGGACCTATGAGATGGACGGGGTGGGGGAGGTGTGAGAAAAAGGTCAAGGCTGGACAGGAAAAGTTTTTGGGAGGCACTGGGACGGGTAGCTGGAGGGGGTTGGGAGTGGAGGAAGAGGTGGTGGTGGTAGGAGGTGTACGTTTGGTGACTGTGGGTGCAGGTGCATGCGCTGGAGGCTGTCGTGAGGTGGATGGCTGTTGGGTGGGTGTGTGGCTGCGTTTGTGTATCTTGGGAGGGGGCGTCACAGTCACACTGGGAGAGTACACAAGGGACGTGTGAATGGTAGTGGGGGTGGTGACTGCACGTGAGCAGGGTGTGCTGGTGGGTGTGCTGGTGGGTCTGCTGGTGAGGGACGTAGTGGCTGAAGAGGTAGTGCATGCAGGTGTGTGTGTAGACAAGACTGGGAGGGAGGTGGGAGATGACGAGGCGGGGACACAGTGGAGGCAGTGGATGTTGGTGTGTCTGCATGTGTGTGATGCTTGCGTGAGTGCCTGTGGGATGTGTGGTGCTTATGTTTGCCTGAGCTTCCCTTGTGTGGTGAAGTGTGTGCAGGCTGGTCTGATGGTGTGCTTGGGATAGGCAGAGGTACAGGGGATTGGGTCTGGGTGGAGGAAGTTGGAGGGGGGAGGCTAGACACAGGGACAATGGCTGCCATCAGTGCTGAGGCCAGAGTTTGAAAGGCTCGGTGAAGGGCCGCCTGACCAGAATGAATGCCCTCCAGTAATGCATTTGTTTGTTGCAACTGCCTTTCTACACCCTGGATGGCATTCAAAATGGTAAACTGCCCAACAGTGAGTGACCAGAGGAGGTCAATGGCCTCCTCACTGAGGGCAGCAGGGGTGACTGGGGCAGGGGCTGAGGTGCCTGGGGCGAAGGTGATGCCCACCCTTTTGGGAGAGCAGGCACGGGGCGAAGGCTGAGGGGCTGCTGGGAGGGCGGTGCTGGTAGGGGGGGTGGCGGTTGTACCTGTATATACGGGGGCACAGATGTTGTGACCACTACAAGGGAGGTCCCATCAGAGGACAAGTCCGTGTCGCTGGTGTCAGCTCCTGTCCCCTGTCGTGGAGCTCCCCTCGCCCTACGTCCCACTGGTGAATTCAGAGTCTGTAGTGTGGTCCTCCATGGCCATGTGGGATGCAGCTCCCTCGTGCTCCGGTGCCACTGCTCCTCCGCCTGATGATGCTAATGCACACAAGAACAGGGAAACCACAAAAAGCGGGGGGGACAGAATAAAGACATGTTGAGTGCATGGATTACCGCTACCGTTGGCGGACAAGACAGACACAGAAGCCCCCTGCACTACTCCGCGCACTTGGGCTCTACAGTGCAATTCCTGGGAAATGGCCTACAAGGCTATGGACGACATCTGCACACATAGATGACACAGGGGCATGAAAAGCTGTACTTGGCACTCTACAGTGGAGGGGCCTAGCCTACGGAACTCGCCCTGGCCTAGGGAAACCCACAGCCCTCTACCCCACCCATACAACTTCACTGCGTGCAAAGTCAGCTGAATGAGAGTGTACTTACCCCCTTGGGTCTGCTGTGATGCCCTCAAGCGCCCATCCAACTCCGGGTAGGCTACCGCCAGGATCCTGAACATCAGGGGGGTCATGGTTCGACGGGCACCCCTCCCACGTTGGGAGGCCATCCCCAGCTGAGCCTCCGCCGTCTTCTTGCTCCAGTGGCGAATTTCCTCCCATCTTTTCCGGCAGTGGGTGCTCTGTCTGTGGTAGACCCCCAAGGTCCAGACGTCCTTGGCGATGGCACGCCAAATATCTTTCTTCTGGTGGGCGCTGACCTACATGAAATGTACAGGGGAAGAAGAAAAGTCATTACCAACTGCACCGTCAAAGTGAGTGGCCCCCATCCCTACCCTTGCCATGTGGCACATGCACCCACCGTCTTTCATGCACGCAGAACTCTGCCCCCTTCCTTCTTACATCCAGCCCTCTCCACACAGGCATAGCCCATACAACATGCTCCCTGTGTACTTACCTGTTTGTCTGGAGGACCGTAGAGTAGTGTGTACTGGGGGAGGACCCCATCAACGAGCTTCTCCAACTCCTCCGATGTGAAGGCAGGGGCCCTTTCCCCAGACGCACGAGCCATTGTCTCTTCGAGACTGAGGTCACAGCAGCACTTGCAGTATAGGTCCTCTTATGTTGAAGATCAGGTATCGAGTGATTGAACAGATAGAAAATGGCGGTACGTCTGCGGTGGTCACGTCCGCGGCGGTGCGTACCATCACCGCCAGCGTACATCGTCATTGGCTCCTGGGACCCATAGGGTCCAATGTTAACCAATGCAGCATTGTGCCACGGTCTTCGACCGCCTACCGCGATGGTGTACAACGCCAGCGCAGTTACCTCTCATCCCATTGTCCCACTTTAGAGATCAGGCAGCCGCCATTTCAGGGGCCCACATGGCCTAATTTCCAACTGCGTCAAACATACCTAGGCCTAGTCTCAACACACATACAGACCACCTTTTGTGTATTATTGGTGTTCTGGGTAAACTGTGGGTACGTACCTCTGAGTTGTTTGACTCTGTGGTCACTGTTGTCCTTCATAGGCACCGTCCACTGGGACATGTGAGGAGATGGCGGCATCCTCCGGTGTATCGACCGCTGGTGGACCTGTCGACAATGGATGAAAGACATTTGATAATTACCTACAGGTTTGACCATGCCACAATCCAGGAACTGTGTACCCAGTTGGAGCCAGACCTGATATCAGCAATCCGCCATCCCACAGGAATCCCCCCTCAAGTGCAGGTGCTATAGTGCTCCATTTCCTTGCAAGTGGGTCTTTTAAAACAATTGTGGCTATGGCATCAGGGATGTCCCAGCCTATGTTTTCCAACATATTGTCTAGAGTGTTGTCTGCCCTGCTGAAACACATGCGGAGCTACATCGTTTTCCCTCAGGTGGAGGATTTGCCTACAGTGAAAGGTGACTTCTATGCCCTTGGACATATCCCCAACATCATAGGTGCCATTGATGGGACTCATGTGGCTTTGGTCCCCCCCCCACAGGAGTGAACAGGTGTACAGAAACCGGAAGAGTTATCATTCGATGAATGTACAGATGGTATGTTTGGCAGAACAGTACATCTCCCATGTGACTGCCATGTTCCCTGGCTCAGTGCATGACGCCTACATCCTGCAGAATAGCAGCATCACTTATGTGATGGGTCAACTCCAGAGGCACCGTGGGTGGCTATTAGGTGAGCTCCTGGAAGCAAGACAGTGGGAATGATTGTCTGGGGTTATCCCTACAGGTTAGTGTGTGTCCAACAGTTGTCCCTCACCATTTGCAGGTGACTCTGGTTACCCCAACCTGTCATGGCTACTGACCCCAGTGAGGAATCCCAGGACCAGGGCAGAGGAACGCGACAATGAGGCCCATGGGCGAACTAGGAGGGTGATCGAGTGGACCTTCGGCCTCCTGAAGGGCAAGTTCAGGTGCCTCCACATGACAGGTGGATCCCTATTCTACTCACCAAAGAAGGTGTGCCAGATCATCGTCGCCTGCTGTATGCTTCACAACTTGGCTTTGCGACAACAGGTGCCTTTTCTGCAGGAGGATGGTCTAGATGGCGGGGTTGTGGCAGCTGTGAAGCCTGTCGAGAGTGATGAGGATGAAGCAGAGGAAGAAGACATGCAGAACAGGGACTCAGTGATCCCGCAATATTTCCAGTGAAACACAGGTGAGAATACATTCCTGCCTACTACATGTACTTTTACACTACTGCCTCTCTACTGTCTGTCGTTTTCACCCAGTGTATGGTCACTGAGTTGTCACTTTCCCTTACGGTTTTACAGATGTGGGTCCCAACGTGTGTCATCTGCTTAGATTCCTCATGGACTAGAGCTGTGTGACATAGGTATGTTGACATTACTATTTCAAGAACATTTTGTCACTGTAATTGCAAATACACTATTTCGAAATCACAGACAGATCGTTTTGTGCTTTAGGTGTGTTTATTTAAATGCAAAATATTGGAGAGGGAAGTTAAATGGTGAGGGGTGATGGCGGAGGAGTGTTAATGGCAGAGTCCAGTCTATTAGTCTCGCAGGTGGATTGCCCATATGGGCATAGGAAGTGGAGCTGGGGCAGTTTAATTATGGACAGGGTGACAAAGTGGGACAGTGGGATGACAATCAGGGTGGTCTTATTTCTTGGGGGGGTCTTGGCATCGTGCTCTGTCTTGTTCCTGGATCTCAGGGACCGTTTGCAGGGTGGTTCTCCGTCTGCAGGGGGGGAATGCTGGTGTGGTGGTCCTGTGGCGGGGCATCCTGTCCACTAGCGCCAGCAGAGGTGGTGGGCAATTCATCGTCCATACTAGTGTCAGGGGCCCCTTGTAGTGCCACAGTGTCCCTCCTGATGTTAAGTAGTTCCTTCAGCACCCCTACGATGGTGCCCAGGGTGGAGCTGATGGTTCTGAGTTCCTCCCTGAAGCCCATATACTGTTCCTCCTGCATGCGCTGGGTCTCCTGAAATTGGCCAGTACCGTTGCCATCGTCTCCTGGGAGTGGTGGTATGCTCCCATGATGGAGGAGAGGGCCTCGTGGAGAGTGGGTTCCCTTGGTTTGTCCGCCCCCTGTCGCACAGCAGCCCTCCCAGTTCCCCTGTGTTCCTGGGCCTCCGTCCCCTGGACTGTGTGCCCACTGCCCCCAGGTCCCTGTTGTTGTTGGGGTGGTGGGTTATCCTGGGTTCCCTGTAGTGATGGACACACAGCTGATTGATGTGTCCTGGGGACGGAGGTATGGGCCCGCTGCGTGCGTGCTGTGCTGGTGTTTCCAGAGGGGGGAAGGTCTGTGGTGGCCTGTGACTGGGTGAGGGGAACTGACTGTCCGAGGTCCCCGATGGTCCGGGCTGGTCATCTAGATCCAGTTGGACAGAGGTGCTGTCATCACTGTGGGCCTCTTCTGTGGGTGGAGAGGACATGTCTGGACCCTCCTGTCTGGTGACATTGGGTAGGGGTCCTGCAGGGGTGGAAAGGCATGATTGTTGCATCTGTGTGTGGCATGGTGTGCAATGGTTGGGTGACCGTGTACCCCAGTGCTGGCATTCCTGTGTGGGAGCTTGTGTGATGATGGTTTAAGGGGGTGTATCGGTATGTGCAGTGGGCAGTGGGCATGTTTTAGTGATGGGTGTCCATGCTTTGTTGTTGCATGCAGGGCTTGGTGTTGGGATGTGTGGTTTGTGATATTGGTACAGTTGTGAGGAGTTGGAGTGATAGAGGTGAGGGCGAGGGTGGGGTATGTGATAGCATGCAGGTAGGGTGGGAGATATAATAGTTAAGATTTGACTTACCAGAGTCCATTCCTCCACCAACTCCTGGGAGGCCCTCAGGATGCAGAATTGCCAAGACCTGCTCCTCCCATGTTGTTAGTTGTGGGGGAGGAGGTAGGGGTCTGCCGCCAGTCCGCTGAACCGCCTGGTGGTGTCTTGAGACCACGGAACACACCTTCCCCCATAGGTTGTTCCACCTTTTCTTGATGTCCTCCCGATTTCTTGGGTGCTGTCCCACTGCGTTGACCCTGTCCACTATTCTTCGCCATAGCTCCATCTTCCTTGCAATTGAGATGTGCTGCACCTGTGATCCAAATAGCTGTGGCTCTACCCAGACGATTTCCTCCACCATGACACTGAGCTCCTCTTCCGAGAACCTGGGGTGTCTTTGCGGTGCCATGGGGTGGTGTAGGTGATGTGTGGGGTGGTGTGTGTGGTGATACGTATGGTGATATGTAGTGGTGTGTTGTGTGAGGTGCGTGGAAGTTGTGTGGGTGATGGTGTTATGTGCCTGTGGATGCTGTTGTACTTGTGGTGGTGTCTCTCTCTGTGCTTCGTTCTCAATTTTTGTCGTAGGGGTTTGTGGGTGATGTGAGTGTGTGTTTTATATTGTATTGGGTGTGTGGGAGTGGTGTGTGTATGTGTATCAGGTGTGCGTATTTCGAATTGTCCAATGTGGCTGTGTTTTGTAAGTGTGTGTGTATTTTGAGCGCAGCGGTGTGTACCGCCAATGGAATACCGCGGTTGAAAGACCGCTGCGTGGATTCGTGTGTCGTGATAGTGTGGGCGTATTTCTGTTGGCGTGACGGTGGAGGTTTTGTTATCGCCAGTTTATCACTGACCTTTGGTGTAGCGGACTTGTGTGGGTGTCTGAAGTTTGGCGGGTTCTGAGATGTGGGTCATAATAGCTGTGGTGGAATTCCGCAGCCGCGGCGGTGTGTTGCCGGTCTTCTGCACGGCAGTAAGCTCCTTTTACCGCCAATGTTGTAATGACCGCCACAACGTTGTAGGAGGTGTCTTGCTTCTCTGTTGCAGCTTGTAGGGTCCTGAAGAGTCCAGATGCATTTTCTTCAGTCAGAAGTCAAAGTGGAGGATGCAGAGGATTCCTGCTTGAGTCTTGCAATCTGAATCTGAGGAACCACCCAAAGAAGAGACCCTAAATAGCCCTGAACGGGGGATTGGCCACCTAACTGGGTGACCACCTATCAGGAGGGGGCTCCGATGTCACCTGCTGGCACTGGCCACTCAGATGCTCCCAGAGTTACCTGCCAACCTTTAATCCAAGATGGCAAAACCCAGGGACCCTCTGGAGGAGATCTGAGTACCACCCATGGGATGGAGATGGACAGGGGAGTGGTCACTCCCCTTTCCTTTGTCCGGTTTCGTGCCAGAGCAGGGACTAGGGGTCCATGAACCGGCGTAGACTGGTTTTTGCAAGGAGGGCACCATATGTGCCCTTCAAAGCATTTCCAGTGGCTTGTGGAGGCAACCCCTCCCAAGCCTGTGACACCTATTTCCAAAGGGAGAGGGTGTAACACCCCGCTCCCAAAGGAAATCCTTTGTTCTGTCTTCCAGGGCCTAAGCTTCTCAAGCAACAGGAGGGCATACACCTGTCTGGGAGGTGGCAGCAGCTTGGGCTGCCTGGAAACCCTCAGAAGGCTGTAATGGCATTACTGGGGGTCCTCTAAGGAGACCCCAGAGTGCAAGGAATCATACAACCAATGCTTGATGAAGCCTAGGTTGTGTGCGTGGATGGTGGGTAAGGGCGCGGTTCCTAGGGAGGTGAGCCACCAGGAGTCATTCCAAGTTGAGGGGTTGGTGCCAAAGATGAGGATTTCTGTCTTGTCTGTGTTTAACTTGAGGTGGCTTGATTCCATCCAGCTGGCGATGGTGTGAAGTCCGTTGTGGAGGTTGTTCTTTGCAGTTGTAGGGTCTTTCGTGAGGGAGAGGATGAGCTGAGTGTCGTCTGCGTAGGAAACTATGTTGATGTGGTGGGTTCGTGCGATGTTGGCAAGGGGGGCCATGTAAACGTTGAAGAGCGTGTGGCTGAGCGAAGATCCTTGGGGAACGCCACAGATAATTCTGGAGGCTTCTGACAGAAACGGTGGGAGGCGGACTCTCTGGGTTCTGCCCGAGAGAAATGACGAGATCCAGTCGAGTGCCTTGTTGCGGATTCCAGCGTTGTGGAGGCGTGTGCGGAGAGTGTGATGACATAACATGTCGAAAGCTGCGGAGAGGTCCAGGAGGATGAGTGCTGCCGTTTTTCCTTCGTCGAGCATGGTCCTAATGTCGTCTGTGGCAGCAATGAGTGCAGTCTCAGTGCTGTGGTTTCTGCGGAATCCGGATTGGGAGGTATCAAGTACCTTGCTGTCTTCCAGGAGCCAGGATAGTTGTCTGTTTACAATTTTTTCAATGACCTTGGCTGGGAAGGGGAGGAGGGAGATCGGCCGGTAGTTCTTGGGGTCGTCTGGGTCTGCCTTTGGTTTCTTTAGCATGATGTTGATTTCTGCGTGCTTCCATCTTTCTGGGAAGGTGGCTGATTTGAAGGAGCTGTTGATGGTTTTGCAGAGGTGGGGGGTGATGATGATGTTTGCCTTATTGAAGATATGGTGTGGGCAGGGGTCCGATGGTGATCCTGAGTGGATGGAGGCCATGGTGGTGGCGGTGTCCTCTATGTTGACATGGGTCCAGGTGTGGAGGAGGTGGGTGTTGCTTGCAGCGTTGGTTCTTGGGTGTTTGTAGTCAGCTGGTGGTCTGTGGTTTGAAGCTATTGTGGATTTCTTCTATCTTTCGACGGAAGTGGGTTGCCATTGAGTTGCAGAACTCCTGTGATGGCGGGGGTTCGTTGGAGCAGGTCCTGGGGGTGGAGACCTCATTGACGATGCCAAAGAGCTCTTTACTGTTGTGAGCGTTGGCATCAATGCGGTTTTTGAAGTGGGTCCTTTTGGTGGTGCGAATCAGTTGGTGATGTTTGCGTAGGGCATCCTTGAAAGCGATGTGGTTGGAGTTGGTAGGGTCAAGGTGCCAGGTTTTTTCCATTCTGCGACATAGCTGTTTGGATTCCTGTAGTTCTGGGGTGAACCAGCTGGCCTTGATTCTGTGGGAGGTGTTTGGGGGGTTTTTGAGCGGTGCGAGGGTGTTAGCGCAATCTTCTATCCAGCGATGCAGGTTGGTGGTGGCTATGTTGGGGTCCGGGGTCCCAGGGGGTGGGGCCCAGGCAAGAGTGGAGATCAGTTGATCCGTTGATATTTTGCTCCAGTTGCGTCGGGGGGGTTGTGTGCGGTGGTGGTGAGTGACTGTTTTTTGGTAGGAGAAGTGGATGCAGAGGTGGTCTGTCCAACTGAGTTCGGTGGTGTGGCTGAAAGAGACGTAGTTGCTGGCTGAGAAGATGGGGTTGAACATGTGGCCTGCAGATTGGGTTGAATTAGTGACGAGTTGCTTGAGGCCAAAGTTGGCGAGGTTGTCGATTAGGTTGGTGGTGTTGATATCGTTGTTATTTTCAAGGTGGAAGTTTAGGTCACCAAGGAGGATGTAGTCTGTTGAGGCGAGGGCTTGGGAGCTGATGGCGTCGGCGATGTCGTCACAGAACTGCGGTCTGGGTCCAGGGGGTCTGTAGACCAGTGTTCCTCTGATTGTGTTGTTGGCGTTGATGTGGAGTTTGAAGTGGAGGTGCTCAGCGGAGTTGATGGTGTCGTGGGAGTTGGTGGAGACTCTTATGGTGCTTTTGTGGACTATGGCGATTCCTCCTCCTGGTCTGTTGATTCGGTCTCTTCTGGTGATCTTGTAGTTTTCTGCTATGGCCATGGCTACGTCTGGTTCTGAGGCCGAATTCATCCAGGTTTCGGTGAGGAATGCGACGTCGGACGAGTATGTGGTCAGGAGGTCCCAGAGTTAAATTGCATGTTTGTGGACGGAGCAGGTGTTAAGTAGGATGCATCTTAGGCGGTTGTCTGTTTTGATTTGGAGTTTGGAGGTTAGGTTGCAGGTGAAATTGCAGGCTTTGCAGGAGAAGGGTCCTTTGGTGTGCGTCGTGTGGACTGGAAGCAGATGGAGGAGCATCCTGGATTAAGGGCGTGGAGTTCGTTGGCAGTGTAAAGGTGTTTGGTGGCGCAGGAGGCGTGTTGGTCAGGGGGTCTGGCGCTGGACGCGGCCTTGGCACGGACGGGCTTGCCTTTGGCACGCTGGGGCTGGCATAAGAGGGGAGGTGGGAGTGAGTGGCAGCTGGGAGGAGGGAGGGAAACCTCCAATGGGAGTGCAGGGGGGCGGGGGCAGCAGGAGTCAGGAGCGGGAAGAGCTCCGAGGAGGAGGGAGGGGTGCAGGGCCTTCCGGGAGAGGAGAAGCCAAGAAGCCCAAACAAGCCCAGACAAGCCCAGACAAGCCCAAACAAGCCCAAAACAATGACAGCACTTACCGGAGCAGTCGTGAGGAGGAAGTGACCTGTCTGCAAGGATGCAGGTTCAGAGGTCGCCCTCTGGCATTCTGGCATTCCTGCACTCACAAAGTCTGGGAAAATGGTCCTGGAGTTCATGGGGACACCTCTGCTAGTGCAGGGGTGCCCTCACACACAGGCACTTTGCACCCTGCCCTCTGGGCTAGAAGGCCTACCATAGGGATGACTTATAAGTGACCTGGTGTAGTGAAAAAAATGGCAGTGAAAGGGTGCTTGCATGGGCTCCCTATGGGTGGCTAAATATATGCTGCAGCTCATAGGGATGCCCTGGAACCCCAATGTCCTGGGTACCTAGGCACATTATACTAGGGACTTATAAGGGGGCACCAGTGTGCCAATTGTGGGTGAAATATTGTGATAACAGTTACCAACAACCAATTTTAAGGGAAAGAGCATAACTACTGGGGTCCTGGTTAGCAGGATCCCCGTAGACACAGTCAAACACACTGACAAACAGGCCAAACGTGGGGGTAACCAAGCTAGAAAGAGGCTACTTTCCTACACGGCTCTTCTATGGCTGACTCAAGATTGCATTGTCAATTGCTTTGGATGGATTATGCTCTATGGATGTGGTTATTACTCAAACATCTGGACATCATACTGCAAATAGGCTCAAGCTCAATAAGGTATTCTGTAATGAGCAAAAATACAAGGATTATTATTTACTTCTTAACAGCATACAACATTTTATACATGTTTACAGAAGTATTTTTAGTTCGTGTTTCATATGTTTACGAGAAGAACATATAGACAACATATGGTATGTTGCTCTGACAAACTTCTTCATAAATTGCAGCAAGAACCTTTTAGGCCACTGGTCAAGACTTTAATCACTGATTCAACATTGATGGAAGTTATGTTTCAAACACAGACAGGATTTGACCTTCACAGTACCGAAATGTAAGCATTACACTGATTGTTCAGAGCACTGATTATATTCACATCATGTAAATACAATCACAAAGCACAGCACAACGCCGGACCAGAATACCTCAACAGACGACTCACCTTCTACACCCCGACCCTCCAGCTTCGCTCGGCTGACCTTGCCCTTGCCACCGTTCAACGCATCCATAGAATGACTGAGGTGGCAGATCATTCTCCCACCTCGCCTCCAAGACGTGGAACACCCTTCCTATCCACCTGCGATAGACACAGGACCTGCTAACCTTCAGGAGACACCTCAAGACCTGGCTGTTCAAACAGAAGCAGCCCCCCTGCCCCCCTCCCAGTGCCTTGAGACCCTCACGGGTGAGCAGTGCACTTTACAAATGCTATGATTGATTGATTGATTGATTGATTGATTGATTGATACAGTCTCAAAAGTAAAGGGAACCGTTACATTGCAGTCTAAACCTGTAAACACTGCTGTCTCAGTTGCAGTCTTAGATACACATGACACTGGCAAAGATGCAGGTTTATCCATTTATTGGGCTGAGAAATTGCCATCTCAATCTGTAAATGCAGTGCTCTAGTTCACAGTCTTTCAATAAAATAAAGCAGGTTTTTACCTGATCATAGGTTGAGAGAATGCTAGAGCTGAGGCACTAATACTGTACCAAAACTGGCTCCGCATTCTCTGTTGTTCTTTTTCTTGCAGGAATGTCCTGTTTTGATGAAAGGAGGATCCAAAGCTGACAGGAAGCCAGAAGGAGGAGGGAGCTGATGGTGTCGGACGAGCCACTGGAGAAGCCAGAGTCTCAGGTAAGCGCTCAAACAAGGCTAAGTGGTAATCCTTGTATGCATGTGGTTTAAATAACCGCTGAAAACACAGTTACAGCTCTGCACATGTAGGATACTGACGGTGGTTAACATGAGCGCAATCAGCAGCACATGCCACATGTGCACATTTGTAAAATTTGGTAAGCAAAACATAATAGTAGAATAGAACATTTATTCAACAATAAGTGCCACTATCACCAGGGAATGAAGGTGAAAAATACCACATACACAACATATATACAACAATAAGAACCTACCACTGCCATCCGGGACTGGGGAGACATAAAATAATAGGCACTGTATACAGGGAAACCTGATCAAGAATACACAGCAACCCATCTGGGTCCGCAGGACCCCAAGAACTACAGATGATTCCAAATGGCCGTTTCCCAGGCAAACTGATAGAAAGAGCAGCGTTTGCCCAGATGCCACAATTCATTTAGAAAAATCCATACTTTCAGACTACCAAACTGGATTCTGCCCAGGAAGAGGCATTGAATCTTCCCTCATCACCATCTGGGATGATCTTAAAAACACAATGGAGTTGTTGCACTACTTCTTCTGGACCTCTCAGCTGCCTTTGACACAGTTGACCATGACACTCTAATACAAAGACTCTGCGAATCCATCATAGAGGGGGCTGCTCTGAACTGGATCACATCCTACCTTCAAAACAGAACTAATGTTTCCCCTTTCTTATCCAAACCCTACCTCACAAAAGACACAAAAGCAGGGGTCCCTCAAGGCTCAATCATTACATCCATGCAATTTCAACTCACATGCTACAACCATGCAGATGACATACAAATACTCTTTAACCTGGAATGAACCAAAGACATTATAAATCCACAGAACTTCAGTTACCTCAGAGCCGTTGATCAGTGGATGACATGGAGCCATCTCAAACTGAATGCGTCCAAAAGAGAAATACTCACATGTGGCGATTATAAAAATTATGACCCACTCTGTGGCTAGCCTGGCAATCTGGGGCCACCTCCTAACCTATCTAAAGAAGTAAGAAACCTTGAAATTACCATGAACTCCAGGTTAACAATGAATGCTCAAGTGGACAAATTAGCAAGATCAAGCTTAATCAGCAGGAAAACTCTCCAATGCATCTTCCCCCACCTGGGATTTCCACTCAATGTGCAGGCTACTATCTCTCTTGTACTAACTAAACTGGATTACACCAATGGCCTCTACCATGGATCTACTATGAAAAAACTACAACTGATTCAGAACTCATCTGCCAGACTACTCCTACATGTAAAGCCACTAGCCCACATCTCCCCTGCCTTGAGGGACCTACATTGGTCACCGGTTGCTAGAAGATCCACCTTCAAGCTGCTCTGTATCACCCACAAAGCAATACATGGAACAGGACTCCTTTTACATTCCACAAAGATACCTCCACTCAAGATTGGCACCCCGCCTCAAAACACAACCATACAAAAAAAGAAAATAGGTTGTACATCTTTCTCTGTTCAAGCAGCCAAACTGTGGAATTCATTACCCCCAAATATCAGATCCACAGATAACTATCTTGTCGTCAGAAAAGAACTCTGGAGTTGGCTCTTTCCTACATAACTACCATACTCAAACAGCAATGGACTGCATACCCCCGGGTACATAAACATGTTAAAATTTGATTGTGTATATATTTCTCGATATGTGTATTTTTTTGTACAAATATGTATAATAATTATTATATCTTAAAATATATACATATGCCCATATTTATACTTTTTAAAGCAAAACTGCGCAAATGCAGTTTTTCATCAAAAAGTATAGCGCAGGCTTGCATGATTCCAGGGTGCCAGCCAGGCACCAAATTTATGGAATCCAGCAAGCCGGTGCAAAGGGTAGGGCTAGTGTCAAGAAAAATGGGGTTATGTGGGTGAGGGTGGCGGTATGGGAGAAGGGAGTTTTGCACCAAAAAATGACGTTAGGCTGGTTAGAGGCAGACAATTGTCTCTAACCAGCCTAGCATCATTTCCTGATGCAAAACCATCCATACCACATGACTCCTGTCTTCTAAAAGACAGAAGTCATGCCCACCACCCCAATGGCCAGCACAGGGGACTATGGTCCTCTGGGCATGACCATTGTACCCCGTGCATTGTAGAGGGGCCATTTCAGGGCTCCCAATGGCACTTAAAAAAAATACATACCTCTACTTACCCTACTTACCTGGGATGGGCCCCCCATCCTGTAGTGTCCCTCTGGTGTGGGTGTGGTTGTTCCTGGGGCTTGGGGTGGGCACCTGTGGGCTCTTTATATGGTGTTTGACCATGGAAATGGGTCCACAAGTCCCCAAACGCCTGCCCTGACCCAGGTGTTAAATGATGGCGCTAAGCAGGCTTAGCACCATTGTTTAGGCCCACCTCCCTCCTGTGTACCATTTTTGCACTAGAGGATAAATAAGGCGCTAGGGCCTTAGAGTTATTTTTTGGATAGGAATGCCCACCTTGCATCTCATTGATGCAAGGTGGTTTCATGCATCCAAAAAATGACTTTAACTCCCATATTTTGGCACTAGAATTAGAGGGGAAAAAATTGACGCTATTTCAGCGTAAACTGAGTATAAATATGGGCCATACTCTTTAGACCTGTTTAACAAATGTATATTTTACTTCAATTAAATGTATATATGTATGTATTTGTATGTGTAGGTGTATGCATGTGTATATATACATTATGGATATGTGTATGTTTCTATGTCTGTATGTATATTTTTGTAAATTATTCTATACTTAACTTTTTCATAGGTTAGTGTATAGTAGCTATATAGGCTGCTTGATTAGCTGCTTATGAGTCTCTGTTTTTATTTTATCTATCACAATAGGTAAATATTATCTTAAATATTTATCTACAAGCATTTCACTATTGAAATAATGAGGAAAGATCAAATACTGTTATAAAAGTACACAAATAAATTAACTTCAAATACATTAACTATTGAAAGCCTGTGTGTATACAATACAAATTTCAATATATTATATTTCTTACACATTTATTCCCTTGATTATGTAATCATGCATCTATATATTTACTACTCTAACCGTAATGTACAAGAGAAAAAAAAGAAAAAATACATTTTACTCCCTTGAAATCTTTACTCTGTCTATCACCGTCTATCTCTATCAATCTATCCTCTATCTCCACTCTCTGACTCATCCCAAACCCATTCTACTACTATGATCTCCAAAATACTGCTTCCCAGACTCCTTTCTTTACCCCTCCTGGCTTACCACAAACCTCAGTTTACAACTATGAACTCCCAAGCAACCCTACTAAACTAGCCTGCAATGACAATTGTAAAAGCAGAGAGAGCATAAGCACTGAGGTTCTGATTAGCAGAGCCTCAGTGACACAATTAGGCACTACACAGGGAACACACATTCAGGCCACAACAATGAGCACTGGGGTCCTGGCTAGCAGGATCCCAGTGAGACAGGCAAAAACAAACTGACAAACAAGTAAAAATGGGAGTAACATGCCAGGCAAGATGGTACTTTCCTACACGACCCTCCCCAAACGAGGGACAATAAGGCTAACCTTGCCCAGATGAGTCTTCATTGTCTAAGTGGAAATATCTGGAGAGTCCACCTGCATTGGCGTGGGTACTCCCAGGTCTATGTTCAACTGTATAGTCCATTCCCTGTAGGGAGATGGACCACCTCAACAATTTAGGGTTTTCACCTTTCATTTGTTTAAGCCATAATATAGGTTTGTGGTCTGTCTGAACAATAAAGTGAGTACCAAACAAGTGTGGTCTCAACTTTTTCAGTGCCCAGATCACAGCAAAGGCCTCCCTTTCTATGCAGACCAACGCTTTTCTCTAGGGGTCAACCTCCTGCTGATAAAAGCAACAGGTTGATCCTGGCTCTCAGTGTTAAGCTGTGATAGAACTGCCACTACCCCTAATTCAGAAGCATAAATCTGGAATATGAATTTCTTGGAGTAACAAGGGCTTTTTAGGGCAGGTCCAGAGCACATGGCCTGTTTTAGCTCATCTAAAGCCTTTTGACAGCTAGCTGTCCACAATAACTTTTTAGGCATCTTTTTACTAGTGAGGTCATTAAGAGGAGCTGCAATGGAGCCATAGTTCTTAATGAACCTCCTTTAGTACCGTGTGAGGCCTAAAAAGGCTCTCACCTTTGTTTGAGTTATAGGGGGAGCCCATTCCATAATGGTCTGGATCTTTCCCTGTAGTGGTGCAATCTGTTCCCCACCTACCAGGTGGCCGAGATAAACTACTTTCCCCTGCTCTATCTGGCACTTTGAAGCCTTAAGAGTGAGGCCTGCCTTTTGCAGGGCCTCCAAAACTTTCCATAGGTGGACCAGGTGCTCATCCCAGGTGGAGCTAAAGACAGCTATATCATCTAGATATGCTGCACTAAAAGCTTCCAAACCTTGCAGGACCGTGTTCACCAACCTCTGAAAAGTGTCAGGTGCATTTTTCAAACCAAAGGGCATAACAATGAACTGATAGTGTCCTCCAATGGTGGAAAATGCTGTTTTAGGTTAAGCATATTCTGCAGTGAAGTCAAAAGTGCTTAGATACTTGGCAGAAGCTAGTGTATCCATGAGCTCATCTGCCCTGGGTATAGGGTGAGCATCAGTTTTGGTTTCCTGATTGAGTCCTCTGGAGTCAACACAAAACCTCATTTCTCTTTTACCATCTTTACTGTGAGGTATTGGGACAAGCACCACTGGGCTAGCGCATGGGCTGTCTGAAGGCTCAATCACTCCTAAGTCCAGCATTTCCTGTACTTCTTGTTTTATGCAATCTCTGACATGGTCAGGCTGCCTATAAATCTTACTTTTGAAAGGTAAACTGTCTACAGTGTTGATTGTGTGCTCACACCAGGTAGTGGTACCTGGTATCAGTGAGAAGAAGTCAGAGAATTGCCCTAGGAGCTTTATACAGTTGTCAGTCTGCTCAGCAGTAAGGCAATCTGCAAGCACCACTCCCTCCACTAAGCCATCATCTTCAGTGGTGGAGAAGAGGTCAGTGAGAGGGTCACTCTCTTCTTCCTGTCCCTCAATAGTTGCCATGAGCAGGGTTAATTCAGCCCTGTCATAGTAAGGTTTCAGGCGATTGACATGGAGCACCCTAAAGGGACTCCTGACAGTGCCCAGGTCTACCAAGTAGGTGACCTCACCTTTCTTTTCAACAATGAGATGGGGTCCACTCCATTTGTCCTGGAGTGCTCTTGGGGCCACAGGCACCAATACCCACATCTTCTGTCCTGGGTGGTACTGGGTCAGGACAGCCTTCTAGTCATGCCATTGCTTTTGGAGCTCTTGGCTGGCCTGAAGGTTTTTAATTGCCTTTTTCATGTGCTCAGCCAATCTGGATCTTAGGCCAAGTATATAGTCCAAAATGTCTTGCTTTGGAGCTTTTAAAGGTTGTTCCCAACCCTCCTTTATAAGAGCAAGGGGAGCTCTTACAAGGTGTCCAAAGAGGAGTTCAAAGGGGCTTAAGCCCACTCCTTTTTGGGGTACCTCCCTGTAAGCAAAAAGGAGGCATGGCAACAGGACATCCCATCTCCTTCTGCGTTTTTCAGGGAGTCCCATAATCATACCTTTGAGAGTTTTATTAAACCTCTCAACCACATCATTTGTCTGTGAATGATAAGGAGTAGTGAACTTATAAGTTACACTACACTCCTTCCACATGGCTTTCAGGTATGCAGACATGAAGTTACTACCTTTGTCTGACACCACTTCCTTAGGGAAGCCCACTCTGGAAAAGATTCCTAGGAGGGCTTTTGCCACTGCAGGAGCTGTGGTGGTCCTTAAGGGAATTGCTTCAGAATACCTAGTGGCATGGTCCACTACCACAAGGATGAATCTATTGACTGAAGCTGTTGGAGGGTCAAGGAGGCCAACTATGTCAACCCCTACCCTTTCAAAGTGCACCCCAACCACAGGAAGTTGAATTAAGGGAGCCTTAGGTGTGCCACCAGTCTTGCCACTGGCTCAGCATGTCACACAGGAGTGACAGAACTCCTTAGTGTCCTCTGACATGTGAGGCCAGTGAAACAATGGAACAAGTCTGTCCCAAGTTTTGCTCTGGCCCAAATGCCCAGCCAAAGGGATATCATGTGCCAAGGTCAAAAGAAACTCCCTATACAGCAAAGGGATGACCAATCTCCTGGCAGCTCCAGGTTATGGTCCCTTGACTCAGTATAAAGGAGATTATCTTCCCAATAGACCTTATGGCTATCAGTGATATCCCCATTCTGCTGTTTGTCTTAAACCCTCTAGTGTGGGACAGGTCTGCTGTGCCACACTCAGCTCTTCCCTAGCAGGCCCCCCTGCACCCAAAATCTCAGCAGTGTCTGCTGCCAGCTCATCTAGTGTAGGTTCTACACAGGGAGAGGATTCCTCTTCCTCAAAAGGGGAATCTTCTGGAGACGGAGGGATAGTGGGCAAGGATTCACCCTTTCTACCCCTAGCTTTTGGGAGCACTTGGTCCATTGTTCCAGGATCCAAGTTTCCCTGTCCTCTTTGCTTCTGGGCCTGAGCCCTTGTGAGAGCAAAAAAATGCCTTGGAAAACCCAACATTGCTGCATGAGTCTCCAACTCTACTTCGGCCCAAGCTGATGTCTCCAAATCATTGCCGATTAAGCAGTCTACAAGTAAATCAGTGGCTACCACAACTTTCTTTGGACCAGTAACCCCCCCCCAGTTCAGATTCACAGCAGCCATGGGGTGGCTAAGAGTATTGTTATGAGCATCAGTCACTTGGTACTGCTGACCAAGTAGATGTTGATCAGGGTGAACCAGTTTTTAAATCACCATAGTGACACTGACTCCTGTATCCCTGTAAGCATCTAACTCAACTCCATTTATTAGGGGAAGTTGCTTGTACTTACCCATATTAAGAGGACAAGCAACCAAGGTGGGCAAAGTCAATACCACCATCAAAGACTAAAACAGCCTCTGTGGTCTCCCTAACAAGTCCAACCCCAACTACACTACCAATGGTGAGCCCAACTACACCCTTTGATTGGCTAATTGTAGTAGACTTCCCACCACCACTGCTATTACTAGGGGCACTCGAGGACACAGTTGGGGCTGTGGTGGTGGGAGCTTTGGTGTTTTTCTTTGGGCAGGTGAAATCACTTGCCCAATGGCCTTTACTTTTACATAAATAACACCATGGCTTATTTTGATTGTTAGAAGAGGATTTGGACCCACCACCCCCAGAGGATTTTCGTGGGCCTGATGAAGACCCAGAATGCTTTTCGTCTTTGTCCCCACCCTTGTCAGAAGACTTACCATCTTTCTTCTTGCCATCCTTGTCACCACCTGTATGAACCTTTCTGTTCACACTTGTTCTGACCCATTTGTCTGCCTTCTTTCCCAATTCTTGGGGAGAAGTCAGATCTGAGTGTACCAAGTACTGATGCAACAAGTCAGACACACAATTATTCAAAATATGCTCTCTCAGGATTAGATTATATAGGCTTTCATAGTCAGTCACCTTACTGCCATGTAACCATCCCTTCAAGGCCTTCACTGAACAGTCTGAAAAGTCTGTCCAGTCTTGAGAGGACTCTTTTCTGGTATTTCTGAACTTTATCCTGCATTGTTCAGTGGTTAAGCCAAATCCATCTAAGAGTGCATCCTTCAAAACTTTGTAGTTATTTGCATCACTTTCTCTAACCGTAAGGAGCCTATCCCTACCCTTTCAGGTGAATGATAACCACAAGATAGCAGCCCACTGCCTTTGAGGGACTAACTGTACCATACAGGCCCTCTCAAATGCAGCAAAGCACTTGTTGATGTCATCCCCCTCCTTGTAAGGGGGGACAATCTTGTGCAGGTTCCTAGAATCTTGTTCTCTTACATGATTACTATCAAGAACACTGCTGTTGCCACCATGGGGAACTAACCCCAACCTGTGCCTTTCCTTCTCTACATCTAGAGATTCCCTGTCTAAGGCCAACTGCTACTGTCTCAGCTTCAGTCTGGCCTCTTCCAATCTCAGCTTTCTGAGTTCCCTGCCTAGGGTGTTATCCTCAGGGTGGGAGGCGTGGGAATTCTGAGACACAGAGGAAATGTGGGAATGTGCAGAAGTGGACCTGTCTCTAACTACCTGAACCCTAGTTACCTGGCCTTTTGAAGTGAAAAGTGCGCTACTAGTGTGTGACCCGCTCCCACTACGAATGTCATTAGATGGTTTGTCAGCTGGCAGGTCTTTGGAGTGAGCTCTACTGCAGACATAGTTGTAAGAAAGAGTTTAAGATAGACAGAAAAAAGTTTTTAGAACTTTTAAAGAAAAGAGAAAAACTTTTCAAACTTTTCAAAACGTTTGAAAACTTTTTAGAAACTTTTTAGAACGTTTTTAGAAAGAGTTAAACTGTTCAGATTAACTGTGTATATTTTTAAGTATTTGGAATATGTTTTTCTTATGAAAAGCACCAATGACAAAGTGGTAAAGCAGTTACAAGTGCTTATCCCACTGCTGCACCTAATGTAGGAGGCTGGCCTGGCTCATAGTGAGTACCTGATGGTACTTACACCTTGTGCCAGGTCCAGTTATCGCTTATTAGTAGATTAGTAGTGTTCTAGCAGCTTAGGCTGACAGAGGTAGCTATAGCAGAGCAGCTTAGGCTGCACTAGGAGACATGCAAAGCTCCTAATATACAACTTATGTCATATAGCACTACATCATAAGAATCACAATACTCAGAGTTACTAAAAATAAAGGTACTTTATTTTAGGGACAATGTGCCAAAAATATCTCAGAGGATATACTCCCTTAGGAGGTAAGTAAAATACACAAAATATACACACAAATCAAAATCAGGTAAGTAAACAGTTAGAAAAGTAGTGCAAACACTGCAGAATACAATAGGATGCAATAGGCCTAGTGGCAACACAAACCATATACTAAGAAAGTGGAATGCAAACCCCTTAGGGACCCCAGGCCTAGTGTAGCGTGTAGAGGGTCACTGGGAGTGTAAGAAAGCACTAAGGGTGTCCAAGATACCCAACCCCAAGACCCTGAAAAGTAGAAGTAAATTTACCCTACTTCCCCAGAAACACACTAAAGTTTGATAGGAGATTCGGCAAAGACCACAACTGACTGCAAAGCACTGAAGACTCCTGGACCCCCGGACCTGTAAAGGAAGGGGACCAAGTCCAAGAGTTACGAAGTGTCCCGGGGAGCAGGAGCCCACTAAACCCCGGATGAAGGTGCAAAATGGCTGCCTCTGGGTGGAAGAAGCTGAAGATTCTGCAACAACGGAAGATGCCAGGAACTTCTCCTTTGCACAGAAGATGTCCCACGGAATTCTGGAGGATGCAGAGTTGTTTTTATGCAGAAAGACCACAAACAAGCCTTGCTAGCTGCAAAGGTCGTGGTTGGAGATAATGGGTGTGCCCAGACCCAGGTGTAAGTGCTGCGTGACTCTAGTGGCATTGCATACGCTTTGCATGTTTCCTAGATAAGTCTTGGCTGTTCATCCACAGTTACCTCGAAAGAGCTCTGGCTTCATAGACACTGCCTACACTTTAGTAATAAGGGATACCTGGACCTGGTATAAGGTGATAACACCATAGGTGCTCACCACACACCAAGGCAGCTTCTTACACCCAGGTAGCCAAATTCCAAAAATAAGGAATAAGAAATGTTTTGGCCAAAAACTGCTCCAACAACTTGAAAAAGATGGGGCCAACCTACTCACCTGTCCACACAAGGTGCATTGCTGGTCAGAATTACTTTGCAGCTTCTCCCACTACATGCTTCTCAGCATCAGCAAATTCTGTTCATTAGTCTTTTGCCAAAGGGATATTCGCCTCATGGAACTGTCTTCGGCCACAACCCTCTGCCTTGTGCGGCTGGAGATTTCCAACTTCCAAAAAAGAGACTAATCTGCACTGCACCTTTGACCCATTGTTCCCGGACAACAATTTTCCCTTCTTGGACACTGCCTGCACTTTGCCATACTGAACATTGCCTTCTCAGGAACATTTTTCTCAAAATTTCTTCTAAGTCCGAAGGTAGGTGCTCACCAGGCCCAATCCACTTCTTTTATCTAAATCGTGCTCCATCGCGGTTGGCCATATTCTTTTACTTTGAACCAGTTCTGCACTACTAGATGTCCACAGTTAGCCCTTTGATCTTTTAGGCACTAGTGTTTTTTTACTAAAACATTTAAAATGCATAACCCCAGTTCTACTGTTTGGATTTTTTCAAATTTTGAGGTCAAATCATATATTTATTTTTCTAAATTGGTGTGGGATTTTTCTTGTATTGTGTTTTCACGTTACTACTGTTTGTTTGCTGCATAAATTCTTTACACATTGCCTCTAAGAAAAGCCTGATTCTTTTTATGACGATCTACCCAGTGTTAAGCACATGTTAATTTAGTGCTTTTTTGTAGGTCACCCACATTCAACCAACAACCCAGTTTCTCACACTGTCTTACTGTCTAATTTTGACATTGCCACACCTACACATAGTTGGCATAAAACGCTCTAATCAGATCAAGGCATAAAGATTCAATCTCAAACGCATTAGTTTCTTAGCATCGTTCAATATACAACTTCTGTAAGTGTCTTTCAAATGTTCAGTTATCTGTAACAGACCCACATTCATTGGACCATCCTCTACTCTGCAGGTGTACTACTGTAACTATGTAGGGCATTCCACAATTATCAAATATAGAAAAACATATCACATGGGAAAGAAAGTAAAGACTAGTTTTGTTTGTTAATTTGTTCTGCAGGTTCTTGTAAAAACAAAATACACATGTTTATATAGCAAGATTACAGCCAGAAGTTAGCCACTTTAAAATATAGGCCTACATTAGCTATGGTGAATCTAAATTTGAGTAATAAACAGTTAATAGTATTTGTGTGTTTAAATCTAAATGGCAATACAATGGAAATACATTTAATATGGAAATACCCTTCCAACAGCTATAAGCCATGATCACCTTTCAGTAGGAGTAAGTTATGGACATGCTGCATTGCCTTTCTGCTGAACGACGAGGAGCAATCCCCTATAATATTAGAAGACCAAAACGACGCCACCAACCTCATCAAAAGCATGCGCACCCTCGGTCTCACTCAGCTGCTCACCACTCCACCCACAGTGCAGGACATACACTTGACCCCATCTTCTCCACCAAATTCTCCCACACAACTAAAGTAGCATAGACTGACCACAACATTGTACAATTCACCATCGACCTATTACACGGCGTCTCAACTGGACCCTCTCCCTGCTCCACTGCAACTGGAGCAAAGCCACCAAAACCCCCCTGGATCAGTGCCCTTAAGATCACCAGACCCTCCTCTGCTGGCCTCCTCAAATTCCGCGTAAAGAGATTCTCCAAATGGCTGACATCGGCCGCCGACACCTTAGCCCCCTTAAAAATGGGGGCCCAGGGGCCCCGCGGCACCCCCTACCGCCATCCTGTTCCTGGCGGGAGACCCGCCAGGAACAGGATGGCGGTAGGGGGTGTCAGAATCCCCATGGCGGCGGAGCGCGCTCCGCCGCCATGGAGGATTCTCAAGGGAAGCGGAAAGTCGGCGGTACACCGCCGACTTTCCGTTTCTGGCCGCGGCTGAACCGCCGCGGTCAGAATGCCCAGCGGTGCACCGCCAGCCTGTTGGCGGTGCTACCGCGGTCATTCGCCCTGGCGGTTTTTACCGCCAGGGTTAGAATGACCACCATAGTCCATAAACCCACAGACTCAACATCATCTCATACGCCGATGACATCCAACTCATCCTCTCCCTCGCAAATGACACCACCCCCACATGAACCAACTTCTAAACACCAAAAACACCATGACAGACATCACTACATGGATGAACTCAAACTGCCTGAAACTAAACTCAGACAAAAGAGAGGACAACACTTGGTGGCCACCACACTCAGCCCTTCGCCTACACCCACTAACCACGCACACAACCTCAAGATCATCATGGACACCCATCTGTCCATGAAGCAACAGATCAACACTATCGCCTCGTCATGCATCAACATCCTTCTCATGCTCCGCAAGATTTCCCGCTGGCTACCCATCTCTACCAGAAAAATAGTCACCCATGCCCTCCAGCTGCCTCGACAATGGCAATGCACTCTAGATCAGAACCACCAAACAGCTACGAAACCAGCTTTAGACTGTCCAGAACGCTGCGGCAAGATTCGTCCTCAACCTCTCCACAAGGATCAGTATCATTCCCTACCTTAGGTCCCTCTACTGGCTCCCCCGAGATCAAGGATGCCTCTTGAAGCTCCTAATGTGGGCTTGCAAGGCCCTCCATGACTCCAGACCATCTACATCAACAACTGCCTCACCTTCCACTGACCAACCAGAGAGCTCTGCCAGGCCACCCTTGCACACACCCCCCGCATCTGCCACACAGGTTTCAGAAAACGCTCTTTCTCCCATCTCAACGCCAAGTCCTGGAACAACCTCCCCTTTTACCTTCACACTTCCTCCTCCCTAAAGAACTTCAGAGAACAGCTCAAGACCTGGCTTTTCAACCAACACCACCACCGCCAGCCAGACAATCCCCACAGTACCAATCCAGTGGATAGAAAGCCCCCCCCCAAGGTTGACAAGTTCATGCTCTACAAGAACTCCCCGATTGATTGATATAGTATGAAAACAGCACAAACACACATTTTAGTTCTCATAAAAGGTCAATTGTTCTCTGCTTTGGAGTCAAAGCTCTAGGGATACCAATTTCCAGATTTGAAATTACCATGGTTGGTAGCATCACAAAAGATGGCATAATAAACTAGCTTGGCCCAAAGCTATTAGTATTATCACATAATATGATCCTTCTCTCTAATGATATCAGACACAATAACATATTACGGGGCATGATTTGAAAAGTTGAATTATTCCTATGTGGTGACTTAGCACATTTGATCCCCTAGTGCCCCTCAACAGAACTCCACCTTATCTCTTGGTAAGGCCCAGTGTGACTCAGGCTGTGAATAAGCATGTTCTGTTTGAAGCAAACTTCTAGTAGCATAGGCCACAATATGTCATCTAGCTTTTTGGCCTTCACTATGATGTGCAAGTATAGTGCCTAACCCGGCTTGGCTTGCATCAACCACAATCTCTGTATTGCGCTTTGGATTAAAGTACGCCATTTCCATACCATTTTCGATGGCCTGTTTGATTCTCTTAAAACTTTTTTCACACTCTTGTGGCCATTCTTTGTTTACTCTCACAATGGAGAACTATCAGTGGCAAAGTCTTTTATGTATATTGAACAGTAACTGGCCAATCCAAAAAAGAGCGTGGGGCTTCAGCATTCATCAAAGCTTGTACTTTTGCAGGATCAGGTGTCATACCCCCATCAGAAAAGATATGAGCAAGTGATTTCAGTTTTGTCTTGTTGGACTACATTTGTTTGCATTTAAGGTCAATCCTACATCATTGAGTAATTGATATGCCTGTGTGAGGGCTCTATGATGCTCCTTCTGTGTAGCTCCAAAAACAAATATGTCATCACTATAACTAAATGCATTCACAACAGGTTGTATGATGCATCGTATGATGTCTTGGAAATGTTCTGCACCCGATGACACACAAACACTAGGGGCCTCATTTACAAGGAGCTTGTACCGCTGCTGCATCATTTTTTATGTAGCAGCAGCGGTGCAATATCAACTCCATATTTACAAAGTGATGCTAGAGCCATCTACTTTTACTTTTCTCCCTTCTGCATCATTTTCCTTTAGTGTCAGATCCGGCTGTGTCAGATACCGACAATGATAAGCAAGGTAGGCGTTCCCTCTTTAAAAATCACACAGGCCTGATGCAGCCATACTTCAAGCTTTTTGGAACATGATGCTCTCGCAGAGTCTCCAGTGCATCAAAAAAATAATGGCTGCTCAGACCAGACGTAAAAATGACGCGTTTGCACAGGTGTACCTGGAGAACATACCCAAATCACCCTGCCAAGCTCTAGGCCACCATGGATCTACTTCTACTGCAGCTTGTAGCATCAAGAAGACCACCACAATCACCACCATGTCCACCATCACCACCACAACCACAGCCACAAAGACAGCACAAGAGAAGGGAGCGCATATATCAGCAGCTTACCTCACTAATTGTACTCGTGGAGGAAGAGGTAATCATCCATTACCATCTGAGGAGGAGTCCATCGTACACCTGCTACGCTTCACTGCCCCATGACTACAGGCAACAGTCGACAGGGTTACCAACATCTCTCCACAGACAACACTCCTGTCTGTGCTACACATGCTGGCCTTGGGGTCCTTCCAGACAACAGCAGCCCAAGTAGCCCGAATCTCTCAGTCATCATTCTCCTCAGTTGTACCAGTCCTAAATGCCATCATCTGACTGACACCCTGCTACATCCTCTTCTTCAACACACAGCAACTGCAGTAGGAGATAAAACAATGATTCCTTGCCATTGCTGCCTTCCCACATGAGCTGGGTGTCATGGACTACACACTTTTGCAACTGCTCATCTCTACTGCAACAGGAAACAGACACATTACATTACATTTAGGAAGTTGTTCACCTTCATGGGTTGATAACTAATTTGCTGGCAAAATACCCTGGCAGGGTGCATGGTGCATACATATTCTGGCACTCAATCATCTATCAATGATTCCAGGATGAACAATATGGGAATGGCCTACTTGTAGGTAAGCAAACAGCAAGCAGCTAACAGACACAATAACCAATAGAAACGGGGGACACAATACACAGTTCACTGTCTGCCTCCAAGGATAGGGCTATCAGGATGAGAAAGTTCGACATACATGCACCATGCTTCATGTTACATATGAATGCAAATCACCCTGCCATACATGTGAATACATTGCAAGCCAGTTTAGCAGAGTTTGCATGATGTAAAGGCACACATCAATGCATGGCATGCAGAAAACTCGCCAACATCACAATGTGAAAGGGAGGTGTACCATGTCCACTGGGGGGGTGTTCCCATGTAACACCCATTGTCTATCAGCCGTGTCATGTCTCCCACACCAGGAGCTAGGTGCAAAGTGACAACACTCCCAGCTCATGGGTAGGTGACGTTTAACTGCACAAATGTATAATAATCCACAAAATAACTCCCTTGTCTTGTGTGATGTGTAATGCTACACACATTCATCACTTAACATGCCCCTGAGGTAGCAACCTTGGATGGAAGGTGCATCTGCACACATAAATAGAATCCTGCAAGCAATAAAGAACCCCTACAACCCTTTATACAGTGTAAATGTGTACTTGCTAGGCAACTTGTGTGCAATTCTGTTTGGAAGGAACCATAAAGTACAGGATGCCCAAATATAGTGCACCGATTCCCCTTCTCAGAGACTATGTACAGTGCAGGAAGTTGTGTAACTGGACTGCAGAGGACCACTCCCATATTTTCAAGATCCATGTGTTGTGTGCACAAATTGAGCAAAATACTATCACACATGTACGCAAAGTTCCCCCATTGTGACATGCAACCATGGATCAGAAAATGACAGATGAGATTCCATGTCGCTCAGTTGGTATGTGTGAGTGCATACTGTGTGGAAGGCATCATGTCCACTGCGCTTGGCAATATTGTACACTCAAATGCTTGTGCCAATGTAATGTGGACCAACACAAACACCTGGGGATGACCACCGACGCATGCATGTGCCTGTGTCAGCCATGTCTGGTATGTTACCACCTACCTAGGGAGGACATACAAAAAATAATTGCTTCCACATCCTGTCTCTCCACACATGTAATGTGAACACACAACATTGAGTGGACTATAGTTAGGGGAACTAGCCACCACCAAAATCTGCTGCAGAAATCTGACAGTAAGAATGTTGAATTGTATGATGTATCTGCTCCTGCACTGCATTTGACATCACATAGATTGACTGAACAGGCCCCTGTAAACGTAATGACACCAGCATGATTGACACATCAATTGATAATTACTGGGAGAAGTGCATGACAATATCACTACACCTAGCACACATAGGCAGGACCTATCCTAAACATTGACACTGTCTATTTTTTACATTTCAGCTGACAAAGGATATGAGATACAGCAGACGATAATGACCCTATATGCAAACCCACAGACACAGCTGGAGAAGGCATACAACCAGGCCCATATACGGACATGTAATGTTGTGGAGTGAACCTTTGGCCTGCTCAAAGCCCACTTCTGCTACCTGGATGTTTCAGGGGTATACTGTTATATCCTCCCCCTCACTCTGCAAAATTATTGTGGTCTGTGCCATACTGTGTGTGCATAAATCTACCTAGGGATGGAGTTGAGCAGCTGGAGGACCCAAGGGAGAAGAAGGAAGAGCTACCTTGTGATGGCGACATATAAAGCACAGATGCAGATGCGCACAGACACACACACATTGTGCAGAATTTCTTCACATAAGTACATGTCTGTGAATATATGATAGTGATTCAACATGTGTAAGGAAATGCCTCCTTGGCATGGTTACCCCCGACTTTTTTGCCATTGCTGATGCCAAGTTATGATTTGAAAGTGTGCTGAGGCCTGCTAACCAGGCCCCAGCACGAGTGTTCTTTCCCTAAAACTGTACCTTTGTTTCCACAATTGGCACACCCTGGCATCCAGGTAAGTCCCTCGTAACTGGTACCCCTGGTACCAAGGGCCCTAATGCCAGGGAAGGTCTCTAAGGGCTGCAGCATGTCTTATGCCACCCTGGGGACCCCTCGCGCAGCACAGACACACTGCTTGTCAGCTTGTGTGTGCTGGTGGGGAGGGTGCCATACCAACCTCACACTGCCTATTGCATAGATAAGTCACCCCTCTAGCAGGCCTTACAGCCCTAAAGCAGGGTGCACTATACCATAGGTGAGGGCATAGGTGCATGAGCACTATGCCCCTACGGTGTCTAAGCAAAACCTTAGACATTGGAAGTGCAGGGTAGCCATAAGAGTATATGGTCTGGGAGTCTGTCATACATGAACTCCACAGCACCATAAAGGCTACACTGAAAACTGGCAAGTTTGGTATCAAACTTCTCAGCACAATAAATGCACACTGATACCAGTGTACATTTTATTGTGAAATACACCCCAGAGGGCATCTTAGAGATGCCCCCTGAAAACCTACCCGACTTCCAGTGTGGGCTTTCTAGTTTTACCAGCCTGCCACACACTAGACATGTTGCTGGCCACAAGGGGAGGGTGCCTTTGTCACTCTGTGGCTAGTAACAAAGCCTGTACTGGGTGGAGGTGCTTCTCACCTCCCCCTGCAGGAACTGTAACACCTGGCGGTGAGCCTCAAAGGCTCACCCCCTTTGTTACAATGCCAGCTAGTGGAGATGCCCGCCCCCTCTGGCCACGGCCCCACTTTTGGCGGCAAGGCCGGAGGAGATAATGAGAAAAACAAGGAGGAGTCACTGTCCAGTCAGGACAACCCCTAAGGTGTCCTGAGCTGAGGTGACTCTGACTTTTAGAAATCCTCCATCTTGCAGATGGAGGATTCCCCCAATAGGATTAGGTATGTGCCCCCCTCCCCTCAGTGAGGAGGCACAAAGAGGGTGTAACCACCTTCAAGGACAGTAGCCATTGGCTACTGCCCTCCCAGACCTAAAAACACCCCTAAATTGAGTATTTAGGGGCTCCCAGAACCTAGCAAGATAGATTCCTGCAACCTGAAGATGAAGAAGGACTGCTGACCTGAAAGCCCTGCGGAGAAGACAGAGACACCAACTGCTTTGGCCCCAGCCCTACCGTCCTGTCTCCTCACTTCAAGAAAAACTGCAACAGCAATGCGTCCACAGGGTCCAGCGACCTCTGAAGCCTCAGAGGACTACCCTGTATCTAAAAGGACCAAGAACTCCCGAGGACAGCGGCTCTGCTCCAAAGAAGAAACAACTTTGCAACAAAGAAACAACTTTAAAAGGACTCCACGTTTCCCGCCGGAAGCGTGAGACTTTGCACTCTGCACCCGACGCCCCCGGCTCGACCTGAGGAGAAACAACACTACAGGGAGGACTCCCCGGCGACTGCGACCCCATGAGTAGCCTGAGTTGACCCCCTGTGCCCCCCCAGCGACGCCTTCAGAGGGAATCCAGAGGCTCCCCCTGACCTCAACTGCCTGCTTCTAAGAACCCAATGCCTGGTAAAGACACTGCACCCGCAGCCCCCAGGACCTGAAGGATCCAACCTCCAGTGCAGAAGCGACCCCCAGGTGGCCCTCTCCCTTGCCCAGGTGGTGGCTACCCCGAGAAGCCCCCCCCTTGCCTGCCTGCTTCTCTGAAGAGACCCCTGGGTCTCCCATTGAAACCAATTACAAACCTGATGCCTGTTTGCACTCTGCACCTGGCCGCCCCGTGCCGCTGAGGGTGTACTTTTTGTGCTGACTTGTGTCCCCCCCGGTGCCCTACAAAACCTCCCTGGTCTGCCCTCCGAAGACGCGGGTACCTACCTGCTGGCAGACTGGAACCGGGGCACCCCCTTCTCCATTGAAGCCTATGCGTTTTGGGCACCACTTTGACCTCTGCACCTGACCGGCCCTGAGCTGCTGGTGTGGTAACTTTGGGGTTGCCCTGAACCCCCAACGGTGGGCTACCTTGGGCCCAACTTTGAACCCTGTAGGTGGTTTACTTACCTGCAAAACTAACAAACACTTACCTCCCCCAGGAACTGTTGAAATTTGCACTGTCTAGTTTTAAAATAGCTTATTGCCATTTTTGTGAAAACTGTACATGCTATTTTGCTGATTCAAAGTTCCTAAGTTACCTAAGTGAAAAACCTTTCCTTTAAAGTATTGATTGTAAATCTTGAATCTGTGGTTCTTAAAATAAACTAAGAAAATATATTTTTCTATACAAAAACCTATTGGCCTGGAATTGTCTTTGAGTGTGTGTTCCTCATTTATTGCCTGTGTGTGTACAACAAATGCTTAACACTACCCTTTGATAAGCCTACTGCTCGACCTCACTACCACAAAATAGAGCATTAGAATTATCTATTTTTGCCACTATCTTACCTCTAAGGGGAACCTTTGGACTCTGTGCATGCTATTTCTTACTTTGAAATAGTACATACAGAGCCATCTTCCTACACTTGTGGATCAGCGGTGGGGTACAAGACTTTGCATTTGCTGGACTACTCAGCCAATACCTGATCACACGACTAAATTCCAAAAATTGTCATTAGAAACTGATTTTTGAAATTTGAGCTATTTTTCTAAATTTTTTAAAGTCCTGCTAGGGCCTTGTGTTAGTCCCTGTTAGCATTTCTTTTAGAGTTTAAAAGTTTTGTAAAAGTTCTAGAGACAGTTTTAGATTCTTAAAAAATATTCCAACTTTTAGAAACATAAAGGGGGTCATTACGACCCTGGCGGCCGGCGGTAAGCTGGCCATACCGCCGGCCCCTCCACTATACCGCCAGGCTTCCGCCGGTCATAATCCCCGACCGCCAGCCTGTCCGTGGCGGTAAACACCGCCATGGAAAGGCTGGCGGTAAGGGGACTTAGGGTGCCCCTGGGGGCCTCTGCACTGCCCATGCACTTGGCATGTGCAGTGCAGGGGCCCCCAGGCATAGCCCCATCGCGCATTTCACTGCCCGAATTTCGGGTAGTGAAATGCGTGACGGGTGCTACTGCACCCGCTGCACATCAGCATTGCTGCCAGCTCTATTACGAGCCGGCAGCAATGTTGATGTGACTTTTCCGCTGGGCCAGGGGACAGTAACACTGTTACCGTCCGCTGGCCCAGCGGAAAAGTCATAATAGGGAGCCAGGAATACCGCCAGTAATGGCAGTATTCTGGCTCTCGCAGCCTCGGCGATCTTTTTCCAAGACCGCCGAGGTTGTAATGACCCCCAATGTCTACTACAGAGGAGATTGTGATGGAACTCAACCTCATCACTTACCTGCATCTTAGAATGTCAGAGTGAAGGTCTCTCTCTAAAATCAAAAAGATAAAAACTGGTTCATACCCTACCAAATTACAGCTCCAGGAGCTTTTGGCAGAATTTGCTTAAAACAACCCCTCTGATGATTGCCTCACAGAGGGGGACACTAGTGAGTTGGAGGAACTCCCACCTCCAACCCTAGATAGGGAGACAGGGTTTCTCCAACCCTGACTCCAAATGTGATAGTCAGAGATCCTGCTTCTCTCACTGGAGAGTCCAGCAACTCTGGAAGCATTGAGGACAGCCTCAATGAAGATGACATCCTGCTAGCCAGGTTGGTCAAAAGACTGGCTTTGGAAAGACAGATCCTAGCCATAGAAAGGGAAAGACAAGAGATGGGCCTAGGTCCCATCAATGGTGGCAGCAACATAAATAGGGTCAGAGATTCCCCTGAGATGTTGAAAATCCATAAAGGGATTGTAACTAAATATGAAGATGGTGATGACATCACCAAATGGTTCACAGCTTTTGAGAGGGCTTGTGCAACCAGAAAAGTAAACAAATCTCACTGGGGTGCTCTCCTTTGGGAAATGTTCACTGGAAAGTGTAGGGATAGACTCCTCACACTCTCTGGAAAAGATGCAGAATCCTATGACCTCATGAAGGCTACCCTGATTGAGGGCTTTGGATTCTCAACTGAGGAGTACAGGATTAGGTTCAGGGGGGCTCAAAAATCCTCGAGCCAGACCTGGGTTGATTTTGTTGACTTCTCAGTCAAAACACTGGATGGTTGGATTCATGGCAGTGGTATAAATGATTATGATGGGCTGTACAATTCATTTAAGAAAGAACACCTGTTAAGTAATTGTTTCAATGATAAACTGCATCAGCATCTGGTAGACCTAGGACCAATTTCTCCCCAAGAATTGGGAAAGAAGGTGGACCATTGGGTCAAGACTAGGGTGACCAAGACTTCCACAGGGGGTGATCAAAAGAAATGGGTCACAAAGACTCCCCAAGGGAAGAGTGTTGAGACATCCAAGGGAAATGTAAAGAGTTTTCTACTGGGCCCCAAAAACCTGCTCAGGAGGGAGGGTCCAAAGCCTCTTCACAATCCAATTTTGGGTACAAGGGTAAAAACTTTGATCTCAAAAAGACCTGGTGCTGTAGCTGTAATCAGCAGGGACACCAAACTGGAGCCAAGGCCTGTCCCAAGAAAGGTTCCACTTCAAACTCTACTCCAGCTAACACTGGAATAGCCAGTCTCCAGGTGGGATCAACAGTGTGCCCAGAGCAAATCTGGGTTCACACTGAAGCTACATTAGTCTCAGAGGGTGGGGTGGACTTAGCCACACTGGCTGCCTGGCCCCCTAATATGCAAAAATACAGGCAGCAACTCTTAATTATTGGGACAAGTGTAGAAGGCCTGAGGGATACAAGTGCCAGTGTCACCATGGTGACAGAGAAACTGGTTTCCCCTGGTCAATACCTGGCTGGACACACTTATCCAGTCACCAACAATCAGACTAAAGTACATCCCATGGCTATGGTAACTTTAGAGTGGGGAGGGGTCAATGGCCTGAAACAGGTGGTGGTCTCCTCAAATATCCCTGTAGACTGTTTGCTTGGAAATGACCTGGAGTCCTCAGCATGGGCTGAGGTAGAACTCAAAACCCATGCAGCCATGCTGGGTATCCCTGAACTGGTGTGTGTCAAGACAAGAGCACAGTGCAAGGCTCAGGGTGAAAAAGTGGTGTTGGAGCCTGGAAAAAGGGCCCAACCCTCCAAGAGAAAAGGAAAGAAGACTGGGGAACCAGCTTCAACACAACCAGAGAAAGAGAACCTCTCTTCCCAGGAAGAAGTTCTGCCCTCTGAGGGAACTGAGTCCATGGAGTTGGAACCTTATCAGGTTGAACTCTTAGGCCCAGGGGGACCCACAAGGGAACAGTTGTGTAAGAGGCAATAAACCTGTCCCTCTCTTGAAGGCCTTAGGCAGCAAGCTGCTGAAGAGACCAAAGGAAAGATCATTGGAACACATAGAGTCTATTGGGAAGATGGACTCCTCTACACTGAGGCAAGAGATCCCAAACCGGGTGCCACTAGGTGAGTGGTAGTGCCTCAGGAGTTTAGGGAGTTAATTCTAACCTTGGCTCATGATATTACACTTGCTGGGCATTTGGGAAAAACCAAGACTTGGGAAAGGTTAGTTAACCATGTCTATTGGCCCAACATGTCCCAGAAAGTAAAGGAGTTTTGTGTCTCCTGTGCCACCTGTCAAGCCAGTGGTAAGACAGGTGGACACCCAAAGGCCCCCCTCATCCTCATTTCACTTTCAGTGGTGGGGGTCCACTTTGAAAGAGTGGGTGTGGACATAGTGCATCCACTTGAACCTCCCACAGCCTCAGGGAACCAGTATATCCTAGTGGTAGTAGATCATGCCACTAGGTACCCTGAAGCAATTCCCCTTAGGTCCACTACTGCCCCTGCAGTAGCTAAAGCACTCATTGGTATCTTTACCAGAGTGGGATTTCCTAAGGAGGTGGTGTCTGACAGGGGTACCAACTTCATGTCAGCATACCTGAAGCATATGTGGAAAGAGTGTGGGGTGACTTACAAATTCACCACCCCATACCATCCACAAACCAATGCACTTGTAGAAAGGGTTAACAAGACATTGAAAGGCATGATCATGGGGCTCCCTGAAAAGCTCAAAAGGAGATGGGATGTCCTCTTGCCATGTCTGCTTTTCGCCTACAGAGAGGCGCCTCAGAAGGGAGTAGGGTTTTCCTCCTTTGAACTTCTGTTTGGCCATCCTGTCAGGGGACCACTAGCTCTTGTAAAAGAAGGCTGGGAGAGACCTCTTCATGAGCCTAAACTAGATATAGTGCACTATGTACTAGGCCTACGAACCAGGATGGCAGAATACATGGAAAAGGCAAGCAAAAACCTTGAGGCCAGCCAACAACTCCAGAAGATGTGGTATGACCAAAAGGCTGCTATGGTTGAATTTCAGCCAGGGCAGAAAGTCTGGTTTCTGGAGCCTGTGGCTCCCAGGGCACTTCAGGACAGATGGAGTGGCCCTTACCCAGTACTAGAGAGAAAGAGTCAGGTCACCTACCTGGTAGACCTAGGCATCAGCAGGACCCCCAAAAAGGGTGATCCATGTGAACCGCCCCAAACTCTTTCATGACAGGGCAGATGTGAATCTGTTGATGGTAACAGATGAGGACCAGGAAGCTGAGAGTCCCTGATCTCCTCTCCACAGACCCTAAAGATGGCTCAGTTGATGGAGTGATCTATTCAGACACCCTCTCTGGCCAACAACACTCTGACTGTAGGAAGGTCTTACAGCAGTTTACTGAGCTCTTTTCCCTAACCCCTGGTCAGACACACCTTTGTACCCATGATGTGGACACATAAGACAGCATGCCTGTCAAAAACTAAATTTTCAGACAGTCTGACCAAGTTAAGGAAATCATCAAAGTGGAAGTCCACAAGATGCTGGAATTGGGAGTCATTGAGCACTCGGACAGCCCCTGGGCTAGCCCAGTGGTCTTAGTCCCCAAACCTCAGACCAAAGATGGAAAGAGAGAAATTAGGGCCCATATTTATACTTTTTGACGCTAAACTGCGCTAACGCAGTTTAGCGTCAAAAAGTTTTGCGCCGTCTAACGCCATTCTGAAGCGCCATGCGGGCGCCGTATTTATGGAATGGCGTTAGACGGCGCAATCAGACCGGCGCTGCCTGGTTTGCGTGGGAAAAAACCACGTAGACCAGACAGCGCCGGCGTAGGGGGAAAATGGCGCATGGGCGTCTTAAAATGGGGCAAGTCAGGTTACGTCGAAAAAATCGTCTTAACCCGACTTGCGCCATTTATTTTCGACGCCCATCCCCCATCAACATGACTCCTATCATTGTAAAGATAGGAGTCATGCCCCCTTGCCCAATGGCCATGCCCAGGGGACTTCTGTCCCCTGGGCATGGTCATTGGGCATAGTGGCATGTAGGGGGGCACAAATAAGGCCCCCCTATGCCACCAAAAAAAAATATAAAAAATAAAAAATTATACTTACCTGAACTTACCTGAATGTCCCTGGGGTGGGTCCCTCCATCCTTGGGGGTCCTCCTGGGGTGGGCAAGGGTGGCAGGGGGGGTCCCTGGGGGCATGGGAGGGCACCTGTGGGCTCATTTTGAGCCCACAGGCCCCTTAACGCCTGCCCTGAGCAGGCGTTAAAAAGTGGCGCAAATGCGCCGTTTTTAGCCACGCCAACTCCCGGGCGTCTCTTTTGCCCGGGAGTATAAATACCACGTAAAGGCCTGGGAGTCATTTTTTAGACGGGAACGCCTCCCTTGCATCTCATTAACGCAAGGAAGGGGTTCACGCTAAAAAATGACGCACATTCCGGGAACTTTGGCGCTATTCGCCTCTAACGCCATAGTATAAATATGGCGTTAGTTGGCGTTAGTTTTGCGTCGAAATTGCGTCAAAAAAAACGACGCAATTTCGGCGCAAACGGAGTATAAATATGGCCCTAGGTTTTGTGTGGACTACAGAGGACTTAATGCTGTCACCAAGACAGATGTCCATCCCATTCCAAGGGCAGATGAATTGATTGACAACCTAGGTGCTGCCAGATACTTAAGTACCTTTGACTTGACAGCAGGGTACTGGCAAATCAAAATGTCACCAGGAGCAAAAGAAAAGACAGCATTCTCCACACCTGATGGGCACTATCAGTTTACTGTTATGCCCTTTGGTTTAAACAATGCCCCTGCCACCTTCCAAAGGTTGGTGAATCAAGTCCTTGCTGGCTTGGAGTCCTTTAGTGCAGCTTATCTTGACGATATTGCTGTCTTTAGCTCCAGCTGGCAGGATCACCTGGTCCACCTGAAGAAGGTTTTGAAGGCCCTGCAAGCAGCAGACCTCTCTATCAAGGCATCCAAATGTCAGATAGGGCAGAATTGGCTTAGGAGATTTATACAGTTTTCCGTCTGCTCAGCAGTAAGGCAATCTGCAAGCAACACTCCCTCCACTAAGCCATCAGCTTCAGTGGTGGAGAAGAGGTCAGGGAGAGGGTCACTCTCTTCTTCCTGTCCCTCAATAGTTGCCATGAGCAGGGTTAAGTCAGCCCTGTCATAGTAAGGTTTCAGGCGATTGACATGGAGCACCCTAAAGGGACTCCTGGCAGTGCCCAGGTCTACCACGTAGGTGACCTCTCCTTTCTTTTCAGCAATGAGATGGGGTCCACTCCATTTGTCCTGGAGTGCTCTTGGGGCCACAGGCACCAATACCCACACCTTCTGTCCTGGTTGGTACTGGGTCAGGACAGCCTTCTGGTCATGCCATTGCTTTTGGAGCTCTTGGCTGGCCTGAAGGTTTTTACTTGCCTTTTTCATGTGCTCAGCCAATCTGGATCTTAGGCCAAGTACATAGTCCCAAATGTCTTACTTTGGAGCTTTTAAAGGTTGTTCCCAAACCTCCTTTACAAGAGCGAGGGGACCTCTTACAAGGTGTCCAAAAAGGAGTTCAAAGGGGCTTAAGCCCACTCCTTTTTGGGGTACCTACCTGGAAGCAAAAAGGAGGCATGGCAACAGGACATCCCATCTCCTTCTGCGTTTTTCAGGGAGTCCCATAATCATACCTTTGAGAGTTTTATTAAACCTCTCAACCAGACCATTTGTCTGTGGATGATAAGGAGTAGTGAACGTATAAGTTACACCACACTCCTTCCACATGGCTTTCAGGTATGCAGACATGAAGTTACTACCTTTGTCTGACACCACTTCCTTAGGGAAGCCCACTCTGGAAAAGATTCTTAGGAGGGCTTTTGCCACTGCAGGAGCTGTGGTGGTCCTTAAGGGAATTGCTTCAGAATACCTAGTGGCATGGTCCACTACCACAAGGATGAATCTATTGACTGAAGCTGTTGGAGGGTCAAGGAGGCCAACTATGTCAACCCCTACCCTTTCAAAGGGCACCCCAACCACAGGAAGTTGAATTAAGGGAGCCTTAGGTGTGCCACCAGTCTTGCCACTGGCTCAGCATGTCACACAGGAGTGACAAAACTCCTTAGTGTCCTCTGACATGTGAGGCCAGTGAAACAATGGAACAAGTCTGTCCCAAGTTTTGCTCTGGCCCAAATGCCTAGCCAAAGGGATATCATGTTCCAAGGTCAAAAGAAACTCCCCATACTGCAAAGGGGTGACCAATCTCCTGGCAGCTCCAGGTTTATGGTCCCTTGACTCAGTATAAAGGAGGTTATCTTCCCAATAGACCTTATGGCTATCAGTGACATCCCCATTCTGCTGTTTGTCTTAAACCCTCTAGTGTGGGACAGGTCTGCTGTGCCACACTCAGCTCTTCCCTAGCAGGCCCCCCTGCATCCAAAATCTCAGCAGTGTCTGCTGCCAGCTCATCTAGTGTAGGTTCTGCACAGGGAGAGGATTCCTCTTCCTCAAAAGGGGAATCTTCTGGAGACGGAGGGATAGTGGGCAAAGATTTACCCTTACTACCCCAAGCTTTTGGGAGCACTTGGTCCATTGTTCCAGGATCCAAGTTTCCGTGGCCTCTTTGCTTCTGGGCCTGAGCCCTTGTGAGAGTAAAGATATGCCCTGGAATGCCCAGCATTGCTGCATGAGCCTCCAACTCCACTTCAGCCCAACTGATGTCTCCAAATCATTGCCGATTAAGCCGTCTACAAGTAAATCAGTGGCTACCACAAATTTCTTTGGACCAGTAAATCCCCCCCCCCCCTTCAGATTCACAGCAGCCATGGTGTGGCTAAGAGTTATAATGAGCATCAGTCACTTGGTACTGCTGACCAAGTAGATGTTGATCAGGGTGAACCAGTTTTTAAATCACCATAGTGACACTGACTCCTGTATCCCTGTAGGCCTCTACCTCAACACCATTTATTAGGGGAAGTTGCTTGTACTTACCCATATTACGGGGACATGCAAGAAAGGTGGCAAAGTCAATACCACCATAAGAGAATAAAACAGCCTCTGTGGTCTTCCTAACAAGACCAACCAAACTACCAATGGTGAGCCCAGCTACACCCTTTGATTGGCTACTTGTAGTAGACTTCCCACCACCACTGCTTTTACTAGGGGCACTAGAGGACACAGTTGGGGTTGTGGTGGTGGGAGCTTTGGTGTTTTTCTTTGGGCAGGTGAAATCACTTGCTCAATGGCCTTTACTTTTACATAAATAACACCATGGCTTATTTTGATTGTTAGAAGAGGATTTGGACTCACCACCCCAAGAGGATTTTCATGGGCCTGATGAAGACCCAGAGTGCTTTTTGTCTTTGTCCCCACCCTTGTCAGAAGACTTACCATCTTTCTTCTTGCCATCCTTGTCACCACCTGTATGAACTTTTCTGTTCACTCTTGTTCTGACCCATTTGTCTGCCTTCTTTCCCAATTCATGGGGAGAGGTCAGATCTGAGTGTGCCAAGTACTGATGCAACAAGTCAGACACACAATTATTCAAAATATGCTCTCTCAGGATTAGATTATATAGGCTTTGATAGTCATTCACCTTACTGCCATGTAACCATCCCTCCAAGGCCTTCACTGAACAGTCTGCAAAGTCTGTCCAGTCTTGAGAGGACTCTTTTCTGGTATTTCTGAACTTTATCCTGCATTGTTCAGTGGTTAAGCCAAATCCATCTGTGCATCCTTCAAAACTTTGTAGTTATTGGCATCACTTTCTCTAACAGTAAGGAGCCTATCCCTACCCTTTCAGGTGAATGATAACCACAAGATAGCAGCCCACTGCCTTTGAGGGACCAACTGCACCATACAGGCTCTCTCAAATGCAGCAAATGCCACCATGGGGAACTAACCCCAACCTCTGCCTTTCCTTCTCTACATCTAGAGATTCCCTGTCTAAGGCCAACTGCTGCTGTCTCAGCTTCAGTCTGGCCTCTTCCAACCTCAGCTTTCTGAGTTCCCTGTCTAGGGTGTTATCCTCAGGGTGGGAGGTGTGGGAATTCTGAGACACAGAGGAAATGTGGGAATGTGCAGAAGTGGACCTGTCTCTAACTACCTGAACCCTAGTTACATGGCCTTTTGAAGTGAAAGGTGCCCTACTAGTGTGTGACCCGCTCCCACTACCAATGTCACTAGATGGTTTGTCAGCTGACAGGTCTTTGGAGTGAGCTCTACTGCAGACATAGTTGTAAGAAAGAGTTTAAGAGAGAAAAACGTTTTTAGAACTTTTAAAGAAAAGAGAAAAACTTTTCAAAACTTTTCAAAACTTTTCAAAACTTTTTAGAAACTTTTTAGAACGTTTTTAGAAAGAGTTAAGCTGTTTAGATTAACTGTGTATATTTTTAAGTATTTAGAATATGTTTTTCTTATGAGAAGCACCAATGACAAAGTGGTAAAGCAGTTACAAGTACTTATCCCACTGCTGCACCCAATGTAGGAGGCTTGCCTGGCTTATAGCGAGTATCTGATGGTACTTACACCTTGTGCCAGGTCCAGTTATCCCTTATTAGTAGATTAGTAGTGTTCTAGCAGCTTAGGCTGATAGAGGTAGCTATGGCAGAGCAGCTTAGGCTGAACTAGGAGACATGCAAAGCTCCTACTATACCACTTATGTCATATAGCACTACATCATAAGAATCACAATACTCAGAGTTACTAAAAATAAAGGTACTTTATTTTAGTGACAATGTGCCAAAAATATCTCAGAGGATATACTCCCTTAGGAGGTAAGTAAAATACACAAAATATACACACAAACCAAAATCAGGTAAGTAAACAGTTAGAAACGTAGTGCAAACACTGCAGAATACAATAGGATGCAATAGGCCTAGGGGCAACACAAACCATATACTAAGAAAGTGGAATGCAAACCCCTTAGGGACCCCAGGCCTAGTGTAGTGTGTAGAGCGTCACTGGGAGTGTAAGAAAGCACTAATGGTGTCCAAGATACCCCACCCCAAGACCCTGAAAAGTAGAAGTAAAGTTACCCTACTTCCCCAGAAACACACTAAAGTTGTGATAGAAGATTCAGCAAAGACCCCAACTGACTGCAAAGCACTGAAGACTCCTGGATCTCAGGACCTGTAAAGGAAGGGGACCAAGTCCAAAAGTCACAAAAGTGTCCCAGGGAGCAGGAGCCCACTAAACCCCGGATGAAGATGCAAAAGGGCTGCCTCTGGGTGGAAGAAGCTGAAGATTCTGCAACAACAGAAGATGCCAGGAACTTTTCCTTTGCACAGAAGATGTCCCACGGAATTCTGGAGGATGCAGAGTTGTTTTTATGCAGAAAGACCACAAACAAGCTTAGCTGCAAAGGTCGTGGTTGAAGATAATAGGTGTGCCCGGACCCAGGAAGGACCAGGATGTTGCCACTTGGAAGAGAAGACAAAGGGGGCCCTCAGCAATGCAGAGAGCCCATGCAGAAGAAGACAGCACCCTCAGAAGTACTTGAACACGAGTTCAAGAAAACTGAGCATGGCGGTCATCTCAACACTACAAAGGAGGGTCCCACGAAGCCGGTGGTCAACTCAGCGAGTTGAGCAATGCAGGAAAGAGTGCTGGGGACCTGGGCTGTGCAGTGCACCAAGTATTCCTTGCAAAAGTGCACAGAAGCCCTAGCAGATGCAGTTCATGCAGTACACAAGATTACTGTCTGGTGTGGGGAGGCAAGGACTTACCTCCACAAAATTTGGACTGATGGACCACTGGACTGTCGGGGTCACTTGGATCTAGCTCCTGCATTCCAGGGACCATGCTCGTCACAATGAGAGAAGACCCAGAGGACCAGTGAAGCAGAAGTTTGGTGCCTGCGTTGGCAGGTGGAGGATTCCGTCCACCCACTGGAGATTTCTTCTTGACTTCAAGTGCAGGGTGAAGGCAGATATCCCCAAGAGCATGCACCACCAGGAAACAGTTAAGAAAGACGTCAGGATTAGGCGCTACAATGTCGCTGATAGTCTTGCTACTTTGTTGCTGTTTTGCAGGCGTCCAGGAGCAGTCAGTGGTTGATCCTTGGCAGAAGTCGAAGAGGGAGATGCAGAGGAACTCTGGTGAGGTCTTCCATTCATTATTTCAGGAAAAGCCCACAGGAGAGACCCTAAATAGCCCTCAGAGGAGGATTGGCCACCTAGTCAGGTAAGCACCTATCAGGAGGGGTCTCTGACGCCACCTGCTGGCCCTGGCCACTCAGAGGCCTCCATTGTGCCCTCACACCTCTGCATTCAAGATGTCAGAGGTCTGATACACACTGGAGGAGCTCTGGGCACCAACCCTGGGGTGTTGATGGACAGGAGAGTGGTCACTCCCATTTCCTTTGTCCAGTTTAGCGCCAGAGCAGGGCTGGGGGTTCCCTGAACCTGTGTGGACTGGTTTATGCAAGGAGGGCACCATCTGTGCCCTTCAAAGCATTCCGAAAGGCCAGGAGAGGCTACTCCTCTCAGGCCCTTAACACCTATTTCCAAAGGGAGAGGGTGTACCACCCTCTCTCAGAGGAAATACTTTGTTCTGCCTTCCTTGGACTGGGCTGCCTAGACCCCAGGAGGGCAGAAGCCTGCCTGTGGATTGGCAGCAGCGGTAGCTGCAGTGAAAACACCAGAGAGCTAGTTTGGCAGACCCAGGGTCCATGCTGGAGCCCCGGGGATGCATGGGATTGGCTCCACAATACCAGATTTGACATGGGGGGACAATTCTGTGATCTTAGACATGTTACATGGCCATATTCAGAGTTACCATTGTGAAGCTACATATAGGTATTGACCTATATGTAGTGCACGCATGTAATGGTGTCCCCGCACTCACAAAGTCCGGGGAAATTACCCTGAACTATGTGGGGGCACCTTGGCTAGTGCCATGGTGCCCTCAAACTTAGTAACTTTGCACCTAACCTTCACCAAGTGAGGGTTAGACATATGGGTGACTTTTAAGTCACTTCAGTGCAATGTAAAATGGCTGTGAAAAAACGTGGACGTTATTTCACTCAGGCTGCAGTGGCAGTCCTGTGTAAGAATTTTCTGAGCTCCATATGGGTGGCAAAAGAAATGCTGCAGCCCATAGGGATCTCCTTGAACCCCAATACCCTGGGTACCTAGGTACCATATACTAGGGAGTTATAAGGGTGTTCCAGTGTGCCAATTAGAATTGGTAAAAATGGTCACTAGCCTGCAGTGACAATTTTAAAGGCACAGTGAGCATAAGCACTGAGGTTCTGATTAGCAGAGCCTCAGTGACACAGTTAGGCACTACACAGGGAACACACATTCAGGCCACAACTATGAGCACTGGGGTCCTGGCTAGCTGACCCCAGTGAGGCAGTCGAAAACAAACTGGTACATAAGTAAAAATGGGGGTAACATGCCAGGCAAGGTGGTACTTTCCTACACTCAGTGACTGGGCTCTCGCCCTCTAAATGTGGTTGCTTAGGACTTAGCATACCCCACAATTGGCATACTGGTGCCCTCATAAAAGTCCCTAGTACATGGTACTTAGGTACCCAGGGTGTTGGGGCACCAGGGGTTCCCCATGGGATGCAGCATGTATTTTGCCACCCATGGGAGCCTATGCAAATGTGTCTGAAGGTCTGCCATTGCAGCCTGCGTGAAAAGGTGCATGCACCCTTTCACTACAGGTCACTGCACAAGGTCACTTATAAGTCACACCTATGGTAGGCCCCCCTAGCCCAGAGGGCAGGGTGCAGTTACCTGTGTGTGAGGGAACCCCTGCATGAACTCCAGCTCCATTTCACTGGCCTTTGTCACAGGTCACTAACTACCTGTGTCCAGCTACATAATGGTAACTCTGAACCTGGGCATGTTTGGTATCAAACAAGTTGGAATCATACCCGAATACTGTTGCCAGTATTAGTTGCTCCTACTAGTCTTCTGGGGTTTTCGGGGCAACCCACACTGCTGCCACCCCTCAGACAGGTTTCTGCCCTCATGCTGCTTGACCAGCTCAAGAAGAGGAAGGCAGAACAAAGGATTTCCTGTCAGAGATGGAGGTAACACCCTCTCCCTTCGAAATAGGTGTTACATGGCTTGGCAGGGATAGCCTCCACAAGTGACCGATATTCTTTGAAGGGCACATTTTGTGCCCTCCTTGCATTAACTGGTTTGTACCAGTCCAGGGACCCCGGGTCCCTGCTCTGTCACAAAACTACAATGGAAAGGGGAGTGAGTAGTCACCTGTCCATTACCACCCCATGGGTGGTACCCAGAGCTCCTCCAGGTGGCCACGTGAATCTCCCATCATGAATCTAAGATGGGCAGAGGCCCCTGGGAGCATCTGAGTGGACAGGTCAGGCAGGTGACATCGCAGCCCCCTCCTGATAGGTGGTCACCCTGCTAGGTGACCAATCCCCCTTTTAGGGCTATATAGGGTCTCCCTCTTGGGTGGGTCCTTAGTTTCGATGTACAAGATTACAGCAGGACTCCTCTGCAATGTTTACTTCAACTTCTGGCCACTGGAACCGCAACTGGGCTTCATAGGAACCTACAATCTGCAGTTCCAACGACTACTTTGCCTCTGCAACATTGTTTCTCTGGCTCCTTCCAGCAATTGCAACATTTCCCCAGCTATGCATCTTCTGAGGGTGGCAAGTCTTTAATCTGCACCAAGAAGCAAGAAAAAATCTCCCTTGGAGTGAAGGATCTGCAAGCACTTACACTGCAATGATGACCTGCTACGTGGATCCTCTCTCCTGCAACTCTGTGTGAATCCTGCAACACAGGTGATAGTCTGGAGTGGTCCCCTTGGTTCCCTCTACCAGATGTCCAACTTTGGAGGTGGTGAGTCTTTGCCTTTCCTTGCAGGACAGTACCCCTTTGCACCGCGACTCTTGCATCTACCAAGGCTTGTTGGCTGTTCATCCAAGGGATCTTCAGTCTCTGTGTAGCCCCAGCCTCCAGCACTCTTCCCGGCCTGCCGCTCCAGTGATGTGGGATTCCCTGGCAGGTGTTCTGAGTGGGTCTCACTGCGACTTTTGTGCCTGCTGCCTGTGAGTCTGCTGTGGGGGCTTCATCCTTGTCTTCTGACTCTCCTGGTTCGAGGGGTTCACCTGGGACTCCCCTCCTTGGGTTGAGTCCACTCGGACCTTCAATGTCCCCAGCAGCTCTGCAAACTCTTCTTCAGCAACTCTTGCCTTTGCCAAGGCTTGTTGGTGGTTTCTCCACACCACTGATGAACTGCATCTCTTCTTTCAATGTGGGGCATCAACTGCATTACTCCTGGAACTCTTCTTCTGCTCCTGTGCTGTATAGCCAACTCCTGTTCTTCAACGTTGACCTGGTCCTGCATCTCCAGAATGGTGGGCAGTGGCTCCTGCACCAACCAGACACTCCAACTGGAACTGGACTTGGTCCCCTTCATTTGCAGGTCCTCTTCTGGCAGAATCCATCTTCTGTTTCTTCAAGTCTTGCTTGGGTCTTGCATAGTCCTTTTGCAAAGTTTCTCTGTGGGTTTGAGAAAAACCAAGTACCGCTCTCCTCCTAGTTACTGGGGGGCACTCTGGTACTTACCTTTTGGGTTTCCTAGTTCCTCAAGCTCCGCTCTACAGATCTGACTTCCCTGGCTGGGGGTCTGACCTTTGAATTCCAGTTTTTTTAGTATATGGTTTGGTATCCCCATAGGGTTTCCATTGCATACTGTTATTTCACTGTTTTCTAATGCCTTTTATGCCAATTCCTAATTGCTAGTGTATATAGAAGTATTGTATTGTATTGTATTGTAATCGTATTTATATAGCGCTTACTACCCCTGACGAGGCGTCAAAACGCTTTTCGGTGAGTAGCAAGCTACTCTGGAACCCAACAATAATTAGTGATGGATTAGTATCGGGAAATAATGAGTACAGTTTTAGTATTATTATGAGTTAATTTGAGCCGCGGATATGAGAGTTTGTTAGTTAGATTGACTGGAGCAATGGAGGGGTGGAGGAGGAAAGAAATCCATAAGTGTTAATTGGGAGTATATCCTTCATTTACTCAACCCAAAGGCTTGGGATGAGTAAAGGGGGATGGAGGAGGGAAGAGTTTGTGGAAGGGTTAGGGAGAGCATAGTAGCAGGGTGAGATAAATGCAGGAGAATTTAGTAGGGTTGTGTGGGAGGTCATGGTAGTAGAGTGCGGTTTGGTGAGTTATATGTGGAAGCGGACGGAAGAGCTTAGGCAGAGTTATTTAGGAGATGAAAGTAGTAGAAAGGAGTTGGGATGAGTCAGAGTGAGAATGGAGGATAGTTTGATAGAGACATGACATATGATGATGTGTAGATAAGTGTGATAAGATGAGAGCAGGAATTCATAGATTTCTAGTATAACAACCCACCCAGGAGCCATGCAATGACACACAAACATGCCAAGCACAGAAACAATATATACACATACATAAATACATATATATACATACACACATACACACACACATACAAACACACATGAATACACACACATATGCACATACAATACACAATTGGAACCATGGGTAAAATATACTTAGTCAAACAAGTTTAAAGAGTGTGTGTGTATTTTATTGTTATGACATAGTAGCGATACATATTTTCTAAAGAACTATACATAACTAGAAATATACGCATAATCTGAAAAAAAAGATTTATCTACATAGGCCTATGCAGTCTATAGTTGTTTGAATATGGTGGTTATGAAGGAAAGAGCCAACTCTTGAGTAGTTTTCTGAAGACAAGAAAGTTATCGGTAGCTCTTATAGTTGGGGGTAATGAATTCCATAGTTTGGCTTCTTGAACGGAGAAGGATGTACCACCTATAGTCTTTTTCTTGTATAGTGGTGTTCTAAGGCGGGGTGCCAATCTTGAGTGGAGGTTTCTTTGTTGGATGTATTTGGTTATTTTGTTTCTGATAAAAAGAGGTCCTGTTCCATGTATATCTTTGTGGGTGATACAAAGCAGCTTGAAATTGCATCTTCTGGCAACGGGTAACCAGTGTAGTGCTCTCAAGGCAGGGGAGATGTGGGCTTGCGGCTTTACATGTAATAGTAGCCTGGCTGCGGAATTCTGGATACGTTGTAGTTTTTTCATAATAGATAGAGATGATCCATGGTAGAGGTAATTGGCATAATCCAGTTTGGATAATACAAGCAAGATAGTACCTTGCACCTCGTGTGGAAATCCTAGGTGGGGGAAGATGCATCCTAATGTCAGACACTTCTGCTACTACATCAAACCAGGTCCTCTGTAAGGGACCAGAGTCCCAGACCATATGATATAAGTGCGCGGCATGATGACCACAGCCGGGGCATGCCGGCGTAGACGTGGGGTATATGCGCTGAATCCGAGATGGAGACAAATACGTCTAGTGTATAAAATGAAATTGAGTATAGCGGAACTCTGTATATGCTGTAGGGCTACAGACCACTCCTCAGTGGACAAGGGATTAGGGAGCACCGAGTTCCATCAGAGTCCCACCACCTCCACACCATTTGCGGTTACTATGGTCAGAGCTTTGTATAAATTAGTGATTACTTTCTTCTGGACACCCTCTGAGAGCAATAAGTGTAGAGCAGGAGAAGTCTTGGGTTCCTGATTCCCCTGCTTCCATGTTTTTTTGATCAGGTGGCATATAGGGTAATACGTCATGAATTGTCCTGAACTCACCAAGGTCAGATCCTTAATGGTTTCAAATGACATCAGTGTGCCATCTTCAAAGCAATCCCCCACGGTCATTATTCCTGCCTCCACCCATGGTGTTATGTAGTGGTGTTTGAGTAGCTGTGTGCTTCCAGGTATTTGGCCCAATGGTATGAGAGGAGAGTATGGAGAGCAGGATATTCCCCTCTGTATATATTTTTGCCAGCAAACATGTGCTGACAGTAAATAATTGTCATATACATGTTGCACTGTATGATCAGTAAGCCACATGAAGATAGGAACAACTTGCAGTTGCGCACGCACCCATGTAGTCTCAAACGATTTGGGTCTGTTCAGCCAATATAATGGCGCTGCTGCATAATACTGTTCAAAGTTCGGTGCTCCCAGCCCACCCTCACCTAATGAACGCTGCAGGGTGCTGAGAGTGGCTCGGGGCCTATCGCGGCCACAGATGAGCCCCAGCAGCAGTCTATTAAGGCCACGAAAGAAACTCTTATGGACAACTAGAGGTAGCGCAGCAAAATGGTAAAGGAGCCTTAGTAATATCAACATGTTTGCCACTGCCACCCTCCCCAGGGGAGAGAGGGGAAGTGAGCACCAGAACTGAAGTGATTCCTTCATGGAGCAAAGCGCGTGTCCCAGGTTGCCGTCCCATATGTTGTCAGTCTTGTGATATATTTGCACTCCCAGATATTTAAAAGTGTTCAAGCACCACTTTAGGCAGCTTGGGGGAAGCGCCTCCCTCAACTCCGCAGGCAACTGCACCAGAGGAAACAAACAGGATTTGGACCAGTTAACTTGCAGGCCCGAAATTGTGCCATACAGATCCAACAAGGACATCACATCAGGGAGGGTGGACCTGCCCCTCTCTAAGTAAATCAGTGCGTTGTCAGCATATAGCGATATATTGTGATATGTTCCCATGAGGTAGATCCCCCATTGTGTGGCCTTAGCTCTAAACATTGCGGCCAATCGCTCCATCGCGAGAGCAAAGAGTGGTGACAATGGACATCCCTGTCTCGTTCCTCTGCCTATGGTGAAGCTCTCTGATATTACTCTGCCTGTCATGTGTATGTGTATACTCACCTGCTAATAGAGTATTGCCTACACAGCATTTTTGGTATTTGTGTTACCAAATAAAGGCCCATATTTATACTTTTTGACGCTAAACTGCGCTAACGCAGTTTAGCGTCAAAAAGTTTTGCGTCGGCTAACGCCATTCTGAAGCGCCATGCGGGCGCCGTATTTATTGAATGGCGTTAGCCGGCGCAAGCAGACCGGCGCTGCCTGGTGTGCGCGAGAAAAACCACGTACACCAGGCAGCGCCGGCGTAGGGGGAAAATGGCGCATGGGCGTCTTAAAATGGGGCAAGTCAGGTTACGTCGAAAAAATCGTCGTAACCCGACTTGCGCCATTTATTTTCGACGCCCATCCCCCATCAACATGACTCCTATCATTGTAAAGATAGGAGTCATGCCCCCTTGCCCAATGGCCATGCCCAGGGGACTTCTGTCCCCTGGGCATGGTCATTGGGCATAGTGGCATGTAGGGGGGCACAAATCAGGCCCCCCTATGCCAAAAAAAATTATTTAAAAAAAATAAAAAAATACTTACCTGAATGTCCCTGGGGTGGGTCCCTCCAGCCTTGGGTGTCCTCCTGGGGTGGGCAAGGGTGGCAGGGGGGGTCCCTGGGGGCAGGGGAGGGCACTCTGGGCTCATTTTGAGCCCACTTGTCCCTTAACGCCATGCCTGACCCAGGCGTTAAAAAGCGGCGCAAATGCGCCGTTTTTAGCCACGCCCACTCCCGGGTGTCTCTTTTGCCCGGGAGTATAAATACCACGTAAAGGCCTGGGAGTCATTTTTTAGACGGGAACGCCTCCCTTGCATATCATTAACGCAAGGAAGGGGTTCACGCTAAAAAATGACGCACATTCCGGGAACTTTGGCGCTATTCGCCTCTAACGCCATAGTATAAATATGGCGTTAGTTGGCGTTAGTTTAGCGTCGAATTTGCGTCGAAAAAAACGACGCAAATTCGGCGCAAACGGAGTATAAATACGGCCCAAAGTACCTTTATTTTTGTAACACTTTGTGGTTCTTTCATGTGTAAATGCTGTGTGACTAAAGTGGTATTGCAGTATCTTTGCATGTCTCCTAGATAAGCCTTTGTGGCTCATCCACAACTACCTCTAAAGAGCCTGGCTTCCTAGACACTGACTACACTTCACTAATAGGGGATACCTGGACCTGGTATATGGTGATGACACCTTAGGTGCTCACCACACACCAGGCCAGCTTACTTCATTGGTGGTGCAGCGGTGTGATAAGCACTTGCAATTTTCTTACTACTCAGTCACTGAGTACTTTCCACAGGAAAGACCACTTACTAACTGTTAGGTACACTATACACATAGGCCCTCATTATGACACTGGTGGTAAATCCTGCTTACCGCCATGCTGACGGATGCCAATTTACCACCGTAGTGGCGAATATACGTCCTTCATATTATGACACACACACACCAATCCGACAGAATACAGCCACATACACAAATCTGCCAGACCAAAGGTCAGTGATAAACTGGCGGTCCCAAAACCCACACTGTTACGCCAACAGAACAACAGCCATCGCATTATGACCCACGAATCACCACAGCAGACATTCAACGGCGGTAAACCATTGGCAGTACATACTGCCGCGCACAGAATGGACACCCCCAGACAAAACAACATGACATTGGACAATTCAAACAACGCACACCTGACACCCATACACACACCACACCCACACCACTATAAAACACACACTCACATTACCCACAACCCCTTATGAATACCAACCATTGCCACCAGACTGACACCAAGACCACTGACACAACTAGAGCTGCACACCACTCACACCCATACACCCCTCACGTACTCCTCATCACACACCCCATTCACATTACTCAACACACCCTTCAAAAACACACATCGCACAACACCCATGGCACCACAAAGGCACCCCTGTTTCACTGAGGAGGAGTTAAGGGCCATGGTGGAAGTAATAATCAGGGTAAAGCCACAGCTATTTGGAGCACAGGTGCAGCAAATATCAATAGCTGGAGCTAATGTGGAGAATAGTGGACAGGGTCAATGCTGTGGGAGAGCACCCCAGAACAAGAGACGACATCAAGAAGAGGTGGAATGACCTACGGGGGAAGGTACATTCCATAGCATCAAGGCACCAGCTCACCATACAGAGGACTGGCAGTGGACCCCCACCTCCTCCCTCACAACTCACAGCATAGGAGAAGCAAGTCTTGGCAATACTGCATCCTGAGGGCCTAGCTGGAGTCAGAGGAGGACTGGACTCTGGTAAGTCAACTTTCAACAATTATCACCCCTCATACCTGCATGCCATCACATACCGTTAACCTCACTCCCATTACTCCACTCCATCCCACACACACCACCATCACATCACTCTAATCCCAATGCCAAGCCCTGCATGTTGTACCAATGCATGGACACCCTTTGCAGCCCTGCTTGGACACTCATCACTAAAGCATACATAGTATAGGGAAACTAACAATCATTCCATACACCAACATACACAAGTAAAAGCTGGCAGGACAACACCAACCATAGAGGGGAAGCCAGGGATGTACAATATGTCATACACATTAAGCATAATACATCATTTGCATCCCCACAGGTACCCCTGCCATTGTCAGTGGGAAGGAGGTGCCATCATTATCCAGTCCCCGAACAGAAGAGGCCCACAGTGATGACAGAAACTCTGGTCTTCAGGATCTGGATGATCTACCTGGCCCGCCAGGGACCACTGGATAGCCGGTCACCCAAGCCCAGTCACAGACCACCACAGAGCCACCCCCAACAGGAACCAACATCGTAGCACCCACCCAGCGTCCCCAAACCTCTGTCCCCAGGACACGTCAATCAGCAGTATGCCCACCTGTACAGGGACCCCAGGCTACACCTCACACACAAGACTATCAAGGACCTGGTGTCAGTGGGCACACATTTCAGGGGACAGAAGCACAGGCCACCAGGGCAACTGGGAGGACTGCTGTGCACCAGGGAGAGGACTGGAGCAGGGAACTGCCTCTCCAGGAGGGGCTCTCCGAGGTCCTGGGAGCCTACTAACATTCCCAGGACATGACGGCCCAGATCCTAGACAAAGTGCAGGAGAACAGGCGGATGCAGGAGGGACAGTATCAGGGGATCATGGAGGACTTGCAGGTCATCAACAACACCCTGATCTCCATGGAAGGGGAGCTAGCAGACATGGCCAACATTATGAGGGAGGCAGTGTCACTCCAGTGGGCCCCTGCCACTAGCCAGTCATCTGAACAGCTCTCCACTTCCGCTGCCGCTAGTGGCCAGGAGGCCCCCCCACAGGACCAACAGGCCACCAGCACCTCTCCCCCTGCAGAAGGTGAACCACCCTGCAAACGCTCCCTGCAACCCAGACAGAAGCCAGATACACTTCCCAAGACCACCGCCAGGAAATGAGACTCTCCTGATTGTCCCCCTTGTATCCCACTCGGTCACCATGTCCACCTTGAACTGCCATTGCTCTCCTTCCTACGTCTCCTGTGCTACGAACAGACTGGAACAATACCCTGGACTTTCCTCCATCATCATCCCATCCCATTGCATTTTTCCCTCTATATATTAGCACTACAATAAACACCCTTGGATGAAAATCGACTTCGAGTTTGTCATGTAGTTCACATATGTATTGATTGAAACAGCTACAACCATTACAAATGAACTGTACATAGAATGAGGATAGAATTAATGACCTGTAGGTGGCTTTTGTGATCACACCAGGAGTACTTCTCAAATCACTAACATCCGCAAAATGAATCTCAAGAGGTAACAGTAAGTGGGCAAAGAAGTGGGAAATACCAGCATGCCAATGCCACACAGAATACAACCAAAATCATTGAAATGTAAAGTTGCACTGCCTCACCTGTGTGTCATTGGAAGTACTGATGGATCACAGATGTTCTGTTGTCCACATCCACATCCTCATCCTCTGCCTTTCTCATCCTCACTGTCCTCAGGGTCAACTGCTACAACAGTGGCATCTCCAGTCTCCTCTTCCTGCAGAAAAGGCACATGGTGTCTGAGGGCCAGGTTGTGCAACATGCAGCATGCCACTACTATCTGGCAGACCTTCATGGATGAGTGGCACAGGGATCCACCTGTCAGATGGAGGTACATAAACCTGGCCTTCAGGCTTCAGGAGGCCAAAGGTCCTTTCTATGATCCTTCTGGTTCGCCCATGTGCCTCATTATAACGTTCTTCTGCGCTTGTCCTGGCATTCCTCACAGGGGTCAGCAGCCATGATAGGTGTGGGTAACCAGAGTCACCTGCAATAGTTGAGGAACAACATTTAGACACACACTATCCTATATGGCCAACACCATAAGCATGCAACAACATATACTGGGTGGGAACCAGGGCGCACCTATTAGCCACATCCTCTGCCTCCTTAGTTGGGACATTACATTTGGGATGGTGCTATTCCTCAGGACAAAGGTATCATGCACCGACCCAGAATACTTTGACGTGGGAGATGTACTGGTCCGCCAAGCACACCATCTGCACATTCATGGAGTGGAAATTCTTACGATTCCTGAACACCTGTTCATTCTGACAGGGGGGACAAATGCAATATGTGTTCCATCAATCGCACTAATAATATTAAAGATATGTCCTATTGAATAGAATGCGGCCTTCACAGTGGCCAAATCCTCAACCTGGGAGAATGCAATGTAGCTGCACATGTGTTTTGTCAGGGCAGACAACACTCCTGTCAGCACTATTGAGAACTTTGGCTGTGACATTCCCGCTGCCAATCCCACTATCACTTGGAATGTACCAGTTGCCAGGAAATGGAGCACTGATAGCACTTGCACAAAAGGGGGGATCCCAATGGGGTGACGGATAGCAGATATCAGGTCAGGCTCTAATTGGGCACACAGCTCTGTGATTGTGGCCCTGTCCAGTCTATAGGTGAGGACAATGTGCCTGTCCTCAAGTGTAGTTAAGTCCACCAGGGGTCTGTACTCGGGGGTATGCCTCCATCTCCTATTCATCTGCAGCGGTAGGTATCTAATGGACACAAGAGTAAGGAGGCTGTGACAAACTGAACAATGGAGCAACGACGGCAGTCCGCAATCTGCAAACATGTTATGGGACAGTGTAATATGTGAAGTATGTGCCAATTTATCCTGTGACGCAGCATTCTTCCGTAAGCCTGTCCCCCCCTCAAATGGCGTCCACCTGTTCTGTGTGGAGGGACAGGTGTAAGTGAGGTAATGCCGCTGAGGTTGTGCACCATGGCGGCAGGCGGTCGGGAACCGATGTGCAATTCCTCATTGGTTATAATGGGGTACAGTGGCCAATGATAATCTACGCTGGCAGTGACGGTATGCACAGCCACGGACATGACCACCATTTTCTGTCATATCATTCACTTGTTTCCTGACCTTCCATAGGGGAGGACCTACACTGCATGTGCTGCAGTGACCTGTGTCTGGAATCTACCATGGCCGTGTGACTGGGGAAAGGGCCCCAGCCATTACTTCTGAGGAGTTGGAGAGACTAATGGATGGGGTCCTACCCCAGTACGGACTGCTGTATGGGCCTCCAGACCAACAGGTGAGTACACTGTGGGCACAATGCATGTGGCATGAATGCATGGAGTTGTGTGTGTGAAAGCATCATGTAAGGGGGGTGGGTGGATGTCCTCTTGGAGGTGTACACATTGTGTGCTAGGCTATGTGTGTGTCAATGGTAATGGAAACGGGTATGGTGGGCCATTTGTGTTACTGGCTGGACTGCTTGTCTACTGGTGTTGTCTCCTGTCTGTATTGCCTCTGCAGGTCAGTGCCCATCAAAAGAAGGGAAAATGGCGTGCCATCGCCAAGGAAGTGAGGACCCAGGGGGTCTATGGGAGGAGGAGCACCCACTGTCACAAACGGTGGGTGGCCCTGAGACGCTGGGCACTGAAGACCGCGAAGGCCCAGCTGGGGATGGCCTTCCAACAAGGAAGGGGTGCCCGTTGGACCCTGACCCTGACCCCCCTGATGGTCCTTATACTGGTGAAGCTCACGGGTGGAAGGGTGGTATCCGGGTGGTGGGTTTGTGTCAGTGGGTGCCCCTAGGCCAGGCCAGGCATAGCAGCGTAGGTCCCAGGCCTAGTGTAGTGTGTAGAGGGCCGCTGGAAGTGTAAGAAAACACTAAGGGTGTCCAAGATACCCCACCCCAAGACCCTGAAAAGTAGGAGTAAAGTTACCCTACTACTCCAGAAAGACAGTAAAGTCAAGATAGGAGATTCTGCAAAGACAACAACTGACTGTAAAGCACTGAAGACGGATTCCTGGACCTGAGGACCTGCAAAGGAAGGTGACCAAGTCCAAGAGTCACGCAAGTGTCTAGGGGGGGCAGGAGCCCACTAAACCCCGGATGAAGGTGCAAAAGGGCTGCCTCTGGGTGGACGAAGCCGAAGATTCTGCAACAACGGAAGGTGCCAGGAACTTCTCCTTTGGTCAGAAGATATCCCACGGCTTGCTGAAGGATGCAGAGTTGTTTCCACGCAGAAGGATCACAAACAAGCCTCGCTAGCCACAAGAGTCGTAGTTGAATATTATGGGTGCTGCGAGGGCCCGGGAAGTACCAGGAGGTCGTCCCTTGGAGGAGGAGACAGAGGGGCCACTCAGCAACAGAGAGATCCCATGCAGAAGCAGGCAGCACCCACAGAAGCAATTGAACAGGCATTCAAGAAATCTGAGCATGGCGGTCATCTCAACACAACAAAAGAGGGTCCCACGAAGCCGGAGGTCAACTCAGCTAGTTGGGCAATGCAGGACAGAGTGCTGGGGACCTGGGCTATGCTGTGCACAAAGGAAGTCTTGCAAAAGTGCACAGAACCCACAGCAGCTGCAGATCATGCAGTACACAGGATTACTGTCTGGTGTGGGTAGGCAAGGACTTACCTCCACCAAATTTGGACAGAAGGACCACTGGACTGTCGCGGTCACTTGGATCCACCTCCTGTGTTCCAGGGACCACGCTCATCAAGATGAGAGGGAACCCAGAGGACTGGTGATACAGAAGTGTGGTGCCTGCGTTAGCAGGGGGAAGATTCCGTCGACCCACAGGAGATTTCTTCTTGGCTTCCAGTGCAGGGTGAAGGCAGACAGCCCTCAGAGCATGCACCACCAGGAAACAGTTGAGAAAGCTGGCAGGATTAGGCACTACAATGTTGCTGGTAGTTGTCTTGCTACATTGTTGCGGTTTCGCAGGCGTCCTGGAGCAATCAGCGGTTGATCCTTGGCAGAAGTCGAAAAGGGAGATGCAGAGGAACTCTGGTGAGCTCTTGCATTCGTTATCTGATGAGAAACCCACAGGAGAGACCCTAAATAGCCCTCAGAGGAGGACTGGCTACCTAACCAGGTAAGAGCCTATCAGGAGGGGTCTCTGACGTCACCTGCTGGCACTGGCCACTCAGAGGTCTCCATTGTGCCCTCACACCTCTGCATTCAAGATAGCAGAGGTCTGCGACACACTGGAGGAGCTCTGGGCACCACCCCTGGGGTGTAGATGGACAGGGGAGTCGTCACTCCCCTTTCCTTTGTCCAGTTTCATGCCAGAACAGGGGCTGGGGGCTCTCTGAACCAGTGTAGACTGGTTTATGAAAGGAGGGCACCATCTATATCCTTCAAAGCATTTCTAGAGGCTGGGGTAGGCTACTCCTCCCCAGCCCTTAACAACTATTTCCAAAGGGAGAGGGTGCAAACACCCTCTCTCAGAGGAAACCCTTTATTCTATCTTCCTGGGACTGGGCTGCCCAGAACCCAGGAGGGCAGATACCTGTCTGAGGGTTGGCAGCAGCAGTAGCTGGTAGCAAACCCCAGAGAGCTAGTTTGGCAGTATCCGGGCTCCATGCTGGAGCCCTAGGGATGCATGGGATTGGCACCCCAATACCAGATTTGGCTTGGGGGGACAATTCCATGATCTTAGACATGTTCCATGGCCATGTTCAAAGTTATCATTGTGAAGCTACACATAGGTATTGACCTATATGTAGTTCAAGCGTGTAATGGTGTCCCCGCACTCACAAAGTCTGGGACAATTGCCCTGAACAATGTGGGGGCACCTTGGCTAGAGCCAGTAACCTTGCACCTAACCTTCACTAAGTGAGGGTTAGACATATAGGTGACTTATAAGTTACTTAAGTGCTGTGTAAAATGGGTGTGAAATAGAGTGGACGTTATTTCACTCAGGCTGCAGTGGCAGTCTTGTGTAAGAATTGTCTGAGCCCCCTCATAGGTGGCAAAAGAAATGCTGCAGCCCATAGGGATCTCCATATACTAGGGAATTATAAGGGTGTTCCAGTGTGTCAATAAGAATTGGAGAAAATAGTCACTTGCCTGCAGTGATAATTTTAAAAGCAGAGAGAGCATAAACACTGAGGTTCTGGTTAGCAGAGCCTCAGTGATACAGTTAGGCACCACACAGGGAACACATACAGGCCACAATTATGAGCACTGGGGTCCTGGCTAGCAGGATCCCCGTTACACAGGCAAAAACAAACTGACATATTAGTAAAAATGGGGGTAACATGCCAGGCGAGATGGTACTTTCCTAAAGTCCCCTGGTGGCTAAGGGTCTGATGGGGAAATACTGCTTGCCGAGCTTGTTAGTGTTCACTACTGGTCAGGGCTGCGTGGGTCGCAGGTGTGCTGCAGTTGGTGGTGCGTATTCCTCCTTATTCCTTGTTGAGTAGCCATTTCACTGGTAGTGCAATGCATAGTGCGTAGGTCTGATCCCTGTGTGAGAGGGTGCTGTGTACGCCAACGGTGGTGTTGTTGCAGTCATTGACCCAGTGTATCCTTTGTCTCTCTCCCCCTTTCTTGTTTTGTCATCCTGTCCTTATGTGCATTAGCATCATCTGGCGGAGGAGCAGAGGCACTGGTGACAGAGGGAGCTGCATCCCACTGGACCCTGGAGGCAGAGTCCACCGACACTGAGGGCACCAGTGGGACCGAGGGTGAGGGGAGCACCACGGCGAAGACTGGAGGGGACAACACAGACTCTGATACCTCCTCCAATGGGAGATCCCTGGTGGTGGCGGACACCTCTGTGACCACCCCAGCTGCAGGTACAGCAACCACCCCCGTACCAGCACCGCCCTCCCAGTAGCCCCTCAGTGAGTTGCCCATGCCCGCTCACCCAGGAAGGTGGGCATCTCCTTCGCCCTGCCCTAGTGAGCCCTGCCCTGAGTGAGGAGGCTATTGACCTCCTGAGATCCATCTCTGTAGGGCAGTCAACCATTGTGAATGCCATCTAGGGGCTGGCAGCCCAGATGCAGCAATCTAATGCATTCCTGGAGAGCATTCACAGTGGATAGGCAGCCCAACAGAGATTGGTTCAGGCTCAGGCCTCCTCTCTGATGGCATCCATTTTCCCTGTTTCAACTTCCACTTCCCAGTCCCATTCTCCTCAACCCCATCCCATCCCATGCACACAGGCAGATGAGCATGCACACAAGACAACACCCAAGAGTGTCACAGGAAAACACAACCACCAAACCTCATCCCACAGGCACTCACACAAACACCATTAATTTGCAGGCACAACAAAATCCACTATTTCCACTGTCTCCCCCTCCTCCTCCTCCACTTCCACATCCCACCCAGTTATGTCCAAACTCACACCTGCATGCACTACATCATCATCCACTTCCAGCATCATCACCACACCAAGCAGAACACACACCTCACTGGCAGACACCTCTACAACATCCATGCTCACGTCCCCTGTGTCCTCTCCCACTGTTTCTGTCCCCCCCTACTAAAGTACACAACTGCAAGCGCTCAGACACCCAACAGCCATCCGCCTCACAACAGCATACAGCCCATGCACCTGTACCCAAATCGAGCAGTCAAACACCTCCAACAACCACTCCCTCATCCTCCACTCCCATTACTCCTCCATCTTCCCACCCCAATGTACCTAAAAAACTTTTCCTTTCCCAATTTGGCCTCTTCCCTTCCCCTCCACCCCCCCCCCTGTCCTGCACATATGGTCAGGGGAGCAAGGACCCAGCCAAGCACCTCAGCCAAACAGTCCATGGGCCCAGTGGTAGCAGCACCTACTCGTGGTGGAAAGGATTCCAGGCCACAAATACTGAAGGGGAAGGAGCCCGCACCAGCCACAAAGAAGGGGAAGGAGCCAGCACCAGCCGCAAGGAAGGGGAAGGAGCCTGCATCAGCTACAAAGAAGAGGACGGAGCCTGCACCAGCCACAAAGAAGGGGAAGGAGCCTGCACCAGCCACAAAGAAGGGGAAGGAGCCAGCATCAGCCACAAAGAAGGGGAAGGAGCCTGCACCAGCAGCTGTCAAGGATCACCCACCACCAGCCATGGTTGTGCAGCATTAGAGAGTGCACAGGCTGAGCAGGAGCCTCCCACAACCCCCACCACAGTGCAGCCATCAGAGGGTGCAGGGGCTAAGAAGAAGCCTCCCACAACCACCACCACAGTGCAGCCATTGGAGGGTGCAGGGGCTGAGGAGGAGCCTCCCACAATCACCACCACAGTGCAGCAATCGGAGGGTGCAGGGGCTGAGCAGGAGCCTCCGACAACAACCACCACAGTGCAGCAGTCACCGCCGGTGGACGCCATATAGTCCAGCCACCAAGGGCTGTTGTGTGACCTGCCCCTCCAGAACCAGTGGGCAAGTCACCCACTCCAGAGACTGTGGCTTTGCCCTCCCCAGGACCAAGCACAGGCCATGTTGCCCCCTCCAGAACCAGTGGGCTTGTTTCTGCATTCAGCTGAGGTGCCCCGCCACCCCCTGAATTGCCTGCCTAGTTGCAAACTTATGCCCCTGCAGTGTTCTCTCCGTATTGGGGCAGGATTCAAGTGGAGGCTTGGACTTTGCCCTGTGGCCATGTGGGCCCTGTGAACTATGGACTGGGCAGTGTCCCATTTTTATACACATGTACAGATCTGTTTAATGTGTAAATCGGATTGTTGAATTAATTGTTGGACTGATTACAATAATTTTCGCAGACTCCTGTTGCCTTTGCATTATTCTGCAGATTTTCGTGATCAAATTGTTTTTGTAATGTAGCTGCTTGTGTGTATGGTGTGTGTGTCGGGTGTGTGTTGTACATGTGTGTGTGTCACTCTCTTTTTCCTCCCTCCCTTGTATGCTAGGTGGCTGTACTCACCGTCATCGTCTTCACCGGCTTTGGTGTTCCACGTGGAGCATAACGTAGAAGATCATCAGGAAACTTGCAGTTCTGGTTCCATAGCGCTGTGGTTCTTCCCTGTGTCTCCAATGGTGAGTCCTTTGACTTTTGTACTCTGTTTCCACCAGGCTTTTGATGGCGTTGGTAACGCTCTGGAAAAGGTGGCGGTTTGCAGTGTCATAATGTGGAGGGCGGTGCTTTGTCTTCTGCCTGGCTGTAGGCGGCTACTGCCAGGGTGCCTGTTGTTTCCGCCCTGGCGGTCGTGTAGTACATTGGCTGTCTATGGGAAATATCACTGCCATAGTCATAATTTGGCTGTAGTTACCGCCAGCTTGTTGGCGGTATTACTGCCACTTCATCACCGACCGTCAGGGTCGTACTGAGGGCCATAGTGTTAGGAATCTAGTCTCCTGAGATTGGGTAAGCTAGGGGTTTGGCATGGCCCTTGCTCAAAACTTTGCTGGGAGCCTAGAGCTAGAGTAGTTAGGAACTCTTACACTACTCTAGTTAGTAACATGTCTACAGCAGAGCACACATCTCAGGCCATGGTCTCTCAATATGGGGGTTTGATCTTCCAGGAATTAAGAGAGATATGTGCTGAGAGAAAGCTAAAGACAGGGAGAAATGACAAGAGTCTGCTTCTAGGCCTGCTCCTCCAGGATGACAAGGACCATGCTGGTAGCCAGGAGGAAGGGGGAAGAAGTAGAGTCTCACCCCCCAGTGCTAGATAGAGAGACTGAAGTGGGTCGGGATGCACCCAGGGAGGATCAGAGAACATCTAGGAACACCCACAGTCCTGTTAGGAGCACTGTTAGTAGTGTAAAGGGGGGTCACACAAGTAGGTCCACCTTTGTCCCTAGAGGGCTGGTTGGGAGGGTTGCCAAGAATAGAAATAGATCCTCCTCTGCCCATTCTCACATCTCCTCAGTCTCTAAGGGGACCCACCCCTCAACTTCATGGGAAGATTCCCTAGACAGGGAGCTGAGGCAACTGAGACTGGAAGAGGCCAAGCTGAGGCTGCAGCAGCAACAGCTAACCCTAGACAGGGAGGCCTCTGCAGTGGAGAGAGAAAGGCAGGGTTTGGGGTTAGTGCCCTATGGTGGCAGCAATTGTAATTTCAGGGAGGATTCTTTTGTCTCTAGGAACCTGAACAAGGTAGTCCTACCTCAAAAGGTAGGTGATGACATCTACAAGTGGTTCACGGCTCTGGGGAGGGCCTGTAAGGTACAGAGAGTCCCTCAGAGGCAGTGGGCAGCTATTTTGTGGCTCTCCTTCTCTGACAAGGGCAGGGACAGACTCCTCACTGTCAGAGATGAAGAAGCAGACAGTTACACAGTTCTGAAATCTGCTCTGTTAGATGGGTTTGTTCTGACTACTGAACAGTTCAGGATCAAGTTCAGAGAGATCAGGAAAGAGTCCTCCAAGAATTGGGTTGATTTTGTGGGCTGCTATGTGAAGGCTCTGGAAGGCTGGTTGCATGGGAGCAAAGTTAGTGACTACCAGGGCTTGTGTAACCTAATCTCAAGAGACCACATTTTAAATACTTGTGTATCTGATCATCTGCATCAGTACCTGGTGGACTCTGATCTGACCTTTCTCCAAAAACTGGGAAGGAAGGCAGACAAATGGGTCGACACCATGGTGAGTAGGAAAACTCACACAGGGGGTGACCAGAAAAAGAAGGAAGCAGGTAAGTATCAGGAAAAGGGTGGGAACAAAGATAAAAAAGAGTCTTTATTAGGCCCATAAATCTCCTCTGGGGGTGAGAACAAATCTTTCTGTTCTTCTTCCCCTATGTTTGCAATAACAAGGGCCATAGGGCAGTGGACAGCTCCTGTCCTAAGAAAGGTACCAAGCCTTCCACCACTAGTACCGCCACTTCTACCACTAGTGCCCCTAGCAATAGCAGTAGTGGTGGGACTACTAACAGTAGTCAGTCCAAGAGTATAGCTAGGACCTTGTGGGGCCCAGGTAGCAGTGCAGAAGGTGACCAGAGGCAAAGAGTCGGCCGCACGAGTGTGAGGCCGATCCCGGCATAAGTGCCAGATTGTTTAAACTCATACCTTGCCGGGAGACCCCCCCGCCCCCGGGGCCAGATGTCAAGACCAGGAAGTGCAGTACCCTCCTGCTTAGGGGGGGACTGCCGTGGGCCTGGAGGATCACCTGTGAATTGTTCTGTATGGGGTGTGCATCCCCACTGAACCTAGGAGAAGGTGAGGGGTGTGGAACTTTGGGGGGCTAGGAGTGTGTGTAGCACAAAGCATCAGGACACCCATTGCAGGAAAATCAGCCTGCACTCCCCTGCCCCCTCCAGGTGGTACCAGGGACTGCACTTGGTCTGTGTAGAGGAGGTCCCCATCAGAATACTTCTCTTTGGGGCTGCCCTGTGAGGTGAACTGAGAAAGTCAGATAATGTGGCCAACGGGTGTCCGGCCCGTGCATGGAGACCCACACCAGAGATTTGGACAGAGTAGCTGGCATCGCAGTAGTGGGACCATGTAAAAAATTCCAAGCTCAGTCAATATGATGAAGGAGAAGGCAACGTGACCTACTCAGGCTAACAAAATAGTAAATTATACTCAGATGGTCCCAGTGGCTGAACAAACTGGAGAGGGACCAGTGACTAACTTCAGAGCTCAGACTGGAGAGAAGTCCGCTGGCAGTCGATCCCTGTCAGACTTGATTGAGGCCATTAAGGGTTCCCAGTTCAAGTTGGCCACTAAGATAGACTTAGTGGCCGGTTATAAGTCAGAACAACGAATGCTCAAACCACTCATGCCTGAACAACGAGGTCGGAACAACGACCTCATTGTTACCACTAATGCCTTTACCATGAATGCCTTAACAACGATTTTTCATTGTAAAGGCATTCCTGGTAAAGGCATTAGTGAACGGCATGCATGGTTCCAGCATGCGTCCCCCCTGGCCTCCCACCCCTAAAAAGTACTGCGACCCCCCTCCCCCCACAACCACCCAACCCCCACCCCCAAAATTATTGCAACCCCAACCCCCTCCCCTAAAACCTAAAGCACCCCAACCCCCCACCCCACCCCTAAAACCTAAACCCTGACCCCCCTCCCCGCCCCTAAACCTTAATCACCCCAAGCCCCCCCAAAAACTAAAAATACCCGACACCCCACCCCGCCCCTAAAACCTAAAGCACCCCAACCCTCACCCCACCCCTAAAAACTAAACCCTGGCCCCCCTCCCCACCTCTAAACCTTAATCACCTCAAGCCCCCACCCCACCCGATCCTAAAAATAAAAATACCCCGACTCCCCACCCCGCCCCTAAAACTAAAAATAACCCCCTGCCCTTAAAACAGCCCCAGTCCCAGCCCAACTTACCTCCTCCTTGATTGCGTTGTTCTCCTCAGCCGACTCCCTTCTTCTGTGCCTTAACCATGCATGTACATGGTTCAGCACATGCGTGGTTAAGGCCCTGAAGAAGGAAGTCGTGGAAAACGAAAGCGTTATTCCACTTTCGTTTTCCACTACTTCGTTGTTCAGGACTCGTTGTTCTCTGTGTAATTCTTCAACATGTAGGCATAAAGGGTCTGCCAGGATTTGATCACTGGCAGATATAACATTTTCCAGATTATACCCAAAAGCTCCAGAACCAGTGCATCTGGATGTAACGGGGACCCAGGGACACAGGCGCCAGGGGTCTGATTGAGGGCTTCTGCCTCGTGGCTCCTGTTATGTAATGACCTCTAGCAGAGCGCATAGTTGTTTATTTGAAACATTGAGTTAATAGTTTCCAACCACGGGAACGAGGCAGGATATGCCAGTTCATGACTGCCTAGTTTTAGACAGGGCAAAGTCACTTTACTGCCCATGTTGGGTAGGGGTGTTGTTTTTACCATTACAGTGTTTTGAGGGGATGCAAGCTGCTCATTAGGATGGAAGCAATGATGCTTGGCACCTTTGGGCCCTGAGTAAGGGCTGTATGACAGTGTATCTGGGAGGCCTGGATTTGAAATGGATCTGACATGGGAGTATGATGGTGGATGAGGTGTTTAAAAATATGACATGGATTATCAGGGGATTGGCCTAGTTGAATAAATGACATAGGGTGAATGCCATTCTACAGAGATATCGGGTCTCTGTTGCATTCCTACAGGAAACTCATGTGTGGGGGACTGTATCCCTAGTCTCCATAAGCAATGGAGGGGGCAGTTGTAGGTATCCTCATATTCTGGGTACCCCTGTGGTGCTATCATGTGGATGGCTCCCAGGGTGCCCTTCTATCATAGGGGGCATGTTCTAGATCCGGAAGGACGTTATGTGATCCTGCATGGTGACCTAAATGGGTGTGAGGTGTGCCTTCTAAATGTAGATGCCGCTAATAACCACTGTGGGACCTTTTATAGTGAGGTGGTGGGTATGGCTGTGCCATACTTATCAGCAGATGTAGTGTTGGTGGGAGACTGTAACTGTGTCCTTGATGGGGTATTTGATTGAGAACCACCATGTAGAAACATGAAACCACATATGACGAGGCAAATGAGGGATCTGCTGCATGACTTAAACCTGCTGGATCTCTGGAGAAAAAGACACCCAGGCTCTAAATTGCTCTCCTGTTACACACCTGCCGCGGAACACACAGCCACCTAGATTACTGGTATTTATTGGCTGGTCTGGCACAAGCAGTAAAGATTATATACTGTGCACGCTTCCTATCAGATAGGCACCTGGACATCTAGCCTGCCGCTTGCCTGTGGCTCACAGGTCCTGTTTTCCTTTCTTCCAGCCAACAGAAGCCCTGCCTACCCCAAGACCTACTTAATGCAGACTGCAGCACCACAACATCAGTAGGCACCTGGACACCCAACCTGCCACTTGCCTGTGGCTTCCAGTACTTGCTTTTCCAGACTGATCCAGTGCCACCGCAGCCGCCTGAGTTTTCCCACTGGGCTTTTTCGATTGGGTTTTCCCACTCACTATTCTTCCCACCAACAGAAGTGCTGCCTACCCCAGGACCTACTTAATGCAGGCCGCAGCACGACCACATCAGTAGGCATCTGGACACTTAGCCTGCCACTTGCCTGTGGCTTCCAAGTTCTGCTTTGCCAGACTGATCCAGTGACACCACAGCTGCCTGTGTTTTCCCACCGGGGTTTTCCTGATTGGGTATTCCCACTTACTGTTCTTGCTGCCAACAGAAGTCCCGCCCACCCCTGGACCTACTTAATGCAGGCCACAGCGCAACAGTGAAGTGGATGCATGCAACAGGTGCGCCAAAGACAAGCATGTCTGCACCCATATGTGCCTGGACCGCACCCAATCAATCAATCAATCAGGAATTTGTAAAGCGCTCTACTCACCCGTGAGGGTCTCAATGTGCTGAGGAGGCGGGGGAGAAGGGTGGGAGGGGAGGTGCTGCTACTGCTCGAACAGCCACGTCTTGAGAAGTTTCCTGAAGGTAAGGAGGTCTTTGGTCTGGCGCAGGTGGGTGGGAGGAGTGTTACACGTTTTGGCGGTGAGGTGTGAGAATTAGCTACTGTCAGTTGTAGTTCTGCGGATGCGTGAGACGTTTGCAAGGGCGAGGTCGGCAGAGCAGAGATGCCGGTTCGGGGTATAGAAGGAGAATCGACTGTTGAGGTATTCTTGTCCGGTGTTGTGCAGTGCTTTGTGAGCATGGGTGAGGAGTTTGAAGGTGATTCTCTTGTTGACTGGGAGCCAGTGCAGGTTTTTCAGGTGGTCTGTGATGTGGCAGTGGTGTGGGATGTCCAGGATGAGGTGTGCAGAGGCGTTCTGGATGTGTTGTAGCCTCTTGGCCTTGGTTCCTGCATGGAGGGCATTGCCGTAGTCCAGTTTTCTTCTTACGAGGGCTTTGTTGACTGTTCTTCTGGTTTCGGTAGGTATCCATTTGTAGATCTTTCAGAGCATGCGGAGGGTGTTGAAGCAGGAGAAGGAGATGGCATTGACTTGCTGGGTCATGGATAGTGAGGGGTCCAAGATGAATCCTAGGTTGCGTGTGTGGTCGGTGGGAGTCCGAGCGGTTCCGAGAGTGGCAGGCCACCAGGAGTCATCCCATGCAGAGGGGGTGGAGCCGAAGATGAGGACTTCCGTCTTGTCGGAAATGAGTTTGAGACAGCTACTCTTCATCAGTTCGGTGATGGCATTCATTCCTTCGGGAGGTTGGTCTCGGCATAGTCCTTGGTGAGGGAGAGGATCAGCTGGGTGTCATCGGCGTATGAGATGATGTTGAGGTTGTGGGATCGGGTGAGGTTAGCGAGTGGGGCCATGTAGACGTTGCAGAGGGTCGGGCTGAGGGCGGAACCCTGGGGTACGCTGCAGATAATTTTGGTGGCCTCCGAGCGGAATGGGGTGAGGCGGACTCTCTGGGTTCTGTCGGTGAGAAAGGAGGTGACCCAGTCCAGGGCTCTGTCGTGGATTCCAGCATTGCTGAGGCGTGAGCATAGAGTGTGGTGTCGGATGCGGCTGAGAGGTCCAGGAGGATGAGGGCTGCGGTTTTGCCTCTGTCCAGTATGGTTCTGATGTCGTTTTTGGCAACGATGAGGGCGCTTTGGATGCTGTGGTTGCTGCGGCATTTGGATTGGGAAGAGTCCAGGGTGCGGTTCTCCTCGAGGACACAGGTTAGTTGTCTGTTGATAGCCTTCTCGATGACTTTTGCCGGAAAGGGGAGTAGGGAGATAGGCCGGAAGTTCTTGAGGTCCTTTGGGTCCGCCTTGGGTTTTTTGAGGAGGGCATTGATCTTGTTGTCTTTTCATCTCTCTGGGAAGGTGCCGGACTCGAAGGAGCTGTTGATGATCTTCTGTACTTAGGGTGCGATGACGGAGCTTGCTTTGTTGAGGATGTGGTGAGGGCATGGGTCAGATGGAGAGCCGGAGTGGATGGTGTTCATGATTTCGATGGTGTCGTTGTCGTTGACCGGGGTCAAGGAGAGCAGGAGGTTGGTCAGAGGTGAATCTGTGGTGATGGTGATTCCCAGGGGCGTTCTGGGTGCTGAAGCTGTCGTGGATGTCTGCAATCTTGCGGTGGAAGTAGGAGGCTTGGGAGTTGCAGAGGTCTTGGGATGGCGGGATGGCGTTGGCGTTTGAGCTGGGGTTAGAGAGTTCCTTCACAACGTTGAAGAGCTCCTTGTGGCTGTGTGCGTTGTTGTTGATTCAGTCTTTGAAGGTGGTTCTCTTGGGGGCTCGGATGAGTTGGTGGTGTCTGCAGATGGCCTTTTTGAGCAACGACACCTGGCCCTCCCTCCGAAGATACACCATCACCAAACTCTATACCCTTGACCGTGGATGCCACAACAAGCACTGCCACCACTCTGGCCCACACTCCACATTAGGACCCTTTACCTACACGCACTGCATTTCACCTGCCACAGCACACACACCAGCCCACCGACCAGCCCCACCCCAAACACACCACAGACACCACCTGAACAAAAACACCAACTCGCATGCGCCCTTCTCAACACACGCTCACTATGCAAGCATTCCACTGAAATATGCAACCTCATTGCCACCCTCAGACCCAACATCCTCTTCCTCACTGTGACCTGGCTCATCCCCACATCTGCCCCAGACATTGCCACAGTGATCCTCAACCGATAAAATCACTCACCAGGACCATACCAACAAGCAGGGAGGAGGAACAGCCATCATCCACAAAGAGACCATACAGTGCACCACCGACAACACCACCACCCCAATGGAACATCACAACTTCAAGCTCCACATGGATGACAAAACAACCATCAGATGCACCCTCACATACCGACCCCTGCACTTCAGCTTCTGCAAAACCATTGCAGACTTCATTCCGCCCCTTAAACTCCAAGGACTACATCTTTCTCGGCGACCTAAATTTCCACATTGATGACCCCAACAAAAACAACACTGCACACCTCCTCGACAGGATGAGCAGCCTTGGATTGACCCAGATTTTCCACAACCGTACACACACCATAGGACACATGCTAGACCACATTTTCACCTCCAGCAACCACGTCAAATACAACATGTAACATAAGGCACGTTGACGATCGCTCCAGCATCCACTTCAGCATCTCTAGCACCTGCACATCTGCCCCCAAGATGACCAGTATCCCCTACCCGGAAGTGGAACAAAATCTCAGAGACCATCTGGGGGGATAGCCTCAACACCCCCAACCCCGCTACTGCCACCAATCTCGAACAGGGAGTGAAAAACTTCAACACCTGCATCACCAATTGCGCCAATAGCATCATCATCAAGGGCAACATCCAGAGAAAATCCTCCAAAAAGACCAGCTGGTACACCCAAGAACTCAGAACAACGAAATGAGACAGCAAACAGCTGGAGAGGAGATTGTGGGCCAGCAAGGACACCTCCGATAGAACAGCCTTCAAGACCTCCCTCAACCTGTACCACTGCCTGCCGAGGGCAACAAAGAAGGCAGCCCTTGCCACATGCATCGAAACTAGCACCAACAGCACCAAGGAACTGTTCAACATCATTAAGCAATTCTCCAGCCCGGCTGCCAGCAAAAATAACAACACACCCTCATAGAAGCTGTGTGACAACCTTGCCGACTTCTTCCACAACAAGCTTGCTACCATATACAGAATCTTTGAACCCCAACCCACAACTACGGACTTTTTTGACAGATATGCCACCACCGTAATCAACATGAACCACATATTGAACACCTGGAACATCCTATCCACCCAGGACATCACCTGCACTGTGAAATCCATCCATTCAGGAGCTCTCACAGACCCATGCCTATATCTTCAACCTTGGACACCAAAGATTGGACAGGAATTCACCACACTGTTGAATACCTCTATGAACACCCCAACATTTCCTGATGCCTGGAAACACGCCGAAGACCACTACTCAAAAAGCTCCCTGCTGACCCCAGCAAACCCTAAAACTACTGGCCAATCTCCCTGCTCCATTCCCAGCGAAGGTACTGGAAAAGATCATCAACAAGCAACTCATGACATACCTGGAGCACAGCCAACTACACGATGACTCCCAATCCGGCTTCCACAGCAATTATAGCACCGAAATAGCTGTGATCGCGGCCACTGATGACATCCAAACCCTCATCTACCAAGGACAAACAGAAGCTTTGATCCTCCTCAACCTGTCAGCGGCCTTCGACACCTTATCCCACCATATGCTGATCGAAAGACTCCACCACATCCACATTCAAGGTGACGCACTCAGATGGATGAATCACCTCCTTCCTCACCAAAAGAACTACCTACCACCTTTCATTTCCTAACCTAAGGAGATCACTTGCGTGTCCCCCAGGGCTCATCCTACAGACCCAGGCTCTTCAATGCATATATGACCCCGCTGGCCAACATCGTCAGATCCCATGGTCTCAACATAATTTCCTATGCAGACAGCACCCAATTCATCCTGTCACTCACTGAGGACCCCTCAACCACCATATCCAGCTTCCACAGATGCATGACAAGCGTCGCTGATTGGCTAAAGAACAACTGCTTGCAGCTGAACACAGACAAGATGGAAGTACTGATCTTTGGCAACAACAGCAACACATGGAATGAATCCTGGTGGCCATGAGACCTGGGACCCACATCCACTCCCTCTGACCATGCCAGAAACCTTGGAGTCATCACTGACAACAAGCTCACCATGAAGTGACAGATCAACTCTGTCTCCTCACTTAGCGCATGCTACGTAAGATCTCCAAATGGCTTCCTATACAAATGAGATGCATCGTGACACAGGCCCACCAGCTGCAACGCCCACTACGTAGGAACCGCCACACACCACCTACAGAGACTTCAGACCATACAGTACGCAGCAGCCAGACTTATCCTTAGACTTATCCTCAGCCTTCCCCGATGAACCCAGATCAACCTACCTCAGGCATGTCCACTGGCTCCCCATAAAGAAGAGATGCCAATTCAAGCTACTACACAACCAAGGACCCACATACATTACCACTGCCTAAACTTCCACCAAACATCAAAAAGACTGCACTCTGCCTCCTTTTCACTTGCCCATAATCCCCTCATCTACTGAAGCAGAAGTGGAGGACGCTCCTTCTCTCACATTGCAGCAAAAACCTGGAACAGCCTCCCCACAACCCTCCAGACCCTCACCTCACTTCCGGAATTCCCTCAAGACCTGGCTGTCTGAATAAGCATCTGGGACATGCAGGTGCCTAGATATCCTATTGGGGGATTAGTCGCGCTTTATAAATCCTGATTGATTCTCAGCTGTTGATGAGCTTGAGGAAGGGGCATGCATGCACCGTGGTTCCCCAGTGGCCAGCTGTTTGTAGGTACAATGCGGGAGAAACTATCTGTATTTTCACAAGAAGTGGGGCAGCTCAAGCATTACAGCTTATAACTGGGATGCGATGAAGGTAGTGATCAGGGGGGTTCTTATTAAGACCTGACCTCGTACGGGGTCAGACAACAACTGGGATGAGACCTGGGCCAGATGGAGTCTCAGTTGCTTGACAGGGTGCTCCTGGCTTCATCAGAGGCTGAAGGAATGGCAACAAACTTGTAAGTGATGCTGGTGCATATGTTGAAATAGCAGGAGTCCTGGAATTTGGTGCTGGTGCAGAAGGACCCGACTCAAATTCTGGTTAGCATCCAGTCTGCAGTTAATGAGGCATTTAGAGCCCACCTCTGAAGAACATATACAGGGCATAGCGGGGGCCGTAACTTGGGCATCCTTTCTCCCTCAGATTGATCTCCCTAGTCTGAGAGATGAGGATAGGACAACTATGGATAGGCCCATTACAATGGAGTAGCTCCTGGTGGCACTGGGACACTTAGAAACTACCAAAACACCCAGAGACGATGGTCTTCCAGCTGAATTTTATCAAAAATATGCTGATGTGGTTGTCGAGAAACTGCTGGAGGTCTCTTAAGAAGCACATAGCTGGGGCAATTACCTTATACCATGCATGAGACTTTTATAGTCTTGGTACCGAAGCCAAGCAAGAACCCTGAGGAGGCGTCGTCCTATCGACCACTCTTGCTTTTAAATGTAGATAATAAAATATTGAGTGGCATATTGTCGGCACAGCTGCTCTCGCACCTGTCATCACTGATAAATGCAGATCAGTACAACCTTATACCCCAGAGGAGCACCATGTATAAAGCAATCACATTCCGACGTGGTGCCCTACATGAACACATTCCAGCCTTTGTTTTGAAATGCTTGGAAAGGAAAACTGTATCCTTATGTGCCAGGTCCTATTATCCAAGATTACTCTTGGCAAATCCAAGATTTGGACAAGGTGGGCTCACTCGCGTAATGTGACATGCTTCATCATGGACCACCTTGTCCCACCCTGATGAATGCCCAAGACCTTGCTAGGCTGTGGAAGGGCAGAAACATGATGAAAGGACTTTCAGACTGACTTTTGGGTCATGATATCCATTGATGTCTGCTGTATATAATTTTTAGTATTTTTTTAATCATCCCTAGAGTACTACCGAATAGATGGTACTTTGTGGTCTACTATTCTAAGTGATTTTTAACACTGCTAAATGGATACCAGAAAATTATCCAGAGAAACTAATGTGTAAGAACTCCCTTGAGTTAGCCCAACTCATGGTTCAGTCCGCTCTGATAGTACTATCTTACCAGGGTGCGAAAAATGTTTATCCTTGACTCAGTTTCACCAATTGTTCTTTAATAAGCTTTGCTCAGGCTGAAAGCATGGCTTCTAATGTGTTTAATTTGGAGCACAGTTTTGATGCCTGTATGTAAACATAGGAGGGGTGTTGTTTGGGTTTTAGAATCCAATATTTTATACTGTGATCCCTAAAAAGAAACAAGAAACTTAAGACGCATACATTATTTAAAAAATGGAATTACATTCTCATCATACGGAGGTCAGATAGATCATTCATAGCATGATCATAGACACTTTCGAAGCCGGTTAAATAATTCATTAAGATTGTAATTATGTATACAATCATGAGCCAGGTAAAAAGTGCATTACAGTGGAATCAATGACACCTTTATGTGCCGCTGAGATAGCTTAGTGGGTTGATTCTTAGTAAGCTATCCCAATCTGCAATGCAACCTTTGTCCTTCTGATCCTGTGTATGCAATGAGTGGTCAGCATTCTTTGTGTATAAGTGTATCAGTGAAAGAAACAGTGAATATGAAAATCACCATGCGGCAATAACAATAGTGCACCATCTCTGAGACTCGTTTATAAAAGTTGTGATGACCAGAGGCTTTTGAAAGACAACATTAATACAAACATCAGTTCACATAAACTCTGAGTATAAGCTCATGAGTGTTATCTTTCTATATTTGCAAGCCTTTTTTTCTTTCTTTCTTTCTTTCTTTCTTTCTTTCTTTCTTTCTTTCTTTCTTTCTTTCTTTCTTTCTTTCTTTCTTTCCATCCTTCATTAATTTCCTCTTTCTTGCCTTCTTTCTTTGATTCTTTCTTGCCTTCTTTCTTTCTTTCCTTCCTTCTTTATTGCTTTGTTCTTGCATGCCTGCTTTCTCAAAGGGAAAAGACTAGCAGCCAATGCCAGACTGATGGGCCTTTTAAATTTGTGTTAGCCAAGACTTTTTGTTGTCAGTAAAAGATTCAGTGTAACATGGTAATTATGTGCGTTTTCAGCCACATATCATCCATTAGCCTTTGTTGTGTTATTCACATTTTTCTTCCACCCACTCCTGCATGCATAAAGGGTAAATATGTCAGCACACTTCAGCCATTGGTTGACTTTATTACAAATTAAGCATGGAGCATGTCATACACAAAGTACTTTCCTTCAGTGCTAAGCCCTACTATGGTAATGTGTGTGTTTTTAAGACCAAAAACATTATTGTCCTTACCCAATGTTTTTGATAAAGGCCTTGCAGATTCTCTAAAAACATAAAGTATAGCAAAAACTATGACAAAACAGCACAAGACAAGAATGTCCAAAAAGGTTTTCATCCAACACCTGTTTGTTCTGTGAAGTCGGTGCTTTGATAGTGACACTTGTCGTTCATCAAATAACCCTACTGAATTAAGTGGACTCTAAAGTCTCCACTGATCTTCACAGATCCATTTCTTTAACATGAGCATCAGTTTGGCTATTTCACAATGAGCAAAGGGGCATGCACACAGAGGAATCAAAATGCCCTTGTGGCCAGAGAGGAGGTGGCATTAAGCAAGAGCTGCCTTTGGAACTGGAGAGCAAGATTTGAGTCTCAGTGTTGGATAAACGTCCTGTGAATCTGGGCAAATCACTGAATCTCACCATTCCTAAATAAAAAAACTAATGTGATCTTTAGGTTGAGTTTGCGTATATAAAACTGCAAAAACATAAAAATAATCAGCACCGTCAGTTATCAGCCATTATTCCCGGAAAAGCCTATGGAGGCTGTGTGTCCTAGGCAATAAAGTTTATTTCTGATGGGGTGGGAAGTGTATTACCACACAGGGTACTGCCCTGTGATGTCACACTGACATGCACGCACACCTTGACCCCATATTAGAGGTCATGGGTGATCCAAAAAAAGGGTGAGCACAGAGAGTTGGTATGCACCATGCGTCTCTATGTCATGTTGCTACCACTGTGGCCCAAGGTCTGCTCCACTACAGTGGCGACGAGGATGCCACAATGCCTCATGCCCATCCATGCCATTGCAGTGCATCCAACTAACTACTGTAATTGAGAGAGCTCAGTGACCTATCACCCACATACAGAGAGTGTGGCATGCCTTGTCACTAAAGGGTGAAAGTGGTATTGCATGACCAGTCAACCCACCCATAGGGAGCTGCGATATCTACAGGTGACAAAGATGTAGCAGCCAAAGATTGATATGGTGAGATTTTCTTAATATCTTGTACACTTGAGCCAGGACACCATCCATAATGCAACTGCCCCAACTGTCAAGTAACCATCAGCCACCTGTTGGTCACAACTCTGATCAGCACAGGCACGTCTGTTAATGTGACCAGCCTGCCACAGTTGCGTGCCTAGCATCCATGCCCCACTCTGCTGCTCAGCTCAGCCAAGATCTTTGCGAATGGAGGTTTAACACCCATGCAGATGGCTGAAATTTTTACCTGCTCCATTTACCACATGGCTTATGCCTGCTTCAAGAAGTTCTTTGTCATCTCATCAGACTAATAAAGGATCCTCAGTTGCGAAATTGCCAAGCGCCTTCAGCTCATCCTTTTCACTGCTGCCACAGGAGAACTGTCTAGTGAAATCGACCACCTACTCCTAGATTTTCTGCATTTGTTTACCAGCCTGAGATGACAGAAAGGGCACACATTTTCAATCTATATTGACACCATATTTTGTCCTGTCACACTGAGTCACTGGAGGGTCACATTCCACTTTCACCCTGCAGTGGAAGCTGAGCTACAGAAACTTGAAGATGCAGGAGTCATTGAGAATGTCTGAGGTCCTGCCACATGGGTGTCTCCCATGGTGGTCATAGGTAAGCCCAACAGGGAACACATCATCTCTTCCACAATCGATTACCTGATTGCTGATATTAATAGATACAAATGATTCACATAGCTTGACCTGAACTCCGGATACCATCAGCTTAAGATGCATGAGGACAGCAGATACAACGGCCAAGCTCCAGAAAAAACTCCAGCGCATCCAAAACGCCTCAGCACGTCTCATCCACAATCTCTCTCACCACGAACACATCTCTGCCCACCTCAAGGACCTCCACTGGCTACCAATCGACAAAAGGATCATCTTCAAAACCCTAATCCACGCTCACAAAGCTCTCCAGGACATTGGACCTGCCTACCTCAACGATCAGCTCAACTTCCACAACCCGACACGCCATCTCTGCTCTGCCAACTTCACCCTCTCAACAGTCCATTGCATTAACCGTACCACAACCAGCGGCAGATCCTTCTCTCACCTCGCACCCAAAATCTGGAACTCACTCCCCTCCAACCTACGTAAGACCCAGGACCTGTATTGCTATAGCCTCTGGGGACAGTTATATTGTCTTATTTTCTCTCTTTAATGGTTCACCCTCTGGTGAAAGCAATTCCGATGGGTAAAAGAAAAGCAATTGAGGGTAGGGCTGGGGTGGCACACAGAAAAAAACACAAATGATAAAAGCATGCAGCCAGTAACTGCTTAATGGATCGGATAGATGATCTCCTGGTTGATTGTGATGGTATTTTGACCTCCTCTCCAGATAGAGCCTCTAAAGTTATTCATAGTGAGTGTTTCCCAGTAAGGTTAAGGAGGGCCAAAAGAAAATCCCAGAGATGTTAAAAAAATGTGGGTCACAGGCTTTGGACCTACAGTGCAGGGCGAAGCGAGAAATGCTATTATTCATACACCATCATCACCGGTGAATGTCCCTACACCTACTGGAAGTGAGGCCCTTCATTGCACCATTCGCTTCAGTCCCCTAAATGATACACCACATGACAATCCAGACCTAAGTGTATTGATGGGTGGGATAGCAGACTTGGGAGCAACAGACATAAGCCAGGACCTGCTGAATGCTCGGTACATCTCATGCATAAAAGACCTAAAGGAGGAGGTATCTGAGCTTAAGTCCATGGATAATTCTTTGATTACAATGGTCAAACAGTTAACATCCAGCAGGGATCACATCAGTAGCTCCACGCTTAATCCTCGAGGTCTCTCAACAGTTTCGACCGCATTGCCTGCAAACATTGGTAACAAGATCTGCAATGGTGCCCCCAGCTGCTGCAAGTCTGGTGCCCTGTGCTGGTTATTCTATAGCAGGCAGTGGGATCAATAACTCTTGCCAGGCTCCCACATACAATAATCTAAAAATGGGTGACGAACCAAGACTTCACCATTAATTGCCTAGACCAATGAAAGACAATGGGGGTCATTATGACCCTGGCGGAAGGCAGAGAACCAGCGGTAAGACTGCCAACAGGCTGGTGGTCTTACTTTGTGGAATTATGACCATGGTGGTTACCGCCATGGTCATCCGCAGGTTCTCCGTTCCGCCCGCCAGGGCGGAGACGACCCCTGGGCTGGAGACCTGGGTCTCTAGCCCGGCGGCCGTCACTAGACCACCGGCGGTATTTGGACCCAGCTTACCGCCATGGATTTCCAGCGGTTTGAACCGCCATGAAATCCATGGCGGTAAGCACTATCAGTGCCAGGGAATTCCTTCCCTAGCACTGATAGGGGTCTCCCCCACTCCCCACCCGACTCCCTCCCCTACCCCCCCACCACCCCTGCCACCCCCCAAAGGTGGCAGGGCCCCCCTCCCCACCCTGACCCCCAATATCACATCACCCATACCCACACGACACGCACGCAGGCACCACCTACACACTTACACGCACACACGCCGACATGCATGCCTACATCCACACACACAGTCAGACACGCACACCCACATTCAAACATACATGCACACATCCATACAGACATACCCACAGACATACACGCACTCATTCCCATACACAACACCCCCGCAAGCATACACGCGCTCACACACCCCCTCTACATACACACACGCACACCCCCATGCACCCACACAACACACAACACCCCCACACCCCCTCCCCTCACGGACGATCGACTTACCTGGTCCGACGATCCTCCAGGAGGGGACGGGAGCCATGGGGGCAAATCCGCTGACACCACACCGCCAACAGAACACCGCCACGGCGAATCACAGGACGTGATTCGCTGGGCGGTGTTCTGTTGGCGTGGCGGTGGAGGTGGAGCAACCTCCACTTCCCCGCCTCCCGCCAGTATGGCTGTTGGCGGCTCTCCATCCGTAAAATGATGGAGAGCTGCCAACAGTCATAATAGACCGAGCGGCAAACCGCCACCACTGGCGGTCTTCCGCACGGCGGTCCCTCAGCGGTCTTTAAAAAAGACGGCTGAGGTAAAAATGACCCCCAATGTTCCAAATCGTGCTGGACAGCCTGTTGCTAATCGGTCTAATTCCAACAACACTGTCCTAATGGTTAACACCCCCAAATTACACCTACCAGCTCATAGGGAAGGGGAAAGTCTGTTAGAAACAAGGCGATCCACTGGAACCGCCATGCGAGGGGCTGTTACTCTATAATACTCAAGGACATAATCGATGCAGTTAGAAGTCCAGACCTGGTCACCTGTCTTGACACAATTGAACTGACACTTAAGGATAGGAGCTTGGTTGATAATCTGCTGACCTTAGATGCAAGGACAAGCACACTAGAGTACTCACTCATTCAGTTTAAGTATCCCAGACTCCCCGCGTGACAGGGCTGGGTTTACCCAACACTCAGCTGCCATTTTCTCTACACTAGATGTGAATGACTGACTTGGTGTACCACCTGATATCTCTGCTGATTTACCATCCCTTCCAAGCAACATAACTACCCCTGGTTTGACTGCTTCTCCTACTGCTGACTTTGAAAACGTTCTCCCCTCATTTCCGGACAGATCCCATCCACCAACTCAGGACCACTTGGTCAATTGTGAAAATACCATTCCTGTGGGGAAGACAAGGATAGCATTCTGGAACGTGGCAGGTTTACTATCTAAGGCGGGAATGTCAGACTGGTGTGATTTTGTTAATAGCTTTACTGTAGTCTGTGTACAAGAAACATGGGCAGTAAATCCAATCCACCTAAATGGTTTTAAAATCTATCATATCCCGGCAGAACCATCTCACTCTGAGAGGGAAAAGGGGGTGATCTGCACCTATGTTTTAAACACCCTGAGGACAGCTAACATAACTATGATGGCTCTGCAACCCTACCATCAGATCGTTGTTGTTGAAACATCAGTTACGTTACATGGGTGCTGGCATTAATCACCTTCTATGACAACATCTGAAAGCTGAGATAAAAACTGCTTTGACTCTACTAAAAGGGATATCAAAGCTCTCAGAAATCGAAAATTCCAGGATTTGGTATTTCTATGGGGGGGAGATTTCAATACTGGAGTTTGCACTAGGGCTTCAGAAAAGATCGGAAGATTAAGTGAAAGGGGGAATGCTGGGCACTCACATTTTACACACTCCATTTGGGGGTAACAACTGAATGATTTCATATTTAGCACTAACCTTGCATTCTGTAACAAGATTTTCTGCCCTCCAATCTCATTTGCAACTACATTCAATGACCAAGGGAAAAACTCAGTGACAGATTACATATTGGTTACAAACAGACACTCCGCATGGGTTAGAAAGTTTATTACCCGCACAATTGCATGCAGTGACCACTACCCCCTGAGCATAGACTTGGACATGGCATTAAGGGACTTTTTATCCCAAGCGCCACTCCCCAACTACTTTACGGTGGGAGCCATGGACATTAATAGGCTTAACTGGCATACCCTGTGCTGGTCAAAGATTGATCCCCAAGAGTTTCTAAAAAGGTTGATTTGTGGTTGTACGCAGGCTTTTGAAAGTTGTCTAGACCCGGATTCTGACTCCTTGGATATCATTGAGAGTTTTCAAAAGATTGCTGGGGACATTAAGGAGGGAATAGTGAATATAGGCACGGACAGAAGTAACAACAGGATGAGGGGGTGTTTTGATGAACCTTGTACCAAGGCCCACAGAATGCTGAAATTAGCCCTACACAAACAACCACTCTGCGTAAAAGAAGTCAGGGCTGCTAGGAAAAACTATAAGTACACTTAATGCAGAGGAAAGTAGCATTACAAAAATAACTATGGGACAATTTGCATGAAGCAAGCACTAGTAAAGACCCCGCAGCTTTTTGACGGGTAATTAACTTGCCCTATCTCCAGCCTGACACCAGATCACGCCTTGAATTGGCTATTGGTGAGGGAGAATGGATTACTCACTTCTCTAATATTTACTCCAATCCTATTAACAGGTTAAGGCTGACAGTAGACGGTGCGACTGACAGCGACTCTTTTGCCCCCATTATTTTCCCTATTAAGCATGCATTTACCTTGGATAAGATTATTTCTGCCCTAAACGAAAGTAAAGCCGGCAAGGCGCCATGTCCAGACTTCATCCCTGTAGATCTGTTTAAAGCCAACACGACTCTTTGGGGGCCACTGCTTACTCAGTCCTGAACACATGTCACATTGGCCTACTGTAGTCTTGGAGGGAATCAATCATTGTCCCAATTTTCAAAAAGGGAGATAGACACAGTCCCACTTGTTACCGTCCTAGCTCTCTTCCAGACTCAGTGCTGAAAGTGGCAGGCCATGTTATCTTTAACAGACAGCAGGGATGGGACAAGAATGTCTTATCGGACTTACAGTACGGGTTCCGGGAGGGAGTAGGAACCATGGAACAGAGTCTGAACCTAAGTATGCTGATGGAGAAATACACCAGTATAAAACAAGGGAGATTGTACCTAGTCTTTGTTGATCTAAATGCTGCCTTTGACTGCGTAATCCACAGTAAATTATAGGCAATCATGGGGAACATGGGGGTGATCATGCAATTTCTTAGGGAAACATATCATGGGTGCAGCGCCAGAGTGAGATATGGACTAAAGGGTGAGTGAACCCAGCCTTTTAGTATAGAAAGGGGTATAGGGCAGGGTTGTGTCCTGGCACCCTTTCTCTTATCTGTATATATTAATAATCTGGGTAATGTATTATCTACTAATTGTAACTACCTGCCCCAAATAGGGTCCCAGCCCGTTCCTGCCCTTTTATGTGCTGATGATCCTGTTCTTATGGCGCGAACCCCCCTTGCACTGCAACAGCTACTAACATGCTTTGTGTCCTATATGGAGGAACTGGGGCTACTAGTTAACAAAAGCAAGACATTTGCTATGAGGTGTGGGAAAGTGTTACCGAAAAACCCCAGCCTCATGAGAAATTATACTAGAATTGATTATGTTACATCATTTACCTACCTGGGGTTCATGTTCAACATAAAAGGGAAATGGTGGATGGCAATTAGAACCAAAGGGCTACTGTTCCAGAAAACTGTTGCAGCCTTGCGCAACTTTGCTTGCAAGGTTGGTAAGAAACCCCCTAGAGAGATACTAACAGTGTATAAGGCCAAATGTTTGTCAACAGCCATGTATGGGACAGGCCTCTGGGGGCATGTAAACCATGACTCCCTGCAGCTGACAGAGACTCCTTCCTGAAGTATCTTCTTTCTCTCCCACAGAGTAGTCCATCACATGTATGCCACTTAGAACTAGGGGTCCCGCTAATTTTAAACCTAGTGAAAACTCAACCGATTTTGCTATGGCACATGATATGGACTTCTGAGTACACCAAGCTGAACCAAGAGATTATGGGGGACTGTCTTAGGTCCTCTCACGTATGAAGATTTCAATGGTTGGGATATGTAAAAAACGTTATGAGTGACCTAGGACACCCAGACTACTACTGTAAACCAGAAACGCTGTGAGCTGTCACAAGAAAAAACCTGAAAAAAAGACTGCTTAACACATTTAGAAGAACTAATGCCCTCATTCTGACCTTGGCGGGCGGCGGAGGCCGCCCGCCAAAGTCCCGCCGTCAGGTTACCGTTCCGCGGTCGAAAGACCGCGGCGGTAATTCTGACTTTCCCGCTGGGCTGGCGGGCGGTCGCCTTCAGGCCGCCCGCCAGCCCAGCGGGAAAGAGGCTTCCACGATGAAGCCGGCTCGGAATCGAGCCGGCGGAGTGGAAGCTGTGCGACGGGTGCAGTTGCACCCGTCGCGTATTTCACTGTCTGCGCAGCAGACAGTGAAATACATTTAGGGGCCCTCTTACGGGGGCCCCTGCAATGCCCATGCCAGTGGCATGGGCACTGCAGGGGCCCCCCGGGGCCCCGCGACCCCCCCTACCGCCATCCGGATCCCGGCGGGGATGGCGGGAGGGGGGGTCGGAATCCCCTCGGCGGCGCAGCAAGCTGCGCCGCCTTGGAGGATTCAATGGGGCGGCGGTACACTGGCGGGAGCCCGCCAGTGTTGCCGGTCCGACCGCGGCTTTACCGCCGCGGTCGGAATCCCCATTGGAGCACCGCCGGCCTGTCGGCGGTGCTCCCGCGGTCCTCCGCCCTGGCGGTCTTTGACCGCCAGGGTCAGAATGACCGCCTAAGTCTGTCTATCTGTTTAACTGCTTAAGCCAAGTGTTCTTAAAGAAAAGTTGATTTTAACCTCACCTGGCATGCAACTTTACGTAAAGGAGGTGAGCAATGCGCAGCATAGATGTGTTTTAACCAGGTTTAAGCTAGATTTTATCCATCACTTGGTGAGTTTTCCAATCATAAATGACTGGTCGAGGCCTAGCCAAATGCCCGTGTGACATGTCTACTAAGCAAAGTACTTTCCATACGATTCTATTTTTTTCACTGTATAACTCGCAAAGAAAGATATTTCTGCTACCATTATTGAGATCCATGGACTTGATACAATATCGACCAGCTTATGTGTTCTTACAATCTTTGCCAACCATATACATTTGTAACATCATGTCTAAATTTTTATGGGCTATTCTGAGTGACTGAGAAGTAAATTCTATATCTATAGCCGTATGTGACTTGTTGGGTGATTTTAATAATTTCATTACTGTTCTATTGTTGTGCTTTTATGCTTTTATCCTGAACAGAATATATCATTTTAATATTTTTAGAATAGCTTTTAACTACAAAACCCTGTATCTCACAGTTTTATTTTCTCATAACACCATATATTCTACCTGAGCCTTGATGCTTTATTGCTTTTGCTTTATGAACGTATGCTTTTATGACAACTTCTGTTGAATAAAGCTTATTTGATTTGATTTGAAGTGTCAATTCTTCCTCCAAGAAATAAAGTTTTTTCGGTTACATCTGCATTGGCATAAAGGTAGACCCCACCAAATGTGTCGACATCAAAGATGCAGCCAAATCAACATCCTCCACTAAAGTGCGGAGTTTTATTGGTCTTGTGACATGCAGTCAGAGATTAATTCCAAACCTAGCAATGCTGGCAAGCCACTGAGACACCTCATCAAAACATTCACTCAATGGCTGTGTGGAAAAGCTGAGGATGGCACATTCCAATCCATCAAGAGTGGTCTCCTCCAAGACACTGTGATGGTGTATTTTGATCTAAAAAAAGAGTCAAAACTGGTGCTGGGTGTCAGCTCTATCTACCTTGGAGCCGTTGCTGCACTCATCTACTGAAGCAGAAGTGGAGGACGCTCCTTCTCTCACATTGCAGCAAAAACCTGGAACAGCCTCCCCACAGACCTCCAGACCTCACTTCTGGAATTCTGAATGGCCCTCAAGACCTGGATCTTCGAATAAGCCTCTGGGACATGCAAGTGCCTAGATATCCTAGCGGGTGATTAGCCACGCTTTATAAATCCTGATTGATTCTCCGTTGTTGATGAGCTTGAGGAAGGGACGTGCATGCACTGCGGTTCCCCAGTGGCCTTTTTGTAGCTACAATGCGGGAGGAACTATCTGTATTTTCACAAGAAGAGGGGAAGCTCAAGCATTAGGGCTCATAACTGGGATACGATAAAGGTAGTGATCATGGGGGTTCACGTTAAGACCTCATACAGTGTCAGACATAACTGGAATTAGACCTGGGCCAGAGGGAGTCTCAGTTGCTTGACAGGGTGCTCCTGGCGTGGTCACAGAGGCTGCACAAATGGCAACAAACTTGTAAGTGATGCTGGTGCGTCTGTTGAAATAGCAGGAGTCCCAAAATTTGGTGTTGGTGTTGAGGGACCGTCTGGAATGTTGATTTGCATCCAGACTTCAGTTAATGAGGTATTTGGAGCCCACCTCACCAGGACATTTACAGTGCATAGCGGGCGACCGGTGACTTGGGTGGCCTTTCTCCTTCAGATTGATCTCTCTAGTCTGTCAGATGAGGATAGGACAACTATGGATGGGCCCATTCCAAGGAAGAAACTCCTGGTGGCATTGGGACACTTAGAAACTACCAAAACACCCAGAGGTGATGGTCTCCCGGTTGAATTGTATCAAAAATATGCTGATGTGATTGTCGAGAAACTGCTTTTACTTGATACCATGCATGAGACTCTTATAGTCTTGGTACCGAAGCCCAGCAAAAACTCTGAGGAGGTGTTGTCCTGTCGACCACTCTCGCTTTTAAACATAGATATTAAAATATTGAGTGGCACATTGGCGGCACTACTGCTCTCGCACCTGTCATCACTGATACATGCAGATCAGTGTAGCCTTATACACCAGAGGAGCACCATGTATAAAGCAACCACTTTCTGACGTGGTGCCCTACATGTACACATTCCAGCCTTTGTTTTGAAATGCTTGGAAAGGAAAACTGTATCCTTATGTGCCAGGTCCTATTATCCAACGATTACTCTTGGCAAATCCAAGATTTGGACCAGGTGGGCTCACTTGCGTAATGTGACATGCTTCATCATGGGCCACCTTGTCCCACCCTGATGAATGCCCAAGACCTTGCTAGGCTGTGGAAGGGCAGAAACATTTTGAAAGGACTTTCAGACGAACTATTGGGTCATAATACCCATTGATGTCCACTGTATATACTTTTTAGTATTTTTTTTAAATATTCCCTAGAGTACTAGAGAATAGATGATACTTAGTGGTCTACTACTCTAAGGGATTTTTAGCACTGCTAAATGGATCCCAGAAAATTATCCAGAGAAACTAATGTGTAAGAACTCCCTTGAGTTAGCCCAACTCATGGTTCATTCTGCTCTGATAGTACTATCTTACCAGGGTGTGAAAGATGTTTATCCTTGACTCAGTTTCACCAATGGTTCTTTAATAAGCTTTGCTCAGGATGAAAACAGGACTTCTAATGTGTTTAATTTGCAGCACAGTTTTGATGCCTTTATGTAAACATAGGAGGGGTGTTGTTTGGATTTTAGAATCCAATTTTTTATACTGTAATCCATAAAAAGAAACAAGACATTTAAGTGACATACAGTATTTAAAAATGGAATTACATTATCATCATGTGGCAGTCAGATAGATCATTCATAGCATGATCCTGGACACTTTTGAAGCCAGTGAAATAATTCATTAAGATTGTAATGATGTAGTCAATCATGAGCCAGGTAGAAAGTGGAATCAATGACACCTTTATGTGCCACTGAGATAGCTTAGTGGGTTGATTCTTAGTAAACTATCCCAATCTGCAATGCAACCTTTGTCCTTCTGATCCTGTGTATGCAATTAATGGTCAACAATCTTTGTGTATCAGTGAAAGAAACAGTGAATATGAAAACCACCATGCAACAATAACAATAGTGCACCATCTCTGAGACTCATTTATAAAAGTTGTGATGACCAGAGGCTTTTGAAAGACAACATTAATACAAGGAGCACACAAACTCTGAATATAAGCTCTTGAGTGTTATCTTTCTATCTTTGCAGCCCTTTTTCTTTCCCAGGCAATAAAGTTGTATTTCTGATGGGGTGGGAAGTGTATTACCACACAGGGTACTGCCCTGTGATGTCACACTGACATGCATGCACGCCTTGACCTCATATTGGAGGTCATGGGTGATCCAAAAAAATGGATGAGCACAGAGAGTTGCCATGCACCATGAGTCTCTATAGCGTGTTGCTGCCACTGTGATCCAAGCTCTGCTCCACTACAGTGGTGACAAGGATGCCAAAATGCCTCATGCCCATCCATGGTATTGTAGTACATCCCATTAACTACTTTCATTTCAAGGCCAAAAAAAAGACAGATGGTGAGACCAAATGATCCTTGTTCCTACACTATGCGGACAAGGAGATCCTCAAACATCCTGGTGCCTGTGCTGATGATAACACAATGGGGCATAACTGTCCTTAACGCATACTTTAACCCCCAAATGAACACCGATTTTGAGAGGAGATTCAAACTACTTCAAGCTCGCCAAAGCAGTCTATTGACTTTTTCTACGCCTGCCTAAGAGATCTTGCTCGCATATGCAATGAAGATCACCGTCAGAAAGAGGTGTGAGCTCAAATTATCCAAGGTTGCTGGTCTGCGGCACTGATGCACCACATCCTTCGTTGCCTCAACAGGCCGCTGGATGAAATCCTGATGCTTGCCTGTTTACACCAACTGTCCAATAACCAGACTGACCAAATTGAAATGGCATTTCACAAACTCACTGCAACACCTGAGCCCACACCACGACCAATCAAAACAGAAACGACTGCCACAGTCTGGAAAGGCTCTCATTGATGAAGCACACCCTGGCCCGTCCATGCTGAAAATCTTATTAAGGATTCATGTGGGTACTGCAGATTCTCCCTGGGCCCTCTTCTCGAGTGCCCAGCCAGAGGCAAGGCTTATTTGACTTACCAATGCTCCAATAACTTTGTGAAGTACTGCTATGGTGGGCGCAGATCACCCACATACTGAAAGTGTGGCATGCCTTGTCACCAAAGGGTGAAAGTGGTAACACATGATCAGTCAACATACCCCTAGGGAACTTCTATGTCCAAAGGTGACAAAGATGTGGCAGAGAAAGACGGATATGGTGAGATTTTCTTGCTATCTCGTACACTCGAGCCAGGATACCTTCCATAATGAACGTACCCAAACTATCAAGTGACCATCAGCCACATGTTGGTCGCAACTCTGATCAGCACAGGCACATCTGTTAATGTGACCAGCCTGCCACAGTTGTATGCCCAGCATCCGTGCCCCACTCTGCTGCTCAGCTCAGCCAAGATCTTTGCGTATGGAAGTTGAACACCCATGCAGAGAGCTGGAATTTTTACCTGCTCAATTTACCACATGGCTTAAGCCTGCTTCAAGAAGTTCTTTGTCATCTCATCAGACTTGTAAAGGATCCTCATTTGCGAAATTTCCAAACGCCTTCAGCTCATCCATTTCACCCCTGCCACTGGAGAACTGCCTAGTGTCATCAACCACCTACTCCTAAATTTTCCACATTTGTTTACCAGCCTGAGATGCCAGAAAGGGCACACATTTTCAATCTATATTGACCCCATATTTTGTCCTGTCACACTGAGTCACTTGAGGGTCCCATTCCACCTTCACCCTGCCGTGGAGGCTGAGCTACAGAAACTTAAATATGCAGGAGTCATTGAGAAGGTCTCAGGTCCTGCCCCATGGGTGTCTCCCATGGTGGTCGTAAGTGAGCCCAAACAGCCAGGGTGCATCTGTACTGACATGGGCCTTCCCAACATGGTCATCAAAAGGGAACATAACATCTCTTCTGCAGTCGATGACCTGATTGCTGACATTAATGGATACAAATGGTTCACATAGCTTCACCTGAACTCGGGATACCATCAGCTTGAGATGCATGAGGACAGCAGATACATCACAAGTTTTCTACCTACAGTGGCCTCTGCCGCTACCGCAGACTCAAGTTTGGAATGCCATCCGCAGCATCCAGAATGCAATACAGGAGCTCTTTACAGTAAGGGCGTCGTCAATGTTGTTTTCATTCACGCCACCACTCACAAGAGTTATCATAGCCACCTGCGAGTGCTCAAGAGGATCGACTAGGTCACTCTCAAACAGAAGAAGTGGTAGATCCCACCAAAGTTGTCAACATCAAAGATGCAGCCAAATTAACATCTTCCACTAAAGTCTGGAGTTTTCTTGCTCTTGCGACATGCAGCCAGAGATTAATTCAAAACCTAGCAATGCTGGAAAGCCACTGAGACACCTTACCAAAACATCCACTCAGTGGCTGTGTGGACAAGCAGAGGATGGCACATTCCAAGCCATCAAGAGTGGTCTCCTCCAATGCACTGTGATGGTGTATTTTGATTTTTAAAAAAGAGTCAAAACTGGTGCTGGATGTCAGCTCTATCAACCTTGGACCCGTTCTGATGCAGCATGCAGATGCCGATCACTGAGCACCCCATTTATTTTACCAGCAAAGCCCTCAATTACACAGAGAAGCACTATGCTCACATAGAAAAGTTTGGCTTTTGCCATCCAATTGAGCTGCTGCCATTTTCACCTACATCTCTACAGGTGACCCTTCAGAGTCATAACTGACCACAAGCCACTTATATTGCTCTTTGCAAGTACTGCACCACATCTCCTTCCTCTCATTAAGAAACTGGCTCTGTAGCTTCAAACTTATCAACTGAGAGTAAAGTACAAACCAGGATGTGACAATCCTGCAAATTATATCTCAAGACACACTCGGCAGTTAGGCAGTTAGGCCAAAGAACCTTGGGTCCTCTCTCTGATGAAGACAAATATAAGAAATGGTTGGCACCTGCCAGAGGACTATAGCCCTACAATATATTGCTGACACCACAGTCTCAGATATGTGCCTCCAAAAGGCCCTGGAAGCAACAAAGCCTGGACAGTGGAAGGATTTCCTCTGGGACAATGGGAATTATAATGATGTAACCCAATGTGATCTATCCTCCCTGTGGAGTGGGACATCTGATACAAACTCAGTGCCGCCAGGCAAGGAGTTCTCCTGAGAGGCCACCGACTCACCATCTCTAACTTACTGCTGTCCACCATACTGACTCTTACACACACAGGATACCAGGTATCCACTGAGACAAAAGCACACCTGCAGCAGAAAGTCTGGTTTCAAGCCTTGGGCAGTGCGTTTGACGACATGGTCACCCGCTGCTAAGTGTGGCAGTCTCAGGATGGACCTTCTCTGATCATCACCACTGACAGCCCCAGCAACTTGCCCCTGGTGTGACAACTGCGTGGACTTTGGATCCCTGGAAGATGGACACCACATGCCGGTAGTGTTGGATGCCTACTCCAAGTTCATGATTGTAGAGGTGCTGTCCAGCACAACTTTTACCAATCAAGGAAGTGCTTTGCTTCGCAATATTCGTAGTCCTGCACTCGCTCAAAAGTGACAGAAGCCACCTGTTTCAGAGCCAAGACTTCCAACAGTACATGCAGTCCCTCACCTTAAACCACAAGAAAAGCAACCCTGCTGACCCCAGGCCAACAGTGAAATTAAGAGAATAATGCACACACTTAACAAGGCAATCAGAATTAGATGTGAACAATAAGCTGATGTGGAAGACATCATTCACTAGACACTTGGTGCATATAGGCACATCTCACATAGCACTTGCCGACGTCCTGTTTGAAAGAGCTTGGAGAGATAACATTCTGCATGCTGACAGATGGACTCCTGAGCCGCAATACATGAATGCCACCCAACAGCAGAGTACCAAAACAACCAAAATGCCAGCCTAGCCTATGGAGCCCAAGACTCAAACATCTGCATAGAAGACTGAGTTCTAGGGCATGACCAATGTCCAAATGGAAAGTTTCATCTCCCTTTGGAGATACACCCCCTCTGGGTCATTGTTATGGTCATGGTGACAGCCTGGAACAACTTTGGCTATGTGACAAGAAACATGTCAGCATTCACCAAGGGGTGCCAGCAAACACCAGACATGTCTGAAACACAGGTTCTACATATGTCCTTGAGAGAGTGAAAGAAGGAGCAAGAGACTGACCAGAAGTGTGACCCCTAACCACCCTCAACCTATGGTAGCTCCAACCCAACATCTCACCTACACCAGGCTACAGACACCTATATGGTCAATTGCCATGTGACCAACCACCAGCCCTGGGGTTCTCTTTCACTAGTTGTGGTTAGAGCGACTTGTAAGGGAGAATGATTAGACATCCCTTATGCCATGTATTTGGCCTCTGAGAACCTGCCCAATTTATCTTTAGGTGTCAGAAAATAATCCAGTCTGGAGGACATGGCATGTGAGTGTGAGCAGAGAGAGAATTCCCTTTCCTGTCCATGAAGGGTCTTTCATCAATCCGCTAATCATAACTCCTCCAGTTTCTCCACTGTGGCCTTCCCTTCCAGATTAGTACACATTCTGTCCAACCGGGTTTCATGCAGTAAAATAAAATCTTCCCCAATAATACTGGGAGCCCGTGGGAACTTGGCAAGGAGCTGGCCCAGCTTATGTAATGTTGGCAACTGGAGGCTGGGTGGAACACACACATTAAGAAAAAACAGTGTCGGACCCTCCCATTCCCCCACCAGAGCCGTATAGCATCCTGCCGCATCTGAACATGTACGAAGGACATGAAATGCCAATGACTTCCTAATTAAAAGTGCCACACCTCTTGAGCCCGAGGTGTGCTATGCATAGGATGCCAACCTATATTTACCCCACCCTAGCCTATTGTGTTGGGTGTCCATCAAGTGGGTGTCAAGGAGGAATACCACATCTGCTCTATATCTATTGAAAGCTCTGGTCACAACGCCCCTCTTCACTCTATTAGCTTGTTAACATTCCAGAAAACTAGGATTTAGTTCTGTGTGTGTGCCATGATGATTCAGCATAGTCATGGTGGCCTGTCTGTGTCCTGTCAGTGGTGGTATGGTTTACCATTACCTGTCCAGATTTGGTTTCCATGTGTGTATGTCAGTTCCAACTCTCCCCAAAACACCCCCACTCTATCTTACCGTGCTGTGATCTAGAATTTGACCACCCTCCAATTCACAGTATATGAATACCCTTACCCAAAGCAACATAAGAAAATAAACTTTATGCACAACTCATGCAAGGGTGAACCTTGTGGTCGCTGCAGCAATAACAGATAAACAATGTGTTACCGATTGGCTCCACCTTTGCACCTCGCATCCCCAGAGCATGCTGTTCTGTTTATACTGGGTGCTGAATAGAAGCCCAAGTCCAGCATTGTCCTGCCCCAGGGATAGCAGGACCCCCACTTTTAATTACAGTCCATGAATACGAGTGATGTTTCGGATTCAGATGATGTGGTCCAATGTCATGGGGTAATCATAAGGAGATGCTCTCTGTTGGAAATTGGGTCTCTAGTAGCCAGAGGTATACACCCTTTTTCAATTAGGAACCACAGTCCTAGTCATGGTAAGTCACAACAAAATCCAAATGTTCCTGTGCTCACCCTCTGGTAGCTTGGCACAGAGCAAGCAGGCTTAACTTAGAAGGCAATGTGAAAAATATTTGTGCAATAACCCATACTCTAAGCCAGTGAAAACACAACAAAAAGTACTCCACACCAGTTTAGAAAATAGATATTGTTTATATAAATAAAATAAGATAAAAACAATAAAAAAACAATATGTAGAAGTCAAGATATCACTTTTCAAAGGTTTAAATGAGTATCAATCCTTAAGAATCAGTGGTTATATCATTGTAAGGCACAGTACCTTCGATGTGTCAGAAATAACAATGCACGGGCCACAGAGGAGGAGATGTGTTGAAAAATAAGGTGCTGTGTCGGATTTTCTGGCACAACACAGACGATGCGTTGTTTCTTTCCACACTGCAAGGTGATGTATCTTTTTCTGAAAGGACAGTCTTGGTTCCTCACAGCAATGCAGGGATATTTTGACGTCCAGGGATGATGCGTTGAAAATCCTTGATGCACTGGTAGAAGGAGCAGGTGCTGCATCGATCCAGTAGGCGATGCAGCATTGTTTCAGCTGCGAGGCAGGCACTGCATCAATTTCTGCAGGCATTGTGACGATTTTCCGACACATGGGTATTTTCTTCTCTGGGGTGAAGTCTATGTGGCCCTGAGACTTCAGAACAGGAGGCAAGCTCAATCCAAGCCCTTGGAGAGAACTTGTGGGGAAAGCAGAGTCCTTCCAGCAGAGTAGGGGCCAGCAGGCAGCATGGAAACAAGCAGGGCAGCAGTTCTTCTCAGCAAAGCAGTCAAGATGAGTCCTTTGGACAGGCAGGTAGTCCCTCTGACAGAGTTCAGGTGTAGATCCAGAAGTGTCTGATTTGATGGGGTCAAGGACCCAGTATATATACCCAAAATGCCTTTGAAGTGGGAAATGTCAAAGAGTGATTTTGAAGTGCACGTTACCCTTTCAGCCCGGCCCTATCTGCCAGGATCGGTGTGCGGGGTTGTCAGTCCTTTGTGTGAGGGCAACTCACTGGTCTTTGTAGTGTAAGAGAGAGCCCTTCCACCCTTACTGCCAATTGAGACCCATTCAGTATGCAGATGTGACTGAGTAGCCAGTGATTATAGCTGTCTAGGTGGAATGCACAAGGGGAGCTGTCAATCAGCACAGACCAGATGTGGATTGGAGACAGGTGATAAGACACAGATGGCAGTAAGTGCAGAGAAATGGCCACTTTCTAAAAGTGCCATTACTTAAATGGTAATATTAAATCCAACTCAACCAGTGGGCAGGATTTTCTATTACCATTCTGGCCATACTACACATGACAGAGCTACTCCTTTCAGATCATAATCTACCACTTAAAAGTATGTAAGGGCAGTTCTAATGCTGGCCTATGAGAGGAGCAGTCCTCACAGTAGTGAGAAATGAATTTGAAAGTTTGTCACTACCAGGACATGTAACTACTCATAGGTGCATGTCCTGCCTTTCACTTACATAGCACTCTGCCCTATGGGTTACCTAGGGCCTACCTTAGGGGTAATGTATATGTTGAAAAAGGGGAGTTTAGGGCCTGGCAAGTAGATTTAAATGCCAAGTAGAAGGGGTAGTGAAACTTCACACATAGGCCTTGCAACGGCAGGCCTGAGACATGGTTAAGGAGCTACTTCTGCGGGTGGCAGAATCAGTGCTGCAGGCCCTCTACTAGCATTTAATTTACAGGACCTGGGTACCTCTAGTGCACTTTACTAGGGACTTACTAGTAAATTCAATATGCCAATTGAGTAGGAGCCAATGCTACCATGCCTAGGGGAGGAAGCACATGCACTTTAGCACTGGTCAGCAGTGGTAAGCAGCAGTGGTAAAGTGCACAGAGCCCGAAAACCAGCAAAAACAGAACAAGCATTTGCAATGCAATGCATCTCACATAGGGCTATTAGTGTTGTAAATTCCTAACTGTACTTTTCTTGGCACTTAAATTGAAAATGAAAAGTAAAACAGTTGACATAAGTGAGATGATTCAAAGCGCCATGGCCGCCATGAGTATGACCGCGAAGGAGAAACACAAAAAGAAATTTACATGCAGTCAAACATTTTGGCATGTATGCAATTATCCATGTAACAGGGGCAGTCTGCAAGGCAGTAACAAAACCGCTCAAAGGAGGGACAAACATAAAGCATTTACAAATGATAACAAAGGATTTTTGAAAGGCAAGCCCACGAACCAGTGAAAATGATGGGCATGCGGTGGGCGTGGTTAAAACCCCACAATACTACACTAGGTCAAAGCGCTTGCACGCTTGACCTAATAATGGAATTAATGTGTACAGATCAGACCACTGTTGTTGGTTGATCATGCTTCAAATACACTAGTACTGAGGTACTGGGTTTTTCAGAACCGATACTGATCTGGTAACCCAGCGGTGCCAGGGTACACCCAAAGACCTCGGGTACTTTCCTGATTCAGACTACAGAAACTCAGAGTCTTCTAGGTGAAGTCAAAGATCGAATTTATTGGCTGCAACCAATTGACAAGTGTCCTAGAAGTACAACAGCACGATTTGTATGTTCTCAGGAGACTGTGTTTCAATGCAAAGTCAGGTTTCCTTATATACAGTTTTTTAAGCTTCAGGCAAACATTCTTGACATTTTGGTTGGTCATTCACATGTTTTCACTACAAAGGTAAAAACAGTGTCATGATGAAACCTCATATTTCATGTCATCCAACCCATAATAAATTACCCGGCAAGGCCTAGTATTTTACATCAGATAAGTGTGGATCCCTAATAAAAACGGGCACCTCCCCCTCGTAAAGTAAGAAGAAGAAAAGAGCAGGTGCAGGTGTGAGCAAGTTAGGCAGGGTGTGTGAGCGATAATAAGGGTTTTATGGCCTGGTGTGCCTTGATGCTATCTGATTCGGCCACTGGGAGAGGGACTGACCAAACAGGTTTGGCCTGAGGCAATGGTTCCAGCTTGCCCAGGTCAGAGAAAAGTCAATCAAGGTGTACGTGTCCTTGGAATCAAATCTGACTGTATTATAAGCCTATGTGAGGGCAACTTTTAAAATGGCTGCCGTGTATAAAATGGGAGCCACGAGTGCAGGACGAAAATGGCGATTTCGAGGTGAAAACGCTGCTGGAATTGAGCGAAAATGCTCATGCTTAGTGTACTAGTCATTATCGGTCTTTTGATACTAAAATCGTACTGCTGTGGCAAAGTAAATTACATGGGTCCAGAATTTTTAGAACCACAAACCCTCCTTTTGCCCTTACATAGGCAATAAACCTGTTCTCATGCTAATCTGAGTCCAGGTCTATGTTTATAAGGCCATGGAGATGTTGCTGGAGCAAAATTCTAGTACTTGGTAACTCTCTCTGGACAGGTCTCCTCGAACATGAAGTAGCACAAAAGGCCACATATGGCAGGACAAAATAAGGAATACCTCTATCTGCAGTAGGTGGCATAAGATCACAAATCCAACAATTAGTGATGTTCACTACTAACTAGTGTTGATGCAGAAGCTGTACAAAAGAATTGCTTACAAATTCTGATCTTCTAACCTGCTCATGTTCAGGAAAAGGGTGAAAAGAGTGCAAAGAAACAATAGTAGGAAAAGACATAGGTTGGGAAGTGGGTGCAGAAGTCAATTGAGTAGAGAAAAACAATCCCACCCATAAATGACAACGTCATGTTTAAAAGACACTAGAAAACACGTTATTAAGAACATATAGACAACGGGAGAAAGTAGTGACCACTATTTACAAATGAAATAATAATTTTTCACAACCCTAACCAAAAAGCAAATCCTAAAATTATCTAGTAACATTTTTAGGGCTCCTCTGCATTTCAGTAATTTTTGTATGTTCAGGTGGAACAGTGGTGACTCTCATCAATGCTCTAAGGTGAAAAGGGGGTACTCTTTCCACAGAAAATGGACTTTATTCTGCTTTTACTAAACAGAATAGTACTTTAAAACAATGCCAGCAAAACAATCAGTCTCCTAACACCTAGTCTATACAATCACACGGAAACCTCTTGTGAAACCAACTATGCCCAGAGTCCGTTCAAAAAGCCTCTCTGGCAGGCTTCTATTGTCCATCAAATTTTCTTTTGTTGTTTTCTTTAGCATGGGCCTCTCAATTCAGGCCTCTTCGTGAGAAAAGTACTGCTTAGTTGGAGTGCCCTCCTGGCAAACACCCACAGCTCACTCGAAAGTCTCAATGTCTTAAAGCAATGCACCAGTGTCTCTCCTCTGTGGCAGATACTACAAACAATGTGCTCTTCATTGATCAAGGGCACAAATCATCTCATGCAGACCCAAGCACCATTAATTGGGAAATAGTTCAAGCTCAGCAGCACTTTCAGACTCCAACACTCATTATTTAGTGTCAGAGGACGCTCAAGCTGCTCTTTCATGGGCACCAAAATATAGTGCCTTTTTCCAAACTTGAAATCTCCGGTGCACTGCCCTTCTTCCGTTGGAGCAAAGAAAAGGGGGTGTGTGGCCAAAACTCAGGCCAAGGGGCTCAAGGGATTGCACACTGTCAGAGGTTACCAGCACATGACAGGTAGAGAAAAGAAACCTCAAAACAGCTCTGCCATCAACAACAGGAATCCTTCTCTTTAGCTCTTTTACACTGAAACTTTGGTTTTGTGATGTCCAACGCCGTCTGATGGAGCAAGTACGATACCATGCGCTGGCAATCGCTGTCCAGCTTTGCTACTTCCTGGGTGCTGAGACTGTAGGGCCAAGACGTCCGTCTTTCATCTGTAGCTGTCACTGATGGGAATTAGGCTTAAATCAATGTCCTGCAGGTTATTATGACTTGATACCTGCAGAATCTAGTGACGTAGGAAGTGTGCCACAGCTGTTAGTTTCCTTCAATTTAGTACAAAAACAGTTCATGGTTTTTAACAAGGGGACTGCAAGCAGGTGGTCTGCAATCTTCAAAGGAGTAGCCATACACCATGGGCATAAAATACAAAGACAAAGGCAGAAGGGCAAAACAGGGTCTGTAGCATCTTTAATTCAGTTCTCTCCATTATTCTCTGCCATCTATAGCTACATGAGAATTCTATCTGAATGGATTTCCTCACACAGTGGCATTGTCTAATGGGGTAAACACATATTTGCCTCAATGATTAAGTCTAGGTGTTCCTCCTTACCTTAGAACATCTCAATAGAGAAATCACATGATACCGATTATCAGGGACATGTAGAAACCTTCCTTTAAAAACTGTGCATCAGGTGCACTATGCAATACACAGGCTAATAGTCAAATGTGCAAACAAAAAGACAAGAACTAGAGGGTCCTGATATTTGCATGATTAGGACACATCTGATCCCACAAAAAATTAAAGTAGCAGGAACAGAAGGGAACCGAAAACTAAATTAAAATAGACATTGAAAATTCGTCATGTTCAAAAAGGTAAACATAAGATATCTCCTATTGAGATGGAAAACTTGTCTTACTATAATATTGAGTCAGTTAACCAGTCTATCGCTACCCTGACAGTCAGGCTGGAAAACATTGAAGCAGGCCTAAGGCAAATTCTTGAAAACCAGTCTGGTCATACCAAAGGGAATTATACATAACATGGGGGTCCCTGGTATATCACTGCAGTCTGGAAATGTGAACCTGAACAATACATCAATAATAATAAAAGGGCTGACTGGTGAAAGGAATTCGAAAAAGAGAAATGGGACTAGGACATAGCTAAAATCTCAATAACTAAGCATGATGCGACATTGGTCAGGGGAAGTAACAAAAGAAAAAATCTATAGGAAGAACAAAAAAAAATTATTTGGGTGATAGTCAGGCATGTGACACAACACCGAGAGTACGGGTGATACACAAAGGCCAAAGTTACACAAATGTTAACTCTACCGTTGGCGACTACAACATATACGGTACTCCTAGCTAATGTTTCAGTTCCATCTTCTGGAAAAAATGAAAACCTGGTTTTCTTTTAAGGAACGAAAGCCATATGCTACTTAGGAAACACAACATCATTAACTAATGTAATATAGAAATTAGGCCACCTTGAGTCACAGATCTATAATTTCATCCTTAGGTCCAATCAAGGATACATAAATGTAGGGCTGCCTGTTCCTTTAAGGGAAGGGGCAGTAACGTGACTAACTGCAGGTGACACACTTTGATCCTGTATATCTCTTTTTATTTTCCTTCAATACCATTATAGCCAAATAGACATTCACTGGTGAAGTGTTGTCTTTTATGTTCACAGCATGAAATATCATTATCTGTGGAATTTAGTAACCAGAACAAGTTCAACCAACTGTTGCGTAGCGATGGGCATCGTCATGACCATCCCCTCACAACACAGGGGAGCTTGTAATAGTATCAAAAGCAGCAACAAACATGCAAAAAACAAATAAAAAATAATAAAAACGCACAAAACGTCAAGCCATCAGATATACTTGCTGTGTATCAAGCACAAAAAGCATAGACAAAACAATAGCATGTGTGAACAAGCGGTGACACACAACACCATGTCATGTACTTTATGCACTGTAAACCTGCAGCCCAAAACCCAATATTTGGGCCTGTTTAATTTGTCAGGTTTAAAATCCTTACCCTCCTTTTGACAGTAGATCACCAGGCAATGGAAATCTGCTGTCAAATATAACTTTACTGTTTCTCTTCTAACATACAGGACCAGCAAGAACAATTCATGATAGGACCAAATACATGAAAATAAATTTCCATTACTTAACTGTTACCCTCTTGTCAGTTACTTCGCAACATCAAGCCACCTTAGTTTTACCTTTCTAAAAGTAAAAATTGTTACACTGACACTCCATATTAATTTGGCACCTACAATTTCCACTGTGAAAAATAAGTCTTAATTGGCAAATCGTTCTCATTAAGGCATGTAGCCTTCAAATTTTTTTTTAAAAAGGGCTGCATCTTATTTTCTGTCTAAGACTTAATGCAACACTTCGTTTTCTGTCAAATAAAAGCAACTAGCAGGCATCATTTTATTTTTTTAGAGCGGAGACACAAATGTATCAGTTCTGCAGAGCATTTAACATGATGTTGGGACATTCGAAGAAACCCCTTTTTTTTTATATTTTCCCTTTGGAATTAAGTTCTTTAATTGTATTGATGTTCTTCTGGAGAAACCAGAAATCCCACTTTTAGAGGCCCGTAGGGTCATTCTGCATTTTACAGAGACAAGGCCCTAATTTAAAAGGTCACAAGTGTCAACACGACAGCCTCCTCCATTGTCTATGGGAAAACTAAAGATAGCATCTCAGCAGCATGACTTGAGCCAGCCTCTGTAGCTCTCCTAGCTTCTGCCACTCTGAATCTGTCAAAGACAGTAGGCCTTTCTATTTTCCTTCTAACCTGCAATAATTCACTCTATTTAAAAAAAAAAACAAATTCCTTTTTAGGCGCTAAAAAAAAACTATCTCTATTTCCAGATTATTAAACTACATTTACTGTGAATAATTCACAAACCTTAATAACACACATACCAGTTGTTAGAATAAATGCTTGTTGCAATCCCATGCAATGGTACATATTTCATCAACCTCGAATGAATGAACGTCTCAGTAGGCCCAGCTGAAGTTAGAACCTTCAACCTTGATATTAAAACAAACCTTTGTACTGGCACATTGACTCATTGAATCATAAGAAGGCACAACCTACAAATATATATCAAACCTAAATGTATGCATTTACTGAAGCCTGAGACACTTTAAAAAGTACTCTGAATGAAAGAAAATGCAGTTTAAACAGTGCTTTTGCCCAAAATCGACTTTGATATATTAGGCATTAAAAAATCAATATCCTACAATTTTCTTGCATAATATGCATTACCAGAATGTCTATTACACAATCCATGAGTCAGCCATTGAAAATATTAACTTATACTTTATAGAAATGAGCTTGTTTGCTCCTGCGCCAAGGGAAAATTGCACATACAAATGTCATTTTAGCGGTGCAACATAACTTAAATTAAATTTTAATGTTAGGAGGTCATAGTATAGGTATTAAGCTTTATAAATATTAAAAAACGATTTTGAAAGGCACTTATTTTTTTAAATAATTTTTCCATAATTAATAATTTTCTTTTAAAAAAAATAAAAACCCAATTATTCTTTTTTTTGTGATAATTCCACATATAAAAGCAAGCTGCATCCCTTGCCTATTATTTGGGATACATTAACTCACAAGCCTAAGCGCATAAGCCTAACTTGAAATGCGTCACATTTTTGCGCCACTTTCATTTAAAAGGAAGGTTATGCAAAATTCCACCCATGTTTAACTGGGAAAGTGCTGGCTGAATTGAAAATAGATAATTTCGGTTTTTTTTTGGGGGGGGCCCTATTTATATCTATTGAATGTGTTTTCTAATTTATTAAGCATTTAACGGCAGTTTTGTATATGTGCACAATTGCTCATTCTATAAATTAAAGAGCAACATATAGCTATGTTAGCACATCACATGGTTCATTTCTGGATTTTTTCTAAGTTTCTACTTAATATTAATTAACCAACATTTTAATTAACAAACTGAAAACATCAAGAAGACCCACAAACACACATTGAGCTCATTTCAGATATAAACAGAAAACACTCAGGACACACAATACAGCGCGCTTTAGCCATTTTTCATAAATAGCGCCGTCGCAATTTACTTACAGAACCGTTTGCAGATCCTAGTTGTAAGTCATATTTACAAGAAAAAAAAGAAAACTTTTCTCAATTATTTCCAAGAATAGCGGACCCATACTTTATTAAACGTGATGGGGCCCACTCCGTGCTTCACATATAGTTCATAGGTTGGAGTTCCAATCGGAGGAACCGGACATGAGTCCTCCAACCGGGAGTCCCTTTTACAACCAAGACAAAACAAATTTCCAAGTCTGCTAAGACCAGGCATCTTCGCTCACTAGTCTAGCTTCAAACTTCAAAGGATTATCGTTTACGATAGTCTTGTGAATACACGAGTCCTTCGGCTTTGGTACTTGCAAGTTCCAAATCAAAGTGATCCCAAAGGGATACCAAACCAAATGTCCAACTAAGGACCAAACCAAGTGTCCAACTAAGGACCAAACCAAGTGTCCAACTAAGGACCAAACCAAGTGTCCAACTAAGGACTGGGAGACGCTCCACTTATACTTAACTAAAAATATCAATGACGTCACCAGAAGACTCGTCTTATCGTTTCGCTCTACCAAAAATCAAGGGTCCAAATCAGGGCGATAGCCAGGGCAGCAGTCCTTCATAGCCGTCGGGAAGCGGGGAACCTCGCAACAAAGACTTTCGGACCACGTCGACATGCAGGGGTCGATGAAGTGGCGGCCTTCCTCCAGAATTTTCACACGAAGCTCCCCACGGACCTCAGGCTTGGACCGGTACCGCTGGTATCGCCCCACGTTTGGGCGCCAACTGAGGTACTGGGTTTTTCAGAACCGGTACTGATCCGGTAACCCAGCGGTGCCAGGGTACACCCAAAGACCTCGGGTACTTTCCTGATTCAGACTACAGAAACTCAGAGTCTTCTAGGTGAAGTCAAAGATCGAATTTATTGGCTGCAACCAATTGACAAGTGTCCTAGAAGTACAACAGCACGATTTGTATGTTCTCAGGAGACTGTGTTTCAATGCAAAGTCAGGTTTCCTTATATACAGTTTTTTAAGCTTCAGGCAAACATTCTTGACATTTTGGTTGGTCATTCACATGTTTTCACTACAAAGGAAAAAACAGTGTCATGATGAAACCTCATATTTCATGTCATCCAACCCATAATAAATTACCCGGCAAGGCCTAGTATTTTACATCAGATAAGTGTGGATCCCTAATAAAAACGGGCACCTCCCCCTCGTAAAGTAAGAAGAAGAAAAGAGCAGGTGCAGGTGTGAGCAAGTTAGGCAGGGTGTGTGAGCGATAATAAGGGTTTTATGGCCTGGTGTGCCTTGATGCTATCTGATTCGGCCACTGGGAGAGGGACTGACCAAACAGGTTTGGCCTGAGGCAATGGTTCCAGCTTGCCCAGGTCAGAGAAAAGTCAATCAAGGTGTACGTGTCCTTGGAATCAAATCTGACTGTATTATAAGCCTATGTGAGGGCAACTTTTAAAATGGCTGCCGTGTATAAAATGGGAGCCACGAGTGCAGGACGAAAATGGCGATTTCGAGGTGAAAACGCTGCTGGAATTGAGCGAAAATGCGCATGCTTAGTGTACTAGTCATTATCGGTCTTTTGATACTAAAATCGTACTGCTGTGGCAAAGTAAATTACATGGGTCCAGAATTTTTAGAACCACAGTACACTAAAGTTTCATCCAATGTGTCCACAACCCACCGGATGTTAACATGGCTGCATAAATATCACCCTTGTTTTTGTCTCTAAAAGTTGACAGCGATGTTGACAGAATCAAAGATAAGGCAAAATCCTGAACAATGACATGCAGACAGCTGCCAAGTAGCTCCCATATAGAAGATGTAACCTCAGTTAAGGACCAGATTCCTCCCATGAAACCACAGCCGCAAAGTTGTTTTATGTCACGAATGACACCTTCATCTGCCCCAGGCCGTCTATTCAACATTCTTGAACTTGTAACTCATTGTTGAGATTAAAATTTCTCTGCCTATAAGGTGCTTTTAGCTATAGGCTACTCCTTGAATATGTCACATCTGACACCGGGCCACTTTATAAAACTAAAGACTGTATTCAGGCAAAATCATTTTGATGGACAGTTAATGTGGGCACATGTGTGCTTTAAGTGGGATGGTTCCCACTGCATGTAATTTGTAAAAGAATAAGTGCAGGGGCCCAAAGTGTTTTGCAGAAGCCTGCAGCTGGCGCTACCAAATGTCAGGGTTGACAAGTAAAAAGTTGCATAGTCTTGATTCTACCTCATGTTGTTTCGACCACCACTATCTCACTATTTGCTCTTTTATCTCACTCTGTCAGGTTCTTTCCATCCCAGCTTTCAATGTTTGTCACTCTTTCATCCTTATGTGTTTTTTTCATTTTTTTTTGCCCAGGGTAAAGTCTGATGAGGAAAAATAAATACTGGTTCTCAAAAATGAGAGTTGGTGGACCCCACCTGCAATCACTGGCTCAAATTAAGTATTGGTTTCTCAGATCTGGCAGTTATTAAATACATACTTTGTAACAAGTCCCTACCCAGTCCTTTATTGAAGCCCTTAACGTTATGGGTAAAACACATCGATTTCTGAAAAGTGACTGGAAAAAACGTAAAGGAAATCCATGCCAGTGATGTCATTGCTGTTTACAATTAACACATTTTGCCTTCTGCTTTATCGTAAGAGTATGTTCTTTTTCCAGAGTGTTCTGTTTCTAAAGTTTTTCTTTTATGCAACACCTGAATGCTAAAACTGAAAGCAGTGTGAGTTTCTCACAGTGTCGGTCAGTAGGATTGCCATCTCGGCTGGGTTTTACCAGCTTGGCCATTGTCTTTCTATCGAGGCCTGCAAAAAAAGGTGGCAAACCTACCTGTCAATGATTCATGAAGGGGTTCAGAAAACATGGTCATTCAATCCATGGCTTATCTGCAGTAATGGTCAGGTGTGGCAATTGCACAATGTTAATTCTATATGTCAGTGTGTGAAAAGGGCACACAGCTGTTGAAAGATAGACAGAGTAAAAAGTAAAAAGAAAATGCAGTGCTTACATGTGGAGGGGTGAGCTGTGTGTTGTGGGGTATGGTGAAACGAAGTAGATGTATGGAGTTAGGGTAACCAGATTTTGAAACCCAAAAACCTGTATTTTCCTCAAACATAAATGTAGAAATAAAATGTTGAACTCACCAATGGGCATATATCACTCACCTGACAGTGCTCAACAACACAGACAATATAGTAAGAAAAAATAAATGCAACTTTTAAAACAAAGTCATCTGTGTAAGCTGCTTTCTGCCTTGGGCTGGAAGCGTTTTCTGCACTGTAACACATGAAAACTTGCTTCCCTCTGATTTCAGTCAACCCTGCGTAGAAACCATGACAGGTGCTATATTTAGTGAATTTTGCGAGGACAAGTGATGAAAAATATGGACTGTCCCTCCACACGTAGGAAGGCTCGTCACCCTCAAAGAAGTATGTGCAGGAGAGTTGAACAGGATCGGCTCGCAGGGTGCGGAAGGGGCAGAGCGGCCCACGGTAGGTGGGGAGGGTGATAAAAATAAAATGTATTAAATGAAAAAAAACAATTACCTTCTCCGCCGACGGCCCGCTTCTCTGCTGCAGGCAGGCACTGGCTCTGATTGGCCAACCAGAGCGCTCTCAGGCAGACTAGGAGCCTGTGCATGCTCTCTCCAGCCCAACAACACAGCCCTGCGAGCATAGGTGTTTGACTGGCCCGAGACAGCTGTGCACTCTTCTTCACTGCTCGTCACCCCCATAACCCCGCCCCTTTAAAAGAATACAATAATAAACAAAATGTATTATCTTTTTCTTTTAAAGGTTTTGCAGTTGCTGTTGCTGGTGGTAGGGGGAGCGACCCTCCCCCGCCGTAACAGAGGAGCTGCCCCTGGAACTAAATGGGTATGCTGAAGAGGAAAGATGTGATTTGTCAGATATGCAGATGGAGGATTTCTGAAAGATGTGGAGAGAAAAAGGACCGACCTGTGTAAGAGAAACTGCAAAGTAAATTGGCATGAAGGATAGACACTACAAAGCCCACTATACCTTAGTAATGTTTATTTAACAGTCTCATATATCCCAAATTGAACAATTTTTTATTCTAATTATTCACAACAAAATCTTCCTTGTTACTAATTTACCTAATATGGGTAACAAGCATGAACAAGCCAATGGTTTGCTTTATGTACATGCCCGTTATTACGTGTTATGTCTGGATACACAGTAAGAAGCAAAGCATTTACATTCTGTGTTTTACGTCACGCCCCTTAATTACACGGGCCACACCTCTTGTTACATAGTTAGTTTCTTAGATGAAGTGATTTTTCAGATTCCCCCAAAGCCTCCATTTTTTCCATGTTAGTTACAGCCAGGGCCAACATTTCTGTGACAAATAACTATAATCACAGCACCTTTTCACGATCCAGGAATCCTGTAGTCTTAGAATCCAGAAATACTGTAGTCATAAAACAAATGACCCTAATGAGAAAGCAGAGAAAGAATATCTACATATCGAAAATCTGCATAGTCCTAATGTTGTTGCCTGAAATAAAACAGCAGTTGATCAATCCCACATTAATTGTTACCCTACCGTGTATGTTACAGTGGTGCCTATCCTATGTTCACGGCAGGGGGGCAGGGGAGGTGGGGGAGGGGGAACACAATATAAATAATACAGAATAAAAGACAAAAAAAGACCCTTACCTTGAGACGTCTTCCTCGTGGCGTCCTGCTCCTGGAAGCTTCAACGCACAGGACCAAGAAACGCCACTAACCAATCCTGATGCTGCTTTCATGCTGGTAACCAGCATGAAAGCAGCATCAGGACTGGTGGGAGCAGGCTCTCTCAGTGCTGGAGGCCAGTGCCTTCTCAAACTCTTCTGTCTTAAGACATCTGGGTTGGTGATGTTTAAAGTGCACATGTCTGGCTGGCGGCTACAAGTCAACCGGCCAAAGGGACATGCGCATGTTAAACAAGTGCACAGCTCCCTGCTGCCCCTATGCAGAAATTGCCCTGCCCCGACCTGACACTCGATTCAGGACGGGTCACTGAAAAAAAATGGTAATAAACAAAGTTTATTACCACTTTATTTTTCCTTTATGGGGAGCTTTTTTTAACGGGGCAACGCACCTCTGCTCAATTGAAGGGGCCACCCATGGTATGTTATCTTTCACCCCCACGAGGCACTACTTCAAAACATCATGTGCATGCAGATTCTTCTGTAATATTTAGACTCACCCAATGAAATAAAAGAAGGACCATTTTAGAAAAACAACACTATGAATGCAGGGGCCATCCTATAAATGTAATTATTAGGAAGGGTTAAAGGCTGTAAACGAATTTCAAAAGTACCTGCTGCCTGGAAGTTAAAGTCAAGCGCATAATTGACCAACAAATCTTTCATGAGAGCAATAAAAGAAAATGTGTTTCTGTAAAACTAAACATTTAGAAGTTGTTTTCTTCCTATTTAATACAGTTTCAGAAAAAAATGTTTTTGATGTCACACATGAATGTATATAATATCGGAGATTTATTTCTAAACCTAAACCAACATCTCCAATATGGCTGCCAGTTTTAGCAGACTGTGCAGCGTTAGAACACCTGTTTTGTTTTCTGTCCGTTGTCCATGTTGTCTATTTTATAACGTTTTGGTTCCCTAAAAAAAACATAAGCAAGCCAATTCAAAGTGCCACAGCCGCCATGTGCATGAGCATGAAAGAGACACACAAAAGGAAAAATGAAAAGTAAAACACTTGACATAAGTATGCCAATTCAAAGTGCCATGGCCGCCATGAGCGTGAGTGTGAAGGAGACACAGAAAAGGAAAAAGGAACATTTATTGGACCTGGCTTCCTTGGTGTGGTCTCCCCTGTCTTTTTTGCCTCTGCTTCCCATGTTTTGACTGTGTGCTGGACTATGTTTTTGCTGTTTTTGGTACTCTAGGCACTTTACCGCTGCTGACCAGTGCTAAAGTGCAAGTCCTCCTGTGTAAGGTGTATGTGTAATTGGCTTTTCCTGGATTGGCATATTTGATTAACTAGTAAGTGCCTAGTAAAGTGCAGTAGAGGTGCTGAGGTCTCATAAATCAAATGCGACTAGTGGCCTGCAGCACTGGTTGTGCCACCCACATTAATAGGCCTGTAAACATGGCTCAGAACTGCCAATTCGACTTGGCAAGTGTACCCTCTTGCCAGGCCTAAACTTTCCCTTTTTATACATGTGAGGCACCCCTAAGGTAAGCCCTAGGTTGGCCCATGGGCAGGGTGCAGTGTATGTTAAAGGTGGGACATGTACTGATGTATTTTACATGTTCTAACAGTAAAATACTGTCAAGTTCATTGTTCAGTGTTGCAAGGCCTATCCCTCTCATAGATTAATATGGGGGCTGTCTTTAAATATCCTTAACATGCAGTTTCCCTTTAAGAGCAGATAGAAATGTGGCATTTGGGGTCTCTGAAAACACAATTTAAAAAGACATCTTTTAGTGAAGTGTTTTAGATTGTTAGTTTGAAAATGCCACTTTTAGAAAGTAGGCATTTTCTTGCTTTCACCATGCTGTGACTCTGCCTGTTTGTGGATTCTCTGTCTGGGTCAGACTGAAAGTTGGGCTGTCTTTGAATCTCTTCTAGACAGTGTCACAAAGGGAGCTGGTGTGTAGCCTGTATATCCTGATGGGTCATGTGAGCTAGAATGAAGGGAGGATTGATCACTTACACCTGAATGGGCTGTGCTTGCCCTCACCCAATGCAATCTCAAACCCCTTGGTGTGTGTCTGGGGCCTGGCCTCGGCAGGGCAGGATCTTGTGAACAAAAGAGACTTTCCTTTGAGGCTTGCCTACTTCAAAAGCAGAAAGAGGTATAAGTAGTGGACCCAAAACCCCAGGCTTTAGATCACTTCAAGGATTCAAGCTGAACCTCTGCCAGGAGAAGAGCTGAGGAGAAGTGCTGCCCCTGCCTGTGACCGTGCCTTGTTGGGCTATCCCGCAGTTGCTGCTTCTGCCTGAGAAAGGGGTCTAAGACTGGAATTTGTGCTATTTTCCTGCTTGAGAGGTATCTCCAAGGCCTTAGACTGAGCTTGTCCCCGTTCTGAAGTCTCTGGTCCGTCAAAGACTTCCTCTGCCAGCACCTGGATTCTCTACTGAGACTCCTGCCAAGTGTTGTCCAATCCAGTCCCTGGGCCATTGAAAGCAGAAGCTGGTGGAAAACCAAGAAGAACCAAGGAAACCGACTTTGGACGACTCCAGACTGATGCCGCTGCTGGATCCCATGACACTGCCTGCAACTGAAGCCATGGTCCTTGCTGGAGGGCGACGAGCCCGCAGGCCCGATGCCCCTGCAGCCACGATGAGGCCCATGACTCTGTGGAAGTCACTGCACCATGTTGTGACTGCTGGATATTGACACCACCGGAATGGCGCAGATCCAAATCTACAGCAAGGACACAACGCCTCTTTGTGATGCCTCCGATCTGCACCACCGGAACCGACGCCGCCTCGGATCCAGCAACGCCGCGATCCCCGACTCCATGCACCAGCTTGTTTCCTCATTTTCACAAGGTACTCTACCTGGGGGCCCGTGTTACTCCGTGACTGGCGCCATTAGCATCAGATTGTTGGGAACGACTCCGTCATGATGCAGTGAGATCACCAATCCGAAGCATTTATGCTTCTAAGCACTATTTTTCAGCTTAATCTTTAAAAATTCATACCTTTGCTTGTTTATGTTGGATTTTTGTCGATTTGGTCTTGTTTTGATCTGATAAATGCCCTGAATTCCAGGTATTGCGGGAGCGAAGACAAAATTCTATTCTCTCGTATCTGAACTGAACAGGGAACGAGCAAATAGTCTCTGGGGGAAAGGGACAGGGAACAGGGATTTGGGAAGGGAAAAGAAACAAAACACTGGTTCACAAAGGAGCGTCACTGTTGTTCTAAGAAAGTTGCATCAAATATCACAGAGTCTTTCAGCAAAATAAAAATTATTATTATCATTCGGTTGAGCAATCACTGAGTCTTTCAACAAACTCACAGCAATCATTAGCACTTGAATGCTCAACTATTAAACACACCTTTTTAACTCACAACAAAATCGTTATAAAATCAAACTTATGAATTTGTCTTTTGTTATTCGTTTTCACACAATAGACTTGCTCCAAAAATAATCAGATTAATGTCTAACTTTTCATAGATATTGATAGATGCTTTCAGGAGTTCACAACACTTAACTTCAGTGCTGCCTTTAAAAATACTTCTCAAGCTGTCTTTGGAAAACAGTCTTGTATCACAGGTTTCAGCATTGACTAACGTTTTTTATAATACACCAAAAGATCACTAACCTCGAGAAGGGGAGCGAGAGAGGGATTACTCACGAACTGACTTCTCCTGGAATGCTTTTGATTATTTGAGGGAGATGGAATACTGTTCGTAACTTCTCCAGTCACTGTGAAAGTAATGTGCTCCAGAGAGGGAAGCTCCTATGAAGCCTCGCACTGAAATGACAACTCCAGAAAAGAATCACGGAAACGCCATCTGAACCGGGAACACCAGTGAGCGAAGGAAGACTCGAAGCCAAGCACAGGAAACACCTTGGCAGTTCTATTTATAGACTGGAGATGAGTCATCAGACACGTGCTGGTGATGAGTCATCAATCACTTCTGATGATTCATATGAAGGAACTCTAGTGAAGAGTCATCAGACACATGCTGGTGATGAGTCATCAATCACTTCTGATGATTCATATGAAGGAATTCAATGTGTCCATAAACCACTTGGCACAGTTCACAAATGGGACAACACTTGCTTTTATCAATATAAACAAACATGCAATGTAGTATTTTTCCTCACAGGTTGCAGGGAGGAAGTGCTTTGCTGTAAACACATTCAAGACATGTTTCATCGTTCTTTATACATGCTGATTTATTTTGTGAGGGTGCAGCAAGAAGCGTGCGTGCGTGAGTGCGAGTCCTAACAGTCATCCAAGGGTCTAACTCCTGAAGAGTTTCAGGACAGGCAGAAAGGGCTCACCAGTTGGAGTTAGAGAAGTTTAGGATGCAAAGGGAGATGGAAGAAAGGAGACTGGCCATTGAGGAGAAGAAGATGCTGCTGGCTCATGAGCATAGTTTAAGGGAATTAGATCGGACAAGCCAGTCTAGTGGAGATGGTGGTAGCAGTACCTCAGTGCAGCCTGACAGGAGGGTACACATCCCAAAGGGCTTAGTGAAGGATTACAAGATGAAGGATGACATATATCTATGGTTTAAGGGGTATGAATCTGCTCTCCACATGAACCAGGTCCCTGAAGCACTTTGGCAGGCGGGTCTGTGGAAGCACTTTGAGGTAGAGGGGAGGGACACTCTGACATCCTCAGGGGATCCCCAGTGACTCACCTACTCTATTATGAATGATGCCCTACTCACCAGGTATGGCCTCAGAAGGAATCCCAAACATGGTTGGAATGTGTAGACTCTTTTTGCAGGTCACTGGATGCAGAGGGCTATACAATTTGATTGCTTGGGAGCATTTGTATAGTCTTTGTTTTCCAGCGCTGTACCAACACCTGATTAACAGGAAGCTGACTGACCCCAGGAAGCTTGCACAGGAAATAGACCGTTGGGAGAGCACCAGGGTCCAGAAGAGGTATGGGGGAGGCCACGCTAAGGGTGGGCAGGATCCCTCTCAGAAGAATAAGGGGGCTAAGGGTGAACCGGGGAGTTCTCTAATGGGCCCTAACCTAGTTTCCAGGGTAAGGATTCCCAACCCCCAGTGGAAAAGAAGCCTTGGTTTTCTAAAAGGAAACCTCAAGAGGGGGGGGGTTCCCGCAAATGTAATGCTTGTGACCAGGGGGGTCGTGTGAGGGGGGACCCCAAATGTCCCAGGTGGACACAGGTACCCATTGGTGCTCAAGCACAGGGTTTGGCCAGTGTAGCACTTGGGGAGGAGTGGGATCCAGTTGAGATGACCTTTAACTCACTAGGGGACAGTGAGAAGCTCCAGAGAACCCTTGTGCCTGAGAACACTAAGAAGTACAGGCAGTAGGTGACCATCAATGGACAGAGGGTGGAAGCTCTGAGAGAGAGAGGAGCAAGTGTATTGGAAAATGGGTTAAGTTAAGGGCAGGTAGGTACCTACACTGAGCAAAAGGCCACTAACCTCGACTTAGGTCCAGTTAGGTCTCAGTAAATTAAACCCAGGTCAACCCTTGGTAGCTTGGCAACGAGCGACAAGGCCTAACATAGGAGACACAGTGTAAAGCATTCAAATATCACAAAACAGTAATTAAATAAAACACAGTAAACAGTTTAAAAATCCAAAAACAATTTATAAAAATAGATCTTGTTTTTATCTTTACAATTACACAAAAACAAATAAAATCGGATAAGGGGAACCGGAGATATGAATTTTTAAAGAATTATTGTTTCTAGCGCCTAGAAACAAAAAGTGCCAATCTGGTCGCACCTCGACTGGGGCAAAGTCAAAGTTTAAGGCTGACCGCGATGGAGCATGGCTCGGCTACAGCCCGGGGGAGGCCTCAGTCAAAAGTTTACCTTCGGACTTAGTCATTTTTTTGAAGATTTTCTTCAGCGGGACAAACCTGCCAGTCCAATCCGACCTCTTGGAACTCTTCTCCAGAAACACGTTGCGGGAGCCCTCGGTTGAGATTTTTACCTTCGGACTTAGTCATTTTTTCGAGGTGAAAAGGCTTCGACTGGGGCAAACCTGGATCTGGTTCCGACGTCCTTGGAGCCCTCCTCGGATACGATGGCTGGAAGGTCCCGGTCAACTTCCTACATTCAGACTTAGGTGGTCATTACAAACCTGGCAGACGGTGTTAAAGCGGCGGTAACACCGCCAACAGGCCGGCGGTAAAAAAATTGGAATTACGACCGTGGCGGAAACCGCCAACAAAGGCAGCCGCTTTAACACGCCGACCGCCAAGGCGGTACAAACAGCGCAGCGGTCACCGCCAACAGACAGGCGGAGGACAATGTACCGCCCACACTATTATGACAGGCCAATCCGCCACCTTTTCCGGGGCGGATTCACCGCGGATAAAAACACGGCGGAAACAGGAATTTCAAAGGGAAAACGCTCACCTCTACACACTCCACGAGGAACGAGGACACCATGGACCCGGAACTCCAAATCCTACCTGCGATAGTCTTCCTGCTCCCGTACCAGGAGCACCAACGTCAGTGGCGAAGACCACGGTGAGTACTGCACCTACGACACAGGGGAGGGGGGAGGGAAAAAACAGGGACACACACACGCAACACCCCCACCCTCACCCACTACAACACACACACTAATACATAACTATACATTATAGTAACACCCCCCAACCCCCCCGGAAGAATGCAAAGACAAAAGGAAATTAGTGTAACCATTGTAATATATTAAAATGCAGTACGCAAAAATATACATATATACACTATTAACAAAATATACACCAAGAATAGTAGTCCAGGTATTTCACCATTTATAGTCCGTGGACCACTGGGCCCAAAAGCATGGGCGAGGCCCACACTCGATACCAGATCAAAACAGAGAGAACACTGCAGGGGCATCAGATAGAAATACAACAGGCACCTCAGGGGGAAGGGAAAGGGGGCACCTCAGCCGGATGAGTACATGATGCCAGATCCACGAGGGGGCTCCATGCCCATTGATGTATCCTGGGGAGTGCAAAGCCACAGTCTCTCAAGTCCACACAGTTGGTGGTTTGCCCACCGTTCAATCCTGGGGAGTGCAAAGTCACAGTCTCTCAAGTCCCTCCAGTGGGTGTTTTGCCCACTGCATTATCCTGGGGAGTGCAAAGCCACAGTCTCTCAAGTCTATACAGTGGGTGGTTTGCCCACTGCATTATCCTGGGGAGTGCAAAGCCACAGTCTCTCAAGTCTATACAGTGGGTGGTTTGCCCACTGTTCAATCCTGGGGAGTGCAAAGTCACAGTCTCTCAGGTCCCTCCAGTGGGTGGTTTGCCCATTACATTATCCTGGGGAGTGCAAAGCCACAGTCTCTCAAGTCTATACCGTGGGTGGTTTGCCCACTGTTCAATACTGGGGAGTGTAAAGCCACAGTCTCTCAAGTCCCTCCAGTGGGTGGTTTGCCTACTGCATTATCCTGGAGAGTGCAAAGCCACAGTTTCTCAAGTGGATAACAGTCTCCACTGGTTCTGGAGGGGGACTGGTGCCCAGAGTGCTTCATCCTGTGAAGGACAGAGGTAGTGGATGACAGTCTCCACTGGTTCTAGAGGGGGACTGGTGCCCAGAGTGCTTCATCCTGTGAAGGACAGAGGTAGTGGATGTAAATCTCCACTGGTTCTGGAGGGGGACTGGTGCCCAGAGTGCATCACGCACCCCGTGACGGTCCCAGTTGCGTCAGTGCCCCTGCCGCTCATGGGCTACTGGTGCTTGATTTGGTGGTGCCCTGTTCAGCGGTGCTTGAGTTGGCGGTGCCCTGTTCAGCGGTGCTTGAGTTGGCGGTGCCCTGTTCAGCGGTGCTTGAGTTGGCGTGCCCTGTTCAGAGGTGCTTGAGTTGGCGGTCCTTCATTGCCCAGCTGGTCTGGGGCTGGTGGTCCTTTATTGGCCAGCTGGGCTGTGGCTTGCGGGGTCCTCCTAGGCAGCTGGGCTGTGGCTGGTGGGGCCCTCCTGGGCAGCTGGGCTGTGGCTGGCGGGGCCCTCCTGGGCAGCAAGGATGGGGCTGGCGGGGCCCTCCTCGTCAGCGAGGATGTGGCTGGCGGGTCCCTCCTGGGCAGCGAGGATGGGCCGGCGGTGGCCTCCAGGGCAGCGAGGATGGGGCTGGCTGTGGCCTCCTGGGCAGCTGGACCTATGAATTGGACGGGGGGTTGTGGGAAATAGGTCAAGGCTGGACAGGAAAAGTTTTTGGGACACACTGGGACGGGTAGCTGGAGGAGGTTTGGGAGTGGAGGAAGAGGTGATGGTAGTAGGAGGTGAACGTTTGGTGACTTTGGGTGCAGGTGCATGTGCTGGAGGCTGTCGTGAGGTGGATGGCTGTTGGGTGGGTGTGTGCCTGCGTTTGTGTATCTTCGGAGGGGGCGTCACAGACACACTGGGAGAGGACACAGGGCGTGTGTATGGTAGTGGGGGTGGTGACTGCACGTGAGCGGGGTGTGCGGGTGGGTGTGCTGGTGAGGGACGTAGTGGCTGTAGAGGTAGTGCATGCAGGTGTGTATGTAGACAAGACTGGGAAGGAAACGACAAGGAGGAGGACTCAGTGGAGGCAGTGGATGTTGGTGTGTCTGCATGTGTGTGATGCTTGCGTGAGTACCTGTGGGATGTGTGGTGATTATGTGTGCCTGAGCTTCCCTTGTGTGGTGAGGTGTGTGCAGGCTGGTCTGATGGAGTGCTTGGGATAAGCAGAGGTACAGGGGATTGGGTCTGGGTGGAGGAAGTTGGAGGGGGGAGGCTAGACACAGGGACAATGGCTGCCATCAGTGCTAAGGCCAGAGTTTGAAAGGTTTGGTGAAGGGCCGCCTGACCAGAATGAATGCCCTCCAGAAATCCATTTGTTTTTTGCAAATGCCTTTCTACACCCTGGATGGCATTCCAAATGGTAGAGTGCCCAACAGTGAGGGTACTGAGGGCAGCAGGGTTGAATGGGGCAGGGCCTGAGGTGCCTGGGGCGAAGGTGATGCCCACCCTCCTGGGAGAGCGTGCACAGAGCGAAGGCTGAGGGGCTGCTGAGAGGGCGGTGCTGGTAGGGGGGGTGGCGGCTGTACCTGTAGATGCGGGGGGCACAGATGTTGCCGCCACCACAAGGGAGCTCCCATCAGAGGACGAGTCCGTGTCGCTGGTGTCAGCTCCTGTCCCCGCCGTGGTGCTCCCCTTGCCCTCCGTCCCACTGGTGAATTCTGAGTCTGTAGTGTGGCCCTCCATGGCCTTGTGGGATGCTGCTCCCTCGTGCTACGGTGCCACTGCTCCTCCGCCTGATGATGCTAATGCACACAAGAACAGGGAGACCACAAAAAAGGGGTGGTAACAGAAGAAAGACATGTTGAGTGCATGGATTACTGCTACCGTTGGCGGACAAGAAAGACACAGAAGCCCCCTGCACTACGTCGCGCTCTTGGGCTCTACAGTGCAATTCCTGGGAAATGGCCTACAAGGCTATGGACGACATCTGCACACATAGATGACACAGGTGCATGAATAGCTGTACTTGGCACTCTACAGAGGTGGGGTGGGGGGCCACAGGGCCATGCCTTACAGAGGGGCCTAGCCTACGGAACTCGCCCTGGCCTAGGGAAAGCCACAGCCCTCCTCCCCCACCCAGACACCTCCACTGCGTGCAAAGTCAGCTGAATGAGAGTGTACTCACCCCCTTGTGTCTGTTGTGATGCCCTCAAGCGCCCATTCAAATCCGGGTAGGCCACCGCCAGGATCCTGAACATCAGGGGGGTCATGGTTCGACGGGCACCCCTCCCACGTTGGGAGGCCATCCCCAGCTGTGCCTCCACCGTCTTCTTGCTCCAGCGGCGAATGTCCTCCCATCCTTTCCGGCAGTGGGTGCTCCGTCTGTGTAGACCGCCAGGGTCCGGACGTCCTTGGCGATGGCACGCCAAATATCTTTCTTCTGGTGGGCGCTGACCTACATGAAATGTACAGGGGAAGAAGAGAAGTCATTACCAACTGCGCCGTCAAAGTGAGTGGCCCCCATCCCTACCCTAGCCATGTGGCACATGTACCCACCGTCTTTCATGCACGCAGAACTCTGCCCACTTCCTTCTTACAACCAGCCCTCTCCACACAAGCATAGCCCATACAACATGCTCCCTGTGTACTTACCTGTTGGTCTGGAGGACCGTAGAGTAGCGTGTATTGGGGGAGGACCCCATCGATGAGCTTCTCCAACTCCTCCGATGTGAAGGCAAGGACCCTTTCCCCAGACGCACAAGCCATTGTCTCTTCCAGACCGAGGTCACAGCAGCATTTGCAGTGGAGGTCCTCTCCTGTCGAAGATCAGGTATCGAGTGATTATACAGATAGAAAATGGCGGTCACGTCCGCGGCGGTGCGTACCATCACCGCCGGCTTACATCGTCATTGGCCCCTGGGACCCATAGGGTCCACTGTTAACCAATGCAGCATTGCGCCGCGACGGTGTACAACGCCAGCGCAGTTACCTCACATCCCATTGTCCCACTTTAGAGGTCAGGCAGCCGCCATTTCAGGGGCCCACATGGCCTAATTTCCAAATTCGGCAAACATACCTAGGCCTAGTCTCAACACACATACAGGCCACATTTTGTGTATGATTGGTGTTCTGTGTAAACTGTGGGTACATACCCGCTGGTGGACCTGTCGACAATGGAGGAAAGAAATTTTATAATCACCTACAGGTTTGACCGTGCCACAATCCAGGAACTGTGTATCCAGTTGGAGCCTGACCTGATGTCAGCAATCCGCCATCTGACAGTGTGCTGCTTTACTCTTCAGAATATCAAAACTATGCACTTCAGGATATTTTAAGGCACAATGTAAAGCAATCACTCTCAAACACCTTCGTAAGTAGAATAATCAAGTTTATTTAAGGGGCAAGTTCTCAGCTAGCAAAACTAAACCACACTAATATATATATATATATATACATCAGGAGAATAACATGAGAATAATGATAAAGATATAAGCACTCTGTGAATAATTGCAAGAGTAAGTGCATATAATACAAGCACACACAATATACCTCAATGCTCAATAGCATGAAAATGACTGCAAGAATAAGTGCATATTACGCGCGCACACACAATATACTTCAATGCTCAATAGCATGAAAATGACTGCAAGAATAAGTACACATTACGCGTGCACACACAATACACTTAATAAATTGAAAAGCTTCACCGAAAAGAGCGTCTGCATCCCTCCGCCGTACACAAAGCTGGGGAACCCAAATCAGCTAGCACAGGGAGCCTCTGTTCGGGACAATCAGTCCTCCTGGCGTTGCGTCCAACCCAGAAGAGAGTTCCTAAACCAGCCCATCCAGGCCCCCAACTTTTATAGTATTTACTAACGCCCAGGAGTCTTTACTAGAAAAAGACCCCCTCCTTTACAAATTGTGCAATCGGCGGTACCTTGTTCACCCTTCGAGACGTCTCCTCAGAACGGGCCAAGTTCCCAGGAGAGGACTCCAAGGTGAAGCTTGCATTCCTCCTTGTGTACAGGCAGCTTGCATTCCTCCTTGTGTACAGGCGCATCCCCCTGTTGTTCTAACTGATAGCTCGTGGAATGTAAATAGCGCCCTTCGTACCAGGCAGATGGAGCGAAGTTGAGCAGAAAAACACCCCACCCTTCAGCTTGCCGAAGCTTGTGGAAAAACACAGAACAGTGCCTTACGCACCGAACCAGACTCGACAAAATGGAGTCGTGAACCAAAATGGAAGCGAAGGCCAATGAAAGCAGAGGCCAATGGTCCACACTCTGCACCACTGTTTACCTTGCACGTAGTGCTGCCACATGCACGTAGTGCATGTAGCAATACATTTCCACCCTTGGACCATTTGGCCAACTTACAACTAAGTATATCCTATAAGCTGAAATGGCAATGCTCTTGGGCGACACTGAGATAGAAGGTTAGGCACACACTGAATACAACAACATAATGAAATTAAAATAACTGTTATGATAATGATTACACCAAAGATATAACGCAGTTGGCCTAAATTAGGCAGCCATCCAAAAGCCCAATCCCACCACCCCTTGTCAACATCCTGCTGCACCCCCTTCACCAACTTATGCAGGGCCTCTATGTGGGAGTTGATTGATATGGAGTGGTCGGATAAATTGAAGCAACATAATCCTTCAAAATCACTGCAGCCATGGTTGTGTTTAAGCAGTAAATAATCAATAGCAGCGCGATTCTGCAAAGCAGCTCTTCTAATTCCCTGTACATCTAATAACAGCTCAGCTAAGGCAGCTGATGTATAGTTAATATTCTTGACTACTAAACATGCAAGTTTATTAATAACTCTGGTATTATATACTGCAAGTCCTGGCACCCCTACGATAGAACCAGCTAAACTAACATATTCTGTTTTGGACAGCAATGAAATTTCAGAATCACAGTCCGTAGGTAATTGAATAGTGTCTCTGGTATAGCGAGGGTGTAGAGCAGTATCCATAGGAAACATGAGAAAGCCTAAGCGTGACCAGGCACAAGGCCCTCCGGTTAGATTGGCTGGAATATAAGTAAAAGAAAGATTACCACAAGAAAAGAGCCAACCTTTAGGCAACTTAACATTTTTAATGTGGCTGGCAGCAGGCACCACATGTTGGCAAAACATCGAATTATTTACATTCAAACAGGTTAGGTCAGTCCGTGAGTGGCACAACGTCCGTTGTGCAGCAGTTAAGTTTTTGTCTCTTTTCTCCAATTTGAGCTGAGCACATTTACCTATTTTCATAGGATCACAGGTCAATGAATAGCACACATCCCCATTTGAGATGTTAAACGTGAGTATAGATGTCGTGTTCCTCCACAACCGCCTGCCCACCTCCGGGCAATGACGGCAGTACTCATAGAGTGACAGATGGGAGCAAACGTCACTCACATCCACCATTCCATCCTGGTTTGTATTGTAAAGATGTGTAATAATACAGCAGCAGGAGTGGGCACTGCCACTAGACAAGTGGTAATCAAATCTTGAACGCTTTGCATGTTACTCATACAGAAGTGAGATATATTCAGCACTTCCTGCGCTAGATGAATCCAAACATTGTTCGTTGATGCAGCAGCGTTGGCATCTGAGGCTGACGGTTGAATTTTTGGGCTATGAGCCCCTCCCGCTCCCCGGTGGAGTCTCCCGAACGGGCTCCATACACCACACTCATGGCACAGGCACTCCACAGGATGATCTGAAAAGAACAAAGGACAAAACACGTATTATCATTCTCGCAGATAGCATTTATCAGCGGGAACATGTTCCCATTTGTCTTGACCAGGTCGCATAACTACCAGGACATTGTCTGGTCCAGTGGCGATGACATCAGCGGGTTGAGGAGGGTTATTTGGGGATTCAATCCACACTTTGGCCCCTGGGTTCTTGTCAGTAGATCCAAACCCTCCTTTGCCTCTCACAGTGAGAAGAGCTGGGGCGCTCCCCTTCTTAACAACACCGCCATAAACCGGCATGATGACAATTTGGGCAACGCGATCACCAGGTTGCACCACTAGGTCTGTGTCACCACTGTTCAAAAGAATGACTTTCAACTCGCCTTGGTAGTCTGCATCTATCACGCCTCCTAAAACTTGGATGCCCCTCAAGGCAAGCCCAGATCGAGGGGCGATCAGACCGTAATGCTCAGGGGGAATCTGAATTCCCACCCCAGTTTCAATCAGAGTGATGTCTCTAGGTTTCAATCGATGCATGTGTAAAGCATGTAAGTCAAGTCCTGCAGATTCTGGTGTAGCTCGATATGGGGCCAAAGCTCCTGGAGCTGTTTCCCAATACACAATGGCATTGCTCGTTGTAAACGGATTAATCTGTAAAGCAGGTGTCAGCATTCTCATGAGAGGTGTCTCGGCATTTGTTAGGGGTCGGTTGTTCAAAATTTGCAAAGCATCATACAAATTATCCCTCCACCCCTTCAGTGTCCCATCAGACAGTTTACGCAATTGTTCTTTCAGCAACCCATTCATTCTCTCAATCAGTCCCGCTGCTTGTGGGTAGTAAGGTATGTGAAAAATCCACTCAATATTGTGTTGTGCACAATAGTCCTGCACTAGTCTGCCCTTGAAGTGGCTGGCGTTATCACTTTGAATCTGGAGTGGCACCCCATAGTACAGAATCAACAGATCTAGTGTTTTCAGGGTGCTCTGCTGAGTTGCGCGCTTGCAGGGAAAGGCTATGAGATAACCAGAGTAAGTGTCTACCACAGTGCAGGCATACTGACACCCTCTGCTCACTGGCATTGGTCCAATGTAATCAATCTGCCAAATCTGTCCTGGCAATTTACCTCTACCTAGCTGGCCTCTCACCACCTGTGGGACCGGTCTGTGCTGTGCATGCTGACAAATGGGACATTCAATGATCGCTGTTTTAATCAAATCTAGGGGAAGATGCATCCCTCTAATCTCAGCCCACCTGTGAGTAGCCTTTTCTCCAAGATGTCCGCATTTCTGGTGTGCCCATTTAGCCATTCCCACCAAATCAGAACTCTGCACCTCCACTTCAGCCTCTTGAATCTTGGCTCGATCGTCTGCAAGACAATTGAACCATCGGTCTAATGAATCAGTTGGACAGTGAGCGTCCACATGATAGACAGTCACGGTGCTTTGAGGTAACATTTCCCAGATCTCCTGCCATAACTCCTTCCCCCATACCTCTTTGTTATGGATTTTGTACTGATGTGCATGCCACGTGGGAAGCCAAGTAGCTAACCCATTGGCGGTAGACCAGGAATCTGTATAAATGTGACATTTTCCGGGTAGCTCCTGTTTTAAAGCCTGATACACGGCATAAAGCTCTGCATACTGGCTACTTTTTCCCTGTCCTGTAGTTGTCAAAAGCTTCTTGGTAACAGGATTATAGGACACTGCCTTCCAGTGCCTTTTCGCTCCAACATATTTTGCTGAACCATCTGTGAACCACACATGTTTTTTGTCATCTGCAGACAAGTCTGCGAACGGCTGGCCCCACCCTACTGGGGATTCACACACTGAAGGTACATCATGCAACATTTCGGAATTCTCCACTGGAGCCTGCGCTACCTGCTCATGCAAAACGGCGGTCCCTTTTGGACCCGCTCGTGCCCTGTCCTGGACATACCATTTCCATTTTATAATGCTGGCTTCTTGCGCATGTCCAATTCTATGAGTTTTTGGGGAACTCATCACCCACTGCATGATGGGAATTTCAGGCCTTAAAATCACATTGTGTCCCAGTGTAATTTGCTCAGTATCAACCAGGGCCCAATAGCAGGCCAGCAGCTGCTTCTCAAAGGGAGTATACCGCTCTCCTGCCTCAGGTAACTTCTTTGTCCAAAATCCCAGGGGCACCCTCTTTCTTCCTTGTTTTTGCCATAAACTCCAATTGGCATACTGCCCCTGGACTGTCACATTCAACTCAATGTCTCCCTCTCGAATCGGCCACAAATCCAAAGCATGCTGAATGGCGTCTTTCGCCAATTCAAACGCGCGCTGCTCCTGCTCTCCCCATTCAAACGCATTTTTCTTTTGTGTAACTTTGTACAATGAGGCCAAAATCTGAGACAAATGGGGTATATGTTGTCTCCAATACCCGAATAGTCAAATAAAACTCTGGGCTTCCTTCCGATTTCGCGGTACTGCGAATTCCTTAATCTTTTGTTTCACTTTTGGCAACACTTCTCTGTGTCCCTGATTCCACTGAATGCCCAAAAATTTCACGCTCTGAGACGGTCCCTGCACTTTCTCGGGGTTAATCTCCCACCCTTTATTCTGCAAATGTTCCACCACCCTGTCTAGCTGAATTTGCACCTGTTCTTGCGTGTCTCCCTGCATCATCACGTCATCTATATAGTGAGAAATTTGCACTCCAGGAACCACTGGTACTTCATCCAAATGCTCTGCCACCAGCCGGTGGCAGATAGTGGGGCTATGTAAATACCCCATGGGTAATCTACAGAAGGTGTACTGACGCCCCGCCCACTGGAATGCCAGCTGAGGCTGGCTCTCAGTAGCTATTGGTATCGTAAAGAAGGCATTGGCAATGTCAATGGTTGCATACCAAGTCCCACTGTGTTTCTGTATGTTCTCAATCAAGGTAATGGTGTCTGGGACCGCTGCAGTCAGAGGAGGTGTATGTTTATTCAATTGGCGATAATCAATGCAAATCCTCCAACTGTTATCACTTTTACGAACAGGCCAGAGGGCATTATTCCACGCAGTGGTGATGGGAACTATTACCCCGGCCTCTAGTAAATCATGTATAGTCTGGCTAATCTCCTCATGTCCTCCCGGTATTCTGTACTGTTTCATTTGAATCACCTTAGTAGCTTGGGGAAGTGTTACCGGAGGAATCTTCAACAGCCCCACCCTTGCGGCGGCTATTGATATAAATCTTTTGGAACCAAATTGATAACATCCATCTTCCAAATGTAGGGTCATCCCTTTCAAAATGTCAATTCCAATAATGTATTCGGGAATGGGCACAATCAGGACAGTGTATTCTCTCTTTGGAAGTGCCCCTATTTTCATGGGAACCACTATCTGCACTGCCGGGGTTTCTTTTCCGCCCAATCCCGTAATGGTAAAGTACTGTCCCCTGAATTTTCTTGGATTGCCATGAATCAAAGTGGCCTCCGCTCCGGTGTCAACGAGGGCTCGAACTTTTTGAACATTTCCACGTTTCCAATAAATTTCTACTTTGACCTGAGGTCTGTTATCTTTGCGAGCCCATCCCTGCACCGGAGTTTGGCCTGTTTCCTAATCTATTTTCACTCTGCGCACATCCGAGTCTGCCCAAGTCAAATCTGGATACAGTTTGCGGTAATTCTCAGGGAACTCCTCCTCCCTGTCTCTGCTTCGCAACCTCTCTGAGCTTACCAGCTCCCTCTCCCACTCTCTTCCTCGAGTTTTCCCAGAACCTGTCAGTTCCCGGTCTCTCTCCCTGCTCCGGGTTCCCTCTGCGCTTCGGTGCTCTTCCTCCCAATTTCCGTCCTCTGGGGATCTCTCTCTACTGTGGGGTTTTCTCCCTCTCTCTCCCTTTTCACCCTCACGCTCCTCCCCTCCTGGCTTTCTCTGGTTCACCACTTTGTTATCCTTCTTGTTCCCTTTCCTGCTCCCCTCCTTTTTATCCAAACCGCGTTTGCGGTACATTTCCCACATGTCCTTGGTGCTTATCCCATCAATTTCATTCCTGGTCACCCCATCTCGCAGCAAGGCCTGAAACATGTCTCGCCTTGTCACCCTGTTGTTATCAGTACGATTCTCAGACCGTGAATTCCTCTCTGGCTTAGCCCATTCTCCTAAATCACTTAACTCACGCACCGCTTCTACCACCTGAGACAATGGGTTACCCGTCTGATTAATTAACAAAGTCATGATGACATGCTTATATGCAGGAGGAGCGGCCCTAATCAGCCGGTTTCGCACAGACACACTTAAAATTCCATTAATCAAATCATGGGCATTACCCATAAAGATAGCTGTTTTCATCCCTTCTTCCTTCAATCTCTGTACTGCATCTCTCAAAGTATACCAAGGTTTATCATTAGGCGGCCAGTCTGACTCTGTCGGATACTTCTGAGCACACCCTTGCGCAGCTAGCTCTAACAAATTGGTCATGGGACCATTCCCTGGATAGGTTCTAAACTCATTTTGAATAACCGGGTCTGTACTTAACATACAAAGCCTCGGGGCGTCGCCGTGATCCAATTGGACCCCCTGGCCCCCCATATCGTGCACCCGCACCAACCACGGAAGCAATGTTTCCCCAGACCTCTGTCGAAATCTGTCTATCACATCACTTAGTTCTTGCTGTGTATAATCCTCCAGGGCATCCAACATCACCCCTCCAGGATTAGCTGGGCTATGCTGTAACTTTCGCCGATATATGGGCTGCCCACGGACAACATTCCTGCGCTCTGTCTTCTCCTGTCTAACATCTTGGCAGTCATCGCCCCCGGACCCATCTGAAAAATCAGATGTATCCCAGATGTTTCCATCCCAAAATTCAGGGTCAAAGGCTAATCCTGCCTGAGAGATAGCTAAATGCACCTTCTTTTTATTAACTTTCCCTCTTCGTTTCTTGTGTTTATATTTGGCTACGCTAACGGCCGTTCTCTCTGCAACCAGTTGGTACATTTCCAACTTATCACTTAATAATTTATTTTGACAAGCTAGCATGGTAGAGGAATTTCGGGCTTCTACTAACTCCTTCCCCAGCTGCTCGTGGTCTTTTTGTAACTGTAAACATTTTTCATACAACTTTCGGTACGCAGAAAGCAAGATCCAGCCTCGCCTCCCCAACGCACAAATCTCCCTTCCCTTGTCAATTGAAACTTTCTGTAAACATATAAGAAGATCTTCAGGTTCTACATTCAACATACACGCATTCCAATTTTCACACAAACCAGCACAACGTGACCATTCCTGAGCTAAAAGTTTATACGGGGCAGTTTCCCACCCCGGTATTTCTATGTCTGGATTTGCTACATGAGAACCTGCTTTTGAGCTCGCTTTGATCTTATTAAGCATTTTCCCTTTTTTTTTTTTTTTTCGAATCCTGCCGACTACGCCAATTTGTGCTGCTTTACTCTTCAGAATATCAAAACTATGCACTTCAGGATATTTTAAGGCACAATGTAAAGCAATCACTCTCAAACACCTTCGTAAGTAGAATAATCAAGTTTATTTAAGGGGCAAGTTCTCAGCTAGCAAAACTAAACCACACTAATATATATATATATATATATACATCAGGAGAATAACATGAGAATAATGATAAAGATATAAGCACTCTGTGAATAATTGCAAGAGTAAGTGCATATAATACAAGCACACACAATATGCCTCAATGCTCAATAGCATGAAAATGACTGCAAGAATAAGTGCATGTTACGCGCGCACACACAATATACTTCAATGCTCAATAGCATGAAAATGACTGCAAGAATAAGTACACATTACGCGTGCACACACAATACACTTAATAAATTGAAAAGCTTCACCGAAAAGAGCGTCTGCATCCCTCCGCCGTACACAAAGCTGGGGAACCCAAATCAGCTAGCACAGGGAGCCTCTGTTCGGGACAATCAGTCCTCCTGGCGTTGCGTCCAACCCAGAAGAGAGTTCCTAAACCAGCCCATCCAGGCCCCCAACTTTTATAGTATTTACTAACGCCCAGGAGTCTTTTCTAGAAAAAGACCCTCTCCTTTACAAATTGTGCAATCGGCGGTACCTTGTTCACCCTTCGAGACGTCTCCTCAGAACGGGCCAAGTTCCCAGGAGAGGACTCCAAGGTGAAGCTTGCATTCCTCCTTGTGTACAGGCAGCTTGCATTCCTCCTTGTGTACAGGCGCATCCCCCTGTTGTTCTAACTGATAGCTCGTGGAATGTAAATAGCGCCCTTCGTACCAGGCAGATGGAGCGAAGTTGAGCAGAAAAACACCCCACCCTTCAGCTTGCCGAAGCTTGTGGAAAAACACAGAACAGTGCCTTACGCACCGAACCAGACTCGACAAAATGGAGTCGTGAACCAAAATGGAAGCGAAGGCCAATGAAAGCAGAGGCCAATGGTCCACACTCTGCACCACTGTTTACCTTGCACGTAGTGCTGCCACATGCACGTAGTGCATGTAGCAATACAGACAGGAATCCCCCCTCAAGTGCAGGTGCTATCAGTGCTCCATTTCCTTGCAAGTGGGTCTTTTCAAACAACTGTGGCCATGGCATCAGGGATGTCCCAGCCTATGTTTTCCAACGTGTTGTCCAGAGTGTTGTCTGCCCTGCTGAAACACATGTGGAGCTACATCGTTTTCCCTCAGGTGGAGGATTTGCCTACAGTGAAAGGTGACTTCTATGCCCTTGGACATATCCCCAACATCATAGGTGCCATTGATGGGGCCCATGTGGCTTTGGTCCCCCCCACAGGAGTGAACAGGTGTACAGAAACCGGAAGAGTTATCATTCCAGATGGATGTACAGATGATATGGTTGGCAGACCAGTACATCTCCCATGTGAAAGCTATGTTCCCTGGCTCAGTGCATGACGCCTACATCCTGCGGAATAGCAGCATCCCTTATGTGATGGGTCAACTCCAGAGGCACCGTGTGTGGCTATTAGGTGAGCCCCTGGAAGCAAGACAGTGGGAATTGTTGTCTGGGGTTATCCCTACAGTTTTGTGTGTGTCTAACAGTTGTCCCTCGCCATTTGCAGGTGACTCTGGGTACCCCAACCTGTCATGGCTACTGACCCCAGTGAGGAATCCCAGGACCAGGGCAGAGGAACGCTACAATGAGGCCCATGGGCGAACTAGGAGGGTGATCGAGCGGACCTTCGGCCTCCTGAAGGCCAGGTTCAGGTGTCTGCATATGACAGGTGGATCCCTATTCTACTCACTAAAGAAGGCGTGCCAGATCATCGTTGCCTGCTGTGTGCTTCACAACTTGGCTTTGCGACGACAGGTGCCTTTTCTGCAGGAGGATGGTCCAGATGGCGGTGTTGTGGCAGGTGTGGAGCCTATGGACAGTGATGAGGATGAAGCAGAGGAAGAAGACATGCAGAACAGGGACTCAGTGATCCAGCAATATTTCCAGTGAAACACAGGTGAGAATACATTCCTGCCTACTACATGTACTTTTACACTACTACCTCTATCTGTCTGTCGTTTTCACCCAGTGTATGGTGACTGAGTTGTCACTTTCCCTTACGGTTTCACAGGTGTGGGTCCCAACGTGTGTCATCTGCTTAGATTCCTCATGGACTAGAGCTGTGTGACATGGGTATGTTGACATTACTATTTCAAGAACATTTTGTCACTGTAATTGCAAATACACTATTTCGAAATCACAGACAGACTCCAGATCATTTGGTGCTTTAGGTGTGTTTATTTAAATACAAAATATTGGAGGGGGAAGTTAAATGGTGAGGGGTGATGGCGGAGGAGTGTCCATGGCAGAGTCCAGTCTTTTAGTCTCACAGGTGCATTGCCCATATGGGCATAGGAAGTGGAGCTGGGGCAGTTTAAATATGGACAGGGTGACAAAGTGGGACAGTGGGATGACAATCAGGGTGGTCTCATTTCTTGGCGGGGGTCTTGGCATCGTGCTGTGTCTTGTTCCTGGATCTCAGGGACTGTTTGCGGGGTGGTTCTCCGTCTGCAGGGGGTGGGGTGCTGGTGTGGTGGTCCTGTGGGGGTGCCTCCTGTCCACTAGCGCCAGCGAAGGTGTTGGGCAGTTCATCGTCCATGCTAGTGTCAGGGTCCCCTTGTAGTGCCACAGTGTCCCTCCTGGTGTTGAGTACTTCCTTCAGCACCCCTACGATGGTGCCCAGGGTGGAGCTGATGGTTCTGAGTTCCTCCCTGAAGCCCAAATACTGTTCCTCCTGCATCCGCTGGGTCTCCTGAAACTTGGCCAGTACCGTTGCCATCGTCTCCTGGGAGTGGTGGTAGGCTCCCATGATGGAGGAGAGGTTCTCGTGGAGAGTGGGTTCCCTTGGCCTGTCAACCCCCTGTTGCACAGCAGCCCTCCCAGTTCCCCTGTGTTCCTGTGCCTCCGTCCCCTGGACCGTGTGCCCACTGCCACTGCCCCCAGGTCCCTGTTGTTGTTGGGGTGGTGGGTTATCCTGGGTTCCCTCTAGTGGTGGACACACAGCTGATTGGCGTGTCCTGGGGACGGAGGTATGGGCCCGCTGGGTGGGTGCTGTGCTGGTGTTTCCAGAGGGGGAAGGTCTGTGGTGGCCTGTGCCTGTGTGAGGGGAACCGACTGTCCCGAGGCCCCCGATGGTCCGGGCTGGTCATCTAGATCCAGTTCGGCAGAGGTGCTGTCATCACAGTGGGCCTCTTCTGTGGGTGGAGTGGACATGTCTGGACCCTCCTGTCTGGTGACGTTGGGTAGTGGTTCTGCAGGGGTGGAAAGGCATGATTATTACATCTGTGTGTGGCATGGTGTGCAATGGGTGGGTGCATGATTATTACATCTGTGTGTGGCATGGTGTGCAATGGGTGGGTGACCGTGTACCCAAGTGATGGCATTCCTGTGTGTGAGCTTGTGTGATGATGGTTTAGGGGGGTGTATGGGTATGTGCAGTGGGCATGCTTTAGTGATGGGTGTCCATGCGTTGTTGTTGCATGCAGGGCTTGGTGTTGGGATGTGTGGTTTGTGATATTGGTACATTTGTGAGGAGTTGGAGTGATAGGGGTGAGGGCGAGGGTGGGGGTATGTGATGGCATGCAGGTAGGGTGGGGGATGTAAAAGTTAATATTTGACTTACCAGAGTCCATTCTTCCACCGACTCCTGCGAAGCCCCAGGATGCAGAATCGCCAAGACCTGCTCCTCCCATGTTGTTAGTTGTGGGTGGGGAGGTGGGGGTCCGCCGCCAGTCCACTGAACCGCCTGGTGATGTCTTGAGACCACGGAACGCACTTTCCCCCGTAGGTCGTTCCACCTTTTCCTGATGTACTCCCGATTTCTTGGGTGTTGTCCCACTGCGTTGACCCTGTCGACTATTCTTCGCCATAGCTCCATCTTCCTTGCAATTGAGGTGTGCTGCACCTGTGCTCCAAATAGCTGTGGCTCTACCCGGACGATTTCCTCCACCATGACCCTGAGCTCCTCCTCCGAGAACCTGGGCTGTCTTTGCCGTGCAGTGGGGTGGTGTAGGTGATGTGTGGGGTGGTGTGTGTGTGGTGATAAGTGTGGTGATATGTAGTGGTGTGTTGTGTGAGGTGTGTGGAAGTTGTGTGGGTGATGGTGTTGTGTGCCTGTGGATGCTAGTTTGTTGATGGTGGTGTCTCTTTCTGGCCTTCGGTCGTGAATTGTGGTCATAGGGGTTTGTGGGTGATGTGGGTGTGTGTTTTATATTGTATTGGGTGTGTGGGAGTGGTGTGTGTATGTGTATCAGGTGTGTGTATTTCAAATTGTCAAATGTGGCTGTGTTTTGTAAGAGTGTGTGTATCTTGAGTGCGGCGGTGTGTACCGCCAATGGAACACCGTGGTTGAAAGACCGCCGTGTGGATTTGTGTGTCGTGATATTGTGGGCGTATTTCTGTTGGCCTGACAGTGTCGGTTTTGTTTTTGCCAGTTTATCACTGACCTTTGGTGTGGCGGACTTGTGTGGGTGTCTGAATTTTGTCGGATTCCGAGATGTGTTCATAGTAGCTGTGTTGGCGGTCTTCTGCACGGCGGTAAGTGGCTTTTACTGCCAATGTTGTAATGACCCCCTTAGTCTCTTTTTTTAGAGATTTTCTTCACCGGGATGAACTTGCAAGTCAGGCCGGGTCGCGGTTGAGGCAAGCTTGCTAGAGTTGCCGCAGCGGGTCTGTCCCTCTATGGAGCTTTTTTTCAAAAGTTCTCCAAACTTCTGGATCTTCTTCCAGATGTTCCTTTAAGGTTCTGAGATGGGGAAATGGGGTCTTTGGTTGGCAGTCAGGTTATCCCCTGTCCAAACAAGGACCCTCACTCTAGTCAGGGTAAGTCACACACAATCCAAATTATCCTGTGCCCACCCTCTGGTAGCTTGGCACTGAGCAGTCAGGCTTAACCTAGAAGGCAATGTGTAAAGTATTTGTGCAATAAATTATACAAGAACACCATATAGCACCACAAAAAATACACCACATAGTGTTTAGAAAAATATATAATATTCATCTGGATATTTGCAGGTCAAAACGATAAAAGATGCAATAGGCAAATGTAAAGATATCACTGGAAAGTGATATAAAGGGGGTCATTCCGACCTCGGTTTTGCAGACCGCCGAGGCCGGGGGATGCCTCCATATTCCGACATTTCCGCTGGGCCAGCGGAAATGGCACATCAACATTGCCGCCGGCTCGTAATAGAGCAGCAGCAATGTTGATGTGCAGCAGGTGCAGTAGCACCCGTCGCGCATTTCACTGCCCGAAATTCGGGCAGTGAAATGCGCGACGGGGCTACGCCTGGTGGCCCCTGCACTGCCCATGCCAAGTGCATGGGCAGTGCAGGGGCCCCCAGGGGCCCCGTGCGTCCCCTTACCGCCAGCCTTTCCATGGCGGTGTCTACCGCCACGGACAGGCTAGCGGTCGGGGACTCATAATCCCCAGGGCAGCGGTGCTTGCACCGCTGCCCTGGGGATTATGCCCGCCAGGCGGAAACCTGGCGGGAAAATGTAGGGGCCGGCGGTATGGCCGTGGCTTTTGCGCCACGGTCATACTTGCTGGCGGGACACCGCTAGCCTGTTGGCGGTGTGCCCGCCAGCAAACCGCCGGCCGCCAGGGTCGGAATGACCCCCAAAGTGTCTTAAGTCTTTTAAAAAGCAAACAAAATCTCTTTCAAGCACAAAGTACCTGGTTTGAGTGAAAAATCTCCGCAAAGGGCCACAGAGGAGGAGATGCGTGGAAAATGGTGTGTGCGTCGGTTTTCCCATTCACACATGGACTTGCGTCGTTATTTTCCATGCGGGAAAGACGTTGCGTCGATTTCTGGTGCGCGGACAGGTATCCTCTTCGGGTTGCGGTATTTTCACATGCCCCGGGCCTGTGTGTGGAATCCTGGGCTTGTTGACCAGCTCTGCGTTGTTCCGGTGGGCGATGCAGGGAAATTTCTCCCTCACGGCAGGCGCTGCGTCGATTTCCCCTCTGGAAGTCGGCGGCGTTGTACAGGTGGGCCGTGTGCCGACGTTACGGTCGCACTGCAGGCGCCGCGTTGATCTTTTCCTTGCGAAGTCGAGCAGCATGGTCCAGGTTCGGCGTGCAGTGAATTTTTCACAGCGGAACAAGTTGTGCATCAAATCTTTCACCGCACAAGGAGTCCAGTTGCAAGAGAGAAGTCTTTTTGGTCCTGAGACTTCAGGGAACAGGAGGCAAGCTCTATCCAAGCCCTTAGAAAGCACTTCTGCAGCAAAGCAAGAGAGCAGCAAGATAGCAGGGCAACAGCAAGGCAGCAGTCCTCTGTAGAAAGCAGTCAGGTGGGTCCTTTAGGCAGCCAGGCAGTTCTTCTTGTCAGGGTGCAGGTTCTGGTTCAGGTTTCTTCTTCAGGACGTGTCTGAGGTGGTAGGACAGAGGCCCTGTTTTATACCCAAATGTGCCTTTGACGTGAGGGAGACTTCAAAGAGTGGCTTAGAAGTGCACCAGATCCCCTTTCAGTTCAATCCTGTCTGCCAGGGTCCCAGTAGGGGGTGTGGCAGTCCTTTGTGTAAGAGCAGGCCCTCCACCCTCCCAGCCCAGGAAGACCCATTCAAAATGCAGATGTATGCAAGTGAGGCTGAGTACCCTGTGTTTGGGGTGTGTCTGAGTGAATGCACAAGGAGCTGTCAACTAAACCCAGCCAGACGTGGATTGTAAGGCACAGAAAGATTTAAGTGCAGAGAAATGCTCACTTTCTAAAAGTGGCATTTCTAAAATAGTAATGCTAAATCCAACTTCACCAGTCAGCAGGATTTTGTATTACCGTTCTGGTCATACTAAATATGACCTTCCTACTCCTTTCAGATCAGCAGCTACCACTTCAACAATGTATGAGGGCAGCCCCAATGCTAGCCTATGAAGGGAGCAGGCCTCACAGTAGTGTAAAAACAAATTTAGGAGTTTTACACTACCAGGACATGTACACTACATAGGTACCTGTCCTGCCATTTACCCACACAGCACCCTGCTCTAGGGGTTACCTAGGGCACACATTAGGAGTGACTTATATGTAGACAAAGGGGAGTTTTAGGCTTGGCAAGTACTTTTAAATGCCAAGTCGAAGTGCCAGTAAAACTGCACACACAGGCCTTGCAATGGCAGGCCTGAGACAAGGTAAAGGGGCAACTAAAGTGGGTGGCACAACCAGTGCTGCCGGCCCACTAGTAGCATTTAATCTAGAGGCCCTGGGCACATATAGTGCACTCTACTAGGGACTTATAAGTAAATCAAATAGTCCAATTTGGTGTGATCCAAGGTTACCATGTTTAAAGGGAGAGAGCATATGCACTTTAGCACTGGTTAGCAGTGGTAAAGTGCACAGACTCTAAAAACCAGCAAAAACAGTGGCCAAAAAGTGGAGGGAGGCAGGCAAAAAGTTAGGGGTGACCACCCTAAGGCTGTCAGTCTAACAGGGTCCACAGCTCACCCCAAGGTTCCAGAAGCTTTGAGGTGATCCTTGGGGGTGTGGACTACAACTCCCAGAATGCACCTGGTGCAAACTCCTTTTTGGCCACTGGACAGTGGTCAGCTGGTTGGTTTCTTCAGGAGTTGTTGCAGGGGACTCTGGTTAGCAATTGTTCATCTGAAGCAAACAGGGAGTCCCTCCTTGAACCAGTTGAAGCCAAGCAAAGTCCTTCTTATGGTAAAGCCCAAGTGTGCAGCTGGTGCAGTCCTTCAGAGTCCAGGGTGCAGGTGCAGGCCAGGGGTCCAGCAGGGCAGTCCTTCTTCTTCTGTAGTTCTTCCTGGTAGGGATCTGGTAGGGAACTGAGGTGTGGGTGCAGGTCTGCCAGTTTTATCCTTGCTCCTGGGTGAAAAACAAGGGGGTCCTGGTTCTCCAATCAGGTGCAGGGTCCTTCCCCCTGTGATGACCACTTCCTGGGAAGTGTGGCAAAAATCAATCCCAGGAGGCAACATTCCTCAAAAATCCATCATGGCTGAAAGTGATTTTTGGAGGTTACATCTGGCTGAGCCCACCCACTAACTGGTGTGGCTAAAAATCCTAAACACACCCCTCTCCTGCCCTCTCCTAATCTAATCAAGAGGGCACCTAGCTGTCTGGGTTTGCAGGATGTGGGGCTGTTGCTGGGTTGCTCCAAGTGTCCTTCTCTGCCTTTGAAGACCAGTTTGGGAGCCCTCCCCCTTCCTGCCTCACCATCTACTGAGGGGAGATCTCCTCCCAGAGGCACATCTCTTTGTGTAAAGCCAGGCCACTTCACACCTCATCAAGGCTGACCAATCAGAGCACAGCAGCAAAAACACTGCAGGGCTGAAGTTGGCAACTTTTCAGGTAAAGTTTAAAACTCTTTACCTGAACAAGTTATATTAAATCCAACAACTGGAAGTTGTGAGATGTATTATAACAATTAATTTGATACCAAACTCTTGGTATCTATTACTTAAGGGGACTTTTAAAATTAAACTAAAGCCTCCCCATTCTAGCCTATGGAGGCCATTCACTACAATGAGGGAAAAACTAATTTGGCTGTTTTACATCATCAGGGCTTATAAAACTATTTTTATAAGGTCCCTGCTTGAAGTAACATGGCACCCATCTCTAGGGGCACATAGGGCACACCTTAGGGGTGACTTATATGTAAAAATAAGGTAGTTTAAGACTTTGAAACTACTTTTAATTCCAAAGTTGAATTTGCATATAACTTTAATTTAAAAGCAGCCAGCAAGGCAGGCCTGCCTTTAAAATGACACTGGGCACCTCAGCAGCACTACCTATGCTGGGGTCCTCCCTAAACCTACATGCCCTACCATATACTAGGGACTTATAGGTAGGTTGACTTAGCCAATTAAAATTAGCCTAATTTGCATGCTGATTTTACACAGAGCACAGGCCCTGGGACTGGTTAGCAGTACCTAGGGCACCATCAGAGTCAGGAAAACACCAGAAAAAGTGGAAAATGGGGGCAAAAAGTTAGGGGGCCTCTGCAATCAGCCCTGTTTTCTCACACAGTGTGACTACTATGAGAAGTTACCTGGGGACTGAAGAACAGATAGATCCCAATTTATTTCACCAAGTAGTTGTGGTAGGCAACTCAGAGTGCCTGTGCAGAGTGATGCAGGTTCCCTTTGAATAGGAGGATCTCAGGTGCCTTGAGAATAGCTGTGAGTCCAACCATGTCTGTAGATTGTCTGCTTGTCAAAGACATGGAGGATTCCCCTTGGAAGGAGGGGGAACACAGGTCTCACTTGGAGATGTTGGGTCTGCCTGGGTGGGTGTGTGTGTGTCCACCCAGTCGATTGCAGCCCGTCAGGGTGATTAGGAGACCCTGGAGTTGAAAGAGTGGCCCAGGTGTCTTCCAGAAGGAGGAAGGGTAAGGGGCGTGGGAAACCCGCTCTAGAAGTTCCCACGGTCCAGTAGGAGGCTGAACCTGAGGGAATGGTGTCCCTAGTTGGCAGAGGTATACACCCTTGTCCAAATAGGGACCACAATCCTAGTCAGGGTTGAAGGAGGTTGGCCTGGTTTGTAGTGGGTATAAAAGGTACTTACACCTTATACCAGGTCCAGCTATCCTTCTTAGTGAAATGTAGTCATTGTCTAGCAGTAGCTGTAGCTGAGCAGCCAAGGCTGATCTAGGAGACATGCAAAGTTCTTGCATTGCCACTGTAGTCACACAGTACTCACACACATGAAAGAAAATACTCAGTGTTACAAAAATAAAGGTACTTTATTTTTAGTGACACAATACCACAAATATCTTAGAGACTATACTCCCTTAGGAAGTAAGTAATATGCACAGTATATACACAAGAAAACAGAAATAGCTGTAAAAGCAGTTGGAACACAGTGCAAATAGTGAAAATCACAATAGTTTGCAATGGGCCTAGGGGGAGCACAAACCATATACTAAAATAGTGGAATGCGAAAGTCAGTTTCCCACCCAGGTAAGTGTAGTGTGTAGAGGGGTGCTAGGAGTGTAAGAAAACACCAAAGGTAAGTAATAGAACCCACCCCAAAGCCCAGGAAAACAGGAGTGAGTCACAGTAAGTTTCCTGAAAAACACAAGAAGTTGTGATAGAAGATAATGCAAGAATCAAAAAAGACTGCAAGACACCAACAATGGATTCCTGGACCTGAAGACCTGTGGAAGAAGGGGATCAAGTCCAAGAAGCACTGAAGAGTCCCGGGAGAACAGGAGCCCCTGCTAACCCGGATGAAGGTGCAAAAGAAGAAACAGCGGTGAGAAGATAAAGTCAGTTATGTACCCAAGAAGACAGATGCGGGTTCCTGGTTGGTGGAGAAGATGTCCCACGCCGGATGGATGATTGCAGTCTGGTTTGCATTGCTGGATTCCGCCAACAAGCCTTGGCACACGCAAAGCTCGCGGTTAGCGGAAAATGGCGCTGCCTGGGACCAGGAGGGACCTGGTGGCCTCTACCCAGGAGGGGGAGACAGAGGGGGCTCTCAGCAACTTAGAGAGTGCTCAGAAGACTAGGCAGCACACACAGGAGTCCCACAGCATGGGGACAAAGAACATGCAAATGGAGGCCCACGCAGCACAACACAAAGGGATCCCACACCCCCGGAGAACCATTCAGGAAGATGTGCGTCTCAGGATGGAGTGCTGGGGGCCTAAGCTGTGCTGTGCATGAAGAACTTGGAAGGTCGCACACAAGCCTTGGCAACTGCAAGTCACGCAGTGCACAGTGGTACTGTCTTGTGTGGGGAGGCAAGCCCTTACTTCCACCAAAGTTGGACAGCTAGACCTTGGGACTCTCTGGGTCACTTTAGTCCACCACCTGTGCTGCTGGATCCACACTCGTCATCTGCAGAGGGGATCCACGCCACTGGTCGTCGCTGCAGAGAGGTGCCTGCTGAAGCAGGGAAGTGACTCTGTCACTCCACAGGAGATTCCTTCAGTTCTTCGGGTGCAGGCTGAAGACAGGCAGGCCTCGGAGGATGCATGACCTGGAAACAGTTGCAGTGGCTGGCAGGAGCTGAAGGTACAATGTTGCACAAGTTGTCTTTGCTTCTTTGTTGCAGTTTGTAGAGTTCCTGGAGGGTTCAGCTCCGATTCCATCGGTGGAAGATGAAGTAAAGGATGCAGAGGATTCCTGTTGGAGTCTTGCAATCCGAATCATAAGAAACACCCAGGAGAGAGACCCTAAATATCCCTGAAAGGGGGGTTGGTCACCTAACCATGTAAGCACCTATCAGGGGAGGGCACTGACATCACCTGCTGGCATTGGCCACTCAGATGCTCCCATAGTGCCCCACCACCTTGGAATCCAAGATGGCAAAACCCAGGGACACTTTGGAGGAGCTCTGGGCACCACCTCTGGGATGCTGATGAACAGGGGAGTGGCCACTCCCCTTTCCTTTGTCCAGTTCCATACAAGAGCAGGGACTGCGGGTCCCTGAACCCGTGTAGCCTGGATTATGCAAGGAGGGAACCATCTGTGCACTTCAAAGCTTTTCCAGAGGCCCTGGGACACTACCCCTCCCATGCCTGTAACACCTATTTCCAAAGGGAGAGGGTGTAACACCCCTCCCCCAAAGGAAATCCTTTGTTCTGCCTTAAAGGGCTTGAGCTGCTCAATCAACAGGAGGGCAGAAACCTGTCTGTGAGGTGGAAGCAGCTGGGCTGCCTGGAAAACCTTAGAAGGCTGGTATGGCAGTACTGGGGGTCCACGGTGGAGCCCCCAGAGTGCATGGCATTGTACAACCAATCCTAGAATCAGTATTGGGGTACAATTCCCAGTTGTTAGATACCTTACATGGCCACATTCGGGGTTACCATTGTGAAGCTGGACTTAGGCATTGACCTATGTCCAGTGCGCACGTAAAATGGCGTCCCCGCACTCACAAAGTCTGGGGAAATGGTCCTGGATGATGTGGGGGCACCTCTGCTAGTGCAGGAGCGCCCTCACACACAGGTACTTTGCACCCAGCCTTTTGGGTTGGAAGACCTGACATATAGGTGACTTATAAGTGATCTGGTGCAGTGAAAGTGGCAGTTAAAGGGTGCATGCACCATTTCACATAGGCTGCAATGGCAGTCCTGTAGAAGCTTTTGCGTGGGCTCCCTATGGGTGGCAAAAGTAATGCTGGAGCCCATAGGGATCCCCTGGAATCCCAATGCCCTGCGTACCTAAGTACCATATACTAGGGCAGTGGTTCCCAAACTTTTTCGACTCATGGCTCCCTTGACCAATTGGCCATTGGCCGCGGCTCCCCATTATATTACATTTATTTGGCTGGCGGGAGGGGGGCTACAGTCTGCACTGTAATTCTCATTAATCAGCCTTCTAGCAGAGACATTGTATAATGATGGCTAATGCAGCGTCAGTTCACAGTGAAGGAAAAGATAATACATTAAATTGCCAAATGCAATCCTGGCAACTTGTTGTTTCTGTACACCATCAGACACTGAAAGAGGATACTTGTAAATTCCTACTGCATACATTCAGGAATAAAAATTATATCAATTTGTTGCAAGCCTGAGAATCTATGATAATTTGAAGGCCCGACTGTCTGTTACCAACACAGGAATGAGGAAAAACATGATAACGCCAGCATGTATCACTACTTCAAAAGAGGGTAAAATATCAGCAGTATTCCAGCAAAGCTGAGAGAATGCAACAGTGAAAACAAAACTGAGTCACCTTTAGTGTGTAGGTCACGGGTACCATTCTTCTGAAAATCTGCACTTTTTGTCTGGATGAGGTGGCTTACAAAAGTGGAAACACGGATTAGTAGAACTAAAGCTGTCCTTCAGCAATAAAAATGATGCAACTAGAGCTGCTGTTCCGAAGTCTGGAAATCTGTGCTCATACTGGCATCTGGTGGCTCTTACAGGAACTGCAGTTCATCAAAATGATCTGCATAGGTTCACTGCTGAACAATGTATGCAGCATTGATAGTTTTGAAGTGACCGTGGCGCCCCTGGCTGAGATTGGTGGTGCACTGAGGTGCCACGGCGCACAGTTTGGGAACCACTGTACTAGGGAGTTATAAGGGACATCAGCATGCCAATTTGGGATGAAATACGGGGTTACCAGTATGTAGTAACAAATTTGGGAACAGAGAGAGCATAAGCACTGGGGCCCTGGTTAGCAGGGTCCCAGTGACACAGTCAAGCATACTGACAAAAACAGTGAGACATAATGACAAGTAGGCCACAAACCATAAGCACTGGGGTCCTGGCTAGCAGGATCCCAGTGACACAGTCAAACACACTGACAAATAGGCCACAAATGGGAGTAAATATGCTAGAAAGAGGCTACTTTCTCACAAGGGTATGTCACACACAATCCAAATTATCCTGTACTCACCCTCTGATTGCTTGGCACTGAACAGTCAGGCTTAACTTAGAAGGAAATGTGTAAAGTAATAAACCATACAGTAACACAGTGAAAAACACCACAAAAATACACCACACAGGTCTTTTAAAATATAAGATATTTATGTGGTTAAATTAAGGTAAAAAACAATAAAGATTTAATGAGCACAAATCAAAATATCACTTTTTGCAAGATTAAAGTCTTAGAAATCAACAATGGTCTCTAGGTTTCACAAAGTACCTGGTTTGTGTCAAAAATGACACGCACGGAGACCGCAGAGGAGATGCAAGGTAAAATAAGGTGTGTGTCAGATTTTCCTGGTGTGACACAGACGTTGCATTGTTTCTTTCCACGCTGCAAGGGCTTTGCGTCATTTCTTGGCATGCAGTCTTGAGTCCTCACTGCGTTGCAGGTTCTTTTTGATTTTCAGGGGTGATGCAGGGCAATCCTGGGCACGCTGGAAGAAGTCACAGGCATTGCGTTGATCTGGTGTGGCGGTGCGTAAACCTTTCTGTTGCACGGCAGACACTGCGTCGTTCCGGTTCGGCTGTGCATCGATCCAGTAGAGCTGGGCGGTGAATTTTCTATCGCAAGGCAGGTGGTGTGTCTAATCTTCACTCAAGAAGTCGGGCTGCGTCGTTGCGGTTCGGCTGTGCGGCGATTTCTTGGTCGCAAAATGGCTGTGCAGTATTTTTGCAGGCTGTGCATTGATTTTTAGCCTACAAGGTTTTTCCTCAAGAGGTGAAGTCTTTTCAGCCCTGACACTTTAGGAAACAGGAGGCAAGCTCAATTCGAGCACTTGGAGAGCACTTCTCAGCAAAGTTAGAGGGCAGCAGGGCAGCAGCGCAACAGCAGGGCAGCAGTCCTTCACAGCAAAGCAGTCCAGGCAGTTCCTCTTTACAGGATGCAGGTACACGTCCAGAAGTGTCTGAGTTGGTACCGTCAGGGTGCCTTTGAAGTGGGGGAGACTTCAAATAGTGGTTTTGAAGTTCACTAGGTCCCCTTTCTGTACAGATCTGTCTGCCAGGGTCCCAATAGGGGGTATGGCAGTCAATTGTATGAGGGAAGGCCACTAGCCTTTAAAATGTAAGTGTCAGGCACCTCCACCCTTCCAGCCCAGGAAGACACATTCAGTTTGCAGATGAGTGCTGGTGTGACTGAGTATCTTGTGTTTGTGGTTGTCTGGGTGATATGTACAAGGGAGCTGTCAATCAGCCCAGCCAGACGTGAACTGGAGACATGCTGTAAGGCACAGATGGTTTCTACGTGCACAAAAATGCTCACTTTGTAAAAGTGGCATTTCTAGAACAGTAAAATTAAATCCAACCTCACCAATAAGCAGGATTTTCTATTACCAAATTCTGCCCATACTAAATATGACCTGTTTACCTCTTTCTGATCAGAATCAACCACTCAAACAGTGTAGGAGGGTAGCGGTAATGCTAGCCTATGAAAAGAGCATGACTCACAGTAGTGGAAAATGAATTGAGGAGTTTTCCACTACCAGCACATATAAAACTTGCAGGTACATGTCCTGCCTTTTACCCATATAGTACCCTGCCCCATGTGTTACCTAGGGCCTACCTTAGGGGTTACATATATGTAGAAAAAGGGGAGTTTAAGGCTTGGCAAGTACTTATAAATGCCAAGTCGAAGTGGCAGTGAAACTGCACACACAGGCCTTGCAATGGCGACCTGAGACATGGTTAAGGGGTTACTTAGGAGGGAGGCACAATCAGTGCTGCAGGCCCACTAGAAGCATTTAATTTTCAGGCCCTGGGCACATGTAGGCCCATATTTATACTTTTTTGAGCCTCATTTGCATAATTCTTTGACGCAAGAGCAGCGCAAACATACAAAATATAATTGTATTTTGTATGTTTGCGCCGCTTTTGCACCAAAAAATGACGCAAATGCGGCACCAAAAAAGTAGAAATATGGGCCGTAGTGCACTGTACTAGGAACTTACAAGTAGATCAAATATGCCAATTGGGAATGAACCAATGTTACCATGATTAAGGTAAGAGCATATGCACTTTAGCACTGGTTAGCAGTGGTAAAGTGCACAGAGTCCTAAAAGTGTCAGAAAAGTGGAGGGAGGCAGGCAAAACGTTGGTGGACGACCACCCTCAGGCTGTCAGGTGTAACACTCGGGAGCCTACAGGGGAACAAGTGGCTGAACTGGGGGAGGTTCCTAAGCTGACTCAATGGCAGCAAAAAGGGGGACTTACCAGGGAGGCATTCTGTGAGCACAGAAGACATGCCCTACTCTGGAGGGTTTGCCGCAGCAAGCTGCAGACCAGGCGTTTGGCAAGGAACCTGGATCACACTTGATCTACTGGGAGGACGGCCTCCTATATAGTGAGCCTAAGTTTGCTGAGCCTGGTTCAGCCCGTGAGCTGGTGGTATCCCAGTGCCTCAGAGCCTTCCTACTGGGTGTGGATCATTATGTGCCTTTAGCTGGACATTTGAGGCAGGACAAGACCTTTGAACAGATTGTCACCCACTTTTACTGACCCCAAATGCGCACACACTCAGATGCACACTGTAGGTCTTGCAAAACTTGTCAGGCAAGTGGCAAGAATGGGGGGAAATGTAAGGCTCCCCTCCAACCTTTTCCTGTGGTCAGCACCCCCTTTGAAAGGGTGGGTATTGACATTGTGGGGCCTCTGGATCCCAAGCCAGCCATAGGCAACAGGTTCATCCTGGTCTTGGGGGACCATGCCACCCGGTACCCAGAAGCCATTTATTTGAGGTCAATCACCTCCCCTGTGGGGGGACGTGCTTTGATGGGGGTTTTTATCCGTACCAACTTCATATCAACCTATATGAAGTCTCTGTGGAAGGAGTCCATCTGTGACATATAAGTTCACAACTCCTTACCAACCCCAAAGTAACGGTCTGGTTGAGAGATTCAACTGCACCTTGAAAGGCATGACCATGGGCCTGTCAGAGCCCTTGAGGCGTAAGTGAGACGTCCTCTTACAATGCCTTCTGTTCACCTACAGGGAGGTGCCTCAAAAGGGTCTTGGATTTAGCCCTTTTGAGAAACTGTATGGCCACCCTATTAGGTAACCTTTGAGCCTGGTTAGGGAAGGCTTGGAGAAAGCCTCCAGTAAGCCCCCCCCCCGGATATTTTCAGTTACATGCAGGCTTTTATGAACCAGACAGCCCGCTTCAAGAAGCTCTCCCAAGATAACCTGGAAGCAAGCCAGGAAGATATGAAGTGCTGGTATGACCAGAATGCCACTCTGGCCAAAAAGTTTGGGTGAGGTCCCCAGTGGAGTGTAAGAGCGATGTCACCTATCTGGTGAACTTGCGGACTCACCAAAATCCTTTGAGGGACATACATGTGAACCGCCTCAAGCCTCATTTTGAGAAGACAGAGATGACAATGCTCCTAGCAACAGATGATGGGATGGAGGAAGAGAGTGAGCCTCTTCCTGACCTCCTGTCTGCTGAGGAAAAAGATGGTTTAGTGAAGGGTGTGAACCTCTCACCCTCACTGACCCCAGAGCAACAGAGGGACTGTCACCAAGTGTTGGGGCAAATTGCCTCTCTCTTTTCCTTGATCCCAGCGGCCATTCATCTGAGTACATATGATGTGGTCACCGGGGACAGTCCTCCTGTTAAACATAAGGTTTACAGAGTGACTGACAAGCCTATGGGCAACATAAAGGATGAGGTATCCAGAATGTTAGCCCTTGGAGTAATTGAGTTCTTCAGTAGCCCTTGGGCCAGCCCTGTGGCCTTGGTCCTAAAGGCTGCTGCTCCTGGTGCCACTCCAGAACTCAAGTTCTGTGTGGATTACCGGTGTAGGACAATGCCACTGTTGGCATGGTTACATCCTCACTTTTTGCCTAATGTTGATGCCAGCTTTGATTGGAAGTGTGCTGGGACCCTGCTAACCAGGCCCGAGCATCAGTGTTCTTTTCCAAAACTGTACCTTTGTTTACTCAATTGGCACAGCCCTGGCTCACAGTTAAGTCCCTTGTAAAAGATATCCCCGGTACCAAGGGCCCTGTGCCCAGGGAATGTCCCTAAGGGGTGCAGCATGTATTATGCCACCCTAAAGGACCCTTCACTCAGTGCATGCACACTGCCTGGCAGCTTGTGTGCGCTGGTGGGGAGAAAAGACAAAGTCGACAAGGCACTCCCCTCAGGGTGCCCTGTCCCTAAACCACTGCCTGGGCATAGATGAGTCACCCCTCTAGCAGGCCTTACAGCCCTACGGCAGGGTGCACTATACCACAGGTGACGGCGTAGTTGCATGAGCACTTTGCCCCTACAGTGTCTAAGTCAATTCTTAGACATTGAAATTGCAGAGTAGCCATACTGAGTATATGGTCTGGGAGTCTGTCATTACAAACTCCACAGCACCATAATGGCTACACTGAAATCTGGGAAGGTTGGTATCAAAGTTCTCAGCACAGTAAACCCACACTGATGCCAGTGAGGGATTTCCTGAAAGATGCACACAGAGGGCATCTTAGATGTCCCCCCTGTATGTTAGCCCAACTGCTGGTGTAAGGCTGACCAGCAGTGGCGGCCGGCAGCTTTAGGAGGGAGGGGGCGGGCGGGAAGCACACACACACACACACACACATACCACGCACATGCATGCACGCACGCACACACATCCGTTAACAACACTCATAACATTCAAACATGCACGTACACACCAAACATTCATTTTAAAAGTTCACACACACTCATTCTTTCACACACACACGCACATCCATTAACAACACTTATAACATTCAAACATGCACGCACGCACCAAACATTCATTTGAAAACATCACACACACACACTCATTCTTTCACACACGCACATCCATTAACACTCATAAAATTCAAACATGCTCGCATGCACCAAACATTCATTTTAAAACATTGCACGCACACACACACACTTATCTTCAGCCTCGAAGATCCCAGGAGGAATGGGACTGCTACCTTAGGTCAGCCAATGAGGGAAGGCAGCAGTCCCAGCTTCGTCACAGAGTTGGATGGGGTCAGTGAGACTGCTGACTCCACCTCACTGTGTGACGAATTGTCACTGATTTACACTCGCCCTGGGCGCTTCAGGGCTTAAACCTGAAGCACCCAGGGCAAAGTCAATCGGTGATGCTTTCCTCGTCACCCAGGGGAGGGCCTCGAGGCACCTTTGCTGAGCCGAGGAGGCCACGCCCATAGGAGCTGTGACCTCCCCAGCCCAGCAAAGTTCAGCTCAGGCAGTGAGGAGTCAGCGCAAATCGCACATGTCTGTTCCTGGCTGCCTGACCTGAACATGAAGAGTGTCTGTCAGGCTGACCTTTGTTCAGCCTGACAGACACTCCTCATTAGGGGCAAAAGGTGGGGGGACGTGGCCCGCTGCCCTAAAGGACGGGCCACGCCTGCTGATCGGTCTGTGCCAGCCTGCCACTTTCAGACGAATTTCTGACCACATAGGGTGAGTGCCTTTGTGCACTGTGTGGCCAGAAACAAAGTCTGTCCTGGGTGGAGGTGCTTCACACCTCCCCCTGAAGGGACTGTAACGCCTAGCTGTGAGCCTCAAAGGCTCAGCCCTCCTGTTACAGTGCCCCAAGGGTACTCCAGCCAGTGGAGATGCCCGCCCCCCAGACGAGCCCCCACTTTTGGCGGCAAGTCCAGAAGGACATTGAGAAATCAAGGAGTCACCTCCTTAGCCAAGACCACCCCGAAGGTGGCCGGAGGTGAAGTGAACCCCTCCTTGAGAAATCCTCCATCTTGCTTTGGAGGGTTAGGACCAATAGGGATAGGGATGTGCCCCCTCACCAAAGGGAGTGGACACAAGGAGGGTGTAGCCACCCTCAGGAACCGGTGCCAGTGGCTACTGGCCTCTAACCCTAACACACCCCTAAATTTAGTATTTAGGAGAAACACTGAACCCAGCATTTCAGATTCCTGGTGACCTCAAAAGAAGAAGGACTGCTGAGCTGATATCCCCGCAGAGAAGAGAAGCAGAAACCCAACTGACTCGGCCCCAGCCCTACCAGCCCATCTCCTGCTTCAGAAACTGCAAGAGAAGAAGTAGCGTGTTCTGCAGGACCAGCGACCCCTTAAAACAACCTGGGGACATGCACCTTAGATTTAAAAATTCTTGACCGGGGTCTACCGATGATCTATCGGCTCCGGTGAATAATGGAGACTGTTAGTCCCTTCTCACTCTCGATCGCAGATGTGGGAGTCCTTTTTCCCTTTCTGCGACCAAGAGACGCGCAAGAGACGCACGAGACCAACGGGAAAGATGGTTACTTCCGGGTCCTCGGCTTTTTAGGAAGCTCCGACGGCGTCTAGCGCACTCATGCGAGACGCCGTTTTCGGAGGGTAGGTCCCAAGTATTGGACCTGGATGACTTTTGTGAGTATTATAATGGCGATAACCTCGCCAATATTTACGAGTCTAGAATCGCGTACTTTGTGAATACCATAATGGGGATAACATTGCCGATATTTTACGAGTCTAGAAACGCGTGCTTTACCGTTCCTATGATTATTTTATATCACTCTGTGTTGAAATAACTTTGGACTTCCTGTAATAATGACGGCTATGACACAGGGATGATAAACCACAGGTTTAGGAAACACGAGTGTTGGGCACACATTTTTTGTCATCAGTTATACTGTGTGGCACAGTTGGATTTCACATTGACGCTCTACTAATCCTGTTTGGAGTGATGATTTTTTACTAATATGATTCATGTACACAACAGCATTGTTATTCTTGGCATTACTTTTACCTTATCAATGCAGCACACTTGGCACAAAACGCATGGAGTCATTCATTTGAGTTGTGAAAATGGAGTATATATTTATTTTGTGCCTTTTTGATAACTTATATCTACTATTAGGCTGTATTTTTTCCAAGTCCCCGAAACGTGCCTCTCAAGGAGCCCTTCCTGACTAAGGGGATGGTAAGCTCTACTCACATTACTGACTGCTCGATTTGCTTTATAAGATTAACACTTTGATATCTTGATGTTCACAATAAGAGATATTAATAGATGTATGATTATACCTCTCTTTTGGTTGTTCGTTTTTACTCTTTTCTGTCCCCTAGGGCGACCTGATAGTGACGTAGCCAGTTCCCTTGAATTGTAAGTGACCGGCACATATATCTAACTTTTTTATCATTAATTGGAGAAGTACTGACATAATATTCCTTGTTTGGTCCTGATGAAGCGTCATTGGATCCTGTTGGACCGCACGACGCGAAACATGTCGACCCTTTCCTGAGGGTACTGTTAAATTACAGACCCTGGTAGTGTGTTTGCTCTTTGAAAGTAATTGAGCATTAACACTCAGTCTATTACTTTCACTTTTTGATTTTAATCTTGGTCTTCATCCCAGTATATTGATTAAAAGGTATGAAATAATTTTGGGATGAATAACTAATTTTATTTTCACTCTCTCCGAGCGTTTGCTGGTGCCTAAATTATAGGTATTTTTGTCTGATGAGATATCATCAGAACAGGACGGCTGAGTGCCCCCCTTTTTACGGGAGCCCGTCAGGCGTTGCAGCGCCAGCCTGGCGAGGAGCAATTCCCAATGATGATGCTAGTCATCCATTGTGATGCTTGAGGGTTTTGCTTCTGACACCTCGGTTGCCCTAGGCTAGTTATACACCTTTGGAACAGTGTACCTTTTTGTATATCATATCAGTGGGAGACTGTACACTGGACCACATAATCTCCTGGTCCCTCCCCCCCTTCTCTTAGCTCTAAACCCCTAAAAAGCCTCCAGGGGACTGCCTGCATCACCAAGGACCAAGAAAATCCTGTTGACAGCGGATTTGTCCAATAACAAGAAGAAGAAACCATCTTTAAAGGGACTCCCTCCTCACTCCAGAAGCGTGAGTCCAAAACTCCTCTGCACCTGACGCCCCTGGCCCGTGTCCAGAGAAACCAATTAGCCAGAAAGGATCCCCAGGTATTTCTGACTACGTGTCCACCCTGGGCTGACCTCTCCAGACCCCCACGAAGGCGCCTGCAGAGGGAATCCCGAGGATCCCCCTGACCGTGAATGCCCGGGACGAAGATATCCATCGCTTGGAGGAGCACTGCACCCGATGCCCCCAGGCCCGAGAGAAACTGATCACCGGTGCAGCAACGACCTGCAGGCGGTCCTCACCCTTGCCCAGTTGGTGGCTCATCCAAGAAGCCCCCCTGTACCCTGGCTGCAGCACCTAACCGACCCCCGGGTCCCTCCATAGAGTTATATTGAGAACCCAATGCCCTGTTCACACACTGCACCCGGCCCCCCCTGTGCCGCTGAGGGTGTGGTTTTTGTGCCTACTTGGGGCCTCTCCAGTGCTCCTCCAAACCCTCCTGGTCTGCACTCTGACAACGTGGGTCCTACCTGCAAGCAGTCCAGAACCGGAGTACCCCCTGTCTCCATAGGTGCCCATATTATTTTGGCTCCTGTTTGACCTCTGCACCTAACCAGCCCCGTGTTGCTGGTTGTGGGTGTTTGGGGTTAACTTGAACCCCCAACGGTGGGCTACCTATGCCCCAGAGACTGAATCTGCAAGTCGATTACTCATCTCCAAAACTGTACTTTTTTTTCCTCCCCAAGGATCTTTTGAAAATTGTAGTGTCCACTTTTAAAAAGCATTTTGCTATTTTAAGAAAAACTGTGTGTATTGTCAATATAATTCAAAGTGTTGAACTTACCTATGCAAAGTACCTTTTATTTAATGTACTTACCTGCAAACTGAATCCTGTGGTTCTAGAAATATGTTAACAAAAGATATTTTTCTATATAAATTGGTCTGGAGTTGTCATTGAGTGTGTGTTTTCACTTATTGCTTGTGTGTGTACAACAAATGCTTAACACTACCCTCTGATAAGCCTAACTGCTTGACCACAAATAGAGCATTAGTCTTATCTGTTATTGCCTCTGTCAAGCCTCTTGGGGAACCCCTGGACTCTGTGCACACTATGGCCCTCATTATGACATTGGCGGTAAATGCCACCTACCACCACGCTGACGGCCGCCAACATACCGCCACGGTGGCGAATATCTGTTCGCCATATTATGACACACACACACACCAATCTGACAGAATACAGCCACATACACAAATCTGCAAACCCAAAGGTCAGTGCTAAAGTGATGTTACCAACACCCATACCGTTACGCCAACAAAACAACGGCTATCACATTATGACCCACGAAGCACCACAGCGGACATTCAATGTTGGTAAACCATTAGATGTACATACCGCAGCGCTCAGAATGGACATCCACATACAAAACAACATCACATTGGCCAATACGAAAAACACACACCTGATACTCATACACACACCACACCAACACACCCACAACATTATAAAACACACACCCACATTACCCACAACCCTTTACGAATACTAATTATTGCCACCAGGCTGACATCAAGGCCACTGTGACAACTAGACACACACCACTGACACCCATACATCCCTCACACACCCCACAACACACACTCCACCACATTACTCAACATACTCTCACCAACACACACCACACAACACCGATGGCACCACAAAGGCATCCCCGTTTCACAAATGAGGAGTTAAGGGTCATGGTGGAGGAAATTGTCAGGGCAGAGCCACAGCTCTTTGGATCACAGGTACAGCAGATCTCTATTGCCAGGAAGATGGAGCTATGACAGAGAATCGTGGACAGGGTGAACGCCATGGGACAGCATCCAAGAACAAGGGACGACATCAGGAAGAGGTGGAACGACCTACGGGGAAGGTACGTTCCATAGCAGCATGGCACCAGCTCACCATACAGAGGACTGGTGGTGGACCCCCACCTCCTCCCCCACAGCTCACAGCATGGGAAGAGCAAGTCTTGGCAATACTGCATCCTGAGGGACTAGCTGGAGTAGCCGGAGGACTGGACACTGATGAGCCAATATTTACTACTTATCACCCCCATACCTGCATGCCATCACACCCCCTCACCCACACTTCCATTACTTCACCCCATCCAAAACACTGCACCTACACATATGACTAACCCCAATGCCCAGCTCTGCATGCCATACCAATGCATAGACAGCCCTCCCAGCCCTGCATGGACACCCATCACTAAAGCATGCACAGCATAGCAGAACTAACAATCAAATCACCATACACATGTAAGGTGGCAGGGCAACACCAACGATAGAGAGGAAGCCAGGGATGTACAATATGTCACAGACATGAAGCATAATACATCACTTACATCCCTACATGCACCCCAGCCAATGTCAGTGGAGAAGAGGTGCCACGACTATACAGTCCCCCGACAGAAGATGCCCACAGGCATGACCGTAACTCTGGACTTCTTGATCTGGATGAACTTCCTGGCCCATCACTGGACCACTGGACAGCCGGTCACCCAGGCCCACTCACAGACCACCACAGAGCCTCCCCCTTCAGTATCCAACACCAAAGCACCCACCCAGCATAGCCACACCTCTGTTCCCAGGACACGTCAATCAGCAGTGTGACCACCTGTACAGGGACCCCAGGCCACACCTCATACCCAAGACAATCAGGGACCTGGGGTCAGTGGGTACACCATTCAGGGGACAGGGGCATAGGGCAACAGGGACACTGGGAGGACAGCTGTGCACCAGGGGGAGGACAGGACCAGGGAATCGACTCTCCAGGAAGCACTCTTCAAGATCCTGGGAGGCTACCAACATTCCCAAGTCACGCTGGGCCAGATCCTTGACAACGTGCAGCAGAACAGGTGGCTGCAGGAGGGACAGTATCACGGGATCAGAGAGGACCTGCAGGCCATTAACAACACCCTGATCTCCATAGCAGGGGTGCTGGCAGACATGGCCAACATCATGAGGGAAGCAACAGCACACCAGCGGGCCCCTACCACTAGCCAGTCCATTGCCCAGCCCTCCACCTCTGCTGACGCTAGTGGACAGGATGCCCCACCACAGGACCCAGAGGCCACCAGCACCCCTCCCCCTGCAGAAGGTGAACCACCCTGCAAACATTCCCTGTGACCCAGACAGAAGCCAGAGACACTTGCCAAGACCAAGACCAGCGCCAGGAAATGAGACTCTCCTGATTGTCCCCCTTGTGTCCCACCCTGTCACCTTGTCCACTTTGAACTGCCTTTGCTCCCCTTCCCATGGCCGCTTGAACACTGGACCTGTGCTACAAACAGACTGGAACAATACCCTGGACTTTCCTCTACCATCACCCCATTCCATTGCACTTTTTTGTCACTTATTTGCACTACAATAAACACCCTTGAATACAACTCAACAACTTGTATGTTGTGTTGAAATTGTGTTGTTATGTAAACAGTTACATCCATTTCAAATGAACTGTACATTATGAAAGAATAGAAATAATGACCTGTAGCTGGCTGTAGTAATCACATCAGTACACAGTTGTCATAGCACCAACATCTGTGAAATGACAAACCATAGGTGACAGTAAGTAGAGGCAAAAGGAAGGCAATGCCATCATGCCACAGCCACACAGTATACACCAATAGTCATAGAAATGTGAAGTTGCACTGTCTCACCTGTGTGTCATTGGAAGTACTGACGGATAACTGATGTTCTGTTGTCCTCATCCTCATCCCCAGCCTCTTCATCCTCTTCATCCTCACTGTCATCAAGGTCTACTGCTGCCACAGGGGCATCTACTGTCACCTCCTCCTGCAGAAGGGGTAATTGTCATCTGAAGGCCAGGTTGTGCAACATGCAGCATGCCACTACTATCTGGCAGACGTTCTCGGGTGAGGAGCACAGGGATACACCTGTCAGATGGAGGCACCTGAACCTGGCGGTCTCTCGATGATCCGTCTGGTTCGCCCATGTGCCTCATTATAACGTTTCTCTACCCCTGTCATGGCATCCCTCACAGGGGTCAGGAGCCACAATAGGTTTGGGTAGCCAGAGTCACCTGCAGGTAGTGAGGTACAACATTTAGCCACACACAATCCTATGGGGTCAGCAGCAGCTGCATACACTAACATACACTGTTTGGGGGCAAAGGCTCACCTATTAGCCACACCCTGTGCCTCTGAGGGTGGGCCATCAAATTTGGGATGCTGCTATTCCTCAAGACAAAAGCATCATGCACCAACCCAGGATACTTAGCATTGATGTGGGAGATGTACTGGTCCACCAGGCACACCATCTGCATATTCAGTGAGTGGAAACTCTGACGATTCCGGAACACCTGTTCATTTTGGGGGGGAGGGACAAACGCAATATGTGTCCTGTCAATCACACCAATAATATTGGGGATATGTCGCATTGCATAGAGTCCGGCCTTCACAGTGGCCAAATCTTCCACCTGGGGGAAAGCAATGTAGCTGCACATGTGCTTTATCAGGGCAGACAACACCCTTGACAGCAAGATTGAGAACACTGACATTCCTGCTGCTAAGCCCACTGTCACTTGGAAAGAAGCTGTCACCAGGAAATGGAGCACTGATAGCACTTGCACAAGAGTGGGGATCCCAGTTGGATGACGGATAGATCAGATCAGATCTGGCTCCAATTGGGTACACAGATCTGTGATTGTGCCCCTGTCCAGTCTATAGGTGAGGATAATGTGCCTGTCCTCCAGTGTAGCTAAGTCCACCAGAGGTCTGTACACGGGGGTATGTCTCCACCTGCTATCCATCTGCAGTGGTAGGTATCTAGGGGACACATGAGTGAGTATGCTGTCACAATTGGAACAACAAACGCACAACAGCAGTCCACACGGTTCACTTATGTATTGGGACAGTGTTTATGGCGAAGTATGCCGCTATGCCTGTTCCCCCCCTGAAATGGTGACCGCCTGTCCTGTATGTAGGGACAAGTGGAAGTGAGGTAATTCCGCCAATGTTGGGTGTCTTCGCCGAAGGCATTGTTGCACCACCATGCAATTCCTTATAGGATATCAAGGGGCTCTATGGAGTACAGTGGCCAACAGGGATCTACACCGGCGGTGACGGTGTACACCGCCGCTGGCGTGACCGCCATTTTGTATCTGATTCCTCACTTGTTTCCTGACCTTCAACAGGAGAAGACCTACACTGCGTGTGCTGCTGTGACCTGTCTATGGCAGGTGGAGCACCCACTGTCGGAAACGGTGGGAGAACCTGAGACGCTGTGCACAGAAGACCGCGGAGGCCCAGCTGGGGATGGCCTCCCAACAAGGAAGGGGTGCCTGGCGGACCCAGACCCCCCTGATGGCCTGGATGCTGGCAGTGGCCTACCCTCAGCTGGATGGGCGCTTGAGGGAATCACAGCAGCCACAAGGGTGTGAGTACAGTGGGTATCATGACATATTTTGGCTGGTGGGGTGGTGTCTGGGTGGTGGATGTGTGTTAGTGGGTGCCCCTAAGGCCAGGCCAGACATTGCAGCGTGGGTCATCTGAAAGGTAATGGGTGTACAGCAAATACAGGCAACCTAGCTTGTTAGCAGTCCTTTTCAGCCAGGGCATCGTGGGTCCTAGGAGTGCTGCAGTTGGCGGTGTGTGCTCCTCATCTTGCCTTAGTGACTAGCCATATCACTGGAAGTGCAATGCATAGTGCTTATGCCTGTTCCCTGTGTGTGATGGTGATGTGTATGACAATTGTGGTGTAGGTACAGTCATTGACCCAGTGTATAGTTTGTCTCTTTCCCCCCCACTTTCTTGTTTTGTCATCCGGTCCTTGTGTGCATTAGCATCATCTGGCAGAGGAGCAGGGGCACCGGTGACAGAGGGTGCTTCATTCCACAGGACCCAGGAGGCAGAGTCCACCGATGCCAAGGGAACCAGTGGGACAGAGGGCGAGGGGAGCACCACGGTGGAGACCGGAGGAGACAACACAGACTCTGATACCTCCTTCGATGGGAGCTCCCTGGTGGTGGCGGACACCTCAGTGACCACCCCAGCAGCAGGTACAGCCGCCACCCCCAGTACCAGCACCGCCCTCCCAGCAGCCCCTCAGTGAGTTGCCTGTACCCGCTCACCCAGGAGGGTAGGCATCTCCTTTGCCCCAGGCACCTCAGGCCCTGCCCCAGTGAGCCCTGCTGCCCTGAGTGATGAGGCTATTGACCTCCTGAGATCCATCTCTGTAGGGGAGTCAACCATTGTAAATGCCATCCAGGGGCTGGCATCCCAGATACAGCAATGCATGCATTCCTGGAGGGCATTCACACTGGATTGGCTGCCCAACAGAGATCGATTCAGGCTCTGGCCTCCTCTCTGATGGCAGCCATTGTCCATGTTTCTACTGTCCCCCCTCCAACTTTCACTTCCCAGTCCCATTCTCCTTAACCCCAACCCATCCCAGGCACAAATACAGACGAGCATGCACACAAGACCACACTTCTTCCCACAAGCACTCACGCAAACACCACACAGTTGCAGGCACGACAACATCCACTGCCTCCACTGTCTCCCCATTCTCCTCCTCCTCCACCTCCCTCCCACTCACGTCCACACTCACACCTGCATGCATTACATCAACATCCACTACGAGCATCACCACACCAAGCAGAACACACACCTCACTGGCAGACACCTCCAGAACAGCCACACATCCCCTCTGTCCTCTCCCATCCTGTCTGCCCCTCCTCCTAAAGGACACAAACTCAAGCACTTACACACCCAACAGCCATCCGCCTCACATCAGCATACAGCCCATGCACCTGCACCCAAATCCAGCAGACATACACCTCCTGCAACCACTCCCTCATCCTCCACTTCCATTACTCTTCCCTCCTCCCGCCCCAATGTCCCTAAAAAACATTTCCTTTCCCCACTTGACCTCTTCCCTCCTCCTCCCCCCCAGTCCTGCACGTATGAGCAGGGTACCAAGGACCAAGCCCAGCACCTCAGCCAAACAGTCCATGGGGACAGTGGTGGCACCACCTACTCGTGGTGGGAAGGATACCACACCTCCAGGCAAGAAGAGGAAGGAGCCTGCACCACCAGGCAAGAAGGGTAAGGAGCCTGAACCACCATGCAAAAAGGGGAGGGAGCCTGCACCACTAGGCAAGAAGAGGAAGGAGCCTGCACCTCCACCCAGGAAGGGGAGGAGCCCATCCACCCCTGCCAGTAAGGGTAAGGGATCCACGACTCATGTACTGGAGGAGACGAAGCCCTCTACTCCAGCGGAGGCCGTCAGGGTGACACCTCCACCACTACCAGCTGTCACAAACCCCCCACCAGCTGATGAATTGCAGCCATCAGCAAGTGCAGAGGCTGCCCAGGAGGCTCCTACATCCACCACCACACTGCAGCCATCAGCACTTGCAGAGGCTGCCCAGGAGGCTCCTCCATCCACCACCACACTGCAGTCATCAGCAGGTGCACAGGCTGCCCAGTAGGCTCCTACATCCACCACCACACTGCAGCCATCAGCAGGTGCAGAGGCTGCCCAGGAGGCTCCTACATCCACTACCACACTGCAGCTTTCACCCAAATCGGACGCCATGTAGGACACCCTCCAGGGGCTGCTGTGCAAGTTGCCCCCTCCAGAGCCAGTGGAAAAGTCACTCAATCCAGAGCCTGTGGCCTTTCACTCCCTAGGACAAAGCAATGGGCATGTTGCCCCCTCCAGAACCAGTGGGGAAGTCACCCACTCCATAAACGGTGGCCTTACACTCCCCAGGACAAAGCAATGGGCATGTTGCCCCCTTCAGAACCAGTGGGCAAGTCACCCACCTGATAGACTGTGGCCTTGCACTCCCCAGGACAAAGCAATGGGCATGTTGCATCCTCCAGAACCAGTGGTCAGGGCACCCACCTAAGAGACTGTGGCCTTGCACTCCCCAGGACAAAGCAATGGGCATGATTCCCCCTCCAGAACCAGTGGGCAAGTCACCCACCTGAGAGACTGTGGCCTTGCACTCCCCAGGACAAAGCAATGGGCATGTTGCCCCCGCCAGAGCCAGGGGGTAATTCACCCACCTGAGAGACTGTGGCCTTGCACTCCCCAAGACAGAGCAATGGGCATGTGGCCCCCTACAGAACCAGTGGGCAAGTCACCCACTCCAGAGACTGCGGCCTTGCACTCCCAGGCCAAACAATGGGCATGTTGCCCCCTCCAAAACCAGTGGGGACGTTCCTGTATTCGGCTGAGGTACCCCCCCATACCCATGAGGTGTCTTCCCAGTTGCAAAATGATGCCCCTGCAGAGTTCTCTCTGGCTGTGTCGGGAAACAGATTGGGCCGTGAACTGTGCCCTGTGGCCTTGTGTGCCCTCGTAACTTTGGACTGGGCTTTGACCCTTTATGAACAATTGTATATAATTGGTTCGTGTGAAGGATTTTATTATGGTAATACATTGTCGTTACTCCAGCATTATGGTCCATGTTTTTAATGCCGTCTGTCGTGAGCCATTGGTTGATGTGTGCAGCTGGTTGTGTGTATGGTGTGTGTGTGTCGGGTGTGTGTGGTGCATGTGTGTGTGTCACTATTGTTTTCCTCCCACCCTCCCTTGTGTGCTAGGCAGCAGTACTCACCGTCATCGTCTTCATCAGCATTGGTGTTCCAGGTGGAGCATAACGTAGAAGATCATCGGGAAGACTTGCAGTTCGGGTTCCAAGGCGGTGTGATTCTTCGCTGTGTCTCCAATGGTGAGTCCTTTCGCTTCAGAGCTCCGTTTCTGCCAGTCTATTGTTGGCGTTGGTACCGCCCCGGAACTGCTGGTGGTTTCCGGTGTCTTAATATGGTGGGCTGTACTTTGTCTAACGCCTGGCTGTTGGCAGCTACTGCCATGGTGACTGTTGTTTCCGCGGTGGCGGTTGGTATGGTACATTGGTCATAATTTTGTGGTAGTTACAGACAGCCTTTTGGCGGTATTACTGCCACTTTATCACTCACTGCAGGGTCGTAATGAGGGCCATAGTGTGCACAGAGTCCAGGGGTTCCCCAAGAGGCTTGACAGAGGCAATAATAGATAATACTAATGCTCTATTTGTGGTAGTGTGGTCGAGCAGTTAGGCTTATCAGAGGGTAGTGTTAAGCATTTGTTGTACACACACAAGCAATAAGTGAAAACACACAGGGGGTGATTCCGACTCTGGTGGGCGGCGGTTGCCATGCGGCCAAAATAGCACTGCCCCCATTCCAACATTCCCGCTGGGCCGGCGGGCACTAACCAAGTTAGCGGCCGCCGGCACAGCAGGAATGAGGGCCGCAACACAGGAGCCGGCTCCGAATGGAGCCGGCGGTGTTGCGGTGGTGCGACGGGTGCAATTGCACCCATCGCGCTTTTCACTGTCTGCTAAGCAGACAGTGAAAAGCTTCATGGGGCCCCCAGGGGCCCCAGGACACCCCTTACCCCCAGCCTCTTCCTGGCGGTGAAAACCGCCAGAAACAGGCTGGCGGTACGGGGGTCAGAATCCCCAGGGCAGCGCTGCCCTGGCGGTTTCTCCCAGCCGGGGCAAAACCCGCGGAGAACCGCCCACCGCCGGCCCCGGCTGGGCGACCGCGGCGGTAACTATTGAAGCACCGCCAGCCTGTTGGCGGTGCTTCCGTCATTCATGAACCTGGCGGTCCATGACCGCCAGGGTCAGAATGACCCTCACAATGACTTAACTCCAGACCTATAGGTTTTTACATAGAAAAATATATTTTGTTAATTTATTTCTAGAACCACAGGATTCAGTTTGCAGGTAAGTACATTAAATGAAAGGTAATTTGCATAGGTAAGTTCAACACTTCGAATTACATTGACAATACATGCAGTTTTTCTTAAAATGGCAAAAAGCTATTTTAAAAGTGGCCAATTTTCAACAGTTCCTGGGGGAGGAAAATAAAGTACAGTTTGGGAGGAGAGTAATCGACTTACAAATTCAGTCTCTAGGGCATAGGTAGCCCACTGTTGGGGGTTCAAGTTAACCCCAAACACCCAGCACCAGCAGCGCGGGCCGGTTAGGTGCAGAGGTCAAAGAGGAGCCAAAATAACATGGGAGCCCTTGGAGACAGGGGCTACTCCGGTTGCGATCTGCATTGTACGTAAGCACCCGTGTTGTCGGAGGGCAGACCAGGGGGGTTTGGAGGAGTACTGGAGGGGCCCCAAGTAGGCACAAAAACCACACCCTCAGCGGTACAGGGGCGGTCGAGTGCAGTGTGTGAACAGGGCGTTGGGTTCTCAATGGAACTCTATGGAGGGACCCAGGGGTCACTTAGGTGCTGCAGGCAGGGCACGGGGGCTTCTCAGGCAAGCCACCGACTGGGCAAGTGTGAGGGCCGCCTGCTGGTCATTGCTGCACCAGTGATCAGTTTCTCTTGGGCCTAAGGGCTGCGGTTGCAGTGCTGTTCCAGGTGACGGATATCTTCGTCCCCGGCAGTTGGGGTCCTCGGGATTCCCTCTGCAGGCGTCGTCGTGGGGGTCTGGAGAGGTCAGCCCAGGGTGGATACGTAGTCGGAATTGCCTCTATGGCTAGATGGTTTCTCTGGACACGGGCCAGGAGCGCCGGGTGCAGAGGAGTTTTGGACTCAAGCTTCTGGGGTGAGGAAGGAGTCCCCTTAAAGATATTTTCTTCTTCTTGTTGGACAAATCCGCTGTCCACAGGAGTTTCTTAGACCTCAGTGATGCAGACAGTCGCATGGAGGCTTTTCAGGGGTTTCTGGTCCTGCAGAACGTGTTGCTTCTTCTCTTGCAGCTTGCTGAAGAAGGGTGTCGGGCGGTAGGGCTGGGGCTGAGTCAGTTGGTGTCTCCTTTTCTTCTCTGCGGGGATATCAGCTCAGCAGTCCTTCTTCTTTTGAGGTCATCAGGAATCAGAAGAGCTGGGTGACCCCTGACCCGCTTTTAAGGTTGAGAGCTTGCTCCCCACGCACGCAGCTCCACCAGGTTATGCCTGTGTCTCTAACTCCGCCCACGCTGCTGTTGCGTGTTCGAGGCCCTCCACCACCCGCAAGCACTTGTCTGCACCTCATCCCTGGTGTCTAGTGGGCTGCTCTGGTAAGCGCTCGTAGACTTGTGCTTTCCTTCTCGGTACATTTTTACTGTGCCTTATTTTCTTTGATTGTGCCTTATTTACTTTTATTGTGCCTTAATTGCATTGTTTGCCTGTATTTTGTACCACTTTTGCCCCTTGTGTGCTCCCTGGCCTTGCGCTCTGTTTCTCCGCTCCCCCGAGCCATTTCAGCCTCTCTCCCTTCCCGCTGCTGTGTCCCTGTGGCCCCGCCCCTTCACACCCCCATTCGCCCGTCCCTCCTGCCTCCCAGCTGCTCCTCCCTCCCACCTCCCCTTCTTAATGGCGGCCGCTGTGCGGCTGCGCCACTGGCGTGCCAAAGGCAAGCCCGTCCGCGCCTGGACCACGCCCAGCGCCACTTCCCCTGGCCCGCAAGGCCCCCACACCTCTGCACGCCGGAATACTGCCAGTGACCTCCACGCCCTCAATCCAGGACGCCCCTCCACCTGCTTCCAGTCCTCCCCGAAGAACATCAAGGGACCCTTCTCCTGCCAAGCCTGCCACTTCACCTGTACCCTAAAGCACCACGACAGACTTGCCGGCAACAAACTCAGCTGCATCCTACTCAACACCCGCTCCATCCACAAACACGCAATTGAACTCTGGGACCTACTGACCTCAAACTCACCGGACATTGCCTTCCTCACCAAAACCTGGACAAACTCGGCCTCAAAACCCGACATAGCCGTAGCCATTCCTGAAGGCTACAAAATCACCAGAAGAGACCGCACCAACAAACCAGGAGGAGGAATCGCCATGGTCCACAAAAGCACCATCAAAATCTCGAGCAGCACCCATGACACCCTCAACCTCGCCGAGCACCTCCACTTAAACATCCACATCAATGCCAACACCACCCTCAAAGGAACTCTGATCTACAGACCCCCGGGCCCCCGTTCTCAATTCTGCGACGCCATCGCCGACATCGTCAGTGCCAATGCCCTCGACTCCACAGAATACATCCTCCTCGGCGATCTGAACTTCCACCTAGAAAACAACAACGACACCAACACCACCTACCTGCTGGACAACCTCAACAACCTCGGCCTCAAACAACTCGTCACTTCACCCACTCCGCAGGCCACACACTCGATAACGTCTTCTCAGCCAGAAGCCACGTCTCCTTCAGAAACACCACCGAACTCAGCTGGACAGACTAATGCTGCATCCACTTCTCCTACCAGAAACCAGTCACTCACCGCCACCACACACAACCCCCGACGCAACTGGAGCAAAATCTCAACGGATCGACTGATCTCCACCCTCGCCCAGGCCCCACCCCCTGGGACCCCAGACCCCGACATACCCGCCACCAACCTGCATCACTGGATAGAAGTCTTCACCAACACCCTTGCACCGCTCAAAAAAAAAAAAAACACCCTCCACAGAACCAAGGCCAGCTGGTTCACCCCAGACCTACAGGAATCCAAACGGCTATGTCACAGAATGGAAAAAACCTGGCACCTGGAACCTATCAATTCCAACCACATCGCTCTCAAGGATGCCATAAGCAAACATCACCAGATGATCCGCACCACCAAAAAGACCCATTTAAAAAACCACATTGACACTAACGCTCACAGCAGTAAAGAGCTCTTCGGCATCATCAAAGAGCTCTACCACCCCCAGGACCTGCGCCAACGAACCCCCGCCATCACAGGAGTTCTGCAACTCACTCGCAAACCACTTCTGTTGAAAGATAGAAGAAATCCACAACAGCTTCAACACCCAGACCCACCAAATGATTACAGACACCCACGAACCCAACGCCCCAAGCAACACCTACCTCCTCCACACCTGGACCCCGTCAACAAAGAAGACACCGCCAACACCATGGCCTCCATCCACTCCTGATCACAATCGGACCCCTGCCCACACCACATCTTCAATAAAGCAAGCAACATCATTGCTCCCCACCTCTGCAACACCATCAACAGCTCCTTTGAGTCAGCCATCTTCCCAGAAAGCTGGAAGCACGCCAAAGTCAACGCCCTGCTGAAGAAGCCTAAAGCAGACCCAGACGACCACAAGAACTACCAGCTGATCTCCCTCCTCCCCTTCCCAGCCAAGGTCATCGACAAAATCGTGAACGGCCAATTATCCCGGTTCCTGGAAGACAGCAAGGCGCTCGACACCTCCCAATCCGGATTCCGCAAAAATCACAGCACCGAGACCACACTCACTGCTGCCACAGACGACATCAGGACCATGCTCGACAAAGGAGAAACAGCATCACTCATCCTCCTGGACCTCTCCGCAGCCTTCGACACGGTATGTCATCACACTCTCCACACATGCCTCCACAACGCTGGAATTCGTGATAAGGGTCTCGACTGGATCTCGTCATTTCTCGCCGGCAGAACCCAGAGAGTCCGCCTTCCACTGTTCCTGTCAGAAGCCTCCAGGATCATCTGTGGCATCTCCCAAGGATCATCGCTCAGCCCCAATCTCTTCAACGTTTACATGGCCTCACTCGCCAACATCGCACGAACCCACCACATCAACATAGTTTCCTACGCAGACGACACCCAGCTGACCCTCTCCCTCACAAAAGACCCTACAACTGCAAAGAACAACCTCCACAACGGACTTCACGCCATCGCCCCCTGGATGGAATCAAGCCGCCTCAAGTGAAACACAGACAAGACAGAGATCCTCACCTTTGGTGCCAACCCCTCAGCATGGAACGACCCCTGGTGGCCCATCTCCCTAGGAACCACACCCTCGCCCACCACCCACGCACGCAACCTGGGATTCATCTTGGACTCCACACTCAGCATGACTCAGCAGGTCAACACCATTTCCTCTTCCTGCTACAACACTGTGGCGGGGTCTTTTTCCCGCGTCGAGGGAATATTGGAAGAAGGCGATAGAAGCAGCACTTAAGGGGGTAGTATGTTTATTTTCTTGCTCGTTTGGGATTTATAACACTGACTTGTCCGCCAAACTGTTATACTCCAAGTCCAAAAATAAAATAATTCCCTTTTCTTTTCAGGGCTCTTTGGTGTTCTTGGGACGGCCTGGTCCGGTTCGGAGGGAGAGGTCTTGTTCACCCGGTATTCATGGCCCAGGATTTCCCAAACAAAAGAAGGAAAAAGGAACAGGTAAGTGGGGTAAATTATTTATACACGGTTTAATAAGGGTTAGTAAGGAGTGAAAAGGGGGGGGGTTCTGTGAAGGTGGAGGAAAGTGGGGTTACTTTTCGTTTTAGTGCCTTCCTTTTGTTGTGTCCTCTTTGTGACCCTCTTACACTTTTATCCCCTGGTCTGGATACGGAGGGTGTGATTATTCTTTAATTATCGGTCTTCCTACTCAGATGAGCTCCCCTTCCTTACAGGATCTCAGCCCTCCCTCCTTAACCCCCTTAAACCCAGCCAACCACCCAGAACCCCAGCCCCAGTCCCGGTACGCTCGTACCTGGCTTGGCCACGCCCCTCCAGGGACGTGGCCGGCTTGCAGGGGATCTCCCGACTTCGCCTCGGCAGGGGCGGGAGGCGCCCAAGGCTTTCCGCTCTGCTCGCGTCGATCCTCGTCTACGGCGGGGCTTCCTTTCCGTCTCGGCGATCCGTGGCGTTCCTCTCTCCGGCTCTGCTTGACGTCGGCTTCTCCTTCTCGGACGCGTCCCGCTCGCCTCTCGTCGGCTGTTCTTGTCTGACGGATGACGTTGGACGTCATCACGTCAGGAATCCCTCGGGTGCCCCCGGGGTATCCCTTGTCGGTCGTTTCCTTCGACGGGGAAGGGGCGTCCGGAGGCGCCCGGTTACACATCCCCTCACATGAATGGGGCTGATCGAGCCCCACCAGATCCGGAAAGCGGGACAGATAGTCAGCCTGACCCATAAGGTCACCCGGGAGGTGGCACACCTGGAAGGAGAAAGGTTGGAGTTCGATGAACCATCTCAAAATACGATTGTTGGTATTCTTGTATCTTGAGAGCCACGTAAGGGGTGCATGGTCCGTATATAGTAGGAAAGGTCTGCCCAAAAGATAGTATTGGAGACTTTCGATAGCCCACTTAATGGCAAGACATTCGCGCTCTATAATGGGGTATTTTTGCTCCCTGGGAAACAGCTTACGGCTAATAAAGACGACGGGATGGTTCACCCCATCTTCATCCTTTTGAAAGAGAACGGCCCCGACCCCCACATCGGAGGCATCCGTTTGGAGATGGAAGGGTTTGTCGAACTCAGGACATTTCAATATCGGTTGAGTGGTGAGATACCTTTGCAGGGTATGATAACTATGAAGTTGAGTCGGGTCTAGTTGTGGGATATTGTTGGGCTGTCCTTTTCTTAAAAGATTGGTTAGGGGGGCCGCCAAACTGGAATAGTGGGGAATGAACCTTCGATAGTACCCCACTAGACCTAAAAAGGAACGGATTCCCTTCTTCGTGGTGGGTGCATTGGTGTGTAGGATGGCCTCGATTTTATTCTTTTGGGGTCGAAGTATACCGTTGCTAATGTGATAACCCAGGTAGGAGATCTCCCTAAAAGCCAGTCGGCTCTTTGCGGGGTTGGCTGTCAGTCCAGCCTTCCCTAACGCCGAGAAGATGTGATCTATGTGGGTCACATGGTCTTCCCAGGTCTCACTGAAAATAACGATGTCATCCAGATAGGCCGCCGCGTATCTGGTATGAGGTCGTAATATGGTATCCATGAGACGTTGGAAGGTGGCGGGGGCGCCATGCAACCCGAAAGGGAGAACCTTAAAGTGATACAATCCGGAGGGAGTAGCGAAAGCCGTCTTTTCTTTGTCTTCGCGATCCAACGGGATCTGCCAATATCCCTTGGTCAAATCAAGCGTAGACATGTATTTTGCTTTCCCCAATCTTTCTAAGAGCTCATCTATCCTTGGAAGGGGATAGGTGTCAAACTGTGATAGGGAATTGACCTGTCTAAAGTCAATACAGAAACGTATAGACCCATCAGGTTTGGGCACCAATACCACGGGCGAACACCAGGGGCTGTGGGAAGGTTCTACGATGTCTAGATCTAACATCTTCTCGATTTCGTTTTCTACGAGGATTTTCCTAGCTTCAGGGATACGATAAGGCTTTAGTCGCACGGTCTTCCCAGGTGGTGTGAGGATGTGATGATGTACCAATCGTGTCCTACCGGGTATCGAGGAGAACACCCGAACGTGTTTATCGAAGAGATTCTTCAACTGTCTATTTTGTTGAATCAAGATCTCTGTATTAATGAGAGGGATCTCCCTCTCGCCAGGGGGGTCAGTGGGACACCAGCCTATCTCTAGTTCCTTAACTGTATTAATTAGGCAGCCGTGCCTTGGGTCGTTCGGTGGTTCTTCCCATCTTTTTAATAAGTTAACATGGAAGATCTGGGACCTAGGGGGGTTATCGTTAAGCTGAATTTTATAAGTTACGGGAGTTACTAGTCCTGTTACGGGGTAGGGTCCCTGCCATTTGGCCAATAATTTGTTATCGGAACTGGGAAGAAGAACTAGCACTTTATCTCCTAGGGAAAAGGACCTCAATTGGGTATTCCGATCATAATTCCTTTTCTGCTTGTCTTGGGCCCTCTCCATGTGTTCCCTTACGCTTTCCCATACTGTATGTAGTTGGGTTTTTAACTCATGTGCGTATTTTAGAATGGTTTTTTCCCCGTCTTCTTCTTCCCACATCTCAGCGGCCATGTCTAGTAGGGTCCGTGGTTGTCGCCCAAACAACAGTTCAAACGGACTATGGCCCGTAGAGGCTTGTTCGTGTGTCCTGATTGCGTATAATACTAAGGGGAGTTTCCTATCCCAGTCTTTACCTGTCTCCGAGATAGCTTTCTTTAGTAGTGATTTGAGGGTACGGTTGTATCTCTCTACTAAGCCATCGGTTTGTGGGTGATAGAACGACGTCCGTAACTGTTTGATCCCCAATAGCTGACATATTTGTGTCATCAGGTTGGACATAAATTGGGTCCCTTGGTCCGTTAGGACTTCTCGAGGAAACCCAACTCGGGAAAAGAAGCCTATCATGGCGTGTGCAACACTCTTGGTGTTAATACTAGAGAGGGGAATAGCCTCAGGGTATCTTGTGGCGTAATCCACTAATACCAATATATAACGATAGCCTCTCGACGAGGGTAGAAGAGGGCCAACGAGGTCCATCCCTATTCTGGAGAAGGGCACATCAATGATGGGGAGGGGTTGTAAAGGGGCTTTTCTCTGTGAGCCTGGGTCAATCAATTGACATTTTGGACATTGTTGACAGAACTTCCTAATCTGGGAAAATACCCCTGGCCAGTAAAATTTTCTCAACAAATACTCCTCGGTTTTCTCCCTCCCATAGTGTCCGCCCCCCGGCTGACTGTGTGCTAAGTGTAGAACTTGTTGTCTATATGGTTCTGGAACTATCAACTGTTTCTTTTCGTCTTGGTCTTTGTATGTGACTCGGTATAATAGGTCCTTGACTATGGTGAACGAGGGACCCTTATCCTGAGGTTTCCGTGGCCGTGCACTTTTCCATGCATGAATCAGACTGGGGTCTTCTCTTTGAGAAGTCCGGAAGCTGGGAAGGGCAGTGAGGGCGAGGACCTTTGTAATTACCCGGGGCGTGCTGGAGAGGTCTTGAGTATAGGCTTTCTTCATTATCCTTTTCTCCTTCCGGGAGAGTTTAGGTCGTATCCTCGGAGGTGATAGAGGCTCACCGGAGAAAGGAGCATCTTTCCACCAGTTGTTAATTTCTTCGAGCTGTCTGAGGCTGTCTAGGAGTTGTGGGAATTCCGAAAAGTCAGTTCCTATAATAGCTTCTTCAACCAGTTGTTCTACTAAACCCATTCTTATGGGTATTTCTTTTCCTCCCCAGGTGAGGGTTGTCCAGATTAGGGGATATTCTCTGGTTTATCCATGGATGCAACAGATTGATACCGTGAGTCCCGAAGTACAGTCATGGGCGTCGAACAACCCGGCCCGGGCCACAGACTGGCTACAACCTGAATCGATGAGGGCCACTGTGCTTTTCCCATTGATAACGAGTCTCTTTTTATAAGGGGTGTCTCTTTTCCCTGTATAAAAGACTCTTCCCCTAGTAACCCCTATTTCCATGGGTTCCGGTTTTTCTGTTTTCAGGGGGCATCCTCGAGCTATGTGACCCCATTCCCCGCAACTGAAACACTGAGGTTGTTGTATATAGGGCCTATCCAGTCCCCGGGTTCTCCCTATGTTCTCATTGATTCTTCGTCCCCCTGTCGAGGATGTTCCCGAACTCAGACGCAGGGGACTAGGTGTTGACCGGGGGGGGGTTACTTTGAACTCAAGGGAGCGATGAAAGGCGCAGGCCAACTCGATGGTAGCATTGGTATCTGGGTTTGGATGTTGTTTGATCCAGTTGCGCGTGGACGGAGGCAGCGCGTCCATGTATTGCTCTAAGAGCACGATCTCAATAATGTCTTCCCGATTTGTCCCTATGGGGCCCAACCATTTGAGACCCAGATCTTTGATCCTAAAATATAGGGCCCGGGGATTTTCGTTGGGTCCCCACTTGGCTTTCCTAAACCGGACGCGATAATGTTCAGAATCAAAACCCACCCGTTCTAAGATGCTCTTTTTAATATCCTTATAGGGGGTTATTCCACCGGGGTTTACCGCTTGATAGGCGGCTTGGAGAGTCCCCGTCAATAAGGGGGCGATATACTGGCCCCATCGTTCCGGAGGCCAAGTAGCGGAAGTAGCAACTCGTTCAAAATTGGTGAAAAAGGCATCGGGGTCTTCACCTTCTTGATATCGTTGTAAGACCGAACTGGGCACATTTGGGTGTACACGGGTAGCAGCGATTGTATCTGTGAGATTCTTAATGGCGGTTTCATGAACCAACTGGTTGTTGGCCATTATGGTGGCCTGACTCTTAAGGGCATTTTGTAGTGCCTCTCTTTCCAATTTGGCCTCTTTTTGTTGCTCTTCCCACACTAACTGCAGGTGTCTTTGTCCGGAGGCCAACTGTTGCATCATATCGGATATGGTACACTTCTCCTCCATGGTTGGACAGTCTCGGTCGCCTCTTCCAATATCCCACTTCTGACACCACTGTGGCGGGGTCTTTTTCCCGCGTCGAGGGAATATTGGAAGAAGGCGATAGAAGCAGCACTTAAGGGGGTAGTATGTTTATTTTCTTGCTCGTTTGGGATTTATAACACTGACTTGTCCGCCAAACTGTTATACTCCAAGTCCAAAAATAAAATAATTCCCTTTTCTTTTCAGGGCTCTTTGGTGTTCTTGGGACGGCCTGGTCCGGTTCGGAGGGAGAGGTCTTGTTCACCCGGTATTCATGGCCCAGGATTTCCCAAACAAAAGAAGGAAAAAGGAACAGGTAAGTGGGGTAAATTATTTATACACGGTTTAATAAGGGTTAGTAAGGAGTGAAAAGGGGGGGGGTTCTGTGAAGGTGGAGGAAAGTGGGGTTACTTTTCGTTTTAGTGCCTTCCTTTTGTTGTGTCCTCTTTGTGACCCTCTTACACTTTTATCCCCTGGTCTGGATACGGAGGGTGTGATTATTCTTTAATTATCGGTCTTCCTACTCAGATGAGCTCCCCTTCCTTACAGGATCTCAGCCCTCCCTCCTTAACCCCCTTAAATCCAGCCAACCACCCAGAACCCCAGCCCCAGTCCCGGTACGCTCGTACCTGGCTTGGCCACGCCCCTCCAGGGACGTGGCCGGCTTGCAGGGGATCTCCCGACTTCGCCTCGGCAGGGGCGGGAGGCGCCCAAGGCTTTCCGCTCTGCTCGCGTCGATCCTCGTCTACGGCGGGGCTTCCTTTCCGTCTCGGCGATCCGTGGCGTTCCTCTCTCCGGCTCTGCTTGACGTCGGCTTCTCCTTCTCGGACGCGTCCCGCTCGCCTCTCGTCGGCTGTTCTTGTCTGACGGATGACGTTGGACGTCATCACGTCAGGAATCCCTCGGGTGCCCCCGGGGTATCCCTTGTCGGTCGTTTCCTTCGACGGGGAAGGGGCGTCCGGAGGCGCCCGGTTACAAACACCCTCCGCATGCTCCGCAGAATCTTCAAGTGGATTCCCGTCGAAACCAGGAAAACTGTCACCCACGCCCTGGTCAGCAGCTGATTGGACTACGGAAATGCTCTATATGCAGGAACAACGACCAAACTCCAAGCTGCAAAGAATCCAGAATGCATCCACCCACCTCATTCTTGACGTCCCACGCCGCAACCACATCTCCCCCACCTCAGAGACCTTCACTGGCTACCAGTATCAAAGAGGATCACCTTCAAATTCCTCACCCATGCACGCAAAGCCCTTCACAACACAGGTCCAGCCTACCTCAACGACAGACTCACCTTCCACACCCCCACCCACAATCTTCACTCCGCCAGCCTCGCCCTCGCCTCCATCCCCAGCATCTGCTGCACCACTGCGGGAGGAAGCTCATTCTCTCACCTAGCCACCAAGACCTGGAACTCCCTACCGCTCCACCTTTGCCAAACCCAGGACCTCTTGACATTCAGGAAACGCCTCAAGACATGGCTTTATGACCAGTAGCTCCCCCCCGCGCCTTGAGACCCTAACGGGTGAGTAGTGCGCTTTATAAATCTTCTGATTGATTGATTGATTGGGTTCAGGGTCACCCCTAAATACTAAATTTAGGGGTGTGTTAGGGTTAGAGGCCAGTAGCCAATGGCTACTGATCCTGAGGGTGGCTACACCCTCCTTGTGTCCACTCTGTTTGGGGAGGGGGACACATCCCTATCCCTATTGGTCCTAATCCTCCAAAGCAAGATGTAGGATTTCTCAAGGAGGGGGGTCACTTTAGCTCTAGCCACCTTAGGGGTGGTCCTGGCTGAGGGGGTGACTCCTCCTTGTTTTTCTCATTATCCATCTGGACTTGCCACCAAAAGTGGGGCCTCGCCCGGGGGGCAGGCATCTCCACTAGCTGGAGTGCCCTGGGGCACTGTAACAGGAGGGCTGAGCCTGTGAGGCTCGCCGCCAGGTGATACAGTTCCGACAGGGGGAGGTGTGCACAAAGGCACTCACCCCATGTGGTCAGAAACTCGTCTGAAAGTGGCAGGCTGGCACAGACTGGTCAGCCTTACACAAGCAGTTGGGCTAACATACAGGGGACATCTCTAAGATTCCCCCTGTGTGCATTTTGCAGTAAATCCCACACTGGCATCAGTGTGGGTTAACTGAGCTGAGAGGTTTGATACCAATGTATAGCCATTACCGTCTTCATAATGACAAACTCCCAGACCAATTACTCAGTATGGCTACCCTGCACTTACAATATCTAAGAATTGACTTAGACACTGCAGGGGCATAGTGTTCATGCAGCTATGCCCTCATCTGTGATATAGTGCACCCTGCCTTAGGACTGTGAGGCCTGCTAGTGGGGTGACTTATCTATGACCAGGAAGGGGTTTAGGGACAGGGCAGTGCCATGTCAACTTTGTCTTTTTTCCCCACCAGCACACACAAGCTGCCAGGCAGTGTGCATGCACTGAGTGAGAGGTCCCTTAGGGTGACATAATACATGCTGCAGCCCTTACGGACCTTCCCTGGTCAAAGGACCCTTGGTACCAGGGGTACCTTTTACAAGGGACTTAACTGTGGGCCAGGGCTGTGCCAATTGTGTAAACAAAGGTACACTTTTGGAAAAAAACACTGGTGCTGGGGCCTGGTTAGAAGGGTCCCAGCACACTTCCAATCAAAGCTGGCATCAACATTAGGCAAACGGTGAGGGGGTAACCATGCCAACAGTGGCATTTTCCTACACCCCCCAAAGGAAAGAGGATGAGACTATCCTTTCCCAAGAGAGTCCTCATTGTCTAAGTGGAAGAACCTGGAAAGCCTATCTGCATTAGCATGGGGAGTCCCAGGTCTGTGTTCCACTACAAAGTCCATTCCCTGTAGGGATATCGACCACTTCAAATGTTTAGGGTTCTCTCCTTTCATTCGCATGAGCCATCTGAGAGGTCTGTGGTCAGTTTGAACAATAAAGTGAGTGCCAAACCAAGTATGTCCTCAACTTTTTCAGGGACCAGACTACAGCAAAGGCCTCCCTCTCAATGGTACTCGAACGTTGCTCCCTGGAGAAGAACCTCCCGCTAATGAAAGCAACAGGCTGGTCAAGGCCATTATCATTGGTTTGGGATAGAACTCCTCCCATCTCATGTTCAGAGGCATCTGTTTGCACAATGAATTGCCTAGAATAATCTGGAGTGTTTGGAACTGATGCTGAGCACATATCTTCATTTAGGGTGTCAAAGGCCTTTTGACAGTCTAGGGTCCAGTTGACTTTCATGGGCATTTTCTTAGAGGCTAATTCTGTGAGGGGGTTCACAATGGACCCATATCCCTTCACAAACCTCCTGTAGTACCCAGTCAAGCCAAGGAATGCCATGACTTAATGTAGGAAAATACCATCTTGCCTGGCATGTTACCCCCATTTTTACTTGTGTGTCAGTTTGGTTTTGCCTGTCTCACTGGGATATTGCTAGCCAGAACCCCAGTGCTCATAGTTTGTAGCCTAAATGTGTTCCCTGTGTGGTGCCTAACTGTGTCACTGAGGCTCTGCTAACCAGAACCTCAGTGCTTATGCTGTCTCTGCTTTTAAAATTGTCACTGCAGGCTAGTGACCATGTTCACCAATTCTGATTGGCACACTGGAACACCCTTATCATTCCCTAGTATATGGTACCTAGGTACCCAGGGTATTGGGGTTCCAGGAGACACCTATGGGCTGCAGCATTTCTTTTGCCAACCATAGGGAGCGCAGCCAATTCTTACACAGGACTGCCACTGCAGCCTGAGTGAAATAACGTCCACGTTATTTCACAGCCATTTTTACACTGCACTTAAGTAACTTACAAGTCACCTATATCTCTAACCCTCACCTAGTGAAGGCTAGGTGCAAAGTTACTAAGTGTGAGGGCACCCTGGCACTAACCAAGGTGCCCCCACATTGTTCAGGGCAATTTCCCCGGACTTTGTGAGTGCGGGGACACCATTACACGTGTGCACTACATATATGTAGCTTCACAATGGTAATTCCAAATATGGCCATGTAACATGTCCAAGATCATGGAATTGTCCCCCCCCCATGCCAAATTTGGTATTAGGGTGCCAATCCCATGCATCCCCGGGGCTCCAGCATGGACCCCGGGTACTGCCAAACTAGCTCTCTGGGGTTTTCACTACAGCTGCCGCTGCTGTTAACCCACAGACAGGCTTCTTCCCTCCTCGGGTCTGGGCAGCCCAGTCCCAGGAAGGCAGAACAAAGAATTTCCTCTGAGAGGATGTTTCCCCCTCTCCCTTTGGAAATAGGTGTTAAGGGCTGGGGAGGAGTAGCCTCCCCTAGCCTCTGGAAATGCTTTGAAGGGCACAGATGGTGCCCCCCTTGCATAAGCCAGTCTACACCGGTTAAGGGATCCCCTAGTCCCTGCTCTGGTGCAAAACTGGACAAAGAAAGGGGGGGTGACCACACCCCTGTCCATCACCACCCCAGGGGTGGTGCCCAGAGCTCCTCCAGAGTGTCCCAGACCTCTGTCATCTTGAATGCAGAGGTGTGAGGGCAGAATGGAGGCCTCTGAGTGGCCAGTGCCAGCAGGTGATGTCAGAGACCACTCCTGATAGGTGCTTACCTGGTTAGGTGACCAATCCTCCTCTGAGAGCTATTTAGGGTCTCTCCTGCGGGTTTCTCTTCAGATAACGAATGCAAGAGCTCACCAGAGTTCCTCTGCATCTCTCTCTTCCACTTCTGCCAAGGATTGACCGCTGACTGCTCCAGGACTCCTGCAAAACCGCAACAAAGTAGCAAGACGACCACCAGCAACATTGTAGCGCCTAATCCTGCTTACTTTCTCGACTGTTTCCTGGTGGTGCATGCTCTGAGGGGTGTCTGCCTTCACCCTGCTGAGGAAGCTAAGAAGAAATCTACCATGGGTCGATGGAACCTTCCTCCTGCTAACGCAGGTACCAGACTTCTGTTTCACTGGTCCTCTGGGTCCCATCTCATCTCGACGAGCGTGGTCCCTGGAACACAGGAGCTGGATCCACGTGATGCCGACAGTCCAGTGGTCCTTCTGTCCAAATTTGGTAGAGGTAAGTCCTTACCTCCCCACGCCAGACAGTAATCCTGTGTACTGCATGAACTGCAGCTGCTAGGGCTTCTGTGCACTTTTGCAAGGAATCCTTTGTGCACAGCATAGCCCCAGATCCCTAGCATTCCGTCCTGCATTGCTGAACTCTCTAAGTCGACCACCGACTTTGTGGGACACTCTTTTGGAGTGTTGAGACGACCACTGTGCTCAGATTTCTTGAATGCCTGTTCAATTGCTTCTGTGGGTGCTGCCTGCTTCTGCATGGGCTCTCTGTGCTGCTGAGCACCCCTCTGTCTCTTACTCCAAGGGGCGAGCTCCTGGTCCTTCCTGGGCCCAGGCAGCACCCATTGTCTTTAACTGTGACCTTTGCAGCTAGCAAGGCTTGCTTGCGATCTTTCTGCATGGAAACAACTCTGCGTCCTCCAGCACGCTGTGGGACACTTTCTGTGCAAAGAAGAAGTTTCTGCCATCTTCTGTTGTTGCAGAACCTTCAGCTTCTTCCACACAGAGGCAGCCAATTTGCACCTTCATCCAGGGTTTAGTGGGCTCCTGCCCCCCCTGGACACTTTTGTGACTCTCTGACTTGGTCCTCTCCTTTACAGGTCCTCAGGTCCAGGAATCCGTCTTCATTGCTTTGCAGTCAGTTGTTGTCTTAGCAGAATCTCCTATCACAACTTTAGTGTGTTTCTGAGGAAGTAGGGTAACTTTACTCCTACTTTTCAGGGTCTTGGGGTGGAGTATCTTGGACACCCTTAGTGTTTTCTTACACTCTCAGCAACCCACTACACACTACACTAGGCCTGGGGTCCCTAAGTGGTTCGCATTCCACTTTCTTAGTATATGGTTTGTGTTGCCCCTAGGCCTATTGCATCCTATTGTATTCTACAGTGTTTGCACTACTTTTCTAACTGTTTACTTACCTCACTTTGGTTTGTGTCTATATTTTGTGTATTTTACTTACCTCCTAACGGAGTATACCCTCTGAGATATTTCTGACACATTGTCACTAATATAAAGTACCTTTATTTTTAGTAACTCAGAGTACTGTGATTCTTATGACAAACTGCTATGTGATATGAGTGGTATAGTAGGAGCTTTGCATGTCTCCTAGTTCAGCCTTAGCTGCTCTGTTATAGCTACCTCTATCAGCCTAAGCTGCTAGAACACTACTAATCTACTAATAAGGGATAACTGGACCTGGCACAAGGTGTAAGTACCATCAGGTACCCACTATAAGCCAGGCAAGCCTCCTACATTGGTGGGAGAGCAGTGGGATAAGTACTTCTAACTGTTTTACCACTTTGTCATTGGTGCTTTCCATAAGAAAAAAATACTTTAGAATATACACAGTTAACCTAAACAGTTTAACTTTCCTTCTACAAACTTTCTAAAACGTTTCAGAAAAGTTGTGAAAGGTTTTGAAAAGTTTGAAAACATTTTTCTCTTGTCTATAAAGGTTTCTAAACTTGTTTCTCTCTGTCCTAAACCCTTTCTAACAATCATGTCTGCAGTAGAACTTACTCTCACAGTTGTCCAGGCAACATATAGTAGTTTAAACTTTAAATGTTTGAGGGGTCTCTGCATAGAAAGCGGTTTAAGCATTGGTAGGAACCTGACCAAAGATCTTCTCCTTAGCCTTCTCCTAGAAAGTGACCAGAACCAGTCTGGCTCATCCCAGGATCAGGAGGTAGAGGAGGGGGTTACCCAGCAAGACTCAGAGGAGTCCCCTGAGGATGCTGGGGAGGGTTCATCCAGTTCCTCTCTTGGGCTCTGACTAACCTCTGGGTAGTCATTTCCAAGGAGACAATCAAGGGGGAGGTCTGTACTGACTACCACCCTTCTCCAGCTAAAAGTCCCACCCACTTCTATGGGCACAAAAGCCACAGGCCTATCAGTGACCCTGTCTAGGCTAACTCTTACTCTGGCAGTCTCACCTGGGATGTACTGGTTTGAAAACACCAGCCTGTCATGCACAATAGCATGTACAGTTTTGGCAAAAATGGCAATAAGCTATTTTAAAATTGGACACAGTGCAAAATTCAACAGTTCCTGGGGGATGTAAGTAATTGTTAGTTTCACAGGTAAGTATAGCACTTACAGGGTTCAAAGTTGGGTCCAAAGTAGCCCAGCGTTGGGGGTTCAGGGCAACCCCAAAGTTACCACACCAGCAATTCAGGGCTGGTCAGATGCAGAGGTCAAAGTGGAGCCCAAAACGCATAGGCTTCAATGGAAATATGGATGCCCCGGTTCCAGTCTGCCAGCAGGTAAGTAACCGCGACTTCGGAGGGCAGACCAGGGGGCATTTGTAGGGCACCGGGTGGACACAAGCAGGCACAGAAAGTACACCTTCAGCGGCACAGGGGCGGCCGGGTGCAGTGTGCAAACAGGTGTCTGGTCGTAATTTGTTTCAATGGGAGACCCAGGGGTCCCTTCAGCGATGCAGGCAGGCAAAGGGGGGGCTCCTCAGGGTAGCCACCACCTGGGCTAGGGAGAGGGCCTCCTGGGGGTCACTCCTGTACTGGAAGTTGGATCCTTCAGGTCCTGGGGGCTGCGGGTGCAGTGTGTTTACCAGGCGTCGGGTTCTTTGAAGCAGGCCGTTGCGGTCAGGGGAAGTCTCTGCATTCCCTCTGCAGGCGTCGCTGTAGGGGCTCAGTGGGGTCAACTCTGGCTACTCATGGGCTCGCAGTCGCCGGGGAGTCCTCCCTGTAGTGTTAGTTTTCCGCAGGTCAAGCTGGGGGCGTCGGGTGCAGAGTGGAAAGTCTCATGCTTCCGGCGGGAAATGTGTTGTCTTTAAAAGTTGCTTCTTTGTTGCAAAGTTGCAGTTTCTTTGGAACGGGGCCGCTGTCCTCGGGAGTTCTTGGTCCTTTTAGAAGCAGGGTAGTCCTCTGAGGCTTCAGAGGTCGCTGGACCCTGGGGGACGAGTCACTGTTGCAATTTTTCTTGAAGTGGGGAGACAGGCCGGTAGGGCTTGGGCCAAAGTAGTTGGTGTCTCCGTCTTCTCTGCAGGGCTTCAGGTCAACAGTCCTTCTTCGTCTTCAGCTTGCAGGAACCTAGTTTTCTAGGTTCTGGGGAGCCCCTAAATACTGAATTTAGGGGTGTGTTTAGGTCTGGGAGGGCAGCAGCCAATGGCTACTGTCCTTGAGGGTGGCTACACCCTCTTTGTGCCTCCTCCTTGAGGGGAGGGGGCACATCCCTATTCCTATTGGGGGAATCCTCCAAAATCAAGATGGGGGCTGTCCTGACTGGTGGGTGACTCCTGCTTGTTTTTCTCATTATCTCCCCTGGACTTGCCGCCAAAAGTGGGGGCTGTGTCCAGGGGCGGGCATCTCCACTAGCTGGAGTGCCCTGGGGCATTGTAACATGGAGCCTGAGCCTTTGAAGCTCACTGCTAGGTGTTACAGTTCCTACAGGGGGGAGGTGTGAAGCACCTCCACCCAGAGCAGGCTTTTGTTTCTGTCCTCAGAGGGCACAAAGGCCCTCACCACATGGGGTCAGAAACTCATCTCTCAGCAGCAGGCTGGCACAGACCAGTCAGTCCTGCACTGAACAATTGGGTAAAATACAGGGGGCATCTCTAAGATGCCCTCTGTGTGCATTTATTAATAAATCCATGTTGGAAAATGGGTTATTGGTAGGGCAGGTAGGTACCTACACCTAGCAACAAGCCACAAACCTCCACAAAAGTACAGTTAGGTCTCAGTAAATTAATCCCAGCTCTACCCTTGGTAGCTTGGCATCGAGCGTCAAGGCTTAACTTAGGAGACAAAGTGTAAAGCATTCAAATATCACAAAACAGTAATTAAATAAAACACAGGAAACAGTTTAAAAATCCAAAACCAATTTATAAAAATAGCTTATATTTTTATCTTTAAAATGACACAAAAACGATTAAAATCGGTTCAGGGGAACCGGAGATATGAATTTTTAAAGTATTATTATTTTCTAGCGCTTAGAAACAAAAAGCGCCAATCGGGTCATCTGGTTGCACCAGGACCGGGGCAAAGTCAAACTTTCAGGCCGACCGCGATGGAGCCCTGCTCGGCTACAGGTCGCGGGAGGCCTCGGTTAAAAAGTTACCTTCTGACTTAGTCTTTATTTTGAAGTTTTTCTTCACCGGGACGAACCTGCCAGTTGGATCCGACCTCCTGGAGCCCTTGTCCGGATACGCGAAGTCGGTTTCCTCGGTGGTGATTTTTACCTTCGGACTTAGTCGTTTTTTCGAGATGAAAATCCTTCGACCGGGGTAAACCTGGATCTTGATCCGACGTCGGTGGAGCCCTTCTCGGATAGGATGGCTGGAAGGTCCCGGTCAACTTTTTACGTTCGGACTTAGTCTCTTTTTTGGATGTTTTTCTTTACCGGGACGAACCACGAAGTCAGGCCGGGTCGCGGTTGAGGCAAGCCGGCTAGAATTTCCGCGTCGGGTCGGTCACTTTATGGAGCTTTTTTTCAAAAATTCTCCAATCTTTTCCAAACTTCTGGGGCTTCACCCAGATGTTCTTTTAAGGTTCTTTTGGGGTCCACAGCTCACCCCAAGGGTCCAGAAGTTCTGTGATGGTCCTTGGGAAGTGCGGACTTCAACTCCCAGAATACACCTGGCGCAAACTCCTTTTTGGCCACTGGACAGTGGTCAGCTGGTCACTTTTTCAGGAGTTGGTGCAGGGGACTCTGGTTAGCAATTTTTCACCTGTAGCAAACAGGGAGTCCCTCCTTGAACCAGTGGAAGCCAGGCAAAGTCCTTCTTGTGGTGAAGCCCAAGTGTGCAGCTGGTGCAGTCTTTCTGAGTGCAGGGTCCAGGTGCAGGCCAGGGGTCCAGCAGGGCAGTCCTTCTTCTCCTTGTAGTTCTTTCTTCTTGAAATTTGGTGGGGATCTGAGGCGTGGGTGCAGGTCTGCCAGTTTTATCCTTGCTCCTGGGTGAAAAGCAGGGGGGCCCTGGTCCTCCAATCAGGGACAGGGTCGTCCCCCTGTGATGACCACTTCCTGGGAAGTGTGGCAAAAATCCATCCCAGAAGGCAACAGTCTCTAAAAATCCAAAATGGATGAATCTGATTTTTGGAGGAGAGATCTGGCTGAGCCCACCCACTGGTGTGGCTAAAAATCATAAACACACCCCTCTCCTGCCCTCTCCTAATCTAATCAAGGGGGCACCTAGCTGTCTGGGGTTGCAGGATGTGGGGGTGTTGCTGGGTGCTCCAGATGTCCTTCTCTGCCTTTGAAGACCAGTTTGGCAGCCCTCCCCCTTCCTGCCTCACCATCTGCTGAGGGGAGATTCTCTCCCCCAAGCACATTCCTTTGTGTGAAGCCAGGCCACTTCACACCTCATTAAAGTAGCCTGGCAGAAGCTGCTGCAGGCTGACCAATCAGAGCACAGCAGCATAAACAATGCAGAGCTGAAATTGGCAACTTTTTAGGTAAAGTCTAAACTTTTTACCTGGACTAGTTATATTAAATCCAACAACTGGAAGTTGTGGGATTTATTATAACAATCAATTTGATACCAAATTCTTGGTATGTAACATTTAAGGAGACTTTAAAATTTTAAATAAAGTCTGCCCATTCTAGCCTATGAAGGCCATTTACTTCAATGAGGGGAAAACAAATTTGGCTGTTTTTACCTCACCAGGGCTTATAAATCTATTTTTATAAAGTCCCTGCTTATAGTTACATGGCACCCAGCCCTAGGGGCACATAGGGCACACCTTAGGGGTGACTTATATGTAAAAATAAGGTAGTTTAAGACTTTGGAAGTACCTTTAATTCCAAAGTCGAATTTGCATATAACTTTAATTTAAAAGCAGCCAGCAAGGCAGGCTTGCTTTTAAAATGACACTGGGCCCCTCAGCAATGCACCTAGGTGTGCACCACCTATGCTGTGGTCCCTAAACCTACATGCCCTACCATATACTAAGGACTTATAGGTAGGTTAACTTAGCCAATTATAATTAGCCTAATTTGCATATCCATTTTACACAGAGCACAGGCCCTGGGACTGGTTAGCAGTACCCAGGGCACCATAAGAGTCAGGAAAACACCAGCATAAAGTGGAAAATGGGGGCAAAAAGTTATGGGGCCTCTGCAATCAGCCCCAGTTTCTCACAATCCAACTCTGCTATGAGTGTGGGTTTATTATTCTGAGAAGTTTGATACCAAACTTCCCAGTATTCAGTGTAGGCATTATGGAGCTGTGGAGTTTGTGTTTGACAAACTCCCAGACCATATACGTAATATGGCCACAACTATACTTACAATGTCTAAGAATATCTTTAGACACTGTAGGGGCATATTGCTCATGCAGCTATGCCCTCACCTGTGACATAGTGCACCCTGCCTTAGGGCTGTAAGGCCTGCTAGAGGGGTGACTTACCTATGCCACAGGCAGTATTTTGTGTGCATGGCATCCTGAGGGGGATGCCATGTCGACTTTGCCTTTTTCTCCCCACCAACACACATAGGCCCTCATTCTGACCCTGGCGGTCGGCGGAGAGACGGCGGTCGGACCGCGAACAGACCGGCGGTATTAAAAATGGCATTCTGACCGCCGCGGTCCCCGCCGCGACCGCCCGCTACTTCTCCACTCCGACCGCCGCGGCGGTCATGACCGCGGGGCTGGAGTTTGCGCACTCCGGCCCGGCGGTCGTCCCAAGACCGCCAAGGGTATTATGACCCTGCCTACCGCCGCGGTTTCTTGCGGGCGGGAACCGCCGTGCGAACCATGGCGGTAAGCACTATCGGGGCCAGGGAATTCCTTCCCTGGCACTGATAGGGGTCTCCCCCACCCCCCACTACCCACCCGAGTCCTCCCCCCACACCCTCCACCCCCCTGCCACCCCCCAGAGGTGGTACGAACCCCCTCCCCACCCCCACCCCGACATGCACATACATGTACCCCGACATGCACACACCCCCAACATGCACATATACACGCCCCCTACACACACATACACAACGGGGACACATACCCGCACACATACATGCCGACATGCGCACCTGCCGAACAGCACACATTACCCATAGACACAGCAGCACCCCCCGCCCGCATACACGCACTCACACACCCACTCTACACACTCACACGCACACCCCCATGCACGCCCACATCACACAACACCCCCCCACCCCCTCCCCTCACGGACGATCAACTTACCTTGTGCGTTGGTCCTCCGGGAGGCGACGGGAGCCATAGGGACGTGACCGCCAACAGAAGACCGCCAACAGAAGACCGCCACACAGAAATGTGGGTCGTAATTCTGTGGGCGGTGTTCTGCTGGCGTGGCGGTGGAGGTTGACCAGTCTCCACTTTCCCGCCGACCGCCAGTGTGGCTGCTGGCGGTTTTCCGGCGGAACGCTCCCAGCGGTCAGAATGCGCACAGCGGCACACCGCCGCGGTCGGCGGTCTTCACCGCGGCGGTAACTCAGCGGTCTTGCGAAAAGACCGCCAAGGTCAGAATGAGGGCCATAATCTGCAATGGCAGTGTGCATGTGTTAGGTGAGGGGTCCCTTGGTGTGGCACAACATATGCTGCAGCCTTTAGGGACCTTCCCTGGTCACAGGGCCCTTGGTACCACTGGTACCTTTAACAAGGGACTTATCTGTGTGCCATGGGTGTGCCAATTGTGGAAACAATGGTACATTTTAGGTGAAAGAACACTGGTGCTGGGGCCTGGTTAGCAGGGTCCCAGCACACTTCTCAGTCAAGTCAGCATCAGTATCAGGCAAAAAGTTGGGGGTAACTGCAACAGGGAGCCATTTCCTTACACTTGCCCCTTAGTATGGGTAAGTATAAGCAGCTTCCCCTAATAAATGGTGTTGAGGTTGAGGCCTACAGGGATACAGGAGCCAGTGTCACTATGGTGGCTGAGAAACTGGTCCAGCCTGATCAACACCTACTTGGTCAGCAGTACCAAGTGACTGATGCTCATAGCAACACTCTTAGCCACCCCATGGCTGTTGTGAATTTCAACTGGGGGGGGGGACTTGTTCAAAGAACGTTGTGGTAGCCACTGAATTACCTGTAGATTGCTTACTAGGCAATCATTTGGAGACATCAGCTTGGGCTGAAGTGGAGCTGGAGGCTCATGCAGCAATGCTGGTCATTCCTGGGCATATCTTTGCTTTAACAAGGGCTAAGGCCAAGAAGCAAAGAGGACAGGGAAACTTGGATCCTGGAACAATGTACCAAGTGTTCCCAAAAGATAAGGGTAGAAAGGGTAAATCCTTGCCCACTATCCCTCCCTCTTCAGAAGATTCCCCTTTTGAGGAAGAGGAATCGTCTCCCTGTGTAGAACCTACACAAGAGGAGCTGGCGGCAGACACTACTGAGCTTTTGGGTGCAGGTGGGCCTGCTAGGGAGCTGAGTGTGGCACAGCAGACCTGTCCCACACTAGAGGGTTTGAGACAGCAAGCTGTCAAACAGGAGAATGGGGATGTCACTGATAGCCATAAGTTGTATTGGGAAGACAACCTCCTGTATACTGAGTCAAGGGACCCTAAACCTGGAGCTGCCAGGAGATTGGTTATCCCTTTGCAGTATAGGGAGTTTCTTCTAACCTTGGCACATGACATTCCTTTGGCTGGGCATTTGGGCCAAGATAAAACTTGGGACAGGCTTGTTTCATTGTTTCACTGGCCTCTTATGTCAGAGGACACTAAAGAGTTTTGTTGCTCTTGTGTGACCTGCCAAGTCAGTGGCAAGACTGGTGACACACCTTAAGCCCCCTTAATTCCACTTCCTGTGGTTGGGGTGCCCTTTGAAAGGGTAGGGGTTGACATAGTTGCCCCCCTTGACCCTCCAACAGCTTCAGGCAATAGGTTTATCCTGGTGGCAGTTGACCATGCCCCTGGGTATCCTGAAGCAATTCCCTTAAGGACCACTACAGCTCCTGCAGTGGCAAATGCCCTCCTGGGAATCTTTTCCAGGGTGGGCTTCCATAAGGAAGTGGTGTCAGACAGAGGTAGTAACTTCATGTCGCCATACCTCAAAGCTATGTGGAAGGAGTGTGGTGTAACTCACAAGTTCACTACTCCTTACCATCCACAAACAAATGGTCTGGTTGAGAGGTTTAATAAAACTCTCAATGGTATGATTATGGGACTCCCTGAAAAACTCAGAAGGATATAGGATGTCCTATTGCCATGCTTCCTTTTTGCTTACAGGGAGGCACCCCGGAAAGGAGTGGGCTTTTACCCCTTTGAGCTCCTCTTTGGGCACCCTGCGAGAGGTCCCCTTGTACTTGTGAAGGAGGGTTGGGAACAACCTTTAAAAGCTCCAAAGCAAGACATTGTGGACTATGTACTTCGTCTAAGATCCAGAAAGGCTGAGTACATGAAAAAGGCCAGTAAAAAACTTCAGGTCAGCCAAGAGCTCCAAAAGCAATGGCATGACCAGAAGGCTGTCCTGACCCAGTACCACCCAGGACAGAAGGTGTGGGTATTGGAGCCTATGGCCCCAAGAGCACTCCAGGACAAATGGAGTGGACCCCATCTTAATGTTGAGAAAAAGTGTGAGGTTACCTACTTTGTGGACCTGGGTACTTCCAGGAGTCCTCCTAGGGTGCTCCATGGCAATCACCTAAAACCTTACTATGACAGGGCTGACTTAACCCGGCTCATGGCAACTGATGAGGGACAGGAAGGAGAAAATGTCCAGCTCCCTGATCTCTTCTCCACCACTGAAGCTGATGGCTTAGTGGAGGGAGTGGTGCTTGCAGATTGCCTTACTGCTGAGCAGAAGGACAACTGTATAAATCTCCTAGGCCAATTTTCTGACCTCTTCCCACTGATACCAGGTACCACTACTTGGTGTGAGCACACAATCAATACTGGAGACAGTTTACCTGTCAAGAGTAAGATTTATAGGCAGCCTGACCATGTCAGAGATTGCATAAAACAAGAGGTACAGAAAATGCTTGACTTAAGAGTGATTGAGCCTTCAGAAAGCCCATGGGATAGCCCAGTGATGCTTGTCCCAACAACAGTAAAGATGGTAAAAGAGAAATTAGGTTTTGTGTTTACTACAGAGGTCTCAATCAAGTAACCAAAACTGATGCTCCCCTATACCCAGGGCAGATGAGCTAATAGCTATACTGGCTTCTGCCAAGTATCTAAGCACTTTTGATTTAACTGCAGATTAAATTATCAGAAGATGGTAAACCTAAAACTGCATTTTCCACCATTGGAGGGCACTATCAGTTCACTGTGATGCCCTTTGGTTTGAAGAATGCACCTTCCACTTTTCAGAGGTTGGTGAACACAGTTCTGCAAGGTTTGGAAGCTTTTAGTGCAGCATAGCTAGATGATATAGCTGTATTTAGCTCCACCTGGGATGAGCACCTGGTCCACCTATGGAAAGTTTTGGAGGCCCTGCAAAAGGCAGGCCTCACTATCAAGGCTTCAAAGTGCCAGATAGGGCAGGGGAAAGTGGTTTATCTGGGCCACCTGGTAGGTGGGGAACAGATTGCACCACTGCAGGGAAAGATCCAGACCATTATGGAATGGGCTCCCCCTACAACTTAAACCCAGGTGAGGGCCTTTCTAGGCCTCACAGGGTACTATAAGAGGTTCATCAAGAATTATGGCTCCATTGCAGCTCCTCTTAATGACCTCACTAGTGAAAAGATGCCTAAAAAGGTATTGTGCACAGCTAGCTGTCAAAAAGCTTTTGATGAGCTCAAACCGGCCATGTGCTCTGCACCTGTCCTAAAAAGCCCTTGCTACTCTAATAAGTTCTTAGTCCAGACTGATGCTTCTGAATTAGCGGTTGGGGCAGTGCTATCACAGCTTAACACTGAGGGCGAGGATCAACCTGTTGCTTTATCACCAGGAGGTTGACCCCTAGAGAAAAGTGTTGGTCTGCCATAGAGAGGGAGGCCTTTGCTGTGGTCTGAGCACTGAAAGATTTGAGACAATACCTGTTTGGTACTCATTTGTTCAGACAGACCACAAACCTCTATTTTGGCTTAAACAAATTGAAAGGTGAAAACCCTAAATTGTTTAGGTGGTCCATCTCCCTACAAGGAATGGACTATACAGTGAAACATAGACCTGGGAGTACCCACTCCAATGCAGATGGACTCTCCAGATATTTCCACCTAGACAATGAGGACTCATCTGGGCAAGGTTAGCCTTATTGTCCCTTTGTTGGGGGGGAGGGTTGTGTAGGAAAGTACCATCTTGCTTGGCATGTTACCCCCATTTTTTAATTGTGTGTCAGTTTGTTTTTGCTTGTCTCACTGGGATCCTGCTAGCCAGAACTCCAGTGCTCATTGTCTGTGGCCTAAATGTGTTCCCTGTGTGATGCCTAACTGTGTTACTGAGGCTCTGCTAACCAGAACCTCAAGGCTTATGCTCTCTCTGCTTTTAAAATTGTCACTGCAGGCTAGTGACCATTTTCAAAAATTCTGATTGGCACAATGGAACACCCTTATAATTCCTTAGTATATGGTACCTAGGTACCCAGGGTATTGTGGTTCCAGAAGATCCCTATGGGGTGCAGCATTTCTTTTGCCACGCATAGGGAGCTCAGACAATTCTTACACAGGACTGCCACTGCAGCCTGAGTGAAATAACGTCCACGTTATTTCACAACCATTTGTACACTGCACTTAAGTAACTTATAAGTCACCTATATGTCTAACCCTCACCTAGTGAAGGTTAGGTGCAAAGTTACTAAGTGTGCAGGCACCCTGGCACTAGCCAAGGTGCCCCCACATTCTTCAGGCTAATTTCCCCGGACTTTGCGAGTGCGGGGACACCATTGCACATGTGCTTTACATATAGGTCAATACCTATATGTAGCTTCACAATGGTGACTCCGAATATGGCCATGTAACATGTCTAAGATCATGGAACTGTCCCCCCATGCCAAATCTGGCATTGGAGTGCTAATTCCATGCATTCCTAGGGCTCCAGCATGGACCCCGGGTACTGCCAAACTAGCTCTATGGGGTTTTCTCTGCAGCTACCGCTGCTGCCAACCCAGAGACAGGCTTCTGCCCTCCTGGGGTCTGGGCAGCCCAGTCCCAGGAAGGCAGAACAAAGAATTTCCTCTGAGAGAGGGTGTTATACCCTCTCCCTTTGAAAATAGGTGTTAAGGGCTGGGGAGGAGTAGCCTCCCCCAGCCTCTGGAAATGCTTTGAAGGGCACAGATGGTGCCCTCCTTGCATAAGCCAGTCTACACCGGTTCAGGGATCCCCCAGCCCCTGCTCTGGCGTGAAACTGGACAAAGGAAAGGGGAGTGACCACTCCCCTGTCCATCACCACCCCAGGGGTGGTGCCCAGAGCTCCTCCAGTGTGTCCCAGACCTCTGCCATCTTGAATACAGAGGTGTGAGGGCAGAATGGAGGCCTCTGAGTGGCCAGTGCCAGCAGGTGACGTCAAAGACCCCTCCTGATAGGTTCTTACCTGGTTAGGTGGCTAGTCCTCCTGAGGGCTATTTAGGGTCTCTTCTGTGGGTTTCTCTTCAGATAACGAATGAAAGAGCCCACCAGAGTTTCTCTGCATCTCTCTCTGACTTCTGCCAAGGATCGACCGCTGACTGCTCCAGGATGCCTGCAAAACCACAACAAAGTAGCAAGACGACTACCAGCAACATTGTAGCATCTAATCCTGCCGGCTTTCTCAACTGTTTCCTGGTGGTGCATGCTCTGAGGGCTTTCTGCCTTCACCCTGCACTGGAAGCCAAGAATAAATCTCCCGTGGGTCAACAGAATCTTCCCCCTGCTAATGAAGGCACCAAATTTCTGCTTCACCTGTCCTCTGGATCCCCTCTCATCTCGACGAGTCTGGTCCCTGGAACAAAGGAGCTGGATCCAAGTGACCCCGACAGTCCAGTGGTGCTTCTTTCTCAGTTTGGTGGAGGTAAGTCCTTGCCTCCCCAAGCCAGACAGTAATCCTGTGTACTGCATGAACTGCAGCTGCTAGGGCTTCTGTGCACTTTTGCAACAAATCCTTTGTGCACAGTATAGCCCAGGTCCCCAGCACTCCGTCCTGCAATGCTCAACTCGCTGAGTTGACCACCAGCTTCGTGGGACCCTCCTTTGTAGTTTTGAGACAACCGCCATGCTCAGATTTCTTGAACACCTGTTCAAGTGATTCTGCGGGTGCTGCCTGCTGTCTCTTCCTCCAAGGGGCGACCTCCTGGTCCTTCCTGGGCCTGGGCAGCATCCATTTTCTTCAACTGCAACCTTTGCAGCTTCCAAGGCTTGTTTGCAGTATTTCTGCATGGAATCAACTCTACATCCTCCAGCACACCGTGGGACATCTTCTGTGCAAAGGAGAAGTTCCTGGCATCTTCCGTTGTTGCAGAATCTTCAGCTTCTTCCACCCATAGGCAGCCATTTTGCACCTTCACCAGGGTTTAGTGGGCTCCTGCCCCCCCTGGACACTTTCGTGACTCTTGGACTTGGTCCCCTTCCTTTACAGGTCCTCAGGTCCAGGAATCCGTCTTCAGTGCTTTGCAGTCTGTTGTGGTCTTTGCAGAATCTTCTATCACAACTTTAGTGTGTTTCTGGGGAAGTAGGGTAACTCTACTCCTATTTTTCAGGGTCTTGGGGTGGGGTATCTTGGACACCCTTAGTGTTTTCTAACACTTCCAGTGACACCCCTACACACTACACTAGGCCTGGGGACCCTAAGTGGTTCGCATTCCTCTTTTTTAGTATATGGTTTGTGTTGCCCCTAGGCCTATTGCATCCTATTGTATTCTACAGTGTTTGCACTACTTTACTAACTGTTTACTTACCTGATTTTGGTTTGCGTGTATATTTTGTGTATTTTACTTACCACCTAAGAGAGAATTTCCTCTGAGATATTTTTGACACATTGTCACTAAAATAAAGTACCTTTATTTTGAGTAACTCTGAGTATTGTGATTCTTATGATATTAGTGATATAGTAGGAGCTTTGCATGTCTCCTAGTTCAGCCTAAGCTGCTCTGCTATGGCTACCATTATCAGCCTAAGCTGCTAGAACACTACTAATCTACTAATAAGGGATAACTGGACCTGGCACAAGGTGTAAGTACCATCAAATACCCACTATAAGCCAGGCAAGCCTCCTACATTAGTGGCAGCGGTGGGATCCCATTCCATAATGGTCTGGATCTTCCCCTGCCGTGGTGCAATCTGTTCCCCACCTACAAAGTGGCTCAGATAAACCACTTTCCCCTGCCCTATCTGGCATTTTGAAGCCTTGATAGTGAGGCCTACCTTTTGCAGGGCCTCCAAAACTTTCCATAGGTGGACCAGGTGCTCATCCCAGGTAGAGCTAAAGACAGCTATATCATCTAGATATGCTGCACTAAAAGCTTCCAAACCTTGCAGAACTGTGTTCACCAACCTCTGAAAAGTGGCAGGTGCATTCTTCAAACCAAAGGGCATCACAGGGAACTGATAGTGCCCTCCAATAGTGGAAAATGCAGTTTTAGGTTTAGCATCTTCTGATAATTTAATCTGCCAATACCCTGCAGTTAAATCAAAAGTGCTTGGATACTTGTCAGAAGCCAGTCTATCTATTAGCTCATCTGACCTTTGTATGGGGTGAGCGTCAGTTTTGGTTACTTGATTGAGACCTCTGTAGTCAACAAAAAATATTATTTCTCTTTTACCATCTTTACTGTGAGGTTTTGGGACAAGCACCACTGGGCTAGCCCATGGGCTTTCTGAAGGCTCAATCACTCCTATGTCCAGCATCATCTGTACCTCTTGTTTTATGGAATCTCTGCCATGGTCCGGCTGCCTATAAATCTTACTCTTCACAGGTAATCTGTCTCCAGTATTGATTGTGTGCTCACACCAAGTAGTTGTACCTGGTATCAGTGAGAAGAGGTCAGAACACTGTCCTATGAGATTAATGCAGTTGTCCTTCTGCTTAGCAGTAAGGCAATCTGCAAGCACCACTCCCTCCACTAAGCCATCATCTTCAGTGGTGGAGAAGAGATCAGGGAGAGGGTCACTCTCTTGTTCCTGTCCCTCATCAGTTGCCATGAGCAGGGTTAAGTCAGCCCTGTCATAGTAGGGTTTTAGGCGGTTGACATGGAGCACCCTAGGAGGACTCCTGGATGTACCCAGGTCTACCAAGTAGGTAACCTCACCCTTTTTCTCAACATTGAGATGGGGCCCACACCATTTGTCTTGGAGTGCTCATGGGGCCATAGGCTCCAATACCCACACCTTCTGTCCTGGGTGGTACTGGGTCAGGACAGCCTTCTGGTCATGCTATTGCTTTTGGAGCTCTTGGCTGGCCTGAAGGTTTTTACTGGCCTTTTTCATGTACTCAGCCTTTCTGGATCTGAGGCCAAGTACATAGTCCACAATGTCTTGCTTTGGAGGTTTTAAAGGTTGTTCCCAACCCTCCTTCACAAGTGCAAGAGGACCTCTCACAGGGTGCCCAAAGAGGAGCTCAACGGGGCTAAACCCCACTCCTTTTTGGGGTACCTCCCTGTAAGCAAAAAGGAGGCATGTCAACAGGACATCCAATCTCCTGGGTTTTTCAGGGAGTCCAATAATCATACCTTTAAGAGTTTTATTAAACCTCTCAACCAGACCATTTGTCTGTGGATGATAAGGAGTAGTGAACTTATAAGTTACACCACACTTCTTCCACATAGCTTTGAGGGATGCAGACATGAAGTTACTACCTCTGTCGGACACCACTTTCTTAGGGAAGCCCATCCTAGAAAAGATTACCAGGAGGTCCTTTGCCACTGCAGGAGCTGTATTGGTCCTTAAGGGAGTTGCTTCAGGATACCTAGTGGCTTGGTCCACTACCACAAGGATAAACCTATTGCATGAAGCTGTAGGAGGGTCAAGGGGGACAACTGTGTCAACCCCTACCCTTTCAAAGGGCACCCCAACCACAGGAAGTGGAATTAAGTGGGCCTTAGGTGTGCCACCAGTCTTGCCACTGGCTTGGCTGGTCACACAAGAGCAACAAAACTCTTTAGTGTCCTCTGATATATGAGGCCAGTGAAACAATGGAACAAGCCTGTCCCAAGTTTTACTCTGGCCCAAATGCCCAGCCAAAGAAATGTCATGTGCCAAGGTTAGAAGAAACTCCCTATACTGCAAAGGGATGACCAATCTCCTGGCGTTTCAGGTTTAGTGTCACTTGACTCAGTATACAAGAGGTTGTCTTCCCAATACACCTTATGGCTATCAGTGACATCCCCATTATGCTGTGACAGCTTGCTGTCTCAAACCCTCAAGTGTGGGACAGGTCTGCTGTGCCACAATCAGCTCTTCCCTAGCAAGCCACCCTGCACCCAAAAGCTCAGCAGTGTCTGCTGCCAGCTCCTCTGGTGTAGGTTCTGCACAGGGAGAGGATTCCTCTTCCTCAGAAGGGGAATCTTCTGGAGAGGGAGGGATAATGGGCAAGGATTTCCCCTTACTACCCTTATCTTTTGGGAACACTTGGTCCATTGTTCCAGGATCCAAGTTTCCCTGTCCTCTTTGCTTCTTGGCCTTAGCCCTTGTTAAAGCAAAGATATGCCCAGGAATGCCCAGCATTGCTGCATGAGCCTCCAACTCCACTTCAGCCCAAGCTGATGTCTCCAAACCATTGCCTAGTAAGCAATCTACAGATAATTCAGTGGCTACCACAACTTTCTTTGGACCAGTAAGTCCCCCAGATGAGATTCACAACAGCCATGGGGTGGCTAAGAGTATTGCTATGAGCATCAGTCACTTGGTACTGCTGACCAAGTAGGTGTTGATCAGAGTGGACCAGTTACTCAATCACCATAGTGACACTGGCACCTGTATCCCTGTAGGCCTCAACACCATTTATTAGGGGAAGTTGCTTGTACTTACCCATATTAAGGGAAGAAGCAACCATGGTGGCAAAGGCAATACCACCATCAGAGACTAAAACAGCATCTGTGGTCTCCCTAACAAGACCAACCCCACCTACACTACCAATGGTGAGCCCAGCTACACCCTTAGATTGGCTATTTGTAGTAGACTTCCCACCACCACTTCTATTACTTGGGGCACTAGAGGTTAAAGTTGGGGTTGTGGTAGTGAGAGTCTTTGGGGGTCATTACAACCCTGGCGGACGGTGTTAAAGCTGCGGTAATACTGCAAACAGGCCGGCGGACAAAAAAAGGGAATTATGACCCAGGCGGAAAACGCCAACAAAGACAGCCACATTAACACACCGCCCGCAACGGCGGTACAGACAAGCAGCGCGGCGGTCACCGCTAACAGACAGACGGAAGACAATGTACCGCCCATAGTATCACAACCCGCCAATCCGCCACCTTTTCCGGGGCGGATTCACCGCGGATAAAAACGCGGTCGGAAACAGCTTTTGCAATGGGAAAACACTCACCTGAACACATCCCACGAGGAACGAGGACTCCATGGACCCGGAACTCCAAATACTCCCTGCCCTTGTATTTCTGCTCGTCTACGACCAACAGCTAGGAAGGTGACGAAGACAAAGGTGAGTACTGCACCTATGACACGGGGGAGGGTGGAGGCAAAAGTTAGGGGGACACCCACGAAACACCCCCACCCTCGCATATTACAACATACACACCAATGCATTCACAAAAATCACAGTAACAACCCACAATCCCCAAGGAAGAATGAAAAGACAAAGCGAAATTCGGTCATACAAAAATATACAGATATATATGAAAATCAGTCATAATTATATACAATACGAGAAATAGTACAGATATGTACATAACAATGTCCGTGCACCAACAGTCCAAAAATGCATGGGCGAGGCCCACAAAGGATACCTGACCACAATCGGAGAGAACACTGCCGGGGCATCAGATAGAAATACTACAGGCACCTCAGGGGGAAGGGGGGGCACCTCAGCCGGATGACTGCAAAGCCAGATCCATGATGGGGCTCCATGCCCATTGATGTGTCCTGGGGAGTGCAAAGCCACAGTTTCTCAAGTCTCTACAGTGGGTGGGTTGCCCACTGTGCCATCCTGGGGAGTGCAAAGTCACAGTCTCTCAAGTCGCACAAGTGGGTGGCTTGCCCACTGTGCCATCCTGGGGAGTGCAAAGCCACAGTCTCTCAAGTCTCTACAGTGGGTGGCTTGCCCACTGTGCCATCCTAGGGAGTGCAAAGCCACAGTCTCTCAAGTCTCTACAGTGGGTGGGTTGCCCACTGTGCCATCCTGGGGAGTGCAAAGCCACAGTCTCTCAAGTCTCTACAGTGGGTGGGTTGCCCACTGTGCCATCCTGGGGAGTTCAAAGCCACAGTCTCTCAAGTAGATGCAGGTCTCCACTGGTACTGGGGGGGACTGGTGCCCAGACTGGATGAGTCTCCCCGTGAAAATTCCTGTCCTGTCACTGTCCCAGCTGTACATGGGATAAGGATGCCTGATGTGGCGGTCCATTCATTCCCACCCGGTGCTTGCCCTGTTCAGCGGTGTTTTGCCATGGCGGTTCAGGACTGTTCATCAGTGCTTTGCCATGGCGGTCTTTGACCTGTTCAGCGGTGTTTTGCCATGGCGGTTCAGGACTGTTCAGTGGTGCTTTGCCATGGCGGTCTTTGACCTGTTCAGCGGTGCTTTGACATGGCGGTTCAGGACTGCTCAGCGGTGCTTTGACATGGCGGTTCAGGACTGTTCAGAGGTGCTTTGACATGGCGGTTCTGGTACGGACATTGGTGTGTGGCATGACGTTCCCTACACTGGGCATTGGTGTGTGGCATGACGTTCTCTACACTGGGCATTGGTGTGTGGCATGACGTTCTCTACACTGGGCATTGGTGTGTGGCATGACATTCCATCATTGCCCAGCGGGGCTGTGGCAGCCAGACCCCTCCAGAGCACTGACTCCGGCGGTAGTCTCCTGACCAGTGACAATACTTGTGCCCTCCTGGGCTGTGACTCCGGCGGTGGTCTCCTGACCAGTGATGATACTTGTGCCCTCCTGGGCTGTGACTCCGGCGGTGGTCTCCTGACCAGTGACGATACTTGGGCCCTCCTGGGCTGTGACTCTGGCGGTGGTCTCCTGACCAGTGACGATACTTGGGCCCTCCTGAGCTGTGACTCCGGCAGTGGTCTCCTGACCAGTGACAATACTTGGGCCCTCCTGGGCTGTGACTCTGGCGGTGGTCCTGGCGGTGGTCTCCTGACCAGTGACGATACTTGGGCCCTCCTGGGCTGTGACTCTGGCGGTGGTCTCCTGACCAGTGACGAGACTTGGGCCCTCCTGGGCTGTGACTCCGGCGGTGGTCTCCTGACCAGTGACGATACTTGGGCCCTCCTGGGCTGTGACTCCGGCGGTGGTCTCCTGACCAGTGACGATACTTGTGCCCTCCTGGGCTGTGACTCCGGCGGTGGTCTCCTGACCAGTGACGATACTTGGGCCCTCCTGGGCTGTGACTCCGGCGGTAGTCTCCTGACCAGTGACAATACTTGGGCACTCCTGGGCACTGACTCCGGCGTTGGTCTCTGGACCAGTGACGACGGTGCTGGCGGTTGTGTCTCAACCGCCGGAAATGATGGCGCACTTCTCCGCCGTGACACTCACAACAGGCTAGGCAGACTTCCTCTGGCCCTTCCCCACCTTTAGTGGAGTCACAGCTGACTCTCCAATCCTCTTGGAACCCATGTGAGTTGTTTTCCCACCAGGAGTCTTCACAGGGTCCCGTCATCCACTCTCCAATTTTAGAACCTTTACAAGGGGTGGGCTGCCAGTGCCTTGGCTCCGGGTCACACTGCCTGCCCTGGTGGCCGGTGCACTCCACAAACCTTGAACAGGCACCACTGGTATTGGAGGCTTTTTGGCTGAGGCGCTACGACGGGACTGATGAATTGGAGGGGGGAGGTGGGGGCAAAAAGCTCAACTTTACAGAGGGACAGTTTCTGACGAAGACTGGGATGGGTAGTTGGAGGGGGCCTGGGAGTGGAGGGAGAGGAGGTGGTTGTCGGAGGTGTCACTTTAGGTGTTTTGGGTGCAGGTGCAGGTACTGGAGGCTGTTGTGAGGTGGACGGATGTTGGGTGAGTGATTGCCGGTGTTTGTGTACTTTGGGAGGGGGCGTCACAGACACACTGGGAGAGGACACAGGGGACGTGTAAATGGCAGCGGAGGTGGTGAGTGCAGGTGAGCGGCTTGTGGTGCTGGGTGTCCTTGTGCGATTCATGGTGCCTGTATATGTGGTGCATGCAGGTGTGTGTGTAGACGAGACTGGGAGGGAGAAGAGGAGGAGGGGACACAGTGGAGGCAGTGGATGTTGCTGTGTCTGTACGTGGGTGAGGATTGTGTGAGTGCCTGTGGTGTGTGTGGTGCCTATGTTTGCTTGAGCTACTTGTGCTGTGTGCTGACTTGTGTGCATGCTGGTCTGTAGGTGTGCTTGGGATGGGCTGGGGTACAGGAGATTGGGTCTGGGTGGAGGAAGTTGGAGGGGGGAGGCTAGACACAGGGACAATGGCTGCCATCAGTGCTGAGGCCAGAGATTGCAGGGTTCGCTGAAGGACAGCCTGACCAGAATGAATGCCCTCCAGGAATGCATTACCGTGTTGCAACTCTCGTTCTACACCCTGGATGGCATTCACAATGGTAGACTGCCCAACAGTGAGTGACCTGAGGAGGTCAATGGCCTCCTCACTGAGGGCAGCAGGGGTGACTGGGGCAGGGCCTGAGGTGCCTGGGGCGAAGGTGATGCCCACCATCCTGGGTGAGCGGGCACGGGGCGAACGCTGAGGAGCTGCTGGGAGGGCGGGGCTGGTAGGGGTGGTGGCAGCTGTACCTGTAGAGGTGGGGGGCACAGATGGTGCCGCCACCACAAGGGAGCCCCCATCGGCGAACGAGTCCATGTCGCTGCTTGGTGATCCGGTGGCCCACGTGAAGCTCCCCTCGCCCTCCGTCCCACTGGTGCATTCAGAGTCCGTGGTGTGGCCCTCCATGGCCATGTGGGATGCAGCTCCCTCGTGCTCCGGTGCCACTGTACCTCCGCCTGATGATGCTGATGTGCAAAAGGACAGGGAGAGCAGAAAAGGGGGGGGAGACAGAAGAAAGAGAGTTTTAGTGCATGGCATACCGCTACCATTTGCGGACAAGACAGACACAGCTGCCCCCTGCATTACGCCGTGCTCCTGCCCTCTGCACATGCAATTTCTGGGATATGGCCTACATGGCAATGGTGGACATCTGCGCACATGGATGCCACAGGGACAACTGTACCTCGACTTGGCACTCTGCTGATGTGGGGTAGAGTGCCACATGGCCTACATTACGGAGGGGCCTTGCCTACCGAACTCGCCCTGGCCTAGGGACACTCACAGCCCACTTCCCCCACCCAGACACCTCCACTGCACACAAAGTCCGCAGAATGAGAGTGTACTCACCCCCTTGTGTCTGCTGTGATGCCCTCAAGCACTCATCCAACTCCGGGTAGGCCACCGCCAGGATCCGGAACATCAGGGGGTTCATGGTGCGACGGGCACCCCTCCCACGTTGGGAGGCCATCCCCAGCTGAGCCTCCGCCGTCTTCTTGCTGCAGCAGTGAATGTCCTCCCATCTCTTATGGCAGTGGGTGCCCCGTCTCTGGTGGGTCTCCAGGGTTCGGACCTCCTTGGCGATGGCACGCCAAATGTCCCTCTTCTTGTGGGCGCTGACCTACATGACATGCACAAGGAAAGAGGAACAGTCATTACCAACTGCACCGTCGTTGTGAGTGGCCCCCTCCCTACTCTGCCATGTGGCCCATTCATTCCCATGCATTAATGTTCTATGAACTCTGCCCCCTTACTTCTTCCAACCAGCCCTCTCCACCCAGGCCTAGCCCATACAACGTGCTCCCTGTGTACTAACCTGTTGGTCTGGAGGACCGTAGAGTAGCGTGTACTGGGGGAGGACCCCGTCTACCAGTTTCTTCAACTCCTGTGCAGTGAAGGCAGGGGCCCTTTCCCCAGATGCAGCAGCCATCGTCGCTTCCAGACCGAGGTCACAGCAGCACTTGCAGTGTAGGTCCTCTCCTGTCGAAGGTCAGGTATCTAGTGATTGAACAGATAGAAAATGGCAGTGACGTCCGCGGCAGTGACGTCCGCGGCGGTGACGTCCGCGGCGGTACGCATCATCACCGCCGGCGCACCTGTTCATTGGCTCCTGGGACCCATAGGGTCCAATGTTAACCAATGCAGCCTTGCGCCGAGGTCTATGACCGCCTACCGCGACGGTGTGCAACGCCAGCGCAGTTACCCCACAATCCCATTGTCCCAGTTTAGAGGTCAGGTGCCCGCCATTTCAGGGGCCCACATGGCTTAATTTACCTCTGCGTCACACATAGCTAGGCCTACACTCAACACACATACAGGAAGGGTTTTGTGAGTGGTGTAGTCTTCTGTGTAACTGTGTGTACATACCTGGAGGAATAATGACTGATTCTTCGCTGTTGTCCTTCGTAGGCACCGTCAGCTGGGACATGTGAGAAGATGGCGGAATCCTCCGGTGTACCGACCGCTGGTGGACCTGTTGACAATGGAAGAGAGACATGTCATCGTCACCTACCGGTTTGAACGTGCCACAATCCAGGAACTATGTACCCAGTTGGAGCCAGACCTGATGTCACCAATCCGCTATCCGACTGGAATCCCCCCTGACGTGCAGGTGCTATCAGTGGTCCATTTCCTTGAAAGTGGGTCAACAGCGGCCATGGCATCAGGGATGTCCCAGCCTATGTTTTCCAACGTCTTGTCCAGAGTGTTGTCTGCCCTGCTGAAACACGTAAGGAGATACATCATTTTCCCTGAGGTGGCAGATTTGCCTACAATGAAAGTTGACTTCTATGCCCTTGGACATATCCCCAACATCATAGGTGCCATTGATGGGACCAATGTAGCTCTGGTCCCCCCCCACAGGAGTGAACAGGTGTACAGGAACAGGAAGAGTTATCATTCAATGAATGTCCAGATGGTCTGTTTGGCAGACCAGTACATCTCGCAGGTAAATGCTATGTTCCCTGGCTCAGTGCATGACGCCTACATCCTGCGGAATAGCAGCATCCCTGATATGATGGGTCAACTCCAAAGGCACCGTGTATGGCTATTGGGGGACTCTGGTTACCCCAACCTTTCCTGGCTATTGACCCCAGTGAGGAATCCCAGGACCAGGACAGAGGAACGGTACAATGAGGCACATGGGCGGACTAGGAGGGTGATCGAACGCACATTTGGCCTCCTGAAGGCCAGGTTTAGGTGCCACCATATGACAGGTGGATCCCTATTCTACTCACCGAAGAAGGTGTGCGAGATCATCATCGCCTGCTCCATGCTCCATAATTTAGCTTTGCGACGCCAGGTGCCTTTTCTGCAGGAGGATGATCCAGATGACGGTGTTGTAGAAGCTGTGGAGTCTGTTCGAGCCTGTGGACAGTGATGAGGAGGAAGCTGAGGAAGAAGACAACGACAACAGGGAGTCAGTCATACAGCAATATTTCCAGTGAGAAACAGGTGAGAACATTTTCATGTTTAACATTACATTAACTTTCACACGTCTACCTCTATCCTGTTTGTCGATTTCAATCACTATTTGGTAACTGAGTTGTACCCTTCCATTACGGTTTCACAGGTGTGGTTACCAACCTGTCATCTGCTTGCATCCTTCAAGGACTTGTGATGTGTGACATAGGTATGTTAGCCTTACAATGGGAAACCCATTATGACACTGTCATGGATAATACATATTTACTAAATCACATACTGACTCCAGATTGTTTTGTGTTTCAAGGGTGTTTATTGAAGTGCTCAGAAATGTAAGGGATTTGTAAAATGAGGATGGGTGATGGCGGAGGAATGTCCATGGCAGAGTCCAGTCTATTAGTCTCACAGGTGCACTGCCTATCTGGACATAGGAAGTGGAGCTGGGGCAGTTTAAGTAAGGACAGGGTAACAAGGTGGTACAGTGGGAGGACAAACAGGGTGGTCTCATTTCCTGGTGGGGGTCTTGCCATCTTGCTCTGTCCTGTTCCTGGATCTCAGGGACCGCTTGCGTGGTGGTTGTCTGTCTGCAGGGAGTGGGGTGCTGGTGTGTTGGTCCTGTGGTGGGGCATCCTGTCCACTAGCGCCGGCGGAGGTGGTGGGCAGTTCATCGTCCTGGCTAGTGTCAGGGGCCCCTTGGAGTGCCACGGTGTCCCTCATGGTGTGCTGTATGTCCTTCAGCACCCCTACGATGGTGCCCAAGTCGGAGCTGATGGTCCTGAGCTCCTCCCTGAACCCCAAATACTGTTCCTCCTGCAGGCGCAGGGTCTCCTGCAACTTGTCCAGGACCGTCGCCATCGTCTCCTGGGAGTGGTGGTATGCTCCCATGATGGAGGATAGGGCCTCGTGGAGAGTGGATTCCCTTGGCCTGTCCGCCCCTGTCACACAGCAGCCCTCCCAGTTCCCCTGTGTTTCTGTGGCTGCGTCCCCTGGACCGTGTGCCCACTACCACTGCCCCCAGGTCCCTGTTGTTGTTGGGGTGGTGGGTTACCCTGGGTTCCCTGTAGTGGTGGACACACCGCTGATTGACCTGTCCTGGGTAGGGAGGTTTGGGCCCGCTGGGTGGGTGCTGTGCTGGTGTTACCAGAGGGTGGAAGGTCAGTGTTGGGCTGTGCCTGTGCAAGGGGAACCGACTGTCCCGAGGCCCACGATGGTCCGGGCTGGTCATCAGGATCCAGTAGGGCAGAGCTGCTATCGTCACTGCAGGCTTCTTCTGGGGGTGGAGTGGTGTTGTCTGGACCCTCTTGTGTGGTGACGGTCATTCGGGTTCCTGCAGGGGCATAAGAGCATGATTATTGCACGTGTGTGTGTAATGGTGTGCAATGGGTGGGTGTTTGTGTACCCCAGTGCAAGCATTCCTGTGTGTGGGTTTGTGTGATGATGGTTGGGGGTGTTCTGGGTATGTGCAGTGGGCATGCTTTAGTAAGGGGTGCCCATACTTAGTTGTGTCATGCAGGGCTTGGTGTTGGGATGGGTGGTTTGTGTTATGCGTACATTAGTGAGGATTTGGAGTGATAGGGGAGGGTGTGAGGGTGGGGGTGTGTGAGAGTATGCAGGTAGGGTGGGGAAGATGATAGTTAACATTTGACTTACCAGTGTCCCATCCTCCACCGACTCCTCCGAGGCCCTCAGGATGCATGATGGTCAAGACTTGCTCCTCCCATGTTGTTAGTTGTGGGGGAGGAGGTGGGGGTCCACCGCCAGTCCGCTGCACCGCGATGTTGTGCCTGGAGACCGTTGAATGCATCTTCCCCCGTAGGTCGTTCCACCTCTTCCTGATGTCCTCCCTATTTCTTGGGTGCTGTCCCACGGCGTTCACCCTGTCCACTATTCTGCGCCATAACTCCATCTTCCTGGCTATTGATGTGTGCTGTACCTGTGAGCCAAATAGCTGTGGCTCAACCCAGATTATTTCCTCCACCATGACCCTGAGCTTCTCCTCGGAGAAGCGGGGGTGTCTTTGGCGTGACATGGGGTGGTGTGTGTGATGTGTGGGGTGGTGTATGTGGTGATGAGTGTGGTGAGTGTAGTGGTGTGTGGTGTTTTGTCCGTGGATGTTGTGTGGGTGATGGTGTTGTGTGCCTCTGTGTGATGGGGTTGTCTATTCTGTGCTCTCTCTCTGGCCTTCGTTCGTGATTTTTTGGTCATATGGGTTTGTGGGTGATGTGGGTGTGTGTTTTATATAGTATTGGGTGTGTGGGACTGGTGTGTGTACGTATATCTGGTGTGTGTATTTCGAAATGTCTAATGTGGTGGTGTTTTGTAGAAGTGTGTGTATTTTGAGCGCGGCGGTGTGTACCGCCAATGGAATACCGCAGTTGAAAGACCGGCGCGTGGATTCATGGGTCGTAATAGCATGGGCGTGTTTCTGTTGGCAGGGAGGTGGAGGTTTGGTTATCGCCAGTTTATCACTGACCTTTGGTGCGGCGGAGTTGTGTGGGTGTCTGAATTTCGGCGGATTCCGAGATGTGTGTCATAATAGCTGTTGCGGAATTCCGCGGCCGCGGCGGCGTATTGGCGGTCTTCTGCAAGGCGGTAAGTGCCTTTTACCGCCAATGTTGTAATGACCCCCTTAGTGTTTTTCTTTGGACAAGTGGAATCACTTGCCCAACTGCCTTTACTCTTACATAAATAACACCATGGCTTCTTTTGATTGTGGGAAGAGGATTTGGACCCACCATCCTCAGAGGATTTTTGTGTGCCTAATAAAGACTGAGAATGTTTTTTATCCTTCTCCCCACCCTTGTCAGAAGACGTACCATCCTTCTTCTTGCCATCCTTGTCACCCCCTGTCTGAACTTTTCTGTTCACTCTTGTTCTGACCCATTTGTCTGCCTTCTTTCCCAATTCTTGGCGAGAGGTCAGATCTGAGTCTACCAAGTACTGGTGCCACAAATCAGACACACAATTGTTCAAAATATGCTCTCTCAGGATTAGATTATACAGGCTTTCATAGTCATTCACCTTACTGCCATGTAACCAGCCCTCCAAGGCCTTCATTGAACAGTCTACAAACTCTGTCCAGTCTTGAGAGGACTCTTTTCTGGTATCTCTGATCTTTATCCTGTATTGTTCAGTGGTTAAGCCGAATCCATCCAAGAGTGCATCCTTCAAAACTTTGTAATTATTAGCATCACTTTCTCTGACAGTAAGGAGCCTATCCCAACCCTTACCAGTGAAAGATAGCCACACAATAGAAGGCCACTGCCTTTGAGGGACCAACTGTACCATACAAGCCCTCTCAAGTGCAGCAAACCACTTGTTAATGTCATCCCCCTCCTTGTAAGGGGGGACTATCTTATGCAGGTTTCTGGAATCTTGTTCTCTTACAGGATTGCTATCTAAAACACTGCTGCTGCCACCATGGGGAACTAACCCCAACCTCTGCCTTTCCCTCTTAGAGATTTCTTGTCTAATGCCAACTGCTGCTATCTTAGCTTCAGCCTGGCCTCTTCTAACCTCAGCTTTCTGAGTTCCCTTTCCATAGTGTTATCCTCAGGGTGGGAGTCTTGGGAATTCTGAGACACAGACGAAATGTGGGAATTGTCAGAGTGAGACCTGTCTCTAACTGGCTGGACTGTAGTAACCTGGCCTTTTGGAGTGAAAGGTGCCCTACTAGTGTGTGAACCCCTCCCACTACCAGTGCCACTAGGAGGCCTGTTAGCAGGCAGGTCTTTGGATGAACTCTCCCCAGCATCCTCAGGGGACTCCTCTGAGTCCTGCTGGGTACCTTCCTCCTCTACCTCCTGATCCTGGGATGAGCCAGGCTGGTTATGGTCACCTTCTAGGAGAAAGCTAAGGAGAAGATCTTTGGTATGGTTCTTACCAATGCTTAAACCTCTTTCTATGTAGAGACCCCTCAAACGTTTAAAGTTCAAACTACCATAGGTTGCCTGGACAACTGTGGGAGTAAGTTCTACTGCAGACATGATTGTTAGAAAGGGTTTAGGACAAACAGAAAAAAGTTTAGAAACTTTTAGTGCACAGAGAAAAAACGTTTTCAAACTTTTCAATACTTTTGAAAACTTTTCTAAAACTTTTTAGAAAGTTTGTAGAAGGAAAGTTAAACTGTTTAGATTAACTGTGTATATTCTGAAGTGTTTGGTATATTTTTCACTTATGAAAAGCACAAATGACAAAGTGGTAATGCAGTTATAAGTACTTATCCCACCGCTGCACCACCAATGTAGGGGACAGGACCTAGCACAAAGCGTAAGGACCATCAGATACCCACTATAAACCAGGCCAGCCTCCTACACCCACAATGTCCACACCAACTCTTCAAAGGGGACCCCCACCACTGGAAGTAGAATGAGGGGGGCCTTTGGATGGCCACCTGTGTTGCCACTTGCTTGACAGGTGACACAGGAGCTATACAACTCCCTTACCTTCTGTGACATGTTGGGCCAATATAAATGGTTCACTAATCTGTCCCATGTCTTTGTTTGTCCCAAATGCCCAGCTAGGGGGATGTCATGGGCCAATGTGGGGATGAACTCTTTAAACTCTTGAGGCACTACCACTCTCCTAGTAGCACCCGGTTTGGGATCTCTTGCCTCAGTGAAAAGGAGTCCATCCTCCCAATAGCCCCTTTGGGAGCCACTGACATTTCCCTTTTGCTGTTCAGCAGCTTGCTGTCTCAGGCCTTCAAGAGTGGGACAAGTCTTTTGCCCCTGGCACAGCTGTTCCCTTGAGGGTCCCCCTGGGCCCAAGAGCTCCACCTGGTAAGGTTCCAGCTCCATGGACTCAGTTCACTCAGGGGATAGGACATCTTCCTGGGAAGAGAGGCCCTGATTCTGTTGCTGTGCAGAGGCTGGTCCCCCAGTCCTCTTACCTTTTCTCTTGGAAGGTTGGGCCATTATTCCAGGCTCTAACATTTCTTTTTCATCCTGTGCTCTGCTCTGTGCTCTTGTTTTTACACACACCAGTTCAGGGATACCCAGCATGGCTGCATGGGTTTTGAGTTCTACCTCAGCCCATGCTGAGGAATCCAAATCATTCCCTAGCAAACATTCTTCTGGGATTGCAGAAGAGACCACTACCTGTTTCAGGCCAGTAACCCCTCCCCATTCTAAATTCACCATTGCCATGGGATGGACTTTAGTTACATTATCAGCATTGGTTAATCGATATGTCTGTCCAGCCAAGTACTGTTCTGGGGAAAACAGTTTTTTACGTAATTGCACGATGTGGACTGCTGTTTTGGTTCCATTGTTCAAATAGTGACAGCCTACTTACTCTTGTGTCCCTTAAAAACCTACCGCTGCAGATGAATAGGAGATGGAGACATACCCCCTTGTACAGACCCCTTGTGGACTTGGCTACACTGGAGGACAGGCACATTATACTCACCTATAGACTGGACAGGGCCACATTCACAGAGCTGTGTGCCCAATTGGAGTCTGATATGATATCAGCTATCCGTCATTCCACTGGGATCCCCCCTCTTGTGCAAGTGCTATCAGTGCTCCATTTCTTGGCAACTGGTTCTTTCCAAGTGACAGTGGGCTTGGCAGCAGGAATGTCACAGCTAATGTTCTCAATGGGGCTACATGCTTTCCCCCAGGTGGACGATTTGGCCACAGTGAAGGCTGGATTCTATGCAATGTGACATATCCCAAATTTTTTTGGTGTAATTGACGGGACCCATATTGCGTTTATCCCCCCCACCAGCATGAACAGGTGTACAGGAATCTTAAAAGTTTCCACTCCATGAATGTTCAAATGGTGTGCCTGGTGGACTAGTACATCTCCCATGCCAATGCTAAATATCCTGGGTCAGTGCATGATGCCTTTGTCCTGAGGAATAGCAGCATCCCAAATGAGATGGGTCAACTACAGAGGCACAGGGTGTGGCTAATAGGTGAGCCTTGGTCCCCAACCGGTGTATGTTAGTGTATGCCTCAGATGTTAACCTAAAAGGATAGTTTGTGGCTAGATGTTGTCCCTCAATACCTGCAGGTGACTCTGGGTAACCAAACCTATTGTGGCTGCTGACCCCTGTGAGGAATGCCAGGACAAGGGCTGAAGAACGTTATAATGAGGCACATGGAAGAACCAGAAGGATAACTTAGAGGACCTTCAGCCTCCTGAAGGCCAGGTTCAGGTGCCTCCATCTAACAGGTGGATGCCTGTGCTACTCACCCGAGAAGGTCTGCCAGACAGTAGTGGCATGCTGCATGTTACACAACCTGGCCCTCAGACAGCATGTACCTTTTCTGCAGGAGGAGGAGACTGGAGATGCCCCTTTTGCAGCAGTGGATCCTGAGGACAGTGAAGATGAGGAGGCAGAGGATGAGGATGTGGACAACAGAACATCAGTTATCCGTCAGTACTTCCAATGACACACAGGTGAGACAGTGCAACTTCACATTTCTATGACTATTGGTGTATTCTGTGTGGCTGTGGCATGCAGGCATTACCCACTTTATGCCTCTGAATACTGTCACCTATGGATTATCATTTTACAGATGTTGGTGATATGACAACAATGACCTGCTGTGATCACTGCAGCCAGCTACAGATCATTCTTTCTATACTCTCACTATCTACAACTCATTTGCAATGGATGTAGCTGTTTAAATCAATACAGATTTTCAATACATGAATTACTAGTATTTGATTTTTTTTCCAAGGGTGTTTATTGTAGTGCTAGTAAATTGAGGGGGAAGTGCAATAGAATGAGGTGATGATGGAGGAAAGTCCAGGGTATTGCTCCAGTCTGTTTGTAGCACAGTTGCAGTGCCCAAGGGGCCATAGGAAGGGGAGCAATGGCAGTTCAAGGTGGACAAGGTGACTGAGTGGGACACAGTGGGGACAATCAAGAGAGTCTCATTTCCTGGCGGTGGTCTTGGCAAGTGACTCTGGCTTCTGTCTGGGTCGTAGGGAACGTTTGCGGGATGGTTCACCTTCTGCAGGGGGAGGGGTGCTGGTGGCCTGTGGGTCCTGTGGTGGGGCCTTCTGCCCACTAGTGGAAGTGGAGGGCTGGTCAATAGACTGGCTAGTGGTAGAGGCCCACTAGTGTGCTGTTGCCTCCCTCATGATGTTGGCCATGTCTGCCAGCACCCCTGCTATGGAGATCAGGATGGTGTTGTTGGCCTGCAAGTCCTCCATGATCGTCTGATACTATCCCTCCTGCAGCCGCCTGTTCTCCTGCACGTTGTCCAGGATCTGGCCCATCGTGTCCTGGGAATGTTGGTAGGCTCCCAGGATCTCGGAGAGTGCCTACTGGAGAGTCGGTTCCCAGGTCCTGCCCTCCCCCAGTGTCCCTGTTGGCCTGTACCTCTGACCCCTGAACGGTGTGCCCACTGCCACTGACCCCAGGTCCCTGATTGTCTTGGGGGTGAGTTGTGGACTGAGGGCCCCTGCACAGGTGGTCACACTGCTGATTGACGTATCCTGGGGACAGAGGTGTGGGTACGCTGGGTGGGTGCTGTGGTGTTGGATCCTGATGGGGAGGCTCTCTGGTGGTCTGTGATTGTGCTTGGGTAACCAGCTGTCCAGTGGTCCCTGATGGGCCAGGTTGGTCCTTCAGATCCAAAGTCCAGAGTTACTGTCATCACTGGGGGCGTCTTCTGTTGGAAGACTGGATAATGGTGGCACCTTCTCTCCACTGACATAGGCTGGGGTACCTGTGGGGATGTAAGTGATGTATTATGCTTCAAGTGTATGACATTTGTACATCTCTAGCTTCCCCTCTATGGTTGGTGTTGTCATGCCTGCTTTTGCTTGTGTATGGTGATGTATTGTGGGATTGTTAGTTTCCTCACACTGTGCATGCTTTGGTGATGGGTGTCCATGCAGCACTGGGTGGGCTGACCATGCATTGGTATGGCATGCAGGGCTTGGCATTGGGGTTAGTCAGATGTGTAGGTGCAGTATGTGGGTTGGAGTGGAGTGATAGGAGTGAGGGTGAGGGGATGAGATGGCATGCAGGTATAGGGGTGATAAGTAGTAAATATTGACTTACCAGTGTCCAGTCTTCCAGCTACTCCAGCGACTCACCATGATGCAGTAATGCCAGTACCTGCTCCTCCCATGCTGTGAGCTGTGGGGGAGGAGGTGGGCGTCCACCGCCAGTCCTCTGTATGGCGAGCTGGTGCCTTGCTGCTATGGAACATACCTTCCCCCATAGGTCATTCCACCTCTTCTTGATGTCGTTCCTTGTTCATGGGTGCTGTCCCACAGTGTTGACCCTGTCCACGATTCTCCACCATAGCTCCAACTGTGGTGGGGTGTGTGATGTGAAGTGCGTGAGGGATGTATGGGTGTAAGTGGTGTGTATGTCTAGTTGTCTCTGAGCTCTATTTCTCAGTCTCTTGGTAGCAATTGGTGTTCTTAAGGGGTTGTGCGTAATGTGAGTGTGTGTTTTATAGTGGTGTGGGTGTATGTATGGGTGACAGGTGTGTGTTTTTCGTATGGCCAATGTTGTGTTGTTTTGTATGTGGGGGTCCATTTTGACCCCAGAGGTATGTACCGTCAATGGTTTACTGCAATTGAATGTCCGCCGTGTTGATTCGTGGATCATAATGTGATAGGCTTTGTTTAGTTGGCGTAACGTTATAGGTTTTGGTACTACCACTTTATCACTGACCTTTGGGCTGGCAGATTTGTGTATGTGGCTATATTCTGTCGGATTCGGGTGTGTGTCATAATATGGTGAATGGATATCTGCCACCACGGCGGTATGTTGACGGCATCAGCATGGTGGTAAGCAGAATGTACCGCCAATTTCATAATGAAGGCCAATATCTCATTTTGATATAGTATATACAGAGCCAGCTTCTTACAACCGGGGACTCAATGCGGTCACTAAGACTGACGCACACCCCATCCGCCGAGCTCATGAGCTCATTGGCTGGTTAGGGGCTGCCCAATATCTAAGTACTTTTAATTTGACCTCTGGATATTGGCAGATTGCTCTGACTGAGGGAGCTGGCCAAGGAGAGGTCTTCATTTTCCACCCCAGATGGGCAATACCAAGTTAGGGTGATGCCCTTTGGGACGAAGAATGCCCTTGACACCTTTCAGAGGTTGGTTAGCCAGGTGTTGGCTGGACTGGATGATTTCAGTGCAGCCTACCTGGATGACATTGCTGTGTTCAGCTCCACTTGGGAGGAACACTTGCAGCACCTCTGCAAAGTGTGGGGGGCCCTGCAGAAGACAGGCCTCACTATTAAGGCTAGCAAGTGTCAATTAGGGCAGGGTTCTGTGGTGTATTTGGGACATCAGGTGAGGAATGGTCAGGTGGCACCCCTACAGCCAAAGATTGACACTGTTCTAGCTTGGCAGCCTCCCAAGACCCAGACTGAGGTGAGAGCCTTTTGAGGTCTCACCGGGTACTATAGGAGATTTGTCAAGGGGTATGGCACTATTGTTGCTCCCTTGACTGAGTTAACCTCCAAAAAGCAGCCCAGAAAAGTGATCTGGACTGAGGTTTGCCAGACAGCTTTGGATGCCCTGAGGGCAGCCATCTGCACATCACCCGAGCTAAAGGCATCTGACTTCGCCAAATAATTTGTCGTGCAGACAGATGCTTCAGAACATGGTGTAGGAGCAGTGTCATCACAGCTAAATGAAGAGGACCTAGACCAGCCAGTAGCCTTCATTAGTAGGAGATTACTTCCCTGGGAACTTAGGTGGAGTGCAATTGAGCGTGAGGCTTTTGCTGTGGTCTGGGCACTGAAGAAGTTAAGACCCTACATGTTTGGGACTTCCAGGTTCAGACTGACCACAGGCCCCTCAGATGGTTAATGCAGATGAGGGGTGAGAATCCAAAACTGTTGAGGTGGTCCATTTCCCTACAGGGGATGGACTTTACTGTAGAACACCGCCCTGGAACAGAACACGCCAATGCTAATGGTCTGTCCAGATTTTTCCAACTTAGTGATGAGAACTCCCATGAGGTTGGGTAGTTCTCCCCACTTTCAGCTGGGGGGGACACATTTAGACCTGGCAGCCTTGGCGTGGTATCCCCTGTCTTTTTTGCCTCTGTTTCCCATGTTTTGACTGTGTGCTGGACTCAGTTTATGCTGTTTTTGGTACTCTGGGCACTTTCACACTGCTTACCAGTGCTAAAGTGCAAAGGCTACTGTGTAAAGTGTATGTGTGGCTTTTCCTTGATTGGCATATTTGATTTACTAGTAAGTCCCTAGTAAAGTGCACTAGAGGTGACCAGTGTCTGCAAATCAAATGCTACTAGATGGCCTGCAGCAGTGGTTGGGCCATCCACGTTAGTAGCCCTGTAAACATGGCTCAGGCCTGCCACAGCAGTGTCTGTGTGTGCAGTTTTAAACTGCGAATTTGACTTGGCAAATGTACCCACTTGCCAGGCCTAAACCTTTCCTTTTTATACATGTAAGGCACCCCTAAGGTAGGCCCTAGGAAGCCCCATGGGCAGGGTGCAGTTTTTGTTAAAGGTGGGACATGTACAGATGTGTTTTACATGTCCTAACAGTGAAATACTTCCAAATTTGTTTTTCACTGCTGCAAGGCCTATCCCTCTCATAGATTACCATGAGGGCTGCCTTTAAATATCCTTAAAATTCAGTTTCTTTTGGAGAACAGATGGGAATGTGGAGTTTGGGGTCTCTGAACTCACAATTTAAAAATACATCTTTTAGTGAAGTTGGTTTTTCGATTGTTAGTTTGAAAATGCCATTTTTAGAAGCAGGCATTTTCTTGCTTAAACCATTCTGTGACTGCCTGTTTGTGGATTCCCTGTCTGGGTCAGTCTGACAGTTGGGCTGTTTGTAGATCTTCTCTAGAGAGTGACACAAAGGGAGATGGGGTGTAGCCTGCATATCCTGATGAGCCATCTGAGCTAGAGTGGAGGGAGGAGTGATCACTTACACCTGAATGGGCTGTGCCTGCCCTAGCACAATGCAGTCTCCAACCCCCTGCTGTGTGTCTGGGACCTGGCCTCGGCTAGGCAGGATCTTGTGAACAACAGAGACTTTCTTTTATAGTTTGCTCTTCAAAGGCAGAAAGGGGTTTAAGTAGTAGTAGTCTTTAAAAAATCATAACTTTGCTTGTGTATGTTGGAATTTTGTTGTTTTGATCTTGTTTTTTTCAGACAAATATTGGTTATTATTCTAACATGATGTTAAGTAATTTTGTAGTGTTTTCCCTTTATTACTGTGTGTGTTGGTACAAATACTTTTCACATTGTCTTTGGGTTTAGTCTTTCTGCTTGTGCCAAGCGACCGAGGGTGAGTAGGGGTTAACTGGTTGTGTTTCTCCTTTGCCCTGACTAGAGTGGTGGTCCTTGCTTAGTAAGGGGGTAAACTGACTGTAGGAAAGTACCCTCTTTCTTGGCATGGTTACCCCCTTTTTCTGCCTGACTTCAGTGTGCCTGACTGTGTTCACTGGGATCCTGCTAACCAGGACCCCAGTGTAAGGAAATGCCTCCTTGGCATGGTTACCCCTAACTTTTTGCCTTTGTGCAGGAGGCTTATAGTGGGTACCTTGTGGTACTTGCACCTTGTGCTAGGTCCAGTTATCCCTTATTAGTAGATTGGAAGTGTTCTAGGAGCTCAGGCTGATAGAGGTAGCTATAGCAGAGCAGCTTAGGCTGACCTAGGAGACATGCAAAGCTCCAACCATACCGCTTATATCATATAGCACTATATCATAAGAAAACACAATACTCAGAGTTACTAAAAATAAAGGTACTTTATTTTAGTGACAATATGCCAAAAGTATCTCAGAGGATATACTGCCTTAGGAGGTATGTAATATACACAAATTATACACACACATCCAAAATCAGGTAAGTAAACAGTTAGAAAAGTAGTGCAAACACTGTAGAACACAATAGAATGCAATAGGAGAAAATAGGCCTAGGGGCAACACAAACCATATGCTCCAAAAGTGGAAATCGAACCACGAATGGACCCCAGGCCTAGTGTAGTGTGTAGAGGTTCTCTGGGAGTAAAAGAAAACACTAAGGGTGTCCAAGATACCCCACCCCAAGACCCTGAAAAGTAGGAGTAAAGTTACCCTACTACCCCAGAAAGACAGTAAAGTCAAGATAGGGGATTCTGCAAGAACAACAACTGACTGCAAAGCACTGAAGATGGATTCCTGGACCTGAGGACCTGTAAAGGAAGGAGACCAAGTCCAAGAGTCATGCAAGTGTCCAGGGGGGCAGGAGCCCACTAAACCCCAGATGAAGGTGCAAAAGGGCTGCCTCCGGGTGGGAGAAGCCAAAGATTCTGCAACAACGGAAGGTGCCAGGAACTTCTCCTTTGGTCAGAAGATGTCACACGGCGTGCTGGAGGATGCAAAGTTGTTTCCATGCAGAAAGACTGCAAACAAGCCTTACAAGCTGCAAGAGTCAATGTTGAAGGTTTTGGGTGCTGCCAGGCCCCAGGAAGCACCAAGAGGTTGTCCCTTGGAGGAGGAGGAGACAGAGAGGGCACTCAGCAACACGGAGAGCCCAGGCAGAAGCAGGCAGCATCCGCAGAAGCACCTGAACAGGTGTTCAGAATATCTGAGCATGACGGTTGACTCAGCACAACAAAAGCGAGTCCCACAAAGTCGGAGTCCAACTCAGCGAGTTGGGCAATGCAGGACGGAGTGCTGGGGACCTGGGCTAGGCTGTCCATGAAGGAAGTCTTGCAAAAGTGCACAGAAGCCCTAGCAGCTGCAGTTCACACAGTACACAAGATTACTGTCTGGCGTGGGGAGGCAAGGACTTACCTCTGCCAAATTTGGACAGAAGGGCCACTGGACTGGCGGGGACCCTTGGACCGTGCTCCTGTGTTCCAGGGACCACGCTCGTCAGGATGGGAGGGGACCCAGAGGACCGGTGATGCAGAAGTTTGGTGCCTGCGTTGGCAGGGGGAAGATTCTGTCGACCCACGGGAGATTTCTTCTTGGCTTCCAGTGCAGGGTGAAGGCAGACAGCCCTCAGAGCATGCACCACCAGGAAAAAGTTGAGAAAGCCGGCAAGATGAGGCGCTACAATGTTGCTGGTAGTCTTCTTGCTACTTTGTTGCCGTTTTGCAGGTGTCCTGGAGCAGTCAGCTGTCGATCCTTGGCAGACGTTGAAGAGGAAAGTGCAGAGGAACTCTGGTGAGCTCTTGCATTCGTTATCTGGTGAGATACCCACAGGAGAGACCCTAAATAGCTCTCAGAGGAGGATTGGCTACAGAGAAAGGTAAGCACCTATCAGGATGGGTCTCTGACGTCACCTGCTGGCACTGGCCACTCAGAGCTGTCCATTGTGCCCTCACACCTCGGCATCCAAGATGGCAGAGGTCTGGGACACATTGGAGGAGATCTGGGCACCACACCTGGGAGGTGCTGGTCACGGGAGTGGTCACTCCCCATTCCTTTGTCCAGTTTTGCGCCAGAGCAGGGCTGGGGGGATCCCTGAACTGGTGTAGACTGGCTTATGCAAGGGGGGCACCATCTGTGCCCTTCAAAACATTTCCAGAGGCCAGGAGAGGCTACCCCTCTGAGGCCCTTCACACCTATTTCCAAGGGGAGAGGGTGACAATATGCCAAAAGTGTCTCAGAGGATATACTGCCTTAGGAGGTATGTAATATACACAAATTATACACACACATCCAAAATCAGGTAAGTAAACAGTTAGAAAAGTAGTGCAAACACTGTAGAACACAATAGAATGCAATAGGAGAAAATAGGCCTAGGGGCAACACAAACCATATGCTCCAAAAGTGGAAATCGAACCACGAATGGACCCCAGGCCTAGTGTAGTGTGTAGAGGTTCTCTGGGAGTAAAAGAAAACACTAAGGGTGTCCAAGATACCCCACCCCAAGACCCTGAAAAGTAGGAGTAAAGTTACCCTACTACCCCAGAAAGACAGTAAAGTCAAGATAGGGGATTCTGCAAGAACAACAACTGACTGCAAAGCACTGAAGATGGATTCCTGGACCTGAGGACCTGTAAAGGAAGGAGACCAAGTCCAAGAGTCATGCAAGTGTCCAGGGGGGCAGGAGCCCACTAAACCCCAGATGAAGGTGCAAAAGGGCTGCCTCCGGGTGGGAGAAGCCAAAGATTCTGCAACAACGGAAGGTGCCAGGAACTTCTCCTTTGGTAAGAAGATGTCACACGGCGTGCGGGAGGATGCAAAGTTGTTTCCATGCAGAAAGACTGCAAACAAGCCTTGCTAGCTGCAAGAGTCAATGTTGAAGGTTTTGGGTGCTGCCAGGCCCCAGGAAGCACCAGGAGGTTGTCCCTTGGAGGAGGAGTTGACAGAGAGGGCACTCAGCAACACGGAGAGCCCAGGCAGAAGCAGGCAGCATCCGCAGAAGCACCTGAACAGGTGTTCAGAATATCTGAGCATGACGGTTGACTCAGCACAACAAAAGCGAGTCCCACAAAGTCGGAGTCCAACTCAGCTAGTTGGGCAATGCAGGACGGAGTGCTGGGGACCTGGGCTAGGCTGTCCATGAAGGAAGTCTTGCAAAAGTGCACAGAAGCCCTAGCAGCTGCAGTTCACACAGTACACAATATTACTGTCTGGCGTGGGGAGGCAAGGACTTACCTCCGCCAAATTTGGACAGAAGGGCCACTGGACTGGCGGGGACCCTTGGACCCAGCTCCTGTTTTCCAGGGACCACGCTCGTCAGGATGGGAGGGGACCCAGAGGACCGGTGATGCAGAAGTTTGGTGCCTGCGTTGGCAGGGGGAAGATTCTGTCGACCCACGGGAGATTTCTTCTTGGCTTCCAGTGCAGGGTGAAGGCAGACAGCCCTCAGAGCATGCATCACCAGGAAACAGTTGAGAAAGCCGGCAAGATGAGGCGCTACAATGTTGCTGGTAGTCTTCTTGCTACTTTGTTGCGGTTTTGCAGGTGTCCTGGAGCAGTCAGCTGTCGATCCTTGGCAGACGTTGAAGAGGAAAGTGCAGAGGAACTCTGGTGAGCTCTTGCATTCGTTATCTGGTGAGATACCCACAGGAGAGACCCTAAATAGCTCTCAGAGGAGGATTGGCTACAGAGAAAGGTAAGCACCTATCAGGATGGGTCTCTGACGTCACCTGCTGGCACTGGCCACTCAGAGCTGTCCATTGTGCCCTCACACCTCTGCATCCAAGATGGCAGAGGTCTGGGACACATTGGAGGAGATCTGGGCACCACACCTGGGAGGTGCTGGTCAGGGGAGTGGTCACTCCCCCTTCCTTTGTCCAGTTTTGCGCCAGAGCAGGGCTGGGGGGATCCCTGAACTGGTGTAGACTGGCTTATGAAGGGGGGCACCATCTGTGCCCTTCAAAACATTTCCAGAGGCCAGGAGAGGCTACCCCTCTGAGGCCCTTCACACCTATTTCCAAGGGGAGAGGGTGTAACACCCTCTCTCAGAGGAAATCCTTTGTTCTGCCTTCCTTGGACTGGGCTGCCCAGGCCCCAGGGAGGCAGAAACCTGTCTGAGGGTTGGCAGCAGCGGTAGCTGCAGAGAAAACCCTGGAAAGTTAGTTTGGCAGTACCTGGGCTCTATGCTGGAGACCTGGGGATGCATGGAATTTTCCCCCTAATACCAGAATGGTATTGGGGGGACAATGCCATGATCCTAGACATGTTACATGGCCATGTTCTGAGTTACCATGGTGATGCTATATATAAGTATTGACCTATATGTAGTGCACACGTGTAATGGTGTCCCAACTCTAACAAAGTCCAGGGAAATTGCCCTGAACAATGTGGGGGTACCTTGGCTAGTGCCAGGGTGCCCTCACACTAAGGCCCTCATTACAACCCTGGCTGTCAGTGTTAAATTGGTGGTAAAACCTCCAACAGGCCGGCGGTAAAAAAAATGGAATTATGACCATGGCGGAAACCGCCAACATAGACAGCCACCTTAACACTCCGACCACCACAGCGGTACAAACAAACAGCTTGGCGGTCACCTCCAACAGACAGGCGTAAGACAATGTACCGCCCACAATATTATGACAGGCCAATCCGCCACCTTTTCCGGGGTTGATTCAACTCGAACAAAAACACAGCGAAAACAGGACCTGGAAGGTAAAACACTCACCTCTACGCACCCCACAAGGAACCAGGACGCCATGGAACCTGAACTCCAAATCCTCCCTGTGATAGTCTTCCTGCTCCTCTACCAGGAGCACAAACGAGGGTGACGGCGACCACGGTGACCACGGTGAGTACTGCACCTGCAACACAGGGGAGGGGGTAGAGAAAAGAAAGTGACACAAACACGCAACACCCCCACCCTCACCCACAACAACATACACACAAATACATGCTGCAACATTGCATTTACACCCCACAGCCCCCCCTGGGAGAACGCAATGGCAAAAGGAAATTATTGTAACCATTGTAATCAAGAATAATCCATTAGTCAAAAATGTATATACACTATAAACAATTATGTACACCAAGAATTCAAGCCCAAGTACTGCACTTATATAGTCCGTGGACCGGCAAAATGCATGGGCAAGGCCCACACTCAATACCTGATCGAAAAGGAGAGAACACTGCAGGGGCATCAGATCGAAATAAAACAGGCACCTCAGGGGGAAGGGAAGGGGGGGCACCTCCGCCGGATGAGTGCATGTCGCCAGCTCCACGAGGGGGCTCCATGCCCATTGATGTATCCTGGGGAGTGCAAAGCCACAGTCGCTCAAGTCTCTCGAGTGGGTGGTTTGCCCACTGCTTTATCCTGGGGAGTGCAAAGCCATAGTCTCTCAAGTCTCTCCAGTGGGTGGTTTGCCCACTGCTTTATCCTGGGGAGTGCAAAGTCACAGTCTATCAAGTCTCTTCAGTGGGTGGGTTGCCCACTGCTTTATCCTGGGGAGTGCAAAGCACAGTCGCTCAAGTCTCTCAAGTGGGTGGGTTGCCCACTGCTTTATCCTGGGGAGTGCAAAGCCACAGTCTCTCAAGTGGATAACAGTCTCCACTGGTTCCGGAGGGGCCTTTGTGCCCAGAGTGCTTCATCCTGCCAAGGACTGAGGTAGTGGATGTGATACTCCACTGGTTCTGGAGGGGGCTTTGTGCCCAGAATGCTTCATCCTGCCCAGGCCCCTCGAACTGACCACCAGCCTCGTACGAATGACCACTGGGGATGGCAGCCATGTCTGCAATGGTGCCACTGGCTCAGGATGTCGCCGGCCGCTGGCGGTGCTGGCGGCGGGGCCAGAAGCGGCGGTGCTTGTGGTGGTCATTGTGGCAGCGGTGCTTGTGACGGCCTCACTGGCTGCAGTGCAGGTGGCTGGCTCACTGACTGCCGTGCTGGTGGCTGGCTCACTGACTGCCGTGCTGGCGGCGGTGTCAGTAGCGTCGGTGCTGGTGGCGGGCTCCCTGACCGCGGTGCTGGCGCCAGTGTCAGTAGCAGTGGTGCTTGTGGCTGGCTCACTGACTGCGGTGCTGGCGGCGGTGTCAGAAGCGGCAGTGCTGATGGCGGGCTCACTGACTGCAGTGCTGCTGAAGGGCACAGTGTCTGTGGTGCTGGTGAAGGGCTCAGTATCTGGGGTGCTGGTGACCTTGTCCGTGGCGGCTCTGCATGTGGCGATGCCGGTGGCGGTCTTGTCCACCGTACAGGTTGGCGGCGATGTTGACTTGCCTTTCATTTTCAGGCCCTTCCCCACCTTGGTTGGTGGCGCAGCTGTCTTGCCACTTCTAACAGTTGTCTTGCCTTGGTGGCAGGTGTTTTGGCCTTCTCCCTCCGGGATGTGGGCAAATTTTTCTGTTTTGGAGGTGGGGGGATGTCCTTGGCCTCGCTCCTTGGGACACTGGCAGCCCTGTTGCTTGGCGCACTCCAAAATCCGGCTATTGCTGGCACCACTGTGCCCGGTGATGTGGTGGCTGAGGTGCTGGGTTGGGACCTGGAAAGGCAGGCCCTAGGGGACAGACGGGGTGGGGGAGGTGTAGGGAAGAGGTCAAGATTTGATAGGAAAAGCTTTTTAGACACACTGGGATGAGTAGATGGAGAGGGTTTGGGAGTGGAGGAAGAGGTAGTGGTTGTAGGAAGTGTTCGTTTGCTGAATTTGGGTGAAGGTGCATGGGCTGGAGGCTGTCGTGAGGTGGGTGGCTGTTGGATGGGTGTGTGGCTGCGTTTGTGTACTTTGGGAGGAGGGCTCACAGACACACTGAGAGAGGACACAGCGGATGTGTGAATGGTAGTGGGGGTGGTGAGTGCACGTGAGCGGTGTGTGGTAATGGGCGTGCTGCTGATGGAGGTAGTGGCTGAAGATGTAGTGCATGCAGGTGTGAGTGGAGACGTGACAGGGAGGGAGATGTGCAGGAGGGGGATACAGTGGAGGCAGTGGATGTTGGTATGTGTGCATGGGTATGATGCTTGTGTGAGTGCCTGTGGGATGTGTGGTGCTTATGTTTGCCAGGGCCACCCTTGTGTGTTGAGGTGTGTGCATGCTGGTCTGATGGTGTGCTTGGGATAGGCTGAGGTACAGGGGATTGGGTCTGGGTGGAGGAAGTTGAAGGGGGAGGCTGGACACAGGGACAATGGCTGCCATCAGTGCTGAGGCCAGAGCCTGAAATGCTTGCTGTTGGGCTGCCTGGCCAGAATGAATACCCTCCAGGTATGCATTTGTCTGTTACAACTGCCTCTCTACACCCTGGATGGCATTCAGAATGGTAGACTGCCCAACAGTGAGGGATCTCAGGAGGTCAATGGCCTCCTCACTGAGGGCAGCAGGGCAGACTGGGGCAGGGCCTGAGGTGCCTGGGGCGAAGGAGATGCCCACCCTCCTGGGTGAGCGGCCACGGGACACACGCTGAGAGGCTGCTGGGAGGGTGGTGCTGGTAGGGGTGGTGGCGGATGTACCTGTAGATGCGGTGGGCACAGAGGGGCCTGCCACCGCAAGGGAGCTCCCATCAGAGGGGGAGTCGGTGTTGCTGCTCTCTGCTCCTGTCCCCTCCGTGGAGCTCCCCTTGCCCTCCGTCCCACTGGTGACTTCCGACACCGTTGTCTCGCCCTCCAGGGCCATGTGGGATGCAGTCCCATCCTGCTCCAATGGCACTGCTCCTCTGCCTGATGATGCTTTCTCCCCCCCCCCACAAAAAGGGGGGGGGAGAAAGAAATGTTCAGTGCATGCAATACCGCTACCATTGGCTGACACTACAGACACAGCAGCCTTCTGCACTACGCCATGCACTTAGAGGTCCCTAATTAATCACAGGGACATGGGGTACATGGCCTATGCCTGATTGCTACACACATGGAAGTCAAAGGATCCTGACTAGGTGTAGATGGCTCTTACCACTGGTGGGGTTGGGGTGCCACTTAGCCTGCCTCACATAGGGTCCTTGCCTACAAAGCTCGCCCTAGCCTAGGGGAACCCACTGCCCACCTCCCCCACCCAGACACCTCCAATGCGCGCAGAGTCAGATGGATGTGATGGTACTCACCCCCTTGTGCCTGCTGTGATGCCCTCAAGCGCCCATCCAACTCCGGATCCGCCACTGCCAGGATCCGGAACATTGGGGGAGTCATGGTGCGACGGGCACCCCTCCCACGTTGGGAGGCCATCCCCAGCTGGGCCTCCACAGTCTTCTTGCTCCAGCGGCGAATGTCCTCCCATCTTTTATGGCAGTGGGTGCTCCGTCTGTGGTGGACCCCCAGGGTCCGGACGTCCTTGGCGATGGCATGCCAAATATCCTTCTTCGGTGGGCGCTGACCTACAGGGATAGTACGGGGGAAAGGAAAAACTTTAACTGTCCGGACCCACGTTCCCATCCCACGTTCCCATACTTGCCCTGACGCACAAACACTCACCGTCCGATCATGCAGGCCTCATTCCCCCTGTATCTTCCATCCACACCACTCCAGTGTACTCACCTGTTTGTTTGGAGGACCGTAGAGTAGCGTGTACTGGGGGAGGACCCCATCCACTAGTTTATCCAACTCCTCCGATGTGACGGCAGGGGCCCTTTCCCCAGACACATGAGCCATTGTCGCTTCCAGACTGAGGTCACAGCAGCACTTGCAGTTTAGGTCCTCTCCTGTCGAAGATCAGGTATCAAGTGAGTGAACAGACAGAAAATGGCAGTCACGTCTGCGGTGGTGCGTACATCGTCATTGGCTCCTGGGACCCATAGGGCCCAATGTTAACCAATGCAGGATTGCGCCGCGGTCTTCGACCGCCTGCCGCAACGGTGTACAACGCCAGCGCAGATACCTCATATCCCCTTGTCCCACATTACTGGTCAGGCAGCCGCCATTGCAGTGGGCCACATGGCATTACTTTTACATTTTTTACTACCTCAGTGTTGGCTTACTCTGTGCTCGCTGTTCTCCTCCCTAGGGCACGTCCGCTGGGGCAGGTGAGGAGATGGCGGCATCCTCCGGTGTACAGATGGCTGGTGGATCTGTCGACAATGGAAGAGAGACATGTAATAGTCACCTACAGACTTGATCGTGCCGCAATCCAGAAATTGTGTGCCCAGTTGGAGCCAGACCTGATGTCAGCTATCCGCCATCCCACAGGAATACCTCCTCTAGTGCAGGTCCTGTCAGTACTCCATTTCCTGGCAAGTGGGTCTTTTCAAACAACAGTGGTCATAGCATCAGGGATGTCCCAGCCTATGTTCTCAAACGTGTTGTCCCGAGTGTTGTCTGCCCTGCTGAAACACAAGCGCAGCTACATCGTATTCCCTCAGGTGGAGGATTTGCCTACAGTGAAATGTGACTTCTATGCCCTGGGACATATCCCCAACATCATAGGAGCCATTGATGGGACACATGTGGCCTTGGTTCCCCCCTCCGCAGGAGTGAACAGGTGTACAGAAACCTGAAGAGCCACCATTCTATGAATTTGCAGATGGTGTGTTTGGCCGACTAGTACATCTCCCATATGAACGGAAAGTTTCCTAGCTCAGTGCATGATGCTTACATTCTGAGGAATAGCAGCATCCCTTATGTGATGGGGCAAGTCCAGAGGCACCGTGTGTAGATAATAGGTGAGGACAAGGACCCTATACCCTGTGAATAGTTGTCTGGGTCTGGGGTTGTCCCTAAGGGTTAGGGTGTGTCTAACAGTTGTCCCTCGACATTTGCAGGTGACTCTGGTTACCCAAACCTGTCATGGGTACTGACCCCAGTGAGAAATCCCAGGACAAGGGCAGAGGAGCGCTACAACGATGCTCTTGGGCGAACCAGGAGAGTGATAGAAAGGACCTTTGGCCTCCTGAAGGCCAGGCCCTGCTGCCTCCATATGACAGGTGGTTCTCTGTACTACTCACCAAAGGTGTGCCAGATCATCGTGGCCTGCGGTATGCTGCACAACTTGGCTTTGCGACGACAGGTGCCTTTTCTGCAGGAGGATGGTCCAGAAGGAGGTCTTGTGGGAGCTGTGGAGCATGTGGGCAGTGAAGAAGAGGAAGCAGAAGAAGAGGATATCGACAACAGAAACAACATTATCCAGCAATACTTCCAGTGAGACACAGGTAAGAAGATGTTACTGCCTCCCACATCTCATACAATTGTTGGAGCTAGCATAAATCTGTCATTTTCACTCAGTGTATGGACCCTGACTTGTCACTTTGCCTTTCCATTTCACAGATGTGGGTCCCACTTTGTTTCCTCTGCTATATTTCCTCCTGGCCTACAGCTGTGTTACATCGGTATGTGCACAAGTAAATTGACATTCCTATATTCCATGGTTATTGCAATTACACATTTGTGAAAGCACAGACTGACTCCAGATTGTTTTGTCATTGAAGTATGTTTATTTCTTTGCTAATAATTGGAGGGGGTTGTAAAATGGGCAGGGGGGATGGTGGAGGAATGTCCATGGCAGAGTCCATTCTAGTTGTTTCACAGGTGCATTGTCCAAAGGGGCATAGTAAGTGGAGCAATGGCAGTTTAAGAATGGACATGGTGACAAAGTGGGACAGAAGGGTGACTTTCAGGGGGGTCTCATTTCCTGGCGGGGGTGTTGGCAATGTTCTCTGTCTTGTTACTGGGTCTCAGGGACCATTTGCGGGGTGGTTCTCCATCTGCAGGGGGTGGGGTGCTGGTGTTGTGTTTCTGTGGCTGTGCCTCCTGTCCACTAGCGCCGGCGGAGGTGGAGGGCTGTTCATCGTCTAAGCTAGTGTCAGGGGCCCCTTGTTGGGCCACTGTGTCTCTCCTGGTTTTGACAAGGTCTGCCAGAACCCCTGCAATGGTGACCAGGGTGTTGTTAATGGACTTCAAGTCCTCCCTGATCCCAAGGTAGTGTTCCTCCTGCTGCCGCGGGGTCTTCTGAAACTTGGCCAGTACCGTTGCCACCGACTCCTGGGAATGATGGTAAGCTCCCATGATGTTGGAGAGGGCCTCGTGGAGAGTGGGTTCCCTGGGCCTGTCCTCCCCCTGTCGCACAGCAGTCCTCCCAGATCCCCTGTTGTCCTGTTCCTCTGTCCCCTGAACCGTGTGCCCACTGCCACTGCCCCCAGGTCCATTATCGTCCTGTGTTAGTGGGATTGCCTGGGTTCCCTGTAGTGGTGGACACACTGCTGATTGACGTGTCCTGGGGACAGAAGGATGGGCTCACTGGGTGGGTGCTGTGCTGGTGTTTCCTGAGGGGGAGGCTCTGTGGTGGCTTGTGACTGTGTCAGGGGAACCAACTGTCCCGATGTCCCAGATGGGCCGGGCTGGTCATGTTGATCCAGTTGTGCAGAGCTGCTGTCATCACTGTGGCCTCTTCTGTGGGGGGACTGGATGTAGCTGGCCCCTCCTCTCCGGTGACGTTGGGTAGGGGTCCTGTTGGGATGCAAATGCATTGTTATTGTATCTGTGTGTGCCATCCTGTGCAATGGGTGTGTTTCCCTTGTATAATTGTGCATTCCCTGTCAGCTTGGCCTTGTGTGATTGCTGATTGTCTGGGCTGGGTGAGTCTCTCTACTGAGCATGCTGTGGTGATGGGTGTCCATGCATTGTTGTTGCATGCAGGGCTTGTTATTGGGATGTGTGGGTTGTGATGGTGGGGTATATGTGAGGTGATGCAGTGTTGGGAGTGAGGGTATGGGTCAGGGTATGTGATGACGTGCAGGTAAGGGGGGGTGAAAGTATAAAAGATTTGACTTACCAGAGTCCAGTCATCCTGCGACTCCTGCGAGGCCCTCAGGTTGCATGATCGCCAAGACTTGCTCCTCCCATGTTGTTAGTTATGGGGGAGGAGGTGGGAGTCCATCGCCAGTCCTCTGTACAGTAATCTGGTGTCTTGAAACCACAGAACGCACCTTCCCCCATAGGTCATTCCACCTCTTCCTGACGTCATCCCTGGTTCTTGGATGCTGTCCCACGGTGTTGACCCTATCGATGATTCTCCACCATAGCTCCATCTTCCTTGCAATGGAGGTCTGCTTCACCTGTGATCTGAATAGCTGTGGCTCTACCTGGATGATTTCCTCCACCATGACCCTGAGCTCCTCCTCCGAGAACCTGGGGTGTCTTTGCCATGCCATGGGGTGGTGTAGCTGATGTGTGGGGTGGTGTGTGGGATGATAAGTGTGCTGATACGTAGTGGGGTGTTGTGTGAGGTGCATGAAAGTTATGTGGGTGATGGTGTTGTGTGCCTGTGGATGCTAGTGTTGTTGCTGGTGCTGTCTCTCTCTGGCTTTCGTTCGTGAATTGTTGTTGTAAGGGTTTGTGGGTGATGTGGGTGTGTGTTTTATATTGTATTGGATGTGTGGGAGTGGTGTGTGTATGTGTATCAGGTGTGTGTATTTGGATTTGTCCAATGTAGCTGTGTTTTGTATATTTGAGCGCAGCGGTGTGTACCGCCAATGGAATACCGCGGTTCAAAGACCGCCGCGTAGATTCGTGGGTCGTGATAGTGTGGGTGTATTTCTGTTTGGCGTGACGGTGGAGGTTTTGTTTTCGCCAGTTTATCACTGACCTTTGGTTTGGCGGACTTGTGTGGGTGTCTAGATTTTGGTGGATTCCGAACTGTGGATCATATTAGCTATGGCGGAATTCCACGGCCGCAGCGGTGTGTTGGCGGTCTTCTGCACGGTGGTAAGCAGGCCTCTGTTCTTTGTGAGATCTCCCTCTGCATTCCCTGATGATGCTTCTGTCTGGACTTTGCTGATGATCTACATGCTTTGCTTACATGAATCCTCGAATGCTGACCCTAGGAGAGGTATATGTCTGAGTCAAACAACTCAGAGGTACGCACCCACAGCTTACACAGAACACCATTCATACTCAAAAAGTGGCCTGTATGTGTGTTCAGTCTAGGCCTAGGTATGTGTGACGCAGTTGAAAATGAAGCCATGTGGGCCCCTGAAATGGCGGCTGCCTGACCTGTAAAGTGGGATAATGGGATGTGAGGTAACTGCGCTGGCGTTGTACACTGTTGCGGTAGGCGGTCGAAGACCGCGGCACAATGTTGCATTGGTTAACATTGGACCCTATGGGTCGCAGGAGCCAATGACGATGTACGCCGGCAGTGACACACCGCCGCGGACGTGACTGACATTTTCTATCTGTTCAATCACTCGATACCTGATCTTCGACAGGAGAGGACCTACACTGCAAGTGCTGCTGTGACCTCGGTCTGGAAGAGACAATGGCTCGAGTGTCTGGGGAAAGGGCCCCTGCCTTCACATCGGAGGAGTTGGAGAAACTCATGGACGGGGTCCTCCCCCAGTACACGCTACTCTACGGTCCTCCAGACAAACAGGTAAGTACACAGGGAGCATGATGTATGGGCTATGCCTGTGTGGAGAGGGCTGGATGTAAGAAGGAAGGGGGGCGTGCATGAAACGACAGTGAATGCATGTGCCACATGGCAAGGGTAGGGATGGGGGCCAATCACTTTGACGGTGCAGTTGTGGCAGAGTCACCAGATCCTCAGGGTCTGCGCACGTTACCAACACGTCCACCACTGAACAGCTCCAAGACTCTGATAGATAAATCACAGAGGCTAAGAGAGTTCAAGAGGGGAAGAGGGGATTAGGAAGGGAACAGCTGGGAAGAAGACCTGTAATAAGAAAAAGGTTAAAACACACAATATGAAAATTACATCTCATGAAGTCAGTACTAGACTATGACTCTAAGCCTAGTCACTCTGAAAACATGAACAACCTAAGAATTAGGCTTAAAATGACTAAGTTTCAAGACGACCTGATACCTGTAAGGGAATCAAGATGGATTAAATGAAACTTTCAAATTCAAGTACTTTCCTTTACATGAGAATCAGGAAACATTCTGAATAAGTTCTAAACCGGTCATATGAATCCTTTTTTAAAAATGCATACTAGGACCATGCAATATTGCATCTAGAAACTCTGGCCTTCTGTGTTCTCTTGAAATGTTCCAACACGAATTGCGCACATTGCAGATTTGTAAATATATAGTAAACACCATAAAAGGATTGTGCACCATGAATAACACAATATGGATTCAGGAACCAAATCACACAGCTTGTCAACTCGAATATTACCTAATAAATGTCTTAGAATAGTGGCATACAATGAACAACATTAATTAAGCTTGAGGAGAGAATCGTGCGTCTTGCAGATTTGAGTGACACCATGTAAAATGTCAAGAAATGCTAGCACGCAATGAATATCAAGGTTAAATCACTATTAAACGAAATCGTGCATCTTGCCGATTCGTAAGCCACAATGTAAATGCCAAGAAATAACAGCGCCTAATGAATAACAAGATTAAGGCTCCATGAAACGAATTGCACGTGTCTTGCCGATTCTTAAGCCACCATGCAAATGTCAATAAATGGTAGCGTGCAATGAATACCAAGATCAAATCAACATGAAACGAATTGCGTGTCTTGCCGATTCGCAAGCCACCATGCAAATGTCAAGAAATGGTAGCGTGCAATGAATAACAAAGTCAAATCATCATGAAACGAATTGCGCGTCTTGCCGATTCGTAAGCCACCATATAAATGTCAAGAAATGGTAGCGCGCAAAGTAATCTGTTAATCATTAAAGAATTAGGCCAAGAATATGAAAATTCTCGATAACGGCGTTGGGAGGCCATCCCAACCACCGTCTTACCGCCCAGAACAAGGATCACCAATGAAGAATGAAGGGCAGAGGCCTCGAAGATCAAATAGGCCACCGGGACAGGAACTCAGGAAGTAGCTGCTGCTCTGCACCGGGACCTCTGAATAGTGAGCACTTGGAGCTGGGCTGGCTCCCTTTTATAGAGTCTTGGCACAGCCCACAACCACACCCAGGCATGCTGCAGGGAAAGTCTCTTGAAGGCCCTGGAAAGGGACCACACCCTAACACACTCTGAAAGCCTGCAGCAATACATTGCACATGAACAGTATTTGTAAACACATTAAAAATAAGTCTTCAGGATTAAACTCTGAAATGCAAAAGGTTAAACAACAACATATCATCACAATGCATAAATTACGTTGTTTTGAGAGTGCTGGGTTTTTGCATTCTAGTCGCCAATAGAGCGTGCACTGCCCTGGTGCTGACAGTACTCCTCTCTCCCAGACACGCTCTAGGGCCTGTTTGCCTGGATTAAAACGATGAAAGCGTCTCACAAGTATTGGAGCATGAACATCAGATGCAGAAACCCATGAGTTATTTTCAGGACAATAACCTTTCCATGAGATTAAGTACCATAGATTACGCCCTCTCAGTTTAGAATCCAACACTTTCTTAACTTCGTATTCTTCTTCCCCTTGTACTAGAACAGGAGTTGGATGAGGGTGGACCTTTTGGACTCCCTTCTTCAAGAGGGAAGTGTGGAACACTGGATGAATCCGTAAGGATCTGGGCAATTGTAGTTTATAGGTCACCGGATTTATTTGCTGGAGGACAGTGTAAGTACCTATGAATTTGGGGTTAAACATGTGCTTTCTCTTGAAATCTATATGTTTTGTGGAAAGCCACACTTTGTCACCTGGTTGATATTGCGGTCCCTCACAATGTTTCTTGTCATAATGCCTTTTGTATTTTTGTTTGGCTTTTTCTAAATACTGTTGAATCAGTTTCTGGGTTTGATGCAAATGCTGAATGGTTTCTGACACAGCAGGAGTAAGAGAACTTTCTTGATGAATTGTGATGGGCAAGGTGTCAGGATGATAGCAAAATAAACCAAAAATGGTGTAACACCAATAGAAGTGTGGAATGAGTTATTGTAGGCTAACTCAGCTAACCAGAGCATAGATGTCCAAGAATAAAGTGCCTTTTCAGCATAGGCACGTAGGTATTGTTTCAAAGTCTGATTTAGTCTCTCCGTTTGACCATCTGTTTGAGGATGGTGACTAGTAGATAGTGTAGATTTTCCTTGGAGTGTTTTACACCATGTCTTCCAGAAACTGGAGGCAAATTGAGACTCCCGATCAGAGAGGATAACTTTTGGCAGGCCATGATAACGAACCACTCTGTTCAGTAAAATAGTTGCTAATTCACTAGAAGTGGGCAATTTCTTACAGGCAATGAAATGTCCAGATTTCGTGAGACTATCTACTACCACCAGAATTACTGAATGCTGTTGAACCACTGGCAGACCGGTAATAAAGTCTAAAGAAATGTGTTCCCATGGACGACTTGGGGTTGGAAGTGGATGTAACAACCCTTTTCGTTTTGAATGACTTGTTTTAGTGCGAGCACAGACTTCGCAGTTGTTTACCATTGCTTTTATATCTTTTGTTAGGGTAGGCCACCAAAAATAGCGCTGGATCAGTTCAAGTGTTTTAGGAGTACCTGGGTGACCTTCCGTAGGTATAACATGCAACCAATGAAACACTATCTTGGGAAAATTGGTAGTGGGTACGAACAAACGAGCATCCTGAAAGGGTAGTCCTTGCTTGATTGACCTTTTGGGGTCTGCTTGGGCCCCTGTTTGCTATTTTTCAACAGTGAAAGAGTTGCAAATTTCTTCAAAGAAATCTTCAGTTTTTATGGTACATAGAACCTTGTCAGGAGCAATGATAGCTCTGGAGGCTTGAAATGCAGGCAACGTGGTAGACTCTTGGCTGGACAAGGCATCAGCTTTGCGATTATCTTTACTAGGCTGGAAGGTTACTACAAAAACATATTTGGCAAAAAACAGCATCCAGCGTAATTGCCGAGGAGTCAAAAGTCTGGCAGAACTCATGAAATGAAGATTACGATGATCAGTATATACTGTGACAGTGTATTTGGCACCCAACAAATGATGTCTCCATTCTTTAAAGGCGACACGAATCGCCAGAAGCTCTTTTTCAGCAATGACATAGTTCTGTTCGGCTTCGTTCAACTTCCGAGACATATAAGCTACAGGATGGAGTTGACCAGTGTCTTTATTTCGTTGCAATAAGACGGCTCCTATTGCTACATCTGAAGCATCAGTTTCCACTATGAAAGGTCGATTTGCATCAGGATGAGTCAAGACTGGGACAGTGGAGAAAGCTTCCTTCAAAGTAGAGAAGGCTTGGTCAGCTTCTGGGGACCATACAAACTTTTCTTTCTTTCTTAATAGCTTAGTGATTGGAGCCACTGTCTGGGAGAAATGATTTATGAACCTCCGGTAAAAATTTGCAAACCCCAGGAAACATTGTACATCACGAACAGTCTTTGGGGTGGGCCAATCAGATACGACTTTTACTTTCTTTTCTGCCATCACCATACCTTGAGGGGTAAGAATAACCCCTAAAAACTCAACTGTGGTAACATGAAACTCACACTTGGTTAGTTTGCAATATAAATGGTGTTTTCGAAGGGCTGCAACAATTTTCTTGACATGTTGGACATGTTTGTTTTCATTGTCTGAGTAGATCAAAATGTCATCGATGTATACTATGGCAAATATGTCGAGGTACTCTCTAAGAACGTCATTCAAGAAAAATTTAAATGCTGCTGGAGCATTACACAGACCAAAAGGCATGACGGTGTATTCAAAAAGGCCATATCTTGTCTTGAACGCTGTTTTCCATTCATCACCCTCTCTCATTCTGACCAAATGATAAGCACCTCGAAGGTCAAGCTTCGTATAGATTATTGCTCTCTTTGCTTGTGCCAATAAGACCGGAATTAGGGGTAAAGGAAATTTATTCTTGATGGTGACTTTGTTCAATCCCCTATAGTCGATACAAGTTCGAAGTTCTCCATTAGCTTTGGAACAAAAAACAAAGGCAAAGCTCCTGGAGACTTAGAGGGGCGAATGAAACCATTCTCCAAAAATGTATCTAGGTATTTTCGTAAATGTTGATTTCCATGTTCTGACAGGGCATACACACAACATTTGGGAAGTATCGCACCTGGGGCTAGATCAATTTGACAGTCATAAGATCTATGAGGAGGTAGGGTCTATGCTCCTTTCTCATCAAATACATCTTTGTAAGATGAATACTGTTTGGGCAGCTGAATTTCTTTCTCCGCGGCAGTAGCTATGTAAGAGTTGCAGACTTTTGGTACTTGAATCTTTTGGAGACATTGTTCTTTATATAGCGCAGATGAGAACCTGATTTTTCGTTCTGCCCAATTGATCTCTGGATTGTGATAAGTTAATCATGACAAGCCAAGGATAATCCCATATTGGGGAGCATGGATCACATCAAGGATGATTTTCTCTTTATGTTTCTTTCTTTGATTCTTATCTTCACAAATCATTGAAAAGGGAATAGTCTGAAGAATTACTGGACCTCCAGTCAAGAGTTTTCCATCGACTGCCTGGATGATTTCCGGGGTCTTCTTTTCAATACATGGGATCCCCCATGCACGAACCAATTGGGCGTCAACAAAGTTCCCAGTAGCACCAGAATCGACTAGAGATTTTTTTAAATCGATCTTTTTCTTCACCTGAACATGTCTAGATTGTGAAGGGTCCACGGTGACACCCAAGAGCAACCCTTCTCTGCATCTTGGGTGTTTTAGTATTCCAAATCGACTGGTGCATTGGCTGCGACCTTCTGAACTGGACCTTGTTTGCTCTTTGGTTTGATTGGACAATCTTTGGCAAAATGACCATTCCTCCCACAATAAAGACATTGTCCATTTTTTCTGCCTTGGTCCTTTTCATCTTTGGTCAAAGGTCTTCTGATGGTTCCAATTTCCATCGGTTCCGGCGTTCTTTCTTTCGGAGTTCTTGAGTCTCTGTTATCATGAACACGCCATGAATATTTTTCAATCTTTTTGTGCATTACTTTACGTTCTGTTAAACGATGATCAAGCCTCAGGACAAGGTTTATTCATTCTTGACAGTCCATAGGTTGTGGGTCAATATGCGCTAAGATATCTTTTAGTTCCTCTTTGAGTCCCTTGTAAAACAAGACCGCTTGTTTTTCTTCAGGCCAGGATGTCTCGGCAACCAGCCGGTTAAAGTTGGCTAAATACAACACTAGGTCCTGATTCCCTTGGCGTAAATCTAAAAATTCACGATCTGCTGACTGTGTTACAGTTCTACGATCAAAAACTCTCTCAAACTCACAAACCAAATTTCTCCAGTTGTACAACAAGGGACTATCTTTACGCACAAGAGGAATTGCCCAGGTAGCTGCATCCCCAGACAGATATGATAACAAGAAAGCTACTTTGGACTGGGCATCTGGGAAAGTATGTAGTCCACAGGTGAAGTGTAGTTCCACTTGAACCAGAAAAGATTGCGCTTTCAAAGTGTCACCTGGGAAACGTTCTGGGGGAGCTAAAGGAATTGCGAAAGGGACATTGAGGGAAATGCTTGTCGGATTACTTCCAGAAGTCTGAGAAGAAGTACCTGGCCAAGACACACCTGTGGGACTTTGTTCCTTCTTCTCTACCTTACCTTATCTTGTAACTGACTCACTCTCTCAGCTAGGCTAGTTGTCAATTCTTTGGATGATACCACCTCTGCCTGAAGCTGGGTGATAGCCTTAACTAACTCGTCCAGCGTGGCCATGCTGAGAACATCCACAAACCAGGAGGATAATAATTTGTGGGCTCACTATTCTGTCAGGGTCACCAGATCCTCGGGGTCTGCGCACGTTCCCAATACGTCCACCACTGAACAGCTCCAAGACTCTGATAGATAAATCACAGAGGCTAAGAGAGTTCAAGAGGGGAAGAGGGGATTAGGAAGGGAACAGCTGAGAAGGAGACCTGTAATAAGAAAAATATTAAAACACACAATATGAAAATTACATCTCATTAAGTCAGTACTAGGCTATGACTCTAAGCCTAGTCACTCTGAAAACATGAACAACCTAAGAATTAGGCTTAAAATGACTAAGTTTCAAGATGACCTGATACCTGTAAGGGAATCAAGATGGATTAAATGAAACTTTCAAATTCAAGTACTTTCCTTTACATGAGAATCAGGAAAACATTCTGAATAAGTTCTAAACCAGTCATATGAATCCTTTAAAAAAATGCATACTAGGACCATGCAATATTGCATCTAGAAACTCTGGCCTTCTGTGTTCTCTTGAAATGTTCCAACACGAATTGCGCACATTGCAGATTTGCATATATATAGTAAACACCATAAAAGGATTGTGCACCATGAATAACACAATATGAATTTAGGAAACAAATCACACAACTTGTCAACTCGAATATTACCTAATACATGGCTTAGAATAGTGGCATACAATGAACAACATTAATTAAGCTTGAGGAGAAAATCGTGCATCTTGCCGATTCGAGTGCCACCATGTAAAATGTCAAGAAATGGCAGCATGCAATGAATATCAAGGTTAAATCACCATTAAATGAAATTGTGCGTCTTGCCAATTCGTAAGCCACGATGTAAATGCCCAGAAATAACAGCGCGTAATGAATAACAAGATTAAAGCTCCATGAAATGAATTGCGCGTCTTTTGCCAATTCTTAAGCCACCATGAAAATGTCAAGAAATGGTAGCGCGCAATGAACAACAAAGTTAAATCATCTTGAAACGAATCGCGTGTCTTGCCGATTCGTAAGTCACCATGTAAATGTCAAGAAATGATAGCGCGCAATGAACAACAAGGTTAAAGCACCATGAAACGAATCGCGCGTCTTGCCAATTCTTAAGCCACCATGCAAATGTCAAGAAATGGTAGTGCGCAATGAATAAGAAGATCAAATCAACATGAAACGAATTGCACGTCTTGCCGATTCGCAACCCACCATGCAAATGTCAAGAAATGGTAACGCCCAATGAATAACGAAGTCAAATCATCATGAAACGAATCGCGTGTCTTGCCGATTCGTAAGCCACAATATAAATGTCAAGAAATGGTAGCACGCAAAGTAATCTGTTAATCATTAAAGAATTAGGCCAAGAATATGAAAATTCTCAATAACGGCATCGGGAGGCCATCCCAACCGCCGTCTTACCGCCCAGAACAAGGATTACTGATGAAGAATGAAGGGCAGAGGCCTCGAAGATCAAATAGGCCACCGGGACAGGTGCTCAGGAAGTAGCTGCTGCTCTGCACCGGGACCTCTGAATAGTAAGCACTTGGAGCTGGGCTGGCTCCCTTTTATAGAGTCTTGGCCCAGCCCACAACCACACCCAGTTATGCTGCAGGGAAGGTCTCTGGAAGACCCTGGAAAGGGACCACACCGTAACACACTCTGAAAGCCTGCAGCAATACATTGCAAATGAACAGTGTTTGTAAACACATTAAAAATAAGTCTTCAGGATTAAACTCTGCAATGCAAAAGGTTAACCAACAACATATCAGCACAATGCATAAATTACGTTGTTTTGAGAGTGCTGGGTTTTTGCATTCTAGTCGCCAATAGAGCGTGCACTGCCCTGGTGTTGACAAGTTGGTAATAACTTTCTCTTCCCCCTGTACAATTCATGTAGGTCAGCGCCCACCAGAAAAAACATATTTGGCGTGCCATCGCCAAGGACGTCCGGACCCAGGGGGTCTACCACAGACAGAGCACCCACTGCCGGAAAAGATGGGAGGACATTTGCCGCAGGTGCAATAAGACGGCGGAGGCTCAGCTGGGGATGGCCTCCCAACGTGGGAGGGGTGCCCGTCGCACCATGACCCCCCTGATGTTCAGGATCCTGGCAGTGGCGTGCCCGGAGTTGGATGGGCGCTTGAGGGCATCACAGCAGCCACAAGGGGGTGAATACACTCGCATTCTGCTGACTTTGCGCGCAGTGGAGGGGTCTGGGTGGGGGAGGTGGGCTGTGGGTTTCCCTAGGCCAGGGGAGTTCCTTAGGCAAGGTCCCTCCGTAAGGCAGGCCATGTGGCACCCCACCCCACCTCTGTAGCCTGCCAAGTACATCTAGTCATGCCCCTGTGTCAACTATGTGTGCAGATGTCGTCCATAGCCTTGTAGGCCATTTCCCAGGAATTGAACAGTGGAGCCCAAGAGCGCAGCGCAGTGCAGGGGGATTCTGTGTCTGTTGTGTCCGCCAACGGTAGCGGTAATGCATGCACTCAAAATGTCTTTCTTCTGTCACCCCACCCCTTTTGTGGTCTCCCTGTTCTTGTGTGCATTAGCATTATCAGGCAGTGGATCAGTGGTACCGGAGCACCAGGGGGTTGCATCCCACATGGCCATGGAGGGCCACACTACGGAATCAGACTTCACCAGTGGGATGGAGGGCGAGGGGAGCTCCACGGCGGGGACAGGAGCTGACACCAGTGACACAGACTCGTCCTCTGATGGGAGCTCCCTTGTGGTGGCAGGCAACATCTGTGCCACCCCCATCTACAGGTACAGCCGCCACCCGCCCTTCCAGCACCGCCCTCCCAGCAGCCCCTCAGCCTTCGCCACGTGCCCGCTCACACGGGAGGGTGGGCATCACCTTCGCCCCAGGAACCTCAGGCCCTGCCGCAGTCACCCCTGCTGCCCTCAGTGAGGAGGCCATTGACCTCCTTAGATCCCTCACTGTTGGGCAGTCTACCATTTTGAATGCCATCCAGGGTGTCGAAAGGCAGTTGCAACAAACCAATGCATTCCTGGAGGGCATTAATTCTGGTCAGGCAGCCCTTCACCGAGCTTTTCAGACACTGGCCTCAGCACTGATGGCAGCCATTGTCCCTGGGTCTAGCCTCCCCCCTCCAACTTCCTCCACCCAGACCCAATCCCCTCTACCTCAGCCTGTCCCAAGCACACCTACAGACCAGCATGCACACACGTCAATGGAAGCTCAGGCAAACATAAGCACCACACATTTCACAGGCACTCACGCAAGCATCACACACATGCAGACATACCAACATCCACTGCCTCCACTATGTCCCCCTCCTCCTCATCTCCCTCCTCCCTCGCTGTCTCGTCTACACTCACACCTGCATGCACTACCTCTACAGCCACTACGTCCCTCTCCATCACACCCACCACCACACCCGCTCATGTGCAGTCACCACCCCCACTACCATTCACACGTCCCCTGTGTCCTCTCCCAGTGTGTCTGTGACGCCCCCTCCCAAGATACACAAACGCAGGCACACACCCACCCAACAGTCATCCACCTCACGACAGCCTCCAGCGCATGCACTTTCACCCAAAGTCAGCAAACGAACACCTCCTACAACCACCACCTCTTCCTCCCCTCCCAAACCCCCTCTAGTTACCCGTCCCAGTGTGTCAAATAAACTTTTCCTGTCCAACATTGACCTCTTTCCTACACCTCCCCCACCCCGTCCGTCTCATAGGTCCCGAACTAGCACCTCAGCCACAACATCTCCGGGACCAGTGGTGCCTGTAGTCACCGGAATCTGGAGTGCACCGGCCACCAGGGCAGCCATTGGGGCACGGAGGCACAGCACAGACAGTCCCCCACCTGTGAAGAATCAAAGTTGCACAGTGCCCGGCGGGAGAGGGTGAAGACTCCAGCCACCAAAGCCGCTCCCAGGGTTCCCGGTGGGAGTGTGGAGTCAGCTGCGACACCATCCAAGGAGGGAAAGGGCCACAAGAAACCCGGCAAGTCTGGGAAGAGCAGCACGGCAGAGAAGACCGCCATCATCCCCGCTGCCCAGGAGGCCACCGCCAGCTCAAGCCCAGCTACCCAGGAGACCATCGCCAGCACCAGCCCAGCTGCCCAGGAGGCCACTGCCAACACCAGCCCAGCTGCCCAGGAGACCACCGTCAGCACCAGCCCAGCTGCCCAGGAGGCCACCGCCTGCACAAGCCCAGCTGCCCAGGAGGCCACCGCCAGCACAAGCCCAGCTGCCCAGGAGGCCCCCGCCAGCACCAGCCCAGCTGCCGAAGAGGCCACCGCCAGCACAAGCCCAGCTGGCCAGGAGGCCACCGCCAGCAAAAGCCCCGCTGGGCCATGAAAGACTGCCAGCAAAAGCCCCGCTGGGCCATGAAGGACTGCCAGCAAAAGCCCTGCTGGGCCATGAAGGTCCGCTAGCAGCTGAGTCCGTGCAATGGAGACCGCCGCCTCAAGCACCGCTGAACAGGTCACTGCAGTCTCATGCACCGCTGAACAGGGCGCCGCCTTCTCAAGCACCGCTGAACAGGGCACCGCTGAACAGGGCACTGCCGTCTCATGCACTGCTGAACAGGGCACTGCCGTCTCAAGCCCCGCTGAACAGGGCACCGCCGTCTCATGCACCGCTGAACAGGGCACTGCCGTCTCAGGCACCGCTGAACAGGGCACCGCCGTCTCATGCACCGCTGAACAGGGCACTGCCGTCTCAAGCACCGCTGAAGAGGGCGCCGCCGTCTCAAGCAACGCTGGCCAGTGTGGCAAGGTACTGACGCTACTGAGTCCATCACGGGGTGAATGAAGCACTCTGGGCACCATGCCCCTCAAGAACCAGTGGAGAGATCCATCCACTACCTCTGTCCTTGGCAGGAAGAAGCACTCTGAGCACAAAGCCCCCTCCAGAAACAGTGGAGAATCACATCCACTACCTCTGTCCTTAGCAGGATGAAGCACTCTGGGCACAAGGCCCCCTCCAGAACCAGTGGAGACTGTTATCTATTTGAGAGACTGTGGCTTTCCACTCCCCAGGATGGAACAGTGGGCACGCCACCCACTGTAGAGACTTGAGAGACTGTGGCTTTGCACTCCCCAGGATGGAACAGTGGGCAAGAGACCCACTGTAGAGACTTTAGAGACTGTGGCTTTGCACTCCCCAAGATGGAACAGTGGGCAAGCGACCCGCTGTAGAGACTTGAGAGACTGTGGCTTTGCACTCCCCAGGATTGAACAGTGGGCATGTGGCCCTCTCATGGATTTGACGTTGTGCACTCAAACGGCTGAGGTGCCCCCCCCCCCTTTCTCTCCCCCTGAGGTGCCTGTTTAGTTGCTCTCTGATGCCCCTGCAGTGTTCTCTCCGTCATGGTCGGGGATCATGTGTGGGCCTCGCCCATACCGTGTGGTCCCAGTGTTCCACGGACTTAATCGGAGCACTACCTGTACTACTATGCTTGGTATGTATTTTGTCAATTGTGTATATATATATATTCTTGCCTACTTGATTTTAATATATTACAATGGTTACACTCATTTTCTATTGTCTTTGCATTCTTCTGGGGGTTTGGGGGGTTTAACTGTGATGTATTAATATGCATTAGTGTGTGTGTTGTAGGGGGTGGGGGTGTTGTGTGTTGCGTGTGTGTGTCCCTGTTTTTTCCCTCCCCCTCCCCTGTGTCATAGGTGCAGTACGCACCGTGGTCTTCGCCGCCGGCATTCGTGCTCCTGGTAGAGGAACAGGAAGACTATCGCAGGTAGAATTTGGAGTTCCAGGTCCATGGTGTCCTTGTTCCTCGTGGGGTGTGTAGAGGTGAGCGTTTTTCCTTCGGAATTCCTGTTTCTGACGTGTTTTTATCCGCGGTGAATCCGCCCCGGAAATGGTGGCGGCTTGGCCTGTCCTAATAGTGTGGGCAGTACTTTGTCCTCCGCCTGTCTGTTGGCGGTGACCGCCAAGCTGTTTGTTTGTACCGCCGTGGCGGTCTGAGTGGTAAAGTGGCTGTCTTTGTTGGCGGTTTCTGCCACGGTCTCGATTGGTCAGTTCAGTGGCCCATATCACGCAAAAAGGACAATGTCCAATCAGAAATCAATTTGTCTTCAGGTTGCAAAAGTCAGGTATTTCTCAGGTTTGGTCTGAAGTCTTCTCCTGTTTCCGTGTAAATCCAACAATCAATTAAACATTTTATGCCAGTTGCAACAATACAAGTTCTTCCCAGGGTGTACAATGGACTCGCCCTTTTCCCATGTGAAACACGTCACTTGAAACAGTTTATTAAAAGTTTAGCCCACACACGTAAATGTTCCGGACCCAGGGTCACTAAACTAAAAGTCTCTGTACAGTTGAACAAAGAACCCTTTATTATTCATGAGAACGAAGCCTAATGGAAAAATTCATGTTAGAAAGAACAATAATTTATCACTTTTAAAAGACTGGAAATACAAGCTCTGCAGGCCTAGTTATATAATACAACAAACATTAATGTATTAATATACTGCTCAATAAAGCGCACATAATATTCAGACTAATAATTTCAACATTATTAATATGTCATCAAAAAGAATAAACATTTCATTATACATTGCAAACTTATTAAGGCATGACATTAGATATGACAGAGAAGTGCATTTATTTTTATGCAAACATTAACGATTAGATTAGCAATTACTCTAATAATTAGCCTAAAATAAGTAATCTAAAATATAATCTGGCATCACGTACATCATGTTAGCACATTGTTAAATCTAGTGGGCACAATTGTGATGGGTACAAATGAAAACCTGAGCACTTTGAAAATACATGTCAGTGCAGCTTTCTTTGTTAGACTTTCAAACATAATATGTCACCATCTGCTGATGTCTGGGTCACTAAAAGCACTTCTAAATTTCACACCCTAACATTTGCAAGTAGCCAATATTTCCTGAATTATCAATAGAATGAGGACATATTGATATATGAAAATACTGTGGACTTAATCACACAGAAAGCCACAAATAACAAGCAAGGCCTACAGCCTACAGACTGGAGGGTATAGGGGTGTACACATCCTCATTACCAGGAGTCCCTGATAGAGTATGATAAGAAGTGGAATATCTCCTAATAATCGAAAAGTATTGTCAGTGGGTTAGAACCCACGAAAAATCATGTCCTCCAGAGAATTTGAAAGTAGAGGAGGGTGGCCAACCATATTATTTTCTGTGGGCTTGTGCCGTCTTTGAGTTGTTTTTCTTTGTCCTGTTACCCACAGTGAGCTACTACTATTTCTTGGCGTTACAACAAGAGCTGCCTGTCAGACTGTCCCTGTCTCCTCTTTCCAAGTTAACCTGGTAACGGCTACAGCTGTTAAATGTGAAGGTCTCCCCAAATGGATCCATGCCTCCCACACCTGCAGAGTTGAGCATGCCCTGGATGATGTGACATCACCTGTTCCAGGAGTACCAGTGGTGACAGAGAGACAGAGAGAGCAGGTTAGTTAAGCTGTCAGGTACCAAGCAGAGCTTGAAACAGCACCCATTCAGTCTGAGGGAGGGTCTGAATGAGTCAACAGCTGAACCTGAAGCAAGAGAGCCTTGTCCTGTATTTGTAGATGAGAAAGATTCAGAACCTGACAAAGGACCTAGTGCTGTGAGAACAAGAGAGGGAACTGGAGACCACTGGCCAAGATTGCAAGAGAGAAAAAAGACTAAGGCCCTCATTATGAATGTGGCAGTGTGGGCCGCCATGCCGGCGGTGGCGGGAAATCCCGCCAGACGGCATGGTGGCCCACACCTCCACATAATGAAGCCATGGAGGGCCACCATAGGTGGCTCTCACCCACTGCCAGGCTACCTCCGTCAGGCAGCCTGGCGGTAGACAGCATTATTATCCGACAGGGCAGCGCTGCTGCCCCTCAGATAATGATCCCTGTGCCTCCAGCCTTTCACTGGTGGGTTTCCTTGCCAGGGAAAGGCTGGTGGAAGGGGTGCACCGGGGCATCCCTGTGGGCCCCTGCACTGCCCATGCACTTGGCATGGGCAGAGCAGGGGCCCCTGTGCAGTGCCCCATCATGCAGGAATCGGACAGTAATCTGCGTGATGGGTGCAGCTGCACCCACCGCACACAGGCATGGAGCCGCCAGCAATGTCTCGGCCAGGCATTCCACTGGGCCAGCGGGCAGAAACAATGTTTCAGCCCACCGGCCCAGAGGAATGTCCATAATATGTCCGGCGGGGTTCCGGGGGAGCTGACAGTCTATGGAAAGACCACCAGCATGAACACAGCGGTGTAAACCGCTGTGTTCATAATGAGGGCCTAAGCCTACCTGAAGGATGTGTGCCTCAATCTATCCCAGAGGATACTGAGAGTTCTGGCTTAAATGTCACTGAGAATGAATAACCAGCACTGAGGAGATTAAAGAAAGTAAAGGTGTTCTGCCATAGGTACTCCTCATCTGAATGGACATACTTTGCTACTGAAATCCAAGAGAGTGGGTTTTTGGACATGGAGAATAACAGCGCAAATACAATTGAGCCTCCGTGAACTGAACTTTGTAGCTGGACTGTGAATTGAAATTACTCTGCTCCTGAATGGATTGGCTCAATTTGTTTTTTTTGTGATTTCTGAACTGTGCACAAATGAGATATTTTAGATGAACTATGATAGGGAATTAAAAAGAGTACTGAGAGAGGGGTGTGGTCTGGCTGCGAACGGAGATGGCCGCCTAGGAGCTGAGCTCTGCTTGGTGGCGGGCCGTAGACCGGGGACGGCGGTGTCAGGGGTCCGCCGAGGCCCCCCCCGATTTACAGCAGACCAGCGGCAAATGGAGCGCCGAGGATCTGCGGTGTGAGGGCGGCGCACCACCCGTGGGGAGAGCGCGCTCCCCACTCTAAACAAATCAGGAACGAGGAAGATGGTGCTGAGGCCCGTGGCAAGAGGCTTAGCCGCAGCCTCAAGTTACAGCAGGACCCGGACCGGGGACGGCGCCTCCCTCCTCTCGCTCCTAGTCTCCCTCTTCTCTCTTCCCTCCTGGAACTCGGAGGCCTCCCGCGGGTGCGCCGGAGACCTGGGCGGCCCGCGGACAACGGAAACAACGTCGCAGGACCCTCTCTTCTATAACCACGGGTACCGAGACCCGTGGAATCCCCTTTCCGGCAACCCCGGGACTGCTGCTGCCTCTGGGGGAGTGAGGACATCGCTGGTGGCTCCCCGCTTGCCCCCTTGCCCCCCATTCCAACTGCACAGAACTGGGGGCCCCTTAGGGCGCAGGGTGGAGAGGAGTGGAGGAATTCGAAGAGAAGGAGAGGAAAGGAAAGAGAGGAGGAAGAAGAGAAGAGAAAGAGGAAGAGAAAAAAAATGAAAAAGGAAGCAAGGATAACAATGCAGTTGGCCCCAAAATAAATTAAAAAAAATAAAAAATACAAAGAAAAAAGGAAAGGAAGAAAGTAAGGGAAAAGAACTGAACCCTGCCCACGTCAAACACTCGTGGGACCCCTAGGCGGACAGGGGGCAGGTGGCACACACCCTCCTGGATGGGCGAGCGGAGAGGGGAAGGATACACTGCATGGGCCGTACAATAGCGGCGCGACACCTTACGGTTGCCCTCCTACTGGGACATTTGATCTCCCGCCTATACCCCCCACTATCGTTGAGGCTGGCGACGAGAGGGTCAGCCACGGCCCCAAGCATCCAGCAGCACGGACATAGGAGGTGAGCCCCATTTCTCATTCTGTGGCCAGCGGGGGCTGTGAGGTCTCCCTCTCTCGGCGGTCATGGCGCTGGTACCTGAATGCGCAAAGGGAGCGGGGATGACTCTACACATCTACAATTAACGCCCACCTGGACTTCCCACCGTATTGATCTCCTACCTTCCCCGGACAGGTGGGGAAGTGCCTGGGTCTGTACCTATGCTCGGATCTGCGCTCTGCCCGGACGCCCAGTATCCTGATCCTTAAACTATCACCGCAAACATCAGTTGCGTCACAGCCAGACATTTTTTGGATCCCAGCCTGAACGGAGGAGCCTGCAATGCCCAGGGGCATGGTGACGGGCAAAGCAACAGGTAAACCAGCCCGACAGCTACTATTCTCTGAAGCCCTCTGCCAGCAGAATCGTCCCTTAGCAGAGAACCCCCCACCCCTCCCTTGCGCCAACATGGCAGACGACACGCAAGGTGCGACAATGGACCGCATACTGCAGGAGATATCGGCTGTGAACCGTAAGCTGGAAGGTATGGACACCGCCATGGTGGTGTTGAGGGCGGAGACGAGATCCATGCGCCTGGATATAGCCAGCTTCCAATGGCAGATATCCGGACTCGATCAACGCGTGGCAACGGTGGAAACTCAAGTAGCCTCCTGGACCGATAGAGACCTATAACTCTCGCACCTTCGCAGTAAGCTGACGGACTTGGAGGACAGGAGCCGCAGGAACAATGTTCGCCTCCTTGGGTTTCCGGAGGGTGTTGAAGGCGCAGACATATTCTCCTACTTGCGGGACATACTACTCAAGCTAACAGACATAACATTTGACCCCCCTCTGGAGTTCCAAAGGGCGCACAGGGTGGGCCCCAAGAGACAAGATGGAAATGACCGCCCCGCCCAATTATAGTCTGCATGCTCTGACATCTGCAGGCCCGCCAACTACTACAGATGGCTCGAACGCGAGGGCCGCTCCGATCGGGTAATCTGGAGATCCGGATATCAGCAGACTTTTCCAAGGAGACTGCAGATCGGGGGAGAGCCTTCCTGTCTTTCCGCACCCAGCTCCGTCACTTAGTTGTGAAGTTTGGTCTATTTGAGCCGGCCAGGATGTGGATCACCAAAAATGGGGAATCACTGAACTTCTACAATCCGGAGGACCTGAGACCATTTTTAGAAAGACTGCAAGACCAAACCCAATCCAAGGAAATGACATGTCGGACAGAGACAAATCCCTCTCCCCTTTGAAACCCACAATGGACCCCACCTGAGGACAAGACAACATTATGCCCCATCAGAACTCTCCCTTCTACCGACCACGGGCAGACACGACTGCACCAAAGGGACCTCGCCACGGAGAAGACGAAAGGGAGAGATAAGTACCGGTTTTTGTGAACTCATAGAAATATTATTACTGGGGGCCATTGCCTCTGTTTGTTCTTGATAGTGTTTGAATATTCTTGCTTATTATCACGCTTGTTAGTATATCCTTCTTTGCTCTTCCATTTCTTAGAAATCTAGTAACGCGTTCTCTTTCCGTAACATGACACCCATTTGTCTTATTTTTCTGATAAAACAGATATTGAGTATTTCTTTAGAACTGTTACACTGTTCTTATTCATTAATAACTTGTTTTAATTTTGATCGCCCTTAATGATGGTTGATAAATGTCTACTACGATTGACAACGTACTATTGCATCTGAATAATCTACAATGGCAGGGAAATGCTTCCTTACCCCTAACAGCAACCCATTTGCACCCCCACGCCTCCCTCCTCCCCTTCTCCCCCCCTGGCTTCGATAAAATCGATAAATTTGACACATGCCACCTTTCTTGAGATGGAGCCACACACCCCCTATACACAGCCCCCATCATGTCCCCCACCTCTTCCTCCCCCCCTTCCCCTTAATGTTACACGGATCCACGTGGGGATGGGAGAACTAGATTGTGGGGGGCGAGGCGCCGCCCGTGCACTGCCTTCCTCGGCCTGGGGACCGCTGGTCGGGCAATGGAGCTCGATAGGCCTGGGTTCTAGACCCGCAGGTTACAGTCCTAGAACGTCAGGACTTTTGTCCCGTTTTCCTCTTTCTTTCTTTAATTTTCTTTAATCCTCCTCCCCTTCTTCAGTTTCGTTCACCTGTTCTATCCCTTAGCAGCTGCCCTGTCCCCTTTTCTCCTCCTCCCTTTTCCCTCCCCCCTACCTGCCTTCCACCCCCTACCCCCTATTATTCAATCTAACTATCTCCAAAGTTTTTGTTAAGTCCCCATCCCTCCTCCCCCCGACTCCCCCCAGTATCCCCTCTCTGTCCTGCTCCAAGTGCCCCCATACTCAGATAGGTCTCAATTAGGCGCAGGGATGTCCGACCCGAACAGAGTACCAACAGCACCTCTGCAGATTATATCCTGGAATGTAAATGGTCTCACCCACTTCATAAAGCGGACAAAAGTTCTATCCTATCTCAATTCCAAACAGACGGACATTGCCCTTTTACAAGAGGCACATCTAGATGGCCAGAATCCGATAAACTGCGACGCGACTGGGTGGGCACCGTCCTGTTTAGCTGTGATCCCCCCTCCCCCAGCACAGAGACTACCCCAAGAAAATGCGGTATGGCGCTATTGCTGCATAAAACCCTCCCCCATACCATTCTTAAATCATGGACTGACCCCGAGGGCCGTTACGTATTCGCTAAATTAAAGATGGGCGACTCCTCACTGTGTGTGGGCTTGGTCTATGCACCAACGGGCCCAAAACGCCTCTTTTTCTTACAAATCAACCAACTCTTGACCGAGATAGGGGCATCTCGCTATGTAATAGGAGGGGATTGGAACATAGTCAGAGACGCAGTACTTGACAGAACGGGCCCCTTGGACGTCAGTAACAATGCAGACAGAGCCCTACAGACTGACATATTATCAGACAATGGCCTAGTGGACCACTGGAGACTGACCCATCCTATAGAACGAGAATTCACCTTTCTCTCACCGGTGCACGGCACCCAATCCCGACTTGACTACTTTCTCCTGTCCCACAACCTCGTGGCCCGTACCCATGATGATCGCATACTGGAGGGCGGCCTCTCGGACCACTCTCCGATTAGCATAGCTATCCACCTGAACCTTGTATCCCCGGGCCGTAAGCCTTGGAGATTTGCGGTCCACCACTACTGCTCTCCCCAGGGTAAGTCCCAGCTACAGGACCATGCAGCCACCTTCGCTCAAAACAACCTGGGCTCTGTGGAATCTAGCCAAATTATGTGGGCCGCAGCCAAGGCCTCAGTGCGGGGACAACTTATGCGGGACGCGGCACTGGCGAACAGAGACAGAAAAGAGAAACAGGCGGCACTGGAACTTGGTATCCGCCGGTTCACTAGACAATACACCGCACACCCCTCACTCCCAGGGCATTGAAACTTAGAGTGTGCCCAAATGGCCCTCAACGAGTTACATACCTCCCAGGCAGAGTATGCTCTACAGAGACTACAAGGAAGACATTACGAACAAGGAGAGAAGGCAGGGCGTTGCCTGGCAATCCAGCTCCGACAGAGGACAGCTGCCCTTGCCATCCCAGCTATCCGCGCCTCTTCTGGAGAAATATTAACACACCCGCCAGCTATCGTTAACAAATTTGCGTCATTCTACAGACACCTCTACACATCAGAGACTATATCCAGCCCAGCACAGTGTACAGCTTTCCTGGCGGGCCTACCTCCCTGTCAGAGGAGTGACACAACCTCCTAGAAGGGGAAATAAGCGGACAGGAAATAGAAAGAGTTATCTCTGACCTCCCCTATCACAAATCGCCAGGGGAGGATGGATTCCCGGCGGAATTCTATAAATGGACAGGGAGAGAGGCAATTGACATACTACATGAGGCTTTGAATGAAGCCTGCTCAACACAGTCCCTGGGGGCTATATCCAATAATGCAATGATGGCCATCATACCAAAACCTGAAAGAGACCCCCTGCTGTGTGGAAGTTATCAAGCTATCTCTCTCTTAAACAGTGACATCAAAATCCTAGCAAGTATCCTGGCCAACAGACTGCGCAAAGTCATACTGTCTCTGATCCACCACACGCAAGTGGGGTTTGTACCAGGTCGCACCTCAAGGAACCACTTGCGCACCCTATGCCATACCATATGGGCTGTTAGGGACTTACAGGCTGAGGCGCTGGCCCTGTCCTTGGATGCGGAAAAGGCATTCGGACGCATAGAGTGGTCATACCTGTTCACAACGTTAGAGAGGTTCGGCCTGGGAGACAGCTTTATCTCAATGGTGGGGCTACTTTATGGCCAGCCTGCGGCAAGGGTCAACTCTGGAGGCTTCCTCTCAGACCCCTTCCCTATCCGAAGAGGTACACGGCAGGGCTGCCCCCTCTCACCACTTCTGTTCCTGCTAGCAATGGAGCCCCTTGCTGCAGCTATCCGCTCCTCCCCCTTCATCACGGGTCTCACATTGCCGGTAGGTATTTCGAAAATGTATCTATATGCTGACGATGTCTTACTAACTCTTACGGATCTAGAAAGATCCATTCCAGCCCTGCTGGAGATCATCGATGGATTTGCAATCCTCTCCGGCTACAGTATCAACTGGGATAAGAGCGAGGCACTTCCCCTCTCGCGGATGACTACAAGAGCAGCACTCCTAGGCTTTCCGTTTCGTTGGACACCGAAACGTCTCGAATACCTGGGGGTGCTAGTCAATCAGGGTCTAGTGCATATGGTGGTGGATAACATCGACTGCCTCATTGCACGGACGAAGCTTGATTTCGCAAAATGGAGTCAATTGGGCCTATCTATGTGGGGTCGAGTACAAGCGGTAAGGATGGTCACGGTGCCCCGTTTCACTTATGTGCTAGGACTCCTCCCTCTACAGGTGCCTCTCCATGCGCTGCGAAACATAGATGCACTCATCAGATCATTTGTATGGGGCTCAATGAGACCACGCTTATCGTCTGCCAAACTCCTACCCGCCGCTCCCACGGGGGTAGAAGCTTCCGTCGGTAGAGCACTATTCAATTGCACTGCACTTATCCCAGCTGTCTCACACATTGTCCACAGTGCCGGACCCACCCCAGTGGATTGCCATGGAGAAGCTATTGTTATCCGCGAAGGAGGGACTCGGAGGGCCTTATTGCGACAACCTCCTATCCGTCAGTTCAGTGAACCCCATCTTGAACGCGACGCGAGCGGCCTGGCGAAGGGCCCACCGCCTACTCGGGATCCATCCTCTTCTCCACACCCAAGCACCTCTGTGGCATAACAGCGGACTCCGGATAGGCGGTGAAGTCATTGACTGGCCGCAGTGGAGGAGGGCTGGCATCCATACGGTTTCCCAGATCCTGGAAAATGACACGCTCAAATCTTTCCTCAGGCTATGGGAAGAATTAAATCTTCAACCGAGCCAAGAGTGGAGAATATCTGCAACTTAAACACTGCATCTGCCAGGGGACCGAGGCCATTTGATGGGGATCCCAATCTTCACCCGTAGTGGCCTACTTGCAACAGTGGGGGCAACATAGGGGAGTCGTGGCGGGTCTCTATGACCTAATCATCCGACAGCTCTAATCCCAACCCCTCTCGGATAAGCTGCGTTTAAAATGGCAAAACCGACTACAACAGGCACTAGATCCGGAGGACTGGGAAGACACTCTAGAGGCGCTGGACAGAGGCACCCGAGAGGCACGTTTAAAGTTTTGCCTCTTTAAGGTCCTACATGATTGGCACTGGTCCCCAGCAAAACTACACAGGATAGGACTTCTCCCACACGCGAAATGCTGGCGATGTCCAGAGACATACTGCGACCTAAAACATATCCTAGCCGACTGCCCAACGGTTCGACCGCTATGGGACGCGGTGGGCTCCACCCTGGCTGAATCCATGATACTCCCGGCATTACTCCCCCTCTCTTATAATTCTACACGACTTGACCTCTCTCCCAGACGCAACCAGACCACACAAGAGGTTACTACACACAGCGCTAGCCACTGCAAAAATGTGCATCCTACGCCACTGGAGATCGGCTATCTCACCAACCCTGCAGGAGTGGATCATAGCTATGACCCATATCGCCATGCACAAAAGAATCATCTTTAACCTACAAGATCAAGCCCAGTTGTTCAACCAAGTATGGGCCCCCTTCCTTACTGGGGGACGCCAGTAGGCTGCCTGAAACCATCTACCTTCCCCCTCCCTCCCCCACCCCTCTTCTTCCCCCCCTTTTTCCCTTGGTGGATCACCCTCTCTCCCCTCCCTTTATTAGTTCTTCTTTTCTCTTTCTCTTTTTTCTCCTCCTTCCCTTTCTTTTCTTTACTCTCTCTCCTTCTCTTTCTTTCCCTCTCTCCTCTCCCTTTCCCCCAGTTCAATCAGGGGCATGACCTAGGTCTCATCTATTCTCATTAGCAAGCTTCGGTCGTAGACCCATACATCCGAGGCAGCATAAGAACACTAAGTAACAAGCATGGCCTGTGCCGAGTGAAGCTAAATAACTCAGGCCCTGATATCCAGACTGATCCGCTATCTCGACAACCCATCACCTAGGCATATACTACCACACTGATATCCTGGCCTCCAACACAAAGATACCCAACCTCAACTCGATATCACACTATCTACAAGCATTGCGACTTGCTCACAATCCGGACACCGATACAGAGAGGAGTGAATTCTCCACTCCCGGGGGGCCTGATGACGACACACTATCCTTGCTCCCATGCCCCTGGTTACATTAAATTATCTACCCCTCCTGTTCTCCCCTGCTCTCCTGTACAAAGATGTCCTATAGCACGATGGTCTACTTAATCCCCATCCCTGACTTCTATCTCCCTTTTCCTTTTATTTTTTGTTCCCCTTCTTGTTTTTTCTGACCTTTATTTTTATTATTATTATCATTGCGATTATTGTGATATGGTTTCGAAGAACAATTGACATTGTTCCAACGTTTCACCCATAGCTTATATTTCTTGATTTATTATGTACCATTGTTTGTAAATTTTGAGACCTCGATCCCGTTTTGATTTTGTACCACTTTTGCAGTATCTACAATAAAATAAAATACAAAAAAGAGTACCAAGGCACAGGTGAAAGAGTGTAGGATTGCCATTTGGAAGAACACAGAGTAGCGCTAAGGAAATCTCATGAAGATCTGTAAATAAAAGCATCACTTCCTTTGCACATTGCTTAGCTGATTAGCACAGGTGGAATTCGACAGAGAAACTCTGCTGCTACTATATTCCATCCAATTGTCTAGTTGTGGAGTCATGAAAACCAGTAACACAAATGGACATAGAAATTTATTGTAGGCATATTAACAGTTGGTGTTGTAATGCTAGTGTCTTATTGGTAAGGCTATATTCGCCTACACCTAGTGCAGGTGCAGTGGAAAATAATTTTAAAGTTGATCCAATACCTTCACCTCCCATTGATAATAATAGGCATTATACACTTAGGGCCAGATGTAGTAAACATCTGGATTGCGACTCGCAAATTGCGAGTCAGACCGACTTGCAATTTGCGAGTCGCAATCCAGAATGTAGGATGGTGTCCCTGACACCATCTGCGACTCGCAAGGGTGTCGCAAAGGCCCACCTCATTAATATTAGTGAGGTGGGTTGCAATTTGCGACCCCCTTTTGAGTGACGGCACTCACAGGGATGGTGGCCTGCTGGAGACTGCATACCACCATGTCTGTGACTGCTTTTAAATAAAACTGTTTTTTTATTTTGTAATGCAGCCCATTTTCCTTAAAGGAAAACGAGATGCATTACAAAACTAAAAACTGAAACGTTTCATTTATGGACCACTGCCTGCTCTGAAAAAAATGTTTTTCATGCCATTCACAAAGGGGAAGGGGTTCCATGGGGACCCCTTCCCTTTTGCAAATGGGTTACCACCAGTGTGACACTGGTGGTAACTGCGATTGCTTTGCGAAAACAATACAGCATTGCGCTGTGACTCGCAATTAGGATGGGGAACACCCCTTCCTAATTGTGACTCGCAGTCCCGTTTTGCGAGTCGGTAACCAGGTTACAGACTCGCAAAACGGGGATTGGGCATCGCAATGTGCTTTTTGCATGCCGCAAACAGGGAAATTTGTTGTTTGAAACGTGCAAAAAGTTTGGAACGTCTGGCCCTTAGTGAAAAGGAATTACACCTCAGCCTAACTAGAGGATATTTTTCTTCAAATGCTTATTTTAAACTGCTTTCTGAGAACACTGACACTATGGATGCAAGGAACTGTTATGTGTGTACACAATTACCTGCATCAGCTGTGGAAGGTATTACCTATCACCATAGTCTCTTAACATATGGAGTTTCATGTGACCTTTTGCTAAGCTAATTTTATGGAACAGTACATTTTCAATATTATTTTGTGAATTATCATTTTGGGCCTGACTTAGATGTTGGCTGTATGGTCCGCCCTCTGTATTTAGATGTCACAGGGAGCATAGGCAAAAGGCAGCTGATGGTCCACCGTCACAGCCAAGAATCTTCACCCGCCTCGACAGCGCCAGATGTAAAATTGCTCTCAGCGGGGCACCAGGCCCTTTCACTGCTGAGCCAATCACGTTGTGCTGTCCCTCCGATGCAACTGTGATGGCTAAACCTCCACACCTGAACTGGCAATTTGGGAGCAATATAAACACAAAACTCACCTTTTTAACATTTTCAATGTATCCTGCTACCATGAACCCGCTGCTACCAACCCTCCTGTTGCTCCTGGGCCAGGTTCAAGATCGAAATCAACCCTGTTGTTGCGGGAATAGAAGGTGAGTTATGGGCATTTTAGCTTAACAGTACTACTGGACTCATGCATGACTCAATAATGTTTTGCAATGCTGAAGTGTGTAATGTTGAAGTCTGAAATTGTATCAGAACAGACCTTGAGATATAAGTAACACCCACCTATCTTGGACTGTCTGTCTTTGTGGCAGTCAACACCTACACAAAAAGTCCCAACAATCACAAAAATAAATGTGTCCATAAAGGTGTGTGCAACAATGTCCCCAAAAAATCTTAAGTATCAACTTAAACAATATCCCCAATTTTAACCAAACAATCCCATTATAATCCTACATTACACTACAAAATGCTGCAGGTGCGTATACACAGAATGTAATACAATTTTAACTGGTCAACTACAAACTTGGCCTGGTGTGTGCAACATACAACAAACAGTAGATGTCACTTAACTTTAAAGTGCCAGGTCATCTGTGTAAGACATATGCACATATTTTTGGCACATCATGTCAAAACAAGCACACATGCATTCTCCACTCACAAAAACAGAAACACACATAATTTTGGTGTAAGTGTCCAGTAACAGCATGAATGCTCGCATCAAAACCAATATGTCCATCACTAATGTACAACATTAGTGTATGCAATAAAAAAAAAAACTAAAATATACAACATATGTGTGTGAGTAAGTGCATGGCACACACATTAGCAGAAATAACATCATCGGCAAACAATTAGTAGCAATCAAAAAATAAGCCCTGGACAAAGGTATTCTCAAAATAAAACGCCTTTATATAAGGATATGATACATCTCTCAATGAGAAATAAGAAGAGTCAATCTGGACAGTTAAAAACATATGTACAAAGGCGTTAGCCCATGTGGGCCATAATGGCTGTCAGGCCCATAACTTGCCTCCTATTACGCTTCCAAAATAAACCTACTCTGGAAGAGGCATCTATGGGGCAGAGAGCAGGTACCTCAATGATCTTAGTGAGGGGGTCCTTGGGTTTGGGAGGAGAGGGTTTGAGTTTTGAAGGGTAGACTTTGGGTTTGGGAGTGGTGGGATTGGGAGGGGTGGGTTTGGGAGAGATGAGTTTGGGAGGGGTAGGTTTGGTAGGGCTGGTTTGTGATTTGGAAGGGGTGATTTATGTTTGGTAGGATTAGGTGGGATGTGACAAGATTATCAGAGGGTTTCCTACCAGATGCCATCAGCGCTAACTATGCTACATGTCACCTTGATGCAGACCCAGCCTTCGTGTCACCACAGAGTCTGATCTAGAGACCTCATTCCATGGGTTGGGGGGCTCTTCTCATGGACATGGTACTGGCAGAATAGGTTCAACACACCTAGCTCTCTTTAGGTTACAGATTAGGTGCATCTTGATATGGTATTTGGATTTATTTCACACCTGCTTTACATCTCATGTCATCGCAAGATGGTGGAGGTCATTGTTTCCATGACTCTCATTTTTACCATTCTGTTTCTTGCATTGTTCCTTATCCTAATCATTGCAGGCCATGTCATTTACAGTAGATTGCAGTCTTGTTAATAAGACCTATTGAAAACTTTACTGCATCTCCTTCATTGCTTTGTGTGACTGAGACATGTTGTTCATGTGAGAAAAGGGTAATCTCCGTTTAACTACAACTCTCCTGAGATGTCACAGTATTGAGTCCATGCGTAAAGGCTGCCACAAATCACCTTTTACTGTTTTGATGAGGTGAGCCGGGAGGGTTGGACCCACAGTTCAGACTTGTTGTAGGATTGGCCTAGTCACCTACAAACAAAAGTGCTGTCATCCCTAAACCAGCAGTCTTGCCTAGGACAAGAGTCTAACTTCGACATGCCTGTGGTGTCTGCTGGTGTTGCTGTAGTGGTAGGTGTTGTGTCTGTGGTTGTAGTGGGGATGTGAGGTAGTGTTCTGGTCGGTGTACTGACTGGGGGTGTGCTTGTGGTGTGCATGGGTGTTGCTGTAGTGGTGGGTATTGTGTTTGTGGATGTGCTAGTGGTGAGGGTGTGGATGTATAGTGATAGGTGCACTGACTGGGAGTGTGATTGTAGTGGTGATGGTATCTGTGGTGTCTGCATGTGTGTATCTGTGCTTGCGATTGTTGCTGTGTTGCCGTTGGGATGTGCTGCTTGTGATTGTTTTTGTGGGTGTGTGTACATGTTTGAGTGTGCTTTTAACAGGGCTTGGTTGAAGGATATGGTTTAGGGAAGGGGCGTGACTGGGCATGAGGTTGGGATGGGTGGGATAGTACAGCTAATGAGGATGTCAGACTCAAGAACGACTGCTGTAGGCCAGACAGGGCACTGTGAATGGCATCCAGGTATTGCAGCATCTAGGTGTTCTGGCCGGCCAGCCCCTGGATGCCATTCAATAGTACGTCTAGCCTACCGCGAGCATTCTTAAAAGGTTAACAGCCTCCTCAGTGAGTGCTGCCTGGGACATCGGGGCAGGTGCCTCCAGCAAAGGTGATGCTACCCCTTTTAGTATCCCATTAGGCACTGGTCTTCCCCGGAGGCCTCCAAGGAAGGGAAGATGTAGAGTCACTAGTGGACTCAGTGCCACTCCCTTCACCCTCCATGCCATTGGGTCCCTCAGTGTCTGCCATGCCCACACTTGATTCCCAGTGGCCAGCTTCATCCCCGCCCATGTGGCTGCTCTCACCTTTGCCTTGTCCAGTTGATGCTGAAAACACAGATACCACAGTTATAGTGTATTTGTGAGAATACAATTAGACAACAATCTATATCACACAACATTTGCAACAAGTTCAGTTCTCAGCTCCCATATCATGTATGCCTTTGTCACTTACACCCTTGCAGTTCACTTCACAACAAAGGGTTTCAACAGCACGAGTAAACACATAGGCCTGGCTACATTTCTGAACCACTGCAGTGCAGAGCTAAACTGGTTCACTTCTTCCAAAGGGTAACATTTTTGGATGGAAATTGTCTGCACAAAATGGGATAACGCCCATGTGATGTTACCTTTCAGTATTCAGTGCAAATATCCCTTTCAGTATTACATTGCTTTCCATCATCAATTGCTCCTATGGGCAGGACTAAGGACACCACTATGTTGTCTCTGAGTACCACAACCCTCTTACCATACCAAGAAGTTGTCTCTGAGTAGCACAACTCTCTTACCAATGTGCCCACATGCCTGTCTGTTGCTCACAATACCATTTGGCATAGAAATTCACTTTGGCAACCACAGACTGGCTTACATGCACATTGGTGAAGGACTAAGGACTGAGCTCCACATGTTACTGTCCACTTTAACTTTCTTAACGTTTGAATTACAAACTGCTTTCAAACATGTGTCAGATAAGGAATGATGCCACTGTATACAAAATACACATGCCTTTGATGCAGATGCATATTCTCACATTATCATAGCACCAACTTAGCAATGTCAAGTCTGATATCAGCGGTTTCATAATTGTGCAGTTTGCAACAGTTACCTGTAATGAAGCCTACATTCACTACACATATTTGTGACATAGCATCACACCTAACCCACTCATGACACAGTGCATGTTTTGTGAAACTGTCCCTCATGTCATTGTGAAAATGCTGGATATCCCTTTGTTTGCATGCAGCCATGTGTCCGCCCACACAGTATTTACCTTGTGATGAGAAATCTAATGGCCTCCTTCAGCACAAAGCAATATACCAGACACAGATTCAGACAATATTTAATCAACTCACATCTCCAGAAATCATCATGAGCTTTGGATGTGTGTCAACCTCCAAGATGATTTCATAAAACATAGCTGGAAATTAAATAGGTTCAACTACAACAATTTCTACAGACAATCATTTACCCCCTTGTTGCTGCTGTTGGGCCCTTTACTGTCCATCAAGCTCCGAGTAAGCCACTGCAAGGGTGCGGGCCATTGGTGGGTCAGGGTGTAGCGATACCACCTGGGTTGCTGGGAGGACTGCCAAACTAGGCTCTCCGCTGATTTTCTTGTGACCAGACCCAGGTTCTCCCACCTCTTCCGACTGTGTACGCTACGCCGCTTGTGAACCTCCAGGGTCTGCACCTTCTTTGTGATGGCTTTCCAGATTTCACGCTTCTGATGGGTGTTGACGAGTATAGATGAAGTAAAAGGACTAAAAAGAAAATTACTCTTAGGCAGTACTGCTGTGACATTACATTTTGGAAATTCACATGTACATCCACCAAACAGTTACTATGGGGGGGCATTATGACCCCAGTGGACGGCGGTAAAAAGGAGAAAAGTACTGCCAACAGGCTGGCGGTACTTTCCCCCATTGGCTCAAGCCAAACCGCCAATGTACTACACCGTCCGCCACAGCAGTCTCCAGCCGGCGGCACGCACTAGCCCACCTGCAGGAGTATGACCCTGCCTACGCCATGGTTTTCGCGGCTTCCTTACTGCCACTAAAAAAACATGGCGGTAGGCACTATCAGTGACAGGGAATTCCTTCCCTGTCACTGATAGGGGTCTTCCCTGTCCTATCCCTCTCCCCTGGTTTCCCCTCCAGCCCCTCCCTCTCCAGACCCCCCTTCATTCATGCACCTGCATTCACACATTCATTCTCACATTCAAACTTGCATGCAGATATCCATTCACACATACATCCACACACACTTACGTATATACAGGCACACACACATTCACACAACACAACATACACGCACTCACACATCCATACATGCATACACATACAACACGCAACACACACCCGCATTCATGCATGCACGCACATACACACACACCCCCACACACACAGAACACCCCCACCCACCTGCACCCAACTTACCTTTTGTGAGGGGGTTCTCAGGCAGGAGACGGGATGGGGTGCTGCTGCCAGCAGCAGCGTCCACCAGCAGAACACCGCCAGGCTGTATCATGGGTCATGACACGGTCTACAGCGGTCTACTGGTGTGGTACTACTGCTGGCAGCAGCGCCACCTTACCGCCATCCGCCGGCATGGCCACAGCTGGCTTTCCACCATCCTTCTGGTGGAAATCCGGTTGTGGTCATAATCCGGCTGACGGCTGGTAGCCACAACGACGGTCTTTTGGCAGCCGTCGCAGCAGCGGTAGGCGGTATATACCGCCAATGTTATTTACCAGCAAATTGTCACAAGTAGTGCAGAAATAATGATTTGCAGTGATCTCATGTGCACCACCAATACTTGCAAGCTTCTCATGTTACCTAATCAGGCCTACAACATCATCTTGGCCAGAACTATGCAACCAATCCTGTTGTGAGAGCCACACCTTATTATTCACAATCATTGTGAGCTACTAAAGGCCAAACCACCTGTACAATCCTTGCACATAATTATACTCACAGCTACATTGGCTTCCTGCCTAAACTCCCAAGAGTCAGAACCCATGGTCTACATCACATACAGTGACTGAGGGCAAGAAAGAAGGGCAACAAAGCAACCTAATACACAATGGGGCATATTTACAAGCCCCTAGAACTTTTAGTGCACACACACAGAAGTGCCTAATCGCCATTGTAGATTGTTTATGTGCAGGAAGGGACACCTTCCTGTACATAAACAATAATTCCCTTCAACGCAGACACCCTTGCACTATGGTGCAAGAATGCCTTCGTTGGCAGTTAAATTTAGGGTCAGCGCTAGGGGAAATGCAGGGGTGCGCCGTATTTTTGAAAATACGGCGCATCCCTGCATTTCAGAACTGATGCAGCGCTGCACTGCCAAATTTATTGCAGCACCGCGCTGCACCAGTTCCATGTAAACATGCCCCAATATGTGCTGGAATCCCACGTGACATTACTGAATCATACAACTCAAAACCCTCTTTATTTTTCCATCAACATCACTCTCATTTCAACATTGGTTATATGTTGTCAAGTAAGACTGGTACACTGTCTACTGGCCACTGATGAAATAGGTTTTGTGTGTTACATGGACACACATTACAGCTTCTACTTTCAGGCGATTGAACATTGCCATGCACAGACATTTCAGACATTGGTCACAAAAATCTGTCCCAGCTACATCATTCTGTCAACTCCAATCACAACACTATGCACATAACTAAAAAGGAACCATATAGCCTGTGAATCTAAGAGGTACAAGTTACTCAATCAGCCATTCCCCAAACAGACATGTACCTGTTCCTCTGAGGTCTCATAGAGTTGGCTGTACAGGGAAAGAACCTCCCTGGCAAGGAGCTCCAGCTCCTCATAGGAGAAGGCAGGGGCCATGTCACCTGCTTTGCCTGGCATCCTGGCTCTAAGAGGTCAGTAACAGAAGCAAAAAATGAGGAGGTCTTGATGGCTGCAGTGTTAGGAGGCAAGTGAAATTTTTTCACCACTAAGTGCACGGCGGATGCGATCTGTGACTGAGACAGACACAGCCATTGGCTTTCATGAGTAGCCATCACACACGTTAGCCTATGGCAAGGCTCTTAGTGGAGGCTATCACCTACTTCGCGGTGAACTTCTGGTGACGGCCATCAGGTAGCCAATGTCCTGATGGCAAGGTCAATCAGTTGTCATTTTAGGTTGTGAAGCTGTACATTTCTCAATTGTTGGTGCATCACCAGCACTTTAAATGGAGGCTAGTGCATTTCCAAATGTCAGATATGAACAACACTTTTCTTGGACAGATATGACACAATAAAATGTGGACCATGATTGTATTTGACAATGAAAGTGCTGTGGGGGAAGTATTACCTCAGTTGACAGTATTTTGAAAAACATAATTGAAAAAAACAAGCATGTGCAAATAATACAGCTCAAATGTATCATTTTCCAATAATGGAAACAAAATTAAAAAAGCGTTTAAAAAAATCTTTGCAGTCCAAATATTTGATGTCAATGTCTGTACATGTATTACCCAATAACATTTATACTGTTACCTAGAAGTCAGATCTGTTTTCACATTAAAAGTATGGTGTGACCATTTCATCTGATCTTTTCTTTTCCATACATACAGACATCTGAACCCACACCTGGGTAGGAGGCGACAGCCTCAGATGTTCCAGCCCTTGCCACCATGGATGAAGAGGATGTCATCAAGCAATATTGTCTAAATAGGCAAACTATCCTGGATTTGTGTCACCAGTTGGAGCCTGATCCCCTGACTCACAATATGAAACCAACATATTGCTGCCCCGTCAAGTAGGATTACAGCCCATAATGTAGAATAGGATATCTGGTTTTATACATGTCATTGTGCCACATATAGGGTAACATAATTCCTGTACTGCAAGTTCAAATGCTACAGGCTCTCAATCATCCACACAAGTATGTCCTATTCCTACACATACTTGTTCATACATCCCTCAAATCCCTGCTCTCGTGGACACATAGCTGCCCTTCCATACTGCCCCAGTGTAACTGCGTGTGGGGTTATATGCAAGGATTGTAGAGGTTGTTTAGCCTTTAGTAGCTCACAATGATTGTGAGTAATCAAGAGTGGGTCTCACAACAGGAAATGTTTTATAGACCTTGCCTAGATGATGTTTAAGATAGACAGTGTTGAGGGTGCTCAAACAATCACTGCAAAGTAGTATTTCTTAGGAACCTCTAAATGTTTTAGGAAAAGATGGAGTTGCTGTCCGGTGAATGCATGTGAGTGATGCTACAAAATTGTGTCACAGCACTACAGACAAAACAATCACTCAAACTTTCTCTTCTTGTCCTTTTCTATCATCCATACAGGTCAGTACCCATCAAAATCAGGAAATTCGTAAGGCCATCAATAAGTATGTGCTGACCTTGGGGGTCCATAAGCAGTGCATCCTGTCAGAAGAGGTGGGAGGACCTGCGGCACTTGATAAGCCTGGAGAAGGCCTGCTCGATCAGTCATCCCAACAGCAGCATCAAGGGGGGATGTTCTTGTCTGTGGATATTTTTGTAGTTTAAACTTTTTAATTTCCAGCAATGTTGCATAGGATCAACATGACGGTTGACACACATCCAACACACATGAGGATTTCTGGAGGTGTAAGTTAATCAGTCTCTTATGCTTTGTCTGGTGTATTACCTTGTGCTGAATGTTGCCACTAGATTCCTCATCACAAGCCAAATAGAGTTTTGAGCAGACACATGGTTGCATGAGAACAAAGGGGTACTTGCATTTTCCCTATGTCATGAGGACAGTTGAACCAAACATGCCCAATTTAATGATTGGGTCAGGGGGGATGCTTCATCACAAATCTTAGTAGGCCATGTAGTCCCTGTTACTTGTGACATGCCAATATGCATCCAATCTGCATGCCAATCTGCACCAGACTTGACATTGGTAAGTTGGTGCTATGACACAATGATAATGGGCATCTGCTCCAAAAGGACTGGGAACATGTGTACAGTGGCATCATCTCTTATCTGGAACATGCTTGAAGCCTGTTTGTACAGTAAATTTCTATTCAGTTCAAGTGGCCACTAGCAAGTTGGTGGGAGGCATTATTCCTTAAAAAATGTGCATGTAAGGCAGTGTGTGTGAAACAATGTGACATTTTATGCCAAACTGTATTGACTGCAACAGACAGGAATGTGTCTACATTGGTGAGAGAATTACCCGTCCCCCAAAACAACATTTTGGTGTTCTTATTCTGTAACGATGAGAAATCAATTATGGTGAGAAATGTGATACTTAAAGGGACATTTGCAGATGGAAGTTTACATTACATAGATGTTGTGGTACCCCATGCTCAGAAGTAAATTTCAGACCCAACACATGGCTCTTTTGCATATGTGAAAATATTTTAGTTCTGTAGTGCTGTGGGTTAGAAATGGCTCAAGGCCTATGTGTTTACTCATGCTATCAAAGCCCTTTGCCTTGGAGGGGGCTACACATGGATAAGAGACATAGACATACATGATATAGGAACTAGCATGGGGAATTTCTAGACTTTGAGCAAATGTTGTGTGATCAAAAGTCCATGTCAAATTGTATTTGCACAGATACCCTCAAGCTGTTGTATCTGCCTTTTCAGCATCATCTGGGCAAGGCAAAGGTGACAGCGTCCATGTCTACAGGGGACGAAGATGGCCAATGTGGCTCCGGTGTGGACACCACAGAAACTGAAGGAGCCAGTGGCATGGAGGGTGAGGGGACTAGCATGGAGGCCATGAGTGAGTCTACATCTTCTTCGGAGGCATCCAATGAAGACCAGTCCCTAGTGGTGGCAGACCCCTGCAGTGACAGTTACACCTGCACTGTCATCTGCCATCCACATTTCTATCTCCACCATCCCTCTTGCTCCCCCTTTACCAGTTGGCCTTAAACACCACCTAAAGGGGGTGGCATCACCTTTACTGCAGGTACCTCCCCCCCACCCCGGAGTCCTAGGCTGCGCTCAATCAGGAGGCTGTCTATCTTTTAAGGATGATTGCTGTAGGCCAGACTGAACTACTGAATGTCATCCAGGGGCTGGCTGTCCAGAATACCCAAATGTTGGCTTACCTGGATGGAATTCATGGTGTCCTGTCTGTGTCTGGCCTACAGTGGTCACTTTCAGGGTCTGGCCTCCACTTTGAGTCTAGCGTGCCACATGCCTCAATCCCATGCCCAGACTCCCACCCTTCCCAATTAAAAAATCTCTCCACCCAGCCCTATCCCAAGTACACTCAAACATTTGCACACAGCAACTATAATGACCACAAGCAGCACATCCTCACACTGACATAACAAGAAACACAGACACACACATGCATGCACTACACACCCCATCACCACAACCAAAACAAGGCTACCCACATTTACCACACCACACACCCACCACCAACACAACAGCACACACCACCTCCACAATAGACACATCCACACACACACATACCAAACACAAACACCCACACTCGCCCACACAACAGACACCCAGTAAGAAACACAAATCAAAACATGCAGCACGTACACCAGACCCTCAGGCACCCACATCTTCAACAGGCATATGAACAACAGACACAGTCACTCCCTCTACCTCCCAACCTAAACTCCCTGACAAGCACCCTACCCATTTTCTAAAGAAGGACCTTTTTTTCCCTGGCCCTTTCCACATACCAAACTACCCCTCTCAAATGTCTGTCTACCCCTTTCGCATGCCAAACCACTCCTTCCACATCCCACCCCTCCCAAACTTCTTTCCACCCCGTCAACATCCCATCCCACCCCTCCCAATCCCACCTGCCGAAACCCAAACCCACCCCTCCCAAACCCATGGGCCCCCCCCCAGTGACATCATTGAGGTGGCTGCTCTCTGCCCCAAAGATGCCCATTCCAGAGGAGGTTTATTTTGGCAGTGACATTTGGAGGCCTGCTGTGAGCATACTCCCACACTGTGTACAATAGGCCAAGTGCCTTTGTTTTTATGTAAAGTTTATTTAATTTACTTATAATAGAATTATCTCATTTCTATAAAACATGTTTATTTTCAATATACTTTTGTCCTGGTCTTATTTAATGAATGTTACTAATTGTTTGCTGATAATGTTGTTCTGCTAATATGTGTGCCATGCACTTACTCTTATTTGGACAGTGACCACCACAGTTTGTGGATTTTAGTATTTTATTTTAAATTGCATACATTAGTGTTGTACATTTGTGATGGACATGTTTTATTTGGTGCAAGCACTCATGTTGCTACTGGACACTTACAAATTAGATGTGTTTCTGTTAGTGTGACTGGAGAATGCATGTGTATTTATTTTGACATGATGTGTCAATGATATGCACATATGCATTACACAGGGAACTTGGCACTTTATAGTTAATTGACATCTAATGTTTCGAATATATTTCACACACCAAGGAGACATGTGGCCTTCATACATCTCCACCATGGTGCAGTTTAAAGCTAAGATTGGTAGTTTCATCTTTGTACACTGTTAGAAATGGGGTCTCTAGTTGGCAGCCAGTTTATACCATCTCAAAGTAGGACCGTCAAAGTAGGGACCCTCACTCTAGTCAGGGTAAGGGAGTCAGACAGCTAATATAACCCCTGATCACCCTCTTGGAAACTTGGCGCAAGAAGTCAGGCTTATCTCATAGGCAAAGTGTAAAGTATTTGTACAACCACATAGAGTAACACAGAGAAAACACCACAGAAGGACACCACAGTAGTTTAGAAAAATAGGATATTTATCTGAATCAAACAAGATAGAAATGACAAAAATCAAACATACACAAAAAGAGAAATCCATTTTTTAAGTAAAAGGAGTCTTAATCCGTAGAATTCAATGAGTTCGTTGTTTCAGCACAAAGTACCTGATATGCGTCAAAAATAAAGCCACAGGGGTGAGCGTGCGTCCGAAAAGCAAACCAGCGAGTAACTGATGCGTCATTTCTTTCCTCACAGGGAAGGTATGCGTCGATTTCTGGACAAGCAGCCTTGGGTTTGTGCAGTGATGTTGAAGATTTTGCTTCCAGGGCATGATGCATGGAGAATTTGGATGCACTGCAGCAATGAATCCTCTCTGAGCTGGTGATGCATTGATTTCACCAGTGCTGTGTTGATTTTTCACCGTCGGTGTCAGTGCTGCATTGCTTTTTCTGCTGCTCGCCTCTGGTGCATGAATCTTCACCTTGGGTTCACCAGCTTCTCCTTTCAAGGTCCCAGGGACTGGATGTAGCACCACTTGGCAGGGGTCTCAGCAAGACAGCCCAGGTGCTAGAAGATGAAGTCTTGGTGGCTCTAAGACTTCAGAACTGGGGGCAAACTCAGTCGAAACCCTTGGAGAAACTTCACAAGCAGGATTTCAGAAAGGAAAATCCAGTACTTTCACTCCCGAGGCAGAAGCCGAGGCAGCAGCAGGCCAGCACAGGAAAGCAACAGCCAGAGTAGCAGGTCCTCCTCAAGCATCAATCTCATCTCCGTGGTAGATGTTACTCTTGATCCAGAAGTAATCTAAAGTTGTGGGGTCAGCAGTCCAGTACTGATAGGCAAACTTCAAAGGAAAATATTTGTTGTGGACAAGACCTTGCCTCTTCCTTGCCATGTCCCAGACACACACTAGAGGGTTGGAGACTATATTGTGAGGGGACAGACACAGCCCTTTCAAGTGCAGGTGACAGCTCCTCCCTCCCACTCTAGCCTAGGAAGGCACATCAGAAAATGCAGGACACACCTGAGCTCCCTTTGTGTCACTGTCTAGAGGGAATTCACAAACATCCCAACTGTCAGTCTGACCCAGACGTGTATTCAGTAGCCAGGCAGAGGCACAGAATAGTTAAGCAAGAAAATGTCCACTTTCTAAAAGTGGCATTTTTAAACTTACAATCTAAAAACCAACTTCACTAAAAGATGTATGTTCTTAAATTGTGAGTTCAGAGACCCCAAACTCCATATCTTTATCTGCTCCCAATGAGACATTACACTTAAAAGATGTCCCAAGGTAACCCCTATGTTAACCTCTGGGAGAGATATGCCTTACAATAGTGAAAAACAAAAGTATTGGTATTTCACTATCAGGACATTTAAAACACACCAGAACATGCACTACCTTTTAAGTACACTGCAACCTGTCCATGGGACTGCCTTGAGCCTAACTAAGGGGTGACTTACATGTAATAAAAGGGGAGGTTTGGGCCTGGCCAGTGGGTACACTTGCCAGGTCAAACTGGCAGCTTATAACTGCACGAGTCCCAAGACATGATGGGCTAGGTTGTAACTGAGCTCTGGGAGATCAAGGAGGTGCAAAGGGAGCTCATGTTGGGAACACGCAATAAAAATATGAGCTCAGACCTGCAGGGGCAGGTCTGAGACATGTTTACAGGGCTACTCACGTGGGTGACACAAATAGTGCTGCAGGCCCACTAGTAGCATTTGATTTACAGGCCCTGGGCACCTCTAGTGCACTTAACGAGGGGCTGAGTGTAGGAGGCTGGCCTGGTGTGTGGTGGGTACCTAAGGTACTTACACCTTATACCAGGTCCAGTTATCCCTTATTAGTGTTGTGTAGGCAGTGTCTAGAAGCCAGACTCTCTAGAGGTATGTCAACATCAGGGCAGTGCACGCTCTACGGGCAACTAAAATGCAAAAACCCAACCCTTATGCAAGGACCTAATTCATGCATTCTATTTATATGCAGTATGTTAACCTTTTGCATTGCAGACTTTAACCTTGAAAAACACTATTAATGATGTTTGCAACAACTGTTCATTTGCAATGTATTGCTGCAGGCTCACTAAGTGTGTCAGGGTGTGGTCCCTTTCTAGGACCTTCTAGAAGCTTTCCCTGCAGCATGACTGGGTGTGGGTTGTGGGCTGGGCAAGACTCTATATAAGGGAGCCAGCCCAGCTCCACGTGCTCGCTATTTAGTGGTACCGGTGCAGAGCAGCAGCAACTTCCTGAGCGTCTGTTCCGGAGGCCTACTTTGATCTTCCAGGCCTTGCCCTTCATTGTATTGGTGATCCTTGATCAGGGCGGTAATGCGGAGGTCGGGCTGGGCCCCCGATCCCGTTTTCGAAGGCATTCGAGTTCTTGGACCTAATTTTCATATTGGGAATTTTCCTTGTGCGTGTGAATGTGCTCTTGGTTTCCGGCATTTACATGTTGATATTCGAATCGGCAAGACGCACAATTCATTCCTGGTGTTTAACTCTTGATACTCATTGTGCGCTACCATTTCTTGGCAGTTACATGGTGGCAATCGAATCGGCAAGACGCGCAATTCATTTTCCTTGCATTTAACTCTTGATACGCATTGTGCACAAGCATTTCTTGGCATTTACATTGTGACACTTGAATCGGCAAGACGCGCAATTCATTCCTTTCATTTAACTCTTGATATTCATTGTACGCAACCATTTCATGGCAGTCGCATATCCTTGCTGGAATCGACAGTGTGCGCAATTCATTTCCCGCATTTAAATCTAGAAGTTCAGACCGCTTACAGTGTGCGCGATCATTTCATGACAATTAAAACTTTGACGTGCAGTGTTTCCTGAAGTGCACACAACTATCCAGGGCTTTTGCATTTTCTGGAAAGGTGTTAAATTCAAGACTTTACATTATATGTGCATATTAAGTTCTTAGTACAATTCTTATTGTTTTCTAGGGAATGTCCAGATTACTTTTTATCCTCATGTAGAAAGACAATGGCCCTCATTCTGACCTTGGCGGTCGGCGGAGAGGCGGCGGTCGGACCGCGAACAGACCGGCGGTATTAAAAATGGCATTCTGACCGCGGCGGTCACCGCCGCGACCGACCGCCACTTCCCCACTCCGACAGCCACGGCGGTCATGACCGACGGGCTGGAGTCTGCGCACTCCGGTCCGGCGGTCGACCCAAGACCGCCAACGGTATCATGACCCTGCTTACCGCCGCGGTTTCTGGCGTTCGGGAACCGCCATGCAAACCATGGCGGTAGGCACTATCGGGGCCAGGGAATTCCTTCCCTAGCACTGATAGGGGTCTCCCCTTTACCCCACTTGGACTCTCTTAGACTCTGTGACATTCTAATCAGAGTATTGGAGCTGTCTTGTGGTGGACATGTTGGGAACCTGCGCAGACCCCGAGGATCTGGCCTCCCTGGCAAGGTAGCTGTGGATGAGCAGCCAAGGCATATATAGGAGACATGCAAAGCTCATGCAATACCAGTGTAGTCACACAGTACTCACACATATGAAAGAAAATACTCAATGTTGCAAAAATAAAGGTTCATCATTTTGGTGACAAAAATACCAAAAATACCATAGAGACTATACTCCCTTAGGAGGTAAGTAATTCACAAATTATATACACTAGTAAGCAGAAATAGGCATAAAATCAGTAAGAAAATAGTGCAATTAGTGAAAATCACAATAGTTAGAAATGGGCCTGGGGGAGCACAAACCATATATTAAGAAAGTGGAATGCGAATGTTGGTCTCCCACCTAGGCAAGTGTAGTGTGTAGAGGAGAGCTGGGAGAACTAGAAAGGCCAAAAGGTAAGTACCAGAACCCACCCCAGTGACCAGGAAAGCAGGAGTACTTCACAGTAACTTTCCCAGAACACACACAGAAACGAGAAGAAGAACTATGCAAAACCCAGAAGAGTGCAAGATACCAACAGTGGATTCCTGAACAAGAAGACCTGTGGAAGAAGGGGACCAGGTCCAAGAAGCACAGAAGAGTCCTGGAAGGGAGGAGCCAAGATGGCGACCGGGATGGACGCCTAGTGTGAGAGCTCCGTCCCGGACTCGCTAAAAAATCCTGCAGGGCGCCTCCGGAGCCTTATTGGCGCTCGGGAGCGAGGGAACTACCCCCGGTGGACCAGCACGAACCGGAGGAGCCCAGATCCGCCGGAATTAGTGCCGTGGCCTCGGGGCCCCAACCGGGAGCCCCTGAAGGAATTGGACGGAGCGCGCCATGAAATTTACCACATTGGTGGGCGAACGGTGTAGTCGACTCACCCGGAACAAGTGAGGCCCTCTTTCTCGGCTCACCGACTGGAGCCCCTCTGCGCTGGACGGAGGGCTGGAGCGGCTTTCGGCGCGCTCGCGGCGTTGAGCGGCACCTGGAATTAGTGTGCGCGTTCCCCCCCGGCGGGAGCCGGATTGCACACGGGCCCCCCAGTGACGAGGCAGGCCTGTGCCTGGACGGGAGGGGACGCCCACCTGGAGTGCCACATGGGAGCGGCCCTGCCCGGAGGCGGAACGAGCGCCCGCGAAGCCGCAGCCCCCGGACCACACCGGTAAACATCAACAGTGGAGGCAGCACTTACACCACTCTGAGGTAAGGGGGGGAATTGACTTGGGGGCACAGCTCCCGGCTGCAGGAGAAACACAGCGGCCGGGACTACCCCCCCCCTTCTCCCCATCTCTGCCCCCTTCCGCTGAGGCACAGTCAAAAGGAAGCTTGAACAACAGCGCCCCACACGGGACTCCGCCCCCCGCGCTGGCTGCTAACTGAGTGGTATACAGTGAACCCACTGGCTCCGGTCCAGGGGGCCACTGGGTGAGGCGGTGAACTTGGGTTATGTGTGTGGAGTACATAACATAGCGATAAATGTGCTGCCTTCGGGCGGAAATAACCGTCTGCTCCTTTCCCGCCCCGGGAGTCCTCGGATGTCTCTCAAATAGATGAGGAGGCGGACACGGCTCTGACTGGGGGGCGGACTCTTGCGCCCCTTCTGATTCGCCTTGCTTTTCTCACTGCTGACCCCCTCAGCTGGATAACTCCCGCCCATCTCCACTGATGTCTCCAGGCTTAGCGGCAATCGCATCAAGAGACAGGAGACTCACACCTCAAGAGGCATATGATATACTCCTACGGACAAATCAACGTTGGGGTCGCTGGGCTGGTCGCTGGCCCCCGCATGATCCCATGAGCAAGCAGGGGCACGCTCTAGGCAGCTAAGATTGTGAACAAGCCTCGTTTAAACCCCACTCCCCTGCGCGGAACCTGGAATGCAGAGGAGCACACACTGAGTCAATAAACGGCTGCAAAAGGGTAATCTGCTGAGAAGACAGCACCGAGTAGTACTCCGTTGTACCCTACAAGGCACTGGTATAATGGCGGGCAGGCTCAAATCAATCAAGAATCAAGACCGAAATATGCACGGCCCGGCACCCAGCGACCAACAGACAAACCCGTCCCTACAAACATTAGAGTGCACACTCGCGACACAATCCGCACAACTCGAGAAAGTATTACAGGCAATTATGGACAATGAAACTTCCCTGGAAAATAGAATGGATGCGGTCTTGCAAGACCTGAATTTACTCTGGGTGGATCAACGCAAGTTGGCGGAAAGAGTGAAAACGGCAGAAGAAGGGATGGCCGATCTGACTCCCAGGACAATCAAAAACAAATCCAAAGTCTGGATGCAGAGCTGAAGGTGCTATGGAGACGTATGGAGGAGGCGGAGAGTAGATCGCGCCGCAACAACATTCGCTTTTTGGGGTTTCCAGAAAATACGCAGCAACTAAGCATGGAAATATTTCTAGAACAATGGCTAATCAAAGAAGTATTAAACGGGGCTCCGTCCAAGTTCTTTTCGGTGGAAAGGGTGCACAGAATACCGGGCAGACCTCCGCCCCCAGGACAACCACCCAGACCATTGATTGCTAGATTCTTGAATTACAGGGATCGAGATGCAATCTTACAACAGTTCCGCAGCAAAGGCCCATTTAATTTTGAGGAATCAGTTATTAATGCATATCCAGACTTCACACAGGAGGTGCAAAGACAACGTAACTCTTATGTTAAAATCAAGCAACGTCTGCGTGAACACAATATTAAATACGCTTTACTGTTCCCCGCTAAACTAAGAGTGGTATCGGAGGATCAAACCCACATATTTACTTCTCCTGAGGCTGCCTGGACATGGTTGCACGCTAAGGGCCTTGCGCACCCCCGCAAGAGCACGGAAGGAGAAGAGGAATGGTCAGCCTCTGTGTCAAGGAAGCGCTCCAGGAGACGCGTCAGGGGACTACCTTCTGCCCAACAAGTAGCAGAAGTAAGAGCAAAAGTGTTAAAAGAGACCCCCCTGCTAACAATAATTTTGAAGTAATCAGGGTGACCCCTGAGATCAGCATGGACTCGGACACAGCCAGATCTGACTCTACTATAACAGGAGAGCTGAGGGGGCCGAAGGTTACCCCCAGAACTGCAGATGAACTCTAACTGCACACAGCCGCACTACCTTCACACCAGCATTTACAGAAGTTGTGGCCGGATGGCACGGGGGGTTCCGGGGTGGCCGAGGACACTGGAGAACGCGCCCCCCCCCAACAACAAGTATCTTTTATACAAACACACATCTGTCTTCAGAGGGTGTACCTTGGGGGCTGGCGGGGCTCGGGGGGGGGGGTATCATACACTTCGGAGGCGCCCAAAAGCATCTGCAGACTAAGTCTGCGGACAGATGTGAGCCCCGTAAAAGAGCCACATCTGCTCGACATGATAATACCACCACAGATATCCAGGCGGATACAGGTTTTTTCACACACTAATGAGTTAAGTAGTTTCACACAAGTTATTAGTTGGGATGGGGAACCAGTTGGGGCGGGGGGAGAAGCAAATTAGTAAAACTGCACACTAGAGTTCCATCCCAAACACAGGGAACACCGCTGCAATAGGCAATTACATTAATTAGCACCAGAGGAGGGGCTGCAGGCTAGAAGGTCATGTTGTATGGTGGAAGGCTACGAATAGGCACACTTTATAATCTCACATGGCTCCGCACGACAAACGCAACAGTAATCAGTATGACATAGTGACATGGAATGTGAGGGGCATGGGAGCACCGAGTAAAAGATCTCGAGTTTATGCACGCCTCAGGCGACTGGGTAAACATATCGCTATTCTACAAGAGACACACTTACTGGAGCCAGATTTGCAGGAGCTGCGCGCGAAGTGGGGAGGACAGTTGATAGGCACAACATACTTAGCATTCGCAAGGGGAGTACTGATATGGATCGCAGACGGTGTTCCATTCCTTCAAACGGCACACAGAATAGATCACGGGGTAGATTTGTGGTGGTGGAAGGCCAGCTGGACGGCAGACAACTCTCTGTAGTTGGCATATACGCCCCAAATAGTGGTATAGCGGGATTCCTAGACACACTCACGCCGACACTACTGTCGAGTCCGTCAGCTCCGGCCATCTGGGGCGGCGATTTCAACAGTACACCCAATGCCATCTTTGACAGATCTAACGTTCAAGGGGGCTCGATGACGAGAAGGAACACCACAAGTCCACTGCAGCTATGGGCAGGAGATATGAGACTCTACGATATATGGCGCATGAGACACCGGCAACAGAGGGAATACTCATTTTATTCAGCCCCGCACAAAACACACACTAGAATAGATATAATATGGGGAACTCAGGACATAGGAGCACTGGTCAATGGGACAGAATACTTAGCGAAGACATTGTCAGATCATTCACCATTGAGAGTAACATTAGACTGGGGCAGGAGACGGCAGCGTATCCCCACGTGGCACTTGCAGGTCGACGCTCTTCAAGACCAGGCATTTGCAGAAACACTGAACACCGCACTGTGACAGTATTGGGAAACAAATTACTCAACCGCAAATTCACGAGCTGTAGAGTGGGATGCCCACAAAGCGGTGGTACGAGGGCAGTGTATCTCCACTAGTTGGGGAGTAAGACGCACCTTGCATGCGGAAATTACTAAATTAGAAAAGGAGCTAAGAACAGCAGAAATAGCAGTTGCACGGGGGGAAGCCCCCTACACAGCACTAAAGGTAGTGCGCATAAAATACAACGAGGTAGACAGTAGACTCCGTTGCCACGACTATAATTATCACTTAACGCGACTGCAAACAGAAGGCGATAGGTCGGGGAAAATGCTGGCGTGGCTGCTACGGGAAGACAGACAACAGTCCCCCATTGGGGCTATCCGGGTCGACACACACACTACGGTCTCTACGCAAGTCGAGATTAACGAAACGTTCAGAGAATACTACGCAAATTTATATACCAAACGCACCTCGTGTACGTTTATGCAACTTGTGTCCTTCCTGGGGGGCTCACCCCTACCACAACTATGTAAAACAGACAAGGACATACTAGAAGCTCCTGTCACAGCGGGGGAAATAGACTTATCTCTAGCGCAGATGCCACGGAATAAAGCGCCGGGCATAGACGGCCTCCCGATAGAGTATTACACTGCCTACTCGTCCCGCTTGAAGCCCCAACTCCTGAAGGTGTTTGAGGAGGCGTGGGCCAACAAACTGCTGCCCCCATCCCAGAGAGAGGCTATGATAGTGTTACTCCCCAAACAAGGTCGGGACCCCACAGATTTCAAATCTTACAGACCTCTCTTGCTCTTAAACTTAGACTGCAAAATATTGGGTAAAATACTGGCAAATAGACTAGCCCCCATTATGAACAACCTAATCCACGATGACCAAAACTGATTCATCCCGAAGTGCAGCACCTTCTTAAATATCCGCAGACTCCTGAGCATAATAGGAGACACCCCACCGGACGCATACGACGAAATAGTGTTATCACTCGACATTGAAAAGGCGTTTGATAGGCTAGAGTGGGACTTCCTTTTGGCCACAATGCAGCGGATGGGAATAGGCCCCAAATATACACGTTGGGTCCGGACATTATACTCTAATCCACAAGCTAGAGTGAAAACGGGCGGAGTCATATCTGACAGTTTCCCAATCTCCAGGGGCATGAGACAGGGCTGTCCCCCCCTCCCCATTACTGTTTGCTATAGCAATGGAACCCTTAGCATCTAAAGTACGCTCCATGGAAAACAGATGGGGAATAATCAGGAATGGGGTCCATCATGCAATCTCGCTATATGCTGATGATGCCTTAATATACACCCGGAAAGGTAATGAGGTGATACCTTCAGTAATATAATTACTGGCTGAGTATGGAAGAATATCTGGCCTAGTGGTAAATTTGGAAAAGTCGTGCGTGTTCCCATTGGTCAGGTGGCCACTGGGAAGACAGGAAACGGATCCGGCTTGGGCAATTGAAATGGTGCTTCGAAACATTTAAATACCTCAGGGTACACATATACCACAACACAGAGGACCTCAGAGATGGTAATTTGGGGAGAGCGCTGGCCTCAATGAAGGGCTCTCTACGCTTTTGGACCAAGCTGCCATTGTCACCACCCGGCAGGGTGGCGGTCGCAAACATGTTGATATTGCTGAGGCTGTTATATTATTTTGCGGCCTTGCCAATCAACATTCCCAGAAGCTTTTTCGGTAACCTGAATGCAACGTTACTACAGCTTGTATGGGGTGGGGACAGAGCACGAGTGGCACTAACTACACTGCAACGACCGGTGGACGCAGGCGGACTGGGAGCTCCCACCTTTGAACTGTACTTTGCAGCAGCACAGTTGCAGTGGCTGCAGCTTTGGTTCCACAGACCAGGGTCAGCCGAGTCTGTATGGCTGCAGTCCTGGCTAAATGGAATCCCATTGTTAACATGGCTGTCAAATAAACACCCCAAAAGCGAATCTGCCAATCCGCTGCTCGCAAAGGCACATGCTTGCTGGGGGAAATATGTTATGAAGGGGTGCAGGACACTCCCATACACCCCGCACATCCCGCTGGACCGTCTCCGGGGTTGCACGCAGCAGCGTCGCACCCACCATCGGTGTGGTCGGAGGCAGGCATACAGTTGGTGGGTGATTGTTTTAAAGACCGTAAACTAATGTCGTTTGAGGCCATGCAGGCTTTCACTGCAGTGAACCCCGGACAATTCTTGGCTTACCACGCTCTATGCCACGCAATCAAAAAAACATGGGGGGCAGGAGCCCTAGAACCAGAGACTTCTCCCATAATACATCTCATACTACAGGATGATGCCCAAACAAAAGTAATTTCAACCCTATACAAGATCCTTAGCAAGCCCCCAGAGCCTTACTTGGAGAGGGCCAGGGAGAGGTGGAACACTGTCCTCCCTGACCCAATCCCTCCAGAAGACTGGCCAAAAGCTTTATATCATGCCCAGGGAGTGTCGAGAAACCCCAGATTTCGCTACACCCAGTTTAATTTTATACACCAAACGTATTTGTCCCCAGCCAGGATAAAGCTAATGTTTCCCGAAACGGAGCAGACATGCCCCAGATGTAAAGTGCCACTGGCACACTTTTATCACATGGTTTGGGAATGCCCCCGGGTACAAATGGTATGGAACAGGGTGGTGGAGTAGATATCGGACTTGACAGGTCTCGTTTTGGCAGTAGATCCTAGGTCCTGCTTATTGGGGTTGAGGATAAGAGAAAAAAAACACAGGCATCTACACAAATTTGTGGACCTAGCCTGTGTGATGTACAAAAGATTGATAGCAATGCACTGGAAAGAGCCTAATGCCCCTGATCAGAAATCCTGGCATACCCTTACACTGCGCTGGGCCCGCACAGAACATCAGGTACTGAAAAAACTGGCATGTGACGGTCAACAGCACACAGGGTGCGACGCCTGGGAAACATTGGTAACCAAACTCGAGGCTAAAAACGATGATAAACCTCCATGAAGTGGGGAATACATTAAATAAAATACATTCAGTAGAAATCTACCCAGACATACCATGACAGGGCGACACTCTGACGAGTAACTCACCGACAGGGCGAAAGCTCCCACACACCCCCCACGTGACTATCACTGGCTCACTTACTTGCACATGTACACTAGACAACGTACAGGGCAAACATTCAAGCATGGCCATCGCCTCTTATCACTGAACCCATGGCAGAGTACTACGAGCCATTGCGAAGGTTAGGTTCAGCAGTAGCAGGACCACCCTAGTAAGCGCATGAAGGGCCCCTCAGCGCAGCGGCACACGCTCAAGAACCTAGCCAATACAGCAGGAAGTAATATTGAAGGTTATAAATGGATTTGTGTGTTTGCAAATAGGGGGGTTTAGTTGTTTGAACGTAACCTAATCAGATAATGTTGATCCTGTAGTAAACATGTTAAAAGCTTGAATTATGTATCTGTATTATAAAACCAATAACAATATTACAACAAAAAAAAAAGAAGAGTCCTGGAAGAGCAGGAGCCCCTGCTAATCCGGATGAAGGTGCAAAAGGAAGAACCACCGGTGAAGAAGGAAAGTCAGCGCCGTACCCAAATAGACGAAGTCGGGTTTCTGGAAGGTGCAAGTAATGTCCCACGCCGAATGGAGGATTGCAGTCAGGTTTGCATCTTCGGAGTACGCCAACAAGCTTTGGCACACGCAAAATTAGCGGTAAATGGCGCTGCCCGGAACCAGAAGGACCAGGTGGACTCTACCCAGGAGGGGGAGTCAGAGGGGACTCTCAGCAACTCAGAGAGCCCACAGAAAAGCAGGCAGTGCACACAGGAGTCCCACAGCACGGGACAAGAACGTTGCAAAAGATGCCCATGCAGCACTACGACAAAGGCTCCTACGTTGCTGGAGAACCACTCAGGAAGCTGTGCATCTCAGGATAGAGGGCTGGGGCCTGGAGCTACAAGATGCATGAAGGACTTGGATGAAGGATCCCAACAAGCCTTGGCTGCTGCAAATGACGTGGTGCACAGAGGTACTGACTCCTTCACCCAAAGGGAGATTCCTTCCCTCTTCTGATGCAGGCTGAAAACGGGCTGTCCTCAGAGAATGCATGACCGGGAATCATTTGCAGTTGCTGGCAGGACCTCGAGATACAATGTTGCAGAAGGCATCTTGCTTCTTGGTTGCAGCTTGTAGAGTTCCTGGAGGGTCCAGAACCAGTTTCTTCAGTGAAAAGTTGAAGTGGAGGAAGCAAAGGATTCCTGCTGGAGTCTTGCAATCCGATTCTGAGGAACCACCCAAAGGAGAGACCCTAAATAGCCCTGAAAGTGGATTGGTCATCCAACCAGGTAAGCACCTATCAGGGGAGGGCTCTGACGTCACCTGCTGGCACGGGCCACTCTGATGCTTCCAGAGTTCCCTGACAACCTTGAATCCAAGATGGCAAAACCCAGAGATCCCCTGGAGGAGCTCTGAGCACCACCCCTGGGGTGGTGATGGACAGGGGAGTGGTCACTCCCCATTCCTTTGTCCAGTTTCATTCCAGGGTAGGGACTGGGGGTCCCTGAACCGGTGTGGACTGGTTTATGCAAGGAGGGCACCAAATGTGCCCTTCAAAGCATTTCCAGTGGCTTGGGGAGGCTACCCCTCCCAAGCCTGTAACACCTATTTCCAAAGGGAGAGGGTGTAACACCCCTCTCCCTAAGGAAACCCTTTGTTCTGCCTTCCTGGGCTCGAGCCTTTCAAGCAACAGAAGAGCAGAAACCTGCCTGTGAGGTGGCAGCAGCTGTGGCTGCCTGGAAAACCTCAGAAGGCTGAAATGTCAATACTCGGGGTCCTCTAAGGAGCCCCCAGAGTGCATGATATCATACAACCAATGTTTGCAAAAGCCTTGGGGTATGATCCCAACATGTTTGATACCAAACATGCCTATGTTGGAGTTACCATTATTTAGCTGGACATGGCATCCCCACACTCATGAAGTCCGGGAAAATGGTCCTGGAGTTCATGGGGGCACTTCTGCTAGTGCAGGGGTGCTCTCACAAGCAGGTCCTTTGCATCCTGCCCTCAGGACTGGTGGGCCTGCTCTAGGGGTGACTTATAAGTGACCCGGTGCAGTGGAAATGGCAGTGAAAGGGTGCTTGCACCTTTTCATGCACCCTGCAATTGCAGTCCTGTAGAACCCTTTGCACGGGCACCCTATGGGTGGCAAAATATATGCTGCAGCCCATTGGGATCCCCTGGAACCCCAATGCCCTGGGTTCCTAGGTACCCTATACTAGGGACTCATAAGGGGCACCAGTATGCCAATTGTGGGTGAAATACTGTGTTAACAGTAACCAACAACCACATTTAAGGGCGAGAGCATACCTACTGGGGTCTTGGTTAACAGGATCCCAGTAGACAGTCAAACACACTGACAAACATGCCAACCTTGGGGGAAACCAAGCTAGCAAGAGGCTACTTTCCTACACTGACTAGTAAATGAAATATGCCAATCATGGATAGACCAATCACCAATACAATTTAGACAGAGAGCATATGCACTTTAGCACTGGTTAGCTTGGTAAAGTGCCCAGGTCCTTAATCCAACAAACACAGGCCAGAAGAAATAGAAGGAAGGAGGCAAAATGTTTGGGCATCTCCCTGCAAATAGGGCCAGGTCCAACATAGACCCACATATATATATATATATATATATATATATATAATAGTGGAATTGCTTCATTTTCATGGGATTAAGTAGTTCCTGTTGGGTATACTGTTTCAGTTAATGATTTAGATTTTATTGGAGAAATATTGCACACACCTGAGTGGACACATTCCTCGTTGTGACTGCTGTGACTTTTTGTGTAGGTGTCCATTGCCACAAAGGCAGTTTGTACCAGATTGTTGGGTGCTACTTATATCTTGAGGTGTGTTATGATGCATTTGCTAAGTACAACAGTACACACATAAGCATTGTGCATCATTATTGTGTTGTTTGCCAAAAATATTGACACATGCATGAATTGAGTGCTACTGTACAGCAACAATTACTAGGATAACAGGTATGACTGTGACTTGCCTTCTGTTCCAGCGACAATGGAGTTGATTTCCATCTTGGTCCAGGAGCAGCAGCAACGGTAGAACTCGTATGACCGAGCACATGGAGGCAGAAACTGTGAAAGGCGTAAAAAAGGTATGTTTCGCCCTTTTATCCTTTCCAACCCACCAACTCAGGTGCGGAGATTTAACTGCCACAGTTGCTTCAACTGGAATGCACATCATGATAGGCTATGACACGGTTGTTGCAGGTAGAGATTCTTGGTGGTGACGGTCTTTCGCCTATGTTCCCGCTGAGATCTAAATAGGCTGGGTGGGCCGTCATGGCGGCAAATGGGTTTTCAGATGGAAAAGCGACTGCAGGGCCGTTACCGTCAAGATCTAAGTCAGGTCCTTAGTGTTCACACTGATAGAATTACTACAGAATGAATTATTTTAGATTGTGAGAGGTGCAGATCTCTAAGACACCTTCTCCTCACATCGCATAGCTTAGTGCTAACACTGGATTCCTTACTTTCTGAAAGCTTCTACTGAGGTTTTCACAATGCTGACACCTGTCCTTAGTCTATCCCAAAACCTTTGAACCTAGTCCTATTTAGTCTAGAACCTAGCTAACTGTCATTATGTTTACTCTTACTGCATAGTATATGTCTGAATTCCTTCATAGAATGGCAACTCTTATTTCTTAGTTTCTGCATTGCTGTGACTGAAATTCTTATATTTCAAAAAATCAACAATGAGGGAGTAAGAAGCATAAACGTGAGGTACACTCTGCTGCTTGATTAACATTTGAAAAATCAACTGGAGTGAGTATCTTCTTGAAATAGTAGTGAGACCCTCAATGACTACTTTTCTTCAATGGTATGCATTCTCCATTAGAGTACCGGTAGTCACTCAGCATCACCATAAGGTCTCTCCTCCTTCAAGAGGTAAGGTCTCCCTTGTAAGAGACATGGTGGGATTTGTATATAAAGTGAAATTAAAATTGCCTCGGACCCCTGAGAGTACTCCTTTTTAGGTTCAAGCCTGCGTTGCATGTGCTTGTGCATGCGTTTCGCTAGCAAGACGCTTTAGGAATTAAAAAGGGCTCGGAGCCCCGTCCACGTCACGTCAGTGGCTTTCATTGGTTAGTGGGCTTGCCTATTAAAATCGACTTGCTTTCATAAGTGGAAGCCACGCATACGTCATGCCTTTTCCGGTGGTTAGCCCTCCTCGAGCACACCGACCAAGTACTGAAAATATGCGAGGCTCACTGTTTTCCATCCGGTTCGTGGACTACTTTTTCTCTATTTTCGCAGTGCGATCTCGCTTGGCAGAAGTCGAGCGCTTTGCATAATAACGACCCTGTTACACAGTTAGTGCATTTTTTCCGGTTGCGTAGATAATTGCACTTTTGCCGTCTCCGTTTACAACGCTATTAGCTCTAACACGAATGTATGTTTTGCGTTGTTTTGTACTTAAAACATGTGCGAATGAATTGTGAGCACATTAGTGCTGTAATGCCGTCCCTTCTTCCAGGAGGAAGCGCTATCCATGTAGGAGATTACCTGTCTTGGATTTGCATGCTATTCGGAAAAAGGGAAGTATCTGAATTTAAGGCTACATTTTGGGCTCACGGACAGTCAATTTATGATCGTGAAAGAGTAATGCGCATGAATTCTCTGACTGCGCTAACAATTGTCCAATGAAAAGGTGGTGCGTTTTTAACACCAGACATCTTTCTATTGACAAAAACACACGAAAAGCTGTTTAGTTTCCAGCATTATCTTTTCAGTGCGTGCGATCGAAGTTTGAATTAAAGGAATGCTTTTTATAAACAGCGAATGTGAAATACACATGTTCCACATTGTGCGTGGTCAGCACAGGGGCCCGGCTGTCACCTCTCTTCAGCCCACACTACTGCATATGCTATACACATCACATCGAGGTGAGACCTACTCACAGAATTGCCAGGTAATGTATATTCAGTCACTGTCTGTGCAGTACATACACATTAATAAACATTTGTTTAAATCGTGCCATGATGCCATCCCACTCCAAGCAACGGTAAAGGATCCCAAAGGGACCTTCTCTAACACAACCGCCCCTGCAGTCTTCCAAGACTGTCTTGAGCTTCTAAGTCCTAGACACAACAAGTGGGTGTCAATTACTCACCTCATGTCTGAGATGTATAGCTATAGGGTTTATACTGATCTTCGTATTACGGAACATTCCATAGTCCTGTGTACATTGACTAAAATAAATATTCCACCCCTGTGCAAAAACAACCACCTACATCTGCAGGAATCTTTTCTATTAGATTCCAGAACAATGTATTTGCACCTTTTGAAATATTGGAGACTTCACTATTTACGGCAAAAGCTGTCAGCTCAGTCAGAAACAGTCGATGTATTTACTACCAAAATGTCATTGTTTGTAAACTTGCATTGCTAATCATTTATAAAGTAAATTATATTTGACATTTTATTTCATGTAAAGTATATTTGACCCGGTATTTCGCATCCAAGCAAAAAACTCTTATTACTGGAGATTTTTATAACCATTATATATGCCACCTGCACACCATTCCTCTTCTTTATTTTGTGGACTAATTCGAAATGACAAACGATTTGCAAACACTAGTCTAAGCTTGTGGCAAATTACAAGTTATTTCCCAGCAGTCCTGTTCTGGAGATGAGCTTGCAGGCATGAAGTATATTGAGCTGGGTTTGTTTTCACTCATTATTGCATCTTAAACCTATCTAGATATTTACTGTGTATCTTAAATTTTATACATCTTAATTGACTCTCATTTTATTTTTCTATACTGCAGCCATTTTGCAAAGAAGGTTTGCAGTTTTTTGCAATCGCAAAGTTTTAAATTAAAATGCATGATTCTGTTCCTTTTTTGTTCGCCTCAACAGCGCACGCTGCTTTCCAATAGCGCAATATTATTTCTAACTACATTTTACTATAGTTAGGTTGCCTCCTGTGGACTTTGATGTAGGCATGCCTACATCGCAATGAAGTGCTTGTGAATGACTTTTTACACTACACGCTGGCCTATGCCATGTTTACTGTTACATAAAAGACACCATGCATTCTTATGCATTTTAGACAATATTAGGATGCTGTTCCTCCTTTCTTCAATGGCCTTAAGATGGGTTATTTTGAGTTATAGAGGTTCACATTTAAACACACAGGTATGGTGGGTTTACAAACGATCTTACACTACACAATTGACTTTTTTTTAAACAAAATGAGGCATTCATACTTTCCGTGAATTAGGTCATTTTATATCAGGTGCTCGGTATATTTCGAGAATCTGAAGCACAATAAATTGTTTTGGCGCAGTGTTAGAAGAGAGAATTTGGGAATCCTGTCTTGGATTCAGTTACACACAGATAATGAAACGCAACAAAGGAATTGAGCTGGAGTTTAATTTTGCCGTCCCACATTTGCACTGAATTTATGTGATAACTGTTCTATAAGTGCAACTGACACACCAATCATCTCATTTTCAAGATAATTAATGTTACCGTGCAATTTTTCAATGTGGATTTGGCACATATGTATGTGGGATGAGAATTTATTTTGTGGCATAGAAGGGGTTAATGAGGTAGGTCTCGGTTTGCAACCCATTAGGAAATCACTAAAATCAAAAGGAAGGTGGCCTGCTGGGTTCAGCAGACCACAATGTTTGTGACTGCTTTTAAATACAGCAATTCTTTTTTTTTTTTAAATGCAGCCCATTTTCCTTAAAAGAAAACGGTATGCGTTTAAAAAACAAATGAAAAGTTTTCTTTCAATGTTTGGGGCGTAAGCAGTGGTGCTTGGAACCAATGCCTGCTCTTCAAAAATTATTTTACAAATATTCACAAAGGGAAAGGGGTCCCTTGGGGAACCCTTTCAATTTGCGAATGGGTTACCACCAATTTGAAATTGGTGGTAAAATGCAAATGGTGTGTGACCGCATTTCGGTTGCAAAACATTCATACATACCACTGCAATTCGGTATTAGAAAAGAACACTCTCAAGATGCCCCTTCCTAATATCGAATTGCAAACCCGAATTGCGATTCGGTAACAGGTTACCGAATCGCCATATGGATTTGGTACAAATAGGCCCGTTTGCGACCTCAAAAAAGGCTTTGTACATGTGATCCCAAATTCCTTCAGTGCAAGATTGAAACATACTATAAAATACTTAAAAACACCAGTCTCTGTTTTGCAATCATTCTATGCTCACAGAGCTGGTACTGTACGGGCAGAAACAGTACAACCTACTGCTTGGTACTCAAAACAGACAAGTATAATCAGCAGCAGTGCAGCAGTGCTGCTTCACTCATAGAGGAATAACAGCACAAATAGCAGTAGTGTAAGTCAACACTGCCCTCAACTTAAAGAAATAAGATACTGCGCTGTTAACATCACTCTGAGCATCCTTCAGCCACACTCATCGTGCACACATGGAACAAAGGCACTCAAGTTTCTCCACAAACACAAAACAGATATACCACATAAGAATTCAGTTAATATTGAGCCAACGACATAAACAAAACCCCAGCAAAATATGGTGGAGTGCACCCAAAACGTTGCCATCTCACAGCTACAGAGAAAGATGTAAGCTGAATATGAGTAATAAAGGGAGCCCCAGCAATAGAGACTGTAGATGCTTACATTGTGGTCTTTTCCCACACTTCTTTATATTGCCTTTTTTGATCTCTACTAATTTCACTGTTAAGATATTATGGCGGAATCTGGAGCACACAAAAGGATCATAAACACAGCAAGTAACTAGCAATAGAGTTGCGACGTTGCAACCACGCACAGAAAGCTACAAAAAACAAAAACAAGAATTAGTAAATTTGATAGATCTTGTCTTTTTGACCCATTGGCTTTGCCTAGGGAATGATACAGCACCATTTTGTATGAACGAGCGTAAAGCGCTCCCTCACTTGTTGTAATCTCTCTTTGGGCTCCCAACCACGCCCATGTCACGGCAGTCACTTTCATTGGTTCATGGGCATGCCTTTTAAAACCTGCTTTCTTTCATTTGTGAAAGGCATGCATACGTCATGCCTCTTCCGGTGTTTAGCCCACCTACACAGCACCGGTAAACTACTTAAACCATTCGAGGCTCCATATTTTCAGCCTGGTTCCCGGACTAATTTATCTGTTTATTTTCCACGGTGATCGCACTGGGGTTTACTTAGAGCGATCGTGCTCGGTTTTTCAGTTTTTAATTTCAGCACAATAGCGCTGTGTTTTAAGTCCGGTTAGGAGTTTACAACGCTAATAACTCTAACTCGAGCAAACGCGAGACCCGTTGCATTGAAAATGCTTGTTATTTTTGTGGACAGGGATCGGGGAAAGGTTAAAAAAAGTGAGAAGTGCTGAGGACGCCTAATCTGTCCTTCACATTTAATTGGTGAAAAGAAAATTAATCAAAATTTCAACATGTTTCAACCTACTTGCGCCCAAAGGTACCCAAAAGTCCTTTTTTGGGACTATCCTATCCTTGCAAATGTTCAGTTCTCGTAATCTATGGTAATTCCCGCAATTTCCTAAACATTAGCCACAATTATATCAAAGCAAGTAATGGGGGCCTAAAAAGCTTGTTGGCCTCGGTCACCTAAAAGCTCCCAAGGAGGATTCCATTTTATGTCTACTGTAGGTCTTATATGAAGCACTGCAGAATTGTATTTTGTGTGCAAAGATCTGGTGATGCATTGTACCGGTGCCTTCAGTTTAGATTATCCCTAAGGGGTGCAAAATGCACCACCACAGTGCTTTTGAGGGTTGGTAAAAAGGAAATGTCTCCATCTAACTGTGCATTGTGACCGAAACAACAGACGTACAGCGGTACCCTGGACTAACCCTTGGTTCTTAAATTCCTTTTTCGAGTGCCAGAATTTCATCATGTTTTGTGACAGACGCTACTGGCAGTCAAGAGTAGCAATATTCCAATCAGTAACCTTGCTCTTTAAATGAATGTGTTGCAATCTCTTCCAGACAGTTGACACATGATTGTTTGCCCTTTCAAATGATGATGCAAAGGTGAACAGGCTTCTCGTTTAAACATGGCATGATCACAAGTATCCAGGGCCTGTATTTGAGACAAGCAGACATGCTAAATGAGCACAGGGAGATATTTTGTGGAGAGCAGGGCAGTGTTATATATGTGCATATGAGATATGAAGAGATTGTAGACGTGTTATATGAGTGCACAGGAGGCATGAACAGAGTATGGCAGTCTTGCATGCAATAGACGATGCAGATAGAATATATGGTGATACATTCAATCAATCAAGGATTTATAAAGCATGGCAAATCACCCGCAAGGGTCTCAAAGCGCTGGAGTTGCTAATTGCTTCGTGGTGATCTGTTCATTCCAACAGCGGGGTCTTGAGTACAGTGGACTATGTGTGTGTGTGGGAGACACACAGGGAGTACTGCACTAATAAAAGGGCAGCGGGAATATGCAGGCCACATGGCAGTGTCATTAGGCATCTGAATTCTGGGGTCCCGAATCCCAAATACTCTTCTAATAGATCTTTTAAAGCAGGATCCTCAGTTTTGGGAGACCCAATTAGCTTTTCATTTTAGCATGGCCAAGAAACAGACTGCAATACCTGACACAAGGTGTGTCTTGAGCTCCACTATTTATATAAAAAGAGGGTTTTACGTACAGAATGATAACTATAATAGGTGTCCCGGCTAATATTAGGCAAAATGGAATGAGCAACAGCAAACATAAATCTCATTTACGATGCCCATGGCGCAGGGCTTCGCAGTAAGTGCTTTGCTGTGCCATCCTGCGCCACCAGGAAAGGGCAGAAATGCGCCATATCTTTAAGATACAGTGCATTTCTGTTCTCTACCCCTGCACTGGCGCACAAATTGCTGCCTAGCCCCAACACAGGCACCCTTGCACCATGATGCAAGGATACCTGTGTTGCGAGGATGATTGTTTTTGTGCTGGAAGTGGCGGGGATGATTGTTTTTGTGCTGGAAGTGACACCTTCCTGCACAAAAACAATCACAAGTGTTGTTTTATGTGTGGTTCAGAATGCAACACACATAGGGCCGGATATACAAGGTACTAGCGCCTCTTAGCGCCCTACTAGCGTAATTTTTTTCACACTAATGTGGCGTTAAGGAGGCCATTTTCCACCATATTTACAAAGTGCTTATTTTCAAACTTGCATTGCACCACTTTGCACCCTGCAGGTAGGCCCATTAAATGGCACAGTGAAATTTACTTTTCACTTCATCATTTTAAGTGTCATTTTTAACACCTGCTCAGAGCAGCTGTTAAAATGAAGTGCCGACTACTTTCAATGGGCCTCCCTTTACTTTGCAGGACTAGCACCACAATTTATGGCACTAATACTGCAAAGTACCACAATAGCGTCATAAATTTAGACGCTATGGTCCTAACGTGTGCCATGGTGCGCACATGCGCCCATATTTATACCTTTTGACGCAAATCGGTACTAGCGACCCTTGACCCAAGGGTAGGTCGCTCCCCCTGCCGCTGCAGCTCCTCCAGCTCCTCCAGGTTCCTGAGACCTACCTCGCAGTAAGTACCCCCCACCTACCAGCCCCTCGCCCTGCCCTGCGCTACTCACCCTCTCTCCTGCTCCTGCTTCTCTACTTCCTCTCTGTTCTTCCTCCTCGCTCCTCTTCTGTAATCTTCTTCTGTACTCTTCTTTTCCCCGTCTTCTCTCTTCATCTGTGTGCTTCTCAGCCTCGCCTGTCGCCTCTCTTCTTCTTCATCTTCTTCTGTGGTCTTCTGCCTTCTGGTCTTCGTCTTCTGTATCTTCTTCTGTGATCTTCTGTCTTCTGCTTCTTTGTCCTCTGTCTTCTGTTCTTCTGTTTTTCTGTTATTCTGCTTTCCTCGTCCTCCGTCTTCTGTTCTTCCCGCACCTGCCTTCCTGCTCCAGTCTCATCTCCCTCCCTCACTCTCCTCCCCCTCTCTATCACCCTATCTACCCCGTTCGCTATCTGCCTCCCTCACTCCTTCTATCTACCAATCTACCTATCTCTCTATCTCACTATCTATCTCCCTCGCTCACCACCTCCTCCTATCTACCTATTTCTCTATCTCTCCACCTATTTCTCTATCTCTCTCCCCCTTCCCGCCACCCCCTCTGTTACCTATCTTCATATCCTCTCACTCTACCTCTCACCCTCACCCACCTCTACAAACCCCCCTCCCCTATCTTCCCAACCCTACTCCTATCTCTCTCCCTAATCTCCTAAACTTCCTAACACTCACCCCCCTCCACCCTTAAACCCCTCTCCCCAGCTCTTCTCACTCTACATGTCCCCCCTCCCTCCCGCTTTCCCGCCGCGACCTCCTGCACGCACCCGCCCCCCAGCTCCCATTCGCCCCCAGCTGACCCCTCCCCCCCTCCTCCCTCTTATGGCGCCCGCTGCGCGACAGTGGTAGCGACCCTTGACCCAAGGGTAGGTCGCTCCCCCTGCCGCTGCAGCTCCTCCAGCTCCTCCAGGTTCCTGAGACCTACATCGCAGTAAGTACCCCCCACCTCCTAGCCCCTCGCCCTGCCCCGCGCTACTCACCCTCTCTCCTGCTTCTCTACTTCCTCTCTGTTCTTCCTCCTCGCTCCTCTTCTGTAATCTTCTTCTGTACTCTTCTTTTCCCAGTCTTCTCTCTTCATCTGTGTGCTTCTCAGCCTCGCCTGTCACCTCTCTTCTTCTTCATCTTCTTCTGTGGTCTTCTGCCTTCTGGTCTTCGTCTTCTGTATCTTCTTCTGTGATCTTCTGTCTTCTGCTTCTTCGTCCTCTGTCTTCTGTTCTTCTGTTCTTCTGTTCTTCTGTTCTTCTGTTCTTCTGCTTTCCTCGTCCTCCGTCTTCTGTTCTTCCCGCGCCTGCCCTCCTGCTCCTGTCTCATCTCCCTCCCTCACTCGCCTCCCCCTCTCTATCACCCTATCTACCCTGTTCGCTATCTGCCTCCCTCACTCTTCCTATCTACCAATCTACCTATCTCTCTATCTCACTATCTATCTCCCTCACTCACCACCTCCTCCTATCTACCTATTACAGAAGAGGAGCGAGGAGGAAGAACAGAGAGGAAGTAGAGAAGCAGGAGAGAGGGTGAGTAGCGCGGGGCAGGGCGAGGGGCTGGGAGGTGGGGGGTACTTACTGCGATGTAGGTCTCAGGAACCTGGAGGAGCTGGAGGAGCTGCAGCAGCAGGGGGAGCGACCTACCCTTGTTCTTCTGTTCTTCTGTTCTTCTGTTCTTCTGTTCTTCTGTTCTTCTGTTCTTCTGCTTTCCTTGTCCTCCGTCTTCTGTTCTTCCCGCGCCTGCCCTCCTGCTCCTGTCTCATCTCCCTCCCTCACTCGCCTCCCCCTCTCTATCACCCTATCTACCCCGTTCGCTATCTGCCTCCCTCACTCCTCCTATCTACCAATCTACCTATCTCTTTATCTCTCTATCTCCCTCACTCACCACCTCCTCCTATCTACCTATTTCTCTATCTCTCCACCTATTTCTCTATCTCTCTCCCCCTTCCCGCCACCCTCTCTGTTACCTATCTTCATATCCTCTCACTCTACCTCTCACCCTCACCCACCCCTACAACCCCCCTCCCCTATCTTCCCAACCCTACTCCTATCTCTCTCCCTAATCTCCTAAACTTCCTAACACTCACCCCCTTCACCCTTAAACCCCCTCCCCCAGCTCTTCTCACTCTACCTGTCCCCCCCTCCCTCTCGCTTTCCCGCCGCGACCTCCTGCACGCCACCGCCCCCCAGCTCCCACTCGCCCACAGCTGACCCCCCCCCCTCCTCCCTCTTATGGCGGCCGCTGCCCGACAGTGGTAGCGACCCTTGACCCAAGGGTAGGTCGCTCCCCCTGCCGCTGCAGCTCCTCCAGCTCCTCCAGGTTCCTGAGACCTACCCCGCAGTAAGTACCCCCCACCTCCTTGCCCTTCGCCCTGCCCTGCGCTACTCACCCTGTCTCCTGCTCCTGCTTCTCTACTTCCTCTCTGTTCTTCCTTCTCGCTCCTCTTCTGTAATCTTCTTCTGTACTCTTCTTTTCCCCGTCTTCTCTCTTCATCTGTGTGCTTCTCAGCCTCGCCTGTCGCCTCTCTTCTTCTTCATCTTCTTCTGTGGTCTTCTGCCTTCTGGTCTTCGTCTTCTGTATCTTCTTCTGTGATCTTCTGTCTTCTGCTTCTTCGTCCTCTGTCTTCTGTTCTTCTGTTCTGCTGTTCTTCTGCTTTCCTCGTCCTCCGTCTTCTGTTCTTCCCGCGCCTGCCCTCCTGCTCCTGTCTCATCTCCCTCCCTCACTCGCCTCCCCCTCTCTATCACCCTATCTACCCCGTTCGCTATTTGCCTCCCTCACTCCTCCTATCTACCAATCTACCTATTTCTCTATCTCTCCACCTATTTCTCTATCTCTCTCCCCCTTCCCGCCACCCCCTCTGTTACCTATCTTCATATCCTCTCACTCTACCTCTCACCCTCACCCACCTCTACAAACCCCCCTCCCCTATCTTCCCAACCCTACTCCTATCTCTCTCCCTAATCTCCTAAACTTCCTAACACTCACCCCCTCCGCCCTTAAACCCCCCTCCCCCAGCTCTTCTCACTCTACCTGTCCCCCCCTCCCTCCCGCTTTCCCGCCGCAACCTCCTGCACGCCCCCGCCCCCCCAGTTCCCATTCGCCCCTAGCTGACCCCGCCCCCCTCCTCCCTCTTATGGCGCCGGCTGCGTGACTGCGGGCGCGCCGCTGGCGCTCCGGAGGCGCGCCAGAGGCAAGCCCGTCTGCGCCCATCCGCGCCTGGCCCGCGCCCAGCGCCACGACCCCTGGTCCCCAGCTCTCCCAAACCCTGCTGCTCCACTACGACCCCACCACCCTCCACGCCCTCAACCCAGGGCGCTCTAACACCTGCTTCCAAGCTCACCCCAAACGCACCCATGGACCCTTCGCCTGCAACTCCTGCAAACGCACCTTCCACCACGCAACTACCACGACCACTAGCCCACGTGCCATCAACCACCTCAAGTGCATCCTGGTCAACTCTCGATCTGTCCACAAGCACGCCGTTGAACTCTGGGACCTCCTGGACTCCACAGCACCGGACGTTGCCTTCATCACGGAGACCTGGATGAACGCCTCTTCGGCCCCAGATATCGCCACTGCCATCCCGAAGGCTACAAAATCTCCAGAAAAGACCGCACCAACCAAGTAGGAGGAGGTATCGCCATCGTCTTCAAAGACTACATCAGCGTCACCACCTCCACCGAAGACACCCCTCTCGCCGCTGAACATCTGCATTTTCAGATTCGCACCGACCCCAGGACCACCCTCAGAGGATCCCTCTTCTACCGTCCCCCCGGACTGCGCGCCCCTTTCAGCGACTCCATCGCCGACTTCGTCTCCCCCCACGCCCTCGCCTCGCCGGACTACATCCTCCTAGGCGACCTCAACTTCCATCTAGAACAAAACAACGACCCCAACACCACCGCCCTGCTCGCCAACCTCGCCAACCTCGGCCTCAAGCAACTGGTGAACACCGCCACCCACATCGCCGGACACACGCTTGACCCTATCTTCTCCACCAGCAAACACGTCTTCTTCAGCCATACCTCCGCTCTACACTGGACCGACCACAGCTGTGTCCATTTCACATTCCGACGCGAGACCCGCCACCTCCGCACTCAACCCATCCCTCGTCGACAGTGGAACAAAATCCCCAAAGAGCAACTCTTCTCCGCACTCGCCATCAACCAACCTACCCTCACCACCGACCCCAACGACGCAGCCCTCAGCCTCTCGAACTGGATCTCCAACTGCGCAGACAACCTTGCTCCCCTCAGACGCACGCATCAACAGGCCATCACCAAAACACCTCTCTGGTTCTCTGACACCCTCAAAGAATCGAAGAAAACATGTTGCGCCCTCGAGAAGGCCTGGCGCAAGGACCACACTGCCGACAACATGACCGCCCTCAAAAACGCAACCCGCGAACACCACCACCTGATGCGCGCAGCCAAAAGGAACTTTTTCACCGACAGACTGGACAAAAACAGCCACAACAGCAGAGAACTTTTCAGCATCGTCAAAGAGTTCTCCAACCCCAACGCCAACGCCGTCACGCCCTCACAAGACCTGTGCAACTCCCTCGCCACCTTCTTCCATCGCAAGATCAGCGACCTCCACGACAGCTTTGGACACCAGACCCAACCAAGCATCACCGAACCCGCACCCCCGGACATCACCCTCAACGACTGGACCCACATCAACACTGAAGAAACCAAAACCACCATGAACTCTATCCACTCCGGCGCCCCATCGGACCCCTGCCCTCACTTCATCTTCAATAAAGCCGACGACATCATCGCCCCGCACCTCCATGCCGTCATCAACTCTTCTTTTTCTTCTGCTACCTTACCCGAAAGCTGGAAACACGCCGAAGTCAACGCCCTACTAAAGAAACCTACGGCTGACACAAGCGACCTGAAAAACTTCCGCCCCATCTCGCTCCTCCCCTTCCCTGCCAAGGTAATAGAGAAGACCGTCAACAAACAGCTTACCACCTTCCTGGAAGACAACAACCTGCTCGACCCTTCACAAACCGGATTCCGAACCAACCACAGCACTGAAACCGCCCTCATCTCAGTCACAGACGACATCAGAACCCTGATGGACAACGGTGAAACAGTCGCCCTCATCCTCCTCGTCCTCTCGGCTGCCTTCGACACCGTCTGTCACCGCACCCTAATAACCCGCCTCCGCTCCACCGGGATCCAAGGCCAGGCCCTGGACTGGATTGCCTCCTTCCTCTCAAACCGACCCCAAAGAGTTTACCTCCCACCGTTTCGCTCAGACCCCACCGAGATCACCTGCGGCGTACCTCAAGGCTCATCGCTCAGCCCGACACTCTTCAATGTCTACATGAGCCCCCTCGCCGACATCGTACGCAAGCACGACATCATCATCACCTCCTACGCCGATGACACCCAACTTATACTCTCCCTCACCAAGGACCCCGCCAGCGCCAAGACCAACCTACAAGAGGGCATGAAGGACGTCGCAGATTGGATGAGGCTCAGCCACCTAAAGTTGAACTCTGACAAAACGGAAGTCCTCATCCTCGGCAACACCCCGTCCGCTTGGGACAACTCCTGGTGGCCCACGGCTCTGTGCACCGCACCGACCCCCTCAGACCACGCCCGCAACCTCGGCTTCATCTTGGACCCTCTTTTCACCATGACCAAGCAAGTCAATGCTGTTTCCTCCGCCTGCTTCCTCACCCTCCGCATGCTCCGCAAGACCTTCCACTGGATCCCCGCCAACACTAGAAAAACCGTGACCCACGCCCTCGTCACGAGCCACCTCCAAAGTATTCAAAACGCCTCGGCCCGCCTCATCCTCGACATACCCCGCAACAGCCACATCTCCGCACACCTGAGACACCTGCATTGGCTCCCAGTCAGCAAAAGGATCACCTTCCGACTTCTCACCCACGCACACAAAGCCCTCCACAACAAGGGACCGGATTACCTCAAGCGTTGACTCAGCTTCTACGCCCCCACCCGTCTCCTCCGTTCCTCTGGCCTCGCGCTCGCTGCCGTCCCTCGCATCCGCCGCTCCACGGCGGGTGGGAGGTCCTTCTCCTTCCAGGCAGCCAAGACCTGGAACACCCTCCCCACCAGCCTCAGGACCACCCAGGACCACTCCGCATTCCGGAGACTCCTCAAAACCTGGCTTTTCGAGCAGCAGTAACCCCCCCTTCCCCCAAGCACCTTGAGACCCGCACGGGTGAGTAGTGCGCTTTATAAATGTTAATGATTTGATGTGATTTAGCGCAGTTTTGCATCAAAAAGATTAATGCCGGCTACCGCCATTCCTACGTGCCAGCCAGGCCTCATATTTAAGGAATGACGCTAGCCGACACTGTGGCCTGGTTAGCATCAGAATAACTGACACTAACTGGGCAGCGGAGACGTAGGGAAGACTAGGGTTGTGCGTCAAAGAATGGTGCAAGTCAGGTTAGTGTCAACATTTTTTACTCTAACCTGACTAGCGTAATTTTTTGATGCACAACCCCCATGGAAATTACTCCTGTCTTAGGAAAGACAGGAGTCATGCACCCCTGCCCAATGGCCATGCCCAGGGGACTTCTGTCCCCTGGGCATGGTCATTGGGCACAGTGGCATGTAGTGGGTCACAAGTTAGGCCCCCCATGACACTTCAAATAAAATAATGAAAATACATACCTGGACTTACCTGGGATGGGTCCCTCCATCCATGGATGTACTCCACGGGTGGGTGAGGGTGGCAGGGAGTGTCCCAGGGTGCAGGGAAGGGCACCTGTGGACTACTTCCATGGTCGGAGACACTGGAAATGAGCCCACAGGTCCCCCAAGGTCTGCCCTGACCCAGGGCTTAAAAAATGGCACTAAACAGACTTAGCAACATTTTTTAACGCCCTCCTCCTCCCATGCGTCATTTTTGAGCGGGAGGATAAATAAGGCGCAAATGCTTTAGAGTCACTTTTTGCACGGGAACGCCTACCTAACATCTCATTGATGCAAGGTAGGGTTCCAAGTCCAAAAAATTATGCAAACTCCATGACTTTGCGCTAGACGGGTCTAGCGGCAAAGTATAAATATGGAATTAAGTTTGCACTGTATTTGCATAAATCTGGCGCAAACAGAGTATAAATATGCCCCATGGTGTTGTTAGGGGGGCACAGGGCGACGCAAGAAAAGGGCGCATCACAGCTGATGGCCCACTTTCTTGTAAATCTAGCCCATAAAAAGAGGAAAAAACATGGAAAAATAAAGATATTTCTCCCTGTCTTACACCACCCCTGAGGTTGTGTAGAAATCTGATGCATTCCCAGACATGTAAATCTGGGAATGCGTCAGATTTCTTTGGGTTCCATCGTTGTGTTAGAGTGCAACCATTATTAATAAAAAATTATGGGGGTCATTATAACATTGGCGGTAAAAGCCGCTTACCACTGTGCAGAAGACCGCCAATACACCGCCGCTGCCGCGGAAATCGGCCACAGCTATTATGACACACATTTCGTAATCCGCCGAAATTCAGACACCCACACAAGTCCGCCACACCAAAGGTCAGTGATAAACTGGCGAAAACAAATCCTCCACCGTCACACCAACAGAAACATGCCCATGCTATCATGACCCACGAATCCACGCAGTGGTCTTTCAACCGCGGTATTCCATTGGCGGTACACACTGCTGCGCTCAAAATAAACACACATCTCCAAAACACCGCCACATTGGACACTTCGAAATACACACACCTGATACACATACAAACACCACTCCCACACACCCAACACAATATAAAAGACACACCCACATCACCCACAAACACCTACGACCAAAACTTATTGACGAAGGCCAGAGATACTGCACAGCATAGACAACCCCACCACACAGAGGCACACAACATCATCACCCACACAACATCCACGCACAAAACACCTCCCACCACTACACATCGCCACACTCATCACCACATACACCACCCAACACATCACCTACACAACCCCATGGCACGGCAAAGACACCCAAGGTTCTCCGAGGAGGAGCTCAGGGTCATGGTGGAGGAAATCGTACGGGTAGAGCCACAACTATTTGGAGCACAGGTGCAGCACACCTCCATAGCTAGGAAGATGGAGCTATGGCGAAGAATAGTCGACAGGGTCAACGCAGTGGGACAGCACCCAAGAAATCGGGACGACATCAGGAAGAAGTGGAACGACCTACGGGGGAAGGTGCGTTCCGTGGTCTCAAGACACAACATCGCGGAACAGTGGACTGGGGCGGACCCCCACCTCCTCCCCCACAACTAACAACTTGGGAGGAACAGGTCTTTACCATTATGCATCCTGAGGGCCTCGGAGGACTCGGTGGAGGAATGGACTCTGGTACGTCAAATCTTAACTATCATATCCCCCACCCTACCTGCATGCTATCACAGACCCCCACCCTCACCCTCACCCCCTCCCCTATCACTCCAACTCCTCACTAATGTACTACTAACACAAACCACCCATCCCATCACCAAGCCCTGCATGACACAACAAAGCATGGACAACCATCACTAAAGCATGCCCACTGCACATTCCCATAACACCCCCCCCCCAACCATCATCACACAAGCCCCCACACAGGAATGCTAGTACTGGAGTACACGCTCACCCACCCATTGCACACCATGACACACACAGATGCAATAATCATGCTTTTACACCCCTGCAGGACCACTACCCAACGTCACCAGACAGGAGGGTCCAGACATCTCTACCCCACCCACAGAAGAGGCCCACAGTGATGACAGCAGCTCCGGCAAACTGGATCCAGATGACCAGCCCGGACCATCGTGGGCCTCAGGACAGTCGGGTCCCCTCGCACAGGCACAGCCCAACACAGAACATCCACCCTCTGGAAACACCAGCACAGCACCCACCCAGCGGGCCCATACCTCCGTACCCAGGACACGTCAATCAGCTGTGTGTCCATCACTACAGGGAACCCAGGATAACCCACCACCCCAACAACAACAGGGACCTGGGGGCAGTGGTAGTGGGCACACGGTCCAGGGGACGGAGGCACAGGAACACAGGGGAACTGGGATGGCTGCTGTGCGACAGGGGGCGGACAGGCCAAGGGAACCCTCTCTCCACGAGGCCCTCTCCTCCATCATGGGAGCATACCACCGCTCCCAGGAGACAATGGCTACGGTCCTGGCCAAGTTTCAGGAGACACAGCGCCTGCAGGAGGGACAGTATATGGGGTTCAGGGAGGAACTCCGAACCATCAGCTCCGCCCTGGGCACCATCTGGCACACCTTCCTTGGTGAGTAGAATAGGGACCCACCTGTCACATGGAGGCACCTGAACCTGGCCTTCAGGAGGCCGAAGGTGCGTTCGATCACCCTCCTAGTCCGCCCATGTGCCTCATTGTAGCGTTCCTCTGCCCTGGTCCTGGGATTCCTCACTGGGGTCAGTAGCCATGACAGGTTGGGGTAACCAGAGTCACCTAATAGCCACACACGGTGACTCTGGAGTTGACCCATCACATAAGGGATGATGCTATTCCGCAGAATGTAGGCGTCATGCACAGAGCCAGGGAACATAGCATTTACCTGGGAGATGTACTGGTCTGCCAAACATACCATCTGTACATTCATGGAATGATAACTCTTCCGGTTCCTGTACACCTGTTCACTCCTGTGGGGGGGGACCAAAGCCACATGGGTCCCATCAATGGCACCAGTGATGTTGGGGATATGTCCAAGGGCATAGAAGTCACCTTTAACAGTAGCCAAATCCTCCACCTGAGGGAAAACGATGTAGCTCCTCATGTGTTTCAGCAGGGCAGACAACACTCTGGACAACATGTTGGAAAACATAGGCTGGGACATCCCTGATGCCATGGCCACTGTTGTTTGAAAAGACCCACTTGCAAGAAAATGGAGCACTGATGGCCCCTGCACTTGATGGGGGATCCCTGTGGGATGGCGGATTGCCGACATCAAGTAAGGCTTCAACTGGGCACACAGTTCCTGTATTGTGGCACTGTCAAATCTGTAGCTGATGATTAAATGTCGCTCCTCCATTGTCAACAGGTCCACCAGTGGTCGGTACACCAGAGGATTCCGCCATCTCCTCACATGGCCCAGCTGACGGTGCCTAGGAAGGACAACAGCGACCACAGAGTCAGAGGTATGTACCCACAGCTACACAGAACACGAAACATAATCCAAAAAGTTGTCTGTATGTGTGTTGAGTCCAGGCCTAGGTATGTGTGACGCAGTTGAAAATGAAGCCATGTGGGCCCCTGAAATGGCGGCTGCCTGACCTCTAAACTGGGACAATGGGATGTGAGGTAACTGCGCTGGCGTTGTACACCGTCGCGGTAGGCGGTCGAAGACCGCTGCGCAATGCTGCATTGGTTAACATTGGACCTTATGGGTCCCAGGAGCCAATGACGAAGTGCGCCGGCGGTGATGATATGCACCGCCACGGACGTCACCGCATTGGACGTCACCGCCGTTTTCTATCTGTTCAATCACTCGATACCTGATCTTCGACAGGAGAGGAACTATACTGCAAGTGCTGCTGTGACCTCTGTCGGGAAGAGACAATGGCTCGTGCGTCTGGGGAGAGGGCCCCTGCCTTCACTGCACCGGAGTTGGATTAACCTTGGGGACGGGGTCCTCCCCCAGTACACACTACTCTACGGTCCTCCAGACCAACAGGTGAGTACACAGGGAGCAAGTTGTATGAGCTACGTCTGGGTGGAGAGGGCTGGTTGTAAGAAGGAAGGGGGCAGAGTTCTGTGTGCATGAAGGACTGTGAATGCATGCGCCACACGGCAAGGGTAGGGATGTGGGCCACTCACTTCACTCCAGTGCTTGCACCTGCACCCAAATCAACAAAAGTTACACCTCCTACAACCACCTCCTCTTCCTCCACTCCCAGACCCCCTCCAACTACCCATCCCAGTGTTCATAAGAAACTTTTCCTGAGCAACCTTGACCTCTTTCCCACCACCCCCCCCCTCCAATTGATAGGTCCCGTACTAGCACCTCAGCCAAAAAATCTCCGGAACCAGTGGTGCCTGTTAGAGGTATGTGGAGTGCACCGGGCACAAGGGCAGCCAGTGTGACATGGAACCACAGCACAGCCAGTCCCCCCGTGAAGCACCAGAAGTTGGACAGTGCCCGACGGGATAGGCGGAAGACTCCAGCCGGACTGTCCACTCAGCTGTGACTCCTCCCAAGGTGAGGAAGGGGCAGAAAAAAGCGCCAAAGTCTGGGAAGAGCAGCACGGCGGAGAAGCCCGCCATCATCCCCGCTGCCCAGGAGGCCACCGCCAGCCCCATCGTCACTGGCCAGGAGGCCACCGCCAGAGTCAGTGCCCAGGAAGGCAGTCCCATCGTCACTGGCCAGGAGGCCACCAGAGTCAGTGCCCAGGAGGGCAGTCCCATCGTCACTGGCCAGGAGGCCACCACCAGAGTCAGTGCCCAGGAGGGCCCCGGCAGCCAATGCCCCGCTGGGCAATGAGGGACCGCCATGGCAAACACTGCTGCACAGATTAGAGACAGCAAAGTCAAGCACTGCTGAACAGGGCAAAGACCGCCATGGCAAGCTCCGCTGAACAGGTCAGAGACAGCAAAGTCAAGCACCGCTGAACAGGGCAAGCACCGCTGAACAGGGCAAAGACTGCCATGGCAAGCACCGCTGAACAGGTCAGAGACAGCAAAGTCAAGCACCGCTGAACAGGGCATGGACCGCCATGGCAAGCACCGCTGAACAGGGCAAAGCCCGCCATGGCAAGCACCGCTGAACAGGCCAGAGACAGCAAAGTCAAGCACCGCTGAACAGGGTAAGCACCGCTGAACAGCGCAAAGACCGCCATGGCAAGCACCGCTGAACAGGTCAGAGACAGCAAAGTCAAGCACCGCTGAACAGGGCAAGCACCGCTGAACAGGGCAAGCACCGGCAACTCAAGCACCGCTAGCCCATGTGCGGCAGGGGCAGTGACGGAATTGGGACCGTCACGGGGAGAATGATGCACTCTGGGCACCAGTCCCCCTCCAGAACCAGTGGAGACTTGCATCCACTCCGTCTGTCCTTAACAGGATGAAGCACTCTGGGCACCAGTCCCCCTCCAGAACCAGTAGAGACATGCATCCACTCCGTCTGTCCTTAACAGGATGAAGCACTCTGGGCACCAGTCCCCTTCCAGAACCAGTGGAGACATGCATCCACTACCTCAGTCCTTAACAGGATAAAGCACTCTGGGCACCAGTCCCGCTCCAGAACCAGTGGAGACATGCATCCACTACCTCAGTCCTTAACAGGATGAAGCACTCTGGCCACCAGTCCCCCTCCAGAACCAGTGGAGACATGCATCCACTACCTCAGTCCTTAACAGGATGAAGCACTGTGGAGACATACATCCACTACCTCAGTCCTTAACAGTATGAAGCACTCTGGGCACCAGTCCCCCTCCAGAACCAGTGGAGAACAGCATCCATCCCATCTGTCCTTAACAGGATGAAGCACTCTGGGCACCAGTCCCCCTCCAGAACCAGTGGAGACTGTTATCGACTTGAGAGACTGTGGCTTTGCACTCCCCAGGATTGAACAGTGGGCAACCCACCCACTGTAGAGACTTGAGAGACTGTGGCTCTGCACTCCCCAGGATGGTACAGTGGGCAACCCACCCACTGTAGAGACTTGAGAGACTGTGGCTTTGCACTCCCCAGGATGGTACAGTGGGCAAGCCACCCACTGTAGAGACTTGAGAGACTGTGGCTTTGCACTCCCCAGGATCGTACAGTGGGCAACCCACCCACTGTAGAGACTTGAGAGACTGTGGCTTTGCACTCCCCAGGATACATCAATGGGCATGGAGCCCCCTCGTGGATATGGTTTGGTGCTGTCATCCAGCTGAGGTGCCCCCCCCTTCTCTTTCCCCTGAGGTGCCTGTTGTATATCTATCTGATGCCCCAGCAGTGTTCTCTCCGTTTTGCTCAGGTATCGTGTGTGGGCCTCGCCCGTGCATTTTGGGCCCAGTGGTCCATGGACATTGAATGGTGCATACCTGCACTACTAATCGTGATGTATATTTTGTTTAATGTGTATATATATCGGTATACATATATTTGCTTACTGTATTTTGATATATTACAATGGTTGCACTCATTTCCTTTTGTATTTGCATTCTTCCGGGGGTTTTTGGGATTGTTACTGTTATGTTTGGATATGCATTGGTGTGTGTGTTGTAGTGGGTGAGGGTCGGGGTGGGGGCGGGGGTGTTGCATGTGTGTGTCCCTGACTTTTGCCTCCGCCTCCCCTATGTCGTAGGTGCAGTACTCACCATTGTCTTCGGCGCCGGCGTTGATGATGATCGTACAGGAGCAGGAAGACTATCGCAGGGAGTATTTGGAGTTCCGGCTCCATGGTGTCCTCGTTCCTCGTGGAGTGTGTAGAGGTGAGCGTTTTCCCATTGAAATGGCTGTTTCCGCCGTGTTTTTATCCACGGTGAATCCGCCCCGGAAAAGGTGGCGGATTGGTAGGTTGTGATACTGCGGGCGGTACTTTGTCTTCCGCCTGTCTGTTGGTGGTGACCGCCGCGCTATTTGTCTGTACCGCCGTGGCAGTCAGAGTGTTAAAGTGGCTGTCTTTGTTGGCGGTTTCCGCCACGATCATAATTCCCTTTTTTTTCCGCCGGCCTGTTTGCGGTCTTACCGCCGCTTTAACACCGTCCGCCAGGGTTGTAATGACCCCCTATGTCACTAAACATAACAAAATGACGTGTATCAAAAGGCTTAACTGAATCTATTTATTAAAAAATAAATAAACATGTGTAGCTGATATGGTTGACACCATAAACAACATGTGTTAATCGGAAATATAGGGCCTGATTACAACTTTGGAGGAGGTGTTAATCCGTCCCAAATGTGACGGATATACCACCAGCCGTATTACGAGTTCCATAGGATATAATGGACTCGAAATACGGCTGGTGGTATATCTGTCACTTTTGGGATGGATTAACACCTTCCTCCAAAGTTGTAATCAGGCCCATAATGTCTAATGAAAATTTATTTGCTTAATAATAATTAAATGTACTCAACAAATGAGTATTAATATGTACTAAAAGGATTAATAGTTTAAATATAATTAAATGTTTTATTTTTCATGTTTTAGCATTAGTTTAAAATACCTCATCTTTTACTAATTTTCCAGAGGCAGTGCTTAGAAGAGTGTTAACTTTGCAAAATAATGTTTCTTCAAATATCCTGTGTGACTTGCACACTGTGGAAAAGTAATGTTCCCTGCTTGTAGCATTTGTTCCTGAGATGAGATAATAATGTACAAACTAAACAATAGAGTTCAGGGCTCAATGTTGTGATTCCTGTTGCAAAAAACTGTTCTTGCTCGAGTTTTATTTTCTTGGCAGGAAGCTCATGTAATATTTTTCTACACTGCTTAAATATAATTTTGAAACTAGTGACCAAGAGCGAGGGAAGAAGAGCCAATCGTGGGTGCAGAAAATGAAGAAAGATACTTCTGGTACGTGGATCAGAGGTTAATGGTTGAATATGAAAAAACCCATAGTCTGACCAATAGAGACTTATCTAGTTGCTTTCTAGGATTTTAATATAGCAAAATTTAGGTAATGTAAGCTTCGATTTTTTTGCTTTACTGAACTGTTTCCCCATTCATAATACTAATGCTGTACAATGAAGACCAGATGCTCAACTGATGAAGACATCGCTGATTGTTAATCCATTGAGGAGAGGTATAACCAAATGTGCATTTGTTTTTATTGCAGATTTTTATGTTTAATCTCTTTAAAAAATTGGTTAGCGCCAAAGCTAGATGTTTACCAAATAAATTTTTTTGTCTTCTTTTTCTTTTTGCATGAAGCTTATCGAATCAGAGTGACAGGGATGCCAAACTCTAAATTTGACTGTTATACAGTATATATAATTTAATTGTAAACAGTTCATCTGCGATAACTAACTGTATTCTGTTTCCATTATTTATCTGTTGTTGTTATTATGCATTGTCGTTCTTTAATATTTAATGATAAATATTCCATCTAGACTAAGGGGGTGATTCTGACCGCGGCGGACGGCGGTCGCCGCCCGCCAAGCGGTTCCCACCGAAAGACCGCTCCGCGGTCAAAAGACCGCGGCGGTCATTCTGGCTTTCCCACTGGGCTGGCGGGCGACTGCCGAAAGTCCGCCCGCCAGCCCAGCGGGAAACACCCTTCCCACGAGGGAGCCGGCTCAGAATGGAGCCGGCGGAGTGGGAAGGTGCGACGGGTGCAGTTGCACCCGTCGCGAATTTCAGTGTCTGCAAAGCAGACACTGAAATTCTTTGTGGGGCCCTCTTACGGGGGCCCCACGACACCCCATACCGCCATCCTGTTCCTGGCGGGTGAACCACCAGGAACAGGATGGCGGTATGGGCTGTCAGAATCCCCATGGCGGCGCAGCAAGCTGCGCCGCCATGGCGGATTCCCATGGGCAGCGGAAAGTCGGCGGTACACCGCCGGCTTTCCGCTTCTGGCCGCGGCTGTACCGCCGCGGTCAGAATGCCCGGCGGAGCACCGCCAGCCTGTTGGCGGTGCTACCGCCAACCTCCGCCATGGCGGTAATTACCGCCAGGGTCAGAATGACCCCCTAAGATTCTTCCGATGATTTGATCAGCCTGTAATTATGTCATTTGGTTTTGCATATGATTTATGTGATCTTAGCATTGTTAATCGAACGGGCAATAAATGTTTGAACTTTATTAAACTGGTGTGATGATTCATGTCCACTTCTACATGGTATGTATAAGTTATTGACTCCAAAACTGAAATTGATATTTATTGATTTGATATTGTTAATGTTGATTGTTAGCAGGTTATCACACTCCTATCTGAGTCAAAAGTTTCAGGTCGACCTCTACAGTATGGGTAATAGATGGTTACCCTATACATGTCACCTTATAAATAAAATACCTCTCCTCTCAATTTAGAACCAGCGAATCCTCTAAAACACAAAATAAGAACTATAGCAGACCTTTATGACCTACTCACTGGATTAATCCAGGAAGTTAGGGATTTGAAACTTGAAGTAAGAACCTTAACAGATATTGTGGAAAAGGAGGGGGGTAGGGGTACCCATAGAGCTCAGTGCGTAAAGGAGTCCCCCCTTATATCATTCCATCCACAAGGTAGACCCACATGTTCTCAAAATTTGAATACTAACCCCAACCCTACCCCAGCTATAGCTAAGATTTTACATCAATCACAGGGATGCATGAGAGGGGTAGATGGGGAAAATACTGGTTCATGCAACTACCCTAGAAGAAATGCTAGTGTTCTATGCCAAGAAACAGGGAATTCACGAAGAGAACCCCATTTGGTAAAAGGACCCCAAAAAGGAAATCTGGAACCTACTCTGAACCCCTATCCCCAAGTATTTAATGATCATAACCGTCACACTATATGGAATCGATATTCTGAGGAGGATAGGTTTCCTATTAGGACCAATGTCGTTTATCTGTTAAATGTTCTAAAATTGCCCTTAAATAGCGGAGAAGACGAGGATTCCTTAAAAAATAAGCTTACACACTGGATCAGGGCCAAAAGACACTGTCTATCCATAATTCGTTCAGATATCAGGGGGGCAGAAAGAATCCCAGGAGAGAAGGGGCAACATGACGTTATTGCACTAACATTCAAGGATGGCAGATTAATCAGAGGCCTGATTGACATGGAACAGAGAACCCCCGCCCCCAAAATCAATGCCATGAGGTTTAGTTTGGATCCATTAATTACCAAACCCCGAGTCCAGAGGCATAAGTACAATCACAATGAGGGATTGCAAAAGAGAAATGGTGATTCCAATCTTGAAAGAGTAGATTGACTAATCCAGATAGATCAGGCACAAGTGGGACCAAATGGGGACTCAACAGTAGGTGAGCCCCATGAAGGGGATGATCTTCAAGCTACAGGGGCAGGGAGTGTAGTGGAGTCTTTGCACAGTAGGAAAGATTCGACAGCCTATCTGAGTCCTACTTCCAATGTCACGACCCTAAACGGAAGGGGCCCTATCACCATGATCTCCTGGAATGTAGCCGGCTTAAAAAATAAGCTTATAGACCCCGAATGGCAGGACTATATTGATCAACATCATGTCTGTCTCTTTCAAGAGACTTGGCTTAAAGATCCACCGTATAAATTAGGATATAAAACCTACTTTATTAGTGCAACTTCAGCTGCCAGAGGGAGACCATCTGGGGGGTTGGTTGTATGGGTGAAAATCTCATTAAATGTCGAGATACGTATGCAAGCCACTGAGTCAGAGGACATTCTATGGTTGGTAGTGGGGAAAAAAAATAAGATAATAACCCACTTGTTCAATGTATATATAAGACCTAGAAGGACAAATTCGGAGTCTCCTGAAATAACTCTACTAGACGACCTGCTCAAAAATATCCCAGTAGGAGAGACAATTATGATAGGGGGTGACCTTAATTGTAATTATGAACCTATAACTGGATTTGAACATTTAGCAGATGAAGAAGATCGAATGAGAGCAATTCCTTATTTAACAATAGACAAAACTGTTCCGGGCACAGTGGCCGCACTGCAACTCATGGGCCTTACATTAAAGCACGGACTGAGAGCGTGCAATGGCAGAGTGGGTGAAGGAGGCCTTAATTTGGATACCTTCCAGAGAGGCAACTCAACCTCGAAAATAGACTACATTTTGCATAGTATAAGTACATGGGGAAGATTAGCGACTTTTAAAATAGATAAAAGAAGGGATAGCGATCACTTCCCGCTAATAATTGAACTCAGGGCCCACCTCCTAGATTTGGATTTGGAATACACAGAACACGATAAGGTGGAGTTACAACCCACCCTCAGTAACAATAGAAGGGTTGTAAAATGGCCAGCAATACTAGGCAATCTGGATACTATGACTAATATTTACAATACATTCTCTGATCTCCTGGAGCCTTATGCAGAAAATAAACCTATTGACATCCCTATTATGGCCATCCATCAATCAATGAGTATTGCACTAAGATCCATCCTGACCAAACAGCTACAGAATAAGCATAAAAAGGAGAAGGTGCAAACCACCCCAAGCAGTCCATGGTACACTATCAAATGTAGGGAGAGGAAAAGAGCACTGATAGGGGCTCTAAAGCAAAAAAATCAATTAGCCGTACAACAGGCAAGGGCCAGCTACAAGAAAACGCTGGCAACTGCCCAAAGCAACTGGGAGGATCAAAAATGGCAAGACCTGCTGGAAGCAGCAAAAAGCAATGACACTAGGATCTTCTGGAAAATAGTTACCCATGGCAGCAAAGAGGGGATATTCACTACAGATCATCATATAGATCCCAAAACATGGGTTAACTATTTTACACATCTTTACTCTGATCCCCCCACCCCCGATTTCTATCCCTCAAGACATAAAACCCTAGCTACTTGGGGCACCTTACCCGAGTTACAATTTAGTCTGGAGGAGACGGTGAATGCCATTGAAGCAATCAAGCCAGGAAAAGCCCCCGGTTTGGATAAGATCCCGGGGGATATGTTTAAACATAGCATTGAACTTTGGGCACCTTATTTAAATCTTTTAAGTAACGCTATAGCAAGGGGAGGCCCAATGCCCGCAACATGGAAAGGGGCAGAAATAATCCCAATCTACAAAAAAGGATCCAGGGAAGACCCAGGGAACTATAGACCAATCAGCCTCATAGATGTCATGCAAAAAATTTATGCTAGACAGATGCTGAATAGAATTAGTAGCTGGATAGAAGAAAACAGCATATTGACTATATATCAAGCAGGCTTTAGACAGCAGACGAGTACAGTCGACCAGGCCTTTAGGCTATTGACAATAATGTGGAAATATACTAGACTAAGGAAAGGTCACCTCTATATCGCGTTTGTGGATCTGCGTGCAGCCTTTGATCTGGTGCCAAGAGACTCCTTATGGGCAGCACTAGGGATACAGGGCATGCCAGGGAACCTCCTGGGCCAGCTAGAGAGGTTACATGAAAATACATTTGCAAAGGTTCGGTGGGGGCCAAAGGGGGAGTTGACAGACCCAATACCTATCAAGAGGGGGGTGAGACAGGGCTTTGTGCTTGCCCCAACACTCTTCTCATTATACATTAATGATCTGGTTCATCATTTGAAACAAAGTAACCATGACACACCAAGATTGAACGGTGATCCAGTCCCCGCCCTCCTTTTTGCAGATGATACCATCTTATTATCTCAAACTCCCATGGGTTTGCAAACTCTATTAGACAAATTCAGTGAGTATTGCAGCTTGAAGGGATTAGAAATAAATACAAACAAGACCAAATACCTGACTGTCAACCCCCATAAAGCACTCAAGAGAACCATTCGGATTAGAGGGCAGGCATTGGAACGAGTAAAATCTTTTAACTATTTAGGGATAATGCTTGATGCCAAATTGTCATGGGCACCGCACATCAATAAAGCTGCTATCTCCTTAACTCATAGTTCCATGGCAATTAGCAAAAATTACAAATGCTCAAGGTCTAGAATTGTGTCACCAGTATTTGAGATCTATAGGTCCAAAGCACAGGCTGCTGCTCTATATGGCGCTGAACTCTGGGGATTCACAAAACTAACCCCATTGGTTACCCAGGAAAATAATTTCATGAGGGGGTTACTGGGTCTCCCTCTATCCACTCCGCTGATTCCCTTAACCTATTATATTAACATGAAACAAATAGGTAAATTGGCAGCCCTGAGGCCCTTGCTTTACTGGTGTAGATTTTGGACAACCCCTGAATTGATCCAATACAGGCAAGCACTAATTGAGATCATGGACTTGGACAAGGCCATCTCCCTCCTGTGGCTCCACTATATAAGGCAATGCTTTTACAATCTAGGGCTGAAATTTTATTGGGATGAACCGCATACACTTACAACACAATCCAAGATCCGACTAAAGCAAGTATTTTGGGACTTCACCCTAAATAGCCCTCTCTATAGCAAGGATTTAGGTAGACTAACTTTAAGTTTCATGGATATCAAACCATTACCGAGTGCTGAGGAATGGATCGATACTATCCAACCTAGACGAGCAAAAGTTTTATTTATGAAGCTTCGATATGGGACTCTCCAGGTTAAGGCCTTTACTTTTAAATGGGGCCTCTTGAATGGGAGAAGTCATGAGGCGACTTGCGAGCTGTGTAATATGGAGACTCCTGAAACCACAGATCATGTACTTTTAAACTGCAATGCCTACGATAAACCAAGGAGGAAATGGATTCGACCTATTTGCAGGAATGTTGGAATCAGGAATTGCAATGAAGCAGCAAGATTCTTGAGATCTAGCACGATACCATATGTTGTTTTTGGTCTAAGCCGGTTTCTACTAGCAATTTCATTCATCAGAGACAAGGCGGGCCTGAGGCTATAGGCGCTTAACTCAGGCAAAACTCCCACGGTTAATCTACGGTCCCCAAACTGATAATTGGGAGCCACCTTTGGTAATCCAATGGTCTCTGGTTATACAATCAGCCAAGGATATATTTAGCCCAGGGGTTATTGACAATGCCCGGGAAGTACTTGAATGATATCTTTATCTTGCCCCCTGGCACAAGGACCGTAGTCATTGGGAGGTTTTTCAAGTTATCTAGAATGGTCATTTGTCACCTATGAAACTAGTTCTTAGATCCAGTTATTTATTTATTTATTTTTATTCTAAAAAATCCCCCCTTAGCTAAGCAAATAAGTGCCCGATGGAACGGGAGGCAAATTTTATGGGTTTTATGGGTTTTATAAATGAAATACTGTAATTGATTCTTATTTATTGTTTTTAAGACCAACATCAGATAGTCTGTTTTTAGTAGTTAAGTGAATATTAATTGTTGTTGGAATAATGTGCCTTTTTGTATTACTTGATTGTACCCCTTTTTATGGCTTTTAATCGAATATAGGCATGTATGTAAGGAAGAAATCGTTGGTTTCTAGGGACTGTCAACCGGCTCTTAAAATTTTAGATTTTAGAGGCAATTTGATATGCTAGAGGCAAATGTTTTTCCAAAAAAACATGAATCCTATTTTTATAATGGTCACTATTTGTGCTTACTCACAGTTCTAGAGACTAAGTGAATTTTCTTTTTTAGTACATAGTTATTGCTACTAACAGTGAGATAACAATTTCAATTGTTTTTTGCACAAAGATCTGTATTTATAGGTTTTTACAATATTTTTATGGTGATTTGTATGATGATGTGTATTGTGTATTTTTATAGTGTTTTTATTGATCAATTCCTCATTCTTATAACATTCATATTCACAACTTGCCTATCTGTATTGTATGGCCCTGGGAGAGTCCTGGTCTTGATTTTCTTTAACATCATGATGGGTATGATTTTATCGACTTTCTCAAAGTGTTTTCGTTTCCTTTTTAGAAATGTAAGAATTTTGTCAGTATGCTTTTATGGTATTTTTTTGCCGAAATAAAGCTGAAATTGAAAATAAAATATCAAAAGAAATATAAGACCCATGGAACACCCTTTTCATGCAGTGTTTACAAGGCAATGAAAAGCCGCACAAGGTGGCTTTGCGTGGCCTTGTAAATACGGTCTGGCACACTGCGCCACCAGAGCGTAAAAACAAATTATGCTCAAGTGGCGCAGTGTGCTGCTAGGGCCTCGAAAATGAGGCCCAAAGTGTCTGGGCTCTGAAAATGGTGAAAAAGTTATTTTTTGAGGAAGCCGACTGGGTGAAATATGTATGCTTCTTAGGTTGTAGGACCATCATGGACACCTTCCTTCCTAAGGAGCACTGAAGATCTTCATACTGCAACCGCCCAGAAGTGGAACTTTCACAGAAATTTTTTTTTTTTTTGTAGAATAACCCTCACATACCCTTGGTGGCATGCTCCATCATTGGGTTTCAGTGTGTGACTACAAGCACACCCCCTTCCCGGAGGACCTATGATGCGAATAGCATAGACATTGAAAGTAGGTCACGCATGCACCACATGTGTTTTCTTAGAGGTGATACACATGTTTAAGTGTATTGTAGTGTTTATTATATGTAGTACGTCTTGTATTCATTTTTGTGTATGAATTACTGGTGCCATTTGGCTGGGTAATGATGACAACAGCACCACACCCCTGAGAGATGCATTTACGTCTTTTATTTTCCTTTTTCTTCCACAGATTTGCCCAGTAGAACATTGACATAGATGGGTATCATTTAATTTAAATTGTATATATCACCTTACCACAGTGAATAGTAATAGTACTTCCATTAGTGGTAGGCACACAAGGAGTGATACTAGGGAGATTACTTTGGTCCTGGTGAGGAGTTTAGGGGTAAAATCCGAAACATATAGACCACCGAGAAGGACAGGTACATAAAATACCGACCCTCCGAACACCCCTTTTTGATCATACTACCCCTGTGAGACATATTAAATTAATACTATCATCCAGAGGGTAGTATTTTTAACTTACCAAGACCCCACCACTCCTACCCTTTTCTAGCATTCACATCGTTGAAACCAACACGTGCTCCCACGTATTCCGTTGGTCGCAGCATGCCACGTTCTGCAGCAGAACGGGAGGAAACCCAATGATGCCACCAAGGGGTAACCCTGGTGGGTGAGAGTTTTTCTAAAAAAAAAACATTTTTTCTTTGGAAGTTCTGCTTCTAGGTTGGGTCTCTAAGTACGTTTACTGAAGCTTCAAGGAGGACAGACCCACCCCTTAACCCCTCCTTCTCCCCCTTTGGTTTGGGATCTTCATACTGCAACAGGGGATCCATAATAGTACCAGGACATTCCAAAGACGTAGGAGGCCCAACGTCACTCGCATTATTCCAAAATGACTCTAAGAAGATCCGCCACTCTCTGACATACATATAATATATAGATTCATCAAACAGTGACAAAGTTATTATCATTCTGGGGCACTCCTATTTCTGGGAATCCTAACTACAAGATAGAATGGCTACCTTATAGTTATAAGTTTATAATTTTAGCTTAAAGTTATAATTTGTGCCCCGCCTAAAGCTTACTATAACTCGCACAACTGAGTGTTGTTATGAATGCTATGATTTAACATGCTGTAATGGGGAAGGCATGTGTTATAGTTTTAGTCTGAATAGCAGCTTGACAACACTCTGTACGGAGGTGTGCGAATTATAGAATGTTTTGGATGGAAAACACATTTTGAGGTTTGTACTGTTAGTGTATTTTAAGTTGGCTTTGTATGGAAATAATAAACTAAGTTTTCCTAACTAATATATCTAGGTATATTTATTAATTAATTTATTTTTGCAATTTTATATAGCGGACATGGCCGGAAAGCATCAGATTGCTTTACAACACACAGGATATAGGATTAGAGTGGGTTACATTAATAGTAGTTAAACTCTGCCGTTTACATCAGTGTATGTATGCAGAAGTTACCACAGGAGACAGTTACAACAATAGGGCAGAGGACATAAACAGTTAACAAAGGCAGAATAGGGCACAGTGGAGAAAGTCAGTCTGGTCAAGGGTGCACTAACCAAGATGTCTGTCAAATAAGAGGAGCTTGAGGTCCCTTTTGAAGGTTGCTAGGCAGGTGGTTAGACAGAGTGAGGGAGGCAGAGAGTTCCAGAATCTAGTTGCACTGCCAGTGCTTGTTGCAGAGCCAGGAGCTGGGATTGGGCATTTCTGGTACCCCTATTTACTCTGCAGATTTTCAGTTTCTCATTCACAAAAGGGTAAGGAGGAGTGCAGCGCTCTGTGGGTAATGCAAGCGATTTTGAATTAGGCCCACGTGTACTGGAGGGTTAGCAGGGTAGGGGAAATGTGATCATATTTCTTGAGACCTAAGACAAAGCATGCTGCAGCATTTAGTGTTGCTTTCAGTGGACCTGATATATACATACATAAATATTCATTGAAAAAAACAAAGGTTACATGGACAATATAGTAAGAAAATCAAATAAAAAAAAATAGAAATTCACTGAAAAAATGACATCCCTGATGACATCACTGTTGACATCTCAAATGACATCACTGATGACATCATTCAGTGAGTGTATTTCCTAAGACTTTATAATTGTTAAACAGATATTGACTAACAGGAGTGTGGAATTGTATAAAATATCTACTTGTCCATGGGACAGGTTGCTCATTAAATCTACTTGTCCCTTTGGTGCCATGTAGTTCGGCAACAATTTATGGCAGCAATCTCATAATGTAAGAATTCTGAAAATAGCCTCTCTAATTATTAGCTACTACTATAATAGGGCTTGAATATTTGCAATTCCAATACCTACTATAGCACTTTCCTTATTTTGCCACCTTTTCGCAGCTATACATACTGGGGCTGGAGGAACCAGTAACCAATAGTTCCAGGGCTGGAATGCCTTTGAGTCTGTAACCTGCTGACTTGCATATTTAAGGATTTTCACCAGCTCTTCTCTAATCTTTTCCCATACTGAGAAAGGTTGGAAATTTACTCCTGACAATGGCAGGAGTAGAAGTTCTTCCAGGGTTGGGAAAAAAGTGGTTGGCGGTAAAGTGAACTTGTAAATGCTCAATAGATTTTCACATGAACAAATCTACACATGCATATTTGCTCGTGCTAAAATACAGTTCACAAATATTTTCTAAAAGTACGATTTCCTGGTCTACTTCTGTAAGTTCTTGTGAATTCATGAAAGCCACTAATTCAAAGACATATACCATGGGTGCACTTTTGTGACGTTCTTTAAGAATTGGATCCCTAATGAGGTATGGAGTTAACCAAGACATTTTGGTGGTCATTACAACCCTGGCAGTCGGTGTTAAAGTGGCAGTAAGACCGCCAACAGGCCAGAGGAAAAAAAAATGGAATCACGACCGTGGCAGAAACTGCCAACATAGACAGCCACTTTAAAACTCCGACCACCACGGCGGTACAAACAAACAGCATGGCGGTCACCACCAACAGACAGGTGGAGGACAATGTACCGCCCACAGTATCACAACCTACCAATCCGCCACCTTTTCCGGGGCGGATTCATCACGAACAAAAACATGGCGGAAACAGGACTTTGAAGGGAAAACGCTCACCTCTACACACCCCACGAGGAATCAGGATGCCATGGAACCCGAGCTCCAGATCCTGCCAGCCCTTACCTTCTTGCTCCTCTACCAGGAGCACGAACGCCGGCAGCGAAGACCACGGTGGGTACTGCACCTACGACACAGGGGAGGGGGAAGGAAAAAACAGGGACACACACACGCAACACCGCCACCCCCACCCCCACCCCCACCCTCACCCACTACAACACACACACTAATACAGCATGATACCTTACAGTTACACCCCCCAAATCCCCCGGAAGAATGTAAAGACAAAAGGAAATGAGTGTAACCATTGTAATATATTAAAATCCAGTACACAAAATATATATATACACCATAAACACATATATACACCAAGAATAGTAGTCCAGGTAGTGCTCCATTGAAGTCCGTGGAAACACTGGGCCCACACGGCATGGGCGAGGCCCACATTCAATCCACGAACATGACGGAGAGAACACTGCAGGGGCATCAGACAGCAATAAAACAAGCACCTCAGGGGGAAGGGAAAGGGGGGGCACCTCAGCCGGTTGAGTGCACGATGCCAAATCCACGAGGGGGCCACATGCCCACTGTTCAATCCTGGGGAGTGTAAAGCCACAGTCTCTTAAGTCTCTACAGTGGGTGGGTTGCCCACTGTTCCATCCTGGGGAGTGCAAAGCCACAGTCTCCCAAGTCTCTACAGTGGGTGGGTTGCCCACTGTTCAATCCTGGGGAGTGCAAAGCCATAGTCTCTCAAGTCTCTACAGTGGGTGGGTTGTCCACTGCTTTATTCTGGGGTTTGCAAAGCCACAGTCTCTCAAGTCTATACAGTTGGTGGGTTACCCACTGTTCCATCCTGGGGAGTGCAAAGACACAGTCTCTCAAGAGGATAACAGTCTCCACTGGTTCTGGAGGGGGACTTGTGCCCAGAGGGCTTCATCCTGCCACGGACTGAAGTAGTGGCTGTATCTCTCCACTGGTTCCTGGATCTGAAGGGGGCCTTGTGCCCCAAGTGCTTTATCATGCTCGTGACGGACTCAGTAGCGTCAGTGCCCTTGGCGCTCATAGGCCAGCGGTGCTTGTTGTGGTGGTGTCCTTGGCAGCGGTGCTTGTGGCGGCAGCGTCCTGTGCAGTGGTGCTTGTGGTGGCAGTGTCCTGTCCTGGACAGCTGGGCTGGTGCTGGCGGTCCTGTCCTGGGCAGCTGGGCTGGTGCTGGCAGGCCTGTACTGGGCAGTTGGGCTGGTGCTGGCGTTCCTGTCCTGGGCAGCTGGGCTGGTGCTGGCGGTCCTGTCTTGGGCAGCAGGGCTGGTGCTGGCAGTGGCCTCCAGGGCAGTAGGGCTGGTGCTGGCAGTGGCCTGCTGGGCAGCGGGATGATGGCGGTGGTCTCCTGGGCAGCAGGGCTGGTGCTGGCGATGGCTTCCTGGGCAGCGGGGATGATGGCGGTCTTCTCCGCTGTGCTGCACTTCCCAGACTTGCTAAGTTTCTTGTGCCCCTTTCCCACCTTGGAAGGTGTCGCAGATGACTCCACACTCCCACCTGTACTCCTGGGAGCAGCTTTGGTGGCTAGAGTCTTCCCCCTCTCACGCCGGGCACTGGCCAACGTTTGATGCTTGACAGGTGGGGGACTGTCTGTGCTGTGGCTCCGTGCCACACTGGCTGCCCTGGTGGCCGGGGCACTCCAGATTCCGGTGACTACAGGCACCACTGGTCCCGGAGATGTTGTGGCTGAGGTGCTAGTTCAGGACATAGGAGACGGACGGGGTGGGGGAGGTGTGGGAAAGAGGTCAAGGTTGGACAGGAAAAATTTTTTGGACACACTGGGACGGGTAGCTGGAGGTGTTTTGGGAGTGGAGGAAGAGGTGGTGGTTGTAGGAGGTGTACGTTTGGTGACTTTGGGTGAAGGTGCATGCGCTGGAGGCTGTCGTGAGGTGGATGACTGTTGGCTGGGTGTGTGCCTGCGTTTGTGTATCTTGGGAGGGGGCGTCACAGACACACTGGGAGAGGACACAGGGGACGTGTGAATGGTAGTGGGGGTGGTGACTGCACGTGAGCGGGGTGTGGTGGTGGGTGTGCTGGAGAGGGACATAGTGGCAGTAGAGGTAGTACATGCAGGTGTGAGTGTAGACGAGACAGGGAGGGAGGAGGGAGACGAGGAGGAGGGGGACACATTGGAGGCAGTGAATGTCGGTGTGTCTGCATGTGTGTGATGCTTGCGTGAGTGCCTGTGGGATGTGTGGTGCTTATGTTTGCCTGAGCTCCCCTTGGGTGTTGACGTGTGTGCATGTTGGTCTGTAGGTGTGCTTGGGATAGGCTGAGGTACAGGGGATTGGGTCTGGGTGGAGGAAGTTGGAGGGGGGAGGCTAGAGACGGGGACAATGACTGCCATCAGTGCTGAGGCCAGAGTCTGAAAAGCTCGCTTAAGTGCCGCCAGACCAGAATGAATGCCCTCCAGGAATGCATTTGTTTGTTGCAACTGCCTCTCTACACCCTGAATGGCATTCAAAATGGTAAACTGCCCAACAGTGAGGGAACTGAGGAGGTCAATGGCCTCCTCACTGAGGGCAGCAGGGGTGACTGGGGCAGGGCCTGAGGTGCCTGAGGCGAAGGTGATGCCCACCCTCCTGGGTGAGCGGGCATGGGGCAAAGGCTGAGGGGCTGCTGGGAGGGCGGTGCTGGTAGGGGGGGTGGCGGCTGTACCTGTAGATGCGGGGGGCACAGATGGTGCCGCCACCACAAGGGAGCTCCCATCAGAGGACGAGTCCATATCACTGGTGTCAGCTCCTGTTCCCGCCGTGGAGCTCCCTTCGCCCTCCGTCCCACTGGTTAATTCAGACTCCGTAGTGTCGCCCTCCAGGGCCATGTGGGATGCAGCTCCTTCGTGCTCCGTTGCCACTGCTCCTCCGCCTGATGATGTTGATGCACACAAGAACAGGGAGACCACAAAAATGGGGGGGAAGACAGAAGAAAGACATGTTGAGTGCATGCATTAACGCTACCGTTGGCGGACACGACAGACACACAAGCCCCCTGCACTACGCCACACTCTTGGGCTCCACTGTTCAATTCCTGGGAAATGGCCTACAAGGCTATGGACAACATCTGCACACATAGATGACACAGGGGCATGACTAGGTGTACTTGGCACTCTACAGAGGTGGGCTGGGGTGCCACATGGCCCGCCTTAAGGAGGGGCCTTGCCTACGGAATTTGCCCTGGCCTAGGGAAACCCACAGCCCACCTCCCCCACCCAGACACCTCCACTGTACGCAAGGTCAGCAGAATGAGAGTGTACTCACCCCCTTGTGGCTGCTGTGATGCCCTCAAGCGCCCATCCAACTCCGGGTAGGCCACCGCCAGGATCCTGAACATCAGGGGGGTCATGGTGCGACGGGCACCCCTCCCACGTTGGGAGGCCATCCCCAGCTGAACCTCCGCCGTCTTCTTGCTCCAGCGGCGAATGTCCTCCCATCTTTTCCGGCAGTGGGTGCTCCGTCTGTGGTAGACCCCCAGGGTCCGGAAGTCCTTGGCGATAGCACGGCAAATATCTTTCTTCTGGTGGGCGCTGACCTACATGAAATGTACAGGGGAAAAAGAGAAGTTATTACCAACTGCACCGTCAAAGTGATTGGCCCCCATCTCTACCCTTGCCATGTGGCACATGCATTCACCTTCTTTCATGCATGCAGCACTCTCCCCCCTTCCTTCTTACATCCATCCCTCTCCACACAGGCATAGCTCATACAACATGCTCCCTGTATACTTACCTGTTTGTCTGGAGGACCGTAGAGTAGCGTGTACTGGGGGAGGACCCCATCCAAGAGCTTCTCCAACTCCTCCGATGTGAAGGCAGGGGCCCTTTCCCCAGACACTCGAGCCATTGTCTCTTCCAGACAGAGGTCACAGCAGCACTTGCAGTGTAGGTCCTCTCCTGCAGAAGATCAGGTATTGAGTGATTGAACAGATAGAAAATGGCGGTCACGTCCGCGGCGATGCATACTGTCACCACCGGCGTACATCGTCATTGGCTCCTGGGACCCACAGGGTCCAATGTTAACCAATGCAGCATTGAGCCGCAGTCTTCGACCGCCTACCGCGACGGTGTACGCCAGCGCAGTTACCTCACATCCCATTGTCCCACTTTACAGGTCAGGCAGCCGCCATTTCAGGGCCCCACATGGTTTCATTTCCAACTGCGTCACACATACCTAGGCCTAGACTCAACACACATACAGGCCACCTTTTGTGTATGATTAGTGTTCTGTGTAAACTGTGGGTACGTACCTCTGAGTTGTTTGACTCTGTGCCGGCTGTTGTCCTTCATAGGCACTGTCCGCTGCGACATGTGAGGAGATGGCGGCATCCTCCGGTGTACCAACCGTTGGTAGACCTGTCGACAATGGAGGAGCGACATTTGACTATCACATACAGGCTTGACCGTGCCACAATCCAGGAACTGTGTACCCAGTTGGAGCCAGACCTGATGTCAGCAATCTGCCATCCCACAGGAATCCCCCCTCAAGTGCAGATGCTGTCAGTGCTCCATTTCCTTGCGAGTGGGTCTTTTCAAACAACAGTGGCCATAGCATCAGGGATGTCCCAGCCTATGTTTTCAGATGTATTGTCCAGAGTGTTGTTTGCCCTTCTGAAACACATGAGGAGCTACATCGTTTTCCCTCAGGTGGAGGATTTGCCTACAGTGAAAGGGGATTTCTATGCCCTGGGACACATCCCCAATATCATAGGTGCCATTGATGGGACACATGTGGCTTTGGTACCCCCCCACAGGAGTGAACAGGTGTACAGAAACCGGAAGAGTTATCATTCTATGAATGTACAGATGGTATGTGAATGCCAAGTTCCCTGGCTCAGTGCATGACGCCTACATCCTGTGGAATAGCAGCATCCCTTATGTGATGGGTCAACTCCAGAGGCACCGTGTGTGACTATTAGGTGAGCACCTGGAAGCAAGTCAGTGGGAATGGTTGTCTGGGTCTGGGGATATCCCTACATGTTAGTGCGTGTCTAACAGTTGTCCCTCACCATTTGCAGGTGACTCTGGATACCCCAACCTGTCATGGCTACTGACCCCAGTGAGGAATCCCAGGACAAGGGAAGAGGAACGCTACAACGAGGCCCATGGGCGAACTAGGAGGGTGATCGAGCGGACCTTCGGCCTCCTGAAGGCCAGGTTCAGGTGCCTCCACATGACAGGTGGATCCCTATTCTACTCACCAAAGAAGGTGTGCCAGATCATCGTGGCCTGCTGTATGCTTCATAACTTGGCTTTGCAACGACAGGTACCTTTTCTGCAGGAGGATGGTCCAGATGGCGGTGTTGTTGCAGGTGTGGAGCCCGTGGACAGTGAAGAGGAGGAAGCAGAGGAAGAAGACATGCACAACAGGGACTCAGTGATCCAGCAATATTTCCAGTGAGAAACAAATAAGAGTACAGACCTGCTTACTACATGTACTTTAACACTACTACCTCTCTACTGTATGTCTTTTTCACCCAGTGTATGGTCACTGAGTTGTCACTTTCCCTTACGATTTCACAGATGTGGGTCCCACTGTGTGACATCTGCTTAGATTTCTCATGGACTAGAGCTGTGTGACATAGGTATGTTGACATTAAACTTGAAAGAGCATTTTGTCACTGTAATTGCTAATACACTATTTTGAAATCACAGACAGACTCCAGATTGTTTTGTGCTTTAAGGGTGTTTATTTAAGTGCTCAATATTGAAGGGGGTAGTGAAATGGTGAGGGGTGATGGCGGAGGATTGTCCATGGCAGAGTCCAGTCTATTAGTCTCACAGGTGCATTGCCCATATGGGCATAGGATGTGGAGCTGGGGCAGTTTAAGTATGGACAGGGTGACAAAGTGGGACAGTAAGATGACAATCAGGGTGGTCTCATTTCTTGGCAGGGGTCTTGCCATCATGCTCTGTCTTTGCCCTGGATCTCAGGGACCGTTTGCGGGGTGGTTCTCTCTCTGCAGGGGGTAGGGTGTTGGTGTGGTGGTTCTGTGGTGGTGCCTCCTGTCCACTAGCGCCGGCGGAGGTGGTGGGCAGTTCATCGTCCATGCTAGTGTCAGGGGCCCCTTGTAGTGCCACAGTGTCCCTCCTGGTGTTGAGTACTTCCTTCGGCACCCCTACAATGGTGCCCAGGGTGGTATTGATGGTTCTGAGTTCCTCCCTGAAGCCCATATACTGTTCCTCCTGCAGGCGCTGGGTCTCCTGAAACGTGGCCAGTACTGTTGCCATCATCTCTTGGGAATGATGGTAGGCTCCCATGATGTTGGAGAGGGCCTCGTGGAGAGTGGGTTCCCTGGGCCTGTCCTCCCCCTGTCGCACAGCAGCCCTCCCACTTCCCCTGTGTTCCTGGGCCTCTGTCCCCTGAACCGTGTGCCCACTACCACTGCCCCCAGGTCCCTGTTGTTGTTGGGGTGGTGGGTTATCCTGGGTTCCCTGTAGTGGTGGACACACTGCTGATTGACGTGTCCTGGGGACGGAGGTATGAGCCCACTGGGAGGGTGCTGTGCTGGTGTTTCAAGAGGGTGGAAGCTCTGTAGTGGCCTGAGACTGTGTGATGGGAACCGACTGTCCGGAGGTCCCCGTTGGGCCGGGCTGGTCATCTAGATCCAGTTGGACAGAGGTGCTGTCATCACTGTGGGTCTTTTCTGTTGGTGGTGTGGACATGTGTGGACCCTCCTGTCCGGTGACGTTGGGTACGGGTCCTGCAGGGGTATAAAAGGATGGTTATTACATCTGTGTGTGTCATGGTGTGCAACGGGTGGGTGACCGTGTACCCCAGTGTTTGCATCCCTGTGTGGGACCTTGTGTGAGGATGGTTTAGGGGGTTGTATGGGTATGTGCAGTGGGCATGCTTTAGTGATGGGTGTCCATGCTTTGTTGTTACATGCACGGCTTGATGTTGGGATGGGTGGTTTGTGATGTTGGGACATATGTGAGGAGTTGGGGTGCTGGGGGTGAGGGTGGGGGTATGTGATAGCATGCAGGTAGGGTGGGGGTTGTAATAGTTAAGATTTGTCTTACCAGAGTCCATTCCTCCAGCTACTCCTGCGAGGCCCTCAGGATGCAGAATCGCCAAGACCTGCTCCTCCTATGTTGTTAGTTGTTGGGGAGGAGGTGGGGGTCCGCCGCCAGTCCTCTGAACCGCAAGGTGGTGTCTTGAGACCACGGAACACACCTTTCCCCGTAGGTCGTTCCACCGCTTCCTGATGTCCTCCCGATTTCTTGGGTGCTGTCCCACTGCGTTGACCCTGTCCACTATTCTCGCCATAGCTCCATCTTCCTTGAAATTGAGGTGTGCTGCACCTGTGCTCCGAATAGCTGTGGCTCTACCCGGACGATTTCCTCCACCATGACCCTATGCTCCTCCTCCGAGAACCTGGGGTGTCTTTGCAGTGCTATGGGTGGTGTAGGTGATGTGTGGGGTGGAGTGTGTGGTGATATGTGGGGTGATATGTAGTGGTGTGTTGTGTGAGGTGCATGGAAGTTCTGTGGGTGATGGTGTTGTGTGCCTGTGGATGCTGTTGTTCTTGCTGGTGCTCTTTCTCTGTCCTTCTTTTTGTCGTGGGGGTTTGTGGGTGATGTGGGTGTGTGTTTTATATTGTAATGGGTGTGTGGGAGTGGTGTGTATATGTGTATCAGGTGTGTGTATTTCAAATTGTCCAATGTGGCTGTGTTTTGTAAGAGTGCGTGGATTCGTGTGTCGTCATAGTGTGGGCATATTTTTGTTGGCGTGACGGTGGAGGATTTGTTTTCGCCAGATTATCACTGACCTTTGGTGTGGCGGACTTGTGTGGGTGTCTGAATTTTGGCAGATTCCGACATGTGGGTCATCATAGCTGTGGCGGAATTCCGCGGCCGTTGCGGTGTGTTGGCTGTCTTCTGCAGGGCGGTAAGCGGCTTTTATGGCCAATGTTGTAATGAGGGCCTAAATGTGTGACTGTGAATATGCGTGTATATCTGCATGTACATTGGTTCGGTGAGTGAGTTTGTCAGTACCTGTGTAACTGAGTGGGTACAGGATTGTCTGTATGGCTGATTGAGTGGGTGCATGAATGGTTGTACGGGTAAATGAGTCACAAATAGTCACATTGGAATTGTGACTCTACAATATTTTCATACTCTTAAAACATATATATAAGCATTTCATAACTTTAGGTTACATAAAAAGGTTTATTTATAAAGTATTAGAATAGAGAATTATGTACCGAAAATTTATTTTACTGGTGGTTTTAATAAGTTTTGGGAGTCGCGATCAGTACGTGACCCCTGCTGCAACATATATCCGGGGTTGCGGAGGTGACGCAGCTCCATTGTATTATTAACATTATGAAATAGTAATTAAATATAGCTTTAAAATATAATTTGAAGTCAGAGGATTTCTAGTAAAAGACTAAAGGGCAGTTTTAATCAATCAAAAATGTATTAAGCGCACTACTCAACCGTTAGGGTCTCAAGGCCCTGGGGGCGGAAGGGGGAAAGGGTTGCTGTTTACTGCTCAAAAAGCCATGTCTTGCAGTGCTTTCTAAAAGGTAGGAGGTCCTGGGTCTTGCGTAGGTTAGTGGGGAGGGAGTTCCAGGTCTTGGAGGTGAGGTGGGAGAAGGATCTGTCGCCGGAGGTGGTGCGTTGGATGCAGGGCCTGTGGCGAGGGCGAGGTCAGCGGAGGTGTGTGGAAGTTTACTCGTTCGTTAAGGTAGGCTGGTCCGGTGTTGTGGAGGGTTTTTTGAGCGTGGATAAGGACTTTGAAGATGATCCTTTTGCTGATGGGCAGCCAATGAAGGGATCTGAGGTGAGCGGAGATGTGTTTGTGGCTGGGGAGGTTGAGAATGAGACGTGCAGCTGCGTTTCTGGATTCGATGGTATTTTTGCTGACGCTTGGCTGTGGTACCAGTGTAGAGGGCGTTGCTGTAGTCCAGTCTGCTGCTGATGAGGGCATGGGTGACAGTTTTTCTTGTTTCCAAGGGAATCCACTTGAAGGTCTCCCTTAGCATGAGAAGGGTGTTGAAACAGGCAGACGATATGGTGTTGATTTGCTGGACCGTGGAGAGGGATGAGTCTAAGATGATGCAGAGGTTGCGTGCGTTGGTGGAGGGTGTTGGGGTGGTCCGAGGGCGGTGGGCCACCAGGAGTCATCCCATACTGTCTTGTTGGGGCTGAAGATGATGATTTCTGTTTTGTTGGGAGTTGAGTTTGAGGTGGCTTGCTGTCATCCATTTGACGATGTCGAAGAGCCGGGTGTGTAGGTTTGTCTTGGCAGTGGAGGGGTTCCTGGTGAGGGAGATGATGAGCTGGGTGTCGTCTGCGTACGAGATGATGGTGATTCCGTGGGGGCGGAGGATGTTGGCAAGGGGGGCCATGTATATGTTGAAGAGGGTAGGGCTGAGGGAGGTTCCTTGGGGGACCCTGCAGATGATCTTGGTGGCTAGGGACTGGAAGGGAGGGAGGCAAACTCTCTGGGTTCTTTCGACGAGGAAGGAGGTGAGCCAGTCTAGGGCCTTGTGTCAAATCCCTGCATTGAAAAGGCGTGCACGGAGGATTTGGTGGCATACAGTGTCGAAAGCTGCGGAGAGGTCCAGAAAGATGAGAGTGACGGTCTCGCCCTTGTCCACTCTGGTTCTGATGTCGTCTGTGCAGGCGATGAGGGCAGTCTCTATGCTGTGGTTCTTGCGGAATCCAGACTAGGAGGCGTCGAGTGCGTTGTTTTCCTCTAGGAAGGGAGACAGTTGGGCGTTCACTATCTTCTCAACGACCTTGGTGGGGAAGGGGAAAAGAGAGATGGGGCGGTAGTTTTTGAGGTCTTCCGGGTTTGTTTGGTTTTTTTTTAGGATCGCGTTGACTTTGGCGTGCTTCCAGGTGTCTGGGAAGGTTGCAGCTTAGAAGGAGCTGTTGATTACAGTGTGGAGCTGAGGAGCGATGATTTGGCTGGCCTTTTATGAATATGTGGTGGGGGCAGGGGTCTGTGGGGGAGCCTGAGTGGATGGAGTTCATGTTTTTTTCAGTTTCTTCGTCGTTGGTTGGGGTCTAGGTGTGTAGTTGGTTTGTGTGGGGGGCGTTGTGTTGTCAATCATGTCGGTGGTGTCGGTAGAGGTGACGGTGGGTGCGGATGTGTGAAACTGTTGTCTATGATTTTGAGGTGAAAGTAGCTGGAGAGAGAGTTGCAAAGGTTTTGGGTGTGACGGGGTCGATGGTGCTGGATTTGGGTTTGGTGAGCTCTTTGATGATGGTAAAGAGTTCCTTGCCGTTGTGTGAGTTATTATCTATGCTTTCTTTGTAGAATGATCGTTTGGTGGTCCGGATGAGTTGGTGGTGTTTGCGCATGGTTGTTTTGAGGGCGGAGAAATTGCTCATTGAGTGATCTTGGCGCCATGTTTCTAAATTTTGCGGCAATCCCATTTGGAGGCTTAGAGTTCTATGGTGAACCAGGGGGCGGTCTTGATGGTGCAGGTGTTGTTGTTTCTTTTCAGTGGGGCGAGGGAGTCTGCGCAGGTTGTTAACCATTGTGTGAGGTTGTGGGCAGCAATGTTGGGGTCGTTGGTGATGGGGGTGGAGCTTGTGTGAGTTTGGCATTCAGGTGTTCTTTGGAGACCTCGTCCCACATTCGGTAGGGTGCGGTCTGTTGTCGGTGGTGGGTGGGGGGTTTCAAGAAGGAGAAGTGGACGCAGCAGTGGTCAGTCCAGTGGAGTTTGGTGGTGTGGGTAAAGGTGAATTGGTTGCGTGAGGTGAAGATTGTGTCAAGCATGTGTCCTGCTGAGTGAGTGGGTGAGGTGACCAGTTGTTTGAGTCTGAGGTTCATGAGGTTGTCTAGCAGGGTTGTGGAGTTGTGGTCGTGGGTGCTTTCCAGGTGAAAGTTGAGACTAACAATGAGTATGTAGTCTGTGGAGGTGAGGGTGTGGGAGCTCATAGTATCAGCGATAGCGTCGCAAAATGGGGGGGTGGTGTTGGCGTCGATGTGAATGAAAAAGTGTAGGTGTTCTCCGCTGTCTAAGGTATCGTGGGTGTGTTGGTGGAGACTTTGATGGTGTTTTTGTGTATGATGGTGAGGCCTTCTTTTGACTTGTTTATCCGGTCTCCACAGGAGATTCTGTAGCCTTCTGGGATGGCTACGGCTATGTCAGGTTCTGATGAGGAGTTCATCCATGTTTCTGTGAGGAAGGCGATGTCAGGGGAGTTAGTTGTGATCAGGCCCCAGAGCTCGATGGCATGCTTGTGGATGGAGCGGGTGTTTAGGAGTATGCAGTTAAGGTGGTTGCAGGGGTTGTTGTTGTGGTGCGTGTTGGAGTTGTTGTGGTGTGTGTTGGTGTTTGTGTGAGTGCAGGAAAAATGGCATGAGTGGCATGAGAATGGTCCAGATTTAGGAGACCCTAGCGCCTCTTGAGCCACATTGGCAATATTTTTGTTTATGCTAATGTAGCCCAACAAGGCCAAAATTGCAACACGAAATTTACAAAATGGGGCAATACATGTTTTGCGCCACTTTGTAACCCTTTGCGATACATTATGCCTGCAACAGGCATAATGTATGCAAAGGGGGTGTTTCCCCGTTTGGGGGGGCTGAAAAAATGTTGCATAGAAATCTAAGAGATTTTTCCAACATTTTTTACACTAATCCTGCAAAGCTCCAAACTACCATCACAAAATTTGATGCTAGTTCTCTAACTGCCACCATGGTGTGCCATAGCTTATATACAACGCACACATGGTGGCTTTAGAGGGGGCACTAAGAGGGCACCAGAAAAGCATATAGTACATAACTTTGAAACCGAGTTTTTATTTATTAGATTTCATGGACCTGCGACGGACTCGGGTGTGCACGTGACGCCGTCACGTACCCATGTGACTCACACAAAACAGGATTTCATTGGTTGTGCACTGTGACCGGGTCGGCCCGATCGTAACCGAGGCACCAGCAGGACAAGAGTTGTTTCCGCGTTCCCATGTTGCCATGGGAACGCTTTCACGGCGAGGCCGGCATTCGGAGGTTGCCTCGTCAACCTCCAATGACGAGGGCACAGCGGATTGGCCAGCGGGAGGCCAAAGGCCAGGGATTCCCCAGGAGAGGGGAGGAGCGGCGAGCGAGGACGAAGACGGCGGCGACGGCAACGACGGAAGGAGAGAACAACGAGAGGAGAAAGGCGGCGGCGGTCGGAGAGGACAGCCACACAATCCGGAAGGCAACCCCGTGGACGGAGGACAGTCCCACTGGCCGGGAACTTGCGGAGACGACGCCAGGAAGAACAGAGTGGTACCGGAGCCCAAGGGGACCAGACCAGACGACAGCGGGACCGGAGACCAACGAGAGGACCTCCACAGAGCCAGCCACGGCCCCGGAGGGTCGTGGCTCTGGAAGGTACGGTCCTTGTGGACAAACAGAGGGGCACCTTAAAGGGAGACAAGCTGGGGAAGGGAGGGAAGCAGGGTGAGGGGAGGACAGGGAGGGAGTCAGAGGGCACCAAAAGGGGGCACTTAACAAGCACCAAAATTAAGCACATTTAGGATATAAGGCAATAGACACATAGCCCACAGTCCTCACTGACACCCCCCCCTCCTTAACCCATTCCCCAGTATTGCAGCTAAGTAAAGGACGTATGTAAAGGCCTTCATTCCACTCACCATCGGTATTTATCCTTTTTCCCCTGTATGCTACCCGGGATCACATGAGGAAGATCCAAATCGCCACCTAAAAGGAAAAGAGGAAGAGAAGCACGTTAGGAAGACGAAGCTCACCACCCAAAGAAGAAATAGACTCTAAACCACTTTACAGAATCCTATACATCATTTATTTGAAATAACAAATAAATACTTACCTTAATAACCCAAGCTGCCTCTACTGAGTGTCTGTACTGTGTGGACTGCTACATGCACCTTTCCATTATTTCTGGAAGAAGGCCCCATCAGTTTTTAGGCATCCTTTGGGTGTGTTTCAGTAGGAACAGACCTGTGTTTTATTTAGCGATTTTAACTTTGTTTTTTGGTGTTTGAGTATTTTTCTAAAAAGGAGAACATTGCAGCTGCTCCACCAGCAAATGAAGATCCTCCAGTTGACCATTCAGAATAGGAAGAAAGACCTAGGAAATGGAAAGAGAGTATACTCTGGACCTTATTTGAAATTCCAGAGGGGGAAAAAGAAGGTCAATGCAAGGAAGGTAACATGTACCTTGTGTAGAAAAGTGCTGTTATGGGGAACAGAGCGTAAATACTGGGTGGGTGCATCAGTGGATGTATGGGTGAGTGAAATGGTGCATGAGTGGTTTTACGTGTGAAATCACAGATTTGATGACATATATCTCCAAACACTGCTAAAAAAGAAGAACATAAATATTGTGAGAAAGGGCCTCCTTTGACATGGTAGCCCCCCAATGTTTGCCTGAAAAATTAAGTGGTTTCAAACTGTAAGTGCCCTGGGCCCTTGCTGAACAGGTTCCCAGGGCCATATCTCTTTCCCCAGAACTGTACTATGTTTGGCACTCCATCCACCTTTGTAAGTCCCTAGTAAATGGTACCCTTGGTACCTAGGGCATGGGTACTGAAGAGGGCCCCGTCAGAGCTGCAGCACCAATTGTGCCACTCTGAGAGGCCCCACACCAGCCTAATACAGACTGACATTGCAAATGGATTACAATGTAAATCTAAAGTTGCAAACGCGACATGGCATTCACCCAGAGTGCCGTGCCAATTAACACTGCATTCAATAAAGGTAAGTCAGCCCTCTGGCAGGCCTTACAGTCCTAAGGCAGTGCAAACTATAATGCATGTGAGGGCAACTGTGTGCATGAGCAGATATGCCCCTACTGTATCTTTGCTAAACGTTAAAACATAGTTAGTGTGCAGGGGAGCCATAGCAAATGCATGTGCTGGACCCTGGTCATTATGAGTTCCCCAGCTACATGATGGCCTCTCTGAACCCTGGGCTGTTTGCTATCAAACAACTCAGAATAATAAACCCACGCTGATGCCAGTGTTGGAATTATTATGAAATGTACCCTGAGGACACCTTAGAGGTGCACCCTGCAAAACCTAAAAGCCCTGGCATGGTTGCTGACTGGTCTTAACCAGCCTGCCACCAACAGACATGATTTTGGGCTCGTGGAGTGACAGCATTTGCTCTCAGGAACCTGAATACAAAGCCTTTTCTGGGTGTAGGTGTTACACCTCCTCACCCAGGCAGGCACCATACACCAGCAGTCAGATTCAAAGGCTTTACTTCCTTTGAAATTTGGCCTCCGCTGCTAGCAGCAGATGGATGCCCAATGGTTTTAACTCCACTTAGGGTGGAAAAAACAGTGGGAAACTAGCAAGGACAGGAGGAGTTGTCATCCCCAGCCTGTACCACCCCTCAGGTGTGGCAGGCGAGGTGACCACTCTATTTCATTTTCTTCCATCTTGGATGAGAGGCAAATAGCCAATCAGGATTAGGGATGTGACCCCTTCCCACAGGACCAACAGATCAGATTCAATGGACACAAGAAGACCAGGAACAAAGAAGACCTGAGGCACAAGAACAGAAGTCCTGCTACACAAAGAAATAGGCACCAAACCCTGGCTGCTAACAGGACTTGACAATTGCTGCTGAGGTGTCGCCTGGAAACCTGAAGATCTCTACAAAACCCCAGAGCACCTCTAACCTTTTGAAAATCGCCAAGAACCTCCTTTAGAGTGAAGGTATCACTCTCCTGCACCCAGCAGGCAACGAACCAGTCAAGTCCAGTTCACTGACCGGCTGCTGACCAGTGAAACAGACCTAGCAGCCTTACCAAATTCCACATGATGGACACGAAAGACAAACCCTACAAGGTTGGTGGCACTGATACTTTCAGGTCCTGAGATGTACCATTACCCTGGGAAGTGGACCTGTAACGTCGGACACCCAGATGTAAAGCCGACTCCATTTGCCCAAAAGCCCAGAAGCAATCACCAGTCAAGGGACTTCAGGACACCCAAGAACCACCCCCCAGAGTGGCCGTGTTGACATGCAAACTACCTTCCAAGTGAGCTGCTCTGGGCTCCAAGGACTCCAAGAAGCACGACTCCTGGCTGACCTATCTGCTGTGCACCAATCCTCCCTGGCACCTTCATCGACAAACCAGCTTTGCTCTAGAGGTCCCTAACCTCTTGAGATCTTCACTCTCAAAGGGGACCCAATGGACTTTCCTTTAATTCCATCTATGCAGTGTATTTTCTAGCAGTCCCCTTCTCCGTTGTGCACCAGCTCTAAGACTTTCAGCTACTGCGCCCGCTTGACCCAGGAACCTCTCAAACCAGCTGGATCACAGAACAGCTCAATGACCTCAACCTAAAAATAGAAGGTGACACTTCTGAGAGCATTGCCTGATTTTATATGCATTTTTAAGAAAAGATCCATTGATTCCTATGGTGTGTAATGATGCACAAAGCAGAACATTTTCTAAACTTTGAAAAATCATAACTTGATCTTGGTCTTAAAAATTTCATAAAAATCTAAAGTATTTTTGTAAATTGGTCTCAAGTCATTCTTTTGAGTGTGTGTCCACATTTATCGATACTGTGAGTACAACAAATACTTTGCACAACTCCTAGATAAGCCTAATTGCTCGCCCACACTACCACAAAAACAGAGCATTAGATAGTGTGATTTTTACCGCTGGATACCAAAGTGGGGTTGCCTGGACTCTCTGTACAGTGCACGTCTTTTTATACACTATATTGAGATCCAGCCTCCTACAAATATTTTAGTGTTATGCTTAGAAGAGATCTGAAACAAAACAGTATACATTACTTATGTTGTAGCAATATATGACATTTTAGTAAAACATTTTATTTTCCCTGTTTCTGGTGCTCAGCCTTTATACTAGTACATATAAACAGAGTATTGTATAATCATCATTGAACAGTGGGGAAAACAATCTTATAGATTGTAGGGAAAAAACCCATAGCTCCCCAGTGTTTCACTACAAATAAGTGATACTGTGAATTACACTCATTAAAATTTGTAAATTATTTATTTAAGTCACACTAACTACAGTAACCAAAAGACTATGGTGGTCATTATGGGTTTGGGAGTCCCCGGATCTGCAAGCGGGCTGTGGCGGTTGCACCGCCGTGGGCCCGGTGGACAAGACCATCATTTTATGAGCATGGTGGTGTTCCCAAAGGAAAACAGGCAATACATGGCCCCCGTCAGCCTGGAGCCTGTACCGCTGGACCACCACAGACAGCGGTAGGCATCTCCAGGCTGACATGGGCCATGTTTCCGCCGAGCATATTACGAGGTTGCACACCACCACCAAAACCCTTGCGGAAACAAAGCAAATAAAACAGAACCCGAACTTGAAGTCTTCCCACTGCTCCTGTTTGCCATACAACAGCAGAACCACTGACGGTGACAAAGACAACATCCGTAAATACACCCGCCTAGCACACACTGGAGGGATGGCCATTAGTATTACATACCCATACACAACACACACACCACGGGCAATATACACATGCTATACACACACCATACCGCACACACACACCACCGGCACTGGGAAACACATATATACACAACTTCACCGAGTAACACAACAACAACACCAATGCAACCACAAATACACATTGGCAGAGAGGCACACAGCACACCTCCACAGGACAACACATACTGGCAGCAACACTTAACAACAGCACAAAACCAATCCAAACCACAACACTGCCAAGCAATGTGTCCTGTCACGCTACACACACGGATACCCACACCACTACCACACAATGCCACACAACACCATCACAACAAGTCCATTGCACATGTCACCCACACAACTCATGCTGCCACACAAACACATCACACACACAGATGACACACACCAATACACACAACCACAACACATACATGTGAAAGGAAAGGCAGGACAGATTTGTTAGCCTTGACACCAACGTTGCAGTGGTGCAGATGTAATGAACATCATAAAAATATATGAAATATAACTATATACAACATAGACCTACATGCCAGTCCAAATGTATACAGTGCCCCAGGCACACTGGGCAGAGTTACAGGCTCCAACTTGACTCCTGACTGCAAAGGCGCCTCCACATGGCAGGGGCATCAATGGGGCAGGCAGGTACCTCAGGGGTGGGGGGGTAGAGATTGGGGCTTAGGTTTTGTAGGTGAGTCCCTTGGCTTGGGTTTTGGTGGGGAGTTTGGTTTGGGCTTCTGCTTTTGGGGAAAGTCTTTGGACTTGGTCTTGGGAGTGGTGACCCTGGGTTTAGGGGGGGTTCAATGTTGCAGGGGGAGGGGCATGAGCAGTACCGGGGGCATGGGAGGAGTGGTAGGTAGAATGGCTGGGATTGGGAAGGGTAACAGAGCGTTTGGGGGAAGCATCGGCTGGGACATTGGAAGGGAACAGGGAAAACTCACAGAGGTAACATTTCTTAGGGATACAAGGGTGGTCGTGGGGAAAACGTTTGCGAGTGGAGGGAGAGGGAATGCCTGAGATGTATGTCATTGTCTGTGCCTTGGGTGCAGGTGCCTGGGTGGAAGCCATGTGCGTGCTGGGTGTCTGTTGGGTGGGTGAGTGTGTGCGTTTCGGTGTCTTGGGAGGAGTAGGGGAGGGGATGCAGGGAGAAGCCAGGGTGGATGTGTGAGTGTCTGTTGGAGTGGTGTCTGCTGGTAAGGTGGATGTGCTGCATGTTGGGGTATTGGTAGTCATGGTGAGTGTGCATGTGGTGTATGGACTGGATGTATGCGGGTCTGCTACTGTGGTGACGGTGGGTAAGAGATGACCTGTGGCTGGATCTGGGAGTGTTGATGTGCTGATTGCAGGTGTGAGTAGTGTAGTGTCTGTGAGGGAGGAGGTGGTGGGGGGGTCTGTGTAGGGAGTGGATGTTGTGTCTGCATGTGTGTGTTGCCGGTGTGCATGCCAGTGGTCGGTCTTTGGTACCTGTGTTTGTCTTTGCGAACCATGTCTGTTGATGTGGATGAATGCTGGTCTGACTGTGTGTGCTCTGGATGGGTGTGGGGAGAAGGGTGTTGGATTGGGCACAGGTAGTTGGAGGGTGAACAGAAGATGAAGGGACACTGGCTGCCATCAATGAGGAGGCCAAAGCTTGAAAGGATCCCTGCAGGGCAGTCAGGGCACCATGGATGCCTTCCAGGTAGGCATTAGTAAGTTGCATTTGGGATGCCACTCCCTGGATGGCATTCACAATGGTTGACTGTTCCACAAAGATGGATCTCAGGAGGTCAATAGCCTCCTCATTGAGGGCAGCAGGGCTGACTGGGGCTGGGGAAGAGGTGCCTACAGCGAAGGAAACACCCACCCTCCTGAGTGAACGGGCACGGGTAACTGAGAGGGGAGCTACAGGGAGGGCCGTGCTGGGAAGTGTGGTGGAAGACAAGGATGAAGCCGTGCTGGTCCCAGATGGGTCCACCACACCAGGGAACATCCATCCTAGGAGGATTCTGAAGATGATGTAGTAGATCCAGTCTCCCCGTGGCACTCCCCTTGCCCTCCGTCCCACTAGTCCCCTTGGCTCCAATGGTGTCAGCCTCCTGCGTCCCTCGGGCTGTAGCTTCACCACTCGTTGGTGCCCCTTCTTCTTCGCCTGATGATGCCGATGCACACAAATACAGAGGAGGAGAGAGATGGAGGGTAGGAGAGACAAAAATGTGGAAATGGTCAATACCAACCCATCATTTACACAGGGTAAAATCTTATTATTGCTCTAATGTCATGGCAGGGCACGCCATTACAGAGACATGCAAACCTGTGGGAAATTATAGGGCAAACAAAATCTATGCTGAATAAACCTACTAATGTGGGCATATTGTCACTGAATGACTTGATGAAGCCTGTAACAATACATAGTAGCAGAATAGTAGCCAGAATCCCATGCTAGTTGACACAGACATGTACTGCACTGACAACCCAAATAACCTCTGCATTTTAGGGTTGCATGGCCACATATACCTTAAGAATGTGGTCATTCATTCCTTGGCCCCCCTGCAGCCATCTACATAATCTGTAAATTGTAGCTGGTTGAGAACACACACATTATCACTGTCATAGTGGCTGACCAATACAGACGGCAATGGCCTAACACCTCTGGTTCACTGATGCTGATGGAAGGAGCTGCTCTACCAAAATATATGGAGGTTGTCCAGAGAAACCCAAACATGGAGTGAGTCAACTCATATGTCACTTCTAGCATCGTATTGGCACACAAAAGCTAGATAGATCCTGCCACAGAGACTAACACCCATAGTCGATGTGCATTTACCAATGAGATACACCACATCAGGTAGTCAAGCCAAACCCATAAAAGGGCTAAAAAGTGAGATGTTACAGTCTGTACTCACTCCCTTGTGGCTGCTGTGCTCCCCTAAAGCGCCCAGCCTCCTCAGGGTAGGACACCACCAAAATGCAGGCCAATAGGGAGGTCAGGATCCGACGAGTACCCCTCCCTCGTTGGGAGGCCATCCTCAGCTGGACATTAACAGTCTTCCAGGCCCAGTGTCTCAGGTCCTCCCACCACTTCCTGCAGTGGGTGCTCTGCCGGCTATGGACCCCCGGGGTCTGCACTTGCTTGGCGATAGCACGCCAGATCCTTTTCTTCTGATGGGCGCTGACCTGCATGGGACACACAGGCACAAGGAAAGAGTCATGTTGAGTGGCATCACAGCAACAGTATTGACCTTCACATATCGAAACACATCTCATACCCATGCAAATGTGTGTTAATGGCACTAACGCACTCACTCCTTAGCCACAAGCATACATTCAATCCGTGTGCACCGTCACATCGCCCTCCAGCCTCACACTCACCACTATTTGACAGGACAGTAACACTGGATTCACCTGCTGCTCTAGTGCCCCATACAACGGTCCATACAGGGGTAGGACCTCATCCACCAGCCTCTCCAGTTCTTCCGGTGTGGAGGCAGGGGCCCTATCTCCTGCAGGATGTGGCATCATGGATCCCAGAGACAGAACACAGCCGCTCATGCAGTGGAGGTCTTGCTTGCATGAGTGTCAGGAGTCAAGGCTGAGGTAGGCTGCAGAAAATGGCTGTCACGCCCGCTGTGAACATGACCGTTACCACTGGCGGTGATCATCATTGGCCCCAGTCTGCCTACAATGTAAACCGATGAGGAGTTGCACTGCAGTTGTGACCGCCTACAGCCACGACGTCTAAAGCCGCCGGAATGAGCTTACTTCCATCTGTCCTGTGCATACAGGACAGGCGGCTGCCATTTAACATGTAGTCAGTGTATTGTAGGTGAATTATAAGTGTGTCACGGATGATTTATGAAATTACGTTTGCACATCAAACCTGGGTTCACACATGTGCCATACATGGTCAGTGTAGTTAGATGTACTAATAACTATGATAGGACCTGTACAGTCATGTGCTGCATCATAGACGGGGTTACCACATCTGCATGTGTGCAGTTTACATACAAGTCATTACCTTGGGGACTAGGTTGTTGTTACATGGAAGTTCAACATATGTTGTATGTTGCGATCAAATTGTCTGGGCCTTGCACAGTCATCTGGGATGGCATACACGTTCAGTCTTCATGCCCCATATAGTCAGTGTATACTTCAGCTATATGTCCTGTAGGAGGCGGGCCTGGTTTGTAGTGGGTACCTAAGGTACTTACACCTTGTACCAGGTACAGTTATCCATTATTAGTGAAATGTACACAGTGTCTACAAGCCAGGCTCTCTAGGGGTAGTGTGGATGAGCAGCCAAGGCCTATCTAGGAGACATGCAAAGCTCATGCAATACCACTGTAGTCACACAGTACTCACACACATGAAAGAAAATACTCAGTGTTACAAAAATAAAGGTACTTTATTTTGGTGACACAAATGCCAAAAATACCATAGAGACTATACTCCCCCAGGAGGTAAGTAATAAACCAATTATATACACTAGTATGCAGAAATAGCTGTAAAAACACTTAGAAATTGTGGAAATAGTGAAAATCACAAAAGTTAGAAATGGGCCTAGGGGGAACACAAACCATATAATAAGAAAATGGAATGTGAAAGTCGGTTTCCCACCCAGGCAAGTGTAGTGTGTAGAGGGGCACTGGAAGTATTCAAAAACACCAAAGGTAAGTAATAGAACCCACCCCAGAGCCCAGAAAGCAGGAGGAAATCACAGTAACTTTCCAAGAACACACAAGTACACAAGAAAGAAGATTATGCAAGAACCAGAAGAGACTGCAAGACACCAACAATGGATTCCTGGACTTGAAGACCTGTGGAAGAAGGGGACCAAGTCCAAGAAGCACTGAAGAGTCCAGGGAGAATAGGAGCCCCTGCTACCCTGAATGAAGGTGCAAAAAAGGAACCACCGGTGACGAACAACAGACATTGTTGCACCCAAGAAGACAGATGCAGGTTCCAGGTTGGTGGAGACAATGTCCCTCCCCAGATAGATGAATGCAGTCTGGTTTGTGTCACTGGATTCCGCCAACAAGCCTTGGCACACGCAATGCTCGCAGTTAGCTGAAAATGGCGCTATCCGGGACCAGGAAGGACATGGTGGACTCTACCCAGGAGGGGGAGTCAGAGGCGGCTCTCATCAACTCAGAGAGCCCTCAGAAGACCAGGCAGCATGCACAGGAGTCCCACAGCACGGGACAATAAAGGTACAAAAGGAGGCCCATGCAGCACTACACAAAGGGATCCCATGCTGCCGGAGAACCACGCAGGAAGCTGTGCGTCGTAGGAGAGACTGCTGGGGGCCAGAGCTGCATGGTGCATGAAGAACTTCGTGGAAGGATGCCAACAAGTCTTGGCAACTGCAAAACATGCAGTGCATGGGGGTACTGTCTTGCGTGGGGAGGCAAGCTCTTACCTCCACCAAAGTTGGACAGTAGGACGTCTGGACAGTCAGGACCACTTCAGTCTACCACCCGTGATGCTGGTTCCATGCACTTCGTCAAGAGATGGGACACAAGCCACCAGTCATCATTGCAGAGAGGTGCCTGCAGAAGCAGGGAAGTGACTCCTTCACTTCAAGGGAGATTCCTTCATTCTTATGGTGCAGGCTGAAGACAGACAGTCCTCGGAGGATGCACAACCTGGAAACAGTTGCAGTTGCTGGCAGGAGCTGAAGTTAAAATGTTGCAGAAGTCGGCTTTGCTTCTTTGTTGCAGTTTGTAGAGTTCCTGGAAGGTCCAGATATAGGCGGTCATTCTGACCGCGGCGGGCGGCGGTCGCCGCCCGCCATGCGGTCACCGCCGAATGACCGCACAGCGGTCAAAAGACCGCGGCGGCCCTGCAAACTTTCCCGCTGGGCCGGCGGGCGCCCTCGAAAAGAGCGCCCGCCGGCCCAGCGGGAAAGCCCCTGCAACCATGAAGCCGGCTCCGAATGGAGCCGGCGGAGTTGCAGGGGTGCGACGGGTGCAGTGGCACCCGTCGCGATTTTCACTGTCTGCTAAGCAGACAGTGAAAATCTTTGTGGGGCCCTGTTAGGGGGCCCCTGCACTGCCCATGCCAGTGGCATGGGCAGTGCAGGGGCCCCAGGGGCCCCACGACACCCGTTCCCGCCATCCTGGTTCTGGCGGTGTAAACCGCCAGAAACAGGGTGGCGGGAAGGGGGTCGGAATCCCCATGGTGGCGCTGCAAGCAGCGCCGCCATGGAGGATTCCCTGGGCCAGGGGAAAACCGCCAGGAAACCGCCAGGAAACCGCCAGGAAACCGCCAGGAAACCGCCAGGAAACCGCCGGTTCCCCTTTTCTGACCGCGGCTTTACCGCCGCGGTCAGAATAGCCCAGGAAGCACCGCCAGCCTGTTGGCGGTGCTTCCGCTGCCCTCCGCCCTGGTTGGAATGAGGGCCACAGTTTCTTCAGTAAGAAGGTGAAGTAAAGGACACAGAGGATTGCTGCTGGAGGCTTGCAATCTGAATCTGAAGAACCACCCAAGAGAGAGACCCTAAATAGTCCTGAAATAGGGATTGGTCAGCTACACAGGTAAGCACCTATCAGGGGAGGGCTCTGAAGTCACCTGCTGGCACTGGTCACTCAGATGTTCCCTGAGTGCCCTGCCAACTTGGAATCCAAGAAGGCAAAACCCAGGGACACTCTGGAGGAGCTCTGAGCACAACCCTGGAGTGCTGATGGACAGGAGAGAGGTCACTCCCCTTTCCTTTGTCCAGTTTCGCGCCAGAGCAGGGACTGGGGGTCCCTGAACTAGTGTAGACTGGATTATGCAAGGATGGCACCATCTTTGCCATTCAAAGCATTTCCAGAGCCTCTGGGAGGCTACCACTCCCATGCCTGTAACACCTATTTCCAAAGGGAGAGGATGTAACACCTGTCTCCCAAAAGAAATGCTTTGTTCTGCCTTCCTGGGCTCGAGCTACTGGTGCAACAGGAGGGCAGAACCCTGTCTGAGAGGTGGCAGCAGCTGGGGCTGCCTGGAAAACCTCAGAAGGCTGTAATGGCAGTACTGGGGGTCCTCTAAGGAGCCCCCAGAGTGAATGGAATCATACAACCAATGCTTGCAAAGGCCTTGGGGTATAGTTCCAACATTTTTTATACCAAACTTGGCCATATTTGGCATTACCATTGTGAAGCTGGACATAGGTAGTGACCTATGTCCATTGCATGAGTAAAATGGCGTCCCCGTACTCAGGAAATCTGGGAAAATGGTCCTGGACATCGTGGGGGCACCTCTGTTAGTGCAGGGGTGCCCTAAAACACAGGTACTCTGCACCCAGACTTCAGGGCTAGAAGGCCTGCAATATGGATGACTTATAAGTGGTGACCTGGTGCAGTGTAAATGGCAGTGAAAGGGTGCATGCACCATTTCACACAGGCTGCAATAACAGTCCTGTAGAAGCCTCTGCATGGGCTCCCTATGGGTGGCAAAAGAAATACTACAGCCCATAGGGATTCCCTGGAACCCCAATGCCCTGGGTACCTAGGAACCATATACTAGGGACTTATAAGGGGGCACCAGTCTGCCAATTAGGAGTGGAATACTTGTTAACAGTATCCAACAACCAAATTTAGATGGAGAGAGCATAACTACTGGGGTCCTGGTTAGCGGGATCCCCGTACACACAGTCAAACACACTGACAAACAGGCCAAAAATGGGGGTAATCATGCTAGAAAGAGGCTACTTTCCTACATCTCCACAGTATTATTGTGTGCTACAAGTATTGTGTCTGTTGTCATGTGAACTGTCAACATGAACTTGTGCCTTTCCTCACTCCCATTCCTAGATACCTTGCAATGGCGCAAATGAGACATCCACCGGTGTACCGGCCCGTAGTCGACCTAGCTACTCTGGAGGAATGCCACATCATACAGACCGAGGGCCAGATGTAGGAAAAAGGCAATTTGCGACTTGCAAATTGCGAGTCCCTGCGACTCGCAATTTGCAAGTCGCAAATTGCTATGCAGTACGGTGTCTCAGACACCGACTGCAACTCGCAATGGGGTCGCAATGACCCACCTCATGAATATTCATGAGGTGGGTCGCAAATTGCGGCCCCATTGCGAGTATAGGCACTCGCTAACATGAAGGCCTGCTGACGTCAGCAGGCCTCCATGTTAGCGACCTGCTTTTAAATAAAGCAGTTTTTTTTTTTTGAAGTGTAGCCCGTTTTCCTCACAGGAAAACGAGCTGCACTTCAAAAAAAACGAAACCTTTAGTTTCGGGTTTTTTTCAGGGCAGGGAGTGGTCTCTTGGACCACTCCCTGCCCTGAAAAAATGTTTTGGGGTACAATCACGAACTGGAAGGGGTCCCATTGGGACCCCTTCCAATTTGCGATTGGGTTACCATCCACTTGAAGTGGATGGTAACTGCGATGCCATTTGCGACCGCATATGCGGTCGCAAATGGTATTGCATCCCAATGCGACTCGCAAATAGGAAGGGAACACCCCTTCCTATTTGCGAGTCTGAAATGCATTTTGCGAGTAGGTAACGACTCGCAAAATGCATTTCTGCATTGGGATACGCGTTTTGCGACTCGCAAACGGCAAATTTTGCCGTTTGCGAGACACAAAACGTTTGATACATCTGGCCCCTAGTGTCTGAACCCTCAGACCATCATTGATCTGTGTACCTAGATGAAGCCGGATCTGTTGCTTGCCATCTGCAACCCCTGTGCCATCCCTCCCACAGTACAGGTCTTATCAGTGCTGCACTTCCTCGTCTCAGGCTCATTCCAGGTTACAGTGGGCTTGGCTGCTGGGAAGTCACAGATGATGTTCAGTCTAGTGTTGCAGGATGTACTGTGTGCCTTACTCAAACACCTGGATAGCTACATCCGGTTCCCCCCACTGTGCGGATTTGGCCACTGTTAAATCGGATCATATGGCACACATCCGTCATGTGATAGGGGCCAAGGATGGCATCCACATTGCTTTGGTTCCTCTCAGGGCCAGTGAACAAGTGTACAGGAACAGGAAAAACATTCACTTTCTAAATGTCCAGGTGGTGTGTCTATTTCAAAGTACCCTGTTGAGAGTCTTGGGACCTTAACCATATAGAAAGTTATTCCAGAGGGCACCGGCACTGCCGGGAAGCAAAATTAGAATCTACCTTGACTTCAGCACCTACATAAGTTTGAGGTTTAAAACTGTTGTTCACAAGCTTAGAGGGCACACTCGCTGGTCCACACACACTGGCTGGCGGGTAAACCCTTGATTGAGGTGATATGCACCAGGAGCACCTGTACGATCTGATTCACCAAATTACAGTAGAGGCACATTAACCTTACGCCCCTCGTTCATGCTCAAAAAAAGAGTGCTGAGTGTCTGTACTGCTCTGTAATTTATCAACGTTGCTCAAACTACGAGCCTCAGGGAGAATCCCTGATGACGGCTGCATCAGTTTCTCTGAAGTGGTAGTAGATATGCCCCTGTTACCCCTGTCACCAAGAATAGAAAAGGCTCCCGTTCAACAGGAACACTTGCACTCCCAACTCTCTAACAGCCTAGGTCCCCATTGGTTTTCTCAAGGATCAAATGCAAAAGACTCTTCAAATTATCCATTTTAGAGTAGAATAGTCTAGGCTGAAGCATCTGCTGAATACAATCAGGGGCTCTAACAAAATCATTCGTGGAGAGCACCGACACCTCTTCAGAATTTTTAGATAATGGTTCCGCTTTCTCCAATGGGGCTAATCTATTTGAGCATAGGATGTTTGAGCAGACAACAACTAAAGGACTAAGGGGAAGTCTAGAAGGCTCAATAACATTTACAGAGACTCCCTTATCAGAGTTGCATAGAGAAATTACTTCCAAGGAACTTCAGGTCTCCCGAATGAATGGAACATTATAGGTAGTTAAAGGTTTGTTCAACAATGGATTACTAATACCAAAGGGAACTTTCATCACTTTGCTAACATTTGAAACTTATTGACATTTGAGGTCAAGGGCACCTTATCAATTAGAATGGCCTCAATTTCCTCAATTAAACAGTCAATATCCTTTAGCGTAATCTGTGCACTTGATTCAGTCAATCACGCAGCTCCACCTTGAGTAGACTTGATGGATTTATCAAATTTATCAGGTGCACTGATGGAGCTGCACCCGAGGTCCCAGTACTGGAGCAGCAGAGTGTATTGACTGCAAGAACTGAGGTGCTCTGGCAAACAGCATGTGTGGGGTTTCTGGCACAGGCACGGCTGAGGGCTTGGAGTGTGTGAACTGCCGTGCACTGATGGAGCTGCACCTGAGCTCCCAGTACTGTAGGAACAGAGTGTACTGACTGCAAGAACTGTGGTGCTCTGGCAGACAGTGTGTGTGTGGTTCCTGGCAGTGGCACGGCTGACGGCTTATAGTGTGTGAACTAAGGTTCATTGATGGTGCTGGGTGTGGGATCCCAGTATGGAGCAGAAGTGGGCACTGTCTCTAAGGACTGCGGAGCCCTAGTAGACATGGGTGCCTAGATTATAAGTAATTACAAGCAATCCTCTGCCCTTGCTCTTAGCACACAGGTAGGTACACTCAGTAAAGAAAATTCAAGCCAAGGATGGGCGGGAGCCAGGAAGCTGAGAGAGGGTGCAGAGAGCCCACAAAGACCAAATGTGACCAAGATAACAGCCTGATTTATAGCCTTGTTTACAACTAAGCTCAGAGGAAGAATGCTCTGAAAATGAAAAGGGAAGCTTCTGTGACAGGAGCAGGAAACACAGTAAATAAAAAAGTCCCCTACAGAGCAGAAAAACAGGAGAAATTGTAATTATACAGTATTTGGTCACTGTTCCCACACAGAAGGAGGAGGGTCAAAGAGGCATGACTCACCACTAGCAAGCAAGGATGTTTAAATGACACTGAAACTAACAAATGAACTAGCTGGAAGTCCACAGAAGTATAGTTAAAAGTATACAAGAGCTCAAATGCTTACGCTCAACCTAATGATGTGTACTTCCAGAGAGGAGTCAAAAGCATACGGCAATCACACAACACTGTGCCATTTTCATGAACATATGTAGATTGTGTTTTTTGAAAAGTTTGTAAATCAAATTCCATTCTAGTGGGCCAATTCTCTCATCTACCCCCAAGTAATATACATCGATTGTTTTGAGAGTTAAATGACCACACTGATGCCCAGTGCCAAAATATTGGCCTATTGTACCAAAATAAAATGAAAGTCTGAGAGATGGACCTGGGAAAGACATACGTCTTTATCCTGTGCCATCTGAAATGAGTCTAGCAAAGCTGCTGGCCTCCCTGCACCTATGCCAATACATAAAGCTTGCACGAGTATAATTGGCGGGTGAGTAGGGGACACTATAGGAGTGCATTGTGAGTGGGGACACTGTATGACAGAAGTGTGGGTGGTGTGCCTGTATGATTGTTGGGATGCTGTATGAGTGCAGGATGAGTGGGGACAATGTATGAGAGGAGGGAGGGTTGTGTGCCTGTATGAGTCCAGAGTGAGTGAGGACATTGTATGAGAGTAGTGTGAGTGGTGTGCTTGTGTGACAGCCGGGTGAGTTGGGACACTGTGGTGGTCATTCTGACCTCGGCGGTAAAAGGCGCCTACCGCCGGTCAGAAATCCTCCATAATTCCGCCGCGGTCGCGGTAACCCGCCACGGTCATTCTGACCCGCAGCAGCCAAACCTCCGAAAATCCGAAAGACTCAACAGACCACCAGACCAGCGGTCGGCGGAAAAGTGGAGGTGACCAAACCTCCACCGTCACGCCAACAGAAATACACCCATGCCATTACGACCCACGAATCCACGCGGCGGTCTTTCAAACGCGGTTTTCCATTGGCGGTCAGAATACACACAAACGAACAAAACTCAGCCACATTGGCCGATTTGAATTCCACACACCTGATACACATACACACACCACTCCCACACACACAATACAATATAAAGCACACACCCACATCACCCACAAACCCCTACGACAAAAAATTCAGAAAGAAGCACTGAGAGACACATCAGCGATCACAGAATACCATCACACAGAGGCACACTACACCATCACCCACACAATATCCACACACAAAACAACACACACCACCACACTCAACACACTTAACTACACATACTCCACCCCACACATCATACACACCACTCCATGGCACCCCAAAGACACCCCCGCTTCTCAGACGAAGAACTCAGGGTCATGGTGGAGGAAATCGTTCGGGTAGAGCCCCAGCTCTTCGGCACACAGGTCCAATACACCAGCATTGCCCGGAGGACGGAGCTATGGCAGAGGATTGTCGACAGGGTCAACGCTGTGGGACAGCACCCCAGAAATCGGGAAGACATCAGGAAGCGATGGAACGACCTACGGGGGAAGGTGCGTTCCATTGTATCCAGGCACAACATCGCCGTGCAGAAGACTGGCGGAGGACCCCCACCTCAACCCCCACAATTTACAACATGGGAGGAGGAAGTCTTGAACATCCTGCATCCTGACGGCCTCGCAGGAGTCGGCGGAGGAATGGACACTGGTAAGTTGAAGCTTCAATACTGCTTCCCCCCCACCTGCATGCCAAATCATACCCCAACCCTCACCCCCATCCTCGAACCCCACCCTCACCCCCACCCCCATCCTCACCACCACCCTCACCCTCACCCCCACCACCATCCTCACCCCCACCCCCAGCACACCTATTCCCTGCCAATGTCTCACCATCACAACCCACACATCCCAAAACCTAGGCCTGCATGCGTCCACTAAGCATGGACACCCATCACCAAAGCATGCCCAATGCATATACACATCCCCCCCACAAGCCACCCTCACCAAAGCCCCCACACACGAATGCCAGCACTTGGGGACACGGGAACCCACAGATACACCCATATGCCACACATTGAAACTATAACCATACCTCTATACCCCTGCAGGACCCGACCGTCAACACACCGCCACGGAGGGCCCAGAATTCTCCACACCCCCCACCCAAGAGGCCGTCAGCGATGACAGCAGCTCTGTCGACCTGGACACTGATGACCAGCCCGGACCATCGGGGACCTCTGGACAGTCGGTTCCCCTCACACAGGCACAGGCCACTACAGACCCAAACCCCTCTGGGAACACCAGCACAGCTCCCACCCAGCGGGCCCATGCCTCTGTCTCCAGGGCGCGTCAATCTGCGGTGTGTCTACCACTACAGGGCACCCAGGATAACCCACCACCCCAACAACAACAGGGACCTGGGGGCAGTGGTAGTGGGCACACCGGCCAGGGGGCAGAGGCCCAGGGAAACAGGGCAACTCGGAGGGCAGCTGTGCGACAGGGGGGGGACGGGCCCAGGGAACCCACTCTCCACGAGGCCCTCACCACCATCATGGGAGCATACAACCGCTCCCAGGAGACGATGGCGACGGTACTGGCCCGGTTCCAGGAGATCCAGGTACTGCAGGAGGAACACTATCGGGGGTACAGGGAGGACATCAGAGCCCTCACCTCCACCCTGGTTACCATGGTAGGGCTGCTGCAGGACCTCATCAACACCAGGACGGACACTCAACAACAACAAAGGGCCCCTGCCACTAGCCTGGACCAAGAACAGCCAACCACCTCCGCCGGCGCTAGTGGACAGGAGGCCCCCGCACAACAGCAGCCCACCAGACCCCCACCTCCTGCAGGAGAAGAACCACCCCGCAAGAGGGCCCTGAGATCTTGCAAGAAGACAGAGTAGGATGTCAAGACCCCCGCCAGCAAAGGATACCACCTGATGTCATCCCACTGTCCCACATTGTCACCCTGTCCATCCTTGAACTGCCCATGCTCCATCTCTCCACAGGCCTCTGGACAATGCACCTGTGTGACTGTTACTCTGGACTCTGCCATGGACATTCCTTCACCATAGCCCCCACCCACTTGAAACCACCCATCCCATTTTGAGCACTGAAATAAACACCTATTTTGCACAAAACTATCTGGAGTCTGGCTGTGATTTCAAAATATTGTAATTGACATGACAGTGCAAATATGTCCTTGTACATAGTGAAGTCAACAAACAGCTGCCACAAAGCTGTAGTCCATGGGGAAACGAAGCACAGGACTCGTAGTGGGGACCCCAGATCTGAAATAGGGAGGGAAAAGCCACAACTCAGTCATCATACACTGGGGCAAATAGACAGGCTGCAGAGATGCAGGAGAGTAGTTCACATTTACTAAATTATGTTTGAATTGTTACCTGTGTCCTATTGGAAGTACTGTTCAATGATTCTGTCCCTGTTGTCTGTTTCAGCCCCGTCGTCTTCCTCCTCGTCACTCTCCACAGGTTCCACAGCTGCCACAACACCACCGTCTCGACCATCCTCCTGCAGGAAAGGCACCTGGCGGCGCAAAGCCAGGTTGTGAAGCATGCAGCAGGCCACGATGATGTGACACACCTTCTTAGGTGAGTACATTAGGGATCCACCTGTCATATGCAGGCACCGAAACCTGGCCTTTAGGAGGCCAAAGGTGCGTTCGATCACCCTCCTAGTACGCCCATGGGCCTCATTGTACCGTATCTCTGCCCTGGTCCGGGGATTCCTTACTGGGGTCAGTAGCCACGACAGGTTGGGGTACCCAGAGTCCCCCAATAGCCATACACGGTGTCTCTCTAGCTGTTCCATCACGTAAGGGATGCTGCTATTCCTCAGGATGTAGGCGTCATGCACTGACCCTGGGAATTTGGCATTTACATGCGAGATGTACTGGTCAGCCAAACACACCACCTGGATGTTCATGGAATGGTAACTTTTTCTGTTCCTGTACACCTGCTCCCTGTCTCTTGGGGGAACCAAAGCCACATGGGTCCCATCAATGGCACCAATGACGTTGGGAATATGTCCAAGGGCGTAGAAATCACCCTTCACTGTAGCCAATTCGCCCACCTCAGGGAAAATGATGTAGCTCCTCACGTATTTCATCAGGGCAGACAACACTCTGGATAACACCTTCGAAAACATGGGCTGAGACATCCCAGAAGCAATTCCCACTGTTGTCTGAAATGACCCACTTGCCAGGAAATGGAGTACTGACAGGACCTGCACCAGAGGGGGAATCCCTGTGGGTTGGCGGATGGGGGACATCAGGTCGGGCTCCAGCTGGGCACACAGTTCATGTATAGTGGCACGGTCAAGCCGGTAGGTCAGGATAATGTGGCGTTCTTCCATTGTCGACAGGTCCACCAGCGGTCGGTACACGCGAGGATTCATCCGTCTCCTCGCCAAACCCAGCGGACGGTGCCTAGGAAGGACAACATGGAGCACAGAGTCAAGCAACCCACAGGTACGTACTCACAGCTTGCACAGTAAACGATTCTCCATGCAGTGAATGGCGTGTCTGAGTGGCAATGCAAGGCCTAGGCCTGTGTGACGCAGTTGAAATTGAGCCATGTGGACCCTCGAAATGGCGGCTGCCTGACCTGTGAAGTGTGACAATGGGATGTGAGGTCAATGCGCTGGCGTGGCACACCGCGGCGGTCGGCGGTCGAAGACCGCGGCGCGAAGCCGCATTGGTTAACATTGAAGCCTATGGGTTTCAGGAGCCAATGGCGAAGGGCGCCGGCGGTGGCGGTACGCACCGCCGCGGTACGCACCGCCGCGGTACGCACCGCTGCGGACGTGACCGCCATTTCCTATCTACTTATCCACTTGCGACTTGAACTTTCACAGGAGAGGACCTATACTGCAAGTGTTGCTGTGACCTCGGTCTGGAAGGGACAATGGCTGCTGCGACTGGGGAAAGGGCCCCTGCCTTCACTGGAGAGGAGTTGGAGAAACTTGTGGATGGGGTCCTCCTCCAGTATGCGCTACTCTACGGTCCTCCAGACCAACAAGTGAGTTTAATTCAATATGGATTTGGGGCCACTGGCTGGCTTGGGGGCCTGGCGGGGGCCTGGCGGGGATGGGGGGCATGTTGGGCCTGGCGGGGGGCCTGGCGGGGATGGGGGGCATGTTGGGCCTGGCGGGGGGCCTGGCGGGGATGGGGGGCATGTTGGGCCTGGCGGGGGGCCTGGCGGGGGGCCTGGCGGGGATGGGGGGCATGTTGGGCCTGGCGGGGGGCCTGGCGGGGATGGGGGGCATGTTGGGCCTGGCGGGGGGCCTGGCGGGGGGCCTGGCGGGGATGGGGGGCGTTGGGCCACTGGCAACGAAAATGCAGACAAACTTGAACGTGGTATTTCTCCCTCCCTGTACGTGTCACATAGGTCCGCGCCCATGAGAAGATCGGGATTTGGCGTGCCATCGCCAAAGAAGTCCGGACCCTGGGGGTCCACCATCGACGGGGCACCCACTGCCGCAAGAGGTGGGAGGACATCCGCCGCGGGACCAAGAACACCGCCGAGTCTCTGCTGGGGATGGCCTCCCAACGTAGGCGGGGTGCCTGCCGTCAACTGACCCCCCTGATGTTCCGGATCCTGGCGGTGGCCTACCCTGATTTGGATGGGCGCGTGAGGGCAGCACAGCAGACACAAGGGGGTGAGTACAAGCATTATCTACTCTGTTGTCGCGCAGTGGAGGTGTCTGGGTGGGGGAGGAGGGCTGTGGGTCCCCCTAGGCCAGGGCGATATCTGTAGGCTGGGCACCCCCGTAAGCCCCTGTGTCCCCAGCCACCACCCTCAGTAGTGTGTCAGTACAGCCATCCCTGGGCCGTGTCATCCATGGGTGCAGTTGTCAACTCTAGGCGTGTAGGGCATGTTCCACGGAATGCGTAGCGGACCCCAAGTGCGCAACTTAGTGCAGGGGGCATCTGTGTCTGTCATGTTCGCTAACTGTACTGGTGATCCATGTACTCAAAATCTCTTTATTTCTCTCTCCCCCCCCCTTTTTGTTTGTCTTTCTGTGCTTGTGTGCATCAGCATCATCAGGCGGAGGAGAAGTGGCATCGGGGCAGGAGGGAGCTGCATCTCACATGGCCCAGGAGGGCCATGCCACAGAGTCTGACTGGACCAGTGAGACGGAGGGCGAGGGGAGCTCCACAACGGGGACGACTGGACCCTGCAGCGACACGGACACGTCCTCGGAAGGGAGCTCCCTTGCGGGGGTGGCACCATCCGTGCCCCCCGCCATTACAGGTACAGCCGCCACCCAGCGCACCATCTCCGCCCTCCCAGCAGCCCCTCAGCGTTCGCCCCGTGCCCGCTCTGCCAGGAAGCCGGGCATCTCCTTCGCCCCAGGCACCTCAGGCCCTGCCCCTGTTACCCCCGCTGCCCTCAGTGAGGAGGTCATTGACCTCCTCCGAACGCTCATTGTTGGGCAGACTACCCTTTTGAATGCCATCCAGGGGGTGGAGAGGGAGGTTCATCGCAGCAATGCGTACCTGGAGGGCATTCATTCGGGTCAGGCTGCCCATCAGCGATCGTTCCAGGCTCTGGCCTCAGCACTGACGGCAGCCATTGTCCCTGTCTCCTGCCTCCCTCTACTAACTCCCTCCTCCCAGTCTCCTGTTCCTCTGCCTGTCCCACCCACACCATCAGACCAGCCTGCACACACCTCAACACCCAAGAGCAGCTCATCCAAACATAAGCACCACAGATCACGCAGACATTCACACAAGCAACATTCCGATGCAGGCATGCCAACAGTCACTACCACCTCTGTGACCCCCACCTCCTCGTCTCCCTCCTCCCTCCCTGTGACGTCTACACTCACACCTTCATTCACCTCACCATCAGCCAGTGTTTCCATCACCAGCACACCCTCCACTCCAGTCCGCACACGTGCAGTCACCACCCCCACTGCCATTTACACGTCCCCTGTGTCCTCTCCCACTGTGTCTGTCACCCCCTCTTCCACACCACACAAACGCAGCCACCCACCCACCCAACAGCCATCCACCTCACGACAGCCTCCCGCTCCTGCACCTGCACCCAAAGACAGCAAACTTGTCTCGCCTACAACCACATCCTCTCCCTCCACTCCCATACCCACTGTACCTACCACTCTCCATTGTCCCAAGAAAATCTATCTCTCTACTGCTACCTTCTTTCCTGACCCTGAGCCCCCCCCTCCTTCTCGTCGGGGTAAAAAGAGCACCTCAGCCACCACCAGCCCTGCAGCCCCCTTGACAAGGGTGCAGGGGTATTGGAGCCCACCAGCCCGCAGGTCTGGATCTTCGCCCAGCAGCAAGGGGACAGCCAGCCCACCCCCTGGGAAGAGGAGCAGAAGGCGGAAGGGCCGCCGCCGGAGCCCGGATTCGATATCCCCCCAGGACACTAGCCAGCCACCGTCAACAGCCACAGCTCCAAAGGGAGGAAAGGGCCACAGACTCCCGACTAAGGAGGGCAAGGGCAGCAAGGTGGAGAAGTCAGGCAGCAGGCCTGCTGCCCATGGAGGACCCGTCACAGCTGCCCAGGAGGAGCCCGCAACCCCCATAGCCGCTGCCCCGGGATGAACCGGCACAGCTGCCCCGGGAGAGCCCACCACCCCCATAGCCGCTGCCCAGGGAGGACCCAGCCCAGCTGGCCAGGAGGGCCCCACCACCCACAGCCCAGGTGGGCATTGAAGGAGCACCATCCCCGCTGCCCAGGAGGGCACCACCAGGCAATGAGCAGTTGGCCATAGAATGTCCGCCGTCTCCAGCACCGCTCCGCTGGGGACCGCCGTCTCAAGAACCGCTGAACTGGGCCCTTCAAGGCAAGAACCGCTGAACTGGGCCCTTCAAGGCAAGAACCACTGAACTGGGCCCTTCAAGGCAAGAACCGCTGAACTGGGCCCTTCAAGGCAAGAACCGCTGAACTGGGCCCCGCCGTCTCCAGCACCGCTCCGCTGGGGACCGCCGTCTCAAGAACCGCTGAACTGGGCCCTTCAAGGCAAGAACCGCTGAACTGGGCCCCGCCGTCTCCAGCACCGCTCCGCTGGGGACCGCCGTCTCAAGAACCGCTGAACTGGGCCATTCAAGGCAAGAACCGCTGAACTGGGCCCTTCCAGGCAGGAACCGCTGGCCCTTTGGCAGACGTGGCAGGGCAGGATCTGTCTCGGGCAGGGCTGCAGGATGTCCTCTGGCCAACATGCCTCCTCCAGTGGCAGTGGAGTCTGTTATGGACTGTTTGGACTGTGGCTTTGCTCTCCCCAGGATGGCCCAGTGGGCAGGCCACCCACTGTATGGACTGTTTGGACTGTGGCTTTGCTCTCCCCAGGATGGCCCAGTGGGCAGGCCACCCACTGTATGGACTGTTTGGACTGTGGCTTTGCTCTCCCCAGGATGGCCCAGTGGGCAGGCCACCCACTGTATGGACTGTATGGACTGTGGCTTTGCTCTCCCCAGGATGGCCCAGTGGGCAGGCCACCCACTGTATGGACTGTTTGGACTGTGGCTTTGCTCTCCCCAGGATGGCCCAGTGGGCAGGCCACCCACTGTATGGACTGTATGGACTGTGGCTTTGCTCTCCCCAGGATGGCCCAGTGAGCAGGCCACCCACTGTATGGACTGTTTGGACTGTGGCTTTGCTCTCCCCAGGATGGCCCAGTGGGCAGGCCACCCACTGTATGGACTGTTTGGACTGTGGCTTTGCTCTGCCCAGGATGGCCCAGTGGGCAGGCCACCCACTGTATGGACTGTTTGGACTGTGGCTTTGCTCTCCCCAGGATGGGCCAGTGGTCATGGAGTCCCCTCGTGGATCTGGCGTCGTGTACTCAAGTGGCTGAGGTGCCCCCCCTTCCCTTCCCCCTGAGGTGCCTGTCCTTTTTTCTTTCTGATGCCCCTGCAGTGTTCTCTCCGTGGAGTTCTTGTCGTGGGACTGGGCCTTGCCCCTTTGCTCAGAACCCCTGTGGTCCACGGACAGTGGTTGGACTACATTTAGTAGCTGTATATATTTTGTACATAGTTTATTTATTTATTCGGATTACTGCTGTCCATTTTTCAATATATCTGCCCGTTTGAGATCTCTTCTTTTGGTCTTTGCATTATTTCGGAAGGGGGGGGTTTGTGGGTTGTGACAGTGATCTGTGGGAATGCATTGATGTGTGTGTTGTAGTGGGTGTGGGTGGGTGGGTGTGTGCCGGTAATCTGTTCCCTCCCCTGTGTCGTAGGTGCAGTACTCACCGATGTCTTCCGCGCCGCCGGGCGTGCTCCTGGTACAGGAGCAGGTATAGGAGTGCGGGGATGACCTGCAACTCGGGTTCCATACTGCCGGAATCTCGCGTGGTGTATGTGGAGGTGAGCGTTTTCCCGTTCGTAGTCTGTTTCCGGCGTGTTTTTATCGGCGGTGCTCCCGCCCCGGAAAAGGTGGCGGATTGGTGGGTCGTGATAGGGTGGGCGGTACATTGTCTGCCGCCTGGCTGTTGGCGGGGACCGCCGCGCTGTTTGTTTGTTCCGCCGTGGCGGGCGGAGTGTTAATGCGGCGGGCTGTGTTGGCGGTTCCCGCCAGGGTCAGAATTGCATATTTTGGACCGCCGGCCTGTAGGCGGGTTGGCCGCCGCTTTATCACCGACCGCCAGGGTCAGAATGAGGGCCTGTATCTAGTGCAAGGTGATTTATGTGCCTGTATGAGAGCAGTGTGAGTGGGGACATTGTATGAGTGCAGTGAGTGATGTGCTAGTACCAGTGTAAGGTTAGCATTTTACCTGATTGAGTAGAGGGTGAGCAGTGTGTTTACATGAGTGCAGCATGAGTGAGGATGTTATATGAGTATAGGGTGAGCGGTGTACCTGTATGACTGCAGGGTGAGCATTGTGCCTCTGAGTGCAGGGTGCCTGAATGAGTGCAGGGTGAGAGGTTTGCCTTTATAAGTGCTGGGTAAGCACTGTGCCTGTATGAGTGCACAGTGAGTGGGGTTGCTGTATGAGTGCAGGATGAGTGAAGATGTTGTATGAGTGATGGGCTGGAGGTGTGCATTTATGAGTGCAAGTTTGATAGTGTGTGTGTGTCTATGCGTGCAGGGTGAGTGGGGATGCTTTGTGAGTGCGGGGGAGCGGGGATGCTGTATGAGTGCAAGGTGGAGTGGTGTGCCTGTACGAGTGCAGGGTAGAGTGTGTGCCTGCATTAAAGCAGGGTGAGTGGTGTGCCTTTATGAGTGCAGGGTGAGTGAGGATGTATGAGTGCAGGGTGAATGGGATGCTTGTATGACTACGGAGAGAGTGGGGACTCGGTTTGAGTGCAGGGTGAATGGTGTGCCTGTATGAGAGGAAGTTTGATAATGTGTGTGTCTATGCGTGCAGGGTGCGTGGGGATGCTTTGTGAGTGCAGGGGGAGTGGGGATGCTGTATGAGTGCAAGGTGGAGTGGTGTGCCTGTATTAATGCAGGGTGAGTGGTGTACATTTATGAGTGCAGGATGAGTGTGGACGTAGTATGAGTGCAGGGTGAGTGGGATGCTTGTATGAATACAGAGAGAGTGGGGACACTGTTTGAGTGCAGGGTGAATGGTGTGCCTGTATGTGTGCACGCTGCATAGGGATGCTGTATAAGTGCAGGGTGAGTGGGGATGCTGTATAAGTGCAGGGTGAGCAATGCGCCTTTATGGGTGCAGGGTGAGTAATTAGAGTCCACTGGGTGACTGGGGATGCTGTATGAGTGCAGGGTGAAGGCTTTGCCTGTGTGAGTGCTGGGTGACCAGAACGTGTGTATGAGGGTAGGATGTGCAAAGCAAGGTGCTTTTGTAACTGCAGGGTGAGAGGAGTGACGTGCCTGTGAGTGCAGGGAGGCTGTTACGTCTTTGGGAGTCCATTTGTTTATTATTTTTTTTTCAACAAAAAATGGTAGGAAGCTTTCTTGAAGGATATACTGTAAATACATCATTGTCAACTGTTTTTTTCTGAAATAGCCGTGCAAGGGGAAAACCCCCGTCACCCCCCACCTATGTTTGATTTACGCTTGTTCACACTTTATATTCAAGTCACAGCTTTCTGCCACACCAGCCTCCACTGGTTCCAACTATATCCCAAATTACTGGCATACAGATGTATTCTGGTAGATCTTGCCAGGCTACTAATATGATACCAAAAAATGCAGCACATCACATTAGGATGAGTAATAACATCTGGGCGCCATCCGGGATAAGGTTCCCTTAAGGGAGCCCAGTGGAAAAATCAATTAATTAACATTGAAATTCATAACCATGGTCTACAGACAAAAAAACAGGCCCCAAAGACAAAGTAAAATATTTAGATTAAAAACAGTCAGAAAAAAATTTGATGAGTTCTTCAAGGTCACAGGCACACAATGATGCAGTGAAGAAAAGCAACGCCCACTCCTAAAGTTCGGACCTAAAAGGTTTTTAGTGGAATAGACACAGGCTGTACTCCGTGATGATTATCCAGACATGGCAGTAGACCCAGATAAACAAGAATTGTGAAAGAGAACAGCACTGAGTTTGCCTCATTGCTGCAAACTGGGACAGACATGGCATAGGACCCCGACGAACAATTGTGAAAGAGAAAAGCTCTGAGCTTGCCATTGTAAAATAACATATGTCGCAAGAGTGTGCAAACATGCAAAATGCCTGCCTCTCTGACTTTCACCAAAAGTCAGATAACATGTTTTGTGCAAACAGTAATGAACTTGATCAGTGTATGAACATGTGTTTGTCCTTCGTTATTGACCTGATGTACAAAGGAACAACTTGTAGCCTCCTGCCCAGAGCACAGCTGATCAAACACTTGACCTGATCTCTGTTAAATGCCGGATGGAAATTAAATACTCTCTCGCTCTCTCTCTCCTTTCCTTGATATCAGCCTCAAGCCTTTGCAGATTTAGGGGGTTATTACGACCTCGGCGGTCTTTTCCAAAGACCGCCGAGGTCGCGGGAGACAGGGGGCCTGATTCTAACTTTGGAGGACGGTGTTAAACCGTCCGAAAAGTGGCGGATATACCACCTACCGTATTACGAGTTCCATAGGATATAATGGACTCGTAATATGGTAGGTGGTATATCCGCCACTTTTGGGACGGTTTAACACCGTCCTCCAAAGTTAGAATCAGGCCCAGAATACTGCCATTGCCGGCGGTATTCCTGTCTCCCTATTATGACATTTCCGCTGGCCCAGCGGAAATGTCACATCAACATTGCAGCCGGCTCGTAATAGAGCCGGCGGCAATGCTGATGTGCAGCGGGTGCAGTAGCACCCGTCGCACACTTCACTGCCTGAAATTCGGGCAGTGAAATGCGCGACGGGGCTATGCCTGGGGGCCCCTGCACTGCCCATGCCAAGTGCATGGGCAGTGCAGGGGCCCCCAGGGGCACCCCCAGTCCCCTTACCGCCGGCCTTTCCATGGCAGTGTGTACCGCCATGGACAGGCCGGCGGTCGGGGACTCATAATCCCCAGGGCAGCGGTGCATGCACCGCTGCCCTGGGGATTATGACCGCCAGGCGGAATCCTGGCGGGAAAGTGGAGGGGCCGGCGGTATGGCCGTGGCAATTCCGCCACAGTCATAATTGCTGGCGGAACACCGCCAGCCTGTTGGCGGTGTTACCGCCAACAAACCGCCGGCCGCCAGGGTCGTAATGACCCCCTTAGTATCTTAGACTGGGCTATTGACACCACATTGAATTATATCAGGCATTAGTACTGGTACAGCAGAGATTTGCTGCAACCCCTGACGTCACAATTTTGATCTGACCATCCTATAGCATATAGGGGGTTATTCTAACTTTGGAGGAGGTGTTAATCCGTCCCAAAAGTGACGGAAAAGTGACGGATTTACCACCAGCCGTATTACGAGTCCATTATATCCTATGGAACTCGTAATACGGCTGGTGGTATATCCGTCACTTTACCGTCACTTTTGGGACGGATTAACACTCCTCCAAAGTTAGAATAACCCCCATAATGTGTGATATAAAGTGGTGCACTCAAATTCAATGATGAAGTGCATTTACTGTAGTAGTAGAAAAAAGAATATTCAGAGTTATTTAACCTTATGAATTGAAATGTAATCAGTGAAAGATAGTTCACAACCATTCTTAGGTTATCTGAATGTATTTGCATAAGAAACAGTTTGTGTGTTGTTTGCAGTAATGTTCGCTGTTTTAGGTTGAGGCATGGAGATCTCAAGCACATTAAAAAAAATATGTTTTATCAATTGTATTTCGTTTATACTAATTGTAATATGAAGTTCAAAATGAATAAGTGTAATCAACATTATATAAATGAAGAAGTTAACATACTAATGTGCATTAGTGAATAGTATTCTTAATGTGGACATGACTAGGCCTGAATTTCTTTAACATGAAAAATTGTTCTTCATTTTTCGCTAACATGTTATTTCATAGCTGGTGCATTCACATGAAATGGTTGTTTGGCAATAGATGTGCTATTGTTTTACTCAAAGAGAGTCTGGGAGAAAACCCTGGAAGCAAGAAAACAAAAACTCCAAGAGTAAAGATGACCATCCCTTCTTCCTACATCTTGCAAATGATGTCCAGAAGACCAAGATCAACCACGTTCTCAGAACTGCTGTCCTCAATTTCTTAATGCCACTAGGAGGTAGTGGTGAGTCAACAGCCTTCCACTTTCCCATCGCTTAAGAGATGTTAAAGATGGTAACAGTCAAGCAGCGAGCCTGGTTCAGCAGTCAAACAGGAGTAACAAAGTAGATCGCCAACTTACCACAGCAACATTATGATTTACTCCAAGAGAGATGGCCCAGCCTCAAGTCTCCTACAGCCGATGACAGGCAAAGAGGGGCCTGGTCTTGGCCCGGGAATGCACCTGGGCACATCCTGTGCAGCTGAGAACCAGGCTTCCCTATCAAGAGCCTCCAGGCGGGAAAGTGACAACAGCACAATACATTGCCCTTATCCCTGCTGGCAGTTGGAGTCCCCAGGCAGTAAGTGCGTCCCTGTTGGGCCTGCAAACCCAGCTATGCCCTAGTAAAAAACGTCTGAGTTGATCATTTGCATTGGCAGGGACCAATGATCCCACACAACCATTTGTGGTAGAAGGAGATGCTTCTCAAGTAACGGTGACGGTAACAGTGGGGTCTTGTCTTAACGCAAGCCTGGAACAGTCGATCTTCATCCAGTGGCTTACTTCTCCCACAAATTGAACCCAGCTGAAACTAACTACTCAGAAGCAGACGGAGAATTACTAGCAACAAAACGGGCCTTTGAAGAACGGAGACATTGGGGGTGATTCTGACCCCGGCGGTACAAGACCGCCGGGGCCAGGGTCGGCGGGAGCACCGCCGACAGGCCGGCGGTGCCCCGCAGGGCATTCTGACCGCGGCGGTTCGGCCGCGGTCAGAAGAGGCAAACCGGCGGTCTCCCGCCGGTTTACCGCTGCCCTTAGAATCCCCCATGGCGGCGCAGCTTGCTGCGCCGCCATGGGGGATTCTGACACCCCCTACCGCCATCCTGTTCCTGGCGGTTCGCCCGCCAGGAACAGGATGGCGGTAGGGGGTGCCGCGGGGCCCCTGGGGGCCCCTGCCGTGCCCATGCCAATGGCATGGGCACGGCAGGGGCCCCCGTAAGAGGGCCCGCAAAGTATTTCAGTGTCTGCTAAGCAGACACTGAAATACGCGACGGGTGCAACTGCACCCGTTGCACCCCTGCAACTCCGCCGGCTCAATTCTGAGCCGGCGTCCTCGTTGCAGGGGCATTTCCTCTGGGCCGGCGGGCGCTCTTTTGGAGAGCGCCCGCCGGCCCAGAGGAAATGTCTAAATGGCCGCCGCAGTCTTTTGACCGTGGTGCGGTCATTCAGCGGCGGTACCTTGGCGGACGGCCTCCGCCGTCCGCCAGGGTCATAATCAGGCCCATTATCTTTTAGGGGGTTTGCACACCTTGACCATTTTAACAGATCACAGGAACTTATAGTTCCTCAAGTCTGCACGTGCTTTGCCTACGTGGCAGTTGAGATATGTTGGACCTGGCCCTTTTTTCAGGGTCATCCCCAAACCTTTTGCTTCCTTCCTCCTATTTTGTCCAACCAGTTTTTGTTGGCTTTAGGACCCTGAGCACTTTACCACTGCTAACCAGTGCTAAAGTACATATCCTCTCTGTGTAAATTGTATGATTGATTAGCTTTTCCATGATTGGCATATGTGATCTACTAGCAAGTCCCTAGTTAAGTGCACTAGAGGTGCCCAGGGCCTGCAAATCAAATGCTACTAGTGGGTCTACACCACTGATTGTGCCACCCGTATGAGTAGCCCTATAAGCATGGCCTAGACCTGCCCCTGCAGTGTATGTGTGTGCAGTTTTAAACTGCCAATTCGATCTGGCAAGGGTACCCACTTTCCAGGCCCAAACCTTCCCTTTATATACATGTAAGGCACCTCTAAGGTAGACCCTAGGTAGCCCCATGGGCAGGGTGTAGTGTATGTTAAGGGTAGGACTTGTACTGATGTGGTTTACATGTCCAGACAGTGAAATACTGCCACATTTGTTTTTCACCTTTGCAATGCCTATCTCTCTCAAAGGTTAACATGGGGACTGCCTTTAAATATCTTTGAAGTACAGTTTCCCTTTGGGAGCAGATAGAGATGAGGAGTTTTGGGTCTCTGAACTCACAATTAAAAAATACATCTTTTGGTAAAGTTGGATTTTGAATTGTCAGTTTGTAAATGCCACTTCTAGAAAGTGTGCATTTTTGTGCTTAAACCATTCTGTGACTCTGCCTGCTTATGTATTTCCTGTCTGGGCCAGACTGGCAGTTGGGTTGTTTTTGAATCTCCACTAGACAGTGACACAAATGGAGCTGGGGTGTAGCCTGCATATCCTGATAGGCCATCTGAACTAGAGTGGAGGGAGAAGCTGACACTTACACCAGAATGGGCTGTGCCTGCCCTCATACCATGCAGTCTCCAATCCCCTGGCACGAGCCTGGAGCCAGGCCTGGGCAAGGCAGGATCTTGTGAACAACAGAGACTTCCCTTTGAAGTTTGCCTACTTCAAACGCAGAAAATGGTGTGAGAAATGAACCCAAAATCCCAGAGATTTAGAGTACTTCTGGATTCAAGAGGAACCTCTACCAAGTAGAAGAGCTGAATAGCTGGAGGAGGAGTGCTGTCCCTTTGCCTGTGACTGTGCTTTGCTGGGTTGGCCTGAAGTTGCTGCTTCTGCCTGAAAGAGGACAAAGACTGGACTTTGTGGTATATTCCTGCTTGTGAAGTGTCTCCAAGGATTTGGATCTAGCTTGCCTCCTGTTTTGAAGTCTCAGGGCCATCAAAGACTTCCTCTGCCAGCACCTGGACTCACTGCTGAGACTCCTACCCTGGCAAGTAGTGCCCTATCCAGTCCCTGGGCCCTTGAAAGGTGAAGCTGGTAGAACCAAGGTGAAAATCCATCCACAGGGTCCGTGCAGGGAACATTTTGACACACCACCTGCAACCCGGCTGTAAAAATTACGAACCACCTGCATCGCAGATGAAAAATCTATGTATCACCTGTATCACGACTGGGAAATTGATGCATCACCTGCATCGCGCCTGGAGAAATGACACAACACCCACTTGCAGCTGCTCAAAATGATTCAAACACCACACAGTAAGGATTCTCGTCCTCGTGCTGCCGGATTTCGCATGCAATATCGCTGGGCATCAACATCAATGGGAACCTGCCCAAATCTGAGGTGCCCGTCCAGAAATTGACGCATCGCTCTGTTGCAGGAGAGAAAAATGATGCATCACCTACCCGACTGGAGAAGATGTGACGCATGGCCTCACTTGCGCGTAAGGAATTGATGCATCTCTGACTTTTTCATTAGTGCAGCTTTATTTTTGACGCAAACCTGGTACTTTGTGTAACATCAATGCATCCATTGTTTTCTATGGAGTAAGACTCCTTTTAATTTAAAAATTCATAACTTTCATGTGTATGTTGGATTTTTGTCGTTTTGGTCTTGTTTGATTTAGATAAATATTGGCTATTATTCTAAACTGGTATGATGTCCATTTTGTAAAGTTTTCACTGTATTACTGTATGGTTTGGTACAAATACTTTACACATTGTCTCTGAGAGACGCCTGACTGCTTGAGACAGCTACCAAGGGGGGTAGGCAGGGGTTATCTTAGGTGTGTATCTCCCTTACACTGACTAAAGTGAGGGTCCCTGCATCGACAGAGTGCAAACTGACTGCCAACCATAGACCCCATTTCTAACAAGATGGTCTAAATTTTTTAACCTCTTCTGTGCCTTGGACGAGATGATCTCGTCCAAGGCTACAGTTCCCCTGTGCCTTGGACGAGATCATCTCGTCCATGGCACAGGGGAACTTGGGGCCCCCCCATGCACCCCCCCCCAAGTCGGGGAAGACCTTCCCCTTCCACCCCCGATGCAAAAGCATTTCTCTTTCAATCACTTGGGAGGCCCGGAGGGGCTTCAAAGGGAAGGAAAAGTATTTCCTTCCCTTTGAAGTCTCTCCGAGGGTTTTAAAAGCCGGATTGCTTGCAATCCGGCTTTTAAAACCCCACTAGACACCAGGGATTTTTTTTTTTTTTACTAATCTTCACATAAGGGAGCGACCCCTTGGGCAAGGGTCGCTCCCATGGGGGGCATTTTTTCAGGAAGGCCTTTTCTGCCCCCCCTGGGGGCAGAAACCTCTAGGCACCAGGGACCATTATTTTTTTTATTTTTTTTATGTTTCATTTTTTTTTTTTAGGTGGGGAGCGACCCCTTAGGCAAGGGTCGCTCCCCTTGGGGGAAAATTATATTTAGGCCATTTCTGCCCCCCTTGGGGGCAGATTGGCCTATTTTGATGAGGCCAATCTGCCCCCAAGGGGGGCAGAAACCACTAGACACCAGGGAGCTTTTTCTTTGCGTGAATTTCACGCAAGGGGAGCGACCCCTTAGGCAAGGGTCGCTCCCTGGGTGGGGGCAAATTTATTTTAGGCCATTTCTGCCCCCCCTGGGGGCAGATGCCCCCAGGGGGGGGCAGAAACCTCTAGGCGCCAGGGCAATTTTTTTTTTCTGTTTTTTTTTTTTGTTTGTTTCTTTTTTTGGGATGGGGGAGCGACCCATCAGGCAAGAGTCACTCCCCTGGGAGACAAATTGTATTTAGGCCATTTCTGCCCCCCTTGGGGGCAGATTGGCTGATTTTAGGTCAATCTGCCCCCAAGGGGGCAGAAACCACTAGGTACCGGGGATTTGTTTTTTGGCGCCAATGTCACACAGGGGGAGCGACCCCGTAGGCAAGGGTCGCTCCCGGGGGGGGGTGGGGTTTGGGGGGGGAGAAATTTATTTTAGGCCATTTCTGCCCCCGGGGGGGGGGCAGAAACCTCTAGGCGCCAGGGGATTTTTTTTTTTTTTTTTTTTTTTCTTTGTTTGTTTTTTTAGGGATGGGGAGCGACCCATCAGGCAAGAGTCGCTCCCCTGGGGGACAAATTGTATTTAGGCCATTTCTGCCCCCCTTGGGGGCAGATTGGCTGATTTTATGTCAATCTGCCCCCAAGGGGGCAGAAACCACTAGGCACCGGGGATTTGTTTTTTGACGCCAATGTCACGCAGGGGGAGCGACCGCGTAGGCAAGGGTTGCTCCCGGGGGGGTGGGGGTTGGGGGGGAGACATTTATTTTAGGCCATTTCTGCCCCCCCCCTGGGGGCAGATCGGCCTATTATTAGGCCGATCTGCCCCCGGGGGGGGCAGAAACCTCTAGGCGCCAGGGCAAAAAAAAAATTGTGTTTTTTTTTTTGTTTGTTTGTTTTTTTAGAGATGGGGAGCAACCCATCAGGCAAGGGTCGCTCCCCAGTGGGGGCAAATTGTATTTAGACCATTTCTGCCCCCCTGGGGCCAGATTGGCAGAGTTTAGGTCAATCTGCCCCCAAGGGGGCAGAAACCACTAGGCACCGGGGATCTGTTTTTTGGCGCCAATGTCACGCAGGGGGAGCGACCCCGTAGGCAAGGGTCGCTCCCGGCGGGGGAGGGTGGGCGTTGGGGGGGCAAATTTATTTTAGGGCATTTCTGCCCCCCCCTGGGGCCGGCTGAGCTACAGGCCAAACACCACAGGTAGGCACCTTGCAAAAAACACCTCTGTTTTCTGTGAGAAAATATGTTGTGTCCACGTTGTGTTTTGGGCCATTTCCTTTTGTGGGCGCTAGGCCTACCCACAGAAGTGAGGTACCATTTTTATCGAGAGACTTAGGGGAACGCTGGGTGGAAGGAAATTTGTGGCTCCTCTCAGATTCCAGAACTTTCTGTCACCGAAATGAGAGGAAAAAGTGTTTTTTGGGCCAAATGTTGATGTTTGCAAATGATTCTGGGTAACATGACCTGGTCAGAGCCCCGCAAGTCACCCCATCTTGGATTCCCCTGGGTTTCTAGTTTTCAAAAATGCACTGGTTTGCTAGGTTTCCTCAGGTGCCGGCTGAGCTACAGGCCAAAATCCACAGGTAGGCACTGCTTTTTATAAAAAATTGTGATGTGTCCACGTTGTGTTTTGGGCCCTTTCCTTTCGTGGGCGCTTTGCCTACCCACACAAGTGAGGTATCATTTTTATCGGGAGACTTTGGGGAACGCTGGGTGGAAGGAAATTTGTGGCTCCTCTCAGATTCCAGAACTTTCTGCCACAGAAATGTGAGGAACATGTGTTTTTTTAGCCAAATTTTGAGGTTTGCAAAGGATTCTGGGTAACAGAACCTGGTCCGAGCCCCGCAAGTCACCCCATCTTGGATTCCCCTAGGTCTCTAGTTTTCAGAAATGCACAGGTTTGGTAGGTTTCCCTAGGTGCCGGCTGAGCTAGAGGCCAAAATCTACAGGTAGGCACTTCGCAAAAAACACCTCTGTTTTCTTCCAAAAATTTGGATTTGTCCACGTTGCGCTTTGGGGCGTTTCCTGTCGCGGGCGCTAGGCCTACCCACACAAGTGAGGTATCATTTTTATCTGGAGACTTGGGGGAACGCTGGGTGGAAGGAAATTTGTGGCTCCTCTCAGATTCCAGAACTTTCTGCCACAAAAATGTGAGGAACATGTGTTTTTTTAGCCAAATTTTGAGGTTTGCAAACGATTCTGGGTAACAGAACCTGGTCCGAGCCCCGCAAGTCACCCCATCTTGGATTCCCCTAGGTCTCTAGTTTTCAGAAATGCACAGGTTTGGTAGGTTTCCCTAGGTGCCGGCTGAGCTAGAGGCCAAAATCTACAGGTAGGCACTTCGCAAAAAACACCTCTGTTTTCTTCAAAAAATTTGGATGAGTCCACGTTGCGCTTTGGGGCGTTTCCTGTCACGGGCGCTAGGCCTACCCACACAAGTGAGGTATCATTTTTATCGGGAGACTTGGGGGAACGCTGGGTGGAAGGAAATTTGTGGCTCCTCTCAGATTCCAGAACTTTCTGCCACAGAAATGTGAGGAACATGTGTTTTTTTAGCCAAATTTTGAGGTTTGCAAAGGATTCTGGGTAACAGAACCTGGTCCGAGCCCCGCAAGTCACCCCATCTTGGATTCCCCTAGGTCTCTAGTTTTCAGAAATGCACAGGTTTGGTAGGTTTCCCTAGGTGGCGGCTGAGCTACAGGCCAAAATCTACAGGTAGTCACTTCGCAAAAAACACCTCTGTTTTCTTCAAAAAATTTGGATGTGTCCATGTTGCGGTTTGGGGCGTTTCCTGTCGCGGGCGCTTTGCCTACCCACACAAGTGAGGTATCATTTTTATCGGGAGACTTTGGGGAACGCTGGGTGGAAGGAAATTCGTGGCTCCTCTCAGATTCCAGAACTTTCTGCCACAGAAATGTGAGGAACATGTGTTTTTTTAGCCAAATTTTGAGGTTTGCAAAGGATTCTGGGTAACAGAACCTGGTCCGAGCCCCGCAAGTCACCCCTCCTTGGATTCCCCTAGGTCTCTAGTTTTCAGAAATGCACAGGTTTGGTAGGTTTCCCTAGGTGCCGGCTGAGCTAGAGGCCAAAATCTACAGGTAGGCACTTCACAAAAAACACCTCTGTTTTCTTCCAAAAATTCGGATGTGTCCACGTTGCGCTTTGGGGCGTTTCCTGTCGCGGACGCTAGGCCTACCCACACAAGTGAGGTATCTTTTTTATCGGGAGACTTGGGGGAACATAGATTAGCAAAACAAGTGTTATTGCCCCTTGTCTTTCTCTAAATTTTTTCCTTCCAAATATAGGAGAGTGTGTAAAAAAGACATCTATTTGAGAAATGCCCTGTAATTCACATGCTAGTTTGGTCACCCCAGAATTCAGATATGTGCAAATAACCACTGCTCCTCAACACCTTATCTTGTGCCCTTTTTGGAAATACAAAGGTTTTCTTGATAGCTATTTTTTACTCTTTATATTTCAGCAAATGAATTGCTGTATACCCGGTATAGAATGAAAACGCACGTCAGGGTCTAGCTCATTTATTGGCTCTGGGTTCCTTGGGTTCTTGATGAACCTACAAGCCCTATATATGCCCTCAACCAGAGGAGTCCAGCAGACGTAACGGTATATTGCTTTCGATAATCTGACATTGCAGGGAAAAGTTACAGAGTAAAACGTAGAGAAACATTTATGTTTTTTTCACCTCAATTTCAATATTTTTATTTTTCAGTTGTTATTTTCTGTAGGAAGCCCTTGTAGGATCTACACAAATGACCCCTTGCTGAATTCAGAATATTGTCTACTTTTTAGAAATGTTTAGGGTTCAGGGATCCAGCATTGGTTTCATGCCCATTTCTGTCACTGACTGGAAGGAGGCTGAAAGAACAAAAAATTGCAAAAATGGGGTATGTCCCAGTAAAATGCCAAAATTGTGTTGAAAAATTGGGTTTTCTGATTCAAGTCTGCCTGTTCCTCAAAGCTGGGAAGCTGCTGAGTTTAGCACCGCAAACCCTTTGTTGATGCCATTTTCAGGGGAAAAACCACAAGCCTTCTTCTGCAGCCACTTTTTCCAATTTTTTTGAAAAAAATAAATTTTCACTGTATTTTGGCCAATTTCTTGGCCTCCTTCAAGGAAACCCACAAAGTCTGGGTACCTCTAGAATCCCTAGGATGTTGGAAAAAAAGGACGCAAATTTGGCTTGGTTAGCTTTTGTGGACAAAAAGTTATGAGGGCCTAAGCGCGAACTGCCCCAAATAGGCAAAAAAAGGCCTGGCACAGGAGGGGGAAAAGGCCTGGCAGCGAAGGGGTTAATGACTATGACTTCCTTTTCTAGTTCCAAACAGTTCATAGGAATGGAAAAGCTGACGCACTTTCTAGACTAGCTTACACCATTACAGAACAAGTGAAAGTGCCACCCTTTATTATTTCATCAGACAAGATAGTTGGGTCACTAACCTTGATTCAGACTTCTTGCAAGAAGTGCAACAAGAGCAAAAAAGTAGGGTAGTCAAAGAAACTCTGCAACACCACACTACTGATATTACTAGACATGGGGCATTAAAGTATATAGCACAAAAGGTATACCTACCCACAAAAACACTACACGACAAAGCTTGTGAGTGGTGCCATGTTAGTAAACTTCCTGGTCTTCCAGGGGAGAAACAGACTCTAGAAATCCTTCAATTACACTTTTGGTGGCCATCCATATTCAAAAATGCAAAGACATTTGTAGCAAATTGTGTGACCTCTGCCCAATGGAAGAGTTCTCATCAAGCCCCCGCTGGTCTTTTGCAAACCTTACGTACACCACCTGTGGCACATAGATCTTTAGACTTCGAAGTAGAATTACCAAAATCTCAAGCTGGGGTCACCACCAATCTACTTGTGGTAGATCATTTGAACAAGATGGCACACTTTATTCCTCTAAAAGCCTTACCTTTGCTATAATAGTAGCCCATGTATTCCTACATTCAATAGTCTGTTTACATGATCTTCCTTCAGCAGTTGTGTCCAAATGAAGAACACAATTTGGGTCCAAATTTTGGAAATGTCTTAGTCAGGAATTGGATATGGATGTCCACCTGTCATCAAGTCATCATCCACAATCAGATCTGACAAACCAAAAGTGTTAACCAGTGTATGGAACAATATTTATGTTTTTATCTCCTAAACTCAGAAGTGGATTGGGCTAAGTGCTTGTGGGCAGCCGAATTTGCATATAACAATGTAATCCCTGTATCCACTGACTATTCACCTCTTTACTGCACTTATGGACATCACCCTTGTATGCTGGAATTGAGTGCAGTACCTCAATTAACCACTCCTGCGTTACAAAATGTTTTACAACAATTGAGTGACATTAAAAAACAGTGCAAGACAATCTAAAATTAGCAAACATACAAAATATATGCAGACAAAAAAAGACGTCAGGGACCAAAGTAGGAAGAAGGACAAAAGGTTTGCTTATCAACTAAACACTCAAATTTGATAGGTGCACGAAACTTCCATCGAAGGTTTGTGGGTCCTTTTACTATCATCAAAAGGATTAGCGAGGTGGCAGTGAAACTAGAACTTTCCACTACTCTACCAATTCATCCTGTGTTCCACATCTCCTTACTAAAACGGGTAGCAGACTCTTTGCATTGTCCAAAAATACCTCTTCCAATCCTAGTGGATAAAAAACCAGAGTATGTCAGGGCCATAATATACTGTAAACGAATACGTAACAAACGTTATTATTTATTGGACTGAAAAGGTTACGGACCGGAAGATCATTCATGGGAACCGGCAGTACATGTACATGCTCCCCGATTAGTTTGTCAGTTTCACCATCAATACCCTAACAAACCAAAACCAATTTGGAGTGTCTTGGGAGGGGTGTACTGTCTGTCGGGCCTGCAAACCCAGATATGCCCCAGTAAAAAAACTTCGGAGTTGATCATTTGCCTTTGCAGGGACCAATGCTTGTTTACAGAGCCCAATGCTTGTTTGCAAAGACCAATGCTTGTTGGAACTAATGCTTGGTAGAGACCAATGCTTGTTTGGAACACATGTTGCACAAGCCTCCAGCATCCCCATGATCCAGATTGGGTGTGGTGCCCTATGACTCAGACTGGGTGTGGATGAATGCAGCAAGAATTTAAACCACACCTGGCCTGAGTGAATTGCTTGGTCACGGCTGCAGAGAAGGAATCTCTGCTCCTCCGCTTTTGATCTTCACGTTCTGTTCTGTCCCGCATCATGGAGGCACTTCTGGAAGAAGAAGAGGCAGAGGGAATTAACCCTTATAAAGGCGGTAATGCGCTGCACCCGACTTAAGCACATTTATTACTAAAACTTGATACATGCTGACTTGAAACTTGATAAGCCAATGTTCCAGGATGAGATGCGCCTAAAAGGGCACATCATTGGGTTTTAAGGTCATTGGGATGTTCGCTGCTTGTCATACTATAACACCTATTGTAGTTGCTTGTATTATACCACAGAAAGGAGTTTCTATTGAACAATTATTATGAAAATGATATACTTTGAAAACGGTTATTATCGCTGAATTCAAAGTGGCATTTGTATTAATTCAAATTGTTGCTGGTGATGCAGAACATTCTGCGTTTGGCGCCTAAACGAAGTTGAATCGTATGTTTGCCATGCACAAAATTACGCTGTGATGTAACAGTGATAAGCCGGTTGTTCATGAAGTTGAATGCTATTGACTAACCCTATGTTTTCATAGTAATACAACATGAAGTGTAATGCTTGATATTAACCCTATTTTTTAATCTGTCAACCATAAAGCAAGATGTAATAGCTCAGGTGAAAGTGGCATTTAGAGAATGGCGGGCAGGGACCCATCACCTGGCAAATTTTGAGAAACTGGGTAGCAGTGCATTACGATATAATTAAAACAGTGCTGGGGTTTGAATTTTATTTTACATTTATTTTTAATTCAAACAGTAGATTTTATACGACTCGGTTTTGTTTTAATACCTTACATTTAATAGTGGCCTTTCCCATGGAAGTTGCCCTTGTCATAATACCTCTAAACAAAGCACCATGCACTTTATTCTCTTTTGTAACTTATATTCCAACCCTCCAATGCTTTTCAATCCTAATTTTCCACATGTGATCATTTGGTCTCATAGAGAGCCATTTATGTTTCTGCAAAACGTGTGCAATTTGGATCTTTGAGTGCATTGGTCAACTTTGCACACTGTGCGCTAAGAACAAGAAATAGATATGGGTCTGTATAACAAAATGTAACAAGTTTGGTAGCAGTGGTATATAAAGTTTCAACGGGTGAAAGACACTATGCTACCCATATAGTGTGCAGTAAATGCGGGAAACCTCATATGACAAAATCACATCAATTGAACCCAGAGTACCATTAGAACTCAAATAGGTCTATACACAATACAGAACCTTTTATTGTTGATTATTAAGCATTGTTTCTCAACATGAAATGCATAGTCCAAACATAGAAATCACCCGACACGTGTTTCGTCTTTCAGGCAACTTTTTCAAGCCTGAGATTGTGATTTGGTGTGAATGAGGAAATGAGAATCAAAGTGTTTGTTCCCTTGACAAAGTAAAGATCATCCAAAAATATCCAATTTAAGAAAGACTCATTGTCAGTTAATGGGTTGAAAAAGGCAGTGGCTAAACAAGCAGTTCAGCATGTATATGTGTGCATATATACATATATATCAATCATGGATTTGTAAAACATGGCTAATCATCCATAGGGTCTCAAGGCGCTGAATGTAGGCATGCTGCTCATTCAAAGAGCCAGGTCTTGGGGTCCTTCCTGAAATGCTTCAGTGATGCAGTCTGCCTGAGCTTGAGGGGTAGTGTGTTCCATGTCCGGGCTGCTAGGTAGAAGAAGGATCTTCCTCCTGCTGTACTTTTCTGGATCTTGGGGATGGCTGCAAGGGTGAGCTGGGAGAAACTGAGACATCTGTTGGGTACGTAGACGGTGGGGCGGTGGTTGAGGTATGCCAGTTCTATTTTAAGCAGTATCTTGAAGGTGTGGATCAGGAGTTTGTATGTGATGCGCTTGCTGACTGGGAGCCAGTACAAGTCTCTGAGGTGGGAGGAGATTCAACTGTGTCAGGGGATGTTCAGGATGAGTTTGGCTGCTGCATTCTGGACTCTTTACAGTCTTGATCGAAGTTTCTTGGTGATGCCGGCATAGAGTGAGTTGCCGTTGTCCAGTGTGCTGGTGATGAGTGCATGGGTGTCTGTCCTCCTCATGTGGGGGTGAATCCATGTGAAAATCTTCCACAAGAGACAGAGAGTGTGGAAGCTTGATGAGGAGTCGGTGTTAACTTGGCGGGTCATCGATAGAGAGGAGTCAAGGATGATGCCCAGGTTGCACGCATGACTAGTGGGGGTGGGGGCGTTCCCCAGAGCGGTGGGCCACCAGGAGTCGTTCCAGGGAGAATGGTGGACAATGGTGCAAGGGTGAGTGTGGTACTAGCAGGCACCAGTGCTACCTGGAATCTGTAATCTGTTGTCCCAAAACCATACCAACTGCTATCAGCTTCAAACAGAGTGCAACAGTAGTATGCTGCCTGAGTAGTGTTGTGAGTAAAATTTCCAACAGAGGTACATTTACAGTGGCTAAATTTGAAAAAGGCTAAAAACTTGACTCAGTTGTCAGGCAGACTATCAATTTGCCACAGACCTCCTACAAATCAATATTTACCTACAAAGCATGCAGGTCAACCGCCACATCATGTTCTCATCTTAAGTTACTCCATACTAGCAACTCAGAAATATGAAATGATGACGAAGTAGTGGAAGTATAAAAAAAGCTTTATTTATGAAATCTAGATAACCTACCTGCACCTATCTAGTCTAAACTAACTAACCTTAACACTACCTTGCACCATCCTAACTTATCCTAAGCTACCTACACCTACCTAGCCTATCCTACCTAACCTTAACTTTAGCCTACGCTACCTTAACTAATCCTAAACTATCTCACCTACTATACACAAATGACAAGTTAAACAACTACCTTCCAGCTCCCTCAATACACATACATCAGTGCAATACAGAAAATAAACACCTAAACATACTTTCACATTTATATCTAAACAATTATATATTTTTTGGATTTTTTTAAAAATATATATATTTTTTAAAACACACTAAACATCAACGCCCACCCACTTAAAAATCTACCAATCCAAAAACACTCCTAAAAACTACTACCTAATTTAACATGTAAAAAACACTAACCTACATTGTGCCTAAATAACTATAACTATTGTTCAATATGTAAAATATTGGCGAAAGGGAAATGTTCACTAGAGAGTCAAATTTGCGCACTGATGTGCTCCATGGCCTCCTGCAGCGTGATGGCCTGGAAACTTGCCAGCTCACCCTCAATGTCTCAATCAATCAATCATAGCATTTGGAAAGCGCTGTACTATCACCCCTAAGGGTATCTGGGCACTGAGGGTGCTCTATCTCGATCAAAAAGCCACGTCTTGAGTCTCCTTCTGAAGTACACTGGGAAGGGAGCTGTTCGGAGGTGGAGAGGCAGGCTGTTCCAGGACTTAGTTGCTGTGTAGGAGAAGAAGCGGCCTCCGTTGCGGCTCCGATAGATGCGGGAAGTGTGTGCGAGGTTTAGCGAGGCAGAGCTTAGTTGTCTTGCTGGAACTTAGAAGCTCTGTCGATGGTTGGTGTAGGATGGCCCTAAGTTGTGGAGAGTCTTGTAAGCGAGTGTGAGGATTTTGAATTTGCACCTCTTCCAGACGGGGAGTCAGTGGAGGCTCCTGAGGTGTGGAGTAATGCTTGAGTGCTGGGAGGTTGAGGATGAGTCTGACTGTGGTGTTCTGTAGAGTCTGGAGTATTTTAAGTAGCTGGAAAGACACTCCAGCTTAGAGAGTGTTGCCATAGTCGAGGTGCTGGTGACCAGGGCGTGTGTGACTGTCTTTCTGGTGTCAGTAGGGATCCATTCGAAGATTTGGAAGCATACGGAGGATGTTGATCAAGGAGGAGGCAACTGAGTTTACTTGTCGAGTCATGGACAGTTGGCAACTGAGAATGATGTTGAGGTTTTGTGTGTGACCTGATGGAGAGGGCGTTGGTCTGAGTCCTGCTGGCCACCAGCTGTGGTCCCATATGGAGGTGTTCTTCCCGAAGATCAGGACTTCCGTTTTGTCAGTGTTTAATTTGAGGCAGCTGTTTTTCATCCATGTTGCTGCATTGGTCATGGCATTGCGGAAATTTGCTTTGGCGGTGTGGGGATCTTCAGTGAGTGAGAGAATTAGTTGAGTGTCGTTGGTGTAGGAGATTATATTGAGTCAGTAGAAGCTAATGATGTCTATTAGGGGGGTCATGTAGATGTTAAACAGGGTTGGGCTGAAGGAAGATCCTTGGGGTACACCGCAGGTGATGTTCATGGGTGTAGAAGTGAAGGGAGGAAGGCGGATGCTCTGCGTGTGGCCTGACAGGAAAGAGGCGGCCCACCTAAGGGCGTTTTGTTGAATGCCTATGTTATGGAGTCTGTTGAGGAGAGTGTGGTGGGAGACTGTATAAAACACAGCAGAGAGGTTCAGAAGGATTAGGGCTCCTCAGTCGAGGAAGATCCTGATGTAATTTGTGGCAGTGATCAGTGCAGTCTCAAAGCTGTGGTTAGGCCAGAATCCTGATTGGGAGATGCAGAGAAGGTGGTTTTTTTCGAGGTAGTCGGTGAGCTGTTGGTTGATGGCTTTCTTGAGCACTTTGGCCGGAAAGGAGAGCAGGGTGATCAGTCTCTATTTTTTTAAGTTTCTGGGCTCAGCGGAGGGTTTCTTTAGGAGTAGTCCTGCGTGCTTCCATTCATCTGGGAAGGTTGCAGTGGAGATGGGGGTGTTAAGAATGTGGGTTATTTCCATGCAAATAATATTGGCTGTGAGGTTGAATAGCCTGTGGCAGCAGAGGTCGGTGGGTGCCCCGAAGTAGATGGATGACATGATGGCTCCGGTGGTCTGTGTGGTAACCGGGACTAGGAGGTTATCATGTGGTTGGGGTTCGCTGCTTGGGAGATGCTGTCTAGGCTGGAGGTTGAGGGTTGGAGGTCGAAATTGTTGTATATGGTCGTGATCTTGCTGTGGAAGTAATTTGAGAAGATGTCCCCGAGTTCCTGGGATGAGTGGATGGGGGTCTCAGTGGCTGTTGGGTTAGAGAATTCCTTGATGATTCTGAGGAGTTCTTTCATGTGGATGGCTGTGGTGATGATGCAGGCAGTGATTGCTGCTCTTTTTGCTGCCTTGATGTGGTGGTGGTAGTTGTTGAGGTCTTCCTTGTAGGTGGCTCTGTCTGAGGAGTACTTAGTCACGCTCAATTGTTTCTCGAGCTGGTGGCAGTCGTCTTTGGAGTTTCTGATCTCCAGCGTGTATCATCTCACTGGCTATTTGTCCATGAGACAGGTTGCTTCATAAATCTACTTATCTTGTAAAAACATCTACTTGCCCCTGTTGTGCCATTTAATGCAGATGCAGATTATGGCAGCAATCGCATTATATAAGAGCTCTAGTGATAGCCTCTCTGATTATGCCAAGACTAAAACTATAGTAAGGCTTGAATACTAGTAATTTCCTTATTTTGCCATCTTTCTGCAGATGGTGGACAGGGAAGAAATGCATTCTGATAGTTGGAGACCTCAAGCCCCGACACGAAAAACTAAAAGGAACAGATCGCAAGGTGGCAAAAACATGCTCTGCTATAGCAGGTAGCAAGCACGGCCACAGCTCTGGGGACTGATGTTACTGCTGCCCGTGTACAGATAGAGGCTCATGAAGCCCAACTAATTGATATCCAGTGGAAGCTGGAAGAGAATGAAAATCTACAACAACAAAATAAACTACTGGTTCTAGGGGTCGGAGCAAGAAAAGAGGGAAATTAAGTGAGACTGCTCCTGATTGATCTGTTCCAGCTGGCTTTTCCTGCGCTAGAGGGATAGAACTAGAATCAGGAGATCCAAAGAGTGTACAGATTGCCATTAATGATGAAGCAGACGAATCAAGATGGGCCAAACCCAGGGCAATTCTGGTATACATTGAGAATTTTGTCCTGATGCAAGCAATTTTTGAGAAACGACGGCCGGACTCTAAATGCATTGTTACATGATTGCTCTTTTTTGGTAAGACCCGAGTTTTGCCATGTGACAGTTGAGAGATAATGGCAAGTTAGATTATTGATCAGGCCCTTTCAGGACAAGGAAACTCAGGCATTTTAATGACTCTAGCAAAGCTAAAGGTTGTTTGGAACAACAATACACAGGTGTTTACATCCGATATTAAAGCCAAGGAGATCCTGAAAGTTAAATATGTTTATATGACACACTTGTCTAGCCATGACTATGTAGTTTTCTTTTTTTCTTTTTTCTTTCTTTCTTTTTTTCTTTTACTCCTTCTTCTTTAAATAGGTCATGCTGCAGAAATGACAGATTATAGGTAAATGATTTGAAGGTAGCAATAGGCTTTGGAAGCTGGATGGAGACAATGTGAACATCTCCAACAGACCTATCAGTGGTCTGTATGCTTCAAATGGGTAGGTAGGTCAAAGGCGAGGGGTGTTGGTGGGTCGGGGTGGTCAAAGATGGTGTGGGGGCATTACAAAAAAAACTAAAAGCGAGCAAAGGCAAGGGTAGTCATGTGGGTGTTCGGAGGAGCCTATACATTGGGCCTGATATAGATCTTGGCGGTAATGGTCCCGCCGTCGGTTTTACGTCTGAAAACCCGTCTGCCGCCCTGGTGGTCCACCCACCAGATTGAGATGTTGGTGGGACCATAGGCAAAGGACTCCCTAAGTCCTGCTGTCTCCGCCAGGAAACTCCACCTGTTTCGACAGCAACATTGGAAATAGTGGCTGCCGGCAGGACTCCAGCCTCCTTTACTGCTGATTTGGATGTGGTTTACCGCCAAGCCAACTGTGGCGGTCTGACCTCCACCCCGGAGTTGGCAGATTGGAGGGGAAATGAGATGAAAACAAACCTTATCTCCCGGATCCACTTCTGGTTTTGACTGGACATGACTCGACAAGACCTGCCATCGCTGCCGCCACTGGACCACGGAGAAAACAAGACCCCCTCTTCGCCAGACTCGAAGGTAGACATTGCCAGTGTATGTTGTGTGGTCACTGCCCATGTGCTTGAGACTAGTGCAACCATATAGATGTCACAGTAATTTTTTTAAATTACTGTGACATGCATATTTCGGGAACATGACTGTGTCACACATAGATGGGGACACACTGGCACATGACACATATTACACACATACACAAGTGTCATTTTGGTGTCAGTATTCATTGCCACATGAATGCTGCCACATGAATGCTAGAACCACAGTGTAGTTACATTCACATTTGTCAACTATGTCCATGTGTGCACATTGCAAGTGGACCTGCACCTGTGATGTTGTGCTTCTCATTGTGTATGTGAGTCATGACGTGTATGTTTGTGCAATTCTATTGTCTGGTTGTGGTGGAGGGAGCTGGAGTGGGTTATGTGGCTGTGTCTGTACGTGTGCCACTTGCATATGGGTCAGTTGTGGGTTGTTGTGCATGTTTGCTTGTGTGTTGTGTTGCTGTGTGTAACATTCAGGTGAGTGTTGTTGTTGTGTGGCAAACTTTGTAGTGATGTGTGTAGTTGTGCCTTTGTGTGAGTGTGTTTGTGTAGATGAGTGTGTAGTTGTGTTGGTTATTGTGGTTGAGTCGTGCATGGGTGCTTTGTCAATGGTATATCGCGATGTGTGTTTTTGCCATTTTCGTGTAGTATAGTGTTGGAATGGCAGTGGATAATGGTGTGTACATGGTGGGTTGAGTCGTGCAGGTGGAAACATCTGGCTAAGGTACAGTGTGTGTGTGACTTATCTCTAATCCATAGCCACTGCCATTGTACGATGTTCATTGGGTCGAGCGACGGCCTCCCTCCCTCAGAAATCCACCAGAAGTACACCACCTGCAGAACTGTAACATCTAAATATGGTCAACGGGAGACTGCCAGCCTGACAGTGTTGAGTAGGTTCTCCTTACCCTAATGAGGCTACCAGATTTGGGCAGCAGAATTGCATAGATTGTTGGCATAAGTACAATTCCACACCATGTGACGCCTGTCAGCCTAATCCGGGTTTCCTGTCTAACTAGCAGCACCTCATCTCTGCCCAAGAGCAAAGATGATTGTGGCAATCGGGCGCATGACAAGAATGACTCCTCAGGGGAATCGTGGTCAATTAGATCTTGTCCCTTTCTCTCAGTCACATTAGTCTCACACAGGCAAAGACAAGCAGAGGCAGAATATGGTTCAATAAGGATTTATTGAAGTAACTGCATCTTAGATAAAATGGCATGTATTGCAATAAGTAGGATGATAAGACACAATAGGAGCAAGATTGTGACAAGGAGAGTGAAACGTAAAAACAGTCACACCATACTGCGTTAGGAATTATATATATCTTCCCTACCTAACCTATGTTAGAGCACAGCATAATAAACCTAATCTACCCTTCAGATTTCCCCCCTGGGAGGACATCATCCCCCAGACCTGAGCAAGGAAGCCTGTAGTCTAGAGAGACACCGTCCCCATATAGACCAGGGATTCAGTAGTCTATGCAAGTAGCTGGAGAGAAGGCAATCACCAACCAGCATGCAGTCATGGTCATCTGGCTGGAATCTCCCTCTAACGTACATGGGACGAAGGAGTATTTTTATAATAAAACAGTTGACATTTTAAGAAATGGTCCCCACGTAAGAGTGTGTTTGTTTCTGTGAATGCTGGAGACACAGCGTACCACTTTTGCTGGCAATCCTATCTGACTGCAACCTTGAGGAAAGCACAAAGTGAAATAAATGTCCTGCTAGGAACGTAATGCTTTCCTAGGCAAAAGAACAACTAGATAGAGAAAATAAAATAATACCGAAAATGTGGCTAATGCTAGAAAAATAAAGCAATGCTGTATAAAATGTAATTGGGCTAAAGTGCACAACGGCAGGTCTAGGTTTGCTAAAATAATGGGGGTCATTCTGACCCTGGCGGTCAGTGTTAAAGCGGCGGCCAACCCGCCAACAGGCTGGCGGTCCAAAAAATGGAATTCTGACCCTGGCGGGAACCGCCAACACAGGCTGCCGCTTTAACACTCCGACCGCCACGGCGGCACAAACAAACAGCACGGCGGTCACCGCCAACAGCCAGGCGGCAGACAATGTACCGCCCACCCTATCACGACTCACCAATCCGCCACCTTTTCCGGGGCGGGAGCCCCGCCGATTAAAACACGGCGGAAACAGACATTTCCAATGGAAAACGCTCACCTCGACACACTCCACGCGGAATCGGAACAGCATGGAACCGGAACTCCACATCCTCCCAGCCATTGCCTTCCTGCTGTTCTTCCAGGATCACGAAGGACGCCGCAGACGACAACGGTGAGTACTGCACCTACGACACAGGGGAGGGGGGAGGAGGAAAGGTTACGGGCACACACATACGCCACACACCCACCCCCACCCTCAACCCCACCGAAATACCTACACACCAATGCAGATTAAAAAGTCAGAGTGACACCCCCAAACCCCCAAAACAAAAATGCAAAGACAAAAGGCAATGATTGTAAAAATAGAACTATATTATAGCAATAATGAAGTATAGCGAACTTAGCAATATATACAGAATTATTACACATCTAGAACTATATATATACAAGTAGCAAAAGTCCGGCACAGTTTTGCAAAGTTCAAATGTCCGTGGGCCAATGTGCAGCAACACATGGGCAAAGCCCACACACGAGATCGAGTCCATTGGAGAGAACACTGCTGGGGCATCACAATAATAAAATACTGGCACCTCATGGGGAAGGGAAGGGGGGGCACCTCAGCCACATGAGTCCACGACGCCAGATCCACGAAGGGCCTCCATGCCCACTGTGCCATCCTGGGGAGTGCAAAGCCACAGTCTCTCAAGTCTCTACAGTGGGTGGATTGCCCACTGTGCCATCCTTGGGAGTGCAAAGCCACAGTCTCTCAAGTCTCTACAGTGGGTGGATTGCCCACTGTGCCATCCTGGGGAGTGCAAAGCCACAGTCTCTCAAGTCTCTACAGTGGGTGGATTGCCCACTGTGCCATCCTGGGGAGTGCAAAGCCACAGTCCATCAGGTGGATTACAGAGTCCACTGGTCATGGAGGAGGCATGGTGGGCAGAGTGCCTCGTGAAGCCCTGCCCGACACAGAACCGGGCCTGCCAATGGGCCAGCGGTGCTTGAGATGAGGGTCCAGCGGAGCGGTGCTTGACAGGAGGGCCCAGCGGAGCGGTGCTTGAGATGAGGGCCCAGCGGAGCGGTGCTTGACAGGAGGGCCCAGCGGAGGGGTGCTTGACAGGAGGGCCCAGTGGAGCGGTGCTTGACAGGAGGGCCCAGCGGAGCGGTGCTTGACAGGAGGGCCCAGCGGAGCGGTGCTTGACAGGAGGGCCCTGTTCAGCGGTGCCTGTCTTGGCGGGGCCCTGTCCAGCTGTGCTTCTCACGGCGGGCCCTGTCCAGCGGTGCTTCTCATGGCGGGGCCCTGTCCAGCGGTGCCTGTCTTGGCGGGGCCCTGTTCAGCGCTGCTTCTCACGGCGGGCCCTGTTCAGCGGTGCCTGTCTTGGCGGGGCCCTGTTCAGCTGTGCTTCTCACGGCGGGCCCTGTCCAGCGGTGCTTCTCACGGCGGAGCCTGTTCAGCGGTGCTTCTCACGGCGAGCCCTGTTCAGCGGTGCTTCTCACGGCGGGCCCTGTTCAGCGGTGCCTGTCTTGGAGGGGCCCTGTCCAGCGGTGCTTCTCACAGCGGGCCCTGTCCAGCGGTGCTTCTCGCGGCGGGCCCTGTCCAGCGGTGCTTCTCACGGCGGGCCCTGTTCAGCGGTGCTTCTCACGGCGGTCCCTGTTCAGCGGTGCCTGTCTTGGCGGGGCCCTGTCCAGCGGTGCTTCTCACGGCGGGCCCTGTCCAGCGGTGCTTCTCACGGCGGGGCCTGTTCAGCGGTGCCTGTCTTGTGTTTCGAGTGAACCACACCTGGCCAATACTTCCCGCTCAGTCAGCATCGGACCTTTCCGTTGTGGGGCCCTCCTGTGATGGAGTCCTGGGGCCCTGGGTCTCTGGGGCTGGTGGGGCCCTCATGGCCAGGTCGGCTGCTCCCTGCCTTCGGCGCTTAGCAGACTCTCCGTGGCCCTTGGCTCCCTTACCCGATGTGGCAGGTGACGGTGCAAGGCTACCCTCCTTGGGGGCAGGCGTATCAGGCCTCTCGTGCCTGCCCTTCAGTTTTTTGCTCCTCTTCCCAGGGGGGGGCTGGCTGTGCCTTTGCTGCTGGCCGATGTCCCTGCCCAAGGAAAGGGCGGACTCCAAAAACCAGGCACAACGTTCTTGGGAGTTGCTGGGCTGGTGGTGGCTGAGGTGTTTTTGGAACTCTTTCGAGATGGAGTGGGTGGGTCAGGTGAGGAAAAGAGGTTCACTTTAGAGAGGAATAGTTTTTTAGGAGCAATGGGAAGGGTAGCTGGAGTGGGTATGGGAGTGGAGGAAGAGGATGTGGTTGTAGGAGAGTCAATTCTGGTGTCTTTGGGTGCAGGTGCTTGGGCTGGAGGCTGACGTGAGGTGGATGGCTGTTGGTTGGGTGCCTGCCTGCGTTTGTGTGGTTTGGAAGCGGGGGTGACAGACACACTGGGAGAGGACACAGGGGACGTGTACATGTCAGTGGGGGTGGTGACTGCACGTGTGCGGACTGGTCTGGAGGGTGTGCTGGTGATGGGTGTACTGGCTGATGGTGGTGTGCATGCAGGTGTAAGTGTAGACGTCACAGGGAGGGAGGAGGGAGACAAGGAGGTGGGGGACACAGAGGAGGTAGTGGCTGTTGGCATGTCTGCATCTGTATGTTGCTTGTGTGAATGCTTGTGTGTTCTGTGGTGCTTATGTCTGGATGAGCTTCCCTTGGGTGTTGAGGTGTGTGCAGGCTGGTCTGTAGGTGTGGATGGGATAGGCAGAGGAACAGGGGAGTGGGACTGGGTGGAGGGAGTTAGAAGAGGGAGGCTGGAGACAGGGACAATCGCTGCCGTCAGTGCTGAGGCCAGAGCGTTGAACGATCGCTGCTGGGCAGCCTGACCCGAATGAAGGCCCTCCAGGTATGCATTGCTTTGATGCACCTCCCTCTCCACACCCTGGATGGCATTCAAAAGGGTAGACTGCCCAACAATGATGGTCCTCAGGAGGTCAATGACCTCCTCACTGAGGGCAGCAGGGGTGACTGTGGCAGGGCCTGAGGTGCCTGGGGCGAAGGAGATGGCCGCCTTCCTGGCCGTGCGGGCACGGGCCGAAGGCCGAGGGGCTGCTGGGAGGGCAGAGCTGGTGCGCTGGGTGGCGGCTGTACCTGTAGTTTCGGTGGGCACGGATGTTGCCACCACCGCAAGGGAGCTCCCATCCGAGGACGTGTCGGTGTCACTAACGTCTGCACGGGTCCCCGTGGTGGAGCCCCCCTCGCCCTCCGTCTCACTGGTCATGTCGGAGTCCGTTGCATGGCCCTCTGGGGCCATGTGAGATGCAGCTCCCTCTTGCGCCGATGCCACTTCTCCTCCGCCTGATGATGCTAATGCACACATTCACAGAAAAACAAAGAAAATTGGGGGGGGGGTGGAGAAATAAAGACAAGTTGAGTGCATGCATTGGGGACACCGTTGGCGGAGAGGACAGACACAGAAGCCCCCTGCACTATGCTGCGCACTTTGGGGTACACTACTCATTCACTGGGACATGCCCTACAAGCCTATGGGCGACAACTGCCCACACAGAATACACAGGTCCATGAATAGCGTTACTAGGCACCCTACAGAGATGGGGGGCGGGGGCACAGGACCATACCTCACGGAGGGGCCTAGCCTACAGAAATCACCCTGGCCTAGGGATACCCACAGCCCTCCTCCCCCACCCAGGCACCTCCACTGCGCGCAAATATAGCTGAATGTGCTGGTACTCACCCCCTTGTGTCTGCTGTGATGTCCTCAAGCGCCCATCTAAATCGGGGTAGGCCACCGCCAGGATCCGGGACATCAGGGGGGTCAAGGTACGACTGGCACCCCTCCTAGGTTGGGAGGCCATCCCCAGCAGAGCCTCCCCTCCATCGTACATCCACCCCACTCATCACAGGCATTGCCCACTATGCATTGGCCCCCGTGTACTCACCTGTTGGTCTGGAGGACCGTAGAGTAGCGCATACTGGGGGAGGACCCCTTTCCCCAGTCGCAGCAGCCATTGTCACTTCCAGACCGAGGTCACAGCAGCACTTGCAGTATAGGTCCTCTCCTGTGGATGCTCAGGTCTCGTGTGATTAAGCAGAGAGAAAATGGCGGTCACGCCCGCGGCGGTGCGTACCGCGACCGCCGGTGCACATCGTCGTTGGCTCCTGAAACCCATAGGGTTCAATGTTAACCAATGCTGCTTTGCGCCGCGGTCTCCGACCGCCTACCGCCACGGCGTGCCACGCCAGCGCAATGACCTCACTTCACATTGTCACACTTCACAGGTCAGGCAGCCGCCATTTCAAGGGCCCACATGGCTTAATTCCTACTGCGTCACACATGGCTAGGCCTTACATCGACACTCATACAAGCCATTCAATCCAGAGAGATTCGTGTACTGTGCAGGCTGTGGGAACTTACCTGTGGGTTGATTGACTCTGTGCTCCATGTTGTCCTTCCTAGGGACCGTCCGCTGGGACTTGCGAGGAGACGGAGGAATGTTCCCGTGTACAGACCGCTGGTGGACCTGTCGACAATGGAAGAACGACATGTCATACTCACCTACAGACTCAACAGTGCCACTATACAGGAACTGTGTGCCCAGCTGGAGCCAGACCTGATGTCACCCATCCGCCAACCCACAGGGATTCCGCCTCTAGTGCAGGTGCTGTCAGTACTCCATTTTTTGGCTAGTGGATCATTTCAAACTACAGTGGCCATTTCATCTGGGATGTCTCAGCCTATGTTTTCAAAGGTATTGTCCAGAGTGTTGTCTGCCCTGATGAAATACATGCGGAGCTACATCATATTCCCTGAGGTGGGTGACTTGCCTAAAGTGAAGGGTGATTTCTATGCCCTTGGACACATTCCCAATATCATTGGTGCCATTGATGGTACCCATGTGGCTTTGGTCCCCCCAAAAGACAATGAGCAGGTGTACAGGAACTGAAAAAGTTATCATTCGATGAATGTCCAGGTGGTCTGTTTGGCTGACCAGTACATCTCCAATTTAAATTCCAAGTTCCCAGGGTCAGTACATGACGCGTACGTCATGCGAAATAGCAGCATCCCTTATGTGATGGAACAGCTACAGAGACAGCGTGTGTGGCTAATTGGTGACTCTGGTTACCCCAACCTGCCTTGGCTATTGACCCCAGCGAGGAATCCCAGGACAAGGGCAGAGGAACGGTACAATGAGGCCCATGGGCATACTAGGAGGGTGATCGAGCGGACCTTCGGCCTCCTGAAGACTAGGTTTAGGTGCCTGCATATGACAGGTGGATCCCTAATGTACTCACCAAAGATGGTGTGTCATATCATCGTGGCCTGCTGCATGCTTCACAACCTGGCTTTGCGACGCCAGGTGCCTTTCCTGCTGGAGGATGGTCCAGATGGTGGTGTTGTGGCCGCTGTGGAGCTTGCGGAGAGTGAACAGGAGGAAGACGAAGAGGACGACACAGACAACAGGGACAGAGTGATACTGCAGTATTTCCAGTAACACACGGGTAAGAATCTACTCCTGCATTTTATTATATCTGGAACAGTACTGGCTCTCTACTGTCTGACCTTTCACCCCAATGTATGGTAACTTAGTTGTGAATTTGCCTTCCTATTTCAGTGATCTGGTCCCCACGGAGTGCCCTCTGGTTTATTTCCCCATGGACTACCGCTGTGTGACACTGGTATGTTGTCATCACAATGTAATTGGACATTTCTGGTTGGTTATATTGAATACATTTGGTTTAAAAAAAAAAATAGCAGACTCCAGATGGTTTTTGTGCAATAATTGTCTTTATTGAAGTGCAACAATTGGTGTATAGTTCAAAAAGGGTGATGGGTGATGGTGGAGGCATGTCCATGGCAGAGTCCAGACTCTCGTTCGCACAGGTGCATTGTCCATATGCCTGTGGAAGGTGGAGCAGGGGCAGTTCAAGGTTGGACAGGGTGAACAAGTGGGACAGTGGGATGACATCCGGGGGGATCCGTGCATGGCGGGGGGCTTGACATCCTACTCTGTCTTCTTCCTAGATCTCAGGCCTTTCTTGCGGGGTGGTTCTTGTTCTGCAGGGGGTGGGGTCCGGGTGGCCCGTTGCTGTTGTGTCGGGGCCTCCTGACCACTAGCGCCGGCGGAGGTGGTGGGCTGTTCTTCCTCCATGCTAGTGGCAGGGCCCCTTTGGGGGGCCACATGGTCCCGCAATGTGGTGACAATCTGGTTGAGTGCCACCACGATTGTACCCATTGCAGAACTGATGCTGCGCAGTTCATCCCGGAACCCCATGTACTGGCCCTCCTGCATGGCCTGGATCTCCTGGAACCTGGCCAGGACCGTCGCCATCGTCTCTTGGGAGTGGTGGTACGCTCCCATGATGGTGGTGAGGGCCTCTTGGACAGTGGGTTCCCTAGGCCTGTCCTCCCTCTGTCGCACAGCAGCCCTCCCAGTTCCCCTTTGTTCCTGGGCCTCTGTCCCCTGGCCGGTGTGCCCACTACCACTGCCCCCAGGTCCCTGTTGTTGTTGGGGTGGTGGGTTGCCCTGGGTGCACTGTAGTGGTAGACACACCGCTGCTTGACCTGTCCTGGAGACAGAGGCATGGGCCCGCTGGGTGGGTGCTGTGCTGGGGTTTCCAGAAGGGGGTAGGTCTGCTGTGGCCTGTGGCTGCCTGAGGGGAACCGACTGTCTAGAGGTCCCCGATGGTCCGGGCTGGTCATCAGGTTCTAGGTCGACAGAGCTGCTTTCATCACTGGGGGCCTGTTCTGGGGGTGGGATGGACATGTCTGGACCCTCCGGGCCGGTGTGTTGGCGTTCGGGCCCTGCAGGGGTAAAAGAGTATGGTTATTGCTTCTGTGTGTGCCATGGCGTGCGATTTGTGGGTGCCCTTGTCCCCCAGTGCTGGCATTCCCTTGTGGGAGGAGTTGTGAGGGTGGTTTGGGGGGGGGGGGGGGATGGGTATGTGCAGTGGTCATGCTTAGGTGATGGGTGTCCATGGTTTGTGTTGGCATTCAGGGGTTGGTGTTGGTTTGGGTGGGTTGTGCTGGTGAGACATTAGCAGGGAGGATATGTGCTGGGGGGTTGGGGGTGAGGGTGGGGGTGTGGGTTGGCATGCTGGTGGTTGGGGGGGGTGAAGTAGTTGAGATTAGACTTACCAGAGTCCATTCCTCCGCCTACTCCAGCGAGGCCCTCAGGATGCAGGATGTTCAAGACCTCTTGCTCCCATGCTGTGAATTCGGGTGGAGTGGGTGGGGGTCCGCCGCCAGTCTTCTGCACAGCGATGTTGTGTCTTGACACCATCGTCCGCACCTTCCCCCGTAGGTCGTTCCAGCGCTTTCGGATGTCTTCCCGATTTATGGGATGCTGTCCCACAGCGTTGACCCTGTCGACGATCCTTTGCCATAGCTCCACCTTCCTGGCTATTGTGGTGTGCTGCACCTGTGTGCCGAAGAGCTGGGGCTCTACCCTAATTATTTCCTCCACCATGACCCTGAGTTCTTGGTCCGAGAACCTGGGGTGTCTTTGGGGTGCCATGGGGTGGTGTGGATGAGGTGTGGGGTGGTGTTTGTGGTGATGAGTGTAGTGGTGTGTGGTGTTTTGTGCGTAGATGTAGTGTGGGGGATGATGTTGGGTTCCTGTGTGTGTTGTGGTTTGCGTTCCCTGTGCTCTCTCTCTGTGTATTGCGCCTTGTCTCTGAATTTCGATTTGTGGGGGTTTGTGGGTGATGTGGGTGTGTGTTTTATATTGTATTGATTGTGTGGGAGTGGTGTTTGTATGTATATCAGGTGTGTGTATTTGTAATTGTCCAATGTGGCAGTGTTTTGTAGATGTGTGTGTATTTTGACCGCGGTGGTGTGTACCGCCAATGGGATACTGCGGTTGAAAGACCGCCGTGTGGATTCGTGGGTCGTAATGGCATGGGCGTATTTCTGTTGGCGTGACGGTGGAGGTTTGGTCATCTCCAGTTTATCGCTGACCGCTGATGTGGCGGCCTTCAGTGGAGGTCGGGTTTTTGGCGGTTTGCCAGTTGTGGGTCAGAATGACCATGGCGGGTTACCGCGGCCGCGGCGGTGTTATGGCGGTCTTCTGACCGGCGGTAACTGCCTTTTACCGCCAGGGTCAGAATGACCCCCAATGTGTCTAAAGTATGGCTAAAGTAGCTATACATAAACAGCTAGCAGGAGCACTCCATCGTGGCGGTCTTCGGCACAGCCGCAATACAACTAAGTGCGGCGGGCAGAACACCATCTACTTGATGGAGTTTTTGGGGTCCACAATTTATTGGCGACAGTGGTCTAAATCAGGCCCATTGTTGTTTAGAATTTAGGAATAGAGAAGTGCATCATGAGGAAGTCAAGGACAGTGTGGGGAGGTTATTATTTGTTGTGTGAGTGTCTGTGGTCTAAATAACATATCTAAAAGGCAAAACGTGGCTGAGGTACTCAGAACCCTGAAGCCAAATATTTTCTGTGAACAGGAAATGTATATTCCTTGGGGGAAAAAGGTGTTTGTTGCAGGTTAGGAGGTATTCTCTTCTTGCTTGTCCATCCCAGAGCACCTCTACTAGGGGAGTGGTGACATTGGCTAAAAGAAGTATCAGCCTGGGGAACCGCAATCTTTGGGATAAATTCGGCATATGGGTGATTGTCGAATGCCAGGTCACGGGGCCAGGTTTACCATCTGCTCCATCTGTGGATTTAATTTATATGAAGCAGTCATTTTGGAGGAGCTGGTGGTGGAGCTGGCCACTTGGTCTACCTTACTGATTGTGTGTGGTGATTTCAATGTGCACCTGGATGTCGGTGGTAAACAGGATATAAATTATCTTGGGAGGAAACCACAGGTTTATAGAGCAATGCAGCATCTTATGAATAGCCACGGGCTGGTGGACACATGGGATAGAATTAAGGCTCCCGACCTTGGGGTATTCTTATTTTTTGTGTTTTTTTGTGATAATAATCCCCTACTCTTAGAGCTATCGGATATGGGGATAGCTAGGTGCCAGGGCAAGTCAACATTTGACATGAATGTACTCCTCAATATCAAATATGTAGACCACGTGGAAAAGTGGATAAATGACTTTTTGGAAGTCAACAGAAATAGTGCATTAGGAGGGGCTGTCTAGGATTCATTAAAAGTGGGGGGAAATGGGGAAGACTATTAGCTTTTTCTCTTGCAGTTTGAAACAGCAGGATAAGGAGGTTAGGGGCTACATGACGAACTGGCTGAATTGGAAGAACAACACATGGTGATGATCACAGCAGGTCATGGCAGCTTAGAAATGCAACAACGAATAACAGTGGTAAAGACTATGATTAATAGTTATCATACAAGAATTTTGGTTGAAAAGTTTCAGATATAAAGACCAGAGTCATAGTGTTCGAGGAGGACTACAGAGAATTATATCAGGAGTGTTGGACCTGGCTTTTTTGACAGGGTCATCCCCAAACCTTTTGCCTCCTTCCACCTATTTGTTCTGACCTGTTGTTGTTGGCTTTTGAACTCTGGGCACTTTACCACTGCTAACCAGTGCTAAAGTGCATATGCTCTCTGTATAAATTGTACTGTTGATTGGTTTATCCATGATTGGCTATTTGATTTACTTGTAAGACCCTAGTGGAGTGCACTATATGTGCCTAGGGCCTGTAGATTAAATGCTACTAGTGGGCCTGTAGCACTGGTTGTGCCACCCACTTCAGTAGCCCCTTAACCTTGTCTCAGGCCTGCCATTTCAAGGCCTGTGTGTGCAGGTTCACTGCCACTTCGACTTGGCATTTAAAAGTACTTGCCAAGCCTAAAACTCCCCTTTTTCTACATATAAGTCACCCCTAATGTGTGTCCTATGTAACCCCCAGAGCAGGGTGCAGTGTGGGTAAAAGGCAGGACATGTACCTGTGTAGTTTACATGTCCTGGTGGTGTAAAACCTCTAAATTCGTTTTTACACTACTGTGAGGCCTGCTCCCTTCATAGGCTAACATTGGGGCTGCCCTCATACATTCCTGAAGTGGCAGCTGCTGACCTGAAAGGAGCAGTAAGGTCATATTTAGTGTGAGAAGGTAGCCTCTTTCTAGCCTTGTTACCCCCACTTTTGGCCTGTTTGTGAGTGTATGTCAGGGTGTTTATCACTGTTTTCACTGTCTCACTGGGATCCTGATAGCCAGGCCTCAGTGCTCATAGTGAAAACACTATGGTTTCAGTATGTTTGTTATGTGTCACTGGGATCCTGCTGGTCAGGACCCCAGTGCTCATAGGTTTGTGGCCTATATGTATGTGTCACTGGGACCCTGTCACACAGGGCCCCAGTGCTCATAGGTGTGCATGTATATGTTCCCTGTGTGGTGCCTAACTGTCTCACTGAGGCTCTGCTAACCAGAACCTCAGTGGTTATGCTCTCTCATTACTTTCAAATTGTCACTAACAGGCTAGTGACCAATTTTACCAATTTACATTGGCTTACTGGAACACCCTTATAATCCCCTAGTATATGGTACTGAGGTACCCAGGGTATTGGGGTTCCAGGAGATCCCTATGGGCTGCAGCATTTCTTTTGCCACCCATAGGGAGCTCTGACAATTCTTACACAGGCCTGCCACTGCAGCCTGAGTGAAATAACGTCCACGTTATTTCACAGCCATTTTACACTGCACTTAAGTAACTTATAAGTCACCTATATGTCTAACCTTTACCTGGTAAAGGTTAGGTGCAAAGTTACTTAGTGTGAGGGCACCCTGGCACTAGCCAAGGTGCCCCCACATTGTTCAGAGCCAATTCCCTGAACTTTGTGAGTGCGGGGACACCATTACACGCGTGCACTACATATAGGTCACTACCTATATGTAGCTTCACAATGGTAACTCCGAATATGGCCATGTAACAGGTCTATGATCATGGAATTGCCCCCTCTATGCCATCCTGGCATAGTTGGCACAATCCCATGATCCCAGTGGTCTGTAGCACAGACCCTGGTACTGCCAAACTGCCCTTCCTGGGGTTTCACTGCAGCTGCTGCTGCTGCCAACCCCTCAGACAGGCAGCTGCCCTCCTGGGGTCCAGCCAGGCCTGGCCCAGGATGGCAGAACAAAGAACTTCCTCTGAGAGAGGGTGTGACACCCTCTCCCTTTGGAAAATGGTGTGAAGGCAGGGGAGGAGTAGCCTCCCCCAGCCTCTGGAAATGCTTTGTTGGGCACAGAGGTGCCCAATTCTGCATAAGCCAGTCTACACCGGTTCAGGGACCCCTTAGCCCCTGCTCTGGCGCGAAACTGGACAAAGGAAAGGGGAGTGACCACTCCCCTGACCTGCACCTCCCCTGGGAGGTGTCCAGAGCTCCTCCAGTGTGCTCCAGACCTCTGCCATCTTGGAAACAGAGGTGCTGCTGGCACACTGGACTGCTCTGAGTGGCCAGTGCCACCAGGTGACGTCAGAGACTCCTTGTGATAGGCTCCTTCAGGTCTTGCTAGCCTATCCTCTCTCCTAGGTAGCCAAACCCTCTTTTCTGGCTATTTAGGGTCTCTGTCTCTGGGGAAACTTTAGATAACGAATGCATGAGCTCAGCCGAGTTCCTCTGCATCTCTCTCTTCACCTTCTGATAAGGAAACGACCGCTGACCACGCTGGAAGCCTGCAAACCTGCAACATAGTAGCAAAGACGACTACTGCAACTCTGTAACGCTGATCCTGCCGCCTTCTCAACTGTTTTCCTGCTAGTGCATGCTGTGGGGGTAGCCTGCCTCCTCTCTGCACCAGAAGCTCCGAAGAAATCTCCCGTGGGTCGACGGAATCTTCCCCCTGCAACCGCAGGCACCAAAAAGCTGCATTACCGGTCCCTTGGGTCTCCTCTCAGCACGACGAGCGAGGTCCCTCGAATCCAGCGACTCTGTCCAAGTGACCCCCACAGTCCAGTGACTCTTCAGCCCAAGTTTGGTGGAAGTAAGTCCTTGCCTCACCTCGCTGGGCTGCATTGCTGGGAACCGCGACTTTGCAGCTACTCCGGCCCCTGTACACTTCCGGCGGAAATCCTTCGTGCACAGCCAAGCCTGGGTCCACGGCACTCTAACCTGCATTGCACGACTTTCTAAGTTGGTCTCCGGCGACGTGGGACTCCTTTGTGCAACTTCGGCGAGCACCGTTTCACGCATCCTCGTAGTGTCTGTTTCTGGCACTTCTCCGGGTGCTACCTGCTTCAGTGAGGGCTCGTTGTTCTGCACGACGTCCCCTCTCTCTTCAGGTCCAATTTGCGACCTCCTGGTCCCTCCTGGGCCCCAGCAGCGTCCAAAAACGCCAAACGCACGATTTGCGTGTAGCAAGGCTTGTTGGCGTCCTTCCGGCGGGAAAACACTTTTGCACGACTTTCCAAGGCGAGCGGGATCCGTCCACCAAAGGGGAAGTCTCTAGCCCTTTTCGTTCCTGCAGAAACCTCAGCTTCTTCTGTCCAGTCGAAGCTTCTTTGCACCCGCAGCTGGCATTTCCTGGGCATCTGCCCATCTACGGCTTGCTTGTGACTTTTGGACTTGGTCCCCTTGTTCCACAGGTACCCTAGATTGGAAATCCACAGTTGTTGCATTGCTGGTTTGTGTCTTTCCTGCATTATTCCTCTAACACGACTATTTTGTCCTTAGGGGAACTTTAGTGCACTTTGCACTCACTTTTCAGGGTCTTGGGGAGGGTTATTTTTCTAACTCTCACTATTTTCTAATAGTCCCAGCGACCCTCTACAAGGTCACATAGGTTTGGGGTCCATTCGTGGTTCGCATTCCACTTCTGGAGTATATGGTTTGTGTTGCCCCTATCCCTATGTTTCCCCATTGCATCCTATTGTAACTATACATTGTTTGCACTGTTTTCTAAGACTATATTGCATATTTTTGCTATTGTGTATATATATCTTGTGTATATTTCCTATCCTCTCACTGAGGGTACACTCTAAGATACTTTGGCATATTGTCATAAAAATAAAGTACCTTTATTTTTAGTATAACTGTGTATTGTGTTTTCTTATGATATTGTGCATATGACACTAAGTGGTACTGTAGTAGCTTCACACGTCTCCTAGTTCAGCCTGAGCTGCTCTGCTAAGCTACCATTATCTATCAGCCTAAGCTGCTAGACACCCTATACACTAATAAGGGATAACTGGGCCTGGTGCAAAGTGCAAGTACCCCCTTGGTACTCACTACAAGCCAGTCCAGCCTCCTACATTGGTTGTGCAGTGGTGGGATAAGTGCTTGAGACTACTTACCACTCTTGTCATTGTACTTTTCATAAGAGAAAAATATACAAAACAAGGTCAGTGTATATACACATAGCCAAAAGGTTTTGCATTTCCTCTTTTCACTCTTTTCTAAGTGCTGAAAAGTACTTCTAAACTTTCAAAAAGTTCTTAAAAGTTTAAAAAGTTTTTTTCTGTCTTTCCAAAAAGTTCTGAAAACTTTTTTCTCTTTCTCTATCACTTTAACTCTCTCTAAAAAATGTCTGGCACAGGCCAAAGTGTTGATCTGTCCAAACTTGCATATGACAACCTTAGCTGGAAAAGAGCAAGGAGTCTCTGTATAGAGAGAGGTTTGAGTGTAGGGAAGAATCCTGCCTTGGAACTGTTAATTAACATGCTTAGAGAACAGGATAAGGCCAGAGGTGGCCCATCTGTTGAAAAAGTACCTAATAGTTCCCAATCTGATTCAGGGACTCCCCCAGGAAAAGATTCAGGAAATAAACTTCCTAGCCTGCCCATTACTAGACAATCTAGCATAGATGGTAATGATGATGAGCCACACCAAAGAAATAGTGTTGTCTCACATCATAGCAAAAGCATTTATTCTCACCATACTGGTAGTAATGTTTCTGTAAACCAAGCTGTTAAGTTGGCTTCTGTAAGGGACAGGTCTCCTTCTGTTCATTCCCATCATAGCTCTGTTTCGAGGAATGTCCCTCCCACCAACCCTGATGACAGAATGTTAGAGAGGGAACTCAATAAGTTGAGGGTGGAACAAACCAGACTGAAACTTAAAAAGCAACAGCTGGATTTGGATAGACAGTCTTTTGAATTAGAGAAGGAAAGACAGAAGTTGGGTTTAGATACCCATGGTGGCAGCAGCAGTATTCCCCATAGTCATCCTGCAAAAGAGCATGATTCCAGGAATCTGCACAAGATAGTTCCCCCTTATAAGGAGGGGGATGACATTAACAAGTGGTTTGCTGCACTTGAGAGGGCCTGTGTTGTACAGGATGTCCCTCAAAGGCAGTGGGCTGCTATCCTATGGCTATCATTTAGTGGAAAAGGTAGGGATAGGCTCCTTACTGTGAAAGAAAATGATGCTAATAATTTCCAAGTTCTTAAGAATGCACTCCTGGATGGTTATGGCTTAACCACTGAACAGTACAGGATAAAGTTCAGAGAGACCAAAAAGGAGTCTTCACAAGACTGGGTTGATTTCATTGACCATTCAGTGAAGGCCTTGGAGGGGTGGTTACATGGCAGTAAAGTTACTGATTATGAAAGCCTGTATAACACAATCCTGAGAGAGCATATACTTAATAATTGTGTGTCTGATTTGTTGCACCAGTACCTGGTAGACTCTGATCTGACCTCTCCCCAAGAATTGGGAAAGAAGGCAGACAAATGGGTCAGAACAAGGGTGAACAGAAAAGTTCATACAGGGGGTGACAAAGATGGCAATAAGAAGAAAGATGGTGAAAAATCTCAAGATAAGCATGGGGATAAGGGTAAAACCAAAGATCCCACTTCAAATCTTAAACACTCTTCAGAGGGTGGGGATAAAACAAATTCTTCCTCTTCATCCCAACCTGCACACATTAAAAAGCCTTGGTGCTTTGTGTGTAAAAACAGAGGCCATAGGCCAGGGGATAAGTCCTGTCCAGGTAAACCCCCTGAGCCTACCACCACTAATACATCAAGCTCTAGTGCCCCTAGCAGTAGTGGTACTAGTGGTGGGACTGCTGGCAACAGTCAAGTTAAGGGCGTAGTTGGGTTCACTTATGGGTCCATAGTGGAAACTGAAGTAATCAGTCCCAAGACAGTTTCTGTCACACCTAGTGGCATTGGCCTTGCCACACTGGCTGCTTGTCCCCTTACAATGGATAAGTACAGGCAGACAGTTTCAATAAATGGTGTTGAGGCCTTGGCCTACAGGGACACAGGTGCCAGTTTCACTTTGGTGACTGAAAACCTAGTGCACCCTGATCAACACATCATTGGACAACAGTATAAGATTATTGATGTCCATAACTCCACTAAGTTTCTTCCCTTAGCTATAATTCAGTTTAGTTGGGGTGGAGTTATTGGCCCTAAGCAGGTGGTGGTATCACCTAGCTTACCTGTAGACTGTCTCTTAGGTAATGACCTAGAGGCCTCAGGTTGGGCTGATGTAGAGTTTTATGCCCATGCAGCCATGCTGGGCATCCCTGAGGAATTGTTCCCTCTCATTTCTACTGAAATGAAAAAGCAAAGGAGAGAAGGCCTGAAAACTCAGGAACCCTCTCCATCAACAGGTAAAAAGGGTATCACAGTATCCCCTAACCACCCTACCATTCAGGATACCATTCCTGTGGTGGGAGAAACCTCTCCTGGGGTGGCACCTGTTCCAAGGGAATCATCAGTTGGCAAAACTGTACTCCCTGAGGTGGAAGTACCTCTCTGTGGGATAACTAACATTGGTGAGAAAAAGAGCACCATTTTAGTTAACATGGAGCATCCCTCCAACCCTCCCAGAGAAACTTTAGTGCAGAAACTCTGCACTGCCTCACAACACTTAGGACAGCATCCCTGCCCTAGTGTGGAGCTGATAGGACAGCATCCCTGCCCTGCTCCAACCCAAGAGAAACAGCATCCCTGTTCTCTCTTCCAGCCATATGGACAAAGTTTTTGCCCAGCTATGGCTTTTCTGAGACAGCATCCCTGTCTGGCATTTCCATCACTACAAATAGGTTCAGTGGACAATTCCCACTGCTCTAAACTAAAACTTACTGATAGAAACTCTGAAAATACATCTTCACATTGTTGCTTAGCTAAAAAACTTCAAACAGGATGGTTTACATCCCCACAGGGAAGTAACCATATAGTGGATGATAAAGGGAGTAACCAGTCTATTGCAGAGCTACTCTCTACTTATCACCACTTAGACAATAAAGTCTCAACTGGCCAAGGTTAGCCTTATTGTCCTTCGTTTGGGTGGGGGTTGTGTGAGAAGGTAGCCTCTTTCTAGCCTTGTTACCCCCACTTTTGGCCTGTTTGTGAGTGTATGTCAGGGTGTTTGTCACTGTTTTCACTGTCTCACTGGGATCCTGATAGCCAGGCCTCAGTGCTCATAGTGAAAACACTATGGTTTCAGTATGTTTGTTATGTGTCACTGGGATCCTGCTGGTCAGGACCCCAGTGCTCATAGGTTTGTGGCCTATATGTATGTGTCACTGGGACCCTGTCACACAGGGCCCCAGTGCTCATAGGTGTGCATGTATATGTTCCCTGTGTGGTGCCTAACTGTCTCACTGAGGCTCTGCTAACCAGAACCTCAGTGGTTATGCTCTCTCATTACTTTCAAATTGTCACTAACAGGCTAGTGACCAATTTTACCAATTTACATTGGCTTACTGGAACACCCTTATAATCCCCTAGTATATGGTACTGAGGTACCCAGGGTATTGGGGTTCCAGGAGATCCCTATGGGCTGCAGCATTTCTTTTGCCACCCATAGGGAGCTCTGACAATTCTTACACAGGCCTGCCACTGCAGCCTGAGTGAAATAACGTCCACGTTATTTCACAGCCATTTTACACTGCACTTAAGTAACTTATAAGTCACCTATATGTCTAACCTTTACCTGGTAAAGGTTAGGTGCAAAGTTACTTAGTGTGAGGGCACCCTGGCACTAGCCAAGGTGCCCCCACATTGTTCAGAGCCAATTCCCTGAACTTTGTGAGTGCGGGGACACCATTACACACGTGCACTACAAATAGGTCACTACCTATATGTAGCTTCACAATGGTAACTCCGAATATGGCCATGTAACATGTCTATGATCATGGAATTGCCCCCTCTATGCCATCCTGGCATAGTTGGCACAATCCCATGATCCCAGTGGTCTGTAGCACAGACCCTGGTACTGCCAAACTGCCCTTCCTGGGGTTTCACTGCAGCTGCTGCTGCTGCCAACCCCTCAGACAGGCAGCTGCCCTCCTGGGGTCCAGCCAGGCCTGGCCCAGGATGGCAGAACAAAGAACTTCCTCTGAGAGAGGGTGTGACACCCTCTCCCTTTGGAAAATGGTGTGAAGGCAGGGGAGGAGTAGCCTCCCCCAGCCTCTGGAAATGCTTTGTTGGGCACAGAGGTGCCCAATTCTGCATAAGCCAGTCTACACCGGTTCAGGGACCCCTTAGCCCCTGCTCTGGCGCGAAACTGGACAAAGGAAAGGGGAGTGACCACTCCCCTGACCTGCACCTCCCCTGGGAGGTGTCCAGAGCTCCTCCAGTGTGCTCCAGACCTCTGCCATCTTGGAAACAGAGGTGCTGCTGGCACACTGGACTGCTCTGAGTGGCCAGTGCCACCAGGTGACGTCAGAGACTCCTTGTGATAGGCTCCTTCAGGTCTTGCTAGCCTATCCTCTCTCCTAGGTAGCCAAACCCTCTTTTCTGGCTATTTAGGGTCTCTGTCTCTGGGGAAACTTTAGATAACGAATGCATGAGCTCAGCTGAGTTCCTCTGCATCTCTCTCTTCACCTTCTGATAAGGAAACGACCGCTGACCGCGCTGGAAGCCTGCAAACCTGCAACATAGTAGCAAAGACGACTACTGCAACTCTGTAACGCTGATCCTGCCGCCTTCTCGACTGTTTTCCTGCTAGTGCATGCTGTGGGGGTAGCCTGCCTCCTCTCTGCACCAGAAGCTCCGAAGAAATCTCCCGTGGGTCGACGGAATCTTCCCCCTGCAACCGCAGGCACCAAAAAGCTGCATTACTGGTCCCTTGGGTCTCCTCTCAGCACAACGAGCGAGGTCCCTCGAATCCAGCGACTCTGTCCAAGTGACCCCCACAGTCCAGTGACTCTTCAGCCCAAGTTTGGTGGAGGTAAGTCCTTGCCTCACCTCGCTGGGCTGCATTGCTGGGAACCGCGACTTTGCAGCTACTCCGGCCCCTGTGCACTTCCGGCGGAAATTCTTCGTGCACAGCCAAGCCTGGGTCCACGGCACTCTAACCTGCATTGCACGACTTTCTAAGTTGGTCTCCGGCGATGTGGGACTCCTTTGTGCAACTTCGGCGAGCACCGTTTCACGCATCCTCGTAGTGCCTGTTTCTGGCACTTCTCCGGATGCTACCTGCTTCCGTGAGGGCTCTTTGTCTTGCTCGATGTCCCCTCTCTCTTCAGGTCTAATTTGCAACCTCCTGGTCCCTCCTGGGCCCCAGCAGCGTCCAAAAACGCCAAACACACGATTTGCGTGTAGCAAGGCTTGTTGGCGTCCTTCCGGCGGGAAAACACTTTTGCACGACTCTCCAAGGCGAGAGGGATCCGTCCACTAAAGGGGAAGTCTCTAGCCCTTTTCGTTCCTGCAGAAACCTCAGCTTCTTCTGTCCAGTCGAAGCTTCTTTGCACCCGCAGCTGGCATTTCCTGGGCATCTGCCCATCTACGACTTGCTTGTGACTTTTGGACTTGGTCCCCTTGTTCCACAGGTACCCTAGATTGGAAATCCACAGTTGTTGCATTGCTGGTTTGTGTCTTTCCTGCATTATTCCTCTAACACGACTATTTTGTCCTTAGGGGAACTTTAGTGCACTTTGCACTCACTTTTCAGGGTCTTGGGGAGGGTTATTTTTCTAACTCTCACTATTTTCTAATAGTCCCAGCGACCCTCTACAAGGTCACATAGGTTTGGGGTCCATTCGTGGTTCGCATTCCACTTCTGGAGTATATGGTTTGTGTTGCCCCTATCCCTATGTTTCCCCATTGCATCCTATTGTAACTATACATTGTTTGCACTGTTTTCTAAGACTATACTGCATATTTTTGCTATTGTGTATATATATCTTGTGTATATTTCCTATCCTCTCACTGAGGGTACACTCTAAGATACTTTGGCATATTGTCATAAAAATAAAGTACCTTTATTTTTAGTATAACTGTGTATTGTGTTTTCTTATGATATTGTGCATATGACACTAAGTGGTACTGTAGTAGCTTCACACGTCTCCTAGTTCAGCCTGAGCTGCTCTGCTAAGCTACCATTATCTATCAGCCTAAGCTGCTAGACACCCTATACACTAATAAGGGATAACTGGGCCTGGTGCAAAGTGCAAGTACCCCCTTGGTACTCACTACAAGCCAGTCCAGCCTCCTACATTTAGTATGGCCAGAATGGTAATACAAAAGCCTGCTGACTGGTGAAGTCGGATTTAATATTACTATTCTAGAAATGCCACTTTTAGAAAGTGAGCATTTCTTTGCACTTAAATCTTTCTGTGCCTTCAATCCATGTCTGGCTAGGTTTAGTTGACAGCTCCTTGTGCATTCACTCAAACACAGGGTACTCAGCCTCACTTGCATACATCTGCATTTTGAATGGGTCTTCCTGGGCTGGGAGGGTGGAGGGCCTGCCCTCACACAAAGGACTGCCACACCCCCTACTGGGACCCTGGCAGACAGGATTGAACTGAAAGGGGGCCTGGTGCATTTCTTAGCCACCCTTTTGAAATCACCCCCACTTCAAAGCCACAATTTAGTATAAAACAGGGCCTCTGCCCTACCTCATCAGACACTTGCTGGAGAAGAAACCTGAACAAGAAACTACATCCTGCCAAGAAGAACTGCCTGGATGCTCCAAGGACTCACCTGTCTGCTTTCTACAAAGGACCGCTGCCTTGCTGTTGGCCTGCTGAACTCTTGTCTGGCTGTAAAAGTGCTCTCCAAGGGCTTGGATATTGCTTGCCTCCTGTTCCCTGAAGTCTCAGGACCAAAAAGACTTCTCTTCTTCATTTGGACTCCTCGTGCGCCGCAAATTTCGACGCACAACTTGCTCCGCGGCAAGAAAATCTCTGCATGCCGTGCTGCTCGATGCGACACCTACGGGGCGGCCGGAACTTCGACGCACGGCCTCGCATGGACAACGCCGCCCGACTTACAGAGGGGAAATCAACGCAACGCCTGCCGTGAGAAAGAAAATTCCATGCACAGCATCCTGGAACGACGCGCAGCCGGAAAACAAGCCGAAGAATCCACGCACATACCATGGGACATCTGGTAATCCCGCGATCCATAGGAGACGGTCCGCATGCGGGAAAATGACGCACTTCTTCCCCAAGTGAAAAATAACAACGCAAGTCCATGTGTGAAGGGGCGCAACCAACGCACACACCATTTTTCCTCCCGTAGAACGACGCACGTGTCTCCGCGTGAAAAAAAACGACGCAAGTCCGTGTGGGATGGGGCGTAAACCGACACACACACCATTTTTCCACGCATCTCCTCTTCTGCGGCCCTCTGCGGAGATTTTCTACTCCAAACCAGGTACTTTGTGCTTGAAAGAGACTTTGTTTACTTTTTAAAGACTTAAGACACTTTGGGGGTCATTCTGACCCTGGCGGTCATGGACCGCCAGGGCCAACGACCACGGGAGCACCGCCAACAGGCTGGCGGTGCTCCCATGGCATTCTGACTGCGGCGGTACAGCCGCGGTCAGATACGGGAAACCAGCGGTATACCGCCGGTTTCCCGCTGCCCAAGGGAATCCTCCATGGCGGTGCTGCAAGTAGCGCCGCCATGGGGATTCCGACCCCCTTACCGCCAGCCTTGTTCTGGCGGTTTTGACCGCCAGAACCTGGTTGGCGGTAACGGGTGTTGTGGGGCCCCCTAATAGGGCCCCACCAAGATTTTCAGTGTCTGCCACGCAGACACTGAAAATCGCGACGGGTGCAACTGCACCCGTCGCACCCCTTCCACTCCGCCGGCTCCATTCGGAGCCGGCATCCTCATGGAAGGGGGTTTCCCGCTGGGCTGGCGGGCAGCCTTCTGGCGGTCGCCCGCCAGCCCAGCGGGAAACTCCGAATTACCGCGGCGGTCTTTTGACCGCGCAGCGGTATTCTGCCGGTGGGACTTTGGCGGGCGGCCTCTGCCGCCCGCCAAAGTCAGAATGACCCCCTTTATATCACACAGTGTTTAGAAAAATATATAATATTTATCTGGATATTTGCAGGTCAAAACGATCAAAGATGCAATAAGTAAATGTAGAGATATCACTGAAAAGTGATTTAAAATGTCTTAAGTCTTGTTAAAGCAAACAAAGTCTCTTTTAAGCACAAAGTACCTGGTTCGCATGAAAACTCTCCCCAATGGGCGGCAGAGGAGGAGAAGCATGGAAACGAAGGGGGTGTGCATCGATTTCTTGAGCCGCACACTGTGATGCATCATTTAGTTTCCACGCAGGGATGGCTGTGCGTCGATTTCCAGCGCTCGGTCATGGATCCTCTCCAGGTTGCGGGGTTTTCAGATGCCCCGGGGATGGGCGTGGAATCCTGGGCTTGTGGAGCGAAGTTACAAGTGCTGTGTCATCAGGGGGCGTTGCGTGGAAGTTTCTTCTGGACGGCAGGCACTGAGTCGATTTACCCTCTGGAAGTCGAGCCGCGTCATCCCAGGTCGGCTGTACGTCGATCCGGTGGGCCGTGCATCGAAGTTCAGGTCGCAACGCAGGCGCCACGTCGATCTTCTCCTTGCGAAGTCAGACTGCGTCGTTCTGGTTCGGCGTGCGATGAATTTCTCACTGCAGGGCACGCTGTGCATCGGTTTTAGCAAGCTGTGCTTCGAATTTTCGCAGCACAAGGAATCCAGTTGCAAGAGAGAAGTCTTTTTGGTCCTGAACCTTCAGGGAACATGAGGCAAGCTCTAACCAAGCCCTTGGAGAGCACTTCTTCCCACAGTCAGAGAGCAGCAAGGCAGCAGGGCAACAGCAAGGAAGCAGTCCTTCACAGAAAGCAGTCAGGTGAGTCCTTTGGGCAGCCAGGCAGTTCTTCCTGGCAGGATGCAGGCTCTGGTTACAAATTTCTTCTCCAGGAAGTGTCTGAGTTAGAAGGAGCAGAGGCCCTGTTTATATACCCAAATGTGCCTTTGAAGTGGGGGAGATTTCAAAGAGTGGCTTAGAAGTGCACCAGGTCCCCTTTCAGTTCAATCCTGTCTGCCAGGGTCCCAGTAGGGGGTGTGGCAATCCTTTGTGTGAGAGCAGGCCCCCCACCCTCCCAGCCAAGGAAGACCCATTCAAAATGCAGATGTATGCAAGGGAGGCTGAGTATCCTGTGTTTGGGGTGTGTCTGAGTGAATGCACAATGAGCTGTCAACTAGACCCAGCCAGACGTGGATTGTAAGGCACAGAAAGATTTAAATGCAGAGAAATGCTCACTTTCTAAAAGTGACATTTCTAAACTAGTAATATTAAATCCAACTTCACCAGGCAGCAGGATTTTATATCACCATTCTGGCCATACTAAATATGGCCTTCCTACTCCTTTCAGATCAGTAGCTAACACTCAAACAATATATGAGGACAGCCCCAATGTTAGCCTATGAAGGAAGCAGGCCACGCAGCAGTGTAAAAACGAATTTGGGAGTTTTACACTACCAGGACATGTAAACTACATAGGTACATGTCCTGCCTTTTGCCTTCACAGCACCCTGCCTTATGGGTTACCTAAGGCATACCTTAGGGGTGTCTTATTTGTAGAAAAAGGGGAATTTTAGGCTTGGCAAGTACTTTTAAATGCCAAGTCGAATTGGCAGTGAAACTGCACACACAAGCCTTGCAATGGCAGGCCTGAGACAAGGTTAAGGGGCTACTTAAGTGGGTGGCACAACCAGTGCTGCAGGCCCAATAGTAGCATTTAATCTACAGGCCCTGGGCACATATAGTGTACAGTACTAGGGACTAATAAGTACATTATATAGTCCAATTGGGTATGATCCAATATTACCATGTTGAAAGGGAGAGAGCAAATGCACTTTAGCACTGGGTTAGTAGTGTGGAAGTGCGCAGAGTCTAAAAACCAGCAAAAACAGTGTCCAAAAAGTGGATGGAGGCAGGCAAAAAGTTAAGGGTGTCAGGTCTAACGCTGTGGTAACTGTAAGACTTGCTGCCCACAAGGATCGCACATTAGTGGAGGAGAAACCCTCTCCTTCAACTTCCTGATGATTTGTTTGCAAGACAAAAGACTTCCCTCTGACCACGCAAGGGGAGTCCCCGTATACTCAAGGGACACACCATTCCATGCTTGTGCAGCATGATTCTCACACCATAAACTCTCTTCAAGATGCGCAGCATATTTCCTCTGCCACCTTTGTTGCCCCATATTCCTTGTAGTGGAGCGTCATCAGGGCCTCATTAATGAGGCCCTTGCACAACCAAGGAATCACTATTAGTGACGCACTGGTGGTGCAATACCATGCGGCATATTTACAAGGAGGCATTAAGCCACTTTTTGTGGCTTAGCTCCCCCTTGTAAATATGGTTCCTTAACACGCATCACTTAGTGTGAAAGGGGCATGCAACGGGTGTTGCTGTGGGTGTTCCACCACCACACTCATTGCATACTGAGGCTGCCCCAGATTTACGATGAATTATAAACCTGAGGCAGCACCAAAAACTAACGCCACCCCAAAAGTGGTGTTAGCATGGCGCAACGAGGGAAATACTTTTATTTCTCCTCATTTTTGCTTTTTGATTTGTGCTGCATTCTGCAGGACACATAGAAAGAGCAAAAGGCTATTAATGATTGTTTATATGCAGGAAGTTATCTTTTCCTCCAATTCCCTGCAAAGGTGCAAGGGTGTCTGCGTTGGTGCTAGGCAGCAAATTTTATCACCAGTGCTAGGGGAAACAGGGGTGCACCGTATTTTTGTAAATACGGTGCATCCCTGCATTTCTGAAGTGACATAGGAATGGCAATTTTGGCACCGTGCTGCACCACTTCCTCGCACATGAGCCCTCAGGTTCTTGAGCGGATTTGCCTCTCAATATTTCTGCTAACAGCCTTGCAACAGTGCTTAATTTGTGCTTGTTGTTTCCAGGGCTGAGCACCGGCACTTATTTTTTAGGGTGGCGCTTATTCTTCTGCCTCAAGCATTTGCTGTGAGAAAAAGACACATATGGTAAAGACTGAGGAAGAGAAAAATGAAAAAGCTTCACAAAGGGGAAAATCAGAAAGCTGCAAGAGTGAGCTGAAGGGGCATGGAGTGGCTTCAAATGGATTGAAGAGGCCCGAGAGGGCTTCAGGATTACGCTGCCTCAGTATTCCATGTTCGCACATTTAATTGCAGCAGCCCCGTGTTTAAGAGGAGGGCTTTGGGCACCGTCACACTTTTATTTACAAATTAAGCAATGCTTTGCTACTCCCGGAGAGTGCAAGGCCCACAAGGAATGTTACCATTGACTCCTCCAGCATTTCTGCTCCATTTTGGGGGAGGTTAAGAGGAGTATAACAAGTGCCTGGTCCCTATATTTACTTCCTAAAAGCCGAAATTCTCACCAAGCGCTTTAATCTTGATTGCCTTATGTAAATATTGTAATTTTAGCTTTATTTAAATCAGATAGAGGAACTCTATTTTTTTAACAGTGTGTTGAGTCCTCTTTGTGTGGTATCTTTTACTGGGTTACTGTGACTAAGGGCCTGATTATGAGTTTGCTGAACTTCTGACGGGGAGGTTGCCGCCATAGTACCTACCTCCCCGCTGGGCCCATTATGATTTTCCTGCTAGGTCGGTGGGCGGAAACCTGAGTTTCCGCCTGATGGCCTAGCAGGAAACACTCTACTGCATTGTCTCAGGCTAGTAATCAAACCAGCAGCAATGCTGTAGGATGCAGGGTGCACCAGCACCCTCACAATGCAGACAATGCACACTGCGACGCTGCTGGCCAGGAGGGCCCCTGCACTGCCTATGCTAAATGCATGGGCGGTGCAGGGGCCTCTATGGGGCCCCCTGAACCCGTTGTCCACTAGCCTTTTCATGGCGGTGTTACTGCAATGAAATCGCTGGCAGAGAACGAAGTCGTAATCCGTCCTGGACACCTAATCCTGCTGCGGTCATAATGTGGTTCTCGGACTGCTGCACCGCTATTGTGTCTGAATAAAAGTAGACCGCCAGACTCGTAATAATGCCCTAAATGCAGCAGAAATACTTTACACATTGCCTTCATAGTTAAACCTGCCTGCTCTGTGCCAAGTTACCAGGGGGTGAGCACAAGCTAATTCAGTGTGTGTACCTGGCTTGCCCTGACTAGGATTGCGGTCCTTACTTGGACAGGACACATACTTTGCCAACTAGGAACACAATTTCTAACAGGGAATAAGTATACAGGTCTCAAAAGAGATTAATATGAAAGTGCTACTTACTGCTAGTTTGAGATCCCAACACTACAAAATTATATTCTATCTGTTTTACACCCCCGCCACACTTTTCAGCTTTGGTAAAAGACAGAATGATAAGTGCCCCCGCTGTGGGGAGGCGCTTGCAGATATGATGCATATGATTTGTGAGTGTGGGAAGTTGCAGGCATTTAGAGAGGGGATTGAGGCTTTCTGGAAGAAAGTATTCACAAAAAAGACTAATATTACTCCAGCATAAATGGTATTGGGTATGGATCAGCGCTCATGAGGCGATATGGGGCAGCTCTATTTTATCTTCATCTCCATGGCTGTAGCACGTCTCCTTGCAGCAACAGCATGGAAAAATGCTGAACCACCGACAACGCAGCAGTGGTTTCAGCACCTATTGAGCATCTATAACGAAAATTGTAAAACAAGGAGAGCTAGGTAACATGATACGCTAATTTGGTCACCGATGATAGACTGAATAAAAGACAGTCTTGGATTTAGTGATTGGCTAGCTTTAGGGCCCGTCCAACGGATTAAAGTAGTTAGTCTCTGCAGGCGTTAACATTATCTAATTTGACTCTTGCATGTATAAGGAGTATATTTATGGGGGTTGGACAATATCCCACAAAGGAGCAATGATTGGATCAAGAGCTCACAACCTCATAGTATCTGTTGATTGACTTAGCCGGCAATTATGATGCTTTGCTATGTATTGATTCTGAATATGAAGCTATAAGAGAGATTTCATAAGTGTTGAGGGTCTATTTATAGTAAGGGTTTGTAATCATGTGTTTAGCATTTTGTTTTTTAACTCTGTTTATATCACGTGTTTAGCTTAATATCATCTCCTGAACCCAGGATGCGATGATATATCAGATGTGACGAATTATTCTCATGATGTATTATGGCAGAGGATTTTGGTCTGTAAACAATAAATAAATAAATAAATAAATAAGGCCTTCCGTGGGAATGAAGTTTGTATATCTGAATAGGTAACTAAAGATGTCCGAAAGTGAGGTGATTTGAATATTTCATTATAATGCTGAAATAATGATTATGTATTTCTGTGATTGCTCCTTTTTAACAATAAAAAAAGAGTGCAAAATGGTTACAGTTCCTTGATACACCCCCATACACTTAACAACTATACTGCTATCATGGATCACACATAAACCTTAAAGAGCTACAATCAGGTATTTATTACACTTACTGTGAGCATCAGGATCCTGGAAGGTTGCACCTTTTCCACTGGTGTAAGGTGCTGGTCCAGCTTCAAGACAACAACTGAAACATTGCATTGTAAATAGTGCAAACACACACTGCCTAAATATCATGAACGGTACTATGGCATTCCAGTGATTTGACATATTCAACACGGTGGACACACACATATATACATTGTCTGAAGATGTGAACTGCAGCTCGTCTCCTTACATGAGATGCCTGGATGTTGACGCTCAGATATATCTCATCATCACATTCCTGAAGCATGCCTCAGGCATGTGAATGCTTTGTGTACTGCTCTCTCTCCTGTAACAGCCACCTACATCAATTATCATAATTTCCAGGGCCATTTAAACTCTCTATGTGTGCCGAACAATGCAGCGCACATGAGAAGGTTAACATCATAGGATCCTGAACATTACATTCCACCCTACACATCACCTGTGCCGGGATTTAAAATGTTTGGATCATGCTCTACACAAACATGTATGTGAAATTAGGTCATGTTTCTAAATACATGCATCTAAATTTTAAATATTAAAGCCGCATAACATTGAACAGGCCCCTGGTGCAAGAAAATAGCAATGTCACAGATTTACATAGGATTTGAGTAAAAATCACATTAAATGATCGGTCCCTTACAATTCTACAATTTTTAAACTGTTATAGTTACAGAATTTCATGCAGCCACCAATCTTCAATCCAAGGTGGTGTACCAATTCAGCCTCTCAGGACACCACATCAGCCCATCGATGCTTGTCCTAGTGGACAGGGCGCTCCACCCCAAACACCCTGGCCATGTGCCAATGCACCCTCTCCCAGTGCTCCTTACATTCCTTGGTGGGGCAACACTGGCTTACTGTCCCCCCCATGCCATTATGTTCAAAATGTAATAGGCCAGCAGCCAGATCAGGACCCCAAACCCTCCCTCTGACAAGTTCTTTGCCCTACCCTTTTCCAACATGGTCACACCCACTTTATAAACGCTAAACCCCCCAACAAACACCCCTTAACCTAACCCCTGACCCTAAAACAGTAAACCCCTAAATGGACAAACACCAGACAAAACAATGACTGTAACAAGACAATTTACAACAATACACACTAAACACAATCAGCACGTGACAGGAACAGAGAAGACACTGACAAGACCAAACTGCACACTAATACACAACCCACTCTCCAAAACGCCTCCAACATCCCGCACAAATTAACAACCTGTAGAGAAAGTGAAACTAACTTTCACATCTCCCAGTTTGCAGGCTGCCACACCCATTGCGTAATTATTCGGGTGTATTCCACCATTTCCAAGATTTCTAACATTGTTTATCATGCATCTCTACTAAAATGTCCAATGTGTGATGCCTGCACAGCGCATTAGCACATCTGCAGTCGATGAGCGGCTTACAACCAGCACAGCTGGTGCAATGTGCCGCACAACAGGAGTGATGCAGGAGTTCTGACCTACGCAACTCACCTATTGTGTGGGATCTACTGTAGAGGACTGTGAAATTACACCTTTGGCACACTTCCATTGGTCATGGATTCATAGCTGTGAACTCCGTCTTACTCCTGTCAAAGGCAGTAGCAGTAGCAGTACATCTACTTTGGGGACAGGTCTTTATGTGGCCCTCCTGGTCCAAGAAGAGTGCTATCCATGACACAGGCCTATGTAATGGTGGACACTCAAATGCCATTTCCCCATTTGGGATGAGAAAAGATTTGTGATCCCCTCAACTATGCACTTGTTCATCCAGGGCAGAGGTAAACTACTCTTGTCATACAGAGTTAAGTTAATATACAAATTCCTCCATCACACCATGTTCAATACGTTAGTGTATGTACACATACATTTTTATGTGACTTTTGACATGGACTCTTCACACTCTTGACATCTCTGTATTCTTCAGATTATGTGATGCTTGCAAAAACATCTTCATTGTCTTACTTCTCGGGGTAATTCCACACAATGTCATCTGTTCACCATTGTCATCTTCCTCTTCCATTTGGTCATGCTCTTCTGGCTCCAAGTCCCATGGGACATTTGTTCTAACAGATATGTTGTGTAGGATTGCACACACCAGAATTATCTTGCACACTATGGCCCTCATTACAACGCTGGCGGTCGGTGTTAAAGCGGCGGTAAGACCGCCAACAGTTCGGCAGTAAAAAAAATTTAATTATGACAGCGGCAGAAACCGCCAACATAGACAGCCACTTTAACACTTCGACCGCCACGGTGGTACAAACAAACAGCATGGCGGTCACAGACAACAGACAGGCGGAAGACAATGTACCGCCCACACCGTTATGAGAGGCCAATCCGCCACCTTTTCCAGGGTGGATTTAACGCAAACAAAAACACGGCGGAAACTGGACTTAGAAGGGAAAATTCTCACCTCTACACACCCCACGAGGAACCAGGACGCCATGGAGCTGGAACTCCAAATTCTACCTGCGATTGTCTTCCTGCTCCTCTACCAGGAGCACGACCGACGGTGGCGACGACCACGGTGAGTACTGCACCTACAACACAGGTGAGGGGCGAGGTAAAAGAGAGTGACACACACACGCAACATGCAACAACCCCACCCTAACCCTCATACACAACAACACACACACCAATACATGCTGAAACATTATTTTTAGACCCCCCAACTCCCCCTGGAAGAACACAAGGACAAAAGGAAATGAGGTAAACAATTGTAATCAGGAAAAATCCATTAGTCAAAAATATATATACACTGTTAACAAATATGTACACCAAGAATTCAAGTCCATGTACTGCACCTACATAGTCCGTGGACCACTGGGCCCAAAAAGCATGGGCGAGGCCCACACTCAATACCTGATACAAATGGAGAGAACACTGCAGGGGCATCAGATCTAAATACAATAGGTATCTCAAGGGGAAGGGAAGTGGGGGCACCTCAGCCAGATGAGTGCACGACGCCAGCTCCACGAGGAGGCTCCATGCCCACTGCTGCATCCTGGGGAGTGCAAAGCCACAGTCTCTCAAGTCTCTCCAGTGTGTGGTTTGCCCACTGCTTTATCCTGGGGAGTGCAAAGCCACAGTCTCTCAAGTCTCTCCAGTGGGTGGTTTGCCCACTGCTTTATCCTTGGGAGTGCAAAGCCACAGTCTGTCAAGTGGATAACAGTCTCCACTGGTTCTGGAGGGAGCTTTCTGCCCAGAGTGCTTCATCCTGCCAAGGACTGAGGTAGTGGATGTCATTCTCCACTGGTTCTGGTTCTGGAGGGGGCTTTGTGTCCAGAGTGCTTCATCCTGCCAAGGACGGAGGTAGTGAATGTCATCCTCCACTGGTTCTGTAGGGGGCTTTGTGCCAAGAGTGCTTCATCCTGCCAAGGACAGAGGTAGTGGATGTCATTCTCCACTGGTTCTGAGGGGGCTTTGTGCCCAGATTGCTTCATCCTGCCAAGGACTGTGGTAGTGGATCTGACACTACACTGATGGTGGGGCAACATGGAAGCTGTCCAGGCCCCTGGAACTGACCACCAACCTCATACAACTGACCACTGGGGATGGCAGCCATGCCTGCGGTGGTGCCACTGGCACAGGATGTGGTGTGGCTGCTGGCGGTGCTGGCGGCAGCCTCAGTAGCAGAGGTGCTTGCGGCGCTCGTTGGGCAGCGGTGCTGGTGGGGGGCTCACTGAGTGTGCTGCTTGCTGCGGTGTCCTAGGGGGCGGTGCTGGTGCGGGGCTCACTGAGTGTGCTGCTGGCGGCGGTGTCCTGGGCAACGGTGCTGGTGGGGGGCTCACTGAGCGTGCTGCTGGCAGCGGTGTCCTGAACGGCGATGCCTGTGGCGGCGGTGCATGTGGCAGTGCCGGTGGCGGTCTTGTCCGCCGTGCAGGTTGGCGGCGACTTCCCTTTCTTTCTCTGGCCCTTCCCCACCTTGGATGGTGGTGCAGCTGTCTTGCCACTCCCAACTGTTGTCCTGGCTGATCCCTTGGTAGCGGGTGTTTTGGCCTTCTCCCTCTGGGCTGTGGGCAACTTCTTTTGTTTTGGGGGCGGGGGAATGTCCGTGGCCTGGCTCCTTTAGACACTGGCTGTCCTGATGCTTGGCGCACTCCAGAAGCCGGTTACTGCTGGCACCACTGTTCCCAGTGATGTGGCGGCTGAGGTGCTGGTTTGGGACCTGGAAAGGCGGGCCCTAGGGGACGGAAGGGGTGGGGGAGGTGAAGGGAAGTGGTCAAGGTTTGACAGGAAAAGTTTCTTAGACACACTGGGACGGGTAGATGGAGGGGGTTTGGGAGTGGAGGAAGAGGTAGTGGTTGTAGGAGGTGTTCGTTTCCTGACTTTGGGTAAAGGTGCATGGGCTGGAGGCTGTTGTGAGGTGGATGGCTGTTGGGTGGGTGCGTGACTGCGCTTGTGTAGTTTTGGAGGAGGGCTCACAGACACACTGGGAGAGGACACAGGGGATGTGGGAATGGTAGTGGGGGTGGTGAGTGCACGTGAGCGGTGTGTGGTGATGGGCGTGCTGGTGATGAACATAGTGGCTGAAGATGTAGTGCATGCAGGTGTGAGTGGAGACGTGACATGGAGGGAGGAGGGAGACCTGGAGGAGGGGGACACAGTGGAGGCAGTGGCTGTTGGTATGTCTGCATGGGTATGATGCTTGTGTGAGTGCCTGTGGGATGTGTGGTGCTTATGTTTGCCAGAGCTACCCTTGTGTGTTAAGGTGTGTGCATGCTGGCCTGATGGTGTGCTTGGGATAGGCTGAAGTACTGGGGATTGGGTCTGGGTGGAGGAAGTTGGAGGGGGGAGGCTGGACACAGGGACAGAGGCTGCCTTCAGTGCTGAGGCCAGAGTCTGTAAAACTCGCTGTTGGGCTGCCTGACCAGAATGAATGCCGTCTAGGCGAAGGAGATGCCCACCCTCCTGGGTGAGCGGCTACAGGGCACACGCTAAGGGGCTGCTGGGAGGGCGGTGCTGGTAGGGGGGTGATTGCTGTACCTGTAGATGCGCTGGGCACAGAGCAGCCCGCCACCGCAAGGGAGCTCCCATCAGAGGAGGAGTCGGTGTCGCTGGTCTCAGCTCCTGTGCCTGCCGTGGAGCTCCCCTCGTCCTCCGTCCCACTGGTGTATTCAGAGTCTGTAGTCTCGCCCTCCAGGGCCATGTGGTATGTAGCTCCCTCCTGCTCCGGTGGCACAGCTCCTCCACCTGATGATGCTTATGCACACACGAATAGGAAGACCATAAAAAGGAGGGGGAAGAAAGTAGAAAGACATGTTCAGTGCATGCAATATCGCTACCGTTAGCGGACACTACAGACACAGCAGCCCTCTGCACTACACCATGCACTTAGAGTTCCCTAATTAATCACATGGACATGGGGTACAAGGCCTATGCCCGATTGCTGCACACATGGAAGTCACAGGAGCCTGACTAGGGGTAGATGGCTTTTAACACTGGTGGGGTGCAAGATAGCCTGCCTCATGAAGGGACCTGGCCTACAAAACTCGCCCTGGCCTAGGGGATCCCACAGCCCACCTCCCCCACCAAGACACCTCCAATGCACGCTGAATCAGATGGATGTGACAGTACTCACCCCCTTGTGGCTGCTGCGATGCCCTCAAGCACCCATCCAACTCCGGATATGCCACCACCAGGATCCGGAACATCAGGGGGGTCATGGTGCGATTGGTAGCCCTCCCACGTTGGGAGGCCAAACACAGCTGGGCCTCCGCCATCTTCTTGCTCCAGCGGCGAATGTCCTCCCATCTTTTATGGCAGTGGGTGCTCCGTCTGTGGTGGACCCCCAGGGCCCGGACGTCCTTGGTGATGGCACGCCAAATATCCTTCTTCTGGTGGGTTCTGACCTACAGGAATAGTACAGGGCAAAAGTAAAAATTATAACCGTCCTTGGCCTTGACGCACATCCACCCACCGTCGTTTAATGCTTGCCTAACAGGCATTGCCAATACAGAATGATCACAGTGTACTCACCTGTTTGTCTGGAGGACCATAGAGTAGTGTGTACTGGGGGAGGACCCCATCCACTAGTTTGTCCAACTCCTCCGATGTGAAGGCAGGGGCCCTTTCCCAGACACTTGAGATATTGTCGCTTCCAGACTGAGGTCACAGCAGCACTTGCAGTGTAGGTCCTCTCCTGTCGAAGATCAGGTATCAAATGAGTTTACAGAGAGAAAATGTCTGTCACCTCCGCGGCGGTGCATACCGTCACCGCCGGCGTACATCGTCATTGGCTCCTGGGACCCATAGGGTCCAATGTTAACCAATGCAGGATTGCGCAGCGGTCTTCGACCGCCTACCGCGACGGTGTACAACGCCAGCACTGTTACCTCATATCCCCTTGTCCCACATTACAGGTCAGGCAGTCGCCATTTCAGGGGGCCACATGGCATAAATTTTAAATGCGTCACACATATCTAGGCCTTGCATACACACTAACACAGACACATAGCGGATTGACAATGTGTGCAATAAAGTTGTTTGTTTCGTACCTCAGTGTTGGCTGACCCTCTGATCGCTGTTCTCATCCATAGAGCACGTCTGCTGGGGCAGGTGAGAAGATGGCGGCATCCTCCAGTGTACAGACCGCTGGTGGACCTGTCGACAATGGAAGAGCGACATGTAATTGCCACCTACAGACTTGATCGTGCCACAATCCAGGAACTGTGTGACCAGTTGGAGCCAGACCTGATGTCAGCTATCCGCCATCCCACAGGGATACCCCCTCCAGTGCAGGTCCTTTCAGTACTCCATTTCCTGGCAAGTGGGTCCCTTCAAACAACAGTGGCCATTGCATCAGGCATGTCCCAGCCAATGTTCTGTAACGTGTTGTCCAGAGTGTTGTCTGCCCTGCTGAAACACATGCGCAGCTACATCGTGTTCCCTCAGGTGGAGGATTTGCCTACAGTGAAAGGTGACTTCTATGCCCTGGGACATACCCCCAAAATCATAGGTGCCATTGATGGGCCACATGTGGCCTTGGTACCCCCCCGCAGGAGTGAACAGGTGTACAGAAACCGGAAGAATTACCATTCAATGAATGTGCAGATGGTGTGTTTGGCCGACCAGTACATCTCCCATGTGAACACCAAGTTTCCTGTCTCAGTGCATGATGCTTACATTCTAAGGAATAGCAGCATACCTTATGTGATGGGGTAACTCCAGAGGCACCATGTGTGGCTAATAGGTGAGGACATGGACCCCATACAGTGTGAATAGTTGTCTGGGTCTGGGGTTGTCCCTAAGGGTTAGTGTGTGTCTAACAGTTGTCCCTCGACATTTGCAGGTGACTTTGGCGACCCCAACCTGTCATGGCTACTGACCCCAGTGAGGAATCCCAGGACAAGGGCAGAGGAACGCTACAATGAGGCACATGGGTGAACTAGGAGGGTTATAGAGAGGACCTTTGGCCTCCTGAAGGCCAGGTTCAGGTGCCTCCATATGACAGGTGGTTCCCTATACTACTCACCAAAGAAGGTGTGCCAGATCATCGTGGCCAGCTGTATGCTGCACAACTTGACTTTGCGACAACAGGTGCCTTTTCTGCAGGAGGATGGTCCTGAAGGAGGTGTTTTGGCAGCTGTGGAGCCTGTGGACAGTCAAGAAGAGGAGGCAGAAGAAGAGGACATAGACAACAGAAACACCGTGATCCATCAACACTTCCAGTGAGACACAGGTAAGAAGACCTCACTGCCTCCTACATCTGATAAAATTGTTCGATCTTTCATCTGTCTGTCAATTTCACCCAGTGTATGGACCCTGATTTGTCACTTTCCCTTTCGATTTCACAGATGTGGGTCCCACTGTGTGACCTCTGCTATGTTACCTCATGGACTAGAGCTGTGTGACATAGGTATGTTGACAATACAATGGACATTGGTATTTTCCTTAGTTATAGCAAATACAGATTTGTGAAAGCACAGACTGATTCCAGATTGTTTTGTGATTCAAGGGTGTTTATTTAAGTGCAAATTAGTGGAGGGGGTTGTAAAATGGTCAGGGGTGATGGTGGAGGAATGTCCATGGCAGAGTCCAGTCTATTTGTTTCACAGGTGCATTGTCCAAAGGGGCATAGGCATCTTTTATGGCAGTGGGTGCTCCGTCTGTGGTGGACCCCCAGGGCCCGGACGTCCTTGGTGATGGCACGCCAAATATCCTGCTTCTGGTGGGTTCTGACCTACAGGAATAGTACAGGGCAAAAGTAAAAATTATAACCGTCCTTGGCCTTGACGCACATCCACCCACCGTCGTTTAATGCTTGCCTAACAGGCATTGCCAATACAGAATGATCACAGTGTACTCACCTGTTTGTCTGGAGGACCATAGAGTAGTGTGTACTGGGGGAGGACCCCATCCACTAGTTTGTCCAACTCCTCCGATGTGAAGGCAGGGGCCCTTTCCCAGACACTTGAGCCATTGTCGCTTCCAGACTGAGGTCACAGCAGCACTTGCAGTGTAGGTCCTCTCCTGTCGAAGATCAGGTATCAAATGAGTTTACAGAGAGAAAATGTCTGTCACCTCCGCGGCGGTGCATACCGTCACCGCCGGCGTACATCGTCATTGGCTCCTGGGACCCATAGGGTCCAATGTTAACCAATGCAGGATTGCGCAGCGGTCTTCGACCGCCTACCGCGACGGTGTACAACGCCAGCACTGTTACCTCATATCCCCTTGTCCCACATTACAGGTCAGGCAGTCGCCATTTCAGGGGGCCACATGGCATAAATTTTAAATGCGTCACACATATCTAGGCCTTGCATACACACTAACACAGACACATAGCGGATTGACAATGTGTGCAATAAAGTTGTTTGTTTCGTACCTCAGTGTTGGCTGACCCTCTGATCGCTGTTCTCATCCATAGAGCACGTCTGCTGGGGCAGGTGAGAAGATGGCGGCATCCTCCAGTGTACAGACCGCTGGTGGACCTGTCGACAATGGAAGAGCGACATGTAATTGCCACCTACAGACTTGATCGTGCCACAATCCAGGAACTGTGTGACCAGTTGGAGCCAGACCTGATGTCAGCTATCCGCCATCCCACAGGGATACCCCCTCCAGTGCAGGTCCTTTCAGTACTCCATTTCCTGGCAAGTGGGTCCCTTCAAACAACAGTGGCCATTGCATCAGGCATGTCCCAGCCAATGTTCTGTAACGTGTTGTCCAGAGTGTTGTCTGCCCTGCTGAAACACATGCGCAGCTACATCGTGTTCCCTCAGGTGGAGGATTTGCCTACAGTGAAAGGTGACTTCTATGCCCTGGGACATACCCCCAAAATCATAGGTGCCATTGATGGGCCACATGTGGCCTTGGTACCCCCCCGCAGGAGTGAACAGGTGTACAGAAACCGGAAGAATTACCATTCAATGAATGTGCAGATGGTGTGTTTGGCCGACCAGTACATCTCCCATGTGAACACCAAGTTTCCTGTCTCAGTGCATGATGCTTACATTCTAAGGAATAGCAGCATACCTTATGTGATGGGGTAACTCCAGAGGCACCATGTGTGGCTAATAGGTGAGGACATGGACCCCATACAGTGTGAATAGTTGTCTGGGTCTGGGGTTGTCCCTAAGGGTTAGTGTGTGTCTAACAGTTGTCCCTCGACATTTGCAGGTGACTTTGGCGACCCCAACCTGTCATGGCTACTGACCCCAGTGAGGAATCCCAGGACAAGGGCAGAGGAACGCTACAATGAGGCACATGGGTGAACTAGGAGGGTTATAGAGAGGACCTTTGGCCTCCTGAAGGCCAGGTTCAGGTGCCTCCATATGACAGGTGGTTCCCTATACTACTCACCAAAGAAGGTGTGCCAGATCATCGTGGCCAGCTGTATGCTGCACAACTTGACTTTGCGACAACAGGTGCCTTTTCTGCAGGAGGATGGTCCTGAAGGAGGTGTTTTGGCAGCTGTGGAGCCTGTGGACAGTCAAGAAGAGGAGGCAGAAGAAGAGGACATAGACAACAGAAACACCGTGATCCATCAACACTTCCAGTGAGACACAGGTAAGAAGACCTCACTGCCTCCTACATCTGATAAAATTGTTCGATCTTTCATCTGTCTGTCACTTTCACCCAGTGTATGGACCCTGATTTGTCACTTTCCCTTTCGATTTCACAGATGTGGGTCCCACTGTGTGACCTCTGCTATGTTACCTCATGGACTAGAGCTGTGTGACATAGGTATGTTGACAATACAATGGACATTGGTATTTTCCTTAGTTATAGCAAATACAGATTTGTGAAAGCACAGACTGACTCCAGATTGTTTTGTGATTCAAGGGTGTTTATTTAAGTGCAAATTAGTGGAGGGGGTTGTAAAATGGTCAGGGGTGATGGTGGAGGAATGTCCATGGCAGAGTCCAGTCTATTTGTTTCACAGGTGCATTGTCCAAAGGGGCATAGGAAGTGGAGCTAGGGCAGTTTAAGGATGGACATGGTGACAAAGTGGGACAGAAGGATGACAATCAGGGTGGTCTCATTTCTTGGTGGGGGACCCTGTACCCCAGCGCTTCCATTCCTGTGTAGGACCTTATGTGATAATTGTTTAGGGGTCTGTGTGGGTATGTGTAGTGGACATGCATTGGTGATTGGTGTCCATGCTTTGTTGTTGCATGCAGGGCTTGGTGTTGGGATGTGTGGTTTGTGATAGTGGGACATATGTGAGGAGTTGGAGTGATGGGGATGAGGGTGAGGGTCGGGGTATGTGATAGCATGCAGGTAGGGTGGGGAATGAAGTAGTTAAAGATTGAACTTACCAGAGTCCATTCCTCCAGCTACTCCTGCAAGGCCCTCAGGATGCAGTATAGCCAAGACCTGCTCCTCCCATGTTGTTAGTTGTGGGGGAGGAGGTGGGGGTCCGCCGCCAGTCCTCTGAACCGCAATGTGGTGTCTGGAGACCACGGAACGCACTTTCCCCCATAGGTCGTTCCACCTCTTCCTGATGTCATCCCGTGTTCTTGGGTGCTGTCCCACTGCGTTGACCCTGTCCACGATTCTGCACCATAGCTCCATCTTCCTAGCTTTGGTGGTGTGCTGCACCTGTGATCCGAATAGCTGTGGCTCTACCTGGATGATTTCCTCCACTTTGACCCTGAGCTCCTCCTCAGAAAACCTGGGGTGTCTTTTTGGTGCCATGGGGTGGTGTGGGTGATGTGTGAGGTGGTGTGTGTTGTGATGTGTGGGGTGATGATTAGACGTGTGTGGTGTTTTGTGAGTGGATGTGTGATGGTGTTGTGTGCCTCTCTATGCTGGTGTTGTCTTTGCTTTGCTGTCTCTCTGGCCTTTTTCAAATTTTTGGGTAGTAAGGGTTTGTGGGTAATGTGGGTGTGTGTTTTATATTTTATTGGATGTGTGGGAGTGGTGTGTGTATGTGTATCAGGTGTGTGTATTTCGATTTGTCTAATGTGGTAGTGTTTTGTAAATGTGTGTGTATTTTGAGCGCAGCGGTGCGTACCGCCAATGGAATACCGCGGTTGAAAGACCGCCGCATGGATTCGTGGGTCGTGATATTGTGGGCGTATTCATGTTGGCGTGACGGTGGAAGTTTTGGTATAGCCAGTTTATTACTGGCTGTTTCATTGTTTCATTAAAGGATGGATTCGTCAATCAACTTGATGTCTGTTGGACTGAGTCAATTTACAGTTTCTCAGTGATTGATCTACTAATCATTGAAATACTTTATTTTGTTTGTTATAGTTTCATATAATACTATATTGTTATACAATATTGAGTGCCTAGGTCTCCAATATTTAGCCAGTTTATTACTGACCTTTGGTGTGGCGGACTTGTGTGGGTGTCTAGATTTTGGCGGGTTCTGAGCTGTGGGTCGTAATAGCTGTGGGGGAATTCCGCAGCTGCAGCGGTGTGTTGGCGGTCTTCTGCAATGCAGTAAGCGGCATTTACGGCCAATGTTGTAATGAGGGCCTATAGGAGGAGAGTATAACAGTCTTCCCCCGACATATCCAGGTATCTGAACCTGCACCTCAGAACACCGAATGTCATTTTAGCCACGTTCCTAGTCCTGGCCAGTGCCTGGTTGAGCCTTTTAAACTGAGTCTGTCTGGGGATGAGGGAATGGGGTCATGACCCACTGCTGCAGACCATATCCTTAGTCAGCTGAAAGTAGCAATAAAACAACTGTTAATGACTATGCACACTGTTGCAGAGACATACCTGTCCATGTGTTTTATGTATACTGGCTAACTCATTGATAATTCTTACAGTATTCTTACAGTATTGTACTTTGTGTTATATATACAGTTGACTATTGTTTGACACGTCTCTTCAGTTTTTCTGTGTCATGTACTGTTATTTTCGACACTTCTTTATGCTGACTTTCATGTTCCGGCAGTAGATTACTGTGATAGGTATTTCTGAAAGTTGTGGACGACTCTGTATTATGTGCACTCACTATATGTGCAAAAGTGACAAAGTATTGATCTGATTTTGCATCATATATTCAGCACTAGGTAGGTTTGGTCAGTGCCAACCTGTTTGAATCTCACACATACATATGTCCTTTTGAAACATCTGAATGTTGTTGCTTGCCTACATGTCACTGGCCCAGCCGTTGACCTATTCACTTACTTTGGCATGTGGATTTGCTTAATAATTGCATTGCATTTGCAAAATGTGACATGGACAGCTATACATGTTGTTCTCAGCCTTGAGCTAATGCTTGTCGTCAGACAAGTTATGTTGAACATAGAGGGAAACATTGATGTGGCAATGTGGGCCATTATTATGTAGGATACATTGATGTAGATACAAGTAGCTTTCTACTACAGGCCTGGCAACAACACTTTCGTTTTTCACAAGTATGTATATGATTCTACCTTGTAGGGGATTCTGTATTTCTATGCCTTGATTCTGCTATAATTGATGTGGCTAAAGAATGTTGAGATTGGGATCCTGAGTACATTGTGATACCTTGCTCTGGTTGCATTTCGTTCTATGTTAGTTACTATTGTATGACATGTTTGACAGCATTGTGTTTGAGATTGTGAGTTTAACACTGATGGCTTAAAATGCAGGGAATTTGGCCTACTTACCAAACAATGCTGGTGATCTATCACATTGGTTACATATGTCAATGTGTTTAGATACATATGTACCTAGACGATCAGTATGGCTGCGACATATGGCTGAAACATATGTTTGTTTTGTAATGTAGGTCTCACATTGGTACACTACATTGGCTTTTACATATGAACGGGGCCTACACTTACTCTGCATGACACAAACGAAAGCTACAACTACAGGGTTGCTCCAGAAACAATGGTCAACATACAAGTATTCTGGTAATGTGGTACTCATGAACACAGGGTTAGTTCACACACCACAAATTTATTTGAAGTTTAAGTGATAGCGAGAGTATGCACACTATTGAAGAAACACTCATCTCACACTTAGACATCATGTGAACTTTGCACTATCATCAAATTGTCAGTGTACCACATGATTATTATCTTGATTTGTTTACTAGTAAGGATAAGGTGGTTCAGTCCATTTAGACAGTGTTTGATGAGACAATTCTATGCACAGATTTTCTGTTGCTACTGCCATTACAGGATTGATGAGAGTATGACAGAATGGGAAATCATTGTCTACATGTAGCAGTGCACATTGCAGTAATTTGTTCCAACAATGTGCACATGACACTAGGGGGCAGATATTTTACAAAGTGGCACAGTGCAGCACAGCAATTGTCCTTGCTGTGCTGCACTGTGTCACTGGGAAAGAACAGGAATGCACAGTTCCCAAGCCATACAGCACATTGCTGTCCCTTCACCTTGCAGTGATACACAATGGGATCACTAGGATAAACACTGGAACCTTTGCACCATGGTGCAAGTATCCTATATTGCATGCATGATTGTTTTGGTGCAGGAAGGGGCACCTTCCAGCACACAAGCAATCCATAGAGGCATGTTCCTCTATGTGTGCCACGCCTTTCAACCTTTTTCCATATCTAAGTGGAGGATACTGACTTATTTTGGAGGATGAGCCCACTGAAATCAATGGAGATGAAACATATTGTGGAGGGCCACAGAGCAGGTGATCCCACTGAAGAGGAATTTCACTTGTTTGAAGGGTGAGATACGTCTTGTGAGGATACAATTTCAAAAATGAAGGATGAGCTGAGAGGTATAACACTGTGGATGAAGAATCATCATGGCTGGGAATGAGAATTTGAAGGAATGGGTACGGGCGGATTTGCCCTAGAGTCCCAGTAGCTGTGATGAGCCCAACAGCAGCAGATTGGCAAGAAAGAGACTGCTTTGAGCGAGCCAAGATAGCTAACCTGATCTTTGGACGGTCACCTGGATGCCTACCAATAATTGCCCAAGCATCAGTTTAAAAGTCATGTTTTTAGTCCTACTTTTCCAATTCACGTTGATTGCATAAGAGGTGGGGGGAGCAGGACCTGGGAGGATATAAGGAAGAAGAGCTGTTGGAAGGCCTGTGAGAATAGTGGGCAGAAGAGGCTGTCTGACAGGAGCAGCAATTGTGAAAAGAGACAGAAAGAAGATTGTGAAGGTGGGTGAGAAGAGGATGGGGTGAAGATAGAAAGGCAAGTTCTGCAGGAACAAATGAAGGTCAAGTAGGGCTGCAGCCAGGAGTATTTATTTTGGGAATCACTAATCACAACATGCAAAGAAGGTGCAGGGTAAAAGATGGGGTGGATGCATGATTGCTGCCACTGTCTGCGTCTTTTGTGACTGAAACCTTTGGCCAGTTCTGACTTTGCATTCTTGGACACATAGGTTCACATTTTCAACTGGGTGAGGTCATTATCCTTAAGGAGCTAAAACCCATTACGCCTACTACATTAAAGACAAACTGCCTTCTGATTTAGGATTCTTAAATGGGAGCAATCACACTCCTTCTTAGCATCATGAAAGAGGAACATGTTTATTAACCTGCTTTGTTCATTAAACCTTCTTTGCTGCAGCTTGTGCCTCCCAGTGCCCCATATAAATAATTGCTGGCCATGAACAGTTACTTCTACACAGCTCATGCTGACAGTGTGCAGGACAGCACAAGGGACAAACTGCAAGTGACATACTGCAAGGGGCATAATGCAAGGGCCATCATGCAAGGCACACGCTGCAAGGAACAAACCCCAAGGGACATACTGCTACGCTACTTGTGGCATACGAGCTCTGCCTTTTACCATTATGAGACCGATTCAGTGAGGAATTATTTAGGTGCTAAAAATACACCCCTCTCTCTGACCCTGGAGATGCTAATATTGGAGGCATTGTTAACTCTTCAGGAGGGAAGGGAAACTGTGCCACATTACGAGTTGGACACTGAGGGCACATGTATAAAAGGGAACTTACTGGAGAAAGGGGAATACAGTACCAAACTTTGCTGGTAATTCCTTATTTCTCCCAGGAGTTTCAGAGGGAGACTTTGCCTGCTATTAACTAGGTTAATACCCTGGATGAACCAACACAGATATGCAGATTTAGGCCTTGATTACAAGCACAAGTGGTATTTGTCACACATGATAAACAGCAATTCTATGGGGTATGTTATTTATCGAGTGCAATAAATGTCTCCTAATATGAGTTGTTGGGAAATGAAAGTGGATTACACCTGCTCTGGGGAGGTTTTCGCGCTCCTTCTATGTTGTAAATCTGGGGTAGTGTCAAAGTCCATGGGTGTTGAGTGTGAACAGCCACAGCAACGCCCATGTCATGCCTCCCCGACACAGTGTGAGGCAATGCAGCAACTTGCGCTGTGTTGCCTTAAACCATATCTACAAGGCCATATAAAGCCACCTAGGGTGGCTTTCCATGACCTTGAGGATATGGGTCTGCAATGTGCGCCACTGGAGAGTCAAAAAAGTGACGCTCTAGTAGCCCAGGTAGTTATTTTTTTGCCTCAATCATTTACTACGAGCAAAAGACACTTATGGGAAAGTAGGAGGAAGAGAAAAACGAAAAAGTGTCACATAAGCAGAAAGCTGCAAGAGTGAGCTGAGGGGGCAGGGAGTGGCTGTAAATGGATTAAAGAGGCCCGAGATGTATTCAGGTTTAGGTTGCCCCAGTATTGCATCCTCGCACATTTAACTGCAGCAGCTGCATGTTTCAGAGGAGAGCTCTGGGCACTGCAAGTTTTTATTTACAAATTAAGCACCGCGTATGCAAGACCTATTGGTTTGCCTATGGTTGCATTTTTAAACCACTAAATAAGCTCTGCTGAACTTTGTAGGTTGCATGATCAAACATGCAAAATGGTATGCATATTAATCTGGTCGAAACTCCACCATCTCAGACTCAGCCCAGAATTTAAATACCTGACTGCTAGGGGAGGAGTATGAGAAGGTGCATCATGTGCCAAAGGGAAGGCATGTGTGACAAATGTGCAGCTCTTACATGCTAGGTACAGCCGATTGTTGGCACCTACTGCATCATCTGAGCAGCTACTTCTATTCAGCCCTCGTTTTCTGTTGGTGGGTGGATGGTATAGCTGGTAATAATGACTGGGGGATATAGAGCCTCATTGTTTTTTTGGAGAGCCACACAGAATTCAGATTTTGGTCATGACCTTAGCTTCTGTGCTGGAAAGCAGTGCTGAGAGCATTGATAGGAGTGTGCATTCTATGGCTGAGGTGGCCACGGGTGCTACAAATCAGACTTGAAGTGCGCTGACAGGGATGAGTGTGGTTGTCATTAGTAGAATAGTAGGAGATCTGACAATGACAAATGAGGTGCACTGGCCGGCCTGTATGCGAGTCGCGGTGCTGGAATATCAGAAATTGCTATGAAAATTTAGAACTGTGGTAGATTAGTGTGTCTGTGAAAGGATCTTAGATTCTTAATCATGGAGAACATGGTTTCCTTTTCTGTGCCTCCTCACTTGCTCCTTACCCCTTGTTTGCACTGTTCCAGTCTCCTGCTTCCTAACTCCTGTGCCAGCTATTCAGCAGGTGCCATCCAAGCCTCCCAGCCCTCTGACCACTAAATGCCCTTGCAGCCCTACCTCCCGCCCAGGGCAAAAGTCAAGGGTACACACGGGTGGACAGGGTCTACCCACTCTTTTCATAGGGTGGACGCCGTCTACCCTGCCAAAACACTGAGCTAACAGAAATATAATGAAGTGCTACAAAAAATGGTGGTTGGTGCTTAGCATTCGCACATCTGAAAACAATGGAGTAATAATGTCCAATAGTCAATACAATGAGTCCTTGAAAGGGTGCCAACCTGGTAGAAATACCCAACCGCCAAGGGTATTAACTGCACCAGATCAAAGAAAGGAAAACTTATTTTGAGCCGTGCTCGAAAGTAAATTTCAATACAAAGATACCAGGGCACTCCAGAAAGTAGTCCACAATCAATGAGAGTCCGACGTTCCAGAAGATAGTTTCACATGACAGTAAACTTTAATTCCTTATGTTAAGCATAACACATATTTATCCAGAATGCAGCCAACACGTGTTTCGTCCAACAGGACTTTTTCAAGGCTGGAAAAATAGAAAACGATTTTTTTGAATAATAATACAACTGAAAAAACAGAGGCTAGCAAGCAAGAAAAAACAGAGAAAAAGTCAAAGAAGATTTTGAGATACTCTTATGCAGAATGAAAAACAGATTCTCCTAGATTGTGCCAACAAATAGTGCCTTTTTTTACAATTTTGGTACGTTTCATACTATACTTACCTCCCTCTTTAAGGGCTAAAGAATATTCACCAATTAATTTAATTTAATAATTTCCACCACAGGTATAGCTTTCTGCTACTTATATGGCTATGTATGGCCATTTGCACATTTTTTGTTTGTTTATATTTATGGGCGAGGCTTCTCCTCGCTACCACGTGGGGCTTTCCGCATGTCTTTCTCACATTACACCGAGCTACCTGGTATCTATCCTTTCTTTAGTTCCGCTTTCAGAGTTTCACTCTGAGTCTTTTTTATAAAGGTAAAATATTTCGCTCTAAGAATATTTCTGGTTTTAGCTAGTTTCCATTTCATAAATTCTCACTACTTTTGACTCCATTCTTGCAGAAATATAATGAACTCTTCCTGGTGTAATTTTCAGACACCGGGACACATTCAGAATCACCCACATGCTGTCTGCTCTCTTTCCGAACAGTAATGTGCACATGTGGACGCAGGGGTGTAGCTTAGTGTGAAGGGGGTGCTACATCCCCAAATAAATGCATTTTCTGATAAATAGTTGGGCACAGATGCTTTCATTTGGGTATGGTGAGGTGTCTACCGGATTCACCAGGAATTGTTTACATCCATTCAGATAACAACATACACACCCTCTCTTCCTCTCAGTTTTTTAAAGTCATGAAAAATATTGGTAATTTTACAAAATAGTGTGCTTTCCCTCACTTAGTACCCCTACCTATCTGCATTTCTCTCTCTTTCCACTGCCCCTTAGGCCCCTTCTATGCACTCTGCTTGACGTATATTGTGTGTAAACATTAGATGCCAGCCTGATTGTTGGAAAATCCGAAGCTCACACCCCAGTCGCCCCCCACCCCCAATATACCTGATCAAGCTACGCCCCGGCGTGGAGGAGTCATTGTTAGTTTGAATTCAAACTAGACCCAAAGCAAAAGCTGAAGTTAAGGGGCTATTGCACCTCCTTTTCTTCAACTATCCTATCTGGGAGCTACCTGGAGCCCCACACCTGGATGTAAATGCAATTGAGGGGAAACAAAGGCACACAGCTTGTTATCACTTCACAAGTACTTATGAGATGCATGGTTTTGACTTTGTTCAGTTCCTGTATAAAAGAGATATGATTGCACCGTACGAATGTCAGATATGTTGGTCTGTCCCAGTATTTACACAAATACCAATGTAAATACCACTATTTTGTTATATTTCTTTCATAGTGCCACTCATTCAATTACAGGGTTCAGAGAACCTTACATCACAGTACACATTATACATTGAAAATAAATCATATGTGTGTGAATCAATGTACAGGGTGGATTACATGAGACAGAGTTACAAGGTATAGGAGTCACATGTCCCTCATAGCTCACTGTGCTACAGTAGAAGGATTACAATTTATGTATTGCCAGTAATAAAAGGATCTCTGTGTTAAAAGCAGTATCCCACTTACCTAACTGAAAAAAATAAAAATCTATCTTTTGAGTGTTATGCGATGTGCTTTATAGGAGATATTCTAACCAACTATAGTACTTTGATTCAAAACTGGGGCTAGACAAAACACAGATCTCTCCAGCAAATATATTACCCTCCAGAGTATATTACCATTATAATTATTCCCTGAGATTTACGAGGCACATTAAAATCTCAGCAGCAGGTGCCTTAACCCCTTAAGATATTAAAACATGCATAATTGTCAACCACTTAAGCAGAACAGCTTCTCCTTGTCAACTTCTTTGCGGCAAGTTTACATTTTTTTTTATAAATTGAGGCCCAGATTTTGTATTGGGGACGAAACATCTCATTTGTTAAGTATTGTAATGCACTCAAATGTACTCATGGTAGACCTGCTAAACATATGTGCGAGGCCTTAACTGATGTCACTTATATTGAGATAATCTGATGCTATGTGCGATGTCACATGACCTTATAATAATTCCATGCTTCATCTCTTGCTTACAACTCTGCATTTAGTATGACCAAAAGAGACACTTGGGAAAGTCATAACAAAACCAAAACGAAAGTGCAACACAAACAACGGAAAATTTGCAACTTTGCAATTTCAAATTAGCCTGCTTTAGTATTCAGTACTTGTAAAAGTATATGCAGCAGTTATTCACGTGGGTGTAAATTGACAGCTGAACCTAGAACCTTTTTGTGTATGCTAACAAGGCAATTTTGAGCCTTGTAAGCTAAAAACAGAAAGCTTATGGCTTCGCTATAATGGAAAAACAAATCAGCCTTCTGTGTAGAGTAACAGCTTGATCTAAAGAAGGCATACTTATGTTCGCAGTGCTTAATTTGAGCCGGTTTGTTCTGATGCAGGGCACAAACAACTTTTGTTAAAGGGCCATCAGTTATTTTTCTGCCTCAATGATTTACTGTGGACAAAATAAAGAATAATTTAATAGAAATGCAAACTCTAACATGTGAAAATGTCCTTCTGCCCCAAACTATAAACAGGCTGCCAGGCCGGAAGTTTAAACAGCAAGATGTTATCATGTAGAAAACATTTTGAACACAAGGACATGAATCACTCTTTACTGGTAACACTGTGAAATACAGCAAATTAATGTAAAAAAGACTGCTGGGGAGATGAAAGTTTAACGTGAAAAACAAAAAAGCAGAGCATGTGTTCATGTAAATAACTGGCTGGCTGGCTTGCTCTGCAGGCAGCAGCGATGTTATCAGATGCTATAAAACTTTGTGGATTGAATCATACCTAAACAGTGTAAATTGCAGCCAAACACCATAAGGGACACACCAATAAAACAACACGTAAACATAATTATTGAAAGACACAATTGTATTAATATGCAGGCATTAGCTTTTAAAAAATATTTATTTTCCAGGTGGCCAATGTGTTTTGTGGTTCGTCTATAGTTTTTAAGTGGAGATCATGTATTTTGTAAGTGCATATTTTCATTCAGTAAACACAAAGTAAGCATACTTCATTTAAGCTTTGCCCAATCAATCGCTGCCATATAGCAACATTTTCATTTTTTGCTGCATATAGAGGAAGATCATTGGGAGTGCTTTAGTTTTATACAGCGTGTGGGAAAGTAGCCTCTTTCTAGCTTGGTTACTCCCACCTTTGGCCTGTTTGTCAGTGTGTTGGACTGTGTCTACTGGGATCCTACTAATCAGGACCTGAGTTGTTATGCTCTCTCCCTTAAATTATGGTTAGTGCATACTGGTGACCCAGTATTGCACCCACAATTGGCATACTGGTGCCCCATTATAAGTCCCTAGTGTATGGTACCCAGGGCATTGGGGTTCCAGGGGATCCTTTTGGGCTGCAGCATATCTTTTGCCACCCATAGGGAGCCCATGCAAAGGCATGCACCCTTTCACTGCCATTTACGCTGCCCAAGGTCAATTATAAGTCACCCCTAAAGCAGGCCCTCTAGCACTGAGGGCAGGGTGCAGAGTACCTGTGTGTGAGGGCACCCCTGCACTAGCAGAGGTGCCCCCATGACCTCCAGGAACATTTTCCCAGACTTTGTGAGTGCGGGGATGCCATTTTACGCGTGTACTGGACATAAGTCACTACCTATGTCCAGCTACATAATGGTAACTCCAAACATAGGCATGTTTGGTAACAAACATGTTGGAGAGCATACCCCAAAACTTTTTCAAGCATTGGTTGTATGATTCCATGCACTCTGGGGGCTCCTTAGAGGACCCCCAGTATTGCCATTCCAGCCTTCTGAGGTTTTCCAGGCAGCCCCAGCTGCTGCTACCTCTCATACAGGTTTCTGCCCTCCTGTTGCTTGAGCAGCTCAAGCCCAGGAAGGCAAAACAAAGGATTTCCTTTGGGAGAGGGGTGTTACACCCTCTCCCTTTGCAAATAGGTGTTACAAGCTTGGGGGTTAGCCTCCCCAAGCCACTGGAAATGCTTTGAAGGGCACATTTGGTGCCCTCCTTGCATAATCCCGTCTACACCAGTTCAGGGACCCACAGACCCTGCTCTGGAGCAAAACTGGACAAAGGAAAGGGGGGTGACCACTCCCCTGTCCATCACCACCCCAATGGTGGTGCTTAGAACTCCTCCAGGGGGTCCCTGGGTTTTGCCATCTTGGATTCCAAGCTGGCAGGGAACTCTGGGAGCATCTGAGTGGCCAGTGCCAGAAGGTGACATCAGAGCCCTTCCCTGATAGGTGCGTACCTGTTTAAGTGACCAATCCCTCTTTCAGGGCTATTTAGGGTCTCTTTCTTGGGTGGTTCTTCAGAGTCAGATTGCAAGGCTTCAGCAGGAATCTTCTACATCCTTTACTTCACCTTCTCACCGAAGAAACTGCACCTGAACCCTCCAGGAACTCCACAAACTGCAACAAAGAAGCAAAGACGACTTCTGCAACATTGTATCTTCAGCTTCTGCCAGCAACTGCAACTGCAACTGTTTCCCGGTCATGCATCCAGAGGACAGCCTGTCTTCAGCCTGCACCAGAAGAACGAAGGAATCACCCTTGGAGTGAAGGAGTCACTCCCCTGCTTCAGCAGGCACCTCCCTGCATTGATGACTTGCGGCATGGGTCCCCTCTCCTTACAAGTTGCGTGGATTCTGCATCACGGGTGGTGGACTGAAGTGGTCCTGACGGTCCTGACGTCCTACTGTCCAACTTTGGTGGAGGTAAGAGCTTGCCTCCCCACGCAAGACAGTACCCACATGCACTGCATGTTTTGCAGTTGCCAAGGCTTGTTGGCATCCTTCCATGAAGTTATTCATGCACCGTTCAGCTCTGGCCCACAGCACTCTATCCTGCGATGCACAGCTTCCTCAGCAGTTCTCCAGCAGCATGGGATCCTTTTTTGTAGTGCTGCGTGGGCCTCCTTTTGCACCGTCTTTGTCCCCGTGCTGTGGGACTCCTGTGCATGCTGCCTTCTGTGGGCTCTCTGAGTTACTGAGAGCCCTCTCTGACTCCCCCTTCTGGGTAGAGTCCACCAGGTCCCTCCTGGTCCCGGGCAGCACCATTTTCCGCTAACCGCGAGCTTTGCGTGTGCCAAGGCTTGTTGGCGGAATCCAGCAACGCAGGCTGCAATCTTCCCTCCGGCATGGGACATAATTGCACCAACCAGGAACCCGCATCCGTCTTCTTGGGTGCAGTACTGACTGTTGATCTTCACCGGTGGTTCTTCTTTTGCACCTTCATTCGAGTTAGCAGGGGCTCCTATTCTCCCTGGACTCTTATGTGCTTCTTGGACTTGGTCCCCTTCTTCCACAGGTCCAGGAATCCACTGTTGGTGTCTTGCAGTTTCTTCTGGTTCTTGCATTATATACTTTCTCGTGTTCTTGTGTGTTCTAGGAAAGTTACTGTGATTTACTCCTGCTTTCCTGGGCTCTGGGGTGGGTTCTATTACTTACCTTTGGTGTTTTGTAATACTCCCAGTGCCCTTTTACACATTACAGTTGCCTAGGTGGGAAACCGACATTCACATTCCACTTTCTCAGTATATGGTTTGTGTTCTCCCTATGCCCATTTCTAGTTATTGTGATTTTCACTATTTGCACTGTTTTCAAACTATTTTTACACTTGATTTTGCATACTAGTGTTTACAATTTGTGTATTACTTACCTCCTAAGGGAGTAGAGTCTCTATGGTATTTTTTATATCTGTGTCACCAAAATAAAGTATCTTTATTTTTGTAACACAGTATTTTTTTCATGTGTGTGAGTACTGTGTGACGACAGTGGTATTGCATGAGCTTTGCACGTCTCCTGGATAAGCCTTGCTGCTCAGCTACAGCTACCTCTAGAGAGCCTGGCTTCTAGACACTGCCTACATTTCACTAATAAGGGATAACTGGACCTGGTATAAGTACCATAGGTACCCACTACAAACCAGTGCAGCCTCCTTCACAGGGCCACTGGAATTATATGGCAGGAAAAGACGAAATTATGAGGCAGGGCTGACCAATATGGCAAGAAAAGTCCGGTTATGAATTTACAATGCCAGTAGCTCTAACTCAAGAAAATGCGAGACCTATTGCATTGCAAATGCTTGTTTAGGATTTGTGACCTGCTCACTCCTTTTGACTGAGGAAACTTGACAGCTATGTGCCTGGAGCCTGTAAAAAGTAAGTTAACCTCCTTAAACTCCCATGTAATCCCAAAAAGCATACATTTCAACAAACTTGGATCAGACAGAAGACGCACGACTTGTTTTTAACCAAAAATGGCTTTATTGTAGCTGTCTCTCACATAATATTGATTGTGCTTATAAGAAATCAGTGAGTAAGATGTAAAATTTTAAGGTGATGGCATGAATGCGAAAGAGATAACACAGATTCAAGCTCCAGAAAGACCCTAAAAAAATCAGAGTGTGGCGGTGTGTTAAAGTAACTGCAGCTGGTGGAGGACAGAACAGACCCCTTCTCGCTCTGGTGCCTGTTGCCGCTGCACCACGGATAGCTACACCCCTCGAAGTCAGGCTCCCTATGCCAGAAGGTGACTCTTTGTTTCTCTTACAGGATGGAGCTGATCTATTCCGTGGCAGTATTTGTGTCCGTGCTTCTTCTGACTCATGGAGATGACAAGGCAGGTAAGAAACCATTTCGTGTGTCTCTTTCGCTCTGGGTGGCGGTGATCAATCTATGGGAAGACAACCCATAGGCGGTCGAGGCAGGTCTCATTTATCTCAGAATGTAACTGAGGATTCCATCAGCGTGACTCATTATACAAATAAAACAACCACAACTGAGCAAAATAAACACAACTGATAGATGGCTAGCACCTCTTAGTAGCGTACAGATTCTTTCAATACGCAGAATTTAAAAAGTGTGCTGCCGGGGGTCTCATGTCAAAGGAAAAGAAGTATATTCTGTGTTGACATTACATTTCCAATTGTGAGATTAGTGATTATTGATGACGGATATTGCTGACAGGTAGTTGGAGGAGAGGACGTTATTGCCCCTCAGAGGTCTACGGAATACTTTGATGTTTAAAACAGGTATAAAGTATGTGACTTGGCTAAGGTGTGGCTACGGGAGGATGTATGTCGGGAACACCAACAGTGTTTGCAGCCTAGGAAGGTGGAGTGTGTGAGTGGCAAGGATACATTAAAGCCCCTTGTGCCTCCTTGCGTGACATTAGCATCATTTTTTTATGCTATCTGGCATTAGGTAGGCATTTCGAGGCTCCATATTTATAAAGTAGCAAACCCTTGTGCCACTTTATGTCTGCACCAGGCATAATGTATGCAAGGGGAGCGTTCCGGCGCTGGGAGGCCCTGAAAATTAGATTTCACTGCACCATTTTGTGCGTCATGTTTAACACCTGCCTTAGTCAGGCATTAAAATGATGCACCCATACTTGTCTATGGTGCTCCCTTTACTTTGCAGGATTAGCAGCACAATTTTTGGCAAAGCGCCACAATTTCGTCAACATTTTTGACATTATTGTTCTAAAGTGCACCATGGTGCGCTGATTTGCAAATACGGCACACACATGGTGTCATTACACTAGCTCAGGGCAACGCAAGAAAAGTGGCGCATCAGCAGTGATGCGCCACTTTCTTGTAAATATGCCCCTCATGAGTGTTTATGGTGTTGCAGAGGCATTAAGGTGAAGCATTTATTTACCACTTCAGCCTCACTGGTGAGTGTGTGTGTTTGCGTCCTGTGCAACAAAACCAAGAAGAGCCTCTTCACACCTCACAAGCTTGTGGTGTTCAAAAAAGCTACAGCAAACCAAGGGTTGTTGTTTGAAGCATTGAACCAGCTAATGCAGACATGCCCATCAGAAGAAGGAGCAGGTAGGACACTTTCTCCAGGCCTCCCTTCTTGCACTATCACCGAGGCTACCAGCAGCCCAGGCCCCAGGGAGGCAGAAACCTGTCTGAGGGTTGGCAGCAGCGGTAGCTGCAGAGAAACCCCAGAAAGCTACTTTGGAAGTACCCAGGGTTCATGCTGGAGCCCCAGGGAAGCATGGGATTGTCAATCATGGGACAATTCCATGATCTTAGACATGTTACCTGGCTATATTCGGAGTTACCATTATGAATTTACACATAGGTATTGACCTATATGTAGTTCACACGTGTAATGGTGTCCCCGCACTCACAAAGTCTGGGGAAATTGCCCTGAACAATGTGGGGGCACCTTGGCTAGTGCCAGGGTGCCTTCACACTTAGTAACTTTGCACCTAACCTTCACTAAGTGAGAGTTAGACATATAGGTGACTTATAAGTTACCTAAGTGCAGTGTAAAATGGCTGTGAAATAACATGGATGTTATTGCATTGAGGCTGCAGTGGCAGTCCTGTGTAAGAATTGTCTGAGCTCCCTATTGGTGGCAAAAGAAATGCTGCAGCCCATTGGGATCTCCTCGAACCCCAATACCCTGGGTACCTAGGTACCATATACTAGGGGATTATAAGGGTGTTCCAGGGTGCCAATCAGAACTGGTAAAATTAGTCACTAGCCTGCAGTGACAATTTTAAAAGCAGAGAGAGCATAAACAGTGAGGTTCTGGTTAGCAGAGCCTCAGTGATACAGTTAGGCACCACACAGGGAACACATACAGGGCACAACTTATGAGCACTGGGGTCCTAGCTAGCAGGATCCCAGTGACACAGGCAAAAACAAACATACATATAAGTAAAAAATGGGGGTAACATGCCAGGCAAGATGGTACTTTCCTACACAGGGTCACCCAGTATTATCAAGCTGGGAAGCCAGACTAGAAACCAGGGGCCGGATGTACAAAAGGATTTTACCCATTCTGTGTCAATTTGAAAATGCTTTAGTACATATGGCTCATGGTTCTTTGGGCCAGGACCCCACAACTAGCATTTGCCCCAGAAACCTCTAACTGCCCTGGAGGCAGAAGCGAGGTGTTAAAACCTCACAAACTAGGAGAGTGGTGTTGGAAACAGCCTAGCAAGAGAGAGTTGTTTAAACCCACAGAACAGGAAAGATATCTTTGGACCCGCAGAATAGGAGAGAGAGATGTTTGAAACAGCTGTAGATGAAGGGAAACACTTACAATTGATTAACCAGTGTTTTATTTATTTTTATTTATTGAGGTTTCATATAATGTGGACAAGAGAGCAGAAAGTAAGTTCTGGTTAACAACATGAGAAAAAACAACCTATTAGCAACAGTAAAACAAGGAATAAACAGATCATCCCATTCAATACATTATGGGGAAATAGGTAGTTAACTAACCATGAAACTAAATCAGTAGTAAGTAACCATGAGAGGAGAGTGAGCAAAACATGTTGTAACAGGAAGGACACGTCAAGTCAATATAGTGGATGCACACCAATCTCAAAAAGGAGGATTTTGAGCCACCTTTTGAATGAGAGCAGACAAAAGGTTATGGGAAGGGCTGGTGGCAAGGAGTTCCAAAGCCTTGTTGCACCATGAAAGAATGCCTGTCTCATGCAGCATGCTTGCTGAAATGTGGGAGGTTCTTCATCCTTATTAAGCTCCAGGGACTTTTGGTTTTACAAACAGGTAGGAGGGAGTGGAGTTGTGAAGGACTTAATGAACAATAAATGCAGTTTTATATTGGGCTTTTGCATCTATGGATAGACACCGCAGGAAACGGAAAAGAAGAGAAATGTGGTTGAAATTCCTGTGCCCTATCACAAAGTGGGAAGCACCCTGGAGCACTACTCCCAGAGATGCTAACTGCAATTTGGGGAGACCAGGGAGGAGTGAGTTACCATAACCTTATCTTTAAAGAACCAGTGCTTGGATCACAGGTTACAAGTCCTGCTCCAGAATGAAGTGCCTAAGGCCCCATAACAGTCTTAGCTTAGAGTGTGATTTTAGCCATTGATGAGATTTACATTGGAAGGTTCGGATGTTTGTCAAGGCTAAAGGCTAACGATTTAGCATTCTCCCCAATTATCAGATTGCAGTTCAGGGAAGAGAAGGACTCAGGCCACTCTCTGGATTTTTTTGGAGAGATTGATAAAAATTCTGTTTTCGGTGGATTGAGTTTTAAGTGGTAGTTGGACCTGAACCTTGTAGAGGCTGAAGAATAGAAGAATGGTTTCTTCAGGAGAAGAAATCTTTTGGTAGGCCTTTGTTTCATCTGCATACTGATGATAAAGGAGTTCAGATTTTCTCAGAATCTCTCCAAAGGTTCAAGATACAAATAAAACAGTGTTGAGGAGAGGATAAAGCCCTGTAGAACCCCTTTATGTAAGTTGGCCTGTGACAGAGCACACTATTTTCACTGTTTGTAAACAGTAGGCAGGAGTTGCCTAAGTCAAAGTGGCAGAAAGAGTCATCCACAATTTACATTAGGACAGTTTCTGTGCAACGACCCTGCCTGTAGCCAGATTAGAAACCATTGAGGATGGTATTGGATTCAATGTGGAGAAATTGTTGTAATGCTACGCAGCTTTCTAATACAGTACTGGGAGAAATCAAGCATTAGTTGAGAGGGGGAGTGCCCTACTCATGTAATAAACACAGTCCTTGTCAGGGTAAACCCCCCTCACTGAAAAACCTATGCTTAATCCTCTGGTAGCTTGGCACTAAAGCGGTCAGGCTTAGAAACAATGTGTAAAGTATTTATGCAGCACTGAAGCAGTAATGAAGTGAAACCATAGCAAGTAAAATCCCCAACACATTTAGAAAGATAGAGGAAATGTAAATAAATAAAATGACACAAATATGACAAAAATCCAATCAGTAGAACCAAAGTTATGAATTTTCAGATGAAAATAGCACCAAAAAAGCCCAAAGCACTACTATTGGCTATCTGGTTGTGCTGAACTGAGTGAAAGTCACATGGTCAGGTCAGCACAATGGGGCACAGGCCAGATACAGGAAACAGGGTCAGCTGGTGAAGGAATTTACCTGGTCACAGTACAAGTATATGCAAGAAGCCTCAGCTGGAGCTTCACTTTAGTAGGAGCCATGCAGAGATAATAGGCGCTGCAAGGAGCAGGTCGCCGCTGAAACTTTGCATTGCAGGAGATGTGGGTGGTAGCTGTTTGGTGCGCAGAGCAGGTCACCATTGGAAGTCTGCACTAGAGTGAGATGCAGGCAATTGTTGCTGAAACAAGGAACCCCAAACGTCTGTATTCTCCCCTGCAGCTTAGTTTTGAGGCAGCAGTACACTGATAAAAAATTAGGTTTCCAATTGGGAAGGGGTGTGAAAACCCTTCTCAAGCAACAACCACAATCTTTCAATAAGTTAACCTTTGCCTAACTCTGATAACTTGGCACAAAAGCAGTCAGGCTTAGCTTAGAGGCTATGTGTAAAGTAGCTCAAAAACAACAATAAAGTAAAAACACAACAGAAGAAAAATCCCACACAAATTTTGAAAAATAGAGTAAAATGTGATATATAATTTAAGACTACAATAATAAATATCCAATCTGTAGAAACAGGGTTATGGATTTTAAACGGAGTTCAAAGTGAAAAACCTCACGTATCTATTCACATGAGAGAGACAAAGTCAAAGGGTGAGGCTGACCACGATGGAGCATGGTTTGACATGGTCTTGGCTTGCCTTTGGACTTAGAAGAATTTTTGAAGAAAAATGTCTGAGAAGGTAAATTTCACCAGAGAAAGGCAACCAGTAGTGTCGGAGGAGAAGGCGTCGTCATTGGGGAGCCACTGGACGAAGTTTGCGCTAAAGATTTCTGTATTCAGACTTTCTCATTTCTTGGAAGTTAAAAATCTCCAGAGGAAAGAACCTGCAGGCTGAACATGAGGAGGGCTCCATGAGGTCTTATAGCCTTCGAGAGGGCAGGAAGAATAAGAATGTAGCGGGAGCTACTGAAAAGTCAGGTCGACCGGCGAAGCACCTCAGGCGGATCAGCAAGTAGATAGGTCCCAATCTCCTGTCAGTTCTTGGACCACTTTTTAGTCCTAAGTGTTGGCTTTTGGCTATTTGGGCACATTTAGCACCACTTCCAAGGGTCCAGGACTGGATGGGCACCACTTAGAGGTTAGGACCCACTTCAGGCAGGGTCCAGGTGCAGTGTTCAAGTTGTTGGAGCTTTTTGTGCCCCTGTAGCTCAGAGCAGGAGGACAGCCAACTAGTTCTTGTAGTCACTCTGGCACTCCTGGGTTCAAGCAGCAAGGCTGACCGCAAGCAACAGGGTAGTTCTCTGAGGGTACACAACAGGCTTTAAGAAGCAGGGCAGTCCTCTGGTAGCAGCAGGTCATTCCTCGGAAGTACAAAGCAGGCCTCAGGCAGCAGGGAAGACCTCTGAAATTCAAGGCATTCCTTCTGAGTGTCCCCCACAGGTTCAGGAGTGAACTGACAAGTTGTTCTGAGGGTCCAATATGTATACCTGGTGTTAGCCTTTGCTGTGGGATAAATATCTAGGCCATTCTGACATCTAACAAGAGGTCTAGGGTGATAATAGACTAGTGTGATGTTATTTGTAATGTAAGTGGGAAGGGGTGCAGCTCTCCCCATCCCATTCTGGCAGGATGGCTCACTTGACAACATCCAGCCACCTTTGTCTCACTCTCTGGCAGGAATACCCAAAGGTCAACTGACAACTACACCTAGCCATGTGACCCAGGACACAGCCTGCAGGCTCAAAATGGTTAGGACAAGAAAATGCAACTTTCTAAAAGTGTTATTTTCCAAATTGTGACTTAAAATCCTACTTTACCATTAAAGATGGGTTTAAATTGCAATTCATTCCTAATCAGATCCTTAGCACATATTAGATGTAATTAGGTAACCCAATGTTTTCCTATGTGAGAGGTAGGCCTTGCAGTAGCAAAAAATACATTTAAGAGGTTTTCCACTACCAGGACATGTAAAACATAAAAGTACATGTTCAACTTTTTAAATACACTGCGCACTGCCATAGGTGATATTTAAGGCCTACCTTAGGGGTGGTCTACATGTATTATAAAATAAGATTTAGGCTTGGCAAAAGTTTTTCTTTCCATGTTGAATTGACTGTTTAAATGGGTACACAGACTGCAATGACACGTGTGACACATTTTGAATGGCTACTCAAGTGGGACCTGGCATCACCTCTTGGGGATCAGGATTCACTCTAGAAGAGGCCAGCAGCAGGGCTCAGCTGGGTACAGTTGGTGCTTATCAGCTGGGCAGTTGCAGGGAAGGTATCTGGAAGCTTGTTGTGTACATGTAGCTCAAACGGGCCAGCCAACTGACCCTTGAGGTCATGTCAGAAGGTCCTGGGTTCAAGGAAAGCAAGTTCTGCCTTCCTTCTTCAGGCCAGTCCAGGACAGTTCTTCTGAAACGCCCACAGGTCTAGGCACAGTGTTCAGGGTGTCATTTTCATTCCCAGTGCCAGCCTGTGCATGGGGGATGCCCCCTTTGTCTAACTTTCCCTCTTTCCTGAGTTTGGTACCAATCTGCCTAGGGGAACAAACACAGCCAGACCTAGGTGTGAGCAGCATTTGTCAGTGGCAGAGCAAGCAGCTTTAGAAGTCAGGAAAGTGGTGGGCACAGTCCTAAGGCTACCTTTAAAGCTCCGAAAGGGCTTAGTACAACCCCCCAAGCAGTGCTTCTCAAGAGAAGAACACCCTGCCCAACACCCAAGGCTTTTTTGTTCCCATGTCTACAAGGAATGCAAAGCACATCACATGAGAGCTATTCATAGCCATGTAACCCTGGACACCATCTGAAAGGCACATTTGGGTCAGGCAGAAAAATGGCTGTTTTCTAAAAGTGGCATTTCATAATATTAACTTAAAATCTGACTTCACCTTTGAAAAGGATTGTAATTACAATTCAGAATTGTGGAAGAAGCATTCCTGTGTCGGTTCTGCAACTGAAGTTATCACTTATTAGGTGTAATAATGTAACCCAGTGTTAGTCTATAGCAAACAATGTCTTTAGGGGTTTTTCACTGTCAGGACATGTAAAGATTTAGTATACTTTTTTAAATACCAAACACCCCGTCAGTGAGCTTTTAGTGCCCACCTTAAGGACTTACATGTTTTAAAAAGAAAGGTTTGGGAGTGGCATAAAGGTTATTTGTCGGGTCGAATTGGCAGTTTTAAACTGCACTACAGACTGTAGTGGGAGGCCTGAGACTCGTTCTACAGTGCTACTTTATTGCATGGCACAATGAGTGCTGTAGCATTTAATTTACGGGCCCTGGGTGCACGTAGTACAATTTACTAGGGACGTAAAAGTACATTAAAAGTGTAGGTGTTTACCACATTTTACCAATGTTTAAGGGAGAAAGCACAAGCACTTTACCCCTGACTAGCAGGGGTAAAGTGCTTAGAGTCCTAAAGCTAAAACAAAGGAGTTAAGCAAAATAGGGGATTGAAGGCACAAATTCTGAGGAAATACCAGGTTAAGGATTTCAGTCTAACACTTTTCTAGAAAGGTAAGTGCAGAAACAGGACAAAAGTCATCCAAGTCATTGGTATCTGTACTAGGTTCATTACAGGATGACGAAGACCTGGCCAGTTTTCATAGTAAGGTGGAAATCACCTTGTTTCAGTGAGAAGGTCACAAGGGAGGTCCAGTAAGGTAGCAATATCTTGCACATTTCAGTGCTCGGAAAGCCAGAAAAAGCATGGGACAGGTGATTGGATAGTTTGACCTTAACTATAGTTTGAAGTAAAAGTAACTCTGACTCAGTAATTGCAATAAAGTGCGGCCAGCTTCACTGGGCTTTGTGAGTCAATGTATAACCATCCAGGATAGTGGATTTTGGTAGAAGTTATTGCTCAATAAACTTTACTTTCTCTGCAAAGGAAAATACAGATTTGTCACATTTTGATGCTGATGTGGGGACTGTCCTGGAGGAGGAGTCGGAGTTTGATCATTTGATGATATTGAAAAGTAGCTTTGGGCAATGTTTAGCAGTACCAAACATAGATTTAATGTTGCTAGATTTATCTTTGAAGATGTTCGATTTTTAGTTTCTTTTGAAGACCCTGAGGCTAGTAAGATAGGTGAGTGAGGGTGCATGTTTCCATATTTTCTTAAGATCCCAGATTACTTCTTTCTGTGAACAGATCTTTCGAGAACCAGGGAAGAGATGGCTTAGGTCATTTAGTCTTGCGTTTCAGTAGATCATATTTCTCAATAACATTGTCCATACATTTATTGTAATCTTCTGTTGTGGAGTTAATGTCCCGCTCCACATCTAGGATTGGAAGGATACCCTGAGGCTTGTTGGCTAGGTTATTGATGTCAGTGTTTATAAATGTCATTGAATCATGATTTTTCTCTCTTGAACTGGCACAATGTTTTCGGGTAGGCATCGGATAACTTGAAAGGAATTTGCAGGTGGTCAGACCAATCCATATGCATGTAGTCTTCAGCGATCAGGAGCATGCCCTTGGAGATAATGAGGTCAAGAATAGCATCTTTGTAGTGAGTAGGTTTCTGACGGTGCTGGAGTAGGTTTGTATAAAAGAAAATGTTGACAGTTCCCTAGTGAAGATTCAAGTCTCCAAGTTTAATTAATATTTAAACATATTTAAATACCATTATATTATATTACATTATGTTAATTAATGTTATAAGTAAAAATATTTAATATTTACCATTTGTAACTATATACATATATATATATATATATATATATATATATATATATATATAGAAGACAGTGAGCATTGCAAGGGTGCTGGGCGGGGGACCCATGCACTGCCCATGCCAAGTGCAGTCCCTACTGTTGAACAGACTTGGGTGGGAATATTACATTTCAACCATCCTGAGTCCAACGTTTTCCTTTCTGTTGCAGAGACTGGAATGGGAGCAGTAAACTTTACCCCTCTGCAGTCTAATACTTTCTCTACTTTGCACCGACTGGAGTGGGAATAGTATATTTATTATTTCTAAAATGTAATAGTTTTGTTGATGTTTAAATATATATTATTAGTATGTGTTTGATTGGCAATGGTTTTTAAAGTTTTTCAAGTTTATTTGTTGCAGTTTTTATGTAACTTTTTTTTCAGTTACTGAAGATGAAAATAGAGAGGTAGCCATTGAAGTGTGCAGAGTAATAGACCTTCAGCTTTCCCCCATAGGCAATGGTAATTGCAGAAGACATTATTGCAGAAGACATATACAGAGGGCCCAATTAGGAGTTTGGCAGACTGGAACACTGGGCTGGTGCTGGGCAGTAGGAGCTCTGCACTGCCCATGCCATAGACATGGGCAGTGCAGTGGCCCCATGTAGCCCCCTGCACCTGTTCCCCACCAGCCTTTTCATGGTGATGAAATGGCCATGAAAATGCTGGCGGAGAACCAGGTTGGAATTAGCGCTGCCCTGACTGATTACAACCTGCACCTCCATCAGCCCTTCAGGATTGTAGTGAATCCTAGTTCGCTTTAATGGGATAGCATGAGTTAACTTAGCCGCTGGCTTGTAGACTCGTGCCCCCGTCACCTAGTGACTTTTAACCTACTTAGCTTGCTCTGTCTTAGCCCATTTAATTATTTATTTAATCTAGGATGGCAGCCTTGTTTATAGTTAGGCCACTTGTTATGAGTTACATTATCAGTGTCACCGTGCCAGGGCGTCAAGATCAAGCACCAAAGACAAACAAACAGTAGGTGTTCACACTTAGGGATTTTCCCTCTCTATACTTTCGAGTGATTGTTGATATTAATTGCCGTCCCAAGCATGCATGTTATTTATTGTTTTGGAATACACCTACGTCAGGGGACCTTGTAGATCTGTATAAATACATCACACTTTAGACAGATAATCAGAGGGATTCCGACCAGAGGGCATCGCCACCATCGCTGATACCGATGCTGCAGTCGTCTTGACGCTGACCCAGTCTTCGTGTCCCTACGGAGTCTGAGATAGAGACCTCATTCCAAGGTAACAAGGGTTGGGGGTTCCTCTCATGGACACAGCTTTGGCAGATTAGGTTTAGCAAACCCAGCTCTCCTTTAGGTAGGAAGTTAGGCCTATTCTCATTAAGGTATTAGGGCATATTATCTTATATATACATATATATATATTTCTTTCATATATTGCAAAATGGTGGGGGTCTTCATAACAATGACTATCTTCTTCACAATACTGTTACTTGCTATATTCATTATCCTAATCATTGCAGTCCATGCAACTTATCGCAAATTGCAGTTATGTTAAATAAAAAGCTATTATAACTTTACTGCATCTGTGCCATTGCCTGTGTTTGTATGAGACATAATATATCTGTGAGAAAAGGGTAATCTCCGTTTAACCACGACGTACCCTGAGATATTTTACTTTGAGTCCATGTGTAAGCGACTGCCATAAATCAGCTTTTACTATTGTGTTTCTGGTGAGGTACTGCTAGTGAGCCGGTAAGGTTGGGACAACAGTTGCGACTTGTTGTAGGAAAGACTCAGTCGCCTACCAACAAAAGTACTGTTATCCTTAAACCAGCAGTCTTGCTCAGAGCAAGAGTCCAAACTATGACAGGATCTCCGATCCCCGTGGATACGGCAGTAGGTTTGCAGGGCTGCCCACCAACCTTGTAGAGTGGCAGATGCACCACCACAACTGCAGCAGTCTGACAGCCACTGCGAGTGTGGCTTTTCGACAGCCACAACGAGTGTGGGGGTCCGGGACCGCCACATTCGTAATTAGGCCTAAAGTACTGTGTAAGAAGTTCTGCCATCAGTCTGACTTATGAGTAAAAAGTAGAAGACCAGTCTTGAGGGATCCCTTCCGAGCACAGTGATTCTGATTCAAGAGCAGAAATTCTGGAAATTCTCCCAGAATCTTATATTTTAAATTCACCCCAAAATCTTTTTTTTTTTTAATTTTAAATTGTTCATGGAATATTTTGATACATTTGAAGGATAAGTGATTTTAAAGGAATTGGCTGAAGATTTGGAGAGGTATTTTGAGACTGATGACAAAGGAAAAATCACAGCATGGCATGATGATGGCTATCTGGGAGGGTGATAAGTGAATCAGGGAGTCATGTAGTAGGTGGCATGGAGTGAGTCCTGACAGGGTACGGAGAATTGGAATAGACTGGGCATGAAGGGCTACAGCAGGGCCCTCAAGGATAATGGCTGGGATCTTTAAAGGCAGCAGCTGGGTTTCTCACGGGCAGCCAGGCTTCTCACTTGCAGCTGGGGATCAGGAGATTTTAGAGGAGTGTCTCAGCTTCACTTGCCTTCAGCCTCCTGCATAGTAGTGGCCAGGCTCTTTCCTGGTGGGAGGTGGGCTACGTTGGATGTGCAGACAATTTATGTCAGATGGAATGGTCACAGAGGTCAGATTCAACCTTGATACATTTCTGAGGTGGAGATACTCACAGGGTAGTGACCCCAGGGTACTAGAGTCTCAGCAAGGGGGGGAAAGAAACTTTTCCACTTACCAATTCAGCTTGCTGCATTAACTTAATGCGCATTCCAAAAGGTAATGTAGTGGGGGCAGACTTCTATACTATAAGATGAAAATGACTGTGTTAAATACCATAGATCTGGACCAACAGTGCGGACTAACAGTGTGGAACGAGAGGCCCAGTGTGAGGGTTGCAGAAGCAAGTGAGCTATTGACCTGGTGGGACCAACGGTGATCAGCGGAGCTATTTGCCAGGTTGTATGACAGAACCATGCATTCCATTACCACGCATGCCTTAACAATACGGTCTTAACATTGCATTAGTCTTTACCACGCACATCTTTCCCACAAAACATTCTACCGCACATTGCCTTTACAAGGCAAATGTAAGTATTTCACAGGTAAGTATAAAGCCTATATATATAAGTATATATATATATCTATATATATATGTTTGTGTGTATATGTTTATATATATTTAGGACCTAGGAAGATTTTTTTTTGTTTTGCCAATAATATTGGTGCCTCTTGCCGAATCTTCATGAAATTTTCAAAATGTATGCTTCATTCAGTTCAGCTGCTGTCTTAAAAGTTTTGGGGTGGTCCTTCAAGTGGGAGCCGAGGCATAGCGGGGGTCCGAAAATGCATTTTTCCAAAGGGATTTTGATCACAACTACAGCCCGAACCACTGGACGGAATTACACTAAATTTGGCAAAAACTGAGCTCTTGGTCAAGAAAGTGTGCTTTTTGTGATATGATGTAAATCCATTCAGTAGTTTATATAAAAATTAAAAATAGAGATATCTAGGGACCCAGATCCTCTGCTGAGTCCCACAAAAAACATACAAAAACAGAAAAGGAGCAAGGGCAGGGACATCCTGAGCCCCTAGCCTTGATCCGACAGAGTAAAAATGGAAATGGATTTTTTTTTAAAAGCACATAAATCTGTGTATTGTCCCCTGCACTCTTCCTGTTGTTTACCTCTGGGTAAGCCAGGACCCAGGGTTTTGGGGGCTAAAAAAGGACAGGGGTGCATGGGCCCCCATCCTAGAGCTTATTGTAGCCCCGGAGACAACCACATCCCTGGGACTGAGAGTAAAATATGCAGTGCCCCCAGCAGCCCCAGATACCGCCACCTCCCCGGGGCAAAGGATATTAAACAAATGCAGGGGGGTCCGCACTACCAACCCGCAGCCCCTGGGACTGCCACATCCCTGGGGTACTGGTTATTAATTATGCAGCACGTGCAAACGCGGCACCGCCAGGGGACCGCGACCTCCCTTGGACCAAAGTTTAAAAATTAATGCGGGGGGCCCATGTGCCCCCCAGCAGCCGTGGGGACTCCCATCTCCCTGGGGCATTGAATTATATGCATGCAGGTGGACTGCTGGGCCTGGCCGTGACCTTGGGGACCACCACCTTTCTCGAGCAAAAGATCATAAAATATTGCAGGGGCCCGCGTCCCCCCCCCTCCACATCCTGGGAACTGCCACCATCCTGGGGCTGAAATAAAAACATAAAGGGGGTCCATGGCAAACCCCCAGCTTGGGGTACCACCATCCCCCTTGGGGTAGCTAAGATAAACATTGGAGGGGTCTTCGAGGACCCATAGACGGCACTGGGAACACCTACCTTCCCAGTGCTGGCCCCTGATACCTCCCAAGGTGTATTTGCTTGGTGGGAACTGCAAGGAAACAGAAGAAATGCAAGCATGGTGCTGAAATTTAAAGGATCTCCCTGCCTGCGGGAGCAATGCCGGCTTCCTTACGATGTGGGGAGCCGGCTAGGCCCACGTGAGCCCCCGTTACTGTCACTTTCCACTTTCTCTCTCTCTCTCTCTCTTCCATCCCCCTACAGGATGGAAGAGAGAATGAGAGTAAGTGATTCAAATGTGGGAAAGAGTCACCTGTGGACTAGTGCTTGAGGTCTCAGACCCCTACACCAAGGGTTGAGGGTTTTAGTCTAGATGTGTTATTGATCATTTTCCTTCTTTAATTTCTTTTCAACTTCAAATATTAAAAGTACATACCGAAAGGTGATCTCACTCTTTTCACTTGACAAATACATTTTATTTTTCAATTTGTCTGGAAATATCCCACTCTAAGTATATCGTTCATCAAAGCCTCTCAGTCTCTCCTTCTATCTCTGCCTCTCCCTCAGTTTCTCTCTCTCAATCTCTTTCTCTCTCTCTCTGTCTCTCAGTCTTTTACTTTCTCTCACTTTCTCTCTTTCTTCCATCTTATAATGGGTGGCTATAGGGGGTTAGCTGCAGGGCCTGGCCTGACCTTTGGTCGTGCGCGACGGTGGTTGGATTAATCTGTAGTAATAAAAATGACTTAACGTTGAAAAAGCCATAGAAATTCACTGAAGAAAACAGAGGTTACAGGAACTTTATAGTTAGGAAATATGTGAGAAAACAGGGCTGATTGCAGAGGCCCCCTAAATGTTTACCCACATTTTTCACCCTTTTGCTGGTGTTTTCCTGACTCTGATGGTGCCCTGGGCACTGCTAACCAGTCCCAGGGTCTGTCCGCTGTGTAAAATCAGCATGCTAATTAGGCTAATTATAATTGGCTATGTCAACCTACCTATAAGTCCCTAGTATATGGTAGGACATGTAGGTCTAGGGAGCCCATCATAAGTAGTGCCCCCATAGGTGCACTGCTGAGGTACCCAGTTTCATTTTAAAGGCATACCTGCCTTTCTGGCTGCTTTTAAACTAAAGGTATATGCAAGTTCGACTTTGGAATTAAAAGTACTTCCAAAGTCTTAAACAAACTTATTTTTACATATAAGTCACCCCTAAGGTGTGCCCTATGTGCCCCTAGGGTTGGGTGCGATGTAAATGTAAGCAGGGACATTATAAAAATTGTTTAGGCTAAAATGGGGAGACTATTTTAATTAACAAGGTCCCTATAAAAGATGGATACCTTGAGTTTGGCATCAAATTAATTGTTATAATAAATCCCACAACTTGCCATTGTTGGATGTAATATAACTAGTTCAGGTAAAGAGTTTTAAAACTCTACCTGAAAGTTGCCAACTTCAGCTCTGTAGTGCCGTTCAGTGATTGGCCAACCTCTAGCAGGCTGGCCAGACTGCCTTGATGTGGTGTGAAGTGGCCTGGGCTGAACACCAGGATGTCCCTGAGGGAGGAGATTTGCCTCAGCAGATGGTGAAACAGGATGGGGGGGGAAGGATATCTGAAGCAGCTCAGGACCTCCCCCATTTCCTGCAACCCCAGATAATTAGGTACTCTCTTGATTAATTAGGAGAGGGCAGGAGAGGAGAGTGTTTAGGATTTTTAGCCATGCCAGTGAGTGGGTTCAGCCAGATTTAACCTCAAAAAATCAGTTTCAGCCATGATAGATTTTTGAAGAATGTTGCTCCCTGGGAATGATTTTTGCCACACTTCCCAGGAAGTGGTCATCAAAGGGGGAAGGAGCCTGCCTGTGATTGGATAGTCAGACCCTTCTGCTTTACACCCCTGGAGCAGGGATAAATAAGGCAGAGCTGCACCCACACCTCAGATCCCTACAAGGAACAAGACAAAGCAGAAGAAAGATTGCCCTGCTGGACCCCGGTCACTGTACACTGAAGGACTGCACCAGCTGCACATTTGGGCTTCACCACCAAAAGGACTTTGCCTGTCTTCTACTGCTTCAAGAAGGGACTCCCTGCTTGCTACAGGTACAAAGAAGTTTGCCAGAGTCCCCTACATCAAACCCTGCAAGCAGAGCCCAGCTGACCAGCATCCAGTGGCCATTTGAGGATTCTGACTGCATTGTGGGAGTTGTAGTTCCAGACCCCAAGAGGCAAACCAGAGCATTTGAACCCTTGGCTGGTGCTGTGGACCACTTTCCTGAATCAAGAAACACTTCTGAAAGTAAGTGGAACAGTGTTACCTCGAGGGTAGCCTGAACTCTGTACTTTGTCCCTGTCCAGTGTGAGATTTTTTAAGTCTTTGAGCGCTAGTTGCTTTTATGCACTAGAAAACATTAAGGCCCTCATTATGAACATGCCGGTAATAACCGCTGACCGCCGTGGCGACGTTCAACAGAAGGCCGCCAGTGGCAGTGAACAGCACACCCTTTATAAAGATGCCAAAAACTAAAACCTCCAAAAATCATGCACCCTCCAGCCACCGCCAGGGCCTATGATGGCAGAAAGGCTGTACACCTCATCCCGCCACCGCCATGCAGCCAAATCCTCCGCCCACCAAATAATGATGCACAAATCACCGTGGCGGATAGTGGATGTCGAATGACCACTGGCGGTACGGACCGCACGGCCAGCAATGGGACCCAACAACAAAAAAAGCACACATTGGCAATTTTAAAACCCACACACCTGACACACATCAATCAATCAATCAATCAAGGATTTATAGAGCGCACTAATCACCCGTTAGGGTCTCAAGGGTCTGGGGGGGGGGAGCTTCTGGTCGTAGAACCATGTCTTGAGGCGTTTCCTGAATGTCAAGAGGTTTTGGGTCTGGCAAAAGTGGAGAGGTAGGGAGTTCCAGGTCTTGCCGGCTAGGTGAGAGAAGGATCTTCCTCCGGCGGTGGTGCGGCGGATGCGGGGGATGGGGGTGAGGGCGAGGCTGGCGGAGCGAAGATTGGGGGTGGGGGTGAAGGGTGTGGAAGATGAGTCTGTCGTTGAGGTAGTCTGGGCCTGTGTCGTGGAGGGCCTTGTGTGAGTGGATGAGGAGTTTGAAGGTGATCCTCTTTGATACTGGTAGCCAGTGAAGGTCTCTGAGGTGGGGGGAAATGTGGTCGCGGCGTGGGATGTCCAGAATGAGGCGGGCGGATGCATTCTGGATTCTATGCAGCTTTGTTGGGAGATTGGTTGTTATTCCTGCATATAGGGCGTTTCCATAGTCCAATCGGCTGCTGACCAGGGCATGGGTGACAGTTTTCCTGGTTTCAACGGGAATCCACAACACTATAAAACACTCCACAACACTATAAAACACTCATACACACACCAACAATCCTTTGCAACACCAATTGCATGACTGAGACTGACAACACTACACGCATACACTGAACACAACATAACAAACGTCACACACACAAATACACAACAGCACCCTCACCAATACACCCATAACACCACACCCATAACACACAGCATGGCACCCCCTAAGCACCCACGCTTTACAGATAGGGCGCTAAGGACCATGGTGGATGAAATACAGAAGGTCAAGCCACACCTTTTCAGGGCACAGGTGCAGTAGACAACCATCACCAGGAAGATGGAGTTATGGCAGACGATTGTCAACAAGGTCAATACAGTGGGAAACCATCAACACACAAGGGACGACATCCGCAAGAGATGGAACGACCTGCGCGGGAAGGTAAGGCCAATGGCATCCAGGCACAACATTGTGGTACAGAAGACTGGTGGAGGACCCCCACCTACACCCCCGACCATACCGACTGGGAGTAGAAGGTACTGGCTATCCTGCACCCGGAGGGCCTCACTGGACTCACTGGAGGACTGGACTCAGGTAAGTAGACCACAATTACTTTCCCACCCAGGTTACAACACCCACATCCAGTCACCCTGAATGCCCACAAACCCACTAACAGGCCCACATCCCGTCCCCCTGTGCACAGTCACCTACCCCTGCAAGGATTCACAATGGCACTACAGCACCCACAATGCACCCCCCCTCGCAAATTGAATGATAATTCTACTAAAGGACCCTGCATGGCCAGACCGGGGAATAAAAGCACAAAATAGGCAGAGCTGTGCATCCATTTCCAAATTAGTACATGTAACATACATGTCCATTCCCCCCCACAGGCACCACCACCCATGCCACCTGGTCGGAAAGGCCAAGCAGTGCCAGCAGCCCACATGGAGACAGAGGCCCAACTCAGATTGGAGAGGGATGTATGGACAGTGTGGAATACCCTGGCCCATCACACAGTCCTGGACTGTCTCCCTCCAGCAACCCCACCCAGGATACCACTGACAGCCCTACCACCCAGGCACCACCATCATCTCTGGCCAAATGACCCCACACCAGTGGCTCCCGGGCACAGATTGGTGGACCACATGTACAGAGGCCAGAGTCTCCACCCACCAACAGTCAGGACGATGATGGCCCCAGTGCAAGTGGGACTGCCAGACCTGTGCAGGGGACACAGGCACACAGGGCAAGGGCCAGTGGGAGGCCATCAGTGGCCCAGTGGGGAGGCCAAAGGATGGATGCTGCAGCCCAGGATGTGATCTCTGAGGTCCTGGGAGCATACCACCATACCTAAGACAGGATGGGCCAGATCCTGGCCACCCTGGAGCAGAATCAAAGGCTGCAGATAGCACAACATCAAGAGGCCATGGAGCAATGGAAACAACTCAATGTCACCATGGCCACCATTGCAGTGGTGCTGCAGCACAACTACCCCAGCCAGCCTGAGACCTCCACCTACCTGCAAGCCCCTACCAGTAGCCAGGACACTGCCCTGCAATCTACATCTGCAGCAGCTACTGGACTGGTGGCACTGCCACAGGATACACAGGAGACCAGCACCCCTAGCCCTGCAGCTCAGCTCCAGTCACTCAAACATGCCCTCAGACCCAGATATGGCACTGGAACACCTGCCAAGACCAAGGCACCCGGTAAGAAGTGACTCTGCCCTGAACTGTCTCCCATGTGTGCCACTGTGCTACCATGTTGACCTGCCTTTACCAAAACACCATCTATCAAGGGACAAATGGATCAATACCCACTGCCATCAACAGCTGAGCCCATGCACCAAAGTATAGATATGCACCATGAGCCCATTCCATATCACTGTACAGCGAACTAACACATTTGTGACAACTAAAAAAATACATCTACACCAAATCGTATGTCCTCTGTCATTATGAGTATGCAATTGTGAGTGTGTATGCATTAGCCAGTCAATTTCATATTTATACCTTTATTGCAGGAAGGAAATCCCATGCAGTGTAGTGGCTGAAGTAAGTCACAATGTGCATAATTCTGGGTTCCCTGGTGCAGGCCACTTCAGTCTTCAGTTAACAGTGTCAATTACTACAGACACCACATCACCAATCACATGAGTCAGACTGACACTATGCAGTGAAGACAACAGCATCAGTGAACATTACTTCATAGTCACTGGAAGTATAGGCGGATCAGCTGGTTCCTGGAGTTGATATCTTCCCCCTCTTCCTCCTCACCATTATTCGTATCCCCTCCCTGAGGTTGCAGGTCTGGTTGGACAGCACCCTCCTTCTCTAGAAGGGGGATAGCTTTCCTCACAGCCAGGTTGTGGAGCATGCAGCAGGCCACCACTATTCTACACACCTTCTCAGGCCATAGCACAGGGATTCCCAAGAGAGATGGAGGCAACAAAATCTAACCTTCAGGAGACCTTTAGTGTGCTCAATCACCCTCCTAGTATGACCATGGGCCTCATTATAATTCCTCTCTGCATCTGTCCTGGGATTCCTCACAGGTGTAAGGAGCCATTGCAAGTTGGGGTACCCAGAATTACCTGCAAAAGAGGGTGAAAGAGCACTTTAACAAACTGCCATTACTTGCATATAGGCTGGTTGTCAGCTCTGCACTAATCCAGTGTCATACACACTCACCTATGAGCCATCCTCTGTCTCCTTGTAGTTGTCCCACCAAGTGTGGGACACTGCTGTTCCTCAGGACAAAGGAATCATGGACTGATCCTGGAAACCTGGCATTTTCATGTGATATGTACTGGTCAGCAGTACACACCAATTGTATGTTCATGGAGTGGAAGTTCTTTTGATTCCTGTACACCTGTTCATTCTCTCTTGGGGGTCTTGGAGCTATGTGGGTTCCATCAGTGGCACCTATCACTTGGGGGATGTTAGCAAAGGCATACAATCCAGACATGATGGCAGGGAGTTCAGCCCTTTGGGGAAACTGGACATATGTCTGCAGGTGTCCAGGAATTTTGACAGGATGAGGCTAAACATTGTCTGTGAGAACCCTGCACCCATGCCCACTGTCACCTGAAATGGGCCCGTAGACAAAAAAATGGAGTACAGATGGCACTTGCACTTCAGTAGGGATGGCATCCTGATTCCGATTAGCCGGTCTAAGTACAGGATCCAGTAAAGCACATTTGGTCATGGATTGGTGCACAATTGAGCCTGTAGGTGACAATGATGTGACGTTCATCCATGGTTTCCAAATCAACAAGAGGTCTGTACACAGATGGAGCCCTCCCTCGCCACATGGGTATGTACCTATGGGGGAGGAAAGAACACATATGAGGGACACACATACACATGCAACACATGTTTTTACTGTATTAATGGATGTGCAATACGTAGGTTACACACAGAGACGCTATGTAGTATGTACAACGTCAGGCACATGTGTGCAGAGTCAACTCTGTTGTAGTGGCATCCCAGTGTGGACACATTTCATCAGATGGGTGCATGTGAGGATCAGACACTCATGTGAGCAAGTGACTAAGGTCGGGGAATTGGAGGCCCTGAATGGGACCCCTGGCCAGGATATATTTATGTGGTGGTATCAAGATGGCAGCCTCCTGCCATCCAGGTCTGAGGGAGTGGAAGTGACATCATTCTATGGCAGTAGTCGTCATGGCGGAAGGCGGTGTTCACCACTGTGCACCCAATCATTGAATAACATGGTTGTCAATGGGGAACCTGGGCCTATCATGATCGCTGCTGGCAGTGACAGTGCACACCGCCGCGGAACGTACGCCATGTTGTCAGACCCATGACACTTGACTCCTGATTCCCGTGCAGGGCAGTACTGAGTGTGCTGCTGTGTCCTGACTATGGTCACTGAAATGGCATGAGTCACAGGGGAACGGGCCCCGGCCTTCACCACGGAGGAGCTCAGGAAGCTGGTGGATGGAGTCCTACCCCTGTATGCCAAGTTAAGTGGGCGACCAGAGGAGCAGGTGAGTTGGCGGATGTCTTGCATGGATGTGTGTGATGGGGGCGGATGCCTGTATGCATGTGTGTTCAATTTGTAACCGCACAGCCGTAGATTGTGTGGCATTTACTGTTTATGAGTTGGTAACATGACTTTTTGAAAAGTCTGTTCGATAGGGGACGACATGTCATCTGTATAAGGTGCACACATCCTGACGTCTGTTTTTCTGATCTGTATGTCCCATACAGGTCAGCGTCCATCAGAAGAGAGGACTGTGGCAAGCCATCACCAAGGATGTGCGTACCCCTTGGGTCTACCACCGGCGGAGCACCCACTGCAGGAAGCAGTGGGAGGACCTGAGGCGCTGGGCCAGGAAGACCGGAGTGGCCCAGCTGGGGAAGGCCTCCCAACGAGGAAGGGGTGCCCGTCAGGCCCTGACCCCCCCCTAATGGCCCGCATTCTGCCGATGGCCTATCCGGATTTGGATGGGTGCTTGAAGCCAGCACAGCAGTCACAAGGGCGTGAGTACCAACACAGTTTAATACTAATTTGATGGATGTGTTTGGGTGCTGTGGTATGCATGCTGTCTAGTGCCAGGCACTCTGACAGGTGTGTTCCTGCAGTCCTGCCCCCCATAGACCCGGAAATGTGTGGAGCAGGTGTGGCTGATCCAAATAGGCACATGAGGGTTCACCTTCCTGTACTCTTGGATGCTTTGTGGGCTCATTTACTAGTGGGTGCATTGGCTTGGCATGGTCCCCCATATGTGGTCCACACAGTTTCTCAGGTCTGTGTTTTCTATGGGTAATGATGTGTATTCTGGGGTAGTGGCCACTAGTCAGGGGCACAGTCATGACTATTGTTGTAGGTGCTGCGTGTAGGTGTGTGACCTGGATGGGAGTGTGTGGAAGCCAGGAATGTACATTCATTCTGGTATTTACAGATTTCTCTCATGTTTTGTCTCCCCACCCCTGTGCTCTTGTGTCCTTTGTGTACATCAGCATCATCTAGTGAGGAAGCAGTGGCACCGGCGAGTGGGGATGCAGCGGCCCATGGTTCAAAGGAGACAGAGTCGGCAGAGGCCAAGTGGACCAGTGGGTTGGAGGGCAAGGGGAGTACCACAGGGGAGGCAACTACCACTGGCAAGTGACTCTGATACCTCCTTTGATGGGAGCTCCATGGTGGTGGCGGACCCTAGTGGGCCCACCCATTCTGTGTCATTTTCTGCCACACCCTATGCCATCTCCACCCTCCCAGTTGCTCCCCACCCAGTTGCCTGTGCCCGCGCAGCCCGGAGGGTGGGCGTCTTCCTCGCCACAGGCACCTCATCCCCCGCCCCAGTCAGCCCTGCTGCCCTCACGGAGAAGGCTTTTGACCCCCTGAGGACCATCTCTGTAGGGCAGACAACCATTGAGCTAGCATCCCAGATGCAGCAATGCAATGTATATCTGGAAGGCATTCACAGTGCCATGTCTGGCCTACAGAGAGCTTTTAAGGCTCTGGCCTCCTCTTTGACAGCAGCCAGTGTCCCTGGTCTTTCCGTCCGCCCTCCAACCACCTCTAGCCCTTCCAGCACCTCACTCCTTTCACCCATGCTAAGCACACGTATAGACAGCCATGCACACACATCAACACACAAGAAGCACACAGACAAACACAAGCACCACACTTCCTACCACAGTCATACACACACCCAACATACAAAGGCACACACAACAACATCCACTTCCCCCACTGTGTTCACCTCTCCTGCCTCCCTGTCTGTCACCTCAACATGCTCACCCACAAGCATTGCACCCTCAGTCACTGCTGCTGCCCCCATTCTTGCAGTCATCACAACATCTGACATCCAGTCATCCACCCCATACACCACACCTGCTCTCATCACAAGTACATTGACTGACACATGCAGTACACTCACTAGACCTGCAAACACCCAGACAACATCCATGTACACTGGCAGCCTGTCTTGTCCCACTGTGTCCACCCCACCTCCTCCCAAAACACTCAATCGTTTGCAGACACCCACACAACACACATCCACCACGCATTAGCATACTCCACAGACACCTGCATACACGTCTGGCACACCTGCACCTGGTACAAGCACTCCCTCTACCTCCACTACCAGACCTTCCTCCAAATCCACCCCAACTGCCCCATAGAAACTTTTCATCTCTCTTGTTGACCTGTTTGAACCCACTGCCCCACCACGTCTTGTCCCTAAACATGCCCATCTCCTTGTCCAGTCTAGTCCTTCCTCGTCCAAGTCTGCCCCAGTCCGCTCTTCCCATTCCTGTGCCCCTTCCGTGTTGCCCCATGTCCCCCTGCCACCCCCCGGTCCAAGCCCACTCTACCACCTTCCAAGGGCAAGCCCAAACCCCCTCCACCTCCCAAACATAAGCCCAAGCCCCCCTCTTCCAGACGTAAATCCCCACCCCCGCCACCCCCTGCCCCTGTTCCCTGAGGTGCCTGGGTGTCCCATTGATGTCCCTTTACAGTGGACATGTGGGAGTCAAGTTCCGCCTGTTTTGGCCCTTCAGGCTATTTCTAATGGACTGGCCAATGGCCTTATTTGGACATGACGTAATGTCTTTGCAAATAACGTTTCAGTGCCTAGTAGTGCTGTTGACACAGTATGGTGACGTTGTACAGTGTTTCACTATGGAGGGGTGATGTGCACATGTGTGTACTTTGGTGCAGGTCTATGTTGGCTTGTGTCTGGTAAGTACATTTTGTTATGGTATGTATGGCTTGGTATGGTGTGAGGGTTTGGGAATGCGTTGCAGGGTGGGTGGGGTGGATGTATAACTGTGCCCTTTCTTCCCATATGTACTAGGTTGTGGTACTTTCAGTCGTCGTCTTCAGCGGCTGTCACGGTCGTAGAGGTATATGGATAGGAGCAGCACTGGCATTATTTCCAACTCTCTCTCCATGTCTGCGTCGGCATGTTGTGTGTACATCCAGTGAGTGTTTCCTTTTATTTAGTTTGTTTCCTCCACACTTTGCGTGGAGGTGGTTCCCGCCCTGGAACTGTCGGCGGTCTTGTGCTTCATTATTTGGTGGGCGGGTAGGGCCTTTACGCCGGCCTGTGGGCAGACTCCTCCGTCCTCGTCACCACTCCAATGATGGCGGTGTGTGGCTAGACCGCTTCTTGTTTCTCATGTGCTTCATTATTTGGCGGTAGTTACCAACATCGCCGGCGAGGCAGTGATTGCCGCTATGTTCACAATGACCCCCTAAGTCTTTAAAAATTCATATTGATGGTTTCCCTTATCCGATTGTAATCATTTTGGTGTCATTTATAGATGAAAATATAATCCATGTTTATAAATTGATATTAGATTTTTATTGTGTTTTGTGTTTTACTTATTTACTGTTTTGTGATTTTTAAATGCTTTACACACTTGTCTTCTAAGTTAAGCCTTGTGGCTCGTTGCCAAGCTACCAAGGGATGAGCTGGGTTTAATTTATTGAGACCTAAGTGGCGGTTAGTGGCCTATTGCTAAGTGTAGGTACTAACCTGCTCTTACCAATAATCCACTTTCCAACAAAATAGAATTAAAAAAAACATAGATTCACTTAAAAAAGCAAAGGTTACAGGGACGTTATAGTTAGCTTCTGAATTGACTTGCAAAAAACATAGAAAGTTAAAGTTAGAGTAATTTCAAGTAACTATACTTTTTGCAATTTAATTATTGATGAGAAAACTGTGCATGGTGAGGGGTGCGAGTTATATATTACCTTAGGGTGCAAGTAAATATATATATATATATATATATATATACATATATATATATATATATATATATATATATATATATATATATATATATATATATATATACATATATATATATATATATATATATATATATATATATATATATATATATATATATATATAAACATAATTATTTTTCCTAACTATAACGTCCCTGTAACCTTTGTTTTTTCACTGAATATATATATATATATACATATATATATATATATGTACACATATATGTCTATATAACCATATTAATATAACCCCTAAACTCCACCCACCATAAACCCTAAAAATACCCTTGCAACCCACAAACCATTACCAACCCTAAAATACCCTTGCCACCCAAATACCCCTACCTACATTAAACCCTAAAAATACTATTGCCACCCTAATACCCTCACCCATCCTATACCGTAAAAATGCCCTTGCCACTCAAATACCCATATCAACCCTAAATCCAAAAAAATACCCTTGCCAAACCCTACAAATACCCTTGCAACCCAAATACCCCTTCCCGCCCTTAATCTTCAAAATACCCTTCCTACCCAAATACCCCTACCCACCCTAAACCCTACAAATACCTGTGCCACCGAAATACCCTTATGTCCTAAACCCTTATAATACCCTGGTTATCCCCCTAAAACTACCCCTACCCATTCAAACCCCTAAAAATAACCTTGCCACCCAAACACCTTTATCCACCCTAGACCATAAAAATACCTTTACCTCAACATACCCTTACCTACCCTAAGCCTTAAAGATACACTTGCCACCCAAATACCCCTACCCACCCTAAACCGTAAAAGTATCTATGCCACCCAAATACCCGTATCCATCCTAAATCCTAAAAATACCCATTCCAACAAAATACCCCTACCCACCCAAATACCCTAAAATACCCTTGCCACCCAAACACCTTCACAGGCCCTAAACCCTAGAGATACCCTTGCAACCCAAATGCCCCTACCCACACTAAATCCTAAAAACACCTTTACCAACCAAATACATTTACCTACCCTAAACCCTCAAAATACCCTTACTACACAAATACCCCTACCTACCCTAAACCCAAAAAATACCCTTGGCGCCAAAATACCCTTACCCATCCTAAACCCTAAAAATACCTTTCCCACCCAAATACCCCTACACACCCTAAACCCTAAAAATAGCCTTCCCACCCAAATACCTTCATCCACCCTAAAAATACCCTTTCCACCCAAATACTCTTATCAGCCCTAAGCCCTAAATACTTTGCCATCCAAATACCCTTACCTACCCTAAACTCTATAACCCCCAAAATACCCTAGCCTGCCAATACCCTCCACCACCTCTAAACCCTAATTCATATATATATATATATATATATATATATATATATATATATATATAAAGACTTTATATTTAATTGTGAAATAGGTACATTTTCTTTGTAAAGGCATCTGTGGTAAAGCCATATCCTGGTAACATTTTGCATGATAAAGGCACTGAAGTTGTTAAGGATGAGTGATAATGGTATTGCATAGTTACAGCCGCGTTATAAAGGCTGTTCTACACAAATAGAGACGGTGCTGGGAAGCAGTTGGTAGAGAAAGGATGCACCCCTCCCACATTTACTACTGAGTAGTAGACTTATATATGCAGCAATCTCCTCACAGAACATGTACAACAGGTGAAGATTTACCCATGTGTTTGTGAGATGCATTATGCAGTAAGTAAGTATTTCTAACAAAAATGCAGTTAGGAAATTGAGTTCCTAATCTTCTTTGGATAGTGGGTATAAGGTACATGGGCCCAGATTTACTAAATTGTCACGCAGCGCAGTATAGTGTAGCAGGGAAAAATGCTGTACTGCACTGCAATGCATGAAAAGGAAAGAGCAGACGAGCGCTGCAGGAAAGTACCATCTTGCCTGGCATGTTACCCCCATATTTCACTGTATGTATGTTGTTTTAGTCCTTGTGTCACTGGGACCCTGCCAGGCAGGAACCTTGGTTTCCACCGGTCAGCCCAGCTGGAAAGTCTTAATGGGCCGGCAGGGAGGTAGCCAGCATGGTGGCAACCACCCCGTCAGGAGTTTGGCAGATGGGTGTTCCTGTCCGCTAAACTCATAATTGGGCCCGTAGTCGTCTGAGTGGATACAAGGTTATAGGCAATAACTAGCATGCTTAACTAGATCCAAAGTCAATAATGCTATTAGCATGTGGATCTGTCAGTCACCCACCTTCTACCCACCTTCCTCCTATCCCTCTAAAAAGTCAGTTGTTTGTTGTGGGTCTGCACTGTGTTTGCACTGACCCTGACAGTTGAACATTCTAATGGGTGCACTCATTTCAATCTGAGTTGTTCTTTCATCCCTTTTCAAAGTTAAAAGTTTAGCCAAATTTGTTAGTTCTATTAACATTGATGTGGGGTCAGACAAATTTGACTAACCAATGAGCGGCATCAGCTAATACTAAGTATCAAGGCACCATTTGGTAAGATGCTATCTTTTCCAAAATTATGAGAAGCATTAAATCATCTTTTCTCTGTCAGGTCTCCACCTTTCCCAGGAGTTAATTTGCTCTCCAAAGGGGATCTCCTTCAAGATGGACAACGGCATGTACTGGAGCTCAAGGCCCAATGGGATCCTGGGACAAAATGAGAGGGACCACACCACCTGGTTCCAGGTATGCATCGTGGACGGTGGGAAAGTGGAAATCATTGACTACAAGGGCGAGTATCTAAGTGCGGACCCACAAAACCCAGGCGCACCCGTCACGATAGTCAAAGACAGGAAATCTCCCGACTGTGACTTTGGACTTGAGTATAAAAATCAGAAGGTGGCTTTGAAGGCATCAAATGGAAAGTATGTTTCGAGAATTTACCATATACCAACAGAAACACACAGCATAGAAGCGCAAAAAGAATCAGCTGATGTTTTCAGTCTTTTTGACCGCGTGGGTGCTGATGCCTAGGGCCCCTCTTCGATGTGGTTAAAATAATATGTTGTGCGTTTAAGTATGATGATTATATGATGTTCATATCGACAACGATGAGGCGCATTCATCATAACTGCGTGAAAATGCCATAGAGATACTGAGTTGAAAGAATGTTAATAATTGCACTTGTAGTGTGGAATCTGTTAGTGATACTGCAAATTAAATATATGGAACTTTCAAAAACAAATCACAATTTGAAAACAGAGGAAAATAAAGTGCTCGTGCTTGAATTTAGATTTTTTTGTGTTTGTTAATATATATATTTCATGTTTGTTTTTGTCCTGCCTCGTATTCCCGTACCTTGCATATTTAAGCTCAATTCAACTAAGAGTATACATTCGCTTCCTGTTTGCTCTTATTTGAAGTGAATGTCACATATTTTGTGATAATTATTTTGCACTGATATAGTTTTCTTTAGTTAACACCATGGTTTAGCCAGAAATATAAGGTATTACCATGGCTGGTACCTTCAAAGGCACCATTGCTTCATTGCTTGAGTGAAAGTGAAAGGTAGCCAGTTATCCAGAAGCTCATTTGGGGGCATATTTATACTCTGTTTACGGCGAATGTGCGTCAAAAATTTTGACGAACAATCGGCGCAAAGCCTGCACCATATTTATTCTTTGACGTCCGACCCCGCGGGCGTCAAAATTCCACCATGTGCGTCATTTTTTGGAAGGGGGAACCAGCCTCGCTTAATTATATGCAAGGTAGGCGTTCCCTTCCAAAAAATGACTTTAAGGCCTTTGCCCCATATTTATACTCTGACGTCATTTTGACGCACAGGAGGGGGTGGGCCTTAAAAAACGGCGCACAGCCTGATGGGCGCTGTTTTTTAACGGCTGGGTCAGAGCAGGCGTTAAGGGACCTGTGGGCTCGGAAGGAGCCCAGAGGTGCCCTCCCCTGCCCCCAGGGACACCCCCTGCCACCCTTGCCCACCCCAGGAGGACACCCAAGGATGGAGGGACCCATCCCAGGGAAGTAAAGTAAGTTCGGGTAAGTATTTTTTTCAGTTTTTGTTTTGTGGTATAGGGGGGCCTGATTTGGGGCCCCCTACATGCCACTATGCCCATTGACCATGCCCAGGGGACATAAGTCCCCTGGGCATGGCCATTGGGCAAGGGGGCATGACTCCTGTCTTTGCTAAGACAGGAGTCATGTTAATGGAGGAATTTTGCCTCAGACCTGACTTGCCCCATTTTTTGACGCACAAAACCCATTTTCCCATACGCCGGCGCTGCCTCGTGGGAGTAATTTTTTTTTACGCACACCAGTCCGCAGCGCAGGTTAACGTCATTCCATAAATAAGGTGCCCGCATGGCGCGTTGGAATGGCGTTAGCCGGAGGTAAAATTTTTGACGCACAACTGCGTTGGCGCATTTGTGCGTCAAAAAGTATAAATATGGGCCTTGGTGTCCGTCGCATTAGTGATTCACCACCACGTATTCCTGTGATTGCCCACCATTGAACCATGATTTAGGAAAGGGCTCAGGACGAGTTTATATATGTGTCATTAGACTATGTTGGTACTCAAGACATCAGTTTCAAGTAACCAAGGTTTGATTGATTTGTTGGTTATATTATCCCTGGCATGTTTACAATGAGGCACAGCTTCATACTGTGAATGTGTCATTTCTAAAATTGGCACACTGGCTATAAAATGTCAATATATATATATATTTGTTTAATGTAATAATTCACAAAAAAAGCAAAAAACGCTTGTCATATCGTTAACAGAGCAGGCAATTGAACCTTGTGCGACCTAAAATATTTTGGATTTAGTGTAGAAAATATGGACACACTACCAAAGAACTCGTGCCCACCAGGTCAACTCCCTGAAATGTATTCCTATATGAGAGCCACCCCCCTGGCCAAGCATGTACTTAGGCCCGGTTACCCCCCCCCAACTTAAGTTTCTCTTCAAACTCTTGCCTTTACCTTTATTCTTTGTGCCTCCTTTTACCTCTTTTTTGCCTCTTTTATCTTTCCCCTTCTTCTCCTTGCCCCTCAGACCCTTTCAGCCCTGCACGTTTTCCCCCTCCGACAGCTCTTTATCTGCTCTCTTGCTTCATCTGCTGCTACGTGAATCTTCTTCTTGCCATTCCTTAGTCCTGCCCACCCCGCCGCACTCCTCCCCCTCAGGACCTACTTAACGGCAGCCTCTGTGCTGCCCCATTGAGCAGGTGCCTAGGCCCTGCTACCCACTCACTTACCTGGGACTGTTCCTCCTACCAGTCTCAGCCTCAAGGCCCCACCTCGCTCCACCTTCTCTCCACTTCCTCACCTCTTAGGCCCTCAGTTCTCCCTTTCACACTCTCGGTCTACTTGAATCCCCTGTCCCTCACTTTGCTCTGCCACGCTCTCTCGTGCTCTGTGCCATCTTGGAAAAATGTCATGCTCTTTGCTCTTTCTGTGCTTTTGGGTCTGTTTCCATGCCCTCTGCTTACTTGGGCTTCTTCTGTGCTCTTTGTTGGACTCTCTCCTTTTCACTCCTTTGCACACTCCACTCTCACACTTTACTTCACTCTCTTTTTGCCACTTTACTTCATCTGTGAACTCTTGCCTTTATATTGCTTCTTTTACCTTCTTTTTGTCTCTGGTTTCCTCTTTAATCTCTCTCCTTCTCCCCCATGCACCCTAGGCCCTTTCCTCCCCCCTCATGTGTGTTTCCAACTCTCAAGCTCCTTACCTGCTCTCTCTGATTGTCTGCCACTTTCAGCATCTTCTTTTTACCTGTCCCTAGCCCCATTCACCTCTTTCCTGTACTTCTGCCCCATTAGGATCTACTTAATGGCAGCCACTCCACTGGTGCGCCAAAGGTGTGCAAAAGGCAAGCCTGCCTGCACCTGTCCCCTACTGGACCACACTAAGCACAATGAACCACGGTCTGACCGATCGTCACAACTACACTGCCAACCACCTCTGAGTGCTCAACCCTAACTTCCACTACCGTTGTTTCCATGCCCCACACAACTGTAGAACATTTCTCTTGCTCGCACTGTTACTTCACCTGTAACAACACTCCATGCACCACCTCAACACCCACCACACACACACCATCTCCCCACCTTGCTTGCATGCTCCTCAACACACACTTACTCAGTAAACATGCCACCAAGAAACACATGCTCCAGACATCCTCTTCCTTACTGAAACCTTGCTTAATCCAGAGGCATCACTCGTCACTGCCACAGCCATCTCGACGAGCTTCAAAATAGCATAGCAAAAAAGACCCCACAAGCCTGGAAGAGGTCTCGCCATCAACCAGAAGGACACAATTCATTGCACCTTATCCTCAGACAGAAAAACACGGTTCATGGAACACATGCAATTCAAACAAACAGAAAAAACACCATTAGAGGAACCCTCACATATAGGTGTCCCTGACCTCACACTACAGTCTGCAGCCTCATCAAAGACTTTGTGGCCCCCTCCTTGCTGTCAGTTCAATCAACTTTATCCTCCTCAGTGACCTCAACTTCCACCACGTTGGCCTCACAGAGATCAAGTCCCCCAGCCCAGATCTACAGCCTCAACAACATCGAGCTCACACAGCTCATTCATGTCTCAACACAGGACACACCTTGAACCCCATATTCACCTCCACTGACAAGATCAAAATCAGTCACACCATTCTGCTAACCTGATTGGCCCACTCCATCATTCACTTCCTCATCAACACACCACCAGCCACCACTCTGACGATAATCAGCATCATCAGATGAAGCTGGAAAAAAATAACCAAAGCAGACTGGACCAATGTCCTCAGGGCCAATCACCCTATCCCCACCAATGATCTACACAAAAACATAACTTCCAACAAATGGATAGCAGGCTGTGTCAATGCCCTAGCACCGTCAAGCACACCAAACGGAGAAGAACCAACAAGACAGCCCGCTGGCCCACAGACGATGCAAAGCCAGCTGGCCCACAGACGATGCAATGCAATTCAATGCAAATATATAAAGCGCGTAGATACCCTGAGGCTTTCCAGTGCTAAATAAGTACAAGTAAACATGCGTGTGGAGGGACAGACTCTGGCTCAGATTAATGGGGATAAAGCCAGGTTTTTAGCATTTTTCTGAGTTCATTTTTTACTTTTTTCATCCCCTGCGGCATTGAGTTCCACAGCTTCGGTGGTCAGATGAGGAAATGATCTGCTATTTCATCTGACTCTTTGAATTCAGGGCATATTTAATAAATGAGGAAACCCCGAGTATAAGCAAATCCTAAGTGACTTAAAGGATTTTGTAATTAATTACAGCACACACACCTTTTGGGTGAGATGGAGGCAACTGTACTTAACAAAGGTCTAGGATATGGACCAACCCCCAAAAATGAAATTTTCTTACTCAAGCCAGAGACAGTAGAGTTCCTACAAAAAATTAGACATGAGAAAGGAATAAAGATGGCTCTCAACCGATTCACAAATGTCAAGAGAATAGTAATAAAACCTGTGGACTAAGGTGAGGAGGTATATCTATTGCCAGTGGAAATGTAAGGGGAAGAGTGTTTGAGATTACTCAATGATACTCAAAATTACAGACATCTTGTGAGGGACCCCACCCCAGAAATACAGGAAGTAATCGCCTTTTTTTTTTCTCAAGGGGTGGAGAACAGATGGATCACCAAACATGAGGCAGAGTTCCTCATGCAGAAACAACCAAAAATGCCCTACTTTTATAGTCTCCCGAAAGTTCACAAGAACAAGTTTCTCCCTCTCGGGAGACCCCTTGTTTCTGGGATCGGTTCAGCTCTGGAATCGGTGTCACAGTTTTGTGATTTCTTCCAGTGGCCCATGGTGAAGAAGATGCCAACTTACCTACAAGACATGAAAGATGTGCTGAATCTAATGAAGGACATGCCATTTTATCACGAGGAAGAACTGTTGATCAGTTTGGACATGGAATCACTTTATACATATATTCCTCAGGAGGCTACCCTGGAGGTAGTTGAGAAAATCCTTAATGACACTTACTGGGACTCCATCACCCTGAGGGATCATACTGACCTGGCACACTTCGCACTCACACGCAATTGTTTTGAGTTGAGATGGAATATTTTCTCCAAGTACACAGGACATCTATGGGGAACACATTTGCCCCAAGCCTGGCATGTCTTTATGTGCACTCATTTGAATCAGAATACATCCTTGGTGACTGGAACCCTTTTTGGAGAAAATAAAGCTATGGAAATGTTACATAGTTGACACATTGCTGATCTGGACAGGTATCAACGAGGTGGCCCTGGAATTTGCACAGTGACTAAATGCACTCTTCCCTTCCTGCGTTTCACCATGACTATTGGAGGGGATGAGCTTCCCTTTCTGCACCTCCTAATCAAGGAAAAGGTTGACCATTTGAAAAGTGAAGTATATCAGAAACCCACTGAGTGGAATAACCTTTTGCAGTTTGAAAGCTTTCATCCACTAGCCCTGGGGGAGAACCCGCCTATAGGCCCATGTCTGCACCTGAGATGCAATTGTTCAGAGATCCAGGATTATAAAGCACATGCAGAAACTCTCTCTATAAAACTGGCAGAAAAGAAATACCCTAGCCATTTGATAAAGTGGGTTAACAGAAGAGATACTAACATTAGGGAGCAGCTAATTATCACATACAAAAGGGAAGAAAGAAACAGGTTGATTTGTGTAACAACTTTCTGTCCCCTTTCAAATGAATTTCAGCAGATTATTAAAAAAACTGGAAAATCTTGGCATCAGGTGGATTACAACTAGAGAAACCACTGCACTCATTCAAAAAGACAAAGGGGGTTATTACAACTTTGGAGGAGGTGTTAATCCGTCCCAAATGTGACGGATATACCACCAGCCGTATTACGTGTTCCATAGGATATAATGGACTCGTAATACGGCTGGTGATATATCCGTCACTTTACCATCACTTTTGGGACGGATTAACACCTCCTCCAAAGTTGTAATAACCCCCAAAGAGTATCAGAAACATAATAATGCACACGCTCCCAAAGAGTCCACACCCTCCGACTCTTTCGAAAGATTTTCGAGTGGATCGCCTCCGAAACAAAAAACACAGTCATCAACACACTCGTCACTAGCAAACTGGACTATGGCAATCCACTCTATGCCGGCATCACCAAGGAACTACAATCAAGACTACAAAGAATCCAGAATGCAGCAGCCAGACTCATCCTGGACATCCCCTGACACAGCCACATCCCCTCCCATCTCAGAGACCTATACTGGCTCTCAGTCAACAAGCGCATCACATACAAACTCTTGATCCACACCTACAAGGCACTACACAACGTAGGACCGGCATACCTCAACCACTGCCTCGCCTTCTACATACTGTTAGAAAACAGGGCTGACCGCAGACGCCCCCATTTTCCACTGTGTGCTGGTGTTTTCCTGACTCTGATGGTGCCCTGGGTACTGCTAACCAGTCCCAGGGCCTGTGCTCTGTGTAAAATGAGTATTCAAATTAGGCTAATTATAATTGGCTATGTCATCCTACCTCTAAGTCCCTAGTATATGGTAGGGCATGTAGGTTTAGGGACCCCAGCATAGGTGGTACACATATGGCTACACTGCTGAGGTACCCAGGGTCATTTTAAAGGCAGGCCTGTCTTGCTGGCTGTTTAAAAAAAAAAAGTTATATACAGATTCGACTTTGGAATTAAAGGTACCTCCAAAGTCTTAAACTACCTTATATTCACAAATATGTCACCCCTAAGGTGTGCCCTAAGTGAGCCTAGGATTGGGTGCCATGTAACTATAAGCAGGGACCTTATAAAATTTGTTTTATAAGCCCTGGTGAGGTAAAATAGCCAAATGCGTTTTTCCCTCAATGTAGTGAATGGCCTCCAAAGGCTAAAATGAGGAGACTTTATTTTAATTAACAAAGTCCCCATAAGAAACAGATACCTTGCGCTTGGTATCAAAATAATTGTAAAAATAAATCTCACAGCTTGCCATTGTTGGATTTCATTTAACTAGTTCAGATAAAGAGTTTTAAAACTCCTCCTGAAAATTGTCAACTTCAGCTCTGTAGTGCCCTTCTCTGAATGGCCAGCCCCTGGCAGCCTGGCCAGGCTGCCTTGATGAGGTGTGATGAGGTATGAAGTGGCCTGGGCTGAAGACAAAGGATGTGCCTGGGGGAGGAGATCTGCCTTAGCAGATAGTGAAATAGGATGGGGGGAGAGAAGCCAAACTAGTCTTCAAAGACAGGGAAGGACATTTGGAGCACCTCAGTACCTCCCCCCTTTCCTGCAAACCCAGACAATTATGTGCCCTCCTGATTAGATTAGGAGAGCGCAGGAGAGGGGTGTGTTTACGATTTTTAGCCACACTAGTGGGTGGCCTCAGCCAGATCTAACCTCTAGAAATCAGTTTCAACAATGCCGGATTTTTGAAGAATGTTTCTCTCTGGGATTAATTTTTGCCACACTTCTAATCAAAGGGGCGAGGAGCCTGCCTGTGATTGGACAATCAGGGCCCCCTGCTTTCCACTCCAGAAGCAAGGGTAAATATGGCAGAGCTGCACCCGCAGCTCAGATGCCTACAAGAAACAAGATAAAGAAGAAGGACTGCCCTGCTGGATCCCTGATCTGCACCTGGACACTGCACTCTGAAGGACTGCACCAGTTCATTACTTGGGCTTCACGACTAAAAGGACTTTGCCTGTCTTCTACTGCTTCAAGAAGGGACTACCTTTTGCTACAGGTTTAAAGGAGCTGCTCAGAGTCCCCTGCATCAAGTCCTGCAAGCAGAGCCCAGCTGATCAGCGTCCAGTGGCCATTTGAGGATTCTGACCAGGTGCAATCTAGGAATTGTAGTCCAAACTCCCAAGGAGCAACTCAGAGCTTCTGGAATCTTGGATCAACTTGTGGACACTTCAATGACCCAAAAGGACCTCTGGAAGACGATCCAGGAGTTTGGAGATGTTTGGAGCAACTCCATAAATTGAAGAGGTGCATTGTGGGGGTTGTAGTCCCAGACCCCAAGTGGCAAACCAGAGCCTCTGAACCCTTGGCTGGTCCTGTGGACCACTTTCCTGAATCAAGAAACACTTCTGAAAGTAAGTGTAACAGTGTTACCTCGTGGGTGGCCTGAACTCTGGACTTTGTCCCTGTCCAGTATGACCTTTTTTAACCCTTCGAGCACTAGTTGCTTCTATGCACTAGAAAACATTAATTCTTTAAAAATGAACATCTCCGGTTCCCCATCTCTGATTTTAATCATCCTGGTGTCATGTTAAAGATAAACATATAGGGGGTTATTACAACTTTGGAGGAGGTGTTAATCCGTCCCAAAAGAGACGGTAAAGTGACGGATATACCAACAGTCGTATTACGAGTCCATTATATCCTATGGAACTCATAATACGGCTGGTGGTATATCCGTCACTTTACCGTCACTTTTAGGATGGATTAACACCTCTTCCAAAGTTGTAATAACCCTCATAATCTATTGTTATAAATTGTTGTTGGATTTTTATTGTGTTTTGTGTTTTACTTATATACTGTTTTGTGATTTTTAAAGGCTTTACACACCTGTCTCCAAAGTTAAGCCTTGTCGCTTGTTGCCAAGCTACCAAGGGTTGAGCTGGGTTTAATTTATTGAGGTCTAACTGGACCTAAGTGGATGTTAGTGGCCTATTGCTAAGTGTAGGTACTTACCTGCCCTTAACCAATGATCCACTTTCCAACACATACCCAACAGACATCTCCGTTCTTTCCAGCTCAACCTTGCAGCCATTCCCAAGATCCGGAAAAGCACAGCAGGACGAAGATCCTTCTCCTACCTTGCAGCCTGGACATGGAACACGCTACCTCTTAATCTCAGGCAGACCGCATCGCTGAAGCAGTTCAGGAAGGACCTCAAGACCTGACTCTTCGACTGAGTAGCACACTCACAAACAGCGCCTTGAGACAGTACGGGTGATTAGCCACACTTTAGAAATCACTGATTGATTAATTGAAAGAGAGACAAAGAAAAAAACTGAGCAAATTATGCTATATAATGTGCCAGTACTGGTGGGTCAGATCCCTTGTGGGAAGTGTAGCATTTGTTCTTTTACAAAAATGACTAAAGAGTTGGATCTTGGTCTGAACACTCAGTGGGAACTATGAAGCTTAACAAATTGCAATACTAAGAATGTAATTTACATGATAAAATGCCCCTGCAAGCTAATGTATATTTCAATGACAACTAGGAGTATACAAATCCGATGCAAATGAGACACAACAAAATTAACTAATCACTTAATTCTTAACGGACATAGTGAGGATGAGATGGAGTGGTATGGTTTATAAACACTGACACTACACAAAACGACATGACACAACCACTCCTGATCTACAAGCAAAGTTGGATCGTTAGGCTCCGGAAGGACTTACAGGGACTAAATGAGGACATCCCTTGGGGGAATATTAATAGATAACGGTGACTAAGATTGAGAAGTAGAAGCTGACCTTGGGGCTTAGTTCCCATTGGAAAGATGTCATACTGGATGAGGCTTGAGCTATAGCTAAACATTGTTCATCAACTGTTGATAATAATTAATGGAAGGGATATCGCCTTTGAGTGAGAATCCCATATTATAAATCAAATAAAGAATTGTCAAACTCACTAGGGGATTAAGGGATGAATGAATTGTAGCCTCTGACATTTTCACTAAGATTAGTAAGATTCGGGTATATTACGCTGGCTTTAACTACATTTCCCAGTGCACCAGTAATATTAATTTGACACGCACGGGCAGAGACGGTTCTTCATAGAATGAATGCTTACACACCTGTACACAAACAGGGCATTTTCTCTGGCACTGACAATAATTCCCAGTGCACCATGGCTTTTGAAGGCCCTGGAAGGGGCAGAGTCTTGGCACTAACAACGCTCACATGCAGGCCTTTAAGGAAGGCGACCACTCTAGCTCATTGTACTAGCGGCTGGGAGCAGGGTCGCATAGGTGACAAAGGCCCTCATTACAACATTGGCGGTACAAGGCGCTTACCCCTGTGCAGAAGACCGCCAATACACCGCCGCGGCCGCAGTAGACCGTCACAGCTATTATGACACACATCTCGGAATCCGCCGAAATGCAGACACCCACCCAACACCGCCACACCAAAGGTCAACGATAAACATGCGGAAACAAATCCTCCACCTCCACGCCAACAGAAACACGCCCATGCTATTACGACCCACGCAGCGGTCTTTCAACCGCGGTATTCCATTGGCGGTACACACCGCCGCGCTCAAAATACACACACAGCTCCAAAACACCGCCAAATTGGACAATTCCAAATACACACACCTGAGACACATACACACACCACTCCCACACACCCAACACAATATAAAATACACACCCACATCACCCACAAACCCCTACAACCAAAAATTCGGAGAGAAGGCGAGAGATAGAGCACAGCTATTGACAACCTCATCACACCGAGGCACACAACACCATCACCCACACAACATCCACGCACAAAACACCACATACCACTACACACACCACACTCATCAACACATACACCACCCCACACATCACACACACCACCCCATGTCACGCCAAAGACACCCCCACTTCTCCGAGGAGGAGCTCAGGGTCATGGTGGAGGAAATCCTACGGGTAGAGCCACAGCTATTTGGATCACAGGTACAGCACACATCAATAGCCAGGAAGATGGAGCTATGGCGAAGAATAGTCGACAGGGTGAACGCCGTGAGACAGCACCCAAGAAATAGGGAGGACATCAGGAAGAGGTGGAACGACCTACGGGGGAAGGTGCGTTCCACGGTCTCCAGGCACACCATCACGGTACAGCGGACTGGCGGCGAACCCCCACCTCCTCCCCCACAACTAACAACATGGGAGGAGCAAGTCTTGACCATCATGCATCCTGAGGGCCTCGGAGAAGTCGGTGGAGGATGGGACACTGGTAAGTCAAATCTTAACTATCACATCCCCCACCCTACCTGCATGCTATCACACACCCCCACCCTCACACACTCCCCTATCACACTAAATCCTCACTAATGTACCCATAACACAAACCACCCATCCCAACACCAAGCCCTGCATGATACAACTAAGCATGCTCACCCCTCACCAAAGCATGCTCACTGCACATACCCAGAACACCCCCCCAACCATAATCACACAAGCCCCCACTCAGGAATGCCTGCACTGGGGTTAACGCACACCCACCCATTGCACACCATGAAACACACACATGTAATAATCATGTTCTTATAACCCCTGCAGGAACCCGAAGGAACGTCACCACACCAGAGGGTCCAGACAACACCACTTCACCCACAGAAGAGGCCCACAGTGACGACAGCCGCTCTGCCCCACTGGATCTTGATGACCAGCCCGGACCATCGTGGGCCTCAGGACAGTCGGTTCCCTTTGCCCAGCCATAGCCCAACACCGAGCTTCCACCCAGCGGGCCCAAACCTCCCTACCCAGGACAGGTCAATCAGCGGTGTGTCCACCACTACAGGGCACCCAGGATAACCCACCACCCCAACAACAACAGGGACCTGGGGGCAGTGGTAGTGGGCACACAGTCCAGGGGACGGAGGCACAGGAACATAGGGGAACTGGGAGGGCTGCTGTGCGACAGAGGGAGGACAGGCCAAGGGAACCCACTCTCCACGACGCCCTATCCTCCATCATGGGAGCATACCACCACTCCCAGGAGAAGATGGCAACGGTCCTGGACAAGTTGCAGGAGACCCTGCGTCTGCAGGAGGAGCAGTATTTGGGGTTCAGGGAGGAGCTCAGGACCATCGGCTCCGCCCTGGGAACCATTGTAGGGGTGCTGACGGACATTCAAAAGACCTTGAGGGACACCATGGCACTCCAAGGGGCCCCTGACACTAGCCACAACAATGAACTGCCCACCACCTCCTCCGGCGCTAGTGGACAGGACGCCCCGCCACAGGACCACCACACCAGCACCCCACACCCTGCAGACGGACAACCACCACGCAAGCAGTCTCTGAGATCCAGGAACAGGACAGAGCAAGATGGCAAGACCCCCGCCAGGAAATGAGACCACCCTGATTGTCCTCCCACTGTCCCACTTTGTCACCCTGTCCATACTTGAACTGCCCCAGCTCCACTTCCAATGCCCAGATGGCCAGTGCACCTGTGAGACTAATAGACTGGACTCTGCCATGGACATTCCTCTACCATCCCCCATCACCAGTTTACAACCCCCCTTCATTTTGTGAGCACTTAAATAAACACCCTTGAAACACAAAAAAATCTGGAGTCAGTCTATGATTTGGAACTTTGTATTATCAATTACAGTGTCATAATGGGTTACCCATTGTAAGGCCAACATACCAATGTCACACATCACAAGCCCTTCAAGGATGCAAGCAGTTGACACGTAGGTTACCACACTTGTGAAACTGAAATGGAAGGGTACAACTCAATTAACAAATAGTGAGTGAAATGTAGGTACAGGATAGAGGTAGACGTGTGAAAGTGAATGTAATGTTAAACACGAAAATGTTCTCACCTGTGTGTCACTGGAAATATTGCTGTATGACTGAAACCCTGTTGTAGTTTTCTTCTTCCTCAGCTTCATCCTCATTACTGTCCACAGGCTCCACAGCTCCCACAACACCGTCATCTGGATCATCCTCCTGCAGAAAAGGCACCTGGCGTCGCAATGCCAAATTATGGAGCATGGAGCAGTCGACGATGATGTCGCACACCTTCTTCGGTGAGTAGAATAGGGATCCACCTGTCACATGGAGGCACCTGAACCTGGCCTTAAGAAGGCCGAAGGTGCGTTAGATTACGCTCCTAGTTCTCCCATGGGCCTCATTGTACCGTTCCTCTGCCCTGGTCCTGGGATTCCTCACTGGGGTCAATAGCCAGGAAAGGTTGGGATAACCGGAGTCCCCCAATAGCCATACACGGTGCCTCTGGAGTTGAACCATCATATCAGGGATGCTGCTATTCCGCAGGATGTAGGCGTCATGCACAGAGCCAGGGAACATAGCATTTACCTGCGAGATGTACTGGTCTGCCAAACAGACCATCTGGACATTCATCGAATGATAACTCTTCCTGTTCCGGTACACCTGTTCACTCCTGTGGGGGGGGGACCAGAGCTACATGGGTCCCATCAATGGCACCTATGACGTTGGGGATATGTCCAAGGGCATAGAAGTCACCTTTCACAGTAGGCAAATCCTCCACCTGAGGGAATAAGATGTATCTCCTTACGTGCTTCAGCAGGGCAGCCAACACTCTGGACAAGACATTGGAAAACATAGGCTGGGACATCCCTGATGTCATGGCAACAGTTGTCTGAAAAGACCCACTTGCAAGGAAATGGAGCACTGACAGCACCTGCACGTCAGGGGGGATTCCAGTTGGATGGCGGATTGGTGACATCAGGTCTGGCTCCAACTGGGTACATAGTTCCTGGATTGTGGCACGGTCAAACCTGTAGGTGACGATGACATGTCTTTCTTCCATTGTCAACAGGTCCACCAGCGGTCGGTACACCAGAGGATTCTGCCATCTTCTCATATGTCCCAGCTGACGGTGCCTAAGAAGGACAACAGTGAAGAACCAGTCACTATTCCTCCAGGTATTTACCCACAGTTACACACTAGACTACACCAGACAATAAACCCTTCCTGTATGTGTGTTGAGTATAGGCCTAGCTATGTGTGACGCAGTAGTAAATGAAGCCATGTGGGCCCCTGAAATGGCGGCTGCCTGACCTCTAAACTGGGACAATGGGATTGTGGGGTAACTGCGCTGGCGTTACACACCGTTGCGGTAGGCAGTCGTAGACCGCGGCGCACTGCTGCATTGGTTAACATTGGACCCTATGGGTCCCAGGAGCCAATGAACAGGTGCGCCGGCGGTGATGATGCGCCCCACCGCGGACGTCACCGCCGCGGATGTCACTGCTGCGGACGTCACTGCCGCGGACGTCACTGCCATTTTCTATCTGTTCAATCACTAGATACCTGACCTTCGACAGGAGAGGACCTACACTGCTAGTGCTGCTGTGACCTCGGTCTGGAAGCGACGATGGCTGCTGCGTCTGGGGAAAGGGCCCCTGCCTTCACTGCACAGGAGTTGGAGAAACTTGTGGATGGGGTCCTCCCCCAGTACATGCTACTCTACGGTCCTCCAGACCAAAAGGTTAGTACAGAGGGAGCATGTTGTATGGGCTAGGCCTGGGTGGAGAGGGCTGGGTGGAAGAGGGAAGGGGCCAGAGTTCATAGTACATTAATGCATGGGAATGAATGGGCCACATAGTCAGAGTAGGGAGGGGGCCACTCACATTGACGGTGCAGTTGGTAATGACTGTTCCTCTTCCCTTGTGCATGTCATGTAGGTCAGCGCCCACCAGAAGAGGGACATTTGGCGTGCCATCGCCAAGGAGGTCCAGATCCTGGGGGCCCACCAGAGACGGGGCACCCACTGCCATAAGAGAGGGGAGGACATTCGCCGCTGCAGCAAGAAGACGGCGGAGGCTCAGCTGGGGATGGCCTCCCAACCTGGGAGGGGTGCCCGTCGCACCATGGCCCTCCTGATGTTCCGGATCCTGGCTGAGGCCTACCCGAAGTTGAATGGCCGCTTGAGGACATCACAGCAGACACAAGGGGGTGAGTACAACCTCATTCTGCGGACTTTGCGTGCAGTGGAGGGGTCTGGGTGGGGGTGGTGGGCTGTGGGTGTCCCTAGGCCAGGGCGAGTTAGGTAGGCAAGGCCCCTCCGTTATGTAGACCATGTGCCACTCCACCCCACCTCTGTAGAGTGCCAAGTACAGGTATACATGCCCCTGTGTCATCTATGTGGGTAGATGACACTCATAGCCATGTAGGCCATCTCCCAGAAATTGCATGTGCAGAGGTCAGGAGCACGGCGTAATGCATGGGGCTGCTGCGTCTGTCTTGTCCGCCAACGGTAGTGGTATGCCATGCACTAAAACTCTCTTTGTTCTGTCTCCCCCCCCTTTTCCTGCTCTCCCTGTCCTTTTGTACATCAGCATCATCAGGCAGAGGTACAGTGGCACCGGAGCACGAGGGAGCTGCATCCCACATGGCCATGGAGGGCCACACCACAGACTCTGAATGCACCAGTGGGATGGAGGGCGAGGGGAGCTTCATGTCGGCCACCAGATCACCAACCAGCGACACGGACTCGTCCGCCGATGGGAGCTCCCCTGTGGTGGCGGCACCATCTGTGTGCCCCACTTCTACAGGTACAGCCGCCACCTCCCCTACCAGCACCGCCCTCCCAGCAGCCCCTCAGCGTTCGCCCTGTGCCCGCTCACCCAGGAGGGTGGGCATCACCTTCGCCCCAGGCACCTCAGGCCCTGTCCCTGTCACCCCTGCTGCCCTCAGTGAGGAGGCCATTGACCTCCTCAGGTCACTCACTGTTGGGCAGTCTACCATTGTGAATGCCATCCAGGGTGTAGAACGAGAGATGCAACATGGTAATGCATTCCTGGAGGGCATTCATTCTGGTCAGGCTGCCCTTCAGCGAACCCTGCAATCTCTTGCCTCAGCACTGATGGCAGCCATTGTCCCTGTGTCCAGCCTCCCCCCTCCAACTTCCTCCACCCAGACCCAATCCCCGCTACCCCAGCCCATCCCAAGCACACCTACAGACCAGCATGCACACAAGTCAACACACACAAGTAGCTCAAGCAAACATAGGCACCACACACATCACAGGCACTCACGCAAGCCTCACCCACATACAGACACAGCAACATCCACTGTCTCCACTGTGTCCCCCTCCTCCTCTTCTCCCTCCTCCCTCCCAGTCTCGTCTACACACACACCTGCATGCACCACATCTACAGGCACTAGGACTCGCACCAGGGCACCCAGCACCACAAGCCGCTCACCTGCACTCACCACCTCCACTGCCATTTACACGTCCCCTGTGTCCTCTCCCAGTGTGTCTGTGACGCCCCCTCCCAAAGTACCCAAACGCCGGCAATCACTCACCCAACATCCATCCACCTCACGACAGCCTACAGTGCCTGCACCTGCACCCAAAACACCTAGAGTGACACCTACTACAACCACCTCCTCTTCCTACACTCCCAGACCCCTTCCAGCTACCCATCCCAGTGTCCGTCAGAAACTGTCCCTATGTCAAATTGACCTTTTTGCCCCCACCCCCCCTCCAATTCATCAGTCCCGTCGTAGCGCCTCAGACAAAAAGCCTCCAGTACCAGTGGTGCATGTTCCAGGTTTTTGGGGTGCACCGGCCACCATGGCAGGCAGTAGGACCCGGAGCCAAGGCACTGGCAGCCCACCCCCTGTAAAGGCTCTGAAATTGGAGAGTGGACGACGGGACTGTGTTAAGACTCCTGGTGGAACAACAAGTGACATGGGATCGAAGGCGATTGGTGAGTGAGCTGTAACTCCAAAAAGGTGGGGAAGGTCCAGAGGAATTCTGCCCAGCCTGTTGTGAGTGTCACGGCGGAGAAATGCGCCATCATTTCCGGCGGTCCAGACACAACCGCCAGCACCGTCGTCACTGGTCCAGAGACCACCGCCGGAGTCACAGCCCAGGAGGGCGCAAATATCGTTACTGGTCCAGAGACCACCGCCGGAGTCACAGCCCAGGAAGGCCCAAGTATCGTTACTGGTCCAAAAACCACCGCCGGAGTCACAGCCCAGGAGGGCACAAGTATCGTTACTGGTCCAGAGACCACCGCCGGAGTCCCAGCCCAGGAGGTCCCAAGTATCGTTACTGGTCCAGAAACCACTGCCGGAGTCACAGCCCAGGAGGGCACAAGTATCGTTACTGGTCCAGAGACCACCGCCGGAGTCACAGCCCAGGAGGGCCCAAGTATCGTCACTGGTCAGGAGACCACCGCCGGAGTCACAGCCCAGGACGGGCCAGGATGCCACAGTCCCGCTGGGCAATGATGGAACGTCATGCCACACACCAATGCCCATTGTAAGGATCGTCATGCCACACACCAATGCCCATTGTAGGGATGGTCATGCCACACACCCAATGCCCATTGTAGGGATCGTCATGCCACACACCAATGTCCAGTGTGGAGATCGTCATGCCATACACCAATGTCCGTATCAGAACCGCCATGTCAAAGTACTGCTGAACGGGCAAAGACCGCCATGTCAAAGCACCGCTGAACAGGGCAAAGACCGCCATGGCAAAGCACCGCTAAACAGGGCAAAGACCGCCATGGCAAAGCACCACTGAACAGGGCAAAGACCGCCACGGCAAAGCACCGCTGAACAGGGCAAAGACCGCCATGGCAAAGCACCGCTGAATAGGGCAGGCACCGTGTAGGAATGAATGGACCACCACATCAGGCATCCTTATCCCATGTGCAGCTGGGACAATCACAGGACAGGAACTTTCACTGGGAGACTCATCCAGTCTGGGCACCAGTCCCCCTCCAGAACCAGTGGAGACCTGCATCTACTTGAGAGACTGTGGCTTTGCACTCCCCAGGATGGCACAGTGGGCAAACCACCCACTGTAGAGACTTGAGAGACTGTGGCTTTGCACTCCCCAGGATGGCACAGTGGGCAAACCACCCACTGTAGAGACTTGAGAGACTGTGGCTTTGCACTCCCCAGGATACATCAATGGGCATGGAGCCCCGTCGTGGATCTGGCTTCGCATTCATGTGGCTGAGGTGCCCCCCCTTCCCCCTGAGGTGCCTGTAGTGTTTCCATCTAATGCCCCGGCAGTGTTCTCTCCGATTTTGGTCAGGTATCTATTGTGGGCCTCGCCCTTGCATTTTTGGACTGTTTGTGCACGGACATTGTTGTGTACATATCTGCACTACTTCTGGGATTGTATGTGTAAATAAGAGTGATTTAGAGATATATATCTGTATATTTTTGTATGACATGTATATTGGCACATTACAATGTTTGCCCGAATTCCGCATTGTCTTTGCATTCTTCCGGGGGGATTGTGGGTTGTTAATGTGATTTTTGTGACTGCATTGGTGTGTATGTTGTATAATGCATGGGTGGGGGTGTTTGGTGGGTGTCCCCCTGACTTTTGCCTCCCCCGTGTCGTAGATGCAGTACTCACCGGTATCTTCTGCGCCTACGTAGCTGTTGGTCGTAAAGGAGCAGAAAGACAAGGGCAGGGAGTATTTGTAGATCTGGCTCCATGGTGTCCTCGTTCCTCATGGGATGTGTTCAGGTGAGCGTTTTCCCATTGCAGACACTGTTTCCGCCGTGTTTTTATCCACGGTGAATCCGCCCCGGAAAAGGAGGCGGATTGGCGGGTTGTAATAGTGTGGGCGGTACATTGTCTCCCGCCTGTCTGTTGGCGGTAAACGCCGCGCTGCTTGTCTGTACCGCCGTGGCGGGCGGTGTGTTAAAGTGGCTGTCTTTGTTGGCGGTTTCCGCCAGGGTCGTGATTCCCTTTTTTTGTCCGCCGGCCTGTTTGCGGTATTACCGCACCTTTAACACCGTCCGCCAGGGTTGTAATGACCACCAAAGTATGTTAAGTGTAGGGAGAATGGGTGCTGGGGGTTTTACGTTGGGACAGTGGCTCTACTGAAGTTGGTTTACAATTCATAGTGAGAGGTGCGCATGGAGGTACAAGTTTGCTTTTAAACTATAACAATAACAAGCATCTGGTCATGCCCATGATTTTGACAGTGGCATGACACCATTAGTACACCATTTTGTCTCAGAAGGAGAGACTGATGTGATATCGAGTATGAGTTATTACTTTATACTCTGAGTGACATGAAGTTGTGTATGATTTCCCACGTTTTAGCTACAATAACGGCTAGTATTCAGTGGCATCCTTACTAGACAGTGTGACTTGATAATGAATATTTGCACTAATATGAAATAACAATTTCTATACAATGGACAGTGACGTAATTTAACAGGTATTTTCCTATTTCTGTGTCCGTTAACAACCTGTTTCCAGAACTGGTATCCCCTAATATCTAGGGTAAGGGATATTTCATATAGGGTGAATCTTTGAAGATGGTACTGCAAATTTTTTAACTGTATCGAAGAATGACATAGATTTTATAGTATTGTACTCATACGAAAAGTCTGCGCTGAAATTATAGCACGTGCACTACGTATACAAGCACATTTCACGTGTGCAGTGTTGTAGTGAAAATTCACAAGCATGCCCATCTCACACACCTTTTTATATGAATACTTGCATAGAGATTCCTTAGAATAGTTCGCTGGGGGAGGAAAGACTTATTTTCTGAAAATTGACAGGTTAATTGCCATTTCTTGCACTCAATTAGGACTCACCTGGGTTATTTTGTTATATCTCGTTTTTTGACTCAGCGCTAGTATGCGAGAATAAACAAGGGATCCACAGCTCTGATGAGTGCCCCAGACCTGCTAAAGCTAGATAGAGGGCAGAAACATGTTAGCTTAGGAGGACTGATTGAGTCATTTACCTCAATAACATTGTCCCCATTCGATTTTTAATCATACCTGAGAAGCCCACTATTAAAAGTGAAATGCTGGGATTTCTGAAGGCATTTTTAAGTAATCTGGATCCCACATATGTCCAGTATTCTTTTATAGCCTTAGAACCCGCCGTAGCGGGCTCCACCGGCTATTAAAGGCCCGCTCCCGCGTTAAATGCCCGAGCCAAAGGCCTTTAATAGCCGGTAGAGCTCGCTACGGCGGGTTCTAAGGCTATTAGAACATTCTGCCACTCAGGGCAGAATGTTCTATTAGATAAAACAAATTGCTCACGGAGCCCTCGGGCTCCGTGAGGCTTTGTTCACAGCTGTTGCTGTGAACAAAGCGAACATTGGAATGTTGGCACTGCGGGCTTTTACCGGCCAGTAAAAGCCAGCAGCACTCCATTGTTTTCAATGGAGCTGCCAACCTTCCAATGTTCTAATAAATAAGAAATCCCTTCAGTCAGAGTCTGCCTGGAGGTTTGAGTCTGCCCTGGTGGCATTGTCCTACCAGTGTGGGGAGAGGTTGCCAAGGATGAAGCATGACACTATGAAGTGTGTGAGGCTTCCTCTCCCATGAGGATAATTCTAGAACGCCCCCAGTTGAGAGATAGGGCTGCATATTGACAATATAATGATATTGAGTGACTGTACTTTGTGTGATGAAGAGACCTTTAATATCTGTGCCTTTGACGATCCTAAGGTTCTGCTTCTGCTCGGTGTGTGAGGAGCCTGAGGTTCCTGATCAGAGGGGGTCCTTTAAGGTTGATTCCTCTATGTGCCAGATTGAGTGCCTTGAACTTAATATTTTTTGCTACAGGTAACCATTTCAGGGAGGCCAGTCCATTTGCAGCAAGATGCTTGGGGACTTTGAGTATGATGCTTGCCGCCATGTTCGAACCACCTTGAGTATCTTGATGATCTTGATGATATATTACAGGGAGTTCCCTAATCCAAGCGGGAGAGTATATGTGCCTGGACCACTAACTTCCTAGAATGAGGGGGTAGGCAATCCATAATTTTTCTTAAGGTTCTAATAAGGCCGAAACAGGAGGCAACTAGTTTTTTTACCTGAGCCTCCATGAATAAAGAGCTATCCAGCCACATGCACAGGCTCTTAATGGGGGAGGTTGGGGTGAGTGGGCTTCAAGGCACTCTGGCCAGACAACCACAGAGAGTCCCAAAGCTAGTACAGAAATCTGGAATAGAAATGGAGAACCATCAGGGACACCATTGCCAGAAAAACATACAAGGCTGCGCTCAGACATTACCACCACCAAATCAGAGAAACAAGAAAAAAACAACCCTAGCACTGAGAATAGAAACCAGCTCTAACAACTGCAAAGGAGCTCGCTCCTGCACGAGAGAAGCTGCAAGAGAGAGAGATACAATCTGTGCCTCCAGGCTTGGAGAGTGCTGTTTAGCGGCGCTTTGCTGGTTCGGACCGCCTGTGTCCACCCTCCCCTCTCCACCCCTGGCCGTCTCTGACGGGTCAGCCACTGTTTCCATCTTCCGACGGGTGGCCTCAGGGTGTGATGGTGGCTGCATAAGAGATCTTTGGCCAATATCGATCTCCCTGGAACCCTCAGGACTGCTTGGTTTGCCAGGCGGAAGCCGCACAGGTGTTACACAGAAGCCACACTGGAGAACACAAGTGCAACATAGGTGCAACATAGGGGACGTCGGCCCCAGCCAAGTGCAGGTGTTGGGCAGCACGTAAACCACAACCAAGGCCGTAGGCATCTGGTTCTGACAGAGGCGGCTGTCCAGACCGTGTTGCCTGTGCCTTTTATCTCCTGCCTCCCTCTGCCTCCTAATTCAATCGGGACTCCTCCATTCCTCCACCTTTAGGCCCTCATTCTGACCCTGGCGGTCGGTGATAATGCGGCGGCCAAGCCGCCAACAGGCCGGCGGTCCAAAATATGCTATTCTGACCCTGGCGGGAACCGCCAACACAGCCCGCCGCATTAACACTCCGACCGCCACGGCGGGACAGACAAACAGCGCGGCGGTCCCCGCCAACAGCCAGGCGGCAGACAATGTACCGCCCACCCTATTACGACCCACCAATCCGCCACCTTTTCCGGGGCGGGAGCACCGCCGATAAAAACACGGCGGAAACAGACTACGAACGGGAAAACGCTCACCTCTACGCACTCCACGCGAGATTCCGGCAGTATGGAACCCGAGTTGCAGGTCATCCCCGCACTCCTATACCTGCTCCTGTACCAGGAGCACGCCCGGCGGCGCGGAAGACATCGGTGAGTACTGGACCTACGACACAGGGGAGGGAAAAGATTACCGGCACACACCCACCAACCCATACCCACTACAACACACACATCAATGCATTCCCAAAGATCACTGTCACAACCCACAAACCCCCCCCTCCGAAATGATGCAAAGACCAAAAGAAGAGATCATAAACGGGCAGATATATTGAAATATGGACACCAGTAATCCCAATAAATAAATAAACTATGTACAAAATATATACAGCTACTAAATGTAGTCCAACCACTGTCCGTGGACCACAGGGGTCCTGTGCAAAGGGGCAAGGCCCAGTCCCACGACAAGAACTCCACGGAGAGAACACTGCAGGGGCATCAGAAAGAAAATAGGACAGGCACCTCAGGGGGAAGGGAAGGGGGGGCACCTCAGCCACTTGAGTACACGACGCCAGATCCACGAGGGGACTCCATGACCACTGGCCCATCCTGGGGAGAGCAATGCCACAGTCCAAACAGTCCATACAGTGGGTGGCCTGCACACTGGGCCATCCTGGGGAGAGCAAAGCCACAGTCCATACAGTCCATACAGTGTGTGGCCTGCCCACTGGGCCATCCTGGGGAGTGCAAAGCCACAGTCCATACAGTCCATACAGTGGGTGGCCTGCCCACTGGGCCATCCTGGGGAGTGCAAAGCCACAGTCCATACAGTCCATACAGTGTGTGGCCTGCCCACTGGGCCATCCTGGGGAGTGCAAAGCCACAGTCCATACAGTCCATACAGTGGGTGGCCTGCCCACTGGGCCATCCTGGGGAGTGGAAAGCCACAGTCCAAACAGTCCATACAGTGTGTGGCCTGCCCACTGGGCCATCCTGGGGAGAGCAAAGCCACAGTCCATACAGTCCATACAGTGTGTGGCCTGCCCACTGGGCCATCCTGGGGAGTGCAAAGCCACAGTCCATACAGTCCATACAGTGGGTGGCCTGCCCACTGGGCCATCCTGGGGAGTGCAAAGCCACAGTCCATACAGTCCATACAGTGGGTGGCCTGCCCACTGGGCCATCCTGGGGAGTGCAAAGCCACAGTCCATACAGTCCATAACAGACCCCACTGCCACTGGAGGAGGCATGTTGGCCAGAGGACATCCTGCAGCCCTGCCCGAGACAGATCCTGCCCTGCCACGTCTGCCAAAGGGCCAGCGCTTCTTGCCTTGAAGGGCCCAGTTCTGCGCTTCTTGCCTTGAAGGGCCCAGTTCAGCGGGTCTTGCCTTGAAGGGCCCAGTTCAGCGGTGCTTGAGACGGCGGGGCCCAGCGGAGCGGTGCTGGAGACGGCGGGGCCCAGTACAGCGGTGCTTGAGACGGCGGGCCCAGTTCAGCGGTGCTTGAGACGGCGGGGCCCAGCGGAGCGGTGCTTGAGACGGCGGGGCCCAGTTCAGCGGTGCTTGAGACGGCGGGGCCCAGTTCAGCGGTGCTTGAGACGGCGGGGCCCAGCGGAGCGGTGCTTGAGACGGCGGGGCCCAGTTCAGCGGTGCTTGAGACGGCGGGGCCCAGCGGAGCGGTGCTTGAGACGGCGGGGCCCAGTTCAGCGGTGCTTGAGACGGCGGGGCCCAGCGGAGCGGTGCTTGAGACGGCGGGGCCCAGTTCAGCGGTGCTTGAGACGGCGGGGCCCAGTTCAGCGGTGCTTGAGACGGCGGGGCCCAGCGGAGCGGTGCTTGAGACGGCGGGGCCCAGTTCAGCGGTGCTTGAGACGGCGGGGCCCAGTTCAGCGGTTCTTGAGACGGCGGCCGGTCTATGGCCAACTGCTCATTGCCTGGTGGTGCCCTCCTGGGCAGCGGGGATGGTGCTCCTTCAATGCCCACCTGGGCTGTGGGTGGTGGGGCCCTCCTGGCCAGCTGGGCTGGGTCCTCCCTGGGCAGCGGCTATGGGGGTGGTGGGCTCCTCCTGGGCAGCAGGCCTGCAGCCTGACCTCTCCGACTTGCTGCCCTTGCCCTCCTTAGTCGGGAGTCTGTGGCCCTTTCCTCCCTTTGGAGCTGTGGCTGGTGACTGTGTCTGGGTGGTGTCCGGGGGGGATGTAGAAGCCGGGCTCCTGCGGCGCCCCTTCCGCCTTCTGCTCCTCTTCCCAGGGGGTGGGCTGGCTGTCCCCTTGCTGCTGGGCAAAGATCCAGACATGCGGGCTGGTGGGCTCCAATACCCCTGCACCCTTGTCAAGGGGGCTGCAGGGCTGGTGGTGGCTGAGGTGCTCTTCTTACCCCGACGAGAAGGAGGGGGGGGCTCAGGGTCAGGAAAGAAGTTAGCAGTGGCGAGGAAGAGTTTCTTGGGACAATGGAGAGTGGTAGGTACAGTGGGAATGGGAGTGGAGGGAGAGGATGTGGTTGTAGGTGAGTCACGTTTGCTGTCTTTGGGTGCAGGTGCAGGAGGGACAGGCTGTCGTGAGGTGGATGGCTGTTGGGTGGGTGGGTGGCTGCGTTTGTGTGGTGTGGAAGAGGGGGTGACAGACACAGTGGGAGAGGACACAGGGGACGTGTAAATGGCAGTGGGGGTGGTGACTGCACGTGTGCGGACTGGAGTGGAGGGTGTGCTGGTGATGGAAACACTGGCTGATGGTGAGGTGAATGGAGGTGTGAGTGTAGACGTCACAGGGAGGGAGGAGGGAGACGAGGAGGTGGGGGTCACAGAGGTGGTAGTGACTGTTGGCATGTCTGCATCGGAATGTTGCGTGTGTGAATGTCTGCGTGATCTGTGGTGCTTATGTTTGGATGAGCTTCTCTTGGGTGTTGAGGTGTGTGCAGGCTGGTCTGATGGTGTGGGTGGGACAGGCAGAGGGACAGGAGACTGGGAGGAGGGAGTTAGTAGAGGGAGGCAGGAGACAGGGACAATGGCTGCCGTCAGTGCTGAGGCCAGAGCCTGGAACGATCGCTGATGGGCAGCCTGACCCGAATGAATGCCCTCCAGGTACGCATTGCTGCGATGAACCTCCCTCTCCACCCCCTGGATGGCATTCAAAAGGGTAGTCTGCCCAACAATGAGCGTTCGGAGGAGGTCAATGACCTCCTCACTGAGGGCAGCAGGGGTAACAGGGGCAGGGCCTGAGGTGCCTGGGGTGAAGGAGATGCCCGGCTTCCTGTCAGAGCGGGCACGGGGCGAACGCTGAGGGGCTGCTGGGAGGGCGGAGATGGTGCGCTGGGTGGCGGCTGTACCTGTAATGGCGGGGGGCACGGATGGTGCCACCCCCGCAAGGGAGCTCCCTTCCGAGGACGTGTCCGTGTCGCTGCAGGGTCCAGTCGTCCCCGTTGTGGAGCTCCCCTCGCCCTCCGTCTCACTGGTCCAGTCTGACTCTGTGGCATGGCCCTCCTGGGCCATGTGAGATGCAGCTCCCTCCTGCCCCGATGCCACTTCTCCTCCGCCTGATGATGCTGATGCACACAAGCACAGAAAGACAAACAAAAAGGGGGGGGGAGAGAGAAATAAAGGGATATTGAGTACATGGATCTCCGGTACAGTTAGCGGACATGACAGACACAGATGCCCCCTGCACTAAGTTGCGCACTTGGGGTCCGCTACGCATTCCGTGGAACATGCCCTACACGCCTAGAGTTGACAACTGCACCCATGGATGACACGGCCCAGGGATGGCTGTACTGACAAACTACTGAGGGTGGTGGCTGGGGACACAGGGGCTTACAGGGGTGCCCAGCCTACAGATATCGCCCTGGCCTAGGGGGACCCACAGCCCTCCTCCCCCACCCAGACACCTCCACTGCGCGACAACAGAGTAGATAATGCTTGTACTCACCCCCTTGTGTCTGCTGTGCTGCCCTCACGCGCCCATCCAAATCAGGGTAGGCCACCGCCAGGATCCGGAACATCAGGGGGGTCAGTTGACGGCAGGCACCCCGCCTACGTTGGGAGGCCATCCCCAGCAGAGACTCGGCGGTCTTCTTGGTCCCGCGGCGGATGTCCTCCCACCTCTTGCGGCAGTGGGTGCCCCGTCGATGGTGGACCCCCAGGGTCCGGACTTCCTTGGCGATGGCACGCCAAATCCCGATCTTCTCATGGGCGCGGACCTATGTGACACGTACAGGGAGGGAGAAATACCACGTTCAAGTTTGTCTGCATTTTCGTTGCCAGTGGCCCAACGCCCCCCATCCCCGCCAGGCCCCCCGCCATGCCCCCCACCAGGCCCAACATGCCCCCCATCCCCGCCAGGCCCCCCGCCATGCCCCCCACCAGGCCCAACATGCCCCCCATCCCCGCCAGGCCCCCCGCCAGCCCCAACATGCCCCCCCATCCCCGCCAGGCCCCCCGCCATGCCCCCCACCAGGCCCAACATGCCCCCCATCCCCGCCAGGCCCCCCGCCAGGCCCCCCGCCAGGCCCCCCGCCAGCCCCAACATGCCCCCCCATCCCCGCCAGGCCCCCCGCCATGCCCCCCACCAGGCCCAACATGCCCCCCATCCCCGCCATGCCCCCCGCCAGCCCCAACATGCCCCCCCATCCCCGCCAGGCCCCCGCCAGGCCCCCAAGCCAGCCAGTGGCCCCAAATCCAGATTGAATTGAACTCACTTGTTGGTCTGGAGGACCGTAGAGTAGCGCATACTGGGGGAGGACCCCATCCACAAGTTTCTCCAACTCCTCTCCAGTGAACGCAGGGGCCCTTTCCCCAGGCGCAGCAGCCATTGTCCCTTCCAGACCGAGGTCACAGCAACACTTGCAGTATAGGTCCTCTCCTGTGAAAGTTCAAGTCGCAAGTGGATAAGTAGATAGAAAATGGCGGTCACGTCCGCGGCGGTGCGTACCGCGGCGGTGCGTACCGCCACCGCCGGCGCCCTTCGCCATTGGCTCCTGAAACCCATAGGCTTCAATGTTAACCAATGCGGCTTCGCGCCGCGGTCTTCGCCCGCCGCCCGCCGCGGTGTGCCACGCCAGCGCATTGACCTCACATCCCATTGTCACACTTCACAGGTCAGGCAGCCGCCATTTCGAGGGTCCACATGGCTCAATTTCAACTGCGTCACACAGGCCTAGGCCTTGCATAGCCACTCAGACACGCCATTCACTGCATAGAGAATCGTTTACTGTGCTAGCTGTGAGTACGTACCTGTGGGTTGCTTGACTGTGTGCTCCATGTTGTCCTTCCTAGGCACCGTCCGCTGGGTTTGGCGAGGAGACGGATGAATCCTCCCGTGTACCGACCGCTGGTGGACCTGTCGACAATGGAAGAACGCCACATTATCCTGACCTACCGTCTTAACCGTGCCACTATACATGAACTGTGTGCCCAGCTGGAGCCCGACCTGATGTCCCCCATCCGCCAACCCACAGGGATTCCCCCTCTGGTGCAGGTCCTGTCAGTACTCCATTTCTTGGCAAGTGGGTCATTTCAGACAACAGTGGGAATTGCTTCTGGGATGTCTCAGCCCATGTTTTCGAAGGTGTTATCCAGAGTGTTGTCTGCCCTGATGAAATACGTGAGGAGCTACATCATTTTCCCTGAGGCGGGCGAATTGGCTACAGTGAAGGGTGATTTCTACACCCTCGGACATATTCTCAACGTCATTGGTGCCATTGATGGGACCCATGTGGCTTTGGTTCCCCCAAGAGACAGGGAGCAGGTGTACAGGAACAGAAAAAGTTACCATTCAATGAACATCCAGGTGGTGTGTTTGGCTGACCAGTACATCTCGCATGTAAATGGCAAATTCCCAGGGTCAGTGCATGACGCCTACATCCTGAGGAATAGCAGCATCCCTTACATGATGGAACAGCTAGAGAGACACCGTGTATGGCTATTGGGGGACTCTGGGTACCCCAACCTGTCGTGGCTACTGACCCCAGTAAGGAATCCCCGGACCAGGGCAGAGGAACGGTACAATGAGGCCCATGGGCGTACTAGGAGGGTGATCGAACGCACCTTTGGCCTCCTAAAGGCCAGGTTTCGGTGCCTGCATATGACAGGTGGATCCCTAATGTACTCACCTAAGAAGGTGTGTCACATCATCGTGCCTGCTGCATGCTTCACAACCTGGCTTTGCGCCGCCAGGTGCCTTTCCTGCAGGAGGATGGTCGAGACGGTGGTGTTGTGGCAGCGGTGGAACCTGAGGAGAGTGACGAGGAGGAAGACGACGGGGCTGAAACAGACAACAGGGACAGAATCATTGAACAGTACTTCCAATAGGACACAGGTAACAATTCAAAGATAATTTAGTAAATGTGAACTACTCTCCTGCATCTCTGCTGCCTGTCTATTTGCCCCAGTGTATGATGACTGAGTTGTGGCTTTTCCCTCCCTATTTCAGATCTGGGGTCCCCACTACGAGTCCTGTGCTTCGTTTCCCCATGGACTACAGCTTTGTGGCAGCTGTTTGTTGACTTCACTATGTACAAGGACATATTTGCACTGTCATGTCAATTACAATATTTTGAAATCACAGCCAGACTCCAGATAGTTTTGTGCAAAATAGGTGTTTATTTAAGTGCTCAAAATGGGATGGGTGGTTTCAAGTGGGTGGGGGCTATGGTGAAGGAATGTCCATGGCAGAGTCCAGAGTAACAGTCACACAGGTGCATTGTCCAGAGGCCTGTGGAGAGATGGAGCATGGGCAGTTCAAGGATGGACAGGGTGACAATGTGGGACAGTGGGATGACATCAGGTGGTATCCTTTGCTGGCGGGGGTCTTGACATCCTACTCTGTCTTCTTGCGAGATCTCAGGGCCCTCTTGCGGGGTGGTTCTTCTCCTGCAGGAGGTGGGGGTCTGGTGGGCTGCTGCTGTGCGGGGGCCTCCTGTCCACTAGCGCCGGCGGAGGTGGTTGGCTGTTCTTGGTCCAGGCTAGTGGCAGGGGCCCTTGGGTGTTGTTGAGTGTCCGTCCTGGTGTTGACGAGGTCCTGCAGCAGCCCTACCATGGTAACCAGGGTGGAGGTGAGGGCTCTGATGTCCTCCCTGTACCCCCGATAGTGTTCCTCCTGCAGTACCTGGATCTCCTGGAACCGGGCCAGTACCGTCGCCATCGTCTCCTGGGAGCGGTTGTATGCTCCCATGATGGTGGTGAGGGCCTCGTGGAGAGTGGGTTCCCTGGGCCCGTCCCCCCCATGTCGCACAGCTGCCCTCCGAGTTGCCCTGTTTCCCTGGGCCTCTGCCCCCTGGCCGGTGTGCCCACTACCACTGCCCCCAGGTCCCTGTTGTTGTTGGGGTGGTGGGTTATCCTGGATGCCCTGTAGTGGTAGACACACCGCAGATTGACGCGCCCTGGAGACAGAGGCATGGGCCCGCTGGGTGGGAGCTGTGCTGGTGTTCCCAGAGGGGTTTGGGTCTGTAGTGGCCTGGGCCTGTGTGAGGGGAACCGACTGTCCAGAGGTCCCCGATGGTCCGGGCTGGTCATCGGTGTCCAGGTCGACAGAGCTGCTGTCATCGCTGACGGCCTCTTGGGTGGGGGGTGTGGAGAATTCTGGGCCCTCCGCGGCGGTGTGTTGACGGTCGGGTCCTGCAGGGGTATAGAGGTATGGTTATAGTTTCAATGTGTGGCATATGGGTGTATCTGTGGGTTCCCGTGTCCCCAAGTGCTGGCATTCGTGTGTGGGGGCTTTGGTGAGGGTGGCTTGTGGGGGGGATGTGTATATGCATTGGGCATGCTTTGGTGATGGGTGTCCATGCTTAGTGGACGCATGCAGGCCTAGATTTTGGGATGTGTGGGTTGTGATGGTGAGACATTGGCAGGGAATAGGTGTGCTGGGGGTGGGGGTGAGGATGGTGGTGGGGGTGAGGATGGTGGTGGGGGTGAGGGTGGGGGTGAGGATGGTGGTGGGGGTGAGGGTGGGGTTCGAGGATGGGTGTGAGGGTTGGGGTATGATTTGGCATGCAGGGGGGGGGGAAGCAGTAGTGAAGCTTCAACTTACCAGTATCCATTCCTCCGCCGACTCCTGCGAGGCCGTCAGGATGCAGGATGTTCAAGACTTCCTCATCCCATGTTGTAAATTGTGGGGGTTGAGGTGGGGGTCCTCCGCCAGTCTTCTGCACGGCGATGTTGTGCCTGGATACCATGGAACGCACCTTCCCCCGTAGGTCGTTCCATCGCTTCCTGATGTCTTCCCGATTTCTGGGGTGCTGTCCCACAGCGTTGACCCTGTCGACAATCCTCTGCCATAGCTCCATCCTCCGGGCAATGCTGGTGTATTGGACCTGTGTGCCGAACAGCTGGGGCTCTACCCGAACGATTTCCTCCACCATGACCCTGAGTTCTTCGTCTGTGAAGCGGGGGTGTCTTTGGGGTGCCATGGGGTGGTGTGTATGATGTGTGGGGTGGAGTATGTGTAGTTAAGTGTGTTGAGTGTGGTGGTGTGTGTTATTTTGTGTGTGGATAGTGTGTGGGTGATGGTGTTGAGTGGCTGTGGCTGATAGTTTGTGGATGGTGGTGTCTCGCTCTGGCCTTCTTTCAGAATTTTCTGTCGTAGGGGTTTGTGGGTGATGTGGGTGTGTGTTTTATATTGCATTGTGTGTGTGGGAGTGGTGTGTGTATGTGTATCAGGTGTGTGGTATTCAAATCGGCCAATGTGGCTGGGTTTTGTTCGTTTGTGTGTATTCTGACCGCAGCGGTGTGTCCCGCCAATGGAATACCGCGTTTGAAAGACCGCCGCGTGGATTCGTGGGTCGTAAAGGCATGGGCGTATTTCTGTTGGCGTGACGGTCGAGGTTTTGTCACCTCCACTTTTCCGCCGACCGCTGGTCTGGCGGTCTGTTGTGGCTGTCGGATTTTCGGAGGTTTGCCTTCTGCGGGTCAGAATGACCGTGGCGGGTTTCCGCGACCGCGGCGGGATTATGGAGGATTTCTGACCGGCGGTAGGCGCCTTTTACCGCCGAGGTCAGAATGACCACCTTAGTCTGCTAGTCTGCAATTGGTGCACTGCCATCTCAAACGAGTGCTGCAAAAGCGCCTCTTCAAGGCTTTTCCATCCACGCTGAGTGTCACTCCCCTCCCTTGGAGTTCTCCCCCGCTTCAAGGGAAGGACCAGGATCCTGCTGTGCCATATGGTCTGGTAAAATAAGGAAGGAGAATCCAAACCCTCAAAAGCGCAAGAAATGCTGCTGTGCCGGCGATGTGGGCAACGCCACCCCGCCTTCACCGTCAGCTTCACCGTCAGCCTCTGTAATTTCAGCTGCACCCTTTTCATCTGCTGCTGATCCGTCCAGCTTAGAGATCGCAAAGTCTCAACCTTCTGTTGTTCTTACGCCATATCTACGTCCCTCGAAGCTTCACAAGTCCTCTCTACTGTCATACTTTAAGAAAAAACCTAAATTGGAACTCTTGGCAAATGGTGGGGAGATTAAGTCGGAGCTAGGCCAGAGTAGTCTCATGGAGCCTGCAGTCACTGATCCTTTACCTACTGCTTGTGGCTATTTCACAACGGTTTTCTGTCCAGTTTTACCCGCCTCACCTGTTTTCTCCCAGTTAGCATCCCAGAGTGAAGTGAGCCCTTCACCACCTCCTGAGGACCAGCGGGCTCTACTTTCGCCAAAACACGGACTTTCCCCAATTATTATCTCCAGTGACCATTCTTCAAATGCAGGGGAGGGGGCGGGGGTGCTTTCCTCAGCGGCATCTCCAGCAGCTCTTCAACGGTTGGCTTGCCCGGTTGGGCCACCTGTAGGCTGCCACGATTCCCTGCAGGATTACGGCACTTTTTCGCCATCTAGCCCCCCGGCAGCCCAATGGATCTGGAGTTCAACAGGCAGCATCCATCCAATGTTACCATTAAGGTCTTCCTGTGTGGCCGCTCACAGCTCTCAAATTGATCTCATCAAAGGCGAGCTTAACGACCAATCACTCCTTGACCTCTCCTGTCTCCAATTTGATCCTCCGAGCGGCGCTGTCAAGGACTCTAACCCTGTGTCCTCCCCAATGCTCATGGAAGCCAGCTCTGCCTCGCCCCAGCTTCTGCAAACTCTTCAATCTACTGTTCTGGCTCTGAACTATCATTCTGATAAACTGGACGTCCAAGTTGATCTGCTGAACACACTGGCTTCCTATGTAGCTGGCATTAATCAAAAAATTGAGAACCTCAACCAGCTTATTACCAGAGCACAGACAAGCTCCAACTATGTACAACCAACATGCTGCTGTTCTCCAATTATCGAAAGCCTATCATCTTTACCTACTTTTTTAAGCTCAGTTGTATGTGAAGTTAAGAGGATTTCTTCAGCGCCTGTGTCCTCAGCACTCCCGTTGAATCAAAGTGCTCACTCTGATTTGGTTCATGGGACCATTTAACCAAAAACCTCGGCCAAACTCTGTCCGATCAAGAGTGTAACTTTGATTAATCCTCCTCGGTCAGCTGTTACTGGAGCTCTGGAGTTGGTCACCGAGTCTAAGGGTGCCTCTACGTCTTCTCTTTCCCCCAAACTTGAGCCCATGGTGCCTGCCTCTTTTCACTCTCTTTGCACCCCTGCACAATCTGCTCCAGTTCAACTAAAAACCTCAGGAGTCGACTCTGTGGCTCAACCTCTGTTGAGCAAGAGAGAAAAAAAAAGACTCTGCAAACAACGGAACAGCAGGCAGAACCAACCTCCTCAAAGATCCTCAACAATCATCCGACTGTAGGCTTGCCCCGAGGTGCAGCTGCCCTTGCAGTCTCAAGGTGCACCTAGGGTGATTTCACCTTCTAATCTCCCTCAGTCTGTGCCTATCAATGTCCCCTCGGTGGGAACAACTGCGCAGGGAATTGATTCTTCCTTCAAGGACTATTTGATTTCGGGTGAGAAAGGCAACCCTAGTAGTGTGTTGGTTTCCCCATCCTGGGGTGGCGGAGGACTAGCTTGCCCTGCCACCACACTGCTTGTACCCAAAACATCCACAGGAATATGAACGGTGATGTTCAGGACTTTGGTTCTACCAATTCCCTTAAATTGCCGTCTGTTAACAGAAGCAGTTCTCCTGCATTCCTGCCACCAAGCCCTTGGACCGCCTCTATCGAAAATCCGGTCCTGGGGGGAGCTGTAGCTCTACCGAATGTAGAGGAACAGCCACAGCCCTCAGTTTCCACGTTCTCCTCCATGACTCTAGTGGAACACCCAACTCTAAAACTTGTGTTTACCCCAGAATATCGTTCCAGGGGTCCCCATGACATATTAAATAGGGGGAACATTTTAAGGCTCCCTAATGCTATCTCGGATCTTGGTTCCAAGGACATTGTGTCCATTGAATTTCTGGATTCTAGGGGGCCTTACCCAAGAGACTCCACCTTGGCCACATTAATTTCTGCTACAACTGCTCAGTCTGTTCTCTCTTGGAGAGATTTATTTTGCTTGTGGGGTATAACAATAACTCCCTTTAAGGAATCTGGCTACCCTGTGTTACTATCAGAATCTCAATGTTTGACGGCACCATTCTCAATCTTGAAAAAGTGCTCTAGGTGGCTCCTCTACTTTTAATGGCACTCTCCACACTGGTTCTGGTTATAAGGGGTCTTCCAACTGGGACTGGTTGCCATCTACTCTCTTGCACTGCCGCCCCCACTGACCCTTACGGGTGGGTGGTTCTGTTCCAACATCTGGACATCTGCCCCTATGTTCATGGAACATTAATGGGGTTGCACATAAGTTTGCCTCAGCAGACCTCTTAACATTTTTTGACAGTCACAATGTAATTGCCCTTCAGGAAACCTGGGCTGAGCACAGCTGTCCACTGCCAGGGTTCTTAGAAATATGGAAATATGCCCATAGAACGGGCAAGAATGGGCGCAGCACGGGTGGTCTGGCCATTTACGTGACCGTTAAACTGGACAGGAGTATATTGCCTCTGGTTTGGGTGGATAACTGGATCCAGGGGATTGTCATAAGGAATGGGCCTGCGCAGCAGACCCTCATAATAATTAATGTTTATATTGCCCCCCGAACTAAGGGAAAAAGGGACAGGTTGTCTCGACGAATGCAGACTGTAGCCAATTTAGTTGGGGACTACCCATGTGCTAGTTATCTTATAAACGGTGATTTCAACACAAACCTGTTTGAGGATACAATGGAGGCTCTTGAGGGTCCAGATTGTGGTAACTGCCTGTTAATTCCCGAACAATCAAGTCCCCAGGGTTGTCTGTACTGCCCGTTGGGAGAGTATTTAGTAATGCATCTTAACAGTATAGGCTTTAAAGTTTTGAATGGTCGTTTACGTGATAATGCCCCCCCACGGTGGACAAGGTCCGATGGTCGATCTCGCTCCTACTTAGATTACACCATCTGTAACACTGAACTGTTTCCCCTCATTGAAAGGTTTCTGATTTCCCCACAGAGTGAGAGCAACCATTGTCCACAAATTGTATTTATTAAATCAAGATTCCCTGTTTATGATGTCATGCAGGCCATGGGTGGTGGCGTTTGTTTCGAATCACTAAAGCGCATAAAATGAAATGCTTCTATTGGCGGCACTGTATTGATTGAATGTATTAATTTTTTTAATTATAAGGGATCAGGTTGTGTGTCCCCAATTAAGTCATGGGTTAAACTTTCTTGCCTTTTATGGTCAAAGTTCCACCAATCCGCGCACAATTGTGCCCCACCTAGGCCTTTTGTTGTCTCCAAGGAAACCAAGAATCTAAAGAAAGCACGGAATATGCTAGCAAGGGCAATCTGGAAAAACCCCGATTCTGAGTGTTTATTCATTGAATATAAACAACTGAGGAAAGATTATAGAAAGGCTGTTTATGACGACTATCAGACCTATCTCAGTCAGTTTTGAGCTAAACTTTTAAGCGCAAGTAAAAATCCAAACTCCACGAAATTTTGGTCCCTTATTAATAACCTAAATAGTAATCAAACAAGCACGGGCGGCGTTGACATTTTAGAAGGAGCGTGGGCGTCTTACTTGACCACCCATTTTTTCTACAGGGAGCAGGATGGGGAATTGTTGGATGAGGACGCCCATAGTCCTACTCTTACTTCGTTTAAAAGGTGTCCCTCATTCACAGGGTCTCTAATCCCCTTCCGGGGAGTAAGGGAGTCCTTCCAATTACGCCCCCCCCATATTATCTCAAGGGCTAAGCAATTTGGAGCCACCGGTCCTAACGGTCTTCAACAGGCACCCTCTCCTTTGGGCCAATCATTTTGCACATTTATTCGAACACTGCCTCTTAACTTCAACAATACCTGCGTCCCGGCGTGGTGCCATCCTTAATGCTTTATATAAAAATGGCTCAAGGTCAGATCTTGCCAATTTTAGGATGATAGCCCTGCTGGACAACGAGGCTAAGTTCTACGCCAGCATCTTGCTGCAGGATCTTCATGCCTGGGTTGAATCGAAGGCCTTAATTCCTATAGTTCAAACTGGGTTCTCTGTTGGCTCAGATACCTCAACCAATTTATTAGCCCTTTCTATTTTGATTGACAGGGCAATCTCATCAGGCTTGACACTGAATTGCTGTTTTGTGGACTTCAAGGCAGCATTCGATCGGATCCCCCGGAGTGCCCTATGGGCCAAATTACAAAGCTGGGGCACCTGGGTCCGTATTAAACTCGGTGACAGGTGCTCCCAATCTAGGAGAATTCCTACCACCTGTGGTGTGAAACAGGGTTGTGTACTTGCTCCTCTTCTTTTTAACCTGTTTATTGCAGATTTGTCAACATCTCTTGACGCCGTCAATTCTCATCCCCCTAAGATTGGTGGCCTCAGGCTTAGCCACCTGCTTTACGTCGATGATCTTGCGTTGTTCAGCTGTACTAAGATCGGCCTTCAACCGTTGCTTAACCAACCTGAGACGTACACTTCCGCAAATCAACTAGAAGTTATCCTGTTTAAAACTAAAGTGGTCCCCTTTGGGAGAAAAAAACATTCGGGTATCAGCTGGTACTATAAGAACCGTAAACCTGTCTCTGACCAGTCCTACAAATATCTGGGGGCACATTTTGACTCCAGGGGTAGTTTTGTTAAACATAAGAAGGAAATTGAACTTAAAGCTGTGGCTTTGCAGGTGGCTTTTTCCAAATTAGCTAAAGTTTTAAAGGTGCCGTCCCTTCTTCCCCAATGGAACTCATGAGAGCAAAGATCACCCCTTCATTGGCCTATGGTCAAGAAATTCTGTTGGGCAAAGGCTCTTGCCTATTAAACAGGTTGGTTAATAAAATCTATAAGAGAGTCTTTCATGTTCTGCACCTGGCCTCACCCGCACAGGTACGGTTGGAGTTCAGGCTTCCAGATTTGGTGGCAGTTGGCGCGGGTGCTTTCTTGAAGTTGTGTTATAAACTGCGTCAGGCCTCTGACGGCCACCTGGAGGCAGTCCTGTGGCAGGAAATTAGTGAGTTGAAACCGAAGTGCATCTATTCCCAATCTTTGGTTGAAGGTAAACGGCAATTAGATGCCAGTGATCTTTGGGATAGCAATCCCCCCCCACTTCTTGTTTGAATCAGAGATTAAAAGGCTTATTCAACTGTATTCTTACCACTCTGACTGTTCCATTCTTGTCCATCAGAAGCATGCCTGGGCAGTAATTGGTTCCTTTAAGCGAGGTATGTCCTCCAGTTTTTTCACTTGCACAAACAGGTTTTGGTTAAAAAAGGCCTTTTTGGCCCTAAGGATTGGTGATTGGGGTTTCTTAAAACATCTTCCCCAATGGCAGTTACTCCCTGGGGACAGTGTGACATGTAGAGGCAGCAGCAACGCGGAGGAAACCATTGACCATGTGGTTTGCCTGTGTCCAGCTTTATTAAAGGAGCGTAGACTCTTGCTCTGGGGCAAATGGAACGAATTGGGAATCCGCTCCTGCCGACAGGCTATTATTCAGTCTCTGGACCCAGGCAATCCAATGTTAAATGTGTTACTGACCAAATTTATCAAAATTGCTCGATCTAAATTTAATGGCACTGCGAGCAATGAACACGTTTAGTTGGAATTCTTCCATGCTCTTGCCATTTTGCCCGTTATTGGTTTGGATGAGGAGCTCTAACTGTTATGATGATGTTTAGTGCAATTACTACCTTATGCACCATGTACTTTAGGGCTGTGTCCTATGTATATTGCCTTGTGTTTTATGTGGGGCTCCGGGTCGGGTGGTTTGTATTTTATTTTTATTTACATTTTTGGGGGGAGAAATGTCTTTTAATATGTCGCATGCGCAATTTATGGTGTGCTTTTAGTTTGAACTCAGTCTCTGAGGGTATTTTACTATTTTTGATTGTTTTTTGCTTTGCTTATTTGTATTGGATTTTATTATCTGTACAATAAACCTCTACTACTACTACTACAACTACAAAGGGCTTTTCACCATTGTCATAGAATTCTCCAACTCCATAGTCACAACTAACACCATCACACCATCAAAACAACTCTGCAGCAACCTCTCCAACGTCTTCTACAACAAAAGCAACTTCAACCCCCATCCCAACCCAGAAGATATCATCGACTAACTACCCACAACAAAAAGCGATTGTTTCAAATTCAGCTATTCACTGTGTGGTCAGCACAAAAAATTGTTCCTCAGCTGTCCTTAGTAGGAACTAAACACCCCATTGTAGTACTTTACTACCACAGGGTAGCGAGGTATAGCAGTCTAAGGCCTACTTAATGGAGGTGATGTTTGCTAGTAATCACCAATCATTGGCACACAATAATAACACTTGATAAATGATTGTCCAGTCAGTACATTTTCTTTAGAAAAAGGAAAAGTACATTTATTACACATACACTACTGAATTTTATGCAGTAATTTACAAATATACATTGGTAGATGGAACATCCTATAGATGACATTGTGTAATAATCCAACACATCAAGTGAGGTTCAACAGTCAGGATGTAATAATGATATTACTTTGCCATGAATCATTGTCACATTTGCAGTAAGGATGGAACAATAAAACATATACAATCATCACGAAAGCCTTAAAAAAACAATTATCAGAAATAAACATTGTGTTAGTGCATTATTTCATATAATTGACATTAGGCTAAAATGGTCAGAACAGCCGCAAGAGGATATCACAGTAATAACAACAGGCTGAAAAACTTTGCAGTGCAACTATACATTCAGCCCCTGGAGTACATAACTACATGAAAAAGCATTACAGTGTAACCATATAATCAGACATGGTGCGCTACTCTTCTTAGGCCCTCCAGGCCTTCTAAAACATTATCATACACAAGGCCCCTAGAGAAAACGCTACTCCCAGCTGTGGAGCAAAAGCTCCAACCATGGGAGTGCTTGAAAATGCATTAAACATTGAAGAAGGTGATTATTTTGGCGTTTGGAGTTATGGGCAAATATGTGTTTTAAAAGAAGTGTCCCACAAAGCATTATGGGGAGAGTTTCCAGAGTGCAGTGAATATTAGAGCAGCAGCTCTCCCACTGTGCCGGAGGTAGCCATGCTGATGTTTCCCTTGGTATTTCTGCTTCAGGTTGCAGCCTTGCACCACAGCTTCCATTTAAATTTGTTTATGGGGAGCCCCTGGTCCCTCCGGGGCACCCCAGTGTGCTGTGGGATAATTTTCGCACCTTGTTTGGGCACACATATTTTAGCCTAGCTTAGGCCTATGGCTTCAACCCTTTTGCCCAAATATGTGCTCTCATTTCATTTATTCATTTTAGTTCAGCCTGATTTTTAGTGCGTTTGTTTTATTTACCTAATCTGTTGTTATTCTCCGAAAGCGCTATGATTATGTTTGTGCACAACATTTCATCATGAACTTCTGGCCAAGGCTTACAAGAACAGTACACAATAATCTATCTTGTATTGCTGCCACAAGAGTGCGCAAACAGTCTCACACTTAGGCACATGCTCACATCAGGCTTGTTTCACAGAACGTAAACATGTTTTCTTATAAAAAAATCATATAGGCCAGGAAAGGGGGAGGAGGGACCTCCGGCCAGGATACTTATCCATGCTGTATGCTATTTCACTGCTGCCCTCAGCCATGTCGCTACAACCAGCCAGGGAGACGGCGGGCAGATCCCTGTTCTAATGTAATGGGGGTGGGTGCTCCTCTCATGGACTAAGTACGGGAAGATTGGGCTATCACGGCATTGCTCTCGCTAGAAGTTAGGGGGTAGTTAGGACTCCTATCCACATGTTTATTCCAATATGGTTGGGGTGTTTATTTTTCTTTTCACTGATTGTAAGAATCCTAATCTTCCTCTGTCTCATTGCCCTAATAATTGCAGCTCATATATTTAATCGTAGATTGCAGTCTTTTTGATAAATATATTGAAAATCATCCTTCATCTTTTCTTTGGCCTACGTGTGTGTATAAGAATCTTTGCTAGTGAGAGAAAGGAATGAGATTTGTTGACCATGACTTCCTTGAGGGGCCACCGAGTGTCATGCGTCAGGCTGCCACACATCACCTTTGCTTTCTATGCTTGGGTGAAGTGCTGATAGCGAAAAGGTAGGTCCGACAGCTACCAGGCGGTTTGGGATTGACTCGACCACCCACAAGCTGTGGTGCTGCCACCCCAAATCCAGCAGTCTAGTTCGAATTATGAGAGTCTTATGACAACAGATGGCTGATGCTTAAGGGCAGCATAGGTATCCCACCCCAGCTGCCCTCGCCAGATCCCTGTCCCGCCCGCACTCTGGTGTGCAGCCGCGGGAGCCGGCAATCCTTTATTGTGTCTGCCTACTCCAGCGAGCAGATGTGTTTATTGGGGGCCTCTTCCTGCTCCACCCAGACACAGTCAAGGGGAGAGGGGAGTGCAGGCCAAGTGGGGGGATGCACTCCCCTCATATTCAAAGTCTGAGCTGGGGCCCAGGAATGGCACTTCCCCATTTTTCTAACTACTCAAGGGTCAGGGATGGGGTCCCGGCCCCCTAATGCATACATTTGCCTGGGGGATGGAGCCCACAGGCACAATATGAACACAGGGAGGGGACCCCACACATGCCCTCTCCCCCATTGTGATGACAAAGCTTCCTTGCACCATCCCCTTGGCCTTGGTCCACCCCGGGGGATTTTGATCAACTGGCAGTGGAGCACGGTGCGCTCCGAGGGAAAATAATTGGGTCAAAGGTCGCCAAACTTTAGAAAGCCATTACTCGTGCCCCGTTGGGCCGATATGAATGATGCTGTGCTCATTTTACTCCTCATGTCGAACTCTATCCATAAGGGGCAACAACCATCCTCACCTTCAAAGCGGTGCAGTCCTCCAAAAGCTGGTCCCCTGCACCAGTTCTCCGTTGTGGCTTTGTTGGTGGGTGCAGAAAAGTCTAGGGCTTGGGGAGACCCATTGGTCCTGGGGTCAACTGGGCAGAATCCTGGGTCCTGAGTGGGGGGTAGGGAGTTTCTCCTTCCAGTTCTCCATGGTAGCCCCAGGATCCAGCAGTGAAGCAGTTAAATAATCTGCAGGCAAGAGAGAGAAGGCTCCGAAAGACAGGCAACCCTAAACAATACTGGGGTGCCATATCACCTCTCTGCCACTGTCCCAACCCTCCTGCACATGTTGGGACAATTCAAAATGGTCTCATCAAGGAGCCACTGGTCACATCAGGTCCTGGGGTCTCAACTCCACCCCTTGCTGACACTACTGCTAGGGACCTGCACACTAGCATTTTAAAGGCAGCCCCCAGTTTTTTGGTCCCAGTTGTCTGGGCACTCTCCTTTATTCATTGGGCTTGGACAGGCCCATCCCTGGTGCAGTGTGACAGCTGGGTAATTGTTACAGGTCATTCTGCCCCACCTCTTTCCTTCTCAGGAGCAAGGAGAAGTAGTGCTAATTGCTCCTTTTGTGTGGGGTCGGCATTTGTTCCTGCTGCTGGGGAAAATGTAATTACTGGACACAGCAGGGTGACAAAAGGCCTGTGCTCTGATCCTGAGCTGAGCCAAGAAAACATGTAAATTCTGATTGACCTATAAGATGTACAGTTATCATTTTGGCGGTCACAAATTTGGTTTTCTTGCACAGACTACACTTCAATTCAAGACTTCAATGGTCTTTGTAGACTAAGGAGAAGAGAAACTACACTCTAAGGCAGTTCCCTCCCTATGGGTATAATGTGGTGTCACTAGCATTAAAACAATAAAGCACACTGGCTTTCCCTAATAGTGTACATTATCCTCATGAGGCCCATACCAGGTGAATACCTATCCCTACAGAGTCTCCATTGCACCAAGCTACCTCTGCACTGTTACCGGGTTGTCCATAACAGTAGTCTCCCACACGGAACCCGCACACGTGTGCACATGTGTGCACACATGTTCACGTGTAACCAGACAAGTGCCCCTTACCTCTGCTATGTTCCAGTGACCTTATCTCAAAAGGTGGACACTGCTGGTTATTAAGCATTGTCCGTTTACCGTGTGATTACCGTGTGTGAGACACCGGTAGTGCCTCGTACCCACAGTAAGAAGTCCAAAAACGGGGTGATCAAAAAAATCCAGTGCGTACTGCTGGGGCAGATCTTAGTCTAACAGAGGTGACAATCACCAAACTATCTGGACACCACTCACCAGTGGGGACACTGCCACAATCAAGAAATGCCTGTTGCTTGAGTTCTGCCTAGTTCCCAAGTGGACTACCCTGCTGCTACAAGAGGACTGCTCTACTGCATGAGGGCTTCCTTGCTGACCAGAGGACTGACCTGCTGCTATAGGACTAACTTGCTGCTTGAACCCAGGACTACCAGAGTGACTCCAAGGGCTAGTTGGTTGGCCTCCTGTGTGGGCTAAGGGGACATACCAAGCTCCAGAGACCTTATACCCTGCACCAGGCCTCTGCTGGAGTGAGTTGTTATCCCCCAGGTTGTGTCCCTTAGCTCCTGGACATTTGGAAGTGATGTTAGAAGTGCTGCTCCTGCCAAACCCTAAAGTTTGGCACTTAGAAGAATTTTCACGAAAAGGTGCGAGATGAATCAGCAAGACCAGGACCTATCTGTCAGCTGATCCGCTCAAGGTACCTGACTGGTTGGCCTCACTTTGCGATTGATCCCGCTGTGTTCCATTTCCAATTGCTTCCCAAGCACCTGTTGCTTGTAACTCCTTCAAATCCTTCTTTAGATCTGTTGTTTTTAATGTATTTTTCAAGTACCTATTATTATTAGGGATATAGGTGCAACACAGCTGAACATTTAACATCCAACAGACAGCTTTCCTTGGTGAACAGAATGTCTAATGTAAGACGATTCTGTGTAACCATGGATCTTATAGCTACCATTTCAGAACCTACAAGTAATAAAGCTCCTGCAGTACTAGTGGACAGCTCATCAACTACAGTAGAAAACTTTATAATCTTAATGGCATTCAAAATCACACCTACAGATGGGATTATTTCACCAAAGATGTCTCCTACATTTCACCAGCACAAGTCTTTCTCCACTGGTTCTGGAGGGGGCTTGGTGCCCAGAGTGCTTCATCCTGCCAAGGACTGAGGTAGTTGATGTGAGACTCCACTGACGGTGGTGCAACATGCAAGCTGCCCAGGCGCCTGGAACTGACCACCAGCCTCGGACGGCTAACCACTGGGGATGGCAGCTTTGTCTGCGGTGGTGCCACTGGTTCAGGATGTCACGGGCCGCTGGCTGTGCTGGCAGCGGTGTCAGTAGCGGCGGTGCTTGCGGCTGCCTCAATGGCATCGGTGCTGGCGGCGGTGTCATTAGCCGCGGTGCTTGCGGCAGGCTCTGTGGCATCGGTGCTGGCGGTGGACTCTGTGGCTTCGGTGCTGGCGGCGGGCTCTATGGCATTGATGCTGGCGGCGGGCTCTGTGGCATTGGTGCTGGCGGCGGGCTCTGTGGAATCGGTGCTATTGGCAGGCTCACTGACTGCAGTGCTGGTGGCGGGCTCAGTGACTGCGGTGCTGGTGGTGGGCTCAGTGACTGCGGTGCTGGTGGCGGTGCTGGTGGTGGTGCTTGTGGCGGTCTTGTCCGCCATGCAGGTTGGCATCGACGTGGACCTGCCATTGATCTTCTGGCCCTTCCTCACCTTGGATGGTGGCGCAGCTGTCTTGCCACTATCCACTTTTGTTTTGCCTGAGCCCTTGGTGGCAGGTGTTTTCACCTTCTCCCTCTGGGATGTGGGCAACTTTTTGACTTTTGGAGGTGGCGGAATGTCCTTGCCCTCACTCCGTGGAACACTGGCAGCCCTGTTGCTTGGTGTACTCCAAAAGCCCGCAATTGCTGGCACCACTGTGCCCGGTGATGTGGTGGCTGAGGTGCTGGGTTGGGACCTGGAAAGGCGGGCCCTAGGGGACGGACGGGGGGGAGGTGTAGGGAAGAGGTCAACATTAGATAGGAAAAGCTTTTTAGACACACTGGGACGGGTAGATGGAGGGGGTTTGGGAGTGGAGGAAGAGGTACTGGATGTAGGAGGTGAACGTCTGCTGACTTTGGTTGAAGGTGCATGGGCTGAAGGCTGTTGTGAGGTGGATGGCTGTTGGGTGGGTCTGTGGCTGCATTTGTGTACTTTGGGAGGAGGGCTCACAGACACACTGGTAGAGGACACAGGGGATGTGTGAATGGTAGTGGGGGTGGTGAGTGCACGTAAGCGGTGTGTGGTGATGGCCGTGCTGGTGATGGAGGTAGTGGCTGATGATGTAGTGCATGCAGGTGTGAGTGGAGATGAGACAGGGAGGGAGGAGGGAGACGTGGAGGAGGGGGACACAGTGGAGGCGGTGGATTTTGGTATGTGTGCATGGGAATGATGCTTGTGTGAGTACCTGTGGGATGTGTGGTGCTTATGTTTGCCTGAGCCACCCTTGTGTGTTGAGGTGTGTGCATGCTGGTCTGATGGTGTGCTTGGGATAGGCTGAGGTACAGGGGATTGGGTCTGGGTGGAGGGGGGAGGCTGGGCACAGGGACAATGGCTGCCATCAGTGCTGAGGCCAGAGCCTGAAATGCTCTCTGTTTGGCTGCCTGGCCAGAATTAATGCCCTCCATGTATGCATTTGTTTGCTGCAGCTGCCTCTCTACACCCTGGGTGGCATCCAGAATAGTAGACTGCCCAACAGTGAGGGATCTCAGAAGGTCAATAGCCTCCTCACTGAGGGCAGCAGAGCTGACTGGGGCAGGGCCTGAGGTGCCTGGGGCGAAGGAGATGCCCACCCTCCTGGGTGAGCAGCCACGGGACACACGCTGAGGGGCTGCTGGGAGGGCGGTGCTGGTGTGGGGGTGGGGGCTGTACCTGTTGACGTGGGGGGCACAGAGGGGCCCACCACCACAAGAGAGCTCCCATCAGAGGAGGAGTTGCTGTCGCTGATATCACCTCCTGTCCCCGGCGGGGAGCTCCCCTCGCCCTCCATCCCACTGGTGGCTTCAGACTCCATTGTCTCGCCCTCCAGGGCCATGTGGGATGCAGCTCCCTCCTGCTCTGGTGGCACTGCTCCTCCGCCTGATGATGCTAATGCACACAAAAACAGGGAGACCACAAAAAGTGTGGGGGGGAGACAGAAGAAAGACATGTTCAGTACATGCAATACCGCTGCCGTTGGCAGACACTACAGACACAGCAGCCCTCTGCACTACGACATGCACTTAGAGTTCCCTAATTAATCACAGGGACATGGGTACAAGGCCTATGCACGATTGCTGCACACATGGAAGTCACAGGAGCCTGACTAGGTGTAGTTGGCTCTTACCACTGGTGGGCTTGGGGTGCCACATAGCCTGCCTCATGAAGGGACCTTGACTACAAAACTCGCCCTGGCCTAGGGGAACCCACAGCCCACCTCCCCCACCCAGACACCTCGTAATGTGCACAGTCAGCTGAATGAGACTGTACTCACCCCCTTGTGGCTGCTGTGATGCCCTCAAGCGCCTAGCCAACTCTGGATACGCCACTGCCAGGATCCGGAACATCAGGTGTGGAGGTCATCCCCAGCTGGGCCTCCGCCATTTTCTTGCTTCAGCGGCGAATGTCCTCCCATCTTTTCCGTCTGTGGTGGACACCCAGGGTCCGGACGTCCTTGGCGATGGCACGCCATATATCCTTCTTCTGGTGGGCGCTGACCTAGAGGAATAGTACAGGGGAAAAGGATAATCTTTAACCGTCCGGACCGTCACAGTCATTGACCCATGTTCTCACCCTTGCCCTGACACACATACACTCACCGTCCGCTCATGCAGGCCTCAGCCCCCCCCCCTCTATCTTCCATCCGCACCACTCCAAACAGGCATTGCCCATACAGCTTGCTCACAGTGTACTAACCTGTTTGTCTGGAGGACCGTAGAGTAGCGTGTACTGGGCATGTCCCCATCCACTAACTTCTCCAACTCCTCCAAAGTGAAGGCAGGGGCCCTTTCCCCAGACACATGAGCCATCGTCGCTTCCAGACTGAGGTCACAGCAACACTTGCAGTGTATGTCCTCTCTTGTCGAAGGTCGGGTATCAAGTGAGTGAACAGACAGAAAATGGCAGTCACGTCCGCGGCGCTGCGTACTTTCACCGCCGGCGTACATTGTCATTGGCTCCTCGCACCTATAGGGTCCAATGTTAACCAATGCAGGACTGCGCCGTGGTCTTCGACTGCCTACAGCGACGGTGTAGAACACCAGCGCAGTTACCTCATATCCCCTTGTCCCACATTAAAGGTCAGGTAGCCGCCATTTCAGGGGGCCATATGGCATTAATTTTAAATACGTCACACCTATCTAGGCCTTGCATACACATAGAGACAGGCACATTGTGGCTTGACAAATGTGTGCAATAAATATATTTTTTTATACCTCAGTGTTGGCTGACTCTCTGCTCGCTGTTCTCGTCCATAGGGCATGTTCGCTGGGGCAGGTGAGGAGATGGCAGCATCCTCCAGTGTACAGACCACTGGTGGACCTGTCGACAATGGAAGACAGACACATCATTATCACTTACAGACTTGATCGTGCCACAATTCAGGAACTGTGTGCCCAGTTGGAGCCAGACCTGATGTCAGCTATCTGCCATCCCACAGGAATTCCCCCCTCTAGTGTAGGTCCTGTCAGTACTCCATTTCCTGGCAAGTGGGTCTTTTCAAACAACAGTGGCCATTGCATCAGGAATGTCCCAGCCAATGTTCTCAAACGTGTTGTCCATAGTGTTGTCTGCCCTGCTGAAACACATGTGCAGCTACATTGTTTTCCCTCAGGAGGAGGATTTGACTAAAGTGAAAGGTGACTTCTATGCCCTGGGACATATCTCCAACATCATAGGTGCCATTGATTGGACACATGTGGCCTTGGTACCCCCCTGCAGGAGTGAACAGGTGTACAGAAACCGGAAGAGCTACCATTCAATGAATGTGCAGATGGTGTGTTTGGCCGACCAGTACATCTCCCATGTGAACGCCAAATTTCCAGGCTCAGTGCATGACGCTTACATTTTGAGGAACAGCAGCATCCCTTCTGTGATGGGGCAACTCCAGAGGCACCGTTTGTGGCTAATAGGTGAGGACAAGGACCCTATACCGTGTGAATGATTGTCAGGGTCTGGGATTGTCCCTAAGGGTTGGTGTGTGTCTAACAGTTGTCCCTCGACATTTGCAGGTGACTCTGGGTACCTCAACCTGTCATGGCTACGGACCCCAGTGAGAAATCCCAGGACAAGGGCAGAGGAACGCTACATTGAGGCACATGGGCGAACTAGGAGAGTGATTGAAAGACCCTTCAGCCTTCTTAAGGCCAGGTTCCGGTGCCTCCATGTGACAGGTGGTTCTCTCTACTACTCACCAAAGATCATCATGGCCTGCTGTATGCTGCACAACCTGGCTTTGCGATGACAGGTGCCTTTTCTGCAGGAGGATGGTCCAGAAGGAGGTCTTGTGGCAGCTGTGGAGCCTGTGGACAGTGAAGAAGAGGAGGCAGAAGAAGAGGATATAGACAACAGAAATAACATTATCCAGCAATACTTCCAGTGAGACACAGGTAAGAAGATATCACTACCTCCCACATCTCATACAATTGTTAGACCTATCATATGTCTGTCACTTTCACCCAGTGTATGGACCCTGACTTGTCACTTTGCCTTTCCATTTCACAGATGTGGGTCCCACTGTGTGACCTCTGCTATATTACCTCATGGACTAGAGCTGTGTGACATAGGTATGTTGACAATCGACATTGCTATTTTCCTTAGTTATAGCAAATACACATTTGTGAAAGCACAGACTGACTCCAGATTGTTTTGTGATTCAAGGGTATTTATTTAAGTGCACATTAGTGGAGGGGGTTGTAAAATGGTCAGGGTTGATGGTGGAGGAATGTCCATGGCAGAGTCCAGTCTATTTGTTTCACAGGTGCATTGTCCAAAGGGGCATAGGAAGTGGATCTAGGGCAGTTTAAGGATGGACAGGGTGACAAAGTGGGACAGAAGGATGACATTCAGGGTGCTCTCATTTCTTGGCAGGGTCTTGGCATTGTTCTCTGTCTTGTGCCTGGATCTCAGGGACTGTTTGTGGGGTGGTTCTCCATCTGCAGGGGGTGGGGTGCTGGTGTTGTGGTCCTGTGGCAGTGCCTCCTGTCTACTAGCGCCGGCGGAGGTGGTGGGCTGTTCATCATCCAGGCTAGTGTCAGGGGCCCCTTGTTGTGCCACAGTGTCCCTCCTGGTGTTCACAAGGTCCTTCAGCACCCCTACAATGGTGACCAGGGTGTGTTGATGGACTTGAGTTCCTCCCTAATCCTCAAATACTGTTCCTCCTGCAGCTGCTGGGTCTCCTGAAACTTGGCCAGTACCGTAGCCATCATCTCCTGGGAATGATGGTACGCACCTATGATGTTGGAGAGGGCCTCGTGGAGAGTGGGTTCCCTGGGCCTGTCCTCCCCCTGTCGCACAGCAGTCCTCCCAGTTCCCCGGTTTTCCTGTTACTCTGTCCCCTGAACTGTGTGCCCACTGCCACTGCCCCAAGGTCCCTGATGTTCTTGGGTTTGTGGGTTTGCCTGGGTTCCCTGTAGTGGTGGACACACTGCTGCTTGACGTGTCCTGGGGAACAGAGGTATGAGCCCGCTGGGTGGGTGCTGTGCTGGTGTTTCCTCTGGGGGGAGGCTCCGTGGTGGCATGTGGCAGTGTTTGGGGAACCGACTGTCCAGAGGTCTCAGATGGGCCGGGCTGGTCATCTAGATCCAGTTGGACAGAGCTGCTGTCATCACTGTGGGCCTCTTCTGTGGGGGGAGTGGACATGTCTGGAACCTCCTGTCCGGTGACGTTGGGTAGGAGTCCTGCAGGGGTGTAAAGGCATGATTATTGCATCTGTGTGTGCCATTGTGTGCAATGGGTGGGTGACTCTGTACCCCAATGCTTACATTCTTGTCTAGGACCTTGTGTGATATTTGGTCTGGGGATCTGTGTGGGTATCTGTAGTGGACATGCTTTGGTGATGGGTGTCCATGCTTTGGTGTTGCATGCAGGGCTTGGTATTGGGATGTGTGGGTTGTGATAGTGGGGCATATGTGAGGTGTTGGAGTGATGGGGGTGAGGGTGAGGGTGGGGTACGTGATAGCATGCAGGTAGGGTGGGGGATGTAATAGTTAAGATTTGACTTACCAGAGCCCATTCCTCCTGCTACTCCTGCGAGGCCCTCAGGATGCAGTATAGCCAAGACCTGCTCCTCCCATGTTGTTAGTTGTGGGGGAAGAGGTGGGAGTCCACTGCCAGTCCTCTGAACTGCAATCTGGTGTCTTGAGACCACGGAACACACCTTCCCCCGTAGGTCATTCCACCTCTTCCTGATGTCATCCTGTTTTCTTGGGTGCTGTCCCACTGTGTTGACCCTGTCTGCGATTCTGCGCCATAGCTCCATCTTCCTAGCTATGGAGGTGTGCTGCACCTGTGATCCGAATAGCTGTGGCTCTGCCCAGACGAGTTCCTCCACCATGACCCTGAGCTCCTCCTCAGAGAACCTGGGGTGTCTTTGCGGTGCCATGATGTGGTGTGGGTGATGTGTGAGGTGGTGTGTGCTGTGATGTGTGTTGTGATGTGATGTGTGAGGGGATGTGTTTGTGTGTGTTGTCTGAGGTGCATGGATGTTGTGTGAGTGATGGTGGTGTGTGCCTGTGGATGCTAGTGTTGTTTTTGGTGGTGTCTCTCTCTGGCCTTCTTTCTCGATTTTCTTCGTAGGGGTTTGTGGGTGATGTGGGTGGGTGTTTTATAATGGATTGGGTGTGTGGGAGTGGTGTGGGTATGTGTATCAGGTGTGTGTATTTCAAATTGTCCAATGTGGTTGTGTTTTGTATATGTGTGTGTATTTTGAGCGCGGCGGGTGTACCGCCAATGGTTTACCGCGGTTGAAAGACCGCCGCGTGGATTCGTGGGTCGTGATAGTGTGGGTGTATTCCTGTTTGCGTGACGGTGGAGGTTTTGTTATCACCAGTTTATCACTCACCTTTGGTGTGGCGGACTTGTGTGGGTGTCTGGATTTTGGCGGATTCCGGCCTGTGGGTCGTAATAGCTGTAGCGGAATTCCGGCGCTGCAGCAGTGTGTTGGCGGTCTTCTGCATGGCAGTAAGCGGGATTTACCACCAATGTTGTAATGAGGACCTTTGTTTGCTTTTAAAATACTTAAGACACTTTATATAACTCTTCAGTGATATCTCTACATTTACTTATTGCATCTTTGATCGTTTTGATCTGCATTTTTCCAGATAAATATGATATATTTTTCTAAACACTGTGTGGTGTATTTTTGTGGTGCTATATTGTGGTATTGTATGATTTATTGCACAAATACTTTACACATTGCCTTCTAAGTTAAGACTGACTGCTCAGTGCCAAGCTAACGGAGGGTGGGCACAGGATAATTTGGATCGTGTGTGACTTACCCTGACTAGAGTGAGGGTCCTTGCTTGGACAGGGGGTAACCTGACTACCAACAAAAGACCCTATTTCTAACATCTGCCATTTACCTCTGGCACTTCTGCTTGTATTCTCTTCACTTCTTCCCATACATCAATTGTGGTGAAAAGAAGGTTCTACTTGGTCTCCTCTGTGATTTCATTGCGGTATTCACATTTGAATGTACAAGCTCTATGAGCACAGTATTTTCTAACTTTGTCTGTATATTTGTTACCTTCTGTCACATAGTCATCTCCAATGCGGTGTGGAGAACATTTCACAACCGCAACCTGGGTAGACAACTGCAGAGCTTCAAGTAAATTAATTACATCCTCTCCATTTCTACTGGGGGAACCAGAAGAGGTCATGAAACCTCACTGTGACATTAACTGTCCAAAATCATGGACCACACTAAGCCATACTGACTATGTAAAACTGAGATCCTCCCCGTCCGCTGTTCAGAAAAACAGCCCATTCGGGTAAGAGCAACTAATTCAGCCACTTGTGCAGAGAACACTCCACGAAGCCAGGAGGCTTCAACAATGGCTGAGACTGTACAAATTGCATAGACAGCTCTCAGATTTCCTTCATGGTCTCTCAATGAAGACCCATCCACAAACAGTATAAAATCAGACTCAGGTAGTGGCTCATCCCGAATGTCTGATCTTGGCTTGGTGCAAAGTTTAGTGACATCTAGACAGTCATGCTGTACTTCTCCCTTTACTCCTTCAGCTTCAGGAACAGGTAACAGTGTACCAGGATTCAAAGCAGTGCAGCGCTTCAAACTCACATTCTCTGCCCCTAGAATAACTTGTTCATTGTGGGTTGGACGGCTATTGGTTAAATGTTGGGTACAGTTCAACAATAACTCGACTGGGGCACAAACACAGTAAGGGTATGACCCATCACATTTCTCGATGTTGACACATGTTGACACCCACAGCTGCCACTGCTGTAAGGCAGCCTGTCAGCACTGCTGCTAAAGAATCAAGAGAAGCAGAAAAATAGGCCAACATCTCTGTGAATTGCTATGTAACCACTGAGAGCGCACAGACCTCCCTCTCACTGCAAAAGAGGGCAAATGACTTGTAATCCAGCCTTCCCTGCTCTGGGGCACAACAGAGACTTTCTCTCAGCTCTATGAAGATGACCCAGCAATTGCTATGCCAGGGTGATGGATCAGACACAGCCTTGTGTGTCAGCCTTTGTGAAGGCTGACCACAAGGGAAAAGTTGGGTATCCACTGGCGACAGTAGCTCACCATTCCCAAGAACATTCTGACTTCTCTCTGGGTAGTTGGTGGAGTTAATTTCAGGATCGCTGAAATGCTTTCTTGCAACACCTTCCTTTTACCCTTCTCAATGTGATGTCCAAGATACTGGACCTCTTTATGACACTACTGCAACTTGTTTAGGGACCCTTGTTGTCCATTTGCAGCCAGGTGGTTCAACAAGGCAATGACATCTTGTTTACAAGCTTCCTGTGTATCTGACGTCACCAACAGGTCATCGATATCTTGCACTAGAACTCAGTTACAGGACATGACCAAAGACTCAAGATTTGCTTTGAGGATCTGGTTAAAAACAGAGGGGCTCTCAGTAAACCCCTGTGGGACTCAACACCATGCCAAAACACAGTTTTGAAACCCGGAGGCAAAGAGGAACTAACTGTCCTCATACAATAGTATGGAAAAGAATGCCTAGCACAAATTAATAACAGTGAACCGCTCAGCCTTACAAAGAATTTGGAATAAAATAACAGCATTTGGTACCATCGGACAACAGTGATGTTTATTATTCTCAGGTCTTGGACAATGCGGTACTTAATCCTAGACTTCTATAAGCCCATAATGGGTGAGTTCCGTTGACTTCCCATTATCTCCCTCAAGATGCCTTTCCGTATCATGGATTCAATAAATAAATAATAAATAAATCCAGGATTTGTAAAGTGCGGCAAATCACCGTGAGGGTCTCAAAGTGCTGAATTATAGGCATGGAGAGATGAAGGCCATCATTACGAACCTGGCAGTCGGTGATAAAGTGGCGGTAATACTGTCAACAGGCTGGCGTTAACTACTGCCAAATTATGACCATGGCGGAAAGATCTCCAAAAGACAGCCAATGTACCACACCGACCGCCAGGGTGGAAACAACAGGCACTACGGCGGTAGCCACCTACAGCCAGACGGGAGTCAATGTTCCGCCCACCATATTAAGTCCCAGCAAACCGCCACCTTTTCCTGGGCGGTACCAATGACATCAAAAGCCTGGCAGAAACTGAGCTCAGAAGTGAAAGGACTCACCGTTGGAGACACAGGGAAGAACCACACCACCATGGAACCAGAACTGCATGTTTTTCCTATGATATTCTACGTTATGCTCCACCACGAACACCAATGCCGGCGAAGACAAAGACGGTGAGTACATCCACCAAGCACTCAAGGGAGCAGGGGAGGAAAAAGAGAGTCACACACATAGCACAACACCCTCCCCCACACACACACCATACACACAGCCATATGCATTAAAAAAACAATGTGACCCTGTAACTCCGCTGAATAAGGCAAGGATAAAACGATTTCGCAAAACTGTTTGTAATAAGATCAACACAGTAGAAATAATAAGTATTTGTATTTGTTTTTGTATTTGGTATTTATAAAGTGTATTCAGGCTGTGACATCAAAGCGCTAAGTGTGAGCAGAGTAAGTGACTGAGGGCCAAAAAACTCAAGAAAAAAGAAGCTTAGCGAGTGAAGAGCCAAGTTTTTACTAACTACCTGAAGGTAAAAAAATCCTGTTTCTTCCTTATGGACAGAGGGAGTAGATTCCAGTATTTGGCAGTAGCTACCGTAAAGGCCTTGTCACCCCATCTGGCCCTATGAGTACGAGGGACCTGGATCATATAGGCTCCTGTAGATTTGAGTTGCCAACTAGGTCTCTACCAATGTAGCCTCGAAGACAGATATTCGGATCCACCTCCATGCACAGACTTATAGGTCAGACATAGAGGCCCTCATTGCAACCGGTGGAGAAGTGGCCGTAATACCGCATACAGATGGGCGGTAAAAAAAATGAAATTACAAGCATGGCGGTGACCGCCATGCAAAACCGCCACTTCTCCACTCCGGCCGCCAGGGTGGTAATGACCGCTGGGCTAGAAACTTCGGTCACCAGCCCGACGGCCATCACTACACTTCCGCCGGTATCACGACCCCACATACCACCATGGATTTCGTGGGGTTCTGTACTGCCACAAAATCCATGGCGGTATGCACTATCAGTGCCAGGGAATACATTCCCTGACACTGATAAGGGCCTCCCCCCTCCCCTGCCCAGAGTCCTCCCCCCAAACCCACAACCCCCCTATAACCCCCAAAGGTGGTAGGACCCCACGCACCCCAACATTGACACACACCCCCTACACGCACACTCACACAACTACACATACACGCAGACATACACACAGACATACACACATTTTCCATACACACAACACACCCTGCATGCATGCACGCACTCACACACACCCTCTAAACACTCACACGCACACCCTCATGCACGCACACAACACACAACACCGACCCACCCCCTCCCCTAACGGACGATCACCTTACCTTATCCGGTGATCCTCTGGGAGGGAACGGGATCCATGGAGGCTGCTCCGTGGCCAGCTCCCCGTCACCAGAACACCGCCACGCCGAATCCTGGGTTGTGATTCGGTGGGTGGTGTTCTGATGACGTCGCGGTGGAGGTGGAGCAGCCTCCACTTCACTGCCCACCGCCAGTATGGCTGCTGGTGGCTCTCCATCTGGAAAAGGGCGGAAGGGCTGCCAGCAGTCATAATACGCTGTGCGGAAAACCGCCTTCACTGGCGGTCTTCAGCATGGCGGTATCTCAGCGGTCTTGCGAAAAGACCGCCGAGGTCCAAATGTGGCCCAGAGTTTGAACCTAATGCGCTTTGCGACCAATGGAATTGTTTCAGGCTACTACTAGCAGAAGCCTAGCAAGGGAGATTTCATATGAAATGGGCAGCAGTGTTTTAAATCAACTGAAGCTTTTTAAGTGAAGAATTGTCCAGATTAAGCAGCAAAGCATTGCAGTAATCCAATTTAGATATTACCAATGCTAAAATGACTATGACTCTTCACTCTCTCTGTAAGGAAAAATCTTTCTCAGCCTTTTCAAAGTCCAAAAACTAGATTTAGTGATGGAGTTTACATGGGACTTAAAAGAAAGACAATTGTCAAAAATAACGCCCAAGTTTTTGGTGGCGGTAATAGGGGCAGGAGGCTCGCCGCACTCTAGAGGCCACCAGCATGAGTTCCACAACTTCCTACTGGAGCAGAAACACAAAATTTTGGTTTTGTCACCATTCAGCTTTAGCCAATTTAGGCAAGATAATAGATATATACATATTTACAGAAAAATGGCCATAGCCCAGTCCACAATGTGCGTGGGCCACATGGCCACAGCCCAATGTCCAAAGCCATACGTCACCTGCTTCAACACGAAGAGAACACTGCAGGGGCATCAGTAGGTAAATAGGCAGGCACCTCAGGTGGGCAGGGGAGAGGAGGGGCACCTCAGCTAGGAGATGTAACCAGACCACTGGTTCTGGGGGAAGCAACATGCCCTCAGACAGCGGCACAGTGTTGGTGCTGCTGGTAGGAGGAGGGTCCTGCCGATCCCCTGCAACCTCGGACGGCTGTACAGTGGTGGTGCTGCTGGTGGGGGGAGGCTCCTGCCCATTCCCGGCACCCTCAGACAGATGCACAACCATGGTTGGTGGTGGGGGCTCTGTCACAGTTCCTGGTCCTGGCTCCTTTCCCTTCCTGCCTGCTGGGGCAGACTCCTTGCTCTTTCTGCCTGCTGGTGCAGGCTCCTTACTCTTCCTGCCTGCTGGGGCAGACTCCTTTGCCTTTCGGGTGGCAGGTGCAGGCTCCTTGCCCTTCTTGCCGGCTGGGGCAGTCTCCCTCCCCTTTAGACTGGCTGGTGCAGGCTCCTTCCCCTTCAGTACATGTGGCCTGGATCCCTTTCCACCACAAGGGGGTGCGGTGAGGACTAGGCCCGTGGAATGTGCGGCTGAGGTACTTGGCTGGGTTCGTGATACCCTGCCCATACGTGCAGGACAGGGGGCGGGGGAGGGGGAGGGAAGAGGTCAATGGTGGATAGGAACAGTTTTTTAGGGACATTGGGGCGGGAAGAGGGAGAAGGAATGGGAGTGGAGGATGAGGGAGTGGTTGTTGGAGTTGTCTGTGTACTGTTTTGGGGTGCAGGTGCATGGCCTGTATGCTGTTGTAAGGTGGATGTCTGTTGGGTGTCTGAGTGCTTCCGTTTGTGTGCTTTAGGAGGGGGAGACAGACACAGTGGGAGATGACACAGGGGACGTGTGCATGGCTGTTGTGCAGGTATCTGCCAGTGAGGTGTGTGTTCTGCTTGGTGTGGTGATGATGCTGGTAGTGGATGATGATGCAGTGCATGCAGGTGTGAGTGTAGATGTGACTGGGAATGAGGTGGTGGAGGGGGAAGAGGGGGAGACAGTGGAAAAAGTGGATGTTGTTGTGTCTGCAACTGGATGGTGTTTGTGTGAGTGCCTGTAAGATGAAGTGTGGTGCTTGTATTTGCCTCTGACACTCTTGGGTGTTGTCTTGTGTGAATGCTTGTCTGTATGTGTGCTTGGGATAGGTTGGGGTTGAGGAGAATGGGACTGGGCAGTGGAAGTTGGAGGGGGGACGGTTGAAACATGGACAATGGCTGCCATCAGAGAGGAGGCCAGAGCCAGAATCGGATTTCGTGGGGTTCTGTACTGCCACAAAATCCATGGCGGTATGCACTATCAGTGCCAGGGAATACATTCCCTGACACTGATAAGGGCCTCCCCCCTCCCCTGCCCAGAGTCCTCCCCCCAAACCCACGACCCCCCTATAACCCCCAAAGGTGGTAGGACCCCACGCACCCCAACATTGACACACACCCCCTACACGCACACTCACACAACTACACATACACGCAGACATACACACAGACATACACACATTTTCCATACACACAACACACCCTGCATGCATGCACGCACTCACACACACCCTCTAAACACTCACACGCACACCCTCATGCACGCACACAACACACAACACCGACCCACCCCCTCCCCTAACGGACGATCACCTTACCTTATCCGGTGATCCTCTGGGAGGGAACGGGATCCATGGGGGCTGCTCCGTGGCCAGCTCCCCGTCACCAGAACACCGCCACGCCGAATCCTGGGTTGTGATTCGGTGGGTGGTGTTCTGATGACGTCGCGGTGGAGGTGGAGCAGCCTCCACTTCACTGCCCACCGCCAGTATGGCTGCTGGTGGCTCTCCATCTGGAAAAGGGCGGAGGGCTGCCAGCAGTCATAATACGCTGTGCGGAAAACCGCCTTCACTGGCGGTCTTCAGCATGGCGGTATCTCAGCGGTCTTCCGAAAAGACCGCCGAGGTCCAAATGTGGCCCAGAGTTTTGAACCTAATGCGCTTTGCGACCAATGGAATTGTTTCAGGCTACTACTAGCAGAAGCCTAGCAAGGGAGATTTCATATGAAATGGGCAGCAGTGTTTTAAATCAACTGAAGCTTTTTAAGTGAAGAATTGTCCAGATTAAATAGCAAAGCATTGCAGTAATCCAATTTAGATATTACCAATGCTAAAATGACTATGACTCTTCACTCTCTCTGTAAGGAAAAATCTTTCTCAGCCTTTTCAAAGTCCAAAAACTAGATTTAGTGATGGAGTTTACATGGGACTTAAAAGAAAGAAAATTGTCAAAAATAACGCCCAAGTTTTTGGTGGCGGTAATAGGGGCAGGAGGCTCGCCGCACTCTAGAGGCCACCAGCATGAGTTCCACAACTTCCTACTGGAGCAGAAACACAAAATTTTGGTTTTGTCACCATTCAGCTTTAGCCAATTTAGGCAAGATAATAGATATATACATATTTACAGAAAAATGGCCATAGCCCAGTCCACAATGTGCGTGGGCCACATGGCCACAGCCCAATGTCCAAAGCCATACGTCACCTGCTTCAACACGAAGAGAACACTGCAGGGGCATCAGTAGGTAAATAGGCAGGCACCTCAGGTGGGCAGGGGAGAGGAGGGGCACCTCAGCTAGGAGATGTAACCAGACCACTGGTTCTGGGGGAAGCAACATGCCCTCAGACAGCTGCACAGTGTTGGTGCTGCTGGTAGGAGGAGGGTCCTGCCGATCCCCTGCAACCTCGGACGGCTGTACAGTGGTGGTGCTGCTGGTGGGGCTGCCCATTCCCGGCACCCTCAGACAGATGCACAACCATGGTTGGTGGTGGGGGCTCTGTCACAGTTCCTGGTCCTGGCTCCTTTCCCTTCCTGCCTGCTGGGGCAGACTCCTTGCTCTTTCTGCCTGCTGGTGCAGGCTCCTTACTCTTCCTGCCTGCTGGGGCAGACTCCTTTGCCTTTCGGGTGGCAGGTGCAGGCTCCTTGCCCTTCTTGCCGGCTGGGGCAGTCTCCCTCCCCTTTAGACTGGCTGGTGCAGGCTCCTTCCCCTTCAGTACATGTGGCCTGGATCCCTTTCCACCACAAGGGGGTGCGGTGAGGACTAGGCCCGTGGAATGTGCGGCTGAGGTACTTGGCTGGGTTCGTGATACCCTGCCCATACGTGCAGGACAGGGGGCGGGGGAGGGGTAGGGAAGAGGTCAATGGTGGATAGGAACAGTTTTTTAGGGACATTGGGGCGGGAAGAGGGAGAAGGAATGGGAGTGGAGGATGAGGGAGTGGTTGTTGGAGTTGTCTGTGTACTGTTTTGGGGTGCAGGTGCATGGCCTGTATGCTGTTGTAAGGTGGATGTCTGTTGGGTGTCTGAGTGCTTCCGTTTGTGTGCTTTAGGAGGGGGAGACAGACACAGTGGGAGATGACACAGGGGACGTGTGCATGGCTGTTGTGCAGGTATCTGCCAGTGAGGTGTGTGTTCTGCTTGGTGTGGTGATGATGCTGGTAGTGGATGATGATGCAGTGCATGCAGGTGTGAGTGTAGATGTGACTGGGAATGAGGTGGTGGAGGGGGAAGAGGGGGAGACAGTGGAAAAAGTGGATGTTGTTGTGTCTGCAACTGGATGGTGTTTGTGTGAGTGCCTGTAAGATGAAGTGTGGTGCTTGTATTTGCCTCTGACACTCTTGGGTGTTGTCTTGTGTGAATGCTTGTCTGTATGTGTGCTTGGGATAGGTTGGGGTTGAGGAGAATGGGACTGGGCAGTGGAAGTTGGAGGGGGGACGGTTGAAACATGGACAATGGCTGCCATCAGAGAGGAGGCCAGAGCCAGAATCGATCTCGGTTGGGCGGCCAATCTAGTGTGAATGCCATCCAGGAATGCGTTAGATTGTTGCATCTGGGCTGCCAGCCCCTGGAGGGCATTCATAATGGTTGACTGCCCTACAGAGATGGATCCCAGGACGTCGATAGCCTCCTCACTCAGGGCAGCAGGGCTAACTGGGGCAGGGCCTGAGGTGCCTGGGGTGAAGGAGATGCCCACCCTCCTCGGTGAGCAGGGCAGGGGAATCTCGCTGAGGGGCTGCTGGGAGGGCGGTGCTGGTACGGGGTGGGGGCTGTACCTGTAGCTGGGGTGGTCACAGAAGTGTCCGCCACCACCAGGGAGCTTCCATCAGAGGAGGTATCTGTGTCAGAACTGTCCCCTCCAGTCTCCGCCGTGGTGCTCCCCTCGCCCTCCGTCCCACTGGTGCCCTCAGCATCGGTGGACTCTGCCTCCTGGGTCCTGTGGGATGCAGCTCCCTCCGTCACCTCTGATCCTCCGCCAGATGATGCTAATGCACATAAGGACAGGACGACAAAACAAGAAAGGGGGGAGAGACAAAGGATACACTGGGTCAATGGCTGCACCAACACCACCACTTACAAACCACCCTCATACACAGGGAACAGGCCTACACAGTATGCATTGCACACCAGAGAAATAGTTAGCCACCAAGGCATGTCGAGGGGCACTCACCGCCAAATGCAGCACACCTGGGACCCACACAGCCCTGACCAGTAGTGGATGCCTACGAGCTAGGAAGCAAAATGTTCCCTTCTGAACCCTAGCCACCAGGGAACCTACGCTGCAATGTCAGGCCTGGACTAGGGGCATCAACTGACACACATTACCCCACCCCGATACCACCCTACCATACGTAAGTTGTAATGATGGGCACTGAACTCACCCCCTTGTGGCTGCTGTGATGCCCTCAAGTGCGCATCCAGCTCAGGATGGGCCACCCCCAGTATGCGGGCCATCAGGGGGGTCAGGGTTCGACGGGCCCCCCTTCCTAGTTGGGAGGCCATCCCCAGCTGGGCCTCCGCTGTCTTCCGTGCCCAGCGTCTCAGGTCCTCCCACCGTTTGCGACAATGGGTGCTCCACCTGCCATAGACCCCTAGGTTCCGCACATCCTTGGCAATGGCACACCATATACCCTTCTTTTGATGGGCGCTGACCTGCAGAGGCAATACACACAGGAAAATAGAATTAGACAAACAGTCCTGCTTGTTACAGATATGGCCCAACATACCCCTCGATATCACCATTTACCCACACAAGGCCCAGCACACAACCTGTATGCCTCCAAGAGGACATCCACCCACCCCCCTTAGAAAAGGCCTTCACACACATAACTTCATGCATTCATGCCACATGCATCGTGCTGACAGTGTACTCACCTGTTGGTCTGGAGGCCCATACAGCAGTCCGTACTAGGGTAGGACCCTATATACCAGGCTCTCCAACTCATCCGAAGTGAAGGCTGGGGCCCTTTCCTTGGTCACACAGGCCATGGTAGGTTCCAGACACATGTCACAGCAGCACCTGCAGTGTAGGTCCTCTCCTATGGAAGGTCAGGTAGCAAGTGGGGAATCAGATAGAAAATGGCAGTCACGTCCGCGGCGGTGCATACCGATACCGCTGGCGTAGATCACCATTGGCCACTGTAACCCATAGGGCCCAATGTTAGCAAATGAGGAGTTGCACCGCAGTTCCCGACTGCCTCCCGCACGGCGCGCGTCAGCGGAATTACCTCACTTCCACCTGTCCCTCCACATAGGACAGACGGATGCCATTTCAAGGTGGGGGGCAAACCCTGGAATAATGCTGCATCACAGGAGGTATTAGCACATACTGGACAAATCACAATGACCCATTTCATGTTTACAGGATGCAAAGTTCTGTTGAAGTTCCATTGTTCAGTTTGTGACCAGATCCTCACTCTTTTGTCCCTTAGATTCCTACCACTGCGGGTAAATAGGAGATGGAGACATACCCCTGTGTACAGTCCGTGTACAGTAGACTTGGCAACACTGGTGGACAAGAACATTATCCTCACCTATAGGTTTGACAGGACCACAATCACAGAGATGTGTGCCCAATTGGAGCCTGACCTGATATCTGCTATCCGTCACCCCGCTGGGATCCCCCCCTCTTGTGCAAGTGCTATCTGTACTCCATTTCCTGGCAACTGGTTCTTTCCAAATGACAGTGGGCTTGGCAGTAGGAATGTCACAGCCAATGTTCTCAATAGTGCTGCAAAGAGTATTGTCTGCCCTGATCAAACACATGCAGCTACAATGGTTTCCCCCAGGTTTGTCGTAGTTTGGACTCTTACTCTGAGCAAGACTGCTGGTCTAAGGATGACAGTACTTTTGTTTGTAGGTGACTGAGTCTTTCCTACAACAAGTTGCAACGGTTGTCCCAACCTTACCGGCTCACTAGCAGTACTTCACCAGAAACACTATAGTAAAAGGTGATTTATGGCAGTCATTTACGCATGGACTCAAAAATAAGATATCTCAGGGAATGTCGTGGTTAAACGGAGATTACCCTTTTCTCACAGATATATTATGTCTCATACAAACAAAGGCAATAACACAATGCAGTGAAGTTATAATAGTTTTTATTTAACATAACTGCAATTTGCGATAAATTGCATGAACTGCAATGATTAGGATAATGAATATAGCAAGTAACAGTATTGTGAAGAAGAGAGTCATTGTTATGAAGACCCCCACCATTTTGCAATACATGAAAGAGATATATATATATATAAGATGGAATATGCCCTAATACCCTAATGAGAGTAGGCCTAAACTCCTACCTAAAGGAGAGCTGGGTTTGCTAAACCTAATATGCCAAAGCCGTGTCCATGAGAGGAGCACCCAACCCTCGTTACCGTGGAATGAGGTCTCTATCTCAGACTCTGCAGGGACACGAAGACTGGGTCAGCGTCAAGATGACTGCAGCATTGGTATCAGCGATGGTGGCGATGCCCTCTGGTCGGAATCCCTCTGATTATCTGGCTAAAGTGTGATGTATTTATACAGATCTACAAGGTCCCCTGATTTAGGTGTATTCCAAAACAATAGATAACAGGCATGCTTAGGACGGCAATTAATATCAACAATCCCTCGAAAGTATAGAGAGGGAAAATCCCTAAGTGTGAACACCTACTGTTTGTTTGTCTTTTGTGCTTGATCTTGACGCCTTGGCACGGTGACACTGATAATGAAACTCATAACAAGTGGCCTAACTATAAACAAGGCAGCCATCTTAGAAGAAATAAATAATTAAATGGGCTAAGACAGATCAAGCTAAGTAGGTTAAAAGTCACTAGGTGACGGGGGCACGAGCCTACAAGCCAGCGGCTAAGCTAACTCCTGCTATCCCATTAAAACGAACTAGGATTCACTACAGGTTGAAGATTTGGCCACAGTGAAGGCCAAGTTTTATGCAATGGGACATATCCCGAACATAATTGGGGCGATTGATGGAACACAGATTACATTTGTCCCCCCGCCAGAATGAACAGGTGTTCAGGAATCGTAAGTTTCCACTCTATGAATGTTCAGATGGTGTGCTTGGCGGACCAGTACATCTCCCACGTCAATGCTATGTATCCAGGGCCAGTGCATGATGCCTTTGTCCTGAGGAATAGCAGCATCCGAAATGAGATGGGCCAACTACAGAGCCACAGGGTGTCGCTAATAGGTGAGCCCTGGTTCCCACCCAGTATATGTTGGTGTATGGGTATGGTGTGGGCCATACAGGATAGTGTGTGGCTAAATATTGTCTCTCAATATTTGCAGGTGACTCAGGTTACCCAAAGCTATCATGGCTGCTGACCCCTGTGAGGAATGCCAGGACAAGGCCACAAGAACGTTATAATTAGGCACATGGGCGAACCAGAAGGATAATTGAAAGGAACTTTGTCCTCCTGAAGGCCAGGTTCTGGTGCCTCCATCTAACAGGTGGATCCCTGTGCTACTCACCAAAGAAGGTCTGCCAGATAGTGGTGGCATGCTGCATGTTGCACAACCTGGCCCTCATATGCCTTGTCCCATTTCTGCACGAGGAGGAGGCTGGAGATGCCCGTGTGGCAGCAGTAGACCCTGTGGACAGTGAGGATGAGGAGGTAGAGGATGAGGATGAGGACAACGGAACATATGCGATCCGGCAATACTTCCAATAACACAAAGGTAGGACAGTGTTACTTTGCATTTCAATGACATTTGTTTTAATTTGTGTGTCAATGGCATGCTGATATTTTCAACTTCTATGCCCACTTACTGTTCCCTCTGACAATTCATTTTGCAGATGTTGGTGACCTGACATATACTCCTGGTGTGATTACTACAGCCAGCTACAGGTCATTAATCTATGATCATTCTCTGTTCAGTTGATTTGCAATGTTTGTACCTGTTACAATTAATATATTTTTGATAGACATGACATACTCCAATTTTTGTTTTTTCAAAGGATGTTTATTGAAGTACTAATATATGGAGGGACAAGTGCCATGGGATGGGGTGATGGTGGAGGAAAGTCTTGCTACAATCTGTTTGTAGCACATGTGCATTGTCCATGGGGACATAGGAAGGGGAGCAATGGCAGTTCAAGGTTGTAGGAAGGTAGCCTCTTTATAGCCTTGTTAACCCCACTTTTGGCCTGTTTGTGAGTATATGACAGGGTGTTTTTACTGTCGCACTGGGATCCTGCTAGCCAGGGCCAAGTGCTCATAGTGGAAACCCTATGTTGTCAGTGTGTTTGATATGTGTCACTGGGATCCTGCTAGCCAGGTCCCAGTGCTCCTAGGTTTGTGGCCTATATGTGTTCCCTGTGTGGTGCCTAACTGTATCACTGAGGCTCTCATAACCAGAACCTCATTGTTTATGCTCTTTCTGCTTTTAAAATTGTCACTGCAGGCTAGTGACTAATTTTACCAATTTGTATTGGCACACTGGAATTCCCTTATAATTCCCTAGTATATGGTACCTAGGTACCTAGGGTATTGGGGTTCCATGAGATCCCTATGGGCTGCAGCATTTCGTTTGCCACCCATAGGGAGCTCAGACAATTCTTACACAGGACTGCCAATCCAGCCTGAGTGAAATAACGTTCTTTTTACACTGCACTTAAGTAACTTATAAGCCACCTATATGTCTAACTTTCACGTAGTGAAGGTTAGGTGCAAAGTTACTTAGTGTGAGGGCACCCTGGCACTAGCCAAGGTTCCCCCACATTGTTCAGGGCAAATTCCCCAGACTTCATGAGTGTGGGGACACCATTACACGAGTGAACTACATATAGGTCAATACCTATATGTAGCGTCACAATCGTAACTCCGAACATGGCCATGTAACATGTCTAGGATAATGGAATTGTCACCCCAATACCATTTTGGTATTGGGGGGACAATTCCATGCATCTCAGGGGCTCCAGCATAGAAACCGGGTACTGCCAAACTAGCTCTCTGGGGTTTTCCTAGCAGCTGCAGCTGCTGCCAACCCTCAGGCAGGTTTCTACCACCCTGGGCAGCCCAGTCCCAGGAAGGCAGAACAAAGGATTTCCTCCCTTTGGAAATAGGTGTGAAGCCTCCCCCAGCCTCTGGAAATGCTTTCAAGGGCACAGATGGTGCCCTCCTTACATAAGCCAGTCTACAGCAGTTCAGGATCCCCCCAGCCCTGCTCTGGTGCGAAACTGGACAAAGGGAAGGGGAGTGACCACTCCCCTGACGTGTACCTCCCCAGGGGAGGTGCCCAGAGCTCCTCCAGTGTGTCCCATTGTGTCTTGGATGCAGAGGTGTGAGGGCACAAGGGACAGTACTGAGTCCTCTCAGTTCTCTCTCTGTCCTAAACCTTTTCTGTCATGTCTGCAGTAGAACTTACTCCCACAGTTGTCCAGGCAACATATGAGAATCTAAACTTTAAAAGTTTGAGGGGTCTCTGCATTGAAACAGATTTAGCAATTGGTAAGAATCCTACCAAAGATCTTCTCCTTAACCTTCTCCTAGAAAATGACCAGAACCAGTCTGGCCCACCCCAGGAACAGGAGGTAGAGGAGGGGGATACCCAGCCAGACTCACAGGAGTCCTCTGAGGATGCTGGGGAGGGTTCTTCCAAGGACCTGTCAGCTAGCAGGCCACCTAGTGATAGTGGGAGGGAGTCACACATTAGTAGGGCACCTTTCACTCCTAAAGGCCAGGTTACTAGGGTCCAGCCAGTTAGGGACAGGTCCAACTCTGCCAATTCCCACATAACGTCTGTGTCTCACAATTCCCAAACCTCCCACCCTGAAGATAACTTAATGGAAAGGGCACAAGGGACAGCTCTGAGTGGCCAGTGCCAGCAGGTGACGTCAGAGACCCCTCCTGATAGGTGCTTACCTCTCTCTGTAGCCAGTCCTCTTCTTTGGGCTATTTAGGGTCTCTCCTGTGGGTTTCTCTTCAGATAACGAATGCAAGAGCTCACCAGCGTTCCTCTGCGCTTCCCTCTTCGACTTCTGCCAAGGATCAACCGCTGACTGCTCCAGGACGCCTGCAAAACCTCAACAAAGTAGCAAGAAGACTACCAGCAATATTGTAGCGCCTCATCCTGCCGGCTTTCTCAACTGTTTCCTGGTGGTGCATGCTCTGAGGGCTGTCTGCCTTCACCCTGCACTGGAATCCAAGAAGAAATCTCCTGTGGGTCGACGGAATCTTCCCCCTGCTAACGCAGGCACCAAACTTCTGCATCACCGGTACTCTGGGTCCCCTCTCATCTCGACTAGCATGGTCCCTGGAACACAGGAGCTGGATCCAAGTGACCACCCACAGTCCAGTGGTCCTTCTTCCCAAAGTTGGTGGAGGTAAGTCCTTGCCTCCCCACGCCAGACAGTAATCCTGTGCACCGCGTGATCTTCAGCTGCTAGGGCTTCTGTGCACTTCTGCAAGGCTTCCTTCATGCACGGCACAGCCCAGGTCCCCAGCACTCCATCCTGCATTGCTCAACTCGCTGAGTTGACCACCGGCTTCGTGGGACCCTTTTTTGTTGTGCTGAGATGACCGTTGTGTTCAGCTTTCTTGTGTGCCTGTTCAGGTGATTCTGCAGGTGCTGCCTGCTTCTGCGTGGGCTCTCTCTATTGCTGAGTGACCCCTCTGTCTCCTCGTCCAAGGGGCGACATCATGGTCCTCCCTGGGCTCGGGCAGCACTCTTTATCTTCTACTGCGTCTCTTGCAGCTAGCAAGGCTTGTTTGCAGTCTTTCTACTTGGAATCAAGTCTGCATCCTTCAGCACGCTGTGGGACATCTTCTGACCAAAGGAGAAGTTCCTGGCACCTTCCGTTGTTGCAGAATTTCGGCTTCTTCCACCCAGAGGCAGCCCTTTTGCACCTTCATCTGGGGTTTAGTGGGCTCCTGCCCCCCCGGACACTTGCGTGACTCTTGGACTTGGTCCCCTTCAGTCCTCAGGTCCAGGAATCCTTCTTCAGTGCTTTGCAGTCAGTTGTTGCCTTTGCAGAATCCCCTATCTCGACTTTACTGTCTTTCTGGGATAGTACGTTAACTTTACTCCTACTTTTCAGGGTCTTGGGGTGGGGTATCCTGGACACCCTTAGCGTTTTCTCACACTCCCAGCGACCCTCTACACACTACACTAGGCCTGGGGTCCATTTGTGGTTCGGATTCCACTTTTGGAGTATATGGTTTGTGTTGCCCCTAGGCCTATTGTGTCCTATTGCATTCTATTGTGTTCTACAGTGTTTGCACTACTTTTCTAAGTGTTCTACTTACCTGATTTTGGTCTGTGTGTATATTTTGTGTATTTTATTTACCTCCTAGGGGAGTATATCCTCTGAGATACTTTTGGCATATTGGGGGTCCTTACAACCCTGGCGGACGGTGTTAAAGCTGCGGTAATACCGCAAACAGTGCAGCGGATAAAAAATGGAATTATGACCCTGGCGGAAACCGGCAACAAAGACAGCCACTTTAACACACCGGCCGCCACAGCGGTACAGACAAGCAGCGTGTCGGTCAGCGCCAACAGACAGGCGGAAGACAATGTACCGCCCATAGTATCACAACCCGCCAATCCGCCCCCTTTTCCAGGGCGGATTCACCGTGGATAAAAACACAGCGGAAACAGTTTCTGCAATGGGAAAACGCTCACCTCAACACATCCCACGAGGAACAAGGACTCCATGGACCCGGAACTCCAAATACTCCCTGCCCTTGTCTTTCTGCACCTCTACGACCATCATCTACGTAGACGCCGAAGACAACGGTGAGTACTGCACCTACGACATGGGGGAGGCAAAAGTTAGGGGCACACCCACCAAACACCCCCACCCCCACCCCCAACCTCGCATAATACAACATACACACCAATGCATCCACAAAAATCACAGTAACAACCCACAATCCCCCCAGAAGAATGAAAAGACAAAGCGAAATCCGTTCAAACATTGTAATGTAGCAATATACATGTCTTACAAAAATATACAGATATATACGAAATCCAGTCAGAAATATATACATTACGAGAAGTAGTGCAGATATGTACATAACAATGTCCGTGCACCAACAGTCCAAAAATGCATAGGCGAGGCCCCCAAAAGATACCTGACCGCAATTGGAGAGAACACTGCCGGGGCATCAGATAGAAATACTACAGGCACCTCAGGGGGAAGGGAAGGGGGGGCAGCTCAGCCAGACCCACGACGGAGCTCCATGCCCATTGATGTATCCTGGGGAGTGCAAAGCCACAGTCTCACAAGTCTCTACAGTGGGTGGGTTGCCCACTGTGCCATCCTGGGGAGTGCAAAGCCACAGTCTCACAAGTCGATAACATTCTCCACTGGTTCTGGGGGGAACTGGTGCCCAGACTGGATGAGTTACCCCATGAAAGTTCCTGTCCTGTCACTGTCGCAGCAGCACATGGGATAAGGATGCCGATGTGGCGGTCTATTCATTCCTACCCGGTGCATGCCGTGTTCAGCAGTGCTTTGCCATGGCGGTCTTTGGACTGTTCAGCGGTCTTCACCATTGCGGTCTTTGCCCTGTTCAGTGGTGCTTTGCCATGGCGGTCTTTGCCCTGTTCAGCGGTGCTTTGCCATGGCGGTCTTTGCCCTGTTCAGCAGTGCTTTGCTATGGCGGTCTTTGGACTGTACAGCGGTGCTTTGCCATGGCGGTCTTTACCCTGTTCAGCGGTGCTTTGCTATGGCAGTCTTTGGACTGTTCAGCAGTGCTTTGCCATGGCGGTCTTTGGACTGTTCAGCGGTGCTTTGCCATGGCGGTCTTTGCACTGTTCAGCGGTCTTCACCATTGCGGTCTTTGCCCTCTTCAGTGGTGCTTTGCCATGGCGGTCTTTGCCCTGTTCAGCGGTGCTTTGCTATGGCGGTCTTTGGACTGTACAGCGGTGCTTTGCCATGGCGGTCTTTGCCCTGTTCAGCTGTGCTTGCCATGGCGGTCTTTGGACTGTTCAGCGATCTTCACCATTGCGGTCTTTGCCCTGTTCAGCGGTGCTTTGCCATGGCGGTCTTTGGACTGTTCAGCGGTGCTTTGCCATGGCGGTTCTGATACGGACATTGGTGAGTGGCATGACGTTCCCTACACTGGGCATTGGTGTGTGGCATGATGTTCCCTACACTGGGCATTGGTGTGTGGCATGACGTTTCATCATAGCCCACCTGGGCTGTGGCAGCCGTGGCCCTCCTGGGCACTGACTCCGGCGGTGGTCTCCTGACCACTGACGATACTTGGGCCCTCCTGGGCTGTGACTCCGGCGGTGGTCTCCTGACCACTGACGATCCTTGGGCCCTCCTGGGCTGTAACTCCAGTGGTGGTCTCCTGACCAGTGACAATACTTGGGCCCTCCTGGGCTGTGACTCCGGCAGTGGTCTCCTGACCACTGACGATACTTGGGCCCTCCTGGCCTGCCACTCCGGCGGTGGTCTCCTGACCACTGACGATACTTGGGCCCTCCTGGCTTGTGACTCTGGCGGTGGTCTCCTGACCAGTGAAGATACTTGGGCTCTCCTGGCCTGTGACTCTGGCGGTGGTCTCCTGACCAGTGACGATACTTGGGCCCTCCTGGCCTGTGACTCCGGCGGTGGTCTCCTGACCAGTGACGACAGTGCTGGCGGTTGTTTCTCGACCGCCGGGAATGATGGCGCCCTTCTCCGCCGTGACACTCACAACAGGCTGGGCAGACTTCCTCTGGCCCTTCCCCACCTTTGGTGGAGTCACAGCTGACTCTCCAATCCCTTTGGAACCCATGTGAGTTGTTTTCCCACCAGGAGTCTTCACACGGTCTCGTCGTCCAATCTCTAATTTTAGAACCTTTACAGGTGGTGGGGTGCCAGTGCCTTGGCTCCGGGTCACACTGCCTGCCCTGGTGGCCGGTGCACTCCACAAACCTTGAACAGGCACCACTGGTATTGGAGGCTTTTTGGCTGAGGCGCTACGACGGGACTGATGAATTGGAGGGGGGGTGGGAGCAAAAAGGTCAACTTTACAGTGTTTCTGACGTACACTGGGATGGGTAGTTGGAGGGGGTCTGGGAGTGGAGGAAGAGGAGGTGGTTGTCGGAGGTGTCACTTTAGGTGTTTTGGGTGCAGGTGCAGGTACTGGAGGCTGTTGTGAGGTGGATGGATGTTGGGTGTGTGGGTGCCCGCGTTTGTGTACTTTGGGAGGGGGCTTCACAGACACACTGGGAGAGGACACAGGGGACGTGTAAATGGCAGTGGAGGTGGTGAGTGCAGGTGAGCAGCTCGTGGTGCTGGGTCTCCTTGTGCGATTCATGGTGCCTGTAGATGTGGTGCATGCAGGTGTGTGTGTAGACGAGACTGGGAGGGAGGAGGGAGAAGAGGAGGAGGGGGACACAGTGGAGGCAGTGGATGTTGCTGTGTCTGTACGTGGGTGAGGCTTGCGTGAGTGCCTGTGGGTTGTGTGGTGCTTATGTTTGCTTGAGCTACTTGTGTGTGCTGACTTGTGTGCATGCTGGTCTGTAGGTGCGCTTGGGATGGGCTGGGGTACAGGAGATTGGGTCTGGGTGGAGGAGGTTGGAGGCGGGAGGCTGGACACAGGGACAATGGCTGCCATCAGTGCTGAGGCCAGAGATTGCAGGGTTCGCTGAAGGACAGCCTGACCAGAATGAATGCCCTCCAGGAATGCATTACCGTGTTGCAACTCTCATTCTACACCCTGGATGGCATTCACAATGGTAGACTGCCCAACAGTGAGTGACCTGAGGAGGTCAATGGCCTCCTCACTGAGGGCAGCTGGGATGACAGGGGCAGGGGCTGAGGTGCCTGGGGCGAAGGTGATGCCCACTCTCCTGGGTGAGCGGGCACGGGGAGAACGCTGACTGGCTGCTGGGAGGGCGGTGCTAGTAGGGGAGGTGGCGGCTGTACCTGTAGAAGTGGGGCGCACAGATGGTGCCGCCACCACAAGGGAGCCCCCATCGGCGAACGAGTCCGCGTCGCTACTTGGTGATCCGGTGGCCGACGTGAAGCTCCCTCGCCCTCCGTCCCACTGGTGCATTCAGAGTCCGTGGTGTGGCCCTCAATGGCCATGTGGGATGCAGCTCCCTCGTGCTCCGGTGCCACTGTACCTCTGACTGATGATGCTGATGTACAAAAGGACAGGGAGAGCAGAAAAAGGGGGGGAGAAAGAAGAAAGGGAGATTTAGTTCATGGTATACCGCTACCGTTGGCGGACAAGACAGACACAGCAGCCCCCTGCATTAATCTGTGCTCTTGCCCTCTGCACATGCAATCTCTGGGATATGGCCTGCATGGCTATGGTGGACATCTGCACACATGGATGCCACAGGGGCAACTATACCTGTACTTGGCACTCTGCTGAGGTGGGGTAGAGTGCCACATGGCGTGCATTACGGAGGGGCCTAGCCTACGAAACTCGCCCTAGCCTAGGTACACCCACAGGCCTCCTCCCCCACCCAGAGCCCTCCACTGCGCGCAAAGTCCGCAGAATGAGGTTGTACTCACCCCCTTGTGTCTGCTGTGATGCCCTCAAGCGCCCATCCAACTCTGGGTAGGCCACCACCAGGATCCGGAACATCAGGGGGCCATGGTGCGATGGGCACCCCTCCCACATTGGGAGGCCATCCCCAGCTGAGCCTCCGCCGTCTTCTTGCTGCAGCGGCAAATGTCCTCCCATCTTTTCCGGCAGTGGGTGCCCCGTCTCTGGTGGGCCCCCAGGGTCCGGACCTCCTTGGCGATGGCACGCCTAATGTCCCTCTTCTGGTGGGTGCTGACCTACATGACATGCACAAAGAAAGAGGAACAGTCATTACCAACTGCACCGTCGATGTGAGTGGCCCCCTCCCTACTCTGGCCATGTGGCCCATTCATTCCCATGCATAAATGTTCTATGAACTCTGCCCCCTTCCCTCATCCAACCAGCCCTCTTCACCCAGGCCTAGCCCATACACCGTGCTCCCTGTGTACTAACCTGTTGGTCTGGAGGACCGTAGAGTAGCGTGTACTGGGGGAGGACCCCGTCTACCAGTTTCTCCAACTCCTGTGCAGTGAAGGCAGGGGCCCTTTCCCCTGACGCAGCAGCCATCGTCGCTTCCAGACCGAGGTCACAGCAGCACTTGCAGTGTAGGTCCTCTCCTGTCGAAGGTCAGGTATCTAGTGATTGAACAGATAGAAAATGGCGGTGACGTCCGCGATGGTGCGCATCATCACCGCCGGCGCACCTGTTCATTGGCTCCTGGGACCCATAGGGTCCAATGTTAACCAATGCAGCATACAGCCTACAGCGACGGTGTGCAACGCCAGTGCAGTTACCCCACAATCCCATTGTCCCAGTTTAGAGGTCAGGCAGCCGCCATTTCAGGGGCCCACATGGCTTCATTTACTTCTGCGTCACACATAGCTAGGCCTACACTCAACACACATACAGGAAGGGATTTGTGAGTGGTGTAGTCTTGTGTGTAACTGTGGGTACATACCTGGAGGAATAATGACTGATTCGTCGCTGTTGTCCTTCGTAGGCACCGTCAGCTGGGACATGTGAGAAGATGGCGGAATCCTCCGGTGTACCGACCGCTGGTGGACCTGTTGACAATGGAAGAGCGACATGTCATCGTCACCTACCGGTTTGACTGTGCCACAATCCAGGAAATATGTACCCAGTTGGAGCCAGACCTGATGTCACCAATCCGCCATCCGACTGGAATACACCTGACGTGCAGGTGCTGTCGGTGCTCCATTTCCTTGCAAGTGGGTCTTTTCAAACAACAGTGGCCATGGCATCAGGGATGTCCCAGCCTATGTTTTCCAACGTGCTGTCCAGAATGTTGTCTGCCCTGCTGAAACACGTAAGGAGATACATCATTTTCCCTGAGGTGGCAGATTTGCCTACAGTTAAAGGTGACTTCTATGCCCTTGGACATATCCCCAACGTCATAGGTGCCATTGATGGGACCCATGTAGCTCTGGTCCCCCCCCACAGAAGTGAACAGGTGTACAGGAACAGGAAGAGTTATCATTCTATGAATGTTCAGATGGTCTGTTTGGCAGACCAGTACATCTTGCAGGTAAATGGTATGTTCCCTGGCTCTGTGCATGACGCTTACATCCTGCGGAATAGCAGCATCCCTGATATGATGGGTCAACTCCAGAGGCACCGTGTATGGTCATTGGGGGACTCTGGTTACCCCAACCTTTCCTGGCTATTGAATCCCAGGACCAGGGCAGAGGAACGGTACAATGAGTCCCATGGGTGGACTAGGAGGGTGATCGAACACACCTTCGGCCTCTTGAAGGCCAGGTTCAGGTGCCTCCATATGACAGGTGGATCCCTATTCTATTCACCGAAGAAGGTGTGCAAGATCATCATCGCCTGCTCCATGCTTCATAATCTGGCTTTGCAACGCCAGGTGCCTTTTCTGCAGGAGGATGATCCAGATGACGGTGTTGTAGCAGCTGTGGAGCCTGTGGAGCCTGTGGACAGTGAGGAGGAGGAAGCTGAGGAAGAAGACAACGACAACAGGGAGTCAGTCATACAGCAATATTTCCAGTGACACACAAGTGAGAACATTTTCATGTTTAACATTACATTAACTTTCACAGGTCTACCGCTATCCTGTTTGTCAGTTTCAACCACTATTTGGTAACTGAGTTGTACCTTTCGATTACTGTTTCACAGGTGTGGTTACCAACATGTCATCTGCTTGCATCCTTCAAGGACTTGTGATGTGTGACATAGGTATGTTAGCTTTACAATAGGAAACGCATTATCACACTGTCATTGATAATACATATTTACTAAATCACAGACTGTCTCCAGATTGTTTTGTGTTTCAAGGGTGTTTATTGAAGTGCTAATTATTGGAGGGGGTGGTAAAATGGTGATGGGTGATAGTGGAGGAATGTCCATGGCAGAGTCCAGTCTATTAGTCTCACAGGTGCACTGCCCATCTGGGCATAGGAAGTGGAGCTGGGGCAGTTTAATTATGGACAGGGTAACAAGGTGGGACAGTGGGAGGACAAACAGGGTGGTCTTGGTGTCCCTCAAGGTCTGCTGTATGTCCTTCAGCACCCCTACGATGGTGCCCAGGGCGGAGCTGATGGTCCTGAGCTCCTCCCTGAACCCCAAATACTGTTCCTCCTGCAGGCGCAGGGTCTCCTGCAACTTGTCCAGGACCGTCGCCATCGTCTCCTGGGAGTGGTGGTATGCTCCCATGATGGAAGATAGGGCCTCGTGGAGAGTGGGTTCCCTTGGCCTGTCCGCCCCCTGTCGCACAGCAGCCCTCCCAGTTCCCCTGTGTTCCTGTGCCTCCGTCCCCTGGACCGTGTGCCCACTACCACTGCCCCCAGGTCCCTGTTGTTTTTGGGGTGGTGGGTTGCCCTGGGTTCCCTGTAGTGGTGGACACACCGCTGATTGACCTGTCCTTGGTAGGGAGGTTTGGGCCCGCTGGGTGGGTGCTGTGCTGGTGTTACCAGATGGTGGAAGGTCAGTGTTGGGCTGTGCCTGTGCAAGGGGAACCGACTGTCCCGAGGCCCACGATGGTCCGGGCTGGTCATCAGGATCCAGTAGGGCAGAGCTGCTATCGTCACTGTGGGCCTCTTCTGGGGGTGGAGTGGTGTTGTCTGGACCCTCTGGTGTGGTGACGGTCCTTCGGGTTCCTGCAGGGGCATAAGAGCATGATTATTGCATGTGTGTGTGTAATGGTGTGAAATGGGTGGGTGAGCGTGTACCCCAGTGAAAGCATTCCTGTGTGGGAGCTTGTGTGATGGTGGTTTAGGGGGTTGTATGGGTGTGTGTAGTGGGCATGCTTTAGAGCTGGGTGTCCATGCTTAGTTCTGTCATGCAGGGCTTGGTGTTGGGATGTGTGGTTTGTGTTATTAGTACATTATTGAGGATTTGGGGTGATAGGGGAGGGGGTGAGGGTGGGGGTGTGTGATAGCATGCAGGTAGGGTGGGGGATATGATAGTTAAGATTTGACTTACCAGTGTCCCATCCTCCACCGACTCCTGCGAGGCCCTCAGGATGCATGATGGTCAAGACTTGCTCCTCCCATGTTGTTAGTTGTAGGGGAGGAGGTGGGTGTCCGCCGCCAGTCCGCTGAACTGTGATGTTGTGCCTGGAGACCGTTGAACGCACCTTCCCCCGTAGGTTGTTCCACCTCTTCCTGATGTGCTCCCTATTTCTTGGGTGCTGTCCCACTGCGTTTACCCTGTCCACGATTCTTCGCCATAGCTCCATCTTCCTGTCTATTGATGTGTGCTGTACCTGTGAGCCAAATAGCTGTGGTTCTACCTGTAGGATTTCCTCCACCATGACCCTGAGCTCCTCCTCGGAGAAGCGGGGGTGTCTTTGGCGTGACATGGGGTGGTGTGTGTGATGTGTGGGGCGGTGTGAGTGTTGATGTGTGTGGTGATGTGTAGGGGTGTGTGGTGTTTTGTGCGTGGATGTGGGTTGGGGGATGGTGTTGTGTGCCTCTGTATGGTGGTGTTGTCTTGGCTGTGCAGTCTCTTTGGCCTTCGTCTCTAATTTGTGGTCGTAGTGTACCGCCAATGGAATACTGCGGTTGAAAGACTGCCGCGTGGATTCGTGGGTTGTAATAGCATGGGCGTATTTCTGTTGGCGTGGAGGTGGAGGTTTTGTTTTCGCCAGTTTATCACTGACCTTTGGTGTGGCGGTGTTGTGTGGGTGTCTGAATTTCGGCGGATTCCGAGATGTGGGTCATAATAGCTGTGGCGGAATTCCGCGGCTGCGGCGGTGTATTGGCGGTCTTCTGCACGCCGGTAAGCGCCTTTTACCGCCAATGTTGTAATGACCCACATTGTCACTAAAATATAGTACCTTTATTTTTATTAACTCTGACTATTGTGTTTTCTTATGATATAGTGCTAAGTAATATAAGTGGTATAGTAGGAGCTTTGTATGTCTCCAAGTTCAGCCTAAGCTGCTCTGCTATAGCTACCTCTATCAGCCAAAGCTGCTAGAACACTACTAATCTACTAGTAAGGGATAACTGGACCTGGCACAAGGTGTAAGTACCACTTGGTACCCACTACACGCCAGGCCAGCCTCCTACAAAGGTGGACAGGGTGACAGAGTCTGACACAAGGGTGACAATGAGGAGAGTCTCATTTCCTGGCGGGGGTCTTAGCAAGTGCCTCTGGCTTCTGTCTGGATCGCAGGCAACGTTTGCGGGGGGTTCACTTTCTGCAGGGGGAGGGGTGCTGATGGCCTGTGAGTCCTGTGCCGGGGCCTCCTGGCCACTAGCGGCAGCGGAAGTGGATGGCTGTTCAGATGTCTGGCTAGTGGCAGGGGCCCTCTGGTGTGAGACTGCCTCCCTCATAATGTTGGCCATGTCTGCCAGCACCCTTGCAATGGAGATCAGGGTATTGTTAATGGCATGCAAGTCCTCCCTGATCCCCTGGTACTGCCCCTCCTGCAGCCGCCTGTTCTCCTGCACATTGTCCAGGATCTGGCCCATCGTGTCCTGGGAATGTTGATAAGCTCCCAGGATCTCTGCAAGAGCATCCTGGAGAGTTGGTTCCCTGGGCCTGTCCTCTCCCTGGCACACAGCAGTCCTCCCAGTGTCCCTGTTGGGCTGTGCCTCTGTCCCCTGAACTGTGTGCCCACTGCCACTGACCCCAGGTCCCTGATTGTATTGTGGGCGAGGTGTGCCCTGGGGTCCCTGTAGAGGTGTACACACTGCTGATAGGCATGTCCTGGGGACAGAGGTATTGATACGCTGGGTGGGTGCTGGGATGGTGTTTCCTGATGGGGGAGGCTCTGTGGTGGTGTGTGACTGGGCCTGGGTAACTAGCTGTCCAGTGGTCCCTGATAGGCCAGGTAGGTCATCCTGATCCTGAAGACCTGAGTTGCTGTCATCACATAGGGGCCTCTTCAGCTGGGGGACTGGATATTGCTGGCACCTCCTCTCCGCTGACATTGGCTGGGGTACCTGTGGGGATGTAAATGATGTGTTATGGTTTCTGTGTCGGACATATTGTACATGCGTGGCTTCCCCTCTTTGGTTGGATTTGCCCTGGCAGCTTTCACTTGTGTATGTTAGTGTATGGTGGGATTGTTAGTTTCCTCCACCATGACCCTTAGCTCCTCCTCTGTGAAATGGGAGTGTCTTTGTGGTGCCATGGGTGTTATGTGAGGTGTGTTGGGTAATGTGTTGGGGTGTGTGATGTGCAGTGCATGAGTGATGTGTAGGTGTGAACAGTACGTGGCTCGAGTTGTGTCAGTGGTCTTGGTGTCAATCGCCTAGCAGTAATTGTTGTTTGTAAAGGGTTGTGAGTAATGTGGATGTGTGTTTTATAGTGGTGTGGGTGTGGTGTGTGTATGGGTGTCAGGTGTGTGTTGTTTGAATTGTCCAATGTGGTGTTGTTTTGTATATGGGTGTCCATTGTGAGTGCAGCGGTATGTACCGCCAATGGTTTACTGCTGTTAAATGTCCGCCGTGGTGATTCCTTCGTCATAATGTGGTGGGCGTAGTTTTGTTGGCGTAACAGTGTGGGTTTTGATACCGCCAGTTTATCACTGACCTTTGGTATGTGGCTGAATACTGACAGATTGGTGTGTGTGTGTGTCATAATCTGGTGAACAGATATCCGCCAGAGTGGCGGTAAGTTGTCGGCCATCAGTGTAGCAGTAAGTGGGATTTACCACCAATGTCATAATGAGGGCCTAAGTGATTTGGCCAGAATCACAGGGTGTTAAACTGACGGCCCAATGCCAAGTTTCGAACATGGTTCCCCCAGCTCCAAAGTCGTCAACTCAGGCGGTTACACGACATCCTCTCCCCTCCTTCAATCAATGGAATAGTCCCTGCAATTGTTTCAGGGGTCAATTTGTACTGTGGCATCCTTGAGTACTCCTCATTAGGTTTCATTTTAATCCAGACGGGCTCAACTCCTTTGATGAGACGTATGTCCTTTCCTGAAAAGTCCCAGGTTTCACTCTATCCATAAGATATGGTGGTAACTCATCAATGGTCATCATGGGAAACTGTGCAACATAAAGGCCATCTCTTGCCCTTTTAAAGGCAGCATCCTCATAATGAATCTGCAAATTGACAAGTCTCATTGTAGAATAAATGGTACAGTTCAGTTTACACAAGTGGTCTCTTCCCAAAAGGGTCACTAGACTAGAATTACGTATCACAAACTGGTGATTTTCTTCCAAGCACACTTTTTTGACAGGTATTTCTTCAATTATGGGGCTTGTCATTTTTTTATTTCTGACTCTTACCACTTGGATTCTTTTTCCAGAGAGGGGTAGGCTTAGAACCTCCACTGTTCCAACAGTAGAGTGGGTAGCACCAGTATTGATAAGAAACAATACAGGATGACCATTCATCTCACCACTTACAAATGGGCAACTCTGATCTATTTCTAAGACTGCGCCAAGTATGCAATTCTCCCCCCCTCTCAGGCACCGTCATAAGGACGGTTCGGGACCGTAGTCCTCAAATGCTTCAAAAGTAGGGAACTGTTGGAACAGACCCTGATTTTGGGAAGAATTTTGGTTCAGATTTGAGACTTGATTCAAATTCAATTGGGTGCCATTCACAATTTACTGTGGCATCGGGGCTTGTTGCACTTGTATCAATGGAGCTTGGGGCACGTTAAAAGTTTGCATTCTCTGTCTCTGTACATTCTGTGACTGTACAGGTTATTATCCTGGGTTTCTGCAAACCCTGAATTTTGAGGATTTAGATAACATTCCCACTTACAATGCCCCAACTTATTATAATAATGACAAAGATTTATCTTTTTCAAAGTTGTCACATCAGTTCCAGTACTCAGATCAACTGGAACACCACGTCCACGTGCGGAAACCCATTACCACCCTGCATCATTGGCATTCTGTGTTGATACACTCGCTGCATAAAATCAAAATTCCCTACAAAGGCAGATTCTGTCCTCTTCTTCTCAGCTGTGCAGCTTTCATCTGAGCCGCCATAATTTTTTCCTTATGTCTCTTCTGCTCCATCTCCAATTTATCATTGCAATACTTCACTTATGTCAAAATATCATCAATCAATTTATTCTGACAACAAATCAGATGCTGCTGAATTATCAGACTTACCTCAGATCTCAATCCTGTCACAAACTTAGACACTAAATTTCCCATGTCCTTCACCTCAAGGGTCTATGTTCTATAGTGCTGCTTAAACACTTGTAGCAATCTCTCATAAAAGACATGCACAGATTTTTTAGGCTCTTGGGTTGTCCTGTCAATCTTAACCCAATCAATATCTTTAGCTGCTACCTTCCCTTTCAAGGAAGTCAGCAACTGCTGAAACATTTTCATCACTATTCGTAACGAGCAGTTGTCACTGGATTTCTCTGTGACACCTTCTCTGGCCATTCTATAACCACGTTACATTCTGCCCACAAATGACTCGGTACCACAATGATGAAAAAGGTATTCAAATCCACCCAGAGAACCTGCGAAATGTTCAGAAACTGCTCAACCCACGTGTATCAGTTACCTGGCTTTTTTTTCAATTTGGGAAAATCATTGGTAAATTGCGCAAGATAACTTCTGATTTCAGGTACATAGGCGCAACCTCTACCAGGCACTCCCCTCAATGGATAAGCCATCACATCCACTCCCTCCACTGTGCTCAGAGGCGGTTCGCCTTTTGTCTTCTTATTTTCTCTCTTCTTTGCCCGTCTGCTTTACCACTTAGCTAGTTCCCTCCATTTTCAATTCTATGAATCAGGTCCTTAATTTGTGTTTTTATTCCTAAAATTCTCATGCTTCAAATGTCATTATCGTCAAAACACACACAGTAGTTTCTCTGCAATGACTTTGTCCTAGTCAAGTCTACAATATATTTTGGGCCAATTTGGACAATTTATCATGTGCATGTCCTGCACGCTTTGTGACATCCTTACACACAAACACAAGTTTATTCTCATTATGAGTGTCCAATCAGGAAAAATCAAGATTCCCTGATATCTCGTCTAATTGTACATTCCACTGCATTCCCTCTCATTGTGGATTGAAATATATCTACATTTATTCCAGAGTCTGGACCTCCTCTTGAAGTCTCTATTATATTTCTAAGTCATTCATCATATACTTTAAGACCAACCATGTATTGCAGTAGCATTAGACACTATCCCTTCTCTAGACCTACTATGGTTAGCACTCGAAGGTGAGATCCAAAAAGGCAGGTCAAAAGGATGTGATCTCTGGGATGGTTCTCCTATAGGATAAATCCCTGCTTGAATTCGCCACACTAACCACACTTACTCTCACGCAAAGAGAAATGTCCCTATCTCAATTGTACAGTCAACTATGCCTCACGACAAGAGCCACCAAACATAGCAGACCATTACAACACAGTGTTTCTACACCAATAACTTATTATCATCCTGGGATCTTAGGCTACGTTTAGCAACTTAAACTTCTATGCATCAAGCACTGCACTCACACAACAACTTAAAATGTTACCATATCACACCACAAAACCTCTGCAAAACACCATTAGTTATACATAAACAATTATAACATGTGACCCTATTAATACTCACTCCTTTGCTCTTACAACTCTCTCCCGAACTTCTCGAACTCCATCAACACCCCGTCACAAACCATGGGCTTTAGTGACTTGGGCTGGGTTTGGGGCAAATCCAGAATCGGGAACTCTAACTGCTTGTCCAGTAACTAACCATCCTCTGCTATCATCTGAGAGGGTGCATCTGAAAGTGGACAGTGTTCTCCATTTGATGGATCTTTGAGTGTCCTGGGAGGCAAAGGAGTTAGCAATAAATTCCCAATTCTAAATCTACGAAGCCATTTAGGCCACACAAAGAGGATCAGAAATCAATATTGAAGTTAAGTAGACTTATTACAAAATATTAACCACTCCAATATATGCATGTATCAAGATCAAATTGTAAAGGTTGCTGAATCAGAACCAGCAAGATAAAATGGCAGAATATGTCCAATCTCAATTGCATAAGGCATTCAGAAATTACAGTCACATCAATACAGATACCAAAAAACAAGACCTGACTTTTGTCAAAAGAATTTGGATTGATCCTTCTCAGGATAAACATAATTAAAGACATCTAGTGAGGCTCTAAACTGCGTAGGACTCAGTCTCAAAGGTTTCAGAATAGAACAAAGTAGATATCAGCATCGTAAACACCCCAGTAGAAGTCTTCCAAAAAAGCAACCAGAGTTAGAATAAAGCTATGCACTTTAAGGGCAAAAGGGTGCTAAGAGGTCTGTACCTCTCCAGGTTTAAAGCAATATGTGGTAGCTTTACCAAAATGAACACTCTCTGAAAGTGGAAAGCTCCAGAAACATCGGTATCTCTAAACATGTCACCAGAAGCCCAATTATTTCTCTTTCTCTCTAAGCACACTTGCTACATTGAACAAATCTCCCAACCACAGAGCTCCATATACAAGGTTAACCTTGAATTTCTTCACTCCAGATATACAATGAACAGGAGGCGTCTTCTATTTATTAGATCGTCCAGTCTGTGCCAAGATTTCTTTTCTCAACCCTCTCTATCTCCATTACACAATACTCCTTTCTCTAACTTAGAAATCATGAATGCACAACTGCAAAAGAAAAACATGTAGAGCACGGAATACATCTCATGTTAAAATTAAGGCCTGCTCATGCTAACTTAGTAAATCATTATCAATGTGCACTTTTAACTGCAAGCATGACGTCAGAATAAATGCAAACCGTGAAAAAATTAATTCTTAATTATAGATGCAAAATGATTTTCCAATACATGTGGTTGGTTCACTGTTTAGCCTACAGTCCCCTACTGGGGGTTGAGCATTTGGTCCAATGCCCAACATTTACTCCATGAAATGTGTTCCAGTTGTTACTTATGGGGCGGGAGTCTGGCCATTGGGGACCCCTCAACAATTCAAACAGAGGGAAATAGTTTCTGCCAAAAGCTTTTTTCTGTCCCTCCCTCCACCTAACATTTTATTTGTCAGAGTGAGCTGGGACTAAGCTGCGTAAGTGACAGTGATCAAATTTGACCTCCCCTTGTGATGGCTTTTGATTTGGAAAAACAAGGAGGCGTCACTAACAAGAGATATAATAAAATATTATTTAGCCTGCGATAAAGGTCTTGATATTCCTTTATTAGAATTTGTAAAAGAAGAAAGTTAAATCATCACTGCTAACCTGTGCCCAGGATTTTCACTTAATTGCTGTTTGTGTGCTGCGTAAATAATTTATACATTGCCTGTAAGTTAAGCATGATTTTTTTATGCCAAGCTACCAGAGGATTAAGCAAAGTTTAATTTAGTGACTTTTGTGGTTCACCCTGACAAGAACTGTAGTTGTTGCTTGAGTCAGATTGTTAACGCCCTCGGTCAAAAACCCAACTGATTACAGGGGTGTTTGGCTTCTCACTATTAAAGAGCAATGCAAATGTTTTTGTACCTAATGTTCACAGCTATATTTTTGTGGGACAATTTTTCGTTGAAGGTATTGTAATCATCACACTCCCAAACATGACAAGCATTCTTGAATGTAAAATATCAGATTCCTTGACCAAGAGTTCCTTGGTTATGGAAACCACTACCACTCTAGCAGGAAACCATTATTACTACCGTATTACATAGAAAGCCTTACTATTCTCCTTCATCAGCAAACTGTTACCAATACCCCTCTATCAAGAAGTCTTTATCACAATTTCTTTTATTTTTTTATTTATGCCTTCATTGTTTTTTTAATTTTTAGAGTTTCCTCCAGAAGCACTCTTCGCATGTGTCCTCATTTTGTCTATCCTTAGAAACACACACAATAATATGGTGATAGCATCACAGTTTTGTCCTACATCCAACACTGGAATGCACAAAAGGTGCACTAAGGAGTTACAGTGTGGCCAGGGACTCATTGGAGGATATTTATGAATCCCAATGAGCTTTTGATATGTGGGGGAGTAGGTGCCTGCTGGAGAGGGAAACACTTTCCAGAGATTAGACTTCTGAATGGATTCAAAAGATTTGGCAGCATGGACTAAATCAGTCCCGCTTCACCCCAGAGCACTGTCTCTCATGACTACTCATATGGGTACCAATATCGCTCCCCGACAACTGACAGACACATTTCATATGGTGAATGCAACCTATGAACTTTTTGGAGTCAGCTTTACAGGAGGACAAGTAGGGGCTCAGTAAGCCCTGCAGCAAAATTATGAGAGGCATGTAAAGCAGTGATCCAAGGAGAATGCATTGCTAAAAGTAATGGCACCTTAAAATCGACATGTGCACAGTTGACACATCTTGAGGCTGAGCTATGCAATTTCTAAAAAAAAACAATGATGAAACCGCAGTTCACTGTATTATAGAACCCATGTAACTGCTAATTAATGACTATAAAGACGTCGGAATGGGAGATCCATTTTAGAAATAAATATCGTGGCCCAGATTTATTTTAAAGTGGTGCAGCACGGTGCTGTGCCAAAAATAGCAGTGCCGCGCTGCGCCACTTTAGAAACACAGAGGTGCACCATGTTTAGAGGAATACAGTGCACCCCTGTGTTTCCCACTGTGCTGGCGCTGAATTAATCTGCCTAGTACCAACACAGGTATCCATGTACCAAGGTGTCTGCGTTGAGGGGATAGATTGTTTATGTGCAGGAAGGTGTCCCTTCCTGCATGTAAACAAATGTCCATGGCATTTTGCTTCTTCTATGAGTGCTGCAGAATGCAGCACACATAGAAAAAGAAAAACAAGAGGAGGAGTCAAAGCATTCCTTCTCGTTTTGCCATGTTAATGTCATCCCTGGGGTGGTGTTATTTTTTGGCGCTGCCTCAGGCTTACGAGAACTCATAAATCTGAGGCAGCGTCAAAAGCAATGGGTGTTTCGGTGGAACACCCACCACAACACACAATGCATGCCCCTCTGATACAGAAAACTGTGTTGGAGGGGGCCATATTTACAAGGAGGAGTAACGCCACAAAAAAGTGGCATTACACCTCCTTGTAAATATGAAGCAGTGCCTAGCGCCACCAAAGCGTAATGAAAAGTGACGCTCCAGTGGTGCAAGGGGCTTTTAAATATGCCCGAAGTGTCCAGCGTACATGGATAAAAGGACAATCCAGGACACACATTAGCTTCACGTATTAGAGCAAAACAAGCAGCCAACAACGTACTAAGAAAAGTAACATAAAAAAAATAGCTGCTCAGTTTATGATTCTGATGAAGTTTGTGATACCTTTTCAGGTTTTTATTCCAAAGTATACAGGTCCTGAACTTCTGAATAAGGAAGTGACATTCACAAATACTTAGATAAAGCTACTCTAGAGTGGCTGGAATTGGGGAAGCTGGCCCTTTTTGTACCAATTAATCACCACTGAGGAAATTCAGTCTGTTATTAAATAATTAAAAAATGCTAGTAAGTTGGGTGGGGGCATGATGGTTTACCCACAGATTTCTACAAGACCTACACTGAGCTTTCAGGAACAGGCAGACTTGAATCAGAAAACCCAATTTTTCAACACAATTTTGGCATTTTACTGGGACATACCCCATTTTTAAGATTTTTTTGATTTTAGCCACCTTCCAGTTAGTGACAGAAATGGGTGTGAAACCAATGCTGGAGCCCAGAAAGCTAAACATTTCTGAAACGTACGCACAATTCTTAAAACAGCAAGGGGTAATTTGTGTAGATCCTACAAGGGTTACCTACAGAAAATACCAGGTGAAATAAAAAAATATTCAAATTGCGGTGACAAAAACAGCCATTTTTCTCCACGTTTTACTCTGTAACTTTTTCCTGCAATGTCAGATTTTTTAAAGCAATATACCGTTACGTCTGCTGGACTTTTCTAGTTGCGGGGATATATAGGGCTTGTAGGTTCATCAAGAACCATAGGTACCCAGAGCAAATAAATGAGCTGCACCTTGAAGTGGGTTTTCATTCTAAACCAGGTATGCAGCAATTCATTTGCTGAAATATAAAGAATGAAAAATAGGTTTTAAGAAAACCTTTGTATTTCCAAAATTGCCACAAAATAAGGTGTTGAGAAGCAGTGGTTATTTGCACATTTCTGAATTCCGGGGTGCACATACTAGCATGTGAATTACAGGGCATTTCTCAAATAGATATTTTTTTACACACTGTATTACATTTCGAAGGAGAAAAAGTAGAAAAAGATAAGGGACAATAACACTTGTTTTGCTAGTCTGTGTTCCCTCAAGTCTCCCAATAAAAATGGTGCCTTACTTGCGTGGGTAGGCCTAATGTTCGTGACAGGAAACACAACATTGGCACATCACATTTTTACATTGAAATCTGACATGTTTTTTGCAAAGTGCCTAGCTGTAGATTTTGGACTCAAGCTTAACCGGCACCTAGGGAAACCTACCAAACCTGCACATTTTCGATAACTAGACACCTAGGGGAATCCAAGATGGGGTGACTTGTCGGGATCTGACCAGGTTCTGTTACCCAGAATCCTTTGAAAACCTCAAAATTTGGCCAAAGAAACACTTTCCGCTAATTTCGGTGACAGAAAGTTCTGGGATCTGAGAGGAGCCTCAAATTTCCTTCTACCCAGCATTCCCCCAAGTCGCCCGATAAAAATGGTACCTCACTTGTGTGGGTAGGCCTAGTGCCCGTGACACAAAATACCCCGAAACACAACGTGGACACATCATATTTTCCCAAAGAAAACAGCTGTTTTTTGCAAAGTGCCTAGTTGTGATTTTTGGCCTGTACCTCAGCCGGCACCTAAGGAAACCTACCAAACCTGTGCATTTTTTAAAACTAGACACCTAGTGGAATCCTAGATGGGGTGACTTGTGGGGCTCTCCCCAGTTTCTGTTACCTAGAATCCTTTGCAAACCTCAAAATTTGGCCAAAAAAACACTTTTTCCTCTCATTTCGGTGACAAAAAGTTCTGGAATCTGAGAGGAGCCACAAATTTACTTCGACACAGCGCCCCCCCAAGACTCCCGATATAAATGGTACCTCACTTGTGTGGGTAGGCTCAGCGCCTGTGACAGGAGATGCCCCATAACACAACGTGGACACATCACATTTTCCCAAAGTAACAGAGCTGTTTTTTGCAAAGTGCCTAGCTGTGAATTTTGGCCTCTAGCTCAGCCGGCACCTAGGGAAGCCTACCAAACCTGCCATTTTTTAAAACTAGATACCTACGGGAACCCAAGATGGGGCGACTTGTAGGCTCTCTCCAGGTTCTGTTACCCAGAATCCTATGCAAACCTCAAAATTTGGCCAAAAAAACACTTTTTCCTCTCATTTCAGTGACAGGAAGTTCTGGAATCTGAGAGGAACCACAAATGTCCTTCTAGGCACAATTCCCCTATGTCTCCTGATCAAAATGGTACCTCACTTGTGTGGGTAGGCCTACCGCCCGCAACAGGAAATGCCCCAAAACACAATGTGGACACATCACATTTTCACAAAGAAAACAGAGCTGTTTTTTGCAAAGTGCCTTGCTGTGGATTTTGGCCTCTAGCTCAGCAGGCACCTAGGGAAACCTACCAAACCTGTGCATTTTTTAAAACTAGACACCTAGGGGAATCCAAGATGGGGTGGCTTGTGGGGCTCTCTCCAGGTTCTGTTACCCAGAATCCTTTGCAAACCTCAAAATTTGGCCAAAAAAACACTTTTTCCTCTCAGTTAGGTGACAGAAAGTTCTGGAATCTGAGAGAAGCCACAAATTTCCTTCCACACAGCATTCCCCCAAGTCTCCTGATGAATAAGTTACTTACCTTCGGTAACGCTTTTTCTGGTGGATACAATAACTACCTGTGGATTCCTCACCTAAAGAATTCTCCCCTCGCGCCAGCCTCGACGGAAATTTCTTCTAGCTCTGCACGTCGACGATGAAGACACAATCGCCCGACTCCACGTGATGCCGTATGACATCATCCAGGCAATAAGAAGCCATCGTCGACGTGCAGACGTCAGTTATCACCATTTTTTACGTGCCATAGAGGCGAACAGGTGAAAATTGACCTTGAAGAGAACATAATCACATCAAATGAAATGAAAATACAACATTTATTACAATAAAAATATAATAAATTAATGGCAATAACTGCTCCATATGGAAACAAATATGTCAGTCAAGTTCAAACATGTTTCCTTGAACTATCCAAATCAGAGAAAGAAATGCATATATACATGCCACAACTATATACATGATCCAAGTATATACATATATACAAAACAACGGTGCTCACCCATGGATTTCATGGAACGACCAGTCAGGCAACGGGGAGGCGGGTGGGACCGTGAGGAATCCACAGGTAGTTATTGTATCCACCAGAAAAAGCGTTACCGAAGGTAAGTAACTTATTCTTCTGATGGATACACCTACCTGTGGATTCCTCACCTAAAGAATAGAGTCCCAAAGCAGTACTTCCTCCGGAGGTGGGTGCCTGAATGGTCAAACCAAGAAATCCTGCAGCACCGAGTGAGCAAAAAGGCCATCCCTCCTAACCTCAGAATCCCAAAAATAATGTTTGACAAAAGTATGGAGGGATGCCCAAGTTGTCGCCATGCAGATGTCAACCACAGGAACACCCCTAGCTAAAGCCGAAGAGGCAGCTTTAGCTCTGGCGGAATGAGCACGAAGCTCCACAGGTGGTTCTTTCGTCGCCAAGGAATAACAAAGCTTGATACAGAGAATGACCCACCTGGATAGCGTTCTCTTGTGGACTGCTCTACCTTTCCTCTTCCCCACGTATCCAACGAAGAGCTGATCATCTTGCCTGAACTCCTTTGTCCTGTCAACATAGAAGCTCAAAGCTCTTCGTGGATCCAGTCGGTGGAGCCTTTCTTCCTCCTTGGATGCATGAGGCGGAGGGTAAAAGGAAGAGAGAGTAATAGACTGCCCCAAGTGAAAGGGTGTAACAACCTTCGGGAGGAAAGCCGCCTTGGTCCTTAACACCACTTTGGCCCTGATTCAGACCTTGGCGGACGGCGGAGGCCGTCCGCCAAGGTTCCGCCGCCGAATGACCGCACCGCGGTCAAAAGACCGCGGCGGCCATTCAGACATTTCCGCTGGGCCGGCGGGCGCTCTCCAAAAGAGCGCCCGCCGGCCCAGCAGAAATGCCCCTGCAACGAGGACGCCGGCTCAGAATTGAGCCGGCGTAGTTGCAGGGGTGCGACGGGTGCAGTTGCACCCGTCGCGTATTTCAGTGTCTGCAAAGCAGACACTGAAATACTTTGCGGGGCCCTCTTACGGGGGCCCCTGCAGTGCCCATGCCATTGGCATGGGCACTGCAGGGGCCCCCAGGGGCCCCGCGGCACCCCCTACCGCCATCCTGTTCATGGCGGGTTTCCCGCCATGAACAGGATGGCGGTAGGGGGTGTCTGAATCCCCATGGCGGCGGAGCGCGCTCCGCCGCCATGGAGGATTCATTGGGGCAGCGGTAAACCGGCGGGAGACCGCCGGTTTACCCTTTCTGACCGCGGCTGAACCGCCGCGGTCAGAATGCCCTCGGGAGCACCGCCAGCCTGTTGGCGGTGCTCCCGTGGTCGGTGACCCTGGCGGTCACCGGCCGCCAGGGTCAGAATGACCCCCTTTGTCTCTAAAGAAGGAAAGGTATGGAGACTCTACGCTAAGAGCCTGAAGCTCACTGACCCTTCTGTCCGATGTTATGGCTACCAGGAATACAGTCTTGAGAACCAGCAAACGCAAAGCACAAGAATGCATTGGTTCAAATGGCGATCCCATCAGAAATGCTAGTACTAAATTAAGGTCCCACTGAGGCATAACAAATGGTGAGGGTGGAAACTTATTAGTGAGCCCCTTAACAAACCTCAAAACTATAGGAGACTTAAACTAGGAAGGCTGATCAGGGAGGCAAAGAAAAGCCGACAGTGTAGATAAATAACCCTTAACTGTGGCAACTGCACAACCCTTCTGTGCCAGGAAAAGAGCAAATGACAATATGTCAGACAAGCAAGCCTTTAAGGGATCAATTCTGTTCTCTCCACACCAACATACAAATTTAGTCCAACGACTTGCATAGATCGATTTGGTGGAGTGTCGCCTGGCCGATAAAATAACATCCACCACCTCCGGTGGGAGAGAAAAAGCACTCAGATTGCCCTGTTCAGTCCCCAGGCATGAATGTGCAGACTCTGGAGGTGGGGTGTAGAATCTGCCCCTGCGACTGCGAGAGGAGGTCCACCCTGTAAGGGAGACTGAGCAGAGGGCACAGAGAGAGTTGGAGAAGGTCTGTGTACCATACCCTTCTTGGCCAATCCGGAGCTATCAAGATGACCTGGGCCCGGTCTTGGCGGATCTTCCTCAGAACTCGAGGAATCAGGGGTATGGGAGGAAACGCGTAAAGCAATTGACCCTTCCAGGACATCTGAAACGCGTCTCCCAAAGCTCCTTGCACCGGATACTGGAGGCTGCAAAATAACGGGCACTGCGCGTTCTCCTGAGTAGCAAACAGATCTATCTGTGGATACCCCCACATCTGGAAGATGTGAAGAACCAGATCTGGATGAAGACGCCACTCGTGGTCGACCGAGCTGCGTCGACTGAGAATGTCCGCACGCACGTTCAGAGCTCCAGCCAAATGATGTGCTACCAAGCAAATCTTGTGGTCCTGAAGCCAGGACCAGAGTCGAAGAGCTTCTCTGCAGAGAAGATACGACCCCACTCCTCCCTGCTTGTTTATATACCACATCGTGGTAGTGTTGTCCGTCAAAATCTGGACTGACTGACCGCAAATGGAAGGGAGGAAGGCCTTGAGAGCCAGACGTACCGCCCGCAATTCCAGCAGATTAATGTGAAATCTCTGTTCCACTGGAGACCAAAGGCCTTTGACCTCCAGGTCCCCCAGATGAGCTCCCCACCCTAGAGTGGAAGCATCCGTTACCACTGTGGCCACCGGTGGAGGCAGCGAGAACGGCCTTCCTTGCGACAGGTTGCCGACCGCTGCCCAACACTGAAGATCCACTGCAGTGTCTCTGGTGATCGTAATCGAATCTTCGAGATCCCCTTTGTGCTGAAACCACTGCCTGCGGATGCACCACTGAAGAGCCCTCATGTGCCAGCGTGCATGAGTGACCAGCAGTATGCAAGAAGCAAACAGACCGAGCAGACGAAGGACCTTGAGTACTGGAACTACCGCTCCATTTCAAAACATCGGAATCAACGCTTGAATATTCTGAACCCGCTGGGGCGGAGGAAAGGGCTGATTCAATGTCGTGTCCAGTACTGCCCCTATGAACAGGAGGCGTTGAGAGGGCTCCAGGTGAGATTTGGGCACATTGATTGAAAAACCCAAGTCGTACAACAACTGAGCCGTCGACTGGAGGTGACACCGCACGGGCTCTGGAGTCTTGGCTTTGATCAATCAATCGTCCAGATAGGGAAACACCGCTATCCCTCTTCTTCTGAGCTCTGCAGCTACCACCGCCATCACCTTTGTGAAAACTGGAGGTGCTGAAGTAAGAACAAATGGGAGGACCGCAAACTGATAATGGTGCGATCCCACCACAAACCGGAGATACTTCCTGTGGGATTTGAGGATCGGAATATGGAAATACGCATCCTGCAAATCGACAGACACCATCCAATCTCCTTTGTTCAATGCCAAAAGAACCTGTGAAAGGGTCAGCATTTTGAACTTTTCCTGCTTGAGGAACCAATTCAAAATCCTCAAGTCCAGAATTGGTCGTAATCGACCATCCTTTTTGGGGATCAGGAAGTACCTTGAATAACAGCCAGGCCCCTCTCCTGCTCGGGAACCAACTCTACTGCACCTTTGGCAATAGGGATAACACCTCCTGTTGCAGTAACAGAAGATGGTCTTCCGGACAGAAGGATGGGCGGGGAGGGAAGGGAGGAGGGAATTCCCAAAAGGGAAGAGCCTACCCCTTCCTTACAATGTCGATGACCCAAGAGTCTGATGTTATAAACTCCCGCACTGGAAGAAATTGGGCAAGTCTACCCCCTACCGGAGACATGTGAACAGGGAGTAGTGGAGGACTAAGGCTGCTTCCCTTCCTGCACCCCTCCCGAGGAAGAGGAAGAGGCAGAGTGCTGCTGGGTGGCCCCTCTTGTACGTACTCTGCCCCTGCCCCTGAAGGATCTGTAAGGCAGGGAGCTTGCAGATTGTTGTGGTGCCTGGAACCTGCCACGAAAGGAGGAGCCAAGTTCAAAGCCCCTAAACTTCCTATATGACCTAAAGGAGGAGGAAGTAGCCGCCTGAAGTCCTAACGACCTCGCTGTGTCCCTGCTCTCTTTGAACCGTTCAAGAGCAGAATCTGCCTTTGTCCCAAAAAGTCTTTCACCATCAAAAGACAGATCCAGGAGAGTCGCCTGCACATCCGTTGAAAAGCCTGATGAGCGCAGCCAAGCCTGACGTCTTGATACGAAGGATGTGCCCATAGCCCTTGCCACAGAGTCAGAATTGTCTGGGTCACCTGGGTCGCCGCCACCTGAGCGCCCGTCAGCAATTGCAACACTTCCTGCAACAAGTTCGGATGGCCTTTTGCTTCCTCCATTAGGGCATGAATATAACGTCACAAAATGTAGGTTGCATTGGTTGACTTCAATGCCATACTACATGAAGAAAAGGCCTTCTTTGCAGCATGGTCAATTTTCTTTGACTCCCTGTCAGCAGGGGTCCCAGGGAACGAGCCAGGAGAGGACCGGGAAGAACAGGAAGCCTGAACAACTAAGCTCTCCGGTGTTGGGTGCTTGGATAGGAAGACAGGGTCACCTGGAGCCGCCCGATAGCGTCGTGCTACCGCCCTGTTGACAGCTGAAGAAGACACAGGTTTCTTCTATACGTCTTTGATGAGGTCCAGGAGAGCCTCATTAAAAGGCAAGAGAGGCTCCGCCGCCACAGAAGCTGGATGTATCACTTCTGTCAACAGGTTCCTTTTTACCTCAGCAGCCGGAAGAGGAAGATCTAAAAAGTCTGCAGCCTTCCTTATCACTGCATGAAAAGATGCAGCCTCCTCAGTATACTCCCCAGGGGATGCCAAATCCCATTCAGGGGAAGTATCGATACCACTCGCAGTGTCCAGCCCCTGGAAATCACCCGAAGGCTCCAAGATTTCGCCTTCTTCCAGGTGTCGCCTGTTATATGCTTCTTCACCCCGAAGACGCAAAGCCAGACGTCTGGACCGGAGTCTAGACTCGAGACCCAGCGTCGATAAGGAACCTTGACTGTGGACTCGATCCGAGGCGAATCCACCGGCGCTGTAGCAGGTGTCACAGGCCTCGTGGGTGATGTCAAGGGCATCGGCACCGTTTTGGCTCCAGAAGACAAAAATGGCATGAAGGGTGTCGGTTTGTACGAAGCCGGAACACCCAAATTAAAGGCCAAAGGGCCCGACGGACCTGCATGTCCTCCACCAGGTGCCATGGTGGAAAAAATGTTGAACATGGCATTCAAAAATGCCGCAGGATCCATTCACGGCGCCGGGAAAGTCGGATATTGTTGTTGCGCCGGCACTGGCATAGAAGCCGATGATGGGCCAGGCAGCTCCTGCTCAGAAGAACCCACCGGCCTCTGAAGAGGCTCTACCTCAAATATCGACCCAGGGGAAGTCGGAGTTGCAGGAGGCGGAGGAGTGACGGTCGGGCTAATCTCCCACATCCGACGGCGCCGAGCTGACGGAGATGCTGATCTGGACCTGGACCGTCCTCTACTCGATCGGCGCCGGGAGTCGTGACGGCGCCGACAGTCTCCATGGCAATGATGAGTCCTCGAAGATTTCGAAGAGGACTCTCTCCGATGACGCCTTTACTTCTTTTTCTTGGAACGGGCCAGGAACAATTTTGCCTCCCTTTCCTTAAGCGCCTTAGGGTTCATGCGTTGGCAGGAACCGCAGGACTCGACCTCATGGTCGGAACTAAGGCACCAGAGACAATTCTCATGGGGGTCAGTAACCGACATGCGACCCCGCACTGGTTACAAGGCTTAAAACCAGATTTTCTTGGCTGCGACATTGTAACCACAGATGCGCAACTGTAGATCCCTGTTAGCCTCGAAGAAAAACCGTTACTCGGAGGCACGGAAAAAAGGGAACTGACGTCTGCACATCGACAATGGCTTCTTATTGCCTGGATGACATCATACGGCGTCGCGTGGAGTCGGACGATTGTGACATCATCGTCGATGTGCAGAGCTAGAAGAAATTTCCATCGAGGCTGGCGCGAGGGGAGAATTCTTTAGGTGAGGAATCCACAGGTAAGTGTATCCATCAGAAAAAAATGGTACCTCACCTGTGTGGTTAGGCCTAGTGCTCGCGAAAGGAAATGCCCCAAAACACTATCTGGACACATCAAAATTATCAAATACAAAACTACCTGTTTTTGTGGGGGGCACCTGCGTTTTTGGTCCTGGGCTAAGCAGCCATTTAGGGAATCCCACCAAACCCAGACATTTCTGAAAACTAGAAACCTAGGGTAGTCCTGGGAGGTGTGACTTGAGTGGATCCCCCAATGTTTTCTTCCCCAGAATCCTCAGCAAACCTCAAATTTAGCTAAAATATCACTTTTTTCCTACATTTCTGTGTGGGATTACCGCACCGGGACACATTTCCTATCACGCAACATTCCCCTCAGTCTCCTGGTAAAAATGATACCTCACTTGTGTAGGTGGGCCAAATACCTGTGACAGGGAAGAGCCAAAAACATGTTGAAATTGAGGGGAAACCAAAGCGGGTCCAAAAGGGCAGTTTGCAAAAAAATATTTTTAGGCTGACAAGTGAAGCAGAATTTCTATTGGTATAGATGATACAATGTTGGGTTGTAGGAATTTTGTGGATTCCTGCAGATTCCAGAAGGTCCCATCACTAAAATGTGGGAAAATGTGTGATTTCCAGCCAAGTTGAGGTTTGCAGGGCATTGTGGGTAAGACAATGGTGCAGGGTGCATGTGAAGCACACCACGCGGGAATCAACCAGTTTAGTTTTCAGATGTGTCTAGGTCTTGTGGATTTTTCTACATGGCAGCGTCCCAAAGTCCAAAAAGTGCAGCCCTCACCATTCCAAGTGGGACGACTTTGAGAGTTAGCCAAGCTCTCATGGCCCAAATGTAAAATCAAAACCCAAAATAATCAAACGTCCTCTTGCTTGCCGTGGGATAAGATGTTTTAGTGTGCGGGGGAGAGCTGAAAGACTGTTACCCCCTTCAGTTGGGGTGGGGGCATAACCAGGCCCATATTGGTTGGGAGCCCCTACCCCACTATTTTTTTTTTAAATTCCATGGCATCTAGTAGACTTTCTGCCATCCAGGGTGTGGATCGGGGGTAATTGCCCCATCTGCCAACTTTGGCCCCATTTATTTGGGGTGGGGGTATGGCCATACCCCCACCCTCTTATTTTGAAAAAATATATTTTTGGGGGGCAGATAGGCCTTCCAAAAATAGGGCAATCTGGCCAACAGTAATGTGCCCCCATGGGGAGTGACCCTTGTCCAAGGGGCTGCCCCCCCAAACAAAACACACACACACCAATCCCTGCTGTCTAGTGGTTTCTGCCCCCCTTGGGGGCAGATTGGCCTAACAAAAATAGACCGATCTGCCCCCAAGGGAGGCAGAAATGGCCTAAATACAATTTTCCCCCCAGGGCAGCGACCCTTGCCTAAGGGGTTGCTCCCCATACATAAAAAAATAAAGTAAATTAAAATATATATATTAATATCCCTGGTGTCTAGAGGTTTGTGCCCCCCCTGGAGGCAGATCGGCCTAATTATATTAGGCCAATGGGCAGAAATAGCCCAAAAATTATTTGCCTCCCGGGGAGCTGCTCCCCTTATATGTCAGTATATTTTTTTTTAAAACTCCCTGGTGTCTAGTGGTTTTCTGTCCCCAGGCAGATCGGCCGAATTATACTAGGCCGATCTGCCCCCAAGGGACCAGAAATGGCCTAAAAATAATATGGCCCCCTTGGGAGCAAACCTTGCCCAAGGGGCCGCTCCCTTTATTGATAATCCCTGAAAAAAAGAATTCCCTGGTGTCTAGTGGGCATTTTTGCTGCCTGAATGCATTGCGATCGGGCAGCAGAAATGCTGTGAGAGACAAGAAAGGAAAGGAAAGGTCTTTCCTTTCCTTTTTTGTCTCCTCTGCCCCACCTCCTGGTCAGAAGAGAAATGCAAAAGCATTTCTCTTCCAGGATCGCGCTGGAAGCATGCTTCCAGTGTGATCCGAGGTGGCCTCTGATGAGCTCAGCGACCGCTTTGCATGCTGATTTCATCAGACGTCACTTGGGGGGCAGGGTGGAAGGGTAAGCGATTCCCCTTCCATCCTCGACTAGAGGGTGTGGGAGGGAGGCCCACGGGGGAGCGCAGGGTGCAGGATGAACTGGTCTCGTCCCAGGCACTCGAGAACCATGTGCCTGGACGAGACAAGCTCGCCCGCGGCACCCAAGGGATTAAGACCCTGAAAAAGATCCTGGACTTGATCCCAGAGACTGTGAAGAAAGTGGCAGTCCAGGCCCTAATTATCTCAAAGCGGCCCTGGCCTGTATGAGAAATTCAGTGAGTGCAGAACGCAGCGGTTCATCTGGTACTAAATCTCCCTAAACGCATCTCTATGGGATCTTCACTAACAAAGTTACACAGGCTTCCTGTGAAGAAGAGGATCTTGTTCAAGGCTTTGGGCTACTACCAAAAAAACCTTGGCAAACAGTGGCCCTCAGTACATACATCCTTTCATCCAAACCTACACTCCTCTGAGGAGTCTTAGATCTTCAGGGCTAGCAGGGTTTGTGTCTTGAAAGTCAGAAGAGTGCATCTCAGTGTTAGTTCTTTTAGTTTTCTGGCTTTGAAGCTTTGGAATTCACTGCCACTGTTTCTCGGACAGGCCCCCTCAGAGCTCCTTTTTAAGAAAAAGATGAAAACATGGCTGTTCAGACAAAACTGATTGGTATTTTCTGCAAGAATGTAGCACATGAGATTCTGGTCGGCATTAAGTTTCATTATTATCATTGTTGTTATTGTTATTGTTATTATTATCATTATTATTGTTATTATCTTCCCACAAGTGTTCAACAAATATGGACAGTAAAACCTGAATAAAACAAGATGGAGCAAATTTCTCATCCTCCACAACCGTACACTAGTCCAATACAGTTGTATGATAGTAAATCAGATAATAAGGTCTCAAACACTGTTATGGGGAGTAATTATTCAGAGGATAGAAGCTGCAGGGTTCTAAATAGTGTAGGACTTGGAAGATCAATGCAGTCCTTTTCAAAGAAAGCTATAACTAGTTAAATGAATACATACATAGGCCCCTATTACGACATTGGTGGTATTTCGGCAAGCCCGCCGCAATGGCGGCCCCCAAAATACCAGGGATGACGGTCTCCTGACTGCCGGATTACGTGGCACACACAGGAGACCACCAAAACACGGCCACATTATAGCCTCCGCCAGGCCGACCAATGGCGAGAGAAAGGCGGTCCCACCACCTGCACTGCCATGATATGAAGACTCCGCCCACCATATTCCGAGCCACATTTCAGCACGGCGGTCAGTGCACAGCAGTGAACCCTTGGGGGTTTGCACCGCCATGCACCATCCAATGGGAACGCGTTGCTGTGAATGGGGGACTGGGGCCCATGACGATCATTGCCAGCGGTGACGGTCAGGTATGAGGCAGCCATCACAGCCAACATCTCCCCTCTCCCAGTCAACCTCCTCGATGTGGGCTGCAGTGTGGCTCTGTCAGGTAGGTGGGTTGACTGCAATGGGGGAGGTAGGTCTGTGCCTGACATGCATGTGTGTGGGCTGTGTGTACATGCATGTGTGTGCCTGTCTGGGTGTATGGAGATGTGGGGGTGCGTGCAGGGGGGACAGGAATGATTATTCCTGTTGCCGGGTGCATTAACATAAGGGTTTTGTGGCGGGTGACCACGTGAAAACCCTAGTGGTAAGCACCCTCATAATAAGGCCACCAGTGTGAGGCATGCCACTGGCCCGGAGTAGGCCCCCACCGGCTGCGGGGGTCCACCCGCACTGGCGGGCCTGGTGGCGATGTGGCTGTTTGTCATCGGCAAAACCGCCTTCCTCCTGATACAGTGGTCTGCACCGCAGGGCCCACGGCGTTGAAGACTGCCAGCTCCACGGCAGCGGTCCTTGGACCGCTGCAGTCGTAATGAGGGCCATAATCTTTAGACAGCTACTATTTACCATAAACAGAGATATCATTAATTTATATGTGGCATGGTCTTAGTTTCCCATTTAGCAAGATTTTTTGCTTAGCTCCTAGTAACATGATGCAAAGGATTATCTGTTACCTTTTCCTCTTTCTCGTTTGATACTATGGCCTGCTGTGTTCAAGGACTACAAATTGAATAATTCATTATACAACTTTTATTGTCTGAAGCCTCACAGGTAACACATCCGCTCCTCTGCAGGTCAGCTGTTATCCATGCATGCCAACATTCCATATGGAACATCTGCTTACATGACAACAGCAGAACATTGGGATGAAGCTTAAAACGTAACATGGCCCCTGGGTCAGGAGGGCCCTGCACTCCCAGTACCTCTTTAATTGCTCTAACGATATGATCCCAGAATGATCTAGGGCCTGATTTGGATCTTGGCGGAGAGGAATACTCCATCACAAAAATTACAGATATCTGGTCCCCCGTATTTCGATCCCATTATATCCTATGGGGATCGTAAGCAGAGCATGTTGTTAAGGGGAAGGTCTGTGCCTTCATCCATACACTAGATTAGTATGAGGCTAAGACCAATATTCCAAAAAATAGGACACCACATACATGCAGGGTAGAGGACACGATTGTAGACTATGCTCAAAATAGCACAATTTGTGTCTAAGAAAGGGCAATAACAAAGCATTATTTGAGGCTAGAAAAGGGCCGTACAAAGGTACAAGAAATTGCCAAATATTGCCTTAGTTAAATTGGTTGATCAGTGGGCAGTATAACATTCATCTGGTGGGTCGAGCCAACCTGACACAGGACTAAAAAAGAGCTCTAGATGCCTTATCACATTGAGAAGAAAACAAGCCAAAGTGACATGATTTCAATCATGGTGTAAAAGTAAACCGTTTAAGTCAGTTTTAGAGAATTATACCCTTATTTTGTGGGCCAAAAGAGTGCATTTGGCCATTTCAATTCCACACCAAAAGGGGATTGACTATTCTTCTGAACTTCAAAAAGGTCAGAGGTTTTGTTTGGTTATTTCACCAGAGAAGGCACCTTGGGATCCATTTTATTTACCTCTTCAACTGCAAACCAGTTTGCCTGCCTTATTTATGGAACTAGATTTTTAAGCATGATGGGGCAAGACTAGATCCCAAAGAAGTCTTGAAAATGATAATATTCTCTTGGAAACCTCCTGGGACCTTTGTTACACATTGCTACCCATTAGGCATTTTTAACAATTAGAACATTGGAATGTTGGAAATTTCATTGGAGGCAATGGAGTAGGTCAGGGCTTATAAAGGCTGGTATAAGCCCTCTGCTCGAACATTCCAATGTTTGCCTTTATGTTCCTCCCTTTTTAATGTAGAACATTCTACCGTTTGTGTTTGAGGTATTCTAATATCGGTTATAGTAATTCAGGGCCTTTAACAACCTATATAGCCCTTGGCAGCGGGCTCCAAGCTATATTAGAATATTGGAATGTTAAGAGATCCATTGAAGACAATGAAGTGGCTTAGGGATAATAATGGCTGGTATAAGCCTTCTGCTCCAGCATTCCAATGTCTATTCCAATGTCAGTCTCTCTGAATCTCCATTTTTAATTTTGAGCATTTTACGCTTGGTAGGTGTATAGGAGGCTGGCTCTCTATATAGTGTACGAAAATACTGTGCACTGTGCAGAGAGTCCACACAACCCCACTTTGGTTTCCAGAGATAAAAAGCAGACCACCTAATGTTCTATTTTTGTGGTACTGTGGGCTAGCAGTTAGGCTAATCCAGGAGATGTGCTAAGCATTTGTTGTACTCACAGCATCAGTAAATGGGACACTCACTCTGGAGAATAACACAAGAACAATTTACACAAATACTCCAGGTTTTTATAAAATGTTGAAGACCAAGATCACCAACATATGGCAAGTACTTCTTTTCTTATGATTTTTCAAAGTTTGGAAAATGTTCAGTTTTTGTGCATAATTACTCATCATGGGAATCAAAGGGAAAATCTTTGAAACGCATATAAAATCAGACAATGCTCTCACACGTGACACCTTCTGTTTTTAAGTCAAGGTCGTCATGATGTCCTGTGGGCCAGCCGGAGAAGTTCGGGCTTTTCCTGGTTCAACTGGGAGCGGTGGCTGAAGGTACTGGAGCTGGTGCACAAAAGAGAAGAGGACTACTTGAAAATACACTGTTAAGCTGGACTTAAGGGTAAGTCCTCTAGGTCCCCTTGGAGGTTGGAGTTTGCAGGGGGTTGGGGACCCTTGGAGCACAGCTGGTTGTTTGGTGCAAGGGCCAGGGAGGTTCAGGTGCAGCACAGATAGGTCAGCCAGGTGCTGTGCATCTTGTAGCAGGCAGCTTGGAGGGTAGATTGTAGGTCAACATGGTCACTCTGGCGGGTGGTTCTGGGATGTCCTGAAGTTCCTTGACTGGTGCTTGCTTCTAGGCTTTTGGAAGTACCGAGTGGATTTTGCTTCTGGGTGTCCAACGTTGGGGGTCCAGTATCATGGGCATGTCACAGCCCCAGAAAGTCCCAGTGCCACCAAACTTGACAGAGTGGTACGGTTTGTCCTTCAGGTCTGTGACATGGATTTTGGTTGGGCTGCTGAGTGCAGTTAATTGGTCAACAGCAGGTCACTGAACTAGACTTCATGGGCTCCTTGTATGCAGGGTACAGGAGAGTAATACCTTCATTCTAAGGGAGGTTCTTGGCAAGTTTTAGATGGCTGAAGGTGCTCTGGGTTTTGTAGAGTCCTTCAGATTCCCAGGCGACACCTCAGCAGAGAGTCCTTGAAGTAGCAGGGCAGGGTTGGTCCTTTTTTTGTCTGCAGCAGGGCTTCAGTTCCCGTGCCTTCGATTTTCTTTGCCCTGGTCTTATTTGTGTCCATCGAATCTGAGGTCTTGGTCAGGTGTTATCACCTAAATACTGTACTCAGGCAGCACTAGGGGGAGTAACTGGTAGTGGCCCAATGGCCAACTACCTTAGGGTGTGTACACCGACTAAGTGACCACATCCTGTGGCAAGAGGACACATCCCTGAACCTGATTGGCTATTTCCTACCATCCGTGATGGAGGAAACTGAAATGGAGTGGTAACCTCGCCTGAGGGGTGGTGCAGGCTGAGGATGGTCACTCCTCCTATCCTTCCTAGGTTTTTTCACCAGTTAACCTCTAAGGTGCCCTCTGGGTACATTTTGTAATAAATCCCACACTGCCATCAGAGTGGATTTATTGTCCTAAGTTGTTTGATACCAAACAACCTGGGTTTCAGAGAGGCCATCATGTGGTTGGGGAACTCATAGTGACCAGTGACCAGTGCCCAGCACATGCATTGACATTGACTTCCCTGAACACTTACTATGTCTAAGAATTGGCAGAGACACAGTAGGGGCATATTTGCTCATGAACACATATGCCCTCATATGCACTATAGTGCATCCTGCCTTAGGGCTGCAAGGCCTGCCAGAGGGGTGAGGTGCCTATATTGCATGCAATGTTCATAGGCCTGGTACTCTTGGTGGGTGCCATGTTGAGTTTGTACTTTGGATACACCTTGTCATGCACTTGCAGTGACAGTCTGCATGAGGCTGGTGTGGGGCCTCTCAGAGTGGCACAATTGGTGCTGCAGCTCTAGGGGGCCCTCTTCAGTACCTATGCCCTAAGTATAAAGGGTACCATTTACTAGGAACTTACAAGGGTGGCTGAAGTGCCAAACATAGTACAATTTTGGAGAAAGAGATCTGGCCCTGGGAACCTGTTTAACAGGGGTCCAGGGCATTTACAGTTTGAAACCATATCAACTTCCAGGCAAAAAGTGGGGGGCTAACCATGTCAAAAGATGCCCTTTCCACAAAGTAGAAATTCTAAAACTCTTATCAGGTTACCACAGGTTATACTGGTTGTTAAAGGCCCTCTCCTGTGTTATGGGCCCTCACCTGTGGTTTGGGTCTGTAAGAAGACACATTCATGTAGTGTAGTTAAAGTGTGATTTATTCAGAAGGGCAGGCATACATCCTCCCTCCGTGCTAGTCTTCTCCAACTGCCTCTTCCACCAGCCATTTCCATTCTCACCCCAGCATTCCAGACACATACTGGAGTTCCACATTCCACAACCATCAAACACCTACACTTCAGCTCCCCCTGTAAAAAAGAATCTCTCTGTAGTGGTCAAAGACTATTAATGACATTGTCATACAAAATAACATAAAACTTAATTTAAAAAACTGTAAGTATGCAATTTTTAGACAACAGTCTGTTTACAACCAGAAATTACTTTTAAGACAATGCACCACCGCAATGAAGTTGATGCAGTGAATTCTTCCCATCCAAAAGTTCTTAAGTTTCCTCGATGATTTATTCCCCCCTCAAACTGCGTGACAGTTGTCTTAGGGGCCAAAGCGGCCACATCTGCTGTAGCCTTATCAGAATCTTTACTTGGAGTTTCCATACTTGGTGATCCAGCTGAGCTTTCCTCGAAATAGGTTTGGATAGAAGAACTATCCTGTCTTATCACATTGGTGAGATCCTCATTTAGACCAGACGTAGGAGCAATGCCTTCTTCATGCCATAACCAATTTTTTGCAATCATTTCCTTCCTACTTGATCCCAAGAAATGAAACACTCACATCTTGCTAATCTCTTAAAATGCCATACCTTACTACTGCTCAATTTGTCCGAGCTAGAGTAATTGTCTTTCGCTTGTAGAGGTTTAGAAAATTTGCTGAATCCCTTTCTAACATTCACTCCTAGCTTGACACAGACCCAATCACCCTTACACAGGGATCCTTCTTTCACATTGTGTCTCATGTCACATTCGTGTTTATAAATTCTTAGTGCTTCCATAATATTAGCTTTCACAACTTCTGGAGACCATTAGCTTTGAAAACCCTGACTCAACCAAGTCCTGTAATTTTTTGTAACTGGTTGTCATCCCCTTAAAACTTTACAAGGGTTGAACCCTGTCAAGGTTGAAGTGATCCTATAGGACCAAATCAATTTGGGTAATTCTTTCTCCTAATCCTTCCCAGCGTTACTGGTTGCCTAAATACTGTCCCATCAAAAATCATTCAACAATACCATTTGCCTTGGGATGATAAACCAATGCATGTTTAGGCTTCTCTCCAATCCTTACCAAACATTCCACCGATTTTACCACTGTGAATTGTGGGCCATTATCACTTAAAAGTAATTTTGGTATTCCCTCTCTCAAGAAAACCTTCCCAAGAATAGAAATAACCATAGTAGAATTGATCTTAGGGGTAACGTAAATCTCCAACCATTTGGAGTACATGTCCAATAATACTGAAATGTATTTGGGCAAACCCCTAAAATCCAGGGTGGGTCCAAGGATATCAATGGCAAGCACTTCCCATGTATTATCCAGACATTACATCAATCCTAACAGAGGCCTTTGAACAGAATACGTTTTATTAGCACTCGCGTATTACATACACAATCCTAAAAATGTCCCCATGTCTAAATATATTGCTGGTCACCAATACAACTTCACTTTCTTCTTAGATTTTACAATTTCTACATGTCCTTGATGTGTAATGCTCAGTGTTCTGCCCGAGATTAATTGGAGGTACCTCTCTGTGCCCTTTTAGGATTAATCTGTTGTCAGACACTGATAGCTCATTTTTTTAGTTCGCAGAATGTCACAATTCTCCGAGACTTCACTCTTGAATTGCCAACCATTAGTGATGAATTTGCTAACTTCACACATTTCTTCATCATTAACATCTCCCAGGTCCCACTCATCTTTGCATATAGCCTTGCAATTAGCCATGAACTCCTCTATTGTACCCACACAGTATTTGTTCTACTTGTTTGAACCAACTTCCTGTAATGATAAAGGAGATCTACTTAAGTAACCCTCAACCCTGTTATTAACTCCAGGTAAGTAGTCCACATCATACACACAGTCCATTTGTTTCAAAGACATTCTGGCTATTTGAGGAGTGGGATTAATGGCACCTTCCATAGTTGGAACCTTAACCAGGGGTTTATGATCAGTGCACAAGATGAAACCAGACTCCTACAAATATTGCCTGAACTTTTCCATAGCCCAGAGGCAAGCAAGCATTTTAAAAACAGAATATTTTTCTTCTGTAGAAGACAGTTAACTTGAAGCAAAAGATACTGTGGCCTCCTCACCTTTACTTGTGAATTGGGATAACAATGTACCCAACTCCTTAACACTAGACTCAAATCAGAAAGCTACATGCCAAAACCTCAAAACCCTGTAAAGGAATTGTATTGCAAATCTCTGTCTTGATGTTAACAACATCTTCCTGCAAATCTTCATTCCAAACAAACTCAAGCCTCTCCTTCAAAATTTGTCTCAACCTTTATGTTTTATCTGCAAAACTCCTGACAAATTTTGAATAAAATTCTGGCAAACCAACAATCTCACTTCTTCCTTACTGGTGGGTGCACAAGCATCTTTAACAGATTTCACAATTTCCTTCTTGGGTGCAATGCAAGTTTGCCAGTTTCACACACATTGGCCCTCATTCTGACCTTGGCGGGCGGCGGAGGCCGCCCGCCAAAGTCCCGCCGTCAGGTTACCGTTCCGCGGTCGAAAGACCGCGGCGGTAATTCTGACATTCCCGCTGGGCTGGCGGGCGGCCGCCTTCAGGCCGCCCGCCAGCCCAGCGGGAAAGAGGCTTCCACGATGAAGCCGGCTCGGAATCGAGCCGGCGGAGTGAAAGCTGTGCGACGGGTGCAGTTGCACCCGTCGCGTATTTCACTGTCTGCGCAGCAGACAGTGAAATACTTGTAGGGGCCCTCTTACGGGGGCCCCTGCAGTGCCCATGCCAGTGGCATGGGCACTGCAGGGGCCCCCAGGGGCCCCGCGACCCCCCCTACCGCCATCCGGTTCCCGGCGGTCGGACCGCCGGGATCTGGATGGCGGTAGGGGGGGTCGGAATCCCCTCGGTGGCGCAGCAAGCTGCGCCGCCTTGGAGGATTCAATGGGGCGGTGGGATACTGGCGGGAGACCGCCAGTGTTGCCGGTCCGACCGCGGCTTTACCGCCGCGGTCGGAATCCCCATTGGAGCACCGCCGGCCTGTCGGCGGTGCTCCCGCGGTCCTCCGCCCTGGCGGTCTTTGACCGCCAGGGTCAGAATGACCGCCATTGTGTCCTAAATAGGTTACAGACTTTACTGCAAATTTACATTTCTTTTATTCAGCAGTGAACGCAAATTCACACTATTTCCTTAAAACCATCCTCAATCTTTTATCATGTTCTTCGATGTCCCTGCCCATAATAGGTATGTTGTCCTGAAAGTAGGTCACTCCCCCAAATTCTGGGAACAGTTTGTGCCTTATACCGCAGGAGCAGATGCCAACCCAAACGGCATACAAACATACCTGTAACACCCAAATGCAGTGTTCAAGGTCTTTACATTTTTACGTGGAGGATGTAAAGTTATCAGGCGATAGGCTGAGGTAATATCAATCTTGGAAAAATATTTCATACCTTTGGTTTTTGCCACTCTTTCTCAAATTTTGTGTAAGGGAAATTTTTCAAACGCAATGTTTTTATTAAGGTCCCTCAGGTCCACACATCTGATCTGATCATTGGCTTTTCTAGCCACTACCAGTGGAGCAAACCACTCAGTACATTCTGCAGGCTCTATAATGCTCTTCATTTCCAATTGATCCAAATTATCACTCACTTCTTCTCTCGCACTTAGCAGTATGTTCTTAACCTTGTGACAGGTTGGTTTAGCATTGTTATTACAATTTCGTTTGAAAATCCTTGTAATTTCCCCACAGATGCCTAAAATGCTTTAGGAAGTTAAATTTTCACCTTACTTGCAATGTCGGATTCCAGTCCATCCAACAATAAAACTTGCTTCCTACCATTTGAATTTAACACAATACCCTTAGGTCCTTCCACCCTAAGATTGATGGTCCTTTCTCTGCTACGTACATTTTACTTACAGCCTTCCTGCCTCTGAACTCAAATTTTAGGGATCTAAACCTACCATTGGAATTATCGCTCCTGTAAACATTACAGGGGGAACCTCTGTAGGGAATAAATAATCTCCAAGAACACTTGAAAACTTTTCATTCTGTACTTTTTCGCAACAATTCTACACGCCCAATTGTCTTCTTGCATACAGGTTTATCCCTGGACTTCTGCTCCAAGTGTAGAACAGAGATATATATACTTAACACTCCTTCATAAGTAGATGTGTTATTTCACCTTCCAAGCTCTGAATCAGACTCTTTTGTATAGCATTTCACAGTTTTTTAAACTAGTTTCATCCTACACACTTTAGCAAAGTGACCTATTACTCAATAGGAACACTTCACCTTGGCTGCTGGACAATTCTTATCTCAAGCTAGGTGTTCCCTACTGCCACACCTGTAGAAAGAAGGTTGTTTATCCTTTCCTCCCTTGTTGTATTGTTTACTACCAACATAAGTGCCTTGTTTTTGATTCACACTACTTTATTACTGGTCCCTCTTCAATGTTACATACTAGACTCATGTACGTCCATGAGGAAATTGGGGCATTGATATGCTCTTTGGCACACCTTTTAGACAATTCTTCTTTCTTCATAATGGCCCTATCGTCCTTTAACGAGGCATCACCACTAACCCATAACCTCTCATTTGTGTTGGAATCATTGGTGTGCATTATGACTTGGTCTCCTAATAATTTGTCATGAAGAACACCAAATTTACAAGAGACCTCTAAATGCCTGATTTAGAGTTGGGTGGTGGGATTACTCCGTCACATCCACTGTATTACAAGTTACATAGGCTATAATGGAATTGTAATAGAGGATGGGATATGAGTAACTCCCTCTGCCAAACTCTAAATCAGGCCCATACACTTCCATTGATTCTGATTTGCCTTATTTGCATTGGAAACAATTGTACTTGCTTATCGCCACACACACAGCTGATTGATAATAAAGATCAAGGTCTTCTAAGGCATGTTTAAAACATCCTCACCATCACCCTCCGTTCCATGTTTTTTCCATTTGATTATAAATCCTCAACCCTGTAGGTCCCAAACTATGCAAGAGGATCTTCTTCTTACGTGAGGAAGAAAGTTCCTCTGTGCTTTTTTCTTCAATGGCTGACAAACCGTTGACAAAATATTCCTACCACTCTGCCATTTCATTTGAAGTTAGCCAGGAAATGGAAGAAATGGCTGGGGAGGTGGAAGACTAAAAATTTGAGCACACATGGTCAATAATAATGCATTATTTCCATTTACAAAACACAATAGCAATACCCTATATACCTAAGTGTACACAAGATGTTCATACACATTACGTTACTTCAAGGCATGCAATACAAATAAAGAAGATGCATGCAATAAACAACTAGGCACATATTAAGGTATGCATATCACTGCATATAAATGAATAATTATGGTGTGCACATCTCTATTTACTGTTTTTATGTGCTTGAAAGTTAAATTAAAAGTAATCGGTCTGCCTCCCTTTGGCATATCTTCCATCCTGTGCAGCCCTCTCATATTTGAAGGACTTGGGGCCAGATGTAGGTACAAAAAAATTAGCGACTCGCATTTTGCGAGCATGTGCGACTCGCAATTTGCGTGTCGCAAACTGGAATGCAGGTATAATTTGCGGGGACAAATTGCGACTCGCACCCAGAGTCGCACCGCAGATAGCGAGTCTGCTGTTTGCGAGGTCGCTTTTTGCGACCGCGCAAAAAACGGACTCGCAATTTGCGAGTGGGTGTCGCAAATTGAGACTGTGCTGAAAATTGAATGCAGGTGTTGCAGAACACTCCAGAAACCACTCCAGAACACTCTGGAAAACACTTCCTGGCACATGATGACATTACAGCCAGGAAGTTTACAAATACACCTGGGAGGAGGGAGGACCACACCCTTTTTAACTGCAGCACAGCTAACAGCAACAGCAACCATGGCTGACACTCCCAGGAAGAGAAAGCTGAAGTTTGCAGAGAAGGAGCTGGAGGTGCTCACAGAGGAGTGCTGTCAGCACCATGATGAGCTTTTTGGGAAGGCAGCCCTCAATGTGCCAGACTCTGCCAAAAAACAAATTTGGCAGGAAATTCAGGAGAAGGTAAACTCCCTGGGGGTCATACCACAGGAGTGTGGATGAACTAAAGAAGAGGTGGTATGACCTCCGCTCCCGGACCATGGAGAGGGTGGCAGAAAGGCTCCGGGAGATGAGAGGCACAGGAGGAGGACCATCTTCCATACCACCACCCACACCCCTGGAGGAAAGGGTGGAGGAGACCCTGGAGCCGGAGCCAGTAACTGGATTTGGAGAACTGGACACCTCTGAGCCCAGAACATCAACCGGTGAGTACTATGTGATATGCCTGTAACCCCATCAATGCCATACCCCCACCCACCATGTACACAGTGGCATGCACAACCAAGATAGCTCCATTTCAGAGTAGCATATACCAGCATGATGCATTATGGGCAATGTAGTCAAGTAGGCAGTTAATAGGCAAATGTTTATTAGGATTTGTGCAACAGATAGTAGACACTGACAGTGCTTTCCCTATGTCCCACAGGTCTCCCACAAGACACCACCACCAGCCACAGCAGCCAGGTGCCAATGGTCAGCCAGCCCCATGAGGAGACAACAGGAGCAGCCACCACTCCCACCTGCACCACCAACACCATCCCCTCTATGGTGACACCCGCTGTAACAGTGGTCTCGGAGCCTGCACCAGAAACAACCAGGAGTGCCACATCACACATCACAGGGCCTCCACCACTGCGCAGGCAACGCGGATGAGGAGAGCAGGGCTGCAGGCAGAGTCAGGGCTTCCATCCACCACACCGACGGAGGCACAACTGCTACGAGGTCAGCGCCTGCAGAATCAACAGTTAGGGCAGATTAGTGGGGTTCTGCAGTGCTTCGAAAGGATCCATGCAAACAGCATGCAGCAGGTTCATGCACAACTGGAGGTAATTGGCAACAACACTGGTGACCTAGCCCTGTCAATGCGTGAACTGGTGGCTGGACTGCTTACGCAGAGTGAGGGTGCACAGCGCAGGGACCGCCAGCTGCTCCAAAGGCTGGACAGGATGGCCTCCCCTATTTGCAGACTGACAGTGAACACAACTGGGCTGTCAAGGAGAACAGTCGGCCTCCAGGTTGAAAGGGGCCACTTTGCGGGTGATGTGGCAAGGGGCCTGGGCCGGATCACCCATGCGATAGACCTCATGGAGGCACGGCAGGTGTCCAGGGGTACAGGGGACACCCCACAAGACAGTGAGGAGGGCTCCACTGTTAGCAGTGCCTCTGCTGGTGACACCAGGGTGCTACGGAGTGGGAGTACGAGGCAGAGCACTGCTGAGCAACCTGGTATCAGCCAGGCTGGCAGAGGCCGCCGTAGGCTGTGAACTAACAACTGTCCCTGATGTTGGGGCACATGATGGCAATGTGTCCCATGCCAGGTGGACTTTTTGAAGTCCCTGAACAGTTTTTCATTGTATATAGTTGGTTTTTTGCACATATTAAATAATTTTTTTGTTCCACTTAACAAATGGAGTGTTTGTTCAATTGGTGAGTATGGTAGAAGTTGGCACGTACCTTCCAAAGTATTGGGTTGCAATGTGTTCCCGTCTCAGTCTGCCTTGATTTGCGATGCTCCTATCCCCATGATGGCGATGTGGTTGCTCTTGCTCTTCATCCTCAGAATCTGGGTCTGCAGGGGTGAGAGGTAGCCCACGTCGGGTGGCAATGTTGTGCAGGATAGCGCATGCGACAACTATTTTGAATGCCGTTATGGGGGTATACTGGAGGGCACCTCCACTTCGGTGAAGGCATCTCAACCGTGCTTTCAGCAATCCAAAGGTCCTTTCAATCAGGTTCCTTGTCCTCTTATGTGCACTGTTGTATCGCCTCTCACATTCATTGCTGAGTGTTAAGTACGGAGTCAATATCCATGGCCGTAGTGCATATGCACTGTCACCTGTTGGGCACAAAAAGTACACTGTAAGAAAGTCCTGGTTTGTGTGCACATTGATCTGTGTGCATGTCTACAAGGTGTATGCAGCTCTACCTAGGAGGAATCCGTCTCCAAACTCCCCACGTTACAGGCGTTGGTGTATCCCACTGTGCCTAAAAATGTAGGAGTCATGAGTACTGCCTGGAAATTTAGCTACAATGTCAGTGATGACATAATGGGCATCAAAAACAACATGAATATTGAGTGAGTGGATACACTTTCTATTGCGGAACAGATATTCCAGGTTTGCAGGGGAGCATATTTGAATATGTGTCCCATCTACACACCCTACGACATGGGGAAAGTTGGCAATCTGGTAAAAGTCCAACTTTGTGCTGTTGATTTCTGCCTCATTCCTGGGTAGGTATATGTATTGGGACATGTGTGTGAGTAAGGCATCTAGGAATGCCCTGAGGAACCTTGATAGTGCACTTTGGGACACCCCACCTGCCACAGCAATGACCCCCTGATACTCCCGGAGGCCAAGAGGTGCAGTGAGCATAGCACTTGCACATGCGTAGGGATGGCGCAGCCGCGCAGAGTCTGGCATTCTAGCTGTGGTTTGAGTAAATCTATTAAATCTAGTATAGCTGCGCTGCTAAGTCTGTATTTATCATAGATTTCCTCCTCAGTTTGCTGGAAGAGTGTCTGCCTTGTTCTGTAAATCTTCTCCTGTCTCTGGCTCCTCCTCCTCCTCTGCTGGGCTGCATGGGCTCTCCTCCTCACTCCTATCAGGTATATCTCCACCATCTTGAGTAACCCAGATGCCTTCTGGGTCTCCTTTTATACTTTGGTAATGGTTACCACCTGCTCTGAGTTAGTGGTAAATTGGACATGCAAACTGGGCTTTTTGCTACTAGTCGCAATTTGCGAGTTGCTATTGCATATGGTTTGCGACTCGCAAATTGCGACTTCCTATTTGCGGGTCGCAAAATGGGGTCGCAAATTTTGCGAGTCGTTAACGGCTCGCATCGCTTTTTGCGAGTCGGAAATGGGATTTTTACATCCCATTTCCGATTTTGCGGAGTCGCAAATAGCGATTCGGGCCATTTGCGACTCGCAAAAGTTTGCTACATCTGGCCCTTGGTGTGCACATCACCATTTCAAGATGCACACTAAACCTGATAATAAATAATAAACAAATAATAAAATTCCTTCAGCTGCTAGATATGACAAGCTTTCTTGGTGTGTGATGAGGGTGTGTGTATCACCAAAATTCCCTTCAACCTCAAAGTGCGTATGCACTCTTGGTGTGCGTATCACTGATGACGTGCGTGTCAGCAAAAGTTTCTCAGCAGACGAAATTCCCTCCAAGCACAAGACATGCACGGACTCCTGGTGTGCGTATCACCAAAGGTTTCCTGGCAACTATAAATATGGCTACTGCACCATCACGCTGCATGACCATGCCACTGACCTCCTAAAGCAGTTACTTGTTATTCAAAATGGCCTCACGCTGACATTGTGGAAGTCTGATCCAAAATGGCTTCACATTGACAGGAATAGGTCAGCATACGTGTTGCATGAGGGCTGCCTATCACACACTCTCCTTAGAACTGTACTGTTTGAAGCACCCAATACAACACACCAGGCAAAACAGGCTAAACTAACACCTGCAGCTCCCAAAGTGGCAACATGGTTCCGGAGTAATGAAAGCACTCCCAGGTAGTCAGCAAATCATGTTTCCACACTGATTCTTCCGCTATTCTGCATGCCCTACTGTACTGGAAGAATCCTGTGGCATAACCACACCAAAGGCGAGTTCCTCGTAGCCACAGTATAAGGAAGACATGTTCACATGGCATTGCTATAGTCTAGTTGATTCAGAAGGGCAAGCATACATCCTCACTCTACACTAGTTTTATCCAACTGCCTTTTCTACCAACCATTTCCTTTCTCACCCCAACATTCCAGACACGTACTGGAGTTCCACATTCCACAACCATGGAACCCCTAAACCACAAGGCCAATAACTAGGGTTCAGTGGCTTTAATTATTGAAATAGTCCTCGGCAGTGGGCTATAAAGTTATAGATAATGCTGCAAGGCTCCATGGAGTCTTTATTACGCTAGCCAGTACAAAACATCCAACAGAGATAGGAAATCAGGAATAACTGAAATAGGATACTCCCAGTCTCAAGCATAGACATTTCACTTAAGAATCACTTATTCCATATGCATGCAAGAGTAAGCCAAGCAACTATCCCTAGTTTTTGTGGCAGACGCAATATACAGATATACAAAAAAGACTGTACATCTCACAGATACATAAACAAATAACCCTTCTTGATTCATTAAGCATGATATCTGTCAAGAGTGTCTTGGAGCAACTGTCGATCTGGGCCTTTAAGAATGCCATCATAACATGGGTATGGTTAAGCTTTAAAACCAGCTGTTCAATATTAGACAGTGTAGCTGCAGTAAAAACTACAAAGTAAATATTTGCAGAATCCAAGGGGATGGTGGTCTATGCAGGACTTATCCATTTTCAATAGATTTTGATGGTGTCAATTGATCCACCCCCTAGAAAAAAGGTTGATAGCACTTGCAATTCTATGTGGTCTCTGGAAGCTGATAATCAAACTTTATTTTTCCACCTGCCGTAAAGTATTAGCAGTGTAATTAGAGATCTGTCTTAAAATAAAATCACACAGAATGGACTAAACCAGGTGTGCCTCAGAGTGCCTTTATTGTTTTCTCTTCACTTACACAATCTGCTGACTGTATTTACACATTGCATACTTTTCCCCAAATTTGAGAAATTGATCTCTTCACATTTTAGGGCTCATTCATAAACTGCATTTCTAATTTTCTAACACTTTTGAGTATGTTTACTACTTTTCGGTATCAAAAACTCCAAGGGTAAGTTGCTACTAAAAACAGCAGCAGTAAGTCCAGAATTACACATGGCCAACTACTTTAACTGCAACACTCTCCCATAAAAAATAATGGAGAAAGAGACTTCAAATAAAACCCCATAGGAATTACAACTACATTAAATTACATTATTTTTAATAGTAAAAAATATAAATAAATATAAATTAATGAAGAAACCTAAAAAAATATGAAAATAGTACATGTTTGTAATTTAATTATAAAATATTGTATTATTCTATATTGAATTTAAAAATAAGGCAAAAATAAGATGCATTTAAAATAATTAAATTAGATTGAAATCATTCTATACATCACTTTTAATAATTAATCCACATTAAAACACTGTTAAGCTTGGTTTGTTAATTGTTTTTTTAAAGTTAAACCTGAAAACATAATGTAATTTAGTATGTTTCAATTAAATACAGTTTTAATTTAATATTATTATGATGGTGCTGTACATTTTAAGAAAATCTATAGAATGAAGTTAAGGTGAAGGTGCAGTTTCACAAGACGCTAGGGCCCTCATTTAGTGTTTGGCGGGTGGCAGAGTCCCCCTGCCAAACTCTTTCGGATGGAAACCCCCAGTCCGGTTTTCCGCCTGCTGGCCGCATTTTGAGTTTCCCACTGGACCAGCCGGCATAAACATCTTTACTGCCCATTGGCCTAGAGGGAAACTCACCACAACATTGACGCTGGCTTGTAATTGAGCCGGCAGCAATGTTGCAGTGTGTCGGGCGTGACAGCACCCGTTGCGCTTTTCACTGCCCGTAATTCGGGCAATGAAAATCGTGATGGGGCTGTCAATGGGGGCCCCTGCATTGCCCATGCCAAGTGCCCCCGGCACCACATCTCCACCAGCCTTTGCCAGCAGAGAGGGGAGCTGTAATCCACAGGGCAGCGCAGTTGGCCTTTCAAAATATGGCGGTGCCAGTGGTCCGACCGTGGCACTTTCGCCACTGTCACAATGTGGAGGTCGGACCACCGTCACACTCGTAATGAGGGCCTAGGTGTCCCTCAGAAGTCAAATACGGAAGCATTGAAATTCTTACATGAAGCTGCAGTTCTATTAGTAGTTACTAGGTGTCTTTCAAAAGTGAAATGCAGTGCACTTCCACCAGTCATCACTAGGAATCGCTCAAAAGTCAAATGCACATTCACTGATATTCTTACACAAAGCTGCAGTCTTTATTAGGTGGCTCTCATAAGTCAAATGCAAAAGCATTTATATTATTTTATTAGGCTGCAGTCCCCCAAATTGTTACTAGGTGTCTTTAAAAAGACAAATCCAACAGCACTAAAATTCTTACTTGAAGTTGTAGTTCCACTAGTTGTTACTAAGGTTCCCTCACAAGTCAAATGCAAAATTATTTTTTTAAGCTGAAGTCCCATTAGTCATCACTAGGTGTTTCGCACAAGTTGAATGCAAAATCATTGCAATTCTTCGATTAGGTTGCAGTACGAAAAATGGGTACTAGCTGTCCCTCACAAGTCAAATACAAAGCCCTGAAATTATTTTATGAGGCTGTCACTTCCGCTACTCATTACTAGGTGTCTTTCAAAAGACAAATCCAAAAGCTTCGAAATTCTCACTTAAAGCTGCACTTCAACTATTTGTTAGAAGGTATCCCTCAGGTCAAAATGAAATGCATTGATATTCTTTGGAAAGCTGCAGTTCCACTAGTTGTTACTAGGTATCCCTCAAGTGAAATGGAAATGCATTCATATTCTTTTGTGAAGGAGAAAAGGTTCCACAAGTCATCACTAACTGTCCTTCACAAGTCAAACACAAAAGCATTGAAATTCTTATAAAAAGCTGCAGTTTCACTAGTTTTTATTAGGTATCTCTCACAAGTAAAATATACAAGAGTTTATTTTTTATATTAAGCTGCAGTTCCACTAGTCCTTATGAGGTATCCTTGAAAAAACAAATCCAAAAGCATTGAAACTCTTATTTGAATCTGCAGTTCCACTGATTGTTAGTAAGTGTCCCTCAAGTCAAATGCAAATGCATTCATATTTTTTCATGAAAGTGATGTTCCTCTAATAGTTACTAGATCCCCTTCAAAAGAAGCAAAATCATTGAATTTCCTACATTAAGTTGAAGTTCCGCTAGTGCTTACTAGTTGTCCCTCACAAGGCAAATGCAAAAGCATGGAAATTCTTATACAAATCTGCAGTTTCAATAGACGATACTAGGTGTCCCACCCAAGTCAAATGCAAAAGCATTGAAATTCTTTCTTGAAGCTGCAGGTACACTAGTTAACACTTTGGGGTAAATTTAAGAAAAGTGGTGCTGCATCCAATGCAACACCACTTTCCTTGCACCCCTTAGCACCGCCTACCTCCACCATGTGTGCACCTTATTTAATATACAGTGCACCATGGGGCAAGGTAGGGGCAATAGCATCAACAATTTTGATGCCATTGATGTACTGTGCAGGATTATCGCCAACATTTTGGAGAGTACATAGGGGCCCATTGTAAACAACGGTATGCTCCCTTTCAAGGCCTTCTCTGTGCAGGTATTAAAAATAGCCGGCAAAATGGCACAGTGGAATCTGAGCCATTTTTGCAGTCCCCTTAATAGGAGAACGGCCCCCTTGCATACATTATGCCTGGTGCATGCATATGGGGTGCAAGGGGTCATTTTGTAAATATCGCCTGCGAATTTTGCCTCATTGGGCCACATTAGCATCATAAAAATGAAGCAACTGTGGCGCAAGGAGGTGCTAGTCCCTCTAAAACCTAGGCCTTTGGGCCTCATTACAGTGTGTCGGTCTACAGACTGCCACACTTGCGCTGGTGGCCTGGACCGCCGCCAGCTCCGCCAGGATCCATGATCCGGACCGCCTGGCAGTGGCGGAGATCGTAAGCATGCAGCGCTGTCCTGCGGATTCCGACTTTGTTCTCCGCAAGCCTTTTCATGTCTGTAACACCGTCATGAAAAGGCTGGCGGAGAAGAGGTGCAGGGGGGGCCCATGCATTTGGCATAGTGCAGGGGCCACCTGCCCAGTACCATCACCATGTACAGTGTCTGCTTTGCAGACAGTGAACATTGCGAGGGTGGTGGTGCACCCAGCTGACAACAGCATTGCCGCCGGTTCGCTTAAGAGCCGGAGACAATGTTGTAGCTTGTTTCCCGCTAGGCCGGGGGGAAACGCATAATAACTCCTTCGGGGAGGTTGCCATGAAGGCAGCGGCCACTCTTTCGGGAGTTTGGCGGACAGGCTTTCTCATCCGCCAAATTCAAAATGAGCCCCTTTGTGTTTTGTGTGTTGAAACCATTCCTAGCAAATTTCAATGGTTTGTGCATTTGAGACAGAACCATAATCAGTTTTTAACTGTGGTTTATTATAGTCTTATAGGCAGCTGCTGAGTGGTATACCACGGTTGTCAAAGGCCCTGAATCTGGGTTATAACAAGGGAGAGTGCCTTTAACAACCAGTAGAGCTTGAGAAACAGAAATACACACATTAAAATGTTGGAGCTCCGGGCTTATACCACCCATCAAAAGCTGCTTCGTTGTCTTCAATTGAGCTCTCAACATTCTAATGTTCTAAATCAGGGAATTTTAAGTTTTTCAAGTGTATTTAATTTCCAGCCCCAGCTGCTCATGGCTTTTGGGCATGTGCTGTGGGAGTTGGATGGCCATTACCCCCAGCATAGCCTGCTGCTGTGCACAGACATAGTTTGCTAAATATAAAATGGCATGGCATTTATTTTTGTGCAGTGGTGGCTCACCAAAAACCAATTGATAGAGGTTAGACTTCTTGTAAATATTCTCTCATCACCTTTTGTGCATTGGATGTTAATGGTGTAATAACCATGATCCTTTATCAGCAGGGGCTACTCCAATAAGGCGTCGACCCACTGCTTTGTGCAGGCTTTAAAAAGGAAAAATAAAATTAATAATGCAATCTTATTATCATTTTATTATTCTTCAGGAGCCAGATTAGGGCAGGGTGGGGCTGGGCTACCTAACAGGGAGGAGGGTAATTGCACACTTAGCATTTCTCCACATGGCTGTATTATACAACTGAGAGGAGAACGCACACAAGCTCCCATTTCCTGTCTGAGTGCCAAACCATTTATTTTATTTTTTTGTATACCACCCACCCCACACCCCTGTTGAGCAGCAGCCTCTACTGTCCTTTATGGGCCCTTTCTTTTTACCCATAACACTGGGATAAATTCCTTTCATTGAGTCGTAATGGTTGCAACTTTTTTTTTAAAGTTATTACCAATCGATTGAGAATTGAGGTCCGCAGATCTGCCCACAAGGGACGAGAGGAGAATAAGCTCCAGTTAGATTTGAGTATATGTCAATTTATTTTGTCTGTGAAACTGGGTGGTGAAATTATACCAAATAATGGTCTAGATTTCTCTGTAATTTAATGACTTTGGGGGTCATTCTGACCCTGGCGGTAAAAACGCCAGGGCCAACGACCGCAGGAGCACCAACAGGCTGGCGGTGCTCCCTTGGGCATTCTGACCGCTGCGGTACAGCCGCGGTCAGAAATGGAAAACCGGCGGGGGATTCCGACCCCCATACCGCCATCCTGTTCCTGGCAGTTTTGGCCGCCAGGAACAGGATGGCGGTATGGGGTGTCGTGGGGCACCCGTCGCACCCCTTCCACTCCGCCGGCTCCTTTCGGAGCCGGCATCCTCATGGAAGGGTGTTTCCCGCTGGGCTGGCGGGCGGCCTTATGGCGGTCGCCCGCCAGCCCAGCGGGAAACCCAGAATACCCGCGGCGGTCTTTTGACCGCGCAGCGGTATTCTGGCGGTCCCAGCCAGGCCGGTGGCTTCCGTCGCCGGCCGGGGTCAGAATGACCCCCGTTATGAGCAATCAATAATCTGTTCTGTATGCTATTTTCTTGAAGATTCCTGGATGAATTTATACCAAACTAAGCAAAAATAACTCCTTGAGTAAAGTTAAACTTTCATGCAAAGGTTGGTGTATTTCTTTTCAGTGTTATTTTTTTTCTGTTGCAGATATATACGTATGAAGATGCACAGAGAGGCATATGCTGTTATATATAAAACGCAGGTTAAAATAAAGGATTAGGTAGTTTCCATTATAAGATCTAACACCTAAACCTACGTTTAAAAAAACGTAACCCAAAAAATCACTGAAAACTAACATTCAAAGGTGACATGCAGATATGGTAACAACTGTAGAAAATCGGTCTTTTCTGCATGAACACCCTGTTTGTTTTGCCTTTCTACTGAAATCTATTTTTTTCTGGCTGTAAAAGTTTGTGCATGTTAACCCTGCTAACCAAATTGCCTGTGCCCCCGTTTAAACATGTTCAAATATGTATACTTCTAATTGCTATATTTAACTTACCTATAAGTTCCTTGTATATGGTACAAGGTGTACCTAGGGTCTGTAAGCTACATTTCACTAGTGAACTGCAGAGACCTACTGTGCCATCCAGTACACTGACAGTGCAAACATGACTTTTGGCCTACCACTGTCGCCTGATTGTAACAGTTTAGCATTTCAAACTGCCAAAATAAATCCTTTTGACAGGTCAAAACCAAGTAGAAATTTAATGTGAAACATTTCCTTACAATGACTAGCTCCCAAAAGCTACTTTCACTGTTGCATGGATGGTTGAAAAGACTGTTTTAATAATGATCAAAAATTCAATTTAATTGTAAAATCTGATTTTTCATAAGTATTAAGGAAAAGGGACTTTTAGAAAGTTATTTTTTTCTACCGAAAGCCTGGGAGGCTAATTTGCATTAGCCCCCAACTACAAGCCTTTGAGTGGTCAATCTGTGCAGCCCTCTGAGTGGTTAATCTGTGATAGGGTGTGAAAACTGATTTCAGAGCAAATAACAAAGCCTGGATGTGAGGAAGTAGTGTTGATCCTTTGACAGGATGGCCAGTGAGGTTGGGCCCAGGAACTTGATTAAGTTCAAAGAAGCCTCCATTGTCACAGGCAAATGTTAGATGACACCGGGGCAGGGCCAGTCTTTTGTCCCTGCAGCCAGGCAGGCTTTATTCACAGTAGGAGGGGAGCTGCCCTCAAAACAGGTATAGAGTGATCATAGAGCAGGGGACGCTCATTTCCCTGGCCACGTCATTTGGTGTGAAGACAGGCTTTGCACAAAGGCAAGAAGGTTTCTCCATTTTGGATTTTGATAGAAAGGGGCACTGTGAATTTATTGGCAAAAGGGCAAAACTGGAACATTGCAAAAGAGGAGACTTTTACCCATTTGGTTAGAGAGAGGCCAAGAGTCTGGTTTAAATGTGGCATTCCAAAAACCCTCCTCAGAGCACTTCCTGGACCTGAGAAAGGACAGACGAAGACTGAACCTGCTCTCTGTTACCTGTGAAGAGCCCTGGAGGACTGGATCTGCTCTATCTTGTACCCTGGACAATTAGTGACTCCAAGGGTCATAAGACTGACCTCCTTTTAAGTCTACAGAACACAAATTCCAAGAGCCTTCTTTCTGCAACTGCTGAGCTGGCCAATGCCAACTGCACCTGCCCTAAGTACTACTGCTGGAGAGAGTCCTGACTCCCATATGATGTTCCTGAGGTTCTGAGGCTCCTTAGCTATGTCTGGTTAGACATTTCCTACCACCCATGAAAGCCTGGAACTTACAAACTGTTTGGCTTGAATGACCTCCAGAAGACAGTGGCAAACCTGCAAAACCAATCTTATCAATGTGCTTTGCCGCTAGGTGGGGCTGAAGATTCAGGTTCTCTGTACTGAGAGCTTTCCCACAGCAGAAATCTGATTAAGGGTGACTTTGTAGAAATGGTATCTGGCCTACGTGAAGCCTTCTTCAGCTACACCCTATAGCCTTACCACACTGGAAGAATATCAAAGTTCCACAAAAGTGATTAAGATCCTGATTGCGAGTACGATGGCCCTGGGACTACCGTACCCACTGTGGTGGTCCAATCGCCACATCCTCAGTGGTCTGACTGCCAGATTACGAGGATGGCGGTCGGACTGCCACAAAACCACCGCAACCGCCAGGACCTTGGAACCCGTGGTGGCAGGGACAGCCGTGGTTAATCGTGGTGGTGCCGATGCTGGCACCGTCATAATGATCATGATCTGCCTTTCCGAAAAGCTTTTCTTGGCCGGAATCCTGCCATGAAAAGCTTGGCAAAAAGGCAGGGAATGGGCCCCAAAAAAGGCCTGAGGACGATTTTGCCCATTGGGCAGTGTGGCTGGGGACACATGTTCTGCACAACATTGTGCATGGCAACAGTGCACCTGAGGTGTATATGGTGCTGCACTACGGTGGCATGTGCTTCAGGCTCACTTTATGAGCCAAAGCATGCTGCTGCAGTGACATTAGTGCAGACACTACAGCTAGCCCAGCAATAGTGTAGTAATATGGCGGTGGGGAGGCCCCCGACTTGGTGGCGTCCTCCTGACCGCCGTATTGGCAGTCCAGTGGTTGGACCACCAAAGTCATAATCAGGGCCTAAGTGAGAGCACAGAAATCTTGAGCAGGCAAAGGAACCAAAAGTGTTCGGCTATAGAAGGGCTATCTCTGGGTGTGGAATTCAAATTTCCTCCATTCAAAGCTTTTCATATAAAAAACAATGGCTTCTCCTGGACTGTGTCCAATGGCCATTCAGCCTAGTGGAATCCTCTCTGGCCACAGGCTGCTGCCTTGCCCCGCTGAAGATTTTTGACTTCCATTTTAGAGACCAAGGTCCTGTTTTAGATTTTGGCATGACTCCTATTGTCCCTCCAAGGTAGCGTTTACAAGTACTCCTTCAAGCAGACAGAGTCCAGCATTCCCTATTTAGTTGCGGGCTGGCTGATCCTCCGTCTGCATTGACAGAGGGGCTCATTATGAGCTTGGCGGTCCCACCACAGCACCACAGGACCACAAAACTCATGGGAAGGACACCACCACCATGTCGGTGACATTGTAATACATATTCCTGCCAGGCTGACCAGCGGGAACAGTGCTAGGATATTGGCCTTGGCTCCTCTAAGGGAGTCAAGGCCAATATCCTAGCACTCCAGGACCATTGGAATGCGCACTGTCTGCAGTGCAGACACTGCGTATTCTGATGATGCTGGGCAGGGGAGCCTCTGGCACTGGCTTTCTACAAGCCTTTTCAAAAGGCTGGAGGAAAGGGGGGTTGTAATTAGCCAGGTGGCACTGAGTTCAGTGTCACTATGACTGGTTACAAGCCTGACCGCCGTCCCCTCGTAGGGATCTATGATCCTGGTGGGGATGGCGGTCTTTAGGAGGATCGGCCCGATAAAGTTGTAATTGGGAGGTGACAGAACCTGGAGTGCGGTGGTCCAACCGTCAACGCGAGTATGGTGGTCCTCGGACTGCCACATTTATAATGAGGCACAGAGTGTTTTTCACCTCCCATGACGTGGCGGAGTCCTCTGCTGGCTAACATTACCCTGTTGCTGTCAAGTTTGTGGTATTGTAACATGCCTATTTAGATTTCTCAGTTGTGCTGGCATTGTCTAACGGCAAATGCCTGACTGCGGGATTCTGTCGCTGGGCGCGTTCAACATTGTACTATTTCTGTGGCTTTTGGATGGATGCTAGCATCACACACCATATGTGGTTTGGCTAATTTTTTTTTACCTGCATACCACACTATAAAACACATCCCATTTCAGAGCAAAATCCTTTGCCATTTCCCTGCAGCAGAACATTGTCCCTGAGATAGTATTCAGTGAAGTCAGGTTTTCTTTTTTTTGCTTTCTCTGTTTCTTGTTCATTATTTATTTATTTTTTACTCTGGGTTATTTAATTAATTCAAGTTTATTATTTGATAATGGCAGGGAGGAGAAATCCCTGCTTTACTGACAGTGAATTGTCAGTCATTGTGGATACATTTATTAGAGTAGAGGCACAATTGTTTGGAGCACAAGTACAAAATGAACTAGAGCACTGAAAAGAAAAATGTGGGCCAGAATAGTAGATAGAGTGAATGCTGCAGCAAGCAACCTGCACACACAGGAGGAAATTACGAAGAGGTGGAACTACCTGCATGGGAGAGTGCATTTCCTGGCCTCCAAGCATCACCTGGAGGTGAGAGAGCACTTGTGCTGGTTCTCCCACCCCCTTACATCTATATCCCTGGAAGGAGAAGGTCTTTCTGATCCTACATCCTGAAGGCTTTGCAGGAATCCATGGTGGACTGGAGACTGGGAAGTTATGCTTTTGAATGGGTCACTAAACCTAAATGTCATTTTTGCTTTTAATGTAGCTGTTGCTATTGGGTTTTGCACATTTTCAAACATGTAAACCTATACATATATTTTCTTTTGCTTTTTTTAAATCTGTAGCATTATTGTTGTTGCTCTCATTTAACAAAAAGTTAAAATGTTTTGTCAATAAGTGTTTTATATTTCTTTTTGCCTTCTTTGTTTGTTTGTATGAATGTATTCTGTTGATATTAAGATTACCGGTTTCAATCTCCATACATTTTACATGATGTTATGGTGCCTGTAAGTGTTTTTTTCAACTAATAATACATTTTCCAAATCTCTGTTTATTTCTACTTTTACTTTTACTAAGTATGCTTAACTTACAATTTTGAATGTTTAATTAAAATGGCTACAACTAGTTTAAAGCAGATTTTTATGCTTTGGGTCAGCTATCACATGTGGGTGGATCAATTGATGCCCACAAGGTGCCACCACACAACAGAGAACAAGTCTACTGCAATCAAAAAACCTTCCATTAATCAATGTGCAAGTTGTGTGCTTACCAGAGTTGTACATCACTAGAGTGTGTGCATTTCGCAGGATCAGCACAATTCCTTTGTACTATGGAACAGCACCATGCCCCTGCAAATGTCACAACTTGGACCTGAGTGGTTCTGGTTTGTTGGTAAGTACAATATGTCAATATATTTTTTGATGAATTTTAAGTTTAATGTAAAAAATAAAACTTAATTTTTGGCTCATATTTATTTTCTTCATATTAGCAACATTCTCATTTTGTGAAAACTGTTTGAAGCTGTTGATGTGTCTCCTCATTGAAGAAACAGTTTTTTGTAGCACACCATTGTAAGTTGGTTGTGACATTCCGCCAGATACTGCAACAATATATTGGAATGATCCTGTGGCCATTAAATGGAGTACTACCATTATTTTCACTATTGGTGTTATTGATGTGAGATTCCTATTGTGGGGCATAAGATCTGGCTCCAGCTGATGACATACATCATTAATAGTTTGCCTATTGAATCATCTTCTTACTCTCCCGGGGTTTATGTGTCTGCAAACATATTTTTGAAATACAACAAAAAAATTATTTTTGTTTCAAAAAATTGTTTTTTACATAATTTTTACATAATTTTACATTTGTGATTTTTTTGTTCCATTTTTTATTTAAAAAATGTGTAACTAAGACATTTTAAATGTATTATTTACACATTTTATTTTTCATTATATTTTAATCTAAAGTTCTGTCAACAGAAGTATAAAGAAAAACACACAACTATCACATTTAACCACAGTAACACACTACATAATATATTTTTGGCAAAACAAATAAATAGTATTAACATTTTGTATAATTGTACAATCTAGCCACCATTTTGAGTGGTGACACACTTAACATTCACAAACAAACTATTTAACAATCTAAACTGGCAGAAGCCTGACCTCACCACGAAGAAATTTGCAAGTAGATGGAAGTCAGCAGAGGTTGACAGGGTAGTCAATGTGAAACTCCATGACGGACATAGCAATATGCTAACTTGTGTGAAAGCAAAACACAAAACAACTCGATGTGTCAGTGAACAGTCTTGCACATCATTTATACGTACAATGCGCTAAAAACAAAGCTCACTTGCCTAACAGTGCCAACAAGAATACCTCCTCAACTTTTGCTGATGTTTCCTGCTTCCAGAGCTACAATGCCTGGAAAATCAGGAGACAGGTCCCCAAACTTCTCACCAGATGAGCTGGAGATGCTGGCCGATGAGGTCCTGCCCTTGTACAGAATGCTGTATGGCTTACTAGAGGAACAGGTACTTGTTTTAAATGGCAACGTTATTATGAGTAACTTTTTTTTATTTAATCTTAGGCTTCAGTGGTTGAAGTGAAGTTTCTGTTTATTTTTATCTACATAGAAAAATGATGGTGTGTATTTTTTAACACATTTTAAATATACAACACCATAACATTAGTATGTGTTTGACGGCTCTTTTCTTTATGGTGTGTATTTTAACACACAAATATACACACATATATATTAAAAAATCATTTTACATGTTAAAAAATAAAATCATGTTAAGGTAGTAATTAACATATATATAAACTACTGGCAGTTGCCAGAAGGTAATAATAGTTAGGACCTAGTTTCCGTAGAAAAAGCATTTTTGAGTTGTCCATTTGTTTGGCACCATTTGACGAATCTTCACAACATTTTCCCAAAAAAAGTGTGCCCAATGATCTATGGGAAATTTTGTGGTGATCCATCAAGAGGGGGCCAAAAAAAAGTGGTAGTCAAAGAAAGTGCAATTCCGATGTTAATTCCCATAGGAACTTTGAACACGATTACAACCCAAACTGCTGGACAGAATTATTCCGAATTTGGCAGAAAGTCAGCTTTTGCACGCAGATTATGCTTTTGTTAATTGGTGTAAACCCATTTAGTAGTTTAGGAGAAATAAAAGGAAAATCAATTTTGTATATTTAGAGGCGCGAAGGCTTTGCAAATCCTCCTGATCTTGTGCTAAGATCTGATTGGCTGCCAACACTTCACCCAGGAAGAGTTGGCAGACATTTTGAGACTCTCCTTCAGCCAAGTTTCAAAATCAAACGTTAAAAAAAAGAAAAAGGGGGCAGGGTATATTTTAAGCCCCTAGCCTTGGTACATGGGTCCCCCTGGGGCCCAGCCAGGGCAAAAATGCATGTTTTCTTTTTAAATTCACAGCGAAATTCATGAATATTTGCAAATTTCACTTTGAATTAAAAAAAAAAAGTGCGGTCTCCCACGGTTTCTTTTAATATTGCCCCCAGATGGGCCATTTCCTGGGGCAATTGCATGACTATGAATAAGGAGGGAACACAGGCCCCCCTCCCAGGGCTTTGAAAAGCCCCAGGGACCACCACCTCTCTGGGTTAAATGTAAAATGAAGGGAGAGGCTGCACAGCTTCTAGATACACAAACACCTAGGAAAAACACATTAACACACTCATTTCATGTCCTTTGTAATGTCTGGATGAAAAATCAATAATGAAGAAACATAGATTCTTTGAAGGTACTTTTGCGGGTGGAATGTTCAAACATCACAGATATTTTGTTCTACCTATTCCAATGGCAATATTATATAATGCACTTGGAATTTGATGGAGGCAAATCCTGTCACGTATATATTGGAGTATGCCATCTGCAAAAATCAAAATCAGACACAAAAAAATTACTCAATGTGAAATATTTAAACTGCATCAAAGTTAAAAAATGTTAAATTGAAAACGGCATTTTGATTTTTATTTTCTAAATTTAATATGAATATATGTGTTTAAAAATGTAGGGCCTGGTTTAGATCTTGGCAGAGGGGAATACTCCATCACAAATGTAATGGATATCCTGTCCACTGTATTACGATCCTACTATATCCTATGGAGATCAAACTATGGCAGACAGGATAGCCGTCATGTTTATGTTTGAGTATTCCACCTGCCAAGATCTAAATCAGGCCCTTAAGGTAATATTGTACCAATATTTGACTAACCTGAAAGCCAGAAATGTTCTTTTTGTTATTTTCACAAAACAAACAAAAATTAAATAAAGATATTTCAGAGGACGTTTTAAAATGTAATCAAGTTTACAATGTATCAAGCCCTATGTATTTACTTTAGCTGTAGAAGGAATTTAAAATTAAACACAAACATTTTTGGGATTTTTTCAACATCATAGGTAAATATATACAGTGTGATACCGTAATACACAACTTAAGCACATAATTGACAGATTTAATGTTAACTTTTTTAAAAATACTTGTTAATTAAAGTAAATTTTACCATTGTGAAATGCCCAAAAGGAATAAAACAGACTTTCAGTTTATCCAAATATTGGTACATTGCAGTAAATATTAACACACATTGATTCGTATTTTTATTTGCAAACATAAAGGCCCTCATTACGATTATGGCGATCCCGGGACAACCATGTTGGCGGTGGCAGTCTGACCGTCATCGGTCTGGCGGATGTGACCACCATATGGCCCCACCAGGCAGTACAGGCTTCCATGGTCACGAGGAAGCACAAATAGGCCAGTGGAGCCTGTGTTTCCACCCGGCTCATTACGAGGTTGCACATCGCACTGTGACCATGGCAGTCCAATTACCACGTATCAGAGGGTGGAAACTGACACTATAAAGGGAGACTCTCACCTGCAGGCAGCCTTACACATCCACTTCTGCCATGGAACCATTCACAAACGTCATGCCGCTGCTGATGATCACTGGAAGACAATGAAGTCAACATCGTCATAGTCACCAATAACCATAAGTACACAAATTTACATGCATTAACAACCTTAAAAACAGCTTGTAGCGCCGGCGAACACATCGTAAGGTGGGCACGACACAGGCAACAGGTACATGTTGCATACAACACACACTCACAAACCTACATTAATACGTACACAGTCACAATACACACACTTTGGGCAGCACACTCACAGCACTGCAACACTACACAAATACACACATGGTCACACAGCTCAGGCACATCAACAACAACACACCTACAGCACGTACACAAATACAACTCACAGGACAAATGTATACCCAAAAAAACAACTGTTTGGGTTTATTAACAAAAAAAACTTGGAATGTCTAAAGGCCATTAGCCAGTCCATAAAAGAGTCTAAAACAGCCTAAACTTGGCTCCCAACTGCCATGTATCCTCCACAGAAAGTGGCATCAAGGGGGTAGCCAGGCATCTCAGGGATTATCCGGGGGTAGGGAGGTGGGGAATCAGATTTTGGAGGGGGGATTGGGCTTGGGAGGGGTGGTCTTCTTCAGAGAGGTGGGCTTCTTGTGAGGTGTAGGCTTCTTTTTCGGGAGAAAGGTATGGGTACTTGTAGGGGGGCAGGGGAGGCCTTGGAGGTAGAAGAGACAGCCTGGTAGCTGGGTGGGGTCCTTCTGGGTCTGAGATGGGGTCACACAGGGCAAAGGTTAAGTTTGAAACAAAGATGTTTTCTGGACACACAAGGATGGTCATCAGAATGGTGTCAGGATTTGGAGGTTGAGGGAGTGTTTGTCTGATGTGTAGGTGTGGATGTTGTGGGTGAATGCTTATGGGAGGAATGCTTGTGTCTGGTGGGTGATAGAGGGCATTTATGTGACTTTGGCTTGGGGGAGGAGGTGCTAGGGGATGCTATTGTCTGTAGGTATGGTGGATGTGGTGGATGTATGGGTCTGTAGTCTGTGGGTTATTTATGGTGGATGCCTGGGGGTCTGCTGGGGTAGTGTGTCAGTGACTGTTGTGGTGGTGTCTGTAGGTATGCTTGATGTTGTGTGTGTGATGCCAGGGGTGGTGGGGGTGTCAGGGGAAGTTATGAGTGTTGCTTTGTCTATTGGTGGATGTTGTTTGTGTGCGTGCCGGTGTGTCTTGTGGTGCTTGTGTTTGTATGCACTCTGTTTGTCTGTTGAGGTGGATGTCTGCGGATCTGTTTGTGTGCTTTGGGGAGGTAGGGGAAGAGGGGATTTGGATTGGGAAGAGGGAGGTGAAGGGGGGACAGAAGGTGGGGGGTGACTGGCTCCCATCAATATGGAGGCCAGAGCCTGAAAAGATCTCTGTAGACCAGCCATTGCACCATGAATGCTTCCCAGGAATTAATTAGTATGTTGGAATTGACTTACCAATCCCTAGATGACATTCACAATGGCTGTCTGACCCACAGAGACTTCTCAGGAGGTCAATAACCTCCTCATTGTGGGCAGCAGGGGTAACAGGGTCTGGTGCAAAGGTGCCTGTGGCAAAGGAGATGGCCACAATCTTGAATGGCTAACTGGGTGGGGAGCAACGGGACAGGGAGGGCAGTGATAGAACGAGGTGGCAGACAAGGATGCTACGGGGGAATTCCCTGATAGGTCTGCCATCACAAGGTAAGAGGAATCCAAGGATGATGACGACATCCTAGCCTCCCCCATGGCACTCCCCTCACCATCCGGGCCAGTGGGTCCCTCTCTGTCGGTGGTGTCTAGACCCAAGGTCCCGTGGCCAAATGCATTCCCATGTTGCTCGGCCCATTCACCTTCTCTTGCCTGTGCTGATGCTGCAAAAAGAAAGAGAAATAGGGTCATAACATGTTCATTATAACACTTCAATCACAACTCTGATTGACATACAATACCAACATGTCAAGTAGGCCCCAGCTAAAACTTACATCTAAGTGGCACATACATGTGTCAAAAGATATGCATGCATGCCATCTGGATTTACTAAAGTTGCCCACAGGAAAATCAGGATCTCAGACAACTACAATTGCATGGCTGAAGTTTTGCAACCACAATAACCATACAATAAATAGGAGACCTCTCCATCCTCAAAGCTGTGCCACATGCAGCAGACCTAACTTAACTTTTGGCAAATAATGGTATCCCATTTTAAAGTCCATTCCCACATTTCACACACAATGCCTTGCACACATCTATTTGGCACATACATAGGCCCTCATTCCGACCCTGGCGGTCCAAGAGGCTGGCGGTGCTTCATTGCCCATTCTGACCACGACGGTAAAGCCGCGGTCAGAAAAGGGGATCCGGCGGTTTCCCGCCAGATTTCCCCTGGCTGGGCTGAACCTCCATGGCGGCGCTGCAAGCAGCCCCGTCATGGGGATTCCGACCCCCTTCCCGCCATCCTGTTTCTGGCGTTTTTTTACTGCCAGGAACAGGATGGCGGGAACGGGTGTAGTGGGGCCCCCTAACAGGGCCCCAGCATGATTTTCACTGTCTGCATAGCAGACAGTGAAAATCGCGACAGGTGCTACTGCACCCGTCGCACACCTGCAACACCGCCGGCTCCATTCCGAGCCGGCTTCTGTGTTGCAGGCCCTTTCCCGCTGGGCCGGCGGGCGCTCCCTTGGCGGGCACCCGCCGGCCCAGCAGGAAAGTCTGAATGGCCTCTGCGGTCTTTTGACCGCAGAGCGGCCAATTGGCGGTTACCATTTGGCGGGCGGCATTTGCCGCCCGCCAAACTTGGAATGACCCCCATAATGTACCAACACATAAAAATGATGCCGTGAAATCCTGCTATGTTAATTACAAGAGTGCAATATCCTGGAGGAGGGGACATGGAAATACCCATGTCACACTGTAAACATTTCAGTAATGTACACTTCAACAAGTTCCAATAGTCAAGTAGGTAGTATACATGTTACTCAGATAGGACGCAAATGTGCTGTTGAAAGGAACACTTTTGATGTCAGGTTCAATATGACAGGGAGAGATGTCTCCAGAATACACAAAACAATGAATCAGTGCCCCAAGATAGTCACCACTAATGTCTGACACCCATCACAATGACATTATCTGTGTGTTTCTGAAGTAGCCATCTGCTCTTTGCATGTTGGAGAGGCACAGAACTTCCAATGACTTATAGAAGGACCTCAACTTGTTGTCCAATAAGAGGCAACATCACTTTTCTACATCATGGACATGCCAACCCTGGTGTCTGTGGATGAATGCCTGTACCCAAACACAGGTGATGTCAACATCACTGCAAGTCACTTCATGTTGCATGCCAACAGTCAGGGCACAATCCTCAACCATTACATATGTGCAGTGCACTTTTACACATGAATCCAGATCAAGGGCATAGATAAACACAATGACATATTATGATGCACGAAGGTATCTGTCAGACAATAAACAATGGTGACACACTCCTGTCTGTGGCACAACATGAAATGTGCCACCATTGTAACTGTACCATTCCACAAACACTTTTCCATGCACATATATGTGAGGGAACACAGACATCATCCCATCAACATGGGTACAACATGCATGAAATTCCAGATTAGGAATGTTTCCTAAAGAGAAAAGGACACATGATGACATGAAGGCACAAGGAATGTTGGCAACAGTCACAGGACATAATTCATGTCAACAGACATTCCCCACTTACCAAGGGAAAGTAGATTGCTGCATCTGTAATTAGCCATGCAAACTATGTCACATGTATGATGGACACCTACATGTCACAGACTGCAGTGAGGCACCAGCACCCATCATATACTGAAGATAACTAGCTTCTGGGTGGCAGATGTCTACATACACATATAACCAGACACATGGCAGAGGACGGTGATCCATAACCTACTTATGTTTGGCCTGGAACATTTAGGGGTAGTGATCTCTAGGTTAGAAATTACACCCACTACAACAACAAACAGTACATGAATGATCACTGTATGCAGCCATTTGTGGTCCCTACAGAGCAAGTGGTTTGATGATTACCCCAAGTTGTGTACTAGGTCCCAATTTCAAAAGGCAAGGCATACCAGTTTGATACACATTACATGTCAACACAATCTCCCATATATTGTGTGAAACATGACCCATCCCTAATTGTCTGGGGGAGCAGTCAGTACCTCACTCAATAACCTGGCAATGGGACAGGCAGGAATTTACTGCGCCCTCACCCCCTTGTGACTGCTCTGCTGCCCCGAAACACCCATCAAGGTCCTGGTAGGCCGCTGCCAGAATGCGGGCCATTAGAGGGAGAACATCTTCTGGGCCTAGTGTTTCAGGTCCTCCCACCTCTTGCGACAGTGGACACTCCGCCGGCTGTGGTTCACATCTTCTTGGCAAAGGCTCTCTATATCACTTTCTTCTGATGGGTTTGACCTGCATGGATGCAAAAGACAAGAGAAGACAATGGTGGTCATTCTAACCCTGGCGGTAAAAACCGCCAGGGCGAATGACCGCGGTAGCACCGCCAACAGGCTGGCGGTGCACCGCTGGGCATTCTGACCGCGGCGGTTCAGCCGCGGCCAGAAACGGAAAGTCGGCGGTCTCCCGCCGACTTTCCGCTGCCCTTGAGAATCCTCCATTCTGACACCCCCTACCACCATCCTGTTCCTGGCGGGTCTCCCGCCAGGAACAGGATGGCGGTAGGGGGTGCCGCGGGGCCCCTGGGGGCCCCTGCAGTGCCCATGCCAATGGCATGGACACTGCAGGGGCCCCCGTAAGAGGGCCCCACCTTGTATTTCAGTGTCTGCTTTGCACTGCACCCGTCGCACCTTCCCACTCCGCCGGCTCAATCCTGAGCCGGCGTCCTTGTGGGAAGGCTGTTTCCCACTGGGCTGGCGGGCGGCCTTTTGGCGGTCGCCCGCCAGCCCAGTGGGAAACCCAGAATGACCGCTGCGGTCTTTCGACCGCGGTACGGTCTTCTGGCGGTTCCCGCTTGGCGGGCGGCTCCCGCCGCCCGCCAACATCAGAATCACCCCCGATATGTCCACAAGTCCCATACAAAATGGCTGAGTCACATACATGTCAGTGCACAAAGCTAAGAATATCCTTCTGTTGCCCAAATTGCCCAAGTATGGCACGTACTATCCATTGAGTACAGGGACATTACAACAAACACTTCCCAAACTGCTGACCAGCCCGCCACCCTGCTCAGGCCCTCCATTGACTTGGTCGGTCAACCAACATCATGGGGGACATGCTCTAGCAATCTGACTGAGATCTGAGGAACTATGGGACACATCACACCTCTGTGGCTTCTGAGAGGTAGACTCCTTAGGCATGAATGCATTAAAACACTCACACTCTGTGAGAATGATTCTCTGCATACAGTTCCTACAGGCTACTGCCAGAGTACAAAGTCGAAGATTACACGTGGGTACCAATTAGGGGGCTGCCATGGTGGGTCCAGAAAGTTTCTATCCTGTCCATCTGTGGGCATGTGGACTTACAATGCCACCTCATGGGTGTGGTTCTGTGTCATGCACTTGTGCCCCAGAACATGATTTTGGACTTATGTGTCCATCCTACAGGGATGGCATATATAAAAAGCCATGCATTGTCCATTTACTGACATGTGACCAAGCTACTGAATCACATTTCATGGCTTCCCAGGAATCAATACACTGTATGCACTGTGGGACTATCAGTTATGACATAAGCATGCACAGGACTACTTTGACCTGTGTGAAGGTGACAACAGGGCTGTGTGAGAAAGGGACCTGTTAGAGGACAGATACACACATTGACAATGATGCCAAGTGCTGATTGGTCACAGATCATCAACTCTCCACTAAAAATATTTTCATACTCATCAGGGAAAGAGCCTCAATAAACTGCAAATTATTAGAAAGCCTAGATTTGGCCACATGACAGGATCAACTGGAATACAGGGAGTGGGCACAGTGCCACAGTTGTATAGCAAAAGTGACTCAACACCAGCCTAGATTTGGACCCATACTGGGAGATACATTGGACAGTCCTAGGCCTCTGCAGACTGAGCATACACAACATCCATGAAACTCCATTCCCATCATGTCCATGCATGACAGTACATCATATAGCCAACAGCAATTTGACATGTGTTCTGTATGTGCCAAGCTAAAGGGCAATGTGAGTCAGAATATTCCTTCAAAACAACAGTTTATCAAGACCAGATGTGGTTTGAAATCTCAGTGCCAACGTTCACATAGCTCACTTTACACACACCTCACACATACAACATGCATACATAGCTCATACTGTTATGCAAATATGTTGTCTCACATTGACAACATACATATGGTAAAAGATGTATGGGGATGGCTGTTATGTCACCTCACCTAGTTTTGTGCATCCAACATGAAGTAGATCAGGGTGCACTTAAAACACACACTGCAATGTATTAGGGCTCAACATTTGGCACTGAACACAGATACATGCACATTGACCCTCTCATTGATGTCACACCGACTGCACCTCCATGGCCTTGACTTTACATTCTGGCACACATGGGCACAATCTAGCCTGTGAGGAGGGAATATGTGGTGAACTACAGAAAAATAAATGTGGACATGAGGCATTTAAAAGTTTTGGACATGAAGTCATAGCCCGAGTGGCAAGTTTTATGCACAAATTGTTGATGATCAGATAGATGATGTGTACATGTGTTACAATGCAAGGGAGTAACATGTTTCTTCTGTGTGATGAATAGTTTTAATGTGCACTGTGTATTATGTCATCACCTTACAATATGCCTTGTCACAGTTTGTCATTGACATGTATGTTGCAAGGGACTCATTGATTTATGGCCAAAATAATTTATTGTCATACATAGGTACCCAGGGAGGGGAAGGATCAGACAACCTCCTGTCTATAGCCCACTGCCAGAACTTTAGGGCATGGAAGAATGCCACATCACCCTGATCTACCATCTGAATCGGCAAGCAATCATGGATCTATGTTGTCAGTTGGAGCCAGATCTGAGTCCTGCCATTCATCATCCAAATAGTATACCACCCATTGCACACATCACAGCAGTGTTCCACTTCCTGGCCACAGGGTCCTTCAAAAATACAGTGGTCCTATCTGCTGGGATGTCCCAGTCTATGTTCAGTCCTGTTTTGAACGATGTACTCTCAGCAATGTTAAAGAATCTGGACAGCTACATCCAGTTTCCTCAACAAGAGGATTTTGCCCATGTGAAGGCTGAGTTTCATGGTTTGGCACACATCCCACGTGTGGTGGGAGCCATTGATGGTACACACGTTCTCTTGGTCCCACCACATGGCAATGGACAAGTGTAACAGAAACAGAACAGAAAGAGCTTCCATTCCATCAATGTCCAAGTTGTTTGTTTGGGAGACCTCTACATTTCACAGGTCTGTGCCCGTTATCTGGGTTCAGTCCATGATGCCTTCATTATGCGGAACAGCGCAACCCCCCAGCTGTTGTCACGACTGTACCCAGAGAGGGCCTGGCTGGTTGGCAAGTCACATATGTCCTGTTTGTTTGTGTACAATGTCTGCTGCAAACATTGCGATGAGACGGACTCATAGTTGCACATATGTCCCATTCCATAACAGGGGATGTTGCATACCCAAACCGTCCATGGTTGTTGATGCCGGTGAGGAACCCAACTACGCCATAGGAAGTCCACTTCAACAATGCCCATGGAGGAACACGGCGTGTCATGGAGTGGGCTTTTGGGCTCCTGAAGGCCAGATTTAGGTGTGTGGACAAGGCAGGTGGAGCCCTCCTATACTCACCAGAAAAAGTTTGTAAGATCACTGTGACTTTCTGCATGCTCCACAACATTGCCCTGCGGAGGGACATTCCATACATTCCAGATGAGGGGGAGCTAGCAGTGGCACCGGGTAAGAATCCTGAGATGCCAAGTGAATATGACAGTTATGAAGAAGAAGGTGAAGACTTGTTAGCAGACCTCATCAATCACCACGTCATATGAATGTAAGCATGTAATGTTATGTGCTTATTGTGACTGTATGAGGAACTGTAGTGAATCCTAGTTTGTTTTAACGGGATAACAGGAGTTAGCTTAGCCGTAGGCTTGTAAACTTGTGCCCCCGTCACCCAGTGACTTTTAACCTACTTAGCTTGCTCTGTCTTAGTCCATTTAATTATTTATTTCCCTTAAGATGGCGGCCTTGTTTATAGTTAGGCCACTTGTTATGGGTTCTATTATCAGTGTCACTGCGCCAAGGCGTCAAGATCAAGCACGAAAGACAAACATACAGTAGGCATTCACACTTAGGGATTTTCCCTCTCTATACTTTCGAGGGATTGTTGATATTAATTGCCGTCCCAAGCATGCCTGTTATCTATTGTTATGAATAACACTTATGTCAGGGGACCTTGTAGATCTGTATAAATACAACACACTTTTAGACAGATAATCAGAGGGATTCCGACCAGAGGGCATCGCCACCATCGCTGACACCGATGCTGCAGTCATCTTGACGCTGACCCAGTCTTCGTGTCCCTGCGGAGTCTGAGATAGAGACCTCATTCCAAGGTAACGAGGGTTGGGGGCTCCTCTCATGGACACGGCTTTGGCAGATTAGGTTTAACAAACCCAGCTCTCCTTTTAGGTAGGAGGTTAGACCTATTCTCCTTAGGGTATTAGGGCTTATTCCATCTTATACATATACATATATTTCTTTCATATGTTGCACAATGGTGGGGGTCTTTATAACAATGACCCTCTTCTTCACAATACTGTTGCTTGGTATATACATTATCCTAATCATTGCAGTTCATGCAACTTATCACAAATTGCAGTTATGTTGAATAAAAACTATTATAACTTCACTGCATCTGTGTTATTGCCTTTGTTTCTATGAGACATAATAAATCTGTGAGAAAAGGGTAATTTCTGTTTAACCACGACAACCCTGAGAGATATTAATTTGAGTCCATGCGTAAGCGACTGCTACAAATCACCCTTTACTATTGTGTTTCTGGTGAGGTACTGCTAGTAAGCCGGTAAGGTTTGGACAACAGTTACAACTAGTTGTAGGAAGAAACTTAGGGGGTCATTCCGACCCTGGCGGTCATGGACCGCCAGGGCCGGGGACGGAGGAAGCATCGCCAACAGGCTGGTGGTGCTTCAGGGGCAATTCTGACCGCGGCGGTAAAGCCGCGGTCAGAAAAGGGAAACCAGTGGTTTCCCGCCGGTTTTCCCCTGCCCCAGGGAATCCTCCACGGCGGCGCTGCAAGCGGCACCGCCATGGGGATTCCGACCCCCTTCCCGCCACCCTGTTCCTGGCGGTTTACACCGCCAGGAAGAGGCTGGCGGGAACGGGAGTCGTGGGGCCCCTGGGGGCCCCTGCAGTGCCCATGCCACTGGCATGGGCACTGCAGGGGCCCCCTAACAGGGCCCCATTAAGATTTTCAGTGTCTGCAAAGCAGACACTGAAAATCGCGACGGGTGCCACTGCACCCGTCGCACACCAGCAACTCCGCCGGCTCCATTCGGAGCCGGCTTCATCGCTGCTGGGGCTTTCCCGCTGGGCGGGCGGGCGGCCTTTTGGCAGTCGCCCTCCCGCCCAGCGGGAAATTCAAAATGACCGCCGCGGTCATTTGACCGCGGTGCGGTCTTTTGGCGGTCTCCGCCCGGCGGGCAGCACCCGCCACCCGCCGGGGTCGGAATGACCCCCTTAGTCACCTACAAATGAAAGTACTGTCATCCTGAAACCAGCAGTCTTGCTCAGAGCAAGAGTCCAAACTACGACATGGCGCCACCAACGATGGTGTTTAGGCACTAATTTACGGATACCCTGACTATCACTGTCTCACAGACAACAGGTAGCCTCAGTACCATTATAAGGAGACGTCCGTGGTCTTTGGGAGAATCTTCCTCAGCCAAACAGGTAACACCTAATTAGGCTGTAGGTTGTTCGAGCTCGAACTCACAAAAGGAAAAACGTCCCCTATTATGGTGTTCCGTTTCTCTAAACAACTATGGCTAATACCATAGACATTCCTGCAAATGCTAGACATGCACTTACACAACATTTATTAGCGCATGGCCTTACGGAAGAGGGCGGGGATGTTACTCTGATTATAGAAGCGAGTGAAGCTTACCAAACAGAAACATTTTACTGTTGGGTTGCCTTTACTGAGGCTGACCAACGAACGCACACATTTCACACTTATGACATTGCGAACGTACCAGTAAGATACAAAGCATACCAGTATAATGAGATATCGCTCACATATCAAGAGCATTAGAACTGGTTTGAAGGCGCCCTACCACATGCACTACGACGGGTAAGGCTAGGTCCTTTAAGTAATGAAGGGCCTACATGGCCCATGTTTGCCACATATACACCTCACCCGGGCACACAGACTATGCCGATTGTAGATTTGAGAATATTATATAATGAAATAGTGGCATTATATAGACGATTGGTTCAATTCGTAATGCGAACATTGAACACAACACCAGCGCGTCCAGCACCACCAGTAGATGGTGGATATCAATTGGCTACTGGGATTAATTCACAAACAGTGCATACTATAATAGGTAAAGTGCCCACGGAACGAGAAAAAATACAGTTCTGGATTGCTCAGAAAACAAATCAGCTGGAAGCTGTGTTCCCCCATACAGGGCCACAGGAGAAACATAGATTGCTCACTATGTGCTTGCCATTCGGGATGGTTCCCTCGGTGGATGAATGTGCCACTTGGGGTACAGTCTTTGCTGCTGTTTATACTACCACACAAGGTACCCCTACACTTGCCAATTTACCGGAAGTGTTAAAACAAATACAAAATTAGCATGGGGCTGCACCAGCCCTGGATCTGGGGATGAAATTGATGCGTAACTTTGACGCCGTCTCCTCGATAATACTAAGTAATATTAAAGGGGAAGCGATGGCACTGGCGATACGCCAGCGTCTCCGGGAAACTCCACATGTGGAACAGGCAACAGCTACCAAAAATAATATCTGATACCTATACTAGTATATGACGGGATGGGTTGGGAGCCAAACCTAAAAAATTGGACATACCAAGTACCGCCCATAAGGAAGGTACGAAGCAAGCACAAGAGGGCTCTAAGAAACGCTGGGACAAACAAAAAGATTTCAAAGACAGGAGAAATAAAAGAGCTGATTCTCCACATCCGGAGTACTCCGAACGGAGGTATAATCTCAGGAATAGGGATAACATTAGAACTCCAGACAGATATACTGATTCACGTCCCTCTCGTTCCTTTCAGGACGCACCGGATAAACGTAGCGAGACAGGGGGCCGTCAAGATCGACGTCCGGAATACGTGAAAGAAAAGAAAGACTCGCCGCAGTCTACCATTAAAAAAGAAGAAAAGACTCCTCAACAAAAGCCACAATTTAAAAAGAAGAAAGTGGCAGCACTGACTGTTAAAAATGCCAGTAATATTGAGAACACTGTTGAGGAACAAGAGGTGGGCAGTAACTCTGTTGGACAGCGCGGCAGAGGTCACGATATGTCGCCAGAGTCTGAAAGATCATCTGGATGCGACAGCAACTAGCGATTACATCGCAGTGGAGACAGCGGATGGCCGCGTTCTCCCACCCGATTGGGTTTATGATTTAAAGATTCAGATAGAGGGAGACGTGGAACGCATTATTAGTGTAATATTTTGGGATGAACTTACTAGTGATATCCTGTTGGCCGAGAGAGACTGGCCACCTGAACATGTCCGCAAGCTCCCACATGGGGAAGATGTCATTTGGCCTTCTTTCTCCGATCTTGTTCCGCAGGCAGACAAGAAAGCCTATGCTGTTGAATGGGCTTTAGCGCAGGCACCTGCATTATACCGTAATCATGTAGGCTGGGACAAGGACTCTCCTTGTCATGTTATTCCCGTTCAGTCTACACCACACCCACAGCCACAATACCCTGTTAAACATGAAGCAAAAGCTCCAGTGACAGAGATACTGTCACAACTTGAATACCAGGGAGTAATTGAGCATTGTACATCGGCAATGAATAATCCGCTATTTCCCGTTGCGAAACCTGATCATTCATGTAGAATAGTGGTTGATTATAGACACTTGAATAGTCATACACGCACATATGCGATACAAAATTCACACAGCACAGCGCTGGTCAATAATATAGTGCGTAAAAAATATAAAACTACATTGGATATATCTAATGGATTTTTCTGCCAGAATTTAGCACATGAAAGTAGGGACCTAAGTGCATTTTCCTTTGGCTCTCAGAAACGCTTTTGTTGTTTACCCCAAGGCTATAAAAACAGCCCAGGACTGTTTTCGGCCTGTGTAACATCAATCTTGCACGAGCTTGATTCCGAGGCATTGTCCTATGTGGATGATATCTATCTCACTGATGACACCCTTGATATTCATCTTGCAAGGGTCGATCGGATAATTTTGGGATTTGCTGCCTTCGGATATAAATTTAATTTTAAGAAAAGCAAGATAGCCTTTCTTAGTGTATTGTTCCTAGGATATGAGCTATCAAACGAGGGGAAGAGCCTGGCCCGCACTTCCTAGGAAAGTGTGCTCAGCTACAGCCTCCGAACACGCTTAAGAAATTACAGTCATTACTGGGTTTCTTTAATTTTGGCAGAACATACATTCCAGATTATGCTGAACGCGTCAAGTCACTATATGACTTAATACAGCCCAATTTTTCTAGCAGGCGATGGACAATTGAACACACACACATCCTTAGGGACATACAACGGGACATGCTGGAGGCTAGACACTTGTACACACGTGACAATAAAACAAATTTGGTCATCAGAATAATAGCTGGTGCACTTGGATTTACCTATGTCACCTTTAATGAGGGTGACACGGTGCCGATAGCATACAAATCACATCTGTACTCCAATGCAGAGAAACGTTTTGCTCCTACTGAAAAAAGTCTGACAGCAGTTCAGATGGCCGTCATAAAAGAGAGGCCACTTGCCCAGGGGAAGCGCATTATTGTTGTCTCCCCGGTACCGGCCTTAGAGGCTGTCACTAAAGCGAGCGTTCCAAACGCTAAGGCATTACATCCACGCTGGATTGAATGGGCGACGTCTCTGACCGCCACTGATGTTGATTATGTGTTTGACCCAAGACTTCAGACACAGGAATTTCTCCAGTATGAACAGGAGTACCCCGCTCCCTTACACATATTGCCAATAGACAGTTATGATACCATCATTTATACTGACGGATCGGCACAACCGGCTGTGGGTACTAAACATCAATACTCGGCAGCTTGCGCAGCCGTGTGCGGGGTAATGGAGGACGGAGTTTTCCATCCTCATAATACCTACACTCTGACCTTAGGGGACTGCACTGCCCAGTTAGCCGAGCTTAAGGCTCTTCTTCTAGCGCTCGAACATTCAGAGCCAGGAACACAGACTTTGATCGTCTGTGATTCATATTACTGCATCCAGTCATACAATGAATACCTCAATCATTGGAAACTGAACGGGTTTAGAGATTCTAAAGGGAACACCATTAAACACAAAATGTTGTGGGGAAGGGTGGCTGATCTTAAGGATAAGCTGCCATGTGTCCATGTAGTTCATACATTAGGGCACCAACGTGTAGGAATACATGTTGCCGGTAATACATTGGCTGACGAAGCAGCCAAAGCATCAGTAGCTACGGCTTCTGTAGCTGCAGTGACTCGTTCTCGGATGAGGTTGGATAATGAAATACTGATTGCCGTTAAAGCCTCGGCTGCAGGCAAGACCCTTCCGAAAGGATACCCTACGAACTATACCTATCATATCAGTGCACAGAGTGTTGCTTTTGCAACAATTCCTGATGTTGGTGATCGAGTGATCCCAAATGAAGACCAAAGATCTGCACATGCTGGTATACAGGCCACTATCACCATTCTACAACAACGGTACTAGTAGCCTGGTCTATGCAGACGGACTAAACAGTATGTCCTTTGCTGTGACATTTGTCAGCAGATTAAGGGCTCAAATATCAAACGCCCTCCGCAGACATCTCTCTTAGTGTCAGACAAGCCACTCCATTGTGTGTACCTGGACCATTGTGGTCCCTTGCAACCTGATGGTGCATACAAATACATTTTAGTGGCTGTAGATTCCTGTTCTAGATTCCTGTGGGTATGGCCACAGCGGTCGGCTGACACCCGGACTGTTATAAAAGATTTGCTGATCTTTATCGGTACATATGCGGTTGCAGCATTCCATTCGGATCAGGGCCCTGCATTTGCCTCTAAGGCTTTCATGGACACCATGAGGACGATGGGTGTTGAACTCCATTACTCCTCACCATACCATCCCGAGGGAAATTCGGTCGTGGAGAGGCAGAATCGTGATCTAAAGCAGTCCTTAACAGCTTGAGTATTAGGTTTAGGCCGCAGTTGGTTACATCACCTATATGGGGTCCAGAGAGCACTGAATAATCTGCCAAGACGGTCCTTGGGGGGAAAGTATCCATATGAGGTTCTCTTTGGAACAACTATGTATGTCCCCGATCGTGATGCCCCTGGTATGGTGGCAGCAGAAACACCATTTGACATAAAAGAACGTCTCGCTGTTTTACAGGAGCTTCAACAATTCCGTGATGATAAATCATCTGTGAGTGCTGCCACCTTGGGAATAAGGGACTTGGCGAAAACTTCGACTGGCTGGATTCCTAACGTTGGGGATCTGGTTCGTGAGAAGATCGCTGTGAAAAAAGAGTTTGGTCCATCATACAGAGCACCTGTACCGGTCTTGGGGATAAAAGGCACCGGGACTGTCATCCTTCCACCGTTGTCTGGTTCCAAATCAAACAGATTCATCTCCATTGATGACATCAAATTACACCATGTGGCCGATTCTTCACAGTAGACCAGGAGGTTCCTTGGGTAGTTCCCGATCCCCTCTCACTACCCAACAGGACATCCCTCTACATAGTAGGATGACTATCGCTTCTACTGACTATGCAACTATGTCAGCTGCTGTTCCAGACACTTCCTCGACCATGGGGAGGGCGGAAAATGAACTTTTGTTGGTTCCAGTAACAACTTCGGAGAACACCCCGCTACAGGATTTGGCTGTATTTTACATGAACACTTCCACGACTAATAACGTTGTTTATCACGAACTTCCACGAGCAGTGGACGAAAATTCGATGGGTCCTGTGTTTGCGGAGACTTCCTCTGTCTATTTTGTGGACATTGATGATTTTTCTTCAGATTCATCCTCAACTGAGACTGACAAACTTTCGAGAGGTAGCAAATTCTATCGATGGCTTAAGAAGAACTATTTGATATATCCATGGAACTATCTCTGGTTCTGTTTGACATTTATTGCATTATTTTTGTGGATTGGTTTTGTGACTGTTTTCTTTTTACTAATTAATGGTCACTATATTGCTGATCGCTCCTCAGTGGAGCCTGTTGATGTAATTTTAACACCACATCATTCATCGCATAAGGTCCGACGTGATTTGTCCCCTGTCAATATTACAGCTATTCCAATTCCTGATGGGATTGTTTGGGACAAAGTTCCATTCGATATATACGGGCCTACAGAGATAATTCAAATACCATACGTGTTCAAGATTTCGATGTCTGATGTAATTACACCTAATGTTGTCTCTGATGATTGGGATGTCCAAACAGTTGATTCCATGCTAACTGAAATGAAGGACTACTCCACTTTTGGAAGTGATGATGTATATGATTATACAATGAATTATGGGGAAATGTTCTGCTATAACAATTGGGGACATCACTACCTGCACCGTGCAACTAGATATAGGCCTCTCTTTAACTACACACAATGGGAACACTGTTCAACACCACAGGTGGGGAGTCCCAAGTATTACAGTGACAAATTCACATACTTTTCTGGGCATGATACAAATAAAGCTGAATCGTATTATTTTAAATTACCTCCAGAGCAACTTAGAAAACTTTTGCTAACAGATACAAAACTGATTTATTGAGATCCCTTTGTTTCCAGACTCTAGATTGAGGGTTACGAATATTGGAAGAACACTGTCGATTTGAAGAGTGTATGGGGAACGCAAGATTGGCAAATACAGGGTAGGGAGGCTTTGTTTCGAGCTTGCTTAATTCCTGTGCAAATGATTTTTTTGAATGACACTGTTGAGCAGACATCATGTCTGGGGATAACAAAAATTAAAGATCTAAACACGCCCAATATTCCTACACTGACAAAATTTAGAGATTGGCAACACTTTCTTAATGTTTCAGAGGACAGGCTAGATGCATTGGTTAAGGCTGGTGCTTATAATTCTTCACTTTCCCATCCCGGGGGATGGTTGGTATGGCCCACCGACACGGATGAGTGTCAGAGGCATTTTTTTAACTCTTCAGGAGGTTTTTCCATTCATAGACCAGACCCTCGCTTTCTATCAGGTCAACATACTGGTATAATTATAACATACAGGGGGTGATTCCAACCCTGGCGGTCGGTGATAAAGCGGCGGCCAACCCGCCAACAGGCTGGCGGTCCAAAAAATGGAATTCTGACCCTGGCGGGAACCACCAACACAGCCCGCCACTTTAACACTCCGACCGCCACGGCGGGACACACAAACAGCGCAGCGGTCACCGCCAACAGGCAGGCGGCAGACAATGTACCGCCCACCCTATCACAACTCACCAATCCGCTACTTTTTCCGGGGCGGGAGCCCCGCCGATAAAAACACGGCGGAAACAGACTACAAACGGGAAAACGCTCACCTATACACACTCCACGAGGAATCTGGACAGCATGGAACCCAAATTAAACATCCTACCAGCTATTGTCTACCTGCTCATCTACCACGAGTACCGCAGACGACAACGGTGAGTACTGCATCTACGACACGGGGAAGGGGGAGGAGAAAAGGTTACGGGCACACACATACGCGATACACCCACCCCCCCACGCCCCAAATACCCACACCCCAATGCAGAGCAACAAGTCAGAGTGACACCCCCCAAACCACCCGGAATAATGCAAATACATAATTAAAATGATGTATAAAATTTATGTACATAATAGCTCAATTGAAGTTATTAGAAATATGCAATATGAAAGATACGAAATAAAGAATGAACATAGTTAAAAATATATACATAGGCAAAAAGTCCTGCACATTTTGGCAAAGTTCCATAGTCCGTGGGCCAATGTGCACAAACACATGGGCAAAGCCCACACAGGAGACCAGATACCATTGGAGAGAACACTGCAGGGGCACCTCAGGGGGAAGGGAAGGGGGGGCACCTCAGCCACATGAGTCCACGACGCCAGATCCACGAGGGGCCTCCATGCCCACTGTGCCATCCTGGGGAGTGCAAAGCCACAGTCTCACAAGTCTCTACAGTGGGTGGGTTGCCCACTGTTCAATCCTGGGGAGTGCAAAGCCACAGTCTCACAAGTCTCTACAGTGGGTGGGTTGCCCACTGTGCAATCCTGGGGAGTGCAAAGCCACAGTCTCACAAGTCTCTACAGTGGGTGGGTTGCCCACTGTGCCATCCTGGGGAGTGCAAAGCCACAGTCTCACAAGTCTCTACAGTGGGTGGGTTGCCCACTGTTCAATCCTGGGGAGTGCAAAGCCACAGTCCATCAGATGGATTACCGACTCCACTGGTAATGGAGGAGGCATGGTGCCCAGAGTGTTTCGTGAAGCCCTGCTCGACACAGAACCAGCACTGTCAATGGGCCAGCGGTGCCTGAGACGGCGTGGCCCAGCGGAGCGGTGCTTGAGATGGCGGGGCCCAGGGGAGCGGTGCTTGAGATGAAGGGCCCAGCGGAGCGGTGCTTGAGATGAAGGGCCCAGCGGAGCGGTGCTTGACAGAAGGGCCCAGCGGAGCGGTGCTTGAGATGAAGGGCCCAGCGGAGCGGTGCTTGAGATGAAGGGCCCAGCGGAGCGGTGCTTGAGACGGCGGGGCCCAGCGGAGCGGTGCTTGAGATGAAGGGCCCAGCGGAGCGGTGCTTGACAGGAAGGGCCCAGCGGAGCGGTGCTTGAGATGAAGGGCCCAGCGGAGCGGTGCTTGAGATGAAGGGCCCAGCGGAGCGGTGCTTGAGATGAAGGGCCCAGCGGAGCGGTGCTTGAGACGGCGGGGCCCAGCGGAGCGGTGCTTGAGATGAAGGGCCCAGCGGAGCGGTGCTTGAGACGGCGGGGCCCAGCGGAGCGGTGCTTGAGATGAAGGGCCCAGCGGAGCGGTGCTTGACAGGAAGGGCCCAGCGGAGCGGTGCTTGAGATGAAGGGCCCTGCGGAGCGGTGCTTGAGATGAAGGGCCCAGCGGAGCGGTGCTTGAGACGGCGGGGCCCGGCGGGGCCCAGCGGAGCGGTGCTTGAGATGAAGGGCCCAGCGGTCGGTGCTTGAGATGAAGGGCCCGGCGGAGCGGTGCTTGACAGGAAGGGCCCAGCGGAGCGGTGCTTGAGATGAAGGGCCCAGCGGAGCGGTGCTTGAGATGAAGGGCCCAGCGGAGCGGTGCTTGAGACGGCGGGGCCCAGCGGAGCGGTGCTTGAGATGAAGGGCCCAGCGGAGCGGTGCTTGAGATGAAGGGCCCAGCGGAGCGGTGCTTGACAGGAAGGGCCCAGCGGAGCGGTGCTTGAGATGAAGGGCCCAGCGGAGCGGTGCTTGAGATGAAGGGCCCAGCGGAGCGGTGCTTGAGATGAAGGGCCCAGCGGAGCGGTGCTTGACAGGAGGGCCCAGCGGAGCGGTGCTTGACAGGAGGGCCCAGCGGAACGGTGCTTGAGATGAAGGGTCCAGCGGAGCGGTGCTCCTCACAGCGGCCCCTGTTCAGCAGTGCTCCTCACGGCGGGGCCCTGTTCAGCGGTTCTTGTCACGGCGGCCCCTGTTCAGCGGTGCTCCTCACGGCGGGGCCCTGTTCAGCGGTTCTTGTCACGGCGGCCCCTGTTCAGCGGTTCTTGTCACGGCGGCCCCTGTTCAGCGGTGCTCCTCACGGCGGGGCCCTGTTCAGCGGTGCTCCTCACGGCGGGCCCTGTTCAGCGGTGCTCCTCACGGCGGGCCCTGTTCAGCGGTTCTTGTCACGGCGGACCCTGTTCAGCGGTGCTCCTCACGGCGGCCCCTGTTCAGCGGTGCTCCTCACGGCGGGGCCCTGTTCAGCGGTGCTCCTCACGGCGGGGCCCTGTTCAGCGGTTCTTGTCACGGCGGCCCCTGTTCAGCAGTGCTCCTCACGGCGGGGCCCTGTTCAGCGGTGCTCCTCACGGCGGCCCCTGTTCAGCGGTGCTCCTCACGGCGGGGCCCTGTTCAGCGGTGCTCCTCACGTCGGCCCCTGTTCAGCGGTGCTCCTCACGGCGGACCCTGTTCAGCGGTGCCTGTTCTGTGTTTCTAGGGAGCCAGGCCAGGCCAATACCTCCCGCTCAGTCGCCATCCGACGTTGCGGTAGCGGGGCCCTCCTGTGATGGAGTCCTGGGCCCGTGGGTGTCGTCCGTTACACCCGGAATGGGGCTGGTGGGGCCCTCCTGGTCAGCTCGCCTGCTGCCTGACTTCTCCGCCCTGCTGCCCTTGCCCTCCTTCGCTGAAGCTCTGTGGCCCTTGCCTCCCTTTGATGATGTGGCAGGTGACGGGGCAAGGCTACTGTCCTTGGTGGCAGCTGTCTCAGGCCGGCCCTTGTTTTTTATAGTCCTCTTCCCAGGGGGTGGGCTGGCTGTCCCCTTGCTGCTGGCCGATGTTCCTGCCCTAGGAGCTGGTGGACTCCAATAGCCCTGCACTATGGTCATAGTAGATGCAGGGCTGGTGGTGGCTGAGGTGCTCTTTGGACTCTTACGAGATGGAGGGGGTGGGTCAGTGGTAGGAAAGAGGTCAAGGTTGGAAAGGAAAAGCAATTTAGAGAGACAGGGACGGGTAGGTGTAGTGGGTATGGGAGTGGAGGAAGAGGATGTGGTTGTAGGAGAGTCAAGTGTGCTGTCTTGGGTGCAGGTGCTTGTGCTGGAGGCTGTCGTGAGGTGGATGGCTGTTGGGTGGGTGGCTGCCTGCGTTTGTGTGGTTTGGAAGAGGGGGTGACAGGCACACTGGGAGAGGACACAGGGGACGTGTAAATGGCAGTGGGGGTGGTGACTGCACGTGTGCGCACTGTACTGGAGGGTGTGCTGGTGATGGAAGTACTGGCTGATGGTGGTGTGCATGCAGGTGTGAGTGGAGACGTCACAGGGAGGGAGGAGGGAGACGAGGAGGTGGGGGACACAGAGGTGGTAGTGACTGTTGTCATGTCTGCATCTGGATGTTGCTTGGGTGAATGCTTGTGTGATCTGTGGTGCCTATGTCTGGATGAGCTGCCCTTGGGTGTTGAGGTGTGTGCAGGCTGGTCTGATGGTGTGGATGGGATAGGCAGAGGAACAGGAGACTGGGACTGGGTGGAGGGAGTTAGAAGAGGGAGGCTGGAGGCAGGGACAATGGCTGCCGTCAGTGCTGAGGCCAGGGCGTTGAACGATCGCTGATGGGCAGCCTGATGCGAATGAAGGCCCTCCAGGTATGCATTGCTCCGATGCACCTCCCTTTCCACACCCTGGATGGCATTCAAAAGGGTAGACTGCCCAACAATGATGGTCCTCAGGAGGTCAATGACCTCCTCACTGAGGGCAGCAGGGGTAACTGGGGCAGGGCCTGAGGTGCCTGGGGCGAAGGAGATGGCCGGCTTCCTGGCCGAGCGGGCACGGGCCGAACGCGGAGGGGCTGCTGGGAGGGCGGGGCTGGTGCGCTGGGTGGCGGCCACCGCAAGGGAGCTCCCTTCCGAGGACGTGTCGGTGTCACTGACGTCTCCACGGGTCCCCGTTGTGGAGCTCCCCTCGTCCTCCGTCTCACTGGTGTACTCGGAGTCTGTTGCATGGCCCTCCGGGGCCATGTGAGATGCAGCTCCCTCGTGCGCCGATGCCACTTCTCCTCCGCCTGATGATGCTAATGCACAAATGAACAGGAAGACAAAGAAAATGGGTGGGGGGGGGGAATGAAGACAGGTTGAGTGCATGCATTGACAACACCGTCGGCGGAGAGGACAGAGACAGAAGCCCCCAGGACTAGGCCGCGCCATCAGGGTACACTACTCAGTTAATGTGACTAGGCCTACAGGTCTATGGACGACAAATGCACACATGGGTGAGGCCGGACCATGGATACTTGGTACTTGGCACCCTACAGAGCTGGGGGGCGGGGGCACCGGGCCATACCTAATGGAGGGGCCGAGCCTCCAGAATGCGCCCTGGCCTAGGGATACCCACAGCCCTCCTCCCCCACCCAGACACCTCCACTGCGCCCATAGATAGCTGAATGTGCTGATACTCACTCCCTTGTGTCTGCTGTGATGTCCTCACGCGCTCATCCAAATCGGGCGAGGCCACCGCCAGGATCCGGGACATCAGGGGGGTCAATTGGCGGCTGGCACCCCTCCTACGTTGGGAGGCCATCCCCAGCAGAGACTCGGCGGTCTTTCTGGTCCCGCGGCAGATGTCCTCCCACCTCTTTCGGCAGTGGGTGCCCCATCTGTTGTGGACCCCCAGGGCCCGGACGTCCTTGGCGATGGCACGCCAAATCTCGATCTTTTGATGGGCGCTGACCTATGTGACATGTACAGGGTGGGAAAGGAAATATCATCACTTTTCTGCCTGGTCAATGTGAGTGGCCCCCCCTCCCCAACCTTGCCATGTGGCACATGCTCTCATCAGTCGTGTGTTGCACTCCTCATTCGCCCACCTCCCCACCATCTTACATCCACCCCACTCAACACAGGCATAGCCCATTCAACGTGCACCCTGTGTACTCACCTGTTGGTCTGGAGGACCGTAGAGTAGCGCATGCTGGGGGAGGACCCCATCAACAAGTTTCTCCAATTCTTCTGATGTGAAGGCAGGGGCCCTTTCCCCAGTCGCAGCAGCCATTGTATCTCCCAGACCGAGGTCACAGCAGCACTTGCAGTATAGGTCCTCTCCTGTGGATGATCAGGTCTCGAGTGATTAATCAGATAGAAAATGGCGGGTGCGTACCGCCGCGGTGCGTACCGCGACCGCCGGCGCACATCGTCATTGGCTCCTGAAACCCATAGGGTGCAATGTTAACCAATGCGGCTTAGCACCGCGGTCTTCGACCGCCTACCGCCACGGTGTGCCACGCCAGCGCATTGACCTCACATCCCACTGTCACACTTCACAGGTCAGGCAGCCGCCATTTCAAGGGCCCACATGGCATAATTTATACTGCGTCACACAGGCCTAGGCCTTGCATTGCCACTCATACAAGCCTTTCAATGCATAGCGATTAGTTTACTGTGCAAGCTGTGTGAACGCACCTGTGGGTTGCTTGACTCTGTGCTCCATGTTGTCCTTCCTAGGCACCGTCCGCTGGGACTTGCGAGGAGAAGGATGAATCCTCCCGTGTACCGACCGCTGGTGGACCTGTCGACAATGGAAGAACGACATATCATACTTAGATACAGGCTTGACAGAGCCACTATACATGAACTGTGTGCCCAGCTGGAGCCAGACCTGATGTCCCCCATCCGCCAACCCACAGGGATTCCCCCTCTGGTGCAGGTTCTGTCAGTACTCCATTTTTTGGCAAGTGGGTCTTTTCAGACAACAGTGGCCATGTCATCAGGGATGTCTCAGCCTATGTTTTCTAAGGTTTTGTCCAGAGTGTTGTCTGCCCTGATGAAATACATGCGGAGCTACATTGTTTTCCCTGAGGTGGAGGATTTGGCTACAGTGAAGGGTGATTTCTATGCCCTTGGACATATCCCCAACATCATTGCTGCCATTGATGGGACCCATGTGGCTTTGGTCCCCCCCAAAGACAGTGAGCAGGTGTACAGGAACAGAAAAAGTTATCATTCGATGAATGTCCAGGTGGTCTGTCTGGCTGACCAGTACATCTCTCATGTAAATGCCAAGTTCCCTGGGTCAGTGCATGACGCGTATGTCATGCGAAATAGCAGCATCCCTTATGTGATGGAACAGCTACAGAGACACCGTGTGTGGCTATTAGGTGACTCTGGTTACCCCAACCTGTCCTGGCTATTGACCCCAGTGAGGAATCCCCGGACCAGGGCAGAGGAACGGTACAATGAGGCCCATGGGCGTACTAGGAGGGTGATCGAGCGGACCTTCGGCCTCCTGAAGGCCAGGTTTAGGTGCCTGCATATGACAGGTGGATCCCTAATGTACTCACCAAAGAAGGTGTGCCATATCATCGTGGCCTGCTGTATGCTTCACAATCTGGCTTTGCGATGCCAGGTGCCTTTCCTGCAGGAGGATGTTCCAGATGGTTGTGTTGTAGCAGCTGTGGAGCCTGTGGAGAGTGAAGAGGAGGAAGACGACGGGGACGACACAGACAACAGGGATATAGTCATACAACAATATTTTCAGTAGCACACAGGTAAGAATCACCCACGCCATTTTACATTTACTTAAGGCCTCCTGCCTCTCTACTGTCTGTGTTTCCCCCAGTTCCTGTTAACTGATTTGTGACTTTCCCTTCCCTTTTCAGAGCTGTATGACCCACTGCGTGACTTCTGCTTTGTTTGCCCATGGACTAAAGCTTATTGACATTGGTGTGTTGTCATCACAATGTAACTGAACAATATTGCACCGTAATGTGTAAGACATTTGTTAAGAATACAAGCAGACTCCTGTTATTTTAAGTGCAATTTGTGATTTATTTGAAGTGCTAGATATAGGTACATGATTGTACAACGGTGATGGGTGGGGGTGGAGTAATGTCCATGGCAGAGTCCAGTTCTCAGTCTCACAGGTGCATTGTCCAAATGCCTGTGGGAAGTGGAGCAGAGGCAGTTAAAGCTTGGACAGGGTGACAAGGTGGAACAGTGGGATGACATCAGGGGGTATCTTATGCTGGCGGGGGTCTTGGCATCCTACTCTGTCTTCTTGTGAGATCTCAGGTTCCGCTTGCGGGGTGGTTCTTCTTCAGCAGGAGGTGGGGTTCTGGTGGCCTGTTGTTGTGTGGGGGCCTCCTGTCCACTAGCGCCGGCGGAGGTGGTAGGCTGTTCCTGGTCTGGGTTAGTGACAGGGGCCCTTTGTGGTGCCACATGGTCCCGCAATGTGGTGACTATCTGGTTAAGGGCCACGACGATGGTCCCCATTGCGGAACCAATGTTCCTCAGTTCCTCTCTGAACCCCATGTACCGTTCCTCCTGCTGTGCCTGGATCTCCTGGAACCTGGCCAGTACCGTCGCCATCATCTCCTGGGAGTGGTGGTAGGCTCCCATGATGGAGGAGAGGGCCTCTTGGACAGTGGGTTCCCTGGGCCTGTCCCCCCCCTGTCGCACAGCAGCCCTCCCAGTTCCCCTGTTTCCCTGGGCCTCTGTCCCCTGGACGGTGTGCCCACTACCACTGCCCCCAGGTCCCTGTGGTTGTTGGGGTGGTGGGTCAACCTGGGTGCCCTATAGTGGCAGACACACCGCTGATTGACGTGCCATGGAGACAGAGGCATGGGCCCGCTGGGTGGGAGCTGTGCTGGTGTTCCCAGAGGGGGTTGGGTCTGGTGTAGCCTGTGGCTGTCTGTGGGGAACCGACTGTCCAGAGGTCCCCGATGGGCCGGGCTGGTCATCTGGGTCCAGGGAGACAGAGCTGCTGTCATCGCTGGGGGCCTCTTCTGGGGGTGGGATGGACATCTCTGTGCCCTCCGTGGCGGTGTGGTGGCGTTCGGGTCCTGCAGGGGTATAAGGGTATGGTTATTGCTTCTGTGTGTGGCATTTCGTGTGATGGGTGGGTGGCCGTGTACCCAAGTGCAGGCATTCCCTTGTGGGGGCTCTTGTGAGGGTGGCTTGTGGGGGTGATGTGTGTGTGCAGTGGGCATGCTTTGGTGATGGGTGTCCATGGTTTGTGGTTGCATGCAGGGCTTGGTGTTGGGATGGGTGGGTTGTGAGGGTGAGCCATTTGCAAGGAGTTGTTGTGGTGGGGGTGGGTATGGGGGTGGGGGTATGTGCTGGCATGCAGGTAGGGTGGGGGTGGGAAGAAGTAGTTGAGATTTGACTTACCAGAGTCCATTCCTCCAGCTACTCCTGCGAGGCCGTCAGGATGCAGAATGTGCAAGACTTCCTCCTCCCATGCTGTAAATTCTGGGGGAGTAGGTGGGGGTCCGCCGCCAGTCTTCTGCACCGCAATGTTGTGCCTTGATACCATGGAACGCACCTTCCCCCGTAGGTTGTTCCATCGCTTCCTGATGTCATCCCTATTTCGTGGATGCTGTCCCACCGCGTTGACCCTGTCGACTATCCTTTGCCATAGCTCCATCTTCCTAGCAATTGTGGTGTGCTGCACCTGTGCCCCGAAGAGCTGGGGCTCTACACAAACTATTTCCTCCACCATGACCCTGAGTTCTGCGTCAGAGAACCTGGGGTGTCTTTGGGGTGCCATGGAGTGGTGTGGATGAGGTGAGGGATGTTGTATGTGTTGTAGAGTGTGATGTGTGTGGTGGTGTATGGTGTTTTGTGCGTGGTAATTGTGTGGGTGATGTTGTGATTTGCCTCTGTGTGATGTTCTACTCTAAGCAGTGCTGTCTCGTTCTGTCCTTAATTTGCAATTGTGGTCGTAGGGGTTTGTGGGTGATGTGGGTGTGTGTTTTATATTGTATTGGGTGTGTGGGTGTAGTGTGTGTATGTGTATCAGGTGTGTGTATTTCAAATTGTCCAATGTGGTTGTGTTTTGTAAGGGTGTGTGTATTGTGACCGCAGCGGTGTGTACCGCCAATAGACTACCGCGGTTGAAAGACCGCTGCATGGATTCGTGGGTCGGAATGGCATGGGCGTATTTGTGTTGGCGTGACGGTGGAGGTTTGGTCATCGCCAGTTTTTTGCTGACCTTTGGTGTAGCGGACTATTGTGGATGTCGGGTTTTTGGAGGTTTTCAAGTAGCGGGTCAGAATGACCGTGGCGGTTTACCGCGGCGGTGTTATGGTGGTCTTCTGACCGGCGGTAAGCGCCTTTTACCGCCGAGGTCAGAATGACCCCCACAGTGTGGGTAAGCTGTGCCAGCAATGGGTGCAGAGGAACACTTTAACAGTAGTTAAACAACACCTGAACACTCTTTCTGACAGTATAGATTTACAAGATTTCCTATTAGGTCCTAGGAAACAACGTTCGAAACGGTTTTTATATGCTATGTATAATGAAATTTGGAAACTTTCTCAAATTGAGGCTGCTGCACGTTTAAGGCAACTTGATAAGGAGAATTTGGAAAAAACATTGGCTGTTGTGGACAATGACATGAACACGCTATCCAACAGGATTTATTCACTGTCGAATATAGTGTCATCTGCTATTGATATCACTCAGACTGATTTGTCCCAGTTATATCATGGGCAAACACAGCTACGTTCCATCATGCAGCTGGGTTGGGCATTGCAGACGCTGAGAAATGGCCACATTCCATGGAAATACATTAATGGGAGTGAACTATTTGCTGCTTTTAATTTTTCCAGGGAACAAGAGGCAATGGCTAAAAGGGAGGCTCGTTTCACCTTGCTTCAAGTAGAGAAATTAGATAAGTTGCCCTTCACGGTAGCAGAGAGTCCTTCGACTATTTGGCTCTTACACGGCATAATTAATTTACCGTTTTCGACCTTTCGTTTCACGAGCTGCCTGAAACATCTTGCAGTGGGAAGATATGAACGGCTAGGAGATAGCTTTATTAAGGAAGAGTGGGAGTTGCCCTTTGAGTATCGATGTCTGAACGGTGAACAGGAGGTCTTTCTTAGCGGAAGTGAATGTGAGACTACTGTTCGTCATTCCATGATATGCAAACAGGTGTCTCTTCACGGTCTTTGCAATGCGGGGGTCGCAAATTTGGCCTGTTTTCTGAAGGGTACTCCCGTCCCCTTGATTCGTTCAGTGTTTCATGTACTTTCCAATGGGAGTTATGTTCTACTGAGCGATGACAGCTGTTGCGGCTTGCGACCTGTAATTGCCTACGCAATCTCAGTCACGAAGGTCGTTACGTGTTGTGGCCATGTTTTGTTTCCCCCCACACAAGAGATACAAGTATCTGAAATGTGGCCCCACATTGATACTATTAATGTGAACTATGACAAGTTGAGTAGACTAAAGGCGCTATTGTTTCAAAAACAGGTCGCCTTGACATCCGCAAAAGAGACGTATGCTCTCCAGATTGTGAGATCATCAGCCGAGATACAATACCTTTTAAATACCGATTTCCCCAAACACTTTGGAGAGTTGGTATCCAGAATATTCAATGCTTCAAGCACAACTGGGATTGTTCATTTCTTTAAGGCTGTCGGGTCTGGTTTCGTGTCCATCTTCCAGACTGTCTTCGGAGTCATCCCATCAGTCATCCATTCTCTCTTTTCCAGTGTGTTTGGTGGCTTTCCAATTATTTTGGCTTTAATTGGCGGACTGCTACTGCTATTTTTTCTGACTCGCAGTGGTTGTTTTTTTCCAGCGACACAGAGCAATGGAGCCACTCCCGTCAACCCCGCTGTGCCGTGAACGCATGGTTCGGATCTTTGGTACACCTTTGCTGGTGGAACTGGAGTTTGACTGGTCATTGTCATTCCGGCCTCTACTCTGGTGTGTACAACCGGTGTTCCGCTGCGTATGGTGTCTCTTTGAACATCTGCCTATGGTCTGTCTTGCTGTTGCACCGACATCTCCTGTGGACCACGAACTGCTGATGTCCCCGATGAGGGTTCATACACGGTCATGCCCCTTGAGACTGAGGTTGCTCCGCGAGGCCACCTATGAGCCTTCTGTTATAAGATCTAACATGGATGAGGACGCTGCAGCGAGTGTCGATACACCGATGAATTTGGCTCACTTCTGCTCTGTGGATCCGTTTGTCCGTCCAGCTCTCGATTTCACTTCAGATGATGTTGACTCATTTTTGAGATCCTTGAATGGTGACTTCGATGACATTCTTCAAGATCCTGCATATAGCACATAATTTGATGAATTTGCTTGCCAGTTCCCGGTTCTAAAAACTAGCAATTATACTAAAAGTTTGCTATACTTGTCATGGTTGATATTAACATCTCTGTATGTTTTTTAAACAAATTTTAACACACAGCATTTTTTAGCTTGAGTTTTCGTTATTTTTTGGCTTTTAGTTCAGTAGCAGCTTTTTTAGCGGTTGGGTTTCTTTACCTTCATCATACCTGTTACAGGAGTTAGCTTAGCCGTAGGCTTGTAAACTTGTGCCCCCATCACCCAGTGACTTTTAACCTACTTAGCTTGCTCTGTCTTAGTCCATTTAATTATTTATTTCCCTTAAGATGGCGGCCTTGTTTATAGTTAGGCCACTTGTATGGGTTCTATTATCAGTGTCACTGCGCCAAGGCGTCAAGATCAAGCACGAAAGACAAACATACAGTAGGCATTCACACTTAGGGATTTTCCCTCTCTATACTTTCGAGGGATTGTTGATATTAATTGCCGTCCCAAACATGCCTGTTATCTATTGTTATGAATAACACTTATGTCAGGGGACCTTGTAGATCTGTATAAATACAACACACTTTTAGACAGATAATCAGAGGGATTCCGACCAGAGGGCATCGCCACCATCGCTGATACCGATGCTGCAGTCATCTTGACGCTGACCCAGTCTTCGTGTCCCTGCGGAGTCTGAGATAGAGACCTCATTCCAAGGTAACGAGGGTTGGGGGCTCCTCTCATGGACACGGCTTTGGCAGATTAGGTTTAACGAACCCAGCTCTCCTTTTAGGTAGGAGGTTAGACCTATTCTCCTTAGGGTATTAGGGCTTATTCCATCTTATACATATACATATATTTCTTTCATATGTTGCACAATGGTGGGGGTCTTTATAACAATGACCCTCTTCTTCACAATACTGTTGCTTGGTATATTCATTATCCTAATCATTGCAGTTCATGCAACTTATCACAAATTGAAGATTATGTTGAATAAAAACTATTATAACTTCACTGCATCTGTGTTATTGCCTTTGTTTGTAAGAGACATAATAAATCTGTGAGAAAAGGGTAATTTCCGTTACAACAGTTACAACTAGTTGTAGGAAGAAACTTAGGGGGGCATTCTGACCCTGGCGGTCCGAGACCGCCAGGGCAAAAATGACGAAAGCACCGCCAACAAGCTGGCGGTACTTTCTTCCCTATTCTGACCGCAGCGGTACCGCCACGGTCGCACCGCCGGGGCCGGCGTTTTCCCGCCGTTTATGCCCCGGCGGTGATAATCCGCCAGGGCAGCGCTGCCCTGGGGATTATGACCCCCTTACCACCAGCCTGTTTCTGGCGGTTTGCACCGCCAGGAAGAGGCTGGCGGTAAGGGGTGTCCTGGGGCCCCCTAACAGGGCCCCGGCCAGCTTTTCACTGTCTGCATAGCAGACAGTGAAAAGCGCGAAAGGTGCAACTGCACACGTCGCATGGCCGCAACACCGCCGGCTCCATTAGGAGCCGGCTCCTGTGTTGCGGCCTCATTCCCGCTGGGCCGGCGGGCGCAAACTTGGTTTGCGCCCACCGACCCAGCGGGAATGGCGGAATGGGGGGCACGTGAGTGCGGCCGCATGGCGGTTTCCGCCTGCCTAGCGGCGGTAGCCGCCTGCCAAGGTCAGATTGACCCCCTTAGTCACCTACAAACTTAAGTACTGTCATCCTGAGACCAGCAGTCTTGCTCAGAGCAAGAGTCCAAACTACGACAGAACTGTAGTTGTCAGGAACTATTAGGTAGGGTTTTTTTTCCCAAAAGACAGGGGATCCTATGCTTTGCAGGATACAGCCAAAGTTTGATTGCTAAGTCAGACTTAAACATTTCACTACCTTGATTATCTGCTTTGTTTGTGCCAGTCTCATTGTAATGTAAGTGGATCTACTGATGTTTAATATGAGGTTTAGGCATATTACCTTTTCTGCCTAAACTCCTTGTATTGTTTTTGACCAGGTACCTTCACCATGCCATCCTCATGTGGGGTTGTGACATTGGCAGGTATCTGTTGCTGTCCTGACATATGAAGTGGACATGGATTGATCCACGTAATGTTGGTCACAGATTTAGGGTATATGAATCCTGTGCCAATGCAGCTTGGAAAGTGGGTGGGTGGAATTCTGAAGTGTGCAATACACTTATTTGTTGTGGTGTGTTGGTTCAATTGTCTCATGTCTATGATCATACGGCCTTGAAATATGGTTGCATCAAGTGCAAGCTATGCATTCTCCCTTCACATTATGTAGACAATGATTCAGTATGACTTATTTGTAGCTGTAGATGTGTTTCATCATTGCAGGCCACAGTGCCTATGCCACAACACTGACATAGGTTTGTATCATACCATCAGATGCTTGATCATTGTAATGGGATGGACCTATGGCCAGTGACTTGTACTGCCCTCTGTCTGTGGCATGGGGTATGGGGCATGGGGTATGTTATATTGGCAGACCTGGTTTTGGTATGTGTTAATGCTCAAGTTGGCGACAACACCCACCAATCAGTTAGCCTATTCTAATTGGACAAGGCCCTTTCTTCTGTAGTCTGGGGGACGGTACCTTGGGATATATACCCTCTATTTGGTTTAGCCATTCTTGGCTATAACATTCCAGTAATTTTAACAGCCTGTGTGCTATACAGTGCAATAAAATGTTTGGTGTGACCAGACACTTGAGTCGTTGCGTTGCAAGTAATACTCAGCACGACACTACCTGAGACATATCCCTCCTTCCAATACCACCCTGTGTCTTCCTCATGTGCATCACATGGGCCTACATTTCAACATTTCAAAATGTGGAAAAGAAGGTAGCAGGCAATGTTTTAGTGATAGGGAGGTTTATTGACATAGGTGTAGGAAATACTTGAAAGATGCAACAGAAAAGTAAAGTGGAGGAATCAGTCATGGTGGATGTAATCATATTAGTAGATGGTGCAACATTTAAAGTCCAATGTCCTACTACCATAGGAAATAGACGGTGGTCAAGGAACATTCAACAGAGTAATTATGTGGCACACAAAGGAGTTGCTTCAGGAAGAGGTAACTTGCTGGCAGTGGTGGTTTCTTGCCATCCGCACCTCCTGGATGTTTGGCTGGACTTCCCCGCTTGTGTGGGGGGTTCTGCTGCTACAAAGGCAGGGATGTCTGAGACAGGTCCTTCTCCTGACAGGGCCTCCCTTCCAGTGGCTGGCACAGATGTTGACAGGACTGGTGTTGCTTGGCCAAAGGACGGGGTGTGGTGTTGCTAACGGTTCCTGATCAGGGTACTGCTGATCTCCATGAACACCCCTGATAGGAAGACCAGGGTGGTGTTGGCGGCCTCCCACTTTTCCAGAGACTCATGGTGGAAGTCCCTCTGCAGCTGCTTGACCTTCCTGAGTTCGTTAAGTACCTGGTCCATCATGCCTTAGGATTCTTGATAGGCTCCCAAGACTTGGCTGATGATGTCCTGGCCAGGACCATCCCCACTAGCCTCAAACCACCAGCCCACAACATCTCTACCATATACCCTACCACCATGTGCCTGGGCCCATGGCACAGCTTGCCCCATGCCAGTTGTTCCAGGACCATCATTGTCTGAGGTGTATTGCTGTGACTCAAGATCCTGGACTGGGGGGCACTAGATGGTTGTCACAGTCCTCGGGACACAGACTGGGGGGAAAATGGCTGCCTGCGATATAGATGCAACCAGGCTGGGAAGACTCGATGTGGTCACGGTGAGGATCACTGGTGTCATCTAACCAGGCTGCCCTGATGGGCCAGAAAGGCTCTGTCAGGGAGACCGGATCCTCTGGGTTTGCGCCAGTTCCTAATATGTCCACCTCTTGGCAGCTCCAAACTCTACTAGCCATTATAGCACAGAGTTTAAGAATGGCCAAGTGGGGGATGGGGTTTTAGGTTGAGAACAGCGGGGAAGGAGACCTGTGGAAGCAAAAGTTAAGAACACAATAGCAAAATTATACACGTTGACCTTCATAAACTTTGTTCCTGATATTTATATACTGATAACATGAATGATCAACAGCTTTCCTATAACATGACCTTATTTACTCTGGGTACCTGGAAAATAAAGAAGCATTATGCAAAACTTTCATGTGAGCCTTTTTTTAGAATTACATCTTATGCTCTGAGCCTTGAACTGTCTCAAGTTATTTCAACTACATTATAACAATAATAAATGAACACATTAGTTTTCAGGAATAAACTGCGATAGTCTCATGGATGATACTGCAAGGTCATACTCTGTCTTGACTTTCAAGATTCAATTGTTTAGAAATTATTATACACTTTAATATCAAACTGTGCATTAAAATTTCAATGTCTAGAAATAACTGTGCACTCTGCTGATCTGAAACACAAGGTTTAAATGCCAAGAATGAATTGCGCACACTGCTGCTGATTTCACCATCAAGGTTTAAATGCCAACATACGATCATGCACACTACCGATACGAACTGCAAGAGTTAAATGCCAGGAATGAATCGCGCACACTGCTGCCGATTCGAATATCAAAGTTTAAATGACAAGATTACGATTGCACGTTCTGCCGATATGAACTGCAAGGGTTAAATGCCAGGATTGAATCGAGCACACTGCTGCCGATTCGAACATCAAAGTTTAAATGCCAAGATTAAGATTGTGTGTTCTGCCGATCTGAACTGCAATGGTTAAATGCCAGGAATGAATTGCGCAACCTGCTGCTGATTCAAACATCAAAGTTTAAATGCCAAGATTAAGATCGCGTGTTCTGCCGATCTGAACTGCAATGGTTCAAATGCCAGGAATGAATCGCGCACACTGCTACCGATTCGAACATCAGCGATTAAATGCCAAAGTTTACGATTGCGGGTTTTGCCGATCCGAACTGCAGGAGTTAAATGCCAGAAATGGATCGCAACTGCAATCAACCCAAAAGGCACAAAACTCAAAAATGCCTGGAAACGGAGTCGGGCCTAACCCGACCTCTATCTTACCGCCCTGCTGGAGGATCCCCAAGATAATGAAGACAGGGCCTGGAAAAGGCAAGCTAGGCCTTTGGCACAGGAGCTCAGGAAAATGCTGCTGCTCTGCACCGGGATCTCTGAATAGTGAGCACGTGGAGCTGGGCTGGGTCCCTTAAATAGGCCCAAGCCCCGCCCATGTGCCACACCCAGTCATACTGCAGGAAAGGATACTAGAAGGGCTCAGAATAGGGACCAGGCCCTAAACACACTCTGTAATCCTGCAGCAAAGCCTTGAAAATGAGCAATACATTGCAAACAGTATAAGTGACGTTTCAAGATGAATCTCTGCAATGCAAAAGGTTAACATACTGCATCAAAACATAATGCATGAATTATTACATTACATAAGGATTGGCTCTTTGTATTATGTCGCCCGTAGAGCAAGCACTGTCTTGATGTTGACAGTACTCCCCACTCCCGAACGCGCTTTAGGGCCTGGTTTGTCTGGGTTTAAACGATGAAAACTCTGCACTAATCGTGGAGCATGAATATTAGATGCGGAGGGAGACCAAAGAGTTGTCCTCTGGACTGTAACCTTTCCAAGATATTAGATACCAGAGATAACGACCTCTAAATTTTGAATCCAGAACCTGTTTTACTTCGTATTCCAATTCTCCTTGTACTAGGACTGGAGCTGGGTGAGAGCGGGTTTTTTGAACTGCTCTTTTCAGGAGAGAAGTATGAAACACTGGATGAATACGTAGTGATTTTGGTAGCTGCAGTTTATAGGTTACTGGATTGATCTGCTGAAGAACTACGTAAGGACCTATATATTTGGGATTAAACATATGCTTTTTCTTGAAATCAATATGGCGTGTGGAAAGCCGCACTCTGGTGGTCATTACAACCCTGGCGGTCGGTGTTAAAGCGGCGGTAATACGGCCAACAGGCCAGCGGACAAAAAAAGGGAATTATGACCGTGGCGGAAACCGCCAAGAAAGACAACCACTTTAACACTCCGACCGCCACGGCGGTACAGACAAGCAGCGCAGCGGTCACCGCCAACAGACAGGCGGCAGACAATGTACCGCCCACAGTATCACAACCCGCCAATCCGCCACCTTTTCCGGGGCGGATTCACCGTGGATAAAAACACGGCGGAAACATCTTTTGCTATGAGAAACAGCTCACCAGAACACATCCCACGAGGAAGGAGGACACCATGGAGCCGGAATTACAAATCCTACCTGCCCTTGTCTTCCTACTCATCTACGAACACCAGCGCCTGCGGCGGCGAAGACAACGGTGAGTACTGCACCTACGACATAGGGGAGGGGGGAGGCAAAAGTCAGGGACACACACACGCAACACTCCCACCCCCACCCCGACCCTCGCACATTACAACACACACACCAATGCATTTCCAAACAGCACAGTAACAACCCACAACCCCCCCGGTAGAATGCTAAGACAAAACAAAATCAGTTCAAACATTGCAATGTATCAAATTACATGTTTCAAATATATACAGATATATATAAACTCATTCAAAAGTATATACATTACGAGAAGTAGTGCAGATATGCACATATCAATGTCCGTGCACCACTGGGCCAAAAATGCATGGGCGAGGCCCAAACAAGATACCTGTCCACAAACGGAGAGAACACTGCCGGGGCATCAGAGAGAAATACAACAGGCACCTCAGGGGGAAGGGAAGGGGGGGCACCTCAGCCGAATTACAGCACCACGCCACATCCACGACGGGGCTCCATGCCCATTGATATATCCTGGGGAGTGCAAAGCCACAGTCTCTCAAGTCTCTACAGTGGGTGGGTTGCCCACTGTTCCATCCTGGGGAGTGCAAAGCCACAGTCTCTCAAGTCACTACAGTGGGAGGGTTGCCCACTGTTCCATCCTGGGGAGTGCAAAGCCACAGTCTCTCAAGTCACTACAGTGGGTGGGTTGCCCACTGTTCCATCCTGGGGAGTGCAAAGCCACAGTCTCTCAAGTGGATAACAGTCTCCACTGGTTCTGGAGGGGGACTGGTGCCCAGAGTGCTTCATCCTGTTAAGGACAGACGGAGTGGATGCATGTCTCCACTGGTTCTGGAGGGGGACTGGTGCTCAGAGTGCTTCATCCTGTTAAGGACAGACAGAGTGGATGCATGTCTCCACTGGTTCTGGAGGGGGACTGGTGCCCAGAGTGCTTCATCCTGTTAAGGACAGACAGAGTTGATGCATGTCTCCACTGGTTCTGGAGGGGGAATGGTGCCTTGACTGGATTAGGCTCCCCGTGACAGTACATGTCCCGTCACTGTCGCAGCTGTACATGGGATAACGATGCTTGATGTGGCAGTCTTTTCCTTCTGCAGCGGTGCTCTACCTTGTTCAGTGGTGCTTTGCCATGGCGGTCTCTGGGCTGTTCAGCTGTGCTATGCCATGGCGGTGCCCTGGGCTGTTGAGCGGTGCTCTACCCTGTTCAGCGGTGCTTTGCCATGGCGGTGCTCTGGGTTGTTCAGCGGTGCTTTGCCATGGCGGTCTCTGACCTGTGCATTGGTGTGTGGCATGACGGTCCCTCATTGCCCAGCGGGGCTGTGGCAGCCGGGGCCCTCGTGGGCACTGACTCTGGGGGTGGTCTCCTGACCAGTGACAATACTTGTGCCATCCTGGGCAATGACTCTGGTGGTGGTCTCCTGACCAGTGACGATACTTGTGCCCTCCTGGGCAATGACTCTGGCAGTGGTCTCCTGACCAGTGACAATACTTGTGCCCTCCTGGGCAATGACTCCAGCGGTGGTCTCCTGACCAGTGACAATACTTGTGCCCTCCTGGGCAATGACTCTTGCGTTGGTCTCCTGACCAGTGACAATACTTGTGCCCTCCTGGGCAATGACTTCGGCGGTGGCAGTGGTCTCCTGACCAGTGATGATACTTGTGCCCTCCTGGGCAATGACTCTGGCGGTGGTCTCCTGACCAGTGACGATACTTGTGCCCTCCTGGGCAATGACTCCGGTGGTGGCGGTGGTCTCCTGACCAGTGATGACTGTGCTGGCGGTGGCGTCCCGGCTGCCGGGAAGGATGCCGCCCTTCTCCACCATGCTGCTCACACCAGGCTGTGCAGACTTCTTCAGGCCCTTCCCCACCTTTGGAGGAGTCACAGCTGACTCTGCAATCCCCCTGGGACCCTTGTGAGTACTTTTGCCTCCAGGAGTCTTCACCCAGTCCCGTCGGCCACTTTCCAACTTTAGATGCTTTACAGGGGGTGGACTGGCAGTGCCTTGGCTCCGTGTCACACTGCCTGCCCTGGTGGCCGGTGCACTCCATACACATATAACACGCACCACTGGCACTGGAGTCTTTTTGGCTGAGGCACTACGACAGGACTGATGAATTGGAGGGGTGGGGCTGGGGGCAAAGAGGTCAACGTTGCAGAAGGACAGTTTCTGACGAACACTGGGATGGGTAACTGGAGGGGGTCTGGGAGTGGAGGAAGAGGAGGTGGTTGTAGGAGGTGTCACTTTAGGTGTTTTGGGTGCAGGTACTGGAGGCTGTCGTGAGGTGGATGGATATTGGGTGTGTGGGTGCCCGCGTTTCTGTACTTTGGGAGGGGGCGTCAGACACACTGGGAGAGGACACAGGGGACGTGTAAATGGGAGTGGGGGTGGTGGGTGCAGGTGAGCAGGGTGTGGTGCTGGGTGTTCTGGTGCGAGTCCTAGTGCCTGTAGATGTAGTGCATGCAGGTGAGAGTGTAGACGACACTAGGAGGGATGAGGGAGACGACGAGGAGGGGGACACAGTGGAGGCAGTGGATGTTGTTGTGTCTGCATGTGGGTGATGCTTGTGTGAGTGCCTGTGGGTTGTGTGGTGCCTATGTTTGCCTGAGCTACTTTTGGGTGCTGAGGTGTATGCATGCTTGTCTGATGGTGTGCTTGGGACAGGCTGGGGTACAGGGGATTGGGTCTGGGTGGAGGAAGTTGGAAGGGGGAGGCTAGACACAGGGACAATGGCTGCCATCAGTGCTGAGGCCAGAGATTGCAGGGTTCGATGATGGGCAGTCTGACCAGAATGAATGCCCTCCAGGAATGCATTAGTGTGTTGCAACTCCCTTGCTACACCCTGGATGGCTTTAATCATGGTAGACTGCCCAACAGTGAGTGACCTGAGGAGGTCAATGGCCTCCTCACTGAGGGCAGCAGGGGTGACTGGGGCAGGGCCTGAGGTGCCCCACAGGGGCATCTATAACTGTAGTTGGCCCACTACTGAGGTGGGGTGGAGTGCCACATGCCCTGCATTACGGAGGGGCCTAGCCTACGTATTTCTGCCTGGCCTAGGTACACCCACAGCCCTCCTCCCCCACCCAGACACCTCAACTACGCGCCAAGTCCCCAGAATGAGAGTGTACTCACCCCCTTGTGTCTGCTGTGATGCCCTCAAGTGCCCATCCAACTCCGGGTAGGCCACTGCCAGGATCCGGAACATCAGGGGGGTCATGGTGCGACGGGCACCCCTCCCACATTGGGAGGCCATCCCCAGCTGAGCCTCCGCCGTCTTCTTGCTCCAACGGCGAATGTCCTCCCATCTTTTCCGGCAGTGTGTGCCCCGTCTCTGGTGGACCCCCAGGGTCTGGACTTCCTTGGTGATGGCACGCCAAATGTCCTTCTTCTGGTGGGCGCTGACCTACATGACATGCACAGGGGAAGAAGAGAAGTCATTACCAACTGCACCGTCCATGTGAGTAGCCCCCATCCCTACCCTTGCCATGTGGCACATGCATTCACAGTCCTTCATGTTCCCTGCACTCTGCCCCCTTCCCTCTTACAACCAGCCCTCTCCACCCAGGCATAGCCCATACAACGTGCTCCCTGTGTACTTACCTGTTGGTCTGGAGGACCGTAGAGTAGCGTGTACTGGGGGAGGACCCCATCTACTAGCTTCTCCAACTCCTGAGCAGTGAAGGCAGGGGCCCTTTCCCCAGACGCAGCAGTCATTGTCTCTTCCAGACCGAGGTCACAGCAGCGCTTGCAGTGTAGGTCCTCTCCTGTCGAAGATCAGGTATCGAGTGATTGAACAGATAGAAAATGGCGGTCACGTCCGCGGCGGTCACGTCCGCGGCGGTGCATATCATCACCGCTGGCGCACTTCGTCATTGGCTCCTGGGACCCATAGGGTCCAATGTTAACCAATGCAGCATTGTGCCGCGGTCTACCAACGCCTACCGCGACGGGGTACAACGCCAGCGCAGTGACCTCACATTCCCATTGTCCCAGTTTAGAGGTCAGGCAGCCGCCATTTCATGGGCCCACATGGCTTTATTTACTACTGCGTCACACATAGCTAGGCCTACACTCAACACACATACCGGAAGGGTTTTGTGCTTGGTGTCGTGTTCTGTGCAGCTGTGGGTACATACCTGGGGATTTGTTGACTCTGTGGTCGCTGTTGTCCTTCCGAGGCACCGTCAGCTGGGACATTTGAGAAGATGGCGGAATCCTCCGGTGTACCGACCGCTGGTCGACCTGTTGACAATGGAGGAGCAACATTTAATCACCTACAGGTCTGACCGTGCCACTATCCAGGAACTATGTACCCAGCTGGAGCCAGACCTGATGTCACCAATCCGCCATCCCACTGGAATCCCCCCTGACGTGCAGGTGCTGTCAGTGCTCCATTTCCTTGCTAGTGGGTCTTTTCAGACAACAGTGACCATGGCATCAGGGATGTCCCAGCCTATGTTTTCCAATGTGTTGTCCAGAGTGTTGTCTGCCCTGCTGAAACACGTATGGAGATACATCATTTTCCCTGAGGTGGAGGATTTGCCCACAGTGAAAGGTGACTTCTATGCCCTTGGACATATCCCCAACATCATAGGTGCTATTGATGGGACCTATGTAGCTCTGGTCCCCCCCACAGGAGTGAACAGGTGTACAGGAACCGGAAGAGTTATCATTCGATGAATGTACAGATGGTATGTTTGGCAGACCAGTACATCTCTCAGGTAAATGCTATGTTGCCTGGCTCAGTGCATGATGCTTACATCCTGCGAAATAGCAGCATCCCTTATATGATGGGTCAACTCCAGAGGCACCGTATGTGGCTATTAGGGGACTCTGGTTACCCCAACCTGTCCTGGCTATTGACCCCAGTGAGGAATCCCAGGACCAGGGCGGAGGAACGCTACAATGAGGCCCATGGGCGGACTAGGAGGGTGATCAAACGCACCTTCGGCCTCCTGAAGGCCAGGTTCAGGTGCCTCCATATGGCAGGTGGTTCCCTATTCTACTCACCGAAGAAGGTGTGCCAGATCATCATCGCCTGCTCGATGCTTCACAATCTTGCTTTGCGACGGCAGGTGCCTTTTCTGCAGGAGGATGGTCCAGATGGCGGTGTTGTGGCAGCTGTGGAGCCTGTGGAGCCCGTGGACAGTGATGGTGAGGAGGAAGACATAGACAACAGTCAGTCATACAGCAATATTTCCAGTGACACACAGGTGAGAAAAACATTTTTTCACATTACATTCACTTTCACACTTCTACCTCTATCCTGTCTGTTATTTAATAGCAGTATTTGGTTACTGAGTTGCCCCTTTCCATTACAGTTTCACAGGTGTGTTTACCATCGTGTTTCATCTGCTTGCATCCTTCATGGACTTGTGATGTGTGACACAGGTATGTTGGCTTTACAATTGGGAACGCATTTTGACACTGTCATTGATAATACAAATTGACCAAATCACTGACTGACTCCAGATTGTTTTGTGGCTCAAGGGTGTTTATTTAAGTGCTCTAAAATGGAGGGGGGTTGTAATATGGTGATGGGGGATGGTGGAGGAATGTCCATGGCAGAGTCCAGTCTATTGGTCACACAGGTGCACTGCCCATATGGGCATAGGAAGTGGAGCTGGGGCAGTTGAAGTATGGACAGGTAAACAAAGTGGGACAGTGGGAGGACAATCAGGGTGGTCTCATTTCCTGGCGGGGGTCTTGCCATCTTGCTCTGTCCTGTTCCTGGATCTCAGGGACCGCTTGGGTGGTGGTTGTCCGTCTGCAGGGGTTGGGGTGCTGGTATGGTGGTCCTGTGGCGGGGCGTCCTGCCACTAGCGCCGGCGGAGGTGGTGGGCAGTTCATCATCCATGCTAGTGTCAGGGGCCCCTTGGAGGGCCACGATGTCCGTCATGGTTTTTTGTATGTCCTTTAGCACCCCTATGATGGTGCCCAGGGCGGAGCTGATGGTCCTGAGCTCCTCCCTGAACCCCAAATACTGTTCATCCTGCAGGCGCTGGGTCTCCTGAAACTTGGCCAGGACCGTCGCCATCGTCTCCTTGGAGTGGTGGTATGCTCCCATGATGGAGGAGAGGGCCTCGTGGAGGGTGGGTTCCCTTGGCCTGTCCGCCCCCGGTCGTACAGCAGCCCTCCCAGTTCCCCTGTGTTCCTGTGCCTCCGCCCCCTGGACCGTGTGCTCACTACCACTGCCCCCAGGTCCCTGTTGTTGTTGGGGTCGTGGGTTCTCCTGGGTTCCCTGTAGTGGTGGACACACCACTGATTGACGTGTCCTGGGATGGGCCCGCTGGGTGGGTGCTGTGCTGGTGTTACCAGAGGGTGGAAGGTCGTTGTTGGGCTGTGCCTGTACAAGGGGAACCAACTGTCCCGAGGCCCACGATGGTCTGGGCTGGTCATCAGGATCCAGTAGGGCAGAGCTGCTGTCGTCACTGTGGGCCTCTTCTGTGGGTAGGGTGGAGATGTCTGGACCCTCCTGTGTGGTGACGTTCCTTAGTGGTCCTGCAGGGATACAGGAGCATGATTATTGCATGTGTGTGTAATGGTGTGCAATGGGTGGGTGTTTGTGTACCCCAGTGCAGGCATTCCTGTGTGTGGGTTTGTGTGATGATGGTTAGGGGGTTGTTATGGGTATGTGCAGTGAGCATGCTTTGGTGAGGGGTGACCATGCTAAGTTGTGTCATGCAGGGCTTGGGTTTGGGATGGGGGTTTGTGTTATGAGTACATTAGTGAGGAGTTGGAGTGATAGGGGAGGGGGTGAGGGTAGGGGTGTGTGATAGCATGCAGGTAGGGTGGGGGATATGATAGTTAAGATTTGACTTACCAGTGTCCATTCCTCCACTGACTCCTCCGAGGCCCTCTGGATGCATGATGGTCAAGACTTGCTCCTCCCATGTTGGTAGTTGTGGGGGAGGAGGTGGGGTCCGCCGCCAGTCTGCTGAACCGCAATGTTGTGCCTGGAGACCACTGAACGCACCTTCCCCTGTAGGTCGTTCCACCTTCTTCCTGATGTCCTCCCGATTTCTTGGATGCTGTCCCACTGCGTTGACCCTGTCGACTATTCTTCGCCATAGCTCCATCTTCCTGGCTATGGATGTGTGCTGCACCTGTGAGCCAAATGGCTGTGGCTCTACCCGTAGGATTTCCTCCACCATGCCCCGGAGCTCCTCCTTGGAAAACCAAGGGTGTCTTTGTCGTGACATGGGGTGGTTTGGGTGATGTGTGGGGTGGTCTCAGTGTTGATGTGTGTGGTAATGTGTAGTGGTGTGTGGTGTATTGTGCGTGGAAGTTGTGTGGGTGATGGTGTTGAGTGCCTGTGGATGTTTTGTAATTGTTTGTGGTGTCTCTCTCTGGGCTTCGTTCGGGATTTTGGTTGTAGGGGTTTGTGGGTGATGTGGGTGTGTGTTTTATATTGTGTTGGGTGTGTGGGAGTGGTGTGTGTATGTGTATCAGGTGTGTGTATTTCGAATTGTCCAATGTGGCGGTGTTTTGGAGATGTGTGTTTATTTTGACCGCGGCAGTGTGTACCGCCAATTGAATACCGCGTTTGAAAGACCGCCGCGTGGATTCGTGGGTCGTGATAGCATGGGCATGTTTCTGTTGGCGTGACGGTGGAGGTTTTGTTTTCGCCAATTTTCCACTGACCTTTGGTGTGGCGGACTTGTGTGGGTGTCTGAATTTCGGCGGTTTCCGATATGTGTGTCATAATAGCTGTGGTGGAATTCCGCGCCCGCGGCGGTGTATTGGCTGTCTTCTGCACGGCGGTAAGCGCCTTTTACCGCCAATGTTGTAATGACCCCCTCTGTCTCCTGGCTGATATTGTGGTCCTTCACAATGTTTTTTGTCATAATGTTTTTTATACGTTTGTTTTGGTTTATCAAGATGTTGTTTGATTGGTTTCTGGGTTTGATGGATTTCTTGCATTGTTTCTGACACCGATGGTGTAAGTGAACTTTCTTGTGGAATTGTGGTTGGCAAGGTAGCAGGATGGTAGCCAAATAGACCAAAAAAGGGAGTTGCACCAGTAGAAGTATGATATGAGTTATTGTAGGCCAGTTCAGCTAACCAAAGCATTGATTTCCAAGAATGAAGTGCTTTCTCAGCGTAAGCACGCAGATATTGTTTCAATGTTTGATTGAGTCTCTCAGTTTGGCCATCTGTTTGAGGATGATGGCTGGTAGATAGTGTAGATGTAACTTGTAGCTTTTTGCACCAAGTCTTCCAGAGGCAAATTATGATCCTCGATCGGAGAGAATCACTTTTGGTAATCCGTGATAACAGACCACTCGATTCAAAACTATTGTTGCCAATTCACTGGAGGTAGGTAATTTCCTGCAAGCAATGAAATGTGCATATTGTGTGTCACTATCTACCACCACAAGAATTACTGAGTTAGATTGAACAACTGGCAGTCCTGTAATAAAGTCTAATGATATGTGTTCCCAAGGTCGGAGTGGAGCTCGGATAGGATGTAACAGGCCTTTTGGTTTTGAATGACTTGTCTTGATGCAAGCACACACTTTGCAGTTCTCTACCATTTGCTTGATGTCTTTTGTCAAAGTAGGCCACCAAAAGTATCATTGTATTAATTCAAGAGTCTTAGGGATACCTGGATGACCTGCCGTAGGTATAACGTGTAACCAGTGAAACACTAAGTTGCGCAAATTGGTAGTTGGAACAAATAAGCATGCATCATGAACAGGTAGGCCTTGTTCTTTTTGGATCTGCTTGAGCCCATTTCTGCCATTTTTCAATGGTGAAAGAATTATGAATTTCTTCAAAAAAGTCTTCTGTTTTGACGATACAAAGGATTTTGTCTGAAGCAATGATAGTTTGTGGGGGTTGGGTTGTGGGTAACATGGTAGAATTTTTTCTGGACAAGGCATCCGCTTTGCAATTGTCTTTACCGGGACGGAAGGTTACCACAAATCGAACTCGGCAAAAAACAGCATCCATCGTAATTGTCGAGGAGTCAAAAGTCTAGCTGAACTCATGAACTGGAGATTGCGATGATCTGTATATACTGTGATAGTATACTTGGCACGTAGCAAATAGAGTCTCCATTCCTTGAAGGCATCACGGATGGCTAGAAGCTCTTTTGCAGCAATGACATAGTTTCTTTCAGCTTCGTTTAGTTTTCGAGACATGTAGGCTACAGGGTGTAGCTGACCAGTATCTTTACTGCTCTGTGATAACACCACACCAATTTCTACATCTGAAGCATCTGCTTCCACTACGAACGGATGTTCAGTATCTGGGTGAGTCAAGACTGGAGCAGTGGAGAAAGCTTCCTTTAAGGTTGAAAACGCCTTTTCAGCTTCTGGAGACCATACAAGTGGTTCTTTCTTTCGTAAGAGCTTGGGGATTGGTGCCACTATCTGTGAGAAATGATCTATTGTTAGACCTGACAGCCTTAGGGTAGTCACCCCTAACTTTTTGCCTGCCTCCCTCCATTTTTTTGGACACTGTTTTTGCTGGTTTATAGACTCTGCGCACTTTACCACTGCTAACCAGTGCTAAAGTGCATATGCTCTCTCCCTTAAAACATGGTAACCTGGAATCATACCTGATTGGACTATTAATTTACTTATAAGTCCCTAGTAAGGTGCATTTTATGTGCATAGGGCTGGTAAATTAAATGCTACTAGTGGGCCTGCAGCACTGGTTGTGCCACCAACTTAAGTAGCCCCTTTTTCCTTGTCTCAGGCCTGCCATTGCAAGGCCTGTGTGTGCAGTTTCACTGCCACCTCGACTTGGCATTTAAAAGTACTTGCCAAGCCTAGAACTCCCCTTTTTCTACATATAAGTCACCCTTAAGGTTTGCCCTAGGTAACCCCTAGGGCAGGGTGCTGTGTAGGTAAAAGGCAGGACATGTACCTGTGTAGTTATATGTCCTGGTAGTGTAAAACTCCTAAATTTGTTTTCACACTACTGAGAGGCCTGCTCCCTTCATAGGCTAACATTAGGGCTGCCCTCATACACTGTTGAAGTGGCAGCTGCTGATCTGAAAGGAGCAGGGAGGTCATATTTAGTATGGCCAGAATGGTAATACAAAGTCCTACTGACTGGTGAAGTCGGATTTAATATTACTATTCTAGAAATGCCACTTTTAGAAAGTGAGCATTTCTTTGCACTTAAATCCTTCTGTGCCTTACAATCCACGTCTGGCTGGGCTTGGTTGACAGCTCCTTGTGCATTCACTCAGACACACCCCAAACACAGGGTACTCAGCCTCACTTGCATACATCTGCATTTTGAATGGGTCTTCCTGGGCTGGGAGGGTGGAGGGCCTGCTCTCACACAAAGGACTGCCACACCCCCTACTGGGACCCTGGCAGACAGGAGTAAACTGAAAGGGGACCTGGTGCACTTCTTAGCCACTCTTTGAAGTCTCCCCCACTTCAAAGGCACATTTGGGTATAAAACAGGGCCTCTGCCCTACCTCATCAGACACTTGCTGGAGAAGAACCCTGAACCAGAAACTACATCCTGCCAAGAAGAAGCTAAGACCCTACCTGTTTGGGACTCACTTCCGGGTTCAGACAGACCACAGGCCCCTCAGATGGCTCATGCAGATGAGGGGTGAGAATCCAAAACTCTTGAGGTGGTCCATTTCCCTACAGGGGATGGACTTTACGGTGGAACATCGCCCAGGGGTTGACCACGCCAATGCTGATGGTCTCTCCAGGTACTTCCGCCTTAGCGATGAGAGCTCCCAGGAGGTCGGGTAGCTCTCCCCACTTTCAGCTGGGGGGGACACATGTTAGACCTGACAGCCTTAGGGTAGTCACCCCTAACTTTTTGCCTGCCTCCCTCCATTTTTTTGGACACTGTTTTTGCTGGTTTATAGACTCTGCGCACTTTACCACTGCTAACCAGTGCTAAAGTGCATATGCTCTCTCCCTTAAAACATGGTAACCTGGAATCATACCTGATTGGACTATTAATTTACTTATAAGTCCCTAGTAAGGTGCACTTTATGTGCATAGGGCTGGTAAATTAAATGCTACTAGTGGGCCTGCAGCACTGGTTGTGCCACCCACTTAAGTAGCCCCTTTTTCCTTGTCTCAGGCCTGCCATTGCAAGGCCTGTGTGTGCAGTTTCACTGCCACCTCGACTTGGCATTTAAAAGTACTTGCCAAGCCTAGAACTCCCCTTTTTCTACATATAAGTCACCCTTAAGGTGTGCCCTAGGTAACCCCTAGGGCAGGGTGCTGTGTAGGTAAAAGGCAGGACATGTACCTGTGTAGTTATATGTCCTGGTAGTGTAAAACTCCTAAATTCGTTTTCACACTACTGAGAGGCCTGCTCCCTTCATAGGCTAACATTAGGGCTGCCCTCATACACTGTTGAAGTGGCAGCTGCTGATCTGAAAGGAGCAGGGAGGTCATATTTAGTATGGCCAGAATGGTAATACAAAGTCCTACTGACTGGTGAAGTCGGATTTAATATTACTATTCTAGAAATGCCACTTTTAGAAAGTGAGCATTTCTTTGCACTTAAATCCTTCTGTGCCTTACAATCCACGTCTGGCTGGGCTTGGTTGACAGCTCCTTGTGCATTCACTCAGACACACCCCAAACACAGGGTACTCAGCCTCACTTGCATACATCTGCATTTTGAATGGGTCTTCCTGGGCTGGGAGGGTGGAGGGCTTGCTCTCACACAAAGGACTGCCACACCCCCTACTGGGACCCTGGCAGACAGGAGTAAACTGAAAGGGGACCTGGTGCACTTCTTAGCCACTCTTTGAAGTCTCCCCCACTTCAAAGGCACATTTGGGTATAAAACAGGGCCTCTGCCCTACCTCATCAGACACTTGCTGGAGAAGAACCCTGAACCAGAAACTACATCCTGCCAAGAAGAACTGCCTGGCTGCTCAAAGGACTCACCTGTCTGCTTTCTACAAAGGACTGCTGCCTTGCTGTTGCCCTGCTGCCTTGCTGAACTCTTGTCTGGCTGTGAAAGTGCTCTCCAAGGGCTTGGATAGAGCTTGCCTCCTGTTCCCTGAAGTCTCAGGACCAAAAAGACTTCTCTCTTTTACTTGGACGCTCCGTGCGCCGAAAATTTCGACGCACAGCTTGTTTTGCGGCGAGAAAAACGCTGCACACCGACGCTGATCGACGCGACGCTCTTGGGACGATCGAAGATCCGACGCACGGCCTCGCAAGGACAACGCCGCCCGACCTCTAGAGGAGAAATCGACGCGACACGTGCCGTGAGATCGTAATTTCAACGCGCAGCCCCGCAGATCGAAGTCTAGAGGAGAAATCGACGCGACGCCTCCCGTGAGTTCGTAAATTTGACACGCAGCCCCGCAGATCGACGCACAGCCGGAGAACAAGCAGGAGAATCCACGCACAGACCCGGGACATCTGGTAATCCCCGCGATCCACAGAAAGAGACTGTCCACGCGCCGGAAAACGATGACCGACTTCCCCGCGTGGAAAATAACGACGCAAGTCCGTGTGTGCTGGGGAGAAATCGACGCACACACCCTTTTTCCACGCACCTCTTCTCTTGTGGCCCTCTGAGGAAATTTTTCCACTCCTAACCAGGTACTTGTGCTTGAAAGAGACTTTTGTTACATTCTAAAGACTTAAGACACTTTATATCACTTCCCTGTGATATTTCTACAATTTTCCATTGCAACTTTATTCTTTTTGACCTACAATTATCCTGATAAATATTATATATTTTTCTAAACATTGTGTGGTGTATTTTTGTGGTGCTATATGGTGGTATTGTATGATTTATTGCACAAATACTTTACACATTGCCTTCTAAGTTAAGCCTGACTGCTCGTGCCAAGCTACCCGAGGGTGGGCACAGGATAATCTTGGATAGTGTGTGACTTAACCTGACTAGAGTGAGGGCTTTTGCTTGGACAGAGGGTAACCTGACTGCCAACCAAAAACCCCATTTCTAACATCTATGAACCTGCAATAGAGGTTTGCAAAACCTAGGAAGCATTGAACATCTCAAACAGTCTTTAGAATTGGCCAATCAGATACTGCTTGTACTTTTCATTCTGCCATGACCATGCCTTTGGGGTAAGGATGATCCCTAAAAATTCAAAAGTGGTAACATGAAATTCACATTTGGTTAATTTGCAATAAAATGATGTTTTCGAAGAGCTGTGAGAATCTTCTTGACATGCTGCACATGTTCGACTTCGCTATCAGAATAGATTAGAATATCATCGATATAGACTTTTGCAAATGTATCTAGAAATTCTCTGAGGACATCATTCAAAAAGAATTGGAATGCTGCTGGTGCATTACAAAATCCAAAGGGCATGACTGTGTAATCAAATAGACCATATCGAGTTTTAAAGGCATTTTTCCATTCATCGCCCTCTCTCATTCTGACTAAGTGGTAAGCACCTCTTAGGTCTAGCTTGGTATAGATTTTTGCCTTTTTAACTTGATCTAACAAGACAGGAATCAATGGTAATGGGTAATTGTTTTTTAATGTGATTTTATTCAATCCTCTGTAGTCTATACAGGAGCGAAGATCCCCATTAGCCTTTGGGACAAAAAAAAAGAGGAGATGCTGCAGGAGACTTGGAGGGGCGAATAAAGCCATTAGCTAGAAATTGATCTAAGTATTTTCTTAGGTGTTGGTTTTCGTGTTCTGACAGGGCGTACACACGACAACTAGGGAGTATAGCACCGTGAGTCAGATCAATTTGACAGTCATATGGTCTGTGAGGAGGCAAGGTTTCAGCTTCTTTTTCATCAAATACGTCTAGGAAGGATGAATACTGCCTAGGTAACATTAAATTTTTTTCAGCAGCTGTGGCTATGTGAGATTTGTGAGGAACTGTGACTCTCATTGTCTGGAGATATTTCTCTTTACATATGAGTGAAGAATATATGATTTTTCTTTCTTGCCTGTCTATTACAGGGTCATGGTAACTTAACCACGGCATTCCAAGGATGATCCCATACTGAAGAGGATGGATGACATCAAATGTGAGTTTTTCTACGTGTTTGATATCTTGATTCCCCCCTTTACAGATCACAGACAAGGGGTGGGCCTGTAGGGTAACTGGACCTCCAGCTAGGAGCTTTCCATCTACAGCCTGTACTATTTCTGGTGTTTTCTTCTTCTTGAATGGGATCCCCCATGTTTGAACCAATTGTGCACTGATAAAGTTGCCAGTGGCTCCAGAGTCTACTAAGCCTTTCTTCAGAGAACTCTTCTTGTTTACTAGCACTTCTAGGTCTAACTTGAGATGTCTTGACTGTGAAGGGTCTATGGTTACACCCAAGAGCAACCCTTCTTTACACCTTGGGCATTCTAGTTTTCCTGCTTGATTTGTACATTAGCTACCACTTTCTTGGTGGGGATTTGTTTACTTTTTGGTTTTACTGTACATTCTTTGACGAAGTGGCCCTTTCTACCACAGTACAGACATTGTCCGTTCTTTCTACATAGATCTTTCTCTTCTTTCGTCAAGGGCTGTCTGATGGTTCCAATTTCCATTGGTTCATGATTATGTTCTTTCTGAACTCGTGATTCTCTGGGTTCATGAACACGCCAGGAATATTACTCAGACTTTTTGCGTGTTCCTTGCTGCTCAGAAAGACGATGGTCTAGTTTTAAAACAAGATTTATCAAATCTTGACAATCCATGGGTTGAGGATCGATCTGAGCAAGAATGCCTTTTAGCTCATCTTTGAATCCTTGGTAGAACAGGGCTGCTTGCTTTTCTTCAGGCCAGGATGTATCTGCTATCAGCCGATTAAAGCTAGCCAAGTAAGAGACTAAGGCACTCATTAGAACCCTGGCAGTCGGTGTTAAAGCGGCGGTAACACCGCCAACAGGCCGGCAGTAAGAAAAATGGAATCACGACCATGGTGGAAACCGCCACATAGACAGCCACTTTAACACTCCGAACGCCATGGCGGTAGAAACAAAGAGAGCGGCGGTCACCGCCAACAGACAGGCGGAAAACAATGTACCGCCCACCCTATCACAACCTGGCAATCCGCCACCTTTTCCGGGGCGGAACCAACGCGAACAAAAACCCGGCTGAAACAGGACTTGGAAGGGAAAACACTCACCTCTCCACACCCCATGAGGAACCAGGACGCCATGGAGCCAGAACTCCAGATACTCCCTGCGATGGTCTTTCTGCTCCTCTATCAGGAGCACCAAAGACGGCGGCGATGACCACGGTGAGTACTGCACCTAGAACACAGGGGAGGGGGAGGGAAAAGAGAGTGACACACACACGCAACACCCCCACCCTCACCCTCACCCACAACACCATACTCACAAATACATGCAGCAACATTACATATACTCCCCCATGCCCACTTCAATAACGCAAGGACAAAAGGAATTGATTTGAATGAATGTAATCAATACAAATCAGATAGTGCAATTTAAAAAATCTGTATATACAAATATGTACACCAACTACACAAGTCCGGATATTACTCAAACATCGTCCGTGGATCAGAGTCCCAAAATGCATGGGCGAGACCCACACATGACACCAGATTTCAAATGGAGAGAACACTGCAGGGGCATCAGATCGAAATTAAACAGGTGCCTCAGGGGGAGTGGGGGCACCTCAGCCTGATGAATGCACAACGCCACTGCTCCACGAGGGTGCTCCATGCCCACTGTTGTATCCTGGGGAGTGCAAAGCCACAGTCTCTCAAGTCTCTCCAGTGGGTGGTTTGCCCACTGCTGTATCCTGGGGAGTGCAAAGCCACAGTCTCTCAAGTCTCTCCAGTGGGTGGTTTGCCCACTGCTGTACCCTGGGGAGTGCAAAGCCACAGTCTGTCAAGTCTCTCCAGTGGGTGGTTTGCCTACTAGTTTATCCTGGGGAGTACAAAGCCACAGTCTCTCAAGTCTCTCCAGAGGGTGGTTTGTCCACTGCTTTATCCTGGGGAGTGCAAAGCCACAGTATCTCAAGTCTCTCCAGTGGGTGGTTTGCCAACTGCTTTATTCTGGGGAGTGGGAGTGCAAAGCCACAGTCGTGCAAGTCTCTCCAGTGGGTGGTTTGCCCACTGCTGTATCCTGGGGAGTGCAAAGCCACAGTCTCTTAAGTCTCTCCAGTGGGTGGTTTTCTCACTGCTTTATCCTGGGGAGTGCAAAGCAGCAGTCTCTCAAGTGGATAACAGTCTCCACTGGTTCTGGAGGGGGCTTTGTGCCCAGAGTGCTTCATCCTGCCAATGACTGAGGTAGTGGATGTGACACTCCACTGGTTCTGGAGGAGGCTTTGTGCCGAGGGTGCTTCATCCTGCCAAGGACTGAGGTAGTGGATGTGATACTCCACTGGTTCTAGAGGGGGCTTTGTGCGCAGAGTGCTTCATCCTGCGAAGGACTGAGGTAGTGGATGCCTTTCTCCACTGGTTCTGGAGGGGGCTTGGTGCCCAGAATGCTTCATCCTGCCAAGGACTTAAGTAGTGGATGTGATACTCTACTGCTTCTGGTGGGGGCTTGGTGCCCAGAGTGCTTCATCCTGCCAAGGACTGAGGTAGTGGATGCCTTTCTCCACTGGTTCTGGAGGGGGCTTGGTGACCAGAGTGCATCATCCTGCCAAGGACTGAGGTAGTGGATGTGATACTCCACTGGTTCTGGAGGGGGCTTTGTGCCCAGAGTGCTTCATCCTGCCAAGGACTGATGTAGTGGATGCCTTTCTCCACTGGTTCTGGAGGGGGCTTGGTGCCCAGAGTGCTTCATCCTGCCAAGGACTGAGGTAGTGGATGCCTTTCTCTACTGAAAGTCGTGCATCATGGAAGCTGCCCAGGCTCCTGGAACTCACCACCAGCCTCGGACGACTGACACTGGGGATGGCAGCCATGTCTGCGGTGGTGCCACAGGCTCAGGATGTCGTGGGGCCGCTGGCGGTGCCTGCGGCGGGGTCAGCTGCGGCGGTACTGCTGGCGGGCTCTGTGGCAGCGGTGCTGGTGGCGGGCGCTGTGGCATCGGGACTGGCAGCGGGCTCTGTGGTATCAGGGCTGGCAGTGGACTCTGTGGCAGCGGTGCTTGCGGCGGCCTCTGTGGCATCGGGGCTGGTGGCGGGCTCTGTGGCTGCGGTGCTGGTGGCGGGATCTGTGACTGCAGTGCTGGAGGCTCAGTGACTGCGGTGCTGGTGGCAGGTTCAAAGACAGCGGTGCTGGTGGCGGTGCAGGTGGCAGTGCAGGTGGCAGTCTTCTCTGCCGTACAGGTTGGCATCAGCGTGGACAGAAGGTGTGACACTGGTCCAATTGTCGGTGCCACCATGCCCTCTCCTGACCTGCCCTTTATTTTCTGGCCTTTCCCCACCTTGGATGGTGGCGCATCTGTCTTGCCACCATCCCCTTTTGTTTTCCCTGAGCCCTTGGTGGTAGGTGTTTTCTGCTTCTCCCTCTGGGATGTGGGCAACTTTTTTCACTCTTGCAGGTGGTGGAATGTCCTTGCCCTCGCTCCGTGGCACACTGGCAGCCCTGTTGGTTGGCGCACTCCAATAGCCCACAGTGGCTGGCACCACTGTGCCTGGTGATGTGGTGGCTGAGGTGCTGGGTTAGGACCTGGAAAGCCTGGCCCTAGGGGAAGGACGGGGGGGTGGTGTAGGGAAGAGGTCAATATTAGCCAGGAAAAGTTTTTTAGACACACCGGGACTGGTAGGTGGAGGGGGTTTGGGAGTGGAGTAGGAGGTAGTGGTTGTAGGAGGTGTACGTTTGCTGAATTTGGGTGAAGCTGCATGGGCTGGAGGCTGTTGTGAGGTGAATGGCTGTTGGGTGGGTGTGTGCCTGTGTTTGTGTACTTTGGGAAGAGGGCTCACAGACACACTGGTAGAGGACACAGGGGATGTGTGAATGGTAGTGGGGGTGGTGAGTGCACATGAGCGGTGAGTGGAGATGAGACAGGGAGGGAGGGAGGAGGAGGACGTGGAGGAGGGGGACACAATGGAGACAGTGGGTGTTGGTATGTGTGCATGGGTATGATGCTTGTGTCAGTGCCTGTGGGATGTGTGGTGCTTATGTTTGCCTGAACCACCCTTGTGTGTTGAGGTGTGTGCATGCTGGTCTGATGGTGTGCTTGGGATAGGCAGAGGTACAGGGAATTGGGTCTGGGTGGAGGAAGTTGGAGGGGGGAGGCTGGACACAGGGACAATGGCTGCCATCGGTGCTGAGGCCAGAGCCTGAAATGCTCTCTGTTGGGCTGCCTGGCCAGAATGAATGCCCTCCAGGTATGCATTTGTTTGTTGCAAATGCCTCTCGACACCCTGGATGGCATTCACAATGGTAGATTGCCCAACAGTGAGGGATCTCAGGAGGTCAATATCCTCCTCACTGAGGGCAGCAGGGCTGACTGGGGCAGGGCCTGAGGTGCCTGGGGTGAAGGAGATGTCCACCCTCCTGGGTGAGCGGCCACGGGACAAGGCTGAGGGGCTGCTGGGAGGGCGGTGCTGGTAGGGGGGTGGCGGCTGTACCTGTTGATGCAGGGGGCACAGAGGGGCCCGCCACCGCAAGGGAGCTCCCATCAGAGGAGGAGTCGCTGTCGCTGCTGTTACCTCCTGTCCCCGCCGTGGAGCTCCCCTCGCCCTCCGTCCCACTGGTGGCTTCAGACTCCATTGTCTTGCCCTCCAGGGCCAAGTGGCATGCAGCTCCCTCCTGCTCCTCTGCCTGATGATGCTATTGCACACAAGAACAGGGAGACCACAAAAAGGGGGGGGGAGACAGAAGAAAGACATGTTCAGTGCATGCAATACCACTACCGTTGGCGGACACTACAGACACAGCAGCCCTCGGCACTACACCCTGCACTTATAGTTCCTAGATTATTCACAGGGCCATGGGGTACAAGGCCTATGCCCGATTGCTGCACACATGGAAGTCACAGGAGCCTGACTAGGTGGAGATGGTTCTTACCACTGGTGGGGTTGGGGTGCCACATAGGTTTCCTCACAAAGCGACTTTGCCTACAAAGCTCGCCCTGGCCTAGCGGAACCCACTGCCCACCTCCCCCACCCAGACACCTCTTAATGCGCGCAGAGTCAGATGGATGTGACTATACTCACCCCCTTGTGGCTGCTGTGATGCCCTCAAGCGCCCATTCAACTCCGGATATGCCACCGCCAGGATCCGGAACATCAGGGAGGTCATGGTGCGACAGGCACCCCTCCCAAATTGGGAGGACATCCCCAGCTGGGCCTCCGCCATCTTCTTGCTCCAGCGGCCAATGTCCTCCCATCTTTTCCAACAGTGGGTGCTCTGTCTGTGGTGGACGCCCAGGGTCCGGACGTCCTTGGCGATGGTACGCCAAATATCCTTCTTCTGGTAGGCACTGACCTACAGGAATAGTACAGGGGACAAGGAAAAACTTTAACCATCCGGACCGTCACAGTCATTGGCCCACGTTCCCACCCTTGCCCTGACGCACATACGGTCACGGTCTGCTCATGCAGGGCTCAGTCCCCCCCATGTATCTTCCATCCACACCACTCCAAACAGGCATTGCCCATGCAGCATGCTCACAGTGTACTCACCTGTTTGTCTGGAGGACCGTAGAGTAGTGTGTACTGGGGGAGGACCCCATCCACTAACTTCTCCAACTCCTCCGAAGTGAAGGCAGGGGCCCTTTCCCCAGACACATGAGCCATCATCGCTTCCAGACTGGGGTCACAGCAGCACTTGCATTATAGGTTCTCTCCTGTTGAAGGTCAGGTATCAAGGGAGTGTACAAATAGAAAATGGCCGCCACGTCAGCGGCAGTGCGTACCGTCACCACCGGCATACATCGTCACTGGCTCCTGGGACCCATAGGGTCCAATGTTAACCAATGCAGGATTGCACCGTGGTCTTCGACCGCCTACCGCGACGGTGTAAAACACCAGCGCAGTTACCTCATATCCCCTTGTCCCACCTTACAGGTCAGGCAGACACCATTTCAGGGGGCCACATGGCTTGAATAATAACTGCGTCACACCTATCTAGGCCTTGCATACACACAGTAACAGGCACATTGCGGATTAACAAAGTTTCTGAAAATAAGACATTGTTATACCTCAGTGTTGGCTGACTCTATGCTTGCTGTTTTCCTCCATAGGGCACGTCCGCTGGGGCAGGTGATGAGATGGCGGCATCCTCCGGTGTACAGACCATTGGTGGACCTGTCAACAATGGAAGAGAGACACGTAATAGTCACCTACAGACTTGATCATGCAACAATCTATGAACTGTGTGCCCAGTTGGAGCCAGACCTGATGTCAGCTATCCGCCATCCCACAGGAATCCCCCCTCTAGTGCAGGTCCCGTCAGTACTCCATTTCCTGGCAAGTGGGTCTTTTCAAACTACAGTGGCCATTGCATCAGGGATGTCCCAGCCAATGTTCTCTAACGTGTTGTCCAGAGTGTTATCTGCCCTGCTGAAACACATGCACAGCTACATTGTTTTCCCTCAGGTGGAGGATTTGCCTACAGTGAAAGGTGACTTCTATGCCCTGGGACATATCCCCAACATCATTGGTGCCATTGATGGTACACATGTGGCATTAGTACCCCCTCGCAGGAGTGAACAGGTGTACAGAAACCGGAAGAGCTACCATTCTATGAATGTGCAGATGGTGTGTTTGGCTGACCAGTACATCTCCCAAGTGAATGCCAAGTTCCTGGCTCAGTGCATGACGCTTACATTCTGAGGAATAGCAGCATCCCTTATGTGATGGGGCAATTCCAGATGCACCGTGTGTGGCTAATAGGTGAGGACAAGGACCCATGCCCTGTGATAGTTGTCTGGGGTTGTCCCTATGGGTTAGTGTGTGTCTAACAGTTGTCCCTCGACATTTGCAGGTGACTCTGGTTACCCCAACCTGTCATGGCTACTGACCTCAGTGAGGAATCCCAGGACAAGGGCTGAGGAACGCTATAATGAGGCACATGGGCAAACTAGGAGGATTATAGAAAGAATCTTCGGCCTCCTGAAGGCCAGGTTCCGGTGCCTCCATATGACAGCTGGATCTCTCTACTACTCACCAAAGAAGGTGTGCCAGATCATCGTGGCCTGCTGTATGCTGCACAACCTGGCTTTGCAACAACAGGTAGCTTTTCTGCAGGAGGATGGTCCAGCTGGAGGTCTTGTGGCAGCTGTGGAGCCTGTGGACAGTGAAGAAGAGGAGGCAGAAGAGGATATCGACAACACAAACAACGTTATCCAGCAATACGTCCAGTGAGACACAGGTAAGAAGACATCACTGCCTCACACATCTCATACAATTGTTTGACCTATCATAAGTATGTCACTTTTACCAAGTGTATGGACCCTGACTTGTCACTTTGCCTTTCCATTTAACAGACGTGGGTCCCACTGTGTGACTTCTGCTATATTACCTCATGGACGAGAGCTGTGTTACATCGGTATGTTGACAATAAAATTGACATTGCTATGTTCCATAGTTATTGTAAATACACATTTGTGAAAGCACAGACTGACACCATATTGTTTTGTGATTCAAGGGTGTTTATTTCTGTACAAATAAGTGGAGGGGATTGTAAAATGGGCAGGGGTGATGGTGGAGGAATGTCCATGACAGAGTCCAGTCTATTCCACTGCATTGGTGCATTGTCCAAAGGGGCATAGGAAGTGGAGCTAGGGCAGTTGATGGATGGGCAGGGTGACAAAGAGGGACAGAAGGATGACATTCAGGGGGGGTCTCATTTCCTGGCGGGGGTCTTGGCATTGTTCTCTGTCTTGTTCCTGGATCTCAGGGACCATATGGGGGGTGGTTCTCCATCTGCAGGGGGTGGGGTGCTGGGATCGTGGTCCTGTGGCGGTGCCTCCTGTTCACTAGCGCCGGCAGAGGTGGTGGGCTGTTCATCATCCAGGCTAGTGTCAGGGGCCCCTTCTTGTGCCACAGCGTCCCTCCTGGTGTTGACAAGGTCCTTCAGCACCCCTACAATGGTGACCAGGGTGGTGTTGATAAACTTGAGTTCCTCCCTAATCCCCAGATAGTATTCCTCCTGCAGCCGCTGGGTCTCCTGAAAGTTGGCCAGTACCGTTGCCATTGTCTCCTGGGAATGATGGTACACTCCCATGATGTTGGAGAGTGCCTCGTGGAGATTGGGCTCCCTGGGCCTGTCCTCCCCCTGTCGCACAGCAGTCCTCCCAGTTCCCCTGTTTTCTTGTTCCTCTGTCCCCTGAACCATGTGCCCACTGCCACTGCCCCCAGGTCCCTGATTTTCTTGGGTTGGTGGGTTTGCCTGGGTTCCCTGTAGTGGTGGACACACTGTTGCTTGACGTGTTGTGGGGACAGAGGGATGGGCCCATTGGGTGGGTGCTGGTGTTTCCTGAGGTGGAGGCTCTGTGGTGGCTTGTGCCAGTGTCAGGGGAACCAACGGTCCCGAGGTCCCAGATGGGCCGGGCTGGTCATCTTGATCCAGTTGAACAGAACTGCTGTCATCACTGTGGGCCTCTTCTGTGGGGGTAGTGGACATGTCTGGAACCTCCTGTCTGGTGACGTTGGGTAGGGGTCCTGCAGGGGTGTAAAGGCATGATTATTGCATCTGTGTGTGCCATCGTGTGCAATGGGTGAGTGACCCTGAACTCCAGTGCTTGCATTCTTGTCTAGGACCTTGGTAATTGGTTTGGGGTCTGTGCGGGAATCTGTTGTGGACATGCTTTGGTGATGGGTGTCCATGCTTTGGTGTTGCATGCAGGGCTTGGTGTTGGGATGTGTGGGTTGTGATAGTGGGACTTTGTGAGGTGTTGGAGTGATGGGGTGAGGGTGAGGATGGGGGTATGTGATAGCATGCAGGTAGGGTGGGGGGATGAGGTAGTAAAGATTTGCGTTACCTGAGTCCATTTCTCCTGCTACTCCTGCAAGGCCCTCAGGATGCAGTATAGCCAAGACTTGCTCCTCACATGTTGTTAGTTGTGGGGGAGGAAGTGGGGGTCCGCCGCCAGTCTTATGTACAGCAATCTGGTGTCTTGAGACCAGGGAACGCACCTTCCCCCGTAGGTCGTTCCACCTCCTCCTGATGTCATCCCTAGATCTTGGATGCTATCCCACTGCGTTGACCCTGTCGACAATTCTGCCCCATAGCTCCATCTTCCTAGCAATGGAGGTGTGCTGCACCTGTGATCCGAATAGTTGTGGCTCTACCCGGATGATTTCTTCCACCATGACCCTTAGCTCCTCCTCAGAGAACCTGGGGTGCCAATGAGGTGCCATGATGTGGTGTGGGTGATGTGTGAGGTGGTGTTGGTTGTGATGTGTGAGGGGATGTGTTTGTGTGTGTTGTCTGAGGTGCGTGGATGGTGTGTGAGTGATGGTGTTGAGTGCCTGTGGATGACAGTGTTGTTTCTGGTGGCTCTCTCTGGCCTTCTTTCGAAATTTTGGTCGTAAGGGTTTGTGGGTGATGTGGGTGTGTGTTTTATATTGTATTGGGTGTGTGGGAGTGGTGTGTGTATGTGTATCAGGTGTGTGTATTTCAAATTGTCCAATGTGGTTGTGTTTTGTAAATGTGTGTGTATTTTGAGCGCAGCAGTGTGTACCGCCAATGGAATACCGCAGTTGAAAGACCGCTGCGTGGATTCGTGGGTTATGATAGTGTGGGCGTATTCCTGTTGGCTTGACGGTGGAGGTTTTGTTATCGCCAGTTTATCACTGACCTTTGGTGTGGTGGACTTGTGTGGGTGTCTGGATTTTTGCGGATTCCGAGCTGTGGGTCGTAATAGCTGTTGCGGAATTCCGCCACCGCAACAGTGTGTTGGCGGTCTTCTGCACGGCGGTAAGTGGGATTTTCCACCAATGTTGTAATGAGGGCCTAAGTCTTGATTGCCTTGTCGCAATTCTAAAAGTTCTCGGTCTGCGGATAAACTAACGGTTCTTCGATCAAACACTCTTTCAAATTCTCGGACAAAGTCTCTCCAATTATAAAGCAGGGTACTGTTGTTACGCACAAGAGGGATTGCCCAAGTGGCCGCATCTCCAGGCAAATAGGATAGCAGGAAGGCCACCCTGGATTGGGCATCAGGGAAGGTGTTTGGTCGACAGGTGAAATGCAATTCTACTTGAGTCAAAAAGGATTGTGCTTTCTGAGGATCACCTGAAAACCTTTCTGGTGGAGCCAAAGGAAGGGAAATGTTAGTTAGAGGATTTCCTCCGGAACCTTGAGAAGGAGGACCAAACCAACCTGCACCCAGAGGACCTTGCTCCTTCTTTTCTACTCTGTCTTGCAACTGACTCACTCTCTCTGCTAGACTGGTTGCTATATCTTTAGATGCTACTACATCGGATTGAAGCTGCGTAATTACATCAACTAACTCATCTAATGTGGCCATATTGACAATTTAGCACAAACTAGGACGATTAAAAGTTTGTGGCCTCACTATTCTGTCAGGGAGACCGGATCCTCTGGGTTTGGCCTATTCCCAATATGTCCACCTATTGGCAGCTCCAAACTCTACTAGCCATTATAGCACAGAGTTTAAGAATGGCCAAGTGGGGATGGGGTTTTAGGTTGGGAACAGCAGGGAAGGAGACCTGTGGAAGCAAAAGTTAAGAACACAATAGCAAAATTATACACGTTGACCTTCATAAACTTTGTTCCTGATATTTATATACTGATTCCATGAATGATCAACAGCTTTCCTATAACATGACCTTATTTGCTCTGGGTACCTGGAAAATAAAGAAGGATTATGCAAAACTTTCATATGAGCCTTTTTTTAGAATAACATCTTATGCTCTGAGCCTTGAACTGTCTCAAGTTATTTCTTGGAATAGCAACTACATTATACCAATAATAAATGAACACATTAGTTTTCAGGAATAAACTGCGATAGACTCATGGATGATACTGCAAGGTCATACTCTGTCTTGACTTTCAAGATTCAATTGTTTAGAAATTATTATACACTTTAATATCAAACTGTGCATCCAAATTTCAATGTCTAGAAATGATCGCGCCCTCTGCCGATCTGAAACACAACGTTTAAATGCCAAGAATGAATTGCGCACACTGCTGCTGATTTCACCATCAAGGTTTAAATGCCAAGATTACGATTGCGCGTTCTGCCGATCTGAATTGCAAGGGTTAAATGCCAGGATTGAATTGCGCACACTGCTGCAGATTCGAACATCAAAGTTTAAATGCCAAGATTACGATTGTGCCTTCTGCCAATCTGAACAGCAATGGTTAAATGCCAGGAATGAATCACACAACCTGCTGCACAACCTGCTGCTGATTCAAACATCAAAGTTTAAATGCCAAGATTACGATCGTGCGTTCTGCTGATCTGAACTGCAATGGTTAAATGCCAGGAATGAATCGCGCACACTGCTGCCGATTCAAACATCAAAATTTAAATGCCAAGATTACGATTGCGCGTTCTGCTGATCTGAACTGCAATGGTTAAATGCCAGGAATGAATCGCGCACACTGCTGCTGATTTGAACATTAAAGTTTAAATGCCAAGATTATAATTGCACGTTTTGACGATCTGGACTGCAAGAGTTAAATGCCATGAATGAATCGCGCACACTGTTGCCGATTCGAACATCAACGATTAAATGCCAAAGATTACGATTGTGCGTTTTGCTGATCCGAACTGCAGAAGTTAAATGCCAGAAATGGATCGCAACCGCGATCAACCCAAAAGGCCCAAAACTCTAAAATGCCTGGAAACGGAGTCGGGCCTAACCCGACCTCCGTCTTACCGCCCTGCTGAAGGATCACCAAGATATTGAAGACAGGGCCTGGAAAAGACAAGGTAGGCCTTTGGCACAGGAGCTCAGGAAAATGCTGCTGCTCTGCACCGGGACCTCTGAATAGTGAGCACGTGTAGCTGGGCTGGGTCCCTTAAATAGGCCCAAGCCCCGCCCACGTGCCACACCCAGTCAGACTGCAGGAAAGGATTCTAGAAGGGCTCAGAATATGGACCACACCCTAACCACCCTCTGTAATCCTGCAGCAAAGCCTTGAAAATGAGGAAAACATTGCAAACAGTATAAATGATGTTTCAAGATGAATCTCTGCAATGCAAAAGGTTAACATACTGCATCAACACATAATGCATGAATTATTACATTACATAAGGATTGGCTTTTTGTATTACGTCGCCCTTAGAGCGCGCACTGTTCTGATGTTAACAGGCCCTCAATTTCCAGATGTCTAGGACTGTTCATCCATGGAGGTAGTGACAGTTCCTTGAGTGGGCTTGGTGTTCCCAGTGGCAGCTAGACCTGTTGATATGACAGATGCAATGTTATATATTGTATTGTGACATCTACCTCCAACAGTTTACTGTGGCATTTAGCAAAGGCCATGTACACATTGGATTTGCAGGTTGTCCTTATGTGACAGGTGCACATGCTTTCAATAGTATTGACCTGACATTTGAGTAACATACCAATTCCATTTCAGTCAACCAGCTGCAGAATGTATGAGTTAGTTAGCACTTGGGAGGATGGTCATGGACTTACATCTTACCAGCAGTGCAGGCAAAACAGTGGGTGGGCTGAATGTGCTTTAGATCATGTTATGGCCTAGTTGACTGTTATGCAGGCAGGCTCAGGTGTTCGTTGTATTTGAAATTGTTGTCATCATGTGGTCAGTGCATTGTGAATGTGTCTGCTGCCAATACCATTCAGGTGATGGATCTCGGTTCCTTTGGTTTGCTCTTTCTTATTGTTACACATAGGTTGAGCTGTCCTTCCTCTCCACAATATTTTCATCTGGGCTTGCTCAAGATGGAACTGGGTGGTTGTAACTCCCACTTTTACACACACTATACTGATGGTTTCCTCGCAGGTGAGTACTCTTCAATGATCATTTGGTATACAAGAGTATTTCGGTGGAGGACACAGTTTTGTTATTTATAGTTAGGGGAACATTGTCTGCTGTGAGTTGTAGTCCTGTCACTCTCACTGCTTCACAATACCTGACAGATGCCAACTCCTCGAGTGAGTACATATCATTTGAGATTTGAAATACTATTGTTTTAAGGGAAGAGGACACTGTTCTGGTCTTTGTAGTGACAATAACAGTGCCTCCTGGCCTTAACAGTCCAAACTTTACATATGTCACCTTTCCAGGCGAATGCATTTCAATGGTGAGTTCAGTGACAAGGGTCATTGGAGCAGAGGATACTGTGCCCTCATTATGACACTGGCGGTAAATCCCACTTAACGCCGCAGTGACGGCCGGCAACATACTGCTGCAGTGGCAAATATCTGTTCTCCATATTATGACACACACACCAAACCAACAGAATACATTATGAACCACGAATCACCACAGCGGACATTGGCGCTAAACCATTGGCGGTACACACCGGTGTGGTGTCAATGGCCACCCAAATACAAAACAACACTACATTGGCCAAAACGAAAATCACACACCTGGCACTGATACACACACCACACACACACACCCACAGCACTATAAAACACACACCAACATTACCCACAACCCTTTCCCAACACCAAAAGACTGCAAGAGCTAGCCATCAACATCACAGAGATAACTACACACAAACACCACAACCACTCATATATACGTCATGCACCCCACATCCCACACCCCACCACATTACTCAACACCCTCGGCACAACACACCCCACTAAGGGACCTCTGTTTCACTGATGAGGAGTTGAGAGTCATGGTGGAGGAAATTGTCAGGGTAGAGCCACAGCTCTTTGGAGCACAGGTACAGCAAATATTCATTGCCAGCAAGATGGAGCTATGGCAGAGGATTGTGGACATGTTGAGCACCATGGGACAACATCCAAGAACAAGTGGAAAGCATCAGGAAGAGGTGGAACGACTTACAGGGGACGGTACGTTCTGTGGCATCAAGGAACCAGCTCGCCATCCAGAGGACTGGCGGTGGACCCCCACCTCCTCCCCCGCAGCTCACAGCATGGGAGGAGCAAGTCTTGGCAAAACTGCATCCTGAGGGACTCATTGGAGATGCCGGAGGACTGGACACTGGTGAGTCAATATTTACTACTTATCACCCCCCACAGCTGCATGCCATCTCACCACCTCACCCTCACTCCCATCACTCCAATCCATCCCACACACAGCACCTACACATCTGACTAACCCCAATGCCAAGCCCTGCATGCTATACCAACACATGGACAGCCCTCCCAGCCCTGCATGGACACCCATCACTAAAGTATGCACAGCATGGAGAACTAACAATCACACAATACATCACCATACACAAACAAAGGTTGCAGGGCAACAGCAATGATAGAGGGGAAGCTAGGGATGTACAATTTGTCACAGACATGAAGCATAATTCATCATTTACATCACCACAGGTGTTCCAGCCAATGTCAGTGGCGAGGAGGTGCCACGACTATCCAGTCCCCCAAGAGAAGATGCCCCAAGTAATGACAGTAACTCTGGACTTTAGGATCTGGATCAACTACCTGGCCCATCAGGGACCACTGGTCAGTCGGCCACCCCAGCCCACTCACAGTCTACCACAGAGCCTCCCCCATCAGTATCCAACACCACAGCACCCACCCAACGTCCCCACACCTCTGTCCCCAGGACACGTCAATCAGCAGTGTGTCCATATGTACAGGGACCCCAGTCCACACCTCACCCACAAGACAATCAGGGACCTGGGGTCAGTGGCAGTGGGCACACCGTTCAGGGTACAGAGGCACAGGGGAACTGGGACACTGGGAGGACTGCTGTGTGCTGGGGGGAGGGCAGGCCCAAGGAACTGACTCTCCAGGAGGCACTCACCAATGTCCTGGGGGCTTACCAACAACCCCAGGACAAGATGGGACAGATCCTAACCAACATGCAGGAGAACAAACGGTTGCAGGAGGAACACCATCAGGAGATCAGGGAGGATTTGCAGACCCTCAACACCACCATGATCTCCATAGCAGGGGTGCTGGTAGATATGGCCAACATCATGAGGGAATGGACAGCACACCAGTGGGCCCCTACCACTAGCCAGTCTACTGACCAGCCCTCCACTTCTGCTGCAGCTAGTGGGGAGGAAGCCCTGCCACAGAACCCACAGGCCACCAGCAGCCCTCCACCTGTAGAAGGTGAACCACCCCGCAAACGTTCCCTGCGATTCAGACAGAACCCAGAGACACTTGCCAAGACCAAGACACTTACCAGAACCCAGAGACATAGCCAGGAAATGAGACCCTCCTGAATGTCCCCCTTGTGTCTCACCCTGTCACCCTGTCCACTTTGAACTTCCTTTGCTCCCCTTCCTATGACCCCTTGGACACTGGACCTGTGCTACAAACAGACTGGAACAATACCCTGCACTTTCCTCTACCATCACCCCATTCCATTGCACTTATCCGTCAATTATTTGCACTACAATAAACACCCTTGAAAACAACTTGACTGATGTTTTATGTGATGAAAATGTGCAATTATGGAAACAGTCACATCATGTGCAAATGATCAGAACACTCTGATAGCATACAATTAATGAGCTGTAGCTGTCTGTAGTCATCACATCAGTACACTGTTGTTATATCACCAACATCTGCAAAATGAGAAGCCATAGGTGACAGTAAGCTGAATGCCATCCTCCTACAGCCACACAGATAAAATCAATAGTCAGAGGAATGATCAGTTACACTGTCTCACCTGTGCATCATTGGAAGTATTGACATATATAACTGCTGTTCTGTTCCACATCCTCATCCTCTGCCTCCTCATCCTCACTGTCCTCAGGGTCCACTGCTGCTGCAGGGCCATTTCCAGTCTCCTCCTCCTGCAGATAAGGCACAGGTCGTCTGAGGGCCATGTTGTGCAACATGTAGCATGCCACTACTATCTGGCAGACCTTCTCGGGTGAGTAGCACAGGGATCCACCTGTCAGATGGAGGCATCTGAACCTGGCCTTCAGGAGGCCGAAGGTCCTTTCAATAACTCTCCTGGTTTGCCCATGTGCATCATTATAATGATTCTCAGCCCCTGTCCAGGCATTCCTCACAGGGGTCAGGAGCCACGATAGGTTTGGGTAGCCAGACTCACCTGCAAGTATTGAGGGAAAAACATTAGCCTTACACAATAGAATGGGGTTAACTCCAGAAGGCATGCACTGACATACATTGGGTGGGGACTCGGGCTCACCTATTAGCCACATCCTGTACCTCTGTAGTTGTGCCATCACATTTGGGATGCTGCTATTCCTCAAATCAAAGGCGTCATGTACCGACCCAGGATACTTGGCAGTGATGTGGGAGATGTACTGGTCCTCCAGGCACACCATTTTCACATTGAGTGAGTGGAAACTCTTCTGATTCCTGAACACCTGTTCATTTTGGCGGGGGGACAAACACAATATGTGTACTATCAACGCCCCAATAATGTTGGGTATATGTCCCATTGCATAGAATCCAGCCTTCACAGTGACCAAATATTCCACCTGGGGAAAGCAATGTAGCTGCACATGTGTTTGACCAAAGCAGACAAAACCCTTGCCAGAACGACTGAGAACATTGGCTGTGACATTCCTGCTACTAAGCCCACTGTCTCTCAGAAAGAACCAGTTTCCAGGAAACGGAGCACTGACAGAACCTGCACAAGAGGGGGGATCCCAGTGGGATGATGGATAGCTGATATCAGATCAGGCTCCAATTGAGCACACAGCTCTGTGATTGTGGCCCTGTCCAGTCTATAGGTGAGTGTTATGTGCCTGTCCTCCAGTGTAGCCAAGTCCACAAGGGGTCTGTACACTGGGGCGTGTCTCCTTCTCCTATTCATTCGCAGTGGTAGGTATTTAAGGGACACAAGAGTGAGTAGGCTGTCACAATTTGAACAATGGAACCACCACCTCAGTGCACGTGGAGCATTAATGTGGGAATGGCAATGTATGTGCAATTTCCAGCAAAGACACAGGGGGTGATTCTAACCCTGGCGGTCGGTGTTAAAGCGGCGGCCAACCCACCAACAGGCTGGCGGTCAAAACAATGGAATTCTGACCCTGGCGGGAACCGCCAGCACAGACAGCCACTTTAACACTCCGACCGCCACGGCGGTACAAACAAACAGCGCGGCGGTCACCGCCAACAGCCAGGCGGCAGACAATGTACCGCCCACACTATCACAACTCACCAATCCGCCACCTTTTCCGGGGCGGGAGCACCGCCGATAAAAACACGGCGGAAACAGACTACGAACGGGAAAACGCACACCACTACGCACTCCAGGAGGAAGGAGGACAGCATGGAACCCGAATTAAACATCCTACCTGCTCTCGTCTACCTTCTCATCTACCACGAGTACGAAGTCCGGCGCAGACGACAACGGTGAGTACTGCACCTACGACACACGGGAGGGGGGAGGACGAAAGGTTACGGGCACACACATATGCGACCCCCCCCCCAACTATGTACACACCAATGCAGAGCAACAAGTCACAGTGACACCACCCAAACACCCCTGAAAAATGCTATGACATAATCAAATTTGGAATAAATATTTATGTACAAAAAAGATATTTACAAGAAAACAAATGATATACACATCAGTGTATAACTGAAGTAACAAGTCCTGCACATCCTACGAATTCATCATGTCCGTGGGCCAAAGTTTTGAGAAACAAGGGCAAAGCCCACACAGGAGACCTGAGTCCTTTGGAGAGAACACTGCAGGGGCATCAGATGTAAAAATTACAGGCACCTCAGGGGGAAGGGAAGGGGGGGGCACCACAGCCACATGAGTCCACGACGCCAGATCCACGAGGAGCCACTATGCCCACTGTACCATCCTGGGGAGTGCAAAGCCACAGTCTCTCAATGTCTCTACAGTGGGTGGGCTGCCCACTGTACCATCTTGGGGAGTGCAAAGCCACAGTCTCTCAATGTCTCTACAGTGGGTGGGCTGCCCACTGTACTATCCTGGGGAGTGCAAAGCCACAGTCCATCAGGTGGATGACAGTCTCCACTGGTCAAGGAGGAGGCATGGTGGGCACAGTGAACCATAAACAGTGCTTGAGACGGCGGTGGCCAGCGGAGCGGTGCTTGAGAAGGGCCCAGCGGAGCGGTGCTTGAGAAGAAGGGCCCAGCGGAGCGGTGCTTGAGACGGCGGTGCCCAGCGGAGCGGTGCTTCAGATGAAGGGCCCAGCGGAGCGGTGCTTGAGACGGCGGGGCCCAGCGGAGCGGTGCTTGAGATGAAGGGCCCAGCGGAGCGGTGCTTGAGATGAAGGGCCCAGCGGAGCGGTGCTTGAGAAGAAGGGCCCAGCGGAGCGGTGCTTGAGACGGTGGTGCCCAGCGGAGCGGTGCTTGAGATGAAGGGCCCAGCGGAGCGGTGCTTGAGATGAAGGGCCCAGCGGAGCGGTGCTTGAGATGAAGGGCCCAGCGGAGCGGTGCTTGAGAAGAAGGGCCCAGCGGAGCGGTGCTTGAGACGGCGGTGCCCAGCGGAGCGGTGCTTGAGATGAAGGGCCCAGCGGAGCGGTGCTTGAGAAGAAGGGCCCAGCGGAGCGGTGCTTGAGACGGCGGTGCCCAGCGGAGCGGTGCTTGAGATGAAGGGCCCAGCGGAGCGGTGCTTGAGATGAAGGGCCCAGCGGACCGGTGCTTGAGATGAAGGGCCCAGCGGAGCGGTGCTTGAGATGAAGGGCCCAGCGGAGCGGTGCTTGAGAAGAAGGGCCCAGCGGAGAGGTGCTTGAAACGGCGGTGCCCAGCGGAGCGGTGCTTGAGATGAAGGGCCCAGCGGAGCGGTGCTTGAGAAGAAGGGCCCAGCGGAGCGGTGCTTGAGACGGCGGTGCCCAGCGGAGCGGTGCTTGAGATGAAGGGCCCAGCGGAGCGGTGCTTGAGATGAAGGGCCCAGCGGAGCGGTGCTTGAGAAGAAGGGCCCAGCGGAGCGGTGCTTGAGACGGCGGTGCCCAGCGGAGCGGTGCTTGAGATGAAGGGCCCAGCGGAGCGGTGCTTGAGAAGAAGGGCCCAGCGGAGCGGTGCTTGAGACGGCGGTGCCCAGCGGAGCGGTGCTTGAGATGAAGGGCCCAGCTGAGCGGTGCTTGAGAAGAAGGGCCCAGCGGAGCGGTGCTTGAGACGGCGGTGCCCAGCGGAGCGGTGCTTGAGATGAAGGGCCCAGCGGAGCGGTGCTTGAGAAGAAGGGCCCAGCGGAGCTGTGCTTGAGAAGAAGGGCCCAGCGGAGCGGTGCTTGAGAAGAAGGGCCCAGCGGAGCGGTGCTTGAGACGGCGGTGCCCAGCGGAGCGGTGCTTGAGATGAAGGGCCCAGCGGAGCGGTGCTTGAGATGAAGGGCCCAGCGGAGCGGTGCTTGAGATGAAGGGCCCAGCGGAGCGGTGCTTGAGATGAAGGGCCCAGCGGAGCGGTGCTTGAGAAGAAGGGCCCAGCGGAGCGGTGCTTGAAACGGCGGTGCCCAGCGGAGCGGTGCTTGAGATGAAGGGCCCAGCGGAGCGGTGCTTGAGAAGAAGGGCCCAGCGGAGCGGTGCTTGAGACGGCAGTGCCCAGCGGAGCGGTGCTTGAAATGAAGGGCCCAGCGGAGCGGTGCTTGAGATGAAGGGCCCAGCGGAGCGGTGCTTGAGATGAAGGGCCCAGCGGAGCGGTGCTTGAGAAGAAGGGCCCAGCGGAGCGGTGCTTGAGACGGCGGTGCCCAGGGGAGCGGTGCTTGAGATGAAGGGCCCAGCGGAGCGGTGCTTGAGAAGAAGGGCCCAGCGGAGCGGTGCTTGAGACGGCGGTGCCCAGCAGAGCGGTGCTTGAGATGAAGGGCCCAGCGGAGCGGTGCTTGAGATGAAGGGCCCAGCGGAGCGGTGCTTGAGAAGAAGGGCCCAGCGGAGCGGTGCTTGAGACGGCGGTGCCCAGCGGAGCGGTGCTTGAGATGAAGGGCACAGCGGAGCGGTGCTTGAGATGAAGGGCCCAGCGGAGCGGTGCTTGAGATGAAGGGCCCAGCGGAGCGGTGCTTGAGATGAAGGGCCCAGTGGAGCGGTGCTTGAGAAGAAGGGCCAGCGGAGCGGTGCTTGAGACGGCGGTGCCCAGCGGAGCGGTGCTTGAGATGAAGGGCCCAGCGGAGCGGTGCTTGAGATGGCGGGGCCCTCTTCAGTGGTGCCTATCTTCACGGCGGGGCACTGTTCAGCGGTGCCTATCTTCACGGTGGGGCCCTCTTCAGCGGTGCCTATCTTCACGGCGGGGCCCTCTTCAGCGGTGCTCTTCTGCATGGCGGGGCCCTCTTCAGCGGTGCCTATCTTCACGGCGGGCCCTGTTCAGCGGTGCCTATCTTCACGGCGGGGCCCTCTTCAGCGGTGCCTATCTTCACGGCGGGGCCCTGTTCAGCGGTGCTCTTCTGCACGGCGGGCCCTGTTCAGCGGTGCTCTTCTGCACGGCGGGCCCTCTTCAGCGGTGCCTATCTTCACGGCGGGGCCCTCTTCAGCGGTGCCTATCTTCACGGCGGGGCCCTGTTCAGCGGTGCCTATCTTCACGGCGGGGCCCTCTTCAGCGGTGCCTATCTTCACGGCGGGGCCCTGTTCAGCGGTGCTCTTCTGCACGGCGGGCCCTGTTCAGCGGTGCTCTTCTGCACGGCGGGCCCTCTTCAGCGGTGCCTATCTGCACGGCGGGGCCCTCTTCAGCGGTGCCTATCTTCACGGCGGGGCCCTCTTCAGCGGTGCTCTTCTGCACGGCGGGCCCTCTTCAGCAGTGCTCTTCTGCACGGCGGGGCCCTGTTCAGCGGTGCTCTTCTGCACGGCGGGCCCTGTTCAGCGGTGCTCTTCTGCACGGCGGGCCCTCTTCAGCGGTGCCTATCTTCACGGCGGGGCCCTTTTCAGCGGTGCCTATCTTCACGGCGGGGCCCTGTTCAGCGGTGCTCTTCTGCACGGCGGGCCCTCTTCAGCGGTGCTCTTCTGCACGGCGGGGCCCTCTTCAGCGGTGCCTATCTTCACGGCGGGGCCCTGTTCAGCAGTGCCTATCTTCACGGCGGGCCCTCTTCAGCGGTGCCTATCTTCACGGCGGGGCCCTGTTCAGCGGTGCTCTTCTGCACGGCGGGCCCTGTTCAGCGGTGCTCTTCTGCACGGCGGGCCCTGTTCAGCAGTGCTCTTCTGCACCGCGGGCCCTGTTCAGCGGTGCTCTTCTCCACGGCGGGCCCTGTTCAGCGGTGCTCTTCTGCACCGCGGGCCCTGTTCAGCGGTGCTCTTCTGCACCGCGGGCCCTGTTCAGCGGTGCTCTTCTCCACGGCGGGCCCTGTTCAGCGGTGCTCTTCTGCACCGCGGGCCCTGTTCAGCGGTGCTCTTCTCCACGGCGGGCCCTGTTCAGCGGTGCTCATCCAGCAGGTCAAGGGAGCCAGACCTGGCCTGGACTCCCTGCTCAGTCGCCCTCGGACCGTGACGTTTCTGGACCCTTCGGGGACGGACTCCTGGCCTCTTTAGTGTCCTCCTTCCCAGCTGGGATGTGACATGTGGGGTCCACCTTCTCCGCGCTCCTGCTGCCCTTCCGCTCCTTTGATGGGGCTCTCGGGCCCTTGCCTCCCCTAGATGGTGTGGCTGGTGAAGTGGCCGCACATTGCTCCTTGGGGGCAGCCCTGTCAGTCCTCGCACGGCGGCCCTTGTTTTTGCGGGTCCTCTTGCCGGGGGGGGGGGGCTGGACGTGTCCTTGCTGCTGATCAATGTGTCACTGCTGGCAAAGGGTGGACTCCAGATCCCATGCACAACAGTGACACTCGAAGCTGGGCTGGTGGTGGCTGCGGTGCTCTTGGGACTCTTTGCAGATGGAGGGGGGAGCTCATCGGAGGGAAAGAGGTCAAGACTAGCCAGGAAAAGCTTTTTAGGTCCAAGGTAAAGGGTAGGAGAAGTGGTGATGGGAGTGGAGGAAGAGGATGTGGTTGTAGGAGAGTCAGGTGTGCTGTCATTGGGTGAAGGTGCTGGTGCTGTAGGCTGACGTGAGGTGGATGGCTGTTGGGTGGGTGTCTGCCTGCGTTTGTGTGTCTTGGAAGAGGGGGTGACAGACACAGTGGGAGAGGACACAGGGGACGTGTAAATGGCAGTGGGGGTGGTGACTGCACGAGTGTGGACTGTACTGGAGGGTGAGGTGGTGATGGAAGCACTGGCTGATGTTGGGGTGCATGCAGGTGTGAGTGTAGACGTCACAGGGAGGGAGGAGGGAGACGAGGAGGAGGGGGACACAGAGGTGGTTGTGACTGTTGGAATGTCTGCATCTGGGTGTTGCTTGGGTGAGTGTTTGTGGGATCTGTGGTGCTTGTGTCTGGATGAGCTGCTCTTGGGTGTTGAGGTGTGTGCAGGCTGGTCTGATGGTGTGGATGGGATAGGCTGAGGAACAGGAGACAGAGACAGGCTGGAGGCAGTAAGAAGAGGGAGGCTGGAAACAGGGACAATGGCTGGCGTCAGTGCTGAGGCCAGAGCAGTGAACGCTCGTTGATGGGCAGCCTGACCCGAATGAATGCCCTCCAGGTACGCATTGCTCTGTTGCACCTCCCTTTGCACACCCTGGATGGCATTCAAAAGGGTTGTCTGCCCAACAATGAGCGTCCTCACCAGGTCAATGAGCTCCGCACTGAGGGCAGCAGGGGCAACAGGGGCAGGGGCTGAGGTGCCTGGGGCGAAGGAGACGCGCGCCTTCCTGGGCGAGCGGGCACAGAGCGTAGGCTGAGGGGCTGCTGGGAGGGCGGTGCTGGTGCGCTGGGTGGCGGCTGTACCTGTAGAGGCGGGGGGCCCGGATGTTGCCGCCACCGCTAGGGAGCTCCCATCCGAGGATGTGTCACTGTCGCTGCTCTCACCAGCGGTCCCCGTCGTGGTGCTCCCCTCACCCTCCGGATCACTGGTGCCCTCGGTGTCTGTTCCTGGGCCCACCGGGGCCTTGTGTCCTGCAGCTCCCTCGTGCTCCGATGCCAAATCTCCTCCGCCTGATGATGCTAATGCACACATGCACAAGAAGATGAAGAGAAAGGGTGGGGGGAGAAAAAAGAAGACCAGGTTGAGTGCATGCAATGTCAACACTGTTGGCGGAGAGGACAGACACAGGAGCCTCATGCACTAAGCCGCGCATTCGGGGTACACTACTCAGTACTACTGACTAGGACAACAGGCCAAGAGACGTCAAACGCGCACATGGGTGATGCTGGACCATCAATGGCTGTACTTGTCACCCTACAGAGGTGGGGGCCGGGGGCACAGGGCCATGCCTAAGGGAGAGGACTACACTACAGAAAGCGCCCTGGCCTAATGTCACCCACAGCCCTCCTCCCCCACCCAGACGCCTCCACTGCGCAGAAAGATAGGAGAATGTGCTGATACTCACCCCCTTGTGTCTGCTGTGATGTCTTAAAGCGCCCATCCAATTCAGGGTAGGCCACCGCCAGGATCCGGGACATCAGGGGGGTCATGGTGCGACTGGCACCCCTCCTAGGTTGGGAGGCCATCCCCAGCAGTGTTTCTGCGGTCTTCCTTGTTCCGCGGCGGATGTCCTCCCACCTCTTTCGGCAGTGGGTGCCCCGTCTGTTGTGGACCCCCAAGTTCCGGACTTTCTTGGCGATGGCACGCCAAATCTCGATCTTCTGATGGGCGCTGACCTATTTGACATGTACAGGGTGGAAAGGAGGAAATCATCAATGACCTGCATGTTAGATGTGATTGGCCCCCCCCCACCAACTTTGCCATATGGCACATGCTCTCATCTGTCGTGCGTTGCACTCCTCATTCGCCCCCCACCCCACCAACTTACATCCACCCCAATCCACACAGGCATAGCCCATTCCATGTGCACCCGGTCTACTCACTTGTTGGTCTGGAGGACCGTAGAGTAGCGCATACTGGGGGAGGACCCCAACCACGAGCTTCTCCAACTCTTCAGACGTGAAGGCAGCGGCCCTTTCCCCAGTCGCAGCAGCCATTGTCACTTCCAGACCGAGATCACAGCAGCACTTGCAGTATAGGTCCTCTCCTGTGGATGATCAGGTCTCGAGTGATCAATCAGCTAGGAAATGGCGGTCACGCCCGCGGCGGTGCATACCGCGGCGGTGCGTACCGCGACCGCCGGCGCACATCGTCATTGGCTCCTGAAACCCATAGGGTTCAATGTTAACCAATGCGGCTTTGCGCCGCGGTCTTCGACCGCCTACCGCCACGGTGTGCCCCGCCAGCGCATTGACCTCACATCCCATTGTCCCACTTCACAGGTCAGGCAGCCGCCATTTCAAGGGCCTACATGGCTTAATTTTGACTGCGACACACAGGCCTAGGCCTTGCATTGCCACACATACACGCCTTTCAACCCATTGCCATTCTTTAACTGTGCAAGCTGTCTGTACGTACCTGTGGTTTGCCTGACTCTGTGCTCCATGTTGTCCTTCCTAGGCACCGTCCGCTGGGACTTGCGAGGAGAAGGACGAATCCTCGCGTGTACCGACCGCTGGTGGACCTGTCGACAATGGAAGAACGCCATATAATACTTCGATACAGACTTGACCGTGCCACTATCCATGAACTGTGTGCCCAGCTGGAGCCAGCCCTGATGTCCCCCATCCGCCAACCCACAGGGATTCCCCCTCTGGTGCAGGTTTTGTCAGTCCTCCATTTTTTGGCAACTGGGTCATTCCAGACAACAGTGGCCATGTCATCTGGAATGTCTCAGCCTATGTTTTCAAAGATTTTGAGCAGAGTGTTGTCTGCCCTGATGAAACTCATGCGGAGCAACATCATTTTCCCAGAGGAGGGTGACTTGCCTACAGTGAAGGGTGATTTCTATGCCCTTGGACATATCCCCAACATCATTGGTGCCATTGATGGGACCCATGTGGCTTTGGTACCCCCAAAAGACGATGAGCAGGTGTACAGAAACAGAAAAAGTTATCATTCGATGAATGTCCAGGTGGTCTGTTTGGCTGACCAGTACATCTCCCATGTAAATGCCAAGTTCCCAGGGTCAGTGCATGACGCGTATGTTATGCAAAATAGCAGCATCCCCTATGTGATGGAGCAGCTACAGAGACAACGTGTGTGGCTAATAGGTGACTCTGGTTACCCCAACCTGCCTTGGCTACTGACCCCAGTGAGGAATCCCCGGACCAGGGCAGAGGAACTGTACAATGAGGCCCATGGGCGAACTAGGAGGATCATCGAAAGGACCTTTGGCCTCCTGAAGGCCAGGTTTAGGTGCCTGCATATGACAGGGGGATCCCTGATGTACTCACCAAAGAAGGTGTGCCACATCATCGTGGCCTGCTGTATGCTTCACAATCTGGCATTGCGACGTCAGGTTCCTTTCCTGCAGGAGGATGGTGCAGATGGTGGTGTTGAAGCAGCTGTGGAGCCTGCGGAGAGTGAAGAGGAGGAAGACTCAGAGGACGACACAGACAACAGGGACAGAGTAATAGAACAGTATTTCCAGTAGCACACAGGTAATAATCACCCATGCCATTTTACATTTCCTGAAAGCCTCCTGCATCTCAACTTTGTCGATTTCCCCCCAGAACTATAAACATGATGTTTGATTTTCCCTTCCCTTTTCTGTGCTGTATGAGCCACTGCGTGACCTCGGCTTGGTTGGCCCATGGACTAATGCTAAGTTACCTCGGTATGTGTAATTCACAATGTTAAAAATACGTAATTGATATGTAATGTGTCATACATTTGTAAATAAGACAGGCTGAGTCCTGATTGATTTCAGTGCAATGTGTGATTTATTATTAGTGCATAGATATTGGTACATGATAGTGAAACAGTGATGGGTGGGGGTGGAGTAATGTCCATGGCAGAGTCCAGTTCTGAGTCTCACAGGTGCATTGTCCATATGCCTGTGGCAGGATGGAGCAGGGGCAGTTCAAGGTTTGACAGGGTGGCAATGTGGAACAGTGGGAGGACTTCAGGGGTATGTGATGCTGGCGGGGGTCTTGACATCCTACTCTGTCGTTTTTTTTTTATCTCAGGCTCCTTTTGCGGGGTGGTTGTTGTTCAGCAGGAGGTGGGGTTCTGGTGGGCTGTCGTTGTGGTGGGGCCTCCTGTCCACTAGCGCCGGCGGAGATGGTAGGCTGTTCCTGTTCCTGGCTAGTGACAGGGGCCCTGTGTGATGCCACATGGTCCCAAAACGTGTCCTCTATACGGTTCAGGGCCTGGACTATGCTCCCCATAGCGGTTGAGATGTTGGTGAGTTGGTCGCTGAACCCCATGTAGCGTTGCTCCTGCTGTGCCTGGATCTCCTGGAACCTGGCCAGTACCGTCGCCATCGTCTCTTGTGAGTGGTGGTAGGCTGCCGTGATGGTGGTGAGGGCCTCTTGGAGAGTGGGTTCCCTGGGCCTCTCCTCCCCCCCCTGTCGCACAGCAGCCCTCCGAGTTGCCCTGTTTCCCTGGGCCTCTGTCCCCTGGACGGTGTGCCCACTCCCACTGCCCCCAGGTCCCTGTTGTTGTTGGGTTGGTGGGTTACCCTGGGGGCCCTGTAGTGGTAGACACACCGCTGCTTGACCTGTCCTAGAGACAGAGGCATGGGCCCGCTGGGTGGGAGCTGTGCTGTTGTTCCCAGAGGGGGTTGGGTCTGCAGTGGCCTGTGTCTGGGTGAGGGGAACCGACTGCCCAGAGGTCCCCGATGGTCCGGGCTGGTCGTCAGGTTCCAGGTCGACAGAGCTGCTGTCATCACTAGGGGCCTGTTCTGGGGGTGGGATGGACATTTCTGGTCCCTCCTGACCGGTGTGTTGTCGTTCGGGTCCTGCATGGGGTAAGAGGGTATGGTTATTGTTTCTGTGTGTGCATTAGCTTGCGTTTTATGGGTGCCCTTGTCCACCAGTGCTGGCATTCCCTTGGGGGAGGTGTTGTGAGGGTGTTTTGTGGGGGGGGGGATGGGTATGTGCAGTGGTCATGCTTAGGTGATGGGTGTCCATAGTTTGGGGATGGCATGCAGGGGTTGGTGTTGGGTGGGTTGTGCTGTAGAGACATTCTCAGGGAGGATGTGTGCTGGGGGGTTGGGGGTGAGGGTGGGGGTTAGCATGCTGGGGGGGGGGGGTGAAGTGGTTGGCCTTGTACTTACCAGAGTCCATTCCTCCGTGTACTCCAGCGAGGCCATCAGGATGCAGGATGTTTAGTACCTCTTGCTCCCATGTTGTGAATTCGGGTGGAGTGGGTGGGGGTCCCCCGCCAGTCTTCTGCACTGCGATGTTGTGTCGCGAGACCATCGAGCGCACCTTCCCCGTAGGTCGTTCCATCGTTTGCGGATGTCCTCTCGATTTCTGGGATGCTGTCCCACCGCGTTGACCCTGTCCACGATCCGCTGCCAGAGCTCCGCCTTCCTTGCTATGGTGGTGTGCTGAACCTGTGAGCCGAAGAGCTGGGGTTCCACTCTTATGATTTCCTCCACCATGACCCGGAGTTCTTGGTCCGAAAAGCGTGGGTGCCTTTGTGGTGCCATGGGGTGGTGTGTATGAGGTGTGGGGTGGTGTATGTGATGATGTGTGTGTTGGTGTGTGGTGCTTTGTGCTTCTATGTGGTGTGTGTGATATTGTGGTGTGCCTCTGTGTGTCTGGCTATCTATTCTCTGATGTGTCTCTCTCGCCTTCGTCTCTGGTTTTTGTTGGTAGGGGTTTGTGGGTGATGTGGGTGTCTGTTTTATATGGTATTGGATGTGTGGGAGTGGTGTGTGTATGTGTTTCAGGTGTGTGCCTTTCAAATTGTCCAATGTGGTAGGGGTTTGTAAAGGTGTGTGTATTTTGACCGCGGCGGTGTGTACCGCCAATGGAATACCGCGGTTGAATGACCGCCGCGTGGATTTGCGGGTCATAATGGGATGGGCGTATTTCTGTTGGCGTGGCGGTGGAGGTTTGGTCTTCTCCAGTTTACCGCTGGCCGCTGATGTGGCGGACTGCAGTGGAGGGCGGATTTTTGGAGGTTTTGCAGTTGTGGGTCAGAATGTCCGTGGCGGCTGACCGCGGCGGTATTGTGGCGGCCTTCTGACCGGCGGTAAGCGGCTTTTACCGCCGAGGTCAGAATGACCCCCACAGTTATGGATTATCTAAATTTTGTCTACCACCATAAAATGGTGACCGCCTGTCCTGTATGTAGGGACAGGTGGAAGTGAGGTAACTCCGCTGACATTAAGTGTTGTGGCAGAAGGCAGTCTTGCACCGACCTGAAATTCCTCATTGGCTAATATGGGGCTCTATGGAGTACAGTGGCCAATGGGGATCACCAGCGGCAGTGACAGTGACTTTCCACAGGACACCTTCTACACTGCATGTGCTGCTGTGACCTGTGTCTGGAACCTACCATGGCCCGTGGGACCGGGGAAAAGGCCCCTGCCTTCACTTCGGGGGTGTAGGAGAGGTTGGTGGATAGGGTCCTACCCCAGTATGGACAGCTGTATGGGCATCCAGACCAACAGGTGAGTACACCTTGGGCACGATGCATGTGGCAAGGTTGCATGGAGATGTGTGTGCAAGCATTGTGTCATTTGGGGAGGTGATATGGCTGGTGGTAGAGGACATTGTGGGCACCGGGCGATGTGTGTGCCAATGGAGACCGAAATGGGATTTGTGGGCCATATGTGTGACAGACTGGATTGTACGCGCAATGGTGTTCTCCTGCCTGTCTGTATTACCTCTGCAGGTCAGTGCCCATCAGAAGAAGGGATTGTGGCGTGCCTTCGCCAAGAAAGTGTGGGCCCTGGGGGTCTACAGCAGGCGGAGCACCCACTGTAGGAAAAGGTGGGAGGACCTGAGACGCTGGCCACGGAAGACCAAGGAGGCACAGCTGGGAATGGCCTTCCAACAGGGAAGGGGTGCTGTCGGAACCTGACTCCCCCTGATGGCCTGCATACTGGTGGTGGCCTACCCAGAGATAAATGGGCACTTGAGGGCATCACAGCAGCCACAAGGGGGTGAGTACAGTGGGCGTTACAACAATAATTAGTAGGTGCCATAGGATCCGGGTGGTGGGTGTGAGTTAGTGGGTGCTCCCTAATGGCAGCTCAGACATTGCAGCGTGATCCAGCTCAAGGGTAATGGGCGTATAGCAAAATCAGGTAACCTAGCTAGGTTGCATTCCATGTCAGACAGGGCTTAGTGGGTCCCAAGATGGGTTCAGTTGGTAGTGGCTGGCCCTCATCTTGCAGTGGCACGTAGTCAATTGAATGCCAGTGTGGTGCATAGTGCTCAATCCTGATCCCTGTGTGTGATGGTAATGTGTATGCCAACTGCGGTGTTGGCGCTGTAATTGACCCAGTGCTCCCTTTCTCTCTCTCCCCCTCTTTTTAATTCTGCCATCATGTCCATGTGTGCATTAGCATCATCAGGCAGAGGAGCAGGGGCACCGGCGACAGAGGGAGCTGCATCCCACAGGACCCAGGAGGCAGAGTCCACCGACGCCATGAGAACTAGTGGGAGGGAGGGCGAGGGGAGCACCACAGTGGAGATAGGAGGGGACAACAGTGACTCAGATTCCTTCTCTGATGGAAGCTCCCTGGTGATGGCAGTCACTTCTGGGACTACCCCAGCTACAGCCCCACCCCCACACCAGCACTGCCCACCCAGTAGCCTCTCACCGAGTTGCCCGTGCCCACTCACTCAGGAGGGTGGGCCTCTCCTTCGCCCCAGGCACCTCTGGCCCTGCCCCAGTTAGCCCTGCTGTCCTCATTGAGGAGGATATTGACTTCCTGAGATCTATCTCTGTAGGGCAGTCAACCACTGTGAATGTCATCCAGGGACTGGCATCCCAGATACAGCAATGCAATGCATTCCTGGAGGGCATCCCCGGTGGATTGGTGGAACAGAGATCGTTTTAGGCTCTATCCTCCTCTCTGATGGCAGCCATGTCTCTGTTCCTACCGTGCCCCCTCCAACTACCACTTCCCAGTCCCATTCCCCTCAACCCCAACCCATCCCATGCACACATACAGACAAACATGCACACAAAACATCACACAAGAGTGGCACAGACAAACACAGGCAGCAAACTTCAGGCCACAGGCACTCACACAAACAGACAGTTGCACACACAACATCCACTGTCTCCACTGTCTCCCCCTCCTCCTACTCCCTCACAGTCACATCCACACTCACACCTGCATCCACTGCTTCAACAGCCACCACCACCATCACCACACCAAGCAGCACACACACCTCACTAGCAGACACCTCCATAACATCCATCCACGGGTCCCCTGTATCCTCTCACACCCTGTCTGCCCCCCCTCCTAAGGGACACAAAAACACACTCAGACACCCAACAGCCATCCACCTCACATCAGCACACTGCCCATGCACCTGCACCCAAGTCCAGCAGATGTACTCCTCCAACAACCACTCCCTCAGCCTCTGCTCCCATCCCTCCTCCCTCATTCCGCCCCACCGTCCCTAAGAAGCTTTTCCTTGCCCAACTTGACCTCTTTCCTCCCCCACCCTTCCACCCCCGTTCTGCCCATAAGAGCAGGGTCACAACAACCCAGCCCAGCACCTCAGCCAAACAGTCCACTGGGACAGTGGAGGCACCTCCTAGTCATGCTGGCAAGAGACTGAAGGATCCTACTCCAACAGCCTAGAAAGGGAAGGATCGCACTCCACCAGCCAGGAAAGGGAAGGTTCCCACTCCACCTGCCAGGAAAGGTTCCCAATCAACCACCAATGAAAGGAGAGGTTCCCACTCAACCATCAATGAAAGGAGAGGTTCCCACTCAACCACCAATGAAAGGCAAGAAGCCCTCAGCTCCAGCTGAGACACAGCAGCCCTCACCTCCAGCAGAGGCTGCCCAGGAGACACCTCCCCCAGCAGAGACACTACAGCCCTCCCCTCCAGCAGAGGCTGCCCAGGAGACACCTCCTCCAGCAGAGACACAGCAGCCCTCACCTCAAGCAGAGGGCATGTAGGCAACCCAACAGCGACTGTTGTACATGGAGCACCCTCCAGAAGCAGTGGGCAGGTTCCCACCTTAGAGACTGTGACCTTGCACTCCCAAGCATTGGGAAATGGGCATAACGCCCCCCCAGAAGCAGTAGGCAAGTTCCCCACCTCAGAGACTGTGACCTCGCACTCCCCAGCAAAGAGAAATGGGCACAGATCCCCCTTCAGAAGCAGTGGGCAAGTTCCCCACCTCAGAGACTGTGACCTTGCACTCTCCAGCAAAGAGGAATGGGCATTGAGCCCCCTCCAGAAGCGGTGGCAAGTTCCCCACCTCAGACACTGTGACCTTTGCACAGTTTAGTGCTGACATTGTCAGGATCAAGTTGGGGCTTGGACTGTACCCTGCGGCCATGTGGGCCTTTTGTACATTGGACTGGGCATTGGTCCTTTATGGACAATTGTTAATTTTGTTTTGTTTCCACACTGGGACATATGGTGGCTGTTGGCATACAATTATAATATCAATTCTGCCTTACTGTTGACCTTGCATTATTATGATGTGTGTCCTGTGACATTGTTTTTCGTCTGCAGCTGGTTGTGTGTACGGTGTGTGTGGGTGTGTGTTGTGCGTGTGTGTGTCACTCTCCTTTTCCTCCCTCCCTTGTGTGCTAGGCAGCTGTACTCACTGCCATCGTCTTCACCGGTGTTGATGTTCCAGGTGGAGCATGGCGTAGAAGAGCATCAGGAAGACTTGGAGTTCCGGTTCCATGGCGGTACTGATCTTCGCTGTGTCTCTGTTGGTGAGTCTTTGGTCTTCTGTGTTTTGTTTCCATCAGGCTTTTGATGGCATTAGTACCGCCCCAGAAATCGTGGCGGTTTCGCATGTCATGATATAGAGGGTGTCTTCCGCCTGGCTGTTAATGGCTACTTCCGTGGTGAGTGGTGTTAACGCCCTGGTGGATGGTGTGGTACATTGGCTGTCTCTGGGAGTTATCACCGCCATGTTCCTAATTTGGCGGTAATTACCGCCAGCCTGTTGGCTGTATAACCGCCACTTTAACAGTCACCGCCATTGTCATAATGACCACCTGTGTTTGTTGAGTGGAGTGACAGTAGCAGTGCCTCCTGGCCTTATCAGTCCTGTTGTCGTAGTTTGACTCTTGCTCTAGACAAGATGTCTGGCTTAAGGATGACAGTACTTATGTTTGGAGGCGACTATGCCAATCCTACAGCAAGTTGCAACTGTAGTCCCAACACTCCCGGCTCACAAGCAGCACCTCATCAAAAACCCCAAACAGTAAAAGGTGATTTGTGGCCGCCTTTAAGCATGGACTCAAGAGTGCGACATCTCAGGGAGTGTCGAGGTTAAACGGAGATTACCCCTTTCTCACATGAACAATATGCCTCAGTCAAGCACAGGCAATGATAGAGATGCAGTGACGTTTTTAATAGGTTTTATTAACAAGACTGCAGTCTATAATAAATTGCATGGGCTGAATGATTAGGATAATAAACAGTGCAAGAAACAGAACTGTAAAAACAAGAGCCATTAGTACAAAGTCACCCACCATCTTGCAATAACACAAAATGACATGAGATATGACATATGTCCTAATACCCTAGCATGATGAACCTAATCTCTAACCTAAAGAGAGCTAGGCGTGATAAACCCAATCTGCCAATGCCATGTCCATGAGAAGAGCCCCCCAACCCTTGTTACCTTGGAATGAGGTCTTTAGCTCAGACTCCGTGAGGACACGAAGACTGGGTCAGCGTCAAGGCGACATGCAGCTTCGATAGCAGTGATGGCATCTGGTTGGAATCCCTCTGACTATCTGTCTATGTAAGGTGCATTTATACAGATCTGCTCGGACCCTTGACGTAGGTCTGTTCCCAAACAATAGATAACAAGACATGCTTGGTGCGGCAATTACATACACAGTTCCTCAAAAGCAAAAAGGGAGAAAGTACCTGATGTGAATACCTACATCTTATGTATCTCTGGCGCTGATAGTGACGCCTTAGCAGCATGGCACTGATAGCAGGAAACTAAAACAATCTCCTAACTAAAAACAATGCAGCCATATTTGAAAGATATAATTAAATAATTGAACTAAAACAGAGCAGGCTAAGTAGGGTAAAAGTCACTAGGTGACGGGGCACAGGTCTGCAGGGCAGAAGGCTAAGCTAACTCCTGCTTCCCACTTCCCATTAAAATAAGATAGGATTCACTACACCCTCCCCATTGCCGGAACAAGTATGACACCGTAGGATGATGCCACCAAAGGCGAATGAACCCAAGCTAAAATGCACTGGACTAAAAGCCAAAATCATAAAACTAGCTAAAAAATTGTTACTTAAAACATGTTAAAAAACTGCTAAAAACTTACGAAGAGACGTAGGCCCTCATTATGACATTGGCGGTAAATACTGATTACCGCCGCGCTGACTGCCGCCAAAATAGCGCTGCGGAGGCGAACATCCATCCACCAGATTATGACACACACATACATCACAGACAGAAAACAGCCACAACCACATATTCGCCAGACCCACTGAACGTGATAAACTGGAGGTACTACCAGCCATACCATTATGCCAACGAAACAACGCCCTCCAAATTATGACCCACCAATTGCCGCAGCGGACATTCAACGGCAGTAAACCATTGGCAATGCACACCGCCAACGCGGATATGGCTACCCAAATACAATACAAGCCAACATTGGCCAGAACAAAAAACCCACACCTGAAAACAAATACGCACACCCCATTAATCCACCAGCAGCACTATAAAACACCCCACCACAGCACCCACAATCCTCTGTCAACATGACAAGAAGGATACACTAATTTACGCAAATACAGAAGAGAACTGCACACACATATCGACTACCTATCCATCCCACACGCACCACACATCCCACCACATCACAAATCACCCTCTGCACAATCTACAAACACCACACAACACCCATGTCCCCACAAAGGCACCCCTGTTTCACCAATGAGGATTTGCAAGTCATGGTTGAGGAAATACTCAGGGCACAGCCACAGCTGTTTGGAGCACAGGTCCAGCAGATATCCAATGCCAGGAAGATGGAGCTATGGCGGAGGATCGTCAACAGGGTGAACACCGTGGGACAACATCCACGTACAAGGGACAACATTCGGAAGAGGTGGAATGACCTACGGGGGAAGGTGCGTTTAATTGCAGCAAGACACCAGCTCGCCATCCAGAGGACTGGCGGTGGATGCCCACCTCCACCCCCACAGCTGACAGAATGGGAGGAGTAGGTCTTGGCAATCCTGAGGCACTCACTGGAGTGGATGGAGGACTGGACACTGGTTAGTCAACATTTACCAACCATCTATTATCCCTTATGCCTGCATGCCATGTCACACCATCACCATGACCTCCTTCACCCCACTAAATCCCACACAGTGCACCACCCCAATTACCACACCAAAATGTCTACTTCTGCATGCAATACCCACTGCAAGCACATCCCTCCCAGCTCTGCATGCACACCCACCACCAATGCATGCACAGCATGAATAACTACCTATCCCACAATCCACCACCATACACTAACAAAGGTGGGAGAACAACACCAATATCATTGAGAAAGCTAGGAATGTGGAGTATGTCACAGGCAATTACCCTAACAAATCACCTACATACCCAAAGATGCCCCAGCCAATATCAGCAGCCAGGAGGTGCCACGGCATACCAGGCTCCACCAGAAGATGCCCTCGGTTATGACAGCGACTCTGAAGGTCTTGATCTGGATATACTCCCTGGCCTATCTGGGACCACTGGTCAGTCCACTACCACATCCCACAGCCAGTCCACCACAGAGCCTCCCCCCTCAGAATCCAACACCACAGCAGTCACCCAACATCCCCAGGCCCCTGTCCCCAGGACAAGTCAATCACTAGTGTGCCCACCTGTAAAGGGACCACAGATCACTCCTCACAGGCAAGACAATGAGGGTCCTGGGGTCAGTAGCAGTGGGCACACCGTTCAGAAGAAACAGGCACAGTGGGCTAGGGACTGTCGGAGGACAGCTGTTTACCAGGGGGAGGACAGGCCCAGGGAACCAACTGCCCAGGAGGCACTCACTAATGTCCTGGGGGCTTACCAAAAATCCCAGGACAAGATGGATCAGGTGTTAAACATCATGCAGGAGAACTAGCGGCTGCAGGAGGACCAACACCAGGAGTTCAAGCAGGAACTGCAGGCCCTGAATTCTACCATGGAATGGGTAGCCAGAGTCACCTGCAAGAAGTGAGGGACACACATTAGCCTTGCACAAAGGCATAGGGTATGACTCCAGAAGGCATCCACTGACATACATTGGGTGGGGATTTAGGCTTACCTACAAGCCACACCCTGTGCCTTTGTAGCTGTGCCATCAGCAGTGGGACGCTGCTATTCCTCAGGACAAATGCATCATGTAACACCCTGGATACTTGGCAGTGACGTGGGAGATGTACTGGTCAGCTAGGCACACCATCTGGACATTGAGGGAGTAGAAACTCTTCTGATTCCTGAACACCTGTTCATTGGACCGGCGGGGGGTGGAGGACTAAGGCAATATGGGTCCCGACAATGGCCCCAATAACATGTGGTATATGTCCCATTGCATAGAATCCAGCCTTCACAGTGGCCAGTTCATCTACCTGGGGGAATGCGATGTAGCTGCACATGTGTTGGAGCAAGGCTGCCAAAACCCTTGCAAGCACTATCAAGAACATTGGCTGTAACATTCCTGCAGCCAAGCCCACAGTCACCTGGAAAGAACCAGTTGCCAGGAAAAGGAGCACTGACAGAACCTGCACAAGAGGGGGAATTGCTGTGGTGCTATGGATAGCAGGTATCAGATTAGGCTCCAATTCAACACACAGCTCTGTGATTGTGGCCCTCTCCAGACGATAGGTGAGTATGATGTGCCGGTCCCCCAGTGTAGCTAAGTCCACAAGGGGTCTGTACACAGGTGCTTTACTCCTCCTCCTATTCCTCGGCAGTGGTTAGTGCCTAAGGGACCCAAAAGTAAGACGGGAGAGACAGCAGGAACTGTGGACACACTGCATCGGCATACACAGATCATGTTTCTATGTTTGTCTCTGATATTGAATAGGTGAGTACATTTGGCTACTATGACGCACTTCTAATGTGTACATGTGTACTAGCATTAGAAAATGGCAACCACCTGTCCTGTATGCAGGGAAAGGTAGAAGTGTCATAGCAGGAGGCGGTCTGCACTGCTGTGCAATTCCTCATTGGTGAACATGGGCCTCTATAGATCATAGAAACCAATGCCGATCAACACTGGCGGTGACGGTGCTCACCGCCGTGACCGCCATTTTCTTTCTTCCACTTCACTTGATTCCTGACTTTCCACAGGACAACATCTCCACTGCATGTGCTGCTGTGACCTATGTCTGGATCCTGCCATGGCTCATGCAACAGGGGAAAGGGCCCCAGCCTTCACATCAGAGGAGTTGGAGAAGCTTGTGAATGGGATCCTACCCCTGTATGGGCTGTTGTATGGGCCTCCAGACCAACAGGTGAGTACACCATGGGTACGTTGCATGCAACATGGCTGCATGGAGATGTGTGTGTGTGCTGGCAGCGTGTCATGGGGTGTATGGCTGCTGGCTGTGTTAATGCAGAGGCATGGGGCAAATGCAGTGTGTAGGTCATATGTGTGACAGGTTGGATTGTCTGGTTCATGGTGTCCTTCGGTCTGTTACTTCTGCAGGGGCTGTGGCGTGCCATTACCAAAGAAGTGCGGACCCTGAGGCTCCTTAGCCGGTCGAGCACCCATTGCAGGAAATGGTGGGAGGATCTGAGACGCTGGGCATGGAAGACCGCGGAGGCCCAGCTGGGGACGGCCTCCCAATGAGCTCGACCCCCTGATGACCCGCATACTGGCGGTGGCCAATCCTGAGTTGAATGAGTGCTTGAGGGCATCACAGCAGCCACAAGGGGGTTAGTACAGTGTGTTTGACAACGATCCTTGTTGCCAGGCATGGGATATGGGTACAGGGTACTAGTCAGTGAATGCCCCAGTGTGCCAGTTTGGAGATTGCTGCATGTTCCAGCTTAGTTTAACATGGTAGGATACATGTTTTTTATAGCTAGGTAGCTGGCTTTCCATGTCCGACAAGGCTCAGTTGGTCCCACTGAGGATGTATCTGGCAGTGTTTGGCTCTTACCTGCTGTGGTACTTAGCCAATGGAATGCCAGTGTGGTCCATACTGCCCATTCTCAGTCTCAGTGTGTGACAGTGATGTGTATGCCATCTGTGCTGTTGGTGCTGTGAGTGACCCTGTGCTCCCTTTCTTTCTCCCCCTCCTCCTTTTGTCATCCTTTCCATGTGTGCATTAGCATCACCTGGCGAAGGAGCAGGGGCACCGGCAAGTGAGGGAGCTGCAGCCCATGGACCCAGGAGGCAGAGTCCACCAACACCAAGGGGACCAGTGGGACGGAGGGCGAGAGGAGCACCACGGCGGAGACAGGAGGTGAAAACACTGACTCAGATTCCTCCTCCGATGGGAGCTCCCTGGTGGTGACGGACACCTATGGGACCACCCCAGTTCCAGGTACAGCTGCTATCACCCGTACCAGCACCGCCCTCCTAGTAGCCACCCACCTAGTTGCCCGTGCCCACTCACCCAGACACAGCAATGCAATGCCTTCCTGGAGGGCATTCACTGTGGCTTGGAGGCCCTACAGAGATTTTTTCAGGCTCTGACCTCCTCTCTCACAGCAGCCAGTGTCCCTGTTTCTTCTGTCTCCTCTTCAACTACCTGTTCCCAGTCCCAGTCTCCTCTTCCCCACCCATCCCAAGCACACAATCAGACAAGCATGCACACAAAACATCACACATGACTCACACAGACAAACACAAGCACCAGGGATCACACCACAAGCACACACGACAACAGCCACTGCATCCCTTGTCTCCTCCTCCTCTTCAGCCCTCACAGTCACATCACCATTCACACCTGCATTCACTGCATCAACAGATCCTGCCACCTGTACAGCCTTGCCCCCACTCACCACAACAGCTGACCCGGAGACATGCACCCCACATGCGCAGTCACCTCCATCAGCATCACCACCTCATGCAGCACAACCACCTCACTTGCAAACACCACCACAACATCCATCTACACGTCCTGTATCCCCACCTCCAAAGACACACATATGCTCACACTCAGACCTCCAAAAGCCATCTACCTCACACATGCACACTCTCCATGCACCTGAACCCAACTCCAGCACACCTCCTCCTGCTACTACCAGTCCCTCTACCTTCACTCCCATCCCTCCTCCCACATGCCGACCCATTGTCCCTAAGAAGCTTTTTCTTTCCCGCCTTAACCTTTTTCCTCCCCACCCCCCAGTCCTGCCCGTAAAAGGAAGGTCCCACCCCCCAGCCCAGTACCTCAAGCACCCAGTCTGACACAGCTCCATCCCCAAAGTCTCCAGCTGCCACCAAGGGGCACATGAGTGCTACGCCAGCCCCCCGCACCAAGGACACTCCTACCCCCCAAAACAGAGGGCTAAAGTGCGGCCCCCTGAAATTCAGAGTGCCACCTCCAAAACCGAGGGCCAAGGAGGCCCCAAAAAAATCCAAGGCCAAGGAGGCCACAGCCAAAACCCTAGCCAAGGAGGCCACACCCAACTCCCTGGCCAAGGAGGTCCATTCGAGACCAGAGGTCATGGAGCAGCATCCCGAAACAGAGGCATGGAGCAGCATCCAGAACCGGAGGCCAAGGAGCAGCATCCAGAACCAGAGGCCAAGGAGCACCATAAATGGCCAGAGGCAAAGGTGCACCATCAATAACCAGTGGGCAGGCAGCCTCCTCCAGAACCAGTGGGAAGGGAGCCTCCTCCAGAACCAGTGGGAATGCAGCCCCCTCCAGAACCAGTGATCTGCTCGGACCCTTGACGTAGGTCTGTTCCCAAACAATAGATAACAAGACATGCTTGGTGCGGCAATTACATACACAGTTCCTCAAAAGCAAAAAGGGAGAAAGTACCTGATGTGAATACCTACATCTTATGTATCTCTGGCGCTGATAGTGACGCCTTAGCAGCATGGCACTGATAGCAGGAAACTAAAACAATCTCCTAACTAAAAACAATGCAGCCATATTTGAAAGATATAATTAAATAATTGAACTAAAACAGAGCAGGCTAAGTAGGGTAAAAGTCACTAGGTGACGGGGCACAGGTCTGCAGGGCAGAAGGCTAAGCTAACTCCTGCTTCCCACTTCCCATTAAAATAAGATAGGATTCACTACACCCTCCCCATTGCCGGAACAAGTATGACACCGTAGGATGATGCCACCAAAGGCGAATGAACCCAAGCTAAAATGCACTGGACTAAAAGCCAAAATCATAAAACTAGCTAAAAAATTGTTACTTAAAACATGTTAAAAAACTGCTAAAAACTTACGAAGAGACGTAGGCCCTCATTATGACATTGGCGGTAAATACTGATTACCGCCGCGCTGACTGCCGCCAAAATAGCGCTGCGGAGGCGAACATCCATCCACCAGATTATGACACACACATACATCACAGACAGAAAACAGCCACAACCACATATCCGCCAGACCCACTGAACGTGATAAACTGGAGGTACTACCACCCATACCATTATGCCAACGAAACAACGCCCTCCAAATTATGACCCACCAATTGCCGCAGCGGACATTCAACGGCAGTAAACCATTGGCAATGCACACCGCCAACGCGGATATGGCTACCCAAATACAATACAAGCCAACATTGGCCAGAACAAAAAACCCACACCTGAAAACAAATACGCACACCCCATTAATCCACCAGCAGCACTATAAAACACCCCACCACAGCACCCACAATCCTCTGTCAACATGACAAGAAGGATACACTAATTTACGCAAATACAGAAGAGAACTGCACACACATATCGACTACCTATCCATCCCACACGCACCACACATCCCACCACATCACAAATCACCCTCTGCACAATCTACAAACACCACACAACACCCATGTCCCCACAAAGGCACCCCTGTTTCACCAATGAGGATTTGCAAGTCATGGTTGAGGAAATACTCAGGGCACAGCCACAGCTGTTTGGAGCACAGGTCCAGCAGATATCCAATGCCAGGAAGATGGAGCTATGGCGGAGGATCGTCAACAGGGTGAACACCGTGGGACAACATCCACGTACAAGGGACAACATTCGGAAGAGGTGGAATGACCTACGGGGGAAGGTGCGTTTAATTGCAGCAAGACACCAGCTCGCCATCCAGAGGACTGGCGGTGGATGCCCACCTCCACCCCCACAGCTGACAGAATGGGAGGAGTAGGTCTTGGCAATCCTGAGGCACTCACTGGAGTGGATGGAGGACTGGACACTGGTTAGTCAACATTTACCAACCATCTATTATCCCTTATGCCTGCATGCCATGTCACACCATCACCATGACCTCCTTCACCCCACTAAATCCCACACAGTGCACCACCCCAATTACCACACCAAAATGTCTACTTCTGCATGCAATACCCACTGCAAGCACATCCCTCCCAGCTCTGCATGCACACCCACCACCAATGCATGCACAGCATGAATAACTACCTATCCCACAATCCACCACCATACACTAACAAAGGTGGGAGAACAACACCAATATCATTGAGAAAGCTAGGAATGTGGAGTATGTCACAGGCAATTACCCTAACAAATCACCTACATACCCAAAGATGCCCCAGCCAATATCAGCAGCCAGGAGGTGCCACGGCATACCAGGCTCCACCAGAAGATGCCCTCGGTTATGACAGCGACTCTGAAGGTCTTGATCTGGATATACTCCCTGGCCTATCTGGGACCACTGGTCAGTCCACTACCACATCCCACAGCCAGTCCACCACAGAGCCTCCCCCCTCAGAATCCAACACCACAGCAGTCACCCAACATCCCCAGGCCCCTGTCCCCAGGACAAGTCAATCACTAGTGTGCCCACCTGTAAAGGGACCACAGATCACTCCTCACAGGCAAGACAATGAGGGTCCTGGGGTCAGTAGCAGTGGGCACACCGTTCAGAAGAAACAGGCACAGTGGGCTAGGGACTGTCGAAGGACAGCTGTTTACCAGGGGGAGGACAGGCCCAGGGAACCAACTGCCCAGGAGGCACTCACTAATGTCCTGGGGGCTTACCAAAAATCCCAGGACAAGATGGGTCAGGTGTTAAACATCATGCAGGAGAACTAGCGGCTGCAGGAGGACCAACACCAGGAGTTCAAGCAGGAACTGCAGGCCCTGAATTCTACCATGGAATGGGTAGCCGGAGTCACCTGCAAGAAGTGAGGGACACACATTAGCCTTGCACAAAGGCATAGGGTATGACTCCAGAAGGCATCCACTGACATACATTGGGTGGGGATTTAGGCTTACCTACAAGCCACACCCTGTGCCTTTGTAGCTGTGCCATCAGCAGTGGGACGCTGCTATTCCTCAGGACAAATGCATCATGTAACACCCTGGATACTTGGCAGTGACGTGGGAGATGTACTGGTCAGCTAGGCACACCATCTGGACATTGAGGGAGTAGAAACTCTTCTGATTCCTGAACACCTGTTCATTGGACCGGCGGGGGGTGGAGGACTAAGGCAATATGGGTCCCGACAATGGCCCCAATAACATGTGGTATATGTCCCATTGCATAGAATCCAGCCTTCACAGTGGCCAGTTCATCTACCTGGGGGAATGCGATGTAGCTGCACATGTGTTGGAGCAAGGCTGCCAAAACCCTTGCAAGCACTATCAAGAACATTGGCTGTAACATTCCTGCAGCCAAGCCCACAGTCACCTGAAAAGAACCAGTTGCCAGGAAAAGGAGCACTGACAGAACCTGCACAAGAGGGGGAATTGCTGTGGTGCTATGGATAGCAGGTATCAGATTAGGCTCCAATTCTACACACAGCTCTGTGATTGTGGCCCTCTCCAGACGATAGGTGAGTATGATGTGCCGGTCCCCCAGTGTAGCTAAGTCCACAAGGGGTCTGTACACAGGTGCTTTACTCCTCCTCCTATTCCTCGGCAGTGGTTAGTGCCTAAGGGACCCAAAAGTAAGACGGGAGAGACAGCAGGAACTGTGGACACACTGCATCGGCATACACAGATCATGTTTCTATGTTTGTCTCTGATATTGAATAGGTGAGTACATTTGGCTACTATGACGCACTTCTAATGTGTACATGTTTACTAGCATTAGAAAATGGCAACCACCTGTCCTGTATGCAGGGAAAGGTAGAAGTGTCATAGCAGGAGGCGGTCTGCACTGCTGTGCAATTCCTCATTGGTGAACATGGGCCTCTATAGATCATAGAAACCAATGCCGATCAACACTGGCGGTGACGGTGCTCACCGCCGTGACCGCCATTTTCTTTCTTCCACTTCACTTGATTCCTGACTTTCCACAGGACAACATCTCCACTGCATGTGCTGCTGTGACCTATGTCTGGATCCTGCCATGGCTCATGCAACAGGGGAAAGGGCCCCAGCCTTCACATCAGAGGAGTTGGAGAAGCTTGTGAATGGGATCCTACCCCTGTATGGGCTGTTGTATGGGCCTCCAGACCAACAGGTGAGTACACCATGGGTACGTTGCATGCAACATGGCTGCATGGAGATGTGTGTGTGTGCTGGCAGCGTGTCATGGGGTGTATGGCTGCTGGCTGTGTTAATGCAGAGGCATGGGGCAAATGCAGTGTGTAGGTCATATGTGTGACAGGTTGGATTGTCTGGTTCATGGTGTCCTTCGGTCTGTTACTTCTGCAGGGGCTGTGGCGTGCCATTACCAAAGAAGTGCGGACCCTGAGGCTCCTTAGCCGGTCGAGCACCCATTGCAGGAAATGGTGGGAGGATCTGAGACGCTGGGCATGGAAGACCGCGGAGGCCCAGCTGGGGACGGCCTCCCAATGAGCTCGACCCCCTGATGACCCGCATACTGGCGGTGGCCAATCCTGAGTTGAATGAGTGCTTGAGGGCATCACAGCAGCCACAAGGGGGTTAGTACAGTGTGTTTGACAACGATCCTTGTTGCCAGGCATGGGATATGGGTACAGGGTACTAGTCAGTGAATGCCCCAGTGTGCCAGTTTGGAGATTGCTGCATGTTCCAGCTTAGTTTAACATGGTAGGATACATGTTTTTTATAGCTAGGTAGCTGGCTTTCCATGTCCGACAAGGCTCAGTTGGTCCCACTGAGTATGTATCTGGCAGTGTTTGGCTCTTACCTGCTGTGGTACTTAGCCAATGGAATGCCAGTGTGGTCCATACTGCCCATTCTCAGTCTCAGTGTGTGACAGTGATGTGTATGCCATCTGTGCTGTTGGTGCTGTGAGTGACCCTGTGCTCCCTTTCTTTCTCCCCCTCCTCCTTTTGTCATCCTTTCCATGTGTGCATTAGCATCACCTGGCGAAGGAGCAGGGGCACCGGCAAGTGAGGGAGCTGCAGCCCATGGACCCAGGAGGCAGAGTCCACCAACACCAAGGGGACCAGTGGGACGGAGGGCGAGAGGAGCACCACGGCGGAGACAGGAGGTGAAAACACTGACTCAGATTCCTCCTCCGATGGGAGCTCCCTGGTGGTGACGGACACCTATGGGACCACCCCAGTTCCAGGTACAGCTGCTATCACCCGTACCAGCACCGCCCTCCTAGTAGCCACCCACCTAGTTGCCCGTGCCCACTCACCCAGACACAGCAATGCAATGCCTTCCTGGAGGGCATTCACTGTGGCTTGGAGGCCCTACAGAGATTTTTTCAGGCTCTGACCTCCTCTCTCACAGCAGCCAGTGTCCCTGTTTCTTCTGTCTCCTCTTCAACTACCTGTTCCCAGTCCCAGTCTCCTCTTCCCCACCCATCCCAAGCACACAATCAGACAAGCATGCACACAAAACATCACACATGACTCACACAGACAAACACAAGCACCAGGGATCACACCACAAGCACACACGACAACAGCCACTGCATCCCTTGTCTCCTCCTCCTCTTCAGCCCTCACAGTCACATCACCATTCACACCTGCATTCACTGCATCAACAGATCCTGCCACCTGTACAGCCTTGCCCCCACTCACCACAACAGCTGACCCGGAGACATGCACCCCACATGCGCAGTCACCTCCATCAGCATCACCACCTCATGCAGCACAACCACCTCACTTGCAAACACCACCACAACATCCATCTACACGTCCTGTATCCCCACCTCCAAAGACACACATATGCTCACACTCAGACCTCCAAAAGCCATCTACCTCACACATGCACACTCTCCATGCACCTGAACCCAACTCCAGCACACCTCCTCCTGCTACTACCAGTCCCTCTACCTTCACTCCCATCCCTCCTCCCACATGCCGACCCATTGTCCCTAAGAAGCTTTTTCTTTCCCGCCTTAACCTTTTTCCTCCCCACCCCCCAGTCCTGCCCGTAAAAGGAAGGTCCCACCCCCCAGCCCAGTACCTCAAGCACCCAGTCTGACACAGCTCCATCCCCAAAGTCTCCAGCTGCCACCAAGGGGCACATGAGTGCTACGCCAGCCCCCCGCACCAAGGACACTCCTACCCCCCAAAACAGAGGGCTAAAGTGCGGCCCCCTGAAATTCAGAGTGCCACCTCCAAAACCGAGGGCCAAGGAGGCCCCAAAAAAATCCAAGGCCAAGGAGGCCACAGCCAAAACCCTAGCCAAGGAGGCCACACCCAACTCCCTGGCCAAGGAGGTCCATTTGAGACCAGAGGTCATGGAGCAGCATCCCGAAACAGAGGCATGGAGCAGCATCCAGAACCGGAGGCCAAGGAGCAGCATCCAGAACCAGAGGCCAAGGAGCACCATAAATGGCCAGAGGCAAAGGTGCACCATCAATAACCAGTGGGCAGGCAGCCTCCTCCAGAACCAGTGGGAAGGGAGCCTCCTCCAGAACCAGTGGGAATGCAGCCCCCTCCAGAACCAGTGGGCAGGTAGCCCCCTCCAGAACCAGTGGGCAGGAAGCCCCCTCCCAATGAGTGCTCCCCCAACCCCCTGAGGTGCCTGTCCATTTCCAACATGTTGCCCCAGAACAGTGGAGTCCCGTTGTTGTCAGGAGTCAGGTTGGGGCTTGGACTTTGCCCTGTGGGCATTTGTGACTCTGGACTGGCCTTTGGGCCTACATGTATTCATTTCTGCAGTTGTGCATGTTTTTCCATTTTTCATATTCATACAACAGGAATACAGTGAATGGAACTGTATATGTGTCCTTTTACTCCGGGGTTCTGTTACTGTTATTTTCATGTGCATCTGGTTCTGGGTGTGTGGTGTGTGTTTGGTGTGTGTCCTGCGTGTGTGTGTCACTCTCCCCCCTCTCTCCCTCCTTGTGTGCTAGGTGGCTGTATCACTGTCGTTGGTGCTCCAGGACAGCCATGGCGTCGTACAGTATCGGGAAGACTTGCAGTTCAGGTTCCATGGCAGCCGCGGACTCCTCTATGACCCTGGTGGTGAGTGTCTCCTTTTATGTGAATCGTTTCCGCCAAGCTTTTGGTGGCGTTGCTCCCACCACGGAAATCCTAGCGGTGTGCTATCTCATAATATGGTGAGCGGATTCTTGTCTACCACCGGCCTGGAGAGGGCTACTGCCGTGTTCAATGTTCGTTCTGCACTGGCGGTTGGTGTGGTACATTGGCTGTCTATGGAAGGGATCACCACCATGGTCATAATATGGCAGTAACTACCACCAGCATGGTGACGGTACTATTGCCACCTTTGACATGGAGGTCCGGATACCGCCAATGTCATAAAGAGGGCTATAATGTTGACCATGACAAGGGATTTGGTAAGATAAGCCAATCATCAAATCTATTTAACAGTAGTCATGATCTTGAGCATCTTCGAAGTCATTGAATGGAAAGGCCCACATCGTCAGATGTTAAATCAATGACAGAATATGCAGACGGAGCAGTAGTGGGGGCAGTCTCTTGTGCACGTCCACCTGCAGGAGTGCCATTCTCCACAGCACCAAAAAGACTCCAGCAACGGAGCATTAAAGAACTGAACCATGCGTTCAGGGCACAGTTGAGTTGGTGGTAGTGGCTCCATAACTCTGCTTAGCCGGAAAGGCACAACCACTGCGAATCAGAACCAACAGCAGTAGTATTCCGCCTATTAACGCCAAAATGATAGGAAAGCCGCCAAACACACTTGAGAAGAGTGAATGGATGGCTGAAGGAATGACTCCGAAGACAGTCTGGAAGATGGACACGAATCCAGACTCAACAGCCTTAAAGAAGGCTTGACACGTTGAAAATTCTAGATACCAGCTCCCATAAGTACTTGGGGAAGTTGGTATTAAATAGGGACTGTATCTCGACTGATGATCTTGCTATCTGGAGGGCATACGTCTCTCTAGCTGATGTCAATGCAACTTATTTTTGGAACAGTGGCATCTGCTCAGAGTGTCATCATTTAAATTAGCAGTAAAAATGTGAGGCCACATTTCTGATATGTGTATCACTCATGTGGGGGGGGGAATAAAACATGCACGCAACGCGTAATGACCTTAGAGACTGAAATTGCATAAGCAATTCCTGGTCGCACACTGCAACAGCTTTGGTCCCTCAGCACCACAAAACTTCCATTTGAAAGTATATGAAATGCTCGCCGATCAAAGGGATGGGAAAATAGGCCAAGTTTGTGACCCTCGCATTGCAAAGGCCATGAAGGGACACCTGCTTGCAGATCATTTAATTACTAACAGTAGTCTCACATTCGCTTCCGCTGAGAAAGACCCCTGTCTCGCCGTTCAGACACTTGTAGTCAAAGGGCAGCTCCTGCTCTTCTTTAATATAGCTACCACCTAACCTCTCATATCTGCTCACTGCAAGATGTTTCAGGTACTTCAAAAAACGACAAGTGGAAATGGGCAGATTAATAATGCCATGTAATAGCCATACTGTCGATTGACTTTCTGCAACTGTGAAAGACAACTTCTCTAACTTTTCTATGTAAAGCATGGTAAAACTTGCTTCCCTTTTAGCCATTGTCTGTTGTTCCTTGGACAAATTAAAAGCAGCAAACAAGTCACTACTATTAATATGCTTCCATGGAACTCTGTTTTTCAGAGTCTGCAATGTCCACCCTAACTGCATGATGGAACGCAGCTGAATTTGTCCATGGTATAAAAGGGACATGTCTTTCTGAATAATATTAATTGCAGACAACACTATGGTGGTCATTATGACATTGGAGGTGACTGTTAAAGTGGCGGTAATTGGGAGGCTCTGTGGTGGACTGTGAGCGGGATGGGGTGGTCCCTGATGGGGCCAAGCAAATCATCCAGATCCAGAAATTCAGAGTTACTGTTATCACTGGGGGCATCTTCTGTTGGGGGACTGGTTAGACGTGGCACCTCCTCTCCACTGAGATTGGCTAGGGCACCTGTGGGGATGTAAGTGATGTATTATGCTACATGTCAGTGACAAATTGAGCATCTCTAGCTTCCCCTCTATTGTTGCTGTTGCCCTGTCACCTTTGTTTGTGTATGGTGATGTATTGTGGGATCCTTAGTTCTCCATGCTGTGCATGCTGTGCATGCTTTTGTGATGGGTATACATGCAGGGCTGGGAGTGCTGTCCATGCATTGATATAGCATGCAAGGCTAGGCATTGGGGTTAATCATATGTGTGGGTGCAGTGTGTGGGATGGATTGGAGTGGTGGTGATGGAGTGTAGTGGCATGCAGGTATGGGAGTGATACGTAGTAAATCTTGACTCACCAGTGTCCAGTCCTCTGGCTACTCCATTGGGTCCCTCAGTTTGCTGTATTGCCAAGACTTGCTCCTCCCATGCACTGAGCTGTGGGAAAGGAGGTGGGGGTCCTCCCCCAGTCCTCTGGATGTCGAGCTGGTGCCTTGCTGCCACGGAACATACCTTCCCCCGTGGGTCGTTCCACCTCTTCCTGATTACATCCCTTGTTCTTGGATGCTGTCCCAAGGTGTTCACCCTGTCCACGATTCTCCGCCATAGCTCCATCTTCCTGGCAATGGATATTTGCTGTTCCTGTGCTCCAAACAACTGTGGCTCTGCCCTGAGTATTTCCTCCACCATGCCCCGCAACTCATCATCAGTGAAACGGGGGTGCCTTAGTGGGGACATGGGTGTTGTGTGGTGTGTGTTGATGAGAGGGTGTTGAGTAATGTGGTGGGGTGTGGGATGTGTGGTAAGTGACATATGTATGGGTGTTTGTGGTGCGTGTGTCTAGTTGTCTCAGTGGTCTTGGTTTTAGTCTGGTGGCAATAATCGGTGTTCGTAAAGGGTTGTGGGTCATGTGGGGGGGTGTTTTATAGCGCTGTGGGTGTGGTGTGTGGATCAGTGTCAGGTGTGTGATTTCGGTTTTGGCCAATGTAGGGTTGTTTTATATTTGGGTGTCCATTGTGAGCACGCTGGTGTGTACTGCCAATGGTTTAACACCATTGAATGTCCGCCATGGTGATTCGTAGGTCATAATGTCGAGGGCGCTGTATTGTTGGCGTAATGGTATGGGTGTTGGTACCGACACTTTAACACTGACCTTTGGGCTGGCGGATTTGTGTATGTGGCAGCATGCTTTCAGATTGGTGTGTGTGTCATAATATGGCGAACGGATATCCGCCACCGCAGTGGTATGTTGGCAGCCGTCACTGCGGCGGTAAGTGGGATTTACCGCCAATGTCATGATGAGGGCCTATGTTCGTTAGTGTTAGAAATGGGGTCTTTGGTTGGCAGTCAGGTTACCCACTGTCCGAGCAAGGACCCTCAATCTAGTCAGGGTAAAGGAGAATCACACTCAGTTAACCCCCGCTCACCCCCTTGGTAGCTTGGCACGAGCAGGCAGGCTTAAATTCAGAGACAATGTGTAAAGTATTTGTACAAACACACACAGTAATACAGTAAACCACTAGAAAATGACACAACCCAGGTTTAGAAAAATAGTTATTATTTTATCTAAATAAACAAGACCAAATACGATAAAAATCCATAAAATACAGTTAAAAATATGAATTTAGCATTAAAAAGCATGAAAACAGTTCCTTAAGACACAATTACTGAAAGTTGGTCAAATGTGGCGTTGTGACGGAGTCGGTTCCTACAATGCGACACCGATGGCACCGTGTACAGAGTAATTCGACCCCCAGGTACAGTACCTTAGTAAAACGGTAGGAAAGAGGCTGGTGCACAGATCCGTGGAGCGAGGCGTCGCTGGATCCGATGCAGCATTGGTTCCGGTGCCATGGGGCAGAAGGGTCGAGGCATCGCTCGGCGGCATCGAATCATTAGTACAGGGCGGTGGACGTGAAGCGGCATCAGATGCGAAGTCGGTTCCTTTGTTCTGGCAAATATGAGGTCCAGTGAAGTCACAATGCTGGGGTGCAACCTCACATGGTCGCGATGACATCACAGGGCCGCAAGTGCTGCATCAGATCTGTTGGACTTACGACACTCTGGTGTCAGTGAAGTTGGTTGGGCATCGCAGCAACTGCAGCGATGTAAAGTCTACAGGTTCAATGGACATCTACGAGGTCCACGGCCTCAGGACAGGTGGTGGTGCAGTTCTGGGGTAGCGGCGTCAGCTGACAGAGTTGTCGGATTCGTCACACTCAGCGAGGTCCACTTTCAGGGGACCAGGAACTGGAATGTCACCCTCTGACAAGCTAGAATCCATAGCTTGTAGACTAAGGTCTAGTTTGTGAAGCCTTTGCTGTTCCTGAGGTTTCTAGACAGGAGATAAGCTCTACTCCAAGCCCTTGGAAATATCTCTGAAGTAGGAATGCAACAAAGTCCAGTCTCTGTCCCCTAGCAGAAGCACAAGCAGCAACGGCAGGATAGCCCAACACAGCACAGTCACAGGCCAGGGCAGCACTTCTCCTCTGCTCTTCAGATCTTCTCCAGGCAGAGGTTCCTTTTGAAACCTTGAAGTCATCTAAAGTCTGAGGTTTGGGGTGCTCTTCCTATACCCCTTTCTGCCTTTGAAGTAGGCCTACTTCAAAGTAAAGTCTCAAGTGTCTGTGAGATCCTATTGTGTCCAGGCCAGGCCCCAGCCACACACCAGGAGGTTGGAGACTGCATTGTAAGAGGGCAGACATAGCCCAGCTGGGTGTGAGTGACCACTCCTCCCTTCCCCTCCAGCTCAGTTGGCTGTTGGAGGCTGGCCCTCTATGTAGTGTCCAAAACCAAGCACACTATGCAGAGGGTTCAGGCAACCACATGTCGGTTTCAGGGGTAAAAATCAGATCACCTAATGCTCCAATTTTTAAGGTAGGTGGTCGAACAGTTAGGTCTATCCATGAGATGTGCTAAGTATTTGCTGTACTCACAAATCCAATCATGTACCACACACACTCAATGAATGACTTAAGACCAGATTTTATAACAATACCTCAGACTTTTATATAATTGTTAAGTCCAAAATCTTTAGAATATGTTAAGTACTTTTCTCGTTATGACTTTTTGAAGTTTTAATAAAGTTAGTATTTCTGTGTGTAATTATGCACTATAGATTTCAATAGGCAGTCACTGTAGGAGGCTGGCCTGGCTTATAGTGGGTACCAATAGTACTTACACCTTGTGCCAGGTCCAGTTATCCCTTATTGGTAGATTAGTAGTGTTCTAGCAGCTTAGGCTGACAGAGGTAGCTATAGCAGAGCAGCTTTGGCTGAAATAGGAGACATGCAAAGCTCCTACTATACCACTTATTTCATATAGGTACTATATCATAAGAAAGACAATACTCAGAGTTACTAAAAATAAAGGTACTTTAGTTTAGTGGCAATATGCCAAAAGTATCTCAGAGGATATACTCCTTTAGGAGGTAAGTAAAATACACAAAATATACACACAGACCAAAATCACGTAAGTAAAACAGTCAGAAAGTAGTGCAAACACTGTAGATTACAATAGGATGCAATAGGCGTAGGGGCAACACAAACCATATACTAAGAAAGTGGAATGCAAATGGACCCCTAGGCTAGTGTAGTGTGTAGAGGGTCACTGGTAGTGTAAGAAAACACTAAAGGTGTCCAAGATACCCCACCCCAAAACCCTGGAAAGTAGGAGTAAAGTAGTACTATTTCCCCAGAAACACACTAAAGTTGTGATAGAGGATTTTGCGAAGACCAAACGAAGGGGACCAAGTCCAAGTGTCATGAAAGTGTCCGGGCGGCAGGAGCACACTAAACCCCGGATGAAGGTGCAAAAGGGCTGCCTCCAGGTGGAAGAAGCTGAAGGCTCTGCAACAATGAAAGATAATAGGAACTTCTCCCTCGAGCAGATGATGTCCCACAGAGTGCTGAAGGATGCAGAGTTGTCTTTTTGGCAAAATACCACAAAGAAGCCTTGCTAGCTGCAAGAGTCACGATTGAAGAAAAAGTGTGCTGCCGGGGCCCAGGAAGGACCAGGATGTCGCCACTTGGGAGAGGAGACAGAGGGGGTCCTCAACAACGTAGAGGACCCACGTGCAAGAAGGTAGCACCCGCAAAAGTCCTTGAACACGGGTTCATGAAGTCTGAACATGGCGGTCGTCTCAACACTGCAAAAGAGAGTCCCACAACACCGGAGACCAACTCAGGGAGCTGAGCATCGCAGGACAGAGCGCTGGGGACCTAGGCTTGGCTGTGCATGCAGGATTTCATGGAAATGTGCACAGAAGCCCTTGTAGCTTCAGTTCACGCTGTGCACAGGATTACTGTCTGGAGAGGGGAGGCAAGGATTTACCTTCTCCATCACTAGGGGAGCAGTGGCACCAAACTTGGCACAGCTGTGGGTTACATCCGGGTGGTTGTTGGTGTGTTGTCAGGTCCAGCTGCAACTTCTGGTCACGGAGATGTCAGCAACTCAGTGAAGTGACCCTCACTGGTTTGTTGGCCCTTTGCAAGTTGTTGGTACTTCTTGAGTGGTGCCTCCACTCAGGAGGGAGATTTAGGCTATTTGCAAAGCATGGAGGTCCTCTGGGGCTTTTGAGGTCGGTCTAGTGGTCAGCTCCTCCGCAGCGGTGATTGCCGGGACTCTGGTGCCGCAAGCACTGGTCTTGGAGCCTCTTCTGGTGCAGCAGGTCCTCTGTTCTTGTCCTGGTGGGTTCTTTGTTGATGTCTTCTTTCTTCATGTTTAATCTATCAATCAATCAATCATTGCATTTGTAAAGAGCGCTACTCACCCGTGAGGGTCGCAAGGTGCTTGGGGCGGAGCTGCTACTGCTGGAACAGCCAGGTCTTGAGGAGTCTGCTGAAGGTCAGTAAGTCCTTGGTCTGACGTAGGTGGATGGGGAGGGTGATCCAGATCTTGGCAGCGAGGTAGGAGAATTATCTGCTGCCAGTTGTTGACCTAGGGATGCGTGGGACGGTGGCGAGGGTGAGGTTGGCGGAACGGATGTGACGGTTCGGGGTGTGGAAGGTGAGACATTGAGGTATGCTGGTCCGGCATTGTGGAGTGCTTTGTGGGCATGAGTTAAAATCTTGGTGTAGGGGAGCCCACTAAATACTGAATTTAGTGGGTGTTTTAGGGGGAACTTGGTAGTGTCCATAGGGACACTGACTCTTGGGTGGCTACACCCACTACAGTGACTACTTCCTGTGGAAAGGGTCACTTCCCGAAACCTCACTGGCTGTTTTCCTCCATTCCAAGATGGAGAAAACTGAGATAGAGGGTCCACTTCGCATGCAAGCCCTTAGGGGTGGTGTATGCTTAGTGAGACCACTTCTCCTATCTTGTGTCTGGTTTCCCGCCTTTGCTCCCACCAAAAGTGGGGGTTTGCAAAGGTGAAAGCCCTTTGCTGCTAGCAGCAGGCCTCGGGGCTTGAGTTTCAGGGCCTGGAGCCCTTTGAAGCTCAGGGAGTTGCACATTCCTGAGGGAGGGGGTGTTAGCACCTCCACCCAGGAAGGGCATTGTCTTACAAACCAGAGAGCCATGGCTCTCCCCAAGGTTTGTATATTGGCAGTCGGGAGTGGCAGCTGGATGGAACCAGTCAGCAACTCTGCCAGTTAGGGTTAGCTTCTGCAGGGGACACCTCTAAGGTGGCCCCTGGGTACATTTAGGGATAAATCCAATGCTGGTACCAGTTTGGATTTAACATTCTGAGTTGTTTGATACCAAATAACCCAGGGTGCAGAGTAGCCATCATGTAGCTGGGAAACTCGTGTTTGACCAGTGTACCGTACATCCATTTAAAATGCCTGCTCTGTTCACTCACTAAGTCCTAGGTCTGGCAAGGACACATATGGGGCACATTGCTCATGCAGCTATGCCCTCACATTAAGTATGGTGCACCCTGCCTTAGGGCTGGAAGGCCTTCCAGAGGGGTGACTTACCCATAATATATGCAGCGTAGGGTGGACGGGGCACACAGAGGGTGTGCTATGTTGAGTTTGTCCTTTTAGGGTCACCCCAGTACACTCAGTCCGCAATGGCAATGCTGGGTGCATCTAGGTGCAGGGCCCTGGGGGGTGGCACAGTCAGTGCTGCCTCCCCCAGGGGTCTAGTCTTAATGTCCCTTGCCCTGGTTACTGGGGTACCCATTTACTAGGGGCTTATAGGGGTATTTAAACGTCATCAGGCAAAAAGTAGGGACTAACCATGCAAAAAAGGCCTCCTCCTCTTATAATGGCTCATCAGGATATGCGGGCTACACCCCAGCCCCCTTTGTGTCAGGTGCAAACAGCCCAACTGTCAAACTGACCCAGACAGGCAATCCACAAACAGGCAGAGTTACAGAATGGTTTAAGCAAGAAAATGGCTACTTTCTAAAAGTGGCATTTTCCAACGCACACAACAACAGACTTTACTAAAAAATCTATTCTTAAATTGTGAGTTCAGAGACCCCGAACTCCACATGTCTATCTGCTCCCAAATTGAATCTGCGCTTTAATAACACTTAAAGGCAGCCCCCATGTTAACTTATCAGAGAGATAGGCCTTGCACAGTGAAAATCGAATTTGGCAGTATTTCACTGTCAGGACATATAAAACACATTAGTATATGTCCTACCTTAAACATACACTGCACCCTGCCCATGGGGCTACCTAGGGCCTAACATAGGGGTGTTTTACATGGAAGGAAAGGGAAGGTTTAGGCCTGGCAAGTGGGTAGACTTGCCAAGTCGAATTGGCAGGATAAACTGCACACACAGACACTGCAGTGGCAGGTCTGAGACATGATCACAGGGCTACTAATGTGGGTGGCACAATCACTGCTGCAGGCCCACTAGTAGCATTTGATTTACAGGCCCTGGGTGTAGGCCCTTGGCATGTTAGTCCCATTTATACCTGTATGTCAGTATGTTTTTGCTTGTCTCACAGGACCCCAGTGCTCATAGTTTATGGCCTAATGTGTGTTTCTGTATAGTGCTTGACTGTGTCACTGAGGCTCTGCTAACCAGAACCTCAGTGCTTATGCTCTCTCTGCTTTTAAATGTATCACTGTAGGCCAGTGACTTAACTTACCAATTTCAATTGGAACACTGGACCCCCTTATAAGCCCCTAGTATATGATACCTAGGTACCCAGGGCATTGGGGTTCCAAGAGATCCATATGGGCTGCAGCATATCTTTTGTCACCCACAGGGAGCTCAGACAAACCCTTACACAAGCCTGCCATTGCAGCTTGCGTGAAATAACGCACGTTATTTCTACAGCCATTTTCACTGCACTTAAGTAACTTATAAGTCACCTAAATGTCTAATCTTCACTTGCTGAAGGTTAGGTGCAACATTACTAAGTGGCAGACACCCTTGCACTAGCAAAGGTGCCCCCACATAGTTCAGGGCCATTTCCTAGGACTTTGTGGGTACGGGGACGTCATTACACACGTGCGCTACATATAGGTCAATACCCATATGTAGCTTCACAATGGTAACTCCGAATATGGCCATGTAACATGTCTAAGATCACAGAATTGTCCCCCCATTCCAAATTGGTATTCGGGAGCCAATTCCATGCATCCTGGGGGCTCCACCATGGACCCCCAGTACTGCCAAACCAGCTCTCTGAGGTTTGCACTGCAGCTACAGCTGCTGTCACCTCACAGACAAGGTTCTGCCCTCCTGGGGTCTGATCGGCTCAGTCCCAGGAAGGCAGAACAAAGCATTTCCTCTGAGAGTAGGATGTTACACCCTCTCCCTTTGGAAATAGGAGTTACAGGCTGGGGAGGGGTAATCTCCCCCAGCCTCTGGAGATGCTTTGAAAGGCACAGATGGTGCCTTCCTTGCATAAGCCAGTCTACACCGGTTCAGGGGCCCCTTGTCCCCTGCTCTGGTGTGAAACTGGACAAAGGAAAGGGGAGTGACCACTCCCCTGTCCATCACCACCCTAGGGGTGGTGCCCAGAGCTCCTCCAGTGTGTCCCAGACTTCAGCCATCTTGCTTTGCAAGGTGTGGGGGCACTCTGGAGGGCTCGGAGTGGCCAGTGCCAGCAGGTGACGTCGGAGACCCCTCCTGATAGGTCCTTACCTGATAAGGTAGCCAACCCCCCTCTCACGGCTATTTAGGGTCTCTCCTGTAGGTTCTCTTCAGATTCTGCTTGCAAGTTTCCTTCAGGAATCCTCTGCAACTATTACTTCATCCTCTAATCTCGGACCAACCACAGCCTGCTCCAGGAACCGTTGTAACAGCAACAAAGTATCCACAAGAGATACTTTTCCTCTGTAACTTCAGCTCCAGCCAGCAACCGCAACAGTTTCCATGGTGCACACACTATGAGGACTCCCTGTCTTCATCCTGCACCAGAAGGACCGAAGAAATCTCCCGTGGGGTGACAGAGTCACTCCCCTGCTCACACAGGCACCTTCTAAGATGACAACCAGGACCCTTGGACTCCTCTCACAGTGACAAGCGTGCTCCTAAGGACACAGAGGGTGGACCCCATCGACATAGACTGTCCTGACATAGGGTCCGAAGAGACTTTTCCCTTGTGAACATTTCAGCTGTACCTATTCCTGATGGGATTGTGTGGGACAAAGTTCCATTTGACATATATGGGCTTACTGAGGTCATTCAAATTCCATATGTCTTCAACATTTCTATGACTGATGTAATTACACCTGGTGTTGTATCTCATGATTGGGATGTCCAGACAGATGATTCAATGTTAACTGAAATGAAGGACTATTCAGTATTTGAAAGTGATGATGTGTATACTAACACACAGAATTATAGGGAAATGTTCTGCTACAACAACTGGGGACATGACTACCTGCACTGTTCAACTAGACATAGAACAGTATTTTACTATACACAGTGGGAACACTGTTCAACACCACCTGTGGGTAGCCCAAAACATTTTTCAGATAAATTTACTTATTTTTCTGGGCATGACACAAAATATCCAGAGTCATATTATTTCAAGTTACCTCCTTCGAAAATTAGGAAATTTTTGCTAACTGATACAAAACTGATGTATTCATATTCCTTTGTTTCCCGTCTTGCAGTTGAAGGTTACAAATTCTGGAAGAACGCTATTGATTTAAAGATTGTATGGGGAACACAACATTGACAAATACAGGGTAGGGAAGCTTTATATAGAGCGTGCCTTATTCCTGTACAAATTATCTTTTTGAATTAGACCATTCAGCAAACATCCTGTTTGGGGTTAGCAAAAATGAAGGAAATGAGTGTGCCCAGTATCCCCACCCCGGCAAAATATAACAACTGCCAATACTTCCTGAATGTCACAGAGGTAGAACTAGATGTGTAGGTTCAGGCTGGTACCTATAACTCTTCACTTTCCAGTCCCGGCGGGTGGTTACTACGGTCAATGGACACAAATGGGTGTCAGGCACGTTTTGTGAATTCCTCAGGGGGTTTCAAGATTAGCCGGCCAGACCCTCGCTTTATCTCGGGTCCACACACGGGTATAGTTACAACATACAGTGTGGGTAAACCGTGCCAACAATGGGTACAGACTAACACATTAGCCGCAGTTAAGGAACATCTTCACACTCTTTCTGAAGATGTAAACTTGCAGGACTTTTTGTTAGGTCCTAGAAAGCCACACTCTGAAAGATTCATCCATGCCATATACTAAGAAAGTGGAATGCGAATCACAAATTCCCCCCTAGTCAAATGTAGTGTGTGCAGAATCACTGGGAGAGTAAGAATACAGCAAAGGTAAGTCAATTTACCAAACCCAGAGCCCAAAAAAGCAGGAGTAAAGCACTGCAAGTTTCCTTAGGACACACTACACCTCGTGATTGGGATTTTGCAGTAACCAACCAAGTCTGCAAACATGAACTGCTGGATTCCTGGACCTGAAGATCTGCAAAAGAAGAGGGCCAAGTCCAGAAGTCGAAAGAAGTTCCAGGAAGGGCAGGAGCCCCTGCCAATCCAGAAGAGGGTGCAAAAGAAGAGTCCCCTGTTGGACGAAGACTGCTGGAATGCAACCTAGGAAGATGCCAGCGTGTTCTTGCATGATGCAGAAGATGTCTCACAACGTGATGATGGAAGCAGATGTGATTTCGTGTTGGAAGCCGCCAACAAGCCTTGGTTACAACAAATATGTGTTTTGCGTCAAAATGGCGCTGGCTGGACTTTAGAGAGCATTCAGGATGCCAGACAGCACCCATGGGAGTCCCAAGAAATGGGGACAAAGGAGGTGCAAAACGTGTTTGGTGCAGCACAACAAAGGAAGGCCCCACGCCGCCGAACAACTCAGCGAGCTGAGCATCGCAGGATGGAGTGCTGGGGACCTGGGCCAGGCTGTGCATGAAGGAATTTTGCGAATAGCGCACAGAGCCTCAGGAGGTGAAGAAGACGCAGTACACAGGGGTACCGTCGCTCTCAGGAAAGGCAAGGACTTACCTCCTCCAAATTGCGCCAGCAGGACCACGGCAGCCAATATTTCATTATCCAATCTCGCCTGAGAATGAATCACTGCAGCCACAGAAGCCGTAGCTACTGCAGATTTGGCTGCTTCATCAGCCAAATTTTTGCCAATAACTTGTACTCCTACACGTTGGTGGCCCAATGTATGTACTACATGGACACAAGGTAACATATCCTTGAGATCAGCCACCCTCCCTCACAGAGTTCTGTGTTTTATGGTGTTCCCTTTGGAATATCTAAACCCGTTCAACTTCCAATTATTCAGATAATCATTGCAGGACTGGACGCAGTAGTATGAGTCACAGACAATTAGAGTCAGTAGTCCCAGCTCTGTGTGTTCTAGCGCTAGTATAAGGGCTTTGAGTTTAGTCAGCTGGGCGGTGCAGTCTCCTGGGGTCTGTGTGTAGGTATTGTGAGGGTGGAAGCCTCCATCCTTCAGCACTCTGCTCACGGCTGCACAAGCAGCTGATTATTGATGTTTGGTACCTACAGCTGGTTGTGCTGAACTATCAGTGTAAATGACAACATGGTATCTGTCAAGATGCAAAATATCTAGAGGTACTCCTGTTCCTAATGGAGAAATTCATGTGTTTGAAGTTTTGGATCAAAGATGTAATCATCATCTGTGGCAGTCAGGGAGGTTGCCCACTGAATCCAACGTGGATGTAATGCTTTAGCGTTGGGAGCACTAGCTTTAGTGACAACTTCTAAGGCCGGTACCGGAATAACTACAATAATGTGTTTCCCTTGGGCAAGTACCCTCTCCTTGGTGACAGCCGTCTGTACTGCTGTTAGAATGTTTTCTGTGGACGCAAAACGTTGTTCTGCATAAGAGTATAAATGTTATTTTTATGGTATGGGTACCGTATCCCCTTCATTAAAGATGACATAGGTAAACCCAATGACACCAGGAATTATTCTGATGTTCAAATTTGTTTCGTTATAACGTGTATGTAAGTGTTTTGCTTCTAGCATGGCCTGATCCAATCCCCGAAGGATGCACATGTGTTCAACTGTCCAGTGTCTGCTAGAAAAATCAGGGCGTATGTAAGTTCTGCCAAAATTAAAGAAACCTAGTATAGATTCTAGTTTCTTGAGTGTACTTGGTGTTTGGAGTTGAGCACATTTTCTAGGAAGTGCGGGGCCAAGCTCTTGCCCTCATTTGATAGCTCTTGTCCCATGAACAATACGCTGAGAAAGGCTATTTTTACTTTCCTAAAATTAAATTAATCACCAAGGGCTGCAAATCCTTGAACGATCTGATTGACCCTGGCAAGATGAATGTTGAGGTCGTCATCTGTGAGATAGATGTCATCCACGTAAGACAATGCCTTGGGATCAATATCCTGCAATACTGATGTTACACGGGCTGAGAACAGCCCTGAGCTGTTCTCGTAGCCTTGGGGCAAACGGCAAAAGCTTTTTTGTGAGCCAAATGAGAAAGCACTCAGGTCCCTAATTTTGTGTGCTAAATTCTGGCAGAAGAAACCATAGGAGATGTCCAATGTGTTTTGTTATTTTTCGCACTATGTTGTTTATCAGTGCTGTGCTGTGTGAATTTTGTATAGCGTATGTACGTGTATGACTGTTTAAATGTCAGTAATCAAAGACTATTCTATATGAATGGTCTGGCTTTGCAACGGGGAATAACGGGTTGTTAATTGCAGAGAAGCAGGACTCAATTACTCCCTGGTACTTAAGCTGAGTGAGGATCTCCCTCACTGGAGCTTTAGCTTTGTGCTTAACAGGATATTGTGGCTGAAGCAGGGGTGTAGACCTAATAGCTATTACATGGCAAGGAGAATCTTTGTCCCAAACTACATGGTTGCAGTATAATGCAGGTGCCTGCGCTAAAGCACAATTGACCGCGTAGGCTTGTTTTACCGCCTTTGAAACAAGATCAGGGAAAGAAGGCAAAATGACATTTTTCCCATGTGGGGGCTTACAGACGTGCTCAGGTGGCCAGTCCCTGTCAGCGAGCAGGATATCACAACTAAGTTCATCCCATAATATCACACCAATGGTGCGCTCTACGTCTCCCTCAATTTGGATATTTAAATCATAAACCCTGTCGGGTGGGAGGACACGCCCGTCCACTGTCTCGACTGCAATAATATTGCAAGTTGCTATTGCATCCAGTTGATCTTTCAGACTCTGGCGACATACCGTGACCTCTGTTGCACTGTCTAGCAGTGTCACTGCCCACGTCTTGTTCTTCAGCAATGTTTTCAAGTGTACTGGCATTTTTAATTGACAATGCTGCCACCTTTTTCTTTTAAAACTGTGGCTTTTGTTGTGGGGACTTGTCTTCTTTTCTGTCTGAAGATCGTGGTGAGTCTTTCTTCTGTTTCACATATTCAGGACGTCGGTCCAGACTGCCCCCCTCTCTTGCTATATCTGTCAGAAGCATTTATATTTTTCAAAGACTGCCAGGGCTGTTTTGGATGTTGCACCTCCAACAGGCTGGCGGTGCAAACTTGGGGATTACGACCACGGCAGAAGTGCCACGGTCGCACCGCAGGGACTGGTGGTTTTCCACCACGTTGGTCCCGGCGGTTTTAATCTGCCAGGGCAGCGCTGCCCAGGGGATTACGAGTCCCCTTCCTGCCAGCCTTTTCCTGGTGGTAGGAACCGCCATGGAAAGGCTGGCAGGAAGGGGAGTCGCGGGGCAGGGTTCCCCTGGCACAGCCCCACACAGCTTTTCACTGTCTGTGAACACGGCCGCAACACCACCGGCCCAAATCTAGGGCTGGTGCAGCCCTGTGCTCATTCTGAATCTGTTTTTAACACTTCCGGTAAATTGGCAAGTGTTGGAGTACCATGTGTGATAGTATAAATTGCAGAGAAGACTGTACCCCATGTGGTGCAGTCATCCACTGAGGGAACCATCCTGAAGGGCAAGCACATTGTGAGAATTCTGTTTTTTCTGTGGTCCCGTATGGGGAAACACAGCTTCTAGCTGATGTGTTTTCTGGGCTATCCAGAATGGGATTTTTTCTCGTTCTGTGGGCCCTTTACCCGTCATAGAATGTACTATTTGTGGATTTATCCCAGTAGTAGCCAATTGATAACCAGCAGGTGCTGGTGGTGCTGGACGCGCTGGTGTAATATTCAGAGTTTGCATTACGAACTAAACAAGTCGTCTATATAGTGTTACTCTCTCAATGTATAAATTGTGCAGATCAGCTGCCTGCATGTTTTGCGTACCTGGGTGAGGTGTGTATGTGACAAACACAGACCACATTGGTCCGACATTACCTAAGGGATCTAGGGCCAGATGTATGAAATTATTTTGCACTCGCAAACAGTGCGAATCGCAAAATTCGGCCGTTTGCTAGTGCAAAAAAGTGGTCTGCGATGCATGAAAGGCATGCGCAGACCACAAATAAGAAATGGCAAAAATTGCGATTTCTTGCTTTGCGACCTGGTTTTGCGAGTCGCAATTTGCGATTTGCAAAATCCAAATCGCAAGGAGATGCTCCAAAAAATTGCAAATTGCGATTTTTCGCAGAATGCCATTTTGCACATGCAAAATACCATTAAAAGTAACCAGGTGGTAACCTGGTGCAAAATTAAAAAATGCATTTAAAATGCATTTTTAAATTGTACATGTAAAGCACACATGCCCTTTTGGCATGTGTGACCTTACATGTCCCTAAAAATGTTTTTGGGGTGCAGCAGAGGGGGCCTTAGGCCCCCAGCACCATGGGGTTTTGCATTTCCAAAATTTCTGGTTCAGAAATCGCAATTTTGGAAATGCTAAAAATTCGCAGATATGGGCCAACAGGCCCATAGCTGCAAATGGGGCCGGTATCGCAATTCGCGATTCGGTAATAGCATTTGCGATTTTTTAGAAATCGCTATTACCGATTCACAAATGTGATACATGGCACTTTGCGAGTCGGAAATAACGATTTCTTAAAAATCGCTATTTCCGAATCGCAAAGGGCCATGATGATACATCTGGCCCCTAGTCTCACCAGTTGTATTACGTGTGGTAGGGTGCCATTAAACCAGTTCTGATGCTCCTGATAAGTGAGCCGTATTTCATGATAATGGTATGCTTGGTACACGTTGAGGTACATTTGCAGTTCTGTATGTGTGGAATGTGAATGTAGTGTTGCCTTCCTCAGGAAAGTTTCTGTTTTATAAACTTCACTAGCTTTTACTATGAATGTGAAATCCCACCCTCTTCTCTTAAGCCATGCACTACTAAATGTAGTGTTAATGAGTGTCTAACATTCTCAGGAATGTCTATGGTGTTATCCATTTTATGAAAATGGGTAAGTAGATGGAACACCAAGTGGGGAGAAAAGTCCTTTTAATGGTTTGAGCTCGAACAACCTACAACCTAATCAGGTGCTTCCTGTTCAGCTGAGTATCTTCCCCAAGACCATGGATGTCTCTGTATAATGGTACTTAGGGTACCTGTTGTATGTGAGACAGTAATAGTCTCAGGGCATCCATAAATTAGTGCCTAAACACCATTGTTGGTGGCGCCATGTCGTAGTTTGACTCTTGCTCTAGGCAAGACTGCTGGCTTAAGGATGACAGTACTTATGTTTGCAGGCGACTATGCCAATTCCACAACAAGTCGCAACTGTTGTCCCAACCCTCCCGATTCACAAGCAGCACCTCGCAAAAAAAACCAAACAGTAAAAGGTTATTTGTGGCAGCCTTTACGCATGGACTCAAGAGTGCAACATCTCAGAGAGTGTTGTGGCTAAATTGAGATTACCCCTTTCTCACATGAACAAAATGTCTCAGTCAAACACAGGCAATAATAGAGATGCAGTGAAGTTTTTAATAGGTTTTATTAACAAGACTGCAGTCTATACTAAATTGCATGGGCTGCAATGATTAGGATAATAAACAGTGCAAGAAACAGAATTGTGAAAACAAGAGTCATCAGTACAAAGACCCCCACCATCTTGCAAAACCATAAAATGACATGAGATATGATATATGTCCTAATACCATAGCATGATGAACCTAATCTCTAATCTAAAGAGAGCTAGGCGTGATAAACCTAATCTGCCAATGCCATGTCCATGAGAAGAGCCCCCCAACTCTTGTTACCTTGGAATGAGGTCTCTAGCTCAGACTCTGTGAGGACACGAAGTCTGGGTCAGCATCAAGGTGACGTACAGCTTCAATAGCAGTGATGGCATCTGGTCGGAATCCCTCTGACTATCTGTCTATGTAAGGTGCATTTCTACAGATCTGCTCAGACCCTTGACGTAGGTCTGTTCCCAAACAATAGATAACAAGACATGCTTGGGGAGGCAATTACATAAACAATTCCCCGAAAGCAAAAAGTGAGAAAGTACCTGATGTGAATACCTACATCTTATGTATCTCTGGCGCTGATAGTGACGCCTTAGCAGCGTGGCACTGATAGCAGGAAACTAAAACAATGTCCTAACTAAAAACAATGCAGCCATCTTGAAAATATATAATTAAATAATTGAACTAAAACAGAGCAGGCTGAGAAGGGTAAAAGTCACTAGGTGACGGGGGCACAGGTCTACAGGCCAGAAGGCTAAGCTAACTCCTGCTTTCCATTAAAATAAGATAGGATTCACTACACTGTCAGTGTCTGTACTACACACACACTATACAAATGTCATTCTTCCAGGTCAGTACTCTTCAATGTTGTGTTCAGGTACAAGGGTCATTGGAGCAGAGGACACTGTGTTGGCTGAGTGGAGTGACAGTAGTAAGGCCTCCTGGCCTTATCAGTCCTGTCAGTGTCAGTTTTACACACACACTATACAGGTGTCATGCTTTCAGGTGGGTACACTCCAAAGGGGAGTTGACAAACAAGGTAATGCACTGTTCTGGTTGTTGTAATTGTAGAACAGTGTCTGCTGGGAATTGTAGTGCTGTCATTCCCTGTACTACACACAATACACAGATGTGTCTACTTCACATGTGGGATGCCAGACCGAGGTCTATGGACAGGTGGATTTTGGGTTGGTGAGCAGGGTGACAGTTTAGGTGGCAAAAGGTCATCAGTGAGCATGTATGACAACACATTCAGGTGATGTTTTAGTGTTGTGAGTTACCGGACTCCACTCCCCCAGGTATTCCTGTCAAGCCTTCAGGATGCAGGACGGCCAAGACCTTCTCCTCCTAGGATGTGAGTTGTATGGGGGGGCACCGCCAGTACTCTGGACATGCAGCTGGTACCTGATTGCAATAGAACGGACCTTTCCCCTGAGGTCGTTCCACCTCTTCCTGATGTCGTCCCTTATGCACGGGGTGGGGCCTACAGAATTCATTCTGTCAACTATCCTTTGCCACATTTCCATTTTCCTGGCAATAGTAGTGTGCTGGACTTAGGGGGTCATTACAACCCTGGCAGACGGTGTTAAAGCAGTGGAAATACCGCAAACAGGCCGGCGGACAAAAAAAGGGAATTATGACCCTGGCGGAAACCGCCAACAAAGACAGCCACTTTAACACTTCGCCCGCCATGGCGGTACAGACAAGCAGCGTGGCGGTAACCGCCAACAGACAGGCGGAAGACAATGTACCGCCCACACTATTATAACCCGCCATTCTGCCACCTTTTCCGGGGCGGATTCACCGTGGATAAAAACACGGCGGAAACAGCTTTTGCAATGGAAAAATGCTCACCTTAACATATCCCACGAGGAACGAGGAATCCATGGAGCCGGAACTCCAAATACTCCCTGCCCTTGTGTTTCTGCTCTTCTACGACCAACAGCTACGTAGGTGCCGTAGACAACGGTGAGTACTGCACCTACGACATGGGGGAGGGGGGGAGGCAAAAGTTAGGGGGACACCCACCAAACACCCCCACCCCCACCCTCGCATATTACAACATACACACCATTGCATTCACAAAAATCACAGTAACAACCCACAATCCCCCCGGAAGAATGAAAAGACAATGCGAAATTCGGTCAAACCTTGTAATGTGGCAATATACATGTCATACAAAAATATACAGATATATATTTGAAAATCAGTCATAATTATATAGAATACGAGAAGTAGTGCAGATATGTACATAACAATGTCCGTGCACTATCAGTCCAAAAATACATGGGCGAGGCCCACAAACGATACCTGACCACAATCGGAGAGAACACTGCTGGGGCATCAGATAGAAATACTACAGGCACCTCAGGGGGAAGGGAAGGGGGGCACCTCAGCCGGATGACTGCAAAGCCAGATCCACAACGGGGCTCCATGCCCATTGATGTATCCTGGGGAGTGCAAAGCCACAGTCTCACAAGTCTCTACAGTGGGTGGGTTGCCCACTGTGCCATCCTGGGGAGTGCAAAGCCACAGTCTCTCAAGTTGATGCAGGTCCCTACTGGTACTGGGGGGGACTGGTGCCCAGACTGGATGAGTCTCCCCGTGAAAGGTAGTGTCCTGTCACTGTACCAGCTGCACATGGGATAAGGATGCCTGATGTGGCGGGCCATTCATTCCTACCCGGTGCATTGCCCTGTTCAGCGGTGCTTTGCCATGGCGGTCTCTGGACTGTTCAGCGGTGCTTTGCCATGGCGGTCTCTGGACTGTTCAGTGGTGCTTTGCCATGGCGGTCTTTGCCCTGTTCAGCGGTGCTTTGCCATGGCGGTCTCTGGACTGTTTAGCGGTGCTTTGCCATGGCGGTTCTGGACTGTTCAGTGGTGCTTTGCCATGGCGGTCTTTGCCCTGTTCAGCGGTGCTTTCCCATGGCGGTCTTTGCCCTGTTCAGCGGTGCTTTGCCATGGCGGTCTTTGCCCTGTTCAGCAGTGCTTTGCCATGGCGGTCTTTGACCTGTTCAGCGGTGCTTTGCCATGGAGGTCTCTGGACTGTTCAGTGGTGCTTTGCCATAGCGGTCTCTGGACTGTTCAGCGGTGCTTTGCCATGGCGGTCTTTGCCCTGTTCAGCGGTGCTTTGCCATGGCGGTCTTTGAGCTGTTCAGCGGTGTTTTGTCATGGCGGTCTTTGCCCTGTTCAGCGTTGCTTTGCCATGGCGGTCTCTGGACTGTTCAGCGGTGCTTTGCCATGGCGGTCTCTGGAATGTTCAGCAGTGCTTTGCCATGGTGGTCTTTGCCCTGTTCAGCGGTGCTTTGCCATGGCGGTCTTTTCCCTGTTCAGCGGTGCTTTGCCATGGCGGTCTTGACCTGTTCAGCGGTGCTTTGCCATGGCGGTCTCTGGACTGTTCAGCGGTGCTTTGCCATGGCGGTCTTTGCCCTGTTCAGCGGTGCTTTGCCATGGCGGTCTTTGCCCTGTTCAGCGGTGCTTTGTCATGGCGGTTCTGATAAGGACATTGGTGTGTGGCATGACGTTCTATACACTGGACATTGGTGTGTGGCATGACATCTTCTACACTGGACATTGGTGTGTGGCATGACGTTTCATCATTGCCCAGCGGGGCTGTGGCAGCCGGGGTCCTCCAGGGCACTGACTCCGGCGGTGGTCTCCTGACCAGTGACAATAGTGGGGCCCTCCTGGGCACTGACTCCGGCGGTGGTCTCCTGACCAGTGACAATAATGGGGCCCTCCTGGGCTGTGACTCTGGCGGTGGTCTCCTGACCAGTGACGATAGTGGGGCCCTCCTGGGCTGTGACTCTGGCGGCGGTCTCCTGACCAATGACGATAGTGGGGCCCTCCTGGGCACTGACTCCAGGGGTGGCGGTGGTCTCCTGACCAGTGACGATAGTGGGGCCCTCCTGGGCTGTGACTCTGGGGTGGTCTCCTGACCAGTGACGATAGTGGGGCCCTCCTGGGCTGTGACTCTGGCGGTGGTCTCCTGACCAGTGACGATACCTGGGCCCTCCTGGGCAATGACTCCGGCGATGGTCTCCTGACCAGTGACGATACTTGGGCCCTCCTGGGCTGTGACTATGGCGGTGGTCTGTGGACCAGTAACGACGGTGCTGGCGGTTGTGTCTCAACCGCCGGAAATGATGGCGCACTTCTCCGCCGTGACACTCACAACAGGCTGGGCAGACTTCCTCTGGCCCTTCCCCACCTTTGGTGGAGTCACAGCTGACTCCCCAATCCCCTTTGAACCCATGTCAGTTCTTTTCCCACCAGGAGTCTTAACACGGTCCCGTCGTCCACTCTCCAATTTTGTAGCCTTTACAGGGGGTGGGCTGCCAATGCCTTTTTCTCCGGGTCCTACTGCCTGCCCTGGTGGTCGGTGCACTCCAAAAACCTTAAACAGGCACCACTGGTATTGGAGGCTTTTTGGCTGAGGCGCTACGACGGGACTGATGAATTGGAGGGGGGGTGGGGGCAAAAAGGTCAACTTTACAGAGGGACAGTTTCTGACGAACACTGGGATGGGTAGCTGGAGGGGGTCTGGGAGTGGAGGAAGAGGAGGTGGTTGTCGGAGGTGTCACTTTAGGTGTTTTGGGTGCAGGTGCAGGTACTGGAGGCTGTCGTAAGGTGGATGGATGATTGCCGGCGTTTGTGTACTTTGGGAGGGGGCATCACAGACACACTGGGAGAGGACACAGGGGACGTGTAAATGGCAGTGGAGGTGGTGAGTGGAGGTGAGCGGCTTGTGGTGCTGGGTGTCCTGGTACGCTTCATGGTGCCTGTAGATGTGGTGCATGCAGGTGTGTGTGTAGACGAGACTGGGAGGGAGGAGGGAGAAGAGGAGGAGGGGGACACAGTGGAGGCAGTGGATGTTGTTGTGTCTGTATGCGGCTGAGGCTTGCGTGAGTGCTTGTGGTGTGTGTGGTGCCTATGTTTGCTTGAGCTACTTGTGTGTGTTAACTTGTGTGCATGCTGGTCTGTAGGTGTGCTTGGGATGGGCTGGGGTACAGGAGATTGGGTCTGTGTGGAGGAAGTTGGAGGGGGGAGGCTAGACACAGGGACAATTGCTGCCATCAGTGATGAGGCCACAGATTGCAGGGTTCGCTGAAGGACAGCCTGACCAGAAAGAATGCCCTCCAGGAATGCATTACCGTGTTGCATCTCTCGTTCTACACCCTGGATGGCATTCACAATGGTAGACTGCCCAACAGTGAGTGACCTGAGGAGGTCAATGGCCTCCTCACTGAGGGCAGCAGGGGTGACTGGGGCAGGGCCTGAGGTGCCTGGGCGAAGGTGATGCCCACCCTCCTGGGTGAGCGGGCACGGGGCGAACGCTGAGGGGCTGCTGGGAGGGCGGTGCTGGTAGGGGAGGTGGCGGCTGTACCTGTAGAGGTGGGGGGCACAGATGGTGCCGCCACCACAAGGGAGCCCACATCGTCGAACGAGTCTGTGTCGCTGCTTGGTGATCCGGTGGCCGACATGAAGCTCCCCTCACCCTCCGTCCCACTGGTGCATTCAGAGTCCGTGGTGTGGCCCTCCATGGCCATGTGGGATGCAGCTCCCTCATGCTCCGGTGCCACTCTACCTCCGCCTGTTGATGCTGATGTACAAAAGGACAGGGAGAGCAGACAAAGGGGGGAGACAGAAGAAAGAGGGTTTTAGTGCATGGCATACCACTACCGTTGGCGGACAAGACAAACGCAGCAGCCCCCTGCATTACGCCGTGCTCCTGCCCTCTGCACATGCAATTTCTGGGATATGGCCTATATGGCAATGGTGGACATCGGCGCACATGGATGCCACTGGGGAAACTATACCTCGACTTGGCACTCTGCTGAAGTGGGGTGGAGTGCCACATGGCCTACATTACGGAGGGGCCTTGCCTACCGAACTCGCCCTGGCCTAGGGACACCCACAGCCCACCTCCACCACCCAGACACCTCCACTGCACGCAAAGTCCGCAGAATGAGGTTGTACTCACCCCCTTGTGTCTGCTGTGATGCCCTCAAGTGCCCATCCAACTCCGGGTAGGCCACCGCCAGGATCCGGAACATCAGGGGGGTCATGGTGCAACGGGCACCCCTCCCACGTTGGGAGGCCATCCCCAGCTGAGCCTCCGCCGTCTTCTTGCTGCAGCAGCAAATGTCCTCCCATCTCTTACGGCAGTGGGTGCCCCGTCTCTGGTGGGCCCCCAGGGTCCGGACCTCCTTGGCAATGGCACGCCAAATGTCCCTCTTCTGGTGGGCGCTGACCTACATGACATGCACAAGGAAAGAGGAACAGTCATTACCAACTGCGCCGTCGTTGTGAGTGGCCCCCTCCCTACTCTGGCCATGTGGCCCATACATTCCCATGCATTAATGTTCTATGGACTCTGCCCCCTTCCCTCTTCCAACCAGCCCTCTCCACCCAGGCCTAGCCCATCCAACGTGCTCCCTGTGTACTAACCTGTTGGTCTGGAGGACCGTAGAGTAGCGTGTACTGGGGGAGGACCCCGTCTACCAGTTTCTCCAACTCCTGTGCAGTGAAGGCAGGGGCCCTTTCCCCAGACGCAGCAGCCATCGTCGCTTCCAGACCGAGGTCACAGCAGCACTAGCAGTGTAGGTCCTCTCCTGTCGAAGGTCAGGTATCTAGTGATTGAACAGAAAATGGCGGTGACGTCCGCGGCAGTGCGCATCATCACCGCCAGCGCACCTATTCATTGGCTCCTGGGACCCATAGGGTCCAATGTTAACCAATGCAGCATTGTGCCGCGGTCTACGACCGCCTACCACGACGGTGTGTGACGCCAGCGCTGTTACCCCACAATCCCATTGTCCCACTTTAGAGGTCAGACAGCCGCCATTTCAGGGGCCCACATGGCTCCACTTACTTCTGCGTCACACATAGCTAGGCCTACACTCAACACACATACAGCAAGGGGTTTGTGAGTGGTGTAGTCTTGTGTGTGACTGTGGGTACATACCTGGATGAATAATGACTGGTTCTTCGCTGTTGTCCTTCGTAGGCACCGTCTGCTGGGACATATGAGAAGATGGCGGAATCCTCCGGTGTACCAACCGCTGGTGGACCTGTTGACAATGGAAGAGCGACATGTCATCGTAACCTACCGGTTTGACCGTGCCACAATCCAGGAACTATGTACCCAGTTGGAGCCAGACCTGATGTCACCAATCCACCATCCGACTGGAATCCCCCCTGACGTGCAGGTGCTGTCAGTGCTCCATTTCCTTGCAAGTGGGTCTTTTCAGACAACTGTGGCCATGGCATCAGGGATGTCCCAGCCTATGTTTTCCAACGTGTTGTCCAGAGTTTTGCCTGCCCTGCTGAAACACGTAAGGAGATACATAATTTTCCCTGAGGTGGAGGATTTGCCTACAGTGAAATGTGACTTCTATGCCCTTGGACATATCCCCAACGTCATAGGTGCTATTGATGGTACCCATGTAGCTCTGGTCCCCCCCCCACAGGAGTGAACAGGTGTACAAGAACAGGAAGAGTTATCATTCCATGAATGTCCAGATGGTCTGTTTGGCAGACCAGTACATCTTGCAGGTAAATGCTATGTTCCCTGGCTCAGTGCATGACGCCTACATCCTGTGGAATAGCAGCATCCCTGATATGATGGGTCAACTCCAGAGGCACTGTGTATGGCTATTGGGGGACTCTGGTTACCCCAACCTTTCGTGGCTATTGACCCCAGTGAGGATTCTTAGGACCAGGGCAGAGGAACGCTACAATAAGGCCCATGGGCGGACTAGGAGGGTGATCGAACGCACCTTCGGCCTCTTGAAGGCCAGGTTCAGGTGCCTCCATATGACAGGTGGATCCCTATTCTACTCAGCAAGGAAGGTGTGCAACATCATCATCGCCTGCTCCATGCTCCATAATTTGGCTTTGCGACGCCAGGTGCCTTTTCTGCAGGAGGATGATCCAGATGACGGTGTTGTAGCAGCTGTGGAGCTTGTGGAGCCTGTGGACAGTGATGAGGATGCAGCTGATGAAGAAGACAACGACAACAGGGAGTCAGTCATAGAGCAATATTTCCAATGAGACACAGGTGAGAACATTTTAATTTTTAGCATTACATTAACTTTCACACGTCTACTTATATCCTGTTTTTCGATTTGAGTCAACATTTGGTAACTGAGTTGTACCCTTCCATTACGGTTTCACAGGTGTGGTTACCTACGTGTCAACTGCTTGCATCCTTCAAGGGCTTGTGATGTGTGACATAGGTATGTTAGCTTTAGAATGGTACACCTATTATACCATTGTCATTGGTGTCATTGATAATACATTTTTACTGAATCACAGACTGACTCCAGATTGTTTTGTGTTTCAAGGGTGTTTATTGAAGTGCTCAGAAATGGGAGGGGGTTGGAAAATGGTGATGGGTGATGGTGGAGGAATGTCCATGGCAGAGCCCAGTCTATTAGTCTCACAGGTGCACTGCCCATCTGGGCATAGGAAGTGGAGCTGGTGCAGTTTAAGTATGGACAGGGTAACAAAGTGGGACGGTGGGGGACAATCAGGGTGGTCTCATTTCCTGGCGGGGGTCTTGCCATCTTGCTCTGTCCTGTTCCTGGATCTCAGGGACCGCTTGCGTGGTGGTTCTCCGTCTGCAGGGGGTGGGGTGCTGGTGTGGTGGTCCTGTGGCGGGGCGTCCTGTCCACTAGCGCCGGTGTAGGGGGTGGGCATTTCATCATCCTGGCTAGTGTCAGGGGCCCCTTGGAGTGCCACGGTGTCCCTCAAGGTCGCCTGTATGTCCTTCAGCACCCCTACGATGGTGCCCAGGGCGGAGCTGATGGTCCTGAGCTCCTCCCTGAACCCCAAATACAGTTCGTCCTGCCGGCGCAGGGTCTCCTGCAACTTGTCCAGAACCGTCGCCATCGTCTCCTGGGAGTGGTGGTATGCTCCCATGATGGAGGATAGGGCCTCGTGGAGAGTGGGTTCCCTTGGCCTGTCCGCCCCCTGTCGCACAGCAGCCCTCCCAGTTCCCCTGTGTTCCTGTGCCTCCGTCCCCTGGACCGTGTGCCCACTACCACTGCCCCCAGGTCCCTGTTGTTGTTGGGGTGGTGGGTTACCCTGGGTGCCCTGTAGAGGTGGACACACCGCTGATTGACCTGTCCTGGGTAGGGAGGTTTGGGCCCGCTGGGTGGGTGCTGTGCTGGTGTTACCAGAGGGTGGAAGGTCAGTGTTGGGCTGTGCCTGTGCAAGGGGAACCGACTGTCCCGAGGCCCACGATGGTCCGGGCTGGTTATCAGGATCCAGTAGGGCAGAGCTGCTCTCATCACTGTGGGCCTCTTCTGGGGGTGGAGTGGTGTTGTCTGGACCCTTTGGTCTGGTGACGGTCCTTCGTGTTCCTGCAGGAGCATAAGAGCATGATTATTGCATGTGTGTGTGTCATGGTGTGCAATGGGTGGGTGTTTGTGTACCCCAGTGCAAGCATTCCGGTGTGTGGGTTTGTGTGGTGATGGTTGGGGGGGTGTACTGGCTATGTGCAGTGGGCATGCTTTAGTGAGGGGTGTCCATGCTTAGTTGTGTCATGCAGGGCTTGGGGTTGGGATGGGTGGTTGGTGTCATGGGCACATTAGTGAGGAGTTGTAGTGATAGGGGAGGGTGTGAGGGTGGGGGTGTGTGATAGCATGCAGGTAGGATGGGGGATATGATAGTTACGAATTGACTTACCAGTGTCCCATCCTCCACCGACTCCTACGAGGCCCTCAGGATGCAAGATGGTCAAGACTTGCTCCTCCCATGTTGTTAGTTGTGGGGGAGGAGGTGGGGGTCCGCCGCAAGTCGGCTGTACCACGATGTTGTGCCTGGAGACCATTGAACGCACCTTCCCCCGTAGGTCGTTCCACCTCTTCCTGATGTCCTCCCTATTTCTTGGGTGCTGTCCCACGGCATTCACCCTGTCGACTATTCTGCGCCATAACTCCATCTTCCTGGCTATTGATGCGTGCTGTACCTGTGAGCCAAATGGCTGTGGCTCTACCCGGACGACTTCCTCCACCATGACCCTGAGCTCCTCCTCGGAGAAGCGGGGTGTCTTTGGCGTGGCATGGGGTGGTGTGTGTGATGTGTGGGGTGGTGTATGTGGTGATGGTTATGGTGAGTGTAGTGGTGTGTGGTGTTTTGTGCTTGGATGTTGTGTGGGTGATGGTGTTGTGTGCCTCTGTGTAGTGGGGTTGTCTATTCTGTGTTCTCTCTCTGTCGCCTTCGTGTCTAATTTTTGGGCGTAGGGGTTTGTGGGTGATGTGGGTGTGTGTTTTATATTGTATTGGGTGTGTGGGAGTGTTGTTTGTATGTGTATCAGGTGTGTGTATTTGGAATTGTCCAATGTGGCGGTGTTTTGTAGATGTGTGTGTATTTGGAGCGCGGCGGTGTGTACCGCCAATGGAATACCGCGGTTGAAAGACCGCTGCGTGGATTCGTAGGTCGTAATGTGTGATTGGAAATAGGAGTGTGTTGGGAATGTTGTGGAGGTACCTAATATACAATTTGGTATTTTTTTATGTGATTTGGCTTGGGTGTTTGGTGTTGTAGATGCAAAGGATTCTGGTTAGTGAATGGGTGTGTTTTATGGTGTGCTTTGCAGGTGTGTCAGGTGTGGCAATGTGTGTCACCTGTGTTGTTTTCAAATCCATTCAATCTGGTGCTGTGTATTACTTTGTTAACCGTGAACCGATGTGGTTTGGACCGCCACTAGCGGACCACCATGGGTGTCTGCCATTGCGACTTTTGATGTGTAATACTTTCTGTGGTTGGTTGATGAGCTGTCGGTACTGGTGGTCTGACCGCCTATTTGCCACCCTCAACGGTACTGGCCGTGTAGGTATTTTGACTTACTTTTGGCGGTCCTGCCTGGGTAACTCATAATACGGCAGTCTGTCTGACAGCCAACATGGTGGCCACCACTATGGCAGTCTGGTGGTCCGACCGACAAACTCGTAATCAGACCCAAAATGTCTAATCAGCTTTACCTTGTACACACAATGGAAAAAGTGATTCTGTTTTGGTATAAAATGTCGGTAAAATTAGTTAACTATTCAAAGCAACAAATCTGAAGCATTCAGAACTGTAAAACAATTCCAATAGGTAACTGAAAATAAATTAAAAATGATCAAAATTGAATTAGGAGCAATAATAGAAAATTACAAAACTGTGACTAAATGGTTTCTGAAAATGTTCCCTACATGCAGGAGATAGAGATGTACATTAACCTAAGTTAAAAAGCCTTGAAGTAAGTGAAATTTAAAGATTTAGAAAATGTTTTGAGAAAAAAACATCATGATCAGTTATATTTTCATAGATACAAAAAAATTATTTTATGTCATTACAGTATCTTCAAGAGCAGGTGAAAGAGACATTGGCCAAGAAGGTTGGTAAGCAGCTTGCTACTGTGTTTCCGGTGGGGAAACATGTGACAACAGTGGACACAGTGGCCTGGAGGGTTAGGGGACTACAGCAAAGGCCACCACTTTTGTCATTTTCATCAGAGGGCTCCACAAGTGACTAGTCCCTAGTGGTAGTGGGCCCTACTGGAACTGTTAAAACCTCATCCTTGTCCACCACCCAGAGACATATCTCCTCCCTCTTTCTCCCTCCTATCCCCCTCCAAGTTGGCCAAACTGACCCCGTAAAAGGGCTGGGGTCTCCTTTGACACAGACACCTCACCCCCTTCCCCTGTCACCCCAGCTGCACTGAGTGAGAAGGCTTTTGACCTCTTCCGCAGCTTCTCGGTAGGCCAGACTATGATAGTGAATGGATAAGCTGCCAAATGCAACAAGTGGTTGCATTTCTGGATGCCATTCACAGTTCAAAATCTGGCATGCAGATATCGCTTACCAAAAGAGCAGCCTCCCTACCTGACCAACCTTCTGCTCCAACTCAGATCCCTTCCTCACCCCAAATACCAACTCCCACCCCAATCCCAAGCACATTCACTTCTTTGCAGGCACCCATTTAATACTAGTATAGTATGGTAGGGTGCAATTGTACATAGAAAAACCTTTGGGTGATAATATTAGAGTCAAGTGACTCACTGTCTAATTTAATGATTTATGTCTATGCATATGCAGACATGCTAAGGGTGGACAGATCATTAGAGATGGTTTGGGTTAACTAGACAACATGAGGTGTGGTCTCAGTATGTTGAGTGCTATGGGTCAATTTAAGGTTTTTGTACTGTCTGGATTTTTATTAAGTTTTTGCGTTTCCTTAATAATAGATATCTCAGAATAGGAGCTACTTGGATACGATAATAAGGAACACCTAAGATATGTATCTTGGACCTATATAATATTGGTAAGAGTCTGGGTTTTTGTTTAAACTATACTAGTATTCAAAGGTATCACTAGGGATGGAGGCTGTGCTGGATAGGTGGCTCAGCAATCTTTAACTTTTATAGATACACATATTCACTAACCTCTATCTTTGAGCACTACTTTCATGACTCTTTGTTTGATAAAGTAGCACGTGATCTAATAATAATAATGCATGATGACACAATATATGATATTTTCAAATGGGAACAAAGATGCTCCAAGAACCTGCATGACTTTCCATCCCACCATTTATTTTACACTGGTGGTGGTCTCTATATTCATATAGATGGACTGAGACTATAATAATGGGTACTTGTACGATTGCAGCCCTGATGAAGTAATTGGGAAATTCCCTGACGAAACACGTGTTGGCTGGCTATGAATCTGAACAAGGAGTGGAATTAACACAAACTGCAAGATACCGTTAAGGAATATGATTTATTTGGATTGAAGAAATCTTAACTTTGACCTTAGAATATATAAGAAGCTGGGGGCAACGAAATCTGATTACTCAGCCTTTTTGGATTTGGACATTGATTGTATATTAAGGACACTGACATACAGGATGAATACCATTCTTCTTTCTTTTTTCTTGTAGCAATACATAAACTCATTTATGATTGATTGATTGCCTGCTTATGATTACTGCCTTATTCGAATCTATAACAAATTCAAAAGTATTGACTTTAGTATACTGTTTATGAGTGCCTCTTGTAGTCAATGGTATTCACGTTCTGATGGTGGATAAACATGTTGAGCAGGCTATAGGGGAGTCCATGATTTCCTGAAGTAGAGAAACAAAAATTCTGTCTGCTTGCCTAACAAAGTAGTGGCCCATGGACATTAGGTATCCATGCACAGCCATTGAAAGGTTTACCCAACGGCAGCTCCACCTTAGTCAATTTCCCAAAAGTATGCTTTAGTATTATACAACACAAAGCAAGTAGGAAAACACAGGCCTGGCTGAGAAGGGCATTGGGACAGTAAAAACGACTCTCATACGGCTTTCTATGCTTCAAGCACACTTTACAGTGATGACATGGTCGATCCTTTTTGGATGTTTTAGGAATGTGATCAGCAAAGTGTTGCTCCTGCAGCCTTTCCACATCCTCCAGAACATATGAAATGGAGGCTACTGCTTCTGCAGCAGCAGTGAGACTTTCAAACACAGATAACTGAAAGTGAGTCTTCCTGTGGTTTTCTGACAATAAACGACATACACATTGTATGATGCCATCTGGATCAGGTGGATAAACAGTTTCTCATACCAAGTGTGAGTTTTATGACTCACATTGTATGGTTAAAGAACCTGGTCATTCTTGTCCACTCCACCCATGCACTTGTTATAATCAAGTGTACAGGTGGGCTTGTGGACTTCAGCCATCTGACCCCAACTCATGACCAAGGAAGTGCTCTCATCATGATTTGTCGTGAGCAAGTACACATCACGCCTATCCGAGAACTTGATTGTGAGCAGTTTGTTGGAATGCAACACCGTACTCTGGGATTTCTGGGGCTTCTTGCAAACAAACTCCTGTGATGATGACAAACTGTACCACATGCCACAGTATCAGCTTTGTAGAGCTCACTGAACAGCTCTACTCTTGTATAGAAATTATACACACAAAGGATATTACCTATGTGAAGGAGTGGCTGGACAAGCTCCCATACAATCTTTGCTGTGGCTCCTAGTATGAGAGGGCAACCTACAGTGTTAATAGTGGAGTTCTTCCCTGTATACACTCTGAAGCTGTACACATAGTCAGTAGAGCTCTCACAGAGCATTGACAGCTTGATGCCATAGTGAGCTTTTTTGCTCAGAATATACTGCCTGAATTGCAGCTGCCCTTTGTACAGGATCAAGGACTGCTATATACTTTCCAGGAGTATATATCGCTGGAAACCTGGCAGACAAATGTTCCACGACAGGCCGAATTTTGAACAACCTGTCATGGTCTGGATAATACCAGGGGAATGCAGCAGAATTGTCACTGAAATGCGGCATGCGCTGCAATAGCAAAAAACAATTGCTGCTCATGTACAGAACAAAGATGGGGGTTACCCAAACCGTGCAAGTCAACCCGTATGACGGCAAGATTTCTACGCTAACCCCATTTTGAGCGTAAGGCGTAAAAATATCTTCAATTCCTCCAGCAAAGTGAGAGTACACTGGCGTGCCCTAGAACAGGGCTTTAGAGTGACTCCATGCTCCCTCAGAAATTGTTCAGCACGCAAATTTGTTTGCTATAAAGTTTGCTGAAAGAAGTCAACATCCAAAAAGAGATGGATGTCTTAAAATTGGGAAAAAGTTGGTCGTATCGAATTTACATCCAGTGTTGTCACTAAAAGGTGGAATTAGGGGCTAAACTAAATTGTGGGACTTGCAAGAGAGCACTCTGTCAGTGCTTGCCACCACATGCGCCTGCTCTCTGGGTTGGGCTAATCTGCTACTTATTGTCTCCCTCAAAATCACTGGAAGAGGAGTCATCAGATGGGACTCAGCTGACTGAAAAATCACTCCCAGATTCTGCTCCATTGCCTTGTCCCTCAGAAGCTGTCTCAGTATCTGCCGTCTCAGTCTCTGATCCTGACTCATAGCTGTCCTCAATAACCCGAGTTAGGGCTTGAGCAGCAGTCATCCAACAAGACGCCATCTCTGAAACTGGCTAAACTGTCCTTCTAAAACAGTAGCCTACGTAGAAGGCAGATATGTTGTTCGCAAAATTGCTTGTGGGTGGGTGTGTGAGTGAGTGATGTGTGAAACAGTAAATAATATCAGTCACCTTACCTTCACTTCTTCCCTCAATCAGCAGGTTCCCCAAAGACACTGAAAAAACAAAACAGACACACTATTACTTCACCTTGCCACATACCCATCATCACAGTCTTTGGCTCTGGTGGAGCCTAGCGCAACCATACTTTTTGGAGCTCCCATCCCCTGACTTCTTCCTTGTAGTCCCTCACTACCACTCAGCAAAAGGGCCCCTCATCGCCTCTCTCTTACACAAATTTGATTTGTTTTATGGCGCTGGTAATGGCTGCCTTTACTTATCAACTCAGAAGCCCACCTAAAATACAGATCATTTCTTTGCAGCAGGCCTGTTAGCCTCCTGTTTAATTTTATGGCAAAACTACCACAACACAAGGATCTCGCTCTCTAGCAGAAACATAATCACAAGAGTTTTCTTGACGTTTTCCTTGCTGCACAATAGATGTGTGTATGTATATATATACCCTGGGACATAGCAGGAGCTGGCCCAGGGGGTGGCAGTCCCCAGGGCCATCAGTGGTTCCACGAGGGAGCCCGCACGGCCCCCCTCCAATGTGGCTTAGCCCCAGGGATTGAGGTTTGGTGGTAAGCATGTGAAATTTTAAAAAATCCATTAAAAATGCATTTTTAAAAATGACATGTAGCTTTACATGTCCACAAATATTTTTATGGGGTGCATCAAAGGGGGCCTTAGGCCCCCAGCTCCCTGTGATTTGCATTACCTAATTTGCGAATTCCTAACAGGAATTAGCAAATTCGGAAATGCAAAACCATTTGCACCTATGGGTCTACAGCCCCATAGGGATGAATGGAGTCCCATTCCCTAATTGCGATTTGCTAATAGCGATTGCGATTTCTAAGAAATCGCTATTACCACATCGCAATTTTCATACATCCCATTTTGCATTTCTTAAACAGCGATTTCTTAAAATTCTCTATTTAAGAAATGCAAATCGGAAGCTTGATAAATCTAGCCCATAGTCTTAATGCCATCTCATGCCTTTTTAATCCAATATCAGACACTACTTGTCTCGTTATCTCTCTCTTGCAGCTTTTTTTTCATAAATTCTAACTTTCTCTTCATCCTCCTTTCCCCCTTCTGTATTTTTCTCTCTCATGCTCTGGATTAAAGCCTGTTGAAGAAAAATAAGTGCAGAAGGCCCTGCCTGCAGCCACTGGCTCAAAATTTGCACTGATGTAAACTACACAATAAGAGTAATGGATCTACAACATAATCCATTATGATTAAACCATCTGATGAAAGTGAGAATGTGATAGTACTCTCACATAAAATGTGCACCAGTTAAGCTAATTGATAAGTATAAGACATCCTCTTTTATGAGATTGAGAGACACATTTATCATAGAGTCAGTACGATTTGCTCTCAGAATTGAATGATAAAGGTTTCAGGTATAAGGAATACAAATGTTTGAAACAAGAAAATCCACAACTACGTACCTTGCATGTACTATCTCTAGTGCTTAATTTGAGCTTGTGTTTGCAGGAAGGAGCCAGTGGAACTCATTATTGGGTACCCGGACTTATTTTTATTATCAAACTTTGACGCAGAACAAGAGAGAGAAAGGAGGAAAAGGAGGAAAAGAAGGAGGAAGAATGGAAAAACCATGATAAAGGGATAATGCAGGGATGAAAAAGAATCTGCAAGAGTGAGATCTTTGGTAACACCTTATCTGGCAGAGAATCTACCTTACTGCAGATTTCTTACCTTACAATAATCCCCAAGTGTCAGACTAGATGCGGAAACTTTTTGAGTCGCACCTCGGCGCGCTAGTAGGTGGGGTCATTTGACTCTGCATCAGTGGCATCCGCACCAGAAGTGATGTGCGCGGTATCTATATCAGCACCACTCCAGTGCTGTGACATCAGTTACTTTTTGCAACTTTTCCATGCCAGAAGTGCAGAGCCACATATGATGCTGATGTACAAGAGTGCAGTCAATAAGGACCTTATAAGGGTTACTCTATACAGAAAAATATGTTCACAGAGCGGGGTCAGTAAGGAACCTGAGTCTAGATAGAGTCTTTACCAGATAAGGCATTACCAAAGAAAAGTAACTTGTTCATCCAACAGAGACTTCTAGCCGCAGATTGCTTACCTAAGAATAGATACCCAAGAAATTCCTATGAAAAGGTGGGTATGCAAACAGACTTCCCAAGGGACCGAACGGGGCAAGAGATCATCACAACAGACCTAACTGTCCAGGCAGTGGTGCTTAGTAAATGTGTACAGAGAAGCCACGTGGTCGCCTGACATATGTCTGGAACAGGGACTCCACGACTAACGCAGTAGTCGCAGGCTTAGCTCTGGCGGAATGAGCATGGAAGTCCTCAGGGGGTTGCTTCTTGGCTAATGGGTTGCAGAATTTAATGCAACACACTATCCATCATGACATGGTCTGTTTCTGCACTGCCTTTTTTTTTCTTTTCTCCACCAAACCCAATGAGTTGATCATCCACTCGCAACTCTCTAGTAAAATCAATGTAGAATAATAATGCTCTTTTTGGGTCCAGGTGGTGGAGTCTTTCCTCCTCTTTGGAGGGGTGAGGCAGAGCAAAGAAGGTAGACAATGTGACCTATGTAAGAAGGAGTTACCACTTCTGGTAGGAAAGACTATCCTGTAGCCCCCTGAAAGGGATTATGAAAACAAGTTACACAGTATGTCGCACACAGTTCAATCCAAGACATAAATCATCACTTCTCTGGTTAATCTCCATTTCTATCAATGTGCAGGTGGGGGTCATTCCTGCAATGTGATTCTCAGTGCCCTTGAATAACGAGAACCTGCAAACTCTTGTACTGGTCACTATGTATTCCTAATATGGTGGCAAGATTTGCCCTATGACACCAACAGAATATTCGCCAGTCCCAAAATAACCCACAGTCTATATATCACTATCTGAAGTCCATAGCCCTTGTTTTCCCATAATGCAGTAACAACTTAACGGATAGAGACTTCTAGCCACAGATTCCTTACCTTTGACTAATCCCCAGGATTCATACTGGATCCCTAAAGTTTTCAAGCATTGTTTGGCTCTGCATCTGTGCCATCCATTGCAAAAGTGACGAGCACATCAGTTCTTTTCTCTCTGCACCAGTAAGCGCAGATCCAGAATTTTTTAACATTTTTTCAACACCCTATTTTTTGGGATTTGTCTCCCAGTGTGCCAAGGATGTCCCCCAGACAGATGTCTGTGGCAGATCCCTATCTGGTTTGCTTGTGGGGCTTCAACCCTGACTGCCACTCCAAAACCTGTGAGGACTGCCACGCCATGAACCCCAAGGTGCAGAGGGAGCGCTCTTTGAAGATCCTAGTCACCTTACGCTGGTTGACTCCATGGTCCTCCTGGTCCCAGTCGTGAGGAAGGTTGTGTGCCCTTTCACGGACTCATTCCAGGTGCTCCTCATCATGCTCAAAGTCACTGGTTAAGTCCAAAGAAAAACCAAAGAAATCAAAGTAGGTGACGTGCTTTTGAACTTCACCGCCACTGGTCCAAATGTTTGGAAAAGTCATGGAAACTATATCACTCTAGGCCCTGCTCCCATGTGGAGTTTGCCTGTGGGTCTCCTGCCCACCTCCCTGAGTGTTCTGAAGCCAGAGCAACCCTGCCAACTCAGTGAGTCCTATGAGTCCTTGCACCTCATTTTTGGGTAGGCCGACCCCTCTGAACCACCTTCGGATCCCATGGTTGGGTGTCTTTAGTGGATTTCTGCTGGCAGGTCTGCCTTTGATTGCATTCAGCCCCCCTGGATCCAGTGCTGAATCCGGACCAGCTCTGATAGCGTGACTGCAACCTTCTCCAGAGCCCGTTTCAGTGGCTTTGTTCCACAGAAGCCATTTTTCTACCCGGCCCCAATACGAGCTGGACCAGCATCACTCAACACCAAATCTGGCGCCGACCACAACTTGACCTTCCGAGTCCGAGCTAGGGACTCCCTTTTTCAGAGATTCTTCAGCTGGGTGTCACTGTGAGAAGGTAGCCTCTTTCTAGCCTTGTTACCCCCACTTTTGGCCTGTTTGTGAGTGTATGTCAGGGTGTTTGTCACTGTTTTCACTGTCTCACTGGGATCCTGATAGCCAGGCCTCAGTGCTCATAATGAAAACACCATGTTTTCAGTATGGTTGTTATGTGTCACTGGGATCCTGCTAGTCAGGACCCCAGTGCTCATAGGTTTGTGGCCTATATGTATGTGTCACTAGGACCCTGTCACACAGGGCCCCAGTGCTCATAGGTGTGCATGTATATGTTCCCTGTGTGGTGCCTAACTGTCTCACTGAGGCTCTGCTAACCAGAACCTCAGTGGTTATGCTCTCTCATTACTTTCAAATTGTCACTAACAGGCTAGTGACCAATTTTACCAATTTACATTTGCTTACTGGAACACCCTTATAATTCCCTAGTATATGGTACTGAGGTACCCAGGGTATTGGGGTTCCAGGAGATCCCTATGGGCTGCAGCATTTCTTTTGCCACCCATAGGGAGCTCTGACAATTCTTACACAGGCCTGCCACTGCAGCCTGAGTGAAATAACGTCCACGTTATTTCACAGCCATTTTCACTGCACTTAAGTAACTTATAAGTCACCTATATGTCTAACCTTTACCTGGTAAAGGTTAGGTGCAAAGTTACTTAGTGTGAGGGCACCCTGGCACTAGCCAAGGTGCCCCCACATTGTTCAGAGCCAATTCACTGAACTTTGTGAGTGCGGGGACACCATTACACGCGTGCACTACATATAGGTCACTACCTATATGTAGCTTCACCATGGTAACTCCGAATATGGCCATGTAACATGTCTATGATCATGGAATTGCCCCCTCTATGCCATCCTGGCATTGTTGGTACAATTCCATGATCCCAGTGGTCTGTAGCACAGACCCTGGTACTGCCAGACTGCCCTTCCTGGGGTTTCACTGCAGCTGCTGCTGCTGCCAATCCCTCAGACAGGCAGCTGCCCTCCTGGGGTCCAGCCAGGCCTGGCCCAGGATGGCAGAACAAAGAACTTCCTCTGAGAGAGGGTGTGACACCCTCTCCCTTTGGAAAATGGTGTGAAGGCAGGGGAGGAGTAGCCTCCCCCAGCCTCTGGAAATGCTTTGTTGGGCACAGATGTGCCCAATTCTGCATAAGCCAGTCTACACCGGTTCAGGGACCCCTTAGCCCCTGCTCTGGCGCGAAACTGGACAAAGGAAAGGGGAGTGACCACTCCCCTGACCTGCACCTCCCCTGGGAGGTGTCCAGAGCTCCTTCAGTGTGCTCCAGACCTCTGCCATCTTGGAAACAGAGGTGCTGCTGGCACACTGGACTGCTCTGAGTGGCCAGTGCCACCAGGTGACGTCAGAGACTCCTGCTGATAGGCTCCTTCAGGTGTTAGTAGCCTTTCCTCTCTCCTAGGTAGCCAAACCCTCTTTTCTGGCTATTTAGGGTCTCTGTCTCTGGGGAAACTTTAGATAACGAATGCATGAGCTCAGCCGAGTTCCTCTGCATCTCCCTCTTCACCTTCTGATAAGGAATCGACCGCTGACCGCGCTGGAAGCCTGCAAACCTGCAACATAGTAGCAAAGACGACTACTGCAACTCTGTAACGCTGATCCTGCCGCCTTCTCGACTGTTTTCCTGCTTGTGCATGCTGTGGGGGTAGTCTGCCTCCTCTCTGCACCAGAAGCTCCGAAGAAATCTCCCGTGGGTCGACGGAATCTTCCCCCTGCAACCGCAGGCACCAAAAAGCTGCATTTCCGGTCCCTTGGGTCTCCTCTCAGCACGACGAGCGAGGTCCCTCGAATCCAGCGACACCGTCCAAGTGACCCCCACAGTCCAGTGACTCTTCAGCCCAAGTTTGGTGGAGGTAAGTCCTTGCCTCACCTCGCTGGGCTGCATTGCTGGGAACCGCGACTTTGCAGCTACTCCGGCCCCTGTGCACTTCCGGCGGAAATCCTTTGTGCACAGCCAAGCCTGGGTCCACGGCACTCTAACCTGCATTGCACGACTTTCTAAGTTGGTCTCCGGCGACGTGGGACTCCTTTGTGCGACTTCGGCGAGCACCGTTTCACGCATTCTTGTAGTGCCTGTTTCTGGCACTTCTCCGGGTGCTACCTGCTTCAGTGAGGGCTCTTTGTCTTGCTCGACGTCCCCTCTCTCTGCAGGTCCAATTTGCGACCTCCTGGGCCCCAGCAGCGTCCAAAAACGCCAAACGCACGATTTGCGTGTAGCAAGGCTTGTTGGTGTCCATCCGGCGGGAAAACACTTCTGCACGACTCTCCAAGGCGTGGGGGATCCATCCTCCAAAGGGGAAGTCTCTAGCCCTTGTCGTTCCTGCAGTATTCACAGTTCTTCAGCCTAGTAAGAGCTTCTTTGCACCAACCGCTGGCATTTCTTGGGCATCTGCCCATCTCCGAGCTGCTTGTGACTTTTGGACTTGGTCCCCTTGTTCCACAGGTATCCTCAGTCAGGAATCCATCGTTGTTGCATTGCTGATTTGTGTTTTCCTTGCATTTTCCCTCTAACACGACTATTTTGTCCTTAGGGGAACTTTAGTGCACTTTGCACTCACTTTTCAGGGTCTTGGGGAGGGTTATTTTTCTAACTCTCACTATTTTCTAATAGTCCCAGCGACCCTCTACAAGGTCACATAGGTTTGGGGTCCATTCGTGGTTCGCATTCCACTTTTGGAGTATATGGTTTGTGTTGCCCCTATCCCTATGTTTCCCCATTGCATCCTATTGTAACTATACATTGTTTGCACTGTTTTCTAAGACTATACTGCATATTTTTGCTATTGTGTATATATATCTTGTGTATATTTCCTATCCTCTCACTGAGGGTACACTCTAAGATACTTTGGCATATTGTCATAAAAATAAAGTACCTTTATTTTTAGTATAACTGTGTATTGTGTTTTCTTATGATATTGTGCATATGACACTAAGTGGTACTGTAGTAGCTTCACACGTCTCCTAGTTCAGCCTAAGCTGCTCTGCTAAGCTACCATTATCTATCAGCCTAAGCTGCTAGACACCCTATACACTAATAAGGGAAAACTGGGCCTGGTGCAAGGTGCAAGTACCCCTTGGTACTCACTACAAGCCAGTCCAGCCTCCTACAGTCACCCCCTCAGAATCCCTTATTCTTTTAATCGAGCCCACACAAGATGTCCTGCTCAGAGCCTGGGGCAAGCCCTGCACATGGGTGCATGTGCACAGGACAATTGCTTGCTGCCATCACCCCACTCCTGGGGACCCAGCTTTCCTCAACCAGCACCACACCCCACAGAGCTTGGTCTTCCACCTCCAAAGTCAACACCGGGTGCATTCCCTATCACACCAACATATATGTAATCCAAGAGGCTGGAACCTTTGGCAAGAATGTTCTGTTCCACTAGCCTTGCACTGTGGGTGGTGAACACCACATGCCTTTTAGGCCGGTACACCGTCTTCCCCTCAGCACTCTCTCAACCTTCTCTTTCCGCTCTCTCCCCACTCTTGCAGCTATTTGTTATCTTCGTCTCACCTGTGAATCCTCCATGCCCCTCTCAGCTATTTGTATCAAAGCTGCTATACCAGCCGTCACTCTTTCTCCTGTCTCCCTCCTTCTAAGATATCGCCTCAGTTTCTCTTTTCCCCTTCACCTATCCCACATTGTCTCTCTTCGCAGTCTTTCCCACCTGTTTCCCCCTTCACCCCCTCTCTATATTGTCTTTTTCACCTGACTCCTTATTAATTCTCCGACCTTTCTAACACCTCTCACCCTCTCACCCATCTCTTTCCTTTTCATACCTCATCTACCTTGCACCGGTCCATTTACCCACCTCTCCTTCATCTGCCTGTTACCACTCTATCACCTCTCTAGATTGTTCCCATCTCTCTCAGCTGTCTGTTTATGAATTATTTCTCACCTGTCCATTCCCTCTACACTCAGTTGTTTCTATCTCCTCTCTCTCACCTGTACCGCCCGTTTCTCTCTGTCTCTCTCAGGGCTCTCTCACACCAGTCTTATTCTATGACCTTTGTTACATCTCCTTCCTACTCTCTTTCTGTCTCTTTACGCGGCCTCCTAGTCACCTCTCACCTATTTCTTACCTATCTCTTTTTCAACCAGCCCCTATTGAAGTGTTTTTCTGTCCTGTCTCTTTTTAGCCCTTTTCTCCCACCTGTCTCCCCTCTATATCTGTTTGCACCTTTCTCGTCTCACCTCTATATCTGTTTTGCTCCTTTCTCATCTATATGCCTGTTGCATCTCTGTCTTTCTCTCTGCCAGCTGTCTCTTTTTCACCAGTTGTAAACTTCTTTCTTGTCTCTCTCTCTCCTGTCACTGTCTCGCCAACATAACTCTTTAACTCTTCATCTATTTAAGTTGTTTTGTTTTTCTTTCTCTATGTAGCTCCTTCTCTCTATCTCTCTCTCTCACACACAGGTACACACTCACTTTTGCTTCTGCATCTCACCTATCTGTTGTGTCATTTTCCTCTCTTCTGGTCTCTCCGCTGCTTTCTCATTCCTCTCTAAGCACTTCTTTTCTTTCTACTCTCTGCCGTATTTTCCCTCCTCCCTGGCATGTCTAGACACAGCAAGAGACATAGAGGCGCCCTTTTCTGGGCCTTCTCAATCAGCAACAATAAATTAGGTTACAAGTTATTTTCAGTTTACCACAGTGCTAGGTTCTTGCTGGAGATGCATGCTGCAAAAGCAGATCAGCTTGTGTCCCACAGGTCACCAAACTGGCAACATTTTGTTTCGGTGCAGTATAGTTTCACTGCTGAATATGTTTTTGTGACACTCAACATGTTAATGTTGGCTGTGAATTAAACGCAATTAACAAAAAGCTCAGGAAATCACAACTCAGCATTCCTCACACTTTACTGATCTCCGAGGGCACTGGTCGTAAGGGGTCTCAAGGGGCAAGCTAGGGGACATAAATGCAACCCCTGGTGACTCCTAAATGACTTCCATGTACTTCAGATCATTCAGAGGAGTTGCACCATCCCTTTTCTAGAAACCTGCTGTCCATGGCATCATCTTCAAAGTAGCTGATGGAGGACCACCTTTTCCTGCTTATCAGGAAGTTCAGGCTTTTTGGTCAAAGGAACCTTTGAGAGGGTACCGGCATAAGAAGTAGGTTGTGGTTGCTATTGCCGCTACTTTCTTGTGTTGAGAAAAGATGGAGCCCTCTGCCCTATTTTAGACCTGCACCCTCTCAATGTCACGTATCATGGTGGGCCACAAGCATCAGTTTTTTGCACTTCCTTTTGGTCTTACTAGCGCCACTTGGGTGTTCACCAAGGTGATGGTGGTAATTGCAGCAGACCTGTGGAGGTCAGGGGTTTCAGTATTACCCTACCTCAATAATTGTCTATTGAAGGCGGGGTCAGCCAAGACAGTCACAGCCCCACTTCCACACTAGGTGGCTGACAAACCATGATTGAGACAGCAGCAGACCCCTCTCCCTCCCCCAACCAGAGCTGACTTTAGTGACAGATTCATCACTCCTAGAACGGGCGTCCATGTAAGTGATGTGGAGATCAGAGGACTGTGGTCTCTGGTGGAGTCTCATCTCTACATCAACTTGCTGGAGCAAAGAGTGTTCTGACTGACAATGAAAGCCTTTATTCCTTCTATTAAGGGAAGGCTAGTTTAGGTGTTCATGGACAGCACCACCACCATGTGGCCCACCACCACCAAGAGGCCTTGTGTCTCTGAAGATAGTCAAGGGCTACTGGGCCCGACCATGGTGGTTGAGGCCTTTTACTCCTCATGTCCTCCGGCCCAACCTACTATGGGTCCTCAGCAACTGGGGCAAGTACCCCTTCTACATTTGACTGTCAGGGCTTTGTAGAAATGGGTCTTTGGTTGGCAGTCAGGTTACCCCTGTCCAAGCAAGGACCCTCTCTCTAGTCCGGGTAAGTCACACACAATCCAAATTATCCTGTGACCATCCTCCAGTAGCTTGGCACTGAGCAGTCAGGTTTAAATTAGAAGGCAATGTGTAAAGTATTTGTGCAATAAATCATGTAATAACACAGTATAACACCACAAAAATACACCACACAGGTTTAGAAAAATATATAACATTTACCTGGTTGAATGCAGGTCAAAACGATCAAGATTAGATAAGTACACATAGAAATATCACTTTAGAAAATGATAGAAATAGTCTTAAGTTCTTAAAACACAACAAATGTCTTTTGAACCACAAAGTACCTGGTTTGCGTCTAAATTATCCACAAGGGGCTGCAGAGGAGGAGATGCTTGGAAAACGGGGAAGTGTGCGTCAGTTTCTCTGGGCGCACACAGATGATGTGTCGATAATTTTCAACACAGGGAAGGCTTTGCAGCGATTTCCGGCACGCTGACTTGGATCCTCTTTGGGTTGCAAGGTATTTGGGTGCCCCAGGAACGATGCAGAGAAATCCTGGGTGTGCAGTATTCACAGGATTGGAGTCACAGGAGTTGCGTCGATCTGGTGGGCGACGCAGGAAAAGTTCTATTGGAAGGCAGGCACTGTGTCGATTCTTCCCAGGAAGTCGGGCTGCTTCGATAAAGTGGGCTGTGTGTCGAAGTTCCGGTCGCAACACTGGCGCTGCATCGATCTCCAATTCAGGAGCCTGTGGGAAAGTACCATCTTGCCTGGCATGTTACCCCCATTTTTTACTTGTGTGTCAGTTTGTTTTGCCTGTCTTACTGGGATCCTGCAAGCCAGGAGCCCACTTCTCATGGCCTGAATGTGTTCCCTGTATGCTGCCTAACTGCATCACTGAGGCTCTGCTAATTAGAACCTCAGTGCTTATGCTCTCTCTGTCTTTTAAATTGTCACTGCAGGCTAGTGACCATTTTCATCAATTCTGATTGGCACACTGGAACACCCTTATAATTCCCTAGTATATGGTACCTAGGTACCCAGGGTATTGGGGTTCCAGGAGATCCCTATGGCCTGCAGCATTTATTTTGCCACCCATAGGGAGCTCAGACAATTCTTACACAGGACTGCCACTGCAGCCTGAGTGAAATAACGTCCACGTTATTTCACAGCCATTTTACACTGCACTTAAGTAACTTATATGTCACCTATATGTCTAACCCTCACTTGGTGAAGGTTAGGTATAAAGTTACTAAGTGTGACGGCACCCTGGCACTAGCCAAGGTGCCCCCACATTGTTCAGGGCAATTTACCCGGACTTTGTGAGTGCGGGGCCACCATTACACGTGTGAACTACATATAGGTCAATACCTATATGTAGCTTCACAATGGTAACTCCGAACATGGCAAAGTAACATGTCTAAGGTCATGGAATTGTCCCCCCGGCCAAATCTGGTATTGGGGTGTCAATCTCATGCATCCCCGGAGCTCCAGCATGGACCCCGGGTACTGCCAAACTACCTCTCTGGGGTTTTCTCTGCAGCTACTGCTGCTGCCAACCCACAGACAGGTTTCTGCCGTCCTGGGGTCTGGGCAGCCCAGTCCTAGAAAGGCAGAACAAAGGATTTCCTCTGAGAGAGGGTGTTACACCCTCTCCCTTTGGAAATAGGTGTTAAGGGCTGGGGAGGAGTAGCCTCCCCCCAGCCTCTGGAAATGCTTTGAAGGGCACAGATGGTGCCCTCCTTGCCTAAGCCATTCTACACCAGTTCAGGGATCCCCCAGCCCCTGCTCTGGCACAAAACTGGACAAAGGAAAGGGGAGTGGCCACTCCCCTGTCCATCACCACCCTAGAGGTGGTGCCCAGAGCTCCTCCAGTGTGTCCCAGACCTCTGCCATCTTGAAAGCAGAGGTGTGAGGGCACAATGGAGACCTCTGAGTGGCCAGTGCCAGCAGGTGACGTCAGAGACCCCTTACCAGGCTCTTACCTGGTTAGGTAGCCAATCCTCATCTGAGGGCTATTTAGGGTCTCTCCTGTGGGTTTCTCGTCAGATAATGAATGCAAGAGCTCACCAGAGTTCCTCTGCATCTCCCTCTTCGACTTCTGCCAAGGATCGACCGCTGACTGCTCTAGGACACCTGCAAAATCACAGCAAAGTAGAAAGACGACTACCAGCAACATTGTAGCACCTAATCCTGCCAGCTTTCTCGACTGTTTCCTGTTGGTGCATGCTCTGAGGGCTGCCTGCCTTCACCCTGCACTGGAAGCCAAGAAGAAATCTCCTGTGGGTCGACGGAATCTTCCCCCTGCTACCACAGACACCAAACGTCTGCATCACCGATCCTCCAGGTCCCTTCTCATCTTGACGAGCGTGGTCCCTGGATCACAGGAGCTGGATCCAAGTGACCCCGACAGTCCAGTGGTCCTTCGGCCCAAATTTGGTGGAGGTAAGTCCTTGCCTCCCCACACCAGACAGTAATCCTGTGTACTGCGTGATCTGCAGCTGCTAGGGCTTCTGTGCACTTTTGCAAGGATTCCTTTGTGCACAGTACAGCTCAGGTTCCCAGCACTCCGTCCTGCATTTCTCAACTCGCTGAGTTGACCACCGGCTTCGTAGGTCCCTCTTTTGTTGTGTTGAGATGACCGCCATGCTCAGATTTCCTGAATGCCTGTTCAAGTGCTTCTGTGGGTGCTGCCTGCTTCCGCATGGGCTCTCTGTTGCTGAGCGCCCCCTCTGTCTCCTCCTCCAAGGGGTGACCTCCTGGTCCTTCCTGTGCCCTGGCAGCACCCATTATCTTCAACTGCTACTCTTGCAGCTAGCAAGGCTTGTTTGCGGTCTTTCTGCGTGGAAACAACTCTGCATCCTCCAGCACGCTGTGGGACAACTTATGACCAAAGAAGAGGTTACTTGCACCTTCCATTGTTGCAGAATCTTAAGCTTCTTCCACCTAGAGGCAGCCCTTTTGCATCTTCATCCGGGGTTTAGTGGGCTCCTGTCCCCCCTGGACACTTGCGTGGCTCTTGGACTTGGTCCCCTTCCTTTGCAGGTCCTCAGGTCCAGGAATCCGTCTTCAGTGCTTTGCAGTCAGTTGTTGTCTTTGCAGAATCCCCTATCTCGACTTTACTGTCTTTCTGGGGTAGTAGGGTAACTTTACTCCTACTTTTCAGGGTCTTGGGGTGGGGTATCTTGGACACCCTTAGTGTTTTCTTACACTCCAAGCGACCCTCTACACACTACCCTAGGCCTGGGGTCCATTCATAGTTCACATTCCACTTTTGGAGTATCATCATCAGAATACTTTATTCGATAAGTAATCACAATCATAAAAGCACATAAATATACAATAACAACGCCAATCAACTTCCACTTATTATGAATAAATAAACTTCTAAAAATTAACACAGTGTCATAAAGTTTACAACAAGAGTCTGAAAACAATTACACGTTAAAAGACCCTAATAACAGTAGAAAGAATAAAAACAGAGTTTTAGGAGATAAAAATTACTGACATTGCTAAAATCATTTATCCCTAGGAAACCTCCTAAATTTACACTAAAAGTGTAATCGAGAGTTCATGACTGCACACAGGTAAACCGCTAAGACACTGCAGATTTGAACTGATGGAAGAGTCAGCAGACAGAGAAAGGCAGGACGGCACTGTGTAAAATGCAAAGATTTTAAAAGTGGAATAACAAACACTTTCCTTAAATCCAAATATAATGTGCAAAATAGAACAGTATGCATTGTACTTTGATCTGATTTAAAATCACAGTGACATTTTCCCCACACTGGGCTCCAATCATCAATGGAGGGAAAGCTGATAAGTCGATGAAATGTCTCTAGTCTTAAACGTGTGAAGACATACCGATGCCTGGGGTTCAAAACATACTTTAAGTATGGTTCCATACCGTCCGATTGCTGAAGCAAAAGACTCCTCATCACACTTGATTTCCTTAATTCTGTTGCCCATCTTCGGTCAACCAGATGGGAAAGACACATTATTTTCAAGTCTTTCCTAGAAAATCTTTCAATTGTTTCTGGAGTATGATAAAACTTTTGGAGTATATGGTTTGTGTTGCCCCTAGTTCTATTGTCTCCTATTGCATTCGACTGTGTTCTACAGTGTTTGCACTACTTTTCTAAGTGTTTACTTACCTGATTTTGGTTTGTGTGTATATTTTGTGTATTTTACTTACCTCCTAAGGGAGTATATCCTCTAAGATACTTTTGGCATATTGTCACTAAAATAAGTACCTTTATTTTTAGTAACTCTGAGTATTGTGTTTCTTATGATATATGCTATTTGATTTAAGTTGTATAGTAGGAGCTTTGCATGTCTCCTAGTTCAGCCTAAGCTGCTCTGCTATAGCTACCTCTATCAGCCTAAGCTGCTAGAACACTACTAATCTACTAATAAGGGATAATTGGACCTGGCACAAGGTGTAAGTGCCACAAGGTACTCACTATAAGCCAGGCCAGCCTCCTACACTTTAGTACCATTTCACATGGTCCCTTGTACCATGGCCCTCTTAGATTTGGACATCTTAATCCTTGTTCTCCTCTTTTAGGTAATTTGGGTCCTCCTGACACTAGTCGAGGAAGATAGCTGGGTTACATTTATCTCTAAATTGTGTGTGGCGAATGATGAGGAGGGTAGATATAACATTCCTGAAATTTATATTCACATGCATGACCCTCCCTCAGAAAAAGAAATCAAGTTGGCCATTCAAGGGATGCATTCTTCCCCATCTCTGTCCTAAAATAAGAACCATTCCTATGGAGTAAAATTCTGCACCCAGTATTTTAATAGCTGCTGTTTAACAAGATGAATCCCTGCCTCCGGGTCTGGGAGTATTATTGTCCCACTTTTTAAGAAGGGTGATGGTATTTTGTCTGAGAATTATCAACAGATCGTTCTCCTTGATGCAGTGGGCTGTCTTCACATGAGTGCCTCCTGGCCCAGCTAATGGAATGGGCAGATGAAAATATTATAATTACCATGGAGCAAAATGGGTTTCAGAGAAATCATGGAACACTCAATGTTTGAAATGGGGACTTTGCTTGGCAGTCAGGTTGCCCCGTGTCCAAGCAAGGACCCTCTCTCTAGTCAGGGTAAGTCACACACAATCCAAATTATCCTATGCCCACCCTCTGGTAGCTTGGCACTGAGCAGTCAGGCTTAATTTAGAAGGCCATGTGTAAAGTATTTGTGTAATAAATCATGCAATAACACAGTATAAACACCACAAAAATACACCACACAAGTTTAGAAAAATATAGAATATTTATCTGATTAAGGGGCATATTTATACTCCGTTTGCGCCGAATTTGCGTCGTTTTTTTTTACGCAAATTCGACGCAAAACTAACTCCATATTTATACTTTGTCGTTAGACGCGTCTAGCGCCAAAGTTCATGGAGTTAGCGTCATTTTTTGGCGTGAACACCTCCCTTGCGTTAATGATATGCAAGGGAGGCGTTCCCGTCTTAAAAAATGACTCCGAGGCATGTGCGTGGTATTTATACTCCCGGGCAAAAATGACGCCCGGGAGTGGGCGGGGCAAAAAACCCCGTATTTGCGCCTCTTTTTAACGCCTGGGTCAGAGCAGGCGTTAAGGGACCTGTGGGCTCAGAATGAGCCCAGAGGTGCCCTCCCCTGCCCCCAGGGACACCCCCTGCCACCCTTGCCCACCCCAGGAGGACACCCAAGGATGGAGGGACCCATCCCAGGGAAGAAAAGGTAAGTTGGGGTAAGTATTTTTTTAATTTTTTGTTTTTTGGCATAGGGGGGCCTGATTTGTGCCCCCCTACATGCCACTATGCCCAATGACCATGCCCAGGGGACTTATGTCCCCTGGGTATGGCCATTGGGCAAGGGGGCATGACTCCTGTCTTTGCTAAGACAGGAGTCATGTTGATGGGGGATGGGCGTCGAAAAAAAATGGCACAAATCGGGTTAAGACGATTTTTTTGCCTCGACCTGACTTGCCCCATTTTTAGACGCCCATACGCCATTTTCCCCTACGCCGGCGCTGCCTGGTGTACGTGTTTTTTTTTCATGCACACCAGGCAGCGCCGGTCGGCTAACGCCGGCTAACGCCATTCAATAAATACGGCGCCCGCATGGTGCTTCAGAATGGCGTTAGCCGGCGCTAAATTTTTTGACACAAAACTGCGTTAGCGCAGTTTTGCGTCAAAAAGTATAAATACGGGCCTAAATGCAGGTCAAACGATCAGGATTTGATGAATACACATGGAAATATCACTTAAAAAAATTATTTAAAAAAGTCTGTTGTTCTTAAAAAGCAATGTGTCTCTTGCAAGCACAAAGTACCTAGTTTGCAGGATGGAGTCTCCCAGATATACCGTTCCTTACTGGTCAACACTACCAGTCCCCTCTGGGGGCTCTGCCGGAAATGGGAGGATTGGGTGGGACCAATGGAGAAGGAAGACTGGGCAGAGGCAACGATGGCCCCCTGGGTATTAACATGGCCACGCGATTCCGGCAACTGTAGACGCCATACCTACACATGGCATACCTCACTCCCACTAGATTGTATAAAGCGGGCCTCTGAGCCATGTCTGACTGTCCCAGATGCTCCGGTCCAGACGTTGACTATTTCCACATGGTCTGAGCTTGCCCAGTGATAGCGATTTACTGGGGGGCGGTCTTGGGGGAGGTCTCTGAGACCCTGCGGGAAGAAATCAAAATGGCCCCATTACCACTTCTGTTGGGGATTCATGGGCGGGCTGGGTCTGAGAAGAGCAGACAAGATTTTCTTGGGAGTGGCATGTTTGGTGGCTAAGAGAGACATAATGGCAGAGTGGAAGGCCGGAGTGGCGCCGGCTTTGAATAAATGGAGACGTGGAGTGGATTGGTGTGCACAGCATGAGAAGCTGGTGAATGAAGCTAGGGGATGCCCTGACAAGTACACCAAAGTGGGGGGGAAATGGGATGATGCGGCAGGCTCTTAGCGGGGATGTGGTGCGACTGGAAAAGAGGATATCCTCATGAGGCTGAATTACAAACTATTGACTATCATAATTTTTTATTTGTATAGATCTGTTCTACGATGTGGTCTAGGGACTGACCGTCCGCAATCACCAGTTGGTGTTCTGTTATGTGTATTTGTATTTTCATTTCCTTGTTCTTCTAAAATCAATAAATCTCTTTATAAAAAAAAAAAAAGTACCTAGTTTGCGTCTAAATTATCCGCAAGGTACCGCAGAGGAGGAGATGCGTAGAAAACAGGGAGGTGTGCGCTGGTTTCTCTGGGCGCACACAGACGATGTGTCGATGTTTTTCCACGCAGCAAGGGATTTGCGTCTATTTCAGGCACACAGGCTTGAATTCTCTTTGGGTTGTGGGGTATTTGGATGCCCCAGGGATGATGAGGAGAAATCCTGGGCCCGCAGTACGAAGTCACAGGAGCTGCATAGATCCGGTGGGCGATGCCGGGAAACTTTTGTTGCACGGCAGGCACTGCGTCGATTCTTCCTTGCAGGATGTCAGGCTGCATCATTTTGGCTTGGCAATGCATCGATCCAGTGGGTTGTGCGTTAAAGTTCTGGTTACAATGCTGGCCCTGCGTCGATCTCCACTTGGGGAGCCAGACTGTGCCGTTCCGGTTTGGCGTGCAGTGATTTTCTAACTGTGGTGCAGGCTGTGCTTCAATTCTGGTAGGCTGTGCATCGATTTTTGCCGCACAAGGAGTTCTTTGCAGAGATTAAGGCCCTCCTTACAATCCTGGCGGTCAGTGTTAAAGCGGCGGTAATACAGCCAACAGGCCGGCGGTAACAAAAAAGTAATCATCACCACGGCGGAAACCACCAACAGATACAGCCACTTTAACACTCCGACTACCACGGCGGTAGCAACAAACACCGCGGCGGTAACTGCCAACAGCCAGGCGGAAGACAATGTACTGCCCAACCCATTACAACCCACCCATTCACCAGCTTTTATCGGGCGGTACCAATGCCATCAAAAGCACGGCAGAAACAGTACTTGGAAGGGAAACCACTCACCTCTAGACACTCAAGGAAGATCCAGGACACCATGGAGCCCGAGCTACATGTCTTCCCCATGCTGGTGTATCTGCTCATATACCAGGCGTACCAACGGCAGCGACGACGACCACAGTGAGTACTGCACCTAGCACATAGGGGGGAGGAAAAAGAGAGTGACACACACAGGCAACACCCCCACCCCCACCCTCACCCCAACACCATACACACAAACACATGCAACAACATTAAATATACATCCCGTAACCCTCAGGAATAATGCAAGGACAAAAGTAATTGACTCAAATGAGTGTTATATTAGAAATAGTTAGAAATACGTTAATAATTCAAAAATAGTATTTACAAAATATACAATATGTACAAAAGGCGGGGCAATGTCCACTCAAAATGTCCGTGGCCCACTGGGCCAAAACACATAGGCAAAGGCCCTACTTGATACCTGCCTCAAAACAGAGAGAACACTGCAGGGGCATCAGGTCGAAAACACACAGGCCCCTCAGGGGGACGGGGAAGGGAGGGCCACCTCAGCCGGAAGATGGTACAACGCCACTGCTCATGGAGAGGGCTCCATGCCCACTGCAATGTCCTGGGGAGTGCAAAACCACAGTCTCTCAAGTGGGTGGGGTGCCCACTGCTTGGTCCTGGGGAGTGCAAAGCCACAGTCTCTCAAGTGGGTGGTTTTCCCACTGCTTGGTCCTGGGGAGTGCAGGGCCACAGTCTCTCAAGTGGGTGGTTTGCCCACTGCTTGGTCCTGGGGAGTGGAAAGCCACAGTCTCTCAAGTGGGTGGTTTGCCCACTGCTTGGTCCTGGGGAGTGCAAAGCCACAGTCTCTCAAGTGAGTGGTTTGCCCACTTCTTGGTCCTGGGGAGTGCAAGGCCACAGTCTCTCAAGTGGGTGGTTTGCCCACTGCTTAGTCCTGGGTAGTGCAAAGCCACAGTCTCTCTAGTGGGTGCCAGTTTTCCACTGGCTCAGGAGGGGGCTTGGTGCCCAGTGTGCTTTATCCTGCCAAGGATAGGGTGAGTGGATGCCCTCTTCCACTGGTTCTGGAGGGGGCTTGATGCCCAGTGTTCTTCATCCTGCCAAGGATAGGGTGAGTGGATGCCTTCTTCCACTGGTTCTGGAGGGGGCTTGGTGCCCAGTGATGCAGCACATGGGGTGTGTAATTTCACAGTCACTCAACTGGGTGTCAGATCCACACGATTTACTGTGGGCAGGATGCATGACACATCAAGGATGCATGACTACCGTCCATCCACTGACGGGGACGGCTGTACAGTGGTTGCAGTGCTGGTGCAGGTGGCGGTGCTGCCAGTGATGGGGGGAGGCTCCAGCCCTTCCCCTGCAGCCTCGGACGGCTGCCCACTGGGACTGCTGCTGCTGGTGGCGGTGGTTTGCGGTGGTGCATGCGACGGTACAGGTGACGGTGCATGCTGCGGTGCAGCTGGCGGTGGTGGCCGCGGTACAGATGTAGTGCTGCCAGTGGAGGGGGAGGTTCCAGCTCTTCCCCTGCAGCCTCGGACGGCTGCCCACTGGGGCTGCTGCTGCAGGTGGCGGTGCTGCTGTCAGCGGTGCAGGTGGTGGTGCTGGCCACGGGGCAGCTGGCGGTGGTGGCCGTGGTGCAGGTGGTGGTGCTGGACGCGGTGCAGGTGGTGGTGCTGCCAGTGGAGGGGGGAGGCTCCAGCTCTTCCCCTGCAGCCTCGGACGGCTGAAGTACCCTGGCTGGTGTTCTGTGCCCCTTGGCAGATGATGGCGCCTCCTTGCTTCTGCCAGCTGGAGTCTTTGTCTTGGCCTTGCTTGCTGGGTGTGCCTCCTTCTCCTTGCTGGATGCTCTCCCCTTTTTTTCCTTTCCTGGTAGGGGAACCTTCTTGTCCTTGGCAGGTGTTGGTGCTGCGTTAGAGCCTCTCAGAGCTGCAGAAACCACAGCAGACGTGGACTTGGTGGCTGAGGTGCTGGGCTGGGTTCTGGCCTCCCTAGCCCAAGGTGAAGGACGTGGGGGGGAGGGGTAGGGAATAGGTCAATGCAGGTGAGGAAAAGGTTCTTAGGGACACTGGGGAGGGAAGAGGGTGAAGGTTTGGGGGTGGTGGAAGAGGGAGTAGTTGTAGGAGGTGTCAGTCTGCTGTGTTTGGGTGCAGGAGCTGGATGCTGTTGTGAGGTGGATGGCTGTTGGGTAGGTGTGTTCTTGCGCTTGTGTACTTTGGGAGGAGGGGTCACAGACCCAGTGGGAGAGGACACAGGGGACGTGTGCCTGGATGTGGGGTTGGTGACTGCCAGTGAGAGGAATGCAGTGATAGGTGTGCTGGTGATGGAGGTAGTGGATGAGGATGTAGTGCATGCAGGTGTGAGTGGAGACGCTACTGGGAGGGAGGTGGACGATGAGGAGGAGGGGGACACAGTGGAGGCAGTGAATGTTGGAGTGTCTGCTTCTGGACGGTGCTTGTGTGAGTGCCTGTGGGATGATGTGTGGTGCTTGTGTTTGCCTGAGCCACTTCTGTGTGTTGATCTGGGTGAATGCTGTTCTGAAGGTGTGCTTTGGATAGGTTGGGGTTGAGGGGATTGGGACTGGGTGGAGGAAGTTGGAGGGGGGAGGCTGGAGACATGGAAATGGCTGCCATCAGTGCTGAGGCCAGAGCCTGAAGAACAAGTTACTTACCTTTGGTAATGCCTTTTCTGGTGGATACACTAGCTACCTGTGGATTCCTCACCTAAAGAATTTTCCCCACGCGCCAGCTTTCAACGGAAATTTTCTTCTAACTCTGCACGTCGACGATGATGTCACAATTGCCCGACTCCCACGTGACGCCGTATGACATCATCCAGGCAATAAGAGGTCCTCGTCGACGTGTAGACGCCAGTTATCACCATTTTTTACGCGCCTTTGAGTCGAACAGGAGAACATTGACATTACAGATGTGATATGAACACGTCAATTAAACTTATATCTACTTAGAAATAAACAATATGAAATATGTGCATAAATATATACATATATACGCGTTTTCTCTCTCTTTTAAAAAAAATATATATACAGAAAGAACTATATACATATATAAATCATTGCATCAGTATATACATATGTACAATATACGGGCACTCACCCAAGGAATTAGTGGGAAGACTAGTCAGGTAACGGGGAGGCGGGTAGGACTGTGAGGAATCCACAGGTAGCTCGTGTATCCACCAGAAAAGGCGTTAACGAAGGTAAGTAACTTGTTCTTCTGATGGATATAACTACCTGTGGATTCCTCACCTAAAGAATAGAATCCCAAAGCAGTACCGCCTCCGGAGGTGGGTACCTGAATGGTCAAACCAAGAAATCCTGCAACACTGAGCGTGCAAAATGGCCATCCCTCCGAACTTCAGAGTCGAAACAATAATGCTTGGAAAAAGTGTGGAGGGATGCCCAAGTTGCTGCTTTGCAGATGTCAACCAGAAGGAACACCTCTAGCTAAGGCCGATGAAGCAGCCTTAGCCCTGGTGGAATGGGCTCGGAGCCCCACAGGAGGTTCTTTCTTTGCTAAAGAATAACATAACTTGATGCACCTGGACAGCGTTCTCTTGTGGACAGCTTTGCCTCTCCTCTTCCCCACGTAACCAACGAAGAGCTGATCGTCTTGTCTGAACTCCCTCGTCCTGTCAACGAAGCAGCTCAATGCTTTTCTTGGATCCAGTCCGTGAAGCCTCGCATCCTCCTTGGATGGATGAGGTGGAGGATAGAAGGAAGAGAGAGTAATGGACTGTTCCAAATGAAAGGGTGAAACAACCTTCGGAAGGAAAGCCGCCTTGGTCCTTAACACCACTTTGTCCCTGTAAAGGGATGTGTATGGGGGTTCTACACTAAGAACCTGGAGCTCACTCACTCTTCTAGCTGATGTTATAGCCACCAGAAAAACTGTCTTGAAAACCAAAAGCCTCAATGGACAAGAGTGCATTGGCTCAAATGGCAATCCCATAAGAAAGGCCAATACTAAGTTAAGCTCCCCTGTGGCATAACAAACGGAGTGGGCGGAAACTTATTAGTGAGACCCTTAATGAACCTCAATACAATAGGTGACTTAAACAAAGAGGGTTGATCTGGAAGGCACAGAAAAGCCGACAGCGCTGATAAATAACCCTTAACAGTGGCAACTGCACAATCCTTCTGTGCCAAGGATAAAGCAAATAACAAGACGCCAGACAAGTTGGCCCTCAATGGATCAATTTGGTTCTCTCCACACCAACTCACAAATCTGTCCCACCTGCTTGTATAGATCGATTTGGTGGAGTGTCGCCTGGCCGATAAAATAACTTCCACCACCTCAGGCGGGAGAGAAAAGGAACTCAGATTGCCCCGTTCAATCTCCAGGCATGAAGGTGCAGGCTCTGGAGGTGGGGGTGTAGAACCTACTGCTGCGACTGCGAGAGGAGGTCTGCCCTGTAAGGGAGATGGAGCGGAGGGCACAGGGAGAGTTGGAGAAGGTCTGAATACCACACCCTTCTTGGCCAATCCGGGGCTATTAAGATGACTTGGGCCCGGTCTTGGCGGATCTTCCTCAGAACCTGAGGAATCAAGGGTATGGGAAGAAACGCGTAAAGCAACTGACCCTTCCAGGACATCTGAAACGCGTCCCCTAAAGCTCCTTGCATCGGATACTGGAGGCTGCAAAATGGGCAGTGCGCGTTCTCCTGAGTGGCAAACAGATCTATCGGTGGATATCCCCACCTCTGGAAGATGTAAAGGGCCAGATCTGGATGAAGACGCCACTCGTGATCGGTCGAGATGCGCCGACTGAGATCGTCCGCACGCATGCACGTTCAGAACTCCGGCCAAATGATTTGCTACCAAGCAAATCCGATGGTACTGAACCCAGGACCAGAGCTGTAGAGCTTCCCTGCAGAGAAGATACGACCCCACTCCTCCCTGCTTGTTTATATACCACATCGCGGTAGTGTTGTCCGTCAGGACCTGAACCGACTGACCGCGAAGGGAAGGAAGGAAGGCCTTGAGAGCCAGACGTATCGCCCGCAGTTCCAACAGATTGATGAGAAACCTCTGTTCCACTGGAGACCAACAACCTTTGACCTCCAGGCCCCCCAGATGAGCTCCCCACCCTAGAGTGGAGGCATCCGTTACGGCTGTGGCCACTGGAGGAGGCAGCGAGATTGGCCTTCCTTGCGAAAGGTTGCCGACCGCAGCCCACCATTGAAGATCCACTGCAGCGTCTCTGGAGATCCTTATTGAGTCCTCGAGATCTCCTTTGTGTTGAAACCACTGCCTGCGGATGCACCACTGAAGAGCCCTCATGTGCCAGCGTGCATGAGTGACCAGCAGAATGCAAGAAGCGAACAGACCGAGCAGACGAAGGACCTTGAGGACTGGAACGACCTCTACACTCTGAAACATTGGAATCAACACCTGAATGTCCTGAATCTGCTGCGGGGGAGGAAAGGCCTGATTCAATGTTGTGTCCAGTACTGCCCCTATGAACAGGAGGCATTGAGAGGGCTCTAGGTGAGACTTGGGCACGTTCACCGAAAAGCCCAGATCGAACAACAACTGAGTTGTCGACTGCAAGTGATGCCGCAAGAGCTCCGGAGACTTGGCTTTGAACAACCAATCGTCCAGATAAGGAAATACCACTATCCCCTTTCTTCTGAGCTCTGCTGCAACCACCGCCATCACCTTTGTGAAGACTCAAGGCGCCGAAGTAAGACCAAATGGAAGGACCGCAAACTGGTAGTGTTGCGACTCCACCACAAACCGGAGATACTTCCCGTGCGACTTGAGGATCGGAATATGGAAGTAAGCATCCTGCAGGTCGACAGACACAATCCAATCTCCTTCGTTCAACGCCAAAAGAACCTGTGATAGGGTCAGCATCTTGAACTTTTCCTGCTTGAGGAACCAATTCAAAATCCTCAGGTCCAGGATTGGCCTCAACCGACCATCATTTTTGGGGATCAGGAAGTATCTCGAATAGCAGCCCTGACCCCTTTCCTGCTTTGGAACCAACTCCACTGCACCTTTCGACAAAAGGGATAGCACTTCCTGGTGCAGTAACAGAAGATGGTCTTCCGAACAGAAGGATGGGCGGGGAGGGATGGGAGGAGGAAACTCCTGAAAGGGAAGAGTATGACCTTTCCCCACAATATCGGTGACCCAGGAGTCCGATGTTATTGACTCCCACATGTGAAGAAAGTGATGGAGAACTAAGGTTGCTTTCCCTGCTGCACCTTTCCGCAGGAAGAGGAAGAGGTCGAGTGCTGCTGAGCAGCCCCTCTAGTGCAAACTCTACCCCTGCCCCTAAAGGATCTATAAGGGAGAGCTCCTGAAGATTGCTGTCCTGCTGCATGGAGCCTGCCACGAAAGCAAGAGCCACGACCAAATCCCCTAAACCTCCTAAATGATCTTAAAGAAGAGGAGGTGGCTGCTTGCAGTCCCAGAGATCTTGCTGTGGTCCTACTCTCCTTAAAACGCTCCAAGGCAGAGACGGCTTTCGCTCCAAAAAGTTTGTCTCCATCAAATGGCAGGTCAAGCAGTGTTGTCTGTATATCAGGAGAGAACCCTGATGATCGCAGCCAGGCATGCCGCCTTGTCACTATGGACGTGCCATTAACCCTGACCACCGAGTCCGAGGTGTCTAGTCCAGATTTGATCACCTGGGTCGCCGCCTGAGCGTCCAACAAAAGGTTCTGCACCTCTTGAGACAATCTAGGGTGCCCCTTGGCCTCATCCATAAAAGCATAAATATACAAGTAGCATTTGTGGATTTCAGAGCCATGCTACATAAAGAGAACGCCTTCTTAGCTGACTGGTCCATTCTCTTAGACTCCCTGTTTGAAGGAACTCCTGGAAAAGATCCCGGAGCTCCTGGAACCCATAGGGCTCAATGATAACTAATGCGAAGTTGTGTAGCGGTCATCGACTGCAACAGCACACAACGCCAGCGGAATTACCTCATTTCCACTTGTCTCTCCTCAGAGGTCAGGCAGCCGCCATTTTAGGGGCACAGGACATGGCACCTAACTGTGTCACAGCAGACATTGGCACATCATCTGACTTTCAAATCCACATACTGTTTCTGTAAAGAAAGAAATTTATTTTTATTGCAACATATGTGTGAATATGACCCTCTGCTCACCGTCTTCCACCCTAGAGTTCAACCGCTGAGGATGAATAGGAGATGGAGACATCCCCCGTGTACAGACCCCTTGTGGACTTGGCGACTATGGAGGACAGGCACACAATCCTTACCTACAGACTTGATTGGGAAACAATCCAAGAACTGTGTGCTCAATTGGAGCCAGACCTGATTTCAGCTATCCGCCACACCACAGGTATACCCCCTCTAGTGAAGGTCCCGTCAGTGCTCCATTTCCTGGCAAGTGGTTCCTTCCAAACAACAGTGGCCATGGCATCAGGGATGTCTCTGCCAATGTTCTCCAAAGTGTTGATCAGAGTGTTGTCTGCCCTGCTGAAACACATGTGCAGCTACATCGTATTCCCCCAGGTGGAGGATTTGGCCACAGTGAAGGCTGATTTTTATGCCCTGGGACATATCCCCAACATCACTGGTGCCATTGATGTTACCCATGTAGCATTTGTCCCTCCCCCGTGGAAATGAACAAGTGTTCAGGAATAGAAAAAGCTATCACTCTCTGAATGTGCAGATGGTGTGTTTGGTGGACCAGTACACCTCCCACGTGAATGCCAAGTATCCTGGCTCTGTCCATGATGCCTTTATCTTGAGGAATAGCAGCATCCCATATGTGATGGCTCAACTCCAGAGGCACCAGGTGTGGCTAGTAGATGAGCCTAAGGTCCCCACCCAGTATATGTTGGTGTATGGGTATGGGGTTGTCCCTAAGGGTGAGTGTGTGGCTAACAGGTATCCCTCGATATTTGCAGGTGACTCTGGTTAACTCTCATGGTTACTGATCCCAGTGAGGAATGCCAGGACAAGGGCAGAGAAACGTTACAATGAGGCACATGGGCGAACAAGGAGAATATTGAGAGAATCTTCGGCCTCCTGAAGGCCACGATCAGGTGCCTCCATCTGACAGGTGGATCCCTCTACTACTCACCCAAGAAGGTGTGCCAGATCATCGTTGCATGTTGCACAACCTGGCCTTGAGACGCCAGGTGCCTTTTCTGCAGGAGGATGAGCCTGGAGATTGTCTTGTGGCAGCGGTGGAGCATGTGGACAGTGAGGAAGAGGAGGCAGAAGATGAAGATGTGGACAACAAAAGTTCTCTCATACAGCAGTACTTCCACTGACACGCACTTTACATTGCAGTTTTGTGTTGGACATTGGACATGGCAGCATGATTTCCCTATGTCTATGGCAACTTACTATAACCTTTGGCATCTCTATTTTCAGATCTCTGTGCCCAACTCTGGCTCCTGGTGTGTTTACTGCTGCCCACTACAGGTCATACCAATGTATATATAACTGTACATATGAATTGCAATGTTTACAGTTGGTTGAACTAATACATATTTCAATCAATTGACAGACTCCAGACTTTTTTTGTTCCAAGGGTGTTTATTTAAGCGCTAAGAGATAGAGGGGGATGTGCAATGGGCTGGGGTGATGGTGGAAGAATGTCCAGTTAGAGTCCAGTCTCTTTGTATCACAGGTGCATTGTCCAAGGGGACATAGGAAGGGGAGTAATGGCAGTTCAAGGTGGACAGGGTGACATAGTGGGACAGAAGGGTGACATTCAGGAGAGTCCTATTTCCTGGCAGGGGTCTTGGCAATGTTGTCTGTCTTCTGCCTAAATCGCAGGGACCGTTTGGGGGGTGGTTCTCCATCTGCAGGGGGTGGGGTGCTGGTGGCCTGTTGTTCCAGTGGCGGACCTGTTTTAGGTCCTCCCTGATCCCCAGGTACTGTCCTCCTACAGCCGCTGGGTCTCCTGCAACTTGGCCAGTATCTGGCCCAAAGTCTCCTGAGAATGGTGGTATGCTCCCAGTATCCTAGCAAGTGCCTCGTGGAGAATGGGTTTCCTGGGCCTGTCCTCCCCCTGTCACACAGCAGTCCTCCCAGCTTCCCTGTTGTCCTGTGCCTCTGTCCCCTGAACTGTGTGCCCACTGCCACTGACCCAGGTCCCTGATTGACTTGGGTTTTTGGGGTTGCCTGGGGACCCTGTAGTGGTGAACACACTGCTGATAGACATGTCCTGGAGACAGTGGTATGAGCCCGCTGGGTGGGTGCTGTGTTGGTGTTTCCTGAAGGGGGAGGGTCTGTGGTGGTATGGGACTGTGGCAGGATAACCGACTGTCCAGAGGTTCCTGATGGGCCAGGTTGGTCATTGTAATCCAGGCATCCAGAGCTGCTGTCATTACTGTGGGCCTCTTCTGTTGGGGGACCGGATGTTAGTGGGACCTCCTCTCCGGTGACGTTGAGAGGGGCTCCTGTGGGATGTTAATGGAGTGTTATTGTAACTGCGTGTGCCATCTTGTGCATGGGGGTGTTTCCCTGTATGGTTGTGATAGCCCTGTTAGCTTTGTCTTGTGTGTGTTGTGATATTGTGGGCTAGGTATTTCTCTCTAATGGGCATGCTTTAGTGATGGGTGTCCATGCAGGTCTGTGAAGGGTGTCCATGCATTGGTGTTGCATGCAGGGCTTGGTATTGGGATAGGTGGGTTGTGATAGTGGAGTATATGTGAGGCGGTGGAGTGATGGGGTGAGGGTAGGGGTAGGAGTTTGTAATGGCATGCAGGTAGGGTGGGGGATATAGGAGTAAAGATTTTACTTACCAGGGTCCAGTCCTCCTGCTACTCCTGCGAGGCCCTCAGGATGAATGATCACCAAGACTTGCTCCTCCCATGTTGTTAGTTGTGGGGGTGGAGGAGGGGGTCCACTGCCAGTCCTCTGTACGGCTACCTGGTGTCTTGCAACCACGGAACGCACCTTCCCCTGTAGGTCATTTCACCTCTTCCTGATATCATCCCTTTTTCTGGGGTGCTGTCCCATGGCGTTGACCCTGTCGTCGACTCTCCGCCATAGCTCCATCTTCCTTGCAATGGAAGTCTGCTGCACCTGTGATCCGAATAGCTGTGGCTCTACCCGGATGATTTCCTCCACCATGACCCTTAGCTCCTCCTCTGAAAACCCGGGGTGTCTTTGGGGTGCCATGGATGTGATATGAGTCGTATGTGTGAGGATGTGTGGGGTGATGTGTTATGGTATGTGCTGTGAGGTGCGTGGATGGTGTATGGGTGATGGTGTTCTGTGGCTCAGATTGGGTGAGTGCTCCTGGCTTGTCTCTCTCTCTCTGTTAGCAATGTGTGGGTGTGGTGTGTGTATGTGTGTCAGGTGTGTGTAGTTTGAATTGTCCAATGTGGTGTAGTTTTGTAAGTTTGTGTGTATTTTGAGTGCAGCAGTCTGTACCGCCAATAGTTTACCGCGGTTGAAAGACCGCTGCAGTGATTCATGGGTCCTGATACGCCTTTCTGTTGGCGTAATGGTGTGGGTTTTGGTGCTGCCAGTTTATCACTCACCTTTGGTCTGGCGGACTTGTGTGGGTGTCTCTATAGTGGTAGATTTCTCTGTGTGGGTCATAATATCTGTAACGTTATACTGCGCGGTCACGGTATGTTGGCGGCCATCAGCACGGCGGTAAGCAGCTTTTACCGCCAATGTTGTAATGAGGGCCTATGTCTTTTTGGCCCTGAGACTTCAAGGAACAGAAGGCAAGCTCAATCTAAGCCCTTGGAGAGCACTTCTCAGCAGAGCCAGAGGGCAGGAAGGCAGCAGAGCAACAGCAAGGCAGCAGTCCTTTACAGCAAAGCAGTCAGGTGAGTCCTTTGGGCAGCCAGGCAGCTTCTCTTGGCAGGTTGTAGGTTCTGGTGCAGAGTTTCTTTCCCAGAAAGTGTCTGAGTTTGTAGGGTCAGGGACCCTGTTAAAATGTCCAAATGTGCCTTTGAAGTGGGGAAGCTTCAAAGAGTAGCTTTGAAGTGCATCAGGTCCACTTTCAGAACCATCCTGTCTGCCGGGGTCCCAGTAGGGAGGTTGGCAGTCTATTGAGTAAGGGCAGGCCACTGTCCTTTGACATGTAAGTGTCAGGCACTCCACCCTCCCAGCCCAGGAAGACCCATTCAGTATGCAGATGTGTGCAGGTGTGACTGAGCATCCTGTGTTTGGGGTTGTCTGAGTGAAATGCACAAGGGAGCTGTCAACTAACCCAGCCAGACGTGGATTTTAAAAGGCATAGAGGATTTAAGTGCAGAGAAATGCTCACTTTCTAAAAGTGGCATTTCTAAAATAGTAATATTAAATCCAATGTCACCAGTAAGCAGGATTTTGTATCACCATTCTGGCCATACTAAATATGACCCTGTTACTCCTTTCAGATCAGCATCTACCACTCAAACAGTATATGAGGGTAGCCCTAATGTTAGCCTATGGACAGAGCAGGCCTCACACCAGTGAAAAACACATTTAGGAGTTTTACACTACCAGGACATATAAACTACACAGGTATGTATATGTCCTGCCTTTTAGCTACATAGCACCCTGCCCTATGGGTTACCCAGGTCCTACCTTAGGGGTGACTTATATGTAGAAAAAGAGGAGTTTAAGGGGAGTACGTTTAAATACCAAGTCAAACTGGCAGTGAAACTGCACACACAGGCCTTGCAATGGCCGATCTGAGGCATGGTTAAGGGGCTACTTATGTGGGTTGCTAATCAGTGCTGCAGGCCCACTAGAAGCACTACAGGCCCTGGACACATGTAGTGCACTTTACTAGGGATTTATAAGTAAATTAAATAAGCCAATTGGGTATGAGCCAATGTCACCATGTTTTAAGGAAGAGAGCATATGCACTTTAGCACTGGTTAGCAGTGGTAAAGTGTGCAGAGTCCTAAAACCAGTAGAAACAGTGTCACAAAGTGGAGGGAGGCAGGCACAAAGTTGAGGGAGGCCACCCTAAGGCTGTCAGGTCTAACAGTCAACAACATAATGGCTCTCCAGATAATTAATGAAAAATATGTAAAGTTGAGAGGATGGTGTGATCTATGATTTCTACACAGTGTTCGATAAAGTGGACAGATCCTTGCTGTGGTGGAAGCTATGAAAAATGCCTGGCACCCTATTACACCTAACTATTGCTCTTCATTCTCCCACCTGGTCTAAAAGCCTCTTAGGGGGAGACCATGGCCTATATAAGAAAATATCAACTCACAATGGCCTCAAACAAGAGTGCCTGTTTGTCCCTATACTTTTCTCTCTTTACATCTCTAATCTCTCTGCCTGTTTATTGCAGGGCGCGGGCATAGCTACATCCATTTGTGGTAAATCAGTGGATTGCCTCTGTATGCTGACATTATAATCCTGTGCCTAACGCCTAAGGGCCTACGTTGTTTCCTTCAGGCTTTACAACAATACACAGTTATACATCACCTAAAGGAGTAAAACTTTGGCCGTCCTTATGACATTGTCAGTAAAAACCGCCTACTGCCGCGGTGACGGCCGCCAACATACCATCATTGTGGCTACCATCCGTCCGCCAGATTATGAGCATGCCTGACTTCCGCCACAATAAGGGCAGAAACCTGGCAGTGATCATACTGGCGGACAGTGGTAAGCTGGAGCTGCTACCACCAGCACTGCCACACCAGTAGAACGCCGCCAGGCGTATTATGACCAGTAATACGGCCTGGAGGTGTTCTGTGGCGGGCGATTGCTGGCGGTAGCAGTACCTCTTCCCGTTCCCTGCTGGGACCTCCTCACCGGATAAGATAAGTCGGGCGTCTGTCAGAGGAGGGCGTGGGAGGTGTGTGTGTGTGTCTGAGTGTGTGCATGAATGTGTGTGTGTGTGAATGCGTCTGTGTATGTTGTCTTGTTTTTTCCGTGGTTGTATGCATATGAGTGAATGCTTGTAAGAATGGTGAAGTGAGTGTGTGTCTGCATGTCAGTGTTATCGTTGTAAGAATATGTGTGAGCATATCTGGAAGTATGCGTGTGTGAATGAGTGTATGCCAGTGTGTGTATGAATGCGTGTATGCCAGTGTGAGTAATAGGGTGTATGCGTGGTGCATGTCTGCGGGTGTGTGCATGTATGGGGGTGGGGGTGAGTGTGAGGATCGGAGAGGGTGGGGGAGTTTGGATGGAGGGGGGTGGGGGCACTAGGTGTGCGTTGGTGGGGTGGGGGAACCACCTACCGGGGACAGGGAAAGAATTCCCAGTCACCTGTAAGGTCTACTACCATGGTTTTCGTGGCGTTGCTAATGCCACAAAAACCATGGTGATAGGCCGGTTCATAATGCAGCCGGCGCTACTATGCCGGCCACTGGGCTAGAGATAGACACCTCCAGCCAGCAGCTCATACCGCCATGGCGGTAGGAGTGGAGAAGTGGCGGGTTGGCTGCAGCCAATCTTATAATGTGGCAGCATGTACCGCCAGCCTGTTGGCGGTATTGCTGCCCCATTACTACTCACTGCCAGGGTCATAATGACCGCCTTTGTGTTTCCATGGTAAGAGGAAACTTAAGTGTCCTAACTTTCCCTGTGCCTTGGGTGCCCAAAAACTAGAAAGGGTTAATTCATACACGTTTCTGGGGAAGATAATGTGTGGTAATCTTAGCAATATGGCCCACATTAAGAATAATAAGAGGAAAGCCCAGGGTAAGGGTTAGAGAGTACTTTAAATGGCAACCCGTCAAAGGCATTTTTCTTATCTGCTGGAGGCTTATAGAGCAAAAATCCCTGCTTCTCTACTGTGTGATTTGGAGGCAATTGAGATTTATATATATTTTTTTTAAATATGATGGAAGGATGCACATTGAGAAATATTGCCTCTTTTGATTCTACATTCTCTGTGGTGGCCCTAAGACTGGAATTGTGCCTGAGAAGTGCGTTTGTCCAGGGTCTGACTGGGGTAGTACGAATGGATTGCCTGCTTTGAGAGGAGTGATGAACACTCTTTAGGATCACTCATGAAGAAAGAAATCTTAATTGATAAAAAGAGCGATCTTTAGTTAATAGAAACTACCCCTTTCTCGGTCAATCAGCTGCAAATTGATCCGAACCAGGTGCTCATATTACCAGGAACACAACTAAAAGCCACCCAAAAGCCAGCCACTAGGGCTCTAAGTTCTTACTTAGATATGAAGACATGCCAAAAAAGAAAGGGATATCTAAACATAATTGACTCCCTTACAATAAGTAAAGCGCAATCTTAAAGTAATCGGAATTTGCCCCATAGTGTGTGGCATTGCTGGATTATGTCATGGTGGGGTTTGCGTCCATTTAATTCTCTCAAGGCGAAATGGTACGTTGCTCCCCAGTCTGTAACGTATGTCACTTTGGGTCTCAAGATCTAAACCATGTACCAATTGTGTGTCTGGCACTTTTATTACATTGTTGCAAATGGCCAAGGGTCATCTTTCTGCAACTGTCTATTCGATTGGCCTCTGATGCACTACAGGCACTTTACGCGGCTCTGCATGAACAAGTTTGTTTTAGGATTTTTTACTTTTTTAAGTGTTTTTAAAATCTGTACTGATTTCATCATAATCACATGATTGTAAATCCTATTATGTACTGATACTTTTATTTAAATTCTGAGCTCTTATGGAATTATAAGTTTAAGTTTATTTTTGCTATCATGTTTTTATGTAGACCTCTTTGAAGTTCCATAACATAAACAAAATGAACTGAACTGAAGTATTCAAACTACTAATAAAGGGTTCCAAGAAAAGAACTCTCACTTCATTGCCTGAAGTTTGGGCCCTTTAGAATAGGGTGGATGGGCTAACAAAGTTGTGGCATTTACAACTATCAGTGCCTAATACTACTATTTTAAAATTACAAAGGGACTCTGTTAGACCTGACAGCCTTAGGGTAGTCACCCCTAACTTTTTGCCTGCCTCCCTCCACTTTTTGGACACTGTTTTTGCTGGCTTTTAGACTCTGCGCACTTTACCACTGCTAACCGGTGCTAAAGTGCATATGCTCTCTCCCCTAAAACATGGTAACCTTGAATCATACCTGATTGGATTATTAATTTACTTATAAGTCCCTAGTAATGTGCACTTTATGTGCATAGGGCCGGTAGATTAAATGCTACTAGTGGGCCTGCAGCACTGGTTGTGCCACCCACTTAAGTAGCCCCTTTTCCTTGTCTCAGGCCTGCCATTGCAGGGCCTCTCTGTGCAGTTTCACTGCCATCTCGCCTTGGCATTTAAAAGTACTTGCCAAGCCTAAACCTCCCCTTTCTCCACATATAAGTCACCTCTAATGTGTGCCCTAGGTAACCCCTAGAGCAGGGTGCGGTGTGGGTGAAAGGCAGGACATGTACCTGTGTAGTTTACATGTCCTGGTAGTGTAAAACTCCTAAATTCGTTTTGCACTACTGTGGGGCCTGCTCCCTTCATAGGCTAACATTGGGGATGCCCTCATACAGTATTGAAGTGGTAGCTGCTGATCTGAAAGGAGTAGGAAGGTCATATTTAGTATGGCCAGAATGGTAATATAAAATCCTGCTGACTGGTGAAGTTGGATTTAATATTACTATTCTAGAAATGCCACTTTTAGAAAGTGAGCATTTCTTTGCACTTAAATCTTTCTGTGCCTTACAATCCACGTCTGGCTGGGCTTAGTTGACAGCTCCTTGTGCATTCACTCAGACAAACCCCAAACACAGGGTACTCAGCCTCACTTGCATACATCTGCATTTTGAATGGGTCTTCCTGGGCTGGGAGGGTGGAGGGCCTGCTCTCATACAAAGGACTGCCACACCCCCTACTGGGACCCTGGCAGACAGGATTGAACTGAAAGGGGACCTGGAGCACTTCTTAGCCACTCTTTGAAGTCTCCCCCACTTCAAAGGCACATTTGGGTATAAAACAGGGTCTCTGCCCTACCTCATCAGACACTTGCTGGAGAAGAAACCTGAACCAGAAACTACATCCTGCCAAGAAGAACTGTCTGGCTGCTCAAAGGACTCACCTGTCTGCTTTCTACAAAGGACTGCTGCCTTGTAGAACTCTTGTCTGGCTGTGAAAGTGCTCTCCAAGGGCTTGGATAGAGCTTGCCTCCTGTTCCCTGAAGTCTCAGGACCAAAAAGACTTCTCTTTTTCACTTGGACGCTCTGTGCGCCGAACATTTCCACGCACAGCTTGTTCCGCACACCGACGCTGATTGACGCAACGCCTTCGGGACGACCGGAACTTCGACACACGGCTTCGCAAGGACAACGCCGCCCGTCCTCTAAAGGAGAAATCGACGTAACGCCTGCCATGAGATTTTAATTTCGACGTGCAGCCCCGCAGAACGGCGCGCAGCCGGAAAACAAGCAGGAAAATCCACGCACAGACCCGGGACATCTGGTAATCCCCGCGATCCACAGAAAGAGACTGTCCGCGCGCCGGAAAATGGCGCACGACTACCCCGCGTGAAAAATAACGACGCAAGTCCGTGTGTGCTGGGGAGAAATCGACGCACACATCCTTTTTCCCCGCATCTCTTCTTTTGTGGCCCTCTGAGGAGATTTTCCACTCCAAACCAGGTACTTGTGCTTGAAATAGACTTTGGGGGTCATTCTGACCTTGGCGGTAAAAGGTCCATACCGCCGGTCAGAACTCCGCCATACTACCGCCGCGGCCGCGGTAAACCGCCACGGTCATTCTGACCACCAACTGTGAATCCGCCAAAAACCCGACATCCAAGGAAGGCCGCCTCATCAGCGGGCCGCGGAAAACTGGAGATGACCAAACCTCCACCGCCATGCCAACACAAACACGCCCACGCCATTCTGACCCACCAATCCACGCGGCGGTCTTTCAACCGCGGTATTCCATTGGCGGTACACACCGCCGCGCTCAAAATACACACACACCCCCAAAACACTGCCACATTGGGCAATTTGAAATACACACACCTGACACACATACCAACAACACTCCCACACATCCATACAACTATAAAACACACACCCACATCACCCACAAACCCCTACGACCGAAGATCAGAGACGAAGGAGAGAGAGACACATCACAGAATAGAGAGCTACATCACACAGAGGCACACTACACCATCACACACACCACATAGAAGCACAAAGCACCACACACCAACACACTCATCACCATATACACCACCCCACACCTCATCCACACCACCCCATGGCACCCTAAAGGCACCCACGCTTTTCAGACCAAGAACTCCGGGTCATGGTGGAGGAAATCATAAGAGTTGAACCGCAGCTCTTCGGCTCACAGGTGCAGCACACCACTATAGCCAGGAAGGCGGAGCTATGGCAGCGGATCGTGGACAGGGTCAACGTGGTGGGACAGCATCCCAGAAATCGAGACGACATCCGCAAACGCTGGAACGACTTAAGGGGAAAGGTGCGCTCGATGGTCTCGCGACACAACACCGCAGTGCAGAAGACTGGCGGGGGACCCCCACCCACTCCACCCGAATTCACAGCATGGGAGCAAGAGGTACTAAACATCCTGCATCCTGATGGCCTCGCTGGAGTACACGGAGGAATGGACTCTGGTAAGTACAATCTCAACTACTTCACACCCCCCCCAGCATGCTAACCCCCACCACCACCCTCACCCCAATCCCCCATCACACATCCTCCCTGAGAATGTCTCTCTAGCACAACCCACACAACACCAACCCCTGCATGCCACCACAAACTATGGACACCCATCACCCAAGCATGACCACTGCACATACCGCCCCCCCAAAACACCCCCACAAACTTCCCCTAAGGGAATGGCAGCACTGGGGGACAAGGGCACCAATCAATGGCACTCAATAGCACACACAGAAACAATAACCATACTCTCTTACCCCATGCAGGACCCGAACGCCAACACACCGGCAAGGAGGGTCCAGAAATGTCCATCCCCCCCGGAAGAGGCCCCCAGTGATGACAGCAGCTCTGTCGACCTGGAACCTGATGACCAGCCCGGACCATCGGGGACCTCTGGACAGTCGGTTCCCCACACACAGGCCAAAAGCAGACCCAACCCCCTCTGGGACCAACAGCACAGCTCCCACCCAGCGGGCCCATGCCTCTGTCTCTAGGACAGGTCAATCAGCGGTGTGTCTGCCACTACAGGGCACCCAGGCTAACCCACCACCCCAACAACAACAGGGACCTGGGGGCAGTGGTAGTGGGCACACCGTCCAGGGGACAGAGGCCGGGGGAAACAGGGCAACTCGGAGGGCTGCTGTGCGACAGGGGGGGGGAGGAGAGGCCCAGGGAACCCACTCTCCAAGAGGCCCTCACCACCATCATGGCAGCCTACCACCACTCCCAAGAGACGATGGCGATGGTACTGGCCAGGTTCCAGGAGATCCAGGCACAGCAGGAGGAACGCTACATGGGGTTCACCAATCAACTCACCAACATCTCTACTGCTATGGGGAGCATAGTCCAGGCCCTCAACCGGATAGAAAACACGTTGCGGGACCATGTGGCACCACACAGGGCCCCTGTCACTAGCCAGGAACAGCCTACCACCTCCGCCGGCGCTAGTGGACAGGAGGCCCCACCACAACGACAGGCCACCAGAACCCCACCTCCTGCTGAAGAACAACCACCCCGCAAGAGGAGCCTGAGATCCAAAAAATCGACAGAGTAGGATGTCAAGACCCCCGCCAGCATGAGACACCCCCTGAAGTCATCCCACTGTCCCACATTGCCACCCTGTCCAACCTTGAACTGCCCCTGCTCCATCCTTCCACAGGCATATGGACAATGCACCTGTGAGACTGAGAACTGGAGTCTGCCATGGCCATTACTCCACCCCCACCCATCACCGTGTTTATATCATGTACCATTATCTAGCACAAAAAATAAATCACTCAATGCACTGAAATCAAACAGGAGTCAGGCTGTATTATTTACAAATGTATAACACATTACCGATCAATTATGTTCTGTTAACTTTGTGCTGAACACATACCGAGATCAATAAGCATTAGTCCATGGGCTAACCAAGCAGTAGTCACGGAGTGGGTCATACAGCACTGAAAAGGGAAGGGAAAATCAAACATCAGTTTAAAAGAACTGGGGGGTCATAGACAAAGTTGAGAAGCAGGAGGCTTGCAGGAAAAGTAAAATGGCGTGGGTGATTCTTACCTGTGTGCTACTGAAAATACTGTTGGATAACTCTGTCCCTGTTGTCTGAGTCGTCCTCTGAGTCTTCCTCCTCTTCACTCTCCGCAGGCTCCACAGCTGCTTCAACACCACCATCTGGACCATCCTCCTGCAGGAAAGGCACCTGACGTCGCAATGCCAGATTGTGAAGCATACAGCAGGCCACGATGATCTGGCACACCTTCTTTGGTGAGTACATCAGGGATCCCCCTGTCATATGCAGGCACCTAAATCTGGCCTTCAGGAGCCCAAAGGTCCTTTCTATGATCCTCCTAGTTCGCCCATGGGCCTCATTGTACCGTTCCTCAGCCCTGGTCTGGGGATTCCTCACTGGGGTCAATAGCCAAGGCAGGTTGGGGTAACCAGAGTCACCTATTAGCCACACACGTTGTCTCTGTAGCTGTTCCATCACATAAGGGATGCTGCTATTACGCATCACATACGCGTCATGCACTGACCCAGGGAACATGGCATTCACATGGGAGATGTACTGGTCAGCCAAACAGACCACCTGGACATTCATAGAATGGTAACTTTTCCTGTTTCTGTACACCTGCTCATCGTCTTTTGGGGGGACTAAGGCTACATGGGTCCCATCAATGGCACCAATGATGTTGGGAATATGTCCAAGGGCATAAAAATCACCCTTCACAGTGACCAAATCAACCTCCTCAGGGAATATATTGTAACTCCGCATGTGTTTCGTCAGGGCAGACAACACTCTAGACAAAACTTTGGAAAACATAGGCTGAGACATTCCAGATGATATGGCCACTGTTGTCTGGAATGAGCCACTTGCAAGAAAATGGAGGACTGACAGAACCTGCACCAGAGGGGGAATTCCTGTGGGTTGGCGGATGGGGGACATCAGGGCTGGCTCCAGCTGGGCACACAGTTCATGGATAGTGGCACGGTCAAGTTGGTATCGTAGTATGATGTGGCGTTCTTCCATTGTCGACAGGTCCACCAGCGGTCGGTACACGCGAGGATTCATCCTTCTCCTCGCAAGTCCCAGCGGACGGTGCCTAGGAATGACAACATGGAGCACAGAGTCAAGCCAATCACTGGTACGTTCACCACAGCTTGCATAGCACACGGTTATCTATGTTTTGAAAGGCGTGTATGTGTGGCAATGCAAGGCCTAGGCCTGTGTGTCGCAGTAGAAATTATGCCATGTGGGCCCTTGAAATGGCGGCTGCCTGACCTGTGAAGTGGGACAATGGGATGTGAGGTCAATGCGCTGGCGGAGCACACCGTGGCGGTAGGCGGTCGAAGACCGCTACACGGAGCCGCATTGGTTTACATTGAAGCCTATGGGTTTCAGGAGCCAATGACGAGGTGCGCCGGCGGTAGCGGTACGCACCGCCGCGGTACGCACCGCCGCGGGCGTGACCGCCATTTTCTATCTGCCTAATCACTCGAGACCTGATCATCCACAGGAGAGGACCTATACTGCAAGTGCTGCTGTGACCTCGGACTGGAAGTGACAATGGCTGCTGCGACTGGGGAAAGGGCCCCTGCCTTCACGTCTGAAGAGTTGGAGAAGCTCGTAGATGGGGTCCTCCCCCAGTATGCGTTACTCTACGGTCCTCCAGACCAACAGGTAAGTACACCGGGTGCACATGGAATGGGCGATGCCTGTGTGGAGTGGGGTGGATGTAAGTTGGTGGGGTGGGGGGCGAATGAGGAGTGCAACGCACGACAGATGAGAGCATGTGCCATATGGCAAGGTTGGGGGGGGGGCAATCACATCTAACATGCAGTAAGTTGATGAATGTTTCCTTCCCACCCTGTACATGTCACATAGGTCAGCGCCCATCAGAAAGTCGAGATTTGGCGTGCCATCGCCAAGGAAGTCCGGGCCCTGGGGGTCCACGTCAGACGGGGCACCCACTGCCGCAAGAGGTGGGAGGACATCCGCCGCGGAACCAGGAAGACCGCCGAGTCACTGCTGGGGATGGCCTCCCAACCTAGGAGGGGTGCCAGTCGTACCCTGACCCCCCTGATGTCCCGGATCCTGGCGGTGGCCTACCCTGATTTGGATGGGCGCTTGAGAGCATCACAGCAGACACAAGGGGGTGAGTATCAGCACATTCTGCTATCTTTCTGCGCAGTGGAGGCGTCTGGGTGGGGGAGGAGGGTTGTGGGTGACATTAGGCCAGGGCGCTTTCTGTAGTGTAGTCCTCTCCCTTAGGCATGGCCCTGTGCTCCCGGCTCCCACCTCTGTAGGGTGACAAGTACAGCTATTGATGGTCCAGCCTCACACATCTGCGCGTTTGTCCTCTCTTGACCTGTTGTCTTAGTCAGAAGTACTGAGTAGTGACCCCGAATGCGCGGCTTATGGCATGAGGCTCCTGTGTCTGTCCTCTCCGCCAACGGTGTTGACATTGCATGCACTCAACCTGGTCTTCTTTTTTCTCCCCCCACCCTTCTTCTTCATCTTCTTGTGCATGTGTGCATTAGCATCATCAGGCGGAGGAGATTTGGCATCGGAGCACGAGGGAGCTGCAAGTCACAAGGCCCTGGTGGGCCCAGGAACAGACACCGAGGGCACCAGTGATCCGGAGGGCGAGGGGAGCACCACAACGGGGACCGGTGGTGAGAGCAGCAACACAGACACGTCCTCGGATGGGTGCTCCCTAGCGGTGGCGGAAACATCCGGGACCCCCGCCTCTACAGGTACAGCCGCCACCCAGCGCACCAGCCCCGCCCTCCCTGCAGCCCCTCAGCCTACGCTCCGTGCCCGCTCGCCCAGGAAGGCAGGCGTCTCCTTCGCCCCAGGCACCTCAGCCCGTGCCCCTGTCACCCCTGCTGCCCTCAGTGCGGAGCTCATTGACCTTGTGAGGACGCTCATTGTTGGGCAGACTACCCTTTTGAATGCCATCCAGGGGGTAGAAAGGGAGGTGCACCGGAGCAATGCCTACCTGGAGGGCATTCATTCGGGTCAGGCTGCCCATCAACGATCGTTCACTGCTCTGGCCTCAGCACTGACGGCAGCCATTGTCCCTGTTTCCAGCCTCCCTCTTCTGACTGCCTCCAGCCTGTCTCTGTCTCCTGTTCCTCAGCCTATCCCATCCACACCATCTGACCAGCCTGCACACACCTCAACACCCAAGGGCAGCTCATCCAGACACAAGCACCACAGATCCCACAAACACTCACCCAAGCAACACCCAGATGCAGACATTCCAACAGTCACTGCCACCCCTGTGTCCCCCTCCTCCTCGTCTCCCTCCTCCCTCCCTGTGACGTCTACACTCACACCTGCATGCACACCAACATCAGCCAGTGCTTCCATCACCACCACACCCTCCTGTAGAGTCCGCACGCGTGCAGTCACCACCCCCACTGCCATTTACACGTCCCCTGTGTCCTCTCCCACTGTGTCTGTCACCCCCTCTTCCAAGACACACAAACGCAGGCAGCCACCCACCCAACAGCCATCCACCTCACGACAGCCTACAGCACCAGCACCTTCACCCAATGACAGCACACCTGACTCTCCTACAACCACATCCTCTTCCTCCACTCCCATCACCACTTCTCCTACCCTTTACCTTGGCCCTAAAAAACTTTTCCTGGCTAATCTTGACCTCTTTCCCTCCGATGACCTACCCCCTCCATCTGCAAAGAGTCCCAAGAGCACCACAGCCACCACCAGCCCAGCTTCGGGTGTCACTGTTGTGCATGGGTTCTGGAGTCCACCCTTTGCCAGCAGTGACACATCAATCAGCAGCAAGGACACATCCAGCCCCCCCCCCCCGGCAAGAGGACCAGGAAACACAAGGGCCGCCGTGCGAGGACTGACACGGCTGCCCCCAAGGAGCAAACTTCGCCCACTTCACCAGCCACATCATCTAGGGGAGGCAAGGGCCCGAGAGCCCTATCTAAGGAGCGTAAGGGCAGCAGGGCGGAGAAGTCAGGCAGCAGGAGCGCGGAGCAGGTGGGCCCCACATGCCACATCCCAGCTGAAAAGGAGGACACCAAAGGGCCCAGGACTCCGTCCCCGAAGGGTCCAGAAGCATCACGGTCGGAGGGCGACTGAGCAGGGAGTCCAGGCCAGGTCTGGCTCCCTTGACCTACTGGATGTGCACCGCTGAACAGGGCCCGCCGTGGAGAAGAGCACCGCTGAACAGGTCCCGCCGTGAAGATAGGCACCGCTGAACAGGGCCCCGCCGTGAAGATAGGCACCGCTGAACAGGGCCCGCCGTGGAGAAGAGCACCGCTGAACAGGGCCCGCCGTGAAGATAGGCACCGCTGAACAGGGCCCCGCCGTGAAGATAGGCACCGCTGAACAGGGCCCGCCGTGGAGAAGAGCACCGCTGAACAGGGCCCGCCGTGAAGATAGGCACCGCTGAACAGGGCCCCGACGTGAAGATAGGGACCGCTGAACAGGGCCCGCCGTGGAGAAGAGCACCGCTGAACAGGGCCCGCCGTGAAGATAGGCACCGCTGAACAGGGCCCCGCCGTGAAGATAGGCACCGCTGAACAGGGCCCGCCGTGGAGAAGAGCACCGCTGAACAGGGCCCGCCGTGAAGATAGGCACCGCTGAACAGGGCCCGCCGTGAAGATAGCCACCGCTGAACAGGGCCCCGCCGTGCAGAAGAACACCGCTGAACAGGGCCCGCCGTGCAGAAGAGCACCGCTGAACAGGGCCCGCCGTGCAGAAGAGCACCGCTGAACAGGGCCCGCCGTGCAGAAGAGCACCGCTGAACAGGGCCCGCCGTGGAGAAGAGCACCGCTGAACAGGGCCCCGCCGTGCAGAAGAGCACCGCTCCGCTGGGCCCCGCCGTCTCAAGCACCGCTCCGCTGGGCCCCGCCGGGCCCCGCCGTCTCAAGCACCGCTCCGCTGGGCCCTTCCTCTCAAGCACCGCTCCGCTGGGCCCCGCCATCTCAAGCACCGCTCCGCTGGGCCCTTCCTCTCAAGCACCGCTCCGCTGGGCCCCGCCGTCTCAAGCACCGCTCCGCTGGGCCCTTCCTCTCAAGCACCGCTCCGCTGGGCCCCGCCGTCTCAAGCACCGCTCCGCTGGGCCCTTCCTCTCAAGCACCGCTCCGCTGGGCCCTTCCTCTCAAGCACCGCTCCGCTGGGCCCCGCCGTCTCAAGCACCGCTCCGCTGGGCCCTTCCTCTCAAGCACCGCTCCGCTGGGCCCCGCCGTCTCAAGCACCGCTCCGCTGGGCCCCGCTGTCTCAAGCACCGCTCCGCTGGGCCCTTCCTCTCAAGCACCGCTCCGCTGGGCCCTTCCTCTCAAGCACCGCTCCGCTGGGCCCCGCCGTCTCAAGCACCGCTCCGCTGGGCCCTTCCTCTCAAGCACCGCTCCGCTGGGCCCCGTCGTCTCAAGCACCGCTCCGCTGGCCCCTTCCTCTCAAGCACCGCTCCGCTGGGCCCTTCCTCTCAAGCACCGCTCCGCTGGGCCCCGCCGTCTCAAGCACCGCTCCGCTGGGCCCTTCCTCTCAAGCACCGCTCCGCTGGGCCCCGCCGTCTCAAGCACCGCTCCGCTGGGCCCTTCCTCTCAAGCACTGTTTATGGTTCACTGTGCCCACCATGCCTCCTCCTTGAGCAGTGGACATTGTCATCCACCAGATGGACTGTGGCTTTGCACTCCCCAGGATGGTGAAGTGGGCAACCCACCCACTGTAGAGACTTGAGAGACTGTGGCTTTGCACTCCCCAGGATGGTGAAGTGGGCAACCCACCCACTGTAGAGACTTGAGAGACTGTGGCTTTGCACTCCCCAGGATGGTGAAGTGGCCAACCCACCCACTGTAGAGACTTGAGAGACTGTGGCTTTGCACTCCCCAGGATACATCAATGGGCATGGTGGCCCCTTCATGGATCTGGCGTCGTGGACTCATGTGGCTGTGGTGCCTCCCCCTTCCCTTCCCCCTGAGGTGCCTGTAATTTTTTCATCAGATGCCCATGCAGTGTTCTCTCCAAAGGACTCAGGTCTCCTGTGTGGGCTTTGCCCTTGTGTCGCTACACTGTAGCCCACGGACTGTTCCATTTAACTTACATGTACAGGACTAATTGCCTCGGTTCTCCATGGCAGTGTATATAGTATCATTTTGTTATGGATATTTTGCATAGTTGACCGCTCCATATCGGAGTCTATTTTTTATATAAATTTTTCGTCCCAATTTATTTCTGTCTTTGCCTTCTTAAGGGGGGTTTGGGTGGTGTCACTGTGCATTGTTGCTCTGCATTAGTGTGTACATAGTTTGGGGGGGGGGGGTTGCATATGTGTGTGCCGTAAGCTTCCCTCCTCCCCCCTCCCGTGTGTCGTAGGTGCAGTACTCACCGTTGTCGTCTGCGCTGGAGTTCGTACTCGTGGTAGATGAGAAGGTAGACGAGAGCAGGTAGGATGTTTAATTCGGGTTCCATGCTGTCCTCCTTCCTCGTGGAGTGTGTTTTGGTGCGCGTTTTCCCGTTCGTAGTCTGTTTCCGCCGTGTTTTTATCGGTGGGGCTCCCGCCCCGGAAAAGGTGGCGGATTGGTGAGTTGTGATAGTGTGGGCGGTACATTGTCTGCCGCCTGCCTGTTGGCGGTGACCGCCACGCTGTTTGTCTGCACCGCCGCGGCGGTCGGAGTGTTAATGTGGCGGGCTGTGTTGGCGGTTCCCGCCAGGGTCAGAATTCCATTTTTTAGACCGCCGGCCTGTTGGCGGGTTGGCCGCCGCTTTATCACCGACCGCCAGGGTTAGAATCACCCCCTTTGTTTTCATTTTAAAGACTTAAGACACTTTACATCACTTTTCAGTGATATCTCTACAATTTCACATTGAAACTTTATTATTTTTGACCTACAATTATCCTGATAAATATTATATATTTTTCCAAACACTGTGTGGTGTATTTTTGTGGTGCTATATGGTGGTATTGTATGAGTTATTGCACAAATACTTTATACATTGCCTTCTAAGTTAAGCCTGACTGCTCGTGCCAAGCTACCAGAGGGTGCGCACAGGATAATCTTGGATTGTGTGTGACTTACCCTGACTAGAGTGAGGGCTTTTGCTTGGACAGGGGGTAACCTGACTGCCAACCAAAAACCCCATTTCTAACAGACTCTCATTTCAGCAATGGGGAATGATTCAAGCATGTGAGCCCATGAAAGGTACACTGATGGAGAAAAGCTATTAGATTGCTCACCCCTTGCCTCTACAGCAGCAGGAGCATGGTAGGCATAAACAAGCCACTCACCAAGCCAGCGACTAGGATGCGAATCCCACATTAGTAGCATGGGCTACAAAACTATCAAAAAAAGGATTATAAAATTATCTAAAATTAATGAAAGACCAACAAGAAAACACGGGGTTCCAGGATTTTGTAACTCTGAAGGAAAAGAAATCCAATAATTTACAAAGATCGTGAGTTAAACACGGAGGCTTTTTATGAAGTCTTACCTGTTACTAAATCAGGGAAAATATTTAACCGGCTGTAGAATAACACACTGGTAGACTAAGGCCATCATTACAAGAAACCCAGTTAATTGTATCATTGGTAATTAGAAGTTTTGTAATAAATATTGGCAGGCCAAACTTGTAAATATTTACTGGGGGGGAAATGCCTGGTATATATAGGAATATGGGGCTTTCAAATCAGAAAGCACCAAAATCCTTGTTTTATTCCCCCAAACTCGTAATTGGGTGGTACTTAAATATCACACCTTTCATATGGTCATTTACAATTAGGGTCTATGTGGAGAGTAACAACATCCTTGATCTGAGGCTTTGATAAGCTCCCATTACCCCAGACATAGCATTCTGTAGAGGTAAACTTGCTTTAAGAATGAAAACGTTGACTCTTCCATAGTTTGACCTGAACAGCAAAGCAACAACAAGAGAACATGTGTAATGTGTTGTGGGGTACAAACTAGTTTAAGTAAGAAAAAAACACAACAGGAGTGTGAAAGCTAAGTTTAAGTATCACTGAGGCATAATGAATGATGGAAAAATGACCAACAAAATGCTGCAAACTTTCCAAAAAGCACTTAACATCAGGTGCTTTACAAATAAGAAAGGTTGATCCAGCAACAGCAAAAAAGTAAAAAGAGCAGATAGGCAACCCTTAACTGTGCCCAAAGCCAGTCTTTGCTGGGCTAGGGATAACACAAAAAGCAATACTTCGGAAAGTTTGGCTTGCAGTGGGTCAATCTGCCTAGCACCAAACCAAACAACAAACTTGTCTGAACTCCAGGCTTATACCTATTTTGTGGAGGGACACCTTACTGCCAATATACCATCTATAACTCTAAGCATGGATATAAAGGCTGAGGCCTGGGTGAGGGATTCTGCCCTGCTGCTTTGATAGAAGATACTCTCAAAGCTGTAACCTGATTGGAGGACAGATGTGTGTGCCCAGGAGTTCTGGGTCCACACACTCCTTGCCCATTCTAGTGCCACTAGGATGAGCCGGGCCTGGTTGTTTCTAATGTTCTTTAGAACTCGACAGAAGAGGTAATGACAGGAAGGAATACAGGATCTTGAGATCCACTATAGCATCTTGTAAATTCTAATGTACACAATTGCACGTTCTTGGCAGTGGTGCAGATATCAAGCCAGGATTCTGCCCTCTCGCGGAGATACCCTGAGCCACCTCCAAAAGCAGCTATCAATCATGGTCCACTAGACGTCGATGACTGAGTTTGTCTGCCTTGACATTTAAAGATCATGCCGCTTGGTGTGCCACCAGGAAAATCCCCTGCTGATCCCCCCACTTCCGGAAGAATAGCACCTCCTGACAAAGAGCCCACAATACCACTCCACCCTGCTTGTTGCAGTACCAAATGGCGGTGGTGTGGTCTGTGAGAACCTATACTTGCCTCCTTTTGATGGCCTGCACCACCTGCAGGTTAATGTGGAGCCAGGCCCCAACCAGAGATTAGAGTCCACTGATCTACACCTCTGCCAGATGGCCGTTCCAACCCAGAAGTGAGGTAGCTGTCACCACTTTGAGCTCTTTATGAGATAAGGAGAGGGATGCTAATCCGATCACGATTTATTAGCCACCACTGGAGATCTTTTGCAGGTACCTCTGAAATCTGGACCTGTTTGGAGAGATTCCCCCAGTTCTGCACTTACAGGGACTTCAGATCCACTGAAGAGACTGCATATTTCATCTGGCATGCTTCACCAGCAGAATGCTGGAGGTCAGTAGTGCCATCAGCCTAAAAAATCATCCTCTATGAGATTCAGGACAGAAACATCTGAATTGGAATATCCTGGGCTCTCCACTCCGGGGGAAGGCACAAAACTGGACCATGCCTAGGGTGCTTCTAATAAACAGTAGCATCTGCAAAGGAATCTGGTGTGATATTGGGCCCGTTAATAGTGAACCTCAGCGATGTCAGGAGGTTCACCATAGCCTGGAGGTGCATGGTGACTGACTGTGGGAGCCCTCCTTGCATAGTCTATTGTTGAATTAGAGGAAGTCTGGGAACCCTCACTTTAGCCCAGAAGTGAAGAATTGATGTCCCCAGTGAAGCAGGTAAACCACACCGAGGATTTAAGTTCAATATAGACATTCTATACTGGTGCCTAATGCCCATGAGTACAGTAGGCAAAACCTAGGCTACTGAATCTAAAAATGCATGGGAGCAGCAGTCCAGGAAACAGCAGGCATTGACAGAGCACAGAGCAAGTTTGCTGGTGCAGTACCAACGTTCTCAACTGGCTATGATTCGTGGTCCAGCGGTCCAGTAGGGAAGGCATTCGGGTTAATTCTATTGGTAGACACCTTTCGGGAAAGCCTGGTCACCTGGAGCAATCTGCCGGTTTACTGAAGGCCTGAGTAGAGCTTTGCCCATTCCCCTAGAAAACTATCCACTAGGACCTAATTAAAGGACATTAGAGGCTCTGAGTATTTTTGACCTGGTTGAAGGACCTCAGTCAGGACATTTGTCTTCACCCCTATGGTTGGAAGTTTGAGATCAAGTACCTCAGCTGCCCTCTGCATTGCCACAGCAAAGGAAGAACTGTCTTCAGCAAAGGACCAGAGGAAGAGACAAATCAAAAATCTGGAGAAGTGTGCAGATCAGTTGCATCTTGTAATTCCTCATACTAATTGTTATCTGTTACTGAGTTACAAACTCACCTCTCTCATCATATTGATCATCATCTAAGCCTGTCCCAAAAAGATTGTGGATGAGTCCTTTCTTGAGGTAAGGGCAATGTGTCAGATTCTGATGGGGTGTCAGAAGGCTGCAGCCCGGTGAGATTAGGGTGCTGCATCCGTCGAGGTTTAGTCAAGTTTGGCTCGGAGTCAGAGAGCACAATTGGTTGTTCCTTTTCCTAAAAGCCAGTGGCGTCAGCACTGATGTCAATACTCTGTGGTCCAGCGTAGGTTGTGATGCCAGGAAGAAAGGGGTACCAAAGCTGGTGTACAACCCTCAGCAGATTTAGAGGGTTCAGCTAGCTCTTAGGGCAAACATGCCCAGGGTATTCCAGTTGGAGTTCTCCGCAATTCAATGGAGCCTGGAGCCATGGCAGAGGGAGTCCAAAAGATGCAACATGGCTTTACAAAATTACTCTGTCTGCTGAAATGTCACAGATGGGCATGGAAATTTGGGCTTCCTCAGTACGAGGGTCAGAAACCACTTCAAAGGTGAACGCATTTGGGAGCAAGACTGAGTGGCCGAGACACACTCGGACTCCTTATTCTTATTTTTAGAGTTAGCCCATGTCTTTGACAGCAATGATGATCTGCCATGAGAACAACTTCAGGAGCAGGAACTGTGTCAGACCTGTCAGTCTTATGGTGGTCCTTCCACAAATGTTTTATCTTACTCCTCCATTTTTGCTGCTCTCTTTTGTTTGCCTTAGGACTCTGCACACTTTACCATTGCTAACCAGCGCAAAGTGCTTTTGCTCACCTTTAAACATGATAGCAATGGCTTACACTCAATTGGCATATTTAATTTACTTGGAAATCCCTAGTAGAGTGATACTACCTTTACCAAGGTTTTCTAAATTAAATGCTACTAGTGGGCTTGCAACACTTGTTGTGCCACCGTCTTAAGTAGAAGGGGCGGCTCCTCTGTTAGGGCGGAGGAGCATCACCCCCCCCGATTTTCTTTTAAAGGGGCGGGGCCACGGGGGTGACAAGCAGTGAGGGAGAGTGCACAGCACTCCCCCTCACTGCGTATATATGTTTAGCCGGCCGTCTCGGGCCCGCCAAACACACATGCGCAGTATGCTCTCTCCAGCCCAGCAACACAGTTGCCGGGCTGGAGAAAGCCTGCACAGGCTGCTCTGAGTATCATCGGGATTGGCTGCAGGGCAGGCTGAGAGCCTGTGCCTGCAGCCAGCAGAGAAGACGCGGATGGAGCGGTGTGGTATGGTGAGGGAGGTATTTTTTTTTTTTACCTCCCCCCACCCATGCGCATTGCCCCACCCCTTCCGCGCCTTGCGAGTTGCTCCTGTTAAATAGTCTTAAACATGCCTCAGGCCTTCATCGCAGCCTGTTTGTGTGGTTTTAAACTGTCATTTCAAGCTGGGAAAATAAACATTTTGCTAGACCTAAACCTTCATTTTTAATAAGTCATCCCTATTACTAAGTAGTGAAAATTCATTTTCACTACTGCAAGACCTGTCTCTCACATAGGATAACATTGGGTTAACCTATACTTTTAATAAGTGATCATTTTCGATTGGAAGCAAGAAAGAATGTTGAATTTGGTATCTAAAGAATTGTAATTAAAAACCCTCTTTAATGGTAAATTTGGATTTTAAGTCACAAATCTGACAATGGCACTTTTAGAAAACTGGCATTTTCTTGTCCCAGCCACTTGGTGCCTGTCGTCTGTATCCTGGGTCACATGACTAGGTGTAGTTGGTAGCTAATCTTTGTGTATTGCTCTCACACGGTGAGAAAATGGGAACAGTAGCTGGCAGAATGGGCCATCTCTGACTTGATAAGTGAATGGAGCTGTCACCTACCACACTTGCCCATCACAAATGCTCTACCCAGCACACTTACAAAGGGTTTTGACGCTAGTCTTTTGTGATCCCAGACAAAATTGGACTGAGGCCGGAACTTCCAAACATCAGAGGGGGGAAACCTGTCATGCCTTTTGCGGTGCGCAGTCTGGGACCATCCCAATCATTCCCGTGGCAAGGACAAGCCGCAGATACCTGCCTCCATGCACGCACCTTATGTAGGTGCAGGTTTGCCTTGGGGGAAAACCATGATGGTGCTCCATTGGTGCACTGGTGGTCACGCTGCTCACATAGGCTCCTCCGAGGGCCTTGTGTTTTTTGCATAAAGTGTGCAGTGCTTGCCCGTCCTTTTAATGTCCCTATGATGTTTTATTCCTTTTTTATATTTCACCTGTGTAAATTTCATTATGCGAAAATGCCAATTCACAATGCCATTTTAGGAGTATATCTTTAAAAGCTGTGCCCGTCAAACTTCCTGAACGTGTTGCTAAAAACCTTTGTGAAATGTACTCCAAATGTAGAAAGCAACCTACAAGAGTACATTTCTATGTTTTTAGGCTCAGCCTGTATTAACAAAGGTGTGACAAGTTTTCGTGCGTTTTCAACTCCACTGTTACCCCCAGCATTTACTTTGTAGTAATGACAACATTTTTGCAAATTGAAAGTGGTTTTACAACACCACATATGCGGTAATTCTGCATCACTTGTGGAGGATTTAAGCTAAAGCGTAAGTGGCTGTAAGCATGGAAAAAAGTCGAACAATCGAGGGACCTCGCATTCTTCATAACGAAGTTCTTGTGCAATTTTAAATGATACTTTGAGCGAATAGGGAATTACAATTGATGTAGTGCAATTTTCTACTGTTTGGACCTGCACTCCTGTCTATCTGAATTCCAATCAGTCTGAACATTGCGCAGGTTAAAGTACCATCCAGATAAGATATAATTTCTATAGCAATGCCACTCCCGCCACTCTTACGTGGTAGGCTCGGCAAACAGTGCGAAGTGGAACTCACCTGCGCACAGGGAAGTTTCCCTTCTGAACCATGGCGGCCGCGCACCTTGAGGAGATCGTCCAAGAAGGCGCCACCTGCTCCATCTGCTTGGATTTCTTCACAGAGCCCGTGACCACGGGCTGCGGCCACAACTTCTGCCATCCGTGCATCTCAAAATACGTGGCGGACCCCTCTGCAAACTTCTCCTGCCCGCAGTGCAAGCGGACCTCCGACCAGGCGACTCTGAGGACCAATGTGCAGCTGGGCACCATGGCGGACAGGCTGAAGCGCCTGAGCCTCCAGCGGGGACCGGAGGGCGGCCAGTTCCGGTGCCAGAAGCACGACGAGAGGCTGAAGGTGTTCTGCAGGGATGACCAGAGGGCGATCTGCGTGGTGTGCAGCCTGTCCCGCGAGCACAGCTCCCACACGGCTGTCCCCGTAGAGGAAGCAGCCCAGGAGTTCAAGGTACATCGCAAAGCATGTCTGTATTCCTGGCGTCGAGGAAAGGAAAATGCTCACCATGCTTGCCGTAGATAGGATGTCAACACATTTAAATATAAAATAATAGTAATGTATTCTGTAGTTGAGATGCAGAGCAAATCAGTTGTTATTTCTAAAACTAGCACTTGTTAAGCTCTTGTACTCTTTACATTCATTTAAACAAATTATATATACATTGTTTAAGCAATTCACGGGCTGACAGGCAGCCTGCAGGCAGGGTAAAATGCCTCTTTCCCAGTCGCAGTCTGTGTATAGTGCTGCCCTTGTCACCATGTTTACCGGCGAACACGACTTGTGGCAAGTATACTTTCACATGACTCATGCATTCCTGCAGTGACGCTTGAGGGAGATTCACACTGCGCATTTTAGCATCGTTGGTACCGGACACTCCAAGGCCCAGTTTTGGGAACCTTTCCGTGTGGCTCCAAGGGGCCCTGGGGCCCAGGGCCGCTGAGTGTGGGTGGGGGCAAGGCCATGAATATGCTGCCTTTGCCACATAATTCACCATCTCCTGCACAATCTGCAGATATTACCAAAAAAATGTCTAGCTCAAGCAGATCAAAAGTTATTACAAACATGGCAATGTGTGTTTGGTCGTAGCAGAAGGCTTTTGGCAAAAGTCAACTGCTCACCTTTCAGTTGCTTATTTCTGTATTTGGTCCTTAAACTGGTAATAATGAGATAAACACTTTGTTCAGACAGTATTAACGCGTAGAAATTACAGAAATGTATCCACCAGAAAAGTCGTTACCGAAGGTAAGTAACTCGTTCTTCTGATGGATACAACTACCTGTGGATTCCTCACCTCATGAATACTCCCATGGCGCCAGCATTCTACGGAAATCTTCTTACTAGTCTCTGCACGTCGACGAGGACGTCACTGTCTCGCACGCGACGCCGTCTGACGTCATACAGGCAATAAGAGGTCCTCGACGACGTGCGGACGTCAGTACCAATCATTTTTTACGTGCATGAGAACAACCAGGCAATGCAATGAAAGAACAAAGCAACATCCATTATAATGTAAAAATACACCACATTGTATGAATAACTGTAAATCTTTTTATGTACATATATATATATATATATATATATATAAAACTCTCTCTTTTAAAATATATACACACACCAAGTATATACATAAAGATATATAGACATATACCTACATATATATAAATATATTATATATATACATCTATTGCACCCTCAAAGACCAAGAGGAGCGCACTCAAGGATTACTTGGCAAGACCATAAAGGCAACGGGGAGGCGGGTGGGACCGTGAGGAATCCACAGGTAGCTAATGTATCCACCAGAAAAGTCGTTACCGAAGGTAAGTAACTCGTTCTTCTGATGGATACAACTACCTGTGGATTCCTCACCTCATGAATAGAGTCCCAAAGCAGTACCACGCCCGGCGGTGGGTGCCTAAATGGTCAAACCAAGAAATCCTGCAGCACTGACCGTGCAAAATGGCCGTCCCTTCTAACCTCAGAATCTAAACAGTAATGTTTTGCAAAAGTGTGAAGGGACGACCAAGTTGCGGCCTTGCAGATGTCGACCACAGGAACACCTCTGGCTAAGGCCGAAGTGGCCGACTTAGCTCTGGTGGAATGAGCTCTAATGCCCTCAGGAGGATCCTTCTTTGCCAAAGAGTAACATATTTTAATGCAAAGAACAACCCACCTGGATAGTGTTCTCTTGTGGACTGCCTTTCCTCTCCTCTTGCCCACGTATCCAATAAACAGCTGATCCTCCAGCCTGAAATCCTTTGTTCTATCGATAAAGAAGCTCAACGCTCTCTTTGGGTCCAGACGGTGCAGTCTTTCTTCCTCTTTGGAAGGATGAGGCGGAGGATAGAACGTGGACAAAGTAATTGCCTGAGCCAAATGGAAGGGTGAAACAACCTTCGGGAGGAAAGCAGCCTTGGTCCTCAACACCACCTTATCCCCATAAAAAGTTGTATAAGGGGGTTTTACTGATAAGGCCTGCAACTCACTCACTCTCCTTGCTGATGTTATAGCTATCAGGAAGACTGTTTTTAAAACCAAATACCTCAAGGGGCAAGAATGCATAGGTTCAAAAGGGGACCCCATAAGGAAAGTCAGGACTAAGGACAAATCCCATTGCGGCATAACGAATGGCTTTGGAGGATATTGATTTAGAAGACCTTTCAAGAATCTGATAACAATAGGGGATTTAAATAAAGATGGTTGGTCTGGAAGACATATGAAGGCTGACAAGGCCGATAAATAACCTTTAATGGTAGCCACTGCACAGCCTTTCTGCGCCAGAGATAGAGCAAAAGACAAAACGTCCGATAGATGAGCATGTAAAGGATCAATCTGCCTCTCTCCACACCACGCAACAAATTTAGACCACCTATTAGCGTAGATAGATTTAGTGGAGTGTCGCCTGGCCGCTAATATAACATCCACTACCTCAGGCGGGAGAGAGAAGGAACTCAGGTTGCCCCGTTCAATCTCCAGGCATGTAGGTGCAGACTCTGGAGGTTGGGGTGTAGAACCTGCCCCTGCGACTGTGAGAGGAGGTCTGCCCTGAAAGGGAGACGGAGCGGCGGGCACGTTGAGAGTTGGAGAAGGTCGGAGTACCACACCCTCCTTGGCCAATCCGGAGCTATTAAGATTACTAGAGCCCGGTCTTGGCGAATCTTCCTCAATACTCGAGGAATCAAGGGTATGGGAGGAAACGCGTAAAGCAACTGGCCGCACCAGGTCATTTGAAACGCGTCCCCCAACGCTTCCTGCATCGGATACTGAAGGCTGCAGAACAACGGACAATGCGCGTTCTCTCGAGTGGCGAACAGATCTACCCGAGGAAACCCCCACTTGTGGAAGATTAAACGGACTTGATCTGGATGGAGACGCCACTCGTGGTCTGCCGAGAAGTGGCGACTGAGACTGTCCGCACGCACGTTCAAGACTCCGGCCAGATGGTTTGCTATCAAGCAAATCCGATGGTCCTTTGCCCAGGACCATAGTCGAAGAGCTTCTCTGCAGAGAAGGTACGACCCCACTCCTCCCTGCTTGTTTATGTACCACATCGTGGTAGTATTGTCCGTTAGGACCTGTACCGACTGACCACGAAGGGAAGGGAGGAAGGCCTTGAGAGCCAGACGTACAGCCCGTAACTCTAACAGATTGATGTGAAAAATCTGTTCCTCTGGAGACCAAAGACCTTTGATCTCCAGATCCCCCAGATGAGCTCCCCACCCTAGAGTGGAAGCATCCGTTATGACTGTGGCCACTGGTGGCGACTGCTGGAACGGCTTTCCTTGTGAAAGATTGTTGCTTGCAATCCACCACTTCAAATCCACAGCAGCATCTCTGGAGATCTTGACAGTACCCTCTAGATCCCCTCTGTGTTGAGACCACTGCCTTCGGAGGCACCACTGAAGAGCCCTCATGTGCCAGCGAGCATGCATGACCAACAGAATGCAGGAGGCAAAAAGACCGAGCAGACGAAGGACCTTGAGGACTGGAACTACCGCTCCATTTCGAAACATTGGAACCAAATCCTGAATATCTTGAATCCGCTGAGGCGGAGGAAAGGCCCGACCCAATGTTGTATCCAGTACTGCCCCTATGAACAGGAGGCGCTGAGAGGGCTCCAGGTGAGATTTGGGCTCGTTCACCGAAAAGCCCAGGTCGAACAACAACTGGGTTGTTGACTGCAGATGACGCAACACAAGCTCCGGGGACTTGGCTTTGATCAACCAATCGTCCAAGTAAGGGAATACTGCTATCCCCTTCCTTCTGAGCTCTGCCGCAACCACCGACATCACCTTCGTGAAGACTCGAGGTGCTGAAGTAAGACCAAACGGAAGGACCGCAAACTGGTAGTGTTGCGATCCCACCACAAACCGGAGATACTTCCTGTGTGACTTGAGTATCGGGATATGAAAGTAAGCATCCTGCAAGTCGACAGACACCATCCAGTCTTCCATGTTCAACGCCAAAAGCACCTGTGCTAGGGTCAGCATCTTGAACTTTTCCTGCTTGAGGAACCAATTCAAGATCCTCAGGTCCAGAATTGGTCTCAAACGACCATCCTTCTTGGGAATCAGGAAATACCTTGAGTAAACTCCTTGACCCCTTTCCTGCTCCGGGACCAACTCCACCGCGCCCTTTAAAAGGAGGACTTCTACCTCCTGTTCTAGCAACAGGAGGTGTTCTTGTGAACAATACGAAGGGCGGGGCGGGATGAGGGGCGGAAACTCCCGAAAGGGAAGGGTGTAGCCTTTTCCCACAACACTGAGAACCCAAGTGTCCGACGTAACAGTCTCCCATTTGGTGAGAAAATGCTGTAATCTTCCCCCTACAGGAGAGGAGTGAGTGGGAAATGGTGGAAGCCTAAGGCTGCTTCCCCTGCTGCACCCCGCCAGAGGATGAGGAAGAGGCAGAGTGCTGCTGAGAGGCTCCCCTGGTGCGGACCCTACCCCTCCCCCTAAAAGATCTATAGGGGTGGGAAGAGGCAGGTTGCTGATATCTTCCCCGAAAGGAAGAGGAGGAAGAGCCACGCCCAAATCCACGAAACCTCCTGAAGAATCTGGAAGAGGCCGTGGAAGAAGGAGCTTGGAGTCCCAACGACTTAGCCGTGGCCCTGCTCTCCTTAAACCGTTCCAAGGCCGAATCAGCCTTAGCCCCAAACAGTTTGTCCCCATCAAACGGGAGATCCAACAATGTGGACTGTACATCTGGCGAAAAGCCCGAGTTACGGAGCCAGGCCTGTCTCCTTTCCACCACAGTTGTGCCCATTGCTCTGGCTACCGAGTCGGTGGTATCCAGTCCCGTCTGGATAATTTGGGTCGCAGCAGCCTGGGCATCAGAGACAAGATCCAAAAGACCCTGGGGAAGCTCTGTAAACGAAGAGGAGATGTCATCCATCAGAGCATGAATATACCTCCCCAGGATACAGGTCGCATTAGTGGCCTTTAACGCCAGACTGCAGGACGAAAAAATCTTCTTCGACTGCGCCTCTAGCTTTTTTGAGTCTCTGTCCCCAGGCACCGTCGGGAAAGAACCAGGCGCTGACTTGGACGAACAGGAGGCCTGCACTACCAAGCTCTCCGGCGTAGGGTGCCTAGATAGGAAACCAGGATCAGTTGGAGCCGTCCGATACCTCCTGGCCACGGCTCTGTGAACTGCTGGGGAAGATGCCGGCCTCTTCCACACCTCTAAAACCGGATCCAGCAGAGCGTCATTAAAAGGTAACAGAGGCTCCGCCGCGGCTGAGGCCGGATGCAACACCTCCGTCAAAAGGTTTTGTTTTGCCTCCACCACCGGCAAAGGCAGGTCCAAAAAACTAGCTGCCTTCCGTACCACTGTATGAAAGGAAGCAGCTTCCTCAGTATATTCCCCCGGGGACGAAAGGTCCCACTCAGGGGAAGTGTCCAGCCCACTGGCCGACTCCAGTCCACGCAGCCCATCACCCGAGTCCTCTAGCTCTCCTTCCTCTAGGGCTCGTTGGTACTCCTGCTCTTCTAGTACCCGGAGAGCACGTCTCCTCGAATGAAGTCGTTGTTCAATACGCGGAGTCGACAATGCCTCCGCCGAAGTCGAAGATCGGCGCCGATCTTCAGAAGCCACCGACGCCGCATCCGGCGCCACATGTAACTTCGGCGCCGACGAAAGAGCAGCTGAAGCAGATGGACCCACCGGAGTCACAGGCCGAAATCCCGACGTCGACGGGATGGAAATCCCCGGGGCCAATCCTTCTGAAGCCACCGGAGCGGCCACCGGCGCCGACACTGGCGCCGAGCCCACGTTCCCAAACGGGAGAAAGGGCATAAAGGGTGCCGGCCGAAGAGGCGCAGGATCACCCAAAGAAAAGGCCAAAGGCCCAGCCGGAGCACCCCCTGGAGCCATCTGTTGGAAGATGGCATACATCGCATTCAAGAATGCGGAACTATCGGCTCCAGGGGTGGGAAAAGCCGGATACTGGGGTGCCTGTCTCGGAGGCGACCCCGACTCCGGCCTCGGCGTCTGCGCCGGAGAAAACACTTGAGGCTCCAATACCTCAATCACCGACGCCTGTCCAGGCGAAGTTGGTGACGCCGGAGAGGGCAACGGCGTCGAAGGATGCGGCGTCACCGTGGGGCTGACCTCCCATGTCTTTCGGCGCCGATCCGGAGACCTGGAACGAGCCTCCCTTGAATGACGCCGAGATTCTCTACGGCGCCGGGAGTCTCGATGACGCCGATGTTTTGGAGAAGACTTCTTGTGATGCTTCTCCTTCGACTTGGCCATAAACAGCTTCGCCTCACGTTCTTTAAGGGCCTTCGGATTCATGTGCTGACATGAATCACAAGTCGAGACGTCGTGGTCGGAGCTCAAACACCAAAGGCAATCGGAATGAGGATCCGTCACCGACATCTTGCCTCCACACTCACGACAAGGCTTAAATCCAGACTTTCTCTGCGACATTATTTCCACGGAGAAAGAGTACGCAGCAAGATATACACTGTAACCGCAAGAGTAACAGTTGCTCCCTCGAAGATAACCGTTTCGAATGCACGGAAAAAAGGGAACTGACGTCCGCACGTCGTCGAGGACCTCTTATTGCCTGTATGACGTCAGACGGCGTCGCGTGCGAGACAGTGACGTCCTCGTCGACGTGCAGAGACTAGTAAGAAGATTTCCGTAGAATGCTGGCGCCATGGGAGTATTCATGAGGTGAGGAATCCACAGGTAGTTGTATCCATCAGAATAGGCCACTTCATTTGCCTTTTCTTTACGCATAATTTAGTAAACCCTGCCGCATAACTGATTCTCTCATGTCACATAATTCCAGTGGCCCTGGCTAAGATCAAGTCTAGTATCTTTTGGCTTGTAAGAGAGTTGGCAGCACGCTATGCCAAGTGGGCTTGCCATCCCACATACGTGATGTGATGAGCTTGATGTATGACTTACTTTCTTAATAAGAAAGTGGCTGTGGTATAACTTACACTACAGTGTTTAAAAATATATGATTTGAAACAATTATAGCAGTCAAAAATTGCTATTACAGCAAGTAAGTCCATGATTTAGCCTTTGTTCTGTATAGAATTATTTAAACACTTCCCGTTTCATTCACTGAAATACTGTAATGGGATAGTTTTTGTAATATACACTCCAGGACACTACCCAACTAATATACTCCAACCAGTGGATTTGAGGGTATAGTCTGGTATCAGCTATGAGCTATGCTTGGATCACCTCTTTTGTATTTATGATCACATTTATTTATTTTCAAATGTATAAAGCGCGAACAGTTACCCCCTCAGGTGACCAGGCTGCAACCAACACCAGCCAAAAAAGAACTAGGTGCCAGCACTAAACAATTTGTTAGGTTTTCAGGTTTTTTTTCCCCAAAATTCCGATGATTTGAGTCTAGGTGCAGAGAATGAGGCAGTGAGTTCCAAAGTTTGGGGCCCAAAGAAGAGAAATATCTTATTCTCACACGAAAAATCGTATTCACGGAGCATTCAACGAGGGGAACACCGACGACCTGGAGGACTCGGCCATGAATATATCTCCCTTACTTTGCATCAATCAGTCACGGTCCCTACTTGTAAATACTTTATACACAATACAGACCGTCTTAAATTTGATGGTGGCTTGAAGGGGGCGGGGGGAAGAATTATCCAAGCTTTTTAATGACTTTAGAGTGGACAGCAGCATGAAGACGTGGAGTTATTTCACCCCTAACCCTTACCTCAGAGTGGGTGAAAGTGCCAGCTGTCATCATGGCCACAATGGAAATCAAAATCAGTTCAGGCAAAACTTTCAAAATAGCCACACGCCGCAAGAGGCTGCTACTACAATGGGGTCATCGGGGCATGGCTGGGTCATAGCTGGGTCATAGCGGACCATTCAGCTCTGAAAGCAGCCTCCAGAGCCAGCATCCTACTATGGGAATGCCAACATGGGCTGTCCCATTTCACTTTGTGACTCCTTCACAGGGAACCAGGTGCTGTCAACTCTTTGTAGAAATGGTTTAAATCTATAGCAAGGTTTATAAATCTGCAAAGTATGTAACGGTTTCAAACTTTGTAGGGTATGCAAACAATGCTATGATTGCAATTTTTTCACTGCAAGAAAATAGTTTTGCAATTCTATGTTTTGCGGGGGAAAAAACCTCAGCAAAACCAATTGTTGTTGGTAGAGTTAGCTAACATTAATGTTGTTGCAAGAAGATTCTTCTGAAATAATTCTCACTCTATGACTTGTGCCAGAGCTGATTTCCGGGCAGCTATTATTTATTGGACTTAAGGAAGTTTCTGCCTGCGGCCCCGTCGCACCTGATACCGGGTTTCTTCGTGGGTGTAATTCTTGTGGCAGGTCAGTTTCACTGTATGGGAGTGGGAGGTTGAGTGCTTGGGCAGCCCTTTTGAGGGTCTAGAGAGACCAGTGTTTATCCTGCAACTTAAATATACGATAGAAGGGGTATCCCCGCCTATACCTAATTTTGTTTTTTCACAGAAATGTGGTAACGGGGCAGAATAACCCCTCCTTTGATCAATGTGATTGGGAGAAAGAACTGGAATTTTCGGATATCGTCCCTGTTGTGGTGGATTGCGCTGCCACATGTCAATGCCCACAGAATTGCCTCTTTATCCTCAAAATGATAGAAGCGAACCAGAATGTCCAGGGGTTGTTTTGAATTGAATGTGGGACTCATGGTCCTGTCCATGCTTGTCAAGGATTGTCTCCCCCAGTCCTTGTATGAACTCTTTCATATCGTTACCCTCTTTGCCCAGGGGCATCCCTCTGATCTGAAGGTTACAACGGTAGGACTGGCTTCCCAGATCTTCCTAATTCTCCTGGAGTGCTATCAGTTGGTCATTCACTTTCACCCGGGTGGGGTGATATTCCTCAAGGTCCAAGTTGCATTCGTCTTGGATCATCTCCAGGTATGTCCCCAAGTCCTGTAGCTCTTTCCAAATACAAAATTCCAAGAGATTGTGCTTGAGGTCTGTCGAGCTCATTCTTATGTTCCGTGAAAAGCTGGCCCATCAAAAATTTGGTGGGTGTCTTCAACTTGGCCCCTGTGGTTGCATTTTCTCGATCTGGATTTGTCACTAGTTGTATAAGAGTGATAGTGGCCGATACCCTTTCTTGGAGCAGGGGGCCTGGAACAGTTCTTTGATAGCCATCTCTCTCTTGAGATGCGTGGTGGCCATGTCCTTTGTTTGAATGGATGACGAAGAAGTAGAGGTTCCTTTGCCCCATGGCAGTCTCCCCTAGCCCGCTGCACTTTGAGCTACTCATCCCCCACAAAGCTGTTCCTGCTCTTAATGAAAGGGGAGAGGCACAAATTGCCCATGTTGGCTTTCTTTCTCAGCCAACTATGAAAGGGGAACCCCACTCCCCCTAAATGATAGTGTTCCCTGAGGATAGCTCATCTTTTCTGTACATGCGTTCTGCCACCAGTTGCTGTATAGCTGTGTTTCTCCCTGTCTGCTGCTGCAGCGCCCATCACTTTTAGGCACATTGGTCTGCCCAATTGCTCATGCTGTTAACTGGCCGTCCACGCGTTAGCTAAATCTGGTGTCCTCTACTCCCCTTCTCGGCCCTGGTGCCTTGTAATGAGGCCCCAGGATCCCCTGTCGAGGTTCAGATGGATTGCGGCACACCACTCCTGGTCTCAAGCACTCATCTAGCTACTCCGAGGTGCAGCAGCATGCTTTTTCTTGGTGCCACAAGCAAGTGCCCATTGCATTGTGGTGCACTGCTCTGTAAATCTTGAAGTATATCAGTCTGGATTGAGGTCTGCACCGGGCCTGATACACCCACAGCAGCCATTTAGCGGTCACACTTTCAACATCTAGCATGCTGCCATCTTGCTGGCATTGAGGTCCGCCCGCCTGGCTCCCAGGGCAGTGAAAGCACAGTGCATTGGCAACTCAGGGCCCGCTTGCCTTAAGGGGGTCCTCTGCTGCTGGGTACAACTTCTCTGGCCGCTGGGGCCCCAGGGGGAGCCGTTAAGCTGATGGGTGCTTTGTTCACAGGCATATCCTCTCAATTTAGGTGTCCAGTGCCATCTTGGGCTTGGCCACTCCTCCTCATTCAGACGTTTGGTTGGGAAAGGTACAAAACTCTGTGAAGTGCAACATTTATACAATTTACCAAAAAATTCACAGACACAATGGAAGTTCAATGGAAGGAACTTCACATTCACCTAAGCTAAGAGGGTCTTGATAAAATCTGTTATGGTGAAGATACTGGGTTGAAAGGAAAACTGTGGATCCAGGTTCAAGTTCCTCTTCCAGTGAAATTTCATAGAAACCTCTGTCTTCATTAATGCAAGATTTTTTCCAGCTTCTGAAGGGTCATGGCTGATATTAAGGCCAACCTTCGCACTCTGGTCAAGGTGGTTAAAGCTCTTAATGCAAAGTGTGTGCAAAGAACATAGTAGTACAGCATGCCACGGGCATTGGCTAATTGCGTTTTTAATTGCTCAGTGGTCACGCCTAAGAGCACAAAGATTGATTTGGTTCTGGCATTGTTTAAAACAAAAATTTGTTTGGGATGAGTAGTGATGCAAAATGGTGCCCGCTGCGGTTCATGTGTGTGCCGGATTGAGGTGGCACAGTGGAGCCTGTCCAGGCCAATGTTTTTTGGTACCTCGTCAGAACTAGCAATGGTTTCATTGCAGTATAGCAACAGGTGAGAGAAGAGTCATCAGTTGACCACTAGGCCACAGAAAGATGCCAATTCCCTTAGGAAGCAAACAACGGGTAGGAGTGTTTCCGCACCCCATGTGCGGTGACTAAACATCAACAGGCAGGGTGTGGGAGAAAGAAAGCCACCCAAGAGGTGGATTGACCATTGCACCTTAAGTATTGGAAGTGCAGGAAGGGACTTTACTGAGGGTCGGGCAGCAAGGTGTGCCTCCCTGGGATGCCTCTGAACATGGCTTTATGCCTGACAGCACAATGGGCACACTGATTGGGTCTTTGAGAAGCACACAACTAGAGTGAATGAAAGTGAACTGATCGCAGTGTGCTCCTTGAAGTGCTTCCTTTAGAGAGGGTGATACCTATCACAATGGTCTCTTACATTTGGTATTCTCATCCCCATGTGGGACACACAATACAAACTGCCATTTAAAGTGATGGCAAAGCCTAGACATTCTGCTTCAATATATATAAGCCCCCCTGAAGCAGGCCTCTCGATGTCTATGGCACAGTGTTGTATATAAAAAAGTAGGACATGTGTATTTACATGTCCTGACAATAAAAAACCCAAATTGTTGTTTTTACTGTAAAAAGGCTAAACTATGACTATATATGATAAGACTACATATGATACTTCAAGGTATCAAAGGAATCGTATTAAACCTGACTTGATGGTCAAGTTGAATTTTATGTGGCAAAAAGGAAATTTTAACATGTAGCTGTTCTGTTGCCCAAAGTCTTCCAGTGACCATTCATGGTTGATTTCCACATGACAGCCTTGTGCTATCCTTGGGGCAGGTGTAAATGACTCTCAGGAAGGAACACATATGGTCTGTGGTTCAAAGAGGTGTTAACACTCTCTGGGAGAAAGGCTAAGCAGGGTGTGGGCCCAAAAGACAAGCTTCAAAATTAAGCAGACTTTGAAGGGGAAGTGGTGGATATGCACCGGAAGAGCTTCTCTTTTGTTCTTTCAGAGAGTTTGGCATCGGAAACAATGAAGGGAAAATAGTTGTGAAACTGGTTTTCCCTTGGGCGGGTAACACTCAGGTAGCCAAACCTCTGAGTTGGGCAAGGGAGCTCCAAAAAGCAAGAGAAGGAATCTGCCATCTTGGCAGTGGGTGGAATTACGCATTCTGGGCTAGCTAGATATTGCACTTCACAAGAAAGTCATCACTAGGCCAGAGTGGCACCCTAGGCACTTGGACCTCAGATCACGTCTGTACTGCAGAGTTGACCAGAGAAGGACTGCCCTGCTGTTGCCAGACTCAGCAAGATTGGACTATACCTGTGGCACCTTGGGCTCGCAATGAGAATACTGTGCCTGCAGTGGACTGCCTGAAGAAAAGTCATCCCGAGCCTCAGAAAGAAGAAATGTCTCCTAGAGTTCATTTGCTGACTTTGTTTTACAGCTACAGAGCCACACAAGCGGAAGAAGGCTGCCTTGGTGAGTTGGCCGAAGTTCAACCTGGGAGATCGAGCCCCTGCCCTCAAAAGCTGCAACCCAGTCTCCTGGACCCAGGAGAGTCACTGGAGTAATGTTTGGCTGCCCTAAAACAGAAGTTATCATCAGTTAAAGGAAACGGCTGGTTTTGCTGTAAACTGAGATCAGTAGACCAGTTGCTACTTTTCTTTTTGCTGGGCTTCAACAGGACTTCTAGATACATAAATCCTTGTGATCAAAGTCACCCCACTGTGACCATGGACCAAAGAATAGCCCCAGGAAGACCCACTGTAACCAGATCAGCATCCTCAATATCCTTCAGCATCCTGTATCCTTTTCATCAGGACCACTGCATTGAAGACTATGGCAGTTCTCGCCCATGGAGGCTGGAACCCCCAAGTCTCCCGATAAAAATGATACCTCACTTGTGTGGGTAGGCCTAGCGCCCGCGACAGGAAACGCCCCAAAACGCAACGTGGACACATCCCATTTTTTTTAAAGAAAACAGAGGTGTTTTTTGCAAAGTGCCTACCTGTAGATTTTGGCCTCTAGCTCAGCCGGCACCTAGGGAAACCTACCAAACCTGTGCATTTTTTAATACTAGAGACCTAGGGGAATCCAAGATGGGGTGACTTGTGGGGCTCTGACCAGGTTCTGTTACCCAGAATCCTTTGCAAACCTCAAAATTTGGCTAAAAAAAACACATTTTCCTCACATTTCGGTGACAGAAAGTTCTGGAATCAGAGAGGAGCCACAAATTTCCTTCCACCCAATGTTCCCCCAAGTCTGCCGATAGAAATGATACCTCACTTGTGTGGGTAGGCCTAGCGCGCGACAGGAAATGCCCCAAAACGCAACGTGCACACATCCCATTTTTTGAAAGAAAACAGAGGTGTTTTTTGCAAAGTGCCTACCTGTAGATTTTGGCCTCTAGCTCAGCTAGGGAAACCTACCAAACCTGTGCATTTTTGAAAACTAGAGACCTAGGGGAATCCAAGATGGGGTGACTTGTGGGGTTCTGACCAGGTTCTGTTACCCAGAATACTTTGCAAACCTCAAAATTTGGCTAAAAAAACACATGTTCCTCACATTTCTGTGGCAGGAAGTTCTGGAATCTGAGAGGAGGCACAAATTTCCTTCCACCCAGCGTTCCCCCAAGTCTCCCGATAAAAATGATACCTCACTTGTGTGGGTAAGCCTAGCACCCGCGACAGGAAATGCCCCAAAAAGCAACGTGGACACATCCCATTTTTTGAAAGAAAACAGAGGTGTTTTTTGCAAAGTGCCTACCTGTAGATTTTGGCCTCTAGCTCAGCCGGCACCTAGGGAAACCTACCAAACCTGTGCATTTCTGAAAACTAGAGACCTAGGGGAATCCAAGATGGGGTGACTTGTGGGGCTCTGACCAGGTTCTGTTACCCAGAATACTTTGCAAACCTCAAAATCTGGCTAAAAAAACACATGTTCCTCACATTTCTGTGGCAGAAAGTTCTGGAATCTGAGAGGAGGCACACATTTCCTTCCACCTAGCATTCCCCCAAGTCTCCCGATAAAAATTATACCTCACTTGTGTGGGGAGGCCTAGCGCCCGCGACAGGAAATGCCCCAAAGCACAACGTGGACACATCCCATTTTTTGACAGAAAACAGAGCTGTTTTTTGCAGAGTTCCTACCTGTAGATTTTGGCCTCTAGCTCAGCCGGCACCTAGGGAAACCTACCAAACCTGTGCATTTCTGAAAACTAGAGACCTAGGGGAATCCAAGATGGGGTGACTTGTGGGGCTCTGACCAGGTTTTGTTACCCAGAATCCTTTGCAAACCTCAAAATTTGGCTAAAAAAAACAAATTTTCCTCACATTTTGGTGACAGAAAGTTCTGCGATCAGAGAGGAGCCACAAATTTCCTTCCACACAGCGTTCCCCCCAGTCTCCCGATAAAAATGATACCTCACATGTGTTGGTAGGCCTAGCACCCGCAACAGGAAATGCCCCAAAACGCAACGTGCACACATCTCATTTTTTGAAAGAAAACAGAGGTGTTTTTTGCCAAGTGCCTACCTGTGGATTTTGGCCTCAGCCGGCACCTGGGGAAACCTAGCAAACCAGCGCATGTTTGAAAACTAGAGACCTAGGGGAATCCAAGATGGGGTGACTTGTGGGGCTCTGACCAGGTTTTGTAACCCAGAATCCTTTGCAAACCTCAAAATCTGGCTAAAAAACACATTTTCCTCACATTTTGGTGACAGAAAGTTCTGGAATCAGAGAGGAGCCACAAATGTCCTTCCACCAGCGTTCCCCCAAGTCTCCCGATAAAAATGATACCTCACTTGTGTGGGTAGGATTAGCGCCCACGAAAGGAAATGGCCCAAAACACAACGTGACACATCACATTTTTTCATAGAAAACAGTGCCTACCTGTGGATTTTGGCCTGTAGCTCAGCCGGCACCTGGGGAAACCTAGCAAACCAGTGCATTTCTGAAAACTAGAAACCCAGGGGAATCCAAGATAGGGTGACTTGCGGGGCTCCGACCAGGTTATTTTACCCAGAATCCTTTGCAAACATCAAAATGTGGCCAAAAAAACACTTTTTCCTCTCATTTCGGTGACAGAAAGTTCTGGAATCTGAGAGGAGCCACAAATTTCCTTCCACCCAGCGTTACCCTAAGTCTCTCGATAAAAATGGTACCTCACTTCTGTGGGTAGGCCTTCCGCCTACGAAAGGAAATGGCCCAAAACACAACGTGGACACAACATATTTTTTCACAGAAAACAGAGGTGTTTTTTGCAAAGTGCCTACCTGTGGATTTTGGCCTCTAGCTCAGCCGACACCAGGGGTGGGGCAGAAATGCCCTAAAATAAATTTGACCCCCCACCCCCCCAAACCCCCCTTGCCCGGGAGCGACCCTTGCCTACGAGGTCGCTCCCCCTGGGTGATATTGGCGCCAAAAAAACAAATCCCCGGTGCCCAGTGGTTTCTGCCCCCTTGGGGGCAGATTGACCTAAAATCGGCCAATCTGCCCCCAAGGGGGGCAGAAATGGTCTAAATACAATTTGCCCCCTAGGGGAGCGACCCTTGCCTGATGGGTCGCTCCCCATCTCTAAAAAAACAAACAATCAAAAAAAAAACACACAAAAAAAAAAAATTGCCCTGGCGCCTAGAGGTTTCTGCCCCCCCTGGAGGAAGATCGGCCTAATAATAGGCCGATCTGCCCCCGGGGGGGGCAGAAATGTCCTAAAATAAATTTGCCCCCCGGGAGCGACCCTTGCCTACAGGGTTGCTCCCCCTGCGTGACATTTGCGCCAAAAAACAAATCCCCGGTGCCTAGAGGTTTCTGCCCCCCCCTGGAGGAAGATTGTCCTAAAATCGGCCAATCTGCCCCCAAGGGGGGCAGAAATGGTCTAAATACAATTTGCCCCCCAGGGAAGCGACCCTTGCCTGATGGGTCGCTCCCCATCTCTAAAAAAACAAACAAACAAAAAAAAAAAAACATCCCAAAAAATTTGCCCTGGCGTCTAGAGGTTTCTGACCCCCCTGGGGGCAGAAATGGCCTGAAATAAATTTGCCCCTCCAACAAACACACACCTCCCACCCCGGGAGCGACCCTTGCCTACGGGGTCGCTCCCCCTGCGTGACATTGGCGCCAAAAAACAAATCCCCGGTGCCGAGTGGTTTCTGCCCCCTTGGGGGCAGATTGACCTAAAATCGGCCAATATGCCCCCAAGGGGGGCAGAAATGGTCTAAATACAATTTGCTCCCCAGGGCAGTGACCCTTGCCTGATGGGTCGCTCCCCATCTCTAAAAAAACAAACAAACAAAAAAAAAACACCAAAAAAATGTTGCCCTGGCGCCTAGAGGTTTCTGACCCCCCTGGGGGCAGAAATGGCCTAAAATAAATTTGCCCCCCCAACCCCTCCCCCCCGGGAGCGACCCTTGCCTATGGGGTCGCTCCCCCTGCGTGACATTGGCGCAAAAAAAAAAATCCCCGGTGCCTAATGGTTTCTGCCCCTTGGGGGCAGATTGTCCTAAAATCGGCCAATATGCCCCCAAGGGGGGCAGAAATGGTCTAAATACAATTTGCCCCCCAGGGGAGCAACCGTTGCCTGATGGGTCGCTCCCCACTGCTAAAAAAACAAACAAACAAAAAAAAAAACCACAAAAAAAAATTGCCCTGCCGCCTAAAGGTTTCTGCCCCCCCTGGGGGCAGAAATGGCCTAAAATAATCCCCCCCCCCCAGGGAGCGACCCTTGCCTAAGTGGTCACTCCCCTTGCGTGAAATTCACGTAAAGAAAAAAAACTCCCTGGTGTCTAGTGGTTTCTTGGCCTCATTAAAATAGGCCAATCTGCCCCCAAGGTGGGCAGAAATGGCCTAAATATAATTTGCCCCCTAGGGGAGCGACCCTTGCATAAGGGGTCGCTCCCCACCTAAAAAAAAAAAACAAAAAAAAATGATCCCTGGTGCCCGGGGGGTGGGGGCAGAAAAGGCCTTCCCCAAAAAATGCCCCCCCTGGGAGCGACCCTTGCCCAAGGGGTCGCTCCCTTTTGTCACTTTCTGGAGAAAAAAAAATCACTGGTGTCTAGTGGGGTTTCAAAAGCCGGATTGCAAGCAATACATTTCCTTCCCATTGAAGCCCCTCCGGGCTTCCCCCAGTGATTGAAAAATGCTGAGCATTTCTCTTTCAATGGCGGGGAGGCCCCTGTGACAAATCAGCGCGCGCTCGCGTGCTGACGTCACCGGGGGGGGGTCGAGGATGGAAAGGGAAGGTCTTCCCCTTCCATCCCCGCCTTGGGGGGGGGGGGGGGGGGGGGGGGGGGTGCACAGGGGGGGCTCGCTAGCGCTCCCCCAAGTTCCCGTGCTTTGGACGAGGTGACCTTGTCCAAGGCACACGGGAACTGTAGCCTTGGAGGAGGTCACCTCGTCCAAGGCACAGAAACGGTTAAATCTTGTTTGCTTCTTATTCAACTGTTTTGGTACTTATTAATGCATTACACTTGTTCCTTTGATGACACCTGACTGCTCAGAGCCACAGCTACTCAGGGATGAGTTAATCTAACTGTACCCAGCACAACTAGAGACTTCATTACACAGTGATGTATCACAGTCACACCGTATAGTAAACCGTTTTCCTCAAATATGTGAAAGATGCTTGAAACTGGGCTTTTAAGGTCTTGATAGAGGTGAAGGAGTGATTGCTTATCCTTAGCAGAAAACCTATATTTCAGATGTAAATATATTATTTTACATCTTACAAACATGTTACATTAAGAATCATTCATATCACAGACTACATTTACAAATACTGAGGATAGTTAACTATAGTGAAATATATTAGAAATCAAGTTATTTCTAGTACATATTTCATAGGTTCTATTTATATTTCAGCTATAGGAAGTCAGTTTCAGCTAAACACAGGGATGTGGAAATAAAGAGATTGTCACAAGGTATATCATATGTCTAATTAGGAATAAGGAACTGGAATCAGGATAATTCAATTCTTAATAAATATTTCTTATCTTTAAAAATAACTTCTGCAGAGCAGATTGAGCTCAATTGTAAGAACAGTGGGGATGTTCAGCGTCACTGATTTTCTCTCCTATCCAATTCCACTTTCCTTGGGTCTTGTGATAACCAACGTATACTCTTTTATGTTTGGCAGTCAGTAGAGGAAAATGTGTAGGTTTATATCCCTCCTGTTGGATATGGATTAGCAAGTTAGTGCAAACTTGACACCATTCAAACATCAAAAACATGATTGTGCTATAGACGCCTTGACTCTAGTACGGGGAGATCACTTTTAGTTTTCCAATGCACACATGGAAGGCTGGGATCACAAGTCAGCGGGTTCTTCATATAGTTTCAGTGAGATACCAGCTAGAATTTCACACTCCTCATCTGGATCCTTGGTTTTGCAGAACCCCCTTCCAGCTCAAGGACTGAAACGTGAGGCTCTTCTGACAGGTGTAGCAACTCTGCTAAGAATGGAGCTCTCCAGGTTCCACCTCAAGAAAGAGCTAGTTTGCGCCATTGTGTTTTTGATCTGCAAACACTCTATTCACTCTATTCTAGATTTTAAAAGCAGTCAATGTCTATCTAACATACAAAACATTCAGGACAGTCCTTCACCAGAAGTGGATAACTTTGGTGAATTCACAAGACGCCCTATATACACTTCCAGGGCCCCTGCTTTCATATTCCTGTGTACATTTTGTTCTAACAATATCTTTAATTTGCACTAGGAGAAAACTCTTATGGGCACACTGTCCTGTCTTGTACAAGGTACTGGCGCATCTGATGGTCTTCATTCAGTTTCAAGAAACGCAAATATTTCCTTACCTATATGATTGGTTAATTTCTGCTCGTTTTTTTAAGGGGCCCAGGAAGATGTCTCAAGGGGGTGGCAGACACCAGAAAAGTAAGAACAACTAATAAATCAGTAAACATCTCGTATGCACACGGTACAGGATGTTACCACGTTTAAAGGAGAGAGTGCATGCCCTTTAGCACTGGTTAACAGTGGTAAAGTGTGCAGAGTCATAAAGTCAGCAAAAATGAAGTCAGAAAAATATAAGGTTGGAAGGCAAAAAGCTGGGGGAAAGCCACGCCAAGGATGGCCGGTCCAACAGTACGTTTGTTAGTTAATGTAGCGCTGGGCAACAGTCACATAAGCTACAACCAAGACACCTTAGGGACAGATTATTCTCTTTAAACACTTTTTATTCCTGCCTAAGGATCACGTCAGCGACGGATAAGGTAGATGTTTGCTGTTGTTGATTTGCCTACACTCACCAGTTGAGTGGAGCATTTTTGGGCTTCAACACCCATTCATTGCCTGTCTTTTCCAATACTTGTAAAGTGTGAACATGCTTGGGGCCATATGTACGAACACTTTTTCCCATAGACAGAGAATGGGTAAAAAACCTTTGCTACATCTGGCCCTTAGTATCAGGTACTGTTATGAAAAACAAAGACAGCGTCTCAGAAATGCAAATAGTGTCATTAAAGCACAAGTAAAAGACAGATGAGGCGTGACACGTTTGCCATTTATGCACAACAATCCCAAGTTTGACCTGTCACGGATTCATAGTACCTTGACGCCAACATTGTGGCATGTGCCCTCCAAATGTTGTAAATCAGAGTATCTTATGTAGGAATATAGTTAAATGTTGGGTTCTAAATATAATTTACACAGACATCACCCGAATATGAGCCAATGCTTTTTGCTTAACTATTTACATTAAAGATGCTTCAAAAACACAACCATTAACTGCATCTCGGTGTGAATCCTTTTCCAAACACCAACAGTAAACATATGCAAGACCATTAGGAAATTTTAATACAAATAATGAAATTACCATGATTAACTAAATTTGTAACCCTAACCTATTCCAAATGCTAATCCTAGCCTTAGGTGTAACCCCTCCCAATGGTTCATAACATATTTTGTGAATTATAATTATATTTAAATCCATTGTATTCAATTAAAGTACAATAAAATAACATTTCAAGTCAAATAATTAAGTCAGTTTATAAGGCACCTAAACAGCACCTAAGCTCAAAGTCATCACATGCCAATTCAAATACTAGGCTCAAACATGATCAGACCTGTCATTCTAATGTGTAATTATTTTAAACATTTAAACATTAAGGGTCAGATTTAGAGTTAGGCGGATAGATAGGTTTGTCACAAATGTCCTGGATATACCATCTGCCTAATTACAAGTGTGTTACAACCTATGGCACTTATAATAAGGCAGAAGGACTACCCATCACGTTTGTGCCAAATTCTAAATCAGGCTATAAGTAATAGATGCGGAATGGAGCACGATGTAATGGAAAAAATGGCATGTTTGATAAACTAATAGTCAGAAAGAAGAGGTAATATAAGGACGGTACTGACATGTCTCACATAAAGGTTAGCAGGAGGCATCTAACAAGAGTGCAGCCTATAAAAGCCAATGCCACTCTTGGGATTTTTCATATTGCATAACTAATGAATTTGTCCATTATGGCATTAGGGATTTTGATGATAAAGTCTTCAGATAATGCTTCGTTAATGACTTGCAGAGTGTAATGATTTTTATAATTATATTAGTGTCAGGCTTTTCATTTGCTCTGTCCATTGGCATGCTGAATGTAGCATGAAGGCCTTCTATGCCATCTAGACCATGACAAAGAGTCATTGGTTAGTTTTGCCCTGTAGATTACTCGTAGAGAACGGTAAAGCTAATGTGCTGTTTATATGCTTGCTTTGTAAAAGGAGTAAAGTATTTTGTAGGCCCAGGTGGAGTACGCGGAGTTCTACTCTGCGGAATTCTGCAGAGTTGCTTAGAAATTCTGTGGAATTCTGCAGAGTTCCATGTGCGACATTGTGTGTAGTGACTAGCTACACCTGGCTTATGCGCCCAATCTCGGAAGTGCTAAGCAGGGTCGGACGGCCCAACACTGCCTAGCACGTCCGAGATCGGGCACACTCTAAATCAAGCTCTTGGAGATTTCTTTTCAAGATGGAAGGCACACAAAGTCCAGTCTTTGCCCTCCTACTCTGGCAGAAGCAGCAACTGCAGGATAGCTCCACAAAGCACAGTCACAGGTAGGGCAGCTCTTCTTCCTCAGCTCTTCTCCAGGCAGAGGTTCCTCTTGTTTCCAGAAGTGTTCTAAAGTCTGTGGTTTAGGGTTGTCCTTCTTATACCCAATTTCTCCTTTGAAGTAGGCCTACTTCAAAGTAAAGTCTCTTTTGAATGTGAAATCCTGCCATGTCCAGGCCAGGCCCCATACACTCATCAGGGGGCTGGAGACTGCATTGTGTGAGGGCAGGCACAGCCCTTTCAGGTGTGAGTGACCACTCCTCCCCTCCCTCCTAGCACAGATGGCTCATCAGGATATGCAGGCTACACCCCAGCTCCCTTTGTGCCACTGTCTAGTGTAGTGTGAGGTGCAACCAGCCCAACTGTCAAACTGATCCAGACAGGGAACCCACAAACAGGCAGAGCCACAGAAATGGTAATAGCAAGAAAATGCCCACTTTCTAAATGTGGCATTTTCAAACACACAATCTTAAAATCAACTTTACTAAAGATGTATTTTTAAATTGTGAGCTCAGAGACCCCATACTCCACATGTCCATCCGCTCCCAAAGGGAATCTACACTTTAATCAGATTGAAAGGTAGCCCGCATGTTAACCTGTGAGAGGGACAGCCCTTGCAACAGTGAGAAACAAATGTAGCAATATTTCACTGTCAGGACATATAAAAGACATTACTATATGTCTACCTTAACAATAAACTGCACCCTGCCCTTGGGGCTACCTAGTGCCTACCTTAGGGGTGTCTGACATGTAAGAAAAGGGAAGGTTTAGGCCTGACAAGTGGGTACACTTGTCAAGTCGAATTTACAGTTAAAACTGCACATACAGACACTGCAGTGGCAGGTCTGAGACATGATTACAGAGCTACTTATGCGGGTGGCACAACCAATGCTGCAGGCCCACTAGTAGCATTTGATTTACAGGCCCTGGCACCTTCAGTGCACTTTACTAGGGTCTTACTAGTAAATAAAATGTGCCAATCATGGATAAACCAATTACATACACATTTTATAAAGGATCACTTACACTTTAGCACTGGTTAGCAGTGATAAAGTGCCCAGAGTAACAAAAACAGTAAAATCAGAAGTCCAGCACAAATCAACAACCTGGGGAACAGAGGCAAAAAGTTAAGGAAGACCACACCAAGGATGAAAAGTCTAACAGCTTATATTTCACTACTTGTTCATCAAATAAAATGCAGGAGGGCGTGCAGCCACACTGTGTAGTAACAGACCGCCTGGCTTATCAGCAAGGAACTACCACTGTGATTGTCAGGGACATTGCTGCCATCCAAATCAACACGAGTTATGAGTGTTTTAGTCTGTTCTGCTGAAGTTTTCTCATCGAAGTAAAGGAACCAATGAGTTTGATAACTATTTGGAAATGTGGCTGGCAATATTTCTGGGCACTTTCTTAATGTGAAAAGGACATCTGTAGCAACATTCTTTTAACTGCTTCTGCCTGCCTACCGTTACACTCGATGTTTCAGAATTATCCCTTTTACTTAGGATAGATCCATGCCTACGCTTCTAAAGTAGTTAAATATATATATTGCTATTGTATGTGACATTCCTCATTTTTAGACTACTATTTATTTTTCCATTGTCTTAACATTGCCTTTTAAACGCAAACTCCTTATGCAAACTCTGAATGAGTCTCAATCAGAATGGTATCTTCTGCTCTGTAATGAGTGAAATAGTGTTTGGTAGCATTAACGGTGGGGATGGAAAAAGAATGCTGGCTGGTACAAACTAGATGATGGGCATAAAGTTAATTGAAAAGGGTTACATGAGGTCTGATTGAGTAATATAGAAGTGGTGAGATTGCTGGAAGAAAATAGACATTTGGCAACATCATGCGATATGTGGTCACCTATCCTTAGAACAATAAGGTGTTAGCATTATTGCTCTCGAAAATGGTCCAAATGTGCTCCTCAGTGAGAGCCACTGTGGACATCCACCTCCAGCACACATACCTGTATGGATAGTGATGCCCACTCGTGCTACCAGTAAGCATACAATGTCCTAACACTAGCATTACTCAGCTCAGTTTGCAAACACTTTTATATTCAATGAGTCTTTAAAATGCAGAGTTAGGCAGGAGCAAATATGTTTATTGGACGATAGTCTTAAAAGCATCACCCTCAAGTGCTATCTTTTCTTTCTAACAGAGAACTCTCCAGAGCTGGCAAAGATTTTTGGACAAGGAACTGGACGAACTCAAAGTGTTTACATCAAATCAGCGAAAGAAAGCAGCTAGGATGGAGGCAAGTGGCTGCTGTTTTAGCAAGAGTGGTTGTCAATAATTTTGTTACATATATATGGTTTTTTTAAAAGCACGGGACAAAACAGTAATAACATTGGTTAGGTTCATCAAAATTGACTAGCTGATTCAAAAGGGTAGACAAAAAAAAGGAAGTAAAGTTTTGCATAACTATTTTACTATGACAGCAGTATGAATGTTGTTAAACTTTATGTGTGCTTCACACCCTCCACTTTCATCCTCCTATTTTTTTCAAGTTTTACATCCTAATGCTTGTGGGAACTCGTCATTTGCATGCTTGCAACTCGCTCATTTAGATTCAGATCCACAAACACACATATAAACTTGCTAACAAGATTAGTCAACTGGTTTTCTCAGATTGGACAGGTTTAGAAAGGTCCTGCTAGATATGGGTATTTTGTCCAGATCTTGGGTACATGGATAGAAATGGCCTGCTGCCTTTATCTTTTTCTTAATCTCATGTCTGATGGTATCCTGACTGTGAGAGTGCTGAGAGCATGTACAGATGATGAGCTTGCCATGTAGACTGGAGGGGATTGAACTTGTGATGGCTGTAAATTACACCGCTATTTTGAAGAGGGTGCAGACTGGCAAGAGGAACTACCGGATTAGAATCAGAATGGCGGTTGATGGATTATCTTTCTGCAGGCACTGTGATGGGGCATGCTGCAGCATGATGGAATCCCCCACGGCAGACCACAGAACCATTTGGAAGCCCGTGCAACAGGGTGTTTCCGCCATCTGGATGGGAAAGTACGAGGGCTTAGATGCAGTTTAGAGCTTACTTCCTGGTAGAAACATTTTAACTTTGTTTTCAGTGGTGAGAGCGGGTACCAGGCCATCTTTGTTGTCTTGATGATTTGTTCCTTGAGTGTGAGATTGCTGTTCAGGATGAATTCAAGTGACTAGGCGATGCTGAAATGTAGAACGTTATAGCTTCTAAGATGAGATGCGGCATCATAGGGTTCCACTGTCTGCTGAAGTTCCACTGTTCAACTGAAGGTCGCGGGAGATAGGAGAGTCTATGCATCTTGTCCCGTCACACAAAAAAACAACAGAGGCTTTGTTTCAGAGGCTTAGATTATTGGGACGAGGCATGACCAACAGCGAGTAAGTTCTATCACAGAACTGAGTCCCTGTTTATTCTGGCAACGATCACCAGCAACCCCACTTCACTCAACTGACGTAATTAGGTAACAGCTATGAGAAAAGCAATCTTTGTCATGTGGCAGGGAAGAGGGGGGGCAAAACTAAAGGCTTTAAAGAAGGACCATGAAGACCTAGACATACAATGTGATGATTCCATGAAGGAAAAAGTGAAGGAACAACCACTTACACTGTCTTTGTCATAGCAGATGATCATGGAGACATACAGATAACTCTTAATGGACAACAGTATCAGTGGAACATCACCACCTATATTACCCAGCCGCAAGTTGGAAGGAGAAATGGCACATCAAAAATGGCACATGGCACAATAAACAACCATTATAGAATCAAAAAGGACCAGCAACGATGAAGGCATGACAATCAATATCACCGCCTGTGCCTAAATATTCTCCAGTAGCATCGAGAAGAGGACAGTGTAAGGGGCGATATAGAGCAGAGCTGGAAGCAAAGGAAAAGACAGGGCATCAACCCTCAAGTTTTCCAATACTACCTCTCTTTCCGCTCTATCAAATCTGAGAAAGGAGACGCTTTTTCTAGATGGCAAAAGATACAGCTATAGAAGGTCAAAGCAGGCTGAATGCTCTCGATGCACCACTAGGGAGTTGGTGTATGAGTGTGAACTGAAAACTCTCCTGAGACAGCACGTGCAGGAGTTGACACGCCCCAGGACATATGAGGTCCATAAGGAAAACAGACTTTCACACAAAAGAAAACAGCAGATGCTGCCCAAGGGTCCTAGAGAATGACTGAAAGATCCCTCAGGTATATGAATGTAATAGCTGCTACATTTGACCACTGGCCCTGCAAATGACCATCAAAGAGATGTCACCACGTTGGGTGTTGATGTCCATAGTCAACCCGTAGATGAGGCAACAGAAGAACTTCCACTGTATTCAAGATGATCGGAGAAGAACCTTGAAGTGGGAGCACATGGACAGCAGGATCTTTTAATCCTGGCTCTTTGGATTCCAGCAATGAGATGCATAGCACACACAGGTGAGGTGAAACCAAGCCCAAGTCCCCACTGCAATGGTAAGTATTACGAAGACCCGAATCCTAAGCCACTCCCAGGCCAAGGCAGAAGAAGCGATAAACATAAAAATCAACATCAGACTCTCCTACAGACAGCATCTCCACGCTTCTGGTAGGAAGGCAATCCAAAGTCTGTCTGGATCAAGGCTTCTCTTGAGCAAGGATTATATGGGACTTCTACAGACACAGCAAGAACATTGCCTTTCCAAGAGAGTGCAGACTTCTTGATTTCAGTCTCTGGGCCTGATTACGAGTCTGGTGGCCAACAGACCACCAGACTTACAGTGGTGGTCCTGACAGCCGCCAGTTTGCCGGTAGGACTGCCAAACCACTATCGTCTCTACCTGGAACAATGTTACTGATGGTCTGACGGTGGTCTAGGGTGGAATCACTCAGCGCCACCCTGCTGATTACAACCTGGTTTTCTGCCAGCCTTTTCATGGTGGTTTCACCACCATGAAAAGGCTGGAGGAGAACAGGTTCAGGGCCACAGGGTGGCCCCTGCACAGCCCATGCACTTGTCCCCCTGCCCAGCACCCTGTGCAGACAGTGAGCATTGCGAGGGTGCTGGGGCACCCTGCGGGTGGCAGCATTGCCGCCAGCTCAATTACGAGCCGGCGACAATGCTGCTGCCACTTTCCCACTGAGCTGATGGGCGGAAATCTTGGTTTCCATCCATCAGCCCATCGGGAAAGTTGTAATGGGCCCAGCAGGGAGGTAGCCAATAAGGCAGCAACCTCCCTGTCGTAAGTTTGGCGGACGGGTCATCCCATCTGCCAAACTAGTAATCAGGCCCTCTGGTTTTTTGTAAACAAAAAGACGGAGAAAAAACTAGTCTACTTGAGTTGGAAAAGAAGTCAGGATACAGAACTGACATTGGCAGAACCCCACACAAACCGACTGTTAAAGTGGATTGGGACATGAATATAAGCATCTTACGAATGCATCAGATGCTCTTTGGTGCAGTTTTCTTATGGAGTAGTGACAGCATCAGCCCACAACATTGCAAACTATGGTATGTGGGATCCCATGAATGTGGCGTAGATATATAGTAGGTATATGAAGTGTGCTCATGCTGTGTGATACATGGAGAGAAGCAGAGATGTTAAGATGGCTCAGCGAGTTGAACAGTCACTGCTGAAAGATGTAGGAATCAAAGTGTCAAGAGGTCAAATATGAGCAAGATCATCTTTGCATTTCCTGCTTCTCAGGTAGGCAAATTTAGTATCCTTAACATGGATAATAGTAATACATGTTATTTAAAGTACCTTGTAATGGTAGATGTTTGCCACAGAAAGGCAGTATATTATTATGGCAAATAGGATTTCAAACAAAGGAATACAGGACCTCAAGGGGAAGCAAGAGAGTAATGATTAAGAGCAGATAAAAATGACATTTTGCTATTAACAACATGGTTGCATCCAGGAAGGAAATGTTGAATGAATAACTCTTGATTAAGTACCCTTGTACTTGAAGTGTGGACTGTTCAAAACATAATTTAGTAAATGTCACATTATTGTTATTTGAGGTTAGATTGCAGTGAGCTGAGCTCAGCCAAACTTTACAGTCAGCTTCTCAATGAAACGCAATGACACTGTTTGTACATAATCTGCCAGCATCCAATCGCGCCCGACCCCAGCCCCTCCAAAAAAAAACAACAACATCCAGTTGACAAAGAGGTTCAGGGACATGACCGCTCAATGTAAACGCTTTGTGGCATCTGCAGGTCGCAAATTAGAATATCAAAGATGTGAAGTTAGCTTTTCTTTTTTTCCTGTGGTCGGCAAATTGAGCACCATTAAATTGTTTAAATGAAATATGTGTACCACCACTACCACCATTCCCATCAGAGGAATAATCAGTACTGTTGCTACCACTCAGAGCACCATCATCACAGTCATCATCAGCACACACCTATTTGAGGGTAAGTGTACTGTTTATTTGGAAGAGCTGTGCGTGTGTGTATCAGAAAGTGTTCATACTTTCCTGTGATGTACATCAGACCAAAAACATTTTCTACGGGTGTGCTAAGTATACCTGCCTGAGAGGAAGCATCTATGCTGTTCTGTTAAAATGATGTGCAATGGTTATGTCTTTTAAGTTAACATTTTATTGCAAGCATACGGACCTCACTTTTAGGCATCAACATATTTTCTTTACTTTTTGTGCCATATTCTTACCATAAAAAATGAAAAAATAACCAATGCACCAGATCCATTGGCTTTGTCAATGCTTGTTTTTTTTGGTTTTGACTACTTTGTTCATTGCATAGTTTAAGTGATGAGTTCATAGCTTCAGCTTTGAGTGTTTGCTGTCAGTGGTGAGTATGTGGTTGCAGTGCTGAGTGTATGTTACAGTTCTTAGTGAACGGTTTGAGTGTTTATATAATTTTGCTCCTAGTATACAGTTGTAGTGTTAAGTCCAAGTCTTTGGTGCATCCTCTCTGCAACCTCTTCTGTTACGCAGATCAGCCCTACCCAACATAGAGTCATCCCTCTCAGAGGTCTCTTCACCTCTTTGGGTAAACTAACAGCGAAGAGATTACTAACCCGGGAGCAGGAGGGAGTCACAACAGTTGGAACACTCTTTGAGGACCAAACCCTCATGAACCACCAGGAATGTACCCAGACTCATGGTCTACTGGAGACGCTCTTTTTGACACATGCTAGTATTACTCACTGTGTCCACAAACACTGGGCACAGCATGGCCTTGGTGCCAGCTACCCACAAATGTATTCAAGCGATTCATGTTATGAATCATGGTTGACGCCTGCTTAAATGTTATACTGTGGTCTGCACTTGCACCGATCAGTCCCCCTGAACATCCTACAGGCCAAGTGGGAAGAGGACTTTTGACGTAGTCTCCATGATAAAGAGTGGGTCTTTCTTATTTAATACTCCAGCAGAATTTCCTGCAACTCCTGATTCAAATTTATACCATGCTCAATATTACACAGAGCTTTCCTCAAGCCACAAAAACGTCAATTTATGTTCCCTACTGCCTCTCTAAATGCCCCTGTTGCCACACACAAGACGTGGACCTATTACACATGCTATGGGCCTGTCCCTCACTGTCTTCTTAAAGGGTATCCATCGGGACTGCCTTGTCGGATCTAGCCAGGTCTGACCACTGGAATACTGCCGAACAATGCATTATGGGACTATACCCTAGGCCTAAAGGCTCCAGAGTCATGGCACAATTTATTGATTTAGCACTATTATTGGCAAAACGTGTTGGGTTGGAGCATACCCAAAGTTTGCAACTTGCAGAGGGACACATACCGTGGGTTACGTAAGTGCGCCTTCGCTATGGAATGGGAAGTAACACTTGAATCCTTCAAGTCTCAGGAGGTAGTCGACTCATAACTTTTTCCACATTCCCCATGGGGGTCACTCGTTCTGCCCCACATCCTTAATGCCCCTGACTGCCCCTGACTGCGTAGTAGTGTACCGCTAGTCACTTAAGAGACACAGGTTCAAATACATTTTTCACAACACTTCATGACACACATACCAAGCCCCTTTGAGATATCCAAAAACATAAATCCCACCCCTGCACATATGCCTTCACTCAGTTGCACAGCACCCCCTAGACACAGTATGATGACAAGTTTGGGGAAAGAGAGGGTGGGATTTTTACAGCGATATGATATTTGTTGTGTTTGCATTATTTTGGATCATATATGTGGCGAAATTTCCTTTTTCAATGCCATTGATGGTTGCTTTGTTGTTAACACACCAGTAATCCAGCTATACTGTCTAGCAAATTTTCACTTTTCTCTTTGTGCTATATATACCATAATAGCAGATGTAAGATTACTTCCAGCTGTATGCCATATTGCCCATCGGATGTACGTCCCACCATGACGAGTTTGTTATACTTATGAATCACTAAAATGCAATAAAATTGCATGTCTTCAGTGTTAAACACATTCTTTTAGATAAGAATTTATGGTTTCAGATTTGGTTAGCAGGTATTTTATGCTTTGGGTACACAGTTGAATTTGAAAGTGTATGGTTTCCTCTTATAAGATGTGGTTTCAGTTATAAATACATGTTTCAGCAATTAATACATAGTGTCATTGTCAAGTTTGTGTTGATTATGTGCTTTCAGGATTCAGTGTACTCTTTTAGTGTTGTGTTTGAATATTCCGGGCCATATTTATGGCCAAGTGGTGCAGCTACATGATAGACAAAGGACAAGAAGGCGCTATATTTGTCCCAATATGGCACATTTCTGACCTTTCTCCAGTGCTGGCCACAGTAGGCTGCCTAGCACCAACACAGGCACCGTTGCATCAAGGTGCAAGGCTGCCTCCTTTGCATGGAGGTTTGTTTTTGTGCAGGAAGGGGCACCTACATGCACACAAATCATCCCTTGAGGCTTTTTTATCTTTCTATGTTTGCTCCAGATTGCAGCACACATAGAAAGAGGAAAATATGAGGAGAAATAAAAATATTTCTCCTTATTATGCCTCACCTGGGAGGCTTAGATTTTTCGTGCATTCCCTAGCCTACCACATCTGGTAAATCTGGTAAATCTGGAAATGTGTCACAATCCATGAATTTTGCATGGGAACACACATGCAACATCCATGGAATGCCTCACTGGTGCACAGTAAGGCAACACAGCGATCTGTGATGCATTGCTTTCCTCGAGATTTATGAAGACACTCAAGGTCATGCAAGGAGGCTTTGCTTGGCTTTATAAATCTCATTTTTGAGTTGTGTTGCGTATCCACCACATTGCATGGTGCAAGTGTGACGTGACTTGAGTTGTAAATATGGCCCTCAGTACATGGGTTAAGTGTTGAGTGTGTAATTTCAAGCTGAGTAAATAGCTTTAGTTTTGAGCACCTGGCTTCTAAGTTGTGAATACATTTCAGTGTTTAGTGCACATGTTCAATACTGAGTAGATGGGTTCAGTGTTTCTAGTGCTTAATTTGAACCAGCGGTTGCACTTTGATTTCCTCGGCTCTCATTTTTGGGGACCAGCACTTCCTCAATATACCTTGACTCAGAGCAAGAGAGGAAAACACAGAATCTAGCAGAATGATTGGTTTCAATGACTATTCCAAGTTTGGTTTCAGTGTTCAGATTTTTCCAGATTTTGCAAAACCTTTAGCTGTACTGTGGCCCCCTCTTGTTGCGGCATTCCAGAACCCAAAATGGTTCAACAAAGAATGCAGAGTCCAGAAATTGACTAGATCACAAAGACTAACATACAAATGTTCAAATGGATGGAATATTGTTACTAAATTAAAGAAAGCATATCAAATATTAACTGCCCAAAAGACTAAAGCTTGAGCTGGTGATATGTGATGTCCCTAACATTGTGCAATGCGAAGACACAAGAGGATTTTGGGAAGCTTTGGCATTGATAAGAGAGAGTCATTTCTACTGTCTCAACTAACCTGACTTTTGGTTAGATGGTGTTGGACTTTGCCCTCTCTGCAGTGTCACCCCCAAACTTTTTCCATCACACCTCCTGTTTTCTGTACACATTTTGTTGCTATTTAGGACTCTGTTAACTGTTTCTAAGCAGGGTTTTTCATGTATTTGTCAATCTTATTCTCTTCTCACTCTCTCTTGCACACTTTTTCTACATGTTCACTGCTTCTCACACACTCAGTGCTTTATGCATTTACCATAATAATGGCTCAATTCTTAGTTGCATTTAAATATTATTTCAGCAACATATTGTTTCAGGAACATGGGAAAGCTTTTGGAGAAATACATTCTAACGCATAGGAATAAAAAATAGGAGTAGATGACAGAATGATCCTTGGAAAAAAGGGTTAACATTTACTCATGCAAAAGGTTTGGAACAGATGTGAAACAGGGCCTTTATGAGGAGCAGAAAGTATGGGCCACTCTTATAGTCAGCAGTCAGACAAAGCCTTCAATGGCATAATTTTGTCAAAAAAACAAATTTTAGAACTTAAAAACATTAAAACCATAAACTTGATATGAAAATAGGAAATAAAATTATGAACGGACACATGAATTATAAAACAAAGTCTGTCTGGATCAAGGCCTCTATGGGGGGTCATTACTGGTATAATAGTGGTGGTAATACCGCCAACAGGCTGGCGGTACATACCGCCACTATTATGACATTGGAGGTTTGGCCAAAGCCAAACCGCCAAGATAACACACCGACTGCCACGGTGGTAACGACAGCGGGGCTGGTGACTACAGCCCATGGAATTTTGACCCCGCCAACCACCATGGTTTCCGTGGTTTCTGTACTGCCACGAAAACCATGGCAGTAGGAACTATCAGTGCCAGGGAATTCCTTCAGCAATGCCAGTAGCACCGTCCGCCAGCAAAACCCCGGCAGGCCGTGTCATGGGACATGAAACAGTCAGCGGCATTGTGCTGGTGGGGCGCTGCTGCTGGCAGCAGCGCCACCTTACCGCTGTCCGCCGCCATGACGTAGCTGGAATTCCACCTTCCTTCTGGTGGAATTCCACCTACGGTCATAATTTGGTGGACGCTCGGTAGCCACGGCGACGGTATGTTGGCGGCTGTCGCCATGGTGATAGGCGGCATTTGCCGCCAATCTTATAATCAGGGCCTATATGTTGATATATAAAATAAGCCTATACTATGAAGTGATTACGCTTTAATGAATAATTTGAAACAAAGTTATTGAAAAACACGTGCAATAAAAAAATAAAACTACCTTTTAAAATTAGACTTTAGAGGGGTGAGAGTTACTGTTCCCACTACAACCTGAGCAACATTAGGGAAAATTTTGAGCTTTGGATTGGTTCCCATTGCACCGTAAGCAACAGTAGAGAGAGTGTTGTCGGGAAAGTGTTAAGCTTTGCATGGTCATATTTATTATTCCCACTACTAAATTGATACAAACAAATATAGATCACAAAAAATCCAAAATAAATATTTTTTAAACATCAAATAATTAATGTAAATAATGAAAATTTAGATTATAACATTACAAATGTTAAAATAATATTGAAATGTAATTAAAATCATTAACAATAAAATACATTTAATACACTTTTCACCCTATTACCCTAAAAACCCAACACCCATAAAAAAATAACACTAATACTAGAAAAGTATAATATTATTACAAAAAAATAGAAACTTAATATGTAATGAATATAAAAATATTTAAAACAATTAAAGAAGTTCGATGATTAATTGATTAATACTCTAATTACCTATTTAAAAGTTAAAGCAATTACAACCTTTTAAAATTATGTATTAAATACTTTATAAATAAAATAATTCACATAATTAACAATTTAAAATGTATAAAATAAATATACTATTTATAAACCGTTATAGAATATATCTTTTAAAAACTTGCTTCCCCTACAAAACCAACAATCAGCAGTAAAAATAAAAAATAAAAAATAAACTATAAATAACGTTAAGAATATTACCAAAGCAAAAACAGAATAACCTATACTAAATATAATTGCACATAATTTACGTTGAAATAATAATAACTTATAAAACGTAATAAAACATGACAAAAGAATCAAAAACAATATTATATACTACCATATAAAAAACAACATTGAACAAATTAAAATATGATATTCTCACATGCGATATTCATCCAAAGACTAGATATTTGTGTTCAACGATATAGTACAAGGCTACTACGGTCATGCCCCAGGCAAGGATAATTAAATGGTTAAAATATTTTCTGTTTTGGAGTAACCAACATGGGTGGAGGTTTTCTTTCCGTAGCAGAACGTTGAGGTGCAAGTACAGAAAAACTGAATTACATATATATTTGTCACAAAGGAGTAACTGCCCCCTGCTTCTTAAATCCTAAAGTTTGTAAAATTGCCTCCTTTTTGCCTCCTTCTACAACACACAGGCTTCTTGTTACCCATGCAGTATATTCTCCCTCCCATGTTCCTTTCTGTTGTGTAAGGCAAGAAGGAATTCTGGGGGTAACTTCAGCTGGCTGCCACTTCCTATATCCCCCCAGGATCAAAGATAAGTTTTACTGGCCAGACTAGTGGGTAGATATTGACCCACTAGAAATATCCCAAAACAGGTTAGCATCACTGTTCATTCAAGTCCTTAATAGATATAGGCCCTGATCAAGTTCAGACTACACATCTCATTATGTGTGGAAATTCCTTTGTACACCCAAATTGGGATTGTGCTGTATGCACAAATCATGGATGTTTGCTCCTGCAATCTGCAGCTGGTGAAATCATGCACAAACTGCAGCCACAAGTAGCCAAAATGTGTTGTTTGCTTGTGCTGACATTGAGACTAAACAGCGCTATTAGTGTGACAGATCTTTATGTAATATACCATGGTGTGACGGTCTAGTGTTTGTTGAAATGATTCTGACACCTGAATGGGTCCATGACATCCTCTGGCCAGGCTTGGCCAGAGGCTATAAAGTAAAGGGGACAAGATTGCAGTGAGTCTTTAGTCCCAACTCGACTACAAGAGTGTATGTGCACTTTATTATGTGCCAGCTAGTGCGCAAACCTAGGTATCATTTGGTCCTCTACACTGGTGATGAGGATCTTGTGACCCACGCACCTCGCACTGTCAACATCTACCTACAGGGCAGTGTGCTGACCCCGCCCGTGTGTCAGACTGTGAGGATCGTCTGCATACTGGCCAAGATGGAAAACGCAATGCGTTTGGCATGCCCAGGCTCACCTCCTGCTTCTTGACCACTGAGGTCACACCGGCAACCACACCCAAGGCGATCGCAAGGCCCCCCAACTGCTGCCACCTTGGCTCGGCCTCTCTGACGCTGCATTAACCCGAAACCACACCCCCTGCACCGAAGCCTAGCCTCACGCCCTCCGAGGCCACCATATGGGGCGTGCTCCTAGCCGACCTAGCTCATTTTGCTTGGCCTGAGTGTGCCTGGTGTTCACCACCTCAGGTCAGCAAGAAAATACAGTGAGTTGCAATTGCCTAAACTAACTTACTGCCAGCTACACAGCAATCGCATTCCAGCATATTTAGAAAAAGAAGGGAAAAAACAAACTATGTATAAAAAGGGGTTGGGGTAGAAGAGACAGTAAGATAAAGGGAAGCACAGCCCCAGTACTCTCCAATACATCAGACCCACATGGCAGATGACCACTTAGCGCGTGAAGCACCGGCGCAGTTCCCGCAACAGCACACCATAGTAGGGTTGTTACCACCATTCAGCAAACTTGCTGTCCCAGCAGCAGCCTCCCCACAATGAATAATATGGATTGGTAGATGATGGAGCCGTCAAGGGGTCTCTTCTACTGCACTTCGGAAGTGACAACATCTACAATCCTCCAGCACCTACCCAACACAGGTGCCGCAGATGACTACAACGTGCAGTAAGAGCACTTAATCCTCATTTTGACCCACAATTGAACCCAGATTTCAAGTGATTCAAGCTCCGCCAAGTCTGCCAACGAGAAGGTGAATAAGTAGACCAGTTCTATGCATGGCTAAGAGAGCTAGCTAGCACATGCACAACCGATGACCAACCCAAGGAGATACATGCACAGATAATTCAAGGCTATCACATCAAGAGACTTAGAGGGCTCATCTTAAGGCAACCCAACATCAGCCTAGATGACATCCTCATAATGACCAGGTCACGTGACCTCCCTATGGCTAGAACAACTGAGATGAACGTTGCCATAACACAAACCCAGGAGAGAGGCCCCACCATCAAAACAGAATGAGTCAACCCCGTGCAAGCCCAGCACCGTAAAGCCAATCCTAAAATCACACACCATCAACAAAACTAGGACCACGATGCATGTACTGTGGGTGGGAAGAGCATGCCCCTAATGACTGCCCAGCAGAAGGACGGCAGTGCTCAAACTGCAGTAAAATTAACAGTTTTTTGACTGTCTGCCACGGGAGGACTAAAAGCAGAGGTACCAGAGATAGGCGCTTGACCACCAGAGCAGTGAGTCACCTATTGCTTGAAAACCCTGAACACCCAGACCGGGACCAACGAGAGGGAAGGTGGAGGTACATGCCCGAAGACGCATCACCTGACGAAGAAGAGGTGTTTCTCATCTCATTCATGGGCAACTTGAAGACCGGCCTCAACCGACCTGTGCAGTTGTGTGAAGAAGCTAATTAACAAAGGCGCCTCAGTAAATGTAAAGAGCATCCAGCAATACAATTGCCTCTAACCACACCCTCGTACCATCCGTCGTGGAGATCTTCAAATATGGAAGCCACAAACCACTACCACTAAAGGGCAAGATGACCGCACAGATCAAATTGAATGACAAAGAAGCAGAGGTCATTTTCCCTCATTGTGGAAAAAGAAGCGGACACGCTGCTTGGCAGCCATCTAGGTGAAGATCTTGGGCTGGTGTAATTCACAAAAAGTGTAAAGGCTTTTCAGGTTGACTAACTACTACAACAGTTCCCGGAATTATTCACCGGCCTTGGGTGCTTGAAGGCCCCACCTCTATCTGCCTGCACATCGACAAGTCAATAAAACCTACGACTCTACGACACTGGCACATCCCATTATATCTTCACCCGCTAGTAAAACAAGAGCTAAACAAATTAGAAGAACAAGGCATCAGAGAAAAGGTAGCTGGGCTCACGCCATGGGTGTCTCCTATGGTGATGGCAACAAAGCCAAAACAGCCAGGGAAAATACACCTATGCATTGACATGTGTCTCCCCAATCAAGCACATAACGATGACCATCGACGACATCATAACTCACCTGAATGGCCCTTGATTATTCTCAAAATTAGACCTCAATGGTGGTTACAACCAGCTATGTCTGGCTGAGGAAAGTAAGAACATCACTACCTTCTCCACACAAATAGGACTTCGACGATTCAAGCGGTTGAATTTTGGCATCTCATTCGCTGCTGAGGTTTTCCAGGATGCCATCAGAGAGACCTTGTCCGGACTGACTTGGGTCATGAATGTGAGTGACGACATTCTCATCCACTCCACTTGGCTGCAGAACATCACCAACATCTGAAAACTATGCTACGACGGCTGGCAGACCACAGCTTAACCCTTCACAAAGAGAAGTGCTCATTTCTCAAAACATCCATCGACTTTTTTGACTACATCTTCAATCAGGATGTGATGCATGTTGACCCAAAAAAGTCCCAAGCCATCAAGCAAGCCCCGCACCAAAAACAGTAGGCGAAGTATGCACCTTCCTGGGAATGGCCAGCTACTGTGGCTAGTTTATACCAAACCTAGCCACTACAGAGGAACCCCTTTGGGCCCTCACCAAAACAGAAACTTCATTGTCATGGGGTCACAGAGAAGAATACACATTTCACGCTCTCAAAGAGGCCCTCCTGAGCAAGACCACCATAGTCTACTTCGACATAAAAAACAATAACAGAGTTGGTGGTAGATACCAGTCCAGTAGGCTCGAGGCTGTCTTCACTTAGGAAAATTAACCGGGCAGGTGGACCCCACGTTAACAAGCAAAGCACTAACGCCGACTAGAGGCTCTAGCGATCAAGTGGGCCTGTGGGCACTTCCACCTCTACCTGTGTGGAAGGCCGTATAAAGTGATTACTGATCACCAGTCCCCAGTCCCTCTATTCAAATGCACAGCACCACATCCCCCACCACCCATAGAACACTGGGCCATCCAACTACAACATAATCACATGGACGTCATATACTGCCCAGGTGCTAGGAATCCGGCGGACTTCCTGTCACGTCACCCGCCCAGCCTGGGCAATAAGGATACACCAACTGATGACGCAGCCAACGAATACGTCTGGATGCTGGCACAAGGTGCTTGCCCTAAGGCACTTTTAACCTGGATGAAATTGCTGATTCAATTGCTGACAAAGGTGAAAGCAACCCTGGCCGGAGAGTCTTGGGAAGGATTCCTGAAAGATGCTAACAGTTTGATTGATCTAAAGAGAGCACAGGTGACAAAAGTATGGAGAGTCCTGAATGAACTGAGCACAACACCAAATGGCCTTGTACTGAGGGGGCATCGGCTAGTGCTCCCTGCCGGCCATCAACAGCAGGTGATCACATTGGCACATGGAGGTTACCAAGGCACAGTGAAAATGAAGTTGTGCATGCGGGAAAAAGTATGGTTTTACAACCTGGAAGAAAATGGTGTACGAACACATCAAGCAGTGCCCGCCATGCCAACTGACAAGCACTTTTGAGTCCCCAGCCCCTGACTGAAGGGCCATGTGACACACCCTAGTCCAAGGTGAACCTGCGCTTTGGGAGCTTCCCGGACAGGAGGACCACCCTTGTGGTGGAGGACAGCTACTCAAAATACCCATCATTTAAATCATAGAGTGTATGGCGTTTGCCAACTTCACATCAATTCTACGAAAGACTTTTGCGATGTTCATCCTCCCCAAAGAGATAAAAACCGACAATGGACTGCCATTTCAAGGGGCAGAGTTAAAAACCTTCTTGACCACTTTGAGGTAAGACACCAGCGCACCAGCTTGCAGTAGCTACAAGCAAATGAAGAGGTTGAGCAGTTTATGCGCACCCTGAAAAAGGCCCTCTGGATTGCCACTCTGGAAGATGCCAACACTGAGACAGCTTTGCAACAATTCCTGAGGGAATATCGCCACATCCCACATTGCACCATGCAACAGTCCCCGTGGTCGTTCATCCCAAATGGGGCAAGACGAGATGTAATACTGACATGCCCCAGATGGGCACCTCCTCCTTACAACCTGGATAGGGCCCAATCGAGAAGGCAGGAGACCAACACTCGAGCCAGCAAGAGGTGACATGCGACCATGTGACGGGTGCACCCGGGAGATCTTGTAATCATTCAAGACAGAAGGCCGGGCTGGAAGTTCCGAACACCGTTCGAACCTGGGACAGGGATAGTCATCTCTGTGGTAACTGTCAAGAAGGGAGCAGAACAAGTGACTGGGAACATATCATGGTTCCACAAGATTCCTATCTTGGACGGTATGGAAGGCGATGGAGGGGCAGAAGACAGCACATGGGCCAAGTATCCTGCAGACCAAGGATTGAATCCTAATGACCTGAGGAGCCCAAAACCTGAAGCTGACCACAGAACTCAGATGACCAGTTAGGTCCTAAATGCCCAGAGGCCACCAGCCAACTCCTTCACCGGCATCCAGGACTTTGGCTGAACCCTCAGCCGAGCCAGAGATTTAGAGACTTCATGTGTTTCATGGGCAAAACAAAAGTTTAGAACCAAATTGGGTAGAGATGTAATAGGTCATGGGGTGATGGTTTAATATTTGTTGAAATGTTTTTGACACCGAAAGGGGTCCATGACATCCTCTGGCCAGGTGTGGCCTGAGGCTGTAAAATAAATGGGACGAGATCACACAGGGTCTCTAGTCCCTACCAATTGCAAGAGTGTCTCTGCACTTTATTATGCGTCAGCTAGCGTGCGAACCTCATTCAGGCATCTACACTTTGCTAATCCCTTTCTTCATTACTTGTGCCGATCTAATACATTTGTTACATCACCACCCAACCTGTCCCTGTACCACCCCTTTCTAAAATGTCCTCCTCCGCCCCACACTTCTTGTGCAGGTTCTGATCCAGGAGGTGGTGTCTAGTGTTTTGGCTGTGGACCTCTGAGGACCCTATCCTGCACGGTCCTAGTGTCCTTCAAACATGTCCGTTTTAATTCCCCCGATCAGGTACAAATTACATACCCTTTAATTTGAACCTTCAAATGTGGGGGCACACAGTTTGACCCTGATTTTAGTGGCTCGATCCTGACCGGTACCATGTTTTTTGCTGTCACAGTAGGCAGCCTGACCAGAAACGCAGCACACAATGTGGAGCTTTGCTGCAAGGTAGGCCTGCCTTTGATTGAATGTCAGCCATTGCCATGTGTCTCAGTTCTCCACCATTATACTAGGCTATAGACGTGCTACACAGTCTAATCTGGAATGCTGCACAAGCATAATTGGATCCCGTTCAAAATCAAATCGTTTTGCTAATGAAAAGGAGGAACTCTGTCATTCCAAAAAATGTTTGGCTTCACTTTTTGTTAAAACAGATTACAATTTTACACCATTTGAACAAAATGTGTGGGGGCTTCCTTCCCAAGCAGGTTCATGGAGAGAAATATGAATGCACTTCGTGCCAGGTTCACTACTGGCTACACAGTCCATTTAAATATAATGTAAGCCAGGGGCGGTTCCTCCGTAATGGCGGAGGAGCGTCGCCCCTGCCTGCAGCAGCAGGAGCTGCAACCGTTAGAAACAAATGCTGTTTATTGTCGTTTTGTTTCTAAAGGGGCGGGGCCATGGGGTGACGAGCATGGAGGGGAGTGCACAGAGTACTCCCCTCAGTACGCATGTATGTTTGGCAGGCCGTCTCGGGCCGGCCAAATACACATGCGCACATAGGCTTTCTCCGACCCGGCACTGTGGTGCCGGGTTGGAGAGAGCCTGCACAGGCTCCCGGTCTGCGCTGGAGCGCCCAGCCGGGGCACTCCAGCCAATCATAACGCTGCTCTGAGCAGCGTCATGATTGGTGCAGGGCAGGCTGGGAGCCTGTGCCTGCAGTTCAACAGAGGCGACGCTACTACAAGGTAAGTATATGTTGTTGGACTTTTTTGCTTATGCAGGGTCATCCCCAATCTCTTTGCCTCCTATTTTTTCTGACCTGTTGCTGTTGTTGTTTTTTTTAACTCTGAGCACTTTACCACTGCTAACCAGTACTAAAGTGCACATGCTCTCTGTGTAAATTGTATTGTTGATTGGTTTATCCATGATTGGCATATTTGATTTACTAGTAAGTCCCTAGCAAAGTGCACTGGAGGTGCCAGGCCCTGTAAATCAAATGCTGCTAGTGGGCCTGCAGCACTGGTTCTGCCACCCACATAAGTAGCTCTGTAATCATGTCTCAGACCTGCCACTGCAGTGTCTGTGTGCCGTTTTAACTGTAAATTCGACTTGGCAAGTGTACCCCCTTGCCAGGGATAAACCTTCCCTTTTCTTACATGTCAGACACCCTTAAGGTAGGCCCTAGGTAGCCCCAAGGGCAGGGTGCAGTGTATGGTTAAGGTAGGACATATAGTAATGTGTTTTATATGTCCTGTAAGTGAAATACTGCTAAATTCGTTTTTCACTGTTGCAAGGCATGTCCCTCTCATAGGTTAACATGGGGGCTACCTTTAAATCTGATTAAAGTGTAGATTTCCTTTGGAAGCGGATGGACATGTGGAGTTTGGGGTCTCTGAGCTCACAATTTAAAAATACATCTTTTAGTAAAGGTGATTTTAAGATTGTGTTTTTGAAAATGACACTTTTAGAAAGTGAGCATTTTCTTCCTTATAACATTTCTGTGACTCTGCCTGTTTGTGATTCCCTGTCTGGGTCAGTTTGACAGTTGGCCTAGTTGCACCTCACACTAGACAGTGACACATAGGGAGCTGGGGTGCAGCCTGCATATCCTGACGAGCCATCTGTGCTAGGACGGAGGGGAGGAGTGGTCACTCACACCTGAAATGGCTGTGCCTACCCTCACACAATGCAGTCTCCAACCCCCTGGTGAGTGTCTGGGGCCTGGCCTGGGAAAGGCAGGATTTCACATTCCAAAGATACTTTACTTTGAAGTAGGCCTACTTTAAAGGAGAAATTGGGTATAAAAAGGGCACCCAAAACCATAGACTTTAGAAACACTTCCGGAACCAAGAGGAACCTCTGCCTGGAGAAGAGCTGAATAGCTGAGGAAGAAGAGCTGCCCTGCCTGTGACTGTGCTTTGTGGAGCTATCCTGTGGTTGCTGCTTCTGCCAGAGTAAGAGGCAAAGACTGGACTTTGTGTGCCTTCCATCTTGAGAAGAAATCTCCAAGGGCTTGATCTAGAGCTTGCCTCCTGTTGTTTGAAGTCTCAGGGACAGCAAAGACTTCTCTCTGCCAGCACCTGGAGTCTCTGGAGAGATTGCCCTGTGGTGCCCATCCAGTTCCTGGGACCCTGAAAGGAGAAGCTGGCAGCCTTAAGACAAGAAAATCCACGCACAGAGCGCCGCGCGGGGGAAAGATTGACGCAAATCCGATCTGCGGCTGAAAAAACAACGCTCCACCGGCTCCGCAGCTGAGAAACGACGTTCGCAGGAAACGCGACCGAAGAATCGACACACAGAGCAGGAGAAATGACGCGCAGCATCGCTGACGGAGGCTGGGAGATCACAACCTGCGCTGCGGGGGTTTTGGATCATCATGCAGCTGGATTTCCAACTCCTGTACTGCCGTGTGGAGCTATTTTTGATGCACACCCGCCCGTGCTGGGTTATTTTTGATGCGCACCAGGTGCATTTTCACACTAGCAGCACTAGTATGTGTTTAAAACTACTTTAAGACTCTTTTTGCATTTTTATTGATAACTTGAATTGTGTATTGTGGATTTTTTGTCATTTTGGTCTTGTTTTGTTTGGATAAATATTTCCTATCTTTCTAAACTGGTGTTGTGTCATTTTGTAGTGTTTTCATTAAGTTACTGTGTGTGTTGGTACAAATACTTTACACCTAACACTCTGAAGTTAAGCCTACTGGCTCTGCCAAGCTACCAAGGGGGTAAGCAGGGGTTAGCTGAGGGTGATTCTCTTTTACCCTGAGTAGAGTGAGGGTCCTTGCTTGAACAGGAGGTAACCTGACTGTCAACCAAAGACCCAATTTCTAACATATGTATTTTAAAAAAAAATTATATAGAGATATATTTGTTTGGCCACCCCCCGCCACCATGCCAAGTCGATAGCCATGACTGAATGTACCTAGTTTATGGAGTTTTAAAGTATTTCCTAAAATCAATGATAGACAAAAGCACAGCCCACTGTGCACTTTCAAAGCTCCCATGTGATTATCCACTGCTTATCCGTAGCAGATGACACATTTTGAGAAGGATAGCTACTATATCCCTGCACTACTGACTTTGAGCTGCCAAGGACGAGGATAATATCAATTTGCACGTGACTGGCCTCTATAAATGTACAATTGAGCTAAAACAATGGAATGGAGTGTTCCCAGTTCAGTTACAGCTGGCTCACACTGCGACAGGTATGTCCATCTTTCACTGTCCTATTTTGACAGCAAATAATATTAAATGCATCAGTAACCAGCAACACAATCAGAAAACATGCCTCTCGTTTTGCACATTATTTCTCTTGAGTACCTTCCATAAAGTAATGTCCAAAGTGCAGCAGGATATTGGTCACTGGGGACTACAAATAGCTCCGCTCCTAAGTGTTTTATGAGACCCATTTGTGATTCCTCCTGTCATTGTGAATGGCTAATCTGGCACTAATGTAAGAACCAATGGAAAGGGTGAAGCAGGTGAGGACCAAAGGTCAGCCTGATCAGGAAGCAACTGGAACTGAGTTCTACAACCATTTTTTCTGGGACATATGGCACATATACAGTGCTAACTTTACTGAAGTATTTCTCCTAGACTGTCTCCCATACGGCAATGATACTGCTGATTCGCTTTACAACTTGGCAAATAACACGCAATGCCTTTACCATGCTTCCCATCCCATGCAACGCATTTACCACGCAGTGCCTTTACCAGGCAGGTATTTACTATGCAGTTCTTTACCACGCATATGCCTTTACCACGCATGCATATGATTGGTTTTGTGTGCCTCCAACAGCCCCTCAGGCATGAGCATGATTATGCTGTTTCTTATCTTTTCGAGTTGGACAGTCTTTGGAGTTCCTTTACCGCAGTGGCATGGTTGCTGGGCCACCATAAAGCCCTGCTGGGGGGAAAATCCAGTCACATCTTTCCTGAGATGCCACTGTTCCTGTGCCTTTGCTCCAGCAAGGGCTAGGGAGTTTAGTCCCTATTTATGAAATCATCTAGGGACTTTTACCCCTTTATTGACCCGAAGGGAGACAATGTGTTCATCCTGCGCATTGCTCTTCAACATGATCACCTTATAGTCTAGGTGGTCGTCTTTATCAGCAGACTTCACAATGAGGCCCACAAAAACATTGTAGGATAATGTCCCTCTTATCAAAATATAAGAGCACTGATACCTAAATAACATGGATTGTTTCCATTTTTAGGAGGTTTAAAGCTCAAATTCAGTTGTGGAGGCCAGTGGTCACCAGTTCTGTTTTCACAATCACAGCAGCTCATGCCACACAGGAGGTTGCTGGTAAGGTGATGCTCATACGACTGGCACAAGTGGCATAACCTGAGACTGAGAGGTACATCGTGATTTAGGGCATTGGGACGAGAGCTCAGACTCTGACACGACCTGCAGCAGCTTAGTGGGACCATACATATTATATGGGTCATGTGCTCCCAAAGATCTCACACAATATTTTAGCTTTTCTAACCTTCATTATATTTTCAATCATTGTCCAGGATTCCATCAAGAGCCAAAGGCAAAGGATTGTGGGTGTGTTTGAGGAACTGCAACAGTTCCTAAAGGAAGAACAACGTCTCCACTTGACCAGACTAGAAAAAGAGCATAATGAAATCCTGAAGAGAATCAGGGGGAGTGTGACTCAGCAAGAAGGACAGATGTCCTACCTGAAGAACCTGATTGCAGACGTAGAAGGAACCATCCAGCAGCGGGACCTCGAGCTGATACAGGTGAGCTATGGGTTGATGTGTTAACATTATAGCAAGTTTGTTATTTAAATAATAAAGGCTACACCACTCATTAAGATAGATATATACTGAGTTTGCTGCCAAAATACTTAAGTCTATCTTAAATACAGACAATGTTTTATCAAGAGATGGTCCTGATGGTCTGCTATAAACAACATGTCAAAAATGTACATATCTATAACTGCAGATTGTGACTGGAACACCTTTTTTTAACTGAGTCATCAAACATTTTCTGAAAGTAGTTCCTCATCCTCCTTCAATCCAACCCATCAACCAATCTGAGTGCAAATATTGTGACCGCTTTGCTGCCATGTCAAAGGCATTACCTGATCAAGTAACTCAATTGCTGCTCTGTTAACCCTGCTACTCTGTTAATCTGCTACACCCTCTTTGTGCCTCCTCCCTGAGGGGAGGGGGGCACATTCCTATCCCTATTGGGGGAATCCTCCATCTGCAAGATGGAGGATTTCTAAAAGTCAGAGTCACCTCAGCTCAGGACACCTTAGGGGCTGTCCTGACTGACCAGTGACTCCTCCTTGTTTTTCTCATTATCTCCTCCAGCCTTTCCGCCAAAAGTGGGGCCGTGGCCGGAGGGGGTGGGCAACCCCACTAGCTGGAATGCCCTGGGGTGCTGTAACAAAGGGGGTGAGCCTTTGAGGCTCACCGCCAGGTGTTACAGTTCCTGCAGAGGGAGGTGAGAAGCACCTCCACCCAGTACAGGCTTTGTTACTAGCCACAGAGTGACAAAAGCACTCTCCCCATGTGGCCAGCAACATGTCTGGTGTGTGGCAGGCTGCTAAAACCAGTCAGCCTATATGGGTAGTTGGTTAAGGTTTCAGGGGGCACCTCTAAGGTGCCCTCTGGGGTGTATGTTACAAAAAAATGTACACTGGCATCAGTGTGCATTTATTGTGCTGAGAAGTTTGATACCAAACTTCACAGTTTTCAGTGTAGCCATTATGGTGCTGTGGAGTTCGTGCACGACAGACTCCCAGACCATATAGTCGTATGGCTACCCTGCACTTACAATGTCTAAGGTTTTGCTTAGACACTGTAGGGGCATAGTGCTCATGCACTTATGCCCTCACCTATGGTATAGTGCACCCTGCCTTAGGGCTGTAAGGCCTGCTAGAGAGGTGACTTATCTATACCTGTAGGCAGTGTGAGGTTGGCATGTCACCCTGAGGGGAGTGCCATGTCGACTTAGTCTTTTTATCCCCACTAGCACACACAAGCTGGCAAGCAGTGTGTCTGTGCTGAGTGAGGGGTCTCCAGGGTGGCACAAGATATGCTGCAGGCCTTAGAGACCTTCCCTGGCATCAGGGCCCTTGGCACCAGGGGTACCAGTTACAAGGGACTTACCTGGATGCCAGGGTGTGCCAATTGTGGAAACAAAAGTACAGGTTAGGGAAAGAACACTGGTGCTGGGGGCTGATTAGCAGGCCTCAGCACACTTTCAAATCATAACTTAGCATCAGCAAAGGCAAAAAGTCAGGGGGTAACCATGCCAAGGACGCATTTCCTTACAGCGGTCCTTTATATAAGCCCCTTAAACACCGATTTAGAAAAGGGGTTCCAGATTTTGGTGCAAAATGACCCCACCACATACTACATTCAGCCATTGTCATCCATGTTTTTCGGGGCCATAGACAGTTATGCGCAAAAATGTGGATTTTTTTTTTATTTTACTATTTTGCACCTGCTGGTACAATCAGCATATAGCTTGTGGTAATTGCGACTTGCTACATAGTAGCTACAAATTGAGCTCATCCTTAAATCGCTGTTAATGGAAGAACAGGTGTAGAAACAGTGTGCACCCATTTTAGCATGGCCAGCAGCAGTACTTAATTTGTGCTTGTTGTTTCAGGTGCAGATCACCAGCACTTATTTTTAGAGCTGGCACTTATTTTTCAGCCTCAAGCACTTACTGCGAGCAAAAGGCACATATGGGAAAGACGGAGGAAGAGAAAATCGAAATAAGTGTCACAAAGAGAAAGCTGCAAGAGTGAGCTGAAGGGGCGGGAGTGGCTGTAAATGGATTGAAGAGGACCGAGATGGCTTTAGGATTACGTTGCCTCAGTATTCTGTGGTCGCACATTTAAATGTAGCAGCCGTGTATTTAAGGGTAGAGCTATTGGCACCGGCACGTTTTTATTTGCAAATTGAGCCCTGGTCAGCAGCAGTGCTTAATCTGAGCCCGTGGTTTCCAGTGTGGGGTACCAGCAGTTATTTTTGAGGGGCAGCACTTATTTTTCTGCCTCAAGCATTTAATGCGAGCAAAAGACACATATGGGAGAGACGAAGGAAGAGAAAAACAAAAAAGCACTGCAAAGGGAGAAAGCAGACAGCTGAAAGAGTGAGTTGAAGGGGTAGGGAGCAGCTGTAAATGTATTAAAGATGCCCGAGATGGCTTAAGGATTACGCTGCCTCAGCATTTCGTGTTCGCACATTTTATTGCAGGAGCTGTGTGTTTCAGAGGTGAGCTTTGGGTACCGGCATGTTTTTATTTACAAATTACGCTCCGGTCAGCAGGGTTCTTCTGAGCACCTTAGCTTCTCTTTTGCATGTGCTTTTCCCTCCCTCTACTGCCTGACCAAGATACAGCTGAACTACAGGCCTGTGCCCAGGGCTGGCTTTAGGGCGGTGTGAGTGGTGCGGCTGCACCGGGTGCTGACCTGGATTGATGGCACTGTATTTGGCAATAATTTAGAAACTTGCAATTTAAAAGCACCTGCTGAAAAATTCCTTGCACGTCCACTCTTCAGGAAACAATTAAACTGACTAGATACCTCTTGTGATTAACCCCTTGGCAGCCAAGGACGTGATGGTTACCGCCTTGTCTGCGGCGCTGAGGCACCAAGGACATAACCATTACGTCCTGGGACAGGCTCAGCGCTCCCCCCATGAGCCTCGTCTCGGCGACCCCCCTGCAGGGACGGAAGGGGAATCGCTTCCCCTTTCAACCCCACCCTCCCTGCCTCCCCATGACGTCTGATGACGTCAGCACACGATCGCGCACTGACCTCATCAGAGGCCTGCCCCTCAGTGCCGGATGCTCAACTTCCAGCGCAGATTAGAGGAGAAATTATTTTGCATTTCTTCTCCGATCACGTGGAGGGGCAAGAAAGGCATGAAAGGAAAGGAAACGAAAGGGCTTTCATTTCCATAGAAATGCCCACTAGACACAAGGGAGTTTTTTGCTCAGGTTATTGACATGAGGGGTGCGGCCCCCTGGGCAAGGGCCGCTCCCCAGGGGGCCAAATTATTTTTAGGCCATCGGCTGAATATAATTAGGCCTATCTGCCTCCAGGGGGGGCAGAAACCCCCTAGGCACCAGGGATAAAAAAAATTATATGTGGGGAGCGACCCCTTAGGCAAGTGTCACTCCCCGGGGGACAAAATTACTTTTAGGCCATTTCTGACCCCCTTGGGGGCAAATCAGCCTATTTTTATTAGGCCAATCTGCCCCCAATAAACCACTAGACACCAAGGCATTTTTTTAAATATTATTGTGCAAGGGCCGCTCCCCAGGGGGGCACTATATTTTTAGTATCTTCTGCCGAAGGGGGGGCAGAAACCCCTAGACACCAGGGATATCTATTTTTTTTGTTTACCTTATTCTTTTATATATGGGGAGTGACCCCTTAGGCAAGGGTCATTCACCTGGGGGGCAAGTTTATTTTAGGCCCTTTCTGCCCCCCCTTAGGGGCAGATTGACCTATTTTTAATAGGCAAAACCACTAGGCACCAGGGATTTTTTTTTTTGCGCTAATTTCACGCAAGGGGAGCTACCCCTTAGGCAACGGTCGCTCCCCTGGGGGGGCAAATTTATTTTACGTCATTTCTGCTCCCCTTGGGGGGACATTGGCCTATTTCTATTACCCCGATCTGCCCCCGGGGGCAGAAACCACTTAGGCACCAGGGATTGGTGTTTGTGTATGTGTGTGTTTTGTTTGGGGGGGCAGCCCCTTGGGAAGGGTCGCTCCCCATGGGGGCACATAACTGTTGGCCATAGGGGGGGGCAGAGCTGCCTAATTCTGGAAGGCCCATCTGCCCCCAAAGGGGGCAGAAAGCCCACCAGAGACCATGGAAGATTTGTTTTCCAAAATAAGAGGGCGGAGGTCTGACCATACCCCCACCCCAAATAAATGGGCCCAAAGTTGTTCTGCCCACCAGTGGGCAGATAGAGCAATTATTCCCGATTCACACCCGGGGGGTGCAGAAAGTCTACTAGATGCCAGTGAATGAAAAATAAAAAAATAGTGGGGTGGTGGCTACCAACCAGTATGGGCCTGGTTATGACCCCAGCCCAACTGAAGGGGATAACAGTCTTTCAGCTCTCCCCCCGCACACTAAAACATCTTATCCCATAGCAAGCAAGAGGACATTGATTATTTTGGGTTTTGGTTTTACATTTGGGCCATGAGCGCTTGGCTAACTATCAAAATCGTCCCACTTGGAATGGTGAGGGCTGCACTTTTTGGACTTTAGAACGCTGCCATGTAGAAAAATCCACAAGACCTAGATACATCTGAAAACTAAACATCTGGGTGAGTCCAGGGTGGTGTGCTTCACATGCACCCCTCACCATTTTCTTACCCACAATGCCCTGCAAACCTCCAACCTTGCTGGAAATCACACATTTTGTCCCCATTTTTGTGATGGAACCTTCCGGAATCTGCAGGAATCCATAAAATTCCTACCACCCAGCATATAAATTATGCTCCACTTGTCAGCATAAAAACGTTTTTTTTCCAACTGCACTTTTGGACCCGCTATGATTGCTCCTCATTTCACATGTTTTTGGCTCTTCCCTGTCACAGGCGCTTGGCCCACCTACACAAGTAAGGTATCATTTTTACCAGGAGACTGAGGGGAACATTGGGTGGTAGGAAATTTGTCCCGGTGAGGTGATCCCACACAGGAATGTGGGAAAAATGTGATTTTTTAGCTAAATTTGAGCTTTGCTGAGGATTCTGGGTAAGAAAACACTGGGGGATCCACACAAGTCACACCTCCCTAGACTCCCTCTGGTGTCTAGTTTTCAGAAATGTCTGGGTTTAGTAGGTTTCCCTGTATGGCTGCTGAGCCCAGGACCAAAAACGCTGGCTCCCCCACCCCCCACAAAAACAGGTTGTTTAGTATTTGATAATTTTGATGTGTCCAGATAGTGTTTTGGGGCATTTCCTTTTGCGGGCACTAGGCCTACCCACACAAGTGAGGTACCATTTTTATTGGGAGACCTGGGGAAATGCTGGGTGGAAGAAAATTTGTGGCTCCTCTCAGATTCCAGAACTTTCTGTCACCAAAATGTGAGGAAAAAGTTTTGTTGGGCCAAATTTTGAGGTTTGCATAGGATTCTGGGTAACAGAAACTGATGAGAGCCCCACAGGCCACCCCATCCTGGATTTCCCTAGTTGTCTAGTTTTAAAAAATGCAAAGGTTTGGTAGGTTTCCCTAGGTGCGGGCTGAGCTAGACGCAAAAATCCACAGCTTGGCACCAGGAAAAAAAACAGCTCTGTTTTCTTTGGGAAAACGTAATGTGTCCATATTGTGTTTTGGGGCATTTCCTGTCGCAAGCACTAGGCCTACCCACACAAGTGAGGTACCATTTTTATCGGGAGACTTGGGGGAATGCTGGTTTATGTTGCCGAAATGTGAGGAAAAAGTGTTTTTATGGCCAAATGTTGAGGTTAGCAAAAGATTCTGGGCAACAGAACCTGGTGAGAGCCTCACAAGTCACCCCATCCGGATTCCCCTAGGCGTCTAGTTTTCAAAAATGCACAGGTTTGGTAGGTTTCCCTAGGTACCCGCTGAGCTGAAGGCCAAAATCTACAGCTAGGGACTTTGCAAAAAACACGTCATATTTCAATGTAAAAATGTGATGTGTCCATATTGCGTTTTCTGTCGCGAGCATTAGGCCTACCCACGCAAGTGAGGTGCCAATTTTATCGGGAGACTTGGGGGGAACACAGAATAGCAAAACAAGTGTTATTTCCCCTTGTCTTTCTCCACATTTTTTCCTTCCAAATGTAAGACAATGTGTAAAAAAGACGTCTATTTGGGAAATGCCCTGTAATTCACATGCTAGTATGGGGACCCCGGAATTCAGAGATGTGCAAATAAACACTACTTCTCAACACCTTATCTTGTGTCCATTTTGGAAATACAAAAGGTTTTCTTGATACCTATTTTTCATTCTTTATATTTCAGCAAATGAATTGCTGCATACCCGGTATAGAACGAAAACCCATTGCAAGGTGCAGCTCATTTATTGGCTCTGGGTACCTAGGGTTCTTGATGAACCTACAAGCCCTATATATCCAGAGTCAAGCAGACATAATGGTATATTGCTTTCAAAAATCTAACATCACAGGAAAAAGTTACATAGTAAAACGTGGAGACAAATTGCTGTTTTTTTTCACCTCAGTTTCAATATTTTTTTATTTCAGCTGTCATTTTCTGTAGGAAACCCTTGTAGAATCTACACAAATTATCCCTTGCTGAATTCAGAATTTTGTCTACTTTTCAGAAATGTTTGGCTTTCTGGGATCCAGCATTGGCTTCACCCATTTCTGTCACTAAGTGGAAGGAGGTTGAAAGCACAAAAAATAGTAAAAATGGGGTATGTCTCAGTAAAATGCCACAATTGTGCTGAAAAATTGGGTGTTCTGATTCAAGCCTGCCTGTTCCTGAAATCTGGGAAGATGGTGAGTTTAGCACCACAAACCCTTTGTTGATGCCATTTTCAGGGGAAAAAAACAGAAGTCTTCTTCGGCAGCCCTTTTTACCCATTTGTTTGAAAAAACGAAATTTTCGCTGTGTTTTGGCTGCTTTCTTGGTCTCCTTCAGGGGAACCCACAAAGTCTGGGTACCTCTAGAATCCCTAGGATGTTGGAAAAAAAGGACACGAATCTGGCGTGAGTATCTTATGTGGACAAAAAGTTATGAGGACCTAGGCACATGCTGATCCAAACAGCCAAAAAAAGGCTTGGCACCTGAGGAGGAAAAGACCTGGCAGCGAAGGGGTTAATGTTCCTGTTAGGGAGAGATATGGCAGATTTCTCTAGAAACAGCTTTGACTCGCCATAAAGTAGCGTAGAGAGTTAATATGCCTGCTCTAAAGAAAAGAACTGTATTTTCAGTGGATAGCTGAGTGGATTAGTAAAGCCAGTGTTTACAAGAGCTTTAAATCAAATGAATGCATGCGAAAGGGCCTCTATGGAGAGATGAGGTACACATTTACTGGGTGGTAGTGAGGGAATCCAAGGAAGTGGTCATGGGGTGGAGGGCGCCATAAAAGGTTGTTGCACAGGGCACTTCCAGCGCTAAAGCTGGCCCTACCTGTGACCCCTAATACAAAACTGATGGTGAAGACAGAGGAGGCCAGTCCTTCTCAGGCCATGCGTCTCTGTCCGCAAAAAGATAAAAAGACATGGGGCCAGATGTATCAAGCGATTTTGCATTTGCAAACGGTGCGAATCGCAAAATTCGGCCGTTTGGGAATGCAAAAATGCCTTTCAGAATGTATGAAAGGCATTTGCAGTGCAATTTTAAGGAATCGCTAAAATAGCGATTCCTTAAAATTGCGATCCCATTTCGAGAATCGCAAATTGCAATTCTCTAAATAGGAAATTGCAAATAAGGAATCCTTAGTTGCGATTTTTTAAGCACATGTATCAAGCATTTCCTAAATGCGAATTGGGCATTTAGGAAATGCAATTACCACCAACAGAAGTTTGGTGGTAACCATGTGCAAATTTTAAAAATGCATTTTGAATGCATTTTTAAAATTGACATGTAGCGCACACATGCCCCTAAGGCATGTGTGTGATTCACATGTCCGTAAAAATATTTTTGGGGTGCAGCAGAGGGAGCCTTAGGCCCCCAGCACCCTGGGATTTGCATTTCCTAAATTGCGAATTCCTAACTGGAATTCGCAATTTAGGAAATGCAAAACCATTTGCAGCAGGCCCACAGGTGCAAATGGAGTTGGATTCTCTATTTGCCATTCGGTAATAGCATTTGCGAATTTTAATAAATCGCTATTACCGAATCGCAAAAATCATGCATACCATTTTGCATTTCTTAAATAGCGATTTCTTAAAATTCGCTATTTAAGAAATGCAATTTGGTTTTTTGATACATCTGGCCCCTAGTACCGATGGAGGATTCTTTTGCTCGAGGTCTCACAAGAGTAGTGAGGCCCTTGGGACTCAGGAAGCCGTAAAAGGCGACTTCCTTAAGTTTTTCTAAGACTGAAAAAGGACATCAGTAGCATCACTGTATAGTCTTCGCAAGTTTATGGCATGGCAATTAAAGTGACTGCTGTCAGGAGCAAAGTGGGGACCACGTCTACAAGGGTGTCAAGAAGGTAATTCAGGGTCTGGCAAAAATTAGCTGGACACACTTGCAACTGCTTAGTATGACATGCTCCTAATTTCCAGTGGTGCACTATCGTCTTCATGTTTGATGTAAAAAAAATAGGGTGGAAGGGATTAGGAATCTTAATTGATGGGCAGAAATTTGACAGTGGAATTATTCGCACACTGTTTCTGTGAACACCCATAAAAACTGCCTGTGACGAGCATGCATAACAAATGTCCTCAGGCAGGGACCAGTGTTACTAACTCTGCACCAGAAGGCACAGACAAACAGGTTCCGTGATAGGAGATAAAGATGGGTCAGGTGCCATTTTTTTTATTCTGCACTTTTTATATTTACCTAAAACAATAGTTGTAGTTGTGGGTCACTGCCCCACCAAGCACACCTTTCATTCATTACTGACGATGCACATCCCTACCGCAAGTACTCTTTTAAATATGCATGAAATTAAGCTCTGTCTCTCTCCCTTTGTTTGAATTATGTACATTCTTCTGAGAAATAATGGAATTTGGACCAACCTATTTGTTTCTTGTATCACTTGAACAGCCGCTCTGCTCGCAATTACTGTGGTATATCTATTATAAAAAAAGATTAAAACCAATAAAATAAGAATAGTACTTTAATATGTATTACTTGTGTTTTTTTCATAACAGGATGTTAAAAGCGTCTTGACAAGGTATGAACTTTATCAGTTTCTGTGGTAGTTCTTGTACTGTGCTGTGTCAACAAGCGCCCATGATATCTGATGATGGAAACGCACATATCTACAGTATAAAGTCGATGTGCACTGCTGTTATTCTGAAGGGGAAAGTGTGTCTTCTATTAATACAGCTAGTTTTTGTCAAAGTGTAAAACACGATTAAAGACATAAGATACACAGAGAAAGTTTGTGTTACAGTGTTTAATGCCAATGAAAGATGTTAAATGCCCGTAGGGTTTATCTGTCTGGCGTCTTATATTCCAGGTCTGTTCCCATCCTGCCCCATCTCTGTAGCCACTAACTCTTTGTTTCTTCCTTGCCTCTTTTTACCTTATGTCTATTTGCTTTTTAGGGTCGAGCATGCAAGTGCTCTGGCCTTTTGTAGTCACTCTGTGGGTGTTTAACCACACCCACTCTAGCTCTACTTTCTTTGTTGTTCTTGTCTAAAATGCTTCATTTTTATTGGTATATTTTGTGAAATGTCCCTCCTTTGTGTGCTGAAAAGCCTCCCAAGCGATTTCACTAAGTGAACATTTTTGTTGGCCATCACACTACGTCATGCTCGTGTGATGGCCCCTCCTCCGGTTTCGGTTTGCCTTTCATCCCAGCCGCAGTCCTTTCGAGACATTCACGCAGGGAGCCAATAACGCTCATGCTCATGGCGGCAGTAGTGCTTTGAATTGACTTGCTTCTGTCAACTGTTTTACTTTTCATTTTCAATTTAAGTGGCAAGAAAAGTTCAGTTAGGAATTTACAGCACTAATGGCCCTAACTCAAGCAAACGTGAGGCCCTTTGCATTGCAAATGCTTGTTTCTTTGTGCCCTGTCCCTGCTGTCTCCATTTTGTCAATATGTATTTGTCTCTTCTTTCTCTTCTTACGGGTATATTTAGCTCTTCATCTCTTTGTGTGTTCTAAGGCTTCACATCCTTTTGTCTTTTTTCTATCTCCTACTTCTTTCTCTGGTTCCTCCAGTCTATTTTTTTCTGTCTTGTGGCCTCTATTGTGCCTACTATTGACTACATCGGTTTTTTTCTCTTTGCCTCCCCCGGCCCTCTTGACCTATATTTGTCTCTTCTATCTCTTTGTCTACCCATGACTCCTTTGAATTACTATCGCTTTTCTCAATGACTGTCCTCTTCCTGACCAATACGCACATGCCTTATTCCTCTTACTATAACTCTCTAACGCCTCTCTCCTTCCTCTGGCCTACTTGTATCTCCCCTATCGTCCCTATCATCTAATTTCCTTATTCTCTTTCCATTAGATAGTGCCCATTAACTCTATTTTGCCTTCTAGGCTTCATTTTAGAGAACTAATTATTCTGACTTTATTTTCACTGCCTAATTAAAATGGAAATAGATTTTTTCCAAATTGCATTTGTCTCTTCTAACATTTTATAACAATCTGAGGCACCAAAGTTTCTCATACCATGGCTCGATGGGGAATGGCATCTCATTTGCTAGAATGGCTGAGGGAAAGCACGTATTTATTTATATATTTTACAGAAAGCACTGCTGCCCCCAAAGTGTTTCCTAACAGTGATTTAGAAAAACAAGACAAGCCGATGCAACAAAAATGCGAAGAAACAATTAATTGTCGTTTCTAAATGTCAGATAATCACCATTAAAAACACAGGGAGTTCCACAAGTTGGGCTCAAACAAGAAAAGTAATGTCCTCTAATCAGGACTCAATAGTCATGATAGTTGGTCTAAGTGACCAGCTAGGAATATAAGGCAAGGTACTTGATCCTCTGGATCTCATCACATAATACTAAGAGCATAAGAATAAATAAGGTGGTTTTCTTGGATCAACCTGCTTCAGAATTCCATAGTGTTGCCTTCCGGCCTCAGGCCAAACCCATTTGTTTTACAGATATTCCTCAAGGCATGATAACTTTATGGTGAGTGATGAAGAAAAGAAAGAGTGCACTATAACTGTAGTGGACATTGCACAGTTACTGAACACTGAACTGTGCTCACCACCCTCATTTAAAATCCTTATACATATTCTTCTCGTGTGAAAGGTCAGGAACAAACTGGTGCAGGGCAAGGTGAAAAGCCCACAGTGACCTTATATCTGAAAGCATGGCTGGAAAAGGGCCCATAGTTTGATTACCTCTGTGACTGTCTAAGTGAATACCAGACACTCCACTTTTGAAGAACACCCAGATGATTTTCAGATGCTGTATACTCGAACTTGAACTATTCTGTACAAGATTATCTAGAAAAATACAGTGCATGAAAAATGCTCTTTGTTATACTTTTTCTATTTATGCAAATAATAAATGTTAATTCCACTGTAATACGAAACAAACATCATTAATTATGATTATTTCCTTAGGTGTGAAAATGTCAATGTTCAGAAACCAGAGTCAGATACGTCTCAGCAAGAAGCTAAAATCTACCAGCTTCTGGAGCAGCGTGTTGATTTGAAGAAATTGGTGATGGAATACATGGGTAAATTAAGTCAATGTTATGCGTTTCTAAAATGTTGCATCAAAGGAAAGGAGGTCATATTGTGTAAGGCTAAGCACACGAGCATAAGAGTTGACCTCAAGACAGAAGCACATCCCATCTGCTGGACCTTGAAGGAACTTTTACATATATCATGATCCGTGCTGCTGATCATGAAAAGCATGGTCTACCAGGCCATCAAATATGTTTGATTAGGTTCCATCCAAAGGATGGACATTCACTTGAGCCTCAAGGCAAGGAGGATGACAAGCAATAGGATTTCAAGTTTGAGCACAACGTAGAGAGATGATAAAATATAGCATAACCATGTTATAGTCCATATCATGAAATATATGAAACGTCAGAGTCAATGTTCACCTGTAATTTACTTGCAAAAAGGCTGTTCTGCTTGTAGTGTGAGCCATATAAATTGTTAGTGTTATCACTGTAATAGTATTGTGTCCATGAGCTGCGTCTTGACGTATGAAGCTTTTCTGGAGCCCCGGGGCTCCATCTTGCCATATGAAACTTTTCCAAGGCCCAAACCACTGTAGGTGAGCACAGGACAGGGGCAATAAAGAGATATATTTTAAATACAATGGTGCATGTGTATTCTCACAACTAGTCCGTTTAAGTACCACACATTAGAAATGCCAATTTATTTGCAAAAGCAGACATCTTACAAGAACAACTTCTAGGGGCCAAGTGTCTCAAAGTTGGATTTTTAATTTCCATACCTGGCAAGAACTTGACTATGGTCTGGGATACTTGTATAGTATTCAGCATTACATTTGCTGGAAATGCCCTTTGCATTATTTGCATTGTGGTAAATATCACTACTCTTTGTACTGCATATATTATCTCTATGACAAGCCTCTTTACGGTGCCCTCCAGTTTTTCTTAATTATTCTAGTAACGCCCACACTGACTGGGGCTATTTCTGTTGCTTTGCTCCAAATTGTCCTCATCTCACTGATGGGGACTATTTCTATAGCTATTAAATGGACATGTGGGTGGCAACTGACACAGCACAAGGTCCTTTCACTCTCTATTCAATGTTTCCAGATAGAATGATGTTGAGAGGAACAACTCTCAGGTGGATCTAATCATATGTCGAAACCAGCAGTCAACACATGAAGCTAACTAACTCACTCTCGAACCACTAAGCACTCTGAAAACATGATCCACAAGGATCTATTCTGTTTCCTGCTACCTACCTCAAACATGCTAAATGTATGCTAATGACATTTAGGCCCTCATTATGACATTGGCAGTAAGTACCGCTTACCGCCATGCTAACTGCCGCCAACACACCGCCACTGCAGCGGATTACCGCCACCCGTATTATGATCCACACATAGCAATCCGACACTATACAGCCACACACACAAGTCCGCCAGCCCAAAGGTCAGTGATAAACTGGCGGTAGCAAAACCCACACTGTTACGCCAACAGAACTACGCCCACAGCATTATGACCCAGGAATCACCGCGGACATTCAATGGCTGTAAACCATTGGCGCTACATACCGCTGCACTCAAAATACACATACAAAACAACACTACATTGGACAATTTGAATAACACACACCTGACACCCATACACACATCACACCCACACACCCACACCACTACAAAACACACACACACATTACCCACAATCCTTTATGACTAAAAACAATTGCCACAAGGGAGATAGCAAGACCACAGAAAAGACCACAGCCACACACCACCATAACCTATACACCATCCACGCACCTTACATCACACACCCCAACACATCACCCCACACACCCTCACCAACACCACTCACACTACACCCATGGTGCCACAAAGACACCCCAGTTTCTCAGAGGAGGAGCTAAGGGTCATGGTGGAGGAAATCACCCAGGTAGAGCCACAGCTATTCAGATCACAGGTGCAGCAGACATCCATTGCAAGGAAGATGGAGCTATGGCGGAGAATCGTGGACAAGGTCAATGCCATGGGACAACACCCCAGAACAAGGGATGCCATCAGGAAGAGGTGGAACGACCTACAGGGGAAGGTGTGTTCCACAGCAGCAAGACACCAACTAGCTGTACAGAGGACTGGCGGTGGACCCCCAACTGCTCCCCCACAACTAACAACATGGGAGGAGCAAGTCTTGGCTATCATGCATCCTGAGGGCATGGCAGGAGTAGGAGGACGACTGTACTCTGGTAAATCAACTCTCTATTACTATCAACCCCCCTACCTGCATGCCATCACAAACCCCTACCCTTACCCTCACTCCCATCACTCCACTACCTCACACACACCCCACCATCACAACCCACCCCTCCCAATACCAAGCACTGAATGTAACACCAATGCATAGACCCCCATCACAAACCTGCATGGGCCCCCATCACTAAAGCATGAACACTAGAGAGAATCACCTAGCCCACCAAATAACTACTCACACAAGGTAAAGCTGACAGGGCAATAACACCCATAAAGTGCAACACACCCATGCACAAGATGACACACACTGAAACAATAACACTGCATTTACATCCCCACAGGTCCCCCACCCAAGTCACCGGAGAGGAGGTGCCAGCAACATCTAGTCCCCCCCCAGAAGAGGCCCACAGTGATGACAGCAGCTCTGGACGCCTAGATCTGGATGTCCAACCTGGCCCATCATGGATCTCTGGACAGTCAGTAACCAAGGCACAGAACCAAACCACCACAGAGCCTCCCCCCTCAGGAAACACCAGCACAGTACCCACCCAGCGGGCCCATACCTCTGTCCCCAGGTCACGTCAATCAGCAGTGTGTCCACCACTACAGGGACCCCAGACCACCCCACAATCACAGGACGATCAGGGACCTGGGGTCAGTGGCGGTGGGCACACGGTTCAGGGGACAGAGGCACAGGACAACAGGGAAGCTGGGAAGACTGCTGTGCGACACGGGGAGGACAGGCCCAGGGAACCGATTCTCCAGGAGGCACTCACCAACATCCTGGGAGCATACCACCATTCCCAGGAGACAATGGGCCAGATACTGGACAAGTTACAGGAGACCCAGCGGCTGCAGGATGGACAGTACCTGGGGATCAGGGAGGACTTGAAGGGCATCAACACCACCCTGGTCACCATTGCAGGGGCCAACACCATGAGGGAGGCAGTGGCACACCACCGGGCCCCTGACACTAGCGAAACCGATGAACAGCCTTCTACCTCTGCTGCCGCTAGTGGACAGGAGGCCCTGCCACAGGAACAACAACCCACCAGCACCCCACCCCCTGAAGGAGAACCACCCTGCAAACGGTCCCTGAGATCCAGGCAGAAGCCAGAGACTATTGCCAAGACCCCCGCCAGGAAATAAGACTCTCCTGATTGTCACCCTTGTGTCCCACTCTGTCACCCTGTCCACCTTGAACTGCCATTGCTCCACTTCCTATGCCCCCTTGGACAATGCACCTGTGATTGAAATAGACTGGACTCTATCCTGGACATTCCTCCACCATCACCCCAGCCCATTGCACATCCCTCTCTACTTATTAGCACTTAAATAAACACTATTTGAATAAATACAAGTATGGAGTCTGTCAAATGATTGAAATATGTATTTGTTTAACAAGCTTTAAACACTGCAATACAACTGTACAGTAATGTATACATAGGAATGACCTGTAGTTGGCTGCAGTCAACACACCAGGAGCGATAGTGGGGCACAAATATCTGCAAATAGAGATGCCAAAGGGTACAGTAAGTGGCCATAGAAGTGGGAAAATCAGCCTGCCAGTTACAATGTCAAATACAAAACTGTTAATGTAAAGTTAAATTACAGTGTCTTACCAGTGTGTCATTGGAAGTATTGTCATATTATAGCACTTCTGTTGTCCTCATCCTCTGCCTCCTCATCTTCACTATCCATAGGGTCCACTGCTGCCACTCGCCCATCTCCAGCCTCATCCTCCTGCAGAAAAGGCACCTGGCGATGTAAGGCAAGGTTTTGAAACATACAGCATACCACAATGATCTGGCACACCTTCTTGGGTGAGTAGTGCAGGGATCCACCTATTAGATGGAGGCAACAAAACCTGGCCTTCAGGAAGGCGAATGTCCTTTCAATTATTATTCTTGTTCGCCCATGTGCCTCATTGTAACGTTCCTCTGCCCTTGTCCAGGCATTCCTCACAGGGGTCAGTAGCCATGATAGGTTGGGGTAACCAGAGTCACTGCAAATATCGAGGGACAACTGTTAGACACACTAACCCTTAGGGCCCACACCATACCCATACACCAAGACCTACTAGGTGGGAATCAGGGCTCAACTATTAGCCACACCCGGTGCCTCTGGAGTTGAGCCATCACATATGGTATGCTGCTATTACTCAGAATAAAGGCATCATGCAGAGACCCAGGATACTTAGCATTGACATGGGAGATGTACTGGTCCGCCAGGCACACTATCTGCACATTCACAGAGTGAAAGCCCTTTCAATTTCTGAACAGATGTTCATTTCTCCGGGGGGGAGGGGGGGGGGAAGCTATATGTGTACCATCAATTGCCCCAATAATGTTTGGGGATATGTCCCATTGCATAGAAGTCAGCTTTCACTGTGGCCAGATCCTCCACCTGGGGGAAAACATTGTAGCTGCACATGTGTTTAATCAGGGCAGACAACACTCTAGTCAACACTATTGAGAACATTGGCTGAGACAGTCCTGCTGCCAAGCCCACTGTCACTTGGAAGGAGACAGTCGCCAGGAAATGGAGCACTGATAGCGCCTGCACAAGAGGGGGATCCCGGTGGGGTGACGGATAGCAGATATCAGGTCAAGCTCCAATTGGGCACACAGCTCTGTGATTGTGGCCCTGTGCAGTCTATAGGTGTGGATAATGTGCCTGTGCCTTGTTGGCAAGTCCACCAGGGGCTTGTACATGGGTGGAGGCCTCCATCTCTTATTCGTCCACAGCGGTTGCAATCTAGGGGACAAACAGTGAGCAGCTGGTCAGTATTCCATATTTCCAAACACTACACTGCATTGCATATTGTAACAGTAACAGTATATTGTTGTATAGGCCCAAATGGTGCATATGTGTACTGTGATGCAGTTAGGTGCTATGGCCTGACCCCCCTTCTCAAATGGCATCCGCCTGTCCTGTATGGAGGGACATGCGGAAATGAGGTAATTCCACTGACGTTGTGCGCCGTTGCGGGAGGCGGTCTAGAACCGCGGTGCAACTCCTCATTGGATACCATTGGGCCCTATGGTTTACAGTGGGCAATGGTGATGTACGCCCGTGGACGTGACCGCTATTTCTATCTGTTCACACACTTGCTACCTGACCTTCAACAGGAGAGGAGCTACACTGCAAGTGCTGCTATGACTTGTGTCTGGAACCGACCATGTCTCGTGTCACTGGGGAAAGGGCCCCTGCCTTCACCGCTGCGGAGTTGGAGAGACTGGTGGATAGGGTCCTACCTCAGTACTGAATGCTGTATGAGCCTCCAGACCCACAGGTGAGTACAGTGTTAGCACGATGCATGGGGCATGAATGCATGGAGTGCAGTGTGTGAGGGCCTCGTGTGGGGTGGGTTTGGTGGAAGGGCCAAGGGCCGCGTGCTGCATGTATGGTGGGCAATGTATGTGCGTAAGGGGATGTGAGGCCTATGGTGGGCCATGAGGGTAAGAGGCAGGATGGTCTAACTGATTTATTTTCCTATGTGTAGTTCTCTGCAGGTCAGCGCCCATCAAAAAAAGGGTATATGGCATGCCATCGCCAAGGACGTGCGGACCCTGGGGTTCTACAGCAGGCGGAGCACCCACTGTCACAAACAGTGGGAGGTCCTGAGAAGCTGGACACAAAAGATGGCGGAGGCCCAGCTGGGGATGGCCTCCCAACGAGGAAGGGGTGCCCGTTGAACCCTGACCCCCGCATGGCCTGCATACTGGTGGTGGCCTATCTGGAGCTGGATGGGTGCTTGGGGGCATCACAGCAGCCACAAGGGGGTGAGTACAGTGCCCCAATATACTACCTGGGCGTGGTGGGGTGGCATCCGGGTGGGCATGTGGGCCTGTGGTGCCCCAAGGCCAGGCCGGACATTGCAGGATAGGGTCTGATGTACACCTCCTCCAACCTAGCTAGTAGGCATCCACTACTGGGCAGGTGTCTGTGGGTCTCAGCTATGCTGCAATTGGCATTAGGGATCCCTGTCCATGGGTTGGTGACTAGCATTGTGACTGTTAGTGCATTGCCTAGTGCGTAGGGCTGTTCCCTGTGTGTGTGTCGTGTACGCCAACGGTGGTGTTGTTGCCGCCATTGACCAAGGGTATCCTTTGTCTCGCTCTCCCCATTTTTGTTTTGTCATCCTGTCCTTATGTGCATTAGCATCATCTGGCGGAGGAGCACAGGCAACGGCGGGAGCTGCATCCCACAGGGCCCAGGAGGCCGAATCCACCAACGGTGAGGGCACCAGTGGGACGGAGGACGAGGGGAGCACCACGGCGGAGACTGGAGGGGACAGTTCTGACAGTGATACCTCCTCTGATGGAAGCTCCCTGGTGGTGGAGGGCACTTCTGTGCCCACCTCAACTACAGGTACAGCCGCCACCCTGTACCAGCACCACCCTCCCAGCAGCCCCTCAGCGTGTTTCCTGTGCCTGCTCACCCAGGAGGGTGGGCATCTCCTTCGTCCCAGGCACCTCAGGCCCTGCCCCAATTAGCCCTGCTACCCTGGGTGAGGAGGCTATTGACCTCCTGAGATCCATCTCTGTTGGGCAGTCAACAATTGTGAATGCCATCCAGCGGCTGGCAGCCCATTTGCAACAAACAAATGCATTCCTGGAGGGCATTCACTCTGGCATGGCGGCGAAGCAGAGATCAATCCAGGCTCTGGCCTCTTCCCTGATGACAGCCTGTTGGACCTGGCTTTTTGACAGGGTCATCCCCAAACTTTTTGCCTTCCTCCTTTTCTTTTTCTGACCTCATTTTTGCTGGATTTTAGACTCTGCGCACTTTACCACTGCTTAACCAGTGCTAAAGTGCATATGATCTCTCCCTTAAAACATGGTAACCTTGAATCATACCTGATTGGACTATTAATTTACTTATAAGTCCCTAGTAAGGTGCATTTATGTGCATAGGGCTGGTAAATTAAATGCTACTAGTGGGCCAGCAGCACTGGTTGTGCCACCCACTTAAGTAGCCCCTTTTCCTTGTCTCAGGCCTGCCATTGCAAGGCCTGTGTGTGCAGTTTCACTGCCACCTCCACTTGGCATTTAAAAGTACTTGCCAAGCCTAGAACTCCCCTTTTTCTACATATAAGTCACCCTTAATGTATGCCCTAGGTAACCCCTAGAGCAGGGTGCTGTATAGGTAAAAGGCAGGACATGTACCTGTGTAGTTATATGTCCTGGTAGTGTAAAACTCCTAAATTCGTTTTTACACTACTGTGAGGCCTGCTCCCTTCATAGGCTAACATTGGGGCTGCCCTCATACACTGTTGAAGTGGCAGCTGCTGATCTGAAAGGAGCAGGAAGGTCATATTTAGTATGGCCAGAATGGTAATACAAAATCCTGCTGACTGGTGAAGTCGGATTTAATATTATAATACTTTTAGAAAGTGAGCATTTCTTTGCACTTAAATCCTTCTGTGCCTTACAATCCACGTCTGGCTGGGCTTGGTTGACAGCTCCTTGTGCATTCACTCAGACACACCCCAAACACAGGGTACTCTGCCTCACTTGCATACATCTGCATTTTGAATGGGTCTTCTTGGGCTGGGAGGGTGGAAGGCCTGCTCTCACACAAAGGACTGCCACACCCCCTACTGGGACCCTGGCAGACAGGATTGAACTGAAAGGGGACCTGGTGCACTTCTTAGCCACTCTTTGAAGTCTCCCCCACTTCAAAGGCACATTTGGGTATATAACAGGGCCTCTGCCCTACCTCATCAGACACTTGCTGGAGAAGAAACCTGAACCAGAAACTACATCCTGCCAAGAAGAACTGCCTGGCTTCTCAAAGGACTCACCTGTCTGCTTTCTACAAAGGACTGCTGCCTTGCTGTTGGCCTGCTGCCTTGCTGAACTCTTGTCTGGCTGTAAAAGTGCTCTCCAAGGGCTTGGATAGAGCTTGCCTCCTGTTCCCTGAAGTCTCAAGACCAAAAAGACTTCCCTCTTTCGCTTGGACGCTCCGTGCGCCGAACATTTCGACGCACAGCTTGTTCCGCGGCAAGAAAAACGCCGCACACCGAAGCTGATCGACAAAACGCTCTTGGGACGACCGAAAATCCGACGCACGGAGAAATCGACGCGACGCCTGCCGTGAGATTGTAATTTCAACGCGCAGCCCCGCAGAACGACACGCAGCCAGAAAACAAGCAGGAAAATCCACGCACAGACCCGGGACATCTGGTAATCCCCGCGTTCCACGAAAAGAGACTGTCCGCGCGCCGGAAAACAACGCACGACTTCCCCGCGTGGAAAATAACGGCGCAAGTCCGTGTGTGCTGAGGAGAAATCGACGCACACACCCTTTTTCCATGCACCTCTTCTTTTGTGGCCCTCTGAGGAGATTTTTCCACGCTAAACCAGGTACTTGTGCTTGAAAGAGACTTTGTTTATATTCTAAAGACTTAAGACACTTTATATCACTTTTCAGTGATATCTCTACAATTTCCCATTGCAACTTTATTCTTTTTGACCTACAATTATCCTGATAAATATTATATATTTTTCTAAACACTGTGTGGTGTATTTTTGTGGTGCTATATGGTGGTATTGTATGATTTATTGCACAAATACTTTACACATTGCCTTCTAAGTTAAGCCTGACTGCTCGTGCCAAGCTACCAGAGGGTGGGCACAGGCTGATTTTGGATTGTGTGTGACTTACCCTGACTAGAGTGATGGTTCTTGCTTGGACAGAGGGCAACCGGACTGCCAACCAAAAACCCCATTTCTAACACAGCCATTGTCCCTTTTTCTAGCCTCCCCCTCTAACTTCCTCTGCCCAATCTTATTCCCCTCAACCTCAACCTATCCCAAGCACACAGGCAGACCATCATGCACCAAGGACAACACACAAGAGTGGCACAGGCAAACACAAGCACCACACATCATCCTACAGGCACTCACACAAACACCATCCAGATGCAGACATACCAACATCCACTGCCTCCACTGTGTCCCCCTCCTCGTCCTCTTCCACCTCCCTCCCAGTAGCGTCTACACTCACACCTGCATGCACTACGTCCTCATCCACTACCACCATCACACCTATCACTACATGCCCCTCACTGGCAGTCACCACCCCAACATCCATGCACACGTTCCCTGTGTCCTCTCCCACTGTGTCTGTCCCCCCTACTCCCAAAGTACACAAGCACTCAGACACCCAACAGCCATCCACCTCACAACAGCATCCAGCCCATGCACCTGCACCCAAACAGAGCAGACAGACACCTCCCACAACCACTTCCTCTTCCTCGACTTCCAAACCTTCACCCTATTCCCACCCCATTGTCCCTAAGAGGCTTTTCCCCTCCACCCTTGACCTATTCCCTACCACTCCCCCCCCCCACCGCCCTGCATGTAAGGTAGGGTGGTCAGAACCCAGGCGAGCACCTCAGCTACCCAGTCCACGGCCACAGCAGGGTCGACAGCTACTGCAGGTGGGAGAGGATCAAGGGCACCAGGCAGCAACACTGACAGGGTGCCTGCACCAGGTGTATCAAGGAAGGGCAAGGAGGCACCACCCGCAGCATCTAGGAAGGGCAAGGATGCACCACCAGCAGCATCTAGGAAGGGCAAGGAGGCTCCACCAGCTGAAGGAGGAAGGGCAAGGGAAATCCCCAGCTGCAGGCTGCAGGGAAAGGGCTGCAGCCTCCTCCCACCACTGCCAGCACCACCACCAGCACCACCACCAGCACCACTGCCAGCAGCAGCAGCAGCCCCAGTGGGCAGCCGTCTGAGGCTGCAGGGGATGGGCGGAAGCCTCCCCCCACCACTTCCAGCACCACTGCCAGCAGCGGCAGCCCCAGTGGGCAGCTGTTCAAGGCTGCAGGGGATGGCCTGGAGCCTCCCCCCACCACTGCCAGCACCGCCACCAGCACCACCACCAGAACTACTGCCAGCAGTGGCAGGCCCAGTGGGCAGCCATCCAAGTACTCAAAGTCTAGTTTGTTCAATAGAAAACTGCTAATAAATCATTTTCACCGCTGGTATTCTGTGTGCAGGGCAATCAGACTTCTACTGTCATAGTCAAAGTTTGTGATATTATCATTTCGGGTTACAGATGCATCTTGAGTTTGGTGGATGCTGTGCGTTCTCTGCTACCATGGAGAGGTGGGGGAAGCACTGAATGTTCGCCATGACTGTGGCCTCACTGACATTGGAATGAGGCCCCCGCGCCTCCCGCCTTACCTACGACTCCGCCACCCTCGCCAACCTCAACCCCGGCCGCACACCAGGCTGCTACCGCGCCACCCCGAATCGAACCCACGGACCCTTCACCTGCAGCAACTGCCGCTTCACCTGCCTTCGGACCCCCACCGCTCCCGCCAAGAACAACTCCCCCGGAAGCAATCTCCACTGCATCCTGGTCAACACCCGATCCGTCCACAGGCACGCCATCGAACTGTGGAACCTCATCACCTCAACAAACCCAGACATCGCCTTCCTCACCGAGACCTGGATGAACCCCTCCTCGGCACCCGACACCGCCATAGCCATCCCCGACGGCTACAAAATCATCCGGAAAGACCACACCAACCGCATCGGAGGAGGCATCGCCATCGCACACAAAAACTCCATCCCCATCTCGACCCACACCGACGACTCACTCCCCGACGCCGAACATCTCCACTTCACGATCCACAACGACCCCAAGACCACCCTCAGAGGCACCCTCATGTACAGACCACCAGGACCTCGCACCAAGTTCAGCGAAGACATCGCAGACTTCGTCAACCCTCACGCACTCTCGTCCACCGACTACATCCTCCTAGGAGACCTCAACTTTCACCTGGAGAACCTCACCGACAACAACACCACCGCCTTACTGGACAACCTCGCAAACCTGGGACTGAAACAGCTAGTCAACACCCCCACCCACTACGCCGGACACACGCTCGACCCCATCTTCTCCTCCAGCAAACACATCACCTTCAACCACGCCACCGAACTCACCTGGTCGGACCACAGCTGTGTCCACTTCAGCTTCAAGAAGACCACCGTGCATCACCACACCCAGCAACCACCAAGAAGACACTGGAATCGAATCACCACAGAACAGCTCGCATCAACCCTCTCCCAGAACCAACCCACCAGCACCACCGACCCCAATGAAGCCGCCAACAACCTCACAAGCTGGATCTCCGACTGCGCCAACCTCCTGCCCCCCCTGAAGACTCAAGCTATCACCAACAACCACAAGAAAAACTCCTGGTTCACCCCCGACCTCAAGGACTCCAAGAAAGAATGCCGCGCCCGCGAGAAGACGTGGCGCCTCAACCAGACCGAAGAGAACATGTCAGCTCTCAAGGACGCCACCCGCCAACACCACCAAGCCGCACGAAAAACAGCCTACCGGAACAGACTTGGCAACAACGCCCACAACAGCAAGGAACTATTTGGCATCATCAAAGAGCTCTCCAACCCGGACGCAGAAAACAACTCCATCCCTCCCTCACAGGACCTCTGCGACTCCCTCGCAACCTTCTTCCACCACAAGATCACCGATATATACAACAGCTTCACGACCGCCAACGCGAACCCCCCCCGGAACCCGCCACCGACATCACCACCATCCTCACCTGGAGCCCAACCACCACCGAGGAGACCACCCGCATCATGAACTCGATCCACTCCGGATCCCCATCGGACCCCTGCCCGCACCACATCTACAACAAGGCCGACAACATCATCGCACCGCACCTCCGAGACGTCATCAACGCCTCCCTCACCACTGACACCTTCCCGGAGAGCTGGAAACACGCAGAGCTCAACGCCCTCTTAAAGAAACCTACAGCAGACCCCACCGAACTCAAAAACTTCCGGCCCATCTCTCTCCTACCGTTCCCCGCCAAAGTGATTGAGAAAATCGTCAACGCTCAACTCACCACCGCCCTGGAAACCAACGACTCCCTCGACCCCACACAGTTCGGTTTCAGGGCCAACCACAGCACCGAAACCGCCCTCATCGCAGCCACGGACGACATCCGAGCCCTGACCGACAAGGGAGAAACCGTGGCCCTCATACTCCTGGACCTCTCTGCAGCCTTCGACACAGTCTGCCACCGCACCCTGATACGCCGCCTCAGCAACGCCGGCATCAGAGGCAAGGCCCTGGAATGGCTCGGCTCCTTCCTCTCCGGAAGGACCCAGAGAGTCCGCCTGCCCCCCTTCAGATCCACAGCCACGGAGATCATCTGCGGCGTACCCCAAGGATCCTCCCTCAGCCCCACTCTTTTCAACGTCTACATGACCCCCCTGGCGAACATAGCATGCAAATACGGACTCAACCTCATATCCTACGCCGACGACACCCAGCTCATCTTATGCCTCACCAACAACCCCACCTCAGCTAGGACCAGACTACACGAAGGAATGAAGGAAGTAGCAAACTGGATGACAGACAGCGGGCTGAAACTGAACACAGATAAGACGGAGGTCCTCATCCTCGGCCCTACTCCCACCGCATGGGACGACTCCTGGTGGCCACCCGCCCTAGGCAGCACTCCCCAACCCACCGACCACGCACGCAACCTCGGCTTCATCCTGGACTCATCCCTCTCCATGACCAGACAGGTTAACTCGGTGACCTCGGCATGCTTCAACACCCTCCGCATGCTCCGCAAGATCTTCCGCTGGATCCCCACCGACACCAGGAAGACCGTTACCCACGCCCTCGTCACCAGCCGCTTGGACTACAGGAACACTCTGTACGCTGGCATCACCACTAAGCTGCAGAGGAAACTTCAACGGATCCAGAACGCTGCCGCACGTCTCATCCTGGACATACCCCTCCACCACCACATCTCCGGACACCTGAAGAAACTTCATTGGCTCCCAGTCAACAAGAGGATCACCTTCCGACTCCTCACCCACGCACACAAAGCCCTCCACAACCTCGGACCCAAACTCATCAACAACCGCGTCTCCTTCTACACTCCTCCGCGCACTCTACGCTCTACCGGACAGGCCCTGGCAGCCGTACCCCGCATCCACAAAGCCACCGCCGGAGGAAGATCCTTCTCTTTCCTGGCAGCGAAGACCTGGAACTCTCTGCCCAGCCACCTTCGCGCCATACCTGATCACCTCACCTTCAGAAGGCAGCTCAAGACCTGGCTCTTCGAGCACTGACCCCCCCCCCCTCCTCCCCCCCCCAGCGCCTTGAGACCCTTTATGGGTGAGTAGCGCGCTTTATAAATGCGAATGAATGATTGATTGAATGAGGAGTCACAGTGATGGTTGCCCCACCCATTTTAGTGTGCAGAGACCAGCGCTGATTTTCCCTCTCTAGCACCTACATGCAAGACAATGTGGCCTTGGCAGGGAAATCAAACGATGGCCCCGGCATGCTGAAGAAAATACCTTGGGTGGTCTTCTGTCAGGGGAACAAAGGCGAGGAACTCTATTGATCTCAAGTGCCGCCCGCCAGCCTATAAATGAGTCATTTATTGGATGAGAGTGGAACCTAAACATTCCATGTCCTTCTATATGAAAGGCACTCATCTAGAGTTAATTCCTTGTACCTTCCAATATATGCGCATGCTCTTCAGGTAGTTTCTTTTTATTGGTTCCACTTTCTTGAATTGTTTGATGTCTTTTCAGTTTCTGCTTTTTTTTAAACTTTTTCTGCTTAGATTGAGAGGATGCCTATGGTTTCTTGAGTTTGATATATATCTGTGCAAATATCACAACACATCAGGACTTTATTTTCATATTGTGATCTCCTGCAGTTGATTAGCATAGTAGCTGCAGTTGATTTGAATGAGGCTTGTGCATCCTGTTCTTGCAAAGTATAGTCCAGAAATGTATTTCCTTTTGCAAATTAACCACTGAGAATGTTGTCATTCTCTTGTCTCCACATTTGTTTGTTTGTTTCAATTTGTGACTTGCCTTTATTACAGAGTTATATGCTAGAACCAGAATTGCCTGAGGATAGTTTGTACATAGCCCAAAATAGTTGTACAAGTGGAGGGCAGATTAGGTGGGTTATCTCAATCTGTTGCCCCACTCCAAGGGGGTAGAAAGTTCACTTGCCAGCACGGACATTATGCTTTTTGTTTTTCAAGAAAGAGAGAGAACAGTCTACCTTGGTGTTGGGACATTCCCTAACACCAAAAGCGGCAAAACAGATCTTTCAATGAAAACTGCACCCCAATAATGTGGCAGGCGCATTGTCCTGCAACAGAAAGGGCCCAGAACACAACCTGGAGCCAATTTTTTTTCCCTTGCAAATTACTCAATTTTCTGGATGTGGGTATGTGGGCCCAGGAATGGCAGCCATCCAGCAAAACCTACTAAGCCAAGACATTTGTGAAAACTATACACTGGAGAGTCCAGGGTGGATTGGCTTGTTTTCTTACATAGAACGTACTGTGTATTTTTTTAGCACACAACTCAAGGAGGGTATCCTGACTCTCAAATAGATGGGGTACCGTTTTTATTGGAAGCAGCGTGGGAATTAGTAAAAGTAGAACATGTGTGAATTTCTGTTCATGTTTGGCTTTCAAATGTAAGCTAAATATGTAAGAAAGACAAATATTTCAAGAAATGCCTTCTGAAACACATGAGAGTAGGGGTAACCCCAAATTCTGAGTTGCACAAATAAACACTATTCCTATACTTAGTATCTTGGGCACATTTAAAAAATAAATGCACAGGTTTCCTTCATCCCCTTTTCATTAATTAGATTTTATAATTTGAAGTGCTGCATGGTTGGTACACAATTAAATATAATGTTGGCTCAGGGATTTGCATGTTTTCGGAAAACCAACAATCACCATATATGACTCTGACCAGACGGTCTGATTGACATAATTTTATTTTACTTTTACACATCAGCCATCGGGGTAAAAATGTTCAGATAAAAACGTTGTCACTTATTTCAATATTTTCCTACTTCGTTTCATAATGTTTTTATTTCAACAATTGCCTTTATTTAAAAATTGTGAGCGGTCTTTGGTTGACAGTCAGGTTACCCCATGTTCAAGCAAGGACCCTCACTCTAGTCAGGGTAAAAGAGAATCACCCTCAGCTAACCCGTGCTTACCCCCTTGGTAGCTTGGCAGAGCAGTAGGCTTAACTTCAGAGTGCTAGGTGTAAAGTATTCATACCAACACACACTTGCTGAAAACACTACAAAATGACACAACACCAGTTTCGAAAAATAGGAAATATTTATCTAAACAAAACAAGACCAAAACGACAAAAATCTGACATACACAAGTCAAGTTATGAATTTTTAAAGATTAAACTAAAAAATAGCGCTTAGAAACTCAAAATGCTTCGATGAGGTGTTAACACGGTATCGTGACGGAGTCGTTCCCAACAAGCCGACACCAGCGGCACCGGACACAGAGGCCCTCATTCGGACCTTGGCAGGCGGCAGAGGCCGCCCGCCAAAGTCCCGCCGTCAAAATACCGTACCGCGGTCGCAAGACCGCGGCAGGTATTTTGACTTTTCCCCTGGGCTGGCGGGCGGCCGCCAAAAGGCCGCCCGCCAGCCCAGGGGAAAAATCCCTTCCCACGATGACGCCGGCTCGGAATCGAGCCGGCGGAGTGGGAAGGTGCGACGGGTGCAGTTGCACCCGTCGCGTATTTCACTGTCTGCTAAGCAGACAGTGAAATACTATTTGGGGCCCTCTTACGGGGGCCCCTGCAGTGCCCATGCCATTGGCATGGGCACTGCAGGGGCCCCCAGGGGCCCCGCAACACCCCCTACCGCCATCCTGTTCCTGGCGGGCGAACCGCCAGGAACAGGATGGCGGTAGGGGGTGTCAGAATCCCCAAGGCGGCGCAGCATGCTGCGCCGCCTTGGAGGATTCGTTTGGGCAGCGGGAAACTGGCGGGAGACCGCCAGTTTTCCCGGTCCGACCGCGGTGTTACCGCCGCGGTCGGAATGCCCAAGGGAGCACCGCCGGCCTGTCGGCGGTGCTCCCGCCCCCGTTGGCCCTGGCGGTGCAACACCGCCAGGGTCAAAATGAGGGCCAGAGTCTCGTAGACCCCCAAGTACAGTACCTTTGGTTAAGAGTGAAAACAAATCGATGCGCGAAGTCGGGGATCGTGGCGTCTGTGCGAAACATTGTATCTGCGCACTTTGAGCGGTGTCGGTCACGACGAGGTGCGGCGACTTCCATGGAGTCACGGACATCAGCAGGGCTGCAGCGGCGTCGGGCCTGTGAAGGTCGTCGCGTTCCAGCGAAGATCACGGAGTCAGTTGCAGGCGCCGTCACCGGATTCAGTAGCGGCGTCGGTCCGAAGTCCGAAGTCTATTTCCTTGGATTTCCACCAGCCTTCCTTTCAAGGGTCCAGGGACTGAATACGGCACCACGTATCAGAGCAGGAGTCTCTCTGAGACTCCAGGTGTTGGCAGAGAGAAGTCTTTGCTGTCCCTAGGACTTCAAACAACAGGAGGCAAGCTCTAAATCAAGCCCTTGAAGATTTCTTCACAAGATGGAAGGCACAAAAAGTCCAGTCTTTGGCCTCTTACTTTGGCAAAACTGCAGGATAGCTCCACAAAGCACAGTCACAGACAGGGCAGCACTTCTCCTCAGCTCTTCTCCAGTCAGAGGTTCCTCTTGAAGTCCAGAAGTGATCTAAAGTCTGGTTTTGGGTGCCCTTCTTATACCCAATTTCTCCTTTGAAGTAGGCCTACTTCAAAATAAAGGGGGTCATTCTGACCCTGGCGGCCGGTGGCCGCCAGGGCCACCGACCACGGGAGCACCGCCAACAGGCTGGCGGTGCTCCCACGAGCATTCTGACCGCGGCGTTTCAGACCGCCGACTTACCGCTGCTCGGGGGAATCCTTCATGGCGGCGGAGCGCGCTCCGCCGCCATGAGGATTCTGACAGCCCCTACCGCCATCCTGTTCATGGCGGGAAACCCGCCATGAACAGGATGGCAGTAGGGGGTGCCGCGGGGCCCCTGGGGGCCCCTGCCGTGCCCATGCCAATGGCATGGGCACAGCAGGGGCCCCCGTAAGAGGGCGCCGCAAAGTATTTCAGTGTCTGCCTTGCAGACACTGAAATACGCGACGGGTGCAACTGCACCCGTCGCACCCCTGCAACTACGCCGGCTCAATTCTGAGCCGGCGTCCTCGTTGCAGGGGCATTTCCTCTGGGCCGGCGGGCGCTCTTTTGGAGAGCGCCCGCCGGCCCAGAGGAAATGTCTGAATGGCCGCCGCGGTCTTTTGACCGCGGTGCGGTCATTTGGCGGCGGTACTATGGCGGACGGCCTCCGCCGTCCGCCATAGTCAGAATCACCCCCAAAGTCTCTTTTGAATGTGAAATCCTGCCTGGCCCAGGCCAGGCCCCAGACACTCACCAGGGGGTCAGAGACTGCATTGTGTTAGGACAGGCACAGCCCTTTCAGGTGTAAGTGACCACTCCTCCCCTCCATCCTAGCACAGATGGCTCATCAGGAAATGCATACTACACCCCAGCTCTTTTGTTTCACTGTCTAGTGTGAGGTGCAACTAGCCCAACTGTCAAACTGACCCACACAGGTCAGAAAGAAATAGAAGGCAGGAGGCAAAAAGATTGGGGATGACCCTGCATAAGCAAAAAAGTCCAACAGTATTCCTGCTTGTGAAGAATCTCCAAGGGTTTGAACTGAGCTTTCCTCCTGTTTTGAAGTCTCAGGGCCATCAAAGACTTCCTATGCCAGCACCTGTACTCTCTGCTGAGACTCCTGCCCTGCCAAATGGTGCCCCATCCAGTCCCTGGGCTCTTGAAAGGTGAATCTGGTGGAAAAGGACAAAAATCCAGACACAGACCAATGTGCAGGGAAATTTTCGATGCACCATTTACAGCGCAGCTGATAAACGAAGTGCTGTCCGCTTCGCGGCTGAAATTGACACCCCACCTGCCTCGCGGCTGGGAGATCATCGTATCGCGGCTAGAGAAACGACATGCAACACTGGCTTGTGGCTGCTGATAACGACGCAAACCACACGCAGCACTGTTTTCTCACACTATGCAAACGGATTTTCCACACATTGTCCCTGGGTGTCAAAGTCATCCTGACTGCAGATCCAAGGTGCACCGTCCGGAAAGCAGCGCATCGTTCTCTTGCGAGGGAGGAAAATGACACATCGCTGACCCGACCGGAGAAGAAACGACACACGTCTCACTTGCGAGTAAGGAATCGACGCATTGTTGAATTTTCCAACACACACCAGCCTATGCGGCTTTATTTTCGACGCTAACCAGTTACTTTGTGCAAAATCAACATTTCCATTGTTTTCTATGGAGCATGACTCTTATTCTTTTGAAAATTCATAATTTAACTTGTGTATGCTGGATTTTTGTCCTTTTGGTCTTGTTTGATTTAGATAAATATAAACTGGTGTGGTGTCCATTTTGTAGTGTTTCCACTGTGTTACTGTGTGTGTTGGTACAAATACTTTACACATTGTTTCTGAGTTAAGCCTGCCTGCTAGTGCCAAGCTACCAAGACGGTGAGAGGGGGTTAACTGAGTCTGATTCTCCTTTACCCTGACTAGAGTGAGGGACTTTGCTTGGACAGGGGGCAACCTAACTACCAACCAAAGACTCCATTTCTAACAGGGGATTTATTGCTAAACTCACAAAACAAATAATTTATGAAATCTTGTTTCTAATTCTGATCTCTGTCTTTTCCTCTTATTTCAGCTATGTTTTTACTGTAATTTTTAAATATTGTATTTCCTTATCCTAAAGCATTTTTGATATTGTATCACATTTTTAAAAATAGAAGACATAAAACAATTAAAGTCCTTTGAGATGATTATGTAACTGTTAGCACTTAATTCATTGATTACTGTGGCAGAATGATCACGATTTTCTCATTTTATTCCAGAATGGAAAGATGCACGAAGATTTGCAGGTAACTACGTTGTCTCAATATTGACATGACAGAGGTACTTTGCATTGTTCACAATGCTGAACAGATGTTATTTGGTGGTTCAATGTTTTACGCCTGACTAAACAACATTCACTGAATGTATTGTAATGCATTGGGGTTTGTAAACAGTACCTTAGCTGTTTTAAAGCAATAAGCACAAAAGAGGTGTTTTATAGAGAGATGATTAACAAAATTATTAAAGGCCAGAGGTGTAGCCAGCACTACCTGAGAGCTGGGGCGAGGCAAACTATCTAAAAGAAAAAAGTTACTTATCTTTGGTAACAAACTTTCTGGTGGGTACTCTATCTACCTGCAGATTACTCAACTTCTGTATGTCCCATGTATCAGACTGAAGATCAAAACATTTCAGTAGCTCTCCACACTGTTAGGAGATGCCATCTCCATTTTGGCACCAGAAGAGACACCACTGTGTTGTCAGTGAGGCCATAAAGTACCCCCACTGGCGCACACACGTCAGTTTCCAATCCGTTTTTTATGTGACTTTGATGCAAACAGGATGGGAATTACATCGGTTGAGTAAGTTTTGTACAATTTATAGAATTAGAAAATTATTAAAGAATTTATGTAACTAGCCATGAATACTGGAAGCAGGATGTGTCAGCAAGGAATCTGCAGAAATATAGTTACTGAATGTAAATAACTTTCTTCTGATGTATACTTCTATCTGCAGATTCCTCATTCTTTAAACAAACTCCTCAATCAGTACCTGACCAAGAATTGGGCGCATGGCTGGTTTTACCAAGAAATCTTGGAGGACTGAATGTGCAAAGTGATCTTTCTTTTGCACTGCCAAATCCAAATAATGTTTTGCAAAAGTGTGGGGAAAAGCCCAGTATACCACCTTGTAGATTTCAGCAACCAAGACTCTCCTTGGCAAGGCTCAGGTGGAAGGCTTTGTTCTGGTGGAGGGAGCCCTAATGCCTTCCAGTAGTTTCTTATGAGCCAGGGTGTAGAACAATTTGATGCATAAAATAATCCATTGTGATAACATTCTCTTGTGGACTGTCTTACCCTTTTCTCTTCATCTTGCCTACAAACTGATAAACAGTTTGTTGTCAACTCTGTAATCCTTGGCTCTGTCGCTTTAGAAGCTGACCGCTCTCTTGGGGTGCAGTCTATGAGGCTTCTCCTTGTCTTTTGTAGGATGTGGGGGAGAAAAGGAGGTTGGAAGGGTATTGAATTGGCTTAGATAAATGGCCATAACCACCTTAGGCGGGAAGGCAGCCCAGGTTCTGAAAACCAGGTTGTCAGGAAACGATGTAGTGAAGGAAGGCTTAACACTTAACGCTTGCAAATCACTCACATGTCTTGCTGACATGATGCCAATGAAAAACAGTGTTTTGAAAGTAAGCAGGCACAACTGGCAACTGTGCCAACACTCACAAATGGGACACATTAGCAATATAAGAATGAGATTCATATCCCCTAGTGGCTTAATTTGATGGAGGAAACTTGTAGGTAAAATCCCCTAACCACCACATAACGTCCAGAGTTTTGAAGAGGGATGGTTGATTAGGGAGTAAGAAAATGCACAAAGTAGCCTCTGACTGTGCCTACTACACACCCGTGTTAAGCTAGTGTTGTGCCTACTACACACCCCTGTTAAGCTAGTGACAGAGTGAAACGTAAGATAAATGAGCGTGCAGAGAGTCTACTGAGTAGACGGTGCACCACTACACAACCCTACTCCATCTTTCAGAGTATACCATTTTAGTGTAGCATCTGCAGGCACATATGACAACATCCACCTTTTCTGGGAGTAAGGAGATGGCATTCAGGTTGCCCCACTTAATATCCAGGCATAAAGCTGGAGGCTCTATGTCTGGGAGAGGTCTATCCTGTGAGGGGGGGAGATGGGATGGGTGGCACAGGGAGAGGGTTATCCGGTCCACATACCAAACCCTTTGTAGCCAGTCAAGGACGATCAGAATAACCTGGGCTCGATAGAGGTGGATCTTCCTCCAAACCTAAAGAATCAATGTTCTGGGAGGGAATGTGTAGTGAATCAGAAAGTTCTACTTCAGGCAAAACACTTCCCACTATGCTCTCTGCAATGGAAAATTGAGGGCACAGAATTTTGGGCAGTGGGCACTGTCTTCCATGGCAAAGGGATCCACCAGAGAAGTGCCCAATAGGCTGAAGCTATGGCGGATTACCCCTAGTTGAGGATGCTATGGTTGGCATGTATATGCCCACCGAGACACTGGCAAAGTGAGTAGCTTAAAACAAAATGTGATGATTCTACTCCCAGGACCAGCGCTGCAAAGATTCCCAACAGAGAAGATGTGACCCTACATCCACCTACATGATTATGTGTCACATCTCAGTGGTATTGCCTGTTAAGCTCTGGATGTACTGACCGCTAAGGTAAGGCCTTTTTTGAAGATCAGAGGCCTTTGATCTCTAGATCCTCCCGGTCACCTCCCCAACCTAGAGTGAAAGCACCCATGACTGCCTGTGGGGGTTTGAGTGGTATCCCTTGAATCAGTGTGTCTTCCACACCCCACCACCTCACATCCACTACTGGGTCCCTTGAGATCGGGATGGAACTCTGAAGATCCCCACCATGTTGGAATTACTGCCTGATGATACACCACCGGAGGGCCCTCATGTGCCAGTGGGTACAAGTGACCAACAGAAAGCAGTAAGCTACCAGACTTAGCAGGGGTAAAACCACCAAGCCTGGGGCTTATGATTAGTTCTGAAACATCAGAATCATAGCCTGAATGTCCTGAACTCCCAGTTGAAGTGGAAAGACTTGACTCAATGTGGTGTCCAGTATTGCTCCTATGCACAGGTTGTGCTAAGAGGGCACTGGGACTGCAAACTGGAAGAGGGTGAATCATACCATAAAATGAAGATACTTTCTGGGCGACCTCAGACTCTGGACATGAAAATGCAACTCCTGCAGGTCGATTGTCACCCTCCAGTCTTTTGCTATCAGTGCGAGCAACACCTGAGCCAGGAACCCTGAGGTCTAGGTATCAGACTAGGGCTGTCAGCTTTCTTTGGGTACTATAAGTACCAGGATTAGCATCCCTGACCCTTTTCTTGCTTTGGCACAAATTCCACTGCCCCTTTCTAAAGAAAAAGTCTATCTACTGCCAAAGGGTTTGAAGGTGACTGTTTGGAAGTCGAGAAGTGTTGGGGAGTAGTACTTGAGAGTGTGGACAAGTGAAAAGGTAGACCATACCCACATTCCACAATTTTTAAGACCCACTGCTCTCAAGAGATGGCCTGCCAGGCCTGTGGAAGGAAGGATATCCTGGGTTTCAACAAAAAGGAATTAGGACTGCTTCCATGTTATGGCTAGGGAGGAAGATGAAGAATAGATTGGAGGGAGTACACAGGGATGACCTCTCTGTTTGCCATGACCTTGGTATTACTGGTAAGGTGGGTTGGGCTGCTGCTGCTGCTATTGTTTTGTTGAGAGGTGTGATGCTGTCTGCCTCAAAATTAAAACATCAAGAGAAGCCACCAAAATGTTGAATTAGTCTTATTCACCCTGTTCAATCTGGAGGCCAAGAGATCTTACTGTTGTCTTTGTTCTCTTTGGACCTCTCCTGAGCAGTGTTAACCATTGCTCCACAAAGATGTGAACATCGGAAAGGGATATCCATGAGAGTGTACTGTACATCATGGGGGAATCCCAAACTCCTCGGCCACGTATGACGAAGGGAGGCAGATGTTCCCATGCCCTGAGCAACAGAGCCTGCTGTTTCTAGACCAAACTGCATGAGCTGCATTGCTGATCCTTGGTTATCCCTTACTAGCTGTGTGAAATGGGGCTGAAGGTGATCTGGTAAATGGAGTACCATCAACTGGGCCATGGTCCAGGGAGTGTGGATGCAATGTCCCATAAGGCAGATTGGGTTAAGAAGCTTCTGGGCCATAGTATATGCAGAAAATAGTTTCTTAGCAAACCTTCCAATATTTCAACAGCATGCGTTATCCATTCTTAAATAACAGAATCATTGCCTGAATGTTGTGAACAGCTGGGAGGGAAAGTCTTGACTCATTGTGGTGTCCAATACTGTCCCTATGAACAGAGAGGGCACCAGTTGGGACTTGGGACCGTTGATGGAAAAGCCTAGATCGAAAAGCACCATGACTGTAATCTGCAGCCAGCGTGCCAACACATCTGGGGAACTGGCTTTGATGAGGCAGTCATCCAGGTAAGAAAAGAATGGTATTCACATTCGCCTGACATTGGCCGCTACGACCACCATCACCTTCAGAACTTGAGCTAGGGACAGCATTCTGAATTCTTCCTTCTTCGGGAACCAGTTCAGAATCCTGAGGTCTTAGATTCTTCTTGGGAACTAGCATGTATCAGGCGTATCATTCCCCTGGCTTTGTTACTGCTCCGGAACAAATTCAATTTTGCCTTTTTGAAGTAAGAATCGAACTTCCTGTTGTATAGTAATTAGGTACTTTAGAACAATAGGAGGTTAGTACGGCATACCCCCTTTTCACAAGCAGCAAGCCCCATGGGTGTGAAATAATGACCCGCTATGTTTGTGGAAAGAAGGATACCGTTCTCCAATTAGTTGTCTGTGCTCTGATGAGAGGGAACTAGAGCTGCTTCCCTTTGGTGTCTAGAGAGGAGGACTAAGAAGTAGAGGGGAAGGAAGTAAGAGGGCTTGTATTCTTTCTTTGCCTCAGCCTCCATATTGTTTGTACAGTGGGTGTGTTTGCTGTTGTTGATGATGTTCCTGAAACTGTTACCTTGAAACTTCTTGAATTGATACTTATAGACCTAGTGACCTGGCAGCGGCTTTACAACTCCTTGAATCTCTCCAAGTCAGAATCAGCTTTCACCATCAAATGGGAGGTCCATGTGTGTTGTCTGGACATCCCAGGAGAAACCTGAATCTCAGCCAGGCGTGGTGACACAGAGAAATAGAAGTCCACATAGCTCTTGAAACAGAGTCTGCTATATCCAGGCTAGACTGAATCATTTGTTTAGCATCTGAGTGGCCGTCCCATACCAATTCTGAGAGGTGGCTTTGCAGATAGCCTGGTAGACTGGGAAGAACCGTTTCTGCTGTGTCCCAAATGCCATGTACATTTCAGCTAAGGAGACAGGTGGCACTGAAAGATTTTAGAATCATGCTCCCTGCCAAGAATACCCTCCTTGGAAACTGTTACATTTTTCTATACTCTCTATCAGAGGAAGCAGTGGGGAAAGTGTCTGGTAACAGCTTGGAGGTGCAAGAGGCTTGAAGATAGAAATACTAGATCTTCAGGAACCGGTTTGTAATGCCTTGCAACTGATCCGTATACTGCAGTGGAGGTAGGTGGTTATATACAGAGAGCAAGTATTGGTTCCATTAGTACCTCATCAAAGGGAAGCAAGGGTATTGTGGTATGGGAAGCCTCATGCAAAACCTCAGTAAGGATGTTGACTTTTGTTTCTGTTGAGGGTAGCTGATGTTCCAACATCTCTCCTGCCTTTTTAGGCGGTAACCTCAGGTGAAGGAAATCCCATTGAGGAATATAGTTTCCACTTCTGAGAGGCACCTGGGCCACTGGCATGCCTCAGTCCTGCAAAATCAGGGTCCAGGGTGTGCATTCCCATCATTATCTTGACAAGGGTCTTTTTGAAGATCTATGTCTCCCAAAAAAACAGAATCTGACCTCCTCTACCAGATGTTGAATCTCTGTCTAAGAGCGCTGATGTGGAAACTCCAATGTGCAATGACTCTGTACAAGATGCTTGTGACGCTGGTGGGGTCGGCACGGGAACTGGAGTCAATGGTTGCTATGCCAGTGACGTTATTTGGGCTGCCTGTGGAGTCGACTGAGGTACTGGGGTTGAGTTCAAACACTGGAGGAGAGGATAAAAGGATAGCTATCAGAGATGGCTGTGGCAGTCATGAAGTTGATCCTTAAGCCTGAGGTGGCACTGTGTTTGGAGTCAGAGCCCAAGTGTTTTGCAGAAAAAGCATAAATCTTGAGAAAGCTGCCGGATGGTATGACATCAACATGTTTTCGAAGGTGAAAGCCAGTCGACCTATGGGGATAGTTAGCACTGCAGAGGGTACCATGGATCATCTGAAGATATCATACATCACATTAAGGAAGATGGTTGGGTCTTTTCCAGGAGCGGGGAACTCTGCATAAGCTTCACCGAGCTGGGGCCTCGGAGTTGGCATTGCAGGCAGTAGCATGTCTGAGATTGGTAATGGGTCCAATTAAAACACAGGTACTGGTTCCTCCGTGATGTCTTCCACTGGTTTCTACTCCAACAAAGCTGCTTGTGGTGAGGAAGGAAGACTCTGGTTGTTGTTTCTTCTTACGTTTCTGCTTTGAGGACTTCAGCAACTGTGGTGACTTTGGTGTGCGCTGCCTGGATTTTCAATGTCCTCGACATTCATCCTGCACCCGGATGATGTACATATTTGCTTCACTTTCTTTTATGTCATTGAGGTGCATCTTTCAACAGGAGCTGCAGGTCTTGACATCATGGCTATACCCCTAGAACCATTTACAGATCTTTTGATGTCTGTAACAGACATTTCCCCATCACAGTTCCTACAAAGTTTGAAACCTGACATTTTGGCTCATAACATTGTGAAAAACTGCACCTGAATAAAGAATGTTTGGACAAAAAGCGTCAACAATGTTGACAAACTTCTGAGAAGATAAAACCCCGGATTTTCATTGATGGCTCGGAAACAAAGAAACTCACATCAGTACTCTAATGGGATGCTTTTTGTCTCCAGAGACAACACATGCATTCTGTTTCTGGCACCAAAGTGGAGCCAGTGTGCCCTAGCAGCGTGGAGAGCTACTGAAATATTTCCAGATTCGGTCTGACACCTGGGATATTGAAAAGGTGAGGAATCTGTAGGTAGAAGTATCCATCAAAATATAAAAAGACCACTTAACATGGGGGCTCGAGTTCTCCCAAAGCATTACGAAATAATAATCTGGAAAATACACCACACAAGGGAGCAAAGTGTAACGTATGGTCCTCTTGAAATAAATAGTAGGGTTTTTATTAATGATTCCTTTGGGCAGCTTTCAAATAAATAATTTGTCTGAAAAAATTTATGCAAACATGTTAGAAATGGGGTTTCTAGTTGGCAGTTTACACCCTGTCCAAGTAGGGACCATCACTCTGGTCAGGGTAACACAAGGAAAGCTATGAATTTTTAAAGTTTAAATCCCAATAATGTGCTTAGAAATACAAAAGCTCCACTTGGTGCTATCACGGCATAGTGAGTCAGTCCCAAAAGTCCAGCACCACTCGGTTCCTTGCGGAGACAGCGGAGGTGAGGGGGCGGTGGCGGCAGCGAGGAGTTGGTTCCTTACAAACCAGTGGGGTCGATGAGTCAAGCGGGTCAAGACGTGATGGGGTGACTTCACCATGGGGACGCAGGCACGGCAGCAGAGTCGGGTGTCACGGACATCAGTGGCACAGCACTCGGGACGCAATGTTGCAGGACTTCAGAGGTGCTGCAGCGGCATCAGGCCTGCAGGGCTGTCACAGTTGTCGCACTCCAGTGAGGACCACAGCTTTGGTGAAGGCAGTGGCACAGAGTAGAGCAGCTGTTCTGGTTCTGGAGTCGCCCGAAGTCGATGTGCCTGGTTGTTCTTGTTTTTAGGCCAGCTTTTACTCCCAAGGGTCCAGGAACTGAAGAGGGCACCACTTGGCAAGTAGGGGCCTCAGCAGGAGAACCCAGAGTCTGGCAGGTGAAGTGTTTGCTCTCCCTGAGACTTCATAACAGGAGGCAAGCAGTCCAAGCCCTTGGAGAAACCTCACAAGCAAGATACACAGCAAAGTTCAGTCTTTGTCCTCTCCAAAGCTGAAGCAGCAACTGCAGGCCAACCGAACACAGCAAACGGAAAGTACTCCTCACAGCTCTTTAGATCTTCTCCTTGGCAGAGGTTCCTCTTGATCCAGAAGTGTTCTGAAGTTGTAGTTTCAGCCTTTGAAGTAGGCAAACGTCAAAGGAAGGTCTTTGTAGTGCACAAGACCCTGCCTCTCCCTCTCCTGGCCCCAGACACTCTTTAGGAAGTTGGAGACAATGTTGTGTGAGGGCAGGTACACCCCTATTGAAGTGCATGTGACATCTTCTCTCACCACTCTAACCCAGGAAGATCCATCAGGATATGCAGGACACACTTCTCTACTTTGTGTGACTATCTAGAGTGAATTCACAAACAGCCCAACTGTCAGTCATAGGATAGGCCTTGCAATAGTGAAATATGAATTTGACAGCATTTCACCATCAGGACACACCAGTACGTCTTACCTTTTACATACACTGCACCATGCCGATGGGGCTACCTAAGGCCTAGTTTAGGCGTGATGTACATGTAGTAAAAGGGAAGGCTTGGGCCTGGCAAGTGGGAGAATGTCAGTTGGGAAGAGGGATTTATTTGTGATTATGAATGAGGGATTTATTTGTGATTATGAATATCTGTTAATTAAAGCTACAGTTTTCAAGCTATAAGCACATATGTCTTATTTATTATTATATCACCTAACCACATTGGGAGTGTCTGCATGTATGACAAGCAATTTAAAAATGATCAGTCATAAAAAAACAGCAGTCAGGTAATCAGATTAAGAAAGTCACAAGTGTACTGGAGATGTTATAAATTACACACAAAACATCCAAATCTCCCAATCAAACCATTCTTCTACTCAAAAAATGAAATGTCAAATTATCAAACTTAGGAATTGTTTATTGGTGGAGAATCAAATACATGCTTCAGATGAGTTGCTGGGGAGCTTCCAGGCAACAGGGCATCTATCTTTTTGGTGCACTTTGACACTGAAAGTGGCCTGGCCTTAAGAAGAGCCCAGCTGAGGGATATATTTTCAGATTCACTCTTTTATGATATGTTGCTTGTCACCACAGTCCCAGGTATGGTGTAAGAGAGGTCTTATTGTTTTCAACTTTTTCTGTACTTCCGAACCTGTATATTAATCACAGGTATGGGAATGTTAGATGTGCTGTGCCTTTTTGCTCTCCTTGTAGCAGTCCAGATTCGGATACAGGATAGTCCCCAAACATTGTCAGCATCCTCTCAGATGTTAAAAGAAACCCTAGCTATTTTAGTCACCTCCAATACCGATACTATCATCTCACCATCAGAGAGACCTAGCTGTCTATCAGACATACCCAGCTGATTCATTAATATACCATGGCACATAGCCTCTGAGTCCACTTTCAGGAAAATCAACACTCCCAGCAGGTCTTTAGAGACCCATCAGCCATTCTCTAGAGACCCTATGTCTGCCTTTGATAACTCTATCCAAATATCAAACAGCTCAGGTCCAGCCTCAGTCAGTTCAAGCCATCTCTTAGAGACCTTAAGGCACTTTGGTCATTGGATTAATCATTTAGCTCTCAATCAGCTTTAAAATACCCCCAGATATTCATTAGATACAACCAGTTGATTCTTAGAAACTCTCAACATACTTCCAGACACCGTCAGTGGGACCTCACAGACCATTAGGTGATATTCTGTCCCTATGCCCACCTTTAACAACTACTCACAGGTTAAAGGCAATACCAGGGACATCCAGCCTGCCTTCGGTTACCCTCAATTGGTACTCAGACTTCATTCTGAGATAGACTGTTGGATGCCTTCTAAGAACCCCAGGCAGCCCACAGACTCACTGGACATCAACAGAGACCCTCACCTTGACTTCAGTTATCAACAGCTGTTACTTAAGCACCCTTGACCTGTCCTTAAAGATTCTTGGCATGCCTCCCACAAACGTCCAGCAGGCCTGGAGAGAATACCAACATGATCACTTATGCCCAAGCCTGTCCTATGCCAAGCAAAACTGTATTTTACTCTCCCCTAGATGGCCTTTAGAGATCCTCGTTTTTTCTACAAAGACCCTGTCAGACTCTCAGAAAGTCTATGAGACTTTCGGCTGGCCCTCAGACATCCCCTATCAACAATCAAACCTTACCTCACATTCAGACACAACTAACTGGCCATTGGAAGCATTTAACCAGCTTTAAGATAGCCAAAGCTGGCCTACAGATCTCCACAGTCTGACCTCAGTGAGGGTCAGTGAACTCCAAATCACCTTTGGTTACCTGCAGATAGTCCTAAAAGAGTGTTCTATCACTCTCATTAGCTTTCAGTTTTCTGTCAGATACCCCTAGCTGGTCCTTCCCATGACCCCAAGCATCACCAAAAAACTTTCACCAACCCTAATCAGGGATGCGAAATATTTAGTCGACTTCAAACATTCCTGCCTCCCCATCACTAATTATGCAGCTCATCCAGCAATGATCCTCAGAATACTCTTAGAGACCTTAAGCTCTTACACCGGTACTTTCTCTAGCCCACGGACAACCTTCAGACAGCCACAGCTGGGTATTAGATCCCACCCTATTTCCCTCGACCAAAATTTTGACATTCCCATCATGCTTGCGGGAGAACTAGGCCAGCCACTAGACACCCTCACTCTACCCTAAAAGACCCTATATCAATCATCAGAGACCCCAGTAGAGGTCTGTCACTCTACCTTTAATTGACTCTTAGGCATATATTCAGCTGTCTTTCGGCCTGCTCTGAGACATCAGTAATGGGTGTTTATACTACCTAGCTGTGATCCCTGAGACTTGGGGTGACCTGAGACCACTCCAGCATGCCTGTAGGATCTATAAGTTTCATCTCAGAGACCACTAAGCTGCCCCTACCTTCAGCTGCATCTAAAAAGCTCTCAATTATCCCAGGGATTATTGGTGTTCTCTAAAAACTCTTCAGCATTTCCTTCATAAATCCTCAACTAATCTTTATGCATCCCCATCACACCTAACACTCCCCAGCCAGCCATTAGGGACTCTGAATGTGCCCATAGACACGCCTCCATCAGGCCACCAAATGTTCCTTATTTCACTATTGGAGAACGTCAGCTTCCCCTCGGAGCTAACTTCTAGACACAACCAGATGCCCTTCAGAAAGTGATCTCTACAGTAGTCTTGAAAAATAGCTATTTGTTTCTTCAATAGTTCAGGTGGCCCTCATTCATTCAATCAATCAATCAGTTTTTGTAAAGCACTGTTACTCACCCTTGAGGGTCTCAAGGCGCTAGGGGGAGGGAAAGAGCCACGTCTTCAGGTTTTTACTGAAGATGGTGGGCGATGGGCTTTGTTTGAGGTGCAAGGGGGAGGTTGTTCCAGCTCTTTGCTGCAATGTAGGTGAAGGATTGTCCTCCATAGGTGGTTTTACGAGTGCGAGGGATGGTGGCCAGGGCCAGCTGGGCAGAGCAGAGGGATCTTGCGGGGGTGTGGAAGGAGACATGGTGGTTCAGGTAGGCTGGTCCTGCATTGTGTATGGCCTTGTATGTGTGGGTGAGCTGCCTGAAGGTGATTTGTTTCTCGACCAGGAGTCAGTGGAGGGTCCTCAGGTGTTGGAAGACATGTTCTCGACGTGGGAGGTCCAGGATGAGTGTGGCAGCAGCGTTCTGGAAGAGTAGTAGACTTTTTGATGTTTCTAGTTGAGGTGCATAGAGGTCGTGTCTGTAGTCGAGCTTGCTTGTGACTAAGGTGTGAGTGACTGTCCTGCGGCAGTCTGCTGGGATCCAACTGAAGATCTTATGACGTTTGCGGAGTGTGTGCCAGCAGGAGAAGGTGACTGAGTTTACCTGGCGGGTCATGGATAGGGAGGAGTTGAGGATGATGCCTAGGTTGCGGGTGTGCTCTGTTGGTGCAGGGGGATGCTGACGGATGTGGGCCACCAGGAGTCATCCCAAGCTGAGGTGGCGTTTCCGAAGGTGATGAGCTCAGTCTTGTCTGAGTTGAGGTTGAGGCAGCTTCCTCTCATCCAGGTGGAGACGGCTTCCAATCCTGAGTGGAAGTTCCTTTTGGCCGTTTCTGGGTCTTCAGTCTGGGAAATTATGAGGTGTGTGTCATCGGCATGTGACACAACGTTCATACATTGGCTTCTGACGATGGCTGCGAGACTGGCCATGTATATGTTGAACAGTGTGTGACTCAGTGAAGATCCTTGCGGGACTCTGCAGTTGACTCCTATGGGTCTGAATGTGTTGGGCAGGAGTCTGACTCTCTGAGGTCTCCCGGAGAGGAAGGAGTGGATTCAGTCCAGAGCTCTTCCACAGATTCCTATGTCATGGAGTCTGGTGCATCGAGTGCTGTGGGAGACCATGTCCAAGACTGCTGAGCGGTCGAGGAGTATGAGCGCTGCGGGGTGGCCGCAGTCTAGGAGTCATCGGATGTCATCGGAGGCTGCCAGGAGGGCTGTCTCTGTGCTGTGGTTGTCATGGAAACCAGACTGGGAGCTGTCCAGGAAGTTGTTGGCCTTGATGAAATTCCGTAGTTGTGTGTTGATTGTTTTCTCGAGTACTTTGGCGGGATAGGGTAGCAGCGAGATGGGCCAGAAATTCTTTACTTCTGATTGGTCACCTGAAGGTTTCTTCAGGAGAGGGCATATTTCAGCTTGTTTCCAGTCCTCGGGAGGTGCCAATGTTGATGGAGCAATTTATTGTGTTTTGGAGCGCTGGGCTATGGATGTGCTGCCTCCGAAGTACATGTGGTGTGGGCAGGGGTCCGTGGGGGCTCCGGAGTGGGTGTTTATGATGCTGATTGTTTCCTCCGTGGTGAGCATGGGCCAGCTGTGGATGGTCCGGGTGGGTTCTGGGGGTGAGTCAGTTGCAGGTTCCGGTGCTCAGATTTTCAGGGAGGAAGCTGTCGTAGATGTCCTGGATCTTGCGGTGGAAAAAGGGGGCGTGTTTGTCGCAGAGGTCCTCTGACGGGGGATGCTGTTGGCTTCGGAGGGGGGATTTGTGAACGCATTGATGACTGAGAAGAGTTCCTTAGAGTTGTTTGTGGAGAGGTTGATGCGATCCCGGAGTGCGTCCTTCCTTGATGTTTTGGCGGTGGGTGGCGGTTGTGGCTCTGAAGGAGGGGAGGTCTTCGCTGGTTTGCCTGTTTCTCCATTTTTTCTCTAAATGTCTATGGGTAAGCTTTGATTCTTGGAGTTCGGTGGCGAACCAGGAGGCTTCCTTAAGTACACGTTTGGCCAATGTCAGCCGGAGGGGGGCTAGAGTGTCGTTGCATTCGGTGATCCATGCATTGAGACTGCACACTGGTGTGTTGGCATCATCGGCGGGAGGGATTTGGCGAGAGATGAGGTGAGTTGCTCGTCTGTGATTTCGTTCCATTTCCTGTGGAGGGTCCTGGGGGTGTGACTGCGGCTGCTGGGTGCGGTGGTTGTGAAGTGTATGCAGCGGTGGTCGGTCCAGCCTGGGGTGGAGATGGTCTTGATGGTCAGCCGGTTGCTTGAGGTCAAGATGGGGTCCAGTGTGTGTCCTGCGATGTGTGTCGGTGCGGAGACCAGCTGTCTGAGGCCGAGGGTGGCGAAGTTGTTGAATAGAGCTGTAGTGGAAATATTGAGGTGGAAATTCAGGCTGCTGAGGAGGAGGTAGTCGTCTGATGCCAGGGCCTGGGGGGAAGCGATGTCTACTACGTTGTCTATGAATGCTGGGCGGGGGCCGGGTGGCCTGAACACAAGAGTGCCGCAATCTGATCCGAGACTCCGAGATCTGTTTATCTTGGCAAAAATTTGCAAGGGCTGTATTGCAGGGAGTGCCCCAGGGGCGCAAAGGGTATACCTGCTTGCTCTTTGCACCCCCAGGGCACTTTGGTATTACAGAAGGGGACATATACACTTGTGCTACCCCTTGTATAATACAGATAGCGCTGACCCACATGTAGTGCCTGCGCTATCATTAGAGGGCATTCCCTCATTTGCATGGGGGATGGCCCCATACAGATGAGGGAATTACTTTACCTCTGCGCCTGCACCATATTATGGACTCAGGTGCAAAGGCAAACATATCTTTAGGGGGCACCCTGAAAGTGCACCACTAAATGGTGGCACACTTTCAGTGCACCTATTAAAGGCAGCCCTCTGGAGGGGACAAATGGGGTCCCATGGGCTCCCCAGACATCCTTTTGTAGGCAAGTGCAGTCAGTCACTATACCTGCCTGCAAGGGAATCTCGTTCCCTTCTTGAAATTGGAGGCAGGTTGCCACCTGCACTCTAAAACACAGAAAGGCTTTGAAGCAGTCTTTCTGTACAGTGGCGTAACAACACTTTAGTGGACCCCCTGCACCATGCATGGAGCAGCACCCCTCTGGACTCACGCAGGAGCTTTGAGGCCAGAGTACTGTGCTGAGGTGACCCCCCCCCCAGAGCTTCCCCACCTCCCCCCCAGCACCACAAGGGCTACAGAGGCCTTACTTAAACTACTGTCTCCGTATTCCACTCGAATGCGTTGCCCCTAGGGCAACACTGGTTTGCCGCTACCCTGAGTCAACTTATTCACCATAAGAGAGCACACTTTCCCTGTTTGCGCCCTGCATACCTGTTTTAGGGTGCACAGTGGTGCAAACAGGGAAAGAGTGCCCTATGTGTAATAGTGCTCCTGATCTTCAGTGACTGGAGGCAGGTAGTCCACTGCCCCCCACCAGCTACTCCCTGTGAACGGCATTGGAAGTTCATATCAATTGATAGCAATACTGCATGCAAAGATCTCAGGAAAGGCAAAAAAGGAAGTGTAAAGTTTAAACATTTTTATTCACCAAACCACTTAATTCAGTAACCTATGAATACCTTAAAATGTGCCAAATTACATGAAACTACGAATTTGTGTTTGCACTAGTATGTCCACTAATCCTGTTTTTTTATCCTTACTGAGACAACCACAAATTGAAAAAAATACAACCACAAACGTGTCTGACACTTTATATAGCTGGGGTTGAAAATTACTTAGTTGGCAGGTGAAACATTGAAAACCCAGACTGCTTTATGTATGCTCCTCGACGTAGTTCCCAAAGAACAACCACTTAGGCCCTCATTATGACCGTGGCGGTTGGACCGCCAGCACTGGCACTTTTCGGCCGCTCGAAGGATTGGCGGTGCCAATGGTCACAATCTGCCGACCCCTCTCTCTGCTGGCGTTTACATGGCGGGTGCACCCGACGCACAACAGCAATGCAGCCGGCTCTATTATGACCTGGCGTTAATGTTGTTGTGTGTTTCCTGCTGGGCCATCAGGCCGAAACTGTCTTTCCGCCGGGCAGAAACTGTCTTTCCGCCTGCTGACCCAGCAGAAAACTCATAATAGGGCCGGAGGGAAGGAGACTGGACTGGCGGTCTCCTGACCGCAGGGAGTTTGGCGGGCAGCATTTTTCGCCCGCAAAACCTGTTATTAGGGCCTTAGTATCCTGAGCCCTGTTGTCAAGAAGAGATTCAGTTAGGAGCAGTTGTGAGGTAAAAACAGAGGAGCTTTCTTCACACACTCTTCAAAGTGGAGTTGGTAAACCACCATCTTTGAACCTTCAGTCGGAGCAAAGGGGTAGGAGGGTGTAAATGAGAGCAATGGGAGAAAACAATCATGGAGATAAGTGAAACAATATTGTTACAAGTCTTCTTTCTAAACAAAGAAAGTTTGTTTTCCTGCATAGCTTTCCAAGGTGGCACTCAATCTCTAGAACAGTCCTTTGCGCGTTAAGCCAAACTCCACTTGAATGACATCAGTATCACATGAGACACAGGACTCAGAAAGTGATGCATGGGTAGCAGGGCTGGGCAGGTGGAACAAGCGTCCCCAGTAACAGAACCATCCAGTTTCAATAAAAAAAGGAAGATCAAACTGGTTACAATCGTCCTCGGGGTCAGACCAGGTCTCGGTGTTGACAAGTACATGTTCTTTGGTACATTTAGATACGTTTTAAACTCCAACAATTTCCGTTTGGAATGAAGGCACTCCTTTTGTTAACCCTAATCAACTGAGCTACTCTTCTTTGGTGTATGTGCATAGGAGCCCTGGCAATCCTTTTGGCAGCGGATGCTCTTCCTCCATCATGCCAAGGTAGCACTGTTAAGAACCTAGGCATTAAGTTTGATGGTGAGCTCTCTTTTCTGCCTCAGGATAATGCAATGGTAGGGACTTGTTTTGGTCTGCTGCGTGCGGCAAGGAGGTTTTTGCGCCTTCTCTCCTCCTCAGTGAGGACACAGGTAGTACAGGCCTTAATAACATCCAGGCTTGAATATGGTAATGCACTATGTATGGGTCTGCCTGACTTTCTGATCAGCAAGTTGCAGGTGGTCCAAAACCCAGCAGCCCGGACTCTTCTTGGCCTGCCATTGAGAACAAGATTCCCCATATTTAAGGGTGTTGCATTGGCTTCCCATCAGGAAGAGGATTAATTGCAAGACCCTGATGCTAGTACATAGGGCTCTAAATCTGTCCGGCACCAGGTACCTTAGAACAAGGACCTGTTTTTATGCCCCATCTAGGTGTCTGCATTCAGCTAACCTTTTTCTGACCACAATCCCAAGGATTCGACGGTCCAGAACAAGTGTCAGGTCCTTTTCATTTTTAGGGCCTTCAGCATGGAACAAACTGCCTTTGGAGTTGCGGAACATTTCAGCTACCTCCCAGGTCTGGAAGAAACTGAAAACATGTTTGTTTTTTATCAGGATTAATGGGGAGGTCTGTAAGACAGTCAACACATGAGGTGCAGAGAGCCAGGACACTCTGTGGAGTAGCAGGGCGCTATAAAAATACTAATTGCATTACATTCATATGTCTAAAGAAGTTACTTTTCCTTTTCTCTACTCATCTAGGGATGGAAATTCTTAATTTGTTGTAGCAGGTTTTAGATTTGCATTGGTGTTGAAGAACCTTGGTGCATGTACTGTCTGATGAGTTTCCCGAATGACCAGTTAAAAACACATATTCTAATGTTGAGCCGCAAGGGACAAATTGAAGAAGTAGGCTCTCTACCTGTTAATAAGCGAAATTGTAACACCCCCAAGAAAGTGTCTATGTAATTCTGTAGACCCATAGCCTTCCCCTTACGGATAAGTCAACTGGAAAGTTTCCTACTAGTGCAAGATGTACGTTCTGCTTGAGGCACTTATTGAAATTTTGCACCTGCCCATTACACTGGCTACCATATAATGCCATATTGATGTGCTTTCACAATGGGCACTAGAGTAATGTATTCTTTTCTGAAGAAATACAGTGTACACCAATGTCAGAGACTAGTGATTCCTGATACCCCTCAAAACTAAAACTGTCCCGGAAAAAAATCTAAAACCAAGCTAGTGGTGATTCTACCAGTAGATATCACCCTGGGCCATTTACAGTGATAATCTATGATAGTCACCAAAAAATGCATGCTTGTAGGCATGCTATTCAGAGATGTCCAGTCTTACTTTTTGCCAAGCAAAGGTTGCCCAAGGCACACAGGAAACGGATGTAATGGTAGTCTTGCAGAACAAATGCATTCCCAGCCACTAAAAATACTGTCTCAGTAGGTTTTTTAAAGAAGACATTCCCTTGGTATATATGTGTCATTGTGAAAGACAAGCTCACAAACCACACTCAACTCCTGTGAAATTTGGGAAAACAAATTAAGTGAATTTTACTGGTGAAACTTGCTAAAAAAAAGGCTTGTGGTCAGTGTGTAAGGCGACCCTTGTACCTGAAATTAAATACTTAAAGTTTTCCACACCCCACACACAGGCTAGTAATTTGCTCTCTTTATAGAGTACTGCCTCAGCTTTACTCAGTGTTTTAGATGCTTAGGCACCGGTCCACTTGCTACTATCCAGTCTTTAGGAAATAACTCCCAGCCAAACTGTAGGCACATGCATCTATAGAAATGGCACAATGTTTTCCTCTGGTGAACATTTGTAGTGTTAGGCCATTAATCTGTTGCTTGACAGATTCAAAAGCATTGTGCTGTTCAACAGCCTGTTCAAATTCAAATTCTTTTCCTAAATGTTTCCTTAATGGCTCCACTTCAGAAGCAAAGATCATACAAAATATCACAGTTTCTCTTTATCATCTGGTGGAGAAGGCAAATGAATACCATCTACCAAAGTTTCCTTTGGGGTTTCCCCAATGGCCAAGAGTGAATGTCTTGGATAAGTAACTTGTTGCCTGTAGAGCTTACACCAGTCGGCACTTAAAACAAGGCCTTCTTTTGACCGTTTGGTGCAGACTTTCTGTAAAATTTTGAAATGTGCATTTGTACTCCTTGTGAAGAATAGCACATCATCTTGAAAGCATTTCATGTTTGCTTCCATGTCTTTAAAATTTGATACACCATATGTTGAAACAAGGATGCAAGACCAAACGGCACACATTTGTACTGGAAGGCCCCAAATAGAGTCACAAATGCCATTAGGGTTCTACAATCTTCTACTAGTTCAACCCAGGAGTAGGCACTGAGAAGGCCAAGAGTTGAAAATACAGTGGCTCCATCCAGTATGCATAACTTCATTTATTTTGAGTGTAGTATGACTGTCCACTATGATGATGGTGTTCAGGACTCTGAGATCCATATACAGTCTCTCTAATCGTATTAGTTTCCTTTATCAAAACTACTGGTAACATCAGATCTGTGAACTCTGTTTCCTCTATAATGTCTTCTTTTTGTAATTTCTCTAATAAGTCTTAAAAGCCCTTAAAGAGACTTCCCCTAATTTCTTCTTCGTTGGGGTGGCATCATCCCTGAGTTTTATGCAGTCGATGATTTCTTTTTATTTGCCAATTTTTGTGTTGAAGACTGCAGAAAACAAGTAATTTGAGAACTCAACTCTTTTCTTGGATATCCATCAAAGGATCCAAAGCAGATCGATTCAGGGTCATTTTGAGGTGTCTTTGATCCTAGGGTGCAGATTCCTATTTTTGCCTTATTAAATTTAATTTTTGCTGCTACCTTCTTGAATTTAGCTGTGCTCACAAAGTTCCCAAATTAATTCAATGTCCGCCATAAGTCACAGTTCTGACATTGGGCTCCAGGAGCCTGGATAGCTTTGTGGAGAACAAAGAATCAAAGGTTTCTCTTGATATAATATTAAATGGTGAGCTAGAGTACACCATTAATGTCAAGCCAACACCTAAAACAGTAAGTGAGTGCATGGGAGGGATGGTGGGCAACATCATCAGAGTCATACACCATAGGTACCATCCTTTTAAGGGCTATGTGTATTTTATCATCTCTTATGGAGTCATCAGTCACATCCACTGAAAATTGAGCTATTTAGCTTTCCCACTTCCACTGCTTTCACAGCATACTCTTGCAAAGTGTCCTTGAATTTTAGATATACTACATTCTTTATTGAAGGCTGGCCACCCATTGTAATTAGCCACATCAGTTTTGGTGCCACGTCTGTAGCAGCTCAACTTCGAATCATTTCTGCAAGACTTACTGAAGACAATTTTGTAGGGTTTGGCCCTAGTGTAGCACACTCCATTCTCCTATTCAAGCTGTTATCATTGACCTCTGAAGCCAAGAAATGGACTGTTCTACTGGCTTAGCTGATTTAATGACATCTTCCAATTCCCACAGGTGTTCTTTAATGCACCTATTGTTACTATTGACCATCAACTGGTCAAAATGTATTTTTCTACTGCCTTAGTATATGTAATGACATCTGTGTGGGGTCCCCTAATTCCCAACGCTGTCCTTCAATCCGCCTGTAGTTGCTATTGACCATCAACTGAACACCGATCATTTCATTGGTTGCACTTCTGAAAGTGCACGTTTTGGATAAACTCCTCAAAGCAGTCAGAAAGTCATCAAAGCTGTAATTTTCCCTTTGCTGATGTGTATAAAAACTATACCGCTCCAAGGTCTTACTAATAGTAGGTTTGTAATGTTCCCCAACATCAACATAGGCTTCTCAAAGTCAGCTTTCCATTCTGGTGCTTGGACTTTGGGAAATGATCTAAAATGCCTGTGCCCTTCTGATCCCAGTAAATATAAAAGAATGCCTTTTCTTCTTACAATGGGCATTTTATCATCATCAATAGATAGATAAATTAAGCATTTTTCCTTTACATTTTTCCCATTCTAATTGAGGTTCACCTTTATTTTGCAGGAATTTCTGAGGTGGTTCAAACTGCATGTTGAAGGGTAAGAGTGTGGCACCTAATGAGTATGTGAAGAAACTTCACCTCTATTTAAGGGACAAGAGGTAGCTTTCAGAACCACAAAATATAATATGAAAGAATATTTTGAAATATGAAAAGCTATGACAAGGAGGCAGAGGTACAAGCAGAATAAATGTGATAAGGCTTAACAGACACCCAGTATATTGTCCCTTCAAATATATGTGTGTGTGTGAAAAAGATCCAAAATCTCCTTTACAAAATGTTCGATGTATACCTGGAATGCATGAACATTTTGAATTCTTTGTAACCTTCTCAGTAAGAAAAAGGAAACCCTGAATCAGTCTGTTTGCCAAATCAAGAATTGATCAGACAAGGCATGTGTCCAAGAAGAGTGAAAATTGGTCCTCAACTCTATATCATGTAAAAGGCACATTTCATGGCTTGGTTAAGTTGAGGACCCAGGCAAAGATTAGCATTCAAGATAACTCTTATGTTTCCCACGTCTAGCGTTGTTGGAGATACCCCAGGATACTGGAAACAAGCTCTCAGAGGAGAACAGTTCTTTCAATCTCTGCATGTGGGGAACCCCGATTTAGATAAAGAAGTTACTTACTTTTGATAATGCTTTTTCTTGTGGATACTCTACCCTAACCAGAGACTCTTTACCTTTAGAATATCCACAAGTGTCAGATTAGATCCAGAAGATTTAAACATTTCTCTCACACAGTGCTAGGAGACCCTGTGTGGCTTCATACTTGGTCCCAAGATTAACCAGAGCTACCAGTGTGCAGATCTCCAGTTTGAGGCCCTTTTTAGATGAGAACAGCGAGGTGTGAAGTAGGTGAGGGATATGTGTTAATATGGAACATCCGCCAGAAAGAGCATTACCGAAGATAAGCCACATGTTCTGATGTATACTTCTACCCACAGATTCCTAGCATTCAGAAGAGATATCAAAGCAGTACCTCCCAAGGAGGTAGGTCTGTGGAGTGGCTCACACCAAAAAGTCCTCAATTGCTGAAAAGTCCATCCCATTGAACTTGGCTATCAAGGCAGTACCATTCGGTGAACATGTGCACTGATACCCACATTACAACCTGACAGATGTCAAGATGTGTGTGAGTCAGTGCTTAATCTGCGCTTGTTGTTTCCGGTGCAGAGAACTGGTACATATCTTTGAGGGCCGGCACTTATTTTTCTATCTCTAGCATTTACTGCGAGCAAAAGACACATATGGGAAAGACGGAGGAAGAGAAAAATGAAAAAGTGTCACAAAGGAAGAAAGGAGAAAGCTGCAAGAGTGAACTGAAGGGGCTGGGAGTGGCTTTAAATGGATTGAAGAGGCCCGAGATGTCTTCAGGATTATGCTACCTCAGTATTCCGTGTTTGCACATTTAATTGCAGCAGCCGGATGTTTAAGAGGAGTACTTTGGGCACCTGCACGTTTTTATTTACAAATTAAGCACTGGTGTAAGTGCATTGGTAGCAGTCTTGGCCATGGTAAAAGGGGCCCTCATTCCTGCCAGAAGTTGCTTCCTGGCCATTATGTAGCAGATGTTAATGCTGGGGACTATCCACCTTGAGAGAGTCATTTTCTGCACTGCACCTCCTTTCTTTGCCACAGAAACCACACAAAAAGCCGATTGTCCACCTGATGGTTTTTTGTGCCATCAAAGTAGAAGGTCAAAGCTCTAATGGAGTGCAACCGATGAAGTATCTCCTCCTTCGAGGGATGAGGCAAAACAAAGAATATTTGGAGAGTGACAGGTTGCCAAAAAGTAAAAGCATGCACAACCTCTACAGAAAAGATTGCTCTGGTGCTCAAAGCGACTTCATATGGAAAAAAGGTAGCATTAGGTGGATGCACCAAGAGTGCTTGGAGTTCACGCAACAGCTAACGTTACCCCAACCATTGACACAGTATTCAGTCAGAAGACACAATGGACAGGAGACACCCACGGGGAAAGTGGGCACCAAGTTAAGAACCCACTGTGGCATCACAAAGAGTTTGGAGGGAAATGTGTGTCAAATCTTTAAGAAACCTCATCATAAAAGGTGAATTTAACAGAGACGGTGGGTCCAGGGAACAGAACAAGGCTAAAAGGTCCGACAACCTTTTTTGGTGCCCACTACAAATCTTTGGTGGGCCAGAGATAAAACAAACAAGACACCCAATAGTTTGGCCGGTAATGGGTCTGTTTTGGGGGTGGCACATCAGGATATAAACTTATCAAAGTACAGGCTTTGTAGAAAGACACCTGGCAGCAAGGATGACATTCACAATTTCAGGTGGGTGGCAAGCACAGTCAACCGCTGCCACTCAATGTTGGATAAAGAGGGTTTGAAAGAAAAATACATAAAACTGTAGAGACTACAAAAAGTACAGGAACTACCCCGCTGGAAGGATGCCACCAAACCAAAAAAATACAGGAACACAAGTTTTTAGGGGATCAAAAATATTTACCTTGCCATTGTTTGAGGACCTATAAAGGATTTATCTCTTGAGCGAGACCATCTCTTACTCATCACATTGGGTGATGGATATTCTAATCCGACATGTGGAAAGGAAACATAATATTCTCCTTGCAGAAACTGACAAATTAGAAGAAGAGATTAAAAATCTCAACCTATCTGAGGCAACAAAAATGGTAAACTCGTGAAGGAAGTATTAGCTTGACATCATCTATATATTAAGGATAAAACAACCAGAAGACTCACCAGAGATGAGGGCTTTTTTCTATACGCCTGCTTTCCTGTGCCTGTGAAACCAAAAATAAAATCACATTTTCAAAACATAAGTCACCACAGAATTAGTTGGTAATTAATGCGTATTAATATACTCTCCTGTGTGCTCCAACAACCTCCATTTCCAATCTCGACATATGGAGGCGAAGATTGCACAGGCTTGTGTGCATGACTGTGTCCTACTGCTGCAAAAGGAGATCTTCCAAAAGTGGAAGCTGAATCTGAGGACAAATGCTCATGCCCACAAGTAACCAGTACCTCACTCTACATGCCAAACCCAGAGTCACTAGTTCTTCCCCCTGCTGTAAGATGTCCTGGTCCACGTCAGGATGTAACCGATATTTATGATCCGACTCACTTCAACCACCCTGATGTTCCAAAACCAGGGAAATGCCCTAATGCTCTAGCCAGCCTGAGAGAAGTCCCTCTCGTCACAGTGCTCAGGACCCCATCCTGACCTGAACCCTGCATTACCATATGGCAGTGGTGTAGTCCATGAGAGACTGAACCATCACAGATGTCTGAGCCAAATTCCTCTCCAGTCCTGAAATCGACTCTGGTCACTTGGACATCAACGCTGGTCTCAATGCCACTGGAGGAAGACTCTTTTCCTATCGGTATATTCAACTATAGCTGAAATCATCTTTGCTTTAAGCAAAGTGTTGTCCCAACTCCATACCGACACACTCAGACCCATTTACATCAGAATCATACAGAACCATGCCTTTGGATCAGAGCTGCACTCCATTGCTTTTTGCTTCCAACAGAGTCAATCAAACGTGGAGGGATTATCCTCCCCAATACTATCATAATGACAGCATGTAGTTGTGTTGCAGGATTCTTGTCATGCGTACAAAACTACTGGTTTCTGGTGGCAACACAACCGCGTGTAGGGGACTGAGTCAATTCCAGACTGTGTGGTAGCTGTCGGCCTAACCCTGTTGGCTAGGTAGCTGCACCTCACCCAAAATATGAAGCAAAGGTGATTTGTGGCAGCCTGGCACATGACACTCTGACTCCTCAGGGAAGTCGTGGTTGGCAGATCCAGACCTTTTCTCTCATTAGAACAAGTCTCACACAAGTGCAGGTAGACAAAGAGATGCAGGATAGTTTACAATGCATTTATTGAAAAAACTGCAATCTATGATAAAACATGTGAACTGTGATTATTGAGAAGATGAAACATAGCACAATCAGAATTGCTACCATGAATGAAATGCAGATAAAAAAATCCCAGTATTTTGGAATAAACATGTGCCTAAGAATTCCAACCCTCACTTCTAGCTTCTATACAAGAGCATGGCTGTGATAGCCCTTTTCTCTATCCGTACTTAGTCCGTGGAAGGAACACCTGCCCCCATACCTGAGGAACAGGGGTCTGCCTGTTGTCTTCTCTATTGGCTGTAGAGACAGGGCTGAGGTCAGCAACGTGGCAATGAAGTATAATACACCATAGGATGGATCCTATGGCTGGAATGACCTCTCTAACCTTCTTTGACCTGTGTGATGTTTTATAATAAAACGTGTTGTGTTCTGAGAAACAGGCCTGACATGATCAGATGTCTGAGTGTCTGGGCTGGCTGTGCACTCTTGTGGCAGCAATACTAGATAGATTATCAAGGGCAGCCCTGAGCAGCCTTGGGCAGAGGTACACAGTGAAATGTTGTGCAAGGAAAGCAATAACAACACTTTTGCAGAATAGAGGCTGACGAGAAAAATAAAACAACCCGCTAAAAGCCAGTTATACTAAAATGAATTAAAATGAATACATTAAATTAGGCATGTGACTAGGTAAAAGTGCACAGGCTGCAGGCATAAGCTACACATACTGTAACTGTCACCTGGCCTAAGCCTTGCCCCTCCCCGTTTTGAAATGATTATAGAGACACTGTGAAAGAGTTAATATTCCAGCCTGGATATATGTGGTTATTTTGAAAGAATCCTACTTTGTGTGAATAAGCTCAATTTAACTTATTAAAAGGCTAAAAATTGTGTGATCAAATGTGTCTATCATTTTTATTTGTGTTTTAAATTGCAAGGCATGATTAATAATGCACTGCATATTGCACTTTACATTTCATCATAATGTAGACCAGTACATTATTCTATTTGTTCAAAGTGTTTTCTGTATTTTGTAAAAAAAAGGTAGCAATGCACAATTTGTGCTGCCTTAATGAGCCTCACTATCTGTTTTAAACATTTGGGAAGGTCAACAACATTAATGTGCCTCTGTCTCAAAATGCCTCACATAACAGATGTAGGGATTGACAAACATGAACATCTTCTAAACCTAAACAAATGTATTATTTTAGTATTGAGGGATTGCTATAGAAGACTTAGATCAACGTCTAAACTTCTCCCTGTGTTGCACATAAATTAGTGAAGGATACAAATGTATACAGATATACACTATTGTGTGCCAATGTTAAATCTAGACTACATTCCTCATTAAAATAAAACTAGCATTTCACAATGTTTAGGTTTTTTCTTCCATCAAATTGGTTAACCGCCATGCCTAGTTTTGATTTCAATTAATAATATTCCTAAAAAGATAAAATCCTCCTCCCTCATCATCTTGACAAATTTATAATTTTTTGTTTCCTTCCAGTGGATATCCATCTTGATCCAGACACTGCTCATCCTAATCTTGTCATCGCAACGGATCAGAAGAGTGTGAGGATTGGAGACAAGAGAAGGAACCTGGACAGCAATCTAAAACGATTCATCTATTATCCCATAATCCTGGGGTGTGAAGGGTTCAACACAGGAAAACACTACTGGGAGGTGGATGTGGGTGACATGCCAGCTTGGGATGTAGGGGTCTGTGAAAAGTCAGTTAGCAGGAAGGCCAAAGATATCAACCTCTCGCCTGAGGAAGGCTGCTGGAGGGTGTACCTAAGAGATGGTAATCAGTACTGGGCTGGCAGCGCCCCAGATATCCAAATTACTCCCAAAGAAAAGCCTAGGATTATTGGTGTTTTTCTGGACTATGAAGAGGGGAAAGTATCATTTTATAGTGTGAATGGGAAGTCCTTGTTGTTCAGATTTCTATGCAATTTTAGTCAAATTCTTCTACCATATTTCTATCCTGGTTCTTTTGAAAAAGGGAGAAATGCTGGTATCTTGAGAATCAACCCAGTGACCGGATAAGAGTAAATACAACCAACAACCTCAATAATTTTACCACTCAAAAGTCTCTACTCATCTTACCTTGAAATAAAGTATGAAAATGTCTATTTGACAAAGCTCATATTTGTCTATGCAAGTTTCTTTCAGAAGTTAATTAAACCATGGCCAGAGGACTGTGAATAATGGTGACTCATGATTCCCACAATTCCTACTGTCTCACTTTGCAGCATCTGTATGGATTCTCACCTCTAATGGTGTATTTTATTTGTCATGTAATGTTTATGCAGGGTGCATATCTGCTAAAGGCAAAATGTAATGTTTTTCCCTTTTTCCTCTGCCAAAGATTGTGCGATAATAACAAATATAAAGTAGCTCATTGAAAATACTAGTGCAAAAAAAGGCATCAACTAAAATAAAGAGATTGGTATAATTTATCAATTCTTAATTACAGACAGCCACCAGTGATGGGGATTCAAGAATGGCTTTTTGTCAGATAATATCTGATTCTATTTAGTCATCCTATACCACCAACCACCACCAAGAATTAAGATTCATGAATGTCCCTGGGAAAATGCCAGTTTCTCTTTATCCAATTCTTCATCACTAACAATGAAGAATGTCAATATATTTGATGGTCACCATTTCTCGCCAGCAGTCTCCAAGAAACATGATTTCAGAGTTACATTTTATTTGATGATGTATGGTTAGATTTTGAAACCTACTGTCACAACCCGGGAAGCAGCGGACCTGCAGCCACACACCCTTGTCCACACCTCCCTTGCTTGGTGGGCTATTTTAATATCATGACAGCTAATCGGCACCGCCTCTAACGAGGGATTGCTTCTGCCAACGTATTGCTTTCCTTGTAGATATAATCAGTGTCATTATCAGAGTTGTTTGGCTCTACTAGGTGTGGACACCATATTTTCTTACCGCCTTAGCTTATTTTTATGATTTCTTGTTTGCACTGTTATTTTTTTAGTTACCAGTATCCTTTCTTACCCAGGGTAACCTGTGGAGACGTGTGGTGCTGTTGGTCCTCGGTTTGCACTTTCTTTTCCCACTTGTTTTTCATTGCTGCAACTCGCTGGGAAGCAGCGGACCTGTGGCCATGCCCCCTTGGCCATGCCCCCTTCACTCAGTGGGCTATTTTAAGATCATGACAGCACATTCATGCGCCCTCTAACAAGGGATTGTGAATCTGCTGATGTTTTGCTTTCCTTGTAGACATAATCAGTGTACTTTTCAGAGTTGTCTGGCTCTTTTAGGTGGGTTGCCATATTTTAGAGGGTATCTTACCCATTTAGCTTATTTTTTATGATTGCTTGTGCACACTGTTATTTTAACTTATGTTAACACAGGGGATCCTGTGGAGAGACTTATGTGGTTGCTGGACCCCGATTTGCACTTTTTTTTTCTAACTTGTTTCTCAGTGCCGCAACTCGCTGGGAAGCAGCGGACCTGTGGCCATGCCCCCTTGGCCATGCGCCCTCGCTTGGCAGGATATTTTAACATCACGATGAGCAGCTAGTGCACCGAAGTCATGCCAAAGGCAAGCTTATCTACGCCCGTCCGCGGCCAGGCTGCACCATGCGCTAGGAATCCTGGCTCTCTTCATACATAGTCTTGAGATTTCCTACTCTCCTGGAAAAATGAGGGTAAGCCTCCTAAGTGTGATCAGTTTATCCTTAATCCCTTGCAGGACAGATATATTTGTAACAACTGCCAGTTTAGATGAAGGCCCCTAAGGCACCTTACTTAACTCAGTCTCAGACATTAAACTGTACCTTACTGAATACACTAATTCTGATAAAACACAAATATGAGTTTTATGTTTACCTGAAAACCTACAAGCTTGACATATCTTTTCTAACAGAAACATGGGCAGATAACGCCACAGCCCCTGATTTAGTTGCAGCTTCACCAGTTGGATATGTAATAAATAGACTGGATAGAGAAGGGAAATGTGGCAGTGAATTGGCTATAGTCTATAACAACTCCTTGACTAACATCTGTAAGCCTGCAACTATCACAGACTGTGAAGCCCCGTCTTTTAGCTGTAAAATTAACCATCATCCCATGTTTTATGGGCTAGTGGTCTATAGAACTCCAGGCACTAAAACCTATTTCTTGGAAGCCATTAGTGATTTCATTGAAGGAAGTGCGCACTATGTCAATTATACAGGGTTAGGGGAACTTAACTTTCATCTGGAAGATTTAGACAATAAAGACACAAAAGCTCTTATTGATAATTTAATAAATTTTGGTCTCAAGTGGTTAACATTCCAACACATCTCTCAGGTCATACACTGGATGGGATTTTTTCTAACCATTCAGAGTTACAGCTGGAAAATATACTCCAGATGGCTTGGTCTGACCATTTGGCAGTACAATTTAGTCTATAAGTGTATATTGACCAACCGCAGTCAAAGAATACCACTAAAAATAAATTGACTAGGCCCTGGAACAAATCTGAAGGAGGGTGGACTTCTAGAGGCTTCCCAACCTTCATTCTGTTGATGTTGATTTGGCAGCCTCTATGTTTTCCAACCTGCTAAATGGAGCGATCAATAAACTGGCTGGTTAAGAGCCACAGATCTCGCCCTTCAGCCCCTTGGTGTTCTCCCACACTCAAGGACATGAAAAAAAATGCTGTTGACAGGAAGGGGCCTGGAGGAGAAATTATGGGGGTCATTGCGACCTCGGCGGTCTTTTCAAAAGACCGCCGAGGCCGCGGGAGACAGAATACCGCCATTGCCGGCGGTGTTTCTGTCTCCCTATTCTGACATTTCCACTGGGCCAGCGGAAATGTCACATCAACATTGCAGCCGGCTCGTAATAGAGCCGGCAGCAATGCTGATGTGCAGCGGGTGCAGTAGCACCCGTCGCTCATTTCACTGCCCGAAATTCGGGCAGTGAAATGCGCGACGGGGCTATGCCTGGGGGCCCCTGCACTGCCCATGCCAAGTGCATGGGCAGTGCAGGGGCCCCCAGGGGCACCCCAAGTCCCCTTACCGCCGGCCTTTCCATGACGGTGTGTACCGCCATGGACAGGCCGGCAGTCGGGGACTCATAATCCCCAGGGCAGCGGTGCTGGCACCGCTGCCCTGGGGATTATGACCGCCAGGCGGAATCCTGGCGGGAAAGTGGAGGGGCCGGCAGTATGGCCGTGGCAATTCCGCCACGGTCATAATTGCTGGCGGAACTCCGCCAGCCTGTTGACGGTGTTACCGCCAACATACCGCCGGCCGCCAGGGTCGTAATGACCCCCTATGTCTCTGGGGAAAGGAATAAATTCTTAAACAAGAATATAAAGATCTGATAATTACAGAGAAAAACAACTATTTTTCAAACAAAATTAATCCTGCCAGTAATTCTCCCAAAGAGTTGCTTCATACAATTCAGATGCTCTCAACCCCACCGGCTCTCCCGATACTATCGCTCATCCAACAGCTATGTGATAACTTTTTTTAGAAACAAAGTAGACACTATATATATGGACATCACTGACAGTAGACTGGTCGAGAATCCTCAGTCAGCTGATTTCCCCTGGACCTCAGGCACCCTACGTCTGGAAACTTTCCCTCACCTTCCACGGAATGAGTGGCAGAGCTGATGAATCTCACCAAATCAGGATCTCATATGGATCCTTGCCCTGTTAAGCTGATGCAAGAAATGGGAGCACATAGTTGCACCTCTAACTGTACTGTTCGATATATAATATCTTGAGTAGCAGCCACTTTTCTATGGAGTGGAAAAAGGCATCCATCCTCCCTGTGCTAAAAAAAAACTCAAACCTGTTGCAGGAATAAACTACTGACTGATCTCATGGCATCCGCTGCCAGCCAAACTTCTATAAGGACATCTTAATAGCTCCCTATCAGGATACCTGGCTGAACATGGAATCCTGGATAATGTTCAGTTTAGTTTTAGGAAAGCGTATAACACAGAGACTACACTGGTAACACTTACCAAGGAAATTAGGTACATCGTGGACAAGAGTGGCAAAGCGGCGGTGGTCATATCGGACTTATCCACGGCCTTTGATACAGTGACCCACTCAGTCCTGAAGCACTGGTTAGCTAAAATAGGTATTCACAGCTCTGCCTAGGATTTGCTGATCTCCTTCCTGGATGATAGGGAGAAAGCAGTATTATGGGAGATTTCAACTCTAGTCCTTTCTCCTTACCCTGCAGAGTCCCACAAAGATCTTCACTGAGTCCCACTTTATTTAATATATAAGTGGCTCCTCATTTGAAAATTATAGTCTTTTGGATTTTCTACATCCTCCTACAGGGATGATACCCAAATTGTGGTACCCTTCTGCAACAACTGTGATGAGGTGGTCTTGAGTTTCAAGAACTGCATGGCCACTTTAGTCAGATGGATGTGTACTCATTGCCTAAGGTTTAACTCTGAAAAGACCAAGGTGCTCGTTTTTCGAGGTAATACATTATTTTGGAATAACTTCTGGGGCCACAGCCCCATTGTGCTCTCCCGATTCCTGTAGCAAAAACAAGGTCTCTCCGAATCATTGTTGATTCTAACCTCCTGTTTTCTGACTAGACACATCTTATTGCTTCTTCATTACAAAAACAGTGAAGAAAATTCTCCCTTTCTTATCTTACTATTTACAGAAAATGGTAACCACCTCCCTGGTCCTGTCCAAGTTGGATTACAGCAATGCTCTTTATGCCGGTGCACAGCTAGGCACTAGGCATTATTAAAAAGCTTCAGAGACTGCAAAATGCAGCAGTCCAGCTTCTCAAGAACATCTGGAAATCCGAACCAATATCAAAGGCGATGGAGAAACTACACTGGCTACCCATCAAAAAGAGAGTAGCTTTTAAAGCACTCTGCACTGTTTGCAAAGTCCTCTATCACGCTGACCCGACTTTACTAAAAAGAAAAATTGCTTGGTACACCATTATATAAATACCTTTGCTCAACTACAGCCATGTAGGTGATTATGCCAACGATTTATGAAGCCTCTTTGCGTAGTAAAAGTTTATCATATACCATCTGATGGCTCTCAAATCAACTGCCTTTGGATTTGAGAAATCAGTCAAATTTACTTTCCTCTAGGAAACAGATTAAAACTTGGCTTTTCTCTCCCCTGTAGTCTTAACCAGGCAGTTTTAGTCTTTGAAAAGATGGCAGCACCTAGACGCCTTCAGGCATGTGTCGCACTTTACAAAAAGTATTTAAATCTAATCTACTGCAATACAATTCTCTTGACGGTAGTTCTTGAGAAATAGAATGTCTAATTATTCTCAGACTCCTGGAAGGAGAATGGTCTCCTAATATTAGCCTTTGTAAAGGGATAAACCTACATCTCAGCGATTCAGCCTTAGTTCAGATAACTCAAGAGGAACATGTTGTGCTGACTTCAGTGTATTGTAAAGTGTTTATTTTTTAGATGCCGATTGTATTTCATGTTTCCGCATAGACAGCTAGTTTTGAACTCTAACAAAGGAGATCAGAAGTTCTCAATGGGGGGCATTCTTGGTTAGGCATGTAGTAGCATTCTCTTTGTGCAATCATTTTGGAAAGAGTAAATACGGGGAAACACTGTTGACAACCAAGTTTGAAAGGTATCTCGCTGTTATGGACCAACAAGTCTTGACTGCTTTTATTTTAAAAGTCCATTGTTAACTAAGGTGAATGCCTAATTTTCTTTTGTTATCCATATTTATTGGATATTTTGGTTTTTTTTTTTGTACGTTCACAAAATGTATGGTAGCTGAAGACCACAAACTATAGTTCTGATTAATTTTAGGGATTGTCATCAATGTAGTGGAGTGTATGTTACAATATAGCCGACAATTACATTTAGCTAAGATTACTTCATTTATCACCACATGGCCTTGCACTACTTGTGTAATTACACACTACATCCTCCTTTTTATTAGTTGTAACATTATTTGTCTTTTTAAGCAAAAAAACTGTGCCGCAAAGTAGAAAATATCTTTCTTAAATATCTTTAAAATTACTTATGATGTCACTATTGTAGAAATCACAGACAAAAAACATGACCGCCACCTGGAAATTGAGCACATGTGGACAAAAATGAGTAATGAAATATCATTTAAATAGCAGTCACCAAGGAAATGGACTATAAAATTGACAAAAAGAACGAGTTACTTACCTTCGGTAACGACTTTTCTGGTGGATACATTAGCTACCTGTGAATTCCTCACCTAATGAATACTCCCATGGCGCCAGCATTCGACGGAAATCTTCTTCCTAGTCTCTGCACGTCGACGAGGACGTCACTCTAGCCCACGCGACGCCGTCTGACGTCATACAGGCAATAAGAGGTCCTCGACGACGTGCTGACGTCAGTACCAACATTTTTTACGTGCATGAGAACAACCACCCAATGCAATGAAAGAGCAAGGCAACATCCCATAACCTTGTAAAATACACAATATTGCAATGAATAGCTGTAAATTTAATATAACGAACAAATATATGCAAATCATGTATGTACACAAAGATATATACATATATATATATATATATATATACAGATAATATACACACGTATCCATATATACAACGTCTATTGCAACCTTGAAGACCAAGAGGAGCGCACTCAAGGATTACTTGGTAAGACCAGAAAGGCAACGGGGAGGCGGGTGGGACCGTGAGGAATCCACAGGTAGCTAATGTATCCACCAGAAAAGTCGTTACCGAAGGTAAGTAACTCGTTCTTCTGATGGATACAACTACCTGTGGATTCCTCACCTAATGAATAGAGTCCCAAAGCAGTACCACGCCCGGTGGCGGGTGCCTAAATGGTCAAACCAAGAAATCCTGCAGCACCGACCGTGCAAAATGGCCGTCACTTCTGACCTCAGAGTCCAAACAGTAATGTTTCGCAAAAGTGTGAAGGGACGACCAAGTTGCGGCCTTGCAGATGTCAACCACAGGAACACCCCTGGCCAAGGCCGAAGTGGCCGACTTAGCTCTGGTGGAATGAGCTCTAATGTCCTCAGGAGGGTCCTTCTTTGCCAAAGAGTAACAGATTTTAATGCAAAGAACCACCCACCTGGAGAGTGTTCTCTTGTGGACTGCCTTTCCTCTCCTCTTGCCCACGTACCCGATGAACAGCTGATCCTCCAGCCTGAAATCCTTTGTTCTATCAATAAAGAAGCTCAACGCCCTCTTTGGGTCCAGACGGTGCAGTCTTTCTTCCTCTTTAGAAGGATGAGGCGGAGGATAGAACGTGGACAAAGTAATTGTCTGAGCCAAATGGAAGGGTGAAACAACCTTCGGGAGGAAAGCAGCCTTGGTCCTCAACACCACCTTATCCCCATAAAAAGTTGTATAAGGGGGCTTTACCGATAAGGCCTGCAACTCACTCACTCTCCTTGCAGATGTTATCGCTACCAGGAAAACTGTTTTTATAACCAAATACCTTAAGGGGCAAGAATGCATAGGCTCAAAAGGGGACCCCATAAGGAAAGTCAGGACCAAGGACAAATCCCATTGCGGCATAACGAATGGTTTTGGAGGATATTTATTTAGAAGACCTTTCAAGAATCTGATAACAATAGGGGATTTAAATAATGATGGTTGGTCTGGAAGACAAATGAAGGCTGACAAGGCCGACAAATAACCCTTAATGGTAGCCACTGCACAACCTTTCTGCGCTAGAGAGAGAGCAAAAGACAAAACGTCCGATAGATGAGCATGTAAGGGATCAATCTGCCTCTCTCCACACCACGCAACAAATTTAGACCACCTATTAGCGTAGATAGATTTAGTGGAGTGTCGCCTGGCCGCTAATATAACATCCACTACATCAGACGGGAGAGAGAAGGAACTCAGGTTGCCCCGTTCAATCTCCAGGCATGTAGGTGCAGACTCTGGAGGTTGGGGTGTAAAACCTGCCCCTGCGACTGCGAGAGGAGGTCTGCCCTGAAAGGGAGACGGAGCGGAGGGCACATTGAGAGTTGGAGAAGGTCGGAGTACCACACCCTCCTTGGCCAATCCGGAGCTATTAAGATGACTAGCGCCCGGTCTTGGCGAATCTTCCTCAATACTCGAGGAATCAAGGGTATGGGAGGAAACGCGTAAAGCAACTGGCCGCACCAGGTTATTTGAAACGCGTCCCCTAACGCTCCCTGCATCGGATACTGGAGGCTGCAGAATAACGGACAATGCGCATTCTCCCGAGTGGCAAACAGATCTATCCGAGGAAACCCCCACATCTGGAAGATTAAACGGACTTGATCTGGATGGAGACGCCACTCGTGGTCGGCCGAGAATTGGCGACTGAGACTGTCCGCACGTACATTCAAGACCCCGGCCAGATGATTTGCTACCAAGCAAATCTGATGGTCCTTTGCCCAAGACCATAGTCGAAGAGCTTCTCTGCAGAGAAGGTACGACCCTACTCCTCCCTGTTTGTTTATGTACCACATCGTGGTAGTATTGTCCGTCAGGACCTGTACCGACTGACCACGAAGGGAAGGGAGGAAGGCCTTGAGAGCCAGACGTACAGCCCGTAACTCTAACAGATTGATATGAAACATCTGCTCCTCTGGAGACCAAAGGCCTTTGATCTCCAGATCCCCCAGATGAGCTCCCCACCCTAGAGTGGAAGCATCCGTTATGACCGTGGCCACTGGTGGCGACTGCGCGAACGGCTTTCCTTGTGAAAGATTGTTGCTCGCAATCCACCACTTCAAGTCCACAGCAGCATCTCTGGAGATCTTGACAGCACCTTCTAGATCTCCTTTGTGTTGAGACCACTGCCTTCGGAGGCACCACTGAAGAGCCCTCATGTGCCAGCGAGCATGCGTGACCAACAGAATACAGGAGGCAAACAGACCGAGCAGACGAAGGACCTTGAGGACTGGAACTACCGCTCCATTTCGAAACATTGGAACCAATTCCTGAATATCTTGAATCCGCTGAGGCGGAGGAAAGGCTCGACTCAATGTTGTATCCAGTACTGCCCCTATGAACAGGAGGCGCTGAGAGGGCTCCAGGTGAGAGTTGGGCTCGTTCACCGAAAAACCCAGGTCGAACAACAACTGAGTCGTTGACTGCAGATGATGCGACACAAGCTCCGGCGACTTGGCTTTGATTAACCAGTCGTCCAAGTAAGGGAATACTGCTATCCCCTTCCTTCTGAGCTCTGCCGCAACCACCGACATCACCTTCGTGAAGACTCGAGGTGCTGAAGTAAGACCAAACGGAAGGACTGCAAACTGATAGTGCTGCGATCCCACCATAAACCGGAGATACTTCCTGTGTGACTTGAGTATCGGGATATGAAAGTAAGCATCCTGCAAGTCGACAGACACCATCCAATCTTCCTTGTTCAACGCCAAAAGCACCTGAGCTAGGGTCAGCATCTTGAACTTTTCCTGCTTGAGGAACCAATTCAAGATCCTCAGGTCCAGGATTGGTCTCAACCGACCATCCTTCTTGGGAATCAGGAAATACCTTGAGTAACAACCTCGACCCCTTTCCTGCTCTGGGACCAACTCCACCGCGCCCTTTGAAAGGAGGACTTGAACCTCCTGTTCTAGCAACAGGAGGTGTTCTTCTGAACAATAAGATGGGCGGGGCGGGATGAGGGGCGGGAACTCCCGAAAGGGAAGGGTGTAGCCTTTTCCCACAATACTGAGAACCCAAGTGTCCGTTGTAACAGTCTTCCATTTGCGGAGAAAATGCTGTAATCTTCCCCCTACAGGAGAGGAGTGAGTGGGAAATGTTGGAAGCCTAAGGCTGCTTCCCCTGCTGCACCCCTCCAGAGGATGAGGAAGAGGCAGAGTGCTGCTGAGAGGCTCCTCTGGTGCGGGCCCTCCCTCTCCCTCTAAAAGATCTATAGGGATGGGAAGAAGCAGGTTGCTGGTATCTCCCCCGAAAGGAAGAGGAGGAAGAGCCACGCCCAAATCCACAAAACCTCCTGAAAAATCTGGAAGAGGCAGAGGAAGAAGGAGCTTGGAGCCCTAATGATTTAGCTGTGGCCCTGCTCTCCTTAAAACGTTCCAAGGCCGAATCTGCCTTGGCCCCAAACAGCTTGTCCCCATCAAACGGGAGATCCAATAAGGTTGACTGCACATCCGCAGAAAACCCCGAGTTACGGAGCCAGGCCTGTCTCCTTGCCACCACAGTTGTGCCCATCGCTCTGGCCACCGAGTCGGTTGTGTCTAGCCCAGTCTGAATAATCTGGGTCGCGGCAGCCTGGGCATTTGAAACAACATCCAAAAGACCCTGGGGAAGCTCCGTAAATGATGAGGAAATGTCATCCATAAGAGCATGAATATATCTCCCCAGGATACAAGTTGCATTGGTGGCCTTCAACGCCAGACTGCAGGACGAAAAAATCTTCTTGGACTGCGCATCCAGTTTCTTCGAGTCCCTGTCTCCAGGCACCGTCGGTAACGAACCAGGCGCTGATTTGGATGAACAGGAGGCCTGCACCACCAAGCTCTCCGGTGTAGGGTGCCTAGAAAGAAAGCCAGGGTCAGTTGGTGCAGCTCGATACCTCCTGGCTACGGCTCTGTGAACCGCTGGGGAAGATACTGGTCTCTTCCACACCTCTAGCACCGGATCCAGCAAAGCGTCATTAAACGGTAAGAGTGGTTCCGCCGCAGCTGAGGCCGGATGTAGCACCTCTGTCAAAATGTTCTGTTTTGCCTCTACCACCGGCAAAGGCAGGTCCAGAAAACTAGCCGCCTTCCGTACCACTGCGTGAAAGGAAGCAGCCTCCTCCGTGTATTCCCCTGGAGACGAAAGATCCCACTCAGGGGAAGTGTCCAGCCCACTGGCCGTCTCTAGACCATGCAGTCCATCACCCGAGTCCTCTAGTTCTCCTTCCTCCAGGACTCTTTGGTACTCCTGCTCCTCTAATAAACGGAGAGCACGTCTCCTCGAATGAAGCATATGCTCGATACGCGGAGTCGAAAATGCCTCCGCCGAATTCGAAGATCGGCGCCGATCTTCAGAAGCCACCGACGCCACGTCCGGCGCCACAGGTAACTTCGGCGCCGATGAAAGAGCACTCGGAGCGGATGGACCCAACGGAGTCACAGGAGGAAATCCCGACGTCGACGGGATGGAAATCTCCGGGGCCAATCCCTCTGAAGCCACCGGAGCAGCCACCGGCGCCGAGCCCACGTTCCCAAAAGGGAGAAAGGGCATAAAGGGTGCCGGCCGTAGAGGCGCAGGATCACCCAATGAAAAGGCCAAAGGGCCAGCCGGAGCACCCCCTGGAGCCATCTGTTGGAAGATGGTATACATCGCATTTAGGAATGCGGTACTATCGGATACTGGGGTGCCTGTCTCGAAGGCGACTCCGACGCCGGCCTCGACGTCTGAGACGCCGGAGACAACACTTGAGGCTGCACCACTTCAATCACCGACGCCTGTCCAGGTGAAGTCGGCGACGCCGGAGAGGGCAACGGCGTCGATGGATGCGGCGTGACCGTGGGACTGACCTCCCAAGCCCTCCGGCGCCGATCCGAAGACCTGGAACGAGTCTCCTTGCTTGAATGGCGCCGTGATTCTTTACGCCGCCGGGAGTCTCGATGACGCCGATGCCTTGGTGAAGAAGACTTCTTGTGATGTATTTCTTTTTTCGACTTCGCCATAAACAACTTCGCCTCACGTTCCTTGAGGGCCTTTGGATTCATGTGCTGGCATGAATCGCAAGTCGCGACGTCGTGGTCGGAGCTCAAACACCAAAGGCAGTCGGAGTGAGGGTCCGTAACTGACATCTTGCCCCCACACTCACGACAAGGCTTAAAACCCGACTTTCTCTGCGACATTCTTACTGTAGCGAAGGACTACGCAGCAAAAATACACTGTAACCACGAAAGTAACAGTTGCTCCCTCGAAGATAACCGTTTCGAATGCACGGTAAAAAGGGAACTGACGTCGGCACGTCGTCGAGGACTTCTTATTGCCTGTATGACGTCAGACGGCGTCGTGTGGGCTAGAGTGACGTCCTCGTCGACGTGCAGAGACTAGGAAGAAGATTTCCGTCGAATGCTGGCGCCATGGGAGTATTCATTAGGTGAGGAATCCACAGGTAGTTGTATCCATCACAAACATACTTTTCAACATCCAATAGCTTTAATGCTTGCTTTTAAGAAGCGCCCCGAAGTATTGTAATATGACCAAGCAAACAGTGCACTGACACAAAAGTTAGGACAGTAACTTTGAAACTTAACACTATTACAAACAGAATAGGTTCTGCAAAAACAAATGTACACATAAAAAAATATATAAGCATCTGTTAAAAAAAATACAACCTAAGTATGTTGTCACATGAATACCACAGAAATATATGCTTCAAAAGGTCAAAGAAAACCGATAACATCCAAAGGATGAAAAGAAATAAAAAGAACATCTCTCCTGATATGTGCATACAGGTTAATTTACAATAAAAAAAAAATGTGAAAACAATGGAAAAATAATGAGAAAGTTTTAACAATACATTTAAATTAAGTTTGTGTCATTGTAGAACTGTTGAAAATTTGATAAAATGACAAGCTATATACCTTTGTTTTCCTACAGAGGGAGAGAATATAATAAATAGTACAAACCAAATAAAACACCCGAGAGACTGCATTGTGAAGTAGGTGCAACAACAGAATTTAAAAATAAAGCAACAGTATCTACTGCTTAACAATCTTTCTAAACCAATCAGGTCAGCTGCCAGGTATCCAATTTTTTTTAAGCCCTTAATTAAAAGCATGTCCATCTATGTCCACCCAACAACCTACACTGACAAAGACATTTGAGAATCAATAAGAGATGTTTTGTTGAAATTAGATTTTCCTGCTTTATGTCATCTGTGAGAACATCTCTCCTTAAAAGCCCATGCAGGCTGTTCGAATAAGCTTCCAGGACCTGCAAGAACCTGGATACTTGATCAGGTGATTAGTCACGCTTTATAAATCCGGACTGATAGATTGAGAAAGTGCCTTTTTTGTGTGGTGACCACCAGTTTATGCTGTTTTTGCAGGTTTGTAACTCTGTACAGTATACTGGGACACTGCTGTCCAGGACCAAGTGTATGCATGATAAACACTAAAACATGTAAAATTGCACAACTTGTTACGGCCATAGTTGGACAAGTTAAATGTCACCGATGGACTGCAGCACATGTTATGCCATCCACTAGACTGACAAAGAAAACAAGGCTTCGCGTATCGCCATGTAGCTTCACTCCTGTAGCTTTTAAACCTGCAGGCAAATCTGTCAAAACAACCCTTGTTGACTAGAAAGAACCCTACATTTAAATATTAAAAATTCACCCACAATGAGGCCTTGGAGCCCACAAAAGTGGTACATACAAGGAAAAAGTGTTGGCATGTACCCACAGCTATTTTCACTATGAAGGGCTGTAGTTGTTCAGAATAAAATCATAAATCTGCTCACTTAGCTTTTGGGCAAGCTGCTGGATAATTCAAACACTATTTTTAATGTTTATTGAAAACCCAATTCGAAGGTGGAGTTGGATTATTTAAAATAATTATTTAGGACAAGGGACTTAAACAGTTAGACTTTGCCTGTCTGGAGCTCTTCAAGTTTATTTAGCCTATTGCCAGCAGGCCAGTCAATGCTTTCCCATAATAAGGTGTGAAAACTCCCCCAACAGCAGATATTAGGGCTTAGGTCTTACAGGAGAAAATCTGAGGGTAAAGTCATTGGCTCATATCCGCTCAGGAAGGGCAGCTAAGGAGGCTTCTGGAACTTCATTAACTTGAAAGGGGCAAGGGTGAGGCCTGTTCATTCATAGTTTAAAGCAAAGGAGACCTGTGGATGAGAATTGTTTTGTCTCCTGGGCCCCCTGTAGCCAGTTTGGCATCAGCCCTGTGCCTCTGGGCTGGTTCCAGAACCATTTTAGGGTGGTTACGGTGTAGGAGACTGCTCATTTCACTAAACTGGCACCCTGACCACCTCAAAGGGCAACAAGTTTCGAAAATCTTGGATTTTACTTAGAATAGTGCACAGGGGATAGTCTGTAACAAGGCAAACAGGATGTGCTGCAGTAATGGGAAGTTTTGCCCTTGGGACCTACTTCCTCATTGGCTAAAGAGTGCCCCCCAGATACTGGCTAGTGAATACTATGAAAAAGTACCACCTCACCCACAGCTCACCAGAACACTCTCTGGACCTGTAGACGAACAGAAGACTGACTTTGCTCTTTGAGACCTGTGTAGAGATCTGTAGACCTGAGCGGGTAGAACAGTACCCAGGACTAAGTAGTGGACTCCAGCGGTCATTTGGCTGACCTCCTATATGTCACAACAAGTTTAAAGAGGCCTTTTCTTGAAGTGTCCTGCTGATCAGTGATCACTTGATTTAGGCTAGACCTAGCTGCAGCGGTGGAATTGAAATTTCTTCCGCTCTCTGAGTGAACCGAAACCAATGGCTTCAGTGAGACATTGTTTCAACAACTATCCAACTTTGAGAAGAAGCCTAATAACGAGTCTGGTGGTCCCGAAATCGTCAGACTCATAGTGGCAGAGCAGACCACCTCGCCTTTGACGGTCTGACAATCAAGTATTTGGTGGTCAAAAGTGACAGATATCCCATGCACCATATTCCAAGTGCAATATAGCCTTTGAGGGCAGAATATCTGTCACTTTGTGACAGAGTAACCCTTCCACCAAACTCTGAATCCTTCAGTAAGTCAGAAGGTTCAAATGAATGGCTAAAGCACTCCTAGTTCACCAATTGTTGTTACTGTGTTTAGTTGTGTGCACAAGGGTATCCCCCTCTGATCCTGGGTATGACTATAATGTAACATTGTGCTTTCGGCATTCCCTAGTTTCACCACTTTGATCCTCAGTATGGGGTATAAACAAATTCATCAAAAAGATTGGAACTATAGTGTTTCCTTAAATCTTTAGCAATTGCCATCTCAGGGCCCCCCTCTTATAGGAATTAGTTGTTTTGATGTCCTTTTACTCATTATATTATTCTTTATTTTTCTGAATTGATTGTGAGATTTTTATTGTGTTCTGTATTTACTATTTTCTTACTGCTAAATAATTAAACATTTTCCTAAAGTAGTCCTGTTGCCTCCGTTTCTAATCTACAGGGTGTTGAGGCTAGGTTTAAATTATTATAACTGTGTTTCACCATAACAAGTTTGTGATATTATTCCTTGTGAAAGACTCCCATTCTCAATTAGTAATCCACATTCTTACTTCGACCAGGAAGAAGAATGTTAATAATTTGGAAAACCCAGTTGGCCAATGGCTGGTGAGTTTAAGACACCTCCCCCCCACGTAAATCTACACCATGTGTAAAAAGATTTCACACTAATACCAGGAATTATTAAAGCCCAATATAAACAGAATGTATGCTGATATTTGATTGCCTTGGCATTTGTTTAATCTGACTCCGTAAAAGAACCAATGTGCACAATCATAACATATTACACGATTTAAGAAAAACTACCCTCTTTGCTGGATTATTTTTAAGATACATAGGGCCTCATTCTGACCTTGGCGGGCGGCGGAGGCCGCCCGCCAAAGTCCCGCCGTCAGATTACCGTTCCGCGGTCGAAAGACCGCGGCGGTAATTCTGACTTTCCCGCTGGGCTGGCGGGCGGTCGCCTTCAGACCGCCCGCCAGCCCAGCGGGAAAGAGGCTTCCACGATGAAGCCGGCTCGGAATCGAGCCGGCGGAGTGGAAGCTGTGCGACGGGTGCAGTTGCACCCGTCGCGTATTTCACTGTCTGCGCAGCAGACAGTGAAATACATGTAGGGGCCCTCTTACGGGGGCCCCTGCAATGCCCATGCCAGTGGCATGGGCACTGCAGGGGCCCCCAGGGGCCCCGCGACCCCCCCTACCGCCATCCGGATCCCGGCGGTCCGACCGCCGGGATCTGGATGGCGGTAGGGGGGGTCGGAATCCCCGCGGCGGTGCAGCAAGCTGCGCCGCCGTGGAGGATTCAATGGGGCGGCGGTACACTGGCGGGACCCCGCCAGTGGTGCCGGTCCGACCGCGGCTTTACCGCCGCGGTCGGAATCCCCATTGGAGCACCGCCGGCCTGTCGGCGGTGCTCCCGCGGTCCTCCGCCCTGGCGGTCAAAGACCGCCAGGGTCAGAATGACCACCATAGAGTTGCAGAGCAAACCGATCTGACATTTGTTTGCTAAACAAGTAATTTAGAAAGGGATTAAAGAACAAATAATACAATTTCACTGATGGTAAAACTTGGTGGGGAAAAAGCCATTCAAGTGTCGTTTCTTTTGGATGGGAGCAATGGAATTCTCCCTTTACACATTTACCATCCTTAAAGCAATAGACCTGGAGAGAGAGATAGGGAATGGGGTTACTAGTTGGTTGTGTATTACTTCAATGAATATTCCTTCAATGAAAAACTGGGATCAAAGATAAGTAGCACTTGCTTCTCCTTTTTAGGATTATCATTAATAGTCATAAGCACTTGAATAGAAGCCAATGTTCACAAATATCACAAAGGAAAGACTAAACGTTGGTAAAAGTAAGTAGGAATATCTTAACAGAAAAAGGTTTCTTACATCCTTTAGATCATCTACTGTGTCTGCAAGAATCTATCAGAATTTAGGCACCAGTGTCTGGTGAAAATATGAGCAGATTGGCTTATGGGCGCTTTACAAATGCCAGAAATACTAAGATTTCTTTGCAAACCGACTGTAATTTCAGAAATTATGTAATACTGCATCTCCCTTTCAGTTCCAGACAACCGACACATCCTTTTCACCTTAACAATGTCTGACCAAGCCCACACAAATATCAAGTGTACATAGTTAGATTATGCCCAAAGCTAAAGACTTTTTTCCGACACGCTGACGCCAAAGATTTATTTTTTACTTGCTTAATATTCAAAGAATTACTCACCCTATCACAAACTGGTTTATGTCCTGTTCGCCATCTCCAAGCCATCCTCACAGAACAGGAACCAACATGCTCCCCACCCAACTTTGAGGGAATTTAACACAGCCTCCCCCAATAGCTAGATCACTTGCACGTATGTTAAACAGTAAAGTAGGGGGCAGGCGTAGAGTCTCGTCTTGCATCATGGCAACTTAAAATAAATGTTGGACATTTCTTCTGCACTTCAGTGAACCTCAATGTGGCCCGTGCATCTCCGTAACTACTCTAATGATGTGGACCAGCCACCCAGACACATTAAGTGCAGAAGAGAAGAAAGAATAAGTGACAATGAAAGGACCTCATAAAAGTGCATTAGCATCATTTAACTGTGATCTGTGCGGCCCTGATGCCAGCCACCACCTCAACAGTTACTGCTCCGCCTGTGCCACATGGACTCACACCACGTGGATGAGCCTGACACCACATGTATGAGCCTACCAGTCAGTATCCAGATCAACCTGTATCAACCTGTATCTTTAAGTTGTGTATCATCTCATAAATATATACGTCTATAGTTTGAAGCATTTAATATTTGCCATGGAATGTGTGGAGTATTTATTATTATATATCATCACCATACATCAGATAAATACACTATGGGGGTTATTCTAACTTTGGAGGAGTGTTAATCCGTCCCAAAAGTGACGGTAAAGTGACGGATATACCACCAGCCGTATTACGAGTTCCATAGGATATAATGGACTCGTAATACGGCTGGTGGTAAATCCGTCACTTTTCCGTCACTTTTGGGACGGATTAACACCTCCTCCAAAGTTAGAATAACCCCCTATGTATCTGGGTAATAAAAGGGGACAGTTGAAGGGCATGGGATACAGAAACCTGTTGTGGGTCTTGGGAAATAGGTTCTTACTACACACTAGGCCAGCTTCCTACAGGTATCCTTCCTTGTGGGAATTTAAGGTACTTACACCTTATACCAGGTCCAGGTATCCCCTATTAGTCAAATGTTGGCAGTGTCTAGATGCCAGGCTCTCTAGAGGTAGCTGTGGATGAACAACCAAGGCTTACCTATGAGACATGCAAAGCTCATGCAATACCACTGTAGTCACACAGCACGTACACACATAAAAGAAACCACACAGTGTTACAAAACTAAAGGTACTTTATTATGGTAACACAGCACCAAAAATACTATAGCAGCAATACTCACTAAGGAGGTAAGTAATACACAAGTTATTTACACTAGTTGTCAGAAATAGGCATAAGAAAAGTTAGAAAACAGTGAACGTACTGTAAAACACAATAAAGAATAGTGGCCCTAGGGGGAGCACAAACCATACACTAAAAAAAAGGAATGTGACAGTGTCACCCCCACCTAGGTAAGTGGAGTGTGTAGAGGGCTGCTGGGGGTACCTGGAAAGCACAAAAGTAAGTACAACACCCCCCAGCAAACAGGAAAGCAGGAGTAAATTACTAGAATTTCCCCAGAACACCCACTTAGCAGAAAAAAAGAGAAATGCAAAACCCAGAGATCACTGCAAGAAACCAACTGTGGATTCCTGAAGAGGAAGACCTGTGGAAAGAGGGGACCAAGTCCAGAAGACACAGCAGAGTCCAGTGGGGGCAAAAGCCCCTACCCACCAAGCTGAGGATAGCAGGAGCTGGTCGACTGTAAGGAAGGAAAGTCAGCATTGCAGCCCTGGAGTCGGAGTCGAGTTCCTGGAGGATACAGGTGATGTCCCACACCAGAAGGAAGATTGCAATCGGGTTTGTGTGTCTGGATTCCACCAACAAGCCTTGGCATCAGCAAAACTCGCAGTTGGCAGAAAGTGGTGCTGTTGGGGACCAGCAAGGCCCAGGATGACAAACAAGGAGGGGAAGCCAGAGGGGACCCTCGTCGTCACAGAGAGCCCACAAAGGCACAGGCAGGACACACAGGAGTCCCACAGGATGCGGACACAGAAGGTGCAAATGGAGCCCATGCAGCACTACCAAAAAGGATCCCACGCTGCAGGAGAGTCATTCAGGGAGGAGAAGGGATAGGAGGTAGCTTGAGCACCCAATATTTGGATGGAACCTAGATGATGGATAGGCAGGGTCTGCAACGATGGAGACATGCCTGAACTCACGTGTGGTGCCACACATCACAGGCAGGTCTCATATTCCACTGGGAATATTTTCTGTTAGCAGTATAATTCTATGGAATGCACATGCAAGTGTGTGTGTGTTATTTACACATGTGCAGTGTACTTTTCCAAACGCAACCAATGGAGGCCATTATGGGTGTGCTGAGGGAAAATATTTGGCATGTGATTATAGGGATTTGGTACACATAATGTGTCATGATGAGTCTTTGAGCAAGTGTATAGTTTTGAGTAATGTCAGATAGGTTGTGTATATTTTTATGAACCAATACAAATGGGCATGGGCATTTTCTTTTACAAAATGCATTGTATGAATATATGCAATGTGTAATTTAAATAGATTTTTTAATGCTTGCCTTTGTGATTGTGATGTTATTCCTTGTTCCCACGGACTTTTATGTGATTCCATTGTAGTACCTGTGAGTGGTCATGAGGAACAAGACTTACTTCAAAGCTTGGCCAGAGTAGATGTGAGCCTATTCAGGCTGTAGAACTACTTGAGAGATGTGGGTAGAACCTCTGTGAATTACAACGTATCCTTTTGTAGATGTGTTTGTTATATTTGCAAGTACTATTACTTGATTTCTTCTTTGCTCCTTCCGTTTTTTAGCTATTCCTCTGTGCCATACCCACATTTACACCAAATTTGTATAATTAAATATAAGTGGTTCTCCTTGCTCGCACATGGGAACTATGTACAAGGCAGGGTTGTCTTGATTTATACTTGTACATTTGCAAATTGCATTTATGAGTACATACATTTCTGCAACATCTACTCATACATGTTTTTGTGAACTGCCCTCTGTACTGGTCCGAAATTTCCACTAAGGAGGAGGAGGAGAGGAGCTTATTTCTTCTATGGAGGTTCCCTTGAAGGAGAACTATGATTACAAGTAAACTTCCTTTCTTGGTCAAGTAATCTTTTTATCAGGCACACAGAAACTCTCAAAAAGGAAGCATGAATGCATTGTTCATCCTTTACAGGAATCAAATGCACAATGAGGTCGACAAAACGTTTGAGCCAGTAAGATTTGTGGTGAACCATAACTAATTACTTTAACACTACCCTCAATTTAGACACCATGACCAATGTGGCCACAGAAGGAAAACTCCAATCAGGAATATAGTTGAAAGCTCTATTGCAAACACAAGCTCAAAGTCATGTGACTATGTATAAAACCAAGCTATATAGATACATAACCAACAAGGGTTGCCTAAGGCAACAAAATAAATTGAGGCATACTAACATTAACATTAACAAAACAAAACATTCAAGAAGAATAAAACAGAAAATTAACAGAAATATCTGAGACACATTAATCACATGGTGCTCAGATTGTACAATCACTTAGTTAATTCAAATGCAATCAAGTCAATAAGCATTGGCTAGGCACAGGTCAACACTACAGCTTACCAGATTTGGGACATACATGTGAGGGAGTAACACATGTGGGCAAAATACAAAAACAGAAAAAGGCCAAAAATAATTTTGAAAATAGACTAACTCGGGCTTCTGGGCACTAAGAAAAAGGAACAAAGTGTCAGCATTGTGGTGTTTCTGACCTACAAAGGGCATATCAAGGAGCAAGGACAAATGACAAAGAGGAAGATACCTCTCAAAGGGATACAGCATTCAGGGAATCTTCACCAGCAAAGCATCTGGTCAGCAAGGCACCAGCATCAGGAAAGTGTTGGTCTCAAGCCAAGACAAGACAAGAGCTGTTCTGCATCCGAGCATCTGACCAAAGTTTGCGCCGCAAACAAATCAATCCACATGAAATGCTCTAATTGGCTTGCAGGCTAAGTTCATATTATGAAAAAGGGGCATCATCCAATCAAATCAATATAAAACTTCAGGTTGCAACAGTCTGACATTTTCCCAGGTCTGTCATGAGAACATCTCATTTTCCATGTGACTCCAATGGGTTTGTAACAAAAGTATGCTATGTTCCTGCAGTATATCCCATTCAAGACCCAATGACTACAGTTCTTCTAAGGTTAAACAATAGACTTTTTTACAAGTAGGGCTTTGCTTCTCATGCTAAAGAAAGCTGAAAGAAGGCTTCACCTTATGAAAAATAAAATTCAGCACATTTACATGACTGCAAAATTCAAGTTCTGTAGGCCTTAGTTATGCTAACACAAGGAAATATAAATGCATTGGAAAAATACTTTTCAATAAAATACACATAATATGCAAACTTATAAATTCAGCATTATTAATATTTCATCAGTATAAGAAAAACAGTTAATTTACAATTGTAAACGCTTTGTTACTGCATTACATTAGGTATAACAGAGCAGTGCATTTTCTCACTTGCATGTAATTTCAAAGTTATTAATCTTTCACTAAACATTAGAAATGCAAATTTGTTTCAACATTGGCTATTTGTTTATAGTCTAAATTACATTTTGACATCAACTTTAAGCTTCTAGCATGTTATTAAATTAGAAAGCCACTTATGTCGAACCATGAAATACAAGCAAAAGGCACATTTAAAATGTGTGTCAGTGCAGCTTTTTAAGTTAGTTTTTCTCTCTTCTACTTTTATGATCCTAAACTTGTCACAGTCTACTGACTTCAGTGACATGAAGACCACAGCTAAAATGTACACTCTATCAGAAGTATGGTCATGTAGTTTCACAAGGAAGTCTGGTCTTCTCGAACAGCGATTCTGAGGTTGTAGATGGACTTGAAGTGACTAAAGCCAATATCCTAATATTTTAATCTAGATAGAACTTCGCATAAAAAATAGTTTGAAAGAAAGAATGCGTTGCATGGATATTGTCTGATTTACATAGAAAGTCTAGATCATTTTGGTAAGTAAAATATAAAACTAGTGTGTGGTACCAGAGATACCTTATTCTTATATAAGACCATGTAAGGCTAATGCGATCACAATACTTCAGTTACCATGATGATAGGGGCAGAAGTCAGAGCTACCAACAAGTTAGCCTTCTAAGTTAAATAGATGTTTGGAGGCTGTATGGAGAGGTTCAACGTGTGAAACCATAAGCTTTGAAAGAACTATGTTTAACTGGAAGGTCTCCTGATTGACGGGAACCCTGGTTTATCTAGAGAGAATTCCTTAATAACAAGGACTCAGAAGTAAGAGATTGTGAAGAAGTTTCACGATAATCTGTAAGGCTAGAAGCCATACCTTTATTGAGGAAAACTGCACCCCATATTTAGCCAGATAAAACAATGAAGGAAATGGTACTTCCTAAAGTCTCCACCCCATTGCTGAGTTAAGTACGTCTAATTCTGCTTTCAAAGGGTGCATTTATAATGAATTGCCTGAAAAGAAAGATAGGAAGACCCACTATTTTTTGATGGTCATGAAACTTATGACCCATGAGGCCAATGAAAATCAACAGCATCTACTAATCCAGCCATGATAATAACTATGACTTAGTAGAGCTAAGCAATCTGCTTTTGCACTGTGAATGTAGTTAGAAACCAAAAGACCATTGATTAAAATCTCTTGCAAACCCTTGCTTCTGTCCCATAGAAGATAGATAGTAAAACTCTACAAAGATTCCCAGAAGGACCAAACATATCTCTCTAAAAATGTAGTTGCATTGCCTCATTCATGTATGTAGCTGAGGTGCCACAAATATTTCATCATTCAGTCCAGTATCTTGCTTCCTTTGCTGGAAAAGGCTATAGATGAGGGAGTGGTTACATGGCATTTGCCTTTCTAGCTAATCACAAATGAGTACTGTCAGGAGTCAAACCTTAGAAAAAAAGGGCCATGGTCAGGTGGTCGGCATGCCTTGAGAAGGTAGGGTCTAGCAACTTTGTAGATGAAGTGGCCTGAAAAAAGTCCTTCCAGCGACTTTAGTTAGTACAAATGAGGACTAATTATGTAGGATTTCAAATATGACTGATTATTGCACTCCAAGGCTTGGCACTTGAATGTTCAGTTTTGCGGTCCTGCACACCCATTCCTTCTGAAAGGAATTTGCATCATCTACCTCAAAACTTGGCCTAGCAGTGTTTGCACTAAGTGGATGTCTTCTATAATGATCCTTTGTTGGAGTTCTAATTTTTCTAAGAGTGCAATCTATTATTGTGGAAGTAAGTGGTTCACTCTCTGTTTGAAATGAGTGCCTCTGGTTTAAGAGTGACTGGTGTCCTTTTTGACTTTGAAGATCTTATAATTTTATTTCTCTTTTTACATGGAGTCGTAGCCAATGTAGATGATTGAAAAGAAAGAGGAAGAGCCACAAATTGTACCACACCTCTTTGAAAATGGTCTTTGGTGGTCACTGGCCTAGAACATAATGGTGCCAGTAGAATGATCTGGTTTTGCCTGATTAGAGAGTATACCATGAAGAACTCTTTTTGTGCTGTAATAACGGCAAGCAGTGCTTGAATGTTGAGATAGATAGATAGATAGATAGATAGATAGATAGATAGATAGATAGATAGATAGATAGATAGATAGATTTTTTAGGTGCTCAAAAATACCAGGCATGAGAGGGATTATTTAGTGCCTATGACAATCAATGAAGAATCAATGAAGAACCAGTCAAGGAACACTATGACTATCGCGTGGGGCTTGTTCTGTGTACTTGAAAGGTCCTTTATGATGACGTTTTCTTTTAAGACTGGATTTGCTTTCAGTATCTTCATGCTGAGTGCTTTGAAGTTGAACGTTTTAATGTGAAGTCGTGTCCTGACATGGATTGATGTCTCCTTATCAACAACAAATATTTATTTGATAAAGAGCATTTGAACTTCTAGCTATTGTTGATCTTAAAGTCTTCAATGTTAACCAACCTATTTCTGGTTACCCTTGTACCATTCTGTATTTGTGTCCCAGATCCTCTTTTTCTTCAGGCATCCTCCTGTCTTCTAAGCAGGTACCTTCTATTTTCTCAAAAATGTAGTTGGACATCTTCCTAATAATTTTGGTTTGTTCACTGAGTGCAACTCAGGAAAGCAAAATTCTCATACAATGCGAGGACCGTCCTCTGCATTACTCCCACCATTTTACAAACAAGGAGAAATGTGGAAGGTAAAGCAACTGCAAATCCAGAGTTGCAGTCAAAAAGAACAAGTTACTTACCTTCGGTAACACTTTTTCTGGTGAATACACTGACTACCTGTGGATTCCTCACCTTATGAATTCGATCCTTGCGCCAGCATCTGACGGAAAGACTTCTTCCTAGCTGTCTACGTCGACGAGGACGTCATAATGGCACGGCTCCACGTGACTCCGTCTGACGTCAACGTGCCAATAAGAGGTCCTCGTCGGCGTACTGACGTGAGTTTCACCTCATTTTTTTTGTGCCCTTAAAGCAAACAGGTGTAAACCGACCATGACAAATGATAATTAATATAGAAAGATATACGCACACAAAAACCTTGTACATTTAAACCATCTATTCTTATTGAGAGCTTAAATACACAAATATACAAAAATATGTAGAGAAATATCACTATATACATGTATATATATATACATAAAAATATATATACATGTAAGAAGAAATATTAAACCAAAGACTGCAAGATAACTGTGTAATCAGGCAGGCAACGGGGAGGCGGGGGGGACCGTGAGGAATCCACAGGTAGTCAGTGTATCCACCAGAAAAAGCGTTACCGAAGGTAAGTAACTTGTTCTTCTAATGGATACAACTACCTGTGGATTTCTCACCTTATGAATAGAGTCCCAAGCAGTACCGCACTCGGTGGTGGGTGCCCGTCTGATTACACTAAGAAAACTTGCAATACCGAGCGAGCAAAATGACCGTCCCTCCTCATCTCAGAGTCTAAACAGTAATGTTTCACGAAAGTATGGAGGGACGCACAAGTTGCCGCTTTACATATTTCTATTAATGGAACTCCCCTCGCCAGAGCCGAGGATGCAGATTTAGCTCTAGTAGAGTGGGCCCTGATACCTTCAGGAGGGACCTTTTTTGCCAAAGAGTAACATATCTTGATACACAAGATGATCCACCTGGAGAGTGTCCTTTCTGAACCGCTCTGCCCTTTCGCTGACCAGCATATACAACAAACAGTTGCTCATCTAAACGAAAGTCCTTAGTTCTTTCGAGGTAAAAACTCAGGGCCCTCTTAGGGTCCAACCTATGGAGTCTCTCTTCTTCTTTAGACGGGTGGGGAGGAGGGTAAAACGCAGGAAGAGTGATATTTTGCCCTATATGAAAAGGGGTGACAACTTTCGGTAGAAAAGCAGTCCTGGTTTTTAGAACCACTTTATCAGGTAAAAACATGGTGAAAGGAGGCTTAACGGAAAGTGCCTGAAGCTCTCCAATCCTCCTGGCACAAGTAATTGCGATTAAGAAAAAAGTCTTCAAAGCTAAATATCTCAATGGACATGAATGCATGGGCTCAAAAGGCGAACCCATTAAGAATGTTAAAACAAGATTTAAGTCCCACTGAGGCATGTGAAAAGGAGTAGGAGGAAAGCTATTCACCAAACCCTTAAGAAACCTATGTACAATTGGAGATTTGAATAAAGATGGCTGGTCCGGAAGGCAAAGAAACGCCAACAAAGCTGCCAAGTAACCCTTAACTGTAGCTATCGCACAGCCTTTCTTCGCCAAACTAAGAGCAAACAAAAGTACATCTGAAAGATGGGCCTCTAAAGGATCTTTTTGGTTCTGTCCACACCACAGCACAAATTTTGCCCACCTTCCGGCATAAATAGATTTAGTGGAGTGTCGCCTGGACGATAGTATAACATCCACTACATCCGGTGGGAGAGAAAAGGAACTCAGGTTGCCCCGTTCAATCTCCAGGCATGAAGGTGCAGGCTCTGGAGGTGGGGGTGTAAAACCTGCCCCTGCGATTGAGAAAGGAGATCTGCCCTGAGTGGGAGACGGAGCGGAGGGCACTGAGAGAGTTGAAGTAGGTCTGTATACCATACCCTTCTCGGACAGTCTGGTGCACCAATATGACTTGGGCCCGGTCTTGACGAACCTTCCTCAAAACCCGAGGAATCAAGGGTATGGGGAGAAAAGCGTAAAGCAACTGGCCGCTCCAGGACATCTGAAACGCGTCCCCCAACGCCCCTTGCATCGGATACTGGAGGCTGCTGAAAAACGGGCAATGCGCGTTCTCCCGAGTGGCGAATAAATCCACCTGAGGAGTACCCCACATCTCGAAGATGTGGAGGACTAGATCCGGATGGAGACGCCGTGATCTAATGAGAAGTGACAACTGAAAACGTCCGTATGTACATTCAACACTCCGGCCAAATGATTTGCCATCAAGCAAATCTGATGGTCCTGACCCCAGGAACAGAGTCGGAGGGCTTCTCGGCAGAGAAGATACGACCCCACTCCTCCCTGCTTGTTTATATACCACATCGCGGTAGTGTTGTCCGTTAGGATCTGAACTGACTGACCGCGAAGGGAAGGGAAGAAGGCCTTGAGCACCAAACGTACCGCCCGCAATTCCAACAGATTGATATGCAACATCTGTTCCGCTGGAGACCAACGACCCTTGATCTCCAGGTCCCCCAGATGAGCTCCCCACCCTAGAGTGGAGGCATCCGAAACAACTGTGGCCACTGGAGGAGGCAGTGAAAACGGTTTTCCTTGGGAAAGGTTGCCGTCCTCTGCCCACCAAAGAAGATCCGCTACAGCGTCCCTGGAGATCTTTATTGAATCTCTGAGATCCCCCTTGTGCTGGAACCACTGTCTGCGGAGGCACCACTGAAGAGCCCTCATATGCCAGCGAGCATGAGTGACCAACAGAATGCAAGAAGCAAACAGTCCTAGGAGGCGTAAGACCTTGAGGACTGGAACTACCACTCCACTTTGAAACAAAGGAATCAGCGCCTGAATGTCCCGTACCCGCTGAGGCGGGGGGTAGGCCCGATACTTTGTCGTGTCCAGTACTGCCCCTATGAACAGGAGGCGTTGAGAGGGCTCCAGGTGAGATTTGGGTACGTTCGCCGAAAAACCCAGATCGAACAACAACTGCGTTGTCATTCGCAGATAAGACAACACAATCTATGGAGACTTGGCTTTGATCAACCAATCATCCAGGTAGGGAAAAAACGCTACCTCCCTCTTTCTGAGATGTGCTGCAACAACTGCCATCACCTTCTTGAAGACTCGGGGTGCTGAAGTAAGTCCAAACGGAAGGACCGCAAACTGGTAATGTTGCGATCCGACCACAAAACGGAGAAACTTCCTGTGCGACTTGATTATGGGAACATGAAAGTACGCGTCCTGCAACTCGACAGACACCATCCAGTCTCCTTCATTCAACGCCAATAGCACCTGCGCTAGGGTCAGCATTTTGAATTTTTCCTGCCTGAGGAACAAATTCAAAATCCTCAAGTCTAGGATCGGCCGCAACCGACCGTCCACTTTGGGAATCAGGAAATATCTTGAATAACACCCCTGACCCCTTTCCTGCAGCGGTACCAACTCTATAGCGCCCTTTGCCAACATGGGGGGAAAGGGAGGAGGAAACTCCTGAAAGGGGAGAGCATAGCCCTTTTCCACAATTCCTAGAACCCACGAGTCTGTTGTAATTGACCTCCATTCTTGTAGAAAAAAACGTAATCTTCCCCCTACAGGAGAAGTATGACTGATAATGTGGGGAAAACTAGGGCTGCTTCTGCTGTTGTCCACCAGAGGAGGATGAAGAAGAAGAGAGCTGCTGGGCTGGACCTCTAGCTTTACCCCTACCCGCCCTCTGAAGGCACGATAGGGTGGATTGGCAGGTTGCTGGGCATAAGATTGAGACCTTCGAAAGGCAGATCAAATTCTCAAAACCTACGAAAAGGAATGTACGATGTAGTAGAAGGAGCCTGTAAACCCAGGGACTTAGCTGTAGCCTGACAGTCCTTAAACCGTTCAAGGACAGAGTCTGCCTTGTCCCCAAACAGCTTTTCCCCATCAAACGGAAGGTCCATTAAAGTGGATTGTACATCTGATGAGAAACCCAAAGACCTTAACCAGGCATGCCTTCTCGTAGCCACCGATGTTCACATGGCCCTGGCAATAGAATCCGTGGTATCCAGGCCAGATTGTATAATCTGCTGTGCAGCAGCTTGTGCATCCAGGAAAAGGGACCCAATAGATTTTTGCATTTCCTGTGGCAGATCTTTTGCATCTCTTTAGCAGAGTCCATTAGGGCATGGATATATCTGCCTAGCACACAGGTGGAATTGGTAGCTTTTAGGGCCATGCTGCAAGAGGAGAACATTTTCTTCGAGGACTGCTCCATCCTCTTGGATTCTCTGTCTGTCGGAGCACCTGGGAATGTACCGGGGGCAGACTTTGCAGAACATGATGCCTGAACCACCAAGCTCTCCGGAGTCGGGTGAGAAGACAGAAAAACTGGATCTCCTGGGGCACTTCTATGCCTTCTCGCCAGTGCCCTGTTTACAGCAGGAGATGTCACCGGCTTTTTCCATAGGTCTAAAATAGGCTCCGTTAAAGCCTCATTAAAAGGCAGCAAAGGGTCAGCACTGGAGGAAGATGGATGAAGAACCTCTGTGAGCAGGTTAGTCTTTACTTCTGCCGTGGACAAAGGCAAATCCAGGTAATCAGCTACCTTCCTCACCACAGCATGGAAGGAGGCGGCCTCCTCAGTAAACTCCCCCGGAGACGCAATGTCCCACTCCGGGGAAGTATTCAAACTACTTGCAGTGGCACCTTCCTCAAGCCTTCTGTATTCCTCTTCCTCCAGAAGCCTCAACGCCTTCCTTCGAGATCTAAGATGAGTTTCCAGAGTCGGTGTCGATAAGGACTCCATCGATGCCAACGATCTCAGACCCCGAACAGGTTTAGGAAGGCTCCTAGATTCAACCGGCGTCGGAGCCGGCGCCAGCTCGAAGTCGGCAGATGACCTCCTTGGAGCCGAATGAACGGAAGGAGATGGAGCCGGTCTGGATGAGGCCATCAATGACGCCGGATGGTGCGGAGAAGGAGTCAGATGAGAAGCCGACGGATCCACAGTCCCAGGCGAAGGACTCCTGCCAGGAGAGACCCCCGGCGCCGGACCACCAGACTCTGTAGGGCAGAAGGGCATGAATGGAGCAGCCATGTACGACGCCGGCGAGCCCAAATTGAATGCCAATGGCCCCGTGGGACCCGCCGTTGCACCAGCAGGGGGCATGGAATGAAAAACAGTATACATCGCATTCAAAAATGCGGCCGGATCCGTCCCTGGAGTCGGGAAAGCCGGGTACTGCTGTGCAGATGTCTGGTGAACATTAGGATCCCTCGGCGCCGGTGAAAAGTGAGGACTACCTTGAGTGACCTCATAGACTGAAGACGCCGGTGACAACCCCGGACTCTCCGGTTGAGGCGTGACAGTAGGACTCATCTCCCACGTCTTCTGGCGCTGTGATGAACGAGACCTCGACCTCTAACGACTCCTCGATCGGCTCCGCTCCGAACGGCGCCGAGAGTCATGACGGCGCTGTGAGTCATGATGACGCAGCTTCTTATGTTTTTTGGGAGAAGCATGGGAGGAAACCTTCTTGTGTTCCTTCTTCTTTGCCTTGGCTAAGAAGAGCTTCGCCTCGCATTCTTTCAGAGCTTTCGGATTCATGCTCTGGCACGAAGAACAACCTTCCACATCATGTTCGGTGCTTAAACACCAAATACAGTCCGAATGGGGGTCGGTCACTGACATCCGACCCCTGCATTCCCTACACGGATTAAAACCAGACTTTTTCGGAGACAACATTGTAACTTCAAGAAATCGTTACAGTTACCAACGGGCCAGGAAGAAAAACCGTTGGCGTCGAAGCACGGAAAAAGGAAAAACTCACGTCAGTACGCCGACGAGGACCTCTTATTGGCACGTTGACGTCAGACGGAGTCACGTGGAGCCGTGCCATTATGACGTCCACGTCGACGTAGACAGCTAGGAAGAAGACTTTCCGTCGGATGCTGGCGCAAGGATAGAATTCATAAGGTGAGGAATCCACAGGTAGTTGTATCCATCAGAACAATTTTAAACCACTACAGCCTTTTATAAGGTTGATCTTATCTAAAGCATCAGTAAGACAAAAGTGTGAGAACAAGATTCTTCACACAGAAGCCAAAAAAGAGGAACTGAAGCAACTGCCTTTATGGGTGTTACTCTTAAGTCTCTAATAAAGTGCACTGTGTCTGACCAGGGACTGTAAATCAAATGCTACTAGTGGGCCTGCACCACTGATTGTGCCACCCACATGAGTAGCCCTGTAAACAAGTCTCAGACCTGCCACTGCAGTGTCTGTGTGTGTAGTTTTAAACTGCCATTTTGACCTGGCAAGTGCACCCACTGGCCTGGTGCAAACCCTCCCTTTTACTACATGTACATTACCCCTAAGGTAGGCCCAAGGCAGCCTCGTGGACATGGTGCAGTGTATTTAAAAGGTAGGACATGTACTGGTGTGTTTTACATGTCCTGGTAGTGATACTGCTAAATTTGGTTGTCACTATTGCAAGGACAATCCCTCCCATACGGTAACATGGGGGTTGCCTTGAAATATCTTTTAAGTGTAATTTCCCATTGGGAGCAGATAAAGATGTGGAGGTTTGTATCTCACAATTTAAAAATACATACTTTGGTGAATTTGGTTTTTAAATTGTAAGTTTGCAGATGACTCTTTTAGAAAGTGGGCATTTTCTTGCTTACCCATTCTGTGCCTCTGCCTGGCTGTGGAATACACGCCTGGGTCAGGATGACAGTTGGGCTGTTTGTGAATTCACTCTAGACAGTCATACAAAGGGAGCCCTGCACACCCTCAAGGGTCTCCCTGAGCTAGAGTGGTGGAAGGAGCTGACACTTTTACCTGAATAGGGCTGTGACTGTCCTTCAACAAAGCTGTTTCCACCCCCTGGAGCGTGTCTGGGCCAGGGCAGGGAAAGACAGGGTCTTGTGCACTACAAATACTTTTCTTTGAAGTTTGCTTACTTCAAAGGCAGAAAAGGGCATAAGTATTGGACTTCTGATCCCACAAAGTTAGAATCCTTCTAAACTGAGGACATTCTGCCAGGTAGAAGAGCTGGATGCTGTGGGAGAGATTGCCACTCTGCCTGCTGCTTTGCTGTGCTGACCTGCTACTTGCTGATTCTGTTCTGGGAGCTAAAGGACTGGACTTTGGTTTCTACATCCTGCTTCTAAAGGTTCTCCAGGGGTTGGGACTGAGCTCCCCTCTTGTTAAGAAGTTTCAGGGTCATCAACAACTTCATCTGCCAGCTCCTGGGCTCTTTTGCTGAGAGTCCTAACTTGCCAAGTGGTTCCAAATCCAGGCCTTGGGCCCTTGGAAGTGAGTTCAGATGCAACCAAGAAGAAACTAACTACATCGACTCCCAAGTGACTTCGGAACTAGCGCCACGGCCTGCAGCGAAGCCATGGTCCCCCACTGAGTGCAACAACAGTGACTGATGCTGCAGGCTCGATGCTGCTGCGCCTCCAAAGTCTTGCCACAACGTGAGTCCTGAGCGCCATGTCACTGATGCCCGTGACACCTGACTCTGACGCAGCACATGTGGCCACTGTGATGTTCTTGTGACACTGCAAAGTTGATGCTGTGCATCTTGACCTGCTGGATTTATCAACACTGCCAGCCTGTAAAAAAACGACACCTTGCCCCGATGCCACATCACCTCCCCTGCAACCGTAAGGAAACAATGCCTCACCTCCCCTTGCTAGCAGTAAAGAACCAACATCTCACCTCCTTGGTAGTAGTAAGGAACTAACACCACACCAGCTCCAGCGACGTCTTGCCCCCAACTCCGTGCAACACCTTTGTTTCCTCTTCGTTTTCAAAGGTACTGTACCTGGGGTTCATGCGACTCCGTCCCGCACTCCCTTGAGAGTGGCATCGGACTGTTGGAAAAAACTCAGTCAAGACACTGTGATAGCCCCTGTTGGAGCTATTGTGTTTCTAAGCACTATACTAAGATATAATCTTTAAAAATGATTATTGTTATTTGTGTATGTTGGATTTTTGTTGTTTTGGTCTTGTTTTATTCAGATAGATATTGGCTATTCTTCTAACCTGATGTGGAGTGCTTTTGTGGTGTTTTTTTTGCTTTACTGTGTGTGTGTGTGTGTGTGTGTATATACAAATACTTTACGCATTGCCTCTAAGATAAGCCTGACTGCTTCTGCCAAGCTACCAAGGGGCTGAGCAGGGGTTATCTTAGCTGTGACTCCCTTACCCTAACTAGTGTTAGGGTCCCTACTTGTAAAGGGTGCAGACACCTGTCGACTACAGACCTAATTTCTAACAGTGTGAAAGGTGTTCATGATGGGGCAAGATTCAGTGCTCCAGAGATGAGTGTGAAATCAGTGTGAGTTTCTCCCAGTACCTCTCATTCTGTCATAAAGGTGTTCAGACAACATACTTGTCCAATCTTTGGCCTCTCTGCAGAGCACAGAGCAAATGTCACATTTGTGCCATTTGGAATCATAATTATAGCTGCGGGTGACTGCTTAGTCAGACATATATGTTTCTCCCATTATTCAGTATCAGGGTTGCTACAGATCAGAGGTGAGGTATCTTATCGGACATGTGTGGAGTGCCTTGGCAGAGCTGAATGTGACTGCCTGCACTGGAATAGCAGGAGGTGCTGATGTTGGTTTCAGTACTGGATTACAGGCGGAACTATATAGTGATATGCAGTGGTAAAATTATTTGAAGGTTACACCATGGAACAAGAGTCAGTGGAACCAGGCAATGAAAGCACCTGGAAAGCGAAGAGGGAGATCAAGAACAAGACTGGAGCTATTTGCTTATCTACCTGTCTTATATAGCAACACCTGAACCAGTTGATATTAAGATACTTTTCAGCAAACCACACTTTGTCTCAAGGAAAGGTTAGACAACTGAATAAGCGCACAAAAAAGAAAATTTTGAAAAACTGAAAAAAGAACTCTGATTCAAAAGCACCACTCTTGGCATACATTCATTTTACACAATGTGTGCAGCGTGTGGAAAGCTAACATTAAGCGGGGCAAGGACTGCACCACATAAATATTCTGTGACATGAGTTATGTCTTCTGCCTTGGTATGCAACATACAGTTTCATCAAGGTGAAGGTGTATCATTTTTTCATGGGTTGGATGCAGTAAATGCAGGTCTGCCTTTGGCAAAAATGCTTTAAGCCAAGGCTGGCTCTTACAAAGAATTCAGGAAACACAGCAGCTCTGTGGAATGTCTCAAAAGAATGGTTTCCCATTATGGAAGATGCAGGAAGCACACCCTTGTCAATGAGGGCAATGCAAGAAAATGGCTCCGGAAAAAACATGTCTACTTGATGCCAGTGGGTGTACAGGGAACATAGACCTTTTTTATGGGCCGTGGGGAAGGCACAGAACTGCTCTACGTACGATTTATAGGTGTGGACGTGAATATTGTTCTTCCATGCAAACAAGCAGCTCTTTCTTGTGGAATATTTATTTTTTTAATTATTGTGCTGGAATGCATTACCTAGTAGTGACAGACCCTATAAGTTTTAAAACAATTCATTTAATTAATTTACCATAAATGTCTCCAAAACCTAGCCCCATGACACAAATCAAGCAAGGTTTTCACAATAGGTCATGATCTGCAAACATGGGCCTCTTTTTTTAAGATGTTCAGGCCTATATTTGGCCCCAGTCCGACCCTGCATGTCAGTACGCAAAAGGGAACTGCCCTGTTCTCATAGGTGAGCAGAGTACCCTCTGGCATTTCAACTGTTATTACAACCACTCATACATGCCATCAACCAATCACTCTCAACCACACAACACATGAGACATTCAGCCATGCCATCAACCAATCACTCTCAACCACACAACCCATGAGACATTCAGCCACATGTATCAGCCATCCACTGAGAAATTAAACATGCATCTTTTACAAAAATGGTGCTCCTGGCGTCACCATCAGTGGCGTAGCGTGGGTTGTCAGCACCCGGGGCAAGGCAAGTAATTTGCGCCCCCTAACCAGAGGATTTTAGCACTCGAGTCTCTTCCAAGATGTTGCGCCCGGTGCGGCCGCCCCCCCCTGCACCCATCACGCTACGCCACTGGTCACCATTCACTGACCCTCAGGCAGATAACAGAATTTGGCCATTCACAGAACCACTTTCACCACAACCACTTTCACCACAACTCTAATTGCAAGTATCTTGCAACACCACTCCTCTTTAGCACTTACAGTACTCATTCACTACCCCATTCTGTACAGCTCTTAGCACTTGTCAACTACATCACTTAGATCAAGCACCATTTTCTCAAGCCACTCACCTTCAGCCACTTTGAGCATACACCCACAGCTTTTCTGCAACTCCTCTCAAACAATCAACCTAAAGCAGCAGTTATTAAATCATATTCTTCGTTCTTGCAATAACTGTAGCCATTCACACTCACCCACTTGCTCATACCTTGTACTCCTCCTCAACCATTATAAACATCACTCATCAACCAGTCACTTATGCCATTTTGTCGTGTCTCACCTACAGTCAGGCGCATCCCTTTTCAGCTTTGCACTGCACAGCCTGCTGCTCACATCTCTCAATCCGCAAACATATAATCACTCAGGACATTTACTTCAGATACTTGCACAACTGATTCAATACTGTTGTCTGTAAAGAAGGCCAAGTCGCTCATCTCCAGCATCTCGCAATGATAACAAAAAGCCTTTCAGTAAGACATTACCTATAACTCCACATATGCTCACGCAACATTCTCCAAAGCCAGCTGCAGTGCCTACCCTCCATAACACGTCTGCAACCAATTACAACACACATTGTCATGAACACAATGGAAAATCTCATAGAAATGTTGCCATCATGTCTATTTACTATCTAGGGCAATGTAACATTATGCCCACTTATTGTGTTTAGTGTTTTTAGTTATTGATGCATATAATCGTATGCATATAATCGTAATGTGAATTGAGGTGACATTTTTGTTGCCATGATTGTTAGTCTTGTTGATGATTTAGTGTCTACAAGCCCTGCATTTATTTTCACAAAGTAAGATAAAATCGGGTATCCAGGTATTGGATCATAGTTGGAGAACGACCTTGCACTAGGAATATAAAACAAATACGGTAGACACACCAGTTTGCAGGGCCAACTTTTTCATTAAAAAAACAGGCATGCCATGCGATGCGATACATTTTAAGAAACACGAGCATAGGCTTGCAATTTACTTCTTTGGCTAAAACTTTGCATAAAATAGCTTGAGGGTGTTAGGATGAAAAGAACTTACAGCCATGTAAGAAACTTTCGTATTTCTTTTGCTGATCATGGCATGCTTAGTTGTATTCCTTTTTCTGCATCCTGTGTGATTACCATTCATATTTTATGCACTCGGTTAGAATGTTAAAATAAACATTTTAAAATACATGCCCATTTTCTTAGAGCTATTTTTAATGTGTTGCCTGTTTATGGAAGAGGGTTTGGAGCTCTACTCAACACATCTTGTGCGATTAATCGTTACATAAAACAAGACAGTTTTTATAATTTTCACAAAAGTGTTCACACAGTATTATTCATAGGATTATCCTACAGTAACATCCCCATCTTGAAATCAGCATGGTATCATCAGGGAATAAAACAACCACTTTGAAGAGTTATCAGCACCCTATCCTAACAGTCTAATCCAGAAGTCATCATGTTATCATCCTGGAGTAATAAAACATCATCATGGACTTATCCTGGTGTCATTCCAGCCCATCCTGAAGTCATCTTGAGAAAATCCTGTTATAATTCTGTAGTAATACAAGCATTCCCTGAAGACATCAGTGAATCATCCTGGAGTAGTAAAACACCATCAAGTGTTTTACTGCAGTATTCAGAAGGCCATCCTACAATTGTAAATGATCATCGCCTTTAAGTAATCACAACACCATCCTAGAGTAGGTTTTAGGATGACTCTAGAGTAATCTCATTTAAATATTTCACCCTATACACATACTTCAGGGGTCTTTGGTTGACAGTCAGGTTACCCCCTGTTCAAGCAAGGACCCTCACTCTAGTCAGGATAAAAGAGAATCACCCTCAGCTAACCCCTGCTTACCCCCTTGGTAGCTTGGCAGAGCAGTAGGTTTAACTTCAGAGTGCTAGGCGAAAAGTATTTGTACCAACACACACAGTAACAATGAAAACACTACAAAATGACACAACACCGGTTTAGAAAAATAGGAAATATTTATCTAAACAAAACAAGACCAAAATGACAAAAATCCACAATACACAAGTCACGTTAGCAATAAAAATGCAAAATGAATCTTTAAGTAGTTTTAAACACACACTAACGCTGTCAGCGTGAAAAAGTACCTTGGGCATGTCCAAAAAAAACCACAAGGGCGACTGCGCGTCAAAAAGGGCTAGCGAGGCGTTGATTCCACTTACGAGTGGGACCGTGCAATGTTTCTCCTTTCGTCGGGGGAGTGTCGTTTCTTCTCTCCGCAGGACAGAGATGCGTCGATCCGGTCAACACTACCGAGTCCGGGCAAGCCTTGTGTTGTTTTTCCACGCACAGCGGTACTTGAGTCGGAAATCCAGCCGCACGATGATCCAAATCCAGCCTCCGTCGCCAATGCTGCGTGTGGTTTCTCCTTCTCCATGTGTCGATTCTTCGGTCGCGTTTCCTGCGAGCGTAGTTTCTCAGCTGCGGAACCGGCGGTGCGTCATTTCTTCAGCCGCGGATCGGAGTTGCGTTGTTCTTTTCCCCGCACGGTGCTCTGTGCTTGGATTTCCTTGTCTTTAGGCTGCCAGTTTCTCCTTTCAGGGTCCCAGGAACTGGATGGGCACCACAGGGCAGAGTAGGAGTCTCTCCAGAGACTCCAGGTGCTGGCAGAGAGAAGTCTTTGCTGTCCCTAAGACTTCAAACAACAGGAGGCAAGCTCTAAATCAAGCCCTTGTAGATTTCTTCTCAAGATGGAATGAACACAAAGTCCAGTCTTTTCCCTCTTACTCTGGCAGAAGCAGCAACTGCAGGATAGCTATTCAAAGCACAATCACAGGCAGGGCAGCTCTTCTTCCTCAGCTATTCACCTCTTCTCCAGGCAGAGGGTCCTCTTGTTTCCAGAAGGGTTTCTAAAGTCTGTGGTTTTGGGTGCCCTTCTTATACCCAATTTTTCCTTTGAAGTAGGCCTATTTCAAAGCAAAGTCTAAAGGCTACAGTGTGCACTGTAATTCTCATTCATCAGCCTTTTAGCAGAGACGTTGTATAATGATGGCTAATGCAGCATCAATTCACAGTGAAGGAAAAGAGAATACATTAAAATGCCAAATGCAATCCTGGCAGCTTGTTGTTTCTGTACACCATCAGACACTGAAAGAGGATACTTGTAAATTCCTACTGCATACATTCTGGAATAAAAATTATATCAATTTGTTGCAGGGGTAAGCCTGAGAATCTATGATAATGTAAAGGCCCGACTGACTGTCACTAACACAGGAATGTAGAAAAACATGTTAACACCAGCATGTTTGAGTACTTCAAAAGAGGGTAAAATATCAGCAGTATTCCAGCAAAGCTGAGCGAATGCAACAGTGAAAACAAAACGGAGTCACCTTTAGTGTGTAGGTCAGGGGTACCATTGTTCTGAAAAACTACACTTTTTGTCTGGATGAGGTGGCTTACAAAAGTGGAAACACGAACAAGTAGAACTAAAGCTGTCCTTCAGCAATAAAAATGATGCAACTAGAGCTGCTGTTCCGAAGTCTGGAACATCTGTGCTCATACTGGCATCTGGTGGCTCTTACTGGAACTGCAGGTCATTGAAACGATCTGTAAAGGTTCACTGCTGAACAATGTGTGCAGCATTGATAGTTTTGAAGTGACCGTGGCGCCCCTGGCTGAGATTGGTGGCGCACTTAGGTGCCTCAGCGCACAGTTTGGGAACCACTGGTCTAGTGTGAGGTGCAACCAGCCCAACTGTCAAACTGACCCAGACAGGGAATCCATAAACAGGCAGAGTCACAGAAATGGTATAAGCAAGAAAATTACCACTTTCTAAAAGTGCCATTATCAAACACACAATCTTAAAATCAACTTTACTAAAAGATGTATTTTTGAATTGTGAGCTCAGAGACCCCAAACTCCACATGTCCATCCACTCCCAAAGGGAATCTACACTTTAATCAGATTTAAAGGTAGCCCCCATGTTAACCTATGAGAGGGACAGGCCTTGCAACAGTGAAAAAACGAATTTAGCAATATTTCACTGTCAGGGCATATAAAATATATTACTATATGTCCTACCTTAACCATACACTGCACCCTGCCCTTGGGGCTACATAGGGCCTACCTTAGAGGTGTCTGACATGTAAGAAAAGGGAAGGTTTAGGCCTGGCAAGTGGGTACAATTGCCAAGTCAAATTTACAGTTAAAACTGCACACATAGACACTGCAGTGGCAGGTCTGAGACATGATTACAGAGCTACTTATGTGGGTGGCACAACCAGTGCTGCAGTAGCATTTGAGTTACAGGCACTGGCACCTTTAGTGCACTTTACTAGGGACTTACTAGTAAACCAAATATGCCAATCATGGATAAACCAATTACATACACATTCTGTAAAGGAGCACTTGCACTTTAGCACTGGTTAGCAGTGGGAAAGTGCCTAGAGTAACAAGCACACATCAACAACCTGGGGAACAGAGACAAAATGTTGAGGGAGACCACGCCAAGGATGAAAAGTCTAACTCCTGTGATGACTTCACCAGGTAATTACAGGAACAACCCACATGAAGTCATGGGATGACTTCAGAATAACCCCAGGAAGATCTTCCGTTTTGACATAGGATGGCACTCATAACAAGCATTGGCAAAGTCTATAGGTTTCGCCTATGCGAGATCTACTCACTTTGTCAATGTTTTTTTACAGGTTGCAACGCAAACAGCTGTGCAACATGGCTTAAAGTAAAATAAAAAAGGAATGTGACAAGTCCTGACAAGTGTGTTACATCACCGAGGTGTGTAGGGTTAATTATCTTGAGGCACAAGGAAATGGTTGTTGAAAATGGCCCTTTCTGCAGGGTTGCAGGGTTATCCCCAGACTTTTTGCCTTTCTCCTAATATTTTTAGGACCCTCTTTTTGTTGGCTTTAGAACTCCGGGCACCTTACCACTGCTAAACAGTGCTAAAGTGCATGTGCTCGCTCCCCTCAAACTTGGTATAATTGGTTTACACCTGTTTGGCTCATTTATTTACCTGTAAGTCTCTCGTAAAGTGGTATACCATATGGCGAAGCCCTGTAAATTAAATGGTGCTGGTGGGCCAGCAGCGCTAATTGCGCCACCCACAGAAGTAGCCTTTCAACTTGAGTGATTGTTTATGTGTGGGAAGGAGCCTGTTTCTGCACATACACAATCAAACCTTTCAACCCAGACATCCTTGCATGGTGGTGCAAGGGTGCCTACATTGGTGCTAGGCAGCTCTATGTAGTGCCAGCGGAGGGGACAACACAGACACATCCCTGCATTGTGCAATTGACGCAGCAGGGTGCTGCCACTCTGAGAGCAGCGTTGCACTCTGTCATATTCCATTACTAGTAAGCTTGACCCATGTGTGATGCACAATGCTACATATAAGTACAACCACAACTTTGGTTCAGTGACATGCCAGTGAGCCTCCAGTGGCAAATACATGATGCCCCATGTCTATAGTCGATGCAATACAATAATTGATTTTAAACTACCTTATTGCAGAGGATGATGGCTTACCTCCTGCCAACCTGCCTGTGCTGGATTTCCCTGATGACATGGATGGCCAGCCGCCAAACCTCAATGAACAGACCTAAGAGCACTCCATACACCACCTCCAGTTGCAGGGAGGACACACAGCGTTGCAGGGTCTCCACAGGAACCACCCAGCCACCAACACATGTCACGAGCCAGCAGTCACACAGCCCTGGACTCAGAGGACCCAGAGATCAGCTTTCAGAGTCCAGTGAGAGCTGCAAAGCAGATTTGTGTGGGAATGGAGAGTATGGCAGGCAGCCTAGAGGAAGTGTGGACGTACCTCAGTCCAAATAAGGACAACTCAGCTGACATCAGAGGCACCCACTCCCCGCTACGTGGAGTCCAGCAGTCTCTGGCAGACTTAGCTGCTGTGAAGAAGGAGAGGCTACGAGAAATGCCCTCCCAAAATGCTAGCAGCATGCAGAATACCCTGGGCTCCATACAGCGGGAAGTGGCCTCCCTGGAGAACATGGCTGCCTACCACCGTGATTTTGTCAGCAGTTCCTCCTTGCAGCAGTAATGCCTTATGTGTTGCCACAAATGGCAACTGACAGGTCCTTTGACTCCACATCTCTATCTTCTGAAGTGTGTGTGGCCCCTTGTACCTCTACAACAGCATCAGCCATGGCACAGGAGGCACCACACACATCAGAGGATGAAGATGTGGAAGGAATAACTTTCACAAGGAAAAGCACCTGATAGCACCAGTCTGTGCCATATGGATTGTTTCTCCTTAGTCCTGGGCTTAAGATCATGCCAGTGTTGTGACAGTATGAAATGTGCCCTCTTCACCTAACCACTGTCGAAATGTCTGCTACCATACCCAATGGCAATGTTAGGCACTCCTCACTAATGCACACTAATCCTAACCATGCCTTATGACATGTCCCTCAACCCTGCTACATATGGCAAACCTTCACTCATGGGATCTATGAAATGGATATTGTATAGAAATCACAATAACAATTGCACCTCTAAATAAACCACCCTGTACACAAGTAGCATTTCTACATTTACTGTGATACATCTACTCAGCTAAAAGTATGCATTGTGTCAATCCAGTCAATGTGTACAGACTATCAGTACATGAGTGCATGACTGTCAGACACTAAGCCACACACTAGAATCCAAACAAGAGGAAGCTGAATGATGGTGTTATGGAAGCCAACCAACTAACTGTGTTTACTGAATGCTTTGGAACCCATATTCATTGAAGTAGACATACAGCACATATGGCTGTTTACCCAATCAATTATAATTAACCGAGGTGGGAGTACCAGTACAACTGATTTATGTGGAACAAGAAAAGCTAGCCTAATCAGTGATGGCCACCTATCAGTGTTGCAGAATACATTTCCAAAATTGTGAGTTGTCAAATGTACCACACAATTACAGGTGAGGTACCATGTTTAGATAAAGATAAAGATTACATACACAATGAGAATGGCTAGAACACAGGATGTCAAATGTATGCACTAGTAGACAGTATGTTGCTGCCATTCTGACAGCTCCTTGGTCATGGGGAATGCATATGGGAAAACTGGACTGTAAAAATACCCTAGGCCATTTGCCCAACTTGGCCAGTGCACTCATGAAAATCCCCAGATCCAATCAATTACAAACGTAATTAGGCTAAGATGAACAGTATTTAATATTAAAACTATAAGCTAATGAAAACCTAAAACCTATCCTAATCTAAACTACCCTATGCTAACTATCGTTAAATGAAAACTACACTTATCAGACCTATTCTAAACTTATCTTACACATGTAACACCACATTCTAAACATTGCGCCCCCATCCCCCTTAAGAGACGAGATACAAGTAGGAAACATAAACTATGACTACACATGTACTAACCTAACCTAACATATGGCCTAAACAAATATTATATATATATATATATATATAAATATTTATATATATATATATATATATACATACATATACATATACACAAACACACACACACATATATATATATATATATATTTTTTTTAAATACACAACATTGCCCCCCCATCCCCTTTGCGAGAGGAGATACAAGTAGGAAACATAAACTATGACTACACATGTACTAACCTATGTCTAAACAAATATTATTATATATAGATATACATACACACACACAGACACACATATATATATATATATATATATATTTAAATACACAAATACCCCAACATAACCCCACACCCAACCCCCAACAATTAAAAAAATGTAGGAAAAACACTCCTCACTATACTTAACCTAACCCATGCCTACCCTACACTAACCTAACACTACACATCTAAAACCCCATATACAACTATACAAAACAGTAAAAGGGAGGGGAATGAACCTGGATGGTGTACGAGACTTGAATCTTCTGCCCATTTGGTGGTAGGCATCATCAACTTCCATTATGTGGCCGTATCATTCAGCCCTCTTATGGAAGTCTCGACTCTGTGCCTCAGTCATGTTGGCAGCTGAAACATGAGGAGAAGCAAGTATCAGCATTGGGTGGAGGTTGTACAGACATAAGATGAACACGCAACTGCAGATAACACATACAGTCAAACACACACCTAAAAAATGACATACTCCTCATCTGGGACTATTTCCTGCCAGCCAACATTAGTATCATGTATATGTCACTGGGATGACAGAAATGTGCTTGAAACAACAGGGACCAGAGCTGAGTGGACAAAATTGTCCATGATCAACATTTGTGTCTTCTAACTTGTGAGGATCACGTGCACCAACAAGTCTGGATTTCCTGTGGCCCTGTGCATAAGGGGGGATTGGAGGAGGAGAGAGGGTCTGCATGCAATCCATCACCTCAACACACTTGGTGAAAGATGAATGCTTGCCCAGTCATCATGGAGGCGAGGTGTGGGCCATACGATTGGGGGTCAGGTAACTTTCAACATGCTATTCTAAGGTTTGGTTAATCAACACTAACATGTCCTGTTGTAAGATCTGACCTGAGCATACGTAACAAGGGGGCACGCCATTGCCCATGATGTGCCCACATGTACAACTGATCAAAATGTCCCAGAAAGTTTGGCTTTAAGCCTGAGCTGCACATCAGAGTTGTCAACACTATCTAGAACTGAAGCTGCCTACCGTGTGCAATGTAGTGCTACATGTGTTAAACGGCACACACATGGTGCCTGTATGGGTACCCTTAGGCCCACAATGAGTTTGGCACCCAAGTGGGTGCTGCAACTGTATCTAGAAACATTGTACATCATTTGCACATGCATGTCTGACATCATCAAGGTACCAGGTATGCATAACAGTATTCACATCATATGCGTATGTGATGTGATCTACATCACTCACAAATATCATGGTGGTAGGATTATGTTGTGAAAAATGCTTGAGATCTGGTGTGGAATGAATCATAGACTTTTTACACAACCATCTGGAGGTTAGTTGTCTACTAAATTTGTACACTACTGAATGTTGTACAGCACAATATGTCTCCCTGCAGTATTCCAGACTCATTATATCTGAAGGGTACTGAGGCACCTGTAGTGTATGTGTCTCCTACACAAGCCCCCTAGAGGCCTCTGCAGATGTCACCCACATCTGTACCGTCTTGTCAGTGAGTGTAAGCTATGTGTGGCCTACTGTGCTGACAATGGGGCTGTGACAAAGTGGCTGTAAACAGGCATTCTATGTACATAGACAGTTGCCCTGGGATCTATCATGGTAGACACCAATGACTAACTGGCCAGCCATGACAATTCCCATTTCACACAATTTCATGCCAGCACACGTTATCCCTTGAACTACATGCAAGCCATTCTCATTGCACAACATTCCAACATACATGATGTCACCATCCATTTTCCAATGATATCAGATCATTGGTCAGGCAAAACCATCTTTCATTGCATTCCACACTTCTGACTGACTCACATCAAATCCTGGATGCACAAGATGACACTTACTGGATGCATCAAGGTCTTCGAATCGCGCAACCTCTCCTACGGTGAAGGGTGCAGTCCCACCTGCAAGACATGGATGGAAAACATTGGTTAGTGTGAATTGCACATTTCAGTAAATGGATGAGATTGTATACTGTTAACTTGCTAGGCTGAGTGAGCACATCATCCTAGTGGTAGGGCAGAGCAACGAACAAACATCTGTGATCAGTCAATCACACAGTCTCAGATAGTGTGGACCCACACACCTACAAACCATCACTGTCCCTGACAATCCTGTGGTGCTTCTCACTGCACCATTTACACATGGTATTTTCATGGAGGTCTGTTAGCTCTACACCTCCATGACATATGGAACTGCTTGACACAGTATATTGCGTTTGAGGGGCATGCAATGCTTGTTGTAGTGGCTGGCCCATTGTGACACCAATAGCAATTGGGGCTACCTCATATGTTGTAGACATCTACCTCATTGTCACAGCAAACTGACATACTACTGCCCAGGGATTGTGTGGTTATTCCAAGGTGCTGAGGAATTACGTCATACATCCTTCAGTGAAGTAAGTAATGTGTGTTTGCCATCATAAGGCACACATATGAGCAATAATGCTATGGGAGTATACTAATGTGAAGATAGTTGTAGCTACCAGCACATTGACTGATTGAAATCATGGATGTCTTGCCAATAGTGTGTGGCCAGGCCTAGTTGCCATGGTATACCATTATTTGTCCAGGGAGGGATGGATAAGGACATGGGCATAAAAAAAGCCTCAACACAGAAACACTTTTTCTGTGGTGCAAGGATGCATTTGTTGGTGCAGGTTACTGAGTGATGTGCCAGTGAAGGAGCAGATGCAGGGCAGCCCCATACTGTCAGTAAGAAGCGGTAGGCCTGTGGAACTGACTCTGCACATGTGTGTGGTAATAGACAGAGAGTAGGGTGTAGTGTGTATGTGATACACAAGGAACTGGAACAGGGAAGTACTAGTAGTATGGACCCAGTGCATGGTCAAGCTCCCTTACATGGCCTTGGCCAATGACACAAAGGGGCCAATAGAACAACAGGGATGCAGCACCAATTGCATTAATACAGTCCTTGTGGCCCTCAGTGCACCCCTTATCCCCTCATGTGTGTGCCTAATGAGAATTAAGGCACAGCATGATGCAGGTAGGGTCTAAATGGATCTATTTCTGTGTAGGTAAATGATGTACTCAGCAGAAGTTGCAACAGATCCTCACGACTTCTGCGGAGTACATTGGGGGCCCATCTCATACATTTTCATCCCCCCATATCACTCCTGCTCTCAGCAGCCATTCAGAGTGCTGATATAGTTGTACTAAGGGATTTCCCAACTTACTCAGTGGCTTATACATATGCCACCCATACAGGTTTTGGGACCCCCTTCTATACATGATGCATGGCGCAGGCCTCATTTGGTGCTGCTCATTAGCAAGTTTCCCTATGCATGCTTCACAACACTTTGTAATGCTTGTGCAGTGAAAATGGCACATCTGGCCAGCATCGGCTTCATCACTGCACATCTGACTTGCAGGCCTAAGGTGGCACTGGGACTCATCATACAGGTAGCATACGACATGTCCACATCCACAGGAATGACATGCAGCACTCAACCATATCTGCAACTGTCATGCACGTGCAGAAGTAAGGACTTGGTATGGAAATTTGAGACTTACAAACTGCTCCACCAATCTCAATTCCAAGATGATCCAGCAGATCATGCTTCCCTGTCACAAGATCTGTCCATTGATGTTTTAGTTGGTAGTTGTTCCTTCCACTGCCGAAGATTCTGGTGAGGTGGTGGAGCACCTTACCCCACCGCAGCCGCTGTGTCTCTTTGGGGTATCTACGGATTACCCGGCCACCCAGTTGAAGTGCTAAAGGGAGGTAGTGTTGTACAAGCCAAATGATCCCCCCAGCTCATCAGACATCATCCGCATCCTCCCCTTCACAGACACACTGCAAATACAGTTCAGCCTAAACAAAAAAATAGAAGTAAACCTAACCCCTAACCCAACTACCCTAAGTACCCCAACAACTATTCTACCCCAGACAAACACTCCACAATACAATGACAAAATACAGTACAATTACACTACAAAAGACAAATTTAAAGATAACAGTGGACAACACCTACAAGACACAGCACAAGAAACACTACAAACACTCCAATAGAGCAATCCAACTAGAACACCACCTCCACACACCGCCACTCAGTCACAGACAATAAGACTGTGAAGTGAAAGTGAACTCACGGTACCATGTTTGGAGGCAGATTGTCCTGTTTCATCACTTCCTGGGCGTGTGCGTCATGTTTCCAGTCATGCGTCATTTTTTACACCATAAGTTTGAAAAGGACTGTGGACGTGCTATAGACGCTTAGTGGCTAGGCATCTTTTAGCTTAGGGGTATTGTATGGTATATGAATATGCGTGAAAAGTTTTGATGCATTGATTATATACACCATGGTGCATTCAGAGGCGTGTGTAAGTGTATTTGCCGCTCAGGGCCCAGGTGTAATTTTATAAATGTTGCAATGTATAGTTCATGCGTTTGCCTCACACATTTTTGACACATGACAAATTTGTTGGATTTTTGCATTGTAGGCCTTGAGTGTACCCTGATTACCTTAACATGTTACATGGGCTGTGCAAGAATGTTGTATATGTGTTATGGCAACATGTGCATGGATATCCGGTACAGTCATTACGGTGACAATGGTATATTGAACCTATAGGTTTGTTTATGAGTTTGCTGAATGCGACTAGTCATATCTTGTGCATGTGTAGCTACACTGTGTCCACATACATGTTGGTACATACGTGCTATGTGTGTACAATGTGTATGTATAGTCATTTGTGGGTGAACTACATTGTTATGTCTGAGATACAAATGTACACATAGCTACAACACAATGTATATGGTAGCCTACGTCCAACACATGGTAAAACATGTGACAACCATGAAAGTTTCTATTCACAGTATTCAGTGGACTTGGACTGCAATGATATCGCGTAACCCTGCCAATTTGTGTGTGCATGTGTGTCCACTCTGTGGTGTATTGTTGGATTTTACTTTGTGTTGCTCTACTACACGTATGCCATTTGGTCCCCCATGCATCTTAGTTGCAGGAGATGTTATGTACACATGTGTTGGAGAAGATTGGTATATGCCATGTGTGTGTATTGACATGTGTTTTGTAATATCTGTAACATATAACAACAGAGGTGTGTTCATGGGATGTGAAACCTCATATTACTATCTTCCTACATGGAAACATGTTGGCATTTGACAAATGCATGCTTTGTCACATCAGTGCCACCTATGTTTCCATATGTCGGAACACATGTGAAGGTCATTTCTTACAGTCACTGATCTTGTGATACATATGCCCTTACTATAGTGCTAGGTTGCCTTTTGCTCAGAATCCATACTGTAGGAAAGTGCCCTCTTTCTGCCATGGTTCTCCCCATTTTCTGCCTGATGTCAGTGTGCTTGACTGTGTTCACTGGGATCCTGCTAAGGAGGACCCCAGTGATTATGCTCTTTCGCCTCTAACTTTTGTTGTTGCATTCTGGTAACTCAATATTTCACCCACAATTGGCATACTGGTGCCCACTAATAAGTCCCCAGTATACGGTACCTAGGTACCCAGGGCAGTGGGGTTCCACAGGATCCCTATTGGCTGCAGCATTTCTTTTGCCACCCATAGGGAGCCCATGCATAGGCTTTTGCAGGATTGCCATTGCAGCCTGCGTGAAAAGGTGCATGCACACTTTCACTTCCATTTACACTGCACCAGGTCACTCATAAGTCACCCTTATAGCAGGCCCTCCAGCCCTGAAGGCAAGGTGCAAAGTACCTGTGTGTGAGGGCACCCATGCACTAGCAGAGGTGGCTCCACCTTCCTCCAGGACCATTTACCTGGACTTCGTGAGTGCGGGGACACCATTTTACACACTGTCTATGTCCAGCTACTTAATGGTAACTCCGAACATAGGCATGTTTGGTATCAAACATGTTGGAATCATAACCTAATGTTTTTGCAAGCATTGGTTGTATGATTCCATGCACTCTGGGGGCTCCTTAGAGGACCCCCAGTATTGCCATTCTAGCCTTCTGAAGTTTTCCAGGCAGCCCCAGCTGCTACCACCTCTCAGACAGGTTTCTGCCCTCCTGTTGCTTGAGCAACTCAGGCCCAGGAAGGCAGAACAAATGATTTCCTTTGGGAGAGGGGTGTTACACCCTCTCCCTTTGGAAATAGGTGTTATAGACTTGGGAGGAGTAGCCTCCCCAAGTCACTGAAAATGCTTGTAAGGGAACATTTGGTGCCCTGCTTGAATAATCTAGTCTACCCCAGTTCATGGACCTCCAGTCTCTGCTCTGGCACAAAACTGGACAAAGAAAAGTGGAGTGACCACTCCCCTGTCCATCACTACCCAAGGGGTGGTGCTCAGAGCTCCTCCAGAGGGTCCCTGGGTTTGCCATCTTGGATTCCAAGTTGTCAGGGAGCTCTGGGAACATATGAGTGGCTAGTGCCAGCAGGTGACATCAGAGCCCTCCCCCGATAGGTGCTTACCTGTTTAGATGACTGTTAGAAATGAGGTCTTTGGTTGGCAGTCAGGTTACCCCCTGTCCAAGCAAGGACCCTTACTGCACGAGCAGGCAGACTTAACTTCAGAGACAATGTGCTAAGTATTTGTATCAACACACAGAGTAATACAGTGAACCACTACAAAATTAGACAACACAGGTTTAGAAAAATATTAAATATTTTATCTGAATAAACAAGACCAAATACAATAAAAATCCACAGTATACAGTTAAAAATATGAACTTAGCACTTCAACAGCACGAAAACTGATTTGAGGTGAAAACACTGCCAGTTGGTCCTACAATGCGACGCCAATGGCACAGTTTACGGAGTCGGTCGACCCCCAGGTACAGTACCTTCAGAAAAAGTAGAAAACAGGCCGGTGTATGAAGTCGGGGAGAGTTGCTTCACAGGATCCAAAGGGTGTCGGTTCCGGTGCCACAGGGCAGAAAGACGGCGGTGTCGCGCAGCAGCGTTAGGTCCTCTCTACAGGGTGGTGGAAGTGAGGTGGCGTTGTATGCGAAGTCGGTCTCTTGGTTCCAGCAGATTCAAAGTCCAGCAGAGTTACTATGCTTCGGGGCGTCTTCATGGGGTCGCAATGACATCACAGGTCCGCAGGCGCTGCGATGGCATCGGCCTGTGTCAGCGAAGTCTAGCAGGATCAGCGATTTTCGCACCTTGCCCATGGGGATACCTAGGGCCTAACTTAGGGGTGTCTTACATGTATACAATGGGATACACTTGCCAAGTCGAATTGGCAGTTCAAAACTGCACAAACAGACACTGCAGTGGCATGGCTGAGCCATGTTGACAGGCCCACCAGTAGCATTTGATTTACAGGCCCTAGGCAACTAGATGGTGGCAGCAACAGCACAGTGCAGCCTGAGAGAAGGCTGCACATTCCAAAGACCTAGTGAAAGACTACAAAATATTCAGACATATTCTTGTGGTTCAAGGGGTATGAGTCTGCTCTCCATATGAATCTGGTCCCTGAAGCTCATTTGGGCACGGGTCTGTGGAAGCACTTTGCGGTAGAGGGGAGGGACACCTTGACATCCTTAGGGGATCCTCAGGGACTCACCTACACCATAATGAAAGAAGCCCTCACACAAGATATGGTTTGACTGCTATATATAAAGTATAAGGACAAGTTTAGGACCAACAAAAAGCTAGAGTCTCAATCCTGGTTGGAGTGTGTGGATTCCTTTTGCAGGTCACTGGATGGTTGGGTGAAGGGCAGTAAGGTGACAGCATCTGAGGGGCTTTACAATTTAATCGCTTGGGAGCACTTGTACAGTTTATGTTTTCCAGAGCTGTGCCAGCACCTGATTGACAGCAAGCAGACTGACCCCAGGAAACTTGCGCAGGAAGTGGACCGCTGGGAGAGAACCAGGGTCCACAAGAGGTATGGGGGAGACCACGCCAAGGGTGGGCAGGGTCCCTCTCAAAAGAAAAAGGGGGGGAGTAAGGGTAAACAGGGGGAGTTCTCTAAAGGGCCCCAACCTAGTTCTCAGGGTCAGGATTCCCATTCCCCCAGTGAAAAGAAGCCATGCTTCTCCAAAGGAAGACCTGTGGAAGGAGATCCCCCACGTAAGTGTTACCCATGTAAACACCCGAGTCATGTGAGGGGGGACCCCAAATGCCCCAAGAGTACACTGGCAACCACTGGTGCGCAGTCCCAGGGTTTGGCTAGTGTAGAGCTCAGGGAGGAGTTGGTTCCAGGTGGGTGGGAGCCAGCTGAGATGACCCTTGTCTCGCTAGGGGACAGTGAGATGGTCCAGAAAAGCCTTGTGCCTGAGAACAATAAAAAGTACAGGCAGTGGGTGACTAATAATGGACAGAGGGTGGAGGCTCTGAGAGACACAGGAGCCAGTGTGACTACAGTGAGGAGTCACCTGGTGTCTGAAGAGCAGATAGATCCCCCCTTATAGTTCACCAAGTAGTTGCAGTTGACAACTCAGAGCGCCTGTGCAAGGTGGCGCAGGTTCCCTTTGAATGGGGGGGATCTCAGGTTCCTTGAAGGTAGCTGAGTCCAACCATACCTGTGAAATGTTTGCTTGGCAATGACCTTGAGGATTCCCCTTGGAAAGGAAGTGGAACACAGGTCCCACTTAGAGAAGTTGGGTCTGCCTGGGTGGGTATGCATATCCACCAGGTCAATGGCAGCCCGTCAGGGTAGTCAAGAGCCCCTGTAGCCTGAAACAGTGGCCCAGGGGCACAGGAAACCGGCCCCAGAAGTTCCCACGGTCCAGGAGGAGGCTGAGCCTGAGGGTGACACCCTGGAGCCTACATGGAAACAGGTGGCTGAACTGGGGGAGGTCCCTGAGCTGTCACAGTGGCAGCAGGGAGGGGATCCACCAGGGAGGCATTCTGTGAAGCACAGAGGACATGCCCTACTCTAGTGAGTTTGCGGCAGCAGGCTGCAGACCAGGCGGCTGGCAAGAAGCCAGGATCTCACCTGATCTATTGGGAGGACGTCCTCCTGTATAGTGAGCCTAAGGTTGCTGAGCCTGGGTAAGCCCGTTTGCTGGTGGTACCCCAGTGCTTCAGAGCCTTCCTACTGGGTCTGGCTCATGACGTGCCTTTAGGTGGACATTTGGGGCAGGACAAGACCTTTGAATGGCAGTCACTCACTTTTACTGGCCCCTAATGTGCAGGCACTCGGATGCTCATTATAGGTCTTGCCAAACTTGTCAGACAGGTGGCAAGAGCAGGGGGAAATATAAGACTCCCCTCCGACCTTTTCCTGTAGTTAGTACCCCCTATGAAAGGGTCGGTATTGACATTGTGGGGCCTATGGATCCCAAGACAGCCATGGGCAACGGGTTCATTCTGGTCTTGGTGGACCAAGCCACCCGGTACCCAGAAGCCAGTCTGCTGAGATCAATCACTTCCCCTGTGGTGGGTCGTGCATTGATGGGGGGGGTTTACCCGCATGGGGTTCGCCAAGGAAGAGGTACCTGATAGGGGTACCAATTTCATATTCCCATATATGAAATCTCTGTGGAAGGAGTGTGGGATGACTTATAAGTTCACCACTCCTTACCACCCCCAAAGCAATGGTCTGGTTGAGAGATTCAACCGCACTTTGAAGGTATGATCATGGGCCTGTCAGAGCCCCTGAGGCGGAAGTGGGACGTCCTCTTGCCATGCCTTCTGTTCGGATACAGGGAGGTGCCTCAAAAAGGGCTTGCCTTTAGTCCTTTTGAGTTACTGTATGGCCACCCTGTTAGGGGACCCTTGAGTCTGGTGAAGGAGGGCTTAGAGAAAGCCCCCAGTAAACCTCCCCAGGATGTATTTAGCTAAATGCTGGCTTTCCAAAACCAGACTGCCCTAGTCAGAGCAATCGCCTAAAAGAATCTGGAAGCAAGCCAGGCAGATATGAAACTGTGGTATGACCAGAATGCCACTCTGTTTGAGTTTCAGCCTGGGCAAAAAGTGTGAGTTATGGCGCCAGTAGAGCTTAGGGTACTCCAGGACAAGTGCTCTGGGCCACTTGAGGTGGCAGAGCGCAAGAATAAAGTCACCTACCTGGTGGACTTGCGGACTCCCAGGAACCCCTTAAGAGTCCTACATGTGAACTGTCTCAAACCCCACTTTGAGCGGACTGAACTGTCCATGCTGCTAGCAACAGATGATGGAGTGGAGGAAGAGAGTGAGCCTCTTCCTGACCTCCTGTCTGCAAGCGAGAAAGATGGGTCTGTGGAGGGAGTGAACCTCTCCCCCTCCCTGACAGCAGAGCAGCAGAGGGACTGTTGCCAGGTGTTGGGACAGTTATCCTCCCTGTTCTTCCTGATCCCTGGGGTCACACACTCGTGTACACATGATGTGGACACTGGGGACAGTCCACCCATTAAACAGAAGGTTTACAGGGTGACTGATAAGGTCAGGGCCAGCATCAAAGATGAGGTGTCTAAGATGTTAGCCCTAGGGGTGATTGAGTTCTCTACCAGTCCTTAGGCTTAGCCCTCTGGTCTAAGTCCCCAAGGCTGCTGCTCCTAGTGCCGCCCCAGAACTCCTGTTCTGTGTGGACTACCGGGGTCTCAATGTGGTCACTAAAACTGATGCGCACCCCAAGCTGATGAGCTCATAGATCGGTTAGGAGCTGCCAAATACCTCAGCACATTTGATTTGATGTCTGGGTATAGGCAGATTACCTTAACTGAGGGGGCCAAGGATAGGACATAATTTACCCCAGTGGGACACTTCCAGTTTAAGGTGATGCCATTTGTGATTAAAAATCTCCCTGCCACATTCCAGAGATTGATCAACCAGGTGTTGACTGGGCTGGATGACTTCAGCACAGCTTACCTGGATGACATTGCAGTGTTCAGCACCACTTGCGAGAAACACTTGCAGCACCTCTGCAGAGTGTTGGAGGCCCTGCAAAAGGCAGGCCTCACGATTAAGGCAAGCAAGTGCCAAATAGGATAGGGTTTAGTAGGGTATTTGGGACACCGGGTGGGGAGGGGCCAGGTGGCACCCATGCAGCCAAAGACAGACACCATTCTGGCTTGGAAGCCTCCAAAGACTCAGACTGAGGTGAGGGCCTTTTTAGGTCTCACTAGCTATTATCGGAGGTTCGTCAAGGGATATGGCACCACTGTAGCCCCCTTGAATGAGATGACTTCAAAGCAACCCAAAAAGGTGATCTGGACAGAGGCTTGCCAGACTGCTTTTGATGCCCTGAAGGCTGCCATGTGCACAGCACCTGTGCTGAAGGCACCCGACTATTCCAAGGAGTTTGTTGTGCAAACTGATGCCTCACAGCATTGTATAGGAGCAGTACTCTCACAGCTTAATGAAGAGGGCCTAGATCAACCTGTAGCCTTCACTAGCAGGAGGTTACTTCCCAGGGAATGTAGGTGGAGTGTAATAGAGTGTGAAGCTTTTGCTGTGGTCTGGGTGCTGAAAAAGCTAAGACCCTACTTGTTTGGGACTCACTTCCTGGTTCAGTCCGACCACAGACCCCTCAGATGGTTAATCCACATGAGGGGTGAGAATCTAAAACTGTTGAGGTGGTCCATTTCCCTACAGGGAATGGACTTTACGGTGGACCACCCCCTTGGTAAAGAACACGCCAATGCTGATGGTCTGTCCAGATACTTCTGCCTTAGTGATGAGAGCTCCCATTAGGTTGGGTAGTTGCTCCCCACTTTCAGCTGGGGGGGCACATGTTAGACTTAACATCCTTGGCGTGGTCTCTGCTAACTTTTTGTCTCTGTTCCCCAGATTGTTGATGTGTGCTGGACTCTGTGTTTGCTGTGTAAAATGTGTATGTAATAGACTTTCCAGGATTGGCGTATTTGATTTACTAGTAAGTCCCTAGTATAGTGCACTAGAAGTGCCTAGGGCCTGTAAATCAAATGATACACAACGCGCCGCCGGCCTTGAGGCTAAAATCGACGCTCCACCTGCTTCAAGGCTGGAAGATCAATGAAAAATGGCTGGAGAAACGACGTGCAACATCTGCAGCGGCTGTTTTGAACAGCCAAGCCCCCACGCAGTGCGGTTTCTTGACACTGGATTTCAATGCAACATTGCTGGGCACAGAATATCAACACAAACCCTGTCCGGACGGGAGGTGCCTCTTCGGATCGACACATTGCTCTCTTGCAGGAGAGAAGAAACGACTCACGCCGACCCGACTGGAGGAGGAACGACGCACATTCTCACTTGCGGTTGAGAAACGTATGCATTGCTGGCCTTTCTCGATGCACACTTGCCCGTGCAGCTTGATTTTGACGCTACCCAGGTACTTTAGTGAAATAACAACATTCTCACTGTTTTCTACGGATTAAGACTTGTATTTCTTTTCAAATTCATAACTTGACTTATGTATGTCAGATGTTTGTTGTTTTGGTCTCATTTTGTTTAGATAAATATTACCTCCTTTTTCAAATCCTGTGTTGTGTCATTTTGTAGTGTTTTCACTCAGTTACTGTGTGTGTTGGTACAAATACTTTACACATTGCTTCTGAAGTTAAGCCTGCCTGCTCGTGCCAAGCTACCAAAGTGGGTGAGCGGGGGTTAACTGAGGGTGATTCTCCTTTGCCCTGACTAGGGTGAGGGTCCTTGCTTAGACAGGAAGTCACCTGACGGCCAACCAAAGACCCCATTTCTAACACTGAACCATTACAGTAGTGCATGTGTGCTGAGAAATGTGGCATATGTGTGCATGCCATCAACTAGGCACTCACATTTGTCCACATCATGTTTGTTATGACAGTCATAAACAATGGCATACCACTGTGTAACAGTTTTGTAGTCTGACATAGATGGCAGCGTACTCATCATCACAACTGTGTAAGTTTGAATGACAACACAAACCCATGGTTGCATGTGAAGGGGCAAGTTGATGGAGCTCCAGTTTACTCAGCCCCCTGTGCACATGCATCAGGCCCCTGACAATGTAATTTGTTAATGTAGCAAGAGAAGTGGTGTGTGGGTTTATTGAGCAGGGACTTAGCCTCTCCATGATTGCTGCTCAGCAGAACTATGCACACTCCCCAGGAGACAGACACATGCACAATTGTGATCAAACAGACCAGGAAATCACATTTTCCTTTGGGGTACTTGATGTCGGCTTTCCACTCTCATGTACGGAGTGCTTGCATATGTGGGACATGAGACATTATGTGATATCCATAGTTGTTTCCTTTGGCAGCCTGTCGGGCTTGTATATCTGTTGTGACTTTAATATTGGAAAAATGCCAGGATACAGATGGTATTGTCTGTCACAGCCTCCTGTCATGGTGGCATGCAATGGGCAAATACCATAGTATGGTACTGCCCAACATGACTGGGTTTTGTACTGACCTGCCACCCTCTCCGTACACATGTGAAATGTTGACATGTAAACATTGATGTGTTGTACAGTCAGTGTTGGTCTATGTGTGCCCCTTCTCCATACATTCCGGCACTACTGGTAAGGCATGTATTGTCACCTAGATTGCTCCCATTTTTTAGGCTGCTTGCACTTTGTACACATCTTCTACAGCAACATTGTCTGGTCATACACGGACATGACGCAACATGTGACTTGAGTAATTGGAAGATGTACACATTTCCTTCTACTGGCTACTTGATAGTTACAGTTCCATTGACAGTATTTGTGAGATGTCATGAGTTTCAGACACACATGACATTACTCCAGCCACAGCACTTGTGTTGTCTCCATTTCACCTCCCGTGTTGTATGTGCAAGTATCTGTGGGTGTCTTGAAGCTGTCCATCCACAACCTCCATTGAACATGGGTATGCATTTCTTCCTGCATGCCATAACCTAGGTAACTCTTACCCTGACTGAATGATATTGAGTCTCAGTGCTGTACTGTACATTGGCCAGTTGCTACATATATGGCTAGGTCTACTCACATTCAGATTGGTGTTGTGTCTCAGACATTTTTCAACAATGCTGAACATAGTAGCACATCCTGCACCCGGTTGCGAAGTAGGAGGCCACCACATGTATGGGACAATTTGGTACTGTTGCTATCATGCACTTGGTCTGTCATACGAGTGACAATGAGTGGTGTGTATTGCTTTCTGCTGTGTGATGTATTTATACACAGCATACTAGGTATAAATACAGACACGTCAAGAATTGTTGATACTGGCAAACCAGTTGCTACCTAGGACATACACCCGTGCATCAGTCTTCACATGTTTGCCTGGATTTGCTATAGGCATGTGTCTAGACAGCGGATGTGCACCCCATGTACATAGTGAAAATTAGAGCCTCTGTCTACATTCGACCCGGATAAAAATGTGGGGGTGTATTGTCCCAATAAATCCATGGATCGTGACTCTGGGTCATGTGTTTGGATAGTGATTCTGCACCGATAGCTGATAATTTAGTCAGGCAACCCATTGCGCACTCCACAGCCAACATGTGTGTGCCTTAGGTTAGGTACAGTCCACCATGTGCCAGGGTTGTGCCCAATGGCAGTGCCAGGACACAATCCCATTGATACACCGTGCAGGCTCAGCATCGGACATTGGTTACAATCCCTGGACATTTACTGAAAGACCACAGTTAGGGTTGATGTTCCACCCTTGTCACACATGCACCATGCAGGCAAAGCTACTGTCACCATGAGTTGTGACAGTGTTATGTTCCTTCATAATTTGATATCCATTTGTTGACAACCCTATCTTATGTGTGTCCCCCTAGCATCCTGTTATGCATGGTGTTGTTGTGGTGAATGGGCTAGGTATTAGCACCTTGCCCACTTGACTGAACAAGATATGTAACGGTGAATGGCTCTAGACCTTCAGGAGTCACATGGCCGCAAATTGTGTGTCACTGATATGTGCGATGATGGCAGTAGACCCTCTTACGTCACAAACGATGTTGCTACCATACTGGTCACCTTTGTGTTACTTACCTGCTCACTGAGGTTTGAGTCACATTCCAATGGGGTATGTAGTGGAGAATAAGTAGACCAAGGAGAATCAGGTCCAAAGTGATTTATTTGTGCTATTTACAATGTGATGTTTATAGCATAGTGACTATGTATAGAAGTGCTCAAAAATGTGGAGTCTCCTATGAACTACAGCAGCAGTGTTCAGTTGTTCCCCCTCCACATTTTCTGCTCCATTGTCATTCTCCTCCTTGTTGGGGACATCAAGCTGTTCATCCCAGGGGTTATTTAGCCGGACACAAATGTGGTGCAGGATGGAACAGGCCAGAATTATCTTGCAAACACGTGGTGGAGCATACAAAAGGCTTCCTCCTGTCAGGGCCAGGCACCTGAACCTGGATTTCAGGAGCCCAAATGTCCTCTCCACCACATTGCGAGTTTTCCTCTGACCCTCTTTGTAGGCCCACTCTTCCACTGTTATGGGATTGGCAAATGGGGTCATCACCTACGGTTGTATGCCGTACCCTTGATCAGCTGCAAAGGACAGAGAGAAGATGTGTTGGTAAGTGTTGTTAGTGGTTTGGAACATGCCTGTACGTTTTAGTTGGAGTGGTGACACAGACTTGCTTGTGGTATAGTGTATGTTCCTGTTCTTGTGAAATAGTTTCATTGGACTGTGTTGATGGACCGGACAATCTTGGGTACTGGCTCAAGGGCCTGTGTAAATTTATGTTGATCCCAAAATGATGGTTATGATTTAGGTAAATGTGTTGTGTAGTCCATATTTGAAGTGGTGTTCTATTGTTAGATGAAACCTACCACCTCCTAGCGTCACAATGGTGTCAGATGTTGAAACACCATAGTTGCCCTTCAAAGCCAGACTGTGCTGTCTATGTTACCATGTGGCACTACGCATGCAGTGAGGCACTTTGTGACCCTTTGTGGCAGATGATGGTTGTGCTAGCCATCAAGTGTACATGAGTGTGTATACCACATTAGCAGGATGATGTAATGTGGTGCAGTACTATCTCTTAGTTTCCAATACATGATTTCTGACAGACACTTTCTACACATGCACAGTGCAGGCTTTGGGAGGGGACACAGCTATTTTTAACATGTGTCCCTTAGTACTGAGCATGTAAGGTCAGGTATGTCCTCTATACTCCTATGGAGTCCTATGGCATCCATGATTGTTAGTGTTGTTTTTACAGACTCAACACCATGGTGGACCATTTCTGGTATTTGCAACAGACATGGTGTTGTTAGGGATCTCTAGGGGGCATGTGAGGTGGCATTAGAGTAGGTGCTGCCCCATTTCTCATGATTCAGCCCCATGGTCTTTAATGGCAGGTAACTGTGTATTTGTGTGTGTGCGACACAATGCAGCAGACAGGTGTATGTGCACGCTGCAGGTATGTCAGATATGTGTAGCTGATATATATTTGGTTATGGCACCACTTGGGTGGCATTTGATTTAGGTTCTGCCAGAGGCTTCCACACCATGTTTTATGTGGGACTGAGCCTTTGTGTGACATCTTCAAATTGACCATAGCCTATGCCATTGACATGCCTGTGCGCTGCTTTGTTTAGTGTAATGTGTGTGTGAGATCCGTATTTAGTTGGCAATCTCCAGACACTTGTAGTGGTTTGGGGGCAGCTTCTATATGCAAAGGGGACTTGGCCCCACCTGTCCACACATGGTGTGCCAGTCAGGGTGTGGCTGTGTTATGAACATGTGGGTGTATGTGCTTGTGACATGCAATGTATCAGTGTAGTGTGGCATGTTGGATATGTGTTGTTGTCTGTACATCATTGTGGCTCTGCCCAAGTGTATTTAGTGTGGTGTTTATCTTGTTTGTCCTAGATGGTTAGTGTGTAATGATTGGTATGGTGGCTTATCTATAAGTAGCCCATTGCCATATTGGCCATCCTAGAACCGCTCGTTGATGGTGCAATGATGAAAGATGTATGCTTCATGGACGTTGACGGGATATTTGACCAGGATGTTATTGAAGAGCCCACGGTGGTCCATGATGGCCTGCACATTGATAGAATGTGTGGGCTTGCGGTTCCTATATAGGTATTCTGTTGCTGCAGGTGGCACCAGTTGGACTTGGGTACAGTCCATTGCACCCAGCACGTGCGGAACCCCAGCAATTGATAGAAACCTTGCTTGGTCTCCTGCTGCAGATGCTGGGTGTTAGGGAAGCAGATGTGGTGGGATGTGAGGTTTAGGATTGCGTTCAGGACCTTTGGTAGAAAGACAGAGAAGGATGACTGGGAGATGCCAGCTACTTGTGCACCCATTATCTGGAATGATCCAGACATCATTATATGGAGGACAATGAGGAGTTTTGTCATGGTTGGAATGTTATGGGGAGTTTGCTCCCTTGCCATGATATGTGGCACAATATGGTGCAGCAGGCGTTCAATGGACTCCCGGCTGAGTCTGTACATCCGGACCACATCTTGTTCCCTCATTCCAAGGATGGTTGTCCACTGTCTGAATATCCTCTCCCTCCTTCTGCGCGGCCTTTGTGGCTGCTGTGGTGGTGTTTGGGGTTGCTACGGTGGTGGTGGAGGGATCTGCTATCTTCGGAGATGTCTGCGGCGTGTACCAAGCTGGAGCAGTACAACTACCATGTTGACCTGGATGTTTCCAAAACTCCTTCTGTGTGTGTTCATTTAGTGGTGCTCTGTGAGTCTCTTTTTAATGCCTGGTCTGACCAGGCATTAAAATTTTACTCTTATCGGACTTAGGCCCTCATTATGACATTGGCGGTAAATGCCGCTTATCGTCCTAGTGACAACCACCAACATACAGCAGCAGTGGTGAATATCCGTTCGCCATATATTGACACAAACACACATCAAACCGACCGAATACTGCCACATACACAAATCCGCCAGCCCAAAGGTCAGTGTTAAAGTGTTGGTACGAACACCCATACCATTACGTCAACAAAACAACGCCCACCACATTATGACCCACGAATCACCACGGCGGACATTCAGTGGCGCTAAACCATTGCCGGTACACACCGGCGTGGTCTCAATGGCCACCAAAATACAAATCAACACAACATTGGCCTAAACGAAAATCACACACCTGAAACTGATACACACACCAGATAGCCCTATAAGACACACACCCACATTACACACTACCCTTTACGAATACCAATAAGCGCCACAAGACTAACATGAAGACCACTAAGAGAACTACACACACACACCACAAACACCCATCCATTCATCCGTCACACACCCCACATCCCACACCCCACCACATCACTTAACATAACACCCTCTGCACACCACACAACACCCAGGTCCCCACTAAGGAACCCCCCGTTTCACAGATGAGGAATTCCAGGTCACGGTGGAGGAAATAGTCAGGGTAGAGCTACAGCTGTTTGGAGCACAGGTACAAAAAATATCCGTTACCAGGAAGATGGAGCTATGGCGGAGAATCATGGACAGGGTGAACGCCGTGGGACAGCATCCAAGAACAAGGGACGACATCCAGAAGAGGTGGAACGACCTACGGGGGAAGGTACATTCCGTAACAGCAAGGCACCAGCTCGCCATCCACGGGACTGGCAGTGGACCCCCATCTTCTCCCCCACAAATCATGGCATGGGAGGAGCAAGTCTTGGCAATCCTGCATCCTCAGAGACTCACTGGAGCAGCCGCAGGACTGGACACTGGTGAGTCAACATTTACTACTTATCACCCCCTCATACCTGCATGCCATCTCACCCACTCACCCTGACTCACATCACTCTACTCCATCCCACACACTGCACCTACACATCTGACTAACCCCAATGCCAAGCCCTGCATGCTATACCAATGCATGGACAGCCTTCCCAGGCCTACATGTACACCCATCACAAAAGCACAGCATGGAGAACTAACAATCCCACAATACATCACCATACACAAAGGTGGCTGGGCAACAGCAACAATAGAGGGGAAGCTAGGGATCTACAATACAGGAAGTATAATACATCACTTACATCCCCACAGGTGCCTCAGCCAATCTCAGCAGCGAGGAGGTGCCACGACTATCCAGTCCCCTCAACAGATGTCCCCAGTGATGACAGTAACTCTGGACTGCAGGATCTGGATGAACTACCGGGCCCATCAGGGACCACTGGTCAATCAGCCACCCCAGCCCACTCACAGTCCACCACAGAGCCTCCCCCCTCAGTATCCAACACCACAGCACCCACCCAACGTCCCCACACCTCTGTCCCCAGGACACATCCATCAATCAGCAGTGTGCCCACCTGTACAGGGACCCCAGTCCACACATACCCCCAAGACAATCAGGGATCTGGGGTCAGTGGCAGTAGGCACAACGTTCAGGAGACACAGGCACAGAGGGACAGGGACACTGGGAGGAATGCTGTGTGCCAGGGGGAGGACAGGCCCAAGGAACTGACTCTCCAGGAGGCACTCATTAATGTCCTGGGTGCTTACCAACAATCCCAGGACAAGATGGGCTAGATCCTTACCAACATGTAGGGGAACAAGCGGCTGCAGGAGATACACCATCAGGAGAGGGAGGATTTGCAGGCCCTCAACACCTCCATGGTCTCCATAGCAGGTGTGCTGGCAGATATGACCAACATCATGAGAGAATGGACTGCACACCAGCAGGTCCCTACCACTAGCCAGTCTACTGACTAGCCCACCACTTCCGCTGCACCTAGTGGGCAGGAGGCCTTGCCACAGAACCCACAGAAGCCACCAGCACCTCTCCCCCTGCAGAAGGTGAGCCGCCCCACAAACGTTCCCTGTGACCCAGTCAGAAGCCAGAGACACTTGCCAAGACCAAGATCACAGCCAGGAAATGAGACCCTCCTGAATGTCCCCCTTGTGTCCCACTGTGTCACCTTGTCCACTTTGAACTGCCTTTGCTCCCCTTCCTATGGACCCTCGGACACTAAACCTGTTCTACAAACAGACTGGAACAATACCATGTACTTTCCTCAACCATCACCCCATTCCATTGCACTTTTTTGTCAATTATTTGCACTACAATAAACACCCTTGAACACAACCTAAGTGAAAGTGTTTTATGTGATGAAAATGTGCATATATGGAAACAGTCACATTATGTGCAAATGATCTGAACACTGTGATAGCATACATTTAATAACCTGTATCTGTCTGTAGTCATCACATCAATACACAGTTGTCATATCACCAACATCTGCAAAATGATGAGCCATAGCCAAAGGAAGTGAATGCCATCCTGCTACATTCACACAGAAAACATCAATAATCAGAGGAATGGTCATTTCCACTGTCTCACCTGTGTGTCCTTAGAAGTACTGACGTATAACTGATGTTCTGTTGTCCACATCCTCATCCTCTGCCTCCTCATCCTCACTGTCCTCAGGGTCCACTGTTACCACAGGAACATTTCCAGTCTTCTCCTCCTGCAGATAATGCACATGTCCCCTGAGGGCCAGGTTGTGCAAAATGCAGCACGCCACTACTATCTGGCAGACCTTCTCTGGTGAGTAGCACAGGGATCCACATGTTAGATGGAGGCATCTGAACCTGGCCTTCAGGAGGCCGAAGGTCCTTTCAATAATTCTCCTGGTTCTCCCATGTGCATCACTATAACGATTCTCAGCCCCTGTCCTGGCATTCCTCACAGGGGTCAGGACTCACAATAGGTTTGGGTAGCCAGAGTCACCTGCAAGTATTGTGGGACAAACATTAGCTTTAGACAATGGTATGGGGTTAACACCAGAAGGCATACACTGACATACATTGGGTGGGGACTCAGGCGCATCTATTAGCCACACCCTGTAGTTGTGCCATCACTGTTGAGATGCTGCTATTCCTCAGGATGAAGGCGTCATGCACCGACCCCGGATACTTGGCAGTGACATGGGAGATGTACTTGTCAGCCAGGTACACCATTTGCACATTGAGTGAGTGGAAACTATTCTGATTCCTCAACACTTGATCATTCTGGCAGGGTTGGGGCGGGGGACAAATGCAACATGTGTACTGTCAATCGCCCCAATAATATTGTGAATATGTCCCATTGCATAGAATCCTGCCTTTACAGTGGCCAAATCTTTCACCTGGGGGAAAGCAATGTAGCTGCACATGTGTTTCACCAGGGAAGACAAAACCCTTGCCAGCACGATTGAGAACATTGGCTGTAACATTCCTGCTGCCAAGCCCACTGTCACTTGGAAAGAACCAGTTGCCAGAAAATGGAGCACCGATAGAACCTGCACAAGAGGGGAGATCCCAGTGGGATAATGGATAGCTGATATCAGATCAGGCTCCAAATAGCGCACAGCTCTGTGATTGTGACCCTATCCAGACTATAAGTTAGTATTATGTGCCTGTCCTCCAGTGTAGCAAAGTCCACAAGGGGTCTTTACATGTGGGCTTGTCTCCTCCTCCAATTCCTCCGCAGTTGTAGGTATCTAAGGGACACAAGAGTAGGCTGTCACAATTTGAACAATGGAACCACCACCTCAGTGTACATAGAGCAGTAACCTGATGGGACAATGTGAATGGCAATGTATGTGCAAATACTAGAAATGACGCAGTTCTCGATTATCGGAATATTGTCCACCACCATAAAATGGCTACTGCAAGTCCTATATGTAGGGACAGGTGGAAGTGAGGTAACTCCGCTGGTGTCGCGCATCATGGCGGAAGGCGGTCTTGCACCGCTGAGCTATTCCTCATTGGATAACATGGGGCTCTAAGGAGTACAGTGGCCAATAGGGATCACCAGCTGCAGTGACGGTTTACACCACCGCAGTTGTGACCGCCATTTTCTGTCTATAACTTCACTTGACTCCTGACTTTCCACAGGACAACACCTACACTGCATGTGCTTCTGTGACCTGTGTCTGGATCCTGCCATGGCCTGTTTGACCCAGAGAAAGGGCCTCTGCCTTCACTTCGGAGGAGTTGGAGCGTTTGGTGGATGGAGTCCTACCCCAGTATGAGCAGCTGCATGGGCCTCCAGACTAACAGGTGAGTACACCTTGGGCACGATGCATGTGACAAGGTTGCATGGAGATGTGCGTGCAAGCATCTTGTCATTTGGTGGGGTCGTATGGCTGGTGGTAGTGTAAATGGTGGGCGCTGGATGATGTGTATGCCAATGGAGATGGAAGGGGATTTGTGGGCCATATGTGTGACCAGCTTGATTGTATGTGTAATGGGGACCTCCTGTCTGTGTTTCCTCTGCAAGTCAGCACCCATCAGAAGAAGGGATTGTGGTGTGCCATCGGCAAAGACGTGCAGACCCTGGGGTCTACAGCAGGTGGAGAACCCACTGTAGGAAGAGGTGGGAGGAGCTGAGACACTAGGCCCGGAAGACCGCAGAGGCCCAACTGGGAATGGCCTCCCAACGAGGGCAGGGTGCCCGTTGGAGCCTGACCCCCCTGATGGCCTGCATACTGTCAGCGGTCTACCCAGAGCTGGATGGGCAGCCACAAGGAGGTGAGTACAATGGGCGTTACAACTATAATTGGTAGGTGGCATGGGATCCTGGTGGTGAGTGTCAGTGGATGCTCCTTAATGCCAGGTCCGAGATCGCAGCGTGATCCAGCTCAGTGGTAATGTTGTATTGCTAAATCTGGTAACCTAGCTAGGTTGCATTCCATGTCAGACAGGGCTTAGTGACTCCCAGGAGGGATGCAGTTGGCTCGGATTGGCTCTCATCTTGCTGTGGTACCTAGCCAATGGAATGCCAGAGAGATGCATGGTGCTCAATCCTGATCACTGTGTGTGACGGTAATGTGTATGCCATCTGTGGTGTTGGCGCTGCAATTGACCCAGTGCTCCATTTATTTCTCCCCTCCCCGTTTTCTTCTGTCATCCTGTCCATGTGTGCGTTAGGATCATCTGGCGGAGAATCAGGGGCACCAGCGACAGAGGGAACTGCATCCCACAGGACCCAGGAGGCAGAGTCCACTGACGCCGAGGGGACCAGTGGGGCGGAGGGGAGCACCACGGTACAGACAGTAGGTGACAACACGGACTCAGATTCCTCCTCCAATGGAAGCTCCCTGGTGGTGGTGGACACCTCTGGGACCACCCCAGCTACAGACGCCACCCCTGTACCAGCACCGCCCTCCCAGTAACCCCTCACCGAGTTGCCCGTGTCCGCTCACCCAGGAGGGTGGGTATCTCCTTCGCCCCAAGCACCTCAGGCCCTGCCCAGTCAGCCCTGCTGCCATCAGTGAGGAGGCTATTGACCTCCTGAGATCCATCTCTGTAGGGCAGTCAACCATTGTGAATGCCATCCAGGGGCTAGCATCCCAGATGCAGCAATGCAATGCATTCCTGGAGGGTATTCACAGTGGCTTAGTGGCCCAACAGAGATCGTTCCAGGCTCTGGCCTCCTCTCTGATGGCAGCCATTGACCCTGTCCCTACTGTCCCCCCTTCAACTACCACTTCCCAGTACCAATCTCCTCAACCCCAAACCATCCCATGTACACATACAGACAAGCATGCACACAAAACATCACACAAGTGTGGCACAGACAGACACAGGCGGCACACTTCAGGCCACAAGCACTCACATAAAAAACAGACAGTTGCACACACAACAACAACCACTGCTTCCACTGTCTCCCCCTCCTCCCTCACTGTCAAATCTACACTCACACCTGCATGCACTCCATCAACAGCCACCACCACCATCACCACACCAAGCAGCACACACACCTCACTTGCAGACACCTCCACAACATCCATCCACACGTCCCCTATGTCCTCTCCCACCCTGTCTGCCCCCCTCCTAAGAGACACAAACGCATGCACTCAGACACCCAACAGCCAACCACCTCACATCAGCACAAAGCCCATGCACCTGCACCTAAGTCCACCAGACATACACCTCCAACAACCACTCCCTCAACCTCCACTCCAATCCCTCCTCCTTCATCCTGCCCCACTGTCCCTAATAAGCTTTTCCTTGCCCAACTTGACCTCTTCCCTCCCCTTCAACCCCACCGTCCTTCCGGTAAGAGCAGGGTCACAACGACCCAGCCCAGCACCTTAGCCAAACAGTCCACAAGGACAGTGGAAGCACCTCCTAGTCGTGGAGGCAAGAAAGGAAAGTATCCCACTCCACTGCCTAAGAGAGGGAAGGATCCCACTCCACCACCCAAGACAGGGAAGGATCCCACGTCATCACCCAGGAAAGGGAAGGTTCCCACTCCACCAACAAAGAGAGGCAAGAGGTCTCCTCCAACAGCAGTAGGCTTGGAGCCCTCACCTCCAGCTGGGACACAGCAGCCCCCACCTCCAGCTGGGACACTGCAGCCCTCACCTCCAGCAGAGGGCATGTAGGCCACCCTCCAGGGACTGTTGTACTTGGAGCCCCCTCCAGAACTAGTGGGCAAGTTCTCCACCTCAGAGACTGACCTTGCACTCCCCAGCAAAGAGTAATGGGCATGGAGCCCCCTTCAAATCCAGTGGGCAAGTCCCCCACATCATAGACTGTGACCTTGCACTCCCTAGCGAAGAGTAATGGGAATGGAGCCCCCTCCAGAAACAGCGGACAAGTTCCCCACCTAAGAGACTGTAACCTTGCACTCCCCAGCAAAAAGAAATGGTCAAGGAGCCCCCTCCAGAACCAGTGTGCAGGTTCCCCACTTCACCTGATGTGCCCACCACCCTGCATCCCCCTGAGGTGCCTGGCCATTCCCAACATGATGACCCTGCACACTGTAGTGCGGATTATGTGAGGAGACAAGTTGGGCCTTGGACTGTGCCATGTGGGCCTTTTGTACTTTGGACTGGCCACTGTCCCTTTCTGAACAGTGACTCATGTATTTCTTGTCACGTGGAAAATATGGTGGCTGTTAGCATCAAATTACACTATAAGTTCTGGATAAATGTTGTCCTTGCATTATTGAGACGTGTGTCGTCTGAGACTCATTTTCCTCTGCAGCTGCTTGTGTGTATGGTGTGTGTGTGTGTTGTGCGTGTGTGTGTGTGTGTCACTCTAATTTTCCTCACTTCATTGTGTGCTAGGCGGCTGTACTCACTGTTGTCGTCTTTGTCGGCGATGGTGTTCCAGGTTGAGCATGGCGTAGAAGAGCATTGGGAAGACTTGAAGTTCATGTTCCATGGCGGCATTGATCCGCTCTTTGTTTCTGATGGTGAGTCTTTCATCTTCTGTGTTCTGTTTCCGCCAGGGTTTTGATGGTGTTGGTACCTGTAGGAGGCTGGCCTGGCTTATAGTGGGCACCTGATGGTACTTACACCTTGTGCCAGGTCCAGTTATCCATTATTAGTAGATTAGTAGTGTTCTATCAGTTTAGGCTGATTGAGGTAGCTATAGCAGAGCAGCTTAGGCTGAACTAAGAGACATGCAAAGCTCCTACTACACCACTTATATCATATAGCACTATATCATAAGAATCACAATACTCAGTGTTATTAAAAATAAAGGCACTTTATTTTAGTGACAATGTGCCAAAAATATCTCAGAGGATATACTCCCTTAGGAGGTAAGTAAAATACACAAAATATACACACAAACCAAAATCAGGTAAGTAAACAGTTAGAAAAGTAGTGCAAACACTGTAGAATACAATAGAATGCAATAGGCCTAGGGGCAACACAAACCATATACTAAGAAAGTGGAATGCGAACCATTTAGGGACCCCAGGCCTAGTGTAGTGTGTAGAGGGTTGCTGGGAGTGTAAGAAAACACTAAGGGTGTCCAAGATACCCCACCCCAAGACCCTGAAAAGTAGGGGTAAAATTACCCTACTTCCCCAGAAACACACTAAAGTTGTGATAAGAGATTCTGCAAAGATCACAACTGACTGCAAAGCACTGAAGACGGATTCCTGGACCTGAGCACCTGTAAACGAAGGGGACCAAGTGCAAGAGTCACGAAAGTGTCCAAGGAGGGCAAGAGTCCACTAAACCCCGGATGAAGGTGCAAAATGGCTGCCTCCAAGATTCGGCAACAACGGAAGATGCCAGGAACTTCTACTTTGCACAGAAGATGTCCCACGGTGTGCTGGAGGATGCAGAGTTGTTTCCATGCAGAAGGACCACAAACAAGCCTTGCTAGCTGCAAAGGTTGCGGTTGAAGAAAATGGTTGCTGCCCGGGCCCAGGAAGGACCAGGAGGTCGCCCCTTGGAGGAGGAGACAGAGGGCGCGCTCAGCAACACAGAGAGCCCACGCAGAAGCAGGCAGCACCCGCAGAAGTACTTGAACACGGGTTCAAAAAAACTGAGTACGGCAGTCGTCTCAACACTACAAAGGAGGGTCCCACGAAGCCGGTGGTCAACTCAGTGAGTTGAGCAATGCAGGATGGAGTGCTGGGGACCTGGGCTGCGCTTTGAACTAAGGATTCCTTGCAAAAGTGCACAGAAGCCCTAGCACCAAATTTGGACAGATGGACCACTGGGCTGTCGGGGTCACTTGGATCCAGCTCCTGTGTTCCAGGGATCATGCTCGTCACCATGAGAGGGGACCTAGAGGACCGGTGAAGCAGAAGTTTGGTGCCTGCGTTAGCAGGGGGAAGATTCCGTCGACCCACAGGAGATTTCTTCTTGGCTTCCAGTGCAGGGTGAAGGCAGACAGCCCCCAGAGCATGCACCATCAGGAAACAGTTGAGAAAGCCAGCAGGATTAGGTGCTACAATGTCGCTGGTAGTATTCTTGCTACTTTGTTGCAGTTTTGAAGGCGTCCTGGAGCAGTCAGCGGTCGATCCTTGGCAGAAGTCAAAGAGGGAGATGCAGAGGAACTCTGGTGAGCTCTTGCATTCGTTATCTGAAGAGAAGCCCACAGGAGAGGCCCTAAATAGCCCACAGAGGAGGATTGGCCACCTAGTCAGGTAAGCACCTATCAGGAGGGGTCACTGACGTCACCTACTGGCACTGGCCACTCAGAGGTCTCTATTGTGCCCTCACACCTCTGCATTCAAGATGGCAGAGGTCTGGGACACACTGGAGGAGCTCTAGGCACCACCTCTGGGGTGGTGATGGACAGGGGAGTGGTCACTCCCCTTTCCTTTGTCCAGCTTTGCGCCAGAGCAGGGGCTGGAGGATCCCTGAACCGGTGTAGACTGGTTTATGCAAGGAGGGCTCCATCTCTGCCCTTCAAAGCATTCCCAGAGGCCAGGAGAGGCTACTCCTCTTAGGCCCTTAACACCTATTTCCAAAGGGAGAGGGTGTAACACCCTCTCTCAGAGGAAATCCTTTGTTCTGCCTTCCTGGGACTGGGCTGCCCAGACCCCAGGAGGGCAGAAGCCTGTCTGTGGGTTGGCAGCAGCAGTAGCTGCGTTGAAAACCCCAGAGAGCTGGTTTGGCAGTGCCCAGGGCCCATGCTGGAGCCCAATACCAGATTTGGCATGGGGGGACAATTCCATGATCTTAGACATGTTACATGGCCATATTCGGAGTTACCATTGTGAAGCTACATATAGGTATTGACCTATATGTCGTGCATGCGTGTAATGGTGTCCTCACACTCACAAATTCTGGGGAAATTGCCCTGAACTATGTGGGGGCACCTTGGCTAGTGCCAGGGTGCCCTCACGCTTAGTAACTTTGCACCTAACCTTCACTAAGTGAGGGTTAGACATATAGGTGACTTATAAGTTACTTAAGTGCAGTGTAAAATGGCTGTGAAATAACGTGGACGATATTTCACTCAGGCTGCAGTGGCAGTCCTGTGTAAGAATTGTCTGAGCTCACTATGGGTGGCAAAAGAAATGCTGCAGCCCATAGGGATCTCCTGGAACCCCAATACCCTGGGTACCTAGGTACCATATACTAGGGAATCATAAGGGTGTTCCAGTGTGCCAATCAGAATTGGTAAAAATGGTCACTAGCCTGCAGTGACAATTTCAAAAGCAGAGAGAGCATAAGCACTGAGGTTCTGGTTAGCAGAGCCTCAGTGACACAGTTAGGCACCACACAGGGAACACATCCATGGCACAACCTATGAGCACTGGGGTCCTGTCTAGCAGGGTCCCAGTGAGACATATAAAACACACTGACAAATAGGGTTTTCACTATGAGCCCTAGGGTCCTGGCTAGCACGATCCCAGTGAGAAAGTAAATACACCCTGACATACACTCAAAAACAGGCCAAAAGTGGGGGTAACAAAGCTAGAAAGAGGATACCTTCCTACAATACCACCCTGGAAATCCTGGTGGTTTGCTATGTCATAATATGGTGGGCGGTACCTTGTCTTCCGTCTGGCTGTTGATGGCTACCACCATGGTCAGTGGTGTTAACGCCCTGGCGGTTGGTGTAGTACATTGGCTGTCTATAGGTGTTATCACCGCCATGGTCATAATTTGGTGGTAAATACCACCAGCCTGTTGGTGGTATTACCACCAATTTAACAATCACCGCCAATGTCATAATGACCACCTTATTGTCTGCTTCCTTAGTTAGCATTGTTTTCGCGTCTGGAGTTAAATATGGTGCTAGGGGGTTAGCATTGTCTAGGACGGTAACGCCTACCTTGCAACTCACTGACGCAAGGTGGTTTCGCGCATCCTAGAAATGGCGCTAACCCCAATATTTTGATGCTAGATGGGTCTACCGTCAAAATATAAATATGGAGTTAAGTCAGTGCCATTTTAGTGCCAAAATAAATGGCGGTAAGGCAACACTATCCCTCCACAAATATGGGCAAAAATTGGGTTAAAAATACTGAGGTCTTCTATGAACTCCCTTGATATAGATGTTCCAAGCCTACTGACAATTTATAAAGTCCAATCCACATTCAAATTTACTGCCGACGTTTCAACCCCAAAACAACAAAATAAACGGGTCATCATCAGGTCAGAATATTAATGTAGGAGGCCCCCCTCATTAATATCTATATTACACGAGCAAGTCGACTCGTCTTGGCCCACCGCCCTCGGTCCTCCATCTGCACCCTCCAGCCACGCACGCAATCTCGGAATCATCCTGGGCAACCAACTATCCCTGAAGCAACAGATCAATGCTGTCTCCTCAGCCTGTTTTAACATCCTCCTCATGCGCTGCAAGATTTTCTGTTGGATACCCATTTCCACCACCAGGAAGACTGTCACCGAGGCCCTCATCTCCAGCCGCCTCAACTACGGCAACGCACTCTACACTGGCACCATGAAGCAGCTCTTCACTACCTACAAATCATCCAGAACGCCGCAGCAAGGCTCATCCTCGACCTTCCCAGAAGAACCAGCATCGCTCCCCATCTCAGGTCCCTCCACTGGCTCCCCATACAGTAAAGATGCCTCTTCAAACACCTCACACCGACAAAGCCCTCCACAACGATGGACTTGCCTACACGGTCCACAGACTGATCAGAGAACTCTGCTCAGCAACCCTCACCCTGGCTCACATCCCCCACATCTGCCACAAATGCCTCGGAGGGCGCTCCTTCTCCCACCTCATGTCAAATCCTGGAACTACCTCCGCCTCCACCTTCGCACATCCCACTCCCTGAAGGACTTCAAAAAAACAACTCAAGACCTGGCTCTTCGACCACCACCACGGCCAGCCAGGTAAGAGTTGAAGCATCACACCAGCACCTGGAGATCCAGGGTGACAAGCTCGCACTCTACAAGACTCTCCTGATTGTTTGATTGATTGATTGTTACACATGAAAAGGCATTACTTCTGAGTAAGGGCTGGATGTGACCTGCAGTTTACTCAGAGATGTTTGCGGCAGGCATGTTGTCATTAACCCACAAAGAAACAAATGGCAGGCAACAAAATTACACATTCTGAAAGTGAGTAGCTGCAGATACAAGGACCAGCAGCTGAAAAGCTAGTGGTAAGGTTTTGTTGTTTGCTAACCTGTAGGTGAAGGTGAACAGCTTGAAACTGGCCACCAAACCATCAAAAGTGAATATTGAGGTTTAGTTTGTTCACAAGATAACCCAATTCCCAAGGTTAACAGAAACTGCATTTAGGGTAGAGGGGGGCTCATGGATGGTGGCTGCAGGATGTCTACCACTGGGATTCTTCAGGTGGGTGGTGCATTCCAGGCCACAGGATGTTCCCATTGGTTAGTTTAGTCTATCGGGTGGGGCTTACTGGCAGTTGGTGGGCCCTCTTTCTGTTGGCCTTCCCAGTAAGCCAATGTGGTCCTGGTAGGTAGGCAGGCTAGTTTTTGTTTGGGTAGGCCCATTATTTAGATAGTGTGTGTCCAGTTAAGTTAGTGGCAGGGCAATGGCAGAGAAAGGGGCAGCAGTGAGGGAGGCTTTGAAAACGTTATATGATGAAGGTAGGAAGGATTTCATTAAACCAGGGGTATTGTCGCAGGCCTGAACCAGGGGTATTGTCGCAGGCATGGGGCGATCTGATGCGCCCCCAAATGGTCAGCAGCAAGTGGTGTTGCAGCAGCAGTTTTTTTATGTTTGTTGCCTCAAGCTAGAGTAAAAGTAATAAGTGTTGCAGCATTAAAGAGCACGGCAGGGGCACGGCGCATGAGGTTTTGGCTCAGTATAGTGGAGGAAAGACTGTCAGGAATGTATGTCGAAACAACGCATGCCTGAACAACGACTGCGTTGTTACCACTAATGCCTTTACCATGAATGCCTGTAAAGGCATTCCTGGTAAAGGCATTAGTGATCAGCATGCATGGTTCCAGCATGCATCCCCCCTGGTCCCCCACGCCTAAACATTACCGCAACCCCCTCCCCTAAAACAACGCCAACCCCCCACCCTTGCCCCTAAAACTACCCCAACCCCAACCTCGTCCCTAAAATGACCACGACCCCCACCCTGCCCCTAAAACCACCCCAACCCCCCACCCAACCCCTAAAACAACCCCAACTCCCACCCCATCCCTAAAACCTAAATTACCCCAACCCCCACCCCTAAAACCTAAAACCACCCGCCCCTAAAACTACCCCGAGCCCCCCACCATGCCCCTAAAACCCACCCCAACCCCACCACCCCGCCCCTAAAATTACCCGAACCCCCAACCCACCCCTAAAACCAAAAACCACCCCAACCCCCACCCCTAAAACAACCCCAACCCCCTCCCCATCCCTAAAACCGAAACTACCCCAACCCCCACCCCTAAAACCTTAAACCACCCCAACACCGCCCCTAAAACTACCCGAGCCCCCCACCCTGCCCCTAAAACCTAAACCCCCCCATCGCCCCACCCCGGCCCTAAAATTACCCACCCCCAACCCACCCCTAAAACCTAAAATCACCCCAACCCTCACCCCTAAAATTACTGCAACCCCTCACCCCACCCCACCCCTATAACCTAAAACCACCCCAACCCCCACCCTTAAAACCTAAACCACCCCAATCCCCCACCCCTAAAAACCTAAACCACCCGACCCCACACCCCCTAAAACTAAAAATGCCCCGACCCCCCGACCCTAAACCTAAACCACCCCACCCCTAAAACTAAAAATACCCGACCCCCCACCTTCGCCCCTAAGACAAAAAATACCCCTCCCCCCAAACCTAAACCGCCCAACCTCCCACCCCTAAAACTAAAAATACCTCGACACCCCACCCCGCCCCTAAAACTAAAAATACCCCTCCTCTCCCTCCCCGCCCCTAAACCTAAACCGCCCGACGCCCCCTCCCCTAAAACTAAAAATACCTCGAACCCCCGCCCCTAAAACTAAAAATACCCGACCTGCCCTTCCCCTGCCCCTAAACCTAAACCGCCATGAAAACAAAAAATAACCCAACCCCCCTCCCCTAAGCCACCCTGACCCCCCAAAACTAAAAATACCCCCAACCCCCCACCCCGCCCCTAAAACTTAAAATACCCGACCCCCCAGCCCCTAAAACAGCCCCACTAACCTCCTCAGCCGACTCCCTTCTTCTGTGCCTTAACCACGCATGTGCGTGGTTCAGCACATGCGTGGTTAAGGCACCAAACATCGAAGTCGTGGTTAACGAAAGCGTTGTTCCGCTTTCGTTGTCCACGACTTTGTTGTTACGGAGTCGTGGTTAAGGCTGCTTCCCGACTGGCAGCTGTAGGAGCAGGAGGTCCATCAATGACTGGCAGAGGTTGTGTGCTCACGCCTGTGGGACTACAGGGAGGTGGCTGGCCAGCAAGATGAAACAAAAAGTAGAAGCCCTGTCAGAGCGGGGAAAGACGCATGCTGTGTCAGTCCTGTCTGTGAACAGCGCAGTGACAGAAGGAAACTGACAGGGAACTTCAGAGTGCACACACTTGACTAGCGCCAAGGGGCAGGTAAAAAGGCACCCCAGGGTGCAATCTGTTAAAGAAAAAAACAGCATTCATAATCAGCAAACAAGCAAAGATGCCCCAGTTGTGTTAGGCAGGGGTAAACTGGTGAGGGAAGCAAGAGGTTTAGATGAGCTGTGTAGGAAGCTGGCTCTTTATATGATATATCCAAATGAGATACATTGTGCAAACAGTCCAGAGGTTCCCTTACTAGTGGACAATGGCTTGGTCAATCAATCCCAAGTTTCTCCTTTTAGGGGGCAGTGTGGTCAAGCAGCCTTAGGTCATCAGAGAAGAGTGCAGACATCTGCAAATAAACACACACACTCAATACAGTCAATGCATGAGGCACATGACTCAAGAAGGAGATCCAAACCAAATTACAAAAATAACAAGTATCTTCATATAGGTTTTGCCATCAGAATCAATACATTCAGGTAAGTATGTTTTGAAAAGCCAACACTGCATATACAACTTATGGGACCAATCTCCTGGATTTAAGGTAATTATTGGACAAGGGACGGACGACGCTAACAGGTCATACTGGGAGATACTGGGGCAGTCAGGTGCAGTATGGCATTAGGTGCCTACTGTTAGTCAATAGGGATCAGTCCAGTTGAAAAGAGGCTTCAGGTCTGGTGAGCGAGTCCAGCCGGAAAGAACCAACAGGTGGGTTCACGTCTTGAGATGCTTGGGGGTGGAGGAACACCTTCTGGCCTCTTCTCCACAGACCAGGGGAGATGGGTGCAGAGGTGTCCTGAGGCATCTGGTTTATTCACCTGGAGCACTCACAGTTGAGAGGCCTATGGGCAGAAGCTGTGAGTCCACAGTGGGCAAGTCCAAGGTAGGCTTTGTCTCGGAAGGGCTGGGGGATCACATTGGCACATTTGGTCCACTTCAACTTGGGCTAGGTGGCACAGGTGCATTGGTGCTTTCCGGTTGTTGGAAAATGGGTTATTGGTAAGGGCAGGTAGGTACCTACACCTAGCAACAAGCCACTAACCTCCACTTAGGTCCAGTTAGGTCTCAGAAAATTAACCCCAGCTCAACCCTTGGTAGCTTGGCAACGAGCGTCAAGGCTTAACTTAGGAGACAGTGTGTAAAGCATTCAAATATCACAAAACAGTAATCAAATAAAACACAGGAAACAGTTTAAAAATCCAAAACCAATTTATACAAATAGTTTATATTTTTATCTTTAAAATGACACAAAAACAAATAAAATCGGATAAAGGGAACCGGAGATATGAATTTTTAAACAATTATTATTTTTCTAGCGCTTAGAAACAAAAAGCGCCAATCGGGCATCTGGTTGCACCTCGACCTGGGCAAAGTCAAAGTTTCAGGCCGACCGCGATGGAGCCCTGCTCGGCTACAGGTCGCGGGAGGCCTCGGTTAAAAAGTTACCTTCTGACTTAGTCTTTATTTTGAAGATTTTCTTCAGCGGGACGAACCTGCCAGTCCAATCCGACCTCCTGGAGCCCTTCTCCGGATACGCGATGCTGGAATCCTCGGTGGAGATTTTTACCTTTGGACTTAGTCGTTTTTTTGAGGTGAAAATCCTTCGACCGGGGTAAACCTGGATCTCGATCCGACGTCCATGGAGCCCTTCTCGGATACGATGGCTGGGAGGTCCCGGTCAACTTTTTACCTTCGGACTTAGGCCCTGATTCTCACCCTGGCGGTAATTACCGCCAGGGCGGAGGTCGGCGGTAGCACCGCCAACAGGCTGGCGGTGCTCCGCCGGGCATTCTGACCGCGGCGGTACAGCCGCGGCCAGAAGCGGAAAGCCGGCGGGGTACCGACTTTCCGCTGCCCGTCTGAATCCTCCATGGCGGCGGAGCACGCTCCGCCGCCATGGGGATTCAGACACCCCCTACCGCCATCCTGTTCATGGCGGCTCTCCCGCCATGAACAGGATGGCGGTAGGGGGTGCCGCGGGGCCCCTGGGGGCCCCTGCAGTGCCCATGCCAATGGCATGGGCACTGCAGGGGCTCCCGTAAGAGGGCCCCGCAAAGTATTTCAGTGTCTGCTTTGCAGACACTGAAATACGCGACGGGTGCAACTGCAACCGTCGCACCTTCCCACTCCGCCGGCTCAATTCTGAGCCGGCATCCTAGTGGGAAGGTTGATTTGCCCTGGGCTGGCGGGCGGCCTTTTGGCGGCCGTCCGCCAGCCCAGGGCAAATGTCAGAATCACCGCCGCGGTCTTTTTACCTTCGGACTTAGGCCCTGATTCTCACCCTGGCGGTAATTACCGCCAGGGCGGAGGTTGGTGGTAGCACCGCCAACAGGCTGGCGGTGCTTCGCCGGGCATTCTGACCGCGGCGGTACAGCCGCGGCCAGAAGCGGAAAGCCGGCGGGGTACCGCCGACTTTCCGCTCCGCCGCCATGGGGATTCAGACACCCCCTACCGCCATCCTGTTCATGGCGGCTCTCCCGCCATGAACAGGATGGCGGTAGGGGGTGCCGCGGGGCCCCTGGGGGCCCCTGCAGTGCCCATGCCAATGGCATGGGCACTGCAGGGGCCCCCGTAAGAGGGCCCCGCAAAGTATTTCAGTGTCTGCTTTGCAGACACTGAAATACGCGACGGGTGCAACTGCACCCGTCGCACCTTCCCACTCCGCCGGCTCAATTCTGAGCCGGCATCCTAGTGGGAAGGTTGATTTGCCCTGGGCTGGCGGGCGGCCTTTTGGCGGCCGCCCGCCAGCCCAGGGCAAATGTCAGAATCACCGCCGCGGTCTTTCGACCGCGGTGCGGTGTTCTGACAGCGGTACCTTGGCGGACGGCCTCCGCCGTCCGCCAAGGTCAGAATGACCGCCTTAGTCTCTTTTTCGGAGATTTTTCTTTACCGGGACGAACCACCAAATCAGGCCGGGTCGCGGTTGAGGCAAGCCAGCTAGAATTTCCGCGGCAGGTCGGTCCCTCTATGGAGCTTTTTTACAAAAATTCTCAAATCTTCTCCAAACTTCTGGGGCTTCACCCAGATGTCCTTTTAAGGTTCTTTTGGGGTCCACAGCTCACCCCAAGGGTCCAGAAGTTCTGAGATGGTCCTTGGGGGGTGCGGACTACAACTCCCAGAATGCACTTGGCACAAACTCCTTTTTGGCCACTGGGCAGTGGTCAGCTGGTCGTTTTCTTCAGGAGTTGGTGCAGGGGACTCTGGTTAGCAATTTTTCACCTGTAGCAAACAGGGAGTCCCTCCTTGAACCAGTTGAAGCCAGGCAAAGTCCTTCTTGTGGTGAAGCCCAAGTGTGCAGATGGTGCAGTCCTTCTGAGTGCAGGTTCCAGGTGCAGGCCAGGGGTCCAACAGGGCAGTCCTTCTTCTCCTTTAGTTCTTTTCTTCTTGAAATCTGGCAGGGATCTGAGGTGTGGGTGCAGGTCTGCCAGTTTTATCCTTGCTCCTGGGTGAAAAGCAGGGGGGTCCTGGTTCTCCAATCAGGTACAGGGTCGTCCCCCTGTGATGACCACTTCCTGGGAAGTGTGGCAAAAATCCATCCCAGAAGGCAACATTCTCTAAAAATCCATCATGGCTGAATCTGATTTTTGGAGGTTACATCTGGCTGAGCCCACCCACTGGTCTGGCTAAAAATCATAAACACACCCCTTTCCTGCCCTCTCCTAATCTAATCAAGGGGGCACCTAGTTGTCTGGGGTTGCAGGATGTGGGGGTGTTGCTGGTTGCTCCAAATGTCCTTCTCTGCCTTTGAAGACCAGTTTGGCAGCCCTCCCCCTTCCTGCCTCACCATCTGCTGAGGGGAGATTCTCTCCCACAAGCACATTCCTTTGTGTGAAGCCAGGCCACTTCACACCTCATCAAGGCAGCTTGACTAAGCTGCTGCAGGCTGGCCAATCAGAGCACAGCAGCAAAAACAATGCAGGGCTGAAATTGGCAACTTTTTGGGTAAAGTCTAAAACTTTTTACCTGAACAAGTTATATTAAATCCCACAACTGGAAGTTGTGGGATTTATTACAACAATCAATTTGATACCAAAGTCTTGGTATGCAAAATTTAAGGAGACTTTAAAATTTAAAATAAAGTCTCCCCATTCTAGCCTATGAAGGCCATTTACTTCAATGAGGGAAAAACGAATTTGGCTGTTTTTACCTCACCAGGGCTTATAAATCTATTTTTATAAAGTCCCTGCTTATAGTTACATGGCACCCAGCCCTAGGGGCACATAGGGCACACCTTAGGGGTGACTTATATGTAAAAATAAGGTAGTTTAAGACTTTGGAACTACTTTTAATTCCAAAGTCGAATTTGCATATAACTTTAATTTAAAAGCAGCCAGCAAGGCAGGCCTGCCTTTAAAATGACACTGGGCACCTCAGCAGTGCACCTATGGGTGCACTACCTATGCTGTGGTCCCTAAACCTACATGCCCTACCATATACTAGGGACTTATAGGTAGGTTAACTTAGCCAATTATAATTAGCCTAATTTGCATATTGATTTTACACAGAGCACAGGCCCTGGGACTGGTTAGCAGTACCCAGGGCACCATCAGAGTCAGGAAAACACCAGCAAAAAGTGGAAAATGGGGGCAAAAAGTTAAGGGGCCTCTGCAATCAGCCGTTTTCTCACACAAGCCCCCCCCAGCCCACACGCCCAGGAGACTCAGCCCAACCCTGGGAGAGTCTTCCTTGCTTGTTAGGCGAGGAAGACATTGAAGAAAACTGGCTGTCCCTTTGCAGGGCCTACTCTGCCTTACATCCTCCTGTCATGGTCACTACCTCTGGGTAGTGAAGCCATCCCAACAGTGAAAGGACCCATCTCAAACTGAAACTTCCCTCTAGGGGGGTTATCCTCCTCTCTCTCTGCCAACTTGGGAAGTGAGGTGCCCACCTCCCCTACTCCTAACTTTGCTAGGGCAACACCTAGCTTACCCAAAGAGGTCACCCAACACTTGAGCAACCCCACCATGACCAACAGGGTCAGGGGGCCTACTTTGCTATTGGCCCTGGGGTCTGCCTCCCAGGCCAAGTACAGTGCTGCCAGGAAGGCTAGCACCCAGCAGAGGTTACTGACAGCTGTCAGTACCCAGAACCACACCCTAAGCTCTCCACTGACAGGTGGCTGAGCTGCTTTAGGGGCAACTTTGGGGTCCTGGCACCCCTCTTGCTGTCTAGAGTGGGGGCTACCACCTCTTGTGGCAGACACCCTCCTTCCACCCTCCCTTCTGTCAGTGCAGGGGGAACACCCTGCATCTGGACAGCTGCCTGACTACTCAGGACCTCCTTGGGGTCAGGTGAGGCCTTACCAGTGCCAATTCTGGGCTCCCCCCCTACTGGGGTAGAAGGCCTTTGGCTCACTGGAACTCTCTTTAAGAGTGGCCTACCCTTCTTTTTCTTCTTTCCTTTTCTTGGGGACCCCTGTCTCCTAACTGTAGGGACTGACTCCCCAGGACTTTGGTTTGGGGGGGCGCCCTGGGCGACCGCCCCATCTGGGACCAGACCCACCTCTGGGAGGTCATTGCCCAGGACACAATCTAGGGGGAGGTCAGCACTGACTACCACCCTAAACCAGTCAAGGATACCCTCCCTCTCTAGGGGCACTATGGCTACAGGTTTGGTGGTGACCTCCCCTGTGGCTATCCTGACTTTCCTTGTCTCTCCTGGGACATACATGTCTCGGGTCACTAACCGGTCACTCACTATAGTGTGACTGGCACAGGTGTCTCTCAGGCCAGTGATAGGGACCCCATTCACTTGAATGTGGTGGAAGTGCCTACTCCCACCCTCAGGGATCACCAGCTTACCATCTGGTCCTGTCTCCCAGCTCAATGCTAGGAGGACTTCATCATCTGAGGAGTCCTCCTCCATGGCTACACTGGACAGCCCAGTGCTAACCACCTTCTTTGGACAGGCTGCATCTCCTCTGAAATGACCTGTCTGCTGACAGTCAAAGCAAGCCCTACTGTCCAAGAGCTTTTTTAACCCTGGGTCTCCCTGTCTCTGCTTGTCAGAGTGGGAGTGGGATTTACTCTCCTCCTTCTTAGGGTTCTGGGGTACAGAGGGAGTCTCTGTGGTGGGCTTACCACCTCCCTCCTTAGGTTTTTGGGGACCTGCCCCCCCCCCCTTCTTGGAGTCTCCCCCCTGGGACTTGACAACCACCCTGGTTCTCAACCACTCATCAGCTGCCTCCCCTAGCTCTCTAGGGTTGGCCAGCTTAGAGTCCACTAGATGCTGGCGTAACCTTTCTTGGGTACAATTGGTCAAGATGTGCTCTCTCATGATCAGATTGTATAACCCCTCATAAGTATTTACTTTGTTACCAATAATCCAGCCCTCTAGTGCCTTAAGTGAGATGTCTACAAAGTCAACCCAAGACTGGGTATTGACCTTCTGGGTGTCCCTGAACTTCATTCTATACTGCTCTGGGGTCAGACCAAACTTTTTAGTCAAGCAACTCTTCATACTGGGGTATGAGTCTGCATCCTCCCCACTCATGGTTAGGAGCCTATCCCTCCCAGAGTTGGGAACTAACTCCCAAAGAAGTGAACCCCAGTACTGAGGCTTGACTCTCCTCATCTGGAGGGCCATCTCAAAGGCCCCCAGCCACTTATCTATGTCATCCCCCTCTACATAGGCAGGAACCACCCCCTTGGGTAATCTGGGGCAAACTCCCCCACCCATGGACACCTCAACTTCTCTGTCGCTGCCACCATCTCTTTTCTCTTTCTTTGCCCACTTTTTCTTTTCTAGGGCCAGCTTGTCTGCTTCCAAAGCTATGTATGCTAGCTGGGCCTCCAGCTCTCTTTCCCTGATGGATGGGTTCTCTCCTCCTGAAAGGACCCCCTTCCCACCACTAGCTTTGGGTCTGCCCCTAGTGACAGTATTTACTGAGGACCGTTCTTCCTCATCCTCACTTAGGTTCAGATGCCTTCCCTCCCCAGAGTGGTTAGAGCTAGCATCCTCCCCTTTTTCTCCCTCCTATGGAGCTTCCTCTGAGTCTACCTCTTGGGCCTCAGCCCATGCTGTCAGGGATTTGCTTCCTGAGATCAGTGGTTGCAGGCAACCCTCTTTCAATACACAACCCCCTAAGCTGGACTACTGTCAGTGTGGGTAGGCTAGCCAGATCAAGCTCCATTGTTCCCTGGTTTTGTGTCAACAAAAACTTTTTGCAAAAATTGGAAACAAGAATTTAGAAAAATTACAAAAATTAAATAATTGAAATTAATCCAAATTAATTAAAAAAAATTAAAAAAAAATAAAAATTAAAAAATAATAATTTTTGCATTAGGACAATTTAAAGGATTTTTAATTCGTTTTACTTAAAACTGTAACGTGATACTGAACACAAGTACAGGATCCCACCGCTGCCACCAAAAATGTTGGAAAATGGGTTATTGGTAAGGGCAGGTAGGTACCTACACCTAGCAACAAGCCACTAACCTCCACTTAGGTCCAGTTAGGTCTCAGTAAATTAACCCCAGCTCAATCCTTGGTAGCTTGGCAACGAGCGTCAAGGCTTAACTTAGGAGACAGTGTGTAAAGCATTCAAATATCACAAAACAGTAATCAAATAAAACACAGGAAACAGTTTAAAAATCCAAAACCAATTTATAAAAATAGTTTATATTTTTATCTTTAAAATGACACAAAAACGAATAAAATCGGATAAAGGGAACCGGAGATATGAATTTTTAAAGAATTATTATTTTTCTAGCGCTTAGAAACAAAAAGCGCCAATCGGGCATCTGGTTGCACCTCGACCGGGGCAAAGTCAAAGTTTCAGGCCGACCGCAATGGAGCCCTGCTCGGCTACAGGTCGCGGGAGGCCTCGGTTAAAAAGTTACCTTCTGACTTAGTCTTTATTTTGAAGATTTTCTTCAGCGGGACGAACCTGACAGTGCAATCCGACCTCCTGGAGCCCTTCTCCGGATACGCGATGCTGGAATCCTCGGTGGAGATTTTTACCTTCGGACTTAGTCGTTTTTTCGAGGTGAAAATCCTTCGACCGGGGTAAACCTGGATCTCGAGCCGACGTCCATGGAGCCCTTCTCGGATACGATGGCTGGGAGGTCCCGGTCAACTTTTTACCTTCGGACTTAGTCTCTTTTTCGGAGATTTTTCTTTACCGGGACGAACCACCAAATCAGGCCGGGTCGCGGTTGAGGCAAGCCGGCTAGAATTTCCGCGGCGGGTCGGTCCCTCTATGGAGCTTTTTTACAAAAATTCTCAAATCTTCTCCACACTTCTGGGGCTTCACCCAGATGTCCTTTTAAGGTTCTTTTGGGGTCCACAGTTCACCCCAAGGGTCCAGAAGTTCTGAGATGGTCCTTGGGGGGTGCGGACTACAACTCCCAGAATGCACCTGGCGCAAACTCCTTTTTGGCCACTGGGCAGTGGTCAGCTGGTCGCTTTCTTCAGGAGTTGGTGCAGGGGACTCTGGTTAGCAATTTTTCACCTGTAGCAAACAGGGAGTCCCTCCTTGAACCAGTTGAAGCCAGGCAAAGTCCTTCTTGTGGTGAAGCCCAAGTGTGCAGATGGTGCAGTCCTTCTGAGTGCAGGTTCCAGGTGCAGGCCAGGGGTCCAGCAGGGCAGTCCTTCTTCTCCTTTAGTTCTTTTCTTCTTGAAATCTGGCAGGGATCTGAGGTGTGGGTGCAGGTCTGCCAGTTTTATCCTTGCTCCTGGGTGAAAAGCAGGGGGGTCCTGGTTCTCCAATCAGGTACAGGGTCGTCCCCCTGTGATGACCACTTCCTGGGAAGTGTGGCAAAAATCCATCCCAGAAGGCAACATTCTCTAAAAATCCATCATGGCTGAATCTGATTTTTGGAGGTTACATCTGGCTGAGCCCACCCACTGGTGTGGCTAAAAATCATAAACACACCCCTCTCCTGCCCTCTCCTAATCTAATCAAGGGAGCACCTAGTTGTCTGGGGTTGCAGGATGTGGGGGTGTTGCTGGTTGCTCCAAATGTCCTTCTCTGCCTTTGAAGACCAGTTTGGCAGCCCTCCCCCTTCCTGCCTCACCATCTGCTGAGGGGAGATTCTCTCCCACAAGCGCATTCCTTTGTGTGAAGCCAGGCCACTTCACACCTCATCAAGGCAGCTTGACTAAGCTGCTGCAGGCTGGCCAATCAGAGCACAGCAGCAAAAACAATGCAGGGCTGAAATTGGCAACTTTTTGGGTAAAGTCTAAAACTTTTTACCTGAACAAGTTATATTAAATCCAACAACTGGAAGTTGTGGGATTTATTACAACAATTAATTTGATACCAAATTCTTGGTATGCAACATTTAAGGAGACTTTAAAATTTAAAATAAAGTCTCCCCATCCTAGCCTATGAAGGCCATTTACTTCAATGAGGGAAAAACGAATTTGGCTGTTTTTACCTCACCAGGGCTTATAAATCTATTTTTATAAAGCCCCTGCTTATAGTTACATGGCACCCAGCCCTAGGGGCACATAGGGCACACCTTAGGGGTGACATATATGTAAAAATAAGGTAGTTTAAGACTTTGGAACTACTTTTAATTCCAAAGTCGAATTTGCATATAACTTTAATTTAAAAGCAGCCAGCAAGGCAGGCCTGCCTTTAAAATGACACTGGGCACCTCAGCAGTGCACCTATGGGTGCACTACCTATGCTGCGGTCCCTAAACCTACATGCCCTACCATATTTTTAATTAATTAATTAATCTTTATTTCGGCCATTTTGGCCATAAAAGATGTACACAAAAAACACACGTATGAACATGTAAAACCATCAAGGAAAAGTAAACAGGAAACACATCAGATAAAAGACCATACAATTAAAATGAAAACTTAAAGTTAGATAGGAGCCTGCAACTTTAAAATACGGGTACGAATATGCCAGACATTGGTAAGGAATTTGGCTAGTGCAAACACAATTGGACCTGAAACATCAGTTTTTAAAATTCTGTACACCTGGAGGTACTCTCTAAAACCAAGGTTTCTAATAAGTGGTAGGAGCCAATATTTCCTGGCGGCCTTGTAAGTTGGACAAAACAAGACCACATGCAGATCGCTTTCCTCTGCTCCCACACATGTCGGACATAGCTTGGTAGATGGCAGTGTGGACCAGGAGCAGGTGTAAGATCGCAGAGGCAATGTACCATATCTCCATTGGAGAAATAGCTTCCTGGCCAGCACAGGAGACATAGCATCCAGAACCCTCTCCAGGCGGTATGAGTCCTTGCTTTGCGCGAATACAGATGTTAATGACCCCTCATTCTTGCAGACTAGGGCCATAGCTAATTTCTGCTCGTGGTAAGCACTGACCAAAGCTCTTCGTGGGATCCTTAGTGAGGCGTTAGCTGGATCCGACCACAGGTCAGGGAGGCCCAATCCCATACAGGACTTTTTTATATATTTTATCCACGGGATCTGTAGAGCTTTAGGGTGGATTAAAAACTCCCTCAGTTCCGCCCTATAAGAAGAGAGTTCTTCGGTGCTCCATAGCCTTCGCCAGAAGACTATGGGTCTGAGACCTAATTCATCTGCTATTGGTCTCAGACCCAGATCCATCCTCAGGGGGAGGAGCGGAGTACTGGACGGGAGTGCTACTATCTGTCTAATGAAGTTGTTCTCAGTTATAGACAAACTGCAGGAAGCTGTGTGACCCCACAGTTCCGCCCCGTACATCAGAGCTCCTCTAGCCTGTGCCTTGTAAATCTGGATAAGCGGCCCCAGCGGTCGATATGTGGAGCTTCTCATCAACCGAGCAATGCCGCCAGTGGTCTGCACTAATTTAAGATTAACCCTAGTCTGGTGAGTTCCCCAGGACATGGTTTCATTCAACGTTACACCTAGATATTCAAAGGTGGAGACTCTCTCTAGACGTGAAGCTCCCAGTAAGGGGTTCGGGCGTGATCTTGGGGTTGGGTTCATAACCATAAACTTGGTTTTGTTAACATTGATTTCTAACCCCCTATCTGTGCAAAAAGCCACAAAAGAATCAAGGATCCTTTGTATCCCCATGGGGGTTTTGGACAGCAGCAGGGTGTCATCTGCAAACATGATTGCAGGCACCCTGCTGCCATTCAATTTTGGGGCATCAGTGTATTCAGTTCCATTGAGATGGGCGATTACCCCGTTGACGAAGAGGCAGAACAGGGTCGGTGCCAATACACAGCCCTGTCTAACCCCCTGTCAACGGGGAATCTGTCCGTTAATTCCCCGTGTTTCCCGCACCTGACCCGGGCATAGTTATTATGGTGCAATCTCTTTAAAATTATCAGGATGTCTGGGGGGACCCCCATCTCAGCCAGAACACTCCAGAGTTTCCCTCTGGGCACGAGGTCGAACGCAGCCCTCAGGTCCACAAATATAGTGTATAAACTACCCCCTTCCAATATTGCTGCCCTCCAATAGATAACGTTCAGACGAAAAACCTGGTCCACTGTAGAAACTCCCTTTCTAAATCCCGCCTGATACGGACTGAGGGCACCCGTTTCTTCCACCCAGTCCTGAAGCCGATTCAGCAGTATCCTGCCAAACAGCTTCTGTGACACGTCAATTAGACTGATTGGTCTGTAGTTGGCTGGGAGCAGGGGCGAGCCCTTTTTAAATATAGGAACCACCTCTGCCCCCAGCCAAGTACTCGGAATTTCCATGCCACACAAAACTCCATTAAACACTGCAGCCAGATAGGGGGCCCAAACACCGGGCTCCTGCTTGAACAGGTCCCCGGGCAGGCCGTCCAATCCTGGCGCCTTTCCAGCTTTAAGTCCCATTAGTGCTACCTTCACCTCCCCCACTGTTATCAAATCCCCGCCATACTCTACCAGTCCAGCACCGAAATCAATCTTAGTTTCTCCCTGCTCGGAACTGTAGAGAGACTGGAAGTGTGCCTGCCACACCCCTGCTGCAATATTTGGTTCTATTGCCGAATGGAGGTTCCCCGACCCCCCGTTTACTACTCTCCAAAACATTCGGTGGTCTCTTGTTGCGAGGGAACTGGTTCTCCTCCCATTCGGTTTTAGCATGGATGACCAGTTTTTTATAAGCCCGTCTACTTTCTCGCAGCTTCTCTCTATCTGTTCCCTCCTTGATGCATCTGAGGAGTTCTCCCTTTGCCTTCCTGCAGACTGCATTGTACCATAAGGAGTTATGTTGTTGGATCCTCTTCTGATTCTGGACCCTGGTAAAAAGCTCAGAGGCCGCTCCCTTTATAAGGTCCTCATGAGCCTGATATAATTTCTCATGGTGGACTATATTGCCCACATCGTTGGCTAGCTCTCCCACTTTTTCCAAAATGGGGATTAAACCTGCGTAGAGCTTCGCAAGTTTCATTTGGCTCGTAGCTAGTTTATCCCACCTGATTCTTCTCCTGTTATTGTCTAATATTAGTTCAGGTTTGGACTCCCCCATGGTTGTTATGGAGGCCTTTGGCCCAGGATGGCTAAGATCGAGTTCAAGGGCGTTATGGTCACTATCCAGTCTCTCCACCACCCTAAAGTCCAGGATAGAAGACCAGTTCACTATCTGTACAAGAGCATAGTCCAAGCGGGACTCTCTTCCCACTCTGTTGTACGTGGTTTTGCTTGGTACATCAGACTTAATACGTCCATTGCAGGCTCTAATTCCATGCTTTAGGTTGAGAGCAGTAATCTGCAAAGCCACAGGCGTCCATGCCTTTGGGGAAGGTGCTACAACAGAGGGTACTAACCACCTGACCTCTTCTTCCATGGGAAATCCCTCTACGAGACCGACCAACGGCTCGAAATGGGAATTTAAATCCCCTCCCACTATGTAAGGGATATCTCTTGGCATTTCCGCTAAATATACTGAAAGCTCCTCTATAGTGGGGGATTCACGCGAAGCTCCCACTGGCCTGGAGTAAATATTTATCAGGGCAAGTTTCGCTAGGTTCGGCCAGGCTAATAAAACCACTAGGATATCATCTGATGGCACCGGTAGGCGTGAAGCCTGACATCCTAAGTGGGAAGCCACCCAAGTTGTGAGTCCACCAGAGGGGCGGCCCTTACCCTCCCACCTAGCCGAGATGGAAAATGACTCGTAACCTTGATGGTTGTAATCTTCCCTTGCCCAAGTCTCTTGGAACATGCAAACATCCCCGGACTCAATGTAAGTTATCCAATCTTGGATGCCCAGTTTGCTGGCTAAACCAGCCACATTCCACCAAATTAGTCTCATGTGCGCTGGAGAAGCCACAGAACAGATTGCAGGGATGGAGTGGGGGGAAGAGCCAGTACCAAAGCCAGAAACTACACCAATTACTCTAACAGGGTCATTTTCAGAAGTGGGTTCAGCCGGATCAGGCAGTTTACTGGGACCATTATCCAAGGTCACAGGATTTGAGTTCGGGTTTGGGGGCAGTCAGTCCACACCATCCAGACCATTCAGACAGTTAAAACGATTGTGGTCCAAAAAGGGAGTCTCCGAAGGTCGATAAACTGGACGTGGAGCATATCCCCTGTATCTAGATCTTCGTTCCACCCTTGTCCAGTTACCTTGTGACAAGTCATGGTGCAAGCGAATGGGAGGGAAAAAGAAAGAAACTGGCAAAGTCTGTATGGTAGAATCCAGTGATCTATTTGACCCAGCACAAATGTATAGTACTGTTCCGGGGTCTCGAAAAGACACAATGATACAGTCCCCTGCTATTGATTTCCCCGACTTCCCCAACCATGGTACCCTTCTTACCATAATGATCTCATTGTTGAGGTGAGCTGGAAGAGGTCTGTTCCAATTCAGCCATTTAATGGTTTTCCTCTTAAGTGAGTGATAGTTCTCATTTTCACCCAATTCTAGAGAGGGAACACCAGCCAACACCACCATGAGGCTGTTAGCCTCTGGTGGTAAGTCGGGTCCTCGTGGTCTAGGGGCAGGCTTACCAGGGAGTATACGTTGGAGTGCTGGGCCATCTGTTTCTGATGGTAGGATGTTAGAGTTAGTAGGTAAAATTGGAACTGGGATAGCCATAAGTGGCTGTAAAAGAGGGGCGGCAGTGGTGCCCAAGGGAGGCCCCGTGTGGATCGGTGGGTTTTGTATATTGGGGAAGGTTCCTATTGGTAGATTGGACTCAGTGGTTCTACTCTGTTGTCCAAAATTTTCAGGGTGGTTAAAGTTGCCTCCAGAGTGGTCTGCCTGAATTCTATTTTCTGCAAGCTCTCGCTAATGGGCAACAAGAGTGATCTAATTAAGGATTCAATGCTCCCCAAAGAGCTACCGGGAAGTAATGTGTTAAGTGGGCTCTTCCCTTTGTCGCTAATGGAAGCAGTGGTAATAATATTAGTACCCTTGCGGGGAGTAGCCTTCTGCACATTAACTAAAGGCCTGTCCAACATAGGTACGGACTTGAGTGACTTTCCAAAATCAGAGTGGGGGATCTTTTTCTTCCCCTGACCACCCCTCATCTTCCTTCTGCGTTTATTTGGTGGTAGGTCATGCACCTCTGCCACCACAGTTTGCTTTAGCTTATTAATCTTGATTTTGGCTCTGGTGTGTGTTTGGGTGAATAAGTCAACTGCCGAACTACTGGCAACTAATAGTGGAGTGGTGTCCGTAGTTTGTTTAGGAGGTGGGCCAGAAATGGGAGAACTATCCCGGAGTAATAGGGGAACGTCTTCTTGGGATGAAAGATCCGGGCTGCCATTGAGGGAACCTTCCTCTTGGGAGATAGGATAGGGAGTTATGTCACTGAGGGGCCTATTTTTCATGTGTTCAATCGAGCGACGACGCTCTGTCCTACGCATCTCTAGAGAGGTTTCGATTCCCCCATCACCCTTTACCGATTTAAAGTAATTGTCCAGAGTCCCAGTGTTGGCTCCCCCCTCCTTCGCTGCTGCTCCACCTAGGGCTGATGATGGCATACCCAGAACCCTTTTTGCATCCCAAGTAGGATCAAGGAAATGCAGGTGAAAGAGAGTGGGCCCAGCCCAGCCTCCTGCGTGCCCTGACGGCCACAGACGGTCCCGCCCTTGTCCCGGGCTTATCCCCGGGCACTCCCGCGCGCTCCCGCAACGCGGAAGTAGCTGTTTGAATTTATAAGAGAAAAGTTAAGCTATGAGTGGGGCGGGGCTTGCAGGGAGAGCGGCCAGGTGACAGGAGGCGCGGGTTGACAGGACTGCTGGGAGACGTAGTCCTGTCCCGACGCTCGCAACCCTGCACTCGCCCAGTCCCTCACCGAAACCGTCCGTAGGTTTTGCACAAGCGGCTCTCCCGCCGCAGCGGGACCCGCGAAGCGGGTTCCGCAAGAAGTAGAGGAGAGTCCAAAGGCAAACCAGCAGCAAACAGCAAGTCCGACGGTATCCCAAGGGAGTGGAGCTCAGAGGTGGTTTTTCAGGCTGTGAGTGGGGCGGGGCTTGCAGGGAGAGCGGCCAGGTGACAGGAGGCGCGGGTTAACAGGACTGCTGGGAGACGTAGTCCTGTCCCGACGCTCGCAGCCCTGCACTCGCCCAGTCCCTCACTGAAACTGTCCGTGGGTTTTGCGGCTCTCACGCCGCAGCGGGACCCGCGAAGTAGAGGAGAGTCCAAAGGCAAACCCGCAGCAAATCCGACGGTATCCCCTGGTTATGATTTCAGAGAGGAGGGCGACCCGCAGGAGCCAGCCGTCCCGCCAGATCCAGAGCCAGCCGCAGCACCTTATACTAGGGACTTATAGGTAGGTTAACTTAGCCAATTATAATTAGCCTAATTTGCATATTGATTTTACACAGAGCACAGGCCCTGGGACTGGTTAGCAGTACCCAGGGCACCATCAGAGTCAGGAAAACACCAGCAAAAACTGGAAAATGGGGGCAAAAAGTTAGGGGGCCTCTGCAATCAGCCCTGTTTTCTCACACCGGTGTTTGGTTTTCCGTGGTCTGCAGTCTGTGCAGTGGTCCTGGGATGCCGGCAGGATGCAGGGTAGCAGCCCGGCTGTTTCACTGGAGTTCCTGGGTTTTTGTAGAAGGCATGCAAGCCTCCCAGGTTTTTGGAGGCACAGCAGCTTGCAGTAGGAGCCGACTTTGGTGAAAATTGCAGGGAACAGTAGACAGGCCAGCAGGGCTGGGGCAAAGTCAGGTGCTACATCCTCTGGTTTTGCTTTTCTAGCTCTTGTGTGTCCTTCTTCTTCGTAGGTCAGCAGGAATCTGATTTCCTGGTGCCAGGGGCTCCCCTAAATATTGTATTTAGCATTGTTATGGAGAGTGTAGGGCAGTAGCCAGTGGGCTACTTACCCCTGTGGTCACTGGCATAACCCTGTCCATGAGTTCCTGAATTTGCCAGCACCAAGATGGCAGATTTCTAAATGTATATGTCCACATCAGGCAGCTCACCTTAGTGGGGGACTTGCCTGCGGGGTGGACACACCTCTCTGCAGACTAAATTTCCTACCTGTTCTGGTGCCAAATGGGCCATGAGGCAGGGGTTTGGCATCTCTCCTGTGAGTGAAGCCAGTTCTGCATACCAAGGACGGTGTAATGTACCCTGCCTTAGGACTGGAAGACCTGCTGTAGAGGTTACTTACATATATTGCACTCAGTGTTAGGGGACATGGCACAAAGGTGGTGTGCCATGTTGTGTTTTCACTTTTAGATGCAATCTGGAATGTCAGTCTGTGTGTGCTAGGTGAGGGGTCTCTGAGGGTGGCAGAATACATGCTGCAGCCCTTAAGGACTCTCTTTGGTACCCAGACTCTTGGTAAATGGTACCAGATACCATTTACTATGGACTTACAGGGGTACCAAAGGTATTGGCAATCGGGGAACAATTGTACAGTTTTAGGGAAAGAGATATGGCACTGGGGACCTGGTTAGCAAAAACCCAGTGCTCTTTCAGTCAAAATTTCATTGAATACCAGGGAAAAAGTGGGGGTGACCATGTCAAAAATGGGCACTTTCCTATAAGCTCCACAGAAACAGAGCTGTCAAACAACACCCAGGGCCATTTACAGAGCCAAAAGAGGATGACCAAAGGGGTGCAAAGGTTGGCAAAAGAGAGGAATGAGCTGGAAAGGCCATATGAGACACAAAAGAAAAGATCAGTAGGTGATCCAAAAGGAAAATGGGTATAAGTTGATGAAGTTACAGGTAGGGGAAAAAATAGGCAGGAAAGCGTGCAGGATTACAGATCTCTCAGGATGGGGTGAACTGCAATGTGTTGAAGGGAGGACACTACAGAATGCCATCAGCTTTAGTGACCGTGACCTGGCCAGGTTACCAGCAACCTTTGGCCATCAGCCCAAAGAGAGGGAGAGGTTCTGGGCAACCATCCTGACAACGAGGGAAGGAAGTAGCGTATTGCTGCCAAACAAGTGAAAAGACAACTATTGGAAGTATTTTGATGGTGGAGTGGGTGATGGTGAGCGGCCTGGTGTGAGTGGGTATAAAGAGAATAGAGAGATGCAATGTGAGCTGAATTATGAAGAAGATGACAAAGAGTTAGAAGAAGGGGAAATTTGACACTGGCAAGTCAAGGCCACCCCTGAGGAAGCAAATAAAAGGGTTGCGGGGCACAAAAATGTATCTCACAAAAGTGCTGTGTTTCACAAGGAAAACGCTCCATTTGGAAAAAAGCAGAAGAGAAAGGAAGACTCCGGAATCGGGCTAAGAAGATAGGTGAGCATAGGAGAAAATCCCAAGAAATGTCAAGGCTCAGAACACGTGAGAAACAGTGGTGAAAAAGCTGGGAGTGCGGTAGAGGTAGGGACACTGCTTAAGTGAACAAAAGGGTTACAAGTACATTAGACCATGGTGTGGTACTGGTCTTACTCATGTGGTGTGGAGTATAAAAGTGTCTTCAAGTACAGAAAAAAGCAAGGAAACAGGGGAGGAGGGGCAAGGAAGCAGTGTCAAAAGTGGGGATGCGGTGGAGAGCATTCAAGAAAAATACAAAAAACCAGGGGACACTGAATCGAAAAGTAATTGCGAAGGGTTGAAAAACTTTCCTTACATGGGGTTGTTGATGCCATTGGGGCGCATTTATCTAATTCAACAGAAGAAAACATTTAGAAAAGGGAGTTTGTGGATGTATATAAATAACTGCAGTCAAAGAAGGGGTCCCAGAAGAAGCATGGAAACTCTCTAAGAGGCCTTGGGTGCCTTCCACAATTGACATATGAAGGTCAGTGTTTCTAATTCATTCCAGTGTCTATTGTGGGAAATTTCCAGCGAGATCAGTACCAATATTCAAAGAGACAGACACGACTCAGCAAGTACACATGGATTTTGGGGACTTGTCCTGGCGGAATTATGATGAAGAACTCAGGGCAAGGATGGTTTTCAAGACAGACAAGCCATGGGGTGAGGCAGACAATGAGCTATAGGTCCAGTGGATGTATCCACAAAGACCACCTCCCACATTATATACAGTGAGTGGTCTAGCAGTGCAGTATCTGCCCTTTTGAGGGCGACCCACTATGGAAGGGGTGTGGGCCTGGGGCAGGGGTCAAAGTTCAAATACCAGGGCATGCTGGAGTTTCAACAGAGGTTTTTGTCCATAGAACCCATGCAAAGCAACCCAAGCACAAATGTACAAAGTGTCGGGACAAACATGCAGTGTTTTGGGGAACAGACAATTTGCTGTGTTAGTGGACAGGACAGGGATCCTACCCACCTGGGAGCAAGGGCTTTTACACCCATTTAAATGAAAATCTTGAATCACTGGCTGTTGTTTTATCACAATAGAGAATAAGCACTGGTTTTCAAATGGGGGAGGGAGGCAGGTTTTATGTTAGGATATCAGAGTTTCAGTATTATGAGGTTGGCAGAGAATTTGTCAGCCAGGGAATACCCGCACGTAGTGAGATGAAAGTTGGAGAAGGAGGTCATGAAAGGGAGGATGGCAGGCCCATTTACATCATGGCCATTGCCAAATGTTATGGTTTCCCCATTAGGGGAGGTCCCTCAGGCAAATGCAGGAGAATTCCTGAAGTTTCATCACCTGTATTGCCTGGAAGGGTCATCTGTAAATAATGTCATTGCTAGAGAGGATACAGAAGTTCAATTTGCTTCAATGGATGTGGCTATGGCCTTGGTGCGTAAGGTGAGTCCTGGTGCCGAATTTGATAAATGTGATATAAAATCAGCTTTTTGCCTACTCCCTGTTCATCCAAGCAATTTTTCCCTATTGGGTATTCAATTTGAGAACCAGTTGTATGTGGATAAGGTGCTTCCAATGGGCTGTGCCATCTCTTGCAAACTGTTTGAAACTTCCAGTACTTTCCTGCAGTTGTGCTTTAAATTCAGGACAAGGTCATAAACTAGTTACCCATTATTTGGATGACTTCTTGTTTGTTGGTGCAGGTGGTACTAATGCGTGCCAAACCACACTGCAGAGCTTTCAGAATCTAGCAGATGAGATGAATGCCCCTTTAGGTCCAGAGAAGACAGAGGGACCCAGTACCCGCTTAGTCTTTCTAGGTATAGAAAAGCTTAGTCTTTTTTGGTATGGAAATGGATAAAATCAGAATGAAAGCTAGGTTGCCTTTTACAGAAAGTTCAACAAACAGTGGTGTTGCTAGAGCACACCACCATAGCTCAAAAGCTCCAGCTCCGTCAGCTTCAACAATTGCTGAGTCATATAAACTTTGCATGTAGAGTGATGAGAGCAGGCAGGGCATTTATTTGCAGGCTTGGTTTTGCAATGGCAGGAGCAAAGCTGCCACATCACAGGATTTGGATTTCAACTGCACTGAGGGTGGATTTTGAAGTTTGGTTGGTATTCCTACAAGGTTTTAATGGTGTAACAATGTGATGAGTGGACGATGACTGTATGGTTGGTTCAAATCTACTCAGAGGCCACAAGGTCATGGTCTGTTTTGGGAAGGCTGTGCAGAAAAGTGGCCTCTAAAATGGAAGGAAGAAGGTAAAAGCCTTTTTAGGTTGAGTATTCAAGACCTCTTGTATATACTTTAGTACATACTTCTATACTTCTTTGTGGGGTCTCTGCTTTTTCACTGGTTTGTTTCAGTGCCCTTAAAAAATCCTTGCTTGCTAGTGGTCAATCCTTGCTCTTTGTCCCACCTTTTCCACAGTTGTACACTCCCCTGGAGCATGGCCCTAGTACTTGTACCCTTCCACTTGTGCCTATGTAGCACGTGCTTAGGGATTACTTTTTTCAAAGGCTAATAGCATTTGGCCAGAGCGCTGGATGTTTCAGTGGCTCCAGGCTGTTTCTGTTTACAGGCCTCTAGTCTATTACTTATTTTCATCTGCAGTCATGTGTGACTTTGATTACGCCATTCCTTACTCTCCCTCGCGTATTTTCTGTTCTTGCATTTCAAATGCTTGTTCCTTTTGTCTGGCTCTGTGAGCTCACAGCGTCGTTTTGAACCGGCCGCTTATGTCAACTGTTTTTACTTTTTATTTTCAGTTTGTGTGGCAGGAAAACACTAATAGCTCTAACTCCAGCGAACACAAAACCCATTGCAGTTCAAATGCTTGTTTTTGTTTGGCATCCGGGGACATGTCTTCCTGCTTTTATGAACTAAAACATGTCCCATATTTCAATAACAAATCCTCGGCTGGATACGCGTCTGGCAAATGGACCCGACAAACATGAGACAGCTGGTCTCTCCCGCTGCCCATTCGCAGGATGTCACCATTTGAGAGGCACAGCAGAATCACAGGGAGGAGGGCTGGACGGAGGGAGCAGCACATTCCAACCCTTCGATGATCAGTGCTGCTCTGAGGCCTACCTCCAGCAAACACCAGACTATTGCATTCCAAATGCTTGTTTCCTTTCTATTTATGTGGCATGAAAAGTCCAGTTAGGAGTTTACAACATTCTTTTGCATGTAAACATGATCTGACCTGCTCCTGCTCCGCTGAAGTGCCTTTTGAAAGCTAGGAAAGTTTTCCTTTCTTCTACTCAAATGGGTTTCATGGAAAACATTCCATCTTGTACTGAAAATGCACAGAAAGCATGCAATTCGACATCTCAGAAGTATTTTCCTCTCAGCCACAAGAGGGCACCAGTAACCTTGGAATCCATACAGTTTAAGCACCAGTTGATTGAAATCTCCGGCTCCATTGTTTTGCAGGCCATTTTCAGGCTGACACACTCTTCCTATTTTGCATAACAACAAACACAGGCTGTTTTTATTGATGTTAATTACTAAAAGGGACGAGCTAATGGCCCTGCAAGACCTTATCATTTTCCTCTCTCACTATTATGTGTAATGCTGACTTTGGTTTACCTCCAGGAGCGTGTTTAGCATTAAAATAATGAAAATGTGATTGCCCTTTGTGCAACGCTGCAGCAGAAAGAACACAAACAGTGTCCGGAAGCCACTCATGGGGCACGCCAGGGGCGGGAGTTTCTTTGAAAGAGGCGTGGCCTCGGTTGGTTCCTGCCCTGAATTTGCCTGCCAGTGTGGTCGGGCTGAAAGCACAAATTTATTTGCGTGATTTACAAAGGAACAAGTCTATATCTTGGCAAATGAACTGATGTCACATCACAGGAAGTCCAGGTTGAAAGTAATCATCTGGCAATCGCAGAATAAGGAGTCGTAAAACACTGCTACTTTCTTGTGCCTAGCTGCCGGTCCTGGAACCCCATTAAAGGAAACCCATTAAAAAATCGTCTACACTGCCTTTTGACGTATGCATGTGCATTAGTTAGTGAAAGGCATGCATACATCATGCCTTCTCCGGTGTTTAGCCCCCTCTAGTTCTATATGGTCACAGAAATGCTCAGTGACGTGCACTATCCTTTAAGGTACAGCAGAGGATACTTCATCCCATACGGAATAGCATATCAGTAGTAACTCCAGACAACGAGCAGCACGGACAGTGTTGAATATTTGTGTCTAGTATGACCCCGGTGTTGCATTGCATGCAGCGCACATTCATGCTCTGTTCATTGCACTTTATGCAGACATTCTTAATGCAGCGGAGACGCCCATGAAACCACTGTTCTACGCCTTTTAAATAGTACTTTGAATTGTTACGTAAACAGCCATGTGTTTTATTAATGCAGATAAAATTTCAAGATAGATGTAAAGCAGTGGACTATCTCAACACATCTAATGATATCGGGGGCAGTTAACAGACTCGTGGATCCCCGACCTTTTGTCCCCCTCCAGCAGCAGCAAATGTACCATGTGTTACAGTTGGTGCAAAACTGCTTAGATATGACACGCCACCCCGTCTTCTCTTTCGTCATACTATTTGAATGAATCAATGAGGAAACAAATCGCATTCTGCGTGTAGTTTAAAAAAATACACTTTCACTAGACCAACATCTGCTGTCTGAGACAAAGTAAAGAACCATGAATTAATCGTAGATGTGGGCGACTTCATTGTACCCGAGTGTGGGGGGCATCGGTGTGCCCTGCAGACACTGGGGTCATTCAGGGCTCTGCAGGAAGGATGCAGGCCCCAAAGAACTCCAAGAGGCTTCGGAGAGCTGCATTAATTTGAAAATATAACCTTAGGCAAGAAATGAACGTTGGTCTTCACACTTCTAAAGTCTGTAAATATCAGCTGTTAGCGCTGCAGGCACCAACACAAAACTATTAATAAAAGCAACAGTCAAACCTTCTGCCGTCGCTCAGCGAAGACGTCACACTGAGTGACTGATAGACGGCCATGCTAGGTTGGGAAATCTTGAATTAGTTTGCAATTGAAAGCAGTCTTATGACATGGGACCCGTTTATTCTCTGATGTGACCTTGACAACATAGCCAATATCAGCAAAAGCAAAGTTCATTATAGGAACACTTACACTACTACTAATAAAAACAACAATTATTATTAGAATTATTATTATTATCAGTATTATTTTTAATAATATTATTCTATTTTCATGTAGTGTTTCATACCAGTTTCAAAGCGCTGTAGCGAGAGGCTTCACTGTTTTCCGCCCTATTACTAGGTATAATGCCGTGCCACTGGAGTTATATAGCAGAGAGAACCAAATTATGCAGCACGGTTGAAAAATTTCTGTGGCGAGAAAAGTCCAGTTATGCACTTACAAAGCTAATAGCTCTAACTCAAGCAAATGTGAGACCTATTGCATTGTAAATGCTTGTTTTAGTTTTTAGTTTAGCTGGTGGCGCTTGCGGTTTGGGTACAGAAGTTGACAAACAAAAACGTGCATTTCATGTAGACAATAGAACTCTGGGGGATTTGGTGAATGGTCAGAAAGCAAAGCACAAAAGACTGTTGAAAATACTGTTGTGATTTGTGCTAGGCTTTTTGGTGTGTAACTTTATCTTTAGAGCCAAACATGTGCTGGGTGTGGACAATAATATTGTAGATACATTGTCTCATTCAAAATGGTAGAAATGTTGTTGTTTGGCTTCCAGAACAGATTGGCAGAAAACTCGGGTACCGCATTGGAATCTTGCAGTATTCTGGAACCGGTGGAAAAGTTCATTGCAGTGAGCATGAGAACGTCTTACAGGTGTGCGTGGAAGAACTTTTGGGAAGTGGTGCATCTTACAGGAAACAAGATGAGAAAGGGCTAATTGCTTGACACGAAGATGAGGTGAGGTTCATCATGGGTAATATCGATTGAAGCATTTCAGCCACCATAGCATCAGGAAAACTAGCAGGAATATGCTTCTATAAAAAAGATTTCTGGGGGTATGAACCCTCTGTAGGGGTAACGGGTAGGAGGATTTTGTAAGGATGGATGAAATAATTCAAGAGGTCAATTTAGAAGGGAAACAATGTCCATGAAAAAACTGGTGTTATTGGTTAAAGGACTTTCAAGGGTTTGCTATTTACCTTTTATAAAACTATTGTTCAGGTTACGCATGTCTTGATTATTTTTTGGAGCCTTTAAGATTCCAGAGTTACTAGGTAAAGGCAGTGAAGAACCCACAGGAGAAGAGAACATTGAGGCATCTGAAAATTCAGTGGGAGTTTTGGGAGTTTCTCTGCTGAGCTCCAAAACAGACCAGGTTGGGAAAGGGGCACAGGTAATGACTTATAGGATTTTGGGGCCCAGTGTGCGAAGTGGAAGCCTGGTAGGATTTTACTGGGATGGGAGGGGAGGGGTGAAGTCTGATCTAGTTTTCTTTCACGCGGATGGGTTTAGTCCGGTGGCATCTCAGGTCCTGGTGTCAGTGTCATGGGGAAAATATTAGCACAAATGCTGGAAAATCCATTACATTTTGGTACCCGCTCCTTTAGGATTGGTGCAGCATCAGAGGGAGCAAGGATGGGATTATCATTACAGGCAGTGAGGAAATTGGGCAAATAGTCCTCAGCCTGCTTGTTACATTACATTAGGCATTTGGATAACCTGTAAATTTAATGTTGTTAATCGTTTTCTTTATTCTAAATTGAGTGGCAGGACCTGCCTTGGCAGTGTTTTTAATTTGGATTGTGGGTCATTCATTCATTAATTGGGCAGCGAAACACGAACAGAAGACTTTTGGAAGAAATTTGGGTGTTCGATTTGATAAAATAAAGATTGAATGGTGGGGTAGGTGTGGTATGAAGTGGGGTCAATTGTGACCCTGTTTGTCTGACCTGATGTCAGTGAGACCACCTCTGGATGTTTTGGTGGTATATTTAGGCAAGAATGAATTGGTGCAAGCATCGGGCTTAGGGTTACTGAAAGAAATAAAAAAGGATTTGGATCTGAATGGTAGGTGGTGCTCAGGCACTCATGTTTTTTTAGACAGCATTAGTGGCTTGGGGCCCTGAAGTATTCAGCAGTTGAAAAAGCAAGGAGGAATGTAAATAGAGAGATGCACTGTTTTTGTAAAGGGAGGGAATTGGTTTGGTTGGTACACAATGATATCAAGAAAGATTTAATTTTCTTTAGGCAGGATGGGACTCATTTTTCTTTCATGAGGTGTTAGTTGTACTTTTTGAAATCAGGGAAAGGCTAGCCATAGCATTGGCGATGAAGAGGTGCTGCTAAAAAGGCTATCAGGGTGACAGCCAATTCTGTTCATTCAATTTTTGGAGGAAGAAGGCTGTTGTGGTGACAGTCGATACTTGTTTTTGAAAGAAATACCACTGGAGAGAACAGCAGAGGGGACAGAAAGACTCATTGACATGGTTTTTCCTGGTGGCAGAAATGGAGGAGCTTGTAACAGAACAGAAGGGTTGGGGGCCTTTCAGGGTAGTCGTGGCAGAGGGAATACGGAGTAGCGATTAATGCGTCACTTGTGAAATACAGCGAATGGAAGGAGAGGGGATGGCGAGGAATGAATGTTTGGGAACTGTTTATCATTGGGGTAGGTTTAAGGGGGGGTCAGGAAAAAAAGATTCTATTAGTGAAGCAGGTTTTATCAATTGTTGTAATGTCAAGAAGTTCATAATCTGCATGCCTGTCTTAATAAAGCAGCATATTGCTCTTACATTTGTCTGTTTGAAACTCACCCCTAATTACTGAAACTTGAGGAGTTTGTACATTATTGCTCAGTGGTACACTCTGCAGATGCCTCCACTTCAACATTTTGGCAAGCAAGATAAGAAACAGTTGTACATAAAGATAACCTGCCACCCAAGCAGCAAGCGCCTATGGAGCAGCAGTGTAAAACCCTAAGTGACTTTGGCGCTTGGCAGAGAGGAAGGGGGTCCGTTGGCCTCAGGGAGCACTCTTGGGCACACAGCGGCTTACAACAATTGGGCAGATGTATGCTCCAATTCCTAATCTAGCCATCTGTGAATATGTTTCAGGGTAAGGACCACTGCTTAATTTGTAAATAAAAATGTGCCGGTGCTCAAAGCCCTCCTCTTAAAAATGTGGGAACACAGAATACCGAGGCAGCGTAATCCCAAAGCCATCTCGGGCCTCTTCAATCCATTTAAAGCCACTCCCTGCCTCTTCAGCTCACTTTTGCAGCTTTCTGCTTTCTCCCATTGTGACGCTTTTTCGTTTTTCTCTTCCTCCGTCTTTCCCATATGTGTCTTTTGCTCACAGCAAATGCTTGTGGCAGAAGAATAAGCGCCTTCCCTAAAAAATAAGTGCCAGTGCTCCGCACCGGAAACAACAAGCACAAATTGAGCACTGGTAAGGACCCGTTTTCTCTAGGCTTCGTGCAATGTGTTGGCTCCATCCACACCTCCCTCGAGCCTGCCTGCTCCATCAGACAGGGTAAAAAACAGATTTAGGTGCAGGAATGTTGACATTCAGCACCAAGAAGCATAGGACATGGCACTGGAAGGAGCCGAGCGACAGACTAGCACCAGGAAACACAAAGAAATCTGCTGTGTGACTTCTATCTCCAGTGTTTGCTAAGAAAGAACGTCAGAAACAACGGCAAGCAAAAGCTCAATTTCCACTTCCCCCACTTCCATTCCCAGGAAAGCGAACAACACAAGGGTGGAAGGTGGTGAAGACATCAGAGAGCCAGGTGCAGGGGGGTGGGGAGTGAACGGGTGTTTGAGTAAAATCACATTGAGCAGGAGGAGGGCAGGGTGGATTTGAAAACAGCCAGTGGGAGGTGATACAGGGAGGGTAACAGCATGTGGTGTGGTAACTACGAAGAGAGAGGGAGGAGGGTGGGGATGAAGGAGAGGGACTACAAACATGCACTCTCTTTTCATACTTGTAAATAGAATAAAAAAGGGTACCTTTAGCAGCCTGCTGGTCGGTGTAAAGAAACTGGCCACAGGAAGCAGTACTTGGTTCTAACTCCACAGCATGCACCAAGACTCCAAGCCCAGGAGGAGGAAGCCAGAGGAGCGCTGACCAATAGGAAGCAAGGAAACTGGATTTACGAAGGAGCCCACCAATGGTAAGTGAGGTAGGTAACAGGTGGGCTCCACACCCCTTTTAAGATATATATTTTTTTTATTTACAAGAGATTTTGCAAGCACAGCGCAAGCACTGTGCAGGCAACCAGTCCCAGGATGCTTGTTTCCAGCCCATTTGATACCCTAAGTGGGAAAGGTATGCCCAGATGTGGGTCCTGTGCTCGCTATGCCACCAGATTCAAGCTAGCCTGGCTGATGAGGGGTGATACCCGAAACCGGTCCCAGGATGCTTTTTTCTGGTCCAGGGAGAACCCGGCCGCGCAGCTCGGGCTGGACTATTCCCATGGGGAGCAGGGTCAAGATTGATTTGCATATGGATGATTCCAAACTGCAATCATGGTGAGCAAAATAACTGATAAACTGATGGATTAAACCCAAATCTGTGACTGGGGTGAATGGTTGAGTTGTTTTGAATTCCATCCATCATCTGTTCTTTTTGCATTCCTTTTAAACCAGCAAGACTGTTGAGTAGTTTATTTTACAAACTCCTCTCATTTCCCATTAGAGAAAGAAAACACCAATTTCCATGGTAGAAGAGTAAGTAGTAATTTGTGGGATGATGGAGTCTGACATCTGAACTCGGTCTCTGAAGCACAGTAAATGTGACAAGACAAAAAACATTTACAGGCATTGTTAACTCGATCATCTGGGAGGGGTTTTAAAAAACATCTGGTGCGTTGCACCAAAGGATTAAAAAAATATGAGGTTTGACACAGAAGAGCTTCCGCGTCTCCCCTGCCCCGCCTCCTGACCATCTGTGACGCTGTGAGGCACGCTGATGTCACAAACCCCCACCAGACTGCTCAGATGAAGAAGGGTAGATCTGCTCCCATGACCAGTGGGGTTTTGTGGGCACTTTACGACAGTCTGCCCTTTCCAGCGATGCCTCCCACAAACCGTGGCAAGCCACAATCCATGATCAGGAATCACAGTAGGCCCCACTAGACCACCAGGGACATGTAAGGTGGGTTGGCCCACATGGAAGGGCCAGCCCACCACCTGGGAGCATATTTAAAAAATAAATCTTTGTTTTTTTCCCTGGGGAGTGTGATTGCGCCCCACAGGGGAGAATGCATTTTTTTTAAATGCCCACCACAGTAAAGTAGGGGTTGGCCCACGTGGTAAAGGGCCAGCTCCCCCACCCTCCTCCGGGGCATAGTATTTGGTAAAAAAATGTTTGTTTACCCCTGGAGGGAGGCTAATTGCCCGCCCGGGGGATAAAAATCTAAAATCAAAAAAAGAAATAAAGAAATTGACAGGGGGTCGCCCATGAGCAGGGCTGACCCCCTGTGGGGGCTAATTTCTTTTTTTTTTTTTTTTAATAGATGTGTGGCTTCCCAGGGGACCGTAATCTCCCGCCAGGGAAACCACACATCTATAAAAAGTGATATCTATCTATCTATATATATATATATATATATATATATATATATATATAGAGAGAGAGAGAGAGAGAGACAGATATATATACATGTGGAGATATATATATATATATATATATATATATAGAGAGAGAGAGAGGTAGAGAGAGATGGTGATATACAGATAGAGATATACAGAGATAGAGATATATACATAGAGATGGATAAAGATAGAGATATATAGAGAGATAGAGTTACAGATAGAGATATATAGAGACAGAGATATAGAGATAGATAGCGATATAGATAGATAGATAGATAGATAGATAGATAGATAGATAGATAGATAGATAGATAGATAGATAGATAGATAGATAGATAGATAGATAGATAGCTTTTGTCAATGTATGTGTAGTTTCCCTGGGTTCTGCGATCGGCCCCCAGGGAAACCACACACACATATTAAAGTGATCTCTTTACATATACATAGGAAGAGAGAGACACTCTCTCCCTATATATATATATATATATATATATATATATATATATATATATATATATATGTGTGTGTGTGTGTGTAGATATATATATAAATATTTACATACATATAGCTTTTAGGCAGCAATAAAAATGTCAAGATAACTGCTAGAGAAAGAGATCAGACTTTTGTCTAGTGGCAGTTTTGACACCATAAACTAGCGCACAAGATTTATATGCCTGCTGCAAAGAACAAATCTGAATTTTTTGTGTCTAGCTGAATGGGTTAGTAAAGCCAGCTGTTACCTGCGCTTTAAAACAAATGAAATGTGTGTGAGGAGGGCTATGGAGAGATGAATAGCCACTTTTTCTGGGTGGTAGTGACGGAATACAAGGAAGCGGTCAGGGGACGAGAGCACCAAAAATGATTGACGCACTGAGCGCCACTAGCACTAAACGCTGTAATGATAGGTATGTGGCAAGGAAAAGTAATAGTGTGCCTATTTTGCTTTTTTCAGTGTCTTTAGAGAATCTGCTGATTGAAGGAAGAAACTAAAGTAAGGTGACTGACATTTATTGCTGACAACATGTCTGCCTTCTACACAGGCTAGTGTTTTAAAGGGGCAGTTTAGCCAGTGGAAGAGATGGCACATCATTGGATGACTGCTGCCGGAGTCGTAACTCGGGTTATACAGGACAACTTTGAGGCAGGATCAGAGACTGGGACAGCAGATACTGAGGCAGCAACTGAGGGAGAGGGCAATGGAGCAGAATCTGGGAGTGATTTTTCAGTCACAGGGCAATTGTGCTGTCCCTTCGCAAAGGACAGTCTGTGCAGCAGGAGAACAGGGGGTTAGCCCAACCCAGAGAGCAGGTGCGTGCAGCGGCAAGCACAGATAGAGTGCTCTCTTGGCAGCCCCCCAATTTAGTTCAGCCCCTAATTCCATCTTTTACTGATGATGCTTGATGTAAAGTTGATACGGGCAACTTTTTGCCAGTCGACTACGTCCATCTCTTTTTGGATGTTGACTTCCTTCAGCAAATTGCACAGCAAACAAACTTAAGTGCAGAACAATTTCTAAGGGACCATGGAGGCACTCTAGAGCCCCGTTCTAGGGCACACCAGTGGTAGCCCACATCGCTGGCAGAGCTGAAGATATTTTTGGGCCTTATGCTCAAAATGGGGTTAGTGCAGAAGCCCACCTTGGCTTGCACGGTTTAGTTAAGCCCCATCTTTGCACCGGACATGCTGCATTTCTGTTAACATTCCTTAATTGTCTATTTGTTCACAGTGTTGTACTAGTACTCTAGGTTGTCCTTAATCAATATCAGCCAGCATTTTGTGTCATGCCTTTCAAAAACTTCGAAACATTCAAGCCCCTTACTTCCCCCACCCATCCCTTGGGAGTGTCTTAAGTATAACAGTACTCACAGCAACTTGTTTAATGACGCTAGGTATTAGGATTTGGTGTCCCTGGTAATCTACTCAGCTTGAAGTTTGGGTGTGATGGTAGATTTGCTCCAGGACCCCTTATTGGGACCACTTAAGTAATTCTTGGGTGGGGCCTGACACAATTTAGTGTCAAACCTAATCTTCAATACACTCAGGGGGGTTTCCGCCCCTCTGTTTTTCCGGATCACTTAATGCATCTGCTAAGGCCTCCCATGCTCGTGCTCCCTCAATCGAGCTCTTCCCCCTTTTTGTCTCTCATAGCCTAACATCTGATTCAGATACCTCCCATTTGTTATATTTTGTCTTCCAAGTGGCTATGCAAGGGCCTCTCTGACTCTCCCAGTTTTGGGCTATTTCTCTTTTTCAAGGACATATGCTAAATCCTGAAACCGGCTGGCAATCTTATTCTTAGGTGTGTGGGGGAACCAGCTCAGCAGACAGAGGTTCGCTGAACACAGGATCTCTCTCTCTATAATGTTTGATACCACCTCCGTAATTCCCCTCCAGAAGCCCGACAGCCCGGGGCACTCCCAGAACATGTGAAAGAATGTGGCACTTTCTTTGTTACAACAAGAGCATTTAGCTGTATTTATCTGATCCATTTTATTTATTTTCCCTGGTGTAAGGTATGCCCTATGCAAAACGTAAAAATTAATTAATTTGAACGGAGCATTCCTAGTGGCATTCGCTGTGTTGTACTGAATGTTATCCCAATCCTTGTCCCCGATTGGCTTACCAAGGTTTGCCTCCCATCTGGTCTTTAGGGCATCCAGAGGTCCCATTACTTCCACTGGCATCTCCTATAAAGGAAAGTCACCACCTTAACTGACTTCAATGCCACCACTAAATATTGACAACTAGGCAACTGGCGGGACTCCTCTAGTTCAGCTCCCAAATGTTGTCTAATAGCTGCCGTAACTGCACCATGCAGAAGAAAGAGACCTCGAGGCAGATCATATTGGGCACTAAATTCCTCGAACAGAGGGAGCATCCCATTGTCATAGAGCATTAGCCCCCGCATCCCGCCATGTTGCTAGACACTTCCAAGACCCTCTGTGAGGCAGCTCCTCTAAGAATCCCATCGGGATGTCTGGAGCATACGGGTCAATTGTTCGAGGTCAGGAACCAAGAGGGGGAGCAGTCTGCCCAGTGCCAGCCTTCCAGCCAACCATTGTGTGAGCCACTGCAACAAGTAGTAAGCTTCAGTCTCCGGGAATGCCAGGCCTCCCTCCGTTATCAGTCTCTGTGGTGTAGCCAGGGCCACCCGCTGTCCCTCCGGACCACTAAAGAACGCCTTAGGAATCCAGAGCGGTAATGTCGTAAAATGATATAACAACGTGGGGAGTACCACAATTCTTAAAAGAGCCACTTCCCCCACTACCGAGATTGGTGGCGTGGACCAGAATGATGCGCTCGCCCTCAGGGCCATTCCACAATAACCATCCAGAACATCTTCTGTGTGATGGTATATATGGACCACTAAAAATGGATGGGATCAAGGTTGCCAGATTAAAAGCCCCAGTCCAACCCGGGGTATCCTGTCTGTCTGCACCGGAAGAACGAGTTACTTACCTTCGGTAACGACTTTTCTGGTGGATACATTAGCTACCTGTGGATTCCTCACCTAATGAATACTCCCATGGCGCCAGCCTTCGACGGAAATCTTCTTCCTAGCTTCTGCACGTCGACGAGGACGTCACTCTAGCCCGCGCGACGCTGTCTGACGTCATACAGGCAATAAGAGGTCCTCGCCGACGTGCCGACGTCAGTACCAACATTTTTTTACGTGCATGAGAATAATAACCCAATGCAATGAAAGAGCAAGGCAACATCCCATAACATTGTAAATCACACAACATTGCAATAAAATGGCTGTAGATTTAATATAACTCTCCTTTTTTTTTTTTTTTTTTTTTTAAAATCAAACAAACAAATATATGCAAATCATGTATATACAAAAAGATATATACATATATATATATATATATATACAAGTATCCATATATACAAAATCTATTGCAGCCTTGAAGAACAAGAGGAGCGCACTCAAGGATTACTTGGTAAGACCAGAAAGGCAACAGGGAGGCGGGTGGGACCGTGAGGAATCCACAGGTAGCTAATGTATCCACCAGAAAAGTCGTTACCGAAGGTAAGTAACTCGTTCTTCTGATGGATACAACTACCTGTGGATTCCTCACCTAATGAATAGAGTCCCAAAGCAGTACCACGCCCGGTGGTGGGTGCCGAAATGGTCAAACCAAGAAATCCTGCAGCACTGACCGTGCAAAATGGCCGTCCCTTCTGACCTCAGAGTCCAGACAGTAATGTTTTGCAAAAGTGTGAAGGGACGACCAAGTTGCGGCCTTGCAGATGTCGACCACAGGAACACCCCTGGCCAAGGCCGAAGTGGCCGACTTAGCTCTGGTGGAATGAGCTCTAATGCCATCAGGAGGATCCTTCTTTGCTAAAGAGTAACAGATTTTAATGCAAAGAACAACCCACCTGGAGAGTGTTCTCTTGTGGACTGCCTTTTCTCTCCTCTTGCCCACGTATCCGATGAACAGCTGATCCTCCAGCCTGAAATCCTTCGTTCTATCAATGAAGAAGCTTAACGCCCTCTTTGGGTCCAAGCGATGAAGTCTCTCTTCCTCCTTAGAAGGATGAGGCGGAGGATAGAACGTGGACAAAGTAATTGTCTGGGCCAAATGGAAAGGTGAAACAACCTTCGGGAGGAAAGCAGCCTTGGTCCTCAACACCACCTTATTCCCATAAAAAGTTGTATAAGGGGGTTTTACCGATAAGGCTTGCAACTCACTCACTCTCCTTGCAGATGTTATAGCCACCAGGAAGACTGTTTTAATAACTAAATACCTTAAGGGGCAAGAATGCATAGGCTCAAAAGGGGACCCCATAAGGAAAGTAAGGACCAAGGACAAATCCCATTGAGGCATAACGAATGGTTTTGGAGGATATTTATTTAGAAGACCTTTCAAGAATCAGAGAACAATAGGGGATTTAAATAACGATGGTTGGTCTGGAAGACAAACGAAGGCTGACAAAGCCGACAAATAACCCTTAATGGTAGCCACTGCACAACCTTTCTGCGCTAGAGACAGAGCAAAAGACAAAACGTCCGACAGATGAGCATGTAAGGGATCAATCAGTCTCTCTCCACACCACATAACAAATTTAGACCACCTATTAGCGTAGATAGATTTAGTGGAGTGTCGCTTGGCCGCTAATATAACATCCACTACATCAGGCGGGAGAGAGAAGGAACTCAGGTTGCCCCGTTCAATCTCCAGGCATGTAGGTGTAGACTCTGGAGGTTGGGGTGTAAAACCTGCCCCTGCGACTGTGAGAGGAGGTCTGCCCTGAGAGGGAGACGGAGCGGAGGGCACAGCGAGAGTTGGAGAAGGTCGGAGTACCACACCCTCCTTGGCCAATCCGGAGCTATTAAGATGACTTGGGCCCGGTCTTGGCGAATCTTCCTCAACACTCGAGGAATCAAGGGTATGGGGGGAAACGCGTAAAGCAACTGGTCGCACCAGGTTATCAGAAACGCGTCCCCCAATGCTCCCTGCACCGGATACTGGAGGCTGCAGAATAACGGACAATGCGCGTTCTCAAGTGGCAAACAGATCTATCCAAGGAAACCCCCACATCTGGAAGATTAAACGGACTTGATCTGGATGGAGACGCCACTCGTGGTCGGCCGAGAATTGGCGACTGAGACTGTCCGCACGTACATTCAAGACCCCGGCCAGATGATTTGCTACCAAGCAAATCTGATGGTCCTTTGCCCAGGACCATAGTCGAAGAGCTTATCTGCAGAGAAGGTACGACCCTACTCCTCCCTGTTTGTTTATGTACCACATCGTGGTAGTATTGTCCGTCAGGACCTGTACCGACTGACCACCAAGGGAAGGGAGGAAGGCCTTGAGAGCCAGACGTACAGCCCGTAACTCTAACAGATTGATATGAAACATCTGTTCCTCTGGAGACCAAAGTCCTTTGATCTCCAGATCCCCCAGATGAGCTCCCCACCCTAGAGTGGAAGCATCCGTTATGACCGTGGCCACTGGTGGCCACTGGTGTTGCTCGCAATCCACCACTTCAAGTCCACAGCAGCATCTCTGGAGATCTTGACCGCACCTTCTAGATCTCCTTTGTGTTGAGACCACTGCCTTCGGAGGCACCATTGAAGAGCCCTCATGTGCCAGCGAGCATGCGTGACCAACAGTATGCAGGAGGCAAACAGACCGAGCAGACGAAGGACCTTGAGGACTGGAATGACCGCTCCACCTTGAAACATTGGAACCAACGCCTGAATGTCTTGAATCCGCTGAGGCGGAGGAAAGGCTCGATTCAATGTTGTATCCAGTACTGCCCCTATGAACAGGAGGCGCTGAGAGGGCTCCAGGTGAGATTTGGGCACGTTCACCGAGAAGCCCAGGTCGAACAACAACTGGGTTGTTGACTGCAGATGATGCAACACAAGCTCCGGAGACTTGGCTTTGATCAACCAGTCGTCCAAGTAAGGGAATACTGCTATCCCCTTCCTTCTGAGCTCTGCCGCAACCACCGACATCACCTTCGTGAAAACTCGAGGTGCTGAAGTAAGACCAAACGGGAGGACCACAAACTGATAGTGCTGCGACCCTACCACAAACCGGAGATACTTCCTGTGTGACTTGAGTATCGGGATATGAAAAGAAGCGTCCTGCAAGTCGACAGACACCATCCAATCTTCTTTGATCAACGCCAAAAGCACCTGTGCTAGGGTCAGCATCTTGAACTTTTCCTGTTTGAGGAACCAATTCAAGATCCTCAGATCCAGGATCGGTCTCAACCGACCATCCTTCTTGGGAATCAGGAAGTACCTTGAGTAACAACCTCGACCCCTTTCCTGCTCTGGGACCAACTCCACCGCGCCCTTTGAAAGGAGGACTTGAACCTCCTGTTCTAGCAACAGGAGGTGTTCTTCTGAACAATAAGATGGGCGGGGCGGGATGGGGGGCGGAAACTCCCGAAAGGGAAGGGTGTATCCTTTTCCCACAAAACTGATAACCCAAGTGTCCGTTGTAATAGTCTCCCACTTGTGGAGAAAATGCCGTAACCTTCCCCCTACAGGAGAGGAGTGAGTGGGAAATGGTGGAAACCTAAGGCTGCTTTCCCTGCTGCACCCCTCCAGAGGACGAGGAAGAGGCAGAGTGCTGTTGAGAGGCTCCTCTGGTGCGGGCCCTACCTCTCCCTCTAAATGATCTATAAGGGTGGGAAGAGGCGGGTTGCTGGAATCTCCCCCGAAAGGAAGACGAGGAAGAGCCACGCCCAAATCCACGAAACCTCCTGAAAAACCTGGAAGAGGCAGAGGAAGAAGGAGCTTGCAGCCCTAACGATTTGGCTGTGGCCCTGCTCTCTTTAAATCGCTCCAAGGCCGAATCTGCCTTGGCTCCAAACAGTTTGTCCCCATCAAATGGGAGGTCCAATAGGGTCAACTGCACGTCCGCAGAAAACCCTGAATTACGGAGCCAGGCCTGTCTCCTTGCCACCACAGCCGTGCCAATCGCCCTAGCCACCGAGTCAGTCGTGTCCAGCCCAGACTGGATAATCTGGGTTGCGGCAGCCTGGGCGTCTGAGACAACATCCAAGAATCCCTGGGGAAGCTCCGTAAATGAAGATGAAATATCGTCCATAAGAGCATGGATGTATCTCCCCAGAATGCAAGTTGTGTTGGTGGCCTTCAACGTCAAACTGCAAGATGAAAATATTTTCTTGGATTGTGCATCCAGCTTCTTGGAGTCCCTGTCTCCAGGTACCGTCGGGAAAGATCCAGGCGCTGACTTCGATGAACAGGAGGCTTGCACCACCAAGCTCTCCGGCGTAGGGTGTCTAGAAAGAAAGCCAGGGTCAGATGGTGCAGCTCGATATCTCCTGGCCACAGCCCTATGAACCGCCGAGGAAGATACTGGCTTCTTCCACACCTCTAACACCGGATCAAGCAAAGCCTCATTAAACGGCAAGAGAGGCTCCGCTGCAGCAGAGGCCGGATGCAATACCTCCGTCAATAAATTCTGCTTCGCCTCCGCCACCGGCAAAGGCAGGTCCAGAAAGTTAGCTGCCTTCCTTACCACAGCGTGAAAGGTAGCAGCCTCCTCCGTATACTCCCCTGGAGATGAAAGGTCCCACTCAGGGGAAGTATCCAGCCCAATGGCCGTATCCAGACCATGCAATTCATCTCCAGAGTCCTCAACCTCTCCTTCCTCCAGGACTCGTTGGTACTCCTGCTCTTCCAAAAGACGGAGAGCACGCCTCCTCGAATGTAATCTCTGCTCGATACGCGGAGTCGACATGGCCTCCGCCGAAGTCGAAGATCGCGCCGATCTCCAGCAGTATCTGACGCCGCGTCCGGCGCCACAGGCAGCTTCGGCGCCATTGAAGGAGCAGGACGAAGAGATCTTGGAGCCGATGGACCCACCGGAGTCACAGGACGAAATCCTGACGTCTACGGGATGGAAACCTCCGGGGCCAATCCCTCTGAAGCCACCGGAGCGGCCACCGGCGCCGACACCGGCGCCGAGCCCACATTCCCAAAAGGGAGAAAGGGCATAAAGGGTGCCGGCCGTAGAGGCGCAGGATCACCCAATGATAAGGCCAAAGGCCCCGAAGGACCAGCCGGAGCACCCCCTGGACCCATCTGTTGAAAGATGGTATACATCGCATTCAGGAATGCGGTACTATCGGCTCCAGGGGTGGGAAAAGCCGGATACTGGGGTGCCTGGATCGAAGGCGACCCCGACGCCGGCCTCGACGTCTGCGACGCCGGAGACAACACCAGAGGCTGCATCACCTCAATCACAGACGCCTGTCCAAGCGAAGTCGGTGACGCCGGAGAGGGCAACGGCGTCGATGGATGCGGCGTGACCGTGGGACTGACCTCCCAAGTTCTCCGACGCCGAGCCGAAGGCGACCTCGAACGAGTCTCCTTGCTGGAATGACACCGTGAATCTCTACGGCGCCGGGAATCTCGATGACGCCGATGAGACCTTGACGAAGAAGACTTTTTATGATGTTTTTCCTTTTTCTTCGACTTCGCCATGAATAGTTTAGCCTCACGTTCTTTGAGGGCCTTCGGGTTCATGTGCTGACATGAATCGCAAGTCACGACGTCGTGGTCGGAGCTCAAACACCATAGACAGTCGGAGTGAGGATCTGTAACGGACATCTTGCCCCCACACTCTCGACAGGGCTTGAAACCCGACTTCCTCTGAGACATTATTACCGCTGAGAAGATCTTCGCAGCAGAAAATACACTGTAGCTATGAAAGTAACAGTAGCTCCCTCGAAGATAACCGTTTCGAATGCACGGAAAAAAGGGAACTGACGTCGGCGAGGACCTCTTATTGCCTGTATGACGTCAGACGGCGTCGCGCGGGCTAGAGTGATGTCCTCGTCGACGTGCAGAAGCTAGGAAGAAGATTTCCGTCGAAGGCTGGCGCCATGGGAGTATTCATTAGGTGAGGAATCCACAGGTAGTTGTATCCATCAGAAACAAACATGTCTTGCTCCAGTTAACCTGGATTCCTGATAGTTATCCATATCGCTCCAACATATCTCCAACATATCTCGGTCATATCAACCTGGGCATGTCGGAGGAAGAAGAGCATATCATCTGCATAGAGTGCAGTACATTGCTCTCTACCATCTACCTCTAGACACTGGTACATCGCTCCCCTTCGGACCCAGCATGATAATGGCTGCGTGGCCATGGCAAACAACAGGGGCAAAAGTGGGCACCACTATCTAGTGCCCCTCTCCACTCTATAAGCTGCATTTATCTGTCACCCCGTTCGAACTCTAGCGTTGGTGCTGTGTAGAGTAACGAAGTCCAGGAAATAAATGCCTCACCAAGACCCAAGCGCTCCATTATGACATATACAAAGGGCCATTCAAGGCTGTCAAAGGCCTTTCCTATGTGCATCACTAGAGCTGAAGCTGTCTCTCTACCAAAGGTATCGGCCCTCAATATTGTGCAGAGGCACTGGGTACATCGAGCTGTGCCTCTCCCTGGAATGACTTCTGCATGATCTGTGTGGACCAGAAGAGGCATGTAGGAAAGTACCCCCTTTCTTGGCATGGTTACCCCTTTTTACGGTCTGATGTCAGTGTGTCTGACTGTGTTCACTAGGATCCTGCTAACCAGGACCCCAGTGATTATGCTCTCTCTCCCAAAACTGTATTTCACACACAATTGGCACATTGGTGCCCCATAATAAGTCCTTAGTATATGGTGCCCAGGGCATTGGAGTTCCAGGGTATCCCTATGGGCTGCAGCATATATTTTGACCCCCAGAGGGAGCCCAAGCAAAGGGGTCTGCAGGACTGCCATTGCAGCCTGGTGAAACAGAGCAAGCGCCCTTTCACTGCCACTTTCACTGCACCAGGTCACTTATAAGTCACCCCTATGGCAGGCCTTTCAGCCCAGAGGGCAGGGTGCAAAGTACCTGTGAACGAGGGCACCCCTGCACTAGCAGAGGTGCCCCCATGAACTCCAGGCCCATTTTCCTGGACTTTGTTAGTGCGGGGACGCTATTTTATGCGTATACTAGACATAGGTCAATACCTATGTCCAGCTATATAATGGTAACTCCGAACTTAGGCATGTTTGATATCAAACATGTTGGAATTATGCCCCAATGCTTTTGCAAGAACTGGTTGTATGATCCCATGCACTCTGGGGGATCCTTAGAGGACCCCCCAGTGTTGCCATTACAGCCTTCTGAGGGTTTCCAGGCAGCCCAAGCTGCTGCCACCTCCCAGACAGGTTTCTGCCCTCCTGTTGCTAGAGAAGCTCGAGCCCAGGAAGGCAGAACAAAGGATTTCCTTTGGGAGAGGGCTGTTACACCCTCTCCCTTTGGAAATGGGTGCTAAAGGCTTGCGAGGGGTAGCCTCCCTAGGCCACTGGCAATGCTTTGAAGGGCACATCCTTGCATAAACCAGTCTACACCGGCTCAGGGACGCCCAGTCCCTGCTCTGGCACAAAACTGGACAAAGGAAAGGGGAGTGACCACTCCCCTGTCCATCACCACCCCAGGGGTGGTGCTCAGAGCTCCTCCAGAGGATCCCTGGGGTTTGCCATCTTGAATTGAATTGAAGGTTGACAGGGAACTCTGGGAGCATCTGAGTGGCCAGTGCCAACAGGTTATGTCAGAGCCCCCTTCTGATAGGTGGTCACACAGATGGGTGACCAATCCCCCTTTCAGGGCTATTTAGGGTCTCTCTCTTGGGTGGTTCCTCAGATTCATATTTCAAGACTCAAGCAGGAATCCTCTGCACCCTTCACTTTGACGTCTGACTAAAGCAATTGCATCTTGATGCATCAGGACCCGGCAAGCTGCAACAAAGAAGCAAGACGCCTTTTGCAAATTTGTATCAAGGGCTCTTTCCAGCAACTGCAACATTTCCCCAGTCATGCATCCTCTGAGGACAGCCTGTCTTCAGCCTGCATCAGAGGGAAGAAGGAATCTCCCTTGGGGTGAAGGAGTCACTCCTCTGCTTCTGCAGGCACCAACTGCATAGACGACTTGCTGCATGGATCCCCTCTCCTGCTGAGTTGCATGGATCCTGCATCACAGGTGGTGGACTGAAGTGGTCCCGACTGTCCTCCCTTCCACCTTGGGTGGAGGTGAGCCCTTGCCTGCCCATGCAGTACAGTACCCCTGTGCACTGCGTTCTTTGCAGTTGCCAAGGCTTGTTGGCAACTTCACAAGATCTTCAGGCATTGTGAAGCTCCATCCCCCAGCACCCGATCTTGCGATGCAGAGCTTCCGGAGTGGTTCCCCGGCGGCGTGGGAACCTTTATCACAGTGCTGCGTGGGCCTCTTCCTCGACCTTTGTGTCTACATCCTGTGGGACTCCTGTGGGTGCTGCCTGGTCTTCTGTGGTCTCTGTGTTGCTCAGGGCCACCTTTGACTTCCCCTCCTGGGTACAGTCCACGTGGTCCATCCTGGTCCCCGGCAGCTCCACTTTCCGCTAACCGTGAGTTTTACGTGTGCCAAGGCTTATTGGCAGAATCCGTATGTCTTTCTCTACATTTGTGCATACCCAGTATACAAGGAAAACTCATTTTAAGGTGCAGCTCATTTATTGGCCCTGGGTACCTTGGGTTCTTCATGAACCTACAAGCCCTACATATCCCTGCAACCAGAAGGGACCAGCAGGCGTAATACTATATTGCTTTCAAAAATCTCCCATAGCTGGAAAAAGTTACAGAAGAAAACATTAGACAGAAATGGCTGTTTTTTTAACTCAATTTCAACATTTCTTTCTATTTCAATTGTTATTTTTTATAGGAAAACCTTGAAGGATCTACACAAATGAACCCTTACAGAATTCAGCCTTTTGTCTACCTTGCAGAATGTTTGGTTGTCCAGGATCCACCATTAGTTCCACACCAATTTCTGTCACTAATTGGAATGAGGCTGAATGAGGCTGAAAGCGCAAAAAATTGTAAAACTGGGGTATGTCCTAGTAAAATGCAAAAACTGTGTTGAAAAATTTGGTTTGGTTTTCTGATTAAAGTCTGCCTGTGTCTGAAAGCTGGGAAGATGGTGAGTTTAGCACTGCAAACTCTATTGATCCTACTTGCAGGGGAAAAACAGATGCTTTTTTCTGCAGCACTCGTTCCCTTTTTCCCAAAAACCTAAAGTTTTGCTGTATTTTGGCTAATTTCTCGGTGCCTCCAGGTGAACCCAAAAACTCTGGGTACCTTCAAAATCCCCAGGCTATTGGAAAAAAGGACACAAATTTGGCATGGATAGCTTATGTGGACAAAAAGTTAAGGGGGCCTAAGCGCAAAGTACCCTAAATAGCCAAAAATGGGATCAGCACTGGGGAGGAGGGCAGCAGCTAAGGGGTTATTCCTTATTCACCTTGGAACTCTTACATGTTTTTTGGGGGGTGTAGCTGTACACCCAGAACCCCTACTTCTAAGGCCTATGTTGGACAGCCCTAACCAGGCATGGTCCATACAAACATGGCTCACGCATCATGGTGTGGGTCACATGTAACACTCCCACTTGTCCAACAAAACCAAAAAATAGAAAGGTATTCAGAAGATGAGGGCCCAGGAGGATGTTTTAAAGGCATCCTGGCCCACCATCCTTCCTTACTCTGCTTTGGAGCCCATTGCAGATGTCCTGTGTGATTTCCTGGGGCCAAACCTGCTAATTTCTTTGGCCTTTGGTGCTGGACGTTTGGGCCAGATTTAGGCGAGTCACGGGTGGCACTTGGCAGAGGGAACAGGCACTTGGAGTGCACAGATATCACCATCAATGGGTCAAGCAGCATAGTCTACAGGCACTGTCAGCATGCACAAGCAGCACCTGCAGGCACACACAACAGGTTCCACAGGTACGAGCAGCAGGGTCCCTAGGCACGGTCAGCATGCACAAGTAGCAGAGCTTACAGGCACAAGCAGCGCCCACAAGTACTAGCAGCAGGGTCTGTACAGCAATTCTTGTGTTTTCTAGACCCAAGTCTGCCTTTCTTGTCTCAGTTCCCATCTCTATTTTGCCCACCACCCAGTCTCTTCCTCCACTGTAATGATATCATTACTTACCAGTAACTTTCATTACCATGATTAAGGTCCTCCTCGTCCCAGTCATAACCGATTGAGACAGTGCTGCCCCCAGACAGGCACTTCACACGCTAGTCTTTTAACACTTTCTTGTGCCTCCCTTAAATGCTCCTCCCTCCCTCACAACGCCTTCTTGTTAACAAATCCAGAACAGTTGTAAAACTGATAGGGATGCAGTGAGGGACTCCGTCAGGGATAAAGAGGACCATAATCAGAGTAATGAAGTTTAACGGTAAGTAATTATTTCATTAGCCACTCACAGGACACCTCCATGGCGCAGTCGTGACAGATTGAGGAACCGACAAGCAAAGAAGCCCATGTTTACACCATCTCTGAAATGCTCAGTGTAACTTTTAATAAACAACAATTACTTCATTGATGCTTTAACAACACCAGAACCAATGTTGCCCGATGTAGAATTGATCACAACCAGCCCATAGTGATTACAAATGTGTGATGTGGATGCCCAAGTGGTTGCCCTACAAATCACCTGAATTAAAACACTACCTGCTTTTGGCCAAGAGGCAAAGAAAGATTTAGTAGAATCACCCTGAACTCCAAAAGCGAAAACCTGACCCAGAGATTTGTAAGCCTGGCAAACTGCGTGACGCACTCATCTGCTCAGTAGCAGAAGCAACCTTTTTACCTCGATTTGTGTTAGAAATGGGGTTTCTGGTTGGCTAGGGTATGCAGCTCAGCCAGGCAGAACTTACCCACTCTAGTCAGGGCAAGGGAGTTAAACGTCCAAGATAACCCCTGCTCACCCCCTTGGTAGCTTGGCACAAGCAGTCAGGCTTAACCCAGAGGCAATGTGTAAAGCGTTTGCACAACACACACAACACACGTGACGCAATATCCCCACCACAAAGGAAACACAACACCAGATTATATGAAAATATACTGTATTATACACAAGGCAATTATCAGACCAAACATCACATATCAGTACTATCCTGCTACCTTAGCAGCTGTCAGAACGTTACACATTAGTTACTCTGCAAACTAGCAGTAGTCACACATAACACACTCTGGAGTCAGAGGAGGGCGACATGCATCTCCTCTCTTTTATAGAAAGGCCCCTCTGGGGACCGTGATTACTGGGGGCCACCCAAGGCCTCAACCGGCCATCACGAGGGGGGCCAAAGCCAGCAAAAACAACTTAGGGCAGGAGGGGGGCACCACACACCTCCTCCGGTTTAATGACAGGCCCCTCCCGGGACCCGTGATCTCTGGGGGCCCCCCTGGGCCTCCACTGGCCCTTCAACCAAGGGGGGGGGGCACAATAATGCCCGTTTTACCTAACAGCAGAAAAGGAGCGTCCTGCTCCTAACGCAGAGGTCAGGGAGAAAGGGGCACTCCCCGCGCCTTCCCCTGGTCCTGCCGTGAAGCCACAAGAAGGTCAGACCCCTCCTGGGGCCCGAGCAGACACTCGCCTGCCCCCGATGCGGTGCAGAAGTGTTCTTCCAGCTTCCCGGGCCGCTGCAGTGATCTTATTAGAAGGGGCACAATGCAGCAAGGAGCCTACGAGCTCCCGAGGCTCCATAAGTGCACTGCAATCAGCGCTATGGCAGCCGCAACCACGGAGAAGCACCCCTCATTATGAAATGGATGCAGGGGTCAGGGGCCACAGCACCCTGCCCCTGGGGAGCAGAATCTTAAGACAAGGTCCTCAGGTGGAGGGCCCAGCTACATGCCAGCACAAGGGAAAGGCAGCAAGTGGCAAGTCCTTCACAGTGACCAGGCAGGTCACACGTCAGCACAGCAGCAGCAGTCCATGGCGGTTCCTGGTGAGTCCTTTCAGCCTTTGGTGTCCAGTTCCAAGATGATTCCAAGAGTCTCCAAATTGTGGGGAAAATTCACCTGTACTTATAGTCAGTTCTTACAGTGTTTTACAATGGTAGGGAGAGGAGGTTCCAGCCAGTTACAACTGGTTCTGGGAGTGCCCCCTCTCTCCTTTCAGCACAGGCTCCAAACATCAGTGGGGGGTTAACGACCCTATTGTGTGAGGCCAGGGCACAGTCTTTACAAATGCAGGTGTGCCCCGCCTCTCCCTTCTCTCAGCCCAGGAAGACTATTCAGTATGCAGATGCACCTCTGTGACACCTCCACCCTCCCTGTGTATATGCTGTCTGAAAAATATGCACAAAGCCCCAACTGTCACTCTGCCCAGACGTGGATTGGAGTCAAGCTTCAAAACACCAGAGTCATAAGCACAGATAAATGCGCACTTTCAAGAAGTGGACTTTCTGTGATATTAATAAAAAATACACCCACACCAATAAGCAGTATTTATTATCACCATCACAACCATACCAAACACCCCTACGCAACCCCTCATAAATCAGACAATACCCTTTACACATAAGGCAGGGCATTTCTAATGCAATCCTATGAGAAGGCAGCACTCACAGCAGTGAGACACCAAGTTAGGCTGTTTGTCACTACTAGGACAGGCCATGCAATATGGCACATGTCCTGCCTTTCTACATACATGGCACAATACCCATAGGGCTAGCTAGGGCGTACCTTAGGGGTGACTTACATGTAGTAAAAGGGGAGTTCTGGGCCTGGCAAGTAAGTTTAGATGCCAGGTCCCTGTGGCAGACAACTGTGCACACAGGCCCTGCGCTAGCAGGCCTGAGACAGGTTTGAAAGTCTACTTCAGTGGGTGGCGCAAGCAGGCCCACTAGTAGTATTTTAATTTACAGGCCCTGGGTATATATAGAGATACCACTGTACAAGGGACTTATAGGTAAATTAAATATGCCAATTAGGTTTAAGCCAATCATACCAACTTTAGATGGGAGGGCACCTGCACTTTAGCACTGGTCAGCAGTGATAAAGTGCTCAGAGTCCTAGAGCCAACAGCGAGAGGTCAGAAAAACCAGGAGGAAGGAGGCAAAAAGACTGGGGATGACCCTGCATAAGGCAAAAAGTCCAACAATTTGCACTGCCAAAAGAGAGAGGAGTTGAATTGGACAGCCCGAATTCTTTTGTACAGTGTAAATAAATCAATAAAGTATGCTTAACATCTAAAAGAAGGAAGCTGATTATTACTTTCTCGAAAAACCAGGAAGAGTATCTCCTGCTGCAAACTAAACTTTGACTTTCAGGATCAGGCTTAAGCACTACTCTATCAGGAAGAACATGTAATTAGGGAAAAGACATAACTAGAGACCCAAGCTCACCCAGATGCCTAGCAGATACGATCGCTAGTAAGGAAGATGTTTCAGAGAAGACCTGCCTCATCCAAAGGCTCAAATGGAGGAAGCTGCAATCCCATCAGAACAGTAGGAAAATCTCATGTAGGAACAACAGACTGAGTGACAGGCTTACATAATGTAACAGCCTCAGCAATCGAAGAGGCAGAGGCATAACCTTTTCCAGATAACAGTTAGAACCTCTGAAGGCTTTAACAGCCACCCACTGAGCTGCCAGAATTGCTGGAGACAGATTAAGAAAACCATCCCTCAGAAACTCAAGAATTTGAGAAGGATCCACTGCCACTGTGTCAAAACTGTTAAAAAAGCATAATTTCACAAAGAAACACCAACTATTTTTATAGGAAGACAAGGTAGATCTCCCATGAGAAACCTGGATATCTTCTGTCACCTGGGAAGAACATCCCATATTCTCCACAACTAACCTCTCAAGCTGCAGGTCATTAGACTTAGTTTCAGAAAGTATCACGAAAGCAACAGAGAGAACTGGAGAGGAGGTGGAGATATCAGAAGTCTGACATAACTACCCTTGGACAAAGCCAACACCATGGCCAGAAGATGGCTATCAATATCACTAAAAACCTGTCCTCCCTCAGGCAGAGGAGAATCGTTGGGGGGAAGGCATACAACAGTCCCTGGGGCCAAGGAACTGCCAAAGTATCTACTGCCCAAGCTTGTGGACGATTCATCTCTGTGCAAAAGACTGGCAACTTTGAATTGTGAGGGGAAGCAAACAAGTCTATCCAAAGATTCCTGAACATTTGACAAAACAGAAGAAACAGATACTGGAAAGATGATACCTCCCAGGGGACGAAAGGTTGCGACTTAACCGCTCTGCATGAAAATTCAACCCCCCTTCTGAATATACAGAGCTCTCATTGAAATTAGATTTTTCTCTGCCCAAATACAAATCAGATTTGCCAAACTGTTCAGAAGAGTACATTTGGTACCCCTGCCGATTAAGATTAGACCTTGCTACCGGATTGTTCAGACCACTAAGTTCCTGCCTCTAGGCTGGGGATAAAAAACCTTGGCCCTCATTACAAATTCGGCGGTCTTACAAAAAGACCGCTGAATCTGCGGGCGCCAGTATACCGCCAGTGCTGGTGGTATTTGTGGCTCCTTATTATGACTTTTCCGCTAGGCCAGCGGACAGAAACAGCATTTCTGTCCGCTGGCCCAGCGGAAAAGTCACATCAACAATGCAGCCGGCTCATGATAGAGCCGGCGGCAATGTTGATGTGCAACAGGTGCAGCAGCACCCGTCGCACATTTCACTGCCCGAAATTCGGACAGTGAAATGCGCGATGGGGCTGTGCCTGCTGGCCCCAGCACTGCCCATGCCAAGTGAATGGGCAGTGCAGGGGCCCACAGGGGCACCCCGAGTCCCCCTTACCACCAGCCTTTCTATGGGGGTAAACAGGCTGGCGGTTTGGGACTCATAATCCCCAGGGCAGCGGTGCTTGCACCGCTGCCCTGGGGATTATGACCGACTGGCGGAAGCCTGGCGGTCAGTTGCAGGGGCCGGCGGTATGGCCTTGGCTAATGCGCCACGGTCATAATACACTGGCGGTACACCGCCGGCCTCCAGGGTCGTAATGAGGCCCTTTGTCTGCTTCCCTAATTGCTGCCAGTTCCCTCCAATTGGAAGAATGGACTCTGTTCTCCTGTGATCATTGTCCATTGCACTTGAGCTCTCCCAGGGTTGCACCCCATAGGCTGGCACCCGTCATCAACTGCACTGGTGACAGGAGATGAAACGGAATTCCCTTCTGCTAGCTGGACATATCCAGACACCATTGCATCTCTTAGGCAGATGCAGATGACAACTGTACTACGGTTTTGTAACTGGCTGAGTCTAGATTCCAGTGATTCAACAGGTAAGTCACCAATGGTTTGAAATGGAAGTGAGAAGATGGGACAACTGCCGTTGTTGCTGAGAATAAGCCCTGGTCTCTCAACCAGAGCCTGGAAGGATCTTCCTTCTGTGATAGCATACGCTGGAGGGTTACCTGTAATGAGGGGATTCTGTGGGAGAAAATCAGCCCCATGCATGGTGTAGAAGATTGGCCCTATATATTGGAGAATCTGGACCGGATTCTGAGGTGTTCACAAAAGATTGAACTTGAAACCGAAATGCTGGAGAACACCAGCAGTCAATGGCACTGCTTCCTGAGCCTGTTGGGAAGAGGAAGCAGAGATTAACCAGTCATCTAAATGAGCAAGTTACTTACCTTCGGTAATGCTTTTTCTGGTGGATACACTAGCTACCTGTGGATTCCTCACCTAATGAATTCTACCCCATGCGTAACATTCAACAGAAACTTCTCTCTCTAGCTCTGCACGTCGGCGAGGACGTCACAATTGCCCGACTCCACTCAGCTGGGAATAAAAACCTTTAGGGGGAACATGCTAGTCATCCTCTGAATTACACTTCTTGTGCATGGCTTGGGGATCACTGAGAGCTGCATCCACAGTCAGATCAATCATTTGTTGCAGATCTGCCTTAGATAGCTACAAAATGTCAGCCTTCTCCAACTACTCCATATTCTTCCTTCTTTGTGCCGCCTTTCTACCCCCTCCAGGAGAGGATTTCTGAGCTAACTCCATTGTAAGGCACTGTGCCCAGAAAAAACACAAAATACACAGGGCAGTCAGCACTACTTTCCCATTTAACCTGTTTCGTAGCACCGAATTCCCTCCTCTCGCAAGATTTTGTTGTTAGGAATAAAGGCCAAAACACTGAATGCTTCTATCTACAGCATTCTTCACAGGAAGTAAAGCACATCACAGAGTGCTGCTTCTAGCACGGTGAGCCACCAGAATATGGCTCCTGCAATGCCTGCTCACCAATCGCTTTGTAAAACGTTTCCAGGCACATCCTCGCACATGAATGGGAAGGGCGTTCGACAGTGGGGGAAAGGAAACAAAAAATGCCTGCATTGCAGCTTTTTGCAACAAACTGCCCGGTCCCTGCCCAGCACATGGATGGATAGCACAGAAAGCATAAGAAGATTACAAGCATTTGCAATGCACTAGGTCCCGCATTAGCGAGAGTTAGAGCTGTTGGCGTTGTAAATGATAATACTGACAACCTCGCATTTGGGACCTTATAAATATTTAGATGTGCAGCACAGTAAACCTTTAACAGAAATGTTTGCGCACAAGAGCGACACTGCCTTTAACCTATTAGAAGTCGCAGGAAGCGGCAGGCAGGAGCAAATGCCTATACTCCATGCAACAGGTCCTCCAGACAGTGCATGTGCGCTGTCTAGACTCGCTGTAATAAAAAGCATTACAGTTACTCAAAGAAAAGAGAGACACTTACCTGTTTCCGGAGAGGAAAAAGACCAGGTCGTTGTGAGGTAGGGATCAGCCTTTAAAGGGGGGGAGGGTGAGGGGAAGTGTTAAATGACTAATGTGTGAAGTGCCTGTTGACTGGGAGCGGGACCGCCTCACATCTGTTGCGACTGGGACAATGAGGTCCTATGAGGGAGTAATTTCCTTTTCCCACTGTAATTTACTACCTGACACAATTCATACCTCACGTTTAGACTCTAAGTGTTTGTATTTTCTATAAAACTGCAGACCTGAGTTAGGAAACAATCACCCCTATCAATTAGCCCCAATCTTTTCCAAAACTCCTGTTCTCACTGCAGGTACCTTGTGTCAATATTTGAGGACAGACTTTGCTAAGGACAGGGAGGCTGGAAACCCAAGAAGTGGCAAAGAACTTTTGCACAGAATGTGAACAACTATATAAGCCCTCGCCCACAGCCTGGAAGTCTCCTAGCTTTCCTACAGTAGTACACATCAGTCTGGAGTTGAACCCATTATGCCTCTCTGTTTTCTGGGTTTTATGCGTGTCACATTCCTCCTGAGATTACTTCTTAAGACAATTAAGACAGTTCTCAGGCACCGGGCTCCACAAGTCAACACAAGTGCTGTGATCAGCACAGCACAATAAGGCATAGCTCTGCTAGCTGGCACACTCGATGTAGTGCGCATGGCCAATGACACAACACAGACTACTGCAGCCCCTGTGGTTCAAGGGGGGCATACCTTCAGAGGGTTCAGAGGGCCCCAGGCCTTCAGAGGGGCCTAATTCATTCCAAGGTCAATACATTTCTCCGATACGGATACCCAGGGGCTCTTTTTGCAGTGGATGGGGGAGTCATAATTTCATGTTACGCCAACGGCATGGCAGCTGTCAAAGACGCAGGCCTGGAAGAAAACTTTTGGAGGAACAGCACCATGACACTTCTAGAACGTTCTAGAACAGTTCTTCTTAACTTGTGGTGAGGGAAACCCAGGGAGTCCGCAAAGCATATTCAGAGGGGTCCATGATTGCTTAGAAAATGAAATAATATTAATAGATCAATAAAATGCACATAAAGAAGCTAAATGTACAATTGAAAAATTTTTATATTCTGTAAATTTGAAGGACTTTGAAATTGAGGCTGAAAATTAAGGTTGAGTGCCCACAGCTTCCAATAATAACTCAGTGGAGGTCCCTGAATCCCAAAAAAGATTAAGTGGGGGTCCCCATGTTCCAATTATGATTAAGTAAGGGTCCACAGAATTCAAAAGTTAAGAACCACTGTTCTAGAGTACAAAGGAGGGTGCAGGTTGAATATGGCATTTTCATTGGAGTAATAAAAACTAAGTTTAAACGTTTGATACCTATATTATGAGTTTATTAACATGGCAATATTTATGGAACGGTAATAAAGAGAAAGAACTTTATTATGTTGACTTATGACCAATGAGCAAAATGAATACCATCTGGGGAATTTCTCATGTTAAAAAGTGGGACAGGGCAGTAGGAGCAGTGGTGTTGTTCTGCTAAATTTAATAATGATCAGTGCGATCGTAGATGGCTATGTCTCCATGACAATAAGATGTGTTTATGTATGTTTTTAAGTGCATTTTATATGTTAATGTTTAGCCCAGATGAAGACCGTATAGGACGAAACTCGTTGGCTGGGCTGAGTTGTTTTCTGTGAAGATTTCAAATAAAGGAATTTGAACATTACACTATGGCTCCCATCTTGTAACAGATCTTGAAAGGAACAAAAAAATAATCATAACCTACAGATACATGAATAATTACCTTTTTGACTACTGTGTGTGTTCCCTCCATGTGGGTTTCCTAACTTATTAACATGCTTTCTCATGTGCTTGTGTTGAGTTAGCTGCTGTCTGGCAATAATATTTATATACATACATATATGTATAACCTGAGAGAAAGCGCTGCTGTGGGTGGTGTGATCCTTTGAACCCTCTGTAGATGTCAGTTGTCAGTGTGGTTCTTGTAAGATGGCTACCAGCGGAGGATCTCTTAGCTGCCTTTGGTGCCTGTGAGTGATCGGTGTAATCAACAGAAAATCTGTGCTGCCTATCAAATACAATAGGTTTCTAAATAATCTAAATCATTTTCATAATGTGTTTTTGCTTTTATTGCCTTTGGTAAATAAATAAACCTTTTTGCTATTTTATTATCATTTGTTGAATTTGATTTTATGAATTTCACAGGCACACGATTCTAGTTCTCATGATTTATGCCACAGCACTAATTATGTTGGGCACATCTCTTTAACCAATTTGTCACACCCCTTTTAAAGACTCCCCCAGTTTTTCATTCTACTTAAAAGTCCTACCACCATGTATCATTGGGTGTGCTAAAGGAGCACTGCACGAGTTGGAAACCACAGTGACGCTGGCGGTGGGAAGGCGATGGTGAACAGCGAATGCAGGCCTAAGCCTAATGTGGCTTTTCTGGGCATGGCCACAAGTCTTCTTTCTGAGTGAAAGCATTACCATAGGTGAATACTGAAACAATTTCACTTGACATCCACTAGGTCACCTATGTGAAGTATTTCCTGTCAGAGTGCTGCTGTTTCACCAGTGAAAATATGCACCTCAGTCCACAAAGGGGAGGTGCAGTGCTTGAAATGTTGTGTCACGCCTTAGTAGCTCAGTGCTAAGGTGCATGTGGTGATTATTGCATGAGAGGGTGCTGTGGCATGCTCTTAGAAGCAAATCACCACGTTGCAGAGACGATAGGGACTCACCTATCGTCAGGGGTGTGATTAACTACGGAAGATTAAATAAGATTCCGGGAGGAGGGCTTCCGAGGATGATGTCCTCACAGTGTTTATTCCGATCGTCGACCTTAAAGAAAAGGTAACTAATTACTGGCTGTTCTCTATTAAACCCTTATCCTTTCTGGCAAAACACCCTCCCTTAGACCTCTAATAATCATTATCTGCGAATGACTGGAAGGCCGCCTTATAGAAGGTGAGACGTCATCAAAAAAACTACCTGTCTTCCAGGGGACTGGAGGTTCAAGTAGATTGTCAGTGTCTAAACCTGATAAACCAACACCAAAATTAAGACATGTTCTGATCCCTTCATTTCTATTCTACACATATGGTAACTGTGCATTTACTATAGCCTGTATTACATACTCATCATCCTGGATTCTACTTTCTTGTTTACACGAAGTTGACTCACTTCGATACCACATCAGTACTTGCTTACACAGTCACGCAAACTGCAAAACTTAGTATTTGAAAACGGTCTCTTGTTAATACCAATCAGTCTTTGAAAACAAGTCTTTGGTTAATAAGGTTAACGATGATTAGTCACGTGACTCTTCCGCTTGTATTCCGTTCCAAGGATTAGAAATTCCTTTGTTATAGAAATTCCCAATACACTTAACACATAACTCCTTGTTCGAGCGTCACGGAAACCAGAAGCTCCACACTGACCCTGCGCAGCGCCGGCGCTCTGTGTTACCTTCTTTTTGTTAATCGTCTTTTCTCTTTCCTTTTGCAGGCACCTTGATGAGGACTGGAGGTGCATTGGGAGCCTCAGGGAAACTCTGACACGTAAAACTAATCTCTAAGAAAGACTCAGCATTGGCGGTTTGGATGGAGTTTTATAGGCCGCTCCCAACCGCACGTGGATGAATCACGCGGTTACGTGAGCGGCACGTGCAAGAACGCACTGTTTAGCCTGGGCAGCTCCGTTGGTTTTTCTTTAGCACGTGTCTCTGCATTTTCATGCTGTGATCACTTCCACCAGCCCCACGCCTTAAAAAGCTCACTACAGGCACATATCACCGCACAAGTTTAGATCGTAAGCACACGTATGCATAAAATAATTGCTATAGAAAGTTTGAATACCCGTGAATCCTGGTAATGCGTATACAATTGCAATATATATGTGTACCTTCACAATGGACTTTATAAGTGCAATCATGACAACATGTTTAGTAAAGAAGCATAAGCATAGCATAAGGCTTAATACATTGATGCCTGAAGATCTAGACACATGGTTTCAGGAAGACACTAGCTTGCACCTCACAGTCTTATATTCATTCTGTGACCTCACACTACCTCTTTGCCGCACATACACAGTTTTCTAGGGCACACAGCTATATTTATTTATGCACATAACACACCTACTCCACACAGGTTGGCAAACAGAAGAATAACATCGACTAAGAAAAAGAAGTAACAACAAATCCAAATGCATCGCAACCTCCAGATACTTCAGTGAATGGGTAGAATTTGGTCTGAGTGAATATTTTAACATTGCACATTGAATTCAGAGTAATTACAATGCACAAGAAAGTCAGTTGCTGGAATCAATATTGTTAGAAATGGGGTTTTTGGTTGGCAGTCAGATTGCCCTCTGTCCAAGCAAGAACCCTCACTCTAGTCAGGGTAAGTCACACACAATCCAAAATCAGCCTGTGCTCACCCTCCGGTAGCTTGGCACGAGCAGTCAGGCTTAACTTAGAAGGCAATGTGTAAAGCATTTGTGCAATAAATCATACAACACCATAGTATAACACCACAAAAATACACCACACAGTGTTTAGAAAAATATAGAATATTTATCTGGGTAATTGTAGGTCAAAACGATCAAAGTTGCAATACGAATTTGTAAAGATATCACTGAAAAGTGATATTAAGTGTCTTTAAGTCTTTAAAAAGCAATAAAGTGTCTTTCAAGCACAGAGTACCTGGTTTCTGGTGGGAAATCTCCTCAGAGGGCCACAGGAGAAGAGATGCGTGGAAAAAGGGGTGTGTGCGTCGATTTCTCCTCAGCACACACAGACTTGCGTCGTTCTTTTCCACGCGGGGGAAGTCGGGCGTCGTTTTCCGGCGCGCAGACAGTCTCTTTTTGTGGATCGCGGGGATTACCAGATGTCCCGGGTCTGTGCGTGGATTCTCCTGCTTATTTTCCGGCTGCGCGTCGTTCTGCGGGGCTGCGCGTCGAAGTTTCGATCTCACGGTAGGCGTCGCGTCGATTTCTCCTTGGAAGTCGGGCGGCGTTGTCCTTGCGAGGCCGTGCGTCGAAATTTTGGTCTCACGGCAGGCGTCGCGTCGATTTCTCCTTGGAAGTCGGGCGGCGTTGTCCTTGCGAGGCCGTGCGTCAAAGTTTCGCACTCACGGTAGGCGTCGCGTCGATTTCTCCTGGAAAGTCGGGCGGCTTTGTCCTTGCGAGGTTGTGCGTCGAAGTCTCGATCGTCCCGAGGGCGTCGCGTCGATCAGCGTCGGTGTGCAGCGTTTTTCTCGCCGCGAAACAAGCTGTGCGTCGAAATTTTCGGCGCACGGAGCGTCCAAGTGAAAGGAAGAAGTCTTTTTGGTCCTGAGACTTCAAGGAACAGGAGGCAAGCTCTATCCAAGCCCTTGGAGAGCACTTTCACAGCCAGACAAGAGTTCAGCAAGGCAGCAGGGCAACAGCAAGACAGCAGTCCTTTGGAGAAAGCAGACAGGTGAGTCCTTTGAGCAGCCAGGCAGTTCTTCTTGGCAGGATGTAGTTTCTGGTTCAGGTTTCTTCTCCAGCAAGTGTCTGATGAGGTAGGGCAGAGGCCCTGTTTTATACTAAGTTGTGCCTTTGAAGTGGGGGTGACTTCAAAGAGTCTCTAAGAAATGCACCAAGTTCCCTTTCAGCTCAATCCTGTCTGCCAGAGTCCCAGTAGGGGGTGTGTCAGTCCTTTGTGTGAGGGCAGGCCCTCCACCCTCCCAGCCCAGGAAGACCCATTCAAAATGCAGATGTATGCAAGTGAGGCTGAGTACCCTGTGTTTGGGGTGTGTCTGAGTGAATGCACAAGGAGCTGTCAACTAAACCTAGCCAGACGTGGATTGAAGGGCACAACAAGATTTTAGTGCAAAGAAATGCTCACTTTCTAAAAGTGGCATTTCTAGAATAGTAATATTAAATCCGACTTCACCAGTCAGCAGGATTTTGTATTACCATTCTGGCCATACTAAATATGACCTTCCTGCTCCTTTCAGATCAGCAGCTGCCACTTCAACAGTGTATGAGGGCAGCCCCAATGTTAGCCTATGAAGGGAGCAGGCCTCACAGTAGTGTAAAAACGAATTTAGGAGTTTTACACTACCAGGACATATAACTACACAGGTACATGTCCTGCCTTTTACCTACACAGCACCCTGCTCTAGGGGTTACCTAGGGCACACATTAGGGATGACTTATATGTAGAAAAAGGGGAGTTCTAGGCTTGGCAAGTACTTTTAAATGCCAAGTCGAAGTGGCAGTGAAACTGCACACACAGGCCTTGCAATGGCAGGCCTGAGACAAGGTTAAGGGGCTACTGAGGTGGGTGGCACAACCAGTGCTGCAGGCCCACTAGTAGCATTTAATCTACATGCCCTAGGCACATGTAGTGCACTCTACTAGGGACTTACAGGTAAATTAACTAGTCAATCATGGATAAACCAATCAATAGTACAATTTACACAGAGAGCATATGCACTTTAGCACTGGTTAGCAGTGGTAAAGTGCTCAGAGGTCAAAAGCCAACAACAACAGGTCAGAAAAAATAGGAGGAAGGAGGCAAAAAGTTTGGGGATGTCCCTGTCAAAAAGCCAGGTCCAACAAATATGTTGGGTGTGTGAGCTGTCTCAGGGCCAGTGTACATTGATGACACTGACGGAGACAAAGGTCTTTCTATTGTTAGTCTCCAAGAGATAGTTTCAGTGGCAGTCTTGGTTATGTTGAGACAATCGCAGCTATCATATTCTCAAGTGCAATAGGACATGTTCATGAGTTGCTCATCACAAGTCAGACTTTCCTTGTTCTCATTCATTCAGCTTCATGACCTGTTACTTCCTATGATTATTGTGACAAGTAGTCATCTGCACTGCCGTGACAAGGTTTGTATCCTACCTTGAAGGAATATTCTTGCACAGGTAAATTCCACTTCACATTACTTGGGGGTGGCTAAAGTATTATTGGCTTATGGGCAATCTAAACTTGAATCTGATTGACTTAAAGACGTGTACAGAAATACCAGCAGCCCCTTAGACTCGCTATTGCCTTTTTTGAATATTGTAATATAGCTGCTCTGTGTCAGTATGAGCTTGGCTACCACGTGTGACGGGCATCCACTCCTCATTTATTTGCACCTAGACACGAGCAGTCACTCTGCCTGTAGGGCTATCATCAACTGGTTGTTCTTGGACTTCAGCAGTTCGGAAAACTTCATATTAGTGTCAGCATATAATGTATCCTTGGAGCATTAAAACACATCTTACTGTTCTTCTGACCTTGGTAGCCTCAAATTTGAACAGGTGCATCAGTGTTTTAGTTAGTGATGTCAGGTTCTGGTTGCTGCAACTCCAGTATGTCACAGTCATCAAGAGACTAACTACCTTGGATACACTGTGTGCAGAGAGGCATTCTTGACAACTTGGGCTTTTCTTGTGGTGGGATCAAAATTATCAGCGGTGAAGCAGTCTTCAAATAATTCAATTTCAGACTTCAGGAATTTGCACCTTTTCTGAGGCAAGGTCAGTGAATTTTCTCTGTTCCTGGTGAGAGCAACTCACAGAAGTGTTGGTGTTGTTTAATGGATTTCGTGAAGACCAAAATAGCAGTGCTTTACTAGACGTGGTAGGCATGATGGTACTTCTCGTATACAATTCTATCATATTTGATATTCCAAAGTTCAAACGTTTGTAACAACAGAGATTGTTGTGACTGGAGAAGGCTATGATATATCTTCAGGACTAATCAGCTGTCAGTATTTACCTTTAAATCTTCTTTCAAGAAACATTTCCATTAGTTCACTGCTGCTGCATGATACATCAGCATGTGAGTGATATTTTGTTCCTTTTATTACTTTGATAGGCATGACTATCTCCACACCATTCAAGACTTCCTCGTTTTTGGTTTGCAAGCCAAAGCTACTAGAAACAACCACAAAGTGGGACCTTCCACCTTCTTGATAGCAGCCTCATATTTTGTGAGTATGGCTATCATTTAACATGGTCGATGGGAGGAATTCTTTATTGTTGTGGCACTTGAGGCAGTATCAATGGGCCAATGTGGAGCATTATATTCATGCCTCTAAATACTACTGAAAATATTTCAAGTATGCCGGCTAGTTCAAGGGATTGCAAGCCAAAGGGAAACACATTCAGTTGAACAGTGTCAGCAGTTCAGCACTTGGGCAGATATGCAGCATTTGTTCATAGAGGAGCAGAAGATAACTTGCTTACAAGTGATATTAAGGCAAAAAGCTCTCTTAGACAAGGAGTATAAACGCAAAGTAACTTCTTGCTCAAGACTATGGCGTCTGCAGAACCTTGCATGAACTTTGTGTAGATCTCCCATGAATGGATTTTAGCTCTTCTCTTTTCTTAGGAGATTTGGCTTCTGTAATATCTGCCACCAGGCTAGGCATAGGCAGCAATTCCTTATAGGAAACCAGATGACCCAAATATTGTACCTCCCACAAAAACATCCACTCATCCCCAGTATAACCTTTAGTGTGAATAATATGAGCAGGTGTTGAGACAATGGAGTCATTTGAATCTGGTGATTGGCGAATCACATATCAAGTTACAAAGAAAACCTTGGCACCAGACATGTTCTTGAGCAAATCCACAATTCGTGGCCACAGGAAATTGTCAACCAAAATGGTATGATTTCCATCAATCAATGAATATTTTCAAACCACCGTTTTATGCAACACTTCATGACCCTTTCTCAACTTATTTGCAAACACTTCAGGGAACCGGCAGACATTATTGGTGTTAATATACTATTCAACGGGCTAGTTCATAGACTGACAACCAGTTCTCTCATACCTTTTATCTAATAAGTTTAACACATTTTAATGGCCACATTGTCAACTTGAACTTCCATTGATGTAGCCACCCAAAAATGTCAATCCCCTTCTTGGCAACATAAGCGTTCCTCCTCAGTTCTTCTATTTGAAAGACAATTCTCTGCAACAAAATATCCCAGCATATCCAATATTTGCTTCCCATTAGCACTGGGATCAACATCACAGGGGAAAAAGTCACCTCCTGTAGGCCATGAATAGAACAATCTTTTGTCTGAAAGAAAGGTCATTTTCGAATCCAAGTCCAAGAAAAAGTTCACCACCTTCCCATCAATGGTGGCATCAGTTTAAGGGTCACTCTACACAACTTTGTCATCATCATGCTTGACAACTTTCTGCTCTCTCTTCCTCATCTGGATGATTATCCACTCTGTTCACAGCCACATAAGTTCTTCTTTTGTCAGGTTGAACCATGGTATCAGCGTACTCCATTACACAGTCAACACTAACCATGTTCTTATTTGTATGCCTGCACACATAAGCAAAGTGTGCTTTACGTCCACATATCTTGCATTTTGTTCTTGCTCCTGGACATCTTTGAAGTACACCAGGTGTGGAACGATCCACCTCTCTAACATGTCTTTCCTCCACTAGCTACTGTCAAGGGTTGGCTTAACATGACTGATCACATGTACATTACTGGTATTTTATGACAAGACCGGAGGCTCCTATTATGCATTCTTTTCTTGCTTTAATTAAAATAGCAGCAAGTGAAGAAACTACAAATCCCATGGGCGTAGAGAAAACGAGCCAATGGGAAACAATTTGAAGTCCATAAACAGTAACCAATGAACATTAATGTAAGGTATTATGACGTAACTGGACTGCGAACAGCCTTCTTTTCTTGCTGCTCGCAGCCAGTTAAGTCATTTTCCTTTATTTCTCTGTGTTATTTGTTATATATAGTAATTACGGTTTTAATATTTGGTAATGTTGTTATGCCCGCTACACTAATTATTGTCTCCTTTCTCTTTTCTACACAGTCGGCAAGTTGCCGCATGTTTATTTGGCTAATTTTTTATTTTGGGGCCTCGCGTGCTTCCTTCGCGTGCGCTGCGTTGCTACAGCAGTTTCTCTCGCTCCTCAAGCGTTCAGCCGTTATTTCGGCTCGTGCTTGAGGAGATAGGAGTTTGCTGCCTACGCGTGTGTCAGTCAGCTGTTTTCAGCGCGTCTGCAGTGTTTTTCTCTTACCAACTGGCTCCTTGTCCTGACGTGTTCTCCTGCCTTCTCTCGCCTGCTTGTGAGACGCCTCAGCTTCCACCCCGGGGCAGGGCTTATTGAATTCTACAACTCCCCCTCCTTGTTCATTAACCCTTAAGCGCCCATTCTGACTAGTTTGTTTTCATTTTTCTTCGTCCTTTAGTACTGCTTAGTAAAGATGGAGTCTGGCAGTTCCACTTCACTTCAGGTTGACCAGGAGGAAGTGTCTGCCATTAAACAAGATATTAATATGTTTATTCAGAATTCAGTACAACAAGCTGTCAATACTTCTATTAATAAATAATCAAAAAATCTAGAATGTTCCATTTTAAAGATGTTAAACAAGACTTTATCTGCCTAGTCTGCAGGGGATTGCATACAGCGCCTTTCCCCCAGGTAAAAAAATTAACAAAAATCGGCACTAAAGATTTGTGAAGTTCCCTCACCCATGGCAGAAGACGCAGCTCCTCAAAAGACTCTAAGTAAGGAGAATAAAATTTCAGAAGGTACAGTCCAAAAGCGCAAGGTCAAAACTAAACATGTTATATCCCCCTTAATCATTTCCTCTATTCCTGCCACCGATGACGATGTACCTGATGCAGATTCAGATGTTGATCCATCTGACCATGATGACGTTGATTCCTCGCCCATTCCTAAAAAGTCTAAACTTTCCTCCTCTGACGCAGGCACCTCAAACCCACTTCTAGCTTGCGAAGGTGTACCTATGTTTTATCCCTCCTTTATTTTACATCCCAATTCAACTGAATGGTATCCAGCAACTCATGTTGGAGGATATGTGTCAGCCAAATTATTTAGTTCATTGGACAAACAAACTCGAGCCAAGCTCAGATCAGAGTGTCCTCGTCCCTCTTTGGTGCACAAGTCTTCCACTACCCCTGTTATAGACCAACCCATTTTAACATTCTTCACTAAGTTTGGCAAAGATCCTAGAAAAGGAATCGATAAAGCCTGGTCCTCATGCCAGGACAAATTATTGGATATCATTGGTCCTCTTACCCGGATTTTTGACATGGCTGAATCTGCCAGGATTAATGGGTCTTTTATTGATCCCGAAGAACTGTCCTTATGGGTCCAGAGGTCGGTTTGCCTTCTGGGAAACGCTAATTCGGCCATTTCTCAGGAAAGGCGCAAAGGCATTCTACTCAAACTAGATCCCAAACTGGTCCACCTCGCCACGCTCCAACCTCAGGTAAAAACAGAGGGTTTTTTGTTTGGTGCTAATTTTATTAAAGAAATAGGTAAATACGTTGCCACCTTCACATCGCTCGAACAGGCTCAACAGTCTTTAAAGAAAGTATTTCATCAGCGGGTTTTTGTCAGGGTCGGCAGAGGCAGGAGCCGCTTTGCCGGCCGCTCCTACTACAATCAAGGCTCCTGTGGCAATTTCAACGCAGGATACCAAGAATTCAGACCTCAGTTTTACCTGCAAAGAACCAGAGGGTTTCGCTCCAGAGGCTTCAAAAATACCAGAAATACCAACCAATCAGGTAAATCTTTTCCTTTCTCATGTCTCCGTGGGCGGCCGTCTTTGTCATTTTCTACCAAATTGGTTATTAATTACCTCAGATCCTTGGGTTCTAAGCACTGTTCAGGGTTATATGATATAATTCTATTCAATCCAAGTACAATACACTGCTCCTCCTCTTCCTCATTTCTCTACAGACATGTCGGCTCTTATTTCTTCGGAGGTTCAGTCCCTTCTCCAGAAGCAAGCTATTGCTCTCACCCACCCAGATCCTGCAGGCTTCACCAGCTCCATTTTCTTGGTTCAAAAGAAGAACAAGAAGATGCGACCGGTTATCAATCTCAAGTTTTTCAACCAGTTTGTTGTTTACCGCCACTTCAAGCTGGAAACCATCCTCCATCTCAGGGATTCCCTATTGCAGAGCGATTGGATGGTTCGTTTGGATCTGCAGGACGCTTATTTGGTCGTCCCGATACATCCAGAACACAGGAAGTTTCTCCAATTCCAATGGCTTGATCAATTCTTCCACTTTACATCTCTACCTTTCGGTCTTTCCTCAGCGCCATGGTGTTTCACCAAACTCATGAAACCAGTGGTGGCACACCTCAGAGCTCAGGGTGTAAGGCTCCTCATCTATCTAGACGATATTCTTCTCATGAATCAATCGCCACAATTGCTCACAACGCACCTCAATCTAACCTATACTCTCCTATCGGATTTGGGATTCATTATCAACAAGGAGAAATCTATTCTTCTTCCTACCCAAAGTATAGAATTCTTAGGTTTTCTAATAAACTCAGTTTCGGCCACCCTACTTCTCCCTCCTGCAAAAATAAAATCTATAAAGTCAGAGATTCTCCAAGTTTTACGTCATTCATCCATTTCCCTAAGAACTCTCGCTCGCATCGTCGGTCTCCTTTCCTCTTCCATACAGGCCATATTTCCAGGTCCCTTGCATTACCGGGCTCTGCAGCGCCTAAAGATTCAACATTTACGCAAAGGGCTTTCCTACGCAGACGTTATTCCTCTAGACTACGATTCCCGTACAGAGTTGCAATGGTGGACAGACCATTTAGATGCCTGAAACGGGAGAACTATCTTTCCATCAGCCCCAGATCTTGTATTAGAGTCAGATTCAAGCCTAGCTGGCTGGGGGCCCCGTTGTAGCTCAATCTCGACTGGAGGTTCATGGTCGTTAGAGGAGTCCAAGTTGCATATCAATTGTTTAGAGATGCTTGCAGGCTCCTTTGCAATCAGAAGCCTCGCAAAGAACAAGGTCTGTTGCGCTATCCTTCTCAGGATGGACAATATTTCAGCGGTCCGTTAGATAAACCATCTCGGAGGTACAAGATCCAAACCCCTAGCAGAATTAGCAAAGAGCTTTTGGGAATTTTGCCTTACAAACCAAATTTCGGTTCATGCAGAATATCTTCAGGGAATTCTCAACTCTGTTGCTGATTGGCACTCTCGTCATCTCCACGACACAAGCGATTTGATGCTCCATCCCATGATCTTCCATTTCCTTCAGAACAAATGGGGGCCCATGACGATCGACTTGTTCGCATCTCGTCTCAACACACAACTCCCTCAATTCTTCAGCTGGCGTCCGGATCCTTTGGCCCTGGCCTCAGATGCATTCCTTCAAGATTGGTCCAAGTTCCTTTCATACGCTTTTCCCCCCTTTGTTATGATCAGCAGAGTGTTAGCTCAGGTCCGCCGTCAGCAAGCTACTTTAATTCTTATTGCCCCTTTCTGGCAATCCCAGATTTGGTTTCCAACTCTTCTGGAATTATCCATAGATTTTCCTTTTCTCATCCCTTCTTTCCCAGACCTTCTTTTGGATCCCCTGCAACGCCCGCACAACCTCATCCTCGACAACGTCCTCTCTCTTTCAGCATGGAAAATTTCAGGAGTTCCCAACATTTCCCTCTCATTTCGTCACAAGCTTCGGAATACATCAGACAGTCTTGGGCTCCTGGAACAACAAAGGCTTACAAATCAGCTTGGGCTTTATGGCATAGCTGGTGTCTGGGAAAACACATTGATTCCGTTTCAGCAGATGTCTCCTTTATAGTGAATTTCCTTGCCGCTGAGGCCAGTAAGGGCAAAGCATATCGTACTATTAATCTGTAGCGGTCAGCCATTTCTTCTAATCACCAGTTTGTCAACGGAAAACCGGTGGGTGAACACCCACTTATTTGTCGTCTTTTAAAGGGAGTAAAGTTTGCCAATCCTCCGTTACCTAAATACAGATTTTTATGGGATGTTAATGTAGTTCTGAATTTTTTCCTCTCATGGCCCGACAATTCTTCCCTTTCTTTGAAGATGTTGTCGGCTAAACTCACCATGTTGTTGTGCCTTATTTCTATTAAACGAATTTCTGATGTCAAAGCTTTAAATATCTCCGCAAGACAGTTTACTCCGTCCGGTGTGCTTTTTACTGTGTCTCGAAGAACAAAAACAAATTTACAGTCTGTTTTTTACCCATATTTCCCGACCGTCCTAAATTATGTGTTGCACAGTGTTTAAAAGCTTATGAACTCATGACTGCTCATGTAAGAACGCTCTCTACTACTCAATTGCTTATCTCCTTCAGGATACCTTATAAGCCGGTGTCTTCGGCCACCTTGGCTCGTTGGGTTAAGTGGATTAAGTCTTTGGCTAGGATTGACACTTCCACTTTTGGATCTCACTCTCCAGAGGAACCTATGGCTTCCAAAGCCTTTTGGACGGGTTCTCGTCTTGAGGACATTCTTAGATCTGCAGATTGGTCTAATGACAATGTTTTTAGAGTATTTTATTGTAAACCAGTAGATAATGTTTCTTCAAATGTCATTAATTTGCTTTAAACTCGCATAATAGGAGCCTCCGGTCTTGTCATAAAATGTAGATTTTCCTAGTTTTAATGACGGAAAGTCTTAATTTTATTAAAGACACGGAGGCGAGTACTATCCCACCCTGGTTGTAGTAACTATTTCTGTTTTATTTCTCCCATCCCCTTAGTGTCAACATGGTCGGTTCAACCTGCTACCTAAACCTTTCAGTCATGATGTGGATGCTCCATCAACATCTTCCATATCCTCATCCTCTTCTCTGCCTGGCGGATCACCAGTGTGATTCTCTCCACCATCAGTTTCCTGGACTTATGAACTTTTGCTCCGAGTTGTTATCTTTTATTATGGCTGTTCTCATTTTGGCTTCTATTTTTCCTTTATTTCGTACCAGCTGAGTGTTAAGCGCAAGAAAAGAGGGCTGTTCACAGTCCAGTTACGTCATAATACCTTACATTAATGTTCATTGGTTACTGTTTATGGACTTCAAATTGTTTCCCATTGGCTCGTTTTCTCTATGCCCATGGGATTTGTAGTTTCTTCACTTGCTGCTATTTTAATTAAAGCAAGAAAAGAACACATAATACTCGCCTCCGTGTCTTTAATAAAATTAAGACTTTCCGTCATTAAAACTAGGAAAATCTACATTATAACCCAAGGTGCAGCATGCAAACTCAGTTATTTTGTAGACGAAATCAAATCAAATCAAATCATTAACATTTATAAAGCACGCTACTCACCTGTGCGGGTCTCAAGGCGCTAGGGGGGAAAGGGGGGGTTATCGCTGCTCGAACAGCCAAGTCTTTAGGAGTCTCCGGAAAGCGGAGTGGTCCTGGGTGGTCCTGAGGCTGGTGGGGAGGGAGTTCCAGGTCTTGGCCGCCAGGAAGGAGAAAGATCTCCCACCCGCCGTGGAGCGGCGGGTGCGAGGGACGGCAGCAAGTGCGAGGCCAGCGGAGCGGAGGGGGCGGGTGGGGACGTAGAAGCTGAGGCGTCTGTTGAGGTATTCCGGTCCCTTGTTGTGGAGGGCTTTGTGTGCGTGGGTGAGAAGACGGAAGGTGATCCTTTTGCTGACTGGGAGCCAATGCAGGTGTCTCAGGTGTGCGGAGATGTGGCTGTTGCGGGGTACGTCGAGGATGAGGCGGGCCGAGGCGTTTTGGATGCGTTGCATGCATGCATAGCTCAACACTCTTGCTTATGCCTATGGCCTCAGCTAAGGATGGCTTCTTAGAACCTAAGAGCTTCCCCTGCACTTTTTTGTCATAACATCCTGTAGTGAACTGATCACAAATTAACTAGTCTTTTAAGTTGGTGAACTTACAAGACTCAGCCAACATACTAATGAATACAATGCAAGTCAATGCTTTCATTCTGTTGCTACTTCCTTGAGAAAATGGGGCTTGGCTGAGTACAAACCTACTTTCCAAGCATGTTATGGCTTTGCTGTATTGATCCAGGTAATCATTACCTTCACCTTTTTTAGCAAGCAGGTGTCAAGGATGGTAAATGTTTTTTTTAAAACTGGTGTTGGGCTACTGAAGCTACAGAAAAATGTGGTTCGCTGATGGCAAGCTTTTGAGCAACTTTAATGGAGTTGAGTGTGCCACATTTCTTTGAAATAAGAGGTAGGTGGTGCTCATCATCCACACTAGATGTTAGATAAATAATGCCCAAAGACACAGTTCTACAAAGTTACAAAGTTAAAGGTAGGTGGACCCCGTCCAACAATGTATGTGCCAGGAAGTACTTACAGTAACACTCAATGATTAAGAGGCAGATCCAGCTAATGAAGGAGGTGCTTCTATGCCTGACATGAAGGACTGATTGTTGGATAAAATATCAGCCAAAAACAGTCAAAGACAAATGGTTCTTCATATGCAAGAGAATAAAACTCCAGGTATCACAGAGTTAGGATGATAGAGGGCAATAGTGGGTTGCAGGGCAGACAGCTCTGCTAAGTGTGACATAGAAAGAACTGCTACCACACACAGGTTACAGTATGCTTCAAGAGGAGCTTTATTTAGAACATGCCAGCTGGTGAGAGGTCCAGGTCTCAACTGTTAGACACGGGGTTTTTGGTTGGCTAGGGCATGCACCTAAGCCAGACAGGACCCACCACTTTAGTCAGGGCGAACAAGTTACACACCAAAGATAACCTGTGCTCTCGCATTAGTACCTAGGCACCGAGCAGTCAGACCTATGCTCAAAGGTCACGTGTAAGGCATTTGCACAACACACACACACCAGTGACACAACATGTGCACTACAAAAGAGACTCCACACAGGGTTATATAAAAATATATGGCATATATTACTCATAAAACATAGACAAAAATAACATTAGTCTTAAATACTGTGTGCACCTGTGCCAACCTTGAGCCAGTAATCATTATCTTGGTTAGGCAAGAACAAAGTTGCCATACTTCACAACGTCATTGCATGGAATTCAGCAGGTAGATTATAGCAGAAAACATGAATCACCATGTATCATAAATACCCTGCATATTATGCAGTCATCATAATTAATCTTGTTTTCGTCACCAATGCTGGGCAAAAACGACATAAATCATAAATCCTATGCTTACTATATCATAGAACTTGTTATTTGGGCCTATGCAGTAATCATCAGTGAGTTACAACATCATGGCCCTAGGGGCTACTGGGTCACAAGGTAACAACAACACATAAACTACAAAGCGTCACTTGATATGCATCATAACATCAGTGGGTGCTTAAGGTCTGAATTTTGCACGAGAAGCACCTTGCGAAAAACGTGCTACGACCATGTGTTGCAGATACAGGAGTTGCCCTCGTGACCCTGGTCAGAATAAGGCAGGAAAGACACGAAGGGAACAATTACCTCCTCAGTGATGTGATTGTAAAAGAATGTGTCCCATAGGATGACAGAAACATCTTTACCCCTATTACGTTTTATAGGGTAATTGCTGTCCCTGTTCTTATAGCACCACAATGGGGGTCTCCATTTAGGACTCCGCCCATAATGGCTAGGCAAATGTGATGTGCCCCCCCCCCGGTCCTCTCGCCACAGAGATAGAGGAAAACCAAACCCTGTTGGGGCTGGCGGCAGGACCTTGTGGGGGAACATCAGGAATATCAAAGCAAGAGAGTGGGGCAGCCGCCTACATCCTTCTGCCCATTCTGGGTGGCTACCCCCAAATACAGTACTTCCTCTAGTTTCACCACGGTTCCAGGGGACATGAGAAAGGCCAGGGAGCCACTCAAGCGGGGTCTGGGCTGCTGTTGTCTCACCCACGCTGGGTTCGGAGCAACGCAAACTCCCTGCAATCGTGCAGCACGGAGGTCAGAGTGTTGGTCTAGCTGGCGGGCCCCTATAAGGGGGTTCCTGCAGGGCAGCCATTAGCTGAACCCTGGGAAGTAGTAGAGGAAAACCCTGGCCTTCATAGTTCTCTCGGCCACACCGGAAGGATCAAGGCGGCCCTCCTTGCGTCTTCACGGTGTGTGCCATGCAGGTCACCATAAGGCCTGCCAGTCCTAGGCGTTTTATGGACTTCGCAGGCTCCAAAAGGGCATCAGTTCGGCCAGGAAAGTGCCAGTCGTTGGCGAAACACCTGCCCAGGTGTCACAAGAGTTTCAGCACCTTGCAGGTGCTATATTAGCACAAATAAAGGCCCCAGATACAGCGCTCCCCAGATGCTATAGTTGCAGGACCAGAATCAGCAAATGAACAATGGGAATCCCATGCCAGCCTCTGGAAGAACACTAAGGGGGACACAAGGCAGGCAGTAGTGGTCCGGGTGGCCAGCACAATAGGGCACTTAATGGCGGTTCCTCTTGGCAGTGCAGCAGTGCTGAAGTGGTCCAGAGTCAGGGACCAAATGGCAGCAGGGCAACAAGCAGCAAAGCAATCCAGTGAGTCCTTTATGTCACTCAGCTGGCAGCAGGGCAACACCAGATGAGCAGCTGAGATGAGTCCTTTTGCAGCTCAGTAGTCCTTTTGACAGCGGTTCAGTCCCAGTTCCAAAAGTGCTCTAAAAATCCTGGGGCCAGAGCCCATGTACTTATACTCCAAAATGCCTATGCTCAAGGGTCAGCTTCCTTTCCTCAAAGGCAAACCTTTCCCTGGCAAAGGTCCTATCAGTCTCTGTCATCCTCTCCTACACTAAGACCTTCTCAGACTCTAGCCTTCTCTTCTCCACAGCCAACTGCGCTAGCTGCAACCTCAGGTCCCGTCTATCTCTGAGCTCCTCAGGGGACAGAAAATGGGAAGTGACACCGCTCCTGGCACTAGACCGAGCAAGGGACTCCCTATCTATGGGGTCCTCGCTCTCCATTGGCGTCCCTGCCTGGTCATTTCCTCCCTCCTCCTCAAACTTTCCCTCTGGGGGTGTGGATGGGGAACCCTCCCACTCAGAGTCCTCACCATTCTCAGGGTTGTCCTTAGGGTCTCAGGGTCTCCCTCAGAATCACCACCCTCTTGGTCTCATTTCTCAGTTGCTTCCCGTTGTGCCTCTTCAAAATCAAACAAGATTTTCTGAATGTCTCACTTGTCAGTTTCCTCACGCAGAGTTAGGCTCCTCTCCCTGCATAACCCCTTTAATTCTCTTGAACTGCAACACAACAGGTGGTCTATGTTAAAGATTGACCCCATCTGGGCAAAGTAACAACACTGGTGTAAGCAACAAGAGACCCAAGTGCAAGAAAATAAAGTAGGAGTAAGCAATGAAATGAAATGACCAATATGAGAAAAACAGGAGAATCACAAAACACTACATGTAATGATCTAAGTGCAGAGTTTGTAGTGCAAAAATAAGTCACTGTGGTATTACACAAACGCAAGTTGTATCCTGACCGCTGATGAAACAGGGTTTCTAGTATGCACCGAAGCCAGGCAGAACCCACCACTCTAGTCAGGGTGAGTAAGTTACACACAAAACCTCATATTAACTTAGGTTCCTTTGCTCCTCAGCACTCAATTCTGGTAAAGTTTACAACACATCCTGCCCTTCACCTCCTAAACTATGTAACTAGAGTGGGTATTTTCTTTTCACATTTGAGTTTGTGACACAGACCCTTGCACAGTTTATGAAGATCTTCTTCCATATGTTACATTTTATCATAGGGTTACTATTTGAAAAAAGTTGAGGAGTTAACATATTTTGCAACTTTATCACCAACTAATGCAACCTTTCTAATTTGAAACAAATACCAGAAGAAATTTGGCCTGTCACTGATGGATAACAGGCACTCTTGAGGAGTTTCTAATCTAAACCTTTAACACAGAAGTCTTGAAATACATGAACTACACACATGCAGTACACTTTCCGCATTACCACATGCCTATCAAAGACAAAATAGGTAAAACGTCTATATGTAGGAGTGCATACAACTTTTCCCTTTTAAAATTATTTTATGAGGCATGCCTGTCACTGATAGAGTGGCATATCTCTTTTTGTCATACTGTACTAAAATTGAATGAGATCCGTACAAATTTGTAGCCAATTTATGGGAACATGTACATATAATTTCTGCACATTAAAATGGCTGCCAATGTCGTTCAATGTATCTTTTGTGACAGGCCTTGCTTTTATCACAAACATCTGCTTCCAAATGGCCATTGACGCTTCACATTATTTTATTTGCAACCAATAAAGCTTGTATCGTTGATCAACTGAAATTCCTATGTGTTTCTCTTTCAAGATGGCAGACAATGGCCCTCATTCTGACCCTGGCGGTCTTTGACCGCCAGGGCGGAGGACCGCGGGAGCACCGCCGACAAGCCGGCGGTGCTTCAATGGGGATTCCGACTGCGGCGGTAAAGCCGCGGTCGGACCGGCACCACTGGCGGGGTCCCGCCAGTGTACCGCGGCCCCATTGAATCCTCCGCGGCGGCGCAGCTTGCTGCACCGCCGCGGGGATTCTGACCCCCCCTACCGCCATCCAGATCCCGGCGGTCGGACCGCCGAGATCCGGATGGCGGTAGGGGGGGTCGCGGGGCCCCTGGGGGCCCCTGCAGTGCCCATGCCACTGGCATGGGCATTGCAGGGGCCCCCGTAAGAGGGCCCCTACATGTATTTCACTGTCTGCTGCGCAGACAGTGAAATACGCGACGGGTGCAACTGCACCCGTCGCACAGCTTCCACTCCGCCGGCTCGATTCCGAGCCGGCTTCATCGTGGAGGCCTCTTTCCCGCTGGGCTGGCTGGCGGTCTGAACGAGACCGCCCGCCAGCCCAGCGGGAAAGTCAGAATTACCGCCGCGGTCTTTCGACCGCGGAACGGTAACCTGACGGCGGGACTTTGGCGGGCGGCCTCCGCCGCCCGCCAAGGTCAGAATGAGGGCCAATGTCTCTTAACATTTGTTTCTATGATCCGTGGTCTTTTTTCCTTCCTGGTCCACTGATGGAATGCGGGTTCTCCATGATCCTCATCTATACAATTGTTTTGCTTTCACTAATGACCGAGCTAACAAAAATCTCTGGAATGCCTTTCTTAGTTCAAAGAAGACATTTATTATTACTTTACCATGAGGTTCCTAAAAAGAGATTAGTAGGTCGAAAGCACATGTTTAAAAATAGTCACAGCAATGAAAGGAAAATATATCAAAATGATTCTCAACTGCAATGTACACAGCAAATATATGTGATTATATTATAGCATAATTGCAAAGCAAAGAATAAAGTAAAAATTCATGACCGTAGGGCCTGGCAAGCTCTTCATCTTTCTCATGCCAGCAAGAAGATTACCTTGTTCAACTAAAAGAAAGAGATATCCACCCTTATGGGACAAGTGTCAGGCATTTGGGCCCATATTTATACTTTTTGACGCAAAACTGCGTCAACGCAGTTTTGCGTCAAAAATATTAGCGCCGGCTAACGCCATTCTGAAGCGCCATGCGGGCGCCGTATTTATTGAATGACGTTAGCCGGCGGCGCCGTCTGGTGTGCGTTAAAAAAAACAACGTACACCAGGCAGCGCCGGCGTAGGGGGATATGGGGCTTGGGCGTCAAGAAATGGGGCAAGTCAGGTTGAGACAATTTTTTCGCCTCAACCCGATTTGCGCCATTTCTTTTCACTCCCAACCCCCATAGAAATGACTCCTGTCTTAGCAAAGACAGGAGTCATGCCCCCTTGCCCAATGGCCATGCCCAGGGGACTTCTGTCCCCTGGGCATGGTCATTGGGCATAGTGGCATGTAGGGGGGCACAAATCAGGCCCCCCTATGCCACAAAAATAAAAATAAAAAACACTTACCTGAACTTACCTTAATGTCCCTGGGATGGGTCCCTCCAGCCGTGGGTGTCCTCCTGGGGTGGGCAAGGGTGACAGGGGGTGTCCCTGGGGGCATGGGAGGGCACCTATGGGCTCCTTCAGAGCCCACAGGTCCCTTAACGCCTGCCTTTTGCAGGCGCTAAAAAACGGCGCAAAAGCGGCCGTACGTCATTTTTTTTGACCCGCCCACTCCCGGGCGTGAATTTTGCCCGGGAGTATAAATCCGACGCACATGCCTCGGAGTCGATTTTTTAGACGGGAACGCCTACCTTGCATATAATTAACGCAAAGTAGGTGTCCACGCTAAAAAATGACGCTAACTCCATGGACTTTGGCGCTAGACGCGTCTAACGCCAAAGTATAAATATGGAGTTAGTTTTGCGTCGAAATTGCGTAAAAAAAAACGACACAATTCCGGCGCAAACGGAGTATAAATATGCCCCTTGATGTCCAATCCTGACCGAGGTCTTGGAAATTCCCTCGCTACTGAGCAGGGCCACCTTTTTATACCTTTAAAAAAAACGAAAGGGCTTCCTGGAGAAAACCCCTCCTCTCAGATGGAAATATTCAAACATGCTGGCTACTATAGGTCAGAATTGGGAAAAAAACGTGGAAAACTGGCCAACATTTCAAGGCTCTCCTCCCAAGGCCGAACTGTTCCCTGCACTGTCCTTTCTTATCATGTTGACTAACTAACTGTTCGGTGGAAGAAAATACAAAAAAAAACAAGCTCAGTTTAAAATGTGGAAAAACACAGCTCAACTGCAATGTCTAACACCATGATAAAGTCAATAGGCAGCGAAACTGAATACAAAATGTAATCTGGAACTGGTGAACACTGAACAACTAATATGCAAAGTGGTGCAACACAAAGTCAGCGGTCAAAAACATCAATTTTCATTACAACAATACACTCAGTCCATCGCATGGCTTGATTTTTTTTTTCATCAAGTCGCCATCTTTTTTAAAGTAACTTTTCCTCTATCACTATACACCATAGATTTTTCACTCCCGTTGCGGTGTTCTGTATGTACAAATCGCTCCCAAAATGGCCACTGACTTTACACATAATTGTTTTGGCAACCAATAGAGCTTGTGTCATTGATACACTAAAACTCTTATGTGCTTCTCTTGCAAGATTGCTGACAACATCTCTTGACTTTGTTTCTATGGTGGGTGGCCTTTTTTCCTTCCTGGTTCAGTGATGAAATGCGGGGTCTCCACGCTCCTCATCTGTACAATACCGCCGGTCCATCGCACAGCATGCTTTTTTTTTTCCTTCAAGTCGCCATCTTTTTTCTGACTTACGGTTAGTTTTCCGTTATCACTATACACCATAGATTTTTCCTCCCAGTGAGGTGTTCTACTGTACTCACCATTACCTTCTTGTACGCTCATCACCAGTGTAACATGGTAAGAACTGCTCCCACACAGAGGTATAGTGTACTTCAAGTGGAGCTTTATTGAGAACACCCCAGCCAGTCACAGGCCCAGGTTTAAATGCCCCTAATTTCAAACCTCACATTCTCCCAAAATTGCAGGGACAGAATTTTCACTCAAAGTTCTAACCCACTTCAATGCATGACATTTACACAGTAAATACAGTCAAGTACAGCACACCAATCATCACTAATGCAAAGTAGTCATAGTCCATGCATTACAGCATTGATACCTGTTGTCATGCAGTTAGGTGCTCCTTTAAAGTAACTTTTGATGTGCCTGCATGCATAAATCGGTTGTCAGACCAGAACCAGCATTTAGCTTCTGCCAGCAAGCTCTGCCCTCACAGTTGGGGAGAGGTGGTTGCCTTGGTAACTGCAGTCGCCAAGCAGACAATATATCATCTTGTAGCATCCTAGCCCCTCAGCCTCACACTTTCTGTGAGACAGGGCTGCTGACTAATGATAAATTTGTGATGGAGCCAGAATCTCCTGACACACTGGCAATGCAGCACTACAGCAGGCAGGGTGTGAACTCACAACGATTTTCAGTCCTCCTGTGATGGCATATCTCCCTATTGCTTGCTTCAGCTGACTCTGAACACACTGGGGGTTAGTGGCACTGCATTCAGTAGTGAAATATGCGTCCGATGCCCTGTGTGTCACTGACATTGGGGGGGCTCGGCAGTATGGGTGCAATGGACTGGAATTATGTTTCGGATAGTGTCAATTAGGGCTAGACTGAATTAATTTAATCTTCTCATATCCACCCTGCTTTGACTAATCCTGCTTTGTTGTAAGGTTTACCTATTCTGCCAGTGCCAGAGTTTAGCAGTCTGCCCAGCCAGCTGTAATTCTAACTTCTGCTTTTCTGCTGAATTTTATCAGTTCTTCTCTAGCTTGTCCGGCTTTACTCTTCTCCCGCTACAGAGAGGTATCTATAATGCCTGGGCCACTGTTGCTTCCTCTTGTCATCTTTTCTACCCTGGGGCCCATATTTACCAAGGTTTAGCGTTGTCCTTGCAGCATGCAAGGCTACCTTGCGTGGCCCTGCATTGTTTGATAAATCTGGAATAACGTAGCAGATCCATCAGAGTGCAAGTCCCTGGTTTCCGATGTCTTGTAGGCGTTGGATGAGGAGGGGGTGGGAGACTGTGTCAAATGCTGCAGAGAGGTCCAGGAGGATTAGGGCAACCTTGTCTCCTCTTTCCAGAGTCATGAAGATATCATCCGTGGTGGCAATGGGGTCACTGTTAATGCTGTGGTTGGGTCTGAAACCAGGTGGAGTGATGTTGAGGAAATGGTTGTTACTGAGGTACTTGGTGCAGTGTCTGTTGATGAGTTTCTCTAAGACCTTGGCCGGGAATGGTAGCATGAAGATCGGTCTGTAGTTGGCGAGTGTTGAAGGGTTTCTTTCGCCATGGGAGGACAGCTGCAGGTTTCCAAGCATCTTGGAAGGTCGTGTAAGATATGAAAGCATTCAGAATGGGTGTGAGCATAGAGCTGATCGTTTGTAGTCCTCTGTGGTAGGTGTTGTGGGGCCAGGGGTCTGATTGGGCCCCCAAGTGGATGCTGGTGGTGTTTTTTTTCTGGGGTGATGACAGGCCATATGGTTAGCATTGGTTCTTTGGATAAGATCAGGAGGCTTTTGGCCAGGTCTGTCAGGTCCAGTTGCAGTTTGAAGTTCCTGTAAAATGGCACTGATTTTGTTGCTGAAGAATTAAGAGGGATCGTTGCAGAGGTCCTGAGAGGGTAATCGAGTTGGAGTCAGCCGCTGATGAGGTGACATGTTTCACAATGGCAAAGACTTCTCTGCTTCTGTTGGTGCTGACATCATTGTGGTCCGCCAAAGTGGTGAATAGGTGGTATGGATCACTGGGTAGCATCTTACAGAGAGATTGCAACAACGCCTGTCTACATTGTCGTGTCTCATTCTCCATTTGTTCTGCCGTTATATGCAATGGTGTTTCATCAGTCTGAGTTCTTCTGTGTACCAACTGGCCTGTGGTCTGGATCTTGTTGTAATGCTGTGTTTGGGGGGGAGGGGCAAAGAAGCGGCATAGGAGGTGACACAATTGTTTAAATTCTTCACGCCTTTGGGGAGGCTGCTGCTGTATTCGCGTTGGTGGGTGTTGAGAGTGGTGTTCCATTCCTTGTCAGTGATGCTGTCTCAGTTTTGCTGGGCTGGAGGTGGTGCATGTGCATTGGACCAGGACAGGGATGCTGAACTCTATCCAAAAGACTGGTGTGGGCTCACTGATTATGATGTTGCCAAAGTTGGTTAAAATAGGGTGCAGGAGGTTTTCTGGTGATGTAGGTAGGTCTCTTTACTCGTTGGGCGACGCCCAGGCTTCCAAAGTCTTTGATGCGTGCTCTTGAGTTGGTGTTGGCATGATCTTCCACATGGAAGTTTAGGTCTCCAAGTAGAATGTAATTGCTAGCAATGAGGGCGAGTGGTCCAACAAAGCCTGTGATTGTGTCAGGAACCTAATGCACGGTCCTGATGGTCTGTAAATGAGAGTGCTGATTAGTGTGAAGTTGGCTGTGATGTGGAGCTTGAATGACAGGTGTTCCGTGTTGGAGGATAACGGGTCCATGGATGTGGTACAGCTGATGGTGTTCTGGTGGATGACAGCAATTAAGCCTCTGGGCTTAAAAAGTACAGTCTTTCTTGGCCACCTCGTAGGTGTGGGGGATGACTGTGGTAATATCAGGTGCTGATGTAGGATTCAGCCAGGTTTCTGTGAGGAAAAATAGGTCTGGGGCATTGTAAAAGAACCAGTCCCAGATCTCTGAGGTCTGTTTGGTGAGTGGATGGGTTTGAGGAGCATGCATGCAAGGGTGGAGTGTTGTGTGGGTGGATGCAGGACAGTATGAGGAAGTGGTGTGTTGGGTGCTGTTGGTACAGTCAGTGTTGGGTGTTGGTAAGTGCATGGGAATTTGCAGGAAGCACATGAGAATACTCCCTCAGTGTTGTGTGGTGCGGCAAGGAAGGAGTGTGTGAAGCAGCAGTTGGGGGATGAAGGCTGAGAGGGTTGCAGCATGATAGTGCAGGAGGGGGGAGGAGCAGGGTTTGTGCCACTGGGCATGGTCCAAGCGCTGATGGGCCCAGGCAGACTAGCCTTTGGCGAGCTCACTGGGGTTCCCACTGTAACAGATACTAAGAAGGTCCTGGGAGGGGAAGAGTGATGTCACTTCTTGTGCAGATGAATTATGGAAAAGAGTCCTCATACTTTGTTTGATCTTTCAAAGACAGATTAAGCTGGAAACCAGTGATGTGACTTTAGGTTGAATGTGTTTATAAATATTACTTAATTGTATTAGGAGTGGGATTGTCATCACATAGCTACATTTTTATTTATACTCAGAGTGTGTTTGATGTACTAAAGGATCCTCGCCTGAGAAACAGGCTGTTCTTTATAGCTTCTAGGGCTCAGGAAGTTGGATCACTGCAAAATCATTTATGGCTCCAAGTAACATCTGCTTCCTGCTAAAGATATTTATAAATGTAATGATGGAAACATTGATTTACAAATGTGCCTTCTTTGTAGGTTTTATATAGAAGACAGATCTACATTGCACAAAAACATTGTAAGACCCAGTATTTAACAAGGCAAACTTTATATATTAGAAATGTAGAAAGGATGTTTTCAAGACAGAATTCTGATGTTATGTTTTGTGATGCAGATTTGTAGTGCACTATCACCTGGGAGGGTATCCTGGCACTGAGCAGTTGTGTTTAGCCACACCCAGGGCCTAATGAGACTATTCGAAAAGCCAAGTCTTTAGCTTCTTGCGGAGTTCAAGAAGTAAGGAGGAGGCTTTAGGAGTGATGTAGGAGAAGGCTTGATCGCTGGATCTGATTTTCCATACACGTGGGATGAGTGCAAGTAGGAGTCCAGACAAGTGGAGGTGTCTGGAAAGTTGGTGAAATTAGGTGTGATTGTTGAGGTATGCTGGGCCAGTGTTACGTAGTCCTTAAAAGTGTGGATGAAGAGTTTGAACTGTTCTTGTTTGTGAATGGGGAGCAAGTGAAGGTCTGCAGCCTTCTCACATCTTCTGTTGATCGTGGCTTAGAGGGTGCTCCCGTAGTCCAGCTTGCTTGTGACCAGGGCGTTGCATGACCATTTTCAAGGTGCTGATTGGGTGCCATTTGAAAATATTCCTCACCATCTTCAGGGTATAGAAAAATACTGTGGTGACAGCACTGATGTGGGCGGTCATGTTGAATCACCTGTCGATGAGGATCCCGAAGTTCGTGGCGTGGGTGGTGAGGCAGTTTGGTTAGGAACGGATGATGCTGGCTAGAGGGTTCTTGTATGTGGTGAAGAAGGTGGGGCTCAAGGATGATCCTTGCAGTACTCCACAGATGAGGTTTGCAGGTGTTTTTTGGCATTTGCCTGTTTCACCTCAACAGTGTGGGTGCTTGTTCAGTCCCTCCTCCCAACCAACTCCCTCTGCAAACATAATAAAAACAGAGGGGGGCTTTTCAAGGGCCAGCTCGCTCTCGCTCTCTTCCTGCGTGCCTGAAGTTAGGCGTGCTCTAAATAAAAGGAGAGCCGCGAGGTTCGCGTGGCAGTTTCTGGAAACGCACTTCAATAACGTATCCTCTGTCTTTTTCTGCGCTGCGTAGCAGGCCCGCTTATCAGACAGGGCCACACAACAGTGAAGCACCCTAACACTTTTGTGTAATTTCTGCGCTATATCAAACTGCGTGAATAAATATTTGCAATGCGGCAGAGCTCTTTTTCAAAAAACCTCTGAACTGCGCTCCAAAAGTGAAACAGGCAGCGGAGAAGCTCTGGCTCCCCTCGCAGTCCTCTGTAGACGTTGCTGCTCCTGTGAAGGGTTCCGGGAAACCCTGCTCGGAGGCCCGTCCATGAGGAGGAGGAGGTGGGTGAGCAGCGCGCGACATTTCATTCTCTGTTCAAAGCGGAGGCCGCGCGCGGCGGACAGAGCAGAGGCAGGAGCACGCAGTGCCCTGCACACAGCGCACGGCCCCGTACTGCCCCGCTCAGGAGGCTGGTGAGTATCAGAGAACTCCTCCCGGGGGCGGCAGGCATCAGTGGCGGGGTCTCGGCCTTTGCACCCATCACCAATGCAGTGTAGTGCCGTTTGCCTTCGGCTGACTCTGCCCTCTGCAAGGGCGTCCTTTAATAGCCCTTGTCTGCTCCATGATTTACATCTGGTTAGGGAACCGCCACTCAGCTGGAGCTGGCCCTGTCTCCGCCTACAATTTGAGTTTACTTTTACAGAGATCACGCAGCAAAACCCACTCTTGGCGTGTTTACTACCTTTGTTACGTTGCATGTTAATTGCAGTGTAGCTGAAATGTTATCATTATATGATGTTTGTTTGTACACTGTTGAAAGAGGAATGGTTGTGGATAGGGTAGAATGGACGGATCACCGATTTCTGCACCAAGACATAGGTTGCTAATGAACGACGCAGCATTTTATTGCAATATGTTTTCATTGGCAAGTTTGTTATTTATGAATCAGATTTCCTCTGTTTCTTAAATAGCACCTCGCTGTAGCGTATCATCTGCTTATTGTCCATCTTCTCCGTCGCTCTGACCCAGCCTCATCCCTCCATTCATCTTTTTCGACCCACCATATACCAGCCCCCTCTTTATAGCCTTTTAACCATGCTCATGTCACGCCCATCAGTTTGGTTGGTTTGGGGGCTTGTTTGTTTAGCTGAAGTCATTAAGCACGTCACAGTGCGGTGCACATACGGACAGTCGAACCCAGGCAGAACTTTGCCAGGCCTGTGATGTCAGCAGCCCTTCACTGAGGGAGCAGAGCTGAGGCTAAACATGCATTCACGTGCAAATAATAGGTGTTTATATGCGCAGGAGTCGAAAACTCTTTCCTCCTACCATAATCGCATTTCCCACGACGTAAAGAAACACTCTGAAGAAGCAGATGTTAAACTGCCATTTTGACTTTTCTCTCCTTTGGTATTTTCCTGTATACAGTGCTATTTCTAAGTATGTATTGTATGTTTACAAGCTGTGTAAAGTGTTCTGAATTCAAACAGGATGTAGCCGACATAATACTAAACAGACATAAATAAGATTTGATCACAGCTTATAAGCATCTTTCTAACTTTCCATTACTGTATGGCCCACGTGAAACAATTTGCCCAAGATCACACAGTGAGACAAGGCACAAACAGGTTGCTGGAGACTCTAACATCCTCCTCCTGAAGTGCAGTATCTTAATGGCCGGAGCTCACCTCGCCCCCAAGACAGGCTACATCCGAGAACAAGAAATGCTAACTCGTCAAGCCAATAGTTTGTAAAAGCAGATAATTCAGCGCTTTTAGGGTCAATAATGCATAATGTAGGAGTAAAGCTTGTTCACCATTAAGGCGTACCCAGCGCCGCACTTTCGACTCCCACCACAGCACCTCCAGGGCTCCCTAGGCACCATCTGCGACTAGTTGGAGACCGCAGTGTGCGCTAAGAGTCGGCAGGCAGCGGGCTCATCACCCTGGCTGAGCCTCTGCATCAAGGATAAACCAGCCACATGTCTGAGTCATAGATTAGGGCATCACGAGGGACCCTCCAGTGCAGATTAACAGCTGGATGTAAACAAAAGGTGTCTCAACTTTGGCAAATGCTCAAGTGCAACTTTCAAGTCGCAAGCTCTTTCCTGAGGTCGATAACATGATTATTATGCAATTAGACACATCTTGGACCAAGATTTTTTAGCAGTATTTGATAAAGCAATAAATATAACTTTGGAGTACGCACGGTCCAGGTAACTGCCAGGACTGAATATCTGCCTTGCACGGGATGTAGCTTGCAAGCAGTACAGGCCTGCACCGGTGAGTAGTAAATGCTTTCGTTTAAAAGCATTGACCAGGGAGTGCCCCTTTTATCTCACTCAGTCCAGGTTTTTAGGTCAAGCCTAGCCAGCACGCATGCGCTGTCTCACGACTGTTGTAATCTACTTCTATGTGTATATGTGTGTGTAATATAAATAAATATAATAAATAATGGCAATATTTTAATTTTTTGCTCCAGATAGAGGAAGAAGATGAATTGAAGTGCTTTAGTTAGATGCAGGGCCACTGGAATTATGTGGCAGAGAGGACAAAATTATGCAGTAGGGTTGACTAATTTATGTTGCAAAAAAAGTCCAGTTATACATTTACAACGCCAATAGTCCTAACTCAAACAAATGCGAGACCTATTGCATTGCAAATGCTTGTTTATTTATGCTGTACAATTCCATTTCATCTTCTCTAGGAACACTAAACACATCAAGCAATGGTGAAGGTTTTTGAAATACTCTTGTTACTATATCGCTCAATGTCTGGTCGACAACCTGTTTCCCTTTGTAGGCTAATTTGTATCAAATTAGTGGATTAGGGGAGATGTAGTTGTTATTTGCTGCACTTTAGCCATGTAGACTAAAAATTAAGACCAGGACTGGAATAATGGTATTGGCATGGAGTTAAAAATTCCTAGAACAAACGTACTAAAAACAACTGCATATTGCAGGCGTGGCATAAAGAGAAGGAATCAGTCAGAGTGAACTACACATTGTATGTGGTGCGAAGTGAAAAAATCAATGGAGGCTTCGGAGAGCAATGAGGTATAAAAACATTTCTTTGAAATGAACCATTTAGACCATTATTTTTGTTATTCATAGAAATCGTCAAAAGTTTGGCTTCAAATGCTGATTGAAGTAACAAATTCTTCTTGTAATTGTCAGTGAGTAGGTTGGTGTAACTGATTCTCTATTACATACTGTTAGAAATTGGGTTTTTGGTTGGCAGTCAGGTTACCCTCTGTCCAAGCAAGAACCCTCACTCTAGTCAGGGTAAGTCACACACAATCCAAATTATCCTGTACCCAACCTCTGGTAGCTTGGCACGAACAGTCAGGCTTAACTTAGAAGGCAATGTGTAAAGTATTTGTGCAATAAATCATACAATAACACAATACAGCACCACAAAAATACACCACACAGTGTTTAGAAAAATATATAATATTTATCTGGATATTTGCAGGTCAAAACGAATAAAGATGCAATATGAAATTGTAGAGATATCACTGAAAAGTGATATAAAGTGTCTTAAGTCTTTAAAAAGCAAACAAAGTCTCTTTCAAGAACAAAGTACCTGGTTTAAAGTGGAAAATCTCTGCAAAAGTGCTGCAGAAGAAGAGATACGTGGAAAAATGGTGTGTGCGTCAAATTCTCCCTTGCACACACGGACTGGCATCGTTATTTTTCACGCGGGGAAGTCGTGCGCCGTTTTTCCGGCACGCTGACAGTCTCCTTCTGTGGTTCGCGGGATTACCAGATGTCCCGGGGGTCTGTGCGTGGAATCCTAGGCTTGTTTACCGGCTGCGTGTCGTTCCGGAGGCTGTGCGTGGAATCTTCTACCTCACGGCAGGCGTTGTGTCGATTTCCTTTCTGAAGTCGGGCGGCGTTGTCCAGGCGTGGCCGTGCGTCAAAGTCCCGGTCGCACCGAAGGCGTCGCGTCGAGCGGCCTCTTTCCAGATCGGCGTGCGGTGAATTTTTCACCGCGGAGCAAGCTGTGCGATGAATTTTTCGGCGCACAAGGCGTCCAAATGAAAAAGAGAAGTCTTTTTGGTCCTGAGACTTCAGGGAACAGGAGGCAAGCTCTATCCAAGCCCTTGGAGAGCACTTCAGCAGCAAGGCAAGAGTTCAGCAAGGCAGCAGGGCAACAGCAAGGCAGCAGTCCTTTGTAGAAATCAGACAGGTGAGTCCTTTAGGCAGCCAGGCAGTTCTTCTTGGCAGGATGCGGGTTCTGGTTCAGGTTTCTTCTCCAGCAAGTGTCTGATGAGGTAGGGCAGAGGCCCCGTTTTATACCCAAATGTGCCTTTGAAGTGGGGGAGACTTCAAAGAGTAGCTAAGAAGTGTACCATGTCCCCTTTCAGTTCAATCCTGTCTGCCAGGGTCCCAGTAGGGGGTGTGGCAGTCCTTTGTGTGAGACCAGGCCCTCCACCCTCCCAGCCCAGGAAGACCCATTCAAAATGCAGATGTATGCAAGTGAGACTGAGTACCCTGTGTTTGGGGTGTGTCTGAGTGAATGCACAAGGAGCTGTCAACTAAGCCCAGCCAGACGTGGATTTTAAGGCACAGAAAGATTTAAGTGCAAAGAAATGCTCACTTTCTAAAAGTGGCATTTCTAGAATAGTAATATTAAATCCAACTTCACCCGTCAGCAGGATTTGGTATTACCATTCTGGCCATACTAAATATGACCTTCCTACTCCTTTCAGATCAGCAGCTACCACTTCAATACTGTATAAGGGCAGCCCCAATGTTAGCCTATGAAGGGAGCAGGCCTCGTAGTAGTGCAAAAATGAATGTAGGAGTTTTACACTACCAGGAAATGTAAACTACACAGGTATATGTCCTGCCTTTCACCCACACAGCACCCTGCTCTAGGGGTTACCTAGGGCACACATTAGAGGTGACTTATATGTGGAGAAAGGGGAGGTTTAGGCTTAGCAAGTACTTTTAAATGCCAAGTCGAGGTGACAGTCAAACTGCACACACAGGCTTTGCAATGGCAGGCCTGAGACAAGGTAAAGGTGCTACTTAAGTGGGTGGCACAACCAGTGCTGCAGGCTCACTAGTAGCATTTAATCTGCAGGCCCTAGGCTCATATAGTGCACATTACTAGGGACTTATAAGCAAATTAAATAGCCCAATCAGGTATGATCCAAGGTTACCATGTTTAAAGGGAGAGAGCATATGCACTTTAGCACTGGTTAGCAGTGATAAAGTGCGCAGAGTCTAAAAGCCAGCAAAAACAGTGTCCAAAAAGTGGAGGGAGGCAGGCAAAAGGTCATGGGTGACCACTCTAAGGCTGTCAGGTCTAACACATACATTGTGAATATATTTACTCCACAACAATTGTTTTTGAAAGAGAACAATAATTTTGTGTTAGCAACACAATATGGGATTACCACAAGATCTTGTGGCAGGCACTGCCTTGCGTTTTGAATGCATTTACTACCAGACTCTGTAAATACTAGGTGAGTGCTTTACAGAATACAGGTTCTGAAACAGAGGTTGAAAGGTCCGAATTCTATTAAAATATTTCAGTAAAATATTTGTTTAGATAATCCAGTTGTCTTATGAATTGAATTACAGGTCTCTAATCGTACATACTTAGTACTATTTTAATACATAAATTAGTTCTATATTCAGAAACACAACAGTCTTATAATATACAATTAATTACTCAGTCTAATCGCACATACATGATAGTCTTAAAATACATGATTCTGATTACTAATTTGCAAAAACAACAAGTGATGGACGGAATGCTGAACATTGTCAAACATTCACCCCCAGTACAGTGATCTGGGCCTAAATCCATCGTTTTTTTGCTGCCCATGCCATTTCAGTTTGGACCCAGCCATATGCAAATCAGTCTTGACCCTGTTCCCATGGGAACAGTCCAGCCCGAACTGCTAGGCCAGGTCTTCCCTGGACTGGAAACAAGCATCCTGGGACCGGTTTCCATCCATCACTTGTTGTTTTTGCTTTGTCGCCCTAAGTGGGAAGGGTATGCCCAGACGTGGGTCCCGTGCTTCCCATGCCACTGGATTCAAGCTAGCCTGGCTGATGAGGGGTGAAACCCCGAAACCGGTCCCAGGATGCTTGTTTCCGGTCCAGTGAGGACCTGGCTTGGCAGTTCGGGCTGGACTGTTCCCATGAGGAACAGGATCAAGACTGATTTCCATATGGCTGGGTCCAAACTGGGGTGGCATGGTGAGCAAAAGAACGATGGATTAAACCCAGATCTGTGACTGGGGGTGAGTGTTTGACAATGTTCAGCATTCCGTCCATCACTTGTTGTTTTTGCTCTGATTACTAATTTGCCTGCTCAGTATTTAAAATTCCTTCATATTTACAATATTTCATTTCACTTCTGCATAATCAAGGCCTATGTGTAACAATATGGTTTCCCATCGACAGAAATTTTGAAAACCTTTCATTAATCAGGCCCCGAGTTCATCAACCGTAATACTAGAGAATAATTATAGCCGTTTTATGACTTTAGCTTCACATTAGGATTTTTAGGAAAGCAATTACAACCTAACTTTGTGGTACTTTGGCCAATCTAATACAAGTATCAGACATTATTTTACTATCTGACTTCACCAACATAATTATAATGGTATGGCAAATTATACAAGTGACGAAAACACCCAATAATTTGATGTTTATTTGGAAACAAAATAGGTTGATATGAATTCTAGCCATTTAATTCTGTTAGAGTATGTTAAACTACATGCTACCATAGGCTCTTTCCTATTTTGTGTGTCTTTCAATGGATAAACAAATTTTTAAGTTTAAGGCTATGATGTCCCAACATAAGAGCTTTTAGTAGTAGTTGTTATAGTTGTATGTGTTTGTAAAGCACAGTCATATCAACCTCAGGATTCAGTGCATTATTGATAATGGCTGATTTGTCACCATATCAGCCAAAGACCTGCACGTCTGTTACTAATGGAAATACCATTTTTTTCTTTACTTTTCCTGATATTCATAAGGTTGGACTTGCGTTGTGTAAGCAGTTTCAGAGTGTTCCAAACAGAAGCTGCTACATCATCAAACACTCTTCCACCCAAGCATCTGCCTAAATTAAAGACCCAAACCTGGAATTGGTTGGAAGATCTAAGCTCAAGACAAAGTTGTTAGCACCAAACAGAAATAAAGAGTAGGGAGCGCGAGTAGAAATACAGCACTCGATAAACATGACAAACTGCCTTGAATTTAATTAATTTCAAGATGACTAAAGTATATTGCACCACAGGCTGCAGTGCCTCAATTTAGTCTACATTTAATTTTAGATAATTCCTACACATCCATAAATTAATGGTGTCTAGCCAGTTTTGAAATCTGTCTAGGCTGGTATTTAAATTGTTGTTCTCCCTCAGGACTATTTAAGTATCATCAGTGTACATAAAGAAAACTTATACCCAAATGGCTCAATTAGATGGGCAAGACAAAGGACATTGAGGCTTTCTGGAACTAAGTCATTCTGAGGTGGGCAGACCATTATCTACGGCCACCTTTTAGGTTGGCTGGAACTATTTAAGCTATGCTAGAACCAGACCTTTGACAACAATATCACTTATGCATATTAACAAAGGCTTACATATACAAAGGTGAAGGCAGCATAAAATGGAATAGAACAAGTGTTGCTTGCTGCCTGGCCATCATCTGTCAGCCTTCTCAGTTTATCAAGGGCTACTACTTTTCCTGTAGCTTTACCACAGTACCCATGGAATATTGCTTATACGGGTGTAAGCTCGTTAATCTAAATGATTTCTATAACTTGCTAATAAACAGTGCTCTCCATTAGTTTGAAAAAGTATGGTAATTTGGAGATTGGTTGGCAAGCTGTTGTGAAATAATGACAGATTATAACAATTTATATAATTTTTCTATTATATTCATTTTTTACATACAAATTAAGTATGTATGAAAAAAAGTACACAGTTGAACTTTGCTCAACTTAAGTTAAGCTTTAGGAAAATTATATACAATATCATCAGGCCAGGTAGGACAGGACCGATGTGTAGAAATAGATTTTTGTACTGTTGGCACTGATACTGTCCAAAGGCCTACCTCTTAACTCATGAAGCTTTCAATCATTATTTATATTTTCCACTGCTCTGATGAAAGACAGTCAGTAGTAATAGTAGTACAAGGTTCTCTTATTTATCTGCTAGTCCAAGCTCTCTTCGTTAATTACCACAATGTTACACATACCGAAAGGGACACATAAGTGTGCACCAGGCAAGAAATGTGCCATGAATTATATACCTGTTTTGCAAGGGAAAATAATATTTAACAGCTTTTGTACTTTTGAAAAATAAAGATTATCTCTAATACCATTAAAACCAAGAGTCTGTTTTTTGTGCACCCTACTTTTTTAATTCCGTTGTCAGTAACAGAACTCAAATTCACATTCTATCTATAAATCTTACTCTCAACCTATAAAAATAGGGATTAAAATATTAGGAGCACTGCATGGTTGGGAAGGCATTCTACAGTTTCTTCAAAACCCGGTGCTCTCACATCATAAATCATGATATAAATTACCAACCCACCCTTCTGTCTTCAACCCGCAATTAATAGCACGCTGTGTCTGAGATATCAGCTCCAGGCCATCAACTAACCTGGGTTGGTGTAGGACAATTATCACAAAATGTTCAATGCCAATATGAAATTAAGTGTCACAAGGAAGCGGCGGCAACACAGCCATATTCCAAGGCATCAGGCTAACAAAAGCACTTGAGCTAGGAATAATTACAGACAATAGTAATTTCAACATCAGCTGGTGTTTAGAGACACTTCTGTAATGCATGACCCAGAATAATAGTGTTATAGTGTTTTAAATTCAAATGGGGGAGATGGGTGACTTATTTTTTCTCTATATCATACCCCTTGATATTACAAACACCATTGGCACTGAAAATCATAGGTTAGCTTTACACTTTGTAATTGATCAGATCAGTCAGAATTTCCAAGACAACATTCCAGAAGGTTATTAAGAGACACATTAGTAATATCCACAATGTGAATAACAGGTTAACAGCCCTACTGAGGGTATGCTTCTGACATCAACTTGACGGGGAAAAAGTACCTTTTTGGTGCTTGAGCTAGTTGATCACTACAAAATACCATTATCCATTTACAAAACATATTAGCGGGCTGATCGCCAATATTTTGAAAACCTCAGTAATCTACTTAAAATCTCAACTCATTTGATTAAACAGCATGTCTCTAAATATGCAAGTGTTACATTGCATTTTAATTTATATCCATTGCATTTTGTCTACTTCTGTGGCACAAATTTATCACAACATCAAGGGATCTGCACTGACCAGCTGGAAAAGGCATAATGCATCAAGTGTATTTTTTCGATTCTCTACGCTGTGTATCCCCATACCAGCGTAGTACATTCTAGACAAGAATAAGCCATTTGACGCTTTGAAAAACACCTTCCCATTGTTATAGTTGACTTCGTAATCAGTTAAGGGTTTATTCTTGTTTTTGACCGTCTGGATGGCACAAAGAAAATGACCCGTCTCTGAATGTAGGTACTTGTCCTTGTAATCCATGATTTCCACTTTCCCAGAGTCCTGCATGTTCACCTGGAACCGGCAGGTTTCGTCTCTCTCATATTGACCTTTTATCCCATCAGGTGTTGAGCTCCAGTACATATCATTGTCCATTTTGAAACAGATTCCCTTTTGTGTACAAATTAACCATTCGGGTGGCTGACGACTCTCCATGAAATGAGATAAAAAATTACACACATGGTGATTCCGGTCTAAACCTGAGAAAACAGAAACATTGTTACAAAAAATCAATTTGAATGTTTCCAACAATTCATAGAGCAACACTATTGTTTGGTGTTTTAAATAGAACTTTAAATAATTCATATCTTTCAACTCATTTTACACAGACATCTGATGGAAGTAGGCAGCTGCACATCTGCTGTCTGGTTTGCTCTTTAATGCTCTACGTGAAGCAACAAGGGATTACATTAATGTTGACAGTACAGGACATTTTTTGCACACATAAGCTCAACTACAAAATCCATTTGCAAGTGTAAATTACCAATCCCTTTTCTATGAATCACGTTTTCAAGAACGTAACCCTTTCAAATGGGGTTTACAGATTTCTTCAGGTGTGGGGAAATGTACGCATTCCCAATCCTATGGTTAGGGTTTGTAGGCATTACAAGAAAGTCAGTAGCAAAATTAGGTGTATGGGCATAAATCCAAGCATTTAGACATGAAAAAATGCTAGAGTGTGAACCCCACAAAAGTAACATAGGTTAGGGTGCGGTTCCACACCGGGAAAACTTTTTTCCCTCTGGAAAAAACATAAAAAAGATTAAATATGCTGTGGAACTTCCATAAGCACACATTTAAGCAGGTTGGAAATTCTGCATGAGCAACATATGTCAGTGCCCTAGAAACATGACTATTGTGATTTTTCAAGAAGTACTCTTGAATTTCTGTAACAAACAGATAACATTACCCCATGGTTTGCAAAAACTATTAGGACAAATTTGGCCTTTTCAAATTTCCTTTTGTGAATGATATTCCCCGATTTCAAATTTATTGTAAAGAATGCAATTTGTGAGGTAATTTGTGAACGTAAATGGCACAGTATCTAATGTGGAGGTTGATTTGCTTCTCTTAAATGGCTAACTGAATGTTTTCTGTGGCGATATAAAGAGAGAATATGATGAATCTCTACTTCTCATATTAATCTATGTTACAGACGTCCTCCGCGTTAGGGCTTGTTCATACCTATCTAGATACACATGATCGAGTTCCAGCAGGTTGTCCCAACCCCTGTCCAGTGTGCCTATTGCATCGTCCAAAAAATCAGAAACATATTCCTACATGCCACAGAAAGCCAATAGTATTTTCAATCCAGACTTAAAAGGTCATAGATTGAGGGCAGCCTTGGTGTGTACTTTGGACGATCTACAACAGAGAGCCAACAAATGTTCAGACCGTTGTCTTAGTTCTTTTTGATCTGTCAGCAGCTTTTAATACTGTCAATCGTAAAATCTTTTTGACCAGGCTGTCCTCTATGGGTGATGGCAACGCTGCCTTAAATTGGATACAATCTTATTTACAGGATTGCTGCCAAGCAGTGGCACTGCTCCCTTTTTGTTCGGATTTTAGAGGTATCAAACATGGGGTACCGCAGGGATTGACTCTCAGCCCAATTTTGTTAAATGTGTATCTGAAGACATTGATTTCTCTAATAAAACAGCATAACTTCCCGGTGATCAATTATGCTGACGACACTCAATTGATTCAATCCCATAGCCAGAATGTTTAGTCACCTCTTTTAAAAAATGGATGATATATCATAAAATGGATGAAAATGAATTATTTACATTAACCGGGGACAAAACGGAATTTCTTTGTTGCTCCCCGCTTAAGATTCAACATTCATTACCTGCTAATCTCTGGCCACTTCCTATGGAAATGGAACTGTGTGCATCTGAAGCAGTTTGTAATCTTGGGGTAACTTTTGATTCTCATTTTACACTTGTAAATAAAGTTGCCGGTGTCTGTTGTGCCCTGCTGCAAGAAAACTTCTCCCATTCCTACTTTATCTGCCAAACCATTAATGGTCCAAAGTACTATACTAAGTAGGCTGAATTGTTGTGAAGCCATCCTGCTGGGAGCCCTGATTTCTTGATTAAGTGACTCGAGTCCAATCGGCTGTGGCAAAGTCGGCACTGAATAGGTCTTGAAGATCAACCACATCCAACGCCCTTAGTGACCTGCACTGGCTCCCATTTAAATAGAGGATCCACTTTAAACCTATGTGCATAGTCTACAGAGCTCTTCATGGGAAAGGTCCACGTCCACTCAGAAATAGACTAAACAGATATGTTCCGAGGACTAATGTAGGCTCTGCATCTGCTAACCTTCTACCTAGATTCCGCAGAGCCTGCCTTGGTGGACGTTCCTTTTCTGTTACAGCAGCACATATGTGGAATGTGCTCCCAACGATTTTGAGGGGGCATATTGAGCTGCTGAATTTTAGGAAAGCCCTGAAACCATGGCTTTTCCCAAATTAGTAATTGGTCCCCTTGGCCTAACTTGTTTCCTTTTCTGTGTAAAACAGTTTGCTGCAACGCCAGGATACCTGTTTTCTTGGTCACAGTTTGCTTTACAAATGTTTTATATAATACAATACAATAAAATACAATACAGGGCTAGTATCGCTGCCTGGTACATAGGTGCAACTAGTCTATTATCGTGTGGGGAGGTCTGTTTACAACATCATGCAGTTATTCTGCCTTTTAATTAGTAGCGATCTAGAATGTTCTAAACAGTGGTTTGTTTGCAGAAGCAATAGAAAGTTCCAGAGCATGGAAAGTTGGAAATGTATGCATTAAATTACCACATTGGCCTTAATGAGCTAGCCCACATAAATCTGGGATGTCACACAGTCCTATGCATTTCCTGAACTAGGACCTTTGCATCTGTCCTGAAGAAGAAAACAAGGCTCCTGATTCAATGTATGATCCAAGCACTCATGATGTTTGCCTGATTTCTTACCTCGTTTTAACAGTCACAGATGGACTTGTAAATCACATGCATCTGAAAATCAGGCTGGTGCAGGTTGATAAGTTTGTACAGAGGGAGGATATTGATGCTCTATAGATGAGATATACCAAATGGAATCCTCTGATTAAAGGAGTTGAAGGCCTCTATTTTTATTTTCTCATAATGTTTACTTACCAGTGGCTGGATCCATTTGAGCACACTATCTAGGCTCCTGTACATTGATTCCATATTTTCAATGGGGTAATGAGGTCCACATCATTGTAGGTCACCTACTGGAACCCATCAGCAGGTTCTCCTGTCCTCTTAGCAAACCTTTAGATGGCCTGTACACAACCTACTTGCTGCTTGTTTAGTTTCAGGCTGGCGATTGTGTGGTACATTGTAGTGCAGATGTTACAAATATAAAGAATTAGAACTAGTTTGAGTTGAAAACGAAATTTGTAAAAGACGTGAAAAAAATTACAAAATGGCCTGAAAACAGGCTTACTCACATATACAGTCATACAATGCAGTCCAGTCCCAAGGACGTCATTATTACTTGCATACAGACATATCACTCTTAATTGTGCAGTCTCACCTGGCACACATTTTATTTTCTTGCAACCCACTGGGGGATAAACTCTGTTCACTTCTCAAGATGGGATATAGAGTCTGTTGGTAGGCGATCCCTTAAGAGTGCAGGCAAACTCCTAAATTGAGGCAGCCTGTTACACATTTTTGGCCATTGATACATCAGAGCCATCATCGGGAACCACACAGCAGGGATTGCCTAACCCCTCCCAGGACTAACCTGGAGGGCATGACTAGAGATGTAATCAGAGCAGTCATCACTGACTCCAGCTCCTTTCACCCTTCTTACATGGGTAGCCCTCCCTGTCACATTCAAGCAGGCAAGTCGCAAGCTTAACCCTTTCTCTACTTCTGCGCTCTTGTGCAGTGTATCCAGTCATTGACACGTCTGCTGGGTACAGAACTTCATTGTTCCACATGGCCCCACTGGGAATATTCTTGAGAGCAGTTGCAATTGTGCCATCACAGGCATACATTAAGTCACTGGCTCGCCCACTGTTGCAGATATGATGCGGAGTGCTATCTGCACAGCCTATCCAGACCAGGAAAGAAGACAGCACCTAAAGGCCTGCAGTATAAGATTTTGAGTCCTCAGCATAGGCAGCACCCTCTTACATTTAAGGCAAGGAGTTCTAAACTCCCCTCCTTTTCATGGGAACCCAGTAGGAGCAGGCCTATATGATTAAGATGGGTAGACTCAGTAGGCTTGGAGCAGAGGGTGCAACAGAACACATTAGGCCCTTAGGGAAGGAAGATCATGATGATGATAGCCAGCCATCTATAACCCTTTTACATGAGGGAAGATGATAATGTCACCCCTAAGAATTTCACAACCCAGGGCCACAGCATACACCTAAACAGGTCAGTCTAAAAGAAGATGGAAGGTGCAAGCCTAAAAAAAAGATGGAAGGTGCAAGCCTAAAAAAAATGGAAGGTGCCTTTGAGAGGTGCGGAGAGGCATTCCTCTCCCACAATTGCCCGTACACTCAATACCCTCTGCCTGGGAGCCTGAAAGAACCAGTGCTTATGGTCACAGAATTAAATGGGATAACATGCTAATCATAAAGGAGCCTCTGGCATGGGATAATGATAGATATGACAGGAATACTTACCCAGGAGGTTCATGTGAAAATCCAGTCTGAGCAGGTCTTGGTTGCCATCTGGGGAAATAAATGGCTAAAACTAAACAAAGGCTTTGTCCGCACCAACGTGCTGGACCCCTGGGATATCTACCACTCAAAGTCATACCGAAAAGGGAAACCAGTATGTGGCCAAATGGCTAAAAGACACACACAAACAAGTAGTTCGGGGGAAGACTAAGGGAGTGTCCACAACCTTAGTAGAGGGCAATGTTGCCCCAGCACCAGAGATGAACACTAGAACTGCCACATGTTTAGCACGATTCGTAAGAGGTCACAAGTCGTGGTGCCATAGTCAAGACAAACTACTAGATATTGTGGGGCCTTGACGAAGATCCTGTACATGACTAAAGAGGCCAAGGTTTTGGGAAGTCCAATTTCACCAGCAGGCTGTCAAATCTTAAGTACCCCTGTAAAGATGTCTGGGAGATAGGTGACTTCTTTGTGACAGACTATTTGAAAAATACAGGAGGAGCATGAAAAACTATTGAACAATTAAAATGTACAACAAATGAAAAAAAAATGGAACAATAAAAGACCAAGGCTGACTAGGGACGCCATATACAAACCACTGTTGGAAGGAGGTGTGGGGTTTCCCAGTGTTGAAAGCTATATCTTTGCAATAAAGTTACCTTCCTTCATTGGATTAGGCGCAGTTGCCGTATATAGCTCTTAGAAGTTGGTTATAAATATAACCTGGAAATCCAACTACACCTTGTTCCTTTGTTGCCCCTGAGCAAGAGACTATTGCTTCACAAGCTGCTGACTTCCTTGTCTGTACTTGTGGAACACTTACATCTTGTATTAATGGAACTGAAATGTAGCAACCTATCCATTAACCATAATGACCACAATTTCAGGAGGTGATGCTTGAAAAAAGATTTTTGTCAGTCTGTAAAAAACCCTTAAATATCCTCCTTTAAAAAAAAAACTGTCTAGGTTGATCAGTGAATCTGCAAAACCCTTTTAATATTAGGCTGTAAAAAAACTGTTTTGATCGCTCAGTAATGCATGTCTTCAGTGAAGGTATATCAAGTCAAAATAATCTTTATTCAGCCAAAATACTTTGAGCATAAATCAGAGTTTTTAATTTGGCATGATATAATATATATTTAAAACAACAAAATAAATTAAAACTAATAAAATGTATAGCTACATCCCTCAATGACATTAATTTCAATGGCCTAAAGTGCATAAAGTGTTCTCAATTTAATAGCAGCAATAATAAACTTAAGAGTAGCAGTACAAGTTTCAAGGACGTTAGTATCAATAACCTAAATATTCTCAATTTAATAGCAGTAATAATAAAACTGAGAACAGCAGTACGGGTTTCAATATTAGAGAGAGACTGTAGGCAATAAAACCCATCTTTATGGGAGGTAAAAGATTTTAAAAGAATTGGGGCCAGATGTATCAAGAAATTTTGCATATGCAAACGGTGTGAATCCTAAGATTCCACCGTTTGTGAATGCAAAATCGCCTTACATGATGTATGAAAGGCATTGCAGTGCAATTTAAGGGAACTGCAATTTTTAGCAATTCCCTAAAATGCGACTCTGAAATATGGAATCAAAAATTGCGATTCCCTCAATAGGAAATCGCAAATAAAGAATTCCTATTTGCGATTTCCTATTTACATGTAACATGAATTTACTAAATGCGAACTGGGCATTTAGGAAATGCAATTACCACCAAATCCAATTTAGTGGTAACCATGTGCATTTTTAAAAGTGCCATGTAGCGCACACATGCCCCTAGGGCATGTGTGAGCTTTACATATGCTCTATTGCACCAAAGGAGGCATAAAGCCTTCAGCACCCTTGGATTTGCATTACCCAATTTGCGAATTCCTAGAAGGAATTCGCAAATTAGGAAATGCAAAACCATTCGCACATATGGGCCTTCAGCCCATAAGGATGAATGGAGTCCCATTCCCTAACTGCAATTCCCTAATTGTGATTGCGAATTTAAAGAAATCGCTATTAGGGAATCGCTATTTTCTTACGTACCATTTTGCTTTTCCCAAACAGCTATTTTTTTTATTCGCTATTTACGAAATGCGAATCAGTACTTTGATACATGTGGCCTTTGGTCTCAAAAACCGTAATTGCAAAGATTCATATAAAGTGTAAAATAGTGAAATGCAAAGTGGATAGGGCATTATTTGTATTACAGGGGCAGCAAGGAAGAGAAGCATGCCAAGAATCCACCGGGGGGAAAACCCACTAAAAAGTGCATAGAACTGAGCCTAAATTGTGTAAGATAAAATCTATGTTGTGTATTGGCTATCCAAACCAGATATGATTCCAGGCCTGTTGTTTGGAGAGATGTGCCCCTTACTAAAGACATATTCAAAACACCTAAAAATATTTTTTCATCTCAATGAGACACAAAGGCTGCTTTAAGTTGCGACTGCAAATTTTATCAATAGTTTTGGGGCTAACAAAAAATGTTTATGCTCTAAACTAAAAAAAGCTTTTTTAATATAAAACAACCATTTAATGGCAAACATATTTTCTAAGTAACATAATCACCTAACACTTGCCTATAAAAGTTGGCATTTGGGGTATTCCATATTTTTAGCCATCGCAAAAGGGGTGCAAGGTTAATTTGATCCTCTGTAAACCTCAGGCCCACTTCAGTGTGTGTAATAAAGCTTGCAGTGGATCTAGGTAAGGCCAGGTGCTTACATAAAACTATTTTCAGCTGCCTGGAGTTTCCCAGTTGCATCATACTCCTTCTCCTTATGTTCCCACTGCAAGACATTAACTTTTTTAGAGATGGACAAAGTCCCTAACCGGAGTCTGCGCCAGCCTTTTTGTGAACCTAAAAATGGCACTGGCAACAACCTCCATTTTGTGTGCTCTGTTAACCAACAGCCTGTCCCAATGCCCCCTTCTATTTAATTCCTAAATAATAAAAAATATGAACTTATGTAATTGGACTTCCCTCAAGAACAAATGTTTTGGGATTAATATTTCTAGGCCCGCAAGACATTGGATTTTTGTTGATTTAATTTTAGAGTCAAATCATATATAAAAGCACTAAAACCAGTTAACAATTTTGTAGCCCATTCCCAGTGCACTCTGAAAGAACCACATTATAAGCATATAATAGCGTGGGGACTGCTTGGGAGCCGATCCTAGGAACATCTTCACTAGAGGTCTTTAGAGCTATTTCAAGTGAATTAATATAAACAAGGAAGCGAAAGGGGGCTAGAACTCAGCCTTTCCTGACACCCCCTTGTCACCTCTATCGGAGCAGTACAATTGCTGTGGAATTCTGAGGTAGACTTTTCATTATACTTAATAAGGTGGGCTCAATACCAGTCTGTTTAATCAGATCCCATAACAATTATCTGTCTGCCAGATCGAAAGCACAAGAGAGGTACATGAAGGCCATGTGCAAAACCCCTCTCTTAGCGAAAACATATTTATTTCTTAAAAGTATTAAGTTTAAAGCATGCTACACTGTGCCCAAACGTGGACGAAACCCGTACTGTAAAGGGCTAAAAAAGGAGTTAGCCTCTGCCCAGGATTCCCAAATTGACAAGGCCAAGAACCTTTACTGTAGAATCAAGCAAAGAACTTAGTCGGTAACACCTAAGGGAGTTCTTATCACACACACTCTTGAAAGATAGGGACGATTACAGATTCCCTCCATGAGGCGATCAAATCACTCATTGTGGCTGCCCTCAAGACATTAGTAACTAAAGTAGTGCCCCGAAAGGCTATATTTGATTTAAACAAATCAATCGGGACCCCCCCAGGCCTGGAGCCCTCCCATTATTAGCACTTATAATTGCTCCTGTTACTGCATCCATACTTCGTCGACAGGGGATGAATTGGACTTATTCATAATAGAACCCCTTTCCACCTGAGTATCCAAATTAAGAATAGAAATTAAAATGAGTAAACCCATTTATTTGCAGGGATTTGACAGACCACCTATGGTAATTGGTTATCGGAGAAGAAGGAAATATCAACTACTTCCAAAAATAAGCTAATGTCTTTTAAGGGTATATCATATTCAAGAAGTCTGTTGAAAAAAAAAAAAAAGGTGTCCTTATATAATATATTCAGTGATATTAAATACATACATACATGCCTACACACACACACACACACAAACCCCCCCCACACACACAATACCAGTTTAATGCAATATAGTTTTTAAAAGGGAATACAAAAATTAAACAATATTTTGTTATGATCGCAATATTGTTCATCTTCAAGAACTACTGAGCTTCCTACAATTCGTTCCTCCAGAAGGTGGCAACTTAGAGGTATCCAAAAGGTAAGTCCTGAAACAAAAATGTAAAGGTACACAGTATAAACAAAACAACTGCTGTACAACCCTAAATCACAATTCCCAAACCATAATTACAGTTCTAGTGTTTAATGCACCTACAGAGTATTTAAAGTTCTTTCATGTTCACATGCTTTAAATACATGAAGTTTTTTCGGCACGCGATTACAGTATTCAACCTAACTTTATTCTGTAGTAAGTTGGCTGATAATAAATGCATCAGCGATTCCTTTATTATGTGATGCCACTAATGGCATGGCAAATTCTATCAACGACAAAAGCATCCATTTTTACATGCTCTGTGATCAATTTAAATCAGATAAACAGTTTTTGCACCATAGTCACATTTTAATTTCAAAGAATTTACATAGTATATTTTTAGACCCTCTCTGTCATGATGACTGGTTGCATGATATCTTTAAACTGTTTCTTATAGGTTGCAGATTCTTGTCAGCTGTTTTTTTTGGATATATCACAATTTGGAAAGAATAAATCTACTACACTTTCAAGACGTGATCAATACCCTTATTACTAAACCGCATGTTTTGATTTAGCTAGACAGACTGCTCTGGTGTGCCCTGGTAACTCATGACATTTAAGATGAAGTATATATAACGCAACAGGGGTTCTTCATTCTTGAACACTTGTGAAAATCATTTAAACAACACAATATTCAAAGTACACCATGCTTTTATTCATTTCAGTTCTATGAAAAACGAAACTGCTAAAAACGCAGTGTTCATATTGAGATAGCAACATTATTAAATACACATTAAAACACATTTAAAAAATAGATAATCATTTCCAAGAGCTTTGGTGCAGTGTGAAAAGGGCAGTGCACAGTGAATGGTAGAGCCAAATGGTAAACAGATTTGGGTTTGGTACGCCTGTAAATGTATCCACAGGATGTAGCTAAGGCACTTGAACACACTCCATGTTTCAACCTGGATGTAACAATCCATAGGTCTTGATCAGGACAGGGTCATGTTAGATTAGCATCTGAGACAAATGTTTTGTGAAATGAAAATTAAAAAGGGCAGGGGATTAAGTACTGGATTGAATGAAAAGGTATTCCAGAGGCAAAAAGACTCTCAATCATATCTTTCATAGATCTGAAAATAAATGTAATACAGTTGCAGGCTACTTTTGAAAAAATGGGGGAACAAAATGGTTAGGTACGAGGAAGAAACAAATACATGTATAGCTGTATAGATTAGAAGAACTGGAAAAATGCAAGAGGTCCATGACAACTTAAGATGCCATACTAGCAAGTACTGAGTTGGAACAGAAATGGAGTATCCCATAATGTGATACTAATATTGTCCTTAGCTATTGAGTACTTTTTTAGTTTTTTATTCATTTTGATTAGTATGTTACCAGCTTTCAAGCAAATTATCCATGAATATCTAAAACTGTATAGCTCCTCTATTAGGCCAGTGTCACCCAGGAACCACTCATAATTTTCTTCCTTAAAATACAGTAAACCATTCTGTGTCTAAAAAGGCCTTAGTGCACTCAAAAGACCATCATTCAACATTATTATATGAAAATCTCTTCCACACTTTTTGGTTGAAAAGGATGAATTCTAGAAATGGTGGACCATGAAGCAACACTGTTTTAAGATGCCCTTGCTATGTATAGTTTGCTACAGTACTCAGTCAATAGAGTTGTGTATGTGTGTTGAGTTACCAGGGTGGTAAGTTAAATAGTGTAGATTTCCACTTCATATAATATTAGTTACTATGGTAGAAGGTACTGGAAAAAAATCAACCTAGCACATGTACAACTGTTAGAAATGTTTATGAGTACAGCACTATTGCTCGCCTACCTGGGAAAAAATCCCTTCAGAAAAAACGCCCTGGCTGCCTGGTAGCAACTGATGATCATTTGCCCACACTACAGAAGATATTCGGCAAACAGTTTCCTAAGCATTTCAGTAAGACAAATAAACCAATACAAATTAGTACCATTATTTAGAGGCTGTTTACCATTCATCCCCATTCCCTTGACAGAGTAATCAACAGTTAGCTATAGGTGAACTACATAAGTGAACTACAAGCAATTGGAGTCAAACGTCAAGAAAATGATGCAAGATAATGTCAGGTAAGTTAGGACGGGAATCGATGTGATGCACACATTTTATTTTGTACAGTTAAAGCTGATATACTCCATGAGTACTGGTTTCTTGATGCTTGAGGCCTCAAATCATCATTTATGTTTTCATGTGCTTCAATAACACATCTTTGCCCTACATCGGTCACTAGCAAAAATGGCACAAGGTCTCCTAGCCCATCTTCAAGTCCAGTGTTCTTTGTATCAATTTCCAAAACTTCCCTGTACCACATCAGTTTTTATATCTACACAAGTACTTATATTGCCTCAGAATGGAAATTTACATCAAAGACTGTATTTGCTACATTTAAGATACTTCTTAACTGCAGCTACATGATTGTTTTTGTGTTTATCTAAGTGATTCATTTTCCCTTCTTTACATTTCAGGTCCTGGGTGCTGTTGCTTGGCTAGTCTGTTTAATGCGATTATCGGCTGTGATGCCCAGCTGGTCACGTCTGTAGGCTGAGAAGCATCCTCCACGATATCAATACATATAGGGGGTCATTCCAAGTCTGGCGGGCGGCAGTAGCCGCCCGCCAGGCGGGAACCGCCATTTGGCCGCTATGCGGCCAAAAGACCGCTGCCGGCATTCCAACCTTCCCGCTGGGCCGGCGGGCGCTAACCATGTTAGCGCCCGCCGGCCCAGCGGGAAGGAGGCCTGCAACACAGAAGCCGGCTCCGAATGGAGCCGGCGGTGTTGCGGCCGTGCGACGGGTGCAGTAGCACCCGTCGCGCTTTTCACTGTCTGCTAGGCAGACAGTGAAAAGCCGTCCGGGGCCTTGTTAGGGGGCCCCTGCACTGCCCATGCCAGTGGCATGGGCGGTGCAGGGGCCCCCAGGGGCCCCAAGACACCCGTTACCGCCAGCCTCTTCCTGGCGGTGACAACCGGCAGAAACAGGCTGTCGGTAAGGGGGTCAGAATCCCCATGGCAGTGCTGCTTGCAGCGCTGCCATGGCGGATTCGCCCAGCCGGGGCAAAAACGGCGGGAAACCGCCGGCCCCGGTTTTCTGACCGCTGCTTTACCGCTGCGGTCAGAATGGGCTATGAAGCACCGCCAGCCTGTTGGCAGTGCTTCCGTCATCCGCGACCCTGGTGGTCATAGACCGCCAGGGTCAGAATGACCCCATAATGCCTAAAATGGGATCAGAAAATCTAGTTGTTAACCTACTCATTTATACATAAAGCATCTGTGAAAGCTATAAGTAAGGGCACAATTAACTAAAGTTGAGTTGCAAAGCAGTGTGCGTTTTATGGACAATGACTGGTATATGACCCCTCCTTCTTTATTTTGTAAGTAGACTGATCAAGTGGCATCACAAAAATCCATTTAGAGTTATAAAGATGCCTACATTATTAATAATATTGATAAAGCAACTTTTTGTGACTCACTGCAAATGGCTTCAAATGCACGGATGGAACACTGCAGGACGTAATTACCATTTGTTTAAAGCAGCCCTGTCTTTTAAAGAGACACAGGCTGAATTCAAAAATAAACTGTTGGTATTCACTGAAAGATAATGAGGGCAAGAGTGGAGGGAACAGTATACATGCTCCCCTTAATACAATATGCACACATTCACAAGGTGGAAGCTGTGCCACTGGGGCAGTTTCCAAGATGCAGATTAAATGCATTTGCCTTGATGGTTGTCAGTATCAGATCAATGGGTTGAAACTGTTGATACACTAAATTGGAATTTGTTTGGATGAGGGGACGCCCCATTAAAACTCCCTCCTCCTATTTATTGCAATCAGTTGGAAAGGATATTCTTTGAGTCAGAAAGTAATTTACAACCCACAATGTGTCCTGTGTGGATTGCAAATCATTCTCATATAATAAATATAATAAAGGTGAAGTCCATGGTAATCCATTCACCAAAAGTATGTTGGCTCTTGATCCTAGTTGGAACTGACTTCAACCCTTCAACAGTCACACCCTTTGTCATGGCAATATACAAGATACATAACTATTTATTGAAAACACCACCTCCTCCTCTATGTAGAATGGTACTATGTATAAGCCTTACATATTTTAGCCAATAAGCTACTGCTGCCTTATGATAGCAATTAATTTCATATATGTGAAAAGGAGAGGCAAAGCATCACTGCCATCTAGTCGAGGTAAGTGTTAACGTCAAGACACTATTTTACCTTTCCCACACTCATGTGGATCATACAGATGCAGCTCCCTAGATATATGGAGTATCAAGTCCTTTACACCCATTTTAACATTAGATGCATCAGTAATGTAGTGTATGTGAAAGACCAAACACACAGGCCCTAATACTAACCTTGGCGGACGGCGAAGGCCATCCGCCAAGGTACCGCCGTCAGAACACCGCACCGCGGTCGAAAGACCGCTGCGGTGATTCTGACATTTGCCCTGGGCTGGCGGGCGGCCGCCAAAAGGCCGCCCGCCAGCCCAGGGCAAATCAACCTTCCCACTAGGATGCCGGCTCAGAATTGAGCCGGCGGAGTGGGAAGGTGCGACGGGTGCAGTTGCACCCGTCGCGTATTTCAGTGTCTGCTAGGCAGACACTGAAATACTTTGTGGGGCCCTCTTACGGGGGCCCCTGCCGTGCCCATGCCATTGGCATGGGCACGGCAGGGGCCCCCAGGGGCCCCGTGGCACCCCCTACCGCCATCCTGTTCCTGGCGGGCGAACCGCCAGGAACAGGATGGCGGTAGGGGGTGTCAGAATCCCCCATGGCGGCGCAGCAAGCTGCGCCGCCATGGGGGATTCTAAGGGCAGCGGTAAACCGGCGGGAGACCGCCGGTTTACCCCTTCTGAACCGCCACGGTCAGAATGCCCTGCGGGGCACCGCCGGCCTGTCGGCGGTGCTCCCGCCGACCCTGGCCCCGGCGGTCTTGTACCGCCGGGGTCAGAATCACCCCCACAATGTGATGTACTAATTACTACTGCAACTTCTAAAAACTGTTTAGGAGTGCCTTGGGCTAAAATGAGCCGTAAAAAAATATAAATATTTTCTTTTCGTCATTAAATGGCAACACTGCTCATGAACACTACATACACAGATTCCTATTCTAGATTCTTATTGGTATCGTAAAGAAGCATATGTATTGGGTAAGCACTCACATGCACTGAAGAACTTATTTTAACTTTTTACTTACAAATAAATATAATACAGCTCAAAATCTTAACATGAGCACTGCATGGATGTCAAGGCACACTGCACAATTTCTTTACAACTCTGTGGCCTTGAACCATAAACATTTATTGACATCAATGGCATAACCACCGTTTTGGCCGGTGCCCAGATTTGACTGCATCCACATGTGAGCTATAAATTTCAACCAGCTCCAGATTACCTTCCTGTAGATTGTTAAGCATAATTATGGGATTTAGGGTCACACAGCTGTGACAACACAGCAATATTCCAAGACAACCATGAGTTGAGCTATTAAAGGTTACATGAAACTACATTTTCATCTAAGTCACTGATATTTAACCCACTTTGCACCACTTGACTTGGAACCATATATTTGTTTATTTGGTTAGGAGAGATAGCTGACTAGGTCTAACATAGTTTTAGTCTAGGTGGCACTAGATTATATTGCTCTATTGTCTGCGGTACCTGTGGAAGAGCTGGGACAAGATCAGTACCATAAAGCACAAGTTGGACATAAGGTGGGTGAATGATCAGATAAGCCAGGATATTCCAAAAGGATATTAGGCAAGACAATTCTTCTAAGAACAGTGGGAGTAACCAGCGAAAAATAAGTTCCTAGTGTTAGACCTATGGGGACCTTAACTGATTAAAAATATGTTACCATTAAGGAGTAAGCATATTATGGAGGGCAATTAATAACTAAGGGGGTCATTTTGACCGTGGCGGTCTTTTTTGAAGACCGCCGAGGGACCGCCGTGCGGAAGACCGCCAGTGGTGGCGGTTTTCCGCTCGGCCTATTATGACCGTTGGCAGCTCTCCGTCCTTTTACGGACGGAGAGCCGCCAACAACCATACTGGCGGGAGGCGGGGAAGTGGAGGTTGCTCCACCTCCACCACCACGCCAACAGAACACCGCCCAGCGAATCACGTCCTGTGATTCGCCGTGGCGGTGTGGTGTCGGCGGAGCTGCCCCCATGGCTCCCGTCCCCTCCCGGAGGATCGTTGGACCAGGTAAGTTGATCGTCCGTGAGGGGAGGGGGGAGGAGGGGTTGTTGTGTGGGTGCATGGGGGTGTGCATGTGTGTATGTAGAGGGGGTGTGTGAGTGCGTGTATGCTTGCGGGGGTGTTGTGTGTATGGGAATGAAGGCGTGTATGTCTGTGGGTATGTCTGTATGGATGTGTGCGTGTATGTTTGAATGTGGGTGTGCGTGTCTGACTGTGTGTGGATGTAGACATGTATGTCAGCGTGTGTGCGTGTAAGTGTGTAGGTGGTGCCTGCGTGCGTGTCGTATGGGGGATGTGATGTTGGGGGTCAGGGTGGGGAGGGGGGCCCTGACACCTTTGGGGGGTGGCCGGGGTGGTGGAGGGGTAGGGGAGGGAGTCGGGTGGGGGTGGGGGAGACCCCTATCAGTGCCAGGGAAGGAATTCCCTGGCACTGATAGTGCTTACCGCCATGGATTTTATGGCGGTTCAAACCGCTGGAAATCCATGGCGGTAAGCCGGGTCCAAATACCGCCGGCGGTCTAGTGACGGCTGCCGGGCTGGAGACCCAGGTCTCCAGTCCAGTGGTCGTCTCCGCCCTGGTGGGCGGAACGGAGAACCGGCGGATGACGCCATGGTCATAATTCCACAAAGTAAGACCGCCAGCCTGTTGGCGGTCTTACCGCCGGTTCTCCGCCTTCCGCCAGTGTCATAATGACCCCCAAAATTCCTATTGGAGTGGAGGATAAACTAATATTTAAAAAAAAACATTCCAATTACTATGGCTTTTCTTTGCACAGTAGATACTTAATACTATAACAAACCTGGAAGTTCGAAGAACAGCATTTGGGTACATTGAATAAAGAGCAGAAAGACAGATTCTAACTCATAAAGCGATAAGGTACAGATTTAAAGGTTAATGAAAAATGAACTGGGAAATAAGGACAACAGACAAGGGTGTCCCTTATTAGGGATCAGTTCCAAATGTGCGTGCATGCAAGGACACAATATGTATATAGAGATATAATGGGTGATGATGGGGAGACATTTTTATGTATTTTTTCAATAATATGCACAGAGGGGATATATTTGGGGATATGGGGACTTAATATGGAAGTGCGAAATTTGAACACGTGGATATGTAATGAGTGAAAGATTTAGAGCCTTTCAAGTTAACAAGCACTGACTTGATGAAATAACGTAAATAAAATAATGGGACATATTTAAAACGGATGTTACAGTGTTGTATATGTATGTTTTTCACAGCCCTGAGGCAGTCATTGGGTTACATAACTGATGAAACACGTGTTGGCTTGGCTGAAGTTGAAGTGAAAAGAGAGAATAAAGAAGACTACTATACAAAATGGAAAAAGATTAAAGACGTGTGCCTTATTTATATTGCATTAAGGAGCTTGCACTGATAAATCACTTTGTACGGCCCTATGAACCATTTTAGAGAACCTGACACCATTTTTGGAGGCTCCTATCTAATGTTACTTCTAAAGTTCAAACCATCTGATAATGATTCATCTAATTTGCATATACTGTGTTGTATTTTAAAGTTTACCCAATGCATTTTCATAGTTGTTGTCTGTAAAATTATTATAACATCATTAAAGCCAAGTCCTAGATATCAGCAACAATCAGCTGGAAAAGACAGAACACATCAAGTCTTTCTTTTCGAGCTTCTACAGTATGTTCAATACCAGTGTAGTAAATTCTTGACAAAAAAAATCCATTGGAGGCCCTAAAAATCACCTTCTCATTTTTATAATCAACTTCATAATCTGTGAAGGGTTTACTCCTGTCCTTGACTGTCTGGACACAATAACCTATATCGGGATGTAGGTACTCGTCCTTGTAATCTAGGATTTCAACTTTACCGGACTTCTGCAGGTTCACTTGGAACCGGCAGGTGTCATCTCTCTCATTTTGACCTTTGATCCCATGTGGTGTTGAACTCCAGTACATGCCATTGTCCATCCTGAAAGAGACTCCCTTTTGAGTACAAATTACCCATTCGGGTGGGTGAAGATTATCAATGAAATGGGATAAAAAACAATATATGTGACGATTCCGGTCAAAACCTAAGAAAACAAGAAAGGCATCATTAAAAGAAGTTAAGATTCAAGAAAATCTGAAAAGCAATACCCCCTTTATCTAACATTACTAGCAATCAGGGCGACCAATAGTGCTTTAAAATGCCTATACAACACTTTTATATAACATTAACTACTTTAGTTTTACTTAAGCTACACCTGAACAAAGAAATGTACACAATAGACATTTCTACTAAGTAGCTGCCCATTCAAATACTTCTTGACATGCACCAATATTTATAACCGTTTATCTTTAATAACAAACATAAGACATCCAGTGATTGAATTATTAACAATATTATGGGTAGGCCTGGGTGGAACTCGCGAAGTTTCACTCTGTGAAATTCCACAGAGTTACATAAAAACTCTGCGAGATTCTACAGAGCTTCGCAAGTGGGTAAACCGGTCATGCTGCGCTGCTCTTGCTGATTTTCAGCAATGGGAGCTTCTTCCACACTGTAAAAGTGGAGTGAACTGCACAACGTAGCACCACAGGATGATGCTTCTTTCTGCCACTCGAGTAGATTTTCTAGTCAAGTCGCAGCTTTCTCATCCTTAGCGGTTTCGACCTGCCACAACCACCCATGTTGAGAAATCTCGCCGGGAGGCATTTAAGCGCCAGAAAATCTCACTAGGGGCCGCAAATTCTCGCTCACGCTTGCCAACTTAATGTTGGCGAGCCACACGTGAGAAAAAAACTCCACTACATGGCAGTTTGTGGAGTGGGCAAAGCTCTGCGAACTCTGCCTGTGGTGCAGGACTTTTCACCCACCAATAAATATGGGCCCAATTTTAAAAAATGATCTTTCCCCCTAACTTATCTACACAAAAAAACTGATTCATGAGGATGAATGTTCATACATGAATTTACAGAATCAAGACTAGTAGAGTACATTATCCATGCATGGAAATTATAAAAACTAAAGCTAAGTTTCTAATACTAATGCATATGCTAATGCTCAATTGGATTTTATTTCTGTATACTGTATTTTTACCTGGTAAAAGCTCAGCATCAGCAAATATTATGTAGGGAATAATTCAGACAGTCATAGGTTTCCAGTACTCATGGAATTCAATCAGATACTATAATAGGACAACATTTTGCCTTTTTAGGTCTCACCTAGACAGTGCATGTGCTGCCTCTTTGAGACGTGTTGTGTTCAATCTGTGGGCTTCAGCCCACCCATTTCTTTTCATGTGTTTGTCCGAGTGTCCTTTAAAAATGCTTGTTTGCATGTGGTGAATCTTTCGTAAAAGTCCCTCCATTTGGTGTGTTCTTACCTCCCAATGAGCACGGCCCAATTACTAACCTTACACTTTTGAGCTTGTATGTTTGTTTTTTAGCACAATTTTTTTCGTTGCTTTCTACATGTGTTTCTGTAAGCTACTTTGTTCGTTCATTGCCAGCAAAGCTTTCTCTGTTGTTGTCTTTGGTGAAACTTTAAAACGTGTTTCACATTGTGCTGTATTTATGGATGGGGAAGGCTTTTTTCCTTTTTCGTTGGCAAAGCTTTCAAGGATTGTGTTATTTATGTGCTTTCTGGGATATCCATAAATGAGCATGTGCACAAAGTTAATTAATAAGTTAAAAAGATAAAAAGAAACATCAATAAATAGCAAAAGGCTATATGTACATAAGATGATCATTACCATAATTGGAACCTCTAAAAATGTGCATACCTGATCAAATAGTCATTTGGTCATCTAAATATTATTTGCCGAACTGTGCAAATTATTTCCTTTCTTTTATCGCTGCAGCAATAAAGCGATAAATAACCATACATATCAAATCAGACTGGAGTAACTGCAGATGAAAAATAGCTTCCTTACACCTCCTGATATTTAGTGATTTAAAGTGGCATTAAAAAGACCTTCCTCTGCTCTTTGTACAGCTTACAGAATAAAAACATATGCATTTGTGATTGTTCTGTATGCATATCACATGGACAGGATATTAGGACCCTATTGTGGTACACCTTAGGGGAGTAAGCCATTAAAAAATGGGCCAGGTCCAGGCAAAACCTTGTCAGGAAAAACCTATGGTGCTGCGGGACAGTTAAAAGATAGGGTTCGATTTTATATGGGGTACATAAGGGAAGATAAGCTATCACCATGCCTTTCCCCAAATTGTGCCTCTACCAGTAGCCAATTTCTCTTGAAATTAGTTTTTTACTACTGGGATGTCCTGCTTGACTATGGCCCCAGGGTTAAAGAATAAGTCTGATCTGTTAAGGTTGCTCAGGGACTCTTTAATATACATAATCAAAGGACATCTCTGTACTCCATCCAGCCTCATGCAGTCCACAGGCAGTGTCTGAGTGAGAGCTGATTCCGGCCTAGTCCAAACAGACATCCAGAGGGCTAAAGGGGCTAACTTAATCAAGTCCTCCAGGAAAGGGAGACCTAATTCTCCATGTGGAATTGTAGCGGGAAGCTCTGTGAGAGTGTGAGTAAACTTCTCAGAAATGTGTTTTCTCTTATTTGCAGAGATGATGCGCCCGTACAGCCCCATACCCCAGCACCATATCTGACAATCGAACTATGCCTTGCCTTATAGATGGTGGTGATGGGCTTTAGTGGTGCACAGCCTAGTTTGATAATGAATTTGCATAAAGCTGCCACTGCTTGGTTGTATTGTGTGACCCTCATTTCTCTAAGGTGCTTCCAGTTAGACCCATTATCAAAGGGAATCCCCAAATACGTGAAGGTATTCACACTGCTCGGTTGGATGCCTTCAATATAAACCTGAGGAGCTCAGTTCTTGGGCAGACAATCCCAAGGCCGTCATGAAATCCACAAATCTGTTTAAAAGGTTTTGGAAGCCCCTTCCAGTTCATGCCATCAGGACACAATCATCGGTATACATTAATACCGGTTATGGTCTGTCGGCAATCTTAGGAGGATCTGCCTTTTCGTCAATCAGAGCTTCCTCTAGACCATTTATATAGAACGTGAAGAGGAAGGGTGCAAGAACACAACCCTGTCTTACCCCTTTCCTATCATCAAAGGGGCTGGTGCATTACCCCTCTTGCCCAAATCTGACCTTAGCTTCCACATCATAGACTTGGAAATTATGTTATTGTCAAGAGCCCAGGCTTCCAAATGGTCCAGGAGGATTCTCCCAAAAGTCTTTGCGGTGGCGTCAATCACACAAATTAGATGATAAACAAGCAGGATCATTACAGTCTCCCTTCTTAAAAATCGGGACATTAATGGCACTGGACCTTGAAGGAGGGAGGACAAAGGTTGAAGTCCACCCCTGGGAATCTGAGCATGTCCAAGCCAAATGTCTCCAAATCTAACGGGTCTAAGTCGGGCAATTCCCTGGCCTGTAAGCCACCTATAGCTGGGAAAAAACAGAGGGTGGAACCTGTGGGTCCCCAAGATCCTGAGGCCAATTGTGGGGGCAAAGCCTACATGGAATCCTTGTTAGAGAAAGCCCTTAAACCTATAGTAAACTTGTTGCAGAGTATAGACCCCACACTAAAACACCTACTAGAATCCACGAGGTGTAGCCTAACCCTTACCCCAAACACAGAGCCGGACATGGTGGTCTGTTCCTGAGGCCCAGCACCAGAATATTGTGCTGCAGTACGTCATAAGGGCCAACATCTTAGATTAGGAGGATCGAATAAGCTGATAAACATTCCTATGGAACAGTCCACCAATTGCAATAGAATTCCAGCTAAATCCTGATCTCCACCTCTAGGGAATAATGGGAGAGGACAGGCCCCTGGGAGTACAGGGCTGATGGAGTTTAGAGCACACAATTCGCCTATGGGAAAGAACCTACAAAATTCTCCAACTTCCCCCTCAATGTACCCCTTTCGTAATTGTGTTGGAAAATGTCCCAACCCTGTCACTCAATAGTAATGAGCAGGATGACCAACTCAAAAATAAAGTAGTCCATTGGCTAAATAAAACACTGGGGGGGGCAGTGAGTGCCTTTGGAGTGGTATTATTGGAGTAAGGAGGGTACTTTGGCTGGGTAACAGTAAGAAACGTCTCATAGGTGATTGTGTTGTAGTACATTAAAAAAAATCCACAACAGTTAGAATGGATACTTAAGCAGTGTGAAACTAAGCGGGAAAGTTTTATAGGGGAGAAGCAGTATCTTCCACACACACAATGGTGTCTTTATCTTTAATGGACAGGTTGTGTTCTCTACTAGAGGAGATGTTTAGTTCGTCCTACAGGACACACCCCTTTTGTATGCTTGATATCTTGCGCCCCTTTGCCTTACTAGCCTCCAGGGGGTTCCCGCCCTCCTCCCCTCCCATAGTTATGGTCTTACTTGTCTTGGACATCGGAGGGGGCAGGGAAGCAGGTGTTTTCCTTGATACCCCCAGTCTTTCTTCGACCGATTCAATTTCGGTGTTTAATGCGGACATGGGCATGGTAAGGTATGGTACTATGGTAGCTGTGCGGCTAGTATCTTTAGAGGAAGTCATAGCGCTCACCTTTTGTTTGCCCATTTTGACTTGAGTGCAATAGAACCCAGAGGAAGAATACAGCAATACAATGTAAAGTAATGTAGAGTACCGAGGACTGCTTGATGATAGATGTTAAAGGGGTGGCCCAGCCCTGCCTCCTTCTGGCTCCGACAGGTAGGGACAGGCCCGTCCATGGCCCGGGCAGGTCCCATGCTGTGATGTCCCCCGGGCGCTTTATAGTGCTTGCTGGCAGGTGAGTAGGGGCAGCTGAAGCAAGAAAATGTCCGCCTCCTGGGACCAAAAGCAGTCTGGGATTCGTAGTCCCCCTCTCAGTGTTCAGCGTGTCCCGCGCTGCGATGTCCCTCTGTCACTTTATAGCGCTTGCTGGCAGGTGAGTGGGGCAGCTGGAGCAAACAAATGCCCGCCTCCTGGGGCCAAATGCAGTCTGGGACTCGTAGTCCCCCCTCTCAGTGTTCAGTGCATTTGTTTTCTTTTTCCACTATGCACTGCCTGTCCTAAGGATGACTGTCATTCCTTGCAATCAGGGTACTGACATCACCTTAAACAAGGCATAACTTCAAGGACAAAAGAGGTCATACGAAGAACCAACAAGGCTACTGATTTTAAAGCTGGCCCGCATCTAAACACACATATACAATCTTCACTCACGCTCAGCTATGTTTAGGTGCATAGTACACCATTTCACAATAAACAGAGAAGGCCACTGTTAGAAATGGGGTCTTTGGTTGACAGTCAGGTTACCCCCTGTTCAAGCAAGGACCCTCACTCTAGTCAGGGTAAAAGAGAATCACCTTCAGCTAACCCCTGCTTACCCCCTTGGTAGCTTGGCAGAGCAGTAGGCTTAACCTCAGAGTGCTAGGTGTAAAGTATTTGTACCAACACACACAGAGGGTCGCCGCCCGCCTGGCGGGAACTGCCAAATGGCCGCCCCGCTGTCAAAAGACCGCAGGGGCCATTCTGACTTTCCCGCTGGGCCGGCGGGCGCCCGCCAAGGAAGCGCCCGCCGGCCCAGCGGGAAAGGCCCTGCAACACAGGAGCCGGCTCCGAATGGAGCCGGCGGTGTTGCAGGGGTGCGACGGGTGCAGTTGCACCCATCGCGATTTTCACTGTCTGCTAAGCAGACAGTGAAAATCATGCTGGGGCCCTGTTAGGGGGCCCCACGACACCCGCTCCCGCCATCCTGTTCCTGGCGGTAAAAACCGCCAGAAACAGGATGGCGGGAAGGGGGTCGGAATCTCCATGGCGGCGCTGCTTGAGATTCAGCCCAGCCAGGGGTAATCCGGCGGGAAACCGCCGGATCCCCTTTTCTGACCGCGGTCAGAATGGGCAGGAAAGCACCGCCAGCCTGTTGGCGGTGCTTTCCGTCGGTCACGGCCCTGGCGGTTTTTACCGCCAGGGTCGGAATGACCCCCACAGTAACTTAATGAAAACACTACAAAATGACACAACACCGGTTTAGAAAAATAGGAAATATTTATCTAAACAAAACAAGACCAAAACGACAAAAATCCGACATACACAAGTCAAGTTATGAATTTTTAAAGATTAAACTCGAAAATAGCGCTTAGAAACAAAAATGCTTCGATGAGATGTTAACACGGCGTCGTGACGGAGTTGTTTCCAACAAGCCGACACCAGCGGCGCCGGACACGGAGACGTGTAGACCCCCAAGTACAGTACCTTTGGTGAAGAGAGAAAACAAGCCGATGCGCGAAGTCGGGGATCGCGGCGTCTGTGTGAAACGTTGAATCTGTGTACTTCGAGCGGCGTCGGTCACGACGTGGTGCGGCGACTTCCACGGAGTCGCAGACTTCAGCGGGGCTGCAGCGGCGTCAGGCCTGCGAAGAGCGTCGCGTTCCAGCGAAGGTCACGGCGTCAGGTGCAGGCGGCGTTACCGGATTCAGCAGCGGCGTCGGTCCGGAGTCGGCCGAAGTCGATTTCCTTGGGTTTCCATCAGCTTTCCTTTCAAGGGCCCAGGGACTGGATAGGGCACCACTTGTCAGAGCAGGAGTCTCTCCAGAGACTCCAGGTGCTGGCAGAGAGAAGTCTTTGCTGTCCCTGAGACTTCAGACAACAGGAGGCAAGTTCTAAATCAAGCCCTTGGAGATTTCTTCACATGATGAAGGCACACCAAGTCCAGTCTTTGCCCTCTTACTCTGGCAGAAGCAGCACTGCAGGAAAGCTCCACAAAGCACAGTCACAGGCAGGACAGCACTTCTTCCTCAGCTATCAGCTCTTCTCCAGGGAGAGGTTCCTCTTGGTTCCAGAAGTGTTTCTAAAGTCTGTAGATTTGGGTGCCCTTCTTATACCCATTTTAGTCTTTGAAGTCACCTTTCTTCAAAGGGGACTCACACCTACTTGTGAAATCCTGCCTTGCCCAGGCAAGGCATCAGACACACAGCAGGGGGTTGGAGCCGGCATTGTCAGAGGCAGGCACAGTCCTTTCAGATGAGAGTGACCACTCCACCCCTCCCTCCTAGCAGAGATGGCTAATCAGGAAATGCAGGTTACACCCCAGCCCCCTTTGTGTCACTGTCTAGTGCGAGGTGAAAAACAACCCAACTGTCAAACTGACCCAGACAGGGAATCCACAAACAAGGCAGAGTCACAGAATGGTTTAAGCAAGAAAATGCTCACTTTCTAAAAGTGGCATTTTCAAACGCACAATCTTAAAATCAACTTTACTAAAAGATGTATTTTTAAATTGTGAGTTCAGGGACCCCAAACTCCACATGTCCATCTACTCTCTAGGGGAATCTACACTTTAATCATATTTATAGGTAGCCCCCATGTTATCCTATTTGAGAGACAGGCCTTGCAACAGTGAAAAACGAAATTGGCAGTATTTCACTGTCAGGACATATAAACCACATTACTATATGTCCCACCTAATCCATACACTGCACCCTGCCCTTGGGGCTACCTAAGGCCTACCTTAGGGGTGCCTTACATGTAAGAAAAGGGAAGGTTTAGGCCTGGCAAGTGGGTTCACTTGCCAAGTCGAATTTACAGTGTAAAAATACACTTACAGACACTGCAGTGGCAGGTCTAAGACATGATTACAGGGTTACTTTTGTGGGTGGCACAACCGGTGCTGCAGGCCCACTAGTAACATTTGATTTACAGTCCCTGGGCACCTCTAGTGCACTTTACTAGGGACTTAACAGTAAAACAAATATGCCAATCATGGAGAACCAATTACGTACACATTTTACACGGAGAGCATAGGCACTTTAGCACTGGTTAGCAGTGGTAAAGTGCTCAGAGTTGAAAAGCCAACAGCAACAGGTCAGAAAAAAACAGGAGGCAGGAGGCAAAAAGACTGGGGATGACCCTGCATAAGCAAAAGTCCAACACGACCCCCTACCAGCCTAAAGCCAGGGGAGAACAATCAATACCTTGATGTACTTCCCTGATTGGGGCGAAAGAACAAGGAACCAGGCCCACAACAGCAGGGGCATGTTCCAGTTCTACGCCTTCCTGACTCCAGTTGGATCCCTCTGTCCATACCCTCAGGGCCCACTAAGCTAACCCATGGGGAACCCTTCTCCACATCTGCAGACACCATCTGTGCAGCACCTAACTTTACTTTGCTCACAGATGTATTGCAATGGGCAGATAGTACCACCAGGGCCAACACAGTGGTGTTGCCCACTCCACCCCTGGGGTGTGACTCTCGTCCCACACCCAGGGGCAACTCTGTCCACCAGGACAGCAAGCCACAGTGACCCCTGATGACTGTCAGGGATGAGAGCCTGACCTCAGGCCTCTCCACCCACTGTGACTGTGGAGAGTGGGGGGCGGTAGCCCCAGGTGCCTGACACCCTTTGACCACTCTCCCTTCCACCAGGTCAGAGAAGATAACCTGACCCTGGTCCTCCCCTCTGGGGCTCTGTACCCTCCCTCCAGGAGCGGCACCCCCAGAGTAAAAAATTGTCAGGGTGCTTGTAGAAGCAGTCCTGCACAATTCTTCCACCAGTGCAGGGATGTTAACCTGCAACTGATCCTCCAACCTGGGGTCTGTACCTTCAGGTTGGGCCAGGAGTGAGGCTTCCCTCCCCTGCCCTCTCTTCTGGGGTCCTGAACCACCCAACTAGGAGTGGCCCCCCCAGAAGACAACATGGTAGGGGCACTGTTAGCAGTAGCCCCTTCCTCCTGGTCAGGGGGGACACCCTGAACCTGGCCTTCCAATCTAGGGTCTGTACCCTTAGATTGCTCTGGGGTCAGAAGTGAGTCTTTCTCTCCCCTTCCCCTACTATCAGGGTTCTACACCCACCCCTCAGGGAGAGTACCCCTTGAAATCACACCAGGGGGGCTGATTGGGCAAACAGCCCCCCCCCTTCAGCTCAGGGTTTATCCCCTGCACCTGATCCTCCAGTCCAGGGTCTGTACCCACAGACTGGACTACTGCCTGGCAACCCAGGAATTCCTGGGGGGCATACCTACCCCCCACCATGTCAGAGTTTACCCTCTGAACCTGGTCATCCAACCCAGGGTCACCACCCTGCGGTTGAACCACTGCCTGGCGCACCAGGACTTCCTTGGGAGCACACTTACCCCCCACCAGGTCAGAGTTTACCTCCTGAACCTGATCATTCAACCCAGAGTCACCACCCTGCGGTTGAACCACTGCCTGGCACACCAGGACTTCCAGGGGGGCACACTTACCCCCCTCAAGGGACACACTGTCCCCAAGGGCCACACAAGAGTCTGGCTGGTGCGGATCTCCTGACCTCTGCCCATCTGACAGAGTCTGAATTCCCCCCAACCCAGAAATGGTCTTACCAAGGTCATTCCTGGGGGGCTCTGCTCTCAGAGCTGACCCCTGATCCTCCAGGTTCTCCACTGGGGTCCGCAACCGCCTCTCAACCCTCAGTCTGGACTTGTGCACCCCCTCACTAGGAGTGGTACTGCCAGACACCAGAACTGGTGGGACGCTGGCTACAGACGCCCCCCCCCAAGTTCTCCTGACACTGTAGGATCTCCCTCAACAGATGGCCCTATGGTACAGGCTAGGCTCCCCTCCTGGTGTTCCCTCATGGAACCCTCCAGGACCTGGGACCGGATCTCGGGCACCTTGGACCTCAGCCCATCCCCATTCCCTCTCCTCAGAGACTGGACATGGGGTCCCTCACCCATCCCACTACACTGGGACCTACCTGGGACACTACAATCCTTCCCTACCTCACCTGGTTGGGAAATACCTAGACCACTCCTCTCAGGAGCCCCCCAAATGCCTCTTAAGACCCTCTGGTACTCACCAAGAGGTCTGCCTCCATTGTAAGCTCCCTGGGGTCAGTGAACTCACACCCCACCTGGTGTTGGCGTAGCTCTGGAAAATAAGGACTAGACATATGCTCTCCAGCAATTACATCACTCAGCCCCTTACATGAATTAACCAAAGTACCCTTCACCCAACCATCCAGTGACTCTGCTTTGAAAAAGCACCCCACATCACCCTCCTGAGACTGGTGAGACAGTACCTGACTGTCCCTGACACTCAACCCACACTCTTCTGGGATGTCTTCACACTCCATAACCAGGACTTCTACCTGGGGGGAACCCCTCTCCCTGTCACTCTCAGCTAGAGTCAGTAGAGTGTTCCTCCCACCAGTAGGAATATGACTCCCCATGCCAGTTCCCCAATCCACCTCAGGGACCCTGTGCATCACTGGAGCTACCTCATACCCCTGAACCTCCTGGCGTGTGTTAACTCCCTCCTTCAAGTAGGGCACCACATCTCTGGGCATGTGCACTTCTTCAGCAGTACTGGATACAAGATTTTTGCTGCCACCATCTGAACTGGACTCAGCCCTCATGGCCTCCAGCTTCAGCTCTTCACAGCTCAGCTCTTGAGCTGCAATCCTTTCTTTTTCACGGACTAAGGCTCTTTTCTCCTCAGCCCTCTCAAGCTCTGCATCTAGCTCTTCCAGACTCTGGATTCGAGCTAGGAGCCAATCATCTCTTTCTGTTCCCTTCTCAGGGCCACTGCCCTCCTCCTCAGAGTAGTCCTCCTCCTCAGAGTAGTTATCCTCCTCAGACTCATTTGGTGGTGTTGCCAAACAACGTTTCAATTCATACTGAAACAGGGCTGACTCAAGATCCTCCCTTCTGGATTTCTTGTTCACAGCCAGTCCCCGTTCCATGCAGAATGCTTTAAGCTGCCACTTTTTATACATAAATAGGTGCCAGAAATTGACTTCCATTCTGCAAAAGCTTCACAACCAAAAACCAAAGTCCAAAAATATTAGCAATACTTCCAGGAGGACATCAGAGAACAAAAAGCAGAATCACAAGACAAGTAGTATGTGGTCACGTAGTGGTCTGAACTCAAAACAGTAGTGTACACTTAATCACTGTATGTCAAGTACAAATACAAGTCCAAATCCCAACCGCTGATCACCAATGTTAGAAATGAGGTCTTTGGTTGACAGTCAGGTTACCAACTGTTCAAGCAAGGACCCTCACTCTAGTCAGGGTAAAAGAGAATCACCCTCAGCTAACCCCTGCTTACCCCCTTGGTAGCTTGGCAGAGCAGTAGGCTTAACCTCAGAGTGCTAGGTGTAAAGTATTTGTACCAACACACTCAGTAACTTAATGAAAACACTACAAAATGACACAACACCGGTTTAGAACAATAGGAAATATTTATCTAAACAAAACAAGACCAAAACGCCAAAAATCCGACATACACAAGTCAAGTTATGAATTTTTAAAGATTAAACTCGAAAATAGCGCTTAGAAACAAAAATGCTTCGATGAGATGTTAACACTGTGTTGTGACGTAGTTGTTCCCAACAAGCCGACACCAGCGGCGCCGGACACGGAGTCGTGTAGACCCCCAAGTACAGTACCTTTGGTGAAGAGAGAAAACAAGCCGATGCGTGAAGTCGGGGATCGTGGCGTCTGTGCGAAACATTGAATCCCTGCACTTCCATCGGCGTCGGTCACGACGTGGTGCGGCGACTTCCACGGAGTCGCGGACTTCAGCGGGGGTGCAGTGGTGTCGGGCCTGCGAAGAGCGTCGCGTTCCAGTGAAGGTCACGGCGTCAGGTGCAGGCGGCGTTACCGGATTCAGCAGCGGCGTCGGTCCGGAGTCGTCCGAAGTCGATTTCCTTGGGTTTCCACCAGCTTTCCTTCCAAGGGCCCAGGGACTGGATAGGGCACCACTTGTCAGAGCAGGAGTCTCTCCAGAGACTCCAGGTGCTGGCAGAGAGAAGTCTCTGCTGTCCCTGAGACTTCAAACAACAGGAGGCAAGCTCTAAATCAAGCCCTTGGAGATTTCTTCACAAGATGGAAGGCACACAAAGTCCAGTCTTTGCCCTCTTACTCTGGCAGAAGCAGCACTGCAGGAAAGCTCCACAAAGCACAGTCACAGGCAGGGCAGCACTTCTTCCTCAGCTATCAGCTCTTCTCCAGGCAAAGGTTCCTCTTGGTTCCAGAAGTGTTTCTAAAGTCTGTAGATTTGGGTGCCCTTCTTATACCCATTTTAGTCTTTGAAGTCACCTTTCTTCAAAGGGGACTCACACCTACTTGTGAAATCCTGCCTTGCCCAGGCAAGGCATCAGACACACAGCAGGGGGTTGGAGCCGGCATTGTCAGAGGCAGGCGCAGTCCTTTCAGATGAGAGTGACCACTCCACCCCCCCCCCCCCTCCTAGCAGAGATGGCTAATCAGGAAATGCAGGTTACACCCCAGCCGCCTTTGTGTCACTGTCTAGTGCGAGGTGAAAAACAACCCAACTGTCAAACTGACCCAGACAGGGAATCCACAAACAAGGCAGAGTCACAGAATGGTTTAAGCAAGAAAATGCTCACTTTCTAAAAGTGGCATTTTCAAACGCACAATCTTAAAATCAACTTTACTAAAAGATGTATTTTTAAATTGTGAGTTCAGGGACCCCAAACTCCACATGTCCATCTACTCTCTAGGGGAATCTACACTTTAATCATATTTAAAGGTAGCCCCCATGTTATCCTATGAGAGAGACAGGCCTTGCAACAGTGAAAAACGAAATTGGCAGTATTTCACTGTCAGGACATATAAACCACATTACTATATGTCCCACCTTATCCATACACTGCACCCTGCCCTTGGGGCTACCTAGGGCCTACCTTAGGGGTGCCTTACATGTAAGAAAAGGGAAGGTTTAGGCCTGGCAAGTGGGTACACTTGCCAAGTCGAATTTATAGTGTAAAAATACACTTACAGACACTGCAGTGGCAGGTCTGAGACATGATTACAGGGTTACTTGTGTGGGTGGCACAACCAGTGCTGCAGGCCCACTAGTAACATTTGATTTACAGGCCCTGGGCACCTCTAGTGCACTTTACTAGGGACTTAACAGTAAAACAAATATGCCAATCATGGAGAACCAATTACGTACACATTTTAAACAGGGAGCATATGCACTTTAGCACTGGTTAGCAGTGGTAAAGTGCTCAGAGTTGAAAAGCCAACAGCAACAGGTCAGAAAAAAATAGGAGGCAGGAGGCAAAAAGGTCTGGGGATGACCCTGCATAAGCCAAAGTCCAACAGCCACATTTTTATAAGCGTGTACTGCTGAGACAAATGAAAAAAGTGGTGAAAAATATTTGTATTCTAGTTTCGCGATTACGGAGTAACCTGGAATAGCAATTTAAGGTGTGAAGGTGCATTTTACACCAGTTGGGTCACTGTCTACTATTTACTTGCTACGCTTTTAGCACAGTAATAACAGTTTTTCTTTGTTAGTGCTTTTAGCACAATAAAACTCTTGGGAAAACAATCAAGTTAGTGTGGGAATTAACCAGACTGCACCTGGAAATCCTCTTTGGTCTGAGGCTTCCAAAAGCAGCAGGTGAAATCCCTACAAACTCACATCCCATTCCTCTTTACAACACACAGAAAATGTTTACAAGACGGGTACAGGACAGAAAACAGAGCCGCAGAATACAGAAGTACCGTGCTCCAGAATGCCTTCAAAGCAGGTTGTAGTACGCTACAAAAATCCTACCATACCACAATAAATAAATACATTCAAATGAACCACAATCAGTCAGAAATTTGATCTCTTCAGAAACCATTACAGTGTTCACATGCTAATTGGGAATGGTAGAGATGTATGAGCCCTCCAAGGAAAATTTCAGACCCAGATGATGATGATCTGCATCCTTCTAAAAAGTGCTGTCAAAACCAATAGGGCTGACCTTTTGATTTTGCTAATCGAGATCTATTGGCCCTACCAATGCTTTTAGACTTAACGCAGCAACGGATAACAGAGAACAAATCACCATTTCAGATCTCTTCTATTTTTAAGGCATGATGGAACTCCTACTCGCTGTTGTTCACTGCTGTTATATGTTTATTAAATGTTCTTCTAGACCATGTTTGTATTTAGTTGTTCATAGAGGCTTTGGGCCATCTAAGTAGATAGCTAATGTATTTATTTTCATCATCGCCCAGCAGCATGCTATAGTTTTTTGTTTGTGTTTTGCTTCTAGTTCATGTATTAATGCATGTATTTTAACATGTGGTGCTTCGGGGAACGCAAAAGAGATTTAGGCTTATCATGAATATATAGCATTAGTTTGTACAAATAAGAGATTTATCATGCTATTTCTCTCATATCACATCACAATCACAAGGTTTATTTTTCTCAAAATAAATGCTGTGGATGCTATAAAAGAGCTGTTTAACAAAGTAAACCAACTAAAGTTGTACACAAAGAGGTATGACACACGCTCAGATGTAATTACTCAATAATTACAGTATTAACATTTAATTGAATTAAACAAATTCTTTACGATCTTTATCTCACATTATAACCATTGTGGCCTGTAAATGTAAACATCCGCATTCACTCCAACACCCAAAGCTCTACGTATAATATGGGTCCGTAGAATCGGGCCAGATATTTGGTCTCAAAGCCCTAATAAGTAAAGGGCAATGGGTACCTTCAATGTCAATTAGGTATGTTAAATTCTTAAACCAATCTGATAGTTCATGAATTGGGCCCTGCAGCCAACATAAAACCACTCACTATGTTATAGTGATTGTATTAATTAGAGAAATAATTCCTAAAAATGTCCCCAGCCAGCTTGCATTGACATCTGTTTTTATTTGCAGGATGAAATGAGCACTTTTATTGTATATTAATTAACTTTCCCACTGGCATATCTGCTGTGTGCTTTTCCATTTCAGAAAATCGAAGAAATAGACACCTAATCCATGAACTCTGTCTTCATAAATTATTAACTTGTGTTAACTTGTTTTCCTTACATGTAAATCATGTTCCGGATGTTCCTGTCAAGGTCCTCAGTTGAACTGTCTACCCTACTGTATTATTTAAACGCCTTGTCATTTCCTTCACACCCTATGCAAACACTCATTCATTAATATGAAGTAAAGTTGGTGTTTTTAGATGCATCTGATTGAATATATTCTATGTATTAGAATTTCCATTGGCTTAATAGAATGATACATTGCTAGTTCAACCCTACTGTGTCATAACTCACCACTGAATGTGTGTGGCTTTTCTGTCAAAACCATATAAAAGATTAGGTTTTTTGGGATATTTGCCGGAATTCCTTTGAATTGTAGACTTGATAGACGCTGCACTAGCCTCTTTGTTGATTTATGCTTCGGGCATTTTGGGCTTTCTAACCTAGCAAACTCTGTGAGTTTGTTCATTTGCATTATATTTGGTTCTGGCTATTGACTTGCTTCGAACACTGCCCATATGAATTTGACTATTTTATTTGAGCTAACTCATAACTGATTAACTATCTTTGTGTTGTCTGTAAGGATAATAATTTTGACTAAACCTATAAAGTTTAACTTGGAATTCTGTCTCATGTAGGCTTGTTTGGCTTGGACTAAGTCTTATGAAACCTCAAACAGTCCCGATCCTACGTCTCAACACCTCTTAATTATTTTAATTAGTGTTGACAGCTACATAAAATATAAAACACTTTCTCGTATTTGGGCTCACCTCAGAAAGCCAGAAATCGTATATAGGAGGGTAAGGTCACGCTATGTGTAAGAAATCTGCTGCCAAAGCCTATCAAGGACTGTTGAGTTTATCCTGTGAAACCTGGCAGGCTTAACATTAACACATAACATACATGCCCTATTTGTTAGTGCTATTTGGGTGTGTTATTCATTTTCGAAAGTAGGTCTGGAACCACATAAGATTTTGTAGGACACTCATAACTCTCTGCCCAAATGAGGCACATCATCACAGAACACAAATGCTTAATGTAGCTCTTGGGTACTAGAATTAGGATGTCATAAGATATATAAGGAAGCTTAGGCAAAACCACCAAGTTGGTGAGACATATGCAACAAATCTTCAATAATTCAAGTCAAACTGAACCATGTCATCTCGAGAGATTGTTACTCCTAAGTGGAGTACTGACTAAGGAAACCCCTGAAAAGGGAAACCACACTGGATTAGTTTTGTGGCTGGGTTTATTTGGAAATAACTCTGAGTACCCCAATTAAAACACTGATGACTTCTGGGTGGGAAAATAACTTAATCCCACTATCAGGGTATTTGTCAAGAATAAAGCATGCAGGGGCTCTGTCCCCAAAGCGAAAAGAAGTGTTTAAAGTGGGTATCCCTTCCTAGTGCCATGACCAAGCAGTGAGTCATCAAATATCACCCAGTTCCCCAGAATGTATTGGGAGACCTCACTATGTAGCACATTTTACAAAGGAAAGAAAATAGTTTCCAACCCTCAATGTCCGCACTACTACTCGGACGGAAAATGATGTTTGACAGAAACTAACACCTTCTCTATGTCAAAGCTCATCTCTACAGCTGCGACATCAGCATTTGTACTGTGGATGACCAAGACGAGTGACTATTCTGCATCACTGTTGTACATGTATCATCCAGAAGAGCTGGTGCACTTGTTGAGGTCTCTAACAGTATTTCTAGAAACCATTTGTTGAAAACACCGCCAACATATGCTGACCCTTATATTACGTAGTAAAACATCCAGCATCATAAAATGACTTTCTAACAGTTCAAATATCTTATGAACAACTCAATGTATACAGAATATGGAAGGCTCCACTGCGTAGAAAGTCTTATTTCCCACATCAAGCATTATGACATAACACCTACCACAATCCAGCTCGCTCTGTCTAGTAATCCACAAAAGTTTTCCTTCTTATCCAGATTGCCTAATGGTGCAAGACTACAAAGTCCATACAATCGAGGGAGTTTTGGTTGTTGTATAGATGCTTCCTGCTTCCAGCGTAGGCCTGGCCCCTTCCCAACGTCACTGCTGGAGTCAGCAGGCAACCATAGCGAGGCACTTTCTGTACGGCCGGAAGTGCCTCTCCAAGGGCAAACAGAGGGAAGCATCCCACAGGACACTGTAAGGTCCTGCGGCAGCGGACGCAAATCTTAAGGGGAGGGGCAGGCGGGGAGAGGGGCAGGGACGGGAAATAAAATAAAAAAAATTATATATTTTTTTTAAACGTACCTCTTCCTGTCGCTGCCGCCGCCGCCGCCACCTCCTACATTTTGCATTCACTGAGACACCAGCACAGGCTCCCCAGCAATCCTGATGCCGCTTTCATGCTAAACCTAGCATGAAAGCAGCGTCAGGATTGGTCTGAGCAGCTTGGACTGCCGCTCAGACACAACCGTGGGGTCTGAGCAGTTTCTTCAGCCAGGCTGTTCAACACAGCTGGGTTGGAGAATTTTAAGTGTGCATGTGCGTTTGGCCGGCCTAAGACTGCTGGCCGAACACACATGGATGCGCTCTCTCCTCCACCCCCCTCCCACCTCCCATGGCCTAGCCCGGCCATCCCTTCCCATGCTCCTGGCTGAGCCAGCAGCTGAAAGTTAAAACTATTAAGAAATATTGTTTTATCTTTCAGTTCCTGGGTCAGCCGAGGGGTGGGGTGGGGGGGGGGGGTGGGGGACCCTCCTTCGCCATTGTGAAGGAGCCACCCCTGATAAGGTCCTGCCTCATTATCTCGACCTATATATGTTGTTAATCATCGCAAGGGCAGTAAGCAGTAGCTGTGGTGGCTTGGCACCCTGCACCATCAAGACATGTAAAAGAGCAAGGTTACATTATAATGGTTGCACTGTGAGCAGCATACAATAGTGTCATCTCCTCAAGATGTATTTTACAAAATGTAACCAATAGGTGCATAGAAGCCAGATGAACCAACAATCCAGAATTAAGTGTACCATAAAAGCATCAATAAATCCACAAACATGGATTCACTTAATTAGTCCAAATATACCCACAACGTATCTTTAGGCAAACTGCTCCGCAAAAGTGGGCGCAGGCTCCGCATCTTCGAAGTGTCATCTGTCCTTAACTATAATTTTATATTTGGAGGGGTGCAACACAACATACTTTACTTCCTTAGTCTGAACTACATCCTACATTTGACCAAAATGCTTTCAGGCACAGTGAACCGCCACAGTGAGGTGAGGATGTTTATTTACACCTTGATGTTTCAAAGTACAGGTCTCCAGCATACTTGGGTGACCTCAATATTGAGTTCCTGTTCATGTCATTCAAAACCTTGGCAACAGTGAATCTAGTGTTGTCCCCTGGCTTCAGTCTGATACCCAAGAAATGATGCGCTCTCTCAACCAGATTCATCTGAGAGCAGGTTTCGGAAATAGACTGTTAATTACCTGCTTCATAAAGGGTACCCCACATGTGTACATTACTCTTCCAGGCACTCTCCTCAAGTTTAACCTGAGCAGCCCTCAAGTCTTGAGCTCCCTTCAAGTACATGCAATGAATCTTCAGCTTCCTTCACTCTGCCCTCCATTTCAGTAAGTCTCACCGAGACCTTATTCAAATGTTTTTTGCATCCAACGTAGTTTTATACCAATAAGAGCCTATTTATCAAAATTTCAGTCAGCAGTTTAGCCATTTTAGCAGAGAGTCAAGTTCCATGGGACTGAGCAGTTTCACCCATATGGTCGGATATTTTGTCAGGAGGTAGCTGCATAGGATGGCTTCTCTTTTCTACTGAAAAATCCTAAATGTTTCTGTGCTTCTTGTCATTTATTCCCATAAAATGGTCAGGGTTGCCTTCACTGCCTGATCATGTATCTTACAGGCAAGCACCACTCAAAAAGCATTCACAAATATTTAAATATTTGCAGGAAGGAGCAGAGCACAGCAGAAACACAGCCCCCTAGCTAGACAGCATCACAACCCCTGTAAATGAGCTGTTCACAGAGCGGGGTAGCTCCGAGCTCATGCTTTCCAATACCATCTGGGCCATTTGTCACAAAGCTTTTCATCTGCAAAGTGTCAGAGAAAGGCCAAGAGACTGGAAAACAGTTCAGGTATGAATATTTGTTAGCTTTATAAACACAATAATCCTCATTAAGCCTTGATTAAGCATGCAGGGATCCTTAAATATGCACCGTACAATATGTTGACCGATTTCATTATACATTTTGTGCTCTTACTACAATATTATTGATTTCTGTACTTATTTTGTAAAATTTCTGCTGCACTAAAATTGGCTTAAAGTAAAGCCTTAAAAAATAACAGTGAGGATATCTTGTGTGTGCAGATTTGATGTGGAAAAGTATCCGAATTTCCAACAAGAAATCGGGTTTGTTATGTTAAGTCAGTACCACAAGGTTTCAAAATAGCCATAGTTTAAATAACAACAATTCGGCTCATTTCCTAGCATAGATTGATATTTAGCTCTTAGTTGACTCTCCAATCCCCAATGGTCATGACATAACTCACATAACTGACATAACCTCAGTGGTTTGATACCCACCAATGACCGCATACTCCACTTGAACTGTGACATGGGTGCCGGGAGGAGAGATAGACTCCAACATGAATTGAAGTCAAGTATAAAATCATAACGCTTCCTCGTGCTTGTGAGAAGTTGTCTACCAAGCTCAAAATCCCCAAACCACCTTCTCTTCTGACCTCCGCAACTTGTCAGCATTTAACATAATAACATGCCCTCATACTTAGGACATTGAATCTATCTTTGTGTTGGTGAATAAATGCATGATTAAATGAGTTTTTCAAAAGGCAGGGTGGCCTCATCGAGGTATCAAGAGTCCATGAGCGAATCACAGTAGAAACAAGCATTTGTAATGCAATAGGTCTTGCATCTGCTTGGGTTAGAGTTATTGGCGCTGTACATGCATATCTGGACTTTTCTTGCCACATAAATTGGTCAAACCTGCCGCATAATTTGGTCCTCTCTGCCGCATAATTTCAGTGGTCTTCCATATAACTAAAGCACTTCCATTTACCTCCTTCCTCTATCAGCAGTAAAAAATGAAAATATTGGCATTATTTATTATATTTTTTATATTATTACTTTGGGTCCCCCCCTGCTCCCCCCACCGACCTCGTTTGTGGACCCAGAGATGACCAAGACAGAAAAAGCACGTTGTGTAGTGAGTTATGGGCAAACATGTTTTTTAAAAGGAATGCCCAGCAAAGTGCAGCAAATACTGTAGTATCCTGACTGTAATACTCAGAATGCCCCTAGGGAACCCCTATAAAAATAACATTTGTAAGAAACATGGTCATATAACCATATACTCAGCCCCAGAGAGCATAACCACATTTAAACAGAACAGCAAAATGTATTTAGTCCCTAAAGGGTGTAGTGCATTACACATGTGCAGGCTTTTCAGGCCTACTAGAATAATATTACAAACAAGGCCCTTAAAACACAAACTACTCCCAGCTGTAAAACTAAAGTTCCAGCCATAAGAGAACTTAAAAAGAAACAGACTGGTGGGATGGAATGTTATTTTTCCCTCCCCAACCTAGTGTGGGGGCCCAGCAATGAAAGAAAGGGTGGGTCCTGCTGAACATTTTGATGGTGGCACCATTGCCCTAAGACCACCACACGGCTAGTTATGGGCAAAAATGTTTTGTAAAAGGAATGCCCTGCAAAGCATTATGGGGCAAGTTTCTGAGTGCATCAGATATTGTAATATCATAATTGTAATGCTCAGAACAGCCCCTAGAGGACACAATAATAAATATAGGATTTGTAAGAAACATGGTCATGTAAACATATAGTCAGACCCTAGAGGGCATAAAAACATGAAAACAGATTGACAGAAAGTAATGAAGTATAACCATATATGTAACCATTAGAGGGTGTAGTGCCTTACACATTTTCACGCCTGGCAGGCGTACTGCAATACTATTACAATTAAGACCCTTAAAACACAAACTTCTCTCAACTGTAAAACAAAAGTTCCAGCCATGAGAGAGCTTAAAAGGACTTTGAATGCTGGGAGAGGCTACTACTTTGCCCTCCCCCAACCCAATGTGGGGCCCCAGAGATGGCCTAGACAGAAGCATCATGCTGAAAGGTTTGGTGATGATCCCATTGTCGTAGGACCACCAAAGGATGAGTTATGGGCAAAAATGTTTTGAAAAAGAAATGCCGCGTAAAGTATTATGGGACAAGTTTCCCGAGTGCAGTGAATATTGTAGTATCGACTCTGCCGCTGTTCTGGGAGAGCCGCTTTGAGGATTTCTATGTTTTTTTCTATGTTGAATGCTCCAGTTCGTATATTTTTCACCTGCTAAACGTGTTAACTTTTACTCATGTAAAGCGCTCCTCAGATTGAGGTCGCGCTGTATGAAACTTCACATAGTCCTGTTAAGTACTCCTCTGATCGACTTTGTTCTATATAAAACTTCACATCCTAATGTAAAGTGCTCTTCCTATCGGGTCTGCGCTGCATAAATCTTTAAAAAAAAAAAAATCAATCAATAAAAAAAGAGCACCCCTCTAGCTTGCAGTTTTTGTGTGCAGACACCACAAAGAAACAATGGCATGGCCAAAACAATGAAGAGGAAGAAATAACATACAGCCACATAGCGCGAAGCAGCGAGGCAAAAGAAAAAAGTAGTGAGCCACACTAAAGCATATGGCTGACCGGCCGACAGGGTCAGTCTCCAAGGCGGTAACAAACCAGCCTCAAAGCGGGACAAACGTAAAACATTTACCTACAAAATCAAGGGAATTTTGAAAGGTATGCCAAGGAAGGAATAAGTGATGGGCGTGGTGCAAGCCCACATATGTAGATTACATGTTGAAAGAGCGCTTGCTTGCCTATGCTCTATGTAAAAAAAAAAAAAATGCTTCTTGGTTGTATACCTACTTTTCTTAATAAAATGGGCTGGATTTATGCCTCATACATTACTCATAAAATGTTATGTGTATTTGTAAAGTGCACTGTCACTCGCGAGGGTATTCTGGTGCTGAGCAGGTGAGTGTGCCTAGCCCTGCCTATTGTAGGTTGGGTAATTGAAAATACAGGTTGAGGGGGGCTTAAAGAAAGAATAGTTAGCCATCATAAATCCATTTACTTCTACATAATTTCACCCCATGACTGCTTCCAATTATGCACAATTGTGCAAGAGTAAATCCTGCAAAGTAGTAGACGTTACTATCCATGGCTATTCTTGCAGGTTTATGAACACTCACTAGCACAGTAAACCTTCGCAGCTCACCTTTGAACTGTTCCCACCATAGAAATAGGCAGAAGATTACAGAAGTGCAAGGCTGGAGTATAGGAGAAATAAGCAGAGGATTATAGCAGTGCAGGGCTGCAGTAAAGGAGTATAGGAGAAATAGGCAGAGACTTATAGCTGTGCAGGGCTTGAGTATAGGAGAAACAGGCAGAGAATTATAGCAGTGCAGGGCTAGAGTATAGGAGAAACAGGCAGAGAATTATAGCAGTGCAGGGCTGGAGTATGATTCTTACCAGGGTTGGAAGGAGGCAGCAAACACCCCAAAGTTCGCATGGGTGGAAGGAAAGAGATCTCACCACAGGAAAAATATTTTCTTTGCGGATGTGCAATTAGACATCAGTACTGTCTCTCCCCAAAGCCAAATTGCACCATGTGTATAGTTACGTACAGGGAAAATGCCTACGCACAAGTCACATGAACTTATCAATACACCTATCTCCGCTTCCAAGGCATATTTTAACACAGCTCCAAATACTTTAAGGATTTTGTGAGATTCAGACCCATGCATTTATCCCACTGTGCAGCATCTCTTAGCTTGGACAGCACGTTGATGCTGAAAAGTGGTGCTCCTGGCTTGCTGCATTTATACTAGATTTTCATAGAGGGCTGCGGTTTTATTTACTAAATATATGCTGTTACTGTGTAGATTTTGGAACTGGGTGAGTATTATGGAGATGGGAGGTGGCCTCAAGTCGGTTCCCAAGTTGGTCAGTGTAAGTCTGGTGTCGGGCATTACTTACCTGTGAACTTGGTTGGCCAGTCTAGTCCAGGGCTGCCCAACCTAGGACCTTACCAGAATTCCAGGTGAACGACATAAAACACAAGTAAACACAATAAATCTAACTGGAATACCTTCTCATATGCATCGATCCAGCCCTCCTGGACTTAGTTTGGGCACCACAGCTGTAGGCTAACCCTCAAATATACAGAGCACCATCCCTTGTACGCAAACAGGAAATGCTCACTTGCATTTGGGAGCACTACAGCAAAGTAGTTTCATTTGATCAAAACGTTAGGTAAATTTGCGGACTCAGATAGTATGATGGGCCTTCGAGATGATAGTTTCTTTGCGTCCATATCTCCAATTTCACATTTGGCATGGGTATCCGTTTCACCGAGGTCTGATGTAATGCTTTCATTTCATGGAACACAGCAATTTTAATTGTTTACAGAAGTGACTGCAAAACTCACACAGAGTTTAAGAGCAGCATATCAAGCAGTTATTCTAGGACATGGGTAATCACAAATATTTTCCCAGGGGGCAAAACGTTTGGTCTGTGATGTGACAGAGGGCCGCATTGATGCCAGCAGGGTGCGGTCAGGCTGGGAGGGGGTAGGCCGTAAGGTGGGTGTAGGGGAAGCAAAGCGTTTACATCTAGTTGCGGAATTACACAATGTGAAACCAGAAAACTTGTGATTAATTCTGGCTTCCCCACTTTACCAAATTGCGTGAGTCTAGGCAATTGTTTAATTTCACGTTTCCTCTTTTTTCTTCATTATCACAGACGAGGACCTCGAAATACATGATTTCAGGATGTAGATTACAAGATGTCGAAGACAACAATTGTGCGCTCCTGTTGGAAATGGCCCTTTTGCAGGATTATCCCCAGACTTTTTGCCTTCCTCCTTTTCTTTTTCTGACCTCATTTTTGCTGGTTTTTAGACTCTGCGCACTTTACCACTGCTAACCAGTGCTAAAGGGCATATGCTCTCTCCCTTTAAACATGGTAACATTGGATCATCTCCAATTGGACTATTTAATTTACCTATAAGTCCCTAGTAAGGTGCACTGTATGTGCCCAGGGCCTGTAGATTAAATGCTACTAGTGGGCCTGCAGCACTGGTTGTGCCACCCACTTCAGTAGCCCCTTAACCGTGTCTCAGGCCTGTGTGTGCAGTTTCACTGTCACTTCGACTTGGCATTTAAAAGTACTTGCCAAGCCTAAAACTCCTCTTTTTCTACATATAAGTCACCCCTAAGGTGAGCCCTAGGTAACCCCTACAGCAGGGTGCTGTGTGGGTAAAAGGCAGGACATGTACCTGTGTAGTGCACATGTCCTGGTAGTGTAAAACTCCTAAATTCGTTTTTACACTACTGTGAGGCCTGCTCCCTTCATAGGCAGCATTTGGGCTGCCCTCATACATTGTTGATGTGGTAGCTGCTGATCTGAAAGGAGTAGAGAGCTCATATTTAGTATGGCCAGAATGGTAATACGAAATCCTGCTGACTGGAGAAGTTGGATTTAATATTACTATTTTAGAAATGCCACTTTTAGAAAGTGAGCATTTCTCTGCACTTAAATCTTTCTGTGCCTTACAATCCACATCTGACTGGGTTTAATTGACAGCTCCTTGTGCATTCACTCAGACACACCCCAAATACAGGGTACTCAGCCTCACTTGCATCCATCTGCATTTTGAATGGGTCTTCCTGGGCTGGGAAGGTGGAGGGCCTGCTCGCACACAAAGGACTGCCACACCCCCTACTGGGACCCTGGCAGACAAGATTGAACTGAAAGGGGACCCGGTGCACTTCTAAGCCACTCTTTGAAGTCCACCCACTTCAAAGGCACATTTGGGTATAAAACAGGGCCTCTGCCCTACCACCTCAGACACTTCCTGGAGAAGAAACCTGAACCAGAACCTGCACCCTGACAAGAAGAACTGCCTGGCTGCCTAAAGGACTCACCTGACTGCTTTCTATAGAGGACTGCTGCCTTGCTGTTGCCCTGCTGTCTTGCTGCTCTCTTGCTTTGCTTCAGAAGTGCTCTCCAAGGGCTTGGATAGAGCTTGCCTCCTGTTCCCTGAAGTCTCAGGACCAAAAAGACTTCTCTCTTGCAACTGGACTCCTTGTGCGGCGAAAATGCAACGCACAGCTTGCTAAAAACGACGCACAGCCTGTTACGCAGTGAAAAATTCACTGCGCGCTGACCCGGGACAACGCCGCTCGACTTCACAAGGAAAAGATCGGCGCGGCGCCTGCGGCGTGCCCGCAACTTCGACGCATGGCCCACCAGATCGACGCACAGCCGACCTGGAACGACGCCGCCCGAATCCCAGAGGGGAAATCGACACAGCACCTGCCGTGAGGGAGAAATTTCCCTGCATCGCCCACCGGAAATGACGCAGAGCTTGCCAACAAGCCCAGGATTCCACGCACAGACCCCGGGGCGTATGAAAACCCTGCAACCCAAAGAGGAGGCCCATCCGCACGCCGGAAATCGATGCAACGTCTTCCCCGCGTGGAAAATAACAACGCAAGTCCGTGTGTTAAGGGGCGAAACCGACACACACACTATTTTCCATGCATCTCCTCCTCTGCGGCCCTTTGCAGAGATTTTTTCACTCAAACCAGGTACTTTGTGCTTGAGAGAGACTTTGTTTGCTTTTAAAAAGACTTAAGACACCTTATATCAGTTCCCAGTGATATCTTTACATTTTCTAATTGCATCTTTTATCGTTTTGACCTGCAAATATCCAGATAAGTATTATATATTTTTCTAAACACTGTGTGGTGTATTTTTGTGGTGCTATATGGTATTATTGTATGATTTACTGCACAAATACTTTACACATTGCTTTCTAAGTTAAGCCTGACTGCTCAGTGCCAAGCTACCAGAGGGTGGGCACAGAATAATTTGGATTGTGTGTGACTTACCGTGACTAGAGTGTGGGTCGTTGCTTGGACAGGGGGTAACCTGACTGCCAACCAAAGACCACATTTCTAACAGCTGCCTAGCTCGACCTTAGAACCAAAATGTAGGTACTTTTATGGAATTACCAAGTTGTCAATGCCTTTCAGAATATAAGGTGGTAGAAAGAGTTCTGAGTTTGCGCAACAATGACTGAGAAGGCTTTACTGGCCAATCTTAAGGAAAGCATGGATTAACAAGAGGTTAGATGAACAGGATTGAAGAACACATGAGGAAGAATAACAAAGAATGCGTGAGACAAAAAGTCAAGGCCTGAACTGTACACTATTTTGTGTAAGGCGTGTTAAGATTTAAATAGAATGTGATGAGCTACAGGAAGCCACAGCAATGGTCCGAAATAGCTAGAAATATGGTACTGCTCTAAGAGGATGAGACAAGTGGTCATGTTCTGTGGCAACTGTAGGGGCAGGATGCTACCCTTGAGAAAGGCCAGATAAACTGTGTTAGTGTGAGCATAACATGAAAACATAAAGTCAGGAGTGACAGTCTTTCGGCAAGATATGGTGTCCTCTGAGCCAAGGAGCAAACTGATATCAATTCCCAGAGCTGCAGTTTGAAGGATACCACATGGTTAAACATATTTCGAAGATTCCAAACCATCTGAATAGAAATGGAGGGCTTTCCCATACAGTGAGGTCATCATTGTTTCGACAGAACTGTTGCTAAAGAACCAAAAACAATAGTCTTGATCTTGCTAAAGTATAGTTTAAGATACGTATTCACCAAGGTGACAATGTCCTTAAGGCAACTTTGGAAAAGGGGCAAAAAGATAGAAGATTCAGAATGAAGACAAAGAACCAGCTGAGAATCATCAATGTTACAGTAAAATCAATACACATTCCTACTCATTAGATGAGTTAGCCAGCTATCATGTATGTGTTTAACAATATATGGCTAACTTAGGAGTAAGGACCATTAAGGGACTAGAGAAGCAACCTGACAAAATCCATACTGATAAGTGGATAGAGGAACTGCTTGTTTCCTATCAGACAGAAAGAGTCAAGTCAGTGCATGGTCTCTCACTTTGAGAGCAGTTGCAATTGTGCTATTCCAGTCTTACATCGTGTCACCCGCTCACATACTGTTGCACCCAGATCTATTGCTAAGTGCTGTGTGTACAGCCCATAGAATAACCCCATCATGGAAGCATGCAGCCCACAAAGGCATGTATTACAAGATTTTGAGCGACTTGGCATAGGCAGCACCCCCATAGATATAAAGCGAGGAGTGTCATACTACCCTCTTTTCCATAGCTGATTAACAGGGGTAGGTAGACTCAGTGGGCCTGGTTATGGATGAAGTGATTATGAGGAGGGGCACACTTTTTACCTGATGCTGAAAGGCTCGGCAGAAACCCTACTGTGGTTGGTGCACAGGGTGGCATAGGACACATTGAGCCCTTTAGCAAGGCAGATCCTGAAGCTGGTAGACAGTCATCCAGAACCCATTTACATGAGTCACTATACTAACGTCATCCCTGAGGCTTCAACAACCCAGGGCCCTGGCATATACCTACAAAGCACTATAAGAATGAAAAATCCTTTTGAGAGGCTCGGAGAAGCATTCCTAACTAATAATTATCCGTGCAACCAATACCCTCCACATGGGAGCCTGAGAGAACCAGTGCTTATGGTGACATGGTTAACTGGGATACCTTGCTCCTTATAGACACGCCTCTGGCATGGGACAATGATGGATATGACAGGTATACTTCCCTAGGAGGATTATATGAAGATCCATTGGTAGCAGGTCTTGGTTGCCATCTCAGGAAATTAATTGCTAAAACTAGACAAAAGGCTATGTCAGAAGAATGAAAAGGAGCACCACACTCCAACATGCTGGACCCCCAGGAAATCTAATACTCAGGTCCTGCAGAAAAGGCGAACCAGCATGTGGCCAGAAGGCTGAAAAACATATAGACAAGTAGTTTAGGGAAACACTAAAGAAGCGTCCACAACCCTCATTAGAGGACAAAGTAGCCACAGAACCAGAGACTGACACAAGAACTGCCACATGGTTAGCGTGATTTGTTAGAGATCACAAGTCCTGGTGCCCATGTCAAGATAAATTTCTAGATCTCGTGGGTCTTGATTTAACATCCTAGCCATGACCTAAGAGGCCAAGGTTTTGGGAAGACTAATTTCACCAGCAGTCTGTCAAATCTTAAGTTCCTCTGCAAAGATGTCCGGGAAATAGATGACCTCTGTGTAAAGACCCTTGAGAAATACAGGAGGAGAAGGAAGAGGCAAGAAAAACTACTGAACAATTAATACATACAACAAATGGAAAAACAATGGAAAAACAAAAGACTAAGCTGGCCGGGAACGCAATATAGAAATTAAAATGTCGGAAGGAGGTTTGGGGTTTCCCAATGTCGAAATATATATTTATGTAACAAAGTTACCTTCCTGCAATGGAAATGGTGCAATCGCTGAATATAGCTCTTTAGATGTTGGTTGTTCTTATAAGCTGGGAATCACTATACACCTTGTTTATTAGTTGCCTCATAGCAAGAGACTATTGGTTCACAAGCTGCTGACTTCTTTGTCGATACTTGTGGTACACTTGAAAATCGTGTTTAGGAACTGAAATGTAGCAACTTATCCATTAACCATAATGACTACAATGTGTAAACATACATTTCAAGAGATGATACTGGAAAACCACAATTTTTGCATGAACCTTTCACCAATAGTGTCATACAGATCAATGAATCATGCATCAAAGCTTGGCCAATGATAATTATTGCTTAATACAATTGATGCATCAGTCAGATCACGGAAGCTAAGGAGAAAGAGATATGGTAAAAAACACTTAATGAAACATTCAGTCAGACACTTTATACCTCTATGAGTTACTAGAAAACCACACATATATCCTGGATAACTGGCAGAGGATTTAAATATTGAAATTTAAGAAGTATGGTCCAAAGTTTGGTTGAGAACAGCAAAGCCTTCACTATAAAACGGCACTTGTCATTTACAAGCTTAAAAGCAATATTTGCTTGCTCATTTTTATGCTGGAAGGAATGACAGATATGGGATGCTGGGTTTGAGTTTTTTGATTGGGAAAAACTGCTCCAGATAAAAGTGTCCGTTTTTCCCTAACAATGGCATCCATGAAGGGTTTGCTGTACTAAAGTCACCATCTGCCCAGCTTTCAGGAACAAGCAGAGCTGAATCAAGAAACCTAACTTTGTACCCAGTTTTAGCATTTTTCTTAGGGGTATCCTATTTGCCCTATTTTTGTGCTTACCATCTGCTTCCAGTTTGTGGTGGAAACCAGTGTGAAACCCATGGGTGACCCTGAGAAGCTATACATTTCTGAAAAGTAGACAAAATTCTGAATTTAGTAAGTGGTCGTATGTGTAGCTCCCTCAAGATTGTTCCTAAGTAAAATAACTGTTGAAATAAAGAAATATCGAAAATGAGTAGGAAAACAATTGGCATTTGTGACAACATTTTCACCTGTAACCTTTTTTCACAATGGCTGATTGACAAAAGCAGAACACCATAACGTTCGCTAAACACTTCTGGGTGCCGAGATATGTAGGGGTTGCAGGTTCTCCAAGAATCCAAGGTATGAAGAACAAACAACTGAGCTGCAACGTAGGATTTTTTTTTTTTTTTAGTACCAAATATAGTCCAATTCTTATAGCGAAATAGGAAGACTGGACAAGCATTTGTAATGCAATGGGTCTCACGTTTGCCCGAGTTAGAGCTATTAGCATTGTAAATTCCCAACTGGACTTTTCTTGCCACTTAAATTGAAATTGAAAAGTAAAACAATTGACATAGTGCCATGGCCGCCATGAGCACAAAGGAGAGACACAAAAAGAAAAAGAAGTTCGCTCGCAGTCGAACTTATCAGCAGTTGTGTAATTATCCATGTAACAGGGGTAGTCTGCAAGGCGGTAACAAAACTGCCCCTCGGAGGGACAAAAGTAAAGCATTTATCAATCATAAGAAGGAACTTTTTAAAGGCAAGCCCAGGAAAGAGTGAAAGTGATGGGCGTGGGGTGGGCGTGGTTAAAAGCCCACAATACTTACAACAGGTCTGACTGGGATAATTAATGGCTTCTACTGAGCGTATAACTGTGGAGAGTTGTCTAGAGGTTGATCACCGGGGGATCTGATTTCTTAGGACCCTTTAAGTATGGACATTGCTGGACTAGGTCGCAAAGTCAGTTATATGTGTTGTCTTCATTCTGTATGCAGTTATAACATATGTATGGTTTTATATCTTTTTACCTTAACTGCAAGCCAGGATCCTTTAGGGCGAGCTAAACGGAGTTTAATTATTGTTACTTCCTTGAAGCTTACTGTGAGCCAAGACAACTGGACTATGGTTCTCCCCATACTCAACCCGTTGTTCACTATTTTTCAAGGTTGCATAGCTTGCTACTGATGAACTAATATAACTATCTGTTTCTTACTTCTAAGAGCATTTGCACCCCCTTCGGGCATTGCTGGAGAGTATTAGAGCTGACTCCAGTGGCTACATCTCAGTTGTTCTCGCAGGTAATTTTAATCTTCATCTGTATGTTAGTGGCTGGCTGCAGGGTTTGGTGCAGTCTAATGGGGGGGGTTCCCTGCAGAACAGAAAATATGGAACACTCAACAGGGAGAGCTTCTGAATTTTATCTTGAATGAGTTTAACTTAAGAGTTCACTGCCAACAAGAGGAGATAACTTGGCTTAGCAGCAGACACCCTTATTTTACGGTGGTGGGATCTTCAACAATTATTGATTATATTTTGTATCTGCTCCCCTTGTCCCTTTGATTAAGCTTTTTAAGACTTCTGTGTAAAATTTTAGAGATCATAATACTTTATCTCTTTTGCTGAGTGGGAGAATAAGGAGGGGGGTTGGATTACCTAACTTCAGGAGCTCCTCCACTATGCTGCTGGCAGACTAACACCAGTAGATCAGGGCCACAGGATCAAGTGGTCTAAAGTAGTCCCTGATATTTTCAGTAAAACCTGATAACTTTCTGTACTCTGGAGTTTGCTGTATGTCTTTTGGAAGAGTCTTCTGACAGATCCATTCTGGAAGCATTACAGGTTGTTTGTAACAAAACCTGAAAAAATGTAACATGCAGTAGTCCAAGGTCAACCGCTTCCTCCTGCAGATCGTTTGATTTAACGTGTTCTAAGGCTTACAGAGAGCTTCAGAAATCATTAAAAGCAGCCCCTACAGGTAAAGCCGTAGTGGCAGCTTGCATTCTAAGATATGTCAGCTTTAAAGAAGAGGAAGATATTTTTAAGGGAGGAATTGCAGGCTAATACGCTCCACCAGTGTGCACTGTTTTGAGAAAGAGCAAACAGTCCATTATATTCACCAGGGGAGAGGAAAGTTGTTTGCTCTCATATTTTCGAGCTACTGGCTCTCGCATTTCAAGGGCTTATATAGGTCTGTCACCTGGCGACCACCAGGTGACTTTGGACGCTGCCCCTGTAGGGGTTCCGCAAGCATCCTTTACAATACTGATGAGGTTTCTGATGCTCTTAAATAGTTGTGCAACAAAAAAGCCTTCGGTTCTCATAGGGTCCCTTTGGACAGTTATACCATGGAAACAGCCCTATGGGCCCCCCTACTTAGCCACAATTTTAAAGTTGCTGCTGGAACAGGTATTCCCTGATCTTGTGACCTCTTGTGATAGATTCACCAGTAAAGGTGGTCGGTAGTGTTGTGTTGTCTCGTCTTATGTCTTGAGCTGAGGACAATGCAATCTTTTGTGACCTTCAATTTGGCTTTAGACCTGGGCAGAGCACTCTCGACTAATGTTTAAATCTGCATTTAATTATCAACAAATATGTTTGAGTCAAAGAAGGGAGTCTGCATATGGCATTTATAGAACTTATCTCTGCATTTGAGAGGGTAAATAGAGGTTAACAAAGCCCACAGTTTGTCCCTATCAGTGTGGAGGATAATTTTATTCAGTTTCGTATGGAGTAAACAAAGAAGAGGCACTCGTTGAATCAACATTAGTATACCAAATAGTACAATAATATATGCCAAAGTTACTGCAAATGCCCTTTGTAATATGGCCCCATGCCAAGTAACATAGAAGTGGTGTGGAGTACCAATATACAAATTGAGAGGCGAGGCAGTCTCCAATGTGTCCCACATTTCTTATAATTTAATGTCAGTGTCTCCATCCAATGTAATCAGTTTAATCAGTGAAAATTTGCCATGGGCGATGCTCCAATCTCATCCCACATTCAAATGTCAATGTTCAAATATAGTCCAATAAGTTCTTCTGCGACAAATTGCCAGAAATGATGATCCAACCTGATTCCACAGCCAACACGTGTTTCATTTGGGGGATACTCCAATGACTTAGTCAGGGCTGCAATTGTATAAAAAAATGAGCCTAATAACCAATTTAGAACAGTTATCATAGGCTAGAATAATGTATAAACCCATAACCATATCAAAAAACTTGGGATGGATAGATAGTAAAATAAAAGTGTTTAAAATAGAATAGAAACACACCCTTCTCTGTGTGAGCCCGTGAAGGTGTCATCAAAACGTGAATAGTCTCTGCAAGTTTCCTAAAAAGAATTCCCAAAAGTGTAAAAACAGTTATGTTTGTGATGTGAGCTAAAATATTTTTGAGTGTATGAAGGTGATCCATAGGTAGAAAGAAAAGGCCTAAAAAGAAGTATAGTCTGTACACAAAACATGCGGGCTGACAACTGTAGAGATTAAAATAGAAAAATAGTAGCCTAATTACCTGTATACACAATTTTGGCATGTTTCAACAGGTATTTGTACGTGTAGACATAGTTCATCTATGAATCAGCCAAAGTATACCTCCGCTTCACAAATCAATTTCACTCATATTATTTGTGAATCTGCTAAATGAATAAACATGTACCACTACTATTAGTATGTGCTGTACAGCTCCATCTATGCTATTTTTACCGCCATGCATGGAAAGCCACCAAAAAGCCTAAATCACTGGACACATGCTGTCAGCAACAGAAACAATCTGTATCTGTAGCAAAGAATGGATCATATCCATACCGAACGCGTCAGAAATGCTTCCCGCCGATAGTTTTATCTTAACTGCTGAAAGTGAAAAGAGGACTAATGAGCTCCTCTCTGTTATAAAAAGTCCCCACGTAAGCGGGACGAACTCGGGATGCCGAAACACTGAAAGGACTCGTTCTTACTAAGCGCGGCCATCTTGCAAGGAGTATCCTTAGTGTGAATTGAAACAAAGTGCTTGTATTCATGTTAGCGCGACCATTTTATATGGTGTTTATATAGGCATTAATCCAAAATTCAGCCCTTAATAAACGTACAAAAACGGAAAGTACTACTCTGTGCCTTCATGGTACCATGATGAATTGGTGAATGCCAGAAAAGATTAAGGGGGTCATTCTGACCCTGGCGGCCGGTGGCCGCCAGGGCCACCGACCACGGGAGCACCGCCAACAGGCTGGCGGTGCTCCCACGAGCATTCTGACCGCGGCGGTTCAGCCGCGGTCAGAAGCAGCAAGTCGGCGGGCTCCCGCCGACTTACCGCTGCTCGGGGGAATCCTTCATGGCGGCGGAGCGCGCTCCGCCGCCATGAGGATTCTGACAGCCCCTACCGCCATCCTGTTCATGGCGGGAAACCCGCCATGAACAGGATGGCGGTAGGGGGTGCCTTGAATGTGAGATTTACTTACCAATATAGTGCCAATCTTATAGAATTTCTTGGTGTACAATTGTTCACAGAAAATAACAGAATACATAGTAGATTATACAGAAAGTCTACTGCGTGCAATTCGATTTTACATGCTGAAAGTGCCCACCCACATCAAATTACTTCAATACCCTTTGGAGAAATGGTTAGGGCAAGACATAACTGCAGTAAAAATGATGAATTTGATACATGCATTGTTGAAATGAGTCAATGATTTGAACAGCAAGACTACAAAAGGCATATCATTGACAAAGCACAGCGCCGAATTAGACTTATTCTCAGGGATGATACACTTAAACCTAGAGAGCACCCAACACGGGATGATTGTGATAAAGTGAGACTGGTGACAGACTATACCGAAACTTCAAAGCAGTTGCGGAAATATGTCCACAAGCACTGGCATATCCTACAACAGGATGATATTTTGAGGGATATTATTAACGATAAACCTGAAATTACATATCGTAGGGATAAATCCCTCAGGAGTATTATTAGCCCCAGTTTTCCAACAATGCGTAATAGAGAGGATTGGTTATCTACCTATAGGATGGACTTTTACAATTGTGGACACTGTGGACTATGTAAATGGGCCTGCCATGGCAAAAAGGAATATACTGGCAATACAGGTCAGACCTTCAAGATCAGATCTATCATTAATTGCAGTACTCCATTTGTGGTGTACATTGTTTCCTGCAAATGTAACCGTTTTTGTAGAGAGTACAATTTGTCCGCTCAGAGTGAGGATTGGAGAACATGCTAGGGCTCTTATACATGAAGATTATAGATACCGACTGAGAGCACACATAATGTCATGTGAATCACAAGGTATCCGTAAAACCATTGAATTTTTTGGTATTGAACACGTAACTATGGACCCCAGAGGGGGCAACAGAGAACTAGCTCTACGCAGAAAGGAAGCACTATGGATACTACACCTCAGAGCGGTAGAAACAGGTCTCAATACGGAAAGGGAATTAGAATACTTTTTAGGAGATTAAGATATGAGACATGTCACCAATCATACTAAGAATGAGTATGAAACCCTGGGTTACTGGAATTACACATGACCAATTTACGATTATTGGCGAAATAGCCTGACCAGTATAGCTATGTGTATTAATGCTCTGCTATTGTTAACGAGTGAATTAGATGTACTAATATATTTGGAAAGATATGTCATATTAATCATGCTGACAAATACGGCCATTTGTTATCTAGTTTGAAATAATCTGAATCTGATAACTCTGCATTGTTGTGTTAGATTATGATGGGTCTACATATTGGCTTTGACAAACTGATTGAGCCATTGAATACTTCTTTTGTGATGTGCATGGTTTAATACTTTCTTATCTTATCTTCTACTTCTGTTATCTATTATTAACAATTTAAGTATGACAAGAACATTATGCAACATCATTCTCTAGGGTGGACACCTTTCTTTTCTTTAACTATTCAAAATAAGCTTGTTTAAGGCAAATATCTTTCATTAGAACTTGTTCTTTTGGGTGTAGGGATAGTACTAACAGCTTGTTCACACAAATTATTATCTTTTCACATATTTAATCTTTTCTGGCATTCACCAATTCATCATGGTACCATGAAGGCACAGAGTAGTACTTTCCATTTTTGTATGTTTATTAAGGGCTGAATTTTGGATTAATGCCTATATAAACACTCTATAAGATGGTCGCGCTAACATGAATACGAGTGCTTTGTTTCGATTCACACTAAGGATACTCCTTGCACGATGGCCGCGCTTAGTTAGAACGTCCTTTCACTTAGTAAGAAAGTCCTTTCACTGTTTCGGCATCACGCGTACGTTCCGCTTACGTGGGGACTTTTTATAACAGAGAGGAGCTCGTTAGTCCTCTTTTCACTTTCAGCAGTTAAGATAAAACTATCGGCGGGAAGCATTTCCGACGCATATTTGCGTTCGGTATGGATACGGTCCATTCTTTGCTACAGATACAGATGGGTTCTGTTGCTGACGGCATCTGTCCAGTGATTTAGGCTTTTTGGTGGCTTTCCATGCATTGCGGTAAAAATAGCATAGATGGAGCTGTATAGCACATACTAATAGTAGTGGTACATGTTTATTCATTTAGCAGATTCACTCATAATATGAGTGAGATTGATTTGTGAAGCGGAGGTATACTTTGGCTGATCCATAGATGAACTATGTCTACACGTACTGATGCCTGTTGAAACATGCGAAAATTGTGTATACAGGTAATTACGCTACTATTTTTTCTATTTTAACCTCTACAGTTGTCAGTCTGTATGTTTTGTGTACAGACTATACTTCCTATTAGGCCTTTTCTTTCTACCTTTGGATCACCTTCATACACTCAAAAATGTTTTAGCTCACATCACAAACATAACTGTTTTTACACTTTTGGGTTTTCTTTTTGGAAAACGTGTAGAGACTATTCACGTTTTGATGACACCTTCACGGGCTCACACAGAGAAGGGTTTCTATTCTATTTTAAACAACTCTATTTTACTATCTATCCATCCCACGTTTTTTTATATGGTTATGGGTTTATACATTATTCTAGCATATGATAACTATTCTAAATTGGTTATTAGGCTCATTTTTTGATACAATTGCAGCCCTGACGAAGTCATTGGAGTATCCCCCAGATGAAACACGTGTTGGCTGTGTAATCAGGTTGGATCATAATTTCTGGCAATTTGTCGCAGAAGAACTTATTGGACTAAATTTGGACATTGACATTTGACTGCGGGGTCGGATTGGAGCAGTGATACTCAAAGTACGGCCCGGGGGCCGCATGCGGCCTTCGTGACCTTTACATGCGGCCCCTGGTCAGGAGCACTGGCCTGCTGCTTTCTTATCTCAGCACTAACACTGAGAAGGAAGTTAACTAAAAAGACAAGCCTTAATTTAAAGGTTAATTGAAGTTAAAAAAGGGAAGCAACTAAGTTATCCCGCACCAGCCGACTTTAAAAATAAGTGTGTTTCTAAAGGCATCCTGCAGCAAAAATGTAATAAAGGTATTTAAAATTCCAAAGAGTATTTCATTAACCTGTTAGATGCGGGCGTCGGCCACTGGCCGACGCCCACACACCCTCCCTGGTGCGGGTCACGACCAGTGGCCGACACCAGGAAGGGTATTAATAAAACGCACCCGAGGATTTTTTTTTTAAACCTTCCCCCGGGAGACACAGAAGCTTCCGTGTCTCCCCCCGCCCCCCACCCGCCCCTTTGTGACGGCGCGCTGACGTTTCAAAGGTGTTTTCCCCATCAAAGCAGGAAGAAGCCTTGCGGCCGCTTCCTGCTTTGATGGGGAAAACGGCCTTTCCCACGTTCGGGAAGGCCTCGTAAGAAAGGGGAGAGTCTCCCCTTTCTTACGAGGCCTTCTGAAAGTGTTTCCTGGCCCCCGAGCCAGGAAACACCACTAGACGCCAGGGATTTCACTTTGGGGGGGCGGCCCCCTCGGAAAACGGGCCACCCCCCCCCCCGGCATATTTTTTTATTTAAAAAAAAGGTAGGTGCCCCCAGGGGAATTTTTTATTTTTTCCCCCCCAAAAAAATAAAAACAAATAAAATACAAATAAAATGACAGGGGGTCGCCCGTGGGCAGGGTGACCCCCTGTGGCAATATTTTTTTTTAGATGTTGTAGGGTTTCCCTGGGGGACATTTTGGCCCCCAAGGAAACCATACAACAACTAAAAAATATATATATATATATAGATCTATATATATATATCTATGTAGATAGATATATCTATCTACATTGATATATATCTATAGATATATCTATGTAGGTAGATATATATATATATATATATAGAGGTAGATCTATATATATATATCAAAGATTTATAAAGCGCGCTACTCCCCCGTGAGGGTCTCAAGGCACTGGAGGGGGGGACGGGGGAGGGAAAGGGGCTGGGAGGTTCACTGTTCGAAAAGCTAGGTTTTGAGGCCCTTCCTGAAAAGAAGTAGGTTTTAGGTCTTGTGAAGGTGGGTTGTGAGGGCGTTCCAGGTTTTGGGTGCAAGGTAGGAGAAGGATCTGCCCCCAGTGGTGGTGTGTTTGATGCGGGGGACAGAGGCGAGAGAGAGGTCAGCTGAGCGGACGTTTCGTGTGGGGGTGTGGAAGGTGACTCTCGTTGAGGTAGGCAGGGCCTGTGTTGTGGAGTGATTTGTGTGCGAGGATGAGGATCTTGAAGGTGATCCTTTTGTCAGTGGGGAGCCAGTGGAGGGATCTGAGGTGTGGAGAGATGTGTTCGTGTCGGGGGAGGTCGAGGAGGAGTCGTGCTGCTGAGTTCTGGATGCGCGTAGTTTGCGCTTGAGTTTTAGAGTGGTGCCGGCGTAGAGGGCGTTTCCGAAATCAAACATGCTGCTGATGAGTGCGTGAGTGACAGTTTTTCTGGTCTCTGTGGGGATCCATTTGAATGTTTTTCAGTATACGGAGTGTGTTGAAGCATGAGGAGGTGAGAGCGTTGATTTGTTGGGTCATCGAGAGGGAGGAGTCTAGGATGATGCTGAGGTTGCGTGCGTGGTTGGCGGGGTGGGTGCAGGGCCTAGCGTGGTGGGCCACCATGAGGGGTCCCAGGTATTTTTGTGTGGGCCAAAGAGGATTCTTTCGGTTTTGCTTGAGTTGAGTTTCAGGTGGTTGGCTGTCATATATATATCACTTTTGTCAATATGTGTGTGGTTTCCCTGGGGGGAAAAGGGTCCGACTTGTCTAGTGGCAGTTTTAGTGCCATAAAGAAGCGCAGAAGGTTTATATGCCTACTGCAAAGAGCAAATCTGTATTTTATGTAAATAGCTGAGTACATTAGTAAAGTCAGCCATTACCTGCGCTATAATACCAATGAAATGTATGTGCGGGGTGGAGGGCGGCTATGGAGAGATGAAGGGCACTTTTGCTGGGTGGTAATGAGGGAATCCGAGGAGGAGGGAGTGGGAGCACCAATAATGATTGTTGGACTGGGCGCAGGAGGTGCTAAAGACTGTGACGAATGGTATGTGACAAGGTGTTTTTGAGTATCTTGAAAGTACGTGCTGATTGAGGGAAGAAGCACAGGTAAGGTGGCCTCTACTGTTGCACGTATCTCACACACACCATCGATTTTGTGACTGTCTACGTAGGCTAGTGTTTTAGAGCAACAGTTTAGCCAATAGCAGAGATGGCATCTTGATGGATGACTGCTGCCTGCACTCGGGTTATAGAGGACCGCTCTGACATAGGATCAGAGACTGAGACATCAGATACTGAGACAGCATCTGAGGGATAGGACAATGGTGCAGACTCTGGGAGTGATTTTTCAGTCAGAGGAGTCCCATTCGATAACTCCTCTTCCAGTACATTATGAGGGAGGTGATGAGGACAGTCCTGCTGTCCCTTCGCAAGCTGTTCGTGCAACTGGGTAATAGTGGGTTAGGCCAACCCAGAGAGCAGGTGAATGCGGCGGCAAGCAGAGAGAGAGAGAGAGAGTGCTCTCTTGGGAGCTCCCCAATTTAGTTCAGCCCCAAATTCCACCACCCAAATCATATTGTGGAGACATCAAAATTATCTATGGCAAAACAAACTGGTTTTGTAAGGCAGGCACCTGTGTTTTTGGTCCTGGATTCGGCGGCCATATAGAGAAACACACTAAACCCAAACATTTCTGGAAACTAGACATTCGGGGGAGTCCACAGAGGTGTGACTTGTGTGGATTCCCCAAAGTTTTCTTACCCAGAATACCCTGCAAAGCTGAAATGTTGGGAAAAAAACTAAATTTTTCTTGCATTTCTGTCACACAAACTACAGGAATATGCTGGGATCCACAACATTCCTACCACCCAGTGACTCCTCACCTGTCCTGATAAAAACACTACCCCACTTGAGTGCCTAAACCTAGTGCCTGTGTCAGGAATGGATCACCCCAGGGTCAACAGCTGCCTCACGTAAGGACCATCATTGACCGTTGTGTGATCTATTCCTGTCGCGGGCACCAGGCCTAACCACACAAGTGAGGTATCATATTTATCGGGAGACTTGGGGGAACGCTGGGTGGAAGGAAATTTGTGGCTCCTCTCAGATTCCGGAACTTTCTGCCACAGAGATGTGAGGAACATGTGTATTTTTAGCCAAATTTTGAGGTTTGCAAAGGATTCTGGGTAACAGAACCTGGTCAGAGCCCCACAAGTCACCCCATCTTGGATTCCCCTAGGTCTTTAGTTTTCAAAAATGCACAGGTTTGGTAGGTTTCCCTATGTGCCGGCTGAGCTAGAGGCCAAAATCTACAGGTAGGCACTTTGCAAAAAACAGCTCTGTATTTTGTCAAAAAATGGGATGTGTCCACGTTGTGTTTTGGGGCATTTCCTGTGGCGGGCGCTAGGCCTACCCACACAAGTGAGGTATCATTTTTATCGGGAGACTTGGGGGAACATAGAATAGCAAAACAAGTGTTATTGCCCCTTATCCTTCTCTACATTTTTTCCTTCCAAATATAAGAGTATGTGTAAAAAAGACGTCTATTTGAGAAATGCCCTGCAATTCACATGCTAGTATGGACACCTCGGAATTCAGAGATGTGCAAATAACCACTGCTTCTCAAAACCTTATCTTGATCCCATTTTGGAAATGCAAAGTTTTTCTTGATACCTCTTTTTCACTCTTCATATTTCAGCAAATGAATTGCTGTATACCCAGTATAGAATGAAAACCAACTGCAGGGTGCAGCTCATTTATTGGCTCTGGGTACCTAGGGTTCTTGATGAACCTACAAGCCCTTTATATCCCCGCAACCAGAAGAGTCCAGCAGACAAAACGGTATATTGCTTTCAGAAATCTGACATCGCAGGAAAAAGTTACAGAGTAAAACATAAAGAAAAATGGCTGTTGTTTTCAGCTCAATTTCAATATTTATTTATTTCAGCTGTTATTTTCTGTAGGAAAACCTTGTAGGATCTACACAAATGACCCCTTGCTGAATTCAGAATTTTGTCTAGTTTTCAGAAATGTTTAGCTTTCCGGGATCCAGCATTGGTTTCACACCCATTCCTGTCACTAACTGGAAGGAGGTTGAAAGCACCAAAAATAGTAAAAATGGGGTATGTCCCAGTAAAATGCCAAATTTGTGTTGGAAAATGTGGTTTTCTGATTCAAGTCTGCCCGTTCCTGAAAGGTGGGAACATAGTGATTTCAGCACCAGAAACCCTTTGTTGATGGCATTTTCAGGGAAAAAACCACAAGCCTTCTTCGGCAGCCCTTTTTCCCCATTTTTTTGGAAAAAACGAAATTTTCACTGTATTTTGGATATTTTCTTGGTCTCCTCCAGGGGAAACCACAAACTCTGGGTACCATTAGAATCCCTAGGATGTTGGAAAAAAAGGACGCAAATGTGGCGTGGTTAGCTTATGTGGACAAAAAGTTATGAAGCCCTAAGCCCGAACTACCCCAAATAGCCAAAAAAGGGCTCAGCACTGGGGGGGAAAAGGCCCAGCAGCTAAGGGGTTAACATGCAGAACTGTGTCACCTTAGTACATCACATTATATTATATCAGTGCATCCTATGTACAGCCACCCTGCTGGCATCAATGCGGCTCTCTGTCACATCACAGACAATACCTTTTGGCCCCTGGAATAATGTTTGTGAGTACCCATGGATTGGAGCATCGCCCATGGCAAATTTTCGCTGATTAAACTGATTACATTGGAAGGAGACACTGACATTAAATTATAAGAATTGTGGAACATATTGGAGACTGCTTCACCTCTCAATTTGTATATTGGTACTCCACACCACTTCTATGTTACTTGGCATGGGGCCATATTACAAAGGACATTTGCAGTAACTTTGGCATATATTATTGTACTATTTGGTATACTAATGTTGATTCAACGAGTGCCTCTTGTTTGTTTACTAATTGTAGCTGTTTGGTTCACCACAAAGTTGGGGATCAGGGGTGTGGTCCTCTTAGAGTGCACCGTGTCATAACTGCTCTAAACTTATATTCACCTCGTAGTCTTGAGCGCCACTCTTTCCCATAAGAAAGACCCTCACTAAGAAGGTAAAACAGTTTCGTATGGACCCTGCACAAGGACACCTTAACTGCTGTGCAATATGTTTCAGAGGGCCAATTTACAGACTTTTTTGATGGGCGTCAGACAAGGTTGCATTGTAGCTCCCTTTTTATTTACTTTACATATTAATCAATTAGAAGTAACCCCCCCCTCACCACTTTCCCGAGTGGATGACAGGTTAATTTTGGCATTATTATATGCTGACGATGCTGTTTTGTTAGCACATACTTCTCTTGGCTTACAATGTCTAATTATTGCTTTTGTGACTTTCAGTGGATATTTCCACAAATTTAAAAATATCTCATGTTATGGTTGTACGTCAATGGCCACTAAATCTGTAAGAGAGGTCCTCAAAGTGGTTGAAATTATTAAGGTCTCTGCTTTCCCTTATCAAGGTGACCTATTTGATCAGAATGGCTCCTGGGCTACTTCTTTGTCTTCTCAAAAATATGAAAGTATGAATGGTTCAGTTGCCTCAGGACTTATGAATTTTGCATTTAGATTGGGTTCAAAGACACTTAAAATTATAGTTAAGCTCTATCAGGTGTTAAGTTGTTGCATCATATGGGGTGGACATCTGGGGTTATTTTGATACATCAAGTTTACAGACCATTGAGAATAACGTCTTGAGGCAGCTGTGGTCTGTGGTCCTTTCCTCAGCATAATGTGGCCTTTATGGCCCCTGAGGAACTTGGATTGGCTTACATCTCAGATACTCTTGCTAATCGCCCTTTACTTAGGACGGTTTCAATCTGGGTTAGCAAGGAAACTACCTTTAATAAAGCCATCCGGATGGCTTGTCTAAAATTAGAAGTGGCCCTTACGATTATTCTCTTGGTTGCTCAGATTTGTTGATAATACAGAAAGTATTAAACAATCAGATGGGAATTGGACTAAACTTAACTTCTTGGCACTTAGGAAGAGCGAGAGAGCTAACAGTGGCTGAGGTTGAGTCAAGCATTCCATCCATCACTTTTTTTTAATACTTCAAGCGATCAAATCAGACACTACCTGTATTTCAAGGCTGGCCAAGAGCATTTTCAGTTTGCTATGCTCCCTTTCAGCCTTACCAGTGCCCCTCTGATATTCTCAAACGTGATGGTGGTGGTCACCCCCTATTTTCGAAGGTTGGAATTACTAGTTTCTCCCAACTTGACAACTGGCTACTAAAACTGGGCTTGTTACAAAACATCACAGGATGACCACAAACATCCTGACATTGTTGGGGGTTCTCAATCAATGAGCCAAAGTAACACGGGACACCTTTGAGGAGACTTCATTTTACAGGACCTGTCTTGGACATGGTGCAGTGCCTCTGTCATATCAAGTCCTGGACATTAAGGCTATGCTCCCAATGTTTTAATTTTGGTCCTGGATCATGAGGAAAGCAGCTCTGATGCTTTTTGTCATGTTCACCTCATGCATCCTGTTGGTCCACTTCGCCAGGTGGCATGTGCGGGCTCTGCAGTGGGAACTGAAGTCTGTGGGCCCAGCCCCAAGGAAACCTGCTGGGTGTCATCCAGGTTTCAGAGAAGGTTGCTTGTGATCTGCATGGTGGTTGCTCAATGAAACTTGAACCAGACCCCTCTCCCTTCCACACCCAGAGCTAACGGTGATGACAGATGTCTGGCCGCACTATTCAGGATGCCATCTGGGAGAAGTGGAGATCAGTGGAGTTTTTCTGAGGAAACCTGGCTCTATATTAATCTTTTGGAGTTGTGGGCCATTTGTCAGTCATTTAAGGCCTTCCTATCGCCCATCAAGATTAGGTGGGTACAGGGCAACACCACAGCCATATGATACTGCAACAAGCAGGGCAGAGTGGGGTCCTGGGTCCCCTGCCAGAAGGCTTTGCACCTTTGGCGGTGGTTAGAATGTCACTTCCCCAATAGAGCCACCTTGTAAAATGCACAAGGGCTTTCATCCTTCCTCTGCTAAACTGCTGTTATGTAGTACGTTTTGTAACACCAAGTAAAACAATTCAGAAGCTTTAGCTACAGGTGCACAGAATCAAACAGAAAGAGTCTGACTGAACCTACAGAATCCCAAGTGCAGTATCTAAACCTTTAGAGAGCTTCTCCCTATTTTGGAATGCCTTGAGAACATGCATAAGGAACCAATCCATCCTCTCAGCTTTCAGAGAGGTATTAATGACTTGTTACCCTCTTGACCTGTTGCTATTAACATGAAGCTACATGAACAGTTTACATGCAATTATCTTGCAGGCAGTCATCTTTTCTTATTAGCATACACACTAACTTACAATAAAATAATTATACATCTAAAGAATTAACATTTTTATGTTATCTTTGATGCAGATTAAATTAAGAATGCATCTTTAAACTGGGCACATATTTAGCTTGATAGATCTATTGTCATCTAGGATATTTTAAATAGTGTACTTTCTGACTGGGAAGTTGATACCTTTGCCTTGTGTTTCCTATTCCTAAACGTTGTTCTGAGAACATTCTTGCCAGTATGCCTATTGAAATGTTTATACCTTCTGCTATTATACATTAACTCCTACCTTGTAAAAAAAAAAAAAAAAAAAAAAAAAGAATATTGACAGAACTAAGCACATTTTATTCAAGGACGTCCACTGCAAATTCTTACCCAGAGAAGTGGAAAAGACATGCTCCACACTTGGTGCACTGCTTCCAGCATTTTCACAGATCGCCGATACACGGAATCTGTACAAAAAGTCAAGCTTGAGCCTCTCAATAGTGTAGGACTCGGTCTTTTTTCCAGTCAATTCTTCCAGCCAGATGTTGTTGTTTTTAGGCTCTTCTAAGTATTCAATTTTGTAGTGATTTATCCGTGTCCCAACACCAATGCTGTCGGGCTCCTGCCACGTGAGGATGATGGAATTTGGGGTTTCATTCAGGCCTGTCAAGTTCCATGGTGGACTACAAGGGAGAGTCTGTACCATATCTGTGGCATCACTAGGTAAGGTGACCCAACGAGCTGTTACTACTGATTGCCTAAATTGGTACAAAGAGTTGGGATGAAGACCTGTCACCGTGAACCCTTTACTGGTGTCTTTTCCTTCAATGATATTCCAGCTTTGTTCACTCATTAGTCTGTACTCCACACAATAGCTCAGTATTGGATCACGCCCATCAGGGCCTGGAGTACATGTGATCCATACACTGTCATGAGATATTCTATCAATTGTAGGGGCCTCTAGTCGTGGGGGGTGAAAAGCTGTGTTCATCAGAACACCGTGGTCATACAAGTAAATTGAAGTCCCGGGATTCTGAAGATCTGGAACTGAGGATACAATAAAACATATCTTCTTATTCAAGATATTAACCCATGCAAAATCAATAAACTCTTTGACATTTGTTCTTGTTTCTTGATTGATGATTTCATTGTTGAACCACCTCCTAGACCTCGTCTTCTCCAGCTCAGGACTAGGGGAGGTTGGCTGAGGACTTTTATTCATATATTGTACAAGAAGCCAGTGTTTAAGGTCTGATAAATGCGGGTCCTCTTCTTGTAATGAAGTGAATGTAAATGAGACGACTAACTCAACTTTCGGATCCTGTAACACTTGGTTTCTTTCCCACTGAGAGAATAGAACTTTAACTTCCTTCACTTCCTTTAGCACATTAAGATATGAGCTGGCAAAGGTGATCTCTTCCTGTTTTGATTCAATAAATTTATTGAGTTGTTGGCTACTGAACGGGGATTCATCTTTGGCAGTTAAAATGTTCAACATTAGAGTCTCATCTTCTCTACCTCCATGGACAGCCGGAAGGACTCTAGCAAGGTCTTTCTGGAAGGCAAGTGTGAACTGCCTGCAGAGATTTCTGAATAGCTGGATTTTACTATTGATATGAGGGATGTGTAGAACAGCTGAATTGGTCATCAAGTCACTACACTGAATATCAATATCACTTAGCTCTTCAATGACAACCTGGACATCTTGTAAAAGAACAGGACTAATACTGCGCACCAGCCGAGAGGCTCGGGAGTCCAGGTTGATTAGTGGATACAACCAGACCTTTACAGGAACTGCATTTTCACCATTTGTACCAAGAAGCGAAGGGAGGCTATTATATATCATAATGGCCTCTTCAAATGTAGTCATGGTGTTTTGATAAGAAAAGTCTCCACAGAATGTGCATTTGATCTTCTGAGATTTCACCTTCCCCCTTTCATTTAGGCTGCCTTTTCCAGTCTCTTTAATGGAAAACATTTGTAGATTCTTTACATTTTCCATTAAACCCCTATGTATATCTTGCATGCTCTCTGAGGAAGATACCTCACAGTCAAAAACAAAGAATGCATTTGCCCCGTACAATAAACCAGTCACCACATGAGTTCCGATATCCTGTTCAAATATCCCTGGATAGGCAATATTGTGAGGTCCTAAATGCTTCATAGTCAGTTGTTCAAACTTTGTTGTTGTAGAATACTGTAGAGTAACACGGGCATGGTGCTTGGAGGTCTTTGTTTCCTTCAAATATTTTGCTGCTCCATCCACATCAACCAAACCTCCCAGAAAACTTGCCTTTAAGGAGGCGGAAACACCGAGTGCAGATGTTTTGTCTTCAATATTATCAGAGGCTATGATTTTGAATTCTGATTTTAGCTGCTGTGTGACACGCACATCTTTACGTATGGACTCAATGTCCCAGAGACTGACTCCTGAAACACAAACAAGTACCTGGTCACTAAAAGATCGGCATTCCATTTTCATGAAATTACAGCTTCAAAAATTATAAAACTATTTCAGACCTTAACTCAGTCCAACCCTAAGTTCAACTATGACAATATAGAACTTCTCAAACAAGATTCTAAGACGTGGTCATGAGACAACTTCATGCATGACACTATTATTCATTTACTATTTTAATGGTTCTTAAATGGCACAGATGATAAATAAGGTGACTGGATATCAGAACGTTTGACAATACACTAGTAAACACAAACAAGCAATATGATCTCCTTAAGTACAATGTATTAACTGAAGATTATTTGTAGAGAGCCAGGATCAGAGTAGCATCAACAACCACTGCTTAGAGGAAGGTTTGCCCTTAAATACAGGCAGAATCCTTGAGTAGATGTCACAAATATATGTGGGTGTTCTTACTTGAAGGCACATCTGAAAGAATGTGATGTCCAAGTTGTGTACCGGTCCTAAATTCTCAACCATGATCCTCATCCTCACTTGCCTCCTCATCCCAAAAGCCCATGGCCTATGTTGTCACTCAGGTTACTCTACATCTCACCTCGCAAGGACGCAAGCTAATGATTGTAAAGAAAAAAATGCTGCCACGCAACCTCATCTTTCCCATATGACTGGGAATCCAGCAAGTGCTAGACAACCCACCAGTCTGTCAACCATTGTATCTTGCAAAACATATTTCCCCGCTCTCAGTCCCCATTTTATTGTGAAGATTTGCTATGGAAGTGGGCCAGAAGGCAGACAGGGGATACTGGGCCTGTGAGGGTTGGGGTAATTTGCTACTGGTGTACTGGGGTTCATCCTATTATGGCTGTACAAACTGGTCCCAGTACAACACCTTCTGCACTTGATTCTCAAGGTACCATGGGTGAGCTGCTACAGTGTTCCCAGGAAGGTAGTGTGGGGGGCTCAGGTTCAGCACTCAACAATCAACTACCAGCCACAGAAACTTCAACATGAAGCACAGAGCTTGTCATTTTAAAGAAAAAGAAAGTACTATTAATCAGACACAGTCCAACTTAGTATGCATGGCAGTGACCCTGGGTACAATCTTCTCTTGTGGCACTTTAACCATTGAGTTCCCTTGCTAGTCCCACCTCGCTGACCCCTCTTAGGCTAGTGCCTACTCTTGCAGTCAAGTAAAAACATGAATCAGTCTCAGGTGCAATCTTAAGTTCTCTACTATTCAAATGTGTACTAAGTTAAAAGTTTTCGCAGTTGTTACCACCTCGTGGTGTAGTGGATAGAAGATAGTGACTCAGGTAGTTTCTCCGTACAGACTGGTAGGCAGTGGCCATGCACAATTAAGATAGTCCAGTTCCATCTGGTAGGCAATGAGAGGGCCATTTCTCAATTTACATCCCTACCCAGCTTAGTCCTGTGGTGCAGCGGCCTTGGTTACTGCGGATTCCTTCAGAACCAGTTAGGGTGCAGGCTCTGCCCAGGCCGACATGGACAGTAGCAGGCCTGATTAGGCCGATTGCTAAGTGCCCAACAGATGCAGCCCAACTGTTTCAATGGTGGCCATTGCAACCCTGATCAGGACATTTCCATGATCATGGCAGATGAAGCTCCAACCGGGTCAATGTGATGATCATGGCACAAGCCCTGTCATAAGTACTTTAAGCGGTTCCCACCAAGAACCATTTGCCAGACAGCACTGCAGCATGGATCACTCCTAGCCCACTTTCACATAGTCAGACCTCACTTGATGTCTCTCAGTTCCTGGCACATGCTGGGCCTCTCTCTTCCAGGACAGTCTCTTCACCTACAGAGAACAGATAGACTCCTTCCCTCTCTTAGCAGGCAGAGTGGCTACTAGGCACTTCAGGCATATGAGCATCTTCTCAAGGAGAAAGTGAAGACTTCAGGTTATGTCCACTCACCTCTGAGACGGTCTCTGACAGGCAGGCACCAGCCCTCACTGCACAGCACCTATGAGTACTCCTTGGAGCGCCCTTTCCCTGAAGGACTTGGAACTGGAATACAGTGGGGTGGGTCCTACTTTTTATACACATTTTCTGGTCACAGGATGTTGATCCACTGTTTCAAACTGCAGAGCCGACTTTGGGTTGTTCTACTTTTAAGAATTCTCCTCAGACTGGTCTCCAGACATAGGATGAATGTGAAATGTTGCTTCTCACAGCACGTAGCACTGAAGTTGTCTTCAGACTAGAGCACCCACAACATGAATACAATGAAGTGTGATATTTCTGTATTTGGCTGTCATCAACCCACCTGAAACAGTAATCAGGGCTAGAGAAAAGGTCAGGCCTGGCCTACAACCTATCTAACCTTTCATAACCAAATTGCAGACCTCAGACTGAACTAATCAGCAGCTCCTTGATAACAAAAAGTCTGTTGGAATTTCTAAAGGAAACACTGTTTCCATTCTGCTCACTTTTGTGTCCAGATCACCCGCCTCTAGCCATGGAAATGCATACTGTACAATTTCACTGTCTGGGATAACAGCCCTCAACCTCTATCGTATCCTATGCCAGGCTAAGGGTGTTGACAATGGGGCCCATTGGCTTCAGTGGTAAGACAGACACACCCACACACACACACACCCACCCATACATGTACTACAGACAAATCCTCGGCATATACACAACAGTAGGAATTTACATGAGACTGAGCCTGTAGGCTAGTAACCAAGGTAAAAAGGTCTGTTCACACTATTGATCCCTCCAGAACATGGCATGCTGCCACCACTGCTTTATATGCTAAAGTCAAGACTGGAAAGTAGTTCTCTGACCGCAATGAGGGCACTCTTGGTCCAGGACCTCACATAGTCAGACATAGGCCTAAGCCTATGTGCACACACTAGATTAGAGTGAAGCTAGGGTCAAAATAAGTCAGGATATCAGAGACACACACTTTTGGGCACACAGGGCAGGAGAAGATGGCAGTATACCAAGCAGGAGACATTGTGGTCCAAGCATTCACAGACTCATTTGATTTACACTCCACTCACACACATCAGCAGCGCTACAAACAGTATGTGCTATTCTAATTCATGCCCTGACATTAACACAAGGGTGAGAGAGTTCCCCATCTCAACAATTTTCCCTCCACTAAACTTGACCGCTTTCCTTTCAGATTTGTTTTCTTCTCACATTCAGTACAAGCCTGGAACATATCATATTCTTGTGCCCATTATACAGTAAATGCAGAAAAACGAAATGAGTGAAAAGATTCTGGTATTCAGAGAAAAGGTTAAATAAAGTTATTTATACTTCCTGATCAGTGCAATGATTATTACTGCGCGTGTCACATTAATCCTGAGAGAAGTATGGAAACAAAGATAGTCATTACAGACATCAAACTAATTAACATATGGTTTGATGCGAACAGAGGAATGAAACAGAGCTTGGGTTACTGTGAAAGAGATGCAAAAGAATTCAAAATAAAGGGAGGTCTTGGACAATAAGAATAGCTGCAGAAAAAGGTAGGTCTTACAAACTACTGCATGAGACTTTCCTAGGTCTCTCAAACCATGGTTCACCCACTACAACAAATCACTTTGTTTCTAACCTTTGTGCACTTCTGAACCATATTCTGATTTATAGGAATTATTTAAAGTTTGTACTGAAAGTAAGGCATTTGCCTATTGACAGTGTTAGTGCCAGGAGAAGAGTGGTTTTTGGTACATTTCAAAAGTTGATGAAGTGGTGTTTAAAAAAGACAGGGAATTCTTATCATTATAGAGGGTGAGAGATTGCATGAGGATGAGTTATTTGCATTTAGAAAATATCAAGCAGAAGCATATTCAGTTTTTTTACCTGGAATCACAGCATGGTTGCGACAGTCGTATAACATCCCAAGCTGAAAAGGTCGACCAAGGGCTGGTAGAATCTCAATGGAAGGTAGATCTCCCAGTGCCATGTTTTCAACAGACTAACAATCAGAAGAAAATATGTAAATATTACAAACATCTCCTTTAACTGTACATACGCTAACAGACAATCACTGAGGGGTTAAATGGGCTGTCATTGCTGACACCAACATATCTGCCTGACCACTGGAGAGCCCTGCTGCTTCTTAAGCCTGCAATACAGTTATCAGTGCTGAGATCACTGAAGGGTCCCAATTAGCTTTAGATGCATACAGAAGGATGCCATCCTTCCACATTGGAATAATAGTTGGTTTTGAATTTATTTTTTTGTAATTAATCCCAAAGGTAGCTGAGGCGAGGTGGCTGCATCCTCGGCCACGGTTCCAGTGTGCCCAGGACGAAACCAGCTTGCCCTGCACTGGAGCCTCCCACACACCCCCCCAGGGCAGGGATGGAAGGGGAATCGCCTAAGCATTTCTCTTCCGTGCGGGAGGTGGGGGCGGGAAAGGCATCAATGGAAAGGAAAGGCCTTTCCTTTTCTTTAATTTCTTTCTTAGCATTTCTGCTGGGCTGCAGAAATGCCCACTAGACACCAGAGATTTTTTTTATGTTTATAATAAAGGGTCACTCCCCTGGGGGCATTTAATTATTAGGCCTTTTCTGCCCCTCAGGGTCAGATCGGCCTATTTAAATTAGGCCGATCTGCCCCCAGGGGGGCAGAAGCCACTAGACACAAGGGATAAAACCTTTTCTTTTTTATTATTTTAGACGTGTGGAGCGGCCCCTTATGAAAGGGTAGTTCCCCTGGGGGCAAATAGTAGTTAGGCCATCTATGGGGGCAGATCGGCCTATTTTTCTTAGGCCAATTTGCCCCCAGGGGTCGCTCTCCTGGGGGGCATTTAACTATTAAGCCTTTTCTGCCCCACCCCCTTCCCTGGGGCAGATCGGCCTATTTTTCTTAGGCCAATCTGCCCCCAGGGGAGGCAGAAACCACTAGACACCAAGGATTTTTTTTGTGCAAATTTCACGCAAGGATAGCGACCGCTTAGGCAACCTGGTGAAAGACCCACATCACCCCATCTTGGATTCCCCTGGTGTCTAGTTTTCAAAAATGCACAGAATTTGTAGGTTTTCCTAAGTGCCAGCTGAGCTAGAGGCCAAAATTAGCAGCTAGGCACTTTGTGAAAAACAGGTCTGTTTTCTTTGGGAAAATGTGATGTGTCCATGTTGTGTTTTGTGGCATTTTCTGTTGCGGGCACTAGGACTACCCACACCAGTGAGGTACCATTTTTATCGGGAGACTTGGGGGAGCGCTGGGTGGAAGGAACTTTGTGGCTCCTCTCGGATTCCAGAACTTTCTGTCATCGAAATGTGTGGGAAAAGTGTTTTTTTTGTGCCAAATCTTGAGGCTTGCAAAGGATTCTCTGTAACAGAACCTGGTGAGAGCCCCACATGTCACCCCATCTTGGATTCTCCTAGGTGTCTAGTTTTCAAAAATGCACAGGTTTGGTAGGTTTTCCAAGGTGCCGGCTGAGCTAGAGGCTAAAATCAATAGCTTGTCACTTTCCAAAAAACACGTCAGTTTTCAATGCAAAAATGTGATGTGTCCATGTTGTGTTTCCTGTTGCAGGCATTAGGCCTACTCACGCAAGTGAGGTACCATTTTTATCGGGAGACTTGGGGGAACCCAGAATAGCATAAGTGTTATTGCCCCTTGTGTTTCTCTACATTTTTTCCTTCCAAATGCAAGACAGTGTTCTCTAGTTGAGAAATGTCCTGTAATTCACATGCTAGTATGGGAACCCCAGAATTCAGAGATGTGCAAACAACCACTGTTGCTCAACACCTTATCTTGTGCCCATTTTGGAAGAACATAGGTTTCCTTGATACCTATTTTTCACTCTTTATATTTCACCAAATGAATTGCTGTGTACCAGGTACACAATGAAAACCCATTGCAAGGTGCAGCTCCTTTATTGGCTCTGGGTACCTAGGGTTCTTGATGAACCTACAAGTCCAATATATCCCTGCAACCAGACAAGTTCAGCAGACGTAACAGTATATTACTTTTGAAAATCTGACATGGCAGGAAAAAGTTACAGTGTAAAATGTGGAGAAAAATTGCTTTTTTTCCTCCTCAATTTCAATATCTTTTTATTACAGCTGTTATTTTCTGTAGGAAAACCTTGTAGGATCTACACAAATGACCCTTGGGTGAATTCAGAATGTTGTCTACTTTTCAGAAATGTTTAGCTTTCCGGGATCCAGAATTGGTTTCACACCCAGTTCTATAACTAACTGGAAGGAGGATAAAAGCACAAACTTTTTTTTAAATGGAGTATGCCCCAGTAAAATGCTACAATTGTGTTGAGAAATGTGGTTTCTGATTCAAGTCTGCCTATTCCTGAAAGCTGGGAAGATGGTCATTTTAGCACCGCAAATGTTTTGTTGATGCCATTTTCAGGGGAAAAAAACACAAGCCTTCTTCTGCAGCCCTTATTTCCCTTTTTTTTTTTAAACAAAATGTTTGCTGTATTTTGGCTAATTTCTTGGTCTCCTCAAGGGGGAACCCACAAACTCTGAGTACCTTTATAACCCCTAGGAAGTTGGAAAAAAAGGAGGCAAATTTGGAGTGGGTAGCTTATGTGGACAAAAAGTTATGAGGGCCTAAGCGCGAACTGCCCCGAATAGCCAAAAAAAGGCCTGGCAGCGAAGGGGTTAAGATCGTATAAGAAGGTTTAGTACATCAAACTTAAGGGTGACTACAAAGCCAGATGCTTTGCTATTGTATTGTTGTATTGTCTACTGCATAAAGTACACACAGAAGTATACACGGGAATGTATCAGCAACATGGTTATTTTCCACTGATGGCATGAACATCTTGTTGGATGTAATGCCACTTGGGACCCTGAGGTGGACAATATCACATAGTGAGTGATACCTAACCAATGAGAAAATGTTTGTTATAGACTACTGTCAGACTCCGTTAGTGGAACAACTGGGCAGACAGGGGCTTTTGTACCCAAAGTGTGATGGTTGAGGTCACCTGCCACTGGTGTCCGAGGGCCCGTGCTACTACGGCTCTGCAAATTGGGCTTACTACAAGACCGGGATACTCATCCTGGAAACATCCACATCAGCCTGGGACAACTCCTGGTGGCCATCGATCCTCAGCACCCCTCCCTACCCTAACAAACCAAGAACGCAACCTTGGCTTCCTTTTGGACTTTTCGCTCACCATGATCCGCCAAGTCAACTCAGTCGCATCCTCCTACTTTCACATACTCTGACTTCACCGGAAGATCTACAAATGGATTCCAAAGGACTGGCGCAAAATAGTAACACTTGCCCTGGTTACCAGCAGACTCGACTATGGCAACGCCCTAAATGCCTTACCACCCAGAAGAACCTGAAGAAATTACAGCACATCCAAAACGCCTCCGCCAGACTCATCCTGGACATTCCCTGCTGCGAACATATCTCCAACCACCTAAGAAACCTCCAGCTGCTTCCCATTGAGAAAATAATTAATTTCAAGCTCCTCGACCATGCTTATAAGGCCCTCCACGACCTAAGGCCTGCTACCTCAACCACTGCATCACCTCCTACTCCCCCACCAGACCTCTCTGCTTCTCTCAACAAGCACTAGCCACCGTACCCCACATACGGAAGGCGTTGGCGGGTGGAAGTCAAACAGAAAATGGATCCATTGTAGAAGGAAGCTGAGAAGGGAATGCTGCTCCTTTTAAATGAAATAACATTTTAATAAAAGAAAAGAAGTACAAAACTCTCTTTGGATATGTATACGGAGTTATAATAACTGGACTAAAGTGTTGTATAACTCATTATGAATGCAGATCAGAGACTGGTAGTCAATTTGATCGCATAGGGCTCTTCCCAATTATTTAGGTGAATTTGAAAAACAAGTGGACTCCATGAAGTGGTCCGTTTTTGGACTATTGTGAAGCAAAAGACAATGTTTGGCTAAGGATACAGATTTGTGATAATTAGCGAGCTCATGTCTGTTTGACTTATATTGGATGCAGATTTGAAAATTATATGCTGGGAGGATATTCAATTGTCCTGAAGAAGATAGTTGAAGGACTCTGAAAGAACACCGAACTGCGTTGATGCAAACTGGAGTGCTGGACCCATTGCAACGGGCATTTAGTTGAATAGGGATTATGTGCAAAAATCAATTAGCCTGTACATACCAAAATTGGGACAGCTCAAATATAATAGACTAGGATTGATGTCTTGTGTTTTGTCTCCCTCATGTTGTGTTCTGTCTCGCAGATGTATTGTTTTTATTAATTATTTTTTGCAGCACGTTTTTGCTTGTTTTTTTAATGGTGATTTTTATCGTATAATTATATGGGATGATTTTATTAAATAATTTTCTAGTATATTCCTTTATTGAGACTGATCACTGGAGTGAATGAGTGGTTGACATAGTGTGTTGAGTGGTGGATAATCTCATGTTCCCCCTGGGGATCTTCTTTTATCACTACCAGTAAGGTGCAGACAGCCAAAACGCTTTCAAAGATGTTGAGGAACAAATTGTTTCTGTACCCACTGTAAAACCTGTTTCTGTGGGAAAAGAATGGATTATTATAGTTGATCCAGCTCATATGATCTGGGATCTGTTCTTTCCCAGAGATCTGCTAACAAGGACACCTGGGTTTTTGCAAATGCATCCAGAACCTTAAATGGAGCTGAGAGATGATATGCAATCATAGAGAACGAGCTACTTGCATGTGTCTGGGCAGTAAACTATTTTGACATTTTTCAATGAGGAAATAAATGTATTTTGCAGACTCACAACAAACCCCCTGTTTATAGCTTGTCCAGGAGGGAAGGCTTGCAGGAGTACTGTTTTATTGTTAGGTATGTTCCTGGAAAAATGAACTGTATGGCTGAGTGTCTTGCCTTCCATGCGCTAGTGACAATGATCAGAGTGAGGAGGAAAGTGAGTGGGAGGTGGATGTGGTAGCAAGTGTTCTTGATGAATGTGCTATCCTCATTCCACTAATGACTGAAGGTATATGGAAGATAGCCGATGCTAAGAATTGCATTTTGCAATTGGGAAGGAAGTATATTAATTATGGTTTACCGCCTAAACAATCTTTACAGGCCTCCTTACACTCTTATCACCAACTGTCTGAGGAATATAGTGCAAAAATGGTTTGGTGTTCCGAAAAGGAATATGTATTCCCCCAGAAAGGAATCACCTTCCATCCTCAAGCCTAGTCATCACAGCCACATGGGTATGTCTGCATCGAAGTATCATCAGGTCACATTTTTGGTGCCCACACATAGATTCTGAGGCAGACCATTTGTAGGGACTGTGAAGTTTGTTTGAATAGTGACAAATATGTGAAATGTAATAATTAGCCTATACAGTCCATTAAATGATCACAGACTCTCTGGGAGAAGGTTGGGCTTGATGCAGTTAGACCATTTAGGAATCTATCCCCTTCAATGAGATGTGTCCTCTTTTTCATTGATAGCCACTCAAAATAGCCTGAAGTTTGCTGAGAATATCACCACTTGTATTGTCATCAACTTCCTTATATAGGTTTTTAGCAAAGAAGGTTATCCTGAAACTATTTTTATAGACAATGGCATGCAATTGAGATCTCAAGAAACAAGTGAACTTGAATGGCCATGTGGCATATCTTATGTAATCACTGCTTAACACAATCCTTACTGTGACTGTTATTTGAAGAACAGCGTTCATTTAGCTCTTTCTATTCACAGATCGGTAATTCACACTGAGAGGGAGGGATTATGGTTTTACAGAATATCCCCAAATTCTGTTAACGGTGTGAGTCTATTTCTCTTGAGAAGGGTAGACAACCCATTTTTAAGCTATGTCTCTAGTAATTCAGGAATAAAATTGCAATAAGTAAGGGAAGTATGTGCAATGTTGACGCCCAAAGGGAGTTTGACAAGATGTGATCCTATATGAGAAAAGCTAAACAAAAAAATATATATATATATATATGACTGTAGCTGCGCTTCTACATGTAGCTCATGGGCCACTGTAGTCTCTCTAGCTGCCTGTAATTACCTCTCCTGTATGCGTCCCAGCCTATAAAATTAGAAGCTTTTGTTTGGCAGAATATATTTATACCAAAATTGAGAAGTGTGTATTTGAGACGAAAATCTATTTTTAGAACTTGTAAACTGATGTTTAGAGAAAAATGACTGAATTTCCAAAATACTGTAATCCTGATATTTCAGCGATAAATTATGTGTTCTTTGTGAGACTTATTACTACTATTATGATTGCCTTTGTGCCATCAGGTTCGCAACTATGGCTGTTATGTATTTGTTAATACTGACTGGGAACATCGATGTCGGTGTGCACTATGACATGACCACATATACTAATGAAATCACATCACTATTAGCTAATCCACCCAACAAGAACTCTCCATCAACCCTGAATCTAAGATACGTGGTCAGGAGAGCTTGTGTGTGATATGGGGTTGATTGCTTGGACCGCTGGGCGTGACACAGATGCTACGCATGGGCTCTGGGTGTGATGTAGGGCCAACACCTCAATCTTATTTTTAGTCTAAAAGGGTTTCTCAATGCTATCGGTTTCTTAACACTGTTGGTATCTGAAAGAAGTGAGAGGTGTTCTTCGCTTGGACCGCTGGGCGGGACACAGATGGTGTGCATGACCCCTTGGCGTGATACAGGGTGTAATTCGGTTGTTAGGGAAAATATTTTGCTGCCAGTTTCTTTTCTTTCTTCTTTTTATTGTAATTGTAACTGGATGCATTTTTTGATATTGTGGTGCTGATAATTTTAATGCAACTGTGTTTTGTCTTGAGTATTGCATTTAGTTGATGACTTAATGTGCTATAAAGGCGTTGCTAATTCTCACAAATTGCTATTTGTTACCAAAGTAATGCTTGCTATTTTGATGCCAAATTTCAAGAAGTTTGAGTTAATAATTGCAGTTTCTTCCAGCTTATGATCCTTCATATGCACTGCTGTTTTATGTGTGTGAAATGTTCATGTTGAAGCATCTGTAAATAACCCTGAGCTCATAGTAGAGTAGTAAAGTAGTTAGAATAAGCAATCCTTGTGTATATATATTTCCCCATGACCAGAGTACAACTTAAGATTCCCTAAAACCAAAACAAGGAGAAGTGTATCTAAACCATATGAGCCACGAAAGCACAAACCAAGAATCATGATCTGCAAAAGTACAGCACAAATTGTGCCGGAAGAGAAAAGAGGACTGCAGTTTTTCCAATTGCCCTGTAGTGAGATCAACGGTCTGCAAAGACCACCCAGCAACCAGTGTGTGACTGGCCTGAGGAGACACTTCCACCTCTCCTCATTGCCAGAGCTGTGTTTGAAACATTCACACATTATGTCACAAGAGAGGAGACACCTGCAGGACATTATGTTTGTGGGATATAGGGGTGGCCAGGGCACTGAATGTGTGATTCACATGCCTTGCTCTGGGTGAGCTTGCAGTCCTCTTGAACCATAGAGCCTGAAACGAGTTGAGCTTTCATGTGGTTTCGGCTTGCAACTAACATTTCATCCTTGTGGGCCAAGAATTAACAACAAACATTAGTATTTGATGTGAAACAGTAGAGAGACAGAGATACCCCTCTATTGGTTGAATAGTACAGTGTGAAACATGGATACCTTCTTGGGTGTTTAGTGCGCAATACAAATCAACATAAGCGATACAAAAACCTCTCATGTTTCATTTAATTGACTATACTGTCACTTGGTGTACAATAAAAATCTAGGCCACACATAGAGTGCATCTGAAAACTGACTTGTCTCTTATTTCAGTAATGGCATTGTCGTCTAGATTGGGGGGAAGCATTAATTGTTGGACCTGGCCCTTTCTGCAGGATTATACCCAAACTTTTTGCCTTCTTCCTCCTGCTATTTCCTATATGTTTTTGTTGGCTTTAGGACTCTGGGCACTTTACCACTGCTAACCAGTGCTAAAGTGCACAGACTCTGTGTCTAAATTGTATTGGTGACTGGTTTATCCATGTCTGGCATATTTGATTTACTAGTAAGTCCCTAGTAAAGTGCACTATATGTGCCCAGGGCCTGTAAATCAAATGCTTCTAGTGTGCCTGCAGCACTGATTGTGCCACCTACATGAGTAGCCCTGTAAATATGTCTCAGACCTGCTACTGCAGTCTATGTGTGCAGTTTTAGACTGCCATTTTGACTTGGCAAGTGCACCCACTTCCAGGCCCAAACCTCCCCTTTTACTACATGTAAGTCACCCTTAAGGTAGGCCCAAGGGCAGGGTACAGTGTGCATTTAAAAGGAAGGACATGACCTGGTGTGTTTCACATGTCCTGATAGTGAAATACTGCTAAATTTGTTTTTCACTATTGCAAGGCCTATCTCTCCCATACGGTAACATAGGGATTGCCTTGAAGTATCTTTTATGTGTAAATGTCCATTGGGAGCAGATTGAGATGCAGAGTTTAGGGTCTCTTAACTCACAATTTAAAAATGCAGCTTTCGTTGAAGTTGTTTTTTTTTTATTGTAAATTTGAAAATGCCACTTTTAGAAAGTGGGCATTTTCTTGCTTAACCATTCTGTGCCTCTGTCTGTCTGTGGAATACACGTCTGGGTCAGGATGACAGTTGGGCAGTTTGTGCATTTACTCTAGACAGTCACACAAAGGGAGCTGAAGTGTGCCCTGCTTATCCTGATGTCCCATCACCAGGCTGATGGGGCTTCCTGAGCTTGAGTGGGGTGAGGAGCTGACACTTGCACCTGAAAGGGCTGTACCTGTCTGCACACAAAGCAGTCTACGACCCACTGGAGTGTGTCTGGGGCCAGGACAGGGAAAGGCAGAGTCTTGTGCACTACAAAAACTTATCTTTGAAGTTTGCCTACTTCAAAGACAGAAATGGGTATACGTACAGGATCTCTGACCCCACAAAGTTAGAATCCTTCTGGACTGAGGACAATCTGCAAAGAAGAACTGGATGCTTTAGGAGGAACTGCCACTCTGCCTGTTACTCTGCGGTGCTGGCCTGCTGCGTGCTGCTTCGGTCATGGGAGTGAAAGTACTGGACTTGGCTTTCTACACCCTGCTTCCAAAGGTTCTCCAAGGGCTTGGACTGAAGTTGCCTCCTCAAGGACATCAAATACTTCCTCTACCAGTGCCTGGGTTCTCTTCCTGGGAGTACTGACTTGCCAAGTGGTGCCAAATCCAGTTCCTGGACTCTTCGGCATGTGTTCCGGTGTAACCTAGAAGAAAAAGGCACATCGACTCCAGAGTGACTTCAGAACTGGTGCTGTCGGACTCTGTGCCGCTGCCTGCACCGGAGCGGCGATCACCGCTGTGTGTAATTACTGTGACTGACGCTGCAGGTACGACGCCGCTGAGGCGCCTCCGAAGTCCCACCACAGCTTGAGCCCTGAGTGCTGTGTCACTGATGTCCGTGACATATGACTCTGGCTCCACCACAGCACCTGTGGCTCCGTGGTGTGATTGAGACACTGTGAAGTTGACGCCTTGCGTCTTGACCTGCTAGAGTCATCGACCCCGCCTTGTTGTAAGGCACCGACGTCTCGCCACCAAAGCTTCATCACCACCCCTTCAACCATGAGGAACCAACGCCTCACCTTCCCTGCCTAGTAGTAAGGAACCAATGCCTCACCTCCTTGGTAGAAGTAAGGAACCAATGCAGCACTGGTTCCAGCAGCGCCTTACCTCCCCAACATCTTTGTTTCCTCGTTTTTCAAGGTACTGTACCCGGGGTCTGTGAAGGACAGTGACTGACCCACACTCCCTCGCAAGTAGGATCGGACTGTTGGGAACAACTCCGTCAAGACGTCGTGATAAGTTGGAGCAATTGTGTTTCTAAGTGCTATACTACTATTGGATTTTTGTTGTTTTGGTCTTGTTTTACTCAGATAAATATTGGCTATTTTTCTAATCTGGTGTGGAGTACTTTTATGGTGTTTTCACTCTGTTACTGTGTCTCAGAGGCAATGTATGTTACACATTTCCTCTGAGACAAGCCTGACTGCTCGTGCCAAGCTGCCAAGGGAGTGAGCAGGTGTTATCTTAGCTGTGTGGCTCCCTTAACTCGACTAGAGTGAGAGCCCCTACTTGGACAGGGTGCAAACCACTGCCAACTAGAGACCCCATTTCTAACATGAATGTTTCTAAGTTCATGTGTAAAAACTATCAATGCAGTTATATAATCTGATGTGCCAAGGTGGAACACTTTCTCATGTTAAAGAACAACATTTGTTGAAGAGATGTTATCATTTTTATATCGTGTATTACTGGTGCTTTCACTGAGTATGTACTGTCAGGTAATGGGAACCTGCACTTCTTTAATTTGAAAGGGAGAGTACCTGGTCTTCCTAGCACTGCTGCAATACTGTTAAAGGAAGAATACCGGAACTTCTTAGGAACACTGAGGTAGTACGTACCTGCACTTTCACACTTACATTTAAATCACTGTGTAAAGAATTCCGGAAATTCTTAGGAACCCTGAAGTAGTGAGTACCTGCACTTCCATACTTACATTTAAATAACTGTGTATTACACAATTTACATGAAAAACAGTTTCATTGCTCATCTCATACACGGGCTTGGCTTGACTTGACTTGCCTCTGGCTTGGCTCTCCCTGGTATTTTTTCTGCTCACCCACCTCTAGTGGACCAACCGTCCTGCAGGGATTCCAAACACACTGTGGGACCAGGCGAAGATACACTACCTGCTTCCTTTGGTGACAGCAGTATTAAAGATGTTCAACTGCACAGATGTCCAGCACACGATGTGTCCGGGAAAAGATAGTTTTAGGGAATTCTGCTCACAAAATGTGGTGTAAGACCCACAGGCTGCAAATATCCAGAGCACATCAGGTGTATGGGGTAGGAGTAACCTGCAGCTCTGCTTAGCAAGGGACCCTAAAGGCAAAGATCCTAGGAACACAAGGGGGTGAGTTACTCATTCAGGGCTTTAAGTGGGGCAGGACCTAGCAGTAATTAAAAGTTGACATTGAAATAGGTCCCTATCAGGCTCTATATTCATCCCCTTTGCAGGCAACAATACTAATCAACTTCTGAAAAATAACTGTAAAAAAACATTAAGGTAATCTATGTCAGCGATTCAGTTCCTTACATTCCCTAAGAGTGTTTGCTTTTTCCAGGATGTTGTGCGTCTCTATATTTTGTCATGCAGCATAAAATTATTGTATAAACTGAGACTCTGTGATTGTGGGTGGGTGTCTTCAATGGGACACAATAGAGAGCTCTGGAACTGAGGCTGAAGGCAGTGAAAGTTTCTCACAGTACCTGGCGAAGGAGAATCGTAAAGGTGTCCAGAATCCATGTCCATCCAAACCTGTGTCTGACTAAGGAGTGCATCTATAGTAATTATCATGTGTAACAACTGCCAAATATTTAAGACGTGAAGAATGTACACAGCTGTTGAAATATTGAGAGGGAGAATGTAAAAAGAAAATGTAAAAAGAAAATGTGGTGCTTAAATGTGAGTGGATGTATTTTCTGTGTGAGTGAAGGTGATTCGAGGAGGTGTGTGCAGGCGTGAAAAGGTGTTGAACAGGAACGCGTTAAGGGATGAGATATGCAGGAGGGGATTCCAGAAAGATGTGAGGAAAAAAGACAGCGCAATTATTAACACAAAGACACAGCAGAGGAAAGTGGTGTTAAGGGAAGAACGGAACAGGCTGAAACACTCCGAAGACCGCTGCACCTTCCAGACCATAATAATATTTAATTCACCGTGTGATAATTTCATAATTGAAACATTTATAATTCTTATTAATCACAACAAAATCATACCAAGCAGTGGCAAAGCCAATAATTCTGGCTTGTTTTAAGAATATGCCAGTTATCTCATTGTTCTGGCTGCAATAGTAAAGCTCCCAAAAAGACAGCAAAATACAGCTTGGATAGGGTATGGAAGCACAGGATTCTGGTTGACGACACGCCCTTAGTTACAGTGGCCACGCCTCTTAGGAAGCATTCCTGCTCCCACATGTTTGGCTACTCCTCTTTTAGGGACGCCCACTTTTTTCATCCCATTTAAAGCCAGGTTCCCATCCCTGATCTGTGACGACGGGGTGTATGAGAAATCGTTCACAGGCTGCAGAGGTAACAATGTGCCAGAGCAGAGTCACCCCCAGGTTCAGTCTCACCCTCCATGCAGGGTATTCAACTCACTACTACTAGCAGTCACCGTGACGCTGTTAAGAGTCCCGCCCCATTTCAACTTCCCGGAAGTAGTAACAGTATTTCCAGTCTGGGTTACACTCATGCTCTTCCTCGACCCAGTACTTACCTGCGCGAGGTGAGTCCCCTCGGACAGGAGGGTTCCGCCCACCTCTTGAAGCTGTGTCTGCCTTCAGGCAGAACTTAGTTTCTTAAAGACAGCCTGCCAGGAAGCTGTGTGAATACTCCTCATTGGAGCAATAACCCTTCATTGCCACTCGTCATCACGTAATACGTACGGATCAGCACTTCCTGCTGGTCTGTGCAGGACTCAAGCGTACAGTTTACGTGCAGGAGCTGGAGGTGGGGAAAAGTCAGGGAGTGGGACTGTACTTAGCCGGATGTATACTAGAGTTGTCCCGTGGTTTGTGATTATGGGTGCTGTAATCACATACGTTTCACCTAAATCTCGGGAAGCTGCATTTGTCTCCCTTAAAAAATACCGACAATTTACGAATTTTCCTTAATTACTACCGTAGGTAAGTGGCCACTAGACGTCGGGATTGTTTGAGCGTACACAGATCAGAAAACAAGCAGACGTGGGCGAGCCAAAAAGAAACAAGTCAAGGATGCTGGTCTGGCTCGGCGCTTAGAGCCCGTGCATGAGCCGAGTCCTGAATATGTTTGACACGTAAATCATACGGCAAACATCACGTAGAATATGGTAAAGCCTGTTCATAATTCAAAAAAGTGTATTTCTTTAACACATGGAAGTTGTGACATACATGTCTTCAACTCAAACTCACCCACACCTCCCAATACTAACACTGTACTCATTCATACTAATCCACCACTGATCTTTTTGGGTGCCGGAGTAGCGTGCTACTCGCCGAAAAGCACTGCGATGCCTAACTATATAGTTACAATATGTCACATTGTAACACTGCACTGAGAAGCATTTATTAAACATGATAGTTTTTTAAACTTGAACCATTATTGAACTAAACGTCAAGACAGTTGTCATGTAAACCCTGTAGGTGACCCAAAGTATTGTGGTATTCTGAACCCACATATTTGAAAGTGCTTTCATATGGTATAAAGAAGAAAATTAGTTTTGGTGAAATGAAATATTTACATTAGATCACACAATTTTAAGCTGAATCTGATTTCACTTTGTTCAAATCAGCCCCTAAATGGGTATCTATTTGTTTTATGGTACTGCTTTGTTTTTTCCTTTTTGTGACGTTTTTAGATGAAGCGCAAAAGTGCTTTCTGACCTGTTAGAAGTATTGTGGACTATTAACCAAGCCCATCACTTTCACTTGTGTGTGGGCTTGCCTTTCAAAAATCCCTTGATGTCATTGGTAAATTGTCCTGCGTTGGGGCGGTTTTGTTACCTCCTTGCAGACTGACCCTGTTACATGGATTATTGCACAATTGCTGATAAACTTCAGCAAGGGCGAACTACGTTTTCCTTTTGTCTCTCCACTTCTCACTCTTGGTGCACACATCGCAGAAAGAACGCTGGTCACATTGTTAGCACTGTTGCCTAATGAGAGTCACTTCTTTTGTCTCTCCCCCAAGTATGTTCTCTCTAGAGTTATTTTGACGTTTTTACATTGCATGCATGCACCTTGTGATTTGCCAACTACACGTTCTTTGCAGCAAACACATTAACCCTCTGTGCTACCTTATGCTGACTCCTAGCTTCCCCTATACAAATGTATGTTCTCTCTCCAGAAAGAACATACATCGCAGCATGGTCCACTACCACAAGGATGAATCTATTGCCTGAAGCTGTTGGAGGGTCAAGGGGGCCAACTATGTCAACCCCTACCCTTTCAAAGGGCACCCCAACCTCTGGAAGTGGAATTAAGGGGGCATTTGAAGTGCCACCAATCTTGCCACTGGCTTGGCAGGTCACACAAGAGCGACTAAACTCTTTAGTGTCCTCTGACATATGAGGCCAGTGAAACAGGGGGACAAGTCTCTCTCAAGTTTTCGTCTGGCCCAAATGCCCAGCCAAAGGAATGTAATGTCCCAGGGTAGGAAGAAACTCTCTGTACTGCAAGGGAATGACCAATCTCCAGGCAGCTCCAGGTTTAGGGTCCCTTGACTCTGTGTACAAGAGGTTGTCTTCCCAATACACCCTATGGCTATCACTGACATCCCCATTCTGCTGTTTGACAGCTTGCTGTCTTAAACTCTCTAATGTGGCACAGGTTTGCTGTGCCACACTCAGCTCTTCCCTAGCAGGCCCCCCTGCACCCAAAAGCTCAGCAGTTTTGCTGCCAGCTCCTCTGGTGTAGGTTCTGCACAGGGAGAGGATTCCTCTTCCTCGAAAGGGGAATCTTCTGTAGAGGGAGGGATAGTGGGCAGGTATTTACCCTTTCTACCCCTAGCTTTTGGGAGCACTTGGTCCATTGTTCCATGATCCAAGTTTCCCTGTCCTTTTTTGCTTCTTGGCCTGAGCCCTTGTTAAAGCAAAAATATGCCCAGGAAGGCCCAGCATTGCTGCATGAGCCTCCAACTCCACTTCTGCCCAAGCTGATGTCTCCAAATCATTCCCCAGTAAGCAATCTACAGGTAATTCAGTGGCTACCCCCACTGTCTTTGGACCAGTAACCCCCCTCCCCACAGTTGAGATTCACAACAGCCATGGGGTGGCTAAGAGTGTTGTTATGAGCATCAGTCACTTGGTACTGCTGACCAAGTAGGTGTTGATCAGGGTAGACCAGTTTTTCTATCACCATACTCACACTGGCTCCTGTGTCCCTGTAGGCCTCAACCTGAACACCGTTGATTATGGGTAGTTGCTTGTACTTACCCATATTAAGGGGACAAGCAACCAGGGTGGCAGTCAGTGCCACCATCAGAGCCTAAAACAGCCTCTGTAGTCTCCCTAACAAGACCAACCCCAACTACATTACCAATAGTGAGCCCAGCTACACCCTTGGATTGGCTATTAGTAGTAGACTTCCCACCACCACTGCTATTACTAGGGGCACTAGAGGTTGCAGTTGGGGTTGTGGTGGTGGGAGGTTTGGTGTTCTTCTTTGGACAAGTGGAATCACTTGCCCAATTGCCTTTTACTTTACATAAATAACACCAAGGCTTTTTTTGATTGTTTGAAGAGGATTTGGACCCACTACCCCCAGAGGATTTTTGTGGGCCTGATGAAGACTCAGAATGTTTACTTTTGTCCCCACCCTTGTCAGAAGACTTACCATCCTTCTTCTTGCCATCTTTGTCACCCCCTGTATGAACTTTTCTGTTCACTCTTGTTCTGACCCATTTGTCTGCCTTCTTTCCCAATTCCTGGGGAGAGGTCAGATCTGAGTCTACCAAGTACTGGTGCAACAAATCAGACACACAATTGTTAAGAATATGCTCTCTCAGGATCAGATTATACAGGCTTTCATAGTCAGATAACTTACTGCCATGCAACCAACCCTCCAAGGCCTTCACTGAACAGTCAACAAAATCTGTCCAGTCTTGAGGGGACTCTTTTCTGGTGTCTCTGAACTTAATCCTGTATTGTTCAGTGGTTAAGCCAAATCCATCCAAGAGTGCATCCTTCAAAACTTTGTAGGTATTGGCATCACTTTCTCTGACAGTAAGGAGCCTATCCCTTCCCTTTCCAGTGAAAGATAGCCACAAGATAGCAGCCCACAGCCTTTATGGGACCAACTGTACCATACAGGCCCTCTCAAGTGCAGCAAACCACTTATTAATGTCATCCCCCTCCTTGTAAGGGGGGACTATCTTATGCAGGTTTCTGGAATCTTGCTCTCTAACAGGATTACTATCTGAAACACTGCTGCTGCCACCATGGGGAACTAACCCCAATCTCTGTCTTTCCCTCTCTGTATCCAGGGATTCCCTGTCTAAGGCCAGCTGCTGCTGTTTAAGCTTCAGTCTGATCTCTTCCAACCTCAGCTTTCTGAGTTCCCTTTCCATTAAGTTATCCTCAGGGTGGGAGGCTTGGGAATGTTTGGACACAGAGGAGATTTGGGAATTGTCAGAGAGGGACCTGTCCCTAACTGGCTGGATCCTAGTAACCTGGCCTCTAGGAGTGAAATATGCCCTACTAATGTTTACAATATGCCAAAAGTATCTCAGAGGATACCCTCACCTAGGAGGTAATATACATAAATTATATGTACACAAACCCAAAACGAGTATAGTGACCTATAAGTAGTGCACACGTGTAATGGTGTCCCCGCACTCACAAAGTCCGGGCACTTTGTCCTGAACAATGTGGGGGCACCTTGGCTAGTGCCAGGGTGCCCACACACTAAGAAACTTGGCACCTAACCTTCACCAAGTGAGGGTTAGACATATAGGTGACTTATTAGTTACTTATATGCAGTGAAAATGGCAGTGAAATAACATCAACGTTATTTCACTCAGGCTGCAGTGGCAGCCCTGTGTAAGAATTGTCTGAGCTCCCTATGGTTGGCAAAAGAAATGCTGCAGCCCATAGGGATCTCCTGGAACCCCAATACCCTGGGTACCTAGGTATCATATACAAGGGAATTATAAGGGTGTTCCAGTGTGCCAATGAGAATTGTAAAATTAGTCACTAGCCTGCAGTGACAATTTTAGAAAGCAGAGAGAGGATAAACACTGAGGTTCTGGTTAGCAGAGCCTCAGTGATACAGTTAGGCACCAGACAGGGAACACATACAGGGCATACATTATGAGCACTGGGGTCCTGCCTAACAGGATCCCAGTGACACATGGGCAAAAACAAACATACATACAGTGAAAATGGGGGTAACATGCCAGGCAAGATGGTACTTTCCTACACAGTGCCTGTGATGTACGCCTCATGCCTGTTTGTTCCACTGCAAGTCTGTATAATTTAAGGTTATTCGGACATCTCCTGCCTCAGCAGCAGCATTATTGGAGCATAATACAGAAGCAGATAGACAAAATGAGCAATGCTGAAGGGAGAACTTTAAAAGTGGTCTGTATTTGTTGTTGGGCTCCTGCCAGGCTACGGAGTCACAAAGATAGGACTATATTCATATACCTACAGTAAAGTAAGAAACTCCCCCAAAGCATAGCTGAGCTATTAAAGAGTGCTTGCTGCAATATAAACCACATCACTTGCCCAAGATATTTATATATCCCTTTTTCAGATTTCGCTAGCACAGCACTACGCTGTGCTTGTGAAATCTATTGCATTCAATATAAATCTTAAACAGAGCTTGCATCACACCCTTGCTTTTCATTGGTTCGCATGCATGCCACTTGCTTTTCCTCTGTTTCTATTGGCTGTAGCCTGTTGTTCCTTGTGTGCTTCTCTTATCAGTCTCCAGAGGACCAAGTACTGTTTTCATCGGCATGTGGAACTTTTTTGTTTTTGTTTGCTTACACAGTGCCTGCGCTGTGGTTGTTAAACAAAGATACTGCTCTGGCTATGATAATCAGTGTCCTCCAGTTTTATGGAACTTTGTTTTATGTTTATGCTTGTATGCAGTGTTTTAGAATTCATGCGACTCTGAGCCAAGCGTCAGCTCTTCCTGCATGCATGCCTTTCACACAGTTCCGTATGTCCGCTTTTTGTTTACAATCGAGCTCTTCAGATGAATGATTAAATGCATTAAACACATTTTATCCCCACGATTTCACCTTTATTCTCCAGCCACGACTCTTCTGATGTCCATCTCCACATAAGTGGGCATGGCCTGCCACACTTTTCCATGGAGGGCTGGACTGCTCCTTTAAAACATGCACCTTGGTTGGTGGTGCTGAAGGTGGAGTTCTAAACGTTTTCAGGGAGCTCTCCTCTGTGGCCTAGGCTTTGTGAGGGTGTAGAGAAAAGAGGCATAGGTCAACTATTCAGCTGGCTTATGGCCATCTTCGGGAACCAAGGTTATTCAGCTGGCTTATGGCCATCTTCGGGAACCAAGGTGAGTGCAGCGCTTAACTCCCATTCCAAATATAGTCCCCGCATCTCTCTGCTATCCCTTTCTCCACATATCCCCATCCTTCTTTAAAACCCATCTATTTTCGCCATGGGTATATGAGCTTTCATCCGCCTCAAGCCACTGTCTTCCTCAGACCCGTCTATTTTCCTGGACCCCTGTCTCAGTCTTTTAATACCTTGCTCCTTCTTTTCACTCCAGCAGCCTTACCTCCCATCGACGGTACTTTTCCAGCCTCCTTTCCTGATCCATACACCAAACTAAACTCCCATCAATTGCCTTATTTTGCGTCCTTTCTTTCTTATATTAACTCCCTTCCATCCAGCTTCCTTTTTGCCCCAGGAAGCCTTTGTCTCATTTACCCTCTTCCGTTTTCAGAGACTTTATTTTCTGATTGCTCCTCTTTCCTCTCAGTGGTTGTGGATCCAGCTCTTGCGGAGAGCTGGAGCCACACTGAGATGTACTCATGAATTGTTTATCACACTGCATGCACTCTGTATTTGTACACATGTGTAGCCGCTATGCTTTACTGAGAATTGCCTGAGGCAATATTGGGTATTGTGGACATCATGTACAGCCTGAGAGTGTGAAAAAGCTCAAGTAAAATGTTTTTTTAAAATTCTTAAGTGTAAGAGAAGCAATAGGTCAGCTCCTATGTACGTCTGCAGGACACTGTGTGGCTCCTTCTCTTATCACCCTGGCAGCCCCAAGGGCTCAGACATGTACTGGGGGCTCAGACATACACCAGAGCTAAATTAGTGCATCTGCTTCTGCCAGCACCGGGGACTTCAAAATTATTGCTAAAGCAGCTTTAATGCTTCCATTAACTCCTTAGACCTATTCTAAGGAGTTAATGGGATACACTAGAGTGGTGTCGAGTGCAGAGGACTGACAGAGTAGACTGGTGTACAATGGCATTGCGTGGAGTGGAATAGAATGATGTAGAACATAGTGGTGCAGAGTGCCGTAGCGTGGCACTGTGTGGAGTAGAGTGGAATGGTGTGCAGTGGAGTGGAGTAGCATAGAGTGGAGTGGCTTAGAATAGTACAGTTGTGCGTGTACATAACTAAAGCGTCAGTAGGGACGGCTAATCGGGTGAAAGGACATAAGGAGCAGTGTGACTATGTTAAAAGTTGTAAAGCACATTGCACATCCAGGAATAATACTGGAACACTTCTAAAATAAAAAATAGCGCACTGCAAAAAGACAAGGAAGAACAAAGATGAAGAAGAACACGTACTTGGTTCACTCCACGCAATGCCATTCTCCACCAGTCTACTCTGTCAGTCCTCTGCACTCGACACCACTCTAGTGTATGCCACTCCACCCCACTCTCCCACTCCTGTCTACACCACTTCACTCTATTCTACACCACTCTACGCAGTACTACTCTCTGCCTCTCCTCTGTTCTGTCACTCTATGCCACTCCAGTTTATGCCACTCTATCCTACTCCACGCCACTCCAGTCTATGCCACTGTGTGCCACTGCATTCCACGCAAGTCCACTCCACACAATGCCACTCTACTTCACTTGACCCCACCCTACTCTATGCCACTCCAGTGTACTAAATTTCACTCAACTCTATTCCACCCCACTCTACGCCATTCCACTGTACTCTACACACACTCCAGGCTAATCTACTCAGCACAATGCCATTTTACGCCACTCTACCCCACTTCTTTCTATGCCACTCTATACCACTTCATTCTGCTCTATTCTGTGCCACTCTGCTCTACGCCACTACACCATGTGAGTCTATACCAATGTAATTCTCACATTCCGTGCCACTTCATGCAATGCCTCTCCACTCCACACAATGCCACTGTACAGCACCATACTCTACGGCACTCCAATTCACGCCACTCTACACTACACCATGCCACTGTACGTCACTCCACTCTGCCACTCTATTCTACTCTACGCCAATATACACTACACCATGTCTCTACACCACTACAGTCTATGCCACTCTATTTAACTCCAGTCCACCCTACTGTACTCTGCTCTTCTCTATGCTACTAACTTTTAGCCATACTGAGCAGCAACCACGCGGATGTACCCCATGGGTAAAAGACATTGACAAAGGCAATAGCTCTCACATGGATGAGACCCATTGGCTTTGCCAGTATGTGCCATTTTTAGGCCGAGCGTGCAAGTGCTTTGACCTGTTGGAAGTATTGTGGGCTTTTAACCGGGCCCACCACGCGCCCTTCACTTTCACTTGTTCGTGGGCTTGCCTTTCAAAAATCCTTTGTTATCATTAGTAAGTGCTTTACATTTGTCCTTCCTTAGGGCGGTTTTGTTACCACCTTGCAGACTGCCCCGTTACATATATAATTGCACGATTGCTGATACGTTTGACTGCAAGCGACCTCCTTTTTTCTATTGTCTCTCTCCTTCGCGCTCATGGCGCTTTGAATCGTCTTGCTTATGTCAACTGTTTTACTTTTAATTTTTTATTTAAGAGGCAAAGAAAAGTCCAGTTAGGAATTTTAGGAATTTACAGCACTAATAGCTCCAATTCGAGCAAATGCGAGACCCATTACATTGCAAATGCTTGTTTCTTGTACTCTCAGACAACGGGTCACAATCAGCCCACTTTAGACAAGAGAACACTTGATCACTCTGTCACCGATCCACATATAACCATTCTGTAAGGCAGTTACATTGCGACCTACACCACGGACCCTTTGAGGCATTGAGAAAGCACTGACCTTTGATTTTGGAGATTTTGAGGTTTTCACTTCTACCTAGACTCCGGCTACAGACCAGAGGAAAGTCACACTATGATTGTAATCAGATCTCTCCTTGTAATACGATTGGTTTCTTCTTATCCCTGCCATGATATTCCTGTTTATTTCGCTGCATTCTTTGCTTTTCGACCAGTTCAGAGATAATGTGTTACCTGGTTCCATACCTTTTAATGGACAAGAACAAAGCGATCCTTGTAACACTGTTCCTGTGATTCAATGTGACCAAGCCATCCCTTGCAAATTTTGTTCAACAGATACTCCACTCACCATCTCTAATGGGAAACTTTGGATTACCTTCACAGTAAAATGCTTCCTTCCAGAAATCAATCATTAGTGAAATCGGTAGTAATTAAGAATCTTGTCGTACAATCTGCATCCTCTGACAGGGAGCTATGGTATAGTTGTTGAAGGGAAAAAAGCATTGAAACTTAAGTCAACAAAAAAGTGTCTTGAAAAGCAGAGGGCAGGCGGTCAAAATAAGCAGGTATTAATATCTCACTCCCCCCAAAAAAACAAGAAAAAAAGTGATATCATGACTGCGTCATAACGCCTTTTTTTTTTTAAAACCATGTTGCACAGCAGGTCACACTGCTGTGCAGTATGTTAAACAAGAAAAAAACGATATTGAGGGAGCAGCAGGCAGCATGAGTGGGAGCGGGAAAAAATAGCACCTGAGTCATGTCGGTAGCTGTAGACGGGCACCGATTGAGTTTGACAAATTTGTGCTTGGTCCCTGCTCCACTGAAGGGATCCGAAGTGACGTTTGCCCAGCGCTGGCCAATTAAGGAAGCTGCACGTAAGAACAACATTGTAGCCAATAAATGGTAAGCAATGGGCGGGCTCCAAGCCCTTTTTGTAAACAGTAGTCTCGCAAGTGAGACACGTGCTAGTGTATGCTCTTGCAGGCTCGACCATAAATAGGGCATAGATGGGAGTGAACAAACACACCTCAGACAGTTTGTCTCATTCATCTGTAAAGAGTTGTGTATAGCTCAATGCATTTACATATTGCTAACCCAGAATATCTTGGATGGAGGCGAGAGTTGAAATGAGTCTGATGTATAGCATATTCAAATAATTGTCTGAGCAGCATAGCACCATAATTGGGTGAATTATATTGTTTATGTTGAAGAAAATGTGTGACTCAAGGCAGGCTTGTTTCTCTAGAAAAAAAGGGGCCTGTTCTGTGATGTGTATTCAGATAATTTTATAATGCCTAAGTTGTAAAAAGCTGAAATTTATTACTGCTTTTTGAAGAATTCTCTAGGGACAATACAAAATACACACACTCTTCAGGAATTTTTTTAATCATAGTAGTAGCTATATTGCGAACATTCTGTAACCCTTTCTATGTTAAGGAATTTTACTTGAAGCATTTTGACATGATGTTTCATGGATCAATTATATTTAATCAATGTTTTTTTCTTGTTTTCTTTTTTTAGTTGCTGCGAAACAAAACTGGCATCATGGACAAATTCAACATACTGAGAGGTTCTTTAAACCCCACCCACAATTTGTTGTATGTGAATTCATGTATTTTACCAGCACCCCCCCATGCCTGGCGAAAAAGACATAAAACTATCTTCCCAGCTGGTATTACATGAATAAAGACTTTGTTGACAAAGAAAAGCATCAGAGGTTTTGGCAGCAGTGCTCATGATTTAAATATGGATAAACCTCCCCAATATTTTCTTAAATCTTATCAACGAAGTAGGTTGGGTAACTGTCAGATATCATTCAGTTCAAACTTGTACAAAACCTGACCATGGCTGGATGCTTGATTATATTTCCTGTGTTGCATGCTTACTAAAGGTAGAAATGACAAGGATGCGGTTTATATGAGAAATCGTTTCTGGAAATGGAAAAATGCTCTGACATCTGTCACAGATGTTGGTAGATTTGTCCATTTATACATAACCTAATGTACTAGCTGTAGCAAAGACATCACAGAGGGTGGAAACGGGAGATATCATTTCTATTAGACACAAAAGTAAAAGAAAATAATCTATAGTGCTTGGAGAGCTTTTGGGAAGTAATTACATTTCTTATTGTAAATGTAGCTCCCCTACGTGGCTACATAGAAAGTGTTTTTGAATCAGAAAGTGTATTATTTTTCAAGATTTTCACATATGCTTTAAAACAAGATAAAGCAATAGAAGTAGTTATATACTCTATTCACCTAATTGCAAAATATACTCGTAAATTGATCCAAAACAAAGTAATAGATGCTGTAACTTGTATAATTCTCTTAAATAAAAGACTGAGTGTTTTTTGTATTAAAAGGGATTGCTTCGCTGTTGCAATATTCACTCTCAAAATGCATCTCATGGTGCATTTTCTGAGTAAAGCTAAATTGGAGGAGCATTTAAATGGTCTTTTATGGATGATGCAACTAGCTGATGAACATATCCTGATTGGATTTTAAGCCATATAGTTGCCTTTGATTTTAAACCAAAAGACATTTTAAGTCAGTGCTATGATTGAGTGTCAGTGAGGGGATGCAAGGGAGTGTTCAGGCTGTGATACAGAGAAGATTAAACTGGTATATCCTTACATACATTGTTGCAATCATCAACTTCATCTTGTTGTCACACATACCATTCTGAGTGAACCATTTGTAAAGCACTTCTTAGATTTATGTAATGTGCTGTACAATTACTTCCATCACCATTAGTGAGGGGGAAGCGCGCCCTGTTCCTGGAGGAGGTGCCGCTGGGAGGCTAAAGGGCAGGAGCCCTTTAAATTCCATTTTGCGCTCCCGCTGCCGCGGGAAGCGCGCCCTGTTTTTGGAGGAGGTGCCGCTGGGAGGCTAAAGGGCAGGAGCCCTTTAAATTCCATTTTGCGCTCCCGCTGCTGCGGGAAGCGCGCCCTGTTTTGGGAGGAGGTGCCGCTGGGAGGCTAAAGGGCAGGAGCCCTTTAAATTTCATTTAGCGCCCCCGCTGCCGCGGGAAGCGCGCCCTGTTCCTGGAGGAGGTGCCGCTGGGAGGATAAAGGGCAGGAGCCCTTTAAATTTCATTTTGCGCCCCCGCTGCCGCGGGAAGCGCTCCCTGTTCCTGGAGGAGGTACCGCTGGGAGGCTAAAGGGCAGGAGCCCTTTAAATTCCATTTTGCGCTCCCGCTACCGCGGGACGCGCGCGGGCAGCGCCCGGGCCAAGGGCGGGCCCGTCCTGCGCCCGGCAGCGCCTGACAGAGGCTGGGCTGGGCCACCCCCCTGATGCCCCATTCACGAAGGGCTGTAAGGAGAGGTTTGTTCCCTGCTGCTGAGCCGGTTCTGTGGCCAGAGGATCCTGCTGACTTTTTGTGAGGTAAGGGCAGGAACCAGCCCCCCTCGCTCACTGGTCCTTGGTATCTGGGGCGGGGACAGCCCCATTAAAACGTTTCTGCAGTGACTATTGGCGTCCGGGCCGGGCCATCCCCCTTTCTTCCTGCACTTGGGGGTTCCTCTGTTTGCCCGCCATCCGCAGCAGGGGTTGTGGAGTGTACAAACCATCATATGGTGTGGGGTTCTTAACAGTATTAAGAGGGTCTCGTTTCTTTCCCTATAGTTTGGGTCTCACCTCAAGGCTCTTAGACTTTAGCAAGAAAGATGCGTCGTCGGCGGGGGCGAAGAGAAGCCTGGATCTAATAAAACCCTAGACGGCTTCTTACAAAAGGCCGTCGGGGCTCTAGAGAAAGAAATAGAGCTGGTGCAGCGTCGTCTAGCAGTCCCACCTTCCCCAGCTATTTCTGTAGCCCATGACGACCTCTCTATACAGTCCATCTCGCACTTAGGATCTCTACCTATAGTGTCCCCCCCTTCCCCTACCCTTTCCCCAGTAAGTACTTTCCTGAAGTCTCAGGGTGAAGTGCCAAATGACCCTATTCCACCTGCCTTGCTGATTTCGCCTACTAGGTGCCCTCCAAAGAGTGAGCTCCCCACTACCATCGCTTCCAATCCCAAGGGTAAAAGGAAACGTAGGGAGCCCGCCATTTTAAATAAACGTACCAGGATTCTGAGTCCCCTCCATCCGACTCAGCTCCCCATTAAGGTCACAGATCTATCCTCCTCGCCTCTTACCAGCGACCAACAGTCCAATGAGTCCATTAGGGTTCTCATAAGAGAAGAGATCTCTAAGTTGCTTCTTCCAATCGCTACCCGCCTTCAAGCAATAGAGGAGAGACTTGAAGTTTTTGTTAAGACCCAGAAGCCTGCACCCTCTACTACTTCAGATACCCAACCTTCGTCGCTCCATTCTCACCTCACCTATGAGCAGGTTAGTGTTAATGGACGACCTGCCCTAACGAGCAAGAGCCTTTCTTTTTTGAACCAACCATCCAGTTCTGCCAGAGTATCAAATACCCCGATTAATTCTCCGCTGATGGCTCCAGTCCATCCCCCAGAAAGGATATCCCTTCCGTTAAACCCAGCTTCTAGCACTGGCACTTTTACTTCTACCTGTTATCATGTCCCCTCTGGTTCCTGGCAGAGGACCCAGTCCACCGGCCCAGCTGAAATAAGAGCATTGCAACTCCCCCTGGAGTCATGCCCATACGTTTTGGTTATTTCTAATGTGCCCGTACTCAAAACCAAATCCCCGGAATCTTTCACTGAGCTAAAAAATAAGGTTATCCATTGGTTGCATCTTAATGCGGGGTTCGCATTCTCCATGTCATCCTCGATCCTAATGGTGAGAAGGGTTGGGTGGGTGGGTTTTCTAGAAAAGATCGGCACAGGGGATTGTATTGTCATCAATTTTGATTCCCCTGCCCTTGTACGGCAGCTCGCGCTAAATGCAGATAGACCGTATCCAGAAATCGGTATGGTCTCTCTGTGCAGACTTCAAGCATTCTATCCATTAGCACGGCCACCCATGAATAGGCATCCATTATTGTTTCAGAAAGTTCCCCGTGACACTGAGACACTGTCCAGCCCTGCTCTTGGTTTTAGACATCCATCACTGTCAGTCTCGGAGATAGATTGACTATGTGATGGTCCGTGGGAAGAAGATTCCAACACTCTAGTTCCTGAGCATACTAATTATACTGTTTTTGATGTTCCTATTCTTGCAATCACATTGCCTTTGACGGACCCTGATAATCAGGGAACCCCTGACATTACTTTTCATTTAGCCAATAAGGAGGGGGTTCCCTATCCCTCAACCGCCTCTAGGGATCCAGGGCTCTATTGTTCAGATACTTCATTAGATATGATTTTATCGGGCCCTGCACCCTGTGAAGTGTACACTACACAAGACAATACAGATACAGGCAACTATATTCCTCCAAAGGAAGCTAGACATACCAAATACAGTGATTTTGCCAAAGTTCTCAGTTGGAATATAGCAGGGCTGGAAAGTAAACTGCAAAATCTGGAATGGGGTCAATTCATTGACGATCATCTATTATGTCTATTTCAAGAAACTTGGGCGACGGATCCCAAACACAGATTAGGTTTTAGAAGTTATTGGGTTCCAGCTCGAAAGTCATCCTCTGGGAGATCTTCTGGAGGGCTACTTATATGGTTAAGTAGTTCCCTCAGAAGTAAAGTTGTAGTAATAGACACGGGTTGCCCTGATCTACAGGCCCTATTGCTAATGATTCCCGAGGAGAAATCCTTACTAATAATCAATGTTTATAACAGGAGTGTGGGTTCCCTCGCAGATTGCAACGCTCTACTTTTATTGGATAGCTTACTTAAAAACAATATTTCTCACTTTTTTCTGATCAGAGGGGACTTTAACGTTACATTTGAGCCCAATCCCCTGGTTCAAGTGATATATCAGGAAGAGGACGCCTATTGGGGGATTTCACAGTTAGTCTCCAACAAACGGCCTAGATAGAGCAAAACAGCCCCTTTAGTGGCTGATATTACAATAACTTATGGCCTCCGAGCCTGTAACGGTCACTCCAGCTCTGATGCAAATTTGCATCCCACTTTCAAACAAGGAAGGACTAGAACCCAGATTGATTATATACTCCTCGACATCAGACTGTGGGGCCATATGGTTGATATGAGAGTACAAGAGCATGAAGAGAGTGACCATGACCCATTGATTTTATCGACTAGAGGCTTATTTCCTTTACTTGAGATACCCCATTCTAAGCTTTATGCTCACCAGCTAGGTTTATTAAATAATAGACGTAATTTAAAATGGGAGTTTGTTACTACATCCCCGGAGCACCTTTCATCAATCTACAATTTGCTTGCCAATCAAATGGAGTGCATGCTGCATTTCAAAGAAGACGATGAGGGTGATAGGCTTTTAGCAGCCCATAGTAAACTGTTTGATTCCCTAAAACACCTCTTCATAAAAGAGATCCCTAGCAATACCAAGAAAAAGTGCCGGTCCCGGTGGTTTAACAATTCATGTAGGGAAGCACAGCTCACTCTTCTGAAAGTTTTAAAAACTGGCCAAGTTGAATCTATAAGAACAGCTAGAAAAGATTATAAGGTTGAATGTATTAAGGCACGTAGAAGCTGGGAAGAGGCTAGATGGGTAGCTATCTTGGAAACCGCCAAATCAAAAGATACCTCTAGGTTTTGGAAATTAATAGAAGAATACTGTGGAGACTCTGCCTCTGCCTCTGCACCTGGCACATCAATTCTTCCCGCAACCTGGGTTGAGCATTTTGACCAATTATACGCAGGTTCTCCTGAGGTATCTTTTAGGTCCCTCGATGTCCCAATATCCCAAGCCGCTACCCCGATCTCATTCACTTTAGCTGAAACTAGCGCCGCTATACTTTCACTAAATTGGGGAAAGGCTCCAGGTCCTGATAAGATTCCGGGCGATCTATACAAGACAAGACCTGACATATGGGCTCCTTATCTCAACTGAATCTGCAATGCAATTGCTGCTGGAGCCCCCATCCCTTACTCATGGAAAGGTGCCGAGATAGTCCCCATTTTTAAAAAAAGGCTGCCCTAACATTCCAGCCAATTATCGTCCGATCAGTCTCCTGGATAATTTTCAAAAAATCTATGCCAAACATCTTTTGTGCCTCCTTGATGAATGGATCATGGAATCTAATGCCCTATTGAATCTACAAGCAGGGTTCAGACCTGCTGTGAGCACTATTGACCAAGTCTTAAGATTCTTGGCAATTAAGTGGAAGACTGTGGACTTAGGGGTGGGGGTAATCTGTATGTGGTCTTCATAGATTTAAGAGCTGCATTTGATCTTATCCCCAGGAACACGCTATGGTCAACACTCTCCAATATGGGGGTTCCTGCTGGTCTCTTGAGTCTTATCACCCGGCTTCACAAAATTACCTATGCCTGAATTAGATGTGGCAAGGAGGGTGAGTTGACAGATCCTGTGGCCATCAACAGAGGAGTCCGGCAGGGGTGCGTTCTGGCCCCTACCCTTTTTTTGCTCTACATCAATAACAGCATTCGATATCTGGAGAATTGCATAAACGACTCTCCCAAATTGGCAGGGGAAAAAAATCCCATGTTTATTGTATGCGGACGATACAATTCTGTTAGCCAAATCTCCTGTGGGGATCCAAAATTTGGTTAACCAATTCTGTGCTTACTGTAGGGATTTCGGGCTTGACGTCAATGCCAAAAAAAACGAAATTTGATATATAGCTCTCTAAGGAAACAACCTTGTGTTAAAATTTAAATCACTTCAATACCATTGGAGAAAGTGGAAGAGTTTGACTATTTGGGAATTAGATTATCAACCACTGGAAAGTGGGAGGCAGCCATTGGTAAAGGGGCACTTATTTTAAGTCAAAGAGGTGGGGCCCTAGTCCGTAGGTCCAGAAAGGTCCTGAGTTCTCCTCTGATTACAATCGCAGAGATCTATAATGCCCAAATTCGTGCAGCGGCCTTATATGGAGCAGAACTCTGGGGATTACATAGAAGACTGGATATTTTGCAAACAAAAGAAAACAACTTCCTTAGACAGGTTTCCCGGTTAGGGGTAGGTACCCCAATGATTCCTCTCAGGCTCGACTTAGAGTTAAACAGTATTACAACCATAGCGGCCTTGAGACCACTTTCTTATTGGATCCGCCTTTGGACACCTCACGAACTTGAACCATATAGGGTGGCAGTGAGGGAACTTATAGCTACTCCACAGGGCCCGATTAGAATCCAGTGGCTGCAGGAGATGAAATCTGCTTGGGCTAATATAGGTCTCTCCCATTATTGGGAACACCCGGAACTGATTCCCAATAACGTAAGACATCTCGTTAAAAGAAGATATTGGGAAAAAGTCAACAAAGATATACTGCGCCAAAACGGGCTGGGTAGGTTAACATCAGAATTTCTCCAAATTAAACATGAACCCTGGCCCGAGATTTTCATGAACCTCCCTATGCCATCTTATGCTCGTGCTCTTTATTTACAGTTTAGATATGGTTCCCTGCCTACTAATATCTATAAGGCCCATTGGCCATCCAGCGTCCCTTCGACCGATAGATGCATATCTTGTCCTCTTCATAAAGAAACAATCGAGCATATTCTGTTTTTCTGTCCCTCATACAAGAACCCTAGAGGAAAGTGGATTATCCCCCTCTGTAAAAATCTACTACTGTCTGATAGAGTTAATGCTATCAGAATATGTAAATATGAAACATCCACACTGGTTGCCTCCTCAGTTACCAAATTTTTATCGGAGGCTTGGTGTATCCGTCGCAGGCTCATTTCTGTAGAGAGGCCCCAAGAGCTTTAGGCTGGGTTTTTGTTTGGTTACAGAGAGAGATTTTAATCAGATTTATATTTTTGCGTTCTTTCTTTTATCTTTTAATTAATTATGATATGTACTTTTATTCCTTTGATTTTACTAATTTATATGTGTCATCTTTTCCTGTATTTTAACAAGAATTCTGGACCTTTTTAGGAGTAAATTCAGACTGCACAAGCTAACTTTAATTTTTAGTTGTAAGGATTTTATTGAAACATTTTATATGTTAGCTGATTATCAGGCTTTTACAGTATCTTGAATGATAGTTATTATGAATTATGATGAGATACTGCGATTCCATTGGATTCATACAATTATGTAAAACTGTGTTTTTCTTTTAAATTTAAAAGGTCCAAATATTTTGGACCGAATGTATTTAAATGAAATAAATAGTGAGCAGAAGATATAATAGACCATCTCTCTAGCATCATCTTGAAATTCAGTGGACTAGCCATTATGAGGTCACAAAATGTGTAGCTGAAAACATTTAAACCGCTTCTGATCTCATAGTAGGCATATATGATGATGATAATGCTACATCTGAGTTGTATTAACTTGTATTCAAAGAGAAAATGTCAATGTAATTGCGAAAATTTTCCATGACATAACTTTTAGTGTTAACACCATCTACTGCTGTGTTTCTGATATGGCAAACATATTTGTCTTTAGCAGTGAAAGTTGTGCAATCCACACTTACTGCCCTGAAAATAAAGCGTGCAGATCCAATGTTTTCTACCAAATACTGCTTTTCTGTTGATAATTTGGCATCAAATGAAGCCACATGTGTTAATCAGGGACCACAAAGTAGTCTCAACTGCCCATTTTCAGATTCTGCATTTGGGTTATTTCCATATGACAATAACATTTCTTTTTCTCAACAGGAGGTTCTCAGGAAAACACATTTGAATGTTCTGGAAAGATCAATAGATGAAATGCAAATGAGATTCTCCCAGGAGCACATATATTGTTTTGGAGCCATTTTCTTGAGATCAACATGTGTACATCTCTTCTACACAAAGAATGTTAGCAGAGGTACTCCTCCAGCAGAACTAACAGTGACAAAGCCTTTGTTATTAAACAATTTCAGAGGCGGTGCAGATTTGTGCGACATTTCTCAGCTAATGCATGATTATGTTGAAGCTTTCCCAGCACTTCATGGATATATGTAAGTGCACTAATTATAGGGATTTCAACTCCAGCTTGCAAGAGCTCTTTTTCAGTTCTATTCTGTGACCTTACACCTTTCTGCCGAACAATGATTTATGACGGAAATAAAATTGACTATTTTAGTATATGAAAAGGGCCTCACTTCAGGTTTATATGTGGAAGAGTTTGTAAGGGAGTTTTAAAAGAACAGAAGGTTAACATTTTGACTGCAACCAACAATTACACAATTGTCAAGAATATAAACTGCTCAAAGAATACTGCTTTCCTATTTTCCAAATGTCCTGCTGTTTTTAAACAAAAAAGTTTTTATCAGTGAAAGTACACTGTGTAACAATAACATGAAAATAAACAATTATAAAGCTGAGAATGTACAAACAAAATAGTGTTGGGCAAATTGGAAAGCGTAAATAGGCAAGATGTCAAGACTAGGATGCAGCAGTATGGATCGCCTTAAGCCTGAATTACTACTACAGTCTGCTCAATATTCCGGTGCTTGTTTTGAAGCCCATCCAGGTGTAAATTAGAAGGGTTGGGGGTCATGAGTGGCTGGCATTAAGAACTTTCCCATGCTGGCCTAACCTTAAATGAGGCTGAGGCTGCCCCAGGTGGGACCAGGCCACAAAATAATAAAATGAAGCTGGGGTTGTAGTGATATTTGTGTTTTGACCACTGACTCCGTGTCACACTACTTTGCACTTGGCTTAGCTGTCCACCCCCACATTAGTAGTCACAAGTTACAGACTCCATTTTGTATTCAGCTTAGCCTTAGCTTCACCGCCACATTAAATGTGCAAGTATTTTTCTGTACAAAACATGTTATGCAATGTGTTTTCTATTGTGCATGCCTGCATTTTCTTTTCTCACCAAAGGGCTAGGACATACCGTGGAGGAGTCAGTTAGTCAGCAAGATAAGGATGTACTAGAATGATGTTTATGGTACAATACGGAACGGTTTGGTTTTGGGTGAGACACCTTGGGAAACTGGCCAGTTCCAAACTGACCTAAAGTAGCTAGCATTTTTTAATAACTCTTGCGGAGCGGGAAGGGTTTTCTAGAAGTCTCCTTCCTTGATTGTTTAAGGTATATAAGAGACCTAGGTCGACAGTGGGAGATTCAGAGACCCAATCAGGATTGAGACGTTGAATGCCTGATACATTTCCCTTGAGGGTAGATTACTCTCTTTCTTGTTGCACTGGGATCAACGACTTGCTGGCAGGAGAAGGATGAAGCACCAGATAGGCCCCACGGTGATTCATTTTTTACTAATCATTTGCTTTGCATTGTGTATTAATATATATACATATATAATCTCGATATAGGTGTTTGTATCTTTGCATGTATATATTTGCTGTTTATATAGAGTGAAGATTCTCTGAATATGTTCTCACGTTATTGTTGCGCATTTTAAAAGTTCACTTTCAGTTATACTGACCTTCCTTCACGAGCCTTGCGAAGTGATATACTAAATGTCTTCTTTAGACTAAGAAGTGCATTCCAGAGATTCTTTTTGACTCCTCTCAGTCTGTATATTTTGGCCTTGTCAGCAGTAAAGCAAAACACTTTGGCATATAGTCAGCAGGGGGGAAGGTGTTATAAGTTGAAAGTGTACGTTTAAAAGTGAAAATATGTTTGGCAAGAAGACTAAAACATCTGCTTCTAAAAACGTGTGTGAACAGAGTGTTTTTCAAATTCCTGGATGGTGCCAGGCACCCTACGATGTATTAGCTAATGAATCTTCACATTTGGCTGGTTTACCGGAGTTCGGATGAATGTCTGAATGAAGCAGAACTGGCAGATGTTTTGTCTTGCTTAAGAAAAGTACTGGTTGAAAGGAATGATCTTTCAGTTCTTGGCAGATGGGGTGGATACTTTTGTCTGCCTACAGAAAAATGCATGAACAATGTAAACAGTTAGAAAGAGTGAATGAACAGTTAGAAAAGCAGCTTGTTGACTCAAAGAATACTGTAACTATGTTGTCTTGTCAGAATAAATTATTACAAGATAAGGCTGACACGTATCAAACCATCGCAGAACGTGCTGCAATCGAAGTAACTCAAAACAAACATAATATATGTAGAGGAAGGATACATCGGAAAAAAGGTTAATTTAGTCATTGTTAATGCTGGTTTGAACTGGTGCCCAGATTCGTCTTGGGATACTAACATTTGGACCAGCAGTTATCTTTCAAACTCTAGTACAGGAGCAGAATGTAGTGCATGCACAGCCAATATTTAGACCAAAATTGCAGCACACACCACAAAATCCAGTAGGGATTGAAATGAATTCCTTAGAAGATTACACACAGCAAGAAATCAATTATATCATAGATAGATTTAAGCAACAGGCGGGAGAGTCAGTACTTACCTGGATGGTGCTTCAGGCGTTATATTTGATATAGGGGACTCTTCTAATTTCTGTACTCTAAGCACAGATCCCCTCATACAGGAACAGTTCAGAAGTTTTCAAGGTCCACACCAAATTACTCTGCTGCAGTTAGCCTTTGAGGGGTGCAATCATAAGTAACCTACAGAATCAGGTTGGCCGCCTAATGATAAGCCCTCATACACCTTAAGAGATGTAATGCAGAGACTTATAGAGAAAAGTAGGAAAACTGCCATTTTCCTGAACATTGCACACCATCTGTTAGATGGACCATTCGCTGTCTCAGTGCGCAACAGAATTATTCGCCTTGCTCCACCATCCTACAAACAAGTAATCATGACTCTCCTAATTAATCAGACAGGGCAGGCTTTAAAAGACCTGCTAGAGGTTGTCAGAGAGTTAGGGGATTTAGGACAATGGGATAAACCTGAGATCTTCAAGATCTCAGGGCCGCACAGATAACAGGTGTCCAGGAGAGACATGTTTACGGCGTTACTAAAAGATGGTGTCAACAAAGAGCAGATTGATGGGATAGATACCAAAAGCTTGGGGGAGATGTACCATAAAAGGGGTTTGGATCGTAAGGAAGGCAGCAGAAAGGTAAACAGGCAAGATAACAAGCGTGAAAGGAAGAGCCAGTCACAGTTATCAGAAGAAAGGAAAAGAAAGGGAGAGAAATGTTTCCTCATGAGAGAGGGAGGAAAATCTGGACAGTGACTGGTTAACTTTTGAGAACAGGAACGGGGCGAGCCTGCTCGCAAATATGAAAGCTTATATCCAGACCTCACTTGGGGAAAAGTTGACAGGTTTAAATCAGACTAGGAAACTGGCCAAGCTCCCGTACAAAGTTGGGCTCGTCGAGATAACAGACCTCATGTTGCTTTAGAAATACATTGGAAACACAAAAATGTGCATAAAGTTCGAGCCTTAGTTGACAATGGGGCGGAGGCCTCTTTGATTTATGGAAGCCCTTGGAAGTTTAACGGACCGCATTACACCACCACAGATTGGGGCGAAGGCAGGCCCCGCTGTGCAAATTACAGTACAGAAAATAGGGAGAACACCTAAAAGAGGAATGACTTTGCATCTAGATGATGGTTGTTATTAATTTGGATCAAAAAGATACATTTCAGTGGTAGTCATGAGAGTGGGTCATTTAAAAATTCCCCCAGTGAAGGTGCCCCTGGCAACCAAAGTAATTCATTTGAAACAGTACCGCATTCCTGGAGGGCATGATGAAATAAGTGAAATAATTAAAGACATTATTGAGGCTGGTGTGATAGCTCCAACTATTACTGAATGGAACAATCCCCTCTGGCCGGTTAAACGACCTGACGGAGGGTACAGAATGACAATTGAATACCGCAAGCTGAATAAACATACACCCCCTTTGACAGCAGCTGTCCCAGGGACCATCACTTTGATTGAACGAATACAGAAACATACAGGAACATAGAATGCCACCATTGATATTGCCAATGCGGTCTTCTCTATACCCTTGAGGCTAGAATGTCAGGAACAATTCTTATTTTCACCCGGAAGACAGTTTCGTACGTTATCTTTGCCAATGGGGTACATACATATTCCCACTATCTGTCACCGGCTGGTGGCAGAGCACCTGGATGAAGTATCTGCCATTCCAGGTGTGCAATTGACCCATTACATTGATGATGTGATGATTCAGGGAGAGACAGAAGAACAGGTGCAGACTCAGTTGGAGAGGGTGGTGGAACTCTTGCAGAGTAATGGGTGAATGATTAACACAGATAAGACGCAAGGACCATCTCAAAATGTGAAGTGTCTAGGCATTCAGTGGAATGAGGGACACAGAGAGGTGTTACCGCAAGCGAAGCAAAAGATTCTCGAGTTTGCCACACCCCGCACTGAGCAGGAGACAGAGATTTATTGATTTATTGGATTGTTTGATTTTTGGAGACAGCACATCCCTCATTTGAGTCAGATTTTGGCCCCTCTGTACAAAGTGACAAGGAAGAAACATTATATTAAATGGGGTGAAGAGCAGCAGTGTGCTTTTGATTTGGCAAAAGAAGCAATTCAACAGGCTTTAGACTTGTGGCCAGTGCAGGAGGGAGACATTGAGTTACATGTAACTGTTCAGGGACAATATGCAAATTGGAGTATGTGGCAAAAATAAGGAAGGGCGAGGGTGCCCCTGGGGTTTTAGATTAGAAAACTACCTGACTCTGGGGAGTGCTATACTCCTTTTGAAAAACAGCTTTTGGCCTGTTAATGGGCTCCAGTGGATACTGAGCAAATAACACTAGGTCATAATGTAATTCTGAGACCTGAAATAGCAATCATGTAGTGGCTGATGAGTTCACCTAAATCTCACCATATAGGACATGCACACAAGACTATTATTATATGCTGGAAATGGTACATACAAGTCAGGGCTCGAGTAGGACCGGCAGGCACTGCAACCGTACATGAACAGGTGTCACAAGCCCCTGTACAGGATGAGGAGAGGGTGCGGGAGGTACTAAAGGTAAAAGAGTCACCAGTGAGATAGGTTACGCCTTTTGAATCCTTGTTCCCTGAGGATAGAAAGCATGTATGGTTTACTGATGAAATACCTGGGTACCAAAATACATTGGAAAACTGTGTCATATAATCCAAAAAGTTGTTGACCACTACAGGAGAAGGGAAAAGTAGCCGATATGCAGAGTTATACGCTTTGTATCAGGCTTTAAAGCAAGAGCTGCCTTGACATGTATTTACACTGATTCTTGGTCCACTGCCAATGGGTTAGCCACTTGGCTTCCCACATTGCATGCACATAACTGGTTTATCAACTCAAAGGAGGTAGGGGGTAAAGAGTTGTGGCAAGGCATTTGGGAAATGCTAGAACAAAGTACAGTTAGTGTCTATCATGTGGATGCTCATTGTCCCATTGACTCATTAGAACGCTGGTTCAATTCCCTTGCAGACGACAAAGCCAAAATCTCAGAGACAGAAGTGGCAACACAGGATTCTGACTTGGTGGGGATGGCTAAATGGGTGCACCAAAAATGTAGACACCTGGACGAAAAGGCCACTTACAGGTGGGCAGAGGTTAGAGGGAAGCACATTCCCCTAGAATTGATAAAAGCTGTGATTTTGCAATGTCCTATTTGTCAGCACTCACAACAGTGATCTTTCCCACAGACTGCCAAAGGTCAATTGGGGAGAAGAAAGTTACCAGGACAGATATGGCAAATTGATTACATTGGACCACTACCGATTAGTTGCGGGTGTCAATATGCCTGCACCGTAGTGGACACTTACTCTGGGTACCTGATTGCTGTCCCTTGCAAACATGCTACTATCAGAACTTTGGACTTGTTAATGTTACACTATGGAGTACCCTTCCAGGTCCAGAGTGACAATGGGTCACACTTCAAAGGCATATTGGTGCAGGACTACTGTACTCAGCACAGTATAGAGTGGATTTATCATATCCCTTATTACCCACAAGCCTCAGGTCTGATTGAGAGACTGAATGGCTTACTGAAAGCCCAATTGCGAAAATAATCTAATGGAACTTTGAAAAACTGGAGAGAGCATTTAAATGAAGCCTGCCAGATTCTGAATAACAGACCATTAACAAATGCTGAAACACCCCTGATGCAAATGTTAACTCCAGCTTTGCAAGTACAACCACATGTGGCCACCAATACCATCACGTACTGGGAAATAAAACCTGGAGCCTTAGCTCCTTACAGAGCCACACCTGAATCTGCAGGTCTTGACTTATACATGCTTTACAAGCTTACAGACTGAAACCACGAGACATAGCACTGTGTGAAACAGGTGTTGGAGTACAGATTCCCCCAGAGCATTTCGGATTGATTACTCCCAGATCTGGGTTGGCCCTCAAAGGTTTTCAGATTTTAGGGGGAGTGATTGATGCAGATTACCAAGGAGAAATCAAAGCTATTCTGTTGAATAGTGGAGAAGCTGATTTATTCATTCAAATCGGAGAAGAATTGCCCAACTTGTCATAATTCCAGTGTATGGAGGATTGGTGAGAAAGGGGACTGCCCCAGCCCTTCTTACTGTACATGGGCAGGGAGGTTTTGGTTCAACTGACAAAAACCCTAGTGCTAAAGTGTGGGTGGAATCCCCAAATGGCGCTCCAGAACCTGCAGAAATTATAGCAAAGGGCCCTAATAATGTCCTGCTGATCATTAAACCAGGATAGGAAAAATGGGAACATATTTCAGCTGATAAATGTTATTTGCGAGAATTATCATACTTGTTTCTTTTACAGATCATACTACAGCTTGCCTTTGCTGTGAATGTGCCATGTGGTCTCCTTTTGGGCACGTGCGTGTGGGGTCGGGAAAGAGCTAACACCCCCAACTTCAACTTGCTTGATTGAACACATCGTGCAACACCTTTACTGCATCTGAATTACAATATTTGGATTCAACCGATCTGACTTATGCATGGGCGCCAGGAGCAGCACTGTGGATGTTTTGTCAATGTGTTTGATCACCATATCAACACCAACAAACATTTTGTTAGAAATTTTCAGTGCCACTAACAAGGATAAAGATGTACAAGAACATGATGTGGAAACCCTCTTCAGTTCCTATGAGTATTGCAGGGACTGTCAGGAAACAACCGATGAGAAGTGGGACAATCTCACTCAGATAATTACATACATTACTATCTGTGACGTGGGTTACTACATGTCCTGCAATTCTCGTGACGTTGGAAAATGCATTCATTCGCGTTTAGAAAAGAAAACATCAACTTCTCAAAACATACAGTGGGAACACAGAGTTTTGTGCTTTTACACAACGTACCGACATTGTAAAAACATGATAAATCACTTGGTTTGTCTTCATCTAGTGACTGCTGCCAGTCACCTTAAACATGTTAAGTTGCCAGTTGGCTGGCTGTTCTTGTGTGGAAACCTCACTTTTACCTACATTCCAGCTATCATAACAGGTTGACCATGTACTTTTACACGCCTGGGACTGATGATGTTTCCATCCATACTTGTTATCCTACATTATGCAATTAAGTGAAGATTGTGATTCAGATATTCTAGTATTATCCCAATCAAAGTATCGAAGCCTAAGTCTTTCTATTGTAGGCGTGCGTGGTTTAGCTGTATACAATACTACAATTATTAATACGTTAGCATGTCTAATGGTCAAAAACATTAACCATATTTCTATTGCTTTACCTGAATTTTTATTAGATGTGTGTGGTACTAGAAAAGCAGCATTACAAAACAGAGCTGCCATAGACTATCATGGTTGTACGTAATTTGAAGGCGTGTGTTGTTTTAACCTTTCTGACCATTCTAAATCTATCCAGGCCCACATTGATACACTACATACAGTAATGAAAGGGGTAAAACAGGATGTGGATCAGGGGTGATGGGACTGGTTGTTTCAGTGGTCACCTGATTTTGGACAATTACACAAAGTTTTGGGTGGAATTTTTGTGGTATTAGCTCTTATTATATCATTATGTTGCTGTGTACAATGTATTCCTAATTTGCTTGCGATGTGTAGACCGAAAAATTAATTTTAAACCTAAAGGCTACACGAGTCACTGGTCAAAGGGCGGAGTGTAGTGATATTTGGATTTTGACCACTGACTCTGTGTCGCATCACTTTGCACTTGGCTTAGCTGTCCACTGTCACATTAGCAGTCACAAGCTACAGACTCCATTTTGTATTCAGCTTAGCCTTAGCTTCACTGCCACGTTAAAAGTGCGAGTATTTTTCCATACAAAACATGTTCTGCAACGTGTTTTCTATTCTGCATATTCTTTTCTCACCAAAGGGCTAGGTCATAACGTGGAGGAGTCAGTCAGCAAGATAAAGATGTACTAGAATGATGTTTATAGTACAGCAGGGAGCGGTTTAGTTTTGGGAGAGATACCTTGGGAAACTGGCCAGTTCCAACCTGTTTCTTTCAAAACTGACCTAAAGTAGCCAGCATTAGTTAATACTTCTTGCAGAGCAGGAGGGGTTTTCTAGAAATCTCCTTCCTCGCTTGTTTAAGATATATAAGAGACCCAGGATTGAGACCTCGAATGCCTGATACATTTACTGCGAGGGTCGATTTCTCTCTTTCTCCTTGAAGTCGCACCGGGATCACTGACTTGCTGGCAGGAGAAGGATGAAGCACCAGATAGGCCCCACGGTGATTAATTTTGACTAATCATTTGATTTGCATTGTGTATGAATATATATATCAATATAGTTGTTTGTATCTTTGCATGTATATATTTGCTGTTTATAGATTGAAGATTCTTTGCACATGTTCTCACTTTATTGTTGCACGTTTTAAAAGTGCATTTTCAGTTATACTGACCTTCCTTTACGAGCCTTGCGAAGTGATATAATAAATGCCTTCTTTAGACAAAGTAGTGCATTCCTGAGATTCTTTTTTACTCCTCTCAGTGTGTGTATTTTGGCTCAGTCAGCAGTAAAGCAAAACAGAGGGAGACCTGCTCCTACAATATTTACACAGACAGGCCCCATAATGCCCTGGGAGGGCTCTAATTTGAAACTAGTTTTCTTTGTGGTGGCCACAAGTAGGCCAAGAGTAACACCAATATTTTGTGTGAATGTTGTGCAGGGGTGCAAGAGATACAGCAACCCCTCCCCCTGGAAGTTTTTACAAACCTGCTCTAAGTTTCTAAGGTCATGAAAGAATGTGTTGCCTTTGGTAGTGCTTTATTTGGTAGAGACTCTATATAGCCCCAGATTCCTTAACTTAGAGTATTGCCCAGCAGTGCCTATATAGGCTCTACCCAGCATGCTGACATCAGTTTCTTTTCCATGGACTATTTCTGCAGTAGAAGCAAGGAGTCACGCCAGAAGACTGATCCACCTGTGTGCAGATGCTAAGGATCTAGAAGGACCTTTTTAAGTAGAAAAAACGGTTTGCAGAACTGGGAGGATGGGAGGGTCGGAAAAGAATTTGTGACTAGATAGTATTTATCAGATAAGGCGTTACCAAATGTAAGTAACTTGCCCATCTAATAGAAACTTCTAGCTGCAGATTCCCTACCATAGAAAGATACCAAACAACTACCTCCCCGGAGGTGGGTCTGCTCAGACCAAAACATCCTTGAGGACCGAGTGGGTCAAGTGCCCATTAGAACAGACCTGATTGTCCAGGCAGTAGTGTTTTGTAAACGTGTGCAGAGATGCCCACATAGCAATCCTACTCACATCTGGGACAGGGACTCTCAGAGCTAACGCAGTAGACTCCGCTTTGGCTCCGGTGGGACAAGCTCACAAGCAGTCAGGGATTGCTTTTTGGCCAGTGCCTAGTAGATCCTAATTCAGAACACTGGCTATCTTGAGATGTTCTGTATCTGCACTGCCTTCCCCTTCTTTAGTCCAGCAAATACTACAACGAGTTGACCAGTGTTCTTTGATACGGTATATATTGAAGGACACTGTCATCCTAGGGTCCAGGTGGTGGAGTCTCTCTTCCTCCTTACAGGGTTGAGCTGAAGCAAAGAAAGTCAGCGAGGTGATGTTTTGGCTCACATGAAAGTGTGTCACAACCTTCCACAGAAAAGAGGCATGGGATCGGAGAACCAGTTTGTGTGTGAACAAGCTGGCGTATGAAGGTTGGACATTAAGAACTAGCAGTTCACTGACTTGTCTGGTCTCCTGGCCGATTTGATGTCAACCAGGAAGACTGACTTTATGGTCAAGAGTCTGAAAGAACAGTTATGCGTGGGTTTAAAAGGAGCACATATCAGATCAGAACTGTTGAACCAGATTAAGATCCCATTGGGGCATAATGGAAGGTTTGGAAGGAAGCATGCTGAGGACCTTTCCGAAAACATGTCACAACGGGTAAGTTAAACAGTGAAGTTTGATCCGGCAACCTCCGAAATGCTGAGCTGGCCAAAAGATACCCCTTAATTGTGCTCAGGAGAAGGCTTTGCAGGGCTAAGGCAAAAAGAAACCACACCACTTTGGGCATGGGTGCAGAGAGTGGGTCAATATGCTTCTCAGTCCACAAAGCCACAAACTTGTCCCAACAGCCAGTGTATACAGTTTTTGTTAAGGAATGCTTGGCTCCCCTGATAACATCACAGACCTCAGCAGGAAGAGTGAAGCTCAATCTCCATGCATGAAGGTCAAGTGGGTGCAGATTCGGTTGCAGGACCTTTTCCTGTTGCTTTGACAGTAGATCCTCTTGAATGTGCAGCCTGATTGGAGGACAGATACTCATGCTCAGGAGGTCCAGATACCATACTCAACCCAGAGGCCCAGTCGGTTCTGATCTTTTTCAGAACTTAGGAAAGACATTGAGGGGGTGCAGATCTACGATAGGGCAGAGCAGAAAGTAGTGGGAATGGAAATCATAACCTACTACTGATGTTGGCACAACCTCGATGACTTATTTGCCAAACATCCTGCACTTCCTGGTGCAGTAGGAAGAGGTGGTCCACTGTCAGCTGGTCTGAGGACGGTGGCAGGGACAGGGGGTTTCCAAGAATGGAAGGGCATAACCCTGCCTGACAACTTGTTAAACTCACCTGTCAAAAGTTATGGCTTGCCATTTGGGAAGCTGGTGCAGGTTTGTGCCTCCAGCAAGGTGCCCGTGGTGTTGGGAGGGCATATTAAAGTTGTTTGATGGCTGCTGCTGCTGGGGGAGTGGGAACTGGTCTGGCCTTGGTTCCCGCAGGAATTGTGGGTTCTGCATCCACAGACATAAAAAGCCTGGGAAGCATGTTGACCATGGTGGCTCTGTTGGAAAGGACGCAACTGATGGCCTCTACTGTAGTCACAGAAAGAATAAAAACCAGGGTGAGGCTGGCATGGGGCTATGGCAAGCCCCAGCGATATAGCGATGACCCTTTTCTTGTTGAAGCACTTAATTGCTGAATCAGCTTTTGTTGCCTAAGAGGTGAGTGCCATTGAAGGGCATGTCTATGAAGGATGCCTGGACATCCCCCGAAAAGCCAGATGTCCTCAGCCAGGTGTGGAGGCAAAGTGCTGAGGAAGCAAATACCTATACCTATAGATATCTGATTGCGAACTTTGCTGCGTCCCTGCTATTGGTGGTAGCCTGGTTCAGGATAACATGGGCCTACTTCAAGACCATAGGCAGCACTTGTGCAACTGAGTCACACACAGTGTAGTTATACTGGCCCAAGAGGTATGTGGTCTCAGTCACACACAGGCAATGAAGCAGATGCAGGAAGGTTTTCAATATATTTATTGAAATGACTGCAACATACGGTGAAATTCATAAGCTGCAATGATTAGGATAATGAACAATGCAAGAAGCAGAATGGTAAAGATGAGCTGTGAATACAAAGACCCCCACAATCTTGCAATAAGCATGAGATATAAAAAAAACTAAAACCCTAGCATGCAGAACCTAATCTCTAACCTAACGAGAACTAGGTGTAATAAACTTAATCTGCTAGTGCCGTGTCCATGAGAAACGCACCCAACGCCCGTTACATTGGAATGAGGCCTCTAATTCAGACTCCATGGGGACACAAAAGCTGGGTCTGCATCAAAACGACGTGTAGCATAGATAGCGTCAATGGCATCTGGTTGGAATTCCTCTGATAACCTTGCCTGTGTGAGATGTATTTATACAGATCTTGGAGAACCCCAGACACAGGTATGTTCCCAAACAATCGATAAGGGGGCATGCTTGGGGGCGGTAGTTATGTAAACAATTCCCTCCAAAAGTAGATTGTTTCTGTCACACGTAAGTGGGAAAGGCACATGATATGATTACCTACTTACCTCACTTGACTTTGACAGTTATGGTGATGACTTCACGGAGTGGCACTGATAACATAAAATCAAAACATTTCACTAACTATAAACGTAGCAGCCATTTTGAAATAAATAAATAAATAGGCTAGGACAGAGCAAGCTAAGTAGGTTAAAAGTCACTAGGTGATGGGGCACAGGCCTGCAAGCCCGAAGGCTAAGCTAAACTCCTGATTCCTAAATAGGATCCACGACAAGCCTTTCACAACAAGGGTTTCAGGGTTGGGATGCTGGGTGAGGAAGACTGGGTTCCCAGGAGCAGGGCAGTTGCGACATGCAATCATCCGGTGCCCGAGGTGCTCGCAGCAGAGGAACCCAGGTGCTTGTGCCAAGATGCAGGCGAAGTCTTTGATATCCCTGAGACTTTGGAAACAGTAGGCAAGCTCAATCAGGCCCTTTAGAGAAACTTTAGATTGCAGAATGTAGATAGTTAGATCCAGTTCTCTCACTCACAGGCAAAAAGTATCAGGCAGCAGGCCAACACAGCAGAGCAAACAGCAAAGTGGGAGCCTTTGCTGACAGCCCTGCGGTGCTTCTTCTTGGTAGAATGTCCTCAGTCCAGAAATGTTCATAGTATATTGTGTCAGAGGCCCAGTAGTTATACCCAAATGTGCAAGTCAGCTGTGCCTTTGAAGTGGGGCAGACTTCAAAGAGTGGTTTTGAAGTGCCCCAGTAACCCTTCAGCTCAGTCCTGTCTGCCAGGAGGTCTATGGGGGGTTATCAGTCCTTGTGTGGGGGCAGGCCACTACCCTTTGAAGTGTAAGTGAAAGCCCCCTCCACCCTTCCAGCCTTGGAAGACCCATCAGTATGTGTTAGAAATGGGGTCTTTGGTTGGAGGCAGGTTACCCCCGTCCAAGCAAGGACCCTCACTCTCGTCAGGGTAAGTCACACACAATCCAAATTATCCTGTGCCCACCCTCTGGTAGCTTGGCACTGAGCAGTCAGGCTTAACTTAGAAGGCAATGTGTAAAGTATTTGTGCAATAAATCATACAATAACACAATATAGTACCACAAAAATACACCACACAGTGTTTGTGAAAAATATATAATATTTATCTGGGTATTTGCAGGTCAAAACAATAAAAGATGCAATAAGAAATTGTAGAGATATCACCGAAAAGTGATATGAAGTGTCTTAAGTCTTTAAAAAGCAAACAAAGTCTCTTTCAAGCACAAAGTACCTGGTTTAGAGTGAAAAATCTCCGCAAAGGGCCGCAGAGGAGGAGATGCGTGGAAAAATGGTGTGTGCGTCAGTTTTGTCCCTTCACACACGGACTTGCGTCGTTATTTTTCACACGGGGAAGACGTGTGTTAATTTCCAGGGCCCGAACAGGTCTCCTCTGGGTTGCGGGGTTTCCAGATGCCCCGGGGTCTGTGCGTGGAATCCTGGGCTTGTTGTCCGGCTGCGCGTCGTTACGGTGGACTGTGCGTGGAATTTTCTTCCTCACGGCAGACGCTGCGTCGATTTCCTCTCTGGAAGTCGGGCGGCGTTGTCCAGGTGGGCCGTGCGTCAAAGTTCCAGTCACACCGCAGGTGTCGCGTCGATCTTTTCCTTGCGGGGTTCAGCAGCGTCTTTCCGGATCGGCGTGCGGTGAATTTTTCATCGCGGAGCAAGCTGTGCGTCTAATTTTTTCGGCGAACAAGGAGTCCAGTTGAAAGATAGAAGTCTTTTTGGTCCTGAGACTTCAGGGAACAGGAGGCCTGCTCTACCCAAGCCCTTGGAGAGCACTTCTGCAGCAAGGCAAGAGTTCAGCAAGGCAGCAGGGCAACAGCAAGGCAGCAGTCCTTTGTAGAAAGCAGTCAGGTGCGTCCTTTGAGCAGCCAGGCAGTTATTCTTGGGAGGATGCAGGTTCTGGTTCAGGTTTCTTCTCCAGCGAGTGTCTGAGGTGGTAGGGCAGAGGCCATGTTTTATACCCAAATGTGCCTTTGAAGTGGGGGAAACGTCAAAGAGTGGCTTAGAAGTGCACCAGGTCCCCTTTCAGTTCAATCCTGTCTGCCAGGGTCCCAGTAGGGGATGTGGCAGTCCTTTGTGTCAGAGCAGGCCCTCCACCCTCCCAGCCCAGGAAGACCCATTCAAAATGCAGATGTATGCAAGTGAGGCTGAGTACCCCGTGTTTGGGGTGTGTCTGAGTGAATGCACAAGGAACTGTCAACTAAACCTAGCCAGACGTGGATGGTAAGGCACAGAAAGATTAAAGTGCGGAGAAATGCTCACTTTCTAAAAGTGCCATTTCTAAAATAGTAATATTAAATCCAACTTCACCAGTCAGCAGGATTTTGTATTACCATTCTGGCCATACTAAATATGACCTTCCTACTCCCTTCTGATCAGCAGCTACCACTTCAACAATGTATAAGGGCAGCCCCAATGTTAGCCTATGAAGGGAGCAGGCCTCACAGTTGTGTAAAAATGAATTTAGGAGTTTTACACTACCAGGACATGTAAACTACACAGGTACATGTCCTGCCTTTTACCCACACAGCACCCTGCCCTAGGGGTTACCTAGGGCACATATTAGGGGTGACTTATATGTTGAGAAAGGGGAGGTTTAGGCTTGGCAAGTACTTTTAAATGCCAAGTCGAAGTGACAGTGAAACTGCACACACAGGCCTTGCAATGGCAGGCCTGAGACAAGGTAAAAGGGGCTACTTGAGTGGGTGGCACAACCAGTGCTGCAGGCCCAATAGTAGCATTTAATCTACAGGCTCTAGGCACATACAGTGCACATTACTAGGGACTTATAAGTAAATTAAATAGTCCAATTGGGTATGATCCAAGGTTACCATGTTTAAAGGGAGAGAGCATATGCACTTTAGCAATGGTTAGCTGTGGTAAAGTGCGCAGAGTCTAAAAGCCAGCAAAAACAGAGCCCAAAAAGTGGAGGGAGGCAGGCAGAAAGTTAGGGGTGACCACCCTAAGTCTGTCAGGTCTAACAGTATGCAAATGGAATGCAGGGGTAGTTGAGTATTTATGGCTGTGTGGATGGAATGCACAAAGGTGGCTATCACCTAACCTTACACAGACCAGATGTGGATTGGAGGCAGACTAAGGCATAGGATGGTTAAAGTAAGAAAATGCAAACTTTCTAAAAATTGCATTTTCAGACCTGCAATGTAAAGATCACCATTACCACAATATGTGTTTTTAAATTGTGAATCCAGAGACACCAAACTCCATTTTCCTGACTTTTCCCAATTGGAACTTACACTTAAAAGATGTTTAAGGCAATCACCATACTAGCCTATGGGAGAGATCGTCCTTGCAGAAATGAAAAATTAGTTTAAGAGTTTTTCACTACCTGGACATGTTAAACTTAAAAGTACATGTCCAACTGTTTAAATGCACTGCCCCTGCCATTGGGGATGACCAGGGGTGTCGTACATTATTAAAAAAGGAAGGGTTGGGCCTGGCAAGTGAGAACTCTTGCCAGGTTGAAATGGCAGTTTAAACTGCACACACCGGCTCTGCAATCGCAGGCCTGAGGCATGTTTGAAAGGCTGCCATAGTCAGTGGCAAAACCAGTGCTCCAGGCCCACTAGTAGCATTTGACCTACAGGCCATGGGAACACATAGTGCCCATGAGGGACTTACTAGTAAATTAAATATGCCAATCATGGGGAAGCCAATGTTACCATGGTTTAGAGACAGAGCACATGCACTTAAGCACTGGGTAGCAGCGGTAAAGTGTGCAGAAAACCAGGAAAACAGGGTCAGTAAAAGAGGAGGAGGAAGGCAAAAGGTCTGGGGATGGCCCTGCAGGACTCCCATGAAACTACCTAGACTGCCTCAGACATATAGGGGGTTATTACAACTTTGGAGGAGGTGTTAATCCGTCCCAAAAGTGACAGTAAAGTGACGGATATACCACCAGCCGTATTACGAGTTCCATAGGATATAATGGACTCGTAATACGGCTGGTGTTATATCCGTCACTTTACCGTCACTTTTGGGACGGATTAACACCTCCTCCAAAGTTGTAATAACCCCCATAGTGTAGCATCTGTGTGCACCCCTCCTGTTTTATAGCTGGGTTGTTGTTGTAATCACCATCATACTACGTTGGGGCTTGTTGCCTCTATGGCGCTGATAAGAATCTCCATGCACTGTTGCTGACAAATCTTGTTCTTAAATACACAGCTTGTGGAATGTACACACCTACATTGTGAAGAGATGATCCTGCTATGCAGTACTGCTAAGAACTTTGGTCCTACCCATCTGTTCATCGTATGGTTGTTTAAATGTTATGACTTACTCAACCGAATCTTCATCTCCTATGATGCTCCATGTACTGTGATAACAACTGCTATAAACCTAATAAATCAAGCTCATGGTCCTTTTCAGGTATGTGTTAAAGGGTGAAACGATGGAGGCATCTGCTGCGATGGATTTTGTTACTATCATACTAACCCTGGTTGTCATTATTAGAGGCCAAGAAAAGGTCATAATACGTAGTTTGTTGGGGCCTTCAGTGGTGGACTACATTAAAACCTCTTATCAGCCAGCAACACATCTTATCAGTTATTGCATTCCTGTTCAGTTGATGACAGGTGGTTTATTTGCTGTGGGCTGCTAAAGTTCTGGGTGATGGACATGACCCTTAACAGTTTTGTCTTATGTGAGTACTAAGGTGTCAAGCAGTAAAAGGGAATTATTATGCAGTGGCGGCTAGTGATCTTTAAAAGTTGTGGTGTGTAATATATGCCCGGAGTTCACCCAATTATTTTTCTAAATGTGCCTTAAGAGTTGCCCATATTTTAAGAATTACCTTATTTGTGCCAATACCAACATTTTGTTATGGGAACCTCTTATGCCAATAGTTACACACAATTTTCCAGCACTAAACCTTTTTCACTGATATTGCCTTTATACCATTGATGGCCCTTATGTTAAAAATTACCCCGAGGATTTCAGGGCAGCATTTTATCATGGTTAGCTTACCACAACAATCCCCCTCAGCCCCAATATGCCATGGCTGCCATCTTTAAGGCAAATAATTGTCTCCAGAATGCTAGAACTAGCATTTTGCCATAGGTAGCACAGTGTCCATGCCCCCAACCCGCCTTTTTGTTGCAGAACCACATGGTGGTGGGACTGTCAATTAGCACCTGTACTAGCCTCCCCTTGATACACAGAATGAAAGCTTTCAGTGCAAAGAGGATAGCCCTCCGCCCCAGAAAATTGATGTGGAGCCAGGACTCCGCTGGAGACCACAAACCTCTTTCAAATTGCCACCCCAACCAGAAGCGATGCATTGGTCACCTGTCAGCTGATCGAATCATGGTCCAGAGACCGCCACTGTATATCTTTTGAAGTTTCCTGCAAAACTTGGACGAGGAGATGTCGCATGGATATTGGGCCTACTAGAACTATAGATCTCACTGCAGAACCCGCTTATGCCACCTGGAGTGCTCCACCAGCAGGAGGCAGGAGGCCATTAGCCCCTGCAGCCACAGTGTTGCCCTCACTGAGATCCAGGATGGAGGCTGAAAGTTCCGGATCATAGCCTGAATGTCCTCGACTCTCTTTCCTGGAGGAAGGCATAAAACTAACTGTGTGGCTTCCATGAATTGGAGCGTCTAAGGAGTCAAGTGTGACTTTAGCACGTTAACAGTAAACCCCAAAAAATTCAGGCAGTTCGTCGTAGTCTGGTTGTGGCGGACAACTTCCTGGGGAGAGCCTGCTTTCAACAGCCATTCGAAGTAGGAGACGACTGGCACCCCAGAGCTCCGAAGGTGTGCTATTGCCACGACTTTCGTGAACACCTGAGGGGCACTGGTGAGACCTGAAAATGCACAAACTGCAGGTAGCACTGATGGGCTAGCAACACACATTTTTAAAACATGATTCCTGTAGGTCAGACGCCACCATCCAATCTACAGGGTTGAGGGGAGAGAAGATCTGGGTCAAGATGAGCATGTTGAATTCCTCCATCCTGAAGGAGGCGCTGAGAGTTTGCAGGTCTTCAATAGGCCACAGGCCTCTGTCTTTCTTGGGCCCTAGAAAGTAGTGTGAATAACAACCTCAACTTACCCTCGGTGCCGGCACCCTCTTGTTAGCCACCTTGGCCAAAAGGGCTTGCACTTCCTTTCGCAAAATGGAGAGAGAAAGCGGAAGGTGAGGTGGGGAAAAGAGGAAAGGAAGGGCATATTCTTAGCAGATGATCCGCAGAACCCACTTGTCTGAGCTGATGGTCTACCAACCAGGATAGAATTTGTGGATTCTGCCTCACATCGGGTGACTGTGCCTTGGGAAGGACACTCTACTTTGGCTTGGCAGGTGTGGCTACAAGGGAAGTGGAGGACTGGGTGGCCACTCACCTTGGCCACAAGGACATTGCGCACCTCAGCCATGACAGCAGAACTGCAGAGTCCCTTCTGGTGGTTGGTCAGGCTGGCGGTATGGGGCACCTCAGCCAATGCAACAAAAGAAATGGTAGAACTGTTGAGGTTGGCAAAATGGGATAGAGGCCCATTGAGCAAACTGTAGCCCTTCTCACCTTCAACCGATCAAGAGTGGACCCAGCCCTGGCCCTGAATAGGTGAGTCCTGTCAAAGGGCATGACCATCAGGGAAGACTGGACACCGATGGGGTACCCAGTTGAGTGCAGCTGCACATAGAGGCGAATGACGACACTGGTGCCAATAGCCCGACTGGTGAAATTGGTGATATCCAACCCACAATGAATTGTGAACTTTGCCACATCATGACTCGCTTTAGACAGAATAGGATGAAGGTCATTAAGCGCACTAGGGAGGACTTATACTACAGAGTCTCAAATGAAAATAGAGGTCCAAAAAGCAGCTGGCATTAATGGTACAGGGCCATGCGCCTGGAACAGCAGGCACGCTTTCCAAATGTTTTTATTCTCTCAGATTTTAGATTCCCTGTCAGGGGAAGTACATGGAAATATATTAGGATTGGAAGGGCTTGTCTGCCCAGGCAGGAGAACTTTGGTTAGAATGTTTGTTTGTCTTGACCAGGCTGAAGAACTTTGGTTAGAATGTTTGTCTTGACCTCTAGGGTAGGAAGCCGTAAGTCTAGAACTTTGGCACCTCTACACATTACCATGGCGTACAGGTGGAAGTGACTGGCCCAGGGGCAGAAAACAGTGCTGTTTCTTGGAAGGTATCACGGCCACTAGTCTCTTGGAAGTCTTCGTACCAATAGTCATTTTGATAGGGCGGAGCAGACTCATTACTCTGATCACAATTATTGTTTGAATTTGCTATGAAAAGGCAATGCAAAGAGTATTGACGACCCTGTGGATGCTCAAGGTGTAGAAGATTGAAGGGGGGAGTGGCACCTTAGATAGATATAGGCATGTCTTCGAATTATGGTGGCCCGTGTCAGAAAGCACAATCGGACTACCTCCTAAGGTGGCAAAGTCGACATCCGTCTTGATGTTCCTGGGGCCGGTGTGAGTTGTGGCAACTTAAATGGGATCAGAAGAGGATCCAGAGGTAAGATAGGCTCTGAGGGTCCAGCTGGCACAGAGGGTGAGACGACTGGCGATATCCCAGGTGGAGGGTCTCTTGGCTCCTTGGGGCCTGAAGGTGCACCATAGGGAGTCGGCACCATTTAGAAGAACTGGTTAATGGCTTGTGGAAGTCTTTGATATGGTGTGGCTTGGCTAAAGGCCCTGGATTCTCAGGTTGTGCCAAAACCAGCTGTGGATTCGGCTCAGAAGTCAACTGACTTAGGGAGTGAGATTGAGAAGGATGGCAGCGCCCCCACACCTAATCAGCCTAATACTAGTGGCGTGAGGGAGCAGACCCTGCTTGGATTTATGTTTTTTATGTTCACTTGGAGTGCAATGAAGACCGACATCTGGAGCAGCTTGGTCACCTTCGGGAACAGGACGTAGAGTGAACCTTGGGCACGAAGCACGACTTGGAACAGTCCTGACAAGCTTTTCTTGTGCTTGGTGATGTAGAGTTTTGACGCATGTTCTCTGATGGCTTTCAGATTCATCGACGCTCGGTCTTCTCAGGACTTGGAGTTGTGTCTCGGCCCCAAGCACAATAAGCACTCGTACTGATGACAGTCCGTACAGGGTTTGAAACCTGTTGTTTTAGGGGGGGATATCCCTAGCACACTGAGAAATGTGAAAAAATAAATTGAGGTACATATCAGAGAGACCAGGAGCTTGGGATCCATGTCTCCGGGCATGGAAAGAAATAAGCTAACCTCACCATGCAGGGGTGGTGCCTAAATAAGCTCAGCATGTCATTTACGGAGTGGAAGGGTGTTTGTGCGGAGCAGCACAGGGCCACCTGTTGGCATGCTGAGGTACTGCTGAAGAATTTTCCTTATCCAGTCTGACGCCTCAGGAATGTTCGAAAAGTAAGGAATCTACCTCCACAAAACCAAATCAGACACTTGTCTACGATGAAGACATTTTAAAAGACATACGTGGACTGCCAAAAGGCGCTGCGATACATACCATTAGCAGATCGTGTGCTGTACAACTGCTAATTAACAGCGTAACTTTTTAAAATACAACTATCATTACTCCATTTAGCATGGTACTCATTCTGTTGACATTGGAAGGATACAAGTGTAAGTTTACCTTGCCCCGAACATGTAAATCACACACACACCTGGCAGCGAGCGCACACGCCATTAAGCTACATTACAATATAGCATCTTCATAGCCCCAGCTTTCTTGCTATATAAAAAGAACCATAAACTTGCACCTCTTGAACCAATCCTGGAAACACGGGGAACTTGGATGTTAAAGTGATACGATTTAATTGCATTAGAAGGCACCGAAACAGTGACTTACTCTCCTGGAGTTGAGATGGACTATGAGGTAATTTCCCAATCACTAGAAGAACAGGAAATCTAGAAGTAATTTTAAAAGAAGATAATGATGAATCCAGCAGCAGTAGGGGAACTTGGGATTCCTGTGTCAGTGAGGGGAAGAGATTGCTGAAGCTCAGGGAGTCAGCAGAGATCAGTCTGGGGGGCCATGTGTCCTTTTACCATGGTTCTGGGCCGGAGAGTAGGACGATTGGGACCCGACAAGGGACCTGCACTTGGCAGCTATAAATCAGAAAGCGGATCCAAACCTGGCTGCAAATCCGATCTCAGCTGAACCCACGGACTTCTTGCAGTGCCTACCAGTCTTCCAAGCTGTGTGCTCAGCTTCCCTTTTGTGCTGCCAGGAAGGAAAACTCTGGTGGTTTATGCTTTCTAAATTCAGGGTTCTGGTTTGGTCAGCAGATTCTATACCGCATTCAAATCAAACAAATAAACATATGTGGCAATAGCAATCATAATTTATTGAACTTTAGGTAGTGGGTTACAATCCACTAATACATGCTTACTTAGTCAACGTAAGTCAATGCACTACCTGTGTCTTCAGTTTTGTTCTGCATGACTAACAGAAGGGTGACCCAAAGCAATGGCTGGTTACTTCCCGGTAATGTTCTTTGAAGGTCTTCATCAAAAGAGTCCTTACATGCTGAGTTCTTTGCCCATAGAAGGTGTTTTCTAGCTGACAAAAAAAGTTCCCTCAACATGGCTGCTGAAACCCTGGAGCCCCTAAAAGGGAAGAACTTACTCAAACACTTCTATTGAATATTAAGCTTTTAAAGAAGAGGAAAGGAAATTAATCAATCCCCTGGCCCCAGTTCGAGGAAGACCTGGTCTTGGAGTAATGACCGGGCCATTACCTCCTCATCCAGCTTCCTTGTAAAGTCCTTACATGTTGAAACAATGGCCAAGCTAGTTAACAAAAGAGTCATCGGATGAGCTGCAACACCTGTTTCTCTAGTTTCTTTTAATAAGAAATCTTTTTATATATTGTTTCTCAAATATATCAGATACTTGGTTCTTTTATGACATATGAATCAGAAATAGAAGACAGTACATGAATGCCAAAGTTTGATAAGAAACCTCCACTCAACTGTAAACAGTAATGTTGAAGGGAAGGTATGAGGGTCCTGCCATGTTGTCGCACAGCAGATTTCTCTAATTGAGGCCCAAGAAGACAACAGTCCTCTTGTGGATCTTCCCTGTACCTCACTGGGAACCTCTAAACCTAAAATATCATAAATCTTGTTACTGGCTGAAGTGATCCATCTAAGAATGGTTGACAAGGATGGACAGGTACAGGGCTGCTAGGTTTTTACTTTTTACTTATATCTGACATTACCATGCTCTTATGTGTGATATCTATAGTGATACTTTATCATGAACTGAGCTAAACAATAGGGTCTATGGTTTAGGGATAAATATATACTTACATGATCTTTACATAGATAAGTGCTCTAGCAATTCAAAACTTTATGTTAAAATCAAATTCTTCTGTCTTCCTGGGATCCTATCTTGTCACATACCACCTCTGCATCAGTCATCACACTCCTTTGGTACTTTTCTCTTTTGCCTGCTCCTTGTTTTCTTCTCCATCTCAATCCTTGCTTAAGTAATCATAGTCCCCCACATTTTCCAGAAATCTCTCTATTTCTTTTAGATACTCTATTCCCCAACTGCACTCTGTTCCCCACCCGCACTTAGATACCCTTGCTCTGTCACTGCCAAAGTAAGCTCTGCATGCAAGTATCCACTGCTCCATTCTTTCACATGTCTGTGCTCTCCCTCATTGTTCTGATGCACTGTCAACAACACCCCTCCCAGTAAACGTAACTGCTAAGTGTCACCATGGGTTACACATCCTGCATGTCCTACCTTTTTAGCCAAAACACTCTGCATGCTAGGTTTTTTCAGCCTATGTTCACTTACATTTTTAAAAGTAAAACTGCATGTACCAGAATGCAACTTGCCCTACTCTTCAAACAAGAACTACCAGTCAGCAGGTGCAAGCGTAGCATAAAGTAGTTGTGAATGTATTTCACTGTCTCCTAACTACATCTGATAAACGTAAACATGATAAAATATTCAGTACTACATAATAAAAAATAGAAAGGAAGTCTGCAGAATGTGTAAAAATACAAATAAATGCCTGAGGTCTCTCTGTTGAGGGCTGCTGCTGCCGCCTCACTATCCGTGCATTGACCCTACTGTGCTCTGCCTGCCACCGCTGTGCTCAATGGCATGCATTTTTTTCTGTTGGACTAATTGCACATATTCTAGGTACTCATGAGGTTCCACATCAGAGCAGACATACAGTTGAGAAAACGATTCCAGGCGAAGTGGCAAGGGCCGCCCCCGAAGGGGGCCTCGAAAGCTAGAGATTTAATGTCTGCCGGGGACCTGGAATGACCGGTTTGGGGCTGCCTGGGTGGCTTCATCAAAGGGGTCTACTCCACGCCCCCTTAGCAAGAGCATGCCAAGTTTGGTGCAAAGGGGAAGGCTGTCAGGTCCCGGGAGGGCCCTGAATACCTATGCCAGAACACCGTAGTTGGGTAGGTAGTATCTTTATTAACTCCTACACTCGCAATCCCCTTCGCGCCCTTTCTCCTCCCTATTTATCCCCTCCAACTCCTCGTCACTGTGCAGTCCATCCTACCCCGATGGTAGGGGTGATATATCACTCACCACTTCCGTACTCCTGTGGTGGTGCAGTCCGGCGCTGGTGATGACACCACATCTCTCCCCAACGGGGAAGGGAACGATTTAACATGAACAAACCAAAGAACGGGTAACGTGTTTACTTGGCCTTTGTGGCTCTTTCCCGTGGATCTGTTCTCTGCTCTTTCAGAGGGGGCCCTGGAATTAGTCAATCACAGGCATAGTCCTCGTATCGCCGGGATGGGCCTTGGTTGTGTCTTAACATGTATCTCCCACTCCCGGACCGGTCCGATACATGGGTCTCTTCTGCTCTCTCGTTGGGTGTTGTCTCTCCGGTGAGTTGTCTCCGTCTTTGCTCCACTGATGGGTGGGCTATACTGTGTTCTGGGTCATCTCCCACTTCTCTACTTGCGGAGTCTTTGCCTCCAGTGTCTGCATCCAGGTCTGCCCATTCATCAGTGCCATCCATGTCTCTTTCAACAGATGTTGCTTGGGGTGCGCGTTTGAATAGTGCTGCGTTGCGCGTTACCGTCTCCAGTCCTCGTCGGGCTGTTATCATGGTGCCTTTTACTGCAGTCACAGTCCAGGGTTGTGCTTCGAACGGGAGACGGAACTTCCCTCCTGGGTGGCGGTCTTTTACCAGGACGGTGTCCCCTATTCGTATCGTCACCTCGCGGGCTCTCCGTTTCTTGGAGGCCTGCGCGTTGGTGCTGGTTCTTGCTGTTGATTTGTTTGGCGGCGGTAGCCTCGCTGCCCACGATGGGTGATGGGGAATGGCATCAGACACTGCTCTCCCGAAACAGAGCTGGCTGGGGATGGCTCCTGTGGTGGCGTGTGGGGTGACTCTGTATTCCCTTAAGAAAGTATATATTGCTCTTTCCGGGTTCTCGCCTTCTGCCACCGCTATGCGAATGACCTTGTTTAGTGTCTTTACAAACCTCTCCACCTCCCCATTTGCTTGTGGCCATTGCGGTGTGATGCGCCGATGTTTGGTGTTTGTTGATGCTAAGAACTCTGCCCATTCGTGGCCGTTGAAAGGGGGCCCATTATCTGTGCGCACCTCTCCGAAGAGTCCGTGGGTGGCCATAATTTTTTCGAACTTGGGGATGACTGTGTGGGCAGATGTGGAGTGTACGATTTCAACTTCCGGATAGCGCGAGTAGTCGTCCATCACTATGATCATATGTGAGCCATCGGGGAGGCTCCCGAAGTCTGCACTGACTCGTTGCCACAGTTCTGTAGGCCCTTCCTCTGTGAGGATCGGCGCTGGGGGTCAGGGTTACCGCTGGCTTGACATACCAGGCACCCTTTGACTGCGTCTTCCACCAGTTTGTCCAGACCAGGGAACCACACTTTGGGGGTTATTCTAACTTTGGAGGAGGTGTTAATCCGTCCCAAAAGTGACGGAAAAGTGACGGATTTACCACCAGCCGTATTACGAGTCCATTATATCCTATGGAACTCGTAATACGGCTGGTGGTATATCCGTCACTTTACCGTCACTTTTGGGACGGATTAACACTCCTCCAAAGTTAGAATAACCCCCTTTGTCCCTGAGGTGGGCTTTTGATTTTACGATGCCCTAGTGTGCTCCATGTGCTAGGGATACTGTCCTGGATGTCCGACTAGATGGAATGACTAAACGGAGACCTCTCAACAGGCAGCCTTCTTCGCTCACAGAGAGTTCCTGCCGTACATTGAACAGCGCATGCAGTCGGGCTTGGGCTTCTTGTGTTCTGAAAGTGTCGGGCGTTGGAGGGACCGCCAGTTTCCTGTCCTGGTGGCAGTTATAGATATCTGCAGACATTCGTCCTGGGCAGTTGCTGTGACAACTTCGCTGAGTGGTATGGGTAGGGGTCTGGCGCGCTCTACTATCATCCTGACGTACTCTTCTGTTTCCCGCGCTTCCTCCACTTCCTGTGGCGTGGCTATACGGGCATGTCGGGACAGGAAGTCAGCTGGGTTCTTTGTGCCCAGTTGGTACTCCAGTGTGAAATCGTACCCTTGGAGCTGCAGTATCCATTTCTCTATCCTCGGTGGTGGTTTTGAGGATGAGCCTTTGAACAACGGTAATAGGGGTTTGTGGTCTGTCACCACCGAGAACGGTTTTCCGTACAGGTAAAGATGGTAGTGACGGCATCCCCAGTGTATGGCGATGGCTTCTCGTTCGATTTGCGAGTACCGCTGCTCCGTTGGTGTGAGTGTGCGGCTGGCAAAAGCGATGGGTGCCCACTCTCCGCAATCCTGTTTTTGTGCCAGCACTGCTCCTAATCCTGTGGGGCTGGCATCGACGACTAACTGTGACTGGCATTGCGGGTCAAAGAATGCCAGTGTGGTCTCTGTGGAAAGTGCTCTTTTCGTGGCTTGGAATGCGTTCTCTTGTTTTCCGCCCCATTGCCATTGGCGGTTTGCTTGTGTGAGTTGCCGCAGAGGTCCCGTGATGTCCGCCAGGTTTTGCATGAATCGACTGCAGTACGTGATCATGCCCAGGAAGCTCCTTACCCCTGAAACTGAGGTGGGGGCCGGTGCCTCTTGGATGTCTCTGACTTTCAGGGGATCTGGTCCGACTCTGTTCTTAGAGAAGCGATATCCGAAAAAACAAATTTCTTGTTTCAGTAATTCACACTTGTCCTTGTGTAGTGTCAGTCCTCTGGTTTGTAGTCTGGCGAACACTGCTCGCAACCTCTTCAGGTGTGTTTCAACGGTAGGTGCGTGGACTAAGATGTCATCACTCACGTTGAGGACTCCCGGGAGTCCTTGCAGGACCTCTTTAATGACATGCTGGAAGACTTCTGCTGCGCTAGAGATGCCGAAGTTCAGCCTCTTGTATATCCAGAGACCATTGTGGGTGGAGAAGGTGGTAATGGGCCGTGATTCTGGGTGCAGCATGATTTGATGGTATCCTGATCGGAGGTCCATTTTGGAGAACCAGTAAGATCCTGACAGTTCACTGAGGATGCCATCTATCGTTGGAGTTAAGTGTTGTTCCCTTTTAATTGCCAGGTTTGGTATGCGCATGTCGACGCAGATTCTGACGCATCCGGTTGTTTGGGTTTCTGAGCGACTACAATGGGGGAGATCCACGGTGTTGGGCCCGATACCTTTTCGATGACTCCCGCCTGTTCTAAAAGTCGTAGTTCCTGTTCAACTTTGGGGCGCAGATGAAAAGCCACTCAACGGTGTCTGAGCGCTGTGGGGGCGACTGATTTGTCGATGTGTAGTCGTTTTGGCGGTCCTTTGAGGCATCCAATGCCCTCAAATAGCGTCTTCAATTCTTGCATTAAGTCTTGGAGTGTATTCACATGGATGGTGAAAGCGAAATGTACCAGGTTTAGGTCTTGAGCAGTTCGGCAGCCAAGTAGGAATCCTGTGCCATCTTTGGAGACGTATACTTTTGTGGCTGTTTCCGTGTTGTCAAGGGTGATGTCGGTTGTGAACACCCCTGCTATGTCTAGTGGTCGGCTGTTTCCAAACACGAATATCTGTATGTTCGTGGGTCGGAGTGCTGGTAGCGGTTGTGACAGGTTGTTATATATATCCATGGCCATTAAGTTTATGGACGCGCCTGTGTCCACCAGTGCTTGTGTTGGAGAGCCTTTGACTATGATGGTGCATGTGGGTAAGCGTCGGCCTCCGACGGCGTGAATCACATGGATTGTGTGCTGGTCATTATCCATGTCGCTGTCTGAGTCTTGTGCCAGCGTGGTTCCCACCATCTTAACGGTCTTCCTTGTGGGGTTGTTTGCTTGCTTCGGTGCTGATTTGCAGACTTTGGCAAAGTGATTGAGCTTACCACATGCGCTGCATATTTTGCCCCACGCTGGGCAGGTAGTCGGATGTGGTGCTGGGTCGCCGCACCACTTGCATGGTCTGCCCCGTAGCCTTCCTTTATAGGGTTCTCCTTTTTGTCGTGGTGTGTTTGTCGTTACTGCGTTGGCTGCCTCTGCCTTTATCTGGGTTGCAGGTGCCTGTTCCATGTGGGCTGCTCGAGCTCGCGCCAATTCTTGGGAGCGCCCTAGTGTGAGGATGTCTTTCATCAGCATGTTGGGTTGCTAGAGAATGCGTTCTCTGAGTTTTGACGAGGAGCACCCTTGTATAAATTGTGCTCGGATTTCGTCTTCTTCGTCGGGTAGAGTGCAGGTGCTGGCTAGTTCCTTTAGCCTGGCGTAGAAAACGTAGACGGACTCATCTGTGATTTGGCGGGCTTGACGTAATAGGAATCTTTCATAGTCGGGGTTGGCGTATGGCTCAAAATGTGCGGTAATCGCCCCTTTTAGTGTTTCATACGTGCGTGGTCGCGCTTCCATGACCGACTTGAATACTTTGTGGATATCTGCTCCACCAATGTGGAGGAGGAGAGGTCTGCGCCGTTCTGGTTGAATGTCTAGTGCTTCGAAATACGTCTCCAGGCGTTCCACCCAGACTTTCCATCTTGCCGCTTGGGTGGGGGGGGGGGCGCCTGTGATGGTGAAAGGCTCCCATGGCGGTACGCCGGCCATCGTGAGTGGTGTCAAGTTGAGGTGGGAGAATGTGGGAAATGTTGGTTTTGGGCACTGTGTCTGGACTGGGAGGCAACAAGAAAAACTCCTGCAGGGATGGGGCTTATTTTGTGAGCCTTCCTGTTATGCTTTGCTGTTGTTTCTTGTTCTTCTCTTTTCTCCCCATTTTTTGTTTTTTTTGTTTTGAGGGGGGCAGACAAGAGTTCTGCCAGATGTGTCCCTTTTGGATTATATATTTTTTTTCTTTTAGAGTGCAGGCTACTGGAGCTGGGCTGTGTGTTTGCAGTCAGTCTTTTTTTTTTCTCTCTCTCCCCGTTCCTTTCCGCCCTCGGGGCAGTGCCTGGGGAAGCCTGGTGGGTGTGTGCTTCCAACTGGGTAGCCTCCGGGAGGGGTGGGGCACTTTCTGTTGCTACAGCGCTCGCGCTTGAGTAGAGCGTGTTGTTGAAGCGCTGGCCGCCCTCACGCTGAGTCGCACGTGTTCCTGCAGGTAGGGGGGCGGGTGCCTTGATCGTGGCAGCACGCCGGCTGCCTTTCTTCCCGCGTCGCTGGAGGTGGGGCACCTTCCTAGTGCCTGTGATGCTCGCGCTTGGGCAGCGCGTGTCTTTGGGGCGCTGGCCGCACTCGCGCTGAGGAGCGCGTGTTTCTGTAGGGAGGGGGGCAGGTACCTTGGTCGCGGCAGCACGCCGGCCGCCTGTCTCCTCGAGTCGCTTGAGAGGCCGAACCCGGTCTCGGGGCTTGCAGCCACTCGGTGCTGTGTCCTGTCGGCACACCACTGCTGGCGACGCTTTCTGTGGGGAACTCGCCGACGTCCGGGACAGGCAGTCGGGTTCCGCTTCCAGGTAAGCAAAGCTCCTTGAGGCGCGCCGGCTTGCGTTTTCTTTCTCCCCCTGTATCGAGGCTCTCTGTCTGGTGCTCCTTGGTCGCGGGTGGTGTTGTTGTAGTTTAGCAGCGATTAGATTAAGCATTAGCAGAAGACATCTTGTATTTAGTAACTATTGTGAACATTTTGCGGAATCCATTTTGTATTCATGGCAGCCATTTTCTCTGCCACATGCTGCCATGTGCTCACCATGTGCTCTGTCCTACCTTTCTGTTAACTACTCTTGAAAATCTGCCTAGTGACAAGTTATATTTAGCATCTCCCACTTCGCAAATGCTCAGTAAGGTCTGCAGCTGTTAGTCCTTGAAAACTGTCAGCTCTTCCTACCTGTCGACTGTGCATTTCCACATGACCTTACATGTATGCAAGTCTTGCTTCTATAATTGTACCACCTCCTTTTAGCCCCTGCGTGGGTATAAAAGGACCATGCTCTCTCAGTTCAGTGTGCTACTTCAAACATTACCAAAGGGTGCTGTTTGAACTGTAGTACCACCTCATGAGGTTAATAAACTTTGGGGCTCATTCCGACCCCGGCGGTCGCACCGCTAACAGGCTGGCGGTGCTCCGCAGGGCATTCTGACCGCGGCGGTTTGGCCGGGGTCAGACCAGGAAAACCGGCGGTCTCCCGCCGGTTTTCCGCTGCCCTGGGAATCCCCCATGGCGGCGCAGCTTGCTGCGCCGCCATGGGGGATTCCGACCCCCTCACCGCCATCCTGTTCCTGGCGGTTCCGACCGCCAGGAACAGGATGGCGGTGAGGGGTGTTGTGGGGCCCCTGGGGGCCCCTGCAGTGCCCATGCCAATGGCATGGGCACTGCAGGGGCCCCCGTAAGAGGGCCCCACTTTGAATTCCAGTGTCTGCTCAGCAGACACTGGAATTCGCGACGGGTGCAACTGCACCCGTCGCACCTTCCCACTCCGCCGGCTCCATTCGGAGCCGGCTTCCTCGTGGGAAGAGGTTTCCCGCTGGGCTGGCGGGCGGCCTGCTGGCGGTCGCCCGCCAGCCCAGCGGGAAAGCCAGAATGGCCTCCGCGGTCTTTCGACCGCGGAGCGGCCATATGGCGGTTCCCTCCAGGCGGGCGGCTCCCGCCGCCCGCCGGGGTCTGAATGACCCCCTTTGTCTTTTATTTCAGTTTCTGTGCCAACTTCTTCCTACATGGTCTGGGGTCTTTGTGCAGATAAAGGTGAACCCCTTGCACTAGTAGGCCTTGCTGAGGCTTACTTCAACAGTGTTACTACCATCGGTGGTAGGCCCACTCTCGTCGCCAATTGTCAGGTCCCGGGAGGGCCCTGAATAACTACGCCGGAACACCGTAGTTGGGTAGGTAGTATCTTTATTAACTCCTACACTTGCAATCCCCTTCGCGCCCTTTCTCCTCCCTATTTATCCCCTCCCACTCCTCGTCACCGTGCAGTCCATCCTACCCCGATAGTAGGGGTGATATATCACTCACCACTTCCGTACTCCTGTGGTGGTGCAGTCCGGCGCCGGTGACGACACCACAAAGGCCAATGGGGACATAGGTATCATTTGAACCCGTCAATACAATAAGCAGGAGCAATGGCAGTGAGGCGGTCATTTCCCTGTTTTTAAGTTTCAGAAAACCAAGAAGTTGCAGCACAAGCTCGTTTTGTCGAATTTAGAAGGGCAGCGGACCGCCCTGTCCGTGACACAACTTTGCCCTTCACAAGCAAGAAGACGCTACACACGCCCACATCTACGGACTTTAGGGGACTGACTCTGCCCCCGCTCACACGTACGTGCCCATTCATCAAAGGGCAGAGGACCGCCCGGTCGAGGTAACGCAACTTTGCCATCGCTAGGGCCGTAACCTGATATTCCGGCCCCAACACATTCACTCAACAAAGCGAGGGAGGGCAGAGGACCCCCGGATCGAGGTGATGCGACTCTGCCCTCGCTAGGACCATAACCTGGTATTCCGGCCCAACACATTCACTCATCGAAGGGCGGGAGGGCAGAGGACTGCCCAGTCAGGGCGATGCAGCTCTGCTATCGCTAGGACCTTAAGTCGGTAATCTGGTCCAGTACATTAATATAACTCAGTGGTGACGACCGCAGGGGCCTACCTGGGCACCGCAGTCCCAGGGGCATCGCCTCCAGGAGATCCGGGGCCGCGGACTGCGCCACAACTCTCTTGTTGGCCGGGCATCATCAGTGGTTGCCAAAGGCCCACCCTGCTGAGTTGAAACAAGTTATTAAAGGCAGCTTTTAAAGGGGTGGTGGAATTTTTTTCTCACCCAAATAGCTCTTAAAGGGACGGTTGACTGGTTTATTGCAAGCACCGAGAGCACTAATGAAGGGGAAACAGGGCTCCTGGATAACCCTATATAAATTTTAGAAGATGCAACCAAGCAGTATCAGTTGTGCTTGATATCAAACGTTCTCGGCACAGTAAGCACCCAGGCATCAATTCAAGTTATGGACCAGCAGGGTCCGAATGAACACCTGGATGAGATGGAGGATATATTACGGAGGACATAATTGGCAGCAGAAAAACATGGTAAAAAAGAGTGGTTACGCCGCAAGCTGGAAAGAAGCCGCACAAGGAGCGTGGCAATCAAGAGGACGAAGTGCCCGTAGACACAGTGGAGGGCGCTGACTGGTCCCCCACCAATGCAGAAGAGTGGCTCAGGCCAAGGAAATGTCAAAGGCGATAGAAGGTGCCCAAAAAGGCGACCAGCAGAGCCAGCCCGGCAATAGATGGTCCTACTTGCGAAGCCGGTAGGAAGACCATAGAGGGTGAGCATATCAGTGAAATTGTGAAAGAGTTTTAAGTCATTTGCACCCCTACTGCTTAATGCCAGAAGATCAAAACGGGGACAAGGGCTAATGGGCAGGGGGACATTTGAGCACATAGGCCACCACCAGGGGGAAACAGAAGACCCCATACAGGGCAATGCATAATCTCCAATGGCAGCATGGGGTGACACGGAGGTTAATAACACACAATCCCAAATAAACATCGGAACAAGGGGTCAGGCACCAGGGGCCTACGTAAGGGCATCGCTAAGGCATTCATCCATGGTTGCTAAAGCAACAGGGCTGGTGGACCTAATTCCTTTGGAGGAGGGAGTTCATCGATATTTTTACACTATTGGAAATACAGATAGAGGTACTAGACCTGACCATATGCAATAAAAAAGAAGAAGATAGACGAGAGAAAAAGAGCCAGAAAAGAAAGGAATTTAGACAGTTGGTTAGATGTGTTCGGACTAATGGCATGTGTCATAGTTGAGAAATTACCCCACTGCGCCGCAGATTTCTGGCTATACAAATCAAAAATATATGAGGCGTACAGGCAGTTACCAGGCCATGCGTAGTTGGAATATGATAAGGGGTTCAGGCTTAAGATGCAGGCACACCCCGAGATGGTATGGAGCGAAGAAGACGTTTTGGGTTACATACACAAACTGATGATAGCCACGGAGGTCAAAGCATGGGCAGGGAAGGCAAGCAGCCCTTTCGTTCATTCCAAGTGAAGAGCAAGCATGGCAAGTATAGACAAGGGCATAGGCACAAGCCTTTTCAGGGTTGGAAACAACTCTTCGCCAAAGGCCTGCCGGAAATTGGCTGGACATATGAGACCGACAACTGTTCATGGGGAGCAGATTGCAAATTCTGCCATGTCTGCTCGGTCTTTGGGAATAACCAACGGGCCTCAGGATGCAGGCGCAACAAGCACAATTCTGAGAGGAGAGAAAAGAAAAAGAAGTGCTCATAGAGGCAGGAGTCTTGTGGGCATGCTCTAGAGAATGGAAACATTTATGGCTAGTGAAGTCCCCCATAAATACACATGCCTTGAAAAGGCTTGCCAATGATTACACTAATATGGAGAATGCCAGAATGTTAGTGAAGGGTTTTGAGGAAAGATTTTCAATTCCTGTCGAGGGCTCCATCATGAGGGGGTGGTGGTAGAACTTGAAATCGGCCCTGGAGCACCCAGAGGTAGTCTAAGCAAAAATCGAGAAAGAAAGAAGGCTGGGTTGCATAGAGGGCCCTCTTGCCCCCATTTCCCAATTGCCTGGTAATTTCACCCCTAGGAGTAGTGCCCAATAAAGAAAGAGGTCAATTTAGACTCATACACCACCTCTCTTTCCCGGAGGGAGCATCAGTCAATGACCGGATTAGCCCTGAGACTTGCTCAGGAGGCTACTCTACAGTTGAAGATGCTATAGGCATTGTTAAGGTGCCAGGGAGGGGGTCTCTCATGGCAAAGGCCGACATCAAGTCCGCGTGCAGGCTCTTACTTGTGCACCGAGACAGTTTCCACTTACTGGGTTTTCAACACAATGGGCAGATTTTTGTGGCTAAAGCAGTGCCAATGGGTTGTTCTGTATCCTGTGCTTATTTCGAGAAGTTCAGCACTTTCTTGGAATGGGCACTACACCAACGGCAGGGGGCAAACTCAACTACCTGGATGATTTCCTATTTGAAGGGAAGGCAGGACCACAGGAGTGTAAGGACACTTAAGGATTTCCAGGAGCTCCCTGCAGAACTGGGGGTCCTCTTGTCTGAGTACAAAACAGTAGATTCTACTACTAAGTTGGTTTTCCTTGGAATTGAGCTGGACTCTGTAGCCAGCTAATCCAGACTGCCATTAAATAAGGGAAAAGATTGGGTCAGTGTGCAGAAAAGACAAGGACACTTTATGGGAGCTGCAACGGCTAATAGAGAAATTCAATTTCGTGGCTAGGATCATCCCAGTAGGATGTGTGTTTGCTAGATGCTTATCCAGACTAACAGGAGGCGTGCTGGAGAAACACCACCTGCTGGGAGCAGGTGTAAACAGAGATCTGGCTATGTGGGGTGCTTTCCTAGCCCATTTCAACGGTCTCCTCATATTGAGAGAGGGTTGGTTGACATCAAAACAGCCCTTTTCACGCAGCAGGCAGTCACGGTTTCGGGGCAATTCTCAGGACTGAATGGTGCACAGGACGAGATGGCATGAGCTTGGGCATAACATAACCTTCCTCGAGTTGTTCTATAGTGGTTGCACTAACAGTCTGGGGTAACAGGCTAAGAAACAAGAAAAGTACAACAAAGGGGTGGTGCAGGCAATAAACAAGGAAACAGCTAGTGGTCCAGACATGCTAAGATTGCTGAGGCGGTTCGTGAGTTTACAGTTGATGGGTAACCTTGATATCAGGGAACGTCATGTCCCGGGAGAGAGGAACTCATTGGCAGATGCACTGTCTCATTCCCAGATGTCCAGGTTCAAAAGGCTAGCACCGCACATGCAGCAGGAGAGGACTCCCTTTCCAGAGGATCTGTGGGACCTGGCGGAACAGACTTCTCATCTATAATCGAACAAGCCCTTGCACCAGGCACAGCGAAGAGGTACAGGAAATACGCGAAAGCAGTCATGCAGGTGGGGCATTTGCAGTCATTTGGAAAGCCACAGCAAAGGGGGTGGAGCAATTTATTGAATGGGCTTTCAAGCAAAAGAAGTCTAAATTCTGGGCGCAGGCCCACCTGTCAGCAGTTGCATATTTTTCTAAGTTGCAGACGTGCAGCGACCCCACTGCTTCTTACTACTACACACAGCCATGAAGGGGTGGAAACATTTAGAGCAGAAGAAACAGGATGCTAAGTGTCTGATTCACTTTGAAAAACTGACCAAAGTAGTGAAGGTTCTAAGGGATCTGGTAAATAACGCATTCGAGTTCACCCTATTTAGAGAAGCTTTAACATTGGCCTTTTTCGGGGAGTTCAGGGTAAGCGAATTGGTGTCCCTGGCCAAAATGGGTAAGGGCGCCCTGTGTCTATGAAGTGAGGATGTCAGAGCAGTTGGAAAAAGTATGGAACTGCTGCTTAGGAGCTCCAAGACAGACCAAATAGGAAAGGGAACCTGGGTGAAACTGCAGTGCATAGAAGACCAAAGATATTGCCCCATGTGCTGTCTCAACATTTATTTGGAAGCACGGCCCACGGCCCGGGCCCACTCTTCATACACACTAATGGAGAATTGCTGAGTAGGTTTCAATTCACGGCAGTCATGCGCCAGGCTCTGGGTCGAGCAGGCCTCCCCACTGCCACAACAGCAGCACACCATGGGCTACCTGTAAAAAAAATAAAGGAGGTGGGCAGATGGTGTTCCAATGCTTATAGGTCTTATGAGAAGCCCCAGATACAGTAGCTTTAACTTGAGGCAGATTATGGGTGAGGCGGACGGCTTTGCATGTTTTCTTGCATGCTATTTTGACAGGGTCGTGACCTAGGACAGAATGGGTAGTCGGGCATTCATTCATCCGCAGGATCCAGTCATGGTGGACCGAGGGTGGCAAAAGCAGGCCAGTGGGTCGGCTGCCACAAGCATCAGATTGTGGGGGTACCTGGAGGACATAAGATGGAATCAGCTGTCAGCAACATTGGACTGGTTGAGGGTATCCACTTCCTGAACCCCAGATGTTTTAATAATACACATGGGGGGCAATGATCTGGTGCAGCTGAGGAGGTAGGACCTCTTGCAGGACATCCGACTAGAGCTGACCGAGAGAGCAGGGGCATTCAGAAGTACCACCTTAATCTGGTCAGAGATCATCCCCAGGATCAAGTGGCGTGGTGCAGCCTGCAACGGAGCTGTGGACAATTCCAGGCGGAAGTTGAATATAGCAGTGGCCAAGTTCTGCAAAGTATCAGGCACGGATTGATACACCCACGCCGACCAGAATTGCACGATGGGGGTACACTTGTCAGAAGACGGAATGGCTGCGTTTTGGGCAAATCTATGGCCAGCCATGGCAATGACTGGCTGCATATTTAAAAAAAAGAAGAAAAAAAAAGAAAGGGGAGCCAAAGGGAGACGAGAGCCTCCCACAGGGTGTGGCAGTTAAGAAGGAGACATTGTTGGCTAAGGAGGTTCGACAAGTAGGTGTGCCAAGAAAGAAGGCCACTCACCTGGGGATGCCTTATGGCAGGGTGAGACGGCCCAATAGGGAGGAGTAAGCGAAGCACGGCACTTGCAGCCCAGACTTGCCGGACAGAGGGCCGGGCACAAACACTCAGAAAAGGTAGCAAGCTAAGCCCAAACACCAAAAAGAAATGGAAACAGACCAACAGGGAACTCATAACTTCTAAACAGCTGCATGTATGATTGCACAGACAATAGGCAGGCATAATAAAAGGACGTATGACAACTGGTCCAAAAGGACCACACAATGGCAGAGGATTTATGGTCCTGTCGCGATTGATGGAGTCTCTGTGGTTTATGATATTGCTTGATGATTTATGTTCCACATATCTGAGTGATTTATGGCGCCGTCGGTTGATTTATGACTTGTCAGAATGATGATTTATGAATCAGTATTTGAACTGTGATCATGCATGCAAAAAATAAAATGCAGCCATGTCTTTCCACCAGATAACATTTCTCAAGAGTATAATTGCTAGAAGCCATTCAATGTCTGGAGTGGTCCAAGTGTGGGGTTTATACATTCTCTCCTTGTCTGCACAGCTGTAAGCTGCTAGATTGTTGGACTCTGAAGGACTGGACGCATGTCTGAGGTGGGAACAGGCAGGCACGTGTGTCCGCTAAGAAGAGACAGGAGCATGACAGCTGCAGGCTAGCACTGGATGCCAATCAGCCAAGTTGCTTTTTCATTGCAAAGAGGAGGAGCTGCGCTCCCATACCAACTAATCGGCACCAGGGGCTGCTGACAGTGGGCTGGGACCTGATTAGACTTAAACTGCAGTGATTTAACATCACATCCGGTTGGCTGTATCTGCCAGCATGGGGTTTCCTTGATTAAAACTGAAACTCTAAGGTGTGGGCTCGCACAGAAAGTTAAATATCATTGTGTGGTAAATCTGAGACCTTGCAGTGATGTGATAATTTCACTATTGTAGTCTACTCTAACTGCCAATGCGTGGCACTTTGCAGGGCTGTCCTGCATGCATTGTTGGCAAGACAGCTCATAGAGTTTAGCACCTGCTGTAGAAATGTGGGTTCCATCTGCAGTTACAGATTTGAATTCCAGTGAATCTCCTCGGACTCACATCCTTTAGAGGAAGATGAAATTAGAACCACTGAGTTGGGTATCAAAATAACACAATTGCTAACTCAGTTGTAAGTGTTCACCTGGGGTCCATATGCACTATATAGAACAGGATGTTATGCAAAGAGATGAATTATGTAATGGAGACATTGCAAGCCACCTCAGAGATACACACTCCTATGTAATTGTGGAAATCCTCATTGATTGCTGTATCATGATTATGGGCACTTACAGTGTAGATCAGCCATAATACTTTGTATATGTTAGAAATTGGGTCTCAAGCACTGTCAAGTTTCCGAGGTCCATGTGTGACGTGCTGCTCCAGTCCGTGTTTTTTCTTTGAATGCTGGGACTTGTAGTTTTGTTTATTTAATTATAAAACAGGTTACAAGTCACATAATTCAGAGGCTGGACTGGAGCAACACGTCACACATGGACCTGGGTAACTTGGGAGTTATGGTCTCTAGTTGGGAGAGGTAGAACCCTGTCTTACTAAGGACCACAGTCCTAGTCAGGGTAAGTCACAAAACATCCTAAATAATCCTGTGCTCACCCTTGGGTAGCTTGGCACATAGTAGGCAGGCTTAATTTAGAAGGTAATGTGTAAAGTATTTGTGCAATAACTCATACAGAAACAGTACTCCAAAGTAGCTTAGAAAAATAGATAATATTTACCTGAATAAAAGAAGACCAAAACAACAAAAATCCAATTTGCATAAAAAATAACGATGCAGAGGCGATGCGTTGAAAAGTAAAGTGATGCATCAGTTTCTCCAGCGCGGCAAAGGCGATGCATCATTTCTTTCCACGCTGCAAGGTAATGCCGCGGTTTCTAGAAGCGCAGCCTTGTTTCTTCACTGCGATGCTGGGTTATTTTGATGCAATGGCCGATGCGTAGAAAACCCAGAACATGATGAGCAGAGGCATCTGATGCTGCTTCAATCTAACAGGAGATAAGGTGTTTTTTCTGCAGTGAGGCAGGTGGTGCATCGATCTGGCAGGCATTACATCGATTTTCTAACACACTGGATTTTCTCTTCTTTGGTGAAGTCTTTGATAGCCCTGAGACCTCAGAACAGGAGGCAAGCTCAATCAAGCCCTTGGAGAGCACTTGTAGAGGAAGGGAGAGCCCTTCCAGCAGAGTCAGGGGTCAGCAGGGCAACAAACAGGTCAGCAGTCCTTCCAGCAAAGCAGTCCAGATGAGTCCTTTGGGCAGCCAGTCAGTCCCTCTGACAGAGTCCAGTGCTAGGTCCAGAAGTGTCTGATTTGGTGGGTTCACAGACCCAGTATATATACACAAACATGCCTTTGAATTGGAGATAACTTTCAGAATGGTTTTGAAGTGCACACATTCCCATTTCAACCCAGCCCTGCCTGCCAGGAGCCCAGTGGAGGTTATCAGTACTTTGTGTGAGGGCAGGCCACTGTCTTTTGAAGTGTAAGCGAGAGCTCCTCCACCTTTCCTGCCTAGAGAAACCCATCTGTATGCAGATGAATGCAGATGAAGCTGAGTGTCCTGTGTTTATGGCTGTCTGGGTGGAATGCACAAGAGGAGCTGTCATCCAGCACAGACCAGATGTGGATTGAAGGCAGACTGTAAGGCACAGATGGCAGTAGGTGCAGAGAAATGCCCACTTTCTAAAAGCGGCATTTCTGAAATAGTAATGTAAAATCCTACTTCTCCTTTAAGTAGGATTTCTTACTACCATTCTAACCTTACCAAATATGACAAGTCTATTCCTCTTAGACCAGAAATTACCACTTAATAGCATAGAAGGGAATCGCTAATGATGGCCAATGAGAAGGGCAGGCTTTGCATTAGTGAAAAACAACTTTCTAACTTTTTCACTACTGGTACATGTAAAACTTATGAGTATATGTCCTGCCTTTTACTCACATAGCACCTTGCCCTAGGGGTTACCTAGGGCCTACCTTAGAGGTGACATGTGTAAGAAAAGGGAAGTGTAAGGCTTGGCAAGTACTGTTAAATGCCAAGTCATTGTGGGAGTGTTACTGTACACAAAGGCCTAGCAATGGCAGACCCGAGGCATGATTAGGGGGCTACTTATGTGTGTGGCACAACCAGTGCTTCAGGCCCACTAGTAGAATCTAATAGGCCTGGGCACATCAAGTGCACTTTACTAGTGACATATACGTACATTAACTATGCCAGTTAAGTATGAGCCAATGTTACCATGTAGGGGAGAGAGCACAAGCACTTCAGCACTGGTCAGCAGTGGTAAAGTGCAGAGAGTCCTAAAACCAGCAACAAGGAGATCATAAAAATGGAGGAAGGCAGGCAAAACATTTGGGGGAAGGCCACCCTAAGGCTGTCAGGTCTAACAGTATCTCTTTCAATGGTTACTGTTTTACAAAGTTTTACTAAAGTTATTAGCCTTTAACAAATTCATATCCAATACACTGACCACTACAGTATGATAAATTGGTATCACATGAATATGGAAGTGGGATGGCAGGGAAAACACAAACTATTAGAAGTCAAATAAAATGCCAGCTTATATCTATTTCTCCATAACCAGGACTGGACACAATAGCCTTGTGGACTATTGCATTAATTCTTGAGATCTGTGTAAGCTAAACTTGACATGTTTGAATACTTATGGCTCCACTCTGACTAATGAGTTTGATAAAATGAGTAAGATTAACTTAGGTAATAATAAGAAAGTCTTTTATCAATTGCAAGAGGACAGACTGCGGGTAGACTACATTAGACAATTGTATTAATTAACTGTAGTTATCAGTATAAGCAGGTTATCTCAGAGTTCTGTGCCTGTCAGGACAAGTTTCTCGGAAGTGATGCTGGCTAAATGGGGGGAAGGGAGTTAGGGTGGGTACTGCAGGGAAGGAGACCTGGACGGAGAAAGGTTAGTTAGCAATTCTTAGTTCTTCTTTCACAAAGATTTGAGTTTACATTTCACACAAGAAAACGCTGTCTGTTTCCACTAAGAGAGCAATGTGTCTTTCATGCTATGGTTGGTTGATCTCCCTTCACCAACCACTAGTTCTGACCTAAACATTCCCCTCATCTCACCACCCTACCGGAGCTCTGTTTTTTCCCAGTTTAATAGATAATTTCTGCTTGAGCGCCAGAAGGCAGTACCTCAACTTAACGTCTGAAGAAGGTGAGTGGGGACTGAAAGCTGTCAGCGTAGGGTCAGAAAACATGTGCAGTGTTGATATGTAGAAAAAACAGAACACCTCTCTGAAATCGAGAGAATCATTTGGGTGTCTGGATTCTCGCTGTGGTAGCTCCTTTCAAAACCAAACCTGGGCAGGAAGCACAGCTGAAAGTACACAATTATAGAGGTGAAGTCTCAGAAGGTGGTGCCTTCAAGTGTGTTCCAGACCTTGCACCGGCTACCAAAGGGAAACAACAATGAAGTAATCAAAGTCAGCACAAACGGATGATTCATTATGGTAGCAGTTCAATTAAGCATGTTCCAGAACTAACACCTGTTGCCAAAGGAAAATAACGCAGCAGTCATCAGAGTCAGCACAAACAAATGGGTCACAAACACATAGTAAAGCCTTTACTGGCATGAGGATTAACCCCTTTGCTGCTAGGCCTTTTCCTTCTCCTGTGCCGAGCTTTTTTTTGGCTATTTGGCATAGTTTGTGCTTAGGCCCTCATAATTTTTTGTCCACATAAGCTATTCACACCAAATTTACATCCTTTTTTTTCCAACATCCTTGGGATTCTAAAGATACCCAGAGTTTGTGGGTTCCCCTGGAGGAGGCCAAGAAATTAGCCAAAATACAGCTAAAAGTTTGTTTTTTGGGGGGAAATGTGAAACAATTGCTGCTGACAAAAAATGTGTTTTTTCCCTGGAAATGGCATCAACAAAGGGTTTGCAGTGCTAAAATCACCATCTTCCCAGCTTTCAGGAACAGGCAGATTTGAATCAGAAAACCACATTTTTCAACACAATTTTGGCATTTTACTGGGACATACCCCATTTTTACTAGTTTTTGTACTTTCAGCCTCCTTCCAGTTAGTGACAGAAATGGGTGTGCAACCAATGGTGAATCCCAGACAGCTAAACATTTCTGAAAAGTAGACAAAATTCTGAATTCAGCAAGGGGTCATTTGTGTAGATCCTTCAAGGTTTTCCTACAGAAAATATCAGCTGAAATAAAAAATATTGAAATTGAGTTTAAAAAAACTGCCATTTCTGTCCACTTTTTCTTCAGTAACTTTTTCCAGCTATGTCAGATTTTGAAAAGCAATATACCATTATGTCTGCTAGATGCTTCTGGTTGCGGGGATATATACGGCTTGTAGGTTAATCAAAAACCCTAGGTACTCAGAGCCAATAAATTAGCTGCCCCTTGCAATGGGTTTTCATTGTATACCGGGTATACAGCAATTCAATCGGTAAAGTATAAAGAGTGAATCCTTTGTATTTCCAAAATGGGCACAAGATAAGGTGTTGAGAATCAGTGATTATTTGCACATCTCTGAATTCGGGGGTCGCCATACTAGCATGTGAATTACAGGACATTTCTCAAATGGACTTCTATCCTACACACTGTGTTACATTTGGAGGGAAAAATGTAGAGAAAGACAAGGGGCAATAACATGTGTTCTTCTATTGTGTCTTCCCCCAAGTCTCCTGATAAAAATGGTACCTCACTTGTGTGGGTAGGGCCTAGTGCCAGCGACAGGAAATGCAGCATGGACACATCACATTTTCACATTGAAATCTGATGTGTTTTCTGGAAAGTGCCTAGCTGTGGATTTTGGCCTCTAGCACAGATGGCACCTAGGGAAACCTACCAAACCTGTGCATTTTAGAAAACTAGACACCTAGGCAAATCCAGGATTGGGTGACTTGTGGGGCTCTCACCAGGTTCGGGTGCCCAGAATCCTTTGCAAACCTCAGCATCTGTCTAAAAAACACTTTTCGCTCACATTTCGGTGCTGCAAAGTTCTGGAATCTGAGAGGAGCCACAAATGTCCATCCACCCAGCATTCCCCTAGGTTTCCTGACAAAAAAGGTATCTCACTTGTGTGAGTAGGTCTAGTGACCGCAACAGGAAATGCCACAAAACACAATGTGGACACATCACATTTATTTAATGAAAACTGACCTGTTTTATGTAAAGTGCCTAGCTGTGGATTTTGGCCTCTAGCTCAGCCAGCACCTAGGAAAACCTACCAAACCTGTACATTAAAAAAAAACTAGACACCTAGGGGAAGCCAGGATGGGGTAACTTGTGGTGCTCTCACCAGGTTCTGTTACCCAGAATCCTTTGCAAAACCTCAAAGTTTGGCCAAAAAAAACACTTTTTCTTTACATTTCGGTGATGGAAAGCTCTGGAATCTCAGAGGAGCCACAAATTTCATCCAGCATTCCCCCAAGTCTCCTGATAAAAATGGTACCTCACTTGTGTGGGTAGGCCTAGTGCCCGCGACAGGAAATGCCCCAAAACACAACATGGACAACAGGACTTGTGGTATTGCACCCTGAGGTCATGTTCCATAAAGAAGCGACAGGACACAAGTATGTTTGAGGAGGGTGAGACCCGTATTTATTCCCCAGACATGAATTGTGTTGCATGAGAGGTGGGTCTGGAAAAGGGGAGGGAGTGTACTTGTTTTTATCTAAAGCAGACACATCTGTTTTCTAACCAATGTGTCAAGCTATTGGCTTACCCATTTGGGACACTTGTATTGCAGAAGGAAATTGTGTGTTTATGTCACTATCTCCTAACAAACTAAAAATTGAAGAAATCTTTCATGAGAGAAATCAATATTCTCCCTTTCGAGCAAATACCTCTGAATGACCAGTATAGATAGATGGATTAGTAAGAGTATCAAACGTGCACAAAGACAAATCTAAAGATACATTTTAAGGGTTTATCAGCAACTCAGTGCATTGTAGTGAATGTTCATAGTGTCACCTTACTGAAAACCGATTCCCAGATAAAATCAATATATGGTTACGAAGGTCTTTAAGCACTCATGTGTGGTCATGGAAAAATAACTGCATTTTGGTGCAGTCTTGCTCTGCAGGAGTCATAAGTTTCACAACTTTACTAAAGAAGGAAAGGGCCTTTGCTCCCTTGTAGGCACTCGGTGCACAACAATTCCTGTGACTCAATCACCGCACTGGATAGCTGTTGTCATGTCTGAGCACTGCAACTTCTTTAAAAAAAAATAAAAGGCATCCTTGGTCAAACCCATTGTTTTCAAGTGTAGTTGGGGTCCAGTATGCCCTTGAGTGTACTTTAAACAAAGGCTTTGGATAAGAGACTGAAAAGAGTGGATGTGTGCGCGCTATGGCCTTTTGCTGTAGCAGGCATCAAGAAATTAGATTTGAGGTAGCCTTTGATGGCATCTCGTTTGAGTTGTGTTGATTTACCATTGGTCTTCTTGCACCACTCCGGACCACTCCCTTGTTTACGACCATTCTATTTACTGCATCACCAATAACATACCATCCGTTCTCGTACAGAAGGTACTTCTTTGGTGCACCCATATGTCAAAAACACGAAGAAATGGTTCATTTTGAATTAATAAGTTCGGAGGACATATAAACGGAGCGTGGCCAAGAAAAGCATCCTCTCCAGGCAATATGGCCCATATAATTAAAGTAATAGCTTAAAATATGTGAATTTAAATCTGGTGCTTTATACATTGCCTGATCCGACCAGTGTGTTGGGGGCTGTCAGTTTACTGTTATTGAATCCACACGTATAAGACAACAATTAACCTATGCCTAAAGCAAACCAGATCCATTAGCTTTCCAGTGCTTGTTTTCAGTACTAAAGTACCATAAGTAACAACAATGACTTTGTCGAGGATAATTAGACTTGAAAATGTTTGAATTCTGAAATGATTTCACTGTTAATTAAGCATTATTAATGGGGTGTCAGAGACTTTCAGCCTTTTTTCTACTCATCTTTTTGTAATCTTTCATTTGCATATTTGTAAACAGCATCTCGTTGATCTTCAACACCACCTTCTCACCCTGTCCTGTTGTAGGTATTTGCTTTCATCTCTTCCACTTCACCAACCCCCATGCACATAACCCATCCATTCACCTGTTGGCTCTTCATCTTCTTTTTCTTGGCATTGTCCATAAATCTACAGCTGTGCGTCTTCTTCACATTTTCAATTGACACAGATGTGACAATCGCTGTCTGCAGAGAGCACCTTCTGAACACCTTTATGCATTTCATCTGAACACCGTTATGATCCGCTGACAGTCATGGGGACAAACTCACTGCTTCATCCTCTGCTGCATAGCTCTCATCCAGACACCTGGAGATGACTCAGTTCAAAGTGTGAACTATACAAAGGCATATGTTGCATGAAGAAACTACAGCTACATAGCAGCTGGTAAAAGCAAATACGTTTAGGGGATGCAAGGTGAAGTAAAACATGAAATGTGAACAGGGACTGCATCTCTGATGTCAATTACCTAAAGGTTGTTAGGGTCACTAACTCACGGTTGGGAAATCAATCAAGCAATGCTTTTGGCTGTAAGGCTAAGCATATGAAAATAGGGCCTCATAGGGACCCCTTTTAAAGCACTTGAAGCCCTGCTAGCTGTTATCAGGCACTTATAAAGGGTTGTTATGCAGTACAACACCTTGCTTACACTCCTAGGCCTCCCGCACTGTGTGCAGCGCGTCTCTGATCTGAGCAGAGGCAGGAATGAAAGCAGCATGCTAACGGGTACTCAAAAATGAAGCAACACTGCATTTCAAAACGAATTAAATATTTCTATAGTTTCCTTCCCTCATGTTTTGCTCTCGTTTGACCGTGGAGTCTAGACATTAGTGACCAGACTTCATCAGGCCCAACTACGCATCATACACCACTTTCCTCCTGTGCACGTCTGCAAGTGTCATAACGTCTCCAATTTAAAGGTGTAGGGAGTGTCCCCTCACTTGCTAATGCTGAGCCAACCTGAACACTCCATTTACAATTGGAGGAGATGAATTTGATAATGTGACAATAAGAACACTTTTATATTTTTTAATTAAATGGGTAAGAAAAATCTAGTCCGATGGTTGACTTTGAGGTACATAATTTGCAACACGAGACATAAGCATGTATCTGTGCTCAAATAAACATTAGAAACATTAGAGCGTCTGTGTTTAAAACCAGCTCTGCGAACTTGACTATATGGCATTTCTTACTGCAGGATACTGACCCGCGCATGAGAATGGATTTCAAATGTAATCTGAAGTAGAGGCTTCTTACATTAATTCAGTTTTATTGATAAAATAAAATAATCAAATGTCCTCTTGCTTGCCATTAGGATAAGATCCTTTAGTTTGCAGTGGGGCTGAAAGACTGTTACCCCATTCAGTTTGGGTGGGGGGGACATAACCATTCCCATACTGGTTGGCAGCCCCCACCACTCTATTTTATTTTTTTAATTCCCTGGCATCTAGTAGGTTTTCTGCCCCCCCCCCCCCCCCCCGGGAGTGGTTCGAGGGTAATTGCCCCATCTGCCCAACAGTGGGCAGATCTACTTTGGCCCCATTTATTTGGGGTCGGGGTATGGCCATGCCCCCACCCTCTTTAAACAAAAAAAATCTTCCATGGTATCTAGTGGGCTTTCTGCCCCCTTTGGGGTCAGAAGGGCCTAATAAAAATAGGCCGATCTGTCCCTAAGGGGGCAGAAATGGCATAAAATAATATGCCCCCATGGGGAGCGAACCTTGCCTAAGGGGTCGCTCCTCTTATGAAATTATAAAAAAAAAAATTCCTGGTGTCTAGTGGTTTCTGCCCCCCTTTGGGCAGATTGGCCTAATAAAAGTAGGCCGATCTGCCCTCAAGGGGGCAGAAATGGCTTAATATAATACGCCCCCACTTGGGAGCGGCAGGGAGCGACCCTTGCCTTACGGGCCGCTTCCCTTATTGATAAAAAAATAAATAAGTCCCTGGTGTCTAGTGGCATTCCTGCAGCACGATTGCTGTGCAATCGTGCTGCAGTAATTCTCAGAGAGATATGAAAAGGAAAGGAAAAGGCTTTCCTTTCCTTTTCATGCCTCTCAGACCTCCCCATTCCCCCACCCAACAAATCAGTTTCTCCTCATGCTTTCAGCACGATCACGCGCTGATATCATCAAACTTCACGGGGGGGTTCAGGGTGGCATCCCTGACCTGGGGGTGTGGGTGGGTGCCCCACGGACTTGCGGCAAGGAGTTTGTTACAGTGCCTATATGAAGGTAAGAGGAAACAGAAAGGGATGGGAACAGAATGAAGCCCAAAGCTGTAAGAAAGTAAGTAAGAGAGAAGGGTGACAGATGCGAGCAAAGCAAAGAAAACCAAGAGGGAAAGGAGAAAGAAAAGTTGGGGAGAATGAAGAGCGGGCTGAAAACTTGAGACAGAGAAGCTGAGAGTCAAAGGGGGTCGTCTGCTGCATAGCTCTCCCCCAAACACCTGGAGATGACTCAGTTCAAAGTGTGAACTATACAAAGGCATATGTTGCATGAACAAACTACAGATACATAGTAGCTGGTAAAAGCAAATACGTTTAGGTGATGCTAACACGTCCAAACCTTGTTAATTTAACTTACAAGGGGACTCGTTTAGGCCAATGAATCTTTTGACCGCGTTTGGGGACTTCCCAGAACAAGATATCCGTTTAGCATTTTGATCAATAGATTAATAACCTAATCAATATTTGCAATAACTAATGAATCAAACTAATCAATAACATATAATAAGAGTGAATCACACCATGACCTTTCAGCCATGAATAACCACACAAATCTAGTGAGATTTAGGATATTTATTCCCTATTAGTTACACTCTAGTATCATATTCATTAGTCGCAATATCAATAAGCACATCAATACTACTATAATTTGGCAACTTGAATAAGACTTTATCAAAGCATAGGTCATGAACATTAGAACAAAGCACGACGTCAGCATGAATCAACTTTAGCAGAGTACCACTAGTACATTATTCAACAAAGCAAAGATTCAGTCATTTGTCTATTTGCACCTGATATTAGAGAACTCCTTACCTAACCTCTGATTAGCATCAGCATGTTGGGCTTCATGCAAAACAATTTAGCAACATGAATTTGGAAAACATCTATTTATGGTCTCTATTAAAAGAGCAGTTGGTACCTAGAAAGAAAGGCAAAAGACAATTACAATTTATCATCAGATAGTTACCCATCCAAATGGGGCAGCACACAGTGTCAGTCTTCGTCCTCAGGACATCAGTCGATTCTCCATCAGCCAGGATAAGCAGGTAAGACTCAGCAGGGCATAGCAAGAAAGCTCTTCCCTCATAAGAAGAAGTGCATAACAGACAAGGAGTAAGGCGAAGATGGTTTAAAGTAAAAGACAAAGGGGGTCATTCTGACCCTGGTGGTCATTGACCGCCAGGGCCAACGACCACGGAAGCACCGTCAACAGGCTGGTGGTGCTTCCTGGCCAATTCTGACCGCGGCGGTAAAGCCGCGGTCAAAAAAGGGAAACCGCCGGTTTCCCGCCGGTTTTCCCTTGGCCAAAGGAATCCTCCATGGCGGCGCTGCAAGCAGCGCCGCCATGGGGATTCCGACCACCTTCCCGCCAGCCTGTTCCTGGTGGTTTACACCGCCAGGAAGAGGCTGGCGGGAACGGGTGTCGTGGGGCCCCTGGGGGCCCCTGCACTGCCCATGCCATTGGCATGGGCAGTGCAGGGGCCCCCTAACAGGGCCCCAGCAAGATTTTCAGTGTCTGCTTGGCAGACACTGAAAATCGCGACAGGTGCCACTGCACCCGTCGCACCCCAGCAACTCCGCCGGCTCCATTCGGAGCCGGCTTCATCGTTGCTGGGTCTTTCCCGCTGGGCCGGCGGGCGGCCTTTTGGCGGTCGCCCGCCGGCCCAGCGGGAAAGTCAGAATGACCGACCCCAAAGTCTCTCAGAAAGGCAAGGGATGGCAAAGTAATGGGTCGGTGGAATGTCCAGTTGTGGCTGATTTCTCCTTGTGTCACGCCGTTATATTAAAGTTGTCGAACAAGTCTCTAATTTCCCATTGGGCAATATTTGGTGCATCATTATCTCTGTCCAATAATCCGTCAAACATGTTACTAGTATTTTCACCTAAAACAGTTCTCATGCAGTTTATTGGCTCCTGTGATTGACGTCTTCACCGGGTAGAATGGCAGGTAAGAAAAGTTACACTTGTCGCTCCAGTCAGTAGTTCCATTGTCTTCTCCTAGTTTAGGCGACCTTGCACCTGTTGCGAATTGCACTGTTGCATTCGGTAAGAATGTCTCCTTGAGCAAGTCGGGTCTCATGAGAAAGAATTTACTACGGTTACACACATATCTCTAGCTTCTGGAAAAGTACAGCATTGTGTCCTCCAGGGAAGCAGCACATTGCACGTTAGAAAACACAGTTAATATGAGACCAGGCAGCTAGGCCCAGACCCTTACTAACTAAGGCCTAGTGAGTAATTTAGCAAAACCTTAATACATAACTCTTAGTGCTAATACAATATCATACATGAGTACTTCATTAATTCATTATTAGTCAGTTTCATTACTCATCATATATATTGGTGGCCACTCCCCGTGGGCACATTTCAAACGCGTGCATTAGTATTACATACTGTATATGCGGTTTCATTAGACAATACATTGCAAGCTTTTCATGTTAACATTGATTATAAAAGTCACACTCCAACAATCCCTCCTCTGATGACTCTTGTCATCACACAAACCTTTCCTTCACAATTTATTCATCTTCTGAATTCCCTCATCTCAATTTCTTCCCCCATTTTTGTTGCGTCTAATTTTTCTCTGAACAATTTCTCCCTTTTTTTTTCTTCCCTCCTTCGATTATTTTTCGCCCTTTTCAATTTAATTCTTTTACTAATTTTGCATGACAACCATAATACAAATAAGCACGCCAAAACAATCAACATTCCCTGTATTATTTTTGCAAATATCCCATGCCAAATATTACTAAACCAGCTTCCCACTTTAGCAAGTCCCTTTCCAACCTTTTCCCAAACACCTGGTTCCTTCAGTTCCTTCAAATCTGCACTATCTCTTGTTAGGTTAGTAAGCATACTTCTAATCTCATTACTATTGTCAGGTATATAGGCACAACAATGTAGCTCATTAAGCATCTTACAGACTCCGCCATTTTTCGCTAAAAGAATGTCTAAAGCAAGCCTGTTTTGAAGAGTCATAGCCCTCTCCGCAGCAAGTTCAGTTTCCATCAGGAGTATAGCTCCTGTAAAATTTGTCAGCATGTTATCCACAATAGTAGACAACTTTTGTATCTTTATGGAGTTCAAGATAACTCCCACTGAAGGAATTATTGCTCCAAATATGGCTCCTACTACACCAGCAGCAGTCTCTCTCCTTTGTCTAGCATGATGTAATTCAGTCAATTTCGGAAACTTTTACAAATCCTCTAACTGATATATCTTTGGGAAAACCATCCCCAAATAACATGTCCCATAACATCCCTTTGGAAGCATTAAGTCCACATTTATAATAGATCCCAGGGATCGCTGGATCCTGTCAATTTAACATGAACGTCCATTTACTCTGGAACAAAAACACATGCTTCCATTCACTCGTTCCCACAAACACATTATCATAATATGACATCGGTCGCGTTATGCAAAGCTTGCCTACTTGCAGTGCATCTAAAGCTAATTTCCCTTGTTCCCTAATTGGACTATAGCTGTCACTATTTACACTATTTACAAAAACTCGCTGCTGCAATCCTTTCTCCAGCTTCCCCTTCAATGCTTTCTTCTATCTTCCGTCTGATCTAGAAAGCTTTTCCCTACAGGTGTAAGCAGACATGTCAAATTATTGCGGTGTGCACACGATGTACTAATTGTTAATGTCGCTTCAAAGAATCCCTTAACTAGTTTTATGTTATAGTATTTCGCTACACTATTCAAATCCTCTATGAAAGGCACATAAGAAAATCCAAGATCATTGTTAGAATAAAAGTACTGAATCTCTTCTTGATTATAGAATCGTGTTAGTAACAAACTACAGCTTATCCCATATGTTAGAGGCAAATTATGGTAGGTAATTCCCTCTTGCACTGAAACAGGAATTTGTGTACACACATAACAATCTTTCGCATCCATAGTGTCAACATACTCACTCAGCAAGCAATAGAAAACATTAGTAGATGGTTCCCCTTTGACGTTAGTTCCCTCATGCAAATATCTCGTGTCCTGCTCGAACCTCTCCCAAGCTGTACGTGTAGCAGTCTCAGGAATTGTAGCATTGTTAGTTTCACTCTTATCCAGCAAAGGCATTCCCACAATCAGAACTATAATGAATATCACACACACAACACCCAAAGCAACACCCAAACATTTACAACGCCTACTTCCCCTATTATCATCTCTAGTGTTAGCCATGATCTGTAAAGAATCAGAAAGTAAAGTGCTATAAGTGCAAACAACAACCAACTGAGGATGGTTAACGCTTTTTTTTTCTTTCTTTTCCAGCAAGTCAAAGCAAGCGAAAGTCTTTCTGCAGCAATTATTTACAGCTTCCACATTCACTCCCAGGATCCTTGTCAATTCAGGTTAGCAGCTTATCAAAATCAGTTTTCAAGCGTCAATTCAGGATAGCAATGTTACATCTGGTAATTTATCAGTTTCTTTTCTCAGTTTTCTTCACTCAATTTTCAACACAGTGTCTCTCAGCCAGATGCAGGTAACATAGTATTGACCTGGAACTTCTCGATAAAAATAGAACGCCAAGAACTCTTGTTGCCACTCAGCTGATGTTGCGTATGCCCATTCAGGACATGCGTACCTTCTGTTTGCTACTCTCTTTCTTTTCAACTTGCGAACACCCTGCAATTCTCCTTCACTCAGATCTTCTTTCCTTTTTGTATCAACTTCTTCCTCTATTGCATCATCAACAACCACCTGTCCTTTTGTCACTTGCAATTCTGGCCACTTATCTCCTTTCAGCGTCTCTCTTGTCTATAATTTTCCTTGTGGCAGCTCATTGCCTTCTTCTGACTCAATGGTGTTTTCTCTTAATGGACCTGAGACTTCCTTTTCTGTAGCTGTTATTTTCGACAATTCAATTTCCTCATCAGTTGGACACGTCACCTTTTTCGTATGACTGGCATGGATCCAGTTTCGAATTCCCGCACACTTCACAGCAGTAGTAGTCGTTAGTATTACTTGATATGGCCCCTTCCAACGTTGCTCCAAACACGACTTCCTCGCGTGTTTCTTGATGACAACCCGGTCACCAGCTTTCAGATTTTGACCTGGAGCTTTATTGATGGCAGTGTGGCAGCTTCCACCTGGTGAGAGAAAGAGTGTGGACCACGTCAGCCAGACCCTTGCAGTAGTCCAACACCATATCATCCGTGATATTCACAAGAGCATTTGCAGGCACTGCGGGCAGTCTCATAGCTCGGCCCATGAGAATTTCATGAGGAGACAGTCCTGTTTTCTTGTTAGGTGTAATTCTCATTGACATTAGCACTAAGGGCAATGCATTAGGCCACTTCAAATTTGTAGCTGTGCACATTTTTGCCATTCTCAGCTTCAGGGTACCATTCGTCTGCTCCACTAATCCTGATGCTTCAGGGCGGTAACTACAATGCAATTTTTGCTCGATGTTTAATGCTGCACATAACAGCTTAACCACCTCGTTGTGGAAGTGACTTCCCCTATCTGATTCTAAAGAGATCGGAAACCCGAAACGTGGAATCAATTCCCAAAGCAGCAGCTTCGCTACTGTGAGACTGTCATTTCTGCGTGTAGGGTAAGCTTCAATCCAGTGACTAAAGATACACACAATCACCAACACGTATCTCACACCTCCACACACAGGCATCTCAATAAAGTCCAATTGCATTCTGCTAAATGGACCTCCTGCTCTCCCAATGTGGCTCAAATTCACCACTGTCCCTTTCCCCGCATTCATCTGCTGACAGATGATGCACCTGTGACAGATCACTTCTGCAGCTTGTCTGAACTTTGTGTTAAACCAATCAATTTTGAACAACCTGATCATGGCATCTCTCCCAATATGTGCTTGCCCATGGTAAAACCTTGCAAACTGTGACAGAAGACTGTTCGGCAAAACCATCTTCCCCTCATCTGAAACCCACAAATCATCTGGTCTCTGTACACATTGCATCTTTAGCCAAGTGCGTTTCTCATCTCTGCTGGCACGTCCCTGCAACAATTTCAATTCCTCCAATGTATCAACCACCCTTAATGTGTAACCTGTGCATGTCTCATTTTCTGTTTCGGGTAACAATTCCCACTGATCCTTGAACAATATATAGTTCAATGCGCAAAACCTTGCGACTTGATCCGCATATCCATTTCCCATTGAAACAAAGTCTTGTGATTTCACATGAGCTCTGCATTTCACCACGGCAATTTCATGAGGTAACTGAATCGCGTGCAACAAGTCCTTAATTATTTCACCATTTTTCACTGGAGAGCCAGAAGAGGTCAGGAAACCACTCTGTGACCACAGCTGAACAAAATCATGAACAATTCCAAATCCGTATCTGCTATCAGTATAGATAGTCACTTTCAATTGGGCAGCAGCATGGCAAGCTCTAGTAAGAGCAACCAATTCAGCCACTTGAGTAGAATTCACCCTTTCAAGCCAGGAAGCTTCCAGGATACCAGTGATGGTACATACAGTGTATCCGGCTCTCAGCACTCCTACTGAGTCTCTTAAGCATGAGCCATCAACAAAAATAATGTGGTAATTTTCTTCCAATTGGGTATCTTTAATATCAGGTCTCGGTTTGGTGCACATTTCTGTTACCTCAAGACAATCATGTTTTACCTCATCAGCATCTTCAACCTCCGTGTTTTCATTTGGAAGCAAAGTTGCCGGGTTCAGCACTGTACATCTTTTCAAAGTTACATTTGGTGACCCCAATATAATCGTTTCATATTTCGTCAGTCTTGCATTTGTCATGTGCTGCGTTTTGGTACGGGTTAACAAAATCTCAACTGAGTGTGGGACCGTAACTGTTAAATGATGCCCCATCACTATGCCTTCACACTGTGTGAGGCTTTGACCAACTGCTGCTACTGCACGCAGACAACCTGGCAAGGCTGCTGCAACTGGGTCCAAAGTAGCTGAAAAATATACTACTGGTCGGTTTGCACCTCCATGGACCTGTGTCAGGACAGACAAAGAACATGTATCACGTTCATGACAAAACAGAACAAAAGGCTTTGTGTAATCAGGCATACCTAAAGCTGGAACCCTGCACATACACTCCCTTAGCTCAATGAACGCCCTTATCTCTTTCTCAGACATAGTTATGACATCTGGCCCATCCTTAACCTCCCTAACCGTCAGTCTTACCAATGGCTTGGAGATAATTGAGAAATTAGGGATCCACTGACGACAGAAGCCCACCATTCCCAGAAACTTCCTAACGTCTCTCTGTGTCGTTGGGGGACTCATCTGCAATATGGCAGTCACTCTTTCCTTGGATATTTTCCTCGACCCCTTCTCAATTAGATGACCTAAGTATTTGACCTCTTTCTGACAATGCTGCAGCTTCTTTGGAGACACCTTATGCCCATTCTTTCCCAAGTGGTTTAGTAAGGCAATGGTATCATACTTGCAATCATCTCTTGTTTGAGATGCAATCAACAAATCGTCAATGTATTGCACAAGAGTCGATTGAAAAGGCAATTCCAATGACTCCAAATCTTTCTTCCGTATCTGACTGAAGATTGAGGGTGACTCCGAAAACCCTTGGGGAACTCAACACCAACTGTAAACCTGGTCCAAGAATTTGAAACTGAAGAGAAATTGTCTGTCCTCATGAAGAGGCACAGAAAAGAATGCTTGGGACAAATCAGCAACCATTCTGCATCACATGGAACCTGGAACATGATCACAGCTGGATTTGGCACTACTGGGCAGCACTTCACCACTATGTCATTGATTTTCCTCAAGTCCTGCACAAGTCGAACTTTCCCACAAGGCTTTCTCAGTCCCATTATAGGTGAATTACATGGACTGCTCATCACTTCCTTCAGGACCCCTTGCTTCACAAAGTCTGCAATTATCTGTGTTACCTGTATAAGGACATCTTGCGCCATGTGGTACTGAGGTACCTGGGGGAACACGCCATTTGGCTTCGCACTCACCTTAACTGGTTCTACTCCTTTTATCAGTCCCACTTCCTTTCCTGTCAAATCCCACACCTTTTCCTTTACTGTCCCTTGCAAATCTGCTGGCAGATCAGTCACTGTGAACATTGGGAAGAAGCTTATCAGGGGGTACTCCTCATCTGTTGTCTCTGTCTCAGGCTCTGAGATCTGTCCGTCATCCCCTTCATCGTCACTGTTTGTCAGCACCTCAATCCCTTCATTGAAACAGGTGATAGAACACCTCGTCTTGCACAGTAAGTCTCTTCCCCGTAGGGACACGGGACTTAAGTCGCAGACCACAAATCTGTGCAGCCCCTGAAAGGTGCCAAACTGAACCTGGACCGGATCTGTCATCGGGTTAGTCAAAAGCTGATTTGCTACTCCTACCACCTTTATTGTACGTCCCGAAAGGGGCAATTTCGGAACCTCTGCACTTCTGACTGTAGAGCGTGTAGCTCCTGTGTCAACCAAGAATGAAACTTTGTGACCCATCACTTTCCCTTGCACATAGGGCCCTCTCTGATCTACTTCTAAAGACGCTGGAAGTCTACACTCCTTACCATCTGAACGGTCATCCAACCTTTCATCGTTTATTCCATTCTCACCAGGCAATGGGAACTGTTGTACTGCATTGTTTTGACTCATTCCTTGACCTGTGACCTGTTGAGGAAGCATCACCTGTTGCTGTCCCATTGGTGCTAAGGGCAACTGCATTTGGCGTTAGGTACCACGGGAATCTGCTGGTGTACTTGCTGCATCTGCACTGGTTGTACACGTGGCATCTGCATTTGTTGCATGGGTTGGAGACCTTGCATCTGAATCATGTTATCCTGGAAGTTCGGATTTTGACCTCTAATTCTTGGCCCTTTAACATTTTGGAATGCATTGACATCATTGCTTTGTTGAACAACACCCTCCTGCACCATCATTGGGCACTCCCGCTTCCAGTGTCCAACGCCCCTGCAAGCATGACAAGGTAACACCTTCTTCATCCCCTGCACATCATTTTGAACCGCTATGGTATTCATGTCTGGACCACGGTTTACAAAACCTCCTCGACCTCTGCCTCTCATTTGCATCTGAAACATCCTGTTTCCTTGCGGCTGTTGCACCATCTGCTGTAAACCATTTCCCTACATCCCTGCTTGCGCTGCCTTAATCTGCATCACCTTCTCCTTCAACTTTCTCTGCTTCATCTCAATTTCATCACTACAGTATTTTGCATACTGCAATACCTTATCAATCGGCTTCGCTTGCCAATAGATCAAATGATTCTTAATCATCTGACTAATCTCAGGTCTCAATCCTTCAACAAACCTGATGAACACAAGGTGATTCATGTCCTTTGCCTCTATGACCTCTGTACCACTGTAGTGCTTGAACGCTTTCAACAACCTCTCATAGTAGGTATGTATCGACTCTTTGGCTTCCTGGGCCGTGCGATCAATGTTTTGCCAATCAATATTTTGCGCGACACCTTCTGCTTCAAAAACTCAATCACCTTATAGTAGTACCTCATTACATCAGGAGACAGTGCTCCTGTAGCTCTGTCCCTTGCCGGTTCCACTGTCAGCCAATCGGCACTCCTCTTGCATTCAATCCACAAATCAGCTGGAACTATAATCTCAAACAGGGTATTCAGGTCTTCCCAAAGACACTTCGCAAGCTTCACAAACCTCTCTGTCTGCTGGTACCATTCTATCGGCTTCTCTCTCAACCTGGGAAAGTCATTTGTGAATGACAGAATGTCACCTCTGGACCATAGTACATGGACAAGAACCCCTCCAGCTGTCTCTCTCATTGTAACATTTTTATTGTACCGGTATCAGGCACTGATTTTGCCTGCTGCTGCTCCGAGCAGTAACTTTTCCTTTTATCTCTTTTCTTTGCCCATCTGCCTTGCCACTTCTCTAAAGCTCCCCAAACTTGTGCACTCTGCAGTATTTATTTAAGGTATGCCTTCATCCCAGTAGACCTCATGTGATCAAAGTCTTTAGGCTCAAAGTCTAACCTGTAACTCCTCTTCAAGTGTTTAGTATTGTCTAAGTCTATACCGTATTTATCTGCCAAGTTTGCCAATCTCTGGTGCACCTTGCTCACTTCTTTGGTTATCTCAACTCTGCTTCTGTATATGATTCTAGTCTTTTTACTCCCATACTCCCTTCAACTAGTTCAGCTGCTTCCATGCCCAAACTCACAAAATTCAGATATTCCTCTCTTTCTGACCGCTCTGCTGTCGCAGGAGTAGTATGTGGTGAATTTAACTTATCCAAACATTCATTCAGTTGTTGCGCTGTCAACCCTTGCAATGAGATATTACCAGCCTGTACCATCAGTGTCTGTGGTACATTCGCACTTGAGATCTGCGGAGTCAGCAGTCCCAAACCTGATTGTCTCATGGTATCTGGAGGAACCCCTATCGGACTGAAGTCTAACAGTGATCTAGATCTGTCTATTGTCTGTTCCACTGGAGTTATTCCTTGAGGGCTTCCTATGAACCCTCCTCTTGTCACCTCTTGGGTCAATACTCCTTGATCACATACACTAGACTTCGCCTGTGCATACAATGGTACTGGCGGACCAACTGTAATCGGTAAGGATATAGCGGCTGGCAACTGCCTGCTTCCCAAAGCCTGTGGAGCATTAACCCCCATGTTCTGGTTCATTGTAGTTGCTGTGGCTAACTGTGATCCCGTGACCGAGGTGTAATGCGGAACCATCTGTTGCTGTGCCTGAGGCAGTAAAAGTGGAGTTGGCTCAATTTGCACTAATTTTGGTCTCGGATATGGCGGCTCAGACAGCACCATCAAGTTCGTAGTAGCCTCCAATATTGGGACATCAGGATAGAGCCTCTGAACGGGTGGTGGCTGCAACTGTGTCTGCATCTCTGGAGCAGTAGACACACTGACACTATTCCGGAGCTGGTGTTTCAACTGTATTTACCTGTGCTGTATTTGTTGTTCCCTGGTTCTGTGTCAAATTTACAGGACCCGCACTAGTACTTGGTCTATTATCATCTAGGGCATATGGTGGTGGTCGATCATGTAACAACTGATTAAGGAACTCATCATCATCTGAGTCATCTGCCTCTGCCCAGAGTCTCCTTTTCTTTGCTAGACCCTTTATCCGTCTTACAAGTGGCTTTTCTTCCTTGCGTTCCGGCTTCTTGAGTTATTGCCGGAAACATCCTAACTCAATCCATTATCTCCCTTCTCCACATCCTGTGCTCACTATCCCACCTAGCCTCCGCTAGCGTCTTTTCTGCCTTCCTCATTCTCCTCTCAAATTTCTGTTGCCGTTGTCGTATGGCCATCAGTTCCCAAATTGCTAATGCCTCAAACTGTGCTGGCCTCGGAGGTGGCTTTTGCTCATTTAACACCTTCCGCAAATTCTCCAAATCATTATATTGAACGATCCGTGTTCCGGAAACGCCAAACACCCATCTTTCACTGTTAATTTGCACCATTGCTTTAGCCAAAGACATGGCGCGACTCCCCTCTCCTCCATTACGGCATAAACCGGAGTATCCTCTGGCGGTGTAGGCTCCCCCACACTCACGGTAATGCACACATCTCCCCTCAAAGCGCTCCTTAGAGCCTTGAAAAACTTCATTTTTGTTTCTTTTATTTTGGTTACAATTGAATCAGGAAGTGACTTAAACTCCCAGAACACTCTTTGCCCACCTTTTCAACCAATTGCTTCTCACGGACAGGCTGCCAATCCGTGCGCGACCCTTCTCACTAACTGACCTATCCCAGCACGGCTCCAATGTCATCACACTCACACACACTGCGGCTGACAAAGTCTTGCGGCTTGTCATCCTCACTCTCGATTCGCACAAAACTAATGCAATATATCGCGAGCACTAACAAAAACTCAAATTTGCCGGTTTACTACAGGAAGGGTAACACAATCGCTTCAGAACTTTACAGAGATTTAGCTTTTAGCCTCGGCTGCTACTCTCTCCTTCTCAGATCCCGCATTCGCAAGCAAAATTTGACCCGCACATTTTACTCTCGACTTGTCAATGCTTCGTCCTAGTGCACTTTAGAACTCACCAAATCTCCATCGAAGTTTTCATTTACTCACTTTGACTCAGACTCGACCCGTCAACCACGCCCGATTGACCTATTAAACGGTGCAAATTACAACATAAACCATCAATATACTCCGGAGTCTTAGACCACGCAGGATCCACACATCACCAACAACCACGTGGACAATTTTTGAGCACAAAGCGCCACACTCACATGAAGTTCGCCGACTTCCCTACTCTCATACTGCGGAGTTCACCTACTCCTACTAAAACATCACTTGGCCTAAAATTCTCACAAACCTCACAATTCACCTGCGGTATGCATAAGCTGTGCAAGCGCAAACCCTACGTCACTCACACTATCACTAGAACACCGAGAACATACCCTACTCACTTCGGCAAGCTCTGAGATTCAAGGAAAGTCATTTGGGACTTAGGGGCACTTCATTTTCCCAATTTGCATTATCTCAAAAACAAATTTCAAACAATGGTCCCTCGTCCTAGGGCTCCAAAGGGCTGAAACTGTCCTCTGCTACCAGAACTAATAACGCGTCCAAACCTTGTTAATTTAACTTACAAGGGGACACGTTTAGGCCAATGAATCTTTTGACCGCGCTTGGGGACTTCCCAGAACAAGATATCCGTTTAGCATTTCGATCAATAGATCAATACCCTAATCAATATTTGCAATAACTAATCAATCAAACTAATCAATAACATATAATAAGAGTGAATCACACCATGACCTTTCAGCCATGAATAACCACACAAATCTAGTGAGATTTGGGATATTTATTCCCTATTAGTTACACTCTAGTATCATATTCATTAGTCGCAATATCAATAAGCACATCAATACTGCTATAATTTGGCAACTTGAATAAGAGTTTATCAAAGCATAGGTCATGAACATTAGAACAAAGCAGGGCGTGACCATGAATCAACTTTAGCAAAGTACCACTAGTACATTATTCAACAAAGCAAAGATTCAGTCATTTGTCTATTTGCACCCAATATTAGAGAACTCCTTAACTAACCTCTGATTAGCATCAGCATGTTGGGCTTCATGCAAAACAATTTAGGAACATGAATTTGGAAAACATCTAACTATGGTCTCTATCAAAAGAGCAGTTGGTACCTAGAAAGAAAAGGCAAACAGACAATTTATCATCAGATAGTTACCCATCCAAATGGGGCAGCACACAGTGTCAGTCTTCGTCCTCAGGACATCAGTCGATTCGCCATCAGCCAGGATAAACAGGTAAGACTCAGCAGGACATAGCAAGAAAGCTCTTCCCTCATAAGGAGGAGAAGTGCATAACAGGCAAGGGGTAAGGCGAGTAAAAGATAAAGGCGGTCATTACAACATTGGCAGTAAAAGCCGCATACCGCCGTGCAGGAGACCGCCAACAAACCGCCGCGGAAAACCGCCACAGCCATTATGACCCACAGCACTGAATCTGCCAAAATTCAGACACCCACACAAGTCCGCCACCCCAAAGGTCAGTGATAAACTGGCGAAAACAAAACCTCCACTGTCACGCCAACAGAAATACGCCCACACTATCACGACACACGAATCCACGCGGCGGTCTTTCAACCGCGGTATTCCATTGGCGGTACACACCGCCGCGCTCAAAATGCACACACATATACAAAACACAGCCACATTGGACAATTCGAAATAAACACATCTGATACACATACACACACCACTCCCACACACCCAATACAATATATAACACACACCCACATCACCCACAAACCCCTGCGACCAAAAATCACGAACGAAGGCCAGAGAGAGACACCACCATCAACAATACTAGCATCCACAGGCACACAACACCATCACCATCACCCACATAACTTCCACGCACCTCACACTACACACCACTAAATATCAGCACACTTATCACCCCACATACCACCCCACACATCACCTACACCACCCCATGGCACGGCAAAGACACCCCAGGTTCTCGGAGGAGGAGCTCAGGTTCATGGTGGAGGAAATCGTCCGGGTAGAGCCACAGCTATTCGGAGCACAGGTGCAGCACACCTCCATTGCAAGGAAGATGGAGCTATGGCAAAGAATAGTGGACAGGGTCAACACAGTGGGACAGCACCCAAGAAATAGGGAGGACATCAGGAAGAGGTGGAACGAACTACGGGGGAAGGTGCGTTCCGTGGTCTCAAGACACCACCTTGCGGTTCAGCGGACTGGCGGCGGACCCCCACCTCCTCCCCCACAACTAACAACATGGGAGGAGCAGGTCTTGGCGATTCTGCATCCTGAGGGCCTCGCAGGAGTAGATGGAGGAATGGACTCTGGTAAGTCAAATCTCAACTATTAAATCCCCCACCCTACCTGCATGCCAGCACATGCCCCCGCCCTCACCCCCATCACTCTAACTCCTCACAAATGTCCCAACATCACAAACCACACATCCAAACCCCAAGCCCTGCATGCAACAACAAAGCATGGGCACCCATCACTAAAGCATGCCCACTGCACATACCCATACACCCCCCTAAACCATCATCACACAAGGTCCCACACAGGAATGCAAGCACTGGGGTACACGGTCACCCACCCATTGCACACCATGGCACACACAGATGCAATAATCATGCCTTTACACCCCTGCAGGACCCCTACCCAACGTCACCGGACAGGAGGGTCCAGACATGTCCACACCACCAGCTGAAGAGGCCCACAGTGATGACAGCACCTCTGTCCAACTGGATCTAAATGACCAGCCCGGCCCATCGGGGACCTCGGGACAGTCGGTTCTTCACACCCAGTCACAGGCCACCACAGAGCTTCCCCCCTCTGGAAACACCAGCACAGCACCCACCCAGCGGGCCCATACCTCCGTCCCCAGGACACGTCAATCAGCAGTGTGTTCACCACTACAGGGAACCCAGGCTAACCCACCACCCCAACAACAACAGGGACCTGGGGGCAGTGGTAGTGGGCACACGGTCCAGGGGACGGAGGCCCAGGAATACAGGGGAACTGGGAGGGCTGCTGTGCGACAGGGGACGGACACGCCCAGGGAACCACTCTCCACGAGGCCCTCTCCTCCATCATAGGAGCCTACCACCACTCCCAGGAGACGATGGCAACGGTACTGGCCAAGTTTCAGTAGACCCAGGGCCTGCAGGAGGAACAGTATATGGGCTTCAGGGAGGAACTCAGAACCATCAAATCCACCCTGGGCACCATCGTAGGGGTGCTGAAGGAAGTACTCAACACCAGGAGGGACACTGTGGTACTACAAGGGGCCCCTGACACTAGCCTGGATGATGAACTGCCCACCACCTCCGCCGGCGCTAGTGGACAGGAGGCACCGCCACAGGACCACCACACCAGCACCCCACCTCCTGCAGAGGGAGAACCACCTCGCAAACGGTCACTGAGATCCAGGTACAAGACAGAGAATGATGCCAAGACCCCCGCCAAGAAATGAGACCACCCTGATTGTCATCCTACTGTCCCACTTTGTCACCCTGTCCATCCTTAAACTGCCCCAGCTCCACTTCCTATGCCCATTTGGGCAATGCACCTGTGAGACTAATCGACTGGACTGTGCCATGGACATTCCTCCACCATCACCCCTCACCATTTTGCTACCCCCTCCAATTTTGAGCACTAAAATAAACACCCTTAAAGCACAAAACAATCTGGAGTGAGTCTGTGATTTCGGAATACTGTATTAGCAATAACTGTGGCAAAAAGCTCTTTCATTTGTAATGTCAACATACCTATGTCACACAGCTCTAGTCCATGAGGAATCAAAGCAGATGTCACACTGTGGGACCCAGATCTGTGAAATCGTAAGGGAAAGTGACAACTCAGTGACCATACACTGGGCGAAAACGACAGATAGTAGAGAGGTAGTAGTGTTTAAGTACATGTAGTAGGCAGGTCTGTATTCTTACCTGTGTTTCACTGGAAATATTGCTGGATCACTGAGTCCCTGTTGTCCATGTATTCTTCCTCTGCTTCCTCGTCTTCACTGTCCACAGGCTCCACAGCTGCAACAACACTGCCATCTGGACCATCCTCCTGCAGAAAAGGCTCCTGTCGTTGCAAAGCCAAGTTGTGAAGCATACAGCAGGCCACGATGATCTGGCACACCTTCTTTGGTGAGTAGAATAGGGATCCACCTGTCATATGGAGGCACCGAACCTGGCCTTCAGGAGGCTGAAGGTCCGCTCGATCACCCTCCTAGTTTGCCCATGGGCCTCATTGCAGCGTTCCTCTGCCCTTGTCCTGGGATTCCTCACTGGGGTCAGTAGCCATGACAGGTTGGGGTAACCAGAGTCACCTGCAAATGGCGAGGGACAACTGTTAGACACACACTAACCTGTAGGGATATACCCAGACAACCATTCCCACTGACTAGCTTCCAGGTGCTCACCTAATAGCTACACACAGTGCCTCTGGAGTTGACCCATCACATAAGGGATGCTGCTATTCCGCAGGATGTAGGCGTCATGCACTGATCCAGGGAACTTGACATTCACATGGGAGATGTACTGGTCGGCCAAACATACCATCTGTACATTCATCGAATGATAACTCTTCCTGTTTCTGTACACCTGTTCCCTCCTGTGGGGGGGTACCAAAGCCACATGTGTCCCATCAATGGCACCTATGATGATGGGGATATGTCCCAGGGCATAGAAATCACCTTTCACTGTAGGCAAATCCTCCACCTGAGGGAAAACGATGTAGCTCTGCATGTGTTTCAGCAGGGCAGACAACACTCTGGACAACACATTGGAAAACATGGGCTGGGACATCCCTGATGCTATGGCCACTGTTGTTTGAAATGACCCACTTGCAAGGAAATGGAGCACTGACAGCACCTGCACTTGAGGGGGGATTACTGTGGGATGGCGGATAGCTGACATCAGGTCTGGCTCCAACTGGGTGCACAGTTCCTGGATTTTGGCACGGTCAAGCCTGTATGGGATTATCACATGTATTTCCTCCATTTTCAACAGGTCCACCAACGGTCGGTACACCGGAGGATGCTGCCATCTCCTCAAATGTCCCAGCGGACGGTGCCTATGAAGGACAACAGCGAGCACAGAGTCAAACAACTCAGAGGTACGTACCCACAGCTTACACAGAACACCAATCATAATCTAAAAAGTGGCCTGTATGTGTGTTGAGTCTAGGCCTAGGTATGTGTGAAGCAGTTGAAAATGAAGCCATGTGGGCCCCTGAAATGGCGGCTGCCTGACCTGTAAAGTGGGACAATGGGATGTGAGGTAACTGCGCTGGCGTTGTACACCGTCGCGGTAGGCAGTCGAAGACCGCGGCGCAATGCTGCATTGGTTAACATTGGACCCTATGGGTCCCAGGAGCCAATGACGATGTACCCCGGCGGTGACGGTACGCACCGCCGCGGACGTGACCGCCATTTTCTATCTGTTGAATCACTCGATACCTGATCTTCGACAGGAGAGGACCTACACTGCAAGTGCTGCTGTGACCTCGGTCTGGAAGAGACTATGGCTCGAGTGTCTGGGGAAAGGGCCCCTGCCTTCACATCGGAGGAGTTGGAGAAACTCGTGGATGGGGTCCTCCCCCAGTAGACGCTACTCTACGGTCCTCCAGACAAACAGGTAAGTACACTGGGAGCATGCTGTATGGGCTATGCCTGTGTGGAGAGGGGTGGATGTAAGGAGCAAGGGGGGAGAGTGCAGCGTGCATGAAATGACGGTGAGTGCATGTGCCACATGGCAAGGGTAGGGATGGGGGCCAATCACTTTGACGGTGCAGTTGGTAATAAGTTTCTCTTCCCCCTGTACAACTCATGTAGGTCAGCGCCCACCAGAAAAAAATATATTTGGCGTGCCATCGCCAAGGATGTCCGGACCCTGGGGGCCTACCACAGACGGAGCACCCACTGCCGGAAAAGATAGGAGGACTTCGCCGCTGGAGCAAGAAGACGGCTGAGGCTCAGCTGGGGATGGCCTCCCAACGTGGGAGCGGTGCCTGTCGCACCATGACCCCCCTGATGTTCAGGATCCTGGCGGTGGCATACCCAGAGTTGGATGGGCACTTGAGGGCATCACAGCAACCACAAGGGGGTGAGTACACTCTCATTCTGCTGATTTTGCGCGCAGTGGAGGGGTCTGGGTGGGGGAGGTGGGCTGTGGGTTTCCCTAGGCCAGGGCAAGTTCCGTAGGCAAGGTCCCTCCGTAAGGCAGGCCATGTGGCACCCCACCGCACCTCTGTAGAGTGCCAAGTACACCTAGTCATGCCCCTGTGTCATCCATGTGTTCAGATGTCGTCCATAGCCTATTAGGCCATTTCCCAGGAATTGAACAGTGGAGCCCAAGAGCGCGGCGTAGAGCAGGGGCCTTCTGTGTTTGTCGTGTCCGCCAACGGTAGCGGTAATGCATGCACTCAACATGTCTTTCTTCTGTCGCCCCCCTCCCTTTTTGTGGTCTCCCTGTTCTTGTGTGCATCAGCATCATCAGGCGGAGGAGCAGTGGCACCGGAGCACAAGGGGGCTGCATCCCACATGGCCATGGAGGGCCACTCTACGGAATCGAACTTCATCAGTGGGACGGAGGGCGAGGGGAGCTCCACGGCGGGGACAGGAGCTGAGACCAGTGACACGGACTCTTCCTCTGATGGGAGCTCCCTTGTGGTGGCGGCAACATCTGTGCCCCCCCATCTACAGGTACAGCCGCCTCCCCCCCTTCCAGCACTGCCCTCCCAGCAGCCCCTCAGCCTTTGCCCCGTGCCCGCTCACCCGGGCGGGTGGGCATCACCTTCGCCCCAGGCACCTCAGGCCCTGCCCCAGTCACCCCTGCTGCCCTCAGTGAGGAGGCCATTGACCTCCTCAGGTCCCTCACTGTTGGGCAGTCTACCATTTTGAATGCCATCCAGGGTGTAGAAAGGCAGTTGCAACAAACAAATGCATTCCTGGAGGTCATTCATTCTGGTCAGGCGGCCCTTCAGCGAGCTTTTCAGACTCTGGCCTCAGCACTGATGGCAGCCATTGTCCCTGTCTCTAACCTCCCCCCTCCAACTTCCTCCACCCAGACCCAATCCCCTGTACCCCAGCCTATCCCAAGCACACCTCTAGACCAGCATGCACACACCTCAACACACAAGGGGAGCTCAGGCAAACATAAGCACCACACATCCCACAGGCACTCACGCAAGCATCACACACATGCAGACACACCAACATCCACTCCCTCCACTGTGTCCCCATCCTCATCATCTCCCTCCTCCCTCCCAGTCTCGTCTCCGCTCACACCTGCATGCACTACCTCTACAGCCACTACTACCATCACCAGCACACCCACCAGCACACCCCGCTCACATGCAGTCACCACCCCTACTACCATTCACACGTCCCCTGTGTCCTCTCCCAGTGTGTCTGTGACGCCCCCTCCCAAGATACACAAATGCAGGCATACACCCACCCAACAGCCATCCACCTCACGACAGCCTCCAGCGCATGCACCTTCACCCAAAGTCAGCAAACGAACACCTCCTACAACCACATACCTCTTCCTCCACTCCCAAACCCCCTCCAGCTACCCGTCCCAGTGTCTCCAAAAAACTTTTCCTGTCCAACCTTGACCTCTTTCCCACACCTCCCCCACCCTGTCCGTCTCCTAGGTCCAGAACTAGCACCTCAGCCGCAACATCTCCGGGACCAGTGGTGCCTGTAGTCACCGGAATCTGGAGTGCACCAGCCACCAGGGCAGCCAATGTGGCACGGAGCCACAGCACAGACAGTCCCCCACCTGTCAAGCATCAGAAGTTGGCCAGTGCCCGGCCGGAGAGGGGGAAGACTCCAGCCACCAAAGCCACTCCTAGGGGTACAGGTGGGAGTGTGGAGTCAGCTGCGACACCTTCCAAGGTGGGGAAGGGGCACAAGAAACTCAGCAAGTCTGGGAAGAGCAGCATGGCGGAGAAGACCGTCATCATCCCCGCTGCCCAGGAGGCCACTGCCAGCACCATCCCAGCTGCCCAGGAGGCCACCGCCAGCACCAGCCCAGCTGCCCAGGAGGCCACCAGCTCTGCTGCCCAGGAGGCCACTGCCACAAGCCCTGCTGCCCAGGAGGCCACCGCCAGCACCAGCCCAGCTGCCCAGGAGGCCACTGCCAGCACCAGCCCTGCTGCCCAGGATGCGACCGCCAGCACCAGCCCAGCTGCCCAGGAGGCCACCGCCAGCACCAGCCCAGATGCCCAGGAGGCCACTGCCAGCACCAGCCCTGCTGCCCAGGATGCGACCGCCAGCACCAGCCCAGCTGCCCAGGAGGCCACCGCCAGCACCAGCCCAGCTGCCCAGGAGGCCACCGCCACCAGCCCTGCTGCCCAGGAGGCCACCGCCAGCACCAGCCCAGCTGCCCAGGAGGCCACCGCCAGCACCAGTCCAGCTGCTCAGGAGGCCACCGCCAGCACCACCCCAGCTGCCCAGGAGGCCAGCACCAGCCCAGCTGCCCAGGAGGCCAACACCAGCAGCACCAGCCCAGCTGCCCAGGAGGCCACCGCCAGCACCAGCCCAGCTGCCCAGGAGGCCACCGCCAGCACCAGCCCAGCTGCACAGGAAGCCACTGCCAGCACCAACCCTGCTGCCCAGGAGGCCACAGCTGTCATCCCCGCTGGGACAGAGAGGACCGCCAGCACAAGCCCCGCTGGGCCATGAAGAACCGCCAGCACAGGCCCCGCTGGGACAGAGAGGACCTCCAGCACAAGCCCCGCTGGGCTAGAGAGGACCGCCAGCACAAGCCCCGCTGGGACAGAGAGGACCGCCAGCACAAGCCCCGCTGGGCTAGAGAGGACCGCCAGCAGCTGAGTCACTGCAAAGGAGCCTGCCGCTCCAAGCACCGCTGAACAGGGCACCGCCGTCTCAAGCACCGTTGAACAGGGCACCGCCATCTCAAGCACACTGAACAGGTCACCGCCGTCTCAAGCACCGCTGAACAGGGCACCGCCATCTCAAGCACCGCTGAACAGGGCACCGCCGTCTCAAGCAACGCTGGCCCATGAGCTCCAAGGGCACTGACGCTACTGAGTCCGTCACGGGCAGAATGAAGCACTCTGGGTACCATGCCACCTCCAGAACCAGTGGAGAGATCCATCCACTACCTCTGTCCTTAGCAGGATGAAGCACTCTGGGCACCATGCCCCCTCCAGAACCAGTGGAGAGTTCCATCCACTACCTCTGTCCTTAGCAGGATGAAGCACTCTGGGCACCATGTCCCCTCCAGAACCAGTGGAGAAATCCATCCACTATCTCCGTCCTTAGTAGGATGAAGCACTCTGGGCACAAGGCCCCCTCCAGAACCAGTGGAGAGATCCATCCATTACCTCTGTCCTTAGCAGGATGAAGCACTCTGGGTGCAAGGCACTCTCCAGAACCAGTGGAGACTGTTATCCACTTGAGAGACCGTGGCTTTGCACTCCCCAGGATGGAACAGTGGGCAACCCACCCACTGTAGAGACTTGAGAGACTGTGGCTTTGCACTCCCCAGGATATGGCAGTGGGCAACCCACCCACTGGAAAGACTTGAGAGACTGTGGCTTTGCACTCCCCAGGATATGGCAGTGGGCAACCCACCCACTGGAAAGACTTGAGAGACTGTTGCTTTGCACTCCCCAGGATATGGCAGTGGGCAGACCACCAACTTGTGAGACTTGAGAGACTATGGCTTTGCACTCCCCAGGATTGAACAGTGGGCATGTGGCCCTCTCGTGGATTTGGCGTCGTGCACTCAAGCGGCTCAGGTGCTCCCCCTTTCCCTCCCCCTGAGGCTCCTGTTTTGTTGCTCTCTGATACCCCTGCAGTGTTCTCTTCGTCATGGTCTTGTGTGGGCCTCGCCCATACCGTGTGGGGCCAGTGTTCCACTGACTTAATTGGATCACTACCTGGACTACTATGCTTGGTGTATATTTTGTTAATGGTGTATATATATATTTTTGCCTACTTGATTTTAATATATTACAATGGTTACACTAATTTTCTATTGTCTTTGCATTCTTCTGGGGGGTTGGGGGTGTAACTGTGATGTATCAATATGTATTAGTGAGTGTGTTGTGGTGGGTGAGGGTGGGGGTGTTGCGTGTTGCGTGTGTGTGTCCCTGTTTTTTCCCTCCCACCTCCCCTTTGTCGTAGGTGCAGTACTCACCGTGGTCTTCGCCGCCAGCGTTCATGCTCCTGGTAGAGGAGCAGGAATACTATCGCAGGGAGAATTTGGGCTTCCGGGTCCATGGTGTCCTAGTTCCTCGTGGGGTGTGTAGAGGTGAGTGTTTTCCCTTCGGAATTCTGTTTCGGCCGTGTTTTTACCCGTGGTGAATCCGCCCCGGAAAAGGTGGCGGATTGGTAGGTTGTGATACTGTGGGCGGTACACTGTCCTCCGCCTGTCTGTTGGCGGTGACCGCCTCGCTGTTTGTTTGTACCGCCGTGGCGGTCGGAGTGTTAAAGTGGCTGTCTTTGTTGGCGGTTTACGCCACGGTCGTAATTGCAAAATGTTTACAGCCGGCCTGTTGGCGGTCTTACCGCCGCTTTAACACCGACCGCCAGGGTTGTAATGACCACCAAAGTCTCTCAGAAAGGCAAGGGATGGCAAAGTAATGGGTCAGTGGAATGCCCAGTAATGGCGGATTTCTCCTTGTGTCACGCCGTTATATTAAAGTTGTCGAACAAGTCTCTAATTTCCCATTGGGCAATATTTGGTGCATCATTATCTCTGTCCAATAATCCGTCACACACGTTACTAGAATTTTCACCTAAAACAGTTCTCATGCAGTTTATTCGCTCCTGTGATTGACGTCTTCACTGGGTAGAATGTCAGGTAAGAAAAGTTACACATGTCGCTCCAGTCAGTAGTTCCATTGTCTTCTCCTAGTTTAGGCGACCTTGCACCTGTTGCGAATTACACTGTTGCATTCGGTAAGAATGTCTCCTTGAGCAAGTCGGGTCTCATGAGAAAGAATTTACTACGGTTACACACATATCTCTAGCTTCTGGAAAAGTACAGCGTCGTGTCCTTCAGGGAAGCAGCACATTGCACGTTAGAAAACACTGTTAATATGAGACCAGGCAGCTAGGCCCAGACCCTTGCTAACTAAGGCCTAGTGAGTAATTTAGCAAAACCTTAATACATAACTCTTAGTGCTAATACAAAATCATACATGAGTACATCATTAATTCATTATTAGTCAGTTTCATTAGTCATTGTATACATTGGTGGCCACTCCCCGTGGGCACATTTCAAACACGTGCATTAGTATTACATATATGTGGTTTCATTAGACATTACATTGCAAGCTTTTCATGTTAACATTGATTATAAAAGTCACACTCCAACAGGGATGCAAGGTGAAGTAAAACATGAAATGTGGACAGGGACTGCATCTCTGATGTCAATTACTTAAAGGTTGTTAGAGTCACTAAGTCACGGTTGAGCAATCAATCAGGAAGTGCTTTTGGCTGTAAGGTTAAGCATATGAAAATAGGGCCTCAGAGGGGCCCCTTTTAAAGCACTTGAAGCACTGCTAGCTGTTATCAGGCACTTATAAAGGGTTGTTATGCAGTACAACACCTTGCTTACACTCCTAGCAGCATGCTAACGGGTACTCAAAAGTTAAGCAACACTGCATTTCAAAACGAATTAAATAATTCTATAGTTTCCTTCCCTTATGTCTTGCTCTCGTTGGACCGTGGAGTCTAGACATCAGTGACCAGACTTCATCAGGCCCAACTACGCATCTCACACAACTTTCCTCCTGTGCACGTCTGCAAGTGTCATAACGTCTTCAATTTAAAGGTGTAGGGAGTGTCTCCTCACTTGCTAATGCTGAGCAAACCTGAACTCTCCATAAACAATTGGAGGAGATGAATTTGATAATGTGACAATAAGAACACTTTTATATTGTTTAATTAAATGGGTAAGAAAAATGTAGTCCGATGGTTGAGTTTGAGGTACATAATTTGCAACACGAGACATAAGCATGTATCTGTGCTCAAATAAACATTAGACACATCAGAGCGTCTGTGTTTAAAACCAGCTCTGCGAGCTTGACTTTATGGCATTTCTTACTGCAGGATACTGACCCGCGCATGAGAATGGATTTCAGCTTTAATCTGAAGTAGAGGCTTCTTACATTAATTCAGTTGTATGTGTTCCTGTCCCATGGCCTACTTGAATGTTAATTAGCAAAGTGGCGCCGACCGCCGGGGCTGGGTGCTCTCTTCTGCAGAGACAAGATGGTTAGGGTGGGCTAACTTGCTTAATTTCGTGTATCATAATCATTTGGAATTTCCCAAAAACTTCTACTCCGGTCCAGGTTTTTTTCTTTGAATGCTGAGACTTGTATTTCTGTTTTATTATGGAACAAACAAGACTACACATCCCAAAAATCTAAGAAAAAACCTTGACTGAAGCAGAACATCATGCTTGGACCTGGGAAACTTGGCAAGCCTGCATCTCTCTTTTTACCTCACTCTTTTTTCTATCCCTATATGTTGCACCTCTGTGTACATCTCTCTGAGCCCCCTCATCACTCTGACCTATTTGTCTTATTTCTCTCTGCCTCTCACTACCTTATCTCCACCCCACTGCTCTTTCTCTCACATTACGTAACTTCTCAATTTATTTTACCAGTACATTGCTACCTCAGCTTCTCTCTCTCTTTCTTTCTCTGTTCCCTCTACCTCATGTATCTTAGTATCTTACTCCTTTCTCACTGCCTCATTCTCTACTTCTTGTTCTCTAATATTACCTCCTATAGCTCTAGGAATGTCTTCTATTTTTGACTTACTCTATCTACCTCACCTCTTTCTCTACTGTTCTCATTATGAACCTCTGTTTAACTTTCTTTTACTACCTCTATAAACCTTACCTTTTTATCTACCTCACCTTAAAGTCTACTTCATCTCTTAAACAAATTAGTTTTTAGGTTTCGCCTACAGACTGCAAGACTGTATCCAATATAGACTTATGGTGAGCTTTGTGTCTGTCCATTGCTTATGATTTCATGACTTTTCATGACTTTCTTGTCTATATCACTTCACTTCTCCTGAATTAATGGCATTCCTCCCTATGTCTGAGTTTGTGCTCCATGAAGAGCATTTCAGTCTCACTGTGTTTTGATTGGCTGAGTTGTATCCTTCGGTTGCTGATGGTACAACCTTGTAATGCAGTGCAAGAAGCACTATTTTATTTTCTTCTGTGCACCTCTTCCTGCTTGTCTCCTGCTCTTTTTGACCCCTGCTCTATTTATATAATATACATTATTTATTAATTATTAACCCCATCTCCGTAGCACTGTCACTGCTGCCAGCCGCTGTACCAGCCAGTAGTAATCGTTGAATTAATTAAAAACCATTCAGAGATGATTAGTACCTATGTATGCACCTGCATGGTAGATATCTTAAAGCGTTTTTTTTTGTTTTAAAGAAAAATCATTCCAGGATGGCCACCATGCATATATGTGCGCACAAAGAGGACATCAAGCATTACGTGTCATTGGCAAAACCGAATGGCTTCCCCAATGCCTGATTAGCACTGGGATAGTCATCATTATTCCAAAAGAGCCTCCCAGCTGAACACGCAATTCTTCCTCCCTAGGGCTTCCTAGTTTCCCCTCTGCATAAAGGTGACATTTACATGTTTGCAGTGCGATTAGGTGTGACATTTGCAGGCGTATGCGATATTTTGAGGTACATAGTTTGGCATAAACTTAGTCTGTGACTCAAGTAGATAAATTTCATATACCAGTACCAGGAAATTTCAGAAGAATAATCCAGGACCCTTTACAGCACCAGGAATTGAATAGAAATAATTAAAAAGGCTCGCATGTCACTTTAGCAACCAATTAATTCTCCACTGGAACTTATAAAGCGTCCTTACATTGTTCCGTTTTCGGTGTGAGCAGCTTATGCAGTTCAAATTCTGCATTCTGGGACTATAACGTGAATGGACATCGTAAAATTACAAGCAGGCAGAATGCAAACAAATATGAACAAGCAACAGACGCATCTAACTTGTCTCCTGAACAGCCTGAAGGTTGGCTACATGTGGTTGCTTGAATACTCAATTCACTGAAGCTCATTATATGTAGCAAGAACTGTTTATCTTGGTCACTTTATTTGATAGAAAAATATAAATGAAGTACATCCAAATATGTGTATTTGTCTATGCTTTAATGTGCACAAATTTCACAGATAATTTGAAGCTAGACGATTTTCTGTTTTTTTTCCCTTAAATATGCTAGTTGAAAGTGAGAACTTGGGTGTTTTCTTCTGACAGTTTATATTAAAGAAGTGAGTTCGCCTAAAATGAACAGCTTTCAGCCACTAATCAAATTCTCATGTTTCCCTTTTATTGTGTTGACTTGATGCCAGGCTATATTAACACTAGCAGTGCCTCCTGTGTATGGGCGCTGGGGCTACGCCCCCTTTGCTTTCATAGCTTCCTAGGATGAAAGCTTAACTAAACACAAATAAAATTAGGTTACATTACTAGGCATTTTTGCAAGGTGTGCCCTTTCGTGAGAATGTGCCTAATTCAGCACTAGCAGGGCTTATCCACGCACAGCCCTGTTTTTTCCTTGCAGCGCCGTGACGTTGCTTTAATTTCTCCTCCTTCATCCAGAGTGCCCATTAAAATAAGCATTGCAATTCAACAGGTCTTGCATTACGTCGAGTTAGGGCTATTAGCGTTGTAAACTCCGGACTTTTCTTGCCATATTAAATGAAAAAAAAAACACAGCACGATCTCGCTTGGTGAAATAAAGAGAAAAAGTCGTCATAGAGCCTCATATGTTTCCAGTAGTTTACACGTGCTCTCGAGGAGAGCGCGAGGAAAGCTAAACATCGGAAAAGGCATGACATATGCAAGCCTTTCACGAATGAAAACAAGCGGATTTTAAAAGTCAAGCACACAAACCAATGAAAGTGACTGACGTAACATGGGCCTGGTTAAAATCCCCCTAAAGAGAGATTAGAAAAGGGACGAAGCGCTTTGCGCTCGCCCCTAAACAGCCTCGGGCATTTAGCTTTCAAGCCTGGGCTCTACGAGTTTGCATGCCACTCAGCTGCAGTTACCCTACCTTTTCATAACTTGTCACAGGGTGAGGTGTGGCCAGCAAGCTTCACTGACCAAACCCCACCCTGTGATGAGATGTGAAAGGGTGAGTTCATGAAGTTTCAGAGTTTGCGCTTGATTTAGTGTATTTCCGAGTACATTCATGCTCAGCATGTATGAGAAGCCGAGTTCCCATCCTGAACAACTTAGGAAAATAAAGAGGAGAGTTTCACTTGTGAAGCAGGTTAGGGCCTGGAACATTTGTCATATAGTATAAATGCGACTGAGAAGAACACTGTATTTGAGGTGAGAGATGTACAAACTTTCATTCTGGAGGTCTTAGTTTAGTGAAGATCAGAAAGGGTTGAAACAGGATGTGCTCGTGCCCCATGAAAAGCTGTAAAAAATTTAAATTCGAACAAAGATGTGGTGTAATGTAACCTTTATGAGAAAGAGGAACAGATCAGCAGCTGCCTCAAAAAAACTGCACAAGTAAGTTTGGAGAAAGAAGTAAAAATCTGTTTCTTTTCTCGTTTCTTTTCCTTTCTAACTGCTGTCCTCTCTGCAGTACTAATGGGGTCAGTGCAAAACTCTTTATTGCCACAACTACATGTGGTTGTTTTATCTCCATTGCAGTTTATATGTGCTTATTGTTGTGGCAGTGGGCACCTAAATGTGATCTGAAGGGAGGATAAAACAAGCACTAACAAGGCCACTTAGTGTAACCTTTTATTAGTGTAATTGCCGGTGACTCAATGAGTGGTTTGGTGTGTTTGTGTGAATGGGTAAAACATTGAATATGGGGGCTGACTATGTAGATAGGTAAATGTGAAGACTGGTTATATGAATTAGGTCAATGACAGTGGAAACCTTGATGCAAATGGGTGAATGTGAGTAGGTAGGTGAATGATGCAAGGTGGGAGAAAGTGAAGTCATTGTTGAATTGGGTAGGTAGGGGAATAATGTTGAGCGAGTAACTGGGTGGATGACTGTGGGGAGGATAACATAGGTAGACGAAAGCTTGTTAAAACACAATTAATTGACTGAGATGCAACCTGCTGCCTCCAATAACATATTTCAAACACTGAAAATACATCAGTTAGCGGGTAAGGCAATGTGAATTAGGTAAATGAGTAGGAGGGTAGCTTGATGACAATGTATGATTGAGTGTGTGAATGAGTATGAGTGAGTGGTTGAACAGCAGAGTGGGTGAGTGTGTGGATGGGAGTATATAGTTCAGAGTGGGAATGAGAGTGTATAGTTGGATGGATAAATGTGAGTTAATGAGAAATTGTTCTGAACATATGCAGGGAATTCTGGTGAATGTTTGAAGGGAATCTGGCAGTCAGAGGTCTCTTGTCTCATATCTGGGTTCCAAGGCTCATTGGACCAACGCACCCACTAAGCCTTCTGACAAGTCTGATGATCTGTATTTGATCCTATGATTTCATCTCCAGTGCTCCACTCAACCTTTCGTCCTATGAAGGTCGAAAAACAGAAAACTATTGAGTTGTGTAAAAATGAACGTGTCTACCTTCTCTTCCCTGACAGACGCTCACTGAGAAAATCAGGGATCAGGTTTTCTCAACTGCATGGTGTAATTCTGTGTATGGACTTCCGCCCTGCCACTTTTTGCAATCATCAGCCGCCACTGATTAACACCCCGGCTATCATTTGGCCTCTTAAGGTGTTTGACACGTCCTGCTACTTTTTGCTTTTTAACCAACATTATGCTGCATTCTGGGACATGTAGTTCCACTTTTCTAATCAGATGTTTGAGTTTAAATGTCCAATAATGTATTGCAATAGTGGCTAAAATTGCCTGAAGTGTCAAACACGACACAGCCACTTGCAGTGTATAACAATCCAAGTTAGTTGCTCACTTGCTAATGTCTGCGAGGTCAACCAGGTTCTTACCCCGAATTGGTGTTACTTCTGCAGCCTTGGCATCGCGGATGCTGATGTGCCTCCAATTTCAAATTACACTGCCTGTTTCCAGTGCTAGAAAGGTTGCACATTCTGAAAAGAGATGGGAAACGAGAGGCATTTGGCATCTGTGCCAAAAGAAGCAGTGAGCAACTGAGCACATGTGGGGGCTAGGGGGGCTGCTTTATCATGCTGCCCACCGGAGAATGGAAAAGTTGCGAGCAGAGGTTGGTACGAACATGCACATAAGTCTGTTAAACAGGGCCATGAGGAAGTAGAAACCCTGACATTTCTGGCAGGTGGCTGGACCAGGGCCTTATCTCTTAGAATTTCTTCTCTGTGGGGCAGTGTAACTCAGCTCAAACGCCTAATGTGTCACAGTGGCAATGGCTTGTAGTTGGCCCTCTACTGTTGTGCTTGACTTTGGCACTTTATATCAGAAGCGTGCGCTTAACTTGTACAAGAATGAGTGCTGGTGCCCGATAATCTGCTCAGAATTCTGTGCCCAGTGCAATTAAATGTTGCCATGCCGAATACCAAGGCTACGCAGTCAGAAATCCACTTCATGCCTTTAAATTCACTACCAGACAGTCCCTCGCCTTTTATCTTTTGCTTTGCACTTTTCAGCATTCTGGCTTTGTCACGTTTCGCCTTCTCTGCTAAGGTCTTTCTGCTCTGTATGTTTCTTGGTAGATGTCTGAGGCGGAAAAATAGTGCTGTACCCAAAAATGAGTGCCTGTGACCCGTTCGCAACCACCGGCTTAAATTAAGCAAAGCCTGTACAGAACAGTGCTGCAGTTACACGTGCGCTGTATGGGAGAGAAGGCCATGAAGCTGTGCTCTGAGATCGTGCTTCACTTGCATGAGTGCAGGTAGAGAGTTGTTTGACTGTGTGCAACCCACCCTAATGAAGCCGGTCACCCTGGAATCCCTAGCAAATATGTGCAAACCTGCTCCCTTCCTCCTCTTTCTTTCTCCTTTTCTCCTCTTTCTTTCTCCTTTTCTCTCTCTTCTCTGAAGCACCTGATATAACTAGTTTTAGTTCTTTTGCATAACCAACGGTTTATGACTTCAGAGCCCTACATGGGCTCCCCAATGAGCCCTGTTGTTCAGAGTATTGTTTGTGTCTGCAGTATGCTGGTTTCACCAAGGACTCCGCCAAGACCTACCTCCACGAAGGAATGAAGGCCATCGCTGAATGGATGAAGAGCAGCTGCCTCAAACTCAATTCCGACAAGACAGAAATCCTCATCTTTGGCTCCACCCCCTCTGCATGGGATGACTCCTGGTGGCCTGGCACTCTCTGAACCGCTCAGACTCCCACCGACCACACACGCAACCTAGGATTCATCTTGGACCCCTCACTATACATGACCCAGCAAGTCAACGCCATCTCCTCCTCCTGCTTCAACACACTCCGCATGCTCTGAAAGATCTACAAATGGATACCCACCAAAACCAGAATAACAGTCCCCCAAGCCCTCGTAAGCAGCAAGCTGGACTACGGCAAAGCCCTCTATACAGGAACAACGGCCAAACTCCAGAAGAGGCTGCAACGCATCCAGAAGGCCTCCGCACGCCTCATCCTGGATATCCCCCGCCACTGCCACATCACAGACCACCTGTAAAACCAGCACTGGCTCCCAGTCAACAGGAGAATCACCTTCAAACTCTTCACCCACAAAGCACTGCACAACACCAGACCAGAATACCTCAACAGACGACTCTCCTTCTACACCCCAAGGTGGCATCTCCACCCTGCCGACCTCGACCTCGCCCTCACAACCATCCCATGCGTCCGCAGAACTACAACCAGCGGTAAATCATTCTTGCACCTTGCTGCCAAAATGTGGAACACTCTTGCCACGCACCTGCGCCAGACCAAAGACCTCCTTACCTTCTGGAAACTTCTCAAGATATGGCTGTTCGAGCAGTAGCAGGCACCTCTCCCCCTGTCTCCCCTCCTCTCCTCAGCACCTTGAGACCTTCAAGGGTGAATAGTGCACTTTACAAATTCCTGATTGATTGACTGACTAAGCAGATACTTCGCGGCAGGAGGAAATGCCAGGAGGCATTTGGCAGTGAGAAGCTCAGCGTTCACAAGTCCAGGTTTTACAGCAGTCTTAAAAAGAGCTAAAGATGCCTTGTCCTAAATTGCAGATCCCCTAGACAACTATGAAGACTTAAAAGATTTAGTTGTAAAACTGTAGTATTGGTTGGGTGAGAGCAAAGGTGAAAAAGTAGCTTACATTTCAGGGTATTTGTAGGAAAACAACATAAGAAACCGAGTAAAGTTAAAAGTACTGAAGAAGTTGAGCCTATGCAAGTTGGAGGTATTTGGGGTCCTCATCTAAAGAAGAAAAAACACTAAAAGCATAGATTGAACTTATATCTTTATTGTGGAAAACCTGGGTGCTTTGCTCAGGACTGCGTAATCAACCCATGTCAACCAAGGCAGTAGCTTTATCAAGAATTGATCTCTGAAGATTCTGGAAACAAGCTACCTTTATAAAAGTTGAGGCCATTTTGCCAAATTATCTCACTCTCTTGTAACTATGTTAGTGCCATGTCCTCTGTTCCAATCTTTTTGACCATTACGGTGGCCCTCATCCTATCCCAACAACGTAGAAAAGGTGTGAATATGATGATAGATTCAAGAGCCACTGGGAACTTCTTGGATATTATAAGAAATTACGTTATTGGTTGAGGAAGGTGGAATCCCACTCAGGCAAAAACCACAATCTTTGTCAGAGTGAGCAAAAAAAGTAATTAAATTAAACTGTCGTAGTTGGACTAGTGTTTTCAGTGCAGACGATTACATTTTGGAGAGTGGAGTTAAGTGGCATGGACTGGCATAGATGTAGTTGCATACAGTGGAGTAGAGTGTCATGATGTAGAAGGAGTAGATTGCCGTAGAGTGGTGTATCATAAAGTGGAGCTGCATGGAGTGTTGTGGAGGGAGTAGAGTGGAGGGTGTAGAGTGGATTAGAGTCTCATGGAGTGGCATAGTGTCATAGAGTGGAGAGGCATTGACTGGCGTACAACTTTGTAGAGTAGAGTGGCAAAGAGTGGAGTAGATTGTCGTGTAGTGGCATAGAGTGAAGTAGAGTGTTGTAGAGTAGAATAGCATAGAATGGGTGGAGTGTCATAGCGTGGAGTGTCATAGAGTGGACTGTTGTAGAGTGAAGTGGCATTGAGTGGCTTAGTGATGTAGAGTGGAGTAGTGTGTTATACATTAAAGTGATTTGACGTAAAGTGGCATTGAGGAAGTTTCAAAGAATGTCGTAGAGTAGAGTGTGGTAGAGTGGCAGAGGCTGGAGTACAGTGTGGTGGAGTGGAAGGGCATAAAGTGTTATATAGTGGAGTGGCATAGAGTGGAATAGCTTAGAGTGGAATAAAATGTCACAGAATGGAGTGGAGTAGAGTGGCGCTGAGTGGAGTAGAGTGTCCTGTCATAGATCAGAGTGTCGTAGAGTGGAGTAGCGTGTTGTAGAGTGTTGTGCCACAGAGCAGAGTATCATGTCATAGAGTGGAGTGGCATAGAATGCTGTGTCATAGATTGGTGTGGCGTAGAGTGGTGTGGCGTAGAGCGGAGTAGCATAGAGCGGAGTGGCGTGGAGTGGAGTGGCATAGAATGGAGAGTCATTGAGTGGGAGGCATAAAGTGTAGTGGTGTTATGTAAATTAGGGTGGCATGTCATAGACTGGGGCAGACTGTTTTGGATTGGAGTGAGACAGATTGTTTTGGATTTCAGTGGGGCAGATTGGAGTGGAGCAGATTTTTTTGGTTAGGAGTGAGGGCAGATTGGTTTGGGGCAGATTGTTTAGGATTGGAGTGGGGCGGACTGGAGTGGGGTACATTATTATGGATTGGAGTGGGGCAGATTGTGTTTGATTAGAAAGGGGCAGATTGGTTTGGAGTGGACAGATTGGTTTGGATTGGAGTGGGGCAGATGGTTTTGGATTGGGGCAGATCAAAATAAGGCAGATTGTTTTGGATTGGAGTGGGGTAAATTGTTTTGGATTGGAGTCGGGCTGATTGTTTTGGATTGGAGTGGGGCAGGTTGCTTTGGTTTGAAGTGAACAGATTGGAGTGGGACAGATTTTTTTAATTGGAGTGGGGCTGTTTGTTTGGATTGGAGTGGGGCAGATTGTTTTGGACTGAAGCTTGGCAGATTGTTTTGCCTCATACTGTGACCGACTTGAGTGTGGCTGGTTGGTTTAAACTGTAATGGGGCAGATGTTTATGGATTGTAGTGAGGCAGATTTTTCAGACTGTAGTGGGGTGTACTGGAGTGGGGCAGATTGTTGTGGACTGCAGTGAGGAAGATTCTTTTAAACTGAAGTGGGGCAGACTTTTTTGGATTGGGGTAGGACATGTTGTTTTGGATTGGAGTGGGATCGATTGGAGTGTGGCAGGTTGTTTTGGATTGGAATATGGCAGATTGGAGTGGGGCAGATTGTTTAGACTGGAGTGGGGTACATTGGATCCATCCAAGACCTGTCCAAGATGTGGCTGTTTTCCACTCCAATTCAGCACAAACTGACAACACCGCTTACTGTGAATATCCATGTGAAGTGGAACTAGCCAACAGTAATGCCCCGGCTCCTGTATTCGCAGAGACTGCTTTTGGTTGCTTCATCAACATTGATGACTTTTCTTGAACCTCATCTCCACCTGCTACTGAAACTGTTTCAAAGATACGTAAGCTGTACATCTGGCTTAAAAATAACTATTTGGTTTATCCATGGCATTATCTGTGAATGTTTCTGACATTGCTTGCCTTTATTTATGGATTGGTTTTGTGACTGAACGCTCTTCTGTTGAGCCAGTGGATGAAGTTTTAACACTCAATCTTTCCTCACATAAGGTCCGAAGAGACTTGTCACTTGTGAACATTTCAGCAGTGCCAATTCCAGATGGGATTGTTTGGGATAAAATTCCATTTGATATTTACAGGCCTACTGAGGTTATCCAAATTCCATATGTATTCAAAATTTCAATGAATGATGTAAGTATACCTGGTGTTGTTTCTGATGGCTGGGATGTTCAAACAGTTGATTCAATGCTGCTGAGCTGCTGGATTACGCTGTATTTGAAAGTGATGATACGTACATTAACAAAGTGAATTATGGGGAAATGTTCTTGTTAGAAATGGGTTCTCTAGTTGGCTGAAGTATAAACTTGTCCAAGTAGGGGTCACAATCCTAGTCAGGGTAAGTCACAACACAATCCAAATTATCCTGTGGCCACCCTCTAGTAGCTTGGCACTGAGCAGTCAGGCATAACTTAGAAGGCAATATGTAAAGCATTTGTGAAATAAATGATGCAATAACACAGTGAAAACACCAAACAAATACACCACACATTTTCAGAATAATAGATATTTATCTCAATAAAATAAGGTTAAAATGACAAAAATCCAATAAGCACAAGTTCAAATATCACTTTTGAAAGGTTTAAAAGAGTCTCAATCCTTAGAAATGAACAGTTGTCTCTCTGTAACACACAGTGGGATTCGTCAAAAATAACAATGCACGGAGACCGCAGAGGAGGAGACGCGTGAAAAAATAAGGTGCTGCGTTGGATATTCCAGTGCGGCACAGACAATGCATCATTTCTTTCCACGCTGCAAGGGTTTCCGTAATTTTTCAGGCACGTAGTCTTGGTTCAGGGATATTTTGACGCCCAGGGATGATACGTTGAAAATCCTTGATGCGCTGGTAGAAGGAGCAGGCGCTGCGTCGATCCAGTAGGCAATGCATCGAATTTTCCATCGCAAGACAGGCGCTGCATCGAAGTTCCAGTCAGGAAGTCAGTGATGCATTGTTTCGGTCGGGGTTGCAGTGATTTCCCAGCCGTGGTGCAGGCTTTGCATCGATTTCTGCAGGCAATGCGTCAATTTCCAATGCACAAGGAGTTTCTTGAAGAGGTGAAGTCTTTGTTGACCCAGAGACTTAAGAAACAGGAGGCAAGCTCAATCCAAGTCCTTGGAGAGCACTTAGGAGGAAGGCAGAGTCCTTCCAGCAGAGTCAGAAGCCAGTAGGGCAGGTGGGCAACAAGCAGGGCAGCAGTCATTCTCAGCAAAGCAGTCCAGATGAGTCCTTTGAGCAGCCAGGTAGTTCCTCTGACAGGGTGCAAGGGTAGGTTCAGAAGTGTCTAATTTAGTGGGGTCAGAGACCCAGTTTATGTACCCAAAAATGCCTTTGAAGTGGTGGAAACGTCAAAGAGTGGTTTTGAAGTGAACAAGTTCCCCTTTCAGCCCAGTCCTGTCTGCCAGGGTCCCTGTGGGGAGTTATCAGTCCTTTATGTGAGGGCAGGCCACTGGCCTTAGGGCAGGGAAGCTTTGTTTAGAGCATGTCTTATACTTGTCCAAATGATATTCTTAAACGACAAAGTTCAACAATCTTCCTGCCTAGGGTTAACAAAAATAAAATAAATTAATGTGCCCAGTATCACAGTACCAGCCAAATTCAAAAATTGGCAATCATTCCTAAATGTCACAGAGGAAGAACTAAGTGGCACATGTACGAAGACTAAAATTTGTGAGTCGGTAATTGCGATACAATACGAATCGTAATTATCGACTCGCAAATCCGAATGTACGTACAAATAGAATGCCAATTTAGCGATTCGGTGCCGAGTCGCATCATAATTTGCATAATCGCAAATTGCAATTACCTAAATTGCGAATGTGGGTGTTAGCGAATCGCAATTTGCAACCTGGACTCGCAAATTGCGATTGAGTCGCAATTAGCGAACGGGTGCAAAAGAACAGAGAAATTTCACTTCCTGCTGCGGGGTAATGACCTTAGAACCAGGAAGTGCCTCCCATGAAAGTGGGAGGAGTCTAGCCAGCACACACAGCAGAGGCACACCCAGCTGAGAGGAGCAACTGCAGCCATGGCTAGCCAAACTAAGGAGGGAAACACAGCAGGGAGGAAGAGAAAGCTGACATTTTCAGAAAAAGAGTTGGAAGTCCTCACTGAGGAGTGCTGCCTCATCATGAGGTCCTGTTTAGGAAGGCAGCAATGACCGTACCTGACTCACAGAAAAAAAAAATCTGGCTGAACATACAAAGCAAAATCAATGCAATTGGAGTCCGTCACAGCACCATTGAGGAAGTGCACAAAAGATGGTATGACCTCAGGTCAAGAACCAAGGAAAGGTTGCAGAGCAGATAATGGAGACCCATGGAACAGGTGGGAGACCATCCACAGTACTACCACCCACAGCAATTGAGATTATGTGGAGACCACAGTGGAGCCAGAGGCTGTTGTGGGAATCGGAGACCTGGACAGTTCAGCACCAGGAACCTCCAAAAGTAAGTAGCACATCTCACTTTTTAAAACTTTTCAGGGCACTGTGCACACAACCACAGTTCACAAATGCATGAATCATTCAAATATTTCCAGTCAACATTTCTGCAGAGGAGTGCAACACACCAGCCATTTTTCCCGAGGCACCTGAAACCACAGAGGACACAGATCTGGACAATGAGGGTGTAAACCTGACTTCCATTCCACAGATGGGTGCTAGCCAGCCACAGGATTTGCAGGGTGTGGGTGTAGAAGATGTCGTCTGACACATGATGCAGGGGACGAAGATGCCACTACTCAACTGTTTCTGGGGCTGTAGTCATCCCTACTCAGCAGTCAACGCCTGCAAAACAAACATATGCAGTTAATGAACAGGAATTTACACCGTATGCAACAGACTCTCACACAGGGATTTGGGAATGTGGAAACACAAGTGTCCACCATGAGTAGCAATATGGTCACCCTCACCACTGCCATCTCTGACCTATGTAGGGAAATGGTGGCAGATTATGCCCATGTAAGGCACCATGAGTGCAGCACAGCTGCACAGTTGGACCGGCTAAGTCAGTCCATTGGCCGCCTAGCCACAACAACAACATGCCTGTCACAACGCACTGTCACGCTCCAGGTTGAACTGGGACATTTTGCTGGAGATGTGGCCAGGGGACTAGGCCGCATTACTGCAGCTGTGGACCTACTTCATTCCTCCCAGGCAGCAAGAAGCACTGGTGACACCCCTCAGGACAGTGAGGACATATCGAGTGTGAGCAGCATTTCCACCTCATATGCCGCATCCTGCGTAGTATCATTGTCCGCCAGACATCTGTGCACCTATCAGGCACAGGCCATGATGGTCATAGCCGTAGGAGGGTGTGATGTGATGACTCTAGGTTTTTCTTATGGCACATGATTGGAATGTGTCAGGTGATCTTACACCATTTTTGTTTACTGGTTGGCCTAAGCCACTATTGACATAATGCACTCCTGACATTAAAGACATTTTTTTTTTCAACAACCTGACTATGGGGGTCATTACAACCCCAGCGGTCGGTGTAATAGTGGCGGTAGTACCAACAACAGGCTGGCGGTACATACTGCTACAATTATGACACACCGACCACCGGGCTGGAGACTAAAGTCTCCAGCATGGCGGCCGTCACTAGGCTGCCCATGGCATTATGACTCCGCCCATCACCATGGTTTCTGTGGCTTCTGTACCGCCACGAAAACCATGGCGGTATGCACTATCTGTGCCAGGGAATTCCTTTCCTGGCACTGATAGAGGTCTCCCCCGCCCCATCTCCTTACCCAGAGTCCTCCCCCTCCCACTCCCGTCCCCCCAACATAAAAACACATACACACATGGCAAAACACACGCATATCCACATCCACTCATGCATGCATACATCCATGCACAAACACACCAACACTCACAAACATACATACTAGCACACACGCAATCACACAACACAACATACATGTACACTTACACCCATTCATGCACACACGCATTACACATGCCTCACACCTGCATGCACACAAACACAGTGACACCCCACCACACAACACCCCCGCCCCCTCTCCTGTTGGAGAACCCGACTTACCTGCTTGCAGGGGGTCCTCTGGCAGGAGACGGGACGCTGCACTGCTGCCAGCACAGCGTTCGCCAGCAGAACACCACCAGGCCGCATCATGGCTCATGATACGGTCAGTGGCATTTTGCTGGCGTGGCGCTGCTGCTGGCAGCAGTGCCACCTTACCGCTGTCCACCACCATGACCGTAGCCAGAATTCCACCAGGCCTTCTGACAGAATTCCAGCTACGGTCATATTTTGGTGGCCGGTTGGTAGCCACAGCGATGGTATGTTGGCGTCCGTCGCCATGGTGGTAGGCGGCATTTGCCGCCAATCTTAAAATGAGGGCCTATGTGTGTTTTACATTTGTGAGTGGAGTGTCGGTTGGCACTTACCTGCCAAAGTAATGAGTTGCTATGTGATCCCGTCGCCTTCTGCCCTCCATTGCGATGCCACCATCCCTAGGCTGTCGTAGTGGTGGCTCCTGCTCCTCATCCCCAGAATCTGTGTCATCTATGGTGAGATATAGCCCATGCCTGGTTGCGATGTGTAGGATGGCACATGTAGCCACAATCTTGCATGCTATCTCCGGGGCATACTGGAGTGCACCTCCACTTTTGTGCAGTCATCTGTAACTTGATTCAACATGCCAACGGTCCTTTCAATTACGGTTCTGGTGCGCCAATGTCCAATGTTGTAGCGCCTCTCATTCTGATTTGCAGGTGTTAGGTATGGAGTGTGTATCCATGGCCTCAAAGTACATGCACTGTCACCTGTGTAACAAAACAGCAAATAGGAGCATGGCTTTACATGGTTATCCACTGACGCGTATTTATGACATTGGTGTGTACTACACAGTACCTAATAAATATCCATCATCAAACTCCCCACATTCTAGGTGTTGGTGTATCCCACTGTGCCTGAAAATGTATGCATCATGTGTGCTCCCTGGGTATTTTGCCACTATATTGGTTATGACATTGTGGGATGCACATACCACCTGGATGTTGAGTGAGTGAGTACATTTCCTATTGAGGAACACATATTCCAGATGTGCAGGTGCACATATGGGTACATGTGTCCCATCCACACACCGTATTACATGGGGAAAGTTGGCAATTCTGTAGACGTTCAATTTGGTGTTGTGTATTTCCTCCACATTTCTGGGAAGGTAATGTATCTGGACATGTGTGCAAGTATGGCATCTAAGAACCGTCTAAAGAATCATGACAAGGCACTTTGGGACCCCCCACCATCAACAGCAATCACCCCCTGTTACCTACCCGAGGCTAAGAGGTGCAGTGACCACAGCGCTTGCCCATATGTAGGGAGGGAGCAGCTGTGCAGGGTTTCGCTTTCTAGCTGAGGTTTTAGCAGTTCTATAATATCTAAGATGTCTGTGCTGCTCAGTCTATATTTCTCATATATTTCCTCCTCAGTCTGTTGAAATATGGTCTGCCTGGTTCTGTATATCCTCTTCTGTCTCAGCCTGCTCCTCCTCTGCTAGGCAGCCTGGAATTGTCTCCTCCATGCAATCACGTAGTGTGCAGCCATTGTGGTAAACCCACATGCCTTATGGGTCTGTTCTTATACTTCAGTTCTGCTTACCACCTGTTTGGAATCAGTGCTAATCTGTGTGTGCAAAATGGCCTATTTGTGACTAATCGCAATTTGCAACTACCATGTACATAGGGTTAGAGAGTCGCAAATTGTGATTTCCTATTTGCGAGTCGCAAAACCCAGTCGAAAATATTTGCAATTCGGTAATTGGTCGCATCGCTATTTAGGACTCCAAAATGGCATTTGTACATACCATTTGCATTTTGCACTGTCGCAAATAGTGCTGCGACCCATTTGTGAGTCGCAAAAAGTACGTACATGTGCCCCTAAATGCTTGAGTTCAGGATGGTACCTATAATTCCACATTTTCCAGTCCCGGACAGTGGTTATTGTGGCCAATGGGCACAAATGGGTGTCAGGTGTATTTTTTTAATTCCTCAGGGGGTTTCAAGATTAGCCGACCGGACCCTCGCTTTGTCTTGGGTCAACACTCAGGTATAGTTACCACCTACAGTGTGGGTAAACTGTGTCAACAATGGTTATGTACTAACACCTTAGCAGCAGTTAAGGAACATCTTGATCTCCTATCAGAGGAAATAGACTTCCAGGATTTCTTGCTAGGTCCAAGAAAGCCCCGCTCTAAATGATTCCTGTATGCCACATACAATGAGATCAGGAAGCTTTTGCAAATAGAAGTGGCTGCACATTTAAGGCAGATAGATAAGGAAAATATGGAAAAGGCTTTAGCCGCTGTCGACAAGAATACCCTGTCCAGCAGAATATTTAATAACATAGGTGCACATTATGACATTGGCGGTAAAAAACACCTACCGCCGTGGTGACAATGGCCAAAATACCACCACCATGGCTGCCATCCGGCTGCCATATTATGAGCACCTCCTAACTTCCGCCACAATAAGGGCAGAAATCCGGCAGTGTTCATGGTGGTGGACGGTGGTAAGCTGGCTCTGCTACCACCAGCACCGCCACGCCAGTAGAACGCCGCCAGCCATATTATGACAAGTAATATGGCCTGGCAGTATTCTGCTGTAGGTGCGCTGCTGGCTGTAGCAGTGTCCCTTCCCAATACCTGCTGGAAAGATCAAGATGGGGAGGTAGATCATATTCCTAAAAGAGGAAGGAATGGGAACATTTTCCTACAGGTTCTCAGTCCACCGAAACAAGAGGAGGCTAATTTCTTTGCATGGCATTCCATTGTAAATTGAGTGTCCAATCCAGAAACCCAAGCTTTTAAGATTATCTTTTGATGGAGGAAGAATATTTAATCCTACTGACGCAAGCAAGGAGGGCTGTGAGGATAGAGAATGTCCTACCAGAAACACCTCTGTTTTTCCGTCATTTAATTTCAACATTGCGGCCACAACTATGCCTCCTTATCAATTGTTTGGGAACACACCCGCGCCAGGGGCCTTACATGATCTATATAAATACATCTCTCACAGACAAGGTTATCAGAGGGATTCCTTTCAGATGCCATTGACACCATCTATACTGCACGTCACATTGCTACAGGGCTCAGCCTTCGTGTCACCAATGAGTCTGACCTAGAGACCTCATTCCAAAGTAACGAGGGTTGGGGGGCTCTTCTTATGGATATGGTACTGGTAGATTAGGTTTATCACACCTAGCTCTCATTAGGTTTGAGATTAGGTTCTCTATGCTAGAGATGTTGCATTTCATGTTTATTGCAAGATGGTGGGGGTCTTTGTATTCATGACGCTCATCTTCACAATTATGCTTCTTTTATTGATTGGTATCCTAATCATTGCAGCTCATGCATATTATGGTAGATTGCAGTCATTTCAATAAATGTATTGAAAACTTTCCTGCATCTCCTTCATTGCCTGTGTGTGACTGAGACTTGTTGTTAATGAGAGAAAAGGGTAATTTCCATTCTACCACGACCCCTGAGTTGTCGCACTCTAGAGTCCCTGCATAAAGGCTGCCAGAAATCACCTTTTACTGTTTGGGTTTTTGGTGATGTGGCATGACGAAAAGAGGAGTAGAGTAGAGTGTAGTAGAGGGGATGTCATGGAGTGGTGTAGAGTGTCATGGAGTTGCATATAGTTGCGTAAAGTGGCGTGACATAGGGAGGAGTGGCGTAGAGTGGCATGGAGTGTTGTGGAGGGAATAAAGTGGGGTTGAGTGGAAGGGTGTAGAGTAGAGGGACAGAATGTTGTACATTGGAGTGGTGTAGAGTGTTCCATAGTTGAGTAGAGTGTCATAGAATGGAGTGTCATTGAGCAGGGTGGCATAGGGTGTACAGTGTTGTAGCGTGGAGTTAAGTGGCATGGTGTAGATGGAGTTGGATACAGCGGAGTAGAGTGTCATGATGTAGAGGGAGTTTTTTTCATTTGTTCTCATAATGCCACTGCTACTTGATTGCCACCAGTTTCATAAGCTCATGGGAGACGCGTCCCTGTACTTCATGGGATGGAATTTATTCCCAGCCTTACCAAGTCAGAGGTGACTAATCATCGGACCAAAATCAAATTAAGCGCATCACAAATTCATTAGGTCCCAAAACCCTTTACCATTCCTCTTTACTTCTCTTTTCTCTAATTCTCTAAAGAACCAAACTGATATTTTCCATACATGCCAGCAAGGTGCTGAGGTTTGTACCCAGCTCCTGCAAACTTCTCTCTTTTCAAGTAATATCAGGTAAAACACCAAGTTTCTACAGTGTTGATTGAGGGGAAGGCAGCCCGGTACCCAAGGCATTATCCCAAACATAATCAAACAAGGGCTTACTTCAATAGCAGTGCCCACGGAATCAGAGATTATCTTACCCACCACTGTCTGAAATTCCTCCTGTTTCAGGCAAGGGGCGGACATATGGACATCATCTGCCTCACTACTACCACACCTCTTGCATTCAGAAGTTGCACATGCTCTTATCCTTGCCAGTTTCTGTGGTGTCCAATATGGTCTATGAAGAGTAAAGAAATGGTTTCTTTTTAAGGCAGCAGACTTAACCACTGAATATAGAGTATCAAAGGATACTTGCTATAGCTATTGTAACTCTTCATCCGGCAGGTATCCATTATACCTAGCTTCCAATGGTTGCATCAAATCCTCCACTGCTGATAAAAGATGCAGGTACCAAAGTGAAACTTACTTCTTTATGATCCCGGGCAACTGGAGCTCTAGTTCCATTTGAGTCAGTTCTGAGCCCACCCCCCCTGAATTCTTGAGCCACCCATTCACCTGATAAATCTTGAATCTATATATAACCCCCTCTGTCTTGTTGTTCCAGAACTCCCATTGTTTTAGCCATAGATTTATACATGTTATTTTAGCTAATTAGTCCTGCAGCTGTGCACCTTAGCCCAGTTATACTTTATTTAGCAAACCGCATTTGTGGTGATTGTTTTATTTTCCTCTGTCTAGCTGTTCTTCACGTAAGACAGCACTGCGTTCTTAGCAAGACGTTTCTTTCACTCTGTGCTTTCCTCGAGGCTGCAGTAAGATAGTATTGCCGGCAAACGTGGTATGCTTTGTCTCCAAAATTCACAGAAACATACACACTCTTATGTGGGCGTCTTTCTTAGAACATCCGCTGTTTTATTATAAAAACACTTCCTTGTCCCATACACGTTAGAGGAAGTTTCCAGCCAGATGACCACGACCGCATGCTGACCACTGATTGCTTCGCTACAGCTGTTGGCTTGGACTGCCGAATCCCTGGCACACATGGGAATGGAGTCTTCTTAGACTACATGTCTCCTTGCTCAGGTATGAGGGATGATGTCTTCCCGGGGGGAAACTTGGTGGGGAAATTAAAACTTAACATGCTGTTCTCTAACATAGAAAAGGTAGGAGATAGATAGGTCTATATCTATATAACCCTTAGTGACAGTATTGTAGGACTATTTTTGTGTTTTACTCTCCTTGTCACAATTTTGCTTCTATTGTGCTTTATCATCCTAGTTATTGCAATACATGCCTTATTATCTAAGATGCAGTTACTTCAATAAAATCTTATTTAACTTTATTCTGCCTCTGTTGTCTTTGCATGTGTGAGACTAATGTAACTGAGAGAAAAGAATGAGATCCGACCAACCACGATTCCCCTTAGGAGTCATATATCTCATGCGCCCGGTTGCCATAATCATCCCTGCTCTATGGAGGTGCTTCTACTTAGCTGGAAAACCGAGATTAGGCCGACAGGTGTCACGTGGTGTGGGAGTAGACTCAGTTCCCCACAATTCAGGTGATTCTGCCGCCCAAATCCAGTAGCCTCATTAGGATAATGAGAACCTACGCAACACCATATCAATCTTTTCCTGCCATTGACCACATCTAGTGGCTCTTCTTTGTTTTAGAGGCAAAGCTAAGCTATGAAGCAAATACTCTGGGGTCCCTGGCGAGTACCAAATGATAATTTGCTATAATAGGCAATGCCTAAGAGGGATGTAATCTCATACCAGGTGATAGCTGCTGCCCGTTGGCGGTCGAGGTTGGCGATCAGGTGTTCTTTGGAGATCTTGTTCCACTTGCGGTAAGGTGTAGTGTGTTGTTGGTGGTGGGTTGGGGGTTCCATGAAGGAGAAGTGGACGCAGTGGTGCTCAGTCCAGCGGAGTTAGGTGGTGTGAGTGAAGGTGATGTGGCTGCTGGAGGTGAAAATGGCGTCAAGCGTGTGTCCCGCTGAGTGAGTGGGTGAGGTGACCAGTTGCTTGAGGCCGAGGTTCGTGAGGTTGTCCAGCAGGGCTGTGGAGTTGCAGTCGTGGATGCTTTCCAGGTGAAAGTTGAGGTCACCAAGGAGTATGTAGTTTGTGGAGGTGAGAGCGTGGGAGCTGATGGTATCTGCGATGGCGTCGCAGAACGGGGGGGTGGGGTCCTGGTGGTCTGTAAATGAGGGTTCCTCTAAGGGTGGTGTTGGCGTTGATGTGTATTTGAAAGTCTAGGTGTTCTGTATTGTCTAGGGTATCGTTGGTGTTGGTGGAGATTTTGATGGTGTTTTTGTGTATTATGGCGATACCTCCTCCTGGTTTAATTATGCGATCTCTACGGAGTGATTTTGTAACCTTCTGGGATGGCTGTGGCGATGTCAGGTTCTGATGAGGGGTCCATCCATGTTTCAGTGAGGAAGGCGATGTCAGGAGAGTATGTTGTGAGCAGGTCCCAAAGCTCGATGGCGTGCTTGTGGACGGAGCGGGTGTTAAGGAGGATGCAGTTAAGGTGGTTGCGGGGTTTGGTGTTATTGCGGTGCTTGTTGGTGCTGCTGGTGTTGCTGTGAGTGCAGAAGAAATGGCATGAGTGGCATGTGAATGGTCCATGTGCGTGTTTGGGGTTGGCCTGGGCACAGGGGGGTACTAGCATGGGTTGAGGGCATGGAGTTCTGTGGAGGATTTGTGCTGCTTCTGGGGGTCGGAGAAGCGTGGACCAGGGGACGGGCGCTGGGTGCGGATGGGCGCACCCGCCATTAAGAAGGGTAGGTGGGAGGGAGGAGCAGCTGGGAGGCGGGAGGGGAAAGACCATGGGGGCGTGAGGGGGGTGGGGCCCTAGGGCCCAGTGGACGCAGCAGCAGGGTCGGGAGAATCAGCAAGAGCCGGATAAGAAACGGGCGGTAACACAGAGGGTGAAACTACGCGGATTTGAAAAAGGGTACAGATACAGTCAAAAACATTGCTTGAAACAAAAAATGATTTACAAAAAATGAAATACTAAATGAAATACAAAGTGCAAAGCACACTAGATACGCCCACCACTAGGCACCAGGGATGAGGCGCATGCGGGTACCTGCGGGTGGTGGAGGGCCTCAAACTTACTTACAGCGGCAAACGGCAGGGTCAGGGACACGGAGGCAGGCTGGTGGAGCCAAAGTGTACTCCTGGCCTAAAGTAGGTCAGGGGGTCACCCTGACCTCGGGGTCACTCCTGTCTCAAGAGATGTTTCTCTTGAAGCATAAATAAATGGGCATTACTCAATCAACAAGAAAATCTGGCTACTCACTGTTGCTGTCGCAGTACCGTGTTTTAACTCATCTCCTCCGTTCTAGACCTTGCCTTCCTCTTGAGCCAGCAATTCTACCTTGTGCTGACTCTGCCATCGTCTCCCCTGGCATAACCATTCACACTCACTCGGTAGCCCTCGTCGCGCTGTGTGCTGCTCCCATAGCGCACCGGCCACTGCAGCCCAAAAACAAGCACCCACAACCACCATCTGTGACTTACAGTGCCACTGTATTTCACAAGGTAAGGGAAGAAAAGGGGAGGGGGGCCAAGGCCTCTGCACCGCTCACAAGGGAGTAGATTGGTGTAGAGTGGTGTGATAAAGTGGAGTAGAAGGCCATAGAATGCAGCTGCATGGAGTGTTGTGGAAGGAGTAGAGTATTGTAGAGTGAAGTAGAGTAGAGGGGCATAGAGTGGATTAGAGTGTCATGGTATGGAATAGAGTGTCGTAGAGTGGAGTGGCATAGAGTGGAGTACAGTGGCATAGAGGGAGTTGCATAGAGTAGAGTACAGTTTTGTAGAGTAGAGTGGAGTAGATTGTCATAGAGTGGAGTGGCATAGAGTGAAGTAGATTGTTGTAGAGTGGAGTAGCATAGAGTGGGTGGAGTGTCATAGCGTGGAGTGTCAGAGAGTGGAGTGTTGGAGAGTGAAATGTCATAGAGTAGAGCATTGTAGAGTGAAATGTTGTAGAGTGGAGTAGAGTGTGTTAGAGTGGAGTGTCAAAGAGTGGAGTGTTGCAGAACACAGTGCAGTAGAGTAGATTGGCATAGAGTAGAGTAGAGTAGAGTGTTGCAGAGTGGAGTGGCATTGGGTGGAGTAGAATGTTGTAGAATGAAGTGGAATTGAGTGTCAAAGTGGAGAGGCATAGAGTGGCATAGTGATGTAGAGTGAAGTAGTGTGTCACACATTAGGTGAATTGACGTGAAGTAGCATAGAGGAAGTTTTGTGGAATAGAGTGTGGTAGAGGGCCAGTGGGTGGAGTACAGTGTGGTAGAGTGGACGGGCATAAAATATTATAGAGTAGAGTGGAGTGTCATAGAGTAGAGTAGCGTAGAGTGGAATAAAATGTCACAGAATGGAGTGGAGTAGAGTGGCGTAGAGTGGAATAAAGTGTCCTGTCATAGAGCGGAGTGTCGTAGAGTGGAGTAGTGTGTTGTAGAGTGTTGTATCACAGGCCAGAGTATCATGTCGTGGAGTGGCGTTGCTTAGAGTGTCGTGTCATAGATTGGTGTGGCATAGAGTGGTGTGGTGTAAAGTGGAGTGGCATAGATTGGAGTGGTGTACAGTGGAGTGGCATAGAATGGAGAGTCATTGAGTGGAGGGGCATAGAGTGTAGTTGTGTTTTGTATATTAGAGTGGCATGTCGTAGACTGGGACAGACTGTTTTTGGAATGGAATGGAGCATATTGTTTTGGATTGCCGTGGGGCAGATTGTTTTGGTTAGCTGTGGGGCAGATTGGAGTATGGTAGATTGTTTTGGATTGGCTAGGGTGAGGTGGACTGGATTGGCGTGGGGTGGTTTGGAGTAGAGTTGGGGCAGATTGGAATGGGTCAGAGTAGAGTGGGGTAGATTGTTTTGGATTGGAGTGGGACAGATTGTTTTAGTTTGGGGTGGGGTAGATTGTTTTGATTTGGAATGCAACAGATTGCTTTGGATTGGAGTGGGGGCAGACTGCTTTGGATTGGAGTTGGGCAGATTGTTTTGAATTGGAGTAGGGCAGATTGTTTTAGATTGGACTGGGGTAGATTATTTTCGATTGCTGTATTGAGTTGGGCAGATTGTTTTAGATTAGAGTGGGGCAGATTGTTTTGGATTTTAGTGGGGCAGATTGTTTTGGATTGGGGTGGGGCAGATTGTTGTGGATTGAAGTGGAGAAGATTTTTTGAATAGCTTAGCTGTACTGGAGTGAGGCAGGTTGTTTTGGATTGGAGTGAGGCAAGTTTTTAGGGTCGAGCCTGCATCTTGCAGCAAGACGCTTTAGGTATTAGAAAAGGGCTCGGAGCCCTGTCAACGTCACGTCAGTGTTTTTTATTGGTTCGTGGGCTTGCCTATTAAAATCTGCTTGCTTTTATTAGTTGAAGGAATGCATACGTAATGCCTTTTCCGGTGGCTAGCCCTCCTCGAGCGCATCGACCAAGTACAGAAAACATGCGAGGCTCGCTGTTTTCTGTCGGCTCGTCGACTACTTTTTCTCTATTTTCCTAGCGTGGTTTTGCTTGGCAGAAGACAAGCGCTTTACAAAGTTAATTGCACTTTTTCGGGTTAGGAACATAAATGCACTTTTGCCGAAGTTTTTATTACCCAAGTAGAGTCCGAGAGTCAGTTTTCCTTGCTTAGAGACATGCCGTTCCTGCTACACCATATCATGGCGGGAGCCCAGACTCTGCAACAAGGGGGACTTGCTGGGCCAGACCCCAATACTCGCCCTTAAATGCTGTTCCTGACATGCCCCTTAGAACTGGGCTGCCGCCTTGTGCATTTCACATTTCACTTCCGCCCAACTGCCAAATACGCAGTACTACCCCACAGTGCCATCATTTCTCGCCCTTGCTGATTCCCTGGCTGCGGGCAACACCAGTAACATTTGTGTAAGTGTGCTCGTACCTTCTTTCTCTATATTCACTTCCGGGTACACAGGACGGAATCACGCTGCTAACCTGTCGCGGGATATGTTCGCTAGGCCTCCTCATTGAACCCTAAGATATTTTTCCCAGGAAATATAATAAAACCTGCAGACGAAGCCGTTTACGCCCCCTGGAATCTTTATTATTTATTTTGTTACACCTGCCACAGCGCTGCTCGTTATGTGTGATCTCTCAGCGAATGCAGACACATACTGTTAGAAATGGGGTCTTTGATTGACAGTCAGGTTACCCTCTGTTCAAGCAAGGACCCTCACTCTAGTGAGGGTAAAAGAGAATCACCCTCAGCTAACCCCTGCTTATCCCCTTGGTAGCTTGGCAAAGCAGTAGGCTTAACTTCAGAGTGCTAGGTGTAAATTATTTATACCAACACACACAGTAACTTAATGAAAACACTACAAAATGACACGACACCAGTTTAGAAAAATAGGACATATTTATCTAAACAAAACAAGACTAAAACGACAAAAATCCAACATACACAAGTCAAGTTATGAATTTTTAAAGATTAAACTCAAAAATAGCGCTTAGAAACAAAAATGCTTTGATGAGATGTCAACACGGCGTCGTGACGGAGTCATTCCCAACAAGCCGACACCAGCGGCGCCGGACACGGAGTCGCGTAGACCCCCAAGTATAGTACCTTTGGTGAAGAGTGAAAACAAGCCGATGCGCGAAGTCGGGGATCGCGGTGTCTGTGTGAAACATTGAATCCACGTGCTTCAAGCGGCGTCGGTCACGACGTGGTGCGGCGACTTCCACAGAGTCACGGACTTCAGCGGGCTGCAGTGGCGTCGGGCCTACGAAGAGCGTCACTGTTATATTCTAGTTCAATGTTATATTTACTGAGTTATATGTATGTAGTTCCATAAAGGTACAGTCGACGAGGAGTGCGTAAGGGGGCACATTCTTCTCCACCCCTTTTCAGGTCGGTGACACTCCACCTATCCTGTGTCCTTCTTTTTGAAGATTTAAAGATATAATGCCAAATTCGGTGTTAAAAAACAATATTGGATGGTGGGGGATAAAGTTATGATCAGGAAACCGGCTGGTTACTCGAGAAGGGAGTTGAGAGAGACCAAATTCATGGGACCATTTTGCATTTCAAAAGTAAAGAAGAATGTGGTTATTTTAGAAAATGGACAGTGCTGGAGCATGGACAGAGTTGCAAGATATGTACCAATCACTGCCAAGGTCGCAGACAAAATTCCAACAGGGGAGGAACCAACGCAGATAAAGATCCGGGACAGTGTACAGAGATCTCCTAGTAGTCGGGTGACCAAGCCTCCTGCATGGAGTAAGGATTATATAAGATAGTCCAACAGTTATGTGAAACACATCTGGATTCCTGGAATTATCACAATTTTAAATATAATTGATCCGTTCTAAGTAAATTCTTCCCTTCTTGTTTTGGTTATTTTATTGTGTGGGGAAGATGTGTTATATTCTAGTTCAATGTTATATTTACTGAGTTATATGTATTTAGTTCCATGAAGGTACAGTCATTAGATAAATATAGTTATTAATTTATTAATGTAATTGGCATCAAAATGTATTAGGTACTGTTAAGACTTAGTTCATGATGGTATAATCCACCCTCCCCTACGTGGGAGATTGAGGATGGAAGGATCGGAGGGTGGTTGGTAGAATGTTGAGAGCAGACAGAGAAGGAGATGAAGGAAGGCACAGAGTGGAGAAGAAGCAATAAAGTCTGAATTTGAAGTAAAGAAGGGTGAAGTGGACTTTATAATAGTCGCGTTCCAGCGAAGGTCACAGCGTCAGGTGCAGGCGGCGTTACCGGATTCAGCAGCGGTGTCGGTCCGGAGTCGTCCAAAGTCGATTTCCTTGGATTTCCACCAGCTTTTCTTTCAAGGGCCCAAGGACTGGATCGGGCACCACTTGTCAGAGCAGGAGTCTCTCCAGAGACTCCAGGTGCTGGCAGAGAGAAGTCTTTGCTGTCCCTGAGACTTCAGACAACAGGAGGCAAGTTCTAAATCAAGCCCTTGGAGATTTCTTCACAAGATGGAAGGCACTCAAAGTCCAGTCTTTGCCCTCTTACTCTGGCAGAAGCAGCACTGCAGGAAAGCTCAACAAAGCACAGGCAGGGCAGCACTTCTTCCTCAGCTATCAGCTCTTCTCCGGGCAGAGGTTCCTCTTGGTTCCAGAAGTGTTTCTAAAGTCTGTAGATTTGGGTGCCCTTCTTATACCCATTTTAGTCTTTGAAGTCACCTTTCTTCAAAGGGGACTCACACCTACTTGTGAAATCCTGCCTTGCCCAGGCAAGGCCTCAGACACACACCAGGGGGTTGGAGTCTGCATTGTCAGCGGCAGGCACAGTCCTTTCAGATGAGAGTGATCACTCCACCCCTCCCTCTTAGCAGAGATGGCTAATCAGGAAATGCAGGTTACACCCAGCTCCCTTTGTGTCACTGTCTAGTGCAAGGTGAAAAACAACCCAACTGTCAAACTGACCCAGACAGGGAATCCACAAACAAGGCAGAGTCACAGAATGGTTTAAGCAAGAAAATGCTCACTTTCTTAAAGTGGCATTTTCAAACGCACAATCTTAAAATCAACTTTACTAAAAGATGTATTTTTAAATTGTGAGTTCAGGGACCCCAAACTCCACATGTCCATCTACTCTCTAGGGGAATCTACGCTTTAATCATATCTAAAGGTAGCCCCCATATTATCCTATGAGAGAGACAGGCCTTGCAACAGTGAAAAACGAAATTGGCAATATTTCACTGTCAGGACATATAAACCACATTACTATATGTCCTACCTTATCCATACACTGCACCCTGCCTTGGGGCTACCTAGGGCCTACCATAGGGGTGCCTTACATGTAAGAAAAGGGAAGGTTTAGGCCTGGCAAGTGGGTACACTTGCCAAGTCGAATTTACAGTGTAAAAATACACTTACAGACACTGCAGTGGCAGGTCTGAGACATGATTACAGGGTTACTTGTGTGGGTGGCACAACCAGTGCTGCAGGCCCACTAGTAACATTTGATGTACAGGCCCTGGGCACCTCTAGTGAACTTTACTAGGGACTTAACAGTAAAACAAATATGCCAATCATGGAGAACCAGTTACATACACATTTTAAACAGGAGCACTTGCACTTTAGTACTGGCTAGCAGTGGTAAAGTGCCCAGAGTAACAAAAACAGCAAAATCAGAGTCCAGCACACATCAACAAACTGGGGAACAGAGGCAGAAAGTTAAGGGAGACCACGCCAATGATGAAAAGTCTAACACACACACTTGTGAAAGGTGTGTAACTTCGTTGCACTGCTAGCTCCTTTCAGCAGCCTGGGCGACGTCACACGTTAATACACTGACATCCGAGGAAGAAACCGCCGAGGCATGATTTGAAATACTGTTCATTCCACCTCACACCTCGCGAAAGGAGCACAACATCCGATGTGACAAGATAGAAGGGACTGGCTAAAACCACGAGGAAGTTCTCTGACAGCTTCATTGTTTAACCTTTAGACATTTTTTATTCAAATCTTTTTGTTAAATTTCCCAAAATAGCACAATGACATTACAGCTAGCTGTAGGTGTTAAAGTGCATGTACAATGAATGCATAATAGTGATCGGAGGCTCAGAGGACGAGAGATCTTGAATATGCGGTGCAGTGTTTGCACTGAAACCAGGTCGCCGGTTGTACAGGGTGTAAGGTGTAACGAACATCCAACAAACTATAGGGTCACAACAGTAGCCTTTAGACATTTTAACCCCTTCTATTGTCCTGCTAAAGTTGGTGAAATAGAGGTCAGTGATCGCCCTGAGGGTGAATCTTTGTAATTAGTAGCCCACAGAAAACATGGATGCCTCTATTTGCAGAAGTTCCCTTTGTGTGATTGAAATCTGTTGATAGTGGCCTATTGTGTTCTTGAAATGGAACCTTTCCGGCAGTGTAGATTAGAGCGGGTGGGGTTGGTGCCTACGTTTTGTAAACCAGTGGGGCCCACCCAGTTTAAACTTTGCATTGGTTACTTTAATAGGTTAGGTGACGGTTTATCTGCTTAAATGTGCATACAGTGAAACCTTGCCTAACACTGCAAATAACATTCCTGCTGCGATCTCATATAACAAGACTTTGGGGGTCATTAATTTGGTTACCACATCGTTGCTGGTTTGTCAGATATGTTGGGTGTATTCATTTTTTTTTTGTTGGGCCATTGAGTTATATGCCTCTGCTATACTCTCAGTCGGGTGATTGTGAGGGACAATTGACTTTTAACAGCGAAGTTTTGTTTAGTTAAATGTAGAACATGAATCCGTTCTTATCACAGTGGCACCGGTTTATATGCTCAGCTCACTGCTTTACCTGCTTCTTAAGACGTCTACTTGTTAGTGCTGTCTGTACATAGGTTTGGACATTTCCAGAGTTGTATGCCGTATACAAACACAAAGAAATACAGAGTAGAGCTTGGATCAGCCCCTTCGCCCAATAGTCACTTTGGGTTAGCTCTCTTCAGTTATTGATTGAGGTGTCTTATCACATTAGGATCACAAGAGAATTGAGTAGGTATGCATCTTGCTCTGGTGGCTGGAAAATGAGTTTATCATGCATCATGTTTACAGTGCAAAGTGTTACTACGCAGGGATTGAACAGTGTGGTATTAAAGCTCTATATTCAAAATATTTAAAACAAACCTTTAATCTGGACTGCCAGTGCCTTTTGTCCTTTCCACTTGTACCTTTTAAATACATAATTTGCAGGTTCAAGTGACAAATGTTTGAAAAGAAATAGCACCAGTGTGAATCCCTACACAGGACATCATGGGTGTGCAAATTAACCCAACCAGGCCAGTGCCAAAGCGCTTTGACCTGTTGTAAGTATTGTGGGCTTTTAACCACGCCCATCACTTTCACTTGTTCCTAAGCTTGCCTTTCAAAAAGTATTTGTTATCATTGGTAAATGCTTTACATTTGTCCCACCTTGGGTGTGTTTTGTGACCGCCTTGCAGACTGCCCCTGTTACATGGATAATTGCACGATTGCCAATACTTTTGACTGCAAGCAAATTTATTTTTATTTTTGTGTCTCTCCTTCACGCTCATGGCGGCCATGGTGCTTTGAATCGGCTCGCTTATGTCAACTGTTTTACTTTTCATTTTACAATTTATGTGGCAAGAAAAGTCCATTTAGGAATTTACAACGCTAATAGTTCTAACTCGAACAAACTCGAGACCCATTGCATTGCAAATGCTTGTTTGGATTGGAGTCAAGTGAATTGGGAGTATTGGAGTGTGTTGAATTGGAGTGGACTGTGGTGAGTGGTCTGTAATGGAGTGTGGTCGATTGAACTGGAGGGGTGTGGATTGCGGCATACTGTCCGACTATGTGTTAAAGCATAATTTCAAAAATTACACATAAGAAACAATGTTGCTTTGCAATAATTAGCACAAGATAATAGTCATCTTTTGAGAACAGCGCCCATGAGCAAAAACAAAACATCAGTTCAAAGTGAGGAAAGTAGTCTTGGCAAAATAAACAGGTAACTATAGAAAATACAACTTTGCAGTTTTGTTTGTTCTGCTGAGCACGTTTTTGCAAGTCAAGTGTCTTCTTGCAGGGCACTGAAAGTTAAAAAGAAGAAAATAGTACCTCAAGATAGAGTAAATGAAAGAATTGAAAGAGGGAAGAGACTTATGCTGATAAGGGAGGACATAAAGAGACGTGGAGAGAACGATCAGGAAAAGAAATACAAATAGGAAGGGAAGACTGAAAAGGAGAAAGAGTAGAGACGATAGAGGGGTGAAGGGTAGGTGGAAACAAGAACAACAGAAACAGATGAAAAACAGTGAAAGGGGTGAATGGAGTAACAATAGAAAACATAAAAATTTAAAAATTTAGAGGAGTAACAAAACACAGGAAAAGACAAAAGAAAAAGAAACAAAAACGAAGAAAGTAAATACAATTAATGAAGAGAAGAGAGGCGAGGGAGAGCAGAGAAGATTAAATACAAATATGACAAAGGAACGTTGCTATATTTAAAAAAAACTACAAATGAAAAATAAGGTAAATACATGAATGAAGAGAGGCGAGGGAGAGAGGAGAGGAAATAAAAAGATACTAAAGAAATGTTGGATATATAATAAATATTACAAATCTAACGCTCTAAAGATAAGAACACGAATTCTACCGTCCAAGTGACCCATCATTCTATATAAATAAATCGTAAAGTACTAAACCATACAATCCTGCACACAACACACACACACAAAACACAAACAGGCACACTCCCGCACGCAAACACGCACACACAACATACACAGACACGCACACAGCCACGCACAGACAACACACACAAGCACACCTCTTTCTGCTGTTTTACAGAATAATTCGCGTGTAATTAAACATTTAGGCCCATATTTATACTTTTTGACGCAAAACTGCGCTAACGCAGTTTGGCGTCAAAAAAATTAGCGCCGGCTAACGCCATTCTGAAGCACCATGCGGGCGCCGTATTTATTGAATGACGTTAGCCGGCGTTAGCCGCCGGCACCGTCTGGTGTGCGTTAAAAAAAACAACGTACACCAGGCAGCGCCGGCGTAGGGGGAAAATGGAGTATGGGCGTCCAAAAATGGTGCAAGTCAGGCTAAGGCAAAAAAATCGCCTCAACCCGATTTGCGCCATTTTTTTTTCACTCCCAACCCCCATTGAAATGACTCCTGTCTTAGCAAAGACAGGAGTCATGCCCCCTTGCCCAATGGCCATGCCCAGGGGACTTATGTCCCCTGGGCATGCTCATTGGGCATAGTGGCATGTAGGGGGGCACAAATCAGGCCCCCCTATGCCACAAAAAAAAAAAAAAATACTTACCACAACTTACCTTTTCTTCCCTGGGATGGGTCCCTCCATCCTTGGGTGTCCTCCTGGGGTGGGCAAGGGTGGCAGGGGGTGTCCCTGGGGGCAGGGGAGGGCACCTCTGGGCTCATTCTGAGCCCACAGGTCCCTTAACGCCTGCCCGACCCAGGCGTTAAAAAGAGGCGCAAATGCGGGGTTTTTTGCCCCGCCCACTCCCGGGCGTCATTTTTGCCCGGGAGTATAAATCCGACGCATATGCATCGGAGTCATTTTTTAAGACGGGAACGCCTACCTTGCATCTCATTAACGCAAGGAAGGTGTTCACGCCAAAAAATGACGCTAACTCCATGAACTTTGGCGCTAGACGCATCTAACGCCAAAGTATAAATATGGAGTTAGTTATGCGTCGAATTTGCGTTGAAAAAAACGACGCAAATTTGACGCAAACTGAGTATAAATATGCCCCTTAGTTCTGGCCTAACGTTCACGTCTACTAATACTTGCCCCACATTTTAATTGCACATTTGTGGGAAGTCAACGCGCGCAGCGCCTAGAAACGAATAGTGCTACTAACAGACAGCAACATGTACACAAAGACGGCCTCTCTAGTCACTGAATGCAAAATGTATTTCGAACCTTTTATTCTAGAGCATGTAAACAATAAAGGAGGCGATCGGCGGGAGGTGACTTTTCTGGAAACAATAAACCTCGGTTTCTTTACAGTGCACGTCATTCCAAATGTACATTTGTGTCTTCAAAGCCAGCCCCACGCCACGTGTTTGCAAACGAGTGGGGCTTTTATTGTTAGACGCTAGAGTGCAATAAACATACCTAATGACAAAATATGAACTTTTTTTATAAGTACTTTAGAACTACCGTCCTCTAAGCTTAGGCAGAGATAATAATTATCAGAAACGTGTTTAGATAATCCATCGTTGTGTCTCTTGAGCAATGGTTATATGTGAGAACCCCTCTTCACTGCCCTCCAGATGCTCAATGCACTGTTGTTCAGGCCCTGTGCCGGATATAACCTGTGTTACACATGTGCACTTCCCTGGGACAGCCGCACGCATCCTGGTACAGAAACAAAATGTTTTTGTGCCCTAAACATAAGTCTGAAACAGATGGCATGGTCTGTGATTGTTTGACATCTATTCACTGTTGTGGTAGACATAGGGTCAGGAGGGCCTGCTCCTAAACAGAGAGAGAGAGAGCTTTCACCAACAGCCTAAGTGCACAACGCAGACTCTGCCTTTGATTCAGTGTTAAGGACTAGGGCAGGGTTTGAGAGTTTTTAGGTTTTGCCTGCACAGCGCTTGCGCTGTGCTTGTGAAATGTATTTAATATAAATCTTAAAAGGCCCGGACGATGATTCCCCGCACACAAAAAAAAGCACTTGCAATGCAATAGGTCTCGCATTTGTGAGAGTTAGAGCCATTGGCATTGTAAATGACAATGACCCTCATTATGACCCTGGCGGTCCATGGACCGCCAGGTCCGTCGGGTGGTCTCACTGCTGCGTGACCGGCGGTGCAGACCACCATATTACGACATCTGCAGTTTGGTCACTCTCAAACCGCCGCGTCCCCACTGGTCCTGCCCCTTTACCGCGGCCTGCAGTGCTGGGGGTTTCCACCTGCAGCCCGGCAGGGAGTCGGATGACCGCCGAGGTCATTCCTACTTGGGACACCGCCAGCATTTTCCTAGCGGTTCCCTCACCACAAAATGCTGGCGTTAAGGTATCCCGTCGATAAGAACTTACGTTCCTGTCACCGGGATACTCCCCCAAACACTTCCGCACACGCACGCATGCACCAACACACACACAATCACACACAGACACCCCCCCACTCACACATGCACTCACAACATTCACCCCCATAGACACGCATACATACCCATAAACATCACACACACGCACACACTCACCATCCTCCCAACCCCTCCCTTCAACTACATACATTCATACATGCACTTACACGCACTCATTCACACCCCCTTACCCTTTACACTTTCATCCATGCACACTCCCCCACCACCCGTCCACATGCATTCACACACGCATCACCATCGCCACAGCACACACAGGCAGACACGCACGGACACTCCCCCTCCCCCATTCATGACAAGCATACACACACACACTCACACACACCCATTCACACACACCCCACACCCTCCCCTTGCTGATGGCACTTACCTTGTCCAACAAGGTACTTCTCCATTAGGGGACGAGACCAGCACTCCCACCGCCGGCGCCGGCACTGCCACGCCACCAGAAGACCGCCACACAGAATCATTGGTAGTTATTCTGTGGGAAGTCTTTTCTGGTGTGGCGGTGCCGGCGGTAGAACCACCTAACACCGCCGACTGCTCTAATGAATGCTGCTGGAGTTTGGAGTGTAGTGGATGTATGTCAGGTGCCACAGCAACCCTTCCATGCCTGTCACTGCAGGAGAGAGGACACAACATGGCCACCATCTTGGGATTGTTTTTGCCTCATTCCTACAGACTGGCTGTCATATTATACACAGGAGTTCAGAGGTTGAGAGTGACTGGGAGGGGAATTCGAGGTGGGGCTTCTTCAAACAGGAAGCAGTGAGATTCCGGAAGTGGCATCTGTAAGGTCACAGTAGCTGTGAGGGCACTGTCAGAACCATGACACAATTGAATTCTAAGAGGAGGAAGTGATGGAGTTTGCTCCACTTTTGTGCCCTATGATACGCTGCTCCTCTCACTGTGGCAACCTTGTGTTAGCTTCTTTGCACTACAGTGTTGGGAAAATGGCTCTCCCTACTAACTGAACTCTATTTGAAGAGGCCCGATTTACATCCAAAGGCAAGCTGTTTTTTTGCTATCAAGCTTGAGCCCGTGAAGTGCTTGGGTCTGGAGTCACGACTCCTTTTTCACCATTTTGGAGACAACACCTTTCACCATCTTCTTGCCTAGAACTCACCTATGTGCTTGGTTGGTGACCCTCCAAGAGGTTCTTAAGAGTACGTGCTATTGCCTAATGCCTATTGCCTAGAGTTAAGCTCTACTCAAGTCAGTTGGTTAATGCACCCATTGTAAAGGTCTTGACAGAATGTCACAGATTACAATCCTGACACAGCTTTTTACCTCTTCATTTCTGCAAGGTTGATGCAAATGAATTATAGCGATGTTGTTAAGAATGGCACCTGCTTTGCAGCGCTATGAAATAGCAGAACATGTTTTACCAAGCGCTATATAAAAAAAAAAACAAGTTATTCACATGCTGCCCCAATAGGCACCATACAAAGATCTTCAGGGGAGAGGGTGTGGCGTAAGGGCCAGAGCTATCGACTTTGGAACCGTGGAACACGGTTTGAATCTCGCCACCAGATCAACATCCTGCGATTCTGGGAAAATCACTTAATCTCCCCTTTGTACCAAAAATGAATGTGTACTTGTGTAATGGAGCCAGTGCTCATGTAAAACCTTTGTATCGAGTTTGCGCAATATAAACTGCAAAATAAATAAATAAAGCGCTCCAATACCTTCGTGTCAAGTTTGCGCTACATAAAACTGCAAAAAAAAAAGACCCCGCAGACATCGCAAAGAAACAGCAAGATGCTCGAAAACAAGGAAGAAAGAACATATGGCCACGAAGTGAGAAGCGGCGAGGCAAAAGAGAAAAATAGTCAGCTACACTAAGTTACATGGCCGAACGTTCAATAATCCATGTAACAGAATCAGCCTCCGAGGCGATAACAAACGAGCCTCAAAGCAGGACAAAGGTAAAGCATTTACCAACAACACCAAGGGATTTTTGAAAGAAAGGCCCAGGAACCAATGAAAGTGATGGGTGTGAGATGGGCATTGTTAAAGCCCACAGAATTGATTACAACATGTTGACATGAGCAGCTCTTGTGCACTGCTATGCTCGACCTAAAAAGAGCTAGCAGCCAACTGAAAATCTATGCCCCAAACTACAACCCCAGTTATAAAGCACATATAAAGTCAAGCAGTGAGAGCATCAAAACTTTGAAAACTAAAACAGAAACGCTGTTAGTGAATGAAGCCAGAACTAAGGCCTTAATCCAAGACACATTTAAAGAGAGCCATGAACGATGAACAAGACACTAGCGTGGCATAGCATAAGACCTCCCCTGTGGTTGATCACCAATGGCAACTTGAAATGTCCTAAAATAACACAAATTGCTAATAGGGATCATTTAAAAATCATTTAAGGATTGTGTTAACATAGGTTGCATGGACAGCATCTTGTTGCTAGATTCACTAAGCATAACGTAGAGCTGAAAATGAGCATCACGACGATCGATAACTCATATGACACACTGATTCTAAAATATATTATAAATATATTTCAAATAATCTGGGCACGGTCTCCTTGCCCTTTGAATTTCCCCATAATTTGGCCTCTTTTTGCAGTCACTCTGATGTACTAATACAAATGGTTTGCGGAGACAGCATTTTTGAGGCAGTAAAATTCCCCACAATAGTGGCAACCTTAATTTTACATATTCACGATTCGCACTATTGTTTTGTGTAAAGGTTACCTCTCCCTACCCATCCACCCCATGCCCAGTAAGGGACTTTTTTTGTTTCCTTTGTCCCAAAACCCTTTATACCTGTTTTACTCTTTCTTTTAAATGCTTCTTACGTCATTGATTTTAACAGCCCTTATATTTATTGTGTAAAGTTGAAGTTTGTCTGTTTATGTCTGATACACCAATGTCCACTTGTTGAAGTGTGCTAAATGAACTTAAACATGAAAACGGGAGCACGCTGAGTCAATGATCCCACATTTTGGTCCACAATACATATATCCAATTTGCTTTTCGCTATTTTTTACTAAAACATTATGAGATCAGCTTTAATGTTATATTCTTTGCTTTTGAGATGAGCTTGTTGTTTGTACCTTGAAAAAACTGTTTTGCATGTCAACCACCCTTATAATTTGTGGTTGAAAAAATTCCAGCATAAGCCACATTTGTTACTCGCAACCAAATCGATATCTTTTTCAAGCAGCACATTTGTTTGGAGGGTGCGTCCTTCGGGAATACCAGGAGTGTTGTTACTTGTTGCAGGACTGACAACTGACATTCATACATAGTTAACAACGTCTTCAGGAAACACGGGGGACCCATACACATCTTCCTTTAAATTAGAAGCGGGAGAAAAAATAATTGAACAGCGCCTCATGAGTATTGGAAAAGGAGTTTCAGAAAACTGAAACACTAAAATGCACTTAAAAGACGCACTGTTTAAACTACCTGTATCATTTTTGCATTCAGTAGACCACACTGAATCCGATTTTGTGGGACCTTGCCTTTCAGTGGCCTTCGTTGCAAGTTGGTACTCTGGTGATCTTGTGCTTTGGTAATCTTGATGCTATGGTAATTTTAGTGCTCTGGTAATCTTGGTGCTCTGGTAATCGTGGTTGTGTTTATACCTGAATCGCTAGTAGGAATGATGTGTAAAGATTGCACCCACCTGGCGTATTTTCCTGTTCAAATTCTGCCTGTTAAAAAAATCTGGAGCACTTTTTGTTGGGGGGGGGAGGGGAACTACCTTATTCAGAGTTTTGAGCAAGGAATAAGGAAAACGTGGCATTAGCGCGTAATCCTTGATCCCAATCTGCTGAACTCATAAATACCGAACCCTGCAGCATTGGTAATTGCCTCTGACGTATTACAGAGGTACTTTGAATGAGTCTAATGTGTTTAGCTAATAACTGTATCTAATAATATACCTAAACAATAATGAGAACCAGCGACGCTTTCCACCCGGTAGCTGAAATGCTGCTGTAAAATGTCATAGCGTTGTAGGACTAGTTTATTACCAACATATGTGATATGAAGGCAAAACCTGAATTAGCCCCATTATTAATATCATAAAAATGGTCAATAGAGTCATGAAAACTTTAACTGTACAGACCTGGCATTGCCGTATTACCACACTTTCCACCATCAGCAGCACTAGACTGTTGGGGAGGATGCTAAAGGAATATGAGCTGTATTAGAGGGTCTTCTGCATGGGGATGGGCACCAGTCACATGGGTCTGCTCGCTCCTCTGTCCGTCTGGAGATTCACTTCTGGATTACAGAACTTCCACTAGGGCACCCTGGGACTGGGCCTAACATAAAATACACTCGTTTCAGGATGTGTGCCACTAGCTCACTTGCAAGGCTCTAAGGCACAATGCACCCCTGAAAAGAGGACGATTAATTGATTTTTCACGTTAGCGCATAAGTTTAGTTCAGCTAAAATGTACAACAGTTCATCTGGAAGAGACAATGAGCTTCCCAACGAGCATGCAGGTGTTCCTTCGTTATCACCCATTGCAAGGACTTGTGATATGTTCAATGATAGTTGAGCCAGAAAGTCAGGTGAGAGTCTAGATCAGTGTTTCCCAAACTGCTTGTGGCGCGCAACTGGTGGGTCGCCAGTCAATTTCTGGTGTTTCAAAGCAACACATGAAGATGCCTTTACATTTTGCATTTATCATGTCACATTGCTGTGCTTCAAAGACAGAGGTCAAATGCCACGCTATGCCTTCTAAAATAATTGCTGCTTATTCCTCTAACATGGGGACTGATGCTTACTTTTTGTTCTCTGACTGCAAAGTGAGAGGAGTTTTTAAAGTGGACTATGTGGCTGTCTTGCTGGGGGAGAGGAAAGGCTGTATGATGTTCTTTTTTGTAACATACAACATGTAAAACCTGTAAATGAACTGGGTACATATTTCAGAATATACCAGCAATTAGGAAAGCAAAAAATGAAGCAACTTTTTTGTAATTCTGAAGTGTGATGGAAAGAAAACTTTTAATAGGATCAAAACAAATCAAGACACTTTTACTTAGTGATGGACAAATGATATTCACTGAAAGCAATCTTTGCACATTATCATTTATGAGCTCCTGTAGTTTTTCAGTAATACTGTATGTGTTTTAAAATTCAGTAGCTATTTCAATGGAAAATGTGCTGCCTTTAAATGACAGTACACTACTGCAAGATGGTTTAGTAATATACTTCTGGGAGTGTGCTCCTAAATTCGGCACCAGATACAAACTACACCGCTACCATTTTCTGCTGCTACACTTTGGCCCTCATTACAACCCTGGTGGTCAGTGATAAAGAGACAGTAATACTGCCAACAGGCTGGGGGTAAAAAAAATGGAATTATGACCACGGTGGAAACTGCCAACACAGCTAGCCATTTTAACACTCCGACCGCCACGGAGAGAGCAACAAGCACTGCGGCGGTAACCGCCAACAGTCAGGCGGAAGACAAGGTTCCGCCCACTGTATTACAAGACACCAATCTGCCAGCTTTTCCAGGGCAGTACCAATGCCATCAAAAGCATGGCGGAAACAGTACACAGAAGGGAAACAACTCACCTCTGGACACGCAAGGAAGAACCATGATGCCATGGAACCCGAACTACAGGTGTTACCCATGCTGGTTTACCTCCTCCTACACCAGGAATACCAATGCAGGCGAAGACGACCACGGTGAGTACCACACCTAGCAACAAGGGAGAGGGCGGGAGGAAAAAGAGAGTGACACACACACGCAACACGCAACACCCCCACCCCCAACAACATACACACACTGGGGAGTGCAAAGCCACAGTCTTTCAAGTGGGTGGCCTGCCCACTGCTTGGTCCTGGGGAGTGCAAACCCACAGTCTCTCTAGTGGGTGGTCTGCCCACTGCTTGGTCCTGGGGAGTGAAAAGCCACAGTCTCTCAAGTGGGTGGTCTGCCCACTGCTTGGTCCTGGGGAGTGCAAAGCCACAGTCTCTCTAGTGGGTGGTCTGCCCACTGCTTAGTCCTGGGGAGTGCAAAGCTACAGTCTCTCAAGTGGGTGGTCTGCCCACTGCTTGGTCCTGGGGAGTGCAAAGCCACAGTCTCTCAAGTGGATGGCATCTCCACTGGTTCTGGAGGGAGCTTTGTGCCCAGTGTACTTCATCCTGGCAAGGAGGGGATGAGTGAATGCCTTCTTCCACTGGTTCTGGAGGGGGCTTTGTGCCCAGTGTGCTTCATCCTGGCAAGGAGGAGTGAGTGGATGCCTTCTTCTACTGGTTCTGGAGGAAGCTTTGTGCCCTGTGATGCAGATCTTGGGGAGTGCAAGGTCACAGTCTCTCACCCGGGTGTTGTAGTGAATCCGAGTTTGTTTTAATGGGATAACAGGAGTTAGCTTAGCCTTCAGCTTTCAGACTCGTGCCCCTGTCACCTAGTGACTTTTAACCTACTTAGCTTGCTCTGTCTTAGCCCATTTAATTATTTAATTCTTTTAAGATGGCTGCCTTGTTTATAGTTAGGCCACTTGTTATGCTTTGCATTATCAGTGCCACCGCGGTAAGGCATCAAGATCAAGTGACAAAGGCAAACAAACAGTAGGTGTTCACACTTAGTGACTTTCCCCCTGTATACTTTTGAGGGAATTGTTTATAGTAATTGCCGCCCCAAGCATGTCTGTTATCTATTGTTTGGGAACACACCTACGTCAGGGGTCCTAGTAGATCTGTATAAATACATCACATTTTAGACAGATAATCAGAGGGATTCCGACCAGAGGGCATTGCTACCATCGCTGATATAGATGCTGCACGTCGTCTTGACGCTGACCCAGTCTTCATGTCCCTGCGGAGTCTGAGATAGAGACTTCATTCCAAGGTAACGGGAGTTGGGGGCTCCTCTCATGGACATGGCATTGACAGATTAGGTTTAACAAACCCACCTCTCCTTTAGGTAGGAGGTTAAGTCTATCATAGTAGGGCATCAGGACATATTACACACCTTACGTCATTTCATGCTATTGCAAGATGGTGGGGGTCTTCGTAATAATGACTCTTGCCTTTACAGTTCTGTTTCTTGTACTGTTCATTATCCTAATCATTGCAGCCAATGCAAATTATCGCAGATTGCAGTTGTGTTGAATAAAAACTATTGAAACTTTACTGCATCTTACTGCATCTTCATTATTGCCTGTGTTTGGATGAGACATGATGTATCTGTGAGAAAGGGGTAATCTCCGTTTAACCACGACACTCCCTGAGATGTCTTACTCTCGAGTCCATGCGTAAAGGCTGCCACAAATCACCTTTTACTATTTGGGTTTTTGGTGAGGTGCTGCTAGTGAGCCAGAAAGGTTGGGGAGACAGCTGCGACTTGTTGTAGGATAGGTATAGTCGCCTACAAACATCCTTAAACCAGCAGTCTTGCCTAGAGCAAGAGTCCAAACTATGACATGGCGCCACCAACAATGGTGTTTAAGCACTAATTTACAGATACCCCGACTATCACTGTCTCACACACAACAGGTACCCTAAGTACAATTAAACAGAGACGTCCGTGGTCTTTGGGAAAATCCTCCTCAGCTGAAAAGGTAACACCTGATTAAGCTGTAGGTTGTTCGAGCTTGAACTCATAAAAGGACTTTACTCCTCATTTTTGGTGTTCCGTTTCTCTAAACAAATATGGCTAAAGCCATAGAAATTCCTGAGAATGCTAGACAAGCACTAACACAACACTTGCTAGCGCATGGCCTTACAGAAGATGGCGGGGATGTTACTCTGATAATAGAAGCTAATGAAGCTTAACAAACAGAAATATTTTATTGTTGGGTCACATTTCCTGAAGTGGACCAAAGAACACATACATTCCACACATAAGAAATTGCAAACGTACCTCAACGGTACCGAGCATACCAGTATCATGAAATATCGCTCACATACCAAGAGCATCAGACCTGGTTTGAAAGCACCCTACCACATGTATTACAAAGAGTGAGGCTAGGTCCTTTAAGTAATGATGGACCAACGTGGCCTATGTTTGCCACATACACACCTCACCCAGACATACCAAATATGCAAATAGCAGATCTGCGAAATTTATATAATGAATTAGTGACATTATATAGACGACTAGTTCAGTTCGTAATGCAAACTTTGAACACAACACCAGCGCACCCAGCTCCGCCAGCACCTGGTGGATACCAATTGGCTACTGGCATTAATCCACAAACAGTGCATACTATCATGGGTAAAGTACCCACAGAACGAGAAAAAATACCGTTGTGGATTGCCCAGAAAACAAATCAGCTGGAAGGTGTGTTTCCCCATATGGGACCACAGGAAAAACATAGACTCCTCACTATGTGCTTGCCCTTTGGGATGGTTCCCTCGGTAGATGACTGCGCCACATGGGGTACAATCTTCTCTGCTATATATACCACTACATATGGTACCCCGACACTTGCCAATTTACCAGAAGTGTTAAAACAAATACAGAATGAGCTCGGGGCTGCACCAGCCTTAGATTTGGGGATGAAATTAATGTGTAACTTTGACACAGTTTCCTCAATAATACTCAGTAATATTAAAGGGGAAGCGGTAGCACTGCCAATACCCCAGCGTCTCTGAGAAACACCACAATTGGAACAGGAGAGACAGCTAACAAAAATAATTTCCGACACCCATACTAGTATAGGGGGGAGCCAAACCAAAGAAATTGGAGTTACAAAGTACCACCCTTAAGGAAGGTACGAAGCAGGCACAAGAGGGCTCTAAAAAGTGCTGGGAAAAACAAAAAGAATTTAAAGAAAGAAGAAATAAGAGAGCTGATTCTCCACACCCGGAAAACTCCAAAAGGAGATACAATCTCAGAAATAGGGATAATATTGAAAGTCCAGACAGATATACTGATTCACGTCCCTCTCGTTCCTGTCAGGACGCACTGGATAGACGTAGAGAGAGAGGGGGCCGTCCTGATCGACTTCCTGAATACGTGAAACAAAAGAAAGACTCACTGCAGTCTACAATTAAATAAGAAGAAAAGACTCCTCAGCAAAAGCCACAGTTTAAAAAGAAAAAGGTGGCAGCACTGTCAGCTAAAAATGCCAGTACACTTGAGAACACTTTTTGAGGAACAAGATGTGGGCAGTGACACTGTTAGACAGCGCAGCAGCGGTCACAATATGTCGCCAGAGTCTGAAAGATCATCTTGATGCGACAGCAACTAGCGATTTTATTGCAGTTGACATTGAGGACGGCTGCTTTCTCCCACCCGACAGGGTTTATGATTTAAAAATTCAAATAGAGGGAGACGTGTAGCGCACCATTGGTGTGATATTCTGGGATGAACTCACTAGTGACATCCTGCTGGCCAAAAGAGATTGGCGACCTGAGCACGTCCGTAAGCTCCCACATGGGGGAGATGTAATTTTGCCTTCTTTCTCTAATCTTGTTCCGGAAGCAGAAAAACAAGCCTATGCTGTTGAATGGGCTTTAGCGCAGACACCACAACCGCAGCCACAATATCCTGTTAAACATGAAGCAAAAGCTCCAGTGAGAGAGATCCTCACCCAGCTCGAGTACCAGGGAGTAAATGAGCCCTGTACATCTGCAATGAGTAACCCGTTATTCCCCGTTGCAAAGCCAGACCATTCCTACAGAATAGTCATTGATTACAGACATTTAAATAGTCATCTGCGTACATATGCTATACAAAACTCACATAGCACAGCACTAATAAACAATATAGTGCGTAAAAAATATAAAACAACATTGGATATTTCTAATGGATTTTTCTGCCAGAATTCAGCACATGAAAGTTGGGACCTGAGTGCATTCTCATTTGGCTCACAGTAATGCTTCTGTCGCTTACCCCAAGTCTATAAAAACACCCCAAGGCTATTTTCAGCCAGTGTAACATCAATATTGCATGATATTGATCCAGAGGCGTTATCCTACGTGGATGACATATATCTCACGGACGGCGACCTCAACATTCATCTTGTATGTGTCGATGGGATCATTTTGAGATTTGCAGACCTCGGTTACAAATTCAATTTTAAGAAAAGTAAGATTGCCTTTCTCAGTGTACTATCCCTGGGATACGAGCTATCGAACGAGGGGAAGAGCCTGGCCCTCACTTTCTAGAGAAATGTGCAGAGTTGCACCCTTCTAAACACTCTCAAGAAACTACAGTCTTTACTAGGTTTCTTCAATTTCAACAGAACATATATTCCAGATTATGCACAATGTATCAAGCCACTTTATGACTTGGTTCAGCCCAATTTTTCTAGCAGACACTGTACAATGGAACACACATGCATCCTTAGGGAAATGCAACAGGACATGCTAGAAGCTAAACACTTGCACACACGTGACAATAAAATGAATTTGGTCATCAGAATAATTGCTGGTGCCGTTGGATTTACTTATGTCACCTGCAATGAAGGCGACACAGTACCCATAGCATATAAATCACATTTATAATTAAATGCAGAACAACGTTTTGCACCTATAGAAAAGATTCTGACTGCAGTTCAAATGGCTGTCATAAAGGAGAGGCCACTTGCCCAAGGGAAGTGGATTATTGTTGTTTCCCCGGTGCCGGCCTTAGAGGCTGTCACCAAAGCAAGCGTTCCCAGCGCAAAAGCATTACATCCATGTTGGATAAAGTGGGCAACGTCTCTTACCGCCACTGTGTCGATTACATCTTTGATCCAAAACTTCAGACACAAGAGTTTCTCCAGTACGAACAGGAGTACCCCGCTCCTCTAAATATCTTGCCACTAGACAGATACCATACTGTCATATACACTGACGGTTCAGCACAACCGGCTTTAGGTACTAAACATCAATACTCAGCCGCTTGCGCATCCGTGAGCGGAGTGATGGAGGATGGAGTTTTTCACCCTCACAATACCTGAACGCAGACCCTAGGGAACTGCACAGCGCAGTTGCTGAACTTAAAGCTCTTCTATTAGCACTAGAAAACACAGAGCCAGGATGCCTGACTTTAATAGTCTGTGACTCATACTACTGCGTCCAGTCATACAATGATTATCCTAATCATTGGAAGCTGAACGGGTTTAGAGATTCAAAAGGGAACACCATTAAACACAAGACATTGTGGAGGAGAGTGGCTGATCTTAAAGATAAGCTACTTTGTTGTCAGGGAGACCAGATCCTCGGGGCCTGCGCACGTTCCCAACATGTCCACCACTAGACAGCTCCAAAGCTCCGATAGAAATATCACAGAGCCTGAGAGAGTCCAAGTGGGGGAAAAGTGGATTAGATAGGGAACAGCTGGGAAGGAGACCTGTAGGAAGCAAAAGGTAAACAACACAATACCAATATATAATCATATTGACTTTCAATAGACTATGGTTCTAAGAGTTCTCATACTGTAACCATGGATAACCTAAGAAGTGACTATAACTAGACCTCAAGGAATCTAGGTACCTGGAAAAAATCAAGAATGGGTTAATACAATGTTTCATATGCGCTTTTCATGAAATATCACATACTGTATGGAAATACAAGAACCTTCTAGAATAATGTTTCAGAACAAACATTGCATTTTTACATGAGGACAAAAGGTTATCTGAAACATTCCCTGGAAAACAATAGGAATTGTACTAGGGACTTAATATTAAAAAAGAATGTCACATTTTAAATTATGCATCTTCACAGGAAATCCAAAAGCTTGGGATAAATGTGTGCACCTCAACAAACACAACACACCAAAGTTTTAATTGCCATGAAATGATCGTGCACACTGTTGCAGATCTAAACGTCAAGTTTTCCATGCTGGAAATGAATCGCGCACACTGCCGATTCGAACAAGATTATGCAAATGCCATGAAATGATCGCGCACACTGTTGCCAATCTGAACATCAAGTTTTAAATGCTGGAAATGAATCGTGCAAACTGCAGATTCGAACAAGAATATGGAAATGCCATGAAATGATCGCACAAGCTTTTGCCGATCTGAACATCAAGTTTTAAATGCGGGAAATGAATCGCGCACACTGCTGATTCAAACAAGAATATGCAAATGCCATGAAATGATCGTGCAAGCTGTTGCCGATCTGAACATCAAGTTTTACAAGCAAGAAATGAATCACGCACACTGCCGATTCAAACAAGAATATGCAAATGCCATGAAATGATTGCGCAAGCTGTTGCCGATCTGAACATCAAGTTTTACATGCGGGAAATTAATCACGCACACTGAAAGTTTCACAAGTAGGCCCGAAACTTGAGAGTCTTTGAGAACGGGGTTAGGGGCCCAGCCCGACTTCCGCCTTACCGCCCTGCTCAAGGATCACCAATATAATGCGGGGCAGGCCTGGAACATCAAGGTAGGCCTCCGGAACAGGAGCTCAGGAAGTTACTGCAGCTCTGCACCGGGACCTCTGAATAGTGAGCACGTGGAGCTGGGCTGGCTCCCTTATATAGAGTCTGGCCCAGCCCACAAACCACACCCAGTCATGCTGCAGGGAAAGCTTCTAGAAGGTCCTAGAATGGGACCACACTCTAACACACTTAGTAAGCCTGCAGCAAAACCTTGCAAATGAACAGTTATTGCAAACATAATTAATAGTGTTTTTCAAGGTTAAACCCTGCAATGGAAAAGGTTAACATACTGCATATAAACACAATGCAATAATTATGCTCTTGCATAAAGGCTGTGTTTTTGCATTTTTGTCGCCCTTAGAGCACCCACTGTCCTGATGTTGACAGTACTCCTCTCTCCCAAGTGCGCTCTAGGGCCTGGCTTGCCTGGGTTAAGACGATGAAAACGTCTCACTAGTCGTGGAGCATGAATGTCAGATGCGGAGACCCATGAGTTACTTTTGGGACTGTAACCTTTCCAAGAGATCAAATACCACAGGTTACGACCTCTAAATTTGTAATCCAACACCTGTTTAACTTCGTATTCCAATTCCCCCTGTACTAGAAGTGGAGCTGGTTGGGAGTGTACCTTCTGGACTGCTTTTTTCAGGAGGGAAGTATGGAACACCGGATGAATACGTAGTGACCGGGGCAACTGCAGTTTATAGGTCATTGGATTAATTTGCTGGAGGACAGTGTAAGGACCTATGAATTTGGGATTAAACATGAGCTTTTCCTTCAAATCTACATGTCTTGTAGAAAGCCACACTTTATCACCTGGTTGATACTGAGGGCCTTCACAATGTTTCTTGTTGTAGTGCTTTTTGTATTTTTGTTTAGCTTTTTCTAGATGCTGTTGAATCAGTTTCTGGGTTTGGTGGAGGTGTTGAATGGTTTCCAACACAGCTGGTGTAAGAGAACTTTCTTGAGGAATCGTGATGGGCAAGGTGTCAGGATGATAGCCAAACAAGCCAAAAAAGGGTGTGACACCAGTGGAGTTGTGGAATGAGTTATTGTAGGCTAGTTCAGCTAACCAGAGCATTGATGTCCAGGAATGAAGTGCTTTCTCAGCGTAAGCACGCAGGTATTGTTTCAATGTCTGATTCAGTCTCTCAGTTTAGCCATCTGTTTGAGGATGATGGCTAGTAGGTAGTGTGGATGTAACTTGAAGCGTTTTGCACCACGTTTTCCAGAAGTTGGAGGCAAATTGCGAACCTCGATCGGAGAGAATCATTCTCGGCAGCCCGTGATAACGGACCACTCTATTCAGTAGGATGGTTGCCAGTTCACTTGAGGTGGGCAATTTTTTACAGGCAATGAAATGTCCATATTTCATGAGACTATCTACCACCACAAGGATTACTGAGTGCTGTTGAACAACTGGTAGACCTGTAATGAAGTCTAATGAGATGTGTTCCCAAGGTCGACGTGGAGTTGGGAGCGGATGCAACAAACCTTTCGGTTTTGAATGACTTGTCTTGATGCGAGCACAGACTTCGCAGTTAGTGACTATTGTTTTAACAACTTTTGTCAGAGTAGGCCACCAAAAAATAGCGTTGGATTAATTCAAGAGTTTTAGGAGTGCCTGGGTGACGTGCCGTAGGTATAACATGCAACCAATGAAATGCTAACTTGCGAAGCTTGGTAGTGGGCACGAACAAACGTGCGTCATGGAAAGGTAGTCTTTGCTTGATTGATCTTTTGGGATCTGCTTGAGCCCATGCCTGCCATTTCTCAATGGTGAAGGAATTACGGATGTCTTTAAAGAAGTCTTCGGTCTTTATGGTGCAGAGGACCTTATCTGGAGCAATGATAGCTCTGGAAGGCTGGTTTGTAGGTAATGTGGTAGACTCTTGGCGGGACAAGGCATCTGCTTCACGATTATCTTTACCAGGATGAAAAGTCACCACAAAATCGAACTCGGCAAAAAACAGCATCCAGCGTAATTGCCGAGGAGTCAAAAGTCTAGCTGAACTCATGAACTGGAGATTGCGATGATCAGTATATACTGTGATAGTGTACTTGGCACCTAACAAATGATGTCTCCACTCTTTAAAGGCATCACAGATCACCAGAAGCTCTTTCTCAGCAATGACATAGTTCTGTTCGGCTTCATTCAGCTTTTGAGACATGTAAGCTACAGGATGAAGTTGGCCAGTGTCTTTACTTTGTTGTGACAAGACTGCACCAATTGCCACATCTGAGGCATCTGCTTCAACTATGAATGGACGATCCACATCAGGGTGAGTCAAGACTAGGACAGTTGAAAAAGCTTCTTTCAGCTTCTGGAGACCATACAATTTTTTCTTTTTTTCTCAATAACTTGGTGATTGGTGCCACTGTTTGAGAGAAATGGTTTATAAACCTGCGATAAAAGTTTGCAAAACCCAGGGAGCACTGTACATCTCGAACAGTCTTTGGAGTGGGCCAATCGGATACAGCTTGTACTTTCTTTTCTGCCATGAACATACCTTGAGGGGTAAGGATAACCCTTAAAAACTCAACTGTGGTAACATGAAACTCACACTTTGTTAGTTTGCAATATAAATGATGGTTTTGAAGAGCTGCGAGAATCTTCTTGACATGTTGTACATGTTCGGTTTCATTGTCAGAGTAGATCAAGTTATCATCGATATTGACTATTGCAAATATGTCTAGATACTCTCTAAGGATGTCATTCAAGAACAATTGAAATGCTCCTGGAGCATTGTACAGTCCAAAGGGCATGACAGTGTATTTGAAGAGACCATGTCTTGTCTTGAACGCAGTTTTCCATTCGTCGCCTTCTCTCATTCTGACTAAATGGTAAGCACCTCGTAGATCGAGCTTAGTGTAAATCTTTGCTTTTTTCACTTGATCTAACAAGACAGGAATCAGAGGCAAGGGGTATTTGTTCTTGACTATGACCTTGTTCAAACCCCTATAGTCAATACAGGTTTGAAGGTCCCCATTAGCCTTGGAGACAAAAAACAAAGGAGAGGCAGCAAAAGACTTGGAAGGGAAGATGAAGCCATTCTCTAAGAATTGATCTAGGTACTTTCGTAAGTGTTGATTTTCATGTTCTGACAAGGCATACACACAACAGCTAGGGAGTATCGCACCTGGAGTTATATCAATTTGGCAGTCATAAGGTCTATGAGGAGGCAAGGTTTCAGCTTCTCTTTCATCGAACACATCTTCGAAGGATGAATACTGCCTGGGCAACTTAACTTCTTTCTCTGCTGCAGTGGCTATGTGAGAGTTACAATTATTGGCGACTCGAGACGTCTGGAGACATTTCTCATTACATAAAGCGGAAGAGAACACGACTTTCCGTTCTGGCCAGTTAATCTCAGGATTGAGATGAGTTAACCATGGTAAGTCAGGGATAATTCCATACTGAGGAGCATGGATAATGTCAAAGATGAGCTTTTCTTCATGTTTAGTTCTTTGATCTCCCCCATTACAGATCACTGACAAGGGGACAGTCTGAAGAGTTACTGGGCCTCCAGCCAAGAGTTTTCCGTCTACTGCTTGTATTATCTCTGGAGTCTTCTTCTTGGTGCATGGGATCCCCCATGCGTGAACCAATCGGGCATCAACAAAGTTCCCCGTAGCCCCAGAATCTACGAGTGCCTTCTTGAAATAGTTATTTTTCTATACTTGAACTTTAATGCCCAGCTTGAGATGTCTAGACTATGAAGGGTCCACGGTGACACCCAAGAGCAACCCTTCTTTACATCTTGGGTGATCTAGTTTTTCAGCTCGACTTGTACATTGGCTGCAATTTTCTGGACAGGACCTCGTTTGCTCTTTGGTTTCATTGGACAATCTTTGGCGAAATTACCCTTGCGCCCGCATTAAAGACATTGTCCATTCTTTCTACGAAGGTCCTTTTCGTCTTTGGTCAAAGGTCTCCTGATAGTTCCGATTTCCATAGGTTCCAGTATTCTCTCTTTCTGAGTTCTTGATTCTCTATGATCGTGAACACCCCAGGAATATTTCTCAGTCTTTTTGCGTGTTCCCCTTCGTTCTGCAAGACGATGATCCAGTCTCAAAATAAGGTTTATTAGATCTTGACAATCTGTAGGCTGCGGGTCTATCTGGGCCAGAATGTCCTTTAACTCATCCTTGAGTCCTTTGTAAAACAAGGCAGCTTGCTTTTCTTCAGGCCAGGATGTCTCGGCTACCAGCCAATTAAAATTAGCTAAGTAGGAAACTAGATCTTGGTTACCTTGTCACAAGTCTAATAGTTCACGATCTGCCGACAATGTCATTGTTCTTCGATCAAACGCTTGTTCAAACTCACGAACAAAATTTCTCCAATTGTAAAGCAGGGGGCTGTCTTTACGCACAAGAGAGATTGCCCAGGTGGCTGTGTCCCCAGTCAGGTAAGATAACAAGAAGGCCACCCTGGATTGGGCATCCGGGAAAGTGGTTGGTCGGCAGGTAAAATACAATTCCACTTGAACCAAGAAAGATTGCACTTTCAGGGGATTGCCTGAAAAACATTCTGGAGGACGCAAGGGGATAGCTGAGGGAACGTTAAGGGAAATGTTCGTAGGAGGATTACCTCCAGAAGTTTGAGAAGGAGGACCAGGCCAAGACACACCCAAAGGACTTTGTTCCTTCTTTTCTACCCTTTCCTGCAACTGACTCACTCTCTCAGCTAAGCTGGCTGCTATATCCTTTGATGAGACTACCTTTGCTTGGAGCTGCGTGATAACTTTGACTAGCTCGTCCAATGTGGCCATGCTGAGAACACACACAAACCAGGAGGATAATACATTTGTGGGCTCACTATTCTGGCAGGGAGACCAGATCCTCAGGGCCTGCGCACATTCCCAACATGTCCACCACTAGACAGCTCCAAAGCTCTGATAGAAATATCACAGAGCCTGAGAGAATCCAAGTGGGGAAAAAGGGGATTAGGCAGGGAACAGCTGGGAAGGAGACCTGTAGGAAGCAAGAGGTTAAACAACACAATATCAAGATATAATCACATTGACTTTCAATAGACTATGGTTCTAAGAGTTCTCATACTGTAACCATGGATAACCTAAGAAGTGACTATAACTAGACCTCAAGGAATCTAGGTACCTGGAAAAAATCAAGAATGGGTTAATACAATGTTTCATATGAGCTTTTCATGAAATATCACATACTGTCTAGAAATGCAAGAACCTTCTAGAATAATGTTTCAGAACAAACATTGCATTTTTACATGAGGACAAAAGGGTATCTGAAACATTCCCTGGAAAACAATACAAATTGTACTAGGGACTTAATATGCACAAAGAATGTCACATTTTGAATTAAGCATCTTCACAGGAAATCCAAAAGCTCGGGATAAATGTGTGCACCTCAACAAACACAACACACCAAAGTTTTAATTGCCATGAAATGATCGTGCACACTGTTGCAGATCTAAACGTCAAGTTTTACATGCTGGAAATGAATCACGCACACTGCCGATTCAAACAAGATTATGCAAATGCCATCGCGCACACTGTTGCAGATCTGAACATCAAGTTTTAAATGCTGGAAATGAATCGCGCACACTGCCGATTCAAACAAGAATATGCAAATGCCATGAAATGATCGCACAAGCTTTTGCTGATCTTAACATCAAGTTTTAAATGCTGGAAACGAATTGCGCACACTGCTGATTCAAACAAGAATATGCAGATGCCATGAAATGATCGCGCAAGCTGTTGCCGATCTGAACATGAAGTTTTACATGCGAGAAATGAATCGCGCACACTGCCGATTCTAACAAGAATATGCAAATGCCATGAAATGATCACCAAGCTGTTGCCGATCTGAACATCAAGTTTTACATGCGGCAAATGAATCACGCACACTGCTGATTCGAACAAGAACATGCAAATGCCATGAAATGATCGCACAAGTTGTTGCCGATCTGAACATCAAGTTTTATATGCGGGAAATGAATCGCCCAAACTGCCGATTCGAACAAGAATATGCAAATGCCATGAAATGATCGCGCAAGCTGTTGCCGATCTGAACATCATGTTTTACATGCGGAAAATGAATTGCGCACACTGTCGATTCTAACAAGAATATGCATATGCCATGAAATGATCGCGCAAGCTGTTGCCGATCTGAACATCAAGTTTTACATGCGGGAAATGAATCACGCACACTGCCGATTCGAACAAGAATATGCAAATGCCATGAAACAATTGCGTGAGCTGTTGCCGATCTGAACATCAATTTTTACATGCGGGAAATGAATCACGCACACTGAAAGTTTCACAAGTAGGCCCGAAACTCGAGAGTCTTTGAGAACGGGGTCGGGGGCCCAGCCTGACCTCTGCCTTACCGCCCTGCTCAAGGATCACCAATATAGTGCGGGGGAGGCCTAGAACATCAAGGTAGGCCTCCAGAACAGGAGCTCAGGAAGTTGCTGCTGCTCTGCACCGGGACCTCTGAATAGTGAGCACGTGGAGCTGGGCTGGCTCCCTTATATAGAGTGTGGCCCAGCCCACAAACCACACCCAGTCATGCTGCAGGGAAAGCTTCTAGAAGGTCCTAGAAAGGGACCACACCCTAACACACTCAGTCAGCCTGCAGCAAAACCTTGCAAATGAACAGTTATTGCAAGCATAATTAATAGTGTTTTTCAAGGTTAAACCCTGCAATGGAAAAAGTTAACATACTGCATATAAACACAATGCAATAATTATGCTCTTGCATAAAGGCTGTGTTTTTGCATTTTTGTCGCCCTTAGAGCACCCACTGTCCTGATGTTGACAGTACTCCCCTCTTCCAAGTGCGCTCTAGGGCCTGGTTTGCCTGGGTTAAGAGGATGAAAACGTCTCACTAGTCGTGGAGCATGAATGTCAGATGCGGAGACCCATGAGTTACTTTTGGGACCGTAACCTTTCCAAGAGATCAGATACCACAGGTTACGACCTCTAAATTTGTAATCCAACACCTGTTTAACTTCGTATTCCAATTCCCCCTGTACTAGAAGTGGAGCTGGTTGGGAGTGTACCTTCTGGACTGCTTTTTTCAGGAGGGAAGTATGGAACACCGGATGAATACGTAGTGACCGGGGCAACTGCAGTTTATAGGTCATTGGATTAATTTGCTGGAGGACAGTGTAAGGACCTATGAATTTGGGATTAAACATGAGCTTTTTCTTCAAATCTACATGTCTTGTAGAAAGCCACACTTTATCACCTGGTTGATACTGAGGGCCTTCACAATGTTTCTTGTTGTAGTGCTTTTTGTATTTTTGTTTAGCTTTTCTAGATGCTGTTGAATCAGTTTCTGGGTTTGGTGGAGGTGTTGAATGGTTTCTGACACAGCTGGTGTAAGAGAACTTTCTTGAGGAATCGTGATGGGCAAGGTGTCAGGATGATAGCCAAACAAGCCAAAAAAGGGTGTGACACCAGTGGAGTTGTGGAATGAGTTATTGTAGGCTAGTTCAGCTAACCAGAGCATTGATGTCCAGGAATGAAGTGCTTTCTCAGCGTAAGCATGCAGGTATTGTTTCAATGTTGGTTTCAGTCTCTCAGTTTAGCCATCTGTTTGAGGATGATGGCTAGTAGGTAGTGTGGATGTAACTTGAAGCGTTTTGCACCACGTTTTCCAGAAGTTGGAGGCAAATTGCGATCCTCGATCGGAGAGAATCATTCTCGGCAGCCCGTGATAACGGACCACTCTATTCAGTAGGATGGTTGCCAGTTCACTGGAGGTGGGCAATTTCTTACAGGCAATGAAATGTCCATATTTCATGAGACTATCTACCACCACAAGGATTACTGAGTGCTGTTGAACAACTGGTAGACCTGTAATGAAGTCTAACGAGATGTCTTCCCAAGGTCGACGTGGAGTTGGGAGCGGATGCAACAAACCTTTCGGTTGTGAATGACTTTTCTTGACGCGAGCACAGACTTCGCAGTTAGTGACTATTGTTTTAACGACTTTTGTCAGAGTAGGCCACCAAAAATAGCATTGGATTAATTCAAGAGTTTTAGGAGTGCCTGGGTGACCTGCTGTAGGTATAACATGCAACCAATGAAATGCTAACTTGCGAAGCTTGGTAGTGGGCATGAACAAACGTGCGTCATGGTAAGGTAGTCCTTGCTTGATTGATCTTTTGGGATCTGCTTGAGCCCATGCCTGCCATTTCTCAATGGTGAAGGAATTACGGATGTCTTCAAAGAAGTCTTCGGTCTTTATGATGCAGAGGACCTTATCTGGAGCAATGATAGCTCTGGAAGGCTGGATTGTAGGTAATGTGGTAGACTCTTGGCGGGACAAGGCATCTGCCTCACGATTATCTTTACCAGGATGAAAAGTCACCACAAAATCGAACTCAGCAAAAAACAGCATCCAGCGTAATTGCCGAGGAGTCAAAAGTCTAGCTGAACTCATGAACTGGTGATTGCGATGATCAGTATATACTGTAATAGTGTACTTGGCACTTAACAAATGATGTCTCCACTCTTTAAAGGCATCACGGATCACCAGAAGCTCTTTCTCAGCAATGACATAGTTCTGTTCGGCTTCATTCAGCTTTCAAGACATGTAAGCTACAGGATGAAGTTGGCCAGTGTCTTTACTTCGTTGTGACAAGACTGCACCAATTGCCACATCTGAGGCATCTGCTTCAACTATGAATGGATGATCCACATCAGGGTGAGTCAAGACTAGGGCAGTTGAAAAAGCTTCTTTCAGCTTCTGGAGATCATACAATGTTTTCTTTCTTTCTCAATAACTTGGTGATTGGCGCCACTGTTTGAGAGAAATGGTTTATAAACCTGCGATAAAAGTTTGCAAAACCCAGGGAGCACTGTACATCTCGAACAGTCTTTGGAGTGGGCCAATCGGATACAGCTTGTACTTTCTTTTCTGCCATGAACATACCTTGAGGGGTTAAGGATAACCCTTATAAACTCAACTGTGGTAACATGAAACTCACATTTGGTTAGTTTGTAATATAAATGATGTTTTTGAAGAGCTGTGAGAATCTTCTTGACATGTTGTACATGTTCGGTTTCATTTTCAGAGTAGATCAAGTTATCATCAATATAGACTATTGCAAATATGTCTAGATACTCTCTAAGGATGTCATTCAAGAAAAATTGAAATGCTCCTGGAGCATTGTACAGTCCAAAGGGCATGACAGTGTATTTGAAGAGACCATGTCTTGTCTTGAACGCAGTTTTCCATTCGTCGCCTTCTCTCATTCTGACTAAATGGTAAGCACCTCGTAGATCGAGCTTAGTGTAAATCTTTGCTTTTTTCACTTGATCTAACAAGACAGGAATCAGAGGCAAGGGGTATTTGTTCTTGACTATGACTTTGTTCAAACCCCTATAGTCAATACAGGTTCGAAGGTCCCCATTAGCCTTGGAGACAAAATACAAAGGAGAGGCAGCAAGAGACTTGGAAGGGAAGATGAAGCCATTCTCTAAGAATTGATCTAGGTACTTTCGTAAGTGTTGATTTTCATGTTCTGACAAGGCATACACACAACAGCTAGGGAGTATCGCACCTGGAGTTATATCAATTTGGCAGTCATAAGGTCTATGAGAAGGCAATGTTTCAGCGTCTCTTTCATCGAACACATCTTCGTAGGATGAATACTGCCTGGGCAACTTAACTTCTTTCTCTGCTGCAGTGGCTATGTGAGAGTTACAATTATTGGCGACTCAAGACGTCTGGAGACATTTCTCATTACATAAAGCGGAAGAGAACACGACTTTCCGTTCTGGCCAGTTAATCTCAGGATTGAGATGAGTTAACCATGGTAAGTCAGGGATAATTCCATACTGAGGAGAATGGATAATGTCAAAGATGAGCTTCTCTTCATGTTTAGTTCTTTGATCTCCCCCATCACAGATCACTGACAAGGGGACAGTCTGAAGAGTTATTGGGCCTCTAGCCAAGAGTTTTCCATCTACTGCTTGTATTATCTCTGGAGTCTTCTTCTTGGTGCATGGGATCCCCCATGCGTGAACCAATCGGGCATCAACAAAGTTCCCCGTAGCCCCAGAATATACGAGGGCCTTCTTGAAATAGTTATTTTTCTTTACTTGAACTTTAATGCCCAGCTTGAGATGTCTAGACTGTGAAGGGTCCACGGTGACACCCAAGAGCAACCCTTCTTTACATCTTGGGTGATCTAGTTTTTCAGCTCGACTTGTACATTGGCTGCAATTTTCTGGACAGGACCTCGTTTGCTCTTTGGTTTCATTGGACAATCTTTGGCGAAATGACCCTTGCGCCCGCAATAAAGACATTGTCCATTCTTTCTACGAAGGTCCTTTTCGTCTTTGGTCGAAGGTCTCCTGATAGTTCCGATTTCCATAGGTTCCAGTATTCTCTCTTTCTGAGTTCTTGATTCTCTATGATCGTGAACACCCCAGGAATATTTCTCAGTCTTTTTGCGTGTTCCCCTTCGTTCTGCAAGACGATGATCCAGTCTCAAAATAAGGTTTATTAGATCTTGACAATCTGTAGGCTGCGGGTCTATCTGGGCCAGAATGTCCTTTAACTCATCCTTGAGTCCTTTGTAAAACAAGGCAGCTTGCTTTTCTTCAGGCCAGGATGTCTCGGCTACCAGCCAATTAAAATTAGCTAAGTAGGAAACTAGATCTTGGTTACCTTGTCACAAGTCTAATAGTTCACGATCTTCCGACAATGTCATTGTTCTTCGATCAAACGCTCGTTCAAACTCACAAACAAAATTTCTCCAATTGTAAAGCAGGGGGCTGTCTTTACGCACAAGAGAGATTGCCCAGGTGGCTGCGTCCCCAGTCAGGTAAGATAACAAGGAGGCCACCCTGGATTGGGCATCCGGTAAAGTGGTTGGTCGGCAGGTAAAATATAATTCCACTTGAACCAAGAAAGATTGCGCTTTCAGGGGATTGCCTGAAAAACATTCTGGAGGGGCCAAGGGGATAGCTGAGGGAACGTTAAGGGAAATGTTCGTAGAAGGATTACCTCCAGAAGCTTGAGAAGGAGGACCAGGCCAAGACACACCGAAAGGACTTTGTTCCTTCTTTTCTACCCTTTCCTGCAACTGACTCACTCTCTCAGCTAAGCTGGCTGCTATATCCTTTGATGAGACTACCTTTGCTTGGAGCTGCATGATAACTTTGACTAGCTCGTCCAATGTGGCCATGCTGAGAACACACGCAAACCAGGAGGATAATACATTTGTGGGCTCACTATTCTGGCAGGGAGACCAGATCCTCAGGGCCTGTGCACGTTCCCAACATGTCCACCACTAGACAGCTCCAAAGCTCTGATAAAAATATCACAGAGCCTGAGAGAATCCAAGTGGGGAAAAAGGGGATTAGGCAGGGAACAGCTGGGAAGGAGACCTGTAGGAAGCAAGAGGTTAAACAACACAATATCAAGATATAATCACATTGACTTTCAATAGACTATGGTTCTAAGAGTTCTCATACTGTAACCATGGATAACCTAAGAAGTGACTATAACTAGACCTCAAGGAATCTAGGTACCTGGAAAAAATCAAGAATGGGTTAATACAATGTTTCATATAAGCTTTTCATGAAATATCACATACTGTCTAGAAATGCAAGAACCTTCTAGAATAATGTTTCAGAACAAACATTGCATTTTTACATGAGGACAAAAGGGTATCTGAAACATTCCCTGGAAAACAATACGTATTGTACTAGGGACTTAATATGCACAAAGAATGTCACATTTTGAATTAAGCATCTTCACAGGAAATCCAAAAGCTCGGGATAAATGTGTGCACCTCAACAAACACAACACACCAAAGTTTTAATTGCCATGAAATGATCGTGCACACTGTTGCAGATCTAAACGTCAAGTTTTATATGCTGGAAATGAATCACGCACACTGCTGATTCAAACAAGATTATGCAAATGCCATGAAATGATCGCGCACACTGTTGCAGATCTGAACATCAAGTTTTAAATGCTGGAAATGAATCACGCACACTGCCGATTCAAACAAGAATATGCAAATGCCATGAAATGATCGCACAAGCTTTTGCTGATCTTAACATCAAGTTTTAAATGCTTGCTGGAAACGAATTGCGCACACTGCTGATTCAAACAAGAATATGCAGATGCCATGAAATGATCGCGCAAGCTGTTGCCGATCTGAAAATGAAGTTTTACATGCGAGAAATGAATCGCGCAGACTGCTGATTCGAACAAGAATATGCAAATGCCATGAAATGATCACGCAAGCTGTTGCCGATCTGAACATCAAGTTTTACATGCGGGAAATGAATCGCGCACACTGCTGATTCGAACAAGAACATGCACATGCCATGAAATGATCGCGCAAGCTGTTGCCGATCTGAACATCAAGTTTTACATGCGGGAAATGAATCGCCCAAACTTTTGATTCGAACAAGAATATGCAAATGCCATGAAATGATCGCGCAAGCTGTTGCCGATCTGAACATCATGTTTTACATGCGGAAAATGAATCGCGCACACTGCCGATTCTAACAAGAATATGCATATGCCATGAAATGATCGCGCAAGCTGTTGCCGATCTGAACATCAAGTTTTACATGCGGGAAATGAATCATGCACACTGCCGATTCGAACAAAAATATGCAAATGCCATGAAACAATTGCGTGAGCTGTTTCCGATCTGAACATCAAGTTTTACATGGGGGAAATGAATCACGCACACTGAAAGTTTCACAAGTAGGCCCGAAACTCGAGAGTTTTTGAGAACGGGGTCGGGGACCCAGCCTGACCTCCGCCTTACCGCCCTGCTCAAGGATCACCAATATAGTGCGGGGCAGGCCTAGAACATCAAGGTAGGCCTCCAGAACAGGAGCTCAGGAGGTTGCTGCTGCTCTGCACCGGGACCTCTGAATAGTGAGCACGTGGAGCTGGGCTGGCTCCCTTATATAGAGTCTGGCCCAGCCCACAAACCACACCCAGTCATGCTGCAGGGAAAGCTTCTAGAAGGTCCTAGAAAGGGACCACACCCTAATACACTCAGTAAACCTGCAGCAATACCTTGCAAATGAACAGTTATTGCAAACATCATTAATAGTGCTTTTCAAGGTTAAACTCTGCAATGCAAAAGGTTAACATACTGCGTATAAACACAATGCATGAATTATGCTCTTGCATAAAGGCTGGGTTTTTTCATTTTTGTCGCCCGTAGAGCGCGCACTGTCCTGATGTTGACATGTGTGTCCATGTAGTATATAAATTGGGCCATCAACGTGCAGGAGTACACGTTATCAGCAACACTTTGGCTGATGAAGCAGCCAAATCTACAGTAGCTACGGCTTCTGTGGCTGCAGTGACTCGTTCACAAACGAGATTGGCTAAGGAAATACTGACTGCTGAGAAAGCTTCAGCTGCAGGCAAGCCCCTCCCCAAAGGATACCCTACAAAATATTCTTACCATATCAGTGCACAGAATGTTGCCTACGCAACAATTCCTGGGGTTGGAGATCGAGTGATCCCCAATGAAGACCAGTGATTAGATCTAGTAAAAGCAGCGCATGAGGGTGTCGATTCTGCACATGCTAGTAGTTTGGACACGATAACACTCTTACAGAAACACTTCTCGGGCCTGGTCTATGTAGACGGACAAAGAAATATGTCCTTTGTTGTGACATTTGCCTGCAAATAAAGGGCCCCAATATCAAACGCCCACCGCAGACATCCCTCTTAGTGTCCAGCAGGCCACTACAATGTGTGTACCTGGACCACTGTGGTCCACTCCAACCAGATGGTGCATACAAATACATCTTAGTCACTGTAGATTCTTTTTCTAGATTCCTGTGGGTATGGCCGCAGCGGTCGGCTGCCGCTCGAACTGTTATAAAAGACTTGCTGATCTTTATCGGTACACATGCGGTTGCAGCATTCCATTCGGACCAGGGCCCTGCATTTGCCTGTAAGGCTTTCAGGGACACCATGGGGACAATGGGTGTTGAACTCCATTACTCCTCACCATACCATCCTGAGGGAAATTCGGTCGTGGAGAGGTGGAACCGTGATCTAAAGCAGTCCTTAACAGCTCGGGTATTAGGTTCATGCCGCAGTTGGCTTCATAACCTATATGGGGTCCAGAGAACACTGAATAATCTGCCAAGACGGTCCTTGGGGGGACACAATCCTTATGAGGTTCTCTTTGGGATACCTATGTATGTCCCAGATCTTGATGCCTCTGGTTTGGTGGCAGCAGAAACACCATTTGACATAAATGAACGTCTCACTATCTTACAGGAACGTAAGCAATTTTGTGATGATAAATCATCTACCAGTGCTGCCACTTTAGGAATAAGGGATTTAGCGAAAACTTCGACTGGCTGGATTCCTAAAGTTGGGGATCTGGTTCGTGAGAAGATCGCTGTGAAGAAGGAATTCGGTCCATTATACAGAGCACCTGTACCGGTCTTGGGAATTCAAGGTACCAGGACTGTCATCTTACCACCACTGTCTGGTTCCGAACAAACAGATTCATTTCCATTGATGACATCAAATTACACCATGTGGCCGATCCTTCACAGTAGACCAAGAGGTCCCTTGGGTGGTTCCCGATCCCCTCTTACTACCCAACAGGACATCCCTCTACTTAGTAGGATGAACAACACTACTACGGACTATGCAACAATGTCCAACGCTGTTCCAGATACCTCCTCGACCATGGGGAGGGCGGAAAACGAACTCTTGCTGGTTCTAGTTACCACTTCAATGACAACACCTGTCCAAGATTTGGCAGTTTTTTACACAAACACTTCACAGACTGATGACACTGTCTACCAAGAGCCTCCACGTGAAGTGGACCAATGTACAAGTAATGCACTGGCTCCAGTTTTTGCAGAGACTGCTTCTGGCTATTTCGTAGACATTGATGACTTTTCTTCAGACTCATCCACTATTGTGATTGACAATGTTCCAAAAATACGAAAGCTGTATTCAATTGCTTAGAAAGAACTATTTGAACTACCCATGGAACTATTTATGGTTCTGTTTGACATTTTCAGTATTATGTTTTTGGGTTGGTTTTGTGACTGTTTTTTTTTTTTGCCCAGAAATGGTCACTATATTCCTGAACGCTCCTCTGTTGAGCCTGTGGATGAGGTCTTAATTCCATATCATTCCTCACATACGGTCCGAAGAGACTTGTCCCTTGTGAATATTACAGCAATACGGATTTCTGATGGGATTGTGTGGGACAATGTTCCCTTTGATATATACTGTCCTAGTGGGGTTATTCAAATACCATACGTGTTAAAAATATCTATGACAGATGTGATTACACCTGATGTTGTATCTGATGATTGGGATGTCCAAACAGTTGTTTCTATGCTAGCTGAAAGGAAGGACTATTCTGTATTTGAAAGTGATGATGTATATGAACATACAATGAATTATGGGGAAATGTTCTGATATAACATTTGGGGACATTACTACCAACACCGTGCCGCTAGACACAGGCCAGTATTGAACTATACACAGTGGGAACACTGTTCAACACCACCAGTAGGGAGCCCAAAACACTATACAGATAAATTTACATATTTCTTTGGGCATGACACGGAAAATGCGGAGTCATGTTATTTTAAATTACCGTCACAGATTAGGAACATTTTGCTAACTAACACAAAACTGATCTATTCAGATCCCTTTGTTTCCCAGCTCACAGTTGAAGGTTACGAATACTGGAAGAGCGCTATTGACTTAAAAAGCGTGTGGGGAACACAAGATTGACAGATACAGGGAAAGGAGGCTTTATTTCGAGCATGTCTGATTCCTGTGCAAATGATTTTATTAAATGACACCATTCAACCGACATCCTGTCTGGGGTTAGCAAAAATTGAAGACATGAACACGCCCAGTATCCCCACACCGGCAAAGTTTAATGATTGGCAATATTTCCTTAATATCACGGGGGAAAGGCTAGATGTAAGGGTTAAGGCTGGTACCTATAACTCTTCACTTTCCAGTCCCGGCAGGTGATTAATATGGCCAACTGACACCAATAGGTGTCAAGCATGTTTTTTTTAACTCTTCAGGGGTTTTTTCAATTAACAGGCCAGACCCTCGCTTTGTATCGGGTCAACATACAGGTACAATTACAACACACTCTGTGGGAAAACTGTGACAACAATGGATACAGACTAACATGTTAGCCGCAGTTAAGAAACACCTGAACACTCTTTCTGAAGATGTAGACTTGCAGGATTTTCTGCTAGGTCCTAAGAAACAGCGCTCTAAACGCTTCCTATGTGCTATGTGAAATGGGATCTGGAAACTTTCACAGATGGAAGCTGCTACACGTTTGAGGCAATTAGATAAGGAAAACATAGAGATGGCTTTGGCAGTTGTCGACAATAGCATGAACACTCTGTCACTATCAAACATTGTGTCGTCTGCTATTGATATTACTCAGACAGACTTGTCCCGGGTATATCATGGACAAACACAGCTACGTTCCATCATGCAGCTGGGTTGGACATTACAGACGCTGAAAAATGGCCGCATTCCATGGAAGTATATTAACAGAAGTGAATTATTTACTGCTTTTAACCTTTCTGTGAAACAACAGACAATGGCTAAAAGGGAAGCTAGTTTCACGATGCTTCACATTGAGAAGTTAGTTGCCCTTCACGGTAGCAGAGAGTCCTTCAGTTATTTGGCTCTTACATGGCATAATTAACTTGCCCATTTTGACCTTTCGTTTCTCACATTGCTTGAAACATTTTGCGGTAGGCAGGTTCGAGCAACTAGGCGATAGCTATATTAAGGAAGAGTGGGAGCTGCCCTTTGATTATAAATGTTTGAACGGTGAAACAGAGGTTTTTCTTAGCGGAAGCAAATATGGGACTACTGTTATTCATTCAATGATATGTAAGCAGGTGTCCCTTCACGGCCTTTGCAATGCTGGGGTCGCAAACTTGGCCTGTTTTCTGAAGTGTCCCCGTCCCTTTGATTCAACTGGTATTTCATGTACTTTCCAATGGAAGTTATGTGGTACTGAGTGATCAAAGTTTTTGCGGCATGAGACCAGGAATTGCCTACGCAATCTCTGTCTTGAAGGTCGTTACGTGTTGTGGACATGTTTTATTCCCCCCCACATGAGAGATAAAAGTATCTGACATGTGGCCCCACATAGATACTATTAATGTAAATTATGACAACCTGAGCAGACTAAAGGCTCTAAAAAAGGTCGCGTTGACATCCGCTAGAGAGACATATGTTCTCCAGATAGCAAGATCATCAGCCGAGATACAATCCCTATTAAATACCAACTTCCCCAAGCACTTTGGAGAACTGGTATCCAGAATATTCAATGCTTCAATCACTGCTGGGATTGTCCATTTCATTAAGGCTGTCGGGTCTGGTTTCATGTCCATCTTCCAGATTGTTTTCGGAGTCATCCCATCAGCCATCCATTCACTCTTTTCAAGCGTGTTTGGTGGTTTTCCAATTATTTTGGCATTGATTGGAAGACTACTACTGCTATTTTTTCTGATTCGCAGTGGTGGTTTATTTCCAGCTACGCAGAGCAATGGAGCCGCTCCCACCAACTCAACTGTGCCGTGAACGCATGGTTCAGATCTTCGGTGCCCCCTTGCTGGTGGAATTGGAGCATGATTGATCGTTGTCATTTCGGCCACTTCTCTAGTGCGTACAACCCGTTTTCCTCTGCGTGTGGTGCCTCTTCAAACACCTGCCTATTGTATGTCTTGCTGTTGCACCGGCATCTCCTGTGGACCACGGACTGCTGATGTCCCCAATGAGGCTTCATACACGGTCATGCCCCTTGAGACTAAGGTTGCTCCGCAAGGCCCCACATGAGCCTTCCATTCTAATGTCTACCAAGGACGATGGCACTGCTGCAGATGGCTCTGCACTACAGACTGACACGCACTACTGCTCTGTGGATCGGTTTTCCCACCTGGCGCTCGATTTAACATCTGATGATGTGGACTCATTTTTGAGGTCCTTGGTTGGTGACTTCGATGACACTATAATAATTTGATGAATTGTCTTGCCATTTCCGATTAAAAGTATGCATTCAAATCGACTTTGCTTTGGCCTTCTGTGCTTGTCATGGTTGACATTAACATCTCTGTATGTATTTTAGCTAAATATTTTTTACTATTTTTTAATATATTTTAAATATTTTTTAGCTCGCTTATGCTTTCAGCTTTTTAGTTCAGAGCAATTTTAGCGTTTGGGTTCCTGTTCCTTTGTTATACCTGTTACGGCAATAGGGAGGGTGTAGTGAACCCTAGTTTGTTTTAATGGGATAACAGGAGTTAGCTTAGCCTTCGGCTTGCAGACTAGTGGCCCATCACCTAGTGACTTTTAACCTACTTAGCTTGCTCTGTCTTAGCCAATTTAATTATTTAATTCTTCTAAGATGGCTGCCTTGTTTATAGGGTCCTTTCATGGACATAGCATTGGCAGATTAGGTTTAAGAAACCCAACTCTCCTTTAGGTAGGAGGTTAGGTCTATCATAGTAGGGTATCAGGACATACTACACACCTTATCTCATTTCATGCTATTGCAAGATGGTGGGGGTCTTCGTAATAATGACTCTTGTCTTTACAATTCTGTTTCTTGCACTGTTCATTATCCTAATCATTGCAGCCCATGCAAATTATTGCAGATTTTAGTTGTGTTAAATAAAAATTACTGAAACTTTACTGTATCTTACTGCATCTTCATTATTGCCTGTGTTTGGATGAGACATGATGTATCTATGAGAAAGGGGTAATCTCTGTTTAACCACGACACTCCCTGAGATGCCTTACTCTCAAGTCCATGCGTAAAGGCTGCCACAAATCACCTTTTACTATTTGGGTTTTTGGTGAGGTGCTGCTAGTGAGCGGAAAGGTTGGGACGACAGCTGCAAGTTGTTGTAGGATAGGCATAGTTGCCTACAAACATAAGTACTGTCAACCTTAAACCAGCAGTCTTGCCTAGAGCAAGAGTCCAAACTACGACAGGGTCACACCTACAGTTTTTGCAGGGGCCAGGAAGCACTACAGCCCATGGAGGCATGACTACACACTGCCCACCGGCGGTGACGGCTGCTCAGTGGTGGCAGTGGTGGGGCTGGCGGCAGTGCTGCCAGTGTTGGGGTGAGGCAATGGCCCTTCCCTGCAGCCACGGACGGCTGCCCACTGAGGCTGCTGCTGCTGGCAGTGGTGCTGGTGGCGGTGCATGTGGCGGTGTTGGCGGCGGTGCTGGCAGCGGTGCTGGCAGCGGTGCCGGCGGCGGTGCTGCCAGTGGTGGGGGGAGGCTCCAGCCCATCCCCTGCAACTTTGGACAGCTGAAGTGCCATGGCTGGTGTTGTTTGCTCAGATGCTGCTCCAGCACCAGGCTCCATATCCATCATGCCTGCGGCGTCTGTGCCTTTGCCCTTGTCAGCTGGTGGTCCCTTCCTGCCCTTGTCAGCTGGTATCCCCTTCTTGGCTTTGCCAGCTGGTGGTGCCTCCTTGCTTTTGCCAGCTGGTGGTGCCTCCTAGCCTTTGTCAGCTGGTGGTGCCTCCTTGCCTTTGCCAGCTGGTGCTCCCTTTTTGGCTTTGCCAGCTGGTGGTCCCTTTTTACCCTTGGCAGCTGGTACAGGCACACTGGCTGTGTGGACAGGTGTCTCCCTGGAGCCTTTCACGACAGCAATGGCTGCAGAAACGACAGTGGCCATGGACTGGGTGGCTGAGGTGCCACCCTGGGTCCTGACCACCCTGGCCCGAAGTGAAGGGCGGGGGGAGGGGCATGGGATTGGCTCAAGGGTGGAGAAGAAAAGGTTTTTAGGGACACTGGGGCTGGAAGAGGGTGAAGTTTTGGGAGTGGAGGAAGAGGGAGTTGGTTTAGGAGGTGTCTGTCTGCTGTGTTTGGGTGCAGGTGCATGAGCCGAATGCTGTCATGAGGTGGATGGCTGTTGGGTGTCTGAGTGCTTGCGTTTGTGTCTTTGGGGGAGGGGGCACAGATCACAGTGGGAGAGGACACAGGGGACGTGTGCATGGATGTGGGGGGGTGACTGCCAGTGAGGGGGGTGTAGAGATAGGCGTGATGATGTAGTGCATGCAGGTGTGTGTGGAGACGCTACTGGGAGGGAGGTGGATGACAAGGAAGAGGGGGACTCAGTGGAGGCAGTGGATGTTGCTGTGTCTGCATCTGGATGGTGCTTGTGTGAGTGCCTGTGGGATGAAGTGTGGTGATTGTGTTTGCCTGAGCCACTTCTGTGTGTTGATTTGCGTGCATGCTGGTCTTATGGTGTGCTTGGGATAGGCTGGGGTTGAGGGGAATGGGACTAAGTAGAGGAAGTTGGAGGGGGTGAGGCTAGAGACAGGAACAATGGCTGCCATCAGTGAGGAGGCCAGAGCCTGGAATGATCTATGTTGGGCCGCCACGCCAGAGTGAATGCCCTCCAGGAATGTATTTGTTTGTTGCAAATGCCCTGCCAGACCCTGGATGGCATTCACTATGGTTGACTTCCCAACAGAGATGGATCGCAGGAGGTCAATAGACTCCTCACTGAGGGCAGCAGGGCTGGGTGAGCAGGCACAAGAAACACACTGAAGGGCTGCTGGGAGGGCAGTGCTGGTACGGGGCTGGCGGCTGTACCTGTAGATGGGATGGCCACGGAGCTGTCCGCCACCACCAGGGAGCTTCCATCGGAGGAGATGTCGCTGTTCGAATTGTTCCATCCAGTCTCCGCCATGGTGCTCCCCTCGCCCTCCATCCCACTGGTGCCCTCACCGTCTGTGCATTCGGTCTCTTGGGCCATGTGTGATGCCGCTCCCTCTTTCACCGGTGCCTCTGCTCCTTCACCAGATGATGCTAATGCACACAAGGACATGGTGACAAAATAGAAAGGGGGGAAGGAGACAGAGAATACACTTGGTCAAGGCAGGCAACAACACCACCGTTGGCGTACACAACACACAGGGAACAGCCCTATGCACTAGGCCAGTGGTTCCCATCCTGTGGTCCGCGACTGCTAAGAAAATATAATAATTTTAACAGAGTAGGTCCGCAGATTTCAGTAATGACTTAGTGGGGGGTCCCCAGATACCAATAATGGTTCAATGGGGGTCTGCGGGTTCCAGTATTGATAAAGTGGGGGTCCACATAAGTCAAAAGGTTGGGAACCACTGCACTAGGCCATGCACTACCAGTTAGAATGCTAGTCACCGGGCCATGGAGTACAACGCCTAACGCCAATAGCAGCGCACCTGAAACCCACAGGACCCTTCCCAGTAGTAGATGCCCACTAGCATATTTGGGGCTGGAGTGCATCAGATCCTCCCCCACATGAAACCTACCTTGCCATGTTCGTCCTGGCCTAGGGGCACCCACAGGCCCACATCCCCCATCCAGATAACACCTCACCATGCGCAATTTTCTGATTCTGAAACTGTACTCACCCCGTTGTTGCTGCTGTGATGCCTTCAAGAGCCCATCCAATTCCAGATAGGCCATCGCCAGGAAGCGGAACATCAGGGGGGTCAGGGTGCGACGGGCACCCCTTACTCGTTGGGAGGCCATCCCCAGCTGGGCCTCCTCCATCTTCCTTGCCCAGCGGCGCAGGTCTTCCCACCGTTTGCGACAGTGGGTGCTCCACCTGTCAAATGACACAGACATTGACCTCCATACATGCAGCACTCTGCCCAGGATCCCTCAGCCCCCCCACACGAGGCTTCCACAGACAGCACTCCATGCATTCATGTCCCATGCATCATGCTCACAGTGTACTCACCTGTTGGTCTGGAGGACCATAAAGTAAACGGTACTGGAATAGGACCCCATCCACTAGTCTCTCCAACTCCTCCAAAGTGAAGGCAGAGGCCCTTTCCCCAGACACTCGAGCCATGGTCGCTTCCAGACACAGGTCACAGCAGCACTTGCAGTGTAGGGCCTCTCCTGTTGAAGGTCAGGTAGCAAGTGAGTTAACAGATAGAAAATGGCAGTCACGTCCGCAGCGGTGCGAACCGTCACTGCCGGCGTACATCACCATTGGCTACTGGAACCCATAGGGCCCAATGATAACCAAAGAGGTGTTGCACGGCAGTCCTCAACCACCTCCCACAACGGCGAACAACGTCAGCGGGATTACCTCATTTCTACTTGTCCCTCCACACAGGTCAGGCGGCCGCCATTTCAGGGGAGAGCAGGCCATGGCACCTAACTGCATCACAACAGACATAGGCACATTTACGGGACTACATGTTAACATACTGTTTCTGTCACAACATGCAAGGCATTTTACTCTGAGGATATGTTTAAATATGACCATCTGCTTACTGTTTTTCACCCTAGAGTTCAACCGCTGAGGATGAATAGGAGATGGAGACATACCTCCGTGTACAGACCCCTGGTGGACCTGGCAAAAATGGAGGACAGGCACATTATCCTCCACCAATTTCCACACCCTCATTCCAGGACAATACCCCTCCTGCACCCAGGACAACCCCAAGCACACACATGGACCTTTCACATGTCACGCATGCTGCTTCTCCTGCACTCCCACAAACTCCAACAACACCTACATGCACCACAACTACAACAGCCCCCGCAACCACCTTAACTACATACTCCTTAACACCCGCTCCGTCCACAAGCACGCCATCGAGCTCTGGGACTTGATCACAAAACACTCCCCTGACATCGCCTTCCTCACGGAAACTTGGATGAACCCCTCATCAGATCCTGACATAGCCATAGTCATCCCAGAAGGCTACAAAAGCTCCTGCAGAGACTGCATAAACAAACCAGGAGGAGGCATCGCCATCATGCACAAGAGCACCATCAAGATCACCACCAACACCCTTGACATCCTAGACAACACAGAACACCTACACTTCTTAATTCACATAAACACCAACACTACACTCAAAGGAACCCTCATTTACAGACCACCAGGCCCCACCCCCCTTTCTGTGATGCCATCACTGATACCATGAGCTTCCTTGCCCTCACCTCCACAGACTATATTCTCCTTGGTGACCTCAACTTTCACCTGGAAAACACCCACGACCACAACGCCACAGCCCTGCTAGACATCCTCACGAACCTAGGACTCAAACAACTGGTCACCTCACCCACTCACTCAGCAGGACACACGCTGGATGCAATCTTCACCTCCAGCAACCACATCACAGTCACACACACCACCGAAGTCCACTGGACCAACCACCACTGCGTCCACTTTTCCTTCACGAAACCCCCCACCAACTACCGGCAACACACCACCCCCTACCGAATGTGGGACAAGATCACCATACAACACCTGAACGCCAAGCTCACACAAAACCCTCCCACCTTAACAAACGACCCCAACATCGCTACTTACAACCTCACACACTGGCTAACAACCTGCGCAGACTCACTCGCCCCACTGAAAAGTAACAACAACACCCGCAACATCAAGACAGCCGCCTGGTTCACCTCTGAACTCCAAGCCTCCAAGCATGAATGTCACAAAACTGAGAAAGCATGGCACCAAGAGCCCTCCACGAACAACTGCTCCACCCTCAAAACTGCCATACGCAAACACCACCAACTCATCCGGACCACCAAAAGGGCTTACTACAAAGAACGCATAGATAGTAACTCGCATAACAGCAAGGAACTCTTTACCATCATCAAAGAGCTCACCAAACCCAAATCCTGCACCATCGACCCCCCACATACACAAAACCAATGTCACTCCTTCTCCAACTACTTCCACCACAAAATCTTAGACATACACAACAGTTTCACACCATCCGCTCCCACCATCACCGCCACAGACATAACCGACAACACAACACCCTCCCACCCTACTCCTCACCTGGACCCCTACCAACGATGAAGAAACTGAAAAAACCATGAACTCCATCCACTCAGGCTCCCCCACAGACCCCTGCCCCCACCACATCTTCAACAAAGCCAGCCCAATCATAGCTCCCCAGCTCTGCAGTAATCAACAGCTCCTTTGATGCCGCAAACTTCCCAGACACCTGGAAGCATGCCGAAGTCACTGCACTCCTCAAAACACCCAAAGCAGACCCGGAAGACCTCACCAACTACCGCCCCATCTCTCTTCTCCCCTTCCCTGCCAAGGTCGCTGAGAAGATAGTGAACGCCCAACTGTCTCACTTCCTAGGGGAAAACAATGCACTCAATGCCTCCCAGTCTGGATTTCACAAGAACCACAGCACTGAGACCGCCCTCATCACCTGCACTGACGACATCAGAACCAGAGTCGACAAGGGCGAGACCGTCGCTCTCATCCTCCTGGACCTCTCCACAGCCTTCGACACTGTTTGCCACCAAATCTCCACGCACGCCTTTCCAACGCAGGAATCAGGCACAAGGCCCTACACTGGCTCACCTCCTTCCTCGCTGAAAGAACCCAGAAAGTCCACCTCCCCCCCCTCCCAGTCCCCAGCAACCCAGATCATCTGCGGGTCCCCCAAGGGTCCTCCCTCAGCCCTACCCTCTTCAACATTTACATGGCCCGCTCGCCAGCATCCTCCGCCCCCACGGAATCACCATCATCTCGTACGCAGACGACATCCAGCTCGTCATCTCCCTCACCAGGAACCCTTCCACCGCCAAGACAAACCTCCACGCCAGAGTCCTCGACACCGCCAAATGGATGACAGCAAGCCACCTCAAACTCAGCTCCAACAAAACAGAGATCATCATCTTCGACCCCAACAAGATGGTATGGGGCGACTCCTGGTGGCCCACCACCCGCAGATCACCCCCAACACCCTCCACCCACGCACGCAACCTTGGCATCATCCTAGACTCATCTCTCTCCATGGCCCAGCAAATCAACACAATATCATCCGCATGTTTCAATACCCTTCACATGCTACGGAAGACCTTCAAATGGATTCCCATAGAAACCAGAAAAACTGTCACTCAGGCACTCATCAGCAGCAGATTAGACTGCGGAAATGCCCTCTACACTGGTACCTTAGCCAAGCTTCAGCAGAAACTCCAGCGTATCCAGAACACAGCCGCACGTCTCATCCTCACCCTCCCACGCCACAAACACATCTCCGCTCACCTCAGATCCCTTCACTGGCTGCCCATCAGAAAAAGGATTGTCTTCAAAGTCCTCATCCACGCTCACAAATCCCTCTACAACACTGGACCAGCCTACCTCAACAAACAAGTGAACTTCCACACACCCACTCGTCTCCTCCGCTCTGCTGACCTCGTCCTCGCCACAGTCCCACGCATCCAACGTACCACCTCCGGAGGCAGATCCTTCTCCTACCTCACCTCCAAGATCTGTTACTCCCTCCCCACCAACCTACGCAAGACCCAGGACCTCCTGACCTTCAGAAAGCTCCTAAAAACATGGTTTTTTTAACAGTAATACGTCATCCCCACCCCCGCCAACCCCCATACAGTGCCTTGAGACCCTCCCGGGTGAGTAGCGCGCTTAATAAATTTTTTTGATTGATTGATTGATTGACCTACAGACTTGATAGGGCCACAATCCATGAGCTGTGTGCCCAATTGGAGCCAGACCTGATCTAAGCTATCCGTCACCCCACTGAGATCCCCCTCTTGTGCAGGTCCTATCAGTCCTCCATTTCTTGGCAAGTGGCTACTTCCAAGTGACAGTGGCCATGGCAGCAGGGATGTCACAGCCTATGTTCTCAAACGTGCTGAACAGAGTGTTGTCTGCCCTGATGAAACACATGCGCAGCTACATCGTTTTCCCTGAGGTGGAGGATTTGGCCACAGTGAAGGCTGACTTCTATGCAATAGGACATATCCCCAACATATTTGGTGCTATTGATGGTACACATATTGCCTCCGGAGAAATGAACAGGTGTCCAGAAATTGAAAGAGCTTTCACGCTATGAATGTGCAGATGGTGTCCCTGGCGGACCAGTACATCTCCCATGTGAATGCAAAGAATCCTGGGTCTGTGCATGATGCCTATATCCTGAGGGATAGCAGCATCCCATATCTAATGGCTCAACTCCAGAGGCACCGGTTGTGGCTAATAGATGAGCCCATGGTCTCCACCCAGTGTATGCTGGTATATGGGTGTGGGGTTGGCCCTAAGGGTGAGTGTCTGGTGAACAGGTATTACTCGATATATGCACGTGACTCTGGTTATCCCAACCTCTTATGGCTACTGACCCCAGTGAGGAATGCCAGGACAAGGGCAGAGGAACGTTACAATGAGGCACATGGGGAACAAGGAGGATCATTGAGTGCACCTTTGGCTTCCTGAAGGCCAGGTTCAGGTGCCTCCATTTAACAGGTGGATCCCTGTGCTACTCACCCAAGAAGGTCTGCCAGATCATCATTGCATGATGCATGTTGCACAACCTAGCCTTGAGACGCCAGGTGCCTTTTCTGCAGGAGGATGAGGCTGGAGATAGTCGTGTGGCAGTGGTGGTGCCTGTGGACAGTGACGAAGAGGAGGCAGAAGAAGAGGATGTGGACAACAGAACAACTATAAAACAACAGTACTTCCAGTGATGCACATGTAAGACACAGTAACCCCACCATCCATTGCTGTTTTGTGAAGTGAATTTTCTCTGGCTGGCTGCTGTTCCCACTACAAAGGCCATTTATTGTACCCTTTAACACAGGGATACCTCTGACCTTTACATGCGGCCCCTGGGGCAACAGGAGCACTGGGCAGCTATTTGCTCGACTCCGCACTGACAAAAATGTTAAATACACACTCAATCATTTATTTCAAACTTAATTGGTGTTAAAGAAAGGAAGTAACTAGGGACTTCTGCACTTAACTTTAGAAACACCTTCATTTTTAAAGACATCTTGCAGCATAAGTGTAAAACTAAGACAGTCTCTTCAAAATTGTGTATTAAAATAGCGCTTAGAAACAAAAATGCTTCGATGAGATGTTAACACGGCATCGTGAAGGAGTTGTTCCCAACAAGCCGACACCAGCGGCGCCGGACACGGAGTCCTGTAGACCCTCAAGTACAGTACCTTTGGTGAAGAGTGAAAACAAGCCGATGCGCAAAGTCAGGGATTGCGGCGTCTGTGCGAAACGTTGAATCCATGCACTTCGAGCGGCGTTGGTCACAACGTGGTGCGGTGACTTCCACGGAGTTGCGGACTTCAGCGGGGCTGCCGCGGCCTCGAGCCTGCGAAGAGCGTCGCGTTCCAGCGAAGGTCACGTCGTCGGGTGCAGGCGGCGGCACCGGATTCAGCAGCGGCATCGGTCCGAAGTCGTCCGAAGTCGATTTCCTTGGCTTTCCACCAGCTTTCCTTTAAAGGGCCCAGGGACTGGATAGGGCACCACTTGTCAGAACAGGAGTCTCTCCAGAGACTCCAGGTGCTGGCAGAGAGAAGTCTCTGCTGTCCCTGAGACTTCAAACAACAGGAGGCAAGCTCTAGCTCAAGCCCTTGGAGATTTCTTCACAAGATGGAAGGCACACAAAGTCGAGTCTTTGCCCTCTTACTCTGGCAGAAGCAGCACTGCAGGAAAGCTCCACAAAGCACAGTCACAGGCAGGGCAGCCCTTCTTCCTCAGCTGTTCAGCTCTTCTACAGGCAGAGGTTCCTCTTGGTTCTAGAAGTGTTTCTAAAGTCTGTAGATTTGGGTGCCCTTCTTATACCAATTTTAGTCTAGGAAATGCAGGCTACACCCCAGCTCCCTTTGTGTCACTGTCTAGTGTGAGGTGAAAAACAACCCACCTGTCAAACTGACCCAGATAGGGAACTAACTAATGGGGTGAAATATTTAGAACATATAGAACAAATATAAAAGAACATACACTTTTAATTCAGATTTACACTATCCAATCAGAGCAAACATAAATTAAGAATCTACATAAAGTAGAAACCCTCCGTAATTACACAATAATAGTCAAATTAAATTATACAAACTAGTACAACCAAACATCAAAGATCTGTGGAAAATTGAAAACCATCCGTGGCTATAAAGTTACAGCCAACCATCCGTGGTCATAAAGTTACAACCAACACGTGTTTCGTAAAGGGAAATTCTTATAAAATCCGGAGCGACTTCTTCAGGGCTGAAAAGTTTTTAAACAAATTAATATAGTTAGGAACCAAAATGCTCAAACCAATAATTGCTCAATACATTCGATAGAACCCCAATTGAAGACACCAATGTGAAGGAATCATATACAGAAATCTTTGTGATGCTTCACGTGAATATTAATTAAACTACAAAGACCCCAGACAAAAAATATTTAGAAGTGCTCCCCCTAGAATTTTTTTTTCATTAGCACTCCAATCTTATATCCTACCAAACCTCCACCAAACTTCAAATACTAATAGCATGCATTTCCAATTTCATGCGCTCTTACCCTTGTGTCAACAAATAACTATATGAAACTCTAAATAGTACCTCATAATAAGAAAAAGCCTAGAGAATCCATTGATTGTTGTCCGTTATTTGTAAAATGCTGTATATATTTCTTATCGCAGGATGAGTGCTCCAAATCTACCAAATAAGCAAAAAAGTCCAAGAAAATAAGAGTATCAGAAGTTAGCACCCAGTATATCACAAGAACCAGGGGACCAATGTGCCTGACACCAAGTTAACATGTACAATACCTGAAAATCCAGCATCCAAAAAAGACAAGTAATGTGTACTCAGTGTTGTGGTAGGTTCATCTTTCTATTCAACTGTAAAAATTTAGACAGATTTACTGAGTAACCATTAAATATATATCAAAACTCTGGTTTCACACACAATATACTCTGGTAGAAAGCCACCAATTAGTCACCCGAAACTCACCTGATGTTTATAGAGTCATATCAGTAAGCGGCGTTCACATGTACTAAGGAAACGCCGACCGCGAGTACGCGTAGCGGCTGTACCGCGCGACTGAACCAGGAAGTAAATACACTTCCGGGACAGCCGTGCGGTGCTATCATGAAGACAAAAGACAGACTCGGTGCTTGCTTCTGTATGGTTGGAACAGAAACAAGCCCAATCACAAAAACAATTGCTAGGCAAAGATGTATATGAAATATTAAAGCACCCATCGTAAATTTTGAAAAGCAGACTAATATCTACATCTATTACTCGAAACAAAAACACTCACAGGGCATCCATCGAATGTTGGCCTCAAATGTAAAATCCACCAATAGACCATGTTCTTCCATTGTGCAAATTGAAAATAAATAATGACCAAACATCCCTGTGAAGTGAAATTGCACCAACCATAAATCCAATGCCTATAAAGTTGTATAGTTATTGTTATATTTATTGACCTCTCCTCTCAAGGTCCCCTGATGTCCTTTGGCTACAACTAGTGTTTTGTTAAGCTGGTAGTTAGGAGATCTTGTCAATAGTTCGTACCACATCAGTATATTATATTCAAATGTTGTGAATACTACTGAATTAAATAAGAGCCCAACTCCGAATTCAGAGAAGCATCCAAGGATAAGCAGTATTAGAGAGGCAGATCAAACAAAGTACCAATCCAAACACTGACACAATGAGTATATATTACTAATAGTGTAAACCAATGAATACCACCCAAGACCAAAATATGTGATATCCCACCAAATACTCACAGAAACCATTAATGGAGACAAGGAAAAATATGTTAGAGAATTTTGGTTCATAACCGTATATCAGGGTATCATGACACGAGAGGCATTTGCATACAGTCAACAATATATCATACACATGTATAAGTACAAACAGTAAAACCTCAATCACATAACATGTACAGTACAAAAAAAAATTAAAAATTATTCAGAAGACCGTTATCCCAGGAAGAACTCTAATTCCCTATCTGAGATGAGACCTGATTCCACCGCCCTCAACCTCATAATCCACAGTGCCTCTTTTTTACGTAAGGCCAGTTCTCTGTTGCCTCCCCTCGGGTCTCTAGGGACATGTTCCAGACCAAAAAATTCAAAACTCTTGTGTGTAGTTTGTGAGTGACAGTCAACAATATGTGCTACTATAGGATATCTCATGTCGGTATTTTTGAGAGCTCGAACATGCTCTCCAATTCTGGTCTTAAGTTGACGTATTGTACTCCCCACATATATCTTAGTGCACTTGCAACGTATTACATATACAACAAAAGTAGTGTTACAATTGATCAAAGAATTGATGTTAAATTTTCCACCTCCCTCTGAAAAATCCTTGATGTTATGGCAGGCCCAACAGCATACTCCACAACCACCACAACTAAAAAAAACAACTGATTTTGTTGAGAGCCAAGTTTTCTTAGGAGGACTGGCGGTAAAGCTGGGACTTAAAATGCTCTTCAAATTTCTACCTCTCCGATCAACAGTTAATATTCTTTCGGGTATTAGATCTTTGTTTGATTCATCTTGTAACAATATACCCCAATATTTAGTCATGCATTTTTCTAGAATCCAGGATGCATCATTGAAATCCGTGATAAATCAAACCTGATTGAGATTCTCTTTCATCTTCTTTCGATCTCTGGTTTTCAAAGTGTCACTTCTCTCTAACCGTTTGACTCTAGATTGTGCCTTTTTCACTATCTTATTTGAATAACCCCGTGCTAGAAATCTCTCACCCATCTCATCCACTTGTTGTAGGAACTCATTATCTAAACTACAATTATGTCTAGCCCTCACCAATTCTGCAAAGGGAATTGAGGCTACCTGATGTCTGGGGTGCGAACTATCAGCATGTAAAATAGAATTACATGCCGTGGCTTTACGAAAAAGCCTACTCTGGATTTTACCATTTTCAACAAATATTTCCACATCCAGAAATTCAATACTGACTGAACTATATTGATATGTGAATTTCACATTCCTTGCATTTGAATTTAAAAAACTGCAAAATTCAATCAATCTCTGTTCACCACCAGTCCAAATTAAAAAACAATCATCTATATATCTTCCCCAAAACAAAATATGTGTTTGCCACTGGGCAGACAATGGGCCCCGAATCCATTTATGTTCAAACCATCCCATGAAAAGATTTGCATAGGAGGGGGAGAATTTGGAGCCCATCGCCACACCTTGTTTTTGTAGGAACCAGTCTTGATTAAACAGAAAGAAATTGTTGGTAAGAACAAGATTAATCATTTCAATTAACATAGCAGTGTGTTCCCACAGACTTGCTGATCTTTTATGAAGAAAAAATCTAATGGCCTCCTGTCCCAATTCGTGATTGATACACGTGTAAAGAGATACTACATCCAAGGTCACTAATAGCATACTGTTCTCCCACTCCACATAATTTAAAATACTTAAGATATGTGTGGTATCCTTGATGAAAGAGGGTAGATTGCATACCATCGGTTGCAAAAAACAATCGACAAATTCTGAACGTTTTTCGGTAGGACCTGAAATGCCTGAGACAATTGGCCTACCCGGTGGAAAAGGAAGACCCTTATGTACTTTGGAAAGAGCATACACTTTTAATTCAAATTTACATTATCCAATCACAGCAAACATAAATTAAGAAGCATGAAATTGGAAATGCATGCTATTAGTATTTGAAGTTTGGTGGAGGTTTGGTAGGATATAAGATTGGAGTGCAAATGAATTTTTTTTTGTAGGGGGAGCACTTCTAAATATTTTTTGTCTGGGGTCTTTTCACCTCTTGTCTCTTTGACTTTGTAGTTTAATTAATATTCATGTGAAGCATCACAAAGGTTTCTGTATATGATTCCTTCACATTGGGGTCTTCAATTGGGGTTCTATCGAATGTATTGAGCAATTATTGGTTTGAGCATTTTGGTTCCTAACTATATTAATTTGTTTAAAAACTTTTCAGCCCTGAAGAAATCGCTCAGGATTTTATAAGAATTTCCCTTGACGAAACACGTGTTGGCTGTAACTTTATGACCACTGATGGTTGGCTGTAACTTTATAACCACGGATGGTTCTCAATTTTCCACAGATCTTTGATGTTTGGTTGTACTAGTTTGGATAATTTAATTTGACTATTATTGTGTAATTACGGAGGGTTTCTACTTTATGTAGATTCTTAATTTATGTTTGCTGTGATTGGATAATGTAAATTTGAATTAAAAGTGTATGTTCTTTTCAAGACTACGTTTTTGAACTTTAGGTAATGCTCTATTTCTGTGAGTGGAGTGCTGCACATATTATTATCTTGACCCAGACAGGGAATCCACAAACAAGGCAGAGTCACAGAATGGTTTAAGCAAGAAAATGCTCACTTTCTAAAAGTGGCATTTTCAAACACACAATCTCAAAACCAACTTTACTAAAAGATGTATTTTTAAATTGTGAGTTCAGGGACCCCAAACTCCACATGTCCATCCGCTCCCAAAGGGAATCTACACCTTAATCAGATTTAAAAGTAGCCCCCATGTTAACCTATGAGAGGGACAGGCCTTGCAACAGTGAAAAACAAATTTAGCAATATTTCACTGTCAGGACATATAACACATTACTATATGTCCTACCTTAACCATACACTGCACCCTGCCCTTGGGCTACGTAGGGCCTACCTTAGGGGTGTCTTGACATGTAAGAAAAGGGAAGGTTTAGGCCTGGCAAGTGGGTACACTTGCCAAGTCGAATTTACAGTTAAAACTGCACACACAGTGTAAAGAAATGGCTCCCTGTTGCAGTTACCCCCCACTTTTTGCCTGATACTGATGCTGACTTGACTGAGAAGTGTGCTGGGACCCTGCTAACCAGGCCCCAGAACCAGTGTTCTTTCACCTAAAATGTACCATTGTCTCCACAATTGGCACAACCCTGGCATCCAGGTAAGTCCCTTGTAACTGGTACCCCTGGTACCAAGGGCCCTGATGCCAGGGAAGGTCTCTAAGGGCTGCAGCATGTCTTATGCCACCCTAGGGACCCCTCACTCAGCACAGACACACTGCTTGCCAGGTTGTGTGTGCTGGTGGGGAGAAAATGACTAAGTCGACATGGCACTCCCCTCAGGGTGCCATGCCAACCTCACACTGCCTGTGGCATAGGTAAGTCACCCCTCTAGCAGGCCTTATAGCCCTAAGGCAGGGTGCACTATACCACAGCTGAGGGCATATGTGCATGAGCACTATGCCCCTACACTGTCTAAGCAAAACCTTAGACATTGTAAGTGCAGGGTAGCCATAAGAGTATATGGCCTGGGAGTCTGTCAAAAACGAACTCCACAGCTCCATAATGGCTACACTGAATACTGGGAAGTTTGGTATCAAACTTCTCAGAATAATAAACCCACACTGATGCCAGTGTTGGATTTATGAAAAAATGCACACAGAGGGCATCTTAGAGATGCCCCCTGTATTTTACCCAATTGTTCAGTGCAGGACTGACTGGTCTGTGCCAGCCTGCTGCTGAGGGACGAGTTTCGGACCCCATGCGGTGAGAGCCTTTGTGCTCTCTGAGGACAGAAACAAAGCCTGCTCTGGGTGGAGATGCTTCACACCTCCCCCTGCAGGAACTGGAACACCTAGCATTGAGCCTCAAAGGCTCAAGCTTCGTGTTACAATGCCCCAGGGCACTCCAGCTAGTGGAGATGCCCGCCCCCTGGACACAGCCCCCACTTTTGGCGGCAAGTCCAGGAGAGATAATGAGAAAAACAAGGAGGAGTCACTGGCCAGTCAGGACAGCCCCTAAGGTGTCCTGAGCTGAGGTGACTCTGACTTTTAGAAATCCTCCATCTTGCAGATGGAGGATTCCCCCAATAGGAATAGGGATGTGCCCCCCTCCCCTCAGGGAGGAGGCACAAGGAGGGTGTAGCCACCCTCAAGGACAGTAGCCATTGGCTACTGCCCTCCCAGACCTAAAACACACCCCTAAATTGAGTATTTAGGGGCACCCCAGAACCCAGGAAATCAGATTCCTGCAACCTAAGAAGAAGAGGACTGCTGAGCTGAAAAACCCTGCAGAGAAGACGGAGACACCAACTGCTTTGGCCCCAGCTCTACCGGCCTGTCTCCCCACTTCTAAAAAACACTTCTCCAGCGACGCTTTCCCCAGGACCAGCGACCTCTGAATCCTCAGAGGACTGCCCTGCTCTAGAAGGACCAAGAAACTCCCGAGGACAGCGGCTCTGTTCACCCAAGACTGCAACTTTGTTTCCAAAGAAGCAACCTAAAGACAACTGCATTTCCTGCCAGAAGCGTGAGACTTGCAACTCTGCACCCGACGCCCCCGGCTCGACTTGTGGAGAACAAACACTTCAGGGAGGACTCCCCGGCGACTACGAGACCGTGAGTAGCCAGAGTTGCCCCCCCCGAGTCCCCACAGCGACGCCTGCAGAGGGAATCCCGAGGCTCCCCCTGACTGCGACTGCCTGTCTCCCAGATCCCAACGCCTGGAAAAGACCCTGCACCTGCAGCCATCAGGACCTGAGAGATTGGAACTCCAGTGCAGGAGTGACCCCCAGGAGGCCCTCTCCCTTGTCCAGGTGGTGGCTACCCCGAGGAGCCCCCCCCCTTGCCTGCCTGCGTCGCTGAAGAGACCCCTTGGTCTCCCATTGATTCCAATTGAAAACCTGACGAGTGTTTGCACACTGCACCCGGCCGCCCCCGTGCTGCTGAGGGTGTACTTACCATTAAAAGGCTGGCAGAGACGGGGTGCAATGCGCCCTGGGGGGCCCCTGCACTGCCCATGCACTTGGCATGGGCAGTGCAGGGGCCCCCTTGGCCAGCCCCATTGCAATGTTCACTGTCTGCTTAGCAGACAGTGAATTTTGCGATGGGTGTTGATGCACCCTACGTACTACAGCAATGCTGTAGGCCGTCTCCTGCTGAGTTCCACCCGCTGACTCAGTGGGAAACTCGTAATCGTACCAGGTATTTCATACAATAAATCATTAACCAAGCTTTAAAGTCTCTATAAAAATACGAGGCTCATCAAAATAAATGTTGTATTGTTTGATCTAATTCTAACAAGTGAAAAACAGGAACACAAAATTGTAGGCTCGGTGAGAGGCAGGAATGGAGCAGGCTGTTTTCTAAAAATTAAGATTGAGTGTTCAGTTTCAAAATTCTTGGATAAAAATATTTCTGAATGGACAAAAAACTCTCTTTCTTCTCCCCATTAGCTCGATTTTAATTTTTTCATCTTCATTTTCTGCTTCCACCTCTTAACTCGATGTTAATGAGACTTTTTTTCTCGTACGAGCTTCCTTGTACACAGTATACACAATTTGGTCATTGTTTTACTAACGCTCAGTTTTAATATCATTAGTCCTCCTTGTGTAACCTTTTTATCTGTCTACAATTTGCGTTGACCCACACAATGTTGCATTCTGGGACTTGATGTTTTACACTATGGTAATAACGTGGGCATTGCACTGCATTAATTACATGAACATACGTTTATTAGGAGAGTTATTGCAAACAACTTTATTTTTATTGAGCTAAATTTGTTTCCCCTGGCTTTGGCGCGAGACTCTACCACTCCTCACGCTCAAGGATAAGAAATGCACATCTGCATATCCACTACCCACAGGGGAAGGAGGTGACTCCAGCACACCAGACACATTGGCCTTTCTTTTAAAACATAGGTGCAGGGCTTCCCGGTGCTGGTCCACAAGGGCTAGAGTCATGCCAGATGTTTAAGGTATGTATGTGCATTTACAACCAATAACCTAACTGCGAAACAGTTACCCGGATCATGGTTTCCTTAAAAAAAATCTGACACAGTTTAACCTTAGATAGCCCAGAACTAGTACGTCCTCGGTAGGTTGACTGGAATTCAAATATTGAAACAAACTACCACACCACAGTGTGCGGTAATTTGTAAACCCTGGACTCTGTAGGAAAGCACCCCCATTTTCTGCCTGTTTGTCAGTATGTTTAACTGTTTTGTCAGTGTGCTTTACTGTTTTTTCAGTGTGCTTGACTGTATTCCCTGGGATCTGCTAATCAGGACCCCAGTAATCATGCTCTCTCTCTCCAAACTGTATTTCACCCCACATATGGCATACTGGTGCCCCTTATAAGTTCCTAGTATATGTTACCTAGGTACCCAGGGCATTGCGGTTCCAGAGGATCCCTATGGGCTGCAGCATATCTTTTGCCACCCATAGGGAGCCCATGCAAAGTGGTTGCAGGGCTGCCATTGCAGCCTACGTGAAATGGTGCAAGCACCCTTTCATTGTCATTTTACACAGCACCAAGTCCCTTGTAAGTCAACCCTATGGCAGGCCTTCCAGCCCAGAGGGCACGGTGCAGAGTACCTGTGTGTGAGGGCACCCCTGCACTAGCAGAGGTGCCCCCACAAACTCCAGGCCCATTTTCCTGGACTTTGTGAGTACGGGGATGCCATTTTATGCGTGTACTGCACATAGGTCAAAACCTATGTTCAGCTACATAATGGTAACTCCAAATATGGTTATGTTTGGTGTCAAACATGTTGGAATCATGCCGCAATGCTAATGCCAGTATTGGTTGTATGGTTCCATGTACTCTGGGTGCTCCTTAGAGGACCCCAGTACTGCTATCTTAGCCTTCTGATATTTTGAAGGCAGCCCCAGCTGCTGCCACCTCACAGACAGGTTTCTGCCCTCCTGCTGCTTGAACAGCTCAATGCCAGGAAGGCAGAACAAAAGATTGCCTTTGGGAGAGGGGTGTATCACCCTCTCCCTTTGGAAATAGGTCTTACAGGCTTAGGAGGGGTAGCCTCCCAAGCCACTAGAAATGTTTTGAAGGGCACATTTGGTGCCCTCCTTGCATAATCAAGTCTACACCAGTTCAGGGATCCCCAGTCCCTGCTCTGGCATGAAAGAGGACAACGGAAAGGGGAGTGACCACTCCCCCGTCCATCACCATCCCAGGGGTGGTGCTCAGAGCTCCTCCAGAGGATCCCTGGGTGCCACCATCTTCTTTCCAAGGTTGGCAGGGAAAACTGGGAGCATTTGAGTGGCAAGTGCCAGTAGGTGAGGTCAGAGCACTCCCCAGATAGGTGCTTACCTGGTTAGGTGACCAATCCCCCGTTCAGGGCTATTTATGGTCTCTCTTTTGGGTGGTTTCTCAGATTCGGATTGCAAGACTCCAGGAGGACTCCTATGCATCCTTTACTTTGACTTCTCACCGAAGAAACTGCATCTGGACCCTTCAGGAACCTACAAGCTGCAACAAAGAAGCAAGAGGCCTCCTGCAACATTGTATCTCTGGCTCCTGCCAACAACTGCAACAGTTTCCTGGTTGTGCATCCACTGGAGACAGCCAGTCTTCAGCCTACATCAGGAAGAAGGAATCTCCCCAGGGGAGAAGCTATCACTTCCCTGCTTCTGCAGGCACCATAGGCAACAACGACCAGTGGATTGGATGCTCTCTACTGATGATTTCCCTGGATCCTGCATCACGGGTGGCAGACTGAAGTGGTCCTGTTGGTCCTCTCTTCCAGATCTCCCACTTAGGTGGAGGTAAGAGCTTGCCGTCACACGCAAGAGAGTACCCCCATGTACTGCATTTTTTGAAGCTCCCAAAGCTTGTTGGTATGCTTCCTGCAAGTCCTTCATGCATTGTGTAGCTCTGACCCCGAGCAATCGATCCTGCGATGAACAGCTTTCTGAGGGGTTCTCCGGCGGCGTGGGAGCCTTTGGCGTAATGCTGTGTGCCTCTTTTGCAACTTCTTCATCCCTGGGTGGTGGGACTCCTGGGTGAGAAGCTTGGTCTTCTGGGGGCTCTCTGAGTTGCTGAGGGCCCCTTCTAACTCCCCCTCATGGGTGGAGTCCACCTGGGCCTTCCTGTTCCCAGGCAGTGCCATTTTCCTCTAAAAGCGAGCTTTGCATTTACCAAGGCTTGTTGGCAGACTCTCACAATGCAAACCAGACTGCAATCCTGCGTTCGCATGCACATCACTTGCACCAACCAGGAACCCGACTCTGTCTTCTTGGGTGCAGTACTGACTTCCTGTTGCGCCGCGGGCCTCCGCTGCCCGGGGGGGGGAGAGCCGGCTTGGGCTGCCGCCATATGTCACTGAGGCCCTGGATTAGCCATTGGACCTCAGCGATTTTGGGGCAGGTGCGCCCTCTGGTTTAGGAGTGGGTGCCCCACCACCCCTCACTTACTTGGTGACTGGACTTTCTTTTGGGCTTCTTTTACTCTTTCTTCTTTCTTCTTTCTTTCTTCTTTTCTTCTTACTTTTTAGTAGGGGGCATATTCTTTTTTCTCCCAGCATGCCTTTCTTCCTATCTTCTTCCCTGCATGCATCTGGTTCCCTTTCTAAAACGGCATCCTCATTTATTATAATTTTATAGTCTTTTCCCAATCCAATATGACGTCCTTGTTTCCCCTGACATGCAGTTTTATCTTCTATTATTAATCCAGCCTGGATGATACGTAAGCCAAGTGTTGTGAGCTACAAAGCCAGGATTGAAGGCAGACATTTCTCAGCATCTTACCCTGTACTTAAACTGCAACATCAAGTCTGCACATTTCTGCCCAGGTGAGCAGCTAAAGTGGGCTGGCCCACTGACCCATTTTGTATACTGTAGTGCGTGAAAGAAATGTGTATGAGAAATGAGCGGTCCAATAGATGATGAGCCCTGGCTGAAACCTGTGAAACTAATGTAATCTAAAAGGCCAGCCCCAGCTTGATGATATATACAGTGCATGCATCATCACGCATGTATATGTATTTGCCACTTTTTGTCAATGATGAATACTGTCAAAAATAAATAAATGTTGCCAATGTTCAACCACAACTGCAAAAATAACAAGCATTTTTTGCCTCACATTTCAACAAAACTTTACTGAAGTTAGCAGAGCGGCCTGAGAAGATTTATGGCCCCATAAAGGAGATACGCAATGCCCTGTGTTCAATATCATTAGTGCAGGCAGAGAGGGGCCCTGGAGAGGTAGAGAGAGAGAGCGAGAGAGAGAGAGAGAGAGAGAGACTCTCTGCGATAAGATGCAAAGGCATATGGTGTTTGTTTAGTAAAATAAGCTTATTTTAGAGCCGGGTACGACGTCAGGACTGGAATAAAGCCAAAACAAATGTCAGCAACATAGGAGTAGCTGAGAGGAACGGAATACTGCAATAAAACGCAGGCAGCTACCAGCCTGAAACACCCACAGTGAAAAGGCAGCAACAAAGAAATAGCAAAAGTAGTCTATCACTCCAACAGATAAAGAGCACAAAGTGGAACAATACAGTAGTAGGTCACTGCTCTGAAACAGAAAAAGGAGGGAGAAAAAGGCAGAACTGACCCCTAGTGAGCAAGGCAAGGACATTGCAACCAACAAATGAAATTGCTTCCTTCCACGGTGTAAGTAAACTTAAGTATACACCAGGTTGAACTCCTATGCTTGCCCTAAAAATGGAAAGAAAAATGGAAAACAAACAAACAACCATAAGACACTCCTGCCCCTCCCAGAAGCCTGTTTGTGTTTACCTGTTGACTCAGGGATCGCATCAGAGGAGCGCCTCCTTGTAAATGAGTGTAAACACCCACCAAATACAGAGACACATGCACAGTCAGGGGCGCAGCTGATGCTGGCAGACACCTAAGTGTGTGTGTGTTTATCTGTGGGATTGTGACTCTATGACAGGACCGGAGGTGAGGATTATGCCTTGCTTTCTTCCTTTAATATACTTCCAGCAGCTTCCAACATTAGCAAAAGCATAAACTAGCTTTCCCACCAGCACTAGGGAAAGAACTACACAAATAAGCAACCAATTAGCGTGCAGAGTCCTCTTATGCATCCCCCATGTAACTTCTTCTTTCTTTCCCACTTTCAGTGCAGCTAAGTGCCATTTGTCTTTCCTCTCTCTCATTCGCATGGTGTTTTATGTATTTCCTGGTGTCCTTTGTGTATAATTTGTTGTGGGCTGTAGTGCAGCCTCTTTCTGCCACAGGATGTCCCCTCAGCGCTCCTACCATGACAGCGATCAGCCTCGTGGCCTCACAAGTGCGGTGATGCCACCCGCAGCTAAGGGTGCATATCCATTGCTGGGGGCACAATTTGGTCAGTATCTGGTGAGAAACTGATGAGTTTCATCCCTGCAGAGCCAAACCTCCCCAAGCCACCTGGAAGCCCTGGCAGCAGTTGTTACGGGTCTGTATTGTTATAGCACGAAATGTATTTTTGATTTACAGTTTGACACCCACCAAGTGCATCGGTCTAATTATAGCGCAGATTCTGCACTCTGTGGCTGTGAAGGGGCCAGGTCCAAGTGATTCTATTTGTTTACACCCTCAGAGAGTACATGGTGCGTGCACCCCAGGGTTGTGACCCACCTAGCTCAGAGTGCTTCCAAACTAGTGCTAGCCTGCCTAGCCCCATACACGCTTTGGGCACCCCAGAGAGCCTCACTGCTTTCCCCTGGCTTAATTCCTTGGCCTGGGCAAGCCTCCTATAGCCAGGTGCGGCCAGGTCTCCTTGCACTCAAAGGGGCTCCCCTCTTTTAGTCTGACACAAGCCTGATAATAGTCTGACACAAGCCTGTGGCGACTGAACCCATCGATTTTTAAGAGATTGGAAGCCCTCTGGGGGCTTTTCTCAGTTGACCTCTTTGCATCTTGGCTGGACCACCAAATCCTGAGATACTCCAGCTAGAGGCCGGATCCCCTAGCAACTGTGACGGATGCTTTTCTGCAGGATTGGTCTAGGGATCAGGGATACAGGTTTTCACCCCTCCGCAATGATCATAAAGTTGTCTGCACAAGTCCGGCAAGGGGCCTGGGTAGTCCTGGTCACTCCTTGTTAGAGGTTGCACATCTGGTTTCCAGTTCTTCTGAAACTTTCTTGGGATTCTACAATACTTTTACCCCGTGTTCCAGATCTCCTTCAAGATCGTCACCCATTAGTGCTTCAGGGACGAATGCCCCTATTGGCCTAGCGGATTTCAGGCAACATTGGAGAGTCCTAGGCCTTTCGCTTGAAGCTGAGAGAAAGCTATCAGCTGCCTGGGTAGATGGCACCAAAAAAGGTTATGGGTCCGCATGGTCTAGATGACTGGGTTGGTGAGTTCAAAACAATCAGGATCCCATGGGGTGCGAAGTTGTCCCCATCTTAAATTTCCTAGAGTAACTAGCATCTCAGGGCTTGGCTTACAGGACAATAAACTCATACAGATCTGCCACATCCGTGGGACACCTTCCCTTGGGGGGGGGGTCTGTGTGGGAACATCCTTTGATGTGTAAGCTGATAAGGGGAGTACGTTTGACTCTTCCGCCTAAGCCTAGATACTCAGCCTTCTGTGACATTATTAAGGTCCTCAGTCTCTTCTGCTGTAAATCTTCTTCTTATCTTGTCACATTTGCTGTGCATTCAAAGACAGATCAAAGGTCAGGCTGTGTCTTCCAGGGAGCTCAGTGTTTATTTTGCTTTCTGCTGACTTCATAGTAGAAAGTTTAGAGGAAAGTGAAATGCAATTTTTTTCAGGCAGGGAGAGATAAGTGGCTTGATCAGAATCACAAGATGTTGCAGGCATCACTTTCTCTGCTTGTTTCTCAATTTGCCACAAAGTTTAATCTTACTACGATCTGAATTCACTGCATAGCGAGGGATAAAGAACGTACATTTACCGGGCACTAATGACACCTGCAGGACGTGTAATATCACAACCCCATAACAGATCCTGCTAAGATCTGAATTCACCACCTAGAGTACGGTAAGCAGGAGCGGACAGTATATTTACCATGCGTTACCTGCATTTTCAGTGTAATCGGACCTTGGACAGGTAGTCTTAAAAATCAGCAAATTCAGAACCACCATAAGGGTATATTCATCCCTGGAGCATCAAGTAAACAGGAGGGTGTGGTTTGCTCATGAGTCGCTACAGCTTCATAGTGTAATTTGCACTGCACAAATTAACATGACTGTGGGCATGGCTGCTTCTTGCTGGTGCATTATGAGCTAGTATTCTGAAGGGCCTGTAAAGCCTTATAAGACTTTAACAGAAACTACACAGTGCGAAAATAGTATTTTGCACTGTCTGGTTGCTCACATTGTTACTGCAAAGGTCGGTGCAAAACTTTATTAACACGAGTGTAGTCAGTGCAATTCTGAAATATCTTTGTGCACGTTAATGTGCGTGAGTCAGATGTATACATGCAAAATGTCACCTATGCAATCATTGCAACCCAGAAATAGTTGTGTTAAAGTTCACCTTTGCAGTTTATCTACTCCACAAATATTGGCTCAATATTGCACTGGTGCAATGATGTGGTCCCGAAATGTCAAAGTGTGAAAATGCACTAGTGCCGATATAAGCTAATTAATCAAGAAATTACTCAGTAGTGGCGTACTGCACCTAACTTCCTTCCTGATCCGGCTGTCATTTGGAAAGCCCTTCCGATCCCAGTGGTGTTTTTATGCAAGAAATTACTGCTTGTGGTGGTATTGGGATACTTGCTTCCCGGGGCTACCAGCACAGCAGCAAGTGTAGGGAGTGGTGGGTCAGAGATGGCCCATGCAGCGCTTTCACAGGGCGGTGAAATGGAAACTCCCCCCACTCCACAGGGTTAAGCAAACTCAATCAATTTATGGGCAGTGGTGGATCAAAAAGCAATACTGACCCTCCCCCACACACAAACACACCTCCCTGCCCCTTCCAGCTCTGGCGCTCTCTTCATCTCACACCAGCCATCCCCGGACCCAGCACTGGTGTTCTTTCATGTCACACCGCTGGACCCCAGCACGGATGCTCTGTCCATCTCACTCCTGCCCCATCGGGACCCCCAGCACTGTGCATAACTCTTTCCATTCCACACCAGCCTTCCCCAGTTTTGCCTGCCCTTCGAAGGCAGCCCAGAGATAGAGCACCTTAAGAAAATGTAACATTTCCTAGTAAACATGAACGAAAGTTTCAGTTCTATTAAGGACACGGAGGTTAGGATTATGCCTTGTTTTCTTCATTTAATACACTTCCAGCAGCTTTTAACTTTAGCAAAAACATAAACTAGTTTTCCCATCAGAACTAGGAAAAGAACTACACAAGTAAACAACTAATGAGCATGCAGAGTCCTCTATATGCACGTACATCCCCCACGTAACTTCCTCTTTCTTGAGTGCAACAAGAGCGTCCTTCCTTTCCTCTTTTACCCTCCTTAAGTCCCATCGGAGCCTGAAAATAAAACCAAAAACAAAGCCATAAAACCACCACCCTTTACAAAAATAGTAATCAACCAATCACAGGACTAAACAGCTCAAGAGAAAAACATAATAACTATAACAATACACAGGTTTGAAACTCATAAAGTCAACAAAGCCCTCACGGATTGCTGAAATTACAGGAATCAAGAAGTCAGATACTTAGACCTTTTGCTTAATCCTTGGGGAAATTTATCCATAATCAAATGTTCAAGTAGGGAAAAAGAGGTTTCTAAAGCAGTGGGTGAGAATAATCCTCGCCTCTGTGTCCTTAATAGAACTGAAACTTTCCTTCATGTTGTTAGAAATGGGGTTTTTCGTTGGCAGTCAGGTTACCCTCTGTCCAAGCAAGGAATCTCACTCTCGTCAGGGTAAAGGAGAATAACACTCAGTTAACCCTCCCTCACCCCTTGGTAGCTTGGCACGAGCTGGCAGGCTTAACTTCAGAAGCAATGTGTAAAATATTTCTACCAACACACACAGAAATACAGTGAAAACACTACAAAATGGACACCACACCAGTTTGGAAAAATGGTAATAATTATTTAAATCAAACAATACCAAAACGACAAAAATCGAACATACACAAGTTAAAATATGAATTTCCAAAAGATAATGGGGGTCATTATGATCCCGGCAGTCAGTGTAATAGTGGAGGTATTACCACCAACAGTCTGGCGGTACACACCACCACTATTATGACACTGGCGGTTTGGCCAAAGCCAAACCGCCAAGTTAACACACCGACTGCCATGGCGGTAACGACTGCTGCGCTGGAGACTACAGTCTCCAGCCTGATGGCCGTTACGAGGCCGCCCATGGCATTTTGACCCCGCCCACCTCCATGGTTTCCATGGGTTCTGTACCGCCACAGAAACCATGGCGGAGTGCCAGGGAATTCCTTCCCTGGCACTGATAGGGGTCTTCCTCACCCCCTCCCCCTCCCCTCCCCCTCCCCCAGCCGACCCTCCCGGCCCCCCCACATATACACACATAAAAGCACATACATACACACTCTTACACATACACACAGTCACCCACGCATGCATACATTTATACACAGAGCAACACTCACAAACATACATCCAGGCACACACGCAATCACACAACACAACATGCACGTACACACACACCCACTCATGCACCCACACATTACACACGCATGCACACATTCAAACACAGTCACACACACACCCACACATGCACAAAACATCCCCCACCCCCTTCTCCTGTCAGAGAACCCGACTTACCTGCTTACATGGGGTCCTCCGGCAGGAGACTGGACGCAGCAGTCTTCTGGCAGAATTCTGGGTACAGTCATTATGCCATAGACGGTCGGTAGCCACAGCGACGGTATCATGTCGGCCGTCGCCGTGGTGGTAGGCGGCATTTGCCACCAATCCTATAATGAGGGCCTAAGAGTCTTACTCCTTAGAAATCAAGGTAAATGCTGATTTTGCACAAAGTACTTAACTTGTCCTTATACTGCTCATGGGCGTGACCATACCTTGTGAGTAGGGCATCCTTCATGAGTAGGTGAGCCCCTGAGGATCCCCTAAAGATGTCAGAGTATCCCTCCCCTCGCCCTTAAAGTACTTCCACAGACCTGCCCCCCAATGAACTTGAAGGACCAGATTCATATAGAGAGCAGACTCATACCCCTTGAACCACAACAATATGTCATCCTCCCTTTTGTAATCCTTCACAAGGTCTTGAGAAATGTGCACCCTCCTCTCAGGCTGCATTGTGATATTGCTGTCACCATCCCTACTGGACTAGCTCCTATGATCCAGCTCCCTCAAGCTGAGCTCATGAGCCAGTAGTAACTTCTTGTCCTCTATGGCCATCCTCCTTTCTTCCATCCTAAACTTTTCCAACTCCAACTGGTGAGCCCTCTCTGCCTGTCTACCCTGTAAATCTGCAGGAGTCAGACCCTTGGATGACACACTGCTACCTGCCCTGGAGACCCTCTCTCTGGAAATAACAGACCCACCCTCTATACCATTGTGTATGGATTGCACCTCCTCATCCTCCCCCTCCTCCTCTGTGTGCACCTTTGCTTCTTTGGCTAGCACCCAGACCCTCCGTGCCTTCTGCAGCTCCTCCTTTCAGATGGAGCCCTTAATGGGGCAGGCAAGATTTTTGCAGAACTGCTTCAACTGAGCAACTGTGTAGCTCACCAGTTTCCCTAAGTCAAAAGCAGCTCCAGCTGATGCATCCCCAGAATGAGACATGATGAAAAATCAACAAAAGTGAAAAGTTCCAAGGCAGAAAAAAGAGTTCCCAATGAAGTTCAAAAGTCAATCAAAGATCAATAAAAATATGGAAGTAGTGAAAAACGAAAAAAGAGAAAAAGTAAAAACAAGCTGTATGTGGTGACGTAATGGTCTGCACTAAAAACAGTAGTGTACACTTAATCACTGTATGTCAAGTACAAATGCAAGTCCACTCCTCACCACTGATCACCAATGTTAGAAATGAAGTCTTTGGTTGGCAGTCAGGTTACCCCCTGTCCAAACAAGGACTCTCATTGTAGTCAGGGTAAAGGAGAATCAGACTCAGTTAACCCCCACTCACCCCCTTAGTAGCTTGGCACAAGCAGACAGGCTTAACTTCAGAAGCAATGTGTGAAGTAATTGTACCAACATACACAGTAATACAGCAAATGACACAACACAGGTTTAGAAAAAATAAGTAATATTTTTCTAAACAAAACAAGACCTAAACAATAAAAATCCAACATACACAAGTCAAGATATGAGTTGTCAAAAGAATAAGAGTCTTAGGGCCAGATGTACCAAAGGATTTTACCCATTCTGTGTCTATGGGAAAAAGCTTTCGTACATATGGCCCTTAATCCTTAGAAAACAGTGAGAATGCTGTTGTTATGCAAAATACCTGCTTAGTATTGGAAAAAAAGCTGCACAGGCGAGCGTGCTTCGAAAAGGGGTAACAATGCATCAATTCCTTACACGCAAGTGAGGCCGTGTGTCGTTTCCTTCTCTGTCTGGTGATGCGTCGTTTTTATCCCTTGCAAGAGAGTGATGCGTCAATTTCCAGACAAGGCACCTTGGATCCACGCAGAGTTGGGTTGACTTGGATGCCCAGGGACGATACATGGAAAATCCGGTCGCCAAGAGTTTGAAAACCGTGCTGCATGGGGTTTGCGTCGTTATCAGCCTCCGCAAGTGGGTGTTGCATGTCGTTTCTCCAGCTGCGATGCATCGATCTCCCAGCCACAATGCAGGTGGAGCATTGATTTCAGCCTCAAAGCTGCGGCGAGTCGTGGAAGGTGTATAGTAAATTTCCCCGCACTGCGTTCTGTGTGTGGATTTTCAGTTTTTGTCTGACAGCTTCACCTCTCAAGGGCCCAGGGACTGGACAAGGCACCACTTGGCAGGGCAGGAGTCTCAGCAGAGAGTCCAGGTGCTGGCAGGGGAAGTCTTTGATAGGAGTATGACTTCAGCAACAGGAGGCAAGCTTAGTTCAAGCCTGTGGAGATTCTTCTCAAGCAGAAATGCACACCAAAGTCCAGTCTTTGTCCCCTATCAAAGGCAGAAGCAGCAACTGCAGGATAGCCCAACAAAGCACAGTCACAGGCAGGGGCAGCACGTCTCCTCAGCTCTTCAGCTCTTCTCCTTGGCAGAGGTTCCTCTTGATTCCACAAGTTATTTAATTCCCAGGGGTTTGGGGTCCACTACTTATACCCCTTTCTGCCTTTGAAAAAGGCAAACTTCAATGTAAAGTCTCTCTTGTTTGTAAGATCCTGCCTTGCCAAGGCCAGGCCCCAGACACACACATAAGGGGGTTGGAGACTGCATTGTGAGAGGGCAGGCACAGCCCTTTCAGGTGTAAGTGACCACTCCTCCCCTCAGCCCAGATGGCCCATCAGAATATGCAGGCTACACCCCAGCTCCCTTTGTGTCACTGTCTAGAGGAGAGGTGCAAACAGCCCAACTGTCAAACTGACCCAGACAGGACATCCACAAACAGGCAGAGTCACAGAATGGTTTGAGCAAGAAAATGCCTACTTTCTAAAAGTGGCATTTTCAAACACACAATCTAAAAACAAACTTTACTAAAATATTTATTTTTAAATTGTGAGTTCAGAGACCCTAAACTCCTTATTTCTATCTGCTCCCATAGGGAATCTGCACTTTAATAATATTTAAAGGCAGCCCCCATGTTAACGTCTGTGAGAGATAGGCCTTGCACAGTGAAAACCGAGTTTGGCAGTATTTCACTGTCAGGACACGTAAAACACATTAGCATATGTCCTACCTTAAAAATACACTGCACCCTGCCCTTGGGGCTACCTAGACCCTACCTTAGGAGTCTCTTAAATGTAAGAAAAGGGAAGGTTTAGGCTTGGCAAGAGGGTACACTTGCCAAGTTGAATTGGCAGTTTAAAAACTGAACACACAGACACTGCAGTGGCAGGTCTGAGCCATGTTTACAGGGCTACTCGTGTTTGCATCTGTTTCTTGACACGCATATTTGCATGCCGGGAAACAGATGAACACTTCACTTTCTGCAAGTGAGAGCTGTTTGACTAGGTGGGAACTGTCAAAACTCCCGCCAAGTCAGAGCAAACAGCTATGTCCTGGGGGTGGGCACCCCAGGACATAGCAGGAGCCAGCCCTGTCGGGTGGCGGTCCCCAGGGCCATCAGTGACTCCATGAGGGGGGCTACGTGGCCACCCTCCAAAGAGTATTGCCTCAGGGAGGTGGTGGTCCCCAGGGCTGCGGGGAGCAAAACTTGCAGTAGAAGACACAGCTCCAGCCAGCGCAAGGATTGGAAATAGCAGGTCCACGCACAGTAGGAGTAATAAACCATAGGGGTGGTAGCTAACCCAGAGGTGACGTCTGCATCAAGGAGCATGACGTCCCCCTATATACGCATGAAGATAAGCATTTATAGAGGGAGATGTGACCTAATTCCAGAGCTGTTGGCCTTGCACGGGGAAACAAGAATTGATTCCGGACCTCAGCTCAACATCCTCTGATTAAGGACAAAATGACTTAGGGTGTCGTTATGACCCCGGTGGTCAGTGATAATGTGGCGGTAGTACCGATAACAGGCTGGCAGTACATACCGCCACAATATGACATTGGCGGGTTGGCTGCAGCCAACCCACCAATATACACACCAATATACCACTCCGACTGCCATGGCCTTCCCTGTCACTGGTAGGAGGCTCAACCAGCCCCCCAAACACTCCCCAGATGCCCCCCATCCATCCACTCTCCCCCTTCCATTTTCCCACCCCCACCCCCTATTCACACACACTGTCAGACATGCACCAAGCATACACACACTCACTCACACAGGCATACACGCATTCATTCACACATGCATCCATTCATTCTCACACACATCCGTACACACAGTCACACTGACATGCAAACATGCATTCACATTTCCATTCATAAACGCATTCTCACACATGCATACAACACTACACACACATTTGCATTCACGCACACACTCACACATCAAAGCACCCCCCCCACATACACACAACACCCCCACCCCCCTCCTCTGTCAGAAACCCGACTTACCTGCATCCAGGGGGTCTTCTGGCAGGGGACTGGACAAGGTGCTGCTACCACCAGCAGCGCCTGCCAGCAGAACACTGCAGGCCGTATTATTTGTCATACTACCACTGGAGTCGGTCTACTGGCGTGGCGCTGCTGGTGGTAGCAGCGCCATCTTAACACCATCCACCAGTATGGCCACAGCCGGATTTCTGCCCTTCTTGTGGCAGAAATCCAGCTGTGGTCATAGTTTGGCAGACAGATGTTAGCCTGGGCGATGGTCTTTTGGCAGCCTTCGCTGAGGCGGCAGGCGGCTGTCGCTAAGGCGGCAGGCGGCATTTACCGCCAATCTTATAATGAGGGCCTTAATCTCTCGTGCTAAAGAAATACTGATACAATCGGGTATTTATGTAAAGTGCTCTAATCCACCTTGGTTCATGTTATATAAAACAGCAACAACAACAACAAAAAATCTGGAGTTGATAATGCACATCGTGTGGCGCACTGTTGGTGGGTTGTTCAAGAGAGAGACAGAAGCTGTGCTGTCTGCTCGAGTGAGACCTAAAAAGTAGAAGACTGTTACCATCTCCAGTACCTCTCTGTCCCCTTCATTATATTTTTGATGTTGCAGGTATGTGCCATCCAGAAACGTAATATTCTACTCATGAGTCTGGTTAATGAAATGGTGCCTGCTGAGTGTGTTGAATGCATAGTGGTCATATCTCATCTCACGTACCTTCTGTGGAATGTATACAGAGGAACTGACAATTATTTAAAGATTCAGTTAACATTAAATTGCAAGCAAGAATAACTAACTCCAAGCTCGATAGAGCATTGCCATTTCAAAAACCAATAGAACATCACTGTTAATGTAGTATACTTTAAAATAAACCAAAGAAAATACAAAAAATAACACAATAGAATCCTACAAATGTATTCTTTGTTAGCTTCCTTGAATCAATCTGGACTTTTTGTGTGCCTCATTTGCAACTCTGCCGGCTTGAGAGACCTGATGATGCGGGATGGCACAGTGTACTATAGCTGCTCACTCACTGGTTCTCCTAATACATATTGCCCAAGCCAGTGTCAAGCAGCCCCCAGGCATTGCCAGACATGCCCTCTGTCTATCCACAACTACAGAATCTACAGCCATCATATCCCAACTGTGCCACCAGCCTGCCCTGCAAAGTTCTCTCCTCTCCTGCCACTGGGACTTCTGCCTGGCAGAATTTGTTGTAAAGTTACCTATCTCCACTAAGGGCGTCAGATACCTGCTGATGTACCTGTCCCCTGTGCTCTAAGCATTGCTGCTCCCCCTGCTGTTCCCTATTGGCTCAGTCACCCTGGATCTACATATATATGTATATATATACCCTAGTGTCACACACCGCTAGGTAGTTATAGTTAGGACCATGTTTCCATAGAAACAGCATTTTTTGACTTCCCTAGATCTTTTCCACCATTTGACGATTTTTTTTTAAAAGTGCCATGGGGAATTTTGTACAGAAAGGTTTGGGGTGATCCGTCAAGCAGGAGCTGAGAAAAAGGGGGAGGGTAAAAAATGTACATTTCTGATGTTAATTCCCATAAGACCTTTGAACATGACTACAGCCTGAACCAATGGACGGAAATAAACCAGATTTGGCAGAAAGCTAGCTTTTGGTACCCAGATTACGCTGTCACTTATGTGGTGTGAATTGGTTTGGTAGTTTAGAAGAATTTAAAGGAAAAATAGATTTGTGTATCTAGGGCCGTGGATCCTCCCTAATGACTTTGCAAATAATGACATGCTTGTACAGGGAAATGCACACCTCTGACAACACTTCAACCAGGTTGGAAGCCATCTTGGGACTCTGCTTCATCGGAGTCCCTAAAAAAAAAGTGAAAAAAAGAAAAGGGGCCTGGGTAGGGACACACTGGCCCCCAGCATTGTTCTTGGGGTCCCAGAGGGACCCCAGCAAGGCAAAAAATAATTGTGTGTAAAAAAAATTGCGGCAAATTTGTGAAATGTGCGGCAAAAAAAAAAACAAGGGCAGATTCCCGCACTTGTTTTTTTTTTTAAAGCCCCACGGTGGGCCAGGTCTCGGGGCATACTAAAAACTGAGGAGGGGGGCATACGGGACCACCCTCATGGGCTTATTGTTCCCCTGGGACCGACACCTTCCCAGTGCAGAATATGAAAACAATTACGGGGGCCATCTGCCCCCCCCCAACAGCCAGAGTATGTAAACAAATACAGAATCCACATGCCCCCGCCCCCCACACACACCGGGGACTCAAGTGGGGGCTGTTTCGGACCCCCTACCCCAGTGATCGCCACCTCCCTGGGGCCACTTCTCTCAAAGTGATACAGGAAGGCCACCTGGCCCTGCACAGCCTAATAACTCTAACAGGTGAATTTCTATGGGTTTGTACGTTTAAAATGTCAGCCTAACTATAATGTTCCTGTAACCTTTGATTTTATATATATATATATATATATATATACACACTTCTCAGCACTGCTTCAATACATTTAATGAGAGAATACTGGCACTTCTCAGGAGCAAACAGGTAATGAGTATGCACCTGCACATTTACATTTAAAGCATTGTATGCATATCAGTTATTTGGCTGCCTGCGCTGTGGAGCAACACACACTTAGGGTGACCACCCGTCCGTAATTTTCACAAACTGCCCGTTATTTAGCCCTGCTGTCTGTTGTCCTTGATGGATTGCCTAACAACTGCATTGGTCTGTGGTTTTAGCCTTTGGGCAAATGCACAAAATGTAAGTTGACAGTTTAGTTTCCCCAGCTGGAGTGTAAGGGAGGGAGTCTCTGTGCTATGATCCCAAGGGAGGAGCAGACAGATAAGAAGCAGGCCTTCTTGCCAGGGTGCTTCCTTCCTGAAAGAAATGTAAATGTGGGCAACTGGTAAGTCTGCAAATGTTAAGAGCCTTGGAAATCCGTATTGGCTTTGATGGAAGAAGTCACTTGAAGCTTTCTGAGGACAAATATATTTTCTTTTAGAGAGGTACTGTGAGGGTGTTCCAAGCAGAGCTGTGGAGTGAGTGGTTTTAATGGACAGTTATAAAAACATGTTTGCACTAGGTATAATCTGTATAATATTATCATTTATAGTTTAGAAACACTTTTTTATGGTTAACCTAAATTCATATGCACATTTTCTAGGAGCCTGTATTGTGATGTGTGTAATACATGTTTAATCTAATGACTTGCACATTCACAGTGCTTTCAGGAACCTTTGGGTCCTCACAATATTAACAAACATTGGCAAAGCCAATAGGTCTCATCTATGTAAGAGTTATTGGCTTTGCCAATGTGTTTTAGCCATGTTATACACCAGAGTGGCTGCTGTTCAGCATGGCCAAAAGTTAGTGGCATACAGGAGAGTGGAGCGGTGTGTTGTAGAGTGCAGTGGCAAAGAGTGGAGTAGAGTGTTGTGAAGTGGTAGAGAGTGTTGTGTTTAGTAGTGGCATAAAGTAGAGTGGACTGGTTAGAGTCCATTGGTGTAGAGTGTTGCAGAATATAGTGGTGTAGATGTACTGAGTGCAGCTGCATAGAATTCAGTGGTGTACAATGCAGTGACATAGAATGCCTAGGCATAGACGGGTGCCAAGTAGAGTGCAGTGGTGTAGAGTGGAGTGGAGCAGAGTAGAGTGGTATAAAGTGCAGTAGCACAGAGTAGAATGGCGTGCAATAGAGTGGCAGAGTGTGCAGTAGTGTGAAGTGGTGTATAGTGCAGTGGCATAGGGTGCAGAGTAGACTCGGGTGGCATAAAGTGCAGTGGCATAGAGTGGTGTAGAGTAGCACAGAGTGGTGCAGTGCAGAGTAGAATATAGTGCTGGAGAGTGAAGTGGCCTTGAGTGAAGTGATTCAGAGCAGAGTGGCATAGAGTGCAGTGGCGTAGAGTGTATTGGTACAGAATTCAGTAGTACAGAGTACAGTGTTGGAGAGCACAGTGGTGGAGAGTACTGTGTTGCTGAGTAAAGTGGCATAGACAACAGTATTGTGGACTACAATGGTGCAGATTAGAGTGCTGTGGTGTACATTGCAGTTGCTTAGAGTGCATTGCCATAGTGTGAAGTGGTTTAGAGTGGAGTGAGGCTGTGTGGCATAGAGTGCAGTGGCATGGACTACAGTGGTGTAGAGCACAGTGGCATAGAGTGCAGTGGCGTAGAGTAGATTGTTTCAGAGTAGAGTGAAGTGGCGTAGAGTGGAGTAGTGCAGGGTAGAGTGCAGTAGAGTTAAATGGAGAGGTGCAGGGTAGAGTGCAGTGGCATGGAGTAGATTGTTTCAGAGTAGAATGCCGTGGCATAGAGTGGAGAGTTGCAAGGTAGAGTACAATTGTGCAGAGTGGCATTGAGTGTAATGGCACAGAGTAAAGTGGCATAGAGTGCTGTGGTGCAAAGCAGAGTAGAGTGATGTACTGTGTATTGGCATAGAGTGCGGGGCATAGAGGTGAATGTTACAGAGGAAAGTGCATTGGCATAGAGTATATTGGCAAAGAGTGCAGGGGCGCACCATAGAATGTTGCAGAGTGGCAATGAGTGAAGTTCTGCAGAGTAGATTGGTGTGGCCTATACTGAGTGATGTAGTGTGCAAAGGTATAAAGCGCAGTGGTGTAGAGTGTATTGGCATAGAGTAGAGGGGCACAGAGGGGAGTAGAGAGGTGTAGTGTAAACTGGCATAACGTGGAGCAGTTTAGAGTGGAGTAGAGTGAAATGTCCCAGGCTCAGTGGCATGGAGTGGTGTAAAGTGAAGAGGTGCAGAGTAAGGTGGAGTGGCGCAGAGTAGAGTGGAGTGGAGTCTGCATGGTGTAGTAGCACACTGCCATTGCAGACAACACGTTTTTGTTTGAAATGACTCTTACATTGGCACAGACATACAGTTTTACTACTAAAACTATACAGTGCACAGACAATGATGTGTGGAAATTGCATCACCCAGTGTAATGATTTGTTTTAATGATATTAAGGTATTTGTTTCCAGCACTATTCAGAACTAACAAAAATGATCCTCATTTGTGTTCCTAATGCAGATATATTCTGAAATCCTTGCAATCAATCAATCAATCAATCATTGGATTTATAAAGCGCGCTATGTACCCGTAAGGGTTTCGAGGCGCTAGGGGGCAGGGGGGGTGCTGCTATCGTTCGAAGAGCCATGTTTTGAGGAGTTTCCTGAAGGTGAGGAGGTCCTGGGTCTGGCGTAGTGAGGTAGGGAGTGAGTTCCAGGTCTTGGCGGCGAGGTAGGGGAAGGATCTGCCGCCAGAGGTCTTGCGCTGGATTCGGGGGACGATGGCGAGGGCAAGGTTGGCAGAGCGTAGTTGACGAGAGGGAACGTAGAAGTTGAGTCTGGTGTTCAGGTAGGTGAGTCCGGTGTCGTGTAGTGCTTTGTGTGCGTGGGTGAGGAGTTTAAAGGTGATCCTCTTGTCCACGGGGAGTCAGTGGAGGTCTCTCAGGTGGTGGGAGATGTGACATCGGCGGGGTATGTCGAGGATCAGGCGGGCGGCTGCGTTCTGGATGCGTTGGAGTCGTTGGATGTCTTTTGTAGGGATGCCTGTGTAGAGTGCGTTGCCGTAGTCAAGTCTGCTACTGACGAGGGCTTGGGTCACCGTCTTTCTGGTTCCTGTTGGGATCCACTTGAAGATTCTGCGGAGCATGCGGAGGGTGCTGAAACAGGAGGAGGAGACTGCGTTGACCTGTTTGGACATGGTAAGGACGGAGTCGAGGATGAAGCCAAGGTTTCGTGCATGGTTGGCTGGGGTGGGTGGGGGGCCCAGGGCGGTGGGCCACCATGAGTCATTCCAGGCCGAGGGAGAGCGACCGAGGATGAGGACTTCCGTCTTGTCGGAGTTTAGTTTCAAGCGGCTGTTGCTCATCCAGTCGGCAATGGATTTCAGTCCCTCGTGGAGGTTGGCTTTGGTGGTGTGAGGATCTTTGGTCAGGGAGAGGACGAGCTGGGTGTCGTCGGCGTAGGAGAGGATGCTGAGGTTGTGCTGGCGGGCCAGTTGTGCGAGGGGTGCCATGTATACGTTGAACAGCGTTGGGCTCAGTGAGGAGCCTTGGGGGACGCCGCAGATTAGGTTGGTGGCTTCGGAGCGGAAGGGTGAGAGCCGGACTCTCTGGGTTCTGCCGGAGAGAAAAGAGGAGATCCAGTTGAGGGCTTTGTCATAGATACCGGCCTCGTGGAGGCGATTTAGTAGGGTGCGGTGGCAGACCGTGTCGAAAGCGGCGGAGAGGTCTAGGAGGATGAGTGCTGAGGTTTCAGCGTTGTCCATTTGTTGTCTGATGTCATCTGTGGCGGCGAGGAGTGCAGTCTCTGTGCTGTGGTTGCGTCTGAAACCGGATTGGGAGGGGTCTAGGATGGAGTTGTCTTCGAGGTAGTGGGAGAGCTGTGCGTTGACGATCTTCTCGATGACTTTTGCTGGGAAGGGAAGGAGGGAGATCGGTCGGAAGTTTTTGAGATCGTTGAGGTCAGCCTTTGGTTTCTTGAGGAGGGGTTGGATTTCAGCGTGCTTCCAGCTGTCCGGGAAGGTGGCTGTGTTGAAGGAAAGGTTGATGATTTTGCGGAGTTGGGGGGCGATGGTAGCGTCGGCTTTGTTGAAGACGTGATGTGGGCAGGGGTCAGCGAGAGATACTGAATGGACGGAGTTCATGGTCTTTAAGGTTTCGGTGTCGTCTACGTGGGTCCAGGTGGTGAGGCGGTCGGCGTCCGGGGCGTTGTCGGGGGTGGGGGCTGGCAGAGGTGTGGTGCTGAAGCTGTCGTGGATGGTTGCGATTTTCTGGTAGAAGAAGGTGGAGAGATCGTTGCAGAGTTTCTGGGATGGTGGGATGTTGGCGTTGGGGTTGGAGAGCTCCTTCACGATGCAGAAGAGTTCCTTGCAGTCATGTGCGTTGTTGTTAAGGCGTTCCGTGAAATGAGAGCGTTTGGCGAGTCGAATCAGTTGGTGGTGTTCGCGGTTGGCTTCCTTGAGGGTAGCAAGGTTGTCGGGTGTGCACTCGAGTATCCATTTTTTCTTGAGTTTCTGGCAGTTGCGTTTGGAGGTGGTCAGTTCGTCTGTGAACCAGGCTGTTTTTTTTTTTTCTTGGTTGACGGTGGGTCTCTTGAGTGGTGCTAGGATGTTGGCGCAGTTGAGGATCCATTGTTGGAGGTTGATGGCGGCTGAGTCAAGGTCGGTGGGGTCGGGTGGTGGGTTTTTGGAGAGGGTGCTGGCTAGTTGGTCTTCAGTGACTTTTCCCCAGCGGCGGTGAGGCGGAAGTGGGGTGCGGTGGTGTTCGGTGTTTTTCTTGAAGGTGAAATGGACGCAGGTGTGGTCGGTCCAGTGGAGTTCGGAGGTGTGGCTGAATGAGATGTGGTTGCTTGCAGTGAAGATTGGGTCCAGGGTGTGGCCGGCGATGTGGGTGGGTGTGTTGACCAGTTGACGGAGTCCTAGGTTGGAGAGGTTGGTGGTCAGTGATGCAGTGTTGGCGTCATTGTTGTTCTCCAGGTGGAAGTTGAGGTCTCCCAGAAGGATGTAGTCTGAGGAGGCGAGGGTGTGGGTGCTAGCGAGGTCGGAGATGGCGATGCTGAAGGGGGGTCTTGGTCCTGGAGGGCGGTATATGAAGGTTCCTCTGAGGGTGGTGTTGGGGTCCGTGTGGATCTGGAAGTGGAGGTGTTCGGCTGTCTTGAGAATGTCGTCTGAGTGGGTGTGGATCTTGAGGGTGGATTTGTGGGCGATGGCTATTCCTCCGCCGATTCCGTTGGTTCGATCTCTTCTGGTGATCTTGTAACCGTCAGGGATGGCGATGTCTGGGGCCGAGGAGTCGTTCCACCAGGTTTCGGTGAGGAAGGCTACATCTGGGGCGGTGGTGTCGAGCAGGTCCCAGAGCTCGATGGCGTGCTTTCGTGCGGAGCGTGCGTTGAGGAGGATGCAGTGCAGGTGGTTTCTGTTGGTTGTTACAGGTTTCATAGATCTGTTGCAGGTGAAGTTGCAGGTGCGGCAGGAAAAAGGTCCTTTGGTGTGCTTCGGGGTGGCCTGGAAGCAATTTGTGGAGGGGCCGGGGTTGAGGGTGAAAAGTTCGCTGGCCGAGTAGCGACGGCTGGTGGCGTGAGGACCAGGGGGGTGGCGCTGGGCGCGGTCCAGGCGCGGACGGGCGCAGACGGGCTTGCCTCTGGTGCGCCTCTGCCGAGGGAGGGGGAAGGGAGGAGCAGCTGGGAGGCAGGAGGCGGGAGGGAGCGGCGAATGGGGGCGCGAGGGGGGCGGGGCTGCAGGGAGGCAGCGGCAAGAGGAGATCAGGAAGGGGGAGCGCCCAAGGGGCGAAAAAACCAGCGAAAAAGGCACAAAACAGTAAGGAAAAAAGTTTAAAAACAGGCACAAAATACAATTATGGCACAAGTTACAATCGGGGTACAGCAATCAGAGGGGCACAACGGGGGCAGAAGCACAAGGAGGCAAGGCGCTGAAATTTGGAAAAAAACACTTACAGGACGGCGAAAAGCGGCACAATCAGAAGGGGCACAACGGGGGCAGACGCGCAAGGGGGCAAGGTGCTGAAAATTAGAAAAACAACTTACAGGATGGCGAAAAGCGGCACACGGGTCAAGTGAAGCTTACAAGAGCCCACTAGACACCAGGGATGAGGCGCAGGAGGATGCCTGCGGGTGGAGGAGGGCCTCGAACACGCTAACAGCAGCGTAGGCGGGGGTCAGGGGCAGGAGACAGCAGGGTGGTGCTGCGGCCGTGGGGGGCGAGCTCTAGACCTAAGGCAGGTCAGAGGTCACTCACTCGCGACGCGCAGCGCCAGCCATTAAGAAGGGAGGGGGGAGGGAGGAGCAGCTGGGAGGCGGGAGGTGGGAGGGAGCGGCGAATGGGGGCGCGAGGGGGGCGGGCCGCAGGGAGGCAGCGGCAAGGGGAGATCAGCAAGGGGGAGCGCCCAAGGGGCAAAAAAAACAGGGAAAAAGGCACAAAACTGTAAGGAAAAAAGTTTTAAAACAGGCACAAAATACAATTATGGCACAAGTTACAATCGGGGTACAGCAATCAGAGGGGCACAACGGGGGCAGAAGCGCAAGGAGGCAAGGCGCTGAAATTTGGAAAAAAACACTTACAGGACGGCGAAAAGTGGCACAATCAGAAGGGGCACAACGGGGGCAGACGCGCAAGGGGGCAAGGCGCTGAAAATTAGAAAAACAACTTACAGGACGGTGAAAAGCGGCACACGGGTCAAGTGAAGCTTACAAGAGCCCACTAGACACCAGGGATGAGGCGCAGGAGGATGCCTGCGGGTGGAGGAGGGCCTCGAACACGCTAACAGCAGCGTGGGCGGGGGTCAGGGGCAGGAGACAGCAGGGTGGTGCTGCGGCCGTGGGGGGCGAGCTCTAGACCTAAGGCAGGTCAGAGGTCGCTCACTCGCGACGCGCAGCGCCAGCCATTAAGAAGGGAGGGGGGAGAGAGGAGCAGCTGGGAGGCGGGAGGTGGGAGGGAGCGGCGAATGGGGGCGCGAGGGGGGCGCGGACGCAGGGAGGCAGCGGCAAGGGGAGATCAGCAAGGGGGAGCGCCCAAGGGGCGAAAAAAACAGGGAAAAAGGCACAAAACAGTAAGGAAAAAAGTTTTAAAACAGGCACAAAATACAATTATGGCACAAGTTACAAACGGGGTACAGCAATCAGAGGGTCACAACGGGGGCAGAAGCGCAAGAAGGCAAGGCGCTGAAATTTGGAAAAAAACACTTACAGGACGGCGAAAAGTGGCCCAATCAGAAGGGGCACAACGGGGGCAGACGCGCAAGGGGGCAAGGCACTGAAAATTAGAAAAGCAACTTACAGGACGGTGGAAAGCGGCACACGGGTCAAGTGAAGCTTACAAGAGCCCACTAGACTCCAGGGATGATGTGCAGGAGGATGCCTGCGGGTGGAGGAGGGCCTCGAACACGCTAACAGCAGCGTGGGCGGGGGTCAGGGGCAGGAGACAGCAGGGTGGTGCTGCGGCCGTGGGGGGCGAGCTCTAGACCTAAGGCAGGTCAGAGGTCGCTCACTCGCGACGCGCAGCGCCAGCCATTAAGAAGGGAGGGGGGAGGGAGGAGCAGCTGGGAGGTGGGAGGCGGGAGGGAGCGGCGAATGGGGGCACGAGGGGGGCGGGGCCGCAGGGAGGCAGCGGCAAGGGGAGATCAGCAAGGGGGAGCGCCCAAGGGGTGAAAAAACCAGGGAAAAAGGCACAAAACAGTAAGGAAAAAAGTTTAAAAACAGGCACAAAATACAATTATGGCACAAGTTACAATCAGAAGGGGCACAACGGGGGCAGACGTGCAAGGGGGCAAGGCGCTGAAAATCAGAAAATCAACTTACAGGACGGCGAAAAGTGGCACACGGGTCAAGTGAAGCTTACAAGAGCCCACTAGACACCAGGGATGAGGCGCAGGAGGATGCCTGCGGGTGGAGGAGGGCCTCGAACACGCTAACAGCAGTGTGGGCAGGGGTCAGGGGCAGGAGACAGCAGGGTGGTGCTGCGGCCGTGGGGGGCGAGCTCTAGACCTAAGGCAGGTCAGAGAAACGGTGTCAGGTGACAGTTCATTTAAACGGTGTCAGGTGACAGGAAAAAACTCTTTCCTACCCCCAGTATCCAGCAAGATTGTCAGATAAATCCTCTCACTTCGTAGTCAGAGAAAGAAAAGTAAACACCAAGCTCCCACCGAGGACAGAACCGGACATTTGACCACGTTCTTTGAATGTGCAGCAAATATGGCGAGACAAGAACAAAATTTACATTTTTTTTTACAGAAAAGAAACACTTGGAAGGATACTGTAAATAAGGTTTGGGCAAGGGAAGGGATGGACTCAAGCTGGACTGCCTAAAACACAGAAAGCCAGCAAATTGAAAGCAACAAATGTGAGTTACAAACCACAAAGCCAATGGCAAGCAACGGGCACAATGCATTTCCAGGGAGGCTCTCTGAATGTACTTAAAGTGGCAGCCATGGGATAATTTGTGGGTAAAGTCCAGTATTTTAGCCCACTCTGTATCTTGCAGAGGTTTGGCTAACTCATTCTCCGAGGTAGCAGGGCGAGAAATCCTGCAGTGGTCTCCATGTTGCATGAAAACGTCTGTACACTCATCTTATCAGTTTGCCACCAGTCCCTATGGTGTAGATCTTCTGGCACACTTCATGTTGGGTTAGTAATACGTGGCAGACATGAAATAGAGCACTTAATGATTGTTTAAGTTGTTTCTAAGTAAGGAGTTGGGTGAAGATGGTAGTCTGCCACAAGGGTTTGGAAATCTAGTAACTCGCTGCCCACAAACAAATCCCCCAATTTTAAGACACCTGCAGCATGCCACTGATGAAGTTGCCCTGGGCGCAGCGATCCTGTGCGAGTGGGAAGGCCTAGCACAGGTAGTGCAGGAGTGTAAGGTTTATTTGTGTCAGTGAATTTATAGGTTCTACCAAGGCAAGAGAAATCTGGGCAGAATAATCCCTGATGGTGTTCTGTAGAATGGTCAGTAGGAAACCATGAGTAGTGCAGTAAGCAGTCCTTAAAGTCTTTACGGGTAAACCCCTTCTCATGCAGGGGGCGGCAAAACAGCCTGCGAGCCACCCTTTGGAGCTGTGCAGCTAAATAATAGCATTCTAAGTCCAGAAGGTCAAATCCACCTGCAGCCACAGGTATCTTTAGGTTGGAAATAACCACCCGATGGCACCCCAGCAACTAAATCTGATGTGTTGTGTGTCTGAAGATGGAATGAGGGATGAGCAGGGGAAGGTTTGTAGAATAATACAATTATTGGGTAGCACACCATCCTCATTAGTGCCACATGGTCCATTACTGAAAGCAGAACAAAAGACAACAAAAAAAACTGGTATTGGAAGGACCATGGTTCTCTGCCCAGATTTCCATTGTGCAGATCAGTGGGGAACATGTAGATATTAATCCCTAGGTGTCGAAAGGTAACTGGTTTCCAGTGCAATCTGAGGTCTAATTGTATATAAGGGGGAAAACCGTACCATGTGTTGAAAACACTAATTACATTTTAAAATGTTTCTCATGTTCTTACATTTTGTTTGTGCAATTTACATCCCAAATATTTTGGAGATTCTCTGTGTACTTTGACACTCAAGGATGGGCCTGACCACTGGTTTGGCTTTTGCTCAATTGCAAAACCATTTTGAGACCTGGGCAGAGTTGGTAATTGCTTAGCACAACCTTGCAAGATGTCTGGCCCCTGCTCAGCCTTCACAAGCACAAACAGTGGACCATTGCGTGAGAAGATTTTGCCAGGTGGGTGGGTGCTGCTTGTTCAACCACTTGACGGTGCCTCTTCTGTTTCTCTCTTCTCCGTTAGGACAACTCCCCAGGTACGCAAAATACCTTTCAAAGCTCTTGGTGGATCTATCTTGTCTCATTTTAGGAAATGTCCCATCTTGTTCTCTTCCTTGTTTATCCAGTTCTTAGCAACCACCCTTTGGAAATTTGCTTTGGATGTCCCATCTGATCTCTTTGGTAGTCTGGGCTCCTAGTTCTTTGATAAATGTAGAGTCCCAGACATACACTTTAGTGCTGTGAGACTACAGACAAGTTGTGGGTACCTCACATTCTGACATTAGGTGTCAGACTGTCACCCACACCATCTGCTCTGCCTCATTATTATTATTTTTAAGTTTAAAGTCCACTGGAGGCTGAGGTGAGCCAGATGTTTTTTTTAAACTTGTTTGACCTACCATATGGTTACTTACCTTAATGTTTCCCAACAGTTTGCCAGGGTTTTTAAAATGTTTATAAACATAATCAGAATTTTAAGTTGCTTTCTCTCCAAGAAAGATTGGGTAGACCGTTGAGGGCCTTCATTTACTACTGAACAAGGGCATAATGTGACACCTGAATGTAGCACGCCAGGAGGCAATCACAAAAAGACCATAGTGAATAAATAGTACTGTGTAGAAAATAGTAAATAAATGCACTGATAATGCAGTGGGGTATGGCTCCCCCTTGGATGTGTCTGTAAAACTTATCTTTGTTCTTTACTTTTTGTCCTGAATTTTGACCCTTTGTCCTGAATTTTTGTCCTGAGTTTTGACCCTTGGTCCTGAATTTTTTACAGTCCTATCCAGAATTTGCCTCCATGCCAAGTGGTCACCCTACACACACTAGAAATGTGCCCGGGCTGTTGGCGGAGAGAGATGCTGGGCACTGTGCATGGTTTGCATGAGGCAGGACCTCTGCTGTGCGAGGCCGCTGCATCTTTAGCTGCAGAGTACCGAAAGTGAAAGTGAGCAGGGGTAGACATGTTTTCCTCTCTGTGGACTCCGTGGAGCACAATACACAGCTTCAACCAGCGCGAGGATTGGAAAGAGCAAATCCACACACAGGTAGGAGTAATAAATAAGCATTGGCAAAGCCATCAGGTCTCGCTATTCAAGAGCCATTGGTTTTGCCAATCTGTTTTAGATATGTTGTACACCAGTGTGGCTGATGTTCAACATGGCTAAAAGTTAGTAGCTAAAGGACAGTGGTATGGAGTGTCCTGGCATGGAGTGGTGCAGAGTAGAGCTGAGTGGTGTGACTTGGTGTATTGTTGTGGAGGGAGTAGAGTGTTGTGGAGAGAGTTGAATGTTGTAGAGTGTAAGGGTGTAGAGTGGAGTTAGTGTCAGAGTGGAGTGGCATAGAGTGTTGCAGAGTGGAATGGTGAAGAGTGAAGTGGCATAGAGGGGTGGTGTAGAGTGAAATAGAGTGGCATAGAGTAGAGTAGATTGTCAGAGTGGAGTGGCATAGAGTGGAGTACTGAAGTACAGTGGAATGGCATAAAGCATAATAGGGTTAGTCGAGTGTTATACAGTGTGGCAGAGTGAAGCAGATTGTCGTAGAGAGGAGTAGCATACAGTGGAAAGACAGAGTTGGGGAGTGAAGTTGTGTGTCATAGAACAGAGTGGAGTAAAGTGGCATGGAGTGGGTAGAGGGAGTTGGGTAGAGTGTCTTAGAGATGAGTAGTTTTGCAGAGTGGCACAGAGTGGAGTAGTGTTGTGGAGTGGCACAGAATGAAGTAGTGTCAGAGTGGAGTAGAGTTTAATGAAGTAGAATGAAGTATCAAAGAGGAGTGTCGGAGAGTGGCCTACAGTGAAGTGGTATAAACTACAGAATAGACTGGCGTAGAGTTCAGTGTCATAGAGTACATTGGTTTTGAGTAATGTAGTGTAGATCACATTCGCATAGAGTGCAGTGACGCAGTGTACCCTAGAGTGGTGTAGGGTGGAGTAGCATGGAGTGCCATGTTGCAGCATGGAGTACGGTGGCGTAGTGTAGATTGTCTCCGAGTGGAATGAAGTGGCATAGAGGAGAGTGTGCAGGGTAGAGTGCAGAGGTGAAGAGTGGTGTAGAGTGGAGTAAAGTGCAGTGACGTAGAGTGGAGTGATGCTGAGTAGTGTAACATGGTGCGCGTTGGCGTAAAGTGGCATTGAGTGGTGCAGAGTGCAGTGGCATAGAGTTCAGTGGTGAATAATGAAGTCGGGCAGAATAGTGTTGTAGAGTGCAGTGTGTATTTGCCATAGAGTGCAGTTGCATTGAGAGCACAGGTTTTGAGTAAAGTGGTGTAAAGTGCATTGGCAGAAAGTGCAGCGGTTTAGAGTAGTGTGGTGTAGAGTGCACTGGAACCGAGTGATTTAGAGTGCAGTGAGAGAGTGCAGTGCCGTAGAGTAGATTGTTTCAGAGTGAAGTGGAGTGGAGTGGAGTGGTGCGGAGTAGAGTGGAGTGATGCCAGGTAGAGTGAAGTGGCATAGAGTGCACTAGCATGGTGTGGTACAGAGTAGAGTGCACTAGCGTAGAGTGCAGTTACATAGATTGCAGTGTTGCAGAGAAGGGTGGAATGGCTTAGATTGGAGTGGTGTAGAATCCCATGGCAAAGAGTGCAGTGGTGCATAGTAGAGTAGAGCAGCGTAGAGTACATTGGCAGAGTTCAGTAGAGTAGAGTGCAGTGGTACTGAGTACAGTGGTGTACAGTGGCTGAGTTCAGTGTTGCAGAGAAGAGTTGCATAGAGAGCACTTGCATAGAGTACAGGGGTGCAGAGTAGAAAAGACTGGGGTACAGTGCAGTGATGTAGAATACATTGGTGTAGAGTGGCATAGAGTGCAGTGGAGTAGACTGTTGTAGTGTACAGTGGTGTAGAGTATAGTGTTGCAGAGTAAAGTGGTGTAGAGTGCATTGGCATGGAGCGCAGTGGTGTAGCATGTGGTGGTTAGAGTAAAGTGCAGTCGTGTGGAGCAGAGTCAAATGGCGCAGAGTAGACTAAAGTGGTGCAGAGTAGATTGTTACAGAGTAGAGTGAAGTAGAGTCCAGTGGTGCTGAGAAGTTTAGAGTAGAGGGGAGTGGCATAGAGTGCATTGACGTGGAGTGGTACAGAGTACAGTTCTTTGGCATACAGAGAAGTGGCACAGAGTGCACTGTTGCAGAGTAGAGTTGCCTAGAGTGTGGAGGTGTAGAGTAGAGGGAAGTGGCCTAGACTGCAGAGATGTAGCGTGTAGTGGCAAAGAGTGCAGTGGTGTGTAATAAAGTAGAGTGGGGTACAGTGCATTGGCATAGAAGACGGTGGTGTAGAGTAAAGCGATGTAGTGTGAAGTGGAGTAGAGTGCAGTGACATGAAGTAAAGTGCAGTGATGCAGAGTACAGTGCAGTGAGTGGGGTGGTGTAGAGTGGTGCAGAGTACAGTGTAGTGTACATTACACTTGTACATTTGTACTACATTACACTTGTAGACAAAAAAAATTCTAACCAAACTATACAGCGCACAAATGATAATGTGTGGAAATGTCATCACCTAGCCTATTGGACAAAACTCGAATGACTTGAAGCTGGATCCCCTGGTGCCTTTCTGCTTAGTCCACATCTGGACACTCCAACCACTGTACCCTCCCGGTCTGACCCTCTAAACCTTTTAACCTATTTCGTGCTGGGCGTGCTGAGCTCTCACACCACCATGGCCTGGTTCCTGTTGGTCTCCTGGTGGACACACTAGTCACTAGAGCGAGGCATTAAAGAAGATTCAAGAGGCACACCAAACGTATTTAAACATTTCTATAGATATAAAAGCTTGCCCATAAATAACACACCCACACCATCTATCTCTTCAAGTAGTTAATCACATAAAAAGAATGCTTGATACAGAACGGCAGGGAAACATGGACACAAAAATTATACAAAACATTAAATGGTATTCTTGGTGGCTTCCATCTTAGGCGGGGATCTTAGTAACGAAATAAATGTCAAGGAACTGTTACAATCTCAAGCAACAGGATTCCGTGCAAGTCTTTAGATATTGAAATAACAAAGCACCATGAGAACGGATGATTCAGGAATCATGAATTCTCACCTCAGTACCACTAACCTTTAAGGTTGCACGCAAATGAGGTCTCCTTTAATAGTTATATACTTGTATAAGTATATGTACAAATACATAAATGTAGACTTGGTGCATCTTATAAGCGCTTAGGGAAACCAGGGTGAATTTTAGGGTTATCAACAAAACGTTTGACAACTTCTCGGTCTTCTGTGGTGCTATGTCTGTTCCTCGACTTATATCTCTCATAAAGAGCCAGTGACAGGCTATTTGTATGTTCTCAACAGCTTTTCTAGAGCACTAATTCACTTGTTAAAAAGTACAATTATACAAGGGCAGTTTTATAATTTCTGGGTACAAAAAAGGAAAAATAGACTAGCCTTCCGGGCCCATGAACTCGTGGGCGGTAATAAAGTGGAGCGACAGGGAGACTTGACGGGGGAAGAGCAGACCGAAGGACCCCCGAGATGAAAGGAAAATATGGTGGATGAGAGGGCAGACTTGGATCATGCGATGAAGGGGGAGTAGAGGAGAGACAGTGAGCACATGATGAAAGGAGAAGATGCAGTCTGTAATGAAACAAGATACAGGGGAGGAGAAGTGGGGCAGAGCTGTGATGGGAATAAAAGCATAGAGAGAAAAGGAGATAACTGGATCTTGTGGTGAAAGGCGGAGCAAGTGGAGAACAGACAAGACAGGGAGCCTGTTCAGAAAAGAAACAGAGAACGGGAGACGTCAGCCAAGGAGCCTGCAATGAAAGGAAGAGCAGGAGATACATGCAGACCGAAGGACCCCTTTGATGAAAGTAAAAGCTGGTGGATGAGAGGGAAGTCTGGAGTCATTTGATAAAAGGGGACATTGGGAGAGACACGGCGCATGTGATGAAGTAAGGAGAAGAGGAGTTATAGGGAGTCTATAATGAAAAAGATGCAAGGGAGGAGATGAGAGGCAGTTGTGATGGAAATAAAAGTATGGACACAAAATGAGACAAGCATTTGCACTGCAATGGGTCTTGCATTTGCTCGAGTTAGAGCTACTTGCGTTGTAAACTCCTAGCCGTACTTTTATTGCCACATAAATTGAAAATGATAAATAATACAGTTTCACATATGCGAGCCAATTCATAGCGCCACGGCATCAGCATGAAGGAGCGCACAAAAGGAAAAGAAGTTCGCTCGCGGTCAAACGTATCAGTAAAAGTGCAATTAGCCATGTAACTGGGGCGATGTCCAAGGGGTAACTAAACCGCCCCAAGGAGGGGCAAATGTAAAGCATTTACCAATGAAAATAAAAGATAAGCCCATGAACGAGTAATAGTGATGGGTGCGCGGTGGCCGTGGTTATAAGCCCAGATACATACCAACACGTTGGAAAAGCAGCACTTGCATGCTGCTGTGCTCAACCTAAAAATGAGGACATAACTATATCTTCTACAGATGAGAAGCTATTACCATTTAAATTGAGAGCTGAGACACTAGAAGACCAATGCTCCTCCCTGCATTCACCTAAAGCAAGCACTTCAGCCTCTAGTGGCCCTGGCTTATTGCCAGTATCTACGGCAACGGTTTTAAGGGAACAATTATTTAATGACTTTACACTTTCTTTATTTCAGTCTTCCTGGAGTATTTAACTATGATTTCAGATACCAGTAACCTGAATTCAACAGTACATTTTCTTTGTGTCATTAAGAATCCTATTTTCTATAATATGATGTGCATTAATATAAGAACGCCTTTCTATACCCATTTTTAAACTGTGCACGTCTGCTAGGAAGCACCTCTACTGTTTTATTAAAATGATAAAAAATGCTTAAACATTTTCATAGGTTTTTTACTTGCAAATGTAGGGTCACTCCATGTACGTGACAATATTTTTTGTTTATTTTGTAACATATGTTTGCAATAAACAAGATGCGTTACCATTGCCAAGCTTCCCAACTCCAGGCCTATTGCTTATGAAATTGCTTTTTGTTTAGCACCAACCATACATCAGTGAGAAGCTAACTGAAGTGTCACAAAACAAACAGAAAAGCGACAATGAGGACGAAGCACTTTGTTTTTGCACATATTCTATTCAGACAGGATGTACATACCATTGTTATGCTGGCCCGCATCTGAACAAGAATGTTGCTGCTACTGTCAGTAAACGGTGTAATGTAAAGGTCGAGTTAGTTTCTGATTTTGGTTGCCTCATTGTATAGTACTTTGTGTATTTAGTCCTTGATACTTGCCTTTGTAGCCTAAAGCAGCGTTCTAAATAAAAGAGAGAAAGGTGTTAAGGCAGAAGAAAATGTGCCTGCCCTTGTCGATAGCATCTCCTAGAAAACACCCTTCATAAACGATGTTTACATGCTGTACAAGGGAAAATTGTGTGTACCGCTTTGAAACATGACCTACTGGCTTTGCCAGCGCTAGCAAGTAACAACGAGTTGAAGCTATTAGCGTTGTAAACTGCTAACCAAACTTTTCTTGCCACATGAACGAAAATGAAAGCTAAAACAGTTTCACATAACTAACCAGACTTTTCATGCCATATAAAGTGAAGCTGAAAAGTAAAGCAGTTTCACATGAGCGAGCCGAAGGCCGTCATGAGCGCAAAGCAGACACAAAAGTAAACAGAAGTTCACTCGCAATGAAAGGTATCAACAAAAGTGCAACTATCCATGTAACCTGCAAAAGTGCAACTATCCATGTAACCAGCAAAAGTGCAAATATTCATGTAACAGGGTCGATGTCATGCAAAGCGCACGACTAGTGCCCAGCGCTGCCTAGGAAATAAAAAAGAAAAAGTAGTTCAGAAATCACATGGAAAACATCAAGCCTCGTATGTTTTTAGTGGTTGGCCGGTGCTCTCCAGGAGAGCTAAACACCAGAAAAGGCATGACGTGCGCATGCCTTTCACTAATAAAATCAAGTAAAATTTTAAAGGCAAGCCCACGAATCAACCAAACTGATGGCCGTGACATGGACGTGGTTAAAAGCTCACAGAGAGATGACACCAGAGACAGAGCGCTTTGCACTCGACCCTAAAAAGTAGTCCAGAAACCATACCAAAAACATGGAGCCTCGTATGTTTTCAGTAGTTGGTTGTGCGCTCGAGGCGGGCTAAACACCGGAAAAGGCATTATGTATGCATGTCTTTTGCTAATTAAATGAAGCAAATTTTAAAAGGCAAGCCCACGAACCAACCAAACTAATGGGCATGACATTGGCGTGGTTAAAAGCACACATAGAGATTACACCAGGGACAGAGCGCTTTACACTCGACCCAAACTATCGGGCTGGTAGCTGACCCATCGGTGACATTGGCACCGAGAGGCATACCGTTCCCCTATGTACGCATGAAGATAAGTGTATATAAGGGGAGACGTGGGCTAACGGCCAGAGGTTCCATCCTTGCACGCCGAAACCAGGTTAGATTTTTGACCCCGGCTCAAAATCCTCTGATCCTGAACTAAATGACTTAGGTGGTCATTACGAACATGGCGGTCTGGACTGCGATGCCGGCGGTGGCAATATTTTCTGCCAACAGCATGGCGGTCCAGACCGACATATTATGAACCTGGCACAACCACCACGGATAAAACGCCACGACCGCCAGGCTCCCATTACCAGGCAGCCTGGTGGTAATGAGGTTTCAGATCCGGCAGGGCAGCGCTGCAAGCAGCGCTGCCTGACGGATAATGAATCTGATTCCACCAGCCTTTCCCTGACGGTTTACACTGCCAGGGAAAGGCTGGCAGAACGAGTGACTCGGGCACCCCTTTGAGGCCCCTGCACTGCCCATGCACTTGGCATGGGCAGTGCCTGGGCCCCTATGCACAGCCTGTTGCGCATTTCACTGCCCGATTTACGGGCAGTGAAATGCGCAACGGGTGCTGCTGCACCCGCCGCCCTGACACATTGCTGCCGGCTCCATTTGGAGCTGGCATCAATGTTCAGGCCCTGTTTCCAGCTGGACCGGCATCAATGTTCAGGCCCTGTTTCCAGCTGGGACGGCTCCGCCCGTAAGCCCAGCTGGATGTTCATTATGTGGCCAGCGGGGAGTTCTGCACGCTGGCAGTCTTCTGTCGACTGCAAGCGTCGATCTCGGCGGGTAAACCTGCCAAAATCGTAATGAGGACCTTAGTATCTCATGTTAAAGAAATACTGATAACATCTGTGTCTCGCGTAAAGCGCAATAATGGGCTTGGTTTGCGCTATATAAAACTGCAAAAAAATAATAATAAAATAAAGTCTGGAGCGGATGATGCACACCGTTGGTGGGTTGTTCGGGAGAGAGTGTGTGAGTGAGTGAGTGCGTGCGTGCGTGCGTGCGCAAGCCAGCCACATCCTTGCTGTGTGAGAGTAGGCTAAACGCTATCCGATTTTGCATTCAGCCCGTACTCTTCGCCTCCAATCAACACCCGAGGCAGCAGGCTAGAAGTCCTAAACAAGCATTGACAAAGCCCATATGTCTCGGCGATGTGAGAGCTGTTGGCTTTGTCAATGTTAGTCTGTACATATTGAGAATAGGTTATGTCCATGCAATCACAGTTTAGCGTTCCCCTCATGAGCCTCCCACCCCCTTACCATGTGCAGGGATGGAAGGGGAATCGCTTCCCCTTCCATCCCTTCCCCCACCCTCACCCCCAGTGACGTCTGATTAAGTCAGCGCGTGATCGCAAGCTTATCTCTTCAGAGGCCGTCCCCATCGCGCTGGAAGCTCAGCTTCCAGCACGATTGGAAGAGAAATGCTTGCATTTCTCTTCCGATCGGGGCTGGGGACAGGCAGGGAGACATGAAAGGAAAGGTAAGGCCTTTCCTTTCATGTCTTTCTGAGTATTTCTGAAGCCCGATTGTAAAGCGACCGTATTGTATTTTTATTAGGCCAATCTGCCCCCCAAGAGTCGCTCCCCAGGGGGGGGGGATTTATTTTAGGCCATTTCTGCTTCCCTTGGGGTCAGAGCGGCCTATTTTAATTAGGCCGATCTGCCCCCAAGGGGAGCAGAAACCACTAGGCCCCAGGGATTTTTATTTTTTTACAGATGGGAAGTGACCCCCTAGGAAAGGGTTGCTGCCCTGAGGGCCAAATTTATTTTAGGCCATTCCTGCCCCCCTTTTGGGCAGATCAGCCTATTTCTATTAGGCTGATCAGCCCCGGGGGGGGGGGACAGGAACCACTTAGGCCCCAGAGATATATGTGTGTGTGTTTTGTTTTGAGAGGGGGGGCAGCCCCTTGGGCAAGGGTTGCTCCAGATGGGGCACATTACTGATGGCCTTTTCTGCCCCCCTTGGGACAACAGGGAAGACTTTTTTTTCCAAAACAAGAGGGTGGGGGTATTGCCATACTCCCACCCCATATAAATGGGGACAAAGTTATTCTGCCCTCCTCCCCCGGTGGGCAGATGGGGCAATTACCCCCAATCTACTCCCTGGGGTGGGGCAGAAAGCCTACTAGATTCCAGGGAATTTAAAAAAACTATTGTGGGGTGGTGGCTGCCAACCAGTGTGGGCATGGTTATGCCCCCCACCCCAACTGAAGGGGGTAACAGTCTTTCAGCTCTCCACTGCACACTAAAAGATCTTATCCCAAAAGCAAGCAAGAGGACAATTGATTATTTTGGGTTTTGGTTTTACATTTGGGCCATGAGAGCTTGTCTAACTCTCAAAATCGTCCCACTTGGAATGGTGAGGGCTGCACTTTTTGGACTTTGGGACGCTGCCATGTAGAAAAATCCATGAGACCTAGACACATCTGAAAACGAAACATCTGGGTGAGTCCAGAGTGGTGTGCTTCACATACACCCTGCACCATTTTCTTACCCACAATGCCCTGCAAACCTCCAACTTTGCTTGAAATTACACATTTTCACCACATTTTTGTGATGGAACCTTCTGGAATCTGCAGGAATCCACAAAATTCCTACCACCTAGTATTGTGGTGTCTACACCGATAAAAATTCCGCCCCACTTAAAAACTTTTTTTTTCCAGACTGCCCTTTTGGGCCTGCTTTGGTTCCCCCTCAATTTCTTTGGCTCTTTGCTGTCACAGGCACTTGGCCCACCTACAAAAGTGAGGTATCATTTTTATCGGAAGACTGAGGGGAGTGTTGGGTGGTAGGAAATGTGTGCTGGTGCAGTGATCCCACACAGAAATGTGGTAAAAATGAGATTTTTTAAGCTAAATTTGAGATTTGCTGAGGATTCTGGGTAAGAAAACACTGGGGGTTCCACACAAGTCACACCCCCCTGACTCCCTCGGGTGTCTAGTTTTCAGAAAGGTCTGCATATGGTAGGTTTCCCTAGATGGCTTCTGAGACCAGAACCAAAAATTCAGGTGCCTCCCCCGGGCAAAAACAGTTAGTTTTGTATTTGATAATTTTTATGTGTCCACATAGTGTTTTGGGGCATTTCCTGTTGTGGGCAGTAGGCCTACCCACACAAGTGAGGTACCATTTTTATCGAGGGACCTGGGGTAATGATGGGTGTAAGAAAGTTTGTGGCTCCCCTCAGATTTTTGAACTTTGCAGCACCAATATGTGGGGAAGGAGTGTTTTTTCACATAGTTTGAGGTTTGCTAAGGATTCTGGGTAACAGAACCTGTGAGTTACCCCATCCTGAATTTCACTATGTGTCTAGTTTTTAGAAATGTCCATGTTTGCTAAGTTTTTCTAGGTGCTGGATGAGCTAGAGGGCAAAATCCGCAGCTAGGCACTTTGCAAAAAACATGTCAGTTTTCTTTTGGAAAATGTGATGCGTCCATGTTGCGTTTTCTGTCACAGTCATTAGGCCTACCCACGCAAGTGTGATACCATTTTTATAGGGATACTTGAGGGAACAGAGAATAGAAGAACAAGTGTTATTGCCCTGTAGCCGGATGTCCATCGACGCCGGACCAAGTACGGCCACAGGGGCCGTAATGGCATACCCCCGGGGCACTCGAGAGAGCCGCGGAGGCGTGACGTCAGACGCAGAAGGCGTCTTGTCCAGACGAGAAAAGAACGACGGACAAGACCTGGAGGAGCGCAGAGAGACGAGAGAAACGCGGAGCAGAGAAGACGGAAACCAGGAGACGAGGACCGACAAAACCAAGTCCGACGCAAGAACCACAACGCGGGAGAAGGAGAGAAACCAGAGGGCACCTCCCACAACCACCGAAGTGAAGTCGGGAGACCGCGGAGCAGCCGGCCACGTCCCCGGAGGGGCGTGGCCCCTACAGGTACGTTTTTACCGAGACTGGGGATTCCTACCAGAGTGGTTAAAGGGAACGAGGGAACTAGGAAGGAATACGGGGAGGATAGCGGGGAGGTCCTGCAAGGAAGGGGAAACCCTATAATACAAAAGAAACCTATTAACCATACTCCTCCCTAACCTCACGGGGAAACCCAGCAAAGAGAGTAGAGAGAGAGAAAGAGAGAAAACACAACAGGAGAGAGAAACTAAACAGTTCACAGGAAGGCGACGCTCACCATTGGAGTGAAAATTATCCCAACACAACCCTCACGTGTACCTACCCTCACGTCCCCTATTATCCCTATATAGTTCTTACTTTACCTATCCACTTACCTGTTTTTCCGTTCTCCTTTTTATTTTGGGGAACCTGGGCGACCTCCATACTGGAAAGACCGGACCTCTTCCAGATCAGGACCATATCCCAGTGGGACCGCGACAAGAACCCTGAAAGAGAGAACAAGGAGTTGAACGACCCTAACAGGAAGTTACCCTGTGAAAATAGAGAAAAGATAAAAATCAATCTTCATTGAGTTTAAATAAAGCACTTATCCCCTTAAACCGGCGCCTACCAAATTATTCCAATATCTCTCTCCCCGGAGATAAAGAACCTACTACATGCCCCTTGTCTTTCTCTACATTTTTTCCTTCCAAATGTGGGACAGTGAGTAAAAAAGACGACTGTTTGAGAAATGCCCTTTAGTTCACATGCTAGTATGGGGACCCCAGAATTCAGAGATGTGCAAATAACCAATGCTTCTCAACACTTTCATCTTGTGCCCATTTTGAAAATACAAAGGTTTCCTTGATACCTACTTATGACTCTTTTTATTTTACCAAATAAATTGCTGTATACCCTGTATACAATGAAAACCCATTGCAAGGTGCAGCTCATTTATTGGCTCTGGGTACCCAGGGTTCTTGATGAACCTACAACCCCTATATATCCCCGCAACCAGAAGAGTCCAGCAGACATAATGGTATATTGTTTTTAAAAATCTGCCATAGCTGGAAAAAGGGATAGAAGAAAACGTTGACAGAAATAGCTCTTTTTTTCATCTCAATTTCAATACTTTTTTATTTTAGCTGTTACTTTCTGTAGGAAAACCTTGTAGGATCTACACAAATGACCACTTGCTGAATTCAGAATTTTGTACACTTTTCAGAAATGTTTAGCTGTTCAGGATCCAGCATTAGTTTCACATCCATTTCTGTCACTAACTGGAAGCAGGCTAAAAGCACATAAAATATTTAAAATATGGTATTTCCCAGTAAAATGCCATATTTGTGTTGAAAACTGTGGTTTTCTGATTCAAGTCTGCCTGTTCCTGACAGCTGGGAAGATGGTGATTTAAAACAGCAAACCCTTTGTTGATGCAATTTCAGGGGAAAAAAACACATGCTTTCTTCTGCAGCACTTTCTTCCAGTTTTTTTTTTAAATCAATATTTTTGCTGTATTTTGGCTAATTTCTTGGTCTCCTCCAGGGGAACCCACAAACTCTGGGTACCTCTAGAATCCCTAGGATGTTGGGGAAAAAAGGGATGCAAATTTGGCATGGGTAGCTTAACTGGTCAAAATTTTATGAGGGCCTAAACGTGAACTACCCCAAATAACCAAAAGAAGGCGTGGCAAATGAGGGGCAAAAGGCCTGACAGCGAAGGGGTACCTGGGTGCATGGTACGAGCTGGTCTCGTCCTCGGCCACGGTTCCCATGTGCCAGGGACGAGATCAGCTCATCTTGCACCTAGCCCACGGGAGGAGCCTACCCCCGTGGGCCTCCCACCCACACCCCCAGTCAGGGATAGAGAGGGGAAATGCTTCCCCTTTCACCCCAAACCCCTTCCAGGCGATCTGATGACATCAGTGCACTCACAGCGCGCAACATCATCAAATGCTGCAGAGGACGCGCTGGAAACCATTTGCTTCAGTGCGTTTGGAGAGAGGATGTCCTCGAGGTAAGTCCTTCTCCTGGGGTAGTTTGAAGGGGGGAACAGACACAGGTGGAAAGTAAAGAGCCTGTTTTCAGTGGATTCCTGCTCCACGATCGCGGGCGAGGCCCGCAATAGTGCAGCAGGAATCAACCACTTGGCACCAGGGATGTTCTTTTAGTTTATTTTGGGGAGCGACCCCTTAGGCAAGGGTCGCTCCCCTGGGGGCATTATGATATCAGTGTTTCGCCCCCCCCCCCGGGGGCTAGAGCAGCCGATCTGCCCCCCGGGTGGGTCAAAACCCAGTAGGAACAAGGAATTATGTTTATTATAATGTTTTAGGGCAGAGACCCCTTAGGCAAGGGTCGCTACCCTGGGGGCAAGATTTTTTAAAAATGTTTCAGCCCCCCGGGGCTTGATCGACCATGTTTTTGGCCATTCTCACCCACGGAGGGAGGGGTCGAAACCCACTAGGCCCTAGGGATTGTGTTGTGTGTGTTTGTGTGTGTTTTTGTGTCTTGGGGGCACCACTTGGACAAGGGTCGCCCCCCAAAAGGGGCACATTAGTGATGGCCATTTCTGCCCCTATTGGGGGCAGATTGCCTCTTTTTTTAGGCCCAGGGCATAAGCCACCAAGACGCCAGGGATTTTTTTTCCTTAGTTTTTTTTGTGTTGGGGTGTGCCCCCTTTGGCAAAGGTTATCCCCCAAAGGGGGCACAGAAGTGTTGCCCGTTTCTGCCCCCCTATTTGTTTAGGCCCATCTGCGGGCAGAATCAACTTAGGCACCAGTGATCTTGTATGTGTTTTGTGAGGGGGGGCGGCCCCTTTGGCAAGGGTCGCCCCCCAAAGGGGGCACGTTACTGATGTACATTTCTGCCCCTCTTGAGAGCAGATCTGCCGATTTTGTTTAGGCCCAAGCCACCAAGACACCAATGATTTTTTTTCCTTTGTTTTTTTTGTGTTGGGGGGGGGCCCCTTTGGCAAGGGTCGCCCCCCAAAGTGGGCACAGAACTGTTGGCCATTGCTTTAGGCCCATCAGTCCCTAATGGGAGCAGAATCCACTTAGGCACCTGGGATCTTGTGTTTGTGTGTGTGGCTGTGTGTGTGTGTATTTTGTGTGGGAGAGTGGCCCCTTTGGCAAGGGTCGCCCCCCAAAGGAAGCACATTACTGATGGCCATTTCTGCCACCCATGGGGGCAGATCGGGCTATTTATTTTAGGCCTATCTGGCCCCAAGGGTGGGTGCAGAAGCCACCAAAACGCCAGGGATTTGTTTCTCCCTTTTTTTGTGTTGGGGACGCCCCTTTGGCAAAGGTCGCTCCCCAAAGGGGGCACAGAACTGTTGGACATTTCTGCCCCTCTTGAGAGCAGATCTGCCGATTTTGTTTAGGCCCAAGCCACCAAGACACCAATGATTTTTTTTCCTTTGTTTTTTTTGTGTTGGGGGGGGGGCCCCTTTGGCAAGGGTCGCCCCCCAAAGTGGGCACAGAACTGTTGGCCATTGCTTTAGGCCCATCAGTCCCTAATGGGAGCAGAATCCACTTAGGCACCTGGGATCTTGTGTTTGTGTGTGTGGCTGTGTGTGTGTGTATTTTGTGTGGGAGAGTGGCCCCTTTGGCAAGGGTCGCCCCCCAAAGGAAGCACATTACTGATGGCCATTTCTGCCACCCATGGGGGCAGATCGGGCTATTTATTTTAGGCCTATCTGGCCCCAAGGGTGGATGCAGAAGCCACCAAAACGCCAGGGATTTGTTTCTCCCTTTTTTTGTGTTGGGGACGCCCCTTTGGCAAAGGTCGCTCCCCAAAGGGGGCACAGAACTGTTGGACATTTCTGCCCACATTGGGGGCAGATCAGCCTATCTTTTGTAGGCCCATCTGCCCCCAAGGGGGACAAAATCCACTTAGGCACCAGGAAAAATTTCTTAATGCTTGGTGGCGGGTTGTTTGTTATCTGGCGAAGTATTTGCATTTGTGATTATAACAGTTTATTTCTCTTTTTTGTTCTAGTTCAAAGCTTTCGCTTCCTTTGCTGTGGCTCCTTGCGGTTTGGCACTGGTCGACCGGCAGTTTGCGTAGTTGCATGTTTTAGGTAAGTAAAAACAATTTACTCCAAGGGAGTATTGTTGCCATGCATGAATGACATGTTTGTAGGTGGTGTACTAAATGCAGGATTGTGTGTGAAATCGTCTTTAGATTTGTGCACAATGATATTTGTGTTGTCTTATGTCTAATTTGCTTTTCATTTTTCTTTTTAGTGGGATATCATTTGTGATTGCTGTGTCTGTGCAGAGTAGTTGCTGGTGAGGCTAGCTTTTTCAGCCAAGTGAGTGCTATAGTTTTTGAGTACATAACTCTTTGTGATAGAGCAACACTTATTTTAGACAATGCTGGTTTTTGTTGGCGCAGTTATCAAGTTACACTTCTTAGAAAGCATCATGGCTAGCTGCAGAGTGACCGCTCAGCAGGTTGTTGGTATGCTTTTTGAGTCATCTTCTGACCCGGATTATGAGACTGACTCTGCATCTGAGGCAAAGAAGGAAGTGAGAGATTCTGGCAGTGAGTTCTCTGTCTGGGAGGAATCTTCTGATGAGGAAGCCACTCTCAGTGCAGATGAAGGGCCTTTTTTAGAGGAGGATACTGATGTGCCAATAGTGCAGAGGCCTGGGGCTGAAAGCTTTCCCATTGGAAGACCTGACACCTGGGTTGCCCTAAACATGGAGTAGCCACAGTTGCATGCCTTTACTGGTCTCCCAGGGTGAAGAGTGAATACGGAAAACTTTTTGCCTGTCAATTTCTTTCAGTTGTTTATAGACGATTGTAGGAAGTTGGCTCTGTATATACTATTTCAAAGTAAGAAATAGTGTGCACAGAGTCCAAGGGTTCCCCTTAGAGGTAAGATAGTGGCAAAATTAGATAATTCTAATGCTCTATTTTGTGGTAGTGTGGTTGAGCATTAGGCTTATCAGAGGGTAGTGTTAAGCATTTTTTGTACACACACAGGCTATAAATGAGGAACACACACTCAAAGACTTACTCCAGGCCAATAGGTTTTTATATAGAAAAATATATTTTCTTAGTTTATTTTAAGAACCACAATTTCAAGATTTGAAGTAAATACATAAAATGCAAGGTATTCCACACAGGTAAGTTAGGAACTTGGAATTCGAGCAATAACATATACAGTTTTTGTTAAAATGGCAATAAGCTATTTTAAAAGTGGACACAGTGCAAAAATCAACATTTCCTGGGGTAGGTAAGTAATGGTTAGATTGTGAGGTAAGTAAGACACTTACAAGTCTCAGTTCCTGGGCATAGGCAGCCCACCGTTGGGGGTTCAGGGCAACCCCAAAGTTACCACGCCAGCAGCTCAGGGCCGGTCAGGTGGAGAGGTCAAAGAGGTGCCCAAAACACATAGGTGCCTATGGAGAACATCGGTGCTCCGGTTCCAGTCTGCCAGCAGGTAAGTACCCGCGTCTTCGGGGGGCAGGCCAGGGGGGTTTTGTAGAGCACTGGGTGGGACACAAGTAGGCACACAAAACACACCCTCAGCGGCACAGGGGCAGCCGAGTGCAGTGTGCAAAGCAGGCGTCGGGTTTTAGATATGTTTCAATGGATGGACCCGGGATTGATGAAGCCCTAAAGGCCACGCCTGGTGGCAAGACTCCATGCTCGGATGGCTTAACAGCTGCCTTTTACAAGGCTTTTCAAGATAAACGTATTCCTTACTTAATTACCCTTTTGATGAGATGGCAGGTGATGGTATAATGCCTCCCACTATGTGAGAGGCGTTGCTAATTACCTTGCTCAAACCCAGCACGCCCACAGATTCGCCTCCCGGTTTCACTTCTTGGTCATATTTCCATCATGAAGATGGTTGTACCACTCTGTTTCTTATTCTACTTTGTGAATATTCTCATTCTTCTGTCGGGTGCGTTGTTCTGCACTCTGCGCTCATTAATGATGCATTTGGCATGGGCGGGTAGGCAGCCTTGTGTACGGTGGGATGTTCTTAACTCTCTCTCATTCCACTGGTGGTCTCGGGGCACCGGACTTTGAATTGTATTATAGATCGATGCAAGCCATGTTTGTCTACTAGTCGCTTCACAGTCCTTATGATTTACCCCACCTGCAGCTGGAGCAGGATGGAGCAGCTCCCATGTCACTGCTGCGGTTTCTCCTTGATAAGCCGGTGTGGCGTTATCGCGTCATTGACCCATTGGGCACTACACAAAGTCTTTTTAGGAGACTGACAGATATGCAACAGATTCCACTGCTGTATACTCCGGAATTGCCTCTGGAGTGGTGCAGCTGGTTTGCCCCAGGCCAGGACCGTGCAGCGATTGCGGTGTTGCGTGGTCCTGGGATACAGAACAAGGGTGACTTTTTTTAAAGAAGCTACTTCGTGATTGGGAACAGGTTCAAGCCCAGGCAACGGAGCCTACATCCCTTGCACATTTTCATTATTACAGGGATCGGCGTGTCCTGCAGGCCTTATCTGAAGGTAGCCTGGACAAACCTCGGGAGGTGCATGTTCTCACATATTTGATACAGGTGTCCTCTGCTCGACGGGTAGTTTCAGCCCTATACAAATGTGCACAGGAAACTGGGCAGTCCGATTTTCCCAAGGCGAGGCGCAACTGGTAGGCCAAATTAGGAATTGATATTACCGACAAGCAGTGGGCCCACTGCTGCTCAATCACCCATATTATCTCATTAAACAGTTGTCACTGTCTTGTATATTTTAAGTACCTTAACAGGGTATACTACACACCAGTTCATATGTGCAGGTATGGTTTAAGTGAAGACTCGTGCTTTCCTCGATACGATGCGGGTGATGCTGGCTTTATACATATATCCTGGCATTGTCCGGATATACAACTTTTTTTGGCAGCGGGTTTTTCAGGTCTTGGGTGACATTGTGGGTAAGGTAATTGCGCCCCGCTCTTAGCCCTCCTGGGATTTGATCAGGAGATGTCTTGCGGATGCTGACGTTTGGTTCACTGGGCCTTGTTAGCTAAACACAGGGTTGCGATGCACTGGATGAAGTGGCCTTTACCTACAATAGCTGACTGTTACACTGACATGACATATTGTAATACACAATTGGATGCCTATCATGACCTTAGCCGCCCCGCTCTTGCCCACGTGATATATGGAGCCCATACCGGGACTTTTTGATTCACAGGCCACAGGAAGCTATCGATGCTGTGCCTGTGGCAGACACTTTATGAATGTTCCCATTTGTGGAATTTTGACTCTGACCCCCGGTGGTCTGCTGTAGAGTTGATGATGTGTTGCGCGTTGCAGTGCTGTTGACATGGGAATCTTAGAGGGAGTACTGCGCTTACCTCCTTGTGCTGTATTGTCACTGCATTAGCCCCCGTGAAATGCTCAACAGGATATGCCCCGCTATGTCATGGGTGTGGGGCTAAGATCTGGGTTGCTGGTACTTTACACCCTTGCTTTTTCGATTGATTCTCCTATGTAGCTTACTTTGTACTCTGGAGGCGTAGTGGTAATTACCCTGTAACTGTCTGTATCTAACTTGTCGTATAAGAGTCTTTACAAGCACTGTTCCAATACTGCATTGTTTTTGTTTATAAAATGAAAATACATTTTTTTAAAAGAAGGAACCAGAATGGATTGTTCTGAATTGATAACAAAACCCAGATCTTAAGGAAGCTGGATCTTCCAAGACAGGGGGCGGATGACCATGGCCCTTTCTTGTGCCATGACGAGATTGTCGTCCAGATAGATTTTCAAGTGAACTTCTCTCTCTTGCAGGAACTAAGCCACCTACCAAAGCAATATGGTGAAGCACCAAGGGGCGAAGCTCAGGTATAGGTCATTGCCGTGAACTCATCCCACTGGTGCCTACACTGAAACTGGAGGAATCTCCCAAGGGGCAGAAAAATGGGAACTGTCAGATAAGCATCTTTACAGTAGTGAAATTTGCAGCAAAAGAAAACAACAAACGCAGATTCCTGCACTTGTTTTTCTTTCAAGCCCCTCGGTGGGCCAGGTCTGGGGGGCATACTGAAAACTGAGGATGGGGCGCACAGGACTCCCCTCCTGGGCTTATTTTTTCCCCATGGACCGCCACCTCCCCAGGGCAGAATATGTAAACAATTGCGGGGGTCCGACTAGCCCTCCACATCAGTCCTGGGGACCGCTACCTCCACTGGGCTTTTTCCAAAAATGATCGAGTGGGGGCTGTTTTGGACCCCAGGGACCGCCTTTCCCAGGGGCACTTCTCTTAAAGTGATACAGGAGGACCGCCCAGCCCCTACCCTCCCCCCCCACAGCCAGATAACTATAACTATAACAGGTGAATTTCTATGTTTTTGTATGTTTAAAATGTGATATATTACACAAGGGAGAGTAATTGGGAGCAAGGAGAGAACCAAACCGTACTCGACTCCCACAAGAACACAATCACAAAAAGGGAGTACGGGTTAGTTGTAATGTGGGTAGGTCATTAATGTACTAATTATGACGCTAGTCCACTCAAAAAACCTCGACTAGAGGTGTAAATTATGTACGCTGTGTGGTGGTGTGAGGTCTGCGGGGTGTAGGGGAAGGAAAGTTTCCTTTACGGACTAGGTGGTCTCACACACTATGTAGTGTCATGCTTCATCATATGACCACCTAGCCCCATCCAGGTAGGACAGTGCCACCTGGGCGGACTCAACCTCACTGTTAAAAGAACAGGAGGGAGTGCGTAAATTGGACTTAATTCTGGAAAATAGGGATCCAGCTATACTAGGGGAATAAAAACACCTACTCAGGTACCCGGGTAACTTTTAATAGGGGTCCTGTGCGGTGTGGTTAAAAGGAATGGGGGACCAGTGCGAGAACAATGACTCACAAGGTCACCTAACTAAAAGGAGTAGCCGACATGTTTCTGCCCTTATGGTTGAGCTATGGAGAGTCTCTGGGCATTCATCAGGGCATTGGATCCCTGTAGTAATTACTACTTGACCGCTACACAAATACGTGAAAGAGGAAGGGCCTACCTTAACCAAGAGAATATCTGGGGAGGACCTAAAGAAAATGGGATGAAAAACAGACCAAAAACAATGTGAAAGATAAAACACAACACACCACTCCACACGTGACATAATTCATACAGGCTGCAGGGGTGCTGGTTGCAAATATAAATACAGTTGTGTCAAGGTTATGCACGGCGTACACTAAGTAAGGGAAGACAATTTCTTACCCTCACACTTGAGGCTACTAGCCTCTGGTATCCTGGAGAGGGAGCGTCCCCTTATAGTCAGACTCTAGAGTTCAAGGGGAAAGAGAAAGAGCAGAAGGGAAATCATGAAAGTAGTGAGGGGAATGCAGAGGAGAAGAAGAGGGGAAGAAATTAAAGGAAAAAGGAGAAAATAAGAACTGAGAAAAAGAGGGGAAGAAACAGGAGAAGAGGGATAAGAAAAAGGTTAAAAAAGGCAAAAAAGGGGATAAAAAAGGGGGGCTGGGGGTGGGGAAGAAAGAGGGGAGGGAGAAGGGAGGGAAAGAAAAAAGAAGAACAAGGTAAAGAGAATGGAAAAAAGAAAGAAAAGGAAGGCAGAAGATCAGGGGGAAGGAGAAAGAAATAGAAAAAGGAGAGAAGGGAAGAAAGGAGTTCAAAAATGAAGACAGAGACTTCTTATCTGTATCTCCAACGCTGTCTGACTCACTGCATCAAAGGTGGGCGCTCTCTGTGCGCCTATACCGACCTCTCGTTCAGGACCGCTTGAATGCAATGGCCTGGAGATGAGGGGTAGATATAGTGACCTTAATTAGGACAGGTAGCAGCTGAGGTAGATCACCGTTGCGGCCCGGGGTGGGCGGGGCCGGAAATATGACGTGCTCCCCACAAATATGGTCATTGCCCGGCGAGGCCCGTTGTGGCCATGGATATGCCGTGGGACAGAAACTGTGGGGAAGCGCTTGGTGGAGCGCCAAAAGAGACGCTGCCCAAGTGCAGAGAAACGCCGGTGAAGGCGCGCGGGCCGCGTCAGCCAGTACTCCGTGTCTGGCTAGCCCTGCAAGTGTCGTCGGGAAACGTAGTTTCCCGGCTGCACTATCTGTGTGCCGAAGGGTGTGTGTCGCTGGGAAACGTAGTTTCCCGGCGGCACAGCACAGGCACACTGGGGAGGGGGGAAAAGGAAGAAAAGCAGAGATAGGAAGGAGGAAAGGAGGAGGATGGGGGGGGAGGGAAAAAAAGAGAAAGGAGGGAAGGGGGAAGGGGAAGGGAGAAAAGAGGGAAAAAAGGGAAAAAAAGGGGAAAGAAGGGGCAGGACGGGGAGGGGGAAGGCAGGGGGGGAAAAAAACACGAAGAGGGAAGGGGGACGGGGGACGGCACATATTCAACATGGGGAAACATGTGAGGGGTATGTAGAAGGGGGAAGGAGAACCACCAGACAAAAAAGGGGGGGGGGGTTGTGGAAGAGGAGAAAGAAAGAACACAGAGGGGGAAAAAAGGGGGGAAGTAGGAGGGGGGGGGGAAACAGAGAAGGGGGGGGGGGGAAAGAGGGGAAGAAGGAGGGCAGGGGAATGCACAGGAGGGAACCAACCAGGTTCACCCGTGTCAGGAAGAGAAGAGAAAACTAAGTAGGACGGAATGTGATCCAGAGGGAAGGAGGAAACGAAAGCGGATCAAGGGGGGAAAGAAAAAGACCGGAGGAAGGAAAAGTCAAGGGGCAGAGAATGTGGGGGGGGTTCTAGGGTTGAAGCGAGAACCAGGGTATCTCATCGTTTAATCCAATCGTGTCTGTGTGCAACCTCCAAATCCAGCGTTGCTCAGCCCTAAAAAGTTTTTCGGACATGTTAGGGGTCGAGGGGGAAAGTTGGGAAAGTTGTTCCAGGACTGTCCATGACATGTCGTCTGGGGAATGATTTTTTTGTAAGAAATGACTGGTAAGTTTAGTAGCATCTCGTTTGCACCTGATCGTGCTCCTGTGCTCACAGATTCTGATGCTGATTTTTCTCGTGGTCATCCCCACATACTGGAGTTGACAAGGGCATTTGATTAGGTAAATTACATTTTTACTATTACAGTTAGTGAATGATTTTTGTACCCAAGGGGTTCTTAGGTTGATGTTTATGGTGGTGGATTTTTGGGTAAAGGGACAGACACTGCAGTTGCCACATGGGTGATGACCTGCAGGGGGGGCCAATTGCCAGAGTGTGGTCTGTGTGGGACGTCGTTTCTCCTTTGGTCTGGTGTGGACCACCATGTCGCGTATATTACTTGCTCTCTTATACGCGTGTAGTGGAGGTTCAAAGGGTAAACCCCCTGAAGTTAGAATTTTCCAATTGTCTTTTATGATCTTTTGGATTTCATTAGATAAGGGATTGAATGTGGTCACACAAACGATCTTGTCCAATTTGGGTTTCGGTGTGTGGGGCTGTAGCAGTTGGTCCCTATTATTATTGCGTGCCCTTTTTAATGCCCTGCTCACCAGGTGTGGGGGATAGTCCTTGGTGTGTAGCTTAGCAGTTAGTTTGTCTGCATGTTTGCGGTAGTCAATCACTGAAGAACAGTTTCGTCTTAGCCGCAGGAACTACCCGACCGGGAGGTTATCTCTTAAGGCTCGAGGGTGGAAGCTCTGATATTGTAACAAATTGTTACAATCCGTAGGTTTGTAATACACCTCTGTGGCTAACCCTCCATCATGTTCATAAATGAGTAAGTCAAGGAAAGGTAACTTGTTGTCACCTATGTTCATTGTGAAGGTGAGGAAAGGGTTTGCTCCGTTGAGCCAAATAGCGAATGCCTGGGCTTCTTCCCTACTCCCAGTCCATATCAGCAGTACATCGTCGATGTATCGCTTCCAGAGTTTGATCTGGTCATGGTAGGGGTTCTCCTCATTCAAGACAATTTGTCTTTCAAAGTGGTCAACATATAGACATGCTAGACTAGGGGCGAAAGTGCTGCCCATTGATGTACCCTGTGTCTGCAAAAAGAATTTATCCTCAAATTTAAAGTAGTTTCTGGTGAGAGCGAGGTGTGCTAGATCCAGGATAAAACCCGGAGGGGTTTGGGAATCACTCGTCTGGATTTCCAACAAATCGCTTATCACTTCCAAGGTGGCCTCTTGCGGAATATTTGTGTATAATGACTCCACGTCGAGGGTAATCAGGAGCTCCTTAGTTTTGTCAAAGGCTATAGAATCCAGTAACAGGAGGACATGGGTGGTGTCTTTAAGATAGGTTGGTATTTTTTTGACTAGCGGTTGTAGGAAGACATCCACAAATTTAGACAGAGGCTCTAGTACTGAGCCTAGACCGGAAACTATGGGTCGTCCCTGAGGAGGAATCTTTTCTTTGTGTACTTTTGGTAAAATATAAAAGTACGGGATTTTAGGATTCGTCTGTATCAGGAATGATGCCTCATGATCTGTAATCCAGTTGTTCTCTTTCCCTTTAGATACTAGGAAAGCGATTTCTTCTTGGACATCAGTGGTAGGATCACGTGCCAGGCGTTTGTAGTGTCTGGTATTCCCCAGTAGTCGCTCACACTCGTCTCTATACATTTTTTGTGGAAGAATCACTGTAGCACCGCCTTTATCTGCTGGTTTTATAATGATGTTGGGATCGGCTGTGAGGCCCTTCAGTGACTCTATTTCGACTTTGCTCATATTGTGGAATGTATTGTTGGGTGCTTCAGTGAGACCTTTGATTTTAAGGGACACTGATTTCTCAAAAGCCAGTACCTCAGGGGGCCTGACTATAAGGGGACGCTCCCTCTCCAGGATACCAGAGGCTAGTAGCCTCAAGTGTGAGGGTAAGAAATTGTCTTCCCTTACTTAGTGTACGCCGTGCATAACCTTGACACAACTGTATTTATATTTGCAACCAGCACCCCTGCAGCCTGTATGAATTATGTCACGTGTGGAGTGGTGTGTTGTGTTTTATCTTTCACATTGTTTTTGGTCTGTTTTTCATCCCATTTTCTTTAGGTCCTCCCCAGATATTCTCTTGGTTAAGGTAGGCCCTTCCTCTTTCACGTATTTGTGTAGCGGTCAAGTAGTAATTACTACAGGGATCCAATGCCCTGATGAATGCCCAGAGACTCTCCATAGCTCAACCATAAGGGCAGAAACATGTCGGCTACTCCTTTTAGTTAGGTGACCTTGTGAGTCATTGTTCTCGCACTGGTCCCCCATTCCTTTTAACCACACCGCACAGGACCCCTATTAAAAGTTACCCGGGTACCTGAGTAGGTGTTTTTATTCCCCTAGTATAGCTGGATCCCTATTTTCCAGAATTAAGTCCAATTTACGCACTCCCTCCTGTTCTTTTAACAGTGAGGTTGAGTCCGCCCAGGTGGCACTGTCCTACCTGGATGGGGCTAGGTGAAGCATGACACTACATAGTGTGTGAGACCACCTAGTCCGTAAAGGAAACTTTCCTTCCCCTACACCCCGCAGACCTCACACCACCACACAGCGTACATAATTTACACCTCTAGTCGAGGTTTTTTGAGTGGACTAGCGTCATAATTAGTACATTAATGACCTACCCACATTACAACTAACCCGTACTCCCTTTTTGTGATTGTGTTTAAAATGTGAGCCTAACTATAATGTCCCTGTAACCTTATGTAGATATATTGCTTTAAATGGCCAGATACTGGGTGGTACTTCGTTCATCCACGTCTTTAATTTGAAAGGGAGAGTACTTTGCACTTCTCAGCACTGCTTCAATATTTTTGATGGGAGAATACTGGCAATTCTCAGGAGCCAACAGATACTCTGAGAATGTACCTGCACTTCTACATTTACATTTAAAGCACTGTGTATATATCAATTATTTGGCTGCCTGCGCTGTGCAGCAACACACACTTAGGGTGACCACCCATCCGTAATTTTCATGGTCTGCCCGTAATTTAGCCCTGCTGTCTCTTGTCTGTGATGGATTGCTTAGATGGCATTTGTAAGTGATTTTAGCCTTTAGGCAAATGCACAAAAGTTAATTTGACAATTTAATTTCCCCAGCTGGACTGAAAGGGATGGAGTATCTGTGCTCTTATCCTAAGGGAGGAGCAGACGGATAAGAAGCAGGCCTTCTTGCCAGGGTGCTTCCTTCCTGAAAGAAATGCAAATGTGGGCAACTGGTAAATCTGCAAATGTAAAGGGGCTCAGAAGCCAGTATTGGCTTTAATGGAAGAAGTCATTTGAAGCTTTCTGAGGGCAAATATGTTTTCTCTTAGAGAGGTACTGTAAGGGTTATCTAGGCTGAGCTGTGGAGTGTGTGGTTTTAATGGCCAGTTATAAAAAATGTTTGCACTAGGTATAATCTGTATATTATTGAAATCTATAATTTAGAAGCACTTGTCATGTTCAACCTAAATTCATATGCACATTTTCTGGCAGCCTATATTATGCTGTGCGTAATGCATGTTTAAAATGATGACTTGCACATTCACAGTGCTTTCAGGGACCTCAGGACCTCATAGTATTAACAAACATTGGCAAAGCCAATAGGTCTCGTCTATGCAAGATTTATTGCCTTTCCCAATGTGTTTTAGCCATGTTATATACCAGTGTGGTTGCTTTTCAGCATAGCTAAAAGTTAGTAGCATACAGGAAAGTGGGGGGGAGTGTTGTAGAGTGCAATGGCAAAGAGTGTAGTAGAGTGTTATGGAGTGGCAGAGAGTGTTGTGCTTAGGAGTGGCATACAGTATGGTGGACTGGTGTAGCGTGCATTGGAGTAGACTGTTGCAGAATACAGTGGTGTAGAGGGATTGACTGCAGCTGCATAGAATTAAGTGGTGTACAATGCAGCGACATAGAATGCAGAGGCATAGAGTGGTGCAAAGTAGAGTGCGGTGGTGAAGAGTGGAGTGGAGCAGAGTAGAGTGCCATAAAGTGCAGTTGCACTGAATAGAATGGCGTATAGTGCAGTGGCATAGAGTGCAGAGTAGACTTGAGTTACATAGAGTGCAATGACATAGAGTGGTGTAGAGTAGAGTAGCATAGAGAAGTGCAGTGCAGAGTAGAGTATATTGCTGTAGAGTGCAGTGGGGTAGATTGGAGTGATGCACAGTAGAGTGGCATAGAGTGCAGCAGCGCAGAGCGTATTGGTATAGAATGCAGTAGTACAGAGTAGGGTGGTGTACAGTATAGTGGCGGAGAGTACTGTGTTACTGAGTAGAATGGCATAGTCAACAGCGGTGTGGACTACAGTGGTGTGCAGAGTAGAGTGCTGTGGCGTACATTGCAGTTTCTTAGAGTGAATTGCCATAGAGTGGACTGGCGTAGAGTACAGTGTTTTAGAGTGGAGTGGGGCTGAGTGGAATAGAGTGCAGTGGTATAGAGTACAGTGGTGTAGAGTACAGTGGCGTAGAGTGCAGTGTCGTAGAGTAGATTGTTTTAGAGTAGATCGAAGTGGCGAAGAGTACAGAGGTGCAGGGTAGATTGCAGTTGTGTTGAGTGGAGAGGTGCAGGGTAGAGTGCAGTGGCATTGAGTAGATTGTTTCAGAGTAGAGTGAAGTGGTGTAGAGTGGAGTGGTGCAAGGAAGAGTACAGTTGCATAGAGTGGCATCAACTGTAATGCCTTAGAGTAAAGTGGTATAGAGTGCTGTGGTGCTAAGTAGAGTAGAGTGATGTACAGTGTATTGGTATACAGTGCAGGGGCATAGAGGTGAGTGTTACACAGTAAAGTGCATTGGCATCGAGTTTATTGGCATAGAGTGCAGTGGTGTACAATACAGTTTTGTCAATTGGCATAGAGTGGAGTTCTGCAGAGTAGATTAGCCTAGACTGGAGTGGTGTAGGTTGCAAAGTGCAGTGGTGTAGAGTGCATTGGCATAGAGTAGAGTGGTACACAGTAGAGTGGAGAGGCGTAGTGTATATTGGCATAAAGTGGAGCGGTTTAGAGTGGAGTAGAGTGAAATGTCCCAGAGTGCAGTGGAATGTCCCAGAGTGCAGTGGCATGGAGTGATGTAAAGTGAGGAGGTGCAGAGTAGGGTGCAGTGGTGTGGAGTGGTGCAGAGTAGAGTGGAGTGGAGTATGCATGGTGTAGTAACACACTGCCATTACAGACAAGTTTTTGGTTGAAATAACTCTTACATTGGCACAGACATACAGTTTTACTACTAAAACTATACAGTGTACAGACGATGATGTTTGGAAATTGCATCACCCAGTTTAATGATTTGTTTTAATCATTTTAAGGTATTTGTTTCCAGCACAGTTCAGAATTAACATAAATGTGCCCATTTGTGTTCCTAATTCTCATATATTCTGAAATCTTTGCCCTGTTTATTTAAATGGTGTCATGTGATAGAAAAAAACTCTTTCCTACCCCCAGTATCCAGCAAGATTGTCAGATAAATCCTCTCACTTTGAAGTGAGAGAAAGAAAAGTCAACACCAAGCTCCCACCGAAGACAGAGACGGACATTTGACCATGTACTTTGAATGTGCAGCATATATGACGAGATAAGAACAAAATTTACAGGCTTTTTTTACAGAAAGGGAACACTTGGAAGGATAATGTAAATAAGGTTTGGGAAAGGGAGGAGATAGACCCAAGATGGACAGCCTAAAACATATTTTAGGAAGCTGGCTCTGTATATACTATATCAAAGTGAGATATAGTGTGCATAGTGCCCAGGGTTTCCCCAGAGGATTAACAGAGGCTAAAGTAGATAATACTAATGCTTTCTTTTGCAGTAGTGTGGTCGAGCAGTTAGGCTTATCAGAGGGTAGTGCAATTCATCTGTTGTACACACACAGACAATAGAAGAAGCACACACTCAATGACTTCACTCCAGACCAATGGTTTTTATATAGCAAAAATACATTTTCTTAATTTATTTTTAGAACCACAAGATTAAAGTTTTAGGTAAGTACTTCAATAGTTTCGTATTACACATATGTATCAATAGCACTTTGTTTGAAATCGATAAGTTATACAGTTTTTGAAATATTGGCAATTATTTGTTTTAAAAGTTGGCAATGCAATTTTCTGAAACAGTTCCGGGGTGAGGGGGGTGGGGGAAGAAATGTTAGATCGATTTACAGGTGAGTACAACACTTACAGTTCCAGTCTCTGCCGTTAGGAAGTCCACAGGTCAGGGTTCAAGTTAACCCCAAGCACCCACTACCAGCAACACAGAGCCGGCCAGGTGCAGAGGTCAAAGTGTAGGCAATATTAACATGGGCACCTATGGAGACTGGAAGCGCTCGGTTTCAGATCTAAAGGCAGTTAAGTACCCGCATCTTCGGATGGCAGACCTGGGGGGTTTAGAGGAGCACTTGGGAGGCCACAAGTAGGCAGCAAACAGACACCCTCAGCGGCCCTAGGGCGGCCGGGAGCAGGGTGCAAACAAGATGTCGGGTCTCCAATGATTTTCTGAGGGGACCCAGGGGGCCACTCAGAGGCTGCAGGCGAGGTCCAGTGGGTTGTCTCGGGCAAATCACAGGCTGGACAGGGGATAGGGCTGCCTGCTTGTATGTAGCTGCACTGGAGGTCGGGTTCTCCTAGGCCTAGGGCCTGCGGGGCAGTGTGTCTTTAGGCATCAGATATCTTCGTCTAGAGCTTTCACAATCAGGAAGGTCATCGGGATTCCCTCGGCAGGCATCGTCGTGGAGCGGTCAACGCAGGGTGGGCATTTGCTCAGAATCACCTCGGGATCCTCTCTACCTGGTTGGGCCACCTGGACAAGGGCCATGGACGTCTGGTGCAGAGTAGTTAGGACTCATGCATTCATAGTGAGGTGGGAGTCCTTGGTTGTTGTTTCTTCCTGGACAGGATCGCTGTCCATGGGAGTACTTGGTCCTTGCGAGTACAAGGAAGTCCTCTGGAGATTGGCACAGGTCGCTGGTCCCGCTGAATGCGTTGCTGTTCTCTTGCAGGTTCTTTGAAGCAGGAGACAGGCCAGTAGGGCTGGGGGGAAGTCAGTTGTTGTCTTCCTTCTTCTCTGCTGGGGTTTCAGCTATGCAGTCCTTCTTCTTCTTGTCAGGTTGAAAGGAATCTGGTGAGCTGGGTTCAGGGAAGCCCTTAAATACAAGAATTAGGGGCATTACAGGGGTCAGAGGGCAGTAGCCAATGGCTATTGTCCCTGAGGGTGGCTACACCCTTCCTGTGCCCACTCCTTTGGGGGACAGGGGCACATTCCTAACCTTATTGGTCCCTGTCCTCCAAACCAAGATGGAGGATTCTGCAGGGAGACACCTTAGGGGTAGTCCCAGCTCAAGTGGTCACTCCTCCTTGTTTTTCCTAAGTTTCCTGCCGAGCTTTCTGCCATAAGTGGGGCTTTGTCCAGGGGGGTGGGCATCTCCACTAGCTGTAGTGCCCTTGGGCACTGTAACATGAGGCCTGAGCCTCTGAGGCTCACCAGCAGGTGTTACAGTACCTGCAGGGGAGAGGTGTGAAGCACCTCTACCCAGAGCAGGCTTTGTTTCTGGTCTCAGAGAGCACAAAGCATCAGTGTGAGTTTATTGGGCTGAGAAGTTTGACACCAAGCTTCCCAGTATTCAGTGAAGCCATTATGGAACTGTGGAGTTCATAGTGACAGACTCCCAGACCATATACTTAATAGGGCCACACTGCACTTACAATGTCTAAGAATGGACTTAGACACTGTATGGGCATATTGCTCATGCAGCTATGCCCTCGCCTGTGGTATAGTGCACACTGCCTTAGGGCTGTAAGGCCTGCTAGATGGGTGACTTACTCATGCCATAGGCAGTGTTTTTTGGCCATGGCACCCTGCAAGGGATGCCATGTCAACTTTGCCTTTTTCTCCCCACCAATACACACAATCTGCAATGGCAGTGTGTATGTGTTTGGTGATGTAGTGTGGTCAGTTTTATGTATCCTTTGTGCGTTAGCTTCAGGCTTTAGGCCTTTGTGCACTTTGCCCTGGATGTAGTTTATTCCTTTGCTCGCAGCTTAGAGCCTCTGTGCACTTTGCTCTAAATGCTTTTTATTCGGCTTCGTACTGTTATTTTTCAAATAACCAGTTCTACGGTCTTGTTTTATTTTTTATATCGCACTGTTTAGCCTACTTCAGCACTGGAGTTCTCAATAACACATTCCTGTTCACTCTGTGCTTCAGTCAAGGATACAGTCTGGAACATTGCCGATAGACGTGGTAGGAGTTTAGTCTTTGGCGTTCTTGCGTAGGGACATTTAGTGATCACGCTGACATGTTAGTTATAAAAACACTTCCTTGTCCCAATACGGGGAAGAGGGAGATTCCAACCGGGAACCACAACTAGACGCTGACTGCCTCGTTGCAGGTGCTGAACCAGATCACAGGCCTTTGCTCAGGTATGAGGGTTGATGGTTTCCCGGGGAATCTGAAAGGCAAGTTAGAAGCTTAACATGCTGTGCTCGAAATAGAACTAGCTGAGAGAGAGTAGAAATTATTAACACCATGATAGCGTTATTCTTATGTTTCACTCTCCTCGTGACTATTTCAATCCTACTGTGTTGTATGGTTCTGGTTATTGTGGCTCACGCCTTAATATCTAAAATGCAGTCGTTTTAGTAAAACAATCTATAAAACTCAAACTGCCTTTGCCATTTGTATATGAGATCATACTGTAAATGAGAGAGCTGGTTTGGATCTGAGTGACCACGACTTCCCTGAGAAGTTCCAAATATGTCATGCGCTCGGCTGCCCAATCATCCCTTCCCCTTGGGTGAGATGAGGCACTGCTAGTTAGCCTGAGCAAAACCGGATTTAGGGTGACAGAGGTCCTTCCAAGTGGGTCAGACTCAGTCCCCCACACTGTGACCGACCCTGTTACCTAGAAATCCAGTAGTCTCATTTAGGATAATGAGAGCCCACGCGACAGTGAGAGGTCCTTTAAGGTGGCATAACACATGCTGCAGCCCTTAGGGACCCTCCCTGGTCACAGAGCCTTTGGTACCACTGGTACCTTTTACAAGGAACTTGTCTGTGTGCCAGAGGTGTGCCAATTGTGGAAACAATGGTACATTTTTAAGGAAAGAACACTGGTGCTGGGGATCGGTTAGCAATATCCCAGCACACTCTCAGTCAAATCAGCATCAATATCAGGCAAAAAGTGGGGGGTAACTGCAACAAAGGCCAGTTTTCTACACATATAAAGCCAGCATATTGAAAGCAATGAATGTGAGTTAGAAACCACAAAGTGAGTGGCAAGCAACAAGCAGAATGCATTCCCAGGGAGGTTCTATGAATGTACCTAAAGTGGCAGCCATGGGATACTTTGTGGGGAAAGTCCAGCATTTTAGCAGAGATTTGGCCACCTCATTCTCCGAGGTAGTATGGCGAGAATTCCTGCAGTCGTCTCCAAGTTGTAGGAAAGGTCTGTACACCCATCTTATCAGTTTGCCACCAGCCCCTATGGTGTAGTGCTTCTGGCAAACTTCATTTTGGGTTAGTGATAGGTGGGGACATGAAATAGGGCACTTAATGATTGTTTACGGTGTTTGTAAATAAGGTGTTGACACGGGTGAAGATGGTAGTCTGCCACAAGGGGTTGGAAATCTAGTAGCTCAACGTCCACAAATAAATCCCTAAATTTTAAGACACCTGCAGCATGCCACTGATGAAGTTGCCCTGAGTGCAGCCGTCCTGTGTGAGTGGGAAGGCCTAGCACAGGTAGTGCAGGAGCATAGGGTTTCTTCATATCAGTGAAATTATAGGTTCAACCAAGGCAAGAGAAATCTGGGAAGAATAACCCTGGATCGTGTTCCACAGACTGGTCAGTAGGAAACCATGAGCAATGCAGTAAGCTCTCCTTACAGCCTTTACGGATAAACCCTATCTCATGCAGGGGCTGGCAAGACAGCCAGTGAGCCACCCGTTGGAGCTGTTCAGGTAAGTAATGGCATTCTCCTTGAAGATGTGATCCACCCACAGTCACAGGTATCTTTAGAGTGGAAAGAGCTACCGGACGGTGCCCCAGCAACCAAATGATGTGTGGCGTGTCTGAAGAAGGAATGAGGAATGAGCAGGGGAAGGTTTGCAGAAAAATATAATATTTGGGTAATAAACCACCTTCAGTAGTGCCACATGGCACATTACTGAAAGCAGAACAGAAGACCAAGAAACAAACCATGTTTCTCTGCCCAGATTTCCATCGTGCAGATCAGTGGGTATTGGAAATGTAGATATTAATCCCTAGGCATTGAAAGGTAACTGGTTCCCAATTTAATCTGAGGTCTGATTGTATATAAAGGGGAAAAACGTATCACATGTTTAAGAACCCTAACTACATTTTTTTACATTTTCTCATGTTCTTACATTTTGTTTGTGCAATTTACATCCCAAATATTTTGAAGATTCTCTGTGTACTTTGACACTTAGAGATGGGCCAGATCACTGGTTTGGCTTTTGCTCAATTGCAAAACCATGTTAAGACCAAGGCAGAGTGGGCAATTGCCTAGCAGAACCTTGCATGGGGTCTGGCCCCTGCTCACCATTCACAAGCACAAACAGCAGACCATTGCCCCAGAAGAGTTTGCCAGGTGGGTGGGTGCTGCTTGTTCAACATCTTGACGGTGCCTCTTCTGTTTCTCTCCTCTCTGTTAAGACAACTACCTAGGTATGCAATACCTTCTATCTATCTTGTCTCATTTTAGAAATTGCCCCATCTTGTTCTCTTCCTTATTTATCCAGTTCTTAGCATCCACTCTTTGAAAATGTGCTTTGGATGTTCCATATGACCTCAATTTCATCCTCCTCTATTAATCTCTGATTGGTAGTCTGGGCTACCAGTTCTGAGATAAATGTGAAGCCATTAGGTGTCAGACTGTCACCCACACCATTTGTTCTGCTTCTATTTTTTTTTAAAGTTTAAAATCCACTGGAGGCTGAAGTGAGCCAGATGTTTTTATTAAACTTTTTTGAACTAGCATACGGTTACTTACCTTAATGTTTCCCAAATACTTGCAGGGGTTTTTAAATATTTAGAAACATGATCAGAATGTCGCTTTTGCTTCTTTCTCTCCAAGAAAGATAGGGTACATTTGGGTACCAGTGAGGGCCTTAATTTACTACTGAACAAGGGCGTAATGTGACACCTGAATGTAGCACACCGGGAGGCAATCACAAAAAGACCATAGTGAATAAATAGTGCTATGAAGAAAATAGTAAATAAATGCACTAATAAGGTAGTGGGGTATGGCTAACCGTAGGATGTGTCTGTAAAACATGCTTGACCTGAACTTTTGTCCTGAATTTTGATCCTTCGTCCTGAATTTTTGTTCCGAATTTTGACCCTTCTTCATTAATTTTTGTTCCGAATTTTGACCTTCTGTCCTGATTTTTTTACAGTCTTGTCCAGAATTTGCCTCCATGCCAGGTGGTCACGCTACATACACTAGAAATGTGCCCAACCTGTTGGCGGAGAGATGCTGGGCACTGCGCGTGTTTTGCATGGGGCAGGACCTCTGCTGGGCGATGTCGCTGCATCTTTAGCTGCAGAGCGCCGAAAGTGAAAGTGAGCGGGGGCAGACATGTTTTCCTCTCCGCGCCTCACGTTCGGTCCCCTGCCTCCTAGTACTACGGCAGACGATAGCTCATCTGTGGGAAGGGATGGGTGCCTGTTGCTGTGGAGAGCGGACTCCGTGGAGCACAACGCACAGCTTCAGCCAGCGCGAGGATTGGAAAGAACAGGTCCACTCACAGGTAGGGGTAATAAATCATAGGGGCTGTAGCTGACCTGGAGGTGACGTCTGCACCGAGAGGCATGACGCTCTCCTATATGTGCGCATGAAGATAAGCGTATATAGGGGGGGTCGTTGCTTAACTGCCAGAGCTTGCACGGGGAAGCCAGGTTAGATTACTGACCTCGACTCAACATCCTCTAATCCTGGACGAAATGATTGTTTCTCTTGTGCTAAAGAAATACTGATAACGTCTGTGTCTCGTGTAAAGCGCGATAATGCCCTATAAAAAAATAATAAAATAAAATCCGGAACGGATGATGCACACCGTTTGTGGGTTGGTCGAGAGAGAGAGTGCGTGCGGGCATCCTTGTTGTGAGAGAGTGGGCTGAACGTTATCCGAGTTTGCATTCAGCCCGTACTCTTTGCCTCTAATTAACACCCATGGCAGCAGGGCACAAGTCCTAAACAAACACCGGCAAGGCCGGTATGTCTCGGCATTGCGAGCGCTGTTGGCTTCGTCAATGTTAGTCTGTACATTTTGAGAATAGGTTATGGCCATTCACCCACAGTTTCGCTGGAAATGCCTATATGTGTGCCACATTTTCTGGATGCCATGTTTAATGTATTTTGTCTAAACTCCTCCACAAACACCAACTGATTTGGAATAAGTGAAAATCACTTGCTCTAAACTACAATCGCTTTGTAGGCAACACATTTTGTCCACTAGATTGTTGTCTTACTTAAAGATGTCTTTTCTCTTTTAAAATCCTCATAATACTTAGACTATGTCAGTGTTGGTTGTGTGTGTGTGTTGGGGGGAGCTTGCATCGGAAATTCCTGTCAGTAGCGTTTTCATTGCACGCTCTGAGCCTGGCGCACACACGCTTGCAGATGCGGATTTCACAACTATCTGCCAGGGATTCTTTTTTTTGTTCTCTTCCAGGGTGGCAAGGTGGAGGGGCAATAGGGCACCCTCTAGTAGGTTAAATGGCACGCCCACGTTTACTTTTGCAACAATCCTTGGCAATACATTTTTTTCAAGCTGACGCGTTAAGAATTTTCAGTTATATTAAGGACCTGGATGCGAGGATTATTTTTCTCTGACTTTACTTTAGCTTCAACAGCAGCCAATCAAAAACAAACGTTAAACTACATAACTCATGAGCTCACAGTCTCCTCCAATCACAGGGGTAGAGTCCCTGTATAAACAGTGATCACACCATAGTCCTTCCTCTTTGCCGACCAAGCCCCAAGTCTCAAAACCTGACTCCAACAAGACCTGCACTGGAACCAAAAGAACATTTCCAACTGAAATGCGTCCTGCAGATGAACAAACTTCTTTCGCAGCTACAAAAACCAGACACTCGACAGAATTTTTCATGTCGCCTTCGCATCTGAACTTGGAATACGAGAGCATCAACTAAATTCCATCTCCCAAAGATGTGTCATTTAATAAAGGGGGGTAAAATCGGGTTGCAGTAACTTCGAATAATGCAACATACAGGAAATTATATATATAAAATATTATAACCAAACACCTCTGTCACCAGACGAGATGGAGTTGTACTCACATTTGGGCTTTGCAGTCTTTTGGAAAGCAACTTTTTAAAATTAAATTGTGTGGTCATCAGGAGTGAAAAGGGACTATCAATGTTGTACCTGGGAACGAGGTCCAGGTGGACTGAAATGGGTCAGGAAGGAGATTAAGTGCAATTGGAAGTCTGTTTGATTTCACTAATAAAAGAGCCCAAATGTGAGTGTGACTGTGTCTTCTGATGACAGAGGTGTTTGGTAATGTGTAATGGCCTGGTCCTGCCCTAGAGTTCGCACCACCAAAAGGAATAAAAAAGAGCACCATCTCGTCCGACCTGGGCACCTTTTGGAAGTTGATATATGAAATATTATACCGATTTATAAACATAGTACCTGAATGACAATACACTATTCTCCGGGTGGGATAATCCTTGCCTTCGTGCCCTTAATAAAATTGAAAATTCTTAACTTGTCAGGTTAAATTTTTTTATTCTGTGTCAGGACAGAGGCTTTGGATCATGTTAGTTTAAAGTTGATTCACCACCATAGATGCAACATCCACAACAGGTTTATGATAAAACACTTTAAAAGTGGAATCTGAAGACCAATTCACTGCAACCAAAATATCTTCCAAATGAGAGCCAGCGGAAAAAGCCTTAAGAAAGTGCCCTTGTTGTCATGGTCCCCCCCCACCATCTTTTTGCCTGATATTGATGCCAACTTGACTGAAAGTGTGCTAGGATCCTGCTAACCAGGCCCCAGCACCAGTGTTCTTTCGCTAAAACTGTACCATTGTTCCCACAATTGGCACACCCCTGGCACACAGTTAATTCCCTTGTAAAAGGTACCCATGGGACCAAGTGCCCTGTGGCTGGGAAACGTTCCTGAGGCCTGCAGCCTTTAATATGCCAACCTGGGGGACCTCTCACCAAGCACATGCACACTGCCTCTGCAGCTTGTGTGTGCTGGTAGGGAGAAAAAGACAAAGTCGACATGGGATCCATCTCAGGGTACCATGCCCACCATCCACTGCCTGTGGCATAGGTAAATCACCCCTCTAGCTGGCCTTACAGCCATAAGGCAGTGTGCACCCCAGGTGAGGGCATAGCTGCATAAGCAATATGCCCCTACAGGGTCTAAGTCCACTCTTAGACTTGGTAAGTGCAGCGTGGCCATATTGAGTATATGGCCTGGGAATTTGTCATTACGAACTCCACAGCTCCAGAATGGCTTCACTGACTACTGTGGGAAGTTTGGTATCAAACTTCTCAGCACAATAAAACCACACTGATACCACTGTTGGATTTATTGAAAAATGCACCCAGAGGCCATCTTAGAGATGCCTCCTGTATGTTGGCCAAATTGCTAGTGCAGGACTGACTAGTGTATGCCAGCCTGCCACTTTCAGACACATTTCTGGCCACATGGGGTGAGATCCTTTGTGCTTTCTGTGGCCATAAACAAAGCCTGTCCTGGGTGGAGGTGTTTTACACCTCCCCCCTACAGGAACTGTAACACCTAGCGGTGAGCCTCAAAGACTCATGCCTCCTGTTACAGTTCCCCACAGCACTCCAACTAGTGTAGATGCCCGCCCCCAGACTAAGCCGCACTTTTGGCGCTAAGTCAGCTGGTAAAATTAGGGAAAGCAGGGAGTAGTGACCACATCAGCTGGGACCACCCGTATGGTGTCCAGAGCTGAGGGCACTCCATCCTTGTGAAATTCTCCATCTTAGTTTGAAGGGCGGGGACCAATAGGGTTAGGTCTGTGTCCCTCTCCCCAAAGGAAGTGGACACAAAAGGATGTAGCCATCCTCAGGGACAGTAGCCATTGGCTGCTGCCCTCTGACTCTTGTAACGCCCCTAAATCCAGGATTTAAGGGCTCCCCTGAACCTAGCTCGTCAGATTCCTGGTGACCTCACAAGAAGAAAGAAGAAGGACTGCTAAGCTGAACCCCAGCAGAGGAGACTAAAGACGCAAACTGACTTTGCCCCAGCCTTACCGTCCTGTCTCTAGCTTCTAAAGCCTTGCTAAAAGAAAGTGACGCATCCTGCAGGACCAGCAACCTCTGAAAAGCCTCCAGCGGACTTATTGCATCACAGAGGACCAAGAACTCCCATGGACAGCGGCTCTGTCTAAGAAGAATCTCCATCCAAGGACTCCAGAATAGCCCCGCATTTGCGAATCCTGGTTACTCTGCACCTGACGCCCACGCCCGTGTCCAGGTGACCCAACTGACTAGAGCTGGTCCCCAGGCGATTCTGAGCAAGTGCCCACCCTGGGTTGACCCCTCCTGGCCAACACACTGATGCCTGCAGCCTGAATCTGGAGGACCCCCACGAGCGCTACCGATGCGGCAGAAGATACCCATTGCCAAAAGGTCCTTTGCACCCACAGCCCCCTGGCCTTTGGGAATCTGAACTCTGGTGTAGCATCGTCCAGCAGGCGGCCCCCCTCCTTGTCCAGCCCGTGGTTTTCCAGAATTGACCCCCTGGACCAAGCCTGCAGCATGTACGTGACCCCCAGGTTCCCCCTATAGGAAAGCATTGGGAGCCCGATGTTGTGTGTGCATGCTGCACCCAGCCGCCCCTTCACTGCTGAGTTATTCTGGAGTTAGTAATTGAGTGCTGTCTTCCTTTATTGTCTGTGTGTGTACCACACATACTTTGCACTATCTTCTGATAAGCCTAAATGCTCGACCACAGTACCATAAAAGAGAGCATAGTATTATCTACTTTAGCCTCTGTTAATCCTCTGGGAAACCCCTGTACTCTGTGCATACTGTATCTCACTTTGATATAGTATATACTGAGCCAGCTTTCTACAACCGCTAACTGAATGAGCCCCAAAATAGAGAAATCTATTCCTGCTTCATTCCACAGCCATTTAACCCTTCTGGCTAAGGTATCGGAAGTGACAGGGCAGAAAGGTTTCTGTAAGGAAAAAAGTAACTGACCAGCATAATCTGTTCAATTCATGAGTGTAATCCTCTTATGCTTAGTACATTTAACCACACACAGTTTGTGATGATGAGGAAAAGCAGGATAACTAATACATTTTGATGCAGTCTTTGTACATCTGGAAATCGTAAATTAAACTACAGAAAGAGTAAATACTCTACTTGCTAAATCCAATGCTCTTACATCCGAAACACACCTGCTGGATACCAGGCATAACAGAAGAGCCAATTTAGCTGACAATTGTCTGCAAGATAAATCTTCATTCGCTAGCCATGATCTAAGAACCTTAAAACTATATCAACATCCCATAAAGAAGAGTATTTTGGTTGGGGAGGTTGAACCATTCTAATACCACTAAGGACTTTGCACACCATAGGATGTTCTCCAACTGGTATACCATCCATATGTGGATATACTGCAGAAATGGCAGAACGGAAATGTTTTAACTTTCCTGTATGCGAGACCCTGCCTGACTAACTCAGATAGAAAATTCACAATCATGTGGACACCTGCTCCCACAGAATCCACACTCCACTCGCTGCACCAACAAGCTCATCATCGCCAGGCGGCTTCATATAGCTTATGTGTAGAGGGAGCTCAGGACTGAAATAAGAAGAACATAGTGTCCTGAGAAACTCCGGGCATTTTCCAGCGACACCTGAAAGTTTTCATGCCATGAGGGACAATAGCCCCTACACCACCAATGGATGTGGCAGGCCCATCGGAGCCAAAAGAAGATCCAGAAAAGTAAGAATCCACACCAGAGGAACACACGACAATGCCATCGCTACCGGGAACCGAGATTGAGCTTTCGGCTGAGGAGTTACCAGTTCCAATTCTGCTTTCTGTTGACCTACCTGCGACAATAGCTTCTGGATCATCGCGAAGGGAGGCAACACATACAGAAGAGCTGTTGTCCAGGACTGAAGAAATGCATCCAATGCGGCACCTAGAGGGTCTGGCCTCCCAGAATAAATTATTGGAAGTTTAGCATTCATTTGAGATGCAAATAGCTCTATCAGGCAAGGGCCCCAATGCTGATTCAGCTGATGGAAGACCCGAGGATGACGTTTCCAATCGCTGGAATCTCGCAGGGATCAAAAGTTCCATTCTGCGATTACATTGGTAGGATTCTATCACTACTTCTGCCATGGATGCAAAGATCGCCCTGCCGATCCATGCGTCCATATGATCCAACCACCAGTTCATCTCTGTCCTGGCATCCTCTGACAACACTATTTTCTCTGAATAAGTCAAACCCTGTTGAAGATGTAAATGTGATAACCTTGCCATGTGAGCCAGGATCCTCAATGATGTAGTCGGAGAAGCAAGCTCTCTTTTCAACTCTTTCTTGATAGATATCCTTTTCTGTAAAGGCAGAAGAATTTGCGTCTTGACAGAGTCCACTTGAAGACCCAGAAACTCTAAAATCTGAATAGGAACCAGAATGGATTGGGGGGTGCAGTTTGCCAGATCTCAAGATGGCCACAAGTTAGGCACGCCCCGTGAGCCCATATTTCTATACTGCATTATTCTGCTCCATCATGCTGCTACATGTAGTGTGGTACAACGCCCCGTATTGCTGTCTCATCGAAGGGCCCACTGGACCCGGGCTTGGAATTAAAAGGGATTCCCTGGGGGACCTGTGTGGCTTGGTGCGACCTGATGTGCCCTGGCTGGGGAGATGTATAGGAGCTGCTTGGTACTGTGTCGCCCCCGGTGCACGGCGATACTGTGGAATCACGCTTAGTGTGAGCACGCAACTGAGATTTGCCTAGAGTTGCCCTGGTGCACTGTGGCTAGGGATGAGGAGTCGGCTTCCACACCCTGGTGTTCCTGGAGGCCTGGCGGAGTGGGTCTGGCTGCAATCTGCTGTTGTGGTGGGTCAGGCGGCTGCGGTGTGATGGGATTGGGACCCCGAGATTCCTTGCAGCCGTGTTGGTGGGTCGTGCATCGCGCTGATCAGCCGGCCCTTCTTGCAGCAGTGGGACTCATCCTCAGGGCCACGTTCACCTCCCTTCACCTTGCTTACTTCCTAGCCGTAGAGACCTAAGGAAAGCTGCATTCAGGAACTGCACTGGCACATAGGATAGCCCTTCCTGCTGAACTTTTGGCCTACATTGCACATATTCTGTTGCTGTAGGTAACGTGGTCTCTTCGAATAGCATCTGGGACTTGACTGTTTTGTGGGTGGCCCTGTCCCTGCACTGGATCTGTCTGCCCTGACTCTTTTTGTTTGTTCTGGATTGCGTCTAGCCACCATGCAGTGTGGTTGGGCGTGTGCCTCTGTGGTGCCTAACTTTAATTGGGGACTCAGTGGGGGGATATTGTCTGAGGCGAATGCCTGCTCCGCTGCACCATGCGGCAGATGCTCTTCACCTGCTCTGTACTTACCAGTGGACACCTTGGAGCCAGACCACTGCTGACTATTTTGTAGCAGGACTATAATGCTGGCAGGGGCTCACAGACAGCAGTGGGGAAGTCGGACGAGCCAAACTAAGATACAGTTCAAGCAGTGCAAGGCCCGAGAAAACTGAAGGAGGATGCGGACCCTACGGGAGCCGGCCCGGATGTTTCTGGACATGAGATGGGTAGCAAACTGCACCAAATCTTATCAACAATGAAGCTCAGCCTCACCAAAATTGTTGGTAAAATTTACTCTCTCTCTTACAGCATTGATAGAATGTCAGAGTGACTCAACAAGCATGCTGACTGCCTAGATACCGTTGAACAGTGTGTATTGACAGTCGAGGATGAGCGGGCTGCTGCGTCTGAGGTGCAAAAGAGTCTGGCAGAAGCTGTATCAGTGCTACAGGCAAAGACTGAGGAACTGGAGGGCTGGTCAAGAAGAAATAACCTACGCATTGTGGCACTGGCAGAATCTACTGATGTTGGCAACATGGAATCCTTTGTTGAACGCCTTCTGATAGATCTGCTTGGCCGAGAGACTTTCTTCGACATATTTGTGGTAGAGCGTGCTCATCGTTCCTTTGCACCGCGTCCTATACCGGGGGCTCTGCCTGTTATTGCAAGACTTCTCAATTATAGAAACCGGGATGTGGCCCTCCAGAAGGCCAGGGAACTCCGGAATCTCTGCTGCGGCAGAGTCGACTTTCGCTCCACCTGGACTTCTCCCCCCAGGTTCAGGAGGCAGTTTCTGCCAGTGAAACTCAATCTACAGGACCTAAAGTTAGACTATTGACACGGTTGCGTGTCATGTTGGATAGGAAACTTCGAATTTTCAATGACCCAAGAGCCTGCAACAATTCCTTAAGCATCACATATCCACCAGGGCTGGACAGGAGGCAACACACAGCTTCGCTGAGGATAGTTCATCCCACCAAGATAAGGTTGAACAGGATTGATGTTCAGAGACTCCCTCATATTATGTGTATAATACTGTGTGTTCATGGCTCAAATTTTCGGTCACTCAAGTTAAACTGTTTATTACTGTATCATGCTGAAGTGTGAGTGGCCCGAAGTATGCCCTTTCATCATAGCAATCGAATGGTGTTGTGTGCATGGGCTTGGTGTGAGGCCCTCAGGGGCGGTCCTGTGGAGTTCCCTTCTTTCCCCTATAGGTATGCGATGCGAGTGCTGTTGTTATGTGCTTACTCATTCTTGAGTGCTGTGCAAAGATCAAGTGTAAATGGAGCATTTTCTTACAAGCTACGGCCCACCGTGGATTTCAGTTACTGAATTCAGAGGTGGGCATGGTTCGCCCCACTGTGTGTGCCACACATGTTTGTTGGAAGGGGACTATGTTTTGGGAGTGGGAGGGTAGTAATATGGGTCATCTACTTAGCTATGTTGTAAGTTGGGGGATGTGACGGGGTGGGTTACTGCAGCATTCGATTGTTAGCTAGGTGTTTGTACAGACAGGCACTGTTACGTGAAGTGGGCTATGATTACTTTTTTGTCTGTATGGCGTGGGAAGATGGGGCAGCCGACGCTGGAACTTCCACTGCACATGTGGCCCGACTGAGTTTTTTAACATGGAATGTGAGGGGTTTGAATGATCACCTTAAACTGCAAAATGTGATGTCTTTAATTTGCAGAGACAAGAGATTGATGTGGTTATATTGCAGGAGACGCACCTGGATGGTAATACTAGGCATCTATCTGCTCGGTGCATGCGCGGAATGTACTGTGCTGCGGTGTTTACATTACATGCAAGGGGGGGCTCTTATTATTTCGGCCCACAGGTAATGTGGAGTGATACTCAACGAGGTGTGTGTGGACTCAGCAGGTCGCTTCGTTGTAGTGCACTGCTGCAGAGAGGTGCTCCTGGTGGGTCAATACAGGCTTATTTATGATGCTCCATGCGCTGCATTCCAAGCTTGTTGTTTATGGTAACATGCCACAGACTTGGGGGGGCAAATGTAAGTGTGTTCTGTCCTGAACTAGATCGCTCTCATTGCCGCAGAAGCGGCCTTCTGCAGCTGCCCCGACGTTTGCGGCACTATCCAAGGCAAGTGGCCTGCTAGATATCTGGTGCTTCCTCACACCGCAGAGTAGGGGTTATACTCACCACTCCTTAATACATGACATTTATACACGTATTGATTATTGGCTCATTTCCTGCAGTTTGTTGCCTAGGAACAGCGCGACCATGTGTCCCGCACTTACTCTGGTGCGTTTGGTTTTAGAGTTGGACCCTCCTCCTACCCGTGCATTTTCTTGGAACTTTCTGCAGTTCTCCCTGCTTGATGCAGCATTTCACGATGAGCTTACATAGGCTATAGACAATTTTTTTCGCATTATTTTCGGTTCTGTTCCAAAATTTGCTACTATATGGGAGGATTTTAAGGTCTACATCCGTGGGATTATAATTTCTAAACATGCCGGGGTCCTCTGCTCCACCCGTAACCGACTGCTGAAACTGGAAACGGAGTGGTCAGAATTAGAACTTGCACAAGCATTAACATCGGACGAGGCATTGATGGGACAGATGTGTGTTAAACTAGCAGAATATAATGAGCTTGCGCAGGATGAGGTGACACACCTGGGTAAATATGCCACAGGCAGGATCTATGGGGAGGGTGAGCGACTGAGTGCTACTCTGGGGGCACTCCTTCAACATTATCGCGAGGAGGGGGGAAAACTAACGGTTTTGGATGAGCATGGGGTACCGCTACACGGGGCAGAGCAAGTGGCAGGGAGATTTCTGGAATATTAGACGGATCTATATATGTCGCGTGTCAAATTCAACGAACAAGACACAACTGACCAGCGCATATGGTAATGGAATGGTTGTCGGACGTGCATAGAGAAAGACTTATGGTGCCGCTCCGCCCCACAGAGATCACTGAAGCACCAGAGGCCACGCCTGGTGGCAAGACTCCATGCTCGGATGGTTTAACAGTTGCCTTTTACAAGGCTTTTCAAGATAAACGTATTCCTTACTTAATTAACCTTTTTGAGGAAATGGCAGGTGATGGTATAATGCCTCACACTGTGCGAAAGGAGTTGCTAATTACCTTGTTCGAACCCTATACTCCAACAAACCTGTGCTCGTCTTATCGTCCGCAGTCACTCCTTAACATGCACAGGACGTTTTTTACTCAAATCTTAGCTAATAGGCTCGTGCCCATTCTGCCTGGCATCGTAGGTCCTGAGCAGTCAGGCTTTATACCAGGCCGTTCCATCAGGTACAATCTTCGTACCCTGTTCGGGTGTTATTTCCCATATTGACCCCAGTGTACATGCCACGGCTATAGTTTTAGATGCAGAGAAAGTGCTTGACTCCGTTGAATGGGATTTTATGGTTTCTGTGCTGTGCCAGATGGGGGTTGGCGATGTCTTCTTATGCCTGGCCCGGGTGTTGTACACGGAACCATATGCCAGAATATGAGAGATTGGACAAATAACCGAGCAGTTGCTATCACTAGGGGCACGCAGCAGGCCTGCCCACTCTCCCCTCTATTTTATGCCCTGGTTGAGGAGCCTCTGGCCATGCACATAGTGACATTCAGTTCCCTCCCTATATTCTAATAATTTCGGCATATGCCGATGATACCCTTCTCTATGTTTGTGACCTTAAACTAAATCTGCCTCCGGTCCGTTGGGAGGTGGTACGCTTTTTTTTTTTTTCTAGACTTCGTGTTAACTGGGATACACCTATCATATTCGCACTCACAGAGGTCACTGTGCCTGTCGAGTTGGAGTTTCCACTTGGGTGGACCTCGGAGCCGGTGCGATATCTGGATGTCCAGGTTCATACTGATCCAGATGTGCCACACCGATGCGGGGTACCGATGGACTCGCCTCCGTCTTTCACTTCTTGGTCATATTCCCATCATGAAGATGGTTGTACTACTCTGTTTCTTATTCTACTTTGCGAATATTCCCATTCTGCTGTCGGGTGCGTTGTTCTGCACTCTGCGCTCATTGATGATGCATTTGGCATGGGCGTGCATGCAGCTTCGTGTACGGTGGGATGTTCTTAACTCTCTCTTATTCCACTGGTGGCCTCGGGGCACTGGACTCTGAATTGTATTATAGATCGATGCAAGCCATGTTTGTCTACTAGTGGCTTCATGGTCCTTACGATTTACCCCACCTGCAGGTGGAGCAGGATGTAGCAGCTCCCATGTCACTGCTGCGGTTTCTCCTTGATAAGCCGGTGTGGCGTTATCGCGTCATTGACCCAGTGGGCACTACACAGAGTCTTTTTAGGAGACTGACAGATATGCAACAGATTCCACTGCTGTATACTCCGGAATTGCCTCTGGAGTGGTGCAGCTGGTTTCCCCCAGGCCAGGACCGTGCAGCGATTGCGGCGTTGCGTGGTCTGGGATACAGAGCAAGGGTGACTTTTTTTTAAAATAAGCTACTTTGCAATTGGGAACAGGTTCAAGCCCAGGCGGCGGAGCCTACATCCCTTGCACATTTTCATTATTACTGGGATCGGCGTGTCCTGCAGGCTTTATCTGAAGATAGCCTGGACAAACCTCCGGAGGTGCATATTCTCATATATTTGATACAGGCGTCCTCGGCTCGACGGGTGGTGTCAGCCCTATACACATGTGCACAGGAAACTGGGCAGACCGGTTTTCCCAAGGCGAGGCATGACTGGTAGGCCGAATTAGGAATTGATATTACCGACAAGCAGTGGGCCCACTGCTGCTCAATCACCCATACTATCTCATTAAACAGTCCTCACCGTCCTGTATATTTTAAGTACGTTAACAGGGTATACTACACACCAGTTCGTATGCGCAGGTATGGTTTAAGTGAGGACTCGTGCTGTCCTCGATACAGTGTGGGTGATGCTGGCTTTATACATATAGCCTGGCATTATCCGGACATACAACTTTTTTTGGCAGCGGGTTTTTCAGGTCTTGGGTGACATTGCGGGAGAGGTATTGCCCTGCGCCCCGCTGTTAGCCCTCCTGGGATATGATCAAGAGATTTCTTGCGGATGCTGACGTTTGGTTCACTGGGCCTTATGTTCGCTAAACACAGGGTTGTGATGCGCCTGTTGAAGGGGCCTTTACCTACAATAGCTGACTGCCACAGTGACATGGCATATTGTAATACACAATTGGATGCGTATCATGACCTTATGCCACCCCACTCTCGCCCACGTGATATAAGGAGCCCATACCGGGACTATTTGATTCGCAGGCCACAGGAAGCTATGGATGCTGTGCCTGTGGCAGACACTTTATGAATGTTCCCATTTGTGGAATTTTTACTCTGACCCCCGGTGGTCTGCTGTAGAGTTGATGGTGTGTTGCGCATTGCAGTGGTGTTGACGTGGGAGTCTTAGTGGGATTACCACGCTTACCCCCATTGGATGTCTCAACATGATCTGCCCTTCTATGTCATGGGTTTGGGCCTAAGATCTGGGTTGCTGATCCTTTATATCCCTCGCTTTTTCAGTTGATTCTCCTATGTGGCCTACTTTGTGCTCTGGAGGGGTAGTGGTAATTACCCTGTAACTGTCTGCATCTAACTTGTCGTGTAAGAGTCTGTACAAGCACTGTTCCAATGCTGCATTGTTTTTGTTTATAAAATTAATGTAAAGTTTAAAAAGAAAAGAAACCAGAATGGATTGTTCTGAATTGCTAATAAAATCCAGATCTTAAAGAAGCTGGATCATCCAAGACAGGTGAAGGATGACCATGTCCCTTTGTTGTGCCACGACGAGTCTGTCGTCCAGATATATTATCAAGCGCACTCTTCTCTCTCGCAGGAACTGAACTACCGGTCAGAGTAATTTGGTGAAGCACCAAGGGGCTGAGCACAGGTCAAAGGGCATTGCCGTGAACTCATGCCACTGGTGCCATTACCGAAACTGGAGGAATCTCAAAAGGGGAGGAAACATGGGAACTGTCAGATACACATCTTTGAGGTCCAGTCAGACCAACCAATCCCTTTCCCTTTCGCCGTTTACCCACGTCTACCCTGGACTTGTGCCCTGCATAACAGTATCAATTGCTTACCAATGTGAAACACAGAAATGTATTGAAATAATGTTACCGATTTGGATCATTTGTGGATATGGTAATTATTTAGTACAGCAAAGAAGGGATAGCGGGGAGTGGAGCAGGAGAGACAACAACTAAGCAGGAGAGGGTGGGAGGGATAGTGATGTCACACCAGTGCTGTAAGTGCTCTTCATGAAAAAGACAATGCCGTTGAAAAATACAAGAAAATGTGAAGCTGTGTCAGTTGCTTGTTTTGCTTTACCTCAAAGTAGTTTCAGTGGCAAAATGGGATGGCAAACCTCAGAACCACGTGCATTGGACTCTCCTCTTTGACCATTGCAGTGTCCATCAGATGTGCTCTTTTTGGCTGGAAGAGCAGGGTGTGCACAAGTGAGCTTCACCAAAGAGATGTTTATTGAGAGCCAAAAATACATTTATTGAGAGAATAAAATATGGGAGGAATGGGGGCATGCTTTCTTAGAAACAGAGGTTTGCTGCAGATTAAAGTTTTTCGTACTTACACATGGTCTCCAGGTTTTGCGATGTTTACTTTAATGCTTACAGTAGTAAGTGGGGACTGGTACAACAGGAAGGATGTTTTGGGTGCAAGGAACAGTGCAGAAGGGGCGCGTTGGAGGAGGGAAGACAGTCTGTAAACATGTGAACTCTTATGGAGTGCCTGAGCCTAACTAAAAAAAAGTACCTGAAGAAGCATGCGACAAGTGGAAGGACACTGGCTGCTGACTGGAAACTGTACTTGGTCCAAGCTTCTAAGAACAGCCGAACATTGGAAGATGACTGAATAAGTGAACCCTTATGACTTTACCCTGAGTAAACTCACAGCTAACCAAATGGTAAGTAATAGATGGACTGTAAGCCCTTTTAACATTTTTAAAGAGATTTTGCAGGCACAGTGCAAGTGCTGTGCAGGCCAAACCTAAAAATGGCAAACATTATGAAGTTATGCTCTCAAAAAATGTGCCACATTAGGTTGCATGATTTGCCTTTTCTTGCCGCATAATTCTGTCAACTCTGCTGCAGAATTTGGTTCTCCCTGGAATTATATTTCTAGTGTCCCTGACTATAGTCCCTGCCCAAGCAAGGACTCCAAATCATATATATTTTTAAAGTTTTGAATATAGTTTATTTTGGTTTATCACTGGGGATACTAGATGCTCAAGTCTCGATAGTCGTTCAACACCTAAATGCTGTTTCATAATTAGAGCTCCTGAAACAATGACCAGTGAAAGAATATCTGTCTTGAGGTTTGCTTCCTTTGTGTTATGTATGGAGTCGCCTGGTAACCTTTGTCATCACAATCCATTTAAACTCAGCAGACATTTAATTATATGTGCAATAGTTATACAATCTGACAAGATACCTCTGTGAGTTCAACAGTTGATTCAGACATACACGGTGATCTGCAGATCATGAGTTCAAAATCTGATAAGTCTGATTCTATTCTATAGTTCTTTTCAAGTGCATGGCTACCTGGAGGCCTCCCTGCGCTAGAACCAACACTGCACTAGCCACACCGCCACGGGAAAGGAGAGACTAGTTCCTAAACAGCCACGGGAAGGACTAGAACCCACACATCCACGTTTCTAGGCCTTACAAAAAGGGAGTTCATGGTCCAGTCGGTGTCGGCCAAAGTTTGGGGGCCATGTAGGCCACTGAGCGACCTCCCCAATTAGATCTGAACATCTTGGGAACATTCACCCCGTGTGCCGAGGATGATCTGAGTAGCCTACAAGGAATGTATTGGGAGGCTACAGGTTTTAACAATGAATGGGCCTTTGCTGTGTACTGCTCTGTGCTGAATTCATAGGGCCTTGAACGTCACCCGCTGCTCCACTAAGAGCCAGTGTAGTTACACCAAAGCCTTTTTGGTGGGCTGGTGTCTTGGGGTGTTCATGAGAAGGCAAGCAACGGCAATTTCGGTGGCCTGTAAACCCTTTAACACATATCAGGGAGAGCCAAAATACAGGATGTTGCCCTAGTCAAGGCATGAAATTACAAGGGCCTGGAAAATCAGCCTTCTAGATGGGAGGGGGAAGAGGTGGAGGACCTTCCTCAACATTCTAAGAAAACCGACGCAGCTCGCTGCAAGCTTCTTTGCTTGATGGTCTATGATGAGGTTGTTCCCCAGCCACATCCCCAGGCTCTTTATCATGGTTTTTGGGCTCAGAAAGTGTGCCAGCCAATCAGGCCAGAAAATTGGAGCCTCGTTTCTGAGTTGTTGCCTAGCACCTTGACCTCTGTCTTGTCTTTGTTTAGTTTCAGCCAACAGTTTAGCATCCAGCTGACCACTTCATTGGACAGGGGGACAATTGGAGGTGATTTGAGGTGAAGCCTGAGGAGATTGACATAAGTGACTGGTTATCATCAGCATAGGAGACCAACAATAACCCACAGGAACATACAATTTCAGCCAGAGGGGCATGTATAAGTTAAAAAGGGTGATGCCCTGAGACAACTCACAGCTCAGTGGAAGACTGTTGGAGTAGCAGGGCCGATCTAGTGCCTAGAAGGTTCGATTCTCAAGGAAAGAGGTGAGCCATTTCAGTGCCCTTGCTCTAATGCCAGCAAATGTTATTCTCTGCATAAGTGTGGTGTGATAGACAGTGTTGAAGCCTGCACTAACATCTAAGAGAATAATAGCTGCAGAGCCAGCCACCTTGGTCCAATAGCTGTCTGAGTTTATCTGCCAAAGCTAGTAGGCTGTTTCTGTGCTACGTTGTGGTGTGAATCTAATTTATGTGGGGTGGAGGACTTTGTTGGATTTAAGAAAGGTGGAGAAATGTATATTGACATGTTTCACCAAGAACTTGGATTCTCCTGCTAACAGAGAAATCGGCCTGCAAATACCCAAACAGAAGGGGTCAAGGCTGAGCTTTTTAGCAGTTGTTTACCACAGCATGCTTCCTTTGAAGGGGGTGGCAGCCCATTGATAAGAAACAGGTTTAGCAAATCTAACAAGATGGAGAATATGCTTTCTGACCCTTGACCAAAGATGTAGAGGGGACCGGTTCTAAGGGGGAGCCTAATTGTGAAGCTGGGAAGGCCAAGAGGCTGCCTTCCATCACTTTATCATCCAGATAAGGTGTTTCAGAGACAAACAGGGTAATGGGGAGTAGAAAATGATCTGACTAGGTAAGAGGTAGGCGGTTTTGCTCCTGTAAGTTGGTGATATTACTTAATGCTAGATCAATAGTGTGACCTCAGGGTTGCATCCATCAGAGATGAGTAGATTTAGAACCATTGACTTGGCTTATAGATTTATACTTTCACCTCTCATTAAGAGCCCCTGCAGAATTGTGCTGTGAGTAGAGACATCAGGTCTCGCTCATCAGGAGTGATAGTCGCTCATTTAGCTAACAGGTTTAGCGCTCAGTCCCAGCAGCCTGAATCTTGCACCTGTCAATTAAGGGCTGGAACATCAACTGAAATGTGACTTGGATCATACCTCGGCTATGTTCAGAAGAGTTGCTCGCACCTGAAGACGCTGCAGAAGCTTTCCCACCATTCAGGCAGCGTTCCTATACCGGGTGCTCTCAATACTGCAAGCATAAGCGGCAAATCGTTCCTTCATCGTACGGTGTCTGCAAATGGCTGACGATTTGTATCCATTCAGTGTGTTTTTTTATTATGCTTGCCTTTGCCTGCTACCTGTTTATTTATTGATTTAACATTTATTTTGAAGATTTTAAATATTTTACTTATGTGACTTCATGTGATGATCTAAGTGTTGAAGGCCATGCAACATCACTTCCTGTAATGTAACCAGTATGCTATTTTGTTGTGACTTCTATCTAATATTAAAGCTTGTTTTTTTTGTGTAGAGCGCTGTTTATGGCGAAGGCAATTACTTGCATTATTTAGAATTAATAATTAGTGTTACTAAGAAAATGACTGATGCATTGCGTTAACTTAAAGCGGGTGGTGACAAATTCATATTATAGCCTGTGTGTGAATTTTTAAGTAAAATAAAACATATAGCTTTCTGTGTTTGAATATGTTAATATATGTCTTTTATTATAGTGTTTATTTTTCATCTGCCAGTATTTTTTGCTTTTCCTATGAGCTGAGACTGCTTTTCTTTGCAGTTCCGGGCTCAGAATGTGCCTAGACCACACTCTTATTCCCGCTGATGCAGCATGGTTTGTTCAGAGAGCATTTGAGTCCCCACAAATGCTGGTACATTGTGTACTCAAAATTGGCTCCAATTCAGAGCGGCAGGCTGAGTGGAACAGGAAGAGAGGGCACTGACAGAGGGACTTAGAGGAACAGAGAAACAAGAAAAGACATGAAAAGGTAGATGTAGGAGGCTGGCCTGGTGTGAGGTGGGTACCTATGGTACTTACACCTTATACCAGGTATTCCTTATTGGTGTAGTGTAGTCAGTGTCTAGAAGCCAGGCTCTCTAAAGGTAGCTGTGGATGAGCAGCCAAGGCGTATCCAGGAGACATGCAAAGCTCATGCAATACCACTGTAGTCACACTTAGTACATACACACATGAAAGAAAACACTCAGTGTTACAAAAATAAAGGTACTTTATTTTGGTGATACAAATACCAAAAATACCATAGAGACTATACTCCCTTAGGAGGTAAGTAATACACAAATTATATTCACTAGTATGCAGAAATATGCATAAAAACAGTTAGAAAACAGTGCAATTAGTGAAAATCACAATGGTTAGAAATGCTTCCATTTTCTTACGATAATGGCATTACTCCTAGTCCTACTCCCTCGCCTTCCTTTTAACCAATGAGGCCTCTTGCCTCCCCCCTAGACCCTCCCTTCCCCTTTCAAAAACCCCCCCCACCCTTATCCCCTCCTGTACAAAAACCAAGCCCAAGCCGCAACTCGGACAGTCCGTACCGGGAGGGTGGGAGGGAACGGAAAAGGAAGGCGAGGGAGTAGGACTAGGAGTAATGCCATTATCGTAAGAAAATGGAAGCATTACCTCCCGTCCCTCCCTCGCCTTCCTTTTAACCAATGAGACATAGCAAGAAAAACACACAGGAGACGGACATCGAGTTGCAAGACCCTTAGTTAATATCCTGCACCAAGAACATCCCAAACATTATCTCATAGAGGATAAGACCCGGTGACCAAACACCGACTCCAAACCACCCAAGTCCGACAGCCTATAATGACGCACAAACGCCGAAGGAGAAGCCCAAGTGGCGGCCCTGCAAATCTCCACCACTGAAGTCCCCTGAAGCTCTGCCACCGTCGCCGCCATGCCTCTGGAAGACCTCCCCTGAATCCCTAGAGGAGGAACCACCTCTTTCAAGGAATAGGCCAACAGAATCAAAGATCGAACCCACCGACTCAAGGAAGCCGTGGAAGGTTTCTCACCTTAGCGCGCCGGACCAAAAGTAACAAACAGTGAATCCCCTGTACGAAAAGGAGCCACCACCCGCAGATACTCCAACAAAACCCTACGTACATCTAACAAATGCAAACGGACCTCCTCCCCTGATGAGGGATCCGGACAAAATGAAGGAAGGATGACCGCCTGCCTGGAATGGAACGAAGAATTGACTTTTGGAATAAAGGAAGGCACCGGAACCAGAACCACCCTATCGGGAAAAATCTTACAAAAAAGGAAAGGAACATGCCAATGCCCTCAATTCCCCCAACCGACGAGCCGAAGTAATGGCGACCAAAAAGAACGTCTTCAAAGATAGACGTCGCAAATCATAGTCCCCCAATGGGTCAAAAGGGGCCCCCGTCAACACATCCAAAACCAAGGACAGATCCCATGAGGGAAAAGAACGTACCGGGCGAGGAAATAAATTAATAAGCCCCTGAAAAAAATCCAGGCATCAATCGCCCTTCAACTTGAAGATTACGCCATGGTCCCTAAATGCCTGAATAGCCGCCCACTGTACCTGAAGAGAAGCCACTGACAACCCTAAACGAGCACCGTCATGCAGGAACTGCATCACCTCAAAGAGAGAAGCGCAGGAAGGATCCAACTCACGACTTAAGCACCAAGACGAAAACACCTTCCACTGTCTACCATAAGAAAGCAAAGTTGAACGTCTCCATGAAGCCAGCAAGGTAGAACTCAAAGCCACTGGCACCTAACAGAAACGCCCTGAATAGTTGAAACGGAGGGAACGCATATAAAAGGCCCTGCGGCCAAGGACATGACATCCCGTCCACCTCCCATGCTTGGGGACACCGAAACCGGGAGCAGAAGCACTCCACTATCGCATTCTCTACTGACGCAAACACATCCAGCACTGGAAGACCCCAAAGCCGAACCAGATGCCGAAACAGAGACCTCCGGAGAGAGAAAAGTTGAGAGGAAGGAATCACTCTGCTCAGTAGATCCGCCCGAACATTTACCACTCTCGCCGAATGACATAAGCCTCGGCCACTAAGTCGTCTGTGCGAACCAGAACCGCCAACCCCCTCAGGGAATCCTGGAAATGGACCAGAGCCAGGAATATAGCCCGCAATTCTCGCCAATTAGATGACCGACACGCCTCCCGAGGGGACCAAAACCCCCGAATCTGAGCTGACCCCATCCATGCCCCCAAACCGGAGAGGCTGGCATCCGTCGTCACCACCACGGGTCTCAGAGGTGACAAAGACACCCCTACCCTCAGGTGGTCTGCATCCAACCACCATTGCAACTCTCTGTGAATCAATCCGGACCCTGGAACCCCGTCCTTCAGAGAACCGGACCCTGGATCCCACCTACTCAAGAACCACGTCATCAAGCACAGGGGATGGAAACGTGCCCAAGAACCCAAAATATCAATGACGCCAAATGTGCAGTCGCAACCATAGAAGAGCTCGGGGAGCAGACAGTAACCATACCTTCTTTACCAAAGCCTGGAGAGCATCCAACCTTATTTCGGACACAGTCACCAACCCTGGAATAGGCTGAAACCGAGCCCCTAGAAAAACCAGATCCTGGGACGGCACAAAGTCTGATTACACCCAATTGATCAAAAACCCGTGTTATTGCAGGACCCCCAGAACTTGGGCCACCTGCCTCTGCAAAAGGTCTCGTGAATGGGCATGAATCAAAATGTCGACTAGATAAGGGTGCAGAAACACCCCTTCTGAATGAAGCAAAGCCACTAGAGGAGCCAGCATATTCGTGAAAATTCGGGGAGAAGATTTCAGACCGAAAGGCAGAACGCAAAACTGGAAATGATCCTGCCCCACAGCAAACCTCAGGAACTTTTGAGAGGACCATGCCCCCGGTACGTGTGGGTAAGCATCCGGCAGATCCAGTGACACCAGAAAATCCCCTTGCCTGACCAATGGAAAAATAGTCCGAATGGACAGCATGCGGAAATGCACTGTCCTGATCCAGGTATTCACCTCCTTCAGATTGAGCACCGGTTGAAAATCCCCCTGAAACTTTCCGCACAAGAAACAAGACCGCATAAGTGCCCTGACCTCGGTCGTCTAGCGGAACATGGGAAATGGCCCCCATGACCAGTAAGTCCCGCACTCCGTCCAATAATGCTCCACTCCAAGACCCCTCTGAAGGCAGAGGTGTGGGATGCACCCCGGAATCTGGAGGAACCGCCACAAAATCTATGACATAACCATTGGTCACCATGTCTAGTACCCAATGATCGGTTACACTGTCCTCCCAAGCTGAAAGAAAGTGACACAGTCATCCCCCAACCGGCCCTCTGCCAGGCCCACAGCGAATGCCAGGACCCCTTCTTGAAACCACCCCGGGTCGCAGGAGTAGACTTCTTAGGTAAAAAACGCGGATGAAAATGCCGCCTCCTAAACGAAAAGGATTTAGCAACCCTAGTAGGAGAAGATCTGGAATGCTTCTTCCACCCTTTACCCGAAGAAGAAACCCCTTTATAAGGTAAGGCATGCTTCCGCTCCTTAAACGCCTTGGAAAGTATGGATGGTAATAGTTCTCCAAACAAGTTATAACCCTCAAACGGCAGTCTCAACAAGGCCGCCGTTTCCCCTGGATCAGCCTTCCATGAACGCCACCAGAGGGACCTACGAGCCCCAATCAAAGACCCAGATGCCAGAGCCGAAGTACGGACTATATCTGAAGACACATCCGCCAATAATCTGGCCAGCTGTTCCATACCAGCCAGGAGCTCCGAACACTCCGCCCCTTCCTGTACAGCCACCGCCAGTTTATCAAAGCCTTGAACCAATGATTGTGACGCATAAGCAGAATAAATCCCTGCCTTCAGCGCCAGATTCTCCGCCGCAAAAGCCCTCTTAAGACCTGAATCCACTTTACGGTCTGTGGCATACGTAGGCACACAATCCTCCGGATTGACTGCCGTTTTGCCAATTAGAGTAGCCAGAATAGAGTCCAGGCGTATTGAAGGAGGAAAAACCCCCTCACCCTCAAGTAAGTAAAGTTTCTGAACGAATCGTGGAACCAGAGCCTTCTCCACATCCTTCCACTCACGAAACACCATATCCTTCACAGGTCCCTGGAAAGGCATGGCAAACATAAAAGGCGTCAGATATTTGAGGAAATAAATGAGACTCTGAGTTTGTAGGTTGAAACACAGGGAAACCTAAACTGTCCCGAACATGTGTCATCACTTCCCACATTACCTCTTCTGGAAACCTATTTCCCCCCAGATGACGTTGATGGGGCCTCATCCTCACTCTCCGATGAGGATTTCCTAGCCGCTACCGATGAGTGCGCACGCTTAGACTGATCAGTCCTGGCCACGCCAGCTTGCAGTGCCCTGGTGACAGCCATTTCACCCATATCCTGCACTTCCTCACTAGACATGAGGGGAGTACCCCTGCCAGGTACCTGTGGGTTCTCAGGAAGAGCAATGCTACCCTCCCCTCCCACCTCCGAGGAGGAAGAAGAGACAACCACGTCTCTTTGCTGGAGCTTTAGGCATGGTAACCAAAATAACACTGCCTTTCATTCCAAAACACTACCCTACATATAGGACCCTGGTCCTCCTTAACAGGGCTCCACCAAACCCTAAAAAGGTCACAATCCTTGTAAAAATCCAAAAAACCACGGGCAGAACGCCCGTCCTACCTGACCAGCATCCAAAAATTGAAGTTCCTCGGTCCTCGCGGCTCCGCGGTGCGGAAACCCGGAAACTAACGCCCCAGCCACAGAGGGCCGGCTGACCTCGTCAGCCGGCCCCCAGTACACGCCTCTCGAGCAGCCATGCCGTTCGCTCAAGACGTGACCCAGCCGTAGCACTCCTCGCGGAGCACCGCGTCCCGAGGAGTGCCTCCATCGACGACCTCCAGGCCCCGCCGTGCAGGTAAGAAAGGGAAAGAAAACCGTCTAGCGTGGGCTAGACAAAAGAACAGGAGGGAATAAGGGTGGGGGGGGTTTTTGAAAGGGGAAGGGAGGGTCTAGGGGGGAGGCAGGAGGCCTCATTGGTTAAAAGGAAGGCGAGGGAGGGACGGGAGGTAATGAGCCTAGGGGAGCACAAACCATATACTAAGAAAGTGGAATGCGAAAGTCGGTCCCCCACCTAGGCAAGTGTAGTGTGTAGAGGGGAGCTGGGAGTACTAGAAAACCCCAAAGGTAAGTACCACAACCCACCCCTGCGACCAGAAAAGCAGGAGTAAATCATAGTAATTTTCCCAGAACACACACAGAAACGTGAAGAATTATGCAAAGCTCAGAAAAGACTGCAAGACACCAACTGTGGATTCCTGGACAAGAAAACCTGTGTAAGAAGGTGACCAAGTCCAAGAAGCACAGAAGAGTCCAGGAAGGGCAGGAGCCCCTACCAACCCGGATGAAGGTGCAAAAAGTGAACCACTGGTGAAGAAGAAGAGTCAGCACTGCACCCAAGAAGATGAAGGCGGGTTCCTGGAGGGTGCAGGTGATGTCCCACGCTGGAAGGAGGATTGCAGTTGGGTTTGTGGTGTCTGAGTCCGTCAACAAGCCTTGGCACATGCAAAGTTCACAGTTAGAAAAAAATTGCGCTTCCGGGGACCAGGAAGGACTAGGTGGACTCTACCCAGGAGGGGAAGTCAGAGGGGGCCCTCAGTGACTCAGAGATTCCACAGAAGACCAGGCAGTGCACACAGAAGTCCCACAGCACGGGGATAGGAAAGTTGCAGAAGAGGCACACGCAGCACTCCCGACAAAGGCTCCCACGCCGCCGGAGACCCACTCAGGGAGCTGTGTGTCACAGGATAGGGTGCTGGAGCTTCAAGATGCATGAAGATCTTGGAGGAAGGATGCCAACAAGCCTTGGCAGTTGCAAAAGACCGTCAGCACAACTTCAGTCCACCTCCCATGATGCAGATTCCATGCAGCTCAGCAGGCGGTCGTCATCGCAGATGGTTCCTGTAGGAATAGGGGAGTGACTCCTTAACCCCATGGGAAATTCCTTCTTTCTACTGATGCTGTCCTGAATGGATGCTGGGGAAATGTTGCAGTGGCTGGAAGGAGCCGGATACACATTGCTGCAGGAGGATTCTTGCAGCTTGTAGGGCCCTGAAGAGTCCAGGTGCAGTTTCTTCAGTCAGAAGTCGAATTGGAGGATGCAGTGGAATCCTGCTGGAGTCTTGCAATCCGAATCTGTGGAACCACCCAAAGGAGAGAGGACAGCACACCCTAAATGGCCCTGAAAGGGGGATTGGTCACCTAACCAGGTAAGCACCTATCACGGCAGGGCTCTGACGTCACCTGCTGGCACTGGCCACCCAGATGCTCCAAGAATTCCCTGACAAATTTGGAAACAAGATGGCAGATCCCAGGGACCCTCTGGAGGAGCTCTGAGCATCACCCCTGGGCTGGTGATGGACAGGGGAGTGGTCACTCCCCTTTCCTGTGTCCAGTTTTGCACCAGAGCAGGGACTGGGGGTCCCTGAACTGGTGTAGACTGGTTTATGCAAGGAGGGCAATAAATGTGCCCTTCAAAGCATTTCCAGTGTCTTGATGAGGCTACCCCCAGCAAGCCTGTAACACCTATTTCCAAAGGGAGAGGGTGTAACACACCTCTCCCAAAGGAAATCCTCTGTTCTGCCTTCCTGGGCTCGAGCTTCTGGGGCAACAGGAGGGCAGAAACCTGTCTGGGAGGTGGCATCAGCTTGGGCTGTCTGGAGCCCATCAGAAGGCTGTAATGGCAATACTGGGGGTCCTCTAAGGAGTCATATGCCTCCTTAGCAAGCTTCCTGGTGTCATTCAGCTTCCTATCAGCCAGGTGTTGGTGCAGCTCTGTGAAACAAATATCAAGCATGTGTTCCCTCCGAATGAGGTTGTATAGCCCAGTGAAATCATCTGCCATGCTGTCCCTCACCTAGCCCTTCAGTGCCATGCTGGGGTAGTCCAGGAAATCCACCTATGTTTGTGATGAGACTTTGTAACTGCCCCTGAATCTCTGCCTATATTTCTCAGGTGTTAGACCAAATATGCTGACAAGAATAGCTTTCATTGCAGTGTAGTGTGTTTGTGCCTCTGTCTCCAGTGTTAAGAGTGTGTCCCTCCCCACTGTTGGCATGTACCTCCACAAGCTACCTGCTCAAGGCTCCTCAGGAACCTAGTACACCATTAGAACCACTTCATAGATGGGAAGCCATTCGTCACTGTCTTCCCCTACAACAAAACTGTGTACTAAATCTTTTGGGATGCAAACCTACTCTTCTCCAGTAGACACTGCAGGTATGCTCCTGCTTTTGCAGGTGGACTTTGCTTGCATGATTTGAATGTCCAGCTGCCTGAGGCTTAGCTCATGGGTCCTTCTCCTTTCCTCCATGGCCAGCCTCTTTTCCTCTAGAGCTTGCTCCTTCTCTAGTTTTGAAAGCTTCTGCACCTTCTATAGTTTTGCAAGTTCCAGCTTAAGCTTTCTCTCCTACCTCCTGTCCTCTAGCTCCTTTGGGGACAGCTTCCTAGATGACATTTTGCTTCCTGCACATGGATGGACTTCCAGTCCTGGGAGGATTTCTCCAACTTCACCAACAGGTCACTTGTCAACACCCTCAGAGAGGTCCTATTCCAGTACCTCCTCAAATTCTCACCCTTCCTCCTCATTGTCTCTGGGATCTTGTGGGCCTCTGTCCATGCCCTCAAAGCCTTTTTGATCTCTGCTTTCTTAGTGCTCCCTTTAGCAAGCAGCTCTCCTGGCAAAAGCCCTTGAGCTGGGCTATTGTGTAGCTCTCTAGGTTGACCAGCTCAAACTCCATCTTGGCAAGTGAAGTCACAGATACAACAGGAAAAATGGGAATAGGGAAAATTTGGAAAAATCAAAGTGTCAGTCAGGGAGAATTTAAACTTGTAGTGGTCTTGATATGGAGTAATAATGTACACCAAATCACTGTATGGCACTGCAAAAGCACAAGCCCTATCCAACCGCTGCCACCATTGGGGTTTCTGGTTGGCTGAGGTACTCACCCTATCTAAGCAGGAACCACAATGCTAGTCAGGATAAGTCACAGCACACCCTAAATTATCCTGTGCTCACCCTCTGTAGGTTGGCACAGAGCAGTGAGGCTTAACTTAAGAGGCAATATGTAAAGTATTTGTGAAACACTTCAAATCGTAACCCAATGAAAACACCACAAAAGACTCCACACAGTTTAGAACAATAGCTTATATTTGTATGAACAAAACAAGACCAAAAGGACAAAATTCCAATAAGTAGAAGTCGAGATATGAATTTTAAAGATTAAATGAATCTGTAGTGCTTACAAGCATAAAGCGCCAATCTGGGTTATGTGGCCACTCTGGACAAGGTAAAATCAAAAAGTTCAGGTCGACCACGCCTTGGCACGCTGAAACAGTACCTTGGTTCGCAATTGCATCCATGTTGAGGAATCGATGCAAGAAGCAAAGGAGTTGATGCATTGATCCTGAAGATGTAGGCGATGAGTCGGTTCTGAGCCATGCAAAGTCAGAGATGGGCCGGGAAAGGAGGCGATGTGCCAATGGCGATGTGATGTCCCTGGGAAATTTTAATTTACATCTTTGTCCCCTGAATTGTTACGGGATTGACAGTTCTTTTGAAGGTGGTCCTGGATCGGGCTCTCATTTAGAGGACTCGGTTGAGGGCAGATCACCGGGAGATATTTTGGCTGACTTTAATTTAGTACATATTAGAGAGGGTACGCAAGGGCCCATGGTACCTACCTTGAAAGGAAGAGGGGCTAATACGATTATTGACTATATATTTGTCTCTGCCTTTTGGCGCAATTTGTATATAAGTTTGAAGTACAGTTGTCCGTATTTAGTGACCACAGTCCATTAGCCCTCTTTCTTTTTTGGGGAACTCAACATGTTAAATCAGCAGGGCGAGGGTCTTCAAATAAAGAGCTTGACCAGGGTTGTAGATTAAAATGGAGCTCTGTTGTTTATGATAACTCTATAGAGGCTCTGTATGATGTTTGCGACCAAAATGTTGACCTATGCTTGAATGCTTCGGGGAATGATGTACTGCTTTTGGAGGCCTTTAATAGTATTTGTAAATAGGTTAATTGTAATCTCAGGATCACAGCGAGACAGAGCCAGTCCTGGGGTGCGAGATGGTTTGATTCTAAGTGTACCACAAACCTACATAATTTGAAATCGCACTTAGGAATGCTGCTAAAGACAGGACACAAATTACTGGCAGACGCAAGGAGTACATGTTGGTTATCCAGGCCCGTAAGAAAGAGATTAGGGCGCAAGCGTGGGTGGGGGAGCTTGATGAACCCTTTTATTTTGAATAACAGTACTCTGTTTTTGGAAATCATTAACTGTCCATTTTAGTCTTTTATGCCCCTGAGACTTCAGAAGACTAGGAGGCAGGCCTGCAAGCTCTTGAAGTCACTTCTGGGTTCAAGTGAAATAGGTCCAGTCCTTCCTTAGCATGGCAGAGGGTAGCAGGCATTAGCGTAACAACAGAAAAACAGTTATTCCAGAGCAGCAATCCAGAGAGGCAGTCCATGTAGCAGCACAAGAGTCCTTCTTCCTGGCACTGATTTGGTAGAGTCAGAGGTCTAGTACTTATATCCAGTTGTGCATTGAAGTGAGGGCTATTTCAAAGAAGGGACTTTAAAGTGCACAGAGGTCCTTTCTTCTTGCCCTTCCTCCAGACTCACTACAGGGGGTATGCAGCCCTCTGTGTTGAAGCAGTACACTGCCTTTTCAGGTGTAAGTGAGAGCTCCTCCCTCCCATCCTGCCCAGGATGGCCCATCAGGATGTTGATGCCGATTAGTCACACCTAAGATTCATTTGTGTGTAGCTGTCTAGAGGCAAAGCACAGTCCCAGCTCTCACCCCAGCCCAGACCTGTATTGGAGACAGGCTGCAGTCACACAGGGCTAAATGCAAACTTTCTAAAGGTAGTATTTTTGAAGTTGAAACAATAAATCTGGCTTTACCATTAAAGATGATTTATTATTACAATTCCATGGGTCCTAAACGTTGCATCTACTCCTCCTCAGTTAGGAATTACAGCTTATTAAAAGTAATAAGGAATCCCCAATGTTAACCTATGAGCAGAGTAGGCCTCACAGTTGTGAAAAACACATTTGGGAATTTTTCACTACCAGGACATGCAAAACGTAAAAATATATGCCCTGCCTTTTAATTACTTAATACCCTGCCCTATGGGCTACTTAGGGCCTCCCTTAGGGGTGATGTACATGTAATAGAAGGAGATTCTAAGGCTTGGCTAGGGATTTAAATGCCATGTAATCATGGCAGTATGATACTGCATTCAGGCTGTAGTGGCAGACCCTGGGCATGTTTTAAAGTGCTACTTAAGTGGGTGGCATAAACTTTACTAGGGACTTTGAAGTAAATTAAATATGCCAATTAGGTATATCCAAATCAAACCATATTTTAGGGAGAGAGCAGAAGCTCTTTAGCAATGGTTAGCAGGGGTAAAATGCACACAGTCCTAAGGGCAGCAAAAATGAATTCAGCAAAAAGGAAAAGGAAAAAGAAGAAACATTTGGGGGTAACTCTGCAGAGAGGGGTATTTCCAACAGTATCACTATGCTGTGTTTCCACTTTATTACTGTTTGAGTGCATTGCCTCTAAATTAAGCCTGACTGTTGTTGTTCAAGCTACAAGATGGTTAAGCTCAGGGTAATTTAGTACGTTTTGTAGTTCTCCTGATAGGGATTTGGTTTGTTGCTTGAGAAGGGTCTTCACCCCCTCAATCCAAAACCCAATTTTGTACAGCACTCATAAATGTGAATTCTAGAATCTTATTAAGTGAGGAAGTTAGAACCCTTTTCGCCTGGCAGATAGGACTCTGCTATATACCTCTTACTCAAGATCTTTTCAACCATTTGCTCATGAGAACCAGGAGCTCTTGCCTTAGCTTCTGTTACTTTTATGTGTATAAAAGTAATGCATTTTTGAGAGAGCCTAACTTTACATGTTCATTAACTTTGTGAGGGTGAAGCTACTTTGCTTTGTTTTGTGATTTCTAACTCCTTTGCTTTTGTTACTTAACATGTTTATTGATATCCTCAATAATGCGTGACCTGCTGCCTGCTGCCCACTGGGGTACACAGAGTAGAATAAATAAGCCCCACACTGGAAATTAGTCAAACTGTAGGTATGTTCCATCACAGTGACTTTCATCACAGAGACTTCAGCGTCCAGAGATCTATCCTCTGCCTAAACCTTCACCTTAAAAGATACAGAACATAGAACTTAGGAATCTCATGTACAGTAGATTCCAAATACAGAACCAAGCAAGATGCCACATTTACTCCTGCGTGGGAGTGAAAAGGACTAGATCTGCATATCTCCAACCCTGAACCAGGAGTGACTCCAAGGGCCATCTGACTGGTCTGCTGATCTGAAGTGTCAGGGACATAAGACTTCCAGTCAACCTACTACTGCAAATTGACCCTGCCAGTTGTGATCCTGACCTGCCAAGTGGTCCCTGGACACTAGGAAATACAAATATGGTTCTGCTCTAGCAGAATTAATGCATCTCAGCCATTGCATGGGCAGAAACGGAGCATCACATTCAGAACCAACACTGCAGTGTTTATCTTCAGCGCAAGGTCACTGCATCCTCATCAATGACAAGCTTGACAACAACGGCGGACTCCAGGCATCACCTTGACATCGAGGCAGCTGCAACCAAACTCCATCGCATCTCGGAACTGACCCATCGCCACAGCTGCATGGGGAACTTCGATGCATCTCCTCAACTGCTATGAGGAAAACCAACGCATCTCCGCAGCATCTTGGTTTGAAACCAATGCAATGCTCCTGCACTAGTATTTAAGGTACTTCGATCTAGCAGATGAAACAGTGTCCCTGCAGCCGTTTCGCACTCCATTGCGGTTGACCTGAGCTTTTGACGGTGCCGGTCAGTCATGACTAGATAGCTGGTTGCAGCTTCTGGCTTCTAAGTGCTATTTTACAGTTTATTCTTTAAGGTTTTTGTCTTTTTGGTCTTGTTTTAATTAAGTTCTATTTTTCTAACCAGGTTTGGTATCTTTTTGTGTGGTATTTCCACTGTTTTGTAGTGTTGCACAAATACTTCACACATTGCTTCTGAGTTACGACTGACAGCCCTGTGCCAAGCTACTAGAGAGTAAGCAGAGGTTCATTTAGGGTTCACATACACTTATCCTGACTAGAATTGTGGTTTCTGCTTGATCAGGGTGCAAAAGGGAGGGAGAAAATATGGAAACTGCTCACAGAGTCATAAGACCAACTCCTCCTCCGGCACATACACTCCAGATTGTGCTGTGTGGACATACCTACTCGCCTACACTCTGGGTGATGATTCAGGATGTGGGGTATTGGTGCAATGCAAGGACTCAAGATCTCACACCGGACTCATGGCCTTAAACACTCCTGCATTGTTGTGACCAAAGAGTTACTGAAAACACAGCTATTTTCAGACATCAACTTGTCTTGAGTGCTTGCATCAACCTTAGCGCCTGTCACCGTTCTCTCATTGACTCACCAGGTATGCCACCATACCCAGTTTTGACTCCAGGCTCTCAGAGGTCTCCCTTCTCAAGTCTTCAAGTCTTTGACCCTGGTTCAGTATTTCTTTACATGTAAAACAGGATAAGCTGTGCCTCAATGTTCCAGCACAAGATTCACAGTAATCCAGACCACTGAAAGAGGGAACTAGGCACAGCAGAAAATCTGTCACATCAGTCTCAAAAAGCACTGTGCAACAAAAGGTTCTGCACACAGCACACTTAGTAGCACTGTACCAATCCAAACACTCACAAGTAACACTTTGTCGGATAAGTGTGCCACCCAATGCACACTCCGGTGGAGTACCTACGTTGCCATGGTCCATTAGTCAACACAAGATCTCTACATTTCAACTGTCTCTAATGTAAAAGCAAGCAGTGGTACTTATCTCTGGCCACCGGGAGCCTCTCTCGGCGAACTCGTGTTGTGGATCTACTGAGAGATTGCTTGCCCTGGCAGCAAGCCTCGTGTAGTATCAATGCAAAGGACTGAGACTTCCAAGGACATGGTCTATATAGAAGGCGACAAACCAAGATGACGAGAGTTTAAAGCCTTGTGGGGATCTCATCTTCATACCCTGCATAGCAAGGAGCCACAGAAAAGCAACAAAGAAAGGGCAGCAGCAAGGTGGTAAAGACTCGGCTAACGTGTTTTTGTCCGCCCCCAGTGCACTCATTGCATTCTATTCCCAGTGCATATTATCATCATGTGCTTGTGCCACAAGCCCACCTATGAGTGAGCAAAAGCTGGCAACAACCCAGGTCTGTATGTAATGTCACCGAACATGGCGGTTCTCCGACAAGTGACCCGAATTGTGTTACCACAACATATGATTGGGAGACACTGACCTAGAAAATACACATGACACACAGGGCACGGAGGCACTGCCACTGCGATAGAAAAAGACACAGACCACAAGGGGTTGGGAGACACTGACACCGAGATTAAGAATACACATCATTGACACATGACACCCACGGGACTGGGAGACACTGAGAGAATACCCAATGTCACGCAAAGCAAGGAGACAGTGATACTGAAATAGAGAATACCCATAACACACAGGGCAAGAAGACACTGACGCTGATAGAGAACACACATTACACACACACTATTCAGGGAAAACAACTGAGACTTAGAATACACATGACACACAGGGCAAGCATACACTGAGGAGAGAGTACATATGACCCAAATATGACTGGGAGACACTAAAATAGAGAACACACATGACACACCGGGCAGGAAGACACTGAGATTAAGAATACACATGACCCGCAGCAAGGGGACACTAGCACTGAGATAGAGAATACACAGGACACACACATGAGCCAGGGAGACACCGGACACACGGTAATGAGGCACTGGCACCTAGACTGAAAATATACAGGGCAGACACATGGGCCAGGGAGACAGTTACAGTGAGACAGGGAATACACACGATACAAGGGTCAAGGAAACGATGACACTGCGATAGAGAATATACATGACACACATGCAGTTATTGAGTCACAGAAAATGAGATAGAGAATACATAACACACCCACTGAGAAGTGGAGACGCTGACTGAGATAGAGAATACTCAGGACACAGACATGGGCAGGAAGACACTTACACGTGACACACACGGGTCTGGGAGACACTGAAATATACACTACATATGTCACACAGAGCTGAGGAACACTGCCATCAAGGTAGAATATACACGAGACATAGGGGCAGAGAGACAATACACATGATACGCAGGGACAGGAAGACACTGACACGTGACACACATGGGGCAGGAAATCACTGAGATGAAGGATACAAATGACACACTCGCTGGGCCTGGAGACGTTAACACTGAGTACACATGACAAACATTATGTGTATGGTGTGTCTAGGACTGCTCTTTCGCGCTCCTCTGACACTTCCATCCTTCGCATCAGTTAATTCCAAACATAGTCGAACTTTGAACATCTTCCCTAACTACCCTAAAAAAGATATGTTAAAAGAAATAATCCATGTTTTCAGCTGATTCCCATGCACCTAAATTTAGCACCAGACACACCGAGCGCCACTGAGATGTACTTACTTCGCGAAGCAAGTTAATCCTATACCCAAGTCCTGACCTCCTATAGATTTGAGTACACATGGTGAGTCGTACCAACTTCTCTTGTCAAATTATCTCACATACCAACTCCCCGACAGACATTTGAGCTGCCCCACCCTAGTCAGTCAAGGGGACTCCTTCATATTAGCTGTGCAACGCCCTTTCCAAAAATTCGTATACAAAATGTCAATACAAGAGGGGCTGTTAAGAATGAATCAAACTTCCTTACTATCTGTCTTCCTAAAAGACTTTCACCCAGGGAGAGGTCCCTTACGTTGTGTCCTAACAGTCACTTTTCATTCAACTAGCACTCAACTGGGGAAGTACTGGAGATGCTCACACATGCCACACCTGCTCGCCCTGCTACATTATGAACCAACTATCTGCATTACTGGCAGCTGAAATAACCCTTCTCTTCGGCTGTTCGCTGAGACAAGGGGGGTTTTCTGGATGAGTTGACAACACTTGGGTCAAACTTCTGTTAAAGAAACCTACGCTGTTGTTGGACCTGGCTTTTTGACAGGGACATCCCCAAACTTTTTGCCTCCTTCCTCCTATTTTTTCTGACCTGCTGTTGTTGGCTTTTGACCTCTGAGCACTTTACCACTGCTAACCAGTGCTACAGTGCATATGCTCTCTGTGTAAATTGTACTATTGATTGGTTTATCCATGATTGACTATTTAATCTACCTGTAAGTCCCTATTAGAGTGCACTACATGTACCTAGGGCCTGTAGATTAAATGCTACTAGTGGGCCTGCAGCACTGGTTGTGCCACCCACCTCAGTAGCCCCTTAACCTTGTCTCAGGCCTGCCATTGCAAGGCCTGTGTGTGCAGTTTCACTGCCACTTTGACTTGGCATTTAAAAGTACTTGCCAAGCCTAGAACTCCCCTTTTTCTACATATAAGTCATCCCTAATGTGTGCCCTAGGTAACCCCTAGAGCAGGGTGCTGTGTAGGTAAAAGGCAGGACATGTACCTGTGTAGTTATATGTCCTGGTAGTGTAAAACTCCTAAATTCGTTTTTACACTACTGTGAGGCCTGCTCCCTTCATAGGCTAACATTGGGGCTGCTCTCATACACTGTTGAAGTGGCAGCTGCTGATCTGAAAGGAGCAGGAAGGTCATATTTAGTATGGCCAGAATGGTAATATAAAATCCTGCTGACTGGTGAAGTCGGATTTAATATTACTATTCTAGAAATGCCACTTTTAGAAAGTGAGCATTTCTTTGCACTAAAAACTTGTTGTGCCCTTCAATCCACGTCTGGCTAGGTTTAGTTGACAGCTCCTTGTGCATTCACTCAGACACACCCCAAACACAGGGTACTCAGCCTCACTTGCATACATCTGCATTTTGAATGGGTCTTCCTGGGCTGGGAGGGTGGAGGGCCTGCCCTCACACAAAGGACTGCCACACCCCCTACTGGGACTCTGGCAGACAGGATTGAGCTGAAAGGGAACTTGGTGCATTTCTTAGAGACTCTTCGAAATCACCCCCACTTCAAAGGCACAACTTAGTATAAAACAGGGCCTCTGCCCTACCTCATCAGACACTTGCTGGAGAAGAAACCTGAACCAGAAACTACATCCTGCCAAGAAGAACTGCCTGGCTGCTCAAAGGACTCACCTGTCTGCTTTCTCCAAAGGACTGCTGTCTTGCTGTTGCCCTGCTGCCTTGCTGAACTCTTGTCTGGCTGTGAAAGTGCTCTCCAAGGGCTTGGATAGAGCTTGCCTCCTGTTCCTTGAAGTCTCAGGACCAAAAAGACTTCTTCCTTTCACGTGGACGCTCCGTGCGCCGAAAATTTCGACGCACAGCTTGTTTCGCGGCGAGAAAAACGCCGCACACCGACGCTGATCAACGCGACACCCTCGGGACGATCGAGACTTCGACGCACAACCTCGCAAGGACAAAGCCGCCCGACTTCCAAGGAGAAATCGACGCGACGCCTACCGTGAGTGCGAAACTTTGACGCACGGCCTCGCAAGGACAACGCCGCCCGACTTCCAAGGAGAAATCGACGCGACGCCTGCCGTGAGACCAAAATTTCGACGCACGGCCTCGCAAGGAAAACGACGCCCGACTTCCAAGGAGAAATCGACGCGACGCCTACCGTGAGATCGAAACTTCGACGCGCAGCCCCGCAGAACGACGCGCAGCCGGAAAATAAGCAGGAGAATCCACGCACAGACCCGGGACATCTGGTAATCCCCGCGATCCACAAAAAGAGACTGTCTGCGCGCCGGAAAACGACGCCCGACTTCCCCGCGTGGAAAAGAACGACGCAAGTCTGTGTGTGCTGAGCGGAAAACGACGCACACACCCCTTTTTCCACGCATCTCTTCTCCTGTGGCCCTCTGAGGAGATTTCCCACCAGAAACCAGGTACTCTGTGCTTGAAAGACACTTTATTGCTTTTTAAAGACTTAAAGACTCTTAATATCACTTTTCAGTGATATCTTTACAAATTCGTATTGCAACTTTGATCGTTTTGACCTACAATTATCCAGATAAATATTCTATATTTTTCTAAACACTGTGTGGTGTATTTTTGTGGTGTTATACTATGGTGTTGTATGATTTATTGCACAAATGCTTTACACATTGCCTTCTAAGTTAAGCCTGACTGCTCGTGCCAAGCTACCGGAGGGTGAGCACAGGCTGATTTTGGATTGTGTGTGACTTACCCTGACTAGAGTGAGGGTTCTTGCTTGGACAGAGGGCAACCTAACTGCCAACCAAAAACCCCATTTCTAACAGCTGTCTAACAGGTTTCGACTGACCTCACTCCTTCCTTTCCAAGCCATCGTGTTTCAGAAACTAATACTCAAGCAACTGCAAGTTTCTGTCGATACCAACAACGTGCTTTGTACTCTGCACGCTGGTTTTGGAGCCGGCCGTAGCAATTGTTTGGAGCTGTTATCTGTGCCTGATGATTTCAAGTGTAGGGTGACTAGAGGGGCTATTGATGCTGTAGTCCTATTAGAACATACACCATTCTATCCTGCAGAAATTAAAACACGGGCTGCAATTTACTGGCCGTTCAGTATCCGAATCATTTCTTTGTGCAGAGTTGGGGTCGACGTCTTGTGCAGTTCCACAGGGGTCCATAATATCACCTCTTCTCTTATACATCTGCGTCCCCTCTTGCATCTATGGATATGTGATGTTGAGAAGCAGTTCTACATGTATGTCGATGGCACTCTGTTTAAATTGCATCAGTGAAAGCCCTCTGATACAATTTACATTCATCCTCATTCCAAACTAGGGCATACGCTATTAAAAGTGAGTCTGTGATTGCTTATTAGTATCTTTAAGTTGAGTTCTGCAAAAGCCAAGCTCTTGAGTACCAGAAATGATAACCAGAAGCTGCATCTCTCCACCTGGCTGAACATAATGGGCACTTGTCTGATATCTGATGTTAGAAATTGAGTTTCTAGATGGCTAGGGTACGCACCTCAGCCAGGCAGATCCCACCACTCTAGTCAGGGCGAGTAACTTAGACCCCAAAGATAACCTGTGCTCTCCCTCCCCCGGTAGCTTGGCAGTGGCAGGCCTGAGAGTTTGAAAGGCTTCTCATGTGAGTGGCACAATCTGTGCTGCAGGCCCACCAGTTGCATTTAATTTACAGGCCCTGGGTATATGGTATACCACTTTACAAGGGACATACAGGAAGACTAAATAAGCCAATTAGGTGTAAGTCAACTGTACCAAGTTTTAGGGGTGAGAAAACATGCACTTTAGTACTGATTAGCAGTGGTAAAGTGCCCACAGTCCTAAATCCAACAAAAAGAGGGTCAGAAAAATAGCATGAGAAAGGCAAAACGTTTGGGGATAACCCTACGGAAAAGGCTATTTCCAAGGTATTGTAAAAGTGATTCGCAATTTGGACTTTCATCTTGACTTGTGTTTAGAGCAGCAGGCATCCGGCGTGGACATAACTTGGTTCTGGCAACTTAAACTGGTAAAGCAGATTCTATGTGAGGGCCAGAGGCAAGAATTATGCCTTAACTTCCTTCGGTTTTATTACAGCAGCCATTTGAAAACATTTTCTACATTAAAAGTGAAAAGAAACTACCAGTCCCAAGAGTCTCTGGCAGTAGTTTAGAACAACAGCCAGTCATATAACAACAGTAGCCCCCCAATAACAGCCAGTCAGGCTTGTCCACCATCCATATAGTCCTTCCTTCATGCGGTGACCTCATCTTCCTTAGTTGCTCGCAGCTCAGATAAGTCAAGTTATTTAGCAAATGTGGGTCTTTTCACAGGTTGGTGTTGGAGGGCACCTTGGCCATGATAGCTTGACAGGTTATAGGGGACACAGGTCGGTCCCGGGCCTTTTGAGACAGGCTTACAATCTCCTTTCCAAAGCTTGAGTGGACAGCACTATCAAACGGTGCAAGTCAGCTTAGACTCAATGGACACGGTGGTGTCTGTGAAGGGGTGTGGATCCCGTGGTTGCAGACATGGTTAAAGTACTCAGTTTCTCGACAAGTCTGGTGACTGAAGGGTTGGCCTGTTGGTCTGTTAATACCTTTTGTTCCACTATCTCAGTGTCCCAATGGGGGAACACCGGTTTGTGTGTCGCCTTCTTAGGAGGATCTGACTGTCCCTTCCTCTGACACCAGAATATTCGGTGCTCTGTGATGTCAACCAAGTGCCCAATCTATTTCTTTCCTGGCAACCAAACAGGTTCCTATCATGCACGGAGCTTTCAGCAAAATTGGGAATGCTGTTATGTCTGGTATCCTGCAGGCGGGTTTCTGATGTTCAGGCAATGGAAATCATGGGCATGATTTTCTCCCCCTCTGGGGTGTCGGTTACCATTTGTAGACAAACAAAGTCTAATTCCAGGTCTATTTCTTATCCGGCATTTCCAGATTCTCCAAAATTGTGTGTGGTTCATTGTCTTAAGGCGAGGAAATGTCTGAGGAGTTTAGACCCTCTGGCAAGAGTCACCTCCTTATTGCACTGAGGAAACCACTTAAGGCAGTGTCTTAAATGAACCATCACTTATAGCGCATGACATTTACCATTACAGGCATCACAGCGCTCTTCCCCCACCATTGCGCGGTGGGTACGTTGGATGAATGAAGTTGCAGTCTACCTGGCGGCCTTTGGGGTTCACTCAGCTAGAGGAGCAATAGCTTCTAAAGCTTTTTCACTTGGAGCACGTTTAGAGGACATCATGAATGCAGCACATTGGTCTTCAGATTCAACCTTCAAGAGGTTCTACTTTAAGCCAGTTCTGGATATGGCTCATTTGGTGGGGAGCAAGCTTTAAACTAGCATAATCCTTGTCTTTTGTCCTGACAGAATGAAAATTGTTCCTAGCTTTTGTGTAGGAAAGTTTTAGTTCTATTACTTACATAGAGGTGAGGATTATTCCTCCTGGTGAGGTTTGTTTTGTCTATGGAACCCATCCTATCTAGTAAGTATGACTTTTTTCTGGCAATAATGTTATGAAGTTTTGAGATACCATGGATCGGAAAGTACTAAGCAAGATCCATGAGGACAGTATTGAGGAGTGACTCGTGTGATGAAAGAGGAGGTCACAGCATGAAGGAAGGACTTTATGGATAGTGGACAAGCCTGGTTGGCTATCACTTCACTAGGGACTACTGTTGTCATATGATTGGCTGTTGTTCTGAGCCATTCTCAGAGACTCTTGGGACTGGTATTTTGATTTTGCTTATATGTTGAAAATGTTTTAAAAAGGCTGCTGTAATGAAAGCGAAGGAAGGTATGGCATAATCCTCACCTCTGTGTCCTTAATAAAATTGAAACTTTCCTACATTTTAGTTAGGAACAATTTTAATTATTCCTTATATTGACAGTGACCATCACATGCATGTAGTTCAAGCCTTTGTACTTTCTCATCTGGAGTATGTTAACACCTGCTACACAGGCCTGCCAGAAAAATCCTTTGAACGTCTTCAGGTAGTTCACAATTTTGCTGTCCATACCTCTCTGATCCTTAGACATTTACACTGACTACCCATTATGAAGATGACCCTCTTCAAGGCCAAGGTATTTTCCATCCTATTCCACATGACTAAGCCTTGCAATTCCTCAAGGTTAAATTCTCCTTGTATTCCGCAGCCACATCCTTAAGATCCAGAGGCCCTTTTTTGGCATTCTGAAATTGAGCACAAAAACGTTCTGAGGCAGAGCTTAGCTTCAGGAAGTTCAAAAGTGGGTACAGGTAATAAATACAGTACACAAATACACATGACACACACATGGGAGCAGGGAGTCACTGACCCTGAGATAGAGAATACACATGATCACATATGGAGACAGAGAGACACTGATTTAAATAATACACAACACACATAGAGGGGTGGGGGGCAATGACATTGAGACAGAGAACACATGACACATGGAGGCAGGGAAAGAGTGATGCTGAGATAGGGAATACACATGACACACATGGAGGCTGTGAGACGCTGACAGTGAGGTAGAGAATACACTTGACAAACATGAGGATAAGTAGACACACACACTAAGACTACACAACACACACACTGGGTAGGGGGACATTGATACTTAGATAGAGAGCACACTTGACACACGCTATTCAGGGAGACACTGACACTAAGGCAAAGAATACACATAACACACAGGAAGTGCCTAATTTGTCCGAGTAGGGGCCACCAGCACTCATTTTTGGGGACTGGCAGTTATTTTTTTGTACCAGACATTTAAAAAGAGCAAGAAACAGGAAAACAAAGCAGAAAGAAGGTAGAAGAGAAATGTGGAAAAAAATGTCATAAACGAAGAGAGCACGAACCTACAAGAGTGCGATAAAGAGGCAGGGAGTGTCTGGTGGTGGATTAAGTAGTCATTAGGTGGATTCAAGATGATGCAGCTTTGTTACTGGGTGCAATCACATTTATTTGGGATGGCCGTAGGCTTCTGAGCAGAGTTTTGGGCACCAACACTCATTCTTTTTCAAATTAAGCACTGCACACAGGGACACTGAGACACAAAATACAGAGAACCCAAGGGGCAGCAAGACACTGAGAGAGGAAACACACATGGTGCATGGGAGTTATGGAATGCACATAACACACATAGAGCACGGATACACTAATATTGAGATAGATAATGTAGGAAAGAAGCCTCTGTTTGGCATGGTTACCCTACCTTTTTCCTGCTGTCAGTGTGTTCTGACTTTGTTCACTGGGATCCTGCTAACCAGGACCACAGTGACTGTGCTCTCTCCCTCTAAAGTTGGTTGCTAATGACTTAGCACACCCTACAATTGGCATAATGGTGCCACCCTTTCACTACAGGTTGGTGCTTCAGGTCACTGTAAGTCACCCCTATGTTAGGCCCTCCTAGCCCAGAGGGCAGGGTGCAGGAACCTGTGTGTGAGGGCACCCCTTCTGGAACAGCTTCAATTCCCTGGACTTCGTAAGTGTGGGGAAGCCATTTGTCCCGTGTACTGGACACAGGTCACTACCATGTCCAGCTACATAATGGTGACTCCGAACCTGGGCATGTTTGGTATCAAACATGTCGGAATCATACCCTAATACTGTGGCCGTATTGGTTGTATGACTCCATGCACTCTGGGGGCTCCTTAGAGGACCCCCAGCTTTGCTGCTACCAGTTTGCAGGGTTTTCCAGGCAGCCCCCACTGCTGCCATCCTACAGGCAGGTTTCTGCCCTCCTGCTGCTTGACCAGCTCAAGCCCAGGAAGGCAGAACAAAGGATTTCCTTTGGAAGATGGAGGCAGCACCCTCTCCCTTTTGAAATAGGTGCTACATTGCTTGGGAGGGGTAGCCTCCCCAAGCCAATGGTCTGCTTTGAAGGGCACATTTGGTGCCCTCCTTGCATAAACCAGTTTGCCCCAATCCAGGGACTCCTCTGCATCGTTTACTTCCTCTTCTGGCCACTGGAACCGCAACTGGACTCTGCATGAACCTACAATCTGCAGCTACAGCAGCAAATTCACCCTGCAGCATTGTTTCTCCGGCTCCTTCCAGCAACTGCAACATTTCTCCGGCTGTGCATCCTCTGAAGGAGGCGTGTCTTCAAAAAGGAATTTCCCTTGGAGTGAAGGAGTCACGCCCCTGCATCCGCAGGAAACAACTGCAGCGACGTCCAGCTGCATGGATCCTCTCTCCTGCAAAACTGCATGGATCCTGCAACACAGGTGGTGGTCTGGAGTGGTCCTGTTGGTTCTCTCTACCAGCTGTCCAACTTGGGAAGCAGTGAGCCTCTGCCTCTCCTTGCAGGAAAGACTCTTGCAGCCACCAAGGTTTGTTGGCTCTTTGTTGGCTCTTCTTCCAAGGGATCTTCAGACTCTGTGTAACCCTGGCCCCAGCACCTCTTCCTGCATTGCCCAGTCTCCGGTCTGCTGCTCCAGTGACGTGGGATCCTTCTTCAGGTGTGCTGAGTGGGCCTCACTGGGACTCCTGAGCTTGCTGCCGCTGAGTTGCCTGTGGGGACTGCTTTCTCAACTTCCGACTCCTCACTGCAGAGGGTCACCTGGGACTCCCCTCCTTGGGTTGAGTCCCTGTTTTGCCTTCCTACTTATCTCGTATCAGAGCTTACAGAACCTCTCTGGAATGCACTTCTGAGTTCAAAGAAGACCTTTATTGTTGTAAATTCTTCCCCACCCAAAAGTTCTTGAGAGACAAATTAATAGACTTCAAGCACACGTTCAAATGAGTAAAAGTAGTTGCAGCAATGAAAACAAAATATATCATAGTACTTCTCAGTTGTAATGTACACAGCAGATTATATATATTCAATGCAAAACATAAAAATAAAATTCATCACTGTGTGAGACCTATCTTTAGCTTAATCTTTCTGGGGTCTGCAAGTTGATGACTCCGGTCAACTGCGAGAAAGAGATTATCTACCCACACGGGAGACTGGCAACTGGCGCCTAGTTCCAGCCTGAAGTCAAGCAGATTCGAATCTAAATCTCTGAAGCCCCGAGTCATCCTTGCAAAAGCGTGCCCCCTCCTCTCAGACTCGGGAAAACTACGCAAGCCTTTGGAGACTGGCCAGATCTCCTAGACTTCTCCTCTTCCCAAGCCAAGCCTGAGCAGAAAGGAAAACATCAAATGTACTGTCTCTTATCAGGTCTAGTCTGGTGTGAAGAAAACAGCTTGGTTCATCTTGCGGAAAAACATAGCTTGGAAAAATACAGCTTGGATTCTCAACTGCAATGTCTAACTCCACGTTAAAGGCAATAGGCAGCTTACCTAAATATCAAATGTAATGTCTAGTGTCATGTCAAAGCCAATAGGCAGCTGAGCTGAATACAAAATGTAATGTCTAATATCATGTCAAAGCCAATAGGCAGCTGAACTGAATACAGAATGTAATGTCTAATATCATGTCAAAGCCAATAGGCAGCTGAGCTGAATATCAAATGTAGGGGGTGATTCTGACCTCGGCGGTAAAAGGCCCTTTCCGGCGGTCAGAAGTCCGTCATTCTACCGCCGCGGCCGCGGTAAACCGCCACGGTCATTCTGACCACCAACTGTGAAACCGCCAAAAACCCGACATCCACGGAAGGCCGCCTCATCAGCGGGCAGCGATAAACTGGAGATGACCAAACCTCCACCGCCACGCCAATACAAACACGCCCATGCCATTCTGACCCACGAATCCACGCGGCGGTCTTTCAACTGCGGTATTCCATTGGCGGTACACACCGCCGCGCTCAAAATACACACACAGCTCCAAAACACAGCCACATTGGACAAATTGAAATACACACACCTGATACACATACACACAACACTCCCACACACCCAATTAACTATAAAACACACACCCACTTCACCCACAAACCCCTACAACCACAAAGATCAGAGAGAAGGCGCAATACACTGAGAGAGAGCACAGGGAACGCAAAGCACAACACACACAGGAACACAACATCATCACCCACACCACATCTACGCACACATCACCACACATCACGACGCACATCACCACAAACACCACCCCACACCTCATCCACACCACCCCATGGCACCCCAAAGACACCCCAGGTTCTCGGACCAAGAACTCAGGGTCATGGTGGAGGAAATTATAAGGGTAGAGCCCCAGCTCTTCGGCACACAGGTGCAGCACACCACTATAGCAAGGAAGGCTGAGCTATGGCAAAGGATCGTAGACAGGGTCAACGCTGTGGGACAGCATCCCAGAAATCGGGAAGATATCCGAAAGCGATGGAACGACCTACGGGGGAAGGTGCGCTCGATGGTGTCAAGACACAACATCGCTGTGCAGAAGACTGGCGGCGGACCCCCACCCACTCCACCCCAATTCACAGCATGGGAGCAAGAGGTAGTAAACATCCTGCATCCTGATGGCCTCGCTGGAGTACACGGAGGAATGGGCTCTGGTAAGTCGAATCTCAACTACTTCACCCCCCCCAACCACCAGCATGCCAACCCACACCCCCACCCTCCCCCCAATCTCAACCCCCCAGCACACATCCTCCCTGCCAATGTCTCACCAGCACAACCCACCCTAAACAACACCAACCCCTGAATGCCAACACAAACCATAGACAGCCATCACCAAAGCATGACCATTGCACATACCCATACACCCCCCCCCCCCAACCACCCTCACAACACCTCCCACAGGGGAATGCCAGCACTGGGGGACAAGGGCACTCAAAATGCACGCCATGGCACACACAAAAACAATAACCACACTATTTTACCCCTGCAGGGCCCGAACGCCAACACACCACCACGGAGGGTCCAGATTTGTCCATCCCACCCCCAGAACAGGCACCCAGTGAGGACAGCAGCTCTGTCGACCTAGAACCTGATGATCAGCCCGGACCATCGGGGACCTCTGGACAGTCGGTTCCCCACACACAGACACAGGCCACAGCAGACCCAACCCCCTCTGGGAACACCAGCACAGCTCCCACCCAGCGGGCCCATGCCTCTGTCTCCAGGACGCGTCAATCAGCGGTGTGTCCGCCACTACAGGGCACCCAGGCTGACCCAACACCCCAACAACAACAGGGACCTGGGGGCAGTGGTAGTGGGCACACCGTCCAGGGGACAGAGTCCCGGGGAAACAGGGCAACTGGGAGGGCTGCTGTGCGACAGGGGGGGGGGAGGACAGGCCCAGGGAACCCACTCTCCAAGAGGCCCTCACCACCATCATGGGAGCATACCACCACTCCCAAGAGACGATGGCGATGGTACTGGCCAGGTTCACTGAGATCCAGGCACAGCTGGAGGAACGCTACATGGGGTTCAGCAATGAACTCAGGAACATCGGTACTGCTATGGGGACCATAGTCCAGGCCCTCAACCGGATAGAAACCACATTGCGGGACCATGTGGCACCACAAAGGGCCCCTGTCACAAGCCAGGACCAGGAACAGCCTACCACCTCCGCCGGCGCTAGTGGACAGGAGGCCCCACCACAACGACAGGCCACCAGAACCCCAGCTCCTGCTGAAGAACAACCACCCCGCAAGAGGAACCTGAGATCTCACAGGAAGACAGAGTAGGATTCCAAGACACCCGCCAGCATAAGATACCCCCTGATGTCATCCCACTGTCCCACATTGTCACCCTGTCCAACCTTGAACTGCCCCTGCTCCATCCTTCCACAGGCATATGGACAATGCACCTGTGAAACTGAGAACTGGACTCTGCCATGGACATAACTCCACCCTCACCCATCACCGTTTTAATATCATGTACCAATATCTAGCACTAAAAATAAATCACTCATTGCACTGAAATCATTCAGGAGTCAGCATGTATTATTTACAAATGTATAACACATTACTGATCAATAATGTTCAGTTAACTTTGTGATGAAAACATACCGAAGTCAATAAGCATTAGTCCATGGGCTAACCAAGCAGAAGTCACGCAGTGGGTCATACAGCACTGAAAAGGGAAGGGAAAATCAAACATCAGTTTAAAAGAACTGGGGGGAAATACACAAAGTAAAGATGTATGAGGCTTTCAGGAAATGTGAAATGGCGTGGGTGATTCTTACCTGTGTGCTACTGAAAATACTGTTGGATAACTGTGTCCCTGTTGTCTGTGTTGTCCCCGTCGTCTTCCTCCTCTTCACTCTCCACAGGCTCCACAGCTGCTACAACACCACCATCTGGACCATCCTCCTGCAGGAAAGGCACCTGACGTCGCAATGCCAGATTGTGAAGCATACAGCAGGCCACGATGATCTGGCACACCTTCTTTGGTGAGTACATCAGGGATCCACCTGTCATATGCAGGCACCTAAACCTGGCCTTCAGGAGCCCAAAGGTTCTTTCTATGATCCTCCTAGTTCGCCCATGTGCCTCATTGTACCGTTCCTCCGCCCTGGTCCGGGGATTCCTCACTGGGGTCAATAGCCAAGGCAGGTTGGGGTAACCAGAGTCACCTATTAGCCACACACGTTGTCTCTGTAGCTGTTCCATCACATAAGGGATGCTGCTATTTCGCATAACATACACGTCATGCACTGACCCAGGGAACTTGGCATTTACATGGGAGATGTACTGGTCTGCCAAACAGACCACCTGCACATTCATAGAATGGTAATTTTTCCTGTTTCTGTACACCTGCTCATCGTCTTTTGGGGGGACTAAAGCCACATGGGTCCCATCAATGGCACCAATGATGTTGGGGATATGTCCAAGGGCATAGAAATCACCCTTCACAGTGGCCAAATCATCCTCCTCAGGGAATACAATGTAGCTCCGCATGTGTTTTCAGCAGGGCAGACAACACTCTTGACAAAACCTTAGAAAACATAGGCTGAGACATCCCAGATGACATGGCCACTGTAGTTTGGAATGATCCACTTGCAAGGAAATGGAGTACTGACAGAACCTGCACCAAAGGGGGAATCCCTGTGGGTTGGCGGATGGGGACATCAGGGCTGGCTCCAGCTGGGCACACAGTTCATGTATAGTGGCTCGGTCAAGTCGGTATCGTAGTATAATATGGCGTTCTTCCATTGTCGACAGGTCCACCAACGGTCGGTACACGCGAGGATTCATCCTTCTCCTCGCAAGTCCCAGCGGACGGTGCCTAGGAAGGACAACATGGAGTATGGAGTCAAGTAAATCACAGGTACGTTCACCACAGCTTGCATAGCACACGGTTATCTATGTATTGAAAGTCGTGTATGTGTGGCAATGCAAGGCCTAGGCCTGTGTGACGCAGTTGAAATTAAGCCATGTGGGCCCTTGAAATGGCGGCTGCCTGACCTGTGAAGTGGGACAATGGGATGTGAGGTCAATGCGCTGGCGTGGCACACCGTGGCGGTAGGCGGTCGAAGACCGCTGTACGAAGCCGCATTGGTTAACATTGAACCCTATGGGTTTCAGGAGCCAATGAGGATGTGCGCCGGCGGTCGCGGTACGCACCGCCGCGGTACGCACCGCCACGGGCGTGACCGCCATTTTCTACATGATTAATCACTCGAGACCTGATCTTCCACAGGAGAGGACCTATACTGCAAGTGCTGCTGTGACCTCGGTCTGGAAGTGACAATGGCTGCTGCGACTGGGGAAAGGGCCCCTGCCTTCACGTCTGAAGAGTTGGAGAAACTTGTGGATGGGGTGCTCCCCCAGTATGCGTTACTCTACGGTCCTCCAGACCAACAGGTAAGTACACTGGGTGCACATTGAATGGGCTATGCCTGTGTGGAGTGGGGTGGATGTAAGTTGGTGGGGTGGGGAGCGAATGAGGAGTGCAACGCACGACAGATGAGAGCATGTGCCACATGGCAAAGTTGGGGAGGGGGGGGCATTCACATCTAACATGCAGAAAAATTATGGAATTTCATTTCCCACCCTGTACATGTCAACTAGGTCAGCGCCCATCAGAAAGTCGACATTTGGCGTGCCATCGCCAAGGAAGTCCGGGCCATGGGCGTCCACATCAGACGGGGTACCCACTGCCGCAAGAGGTGGGAGGACATCCGCCGCGGAACCAGGAAGACCGCCGAGTCACTGCTGGGGATGGCCTCCCAACCTAGGAGGGGTGCCAGTCGTACCCTGACCCCCCTGATGTCCCGGATCCTGGCGGTGGCCTACCCTGATTTGGATGGGCGCTTGAGGACATCACAGCAGACACAAGGGGGTGAGTATCAGCACATTCTGCTATCTTTATGCGCAGTGGAGGCGTCTGGGTGGGGGAGGAGGGTTGTGGGTTTCATTAGGCCAGGGCGCTTTCTGTAGTGTAGCCCTCTCCTTTAGGCATGGCCCTGTGCCCCCGCCCCCCACCTCTGTAGGGTGCCAAGTACAGCTATCCATGGTCCTGCATCACCCATGTGCGCGTTTGTTGTCCCTATACCTGTTGGCCTAGTCAGAAGTACTGAGTAGTGTACCCAGATTGCGCGGCTTAGTGCATGAGGCGCCTGTGTCTGTCCTCACCGCCAACGTTGTTGACAATGCATGCACTCAACCTGTTTTTATTTCTCCCCCCACCCTTTTTCTTTATCTTCTTGTGCATGTGTGCATTAGCATCATCAGGCGGAGGAGATTTGGCATCGGAGCACGAGGAAGCTGCAAGTCACAAGGCCCCGGTGGGCCGTGGTACAGACACCGAGGGCACCAGTGATACGGAGGGCGAGGGGAGCACCACAACGGGGACCGGTGGTGACACCAGCGACACCGACACGTCCTCGGATGAGAGCTCCCTAGCGGTGGTGGCAACATCCGGCCCCCCCGCCTCTACAGGTACAGCCGCCACCCAGCGCACCAGCCCCGCCCTTCCAGCAGCCCCTCAGCCTACGCTCCGTGCCCGCTCGCCCAAGAAGGCGGGCATCTCCTTCGCCCCAGGCACCTCAGCCCCTGCCCCTGTTACCCCTGCTGCCCTCAGTGAGGAGGTCATTGACCTCCTTCAGACCATCATTGTTGGGCAGACTACCCTTTTGAATGCATCCAGGGGGTAGAAAGGGAGGTGCATCGGAGCAATGCCTACCTGGAGGGCATTCATTTGGGTCAGGCTGCCCATCAACGATCGTTCAATGCTCTGGCCTCAGCACTGACGGCAGCCATTGTCCCTATTTCCAGCCTCCCTCTTCTATCTGCCTCCACCCTGTCTCTGTCTCCTGTTCCTCAGCCTATCCCATCCACACCATCAGACCAGCCTGCACACACGTCAACACCCAAGGTCAGCTCATCCAGACACAAGCACCACAGATCCCACAAACACTCACCCAAGCAACACCGAGATGCAGACATGCCAACAGTCACTACAACCTCTGTGTCTCCCTCCTCCTCGTCTCCCTCCTCCCTCCCTGTGACGTCTACACCTGCATGCACACCACCATCAGCCAGTGCTTCCATCACCACCACACCCTCCAGTACAGTCCGCACACGTGCAGTCACCACCCCCACTGCCACTTACACGTCCCCTGTGTCCTCTCCCACTGTGTCTGTCACCCCCTCTTCCAAGACACACAAACGCAGGCAGCCACCCACCCAACAGCCATCCACCTCACGACAGCCTACGTCACAATCACCTGCACCCAAAGACAGCACACCTGACTCTCCTACAACCACATCCTCTTCCTCCACTCCCATCACCACTACTCCCACCCTTTACCTTGGTCCTAAAAAAGTTTACCTCTCTAATCTTAACCTCTTTCCCTCCCCTGACCCACCCCCTCCATCTGCTAAGAGTCCCAAGAGCACCTCAGCCACCACCAGCCCAGCTTCGAGTGTCACTGTGGTGCATGGGTTCTGGAGTCCACCCTTTGGCAGCAGTGACACTTCTATCAGCAGCAAGGGGACAGCCAGCCCCCCCCAGGCAAGAGGACCCGGAAAGTCAAGGGCCGCCGTGAGCGGACTGACACGGCTGCCCCCAAGGACCAAAGTTCGGCCACTTCACCTGCCACAACATCCAGGGGAGGCAAGGGCCAGAGAGCGTCTTCTAAGGAGCGAAAGGGCAGCAGGGCGGAGAAGTCAGCCAGCAGGAGCGCGGAGCAGGAGGGCCCCACAAGCCCCATCCCGGCTGTAAGGGAGGACACCAAAGGGCCCAGGACTCCGTCACCGAAGGGTCCTGCAACTGTACGGTCGGAGGGCGACTGAGCAGGGAGTCCAGGCCAGGTCTGGCTCCCTTGAATTACTGGACAAGCACCGCTGAACAGGGCCACGCCGTGCAGAAGAGCACCGCTGAACAGGGCCCCGCCGTGCAGAAGAGCACCGCTGAACAGGGCCACGCCGTGCAGAAGAGCACCGCTGAACAGGGCCCCGGCGTCTCAAGCACCGCTCCGCTGGGCCCCGCCGTCTCAAGCACCGCTCCGCTGGGCCCCGCCGTCTCAAGCACCGCTCCGCTGGGCCCTTCCTGTCAAGCACCTCTCCGCTGGGCCCCGCCGTCTCAAGCACCGCTCCGCTGGGCCCTTCCTGTCAAGCACCGCTCCGCTGGGCCCCGCCGTCTCAAGCACCGCTCCGCTGGGCCCTTCCTGTCAAGCACCGCTCCGCTGGGCCCCACCGTCTCAAGCACCGCTCCGCTGGGCCCTTCCTGTCAAGCACCGCTCCGCTGGGCCCCGCCGTCTCAAGCACCGCTCCGCTGGGCCCCGCCGTCTCAAGCACCGCTCCGCTGGGCCCTTCCTGTCAAGCACCGCTCCGCTGGGCCCCGCCGTCTCAAGCACCGCTCCGCTGGGCCCTTCCTGTCAAGCACCGCTCTGCTGGGCCCCGCCATCTCAAGCACCGCTCCGCTGGGCCCCGCCGTCTCAAGCACCGCTCCGCTGGGCCCTTTCTGTCAAGCACCGCTCCGCTGGGCCCCGCCGTCTCAAGCACTGCTCCGCTGGGCCCCGCCATCTCAAGCACCGCTCCGCTGGGCCCCGCCGTCTCAAGCACCGCTCCGCTGGGCCCTTCCTGTCAAGCACCACTGGCACAATGACAGTGCCGGATCTGTGTTGAGCTACTGTTCACGGTTCACTGTGCCCACCATGCCTCCTCCTTGACCAGTGGAGACTGTTATCCACCTGATGGACTGTGGCTTTGCACTCCCCAGGATGGCACAGTGGGCAAGCCACCCACTGTAGAGACTTGAGAGACTGTGGCTTTGCACTCCCCAGGATGGCACAGTGGGCAAGCCACCCACTGTCATCCACTTGAGAGACTGTGGCTTTGCACTCCCAGGATGGCACAGTGGGCAAGCCACCCACTGTCATCCACTTGAGAGACTGTGGCTTTGCACTCCCCAGGATGGCACAGTGGGCAAGCCACCCACTGTCATCCACTTGAGAGACTGTGGCTTAGCACTCCCCAGGATGGCACAGTGGGCAAGCCACCCACTGTAGAGACTTGAGAGACTGTGGCTTTGCAATTCCCAGGAAGGAACAATGGGCATGGTGGCTCCTTCGTGGATCTGGCGTCGTGGACTCATGTGGCTGTGGTGCCCCCCCCTTCCCTTCCCCCTGAGGTGCCTGTAGTTTTGTCATCAGATGCCCCTGCAGTGTTCTCTCCAAAGGACTCAGGTCTCCTGTGTGGGCTTTGCCCTTGTGTTGATACACATTGGCCCACGGACACTTGGAATGTCGTTAAATGTGCAGGACTAATTGCCTCGGTTTCTCGATTGAAGAAAATATTTATTTAATTTTTTAAATATTTTTATTGCTATTTGACCATGACTTATCAGAGGCTATTTTTTACATAAATTTTGATTCACAATTTAATTATGTCTTTGCATTTTTCACGGGGGTTTGGGTGGTGTCACTGTGACTTGTTGCTCTGCATTGGTGTGTACATAGTTTGGGGGGAGGTGGGGGTCGCATATGTGTGTGCCGTAAGCTTTCGTCCTCCCCCCTCCCCTGTGTCGTAGGTGCAGTACTCACCGTTGTCGTCTGCGCTGGAGTTCGTACTCGTGGTAGATGAGCAGGTAGACGAGAGCAGGTAGGATGTTTAATTCGGGTTCCATGCTGTCCTCCGTCCTCGTGGAGTGCGTAGAGGTGAGCGTTTTCCCGTTCGTAGTCTGTTTCCGCCGTGTTTTTATCGGCGGTGCTCCCGCCCCGGAAAAGGTGGCGGATTGGTGAGTTGTGATAGGGTGGGCGGTACATTGTCTGCCGCCTGTCTGTTGGCGGTGACCGTCGCGCTGTTTGTTTGTACCGCCGTGGCGGTCGGAGTGTTAATGTGGCGGTCTCTGTTGGCGGTTCCCGCCAGGGTCAGAATTCCATTTTTTGGACCGCCGGCCTGTTGGCGGGTTGGCCGCCGCTTTATCACCGACCGCCAGGGTTAGAATCACCCACGTAATGTCTAATATCATGTCAAAGCCAATAGGCAGCTAAGCTAAATACAAACTGTAGTGTCTAATATCATGTCAAAGCCAATAGGCAGCTAAACTGAATGTAATGGCTAATGCCATGTCAAAGCCAATAGGCGGCTAAGCTGAACAAAACATATAGGGCCTCATTCTGACCCTGGCGGTCTATGACCGCCAGGGTGGAGGCCGGCTGAAGCACCGCCAACAGGCTGGCGGTGCTTCAGTGGGGATTCCGTCAGCCGCGGTCGCCCAGCCGGGTCCGGCGGTTTCCCGCCGGATTTCCCCCGCGCCATGGGGATTCCGACCCCCTTCCTGCCAGCATGTTTCTGGCGGTTTTTACCGCCAGAACCAGGATGGCCGGAATGGGTGTCGTGGGGCCCCTGGGGGCCCCTGCACTGCCCATGCCAGTGGCATGGGCAGTGCAGGGACCCCCTAACAGGGCCCCATAAAGATTTTCACTGTCTGCATTGCAGACAGTGAAAATCGCGACGGGTGCAACTGCATCCGTCGCACCCCTGCAACTCCGCCGGCTCCATTCGGAGCCGGCTTCCTTGTTGCAGGGCCTTTCCCGCTGGGCCGGCGGGCGCTCTTTTGGCGGTCGCCCGCCGGCCCAGCGGGAAAGCCAGAATGGCCTCCGCGGTCTTCTGACCGCGGAGCGGCCATTTGGCGGTTCCCGCCAGGGTCAGAATGACCCTTATAATGTGCTACTGGTGAGCACTGAGCAACTAATATGCGCAGCGGTGAAACACAAAGCCATTAGTCAAACACAATTGATAGCATCACATTCCACCCTATGACCAATGAATTTTTGTTTCACATATCTCTTGTTTCAAACAAAAACAAAAAAACATCAGCACAAAAAAAAAAACATTATCAGCAAATCAGATTTGAATGATCAAAGCAATCACTGTAAAGCAATGGAAGTGGATTAACATATAGATCTCATAACCTTTCACATCAGATACATCTACACAGAAAAGACTGAAACTTTTATACTCTGAATGAGATTATAGTGTCTCTAAAATAGCAATTTGATGTAGCATGAGTACTACTCATGTAAAGGTGCACGGTCCACCTGAAAGGTTTCCTGGAAGGCAAGTGAAAGTCAGAGTTCCACACCGAAAAAACACAGACAGTTAACTGTTAAGGTTGCTTAGTTCCAGTGGAAGAATGCAATCAAACAAGTTGAGCTTGAACTGAAGGCGCCATTTGCGCAAAATAGATCCATGGTGCTTGCACTTTACTCAGTCAGGTTCAGGTTGGGGGTTCGGTCCCTTCCCCGACCCCACACGCACACACCTGGAGGGGGACCACACAGCACACTCAGGGACAGTGGCGAAACGTGGCAGGATCTGCAAAAGAAAAAAGTATGACTTTTCTTGCAAATAACATTTGTCATTTGAAATGTACCCTTCCTCTTTTCCCTGTTTTATAATCAGCAGTACGTTTTTAGGGCCCTTTGTTATAATTTCTGCAGGTTCTGGAGGGTCACTTAGGGCTTCAACCCACACCTCAGCACTGAGGTTTTTATCTGCTGCACCACAGCTTCCCTTTTCTTGCACTGTCAGAAGGGCTGGAGCAGACGCATTCTTTACCAAACCTCCATTCACTGCACTTTTGCCAAGTTGGGCCATTCTGTCTCCAATTTGTATGAATGAATCAGATTATTTTCTAGTTATCAGCATAATTTTGATTTCTCCTTGGTAATCTGCAGCAATCACTCCCCCTAAAACCTGATCAATTTGCCAAATCTGTCCTGGTAACTTTCCTCTCCCCAACTGTTCTGTGACTGCTTGTGGGACAGATTGCGCTTGTGCGTGCTGCACAGTTTTTATCAAATCTAGGGGAATGTGCATCTCTCTCATATCTGCCCACCTGTAATTGGCTTTTTCTCCCAGCTGTTCACATTTCTGGTGCACCCACTTAGCCATCCCCACTAAGTCAGAATTCTGGGTGTATTCTTCTCTCTCTGAATTTTTCTCTTTAACATCTGCAAGGGAATTTAACCAGTTAAGTACAAGCCATGTGGAAAACCAAACGGCTAAACCATTGTCAATGAACCAAGAATCAGCGTAAAAATGACACATCTCACGCAGCTCTTGCTTTAAAATCTGACACACATTGTACAACAATGTTCCTTCTCCTGTGCCAGAAAACAACATTTCAGTCAGTGAATCATTAGTCAAACAAACATGCTTTTTATCCTCAGTGGACACAAATTCAAATGGAGCACTCAATTTCACTGGTGACTCTTTTACCTGTGGTACTCTAGCCCTGTCTTGCATGTACCAGATCCAATGTATGATCCTAGCTAGGGGCACTCTTTTCTTCCCCTGTTCCTGATTTACATGTAAATCAGTGTTTCCCTCTTGCACTGCGCAGAAACCTAAAGTCTGCATTATTTCATTTGCCAAATCACAAGCGTGCAGCTGCTTATATGTTTTCCTAGGGACCATATACCAAAGTGTTAGGTTTTCACTCAGATGAGGGCTATTCTGTTTCCAAAAATCAAACAAGCTAATGAAACTTGGTGTCTCTTGCTTAGTGCAAACAGTAAGAAATTCTAAAATCTTTTGTTTTACATTTTGCGATGGTACCTCGTAAATCACATTCTGAGCTCCGTTCTCCCTGTTATCAGTTAAGGAATGCACTTTGACTGCCAAAAAACCTGGCTCACACGGAGGCTCAGACTGTCTCACAGCTGTCTTAACCCCCTCATTACTGGAATGGGAAAAGACAGATTCTTCTAAAACAGCATTTTTATACATTTCCGCATTATCTTGAATTAATGTATTCTGGCTAATTTGCTCACTTAAATTCTTATTTTCATGTTCTAACTGCCTACATTTCTCCTGCATTTTTCTGTAAGCAGATAAAAGTATCCAAACCCTTCTGTCAAAAACAAAAGGATCATCATTGCTTCCAAAAGGCACATTTTCTAAATATGCTTTATCACAACAAGAAAACATGTTTCTCACAGCACCATCAGGCAGTTTAACTACACATGCATTTTCAAACATGGTCTGCTGTGCTTCTGTAATTCTCTAAACAACAAAAAACAATTACACTTTTAAATTGTGCAGTTAGAAATCTATAATTCGACCTTACCCCACTTCTGGTACCAAAATGTTCTGGCTTCCTACTTATCTCGTAGCAGAGCTTACAGAACCTCTCTGGAATGCACTTCTGAGTTCAAAGAAGACCTTTATTGTTGTTAATTCTTCCCTACCCAAAAGTACTTGAGAGACGAATTAATAGACTTCAAGCACATGTTCAGATGAGTAAAAGTAGTCGCAGCAATGAAAACAAAATATATCACAGTACTTCTCAGTTGCAATGTACACAGCAGATTATATATATTCAATGCAAAGCATAAAAATAAAATTCATCACCGTGTGAGACCTATCTTCAGCTTCATCTTTCTGGGGTCTGCAAGTTGATGACTCCGGTCAACTGCGAGAAAGAGATTATCTACCCTCAGGGGAGACTGGCAACTGGCGCCTAGTTCCAGCCTGAAGTCAAGCAGATTCGAATCTAAATCTCTGAAGCCCCAAGTCATCCTTACAAAAGCGTGCCCCCTCCTCTCAGATTCGGGAAAACTACGCAAGTCTTAGGAGACTGGCCAGATCTCCTAGACTTCTCCTCTTCCCAAGCCTGAGCAGAAAGGAACACACCAAATGTACTCTCTCTTATCAGGTCTAGTCTGGTGTGAAGAAAACAGCTTGGTTCATCTTGTGGAAAAACATAGCTTGGAAAAATACAGCTTGGATTCTCAACTGCAATGTCTAACTCCACTTTAAAGGCAATAGGCAGCTAACCTAAATATCAAATGTAATGTCTAATATCATGTCAAAGCCAATAGGCAGCTGAACTGAATACAGAATGTAATGGCTAATGCCATGTCAAAGCCAATAGGCGGCTAAGCTGAACAAAACATATAGGGGGTCATTCTGACCCCGGCGGTCATGGACCGCCGGAGCCAGGGTTGGCGGGAGCACCGCCGACAGGCTGGCGGTGCCCCGCAGGGCATTCTGACCGCGGCGGTTTGGCCGCGGTCAGAAGAGGAAAACCGGCGGTCTCCCGCCGGTTTTCCGCTGCCCAAAAGAATCCTCCATGGCGGCGCAGCTCGCTGCGCCGCCATGGGGATTCTGACACCCCATACCGCCATCCTGTTCCTGGCGGCTCTGCCACCAGGAACAGGATGGCGGTATGGGGTGTCGTGGGGCCCCTGGGGGCCCCTGCAGTGCCCATGCCAATGGCATGGGCACTGCAGGGGCCCCCGTAAGAGGGCCCCACAAAGAATTTCAGTGTCTGACACTCAATTCAGCAGACACTGAATTTCGCGACGGGTGCACTGAAATTCGCGACGGGTGCAACTGCACCCGTCGCACCTTCCCACTCCGCCGGCTCCATTCGGAGCCGGCGTCCTCGTGGGAAGTTTGTTTTCCACTGGGCTGGCGGGCAGCCTTTTGGCGGTCGCCTGCCAGCCCAGTGGAAAACCCAGAATCACCGCAGCGGTCCTCCGCCGCCCACCAGAGTTAGAATCAGGCCCATAATGTGCTACTGGTGAGCACTGAGCAACTAATATGCGCAGCGGTAAAACACAAAGTCATTGGTCAAACACAATTAATAGCATCACAGTCCCCCTGGACCTTGCTGGTCCTCGCAGCTGTGCAACTCTTCATCTGTGACTTTTTCCTTTGCCACGGCTTGTTGGTGGTTTTCCAACACCACTGACTGCCTGCAACTCTTCTTCCGTCGTGGGACATTGCCTGCATCACTCCTGGAACTCTTCTCCTGCTCTGGTGCTGCACAGCTGACTTCTTGTCCCCACTGTCGACCTGGCCCTGCAACTCCAGAATGGTAGGTAGTGGCTCCTGCCACAACTGGACACTCAGGGGGTCATTCCAACCCTGGCGGTCGGTGATAAAGCGGCGGCCAATCCGCCAACAGGCAGGCGGTCAAAAAAATGGAATTCTGACCCTGGCGGGAACCGCCAACACAGCCCGCCACTTTAACACTCCGACCGCCACGGCGGGACAAACAAACAGCGCGGCGGTCACCTCCAACAGACAGGCGGCAGACAATGTACTGCCCACCCTATCACAACTCACCAATCCGCCACCTTTTCCGGGGCGGGAGCCCCGCTGATAAAAACACGGCGGAAACAGACTACGAACGGGAAAACGCTCACCTCTATACACTCCATGAGGAAGGAGGACAGCATGGAACCCAAATTAAACATCCTACCAGCTATTGTCTACCTGCTCATCTACCAGGAGTACGAACACCGGCGCAGACGACAACGGTGAGTACTGCACCTACGACACAGGGGAGGGGGGAGGAGGAAAGGTTATGGGCACACACATACGCGATACACCCACCCCCCACCCCAAATACCTACACACCAATGCAGAGCAACAAGTCAGAGTGACACCCCCCAAACCCCCTGGAATAATACAAAGACAAAATAAAATGATCATTAAAATTGAAGTATATTATAGCTCAATTGAAGTAATGGGAAATATGAAATATGAAATATACATATTAAAGAATGAACATAGTTAAAAATATATACATAGGCTATAAGTCCTGTACATTTTGGCAAAGTTCCATAGTCCGTGGGCCAATGTGCACAAACACATGGGCAAAGCCCACACACGAGACCAGATACCATTGGAGAGAACACTGCTGGGGCATCAGATGATAAAACTACAGGCACCTCAGGGGGAAGGGAAGGGGGGGCACCTCAGCCACATGAGTCCACGACGCCAGATCCACGAGGGGCCTCCATGGCCACTGTACCATCCTGGGGAGTGCAAAGCCACAGTCTCTCAAGTCTCTACAGTGGGTGGCTTGCCCACTGTACTATCCTGGGGAGTGCAAAGCCACAGTCTCTCAAGTCTCTACAGTGGGTGGGTTGCCCACTGTTCCATTCTGGGGAGTGCAAAGCCACAGTCTCTCAAGTCTCTACAGTGGGTGGGTTGCCCACTGTTCCAGTCTGGGGAGTGCAAAGCCACAGTCTCTCAAGTCTATAAGGTGGGTGGCTTGCCCACTGCATAATCCTGGGGAGTGCAAAGCCACAGTCCATCAGATGTATTACCGACTCCACTGCTAATGGAGGAGGCATGGTGGCCAGAGTGCTTCGTGAAGCCCTGCTCGACACAGAACCGGCACTGCCAATGGGCCAGCAGTGCTTGAGATGAAGGGCCCAGCGGAGCGGTGCTTGAGAGGAAGGGCCCAACAGAGCAGTTCAGAGACGGTGGTGCCCAGCGGAGCGGTGCTTGAGAGGAAGGGCCCAGCGGAGCGGTGCTTGAGATGAAGGGCCCAGCGGAGCGGTGCTTGAGATGAAGGGCCCAGCGGAGCGGTGCTTGAGACGGCGGTGCCCAGCGGAGCGGTGCTTGACAGGAAGGGCCCAGCAGAGCAGTTCAGAGACGGCGGTGCCCAGCGGAGCGGTGCTTGAGAGGAAGGGCCCAGCGGAGCGGTGCTTGAGATGAAGGGCCCAGCGGAGCGGTGCTTGAGAGGAAGGGCCCAGCGGAGCGGTGCTTGAGATGAAGGGCCCAGCGGAGCGGTGCTTGAGACGGCGGTGCCCAGCGGAGCGGTGCTTGAAAGGAAGGGCCCAGCAGAGCAGTTCAGAGACGGCGGTGCCCAGCGGAGCGGTGCTTGAGAGGAAGGGCCCAGCGGAGCGGTGCTTGAGATGAAGGGCCCAGCGGAGCGGTGCTTCTCACAGCGGCCCCTGTTCAGCGGTGCTTGTCACGGCGGCCCCTGTTCAGTGGTGCTTCTCACAGCGCCCCTGTTCAGCGGTGCTTGTCACGGCAGCCCCTGTTGAGAGTTGCTTGTCACGGCGGCCCCTGTTCACCGGTGCTTGTCACGGCGGTCCCTGTTCAGCGGTGCTTGTCTTGGCCGGGCCCTGTTCAGCGGTGCTTGTCTTGGCGGGGCCCTGTTCAGCGGTGCTTCTCACAGCGGCCCCTGTTCAGCGGTGCTTGTCACGGCAGCCCCTGTTCAGCAGTGCTTGTCACGGCGGCCCCTGTTCAGCGGTGCTTGTCACGGCGGTCCCTGTTCAGCGGTGCTTGTCTTGGCGGGGCCCTGTTCAGCGGTGCTTGTCTTGGCGGGGCCCTGTTCAGCGGTGCTTCTCACAGCGGCCCCTGTTCAGCGGTGCTTGTCACGGCGGCCCCTGTTCAGCGGTGCTTGTCACGGCGGCCCCTGTTCAGCGGTGCTTGTCACGGCGGTCCCTGTTCAGCGGTGCTTGTCACGGTGGGCCCTGTTCAGCGGTGCTTGTATTGGCGGGGCCCTGTTCAGCGGTGCTTGTCTTGGCCGGCCCCTGTTCAGCGGTGATGTCTTGTGTTTCTAGGGAACCAGACCTGGCCAATACTTCCCGCTCAGTCGCCATCCGACCTTTCGGTTGCGGGGCCCTCCTGTGATGGAGTCCTGGGCCCGTGGGTGTCGTCCCTCACACCCGGAATGGGGCTGGTGGGGCCCTCCTGGTCAGCTCGCCTGCTGCCTTACTTGTCCGCCCTGCTGCCCTTGCCCTCCTTCGCTGAATCTCTGGGGCCCTTGCCTCCCTTTGTTGATGTGGCAGGTGACGGGGCAAGGCTACTGTCCTTGGTGGCAGCCGTCTCAGGCTTGTCGCGCCGGCCCTTCGATTTTTTGGTCCTCTTCCCAGGGGGTGGGCTGGCTGTCCCCTTGCTGCTGGCCGATGTTCCTGCCCTAGGAGCTGGTGGACTCCAACAGCACTGAACTATGGTCCTAGTAGATGCAGTGCTGGTGGTGGCTGAGGTGCTCTTTGGACTCTTACCAGATGGAGAGGGTGGGTCAGTTGTTGGAAAGAGGTCAAGGTTGGAAAGGAAAATCAATTTGGAAAGACAGGGACGGGTAGGTGTAGTGGGTATGGGTGTGGAGGAAGAGGATGCGGTTGTAGGAGAGTCAAGTGTGCTGTCTTTGGGTGCAGGTGCTTGTGACGGAGGCTGTCGTGAGGTGGATGGCTGTTGGGTGGGTGGCTGCCTGTGTTTGTGTGGTTTGGAAGAGGGGGTGACAGACACAGTGGGAGAGGACACGGGGGACGTGTAAATGGCAGTGGGGGTGGTGACTGCACGTGTGCGGACTGGTCTGGAGGGTGTGCTGGTGATGGAAGTACTGGCTGATGGTGGTGTGCATGCAGGTGTGAGTGGAGATGTCACAGGGAGGGAGGAGGGAGACGAGGAGGTGTGGGACACAGAGGTGGTAGTGACTGTTGGCATGTCTGCATCTGGATGTTGCTTGGGTGAATGCTTGTGGGATCTGTGGTGCTTATGTCTGGATGAGCTGCCCTTGGGTGTTGAGGTGTGTGCAGGCTGGTCTGATGGTGTGGATGGGATAGGCAGAGGAACAGGAGACTGGGACTGGATGGAGGGAGTTTGAAGAGGGAGGCTGGAGACAGGTACAATGGCTGCCGTCAGTGCTGAGGCCAGAGCGTTGAACGATCGCTGATGGGCAGCCTGACCCGAATGAATGCCCTCCAGGTATGCATTGCTCCGATGCACCTCCCTTTCTACCCCCTGGATGGCATTCAAAAGGGTAGACTGCCCAACAATGATGGTCCTCAAGAGGTCAATGACCTCCTCACTGAGGGCAGCAGGGGTAACTGGGGCAGGGCCTGAGGTGCTGGGGCGAAGGAGATGGCCGGCTTCCTGGCCGAGCGGGCACGGGGCAAACGCTGAGGGGCAGCTGGGAGGGCGGAGCTGGTGCGCTGGGTGGCGGCTGTACCTGTTGTGGCTGTGGGCACGGATGTTGCCGCCACTGCAAGGGAGCTCCCTTCCGAGGACGTGTCTGTGTCGCTGACGTCTCCACGGGTCCCCGTTGTGGAGCCCCCCTCGCCCTCCGTCTCACTGGTGTACTCGGAGTCGGTTGCATGGCCCTCCGGGGCCATGTGAGATGCAGCTCCCTCGTGCGCCGATGCCACTTCTCCTCCGCCTGATGATGCTAATGCACACATGAACAGGAAGACAAAGAAAATGGGGGGGGGGAGAAATGAAGACAGGTTGAGTGCATGCATTGGCAACACCGTTGTCGGAGAGGACAGACACAGAAGCCCCCAGCACTTGGCCGCGCAATCGGGGTACACTACTCAGTTATTGTGACTTGGCCTACAGGTCTATGGACGACAAATGCTCACATAGGTGAGGCCGGACCATGGATAGCTGTACATAGCACCCTACAGAGGTGGGGGGCGGGGGCACAGGGCCATGCCTAACAGAGGGGCCTAGCCTACAGAAAGCGCCCTGGCCTAGAGATAGCCACAGCCCTCCTCCCCCACCCAGACACCTCCACTGCGCGCAAAGATAGCAGAATGTGCTGATACTCACCCCCTTGTGTCTGCTGTGATGTCCTCACGCGCCCATCCAAATCGGGGTAGGCCACCGCCAGGATCCGGGACATCAGGGGGGTCAATTGGCGGCTGGCACCCCTCCTATGTTGGGAGGCCATCCCCAGCAGAGCCTCAGCGGTCTTTCTGGTCCCGCGGCGGATGTCCTCCCACCTCTTTCGGCAGTGGGTGCCCCGTCTGTTGTGGACCCCCAGGGCCCGGACGTCCTTGGCGATGGCACGCCAAATTTCAATCTTCTGATGGGCGCTGACCTATGTGACATGTACAGGGTGGGAAAGGAAATATTATCACTTTTCTGCATGGTCAATGTGAGTGGCCCCCCTCACCAACCTTGCCGTGTGGCACATGCTCTCATCTGTCGTGCGTTGCACTCCTCATTCGCTCACCTCCCCACCATCTTACATCCACCCCACTCAACACAGGCATAGCCCATACAACGTGCACCCTGTGTACTAACCTGTTGGTCTGGAGGACCGTAGAGTAGCGCATACTGGAGGAGGACCCCATCAACAAGTTTCTCCAATTCCTCAGATGTGAAGGCAGGGGCCCTTTCCCCAGTCGCAGCAGCCATTGTATCTCCCAGACCGAGGTCACAGCAGCACTTGCAGTATAGGTCCTCTCCTGTGGATGATCAGGTCTCGAGTGATTAATCAGATAGAAAATGGCGGTCACGCCCGTGGCGGTGCGTACTGCGGCGGTGCGTACCGCGACCGCCGGCGCACATCGTCATTGGCTCCTGAAACCCATAGGGTGCAATGTTAACCAAGGCGGCTTTGCACCGCGGTCTTCGACCGCCTACCGCCACGGTGTGCCATGCCAGCGCATTGACCTCACATCACATTGTCACACTTCACAGGTCAGGCAGCCGCCATTTCAAGGGCCCACATGGCTTAATTTCTACTGCGTCACACAGGCCAAGGCCTTGCATTGCCACTCATACAAGCCTTTCAATGCATAGCGAATCGTGTACTGTGCAAGCTGTGTGAACGTACCTGTGGGTTGCTTGACTCTGTGCTCCATGTTGTCCTTCCATGCACCGTCCGCTGGGACTTGCGAGGAGAAGGATGAATCCTCCCGTGTACAGACCGCTGGTGGACCTGTCGACAATGGAAGAACGACATATCATACTTACATACAGGCTTGACAGAGCCACTATACATGAACTGTGTGCCCAGCTGGAGCCAGACCTGATGTCCCCCATCCGCCAACCCACAGGGATTCCCCCTCTAGTGCAGGTTCTGTCAGTACTCCATTTTTTGGCAAGTGGGTCTTTTCAGACAACAGTGGCCATGTCCTCAGGGATGTCTCAGCCTATGTTTTCTAAGGTTTTGTCCAGAGTGTTGTCTGCCCTGATGAAATACATGCAGAGCTACATTGTGTTCCCTGACGTGGGCGATTTGGCTACAGTGAAGGGTGATTTCTATGCCCTTGGACATATTCCCAACATCATTGGTGCCATTGATGGGACCCATGTGGCTTTGGTTCCCCCCAAAGAAAGTGAGCAGGTGTACAGAAACAGAAAAAGTTATCATTCGATGAATGTCCAGGTGGTCTGTTTGGCTGACCAGTACATCTCCCATGTAAATGCCAAGTTCTCTGGGTCTGTGCATGACGCGTACATCATGCAAAATAGCAGCATACCTTATGTGATGGAACAGCTACAGAGACACCGTGTGTGGCTAATAGGTGACTCTGGTTACCCCAACCTGTCGTGGCTACTGACCCCAGTGAGGAATCCCGGGACCAGGGCAGAGGAACGGTACAATGAGGCCCATGGGCGAACTAGGAGGATTATAGAAAGGACCTTCGGGCTCCTGAAGGCCAGGTTTAGGTGCCTGCATATGACAGGTGGATCCCTAATGTACTCACCAAAGAAGGTGTGCCATATCATCGTGGCCTGCTGTATGCTTCACAATCTTGCTTTGCGACGCCAGGTGCCTTTTCTGCAGGAGGATGGTCCAGATGGTGGTGTTGTAGCAGCTGTGGAGCCTGTGGAGAGTGAAGAGGAGGAAGACGATGGGGACGACACGGACAACAGGGATACAGTGATACAACAGTATTTTCAGTAGCACACAGGTAAGAATCACCCACGCCATTTTACATTTACTTAAGGCCTCCTGCGTCTCTACTGTCTGTGTTTCCCCCCAGTTCCTTTTAACTGATTTGTGACTTTCCCTTCCCTTTTCAGAGCTGTATGACCCACTGCGTGACTTCTGCTTTGTTTGCCCATGGACTAAAGCTGTTTGACATTGGTATGTTGTCATCACAATGTAACTGAACATTTTTGCACCGTTATGTCTAATACATTTGTTAAGAATACAAGCAGACTCCTGATTTTTTAAGTGCAATAAGTGATTTATTTCAAGTGCTACATTTAGGTACATGATTGTAAAACGGTGATGGGTGGGGGTGGAGTAATGTCCATGGCAGAGTCCAGTTCTCAGTCTCACAGGTGCATTGTCCATATGCCTGTGGAAGCATGGAGCAGGGGCAGTTAAAGGTTGGACAGGGTGACAATGTGGGACAGTGGGATGACATCAGGGGGTATCTTATGCTGGCGGGGGTCTTGGCATCCTACTCTGTCTTCTTGTGAGATCTCAGGCCCCGCTTGCTTCTTCTGCAGGAGGTGGGGTTCTGGTGGCCTGTTGTTGTGTGGGGGCCTCCTGTCCACTAGCGCCGGCGGAGGTGGTAGGCTGTTCCTGGTCTGGGTTAGTGACAGGGGCCCTTTGGGGTGCCACATGGTCCCGCAATGTGGTGACTATCTGGTTAAGGGCCACGACGATGGTCCCCATTGCGGTACCAATGTTCCTCAGTTCCTCTCTGAACCCCATGTACCGTTCCTCCTGCAGTGCCTGGATCTCCTGGAACCTGGCCAGTACCGTAGCCATCGTCTCTTGGGAGTGGTGGTAGGCTCCCATGATGGAGGAGAGGGCCTCTTGGAGAGTGGGTTCCCTGGGCCTGTCCTCCCCCTGTCGCACAGCAGCCCTCCCAGTTCCCCTGTGTTCCTGGGCCTCTGTCCCCTGGACGGTGTGCCCACTACCACTGCCCCCAGGTCCCTGTTGTTGTTGGGGTGGTGGGTCAACCTGGGTGCCTTGTAGTGGTGGACACACCGCTGATTGACGTGTCCTGGAGACAGAGGCATGGGCCCGCTGGGTGGGAGCTGTGCTGGTGTTCCCAGAGGGGGTTAGGTCTGCTGTAGCCTGTGGCTGTCTGTGGGGAACAGACTGTCCCGAGGTCCCCGATGGGCCGGGCTGGTCATCTGGGTCCAGGGAGACAGAGCTGCTGTCATCGCTGGGGGCCTCTTCTGGGGGTGGGATGGACATCTCTGTACCCTCCGTGGCTGTGTGGTGGCGTTCGGGTCCTGCAGGGGTATAAGGGTATGGTTATTGCTTCTGTGTGTGGCATTTCGTGTGATGGGTGGGTGGCCATGTACCCAAGTGCAGGCATTCCCTTGTGGGGGCTTTTGTGAGGGTGGCTTGTGGGGGTGATGTGTGTGTGCAGTGGGCATGCTTTGGTGATGGGTGTCCATGCTTTGTGGTCGCATGCAGGGCTTGGTGTTGGGATGGGTGGGTTGTGATGGTGAGCCATTTGCAAGGAGTTGGTGTGATGGGGGTAGAGGTGAGGGTGAGGGTATGTGCTGGCATGCAGGTGGGGTGGGGGTGGGAAGAAGTAGTTAAGATTTGACTTACCAGAGTCCATTCCTCCGCCTACTCCTGCGAGGCCCTCAGGATGCAGGATGTGCAAGACTTCCTCCTCCCATGCTGTAAATTCTGGGGGAGTAGGTGGGGGTCCGCCGCCAGTCTTCTGCACCGCAATGTTGTGCCTTGATACCATGGAACGCACCTTCCCCCGTAGGTCGTTCCAGTGCTTCCTTATGTCATCCCGATTGCGTGGATGCTGTCCCACAGCGTTGACCCTGTCGACTATCCTTTGCCATAGCTCCATCTTCCTAGCAATGCTGGTGTGCTGCACCTGTGCCCCGAAGAGCTGGGGCTCTACACAAACTATTTCCTCCACCATGACCCTGAGTTCTGCGTCAGAGAACCTGGGGTGTCTTTGGGGTGCCATGCGGTGGTGTGGATGAGGTGAGGGTTGTTGTATGTGTTGTAGAGTGTGATGTGTGTGGTGGTGTATGGTGTTTTGTGCGTGGTAATTGTGTGGGTGATGTTGTGATTTGCCTCTGTGTGATGGTCTACTCTAAGCAGTGCTGTCTCTCTCTGTCCTTCAGTCACAATTGTGGTCGTAAGGGTTTGTGGGTGATGTGGGTGTGTGTTTTATATTGTATTGGGTGTGTGGGAGTGTTGTTTGTATGTGTATCAGGTGTGTGTATTTCAAATTGTCCAATGTGGTTGTGTTTTGTAAGGGTGTGTGTATTTTGACCGCGGCGGTGTGTACCGCCAATGGAATACCGCGGTTGAAAGACCGCCGCGTGGATTCGTCGGTCGGAATGGCAGGGGCGTATTTCTGTTGCCGTGACGGTGGAGGTTTGGTCATCGCCAGTTTTTCGCTGACCTTTGGTGTGGCGGACTTTTGTGGATGTCGGGTTTTTGGCGGTTTTCCAGTTGCGGGTCATAATGACGTGGCGGTTTACCGCCGCCGCGGCGGTGTTATGGCGGTCTTCTGACCGGCGGTAAGCGCCTTTTACCGCCGAGGTCAGAATGACCCCCTCAATCTTGAACTGGACTTAATCCCCTTCCTTTGCAGGTCCTCTTCTGCTAGGATCCATCTCTGGGCTCTTCCAGTCGTGGTTGGGTTTTGTCGAAGCAGCAGACAACATAAGATCTGTGCTAAACAGAGGGGATGCTGCGACCCTTATTACGTTGGATCTGTCCGTCTCTTTTGAAACTTTCTCACCCACTTGTTTGGTGTCAAGTCTTTCGAGCTTCTGAATTTCCAGGAAGGCTTTTGGGATCTTTCCTCTCTGATAGGTCTGTAAATCCTTCTCGCTACTGTGTGGGGTCCCTCAGGGGTCATCCCTCAGCCCAACATTGTTTAATCTCTCTGTCACACTGTTGGCCCAGCTGTTTTTATAGTCTTGGGGTAAACGACAAAAGGGTTTCTGAGAGCCAAAGGAAAATGCACTTAGATCCCTACTTTCATGTGCTAAATTCTGGCAGAAAAACCCATTAGATATATCCAATGTAGTTTTATATTTTTTACGCACTATATTGTTTATCAGCGCTGTGCTGTGTGAATTTTGTATAGCATATGTGCGTGTATGACTATTCAAGTGTCTATAATCAACCACTATTCTATATGAATGATCAGGTTTTGCAACGGGAAATAATGGATTATTCATTGCTGATGTACAGGGCTCAATCACTCCCTGGTATTCAAGTTGTGACGGTATCTCCGTCACCGGAGCTTTCGCTTCATGTTTAACAGGGTATTGTGGTTGCAGGTGGGGTGTAGACCTAACGGGAATAACATGACAAGGAGAGTCCTTGTCCCAACCTACATGATTACGGTATAATGCAGGTGCCTGCGCTAAAGCCCATTCAGCAGCATAGACTTTTTTGTCTGCCTCCGGAACAAGATCGGAGAAAGAAGGCAAAATGGCATCTTCCCCATGTGGGAGCTTGCGGACATGTTCAGGTGGCCCGTCTCTCTCGGCCAACAGGATATCACTAGTAAGTTCATCCCAAAATATTACACTAATAATGCGTTCCACGTCTCCCTCTATCTGAATTGTTAAATCATAAACCCGATCGGGTGGGAGAACGCGGCCATCCGCTGTCTCAACCGCGATGTAATCGCTAGTTGCTGTCGCAACCAGATGATCTTTCAGACTCTGGCAACATATCGTGACCTCTGCCACGCTGTCCAACAGAGTCACTGCCCACCTCTTGTTCCTCAACAGTGTTCTCAATACTACTGGCATTTTTAACGGTCAGTACTGCCACTTTCTTCTTTTTAAATTGTGTCTTTTGCTGAGGAGTCTTTTCTTCTTTTTTAATGGTAGACTGTAGCGAGTCTTTCTTTTCTTTCACGTATTCCGGACGTCGATCTTGACGGCCCCCTCTCTCGCTATGTCTATCTGGTGCGTCCTGAAAGGAACGAGAAGGACGTGAATCAGTATATCTGTCTGGAGCTCTAATGTTATCCCTATTCCTGAGATTATACCTCCTTTCGGAGTACTCCGGATGTGGAGAATCAGCTCTTTTATTTCTCCTGTCTTTGAAATCTTTTTGTTTGTCCCAGCGCTTTTTAGAGCCCTCTTGTGCCTGCTTTGTACCTTCCTTATGGGTGGTAGTCGGTATGTCTAATGTTTTTGGTTTGGCTTCCAAACCATCCCGTCCTATACTAGTATAAGTATCGGAGATAATTTTCGGTAGCTGTCTCTCTTGTTCCATATTTGGAGTTTACCGGAGACGCTTGCGTATTGCCAGTGCCACTGCTTCCCCTTTAATATTACTTAGTATTATCGAGGAGACGGCGTCAAAGTTACGCATCAATTTCATCCCCAGATCCAGGGCCGGTGCAGCCCCATGCTCATTTTGTATTTGTTTTAACACTTCCGGTGTGGTAGTATAGATGGCAGCAAAGACTGTACCCCAAGTGGCACATTCATCCACCGAGGGAACCATCCCAAACGGCAAGCACATAGTGAGCAATCCATGTTTTTCCTGTGGCCCCGTACGGGGGAACACAGCTTCCAGCTGATTTGTTTTTCTGAGCAATCCAGAACGGTATTTTTTCCTGTTCCGTGGGCACTTTACCCATAATAGTATGCACTGTTTGTGGATTAATCCCAGTAGCCAATTGATATCCACCAGCCACTGGTGGTGCTGGACGCGCTGGTGTAGTGTTCAATGTTCGCATCACGAACTGAACCAATCGTCTATCTAATGCCACTAATTCATTATATAATATTCGTAAATCTGCGATCGGCATAGTCTGAATGCCTGGGTGAGGTGTATATGTGGCAAACATGGGCCATGTTGGCCCTTCATTACTTAAAGGACCTAGCCTCACCCGTTGTAGTACATGTGGTAGGGCGCCTTCAAACCAGTTCTGATGCTCTTGATATGTAAGCGATATTTCATGATACTGGTATGCTTCGTATCTTATGGGTACGTTCGCAATGTCATATGTATGAAATGTGTGTGTTCGTTGGTCAGCCTCAGGAAAGGCAACCCAACAATAAAACGTTTCTGTTTGGTAGGCTTCAGTCGCTTCTATAATCAGAGTAACATCCCGCCCTCTTCTGTAAGGCCATGCGCTAATAAATGTTGTGTCAGTGCATGTCTAGCATTTGCAGGAATGTATATGGTATTAGCCATAGTTGTTTAGAGAAATGGAACACCAAAAAATAGTGGAAGCTATTTCCTTTTGATGAGTTCGAGCTCGAATAACCTACAGCCTAATTAGGTGTTATCTGTTCAGCTGCGGAGGATTCTCCCAAAGACCACGGACGTCTCCGTATAATGGTACTGAGGGTACCTGTTGTCTGTGAGACAGTGATAGTCAGGGTATCCGTAAATTAGTGCCTAAACACCATCGTTGGTGGCGCCATGTCGTAGTTTGGACTCTGTGCAAGACTGATGGTCTCAGGATGACAGTACTTTCGTTTGTAGGTGACTATGGGGGTCATTCTGACCTCAGCGGTAAAAGGCGCTTACCGCCGGTCAGAAGACCGCCATCACACCGCCGCAGTTGCGGTAAACCGCCACGGTCATTCTGACCCGCTACTTGAAAACCTCCAAAAACCCAACATCCACAAAAGTCCGCCACACCAAAGTTCACCGAAAAAATGGCGATGACCAAACCTCCACCGTCACGCCAACAGAAATAACCCCATGCCATTCCGACCCACGAATCCACGCGGCGGTCTTTCAACCGTGGTATTCTATTGGCGGTACACACCGCCGCGGTCAAAATACACACACCCTTACAAAACACAACCACATTGGACAATTTGAAATACACACACCTGATACACATACACACACCACTCCCACACACCCAATACAATATAAAACACACACCCACATCACCCACAAACCCCTACGACAACAATTGCGAATTAAGGACAGAGAGAGACAGCACTGCTTAGAGTAGACCATCACACAGAGGCAAATCACAATATCACCCACACAATTACCACGCACAAAACAACATACACCACCACACACATCACACTCTACAACACATACAACATCCCTCACCTCATCCACACCACCCCATGGCACCCCAAAGACACCCCAGGTTCTCTGACGCAGAACTCAGGGTCATGGTGGAGGAAATAGTTCGTGTAGAGCCCCAGCTCTTCGGGGCACAGGTGCAGCACACCACAATTGCTAGGAAGATGGAGCTATGGCAAAGGATAGTGGACAGGGTCAACGCGGTGGGACAGCATCCACGCAATCGGGAGGACATCAGGAAGCGATGGAACGACCTACGGGGGAAGGTGCGTTCCATGGTATCAAGGCACAACATTGCGGTGCAGAAGACTGGCGGCGGACCCCCACCTACTCCCCCAGAATTTACAGCATGGGAGGAGCAAGTCTTGCACATCCTGCATCCTGAGGGCCTCGCAGGAGTAGGTGGAGGAATGGACTCTGGTAAGTCAAATCTAAACTACTTCTTCCCACCCCCACCCCACCTGCATGCCAGCACATACCCCCACCCTCACCCCCACCCCCACCACACCAACCCCTTTCAAATGGCTCACCATCACAACCCACCCATCCCAACACCAAGCCCTGCATGCGACCACAAAGCATGGACACCCATCACCAAAGCATGCCCACTGCACACACACATCACCCCCACAAGCCACCCTCACAAAAGCCACCACAAGGGAATGCCTGCACTTGGGTACACGGCCACCCACCCATCACACAAAATGCCACACACAGAAGCAATAACCATACCCTTATACCCCTGCAGGACCCGAACGCCACCACACCGCCACGGAGGGTACAGAGATGTCCATCCCACCCCCAGAAGAGGCCCCCAGCGATGACAGCAGCTCTGTCTCCCTGGACCCAGATGACCAGCCCGGCCCATCGGGGACCTCTGGACAGTCGGTTCCCCACAGACAGCCACAGGCTACAGCAGACCTAACCCCCTCTGGGAACACCAGCACAGCTCCCACCCAGCGGGCCCATGCCTCTGTCTCCAGGACACGTCAATCAGCGGTGTGTGCGCCACTACAGGGCACCCAGGTTGACCCACCACCCCAACAACAACAGGGACCTGGGGGCAGTGGTAGTGGGCACACCGTCCAGGGGACAGAGGCCCAGGAACACAGGGGAAAAGGGAGGGCTGCTGTGCGACAGGGGGGGGACAGGCCCAGGGAACCCACTCTCCAAGAGGCCCTCTCCTCCATCATGGGAGCCTACCACCACTCCCAGGAGACGATGGCGACGGTACTGGCCAGGTTCAAGGAGATCCAGGCACAGCAGGAGGAACGGTACATGGGGGTCAGAGATGAACTGAGGAACATTGGTTCCGCAATGGGGACCATCGTCGTGGCCCTTAACCAGATAGTCACCACATTGCGGGACCATGTGGCACCCCAAAGGGCCCCTGTCACTAGCCTAGACCAGGATCAGCCTACCACCTCCGCCGGCGCTAGTGGACAGGAGGCCCCCACACAACAACAGGCCACCAGAACCCCACCTCCTGCTGAAGAAGAACCACCCCGCAAGCGGAACCTGAGATCTCACAAGAAGACAGAGTAGGATGCCAAGACCCCCGCCAGCATTAGATACCCCCTGATGTCATCCCACTGTCCCACATTGACACCCTGTCCAACCTTGAACTGCCCCTGCTCCATCCTTCCACAGGCATATGGACAATGCACCTGTGAGACTGAGAACTGGACTCTGCCATGGACATTACTCCACCCCCACCCATCACCGTTTTACAATCATGTACCTATATGTAGCACTTGAAATAAATCACTTATTGCACTTAAAATAACAGGAGTCTGCTTGTATTCTTAACAAATGTATTATACATAACGGTGCAACAATGTTCAGTTACATTGTGATGACAACATACCAATGTCAATAAGCTTTAGTCCATGGGCAAACAAAGCAGAAGTCACGCAGTGGGTCATACAGCTCTGAAAAGGGAAGGGAAAGTCACAAATCAGTTTACAGGAACTGGGGGGAACCACAGACAGTAGAGACGCAGGAGGCCTTAAGGAAATGTAATATGGCGTGGGTGATTCTTACCTGTGTGCTACTGAAAATATTGTTGTATGACTGTATCCCTGTTGTCCGTGTCGTCCCCGTCGTCTTCCTCCTCTTCACTCTCCACAGGCTCCACAGCTGCTACAACACCACCATCTGGACCATCCTCCTGCAGAAAAGGCACCTGGCGTCGCAAAGCAAGATTGGGAAGCATACAGCAGGCCACGATGATATGGCACAACTTCTTTGGTGAGTACATTAGGGATCCACCTGTCATATGCAGGCACCTAAACCTGGCCTTCAGGAGCCCGAAGGTCCTTTCTATGATCCTCCTAGTTCGCCCATGGGCCTCATTGTACCGTTCCTCTGCCCTAGTCCGGGGATTCCGCACTGGGGTCAGTAGCCACGACAGGTTGGGGTAACCAGAGTCACCTAATAGCCACACACGGTGTCTCTGTAGCTGTTCCATCACATACGGGATGCTGCTATTTTGCATAACATACGCGTCATTCACTGACCCAGGGAACTTGGCATTTACATGGGAGATGTACTGGTCAGCCAAACAGACCACCTGGACATTCATAGAATGATAACTTTTTCTGTTTCTGTACACCTGCTCACTTTCTTTGGGGGGAACCAAAGCCACATGGGTCCCATCAATGGCACCAATGATGTTGGGAATATGTCCAAGGGCATAGAAATCACCCTTCACTGTAGCCAAATCCTCCACCTCAGGGAAAACAATGTAACTCTGCATGTATTTCATCAGGGCAGACAACACTCTGGACAAAACCTTAGAAAACATAGGCTGAGACATACCTGATGACATGGCCACTGTTGTCTGAAAAGATCCACTTGCCAAAAAATGGAGTACTGACAGAACCTGCACCATAGGGGGAATCCCTGTGGGTTGGCGGATGGGGGACATCAGGTCTGGCTCCAGCTGGGCACACAGTTCATGTATAGTGGCTCTGTCAAGCCTGTATCTAAGTATGATATGTCGTTCTTCCATTGTCGACAGGTCCACCAGTGGTCGGTACACGGGAGGATTCATCCTTCTCCTCGCAAGTCCCAGCGGACGGTGCCTAGGAAGGACAACATGGAGCACAAATTCAAGCAACCCACAGGTTTGTTCACACAGCTTGCACAGTAGACAAATCGCAATGCTTTGAAAGGCTTGTATGAGTGCCATGCAAGGCCTAGGCCTGTGTGACGCAGTAGAAATTATGCCATGTGGGCCCTTGAAATGGCGGCTGCCTGACCTGTGAAGTGTGACAGTGGGATGTGAGGTCAATGCACTGGCGTGGCACACCGTGGCGGTAGGTGGTCGAAGACCGCGGTGCTAAGCCGCATTGGTTAACATTGCACCCTATGGGTTTCAGTAGCCAATGACGATGTGCGCCGGCGGTCGCGGTACGCACCGCAGCGGTACACACCGCCGCGGGCGTAACCGCCATTTTATATCTGATTAATCACTCGAGACCTGATCATCCACAGGAGAGGACCTATACTGCCAGTGCTGCTGTGACCTCGGTCTGGGAGATACAATGGCTGCTGCGACTGGGGAAAGGGCCCCTGCCTTCACTTCAGAAGAATTGGAGAAACTTGTTGATGGGGTCCTCCCCCAGTATGCGCTACTCTACGGTCCTCCAGACCAACAGGTTAGTACACAGGGTGCACGTTGAATGGGCTATGCCTGTGTTGAGTGGGGTGGATGTAAGATGGTGGGGAGGTGAGCGAATGAGGAGTGCAACGCACGACAGATGAGAGCATGTGCCACATTGCAACGTTGGGGAGAGGGGGCCACTCACATTGACCAGGCAGAAAAGTGATGATATTTCCTTTCCCACCCTGTACATGTCACATAGGTCAGCGCCCATCAGAAGATCGAAATTTGGCGTGCCATCGCCAAGGACGTCCGGGCCCTTGGGGTCCACAACAGACGGGGCACCCACTGCCGAAAGAGGTGGGAGGACATCCGCCGCGGGACCAGAAAGACCGCTGAGTCTCTGCTGGGGATGGCCTCCCAACGTAGGAGGGGTGCCAGCCGCCAATTGACCCCCCTGATGTCCCAGATCCTGGCGGTGGCCTACCCCGATTTGGATGGGCGCGTGAGGACATCACAGCAGACACAAGGGGGTGAGTATCAGCACAATCTGCTATCTTTGCGCGCAGTGGAGGTGTCTGGGTGGGGGAGGAGGGCTGTGGGTATCTCTAGGCCAGGGCGCATTCTGTAGGCTAGGCCCCTCCGTTAGGCATGGCCCTGTGCCCCCGCCCCACACCTCTGTAGGGTGCCAAGTACAGCTATCCATGGTCCGGCCTCACCCATGTGTGCATATGTAGTCCATAGACCTGTAGGCCTAGTCACAATAACTGAGTAGTGTACCCCGATTGCGTGGCCTAGTGCTGGGGGCTTCTGTGTCTGTCCTCTCCGCCAACGGTGTTGCCAATGCATGCACTCAACCTGTCTTCATTTCTCCCCCCCCCCATTTTCTTTGTCTTCCTGTTCATGTGTGCATTAGCATCATCAGGCGGAGGAGAAGTAGCATTGGCGCACGAGGGAGCTGCATCTCACATGGCCCCGGAGGGCCATGCAACAGACTCCGAGTACACCAGTGAGACGGAGGGCGAGGGGAGCTCCACAACGGGGATTCGTAGAGACGTCAGCGACACCGACACGTCCTCGGAAGGGAGCTCCCTTGCGGTGGCGGCATCATCCGTGCCCACCGCCACAACAGGTACAGCCGCCACCCATCGCACCAGCCCCGCCCTCCCAGCAGCCCCTCAGCGTTCGGCCCGTGCCCGCTCGGCCAGGAAGTCAGCCATTTCCTTCGCCCCAGGCACCTCAGGCCCTGCCCCAGTTACCCCTGCTGCCCTCAGTGAGGAGGTCATTGACCTCCTGACGACCATCATTGTTGGGCAGTCTACCCTTTTGAATGCCATTCAGGGTGTAGAAAGGGAGGTGCACCGGAGCAATGCATACCTGGAGAGCATTCATTCGGGTCAGGCTGGCCATCAGCGATCGTTCAACACTCTGGCCTCAGCACTGACGGCAGCCATTGTCCCTGTCTCCAGCCTACCTCTTCTAACTCCCTCCACCCAGTCCCAGTCTCCTGTTCCTCTGCCTATCCAATCCACACCATCAGACCAGCCTGCACACACCTCAACACCCAAGGGCAGCTCATCCAGACATAAGCACCACAGATCCCACAAGCATTCACCCAAGCAACATCCAGATGCAGACATGCCAACAGTCACTACCACCTCTGTGTCCCACACCTCCTCGTCTCCCTCCTCCCTCCCTGTGACGTCTCCACTCACACCTGCATGCACACCACCATCAGCCAGTACTTCCATCACCAGCACACCCTCCAGTACAGTCCGCACACGTGCAGTCACCACCCCCACTGCCATTTACACGTCCCCTGTGTCCTCTCCCACTGTGTCTGTCACCCCCTCTTCCAAACCACACAAACGCAGGCAGCCACCCACCCAACAGCTATCCACCTCACAACAGCCTCCAGCACCAGCACCTGCACCCAAAGACAGCACACTTGACTCTCCTACAACCACATCCTCTTCCTCCACTCCCATACCCACTGCACCTACCCTTCCCATTGCTCCTAAAAAACTTTTCCTCTCCAAAATTAACCTCTTTGCATCACCTGACCCACCCCCTCCATCTGGTAAGAGTCCAAAGAGCACCTCAGCCACCACCAGCCCTGCATCTACTATGACCATAGTGCAGGGCTATTGGAGTCCACCAGCTCCCAGGGCAGGAACATCGGCCAGCAGCAAGGGGACAGCCAGCCCACCCCCTGGGAAGAGTACAAAAAAAACTAAGGGCCGGCACGAGAAGCCTGAGACGGCTGCCACCAAGGACAGTAGCCTTGCCCCGTCACCTGCCACATCATCAAAGGGAGGCAAGGGCCACAGAGCTTCAGTGAAGGAGGGCAAGGGCAGAAGGGCGGAGAAGTCAGGCAGCAGGCGAGCTGACCAGGAGGGCCCCACCTGCCCCATTCCGAGTGTGACCGACGACACACACGGGCCCAGGACTCCATCACAGGAGGGCCCCGCAACCGCAAGGTCGGATGGCGACTGAGCGGGAAGTCTTGGCCAGGTCTGGCTCCCTAGAAACACAGGACAAGCACTGTTGAACAGGGCCCCGCCGTGAGAAGCACTGCTGAACAGGGCCCCGCCGTGACAAGAACCGCTGAACAGGGCCCCACCGTGAGAAGCACCGCTGAACAGGGCCCTGCCGTGACAAGAACCGCTGAACAGGGCCCCGCCGTGACAAGAACCGCTGAACTTGGCCCCACCGTGAGAAGCACCGCTGAACAGGGCCCCGCCGTGACAAGAACCGCTGAACAGGGCCCCGCCGTGACAAGAACCGCTGAACAGGGCCCGCCGTGACAAGCAACGCTGAACAGGGGCCCACCGTCTCAAGCACCGCTCCGCTGAGCCCTTCCTGTCAAGCACCGCTCCGCTGGGCACCGCCGTCTCAAGCACCGCTCCGCTGGGCCCTTCCTGTCAAGCACCGCTCCGCTGGGCCCCGCCGTCTCTGAACTGTTCCGCTGGGCCCTTCCTGTCAAGCACCGCTCCGCTGGGCCCCGCCGTCTCAAGCACCGCTCCGCTGGGCTCTTCCTGTCAAGCACCGCTCCGCTGGGCCCTTCCTGTCAAGCACCGCTCCGCTGGGCACCGCCGTCTCTGAACTGCTCCGCTGGGCCCTTCCTGTCAAGCACCGCTCCGCTGGGCCCCGCCGTCTCAAGCACCGCTGGCCCATTGACAGTGCAGGTTCTGTGTCGAGCAGGTCTTCACGAAGCACTCTGGGCACCATGCCTCCAACATTACCAGTGGAGTCTGTCATCAAGTTGAGAGACTGTGGCTTTGCACTCCCCAGAATGGAACTGTGGGCAACCCACCCACTGTAGAGACTTGTGAGACTGTGGCTTTGCACTCCCCAGGATGGAACAGTGAGCAAGCCACCCACTGTAGAGACTTGTGAGACTGTGGCTTTGCACTCCCCAGGATGGCACAGTGGGCAAGCCACCCACTGTAGAGACTTGTGAGACTGTGGCTTTGCACTCCCCAGGATGGCACAGTGGGCAAGCCACCCACTGTAGAGACTTGTGAGACTGTGGCTTTGCACTCCCCAGGATGGCACAGTGGGCAAGCCACCCACTGTAGAGACTTGTGAGACTGTGGCTTTGCACTCCCCAGGATGGTACAGTGGGCATGGAGGCCCCTCGTGGATCTGGCGTCGTGGACTCATGTGGCTGAGGTGCTCCCCCCTTCCCTTCCCCCTGAGGTGCCTGTAGTTTTATCATCTGATGCCCCAGCAGTGTTCTCTCCAATGGGATCTGGTCTCCTGTGTGGGCTTTGCCCATGTGTTTGTGCACATTGGCCCACGGACTATGGAACTTTGACAAAATGTGCAGGACTTATTGCCTATGTATATATTTTTCACTATTTTCATTCTTTATTTTGTATCTTTCATATTGCATATTTCACATAACTTCAATAGAGCTGTATTATACATAAATTTTAACGATCATTTAAATTATGTATTTGCATTATTCTGGGGTGTTTGGGGAGTGTCACTCTGACTTGTTGCTCTGCATTGGGGTGTAGGTATTTGGGGTGGGGGGGTGGGTGTAATGCATATGTGTGTGCCCGTAAGCTTTCCTCCTCCCCCCCCCTGTGTCGTAGGTGCAGTACTTACCGTTGTCGTCTGTGCCGGCATTCGTACTCCTGGTAGATGAGCAGGTAGACAATAGCTGGTAGGATGTTTAATTCGGGTTCCATGCTGTCCTCCTTCCTCGTGGAGTGTGTATCGGTGAGCGTTTTCCCGTTCGTAGTCTGTTTCCTCCGTGTTTTTATCGGCGGGGCTCCCGCCCCGGAAAAGGTGGCGGATTGGTGAGTTGTGATAGGGTGGGCGGTACATTGTCTGCCGCCTGCCTGTTGGCGGTGACCGCCGCGCTGTTTGTCTCTCCCGACGTGGCGGTCGGAGTGTTAAAGTGGCGGGCTGTGTTGGCGGTTCCTGCCAGGGTCAGAATTCCATTTTTTGGACCGTCTGCCTGTTGGCGGGTTGGCCGCCGCTTTATCACCGACCGCCAGGGTTGGAATCATCCCCTAAGTCTCTTCCTACAACTAGTTGTAACTGTTGTCCAAACCTTACCGGCTTACTAGCAGTACCTCACCCGAAACATAATAGTAAAAGGTGATTTGTAGCAGTCGCTTACACATGGACTCAAAGTACAATATCTCAGGGTTGTCGTCGTTAAACGGACATTACCCTTTTCTCACAGATTTATTATGTCTCATACAAACAAAGGCAATAACACAGATGCAGTGAAGTTATAATAGTTTTTATTCAACATAACTGGAATTTGTGATAAGTTGCATGAACTGCAATGATTAGGATAATGAATATACCAAGCAACAGTATTGTGAAGAAGAGAGTCATTGTTATAAAGACCCTCACCATTGTGTAATATATGAAAGAAATATATGTATATGTATAAGATGGAATAAGCCCTAATACCCTTAGGAGAATAGGTCTAACCTCCTACCTAGAAGGAGAGCTGGGTTCGTTAAACCTAATCTGCCAAAGCTGTGTCCATGAGAGGAGCCCCCAACCCTCGTTACCTTGGAATGAGGTCTCTATCTCAGACTCCGCAGGGACACGAAGACTGGGTCAGCGTCAAGATGACTGCAGCATCGGTATCAGCGATGGTGGCGATGCCCTCTGGTCGGAATCCCTCTGATTATCTGTCTAAAGTGTGTTGTATTTATACAGATCTACAAGGTCCCCTGACATAAGTGTTATTCATAACAATAGATAACAGGCATGCTTGGGACGGCAATTAATATCAACAATCCCTCGAAAGTATAGAGAGGGAAAATCCCTAAGTGTGAATACCTACTGTATGTTTGTCTTTCGTGCTTGATCTTGACGCCTTGGTGCAGTGACACTGATAATAGAACCCATAACAAGTGGCCTAACTATAAACAAGGCTGCCATCTTAAAGGAAATAAATAATTAAATGGACTAAGACAGAGCAAGCTAAGTAGGTTAAAAGTCACTGGGTGACGGGGGTACGAGTTTACAAGCCTACGGCTAAGCTAACTCCTGTTATCCCGTTAAAACAAACTAGGATTCACTACAATGGGAGACCTGTGTTCAATGGAAAGTCTTTGCTCCTTGTAATTCTATCTGTATCTGTATTTCACTACTGTTTCCATCTTGACCACTGACTCCATTTTGTGCTTAGCTTAGCTTCAAATGCCATCACATCGTTGTCACAGGTATTTTTTTATGCTCAGCATGTTCTCTACATTGAACGTGTTTTTGCTCTTCTCACCAAAGAAGGGAACATATCATGGAGGATGCAACAATGATAAGAATGTTTATAGCAGAGAAGGGTACAGCTCTGTCTTGGAAATTCACATTGGGATCTGGCCAATTCTTTTGTGTGTTTTCAACACAGACCAAGTAGCAGCGCTTTAATTTCACAACTTAATCGAAGGGAGGGGGAAGGTTACCAGATCCTGCCTCTTGGGATTGTTTATGATTCATATATAAAGTGGGGAAGCTTAGCGCTGAGGTAGAAGGAGCTCTCCTGAATGTGGACGCACAGGTCAGGAAACACCCCATCTTGGGAAAACCTCCTGCCTCAGCCATGCACTGTTCCTCGGCTTGATGATGCTGGCAAGGATGAAGAGTTCGATCCCCACTGAGATGCATTTTTTATTCTTAATTATCTAGCTTTGCTGTGTACATGCATAAAAATATATATTCATTGTTGATATATTGCATGTTTTCTGCTTCTTATTATCATCATTCAACTGCTGTGATTATTTTAGTATCTGCACGTGTTTTGCTGCATTCAAGTTAAATGCTGATGTTAATTACTTTGTATGCCTTTGTTTGAGACTTGGGAAGTGCCTTAATAAATTCATCACTCAGACTAAGAGTGTTGCCTTCTTTGCATTCTTTAGCCTCGTTCCCTCTTAGTTTGAAGCTAAGCAGAACAATTTGGCATAGGTGTTAGCAGGATAGGAAGTGAAAGATTTAAAAGTGAAAAATGTTTGGGGAAAAATCAAAGGTGGTTTCCCAGGTTCCAAATGACATACCAGGTTGGGAAAAAGCACCCTGTGATGTTCTTGCGAATAAATTGTTTTGTGGCGTACGATTATGTGAAAATTGGGACGGATGTCTTATCGATGCTGAGCCAAAAATAGTACTCTGTTTAAGGAAAGTGTCAGTAGAACGGCAATCTGATTTATCTATTTTAGGCAGATGGGGATGGAGCCTGTTATCTGCTTATAGCAAAATGGACGGAAGGTATGTACAGTTAGGACAAGAAAACCACCAGATTACTGAGGTAGCTAGTTGAAGCTAAAAATAACGTAACCATGATGCCTTGTTAGAAAAGTTATTGCAAGATAAAGCGGATACTTATCAATCTGTCGCCGAAAAGACAGCTGTTCGTGTTGCAATGTACAGATGTCAGAAACGTAGGGTTAGAGTCAATCAAAAGAAAGTTCATTTAGCTATTGCTAAAGCAGGGTTAAATTGGGATCCAGAAATCTGGGGCGCTAATATCTGGGAATCCACAGATTATTTTCGATTCCCATGATGAGTCAGTTAAAAAAGGGGTTTGTTCACAGCCTATATTCAGAAGGAAAATACAAGAAACCCCACAAAACCCAGAGGGGTTGAGATGCACTCCTCAGAAGATTATACACAACAGGAAGTCAATGATATCATTGACAGATTCAAGCAGAGATCTGGGGAAACATTACTGACATGGATGGTGCGATTATTTGACACAGGAGTCTCTGGAGTAATGTTAGATATAGGCGACACTCCTAAGTTTTGTATCTTAGCACTGGCCCTATAATACAGGCGCAGTTTAGGGGCTATCAGGGCAACCAACAGATCACCCTACTATAGCTAGCAGTTGTGGGTGTAACCATAAGTATGTTACAGAATCAGACTGCCCACAAAATGACAAGCCCTGGTACACCTTCAGAGATGCAAAGCAGAGAATTAAGGAGGAGGGAATGAAAACTGCTATTTTCCTGGGTGATGCTCACCGTCTGTAGACTCTGTGTCAGTGCGAAATAAAATTATTTGCCTTGCTCCTCCAGCTTACAAGCAGGTAATAATGACTCTCCTAATTAATCAGACAGGGCAGGTATTGAAAGATGTATTGGAGGCAGTTCGTGAGTTAGGAAAACTTGGAAACTGGACAAAAGCTGAGAGAGCCTCGAAGCCTGAGGGTCACACAGATAATAATAGAGTATCTAGGAGAGACATGTTTGTGGCATTGCTGAAGGATGGTGTCAACAAGGAGCAGATTGATGGGATAGATACCAAAAGTTTGTGGGAGATGTACCGTAAGTAAGGGATGGACAGTGTAGTGGGGCAAGCCACAGATGCAGGAGGAAGGAAAAGAGAGGGATAAAAATGTTTCTTCATGAGGGAAAGAGGAGGAAGAGTTGGACAGCGATTGGTTAAGCACTGAAAACAGGGAAGGAAATGAATCTCCTTGCAGATATGAGAGCAGATATCCAGACCTTACTTGGGCAAATGTTGAGAGGTTTAAATTAGATTAGGAAACAGACCAAGCTCCGGTACAGGGATGGCGTGGTAAGAATAACAGACCCCATGTTGATTTAGAAATTTACTGGAAGAACAAAAATGTTCAACGGTCAGGCTTTATTTTACATTGGAGCGGAGGCCTCTTTAATTTATGGAAATCCAAAAATGTTTATAGGTCAGCACTACACCATCTCAGGGTTGGGACGAAAGCAAACCCCGCAGTGCAGACTATATAGGGAGAATGCAAAAAAAAGAATATACTGTTTTGACTGTGCCCCCCAATAATATATACTGGGAATTGACATTCTGAAAGGGATGACTTTGTACTTGGATGATGGTTGTTATCAGTTTGGATCAAAGCGCTATATTTCAGTGGCAGCAGCGAGGGTGGGTCATCTGAAGAAACCCCCATTGAAGGTGCCCCCAGCAACCAAGGTCATTCGTTTGAAACAATACCGAATTCCGGAAGGGCATGAGGAAATAAATGAGACTATATAGGAGTTGTTGGAGGCAGGTGTAGGGGCTCCAGTCACCACTGAATGGAACAATTCTCTGTGGCCCGTGCTGTGACCGGATGGGTGCTACGGAATGAATATTGCAGTCCCCGACACCATCACTTTGATTGAGAGAATACAAAATCATAAAGGGACCTGGTATGCAACCATTGCAACTGCCAATGCTTTATTTTCAATACCATTGGCCCCTGAGAGTCAGGAGCAATTTGCTTTCTTGTGGAACGGCAGACAATTCAGAATGCTAAGAATCCCCCAAGGGTATGTACACAGCCCCACTGTAGGAAAGTACCATCTTCCTTGGCATTTTACCCCCATTTTTACCTGTATGTCAGTATGTTTTTGCCTGTCTCATTGTGATCCTGCTTGACAGGACCCCAGTGCTCATAGTTTATGGCCTAATGTGTGTGTCTGTATACTGCTTGACGATGTCACTGAGGCTCTGCTAATCAGAACCTTAGTGCTTATGCTCTCTCTGCTTTTAAATTTGTCACTGTAGGCTAGTGACTTAATTTACCAATTTCAATTGGCACACTGGACCCCCCCTTATAGGTCCCTAGTATATGGTACCTAGTGTAGGAGGCTGGCCTGGTTTATAGTAGGTACCTGGTGGTACTTATACCTTGTGCCAGGTCCAGTTATCCCTTAATTGTAGATTAGTAGTGTTCTAGCAGCTTAGGCTGATAGAGGTAGCTATAGCAGAGCAGCTTAGGCTGAATTAGGAGACATGCAAAGCTCCTACTATACCACTTATATCATATAGCACTATATCATAAGAATCACAATACTCAGAGTTACTAAAAGTAAAGGTACTTTATTTTAGTGACAATGTGCCAAAAATATCTCAGAGGATATACTCCCTTAGGAGGTAAGTAACAAATATACACACAAACCAAAATCAGGTAAGTAAACAGTTAGAAAAGTAGTGCAAACACTGTAGAATACAATAGGATGCAATAGGCCTAGGGGCAACACAAACCATATACTAAGAAAGTGGAATGCGAACCACTTAGGGACCCCAGGCCTAGTGTAGTGTGTAGACGGTCACTAGGATTATAAGAAAACACTAAGGGTGTCCAAGATACCTCACCCCAAGACCCTGAAAAGTAGGAGTAAATTTACCCTACTTCCCCAGAAACACACTAAAGTCGTGATAGAAGATTCTGCAAAGACCACAACAGACTGCAAAGCATTGAAGACGGGTTCCTGGACCTGAGAACCTGTAAAGGAAGGGGACCAAGTCCAAGAGTCGCAAAAGTGTCGGGGGAGGGGCAGGAGCCCACTAAACCCCGATGAAGGTGCAAAATGGCTGCCTCCGGGTGGAAGAAGCTGAAGATTCTGCAACAACGGAAGATCCCAGGAACTTCTCCTTTGCACAGAAGATGTCCCACGGCGTGCTGGAGGATGCAGAGTTGTTTCCAGGCAGAAAGACTGCAAACAAACCTTGCTAGTTGCAAGGGTCGTGGTTGAAGAAAATAGGTGCTGCCCGGGCCCAGGAAGGACCAGGAGGTCGCCCCTTGGAGGAGACAGAGGGGGCGCTCAGCAGCACAGAGAGCCCATGCAGAAGCAGGCAGCGCCCACAGAAGCACTTGAACAGGGGTTCAAGAAATCTGAGCATGGTGGTCGTCTCAACACTACAAAGGAGGGTCCCACAAAGCCAGTGGTCAACTCAGCGAGTTGAGCAATGCAGGACCGAGTGCTGGGGACCGGGGCTGTGCTGTGCACAAAGGCTTCCTTGCAAAAGTGCAAAGAAGCCCTAGCAGCTCCAGTTCACACAGTACACAGGAATACTGTCTGGCGTGGGGAGGCAAGGACTTAACTCCACCAAATTTGGACAGAAGGACCACTGGACTGTCGGGTCACTTGGATCCAGCTCCTGTGTTCCAGGGACCACGCTCGTCGAGATGACCCAGAGGATCAGTAATGCAGAAATTTGGTGCCTGCGTTAGCAGGGGGAAGATTCCGTCGACCTACGGGAGATTTCTTCTTGGCTTCTAGTGCAGGGTCAAGGCACACTTCCCTCAGAGCATGCACCACCAGGAAACAGTCGAGAAAGTCGGCAAGATTAGGCGCTACAATGTTGCTGGTAGTCGTCTTGCTACTTTGCTGTGGTTATGCAGGCATCGTGGGGCAGTCATCGGTCGATTCTTGGCAGAAGTTGAAGAGGGAGATGCAGAGGAACTTTGGTGAGCTCTTGCATTCGTTATCTGTCGGGAAGCCCACAGGAGAGACCCTAAGTAGCCCTCAGAGGAGGATTGGCCACCTAACCAGGTAAGCACCTATCAGGAGGGGTCTCTGATGTCACCTGCTGGCACTGGCCACTCAGAGGCCTCCATTGTGCCCTCACGCCTCTGCATTCAAGATGGCAGAGGTCTGGGACACACTGGAGGACCTCTGGGCACCACCCTGGGGTGTTGATGGACAGGGGAGTGGTCACTCTCCTTTCCTATGTCTAGTTTCGCACCAGAGCAGGGGCTGGGGGATCCCTGAACCGGTGTAGACTGGTTTATGCAAGGAGGGCACCATCTGTGCCCTTCAAAGCATTCCCAGAGGCCAGGAGAGGCTACTCCTCTCAGGCCCTTAACACCTATTTCCAAAGGGAGAGGGTGTAACACCCTCTCTCAGAGGAAATCCTTTGTTCTGCCTTCCTGGGACTGGGCTGCCTAGACCCCAGGAGGGCAGAAGCCTGTCTGTGAGGTGGCAGCAGCTGTAGCTGCAGTGCTCTGCCGTCCTGGGGTCTGAGCAGCTCAGTCCCAGGAAGGCAGAACAAAGCATTTTCTCTGAGAGCAGGGTGTTACACCTCTCCCTTTGGAAATAGTGGTTACAGGCTGGGGAGGGGTAGCCTCCCCAGCCTCTGGAAATGCTTTGAAGGGCACAGATGGTGTCCTCCTTGCATATGCCAGTCTACAACGGTTCAGGGGCCCCTTGTCCCCTGCTCTGGCACGAAACTGGACAAAGGAAAGGGGAGTGACCACTCCCCTGGCCATCACCACCCTACCAACCCCCCTCCCAGGGCTTTTTAGGGTAGCCAATCCCCCCCCTGGGGCTTTTTAGGGTCTCCTGTGGATTCTCTTCAGATTCTGCTTGCAAGTTTCCTTCAGGAATCCTCTGCAACTACTACTTTATCCTCTGACCTCGGATCAACCGCAGCCTGCTCCAGGAACCGCTGTAACAGCAACAAAGTATCCACAAGGGATATTTTTCCTCTGCAACTTCAGCTCCAGCCAGCAACTGCAACAGTTTCCACAGTGTGCACGCTCTGGGGACTCCCTGTCTTTATCCTGCACCAGAAGGACCGAAGAACTCTCCGGTGGGGTGACGGAGTCACTCCCCTGCTTACGCAGGCACCTTCCAAGACAATGACTGGTACCCTTGGACTCCTCTCACAGCGACGAGCATGCTCCTAAGGACACAGAGGGTGGACCCCATCGGCATAGACTGTCCTGAGGTCCTGCTGACGCAATTTGGAGGAGGTAAGACCTTGCCTTACCTGAGAGCGACGGTACCCCAGAGTACTGCTTCTTCTTCACCTCCTGAGGTCTCTGTGCACTATTTGCAAAATTCCTTCGTGCATAGCCTGGCCCAGGACCACAGCACTTCACCCTGCGACGCTCAACTCGCTGAGTTGTTCTCCGGCAGCGTGGGACCTTCCTTTGTTGTGCTGCACCAACTGCCTTTTGCACCTCTTTTGTCCCCGTGTCCTGGGACTCCCATGGGTGTTGCCTGGCATCCTGAGGGCTCTCTAAAGTGCTGAGAGCCCCCTCTTCCTCCTCACACAGAGTTGAGGCCCCCACAACCCTCCTGGGTCCAGCAAGAGCCATTTTGACGCAAAACGCACATTTGTCGTAACCAAAGCTTGTTGGCGACTTCCAACACGAAATCACGTCTGCATCCATCTTCACATCGTAGGACATCCTCTGCATCATGCAGGAACCCACTGGCATCTTCCTAGGGTGCATTTCTGCAGTCTTCGTCCAACCGGGGACTGTTCTTTTGCACCCTCTTCTGGGTTGGCAGGGGCTCCTGCTCTTCCTGGAACTTCTTTTGACTTCTGGACTTGGTCCCCTTCTTTTGCAGGTCTTCAGGTCCAGGAATCTAGCAGTTGCTGTTTGCAGACTTGGTTGGTTACTGCCATATTCCAGTCATGAGGTGTAGTGTGTCCTAAGGAAACTTGCAGTACTTCACTCCTGCTTTTCTGGGCTCTGGGGTGGGATAATATTCTTACCTGTACTGTATTCTTACTCTCCCAGTGATTCTGCACACACTACACTTGTCTAGGGGGGAATTTGTGATTTGCATTCCACTTTCTTAGTATATGGTTTGTGTTGCCCCTAGCCACCCCATGCTCAGGACTTACCTCTCGGGTGAAAATGCTGGAAACAAGAGCAGAAGATGCAGAAAATCGCGCCTGCAAGAGCAACCTTAGACTGATGGGTCTACCGGAGGGAACGGAATCTTCAGCAGCGAACATGAAATCCTTCCTGGAGAACTGGTTCAAAGAAATAGTGGCCCCGGAGGGCCTATCATCCTTTTTTGCAATAGAGAGAGCCCACAGAGTCTCTAGCAGACCCCCTCCCCCAGGAGCGAGACCACGACCGATAGTTGCGAAACTGCTTCACTTCCAAGATAGAGACTATGGCGGTGATTCTAACCGCGGCGGGCGGCGGTCGCCGCCCGCCATGCGGTTACCGCCAAATGACCGCACCGCGGTCACAAGACCGCGGCGGCCATTCTGGCTTTCCCGCTGTGCTGCCGGGCGACCGCCAAAAGGCCGCCCGCCAGCACAGCGGGAAAGACCCAGCAACGATGAAGCCGGCTCCGAATGGAGCCGGCGGAGTTGCTGGAGTGCGACGGGTGCAGTAGCACCCGTCGCGAATTCCAGTGTCTGCTAGGCAGACACTGAAATTCCTTTTGGGGCCCTCTTACGGGGGCCCCTGCAGTGCCCATGCCATTGGCGGGGCCCAGGGGCCCCGCCGCGCCCCCTACCGCCATCCTGTTCCTGGCGGGAGACCCGCCAGGAACAGGATGGCGGTAGGGGGTGTCAGAATCAAGTCGGCGGGACACCGCCGACTTTCCGTTTCTGGCCGCGGCTGAACCGCCGTGGTCAGAATGCCCAGCGGTGCACCGCCAGCCTGTTGGCGGTGCTACCGCGGTCATTCGCCCTGGCGGTTTTTACCGCCAGAGTTAGAATGACCCCCTATATCTTAACACACACCTGTCTAAAAGGTGAAATAACACTGGAAAACCAACGAGTCATGATTTTCCCAGATTTCACAAAAGAAACGCATGCACTAAGAGCCTCCCTCAAAGACTCTAAACGCATACTGGGAGAACGCGGAATACACTATGCAATGCTTCCCGGCCAAATTAAGAGTGGAGTACGAGGGCAAGGCTCATTTTTTCACCTCGCCACCACTGGTATGGGATTGGCTGGAATCCCTGATTATCACCTCTTCCAACCCCCGGCGCAGTGGTCTCCAAAAAGCCCATAGGAAATGCAGCAGATCCACAAAATGAGGAATGGAGGTTGCCCCCCGAGACATCAAACACTCCAAGAAATGCGAGAAGCAGTAGATGCAGCAGCAGCGCTGAGTTGGGGGATTCTCCCTTCAACCCAATCATCTGGAGCTATCTCAGATCACGACTCGAGCTGTGGGGGCTCCTCTGTATCCTCGCAAGACACCTCCATCAGTATGCCCCAAGTGACCCCGAGATCATCGGAAGATATTATTTGAACTTTGATAACTGAGGTCTCGTGAGTAATGATGTGAGAATAACTAGCCAGTTGTATTGACGGGGAAAAGTAAGTTTAGGGACTGAAAAAGACAGTTTAAACAATACTAGGGGAATGTGGGAACAGTATAAATAATGGAAGAACCTAGAATTAAGTTGTTATTATCTAAAACCTTATCAAGTGTTACCATGGTTTGCCAGAGAGGAGTAAGTTCAGAAAAAACGGAATAATAACCCTGTGGGTAGCTAATATAACTGATTTGGGCCCCAGGAGCGTTTCGGAGCGCAGGCTCTTGGCTTCTGGCACGCCACCTACCTATAGGATGCTAGGTAAAGTTGTAATGGTTTGGACGGGGATAGTTGCGGTCCCCGGTCTTGGGGAGAGGGAGTTGGGAGTTTGGATCATTAGTTTAGTATGGGGGATAAATCACGCACTCACCGTCATAAACACAAGCAGCTCTCACACTAAAGAACCATTATTGAGGTGTAAACGTAAACGCCCGGGAGAGGTACACATCATACTTGCTCCATGCAAATAAATCTTGAATATGACCACAAAGTATAAAATAGCTACCTGAAATGTCAGAGGCTTAAATAACATGTCTAAGAGGTACAAGGTGTATAGCCAGCTTAAGCGTAGAGGAATACACATAGCTCTAATACAAGAAACCCACCTTATAGAACAGGAAGTCAGAGCCCTTAAAAAGAGATGGAGAGGCCAAATATCTGCTACTAATTATTCAGCATTTGCCAGAGGAGTGTTGCTATGGATTCGGCCAGGGGTGCCCTTTTTCAAAAACTGCACAAGGTCATAGATAAAGAAGGAAGGTATGTAATGGTAGTGGGGAAACTAGAAGGAAAGGACATAACAATAAGTAGTATATACGCACCAAATCAAGAACAGGGAACATTTCTTAACAAGCTATCACTGGAAATAGGATCACTCCTAACAGGATCCAACATAATTGGAGGAGACTTCAACTGTATAGCAAATATTAATCTGGATAGATCTCATCCTCCCCTGTTACACTTTCAGGCTATAAAAACTGCAAAATTTTTACAGGAATGGCAACACCACTGGAAACTGAGAGATAGCTGGAGACAGCTTCACCCGCACACTCGAGATTATTCATTTTACTCCTCAGCACACGATTTACATGTTAGACTTGACACCTTTCTAACATCCCCTGAAATACAAAGCGAAGTAATAGCAGCTGAATACCTTTGTCGCACAATATCTGATCACAACCCTCTAGTTATTTCATTGAACTGGGGTAAAGAGAGACCAGCTATTCCAACATGGCGCCTCAGAGCAAAAACGCTAGAAGACGAAGGTTTTAAACACCTACTACAAATAACTATTGAGGAGTTCTTTACAAAAAACACAGGGACAGCGTCTTCCAGAACAATTGAGAGGGAGGCGTTCAAAACAGTAATCAGAGGAACTTGCATCAATGAGAACATAGGGGTCCGAAGGTCGCTGGAAGTGGAACTCCGGGGACTTGAAGACTCCCTCAAGGATATTGAGCGCAGATGCCCAAACTGCCCAAATCTGATCCCCCTGTTGATTGAAACTAAAGCAAAAATAGCTGAAGCAAATACAAGACTAGCCCACTTCTACTATAGGCAATACTTAACTAAGCAACACACAGAGGGAGATAAAGCGGGCGCTCTGTTGGCCTGGCTCACTAACCCACCGAATCAACAAACAGTCATAGTGGAAATAGAAGAAACCCCAGGTAATAGTATTTATAGCCGGAAAGAAATAAACGGAAGCTTTGCTAACTACTACTCTAAACTATACGCACCACATATCGAAACTCTTAATACCTCCCAGACACAGGAGCTAGAAGAACTTGCCCTCCCTCAACTGAAGAACGAGGATAGTCTGGCCTTAGCCGAACCAATATCGATTGCAGAGATCAAGGCCACAATTCAAAGTATGGCTAGAGGCAAGGTCCCGGGCGCTGAAGGGCTTCCAATGGAGTTCCACATCATGTACCAGGATCAATTAGCCCCACATCTATGCACAATATGGAGGCATGGAACAGTAAAGACCTACCTCAGTCCACAAATGAAGCTGTCATGATACCATTGTTGAAACCAGATAGACCACCTAATGATGTCCGTTCTTATCGACCATTGTCGATGCTTAACATGGACTATAAAATTCTTAGCTGGATATTAGCCACCAGACTATTACCTCATATGTCCTCATTGATCCATCAAGACCAGTCGGGCTTTATCCCCCAACATAGCACAGCACTAAACATTAGACGACTGGTCACAATACTCCACTCGGTACCTCTGGCAATGACACAGGCAGCGATTATTTCAGTGGCTATTGAGAAGGCATTCGACAGCCTGAAATGGGATTATTTAGAACGGGTCATGTTAAAACTGGAATGGGGGATGGATTTGTCCGTTGGATGAAATTGTTATACACTAACCCAACTGCGAGGGTTCGAACGGGCAGCACTTTATCAGATCTATTCCAAAAAGGCAGGGGCAGCAGACAGTGCTGCCCCTTGTCACCTTTACTGTTTGCAGTGGCCGGGGAACCACTGGGCCAAATGGCCAGAACAGGCCTGTATTTTAGAGGTATACCAGTTAACCACTGGACTCACCATATTTCTCTCTATGCAGATGATATGCTGCTTTTCCTCCGGAACATTGAGGCCGACTTATCAGGAGCAATGAACATGTTAGAGAGCTTTGGTGGAGCCTCGGTCTGCAAATTAATTGGAGGAAATCAGCAGTCTTCCCATTGATAGAAGGCTCTCCAAGGATCAGTGACACAAGAGGACTGCCCTGGTCACCTAATATATTTAAATATCTAGGAGTGAACATATACCACAAAATAGAGGACTTGATAGAGGGGAACATACACAGAGCACTAAGAACGACAAGAACCAACATGCTTTTCTGGGAAACATTGCCACTGACAGTGTCGGGAAGAGTCGCCTTACTTAAAATGATAGTGCTACCCAGGCTGTTGTACTACTTCTCTACAATCCCACTAGCGATCGCAAAATCAGTGTTCAAGGAAATAGAATCAATGATTACGAGCTTTATTCGGGGAGCGGGCAGACATAGAATTGCATTGCACTCCCTCCAAAGACCCACTGCAGAAGGAGGATTAGCTACCCCAGACTTTGAAATATACTATTTGGCCAGGCAGTTACAATGGCTAGCAAAATTAATCAGTGAACCGACAGTAGCACATGAACTACGAGCCCCCCTAAACTGCTCATTAGAAGCGATACTGAATATACTAGTGAACCCTAGGAGAAAAAAACAACAACTGCCACTAGAGTGGGAGTCGATAAGAACTTGCTGGGCGCAATATCTAAGGCGCACACACACAAAGACTCCATACGCACCAGAAGCACCAATAATTTGACTGAAGCACGTAACAGGGAGACCAGAACTAATATGATTTAATAAACTAGCAGCACATAACATAGTAACAATGGAGACCTGTTCTGCAATGGGAAACTACGCACATTCACAGAACTGCAAGAACAGTCCGGTTCCGTCAGGAATGTTTATTACCTACAATGCAGTCATAGGAATAATACAAAAGACATGGAGAGCAGCCACACAGGAACCTCCAACTCATGAAGGTTGCAGACTTATTTGCTCAATGGGGGAGCAAAGAGGGATGATTTCAGCAATCTACCAGGCTTTACATAAAAGTACATATACACCTTTGAACAAGCTTAGACTTAAATGTCAGACAGAATTGGGAACTGTCATAGATGAACCGCAATGGACTAGGATTACCTCTCACATATACCCAGTATCCAGGAATGCCCGATTTAAATTAATTAACCTATATATATATCACAGAGCCTATCTGACCCCACATATGATAGCAAAAATGTATAATGCAAGAGGAGTAGGCTGCCCCAGATGTGCTGAACCAGCAGCAGGACTTGTGCACATGCTGTGGAGCTGCCCACGAGTAAGACCATATTGGGAAGAAATATTCAGGAAAATATCTGCTAGCACAGAAAGAACACTGACACCTTCCCCTCTAATGGCACTACTGGGAGACTTCCGTCGCCCCTCAGCTTACAAAATATCTAACAAATTTATTGATCTTGCTCTATTCCTAGCTAAAATGGAAATTACATCCCATTGGAAAGATGCAGGGGGCCCTCAAATAAACAGATGGCAGGACGCTTTAGTAAAATGGGCAGAAATCGCACGAACTGTACTACTGCAAGACGCTATGCAGGGGAGAAGATCTAGAGATATAGCAAAACAATGGGACTCAATTTTGGAGAACCTAAAGTACCTAGACAACCTTACACCCAAAGACTCAAATACTACTTCAGAATCCGATACAGAGCTCACCTCTATTTCTTAGTCATATAACAGTTAATGTATGTGAAAGGCTGGTATATTATTCAGAGAAATCCTGACTAATGGAAATTACACAGTGGCTTCAAGTGCATGAAGGGGGGGTGGGCGGGGAGTTAAGGGAGAAGTTTTGAATGTCCACTATGTACCTATTATTGACATGTTTGAAAAAGTAATAAAAGATATTTAAAAAAACAATGAATCAGAAAAGGTGTTGTCCAATTATCCACTGTTGCAGCTACCCATGGGTGCCTTGCTAACACCTACTCTTCTTTGGACCCCTCATTAAATTGCAAAAATGTAAGAATGTCCACATATTCATGGTTTGAGTATTTTTTTTTTACTTCTTGGATAAATGTGACCCAAAGACAATTTTCCTGTGTTTGAAATCATCCCCCTCACCCTCCCCCTTTTTGACTATGCTCCTTGGCTGTGTCCTTCTTATCCTCACATCCCATTTCTTTGTCAGACATCAATTTCCCTTCCCTTGAAAACTCAACATCTTTTGCCGATGACCTGAACTCAGACGTTTCGAGGCCCTTGATGCGCTTTCCTCTATCACACCTTCCACTATCACCACTGATTTTTTTCTCAATATTAACAGTGCACTCCATCTCTACATCCCACACTGAAGACCACTGCTCCATACAATTTGGCAGTTTCTTCATGTGTGCCAGGTCGCTGTCCCCTAGTCTAATGCGTTTTGCAATGCTCCCTTTGTCTGCACATGACCCTTGAAAGGCACCAAATCTTCTCTTTCCTGCAGTTACATGTTCCTTCAACCCCTCGTACATAAAACAGTTCACCGTCGTGAGAACTGTCATACCACTCCCAAAACCAAATCATCTGTTTCATCAGTCCTGATCTCATCTCATCGCTCACACCACCATTATATACTCTCCATGTACTAGAAGCAGTATGTCAACTGGGGCGGTTGAAGGGGGTGCATGGGGGATGACTGGCGACACACTAAAAAAAAAAAAGAAAAAAAAAGAAAACACTTCGCCACCCGTCTCCCACCGCCTTCTTTTGCCAACTCACTGCTCTTGTAGTGTCTAAGCATTAGCTGGGGAACCGGCACAGGCTCCCCAGCAATCCTGGTGCTACTTACATACTACACATAGCATGTAAGTAGCATCAGGATTTGTCTGAGCGGCAGTCACTGCCACTCAAACACAAGCCTGGGGTCTGTGCTGTGTAAAAAATACACAAAGAGTATGAGATATCACCTAGGTACAAAATAAAGTGAGATTGTCCTGGACTGTCTGTGTATCCCAGTCTTCGGGATTTATTTGTGTGCTGAATGTGGTTGTCAAAAGGGGGTTAGGGGAATTTCTCCTTATGGACTTGTTGGTCTCACACACTATATAGTGTCATGCTTCATCATATGACCACCTACCCGCATCCAGGTAGGATAGTACCACCTGGACGGACTCAATCTCGTTAAAAGAACTTGGAGGGAGTGCGGAGATAAAGATTATCTGGAGAGTATCGGGATCCAGCTGTACTGTGAAAAATCTAAAATCACCTAATCAACCACTTGTGTAATATTACACCCTTATTTGTGGTGATTGTTGGTGAGATTAAAAACACAATGGGACGCTTCTAGAGAATAATGACTCGAAAAGTCCACAATGTTTCACTGGTCCGTGCTGTGTATACAGCCGGGTTGGAGAAACCTAAGTGTGCATGTGTGTTTGTCCGGCCTCAGACAGCCATCCAAACACACATGCATACTTAGTGCACTTTCGCTTCCTCCCCCATCCCACCTCCCCGTGGCCCAGCCCCGCCCCTCCCTGCACCTGCTGGCTGAGCCAGCAGATGAAAAATGATGATGAAAAATACGATAGCTAGCTATCGTTTTTTTTTCAGCTGCTGGCTCAGCCAGGGGGGTGATGCCCCTCCGCCAGAGAAGTAGTAGGTGGCTGATCAGTTTTACATTCCCTCAGTGAGGAAAAAGCCACCAAAGTTTTTTCCATGTCTCTGGCCAATGTTTTGGAGCTATAATGCAGTCTGTTGGCATCTGCATACAGCTATCAGCACTAAAGGCCGGTTCAATCTTGCAGTTTCTCCTAAATTGCTCCAGCGTAGGCAGTCTCCAACTGTGTTGGTCCCCCGAGCCAGGCTATCTCACACTTGACTTCCCTTCAACCTCATCTAGTATCTAAACAACCCCTTTGTACCCAGCGTCTGAGCCCTACTGAGCACATGTACCCTATTCCCTGCATGATGGGAAACAGTCGTCCCTCATCCTCAACTCCTGTCTTTGTTGCCATAGGATTCACTTCCCTCTTCTTTCATATTCTGTGACCCACCATTCCTTCACATCCTCAGCCTGCCTGGCAGAACTTGCCCCAGCCTTATCCCTTTTACTGTCCTTGTTCCTTCCTTCCTATAAAAACTGACTACCCAATCTTCTGAGAGCCTCTCTGGCTCCCGTTTCTGAATAGGCATCCCTCGGGCATGATGTGAGAACACCAAGCCTCTAATGGATGTTGTTAGAACCCCTTTCAGAGGACCAAGGGGCACACAGGGGCTACTTGGTCCTACCTTGGTGGCTGGAGCCATTTACTCCTTATGTCCCGGGGTCTGACCTCCTATGGATCCTGAGCAACTGGCCCAAGTACCCCTTCTGCACTTGATCATCAGTGGTAGCTGTGGACAAGCAGTCAAAGGCTCACAGGGGGAGGGGTGTAGATACAGGTAAGTGAACAGGACTTATAACTCAAACTGCACATAATGCTTTTATTAGAAACATAAGAATTTTATTTCTAACTCCACACAATCAAAGTATAACAAGATTTGTAAGCAAAAGCACAATCCCATAGTGGTCTGAGTTCTAGTGTTTGTCAGGCAAATCCCTGCCTTACCCTCTCCCTTGTAATGTTGTCTGGGTTATTCCTCAATCACTGGTGGCTGCATCGAGGGAATGCTTACTACTAGTCCGTAACAAAGAATTCCATTTTACTTTTAGGAATTAGTAGAAAGTGTCTGTGGTGCTGCAGCACCTTCAGCAGCGAGTTCTTGGGAACCCACAGGCCCAGTTCACGTCTTACACACTCCTGCAGCACAGAAGCGTTCAGCGTTACAGCAGGTGCTCTGAGTGTGGGCTTGGTTCTGGTTCTGCTTGGAGAAGTCGGTCTGCTTGTGGTACCACAGCAGCACTTGGCAGGCATAGCCTCCCTCTCCTGAGCGGCGGTGCCGGGTCCCCCCTCCTAGTGATTGGTCTAGCTTCCAGCTCATAAAGACATGACGAGTATTTTTTATGAGTGGTTGGGGCTATTAGACCCTCCAGCTCCCAAATGGAGCCAGTGAGGGTGCAATGTCTCCCTCAGCGTCCTCCACAGTCTTCGGGGATCAGTCAGGGCAGATCTCATTATGCAGGCCCGACCCGCTGGTCACAGCTTCAGTCTAGTTGCGGATTAGGACCCGGTTTGCCTTGCCACATCTGGACATAACGTAGAACTCTCAATCACCGCCCATACCACGGCAGCCCCGCCTGGTACACGGGGTTGCCGCTAAAGCATTCACAAGTCCTGGCACGCTGGTCACACAATTACTCCAACAGTGGCCCCCTCTGGCATACAGAGTAACAGCAGTAAGGCAGTGTGGTCTTGCCACTCCCTGAACAGCGCTGAATGCATGGCTCAGTCTATGGCAACTCTTTCCTGGCATACAGGGGGCCGCTGTAAACAATCCTGCTCAAGGGCAATGGCCCGATCAGTGCCCACCTGAATCCTCATATCTTGCACAGGAAGTCCTCATGGTAGGACTGCCAACTGGACCTCGCTCCATTCAATGCTCTCCTCTTCCTCACAGGGGACACTTGTCTTGGCAAGCAGGCAGACAGGCATTGGTGCTCTAGTCTCCAGGGTAGATAGTCTTGGTTTCCCTGGTTGATATCCTCTCACCCAGCAGGAATACTAACAGGCTTTGGCCATCAGCCTGGGCCATACACTAAAGTCTTGCAGAGCTTCTTCTTGTGATCTACCACTGAATCAAAGAGCACCCTGTTGAAGTGTAAACGGGAGTCTCTTCATCCCTTCCTCCAGTGTGTGTCCCGCCCAGCTCACAGGAATGCAGCAATATCCAAATCTGCCTGGTGGGATTCTTTTACTCCTCATGTCTTCACCAGGCAGGCCTGAGCCTCCCAAAATGGAACTCGGGTCCTCCATGTTATGTCCCATTGCAGGAACACTTGCACTCAGTGTACTTTGACAGCACATATACTCTTCAGTATTTTTTCCTCCATTCATTGTTTCCCTACAGGCACACATACATTCAGCACACACATTTAGTATGTGCACACTGCTCAGTACTGTACCTTTTCTGTATTGTACCAGGGTGCGCTATTTGCACACATATGCTGCCAGCACACACACTCACCATGTTTACACTGCACAACTCTTTTCCCTTGATGTATTATACTTCTCATATGCACACACACACCCAGCACATGCTCTTATTACGCACACACTTTACAGCATTACATCACTCATGTAATGTATTCCTCACAGGCATACATACCCTCAGAGGGCATATTTATCAAGCAGTTACATCACCATTGCACGATGCAATGTGGCACAGGGTGACACAACTACTAAGTAAAATTTACCAGGCCACACAAGGCCACCTTGCCTGGCCCTCTGTGGCCTAAAAAATCTAGAGTAATTCAACACAGCACAAATCACTGTGTTGCGTTACTGTGCCCCAGGGAGGCATTCCATGGGTGAAGGGTAGGTGTTCCATTGCATCGACCCATGGCGAATTCACAGATTTATCATTACTGGTAGACCTGGGAATGCATCAAAATGCTGAGCCCCCCACCCCTAGGTAAGGTATAATGAGGAGAAATATTTCTATTTCTCCTTCTTTTTCCCTCTTTCTATAGGAAAATGCCTTTCAGGTTCCCCTTCTTGCACAGGCACAATCCTGCTTACAATGTAGGCACTCTTGCACTCTGATGCAAGGGTACCTGTGCTGGCACTAGGCAGCACATTCTGTGCCAGTACAGAGAAAAGACAGGACTGCACCACATAATTTTAAATACGATGCATTCCTGCCTTTTCACTTTGACCCAGTGCAGCAAGGTGGCTTGCTGTGCTGAGTGATTTTAATTTTTTTGATAAATGTGCCCCCTAGTACATGCACTAACCATACATGTACCACATGGTACTGCTCTCTCCTTGTACTGTACCCTTCCCAGGCAGACATACATCCAGCACAGAGTCACTACTTTTGCACTGCTCAGAACTCTGCATCTACCTGATGTAGGCCAATGGTGACTTAAGTATATAGCAATGGAACTTTAAAAAGGTGAGTGAGCCTGTAGGCCTCACTCCCGTGACCTAGGGCCTCATTACGAGGCGGTCTAATTGCCACATAAAGACCCTGGTGGTCTGACTGCTGGGGTTCCGCCGTCTCTGTGGGGTCGGTAAAACTGACGTGTTGACTGCGGGTGGAGATCATAATCCGCCAGGGCAGTGCTGCCCTGCAGATTACGACCTCGTCCTCCGCCAGCATTTTCAGCTGGCAGAGAACAGATGCAAGAAGCCACAGGGAAGCCCCTGCACTGCCCATACACTTGGCATGGGCAGTGCAGAGGTCCCCCTGTCCAGCACCGTGCTGGTGTACCCTGCAGGTGACAGCATTGCCGCCGGCTCGATTTTGAGCCGGAGACAATCCTGCCATCTGTTTCCTGCTAGGCCGATGGGCAGAAACTGAGGTTTCTGCCCATCGGCCTAGCGGGAAACACCTACTAGGTCCGGCGGGGTGGTCACCACGAAGGCGGCAGCCACCGTGTCAGGAGTTTGACAGACAGACTTTCTCATCCGTCAAACTCGTAATCGGGCCCTTAGAGTTAAAAGGACATGTTCACTCCTACTACTCACTTCCCATGCTGCTTAAGTCTTGTTGAAGCGGGTACCCTTTCACCACTATGAAGGTAGTGCTTTGGGCGCTTCTTCCTGTCCAACCGGACCACAATCGGTGAGACAGGCCTATGTCATGGCACACATGCCTGATCCATGTTTGCCTATGACAACAAAAATCTGCATTAGAGATCCAGGCAGCAGTACAGTTGGGCACTCAGGGCTGGGGTACACATCTTTTACCATGTGGAAGACGTTTGTGCCCCTACAGGTGTAATAACTCAAACGCCTCTGGTGGTGAATAGGCCTCACTGCACCACTGTTGTGGCCAAAACTGGAACCGTTGCTGCCTCCTGCTCCTTCCCTTAACCTCCCAAGCCTTTTCAACACTCCTGCCCACCAATTGACCAGCGTCCACACTTCACTTTGTTTCCTTAATCGTGCAACCTCTCCCAGCAGACCACCCCCTGGCCGGCCACCTCTGTGTCGGACCGGCTGCCCCTATGCTATAAGAAAGCCTTTCTCTTTCTTAACCGATATTTCTTCCGGGCGTTCACAATCTCTTCACTACTGGAGCATCTTGGCCCACTGGAACGCCTTCTGCCCCATGGCAGCAAGAAAGCAGCAACTGCCGCTGCGACACCACCCGCCGCCTACCTCTTGGTTGACCCTCACCATGCCCACCTAGGTTTGCCTCAGGGCCCCTGACCTTTGTCTTTCCTACCTGCTGCGCACAACATGGGGAGAGCCGCCTTTGTCCACAAACATTGGTCACGAGCCATGACCCCAATAATGGATTATTTTTAACAGCAAACTGTGTAACTAATTGCTTGAAAACACCTTAGCCCTTGTCCCTAAGCCCACAAAATGTATTCTGGAAAAGGTTAATGACTCTCCTCCCCCAACATATATAGCTCCATTCCTGATTCAGCCGCCTGAGTGACCTCAATCTATACTTGCCCCCTGTGCTTCGTGCACAAAGTCACCCGGGAAAGAACTGGCCATTGCCCTTCTCCCTGAGCACCCCATTCTATCCCCCAACTCCCAGGCACCCCCCATTTTATCATTAGATGAAATCACTGGGGTTTCAGTAGGTAAATTCTACACAGTGGAAGCACCAAGCTGCCTACATGTGGCATTATCAAACCATTAGTGGGGAATCACTTCAAAGTTATATGAATAATGTGATCATTGCGTCTATCTTTTTATCAACTACATCACTCTTCCAAGACATAATATACATTGCAGAGTTTATCACAGCATTGCATGAATCCATGTATTTTATGATTGGCATTCTGCTTCTCCATTTGAATGAAGTTGTTCAATCAAAGGTAATTTTCACTGTCAAAATGGTTTATGAACTCATGTTAGATGACTTTTCCGGTTAGAAATTAGATACTGTTTCCATTTGTGCTGTTTGAATCCAGAGGTCGAAGTGGGCGAGATCTATGGGGCACGACATGCTCATAGTTTTTCAATTTAATAAAAACAGTGCTACTTTCCCCAGTTAATTCTGACAGTTGAAATGCCTCAGATTTCGTGAAAGGGAGGAGTTTATTGTGCTTTGAAGCTGAAGGAGGCAGAGGCAGCTGAACAACAAACAGGTCTTCTTGCCAGTGTGTCTGCTGCCTAAAACAGATGTAAACATGTGCATGTGGTTAATGGAGATTTTCTTAGCTTTAGTGAAAGAAAGTCTCGATTTTATTAAACACATGGAGGCGAGTATTATGCTATCCTTTCTTGCTTTAATTCAAACAGCAGCCAGGAAAAAACTACAACTCCCAGCATACCCAGCTGGGAAGACTACAGCAAATATGCATAAAGAATTAACCAATTAGGATAACAGGTAGGTATAAACATCTTGACTGTGAGCAACAAGTCCTCTTTTCTTGCAGAGCAGTTAATAAACTCTGAAAAGTGGAAAAATAAAAATAATACAGGTCAATACAAGGGATAAAAAGGTTTCCAAATGATAGATGACACTGAAAGTCTTATCATCGAGGCCCGGATGCAGCATGGAGTGCTGGAACTCTTGAAAGAAGGACCACTTGTGCACCTTTGTCGTGAGGTCAGGAGGAGCGATACCCTGAGGGTGAGGATGTGCCTTAGGACATCTAGTTAGCTGAGGCAGTTGTACCCGAGACAATAAAGGGAGGGATAAAGAAAGTGGAGGGATAAAGAAAGTGGAGGGATAATACTCGCCTCCGTGTGTTTAATGAAATCAAGAATTTCTTTCACTAAAGCTAAGAAAATCTCAATTTTATTACAAACACGGAGGCTTCTATTATGCTAGTTCAAAGCATAGAAATCAATGAACTGGCCACCTGAGAGACCGGTTTACAGCAAAACGTTCTAAAAGTTGAAACATTTGACCAAACCGCCGATTTGAGAATGTCAACTAAATTCAATCCTGCCCAAAAGGCTTTGGATGCCATGGCTCCTCTGGTGGAATGAGCCCCATAAACAGAAATGTCAATGCCTGCCAAATTCATAATCCATTTTACCCAACGGGCAAGAGTAGTTGAAGAGACTGGATTATGAGGGGACCGAAAAGAGACGAGGAGTTGAATTTCGGATGACTTTCTCAAATCGTTTGTCCGTGAAATATATTCTCTTAGACAACTTCCCACACATAAATTGGGATGATCAGGGAAATACGGGTAGAACACTGACATCAGGTTAGTTTTTGTTCTTCTTCGTACCTGAAAGAAAACACCAGCAGCAGTATACTGTACAGAAGTCACATCTAAAACTCTAACATCTGAAATACGTTTTAATGAAAATAAACAAAGAACAATAGTAAAGCATAGCAGAAAGGAATTTGAGAGATAAGAGAGAATTAGGTTGTTGAGATAATAAGAATTGCAAAATGACATTAACATCCCACATAGCATTATACTTAGGAAAGGAGGTTTGGCAAAACGTACTCCCTTTAAAAGGCGACACATTAAAGGATGTTCTACGACTGGTTTATTGTTGACACGAACATGTTCAGCGGAAATCGCAGATCTGTACAAATTGACCGTCCTATATGCCTTACCCCGAGCTGCCAGAGAGGCTAAGAAATTAACAATCAGAACTACATCTGCTGAAAAGGGATCAGCATCCCTGACCGGACACCAATTATGCCAGGCTGACCAGGCTGATTTGTATGCCTTGGTAGTCCTGGGAGCCCAGGCCTGGCGGATGAAGCTAACAGCTTCCTGCACATTTTTTGGGGCTCTCCTGGAAGACCCGAAACCATCCATGCCACCAGGTGAAGAGAATGATTGATTATTAGCTCGTGAGGTTGACCCAATGGGTTCAACAGAATTGAGGGAAAGAGCGGAAGGAGGACTGGAAAGTCTATTAACAATTCTAGAGCTGAGGAAAACCATGGTTGACCCTGCCAAAAAGGCGTGATTAACAAGATCCTGGTAGATTGGCGATGAATGCGCGTCAAGACTCTGGAGATCATAATGAAAGGAGGAAAGGCATAATTCATTTGATTGGACCAGTCCTGTTGAAAAGCGTTGGTAGCTAACGCTTGAGGATCCGGTCTCCTGCTGAGAATTCAACCGAGAGGCAAAGAGGTCGACAGAGAAAGGACAGAATCTGGAAAAAAGATTTTTGAAAATCGAAGGGTGAAGATGCCAATCGCTGAAGTCCTGAAGATATCTGGAACACCAATCTGCGATCGTATTCATGTTTTACGGAAGGTATTCTGCTTGCAGGGAAATCTGATTCTGGAGACAAAACTCCCACAGACTCTTTGCTAATTCGGCCAGAGGTTTTGACCGTATACCTCCTAGATGATATATAAATCGGACCGCTGAGAGAGTGTCCATTCGGAAGAGAATAGAACAACTTACCTTGTCTTTGGCAAATGTTTGTATCGCAAAGGAACCTGCAAGAATCTCCAAACAGTTTATGTGCAACGACAACTCCTCTTTTGACCATAGTCCTCCAGTCGAGAACTGACCACACCTTGCGCCCCAACCAGTCCGACTTGCATCAGATTCTAAGACAAGATCTGGTGCTGTAGAGAAAATTGCTCGGCCGTTCCAGGAATCTAGATGATCAAGCCACCATTGGAATTCGACACGAGAATCGTGATCCAGAGAGACCAAGTCCTCGGACCCGAAACCTCTGCGGAGATGTCGAATTTTTAGTCTCTGGAGCGCCCGGTAATGAAGGGGACCTGGAAACATAGCTTGGATAGAGGAAGCTAGAAGACCAATTATTCGAGCTAAGCATTTGATTGTGAGCTGTGATTTTTGTTTAAAAAACAATAGGATTTCTTTTCTTATATGAGAGATCTACTGGGTTGGAAGATGAAGGGTGGCTTTGACAGAGTCTATGAAAAAGCCTAGAAATTCCATCTGAAGCGAAGGAACAAGATTGGACTTTTATTTGTTGATGAGAAAACCTAGGCTTTGAAGGAGCGAAACACATTTCTCTAACTGTTCTAAAAGGGTAGACCTGTCCTGGTGTAAAATGAGAAAATCGTCTAGATAAACCATAATCCTGACACCTTGAGCTCTCATGTGTGTCACAACTGGCTTCAACGCCTTGGTAAAACACCAAGGAGCTGAAGAAAGACCGAAGGGAAGGCATTTGAAATGGAAAAATTGGCCTTTCCATTGAAATTTAAGACATTTTCTGGAAGATTGATGAATTGGTATGGAAAGATACGCATCTTGAAGATCTAGCCGAAGCATCCAATCGTTTTCCAATAAGGAATCCCGAAGATGAAGAATAGTTTCCATCTTGAAATGATGGTAAACTACAAACCTGTTGAAACGCTTTAGATTTATCACTGGGCTGTATTTTTTGTTCTTTTTCTGGACAAGAAATAGTACTGACAAAACCTAAGGGATGGGGGGAACAAACTTCTATAGTTTGTTTGAGTGCGAGGAAGTGAATCTCTCAAGAAAGAAGATCCTCTTGGTCTTTGAAAAAAACCTAAAGGTTTTGGTCGATATTGTTGGGTTGGAGTGGAATAATACTCTATGCAAAAACCTGAAACAGTTTGCAACACCCGCGGATCTGTTGTTAACATTTGCCAATTCGTTAGAAATAACGCTGTCCGTCCTCCCACCAACAATGGACCAGAAGATTGATCTCTTACCTGAGTTTTGGAAACCTCTAGATCTGTAGCCATGCCTGAAAGAGTGATTCCTCTGGGGATAAAACTGTGGCTTATATCCCTGTTGATATGTATTGGAGCCTCTGGTCTGATTGGCCACACCTCTGTGGACAAATCGGCCGGCAAAGTGGCTCCTCCCTTTGCCGGCCCTTCCAAAAACACGAGAATGGAAAATCTTTTGCATGGAGGATTGCGCCTTGTCTAGTGAAGTGAAGGTGGACACATATTTACTGAGCTTCTTGATGAAGGAGTCCCCAAAAAGCAAACCATTAGCTTCCTGTCCCATTTCTTTAGCAGCAAGATTGCTCAATTTCGGGTCAATTTTTAATAGAAGACTCTTCCGTCTTTCCTGTGCCATGGAAGCATTAGAATTGCCAAGAAGGCAAATCGCCCTTTGGGCCCAATTTGATAAAATCACCAGGTCTACTTTAGTACCTGCCATTCTGGCTTCGTCTGTCAAATCCAACATTCTTGTCAAAGGACCAGAAAAATCCAATAGTCTGTCTTGACAATTGGTCAAAGCCCTGTCCACACCTTTTTTGGGATCTTTGCAAAATTTAAAAAAAAACATAAGTATATTAGGGTCAATCACTGGAATGGCCGTAATGTTGTTGGAAAGTGAAGGTCTGGGGCATTCAGTCTTTAACCTGTTACTTGCCAGTTTGTCCAAAGGTTGACGTAATTTGTTAGAGACGTATGCAGCAGTATGCTCACAGGGAGTCCACTCAGTGGAATTTGGGTGGCGGATAAGTGCAGGATCAAACATCGGTTGACCTGAGAAATCCAATAAGGATTCATTAGTAGTAAACATTTGTGATGACTCTCCCAGTGAATTAAGAGAAGGTTTGCGCCTCTTCTCCATAGGCCCTGACCAGATCATTATGTCTGGATCATCTTTATCCATATCTGATCCACCCATGTCATCATCTGTATCTCCCAAATGAGAAATATGAATGGGAAAGAAGGGGTTAGCAGAAGTACTAGGTTCAGAAAGGGAGGTATATGAAGGAGAGTCTGTATTGGGGCCAACATTGTCTGCCCTACATTTTTTGGGCTTCTTGGAACCAGAAGAGGAAACATCGAAGGTGAATAGCTTCTTGACTGAGGCCTCAAAGGAGTTAGAAAAATCTGAAATAGAACTAGAAAACGCTTTTTGGACAGAGTCCTTGATAAAAAAATCTAAATTGTCCTTGAAAAATTGAGCCTCTTCATCATCAGAAAAATGTTCCATCATAAAATATTTAAAAATATAGATATATATCCAGAGAAAAAACCAAAAGAATTGAAGGCAAACTTCAGTGACCAGAAATAGGAATAAAGTAGTTAATAAAGGGTTACATCTGAGGAGAACCAAATCAGGAACTAAAGTCTTGTCGAAGAAATACCAATAGGGAAAGCAGGAGGCGTGGTCTGGCACTCCTACACAAGTGAAGTGTCCGGAGCTTCAAACAGAAGCAATTCAGGTGATTCCCTGAAGTAAAGGGCTGGAATCTGCTGAAGGAGTGAAGCGCTGGCCGGCAAAAGGAGAGAAACTGCTGACCGGCGTTTGAAGAAAGCAACTGCCGTTAAGAACGTTATGGTCAGAAAGACCGTTGTGACACGCGTGTCGTAAGCGCTCAGAATAGAAGGTTGAGGGCGAGAGGACTGGAAACAAGTGAAATATAGCAAACAAGAATGACAAGACTATTGATAAACATAAGGGAATAAATAGCAATGAGTAAATCATAGTAAAAAACGCCCAATAAAATACTAAATAAATATTTATGTAAGATAATGAAAGCAGTACTTATCTTGACTGCGAGCAGCAAGAAAAGAGTACTTGTTGCTCACAGTCAAGACGTTTATACCTTCCTGTTATCCTGATTGGTTACCTCTTTATGACATATTTGCTGTAGGCTTCCCAGCTGGGTATGCTGGGAGTTGTGGTTTTTTCTTGGCTGCTGTTTGAATTAAAGCAAGAAAGGATAGCATAATAGGAGCCTCCGTGTTTGTAATCAAATCTGCAAATGCAAAGGCCACTTGGGACTGATATTTGCTTTAATTGATGAAGTCACTTCAAGTTTCATCATGACAAACATTTATTTTTCTTTCAGAAGTATTGTAAGGGTGTTACCAGCTAAGATGCGAAGTGCATGCTTTTATTGGACAGTTATAAAAATGTTTGCTCTAGGAACACTCTGTATTATTAAATTCAATATTTTGAAAGCATTTTTTATGTGAAACGTACATCTTTATGCACATTTTGTGGCAGTTTATGTGTAGTGCAAGTTTAAAATGATAACTTATATTCACAGTTATTTGTTTCACAGTCTGGGACCTCACTATTACCCACTGTCCCAACCATAATTCAATTCTGTGGCTCTCTGGTTACACACACAGACATCTGCATTAACTGATAGAGGTTTAATGATGTAAAATAGTGTATTTCCCACTTGCATTTATTTTTCATTTAAAGTGTGTGTTATTTCATATGCAGTTACCTTAAGGTGAATACCAACAAAATAGTTAAAGAATATTCAGTTATTTTTGAGACAGCTTTGACCCTTCCTTCATGTTCACTGTCCGCAGCCCCATTGCACTCAGGTTCACAGTTTAATGCACTTTGACCGCTGGTTTAATCCTAATGCACTATTTTAGAGTCAAGTTCTTCACAGTACCCTCAATCAATAAATCAATCAAATAAACATTTATAGAGCGCAACTTATCAAATGGGGGGGGTCTCAAGGCGCTGATGGGGGATGCAGATCAGTCGAAGAGCCATGTATTGAGGTCCTTCCTGAACTGAGCTAGCGAGGGAGACTGCCTGAGGTGTAGCGGCATCGTTTTCCAGGTCTGCTTGGCAAGGTAGGAGGAGGATCTTCCTCCAACCGTGATCTTCCGAATCCTGGGGATGGTGGCAAGTGCCAGTTGAGCAGAGCTGAGTTGCCTCAAGGGTGTGTCGAAGGAGGTGTGGTGGTTAATGTAGGTCCGATGGTGTGAAGGGCCTCGTACGCATGTGTCAGGAGTTTGAAAGTGATAAATTTGTTGATGGGAAGCCAGTGTAGGTCTCTCAGGTGGGTGGAGATGTAGCTGCAGTAGGGGATGTCCAGGGTCAGTCTGGCCGCTGCGTTCTGTATTCTCTTAGGCCTTGTTTGGAGTTTATTGTTGATTCCGGCATAGAGTGCATTGATGTAGTCGAGTTTACTGCTGACAAGTGCCTGGGTGACTGTTCTTCTCGCCTTGATGGAGATCCACTTAAAGATCCACTGGAGAAGGCAGAGAGTGTGGTAGCATGAGGATGAAACGGTGTTGACTTGGTGGGCCATAGACAGTGAGGAGTCAAGAATGATGCAGAGGTTGTGTGCGTGGTCGGTAGGAGATGGGGTAGTTCCGAGGGCACTGGGCCACCAGGCGTCCCAGGCGGTAGGGCAGGGACAAGGATGAGGATCTCTGTCTTGTCCGAGTTGAGCTTGAGGCAGCTGTCTCTCATCCAGTCAGCGACTGCCTTCATTCTGTTGTGAAAGTTTGGCCATTGATGGTTCGTCGGTGAGTGAGAGAATGAGCTGTGTGTCATCGGCGTATGAGACGATGTTGAGCCCGTGGTGTCTGACGATCTCGGCGAGCAGCGTCATGTAGAAATTGAAGAGGGTGTGGCTCAAGGAGGAGCTTTTGGGAACTCCGCAGCTGGTTTCTGTCATCTTCGTGGGGAAAGGTGGGAGCCTGACTCTCTGGGTTCGGCCAGTGAGGAATGAGCGGATCCACTCCCGAGCTTTACTGCGGATGCTGACGTTGTGTAGTCTGGTGCACAAGCTGGTGTGGGAGATGGTGTCGAAGGCGACAGAGAGGAAGAGGGCAGCTGTTTCACCACAGTCCAGTAGGGTGCGGATGTCATCCGTGGCTGCTAGGAGTGCAGTTTTTGTGTTGTGGTTGCTCATGAATCCGGATTGGGAGGGGTTGAGTATGTGGTTGGTCTCAGTGAACTTGGTAAGCTGTGTGATGATTGCTTTTTCAATTACCTGGGCTGGAAAAGGGAACAGTGAGATTAGTCTGTAGTTTTTCAGCTCTGTTAGGTCCACAGAGGCTCTGTAGGGGGTTTATCTCTCTGTGTTTCCAGATATCCAGGAAAGTTGTGATCTCGAAGGAGTGGTTTTTGGTATGCCATTGTTCGGGTTCTATGGTGGCGCCGGCTTGATTGAAGATGTGGTGGGGGCACGGGTCCGAGGGTGCCCCAGAGTGGATGGTATTCATGAGCTTCAAGGTGTCTTCTGGGATGAGGAGGGTCAAGTGGTTCAAGATTGGTTGGTGGTTGTAGTTTGTGGTGGTGCTGGTGTGCAGGGGGGCGGGTCTATGCTTGCAAACCTTGTAGATGTCCTGTATTTTTCATTGGAAGAAGGTGGCGAGTTTGCTGCAGAGGTCTTGGGAGGATGGGATGTCTGTGGTGTCTGTGCTGGGTTTCGTGAATTTCTTGACTATGATGAAGAGTTCCTTGCTGTTGTGTGCGTTGAGGTTGATGCACTTTTAAATGGGCTATTTTCTGGCTGATCTGATGAGGCCATGGTGTGATGTGATAACATCTTTGAAGGCTCTGTGGTCTGTCATGCTCTGACTGCTTCTCTATTTTCTCTTGAGTCATCTGCTTGCACTCTTGAATTTTTGGAGGTCGGGGGAGAACCGGCTGGATCTCCTGTGGTGTTGGTTGCTGGCAGGTTTCCTTAGAGGGGCTAGGGTGTTGGCGCAGTTGGAAATCCATTGGTGGAGGTTATGGGCTGAGGCGTTGGCATCTGCGGTGTCTGGTGGTGGGGAGTGACGGAGAGCGGCTGTGAGCTGGGCTTCCGTGACCTTGGTCCAGTTCCTGCGAGGGGGGCGGTGGGCGTGGTACCTTTCGAATGTCTTGGTGACACAATGGTGGCCGGTCCAGTGGAGTTCGGAGGTGTGTGAAAAGGAGATGTGGTTTCCAATGGAGAAGACAGGGTCGAGGGTGTGTCCTGCTGAGTGCGTGAGGAGGTTGACTAGTTGCTTGAGTCCGAGGGTGGCGAGGTTCTCTATTAGGGTAGAGGTGTCTGGGTCACTGTGGTTGTCGAGGTGAAAGTTGAGGTCGCCAAGGAGGATGTGATCCATTGAGGTGAGGGTGTGGGATGAAGTCAGCCAGGGGTTCGCAGAAGGGTCGGGCAGGGTCCAGAAGTCTGTAGATGAAGGTGCTGCGGAGGGTGGTGTTTGGATTTGTCTAGATATGAAAGTGCAGGTGTTCGGTAACAGGGTTTTTGGCATCTGTGGTGTTTGTGAGGCGGCGTGAGTTTTTGTTCATGATGGAGACACTTCCTCCTCATTGGTTGATGCGGTATTTATGTATGATCTTGTAGCCATCGGGGATGGCAGTGGTGATGTTCGGTGCTGAGGAGGTGGTAATCCAGGTCTCCATGAAGAAGATGACGTTGGGACGATGGAGTAGAGTAAGTCCCAAATTTCTATTGCATGCTTGATGAGTGAGCGAGTGTTGCATAGTATACATCTGAGGTGTCCGAGTGGCTAGCAGAGGGGGGGTTTGGAATGCGAGGACAGGAGAAGGTGCAGTTGCAGCAGCAGAATGGGCAGTAAGTGTCCTTGGGTGGCGTGGTGGCAGGTGGTGGATCCACCAGTGTTGAGGGAGTGCAGGCTGCTGGTGTCTTATCAATGGATGGTGCAGGAACCAGGGTCCGTGGTGCTGGGCGCGGTTGAGGTGTGGATGGGTGCAGACGGGATTGCTTTTGGTGCGCCAATGGCCCAGACGCCATTAAAAGGGGAGTGAGGTGAAAGGGGTCGCTCAGCTGGGAGAGCGGAAAACATGGCGCTGGGAGGATGCCGCAGGGGGAGCAGCAGTAGGGAAAGCATGGGGATCACCAAAGGAGGAAAAACGAGGCAGAGAGAGACAAAAACAAGGCAAAAAGAGTAAAAACAAGCAAAAGGAGTAAAATAAAGAGAAAAAATGCAAAAGATACTGATAATGTAGTGAACTGACTACAGTAGAAACGTTGACAGAGAGACTGGTTAGAACAAGAAGGGGAAATAAATGAAAGAGCAACAAAGCAGGGAGGTGGAACTTATTTAAATGGCACCAGGGTCAACCTCCGAAACGTAGATAGTTTTGAGGTCCATAGTTACCATCATTTATGAACATTATAGAAACTCGTTCTTATATAGGCCCGCATTGCAACCCTGGCGGTGCAGAAGACCGCCAACATACCGCTGCTGCAGCGGAATTCTGCTACGGTATTATGACCCACAGCCCGGAATCCGCCACAATACAGACACCCACACAAGTCTGCCACACCAAAGGTCAGTGATAAACTGGCGATAACAAAACCAACACCGTCACGCCAACAGGAATACGCCCACAGTATCATGACCCACGAATCAATGCAGTGGTCTTTCAACCGCGGTAATCCATTGGCGGTACACACCGCCGCGCTCAAAATACACACACACTTACAAAACACAACCACATTGGACAATTCGAAATACACACACCTGATACACATACACACACCACAACCACACACCCAATCCAATATAAAGCACATACCCACATCACCCACAAACCCTTACTACCAGATTTTGAAAGCACACCAGAGTGTGGTTCTAAAAATTCTGGACCCATGTAATTTACTTTGCCACAGCAGTACGATTTTAGTATCAAAAGACCGATAATGACTAGTACACTAAGCATGAGGATTTTCGCTCAATTCCAGCAGCGTTTTCACATCGAAATCGCCATTTTCGTCCTGCACTCGTAGCTCCCATTTTATACACGGCAGCCAATTTTAAAAGTTGCCCTCACATAGGCTTATAATACAGTCAGATTTGATTCCAAGGACACGTACACCTTGATTGACTTTTCTCTGACCTGGGCAAGCTGGAACCATTGCCTCAGGCCAAACCTGTTTGGTCAGTCCCTCTCCCAGTGGCCGAATCAGATAGCATCAAGGCACACCATGCCATAAAACCCTTATTATCGCTCACACACCCTGCCTAATCTTGCTCACACCTGCACCTGCTCTTTTCTTCTTCTTACTTTACGAGGGGGAGGTGCCCGTTTTTATTGGGGGTCCACACTTATCTGATGTAAAATACTAGGCCTTGCCGGGTAATTTATTATGGGTTGGATGACATGAAATATGAGGTTCCATCATGACACTGTTTTTTCCTTTGTAGTGAAAACATGTGAATGACCAACCAAAATGTCAAGAATGTTTGCCTGAAGCTTAAAAAACTGTATATAAGGAAACCTGACTTTGCATTGAAACACAGTCTCCTGAGAACATACAAACCGTGCTGTTGTACTTCTAGGACGCTTGTTACTTGGCTGCAGCCAATAAATTCGATCTTTGACTTCACCTAGAAGACTCTGAGTTTCTGTGGTCTGAATCAGGAAAGTACCCGAGGTCTTTGGGTGTACCCTGGCACCGCTGGGTTACCGGATCAGTACCGGTTCTGAAAAACCCAGTACCTCAAGAGAAAGACACCACCTAAAACAAAACCAGCATCCACGCACCTCAAACAACAAACACCAAAACACCCCCTCACACATCACAACAGACACCACCTCACACATCACCCACACCACATCATGGCACCTCAACGACACCCCAGGTTTTCTGAGGAGGAGCTCAGGGTCATGGTGGAGGAAATCATCCGGGTAGAGCCACAGCTATTCGGATCACAGGTGCAGCAGACCTCCATTGCAAGGAAGATGGAGCTATGGCGCAGAATTGTCGACAGGGTCAACGCAGTGGGACAGCATCCAAGAACTAAGGATGACATCAGGAAGAGGTGGAACGACCTACGGGGGAAGGTGCGTTCCGTGGTCTCAAGACACCAGATTGCTGTACAGAGGACTGGCGGTGGACCCCCACCTCCTCCCCCATAACTAACAACATGGGAGGAGCAAGTCTTGGCAATACTGCATCCTGAGGGCCTCGCAGGAGTAGCAGGAGGACTGGACTCTGGTAAGGCAAATCTTTACTATGGACCAAGCCAATAATGCAAGCACTGGAGTAGAGGGTCAACCACCCATTGCACACGATGGCACACACAGATACAATAATTATGAATTTACACCCCAACAGGACCCCTACCCAACGTCATTCTGCTGCTGCAACTGCACCTTCTCCTGTCCTCGCATTCCAAACCCCCCCTCTGCTAGAGGTTCCGGACATATCCAGTCCCCCCCACAGAAGAGGCCCACAGTGATGACAGCAGCTCTGCACAACTGGATCAAGATGACCAGCCCGGCACATCTGGGACCTTGGGACAGTTGGTTCCCCTGACACTGTCACAAGCCAGCACAGAGCCTCCCCCTCAGGAAACACCAGCACAGCACCCACACAGCGGGCCCATCCCTCTGTCCCCAGGACACGTCAATCAGCAGTGTGTCTACCACTACAGGGAACCCAGGCAAACCCGCCAACCCAAGAAAATCAGGGACCTGGGGCAGTGGCAGTGGGCACATGGTTCAGAGGACAGAGGCACAGGTTAACAGGGAAACTGGGAGGACTAATGTGCGACAGGGGGAGGACAAGCCCAAGGAACCCACTCTCCACGAGGCACTCTCAAACATCATGGGAGCTTACTATCATTCCCAGGAGACGTTGGCAACGGCACTGGCCAAGTTTCAGGAGATTCAGCGGCTGCAGGAGGAACCCTACCTTGGGATCAGGGAGGACTTGAAGTCCATTAACACCACCCTGGTCACCATTGCAGGGGTGCTGGCAGACCTTGTCAACACCAGGAGGGACACAGTGGCACAACAAGGGGCCCCTGACACTAGCTTGGACGATGAACAGCCCTCCACCTCTGCCGGCGCTAGTGGACAGGAGGCACCTCCACAGGAAAAACAGGACACCAGCACCCCACCCCCTGCAGATAGAGAACCACCCCGCAAACGGTCCCTGAGATCCAGGAACAAGACAGAGAAAATTGGCAAGACCCCCACCAGGAAATGAGACCCCCCTGAATGTCACCCTTCTGTCCCACTATGTCACCCTCTCCATCTTTAAACTGCCATTGCTCCACTTCCGATGCCCCTTTGGACAGTGCACCTTTGAAACAAATAGACTGGACTCTGCCATTGACATTCCTCCACCATCACCACAGCCATTTTACAAGCCCCTCCACTTATTAGCACAGAAATAAACACACTTCAATCACAAAACAATCTGGAGTCAGTCTGTGCTTTCACAAATGTGTAATTGCAATAACTATGGAATATAGTAATGTCAATTTACTTGTCCACATACCAATGTAACACAGCTGTAGGCCAGCAGTAAACATACCAGATGGCACAAAGTGGGACCCACATCTGTGAAATGGAAAGTCAAAGTGACAAGTCAGGGTCCATACACTAAATGAAAATGACACACTTATGCTTGTTCCAACAATAGAATGAGATGTGGGAAGCAGTGGCATCTTCTTACCTGTGTCTCACTGAAAGTATTGCATGATGATGTTGTTTTGGTTATCAATATCCTCTTCTTCTGCCTCCTCTTCTTCACTGTCCACAGGTTCCACAGCTGCCACAAGACCACTATCTGGCCGATCCTCCTGCTTAAAAGGCACCTGGCGTCGCAAAGCCAGGTTGTGCAGCATACAGCAGGCCACGATTATCTGGCACACCTTCTTCGGTTAGTAGTATAGGGAACCACCTCTCAGATGGAGGCACTGGAATCTGGCCTTCAGGAGGCCGAAGGTGCATTTGATCACCCTCCTAGTTTGCCCATGTGCCTCATTGTAGCGTTCCTCTGCCCTTGTCCTGGGATTCCTCACTGAGGTCAGTAGCCATGATAGGTTGGGGTAACCAGAGTCACCTACAAATGTCGAGGGACAACTGTTAGACACACACTAACCCTTAGGGACAGCCCCATACCCAGACACCTATGTCAACTGTATTGGGACCTTGCCCTCACCTATTAGCCACACACGGTGCCTCTGGAGTTGGCCCATCACATAAGGGATGCTGCTATTCCTCAAAATGTAAGCGTCATGCACAGAGCCAGGATACTTGGCATTCACATGGGAGATGTACTGGTCTGCCAAACATACCATCTGCACATTCATAGAATGGTAGCTCTTCCAGTTTCTGTACAAATGTTCATTTCTGTGGGGGGGGGGTACAAATGCCACATGTGTACCATCAATGGCACCAATTATGTTTGGGTTATGTCACAGGGCATAGAAGTCACCTTTCACTGTGGGCAAATCCTCTACCTGAGGGAAAACGATGTAGCTGCGCATGTGTTTCAGCAAGGCAGACAACACTCTGGACAACACGTTAGAGAACATTGGCTGGGACATCCCTGATGCCATGGCCACTGTTGTTTGAAAAGACCCACTGGCCAGGAAATGGAGTACAGACAGGACATGCACTAGATGGGGGATTCCTGTGGGATGGCGGATAGCTGACATCAGGTCCGGCTCCAACTGGGCACACAGTTCCTGGATTGTTGCACAATCAAGTCTGAATGTGACTAGGATGTGTCTCTCTTCCATTGTTGACGGGTCCACCAGGGGTCTGTACACCGGAGGATGCTGCCATCTCATCACCTGCCGCAGCGGCAGTGCCCTATGGAGGAGAACAGCGAGCAGAGAGTCATCCAACACTGAGGTATCACAATGTCTTTTTTTCAGAAACTTTATTAATCCGCAATGTGCCGGTATCTGTCTACATTCCCGGCCTAGATAGGTGTGACGCAGTTAACATCCATTCCATGTGGCCTCCTGAAATGGCGGCTGCCTGACCTGTAAGGTGGGACAAGGGGATATGAGGTAACTGCACTGGCTTTCTACCCCGTCGCGGTGGGCGGTTGAAGACCGTGGCGCAATTCCTCATTGGTTAACATTGGGCCCTATGGGTGCCAGGAGCCAATGATGATGTACACCGGCGGTGACGGTACGCACCGACACGGACGTGACCGCCATTTTCTGTCTGTTCACTCACTTGATACCTGACCTTCAACAGGAGAGGACCTACACTGCAAGTGCTGCTGTGACCTCAGTCTGGAAGCGACTATGGCTCATGTGTCTGGGGAAAGGGCCCCTGCCTTCACTTTGGAGGAGTTGGAGAAACTAGTGGATGGGGTCCTCCCCCAGTACACGCAACTGTACGGTCCTCCAGACAAACAGGTGAGTACACTGTGAGCATGCTGCATGGGCAATGCCTGTTTTGAGCGGTGCGGATGGAAGATACATGGGGGGGGCTGAGGCCTGCATGTGCGGATGGTGAGTGTAGGTACCTCAGGGCAAGGGTGGGAATGAGTATGATGGTCCGTCTGGGTAAGTAATTTCCTTTCCCCCTGTACCATTCCTCTAGGTCAGCGCCCACCAGAAGAAGGGTATTTGGCGTGCCATCGCCAAGGACTTCTGGACCCTGGGGGGTCTACCACAGATGGAGCACCCACTGCCGTAAAAGATGGGACGACCTGCGCCGCTGGGGCAAGAAGACGGCGGAGGCCCAGCTGGGGATGGCCTCCCAACGTGGGAGGAGTGCCCATCGCACCATGACCCCCCCTGATGTTCCTGATCCTGGCGGTGGCCTATCCGGAGTTGGATGAGTGCTTGAGGGCATCACAGCAGCCACAAGGGGGTGAGTACACTCTCATTCAGCTGACTCTGTGCGCATAACGAGGTGTCTGGTTGGGGGAGGTGGGCAGTGGGTTCCCCTAGGCCAGGGCGAAGTTGGTAGGCAAGGTCCCTTGTGAGGCAGGCTATGTGGCACCCCAACCCCACCAGTGGTAAGAGCCATCTACACCTAGTCAGGCTCCTGTGACTTCCAGGTGTGCAGCAATTGGTCTTAGGCCTCGTACCCCATGGTCAGCTGAAATTTCTAGGAACTGTGAGTGCATGGCGTAGTGGCGATGGCTGCTCCCTGTGTGTTGTGTCCTCCAACGGTAGTGGTATTGCATGCACTGAACTCCCCCCCCCCTTTTTGTGGTCTCCCTGTTATTGAGTGCAATAGCATCATCAGGCGGAGGAGCATTGGCACTGGAGCAGGAGGGAATTGCAACCCACTTGGCCTTGGAGGGCGAAACAATGGAGTCTGAAGCCACCAGTGGGACGGAGCGCAAGGGGAGCTCCACGGTGAGGACAGGGGCAGACAGCAGTGACAGCGACTCCTCCTCTGATGGGAGCTCCAACAGGTACAGCTGCCACCCCCCTACCAGCACCGCCCCTCAGCATGTGTCCCATGCCCACTCACCCAGGAGGGTGGGCATCTCCTTAGCCCAAGGCACTTCAGGCCCTGCCCCAGTCAGCCCTGCTGCCCTCAGTGAGGAGGTTATTGACCTCCTGAGATCCCTCACTGTTGGGCAATCTACCATTGTGAATGCCATCCAGGGTGTTGAGAGGCATTTGCAACAAACAAATGGATACCTGGAGGGCATTCATTCTGGGCAGGCATCCCACCAGAGAGCATTTCAGGCTCTGGCCTCAGCACTGATGGCAGCCATTGTCCCTGTGTCCAGCCTCCCCCCTCCAAATTCCTCCACCCAGACCCAATCCCCTGTACCTCAGCCTATCCCAAGCACACCATCAGACCAGCATGCACACTCATCAACACACAAGAGTGGACATGGCAACCATAAGCACCACACATCCCACAGGCACCCACACAATCACTATCCCCATGCAGACACAGCAACATCCACTGCCTCCACTGTGTCCCCCTCCACCACGTCCTCCTCCTCCCTCCCTGTCTTGTCTCCACTCACACCTGCATGCAATACATCCTCAGCCACTACCTCCAACACCAGCACGCCCATCACCACACACCACTCATGTGCAATCACCACCCCACTACCATTCACACATCCCCACTGTCCTCTCCCAGTGTGTCAGAGAGCCCTCCTCCCAAAGTACACAAACGCAGGCACACACCCACCCAACAGCCATCCACCTCACAACAGCCTCCGGCCCATGCACCTTCACCCAAATTCAGCGTACCCCTTCTACAACCACTACCTCTTCCTCCACTCCCAAACCCCCTCCATCTACCCATCCCAGTGTGTCTAAAAAACTCTTCCTGGCTAACATTGACCGCTTCCCTACACCTCCCCCCCGTCCTTCCCCTAGGGCCTGGCTTTCCAGGTCCCAGCCCAGCACCTCAGCCACCAAATCCCCAGCCACAGTGGTGCCATCAACTGCAGGGTCATCGAGTGAGCTACACATCAGGGCTGCCAGTGTGCCACATAGTGAGAGCAACAACATTTCGCCACCTGCCAAGGTGAAAAAGGTGCCCACATCCCGGAGGGAGAATCCAAAAGTACCTGCCACCAAGGGCTCAGCAAAAACCAAAGGGGATAGTGGTAAGACAACTGCGGCACCATCAAAGCTGGAGAAGGGCCAAAAGCTGAAGAGCAGGTCAGGAGAGGGCATGGTGGCACCGACTGAGGGACCAGTGTCACACTTTCTGTCCACGACCACGCCAACCTGTACGGCGGCAAACACCGCTAGCTGCCCTGCCACCACAACCGCCACCTGCACCGCCCGACACGTCTACAGCCCCAGTGACAGTCCCCAGCCTCTTCCCCAGTGGCTAGTCGTCCGAGGCTGCAGGAAACGTCCTGCTGTATCCCTCTGCAGGTGCTGACCCATGCACCGCTGCCAGCACCGCCGCAAGCACTGCCTTAACAGACACCGCCGCAAGCACCGACACCGGCCCTGCTGCGTCTTCAGACACTGGCACCACTGCTGACATGGCTACCATCCCCAGTGGTCAGTCATCTGAGGCTGGAGGAGAGTTCCTGGACCCTGGGCAGCTTCCATGAGGCATTTCCTCCATCACTGTTTACATCTGCAGGTGGAAGGCGCAGCCGCAGCAGTGTGTGGTATGTCGCTGCCTCCATGGCGTATCATGCTACCTGAACCTTGCAAATCTCATGGCACACACACCCAGGTGAGGGAATTGTACCGGCCACACTGCACGTGGAGCACTCTCGGCACGATGCCCCCTCCAGAACCAGTGGAGAGATTCATCCACTACCTCAGTCCTTGGCAGGATGAAGCACTCTGGGCACCATGCCCCCCTCCAGAACCAGTGGAGAGATACATCCACTACCTCAGTCCTTGGCAGGATGAAGCACTCTGGGCACCAGGCCCCCTCCAGAACCAGTGGAGAGATACATCCACTACCCTAGTCCTTGGCAGGATGAAGCACTCTGGGCACCAGGCCCCCTCCAGAACCAGTGGAGACTGTTATCCACTTGAGAGACTGTGGCTTTGCACTCCCCAGGATAAAGCAGTGGGCAAACCACCCACTGAAGAGACTTGAGAGACTGTGGCTTTGCACTCTCCAGGATAAAGCAGTGCGCAAACCAACCATTGGAGACATTGAGAGACTGTGGCTTTGCACTCCCCAGGATGAAGCAGTGGGCAACCCACCCACTGGAGAGACTTGAGAGACTGTGGCTTTGCACTCCCCAGGATAAAGCAGTGGGCAAACCACTCACTGGAGAGACTTGAGAGACTGTGGCTTTGCACTCCCCAGGTTAAAGCAGTGGGCAAACCACCCACTGGAGAGACTTGAGAGACTGTGGCTTTGCACTTCCCAGGATACATCAATGGGCATGGAGCCCACTCGTGCAGCAGTGGCGTCTTGCGTCCAAGGACAATGATTGGAACACTATCCGGACTTGTGTAGTTGGTGTACGTATTTGTATATACTGAATTTTGACTTTTGACTAATGGATTTTTCATGATTACAATGGTTACAATATTTCCTTTTGTCCTTGCGTTCTTCCAGGGAGTGGGGGGTGTTTATGTAATGTTGCTGCATGTACTTGTGTGCATGTTGTTGTGTGTGAGGGTGAGGGTGGGGGTGTTGCGTGTTGCGTGTGTGTGTCACTCTCTTTCCTCCCCCTCTCCCCTGTGTTGTAGGTGCAGTACTCACTGTGGTTGCTGCTGTTCGTACTCCTGGTAGAAGAGGAGGTAAACCAACATGGGCAGTACGTCAGTACATGTAGTTCGGGCTCCATGGCGTCCTGGTTCCTCGTTGGGTGTTGAGAGGTGAGTGTTTTCCCATCTGTGTACTGTTTCTGCCGTGCTTTGGATAGCATTGGTTCCGCCCCGGAAAAGGTGGCGGATAGGCCTCTTGTAATAGGGTGGGTGGTACTTTGTCTCCCGCCTGTCTGTTGGCGGTGACCACCACGCTATTTGTTTCTACCGCTGTGGTGGTTGGAGTGTTAAAGTGGCTGTCTATGTTTGCGGTTTCTGCCACGGTCGTTATCCCATTTTATTTCCCGTCGGCCTGTTTGCGGTATTACCGCCGCTTGAACACTGACCTCTAGGGTTGTAATGAGGGCATAGTGTTCTCAGCTGTGTTTTTATGGTTTGGCTTGACAGCGCAGCTGTTGCAAGACAATTACTTTAGAATCACCAGGAGAGTAGGGCTTTGGCTGCTCCTCCCACGTGTTGGGAGGCAGGAGTACATGTTTTGATTTGGTAGAAATAGTGTGCTTCCACAAAAAAATGATTGGCCCCCACGCAGCAATAATAATTATGTTTATTTATCCAGCTGCCTGATCCTGAACGTTTTTAGGGGCACACTCATGAAATTGAAAAGCTAGTAAAGTGTCTTAGATAACTAAATCGTTTATGGTATTTTTCTCTGGCAGAAGCACAGATGGGAGCAGGGCAGTCTTTAATTTACAAGAATTTTTAGTTCAAGCTTACCAGTGTAACTGTCACTGACATTTTACCCTGCATTAATAATATTCTACAGTCCTTTAGTTCTTTACATGACACAAATACCTATCCGTTCCCATGCTATCTACTTCTAATGGTCAACATTACCATACAACATTCCTTTAAAGCCAGATCTATTAACATTGTCAGTGCTTGTGCTGTTGAGTAAAAGTGTGGATGAGGAAGATCTAGGGGGTCATTCTGAGTCTGGCGGGCGGCGGAGGCTGCCCGCCAGACTTCCCCCCTCCAAAATACCGCTCCGCGGTCGAAAGACCGCTGAGGGTATTTTGGCTTTTGCACTGGGCTGGCGGGCGACCGCCAAAAGGCCGCCCGCCAGCCCAGTGCAAAAGACCCTTCCCACGAGGACGCCGGCTCAGAATTGAGCCGGCGGAGTGGGAAGGTGCGACGGGTGCAGTGGCACCCGTCGCGTATTTCAGTGTCTGCAATGCAGACACTGAAATACAAAGTGGGGCCCTCTTACGGGGGCCCCTGCAGTGCCCATGCCATTGGCATGGGCACTGCAGGGGCCCCCAGGGGCCCCACGACAACCCATACCGCCATCCTGTTCCTGGCGGTTCAGGATGGCGGTATGGGCTGTCAGAATCCCCCATGGCGGCGCAGCAAGCTGCGCCGCCATGGGGGATTCCCAGGGCAGCGGAAAACCGGCGGGAGACCGCCGGTTTTCCGCATCTGACCGCGGCCAAACCGCCGCGGTCAGAATGCCCTGCGGGGCACCGCCAGCCTGTTGGCGGTGCTCCCGCCGACCCTGGCAGAATCACCCCCCTAGTCTTTGCTTGCTCAAATTCCAGGAAACCATTGAGTGCTATATAAAAATGTTACATTAGCATATTTTTTGAGAACTCAGTTGTTTATTGACTCGAGATTGAAGCACTTCTTCCTTGCAGCTGGCGAACTACTGGTAGCTCCTGAGCTTACTCACGGCACATATCAAGCATTAGCAATTCCCATAAGACTGGCTTTAAAGGAATATTGTATGATAATGAGAGTCACTGGACATGGACAATACTAGGATACAATGGTATGTTCACTCACTTTCACCAATCAAAGGTAATTTAGCAGGAGGGTTACTTAGGGCCAGATGTAGGTAGGTAAAAAATAGAGACTCACAAATTGCGAGTATTTGCGACTCGCAATTTGCGAGTCGCTAACTGCAATGCAGGTAGAAAGTGCGCGGACAATTTGCGACTCGCACACGGAGTCGCACCGCAGATAGCGAGTCCGCTGTTTGCGAGGTCGCTTTTTGCAACCGCGCAAAAAACGGACTCGCAATTTGCGAGTGGGTGTCGCAAATAGCGACTGTGCTGAAAATTGAAAGCAGGTGCTGTAGAACATTCTGGAAATCACTTCAGAACACTCAGGAAAACACTTCCTGGCAAATGATGATGACATCACAGCCAGAAGTTTACAAATACACCTGGGAGGAGGGAGGACCACACCCTTTTTAACTGCAGCACAGCTAACAGAGCTCCAGCAACCGTGGCTGACACTCCCAGGAAAAGGAAGCTAAAGTTTGCTGAGAAGGAGTTGGAGGTGTCAGCACCATGACAAGCTGTTTAGCAGGGCAGCCCTCAATGTGCCAGACACAGAAAAAAAAAAGAATTTGGCAGGATATCCAGGACAAGGTCAACTCCCTGGGGGTCAGCCACCGGAGTGTGGAAGAACTTAAGAAAAGGTGGTATGACCTGCGCTCCCGGACCAAGGAGAGGGTGGCAGAGCGGCTCCGGGAGATGAGAGGCACAGGAGGGGGACCATCTACCATACCACCACCCACACCCCTGGAGGAAAGGGTTGAGGAGACCCTTGAGCCTGAGGCTGTCAGTGGAATGGGAGATCTGGACACCTCTGAGCCAGGACCATCAACCGGTGAGTACCATGTGATATGCATGTACCCCCATCAATGGCATACCCCCACCGACCTTGTACAGAGGGGCATGCACAACCAAGATAGCTCCATTTCAGAGTAGCAAACACCAGAATGATGCATTATGGGCAATGTAGTCAAGTAGGCAGTTCATAGGCAATTGTTTATTAGGAAGTTTTTAACAGATAGTAGACACTGACAGTGTGTTCCCTATGTCCCACAGGTCTCCCACAAGACACTCCCACCAGCCCAAGCAGCAAGGGGCCAATGGTCAGCCAGCACAGAGAGGAGACAACAGGACCTGCCACCACTCCCACCTGCACCACCAACACCATGCCCTCTCTGGAAACACCTGTTGCAACAGTGGTGTTGGAGCCTGCACCAGGTACAAGCCAGAGTGCCACGTCAGACATCACAGGGCCTCCACCGCTGCGCAGGCGACGTAGGATGACAACAGCAGGGCAGCAGGCAGAGTCAGGGCTTGCCTCCACAACACCAACAGAGGCCGAACTGCTATGGGGTCAGCGCCTGCAAAACCAACAATTAAGGAGGATTAGTGGGGTATTGCAGCGCTTTGAAAGAAACCATGCCATCAGTATGCAGCAGGTGCATTCAGAATTGCAGGTTATTGGGAACAACACGGGTGACCTTGCACTGTCTATGCGCGAACTGGTGGCAGGACTGCTAACGCAGAGTGACAGTGCCCGGCGCAGGGACCGCCAGCTGCTGCAACGCCTGGACAGGATGGCCTCCGATATAGTTAGGCTGGCGGTTAACACAACTGGGCTGTCTAGGCGAACAGTCAGCCTCCAGGTGGACGTGGGCCACTTTGCGGGTGATGTGGCACAGGGAATGGGCCGGATCAACCATGCAATAGACCTGATGGAGGCACGGCAGGTGGCCAGGGGCACATGCAACACCCCACAAGACAGTGAGGAGGGCTCCACTGTCAGCAGTGTCTCTGCCAGTGACACCAGGGTGCTACGTAGTGGAAGCACAAGGCAGAGCACTTCTGACCCACCTAGTACCAGCCAGGCTGGCCGAGCCCGCCGTAGGGTGTGAGCTCCACACTGTCCCTGGGTTTGGGGCACATAATGTCAATGTGTCCCATGCCAGATGGACTATTGAAGCCCCTGAACTGTTTTTTCATGTACATAGTTTGGTTGTTTGCACTTATTAAATCATTTGTTCTTTCCACTTAACACATGGACTCTTTGTTCTATTGGTGAGTACGGTAGAAGTTGGCACTTACCTTCCAAAGTATTGGTTTGCAGTGTGTTCCCATCTCAGTCTGCCTTGATTTGCGATGCTCCTATCCCCATGATTGCGATGTGGTTGCTCTTGCTCTTCATCCTCCAAATCTGGGTCTTCAGGGGTGAGAGGTAGCCCACGTCGGGTGGCAATGTTGTGCAGGATAGCGCATGCAACAACTATTTTGAATGCCGTTATTGGAGTATACTGGAGTGCACCTCCACTTCGGTGGAGGCATCTGAACCTTGCTTTCAGCAGTCCGAAGGTTCGTTCTATCAAGTTCCTGGTCAGCTTATGTGCACTGTTGTATCGCCTCTCGCAATCATTGCTGGGTGTTAAGTATGGAGTCCGTATCCATGGACGTAGTGCATATGCACTGTCACCTGTTAAGGCACAAAACGTACACTGTTAGCAATGCATGGGTGGTTTGCACATTGACCTGTGTGCATGTCTTCAAGGTGTATTCAGCTCTACCTAGGAGGTATCCGTCTCCAAACTCCCCACGTTCCAGGCGTTGGTGTATCCCACTGTGCCTAAAAATGTAGGAGTCATGAGTACTGCCTGGAAATTTAGCAACCATGTCAGTGATGAAATAATGGGCGACACATACCACCTGAATATTGAGTGAGTGGGCACACTTCCTATTGCGGAACAGATATTCCAGGTTTGCAGGAGGGCATATTTGTATATGTGTCCCGTCTACACACCCTATGACATGGGGGAAGTTGGCAATCCGGTAAAAGTCCAACTTGGTACTGTTGATTTCTGCCTCATTCCTGGGTAGGTATATGTATCGGGACATGTGTGTGAGTATGGCATCTAGGAATGCCCTGAAGAACCTTGATAGTGCACTTTGGGATACCCCACCTGCCACTGCAATGACCCCCTGATAGCTACCTGAGGCCAAGAGGTGCAGTGAGCATAGCACTTGCACATGCGTAGGGATGGCGCAGCTGCGCACAGTCTGGCGTTCTAGCTGTGGTTTGAGTAAATCTATTAAATCTAGTATAGCTGCGCTGCTAAGTCTATATTTGTCATAAATTTCCTCCTCAGTTTGCTGGAAGAGGGCCTGCCTTGTTCTGTAAATCTTCTCCTGTCTCTGGCTCCTCCTCCTCCTCTGCTGTGCGGCGTGGGCTCTCCTCCTCATTGCTATCAGGTATATCTCCGCCATCTTGAGTAACCCAGATGCCTTCTGGGTCTCCTTTTATACTTTGGTAATGGTTACCACCTGCTCTGAGTTAGTGGTAAATTGGAAGTGCAAAATGGGCTTTTTGCGACTAGTCGCAATTTGCGAGTTGCTATTGCATATGGTTTGCGACTCGCAAATTGCGACTTCCTATTTGCGGGTCGCTAAATGGGGTCGCAAAATTTGCGAGTCGGTACCGGCTTGCATCGCATTTTGCGAGTCGGAAATGGGATTTTTGCATCCCATTTCCGATTTTGCGGGGTCGCAAATAGCGAATTGGGCCATTTGCGACTCGCAAAAGTTTGCTACATCTGGCCCTAAGTCTGTCTTCTAGTGAACATTGTAAAAAGACTGGCACAATAGGAGAGTGGGGAGAAAGGATTGAAGTCTGATGACTCAGAAAGACTGAAGTCACTGCCATGAGTGACATGGGGATTAGCATAGGTGCGAGCAGCAGCACTTACGACCCAGTGAGGCTGGATTCAATCGGTTCAGCTACTGCAGGATCTTTTCTGTGGCAATTAAGGGCTGCAGAAGGGTACACTGGGCTAGTTAGTTGTGCACATCCACAATGCACCTACTGCCAGTGCTTGACTGCCTGACCCTGGCTGGAAACTCTTAGCACAGAACAGACGGAAGGACCCCGTTTAATTGTATGGTATGTATAATACGTATAAAGGAATGATTTAGAATGTATTACTTGGGACTTCACCTCCGAGGTTCAGAGGCCTAACACCTGAGTGCATGAGCCGCTATTGCTTCCAGCAGGGAAGCTGCCTTGCAGGTCTGGCTTCCTGTTTGCGAATCACTTACCATTCTAACTAGGGGGTCTTTAATTGATCCATGATTGGCACCCGCATTTGCGCTACCAGACCATTAATACATTTGCTTTAGAAGAGAGAGCACTTTTGCGAGCCAGAAAGACTTTTCAGACTTGTAAAAGTGCTTTTGTACATTGAAAAAAGCTGTTTTGCAGTCTCGAACTCAGATTTTTCTGAATCAGCGGTTTACTCTTGGTAAAGGGATTTGTACTTCTGGACTATTCTTATATATTTCATTGGATTTCAAGACAACATAGTTACAAATAATTTGTATTGATTGTTTTATTGATCCTGTTTCCATGGATTAAAATATCATCTCTTCTTGTTTTTTAGAGGCGCTGGGATTTCTCAGATAGGTCACCCGTTACCAGCTATAAGATGAGCAGGGTAGTCTTGCCATTGACGGTACACTTCGTTGCCTTCTTTCTTAACATCTCTTCATGTCTCCTAGGTAAGGATGCTGTCTGAAGACCTTTTTGCTAAAAACATTTCTTTGAGACACCTTCTATATAGATATAAGCAAGCCTATGTCAGCTTTACTTCTCTTCTTTTGCAGTGTCTGTAGTTATAAAGTTGGAATCATCCATGTAGGAGGCTGGCCTGGCTTATAGTGGGTACCTGATGGTACTTTCACCTTGTGCCAGGTCCAGTTATCCCTTATTAGTAGATTAGTAGTGTTCTAGCAGCTTAGGCTGATAGAGGTAGCTATAGCAGAGCCGCTTAGGACGAACTAGGAGACATGCAAAGCTCCTACTATACCACTTATATCATATAGCACTATATCATAAGAAAAACAATACTCAGAGTTACTAAAAATAAAGGTACCTTATTTTAGTGACAATATGCCAAAAGTATCTCAGAGGATATACTCCCTCAGAGGTAAGTAATATATGCAAAATATGCGCACAAATCAAAATCAGCGAAGTAAAACACTGTACAACACAATAGAAAGCAATAGGAGACAATAGGCCTAGGGGCAACACAAACCATATACTCCAAAAGTGGAATGCGAACCACAAATGGACCCCAGGCCTAGTGTAGTGTGTAGAGGGTCGCTGGGAGTGTAAGAAAACACTAAGGGTGTCCAAGATACCCCACCCTAAGACCCTGAAAAGTAGGAGTAAAATGACCCTACTACCCCAGAAAGACAGTGAAGTCGAGATAGGGGATTCTGCAAAGACAACAACTGACTGCAAAGCACTGAAGACAGATTCCTGGACCTGAGGACCTGTAAAGGAAGGGAACCAAGTCCAAGAGTCACGCAAGTGTCCGGGGGGGCAGGAGCCCACTAAACCCCGGATGAAGATGCAAAAGGGCTGCCTCCGGGTGGAAGAAGCCATAGATTCTGCAACAACGGAAGGTGCCGGGAACTTCTCCTTTGGTCAGAAGATGTCCCATGGTGTGCTGGAGGATGCAGAGTTGTTTCCACGCAGAAAGACTGCAAACAAGCCTTGCTAGCTGCAAGAGTCGTGGTTGAAGATTATGGGTTCTGCCAGGGCCCAGGAAGAACCAGGAGGTAGCCCCTTGGAGGAGGAGACAGAGGGTGTGCTCAGCAACACAGCAAGCCCATGCAGAAGCAGGCAGCACCCGCAGAAGCATTTGAACAGGCATTCAAGAAATCTGAGCACAGCGGTCATCTCAGCACAACAAAAGAGGGTCCCACGAAGCCAGAGGTCAACTCAGCGAGTTGGGCAATGCAAGACAGAGTGCTGGGGACCTGAGCTGTGATGTGCACGAAGGAAGTCTTGCAAAAGTGCACAGAAGCCCTAGTAGCTGCAGATCACGCAGTACACAGGATTACTGTTTGACGTGGGTAGGCAAGGACTTACACCTCCACCAAATTTGGACAGAAGGACCCCTGGACTGCCGGGGTCACTTGGATCCAGCTCCTGTGTTACAGGGACCATGCTCGTCAAGATAAGAGGGGACCTAGAGGACCGGTGATGCAGAAGTTTGGTGCATGCGTTGGCAGGGGGTAGATTCCGTTGACCCACGGGTGATTTCTTCTTGGCTTCCAGTACAGGGTGAAGGCAGACAGCCCTCAGAGCATGCACCACCAGGAAACAGTTGAGAAAGCCGGCAAGATTAGGCGCTACAATGTTGCTGGTAGTCGTCTTGCTACTTTGTTGCAGTTTTGCAGGCGTCGTGGAGCAGTCAGCTTTCGATCCTTGGCAGAAGTTGAAGAGAGAAGTGCAGAGGAACTCTGGTGAGCTCTTTCATAAGTTATCTGAAAAGAAACCCACAGGAGAGACCCTAAATAGCCCTCAGAGGAGGATTGGCTGCCTATCCAGGTAAGAGCCTATCAGGAGGGGTCTCTGTCGTCTCCTGCTGGCACTGGCCACTCAGAGGTCTCCATTGTGCCCTCACACCTCTGCATTCAAGATGGCAGAGGTCTGGGACACACTGGAGGAGCTCTGGGCACCACCCCTGGGGTGGTGATGGACAGGGGAGTGGTCACTCCCCTTTCCTTTGTCCAGTTTCACGCCAGAGCAGGGGCTGGGGCTCTTTGAACCAGTGTAGACTGGCTTATGCAAGGAGGGCACCATCTGTGCCCCTCAAAGCATTTCCAGAGGCTGGGGGAGGCTACTCTTGCCCAGCCCTTAACACCTATTTCCAAAGGGACAGGGTGTAACACCCTCTGTCAGAGGAAATCCTTTGTTCTGCCTTCCTGGGGCTGGGCTGCCCAGAGGAGGGCAGAAATCTGTCTGAAGGTTGGCAGCAGCGGTAGCTGCAGAGAAAACCCCAGAGAGCTAGTTTGGCAGTACCTGGGCTCTATGCTGGAACCCTGGGGATGCATGGGATTGGCGAGATTTGGCTTGGGGGGACAATTCCATGATCTTAGACATGTTACATGGCCATGTTCAGAGTTACCATTGTGGAGCTACACATAGGCATTATCCTATATGTAGTTCACATGTGTAATGGTGTCCCCTCACTCACAAATTCTGGGGAAATTGCCCTGAACAATGTGGGGGCACCTTGGCTAGTGCCAGGGTGCCCTCACACTAAGTAACTTTGCACCTAACCTTCACCAAGTGAGGGTTAGACATATAGGTGACTTATAAGTTTCTTAAGTGCAGTGTAAAATGGTAAAACATGGACGTTATTTCACTCAGGCTGCAGTGGCAGTCCTGTGTAAGAATTGTCTGAGCTCCCTGTGGGTGGCAAAAGAAATGCTACAACCCATAGGGATCTCCTGGAACCCCAATACCCTGGGTACCTAGGTACCATATACTAGGGAGTTATAAGGGTGTTCCACTGTGCCAATAAGAATTGGAGAAAATAGTCACTAGCCTGCAGTGACAATTTTAAAAGCAGAGAGAGCATAAACACTGTGGTTCTGGTTAGCAGAGCCTCAGTGGTACAGTTAGGCACCATACAGGGAACGCATACAGGCCACAATTATGAGCACGGAGGTCCTGGCTTTCCAAGTGACACAGGCAAAAACAAACTGACATATAAGTAAAAATGGGGGTAACATGCCAGGCAAGATGGTACTTTCCTACAATCCATCTAGGATTAATACTAAAATAAAACGGAATAGTACAAGTAATGACTTGTTGGAATAAGCGAGAGCAAAAAATTGCCACTAACTGATTCTTTGCCCCTCGCTCCAGATCCCTTCCTTTGTGGATCACATATCACTGAAACCTGGACAACAACTTAATGCATTTTACAAATACAGTTTATGCACAAGATGACTCATATATGAAGATAGAATGTGCCACACATTTTTTTTTCATCCCTAACCTGAAGTCATTGGTGACTTGTTCCCTGCAAGGATAACAAGTCATGAACAAAAACAGGCACAGGAGCGAGTTCACTAAGTGACTACTTGTAACCCGTAGGTCAGTTAATTTGATCTTGAGTAAAATGAGTTCTTGCTCAACCGCAGGCATATCTTTGTGATTCAAAATACAGGTTCTCTGTCTTCCTACACAAAGCCTGTTACCTGTTCACAGGGGACAGAATGGTGCGGTGAGGTTGGTTTGCTTATTTGGTTTGCTCTGAAGAGTGTCTTCAGAAGTGGGGCAGGAATATGGGAGGCAGCCGTCCTCCTCACTAGAGCCACTTAGATGAACAACATGTCAGGCCTATTCATAGGAGTCATGCCTTTGGCAGCTGAGGCATCCGAGTGAAGCAGGTTCTCCACTGCATCAGTGAGAATAATCTTTGCAGGATACGCAGGATGTCTTGCAGTGACAGCACAAACACCACTAGATATGTGGCAGTGAGGCCAGACCTCATGCAGTTGGTCTGGATTGCACTTTTCCTTATGTAGTTCACCACATGAACTGCACAGGGAGACCGGGTGATGCCTCATGCCCTTGGGGGCACTTATTACGCTCTCTGTGTCAGTTGGCTTCTTCTGGGTGCTTCACATTCTGGGAACATGGCTGGATTTCTCTTCCTGAATAGCCTCTCTTTTTGCAGGACCAGACACTCTCCTTCCCCCCTGAGCATTCAGACATCTATGCACTAGCCAGACCCACAGCTGTGCCAGCAACTTGCAGGGACTTCAGGTAATGTGCTCTCAACTCTGGTAGTCTGGCTGACAGCAGACACCAGCTATTGCCTGACAATAGCTGTTCCAGTACTCTGCAGAACACTTCCTTCCATGGTAAGTAAAGCAGTTTGGAATAGCAGGATGGTTTGCATCTCACCTTTATAATAATGTTCTTAACAGGAGATGTGAATCAAGTGACTAAGATCTCAGAACTAACTTGGGGATGTTTCCTTTCAAATTATGTTTTCCGGATGCACTACAGAACACAGCCTTTGTGCCAGGGGATGGCTCTCACAGCCGATTGGAATGAGGTTGGGTCCAAGCAGGCAAATGGTCACAATGTAGTGTGAAATTTCTGCCGCTGCCTGACATCAGCCTTCCTAAAACAGCAATCAGAGAAAGAGAAAAGGACAGGCCTTGCCTAGAAACCTCTTCATCCTCACAACAGAATCTCCTGACTCACCTTCTCTCCCCTACCATTGATCAAATGGCAATGCCCAGGAAGGGCTAATCAGTACTCCTGCTAAAAGGTCCTCATAGAATTTAGAGCAGCTGTGTCTCAAACCTGCCTTACTTAGGTTCTGAGTCTCCACCATCCAGCCACAGGCATGCAGGCAATATACTTCCACTGTCAAGGGAAGTCAGATCCACTCTCCATCTTGTGCCCTGCTAAATACGGGGTAATCCAAAATTAACCCTGCTGGTCCCCACACTCAGACTCTCACTAGTCACAAAGCCTTGTTAACATGTCCCGCACATGCACCATGCATACATGCTCACATGCTCTTGACAATGAATGTCAGTGAAAGGATCTGGCTGTTACATCTCAGTGGAACTTTACTTAAGTTGGCTCAGTAGTCCTTACTTCCCCATTAACAGAAACAGGATCCGCTCAGGACTGTTAATTTACAAAAAATGGTATACTGCCATTACTACTTCACATCATGAATCCAGAACAAGTAAAGCAGTTCAATGTCATCAAAGGGGCATAGGTGTAGACCTTTGTTTAACCATGAATGTGTTAGGCCTCAGCACACCAGCTACATTAGTATGTTAGCCAGCCCAACAAAAAAAAGTCAGGATACCAATTTCACATGAAGTTGGGTCACTCGGTGCAGGGATAAATGGCTGTATACCATGCAGGGGGATATTGAGATCCTAACACGAATCAAGGGTGAGAAATCTGTGGTTAGAGAGAGTATCCACTACAAAGATCTTTACCAGTGGTAAGTAAGTTGTTTGTTTAGGCTTGAAGTGTCACAATAAAACACATAAATATTACATCAGTAACTTCCGAAATTGGTTCTCGCATGTCTGTTTTCTAGATGACACTTAGACAGTTGGATTAGAATAATACAACCCATGCTAAGCCAGAACAGACATTGGCAGAGATATTGATCTTTCTTCTAAAACACAAATGCCAACCTGCTGGTTTTGCCAATGCATGTTTACTTTTATTTTATCAGTCTAATATGGCCAAACTGTAAAGTAAAATAGCCAAAATTACCGCTAGCGTGTTGCATGCATGCACTGGGATGCATGCACCTGGTGATTTTTATCCAATCCAAGATGGCAACAGCATGTACGCATGTATGCATATACATTGGAAAACATTCACATGCATGCAGAAAAACAGTTGCCATCTTGGAATGTTTTTTAACCATTTCAAGATGGGCACCTATATTAAACTGGTTCAACCAAAGTAAAAATAGACAGTAAAGTAAAGTGGTTTTCATCACGGTTGACTGCCATTTTTCAACAGTAGGCTTAAAGTTCAAGAAAAGTAAGCAGGAATGCAAAAAAATGAAGCTAGTTGCTCGGTGGTTCCTTGTAGCTGCAGTTCTAGAGGGAGCTGATAATACTCGAGCAAATGATGAGAGGAAGGGTGTGGAGTGATATAGAGAGCACATGGGAGGGAACCTTTGGGAGATGCACAAAAAAAGAATATAACTACTTTTTTCATGTTTACTGTTAGAAATGGGGTCTTTGATTGGCAGTCAGGTTACCCCCTGTCCAAGCAAGGACCCTCACTCCAGTCAGGGCAAAGAAGAAACACACCCGGTTAACCCCTGCTCAACCCCTTGGTAGCTTGGCACAAGCAGAAAAGATTAATCTAGAGACAATGTGTAAAATATTTGTACCAAAACACACAGTAATACAGTGAAAACACCACAAAATAACTCAACCTCAGGTTAGAAAAATAGCCAATATTTATCTAAACAAAACAAGTCCAAAACGACAACATACACAAGTCAAGTTAAGAATTTTTAAAGATTAAACTTCAATATAGTGATTAGAAACACTAATGCTTCAATTAGGTGATATCACAGAGTCATTCTCAACAATCCGACGCTAATGGCGCCGGTTACAGTCATACGGACTCCCAGGTACAGTACCTTGTGAAAATGAGGAAACAAGCCGGTGCACGGAGTTGGGGATCGCAGCATCGCTGGATCTGATGCTGCGCCTGTTCCGGTGCTACAGAGTGGAGGTGTCACAAAGAGGCTTCGGGTCATTGCTGCAGAGTGGTGGAGGTGAGGCGGCATTGGTGGGAAGTGAGGGATCCGCGCACTTCCGGCAGGGTCACTATACGGAGGTCAAGACGTGGTGCGGTGATGTCGGGTATCACGGACATCAGTGACAGGGCACTTTGGAACTCACAGAGTCGTGGACTTCGGCAGGGCTGTTGTGACGCCGGCTTCAGGTGCAGGCGGCGGCGTGGAATCTGGCAGCGGCGTCAGTCCAGGGTCGTCAGAAGTCAGTACACTTGGTTTTTCTTGATTTTCCACCAGCTTCTCTTTTCAAAGGCCCAGGGACTGGATTAGGCACCACCTGGCAGGGCCGGAGTCTCAGCAGAGAGTCCAGGTGCTGGCAGAGGAAGTCTTTGATGGCCTTGAGACGTCAGAACAGGGGGTGAGCTTGGTCCAAGCCCTTGGAGATTCTTCTCAAGCAGGAACATACCACAAAGTCCAGTCTTTATCCCTTTTCATAGACAGGAGCATGGCTCATGATGTGCCTTTAGCTGGACATTTGGTGCAGGACAAGACTTATGAATAGCTTGTCACCCACTTTTACTGGCCCCAAATGCGAAGGCACTCAGATGCACACTGTAGGTCTTGCCAAACTTGTCAGACAAGTGGCAAGAGTGGGGGGAGATGTAAGACTCTCCTCCAGCCTTTTCCTGTACTTAGCACCCCCTTTGAAAGGGTTGGTGTTGTCATTGAGGGGCCTCTGAAACCCAAGACAGCCATGGGTAACAGGTTCATCCTGGTCTTGGTAGACCATGCCACCCGGTACCCAGAAGCCATTCCTTTTATACATTTAAGGTACCCCTAAGGTAAGCCCTAGGTAGCCCCATGGGCAGGGTGCAGTGTGTTTGACATTTCCTAACAGTGAAATCCTGCCAAATTTGGGTTTCACTGTTGCAAGGCCTGCCTCTCTCATAGGTGAACATGGGGCTGCCTTTAAATGTTCTTAAAGTGCAGTTTCCCTTTGGGAGCAGATACAAATCTGTAGTTTGGGGTCTCCTAACTCACAAATTAAAAATGCATCTTTTAGTGAAGTTGTTTTTTAGATTGTGAGTTTGAAAAAGCCACTTTTAGAAAGGAGGTATTTTCTCACTTAAACCATTCTGTGAGTCTGCCTGTTTTTGAATTCCCCGTCTGGGCCAGTTTGACAGTTGGGCTGTTTACACCTCTCCTCTATAGAGTGTCACAAAGGGAGCTGCAGTGTAGCCTGCATATCCTGATGAGCCATCTGAGCTAGAGTGGAGGGAGGAGTGGTCACTTATACCTGAAAGGACTGTGCCTTCTCTCACACAATGCAGTCTCCAACCCCCGGTGTGTGTCTGGGGCCTGCCCTGGACAAGGAAGGATCTTGCAAGCACTCTAGACTTTGCTTTGAAGTTTGCCAACTTCAAAGGCAGAAGGGGGTATAAGTATTGGACCCAAAACCCCAGACTTGTAGAATCTTTCTGGAATCAAGAGGAAGCTTTGCCTACGAGAAGAGCTGAATAGCTGGAGGAGGAGTACTGTCCCTTTGCTGTGTTGCTTTGCTGGACTGGCCTGCAGCTGCTGCTTCTGCCTGAAAAGAGTGCAAAGGGTGAACTTTGCTGTGTGTGCTGCTTGAGAAAGTTCTCCAAAGGCTTGGAGTAGAGCTTGCCTCTTGTTGGAAGTCTCTGGGACACCAAAGACTTCAGATTCCTTGACCTGCAGCACTGGGGACTGTGTGTTTTGTGCTGTTCAAGAGAAGAAACCACTGCGACGCCACCATTGACGCCGCTGACCTGCACCGTGACCTGGTGACGCCGCACAAAGCCGCACTGCCTCGCTTCGCACCGCGACCCTGATCTCACCGACGCCGTCATCGGACGACTTCACTGGGCAGCTGCTCGCACCTCGACCTATAGGTCCCACACTCCGGCATCGCCTGCTCCCACCGCAGCCTGGGCATCCCCATCAACGACTCTCCTGCTGACACCGGCGCGGCTGCCTGCATCGTGACCTGTCGACAGTGCTTGTGAGGAGCACGAAGCACCGTCCCAAACTACAGCCCCGGTCCACCGTTGCCAGCCCCATCGACTCCAGTGTCGTCACCAGGAATCACTGCACGCACCATGGCCTGTGGACACTACTTGTGAGAGTCACAAAGCACCGCCCGTGCCGCTGGCTTGGGCCTACCAACGACATCACTTCATCAACGACGACGCTGCTGCCTGCACCGTGACCTGGTGACACTGCACGTCGCACCGCCCTGCTTCACACCGGAGCCCTGGTCTCACCGATGCCGCTGGAGGCCGTCACCGAGTGGCTCCCTGCACCGTGACATGTGAGTACCGCACATTGCATTGTCCTGCTTCGCACCACAGCCCCAACGCCATCCATGCCAGCGCTTCTTACTTCATCAGCCCAGGGTTCGATCCACGAGTGTGACTTCAAGGGCCTGATGACTCCTGCACCGACACCGTGTCGCCAGCGACACGCTCTCCGGAGCTCACAGCGAGGATCAAAACACTCTGCAATTCCAAAGGTACTGTTTGTGGGTCTTCCCAACACCGTACCTGGCCCGTGATGCCACGGCCGGCCTGAACTGTTGGTTTTGTTGATAATGACGGCTTGATAACCCCAGGTGGAGCTATCGACTTCAAGGAACTGTATTTTTGAGTAAATCTTGTAGAATTCATATTTTTATTACTATATGTTGGATTTTTATTACATTTGGTCTTGTTTTATACAGATAAATATTGGCTATTTTTCTAAAACTGGTGTGGTGTCCTTTTGTAGTGTTTTCATTTATTACTGTGTGTTATGTGCAAATGCTTTACACATTACTTCTGAGATAAGCCTGACTGCTCATGCCAAGCTACCAAGGGGGAGAGCTGGGGTTATCTGGGCGGGTATCTCCCTTATTCTGACTAGAGTGAGGTCCCTACTTGGACAGGGTGCCAACTGACTGCCAACTAGAGACCCTATTTCTAACAGACAGTGTATGTTGTTGTTTGTAAAATGGGAAGTAGAGAAAAATGAGAACTGTTTTGCACTTTAATGTGGAGTAAAATCATGATATTTAGGGGAATTAAGGAACAGTAAAGTATTTTTCCAAAAAGTGGGAGAGAATTGTGACTGGGTAAAACTAACATGTTTCTGTAGAATAGTTTATTGGTAATCATGGGAGCTCAGACTCAGTGGATTAAGGAATCTTAGAATTAGTGAGTGTTTAAAAAAGGGGGCCTGTAGATACTCACCATGGCAGGGTAGGTGGGAGTTTGCCTTAGACAGCTCTCAATACCATTTAAACTCCTGAAAGACTAACAAATAAATGAAGAGTTATCAAAGTATGAACAACGGTGTGAGTTATAATGTTTTAACTTCCTTTCTCTACAGTTGAAAACCCAAGCAAACCTCCTCTTCTGCAGGGAATGTATCTAGGCTCATGTCTTTCTTCTTCACCTAGATTAGACCTTAAGATATACATTCTCCTTGTCTCTCCCTTCTACTACTCCAATACTTCTGCTTGTTTTTGCAAAATATTTTACTGTGCCCAGTCCTTGTTCTGTGTAAATAGGACTAATACCTTATATGTATAGCAGCTAGAATAATGTTGCATACAAACAAATCAGGAAATCATGTTAGGAAATGGTTACAAATGATATGTTTTTCTTATCTTTTCATATGTCAGTGAGTATTTCTGTCATTGGGCCAGACCACCCCGTAGTTGTCCTCCCCGGGGAAGATGCTGTGTTACTGTGTCACCTCTCACCTCCGATCAATGCCGAGAACATGACCATCCGGTGGTACCGGGGCCACTACTATGATACTGTTCACTTACATCGCAGAGGACAGGACTCGAATGAAGAACAGATGACAGGTTACAAAAGGAGGACAGTCCTTATGAAAGAAGGACTAAAACTTGGTAATGTGTCCTTGCTAATAAGGAGTGTCACTTCTTCCGACAGCGGCAAATACTCGTGTATGCTTGATGCAGGATCCTTTTATGAGGAGACCGTGGTGGAATTAAAAGTGGCAGGTTAGTGACTTGTACTTATATTACTGAAAGCCATTTATACATCTTGGTATTGAAATGAAAATCAGGTAGATATCATTATATGTGGATTGCTTTGTGTTGCTTAAAAAAATTTGCCTGTCTGATCCATTGCACAGAGTATAGTAACCAACTGAGATGTAAGCCAATTCCCAGGCATTCAGTGAAATAAACAATGTTAAGGCTTCGCACCCTTACTTTTACTGTGCCACTGAGATGCTGCATTTTAAATACATGTATGGTGTAGTTTAACCCCTTAGCTGATGGGACTTTTCTCCTCCAGTGCTGATCCCCTTTTTGGCTGTTTGGGGTACTGTTCCATATAAGGTATGCACACCAAATTTGCATCCTTTTTTCCAACATCATGGTGATTCTAAAGGTAACCCAGGGTTTGCGGATCCCCCTTGAGAGGACCAAAAAAAAGCCAAAATATAGCAACATTTTGAGTTTCTTGAGACAAATAAGATAAAAATGTCTGTTTTTTTCCTTAAAACGGCATCAGCGAATGGTCTGCTGTTGCTAAAGTAACCATCTTCCCAGCTTTCAGGAACATGCAGAGCTGAATCATAAAACCTAACTTTGTTCTGCACTGTTGACATTTTTCAGAGAGGTAGCCCTTTTTTCCTATTTATTTTATCTCAACATACTTCCATTTTGTGGTGGAAATCAGTGTGAAAGCCATGGGTGATAAAGAAAACCAACAAATTCTGAAAAGTAGACAAAATTCTGTATTCAGCGAAGGGGTCATATTTTTTAGATCCCTCAGAGTTTTCATAAGGAAAGCAATTGTTGTTTTGAAGAAATATTGAAAAGGAGTAGGAATAAATTGCCATTTGTGACAACATTTTAATCGCTAACTTTTTGTCACAATGGCTGATTTACAAATGCAATATACTGTTAAGTCTGCTAGACCCCTGTGTTTTGGGGGGATATATAGGGTTTGTTGGTTCTCCAAGAACCCAAGGTACCCAGAGCAAACAAGTGAACTGTATAGGACACACACAGTACTATTCCATTGCGTAAGGAGTATAGACCAATTCATATGGTGAAATATGTAGAGTGAAACATGGATTTCAAGGACAACTATGTATTTCTGATATGGGCACAAGATATGGGGTTTAAAAGTAGAGGTTATTTGTACATCTCTGGATTTGTGGGTACCTGTTAAAAAATGGCTCTATAGTTGGCAGACGTATGCGCTCTATTTGAGTAAGTACCACAGTCCTAGTCAGGGTAAGTAAGATACACACTTTAAATTAACCTTTGCTCACCCTCTGAAACTTAGCACAGAGAAGACAGGCTTAACGTAGGAGGCAATGTGTAAAGTATTTGTGCAACACACCCACACAGTTACACAGTGAAAACACCATATAAAGGGGGTCATTACGACCTCGGCAGACGGTGTAATAGTGGCGGTATTACTGCCAACAGGCTGGCGGTAACTGCCACCACTGTTATAACATTGACGGTTTGGCCAAAGCCAAACTGCCAAGTTAACACACTGACTGCTGGGCTGGAGACTACAGTCTCCAGCCTGGCAGCCGTCACTAGGCCGCCCATGGCATTTTGACCCCGCACACCGCCAAGTTTCCATGATTTCTGTACTGCCACGAAACCATGGCGGTAGGCACTATCAGTGCCAGGGAATTCCTTCCCTGGCACTGATAGGGGTCTCCTCTGCCCCCTGCCCCCTCCCCCCCCAGGGCTCACCCCCTCCCTTTTCCCCCGACCCCCGATATATACACACATACACGCACATTCATACACACATGCATACCCACATTCACCCACGCATGCATACATTCATACTCACAGCAACACTCACTAACATACATCCAGGCACATGCACAATCACACAACATAACATGCATTAACACACACACCCATTCACGCACACACACATAACACACGCATGCATGCATACAAACACAGTCACACACCCCACACAGACGCACACAACACCCCCCACCCCTCTCTCCTGTCAGAGAACCTGACTTACCTGCTTACAGTGGGACCTCCGGCCGGAGACGGGAGGCAGCGCTGCTGCCAGCAGCAGCGTCCGTCAGCAAAACACTGCCAGGCTGTATCATGGCTCATGATATGGTCGGCGGCGTTCTGCAGACGTGGCACTGCTGCTGGCAGCATCACTACCTTACCACCATCCGCCGCCATGATAGTTGACGGAATTCCACCTACGGTCATAATTAGGTGGACGGTTGGTAGCCACGGCGACGGTATCTTGGTGGCCGTCGCTGTGGCGGTAGGCGCCATTTGCCGCCAATGTCATAATGAGGGCCAAACTCTCCATACAGGTTTAGAAAAATAGGGAATATTAATCTGAGTAAAACAAGACCACAACAACAAAAATCCATTAAGTAGAAGTTGAGATATGATTTTTTTAAAGATTATGTGCCTGATTTAGATATTGGCAGAGGGATTACTCTGCCATAACAGTGATGGATATCACGTCCGTCAGAATCTAAATCCCATTATATGCAATGGGATTTAGATTTCGGCGGATGGGGTATCTGTCACCGTTGTAACAGAGTAATCCATCCGCCAATATCTAGATAAGGCCCTAAAATGTTCTTAGAAGTCACTAGTGGTCAAAAGGTTGCTTGAGGTCACTTGGGACCAGTGCAAATCCAAAGTTCATTCCTAATGCAACGGAGGGTAGGCCGGCTACAGAACCCACGCGGGTCTGCTGAAACAATACCTTTGGTAAAGCAAAGCGCAGATGTCGAGGACTCGATGCAGTGGTATTTTCCATGCAGTCAGGTCACTGCATCATTGGTGGGCTCCGCTGAAATACAGGCAAAGCGTCGTCATCGGGCAGTGCAGGCTGTGTATCTGCTGTTGTCAAACAGTCTCTGTGTCAGCATCGAGGGAGCGTTGTGGTGCAATTTCTCACGCTTTCGAAGCTATGTGTCGGTTTTTGCAAAAATCAGCTGCAGAACTCACTTCTAAAGCCCAGGACTGGAGAGGGCACCTCAAGCACGAGTAGGACGCACAGATAGCAGAGTACAACAGCACCAGGAGAATTACAGGCAGTCTTTGATCTCTCTGAGACTGCAGAAGAACAGGGGCAAGTAAGCAAGCCCTTGGAGGCACTTCAGCAGGATGGGTCCAGTCCTTGTTCTCAGCAGGGCAGAGATCAACAGGCAGCAGGGCAGCTCAGCAAAGCAGAGAAGCAGTTTCTTAGATCAGTCAGCCCAGGCAAAGCGGCAATCCTTACAGCACAGCAGTCTTTACTCCAGAAGAGTTCTTCCCAAGTCCAGAAGTGTACTACTGACTTTTTGGGGTCAGAGTCCCAGTACTTATACTGAAATGTGCCTTTGAAGTGGGGGTGACTTCAGAGCAGCTCTGTGAATTGCACACGTCCTGTTTTCATCTCTGCCCTGGCACCAGACTATCAATTGGGGGTAATCAGCCCTTTTTGTGGGGACAGACACTTCCCTATTGGCATGTAAGTGTGAGCTCCCCTCCACCCTTCCAGTCCAGGTAGGCCCATTAAAATGCAGATGGGTCCTTTGTCAGACCCACCCTTCCTGTGTGTGTGGGTGTCCAGATGGAATGCACACAGTGTAGTTGTCACTTAGGCCAGGTGTGTATTGGATACAAGCTGCAAGACACAGAGCAGTAAGAGCAGAGAAATGCCTATTTTTTTAATAGTGGCATTTCTAAAATAGTAATGTAAAATCCGACTTTATCACTGAAGAGGATTTATCATTACCATTTCAGTTATATGAAACATGATGTAGATACTCCTTTCTGATCAGGAATTACATCCTAAAAGTATATTAAGGAATTCCTAATGGTGGCCTATGAGAGGAGTAGGCCTCACAGTACTGAGAAACAACTTTGGGAGTTGTTCACTACAAGGACCATGCAAAACTTAAAAGTACATGTCCTGTCTTTTACTTACATAGCACCCACTGCCCTATAGGCAAACTATGGCCTATCCTAGGGGTGACTTATATGTAATAAAAGGGATGTTTAAGGCTTTGTAAGAGGTTTTACATGCCAGGTCGTTGTGGCAGTGAAACCACACACACAGGCTCTGCAGTAGCAGGCCTGAGACATGCTCAAAGGCTACTGAAGGGAAGGTATAATCAGCGCTGCAGGCCCGCTAGTAGCATTTAAGTTATAGGTCCTGGGAATAGGAGTATACCACTTTACCAGGAACTTATAAGTAAATTAAATATGCCAGTTGCATATTCACCAATGTTACCCTGTTGTAGGGGAGAAGCAAATGCACTTTAGCACTGGTCAACAATGGTGAAGTGCTCAGAGCCTTCAACAATGGTGAAGTGCTCAGAGTCTTAAGGCCAACAACAAGATGCAGCAAAAACAGGAGTTAAAATGCAAAACGTCTGGGGGAAGACCACCCTAAGGCTGTAAGTCTAACATTTCCCGTACTAGCATATGATTTAGAGGGTATTTTTTAAAATGTCTTCTTTTTTATACACTGGCTTGCATTTGAAAGGCACAAATGCAGCAAAATCCAATTGGTAATAATAGATGTTCTACTATTGTATGCTCCCACGAGTCTTCCGATAAAAATTGTACCTCAGTTGTGTCCTGCGACAAGAAATGGGCCAAAATGCAACATGGATGCATCACATTTTTCCACTGAAAACTTAACCTATTTTTTCAATGTGGGTAGCTGGGCATTTTGGACCCTAGCTTAGCCAGCACTTAGGCAGACCTAGCAAACCTGCACATTTGTGAACAATAGACACCTAGGGGTATCCAGGGTTGGGTGACTTGCATGGCTCTCACCAGGTTTTTTTCATCCAGAATCCCTTGCAATCCTCAAAATGTGACTAAAAACCTAATTTTCCTCACATTTCTGCAATGGAAAGTTCTCTAATCTGCAGGAAGTCACAAACTTCCTCCCATCCAGCGTTTCCCCCAAGTTTCCTGATAAAACTTGTGTGGGTAGGCCTAGTGCCCACGATAGGAAACCGTCCAAAACACAAAATGGATGAATCACATTTTTCCACTGAAAACAGACCCTTTTTTTTCCAATGTGCTAGCTGTAGATTTTTGACCCTAGCTCAGCCGGCACCTAGGGAAACCTAGAAAACCTGCACATTTATGGAAACTAGACACCTAAGGGTATACAGGGTCCAGTGAGTTGTTTGTCTCTCAACAGTTTTTTTTTACCCCAAATCCTTTGTAACCATCAAACTTTGATTAAACACACATTTCCCTCACATTTCTGTGATGGAAAGTCCTGGAATCTGTGTGGAGCCACAAACTTTCTTCCACCCAGCATTCCGCCACACCGCTATCATGCCACACGGGTGGCCTGAACCCCACCGGCCCCATTATGGTTTTCTCACTGGGCTGGCAGGAGCAAACAGTGTTTCCGCCCGCTGGCCCAGCGGGGAACAGGGCCTTAACATTGCAGCAGCACCCGCTGCGCATTCCACTGCCCATAATTCAGGCAGTGGAATGTGCGTTGGGGCTGTGCATGGTGGCCCCTGCACTGCTCTTGCCAAGTGCATGGGCAGTGCCAGGGGCCCCTTGAGTCCCCTATTCCGCCAGTCTTTCCATGGCGGAATTTACCGCCAAGGACAGGCTGGTGAATGGGGACTCGTAATCCCAAGGGCAGCGCTGTCCTGACGGATTAGAACTGCTGGGACCGCCAGGCTGCAGGATGGTGGCAGCCTGGTGGTGTCAGCAGTTGGACTGCGGCTGCTTCGCCACGTTCATAATGTCACGGTCGGACCGCCACTTTGGCAGCTGGCCGACTGCGACGGGTCATAATGAGGCCCATAGTCCTTTTTCCCAATGTGGGTAGCATTGGATTGTGGACCCTAGCTTAGCTGGCACGTAGGGAAACCTAGAAAACATGTGGGGTGACTTGCATGGCTCTCACTAGTTTTTTTTTTTTTACACAGAATCCCTTGCAAACCTCAAACTGTGACTAAAAACACATATTCCTCACATTTCTGTGATAGAAAGTTCTGGAATTTGTGGGGAGCCACAAGATTCCTTTCAACCAGCCTTCTCCCTAGTCTCTCTATAAAAAGGGTACCCCACTTGTGTGGGTAGACCTAGTGCCCGCAGCAGGAAACGGCCCAAAATGCAACAAGCATGCATCCCGTTTTTCCACTGAAAAAGGGGTCCTTTTTTCCAATGTGGGTAGCTGTGGATTTAGGACCCTAACTCATATGGCACCTAGGGAAACCTTAAAAAACATTAGACACCTAGTGGTATCCAGTGTGGCGTCACTTGCAGGTCTCCCAACAGTTGTTTTTTTTAACCTACAATCCCTTGCAAACCTCAAACTTTGACAAAAAAAACACATTTTCCTCACATACTGCGAGGTAAAGTTATGGAATCAGTGGGCAGCCACGAACTTCCTTCCCCTTTAGCATTCCCCTGAGTCGTCCATAAAAATGATAACTTATTTGTGTGGCTGGGCCTAATACCCGTGACAGAAACAGATCAAACCAAGGTCAATGAGTGTCTCTGTGAGGGCTCCCATTGACCGCACAAGTGGGGCAGCACTTTATTGGGACAAGTGTGGGAACACTGGTTGGTAGGAATTGTCTGGACTCCTTCAGATTCTGGAAGAAATCGTCATAGAAATGCAAGGAAAAAGTGTGTTTTTAGGCAGATTTTGAGATTTGCAGGTCAGTGTGGCTAAGACAGTATTGTGGGATCTGCAAGAGGCACACCACTCTGCACTCCCCCAAGTTTCTAAGTTTCACAAATGCCTATGTTTGGTAGGTTTCCCTGGGTGGCAGCCAAGCCCAGGCCCAAATACTGCAGCTACGTCTTTTGTTGATGTTGCCACACTGTGTCCCGGACCCTGCTCTTTTGCGGGCACTTGGACTACCCACTCAGATGAAGTACTATTTTTGTCCAGACTCGTGGAGACTCTTGGTGAATGTAAATTTGAAGCTCCTTGTAGATTCCAGTACTTTGAGCCACAGACATATGTAGAAAATGTGTGTTTTTAGCCTATATTGAGGATTGGAAGGTGTTAGAAATGGGGTTTCTGGTTGGCTAGGGTATGTACCTCAGCCAGGCAGAACTTACCCACTCTAGTCAGGGCAAGGGAGTTACACGTCCAAGATAACCCCTGCTCACCCCCTTGGTAGCTTGGCACGAGCAGTCAGGCTTAACCCGGAGGCAATGCGTAAAGCGTCTGCCCAACACACACATACATGTGACGCAATATTCCCACCACACAGGAAACACAACACTAGATTATATGAAAATATACTGTATTGTACACAACGTAATTATTAGACCAACATCACATAACAGTACTATCCTGCTACCTTAGCAGTTGTCAGAACGTTACACATTAGTTACTCTGCAAACTAGCAGTAGTCACACATAACACACAGGTTACTCAGTATTCTGCAACATAAGCAGTAGTCAGGAAACACGTTATCACATTAGCACACTTGTCATAAGAATATCATAAAACGCCCATAGTAGGAACATTAGAAAACCTATGGCAAGTTAAGCAAACATATTAGCAAGTCATGCCCATAAAAGGAACATGTGCACACATATGTAAAACAAAACATCATAGGACAGGCAGGCAATATAACATAATTACAAAGTCTGTAAAAAGAACTTTAAATCAACGTTACATTAGTCCGTTTTAAAGTACCTGAAAAATGATGCAAAGGCACCTCCAGTGCCTAAAACGAATAATGGGGCGGCACTTCCAGTGCCTAAACAACCAATGGGGCCCCCGGCGCTCCTCTGCGCAAAACGGGGGCCTCCTGTGCATATTTGGGCCAAAGAGGGGCGGCACGCACCCTCTCAGCGTTCCTGACGGGCCCCTCCTGGGACCCGTAATCAGTGGGGGCCCCCCGGGCCTCCACTGGCCCTCCTGTGGGGGGCCAAGGTCAGGGAAATCCTGAGGATCTGGAGGGGGGCGCCACGCACCCCCTCCACTCTGCGAACGGGCCCCTCTGGGGGCCCGCAAACTCCTGGGGTCTCCCGGGGCCTCCGCTGGCCCTTTCAGAGGGGAGACCCCTTCACAATTGCCCTGGGCCCACGAGGGGGCCCACCAGAAAGCCGGCGGCACGGGCGAGCCTGTTACGACTCGGTCGTCCCATTTCCAGGGGGCGCTGTAAGGGGACTGTCAGAAGCCTGGGAATCACCTTGAACACCTATCTAGAGTCCCGTGCTGACTCCTGTTTGTTTCTCTTTTCTCCATGGTACACTTGTGTAGGACTACATTTGCTTCTTGGGACTGCAAATCCCATAATGCACAGCTTGGTAGTCAGGAAAACCCGGATTCTGTTTCCCATTGTTTTCAATGGGAGAAGTCTAGTTGCTCCTTTTCACTGGATCCTCTCCTCCAGGACTTGCAAGTGTCCGAAACCACACACACCTGAAACCTCTCCTGTGCAGCCCAGCTTGGAACTGCTTATAAGCAGCCATTTCCTCAAACTCCCTGTCGTGCATCGGACTTCAATTCCTTTGTGTTACAGACCCCTTGTCGGATGGTGTTCCAGTTTTGTTCCTGTTCTGTTCCAGCCTGATCCTTTTTCCTGTTTCTCTGCCCTGCTCCTGATTTTTCCAGCCAGAGTCTGCTCCCTATTTCTTAGCCTTGTACCTGTTTGTTTCTTCCAAAGCCTGCTCCCTGTTTCTCTGCCCTGCTCCTGCCTTGTTTCAGCCTGAACCTTCTCTCTGTTTCCCAGTCCTGTTTACTGCTCATTTCCTACTCCCTGTATTCCAGTCCTGTCCTTGCCTGTTCCAGCCAGAGCCTGTTCTCAGTTTCCCAGTCCTGTCTCTGTCTGTCCCAGACAGAAGTTTGCGCCCTGTTTTCAAGTCCTAGTCCCGCCTTTGCTTCAGCCTGAGCCTGTTCCTAGTTCTTGCCTCTGCCTCTTTGTTTGTTCCCTTCTGTTTCTGTTTCTTCTTGGTTCTTTGTGTCTGGTAAGTGTTCTATCAGTCTTCACCAGTGTATACGTGTCCTCCTGTGTACTGGGGTTGGCTCCTGGCTTCCAGGAGGCAATTCCAGCCCCCATCCTTGTCCAGTGTTATACGTCGTATTTCGTGCCTAACAGTGACAGTGTGCTATTGCTGTTTTCTCAGGAATCGCCACTGTGTTTCGAGCTGGACCCACAAGAGCGTGTCCTGTGTATGTAAGTACTATCCTTGTTTGTGCTCTAGGGTCCAGAGACAGAATCACTTCTGCTGCCTCCTTTCTATGGGGCTGGCAGGGTGACTATCTGTAAGAGCAAACTGCACAGAGGCATTGAGATTCCCTGTCACTGTGGGAGGTTCTGCGCCTTACTCTGTGTACAACCCCAGCGTGTTTGTCCACTGGTAATCTGTTTCCTGTTTGTTCGCACAAGGGTTGCTCTGCTTTTACTTTCCTGTTTCCTGTGCCTATCCATAGCTGTCCTTTCCGTGTATGCCTTTAGCTGCTCCTCTGCCCCAGTGTACTACCTCTTTAGGATATTCGGTGACCTCAAGGGGTGTCCCAACCAAAGTCCTGATCAGCCCGCCCGAAACCGTGACAGAATGCACGACCCAAACATTTCAAGCTCCCCTGGCAGTAAAGGCAGATATTGGACTTCTATGATGAATATGTTATAACATACACTAGAAATCTTGCCCGTGGGCTCTTTTCATCAATGCATATTTCACTGTTGCCAGAACCAGACATTCTGTTTATCTGTAAGGTAGAAGAAGTAACAGAGCAGCTGATGGAAACTACTGCAAGGCAATTTGAAAACCTGAAAAAAGAAAATGATCACCAGCTTTGGCTTAAAGAACAGTATGCTACTTTGTGCGCCTCTCCAAAGACTTCTATAGAGCAGATTTTCCCTGCTATGAATGAATGTCAAGAGACTGCTCCAGTTATAAATATATCAGCCTCTTCTTCAGACTCTCTCTCAGCTTGTAGTTTTCCAGAGAATATCCCTGTGCAGTTGACTGAATCTCTGACATCTCTGAGAGATTTGACACCTCTTGATTCAAAGGATAGATCAGAGTCTTCAGAAGGAAGTGTCTCAGCCCCTCTATCAGAACAAATAAAGCCAAAGGAAGAAGGGAGTTCTGATGCAGACTCCAATAGCTGCACCTTAAGAAACCAAGATATGACTTTACTGGAGATTTATGGCAAGTTGTGCAACAGTGTTGAAGAATCTGAATCTAGTGATGACAGTGGTTCCTGCCTTGCCGTGAACAAACCTGCAGATAGTGCTGTTCAAATGGCGCACACACCAGAATTTTCAGATTGTGGGGATACGCCTGCTCTTTCAAACAATATCATAGAATTTTCAGATAATGAAGAGACAGTTCCTGTTTCAAGTGAATTCATGGATTTTTCTGACTGTGAAGAAATCCCCGCAGTTACTAAGATTGTAATGGACTTCTCAGAAAGTTTAAAAATCTCTTCTGTGTCAAAGCAAACCGTGAAGATTTCAGAAAAGGGAGAAAGCCAGCAATCTGAAACTAAACAGCCTGTCATAAGAAATGAGAGCCTTCTCCTAGAACTGGACACAGTTGCAGCCTCAACCACTGATCCTGACCCGCTGATCCCTGCCAATGTGTATCCTGTTTCCAGCTCCACCATTAGTGAAGACAAGATCTCTGAGCTACCGGTATCTGATCTCGATGTAAAATCAGCCACACCAATGCCACCTGCTGTGTCTCTGAAATTAAAGACTCCTGAAAACCAGCAATCTGAAACTGAAGCTCAAGTACTGAAAGATGTAATATTTCCCACTAAAACTAAAGACTTGAATTTTAATCTTGTATTCGAAGATCTGATGATAAGTACTGTTCTTAGTGTTTTATTGCAAGAAACCATAATCAATTCAAAGGCTAGAGCTGAAAATTTAGATAACAGTGTAAAGGTGATTTCTGAAGAGACTCCAGTTCTATTTCTTTCCAAAGAACAACCTTTCAATGTTAACAGAGTTGAAGATCAACTACCTGTAGTAGAAACGCCTTGCAAAGAAACCATTTCTGATACCACGAACACACCACAGAGCACTTGCAATGAAGAAATCTCAGTCTTGTCAGAAGATCACCCTAAAGAATTAGTTTGTGGAACTTCTTCATTTTCATATGTTAATCCAGTCTCTAAAGACATGAAAACTCTTGTTGCTCCTGAATTTGATACTCCGAAGTCATCCAAGATGAAAGAAAATTCTGACCTTTTCATGGTTACTTTGAGAACACCAGTTACCCATGTTTCCCAAGTCTCTATGCTTTGCAAGCCTCAGACCACAATCAATGTAAATACTGCTGCAGAAACAGACAAATCCTGCTTGTCAGAAGGTGTTACAGACCTGACAGTTACTAATACGCCAATTATCTCCTCCAAAGAAGACAGTACTGAACAGGGAACTAATGTCCTAAAGAATACTGCCCATGATGCAATTCCAGATCTCCTTGCTCCTGAATCCACTTCACCAGAAACCAACTCCATGCACTCCTCCCGTATCACTCGAACAATAAAGAGGAAAGACATTGGAGCCCATATGGGTATTAATACATGCTTTGCTCATTGGATGATTCATCTGTGGCAGGACTGTAAACTTATCAACCAAGGTTGGTGTTGGATTTTCTTGCTTTGGCTTTTCCTCTTCAACTTTTTTCAGCCAAAGGATCACCTTCTCTTCTTGAGCGGACTGGTGGGAGGGGGTATACTGTTACGACTCGGTCGTCCCATTTCCAGGGGGCGCTGTAAGGGGACTGTCAGAAGCCTGGGAATCACCTTGAACACCTATCTAGAGTCCCGTGCTGACTCCTGTTTGTTTCTCTTTTCTCCATGGTACACTTGTGTAGGACTACATTTGCTTCTTGGGACTGCAAATCCCATAATGCACAGCTTGGTAGTCAGGAAAACCCGGATTCTGTTTCCCATTGTTTTCAATGGGAGAAGTCTAGTTGCTCCTTTTCACTGGATCCTCTCCTCCAGGACTTGCAAGTGTCCGAAACCACACACACCTGAAACCTCTCCTGTGCAGCCCAGCTTGGAACTGCTTATAAGCAGCCATTTCCTCAAACTCCCTGTCGTGCATCGGACTTCAATTCCTTTGTGTTACAGACCCCTTGTCGGATGGTGTTCCAGTTTTGTTCCTGTTCTGTTCCAGCCTGATCCTTTTTCCTGTTTCTCTGCCCTGCTCCTGATTTTTCCAGCCAGAGTCTGCTCCCTATTTCTTAGCCTTGTACCTGTTTGTTTCTTCCAAAGCCTGCTCCCTGTTTCTCTGCCCTGCTCCTGCCTTGTTTCAGCCTGAACCTTCTCTCTGTTTCCCAGTCCTGTTTACTGCTCATTTCCTACTCCCTGTATTCCAGTCCTGTCATTGCCTGTTCCAGCCAGAGCCTGTTCTCAGTTTCCCAGTCCTGTCTCTGTCTGTCCCAGACAGAAGTTTGCGCCCTGTTTTCAAGTCCTAGTCCCGCCTTTGCTTCAGCCTGAGCCTGTTCCTAGTTCTTGCCTCTGCCTCTTTGTTTGTTCCCTTCTGTTTCTGTTTCTTCTTGGTTCTTTGTGTCTGGTAAGTGTTCTATCAGTCTTCACCAGTGTATACGTGTCCTCCTGTGTACTGGGGTTGGCTCCTGGCTTCCAGGAGGCAATTCCAGCCCCCATCCTTGTCCAGTGTTATACGTCGTATTTCGTGCCTAACAGTGACAGTGTGCTATTGCTGTTTTCTCAGGAATCGCCACTGTGTTTCGAGCTGGACCCACAAGAGCGTGTCCTGTGTATGTAAGTACTATCCTTGTTTGTGCTCTAGGGTCCAGAGACAGAATCACTTCTGCTGCCTCCTTTCTATGGGGCTGGCAGGGTGACTATCTGTAAGAGCAAACTGCACAGAGGCATTGAGATTCCCTGTCACTGTGGGAGGTTCTGCGCCTTACTCTGTGTACAACCCCAGCGTGTTTGTCCACTGGTAATCTGTTTCCTGTTTGTTCGCACAAGGGTTGCTCTGCTTTTACTTTCCTGTTTCCTGTGCCTATCCATAGCTGTCCTTTCCGTGTATGCCTTTAGCTGCTCCTCTGCCCCAGTGTACTACCTCTTTAGGATATTCGGTGACCTCAAGGGGTGTCCCAACCAAAGTCCTGATCAGCCCCGCCCGAAACCGTGACAGAGCCTCCGATGAGGCTGCTGCCCCGCCCGCACGCGCCGAGAGAGCCCTCCGGGGCTGGAGCAGGTGAGGGAGAGGCGTCCTCCTCTCCCTCCTGCTCGCACACAACGCCGGCACCCGGTCGGGCCGGCCGGTGCCCCGGGGGCGCTCCTCGGAGCGATCCCTACCCCGGGGGCACCGCTAGGAGCAGGCTTGCTCCTTGTCACGTCCCAGGTGGATTTCTTGTGCCCCGGGGGCACGGAACGGAGCGCGATCCTCGCGCTTTACAGAATTAAGTTCCCCGGGCTGCGGCGGTGATTTCCTCTCAGCAGAAACGCGCTCCAGGAAGCGCAAGGGCACAATTTAAAAGCCCGGGCTGCGGCGGTGATTTCTTTTAGAAAAAGAAAAGCGCTTTCCAAGCGCTATAGTGCATCAGCAGCCCAGCACTTAAACGAATGCCTGTTTCTCCTCCAGCATCCTGTCAAAGATGTAGAAGATCGTTGCAGGGGTCAGGGGCCACAGCACCCTGCCCCTGGGAACAACTTAACAAGAGGGAGCACAGGGCTGGTGGGCTCAGCTACAGGCCAGCACAAAGGGTGCAGATGGTGGCAGTTCCTCCTAGTGACCAGGCAGGTCACAGGTCAGCACAGCAGCAGCAGTCCATGGCGGTTTCCTGGTGAGTCCATTCATCAGCGTTCTGTGTCCAGTTCCAAGTTCCAAGAATGTTCAAATTGTGGGGAAAATTCCCCTGTACTTATAGTCAGTTCTTACAGTGTTTTACAGGGGTAGGGAGAGGAGGTTCCAGCCAGTTACAACTGGTTCTGGGAGTGCCCCCTCTCTCCTTTCAGCACAGGCTCCAAACATCAGTGGGGGGTTAACGACCCTATTGTGTGAGGCCAGGGCACAGCCTTTACAAATGTAGGTGTGCCCCGCCTCTCCCTTCTCTCAGCCCAGGAAGACTATTCAGTATGTAGATGCACCTCAGTGACACCTCCACCCTCCCTGTGTACAGGCTGTCTGAAAAGTATGCACAAAGCCCCAACTGTCACTCTGCCCAGACGTGGATTGGAGTCAAGCTGCAAAACACCAGAATCATAAGCACAGATAAATGCGCACTTTCTAGAAGTGGCATTTCTGTGATAGTAATAAAAAATACACCCACACCAGTAAGCAGTATTTATTATCACCATCACAACCATACCAAACACGCCTACGCTAGCCCTCATAAATCAGACAATACCCCTACACATAAGGCAGGGCATTTCTAATGCAATCCTATGAGAAGGCAGCACTCACAGCAGTGAGACACCAAGTTAGGCTGTTTGTCACTACCAGGACAGGCCATGCAATATGGCACATGTCCTGCCTTTCTACATACATGGCACCCTGCCCACAGGGCGTACTTTAGGGGTGACTTACATGTAGTAAAAGGGGAGTCCTGGGCCTGGCAAGTAAATTTAGATGCCAGGTCCCTGTGGCAGAAAACTGCGCACACAGGCCCTGCGCTAGCAGGCCTGAGACAGGTTTGAAAGTCTACTTCAGTGGGTGGCGCAAGCAGCGCTGCAGGCCCACTAGTAGTATTTAATTTACAGGCCCTGGGTATAGAGATACCACTGTACAAGGGACTTATAGGTAAATTAAATATGCCAATCAGGTATAAGCCAATCATACCAACTTTAGATGGGAGAGCACCTGCACTTTAACACTGGTCAGCAGTGATAAAGTGCTCAGAGTCCTAGAGCCAACAGCGAAAGGTCAGAAAAACCAGGAGGAAGGAGGCAAAAAGACTAGGGATGACCATGCGTATGGCCAAAAGTCCAACACAACCCCCTACCAGCCAAAATCCAGGGGAGAACAATCAATACCTTCATGTACTTTCCTGATTGGGGCGATAGAACAAGGACCCAGGCCCACAACAGCAGGGGCATGTTCCAGTTCTACGCCTTCCTGACTCCACTGGGATCTCTCTGTCAATGCGTCCCAGGCAGCCTAGACCAACCCACGGGGATTCTCTAGCTGCCAATGGCCAGAACCAGGCCCCAGGCCATCTAGGAGCCTCTGGTCTCTGAAACCATAATGAGTGGGGGGCGGTAGCCCCAGGTGCAAAGCAACCTGTCTCCACTCTATTTCCGATCAGTTCAGGGGCTCTACCCTGCCACTGATCCACCAACCTAGGGTCCGCACCCATAGGTTCTACAGGGGCTAGAGGCGAGGCTCTCCTCCCTCTACCCCTCCTTCTAGGATCCCGCCCTCCTCTCCTAGGAGGGGTATCACCAGAATCCACACTTGCCAGGGTGCTGGGTACAGCAGCCCTGCACAACTTTCTCGCCAGCCCAGGATCACTACCTGGCGACTGACCACCCAACCTAGGGACGACACCCTTGGGTTGCACCGGGGTCCAGGGCGGGCTTCCCCCTCCCTGAACCCCACTTCCAGAGTCCTGCATCTCCCCACCTCGGGAGAAGCCACCAGAAGTTTCACACGGGGAGGTGAGCGCACTAACCGCCCCCCCAACCAGGTCAGAGTTTACCCCCTGAACCTGTCTATCTAGTCCAGGGACGACACCCTTAGACTGGACCATTGCCCAGCGAACCAGGACTTCCTTGGGAGCACACCTACCCCCTACCAGATCAGAGCTTACCCCCTGAATCTGGCAATCCAACCCAGAGTCACTACCCTGCGGTTGAACCACTGCCTGGCGCACCAGGACTTTCTTGGGAGCACACCTACTCCCCATCAGGTCAGAGTTTACCCCCTGAACCTGATCATCCAACCCAGAGTCACCACCCTGCGGTTGAATCATTGCCTGGCACACCAGGACTTCCTGGGGGGCACACCTACCCCCCACCAGGGAAACACCTTCCCCAAGGGCCACACAAGAGTCTGGCTGGCGCAGGTCTCCTGACCTCTGCCCATCGGACAGAGTCTGGATTCCCCCCAGCCCAGAAATGGTCTCACCAAAGTCATTCCTGGGGGGCTCTGCTCTCAGAGCTGACCCCTGACCCTCCAGGTTCTCCACTGGGGCCCGCAGCCCCCTCTCAACCCTATGCCTGGATTTCCGCCTCCTCCGCTGTAGAGCGAGACTACCAGACACCAGGACCGGCGGAACGCTATCACCAGCCACCCGCCTAAGTCCTAATGACAAAATGGGATCCTTCTGAACAGCTGGCCCTACGGCACAGGTTAGACTCACCTCCTGGCGTTCACTCATGGAACCTTCCAGGACCTGGGACGGTATCTTGGGCACCTTGGGCCTCAGCCCAGCCCCATTCCCTCTCCTCGGAGACGGGACATGGGGTCCCTCACCCATCCGAGTCCACTGGGACCTACCTGGGACACTCCATTCCTTTCCCACCACACCTTGTTGGGAAACACCTAGACCACTCTCATTAGGAACACCCCCTAATGCCACACCAGACCCTCTGGTACGCAACCAGAAGTCTGCCTCCTTTGCGAGCTCCCTGGGATCAGAGAGCTCACACACTGACAAGTGTTGGCGTAACTCTGAAAAACAACAACGAAACAGGTGCTCTCTGAGAATCAGATTAAACAGCCCTTCAAAATTGTTTACTGTGCTACCCTTCACCCATCCATCTAGTGCAATGCAGCAATCCTCCACAAACTCCTCCCAAGACTGGTGGGACAGTTTCTTACCACCCCTAAACCTTTTTCTGTATTCCTCAGGGGAAAAACCATACTTCACCATCAGTGCGTTCTTCACAGCGGAGTACCCCTCCCTGTCACTCTCTTCTAGAGTCAGTAGGGCATCCCTCCCCTCTTCAGGAATAAAACTCCCTAGGCCAGTTCCCCAATCCTTCTCAGGGATCCTGCGCTCTACCAGAGCCTTTTCATATTCCTTTAACCACTGACGTATGTCACCCCCCTCTTGGAACCTAGGTACCAGATCTATGGGTATGTGAGGAACATCTTTGCTACAGCACTGTACATTGCTGCCACCACTGGACTCCACCTGCAGCGCTGGTGAGTCCAGAACCTTCAGACTGCGCTCTAGAGCGAGTCTTTCTCTGGCAAAGGCCCTCTCTGCCTCTGCCATTCTCTCCTGTACTAAGGCCTTCTCTACCTCAGCCCTTCTCTCCTCAACAGCTAGGCGCGCTAACTGCAACTTCAGGTCCCTCTCTTCCCGCCTATCTCTTAGCTCATCAGGCGTCAAGGAATGAGAGGTAGCCCTGCTTCTTACACTGGACCCAGCAAGGGACTCCCTATCACTGGGGCCTTCCCTGTCAACTGGCGTCCCCAACCGGTCATTCTCACCCTCCTAATCAGTCTCTCTACCACTCTCTACGGATGAGGTCTGGGAGCCCTCCCATTGGGAACCCTCGCTACACTCAGGATCCTCTGGGTACCCCCTACGCACACTCCCTCCCTGGGTAAATGTCACAAACCTTTCAAAGAAATTCAGAGATCTCCTGAGGTCCCCTTCTACAGGCAGCCCTCTCTCTCTACAGAACCCCTCTATTTCCTCCTGCGTGTAAAACGGCAGGTCCTCTAAATCAAAGGTAAGCCCCATCTTTAAAAGGTACAAATAATTCAACTGTGACAACCACAATACCCAAGCGTGAGAACTGAAAACAGGAAAAATGACCAAAGAGAGAAAGTTAAGAGAAGCCAAACATGTGATGGTCTAAACGCAATCCTTGTAGTGAAATAATGAGTCACAATGGTATTGTGCAAGCGCAAGTCCTATCCTCACCGCTGACTTCCAATGTTAGAAATGGGGTTTCTGGTTGGCTAGGGTATGTACCTCAGCCAGGCAGAACTTACCCACTCTAGTCAGGGCAAGGGAGTTACACGTCCAAGATAACCCCTGCTCACCCCCTTGGTAGCTTGGCACGAGCAGTCAGGCTTAACCCGGAGGCAATGCGTAAAGCGTCTGCCCAACACACACATACATGTGACGCAATATTCCCACCACACAGGAAACACAACACTAGATTATATGAAAATATACTGTATTGTACACAACGTAATTATTAGACCAACATCACATAACAGTACTATCCTGCTACCTTAGCAGTTGTCAGAACGTTACACATTAGTTACTCTGCAAACTAGCAGTAGTCACACATAACACACAGGTTACTCAGTATTCTGCAACATAAGCAGTAGTCAGGAAACACGTTATCACATTAGCACACTTGTCATAAGAATATCATAAAACGCCCATAGTAGGAACATTAGAAAACCTATGGCAAGTTAAGCAAACATATTAGCAAGTCATGCCCATAAAAGGAACATGTGCACACATATGTAAAACAAAACATCATAGGACAGGCAGGCAATATAACATAATTACAAAGTCTGTAAAAAGAACTTTAAATCAACGTTACATTAGTCCGTTTTAAAGTACCTGAAAAATGATGCAAAGGCACCTCCAGTGCCTAAAACGAATAATGGGGCGGCACTTCCAGTGCCTAAACAACCAATGGGGCCCCCGGCGCTCCTCTGCGCAAAACGGGGGCCTCCTGTGCATATTTGGGCCAAAGAGGGGCGGCACGCACCCTCTCAGCGTTCCTGACGGGCCCCTCCTGGGACCCGTAATCACTGGGGGCCCCCCGGGCCTCCACCGGCCCTCCTGTGGGGGGCCAAGGTCAGGGAAATCCTGAGGATCTGGAGGGGGGCGCCACGCACCCCCTCCACTCTGCGAACGGGCCCCTCTGGGGGCCCGCAAACTCCTGGGGTCTCCCGGGGCCTCCGCTGGCCCTTTCAGAGGGGAGACCCCTTCACAATTGCCCTGGGCCCACGAGGGGGCCCACCAGAAAGCCGGCGGCACGGGCGAGCCTCCGATGAGGCTGCTGCCCCGCCCGCACGCGCCGAGAGAGCCCTCCGGGGCTGGAGCAGGTGAGGGAGAGGCGTCCTCCTCTCCCTCCTGCTCGCACACAACGCCGGCACCCGGTCGGGCCGGCCGGTGCCCCGGGGGCGCTCCTCGGAGCGATCCCTACCCCGGGGGCACCGCTAGGAGCAGGCTTGCTCCTTGTCACGTCCCAGGTGGATTTCTTGTGCCCCGGGGGCACGGAACGGAGCGCGATCCTCGCGCTTTACAGAATTAAGTTCCCCGGGCTGCGGCGGTGATTTCCTCTCAGCAGAAACGCGCTCCAGGAAGCGCAAGGGCACAATTTAAAAGCCCGGGCTGCGGCGGTGATTTCTTTTAGGAAAAGAAAAGCGCTTTCCAAGCGCTATAGTGCATCAGCTGCCCAGCACTTAAACGAATGCCTGTTTCTCCTCCAGCATCCTGTCAAAGATGTAGAAGATCGTTGCAGGGGTCAGGGGCCACAGCACCCTGCCCCTGGGAACAACTTAACAAGAGGGAGCACAGGGCTGGTGGGCTCAGCTACAGGCCAGCACAAAGGGTGCAGATGGTGGCAGTTCCTCCTAGTGACCAGGCAGGTCACAGGTCAGCACAGCAGCAGCAGTCCATGGCGGTTTCCTGTGAGTCCATTCATCAGCGTTCTGTGTCCAGTTCCAAGTTCCAAGAATGTTCAAATTGTGGGGAAAATTCCCCTGTACTTATAGTCAGTTCTTACAGTGTTTTACAGTGGTAGGGAGAGGAGGTTCCAGCCAGTTACAACTGGTTCTGGGAGTGCCCCCTCTCTCCTTTCAGCACAGGCTCCAAACATCAGTGGGGGGTTAACGACCCTATTGTGTGAGGCCAGGGCACAGCCTTTACAAATGTAGGTGTGCCCCGCCTCTCCCTTCTCTCAGCCCAGGAAGACTATTCAGTATGTAGATGCACCTCAGTGACACCTCCACCCTCCCTGTGTACAGGCTGTCTGAAAAGTATGCACAAAGCCCCAACTGTCACTCTGCCCAGACGTGGATTGGAGTCAAGCTGCAAAACACCAGAATCATAAGCACAGATAAATGCGCACTTTCTAGAAGTGGCATTTCTGTGATAGTAATAAAAAATACACCCACACCAGTAAGCAGTATTTATTATCACCATCACAACCATACCAAACACGCCTACGCTAGCCCTCATAAATCAGACAATACCCCTACACATAAGGCAGGGCATTTCTAATGCAATCCTATGAGAAGGCAGCACTCACAGCAGTGAGACACCAAGTTAGGCTGTTTGTCACTACCAGGACAGGCCATGCAATATGGCACATGTCCTGCCTTTCTACATACATGGCACCCTGCCCACAGGGCGTACTTTAGGGGTGACTTACATGTAGTAAAAGGGGAGTCCTGGGCCTGGCAAGTAAATTTAGATGCCAGGTCCCTGTGGCAGAAAACTGCGCACACAGGCCCTGCGCTAGCAGGCCTGAGACAGGTTTGAAAGTCTACTTCAGTGGGTGGCGCAAGCAGCGCTGCAGGCCCACTAGTAGTATTTAATTTACAGGCCCTGGGTATAGAGATACCACTGTACAAGGGACTTATAGGTAAATTAAATATGCCAATCAGGTATAAGCCAATCATACCAACTTTAGATGGGAGAGCACCTGCACTTTAACACTGGTCAGCAGTGATAAAGTGCTCAGAGTCCTAGAGCCAACAGCGAAAGGTCAGAAAAACCAGGAGGAAGGAAGCAAAAAGACTAGGGATGACCATGCGTATGGCCAAAAGTCCAACAGAAGGGCTTCTGGGGAAGAAAATCTTTTGGGATCCACACAAGGCACCCCTGCCTGTAGTAGCCTGGTGTGTAGTTTATGAAAATCTCTCTTTGATTGCTATATTCTTTCCAGGAGTATACATTTCTGGAAACCTGGCAGACAAATGTTCAACGACAGGCCGAATTTTGCACCTCCTGTTTTGGTCTGAATGGTCCCAGGGCAATGCAGCAGAATCGTCATTAAAATGATGTGTATGCTGCAATAGCAAAAAACAATCTCTGCTTATGCACAGTGCAAAAATGGGGATGACCCACTCTGTACGAGTAGACCAGTAGGACTGAAAGGTTGGTTTGTGCACTTGCCCCATTTTCAGCATAAGGCCCAAAAATATCTTTGAATCCTCAAGCGAAGTGTGAGTCCACTAGCGTGCCTTAAAATGAGGCTCTAAAGTGCATCCCTGCTCCCTCAGAAGTTGTTTGACAGGTAAATTTGTTTGCTGCACTATTTGGTCAAGGAAGTCAGCATCCAAAAAGAGAATGACATAACCAATTGATAAACAATTGGCAGAATCAACTTTACATCCAGAGTCACCAAAGGTGGAAATTGGGGCTGAACTAAATTGAGAAGCTGCTAAAAGAGGAGTCCGTCTGTGCTTGTCGCTGCACTGGGTTCTTTGGGTTGATCTAACCTTGTACGGTCACTGCACTGACAGTGCTTGTGAAGGAACTGAACGACTGCCATCATCATGTCACTCTGAATCACTGGAAGATGAGTCGTCGGATGGCCCTTCCCTGACTGAAAAACCTCATCCAGATGGTTTCTCAGTCTCTGATCCTGCCTAGAGCTGACCTCCATACTCCGAGTTTGTGCCTGGGCAGCAGTCATCCACTGAGACACCATCTCTAGTGCTGGCTAAAACCATCCTTCTAAAACACTGTCCTACATAGAAGGCAGAAGTATTGTTCCAACCAAGCTGATGGCTGTGTGTGAAATGTGAACAAAAGTAAATAAAGAATAAGCGCCTGAGGGGTTTCACAAACGTGATGGATATTCCGTCAGCCATATTACCTATCAATAGCTATAAGGGGATTGTAATACAACTGATGGGATATCTGTCAAATTTGTGACAGAGTAACCCCTCCTCCAAACTGTAAATCAGAGCTTGGGTGATGCTGTTGTCACAGATGGGTGGGAGGTGTGGAGAGACACCCGAGCGATGCTGCATTTCTCCCAGCATTTTTTTTAAAAAAAAGGAATCCTATGGTGCTTGCACCACAGGATCCTTTTAAATCCCATTTGGTGTTGGCCAATAGTTGACAGATGCATCAGGACGCTCCTAAGAAGTTAACAGGAACATTCACTTTAACCAAAATAAATTGTATCCATTGCTAAACGATTGCCAGTATATCAAATGAAATCCTTTTCTTATATACCGTCCTGTTTCCACCCTTGAAAGTTGACAACCAGATGAAGGGTAGCCTGTGCAAGGAAAATGCTTGCAGAAGTTAAAAATAAAATGCACTGAAGTCATTTTTTATTGCAAAATAAAACAAGCATTGGTGACTGCATTAGGTTTCACCTATGTGATTATTATTAAGCTGTTTTTTGTTTTAAGTTGTAGCTTGGTGAGCAGGAATGTGGAATCTTCTTTATAATTTCTGTGAGAAAAACATGAGTCTTCTTTATAATGCACCATTAGGGGCATATTGATCAAGTAGTTAAGTCGCCCTTGTGTTACGCAAGGGGGTGCAGGGGCGATGCAACTACTAAGTCAGATTATTCAGGCGTGGCCCTGAGTGGCTTGATAAATCTAGAGTAATGCAACGCAGTGCAAATCAGTGCATTGTGTTACTCTGCACAAGGGAGGCATTCCATGGTTGGAGCATTGGTGTTCCATGGATTTTGTCTCATTCCCAGATTGACTACAACTTGTAGATCTGGGAATGTGTGAAAATGTTACACCTCCCCAGGTGAGTCGTAACGAGGAAAGATAGAAAGAGGAAAATGCCTCAGATGATTGTTTTTGTGCAAGAAGGCACTCTTGCACCTCAGCCCTTTCACGCAACGCAGCGTAGTAAGATGATTTGCTGCGTGAAATATTGATAAATGTGCCCCTTAGTTTCTATGTGGAAAATACAGAAAGAAAGGACTATAGGCTCCTTTGCTATCGGGTGCCTTTGTTTGTTTCTATGTGAAAAAACATGCAAGCACATGTGTGTTTCAAAACCTTTCACATAGAAGCAAACAAACTGCCTTATTAAAAGGCTCTAAAAAACAAAGGAACATTTAACCATGCTGATGTTTGCACTCATTATGGCAAGAAAAAAAGCAGAAAAAACAAAGGAGTAGGGAAAGAAAGCAAAATAATGGCAAAGTGCGAAAGCTTGCCACCTGCAGTTGTTTCGAAAATTTCAGATGTGTTTTTTTGACTGCTTTTATGTCTTTTTTTCCTTTACATTACTGCCAAATCCGAGTCCATTAAGAGAATGTCATATCCAAATGCCTACAACGTTTCCTACACATCAATCCATAAAGCACTACTTGCTCTTTTTTCCAATTTATACTGTCACCTACAGTTACCTAGCAAACTAGCATGCCAGGAACCAAGGGGAAAAAATAAACTATTTCCAGTAAATTGCCTAGGATGTCATTGTTTGCATTACAGCAATACCACCAAGATACATAACTACATTATGGTGCTGTAAGAATTCATTTTTGTTCTTAGAAGTCAGTTAGCTCTTGAATCATGCCATTATCTTCACCTTGTACGCCATACAGCACTCTGCTGCCTTTCGCAGAGCAGGTCTTAGGGAGAGCGCCCTGGGAGGGAAGAAATGTGAGGCCCTCGCTGCTGCTGGTAAAACAAGCATTTGCAATGCAACGGGTCTCGCGTTTTCTCATTTTAGAGCTGATAGCGTTGAAACTCCTAACCCGACTTTTCACCTATCAGGCAAAAGTGCATTTATATACGTAACCGAAAAAGTGCAATTAACTATGTAAAGCGCTCGACTTCTGCCAAGCGAGATCGCGCTCGTAAATTAGAGAAAAACAAGTCCACGAGCCCGATGGAAAACAGCGAGCCTCGCATGTTTTTTGTACTTGGTCGCTGCGCTCGAGGAGGGCTAGCCACCGGAAAAGGTATGCGGTATGCATGCCATCGACTAATGAAAGCAAGCAGATTTTATTAGGAAGGCCCACAAACCAATAAAAAACACTGACGTGATGTTGACAGGGCTCCGAGCCCTTTTCTAAACACTAAAGAGTCTCGCTGCGATACGCATGCGCGAGCGCATGCAACGCAGGTTCGACCCTAAAAATGTAGGCAGCAGAGAGCCCCTTGTGCATTCAGAGGCCAATCTGTGGCTGATTACATCACAGTTGTGACTGGCAACTGATCAAATACATCTGGCACCTCCCCCACCTCACCTGAATCATGCGCAGATTAGGTCCTCAAGTTGGACCCAATTTTCAAGGGTTGGTGGGTGGTTTACAGAGTGAGGGGATGGAGGAACTGGGGGAGGGGCAGAGTGCCTAATTTTGTGGCAGCAAGGAGTATGAGAGACATGGAATTAATGTATCTATTGAATAATTGGAGAATGAACATGCTGAACATGGCGAGCAAGGTGTTATGACATTATTTTATGTGCTTCTGCAATGTGTTTTATATAAAAATGGCAACGTCGACCTGCGTGAGTCCTGATGAGCTGAATGGAAGTGATGTTATCAAACTGCTCTGTTACTCAAGGGTTCACTTTGTGACCTTGGAACGTGCTAGTCCGCGGCTGGCCTCTTGTGCACTTTACTCCTATGTGACCTGTCAAACATACCACTATAGCCGCAGCTCCCTTCTTCTGCCATGTCCTCGTGCCCTTTGAGTGACTTCCTGTCTGCCTCGAAGGGGTCGGTAGCTGCCTACGTGAGAGATGAGGTGATGCGGTCAATAGGAGGTCAGCCAGGGTCACCTGATGCAAGCCCCAAGCCTATTTCAGAACAGCATGCACTGGTGGTTTCCGGTCTGCTGGGCAAAGATTTGTCAGCTTTCTTCTGCTGGCTGTCCTAAGATGCAATTTTCTTAAAATGTCTGTAAGAAGAAGTGTGCGTAACCTCGAGTTGCACAGTATTCTGTACTAGCTTTCTCACACTATGCCCTAGCGGATAAACACAGTACTTGGGTCTTGGGACCCTGTTAAGACCAAACAGACTTGGAGCAAGCATTGGTAATTCATGAAAATAGAGTGACAGCTAATAGAAACGGAGTAAAAGTAAGTGGCAAGCTCAAGAACCAATAAAAGCAAGCAAAACAAAGTTGGGCGGGATGTGAGCTCCTTTTAAGATTTATATTCAGTACAATAGATTTCACAAGCACAGTGCAATCGCTGTTTAGGCGAAACTTAAAAAGAAAGTTAAATGTACTTTGATAATGTTGAAAACTATACATTTTGGTAAAATAAATTGAATAGACATTCAAAATTAGTCATCATCCTCAATCTTTGTGTGTTTGTTTTCAAACAAGTGGCTTGGTTTTTAAAGTTGTATATTTGTATATGTAAATTATTGTTTTTGTGATGCTGATAATATGGCCCTAAAGCGGAACCGATTTGTAAGAGGACCATCCACCTGATTATCAAATCCCTTTCCCTTGGCAGCATGGGGAATGTGAACAAAGAATTTAAATGTCCTCCCATTCAATTTGAGCTAAAGACCCAGATTCTGGAGACCAAGAGCATAGAGACCCCCTGAGAGACCCTTTGAGAAAGACTTCAAAGATTAGGTTTAAGAGACTATCCTCCTTATATCGGGAAATAACGTTTCGTACTAGAGCAACAAGGTTGCTGCAATTGATTATCTGGAAAGTTAGCATCCCTGACCCTTGCTAGCTTTTATATCACAAAAATTCTTAAATTCTCAATCATTTCAGAGGACAGACTTATACTATTTTTTGTTAATCCCAATATGAGTATATCTAGCTCAGTATTAATATAGTAGATAAATTGTAGTAAAGCTGAGGTGACAATTGGGTTTATGCTGCTTTTGCCTACTACTCCTATTTACAGTTACTTATGCTCTTGCACCTGTCGTGAGCACTGTGACAAGTCCCTTTGAACCCATTTCTATTCCTATCATGTCCTTGCCTGCAGTCACGTTTATCTCTTTCTATTAAAAAGTGTGAAGCTTTAGCCATCTGCAGAAGTGCTAGCATTATGTCCACCTCCTATCTAGGCTGACATGTTTTCATTATTTATATTGTGGTCAGCGCCATGTCACTGTGGATGCTTACAGCGAAGGCTGCCATATCTTGACTGTTTTAGTTACAGTGGTAAATTATGTACATGTAAATCGAGATTGCACATATATTGGCATACTTATCTTGTCTTTCTGGAACTTTATTTCTCCAAACTTATAAACGTGATATAAAATTGGGAATCAGATATTATAAAAACTCCAGAATCTGACAACTGATTGGAGAGCCATCACAACAATCTATCAAGCTAGAGGCCACACCATTTTGCTGTGCCAACGAGTCCCAGTCGGGGGAGGTGCTCTGGCAGCAGTGAAGAAGTCTTCAGCCCGCTATTGCTTTTTATCTGGACAAGGCATGTAATAGAAAATAGGTAAACAGTTATTTTCTACAGAGAGAAGTTATGCTGTGCCATCCACCCTAAGATAGGCTTGCTACTTTCTGCTTTTACTAAATTTTAATATGTCTTAGAAATAGCTATAGGGTGTTAGGATACAAGGAAGTTGCTAACCATGTTAGGACTGTTCATATTGTTTCCACTGACCATGTCATGCATTGCTGCATTTATTTTCTCATTCTATGTGGTTACCATTCATATTTAATGCACTAGACTTGCCTTGTAAATATAAACTTTTTAAAAGTTTTATCCTTTGTCTCCTAATACTATTTTGAGTGTGTTTTTCATTTGGAAATGATGGTTTGGCATTCCATTGTGTCCCCACACTCATTTAGAGGAACTAATCATGATCAGAAAACACCACCTACACAGTAGTGCTCAGAATGCTGTGTATGGGTTGAAGCCCAAATATTTTTCTAATTTGTGTTGGGGCATTAAGCTAAGGCCTTACGCCAGTGGGTTATAAATCTGACCCCTGCAGCTCTGGAAGGGACTCAGATCATGGCACACCTATGGCACATGCCTTGAAGTAATTTGTTGGGCTCAATCTCAAAGGATGATGCGATCTACCATCATTGCAGGCTGGGAACCTCCTGAGAGGTATACCGCTTGGGCTCTGGACAAGTGGAACGGGGACCATACTCACTAGCCTATTTTTCTAACCTATTCTTGAGTGAACCCTTCTGTCTTCTATAACACTGTTGCTGCAGTGAATTCACTTCCTCATCCTTACAGCTGTGTGCGGTGACAGGGCAAAATGTAGGCTTATTTTCCACCTGAACTTGCACACATCCATAGAGATGATACTTGTGGATGCCAACAGGGGATTTTACCTGTCATTAGAAGTGGTGTACTGGTTAAGGACTCAGGCAGCTGGGCCCTAGTCCTGTTGTTGGCACTTGACTAACAATTATGTGATTCAGCTCGTTACTTAATATTTTTGGTCCTAAAGCACAAAGAAAGTAGAATGTTTGCTGGGGTATGTTACTTCTACATCAGAGGTAAAATGTCCAGTTTCTTATAATTAATAAATAATTACAGTGGTTCTCTTGGAAAGTGACATTTCTCCATTTTTTATGAATCCTCAGATGTTTAAACAAGTATGATTTAGGTAATACACCTGATGTATGTTTTGAAATGGGTGTTTGTACCCCTGCTCTTTGAAGAGAACAACAGAAGTAACACAGGAATGGTGAACTGAGTCCTCTCATATTGAACACATAATATTCAATATCTTGGGAGAGTACAGTGAGCAAAGGGCGTGGTGACTGAACAAGTGGCTGTTGCGGAAAATGCATGGTCTCGTGAAACTCTAAGTGAGTCTGTTGCAGTTGAAGGTGCAGGAGGGCCAAGTCAGAGGCCGTTTACTTCTGCTAGCTCAAAAAATGCTGACATTCCAGTCGTTCCTGAGGAAGGAATTGTGATTGGAGACCAGTGGCCCGAGCAAAGTCCAGACTCAGTGATAAATGTGCCTCCCACTGTTGCTGAAGTAATTGAAGAATCAGATCAAAGTGACAATGATATTGAAGGTCGTTCATCAAGGAGGCCAAAACAAAGAGTGGCAAGTTGAAAATATTCAGCTCCTGAATGGACTTATTACGCAGCTGATGATTGGCGGGAAGGAGTTCATTGCCTTTTGTGCTAAGAATTCGACTTCAGCTGAACATTTTGAAACTTGAAATTGCTTTGGAACTGAACTTTGAAATGTGTTTGCAACGGATGAACAGAGACATTATTTGCTGTAAGTACTCAAAAGTGATTATCAGATGGTTTATTATTAAAGACATTTGAAACTTTTAGTAGCGATTTTGAACATTCTTGATGAACTTTCTAGAAGATCAAGAACTTTGTAAATAAGTGCAACGATTTTAAGTAGATACATTTTTTATTATGGATTTTGCTTTGCTCATATGAAGAAAAGAAAACATGCTGTGACTTAATTGAGAGATGCCTCACTGTTTTGATTTTTTGTTTTTGTAGATTTGAAAAACACTGGTCTGAGTCTAGACAAGTCACGAAATGAGGTCAAGGTAAAAGGAATAAATGAAAGTACATGTGTGTGTAGGATTAGCAACAGTATGTGTGGTTGTTAACAGATTATTGATAGTTGGATTGAGCCTGTCAGTGAAAGAGGACAATTACACCGATGCTTGGAGATTCAGCTGCAGAACGAGATCCTCTATGTGATGATGAGAGATTGTGACACACTGATGGTTAATAATTTCCTAGTTATTTCAACAGAAAGTTTCAATTCTCTTAAGGATTCAGTGGCGAGGATTATGCCATACTTTCTTCACTTTATTCAACAGCAGCCATTTCACAACTTCATTAATAAAACTACAATTCCCATGAGAACATAGGGAGTTGGAAAACAAAAACAGAAGCATCAAATAGGGGAAGGCAGTCCAAGGAATAACCAATCCACATTCAGGAGTCTATATTATAGTCCTTCATCTGTGTCCCTTATTCCTCTTTCGTAGCGCAAGACACGTCTTTGGTTTAAGTTCATCCATCTTGTTTAACAGGTTCTGTTCCTAGGAAGAAAGAGAATTAGTGGAAAACACAAGAAAGAGTTCAAGAAAAAAATCAGCAGCAAAAGAGATTAGTTATAAACATTACATTTTCCAGGAATGAGGCATTCTGAAAGGATATACAGAATAAAGTTGTAAATTCAATGCATATTAGTAACGGGTGGGTATCATATCTTGCAGAGAGGGTGAGATAAAACATCGTCTCTGAGTTTTTAATAGAATTGAAAATTTCCGTTACGATAGCTTGGAAATTTTTCATTCTATGTCAGGACCCGAGGGAAGGATTATGCTAGTTTAAAGCTTATTTACCACCAAATGAGCCATATTTAAAACTGAATTGAAATAAAACCTTTTAAAAGTAGAATTTAAAGACCAGTCAGGTACATTCATGATGTCCTTCAAACGGACACCTAGAAGCCATGGCTCCTCGTGTGGAATGTGCACCAAAAAGTGCATTACCTAACGCATCTAACGAGCAATGATAGGAGAAGATACTGCTTTATGTGGATTTGTGCAGAGCAATGAGATGCTGATTCTCACCTGAAGGGCAAAATTCTGACGACATTTCCTCATATGTTTTTAGGCATTGTACTACACATAACTTTAGTAAGTCTGGAAAGGCAGGATAAGAGATTACTCTAGTGTTGGGCTTTGTTCTTCTGCTTACCAAAAAGGTACTCCAGAGGGGGAAAAAGTCCTACCTGAAATATCTAAAGCTCAGACATCTGATGCTCTTCAACAAGAAATCCGCGGCAAAGGAGCATAGCCAGCTTGGCTGAAACCTCATTCCTAGACAAAAATTGGTTTGGTTGCCAGGACAAAAATAAGTTAAGTACTTGGTTGATATCCCAAAGAGCTGAATAACGAGGTTCTGGCGGAAGGAAAAATCTGATTCCCGGACGGACATGACAAACAAATGGATGTTCACCCAAAGGAGATCCATCCACTGTAGAATGTCCCACAGAGATTTCTACCTGAAAGTATTGATTGAGCAATATGCCAGCCCTTCGGTCGCTAGTTTATCTAGGAAATTAAGTATGTGCACTACTTCAGCCTCCACGGGATTCAGGCTCCATCGCAAACACCAATGTCTCCATCTCTTCCAGGATGATCTGTTTAGTTGTACTGGTTGCCCAGGCTTTAGGTAAGAAGTCCTGAGCTTGGTACGATAGTCCGTTTGGAACAGGAAAAATGGTACGTACATGTGCCCATTAATTTTTAATATTTAATGTGTGATTTATGAGTTTAAAAGTATATGCAGAAAGGTAACAATTGCACTTCTCTGCCAAATTTGCTGAAATGTACAAAGTTAATTAAAGTAAAATGTATTGCTCATAGTGCTGAACTATTAATATTGATAACTTTATAAGTTTTTATTTTTACATGTTTTATTAAATTGCAATGATTAACTCTAATACAACTGTATTTTTCTTATGTCATTGTTAATGAGGCTGGCAGAGCTCATATTTTGCAGCCCTGCAAAGGTGATGAATCATGGTTGTTTCTGACCTGAGTTTTTCTTTAGGTTCCGTTCTCATGAGAAGCTTTGCAAGTAGCAATAGGTTCATTGTTCAGTTACAAACAGACTTTTAGTTTAGTGACCTTGAAAAGAACATCCTGGCCTGTGGACTTAGTTTGAAATAAAATATTGCCACTACTGTATGGACACACACGGATGGAAGATGGTTCCTAGGGAAAGTCTGAGAATTTGATGGACTGTTGCAACTTTGGAATCACCAGTTGTCGATTGGATGTTGCCACTTTTGCTTGACCCGATGCCATTAAACCAATGAATCAATTTGATTTATGTGTTTTATATTACGGTGGACTTTAAAGTTTTGGTCAGTTCTCTCTTTGCACCTTTCCTGATGACACTTGTGACCAAGCTTTGCTGCTGATCTAGATGCTTTGCTGGTGAGGAATCCCTGAATGCTGTTCCTTGAAGAGGTATACCCCTCTCACCTGATTGCCGATTCCCCTTCTCATGTACCTTTTGTAGTATAGAATCTATCATTCTGACACTCTTTTTGTTTTTCTAACCCTTAGCCCCCGCCCTAATGCCACCATGTGTGCATCGTATTTAACATAGAGCACACCATGGCGGTAGTTTGGTAACTAGCGGCAAAATGTTTTACACTAGTTTGACGCTTTACAGGATTAGCGTCAAAATTTTGACTCTAATTCTGCAAAGCACCCAGAGGCCCATTGAAAACAATGGGAGACTCATTTTAACGCCTGCTCTTAGCAGGCATTAAAAATGCTGATAAAAATGGCACAAAGAAATCTCTTAGATTTCTTTGCACCATTTTTTCAGCCCCCCCCCCTAATGGGGGAACAACCCCCCCTGCATACATTATGCCTGGCACAGTTATAATGTGGCATAAGGGGTTACAAAGTGGTGCAATGCATACATTGTAGCACCTTGTAGATATGGCCAATGATTTTGGCCTCTTTGGGCCACATTAGCATAGTAAAACATTACACTAATGTAGCTCAAGGAGGCACTAAGGACACTTAAATATGCACCTAACTTTGTTGTTGTAAAATAAAGTTTTAAATTCTGTTCCCGATTGGAGTTTTCTTTCTGTAGGCCACATTGGTCATGGCATCTAAATTGTTGGGGTGGTGTTGATGCAAATTTGTGTATGGTTCACCACCCTTCTTTCTGGGTCAAAATGTCCGTCAACCTCAGTGAAGTGTTTTATTCCTGCGAAAGATGAAAACATGCTTGCAAGTGCCACCTCTTATCAACATGGCACATAGTTACATTTTATTTGTTCTACACGACTAGAATTTCACTCACTCCAGCCTTCATCCCTCTTGAGACCTTGATCAAAAGTGGGCTGTAAAACTGCAATTGGTTCACAGATCAGAATTCCAAATATTTTATAATTTATAGCAAGCTGTATTTATTGTGTGCTGAAACCTCTGCATTCTAGAAGTCTTACCCTAGCCAGTTTTGCTTGGTCAAGCCTGCCATGAGTCACTCAGGGAAAAAGCCTAATAATTACTGGTTACATGGGGAATTTGGTACCATCAGCCACTATATTCCGTATGTTATGCGCCATTTTGGTTTTAAGCACCGAATAGTTGTTATTCACCAGACCTGGTAATACCTCAGTCCACAGTATTGGAAATTACAGAGTCTGGTAAAATTCTCATGCTCCTCTGCCCCACCTGTGATCAGGGCATGAGTCTGTTCTCTGCTTGCAAATTGTAGCTGTTAAACACAGTGTTTTGATGCCTGTGTGTAGCAGTTGTTTTTTGGTGGTGCAAATTACAGATCTCTAGGTGGGGAACAGGATGACATGTTTTTTCTTCATGGTTCTACATTTCAGCTCTGGGATCCACTCCTCATCTGCATCTTGAAGAGTCCCAAGGCAGTGGAATTCAGATTGTGTGCACCTCGTCCGGCTGGTATCCAGAGCCTGAAGCACTCTGGAAAGACGACAAGGGGAACATCTCTGCTTCATCAACCCAAGTAGTTGGTCCAGGTCAAAACTTCGGTTTCAACATTAAAACAGTCTATGTCGTCAGCCAATATTCTAATAAATTCTACTGTCGCCTAAGCAATCCCAGTCTGAGTCAGTGGAAGGAGTCAATGATCCACATTTCAGGTGAGCGACAGTATTACAAGAACAATCATTAAATTAAAAATAGATAAAAACTCAAATATTCTGTACAGGGAGTATTGTAATGCAGCCTTTAATGGTGTTTCTTTACAGCTATAAAATCAAAACTAGTTGTCCCCTATAAAGAAAGCCTGACTCTCTGCCAACAAAATGAAACACAAAAGGTGATAGGAGGCTGCTTGCAAGAAGTCTAAGCACTGGCAATAGCTCAGAGTAGCACTCCAACCCATTGTTCTTTTGCTCACCATGCCACCTCAGTTTGGACCCAGCCATATGCAAATCAGTCTAGACCCCGTTGAATTTGAGCCGGTCCAGCACAACCAGATATCCTCGGTTGGTGCTTTGTGTTTCTAAGTGCTATTTTACAGTTCATTCTTTAAAAATTCATAACTCTAGTTCAACTTATTTTTGTAGTTTTATTTATTACATTTTGCTTTAGTTTTCTGAACTGGTGTGGGATTTATTTTTATTTGTATGCTGTTTTCACTATTTTACTGTTTGAAGTGTTGCACAAATACTTTACACATTGCCGCTAGGTTAGGCCTGACTCCTCTGTGCCAAGCTATCAGAGGGATTGAGCACAGGTAAATTAGGGGTTTGCTTGTGCCTTGCCCTAACTATGATTGTGGTTGCTGCTTGACCAGGGCTCACACCACAGTCAACCAGTAACCCAATTTCTAACAAGGTGGCATGGTAAGTAATAAAAAACAATGGATTGAAGTGCTACCTTGAGCTATTGCCAGTGGCCAGAATCAATGCAAGGAACCTCCCATCAACTTCTGTGTGATTCATGTACCACCCTAAGTAGCATGAGTATGCCCAGACATGGGTCCTGTGCTTACTGTGTCACTGGAACCAAGTTGTACCCAGCTGATGAGCCCGCACCTAGGGCAAAACTGGTCCTGGGTTGCTTTTGTTGAAGCTCAGGGAGGAATTGGTTTGGCTGTTCGGGCTGTCTGTTCCCATGAGGAGCAGGGTCAAGACTGATTTGCAAATGCCTGCTTCCAAACTGGGGTGGCATGATGAGTAAAAGAATGATGGGTTGGTGTGCTACCCCAAGCTATTGCTAGTGGTTAGACTTAATGCAAGCAGCCTCCCATCACCTTTTGTGTGTTTTTCGAATGCCACCAACACCCAAGATGTTACATACTCTACTCTGATGTAAGATTTCACTGATTGCTACCTCAGTTACTTGCCCCTTCCTTGCACCTCCTGCCCCTATGGCAATAAATGATTTATAATCAAGGTGCATTCCATAGCTACAAATAAATAGGCACATACAATATTCTGGTTTTGTTGCACTTATTTTCTCAAATACAAAAACAACAGATGATGGATGGAATGCAGAACAAATCAAACATTCACCCCCAGTCACAGATCTGGGTTTAATCCATCAGCTTTTTTGCTTGCCATGCCATTCCAGTTCAGTTCAGACCCAACCATATGTAAATCAGTCTTGACCCTGTTCCCCATGGAAACAGTCCAGTCCGAGCTGGTATACCACGTCCTTTCTGGACGAGAAACAAGCATCCTGGGACCGGTTTCAGGGTATCACCCTTCATCAGCCAGGCTTGCTTGAATCTGGTGGCATAGCAAGCACGGGAACCACGTCTGGGCATACCCTTCCCACTTGGGGCGACAAATGCAAAAACAACAGAAGGATTTTTAGGAGGGTGGTGATGATCCCAATGAGGCTGACACCGTCAAAATGAGTGTGATGAAAGGTATACCTGCCATGAGGCTCTTATCCCTTTCATTGTGCTATGTCTATTCTATTCTAATGGCTACTGCTAACCACAGTTTCCTCACCTTTAGACTACCCCCAGGCACCAGACTGGATCAGGAAATTTGCTCAAAAGTGCTGCTGTGTGCTGCTAGAGAACACTGTGCAGCTCTGTGTTGTCCTCATTCCACCCCAGATATGGTGGAGTGGAGCCAGCACTGCACTCTGCCATCAGTTCCTTTCTTTTCATGCCTTTGAGCGTGGATCCAGTGCTCTGCTATCTTTTTTGTTGGTTTTCAACAAGTTTTTTAGTTTGAATCGAGTATACAAGTTGAAAAATGCCCCCACCTAAAACTCCAGGATTCAGCTAAAGCCGTAACTATCGGAAATAAATGCAGCTATGGACCTGCATGAGGTGCACCTTTTGTGTCTGGGCTCGGAGCATGCAAAAAGAACAATTGCACAAAGAACAAGTGATGGATGGGGTGGCATGGTGAGCAAAAGAATTGATGGATTAAACCCAGATCTGTGACTGGGGGTGAATGTTTGATTGGTTCTGCATTCCGTCTATCATTTGTATTTGTTTGCTTTTGTTGCCCTAAGTGCGCCAGGTATGCCCAGATGTGGGTCCCGGGCTCACTATGCCACTGGATCCAAGCTAGCCTGGCTGATGAAGGGTGATACCCTGAAACCGGGTCTAGGATGCTTGTTTCTGGTCCAGGGAGGACCTGGCCTCACAGTTCGGGCTGGACCATTCCCGTGGGGAACAGGGTCAAGGCTGATTTGCACATGGCTGGGTCCAAACTGGGGTGGCATGGTGAGCAAAATAATTGATAGATTAAACCCAGATCTGTGACTGGGGTTGAATGTTTGATTGGTTCCGCATTCCGTCGATCATTTGTATTTGTGGGCTCTGAGCATGACTCAAGTCGTCTGATGAGTGCAGTGACATGCACCCAGAGATGATCCAGGACCATGAGGTTCAGTTGTGTATCGCAGAACAGCAAATTAATTCACAGACTTCGTGTAGGACCTTGCATTAGTCTCTCTCCTGCTCTGATTAGAGTGTGCAGACCGATTCCTTCTCTCCCAGGATTGATTTTCATTGCCGTCAAAATCATGAGCTAAATTGGGTAAGGAGGCAAAGCAGGACTTGACTTCATCCTGCCAATCTCTAGTGAAAGAGAAGTCGAGAGGGTGTCAAGGTGCCAGTCTGTCTCACTCCTGATCCCACCTTGAGGAGCCGATTCTGCAATGGATGCTGATGTTCCCTGGGCCATTGGTGACACCACAGTAAGTCAAGGCCTTTAAGGAGGGCGTGCTGCATATTTTTGCTACTCTTCTGCTTCCCTCTTGTGTGCATTCAGGCCTCAAGGAACCACAGTGTTTTTCTTGTGTATTAAAGCCGGAACCACAGTGTTTTTCTGGTGTATTAAAGTCTTTTGATCCATCTGAACCCATCTCAGGGTTATGCACCATCTCTGGTGACAACATCTATTCTGACTGCTGGACCAGCACCACACTGGTACCAACATCACCGGTGCCGGTTATCAGACCCCAAGATGAATCTTTCTCAACCTCCAACAGAGGTCATGCTGCCTACTCCGCTTCAATACACCTGGTCCCTGTATAGTCTAATTCTAATATTGTACCACCACAACCATGGATCCGTCCTCATTAACTCCGCCATATTTTTGGTTCTGATTCAGATCAGAGTACCTCATGGAGATGTGGAGATGACAAAGGTGATGATAGAGATCAATCAATTCAGGATTTGTAAAGTGCGGCTAATCACCTGCAAGGGTCTCAAGGTGCTGAATTGTAGGCATGAGGAAATAATTTGCCCAGAATCACAGGATATTGAGCCGATGCCGAGACTCGAACCTCATTCCTTCGCCTCCGAAGTCAGCAGCTCATGCGTTTACACAACACCCTCTGTCCATAATTTACCCTACATAATGACAATGACAGTTTATATATGAACCTAGGGGTGGACAGCAGCTTCATACTTCCTGTGATACGAGGTAAGTTTCCCCCATTTGCCCCAAGAGAAGAAAGAGCTTCCTTTGCTGTAGCAATTTGATGTGCTGCTTAAGTCTTGGACCTACAACTGCCTCTTGTGGAAGTGAAAACATACATCCTTACAGACGTTCTGTAGCCTGGGCCTTCATCCTCTGAGACCTTACTCCTGGTCACTGAAGCTCTAACTGATACTCTAATGGGCATTTGGTCTAAGGCTTGGTTCTGCCGACCGGAGAACAGGGAGGTTGACAGACGCCACAGACCAGTTGCTGGCAACCCTGATTTTTTTAATAGCATCCAGCATCCTAATTTGGTAATCAAGGCTTCCACCAGCACAGTGAATCCCAAGTGACTCCTCAACAGGGGGGCAAACATGCTTGGGAAATGAATGTTCACTTCGGCCAGCCTAGCCTTGAGGTTGGTTAATGCTGCCTCTTAGGCTGCTACCCAAAACCCTCTGGAATATGGTCAGTGAGATCTTGCCAGTGGTCCCAGAAGAATTGTGGTCCTCCTTGGCTTAAACCGTTCAAGCTTGTCAAGATGCGGCCAAATATGTGATCATTGCTGATCTAGATACTACTGATTATCAGGGTGAGTAGTTGGCACTAGTGTGGTGCTCTGTCGCCATGCGTGGATGCAATCCACAGGTATCTCAGGAGATATACACGCATCCCTCATGGATATGCCTTTCAATGGATCCCACCTATTTGGCAAAACAGCTGACATCACCATAGAATGATTTAAGGAGATCTGGACCACAGCTCGTTTTTTAGGCCTCTTACTCCCTTCCAGACAGATTTCAGCCTTTTTGGGCATACACAAGAGAACTGGCATACAGGCAACATCAGGATTCCTCACCCTTACAGCAGTCACCACAGTCCTTTTGTGGCCGGGATTCAGACATGCACCGTTAAGGTCAAAAAGTGCCCCTGCGGCATCAGCTGCCAAGCCACTTTAGTTTGCTGTTAGTGGCACACACCCATCCTAGGGGAGGCAGGATTCAATGTTTTCTTCTAGGATGGAAATCCATCACATCTGACAGACAAGTCCATCAGATGTCCAGCAGGGCTGTTCAGTTCTGTTTCTTTTCCAACCCACCACAGTTTCCTCCCACATTTAGAGCAACTCTCAGAGGACCACCTTTCCATCTTGCAGCAAGAGGTATGAGCTCTGTTTTCCAAAGGGTCCTCTGAGATGATTTCAGATGAGGAAATGAGGTGGGTTTTTACTCCCTCTATTTCCTCATGCCGAAGAAGGATGGAGGCCTCCGTCCTATTTTAGTTCTGAGAACTCATTATGCCCGTTTCCAAAGTAACTTGTTACTCCCTCTATTTCCACATGCTGAAGAAGGATGGAGGCCTCCATCCTATTTCATATCTGAGAACTCTGAGAACTCTTTAGCCACATTGCCAAAGTAAGTGCTTAAGTAAGCTGTGTTTACAATGACAGAGTGTAGGAAAGTACCATCTTGCCTGGCATGTTACCCCCAATTTTACATGTATGTAAGTTTGTTTTTGCCTGTCTCACTGGGATCCTGCTAGCCAGAACCCCAGTGCTCATAGTTTGTGGCCTGAATGTGTGTATCTGTGTAGTGACTAACTGTGTCACTGAGGCTCTGCTAGCCAGAACCTCAGTGCATATGCTCTATCAGCCTTTAAATTTGTCACTATAGGCTAGTGACCACTTTTACCAATTTCAATTGGCACACTGGAACACCCTTTTAATTCCCTAGTATATGGTACCTAGTTACGCAGGGTATTGGGGTTCCAGGAGATCCTTATGGGCTGCAGCATTTCTTTTGCCACCCATAGGGAGCTCAGACAAACTTTTACACTGGACTGCCACTGCTGCCTGAGTGAAATAACGCACACGTTATTTCACAGCCATTTTCACTGCACTTAAGTAACGTATAAGTCACCCATATGTCTAACCTTTACTTGCTGAAGGTTAGGTGCAAAGTTACTAAGTGTGAGGGCACCCTTGCACTAGCAAAGGTGCCCCCACATAGTTCAGGGACATTTCCCCGGACTTTGTGAATGCGGGGACACCATTACACGCGTGCACTACATATAGGTCAATACCTATATATAGCTTCACAATGGTGACTCCGAATATGTCCATGTAACATGTTTAAGATCATGGAATTGTCCCCCCATGCCAAATCTGGTATTGGGGTGCCAATCCCATGCATCCCCGGGGCTCCACTATGGACCCCGGGAACTGCCAAAACAGCTCTCTGGGGTTTTCTCTGCAGCTACCGCTGCTGCTACCCCACAGACAGGGTTCTGCCCTCCTGGGGTCTGGGCAGCCCAGTCCCTGGAAGGCAGAACAAAGAATTTCCTCAGAGAGAGGTTGTTACACCCTCTCCCTTTGGAAATAGGTGTTACGGGCTGAGGAGGGGTAGCCTGTCCCAGCCTCTGGAAATGCTTTGAAGGGCACAGTTGGTGCCCTCCCTGCATAAGCCAGTCTACACCGGTTCAGGGATCTCCCAGCTTCGGCTCTGGTGCGAAACTGGACAAAGGAAAGGGGAGTGACCACTCCCCTGTCCATCACCACCCTAGGGCTCCTCCAGTGTGTCCCAGACCTCTGCCATCTTGGATCCAGAGGTGTGAGGGCACTCTGGAGGCCTCTGAGTGACCAGTGCCAGCAGGTGACGCCAGAGGTTTCTCCTGATAGGTGCTTACCTGACTAGGTGGCCAATCCTCCTCTGAGGGCTATTTAGGGTCTCTCCTTTGGGCTTTTCCTCAGATAATGACTTTCAAGAATTCACCAGAGTTCCTCTGCACCTCTCTCTTCGACTTCTGCCAAGGATCGACCGCGGACTACTCCAGGTCGCCTACAAAACTGTAACAAAGTAGCAAGAAGACTACCAGCGACATTGTAGCGTTTAATTCTGCTGGCTTTCTCAACAGTTTCCTGGTGGTGCATGCTTTGGGGGCTGCCTGCCTCCATCCTGCACTGGAAGCCACAACGAAATCTCAGGTTGACAGAATCTTCCCCCTGCTCCAGCAGGCACCAAACTTCAGCGTCTCCGGTACTGTGGGACCCCTCTCATCCTGGCGAGTGTGACCACTGGAACACAGGTGGTCGACCCAAGTGACCCAGACTGTCCAGTGGTTCAACTGTCCAGATTTGGAGGAGGTAAGTCCTTGCCTCCCCTCTCCAGACAGTAATCATGTGCACCATGTGAACTGCAGCTGCAAGGGCTTCTGTGCACATTTCCACAAAATCCTTCATGCACAGCCAAGCCTAGGCCCCCAGCACTCTGTACTGCGATGCTCAGTTCCCTGAGTTGATCTCCACCTTCATGGGACCCTCTTTTGCAGTGTTGAGACGACTACCGTGTTCAGACTTCTTGAACCCGTGTTGAAGTACTTCTGCGGGTGCTACCTTCTTGTGCATGGGCTCTCTAAGTTGCTGAGGGCCCCCTCTGTCTCCTCTCCCAAGTGGTGACATCCTGGTCCTTCCTGTGCCCGGGCAGCACCCTTTTTCTTCAACCGCGACTCTTGCAGCTAGCAAGGTTTGTTTGTGGTCTTTTGCGAAAGAAACAATGCTGCATCCTCCAGCACTCCGTGGGACATCTTCTGCACAAAGGAGAAGTTCCTAGCACCTTCCGTTGTTGCAGAATATTCAGCTTCTTCCATCCAGAGGCAGCAATTTTGCACCTTCATCCAGGGTTTAGCGGGTTTCTGCCCCCCCTGGACACTTTCGCAACTCTTGGACTTGGTCCCCTTCCTTTGCATGCCCTCAGGTCCAGGAATCCGTCTTCAGTGCTTTGCAGTCTGTTGTGGTCTTTGTAAAATCCTCTATCATGACTCTAGTGTGTTTCTGGGGAAATAGTAGTACTTTACTCCTACTTTCCAGGGTCTTGGGGTGGGGTACCTTAGACACCCTTAGTGTTTTCTTACACTCCCAGCGACCCTCTACACACTACACTAGCCTAGGGGTCCATTTGTGGTTCGCATTCCACATTCATAGTATATGGTTTGTGTGGCCCCTAGACCTATTGCATCCTATTGTATTCTAGATTGTGTCCACTATTTTCTAACTGTTTTACTTACCCGATTTTGGCTTGTGTGTAAATTTTGTGTATTTTTATTTACCTTCTAAGGGAGTATATCCTCTGAGATATTTTTGGCATATTGTCACTAAAATAAAGTACCTTTATTTTTAGTAACCCTGAGTATAGTGGTTCTTATGATATAGTACCTATATGATATAAGTGGTATGGTAGGAGCTTTGCATGTCTCCTAGTTCAGCCTAAGCTGCTCTGCTATAGCTACCTCTATCAACCTAAGCTGCTAAAACACTACTAATCTACTAATGAGGGATAACTGGACCTGGCACAAGGTGTAAAGACCATCAGGTACCCACTATAAGCCAGGCCAGCCTCCTACACAGAGGTAATCAGATTTTTCTCCAAGAGCATAGAAGCAAATTAGGTAAGTGTTCAACTTGTTTTCCAAGGCTGTGGGCCCCCAGACAGTAAAGACAGTGGTACCGTTATTGTGGTCCTTGGGGATCCAGACTTGCAAGACTGAGTCCTAAGGAAAGCTGCAGTGTGAGAATGTGTAGTTTATATATGCATGTTTATTTCCTGCCTGGTGCTTTCTGCATCCATTTTTAGGTCTTACCTGTGACAGTGCATGCGCTCTCGCGGGCGATATTGTATGCAACAAGGGGCTTGCAGCCTGCCCATTGCTTACCATTTGTTGCCTTCTAGTTGGCCAGAACATGCTGGCTTCACCTCCTCTTCTTTTGGCTATAACATGGACGAAGTTCTGATTGCCAGTGCTTTTTCTTTGTCTATCTTTCCTACTTCTTCTTTACTTCCTTCACTCCCTACTATCTCTCTCTTATTAGGTCTTGCCTGTGTTAGCATGCGCTGGCACATTCATTGTCGCTTGCAAAACTTTTGTAATGAGCCCGTCCATTGTTTACCATTCATGGGCTTCATGGTCACTCTCATTTGCTGCCTTCTAGTTGGGCAGTGCATGGCAGGCATCACTTCCTTTTTTTCATGCTTGAGCACGGACCAACCAGTGATTGTCATATTGATTAGGGTCTGTCCACTACTGTCACTGTGACTAAGGTACTATTTTTTGTTGTTGTTTTCGTTTCTTCTTACCCTACCTAAATTACAGCATTAGCAGCAGAAGGACCAATAGTACTGCAGTCCTTGTTGCGTCTCATTTTTCTGTCTGTGTCCCTTATTCACATGCCACAACCTATCCGTGTTGCTTATTCCTTACCCGCTTGCCCTGTCACTGTTCTTCTTTGAATCTTTTCCTTTCCACCTCTCCATGTTGTTTCTTCTCCACCCACCACTGTCCCTGTTTTTCACCCCCATCTCTGTTCTCCCCCCTACAGACAGAAGGAAAAAAAGTGTGATGACGAGGCCCGCACTGGCTGCTTCATTGCACTCTTTGTATGTCCTGCTGTCCACGCGCACCCAACCTTCTACTTACCACCCCTAGCAGATTGCCAAAGCAAATAGCTCGTCCATAGGAGAGACCTACTTGCTTTGTCAATACTTGATTTTAATCTGTACATTCTTCCTTGCCAAATGAGTTAATTGCTACATTAATATTGTTGGTGTTACATGAAGTGCTACAACACACCCCATCTTGTATGATAGAACTAGTAGGATACCTTCGACCCAAGTCTAAGTTGACCTTATGTTACATGCTGAGCTTTATTAGAACAGTTGGGTGCATGACTTTAAGATACATTATATGAAATAAAAATATTAGCCTCACAAAATATTATTTATTTTCTAGATTCCTTTTTACAGGACATGGCAAGCTGCAGCATATGGCGCATTGCCATCGTTGTATGCTTCACATCGCTGGGGGCATGTTTAATTCCATTGACTATCTTTCAATTCGCGAAGCAAGGAGAAGGTAAGTTTGAAAAACTTTTATCAGCAGCTGAAATGCATCAAATACTTTATTGTTATGTATCACAAAGCTAGGTCCCTGTTGTCCTGTAGTCAGCTCTGATTCTAGGTCTTTAGGGGCCCCTGGCAGGATGAGAATGTGTGAGGCCCCCTAATTTGCATACATAGTCACATGAAATGACATCACAGTAAATGACATCATACTAAATATTAAAGGAAGTGATATCAACTGGCTGAAGCGACTTTGCATGAAGCAACTTTCTGGTGTAGATATCAGTCAAACAATAAAAAACATAAATAATAACACAAATGAATGAATATGTTTTAAAGTTCCTTTAAGTGGAATTACTTTATATTAGTCAAACTGGGTGGAAAGGCTTGACCAAAGTCTCCCCAAAGCTTATATCTTTATTCAAATGTTGTTAGAAATGGGGTCTCTAGTTGGCAGAGGTATACACCCTTGTCCAAGTAGGGACCACAATCCTAGTCAGGGTAAGTCACAACACAATCCAAACTATCCTGTGCCCACCCTCGGGTAGTTTGACACTGAGCAGTCAGGCTTAACGGAGAAGGCAATGTGTAAAGTATTTGTACAATACATCATACAGTAACAGAGTGAAAACACCAGAAAAATACACCACACAGGTTTAGAATAATAGATAAGATTTATCTGAAGAAAATAAGGTTGAAACGATGAAAATCCAGTGTACACAGGCAAAGTTATGAATTTTTAAATGTTAAATCCAACTAAAGCACCTCGAGACATAGTAGCTCCAACTGGGGCTATCTCAGCGTCGTTGACGGAGTCGTTCCCAACAATCCAACACCACGGGTACCGGTCACGGAGTCACACGGACCCCCAGGTTCAGTACCTTTTAAAAATGAAGAACTAGGACATCGCACAGAGTCAGAAAGAGGCGTTGCTGGAGTTGGTGTGGCGTCAGTCGCTTATGTTTTCTGAGGAGATGAGGCATCGGTGCCGAGCTGTGAAGCAGGTGGAGTTGAGGCATTGTTTCCAATCAGATGCAGGGGGAGCTAATGTGGCCTTGTGATTCCTTGTAACCCAGCGGGGTCACTGTTTCCAGTCCATCAGGACGTGATGTGTTGACTTCACAGTGTCATGATGACCCTGAGTGACGTCAGCGGAGTTGCATAAACATCTGACTTGCATTGCAGGCCGCAGTCGTTGTGAGCAGCGAGGTCCACAGAGAGGGAGCAGGAACAGGAGGCAAGCTCAATTCAAGCCCTTGGAGAGCACTTTTTGGGGAAGGCAGAGTCCTTCCAGCAAAGTCAGATGCCAGCAGGGCAACAACAGGGCAGCAGTCCTCAGCAAAGCAGTCCAGATGATTCCTTTGGGCAGCCAGGGAGTTCCTCTGACAGAGTGCAGGTGTAGATCCAGAAGTGTCTGAGTTGGTGGGGTCAGAGACCCAGTTTATAAACCCAAAAATTCCTTTGAAGTGGGGCGATCTCAAAGAGTAGTTTTGAAGTGCAAAGTTCCCCTTTCAGCCCAGTCCTCTCTTGCAGGGTCCCAGTGGGGGGGTAATCAGTCCTTTGTGTGAGGACAGGCAACTGACCTTTGAAATGTAAGTGTCAGCCCCCCCACACTTCCAACCCAGGAAGACCCATTCAGTATGCAGATGAATGCAGATATGACTGAGTATCCTGCGCTTGTGGTTGTCTTGGTTAAATGCACAAGGAGCTGTCAACCAGCACAGACCAGACGTTGATTGGAGACAGGCTGTAAGGCACAGATGGTTTTAAGTGCAGAGAAATGCTCACTTTCTAAAAGTGGCATTTCTAAAAAAGTAATATAAAATCCAACCTCACCATTAAACAGGATTTTTTATTACCATTCAAGCCATACTAAATATGACCTGGTCACCCCTTTCAGATCATAATCTACCACTCAAAAAGTATACAAGGGCAGTCCTAATGCTAGTCTATGAAAAGAGCAACCTCACAGTAGTGGAAAACAACTTAAGGAGTTTCTCACTACCAGGACACATCAAACCCATCTGGAGATGTCCTGCCTTGTACCTACATAGCACCTTGCCCTATGTGTTTCCTAGGGCCTACCATAGGGTTGACATATATGTAGAAAGGGGAGTTTAAGGCTTGGCAAGTACTTTTAAATGCCAAGTTAAAGTGGCATTGAAACTGCATACACAGGCCCTGAAATGGCAGGCCCAAGACATGGTTAAAGGGCTACTTACGTGGGTGGCACAATCAGTGTTGCAGACCCACCAGTAGCATTTAATTTACAGGCCCTGGGCACATATAGACTTATAAGTAAATCAGATATGCCAATTGGGGATGGACCAGTGTTACCATGTTTAAGGGAGAGAGCATATGCACTTTAGCACTGGCTAGCAGTGAGCATTAAAACCAGCAAAAACAGTGTCAGAAAGGTAGAGGGAGACAGGCAAAAAATTGGGGGATGTCCACTCTAAGGATGTCAGGTCCAACACCCATTTAGATCAAGTGCAATAATCTCACAAAATGTTTATTTGATTAGGAAAGTTGAGTTATTGGAACATATTCTAATCCAATAGGCCAGAGGGGCATAAATGCAATAACATGCACTATATTTTTTAGCTCTGGTTATTGCCCTGTTTAACTTAGAAGAAATTGAAAATCCTGATGGCACTCCCATCATAGAGCTGGAAATTCCGCTGCTTGGAACAAGTCTCGGTGGCATGAAACCCACATTTTTTTTCTACCCCACTCTACCTCCTGGAAATAAGATGGATTCATTCATGAAATGGTCATCCATGTGCTATGCAAACTAGAAAAAAGGCATCTCAAATTCAATCTCACAATGGATGAACGGGCAGCACTCATATCCCTACAAAGTTACAAAAACATTAAAATCAAACCGGCAGACAAAGGGGGCAATATTACCGTTCTCAACAAAGAAAACCATGCTTTACTAAGATATTCTAAACTCAATGAGAATCCCAACTAAACTGAAAGAATGGGTGGATCTTAATTTAGTCGATTGGCTGAAAAAAATATATGACAGTCAAGAATCCAAAAATTTCTACAATAAATTTCCAAAATACGGGAGGGATCAGGAGGAATTATGGTCCAGTGTATATCCTCCAAATGGAAACATCAAAAAAAGGTAATACACTGTTCCAACCATGTAAAACAGAAAGTAGTGACCGGGGTCCTAAATTCTAGGAGCAAGAGGCCTCACACACCCATAGGGTGTCATGCTTCATCATAGGCACTGCTCCTCGTCAGACCGGCGCTGCAATGTCTGACGGGCACCACCCGTGAGGGGGGGCTCTTTGCCGGAGATCTTTTTATGTGGTGGTGCCGTGACCCCAAAGGTAATTGAAGTGTCAACGGAGATCAAAAAAGAATGTGATTTAAAATTGACTACCAAAACCGCCACTGAGACAATGGATTTTATTAGACCAGATGGACGGTCAGGGCCAAGGTTAAAAATATATAGTCAGAAGAGTGAATAGAGAAATTAAGATCAATCACTCTTATAGTGAAAAAATGTATCAAAAAGAGGGGTCTGGGAATTTTCCAAAATCTACCCTCTCATGGGTCAACATGTTTCGCATCCTGGTGGTCCAAACGGATCCAGTGATGCTTCATCAGGACCTTATATGACTATGTGTATCTCCTAAGTACTAAGGGCCACATATATTTCCGAACAAGGTATACAAGTTACTATAAGCCCGCAATTAGCTGGGGGGAGTAACAATCACTTACATGAACGTGGAACCAGTCGTTCCTAACTCGTGCCCGTCCTAAACTTGAAGACGCGCATCCTAGGAATACACAGACCAATGGTCCAGCGCTAAATGACGTTTTTGTCTGCTGCTGTGACCAGGACGTAACCTACCCCAGTCCGTGGTTCCCGAAGATTGGATCCCTATGGGTGTGTGAGGCCTCTTGCTCCTAGAATTTAGGACCCCGGTCACTACTTTCTGTTTTACATGGTTGGAACAGTGTATTACTTATTTTTGATACAATAAATTTCCTCCCGAAAATCCATAAAGATCAGCACAACCCACCGGCCTGGTAATAATTTTAGCAAAGAGAGCCTTATTGGAACCAATTTCCAATTACATCGACTTCTTCCTTGCACCTTTAGTGAGACATCTCAGCTCATATCTAAAAGACACAAGTGACCTCCTCAGACACCTTGAACACACACCGTGTCAGCAATCATATAAACTAATAGCCATGGATGTCATCTCATCATAAACGTTAAGTATTGTACATAAAATTGGTATCAGAACATGTGAACACTTTTTGAGGAAACGGAACATAAAATACTTTCAACACAACCAAATGTTGATTGATAAGATCACACTGTGCCTAAGCAACAATAAAGAACTGTTCAAATAAGAAAGAGGAATGGAAAAGGGATATTCCTTCTCGCCAAGCTACCCGAAGCTGACAGTGGGGTGGTGGGAGGAGAATATGGCATGGACTCTGTAAAATGACATCCATGTCAACAAGATCATCACAAGGTTGCATTTATTCATGATTTGGGATGGCACAACAAAAGAATTTGAAAATTATTATAACATTCTGAACAAGAACAGTGCCAAACTGAAATTTACTTTTGAAATAAGTGACAACAAGGTGATTTTCTTGGACATAGGAATTTATGTTCATAACAACATGGTGCATGTCACATTACACAGAAAAACAACAGCGATGAATTCAGTGTTAAATTCCACAGGTTTTCATCAAACCTCTCTTAAATGGAATATCCCTTGCGAATTAAAAGAAATTGTTCACAAGAAACACAATTAGAGATACACAGCTTGGCAACACAGAAACCATTTTAAGCAAGGAAATACCCAAGAAACCCATCAACACAGGTCTCCAAAAAGTGCAATTAGTGAGCAGAACCACAGTACTAGCTGAAATAGAAAAAAGAATGGACACTGGTAAAATAAGATTAATCACCACTTTTTCTGTGGTATCTGACAAAATAAGGCACATCCTAAGAAAACACTGGGAATTACTGAACTTTGATCCAACAATAAATAGACTGATTCGAGACCACCCCGAAATAACATTCAGACAAGCCCACAATCTCAAGGATAAATTAGTGCACAGCCACTTCAATGTAAAACAACTACTGGATCTCAAAACCAGGGATCTGGAAATGCTCACATTGCAAAGCCTAGAAAACTGCAGTTAACACACAGGAATTCAATACAGAAACAAATTCTCAGACAACGTGAATCAAGATACATAATGCCGCTTCGCACACTTACCCCCAGAGGTTTAAATCAAGATGAAGGACTACATGTGCCCATATTAGAGACACAAATGGGGATACTTCACTCCCAACCCTATCAGTTCTTACTGCACACAGATTTGAGTCTCGAAATAGATCATGGTGGAAACATGTACATAGAAACCAGGTAAACACCCTTGAGCTCCAATTCAGGAACCCAAAATGGGGTAACTTAAAAATTGTGTGCACTCTTGACCCCTTCTTCACCTCCAGTGACAGAGTTCAGATTCAGGAAAATCACAGAGCTCTCCTGGTCTCACCATCACTGACACACAACATACCACCACCAGGAACCACAGAGCTGATTACTGCAACTGAAGCACAGTTATTGAATCACAGTGGACGCAGGCCCATAGCACATCCAAACCCAAGACCTCAGCTGACCTCAACCAGGACATCCTGAACTTTTCCTTCTGGATCACTGAATAAACCGACTCAGTTGCTCTGCTGAAACCAGCAAGAACCAACAAAACCTTTACAAACACCAGCTGGTACACTCCGGAGCTCAGAGACACCATTTGCAACTGCTACAAACTCGAGAAACAATGGTGATCCACCAGGAATCCCTCCGATAGAAAATCCCACAAACCAGCTCTCAGCAGCTACCACCGACAAATCAAGAACGCCAAGAGAGCAGCCATCATGACCAGCCTCGACTCAGCATCCATCCTCACAAAAGATCTTTTCAAAATAGTCAAAGAATACTCCAACCCAATACCCAGAGAACACATCCACCCCTCCCAAGATCTCTGCAACACCCTCTCAGACTACTTTCACAGGAAGATCACCACCATCTACAACAACTTTGATCCCCAATCTACAATCTCCAAACTCAGCTCTCTTGACCCCCCCAGTGCACAACAACAGCACCATCTCCACTTAAGCACCACTCACTACTCAGTCCACCTCAGCCATCATGTCATCCATTCACTCCGGGCACCCACTGACTCATGCTCCAACCAGCTGTTCAACCTTGAAACCAACCTCATCAGCAAGTAACTCACCAGCATCCTCAACACCTCCAACACATCAGCAGTTTTTTCCGGACAAATGGAAAATAAAAACCCCTCCTGAAAAACCCTTTGCTGATCCTAAGGAACCCCAAAAATTACCAACCCATCTCTCTACTCCCCTACTTGGCTAAAGTACTTGAAAAGGCCATTAATCAGCAGCTCAGCCACTACCTGGAAGAAAACAGCCTACTGGACACCTCCTGATCAGGTTTTTGTTCAAACCACAGCACTGACACTGCACTCTTTGCTTCCACTGATTACACTGATTATATTGGAGCACTCCTTGACTACGGGGAAACTGACTCCCTGATCCCCCTCGACCTATCAGCTGAGTTCTATACCGTCTCCCACCACACCCTCGTCAACAGACTCCACAGCATCAGAATACAGAACAACACTCTCAAATGGATCGCCTCCTTCCTGACAGGATGCACTCAGAGCATCTGCTACCTCCTTTCTCCTCCGCACCAAAGAGCATCATTTGCAGCATACTCCAAGGTTTATCCCTCAGCCCCACTTTGTTGAATACCTACATAACCCCCCTGGCCATCATCGTCGTATCACACTGACTCAACATCATCTCCTATGCAGACTATACTCAGCTGATCCGCTCGCATACTGAAGACCTCTCCACCACCAGAACCAATTTCCGCAACGCCATGACCACTGTAGCTGACTGGATGGAAACTAACTGCCTGAAGCTCAACTGTGACAAGACAGAAGTCCTGATCTTCAAGAAAATCACCTCCATATGGGGCCGTAGCTGATGGCCTGCTGAAGTCGGAACCACTCCCACACCTACAGACCTCGCTTGCAACCTTGGCATCATGATCAACAGTGAGCTGGCCATGAAGTGGCAGACCAGCACAGTCACCACCTCTTGCTTCCACACTCTCCACATGCTCTGAAGAATCTTCAGATGGATCCCAGCCACCACCAGGCAAACTGTCACCCAGGCCCTCATCACCAACAGCCTCGACTACAGTAACGCTCTCTACGCCGGCATGTCCTTGCAGCTCCTAAAGAGACTCCAGACAATACAGAGCACTGCAGTCAGAATCACCTGGTCCTTTCCAGGTGCACCCACATCACCTCTACCTCAGAAACCTCCACTGGCTCCTCGTCCAGAAGAGATGTAATTTCAAGCTCCTCACGCATGCCTACAAAGCCCTTCACAACCAAGGACTGGATTACATCAAACACTGTCTACACTTCCACCAGCCCATTAAACATCTGTGCTCTTCCTCTCTGGTCCTCGCACACACACTCAGAATTCGATGCAGCAGCATCTGCTCTATTCCCTACATCGCTGCTAAGGCCTGGAACAACCTACCCCTCCTCCTCCGAACTGCACCCTCACTGGTAGACTTCACGAAGAGACTCAATGGGGTGGCTACTCCATAATAGAGAAGGAGCGTTGCCAACCCCGCTCAGCACCAGCAAATGAAAAATAAAATGATGATAAAACAATTGTATTATAATTTTGGCATGGAGGAAGAGTGGTGGGCACTATAAAGTGTGCATGTCGGTTTGGCTGGCTGGCTTAGTTTTCTAGGTATTAAGGGAAATCCAAATGTATACATATGGGCGTAGCCTAAGCACAGATCTCAGTGATGGCAGCTATCTTGCGGCCCTTATACATGATAGCACCCTTTGAAATGCATTGTAGTGAATGGCAGGTTTTGAGGGTGACAAAAAGGCGAGCATATAAAGGGTGATAACAAATTTTAGTGACAATATAAATCATTTGTTGCTAAGGTGATTTTACCTTGTGAAAAAGCCTTCTGCTGGGACTTCATGAACCGTGTTTGAAAGAAAACTGTTTTCTCATGATCTCAGTTATGGAAGGTGCTTTAGAAGCTAAAATTAGAGCGTAGCTAAAATGAGAGCATATTTTCTGTAAATTCATATTGTCTTTCTCAGCCATATGAGAATATAATTTGACATTCTCAGTAAAACAAACTTCCAATAGGAGCAGCCTGTCAGTTGATTCCCTTGTGCTCTACTGCAGCCTCCGAAAGTGTGCTAAAGAACAACTAGAGCGCTAACAGTTTTACTTATGACAAAAGTGTGGCACACCTGAAGCCATCTTGATTGAATCAAACTGGTAAAACTCAAAACATTTAGTGCCTGATTACAACTTTGGAGGACAGTGTTAATCCGTCCCAAATGTGACGGATATACCACCTACCGTATTACGAGTCCATTATATCCTATGGAACTCGTAATACGGTGGGCAGGATATCCGTCACATTTGGGACGGATTAACACCGTCCTCCAAAGTTGTAATCAGGCCCTTAATTTAGAAAGGAGCAAAATTAGGGTATTCATTTTGTCATAGAAGTTATGGTTAGTGCAGTAGAAATTAAAATTAAGACACGTTTTAACTGAGTTCTCAAATATCTTCCTATTGTACTTCAGCAGGAGCAGCCTGTCAGTTGATTGCCTGGTGTTCTACTCCAGCATCCCAGAGTGTTCTAAAGAAAAACTTGAGCGCTAACAGCTGAATTTCTCTGGTGCTGTGCTTGTAAAGTCTGAACCTGAATATAACATCCCCCAACCTTTGTGTTTTTAGTGAATTTCTAAGGTTTTTTTAAAAATTATATTAAATTATATCTCCTAACTATACCATCTATGTAACCTTAGTTTTTTTTTTCAGTGATTGTCTAGGAGGTTTTTTTTAACGTTTTTAAGTAAAATGCCCTTTCCAGTGCACATTAGGGGGTGATTTAGTTGGATGCAGGGTCTGGCCTGGCTTTGTGCTGCCCGACTCAAGCTTGCTGCTCTAGCCCCCCTCTTCTCCTTGCCATCCATTGTCCAAGTCCATGCCCCTGCTTCCTTATTGCAGCCCTGTGTGGCCCTTGTTCTGCCACTGCCCTTGCATCTCATCTTTTTCAAAGTAAGTCAATGGGGAAAATCAACTTCCCAAGTTTTCTGTCAAAATCTCCTTCTTACTAAGTCCAAAATGTTGGCAAATATGGTATGTTGGATCACTGAGATCGTAAGGAATGGGTTAGGGACGTGTAATGGGATACCAAAGGGTAGGAGGGAAATGGGCAGGGGTGCCAAACTGCCCTTACAGGCCAGGGGTCAGGGGTTGCAGCAGGAAAATACACCACACAAGACAACCGGGACGACACAGCAGCACAACTGACCATGGAAAGCAGTAGGAGGGGACAGGGAGACATGGACATCAGAGTGCAGAGGTGAAAGAGACAAGGGCAGAAAGCTGACCATACCTGACAGACAGGACCATACCAGATAGACAGGAGGGACAGTTGCAGCATAGCAGACCATGAAGTTGATGTCGCGTCAGACCTTAATAAGCCAACTTACAACGGGACGCGTATAGGTCGATGAACCTTTTCACTCGCATTTTAGATGTTCCCACCATATATCCAGTACATGCAGCTCAATAATCAATAATTAACCATTGACATCAATAATCAATAACGATCAATAACATTAGTAATCAATAGGCGTCAGTAATTGTCACACACCTTGACCTTACAGTCATGAATAACCACACCTTTAGGTAAAAGTTAGAATCTTTATTTCCCTAGTTTACCAATGCTAATGCCACATAAGACAATCTCAAAATCAAATGATAAACATACAGAAACAACACTGTCTGCCCAAAGCGACAAAAGAAACGCAATCTAATCAAAGCTTGAGCTACTACGCATTCTAAAGTTACAGTGCAAATTATTAACAAGAACAATTGTGCAAACAATATTACATACATTTAGATTCAGCAAAGAAAAGACATCAATTGTTACTCCATATATCGAACTTTCATTAGTGTGGATCCTAACTAACACCAGATTTGAATTATCATGTTGGGCTTCGTGCAAAACAATTTTGGCAACACAAATTTAGAAAACATCAATCTGAGGCTCTTTATCAAAATAGTGCAGTATCATAGTCAATATACCCATCCTCAGCATGGATCAGCAAGCTGTGACAGCCTTCGTCATCAGGACATCAGTTCGATCAACAAGACATCAGGATTCAGCATCAAAGTTCAGAAAAGGCAGAGTCTTTTAAGCAGTTTGAAAGAATAGAGGTAAACCCTCAAGAAGAATGGGGAGATCGGGCAAATCTCAAAAGCACAATGACAACTTCTTTCTCAGTGCAGTCCAGCTAAGTTAGATTCCTTAAAACTACTTCCCAAGTCCCTATGGGTCAAGGGATCACATGTTCACAGTTTGTCCAATAAAACTAAAACTTCAAATCTACATTTCTACTAGTACATGGTTCACTTGTCGACGATTGGCTCCTCCTGTTCTCATCAACCGTGTCTTATACTCCAGTCAGTATGGTAATTGTTCTCTCCTGGGAAAGTCAGTCTTACACACACTACACGTACAATGTTATATCAGTAAGAACAGCATCTTCTAGCAAGCAGTTCTCATGAGAAATACTTTTAGTTACGAGCACATTAGGACAGAACAGTGGAAAAACACAGTTTAATTCTCTAAGCAGACTTTTTATTAAATGCCTAAGAAATACAGCTTGACATGAGGTCGTGTAACTAGGCCAAGACCTCAGTTAAGTTAAGGCCCACAATTAATAAAGCTAAGGCATAATGCATAACCCTTGATATGACATATAACTACATTAATCAAACAAAAGCTCAACCTTTCATATTAATAAGCCATTACACTTAGTGAACATTGACGGCCGCTCACATGGTCATTTTCTCAAATGCGTGAATTATTTTCTCTAAATTATTACGTTTTCTACGCAAATCCATTACTCAGTATACATGAATATTCATTCATATTTTTGTTAAAACACCTGCGCTAGCAAAGGGCAGGAGGAACGCGGCAGAGGCATGACAACAGACCAGACAAGGTGTAGTAATCGAGTCAGGACAGCTTAGATTAGGTCCTTTATCTACAGCCCCAGACACATTGTACCTCTGAATCCACTTTGCATCTTCTTCCTAACTGTCAATTCCTTGAATCCTCATCCTACAACATTCTACGTTTTCCCCCTGCGCTGTGGAATGCCAAGGGACGTGCTGGCTCGTATACAGCGTGACTGCGATTCACGTTACAACACATCTTCCCCTTTTACCTGTTCAACTGAAATAAACATAACCTTAATAAATTATACCCTATCACATACATGAACTAATAAAACAAATAGATTCTTATAAACACAAAACAATGGATTAATAAATACTTAACTCATCAGACAAACAACCCATCTAGCCTGTGTGGTGTTTAGCAGTATGAGCACATACAACATCATCAAACCTTTTTGGTTTGGAAATAATTCTACCAAATCTTCCAGTATTGATTTGGCTGTTCTTGTTTGTATTTGTAGGAAAGTCCTCCTTTTTGCCCTGGTCACCCCCACACTTTTTGGACAGGTACTGGTGGTTACTGACTCTTGACTGTGCCCTGGGTCCTGACTACCAGTCCCTGGGCCAGTGCTCTGTGTAAAATGGATATGAAAATTAGGCTAATTATAATTGGCTAAGTTAACCTACCTATAAGTCCCTAGTATATGGTAGGGCATGTAGGTTTAGGGACCACAGCATAGGTGGTGCACACCTAGGTGCACTGCTGAGGTGCCCAGTGTCATTTTAAAGGCAGGCCTGCCTTGCTGGCTGCTTTTAAATTAAAGTTATATGCAAATTTGACTTTGGAATTAAAAGTAGTTCCAAAGTCTTAAACTACCTTATTTTTACATATGAGTCACCCCTGAGGTGTGCCCCATGTGCCCCTAGGGCTGGGTGCCATGTAACTATAAGCAGGGACTTTATAAAAATAGATTTATAAACCCTGGTGAGGTAAAAACAGCCAAATTTGTTTTTCCCTCATTGAAGTAAATGGCCTTCATTGGCTAGAATGGGGAGACTTTATTTTAAATTTTAAAGTCTCCTTAAATGTTGCATACGAAGAATTTGGTATCAAATTAATTGTTGTAATAAATCCCACAACTTCCAGTTGTGGGATTTAATATAACTTGTTCAGGTAAAAAGTTTTAGACTTTACCTAAAAAGTTGCCAATTTCAGCCCTGCATTGTTTTTGCTGCTGTGCTCTGATTGGCCAGCCTGCAGCAGCTTAGCCAAGCTGCCTTGATGAGGTGTGAAGTGGCCTGGCTTCACACAAAGGAATGTGCCTGTGGGAGAGAATCTCCCCTCAGCAGATGGTGAGGCAGGAAGGGGGAGGGCTGCCAAACTGGTCTTCAAAGGCAGAGAAGGACATTTGGAGCACCCAGCAACACCCCCACATCCTGCAACCCCAGACAACTAGGTGCCCCCTTGATTAGATTAGGAGAGGGCAGGAGAGGGGTGTGTTTATGATTTTTAGCCACACCAGTGGGTGGGCTCAGCCAGATGTAACCTCCAAAAATCAGATTCAGCCATGTTGGATTTTGAGAGAATGTTGCCTTCTGGGATGGATTTTTGCCACACTTCCCAGGAAGTGGTCATCACAGGGGGACGACCCTGTACCTGATTGGAGAACCAGGACCCCCCTGCTTTTCACCCAGGAGCAAGGATAAAACTGGCAGACCTGCACCCACACCTCAGATCCCCATCAGATTTCAACAAGAAAAGAACTAAAGGAGAAGAAGGACTGCCCTGCTGGACCCCTGGCCTGCACCTGGAACCTGCACTCAGAAGGACTGCACCAGCTGCACACTTGGGCTTCACCACAAGAAGGACTTTGCCTGGCTTCAACTGGTTCAAGGAGGGACTCCCTGTTTGCTACAGGTGAAAAATTGCTATCCAGAGTCCCCTGTACCAACTCCTGAAAAAAGTGACCAGCTGACCACTGTCCAGTGGCCAAAAAGGAGTTTGCACCAGGTGCATTCTGGGAGTTGAAGTCCGCACCCCCCAAGGACCATCTCAGAACTTCTGGACCCTTGGGGTGAGCTGTGGACCCCAAAAGAACCTTAAAAGAACATCTGGGTGAAGCTCCAGAAGTTTGGAGAAGATTTGAGAATTTTTGTAAAAAAACTCCATAGAGGGACCGACCCGCTGCGGCAACTCTAGCCGGCTTGCCTCAACCGCGACCCGGCCTGATTTGCTGGTTCGTCCCGGTAAAGAAAAATCTCTGAAAAAGAGACTAAGGGGGTCATTCTGACCCTGGCGGCCGGTGGCCGCCAGGGCCACCGACCACGGGAGCACCGCCAACAGGCTGGCGGTGCTCCCGAGGGCATTCTGACCGCGGCGGTTCAGCCGCGGTCAGAAAGGGTAAACCGGCGGTCTCCCGCCGGTTTACCACTGCCCGTTGGAATCCTCCAAGGCGGCGCAGCTTGCTGCGCCGCCGAGGGGATTCTGACACCCCCTACCGCCATCCTGTTCCTGGCGGTTCGCCCGCCAGGAACAGGATGGCGGTAGGGGGTGTCGCGGGGCCCCTGGGGGCCCCTGCAGTGCCCATGCCAATGGCATGGGCACTGCAGGGGCCCCTGTAAGAGGGCCCCGCTTGTATTTCACTGTCTGCTTAGCAGACAGTGAAATATGCGACGGGTGCAGTAGCACCCGTCGCACCTTCCTACTCCGCCGGCTCGATTACGAGCCGGCTTCATCGTGGGAAGGACGGTTTCCCCTGGGCTGGCGGGCGGCCTTTTGGAGGCCGCCCGCCAGCCCAGGGGAAACCTCAAAATACCCACCGCGGTCTTCCGACCGCGGTACGGTATTTTGGCGGCTCCCGCCGGGCACGCAGTGACCGCGCCCGGCGGAAGTCAGAATGACCCCCTAAGTCCGAAGGTAAAAAGTTGACCGGGACCTCCCAGCCATCGTATCCGAGAAGGGCTCCATGGACGTCGGATCAAGATCCAGGTTTACCCCGGTCGAAGGATTTTCACCTCGAAAAAACGACTAAGTCCGAAGGTAAAAATCTCCACCGAGGATTCCAGCATCGCGTATCCGGAGAAGGGCTCCAGGAGGTCGGATTGGACTGGCAGGTTCGTCCCGCTGAAGAAAATCTTCGAAAAAAGAGACTAAGGGGGTCATTCTAACTCTGGTGGGCGGCGGAGGCCGCCCGCCAGAGTTCCCCCCTCCGAAATACCGCACCGCGGTCAGTAGACCGCGGAGGGTATTCTAAGTTTTTCCCTGGGCTGGCGGGCGGTCGCCAAAAGACCGCCCGCCAGCCCAGGGAAAAAATCCCTTCCCACGAGGATGCCGGCTCGTAATCGAGCCGGCGGAGTGGGAAGGTGCGACGGGTGCTGTTGCACCCGTCGCGTATTTCACTGTCTGCCAAGCAGACAGTGAAATACTTGTAGGGGCCCTCTTACGGGGGCCCCTGCAGTGCCCATGCCAGTGGCATGGGCACTGCAGGGGCCCCCAGGGGCCCCGCGACCCCCCCTACCGCCATCCGGTTCCCGGCGGGCGGACCGCCGGGAACTGGATGGCGGTAGGGGGGGTCGGAATCCCCTCGGCGGCACAGCTAGCTGCGCCGCCTTGGAGGATTCCAAAGGGCGGCGGTACACTGGCGGGAGACCGCCAGTGTTGCCGGTCCGACCGTGGCTTTACCGCCGCGGTCAGAATGCCCTGCGGGGCACCGCCGGCCTGTCGGCGGTCCTCCCGCCGACCCTCGCCCCGGCGGTCTTAGACCGCCGGGGTCAGAATGACCCCCTAAGTGTGAAGGTAAACTTTTAACCGAGGCCTCCTGTGACCTGTAGCCGAGCAGGGCTCCATCGCGGTTGGCCTGAAACTTTGACTTTGCCCCGGTCGAGGTGCAACCAGATGACCCGATTGGCACTTTTTGTTTCTACACGCTAAAAAAAAAAAAATTCTTTAAAAATTCATATCTCCGGTTCCCCTTATCCGATTCTATTCGTTTTTGTGTCATTTTAAAGATAAAAATATAAACTATTTTTATAAATTGGTTTTGGATTTTTAAACTGTTTCCTGTGTTTTATTTAATTACTGTTTTGTGATATTTGAATGCTTTACACACTGTCTCCTAAGTTAAGCCTTGACGCTCGTTGCCAAGCTACCAAGGGTTGAGCTGGGGCTAATTTACTGAGACCTAACTGGACCTAAGTGGAGGTTAGTGGCTTGTTGCTAGGTGTAGGTACCTACCTGCCCTTACCAATAACCCATTTTCCAACATTTTTGTTGGCAGCAGTGGGATGCTGTACTTGTGTTCAGTATCACGTTACAGTTTTAAGTAAAACAAATTAAAAATCCTTTAAATTGTCCTAGTGCAATTTTTTTTTTTTATTATTCATTTGGATTAATTTCAATTATTGAATTTTTGTAATTTTTCTAAATTCTTGTTTCCAATTTTTGCAAAACGTTTTTGTTGACACAAAACCAGGGAACCATGGAGCTTGATCTGGCTAGCCTACCCACACTGACAGTAGTCCAGCTTAGGGGGTTGTGTACTGAAAGAGGGTTGCCTGCAACCACTGACCTCAGGAAGCAAGTCCTGATCAAATCCCTGACAGCATGGGCTGAGGCCCAAGCGGTAGGCCCAGAGGAGGAAGCTCCAGAGGAGGTAGAAACAGGGGAGGATGCTAGCTCTAACCACTCAGGGGAGGGAGGGCATCTGAGCCCAAGTGAGGATGAGGAAGAACGGTCCTCAGTAAATACAGTTACTAGGGGCAGACCCAAAGCTAGTGGTGGGAAGGGGGTCCTTTCAGGAGGAGAGAACCCATCCATCAGGGAAAGAGAGCTGGAGGCCCAGCTAGCATACATAGCTTTGGAAGCAGACGAGCTGGCCCTAGAAATGAAAAAGTGGGCAAACAAGGAGAAAAGAGATGGTGGCAGCAATAAAGAAGCTGAGGTGTCCCTGGGTGGTGTTTTTTCCCCCAGATTACCCAAAGGGGTGGTTCCTGCCTATGTAGAGGGGGATGATATAGATAAGTGGCTGGGGGCCTTTGAGAGGGCCCTCAAGATGAGGAGAGTCAAGCCTTAGTACTGGGGTTCACTTCTTTGGGAGTTAGTTCCCAACTCTGGGGGGGATAGGCTCCTAACCATGAGGGGGGAGGATGCAGACTCATACCCCAGTATGAAGAGTTGCTTGACTAAAAAGTTTGGTCTGACCCCAGAGCAGTATAGGCTCAAGTTTAGGGACACCCAAAAGTCAAGCACCCAGTCCTCGGTGGACTTTGTGGACATTTCAGTAAAGGCACTGGAGGGCTGGATACAGGGCAACAAGGTAAGTACCTTTGAGGGGCTGTACAATTTGATTATGAGGGAGCACCTTCTAACCAATTGTGTCCAAGAGAAGCTCCGCCAGTATCTAGTTGACTCTAAGTTGACCAACCCCAGAGAGCTGGGGGAGGCAGCAGATGACTGGTTAAGAACTAGGGTTAACCAGAAACCCCCAGGGGGTGATCAGAAAAAGGGAGGACATGGTTCTTCTCAGGGGAAGAACCAGGGGAAAGATGATAAAAAGCCCAAGGAGTCCTCACAAGAGTCCCCAAAAACTTCTCAGGGAGGGGGAGCCCCGAGCCATTTCACTTTTAAAGGGAAAGGGTATCAGGGAAAGAATTATGATCCTGCTAAAGCAGGAAGGTTTCAGGAGCTTGCTAAGGCCGGCAAGTGTTTTGACTGTCATCAACCTGGACATAAAAGAGGAGATGCTATCTGCTCCAAGAAGCCCCCCACTGGTGGGCAATCCCAGGGGATTGCTAGTGTAGGGTTGGGGGTGGAAGTTGGCCCAGGGCTGGAATCAGGATACACAGAGGTCACCTTAGTGTCCGTGGGTGGGGTGGACATTGCAACTATGGCCACCTTACCTCCCATCATGGAGAGGTATAGGCAGAGGCCTAAAGTCAATGGGACTGAGGTGGAAGCTCTGAGAGATACAGGAGCCAGTGTGACAATGGTCACAGAGAAGCTGGTTTCTCCAGAACAGGTCTTACCTGGTGTCTTCCACCAAGTGACTTATGCAGATAGCAGAACCAAACTCCATCCCATGGCCATGGTGAGTCTGGAATGGGGAGGTGTGACTGGCCCTAAGAAGGTAGCTGTAGCTCCTGCCCTCCCAGTAGAGTGTCTGCTGTGAAATTATCTTGAAGCATCTGAATGGTCAGAAGTGGAGAGAAGGGTCCATGCACAGATGCTGGACCTCCCTGAATGGGTGTGTGCTGTGACCAGGTCACAGGCAGCACAACAGGGACATGCTGGACACTTGGACCCTGGAACAATGGGCCAAGCCTCCAAGAAGAAGAGAAAGGGCACTGGGTCTGGCTTGCCAGCCCCTACAAGTACAGAGGGTCAGGAAGAATCCAACCCTGAGGGGGAGGATCTGAACTCTGAGGGAGGGACACTTCCCCTGCAAACTCTGCCTGACTTGGCAGAACTGCAAGGGGCAGGTGGGCCCACCAGAGAAGATTTGTGCCAGGGACAAAGAGAGTGTCCCACTCTTGAGGGCCTGAGGCAGACTGCTGCCAGGCAAGAACAAGGGGATACCAGTGGGAGGATGGAGTTCTCTACACTGAGGCAAGGGCCCTCAAACCAGGGGCTACCAGGAGAGTAGTGGTCCCCCAGAGGTATAGAGAATTCCTCCTTACCTTAAGCCAGGATATCCCCTTAGCTGGACATTTGGGACAGACCAAGACCTGGAACAGGCTGGTCAACCATTTTTATTGGCCCCAAATGTCAGAAAAAGTCAAGGAGTTTTGCAGCTCCTGTGTCACCTGCCAAGCCAGTGGCAAGACAGGGGGCAAGCCAAAGGCTCCCTTGATACCACTGCCAGTGGTTGGGACTCCCTTTGAGCGGGTGGGGATTGACATTGTTGGTCCCCTAGACCCACCAACTGCCTCAGGTAACAGGTACATTGTGGTGGTTGTGGACCATGCCACCAGGTACCCTGAGGCAATACCCCTCCGGACAGTCACTGCTCCCGCAGTGGCTAGGGCCCTACTTGGTGTGTTCACCAGAGTGGGGTTCCCAAAGGAGGTGGTCTCAGATAGGGGCACAAACTTTATGTCAGCCTATCTGAAAGCCATGTGGGATGAGTGTGGTGTTATTATAAGTTCACCACCCCCTATCATCCACAGACCAATGGTCTGGTGGAAAGATTTAATAAGACCCTGAAGGGCATGATCATGGGTTTGTCTGACAAACTCAGGAGGAGATGGGATGTCCTCCTCCCATGCCTGCTGTTTGCCTACAGAGAGGTGCCACAGAAGGGGGTTGGATTCAGCCCCTTTGAGTTACTGTTTGGGCACCCTGTAACAGGCCCATTGTTCTTGGTGAGAGAGTCTTGGGAAAAGCCTCTCAAAGAGTCCAAGGAGAATGTGCTAGATTATGTGCTGGGCCTGCGGTCACGCATGGCTGAGTACATCAAGAAGGCAAGCAGAAACCTGGAGGCCAGCCAGGAGCTCATGAAGCTCTGGCATGATCAGAAGGCTACCATGCCTGAGTATCACCCAGGACAGCTGGTGTGGGTTTTGGAGCCCATGGCTCCTAGGGCACTACAGGCCAAATGGACTGGGCCCTATCCAATTCTGGAAAAAAAAGGTGAGGTCACCTACTTGGTGGACCTTGGCACCCCCAGGAATTCTCACAGGATCCTGCATGTTAACAGGATGAAACCCCACCAGGACAGGGCAGACACGACCATGCTGATGGTCACTGATGAAGGGAAGGAGGAGGAGGGTGAACCTCTGCCAGACCTCCTGTCCTCAAAGGCACAAGATGGGTCAGTGGAGGGAGTGGTACTCTCTCCCAAATTGACAGATCAGCAACAAAAAGACTGCAAACAAGTTTTGGAACAGTTTGCTAGTCTGTTCTCCCTGACCCCTGGACTCACCAATTGGTGTGTCCATGATGTTGACACTGGTGACAGCTTGCCTGTCAAGAACAAGCTGTACAGGCTGTCTGACCAGGTCAAGGCCAACATCAAAGCTGAAGTGGCCAAGATGTTGGAGCTCAAGGTAATTGAGCCCTCTGATAGTCCTTGGTCCAGTCCAGTGGTACTGGTGCCCAAACCTAATCCCCAAGGTGGGAAGAAAGAATTGAGATTTTGTGTGGACTACAGAGGTCTAAACGCAGTCACTAGGACTGATGCTCACCCCATACCTAGAGCTGATGAGCTCATTGACAGGTTGGGGGCTGCCAAATTCCTGAGCACATTTGATCTGACCTCAGGATATTGGCAGATTGCCTTAAGTCCAGGAGCTAAGGAGAGGTCAGCATTTTCCACACCAGAGGGCCACTTTCAGTTCAAGGTGATGCCCTTTGGCATGAAAAATGCTCCTGCCACCTTCCAACGGTTGGTGAATAGAGTCCTATCTGGGTTGGAATCTTTCAGTGCAGCTTATCTGGATGATATAGCTGTATTTAGTTCCACCTGGAAGGACCACCTGGTCCACCTGAAGGAAGTGCTTCAGGCCCTGCTTCAAGCAGGCCTGACTATCAAGGCAAGCAAGTGCCAGATAGGGCAAAGCTCAGTTGTGTACCTGGGCCACCTTGTTGGTGGAGGCCATGTACGACCTCTCCAGCCCAAGATCCAGACTATCCTGGATTGGAAGGCTCCTAAAACCCAGACTCAGGTCAGGGCCTTTCTTGGCCTGGCTGGGTACTACCGGAGGTTTGTTCAGAATTTTGGGACCATAGTGGCCCCTCTGACTGAGCTTACCTCCAAGAAACAGCCCAAGAAGGTCATTTGGACCCCAGAGTGTCAGAAAGCTTTTGACACCCTAAAACAGGCTATGTGTTCAGCACCAGTGTTACTAGCCCCTGACTATAGCAAGGAGTTTATAGTGCAAACAGATGCTTCAGAGGAAGGGATTGGGGCAGTGTTAGCACAGGTTAATGAAGAGGGCCAAGATCACCCAGTTGCCTTCATCAGCAGGCGACTACTCCCAAGAGAGAAAAAATGGAGTGCCATTGAGAGGGAGGCCTTTGCTGTGGTCTGGTCCCTGAAGAAGTTGAGGCCTTACTTGTTTGGCACTCACTTCCGTGTACAAACTGACCACAGACCTCTCAGATGGTTGATGCAGATGAGGGGGGAGAACCCAAAACTGTTAAGGTGGTCTATTTCCCTACAGGGGATGGACTTCACAGTGGAGCACAGACCTGGGACTTCCCATGCCAATGCAGATGGCCTTTCCAGGTTTTTCCACTTAGCTGATGAGGACTACCAGGGTGTAGGTTAGTACCCATCACCTTTCATCTGGGGGGGGGCAGTGTAGGAAAGTCCTCCTTTTTGCCCTGGTCACCCCCACACTTTTTGGACAGGTACTGGTGGTTACTGACTCTTGGCTGTGCCCTGGGTACTGCTTACCAGTCCCAGGGCCAGTGCTCTGTGTAAAATGGATATGCAAATTAGGCTAATTATAATTGGCTAAGTTAACCTACCTATAAGTCCCTAGTATATGGTAGGGCATGTAGGTTTAGGGACCACAGCATAGGTGGTGCACACCTAGGTGCACTGCTGAGGTGCCCAGTGTCATTTTAAAGGCAGGCCTGCCTTGCTGGCTGCTTTTAAATTAAAGTTATATGCAAATTCGACTTTGGAATTAAAAGTAGCTCCAAAGTCTTAAACTACCTTATTTTTACATATGAGTCACCCCTAAGGTGTGCCCTATGTGCCCCTAGGGCTGGGTGCCATGTAACTATAAGCAGGGACTTTATAAAAATAGATTTATAAACCCTGGTGAGGTAAAAACTGCCAAATTCGTTTTTCCCTCATTGAAGTAAATGGCCTTCATAGGCTAGAATGGGGAGACTTTATTTTAAATTTTAAAGTCTCCTTAAATGTTGCATACGAAGAATTTGGTATCAAATTAATTGTTGTAATAAATCCCACAACTTCCAGTTGTGGGATTTACTATAACTTGTTCAGGTAAAAAGTTTTAGACTTTACCTAAAAAGTTGCCAATTTCAGCCCTGCATTGTTTTTGCTGCTGTGCTCTGATTGGCCAGCCTGCAGCAGCTTAGCCAAGCTGCCTTGATGAGGTGTGAAGTGGCCTGGCTTCACACAAAGGAATGTGCCTGTGGGAGAGAATCTCCCCTCAGCAGATGGTGAGGCAGGAAGGGGGAGGGCTGCCAAACTGGTCTTCAAAGGCAGAGAAGGACATTTGGAGCACCCAGTAACACCCCCACATCCTGCAACCCCAGACAACTAGGTGCCCCCTTGATTAGATTAGGAGAGGGCAGGAGAGGGGTGTGTTTATGATTTTTAGCCACACCAGTGGGTGGGCTCAGCCAGATGTAACCTCCAAAAATCAGATTCAGCCATGTTGGATTTTTAGAGAATGTTGCCTTCTGGGATGGATTTTTGCCACACTTCCCAGGAAGTGGTCATCACAGGGGGACGACCCTGTACCTGATTGGAGAACCAGGACCCCCCTGCTTTTCACCCAGGAGCAAGGATAAAACTGGCAGACCTGCACCCACACCTCAGATCCCCATCAGATTTCAACAAGAAAAGAACTAAAGGAGAAGAAGGACTGCCCTGCTGGACCCCTGGCCTGCACCTGGAACCTGCACTCAGAAGGACTGCACCAGCTGCACACTTGGGCTTCACCACAAGAAGGACTTTGCCTGGCTTCAACTGGTTCAAGGAGGGACTCCCTGTTTGCTACAGGTGAAAAATTGCTATCCAGAGTCCCCTGCACCAACTCCTGAAAAAAGTGGCCAGCTGACCACTGTCCAGTGGCCAAAAAGAAGTTTGCGCCAGGTGCATTCTGGGAGTTGAAGTCCGCACCCCCCAAGGACCATCTCAGAACTTCTGGACCCTTGGGGTGAGCTGTGGACCCCAAAAGAACCTTAAAAGAACATCTGGGTGAAGCCCCAGAAGTTTGGAGAAGATTTGAGAATTTTTGTAAAAAAGATCCATAGAGGGACCGACCCGCTGCGGCAACTCTAGCCGGCTTGCCTCAACCGCGACCCGGCCTGATTTGCTGGTTCGTCCCGGTAAAGAAAAATCTCCGAAAAAGAGACTAAGTCCGAAGGTAAAAAGTTGACCGGGACCTCCCAGCCATCGTATCCGAAAAGGGCTCCATGGACGTCGGATCAAGATCCAGGTTTACCCCGGTCGAAGGATTTTCACCTCGAAAAAAACGACTAAGTCCGAAGGTAAAAATCTCCACCGAGGATTCCAGCATCGCGTATCCGGAGAAGGGCTCCAGGAGGTCGGATTGGACTGGCAGGTTCATCCCGCTGAAGAAAATAATCGAAACAAGAGACTAAGGCGGTGATTCCGACCCTGGAGGTCCTTGACCGCCAGGGCCGGGGACCGCAGGAGCACCGCCAACAGGCTGGCGGTGCTCCCTTGGGCATTCTGACCGCAGCGGTACAGCTGCGGTCAGAAACGGAAAACCGGCGGTGTACCGCCGGTTTTCCGCTGCCCAGGGGAACCATGGGGATTCCGACCCCCATACCGCCATCCTGTTCCTGGCGGTTTTGGCCGCCAGTAACAGGATGTCGGTATGGGGTGTCGTGGGGCCCCTGGGGGCCCCTGCAGTGCCCATGCCAATGGCATGGGCACTGCAGGGGCCCCCATAACAGGGCCCCACTGAGAATTTCAGTGTCTGCATAGCAGACACTGAAATTCGCGATGGGTGCAACTGCACCCGTTGCACCCTTTCCACTCCGCCGGCTCCATTCGGAGCCGGCATCCTCGTGGAAAGGGGTTTCCCGCTGGGCGGGCGGGCGGCCTTCTGGCGGTCGCCCGCCCGCCCAGCGGGAAACACAGAATAACCGCGGCGGTCTTCTAACCGCGCAGCGGTATTCTGGCGGCTCCCGCCGGCACCGCAGCCGGCGGGAGTCAGAATGACCCCCTAAGTGTGAAGGTAAACTTTTAACCGAGGCCTCCTGCGACCTGTAGCCGAGCAGGGCTCCATCGCGGTCGGCCTGAAACTTTGACTTTGCCCCGGTCGAGGTGCAACCAGATGACCCGATTGCCGCTTTTTGTTTCTAGGCGCTAAAAAAATAATAATTCTTTAAAAATTCATATCTCCGGTTCCCCTTATCTGATTTTATTCGTTTTTGTGTCATTTTAAAGATAAAAATATAAACTATTTTTATAAATTGGTTTTGGATTTTTAAACTGTTTCCTGTGTTTTATTTAATTACTGTTTTGTGATATTTGAATGCTTTACACACTGACTCCTAAGTTAAGCCTTGACTCTCGTTGCCAAGCTACCAAGGGTTGAGCCGGGGCTAATTTACTGAGACCTAACTGGACCTAAGTGGAGGTTAATGGCTTGTTGCTAGGTGTAGGTACCTACCTGCCCTTACCAATAACCCATTTTCCAACAGTATTATTCTGCAAGTTTTGAGTAACAGAAGTTTTACCGTCCTGAAATGGAGTCTGAACCCTCTGATCAGTTTGTGTATCTGAATTAGCCACTTCCCTATTCACTTCTTCATCTGTTTCTATCCAACCATAATTCTTGACTGTCTCTCTTTCAGCTTGTATGTCATTCCTACACTTTGCAATTCTGCCCAAATGCCACACTTTCCCATTGCCTAATTTAACTGAGTTACGGAACACTTCCCACACTTTCTCCCTTCCGAACTTTCCTTTCTTTTCTTACTCTAACCCAATCTCCCCTTTTACATGAGACTCTCTGGTTCCGATTTTCTTGTCATACCTTTCCTTATATGCTTACTGGGCCATATTGATTTTCATTCTCACTAGATCTGGTGACCACTCAGCTTTTTATACTGAAGATAACTAACCAAGATCTTTGCCAATTGCTTCATAACCTCTCATCAAAGAAAATGGGCTTTCTTCAGTGATACTACTGGGAGTAATTCCATAAGCCCAAATTAAATTATACATTTCACTTCCTCAGTTCAAACCATTGCTTTTAGCCAATTGGATACTACCTTTGATGACCCTGTTGAAGCGTTCCACTAAACCATTTCCCTCCGGATGGTACAAAGAGGTTGTTTTGTGAGTGATACCATTTCTTTTAAAAAATTTCTTAAATTTCTCAGCAACCAATTGAGGCCCATTGTCAGTAATTAATATCTTAGGTAGACAGTCTCTCATAAAAATGTAATCAGAAAATGTAATGATCCTTACACATTCTGCCTTATGCACAATTTCAATCTCTGGCCATTTTGAGAAATGGTCCACTGCAACCAGATTATATTTATATTCATCCTCATTACATTTCACCAGACCTACCACGTCCAAACCAATTTTCGCCCAAGACATCTTGGGGCATGTAATGGGTGATAGAGGTGGTTTAAATGTCTTCTGCCACTAATCAGACTTATTACACTCCATACAGTCTCGTATTTGTTTTTCAATTTGTATATCAATACCCAGCCACCAATACTTGTTTTTGACTCTTTGTTTAGTTTTTGATATTCCAAGATGCCCATGACATAAATCTAGTATCTAAGAGACACTGGAAGTACTGCTCTCCCACATCTGAACATTATGTCGTTCTCTAAACCAAGTTCATTTCTTATTTCCTAGAATGCTCTTTCATTTGTCTCTAGTTCTTTATTGTTAGGCCAACCCTTGTTTATGTAACTTGCTATTTTTTTTAACTTCTTGTCCTTGTTCCAGTCCATTTTCATTTCTGTAATGTCAATGCCTTCCATTCCTTCATCAAATAATTGAGCCACACAGCTTTCATTGTCCAACAGTTCATATGTATCAGTTACGTGTAATGACATTCTACTTAAAAAATCTGCTACTCTGTTTTTGACCCCCGGCCAATTCTGGACATCATAAGTAAAGTCCAACAATTTTACTGACATTCTGCTCAATCTTAGGGAGGCTTTTAGCAAGCCTGCCGTTGTTAACACTTTTGTCATAGGTTTATGGTCCGATCTTAACAATACATGGAGTTCCCACATAAATTAGCGAAAAGTATTCAACGCCCAAACACATGCCAGTGTTTCACGTTCTATAACCAAATATCTTTCTTCAGCTGGAGTCAACGAGTGTGATGCAAAGGCAACAACCCATTTATTGTTCTCATCATCACACTGGGTCAATACCGCAGCCAGCCCTTAATTGCTTGCATCAGTTGTAACAATGGTTTTGCATTTTGGGTCAGACCCTTTTAGAAACGGTGCATTACAAATATCCCTTTTCAAATTTTGAAATGCATTTTGACAATCTTCTGACCAAATACGTTTTGTTTTGTTTTGTTTTTGAGTAGCTTTCGTATATGTTTTAAAAAAAACAAATTCATAAGGAACTTAGAATAGAATTTGATTAAACCCAGAAAAGCTCTTAAATCATCTTTCCCAGTCAGACATGGGGCATCTTTGATGGCTTCCACTAGAGCTTGTTTAGGTTTAATGCCATTCTTGCTAATACTATGACCCAAGTATACCACTTCATTTTGAGCGAATTTGCACTTACTGTATTCTATTGTCAACCCTTTTTCCTTGATAGTTTCTAGGACTAGTTTCAACTTGTTGTCATGCTCCTCCTTATTTTTCCCCATAATCAGGATGTCATCTTTAAAAAACATCTCCTCATCGATTCCACTAAAGAGGTTATTCATAATCCTCTGGAACATCGCAGCAGCTGATGCCAAACCAAAAGGTACCCTGGTAAATCGATAACATCCAAAGGTGTTATGAAAGTTGTGTATTTTTTACTATCCTGGTGTAAGGGCACCTGATAATAAGCAGATTTTAAATCAATAGTTGAAAACCAGCACACATCATTTTTTGCTGCCAACATTTCATTAATGCTGGGTAATGGATACTGATCAACTAGGATGTTTTTATTCAATTCCCTAAAGTCCAAACACAATCTTACCTTCCCAATGGGTCACCTTACTACTACTAATGGAGACACCCATTCAGCTGACTCAACTTGCTCAATAATGCCATCCTCCTCCAGTTTTGCCAATTCTTGGCGAACCTCCTGTTTAATGGACATAGGTATGTGCCTTACTTTATGAACACACGGAATCGCTGAAGGCTTTAATTCTATTTTGTGTATAAAATCATTAAGCCTCACTATCATCCCAGAAAATACTTCCGGATATGCCTCAAACCATTCTTCTTTTTTTATATTGATATTATTCTGAATAGACAACACTGTGGTTCAGGGTTGTTTGGATTTAATATTATTCCTAGTTCACCTTGGTCAGCTCAACCTAAAACTGATGGTCTCTTTTTGGTACAATTTGCACTTGGCCTTTCTATCCTTAAATTGAAATTCTAGTTCACGTAAACCCCAAAATTCAGTTCTATTTCCTGTCTAACTCTTGGCTACTATATCAGATTTGTTAAGATGTGTGCCTAATTTTCCCGCAATTTTGTTTTTCCACACATCCTCATTCACTATGGTAAAGGGTGATCCAGAATCTGCAATTACATTAATCATCAGCCCCCCAACATTCAATTCGCACATTGGTTTCTTCCTCTTAACTTGGTCTAGATCTAAGATGCCATACTCAATGCAAAAAACATGGTGTACATTTGTGTTCTCAGAATCATCAGAATTGGAGTCACTGTCCTCCCTTATACATTTAACGTTCATTTTGTTGTTGCTATTTTTCCTCCTGCAAACCTTTGCACAGTGACCTACCACACTACAATGGGAACACTTTTGATTTCTTGCAGGACATTTCTTAAAGAATGCTAAATGGTCAGTGCTCCCATACCTGTAACACCTTTTTTGACTCGCATTCATAGTTTTAAGATCGCCAACAACTTTACGTTTGGTATTCATATCTTCTTGTAGTCCTTTCCTGTATTTTGTACTCAAAATGTTGCTAACTTCTTTTACTTCCTGTGTTTCGTCCATAACTGCTTTGGCACATCTTCCTGTGAGTTCCACTTTCTTTGCCAGAGCCATTATCTCCTTTAAGGGTGCTTCACCGTTGACCCACAGTTTATCCTGAATTTTTGGATCGCTTGCATGCATAATAATTTGGTCATGAATGAGTTCTTCATGAAGAGATCCAAAACGACAAGTTAGTGCTAGATTACGATGTGCTGCCACATAGTCATCCACGCTTTCAGATTTACCTTGCTTTCTCTGGAAAAACTTGTACCTTTCCACAGCAACACACACAATAGGTGAAAAATATTAATCAAGGACTTCCAATGCATGCATAAATACATCTCCTCCCTCTCTTGGTTTCTTTTTTATTTGGTTGTACGTTTTAAGCCCTCCTGGACCTAAGCAATATAGTAATACCTTCTTTTGTTTTTTCTCGGGTGAGAAATCCTCTTCTTCAAAAGTGTCAATATAATTGCAAAAGTATTCTTTCCATTCCTTCCAAGGCATAGTGGGTTCACCATTCACAGGTAAAAATGGTTGTGGATTTGTTAAATTTAATGTATTTAATGCACACATGCTTGTTACGAAGCTTGAACTTAAAAAATGTTAAATAGAATGTACTTTCTGCAGCTTACTTTATCACAAAATTGTGTTCGTTGTCTTCAAGTGTTACCAAGTGACAATATTGGATTTGAAATAAATAGAAGCATTCACTGTTAGAAAAGTTGGCCTGTAATCCATTCAAAGCATGTGTGAGCTCACATTAATTTGTTCACTGTTCACTGCGAAAAATTTAATTCCCAGTAGGTGGCGCACCCGTATTAACAATTTAGCAGTTTATTTTAGTTCCCTGAATAATCACAGTACCATGAAAACAACTCGTCATTTCAGCGTTGTGAAAATCAGAGGTTCCAATTTAATGATCCGCTTTTGTTAAAAATTGTGCAGTTCAGCATGAAATTGCCATACATATGTATAATATCAGCAGCTGTGCGCATTAGCGAATATGTCTGCCAAACAAGGATGTTAACCATGTACACTAACAGGCCGTCTCCACGCTGATTCCTTGATCATAGGAATGCGCGCACATTCACTGAATGTCAATCAGCAGTTCCTTGAACTTGGTTCTTCCTTATATGGAACTGGTGAGTATTTTAAATTCACCCCTTGTACTTAAAAGCGTAATGCGGTATCAACGCAGGCCAAACTTCTTGGGAAATTAGTCATGACAAGTCTTACATTACGTTCCGTCGTTTCCTCACAGCTGCGAACGAATCCCCACCTACTGCTTTGCATGTCCAGGGCTGTGCCAGCTCATCGCCAATTTCTGTAGTAATCGAGTCAGAACAGCTTAGATTAGGTTCTTTATTTACAGCCCCAGACACGTTTTACCTCTGAATCCACTTCGCATCTTCTTCCTGTCAATCCCTCGAATCCTCATCCTACAACATTCTACGTTTTTCCCATGTGCGGTGGAATCCCAAGGGATGTGCTGGCTCGTGTACAGCATGACTGCGATTCACGTTACAACACAAGGCAGGAGGGAGGGGATAGGGGCCCGCACATGGAAAAAGAAGGGCAGGGGAGAATGCGACAGGGCTGGAGCAGCGAGCTGACCATGGAGGGCAGACGGGATGGACACTAGAAGGGCAGCACACCATTAAGGACGACAGTGAGACTATCATGGCAGCACAGAAGGCCATGCATGACAAGCTGGATGGTTAGTGGCAGAACAGTGCCCATGGTGGCTAAGAGGGAGGGGTAAGGGGCAAGCACAAAGGACCATGGAGGACAGAAGGGATGGGTAGGGGCTAGACACAGGCAAGAGAGGTCAGGGATGGAGCTTCACAACAGACCACACAGTGTAGGCAGAAGGAGCAGTTGTAGTACAACAGAGTGGGGAAGGCAGAAGGGAGTGGCAGCAAAATGGACCATGAAAGACAGAAGGTAGCGGATGGGGCATGGAAATTGAAAGGTAGGGTGAAGGTAACGGGGACAGGCAGCAGTCATCTGAACATGCTAGGCAGGTGGGAGGGACAGTGGCAGCTCAACATAACACTCAGAGTAGATAGGAGGGGCAATGGCAGGTCCAAGGAACATGATGAGCAAAAAGGCGGGAGCAGGGGCAAGCACACAGACATCAGAGGACAGGACGAATATTAGGGGCAGCAAGCTAAGCACAGAGGCTAAGCAGGAGGGCAATGATGGATCATAGAATTGGGCAACAAAGGGCAAAATAGTGGGGACATCAAGCTAAATGGAGGTCAGTGGCAGCACATTGAACCATTCAGGGCAGGAGGGAGGAGGCTGGTGAATGGACTCGGACAACAGAGTGTAGGGAGGTGGTGGATGGAGCAGCAAGCTAATTGCTTAGGGCAGATGGGAAGGGCAAGGGCAGAACAATGGCCGTAGAGGGCTGTAATGAGTGAGCAGGGGCATGAACTTGGACAATGGATGGCAAGGAGGAGAGGGGGGCAGGAGCAGCAAGTTTGGATGGGGGCAGCACAGCCAGGCTATGAAATGCATCCAAAATGTGCATTGCAAAGGGCATTTTACTTAACGTTAAAAAGCCCTGCAAATTAGCTGAATAACACAAAGGATGGTGGACGTTATAGTTAGGAAATAGAATTTAAAAAACCTTCGAAATTCACTAAAAAACACAAGGTTACAGGGACGTTATAGTTAGGTTCTGGATTTCCATGCACAGAACCATAGAAATTCAGCTGTTATAGTTAGGGGTTTTTCAAGTAACTATAATTGTACGCTAAGGTAACCAAAACTCACACTTTAGCCATGCACTGCTAATTACCTCAGATATTACATCAATCATGAAATTATCATTGATAAAATCCCCCTAAAATATGCAGTAATATTATTGCTGATAAAACTTTGCAGGGCGAGGGGGCATTCATGGGGCGAAGCAAGGGGGCAGCAAGAGCCTGGATAAATGGCATCCTGGAGCAGGAGAGAGGAAGTGCTGGCAACTGGTTTGGGGAGCTGGCAGTGGAGTCATGGTGCTGAGTGAAGCTGCACTTTGGTCAGTATAGCTAAGATGGTTCCACAGAAAAAGAGCTCTCAAGCTTTCTGATTCCACGCTTGAGTCACATGTCACTTCGAGGTTTTTTATTCCATTATACAGCCAGACTAGAAGTACCAGGAGGCAGAGACAAACTTGGAGTAGATAAGAGCATCAAGCATAGAAAAGAGTAACCAGAGAGCTGTAGAGCAGTGTGCAAAATCTCATGTCAGCCTCACCTTTGTCACTTTCTTGATAAGTATATTTCTACCACTGTTTAGTAGAACATTTTTTTTTAGTTTGGTTAAACATTCTATTGGGGGAAGACATAATACTGTTAGGGCAGATTTTTTTCTGGTTTTGTTAATAATTAACGGTTAGGTGTAATTTTAATGATCACACCTAATACATGAAAATGTCACACATTACCACAGTGGAAATATGGAAATGTCACACATGAGCAGGCTGAAGATTTTTCAGACCTGTTCTAGGTATTGACTTCATATAAAGAATTCCACAACATACTAATGGTCCAGATTATGACCTTGGCAGAGGGAATTACTCTGTCCCAAATGTGACAGATATACCGTCTGCCTTTATTACAAGCTCCGTAGGAAATTGTATAACGGCGTACGGGATATCCGTCACATCTGGGACAGAGTAATGCCCTCTACCAAGGTCGTAATCAGGCTCCAAATCACAAATTTTATAGTGTGTTTTGATTTTGTGCAATTAAAGTTTATTAATGTAATGACTTTTTAGGCATCTACCCTTGTATATTCACCTATGCTTTACATTTTTTTCTTTCTTTAGGAGAGCTGTATGCAAGAATTGGTAAGTTTTTTTAGTTGAATTCTCATTGATTGATATAGTGCTTTTTGCCTTGTTGTGGCCCAGAAACGTACTGCATTGTGTGTGTTGTTCTAACTAAATCAAAATTCTGCAACCATTACATCAAAACACTTTACAGACAGAACAACCACAGTACCTCCACTGATCACTCAGAAGTATGTTCAGCCATTTCTGTCTTATGTATCACTTCATCTTTTTGTAATTTCTCCTTAAAACATACATTTAGGTCTCACTAAAGTTATTGGCTTTTCTTTCAATGTATTGGTACTCTGCTATGCCCTCCATTCCATTCTTATAGTGGACCTTAATCTTAACATGGAGAATGACTAATCATAGTAAACCTATTCACCTCATCATAGCCTTCATTTACTTGATGTGCTCTCCTCCAGCCATTTACCCTCTTTCTCTGACTACTTGACAGTATACATACTCCTCAAGATGCTACCACCCGCTCTTAATCTATCATTTCTCACACTCCCGTACTGCCTGAATCAGATGCAGAATGACATAAGACTACTTTCCTATACTCTTTCTTTACATTTAATGACTATACTCCACACTTGCAACTTTATATCTCTCTATCAAACGCTATCCTCTCTCATGTGACTCAAATGTACACTCATCTACTGTGAGCACGTCTGACCTTATTTGGTTTCTTATCTTTAATTTATAAGGGCATGTTAGAGGTTCGATGGACCTTTTGACTGCGTTTAGAGTAAATCTCACCACAAGACTCAATTTTTATACAAGTCATCAACAAATATCAATCAACAGTATCAATAATCTTTGGAGTCGGTAATCTCACACACCATGGCCCCTTTAGCCATGAATAACCACACCTTTAGGTAAAAGTTAGAATATTTATTTCCCTATATTAACAATGCTGATGTTACGTAAATCAATCTCAAAACCAACTGATAAACATATATGAACAGCACTGGTTGACCAAATCTCCTTTAGGTAAAAGTTAGAATATTTATTTTCCTATATTAACAATGCTGATGTTACATAAATCAATCTCAAAACCAACTGATAAACATATATGAACTGCACAGGTTGACCAAATCTTCTAAAGAATCTCAATTTAGCAAGTGCATTAATTACTACTCAACAATAACAATACAAATTAAATGCAAGAATAACTGAGTAACAGAGATTTTATACATTTAGATTCAGCAAAGAAACAACATCACCTGTTGTTAATAATTAGCTAATGTTCTCTGTGGGTCTTCTAGCTAACCTTCTGATTAGAATAGCATGTGTGGGCTTCATGCAAAAAAAGTTTTAGTCAAAGCAAATTTGGAAAACATCTAACTATGGCCCTATCAAAACAGCGGTTGGTACCTAGAAAAAAAGAACATAAGCCCTCATTAGGACCGTGGCGGTAAATGCCACCTACCACTGTGCTGATGGCAGCCAACATACCGTGCCCGCAGCGGTATTCCGCTACGGGTATTATGACCCACACAGAGAATTCCACCACTATACAGACACGCACACAAGTCCGCCAGCCCAAAGGTCAGTGATAAACTGGCCATAGCAAAACCCACACCGTTACGCCAACAGGAATACGCCCACAGTATCACAACCCACGAATCACTGCGGGGTCTTTCAAAAGCGGTAAACCATTGGCGATACACACCGCCGCGCTCAAAATACACACACATTTACAAAACACCACCACATTGGACAATTCAAACTACACACACCTGACGCATATACACCCACCACACCCACACACACTTACCACTATAAAACAAACACCCACATTACCCACAACACTTTCAACAAAAAACAAGATTGTTAACTCAGAGAGACACAAGCCAGGAGCACCACCTCAATCTGAGCCACAGAACACCATCACCCATACACCATCCACGCACATCACAGCATACACCCTGACACATCACCCAACACATCCTCACACATAAAACTCACACCACATCCCATGTTTTCTGAGGAGGAGCTAAGGGTCATGGTGGAGGAAATCATCCGGGTACAGCCACAGCTATTCGGATCACAGGTGCAGCAGACATCCATTGCTAGGAAGATGGAGCTATGGCGGAGAATCGTGGACAGGGTTAACGCCGTGGGACATCAGAACAAGTGATGATATCAGGAAGAGGTGGAACGACCTACGGCAGAAGGTGCGTTACGTGGATGCAAGACACCAGGTAGCAGTACAGAGGACTGGCGGTGGACTCCCAAATCCTCCCCCACAACTAACAACATGGAAGGAGCAAGTCTTGGCAATAATGCTTCTTGAGGGCCTCGCAGGAGTAGCAGGAGGACTGGACTCTGTTAAGTAAAGTAAAATTTTTACTACTTTATCCCCCCACCCTACCTGCATGCCATCACAAACTCCTACCCCTACCCTCACCCCCATCACTCCACCACCACACACATACCCCACCATCACAACCCACCCATCCCAATACCAAGCCCTGCATGTAACACCAATGCATAGACCCCCAACACACCCATCACCACAGCATGCCCAGTAGAGAGACTCACCCAACCCACAAAATAACCACTCACATAAGGCCAAGCTGATAGGGAAATCACAATCATACAGGGAATCACACCCATGCACAAGATGGCACACACAGATACAATAACACTGCATTTGCATCCCCACAGGACCCATACTCAAAGTCACCGGAGAGGAGGTGCCAGCTACATCCAGTCCCCCCCTGAAGAGGCCCACAGTGACGACAGCAGCTCTGCACGCCTGGATCAGGATGACCAACCTGGCCCATCCGGGACCTCTGGACAGTCAGTTCCCCTGCCACAGCCCCACCCCACCACAGAGCCCCCCCTCAGGAAACACCATCACTGCACCCACCCAGCGGGCCCATGCCACTGTCCCCAGGACACGTCAATCAGCAGTGTGTCCACCACTACAGGGACCCCAGGCAACCCCACAAACCCAGGATGATCAGGGACCTGGGGGCAGTGGCAGTGGGCACACGGTTCGGGGGACAGAGGCACAGGACAACAGGGAAGCTTGGAGGACTGCTGTGTGACGGGGGAGGACAGGCCCAGGGAACCCACTCTTCACGAGGCACTCTCCAACATCCTGGGAGCATACACCATTTCCAGGAGACGATGGGCCAGATACTGGCCAAGTTTCAGGAGACCCATTGGCTGCAGGAGGGACAGTGCCTGGGGATCAGGGATGACCTAAAAAACATCTACACCATCCTGGTCACCATTGCAGGGGTGCTGGCTGACATTGGCAAGACCATGAGGGAGGCAGTGGCACAACAACGGGCGCCTGACACTAGCCAAACTGACAAACAGCCTTCCACCTCCGCTGGTGCTAGTGGACAGGAGGCCCCATCACAGGAACAACATGCCACCAGCACCCTCACCCCCTGCAGAAGGAGAACCACCCCGCAAACAGTCCCTACGATCCAGGTAGAAGCCAGAGAACATTGCCAAGACCCCCGCCAGGAAGTAAGACTCTCCTGATTGTCATCCTTCTGTCCACTATGTCACCCTGTCCACCTTGAACTGCCATTACTCCCCTTCCTATGCCCCATTGGACAATGCACCTGTGATGCTAAGAGACTGGACTCTACAATGGACTTTCCTCCACCATCAGCCCAGCCCATTGCAGATCCCCCTCTACTTATGAGCATTTAAATAAACACCCTTGGAACAAATATTAATCTGGAGTTTGTCAAATGATTCACATATGTATTAGTACAACATTATCAAAACATTGCAACTCAAATGTACAGTGAAATATACTTTGGAATGACCTTTGGTGGGCAGCAGCACACATAGCAGGAGCCAGAGTGGGGCACAGAGATCTGAAAATAGAGATGCCAAGGGTACAGTCAGTGGCTGTAGACATAGGGAAAGAGGCTGCCATGTACAATGTCCAACAGAAAACTGAAATGTAAAGTGAACTTACAGAGTCTTATCTGTGTGTCACTGGAAGTACTGCTGAATTATATTGCTTCTGTTGTCAACATCTTCTTCCTCTGCCTCCTCTTCCTCACTGTCCACAGGCTCCACCGCTGCCACAAGACCATCTCCTGGCACATCCTCCTGCAGAAAAAGCATCCGGTGTCTCAAGGCCAGGTTGTGCAACATGCAACATGCAACGATGATCTGGCACACCTTCTTGGGTGAGTAGTACAGGGAGCCACCTGTCAGATGGAGGCACCAGAACCTGGCCTTCAGGAAGCCAAAGATCCTTTCAATAATCCTCCTTGTACGCCCATGTGCCTCATTGTAATGTTCCCCTGCTCTTGTCCTGGCATTCCTCACTGGGTAACCAGAGTCACCTACAAATATCGAGGGATAACTGTTAGACGCACACTAACCCTTAGGGACAACCCCATACCCAGACACCTACTCATAGTGTGTGGGGACCATGGGCCCACCTATTAGCCTCACCCGGTGCCTCTGGAGTTGGCCCATCACATATGGGATGCTGCTATTCCTCAAGATAAAGGCGGCATGCACAGAGCCAGGATATTTGGTTTTCTCATAGGAGATGTACTGCTCCGCCAAACACACCATCTGCACATTCATAGAGTAATAGCTTTTTCTATTCCGGAACACTTGTTAATTTCTCCGGGGGGGGGGGACAAATGCTACATGTGTACCATCAGTGACACCAATGATGTTGGGGATATGTCCCAGGGCATGAAAGTCAGCTTTCACTGTGGCCAAATCCTCCACCTGGGGAATACAATCTAGCTGGGCATGTGTTTCAGCAGGGCTGACAACACTCTGGTCAACACATTGGAGAACATTGGCTGGGACATCCCTGATGCCATGGTCACTGTTGTTTGGAAGGAACCACTAGCCAGGAAATGGAGCACTGACAGGACCTGCACTAGAGGGGGGATACCTGTGGGCTGGCGGATACCTGACATCAGATCTGGCTTCAATTGTGCAACTATGACTGTGGCACGATCAAGTCTGTAGGTAATGATAATGTGTCTGTCCTCCATTGTCGCAAGGACCACCAGGGGTCCGTACACGGGAGAATGCCGCCATCTCATATTCAGCCTCAGCGGTTGAAGCCTATGGAAGAAAACGGTGAGCAGAGGGTCACATTCCCACATCTATTGCACTAATGATGATTTGTTTACTTTACAGAAGCAAGATGTGAATCCGACAATCCGTTGCTGTGCCAATGTCTGCTGTGACCCAGTTAGGTGCCATGCCCTGTGCCCCCCTGAAATGGCAGCTGCCTAACCTGTGAGGAGGGACAAGTGGAAATGAGAATTGCGCTGGCGTTGTGCGCCGTCGCACGTGGTGGTCGAAAACCGCGGCACAACTTCACATTGGTTATCATTGGGCCCTATGGGTTTCAGGAGCCAATGGCAATATACGCCGGTGGTGACGGATCCGAAATTTTCTATCTGTTCACTCACTTGCTACCTGACCTTCAACAAGAGAGGACCTACACTGCAAGAGCTGCTGTGACCTATGTCTGGAAGCGACAATAGCTCATGTGTCTGGGGAAAGGGCCCCTGCCTTCACTGCAGAGGAGTTGGAGAAACTGGTGGATGGGATCCTACCACTACTCTACGGTCCTCCAGACAAACAGGTGAGTACACTGTGAGCATGATGCATGGGTCATGAATGTATGGAGTGCTGTGTATGTAAGCTACATGTGGGGGGGGCAGTGGCGTCCTGGCCAGAGTGCTCCATGTAAGGTGGTCAATGTATGTGCGTCAGGGGATGGGAGGGATATGGTGGGACGGTCCGGACGATTGACTAATTCCCTTCTCTTCTGTCTTTTCCATGCAGGGCAGCGCCCACCAGAAAAAGGGTATTTGGTGTGCCATTGCCAAGGAGGTGCGGACCCTGGGGGTCTTTGACAGGTGGAGCACCCACTGCCGCAAGAGGTGGGAGGACCTGCACCGATGGGCAAAGAAGACGGCGGGGGCCCAGCTGGGGCTGGCCTCCCGACGAGGAAGGAGTGCCCGTTGCACCATGACTCCCCTGATGTTCCACATCCTGGCGGTGTCCTATCCGGAGTTGGATGGGTGCTTGAAGGCCTCACAGCGGCCACAAGGGGGTGAGTACTGATTCTGAAACCTGACTTTGCGCACGTTAAGAGGTACCTGGTTGGGGGATGTGGGCTTTGGGTGCCCCTAGGCCAGGGTGAAGATGGCAGGGTAGGTCCCTTGTTGGGCAGGCTCTGAAGCACTCCTACCCCAATAGTGTTAGTGGGCATCTACTACCGGGCAGGGTATTGTGGGTATCAGGTGTGCAGCTAATGGCGTTAGGCATTGTTCCCCATGGGCTGGTGACTATCTTAGTAAATGGTTGGGCATGGCCTAGTGCATAGGGCTGCTCCCTATGTGTTGTGTATGCCAACGGTAGGGGTGTTGCTGCCATTGACCAGGTGTATCCTCTGTCTCCCCCCTTTCTGTTTTGTCATCCTGTCCTTGTGTGCATTAGTATCAGCTGGCGGAGGAGCAGAGGCACCAGCGACGGAGGGAGCTGCATCCCACATGGACCAGGAGGCTGACTCCACTGACGGTGAGGGCAACAGTGGGACGGAGGGTGAGGGGAGCACCATGACAGGGACAGGAGGGGAGACCACAGACAGCGACGTCTCCTCCGATGGAAGCTCCCTGGCGGTGGCAGACACCTCTATGCCCACCCCAACAACAGGTACAGCCACCACCCCCCCTACCAGTACCGGCCTCCCAGCAGCGCCTCGGCGTGTTTCCCGTGCCCGCTCACTCAGGACGGTGGGCATCTCCTTCGCCCCAGGCACCTCAGGCCCTGCCCCAGTCAGCCCTGCTGCCCTCAGAGAGGAGGCTATTGACCTCCTGCGATCCCTCACTGTTGGGCAGTCAACCATTCTGAATGCCATCCAGGGTGTCGAGAGGCATTTGCAACAAACCTGGAGGGCATTCACTCTGGCGTGGTGGCCCAACAGAGAGCATTTCAGGCTCTGGCCTCTGCACTGATGGCAGCCATTGTCCCTGTCTCTAGCCTCCCCCCTCCAACTTCCTCTGTCCAGTCCCAATTCCCTCAACTCCAGCCTATCCCAAGCACACCTTCAGACCAGCATTCACCCAAATCAACACACAGAAGTGGTTCAGGCAAACACAAGCACCACACATCATCCCACAGGCACTCACACAAGCACCATATCCATGCAGACACACCAACATCCACTGCCTCCACTGTGTCCCCCTCCTCCTCGTCGTCCACCTCCCTCCCAGTATCGTCTCCACTCACACCTGCATGCACTACATCCTCATCCACTACCTCCATCACCAGCACGCCCATCACTACTCACCCCTCCCAGGCAGTCACCACCCCCAGATCCATACACATGTCCCCTGTGTCCTCTCCCAGTGTGTCTGTGACCCTTCCTCCCAAAGTACACAAACGCAAGCACCCACCCACCCAACAGCCATCCACCTCACAACAGCATCCAGCACATGCACCTTCACCCAAACTCAGCAGACAGACACCTCCTACCACCACTCCCTCTTCCTCCACTCCCAAACCCTCTCCCTCTTCCCACCCCAGTGTGTCTAAAAAGCTTTTCCTGGCAAACATTGACCTGTTCCCCACCCCTCCCTCCTTCCTTCCCCTCGGGCCATAGTGTCCAGAACCCAGGCCAGCACCTCAGCCACCAAGTCGCCGTCCGCTGTGGTACCTGCAACTCCCAGAGGCTCAAAGGGGCACCCGTCAGGCCAGCCAGTGTGCCACCAACCCCTGCAAAGGACCAAACCATTCCGCCACCTGCCAAGGTGAAGAAGGGGACAACAAGCAGCAAGGGCAAGGAGCACGACCCACTCAGCAAGGCCTCCTCCGAAACTCCAGCTGCCAGAGCCAAGGTCCCAACAGCATCTGCCAAGGTGAGGAAGGGGCAGAAAACCCAAGCCATCGGAGGCTGCAGGTGAAGGTCTGGTGCCCACCAGCAGAACCGCCAACCCTGCCACCTGCACCACGGCAAGCACGGCCAGCAGCCCCGCCGCAGGTACAGCCGCAAGCACCGAGACCTGCACCGCCGCTGCCGCCATTACTGTCAGCAGCATAATCCCCAGTGGGCAGCCGTCCGAGGCTGCAGGAGAAGGGCTGGGGCCTACTTCCACCACTGGCAGCACTGGCACCTGCACCACTGCCAGCACCGCCAGCAGCCCCGCCGCAAGCACCGCCACCTGCACGGCTGACAGTAGGACCACTGCCAGCACCAGCAGCCCCAGCGGTCGGCCGTCCGAGGCTGCAGGAGATGGGGTTGAGCCTTCTACCACCACTGGCAGCACCGTCACTACCACCAGTTTGCAGACTTAGGTGCCACAGGATGGAGTCTAGACCTGCCTCAATGGACTATCATGCAACATGGTCCCTGCAAATCTCGTGCCTCAGACACCCAAGTGAGGGAATGTGAACTGCCACAACCCTAGTTCTGCATCACTTGGCAGAAGGCCTCCCTCCAGAACCAGTGGAGACAGGCATCCACTCTCCCTATCCTTGGCAGGATGAAGCCGACTGGGCACCAAGCCCCCTCCAAATCCTGTGGAGAAAGGCATCCTCTCCCCCTATCCTTGGCAGGATGAAGCACACTGGGCACACGGCCTCCTGCAGAACCAGTGGAGAAGCCATCCACTAGAGAGACTGTGACTTTGCACTTCCCAGGACCAAGCAGTGGGCAAACCACCCACTAGAGAGACTGTGGCTTTGCACTCCCCAGGACCAAGCAGTGGGCAAACCACCCACTTGAGAGACTGTGGATTTGCACTCCCCAGGACCAAGCAGTGGGTAAACAACCCACTAGAGAGACTGTGGCTTTGCACTCCCCAAGACCAAGCAGTGGGCAAACCACCCACTAGAGAGACTGTGGCTTTGCACTCCCCAGGACCAAGCAGTAGGAAAACCACCCACTTGAGAGACTGTGGCTTTGCACGCTCCAGGACATCTTTGTGGGCATGGAGCCCCCTCTAGGAGCAGTGGCTTTGTCCCATCTTCAGGCTGAGGTGCCTGTGTGTTTTTGACCTGATGCCCCCGTAGTGTTCTCTCCGTATTGAGGCAGGAGTGTGTGCTTGGCCCATGATTTTTGGCCCAGTGGCCCACAGACATTTGGAAAGGACAATGTACGGCCTTATGTACATATTGTATATTTTTGTAAATACTGTTTTTCTATTTGTTACGTCTATCTGCCTATTTCTAATATATCACTGATTTGACTCACTTCATTTTGTCCTTGCGTTCTTCCCGGGGGTTACCGGGAGTAAATGTAATGTTGTTGCATGTGTTTGTGTGTAGGGTGCTGTGGGTGAGGGTGGTGGTGGGGGGTGGCGTGGTTCGTGTGTGTGTCACTCTCTTTTTCCTCCCTCCCTCCCCTGTGTACTAGTTGCAGTACTCACTTGGTTGTCGCCGCAGCCTTTGGTATTCCTGGTAGATGAGGAGGTAGACCAGCATGGGCAGGACCTGTAACTCGGGCTCCATGGCGTCCTGGTTCTTCGTTGAGTGTCGAGAGGTGAGGGGTTTCCCTTCTGCGTTCTGTTTCCGCTGTGCTTTTGATGGCGTTGGTACCGCCCCGGGAAAGCTGGCGGATTGGCAGGTTGTGATGGGGTGGGCGGTACATTGTCTTCCACCTGTCTGTTGGTGGTTACCGCCGTTGTGTTTGTTGCTACGGCTGTGGCGGTCGGAGTGTTTAAGTGGCTGTCTGTGTTGGCGGTTTCCACCGTGGCCGTGATCCCATTTTTTTTACCGCCGGTCTGTTGGCGGTATTACCGCTGCTTTAACACCGACCACCAGGGTTGTAATGAGGGCCATAATCTACAACATTTTCATTAGCATTTGTTTTACCACTCCTCAGTACGGATCAGCAAATGCTATTATCTTCGTCAGTTAGACATCTGTTCGGTCAGCATCGGGCAATTAAAGGGATTGGTTCAGAACCAGGGACTCTAAGCTATTTGAACCATTTGAAAAGCAATGTCTAAAGGATCAGCATTCAGCATCAGATGTTTAGGCAATAAAGTTAAAGATAGAAATAAAGTCATGAGGAACTTTTCAGTCGTCAGACACAATAAACAAGCTCCTCTCAGGACGATATCAAAGTGGTAAAGAGGCTTTGTCCTCTCAGTGCAGTCGGGCTAAGTTAAAATCGTCTAAAACACTTCCCACATTGCCATTGGTCAAAGAATCGTACGTTTGCATTTAGTCCAATAAAATTAGAAATGCAGATCTAAGATATAACTAAACAGCCTTTCACACGTTGATGATTGGCTCCTCTTCTCCCGTTCCCATCGTCAGATTTGTCAGATAACACTTTTTTATCGGTCCACATGTTGGTCAGTGCTTCCATTGTCTGCTCCTGGGAACATCGTTTTCTCACACACTAAACTATACATTGTATCTATTACTAGAACAAGATTTTCTAACAAGCAGTTCTCACTTCTCACAAGAACGTCTGCTACATTTGATCAACTCAGCTAAAACAATGTATGTATTCATCTTTCCAAGCGTACATTTCTCACAGTAAATTTGAAACAGTGCTGCTTAACATGAGACTGTGCAAGTAGGCCCAGACCTCGCAAACTTAAGGCCTACAATTGTTAATAAAGCAAGATACATAACACTTAATCATTAGTATAACACATTACTAGATTTGTCTTAATACGAACCCTTAAATAAAATTAATATGCAATTAAAAATAACACTTTGTAATTAACGGCAGCCACTCAGCTGGGCACATTGTCCAAGTCGCACATTAATTTCTATGTTAATTAATTTCTATGCAAACTCTTCACTCAAAATACATTCATATTTATTAGCAGTAATCTCAGCGCTCACACCACACAGTTCTGTTTCCAGATGTACCTTGAATTTTAAAACAAACCTTAACAGGTAGCTGAACATATTTTGACAGGCCAAGTGTCAACACTTACAGTACAAGAACATCACTAGATGAAGTAAGCTGACCCATTGCTGTATGCTGTGATGGCAGACGCAAGATGTCAATGACAGTAAATAGACCAATGGATGAAAAGGATTGAGCCCCCTATGCATGAATTAGTGTATATAGTTTACTACTAAGTCTTACAAAAAAAATGAGGAATCTTTTAGACAAAAGACAATCAATTAATAATTTGCAGCCCTGCAACATTGAGGATCAGCAGCTGGTGATAGCACTCATTTGAGCTCCATTAGGGAATAAGGTAAATCTATATAAATGGATTTTGATTAGCTGAGGTTAGGCCCTGCAAGAGCTGATAATGCAGTCAACCATTGGAGCAAGTCTAGCACTGTGAATATGCATCTTACTTAACTTTATAAGGTCGATCCGAAAACTGTGGAAAATCTAGTGATTTTATTTGAAAAAAAAAGATCATTATTGAACTAGATTCTGAGGACATTTACCACAGCTCCTGAGAGGATTGTTCATTTTCTAGGTTTGGGGGGCATACTTTGGTGTCTCCTGGACTGAAAACAAATATACCCATCCTTCTAGGATTTTAATATAGGTAATTTTCCACCATTCTACTTTGAACGTGTGTCTCAAGCAGTTTTTCAAACTGTTTGAAAAGATTTCTAACCAGGATACAGTCTCAATAAATCTGGCTGTCACAAGCATAGTCTTCCAACTTTAAGTTATTTTTTAAAACTAAAGTACAGCAGATAATTAATATAAATATTATAAAAGAGAAACTTCCATTAGCTTGTGAATACCCAAATAGAAATCTGCAGCACTATGCTTCTAAAACAGTGGGCCTGATTACGAGTTTGGCCTGTTCACAAAACTCCTGACAGGGTGGCCGCTGTCTGTGCGCCGACCTCCCTGTCGGAGTAATTAAGGCTTTCCTGCTAGGTCGGCAGGCAGAAACTCAGGTTTCTGCCTGCTGACCTAGCGGTAAACAGGCTACAGCATTGTCTCTGGCTCGTAATCGAGCGATCGGCAAAGTTGTAGCCTGCAGGGTGCACCGCGGGTGCTGGCCATGGGGGCCCCTGCACTGCCCATGTCATGAAACTGATGATGGAGAAGGGAGTCGTATTCCCAGGGCAGTACTGTGCTGGCAGATTAGGGCCACCACCATCCTCCAGACCGCCGGGATCTGGGATCCTGGCAGTCCGACCACCAGGGTTGTAATGTGACGGTCGGACCGCCACATTGCCGGCGGTCCAAACCGCTACCGCGAGGATAGCGGTCTATTGAGCGCCACACTCGTAATCAGGCCTATAGTGACTAAAAGGAAAATACGGAAATATACTGTAAACTGTGACAAAATAGGCTTTTTTGTGATCTTGGTATAGCTATCAACTACCACCTTCTCTCATCGCATAGCTTTTGGAAAGAAAACAAACAAGACAGGTACCCAATCACTATTGTTTAAAAGCTGTTCTTGTCTAAGGGCGTTTGCATTCATGCAGTATGATTTAAACAGTGCTTAATTTGAGCTGGTGGTTGCCGTAGGAGGACACCGGTATTCTTTACATTTAAGGGCCGGCTATTAGTTTTGTGCATGAGGCATTGTGCATTTCCTGCAAGCTAAAGACACATATGGGAAAGACAGAAGAAATGAAAAACGAGTAAGCGTCACAAAGGAAGAAAGCAGAAAGCTGCAAGACTGAGCTGAAGTGGCAGGGAGGGTCTTTAAAGGGACTAAAGAGCCCCGAGATGGCTTTAGGATTACACTGCCTCAGTATTCAGTGTTCTATGCAGCAGCTGTGTGTTTCAAAGGAGAGCTTTTGGCACCGGCATCTTTTTATTTACAAATTAAGTACTGTTTAAACACTAAGAAAAGTTTCTGAATGCTGCTCTCTAGTGTTACAGATGAGGCGCATTCTGCAGCTTTTTGTATAGAACTCTGTTTTGCTTGAAATGGTCAGAAATAAAAAAAAAAACATTTACAATGCAATCAGGCTTGCATTTGCGAGAGTTAGAGCTATTGGCATTGTAAAATACAATGCATTGTATCTATGTGTTTTGGTTTGTAGTGGAGTGGATGTATGTGGTTTGGAGTGCAATTATGTGTGTCGAATTGGAATTGTTAGTTGTGGAATTGTGTGGGGTGGAATTGTGTGGTGTGTAGTGGAATTATGTGACATGGTGAATAGATAGGGGTGAGAGCTGCACAGAATAGATAGGAAGATAGGGAGAGACAGGTAGTTTTTTCTCAAAGTGGTGAATAATCTCTAGATAGAGGAGCAGAAAGAGTGTGTCAGAAAGAGAGAAAGAAGGAGACTGGTCACCTTTCTGTTGCTTGTTCTTATATTTAATGTTAAACTGGCACTAATGTGGTGTAACCAATGCCTAGAGTGTTACCAAATTTAACAACAAGCATTTGCAATGCAATGGGTTTCACATATTTCAAACAAGTTAATAGTCATCTTTTGACAACAGTGCTATGAGCAAAAAAAAGAAAAAAAAAAAGTGGAAACTGAGAAAAGACGACTTAATAAAATAAAGTTAGCTTTAAAAAATAAAACTTAGCAATTTTGTTTTTCCTGCTCAGCACATTTTTGGAAGTCACAAGCCTTCAATTTGCAGGCACTAGAAGTTAGAACAAAATAGTACCTCGATCACATCGAGAGCAGCAGACGGGCACTAATTAAGTTGAAATCAATTGGTGCTTGATCCCTGCTCCGCACAGAGGAAAGGAAATGATGCCAGACATGCCTTAACGAGCTACGAGGCTGTAAAGATTAGTGCCACGACAGAGGGCTTCAAGCCCTTTACTGAAGACTACAGTGTCTCGCATATGAGACGCATGCACTCGCAGGCTCGACCCTAAAAATGACACAATAATGAAGTAATACTATTACAAAATGTGCTGCACAATGCTGCATAATTTGCAGTTTCTTCAACCCTGCCACATAATTTGGCCCTCTCCTAATGCATAATTTCAGTGGCCCTGACCATAGGATTATCACTTTCATGGAAATATTGAAAGTACTTTTTAAGGTAATTGTGTACATTTTGAATGCAAATTTAAGTTAAATTGTTTGCACTGTATGGGACAAATATTAAGGATAGAGCACAATTAACTATTGGAAAAGTCCCAAAATTAGGAGCTCTGCCCTGAAATGTAGGACAGTCAGTAAAAATTCAATGCCACTGGTTTCTGAAGTGTTTCAGCTTGATCAAGTAGTAGGAGGGAGCGGTGGACATTAATGGACCTGTATGGGAAAATTTCCAGTTGCATTGTGCAACAGGAGGTTGAAGTCTTGAGCTTCAGGTGTTTCATGTGTAGGTGGCAGGTTCGAGTACCTCGAAGTAGTGGAGGGGTAGAGCCACACATCAGGTGAGGGAACCTGGTGCACAAGTTCACAGTACTGGCTGGAGGGCGCATGTAGCCACATGATACTGTAACAAGCATAGAGGTGGGTAGGCTACTGAAGGTGCAAGCCAGTTGCCTGGCTCTGGCTCTGGAACAGCTCAAGACCCTTTTAAACCCTCAGGCCCAAAACGAGGTGAGCTTTCATATGGTACCTCTCTTCTACCCAAACTGTAACCTCATTTACCAATAATTAAAGATTAAGCATCAACCCTTGTTGTAAAATGCGAAAAAATAGATACCCATCTGGTGGTTTAATTGCACAATGTGAAACCAGAAAAACAGCATCAAAACACTTTTTTTCACTGTGCCTCACTTTTTTCAATATTGCTTATCACAGCACATTGAAATATGTGTTCAGAGTGTGTAAAGTAAATAAATCTCTCTCAGGTTTGCTTTAGCACACTATAATTTTGCTCCAAGAGTGATAAGCATATAGCTAAATGATACGGCACATGACAAATGGCTCGCTTCTGCTTTTAATGAACGGTTCTTAATGCAATGATATTGTTCCGTAGGCTCTCATTATCCTAATGAGGCTACTGGATTCAGGTTGCAGAATCATGTGAATTGTGGGGAACTGAGTCCAAATCTCAAATGTCAGCCTAATCTGGGTTTTTTGGCTAACTAGCAGCACCTCATCTCTGCCCAAGAGCAGGGATGATTGTGGCAACCGGGCACATAACAGAATGGACTCCTCAGGGGAATCGTGGTTAATCAGATCTCATCCTTTTCTCTCAGTTACGTTAGTCTCACATATGCAAAGACAAACAAGAGGTAAAGAATGGTTCAATAAGGTGTTATTGAATTAACTTCATCATAGATAAAATGGCATGAATTGCAATAACTAGGATGATAAAACACACTAAAAGCAAATTGGTGACAAGAAGAGTGAAACAAAAGAAAAGTCCCACCATACTGTACTAGGAGTAATATATGTGGTTCCTACCTAAGCTATGTTAGAGCACAGTGTGATAAACCCTAATACGCCCTTCAGGTTTCCCCCCTGGGAAGACATCATCCCCCATACCTGAGCAAGGAAGCCTGTTGTCGAGAAAGACACCATCCCCCTGTGGGCCAGGGATCCGGTAGTCTTAAGCAAGTGGCTGTAGCGAATGCAATAAGCATGCAGTCGTGGTCATCTTGCTGGAATCTCCCTCTAACGTTTATGGGGCGAAGAAGTATTTTTAGAATAAAACACCTGATGTTCTGAGTAAATGTCCCCACATAAGAATGTGTATGTTTCTCTGAATGTCGGATACACAGTGTGCCACTTTAGCCAGCAACTCCATCTGGCTGCAGCCTTGAGGAAAGCACAAAGTGAAAAGAATGTTTTTCTAGTAACATAATGCTTTCCTATTCAAAAGAACAGCTAGATAAGAAAAATAAAACAGCACTGCAAATGTGGCCTATGTTAGAAAAATAAAATTAAGCTAGGTAAAATGTAACTGGGCTGACATGCACAACGGTAGGCCTAGTTGCTAAAATAATGTGTCTACAAAACATGGCTAAAATAGCTATACAACAATATTATCTAATGTGCTAAAATGAGAGTCTTCACATGTTTAGCCATTTCACTTTTTTGATATATTGCAGATGTTTTTCTTAATTTCATATGATGTTCATTGCCCAATTTAATTGCTTAATATTTCCCTGGTGAGTTTCGTGCAAGGGCTCTTAGAGCCAAGCCATGGCTCCCCCACCTTTACATAAGAGCAGAGAGCTAGAGTGAAGTGAGTGAACACAAGAACTCTTGTGCAGAGGAATGATGATTGTGTGCATGTGGGTGCATGTATGGTGGGGCAAGCACACTGATCCCAGCACACTCACATTTCCCTTAGCCGGTCCACCTGTAGCTGCACCCTTAGTCCCCAGCACGAGATCAGTAGTTCCATGTCATACTGGTTGTCTGTGTCAAAGGGGGCAGGTCTACCCGGAGATCAACCAATCAGAAAAAAAGCTATGGCGGATAGATGCTGTGAAGTGCGAGTCACCGGTGGCACAGCCATAGAAGTAGTGCCAAGGGATGTGGGTACATTGGCCTTGGCATTTGCCTTGTCATCTCATGAAGAGCTGGAGACCATTGAAACCTTAACAAACTCCTGTGAAAGATATAAAAAAGCTCCAGTAGATTGTCCATGCATTCCAACAGCATTATATATATGGTAGGAAAGGGTAGCACAAACCTACTATTTACGAATGCAATAGTTTTGAGGAGCTGTAGTATGCCTGACGATTAGCCTTGAATAATAAATAGGTCATAACTCAAAAGGTTAGGAAACAACCCATCAATGGGCTGTGTCCTTCACTTCACTGATAGAGGGTGAGTGTGTAGCGTAACAGCCAGAGGAGTTACTGGCCTTGGAGCTGGGGAACCAAGTTTGAGTCTTGGCGCAAGCTCAACATCTTCTGATTCTGGTTAAATCACTTAGGGGGTTATTCCAACTTTGGAGGAGGTGTTAATCCGTCCCAAAAGTGACGGAAAAGTGACGGATTTACCACCAGCCGTATTACGAGCCCATTATATCCTATGGAACTCGTAATAAGGCTGGTGGTATATCCGTCACTTTACTGTCACTTTTGGGACGGATTAACACCTCCTCCAAAATTGGAATAACCCCCTTAATCTCCCTGTGTCTACCAAAAAAATAAGGTATCCTTGTGTAATGTAACGGTGCTCATGTAAAACGTTCCAATACCTTTGGGTCGAGTGTGCGCTATATAAGTCTGTAAAAATACAAACGGGAAACGATAATAAGATGGGGGAGTGGGAGGGAGGAGAAGAAAGTGCTTGGTCCCTACTCCACTGTTGGAACCAAAAGTGACCTTTGGCCAGTACTGACCAGTTAAGAAGGCTGCACAGAAGAGGGCCGTTCTAACTACAACAGCATCTCGCTAGCAATACGCATGCGCTAGTGCATGCTATTGCAGACTCAATCCTAAAAAAGAGCAAAAAAGCCCCTTCACACACTGCTGAGCAAAAGAGCACTCATAGATAAGGAAGAATCATACACCCCATGGCAGAGTCCAGATGCAGCCGTTTAGTAGAAAGTATGAAAGAACAAAACAGGATATGTCTGCAACAAGCTCCTGAATACACACATCAATCATAGAAACCTACAGTGATGATATGTGCTGTGTAAGGCTCACTTCTTTATTGTCAAATGTAGAGCCCAGATATTGCTCCATGTAAGAGTGTGCCACACACCCACCTCTGTGCTGAGGTTTATAAATAATGTAGGGTCTCCAAGAGCATTGATGAGAAAATCTGGATTTTATTAAAGGCATGTATGCTAACATTATGCATTAAACTCTCTTTATTGCCACGCCATGAAGCCCTCTAGAAGTAGATAAAGATCATGCTAAAAATTTCCAAAATAGAACCTTCAAATGCATATGTCTTCACCAATTCACCATATGTCTTCACCAATTGCTCCATAACCAGTATTGTGTAAGTTGATGCCAAATTCCAAACTAACACTAAACTAAACTAACACAGATCCCCATTTATGAAGCTCAAACATCTTATAACTCATCTGTTTAGAAAAGAACATAACAGCTTAAAACTGTAACTTTTACTTTATATTCAGAATTATCCTTGAAGTTACAATTCTCATAGACTTACATCGTTTAAGAATGTCTTTTTAATCTGTCCAATGGGAGGGTGCAGGAGAGATAATGTTGCCCTCCACATCTTTAATAAAATCGAGATTCTCTTGGAGAATCTACATTTTATGGCAAGACGGGAGGCTACCATTATGAATGTTCTTTGAAGTAGCACAAGACACATGCTCAATTGGTTTTCAATAACAATGTGCAAAAACACATACACCAAATCAATCTGCAGCTCTACATATGTGCGCCAAACAGCCGCATTTTTACATATCCACATCAGACTCATGAATGACAACACAAATCCATCTTGCTATCATACTGTAGACACTGCCTTAAAGGGGTTTCCATAAGAAATTAACAATTGGCTCTCACTGTCCTTACCAGATTCACTCATCCTACTCTAATGCCATTTGAAACAACATACTATACACAATTTAACTTGTCTATCAAAGCAAGGATAGAAAACAGTAGAAGACATAGGGCCTCATTCTGACCCTGGCGGCCGGTGACCGCCAGGGTCACCGGCCACGGGAGCACCGCCGACAGGCTGGCGGTGCTCCGAAGGGCATTCTGACCGCAGCGGTTCAGCCGCGGTCAGAAAGGGTAAACCAGCGGTTTACCGCTGCCCTTCTGAATCCTCCATGGCGGCAGATTCAGACACCCCCTACCGCCATCCTGTTCATGGCGGGAAACCCGCCATGAACAGGATGGCGGTAGGGGGTGCCGCGGGGCCCCTGGGGGCCCCTGCAGTGCCCATGCCAATGGCATGGGCACTGCAGGGGCCCCCGTAAGAGGGCCCCGCAAAGTATTTCAGTGTCTGCTATGCAGACACTGAAATACGCGACGGGTGCCACTGCACCCGTCGCACCTTCCCACTACGCCGGCTCAATTTTGAGCCGGCGTCCTCGTGGGAAGGTTGATTTGCCCTGGGCTGGCGGGCGGCCTTTTGGCGGCCGCCCGCCAGCCCAGGGCAAATCTCAGAATCACCGCAGCGGTCTTTCAACCGCGGTGCGGTGTTCTGACGGGGTTACTTTGGAAAGTAAGAATAACCCCCATAGTTTCTGTTCCCTTTCTGACCTGGAGACAAACACTTACTGGCACATAAGTCTTATTATTAACCACCAAGTCATAAAAATCCAACACCCTTCTAAAAGACATCAAACCAAGCAGTGTTGCTAATGTCATAGTTATTTACTTCACACCTACAAATGTATTTGCCGTACAATTCTCAAAGTAATTTGACTCCAAACACACACAACCTAATACCCTTCATTAGTCTGCAGACCACAGAATTCTTTAAGATCAGTTTTCTGTCTCCTACCTGATCCAGAGGGTATTGCTGCTGCATGACAATTATTATTCTATAACAAAGATCTTTAAAAAAAAAGAAAGTTGTGGCAGAAATGGTACTGCTTCCACTACAAACACTTCCAAAGAATCCAAATCTCTTTCCATAAAACAATCAGCTCAAACCTACCATGCACTCCTGCTTCCTAGGCCTCGGTGCCAAGAATTCATTAAGTGAACTTCTAGCCTCCTCCAAAAGTTAGCACGCTTTGAGGATCCGCTGATATCTTCCATACAAGAAGGTTCAAAACCAATGGATACTCTCCTCAATCTACATTTATCACTAGACCTGGAGAGGTGGGTATAAAAAAAGATTCTTTTACTGCCAGTTCCAACAGACCTGGAAACCAAAGTTGACCTACTCAAAAAAGAGGTACCAATACCAAACAATTTAAATAACGGATCACTAAAATATGCCCAACCTTACAATTATAGCACATTTTACTACCTTCCCTGAAAAACTCTGGAGTATAAACCTCCAGATAATTTATTGGGTACAATTGCTCTTCTTTCATCAATTTCCCTCCAGTTTGAGAACTGTCTCTTCTGGCACTGCAGCCCAGTTCGCTTGCATTTGATTTCACTAAGTACTGTGGGAGCATACCAAAAATGTGTGTCCCATTCCATGCGTCCAGGCTTAGTATCCACAAAACCAGTTCTACTATGATTTCCTCTGTCAAAGACATCAAATATCAGTACCATCCTTCCTTCCAAAGGTGTTCCACTTGTATTCTCTGAATATACCAGTAATGCAAGGGACCTGGAAAAACTGCCTGAATGGATGATGATAGAAGACCTAGAATCCAAGCAGACATTCTCAACAAAAACTGTTCACTGATCAAGGAAATATTTATCTCTGATATTATCATTTTTACCTTCTTCATTGAAAGGCTCAGTGTAGCTTACAAGCTATCTATTTGAAAATTCAAAAACTCCAAAGTTTTGCTTGGAATCATTATTGAGATTTATGGATTTTTTTAAAAAAAATCCCAAACTTTCTAATAAGTCTACTGTCATTTCTTAATGGTTTTCCAGCTTCTTCTAACACTGTGACATAATCAGAAATTACGTCTTAATCATGCTGCAAGTGGCATTACAACATCAAGAAACCTGTCACCACCAATGCTAGTTAAAAGTGTAAACAAAGAAACTAGGGCAGATGTCCTTTCCACATGAAGTGAAGGTAATTTTCTCAGTTTTTTCCACATGAACTATGAAATAAGTGTTGCTCAATTCTAGATTTACAAGCCAATCTCCCTCTTGAATATCCTTCAAGAAATGAATGGATGGACTCCTTCAATCATGAAACTCTGATACTCTTCAATTTGGTCAGATTCCTCAGATTTATCACAAGACTCCACCCTCTGTCCTTTTTCTGCACAATGAGTAGAGAGCCTAAAAATTGTTTTGACTCCTCTGGAACCTGAATCATGGCCCTTTTGTCTAGCTTTCGAGTTACCTACAGATTCACCAGTGATCATTGATCCTCAGAAAATTCTAAAGTCCTGCCATGAAATCTCCAAAAACTGAATTCTGTAACTCTCTATGCCCTTTAACATCCATGAGTTGTTTGTTATTAATCTCCAGCTGCCTAAAGAAAGACTTGGCCTTCCACCCACCATTTTTTGGGTAGAACCAATGAAAGTCCTTATATTCGCTTTGAGAGGTAGAACTTTGTTTTCCTCTGTCTCTTCTTACACAACCTTGTCCCAATCGCCGTATTTGCAGGAACAATCCTGTATTGGATTAGAATTACCTGAATTCCCTGCTTCCTCTTGAGTTATATTGGGACTTTTGAAACTATTGTCTGGTGAAACTTCCCCTTCTTCTGTGTTGTTTTCCAGAGATGTTCTCTAAGGTGGGCTGTCATTTCTGGAAAGTGTAACTGTATTTATAACAGAGCAATGGAATGTTGAAGGGAGATTGCACTTTGTCCGCTGGATAGGATATGTCCTCTTGTCAGGGATTCAATAAAGGAAATAGTCACAGCATTTCTGTGGCATGGAGTTCTTCACAGCACTACACTCTGGCCCTTCCAAAAACTCCACTTCCTCCAAACATCTCCTTAAAGGGTTTTGAGCCTTATTCAAAGCTGTAAATGTAGAGACATACGCCCCTGTGGTTTATACTAGGTATTCACCGAACAGTAAATATTTAGAATCATCTACACATTTTCTTTTTGCTAGTTTGCTTAACTTTGGGCTTATTCACATTAAAATTGTTTTCCTTTATTTAGAAATTAAATCTGCATTTGCATCTCCCAGTAAGCAAATATCCTTTTTCTCAATCCAAGCAGAAGATTCACATCCACCTGCACTTTCTGAGAATGTTCTTCATCAACATTATCCATTATTCTTGCAACAGTATCTGGATTAATTCCTCACATTGGTTAAGTGCCCTTGACAAACCTTTCCCTGGATCCCTGCCCACATTGAAAAAACATTTAATGAAATTGGGATCCTAAACCAGTGTCATACAAGCCTAATTATCTACTACTGGCCTTGAGCAATCTGCTTTCATGATTTTCCTTACATCTTTATCGATAGGCCTTCTCATCCAGTGAGCTTAGTATTCTCTCACATGAGCTAATGACCACCAGTCTGCACTTTGCAGATTTTGAAATACATTTCTTTAAACATCACCTCACAAAACGGATTTTTCAATTCACTTTTAGCCTTTGGACTATCCTTCTCAACACTCAACCTTCTCCTTCAGAGAGCTCCAAAATATATGAATCTTCCTAATCTACTAAATCTTTTCTCTCACTGTAACAAACATCTTGTAAAACATTTTCAGGATTACCCTGAAAAGTACCTCCTGGGACACCAGATTGCTTCATGGTACTAAGACCATCCACACAAGCCAAAATTATTTAGTAAATAACCAAAACAAACAAAGAATTATTGCGTTCAAAACACAGCACCACAAATTGGAACTGAAACTTTAAATCTGCTCACTTATAACAACATTTTGTAAGTTCAAAAGAAAAGTTTATTGACATTTGATACAATCCATTCAATAAAGTACATGGATTAGAATTTTAACATGTCATTGCAAGAAACACAGCCATAAAATGAGTTAAAGATAAATATCCTTGGAATAAATGTCTACACTTAAACATCATAACTAAAACCTCATCAGTTCGAGGGTTACGTGGAGTGGTCAAATTTGTGGAAGAATCCCAAAAATGTGTCACTGGCAGCCAGAGAAGATCTTTTTTGTTGGCAAGTATTAGGGGGGTAACATATGCTCTGTTTAATCTGTGATTGTAGCAAACACTTTACCATCAGGCTTGAAAAGATACATTGGAAGAATCTTTCCAAGATCTGGCTATTTGTTGAAATGCTTTTGCAAGAAGTAAATCTAAAATAAGAATCCTATCACTATAAAGAGACCAATCTTCTGAGAGGCTGCCTAAAAATAAATTCTTAAAATTAAAAGGAATACGTGTATTAAAAATATTATTTATTTGTCTCCAGAACTTCAGTCAGAATTGACAGGTAGAGGCATGTACAGAAAGTATATGTTTAAGATCAGAAGAAGATGCATTACAGGGCCAACAAGAAGGATATGTGGCATATCCTGTGGAGAGTGGAAGGTGTAAACAACAAACAATTATAAATAAAGAATGAAGTTTAAATAATACTAGCTGCCCTTGAAGATTTATGGATTTTTACCAAAATGTATTCCAAAGAAAAAATAGAAAAAGGAATACCTAAATCTTGTTCCCACTGCAATTCTACATTGGTCTTTTCTCTGGCTTCTGGATAAGTCATAATTTTATGATATATTTGTGAAGCAGAAGAAAAGCTAAGTAAGAAACAAGCTATATGAGTAAAGGGAGTAAGCGCCAATTTCAGATTGTCGAATATGCTGTACCAAAGGCTGAGAGACAAACAAACAATCAATTCTGAATTGAGAGGAGTGAACTGGAGAGAAAAACATATATTCCAGTAAGGATGGATTGCAAACTCTCCAGGCATCAGTCAAACCCCTTTGTTTTATGGTGGAAGTAAATTGGCAATGCATGCAGGTTGGTATAAATTTAGAAGCACATCAAAATATCTGTCAAGAAAGAGATCAGAAACCATGTTACAATCTCAGCCAAAAATTAGCTATTCATCAGTGACATTCATTTTGATAAAATGTCAGGCCAAAAGGATTTATCTTGTGTGGGAGCACATATGTTAAAGATTAAAATGGTGATTTTATTGATAGTAATAGAAAGAATAAACAACCTGCTGATAGAATCTGACTCTTGGTAAATAACATGAATATCCAAATATGTATTACACAATATGGCCACTGCATTACATCTGCCTGTACCTAGAGAAGAAAAGACATGACCAACCCATTGCTTTTTGAGTTTAAGAATTCCTGATTGAAATGCATGAGTCTCTTGCAATAAGACAATATCAAGTTTAGACAAGTGAGTTAAGACTCTTTGGGGGTCATTCTGTCTCCCGCCGGCCGCGGTAACCGCCCGGCCGGCGGGAGCCCCCAGAAGACCGTACCGCGGTCAAATGACCGCGGCTGTCATTCTGAGTTTCCCGCTGGGCGGGCGGGCGACTGCCCGCCCGCCCAGCGGGAAACCCCCTTCCACGAGGATGCCGGCTCCGAATGGAGCCGGCGGAGTGGAAAGGGTGCGACGGGTGCAGTGGCACCCGTCGCGATTTTCAGTGTCTGCTATGCAGACACTGAAAATCTATGTGGGGCCCTGTTATTCCAAGAAATAACTCATAAAGACATTTATATTCTAACAAATGTTGTAAGCCAAGATAATCATAATATTAACAGGAAAGTAATAATAAACTTGTAATGTTTAGGTAATATTTAAAATAATAAGCAAAGAGAGGAGAGAATGGACGAACATTGAAAAGTAAAATATAATTGTCATAAGAAAAATGAAGATAGAAACAGAGAATCTGAAGAAAGAGAAAACAGGTAAAGGGAAGAAAATCGTCAAGAAGGAAGAAATGAAAGACGAGAAGAAAAAAGGATATATATATAAATAATAACACAAAATAGACAGAAAATAACTAAAATATCATACTTAGAGAACAAACAGATAGTCGAAGGTGGTGAGACCACATAAGGGGATGACACAACTGAAACTCAACGCAATCAACACACCTGAAAGAAGCAGAGCACATAAAAGGGATTTCAGTAAATTCTTACGCACACACTGAACATGTCTAGAAAAGGAAAAGAAAAATATAACATATCACCAAGGACAAGAAACGAAAACAGTTAAAAAGTATTAGAACAACAAAGAAATTTGAAGTTTAACATCTTGACACATCACTTAAACATTCAGAACCAAAGATTTTGGATATGATTAGATATTAGAAGTATCCATTGTTGCTCCTCTTCAGGTATCAATAAAGATTTGACGAAGAGAAGCATCTACATATCTGGTAGTTTTATTGTTATATGTCACTTTAAAAAGACAAAGATAGAAAGGTCCATATCTTGCATTCAGTGAACATAGAGCTGGACACATGTCAAGAAATCTTTTCTTTCTATCTGTTATGGATTTTGCAAAATCTTGTGCTAAAAATTTATTAGAACCAGACCAGGAAATACAACTTTTAGCCTTGGCTGCTTTGAACTGTAAGAAGGTCGAGGTAGTCCAAAAAGTAAATGATAACTCCTTTGGGTTTGTGTGAAATTGAGGCAATGCGAGAGGGATGGCCAAGTCTATGTGCTCATTTTATTTTTAGAGAAGTTGAAGTAGCAAGATCCAGAATCGGAGGCAGAAATGTTTCGAAGAAGGAGATGGGGTCTGGACCTTCTGATTCTTCGGACAAACCATAAATGTGTAAATTATTTGTTCTGTTGCGATTCTCCATTTGGTCCGCTTGTTTTTTGAAGATGACTCTTCGGCTTGCAACGCATGGATAGTCTGCACTGAATCCTGAAGATGTTCAGCCTTGCACTCCACTTGACTTACTCTGTTCTCCACCAAAGACCACTTCTCATCTAACAATTAAAGCTATTTATTAGTATCCTCTGTATAACTCTTTTAATGTGGAAGTAGTAGACATTGAAGCAGGTTTAGAGGACTTCCTGGTTTTAGGTGTGGATACAGTTGACATATTATAGGAAGATGCCAACAATTCAGGAGCAGTACCCATAGTTTCCTCCATATTATCCAACACAAAGAAAGAGTTAAAGATATCAACTTGTGAGGAGTTATCAACACCTATATCACATTTCTGAAAACCACCAATACGGATATAATCAATTTAGTCATGGGACAACAATTGTAGTTCCAGTAATCTATTATTGAATGTAAGTAAAACAGTAACAGTAAATTGATGCATATATATATATATATATATATATATATATATATATATATATATATGTTCGGTGGCATGTGTAGCTGCAGATACACATGCTGTGCATTATCCTGCCATCTAGTGTTGGGCTCGGAGTGTTACAAGTTGTTTTTCTTCGAAGAAGTCTTTTCGAGTCACGAGACCGAGTGACTCCTCCCTTTCGGCTCCATTGCGCATGGGCGTCGACTCCATCTTAGATTGTTTTCTTTCCGCCATCGGGTTCGGACGTGTTCCTCTTCGCTCCGTATTTCGAATCAGGAAAGATAGATAAATTATAGAAAATTCGACGGTATTGTTATCGTTCGGTACCGGGTTAGTGTTAGTGTATCGGCACCGACATTAAGAGCGCTCCGGCGGCCCTTCGGGCTTCTACTCTTCACCGAGGCCTGGTCGGCCCGACCACACCCATCGTCCCAGACTATTGGACTGGACCCCCTTCCGTTTCTGTCCTAAGCGTCATTCGAAGTATCCTTATACAGACCAGCACCGGGTCTGTAATCTGTGTTTATCACCTGAAGACAGGGAGGATACTTGCAAAGCTTGCCAAGCATTCCGTTCGAAAAAGACCTTGAGGGATCGACGTGCAAGAAAACTACAAATGGCGTTGAAACCGAAAGGACAGCTCGATGTCGGAGAGGAGGAAAGCATCTCCATCCAAGGGATGGACTCGGATGAATCCGAAAGTGAACGACCCTCGAAGGTGCAACGAACCGTGAGTAAACCTGCCCTGTTCAAAACTCAGGGTCACACCAAAACATTTAAGGCCATGGGGACACCACGCCCAGCAGGCCATGGCTCAACCCACCGGAAGGAAGGTGACCAAACATTGGCACCGAAAAAGGCCAAAGAATTGCCGAAGACTTCTGACTCTGGTCGAGAATCCGGCACCGAACGATCTCGACACCGAGAGTTCGATTCGCCCAAAGCAAGGAAAATATCTTCAGAACCGAAAAATACTGCAACAGAAACCTCGGTATCGGAAAAAGCGGCTTCGGAGCTGAGAAGAAGCTCTTATACAGAAGAGCAAGGACTTTCCAGCCAATTCAAGGAAAGACATCGATTTGAGCGGGAGTTAGGTATGGAAGAACCTGACCATACACAAAGGAGATTACATATCCAGAAAAAGACTGGAAAACTAACTTTACCTCCACTCAAATCTAAAAGGAAACTTGCATTTCAGGAGACAGAAATGCAACCTAAGGCAAAAGTGGATAGAGACAAATCTCCACCACCAAGGTTCTCACCACAACCGTCCCCACCGCACTCACCACAACTGTCACCAGTGGGAACACCTATAATGCAGTCACCCACACATACTGGGATGACACAGTATGATTCTGATGCATGGGACTTATATGATGCACCAGTATCGGATAACAGTCCGGATTGTTATCCAACATAGCCGTCAGGACCAGAAGACAGTACTGCATATACGCAGGTACTATCCAGGGAAGCTACGTTCCACAACATAGCAATGCACACAGAGCCAGTGGAGGATGATTTCCTGTTTAACACTTTGGCATCCACCCACGCTTCCTATCAGAGTCTGCCAATGCTCCCGGGCATGCTCAAGCACGCGAAACAGGTCTTCCAGGAGCCTGTAAAGGGAAGGGATATCACGCCTAGAGTTGAGAAGAAGTACAAACCTCCCCCAACAGATCCTGTGTTCATAACACAATAACTTACACCGGACTCAGTGGTTGTAGGGGCGGCAACAAAAAGAGCAAACTCTCAATCGTCAGGAGACGCTCCACCGCCTGACAAAGAAAGCTGAAAATGTGACGCAGCGGGCAAGCGAGTGGTAGCACAAGCAGCCAATCAGTGGCGGATTGGAAATTCGCAAGCCCTACTTGCACGCTACGACAGGGCACACTGGGACGAGATGCAACACATCATACAGCACTTGCCCAAGGAACACCAAAATCGTGCCCAGCAAGTAGTAGAAGAAGGACAGGCCATATCTAACCAGATAAGGTCCGCACTAGACTCGCCAGACACAGCAGCATGAACTGTCAACACGGCGGTAACCATTTGCAGATATGCATGGCTGGGAAGTTCTGGATTCAAGCCAGAGATTCAACAAACAGTGTTGAATATGCTGTTTAATCAACAACAGTTGTTTGGGCCGGAAGTCGACATAGCCATTGAGAAATTGAAAAAAGACACGGACCTGGCTAAAGCCATGGGCCCGCTCTATTCCCCACAAGTCAGAGGCACCTTTAGAAAACCACAATTCAGAGGAGGTTTTCGGCAACAAACATCTGAGCCTTCCACCTCTCAAACCAGACCCACCTATCAGGCACAATGCCAAAGGGGAGGGTTTCGTGGTTCCTATAGGGGACAATTCCCAAGAGGAAGGGGAAAGTTCCAAACAACCAAAGCAAGCCAGCCCAAAAAGTGACTTCAATGTCACAACACCCCAACACTTATCACCAGTGGGGGGAGGCTAACCACATACTACCAAAACTGGACACATATTACCACAGAAGCATGGGTGCTATCAATTATCCAACATCGTTATTGCATAGAATTCACAAATTTCACACCAGATGTGCCACCCAATACGCACAATCTGTCCCAACAACACTTAGACCTATTACAAATAGAGGTCCAAGCACTACTACAAAAACAAGCAATAGAGCTCGTACCCAATCATCAGAAAGGAACAGGCGTCTACTCACTATATTTTTTTGATTCCAAAAAAGGACAAAACGTTAAGACCTATCTTAGATCGCAGAACACTGAGGGGGTCATTCTGACTCCCGCCGGGCGCAGTCACCGCGCGCCCGGCGGGAGCCGCCAAAATACCGTACCGCGGTCGGAAGACCGCGGTGGGTATTTTGAGGTTTCCCCTGGGCTGGCGGGCGGCCTCCAAAAGGCCGCCCGCCAGCCCAGGGGAAACCGTCCTTCCCACGATGAAGCCGGCTCGTAATCGAGCCGGCGGAATGGGAAGGTGCGACGGGTGCTGTTGCACCCGTCGCGTATTTCACTGTCTGCCAAGCAGACAGTGAAATACTCGTAGGGGCCCTCTTACGGGGGCCCCTGCAGTGCCCATGCCAGTGGCATGGGCACTGCAGGGGCCCCCAGGGGCCCCGCGACCCCCCCTACCGCCATCCGGTTCCCGGCGGGCGGACGGCCGGGAACTGGATGGCGGTAGGGGGGGTCGGAATCCCCTCGGCGGCGCAGCTAGCTGCGCCGCCTTGGAGGATTCAAAAGGGCGGCGGTACACTGGCGGGAGACCGCCAGTGTTGCCGGTCTGACCGCGGCTTTACCGCCGCGGTCAGAATGCCCTGCGGGGCACCGCCGGCCTGTCGGCGGTGCTCCCGCCGACCCTGGCCCCGGCGGTCTAAGACCGCCAGGGTCAGAATGACCCCCTGAATCTCTTCATCAAATCAGACCACTTCCACATGGTAACACTTCAAGACGTAGTTCCCTTATTAAAAAAAGGAGGAATACATAACAACATTGGATCTCAAGGATGCGTAATTCCACATACCCATCCATCCTTCTCACAGAAAATACTTAAGGTTTGTAATGCACAGCATACACTATCTATTCAAAGTGCTACCGTTCAGAATAACAACAGCCCCAAGGATATTCACAAAATGCCTAGCAGTAGTAGCCGCTCACATAAAGAGACAGCACATGCACGTATTCCCATATTTAGACGACTGGCTAATAAAAACGAACACTCAACAACAGTATCTTCTTCACACGCAATACGTCATAGAAACTCTACACAAACTGGGGTTCTCTATAAATTACCAGAAATCACATCTGCAACCATCCCAAATACAACAATACTTGGGAGCAACAATCAACACACAAAGGGCAATTGCCACTCCAAGTCCACAAAGAGTCCAATCGTTCCAAAATGTAAGATCAAGCATACAATCAAACCAACACTACACAGTAAGGTTTGTAATGAGACTTCTAGGCATGATGTCCTCATGCATAGCCATTGTCCTAAATGCAAGATTACACATGCGGCCCTTACAACAGTGCCTAGCAAAACAATGGACACAAGCACAGGGTCAACTTCAAGATCTAGTGTTGATAGACTGCCAAACACACTCCTCACTTCAATGCTGGAACTATGTAAATGTAAACATAGCGGCCATTCCAAGACCCAGTGCCTCAAGCTGTTATCACACCAGATGCTTCCATGATGGGATCAACAATCACAGCATACAGGGTCAATGGGACAATCAACAAAAACAACTTCACATAAATCATTTGGAACTGCTAGCGCTTTTTCTAGCATTAAAAGCATTTCAACCACTGGTAGCCCACAAACACATCCTTGTCAAAACGGACAACATGACAACAATGTATTATCTCAACAAACAAGGGGGGACACACTCGTCACAACTGTGTCTCTTAGCACAAAAGATTTGGCATTGGGCAATTCACAACCACATTCGCCTAATAGCACAATACATACCAGGCATTCAGAATCAGTTAGCCGACAATCTCAGTCGAGATCACCAGCAAACTCACAAATGGGAAATACATCCCCAGATCCTATAGGATCACTTCCACCGCTGGGGAACACCAATCATAGACCTATTTGCAACAAAAGAAAACGCAAAATGCCAACATTTTGCGGCCAGTTACCCACACCCTCAATTCAAGTGCAATGCACTATGGATCAGTTGGTCAGGGATATTTGCTTACGCTTTTCCCCCTCTCCCACTCATTCCTTATCTGGTCAACAAACTAAGTCAAAACAAACTCAAACTAATACTCATAGCACCAACCTGGGCTCGCCAACCGTGGTACACAACACTGTTGGACTTATCAGTAGTACCCCACATCAAAATACCAAACATACCAGATCTGTTAACACAACACAACTCAAACAACAGATCAGACACCCGAATCCAGCATCGCTCAATCTAGCAATCTGGCTCCTGAAGTTTTAGAATTCAGACATTTAGGGGCATATTTATATTCTGTTTGCACCGAATTAGTGTCATTTTTTTTAACTCTAATTCGGTGCAAAACTAACTCCATATTTATACTTTGGTGCTAGACCCCTCTAGCACCAAATTTATGGAGTTAAAGTCATTTTTTGAAAGTGGAGACCTACTTTGCCTTAATGAGATGCAAGGTAGGCGTTCCCATGCAAAAAATGACTCTATGGCCTTAACGCCATATTTAGGGGCATATTTATACTCTGCAGCATATTTATACTCTGTTTGCACCGAATTAGTGTCTTTTTTTTTTACTCTAATTCGGTGCAAAACTAACTCCATATTTATACTTTGGTGCTAGACCCATCTAGCACCAAGGCCCTGATTTAAACTTTTTTTGCACCGCATTAACGTCATTTTATGACGCAAAAGTGGCGCAAACTTACAAAATATTGGCCCTTATTTATACTTTTTGCTGCAAAACTGCACTAACTCAGTTTTGCACCAAAAAGTTTAGCACCGGCTTGCACCATTTCTGTGCACCAGCCGGGCACCATATTTATGGAATGGTGCAAGCCGGTGCAAAGGGTAGGCTAGAGTTTAAAAAAATGACTTTAGTCGGGTGGGGCTGGCAGTATAGAAGAAGAGGGTTTAGCACCAAAAAATGGCTTTAGGCAGGTTAGAGTAAAAAAAAATGATTCTAACCAGATTAGCGTCATTTTGTGGTGCTAAACCTACCATGCCACATGACTCCTGCCTTAGAAAAGGCAGGAGTCATGCCCACCACCCCAGTGGCCAGCACAGAGGACAGGGGTCCCCTGGGCATGGCCATTGCACCCTGTGCCATGTATGGGGGCCCATTTCAGGGCCCTCTATGGCACTTTCAAAAATAAAATGCACTTACCTGTACTTACCTGGGATGGGGTCCCCCATCCTCGCAGTCCCTCTAGTGTGGGTGGGGGTTCCACCATGGAAATAGGGCCACAGGTCCCCTAACACCTGCCCTGACCCAGGTCTTAAAAAATGGGGCAAAGCAAGCTTTGCCCCATTTTTTGACCCCTCCTCCCTCCATTGCACCATTTTTACATGGGAGTATAAATATGGTGTTAAGGCCATAGAGTCATTGTTTTGCACGGGAACGCCTACCTTGCATCTCATTAAGGCAAGGTAGGTTTCCACTTCCAAAAAATGACTTTAACTCCATAAATTTGGTGCTAGACGGGTCTAGCACCAAAGTATAAATATGGAGTTAGTTTTGCACTGAATTAGAATTTTAAAAAAATGACACTAATTCAGTGCAAACAGAGTATAAATATGCCCCTTAGCGCCAAAAAATGATGCTAATCTGGTCAGAATCATTTATTTTGACTCAAAACTGCCTAACGTAATTTTTTTTTTAAGCTAGCCTACCCTTTGCACCGGCTTGCACCATTCCATAAATATGGTGCCCAGCTGGTGCTAAAAAATGGTGAAAGCCGGTGCAAAACTTTTTGGGGCAAAACTGCCTTAGTGCAGTTTTGCACCAAAAAGTATAAATAAGGCCCTTAGATCTTACACAAGAGTGTATGGAGGTCATTAAACAAGTGAGAAAACCTACAACAAGACATTGTTACGCAAACAAGTGGGAAAGATTTGTTTGCTACTGCCACACTAATCAAATTCAACCACTACATGCCTCCACAAAGGACATTGTAAGCTATTTATTACACTTACAAAAATCTAATCTAGCATTCTCTTCCATTAAAATCCATCTCACTGAAATATCTGCCTATCTGCAGATTACACATACAACATCACTTTTTAGAATCCCAGTCATTAAAGCATTTATGGAGGGACTAAAAAGAATCATACCCCCAAAGACACCACCAGTACCTTCATGGAACCTTAATATTGTATTAACACAACTCATGGGCCCACCATTCGAATCCATGCATTCTGGTTAAAATACAATATCTGACTTGGAAAGTAGCCTTTCTAATATCTATTACATCACTTAGAAGAGTAAGTGAAATACAAACATTTACCATTCAAGAACCCTTTATACAAATACATAAACATAAAGTGGTTCTCCGTACCAATCCAAAATTCTTACCATACTCACCATTCCACCTAAACCAAACTGTGAAACTCCCAGTCTTCTTTCCGCAACCAGACTCAGTAGCCGAAAGAGCCTTGCATACATTATTAGACATAAGAAGACCACTAATGTATTACATTGACAGAACGAAACACATTCGTAAAACAAAACAATTGTTTGTAGCTTCCCACAAACCTCATGCAGGTAATCCTATATCCAAACAAGGCATCGCCAGATGGATAGTTAAATGTATTCAAACTTGCTATATTAAAGCAAAAAGAGAATTACCTATTACACCAAGGGCACATTCCACTAGAAAGAAAGGCGCCACAATGGCTTTTCTTGGGAATATACCTATGACAGAAATTTTTAAGGCAGCCACCTGGTCTACGCCTCATACATTTACTAAACATTACTGTGTAGATGTGTTAGCAACGCAACAAACCACAGTAGGACAGGCTGTATTAAGAACATTATTTCAGACAACTTCAACTCCTACAGGCTAAACCACCACTTTTTGGGGAGAGTACACTGGGTATTCTATGCACAGCATGTGTATCTGCAGCTACACATGCCACCGAACGGAAAATGTCACTTACCCAGTGTACATCTGTTCGTGGCATGAGACGCTGCAGATTCACATGCGCCCTCCACCTCCCCGGTAGCCTGTAGCCGTTTTTAGTTGAATGAAAATTGTAAATATGTAAATAAATATTATTTTAATAGACATTAGGTACATACATAACTACTCCATTGCATGGACACCTCTAGTATACTCACAACTCCTACCTCACCCTCTGCGGGGAAAACAATCTAAGATGGAGTTGCTGCCCATGCGCAATGAAGCCGAAAGGGAGGAGTCACTCGGTCTCGTGACTCGAAAAGACTTCTTAGAAGAAAAACAAGTTGTATCACTCCGAGCCCAACACTAGATGGCAGGATAATGCACAGCATGTGAATCTGCAGCGTCTCATGCCACGAACAGATGTACACTGAGTAAGTGACATTTTCCATATATACACATAGATAGATAGATAGATAGAAGGCAGGAACTTAAATTGATGTGGAGAAATAAGCTAAAAAAATGAAAATGGCGACAAGTAAGAATATTCGTTGCAGAAAATTTCCACTTGTAGTATTAAAAGAAAGAGTTTCCAGCTTTTGGGGAAAAAGAGAAAGTATAAAGCATACAGCTGTGTCAGGAGGCACAATTGAAAAAATTAAATGGCGGGTGCATTCCTTTGTTTAAACATGGCTGCCGATGTCAGACAGTAAAAATACCTCCAAACTGCACAATATCATAGCTAGAACATGCTGCTAACCTTAGGAAAAGCTCTGACACAGGAATCCATGTAAAGGAGAGAGGAAGCGGCTGTGTGTCGGCATCTGCTCGAGCTTTCCCAGCAACCGCGCTGGATCCTCAGGAGAGAACAGCCATCCTCAACGGCATCAAGCCATGCCCCCAATTATTCCAACTTAATATCATTCCCTTCATTAATCCAAATAACCAAAGACAAAAAGGTACTTTCTGTTATAGAGCAGCAATAAACAGAGGAAAGACTGCCATGGTTGAAGGCTTATATGTGTTGGAAGGTTCTATTTTGGAATTATTGCCTATGGGCCAGATGTACAAACTATTTTTCCAGTTGCAAATGGCCTGATTCACAGTATCCATGTGGCACCAGAAAAATGCTTTTTCTAATGTACAAAATGCTAAATGCGATTTGGTAGCTCGTTACCAAATCGCATTTTGCATTTGGGATTCAATATTTGGAAGGGTCGTGTTTAGGGTGTCCCTTCCAAATACTGATTTGGTATGGTATGTATTACTGTTTTAGTACCGAATTCTGGTCTCAAAACAGTTATACTTTATAACCAATTTAAACCTGATGGTAACCCATTCGCAAAGGAAAAGGGGCGCACTTCCCCTTTGAGAGTGGTAAACATTTATTTTTTAAGAATAGGTAGTAGTCCCACGGGCCACTGCCTACTCTTAAAAAATGAATCTGCAAAGTTTGTTTTTTTCTTTTTAAACGCATCCCCTTTTCCTTTAAGGAAAACAGGCTTCACTTAAAAAAAAATATTGCCTTATTAAAAAGCAATCACAGAAATGGTGGTCTGCTGACCTCAGCCGGCCATCATCCATGTAATGGCTATGATTCCTAATGGGTCGCTAATTGTGACCTACCTTATTAATATGCATGAGGTAAGTCTATTTGCAACCCAGTAGGAATCGCTAATGAAACTCTAAAAAGTTTCATACATTAGGAAGTCGGTATTCCTAATGTTAGTGCATCTGGCCCTGTGTTCTTTATCTGCTTTAAAAAAAGGCTGCTTGAAGTGGAAATAAAAAAACTTTAATGCATAATGTTAGTCTCTGGCTATAAATTTCTGTGAATCAAAAACTTGGAGTTAATTGGCTCCTGACAATGGAAAGTGAGGGGAGGAAATACCACTGCTGCAAAACATTGGTTGACCTGTGAATTGAGCCAAAAAGAATACCAACCTAATCTGCAATGGGGTGCATGTGTATGCTGTGGTGCTGGGATGGGAATGTCTGCTGCCTAGACATATCCCTGACAATATGACGTTCAGGACTTGTTCTGAGACGTGGATAGGGTGCACCAAGCATGTCCACATAGTGGACAGAGGACCTCTTTCTCTGACCTAGGTTCAGTACGTAAAGTGCTGATGGTAACCGTAAATTGTGATTTTATATAGGTGACTAGACCTTTTTGTCTGCCTCAGTAAGAATGTGGCCTCTAGTTTGCCCTGGTGGATTAGGACCGCCACCATCTCCAGACCACCGGGATCTCCGATCCTGGTGGAGCTGACGGTTCCCTGGCGACCCGACCACCAGACTTGTAATGACCCCTTTTGTCTGAGTATGAGACTGAGTACTTAAGCCAGTGGCATCAATTTTGGATGCTGCTGGTTTAGAAGTTGTATGATAAGGACCGCTTCCCCAGAGAGTGGCAGTGTATTGCCTACATTTCTGTTCCTGGAAGGTCAAGAAGCAGACATTGAAGTGAGAAGGGTTCAGTCAGGCTTCCTTCGAAAATTCCATGAACACTTTGTTAATGTGGGTCGGCTGATTAGTTCCTCATGACCACTGTCATTTTATGGATTGTAGGAATGAGGCATGTGATTGCTGTTTCTGTTGTTCAAGGTGAGGACATTTCTAGATCAGACCTGCCCTTTTGTCTGATCATTATTACTGCTTTGGTGAGTCTGATGCAGAAACATCATACCTCATTGTGCCTGTGCTGAGTATGCTCCAACTTGGAGATAGCTCTAGTGATACCTGCCATGAGAAGCCTCACTTTATGCAAAAAGCTGTGTCTGGAGAGCAACCTGAGTGGGGTACTTGAAACAGGACCATTCCAAACAATTTTTGAAGTTTGAGTCAGTGTATCTGCATCTCTTGTCTAGAAAATATTTATATAAGTAGGAACCAAACCATATAGTTCTAGTTACAAATTCTTCAAGACCAAAAATGGAGTGATCTATAGAGTACTAAAAGGACTGCTGTGTGACCAGTGTAGTTGTTTGCCTGACAGTCTCCCAGAGGTGAAGGGACACCAACTGAAGTTACACTTGCTCCTGAAGGAGCTGACGGTTTGCCTATTGACTAGTAGTCTGATTGCTGAGAGAAGGTAGGAGTCTGGCTTGCCCTGCAGGAGGAAAGGCTGTCCATAAGGAGTGTGTGCCAGAAGTGACTAGTTCTGAAGTGGTTCTGCCAATTTCTCACTGCATTTCCTTACAAGAACAGCACAGTACTGAATACGTGTGTGCATCAGCCCATCAGGTCTGCAAATGCCTTGATATGTGCATCAACCTGAACTGGGGCCGCAACTCCTTTGCAGTGTGCATTGACCTGAGGCCAGGCTGCAAATGTCTCACCAGGTGTATCAGCCTGGGTTAGGCTGCAACTGCCTCACTGTCCACTGGACTGCGTTGAACTGCAAAATCTATACTGTGGCCCAGTAGTGGTCTACAACACAAAATTGCAGCACCAGGGCTCGCGGAACTGCATCACTCTGTCTAGGGAGGCTGCATATGCCAAAAGCTCATGCTTTATCCGTCCTCCCCCACGTGACCACTCCTGGTACTGCACATCAGGGGAGCTGGGGTCCTATCTGTGGTCAGGATTAGTCCACCACTATCTGCTAAATTAAATGCAAGCAATAAAATAAGGCTTTTTCGGCACACTAAAACAAAGGAATTAAGAACAAAAGTGACCTGGTTGCACATTTGAACTTTTGGGAAACCTAATCTGCACCTGAGCCTAATTCATGTCCTGCCAAAACGTACCGGGGAATTAGCCTACAGAGCCTAATCTGGGTTGAAGAGAATATAGAGACGAACGGGGTGTAGTACCCACAGAGAAATCTTGCCCAGTTGTATCACCCTGTAATATCAACTGAACTGTGCAATATTTATTGTGATTTATAGTTCTTTCTTTTTCTAAAAAGGCAAGCACTGTGGTGGACCTCTAGTTTTTTTGTGTATTGGTCAATTTTTGAGTTCTGTGCTTGTGCCTGCCCCCCCACCCATAACACTACCTCCTTGAGACGTGTGTAACTGCTCGCCGTGAGCCTGGGAGTCAAGTGCAAGGCTAGATAGATAAGGGCCTCTTCTTTGCCCAGTTTGCAGATGGACCCAGGATGAGGTACTGGGTTTTTCAGAACCGGTACTGATCCGGTAACCCAGCGGTGCCAGGGTACACCCAAAGACCTCGGGTACTTTCCTGATTCAGACTACAGAAACTCAGAGTCTTCTAGGTGAAGTCAAAGATCAAATTTATTGGCTGCAACCAAGTGACAAGCGTCCTAGAAGTACAACAGCACGGTTTGTATGTTCTCAGGAGACTGTGTTTCAATGCAAAGTCAGGTTTCCTTATATATAGTTTTTTAAGCTTCAGGCAAACATTCTTGACATTTTGGTTGGTCATTCACATGTTTTCACTACAAAGGAAAAAACAGTGTCATGATGAAACCTTATATTTCATGTCATCCAACCCATAATAAATTACCCGGCAAGGCCTAGTATTTTACATCAGATAAGTGTGGATCCCCAATAAAAACGGGCACCTCCCCCTCGTAAAGTAAGAAGAAGAAAAGAGCAGGTGCAGGTGTGAGCAAGATTAGGCAGGGTGTGTGAGCGATAATAAGGGTTTTATGGCATGGTGTGCCTTGATGCTATCTGATTCGGCCACTGGGAGAGGGACTGACCAAACAGGTTTGGCCTGAGGCAATGGTTCCAGCTTGCCCAGGCCAGAGAGAAGTCAATCAAGGTGTACGTGTCCTTGGAATCAAATCTGACTGTATTATAAGCCTATGTGAGGGCAACTTTTAAAAATGGCTGCTGTGTATAAAATGGGAGCCACGAGTGCAGGACGAAAATGGCGATTTCGAGGTGAAAACGCTGCTGGAATTGAGCGAAAATGCTCATGCTTAGTGTACTAGTCATTATCGGTCTTTTGATACTAAAATCGTACTGCTGTGGCAAAGTAAATTACATGGGTCCAGAATTTTTAGAACCACAAACCCTCCTTTTGCCCTTACATAGGCAATAAACCTATTCTCATGCTAATCTGAGTCCAGGTCTATGTTTATAAGGCCATGGAGATGTTGCTGGAGCAAAATTCTAGTACTTGGTAACTCTCTCTGGACAGGTCTCCTCGAACATGAAGTAGCACAAAAAGGCCACATATGGCAGGACAAGATAAGGAATACCTCTATCTGCAGTAGGTGGCATAAGATCACACACCCAACAATTAGTGATGTTCACTACTAACTAGTGTTGATGCAGAAGCTGTACAAAAGAATTGCTTACGAATTCTGATCTTCTAACCTGCTCATGTTCAGGAAAAGGGTGAAAAGAGTGCAAAGAAACAATAGTAGGAAAAGACATAGGTTGGGAAGTGGGTGCAGAAGTCAATTGAGTAGAGAAAAACAATCCTACCCATAAATGACAACGTCATGTTTAAAAGACACTAGAAAACACGTTATTAAGAACATATAGACAAGGGGAGAAAGTAGTGACCACTATGAAATAATAATTTTTCACAACCCTAACCAAAAAGCAAATCCTAAAATTATCTAGTAACATTTTTAGGGCTCTTCTGCATTTCAGTAATTTTTGTATGTTCAGGTGGAACAGTGGTGACTCTCATCAATGCTCTAAGGTGAAAAGGGGGTACTCTTTCCACAGAAAATGGACTTTATTCTGCTTTTACTAAACAGAATAGTACTTTAAAACAATGCCAGCAAAACAATCAGTCTCCTAACACCTAGTCTATACAATCACACGGAAACCTCTTGTGAAACCAACTATGCCCAGAGTCCGTTCAAAAAGCCTCTCTGGCAGGCTTCTATTGTCCATCAAATTTTCTTTTGTTGTTTTCTTTCGCATGGGCCTCTCAATTCAGGCCTCTTCGTGAGAAAATACTGCTTAGTTGGAGTGCCCTCCTGGCAAACACCCACAGCTCACTCGAAAGTCTCAATGTCTTAAAGCAATGCACCAGTGTCTCTCCTCTGTGGCAGACACTACAAACAATGTGCTCTTCATTGATCAAGGGCACAAATCATCTCGTGCAGACGCAAGCACCATTAATTGGGAAATAGCTCAAGCTCAGAAGCACTTTCAGACTCCAACACTCATTATTTAGTGTCAGAGGACGCTCAAGCTGCTCTTTCATGGGCACCACAATATAGTGCCTTTTTCCAAACTTGAAATCTCCGGTGCACTGCCCTTCTTCCGTTGGAGCAAAGAAAAGGGGGTGTGTGGCCAAAACTCAGGCCAAGTGGCTCAAGGGATTGCACACTGTCAGAGGTTACCAGCACATGACAGGTAGAGAAATGAAACCTCAAAACAGCTCTGCCATCAACAACAGGAATCCTTCTCTTTAGCTCTTTTACACTGAAACTTTGGTTTTGTGATGTCCAACGCCGTCTGATGGAGCAAGTACGATACCATGCGCTGGCGATCGCTGTCCAGCTTTGCTACTTTCTGGGTGCTGAGACTGTAGGGCCAAGACGTCCGTCTTTCATCTGTAGCTGTCACTGATGGGAATTAGGCTTAAATCAATGTCCTGCAGGTTATTATGACTTGATACCCGCAGAATCTAGTGACGTAGGAAATGTGCCACAGTTGTTAGTTTCCTTCAATTTAGTAAAAAAAACAGTTCATGGTTTTTAACAAGGGGACTGCAAGCAGGTGGTCTGCAATCTTCAAAGGAGTAGCCATACACCATGGGCATAAAATACAAAGACAAAGGCAGAAGGGCAAAACAGGGTCTCTAGCATCTTTAATTGGGTTCTCTCCATTATTCTCTGCCATCTATAGCTACATGAGAATTCTATCTGAATGGATTTCCTCACACAGTGGCATTGTCTAATGGGGTAAACACATATTTGCCTCAATGATTAAGTCTAGGTGTTCCTCCTTACCTTAGAACATCTCAATAGAGAAATCACATGATACCGATTATCAGGGACATGTAGAAACCTTCCTTTAAAAACTGTGCATCAGGTGCACTATGCAATACACAGGCTAATAGTCAAATGTGCAAACAAAAAGACAAGAACTAGAGGGTCCTGATATTTGCATGATTAGGACACATCTGATCCCACCAAAAATTAAAGTAGCAGGAACAGAAGGGAACCGAAAACCAAATTAAAATAGACATTGAAAATTCGTCATGTTCAAAAAGGTAAACATAAGATATCTCCTATTGAGATGGAAAACTTGTCTTGCTATAATATTGAGTCAGTTAACCAGTCTATCGCTACCCTGACAGTCAGGCTGGAAAACATTGAAGCAGGCCTAAGGCAAATTCTTGAAAACCAGTCTGGTCATACCAAAGGGAATTATACATAACATGGGGGTCCCTGGTACATCACTGCAGTCTGGAAATGTGAACCTGAACAATACATCAATAATAATAAAAGGGCTGACTGGTGAAAGGAATTCGAAAAAGAGAAATGGGACTAGGACATAGCTAAAATCTCAATAACTAAGCATGATGCGACATTGGTCAGGGGAAGTAACAAAAGAAAAAATCTATAGGAAGAACAAAAAAATTATTTGGGTGATAGTCAGGCATGTGACACAACACCGAGAGTACGGGTGATACACAAAGGCCAAAGTTACACAAATTTTAACTCTAACGTTGGAGACTACAACATATACGGTACTCCTAGCTAATGTTTCAGTTCCTTCTTCAGGAAAAAATTAAAACCTGGTTTTCTTTTAAGGAACGAAAGCCATATGCTACTTAGGAAACAGAACATCATTAACTAATGTAATATAGAAATTAGGCCACCTTGAGTCACAGATCTGTAATTTTATCCTTAGGTCCAATCAAGGATACATAAATGTAGGGCTGCCTGTTCCTTTAAGGGAAGGGGCAGTAACGTGACTAACTGCAGGTGACACACTTTGATCCTGTATATCTCTTTTTATTTTCCTTCAATACCATTATAGCCAAATAGACATTCACTGGTGAAGTGTTGTCTTTTATGTTCACAGCATGAAATATCATTATCTGTGGAATTTAGTAACCAGAACAAGTTCAACCAACTGTTGCGTAGCGATGGGCATCGTCATGACCATCCCCTCACAACACAGGGGAGCTTGTAATAGTATCAAAAGCAGCAACAAACATGCAAAAAACAAATAAAAAATAATAAAAACGCACAAAACGTCAAGCCATCAGATATACTTGCTCTGTATCAAGCACAAAAAGCATAGACAAAACAATAGCATGTGTGAATAAGCGGTGACACACAACACCATGTCATGTACTTTATGCACTGTAAACCTGCAGCCCAAAACCCAATATTTGGACCTGTTTAATTTGTCAGGTTTAAAATCCTTACCCTCCTTTTGACAGTAGATCACCAGGCAATGGAAATCTGCTGTCAAATATAACTTTACTGTTTCTCTTCTAACATACAGGACCAGCAAGAACAATTCATGATAGGACCAAATACATGAAAATAAATTTCCATTACTTAACTGTTACCCTCTTGTCAGTTACTTCGCAACATCAAGCCACCTTAGTTTTACCTTTCTAAAAGTAAAAATTGTTACACTGACACTCCATATTAATTTGGCACCTACAATTTCCACTGTGAAAAATAAGTCTTAATTAGCAAATCGTTCTCATTAAGGCATGTGGCCTTCAAAATTTGAGAAAAGGGCTGCATCTTATTTTCTGTCTAAGACTTAATGCAACACTTCGTTTTCTGTCAAATAAAAGCAACTAGCAGGCATCATTTTATTTTTTTAGAGCGGAGACACAAATGTATCAGTTCTGCAGAGCATTTAACATGATGTAGGGACTTTCGAAGAAACCCCTTTTTTTTATATTTTCCCTTTGGAATTAAGTTCTTTAATTGTATTGATGATCTTCTGGAGGAACCAGAAATCCCACTTTTAGAGGCCCGTAGGGTCATTCTGCATTTTACAGAGACAAGGCCCTAATTTAAAAGGTCACAAGTGTCAACACGACAGCCTCCTCCATTGTTTATGGGAAAACTAAAGATAGCATCTCAGCAGCATGACTTGAGCCAGCCTCTGTAGCTCTCCTAGCTTCTGCCACTCTGAATCTGTCAAAGACAGTAGGCCTTTCTATTTTCCTTCTAACCTGCAATAATTCACTCTATTTAAAAAAAAAAAAAAAATTCCTTTTTAGGCGCTCAATTTTTTTTATCTCTATTTCCAGATTATTAAACTACATTTACTGTGAATAATTCACAAACCTTAATAACACACATACCAGTTGTTAGAATAAATGCTTGTTGCAATCCCATGCAATGGTACATATTTCATCAACCTCGAATGAATGAACGTCTCAGTAGGCCCAGCTGAAGTTAGAACCTTCAACCTTGATATTAAAACAAGCCTTTGTACTGGCACATTGACTCATTGAATCATAAGAAGGCACAACCTGCAAATATATATCAAACCTAAATGTATGCATTTACTGAAGCCTGAGACACTTTAAAAAGTACACTGAATGAAAGAAAATGCAGTTTAAACAGTGCTTTTGCCCAAAATCGACTTTGATATTTTAGGCATTAAAAAATCAATATCCTACAATTTTCTTGCATAATATGCATTACCAGAATGTCTATTACACAATCCATGAGTCAGCCATTGAAAATATTAAATTATACTTTATAGAAATGAGCTTGTTTGCTCCTGCGCCAAGGGAAAATTGCACATACAAATGTCATTTTAGCGGTGCAACATAACTTAAATTAAATTTTAATGTTAGGAGGTCATAGTATAGGTATTAAGCTTTATAAATATTAAAAAACGATTTTGAAAGGCACTTATTTTTTTAAATAATTTTTCCATAATTAAAAATTTTCTTTAAAAAAAAAAAAAAAAAAACAATTATTCTTTTTTTTGTGATAATTCCACATATAAAAGCAAGCTGCATACCTTGCCTATTATTTGGGATACATTAACTCACAAGCCTAAGCGCATAAGCCTAACTTGAAATGCGTCACATTTTTGCGCCACTTTCATTTAAAAGGAAGGTTATACAAAATTCCACCCATGTTTAACTGGGAAAGTGCTAGCTGAATTGAGAATAGATAATTTCGTTTTTTTTTTTTGGGTGCCCTATTTATATCTATTGAATGTGTTTTCTAATTTATTAAGCATTTAACGGCAGTTTTGTATATGTGCACAATTGCTCATTCTATAAATTAAAGAGCAACATATAGCTATGTTAGCACATCACATGGTTCAATTCTGAAGTTTCTACTTAATATTAATTAACCAACATTGTACTTAACAAACTGTAAACATCAAGAAGACCCACAAACACACATTGAGCTCATTTCAGATATAAACAGAAAACACTCAGTACCCACAATACAGCGCGCTTTAGCCATTTTTCATAAATAGCGCCGTCGCAATTTACTTACAGAACCGTTTGCAGATCCTAGTTGTAAGTCATATTTACAAGAAAAAAAAAAAAACTTTTCTCAATTATTTCCAAGAATAGCGGACCCATACTTTATTAAACGTGATGGGGCCTACTCTGTGCTTCACATATAGTTCATAGGTTGGAGTTCCAATCGGAGGAACCGGACATGAGTCCTCCAACCGGGAGTCCCTTTTACAACCAAGACAAAACAAATTTCCAAGTCTGCTAAGACCAGGCATCTTCGCTCACTAGTCTAGCTTCAAACTTCAAAGGATTATCGTTTACGATAGTCTCGTGAATACACGAGTCCTTCGGCTTTGGTACTTGCAAGTTCCAAATCAAAGTGATCCCAAAGGGATACCAAACCAAATGTCCAACTAAGGACCAAACCAAGTGTCCAACTAAGGACCAAACCAAGTGTCCAACTAAGGACTGGGAGACGCTCCACTTATAGTTAACTGAAAATATTGATGACGTCACCAGAAGACTCGTCTTATCGTTTCGCTCTACCAAACATCAAGGGTCCAAATCAGGGCGATAGCCAGGGCAGCAGTCCTTCATAGCCGTCGGGAAGCGGGGAACCTCGCAGCAAAGACTTTCGGACCACGTCGACATGCAGGGGTCGATGAAGTGGCGGCCTTCCTCCAGAATTTTCACACGAAGCTCCCCACGGACCTCAGGCTTGGACCGGTACCGCTGGTATCGCCCCACGTTGAGCGCTAACTGAGGTACTGGGTTTTTCAGAACCGGTACTGATCCGGTAACCCAGCGGTGCCAGGATACACCCAAAGACCTCGGGTACTTTCCTGATTCAGACTACAGAAACTCAGAGTCTTCTAGGTGAAGTCAAAGATCAAATTTATTGGCTGCAACCAAGTGACAAGCGTCCTAGAAGTACAACAGCACGGTTTGTATGTTCTCAGGAGACTGTGTTTCAATGCAAAGTCAGGTTTCCTTATATACAGTTTTTTAAGCTTCAGGCAAACATTCTTGACATTTTGGTTGGTCATTCACATGTTTTCACTACAAAGGAAAAAACAGTGTCATGATGAAACCTTATATTTCATGTCATCCAACCCATAATAAATTACCCGGCAAGGCCTAGTATTTTACATCAGATAAGTGTGGACCCCCAATAAAAACGGGCACCTCCCCCTCGTAAAGTAAGACGAAGAAAAGAGCAGGTGCAGGTGTGAGCAAGATTAGGCAGGGTGTGTGAGCGATAATAAGGGTTTTATGGCATGGTGTGCCTTGATGCTATCTGATTCGGCCACTGGGAGAGGGACTGACCAAACAGGTTTGGCCTGAGGCAATGGTTCCAGCTTGCCCAGGCCAGAGAGAAGTCAATCAAGGTGTACGTGTCCTTGGAATCAAATCTGACTGTATTATAAGCCTATGTGAGGGCAACTTTTAAAAATGGCTGCTGTGTATAAAATGGGAGCCACGAGTGCAGGACGAAAATGGCGATTTCGAGGTGAAAACGCTGCTGGAATTGAGCGAAAATGCTCATGCTTAGTGTACTAGTCATTATCGGTCTTTTGATACTAAAATCGTACTGCTGTGGCAAAGTAAATTACATGGGTCCAGAATTTTTAGAACCACAAGGACACCCGTGGCAATGATCTCAACCTCCATGGTTGGGGCAAAATATTCCTTGTTTGCCCTGTGGCACACTGAACATGGTCTATCACCTGACATATATTTTGATGCAGGAGTTCTACTCAGATACTGCAATGGCCTGGCAGCTCTCCTCTTGTTTTCACTCGCAGTATCTGAGGTAGCACTTCTGCCTTAAAATATATGCCTAGATGTTAGTCTCTCTTTGGGTGCTACAGGGTAGATAACAGATTCTGGACCCCAACAGTGGGCATTGGAAAAGTACATTTACTTTGAAGGACTGATGTTCAGTTAACCTTTCCTGTACTTGCCATTCAATCTACGTGTCTGTGTCAATTTTCTTTTACCAACATCGCTTCCCTGAACTTGAAATTACCATCACAGATATCCTGTTTTCTCAGCTTAGCAAATCATAGAAATATTTCCTTCCTCAATTTTTCACCTTTTTTTTTATTTTATTTTTTAGCTTTTTCATTAAGCTTTCACAAACTATTATTACACATGAAGGCAACATGGATGCATATGCAGGTGCTCTTGACTGGTATGGAGTTACGAGAGACTGTAGCATTCTCCCCAGCCTGGGAGCTTACAAAGGCCACACCACACACAGATCTCTTGATTAGACTTCTTTATTCCTCTGTATACAATCACACACTAAGGTGGTCATTATGACATTGGCGGTGACTGTTAAAGTGGTGGTAATACCGCCAACCGGCTGGTGGTAATTACCACCAAATTATGACCATAGCGGTCATAACTCCCATAGGCAGCCAATGTACCACACCAACCGACCATTAACTAACACTGACCATGGTGGTAGCCACCTACAGCCAGGCAGAAGACAAAGTACCGCCCACCATATTAAGATGTTGTAAACCACCACGATTTCCAGGGTGGTACCAATACCATCAAAAGCCTGGCGGAAACAGAACACAGAAGACGAAAGACTCACAATCAGAGACACAGAGAAGAACAATGGCGCCATGGAACCGAAACTACAAGTCTTACCGATGCTCTTCTACGCCATGCTCCACCTGGAACACCAACGTCAATGAAGACGACGGTGAGTAGAACCTCCTAGCACAGAAAGGAGGGAGGGAGGGAAAGGAGGGTGACACACACGCACAACACAAACCATTCACACACACACCATACACACAACCAGCTGAAGAGGAAAAACAATGTCACAGGACCCACGTCATAATAATGCAAGGACAACAGTTAGGCAGTACTGATATTGTAATTGTATGTCAACAGCCACCATGCTGTCCACATGACAAAAAATACTTGATTCACTGTTCTAAAAGGGCCAATGGCCAGTCCAAAGTACAAAAGGCCCACATGGCCACAGGGCACAGTCCAAGGCCCAACTAGTTTCCTGACGTAATCCGCACTGCATTGTACAGGGGCATCATGTTGTGAATGGCCAGGCACCTAAGGGGGAAGAGGGGTGTGGGTCACCTCAGCTGAAGTGGGAGACTTGCCCACTGGTTCTGGAGGGAGATCTATGCCCATTAAAATTAACTGGGGAGTGCAAGGTCACAGTCTCAGTGTTTGTGGACTTGCCCACTGGTTCTGCTTGGTCCTGGGGAGCGCAAGGCCACAGTCTTACAAGTGGGTGACTTGCCCACTTGCTCTGGAGGGGGCAACATGCCCTGTGCTTGGTCCTGGGGAGTGCAAGGCCACAGTCTCTCCGGTGGGTGATTTGCCCACTGACGTGTCCTGGGGAGTGCAAGGCCACAGTCTCTCAAGTGGGTGTTTTGCCCACTGAATTGTCCTGGGGAGGGCAAGGCCACAGTCTCTCAAGTGGGTGACCTTTCCCACTGGCTCTGGAGGGGGCAACATGCCCTGTGCTTGGTCCTGGGGAGTGCAAGGCCACAGTCTCTCAGGTGGGTGATTTGCCCACTGACTTGTCCTGGGGAGTGCAAGGCCACAGTCTCTCAAGTGGGTGTTTTGCCCACTGAATTGTCCTGGGAGGGCAAGGCCACAGTCTCTCAAGTGGGTGACTTTTCCCACTGGCTCTAGAGGGGGCAACATGCCCTGAGCTTGGTCCTTGGGAGTATAAGGCCACAGTCTTTTAAGTGGGTGCCGTACCCACTGGTTCTGGAGGGGGCATTGTGCCCTGTGATCTTCATCCTGGAGAGGATGGGGTGAGTGGGTGCCATACCCACTGGTTCTGGAGGGGCATTGTGCCCTGTGATCTTCATCTTGGAGAGGATGGGTTAAGTGGGTGCTATACCCACTGGTTCTGGAGGGGGTATCGAGCCCTGTGATGCACATCTTGGGATTGCAAGGTCACAGTCTCTCAGGTGGGTGTCATACCCACAGGATTTGCAGGGGGCAGGCCGCACAACAGCCCATGGATGCAGGACTACAGACTGTCTGCCGGCAATGATGGCTGCTCGGTGGTGGTGCTGCTGGTGGTGGTGGTGGGGAAGGGGCTCCTGCCCATCCCCTGCAGCCTTGGACGGCTGCTCACTGCTGCTGGTGGCAGTGGTGGGGGGAGGCTTCTGCTCATCCCCTGCAGCCTCGGACAGGTGCCCACTGCTGCTGGTGGTGGTGGGGGGAGGCTCCTGCCCATCTCCTGCAGCCTATGATGGCTGCACCACCATGGTTGGTGGAGGGGCCTCCGACTGTGTCCCATCACCAGGCCCCTTGTCCCTTCTTCCTGCTGGTGTAGGCCCCTTGCCCTTCCTGGCATCAACTGGGGATTCCTTCTTCCCCTTCCTGGCAGCAGCTGGCGATTGCTCCTTGCCCTTCCTGGCAGCAGCGGGGGATTGCTCCTTGCCCTTCCTGGCAGCAGCTGGGGGTGGCACCTTGACCTTACTGGCAGCAGCTGGGGGTGGCACCTTGCCCTTCATGGCAGCAGCTGGGGAGGGCTCCTTGCCCTTCCTGGCAGCACTTGGGGTAGGCACCCTTTCCGTGTGGCTTGCTGGTGGCCTGGATTCTTTACCACCACGTGTTGCTGTGGACACTAATGGGCCCATGGACTGGGTGGCTGAGGTGCTTGCCTGGGTTTTACACACCCTGGCCGGATGTGAAGGACAGGGGAGAGGGGTAGGGAAGAGGTCAGTGGTGGAGAGCAAAAGCTGCTTAGGGACATTGGGGCAGCAAGAGGGAGAAGGTTTGGGAGTGGAGGAAGAGGGGGAGTGGTTGTAGGAGGTGTCTGTCTGCTGTGTTTGGGTGCAGGTGCATGGGCTGGATGCTGTTGTGAGGTGGATGGCTGTTGGGTGTCTGAGTGCTTGCGTTTGTGTACCTTGGGAGGGGGCACACAGACACAGTGGGAGAGGACACAGGGGATGTGTGCATGGATGTTGGGGTGGTGACTGCCAGTGAGGTGTGTGTTCTGATAGGTGTGCTGGTGCTGGAGGTAGAGGATGAGGATGTAGTGCATGCCGGTGTGAGTGTAGATGCAACTGGGAGGGAGGGGGAGGACGAGGAGGAGGGGGCCACAGTGCAGGCAGTGGATGTTAGTATGTCTGCATCTGAATGGTGTTTGTGCAAGTGCCTGTGGGATGATGTTTGGTGATTGTTTGCCATGTCCACTCTTGTGTGTTGTCCTGTGTGCATGCTCGTCTGCCTGTGTGCTTGAGATAGTTTGGGGTTGAGGGGAATGTGATTGGGCAGAGGAAGTTGGAAGGGGGAGGGCAGAAACAGGGACAATGGCTGCTATCAAAGATGAGGCCAGAGCCTCGATTGATCTCTGTTGGGCCGCCAAGCCAGTGTGAATGCCCTCCAGAAATGTATTGGTCTGTTGCATTGAGGCTGCCAGCCCCTGGATGGCATTCACGGTGGTTGACTGCCCAACAGGAGGTCAATAGCCTCCTCACTCAGGGCAGCAGGGCTCACTCGGGCAGGGCCTGAGGTGCCTTGGGCGAAGTAGATGCCCACCCTCCTGGGTGAGCGGGCACAGGCAATTCACTGAGGAGCAGCTGGGAGGGCGGTGCTGGTGCGGGGGTAGCGGCTGTAGCTGGAGTGGTCACAGACGTGTCCGCCACCACCAGGGATCTTCCATCGGAGGAGGTATCTGTGTCTGAACTGTCCCCTCCAGTCTCTGCCGTGGTGCTCTTCATGCCCTCCATCCCACTGGTGCCCTCAGCGTCAGTGGACTCTGCCTCCTGGATCCTGTGGGATGCAGCTCCGCCATCGCTGGTGCCTCTGCTCCTCAGCCAGATGATGCTAATCCCACGTCCCACTGGTGCCCTCAGCGTCAGTGGACTCTGCCTCCTGGGTCCTGTGGGATGTAGCTCCGCCGTCGCCGGTGCCTCTGCTCCTCCGCCAGATTATGCTAATGCACATAAGGACAGGGTGACAAAACAAAAAGGGGGGAAGAGACAAAGGATACACTTGGTCAATGGCTACACCAACACCACAGTTGGTGTACATACCACCCGCACACAAAGGGAGCAGCCCTGCGCACTATGCAATGCACTACCAGCAACAATGCTAGTCACCAGCGCATGGGGAGGGACACATACCGCCAAATGCAATATACCTGAGACCCTCACAGCCCTGCCCAGTAGTGGATGCCTACTAGCTAGGTTGGGGGAATTTCCCATCAGATCCATGCCCAACATGGGACCTACTCTGCAATGTCAGGCCTGGTCTAGGGGCACCCACAGACACGCATCCTCCACCCGGATACCACCCCACCAGGCGTAAGTTGTAATGATGGGCACTGTACTCACGCTCTTGTGGCTGCTGTGATACCCTTAAGCGCCCATCCAGCTCCAGATAGGCCACTGCCAGCATGCGGGCCATCAGGGGGGTTCAGGGTTCGACGGGCACCACTACCTCGTTGGGAGGCAATCCCCAGCTGGGCCTCCGCTGTCTTCCGTGCCCAGCATCTCAGGTCCTCCCACCGTTTCTGACAGTGGGTGCTCTGCCTTCCGTAGACCCCCATGGTCCGCACGTCCTTGGCGATGGCACGCCATAAACCCTTCTTTTGATGGGCGCTGACCTGCAGAGGAAATATACACAGGGAAAGGTATTTGTTAGACCATCCTGCCTGTTACACTCATGGCCCACCATAGCCCATCCCATCCCCTTTCACACAGACATGGCCCAGCATACATGCTGCACACTGCCCAGGGCCCATCCACCAACCCCCCCCACACACAGCAATCCATGCATTCATGCCCCATGCATCATGCTCACAGTGTACTCACCTGTTGGTCTGGAGGCCTATACAGCAGTCCGTACTGGGGTAGGACCCTATCCACTAGTCTCTCCAACTCCGCCAAGGTGAAGGCAGGGTCCCTTTCCCCAGTCACAGGGGCCAGGGTAGGTTCGAGACACAGGTCACAGCAGCACATCTAGTGTAGGTTCTCTCCTGTTGAAGAGCAGGTAGCAAGTGAGTGAACAGATAGAAAATGGCGGTGACATCCACGGCGGTGCATACCATCACCACCTGCGTACATCACCATTGGCCAGTGTACCCCATAGGGCCCAATTTTATCCAATGAGGCGTTGCACAGCGGATCCCGACCGCCTCCTGCAACAGCGCACAACGTCAGCGGAATTACCTTACTTCCACCTGTCCCTCCATACAGGACAGGCGGAAGCCATTTCTGCGGCGGGGGCAGTGCATGGAACATAACTGCATCACAGATCACATTTGTACGTACAGGACATATGCCACTAATACATTTAAACATTTTATGACCGGTTCCTCACTCTTTTGCCCCATAGATTCCAACCGCTGCAGATGAATAGGAGATGGAGACATCCCCCATGTACAGACCCCTGGTGGACTTGGCAACAATGGAGGACAGGCACATTATCCTCACCTACAGACTTGACAGGGCTACTATCACGGAGCTGTGTGCCCAATTGGAGCCTGACCTGATATCTGCTATTCGTCACCCCACTGGGATCCCCCCTCTTGTGCAAGTCCTATCTGTGCTCCATTTCTTGGCAACTGGTTCTTTCCAAGTGACAGTCGGCTTGGCAGCAGGAATATCACAGCCAATGTTCTCAATTGTGCTGACAATAGTGTTTGGTGCCCTGATTAAACACATGTGCAGCTACATTGTTTTCCTCCAGGTGGAGGATTTGCCCAACGATGAAAGCTGAGTTCTATGCAATGGGACATCTCCCCAACATAATTGGGGCGATTGATGGAACACATATTGCAGTTGTCCCCCCCCAGGCAAAATGAACAGGTCTTCAGAAATCGAAAAAGTTTTCATTCGATGAATGTGCAGATGGTGTGTTTAGCGGACCAGTACATCTTCTACGTCAATGCTAAGTATCCTGGGTCGGTGCATGATTCCTTTATCCTGAGGAATAGCAGCATCCCAAATGTGATGGCCCAAATACAGAGGCACCGTGTTCGGCTAATAGGTGAGCCCTGGTTCCCACCCAGTGGATGTTAATATATGGTATGGTGTGGGCCATAAGGGATAGTGTGTGGCTAACAGTTGTGCAACGATATTTGCAGGTGAATAAGGTTACCCCAACCTATCATAGCTACTGACCCCTTGAGGAATCCCAGGACAATGGCTGAGGAACATTACAATGAGGCACATGGGCAAACAAGAAGGATCATTAAAAGCACATTTGGCCTCCTGAAGGCCAGGTTCTGGTGCCTCCGTCTGACTGGTGGATCCCTGTGCTACTCACCAAAGAATGTCTGCCAGATAATCGTGCCATGCTGCATGTTTTATAACTTTGCCCTGAGACGCCATGTGCCTTTTCTGCAGGAGGAGGAGGCTGAAGATGGCCATGTGGCAGCAGTGGACCCTGTGGATAGTGAGGATGAGGAGGCAGAGGCTGAGGATGAGGCCAACAATCTGCAGTGATTAGGCAATACTTCCAATGACACACAGGTAAGACAGTGTTACTTTACATTCCATTGTCAGTTTTTTGTTTCACATTGTCACTGGCAGGGTGTGATTTCCAACTTCTATGGCCACCCAATGTACCTTTTGGCAACTCTTTTTGCAGATGTTAGTGCCCCACTATCGCTCCTGGTGTTGTCACTGCAGCCAACTATAGGTCTTTCCTATGTTAACATTACTGTACAGTTGAATTGCAATGTTTAAACCTTGTTAAACGAATACATACTTCAATCATTTGACATACTCGTAAGTGAGTTTATTGCCGTGCTGTGAAGAAAAGGGAGAAGAGCAATGGGCTGGGGTGATGATGGAGGAATGTCTAGGGTACAGTTCCAGTCTATTTGTAGCACAGGTGCATTGTCCAAGGGGGCATAGGAAGGGGAGCAATGGCAGTTCGAGGTGGACAGGGTGACAGAGTAGGACACAAAGGTGACAATCAGAAGAATCTCATTTCCTAGCAGGGGTCTTGGCAATAGTCTCTCGCTTCTGCCTGCATCGCAGGGAACATTTGCCGGGTGGTTCTCCTTCTGCAAAGGGAGGGGTGCTGGTGGCCTGTTGGTCCTGTGGTGGGGCCTCCTGTCCACTAGCAGAGGTGGAGGGCTGTTCAGTAGTTTGGCTAGTGGCAGGGGCCCACTGGTGTGACACTGCCTCCCTCATAATGTTGCCCATGTCTGCCAGCACCCCTGCAGTGGTGACCAGGATGGTGTTAATGGCCTCCCTGATCTCCTGGTACTGTCCCTCCCGTAGCCGCCTGTTCTCCTGCATGTTGTCCAGGATCTGGCCCAGCATATCCTGGGAATGTTGGTATGCTACTAGGATCTCAGTGAGTGCCTCCTGGAGAGTCGGTTCCCTTGCCTGTCCTCCCCTTGATGCACAGCAGTCCTCCCAGCTTCCCTGTTGTCCTGTGCCTCTGTCCTGTGAACCGTGTGCTCACTGCCACTGACCCCCGTCCCTGATTGTCTTGGGTTTGTGGTGTGCCCTGGGGTCCCTGTAGTGGTGGACACACTGCTGATGGAAGTGTCCTGGGGATAGAGGTATGGGCGCTCTTGGTGGGTTCTGTGGTGATGTTTCCTGAGGGGGGAGGCTCTGTGGTGGTTTGTGACTGTGACTGCGTAACCGACTGTCCGGAGGTCCCTGATGGGCCAGGTTGGACATCCATATCCAGGCGAGCAGAGTCACTGTCATCACTGTGGGCCTCTTCTGTGGGGGGACAGGATGTTGCTGGTACCTCTTCTCCGGTGACATTGGCTGGGATACCTGTGAGGATGTAAATGCAGTGTTAATGTTTCTGTGTGTGACATATTGTGCATGGATAGGTTGCCCTCAATGGTTGTTTTTTCCCTGGCAGCTTTCACTTGTATATGTTAGTGTATGGTGCGATGATTAGTTCTCTCTAGTGTGCATGCTTTAGTGATAGGGGTTTATGCAGGTCTTTGAGTTGTGGCCATGCATTGGTGGTGCATGCAGGGCTTGGCATTGGGATGAGTGAGATGTGATGGTGGGGGATGTGTGAGGTGGTGGAGTGATGGGAGTGAGGGTGAGGGTGGGGGTATATGATGGCATGCAGGTGGTGGGGTGATAGTAGTATAGAGTTGACTTAACAGAGTCCAGTCCTCCTGCTACTCCTGCCAGGCCCTCACGATGTATGATTGCCAAGCCTTGCTCCACCCATGTTGTTAGTTGTGGGGCAGGAGGTGGGGGTCCACCACCAGTCTTCTGTACAGCGAGTTGGTGTCTTGCTGCAATGGAACGTACCTTCCACTGTAGGTCATTCCACCCATTTCTGATGTCATCCCTTGTTCTGAGGTACTGTCCCATGGCGTTGACCCTGTCCAGGATCCTCCACATAGCTCCATCTTCCTAGGCAGTAGCCTGGCTGTGCCGGTGGGCCATCTGTGGCAGTTTTCCTTTGTTTATAATATGATAATATGGTGATGTCTGCCAACGCCAACATGACGTTCTTGACCGCCATGTTCATAATGAGCCCCTTAGTCTCTTAGGGTTCTTTTGGTGGCTACAGCAACACAAATCTTTCATGGGCCACTTCAATGACTTGCTGCCGGAGAATCACAGATATCACAGTTCTTAAGCTTCTCAGCACACCTTCCTTGGTTACAGACAGTTTGTCCTGCACATTTTTGAACTTTTGAAACTCAATGACGTCCTCCAGAGGTCGAATGCTCTTCTTCCTAGACTGAGCTGAAATGCTGTCTATAAGAATGAGCATGTTCTTGTCAGTATTCGTAGGAGAGATGATTTGTTCAATGGATAGCGTGGCAGGTGTACTGGATTTAACAATTGAATTAATTTATTTTTCGGCTGTTTTGGATGTTGTGCTGGGTATGCTTAGAGGTACTCATATAAAGTAGTCTGCAGGATGTTGATCTTTACCCGGCCTGTGCACAATCACATAGTAATATTCTTGCAAGCACATCCCCCACCTCTCAATGCAAGAGGGCATCTTGTCTTTTGGGTTCCCAAAAATAGTGAGTAGCGATTGGTGGTCTTTGTAAACGGTGAAAAGCTTTTCATACTGAAACACATGAAAATGTTCACAAACCCAGACATCAACCAAACATTCCTTTTCCCGCTGAGAATACACTTGTTATGTGTCAGGCAGTCTTTGGCTAGCATAAGCCATGATGTGTCTCTGAGCATTTGGATGACCATTATGTTGTGCAAGGATCGCCCGCTGGGATCGCATCTACAATGAGCTCAGTATGTAACCTGGCGTCAAAATCGGTCATCTCAGTCACATTCTCAATTGCATGTTTTATGTTTCGGAAACTCTGATCACATTCTACAGGCCAAAGGAATGGAACATCTTGTTTTGTCAGCTCTCGCGGACCGGCGCACAATGTAGCAAAGTCACAAATGTACCTTGAGCAATAACTGCCCATGACAAGAAGGATCACATCACAGTAACATCCTGTGGGGAACAAGTAGCTGTCAGTGCCTGCACTTTATCTGGGTCAGGGGTCTTTCCCTATCAGAGAATATGTGGCTAAAGAATTTAAGCTTATTTTTATGAAAAACACATTTGGCTGCATTCTTTTTTGCCATGCTCCTCTTGTGTTGTTCCAAACACTAATATGTAATCTCTGTAGTTGAAAGCATCTGTGACAGGTTAAATTATGCATCATATAATGTCCTGAGAGATTTCTGCAGCTGATGACATTTCAATGCTCAATCTTTTTTATCTGAACAGACCAACATTATTCGAAAAAGTGGTAATGTACCTACAGTTCTCTTCCACCTCAAGTTGATTATATCCCTTGTACTGTTCAAGACGAGAGAAGACTTGTGCCATCTAATTGCATGATCATGTCCACTACATGTGGACCCGAATGTCATTTTTGCTCAATCACTTTCTGGCCTGGTGCATGTCAATGCAGATGAGAACTGCACCTCCACTATCCTTTTTGGGCACCATCTCCATGGGCGAAACCCATGGTGTAGGATCAGAGGGCTTGATGATGTCATGCTTCAGAAGTGTTTTGAGTTCTTTCACAACATCTTCCTGCAAATGAAAGGCAACTCTGCAGTGCCACTGAGCAACAGGGCAAATTTCTTCAATAATGTGAACTCTCACTGTCGTTGTTTTGAGTCAGCAAGGCCATGGAATAACGCTGGAAACTGACTTACAGTTCAGTACTGAGTTTGTAAGTTGTAATTGAGAGATAACAGCCCCATGTCAGCAGCAGTGGCAAAACTGTGCAGACATGCACTGGACGAAGTTCCTGGAAATACATGAATCGGCACTTGCACAGACACTGCTTTGTATTTCGTGGACACTGTGAATGACCATTGACTTTGCAACGGTTTGAAAGCAGCCCACATGTATACCTTCATGTTTGACAGGTTAAGTTGTGGCACAGGAGATAGGTTGTTGAACTTCTCAACTGACATGATGTTAATCGACACACCACTGTCTATGATGTTTATGAGGCAACCATTAACCTTTATTTTGACTTGGGTCAGTGTCCAAATGAACTGGGTTTTTGGCGACTTATCTTTGTCACCTCTTCTGCCTTGCACCCAACCAACCTACCATGTGCCTAGCATCCTCTAGCTGATATCATCGCACATCCGTCCTCTTCACTGGTATTTGATGATGATGTCTATGAAGCTTTGCAGGAGGCCGTTGACAAGGATCGACTTCCTAGGGTTTCTACTTATCCCAAATGATGTTGCTTTCTGGCCTTGTGGGTGTGGCGAGAATATTTCTAGAACTTTCTGGCATCCATTTTCTCTTCTTGCTGTGATGCATTTGGTTTCCTTTTTGCCTTGCACACTGTCATAAAGTGGTTTTCTTTTCCACAACCTTTGCACGTCTGTCCTATGGCTGGACATTTGCTCTTGTAGTGATATGAAAACCCACATTAAAAACACACCTTTCCATTCATTGAAGACGTTGATTTATGTGTATCTCCGGAATGTTTGTACTTCCTTTTTATGACTAACACTCATTAATTTTTCACTGTTCTAACTTCCATATCAGCCGCTTCTACTTTGTCTAAACTGAGTATCTCTCTCAATCTCCCTCAACATGCATCTTCTGAAAGACAGCTATCAATAACTCTTAAGGCATATGGCTTCTTCATTGTTGAATTCACTGAATTTAAAGTGTTTGATGAGCTCATCAAGTTTTCCAACAAACTCATCCATCATCTCATCCTCTTGCTGTCACATCTGATTGAAAATATACCTTTCATAGTCGATGTTAAGAATCAGGTTGAGCTTTATATTCAAAGCTTCTTTGACGTGACGGTACAATATGGCCTCAGCATGCAATATTTTCTTCAAAACTTCTTTTAGTCGGTCACCGGCAAGATTCCTTAAGTATTTTCTTGTCATCTACTTCTAGGGCATCTATGAAGTCATCGAACGTCTCAATCCACGAGGTCAACCTGGCGCCAATATTCTGTTTTTATAGCCATATTGAATGGCAGTGGTGGCTTCAGAAATGCAGCTGCATTGTACTTCGCACCCTTTTCTACTGCTGTTGAGAGTATCTGCTGTGCAGGTGCTGATAGTCAATATTCGGTGGTCACTGCAGCTTCTGCAAGCACAGGCCACTTGCTTATGCTTAGGTCGCCCTGTCCAAGCAGAGATCATAAATCATTGCCCTCCTTATAAGCGGTAAGCAATGATTCTAAGTTGTGCATTTTCTCACTGTCTCGTTTAACTTTCTGTATCGTACCTGGTTGTCACTGCCTTTGACCATGGCTCGGTCCTGTGAAGGGTTCTGGTGGGTCTTTTGAGCAATCTCCTCCGAAGGGCCTTCTACTCCTCTAGGGGCCATATGACAGTTGAAGCAGCACTTTGATTCTACACGTGCTAACTCTGACCAACACCTGATTGAGTCGAGCACACGTGGCACACATGAGCAATCTGCTGGTTCATTGAATGCACTCGTCCCCTTACTCGTCACCAGTTGCAGCGTCCTCCCGAGACTGGGAGCATGCAAAGGCCATGCCGCACATGGAGTTCTTGATTATGCGTCTGTATTCCTTCGTATACAATCACACATTAAATCACTGATTATGTCATATTCATTAATAACCACAACTTACCACCTCCCAGCAGGTTGCTCAGTCTCTCCTCTACATCGACCCAGAACCACAAGGGTCCTAGCGCATTTAGGTCCATATTTATACTTTTTTAGCTCCCCATTTATGCCGCTTTCTGACGCAAAATTGGTGCAAACGTACAACTGTATTTTGTAAGTTTGCGCCGCTTTTGCGTAAAAAAATGACCCAAAAGCGGCACTAAAAAAGTATAAATATGGGCCTTAATCTCACAACACTACACAGACATAAAAGTATTGAAAACTGATGCTGGTTCATACACAAGAGGGAACAAGGGGGGAAATAAAGGGATAACACAAAGAAATCAAACACAAAAACATTCCTATTTCCTTATTTTCTTTTCAGAACTTAGGTTCAGTGCAGCATAAATTAGCTCCATAACGATTGTGCTTGCATAATATTACATAATGAAGGTGTTTACAAATTCATGATTGAGTTGGTGAATGGACCATTATTTTTAAGACCCAATTTGAGCAGGATATGCTGACGTAGAAAAGCTCACCCAACTTTAAAGATCTGCAATGATGAGATTCAGTCTATCTAGGACATTGATAGCATGTTTTGAAGAACAGAGCTAGCATAGGAAAGGGAGAGAGAAATGAAGGCCGAATATCTATATGCCAAAATAATATAATTTGGCTAGATTATAAAGTATACATTTAGAGAGAGGATAAACATGAAGAACTGGCAGTACTATATGTATCTATTTGAGGTGGAATCCCACAATATGTAGTGTACAGTAAATCAAATAAGGTCCAACAATGTCATTAAGAAGCCCAGTAATCTACAAAAGAGCCAACATATATCCACCTTAATTAGAAGGCTGCACTTTCAGAGACATAGGTGGTCATTACGACCTCCAGGGGTAATGTAGTGCCCGTACCGCCAACAGGCTGGCGGTACGGAGGCCCTTATTACGACCGCGGCGGTAGTGCTGCGGTCGCACCTCCGGGGCCGGCGGTTTCCCACCGTTTTAGCCCCGGCGGTGATAATCCGCCAGGGCAGCGCTGCAAGCAGCGCTGCCCTGGGGATTATGACACCCCTACCGCCAGCCTGTTTCTGGTGGTTTGCACCGCCAGGAAGAGGCTGGCAGTAAGGGGCCCCCTAAGAGGGCCCCGGCCAGCTTTTCACTGTCTGCATAGCAGACACTGAAAAGCGCGACGGGTGCTACTGCACCTGTCGCACGGCCGCAACACCGCCGGCTCCCATGGTTGCGGTCTCATCCCCGCTGGGCCGGCGGGCGCAAACTTGGTTTGCGCCCGCCGGCCCAGCGGGAATGTCGTAATGGGGGCCGCGGGAGTGCAGCCGCATTGGCGGCCGTACGGCGGTTACCGCTTGTCGTAATGACCCCCATATTAAGGTGAGAAGTGAAGTTTTAACTATAATTACTACATCTAGCTAATAATTATTTAATTTATGTAATGTCCATGGACTAGTTGCACATTTCATTTTAGGAATCTAAACATTCTTGCCATGTCCGGTTTGACACATCTCACTCCTTGGTGTGCGAATGCTATGGCTCAATGTGTTACCATTCACTACTGAAGAAAATGCACTGTTTGCTTATTTGTCTCAATTTCGGTACCAAATGTCTTTCTAGGTAATGTATGAAATACATTATATCTATATTAATTGATAGTTGAAGTTTCCGAGCACAGCTTTCAAGGCCACCTTGATTTCTGCATCTCACATAAACCGTTGCTTTAGAGCTATACTCTATTTGACCAACTGGTTAGTATAATCAAGTATAGGTATGACAGTCATATATTGATAATAAGTGAATAAGACAAGAAGTGAATAAATATCAAATCTGATTCTGAATGATGTTACTTTACAATTTGTTTTGATGATAAAATGCAGTTAACTTTTATGTTCAAATTATGTTTCATTTGTTACAGTCATATAACTGTCCATTTTTTTTTTTCTAGGGAAGCTATCAGAACAACTTGGTGAGTATTTTTGGGTCAATTAATTAAGGGTTAATCTATTGAAATACTTCAGACACTCAGCGTTCTATTCATACATACAGATGGTGTCAATATCCAAAAGAATAGTCACTTTGGGCCTGATTACAACTTTGGAGGAGGTGTTAATCCGCCCCAAATGTGACGGATATACCACCAGCCGTATTACGAGTTCCATAGGATATAATGGACTCGTAATATGGCTGGTGGTATATCCGTCACTTTACTGTCACTTTTGGGACGGATTAACACCTCCTCCAAAGTTGTAATCAGGCCCTTAATGTCTTGAGTAACATCAGTGATAAGCGTATATGCTTCCTCTTATGTTTTAAGCTATTGCGCAGTTGGAAATTAATTTATATTGCTCCTTGACATCGGAAGTATAGCCTTGTTATTGTTGTTTTGCTGATGGTGAGTCGATAGGGTCTGCAACTACGTGGAGCCAGTTGGATACATTATTACGGCTAATTCAGAACTAGATGTCAAGTGTCTTTGTAAAGCCCCGTCTGACTTATTGAGAGTTTGGTGGACTGGATACTCTATCACAAACGTGGCAGAATACAGTTGAATATAACAGATGGGATTGCCATTATGTTTTGACTGAGAATCCCATCTAGCAAAATCTAAATAAGGCCCTCCTACTATTATCCTATAGTCACCTATCAGGTTCAAACTTCCACAGATCAAGTCACGTTCTATGATATGAATCTAAATGGTTTCACCTCCCTCTAAAAGACTATACAAATGTACATGGATTCACCCTCGATACAGGCCTCACATTCAAAGAACTCATTACCTGTAAAAGTAAGGTAACCAAGTAGCAGCTTGACCTACTGAAGAAACTGAAACTTTTTCTTCCAGAGACCGATTTTGTAACAGTACAAGCCATGGTCCATTACCACCTGGAAGGAGGCAAAGCGGTGCTCAGCGGGTTTCTGCCCCCAAGAAGGCATGCAACACCGTGGCATATTTCATAAATAGTTTCCAATTCAGGTTTATATCCTCTTCAAGACTAGTGGTGTCAATTGCAAGCCCATCAGAAATTATAACCGTAAAAAAACAACCTACAAACTGACCACTACCACAGGGGCCCCTACCCTTACTGTAATAGGAGCTATTTATGTGAATGAGGCACAGTTGCTAGCAGTAATGCTTGTCAATATGGAATGTATCTCAAGGGATAATACATAATATCCATAGCTGCAATTCTTTTGGCAGCAAGTTAATATTAGTAAATAATCTCCCGAACACTGCATAATTTATCAGCTCTAAATATATTTTAAAATGCACGCTTTTCTCTCTAAACATCGGCTTAATACTTCTGAAGATACAAACACTTTCGTCTTCAATACTCACTTTTTAATATTTGTGTACATATACCTATACATCAAAACAAAAGCTTCTATCAAATTTAGTAGTCAAAGATGCACACAGGAAAGCTACTTTCAGGTAGCCATAGAGCTACTAGTAGCTCATGAGCTACTCTTTAAAGCAGACTGCACTACAGCCACCCAGCTACACACAGGGAGCTAAAGGCCAGATGTACAAAGCCTGTTTGCATTTCCTAACTGTCCTAATCGGTATTTTGAGCCATTAAGAAATGCAAATGGGGCTTTTATAATGTACAAAGCCCTTTAACCTCTTTTCTGCCAGGCCCTTTCCTCTCCTGTGTGGAGCGTTTTTTGTCTACTTGGGGTAGTTTGCACTTAGGCCCTCATAACTTTTTGTCCACATAAACTACCCACGCCAAATTTGTGTTCTTTTTTTCAACATCCTAGGGATTTTAGGGGTACCCAGAGTTTGTGGGTTCCCCTGAAAGAGACCAAGAAATTCGCCAAAATACAGCATGATTTTTCTTTTTTTTTTTTTAAGGTAAAAAGGGCGGCAGAGGAAGGCTTGTGTTTTTTTCTCTGAAAATGGCATCAACAAAAGGTTTGCGGTGCTAAAATCACCATCTTTGCAGCTTTCAGGAACAGGCAGACTTGAATCACAAAACCACATTTTTCAACATAATTTTGGCATTTTACTGGGAGAGACCCCATTTTTACAATTTTTTGTGTTTTTAGCCTCCTTCCAGTCAGTGACAGAAATGGGTGTGAAACCAATGGTGGATCCCAGACAGCTAAACATTTCTGAGAGTAGACAAAATTCTGAAATCAGCAAGGGGTCATTTGTGTACATCCTACAAGGTTTTCCTACAGAAAATAACAGTTGAAATGAAAAAATATTGAAATTGAGGTAAAATAGAAATTTCTCTCCACGTTTTACTCTGTACCTTTTACTGTAGTGTCAAATTTTCAAAAGCGATATACCGTTACGTCTGCTAGTCCCTTCTGGTTGTGGGGACATATAGGGCTTGTAGGTTCATCAAGACCCTGAGCCAATATATGAGGTCACCTTGCAATGGGTTTTCATTGTATACTTGGTATACACCAAGTTATTTGGTAAAATATAAAGAGTAAAATATAGATATCAAGGAAAACTTTTTGTATTTCCAAAATGGGCACAAGATAAGGTGTTGAGAAACAGTGCTTATATGCACATCTCTGAATTCCAGGGTCCCCATACAAGCATGTGAATTACAGGGCATTTCTCAAACAGACGTCTTTTTTACACGCTGTCTTACATTTGGAAGGAAAAAATGTAGAGAAAGACAAGGGGCAATAACACTTGTTTTTCTATTCTCTGTTCTCCCAGGTCCCCCGATAAAAACAGTATCTCACTTGTATCGGTAGCCCTAATGCCCGCGAAAGGAGGCACAACATGGGCACATCACATTTTCCTAAGAAAACTGGCCTGTTTTCTGCAAAGTGCCTAGCTTTGGATTTTGGCTTTTAGCTCAGCCGGCACCTAGAAAAACCTAGCAAACCTGGACATTTCTGAAAACTAGTCACTAAAGGGAATTCAGAATGGGGTGACTTGTGGGGCTCTCACCAGGTTCTGTTACCCAGAATCCTTTGCAAACTTCACAATTTGGCAAAAAAACACCTTTTCCTCACATTTCAGTGATGGAAAGTTCTGGAATCTGAGGGGACCCACAAACTTCCTTCTACTGAGCATTCCCCCAGGTCTCCCGATAAAAATAGTACCTCACTTGTGTGGGTAAGACTAGTGCACGCGACAGGAAATACCCCACAACACAACATGGACAAATCACATTTTCCTAAAGAAAACTGTCCTGTTTTTTGCAAAGTGACTAGCTGTGGATTTTGGCCTATAGCTCAGCCGGAAACTAGAAAAACCTAGCAGACCTGGACATTTCTGAAAACTAGACACCTAAGGGAATTCAGAATGGGGTGACTTGTGGGGCTCTCCCCAGGTTCTGTTATCCAGAATCCTTTGCAAACCTCAACATTTGACAAAAAAAAACACTTTTTCCTCACATTTCGGTTATGGAAATTTCTGGAATCTGAGGGGAGTGCAAGAGGCTGGCCCGGGCTTTGGACAGTTCACCTTCAGGTTGCAGTCAAATTGGGCTATTTGTATAGTAAAATAACTGTCTGGATAAGGTTTTTTTTCACTTCTTTTTAGCTCTTCCAGAATGTTTGTTAAAATAGCTGGCAGAGTGTAGGAGGCTGGCCTGGCTTATAGTGGGTACCTGATGGTACTTACACCTTGTGCCAGGTCCAGTTATCCCTTATTAGTAGATTATTAGTGTTCTAGCAGCTTAGGCTGATAGCGGTAGCTATTGCAGAGCAGCTTAGGCTGAACTAGGAGACATGCAAAGCTCCTACCATACCACTTATAACATATAGCACTATATCATAAGAAGCACAATACTCAGAGTTACTAAAAATAAAGGTACTTTATTTTAGTGACAATGGGGGTCATTCCGACCCTGGTGGTAAAAACCGCCAGGGCCGGGAACGACGGAAAGCACCGCCAACAGGCTGGCGGTGCTTCCTGGGCCATTCTGACCGCGCCGGTAAAGCTGCGGTCAGAAAACCGGGTCCGGCGGTTTCCCGCCGGATTAACCCCGGTTGGCCCAATCCGCCATGGCGGCGCTGCAAGCAGCGTCGCCATGGGGATTCTGACCCCCTTCCCGCCAGCCTGTTTCGGGCGGTTTTTACTGCCAGGAAAAGGCTGGCGGGAACGGGTGTCCAGGGGCCCCCTAACAGGGCCCCATTAAGCTTTCACTGTCTGCTTAGCAGACAGTGAAAAGCGCGAAAGGTGCAACTGCACCCGTCGCACACCCGCAACACCGCTCAGAGCCGGCTTCAGTGTTGCAGGCCGCTTTCCCGCTGGGCCGGCGGGTGCTATATTGGCTAGCGCCCGCCGGCCCAGCAGGAAAGTTCGAATGGCCCCAGCGGTCTTTCGACCGCGGAGCGGCCATATGGCGGTTCCGCCTCGGTTGGAATGAGGGCCAATATGCCAAACGTATCTCAGAGGATATACTCCCTTAGGAGGTAAGTAAAATATACACACAAACCAAAATCAGGTAGGTAAACAGTTAGAAAAGTAGTGCAAACACTGTAGAACACAATAGAATGCAATAGGACGCAATAGGCCTAGGGGCAACACAAACCATATACTCCAAAAGTGGAATGCGAACCACAAATGGACCCCAGGCCTAATGTAGTGTGTAGAGGGTCACTGGGAGTGTAAGAAAACACTAAGGGTGTCCAAGATACCCCACCCCAAGACCCTGAAAAGTAGGAGTAAAGTTACCCTACTACCCCAGAAATACAGTAAAGTCGAGATAGGGGATTCTGCAAAGGCAACAACTGTCTGCAAAGCACTGAAGACGGAGTCCTGGACCTGAGGACCTACAAAGGAAGGGGACCAAGTCCAAGAGTCATGCAAGTGTCCAGGGGGCAGGAGCCCACTAAATCCCGGATGAAGATGCAAAATGGCTGCCTTTGGGTGGAAGAAGCTGAAGATTCTGCAACAACGGTAGGTGCCAGGAACTTCTCCTTTGGTCGGAGGACGTCCAACGGCTTGTTGGAGGCCGCAGAGTTGTTTCCACACAGAAAGACTGCAAAGAAGCCTTGCTAGCTGCAAGAGTCACAGTTGAAGATAATGGGTGCTGCCCGGGTCTAGGAAGGACCAGGAGGTCGCCCCTTGGAGGAGGAGACAGAGGGGACACTCAGCAACAGAGAGAGCCCATGTAGAAGCAGGCAGCACCTACAGAAACACTTGAGCAGGCGTTCTAGAAATCTGAGCACAGCAGTCGCCTCAACACAACAAAAGAGGGTCCCACGAAGCCGGTGGTCAACTCAGTGAGTTGAGCAATGCAGGACGGAGTGCTGGGGACTTGGACTGTGCTGTGCATGAAGGAATCCTTGCAAAAGTGCACAGAAGCCCTAGCAGCTGCAGATCACGCAGTACACACGATTACTGTCTGCCGTGGGGAGGCAAGGACTTACCTCCACCAAATTTGGACAGAAGGACCACTGGACTGTCAAGGTCACTTGGATCCAGCTCCTGTGTTCCAGGGACCACCCTTGTCAAGATGAGAGGGGACCCAGAGGACCGGTGATGCAGAAGTTTGGTGCCTGCGTTAGCCAGGGGAAGATTCCGTCGACCCACAGGAGATTTCTTCCTGGCTTCCAGTGCAGGGTGAAGGCAGACAGCCCTCAGAGCATGCACCATCAGGAAACAGTCGAGAAAGCTGTCAGGATTTGGCGCTACAATGTTGCTGGTATTCGTATTGCTACTTTGTTGCGGTTTTGCAGACATCCTGGAGCAGTCAGCAGTCTTTCCTTGTCAGCAGTCGAAGAGGGAGATGCAGAGGAACTCTTGTGAGCTCTTGCATTCGTTATCTGAAGAGAAACCCACAGGAGAGACCATAAATAGCCCTCAGAGGGGGATAGGCTACCTAACCAGGCAAGAGCCTATCAGGAGGGGTCTCTGACGTCACCTGCTGGCACTGGACACTCAGAGGTCTCCATTGTGCCCTCACACCTCTGCATTCAAGATGGCAGAGGTCTGGGACACACTGGAGGAGCTCTGGGCACCACCCCTGGGGTGGTGATGGACAGGGGAGTGGTCACTCCCCTTTCCTTTGTCCAGTTTCGCACCAGAGAAGGGGCTGGGGGATCCCTGGACCGGTGTAGACTGGCTTATGCAAGGAGGGCACCTTCAAAGCATTTCCAGAGGCTGGGGGAGGTTACTCCTCCCCAGCCCTTAACACCTATTTCCTAAGGGAGAGGGGGTGACACCCTCTCTCAGAGGAAATCCTTTGTTCTGCTTCCTGGAACTGGGCTGCCTAGACCCCAGGAGGGCAGAAACCTGTCTGAGGGTTGGCAGCAGCTGCAGAGAAAACCCCAGAGAGCTAGTTTGGCAGTACCCGGGGTCCATGCTGGAGCCCCGGGGATGCATGAGATTGGCACCCCAATACCATATTTGGCTTGGCGGGACAATTCCATGATCTTAGACATGTTACATGGCCATGTTCGGAATTATCATTGTGAAGCTACATATAGGTATTGACCTATATGTAGTGCACACGTGTAATGGTGCCCCCACACTCACAAAGTCCGGGGAAATTGCCCTGAACAATGTGGGCGCACCTTGGCTAGTGCCAGGATGCCCTCACACTTAGTAAGTTTGCACCTAACCTTCACTAAGGGAGGGTTAGACATATAGGTGACTTATAAGTTACTTAAGTGCAGTGTAACATGGATGTTATTTCACTCAGGCTGTAGTGGCAGTCCTGTGTAAGAATTGTCTGAGCTCCCTATGGGTGACAAAAGAAATGCTGCAGCCCATAGGGATCTCCTGGAACCCCAATACCCTGCGCACCTAGGTACCATATACTAGGGAATTATAAGGGTGTTCCAGTTTGCCAATCAGAATTGGTGAAAATGGTCACTAGCCTGCAGTGACAATTTTAAAAGCAGAGAGAGCATAACCACTGAGGTTCTAGGTAGCAGAGCCTCAGTGATACAGTTAGGCACCACACAGGGAACACATATAGGCCACAAACTATGAGCACTGGGGTCTTGGCTAGCAGGATCCCAGTTACACAGGCAAAAACAATCTGACACACAACAAAAAATGGGGGTATCATGCCTGGCAAGATGGTACTTTCCTACAGGGAGCCACAAACTTCCTCCTATCCAGTTCTCCCGATAAAAAGGATACCTCACTTTTGTTGGTGGCCCAGTGCCTGCAACAGGAAAAGGCCAAAAACCTGTAGAGATTGAGGAGATATACACATAATTGTATCAAATTGACTTCATCATCTCCTGTCCGCTGGTACATTGCAGAAAATTCCAGCTAAGCAACTTTAACATCGGGTGGTTCAGGGTCAGGCTATGCATTTGCTTCTCTACAGCGCGTTAGAATTTCAGCCCTTCTTGTGAGGCCTGAAAAAAAGTCTAGGCCTTATCCTCGGCTAAGTTAACTCTACAAATTAATACAAAACATAGGTTATACATTTAAATATGACATACTACTACATTATTCTTATACATTTTCATTATTTCACACAATTTCAGTTATATTAGTACAATTTCGTATAAGTGGCTGACATACCCCGTGGGCACATTTACAAACATGCTCATTATTTTCTTTATAATTTATCTACAAGCTTTTCATTAGTCAAACACATAAACATTCATTAGTAATTTTCTAATTAGCATATTTGCGCAAAGCAGTCCCTCCTCTGATGACTAAATATGTCATCACACCTCTCTTTAACCATATTTCATAATTCTGTCTCAGTTGTATTTTGTCTTCTTCTCAAATTTCCCCTATAAATTCTTCCCCTATTTTGTTCTTCCCTCCTCTGATTATTTTTAGATCTCTTCAGTTTTAACTTTTGCCATAATTTACATATACCCCATAATCCTAATATGCAAGCAATCACAATTAATATTCCTTGTATGATTTTTAATAATACACCATTCCAAATTTGACCAAGCCAGTTGCCCGCTGAAGCAAATCCTTTTCCAACTTTTTCCCAAACACCTGCTTCCCACAATTCTTTCAAATCCTTACTAGAATTAGTTAAATTAGTGAGCAAGTCTCTTATCTCTTTCCAAATTCTTCTTAGTTGAGAAGGTCCAAAGATGCTGGGGCCACGACTGAAACCTGGAGCCCCACCCAGGACTATAATAGCCAGGAGACTGAATTATAGAGACTGAGATGCCATTCTGCAAGCAGCCCTCACACATGGGGACCTACAGGTTGAAAATGTAACAGTCTTTTCCCAGACTTCACTCCACAGGTCCAAAAACAGAGGTGAAGCTTTGATGAAGTCACAAAGGCCATGCGAGGCAAAAATATCCAGTATATGATGAAATACATGGCCTGCCTGTGTGTGATCGTGGAGTGGAATTCGTGGTAATTTGCCTCCCCAGAGGAGGCGTGAGACTGGATCGAGTGCAGGAGAACGACATGCCACAAAGGTGCCACAGACCTGGGAGCTACAAGTCGAGCAACTGAGGAGGTGATATGGCGATCGGACTCATTGGAGCATCAAGAGCCCCAAGAATCACTAAAGGACAAGTGAGAACATTAAGGGGACTAAAAGTAACTTCTTGGGTCTGTGATGGGGCAGAGTTGATGGAGGGGGAAAAATCAGACTGAGGAGTCGACTTCACAGATATGTAATTGTTTAGAAGGAACTGGTTCATAACAATGCTAAATAAGGGAGGGAACAACCACTGTTTATTAACATACATCAAAGGTATTACTGGTGGAACTAACCACCCTCAGTTATAGCATGGTTCTAATGGGCCGACAGGTGCTCTGCAAGTTGTAACAGTGGGTGGTTTCAGGCTCACGAAGCAGGGTAGCAGAGAGGGGAGAGTTAGAGGCGTTAGCTAACTTGATGAGGTTAATTGTTGTTGTTGTTCATTGTTTGCAAAAACAACAGATGATGGACGGAATGCAGAACAAATCAAACATTCACCCCCAGTCACAGATCTGGTTTTAATCCATACATTTGTTTTGCTTGCCATTCTATTCCAGTTTGTACCCAACCATAAGCAAATCAGTCTTGACCCTGTTACCCATGAGAACAGTCCAGCCCGAACTGCCAGGCCAGGTCCTCCCTGGACCAGAAACAAGCATCCTGGGACCGGTTTCAGGGTATCACCTTTCATCAGCCAGGCTAGCTTGAATCTGGTGGCATATCAAGCACGGGACCCACATCTGGGCATACCCTTCCCACTTGGGGCGACGAATGCAAAAACAGATGATGGACAGAATGCAGAGCAAATCAAACATTCATCCCCAGTCACAGATCTGGGTTTAATCCATGAGTTTATTTGCTTGCCATGCCATTCCAGTTTGTACCCAGCTGTAAGAAATGGGGTCTTTGGTTGACAGTCAGGTTACCCCCTGTTCAAGCAAGGAACCTCACTCTAGTCAGGTTAAAAGAGAATCACCCTCAGCTAAACACTGCTTACCCCCTTGGTAGCTTGGCAGAGCAGTAAGCTTAACTTCAGAGTGCTAGGTGTAAAGTATTTGTACCAACACACACAGTAACTTAATAAAAACACTACAAAATGACACAACACAGGTTTAGAAACATAGGAAATATTTATCTAAACAAAACAAGACCAAAACGACAAAAATCCACAATACACAAATCAAGTTATCAATTTAAAATCAAAAAGAGTCTTTAAGTAGTTTTAAACATACACTAAGGCTGTCAGTGTGAAAAAGTACCTTGGGTGTGTCCAAAATAACCTCGCACAGGTGAGTGCACATCGATCTTTTCCCCGCACAGCGCTTTGTGCGTGGATGCCCTTGTCTTTAGGCTGCCAACTTCTCCTTTCAGGGTCACAGGGACTGGATGGGCACCACAGGGCAGAGTAGGAGTCCCTCCAGAGACTCCAGGTGCTGGCAGAGAGAAGTCTTTGCTGTCCCTGAGACTTCAAACAACAGGAGGCAAGCTCTAAATTAAGCCCTTGGAGATTTATTCCCTAGATGGAAGGTACACAAAGCCCTGTCTTTGCCCTCTTACTCTGGCAGAAGCAGCAACTGCAGGATAGCTCCACAAAGCACAGTCACAGGCAGGGCAGCTCTTCTTCCTCAGCTCTTCAGCTCTTCTCCAGGCAGAGGTTCCTCTTGTTTCCAGAAGTGTTTCTAAAGTCTGTGGTTTTGGGTGCCCGTCTTATACCCAATTTCTCCTTTGAAGTAGGCCTACTTCAAAGTAAAGCCTCTTTGGAATGTGAAATCCCGCCTTGCCCAGGCCAGGCCACAGACACTCACCAGGGGGTCGGAGACTGTATTTTGTGAGGACAGGCACAGCCTTTCAGGTGTAAGTGACACTACTCCCCTCCCTCCTAGCACAGATGGCTCATCAGTAAATGCAGACTACACCCCAGCTCCCTTTGTGTCACTGTCTAGCGTGAGGTGCAACCAGCCCAACTGTCAAACTGACCCAAACAGGGAATCCACAAAAAGGCAGAGTCACAGAAATTGTATAAGCAAGAAAATGCTCACTTTCTAAAAGTGGCATTTTCAAACACACAATCTTAAAATCAACTTTACTAAAATATGTATTTTAAAATTGTGAGCTCAGAGACCCCAAACTCCACATGTCCACCTGCTCCCAAAGGGAATCTTCACTTTAATCAGATTTAAAGGTAGCCCCATGTTAACCTATGAGAGGGACAGGCCTTGCAACAGTGACAAACAAATTTAGCAATATTTCACTGTCAGGACATATAAAACACATTACTATGGGGGTCATTCCGACCCCGGCGGGCGCCGCCCGCTGGGCGGAAACCGCCCAAACACCGCCCGGGGACCATTCTAACTTTCCCGCTGGCCCGGCGGGCGATCTTCAAAAGATCACCCGCCGGCCCAGTGGGAAAGCCCCAGCAAAGATGAAGCCGGCTCCGAATGGAGCCGGCGGATTTGCTGGGGTGCGACGGGTGCAGTTGCACCCGTCGCGATTTTCAGTGTCTGCCAAGCAGACACTGAAAATCTTAACAGGGCCCCTGCACTGCCCATGCCAGTTCCCGCCAGCCTCTTCCTGGCAGTGTAAACCGCCAGGAACAGGCTGGCGGGAAGGGGGTCGGAATCCACATAGCGCCGCCATGGAGGATTCCTTTGGCCAGGGGAAAACCGGCGGGAAACCGCCGGTTTCCCTTTTCTGACCGCGGCTTTACCGCTGCGGTCAGAATTGGCCAGAAAGCACCGCCAGCCTGTTGGCGGTGCATCCGTGGTCATTGGCCCTGGCGGTCAATGACGGCCAGGGTCAGAATGACCCCCTATATGTCCTACCGTAACCATACAGTGCACCCTGCACTTGGGGCTACCTAGGGCCTACCTTAAGGGTGTCTGACATGTAAGAAAAGGGAAGGTTTAGGCCTGGCAAGTGGGTACACTTGCCAAGTCGAATTTACAGTTAAAACTGCACACACAGACACTGCAGAGGCAGGTCTGAGACATGATTACAGAGCTACTTATGTGGATGGCACAACCAGTGCTGCAGGCCCACTAGAAGCATTTGATTTACTTGCCCTGGACACCTCTAGTGTACTTTACTAGGGACTTACTAGTAAATAAAATATGCCAATCATGGATAAACCAATCAACATACACATTTTGTAAAGGAGCACTTGCACTTTAGCACTGGTTAGCAGTGGTAAAGTGCCCAGAGTAACAAAAACAGTAAAATCAGAGTCCAGCACACATTAACAACCTTGGGAACAGAGGCAAAAAGTTAAGGGAGACCAGGCCAAGGGCAAAAAGTCAGCCATATGCAAATCAGTCTTGACCCTGTTCCCCATGGCAACAGTCCAGCCCGAACTGCCAGGCCAGGTCCTTCCTGGACAAGAAACAAGCATCCTGGGACCTGTTTCAGAGTATCACCTTTCATCGGCCAGGTTAGCTTGAATCTGGTGGTATAGCTAGCACAGGACCCACGTCTGGGCATACCCTTCCCACTTGGGGCGACAAATGTAAAAACAACAGATGATGGACGGAATACAGAGCAAATCAAACATTCACCCCCCGTCGTAGGGGGTTTGGTTGTTCACAGTTTGGTTGTTTACTGTTTGACCAACTGCTTGCATACACCAAGGGCCTGACATGGCGAAGCCACAGTGGAAAAAAGCAAAGAAACAGCTCACAGGGGGCGAGATGCATGCACAGGGAGAGATGGGAGCATTGCTGGAAAGTCAGGATGGGAATCTATTAGCAGAATGAACTGAACATTTGTGTCTGGAATGTAAATGGGCTAGGTAACAAGGCGCAGCGCACTTTGGTACTTCAATATATACACCAACATGCCCTAGATATTATATTACTCCAAGAAACACAACTTAAGGAAAACTATTTTAAAGCCCTAAATAGGTTTGGATATTCATTGGTAGCACGCACTAGATATACCACAGACTCCCAAGGGGTGGGAATCCTTCTAAGGAACACAGTGCCATTCACACTGGAGCATATGTGGCTTGACTCCTAGGGTAGATATGTGGCAATAACAGGCAAATGGGAATGTGAAACAATAAACATATGCTCTGCGTATGTCCCTCCACGACTCCATAGTATGACCTTGCCAGATTTAAGCTCCCTACTATTGGACCTACCAGTAGTAATCCTGATTTTGGGTGGCGACATGAACACAGTGGTAGACCCAGTGGTAGATAGAGAGACTGGAGCGGGTGCAATGAGTGAAAGAGGGCCCTTGTGGTCCTTCATGGACGCTGTGCGGGTGGTGGATCTTTGGAGACTACAACACCTGCAGCAGAGACAATACACATTCTGTTCTGCACCACACAATAGTTTCTCTCAGCTAGATTACATATTCACTCATCACAAGGGTGTGGGTAGAATCCAGGAAGTGACACAGCAGGCTAGGGGGATTTCCGACCACTCTCCTGTAAGTATCCTGTTAAAGGGACCAGTAAAGGGATTTGTGCTACCCACAAAAATAGACCCATGGTTCTTGAAGGATTGGTGCTTCAGCTAGAAATTACATGAGGAGAGGGAAGCCTACGCTGTCGAAAAACAGGGCACTGTAAATTCCCCATGTGTGTTGTGGGAGGCCTTCAAGGCTGGCCTGAGGGGCAAGGCCCAAGCACTAATAGGCGGTATGAAGAAAGAGGGCAATCTTGAATGCAACAGACTTGAGACTAAAATTCGAGATTTACAGGCTAGAATACAGACTGAGGGTATGGTGATGCTTGGACACCGGGTACAACTTCGCCAGCGAGACTTTAGAATATTGGCTGAGGAGAGGGTGCAATGTCACGCGTTGGCAGTGCAGTGCCGTCTCTATGATGTTGGAGATAAGGCAAATAAATTGTTGGTTTGGCTTGAAAAAAGAGGCAGACAACATTCCTGGGTTCTGAGGGTCATGGATGGGCATGGTGCACTCACAACGACCAATTTGTTCTATAGCAGAAACATTTGCAGATTACTGTGAGGGCCTCTATGTGTCTGTGATCTCTAGAACTGCAAACAACTGCAGTGAAGTGGTGGGTGAGATAGATATGCCAATGATCAGTGGGGAGGAGAGGGATGCATTGGAGGTGGACTTATCTACAGAGGAAATGGCAGTTGCTTTGCAAAGCTTGCAGTCCGGGAAGGAGGTAAGGCCTAACGGACTGCAGATAGAAATATATAAAGGGGTGATCGACAAGGTAACCCCACACATGCTGGAGATGTTACGAGACACGGAAATTAGGATGTCTGCCAGAGCACCAACGTACAGCAACTATAATAGTAATATATAGAAAGGGTAAGCCTCCTACCGACTGTAGCTCGTATAGACCAATATCCCTGCTCAATGTCGAAGCTAAGGTGCTAGCAAAAATTCTTGCAAATAGACTTCGCAAAATAATATACACCCGGATCAATCAGGATTTGTGCCACACAGAAGCACCCGCCTCAATTTGAGACGATTGTTTGTGGTACTGCATGAGACAGCACGGATGAGGTCAGACCAGACAGAGCTAATGTCCCTTGACGCGAAAATTGCATTCAATAGTATTGAATGGAATTATATGTTTGACGTGTTCGCACGGTTTGGATTCAGACCCAAGTTCTGCGAATGGGTCTGGCTCTTACATAAGAAGCCCCTGGCCAGAGTAAGGATCAATGGAACAGTTTCTGGGGTCTTTGCATTACAAAAGGGCGCAGGCAGGGATGTCCACTTTTCCCAATGATATTTGCCTGGCCCTTGAGCTGTTAGTGGCCTGGATAAGACAACATCCATTGATACACAGGGTGAATTGTGGTGAGAGCTGGGAGGAGCACATTTCCCTCTATGCGGATTATATTTTGCTTTATTTGTCCGACCCAACCTACTCAATATCTTTGACCTTTTTGGCACCTACTCAGGCTATAGAATTAATGAGACAAAATCATTGATCTTCCCTATGTCAGGAGACGTTGCATGTGTGGGTGTGTGGTGCCTGAAGCCAGGCATATGTACCTTGAGATATATAGCACTAAGGACCCAGAGGAATTCCTGAGTAGGAACCTGTTCCCATAGTTGGAGAGGCTAAAAAGTGATGTTATCCACTGGTGTATGATCCCACTTACCCTGATGGGCCGAGCAGCGTTATACAAGATGATGACGCTGCCACGTCTGATACACGTGCTACCAAATACCCCATACAAGATTCCCCAGAGTTTCTTTCAGAAAATAGACCAGGAAATCAGATCCTTACTATGGCGGGGAGGGACACCAAGCATTGCTTTAGCCAAACTTCAGCGGGGTATATGATGGGGGACTTGCGATTCCAGACATAAAGAAGTACTACTGGGCAACACAACTGATGGTGATCAATGACTGGGTATTCTCTGACAGTCAAGAACCAGCGTATAGAGTGGACATAGCTGCAATGGGCTGTAGAGGTTATGAAGCGCTCCTTTACCGGAAGGGAAGAGAGAGAGGACTGCCAGACCACACTCAGACGGTAGTCCAAGCATAGAGAGAGGCCAATAAACTGTTGAGTTGGAATGACAGGCTGATCACCTTAGTGTGGTGGAGAGAATGAAAGGTTTCAAGAGCTGGGAAACGATAGGTATTGAACATCTGGGAGGTGTGAGGAGGGCTCAGGAATACATAACATTTTAATTTAAATTTTAATCACTTACGCAAGAATTTGAGTTGGCAAACTCGGAACATTTTAGGTACATACAGCTGGGACATGCGATGCGGTGACACATATTAGAGGAGGAGCAGCTACCGGAGTCATCACCGCAAGAGGATAGGCTTTTACTGCAATATATTCCAAATGAAACAATCACCTTTATCTATCGAAAACTGGTCTTTAATTCCCCTGACCTGTTGATGAAGTTGAAAGAAGCCTGGGCAGAGGATCACGGAGATTTTGAAGATGAGGAATGGGCTGAATCAATTTAAATCCCACGTGAAATAGCAATACGCACACTGTACAGATTAGTCCAGCTCATAATACTTCACAGATCATATTACACCACCACTCTACTGGCCAAGATAGGCAGGGCGCCCACGTCGACATGCCTCAGGGGGTGTGGACTGGAAGACACCTACTATCATATCCTCTTAGAGTGCCCGATAATACAGATTTATCGAAAAGGGGTGGTGGAAACTATGCCCTCATTACTACCCTGGCGGTGGGTGATAAAGTGGCGGTAATACCACCAACAGGCTGGCGGTATGTACAGCAAAATTATGACCTTGGCAGTGATTACTCCCATAGACAGCCAATGTACCACACCAACCGCTAGGGCGGAAACAACAGCCACCACGGCGATAGCCGCCAACAGCCAGGCGGGAGACAAAGTACCGCCCACCATATCATGACACTACAATCCACCACCTTTTCCGGGGCGGTACCAACGCCAACAAAAGCCTGGCAGAAACAGAGCTCAGAAGTGAAAGGACACACCATTGGAGACACAGGGAAGAACTACGCCACCATGGAACTCAAACTGCAAATTTTCCTGATGATCTTCTACGTTATGCTCCACCTGGAACACCGACACCGATGAAGACTACGATGGTGAGTACAGCCGCCTAGCACACAAGGGAGAGAGTAAAATGAGAGTGACACGCACAACACAAACCCAACACACACACCATACACACAACCAGCTGCACATGTAAACCAATCGCACAAGACACACTGCAGAATAATACACGGACCATACTGCTGGAGTAATGACAATGTATTAGCATAGCAAAATCCACCCCACAAGCCTAATATATACAAATGTCCATACAGGGCCAATGCCCAGCCCAAAGTCATCAGGGCACACAAGGCCACAGGGCACATTCCAAGGCCCAAATATTCCCTGACACAGACGGAGAGAACACTGGAGGGGCATCATTTTGCAAGTGGGAAGGCACCTCAGGAGGAGGGGGGCACCTCAGCCGAATACGGGAACGTCCCCATTGGTTCTGAGGGGGGCAACATGCCCATTGCTTTGTCCTGGGAGTGCATGGCCACAGTCTCTGGAGTGGGTGACTTGCCCATTGGTTCTGGAGGGGGCAACATGCCTGTTGCTTTTTCCTGGGGAGTGCAAGGCCACGGTCTCTCAAGTGGGTGACTTGCCCACTGGTTCTGGAGGGGGCAACATGCCCATTGCTTTGTCCTGGGGAGTGCAAGGCCACGATCTACCGAGCGGGTGACTTGCCCACTGGTTCTGGAGGGTGCAACAGGCCCATTGCTTTGTCCTAGGTAGTGCAAGGCCACAGCCTCCGGAGTGGGTGACTTGCCCACTGGTTCTGCAGGGGGCAACATGCCCATTGCTTTGCCCTGGGGAGTGCAAGGCACAGTCTCTGGAGTGGGTGACTTGCCCACTGGATGTGGAGGGGCAACCCGCCACAGTAGCCCCTGGAGGGTGGACTACATGGTGTCTGCCGGCGGTGACAGCTGCACTGTGGTGGTGATTGGAGAAGTCTCCTGGGCAGCCCCTGCACTCACTGATGGCTGCATTGTGGTGGTGGTTGGAGAAGGCTCCTGGGCAGCCCCTGCACTCACTGATGGCTGCATTGTGGTGGTGGTTGAAGGAAGCTCCTGGGCAGCCACTGCACTCAATGATAGCTACACATCCACAGCTGGCGGTGGGTGCCCAGTGAGAGCTGGTGGTGGTGGCAGTGTTAGCCTGACCGCCTCCACTGGTGTAGAGTGCCTTGTCTTCGCCTGTCCATGGATCTGGGATCCCTTACCCTTCCTGGCAGGGGTAGATGGGCTTTTCCCCTCTTTGCCTGGAGGTGCAAGCTCCTTCTCCTTCTTCACAGCTGGTGCAGGATCCTTCCCCTTCTTCACAGCTGGTGCAGGCTCCTTTCTCTTCTTCACAGCTGGTGCAGGCTCCTTCCCCTTCTTCACAGGTGGTGCAGGCCTCTTCCTCTTCTTCACAGCTGGTGCAGGACTCTTCCCTTTCTTTCCTGGTGGTCCTGGTTCCTTCCCCTTCAGTGTTGTAGGTCTGGTATTGTTACCACCACGAGTAGGTGGTGCTAGCGCTGCCCCTGTGGACTGTTTGGCTGAGGTGCTGGGCTGTGTCCTTGGTATCCTGCCCATATGTGCAGAACAGGGGGGTGTAGGGAAGAGGTTAATTTGGGAAAGGAAAAGCTTTTTAGGGACATTGGGGCAGGAGGAGGGAAGAGTAATGGGAGTGGAGAAGGAGGGAGGGGTTGTTGGAGGTGTATGCGTGCTGGATTTGGGTGCAGGTGCATGGGCTGTATGCTGATGTGAGGTGGATGGCTGTTGGGTGTGTGAGTGCTTGCGTTTGGGTTCTTTCGGAGGGTGGGGACAGACACAGTGGGAGAAGACACAAGGGACACATGCGTGACTGTTGTGGAGGGATCTGCCAGTGAGGTGTGTGTTCTGGTTGGTGTGGTGATGCTTATAGTGGATGTAGATGTAGTGCATGCAGGTGCGAGTGGGGATGTAACTGGGTGGGAGGTGGAGGTGGAGGAGGAAGGGGAGACAGTGGAGGCAGTGGATGTTGTTGTGTTTGCAACGGTATGGTGTTTGTGTGAGTGCCTTTGGGATGAAGTGTGGTGCTTGTGTTTGCCTGTGCCACTCTTGTGTGTCTGCATGCTCGTCTGTATGTGTGCTTGGGATGGGTTGGGATTGAGGAGAATGGGACTTGAATCGATCGCTGTTGGGCCACCAATCTACCATAAATGCCCTCCAAGAATGCATTGCATTGCATCTAGGATGCCAGCCCTGGATAGCATTCAGAATGGTTGACTGCCCTACAGAGATGGATCTCAGTAGGTCAATAGCCTCCTCACTGAGGGCAGCAGGGCTGACTGAGGCAGGGCCTGGGGCAAAGGAGATGCCCACCCTCCTGGGTGTGCAGGCACGGGCAACTCGCTGAGGGGCTGCTGGGAGGGCGGTGCTGGTACAGGGGTGACGGCTGTACCTGCAGCTGGGGTGGTCACAGAGGTGTCCACCACCACCAGGGAGCTTCCACGTGGAGGAGGTATCAGAGTCTGTGTTGTCCCTTCCAGTCTCCGCAGTGGTGCTCGCCTCGCCCTCCGCCCCACTTGTTCCCTAGGCGTTGGTGGACTCTGCCTCCAGGGTCATGTGGGATGCAGCTCCCTCTGTCACTGGTGCCCCTGCTCCTCTGCCAGACGATGCTAATGCACACAAGGACAGGATGACAAAACAAGAAAGGAGGGAGAGAGACAAAGGATACACTGGGTCAATGACTGCACCAACACCACCGTTAGCATTTGCAGCACCCTCACACACAGGGGAACAGGCCTACGCACTATGCATTACACTACCAGTTAAATGGCTAGTCACCAAGGCATGAGCAGAAGCACACACCACCAACTGCATCACACCTGAAACCCACGCAGCCCTGCCTAGATGTGACTACTAACAAGCTAGCTTACCTGTATTTTCCATGCAACCATTACCTTTCAGAAGACCCACACTGCAATGTCTAGCCTGGCCTTAGGGGCACCCACTAACACACAACCACCACCCGCATACCACCCCACAAGCCATAAGTTGTAATGATACCCACTGTACTCACCCTCTTGTGGTTGCTGTGATTCCCTCAAGCGCCCATCCAGCTCAGGGTAGGCCACCGCCAGTATGCAGACCATCAGGGAGGTCTGGGTCCAACGGGCACCCCTTCCTCATTGGGAGGCCATCACCAGCTGGGCCCCGCGGTATTCCATGCACAGCGTCTCAGGTCCTCCCACTGTTTCCAACAGTGAGTGCTCCGCCTGCCATAGACCCCTATGGTACGCACCTCCTTGGCGATGGCACATCATATTCCCTTCTTTTGATGGGCGTTGACCTGCAGAAGCAATAAAGACAAGAAAACACCATTAAACTAACAGTCCAGGCTATCACACACATGGCCCACTATGCCCGTTTCCCTCACCATTGGCACACACATTGCCCAGGGCACGACAGATACACCACCAACAGATAATTCCCCTTTACACAATGCCTTTACACATATCCCTGTGCATCCATGCCACATGCATTGCGCCCACAGTGTACTCACCTGTTTGTCTGGAGGCCCATACAGCAGTCCGTACTGGGGTAGGACCCCATCCACCTGTTGCTCCAACTCCTCCGAAGGGACGGCTGGGGCCATTTCCCCAGTCACATGGGATATAGTAGGTTCCAGACACATGTCACAGCAACACATGCAGTGTAGGTCTTCTCCTGTGGAAGGTCAGGAAACAAGTGGGGAATGATTGGGAAAATGGCGGTCACGTCCACGGCGGTGTACACCGTCACCACCGGCGTACATTCCCATTGGCCACTGTACCCCATAGGGCCCAATATTATCTAATGAAGAATTGCACGACGGTTCACGACCGCCTACTACCACGATGCACAACGTCGGTGGAATTACCTCACTTCCACCTGTCCCTCCACACATGACAGGCGGTAGCGATTTCAGGGGGGGTGAACAGGCCTATCGATAATTACTGCATCACAGGATAAATAGGCACATACTTTGAAATTTACACTGTCCTAATACATGATTGCACGATGTAGGCTGCTGTTGTGGTATAGTTGTTCTACTCACTCTTGTGCCCCTTAAATACCTACCGCTGCGGATGAATAGGAGATGGAGACATGCCCCCATGTGCAGACCCCTGGTGGACTTAGCTACACTGGAGGACAGGCACATAGTACTCACCTATAGACTGGACAGGGCCATAATCACAGAGCTGTGTGCCCAACTGGAGCCAGACCTGATCTCATCTATCCGTTATCCAACTGGGATCCCCCCTCTTGTGCAAGTGCTATCAGTACCCCATTTCCTGGCAACAGGTTCTTTCCAAGTGACAGTGAGCTTGGCAGCAGGAATGTCACAGCCAACGTTCTCAATTGCCCTGGCAAGAGTGTTGTCTGCCCTGCTAAAACAAATATGCAGCTACATTGCTTTCCCCCAGGTGGAAGATTTAGCCACAGTGATGGCCGGATTCTATGCAGTGGGACATATCTCCAATATTATTGGGGCGATTGACGGAACATGTATTGCATTTGTCCCTCCCCGGCAGAATAAACAGGTGTATAGGAATTGTAAGTGTTTCCACTCCATGAATGAGCAGATGGTGTGCCTAGCGGACCAGTACATCTCCCACATCAATGCTAAATATCCTGGGTTGGTGCATGATGCCTTTGTTCTGAGGAATAGCAGCATCCCAAATGTGATGGGCCAACTACATAGGCACAGGGTGTGGCTTATAGGTGAGCCTTGGTCCTCACCCAGTGTATGTTAGCGTATGCCTATGTTGTTAGCCAAATAGGATAGTGTGTGACCAAAAGTTGTCCCTCAATACTTGCAGGTGACTCTGGCTACCCAAACCTATTATGGCTGCTGACCCCTGTGAGGAATGCCAGGACAAGGGGTGAAGAACATTATAATGAGGCACATAGGCGAGTCAGAAGGATCATTGAGAGGACCTTCGGCCTCCTGAAGTCCAAGTTCAGGTGCCTCAATCTAACAGGTAGATCCCTGTGTTACTCACCCGAGAAGGTCTGCCAGATAGTAGTGGCATGCTGCATATTGCACAACTTCGTCCTCAGACACCATGTACCTTTTCTGCAGGAGGAGGAGATTGGAGATGCCCCTTTGGCAGCACTGGGCCCTGAGGACACTGAGGATGAGGAGGCAGAAGATGAGGATGTGGACAACAGAACATTGGAAATCCATCAGTACTTCCAATGACACACAGGTGAGACAGTGCAACTTCACATTTCTATGACTATTGTATTCTGTGTGGCAGTGGCATGCTGGCATTACCCACTTGTTACCTCTACTTACTGTCACCTATGGATTTTCATTTTACAGATGTTGGTAATATGACAACAATGTCCTGATGCGATCACTACAGCCAGCAACAGGTCATTCATTCTATGCTCTCACTATGTACAGTTCATTTGCATTGGATGTAGCTGTTTCAATCAATACAAATTTGCAACACATGAAACACTATAGTCAAGTTTTATCCAGGGGTGCTTATTGTAGTGCTACGAAATTGAGGGGAAAGTGCAATGGAATGGGGTGATGATGGAGGAAAGTCCAGGGTATTGCTCCAGTGTGTTTGTAGCAAGGATGCAGTGTCCAAGGGGACATAGAAAGGGGAGCAATGGCAGTTCAAAGTGGACAAAGTGACTGAGTGGGACACAAGGGGGACAATCAGAAGAGTCTCATTTCATGGTGGTGGTCTTGGCAAGTGTCTCAGGCAGGGAATGTTTGCGGGGTGGTTCACCTTCTGCAGGGGGAGGGATGCTGGTGGCCTGTGGGTCCTGTGGCGGGGCCTCCTGGCCACTAGGGGCAGCGGAAGTGGAGGGCTGTTCAGTAGACTGGCTAGTGGTAGGGGCTCGCTGGTGCTCTGTTCCCTCCCTCATGATGTTGGCCGTGTCTGCCAGCACCCCTGCTATGGAGATCAGGGTGTTGTTATTAGCCTGCAAGTCCTCCCTGATCCCCTGATACTGTCCCTCCTGCAGCCGCCTGTTCTCCTGCACGTTGACTAGGATCTGGCCCATCGTATCCTGTGAATATTGGTAGGCTGCCAGGATCTTGGAGAGTGCCTCCTGGAGAGCCGGTTCCCTGCTCCTGTCCTACCACTGGTGCACAGCAGTCCTCCCAGTGTCCCTGTTCCCCTGAGCCTCTGTCCCCTGAACGGTGTGCCCACTGGCACTGACCCCAGCTCCGTAATTTGTCCTGGGGGCAAGGTGTGGCCTGGGGTCCCTGTACAGGTGGACACACTGCTGACTGACGTGTCCTGGGGACAGAGGTGTGGGTACGCTGGGTTGGGACTGTGGTGTTGGTTCCTGATGGGGGAGGCTCTGTGGTGGTCTGTGAGTGGGCTTGGGTGACCGGCTGTCCAGTGGTCCCTGATGGTCTAGGTAGATCCTCCAGATCCAGAAGTCCAGAGTTACTGTAATCACTGGGGGCCTCTTCTGTTGGGGGACTGGATAGTGGTGGCCCCTCCTCTTCACTGACATTGGCTGGGGTACCTGTGGGGATGTAAATGATGTATTAGGCTTCAAGTGTATGACATTTGTACTTCCCTATCTTCCCCTCTATGGTTGGTGTTGTCTTGCTACTTCTGTTTGTGTATGGTGATGTATTGTGGGATTGTTAGTTTTCGTATGCTGTGCATGCCTTCGTGATGGATGTCCAGACAGGGCTGGTAGGGATGTCCATGCATTGGTATGGCATGCAAGGCTTGGCATTGGGATTAGTGAGATGTGTAGATGCAGTGTGTGGGATGGAGTGGAGTGATGGGGGTGAGGGTGTGGGTGTGAGATGGCATGCAGGTATTGGGAGGGTGATAGGTAGTAAATACTGACTTACTAGTGTCCAGTCCTCCGTCAACTCCAGTGAGTCCCTCATGATGCAGTATTGCCGGTACCTGCTCCTCCCATGCTGCGAGCTGTGGGGGAGGAGGTGGGGGTCCACCATCAGTCCTCTGTATGGCGAGCTGGTGCCTTGCTGCAGTGGAACGTACCTTGCTCCGTAGGTCATTCCACCTCTTCCTGATGTCGTCCCAAGTTCTTTGCTGCTGTCCCACGACGTTGACCCTGCCCACGGTTCTCCGCCATTGCTCCATCTTCCTTGCTATAGATATCTGTTGTACCTGTGCTCCAAAGAGCTGTGGCTCTCCCCTGACAATTTCCTCCACTATGACCCTTAACTCCTCCTCAGTGAAACAGGGGTGCCTTTGTGGTGTGATGGGTGTTGTGTGATGTGTGTTGGTGAGGGTGTGTTGGATGATGTGGTGGGGTGTGTGATGTGGAGTGCATGAGGGGTGTATGGGTGTAAGTGGTGTGTGTGTCTAGTTGTCTCTGTGCTCTTCTTCTCAGTCTCCTGGTGGCAATTGTTGTTCGTAAGGGGTTATAGGTAATGTGGGTGGGTGTTTTATAGTGGTGTGGGTGTGGTGTGTGTGTGTGTGTCAGGTGTGTGTTTTTCGTATTAGACAATGTGGTGTTGTTTTATATGTGGGTGTCCATTCTGAGTGTGGCGATATCTACCGCCAATGGTTTACAGCCATTGAATGTCCGCCGTGGTGATATGTGGGCCATAATGTGATGGGCGTTGTTTTGTTGGTGTAACGGTATAGGTTTTAGGACCGCCACTTTATCACTGACCTTTGGTCTGGCGTTTTTCTGTATGTGGCTGCATTCTGTCGGATTGGTATGTGTGTGTCATAATATGGTGAACGGATATCCGCCACCGCAACAGTATGTTGGTGGCGGTTAGCGCGTCGGTAAGCAGGATTTACTGCCAGTGTCATAATGAGGGCCTATGTCTCAAAGTATGTCAATTGAGCTGACATTAGACGCAAAATGGCTCCTTTTATAAGTGTCGGATGAGGAGGACTGCACTATACAACAAAAGACATGGCTGCGGTTGGCGGCAGGAGTAGCCAAGAGGAACATTGCAAGGGTGTGAGGAAGCACCGACCTGCCTAGACTTACAGACTCAAAGTAAGATTTAGGCTGGTGCCAACATGGTGAAGAGGTTATCTATCAAAGCTGTGGCTGCCAGAGGAAGTGGGAGAGGGTGTGGGGAGTATGGCGGACATATAGAGGGGTTTGATGGGGGATATACAAACCCTGAGATAGATAGATACATCAAACCAACGAAGAGCGAATATTAAAGGAAATATATATGCTGGACGTAAAAGTGCCCTTACCAATGTCTAAAGCTGTCTGTCACGGTGGATATTACAGCCGTAAGTGGTAAAATAGAGGTGGTAAACTAGAGGTAACAAACATGATTATATGGCCTGTATGATGAGCACAGTTTGAAAATAATAAAAAAGAGTTTAAACAAAAACAAGTACCTTTAATAATATATTTTATATATTTTGTTTAGTCATATGATGTAATGACAACAGTGGTAGGTAACGTAGAGGTTCATTACATCAGATGTAAAGCAATGTATGGTCAAAGTTGCAATGCAAAATGTAATCTACCACGATGTAATAAAGAACATTCATCCGGAGACCAAAATAATGGATATTTTTTATTTACTGTCTCTATTAAAATGTTGAAGATTAAAAAAAATAAAAAAATAAAAAATTCTGATCCTCCTGAAAAATGTGAAATTAGGAGGCATGGCCATGATGGCAGCTGCCCAGGATGTCTTCTCTGTCTCTCTGCCTTCGCACCCAGCAGTTTCAGCCCCCCCCCTGTTTTTGTGAGCAGAGGGGGCCCTATCTGTTCCTCCACTATCCATTATGGTGAGAAGCGCCACTGCAAACCATCAGCTCTGCTGACCTTTGTGAGCCTAAGATGGCGGCAGCTGCAAGAGAGCAGAGGAACCCAGGCCTGATAACTACTCTGGCCGCATCCCTCTAAACAGAGACATATGCACGGTGCAGAACCGGGAAAAGATACTGGAACATGGAGGCCCGGGAGAGGAGAACATATTGCAGAGGGACCCTGCTGGCCCTGCCTTACTGCTGCCCTGAACAGCGGTGCTAAATGGCGTGATCAGCAGCTTCCTGGATGTGCAGTGTGACAGCAGAACCTGGAGAGGTGATCTAGAGGCCGGGCGCAGCAACTTACTATAGCCAGGCTCTGCAGACGTCACCCGACTACTCCCCCACACGACGGGCCTGTGGATGTAGCAGGCGGCCTCTGGCACAGAAGCGCGGAGACCAGGCAGTGAGATGGCTGGCCGGTAGAGGTGGAGCGCACAGTCCCCCACGAAGAACATCACCCACACAGGAGGTAGGCCACAGCAGCAGTGCCCTCCTGTCCCTGATTGCTCAGACCTGAGGCAAGGCCGCCTTTCTAGTAATGGGGGATGGCTAACTCTTGGCATCCAGCCAACCTCCTAGGCAAATATTAACTTGGGTGCCCGGCAGCCCGCTACCCCCCCAACCTGATGAATATTGTCTGAAGACTTCCTTCATCTGCAGCGCGTGGTATGGCAGTGCTGGACAGTGGGCTGCCCGTAGCCTTGACTCGGCGCCAGCCCTAGAGAGAGTTCATGGACTGTCCTGATGCGCTGGATAGAATGTGGCAGCCAAGAGGGAATGACCGGTGATCTGCTTTGGCTCTCTCTTGAATGGTGGTGGCTTTCTTCCCAAGCGATACAGACCCCCTTAGTCTCCTCGAGTGGTTGTCCTCTCCAGCACATCGAGGGACAGGGTCTTAGCAGAGCCAGCATGCAGGAGAATGTCCTGAGGGGGCGGCAGTACAGTTCAGCGCGGAGAGAGCATCTGAGACCCAGGGGAGGCCCCCCTCTGTATACATGACACGGACTGGGTAGGGGATTGGAATCCCGGAGATTTGCTTGGAGCATGCAGACAGGATGTCTAGTGCATAACCAGCATGTAGGCATAGGCCGAACATTCAGAACATTACAAGGCAGTGCATGCAATCAGACACAGATGGCAAATGAGGGCTGGTAGCTGAGAGACACCTCAATAGCTACCCTCTTTACCAGAAGACAGTGGAACCTTCGGAGTCCATTCTGCTCCCCGCCTTACCATTTCCATCATCTCTGGAACCCATTGGCAATACAGGTGGGGACTGTAGGAAAGTAGCCTCTTTCTAGAATGGTTACCCCTACTTTTGGCCTGTGTGTGAGTGTGTGTCAGTGTGTTTTTACTGTGTCACTGGGATCCTGCTAGCCAGGACCCTAGTGCTCATAGATAAAAACCTATATGTCAGTGTGTTTTGCCTGTCTCACTGGGATCCTGCTAGCAAGGACCCCAGTGCTCATAGTTTGTGGCCTAATGTGTATGCCTTTGTAGTGCCTAACTGTGTCACTGAGGCTCTGTCAGCCAGAACCTCAGTACTTGTGCTCTCTCTGCTTTTAAATTTGTCCCTGTAGGCCAGTGACTTCATTTACCAATTTCAATAGGCATACTGGACCCCCCTTATAAGTCCCTAGTATATGGTACCCAGGCATTGGGGTTCCAGGAAATCCATATGGGCTGCAGCATTTTTTTACCACCCATAGGGAGCTCAGACAAACCCTTAAACAGGACTGCCATTGCAGCCTGTGTGAAATAGTGCACACACTATTTCATAGCCATTTTCACTGCACTTAAGTAACTTATAAGTCACCTATATGCCTAACCTTCACTTGCTGAAGGTTAGGTGCAAAGTTACTAAGTGTGAGGGCACCCTTGCACTAGCAAAGGTGCCCCCACATTGTTCAGGGCCATTTCCCCGGACTTTGTGAGGGTGGGATGCCATTACACTCGTGCACTACATATAGGTCAATACCTATATGTAGCTTCACAATGGTAACTCCGAATATGGCCATGTAACGTGTCTAAGATCATGGAATTGTCCCCCCATTCCAAATCTGGGGGGCTCCACCATGGACCCCCAGCACTGCCAAACCAGCTCTCTGAGGCTTGCACTGCAGCTACAGCTGCTGCAACCTCACTGGGTTCGCAGGGGCTCCTGTCCTTCCTGGAACTTCTTTGGACTTCTTGACTTGGTCCCCTTCCTTTGCAGGTCTTCAGGTCCAATAATACAGCAGTTGTTCTTTGCAGACTTGGTTGGCTGCTGTAAAAGCCAAAAAATGAGGTGTAGTGTGTCCTAAGGAAACTTGCAGTACTTTACTCCTGCTTTTCTGTGCTCTGGGGTGGGGTAATTTACTTACCTTTACTGTATTCCTACTCTCCCAGCGATTCTGCACACACTAAACTTGTCTAGGGGGGAATTTGTGATTCACATTCCACTTTTTTAGTATATAGTTTGTGTTGCCTCTAGATCTATTTTCTCCCATTGCATTCTATAGGATTTCCTACTGTTTGTATTGTTCTATGACTATTTACTTGTCTAATTTTGGTGTCTACTGTATATGTTGTGTATATGACTTACCTCCAGAAGGAGTATTGTCTCTAAGATATTTTTGGTACTGTGTCACCCAAATAAATACCTTTATTTTTGGTAACACTGAGTATTGTCTTTACTTGTGTATAAGTACTTTGTAACTATAAGTGGTATTGCATGAGCTTTGCATGTCTTCTAGTTCAGCCTAAGCTGCTCTGCTATAGCTACCTCTATCAGCCTAAGCTGCTAGAACACTACTACATTCACTAACAAGGGATAACTGGGCCTGGTATAAGGTGTAAGTACCCAAGGTACCCACTACAAACCAGGCCAGCCGCCTACAGGGACCACCCCCTTTCACCAAGCAGGACACACAGTTGGAAGGAACCCGAGGGTCCTAAGACTCACTCCTTGCTGGAGGCTCTGTTAGTTTCTCTCAAGCACGATCTTCAGACTGTCAAGAGATTCCTCTCCCAAGACCTAAAGGCAGTACGTAAAGAGGTAGCTGAGATTGGTGATAGAGTATCTACTCTGGAGGACCAGTAAATCAACAAGGATGAGGAAATCGAGCAACTCCAGCAGAAAGTCATCCGCCTTAAGGACCAACAGATTGACATACAAGCTCTTGCAGGAAACCTCACAAATAGATCAAGATGCAAGGGGTTCCGACTGCAGCAAAAGAAGGCAATGTTGAATCTTACATGCGAGCCCTGTTCTCCAGATCCTAGAATCTCCTCCCGACATGAACATCCAGCTGGACCGAGCACACCGACTGCGTCTCCCCTGTTCTGAGAAATCCCACCCAGCGAATATACTGGTATGCCTCCATGACTTTCTTTTGAAGGAACAGATCTTACCGAAAGCTAGAGAACAGTGCCCCCTCCAACTCAGAGGCCATACCTGATTCTTTATCAGTACCTCTCTGCATTGACACTGCAAAAAAGTAGAGATTTTCGCCCTGTGACTGCCTTCCTTTGAGAGCAGGGTATCGCCTACTCATGGGGCCATCTGTTCCACATTGTCTTCAAATGGGAAGAACAGCTGCACCAAATCCACTCCTTAAATGCTTCCTGTGAGTTGCTGATGATCAAGAGAGATACAGACTTGGCACCTCCAACTACTCCTAAGAACCCGAAAGTCACAAAACGCACAAGATGGCAGAAGAATCTGACTACTTCCAGCAACCTTTGGCTTGGCCTGGCCCGGCCACCATAGCGCAGGAGAGGGGTGGTCCTGGAGACTATCTAGAGAGCCTGACAAATTACTTGTGGCTGGTAGCAACCGAGGGCCTCATGATCGCTTGGACTGGATGTTGGGAGAGGGGGGAACTGCCTGGGGTGGGGGGATTTTGATCAAACTAGACATACAAGTGGAAGAACAGGAGTAATCTTGTAATGGACCCTAATTCTCGAGTGACCACTGCGATCCCTGTGGCTCCGGTTGTAACTTTTGTCTTTCCAAGGACTTCATGTTTGTTATTGTTCAGTTGGGTTGTTATTGGGGGAGCTACTCACGTCGCAGAGGGAAGCACATACCTGAAACGATCGTTGCAAGGACCTATCATGGTAATGAGAAAACACAAGAGGAACAAAGGGACCCTATGGACGAGGTGCTTTTAAATAGACACTTTCCCACGAACGCAACACAATAAATTACATGTCCTCCCCCTTAATGTAAAAGGCCTAATTAACCCTGTTAAGAGGAGGGTCATCCTATCTTAGCTCGAGCACTCAAGGGCAGATATCTGTCTCCTTCAGGAGACTCATCTAGTTCAGAGCGATTGGCATTGCCTAAAATCCAGATCCTTTCTGCATCAATTATTTTCTTCTGCAGCAATCAAGATGGCACGGGTGGCTCTCCTGGTTTGGTGCTCATTCTAGGGGAAGATAGGAGCCAAACATGTAGAAACTAAAGGTTGATTGGTAACCCATCACATATAAGTTGGTGATAATACCTTTGTTCTTGCAACTAATGCCCCTAATGAGGGACAGGAATTCTTCCACCATAGATCAGTGGCAGAGGTCATGACTCCAAGAGATAGGCTGGTATTACTGAGGGGGGTGTTAAAATGGTATTCTCCAACAATCTTGATCACTCTGCACATTGACATGGCGGCGGCCGGGAAATATCTAAGAAATGTATCCTGTGGCTCCAAGAGATGGGCTTGCCAGATATCTGGAGGGTACTGCACCCCAACTCCTGTGAATATACCTCTTACTCCCATGCACACAAGACCTATGAACATCTTGATCACTTCTTCGGGACCAAGGAGGTACAGGATCTGATCATATCGATAGGTATCAAACTATGTTCAATTTTTGACCATCCCAGAATGTCAGTAGACCTAGCCTTCCCTCTGACGAGACACACACATGAGCTCTGGCGCTTGTGGGACACTCTCTTACACAGACCCGAAGAGATTAAGCAAATCTCAAAACCACTACACAACTTCCCGGACACCACAGACCTCACTCCTGTGCGACGCCCTTAAAGCAGTGATTAGGGGGAATTCATAGCTATATCAGCAGCGGAAAATAACCTATGTAGGGACAAATGGGAAAATCTACGGCAACAGATTAGGGAACTGGAGCATATCCACCACCGCTCAGGGGTCCCCTGGGTGTGGAGGCAATTGGAATCAGCCAGGAAACAACTTACAGGACTAGATATTGATGAAGCTGAATACTCCTTATTGCTTCTTAAACACTGTTTTTATGTGGGAGGGAATAGATGCGGGTGACTTTGCCCAGTTGGATGCGAGCCCAACGACAGGTGGCAAGGGTGGAGTCTTTGGTGATGGGAGGCAGAGAGGAGATTGTGAACAATTGTCCTATTGCTGCCCGATTCTAGGACTTTTATGAAGACCTCTACGCGGCCCAACCCTACCTTCTGATGGCCCAGAAGTATATCTTCAAGGGATGCAAATGACAAGGCTCACAGCAGATCAAGCAAATTAGCTGGAACGACTTATCTGAATAGAGGAAGTCATATCAGCTATAGCTAGGCAGAAGCCCCACAAATTCCCAGGGTCGTGTGGCTTCCCAACTTTGATTTCTAAGTCCATTTGCACAACATTGGCTCCAATCCTTACTCGGTTATTCAGTCGGATCACTGGTCTGTCCCTGGTTCCGCCCTCTATGAGGGAAGCCTCTATCATAGTCATCCCTAAGCCCGGCAAGGACAAGAGACAATGCGGGTCTTATCCATTCATTTCTCTTCTTAACATGGATGCTAAGCTCTTTCTGAGCACCCTGGCGGCCCGTCTGATCCTTCAGATGCACAGTCTGATAGTCCCAGACCAGGCAGGCCTTGTCCCACACTGGCAATGTAGTTACAACACCAAAAGGCTTCTGCACCTCATAGACAAGGCTTGATGCTCCCAAAGGCATATTATGCTCCTGGTTGTAGATGCTGATAAGACATTCTCTTTCCTCCATTGGCCCTATCTAGAGACGACGCTTACATGCTTTGGTTTTGGGACACAATTTAGCACCTTCATTCTTAGTAACTATGGCAAGGCATGGGTAACAGTCTAGGTAAATGAGCAAATCAACAAATGGAGGGATAGGGAGAGATAATGGTCCAGTGTATAGCCTCCCTAATCGAATATTAGTTTAGGGAGGGTCTAAACCGGTCCGGGGCAGGTCCACAACTGTGGCCACGAGCGATACAAATAGTTCACGCCAGGTCATTTGGACCCCCGCTGTCCCATGAAGCTCGTTCCTTTAATAAGGGGGGCGACAATTAGGAATAGGACGTCCAAATCACACATTAGTGTAAGTGACAATAACACTGACTTTTTGACAGTCTTAGTCCATAGGTATTTATAGTTTTGTAGAGAAGGAAAAGTTTTTCACCTGGTCCTGAATAAGCGTCGCTGGATCCATCTGGACCATTAAAGATGCGAAACATGTTGACCCTTATGCCAGGTATGGTGTGGTAATTCCACACCACCCTCACTCCAGTACATGTGGTTGAGAGTGTTTTGACCATTGTATTCATTTCACTCTCCTCATTTGTTTTAATCTTGGCCTTCACACTCTATGGTCAAATAAATAGTTACTCCTAGGTTTCGGGTCCTGAGCCAATCTTAACCCTTTTTCTGCCATTATTTTCCTCTTTTTTCTCCTTCCAAACTCACTTTTTGGGGTCTTGGCATCATCGAGTAAAGATCTCCGGCAAAGAGCCGCCCTACGGGGGGTGCCTATCAGACATTGCAGCGCCAGTCTGATGAGGAGCAATTCCGATGATGAAGCGTGACACCCACTTTGGTGTGTGAGGTTTCTGGCTCCTAAAAATAGGTCTTCCTTTTCCATCTTTCCTCTTTGGAACAGTGTATCTAGGTGTATTGGGTAAATGAGCAAGCACCAACCCCCTTCCTCATCTGCAGGGAGACAAGGCAAGGGCACCCCTGACGCCTTTGCTGTTCATGTTGTACATGAAGCCCTTTGCTCAGGAAGTACACAATAATCTGTAGATCAGGGGGGTCTGCTTCAGTGGGCAGGATCACACCATCAGCTTATATGCGGATGATGTGAAGTGGCCCTCGACAACCCTCTCAGTGCCCTTCCGGAATTTTTGGAGGAGGTAAAAGTATTTAAAGAAGCGACAGGATTTCAGATAAACATCCACAAGTCACAGAACCTGATCCTCATCGTCCCTCTTGATGCTGAAAATCAGCTCTCTCCTAACTTCCCCATACAATGGTTCAAACATATATCCCATAACTAGGCATCCTGCTTGCTCCGACAATAGCAGACACTGTGACCCTCAATTACAGGACTGGCCTTCAACAGGTCATCAAGGACCTTGTGCAATGGCGATTGTACCGGCTCTGTTGGCTCGGCCGAGTGGCGGCAGTGAAGATGACGGCACTCCTGCGCATCCTTTATCTCTTTCAGATGTTTCCGACTGAACCTCTCACTAGGCTGATCAACACACTACAACAGAAGCTGAACCATTTTGTGCGGTTGGATGGATGCCCACGGATGAGCTGGGACTTGAGTTATCGACCTCCAGGCGAAGGGGGTATTGGGCATCCCGAACCTCCTAAACTGTTACCATGCAGCACAGCTCCTCCACATGGCAGAATGGTCATGTGTGAATCAGAGAAGCACTAGCTGTTCATGGATCGTGCAATTACAGGTATTCATCTGTGGAAAGTCCCATTTATGAGATGGCCATAATGCTCTTGGGGCCTATACTCCACCCTGGTAACAAGATTGGTGATAAAAGTTTGGGACTCTGTGGTAATACATAAGGGCCTTTCAACATTCCCTTCCGCTCTGACATCTTTAGTGGGCAATAAGGCTTCATGCCTGGCCTTGACGACACAGTGTTCCATTTCTGGAAAGAGGCCAGCTGCCATTCCATTGGTAATTTTTTGACAAAGACAGCCCTATCCCTTTTAATCATCTGAAGGAAGAGAACGCGCTTCCAGAGATGGAGCGGCTGCATTACATGCAGGTTAGACACTGGCTCATGCATCCCACCAGGAGGGCTGGAGCATGCCACCACATTTGAGAAATGACTAGTTACTAAAACATACATCAAATGTCTGATCATAGAACTATATTGCATTCTGGTGCATTCCTTTCCATTACAAAAATCCCCGGGCCAAAAACGCTGGGAACATGAAACTTGCAGACAGATGTCCCCAAAGGAATGGAATGAGGAGTACTACAGGGCCCGGCACACAGCATGCAACACTGTTAGTATAGAGACATGAAAAGTGCTACATTTTGGTATCTTATGCCCCCCGGCTGAATAAATGGAAACCTACACATAATCCAGACTGCTGGAGGCACTGCGGGTCACCTGGGATGTTGCTCCACATCCTTTCTGAGTGCCCTAAATTGGCACAGTTCTGGGACGCGGTTCTGACCGACATCGATGAGTGTTTAGATACGCAGCTACCTTATTTACACGATACTGGCCTCCCAAGTGCACTCACTTTCCCCCTTAAATCCTGCAAAGGTCACCAAATTGGTCAAGCTCTGGGAGCGGCCCATCAGACTATCCTTGCCAACTAGGGTTCGGGCAAAATCTTGACACACTTACCTTGGCTCCACCACTTGTGGCCCATTTTAGGGATGGTGAAGCTAACTTTAGTTTTAACGTCACATGGAGAGTCCTATAGAGAACTATGGTGACCATACATCACTCTCCTTTCCAAGGAATTTGGAGAACTGACCTGTCCTAAATATTTGCGATTACTTTGCTTGACGGATGCGGAGTCTCATGTGCTGGCGATCACACCTACGGTAACAGATACTACAAAGGCTAAGTCAGTGTGTCATTAAGGGTTCATAGACGGTCAGTACCCCAGGAGGGGAGAGAGGGAAGGGATGGGGGACATGGAAAAGTTGAATTGTTGTTGTGTTTTGCCTTATTCTGATATTCAAAAGCACTCTGATGCTCGGTGTTTGTGACCAAATGCCTTTTTCAAGTCCAATGTAAAAAAAAATACATTTGAGCCATAAAAACGTGAAATTAATAAATAAATTCTGACATACATGATGATGGAGACCCTTCCCGGCTCTACCATATATAATATACCATTTGGGTTTTAGATAGGAAAACTCTTCAAATGTCCTCCGTTGACTGCTCTGAAGGCATGACAGGGCTATGTCATTGAGAAACAAAAAAATGCTGAGAAGTCCATAATAACCTGGTGGACTTGCAACCACTGTATTTTTTTTTCTCTGAGGTAGTAACTGATTTTCCCTTCATCCATCTGCACAGGAAGTGACATCCCTGGATTGCCCAGCATCCACCCACGGTACCCTACGCCCCTCCCTTATCCCAGGACCTACTTAATGACGTCTGCAGCTTGGGCGTACTGCTCACTTGCCAAAGACAAGTCAGTTTGCGCGAGTTCACAGCTGTACCTCACCCAGCACCATAAGCCTTGGTTCTCCCCCTACCCACCACTACCTTACTGTGCTCCTCCGTTCTCTCAGCACCGACCACTGCTCACCACACTATTGCCATGCAGCACCACACAACATGAAAGGGTCATTCACATGTGCCTCCTGCAATCTCCCTCATCCTGTACTCACCACGTCCGTACCAACAGTGCCCAGCACCCAACTTACTCACTCAAACCAGCCACCCACTGAAGCTCAGATAGATTAAACACCACCCAAACAACATGCCACACTTGCATGCATACTCCTCAACAGCTGCTCATTCACTAAACATGCCACAGAGATATGGGACCTACTACACAACAATGCTCTGAACTATTCGTCCTCATGAAAACATGGCTAGATTCAACCTTGGCACTGCTACACCCATCCTCGTCCTTTACAAGAATGCAAGGCAAGACTGACAGTATATGCCCCTAGGTGGAGCCACTAAGTCAACACTGTCAAAACCTACCATGTAAGCTCCATCCACTCAGGGGCTATATCTGACCCTTGCCTCCACAACGCCTTCCCCAAAAGACTCTTACCGATCAGTGAGCTAACTCCCATTCGCAAAGCCTCCATCAACTCAGCCACATTTTCAAACATCTGGAAACATGCTACAGACCCGTCTCCCTCCTGACATACCCAGCAAAGGTGTTAGAGAAACTATACATCCGACACCTCACCAACCACCTCAGCAACTACCAGCTCAATGCAATGCAGTCTGGATTCAGGCCTAAACACAGTACAGAAACAGTACTCGTGGCCACAGCAGATGACATCTACATGATCCTTGACAGGTGCCTACACAAGATTGGTATCCAAGGATCCGCTCTCTGCTGGATCTGCTTCTCTTCTTAGTGGATAGATATCAAGCTGTCTGGCTGGCACCTTACTCTTTGGAAGCCGCAAACTCATCTGCGGAGTGCCTCAAGATTCATCATTCAACCTTGCCCTCTTCAAAGCATACATGACCCCTCTGGCCAACGTTATCCTCGCACACAGCATCAACATCCTCTTCTATGCTGATGACATGAAACTCATATTCTCGTACATGATCCCAATACAAGAAACAAGTTCACCACCTGTATGAACAAAGTTGCTAACTGGATGAAAGCCAACTTTCTCTACCTCTGCTCCTAAAAGACAAAAGTAGTGATCGCCAGCAGTATCTCCTTAACATGGTACCCAGACTGTCAACCAGAATGCAGACCAGGAAGAACGGAGTAACCAGCAAACTGGGCATGACTGCACAAGTCAATGCTGTCACTGCATCCTGTTTTCTCACCCTGTAGATGCTGAGGAAGATCCTCAGTTGGCTCCCATGCAAGACTAGAAAAACTGTTACTCACATCCTGGTCACAAGCAGGTTGGACTATGGGCACACTTCCTACGCCAGGATCACTAAGCAACTCACTAGAAAACTACAAACCATCCAGACCTCAGCAGCCAGGCTCCTCTTGAATGTCCCACACAGAACTCACACCACACCACAGAGAGCTCAACTGGCTCTCAGTACACAAATGTGCTCAGTTCAAACTCATGTACACATTCAAGGCACTACACACTCAGGCCCCACTTATTTGAACAACTACATCTCCTTCCACCAACCACATAGACACCTCTGCTATGCAGGACTCTTATTTGCACATATCCCATGCATACATCACCCCCAAAGCTTGTAATGGCTTCCTGCTTAAAATCTGTGCTTCCTCCACTCGTCTTGAATTCCGCAAGAAGCTAAAGACCTGGCTTTCCATTTAACCAACCAACCTACCATAGCCGAGGCTATGCACACACACTAGCTCAGTGCCAGGATACCCTTACTGGTGATGGTGCTCTTTACAAATACACAAAACAGAACTGCATGATTGTTGCTTTGGAGTAAGTAATGTTGCAAATGCAGCATTGTAGGCAAAATATTGCATCTGGGTACAGGTGTAGGAAAGTAGCCCTTTTCTAGACATGTTACCCCCACTTTTTGCCTGTATGTCAGCGTGTTTAACTGTTTGTTAGTATGTTTTACTGTATCTACTGGGATCCTGCTAACCAGGACCCCAGTGGTTATGCTCTCTCCTTGTAAATGTGGTTGTTGGATACTGTTAACACAGTATTCCACTCATAATTGGCATACTTATGCCCCCTTATAAGTCCCTGGTATATTGTACCTAGGTACCTAGGGCATTGAGGTTCCATGGGCTGCAGCATTTCTTTTGCCACCAATAGGGAGCCCATGCAAAGGCTGGCATTGCAGCCTGTGTGAAAGGGTGCATGCACTCTTTCACTGCCATTGACACTGCACTAGGCCACTCATAAGTCACCTATGTGTCAGGCCTTCCAGCCCTGAAGGCTCGGTGCAAAGTACCTGTGTGAGGACACCCCTGCACTAGCAGAGGTGCCCCCACGTTGTCCAGGGCCATTTTCTCGGACTTCGTGAGTGGGGGGACACCATTTTATATGTGTTCTAGACATAGGTCACTGTCTATGTCTAGCTATATAATGGTAACTCCGAATATGGTCATGTAAGGTGTCTAACATCTGGCAATTATACCCCAATGCTGATTCTATCATTAGTTGTATGATTCCATGCACCCTGGGGGCTCCACAGTGGACTTCTGCCCTCCTGTTGCTCGAGCAGCTTGAGCCCAGGAAGACAAAACAAAGCAGTTCCTTTGGATGAGGGGTGTTACACCCTCTCCCTTTGGAAGTAGGTGTTACAGGCATGAGAAGGGTAGCCTCCCAGAGCCCCTGGAAGTGATTTGAAGGGCACAGATGGTGCCCTGTTTGCATAATCCAGGCTACACCAGTTCAGAGACCCCCAACCCCTGTCCTGGCTCAAAACTGAACAAAGGAAAGGGGAGTGACCACTCCCCTGTCCATCACCACCCCAGGGGTGGTGCCAGAGCTCCTCCAGGGTGTCCCTGGGTTTTGCCATCTTGAATACAACGTTGACAGGGAACTGTGGGAGCATCTGAGTGGCCAGTGCCAGCAGGTGACATCAGAGCCCTCTCCTGATAGGTGCTTAACTGGTTAGGTGACCAATCCCCCTTTCAGGGCTATTTAGGGTCTCTCTTTTGGGTGGTTCTTCAGATTTGGACTGCAAGACTCCAGCAGGAATCCTCTGCATCCTCCACTTCAACTTGTTACCAAAGAAACTGCACCTGAACCCTCCTGGAACTCTAGAACTGGAACAAAGAAGCAAGAAGCCTTCTGCAGCACTATATCTTCAGCTCCTGCCAACAACCGCAATTGTTTCCCTGTCGTGTATCCTCAGAGGACAGCATGTCTTCAGCCTGCACCAGAAGAGTGAAGGAATCTCCCTTGGGGTGAATGAGTCACTCCCCTGCTTCTGCAGGCACCTACAATGAAGACTACTGGTGGTGTGGATCCCTTGTCCTGATGAGCTGCGTGGATCCTGCAACACAGGTGGTGGACTGAAGTAGTCGAGACGGTCCCAACGTCCTACTGTCCAATTTTGGTGGAGGTAAGAGCTTGCCTCCCCACGCAAGACAGTGCCCCTGTGCTATGTGTGTTTTGCAGCTTCCAAGGCTTGTTTTCGCCGGTTTTCCAGAAAATTCTTCATGCACCGTGCAGCTCTGGCCCCCAGCACTCTATCCTGTTACGCACAGCTTCCAGAGTGGTTCTCCGGCGGCGTGGGAGCCCTTTGTGTAGTGCTGCATGGGCCTCCTTTTGCACCTCCTTTGTCCCCATGCTGTGGGACTCCTGTGTGTGCTTCCTTGTCTTCAGTGGGCTCTCTGGACTGCTGAGGGCCCCCTCTGATTCCTCCACCTGAGTAGAGTCAACCTGGTCCTTTCTGGGCCCAGGCAGCACCATTTTCCTCCAACTGCGTGCTTTGCGTATGCCAAGGCTTGTTGGCGGAATCCAGCGACCAAACCTGACTGCAATCATCCATCTGGCTTGTGACATCATCTGCACCAATCAGCAACCAGCATCCGTCTTCTTGGGTGCAATACTGACTGTTGTGCCTCACCGGTGGCTCCTCTTTTGCATCTTCATCCGGGTTAGTAGGGGCTCCTGTTCTCCCTGGACTCTTCAGTGCTCCTTGGACTTGGTCCCCTTCTTCCACAGGTCTTCAGGTCCAGGAATCTATTGTTGGTGCCTTGCAGTCTCTTCTGGTTCCTGTTTTATCTTATTTCTCGTGTACTTGTGTGTTCTAGGAAAGTTACTGTGTTTTACTCCTGCTTTCCTGGGCTCTGGGGGGCGGTTCTATTACTTACTTTTGTTGTTTTCTAATACTCCCAGTGCCCCTCTACACCCTGCACTTGCCTAGGTGGGAAACCGATATTCGCATTCCACTTTCTTAGTATATGGGTTGTGCTCCCCTCCAAGCCCATTTCTAACTATTGTGATTTTGGATACTAGTGTAAATATTTTGTATATTACTTACCTCCTAAGGGAGTATTGTCTCTAAGGTATATTTGGCAAGTGTGTCACTTTATTTTGGTTCCACAGAGTATTTTCTTTCATGTGTGTAAGTACTGTATGACTGCAGTGGTATTGCATGAGCTTTGCATGTCTCCTAGTTAGGCCTTGGTTACTCATCCACACTACCACTAGAGAGCCTGGCTTCTAGACACTGACTACATTTCACTAATAAGGGGTTAACTGGAACTGGTATAAGGTGTAAGTACCTTAGGTACCCACTACAAACCAGGCGACTGTGCCTCTGCTGCACCAGCATTAAGGCGACTAGTCTGAAAAGGGCTAAATGGGGCCCATAGTGAATAATTAAGCAAATCACAAGTGCCAAATGCTTATACTTAGAATTCAGTACATTTGAAGTGTTTCCTAAACTTGCTGAAAATATTATTACATTTCTGCCTCAGATCTATGGGGTAATACTTTATTTGCATGATTAATTCAAATATTTGCAATATAAGCAAAAAAAAACACAATACATAAAAGTTCTCCAAGGCTACTACGGACTTGAGATCACAATTCATCATGGACTCCTTGGAGACATGTTTATCCCACATAACATAAGTTCTCTAAAACTATTACAAATGTAAAATCACAGTTCATCATAAAATGCTTATTATAAAATGCTATATGGCTTAAATTAATTAAATTATGAAGTACAACATTCTTACAAAAAATGATTATGGCACATTACATAAAGTTTTCTGAGGCTATTGAAAAAGTAATGTTGAGGTGCCTTATAGTGCTTGTTATAAAGTGCTATGAAGTTATGTACCAATAAAATTATGATGTGCAAAGCCTTTACTGAACACACTTCGTCACACTATGCCTTCGAAATCATGCCTGAGCAGTACAAAAAAATGCATATAAAAAGTTCATTAATGGCTTACGAGAGACTTAGCATGCATTGTTAAAAATCTCACCAATTTACAGTTTATCTGCGGGTCAGCCGGATCCAAAGCTTCCATTACTGCTGATCAGGAACGAACACCTTGCATGACAAAAGCAGGTTTCAGCAATTGGAGCTGAGCTTCTCATAGAACCGAACAGATACAAATCAAATGAACATTGTCCTCTTTCACAGCACCACATGGTCTACATGATGTCTCACCACCATTCTTCCATGCTTGCTGGTCTGCCAGTGACGGCAGTGACCATAATCGTAAGGCAAGCAGTTGATGTTTTGGATGGACTGGCTACGTCGAATTCAAATACAGTGCTGGCTCCAGTCTACTATATTTATGCATAATCATCCAGGCGTGCGACCGGGCCACAAATTTACATTTGTCATCCAGTAAGGATTGCTGCTTGGCTACTTCAGTGCACAGCAGAAAAAGGGGTATGATAGTTTAGAGTTCCATAAATGTGACGTGTGTGTCTCTTGAAGGGAACGTTGTAAATAACCACTGGGTACTGAGTTTGGATCTTTCCCAACAGTGTGTCATAGTGCAATAACTAATGGGCTCATGTGATTTTCCCTAATTTTGAACCAGGGCTTGATCATGTGAAACTTTCTTACTAGCTGCAGCTGCTTAAGGCCAAATTCTAGTTTGACTTGTGATGGGGATGCACGTCGAGGCAGACAAAAAAACACCCTTTCTACTCATTGTAGATTTTAATTTGTTACTAGTCCAAGATTAACGAGTCTTTCCCATGTAATGCAGCACTCCAATACATTATTGTTGGAAGCAATTTTGCAGACATAACAGACATTAGTGGTTTGAAAGTAGGCCCATTCAGCTTCCAAGAAAGGGTACAAAAGACAAGGGTCAAAGGTTTACATTGCTGTATGACATATTGTTTGTGCACTGAAAAATTCAATGTATTGTCTATGTTGAGACACAAGTATTTGTAATAGCTATCTTCCTCTAACATTATATTATCCAGTTTAAGGCTGAGGGCACCAAAGGTTGACATGGTTTTTGATCAGCTGATGTTAATTTTCAGTTTGTTGGCTGTAGCAAAGTTTGCCAGGGCATTGACTGACTACTGTAGACCCACTCTTGTGTGGCTCAGGAGAACAATGCCATCTGCATATGAAAGATGTGATATAGATTGGGTTCCCAGTGTTGGTGAATGTGAATTGATCTCATCTAGCTTCGGGGACAGGTCAGCCATGAAAAGATTAAACAGATGTGGGGCCAGGACGCACCCTTGCTTAAGAACAGTATTTGTAGGAATCTTCCTTGATAACTTCGTACGGTCTGTGAGCTTGATCTGGACCCAAGTTTATTCGTACAAAATTTCCATGCCTTGCAAGATTCTATCATGCAGGCCTCAGCTTTTCAGGTTCCCCCAAAGGAGGGATCTGTACACACGATCAAAGGCACTTTTAAAAGCTATAAAGCATAGATGCAGTTTTTTCTTGAGGCGCCTAGATTTGTCAGCTTTGACACTTAGTGCTAGTATATTGATCATAGTGCCATAGCCCTTCCAAAAGCCGGTTTGATTTAGGGGAACAAGGTTGACAGAGTTAGACCAGTCGACCAAATCATCTAAAATCAAGGAGGCGTAGTACTTAGCTTTTGAGTCGATTAGAGTGATCAGTCTATATTTGCTGGGTTTGATCTTTCCCCCACCCTTGAATATAGGGTTGATGATGGATCCTCTCCAACTACCCGGAATAGTACTTCTCACTTTCACTTCGGTGAACAAAATAGCAAGTGGCTTAGACCGGTACTCCAGATCTGACTTAAATATAGCCTGTGGAAAGCCGTTGGGGCCAGGTGCTCCATCACTGCGCCCCTTTCCTGATCACTTGGGCTACCAGCTCTGTTGTATATCGAGGGGAGTATGGGTGAACCTGGCCATTGCTTGTTTGCACTGCAGACTGGGTGTTTACACTGGCTGTCCATTCTTGGTTGGAAAATATATTGGTCAAATAAATTGCCCAGTTTTCCTCAGAAATGGACAAATAATTTATAGCTCTTGACACCCAGTCGATGCCATTGACCATAGCCCTAAAGGCCCTGGTGTTAGGTAATTTTTTATTAAAAAGGAGTCTTGACCAGAATTTTTCCTGCTTCTCTTTCCGCTCTAGTCATATATGGAATTTCGATTTTTTTCTTAAACGTTTTATTGTCTCACACATAGTTGATGTGACTTTTGATTTGCTAATTGCTCTAAGCTCACTCTGCAGCTTCTTTTTCAGCTTTAAAGTTTTTCAGACAAACTCAAAGTTCCTTGTGGCGCCCAAGTCAGCGCAAGTCGAGGTGTGGAACTAAGAGATGACAGTTTAGTTAAAAAGGTAGACCACACTTCCACTGCCGACAGGTGCAGAGTTGTTATAAGTTGGAACACTGCTTTTGTCTTGGTGGTAAACTTCGGCAGAGAACAATGTGACCAAATTAGGCCCTTTAAATTAATTGTTCTGAGACTACCGGAGACAACTGGAGCTGGGGTGTACCTAGCTGCACTCAGTTACCATTCTATATGCTGATTTGAGTGATCTCTTTGAAGCGCAGTTTTGATTTTGAACTTCCTCAAGCTGTGACCACAAAGGAAGGGTTGTGATAGTGAAGTCGATTATAGAACCCGATTATCCCATTTTGGGTGAGTATATCTAATCTCTGAGATCTGATGTAGTAATTTCTTAAAAAGCAGAGCTTTTCGCACCTTGCGTGGCGAGCATAGACATTAAATAGTACGAGGGGGACTGCTTGACGGTTGTCTCCAAAGTTAAGCTTTGTAGCTTGTAGATCGTCAGACGAGATCATTAGCTGTTCTGAAATTACTCGTAATGCAGTCAAAACATAAGTTGCTAGACTGCCACTCAGTCTGCCTGATCGATTTGGTTTCTTGGCACTGATATGGTGTAGCATATAACCGCCTAGATGTATTGGGTCAATTAACCACATTTCTTGCAACATAACCAGTTTATAGCTACCACTGGTTGCTAATAGAAAACCATCTGCCATAATATTTTTTGCACCAGCAATATTCCAGGACAGAATATTTACAGCCAGTTGCTGTTCTGCATTTATTGCATTAGGATTGTGCTCTCCGGCGTGGGCCTATCATTACCAGATTGCTGGCTTGATGTGACACAGAATGGGTACACGGAGCGAGAGGGCTGTGGTCAGGCTTCAACATGGTTTCCTCCCTCTCTTGCTGACTTATCCAAGGGTCAGTCGCTGTTGGAACTTGAGAAGCAGAAAAAGATAAATGCTCTTGATGAGCACAGGAATCATTTTCTGTCCTTACTCTTGTGGCCGGTAGAAGAAACGGGTATTGTGGTTTAATTGGTTTTGAGAGAGCCATACCCCATGAGTCAAACTGTTGCTTAGTGTTTAGGATCAATAAGGGTATCTCCTGAGACCTCCAAGTGGTGAGTGTTCAGGTCTCGGGGTGGGTCACCGCTTGGGAGAAATTTCACTGATATTAATTCTGTAGATTCTATGTGTCAAGCGATGGCAACTCAGCATACAGTCTCAGGATGTTGCCTCTATTTAGCATGTCTTGTTGGCCTTCCAAACATAATGCTGGGTTTATATATTTTGCTGGGATTCACAGTTTTCTCTAGGTTCCTGGTTATTTTGAGGCTGGACATCTTGATGGCCATTTTCATGAGCGATGAATTTCATCATGAGCTTGTCTTCTTGCTGCTTACCATGAGGATCAGCGATGGTGCAACAAACCGAGCTAGTTTGCACTACGATATGATGAATGTCATCTGACGTGGCTTGTAAATTTTGAATTGTCACCTTAGTTGAGACTAATCCCTGTGCTTTATAATTGCAACTGACCTCAAAGGAAAATTGGACTCTAAGTAGTTTGTTTGTTTTCACCCCAGATTGAATGGCCGGATTGGGATGATATATACCTTTGACTGAGACTGCAGTGTGTTGTTTTTGTATGAAGGCTTTGTTTGCGCCAAGCCAGACTGATACTGTGACCATGGCTTTTTGTAAAGACAGGTCAGCCTTTGCCACTTTCTGTGTCTTCAAACCTGATGGACTGAAGGGCTGCAAATCTCCCACCCTAAACACTGCCAGTTTTGGGAGGGAGGAGGAAACTGTCACTTGGATACCATCAACGATCGACTGTGCAGAGCCATTAGTTGTTACTGTCTGGGAATTTTTGGATACCATAGACACTTGAAGTTACTCTGGAAATGAGGTGTGCTGCTGCAGCGGCTTTAATTTCACCGCAAATATGGAATAAAAGTTGCTACCACGGTCTTCGCACCAAGGTATCTTCCTCTCCTTCCTGGTTCGTTTTCTCTGTCTTTCAGTTAATACCTTAGGTACCGACCAACACGATTCAGCTGCCTGGATTGATAAAGAGACTACAAGTTAAGTCGTCCGCTTACTTATAGTATTGATCCCTGGGATATCACAGGGATCTGATGTTACTGAGGCAGGTTACTTTGGTCTTTAAATTTAGAGCTTAAGTGAGCTGAAGTTGTAACTGGATGCTCCTACAAGTTTGGTACTGCTTGGGCAGGATATACCATACAGTGGGCTTTGGACAGTTCACCTTCAGGTTGCAATCAAATTGGGCTATTTGTATAGTAAAATAACTGTCTGGATAAGGTTTTTTTTCACTTGTTTTTAGCTCTTCCAGAATGTTTGTTAAAATAGCTGGCAGAGTGTAGGAGGCTGGCCTGGCTTATAGTGGGTACCTGATGGTACTTACACCTTGTGCCAGGTCCCGTTATCCCTTATTAGTAGATTAGTCATGTTCTAGCAGCTTAGGCTGATAGAGGTAGCTACAGCAGAGCAGCTTAGGCTGAACAAGGAGACATGCAAAGCTCCTACTATACCACTTATATCATATAGCACCATATCATAAGAATCACAAAACTCAGAGTTACTAAAAATAAAGGTACTTTATTTTAGTGACAATGTGCCAAAAATATCTCAGAGGATATACTCCCTTAGGAGGTAATTAAGACACACAAAATATACACACAAACCAAAATCACGAAAGTAAACAGTTAGAAAAGTAGTGCAAACACTGTAGAATACAATAGGATGCAAAGGCCTAGGGGCAACAAAAACCATATACTAAGAAAGTGGAATGCAAACCACTTAGGGACCCCAGGCCTAGTGTAGTGTGTAGAGGGTTGCTAGGAGTGCAAGAAAACACTAAGGGTGTCCAAGATACCCCACCCTAAAACCCTGAAAAGTAGGAGTAAAGTTACCCTACTTCCCCAGAAACACACTAAAGCCGTGGTAGGAGATTCTGCAAAGACAACAACTGACTGCAAAGCACTGAAGACGGATTCCTGGACCTGATGACCTGCAAAGGAAGGGGACCAAGTCCAAGAGTAATAAAAGTGTCCATTGGGGCCAGGAGCCCACTAAACACCGGATGAAGGTGCAAAATGGCTGCCTCCGGGTGGAAGAAGCTGAAGATTCTGCAACAACGGAAGATGCCAGGAACTTCTCTTTTGCACAGAAAATGTCCCACGGTGTGCTGGAGGATGCAGAGTTGTTTCCACGCAGAAAGACTGCAAACAAGCCTTGCTAGCTGCAAAGGTCACAGTTGAAGAAAATGGGTGCTGCCTGGGCCCAGGAAGGACCCGGAGGTCACCCCTTGGAGGAGGAGACAGAGGGGGCGCTCAGCAGCACAAAGGGCCCATGCAGAAGCAGGCAGCACCCGCAGAAGCACTTGAACAGGGGTTCAATAAATCTAAGCACAGCAGTCTGCTCAACACTACAAAGGAGGGTCCCACGAGGCCGGAGGTCAACTCAGCGAGTTGAGCAATAAAGGACGGAGTGCTGGGGACCTGGACTATGCTGTGTACGAAGGATTCATTGAAAAAGTGCACAGAAGCCCTAGCAGCTGCAGTTCATGCAGTACACAGGATTACTGTCTGGCGTGGGGAGGCAAGGACTTACCTCCACCAAATTTGGACAGAAGGACCTCTGGACTGTTGGGGTCACTTGGATCCAGCTCCTGTGTTCCAGGGACCATGCTCGTCAAGATGAGAGGGGACCCGGTGGACTGGTGAAGCAGAAGTTTGGTGCCTGCGTTAGCAGGGGGAAGATTCCGTCGACCCACAGGAGGTTTCTTCTTGGCTTCCAGTGCAGGGTGAAGGCAGACAGCCCTCAGAAAATGCACCACTAGGAAACAGTCGAGAAAGCCAGCAGGATTGGGCACTACAATGTTGCTGGTAGTCTTCTTGCTACTTTGTTGCGGTTTTGCAGGCGTCCTGGAGCAGTCAGCGGTCGATCCTTGGCAGAAGTCGAAGAGAGAGATGCAGAGGAACTCTGGTGAGCTCTTGCATTCGTTATCTGATGAGAAACCCACAGGAGAGACCCTAAATAGCCCTCATAGGAGGATTGGCCACCTAACCAGGTAAGCACGTATCAGGAGGGGTCTCTGACATCACCTGCAGGCACTAGCCACTCAGAGGCCTCCATTGTGCCCTCACACCTCTGCATTCAAGATGGCAGAGTTCTGGGACACACTGGAGGAGCTCGGGGCACCACCCCTGTGGTGGTGATGGACAGGGGAGTGGTCATTCCCCTTTCCTTTGTCCAGTTTTGCACCAGAGCAGGGGCTGGGGGATCCCTGAACCGGTGTAGACTGGTTTATTGAAGGAGGGCACAATCTGTGCCCTTCAAAGCATTCGGAGAGGCCAGGAGAGGCTACTTCTTTCAGGCCCTTAACACCTATTTCCAAAAGGAGAGGGTGTAACACCCTCTCTCAGAGGAAATCCTTTGTTCTGCCTTCCTGGGACTGGGCTGCCCAGACCCCAGGAGGGCAGAAGCCTGTCTGTGGGTTGGCAGCAGCGGTAGCTGCAGTGAAAGCCCCTGAGAGCTAGTTTGGCAGTACCCGGGGTCCATGTTGGAGCCCCGGGGATGCATGCAATTGGCACCCCAGATTTGGCATGGGGGGACAATTCCATGATCTTAGACATGTTACATGGCCATGTTCGGAGTTACCATTGTGAAGCTACATATAGGTAATGACCTATATGTAGTGCACACGTGTAATGGTGTCCCCGCACTCACAACGTCCGGGGAAATTGCCCTGAACTATGTGGGGGTACCTTGGCTAGCGCCAGGGTGCCCTCACACTTAGTAACTTTGCACCTAACCTTCACTAAGTGAGGGTTAGAAATATAGGTGACTTATAAGTTACTTAAGTGCAGTGTAAAATGGCTGTGAAATAACATGGACGTTATTTCACTCAGGCTGCAGTGGCAGTCATTGGTAAGAATTGTCTGAGCTCCCTATGGGTGGCAAAAGAAATGCTGCAGCCCATAGGGATCTCCTGGAACCCCAATACCCTGGGTACCTAGGCACCATATACTAGGGAATTATAAGGCTGTTCCAGTGTGCCAATCAGAATTGGAAAAAATGGTCACTAGCCTGCAGTGACAGTTGTAAACACAGAGAGAGCATAAGCACTGAGGTTTTGGTTAGCAGAGCCTCAGTGACACAGTTAGGCCCCACACAGGGAACACATTTAGGCCACAAACTATGAGCACTGGGGTCCTGGCTAGCAGGATCCCAGTGAGACAGGCAAAAACAAACTGACACACAAGTAAAAATGGGGGTTACATGCCAGGAAAGATGGTAGTTTCCTACACAGAGTGCTCAGTTTATCAATGATTGGGCGGCATTTGCAGGCTTCTTGTTAAGGCTGGTCTGTTGCTGCCTTCACCGTAGATGACCAATGGGTTAGCTTATCCAAGTTAACATTGATGCAGGTAATATATGTTGCCATGATGTTCATAAGGTCAATCTGGAGGTCTGGTCTGTCTGATTGCATATTAAGTGCTGTAAATGAAGCTTGCAAGGCACTTAGTAGAGAAGAATATAGCTGTGAGACATCCCCCGTCTTAGGTTTATTAAAGCACCCAGTAGATTGGATTTTGGAGGTAGTATCCCAGCTGCTATTGTCCGGATAAACCCTACTTCTACTGCTATTGTCTGGATGAACCATGATACTATGCTTATTCACCCTCTTAATTGGTGTGCCTTCATCAAGTTGGACATTGCTCAGGCCACTTGAGATTTCAATTATCAGAGGTGCAGCCGTATTTAACTTTAATGTAGTAGCACGATTAATTTCCTGCTGCCGCCAGGATGACTGAGTCGGGATCTGATCTCTGAGGGGAGGACACAACAGATTAGTATTAGTCACGTTGAACGTTTTCAGCTCCAAAGCTTGAACTAGATCCTCATTGTTTGTTATAGAGAATGATTGCAGCCAGGAGTCTCAGTCTCGCATTGGCAATAACAACACCATTACTAACTGTGTTACCTTCTTTGTAGCCTGATGTGGCTACGTTTTGGAGCAGCCTTGGGGTCGAGTGTTGATAAGCTGCATTAGATAGCAAGACCATAGTTTCCTCCGTCTAATATTTTTGGACAGTTAGTAGTTGTGGTTCTTGTGAATTGTCTGTAGGAGCCACGGCCCTGATTGTCCCCGGAAGGGCATACTGCTGTGGGTTGGAATCATTCTGACTGTTAGTTGTGTGAACCATAGCCTAAATCAGAATATGATTTGCCTGTTGTTTGATATTTTGGGGAAACATTTTACTAGACTCCCCCCTCGTTCCATACAGGTCTAAAGGCTGATCAAAACTTGGGTCCAAAAGAGTCTGAGTAATTGATTACTTTAGAGGGGTATGATCTAGCATCTGATATGGACATGATTCCAAACAAGTCATTGAACTGGGTTTGGAGAAGTACATTCGGATGGCTGGTCAAAACATCTGTCCGACTGAGCCTGAAAGGAGGCTAGCTTTTAAGGAGCATGTGCTGTTGGAAGGCCCTCGATGTCTTTCGTTTTTTAATAAATAACAGCAGTTGGATCCTTTAAAAAGGTAAACTTGCCAACACTGCCTGAGTTAATAAAAAATGCATGTAAAGGAGTGAGTAGCGATGTAGTTTGTTTAGTCTACTCCTGTGGACTTCTAGTTCAGTGACCTTCCTTTTCTTTCGTGCTTTCTTTTGATTCCTGGGTTTTTCCACTGTGTGGAGTCTAACCCTTCCCAACCTCGTGTTTATTGTTGAATGCTGAAACAATGCCCTTGGGTGGATTGGCGTGCTACAGCAAGGGAGAGGGTATTGGGGAGGAGAGGTGTGCTGGACTCTGGCTGCTTTTCTTCTTTTCCTGAACTGATATACAAATGCAAGGGTAGATCGGTAGTTGATTAAATGGGTCTTCAGAATCCGACTTCGCCTTCAGTTTCAGCTTCGAACCAAAGCAGACCTGACAGCCTCTGCAGGAACTGGCTTCATTGCCAGCAAACCTACTCTGATATACAGCAACGGTGTTAGATTTTGTGATGGTATGTAGAGAGGAGTAGAACAGAATAAAACGTGCATGGGCTGGTGAGCGAGGCACTCCGGGGTCACTCACAAGCTGCACCCAAACCTAGCTGGGCCACTTCCGTGGGGGCCCCGGGGCTCACACTCTTCAGCTGTGCGCTACGACAGCCATGCTCACCACTGCAAAATTGTACCGCCCAGCCAGCAAACCTACTCTCGTATGAAGCAGCTAAGTGAGATTTGGTGATGGTGTGGAGAAAGGAGTTGAACGTGCGGAATTGAACACGCGGGGGTGAGCGCGGCACAACGGGATCACTCACAAACTGCATCCAGACCTGGCTGGGCCACTTCAGTGAGGGCCCGGGGCTCACACTGCGACTGTTCGCTATGACAGCCGCACTGACCACCTATCACAGGAACTCCATGCCGCCCTGCTGCGAGAAGAGAAGACGAAATTATGCCCACCACATAGTTGTTCTTGATTATTGTGTTGCTGCGTTCAATCAATCCATCAATCAGTGTATTTGTAGAGCGCCTTACTACCCTTGAGGATCTCAAGGCGCTGAGGAGGTGGGGGTGCTGCTCCTACTCAAATAGCCAGGTTTTGAGCTGCTTTCAGAAAATCAGCAGTTCTTCAGTCTGTCGTAGGGGCAAGGGAATGGTGTTCCAGGTCTTGGCGGCGAGGTGGGAGAAGGATCTGCCTCCTGAGGTCGCTCTTCAGCTGTGGGGGACGGTGGCGAGGGCGAGGTCGGCTGAGCGGAGTTGGCGGGACGGGGTGTAGAAGGTGAGTTGTGCATTGCTGTTTATTGCTGTTAACCACTGATGTACTGCAGCGCTGGTATAGTATATACCTGCAGAGCCCAAGAGCTGACTTTTCGGATACCTCAACTGCAGTCATTGATCAGCTCGAGGCTCCCTGCTTCGGCCGTGCAACTCCTTCCTGCATTGCAGTGTGCAGTGGTGCCCCTCAGTGGTCGAGCTCCGGGTCACACAGCGGCGCGCATCGGGCCGTGTCGGGTCGCATTGGGCTGCATCACTCATCCCCTCTTGTTTCTTGTTTCTTCAGCGGACGGGAGATGGGCGGCAGTCGGACATAAAACAGCACAGCTCCCAGCAAGTGGCACAGCGTGCAGCATTGACGCTCCTGGCCCCACACGGCCGGGCCCAGCAGCACCACCTCATCTGCTCCACTAATTCTCCGCGACGACCACACTTCCCCTTCCCGGTACAACGACGATTTCCCAACTGAACCCTCAGATCTAATCTAGGAAACTATCCAAGAACTAACTGTATGGCAGATCTTATACATTCACTGAGGGTGAGTTGATTTAGATGTTTCTAACAATTAACAATAGATTAGGACAGCATAAGTAAACAAAAGTGTTATTGCTAATTATCAATTTCGGTTCCTTAATTCCCTACACTATCACTCTCAGAGACATCCAATTCAGAAAAAATCTTTTACTAGTGTTTGCTACAATGCATGGCTAAACAATGTGGTTAATGCAATAGGCACAGTGGCATTTAGGGCACTGCCGGTCAGCAGTGCTTAATTTGTAAATATATGAGTGCCAGCGCCCAAAGCTGGGCTCAGAAGCCGGCGGCCCTTGCAATTAAGGGGCATATTTATACTCCGTTTGCGACGGAATTGCGTCGTTTTTTTTTACGCAATTCCGACGCAAAACTAACTCCATATTTATACTTTGGCGTTAGACGCGTCTAGTGCCAAAGTCCATGGAGTTAGCGTCATTTTTTAGCGTGGACACCTACTTTGCGTTAATTATATGCAAGGTAGGCGTTCCCGTCTAAAAAATCGACTCCGAGGCATGTGCGTCGGATTTATACTCCCGGGCAAAATTCACACCCGGGAGTGGGCGGGTCAAAAAAAATGACGTACGGCCGCTTTTGCGCCGTTTTTTTGCGCCTGCAAAAGGCAGGCGTTAAGGGACCTGTGGGCTCTGAAGGAGCCCAGAGGTGCCCTCCCATGCCCCCAGGGACCCCCCCTGTCACCCTTGCCCACCCCAGGAGGACACCCAAGGCTGGAGGGACCCATCCCAGGGACATTAAGGTATGTGTTTTTTTTTTTTTTTTCTTGTGGCATAGGGGGGCCTGATTTGTGCCCCCCTACATGCCACTATGCCCAATGACCATGCCCAGGGGACAGACGTCCCCTGGGCATGGCCATTGGGCAAGGGGGCATGACTCCTGTCTGTGCTAAGACAGGAGTCATTTCTATGGGGGTTGGGAGTGAAAAAAAAATGGCGCAAATCGGGTTGAGGCGAAAAAATTGCCTCAACCTGACTTGCCCCATTTCTTGACGCCCAAGCCCCATATCCCCCTACGCCGGCGCTGCCTGGTGTACGTCGTTTTTTTTAACGCACACCAGACGGCGCCGGCGGCTAACGCCGGCTAACGTCATTCAATAAATACGGCGCCCTCATGGCGCTTCAGAATGGCGTTAGCCGGCGCTAATTTTTTTGACGCAAAACTGCGTTAGCGCAGTTTCGCGTCAAAAAGTATAAAAATGGGCCTAAATGTCAGCGCACCGAATACCAAACATGTGTAGCATTCAGTACACATCACGCCTCTTTAATCCAATGCCAAACACTCTCCCGATACCCTACCCTTGCAGTTCCTCCTCTCTCTCTTTGTGACGCGTTTCCGTCTTTCTTTTCCTCCGCCTTTCAGTTTTGTGTTTTATCTTCTCTTGCTGTCGGTAAATGTCTGACGTATAAAACAAATAATGCTGGTCCCCAAAAATAAATGTCAGTGGCCCCCGCAGGCTCATATTAAACTCTGCGCCATCAGCGAACGAGCAAATGTTCTTCATTTTGCACGAGGTGTAGTGTAATCGATACATACAGAAATACTATATGCATTACAGATTGGTTTCCCTTACAGTCCTTTCTGAAAAGCGTGTTGAGAAGCTTGATTGGTTTGCCTAAGGAGTGAGTCATCCTGCCCATGGGAGTTAACAAGGACATAGATACCAGTGCCCTAATAAGTGCTCCCGGTGATTGTGCGCGGCAGATTGCGGTTTCTTGAGTGTCGCGTGCACTCTTAAGGAAACTGCAATATAATTTTTGTTATTCTACTCCAAATGGTGAAAATAACGTTAAAATCATTTTGCGTTTAAAAAATCATTAATTTTAAAATGTAAATAAACATCTTTTTGGAAGGTTGAGAAGAAATCTGAAATCAAAACGTAATTGAAACACACAATAATCATTCACCAAATAGACATTTCAGATCAGAAGGATGCCAGAGACATCGGACTTTTTGAAGCTGGGAAGTTCTCAGGTGTCCTAGTGAAATGTTTCTAAGTTGATCCAACTACTGTTACATCAGAAACAAGTGATCATGCTATTGAATTTATAGAAAATTAAATGAGTGTGCACACCCGGGAGGACCTGTAATACAAACGAAAATTTAGATTTATGTCTTACGTTTTTCCTATTGTGTGTAACAAGGTATTGTGGAGAACTAGGTGTTATGTTTAAAGAGAAACTTTATTATGTTCTTGGTTTGTTATCTAGAAATCGGGCAGTATCATCAGCATAGGTCCTTATTTTAGACATCCTGTTCCCTCTGCATCAAGACAGATAGTCGATGGTTCATTAAAGTTGGAGATCAAGAGAAGAAACAGAGAGTAGGCTAGCGATGTCTGAAAGCCTACTCTGAAAGTTACTCAGAGAAACACGCTGCTTAGATTTCCAGGCAAGTATTTGCCCGGCATTAATACCCAATTAAAAAGGCGAGCTCTATAAGAACATCTCCTTAACTCACCTTCATCTTCTGTGGCTTGGGCCGTGGCCTGAAGAGTGTAGCTTCCTGCTCCTTGTGTGCACGGTCATTAAGCATTCTCAGACATTATATATTCTCGTGATCCTTAAGTTAACATATATAAAAAAAACAATAATAATTTTGTGTACCTGATCTCAGAAAAGTGAGTGAGTAAATAAGGAGGTAACCATCTTTCATCTTCAGTACCTTATAATAAATCGGTCCATACCCCAGCTTTTAATTATTTGACACTACTGATAGTTATTTTCATGAATTGCGGCAATTTAAAGAAGATGCTAGTACAAAGGTGAGCTGAGCTTACACACAGACAACTAGAATATGTGAACCCTGCATCATGCGGTTCCTACCTCCACCAGATATTTAGCAATACATCTTTAAGCAGCTGAAGGTAGATGAGGCAGCACATATCTGTTAGCGGGTATTGCTTTTGATAGTGTTGTAGTTTGACTCTTGCTCCAGGTAAGATTGCTGGTTCAAGGATGATAGCACTTTTGTTTGTAGGCGGCTAGGCCGATCCTACACCAAATCACAACTGCCGTCCCAACCCTTGCAGCTCACAAGCAGTACCTCACCAAAAACCTAAATAGTAAAAGGTGATTTGTGGCAGCTTTTACGCATGAACTCAAGAGTGCGACATCTCAGGGTGTGTCGTGGTTAAACTGAGATTACCACTTTTTCACATGAAAAACATGTCTCAGTCACACACAGGCAATGATAGAGATGCAGTGAAGTTTTTAATAGGTTTTATTAACAAGACTGCAATCAACAATAAATTGCTTGGGCTGCAATGATTAAGATAATGAATAGTGCAAGAAACAGAATTGTAAAAACAAGAGTCCTTAATACAAAGACTCCCATCATCTTGCAATAGTATGAAATGACATGAGATGTGGAATATGTCTCAATACCCTAACACAATGAGCCTAAACTCTAACCTAAAAGAGGTATGATAAACCTAATCTGCCAGTAGCTCCCCCAACCCTTGTTACTTTGGGATGAGGCCTCTAGATGAGACTCTGTGGTGACACGAAGACTGGGTCAGCATCAAGGCAACATGTTGCATCAATAGCATTGATGGCATAGGGTAGGAATCCCTCTAACTATCTGTCTGTGTGAGATGTATTAATACAGATCTGATCGGACCCCTGACATAGGTAGGTTCCCAAACAATAGATAAGAAGTCATGCTTGGGGTGGCAACTGCATAAACAATTCCCTCGAAAGCACAAAGTGGGAAAGTACCAAATGTGAGTATCTACATCTTATTTATCTTTGGCGCTTGATAGTGACGTCTTTGCAGGGTGGCACTGATAATGCTAAACAAAAACATCTTCCTAACTAGAAACAATGCAGCCATCTTGGGAAGATAAAATTAAATAAATGCACTAAAACAGAGCAGCCCAGTAGGGTAAAAGTCACTGGGTGACGGGGGCACAAGTATGCAGTTCAACAGGCTAAGCTAACGCCTGCTTTCCATTAAAACAAGATAGGATTCACTTCACCCTCTCCATTGCCGGAACAAGTATGGCGCCAGAGGATGACGCCACAGAAGGTGAATGAATCCAAGCTAAAATGCTCTGGACTAAAACAAGCTAAAAATCATAAAAAATAGCCAAAATCGTATCTAAAAACACGTTAAAAAATAGCTAAAATATATGAAGAGATACAATGTCGACCATGACAAGCACTGCAGGCCAAAGTGAAAGCAAGTAAAGCAATATAGGCAAATTTTGAATTTGGTGTAATAGGCCAATCATCAAATTAACAGTAGTCATGATCTTGAAGAGCGTTTTCGAAGCCATTAAATGGAAAGGCCCTACGGAAAGAGGCCACATTGCCAGAATTTTGATCGATGACAGGATGGGCAGACGGATCCACTGAGCAGTAGTGCATGTCAGTCTCCTGTGCAGGATCTGCTGCAGGGGTGGCAACATCCACAGTGCCAAAAAGAGCCAGATCATCCACTAAGGGCAGCTCATAAGTGGCCTCGCAAATCAGCCTTAGTTTCAAGGGGCATGACCATGAATGAACTCTCATCAGGAACATCAACAGCTCTAGGTCCACGGGTGGCACTGGCGGAACAGCAAGGCACACTGTAGGCAGATGTTCGAAGAGGCACCATACGCAGCAAAAGACTGGCTGCACGCCCCATAGGACTGGTCTGAATGACAACAACCAGTCACGCTCCAGTTCCTCCAGCAACGAAGCATTAAAGAATTGACCCATTCGTTCAGGGCACAGCTGGGCTGGTGGTAGTAGCTCCATCACTCCATTTAGCTGGAAAGGCACAACCACTGCGAATTAGAAGAACGTCTCTCTAGCCGAAGTTAACGCAACTTGTTTTTGCAACAGTAGCGCGTTTAGTCTGCTCAGCTTGTCATAATTTACATTAGCAGTATCAATGTGAGGCCACGCTTCCTGCTACTCTTATCTCTATTGTGGTGGGGTATAAAACATGCCCTCAACAAGTGACAATAACACTTTTGATAGTTTAGAATCACATAACTGCCATTTGAAAGTATATGAAATTCCGGCCGAATCAAAGGCGATGGGAGTACCCTTCAGAAAACATGCCAAGTTTGCGACGCCCGCATTGCAAAGGCCATGAAGGGACACCTGCTTCCAGATCATTGAATGACTAACAGTAGTCTCACATTTGCTTCCACTAAGAAAGACCTCTGTTTCGCCGTTCAAACATTTGTAATTAAAGGGTAACTACCAGTCTTCTTTTATATAGCTGTCGCCTAGATGCTCGTATCTGCCCACTGCAAGATGTTTTAGGCATTTCAAAAATTTAAAAGTGGAAATGGGCAAATTTATAATGCCATGTATAAGCCATACCATTGATGGACTATCTGCAACCGTAAAAGGCAACTTTTCTAATTTTTCAATATGACGCATTGTGAAACTCGCTTCTTTCCTAGCCATTGTCTGTTGTTCCCTATCAGGGTTCTGCAAAGTTGGTCATTTAGAAAAATGTAGATTTCTGAAACATCTTTTCTCCAGGACCGACTTTGCAGAACCCTAGATAAATCAAAAGCAGTAAACAAGTCACTACTGTTAATGTATTGTCATGGAACACAGCCATTTTTCAAGATCTGTAATGTCCATCTTAACTGCATGATAGAACGCAGATGATTTTGCCCATGATGTAAAAAGGACATGTCATTCTGTATGATATCAATCGCAGAGGACACTATATTAATAAGGGAATATATCCTGTTATTCGGAGTATTCATGCCATTGTCAACAACAGCTAGTGCTTTTTCCAAATTCTCTTATCTGCCTCAAACTTGCAGCAGCTTCCATTTGAGAAAGCTTCCAAATTTAATTGTATGTGGCATATATGAATCTTTTTGAGCGTGGATTTCTTGGACCTAACAGGAAATCCTGCAAGTCTATATCTTCAGAAAGAGTATTTAGATGTTCCTTAACTGTTGCTAGTGTGTTTGTTTGTAACCACTGTTGACACAGCCTACCTACACTATATGTAGTAGCTATACCTGTGTGTTCACCCGAGAGGAAGCAGGGGTCCGGCCGGGTAATTTTAAATCTCCCTGAGGCATTTACGAAACGTGCCTGACACTCATTTGTGTCAATTGGCCACAATAAACGCTCGCCGGGACTGGAAAGTGAAGAATTATAGGTACCAGCCTGAACCTTTTCATCTAATTCTTCCTGACATTCAGGAAGTATTGACAATTGTTAATTTTAGCTGGTGTGGGATGCTGGGCGCATTCATCTTCATTTTTGCTAACCCGAGACAGGACGTTTGTTGTACTGCATCATTAAAAAATATCATTTGCATAGGAATAAGGTACGCTCTAAACAAAGCTTCCCTACCCTTTACTTGCCAATCTTGTGTCCCCCATACACTTTTTACATCAACAGTGTTCCTCCAGAAGTCACAACCTTTAACTGCAAGTCGGAAAACATAGGAATCTGAATAAATCAATGTTGTGTTTGTTAGCAAAATCTTCCTAATTTCAGAAGGAGGTATCTTGAAATAGTCTGATTCTGCATTTTTAATATCAGGCCCAGAAATGTCTGAAAATCATTTAGGGCGCCCCACAGGTGGAGTTGAACAGTATTCCCACTGTGTGTAATAGAAAATTCATCTATGTCTAGTTGCTCGATGCAGGTAGTAATGTCCCCAGTTATTATAGCAGAACATTTCCCCATAATTCATTGTGTTAATATACACATAATCACTTTCAAATACAGTGTAGTCTTCTAATTCTTTTAACATAGAATCCACCATTTACACATCCCAGTCCTCACCAGGTGTAAGTACGTCAGTCATTTAACGACATATGGAATTTGAATGACCTTAGTAGGCCCATATATAACAAATGGAACTTTATCCCACATAATCCCATCAGGAATTGGTACTGCTGAAATGTTCACAGAGTACAAGTCTCTTCGGAACTTATGTGAGAAAAGATATGGAGTAAGAACTTCATCCATTGGCTTGACTAAAGAGTGTTCAGGAAGATAATGACCATTTATTAGCAAGAAGAAAACAGTCACAAATCCAATCCATAGTAGGAAAGCAAACAGTGTCAGAAATATCCATGGATAGTTCCATGGGTAAACCAAATATTTATTTTCAAGCCAGTTGTGCAGCTTACGTGTCCTAGAAACCATTTCAGGTGCATGTGTGGATGAAGTCGAATAAAAGTCATCAATGTCGATGAAGTAACCAGAAGTAGTCTCTGCAAACACAGGATTCAGGGCATTACTGGTGAAATGATCCACTTCGCGTGGAGGCTTATAGTAGATGATTTCATCAGTTTGTGTTGTGTTGGAGTAGAAGAACGCCATATCTTGGACAGGTGTTGTCGTTGAAATGGTAAAAGGAACTAACAAAAGTTCATTTTCCACCCTTCCCATGCTCAAGGAGGCATTTATAGCATTGTTAGACATGCTTGTGTAATCAGAAGTATCGTTGTTTTTTCTTCTCTAAAGAACTATATCATGTTGGGTAGTGAGAGGGGACTGAAAACTACCCAATGGACCTTTGTGTCTACTGTGCAGGATCGGCCACATGGTGAAGTTTGATGTCATCAATAGAGACAAACCTGTTAGCTGTGGAGCCTGGCAGCGGTGGTAAGATGACAGTTCTGATCCCTTGTACTCCCAGGACTTTTACCGGTGCTCTGTAAGATGGGACGAATTCCTTCTTCACAGTGATCTTCTCTCAAACCAGATCCCCAACTTTAGGAATCCAGCCAGTAGAAGTTGTTGGCAAATCCCTTAGTCCTACGGTGGCAGCACTGGCAGATGAGTTATCATCACAAAATTGCTGAAGCTCCTTTAAGACAGTGAGACGTTCATTTATGTCAAATGGTGTGTCTGCTGCCACCATACCAGGGCCATCTAGATCTGGAACATACATAGGTATCCCAAAGAGGACCTCGTAAGGAGTGCGTCTGCCCAAGGACTGTCTTGGCAGATTATTCAGTGCTCTCTGGACCCCATATAAGTGATTAAGCCAACTGCGGGCTGAACCTAATTCTCTAGCTGTTAAGGACTGCTTTAGGTATCGGTTCCTCCTTTCCACAACCAAATTTCCTTTGGGATCGTATGGTGAGGAGTAATGGAGTTCAACATCCATCGTCCCCATGGTGTCCCTGAAGGCCTTAGAGGTAAAGACAGGGCCCTGGTCTGAGTGGAATGCTGCAACCGCATATGTAACGATAAAGATCAGCAAGTCTTTTATAACAGTTTGAGCGTCAGCCGTCTGCTGTGGCCACACCCACAGGAATCTAGAACAAGAAGCTACAGTGACAAAGATGTATTTGTATGCACTGTCTGGTTGAAGGGGACCACAGTGGTCAGGTATACACATTGTAGTGGCCTCTTGACTGTCTGCAAAGAGCGTTTGATATTTGAGCCCTTAATTTGCTGGCAACTGTCACAACAAAGGATGTATTGCTTTGTCTGTTTGTATAGACCTGGCCACCAGAAGCATTTCTGTAAGAGTGATATTGTGGCCGAGATACCAGCATGAGCAGATGCGATATCCTCATGCGTTGCTTTGATGAGATCTAATCTCTGGTCTTTGTTGGGAATTGGGAGTGCAGTCTCCAACCCCAAGAATTATTGCATAGGCAACATTCTGTGCACTGATGTGGTATGAGTATTTTGTAGGGTATGCTTTTGGGAGTGACTTGCCTTCAGCCGAAGCTTTCATGGCAGTCAGAATTTAATTATCCAATCTCATTTGAGAATGAGTCACTGCAGCCACAGAAGCTGTAGCTACTACATATTTGGCTGCTTTGTCAGCCAAAGTGTTGCCAATAACGTGTTCTCCTACACGTTGGTGGCGCAATGTATGCACTACACGGACACAAGGTAGCTTATCCTTGAAATCAGCCACCTTCCCCCACAGAGTTCTGTGTTTTATGATGTTCCCTTTGGAATCTCTGAACCCGTTCAACTTCCAATGATTAAGATAATCACTGTATGATTTCACACAGTAGTATGAATCACAGACAATCAGAGTGAGTAGTCCTGGCTCTGTGTGTTCTAGCGCTAGTATCAGGGCTTTGAGTTTAGCCAACTGGGCTGTGCAGTCCCCTAGGGTCTGCGTGGAGGTATTGTAAGGGTGGAATACACCATCCTTCCTTCACTACAATAGCACTCATTTTGACTATGGGATACTCTTCATCTCACTTGCATAACATGGAGAATACCTACAAGATCGGAGAATAATGTTTTGAAATAATCAGATTTGTTAAATCCTAAATGCAGTTACATACGCTGCAATATTTTTAAACAAGTGCAACAGCCACCTTAAGGTCGCCTATGGCGGCTCTCCCTGTCTTCATTATGTGGCGGTCTGGGCCGCCATGCCGGTATTCACCGCCGGCATACCGGCCCAGACCTCCAACTTCACAATGAGGGCCTCAGTCTTGGGCGAATGGCAAGAACATCTTGTGCCCCTATCAATTTGGGTTCTGTAAGGATCTGGGAACAGTGGAACAGTGCTTAAATCTGCACCTGATAAGTGGCAAGTAGATCATTGCCAAGCACTGTACCTGGTTGTTATGGACCTATCAACCGCCTTTGACAGCATCAATAGGACCAAGCTTTGTTTGTTGTTACTAGATTTGGGGGCGGAGGTAGAGCTAGTACATTTTATACAATGCCTGCATGAAAATCTGGCTGTCAGGGGTCGGTATGGCGAGACTGGGGAGCTATCAGATCTATTCCAGATGACCCAGGTGGTATGCCAAGGATGCATCCTGGCCCCTTTCTTTTTGTGGCCTACTTAAAAAAATTATGTTTTTCCCTGGGTGCTGCTTCAAGCTACATACCAAATATTAGTACAGCTTTTGTGCCAGCACTGCTCTACGCAGACAATGTGGTTTTAATGCAAAGGACCCCAGGAGCCCTTCGTTTACTCAATGCTTTCATCACCTTTATGAGTGAACTGAATGTGGTCACTATTTATATTAAAGTGCATATAATGGTTTGTTGGCCGGGAAAGAGACCCATGGCAAAATTGATGGTTAAAGGGCATACTCTAGGTGCAGTGAGTGATTTTAATTTTTTAGGGATCATTTTTAGTAATGCAAGGACAAGGCACTCGCAGATTAAGAATGTGCATTTAAAGACCAGTAGAGCAGCTGGAGCAATTCTTAATTTATCTCCGGAGGACAGAAGGGACACCGTCCTCCCAATTCTTAATAATTACAATGCTCAATGTGTCTCCACTGCTCTCTGTAGGGCAGGGATCTGGGGCTATGGTAACATTGATGCCTTGCAGGTCAAAGAAAATCACATCTGCATATGATTCTGCATTTGCCACCTTCAAGTTCACACTTCCTTTTGCACATGGAGCTCAACCTTCTGTATATTGGTGATCTGATCAAATTGGCACCACTGTTATTGTGGATCAGCATCTGGTCTAATCACGAGGCTTATATAAACAGGGAAATCTGGATTTAGACAGTGGGTCCACCATTCTGTGGTTATGCTATGGACACAAAATGTGCGAAGTTTTAAATATGTCAAATTTGTTTGGAACCCTAGAAAATATTAGGAAATCTAATATGCAATTGCTACAAAACGCTATTTTTAACCAATGCCATTTCAAGAGACTTGAAAGTGAACTGCTCAAAAAATCATTTAAGAGGTATTATGACCTGCATGAATTTGCACATGGCCCTCATTACAACCCTGGCGGTCGGTGTTAAAGCAGTGGTAATGCCGCCAACAGGCCGGCGGAAACAAAATGGGATCACGACCACGGCTGAAACTGTCAACACATACAGCCATTCCGACACGGCGGTAGCAACTAACACCGCGGTGGTAACAGCCAACAGCCAGGCAGAAGTCAGTGTACCGCCCACTCCATCACAACCCGCCAATCCGCCAGCTTTTCCGGGGCGGTACCAACGCCATCAGAAGCACAGCAGAAACAGTACCCAGAAGGGGAACTACTCACATCTTGACACTCAACGAAGAACCAGGAAGCCATGGAGCCCGAGCTGCAGGTCCTCCCCATGCTGGTCTACCTCCTCATCTACCAGGAGTATGAACGGCGGTTGCGACGACCACGGTGAGTACTGCACCTAGTACACAGGGAAGAAGGGGAGGAAAAACAGAGGGACACACACACGCAACACCCCACCCTCACCCACAACACCCTACACACAAACACATGCATCAGCATTACATTTACACCCCTTGACCCCCTGGAAGAACCCAACAACAAAAGGAATAGAGTCAAATCAGTGATATTTTAGAAATAGTCAGATATACGTAATAATTTTAAAAACAGTATTTACAAAAATATACAATATGTACATAAGGCGGTACATTGTCCACTCAAAATCTCCGTGGGCCACTGGGCCAAAACTCACAGGCCAAGCCCACACTTGACTCCTGCCTCAATACGGAGAGAACACTGCAGGGGCATCAAGTCGAAAACACACAGGCACCTCAGGGGGGCGTGGAAGGTGGGGGTACCCCAGCCCGAAGATGGAATAACGCCACTGCTCCTGGAGGGGGCTCCATGCCCACAGCGATGTCCTGGGGAATGCAAGGCCACAGTCTCTCTAGTGGGTGCTTTGCCCACTGCTTGGTCCTGGGGAGTGCAAGGCCAGAGTCTTGCAAGTGGGTGGGTTGCCCACTGCTTGGTCCAGGAGAGTGCAAGGCCACAGTCTCTCTAGTGGGTGGTTTGCCCACTGCTTGGTCCTGGGGAGTGCAAAGCCACAGTCTTTCAAGTGGATGCACATCTCCACTGGTTCTGGAGGGGGCTTTGTGCCCAGTGTGCTTCTTCCTGCCAAGGATAGGGTGAGTGAATGCATATCTCCACTGGTTCTGGAGGGGGCTTTGTGCCCAGTGTGCTTTATCCTGCCAAGGATAGGGTGAGTGGATGCATATCTGCACTGTTTCTGGAGGGGGTTTTGTGCCCAGTGTGCTTCATCCTGCCAAGGATAGGGTGAGTGGATGCCTTCTTCCACTGGTTCTGGAGGGGGCTTTGTGCCCATTGTGCTTCATCCTGCCAAGGATAGGGTAAGTGGATGCCTTCTTCCACTGGTTCCAGAGGGGGCTTTGTGCCCAGTGTGCTTCATCCTGCCAAGGATGGGGTGAGTGGATGCCTTCTTCCACTAGTTCTGGAGGGGGCTTTGTGCCCAGTGTGTTTCATCCTGCCAAGGATAGGGTGAGTGGATGGGTTCTTCCACTGTTTCTGGAGGGGGCTTTGTGTCCAGTGATGCAACACTTGGGGTGTGGCAGTTCACAGTCCCTCACCTGGGTGTCTGAGGCACGAGATTTGCAGGGACCAGGTTGCATGATAGTCAATGGAGGCAGGGCTAGACTCCATCCGGCAACGGCTACAAGCTGGTGGGGATGCTGCCAGTGGTGGAGGGAAGCTCCAGCCCTTCTCCTGCAGCCTCAGACGGCTGCCCACTGGGGCTGCTGCTGCTGGTAGTGGTGCTACTGTCAGCAGTGCAGGTGGCAATGCTTGTGGTGGTGCTAGTGGCAGTGCAGGTGGTGGTGCTGGCCGTGGTGCAGTTGCCGGTGCTGCCAATGGTGGAGGGAGGCTCCAGCCCATCTCCTGCAGCCTCGGACGGCCACCCACTGGGGCTGTTGCTGCTGACGGTAGTGGTCAGCGGTGCAGGTGGCGGTGCTTGTGGCGGGGATGCTGGCGGTGCTGGCCGCGGTGCAGGTGGCAGTGCTGGCGGTTGTGCTGGTAGCCACCAGGCCTTCACCTGCAGCCTCGGACGGCTGAAGTGCCTTGCCTGGTGTTTTGTTCCCCTTCCTCACCTTTCCAGATGTTGGTGTGACCTTGGGTCTGGCAGCTGGAGTCTTTGAGGTGGCCTTGCTGGGTGGTTGGTGGGTGCCCCCTTTGAGCCTCTGATAGCTGCAGGAACCACAGTGGATGTTGGTGGCTGAGGTGCTGGGCAGGGTTCTGTCCACCCTGGCCCGAGGGGAAGGACGGTGGGGTAGGGAAGAGGTCAATGTTTGCCAGGAAAAGCTTCTTAGGGACACTGGGGCGGGAAGAGGGAGAGGATTTGGGAGTGGAGGAAAAGGGAGTGGTGGAGGAGGTGTCTGTCTGCTGAGTTTGGGTGCATGTGCATGGGCTGGATGCTGTTGTGAGGTGGATGGCTGTTGGGTGGGTGTGTGCTTCCGTTTGTGTACTTTGGGAGAAGGGGTCACAGACACTCTGGGAGAGGACACAGGGGACGTGTGCATGGATGTGGAGGTGGTGACTGCTGGAGAGGGCTGTGTTGTGATGGGAGTGCTGGTGATGGAGGTAGTGGATGAGGATGTAGTACATGCAGGATTGGGACTAGGTAAAGAAATTTGGAGAGGGGAGGCTGGAGACAGGGACAATGGCTGCCATCAGTGCGGAGGCCAGAGCCTGAAATGCTCTCTGTTGGGCCGCCACGCCAGAGTGAATGCCCTCCAGGCATGCATTTGTTTGTTGCAAATGCCTCTCGACACCCTGGGTGGCTTTCAGAATGGTTGACTGCCCAACAGTGAGGTATCTCAGGAGGTCAATAGCCTCCTCACTTAGGGCAGCAGGGCTGACTGGGGCAGGGCCTGAGGTGCCTGGGGCGAAGGAGATGCCCACCCTCCTGGGTGAGCAGGCACTGGAAACACCCTGAGGAGCTGCTTGGAGGGTGGTGCTGGTGGGGGGGTGGTGGCTGTACCTGTTGTTGGGTTGGTCACAGAGGTGTCCGCCACCACCAGGGAGCTTCCATCGGAACAGGAGTGGTGTTCCCTTCTGTCCCCTTCGTGGTGCTCCCCTCACCCTCCGTCCCACTGGTGCCCTCAGTGTCTGTGGATTTGGCCTCCAGGCCCATGGGGGATGCAGCTCCCTCCGTCGCCAGTGCCTCTGTTCCTCCGCCAGATGATACTAATGCACACAGGGTGGCAAAACAAAAAGGGGGGGAGAGACAGAGGCTAACACTTGGTCAATGCCAGCAACACCACTACCTTTGGCGTACACAACACACAGGGAGCAGCCCTATGCACTAGGCCATGCACTACCAGTTACTAAGATAGTCACCGGCCCATGGGGTACAATGCCTAACGCCATTAGCTGCACACCTGAAACCCACAGGACCCTGCCCAGTAGTAGATGCGCACTAACACTATTAGGGTTGGAGTGCTTCAGAGCCTGCCCAATACGGGACCTACTCTGCCATGTTCGCCCTGGCCTAGGGCCACCCACAGCCCACATCCCCCACTCAGGTAAACCTTAATGCACACACAGTCATGATTCAGAATCTGTTCACCCCTTGTGGCTGCTGTGATGCCTTCAAGCGCCCATCCAAATCCGGATAGGCCACCAACAGGATGCAGTACATCAGGGGGGTCACGGTATGATGGGCACCCCTTCCTCGTTGGGAGGCCAGCCCCAGCTGGGCCTCCGCCATCTTCATTGCCCAGCGGCGCAGGTCTCCCACCGTTTGCGGCAGTGGGTGCTCTGCCTGTCAAAGACCCCCAGGGTCCGCACCTCCTTGGCGATGGCACGCCAAATACCCTTTTTCTGATGGGCGCTAACCTGCATGGAAAGGACAGCAGAAAAGGGAATTAGTTAGCCGTCTAGACCGTCACACTCATGGCCCACCAGATCCCTCCCATCCCCTGATGCACATACATTGATCACCATAAATGCAGCACTGTGGCCAGGACGCCTCAGCCCCCCTACATGTGGCTTACACACACAGCAATCCATACATTCATGGCCCACGCATCATGCTCACAGTGTACTCACCTGTTTGTCTGGAGGACCGTAAAGTAACCTGTACTGAGGTAGGACCCCATCCACCAGTTTCTCCAACTCCTCCGTAGTGAAGGCAGGGACCCTTTCCCTAGACACATGAGCCATTGTCGCTTCCAGACACAGGTCACTGCAGCACTTGCAGTGTAGGTCCTCTCCTGTTGAAGGCCAGGTAGCAAGTGAGTGAATAGATTAAAAGTGGCGGTCACGTCCGCGTTGGTGCATACCGTCACCGCCGGCGTACATTGTCATTGGCTCCTGGAACCTATAGGACCCAATAATAACCAATGCGAAGTTGCGCGGCGGTCGTTGACCGTCTATTGCAGTGGCGCACAACGCCAGCGGAATGACCTCATTTCCACTTGTCCCTCTTCACAGGTCAGGCAGCCGCCATTTCATGGGGGCACAGGCCATGGCACTTAACTGAGTCACAGCAGACATTGGTCCAGCAACTGATTCTTGGATTCATATTCAGGTTCTGTGAAGGAAAAGATGCATCATTATTTCAATTGATGTGTGAATATGACCCTCTGCTCACCGTTTTCCTCCATAGGCTTCAACCGCTGAGGATAAATATGAGATGGCGACATCCTCCGGTGTACAGACCCCTGGTGGACCTTGCGACAATGGAGGACAGACACATTGTACTAACATACAGACTTGGTCAGGCCACAATTCAAGAACTGTGTGCCCAATTGGAGCCAGACCTGATGTCAGCTATCTGCCAGCCCACAGGTATCCCCCCTTTAGTGCAGGTCCTGCCAGTGCTCCATTTCCTGGCAAGTGGTTCCTTCCAAAAAACAGTGGCCATGGTATCAGGGATGTTTCAGCCAATGTTCTCTACCATGTTGACCAGAGTGTTGTCAGCCCTGCTGAAACACATGTGCAGCTACATTGTATTCCCCCAGGTGGAGGATTTGGCCACAGTGAAAGCTGACTTTTATGCCCTGGGACATATCCCCAACATTATTGGTGCCATTGATGGTACCCATGTAGCATTTGCCCCCCCCCCCGGAGAAATGAACTAGTATTCAGGAATAGAAAAAGCTATCACTCTGTGAATGTGCAGATGGTGTGTTTGGAGGACCAGTACATTTCCCACGTGAATGCCAAGTTTCGTGGCTCTGTGCATGACGCCTTTATCTTGAGGAATAGCAGCATCCTATATGTGATGGACCAACCCCAGAGGCACCAGGTGTGGCTAATAGGTGAGCCCAAGGTCCCCACTCAGTATAAGTTGGTGTCTGGGTATGGGGTTGTCCCTAAGGGTTATTGTGTGTCTAACAGGTATCCATAGATATTTGCAGGTGACTCTGGTTACCACAATCTCTCATGGCTACTGACCCCAGTGAGGAATACCAGGACAAGGGCAGAGGAATGTTACAATGAGGCACATGGGCAAACAAGGAGGATAATTGAAAGAACCTTTGGTCTCCTGAAGGCCAGGTTCCGGTGTCTCCACCTGACTGGTGGATCCCTGTACTACTCACCCAAGAAGGTGTGCCAGATCATCGTTGCATGTTGCATGTTGCACAACCTGGCCTTGAGATGCCAGGTGCCTTTTCTGCAGGAGGATGAGCCTGGAGATGATCTTGTAGCAGTGGTGGAGCCTGTGGACAGTGAGGAAGAGGAGGCAGTGGAAGAAGATGTGGACAACAGAAGTAATATAATACAGCAGTACTTTCGGTGACACACAGGTAAGACACTGTAACTTCACTTTACATTTCAGTTTTCTGTTGGACATTGTACATGGCAGCCTGATTTCCCTATGTCTATGGCCACTTACTGTACCCTTTGGCATCTCTGTTTTCAGATCTCTGTGGCCCACTCTGGCTGCTGGTATGTTTACTGCTGCCCACTAAAGGTCATACCAATGTATATATAACTGTACATATGACTTACAAAGTTTTCAGACTATTGTACTAATACATATTTCAATCATTTGACAGACTCAAGATTTGTATTTGTTCCAAGGGTGTTTATTTAAGTACTCATACATAGAGGGGGATGTGCAATGGGCTGGGGTGATGGTGGAGGAATGTCCAGTTAGAGTCCAGTCTCTTGGTATCACAGGTGCATTGTCCAATTGGGCATAGGAGAGGGTCTTTGCAATGTTCTCTGGCTTCTGCGTGGATTGCAGGGACCGTTTGCAGGGTGGTTCTCCTTCTGCAGGGTGTGGGGTGCTGGTGGCCTGTTGGTCCTGTGGCGGGGTCTCCTGTCCACTGTAAATGCAGTGTTATTGTATCTGCGTGTGCCATCTTGTGCATGGGTGTGTTTCCCTCTATGGTTGGGATAGCCCCGTCAGCTTTGCCTTGTGTGCGTGGTGATTTTGTGGGCTTGGTGAGTCTTTCTAATGGGCATGCTGTGGTGAAAGGTGTCTATGCAGGTCTGTGATGGGCATCCATGGATTGGTGGTACATGCAGGGCTTGGAATTGGGATGGGTGGGTTGTGATAGTGGGGTATATGTGAGGTGGTGGGGTGATGGGGGTGAGGGTAGGGGTAGGAGTTTGTAATGGCATGCAGGTAGGGTGGGAGATATAGTAGTAAAGATATGACTTACCAGAATCCAGTCCTTCCTGCAAGGCCTTCAGGATGCATTATTGCCAAGACTTGGTCCTCCCATGTTGTTACTTGTGGGGGAGGAGGTGGGGGTCCACCGCCAGTTCTCTGTACAGCTACCTGGTGTCTTGCAACCACAGAATGCACCCTCCCCCATAGGTCGTTCCACCTCTTCCTGATGTCATCCTTTGTTCTTGGATGCTGTCCCACAGCGTTGACCCTGTCCATGATTCTCCGTCATAACTCCATCTTCTTAGCAATGGACGTCTGCTGCACCTGTGATCCGAATAGCTGTGGCTCTACCCAGATGATTTCCTCCACCACGACCATTAGCTCCTCCTCTGAAAACCTGGGGTGTCTTTGGAGTGCCATGGATGTCATGTGAGTGATATGTGTGAGGATATGTGGGGTGATGTGTTTTGGTGTGTGCTGTGAGGTGCGTGGATGGTGTATGGGTGATGGTGTTCTGTGGCTCAGATTGAGTGGGTGCTCCTAGCTTGTGTCTCTCTCTGTTGTCAATGTTTTTTTTCATTGAAAGGGTTGTGGGTAATGTGAGTGTGTGTTTTATAGTGGTCTAAGTGTGTGTGTGTGTGTGTGTGTGTCAGGTGTGTGCAATTTGAATTGTCCAATATGGTGTAGTTTTGTAAGTGTGTGTGTATTTTGAGTGCGGCGCTGTGTACCGCCAATGGTTTACTGCGGTTGAAAGACCGCTGCGGTGATTCATGGGTCCTGATATTGTGGCCGTATTCCTGTTGGCGTAATGGTGTGGGTTTTGCTACCGCCAATTTATCACTGACCTTTGGTCTGGATGACTTGTGTGTGTGTCTGTATTGTGGCAGATTTCTCAGTGTGGGTAATAATACCCGTAGCAGTATACTGCTGCGGTCATGGTATGTTGGCAGCCGTCAGCACAGCATTTACCGCCAGGGTTGTAATGAGGGCCTATGTATCTTCCCTCCCTCTGTCCTGTTGAAAAAGGGCTCTACTCTTTCACTTTAGGGTTGGGACAGTGATGAGGTTTTTGAATTTCTCAGGACCAGGCACCCAGATTACAGCATCGGAAATTGTTTGCCCCTGGAATCAACACTCGGAGCATACAGTAATGGTCTTTGTGTTTTTTGTACATACTTAGACTCCATTTTAAAGTGTTTCTGAACCTGATTTTAAAGCGCTCAGGCTTTAGGAAGTGCAAAGACGCACCGTTTTTCCTCCTGTTAAATACTCATGACGTTTGTCATGGGGGTCTATGCCTTCTTTAAAGATGCTGTAAGATCAAGGAGATCAATGGGGTGGTGGGAGGCTGTATTAATCTATTTTGTCATTTTTTTAAAGGAGGCTTTGATTGTCTTTTGCCTGTTTGATTGACACACTAGCAGGGGTGCAATTCTGGATAAGAGGTGTGAGGACTTGAACTTGTATTTGTACTGGACATACAGTGATTACGTTTAGACTACTGTTTGCAGTGCATAACCATTATGTGACCACATATTGGGCCAGATGTTTCAAAGGGTTTTACCCATTCTGTGTCAATGGGAAAATGCTTTGGTACATATGGCCCATAGCTTGTTTTTCTGCCTTGGAACTTTACACTTGTTTTCCACGATGTCTCAACTGGAAGATGCACCAGCTGGAGCTGTTTTTGAATTAGGGAAACTGAAAAGTTATACAGTTGCTTAATTGAAACAGTTCTGAAAGGATCATGCCTGTCCCATTAAAAGCTCCACCAGAAAGGAGGAGCTGCAAAAGGAACCGGGGACCTGGGTGACAGCCAAGGAAGCTGGGGGGAACACAGAGGAGGATGAGGAGGTGCAGAGTATACCCAATGGTATAGTGGGTGGACCTGTTATGCCTTGGGGGAGGGTCTCCAGGACAGGTAGCAGTGTGTCATCTAAGGGACTGACTCCTGAAGAGTTGCTGACAGACAGGCAGAGAGGGTTCACCATTTGTTGTTGGAGAAGGAGGATGGCCTTAAGAGGAGAAAAGGATACTCTTGGCTTATGATCTTAGACCAAGGAAGCTGGAAGTCATGAGGGCTGAGTCCAGCTTAAATGGTGGCAGCAAAAATCTTTATGTTCAGTGCTGATGAAGAAGTGCACATGCCCAGATATTTGGTGCCCAACTTGAAGGAGGGGTTAAAATACACCAGGAGGTTCAGCGGTGTGAGGTAGCTCCAGTGATGCGTAGGGCCCCTAAGGTAGATTGGGGGACTAGCATAGGGAGACATATTCCTTGTTTTGGGAGGGACTCTCTACTGGTTCTAGGTGAGAGTGACAGGGAGAGGAGTTCCCCCACAGGTAGAGGTCCTGTTTGTGGAGTGTGGCGATGCCCCAGCAGAGTATGGGTTGAGTGTCAGGGACAGTTAGGTACTATCTCACCAGTCTCAGGAAGGTGATGTGGGGTACTTTTTCCAGGCTGAATCACTGGATGGTTGGGTGAAGGGTAGTTTGGTTAACATGTGAGGGGTTTTGTGATGTGATGGCTGGAGAGCATATGTCCAGTCCTTGTTTTCCAGAGCCAGGTGGAGTGTGAGTTCTCTGACCCCAGGAAATTTGCACTGGAGGCAGACCTCTGGGAGAGAACCAGAGGGTCTGAAGAGGCATTTGGGGGTGCTCCTGAAGGGAGTGGTCTAGGTATTTCCCAGCCATGTGAGGTGGGAAAGGATTGCAGTCTCCCAGGTAGGTCCAAGTGTAGTGAGGGCTCCCATGTCCAGCCTCAGAGGAAAGGGAATGGGGGTGGGCTGAGTCCCAGAGTGCCCGGAGTCCAGACCAAGGTCCTGGAGGGTTCCATGAGTGAACGCCAGGAGGGGAGCCTAGCATGTACTGTAGGGAAATCAGCTGAGTGAGACCCCATAGTGTCAGGAGAACTTTGGGGGGCAGGAGGGCTGTAGCTAGCGCCTCACCAGTTCTGGTGTCCGTCAGTATCACTCCTAGTGAGGGGGTGCAGAAGCCCAGACTGAGGGTTGAGAGGGGGTTGTGGTCCCCAGTGGAGAACCTGGAGGGTCAGCTCTGACGTCAGAGCCCCCCAGGAATGACATTGGTGATACCTTTTCTGGGCTGGGGGAAACCAGGCTCTGCCAGGTGGGCAGGGGACCAGTGCCAGCCAGCCTCTCATGTAGTCCTTAGGAAAGGTGTTTCCCTGGTGGGGGGTAGTTGTGCCCCACAGGAAGTCCTAGATTGCCAGGCAGAGGTCCAACCTGAGGGTGGTGACTCTAGGTTGGATTGTCAGGTTCAGAGGGTAAGCTGTGACCTGATGGGGGTAGGTGTGCTCCCCAGGAAGTCATGGATTGCCAGGCAATGGTCCAGTCTGAGACTAGAGACCCTAGGCTGGAGGGTCAGGTGCCTGGGCTTAACCCTGACTTGATAGTGGGGTGCTGGTTTGCCCAATCACCTCCCCCGGTGTCACTTCTAGAGGTACTCTCCATGGTGGGGGGGGGGTGCAGAACCCTGGGTGTAGGGGCAGGGGAGGGAGAGACTCACCCCTGACCCCAGTTTATTCCAAGGATGCAGACCCTGGGTTGAAGGGCCTGGTCCAGTCACGGTCTGCATGTCGCTTACCACCATTGGCTGAAGAAGTTGAAGGAGCACCCGGTCTTCTACTGGTTCTGGACTGACCAAGATTGGGGCGACCCTTTCTAGTAACCATGATGCTGCTTGACTGGGAACCCCAAAGCAGACTGTACCCTCCAGAAGGAGTTCCAGAGGAAAAACCTAATCTCTTGCAAAGAGCAACAGGAACTGGAGAAAACAAAGAGAAACAGAAGCGAGGATAACCACCTAGCGGAAGTGTTTGCAACACAAGGAAGACAAGAACTGAAGGGCTTATATACCAAGAAACAGGAAGTGACAAACAGGAAGAAAGAGCACCACCATCTTGGATTGGGAAAGGCCGAATAGAAAATAATAGGAAAAAAAGTAACAGTAGAAAAGGAAAAAGAAAAAGGCATGCTGGGAAAAAGAACACCAAGAAGAAAGACAACATGGACACCAGAACAAGGAAAGAAACGAAGTTGGAAGAAAGGAATTAAAAAAGGAGGAAAGAAGAGATATTCCCCAGAGGTAAGTATGGGTAAATATCAGGGAGGCAGGCTGGGGCAGCACGCGACTTAGAGCCAGAAGTGTGCTTTCTGGCCGCGCCGCAAAAAGGTAAGTAAGGGTAAATATCATGGAGGCAGGCAGGCGCCGCAAAAGGAGGAACACAAAAACACGGGCTGCAGCGATACCGGCGCGCAGATACTTGGAGCAGCGGCCTGACCACAGCCCGAAAAAGGGACGCCGCGGTAGAGCGCGGCGTCACAGGTTCAGGGTGTTGCCCCTGACCTGGAGGGAGGGGCTACTGCTAACAGTGCCCCTACCATGTTGGATTCTGTGGGGGTCACTCCTAGTGGGGGGTTGCAGGACCCATGAAGGAAGGGCAGGGGGAGGGAAGCCTTGCCCCTTGCCCTGGTCCAACCTGAGGGTACAGACCCCAGGATGGTAGAACAGTTGCAGGTTAACATCCCTGCACTGGTGGGAGAATTGTGCAGGACTGCTTCCACAAACAGCCTGACAATTCTGGACTCTGGGTGTACCAATCCTAGGGGGAGGGTACAGAGCCCCAGAGGGGAGGACCAGTGTCAGGCTGTCATCCCTGATCTGGTGGAAGGGAGAGTGATCAAACGGTGCCAGGCACCTGGAGCTTCTGCCTGCCACTCTCCAAAGTCACAGTGGTTGGAGAGTCTTGACAGACCTGTGGCCTGGTTCTCATCCCTGACAGCTGTCAGTGGGCACTGTGGCTTGCTGTCCTAGTGGACAGAGTTGCCCCTGGGGTGAGGACAGGAGTCTCACCCACAGGGGGTGGAGGGGGCCACACTACTGTGTTGGCCATGGTGGTACTGTCTGCCCCCTGGGATAAATCTGTGAGCAAAGTAAGGTTAGGTACTGCACAGATGGTATCTGCAGGTGATGAGAGGGGTTCCCCATGGGGTAGCTTAGTGGGCCTGGAAAATATGGACATGGGGATCCAACTGGAGTCAGGAAGGAATAGAACTGAAACATGCCCCTGTTGTTGTGGGCCTGGGTCACTGGTCTATCGCCCCAATCAGGGAAGTCCATCAAGGTATTAATTGGTCTTCCCTGACGTTAGGATGGTAGGGGATTGTGTTGGAAATGGCTCTTTTTGCAGGGTTATCCCTGAACATTTTGCCTCCTCCTCCTAGTTTTTCTGACCTGTTATTGTTGGCTTTAGGACTCTGGGTTCTTTACCACTGCTAACCAGTGCTAAAGTGCATATGCTTTCTGTGTAAATTGTATTGTTGATTGGTTTATCCATGATTGGCATATTTGATTTACTAGTAAGTCCATATTAAAGTTCACTAGAGGTGCCCTAGGCCTGTAAATCAAATGCTACTAGTGGGCCTGCAGCACTGGTTGTGCCACCCACATTAGTAGCCCTGTAAACATCTTCCTGATCCCTTGTGATCCTTATGCGGGCTGCAGTAAGTTAAACGGGTCTAACAAGGTGGTTGTAGATGCTGTGCTATGCTATGGATTGAGGACATATGGGGGTGGAGGTGGTTCTGATAGTGGTAGCCAGGAAAATCCAGCTGGCTCCCAGTATTCTGTATGCTCCTGTAAAATATCTTAGGTGCCTGTGCAGTGCCATACTACCCATGTGTCAATGATTTAGTACTTGTGCTTGTGCCATTGTCATCTGGGTATAGGACGTCCACTGTAGCTGTAGTGGTATAGGGCCTAACAGTGCCTGTGGAGCATGAGGCAATTCTTCAGCATTTGTCCTGCTTTCTGTATGTAGGCGTAGCTCCGATAGATTCCTTTATGCAAGCACACAGCAGGGGTATGGAATCTAACAAAATATCTGCTTGTCCATGGGGCAGGTTACTCAAAATATCTACTTGTCCTGTAAAAAAAAAATTCTACTTGTCCCTTTGGTGCTGTATAGTGCAGGAACAAATTATTGCAGCAATCCCATTATGTAAGCGCTCTGATAACAGTCTCTCTGATTATGCCAGGGCTAATAATATAGTAGGGCTTGAATACTAGCAACGTCAAGCCCTTTTATAGCAATTTCCTTATTTTTCCACCTTTCTGCAGATCCACTTACTGGGGCTGAAGGAAGCAGTCAGCAACAGTTCCAGGGCTGGAATATCTTTGAGTCTGTGCAAACCTACCAACTTGCATGTTTTAAGGATTTTCACCAGTTCTTCTCTAATCTTTCCCCATATTGAGAAAGGTTGGAAATTTACTTCTGACAAAGGCAGAAGTAGACATTCTTCCAGGGTTGGGGAAAAAAACGGTTGGAGAAATAGTAAACTTGTAAACGCACAATAGATTTTCTCATGAGCAAATCTATGCATTCATACAGTTCTAGGAGTACGATTTCCTGGTCTTCGTCTGTAAATCCTTGTGAATTCATGAAAGCCAGTAATGCAAAGACACCATGGGTGCTCGTTTGTGACTTTCTTTAAGAATTGGGCCCCTAATTAGGTCTGCGGTTAAACAAGACATTTTGTTTTTATTAAAATTCTATTTCTCTCTCTATCCATCTATCGTCTGGCTTCACTGTGAGTGATAGCATGCAGCTCTTTAACAAGGAGCCTACTGGCACACAAACTAGTTTTGTTCTGTGCCATTACATTAACTACCATGGCAAAGTGTGCTTTTTGAGACAAAAAATGTTTTGTTTGTTTTTTTTGCCAATGTTTGTTACAATGGCGAATGCCTGGCAGCTCCCACGACAATAAAGTGTTACAAAAGCCTTGTCAAAACAAAACACGCATTGACAACACCAAAAGACAGACCACCAATGTCAACTCGGTTGGTTTCGCTAGTGCTTGTTTATAATTTAATGTTTCCCATAATCTTACTGAACAAAGTTACACTGATTTTCCATTATGAACATTTTTTAAAATACTAGCACGCATTAATACATTTTACTAAGTGATGCTTCCAAGAAATAGTACCAAACATTTCACAGTAATTTAGCAAAACATTTTTTCCTACTTGCATTTTTTTCCTGGACATTTTATTTTGAAAGCAAAGCATTGTCAATCTTGCTCACAAGCTTCTACAAACATTTGCATCTAATCAGATAGCATTCTGGGAGCACCATACATAGCCTCATATTGTTAAACATTTCAAATGTGTATGTACACACTTTTTTACTGTAACCACTGTCAATAGTGCAGTGTGACTTTAGAACATTTATTTAGAGCACTCACCCTAATCATAAAGACTTTGCATTAACGGACCATACATGCAAGTTCAAACAGCATTAGCATACGGACACAAATATTACCTCAATTGCAGACAATTTCCTTCTTTGTAAACTGGCAGCCAAAGGGTTTGTGCTGCAGTGCGTTGGGCCTACTTGTCCCAAGGACAAAATAAACATGAAAACGTGCTGTCCTTAAGCCCAAACTATGTCCTGTGCGTCAGGCTACAGGATTTCCACACCCCTGACACAGGTCACTCAATACGAGTACCTTAATGGCTTGCTCAGTGATACATCATAGTTTATTGTGACCTGCATGCATGCCAATAGTCCTGATTCATGTGGGAGACTCCTGATCGGTAAAGCCAAAAATGGCTTTATGTTGTCTGTCCCCCACTGAAATTGCCTCTGTTTCAATATAAGTCAATGGAGGGAAACACATTCTCCCGATATGTTATTTTTTATTTTTATTTTTTATTTCTTTTAATTCTCCTACTTTTCTCTAAAATACTGACATGTATGGCAGTTGTTACATTAACTTTAATATGTTGGGGTTGCATTGTGGTAGGATATTATCAACCTTATATTGAAGGGTTTGCTGCTATCCCCTGAGTAGAGGTGGGGTGTTATATGCGCATAGTTGCTGCTGTGTTGTGGGTGGGTAGGTGCATTTGTGCAAGACTCTACTGATGTCGAGAATGGCTGCAGCCTGCTGGGACCAATGAAATGATGATTGCCATATATATATATATATATATATATATATATAGATAAATGTTCGATGGCTTGTGTAGTTGCAGATACACATGCTATGCAAAGCTTCCACCATCTAGTGTTGGGCTCGGAGTGTCACAAGTTGTTTTTCCTCTAAGAAGTCTTTCTTCGAGTCACAGGATCGTGTGACTCCTCCTCTCAGTCATAGTGCGCATGGGCATCAACTGCTTTGTTAGATTGTTTTCTTTCTGCTGTCGGGTTCGGACGTGTTTCTTCTCGCTCTGAGATTTTCGATTCATAAACTTTATATAACTATATTTGACCATCGGTATTGTTTCAATCGCGTTTCCATCTATAGTCAAGACAATAGTACTGTTGAAAAACAGAAAACACAATTTTGGGCGCGCGCGCACAACTCGGGTCTGTTTAGGCCTACCACGCCGAAGCCTGATTGATCGGACTCCAATCCGATTCTGTCCTCGATGCCACTCCAAATTTCCGTACACCCATCAACACATGGCATGTAATCTCAGTCTCTCTCCCTACCATCGAGAAGAGGACTGTTCCGGTCTAAAAATACACTGCGTGACCAGAGAGCCAAAGACTGGAGATGGCGTAGAAAAATAGTGCGCATGGGCATCAACTGCTTTGTTAGATTGTTTTCTTTCTGCTGTCAGGTTCGGACGTGTTTCCTCTCGCTCTGAAATTTTCAATTCGGAAACTTTATATAACTCTATTTGACCATCGGTATTGTTTCGATGGCGTTTCCATCTATAGTTGAGACAATAGTACTGTCGAAAAACAGAAAACGCCATTTTGGGCGCGCGCGCACAACTCGGGTCTGTTTAGGCCTACCACGCCGAAGCCTGATGGATTGGACTCCAATCCGATTCTGTCCTCAATGCCACTACAAATTTCCGTACACACATCAACACATGGCATGTAATCTCAGTCTCTCTCCCTACCATCGAGAAGAGTACTGTTCCGGTCTAAAAAATACACTGCGTGACCAGAGAGCCAAAGACTGGAGATGGCGTAGAAAAATACAGAGTATGTCGACACCGTAGAGGAAGAACAGGCCCAGACGGCAGTTTCCATTCAAGATACCGACTCTGAAAAAGACTCAGAGGAAGATAGCCAACAGCTCACCGCGGCTCAGCATGTGAGTTTAACTGCCCCTACGCCAACTGCAAAAAGACCATCTAAGGCCTTGGGTGCACCACTGCCAGAGAGCCATGGCTCCACCCGAAAGAAAATTATCAGCGACTGACCTTCGTGTTCGGCGCCAAAAAAGTACACACCAGTTTCGATGACAGAGTCGAGCAAATCCACCAAAAGCTCCACATCTGAGCCGAGCAGGCGTCCACACTCTTCAGGGTCGAAAGTTCGACGACCAGCTTCGGTGCCGAAACAACAGGCTGTATTTTCGGGACCAAAAAAGTGGTCAGCTTCGGAGCCGAAAAAATATTTGTACACAGAGGAACAAGGACTTTCGAGCTGTTGAAAGCAGAGCTCAAAGACTTTCGAAGAACAGTCCTCTAAATCACCAAAAACATCAGAATATATTTCCGAAGATTTTGACATTCAACCTATACTTGAAATCATGGACGAAAAACAATCAAGGATTCATATCCACAAAGAGACTGGGAGGATCATTGCTGCACCTCCTCCACAAACAAAAAGAAAGTTGCCATTTCAAGAACATCTTGATACTGCCCTACCACCAGCAATGATTTTTAAAAGGAAGGAGAAGCCATTGCCCTTGCAAAAGTCTCCACCACATTTGCCACAACTTTCTTTTTCACCACCACCTATTAGCCCACCACCATTGCCTTCACCAACCTACTCCCACACTTATTCCCATGGTGATACAATTGTTCCTTGGGATCTGTATGATCCAGATTCCATACCAACAAATGACCCAGACCTCTATCCTTCAAAACCTTCGCCACCAGAGGATACAACTGCATACACACAGGTCATCTCTAGGGCAGCTGCGTACCATGGGTACTTATGTATAGTGAGCCATTAGAAGAGGATTTCCTTTTCAACACACTGTCCTCCACGCATTCATGGTACCAGTGCCTACCAATGCTGCCTGGCATGATCAGGCATGCAAATGAAATATTTAAGGAACCTGTTAAGGCTAGGATTTTAACACCACGTATAGACAAAAAATACAAGCCTGCATCTACAGATCCAGCTTACATCACACATCAGGTACCTCCAGACTCTGTTGTTGTCAGTGCTGCCAGAAAAAGGGATAATAGCCAATCGCCAGGGGATACCCCTCCCCCTGACAAAGAAAGCATGAGGTTTGATGCTGCTGGCAAGAGGGTAGCTACACAAGCAGCTAACCAATGTCGCATTGCCAATTCACAAGCCTTGATAGCTAGATATGATAGGGCACTCTGGGACAAAATGCAGGAATTATTACAACACCTGCCAAAAGAACATCAAAAAAGGGCTCAACACATTGTGGAAGAAGGTCACGCAATAAGCAACAACCAGATAAGGTCTGCTCTTGATGCTGCAGATATAGCAGCTAGGACTGTAAATATCGCTATAACCATACACAGACATGCATCTTCTGGTTTCAAGCCAGAAATACAACAAACAGTACTAAATATGCCATTCGACAGAAAAACATCTGTTTGGTCCTGAGGTTGACACAACAATCGAGAAACTCAGGAAAGATTCAGACACTGCAAAAGCAATAGGAGCGCAATACACAACACCTTATAGAGGCTCCTTTCGTAAACAACAGTTTAAAGGAGGCTTCAACCCTCATTCTACAGATGCTTCCACCTCCCAACCTAAACAAGACCAACAACAAAACCAAAGAGGAGCATTTAGAGGCTCTTATAGAGGCCAACACTTCAGAGCCAGAGGCAAATTCCAGGCCTCAAAAAGTGTCACTACTCCATCAAAACAGTGACTTCCTAAGCATACCACAACCCCACACATGTCCTGTGGGGGGCAGACTGCAGCAATTCCACTCCCATTGGCAAAATATCACCACAGACCAATGGGTACTTTCAATTATCCGCAATGATTATTGCCTAGAATTGATTTCTACCCCTCCAAACATTCCTCCTTGTTATCACAGGCTGTCCCCAGAACACAATGTTCTGTTACAACAAGACTACTAAAAGAGGCAATATAATTAGTCCCAAAATCTCAACAGGGAACAGGGGTATACTCACTATACTTTCCTCATTACCAGAAAGGATGGCACTTGCTGACCCATTCTTGATCTCAGAACACTAAGGGCCTCATTATGACCCTGGCGGGCGGCGGAGGCCGCCCGCCAGGATCCCGCCCTCCAAATTACCGCGCCGCGGTCAAAAGACCGCGGCGGGTATTACGAGTTTTCCCCTGGGCTGGCGGGCGGTTCCAGTTAAACCGCCCGCCAGCCCAGGGGAAAACGACCTTCCCACGAGGATGCCGGCTCGTAATCGAGCCGGCGGAGTGGGAAGGTGCGACGGGTGCTACTGCACCCGTCGCGTATTTCACTGTCTGCAAGGCAGACAGTGAAATACATTTTGGGGCCCTCTTACGGGGGCCCCTGCCGTGCCCATGCCATTGGCATGGGCACGGCAGGGGCCCCCAGGGGCCCCGCGACCCCCCCTACCGCCATCCTGTTCATGGCGGCTTTCCCGCCATGAACTGGATGGCGGTAGGGGGGGTCAGAATCCTCATGGCTGCGGAGCGCGCTCCGCAGCCATGGAGGATTCCAATGAGCAGCGGAAAGTCAGCGGGAGACCGCTGACTTTCCGCTTCTGACCGCGGCTGAACCGCCGCGGTCAGAATGCTCATTGGAGCACCGCCAGCCTGTCGGCGGTGCTCCCGTGGTCGGTGGCCCTGGCGGCCACCGGCCGCCAGGGTCAGAATGACCCTCTAAATCTATATATCCTGTCAGAACACTTTCTCTGCAGGACGTCATTTCCCTACTGCAAAAACAAAATTACAGATCTGTATTTTCATAACCCAATAGATCCAGCTCACCGGAAATACCTAAGGTTTGTTATAGCGGAAAACCACTACCAATTCAAAGTTCTACCATTCGACATAACAACAGCTCCAAGAGTATTCACAAAATGTCTAGCGGTAGTAGCAGCTTACCTAAGAAGACAACACATACATGCCTTTCCTTGTCTAGAGGATTGGCTGATAAGATCAAGCAATATTATACAATGTCAACAACACACTCAATACACAATAGAAGCCCTACACACATTAGGGTTCACTATCAATTACCAAAAATCTCATTTTCAAACAGCACAGGTTCAACCTTACTTAGGTGCTATTCTCAATACACAAAAAGCCTTAGCCTATCCAAATACACAAAGGATACAAGCTTTCCAAAACTTCATACCACAAATGCAGCCAAATCAACATTACACGGTAAGGTTTATCATGAGACTATTGGGAATGATGGCATCCTGCATAGCAATAGTACTGCATGCTAGATTAAATATGAGAACACTACAAGAGGGCCTCTTACAACAATGGTCTCAAGAACAGGGTGAATTGCAAGATCTAGTGTTGTTAGACTGCCAGACGCACAAGTCCCTTCAATGGTGGAATCACAGCAATTTATTGAAGGGGCGGTCATTTCAGTACCTTGTACCTCAGACCACAATAGCTGTGTTCCTTGCCCTAAAAGCATTTCATCCCCTTCTCAAACACAAAACTGTCTTGATAAAAACAGACAATATGACAACTGTGTATTATCTGAAGAAACAAGAGGGGACACATTCATCTCAACTGTCCCTTCTAGCCCAAACAATTTGGAAATGGGCGATTCACAATCACATTTACTTACTAGCAGAATACATCCCAGGAATACACAATCAGCTAGCGGACCTGCTAAGCAGGGCACGCCAACAGATACATGAACGGGAGATTCACTCTCAAGTACTTCAACAGTACTTTCAAAAGTGAGGGACACCAGAAATAGACCTATTCGCAACAAGCGAAAATGCAAAATGCCAAAACTTTGCATCCAGGCACCCACACCCTCTGTCCAGGGACAATGCATAATGGATCAACTGGTCAGGGATTTTTGCTTACGCTTTTCCCCCTCTCCTGCTAATTCAATTTTTGGTCAACAAACTGTATCAAACTTCTCTCACCATGATACTCATAGCCCCCATGTGTCACGACAACATTGGTACACAACACTCCTATATCTGTCAGTAGTACCTCACTGCAAACTTCCAAATCGACCGGATTTGTTAACACAAAACAAAGTCAAATAAGACATCCCAATCCCAGTGCTCTCAACTTAGCGATTTGGCTCCTGAAGTCAGAGAATTTGGATACTTCCAACTTCCATTTGAATGTATAGAAGTTCTCAAACAAGAACACAAACCTACAACTAGACAATGCTATCCTAAGAAGTGGAAACGTTTTGTTTTTTACTGTCATTCTAAAAATATTGACCCACTTACAGCATCAATACAAGATAATATATGCTACCTACTTCATTTACAAAAGGCAAATTTAGCTTTCTCATCTATTAAAATTCATCTTACTGCCATATCAGCATAGTTACAAACTATACAACATACCTCTCTTTTTAGAGTTTCAGTTATTAAAGCCTTCAGAGAAGGACTAAAAGATATTATTCCACCAAGAACCCCACCAGTTCCTGCTTGGAATCTGCTCATAAAAATTATGGGGCCACCATTTGCACCCATGCATTCGTGTGAGGTTCAATTTCTAACTTGGAAAGTTGCTTTCTTAGTAGCAATTACTTCATTAAGAAGAGGTAGTGAAATACAGGCATTCACTCTGGAGGAACCCTTTTTCCAAGTAAAGAAGCATAAAGTTGTACTTAGAAGTAATCCAAAATTCTTACCAAAGGTTGTATCGCCTTTTCACATTAACCAAACAATGGAATTGCCAGTCTTCTTCCCACAGCCAGATTCAACTGCTGAAAGAGCCCTTCACACTCTTGATGTTAAAAGAGCTCCAATATATTATGTGGATAGAACAAAAGAGTTTAGAAAAACTAAACAGCTTTTTGTTGCATTTCAACAATCACATAAAGGTAATCCTATCTTGAAACAAGGATTAGCTAGATAGCTTGTTAGATGTATTCAAACATGTTACATTAAGGCAAAACAACAACTTTGGATAATACCTAAAGCTCATTCCACTAGGAAAGAAGGTGGTTTTATGGCATTTTTAGGAAACATACCAATGGCACACATATGCAAAACTGCCACGTGGTCTACACCACATACATTTACAAAGCATTACTGTGTTGGTGTATTTTTAAAGCAACAGGCCAATGTTGGTCAAGCTGTCCTCAAAACATAATTTCAAACAACTTCAACTCCTACAGGCTAGCCACCACTTCTTTTGGGGAGAGCAACTGCTTTTTAGTTTATGCATAGCATGTGTATCTGCAGCTACAAATGCCATCAAACGGAAAATGTCACTTACCCAGTGTACATCTGTTCGTGGCATGTAGTGCTGCAGATTCACATGCACCCTCCCTGGAAGCCTGTAGTCGTTGCAGTTTCTTATTTGTACATATGTATATACATTTACATCTGCATGGACATCTTATTTACTTATTACTTTTATAGCACCTTTACATTCTTCAACTCTATCACTCCTTCCTACACCCTTTTGCGGGAAAACAATCTAACAAAGGAGTCGATGCCCATGTGCACTATGACCGAGAGGAGGAGTCACTCGATCCCGTGACTCAAAAAAAGACTTCTTGGAAGAAAAACAACTGGTAACACTCTGAGCCTAAAACTAGATGGCGGAAGCTATGCATAGCATGTGTATCTGCAGCACTACATGCCACAAACAGATGTACCCCAGGTAAGTGACATTTTCCATATATATATCAGTGATGTGGTATAGAAGAGTTGAACTTTGGTACTTCAGTGAGCCATTCTGCTACGTCAGATGTCTTGCATGCCTATGTGACCTGGTTAAAGTTGCATTTTTAGGAGTTAGAGCTTTTTAGCATTGGATTGTGTTGACGTTGTTGTGCTTTTATGTGGGGTGTAGGTATGTGTGGGAAGGTATGCATGAACCTGAGGGGTAATTGACAATGCCTGGGATGGTGTCAGGTCTGAGGATCATCAATATGTGGTTGTCAGAAGTAGGTGTTTATTTTAGAACTTTATTCTGCTTTTATATGTATATATTGTGGATTTCCGATGTGTATCAGTGTACCCTCTGAATATCGAATCAACAGTATTGATGGGACAGAATATTGTAAATAAAATATCTACATTTCCTATACATAATTCTAGACATAGGTACATTTGCAATATCTTCAAGGTACATGGCTCTGGAGTTAGTAATATTAAATCTATACTTCCCAATGTGATTTGCCTTTTGGTATTCTGGCATTCGAAATTAGTATGCCACTATATTGTTGGTATCGATATTCAGTAGTATAATCATTTGTACCTTGCTTAGTGATTTAGTTATAATATCCTGCGAGAAGCACTTTGCTCAATCAAATGGTGTGTTTTTACTGTAAGTATTATAATTGTTCATATTGTTTACATTTTGTTAATAAGCAGTGGTTCTCTCTTTGTTTTCAGATTGGAGAAGAGCCCGAAGCTTTGCAGGTAAATGTACTGTATTTATTCTTCTGTGTATTAATTTTGCCAGTTTCCTCCCTCCGAGGTGGAGATTTGATAGATACCTCGCTCAGTAATGTTTGTAGATGATCATGCCCTAATTGATGTAAGTTCCTAGGGCCCCAAGAACCAGGTCATTTCACTACACAATTATTTTGTTGGTAAGAACAATTATGATGTTGCTTAATAAACTGGATTATACATTAGGGGTTATTTTGAGTTTGGCGGACGGAAAACTCAGTCCGCAAAACTCCAGACAGGGAGGCCACCACCTATGCAGTGACTTCCCCACTGGAGCTGTTATGGGTTTCCTACTAGGTTGACAGGCAGAAACCTAAGTTTCCGCCCGCTGGCCTAGCGGGAAACAGGCCACAGCATTGTCTCTGGCATGTAATTGAGCCGGAAGCAATGCTGTAGCAAGTAGGGTGCACCAGCACCCTCCCAATGCTCACTGTCTGCAAAGCAGACAGTGAACATTGCGATGGTGTTGGGCAGGGGGCCCCTGCACTGCCCATGCGAAAGGCATGGGCATTGCACTGGCCCCCCTGTGGCTCCCTGCACCCGTTCTATGCCAGCCTTTTCATGGCAGTGTTACTGCCATGATAAGGCTGGCGGAGAACAAGGTCGTAATCCCCAAGGCAGCGCTGCCCTAGCGGATTAGATTGTCCACCATTGCCAGACCGCCGGGATTCACAATCCTGGCAGAGCTGGCAGTTCCTTGGCGGTTTGACCGCTAGGGTTGCTATGTGGTGGTCGGACTGCCGCATCCACAGCGGTCCAGATCCCCACTGCAAGTGTGGCGATCCTTAGACTGCCACACTCGTAATCCGGCCCTATGTCTGCTAAAGGATAGCTCCTATTTTAAAAGTTTATACTTTGAATGTTGTACCTCTGGCAACTTTTGGGGTCTGACTTTGGGGATGTTAGGCTGTTCTAATTATTGAAAACAAAAAGAGAGGGACAAGGAGCTAATTATAAGGTCCAGCACACATGCTCCTTATTCATGACCAATGAACAAAATAAGTGTCCTGTTCCTGAAAGGACAGAGGGAGAAATCAGAAGAGTTTGTCAGTCGAAAGGGTGACAATTCAATCTGATCCGAGGATCTGATAGATCAGGAGCACAGGCCCTCACTCACCCAAATGGCTGTCATGATTCATCATCGGGCTGCTCCTCGTCGGGCCAGTACCGCAATGTCTAATGGGCCCCTTGGGGGGGGGGGCTCTTTGCTGGAGATCTTCAGTGAGGAGTTGATGTGTTGATGACTGCAAGTGAGGGAATAAGGCATGTAGGGTGGTGGAGCATGTGTATTAAAAATGTGTAAGAGTAACGCTCTGTAACTTAATGTGACAGTCCCCTTGACATGATTAACAACAGGTAGTGGCCATGGAGTCAGGCGTCAATGAACCTCACAGCTCACAAACGGTGAATTAGGGTCAACATGTTTCCTGCCTTGCTTGGTCCAGCCGGATCTTAGGCAATTTGTCAGGACCAAGTGTGACAACCAAACTACATCTTATTGGGAAGCAAGTTGTGTGCGACCTCTGACCTGTTTTAGGTCCTGAGCTCGCCCCCCACGTCCGCAGCACCAACCTGCTGTCTCCTGCCTCTGACCCCCGCCCACACTGCTGCTAGCGTGTTCGAGGCTTCACTTGACCCGTGTGCCATTTTTCCGCCGTCCTGTAAGTGTTTTTCTATTTTCAGCGCCTTGCCTCTTGCGCTTCTGCCCCCGCCGTGCCCCTTCTGATTGTGCCACTTTTCGCCGCCCTGTAGTGCGTTTTTACTGTTTTTCAAGCACCTTGCCTCCTGCGCTTCTGCCCCCGTTGTGCCCCTCTGATTGCTGTTTCCCCGATTGTATACTGTGCCATTAGTGTATTTCTCTGATTGTTTTCATATTGTGACTGTATTTTGCTCGACTTTTTTTGCCTTCGTGTTTTCGCCCCTTGTGTGCTCCCCCTTGCTCTCCGCTCCCTGCCGCTGCCTCCCTGCGGCCCCGCCCCCTCGCGCCCCCATTCGCCGCTCCCTCCCACCTCCCGCCTCCCGCCTCCCAGCTGCTCCTCCCTCCCCCCTCCCTTCTTAATGGCTGGCGCTGCGCGTCGTGAGTGAGCGACCTCTGACCTGTTTTAGGTCCTGAGCTCGCCCCCCACGTCCGCAGCACCAACCTGCTGTCTCCTGCCTCTGACCCCCGCCCACGCTGCTGCTAGCGTGTTCGAGGCTTCACTTGACCCGTGTGCCGTTTTTCCGCCGTCCTGTAAGTGTTTTTCTATTTTCAGCGCCTTGCCTCTTGCGCTTCTGCCCCCGCCGTGCCCCTTCTGATTGTGCCACTTTTCGCCGCCCTGTAGTGCGTTTTTACTGTTTTTCAAGCGCCTCGCCTCCTGCGCTTCTGCCCCCGTTGTGCCCCTCTGATTGCTGTTTCCCCGATTGTATACTGTGCCATTAGTGTATTTCTCTGATTATTTTCATATTGTGACTGTATTTTGCTCGACTTTTTGTGCCTTCGTGTTTTCGCCCCTTGTGCGCTCCCCCTTGCTCTCCGCTCCCTGCCGCTGCCTCCCTGCGGCCCCGCCCCCCTCGCGCCCCCATTCGCCGCTCCCTCCCGCCTCCCACCTCCCAGCTGCTCCTTCCTCCCCACTCCCCCCTCCCCCTCCCTTCTTAATGGCTGGCGCTGCGTGTCCGCGCAGCGGGCACGCCGCTGGCGCGCCAGAGGCGCACCAGAGGCAAGCCTGTCTGCGCCCGTCCGCGCCTGGACCGCGCCCAGCACCATCCCCCCTGGTCCTCACGTCCCCCGCAACCCCTGCCTCCTATACTCGGCCCGTGAACTCCTCGCCCTCAACCCTGGCCCCTCCACAGAGTGCTTCCTGGCCACCCCGAAGCACACCAAAGGACCTTTTTCCTGCCGCACCTGCAACTTCTCCTGCAACAGAACAACAAAGCCAGCAACAACCAACACAAACCACCTGCACTGCATCCTCCTCAACACACGCTCCGCACGAAAACACGCCATCGAGCTCTGGGACTTGCTCGACACCACCGCCCCAGAGGTGGCCTTCCTGACCGAAACCTGGTGGAACGACTCTTCGGCCCCTGACATCGCCATCGCCATACCTGACGGATACAAGATCACCAGAAGAGATCGCACCAACGGAATCGGCGGAGGGATAGCCATCGCCCACAAATCTACCGTCAAGATCCACACCCACACGGACGACACCCTCAAGACAGCCGAACACCTCCACTTCCAGATTCACACGGACCCCAACACTACCCTCAGAGGAACCCTCATATACCGCCCTCCAGGACCAAGAGCCCCCTTCAGCGACACCGTCTCCGACCTCGCAAGCACCCACGCCCTCGCCTCTCCAGACTACATCCTCCTGGGAGATCTAAACTTCCACCTGGAAAACAACAATGACGCCAACACCGCATCACTGACCACCAACCTCCTCAACCTCGGACTCCGTCAACTGGTCAACACCCCCACCCACATCGCCGGACACACGCTTGACCCACTCTTCACCTCAAGCAATCACATCTCTTTCAGCCACACCTCCGAACTCCACTGGACCGACCATCACTGCGTCCACTTCACCTTCAAGAAAAACACCGAACACCACCGCATCCCTCTACCGCCTCACCGTCGCTAGGGAAAAGTCACCGAAGACCAACTAACCAGCACACTCGCCAAATACCCACCACCCGAACCCACCGACCCGAGCACCGCCGCCATCAACCTCCATCAATGGATCCTCAACTGCACCAACACCTTAGCCCCACTCAAGAAACCCACCGCCAACCAAGAAAAGAAAATAACAGCCTGGTTCACAGACGAACTGACCACCTCCAAACGCACCTGCCAGAAACTCAAGAAGAAATGGATCCTCGAGCGCACACCCGACAACCTTGCTACCCTCAAGGACGCCAACCGTGAACACCACCAACGGATCCGACTCGCCAAGCGCGCCCACTTCACAGAACGCCTCAACAACAACGCCCACGACTGCAAAGAACTCTTCTGCATCGTGAAGGAACTCTCCAACCCTAACGCCAACGTCAATGACGTCCCTCCCTCCCAGAAACTCTGCGACGATCTCTCCACCTTCTTCCACCAGAAAATCGCAGCCATCCACGACAGCTTCAACACCGCACCTCCGCCAGACCCCACCCCCGACGACTCCTCCCACGCCTGCCGCCTCACCACCTGGACCCAAGTAGACGCCGCCGAAACCCTAACAACCATAAATTCTATCTACTCAGGCTCTCCCACGGACCCGTGCCCACATCACGTATTCAACAAAGCCGACGCCACCATCGCCCCCAAACTCCGCAAGATCATCAACCTCTCCTTCAACACCGCCACCTTCCCGGACAGTTGGAAGCACGCAGAAATCCAACCCCTCCTCAAGAAACCCAAGGCTGACCCCAACGATCTCAAAAACTTCCGACCGATCTCTCTTCTCCCTTTTCCAGCGAAGGTCATCGAGAAGATCGTCAACGCACAGCTTGCCCACTTCCTAGAAGACAACTCCATCCTAGACCCCTCACAATCTGGATTCAGACGAAACCACAGCACTGAGACCGCACTCCTCGCCGCCACAGATGACATCAGACAACAAATGGACAACGGCGAAACCTCAGCCCTCATCCTCCTCGACCTATCAGCCGCTTTCGACACAGTCTTCCACCGCACCCTGCTAACCCGTCTCCACGAAGCCGGCATCCAAGACAAAGCCCTCAACTGGATCTCATCCTTCCTCTCCGACAGAACCCAGAGAGTCCGACTGTCACCCTTCCGCTCCAAAGCCTCCAACCTCATCTGCGGCGTCCCCCAAGGCTCCTCTCTTAGCCCAACGTTGTTCAACGTCTACATGGCCCCCCTCGCACAACTGGCCCGTCATCACAACCTCAGCATCATCTCCTACGCCGACGACAACCAGCTAGTCCTCTCCCTGACCAAAGATCCGCTCACCGCCAAAACCAACCTCCACGAGGGACTAAAATCCATTGCCGAGTGGATGAGCAACAGCCGCCTGAAGCTCAACTCCGACAAGACGGAAGTCCTCATCCTCGGACGCACCTCCTCGGCCTGGAACGACTCCTGGTGGCCCACCGCCCTCGGACCCCCACCCACCCCAGCCAGCCACGCACGAAACCTCAGCTTCGTCCTCGACTCTGCTCTCACCATGTCCAAACAGATCAACGCCGTCTCCTCTTCTTGTTTCAACACCCTCCGCATGCTCCGCAGGATCTTCAAGTGGATTCCAACAGGAACCAGGAAGACGGTGACTCAAGCCCTCGCCAGTAGCAGACTTGACTACGGCAACGCACTCTACACAGGCATCCCAACGAAAGACATCAAACGACTCCAACGCATCCAGAACGCATCCGCCCACCTGATCCTCGACATACCCCGCCGATGTCACATCTCCCCCCACCTGAAGGACCTCCACTGGCTCCCTGTGGATAAAAGGATCACCTTCAAACTCCTCACCCACGCACACAAGGCACTACACAACACCGGACCCACCTACCTGAACACCAGACTCAACTTCTATGTCCCCACACGTCAACTCCGCTCTGCCAACCTCGCCCTCGCCATCGTCCCCCGAATCCAGCGCAAGACCTCTGGCGGCAGATCCTTCTCCTTCCTCACCGCCAAGACCTGGAACTCTCTCCCCACCTCACTACGCCAGACCCAGGACCTCCTCACCTTCAGGAGACTCCTCAAGACATGGCTCTTCGAACGCTAGCAGCCCCCCCCCAGCGCCTCGAAACCCTGTCGGGTACATAGCGCGCTTTATAAATTCACTGATTGATTGATTGATTGACTGTTAATACCTAATCTAATCATATTTTGGCAACTATACATGTTGCAGTACAGAGTGCAGAGGAAATCAGACCTGCAAAAATAGATGACAGCTCAACATGAATATCACCAATTAAAATACCTCAATTGATAATAAAAGCCCTCATTATGTCTGCTGCTGCTGCGGTACATACCACCACATCGTGATATTGGCAGGTTGGCTGCAGCCACCCGCCAATTTACCATTCATACCGCCATGGTGGTATGAGCGGCCGAGCCAGAGATGTGAATCCCTAGCCTGGCGGCCAACAGAGTACCGCCCCTGGCATTCTGAGCCAGCCTACTGCCATGTTTTCTGTGGCGTTGGAAACGGCACAGAAATCATGGCGGTAGGCCCTACCGTTGACAGGGAATTCCTTCCCTGTCACCGGTAGGTGCCTCCCCCACACCCAAAACTCACCTGTCACCCCCCTCCCCGACATCCAAACTCAGCCCCAACCCACCCCCCATACACACACTAAGCCCACACAGCCCCACACCCCGCATACAACCACACAGACACGCAGCACGCATACACCCATTAACATACACGCATTCATACACACACTGGCATACGTGCATTCTTCCAGACACACGCACAATACGCCCCCCACCCTCCCAGCACCCCCCCTCCCCTGTCGGACGATCACCTTACGTGCTCCGGGGAGGTCGTCCGGCAGGGAACGGGAAGGGGCGCTGCTACCACCAGCACCACCCCGCCAGCTGAACACCGCCAGGCCGTATCACAGGTCATGATTCAGCTGGAGGCTTTCAACTGGCGTGGCGATGCTGGTGGTAGCAGCACCAGCTTACCACTATCCGTCTGTCTGATCACTGCTGGATTTCCACCCTTCTTGTGACAGAAGTCCGGCTGTGCTCATAGTCTGGCAGATGGATGGTAGACGTGGTGGCGGTCTTTTGGGGGCCATCACCGCGGCGGTACGCGGCTTTTACCGCCAATGTCTAAATGATCACCAAAGTCTACTAACTTCATATTTTAGTGAACAGATAGTGGGCGAGTACATTACTCTGCCATGGTGAGTGCAAAGCTTTGAAACAGGCAAGCAGGTGAACATGCATGACAGTGCAGCACAATCCTACACCCACATGTGGAGTATCACAGATCCCTATATTGCTTTCCAAAAAGCAGGTGGAGGGAATAGCTTCCACACTAAAACCATATTTGGGCCCCTTACGTTTAGGTAGAGGACCACACTATGCAGCAGGAGAATCTAATTGGAAGCACATAGCACAAAAGAGTAAATGGTGAACACATGGAAACAGAAACTGAGTGTATAGTAGATGGACACAATCATGTCAAATTTTAGTACTCACAAGGTCTGTTGCAGTACATTACCTGTGACTTACTCACCTCTGCCGTTCTGGAATGTTTGATGCTACTAGAAAGCGGTTTATTTAAATCCTCCCTGATTATGATCAGGTGACTTAATTGTCTTTATGCGGGGCTATCAAAGAGAGCGCCAATCACATATGGTGCTGAATGCTGGTTACCAGCATGAAAGCATTGTCAGGATTGATTCGTAGTGTTTCCTGGTCCTGTGCGTTGGAGCTTCCAGGAGCAGGAATACGCAGTGAGGAAGACACCTGCAGGTAAGTGACTTTTTAATTTTTTTTATTTTTTATTATTATTATTGTGCCTGCCCTCGACCCCTGCTGTAAACATAAGCCAGCCGCCACTGATACTTTTATAGCCTTGCTAGGCAAGGTATGAGTATTTATATTCCCAAATATGAAACATGGGGAGTCGCTGTTCAGATCAGTGAGGAGATAGGTCAACATTTGCATTTTCTTAAAGTTCCATTCTATGCCAATTGCATGACATATCCCCTATTTTGCAAGGGGCCTTATAGATACATTCATGTTAAATTGATTTTGGTATTTTAGTGATTGACTGAATTTACATAGCTCTCACCAACTAGATGCATCTTCTGTGCTGGATTTGCACATTAAGGAGCAGCCAAAAAGAAGAGGTAATGCTCAAGATTTTGAGAGACAGATTGTATGGCCTGGCAGAATCCGCTGGTCCCCGGCGGGGACATATTCTAATGACCGGGTGTAGAGGTGGCTATCATCCTGCTCTATCAAAGGACGATTATAAAAAGTAACCATCACACGGAAGCCCAAGCAAATCATTCACTGGCCTTCTGCTTTAAAGTGTGAGAACTCACTAGATTGCTTAGTTTATGTAGTGCTTAATATTGGAGGTTCTGTTTCTAAGCACTCTCAGAGTGGCAATCCCTTGATCCTCTGGTCACCTCCTTCCTACTCCACCACCACTTAACCCACTTACCACACCTCCTAATGAATGTACAGTTTCTATGCCCTACAGGCGGGGTGTACAGCTTAAGTCCAGATGGGCCAGGTTAAAATTTTGAAGCTTACGGCTGATTTTGTCAATTACTTTCACTAGGTTCCTGAAAATCTGCTGTGGGTCTGGCCATCCTGTAAACTGCGTTGGATACCACTGTCCCATCAAGTGCCAGGAACACCCATAGATTCAGTCAAATCATTGGCTCACTAAATGTTATCAAGGGCCCAAAACTATGGACATAACATGGAGCTACGTTTGACTATTCAAAAAATAAAGCAACATAAACATATTGCATTTCCATTACTTCATGGTGCAAAATATGTTTACAGAATACCGTATACTGCATTTTAGTTTTAAATGTTATAAGAAGAGAGAATGTGTGGCCACTTATACTTTCCCTAAGTGCATACAAGGATCCATGGCACAGAGCAGCAATTCTGCTGAAGACTTTCTTACACCTGTTGTAGTCAGACAGTTACTGGACTGCCATCTTCAAAAATGTTGATCACGTGTTCACAGTGGTTGCTGTTACTGTGCTTCTTGTTGGTGGCTTGACATGGTGAGTAAAATGTAAATTGTGTGTTTGTGCAGAGTAATTCTCACTGCAGCCACCGTGTGGCTCTCACGTTGCATGAGCATAACTTGCAAACATACTTTTGATTGTTTTAGAGTGCACCACAAGCTCATTACGTGCTCCAGGTGGAAGTTGATGATTATCAAACTGCTTTCATTTAATTACTTTAGTTTTTGTGAAAGACTGGATGGTCTGATATTGTGCTGCATGGCTAAACACTTATAAGGTCCCAAAGACGTAAAGTCCTTGTTATAAAGTTGGCTTCTGACGACTGACTAAGCCCCAAAATGTGCAACACGGATCGGGTAGATTTAAATGTAAGTATGATGCTTTGCACCTCAGCCCCGTCCCCAAATTATCAAAGCCACCAACCGCCTGCATTACCGCAGACAAAGGGGGCTGGCAAGGGGCTGCTCTACTAAAATAACTGTACCGTTGTACTGCAGCTACCTCTAAATATCAGCTGCACTCAGAGCCAGACCGGTTATCACCGCTCTCCGTCCCTGTACGTTATACAGTCAGTCTCCATATGTCGGTTGCTGTGATCACCCTTGAGAGTCTGTAGGCTTATTGTAATGCATGCGTTCTATAAAAGATTAAAGAAACATCTGTTTGCATGGTGTGAGCTCAATTAATCAACACTATCATGTGTTAATTCCTGGGTAGAAGCAAATGATTTATTATACATTCATGGAACACAGTGGTCAACACCAATGCCTTGTTTGCATATCTTGTGGTTTTTCCACAGGTCACATGTTGCTCCCTAGAGCCATGCTAAAGCGGATTCTAAGCTTCTGACAAAAGCCCCTTCTCAGACCCGGACACATCAACGAGGAGCGGCAAAAGGCGAGTTGCTGTGAAAGCAGGAGCGGTACACCGCCTGCCCTCTCCTTGCAAGTGGTTTACAAGCTCTCAGTGACACTTCTCACAAACCAAGGTTGTTTTTAGGTCGAGCGTAAGCGTACTGCCTCTAATATACTTTTAGTATACTTACTTCTGAGGGCTTAAAGCCATTTAATTTGTTTGTTTCAGTGTCATTTAAAAGTCCTTGCTTGCTGGTGGACAGTCATGCCTCTTTGTCTCTCCTTTTTCTCTTTGGGAGCAGGGACTAGCTACTGTATAATCAGGCTTTGTCGGGTTCATCTGTTCTTTGGGGGACTCTTTTTCCCTTGGTTTCCTGCTCCTGTGAGTCAGTGGGCTTACAGTGCTGAGCTCAGATCACTGTACATGCACCATACTGCTTTCTCCATAGCGTGTAAATCACACTCCCCCATGCCATATTCTTGCTTGTACCACCATCCAGTCACCCTCCGCCCCCTGTCACTTGTTATCTCCTGTGCCACCGTCGGCGCTTGCCCCATACCCCCTTGCTTTCTTTTGCCTCGCCACTTTGCTCTCATGACAGTATTTTTTTTTGTTTTTTTGCAGTTTTAACTCAACACAAAGGTATTGGAATGCTTTATTTTTTATTTTTGCAGTTTTATATAGGGCAAACTCAATAGAAAGATATTAGAGTGCTTTACATGAGCACCGGTTACATTACACAAGAACACATTCACTTTTGGTTGCAAGGGGAGATTAAGTGATTTGCCCAGAATCACAGGATTTTGATTTGGCGCCGAGATTCGAACCGTGTTCCCCATCTCAAAAGTCGGCAACTATGGCCCTTACGCCACATCTTCTCCCCTAGGATTCTTTTTCAGGTGCATGGTCGGGCAGTCTGGGAACAGCTTGTTTTTTTTCATATAGCGCTTGGTAATATAGGTTCTTCTATTTCATAGTGCTGCACAGCAGGTGCCTTTCTCAACAAAATTCATTTGTATCAACCTTGCAGAGATGAAGAGGTTAAAAGGCTATGTCAGGTTTGTAATATGTGATATTCTCGTTCTGTCAAGACCTCTACAGGAGGTGCATTAACCAACTGACTTGAGTAGAACCTAATGCTAAGTGATAGCACATGCTCTGGAAGGTCACCAACCAAACACATAGGTTAGTTCTAGGCAAGAAGATGGCCAAAGGTGTTGTCTCCAGAATGGTGGAAAAGGAGTCATGACTCCAGACCCTGCACTTTATGGCCTCAAACCTCATAGAAAAAAAATCTAGCCTTGGGATGTAAATTGGGTGTCTTCAAATAGAGTTCAGTTAAAAGAGGCTGCAGCCATTTTCCTAACCCTGTAGCACAAAGAAGCTAACACAAGGGTGCCACATTTAGAGGAGCAGTGTATCTTAGGGCACAAAAGCGGAGCAAACTCCATCACTTCCTCCTCTTAGAATTCACTGGTGTCATGGTGTCCCCTCACAGCTAGTGCAACCTTGCAGAAGCCACTTCCAAAAGCGTTGTCTAAAAGAGAGCTTGAATAGCACTGCCTCCTGTTTGAAGGGGCCCCACTTCAAATACCCCCTACAGTTGCTGTCACAAGGGGCAGAGCGCTTCTCCATCACCCTCTGGATTCCTGTGTATAATGATCCACGCATCGTCTGTCACAGTCCAGTAACATTTAACCTGATCTCCTCTCTTCCAACCCCAGGCTACATGTTACCACTCCACTAAATTCCCATGCATCATTTGATGTTTACTTCTGATTGCCGTGGTTACCAAGTACATGGAAAATTTATGTCAAGAAAATATCTTTCTGACCCTATCAAGTGGCCCTTTTCTCACTCATGCTTCTACTGGTGTTCCTCTCAGTGCTTCACCACGCCTCCCGTGTCTATAGGAATACACATCTGTTTGTTTATATGGATACACAACCCCAGGACTATATCTTAAAGTCAATCCTGTACAGTAACAGTAAAGACTCAATGGGCAGGAGATGTTTTAAACAGGAGAACTGTTGTTTCACAAACTGTGACCACCATGACCAGCCACTGCTAGTACTTATGTAACCCAAATGTGTCGGTGTGACTGAGGTTGTATAAGACAACAAAGAAAGATGTAATGCTATGTGTATTTGACCACCAACTCCATTTTGACCATTGACTCCATTTTTGTGCTTAGTTTCAGTCACCGTCGCAGCTTTGGCATAGGGTTTTGCATGGAATGGCATGGTGAGCAAAAAAACTGATGGATTAAACCCAGCTCTGTGACTGGGGGTGAATGTTTGATTTGTTCTACATACCGTCCATCAACTGTTCTTTTTGCATTTGTTGCCCCAACATGGTTTTTCCACACAGAGCTTCTTTTCGACACAGAACGCGTTTTTGCTTTTCTCACCAGAACAGGGACATACCATGTTGGAACATATTATGGGGAATGCGGACCAGAGAGAATGAGGCTGGGAATGTTTTCATCAGAGAAAGCTACAGCTCTGTCTCTGTCGATGCCCATGCGCAATGGAACCGAAGAGGAGGAGTCACTCGATCCCGTGACTCGAAAACACTTCTTCGGAGAAAAACAACTTGTAACACTCTGAGCCCAACACTAGATTGCAGAATATGCATAAGCATGTGAATCTGCAGCTACACATGCCACGAACAGATGTACACTGGGGAAGTGACATTTTCCATATATATATAAATATTCACTGTTGATACATTGCACATCTCTGTGATTGTTTAACTGCTCTGACTCTACTTGTTTATACACATGTTTTACTTCATTTGAGCTAAATTCTTATTTTCATATATTTGTGTGCTTTTATTTGATATTTGGGAAGTGCCTTAATACATTTATTACTCAGACTAAGAGTGCTGCATTTATTTGGCATTGTTTCCTCTTAGTTTAAACAAGAGCAACACAAAAGACTGCAAATAGATGCTATAACAAGTCTAGATTTGGAGCTGGCACAATAATGATAGGTTATTATACTATGGCTCGCACAGGGCCACAGTGGAAAGACCCTAGACAATTGAAATAGTGTACATCAAGTGGGTTTTTACATAATTGCGACACACATTTTGTTCACATTACAAATATTTGAAGTTTGAGGTCCTGGCATCTAAGTGAAGGCAGCCTGAATACGGGATAAGGTAGCCCACAGGTAATGTGTCCTCAGCAAAGATCAGTGTAGCAGCAAGAATTAAGGGGCATATTTATACTCTGTTTGCGCCGGAATTGCGTCGTTTTTTTTGACGCAATTCCGACGCAAAACGAACTCCATATTTATACTTTGGCGTTAGACGCGTCTAGCGCCAAAGTCCATGGAGTTTGCGTCATTTTTTAGCGTGGACACATACTTTGCGTTAATGATATGCAAGGTAGGCGTTCCCGTCTAAAAAATGGACTCTGAGGCATGTGTGCCGTATTTACACTCCCGGGCAAAATTCACGCCCGGGAGTGGGCGGGTCAAAAAAAATGACGTACGGCCGCTTTTGCGCCGTTTTTTAGCGCCTGGAAAAGGCAGGCGTTAAGGGACCTGTGGGCTCTGAAGGAGCCCAGAGGTGCCCTCCCATGCCCCCAGGGACACCCCCTGTCACCTTTGCCCACCCCAGGAGGACACCCAAGGCTGGAGGGATCCATCCCAGGGACATTAAGGTAAGTTCAGGTAGTTTTTTTTTTTTTTTTTTGGCATACGGGGGCTTGATTTGTGCCCCCCTACATGCCACTATGCCCAATGACCATGCCCAGGGGACAGAAGTCCCCTGGGCATGGCCATTGGGCAAGGGGGCATGAATCCTGTCTTTGCTAAGACAGGAGTAATTTCTATGGGGTTTGGGAGTCGAAAAAAATGGCGCAAATCGGGTTGAGGCGAAAAATTTGCCTCAGCCTGACTTGCCCCATTTTTTGACGCCCAAGCTCCATATCCCCCTACGCCGGCGCTGCCTGGTGTACGTCGTTTTTTTCCACGCACACCAGGCAGCGCCGGCGGCTAACGCTGGCTAACGTCATTGATTAAATACGGCGCCCGCATGGTGCTTCAGAATGGCGTTAGCCGGCGCTAATTTTTTTTACGCAAAACTGCGTTAGCGCAGTTTTGCGTCAAAAAGTATAAATATGGCCCTAAATGTTTGATTCCCAGAGGGTCTAGCTTGGCCTTTCATCATCCGGGATGATACCACCTGAGCCTTTGAATGATATATCACACCATCTCTGCATAGAAGAGACCGCCCGCCACTGAACTAACACAATGAGCCCAGACTACTACTCTTTGAGTTAGTGAGAACTTTCAGATCCCAGTGGAAGGGGTGACCCAGCTTCAGATGATGCCATACAGAAGGCAAAAGTGTGCCAATTATGGGAATGGTGGGAAGATAATAAATATGTTTTATCTTGTGTCTGTCTCTTGGTCCTTTCCTTGTCCTGGAGTCAAGTCTTGTCATGGTTTTGTGTGTGATGCCATGTGGTTCCTCAGGATTTTGTATGTCAGATAGAAACAGGAGAAGCTTCTCAAGGAATGGGGTAATACAATGATGCTGCTGGTAGGACAATGCCACATACATGACTGATCATCTACCTTCTGTACTGATGTATATGGTAATAAATTCTTCGACACGTGTATTTGCCTGCCTCATGTGCTGTGCATCTGTGTCTTCTCTTGAGATCACCTATAATTAGGGCCACTAGAATTATGCAGCAAATGGCGGGCAAACGTATGTTACATAGGTGCCTGAATTATGTGGCTAGAGGGTACAAATTATGCTGCACATTCAGTGGCAACAGTATTTTGATGTTTTGTTATTTAATACACATCATTATGGTCCGAGCAAATATTTCTCCTTTTAGTACCAGTTTAACACATGACCACAAGAGACTGCAAGTAAAAAGTGACCATATGACCTCTGCAAAGAATCTGCCTTTCTCTTGAAAATGCCAGAGTCACAGAACTGCATCATTCCAGTAGCTCTTCCTCTTACTAAGATGCACCAAGAGGAGACACTGCATGCTTAATGTGGGCTACATAATTATTATTGATTTATTATTGTTAGTGCATTAGTTGAGTATTGGGTTATGAAGAGGAATGTATCTTCCTGACTGCACGATGTATACATGATGCAGTCTAGGTTTCCTACACAGGAGCTAATATTTTCCCTAAAGTAATACATGATTCCTATTTATGACTTGTGAGGTACTGAATATTTGTGGCTCGCAACATCTATTTATGCTTCAGAAACTTGGACACATTCTCTCTAAGCATCACCACAACAATGATCTGTTTCAGAGCAGTGATTCACTGCATCTTCAATACACACATATATTCCTGTAATGTGACCAGACTATTTCTGGACATCTTCTTTGAGTCACTGCCTGAGAGGGACATGACTGTCTTAGCTTATTCTCATTGCGTGTTCTATGACTATACACCAGACGTACAGTAATACTGTATGCTTTATATTTGTTGCATTTGTGGATGCACAAGTTCCCCTTCAGAGAGTATGTGGCCTAACCAAGCCCTATGGTATAAGGTAGATACCTTACAGAGCACCTAGTGGTTAGATGAATTTATTAACAATTTACCTTAAAAACCTTTATGGGGCTGCACCATTGGCACAGTTCTATTTTTCCAGAGGATCTGCAAATTGCACTGCTGCCTGGCCCAGCTGTTCCAACAGAACGTCCATTGAATGGCTGGACCAAATTAATTCTCACATGGTTTGTCCCAGCCTGTAATAGCACAGACAAGCTAAAAAGGTTGGCGCGTAATGTGCCTCACCATGTCTCAGAATATTGTATTCAATACTACAATTCACACAGAGCTGCTTGCCAGCTGGAAAAGGTCTGTGTGATTTGTCGTGTACAGCTGTGCCACACAACCAAACTGTCAAAACCGGAAAGGGGAACAAGCATTAGCGTGACATAACACAAGGCACTAGCACTGAGATATCCATTGCCATGACCGTGACGTGGACAGTGGCCACCCTTGGCTGGATCAATGTCCACATCCTGTTCCACAGGTATATTTTGAATGCAAACCTTTTCCCAGCAGCTAATTGGGCACCAGGAGATTTACTTGTCAAATGATTTCCAAGAAAGTTGGGCTTATATACCTCATTGCACTCATTGTCCAATTCATAGCCATTTTCATGTATAGGTTCAACTTACTTGTGTAAATGACTTGATTTACAAAAGTGGAATATGAATTTGAGCTTATGACTCAGTTTACACACACACATAATGTAACACCTGTATTATGTAACATTAAGATGGAGTAAATCTGCTTTCATGGGTGTGTAGTGTGCATTCCACGGTGGGGATGCCATAGACCGTTAGTGCACACTGACAAATGTATGAATTGGTAACTACTCACAAACATTATCGGCCTGGAAATGTTTAGAATCTCACTGTTGTTACAGACAGGAGTCAATCATTTCTCAGTAACAGAATAAGAGGAAGCATCCCTAAAATTTGTGAAGCTGTAGGAGATGCGATTTCTCCACTGGAAAAACATTTTCTTGGTGGAAAATGGGGAAAAAAGTTAGAAAAGGTATATGTCTTAGTTATCATTTTTTTATATTATGAAATTGTTTTCAATGAGCAGTTATGTATGTGTAGCTGCTTACGATTGTGAGTACCTCTGAACAGTTGTGACTGTTGCAGGCTCCCAGGATTACTTCTGGAATTCTTTGAGAATTCCAAAATCAGAATCAAAAATCTCCCGCTAGGTGTAGGAGTAAACTTAAGACTGTAGGTTTTCTTAGTGAGTGTCGCCCCTTGTGTCTAGAAAAACACACACACACAAGCGTTGAATAAAACTGGAAGAGCCATTACGCCAGGCCGGGTGGCAGTCCAGTGTTCTCGCCTCCCTGTGAATACTTATGTTACTGTTTCGTTTCTGTATTTTTAACTTGCCATTTAAAATGAAGCCAGTGATGTGTGGTCAGACAGTCTTTGCTTCCGTACACTTTGGCCTAATTTGCTAGTTGCATGTCTTTGCAGTCTGAATCAGTCATTCGCGGCTTGGGCTGCAAAGCCATGGCTGCTTCATAGCATCTTCAGCCTGGGTAACGTTTTACTCCATAATTTGTATGGGCCTAAAGTGCTTACTTTTCAAATACTTTGAACACTGGATTTTTCTACTAGCTGGAAATTCTTGCTTTGGGCCTCGCTCAGAGAAGAGAGACGTCGGTGACCTTACGAGGTGATAGAGTGAGTGGCCTATTTATAGAACATGAGGTGACACAGGAAGCAGTGCACTGCGCAGCAGCTTTTTTGTTTAATTTTTATGTTGAGGTTCTTATATGCTATATACATATTATAGGTATCGTTGAGGTTATTAAAACACGTTATTGCATCTCATTATAGAACATGCATGTTCAGTGAAGAACTGGGAAGGCAGGATCCATGCCAGCCTTGCAGTGTAACCACTATGTAAATAAGTTACATAGAAATTATTTGTACATAATTAAACTATGTGGGTAGCAAGAAACTCTGACATGGTTCCAGACCTACCTTGGATACCCAAGAAAAACATGTACATGAATCCTTTTCATAGCCTGAAGAAATGCCAATGAACCAGCCCTGTAGGAGCCTCACTGGGCACCAGTGTTCTAGGTAAAAAAAACGTTATCGTCAAAACCCAGAATTCCCACTCTACTCTGAGTGGTCAAGATGGCAAGGCCAAGACTTCAGATTTTGAGTAGCCACCCCAACAGAGATAATTCCCACTTCAAAACCATCAGCCAGGTCACAAATGTGTGCACTGAAAAGGTACTGTTAAGGCCCAGGAGATTCAGGTACATGTATCTGTTTTACAGAGTCCAGTTCTGAACCTAGGGCTATCATGGGACTGTTAACCCAAGGAAGTGCTTTAAATAAATAAAGAGTACCAGCCCTTCTGTATTTCCATTTAAAACACTAACCCAAGGTTCAGTTGGTCTTGTTCGCCCATCTACCACTGAAGCTCTGTTTCACCAATCTGCACACATTTGAAGCTTCCTGTTCAGTTAAGCTGCCTCTTCTGTTATTCTCCTTGTAAACAGGCAATGTTTTTAAAAGTTAGGCTGGTATTGCCAATTTAAAGGAATGAGTCCTTTAAAAGTTTAACACACAGATATATATGGCTGCCCCCTTTTCTTTGCTCTTAACCCTCTCATTCTCCAGGTTAAATGCTACAAAGGTGCCTTTTTGTTGCTTGCTTGGTGCTATAAAAGTTTAGGTAAACACACTATAAAAGGTTGCATCTCTAGGGTATAACAGCCAGTCTGTAGGAATGAGGCAAAACACTCCCAAGAGGGTGGCCTTGTTGTGTCCTCTCTCCTGCAGCGACAGGCCTAGGAGGGTTGCTGTGGCACCCGGCATACATCCACTACACTCCAAACCAAACCAAACCAAACCACATAGGTAAAAGATATTGGGCCTCATTATGACCCTGGCGGCCAGCGGTAAGCTGGCAGTAACACTGCCACCAGGCCCCTCACCATACCACCAGGCTTCCGCCTGGCGGTCATAATCCCCAGGGCAGCACTGCTGCCCTGGGGATTATGAGTCCCCGACAGCCAGCCTGGCCAAGGTGGTAAACACCACCATGGAAAGCCTGGTGGCAAGGGGGACTTGGGGTGCCCCTGGAGGCCCCTGCACTGCCCATGCACTTGGCATGGTCCGTGCAGGGGCCCCCAGGCATAGCCCCATCGCCAATTTCACTGCCCGAATTTCGGGCAGTGAAATGCACAACGGGTGCTACTGCACCTGCTGCACAACAGCATTTTCGCAGGCTCTATTACGAGCCGGCAGCAATTTTGATGTGACTTTTCTGCTGGGCCAGCTGACGGTAACACTGTTACCGTCGGCTGGCCCAGCGGAAAAGTCGTAATAGGGAGCCAGAAATACCACCAGCAATGGTGGTATTCTGGCTCCCGCAGCCTCGGCGGTCTTTTGAAAAGACCGCCGAGCTTGTAATGAGGGCCATTGTCATTTACAATGCCAATAGCTCTAACTCTCACAAATGTGAGACTTATTGCATTGCAAATGCTTGTTTTTTTTAAATCTTCTTTTGTTTGCCCATCTCGCCACTTAAAATAGTGCCTTGAGTCTCTCTTCTTGTGTCGCAAAGGTGTTGTGTCACCTTGCCTGCAGGTATTGTCAGCAGATTTGTTCAAAGAGATACGTTTTGCAACTCGAAAGCATAGAGACAGAAGCAATATTTCTTCAGCTATATAAATGTGCAGTGGAGGGAGCATTCCTGACAGCAACTACAATTCTAAGTATAACATTCTAGATTTCAAACCGAATGAGAAAGGATAACCCCAACATTTAATAGCGTGCTTCCTAGATGTGTAGTTTAGAATGCTCTTCGTGGCTGAAATTCTGGTTTAACATTAGTAACGTGCGCACCTGGTTAATGAATTTGATCATTACTGGTGGACACCATTCATTTCGTAAACTTCATTTTGAAGATGTAGTGCACATGGCAATCCAAATTAAAACTTTCACAAATGGCGCCTCCTGTCCTCTCCTCGCACGGGCTTTACCAGCTCCCAGTGGCCATCAACAAATGTACGTACCTTTCAGCGTGCATGTTATTCAATGCACAAAGCTCTGAATTCAACGGCTTTAAGAAGCAGAACCCGATCCTACCATTAGGTGGTAGGGAGCTCCACATGGGGAATATAGGAGATACCTGGATACTACGATTAACAGTCACCATAAAGTAATTTTGTGCTTTTGCATCCGTCCATGGCAACATTCTCAGGAGAAACTATTCAGCACTCTAGTCTAAATATTTCTTATTCACTGCTAAGCTCCGCTTTTCTTGGGGCACCAAGACAATTACAGATCAATTAATAAAATGAAGCCTCGTCGGTGTGTGTGATTGAGGGATGAATTCTTGTTGTGGCTGATTGACTTGTTCCTGGCCTCTGATGTCTGCTTTGATTGGATGCTGTCCTCTGATCTGTTTCTCTCTGTTTTGCAGCTGAGGTGACCTTCGACCCCGACACTGCCCACCCCTGGCTCGTTATATCTGAGGATGATAAAAGCGTGAAACATGGCGACGAGTTACAGGCTCTACCTGACACACCGGAGAGATACAATTATAGTATGTGCATCCTCGGGAAAGAGAAGCTGACCTCAGGGAGACATTACTGGGAGGTGGAGGTTGGGGACAAGTCTGGCTGGAGTATGGGGGTATATGATGAGTGTGCGAACAGAAAGGGGATGCTCACAGTAAAACCTGAAGGTGGATACTGGTTAGTGCAGCTCAAAGATGATGTGTATGAGGCTCTAACTGAACCTACGATCCTTCTAAACCCACTTGTGGCTCCCAAAGCCCTGGGACTTTTCTTGGACTATGAGGCTGGAAGGCTGTCGGTTTACAATTTGCAGGACAGATCTCTGCTCTGCACCTTCCCAAAAGCATCCTTCCCTCCTGTCCTGCGGCCAATATTCAATGCAGGTAGAATTGAAAGAACTAAAAATGCAGGAGCATTGCGGATCCTACCAGTGATAGGATGGTAATGAAGACAATGTAGGCTATTAGCTACACCATATAAAGGTAATATGTACTTTATTTATTTAGTAAAGGATCGGTTTATGATGTCACTTTTTGGCACCAGTGTAATAGCCAGTCGAGGCTCGCAGGGGTTACCGGGGGTGGGGTGGCTCACGGGGGGTGGTTGTATTTGGGAATATTAATAATAAAAAATAAATAAATAAAAACGTAACTGCACGCCGCACAGCCGATTCTCCGTCAGTAGCAGAAAAGGCACAGGCTCCCAGCCTGCACTGCGGCCAATCCTGACGCTGCTCAGAGGTGCTCCCAGGCAGACGGGAGTCTGTGACTGTTCTCTCTAGCCAGGCAACACAGTGCCAGGCTGGAGAGAGCACAGTGCACACTCGGGCTGGCCAAACACACATGCTGGCTGCACTCCCCTCACTGCTCGTCACCCCCAATGCCCCGCCCCTTTAACAATGAAAGGATAATAAACTTGGTTTATTATCCTTTCATTGTTAAAGGATATGCAGTGGTTGCTGCTGGTGGGGGGACGACGACGCTCCTCCGCCATAGCGGAAGAGCAGCCACTGGTAATAACACTTATTGTCACCAGGTAAGCTAGCTGTCACCAGCAACAGGCAAATGAGCTGTGTATACTGTCATTGATATTAGATAGTGAAGAGGTGCATGTCATTCATTGTCACTCTGTAAAGGGGCTGTGTATGACATCATGAACTGTCTCTAGCATCATGCAGGGGAGTCTGTGTATATTGTCAATCAATTTCAGCAGGTAAAATGGCTGTGTTCAAAATCATTCACTGTCACAAGGTAAATTAGTTGAGTCATGCTTCTCTCAGCAAAGCCAGACCAAGGAGCTGTGTATAATATGATTGACATTATATAAAGAACCTGTGCATGATACCTTTTGCGAACACGGGATGGTACATACCATTCCGGAGGTCACCAAGCAAGCATGGTTACTGGGTCCTATTCTTAGGGGTGAGGGTATTTGCTGTCCCAAGTTCTGTCCTACTATAGTTGAGCTATGGTGAGCAGTCATTTTCTCAGAGGTAGTGTAAAGGTGCTCAAGCTCAGAGCTTAACAATCATCAACAATTCAGTATAGGAATGTCCAGCCCAGTGCTTCTCCTTACAAAGAAGGAAAGTACTTTATTACACAATAGAACACAATACTACGCAATACCTTCAATAGAAAACAATTAAGTGTCTCAGGTCAGTGCTTCCCGTTTTCCTGCTTCGTCTCTGCTCCTTTTAGGTCCAGGCTCTCTCCCATTTCTGTGTGGTCTCCCTCTCTATGAGAAATGCTTTGGTGGCATGAATATACCTCATGCACAGATTAGTCGCTTCCAGGCCATGCAGGCCATGAACTCATACCAGCTCAGTACAATTCACATTGCACCTTCTGAATTCTAACAGAATTAAAGAATATCTGAAAGGAATAAATCAAGGGACGGTAAATGCAGGCGAGAAGACTAAGAGGAAAAGGGATGTACCAAGATGAGATGGGAGGGTACGAAATAATGAAGTGAGAGGAGAAAGGAAGAGAATATCACATAAGTAAGGGCATAGCCATAAATAAGTGGAAAATTTAAGCCATTGTTTCTGGGAAATTATCACACACAAACTCGAACCTCAGGGCCAATGAGCAGCTGCTGGTACAGGTGACATTTGAATATGTTAGCTTAAGTTTTCTAAATACACTGACCTAGTACCACAGTTTGAGAAGGTGGCATTAGCACTGACATAAGTTACCAATCTTACTAAAAGTTTCAAAAGTATTCATGGGTGTTTCGTAATGGTGGTCATTAACAATGCTTACCAAGTAATAACATGTTATTTCTGCCACACATGACCATGAAATATGGAGATATTGTTATATTGGGAATATTCAAATTCTGTAAAACCAAGGCTTGTTGATGGCATTGGTGTGGAAGTCCCATGAGACACTAGATTAGGAACAAAGTAAAAATTCTGTTGCTACCTAAGTTAACCTCAGCCGTTTTATTCTGGATTGTAGCAGAGGAAACATGTCTCTGTATGTCATGCAGCACGTTTTTTGAGTTTAAAATACATTGCCTAATGAGGCGGAACACAAAGTCAACAATAAAGGCCATGAAACAAGCAATGTTAATATTAAAATCAATAAAGCATACTATATAATATGACTAACTTTTTGTGAGTTTTATGATTATGAAAGGAGAAATAATAAAGACAAAAAAGAAGGAAAGGAGAAGTTGAAAATAATCAAAACCTCAAGAATAAAAAATGTGAAGCCGAGGAATCGGAATATGAAATAAGAGGATGAGGTGATTAATTTCTGGCATAGGAAAATAAGAGTAAATCGCTATAAATAATATAAGAATTGTGATGTAAGATAAATTCAAAGAGGTTGAAAATTCTCAGCAGTAATAACAGGTATACATAGTCTTTATAGAGACATTATTCAAATAGGTTGTTATTGGAAACTAAAATGTTTCTATATTGACAGCAGTAATGGAAGAATCAGCAAATGCACAATCTAATCTGTGATGATAACATACTGCATGCTGCCATGCCTTAAAATAAATATTTAAGGCATATTTCCAACCAATCGCTATTTGCGGGAAAGCAATAGCCAATATAAGGTCAAGTAGTTTATTATGAAAAAGGATTGCATCATTGGGGTCAGCTAGGCTACCTAGAAATATGGAAGATATTTTAAAAGAAGACTGATTATGGAAAAACTAGTGGAGTTGCCTCCAGACCTTATGCCAGTATGGTATGGTCGGGGAACACCAGAAAAGCATGTGATAAATATCACTAGTAGGATGAGTACATGCCAACAGGTGGCAGACAAAAGTGGAGATAATCTCCTGAGTAGTAAGGGAGTAATGTATAATCTGTTATGTATGAAAAATAATGTTTGCTTAGTGTTGGGTGTTCTGGAGATTTTATTAATTTGTAGCTATAATTTGTCCCACCAATTAATCGAACAAGTAAGATCAAAGTCCTCCTTCTATTGAAGTTCAATTTAAGATTGTGATCGTAATAAGTAAAGGGCAGAGACAAGTGTATATATGAGGGAGGCATTTGGAGATGAGTGTAAGATTTGAACTATCCTAGATGAAGGAAGAGAAGAGACTGTAGGATTAACAAAAGAACAAAGATCATCCAGTAGTAACTTTCGAAGAAGAGAGAACCTATTTTGAAATGGGGCAAGGCAATGAAAAGGTGACGGAAACTGAGGAAACAAATGGGGCTGTCTAGTTTGAGAAAGATCTGAAACACATATAATACCACGTTCCCTCCAAGATTTCCACGTTCCCTCCAAGTTGGTCTTTTACGAAATGTAATTACTTTGTTATGCCACAGGAGCACGTGGAGAAAAGTCTCACTCAACAGAGAGTTAGTAGGAGAGAATGAGAATAGTGACAAGCAGGTATGATTAAACACTGAGGGCATATTTACGAGCCCTTTGCACCGCCATTGGGTCACTTTTTGTGATGCAACAGCAGTACATTTCTTAAAATCATATCTATGAGGCCACACAAAGCCATTTTGCATGGCTTTGAATGGCGGATAGGGGAGGTGCAGTGAGGAGAAATATCTTTATTTCTACTCATTTTTTACTCTTCTTATGTGTGTACACATAGAAAGAGGAAAAAAATCTCAGGATTGATTTGTGCAGGAAGGTTCCTCTTCCTGCCCAAAAACAATCCTGCGTGCAACACAGGCACCCTTGTACAATGGTGCAAGGATGCTTGTATTGGCACTGGGCTGCCAGAATGGCGCCAGTGCAGAGGGAAAGGACAGTAATGCGCTGTATGCCATTGGTTCCCAACCTTTTGACTTCTGTGGAACCCCACTTTATCATTACTGGAACCCAGGGACCCCCACTGAATCATATTTGGAATCTGGGGACCCCCCCCACACCGAGCCATTACTGAAAGCTGGGGACCTAATCTGTTAAAATTATTAAACTTTCCAAGCAGTTGCGGACCCCCTGAGGAGGTTTCATGGACCCCTAGGGGTCCCCGGACCACAGGTTGGGAACCACTGCTATAGATACAGCGCTTTTCTTCCCCTTTCCTTTGACACAGGGCAGCACAGCAAGGTGACCTGCTGTGCTGCCCTGCACCAAAAGCCCATAAATGTGGGTCTGAGTGATTAACTATCAGAGGTTTAGAGCAAAAGAAACAATTTTAGAGAAGGAAAAGGGTGAAAGGAGTGATTCTTCAATATGAAGCTATAATGGGGAGGAAGCAGATGTTCTGCATCTTAACCATAAAGAAGCTTGGTGGAGACAAAAAGCTTTTGATATTATCAAGACAATAGAACTCCTCCTTCTTGTTTAGATTTTTTTTAAGGGTGGTCAGATAAGACAAGATGTCTTCTCTTTCCATAATATAGTTAGTGAGAAGTGAGTCAAGCTTATTAAAATAAAGGGAGGGATATTTTGAAACGGTATTATGGAAATGATATAGAAGATCATAGGTGAAATCATTAATAGTGTCTAAATGGCCCTACCAGGATAGAAATAAAGTGTTCCAATAGAAAGCAAGGACTTAAAGAAGCTATATCTAAATCTAGGATTAATGTAAATTAGAAACCCAAAGACCCAAATATTTGATCTTAAAAAAGGGACAGTTAAAGCCCCAGGATTCAAAGGATTGTCTAGTACAATATTTATTTAAGGGAAGAACTTCAATCTTATAAACGTTTATTTCATAGCTTGATACAGATGATAAGAGGGAAAATTCAGTTAATAGAACTGGTAATAAAATATCAGGATTAACTACAAATAGCAGATGTCAGCATATGCTGCTAATTTCAAATTATTTTTTTCGGATGCAAGAGAGAAGAGGATTCAAAGCAAGAAAAAATAATATAGAAGAGAGGGCAGCCTGGACTGATTTCTCTTTGAAGACGGAAGTAGGAAGCGGCCATACCATTCTCCATCATGGAAGCTCTAGGAGACTTATATAATAAGGATATAAGAGAAATAAATTGAGAGACAAATCCAGGCCAACATGGAGCTGAAAGCATAACATCCCAGCCTAATCAATCAAAGGCTTTTTCAGCATCAATCATGATTGTTGCAATTGAGTAAGGCAAAAGATGAGCTTTACCAAAAGAATCAAAAAGTAAATTAGTATTTTTGGTGAAAAGCCTTCCCTTTATAAATCCTGATTGTTATTTCCCATTTAGCAAAGGTTAGAAAGGGGTTTAAGCACAAGGCGAATATTTTTGCAAACATTTTATAATCGACATTAACAAGAGAGATGGGGTGATCATTTTTACAACAAGAGGGCTCTTTACTTGCCTCATGTATGAGACATAGATGCCTCCTGACATGTGCCAGTGGCAGAATCAGATGTGGGAAAAAAGTGGAATAACTGTAATAATCTTGGTATTAAAAGATCAGAGAAAGTATGGAAAATTTCAATTGAAAAGCCATCTGGTTCAGGTGATTTGCCTTCCTTAAGCATAGGAATAGTTGGGTAATTTGTTGTATAAAGATATCTGCTTCCAGAGAAGCGGAATCTATGGGCCTTAATTAGTGTGGAGGATGGGGTTACTCCGTCACAAACGTGACAGATATCCCGCCCGCTGTGTTACGATTCCATTGTATCCTATTGAAATCTTAACACAGCTGACTGTATATCCGTCATGTAACCTTTCTGCCAAACTCTAAATTAGACCCTCTGTCTTTTTTCGTAGAGCGACAGGGACCCTCTAAATAACTAACAATATCAACTAGATGAGGCACAGCTTCTGTTGCATATAGCGGTCTATAAACCTGTTGAAATTCAGCAAGAATATCATGGTCTTCAAAGATAAACGTTCCCTAGGAATTGTACAAAAGATCTGTTCTGATGTGTTGTTTCTTAGCCTTCAAATGTTTAGCCAGGAGCTTCCTGACTTTGTTGCAATTCCCATAATATTGAGTACTACTTTGGAGTAATATGGTGGAGGCAGTATATGTGGAGATTTCATTAAAACATAATTTTGCCTTAACTAACTTTTGGGAGCTTGTGTTAAATTTAGATGAATAAGATTTGTGCTCTTATGCCTTAACAGATGCAAGCAAATCTTGATGGTCTTTTTGAAAAAGTATCTTCTTTCTGGCTACATAGTCAATGATGAATCCACAATCAGTCACTTTGAAATTGTGCCACAACAGTGGAGTATAGAGAGTAGGGTCACAATGAAAAGAAAAAAAAAGCATGGGTAAATGCAGTGAATTAAGCGCATGCACCACGGTTTCAACCTACAAGAAAAGGGTATGTGTCTAAGCTGCCAACTTTGGAGCTAGGAAAGCTGGGTTTGAATTCTGACCCTAGTTTTTTTTACTGAAAATTAAGATTCTAAGAAAATTATTTAATCTTGATATGCCTAAAAATGTGAATATGTGAAATGCAGATGTAAATATTTGAAATGTATGTGTGTTTTATTTTTAAAGCATTGTAATGTTGATGAAATTGCAGAAAATTGTTAAAATTATATTGGTTGCTGTCTGAATCAGTATTTCTAATAAAGCTGAATTGAACGTTACCCAAACCATTTTTTTTTTAAATGTGGTTTTGGATAGTATGAACTTGGCCTGAAGGCATTAGAGCATTTCACAGAACAATATTGATAGAGAAGTGACTAACATCATCAAAAGCAAAAACAAGGGTAAACTATACATGTAAGTGAATGGTACATTAATTGGGGAATTTGGAGGAGAGAGTGTCCTAAATTCCAAGGCATCATTTATAGAAGGAAAACCATTAGGATAAGCAAAAGAGTATTCGTCAGTGTGAGTTTTGCAGGCCTGACAGAAATAAAACAGGGAGGGCATCCGGTGACCAGAAAACATCCATTATATCAGTAGACCCTTTATATCTAAAGGAAAAGATGTCAACTTATAGATAAATTCCTTTTACCATATGAATCCAACATCTTATTCAAAAGATAACCAATTTTTTGAAGCACATCTATGACACTGAGCGGGAAAGCAATATGTGTTGAATATTTTGATTGGTTATACAGATGGTCTTCGTGCTATATTTTTTTTTTAAAGGAGATCTGTGAGATACATTGATCAATGAAGGATGCCTTTCTGTTTTATCAAATTCATCTTTACACAACTACTTTGATTAAAGCCTAATTGTAGGATTTGTTTAAAACTATTTGTTTCATTTAAACCGGTGGAGCTACTGTGGAATGTCAGTTTGCACCATCTCTGACAAAACTAATGATGGGCAGGAAAATCACACTTGACAAAATAACACCTTTATCTTTTGGAATCATGTGTGTATGTGGGTATTATTCATTGATGAGATAGGCCATGTACAGCATAGCAACACAAAAGGATAATGGACGGAGTGCTGAACAATGCAAACACTCGTTCTTTTGCTCACCATGCCACCCCAGTTTGGACCCAGCCATATGCAAATCAGTCTTGACCCTGTTCTTTCTGGTAACAGTCCAGTCCGAGCTGCCAAACCAGGTCCTCACTGAACCAGAAATGGGACCGGTTTCAGGGTCTCACCCTTCATCAGCCAGGCTAGCTTGAATCCAGTGGCACAGTGAGCAAGGGACCAACTTCTGCGCATACCCTTCCCACGTAGGGCAACTTTAGCAACACAAAAGGATGATGGATGGAGTGCTGAACAATGCAAACACTCACCCCCAGTCACAGATCTAGGTTTAATCCATCGTTCTTTTGCTCACCATGTCACCCCAGTTTGGACCCAGCCATATGCAAATCAGTCTTGACCCTGTTATTCCTGGGAACAGTCCAGCCTGAACTGCCAAGCCAGGTCCTCACTGGACCAGAAACAAGCATCCTGGGACCGATTTCAGGGTTTTACCCTTCATCAGCCAGGCTAGCTTGAATCCAGTGAGATCACAAAAATGGCATTTCCTATGGAAAAACTATCCCACCTATAAGTACTGAGGGTCAAACACCACTGGGTAATACAAATCATAGCGAAATTAGTAAAATCATTAATAAACATTGTCACCTTTTGACGCAAGACACAAGGCATTACATTTTACTGAATACCCTTCCATAAGATAGAAAATCAGCAAATCCTAAGGATAAGCTGTGTAAAAGCAATTTTGAGAAATCACAAGCGATTGAGAGAACATGGCTCCGGCCCTACCAAAAGGGTTCTATGTGTATGGACAGCATAAAATGTCCAAGTGTGCATTAAGCTCCACAAACAAGTGTGGTTATAAGAATGTTACATTAAAGAAATATGAGATTTGTCTACATTGCTTTACAAGATAGGTGGTGGCTAAAGAAACAGGCTTGGGTCTGCCCAGATAAGACTTATGATTTGAAGGGGATCAAAGACAGTTCCATTAGATTTTCTGTTGGTAATACACTTTGAGGAAAACCTAGCAGTTCAAATAGTTTTGTTGAACACAAAGACTGAACTCTGGGCCAGAACTCCTGCACTTGTTAAACTCACCCTAAATTGCTGACAACTCCAAATAGCTGAAAGGGAACATAATGTCTTGCCCAGAACGCACCTCTTACATAAGATTACATCTGTCTACAGCAAGATTAATGCTATTGCCGCTAAGCAGAATTAAATCTGGTGCATTAGGAAAACCTTGTGATCAAGGCAACAATGCGGAAACACATCTTGTGAAAAACCTGAGTCAGGTAAAAGAGTGAGTATATGGGTGACATGCTACTCACCCACAGGTCAGATTGCTACTTATGAAGAAAAGAAGCTAGACACTTTTTGCTATTATTACAGAGCTATATACTCTCCAAAGTTGTTGCCTGAAAATAAATAGTTCATATACTTGTCATCCATAGTTTAACATGGTTGACTCCCAACAGAGGGATGCCTTGAAGGGCCCGTGATGCAATTAGAAGTGCTAGCAACTGTTTAGTACTTTACTACTGAGAAAGAGCATTGATTGAATGGTTACACTGACTGTTGACATTTGTTTAATACATTTGTGACAGAGAGGAGTGTAACTCAAACAATGGATGACGCTAATACTGAAAAAGAGGAAAGATCCCAAATTGTGCTCCTAATAGAGGCCTACAGACTGGTCAAAGGCAAGCTATTTGCAAGGATTCATGCAACTAGATAAAAAGCTATGCTTCCTGAACTAATATCCTCGATCAATAAGGACTTATCAAGGGCTGACAAACATGACAATATCTGCAGCATAGTCAACCAGGCTAAAAAAGTCTAAATTAAACAAATACCAGGTATACTGGTCTACTTAGTTGCAGATAAAACTTTTGACAGGTTGAACTGGTGAGCAAATTCCTTTATAAGTTCCGGTTTGGGTCTCCATCTATAAAAATGATTCTGACATTACACACGTTTTCCATGGGTAAGCATACGTACACATCTGGGGTGTCTACATTCTCCCCTACTCTTTGTTCCAAGTATTAAACTATTTGCAGCACATATTAGGGCAGACTAAGGCATAAGGGGCATTCCTTTAAGCCAAGCCATACATAAAAGGACCTTACTAGAGGATGATATTGTAACGCCGCGCTCTGACGCGGCGTCTCTTTCTGTCCTTGCGGGTGGAACGCGCTACCGATATTCGGAGCGCCGTTCCCTGCGTTTTTTGACTAGGCTTTCTGGGAAGCATATATTTTGCTCCCGGTCGCACTACACTTACTTGTAGCCTTTTTTCTTCTTTTGTTGTTGGTGGTGGGTTTTTTGTTGGTCCTTTTGCCTGTCTCTATCCATGTTGTGTCCATCTTGTCTTCTTTGTGTTTTTGTCCCAGCATGCTCTGTTTTTCTTTTATACTACTTCCTTTTTCCTATACTGGTCTATGGGCTTTTCCCTATCCAAAATGGTGTTACTTCTCTTTCCTGTGATGTCACTTCCCTTTTCTCAGTATATAAGTCAGTCAGTCTTGTTCCTCCTTGCGTTGCAAACACTTCCTTCTGGTTGTGCTGTTCGCTCATGTTCTTTGTTCTTGCTTTTTGCCTTGGGAGATTTTTGCCTGTTCTTTGTTCCTGCTTTTGCCTAGGGAGATTTTTGCCTGTTCTTTGTTCCTGCTTTTGCCTTGGGATATTTTTGCCTGTTCCTTTTTTCTTGCCGTTTTACCCTGGATATTGCCTATTTTTGTGTCCTGTTGTCAAGTCCTGTTTTTTTCTTGTTTTCCCTCAGGAGTTCCTGTTAGAGGTTTTTTCCCCAGTGTTGGGGTTTTTTCCCTCTGGGACTCCTTCTGGAGGGTACGGTCTGCTTTGGCGTAGCCTGTCAAGCGGCACTGTGGCTACTAGAAGGGGTCACCCTTATATGGGAGTATCCAGGACCTGTAGAAGACTTGGTGTATTCGCCAATCCGAAATCCAGAGGTGAGAATTCCAGCGCAGTACGTGCCAGATATTCTGTTAACTTTGACAAATCTGAGCATATCCATCCCACAGCATTAGTTCCAGCTTGTGCAATTTCAATGATATGAAGGATCTCTGGTTTCAAAATAAATCTTTCTAATTTAGAAGTCCTGCATTTAATTGTAACCCCAGAAGAGGTGAAATTACTTACATCACAAACACCCTTCAGATGGCAGCCCATTTTATTAAGTACCTCTGATTCAATATTACCTAGTGCCTCTAAGAGCCAATTACGTATGGATTCCAAAATCATTGTGCGGCGACTAGTGCAGGTGGTTGCTCCATTTTCATTCATGGCTGGGCAGGATAAATGTAGTCAAAATGAATGTACTATCCCATGTCCTCAGGCCCTGCTATCCTGGTGTGTAGTCTGTTCTTGAAGAGATGACCCTAAAGTTTACCTGGCATGGAAAGCTTGTCAAGCTTTCACACAAGGTCGTGTGCTGACCCTAATCACAGGCGGCTTGGAAATTCCAGATTTCCAGACTTGTGCTACAGCCAGTACTTTCATAGTGCTCCCTCAGAAACGGATAACCTCTGCCCACAAACTGAAGAAGCAGTAGTGGCTATAATGCTGTGGGGCTTAGCATAAAAGCCAAACCACGACGCACCACCCGTTCCTTATATCAGCACTCACACAAACAGCACCTTGACTGTATGGAACACTCATGGAACACCTACTTCTAACTCAATTCCTCTTACCACCTATCTTAACTTAATAGAACAGAACCTTCACACCTGTGCTGAAACTTGGAGACAGAGGGAGGGCCTGGCTATATCAGGTATGTTTAATGGGACTGTGGTGTTAATTAATGAGACATGCAAGCAAAGATTTTGTCTGGATGAAACTAAGCATTAACACAGTTGTGGTATTGGGAAATGAACCAGAGAGCCTACCATCAAAATTTGTAGACAGCTTGTGGTGCGAAGGGAATCATTTCTGTGCTCTTTTCTCTGATTATCAAAGGTGCATTGGATCCACTCCATCTATGTAAAGTGAAATGGAGAGAAATCCTAAAGATGGAGCTGAGAGAGAAAGTGTGAAAAATGTGGCAAGGTGTTCCCAAGACCTCTAGTAGCATTCTGTGGAGGGAGGCACAATATACTTTTGCCTTGGATTTGTATCATTTTCCAGCCAAGCTGCACACATTTTATCCTGAAACGAGGGCTCTCACATGGAAAGGCTGCGGACTTCTGGTCCACTTTAAGTAAATATGGTGGGATTGTCCTCCTATCAAAGCATTGTGACTGAAATTCTGGAAGCTGTAAAAAGGATTCTGAGACCTTTGTGACACTGGATCTTTGCATTCCACTCCTAATACATCAAACAAAGGTGGATCACCTTTTAATGTGGAGCTGTATGTCTGGGTGCAAAAACGACATAAGCTTCAATACGCCTCATCCATTTCTCTTTTGAATCAAAGAATCTTAACAGTGATGGGAATGGAACAACTGTTAAGGGTACTGTCTGATTGAGTCATTGGCATTTGTGAATAAATTGTTACATAAGTTCCAACCTTGTCAGCTCCAGAATGACCTGTTATCAAGAATTAAGATGTAATTGGTAGAGCAAATTAATTTCATATCATATGTTGTCACACCTGGTGGAGAATTGCATCCAAGATGGCATGACAGCTTGGAGCTGCCCACCATCCGACCATTGCCAGCTCTCTGGAAACTCATCACTCATCACATTCCAAACTGGTTGGGGCAGGATACATTGCAGAGTCTGAAGTTCCCGGCTACTCAATTGATCTGAAAGATCCAATGAAGCAAAGACAGGACCATTGAATTAAACCGTGCTGCATTACTATCAAGCAAAGAGAAACTCTGAAAGCCTGCTGCTGATGCCTGCAGACCTGGGAGGAGGAAAGCCCGTGGACATGAGCAGATGTCTTACCACTGATGTTGCTGCCAGTTCAATATCTTCTGTGTCTCGAATGGTGCCAATAAACATAGCATGGCATGGGAGGGTGGTAGATGCAAATTCACCTGGCCCTCACTTGTGTTAGCTGTTGTATCATCTTCTTCAGGCTGGGTACCCGCCAATGACTACACCACAAATGGAGCTGTAAATCACACATCTTTATTCCTCTGCGTGTACCTGTGAACTCCCACCTTCTAAACCAAGCTTTCATTACTTTCTATCCTAGTGATTATGTCACACTGATTTATAGCCTGTTTGGAGCCAAAAAAGTTATGTCCTAAAACATGCAAAACACAACATCTAGGGCCAGATGTAGGAAAGGTTTTTACCCATTCTGTGTCTATGGGAAAAAGTGTTCGTACATATGGCCCCTAGTGCTCTGTTGAATGAAAAATCTAAATTTTTATAAAATCAGTAGACAAGCCTATATATATATATATATGTACAACTATACCTCTTCAATTCTTCTTCTTGGCGCTTTGATTGTACAACCCGATCTAGTTACTGGCAGTTGTAAGTTCTCTCATTTAGTGTCAGATTGCCAAGGCTGGTAAAGAGGCAGTAGCAGTAACTGAAGTCAGTCTACCTTTCACCTTTTGGAGTTAAAGAACGATGAAACACAGGCCTGAAGTGAGAAGAGTCTCTGGTAACAGATTTCCCAAGGCACTGGGCAGTCACCATGTGTCCCTTGGTGGACACCACTTGGAAAGGTTCAGCATCATAGTGAGCATCATCCATTTCGTTTGTGCATCTGTTGGGCGCTCACCCAATCTCCTTTTCTAAATGATATTGTAGGAAAGTACCATGTTTCTTGACATGGTTATTCCCATTTTCTGCCTGTTGTCAGTATGTTTGACTGTGTCTTCTGGGATCCTGCTAACCAGGAGCACAGTAGCTTTGCTCTCTCCTTGGCAGACTGGGCCCTCCATGTAAGTCCCTAGTATATGGTATGTATGTACCCAGGGCACTGGGGTCCCAGGGGATCCCTATGGGCTGTAGCAGTTATTCTGCCACCCATAGGGAGCCCATGCAGAGAGTTTTGCAGGCCTGCCATTGCAGCCTGCGTGAAACGGGTGTATGCACCTGTTTTAACTACAGATCCCTGCACCAGGTCACTGTAAGTCACCCCTATGGTAGGCCCTTTCAGCCCAGAGGGCAGGGTGCAGGTACCTGTGTATGAGGGCACCCCTGCACTATCAGAGGTGCCCCCACAAACTCTAGATCCATTTTCCTGGACTTTGTGAGTCTGGGGACGCCATTTTACCCCTATAATGGACACAGCTCAATACCTATGTCCAGCTACCTAATGGTAACTCCCAACCTGGGCATGTTTGGTATCAATCCCCCTTTTAGGGCTATTTTGGGACTCTCTCTTGGGTGGGTCTTCAAATTTGACGTGTAAGGCTCCAGCAGGAATCCTCTGCAATGTTTACTTCTTCTTCTGGCCACTGGACCCGCAAATGGACTTCACAGGAACCTACAATCTGCAGCTACAGCGATGACTCTTCTCTGCAACATTGTTTTTCCAGCTCCTTCCAACAACTGCAACATTTTCCCAACTCTGCATCTTCTGAGGGTGGCAAGTCTTTAGTCTGCACCAGGAAGCAAGAAGGAATCTCCCTAGGAGTGTAGGAGTCACTCCCCTGCATCCATAGGTATCTGCTGCAGCGAAGACCGGCTGCTTGTATCTCCCCTCATCTTGAGCTGCATGGATCCTGCATCACGGTTGGTGGTCCAGAGTAGTCCTCTTGGTCCTCTCTGCCAGTTGTCCAACTTTGGTGGAAGTAAGCCCTTGCCTTCCCACGCAGGACAGTACCCCTGTGCACCGCTTCTCTTGCAGCTGCCAAGGCTTGTTTGCATCTCCTCCAAGGGATCTTCAGCCGATGTGTAGCTCCAGCCCTCAGCACTCCTTCCTGTGACGCACAGCCCTCTGCGTGGTTCTCCTGTGGCATGGGATCCCTTCCTGTTGTGCTCCGTGGGCTCCTTCTGCTTCATCTGTGTCCCTGCACTATGGGACCCCTGTGGGTGCTGCCCTTGCTCCTGTGGACTCTCTGCAGCGCTGAGGGTCCCCTATGACTCCCCTCCTGGATTGAGTCCTCCTGGGCCTTGCTGGTCCCCGGCAGCACCACTTTTCCACTAACCATGAGTTTGCTTTTGCCAAGGCTTGTTGGTAGAATTCCTACACTAACACCCATCTGCAATCTTCCTTCCAGCGTGGGACATCTTCTGAATCCATCAGGAACTGTTCTCCGGCTGCACTGCTAACCTGTTCTCCATCACCGTCGACCAACTCCTGCAAGTACAGGTGGGTGGGTAGTAGCTCCTACCCCTTCTGGACTCCACTGTGACTCTTGGACTTGGTCCCCTCTCTCCACAGGTCTTCTTTCTTCAGCAATACACCGCTGGTTTTCTTGCAGTCTTGTCTGGGTGTCTTTTTCTTCTTTTCTTCCTTTTGGGTGGTTTGTGGAAATTCCAGTGATTTACTCCTGCTTTCCTGGTCTCTGGGGGGGTACTGTGCTACTTACTACTTTGGTTTTCTAGTACTCCCAGCTCCCCTCTACGTATTCTACTTACCAGGGTGGGAGTCCTGTGTTCGCATTCCATTTTCTTAGTATATGGTTTGGGCTCCTCTAGGGTCACTATTGGTTATTGCTCTTTGCACTGTTTTCTAACCGTTTCTATGCTTATTACTGTATACTAGTGTATATATTTATTCTATTACTTAACTCCTATTGAAGGGTTGCCCTTCTAGTATTTTGTGGTGTTGTGTTCCAAAACTAAAGTACCTTTATTTTTGTACAACTGAGTGTTTTCTTTCATGTGTGTAAGTGCTGTGTGACTACAGGGAGTGCAGAATTATTAGGCAAGTTGTATTTTTGAGGATTAATTTTATTATTGAACAACAACCATGTTCTCAATGAACCCAAAAAACTCATTAATATCAAAGCTGAATATTTTTGGAAGTAGTATTTAGTTTGTTTTTAGTTTTAGCTATGTTAGGGGGATATCTGTGTGTGCAGGTGACTATTACTGTGCATAATTATTAGGCAACTTAACAAAAAACAAATATATACCCATTTCAATTATTTATTATTACCAGTGAAACCAATATAACATCTCAACATTCACAAATATACATGTCTGACATTCAAAAACAAATCAGTGACCAATATAGCCACCTTTCTTTGCAAGGACACTCAAAAGCCTGCCATCCATGGATTCTGTCAGTGTTTTGATCTGTTCACCATCAACATTGCGTGCAGCAGCAACCACAGCCTCCCAGACACTGTTCAGAGAGGTGTACTGCTTTCCCTCCTTGTAAATCTCACATTTGATGATGGACCACAGGTTCTCAATGGGGTTCAGATCAGGTGAACAAGGAGGCCATGTCATTAGATTTCCTTCTTTTATACCCTTTCTTGCCAGCCACGCTGTGGAGTACTTGGACGCGTGTGATGGAGCATTGTCCTGCATGAAAATCATGTTTTTCTTGAAGGATGCAGACTTCTTCCTGTACCACTGCTTGAAGAAGGTGTCTACCAGGAACTGGCAGTAGGACTGGGAGTTGAGCTTGACTCCATCCTCAACCCGAAAAGGCCCCACAAGCTCATCTTTGATGATACCAGCCCAAACCAGTACTCCACCTCCACCTTGCTGGCGTCTGAGTCGGACGGGAGCTCTCTGCCCTTTACCAATCCAGCCACGGGCCCATCCATCTGGCCCATCAAGACTCACTCTCATTTCATCAGTCCATAAAACCTTAGAAAATCAGTCTTGAGATATTTCTTGGCCCAGTCTTGACGTTTCAGCTTGTGTGTCTTGTTCAGTGGTGGTCGTCTTTCAGCCTTTCTTACCTTGGCCATGTCTCTGAGTATTGCACACCTTGTGCTTTTGGGCACTCCAGTGATGTTGCAGCTCTGAAATATGACCAAACTGGTGGCAAGTGGCATCGTGGCAGCTGCACGCTTGACTTTTCTCAGTTCATGGGCAGTTATTTTGCGCCTTGGTTTTTCCACACGCTTCTTGCGACCCTGTTGACTATTTTGAATGAAACGCTTGATTGTTCGATGATCACGCTTCAGAAGCTTTGCAATTTTAAGAGTGCTGCATCCCTCTGCAAGATATCTCACTATTTTTTACTTTTCTGAGCCTGTCAAGTCCTCCTTTTGACCCATTTTGCCAAAGGAAAGGAAGTTGCCTAATAATTATGCACACCTGATATAGGGTGGTGATGTCATTAGACCACACCCCTTCTCATTACAGAGATGCACATCACCTAATATGCTTAATTGGTAGTAGGCTTTCGAGCCTATACAGCTTGGAGTAAGACAACATGCATAAAGAGGATGATGTGGTCAAAATACTCATTTGCCTAATAATTCTGCACTCCCTGTACAGTGGTATTCCTTGAGCTTTGCATGTTCCTAGATAAGTCTTGGCTGCTCATCCACAACTTCCTCCAGAGAGCTTGGCTTCTAGACACTGCCACACTTCATGTTAGTAGCTTGGTACCCACCACAAACCAGGCCATCTTCCTACAGAGATGTTCTTAGCAAGTCGCCTCCTGTCTGCATAAGCTTTCATTTTCTGCTTGTTAACCAAGTCCCTTGTACAAATCATGTTCTCACTTTGGTCTCCCATGTAGTTTGATGTAGGTCCCTCATGTTGGTCTCTCATATAGATAACCTGGTTGTCATTGCTCCCCTGATGAACAAAATTTGCAGGATTCTCACCTTTGGTCAAGTGGTGTGTTGAACAAAAAGTTAGTAGAGTAGAATGTATTACTGTTTTCAAATTGAGCTTCTCAGGAGTTGGACGCTGCACTGCTTTCTTTAACATACTCCTGTCCATTGGCCTGCATTCTCAATGTTGTACTCCTTTGATGCTTTATATTCATTTGCTCCAGAAATTATTTACATTCTTTACTGTTGAAAGGTGGGGCATTATCAGATTTCACAATGTTGGGGATGCCCCTTGTCCCAAAGATGCCAGCAACTCTTTTAATGACTTGTTTATGAGTCACAGATGTGAGATCTTTAACCAAAGCGAAACATGAGTATTTATCTACAGTCACTATTAGATGTTGTCTTTTGTCAAGTGGCCCAAAGAAGTCTTTGGCATGTTTAGGGAGTTCTTACATGTTTAGAAGAAGGGAAGTCGCATATGGGACAAGCCCTGAGTTCTTTTTCAACTCTTTTATCTAAGTATGGAAACCAAACTTATTTTTGAAGAGCTCTCTTTGTGGAGATAATACCACATTGTCCTTTGTGGGCCACTTGAATTACTTTCTGTTGCAGACTCTCCGGAATCAGGATTCTCACCCCTCTGAGCATAACTCCTCCCTGAGTTATAGACAATTCATCTTTGACATCTGTGTATTTTGTGATATTTACCATCACTAGTCAGTGTGTTTGTTCAACGACTAATGTGTAAGTATGTCTTTTAACTTCAGCATGTCACTATAATGGTTCATGGCATTTCTAATCTGTACCAAAGAGGCAGCAGCTGGTGTACTTCACTTGATCGTAAAATTCATGTAGGCTATAACTGTCTTGTATGGAGTACCATGACCCTGCATAGGCGCTCTCGAAAAGTAGTCAGCAGGGTTGTGGTCCTTTCCTGGATGATGCACAGTTTTATAATCTTACTCCTGCAGTAGTAGTCCCCATTGTTCAATGCGAGGTGGCATCTTGGTTTTTGGATTGACAAACATGGTCAACAAAGTTTGATGATCAGTTACCAGCTTAAAAGCCTTTCTGTACAGGAATACATGGAAATGTTTACAAGCAGATACCTCAGCCAAGCTTTCTTTCTCAGGGTGTGAGTGAGCATATTTTGTTTGGGACAAACTTTACTAGCAAAGGCCACAATATGCTGTCATGCATTTGGGCGTCTAGTATGCTGTGCAAGGATAGCGCATAACCTAACTGGAGCTAGCGTTGACCACAACCTCTGTATGAAGGTTTGGAGTGAATTATTCCATTTCAGTAGCATTTTCAACGACATGTTTGATTTGGTTGAAACTTCTTGCACATTCCGATTATATTTGAAAAGAAACATTTCTTCTTCAATTCTCGTAATGGAGCTCTAAAAGTGGCTGCTAGGAATGGGGTCTCTAGTTGGCAGTCAGTTTACACCCTGTCCAAGTAGGTATCCTCACTCTAGTCAGTGTAAGGGAGATACCCAGCTCAGATAACCACTGCTCACTCCATTGGTAGCTTGGCACGAGTAGTCAGGCTTATCTCAGAAGCAATGTGTAAAGCATTGCACATAACACACAGTAATACAGGCGAAAACACTTCAAAAGGACACCACACCAGTTTTATAAAAATAGCCATTATTTTTCTGTGTAAAACAAGACCAAAATGAGAACATTCCAACATTCAGTAATAGGAATTTAGCAAGAATTACTTAAAAATGCAGTTCCTTGAAGTCAGTATCCCCGCTTGGGGCTATCATGGCGTTGTTAACAACAAATCCAACAGGTAATGCCGGCCGTAGTGTCACGGACTAGCTACAGTGCCAGGAAGACCTGCAAACAGTACCTTGGAATTGCAGGGCGTCATGATCCTTGCATGAAGATCCAGAGTGCGGCGTTGCTGGCGTTGCAGGCATTGGTTCCGGAGGTCGGTGCAGGGGTCGCCGGTCCCTTGAAGTCACACAAGTTATAGATTGAACTCAGGGCTGATGATGAAGTCAGGAGCACTGGCGTTGATGGCGTCAGGGCTGTGGTGTGAAGTGGGACGGTGCAATGTGCGGTGCTCGCAGGTCACAGTGAAGGCAGTGGTTTAGTGACGGCACCCTGCGGCACCAGTGAGACCAGGGCTGCGGTGTAAAGTGAGGCAGTGTGATGTACAGTGTCTCCAGGTCACGTGCAGGCAGACGTCATCATTGCTGAAGTGCAGGTGTCGCTAGAACCAAGGCGGCAGTGCGGCGCAGGGCAGGCACTGTGAACGTCCACGGGTCGTGGTGCAGACAGTGGTATCTGTTGATGACACTGGAGTCGATTGCGCTGGCATTGGTGGACTGGGCTGCGGTGTGGGATGGGCCGGTGCGTTGTGGACCTGATGAGCGGTGTCCTCAGGCCACGGTGTTGAAGTAAGCCTCAGCAAGGCCTACTAGTGCAAGGGGTTTGCCCTTCTCTGCACAAAGTCCTCAGACCATATAGGAAGAAGTTGGCACAGAAACTGAAATAAAAGACAAAGGCGGTCATTCTGACCCTGGCGGTCAAAGACCGCCAGGGCGGAGGACCGCGGGAGCACCGCCGACAGGCCGGCGGTGCTCCAATGGGGATTCCGACCGCGGCGGTAAAGCCGCGGTCGGACCGGCACCACTGGCGGGCTCCCGCCAGTGTACCGCCGCCCCATTGAATCCTCCACGGCGGCGCAGCTTGCTGCACCGCCGCGGGGATTCCGACCCCCCCTACCGCCATCCAGATCCCGGCGGTCCGACCGCCGGGATCCGGATGGCGGTAGGGGGGGTCGCGGGGCCCCTGGGGGCCCCTGCAGTGCCCATGCCACTGGCATGGGCATTGCAGGGGCCCCCGTAAGAGGGCCCCTACATGTATTTCACTGTCTGCTGCGCAGACAGTGAAATACGCGACGGGTGCAACTGCACCCGTCGCACAGCTTCCACTCCGCCGGCTCGATTCCGAGCCGGCTTCATCGTGGAAGCCTCTTTCCCGCGGGGCTGGCGGGCGGTCTGAAGGCGACCGCCCGCCAGCCCAGCGGGAAAGTCAGAATTACCGCCGCGGTCTTTCGACCGCGGAACGGTAACCTGACGGCGGGACTTTGGCGGGCGGCCTCCGCCACCCGCCAAGGTCAGAATGACCGCCAAAGTTTATTAAACCTCATGAGGTGGTACTACAGTTCAAACAGCACCCTTCGGTAAAGTTTGAAGTACCACACTGAACTAAGAGAGCATGGTCCTTTTATACCCACGCAGGGGCTAAAAGAAGGTGGTACAATTATAGAAGCAAGACTTACATACATATAAGGTCATATGGAAATGCACAGTCGACAGGTAGGAGGGGCTAACAGTTTTAAAGGAGTAGTTGGGACATTACTGTCTGTTACCGATTACTAACAGCTGCAGATCTTACTGGGCATGTGCGAAAGTGGGAGATGCTAAATATAACTTGTCACTAGACAGATTTTCAAGAGTAGTTAACAGAAAGGTAGGACAGAGCACATGGCGAGCACATGGCAGAGAAAATGGCTGCCATGAATACAAAATTTATTCCACGAAATGCTCACAATAGTTGCTAAATACAAGATGTCTTCTGCTAATGCTTAATCTAATCGCTACAAAATTACAACGGTGCTGGCACCAGCATCGGTGTCAGCGTTGAGCATCATTGTGGGGGATGCCAAGGCTGTGGTGTGAGCAAGTCGATGGAGAGTGCGGGCCCACAGGTCATGGTTCAAGCAGCGGCTTGGTGATGGTGTCAGGTGGTGGCGCCAGTGAGACCAGGGTAGCGGTGCGATGTGGGGCACAGCTCCATGCAGTCATGGTCACACAGTTCCTAGTGCGGTAGGCAGATGAAGCTACAGTCTTTGAAATCCCTGAGACTTCCAACAGGAGGCAAGCTCTACTTCAAGCCCTTGGAGAATCTTCACAAGCAGGATACACAACAAAGTTCAGTTTTTGCCCTCTTTAAGGTAGAAGCATCAACTGCAGGCCAACCCAGCAAAGTACAAGCAGCAAAGGGGCAGTACTTCGCCTCCAACTCTTCAGCTCTTCTCCTTGACAGAGGTTCCGCTTGATCCAGAAGTGTTCTAAAAGTCTTGGGTTTTGGGTCCCTACTTATACCTCTTTTTGCCTTTGAAGTAGGCAAACTTCAAAGGAAAGTCTCTGTTGTTCACAAGATCCTGCCTTGCCCAGCCCTGACCCGAGACACACACCAGGGGGGTGAAGACTGCACTGTGTGAGGACATACACAGCCCTTTCAGATGTATGCGTTAGCTCCTCCCTCCCCACTCTATCCCAGGAGACTCATCAGGATATGCAGGCTACATCCCAACTCCTTTTGTGCCACTGTCTATAGGGAATTCACAACAGCCCAACTGTCAGTCACCTTCACCAAAAGATATATTTTTAAATTGTGAGTTCAGAGACCCCAAACTCCGCGTCTCTATCTGCTCCCAATGGGAAACTGCACTTATGAGATCTTTAAATGCAGTTCCCATGCTAACCTGTGAGAGAGATTGGCCTTGCATCAGTGAAAACCAAATTTTGCAGTATTTCACTGTCAGGATATGTAAAACACATCAGTACATGTCCTACCTTTAACATACACTGCACCCTGCCCATGGGGCTACCTAGGGCCTACCTTAGGGGTGCCTTACATGTAGCAAATGGGACGGTCTGGGCCTGGCAAGTGGGTACACTTGCCAGGTTGAATTGGCAGTGCAAAACTGCACACCAAGACACTGCAGTGGAAGGTCTAAGACATGTTTATAGGGCTATTCATGTGCGAAGGACAATCAGTGTTGCAGGCCCACTAGTAGCATTTGGTTTACAGGCCCTGGACAAACATAGTGCATCTCACTAGGGACTTATCAGTAAATCAAATACGCTAATCATGGTTAAACCAATCACCAATACAATTTACATAGGGAACACTTGCACTTTAGCACTCATCAGCAGTGATAAATTGCACCGAGACAATAAACCAGCAAAAACAGAGTCCAACATACCATAAAAAGAGGAGGCCAGAAGGCAAAAACACGTCAAAAGATGCCATGTCTAACAGTGACATAGGTGGTCATTCTGACCTCGGCGGTAAAAGGCGCCTACCGCCGGTCAGAAATCCTCCATAATCCCGCCGCGGTCGCGGAAACCCGCCACGGTCATTCTGACCCGCAGAAGGCAAACCTCCGAAAATCTGACCGCCACAACAGACCGCCAGACCAGCGGTCGGCGGAAAGGTGGAGGTGACCAAACCTCCACCGTCACGCCAACAGAAATACGCCCATGCCATTACGACCCACGAATCCACGCGGCGGTCATTCAAACGCGGTATTCCATTGGCGGGACACACCGGCGCGGTCAGAATACACACAAACGAACAAAACTCAGCCACATTGGACGATTTGAATCCCACACACCTGATACACATACACACACCACTCCCACACACACAATACAATATAAAACACACACCCACATCACCCACAAACCCCTACGCTTAAAAATTCGTAAAGAAGACAAGAGCGAGACACCAGCATCCAAAACATACCAGCCACAGCCACTCAACACCATCACCCACACACTATCCACACACAAAACAACACACACCACCACACTCAACTCACTTAAATACACATACTCCACCCCACACATCATACACACCACCCCATGGCACCCCAAAGACAACCCCGCTTCAAAGACGAAGAACTCAGGGTCATGGTGGAGGAAATCGTTCGGGTAGAGCCCCAGCTGTTCGGCACACAGATACAATACACCAGCATTGCCCGGAGGACGGAGCTATGGCAGAGGATTGTCGACAGGGTGAACGCAGTGGGACAGCACCCCAGAAATCGGGAAGACATCAGGAAGCGATGGAACGACCTACGGGGGAAGGTGCGTTCCATGGTATCCAGGCACAACATCGCCGTGCAGAAGACTGGCGGAGGACCCCCACCTCAACCCCCACAATTCACATCATGGGAGGAGGAAGTCTTGAACATCCTGCATCCTGACGGCCTCGCAGGAGTCGGCGGAGGAATGGATACTGGTAAGTTGAAGCTTCAATACTGCTTCCCCCCCACCTGCATGCCAAATCAGACCCCAACCCTCACCCCCATCCTCGAACCCCACCCTCACCCCCACCCCCATCCTCACCCCCACCCTCACCCCCACCACCATCCTCACCCCCACCACCATCCTCACCCCCACCACCATCCTCACCCCCACCCCCAGCACACCTATTCCCCGCCAATGTCTCACCATCACAACCCACACATCCCAAAACATAGGCCTGCATGCGTCCACTAAGCATGGACACCCATCACCAAAGCATGCCCAATGCATATACACATCCCCCCCACAAGCCACCCTCACCAAAGCCCCCACACACGAATGCCAGCACTTGGGGACACGAGAACCCACAGATACACCCATATGCCACACATTGAAACTATAACCATACCTCTATACCCCTGCAGGACCCGACCGTCAACACACCGCGGCGGAGGGGCCAGAATTATCCACACCCCCCACCCAAGAGGCCGTCAGCGATGACAGCAGCTCTGTCGATCTGGACACCGATGACCAGCCCGGACCATCGGGGACCTCTGGACAGTCGGTTCCCCTCACACAGGCACAGGCCACTACAGACCCTAACCCCTCTGGGAACACCAGCACAGCTCCCACCCAGCGGGCCCATGCCTCTGTCTCCAGGGCGCGTCAATCTGCGGTGTGTCTACCACTACAGGGCACCCAGGATAACCCACCACCCCAACAACAACAGGGACCTGGGGGCAGTGGTAGTGGGCACACCGGCCAGGGGGCAGAGGCCCAGGGAAACAGGGCAACTCGGCGGGCAGCTGTGCGACAGGGGGGGGAGGAGAGGCCCAGGGAACCCACTCTCCACGAGGTCCTCACCACCATCATAGGAGCATACAACCGCTCCCAGGAGACGATGGCGACGGTACTGGCCCGGTTCCAGGAGATCCAGGTGCTGCAGGAGGAACACTATCGGGGGTACAGGGAGGACATCAGAGCCATCAACACCACCCTGGTTACCATGGTAGGGCTGCTGCAGGACCTCGTAAACAGCAGGGCGGACACTGAACAACACCCAAGGGCCCCTGCCACTAGCCTGGACCAAGAACAGCCATCCACCTCCGCCGGCGCTAGTGGACAGGAGGCCCCCGCACAGCAGCAGCCCACCAGACCCCCACCTCCTGCAGGAGAAGAACCACCCCGCAAGAGGGCCCTGAGATCTCGCAAGAAGACAGAGTAGGATGTCAAGACCCCGCCAGCAAAGGATACCACCTGATGTCATCCCACTGTCCCACATTGTCACCCTGTCCATCCTTGAACTGCCCATGCTCCATCTCTCCACAGGCCTCTGGACAATGCACCTGTGTGACTGTTACTCTGGACTCTGCCATGGACATTCCTTCACCATAGCCCCCACCCACTTGAAACCACCCATCCCATTTTGAGCACTTCAACACCTATTTTGCACCAAAATATCAGGAGTCTGGCTGTGATTTCAATAGATTGTAATTGACATGACAGTGCAAATATGTCCTTGTACATGGTGAAGTCAACAAACAGCTGCCACAAAGCTGTAGTCCATGGGGAAACGAAGCACAGGACTCGTAGTGGGGACCCCAGATCTGAAATCGGGAGGGAAAAGCCAAAACTCAGTCATCATACACTGGGGCAAATAGACAGGCAGCAGAGATGCTGCAGAGTAGTTAACATTTACTAAATTATCTTTGAAATGTTACCTGTGTCCTATTGGAAGTACTGTTCAATGATTCTGTCCCTGTTGTCTGTTTCAGCCCCGTCGTCTTCCTCCTCGTCACTCTCCTCAGGTTCCACCGCTGCCACAACACCACCGTCTCGACCATCCTCCTGCAGGAAAGGCACCTGGCGGCGCAAAGCCAGGTTGTGAAGCATGCAGCAGGCCACGATGATGTGACACACCTTCTTAGGTGAGTACATTAGGGATCCACCGGTCATATGCAGGCACCTAAACCTGGCCTTTAGGAGGCCAAAGGTGCGTTCGATCACCCTCCTAGTACGCCCATGGGCCTCATTGTACCGTTCCTCTGCCCTGGTCCGGGGATTCCTTACTGGGGTCAGTAGCCACGACAGGTTGGGGTACCCAGAGTCCCCCAATAGCCATACACGGTGTCTCTGTAGCTGTTCCATCACGTAAGGGATGCTGCTATTCCTGAGGATGTAGGCGTCATGCACTGACCCTGGGAATTTGGCATTTACATGCGAGATGTACTGGTCAGCCAAACACACCACCTGGATGTTCATTGAATGGTAATTTTTTCTGTTCCTGTACACCTGCTCCCTGTCTCTTGGGGGAACCAAAGCCACATGGGTCCCATCAATGGCACCAATTACGTTGGGAATATGTCCAAGGGCGTAGAAATCACCCTTCACTGTAGCCAATTCGCCCACCTCAGGGAAAATGATGTAGTTCCTCACGGATTTCATCAGGGCAGACAACACTCTGGATAACACCTTCGAAAACATGGGCTGAGACATCCCGGAAGCAATTCCCACGGTTGTCTGAAATGACCCACTTGCCAAGAAATGTAGTACTGACATGACCTGCACCAGAGGGGGAATCCCTGTGGGTTGGCGGATGGGGGACATCAGGTCGGGCTCCAGCTGGGCACACAGTTCATGGATAGTGGCACGGTTAAGACGGTAGGTCAGGATAATGTGGCGTTCTTCCATTGTCGACAGGTCCACCAGCGGTCGGTACACGGGAGGATTCATCCGTCTCCTCGCCCAACCCAGCGGACGGTGCCTAGGAAGGACAACATGGAGCACACAGTCAGGCAACCCACAGGTACGTACTCACAGCTAGCACAGTATACGATTCTCTATGCAGTGAATGGCGTGTCTGAGTGGCTATGCAAGGCCTAGGCCTGTGTGACGCAGTTGAAATTGAGCCATGTGGGCCCTGGAAATGGCGGCTGCCTGACCTGTGAAGTGTGACAATGGGATGTGAGGTCAATGCGCTGGCGTGGCACACCGCGGCGGGCGGCGGGCGAAGCCCGCGGCGCGAAGCCGCATTGGTTAACATTGAAGCCTATGGGTTACAGGAGCCAATGGCGAAGGGCGCCGGCGGTGGCGGGACGCACCGCCGCGGTACGCACCGCCGCGGACGTGACCGCCATTTTCTATCTACTTATCCACTTGCGACTTGAACTTTCACAGGAGAGGACCTATACTGCAAGTGTTGCTGTGACCTCGGTCTGGAAGGGACAATGGCTGCTGCGACTGGGGAAAGGGCCCCTGCCTTCCCTGGAGAGGAGTTGGAGAAACTTGTGGATGGGGTCCTCCCCCAGTATGCGCTACTCTACGGTCCTCCAGACCAACAAGTGAGTTTAATTCAATATGGATTTGGGGCCACTGGCTGGCTTGGGGGCCTGGCGGGGATGGGGGGCATGTTGGGCATGGCGGGGGGCATGGCGGGGGGCCTGGCGGGGATGGGGGGCATGTTGTGCATGGCGGGGGGCATGGCGGGGGGCCTGGCGGGGATGGGGGGCATGTAGGGCATGGCGGGGGGCCTGGCGGGGATGGGGGGCATGTTGGGCATGGCAGGGGGCATGGCGGGGGGCCTGGCGGGGATGGGGGGCATGTTGGGCATGGCGGGGGGCATGGCGGGGGGCATGGCGGGGATGGGGGGCATGTTGGGCATGGCGGGGGGCCTGGCGGGGATGGGGGGCGTTGGGCCACTGGAAAGGAAAATGCTGAGAAACTTGAACGTGGTATTTCTCCCTCCCTGTACGTGTCACATAGGTCCGCGCCCATGAGAAGATCGGGATTTGGCGTGCCATCACCAAGGAAGTCCGGGCCCTGGGGGTCCACCATCGACGGGGCACCCACTGCCGCAAGAGGTGGGAGGACATCCGCCGCGGGACCAAGAAGACCGCCGAGTCTCTGCTGGGGATGGCCTCCCAACGTAGGCGGCAGGTCAACTGAGCCCCCTGATGTTCCGGATCCTGGCGGTGGCCTACCCTGAATTGGATGGGCGCGTGAGGGCAGCACAGCAGACACAAGGGGGTGAGTACAAGCATTATCTACTCTGTTGTCGCGCAGTGGAGGTGTCTGGGTGGGGGAGGAGGGCTGGGGGTCCCCCTAGGCCAGGGCGATATCTGTAGGCTGGGCACCCCCGTAAGCCCCTGTGTCCCCAGCCACCACCCTCAGTAGTTTGTCAGTACAGCCATCCCTGGGCCGTGTCATCCATGGGTGCAGTTGTCAACTCTAGGCGTGTAGGCCATGTTCCACGGAATGCGTAGCGTACCCCAAGTGCGCAACTTAGTGCAGGGGGCATCTGTGTCTGTCATGTCCGCTAACTGTACCGGAGATCCATGTACTCAATATGCCTTTATTTCTCTCTCCCCCCCCCTTTTTGTTTGTCTTTCTGTGCTTGTGTGCATCAGCATCATCAGGCGGAGGAGAAGTGGCATCGGGGCAGGAGGGAGCTGCATCTCACATGGCCCAGGAGGGCCATGCCACAGAGTCAGACTGGACCAGTGAGACGGAGGGCGAGGGGAGCTCCACGACGGGGACGACTGGACCCTGCAGCGACACGGACACGTCCTCGGAAGGGGGCTCCCTTGCGGGGGTGGCACCATCCGTGCCCCCCGCCATTACAGGTACAGCCGCCACCCAGCGCACCATCTCCGCCCTCCCAGCAGCCCCTCCGCGTTCGCCCCGTGCCCGCTCTGCCAGGAAGCCGGGCATCTCCTTCGCCCCAGGCACCTCAGGCCCTGCCCCTGTTACCCCCGCTGCCCTCAGTGAGGAGGTCATTGACCTCCTCCGAACGCTCATTGTTGGGCAGACTACCCTTTTGAATGCCATCCAGGGGGTGGAGAGGGAGGTTCATCGCAGCAATGCGTACCTGGAGGGCATTCATTCGGGTCAGGCTGCCCATCAGCGATCGTTCCAGGCTCTGGCCTCAGCACTGACGGCAGCCATTGTCCCTGTCTCCTGCCTGCCTCTACTAACTCCCTCCTCCCAGTCTCCTGTTCCTCTGCCTGTCCCACCCACACCATCAGACCAGCCTGCACACACCTCAACACCCAAGAGAAGCTCATCCAAACATAAGCACCACAGATCACGCAGACATTCACACACGCAACATTCCGATGCAGACATGCCAACAGTCACTACCACCTCTGTGACCCCCACCTCCTCGTCTCCCTCCTCCCTCCCTGTGACGTCTACACTCACACCTCCATTCACCTCACCATCAGCCAGTGTTTCCATCACCAGCACACCCTCCACTCCAGTCCGCACACGTGCAGTCACCACCCCCACTGCCATTTACACGTCCCCTGTGTCCTCTCCCACTGTGTCTGTCACCCCCTCTTCCACACCACACAAACGCAGCCACCCACCCACCCAACAGTCATCCACCTCACGACAGCCTATCCCTCCTGCACCTGCACCCAAAGACAGCAAACGTGACTCACCTACAACCACATCCTCTCCCTCCACTCCCATTCCCACTGTACCTACCACTCTCCATTGTCCCAAGAAGCTCTTCCTCGCCACTACTAACTTCTTTCCTGACCCTGAGCCCCCCCCTCCTTCTCGTCGGGGTAAGAAGAGCACCTCAGCCACCACCAGCCCTGCAGCCCCCTTGACAAGGGTGCAGGGGTATTGGAGCCCGCCAGCCCGCATGTCTGGATCTTCGCCCAGCAGCAAGGGGACAGCCAGCCCACCCCCTGGGAAGAGGAGCAGAAGGCGGAAGGGTCGCCGCAGGAGCCCGCCTTCTACATCCCCCCCGGACACCACCCAGAGACAGTCACCAGCCACAGCTCCAAAGGGAGGAAAGGGCCACAGGCCCACGACTAAGGAGGGCAAGGGCAGCAAGTCGGAGAGGTCAGGCAGCAGGCCTGCTGCCCAGGAGGAGCCCACAACCCCCATAGCCGCTGCCCCGGGAGGAACCGGCACAGCTGCCCCGGGAGAGCCCACCACCCCCATAGCCGCTGCCCAGGGAGGACCCAGCCCAGCTGGCCAGGAGGGCCCCACCACCCACAGCCCAGGTGGGCAGTGAAGGAGCACCATCCCCGCTGCCCAGGAGGGCACCACCAGGCAATTAGCAGTTGGCCATAGACCGTCCGCCGTCTCAAGAACCGCTGAACTGGGCCCCGCCGTCTCAAGAACTGCTGAACTGGGCCCCGTCGTCTCAAGAACCGCTGAACTGGGCCCCGCCGTCTCAAGAACCGCTGAACTGGGCCCCGCCGTCTCAAGAAGCGCTGAACTGGGCCCCGCCGTCTCAAGAACCGCTGAACTGGGCCCTTCAAGGCAAGAACCGCTGAACTGGGCCCCGCCGTCTCAAGAAGCGCTGAACTGGGCCCCGCCGTCTCAAGAAGCGCTGAACTGGGCCCCGCCGTCTCAAGAAGCGCTGAACTGGGCCCCGCCGTCTCAAGAAGCGCTGAACTGGGCCCCGCCGTCTCAAGAAGCGCTGAACTGGGCCCCGCCGTCTCAAGAACCGCTGAACTGGGCCCCGCCGTCTCAAGAACCGCTGAACTGGGCCCCGCCGTCTCAAGAACCGCTGAACTGGGCCCCGCCGTCTCAAGAAGCGCTGAACTGGGCCCCGCCGTCTCAAGAACCGCTGAACTGGGCCCCGCCGTCTCAAGAACCGCTGAACTGGGCCCTTCAAGGCAAGAACCGCTGAACTGGGCCCCGCCGTCTCAAGAAGCGCTGAACTGGGCCCCGCCCTCTCAAGAACCGCTGAACTGGGCCCCGCCGTCTCAAGAACCGCTGAACTGGGCCCCGCCGTCTCAAGAACCGCTGAACTGGGCCCCGCCGTCTCAAGAACCACTGAACTGGGCCCCGCCGTCTCAAGAAGCGCTGAACTGGGCCCCGCCGTCTCAAAAACCGCTGAACTGGGCCCTTCAAGGCAAGAACCGCTGAACTGGGCCCCGCCGTCTCAAGAAGCGCTGAACTGGGCCCCGCCGTCTCAAGAACCGCTGAACTGGGCCCCGCCGTCTCAAGAACCGCTGAACTGGGCCCCGCCGTCTCAAGAACCGCTGAACTGGGCCCCGCCGTCTCAAGAACCGCTGAACTGGGCCCCGCCGTCTCAAGAACCGCTGAACTGGGCCCCGCCGTCTCAAGAACCGCTGAACTGGGCCCTTCAAGGCAAGAACCGCTGAACTGGGCCCCGCCGTCTCAAGAAGCGCTGAACTGGGCCCCGCCGTCTCAAGAACCGCTGAACTGGGCCCCGCCGTCTCAAGAACCGCTGAACTGGGCCCTTCAGGGCAAGAACCGCTGGCCCTTTGGCAGACGTGGCAGGGCAGGATCTATCTCGGGCAGGGCTGCAGGATGTCCTCTGGCCAACTTGCCTCCTCCAGTGGCAGTGGGGTCTGTTATGGACTGTATGGACTGTGGCTTTGCTCTCCCCAGGATGGCCCAGTGGGCAGGCCACCCACTGTATGGACTGTATGGACTGTGGCTTTGCTCTCCCCAGGATGGCCCAGTGGGCATGCCACCCACTGTATGGACTGTATGGACTGTGGCTTTGCTCTCCCCAGGATGGCCCAGTGGGCAGGCCACCCACTGTATGGACTGTTTGGACTGTGGCTTTGCTCTCCCCAGGATGGCCCAGTGGGCAGGCCACCCACTGTATGGACTGTTTGGACTGTGGCTTTGCTCTCCCCAGGATGGCCCAGTGGGCAGGCCACCCACTGTATGGACTGTATGGACTGTGGCTTTGCTCTCCCCAGGATGGCCCAGTGGGCAGGCCACCCACTGTATGGACTGTTTGGACTGTGGCTTTGCTCTCCCCAGGATGGCCCAGTGGGCAGGCCACCCACTGTATGGACTGTATGGACTGTGGCTTTGCTCTCCCCAGGATGGCCCAGTGGGCAGGCCACCCACTGTATGGACTGTTTGGACTGTGGCTTTGCTCTCCCCAGGATGGCCCAGTGGGCAGGCCACCCACTGTATGGACTGTTTGGACTGTGGCTTTGCTCTCCCCAGGATGGCCCAGTGGGCAGGCCACCCACTGTATGGACTGTATGGACTGTGGCTTTGCTCTCCCCAGGATGGCCCAGTGGGCAGGCCACCCACTGTATGGACTGTTTGGACTGTGGCTTTGCTCTCCCCAGGATGGGCCAGTGGTCATGGAGTCCCCTCGTGGATCTGGCGTCGTGTACTCAAGTGGCTGAGGTGCCCCCCCTTCCCTTCCCCCTGAGGTGCCTGTCCTATTTTCTTTCTGATGCCCCTGCAGTGTTCTCTCCGTGGAGTTCTTGTCGTGGGACTGGGCCTTGCCCCTTTGCACAGGACCCCTGTGATCCACGGACAGTGGTTGGACTACATTTAGTAGCTGTATATATTTTGTACATAGTTTATTTATTTATTGGGATTAATGGTGTACATATTTCAATATATCTGCCCGTTTATGATCTCTTCTTTTGGTCTTTGCATTATTTCGGAGGGGGGTGGTTTGTGGGTTGTGACAGTGATCTGTGGAAATGCATTGATGTGTGTGTTGTAGTGGGTGTGGGTGGGTGGGTGTGTGCCGGTAATCTTTTCCCTCCCCTGTGTCGTAGGTGCCGTACTCACCGATGTCTTCCGCGCCGCCGGGCGTGCTCCTGGTATATGAGGAGGAATAGGAGTGCGGGGATGACCTGCAACTCTGGCTCCATACTGCCGGAATCTCGCGTGGAGTGCGTAGAGGTGAGCGTTTTCCCGTTCGTAGTCTGTTTCCGCCGTGTTCTTATCGGCGGTGCTCCCGCCCCGGAAAAGGTGGCAGATTGGTGGGTCGTAATAGGGTGGGCGGTACTTTGTCTGCCGCCGGGCTGTTTGCGGGAACCGCCGCGCTGTTTGTTTGTACCGCTGTGGCGGTCGGAGTGTTAAGTTGGCGGGCTGTGTTGGCGGTTCCCGCCAGGGTCAGAATTGCATATTTTAGACCGCCGGCCTGTTGGCGGCTTGGCCGCCGCTTTATCACCGACCGCCAGGGTCAGAATGAGGGCCATAGTCTTGTATGTATCTTGAACAGTAACTGGCCATGCCCTGCAAAGAATATACCATTGAAACATCATGTGGGAGATCAGAAAAGATATGGGCAAAGAATTTCAGTTTTATCTTGTTGAACTCATACTTGTCTGCATTCAAAGTCAAACCTGCATCATTGAATAATTGACATACTTGTGTGAGAGCTCTGTTGTGCTATTTTTGTTTAGCTTCAAAAACGAATATATCATCACTATAATTGAATGCATTGACAACAGGCTGTATGATAGGTTGAATGACACTTTTAAAAGTTCTGATGCTGATGACACAACAAAACTAAGGGTTTGATTTAGATCTTGGCAGAGGGGAATATTCTGTCACTAACGTGACTGCTATCTCGTCCACTGTATTAGCATCCAGTTATGTTCTATGTAGATCGTAATATGGTGGATAGGATATCCACCACGTTTGTAACAGAGTATTCCATCCGCCATGATCTAAATCAAGCCCTTAGTCTCTTGTATCTAATCAAACCAACATGTGTAGAAAAGGTTGTAATGTACCAACTGATGATAACCTTTATTTAAATCAAGTTGAGAAAATACATTGCTACCACACTGTCTGTATCCAAAATCGCCCATGGTAATATGAACGGCGATGTTCTGGACCCTGGTTCTTCCAATTTCTCTAAATTGCCGCCTGTTAACAGAAGCAGTTCTCCTGCAATGCTGCCACCAACCCCTTGGACCGTTTCTACTGAAAATCTGGTCCTGGGGGGCCCTGCAGGTCCATCGAATGCAGATGAACAGCCACAGCCTCCAGTTTCCACGTACCCCTCCATGACACCAGTGGAATGCTTAACTCTAAAACTTGTGTTTACCCCAGAACAACGCTCCAGGGGTCCCCATGACATATTGAATAGACTCCTTAATGCTATCTGGATCTCAGCTACATTGGTTATAAGGACATTGTGACCATTGAATTTTTAGACTCTAGGGGGCCTCACCCAAGTGACTCCACTTTGGCTACACTAATTTATTTTACAATAGCTCAGTCTATTCTCCTTAGGAGAGATTTATTTTGCTCGTGGGGTATTATAATAACTCCCTTCAAGGAGCCTGGATACCCGGCGTTACTATCAGAATCTCAATGTTTGATGGCTCCCACAGTTTTGAAACCATTTTCAATCTTGAAAAGTGCCCTAGGTGGCTCCTCTACTTTTAATGGTATTCTCCAAACTGGCTCTGGTTTCAAGGGGTTATCTAACTGGGACTGGCTGCCATCCACTCTCTTGCACGGTCACCCCCATTGACCCTTACGGGTGCGCGGTTCTGTTCCAACTTCTGGACATCTGTCCCTATGTTCATGGAATAGTAATTGGGTTGCGCATAAGTTTGCCTCGGCCGACCTCTTAAAATTTTTTAACAGTCACAATGTAATTGCCCTTCAGGAAACCTGGGCTGAGCACAGCTGTCCACTGCCAGGGTACTTAGAAATATGGAAATCTGCTCACAGAAGGAGCAAGAATGGCCGACCCAAGGGTGGTCTGGCCATTTATGTGACCGTTAACTTAGATGGGAGTATACTACCTCTGGCTTGGGAGGATAACTGGATCCAGGGGATTGTCATAAGGAATGGGATTGCGCAGTAGTCCCTCATAATAATAAATGTTTATATTGCCCCCGGAACCAAGGAAAAAAGGGGTAGGTTGTCGTGACTGGTGCAGATTGTAGCCAATCTAGTTGGGGTTTACCCATCTGCTAGTTATCTTATAACTGGTGATTTTTACACAAACCTGTTTCAGGATACAATGGAGGCTCTTGAGGGTCCAGAATGTGGTAACCGCAAGTTTATTCCCAAACAATTAACGCCCCAGGGTTGTCTGCACTGCCCGTTGGGAGAGTACTTAGTCATGCATCTTAATAGTATGGACTTTAAAGTTTTGAATGGTCGGTTACGTGATGATGCGCCCCCACGACGGACAAGGTCCGATGGTCGAACTCTCTTCTATTTAGATTATACCATTGGTAATATTGAACTGTTTCCTCTCATTGAAAGGTTTCAGATTTCCCCTCGGAGTGAGAGCGACCATTGTCCACAAATTGTAATTATCAAATCAAGATTTCCTGTTCATGATTGTCATGTTGGCTGTGGGTGGTGGCGTTTGTTTCGAATCACTAAAGTGCATAAAATGGAATGCTTCTATTGGCGGCACAATATTGATTGAATGTATACATTTTTTTAACTCAGAGAGTTTGGGTTGTGTGTTCCCAATTAAGTCATGGGTTAAACTTTCCTGCTTCTTATGGTCAAAGTTTCACCAACCTGCGCGCAGTTGTGCTCCACCCGGTCTTTTGTTGTCACCAGGGAAACCAAGAATCTAAAGAAAGCACAGAATAGGCTAGCATGGGCAATCAGGAAAAGTCCTGATTCTGAGTGCTTATTCATTGAATATAAACAATTAAGGAAAGATTATAGGAAGGCTGTTTATGACGACCATCAGACCTATCTCAGTCAGTTTTGGGTTAAACTTTTAAGCGCAAGCAAAGATCCAAACTCCACTAAATTGTGGTCCCTTATTAATAACCTAAACAGTAATCAAAGGGGCACGGGCGTCGTTGACATTTCAGAAGGAGTATGGGCGTCTTATTTGACCAACCATTTTTCTGATAGCGAGCAGGATGGGGAACCGTTGGATGAGTGGGCCCACAGATCTACTCCTGCTTTGCTTAATACATGTCCCTCATCTACAGGGTCTCTAATACCCCGCGCAGGAGTAAGGAAGTCCTTCCAATTACGCCTCCCCCACATCATCTCGAGGGCTAAACAATTTGGAGCCCCCGGTTCCAATGGTCTTCCACAGGCATTATTTAAACAGGATCCTCTCCTTTGGGCAAATCATCTTGCACATTTGTTCGAACACTGCATCCTAACCTCAACAATACCTGTGTCCTGGCGTGGTGCCATTATCCATCCTTTATAAAAAAATGGTTCAAGGTCAGTTCCTGCTAATTTTAGGATGATAGCCCTGCTGGACAATGAAGCTAAGTTCTATGCCAGCCTTTTGCTGCAGGATCTCCGTGCTTGGGCTGAATCGAAGGCCTTAATCCCCATAGTTCAAATGGGGTTCTCTGCTGGCTCAGGTACCTCAACCAATCCATCAGCTCTTTCTATTTTGATTGACAGGGCGATCTCGTCAGGCTTGACACTGAATTGCTGTTTTGTGGACTTCAAGGCAGCCTTCGATCGGATCCCCCGGAGTGCCCTATGGGCCATATTATAAAGCTCGGGCATCCCTCCAGTACTCTTGGGTGCTATTATAGAACTCCATACTAACACCTGGGTCCGTATTAAGCTTGGTGATGGGTGCTCCCTTTCCAGGAAAATTCCGACCACCCGTGGTGTGAAACAGGGTTATTTACTCGCTCCTCTTCTTTTCAATCTGTTTATTGCTGATATGTCAACATCTCTTGATGCCGTCAATTCTCATCCCCGTACGATTGGTGGCTTTAGGCTTAGTCACCTGCTTTATGCCGATGATCTTGCTTTGTTGAGTTGTACTAAGATCAGCCTTCAACGGTTGCTTAACCAACTTGCAACGTACACTTCTGCAAATCAATTAGAAGTCAACTTGTTTAAAACAAAAGTGGTTCCCTTGGGAGGAAAAAACATTTGGGGTTTAGCTGGTACTATAAGAACCACAAACTTGTTTCCAACCAGTCCTACAAATACCTAGGGGTACATTTTGATTTGAGGGGCAGTTTTGTTAAACATAAGAAGGAAATTGAACTTAAAGCTGTGGCTTTGCAGGTGGCCTTTTCCAAATTAACTAAAGTTTTAAAGGGGCCGACCCTCCTTCCTCTAATGGAAGTTATGAGAGCAAAGATCACCCCTTCGTTGGTCTATGGTCAAGAAATTATGTTGGGCAAAGGCTCTTGCCTATTAAATAGGTTGGTTAATAAAATCTATAAGAGAGTTTTTCATGTTTCGCACCTGGCTTCTCCGGCGCAGATACGGTTGGAGTTTGGGCTTCCGGATTTGGTGGCAGTTGACGCTGGTGCTTTCTTGAAGTTGTGTCATAAACCGCGTCAGGCCTCAGACGGCCATCTGGAGGCAGTCCTGTGGCAAGAAATTAGTGAGTTGAAATGGAAGTGAACTTATTCCCAATTTTTGGTTGAATGTAAACCATTGGATGCCGGTGATTTTTGGGAAACCAATCCCCCCTACTCTTTGTTTAAATCAAAGATTAAAAGGCTTATTCAATTGTATTCTTATCACTCAGACTGTTGTCTTCTTTTACTTCGGAAGCATGCCTGGGCAGTAATTGGCTCCTTTAAGCCAGGTATGTCCTCCAGTTTCTTCTCCTGTACATTTGGGTTTTGGTTGAAAAAGGGCTTTTTGGCCCTAAGGATGGGTTTTTTAAAACACTTGCTCCAATGGCAGCTACCCCCCGGGGACAGTGTGTCATGCAGAGGCTGCAGCAACGCGGAGGAATCCATTGACCAAGTGGTCTGCCTGTGTCCAGCTTTATTAAAGGAGCATGGACTTATGTTCCGGAGCAAATGGAATGAATTAGGAATCCGCTCCTGCCGACAGGCTATTATCCAGTCTCTGGACCCAGGCAATCCAATGTTAAATATGTTACTGATTAAATTTATTAAAATTGCACAATCTAAATTTAATTGCACTGCGAGCGATGAGCACGCTTAGTTAGAATTTTTCCATGCTCTTGCCATTTTGCCAGTTATTGGTTAGGACGAGAAGCTCTATCGGTATTTGATGATGTTCAGTGCAATTATTATTTTATGCACCATGCACTTTAGGGCTGTGCCCATGTATATTGGCTTGTGTTTATGTGGGGCTTCGGGTCAGGTGGCTTGTATTGTATTTTTGTTTTTTTGAGGGAGAAATGTCTTTTAATATGTTGCATGCGCAATTTATGGTGTGCTTTTAGTTTGAACTTTTGTATTTGTTTGATTGTTTGATTGTTTGTCTCTTTCTTTCTTACTTTTGCTTTGCTTATTTGTATTGGATTTTATTATCTGTACAATAAATTCTTACTAACTTACTTACATTTGCACCATTCAATTGCGTTAGGTCAGCAATGTGTGGAATTGGATTTCATTCTTGTTCAGTTGTCTTGTTTGCCTGACATGTCAACGCATATGCGTACACCTCCTTGACTGTCCTTTTTGGGCTGCTATGGGAGAAACCCATGGTATTGGACCAGTAGTACACTTTATAGTGTCATGCTTAAATAACGTTTCAAGTTCTTTTTCAATAGCTTCTTGTGAATAAAAAGCAATTAGTCTATGAACAACATGACTGGCATCCTCATTAATATGCACTTTTACTTTCATAGTCTTCAGCTTTCCTAAGCCATGAAACAACAAAGGGAATTGACTTACTATTTTGTGATGACCATTCGTGTTTGTGAGAGGGACAGGAGGAAATATGGCTTTGGGGGCCTGTTTGTTTGATAAATTGTGCCTTTTTATTGATGGATTTAGTATCAGATGGGTTACAAATGTCTTGAGCGCCAGAAAAAAAAGAAAAAAAAAAGCAGTATGACAAAGTTCCAGAATATGAGGGGAGGAGGACTTTGTCTTCCTAGTCATGGATTTTCCTCTACAAGGAGGGATGTTGTTGCAGCACCCTCAAAAAATAGGAACAATGGGGTGAGTATTGTATTCTATTTTAGTGCTATTGTTCTCCCATCATCAGATCATCCATGTTTTCTAAAAACTGGGCTCTCTCTTTATGTTTCTTTTGTTTTCTCATGTGAAGCTGGGTTGCACCTAATCCCTGGACCACAGGCAGTGCAGGTGACCATCAAAGACGCTATTCGGTAAGCTTATAGGGATCAAAAAGGACTGTGGTTTTTCTGAGCCTGTTTTACTATTAGGCTTTACCACGAAGGGAAAAGAAACAAGCAAACCAAAAAAACAGGGTTTGGTTTAAAGGTTCCACACTATTACTGCTTGCTAACAATAGAAATCTCAACACTTCAAATATTTTCAGTCAGGGTGCCTCCACTGCTCACAGTTGCTTCTGTAATGGTGCTCCCCGCTCACAATTTCCACATCATAATAGTGCTCCCCTCATAATAGTGCTCCCCTTGTTATAGTGCTCCCCTGCTCCGTGCACTCACTGCATTAGCCACAGCTTTCTTGAACTGTGGCAGGCTGCTGCAACTTGTCTGGCGACATCCATGTCTGTGTCTCATACCAAATCTCAGACACCTCCTCTGACTCGCTGCTATGCCCTGGATCCTTCTCCTCTTCGGCGCTGGTTTGGGCGTTCTCCTGCTCTCTGCTCTAGGTCCTCCTGTGCACCATCCTCTCTTCTGTGACAGCATTTTCTCCTCCTCCCCCCCAGAAGCTTGTCCTTCTTTTATTGTTCCATCTGCCGCCTGTTCCTCAAATAGGGACTGCCCAGTCCTCATGTCGAGAAGTCCTCTGTCAATTTCAGGCCTGGTAGGGTTCTTGCCTACTACTTTTTTGTGCATTTTGATTTTCTTTCAGATTCTGTCACCCGCGAGGAAGTGAGCGAGGAAAGGAAGGGCTGTCGACCTGTTTTACAGATAAGGGGACAGGCGGGAAGAGGGATCTGGTACAACGTTGTAATTTAAACACATCAGTCCCATATCAGCAGCCGTGTTGAAACCGAGTAGACAGGCTCTTGATTTAGTACCTTGAAGCACATGGATAGGTGCTTGTACCTTTATTTTCTTATTTTTCACTGTCGCTACAAATGAACCTTCCTTTATTATGGGCATCTGTGCCGCCCAAGTATACAGTTTGGTCTTCGATGGTTTAAGCCCCGGTAATAGAGATAGTTCATTGTATTTCACTAGACATTATATTTATCTATGCACCACTGTTGATAATGAAAGGTATTGAACGCTCATTTATTTTCAATGTAATCTTCGGACAGTGTTTCTATGACTTTGATGCTTTGGCATGTGTACTTCTTTGACTGGCTTTTTTCTTCACGTGCAACCAGTCCAGCACGTGCAGTTTCTCTGAAATGAACTATGACATGGCATGATCACTTTCTTCACTTTCAATTACTATTGAGGAGGAACAACTGTTTGACGATGATTTAGCTGACAATCGAATTAGTTTAGTATTAATTAACCTCAACTGATGTCGCTGGTTGGCCTTTTGTTGCTTCTGGAACATTTTGGCATCCATTTTGTCTTCACTACATGATGCACTTTCTTTTTCCTTCGCTTTACACACCATCACAAAATGGTTCTCTTTTCCACAGCCTTCACATACCTATCCAATGGCAAAACATTTTCCTTTGTGTGGAAACAAAAATCCACATCTAAAACATAACTTTATTTTACTTTTAGCCATCACTTTGTGTCCTTCAGTCTATTGCTTGCCTCATTTTTCACACTCATGACTAATTCACTCTGGGCGCATTCGGCCTCAATGTCAGCTGCTTGTCTCGTAGCACACTCATCAGCTATGGCAGCCATCAACACTCACTCCAGACTAAGAGTTTCTCTCAGCATTTGCCGTCTGAATGAATCTGACAAGCACCCATTAATACCTCTGAGGCGTATAGCTTCTTCATCTTTAAATTCATTGAACTTACAGTCTTTATTGGGTGTATCACGTCTTTCCACAAGTTCATTGATTGTTTCTTGACTGAAAATGTATTGTTCATAATTAACGTTTGGTACTTGATTGAAATTAAGATTCAAAGCATTTTTAATCCGAAGGTATGTAACTTCGGCATTTGCTTTATGATTTCTTTCACACCATCACCAGCAAGATTTTTTAGATATTTGATAATCTTTCTGTTACCAACCTCTTCAAGAGCATCAATACAATTTTCAAATGTGTCTATACAGAAAGTCCATCTGTCGCCAATATTTAGTTTTTTTGGGCGGTATCAAAGGGTGGTGGTGGTTTCTGGAAGGCAGCAGCATTGCAAACCCATGTGGACCTTACTGATGCTGAGAGCTGCGTGTTTCTTGACAATGTTGGATGATCATGTTTGTGGAAACTTTCTTTAAAGTCTTTTGACATGTGAGCCTCAGGATCGTCTTTAACATTAATTGGAATGGTGTCTTCTTTCTTAGCTGTCATGTGCAAATTTCACAAATCCAACAGTTGCCTTCAACTCTTTGAAGACCTATGAAGTTGCCCTGAGCCCTAGTCAGCAGCTTGGTGAGCAACTGCTTCAGCTATGGACCACTCTGTAAGCACAACCCTGAGCACTTCTCCTTGTGGCATTTTGTCGACCGCTGTTGTACGATGACTCTCTTTAGCGGACTCAGTAAATCATTTAATCCTTTTACACTTCAGTTTGCATTTATGACACCTGGTTGATCCCTGAATTGTAGTGCTTCTTTTCACAGCGTTCTTTGACAAGTTATGATTATCTTCGACCTTGCTTTGTAAACCTGGTTGTATCCATCTTCAGCGTTAATGCTTTGTGCAATGTATACCTTTGCATGGCAGTGTGGTATCCTTTGTATGGTCTTCTTCATAGCTTTGACCATTGATGCACAGATTTTTTAGTGAAGCTTTCTTTCCATTCAAACACTTCACACCGGGGGGAGTTGCGCTTTGATTCCACCTACGCTAACTGTTGACTCAGCACTTCGATGACGGCACATGTGGTACGGCGAGAAGTCTTCTTGGACCACAGCAAGCTCTCCAGGAGAGCATGTTCTTATTGGGGTTACTTATCCCCTATCTCATCACTATTTGTAGCGTCCTCCCTACCCTGGGTACCAGCCAATGACTACACCACACATGGAGCTGTAAATCACACGTCTTTATTCCTCTGCATGTGCCTATGAATTCCCAGATTCTAAACCAAGTGTTCACTACATTTTTACCTATTGATTACATCACACTAATACAGAGTCTGTTTGGAGCCATAAAGTTTCTGTCCTAAAACATGCAAGACACAACAGCTTTCATCTGACTACAAGGGCTGGGTTAAATCGGGGAGGGCTGGGGAGAGCCTGCTGCCTTGGAGAGCACAGCTTAGCTACTGAGTCAGACGATATGCCAGAATGCCCTAGACCCCCCCCTTGATTGAATTGATTCAAATTTGATAAAGCACACAGTACCTGAAGGTTTCAAGGCACTAAAAGCCCAAAACCAAAGTAAAGATCAGAAGACAGAGGAAAAGAGAAAAATAATTAGAGCAAGAAAAGAAAACACTGAAACCATGGAAAATAGCCACATCTTTAACTGCATTCCAAATAGATAGCAAAGCCACCAAGTGTTCATATTGCTTATGTGTGACACTTCCTTTGGTTCAGAGTACTAATGAGTGACATTGAACTGCCCCATGTCTGACATTCAGAGTGGCATTTCCTCTCAAGAGAACCAAGCAATTAAGGCCATGGAAATAGATTAATATCAGAAATTATGCCTTTTTAAGCAATGAGATGCTCCAAAATGATCTTAAACCTGCTTCAAAACCCATGGTCACTAGCCTAGCTGATTTCTAAGATGATTATTCTGTCATTTCAATTAAGACATACCAATTACAATCGTGACATGTGAGCTATAAGGACCTAGTGGGATCTTTTTAGAGGAAGAAGTGAAGAATTTTCTGTTTTCAGCCTGCTTTCCTGAAAATGTTTTTATCTTGGCCATTCATGAAAAAAGAAGCTATTTACAACAAGCATAGCCAGTAGGCCAACATTAGTTTTGGTCTTAAAAAACATAAATTGCCCTAGAACTCCCTGGCACTGAAGATAACTACGTTGTGTGCTGAAGTGCTCTTTGTGGAAGGGCAGCAAGATATAACTCAGGGTGAAGACTGACAGTGGTTGGAAAGGGCTGACTTGTTGACCCTTGATACATGTGTTAGCACGTCAGAGCCTTAATAAGTAAACTTACTTATTAAGGAGACGCAATTAGGTTGATGAACCTTTGGACCGCGTTTGGAGACTTCCCAGCATGAAATGCCCTCTTACCATCATCAATCAAAAGGTCAGTGAACTTTTAGTAATAACCAATCAATAGTCAATAAACAATCAATAGAAGTCAGCAATTTGAACACACCATGACCTTTCAGTCATGAATAGCCACACCAGTTTAGTTAGGAGTTAGAACATTTATTTCCCTATTTTAACAATCAAATATCAAGTAGATTAGTCTCAACAGTAATAAAACACATCAGAAGCAATACTATTCGGCAATCAGCTGCATGGATTATACACATTCAGATCATGATGCACATCATTAAGATGAATCAGCTTAGCAGATTCTCACTAGTACATGAATCAACAAAGCAAGAACTCCGTCATTTGTCTATTTGCATAAGATATTACTGAACACCTCAACTAACCTCGAATTAGCATTGGCATGTTGGGCTTCATGCTAAAATGTTTAGTTAACACAAATTTAGAAAACATCTGAACTAAGGCCTCTATCAGAATAGCAGGTGGTACCTAGAAAGAAAAGGCAAACAGACAATCACAATTAGCATTGGATAGTTACCAATCCAACAGATCAGCAAGCAGTGTCAGTCTTCGTCCTCCGGACATCAGTTGATCATCATCAGGCAAAATTAGAACGGGGCAAAGTCTTTAGTATTAAGATAAGGAACACGTCTCTTTCAATACGCGTGAGATAACATAGCTAGGGGATGATTTACTTCCCTCAGATAGAGGAGAAGATAATATCAGGCAGAAAGGGGTAGAGGATGGTTTGGGGGTGACAGAACACCAAGGGGGTTATTCTAACTTTGGAGGAGTGTTAATCCGTCCCAAAAGTGACGGTAAAGTGACGGATATACCACCAGCCGTATTACGAGTTCCATAGGATATAATGGACTCGTAATACGGCTGGTGGTAAATCCGTCACTTTTCCGTCACTTTTGGGACGGATTAACACCTCCTCCAAAGTTAGAATAACCCCCCTAATGTCTTAGAAGGAAAATGTCTTCAGAATAACGGCAGAAAAGAAGTGGCTCAAGGAATGGCTTCTGAATCTTCTGAGTAATAGTAGAAAGGGAAATGGCACACTTCTCCTTGTGCTGAGCCATTAAGTCAAAACTGTCAAACTATTCCCTAAATCCCTATTGGAGGAGTTTTGGTGCATTCGTATCTCTGTCCAATAATTTAGCAAACACCTTACTAGAACTTTCCACAATTCACAGTTCCCATGTCACTGATTGGTTCATCTATTGACGTCTTCAACGGTTGGAATGTCAGGTAACAAAATATTGCAGTTTGTACTCCAGTCAGTGTCTTCATTGTCTTCTCCTAGGAGAGTTAACCTTGCATCTGTTACGAATTACACTGTTGCATTTAGCAAGAACATCGCCTTCGAATAAGCCGGTTCCCACAAGAAAGAATTCTACTACAGTTACAAACACATAACTTCTGGAAACGTACAGCTTTGTGTCCTTCAAGAAAAGCAGCATGTTAAACGAGTTAGAAATACAATTCAAATATGAGGCTAGGCAGCTAGGCCAAAGCCCTTACTAAGTTAAAGCCTTTAATAAATGAAGCAAACTCTTAACATGTAACCTTAATTATGATATAATACTACAAAATTAAAACATATTGCATAACATTTCAACGTAATTAAGCAATTCTATTAGTCTTTGTATACATTGGTAACCACTCTCCGTGGGCACATTTCAAATGCGTGCATTATTTTTCTTTGTTAAACACATTTCCTATGCAGCGTCATCACACAATATATGCAAGCTTTCGTATTAATATTTCTTGTTAAAACACACATGCTGGAGTGGGTGGAAGAAAAAAGTGAATGACAGAACCACTGACTAAAGGGCAAAGTCTGACTGAAAACCTGTATAGGTAACTATGGTATACACATAATTGTATTGCAACCATGAGGTCTTGGCTAACACAGACTTAAAAAAGTCATTCAGGCTGGCATTGGCTGCCAGCCTCTTGCCTTTGGGAAAGAACAAAAGAGAGAAAGAAAGAGAAAAAAGAGAAAGAGAGAATAAAAGAGAATAGAAAAGAAAGAAAAAGTGAGAATGAAAGAGAAAAAGAAAAAAAAAGAGAGTGAGAATGAAAGAAAGAAATGCAAGAAAGAGAGAGAATGAAAAAGAAATGGAAGAGAGAGCAAGAACGGAAGAAAAAGAAAGAAAGAGGGAATAAGATAGAGAAACAAGAGAAAAAGAAAGAAGGGAAAAGAGAGAAAGAAAGAAAAAGAGAGAAGGAGAAAGAAAGAGAAAGAAAAAGACAGAAAGAAAGAAAGAGATAAAGAGATAAAAATAGAGAAAGAAAGCCATCGGCTATCACATCAGGCACTGCAAACAAAAGCAAAATGAGAGTAATAATACAGTAAAAACAAAAATACTGGTACTGAAGGGAGCTAGCTTGTGTGTGGATGTGCTAAATGTGAAAGGGCTAAATGCAGTCACTCAAAATGAAGTTAGCCAGTGGCTAAAGAAGACTGGTCTATTGGCCGGTCCTGTCTGTCGTAGGAAGTGGAAGAAAAATGTGAATGACACAAGAACAAACCAGTGGATAAACAGAGGTGTCTGAAAGCCCCTTTATGTAAGTATATTATAGATATAATTTTGGTACAATCAAAAGAGCTTGTCTAACTCTTGACCTATAAAAGGGACCGCTGGGTTATATAAGGCTGTAATATTTTATTAGCAGATGCTTGACCGCCCTCTGAAGTCTGTCTAGGCCACTGGAATTATGGAGCAAATAAATGTCAAAATATTTGGCAGGGTTGACAGAAATATGCAGCACATTTTATTGTATGGTGGTTGACACTGTGACTGGAGCTCTCTCTGACTTCATCTGGTGGTCTTGGTGAATTGGTTTATGCACGCCACCTAAGACCTTGTGATGTGCTGGCCTCTGGATGGTCTTTTATGAGCTACAAAACTGTAGCCTCTTATTTAGTCTCAATTGGAGTCCTTCACTTTCTGAAAGCTTCTGGAGTTGTGCTGAGCTGCCACCCGCAGCTTTGGTGGTGTGTTACTTCAGATCTTGAACAGCTAGGTAAGAACAATCCCTGTCCTTCTTCTTGGGTCTCCTCGCCTGCCTCTGAGGTCACAGAGCTCTTCTTTTTAAGGCTCAGGTAAGTGTAACCACGTATGCTTTGTTATTAACTGTTCTATCAGCTAGCTCTCTTTCTTTTTCTGTTTGTGTCCGCCATTAACTTTGTGACTTCATGCTCTGTTAAGCTTTATATTACATAGTAGTGCAGTACCGTTCAGTATGGCCTTGCTTGTAGTTTCTTGACCAATGACGCATAGACTTCTTAGTGAAGATTTCTTTATCATCAAATGATTCACACCAGCTGGAGTTGCGCTTTGACTCCATGTATGCCAACTGTTGATTCAGCACTATGACGAAGGCATACGTGGCACGCAGGAGCAGTTTGTCTGGACCATGGCAAACTCTCTGAAAGAGCGCTATCTTTGGGTTACATATCCCCTATATCATCACCACTTGTATCATCCTCCCGAGCCTGGGTACCTGCCAATGAATGTGCGACACACTGAGCTATATATTACACGTCTATTCTTCTGTGTGTAGCTGCAAATTCAACATTTTAAACCTGAATTCACTTCACGAAATTCTGACACTTATGTCATCATCCTACAGAGTCTATCAAGAGGCAAAAAGGTTGCATCATACACACTCACAAGACACAACACACTAAACTTGAGGGGTATCTCTGACATTCTGTCCAGCCAATTTAAGTTACCCATTTACTTGCCAGGACCGAGTTTAGTGGGAATTTCCTTTAGAGCTCATTAAGAAACGTCTGCATAATCACAGAGTAGTGATCTAAAGTGTTTCAAAATAAACCAATAAAATATTCCAACAAATATCTTTCAAAGACGTTCCATAAAAAGCATTTCCAAGTACTTCAAAAAATACCCGTCACCACCATGGCAAGCATCTCAAGAGGAAGTTAATAATAAGTCCCAAACTGACCACTCCCTCCACCCCCCATCCACCGGAAGGCTAGAACTGGGTCAGTTATGCTGGTATCCACTTCATCTCTGAACGTGTGAACAGGTAAACTCAACTGATTAAAGATAATGCAATTGAGAGCATAGAGAGTCAGATTATCCACACTTTATGCTCCTTGACATATACAACATCAGTTTAAATTGTAATTAATTTTTAAAAGCAGCATTAGGTTTCCAGCTCTATTGCACTCAATGATTCAGATCCTTTAAAGGAGAAATTTCCATGTTAGGATAAATAAGGATATTGGTCAGACCTATATACGTCCCTCAATCTAAACCCTCAATTTTCTGTCCCCAGTTGTATTTTTAATAGTTAAGGTTCGTACCTCTTATCACCTCCCCAGAGATTTTATCATTTTATAGGATGCATTGACTATGCTATAACTAGGAGACTCACCTAGTAGTGCGCTCTACATATAGCATTCCGTCTCATTCAATTACATTACAATAATGCTATTGTCTATTTATGGGGATGTATTTTGTAGATCTGTCAATAACCCAACTACTATGGTCACTACCCCTATTGTGAAGAATTCATCCATGAAGGTCAGATAGCCGAAGGTGGTGTCAAATCCTTATTTTTTGCATGCAATCTATTCATCCTTTTTAGATAATTTGGCACCCTATCAAGATCATGACCCTAAAGATATCTCTATTCTTCGCATTCATGAAAACATGGTTGTCAAACTCCAGGATATTTTTTATAGGAAGACTGGGGCAAGTCTACAAGGAGTGACCTCGATCAACAACACTTGGTTTGATGAATCATGCTCCAGGGCCAAGTCAGGGGTAAAAAATGCCATTATGAAAGGGTCCCCAGGGGACATTCAGCAAGTCAGACTTATATACAAGGGCCCATATTTATACTTTTTGACGCACAACTGCGCCAACGCAGTTGTGCATCAAAAATTTTACAGCCGGCTAACGCCATTCAAACGCACCATGCGGGCGCCTTATTTATGGAATGACGTTAGCCGGTGCTGCGGACTGGTGTGCGTCCAAAAAAATGACTCACACCAGGCAGCGCCGGCGTATGGGAAAATGGAGGTTGGGTTTTAAAAAATGGGGCAAGTCAGGTCTGAGGCAAAATTCAGGCCTCAACCCGATTTGCGCCATTTTTTTTGACGCACAACCCCCATGGGAATGACTCCTGTCTTAGTAAAGACAGGAGTCATGCCCCCTTGCCCAATGGCCATGCCTAGGGGACCTATGTCCCCTGGGCATGGTCATTGGGCATAGTGGCATGTAGGGGGGCCCAAATCAGGCCCCCTATGCCAAAAAAAAAAACGATAAAAAAATACTTACCAGAACTTACCTCAACTTCCCTGGGATGGGTCCCTCCATCCTTGGGTGTCCTCCTGGGGTGGGCAAGGGTGGCAGGGGGTGTCCCTGGGGGCATGGGAGGGCACCTCTGGGCTCCTTCTAAGCCCACAGGTCCCTTAACGTCTGCCCTAACCCAGGCGTTAAAAAACGGCGCCCATCAGGCTGTGCGTCGTTTTTTAAAGCCCACCCCCTCCTGTGCGTCAAAATGACGTCACAGTATAAATATGGGGCACAGGCCTTAAAGTCATTTTTTGGAAGGGAACGCCTACCTTGCATATAATTAACGCAAGGCTGGTTCCCCCTTCCAAAAAATGGCGCACATGGTGGAACTTTGACGCCCGCTGCGTCGGACGTCAAAGTATAAATATGGGGCAGGGTTTGCGCCGATTGTGCGTCAAAACTTTTGACGCACATTCGGCGCAAACAGAGTATAAATATGCCCCAAGGAGTCCATTTAGAGAGCTAAAAAAACTTGGGAGGACTCAATCTGGCAGGAGTTGTTAGATGCAACTGAATCCAACAACAATAGCTTATTCTGGGAACTCTTAGTTAAAAGAGAGAAAGGGGGTAGAACCAGCATAATGAACCACATCCAACCAGAAAGTTGGGTGGATCATTTTTCATCCCTCTATGATAAAATCGATACTCCTGAGGCTCCTATTAACCATGGTGTGAGAGAACACTCTGGCTCCCTGCAAGACACAGAACCCCCATCTGTTTTATTGGAAGGAGGTCTCCTAGATACCGAGGTCCCTATTAGTTTCTCCATAGAAGAAACTGCTGAGGCAATTCGTTTGTTAAAATCTGGCAAAGCTCCAGGACCCGATAAGATTCCAGGGGATCTTTATAGATCAGAACCCTCCATATGGGTCTGGTATATTAATGCACTTTCCGATAAAATTTCTGAAGGGGGACAGACCCCTACAACTTGAAAGGGTGCTGAGATCATTCCTATTTATAAAAGGGGTAATGCAAATCTACCAGCAAACTATAGGCCGATTAGTCTCATAGATAATTTGCAAAAGATTTTTGCCAAACAACTTCTTGGCAGACTAATGCAATGGACCAAGGAACATAAGGTATTATCCCCCCTTCAGGCAGGATTTCGACCCCGAATTAGTACAGTGGACCAGGTCTTCAGGCTGGCCGTGCTGTATTGGAAACACACTGTCCTCGCTAAACAGCCCTTATATGTTGTTTTTGTTGATTTGAAATCAGCCTTCGACCTGGTTCCAAGGGAGAAGTTGTGGGTAGTCCTATATAGAATAGGGGTCCCTAGCAATCTAGTCTTCCTACTAAAGCGCCTGCATGAAGAAACATATGCACAAGTTCATTGGGGCAACCTAGGCGAACTGACCGATAAAATCCCCATAAATAGGGGTGTACGCCAGGGATGCGTGCTGGCACCGCTCTTGTTTTCCTTTTTTATCAACGAGGTGGTACAGGTTATGATGGCATGCCAGAGCGATGCCCCCACTCTAGGCACCCAAAAAATCCCTATACTTCTCTTTGCAGACGATTCGCTCCTAATTTCAAAGACCCCCATGGGCTTGCAAATCCTTATTGACAGATTTAGTGTATTCTGTCGGGATTATGGATTAGAGCTAAATCCCAAGAAAACAAAGCTAAAGGTCTTGCGTTCTGGGAAGCAGAAGAAGTGTACCATCAATCTAGATGGTGATCCCCTGGTTAAGGTCAGTTCTATAGATTACCTAGGAGTAAGGCTAACAAATAATTTTCATTGGGAAGAACGGATTAATAAAAGCACTGGCCTCCTTCAGCATAATGCAGCATCCATCTTGCGTTTTTATAGGAGTAAAATCCCAAAAACGGCCTCCCCAGCTATTAAGATCTATGTAGCAAAGGCTCAGGGAGCTGCTGTGTATGGTGCAGAAGTATGGGGCTTTTCAGATACCAACAGGCTAACCATCAGGGAGAACAGCTTCGCAAGGGCCCTTTGTGCCTATCCCCCTAGTACCCCGCTGATTCCCTTGTTTTTAGATTTGGGCATAAAACGGATAGCCGACCTGATAAATCTAAGACCTCTGTTGTATTGGGTAAGGCTGTGGACCATCCCCGAACTAGACATCTATAAGGCCTCACTCCTAGATCTGTACCAATTCAGCTTCCATTCCGTGGGTCAAGCATGTATCCATCTGGTTCAAGACATTGGGGTTGGGAAATTACTGGGAGAACCCTCACAAACTTGAGAAAGTCCATCTCAAAGTACTGAAGCGTGTCTATTGGTCCTATTTGAGGAACAATGTTATCAATCATAAATCATGCGGTCGTTTAACCAACCTATTTACTGACATCAAATGGTACCCAAAGTTTGAATCTTATCTAGACATTATACCAGACATTTTAGGCAAAAGCCTATATGCTAGATTTCGCTTTGGGACTTTACCATTGAAGACCTTGGTGCGCAGATGGGATACAAATGCAACTAATGATATCTGTCTTGTGTGTGGTAACAGTCCTGAATCAGTGGAGCACTTTATGTTTTTCTGCCCTGCATACACAATTCCTAGGTCCAAGTGGATCCGTGATCTATGTCGGGAAATGGGAATAAGGGAATGTGCATTAGCACTGAGGATCTTAAAAAGTGATTCTACTAAAATGTTAATATATTCCGTTAGTAAATATTTACTGTCAGCATGGCGCACAAGGAACCTTTATATTAGTAAAAGATCTGACGGACAAGTTTTTCCTTTTTAGTCGGGTCAGTGGAGGCGACCTTTTTATTTGGTGTTATGATTTTAGGATAGATTTGTATTTTATACTCTTAGGTGGCGTCTCTGTGTGGTACTATGATTTTAGGATGAAATTGTACTTTATATTTTATATTTTATGATGATATTGATTATGTATTGATTTGATGATCATCGATCGAATAAAGCTTCTGTTTGACTGACTGACATTACAATAATGTGGCTCTAAGTAGGCCAGTAAATGAAAATGATGCGGGCATGGGTAAATTACTCCCACATTGCAAAGAGAATCAGAAGAGAAAAATCCAAAAGAATCATTTAGTTTAAAAGGAGCAAAAAAAGAAACTTGAAGCAAAGGCAGCCCTCAAAGAAATATCCTCATAGACAATCCCATCTATGGTACACATGACTTTGACAGAGATTCCATCAGTGAGTAGCAGATTGAGGTGCAGTTAAGGATCCATCTGTGTTAGACTCAGTCCACAAATTACTGTTCCCCTCTAAATCCTGCAGCGACAGTTTTTCTGAGTTGATCTCTCCTACTTATAAAGGGTTAAGTAAAGAAAAGTGGACAAGACTAACACAAGGAAAATTAAATGTTTTGTCACATGATTTTGAACCTGGTATGTACCTAAATCATTCATGTTTGTTCAATGTATTTTACACTTCCATTATTAAGACCATTGAATAACAAGGCAATTGTGAATGTAGCTCATCTAGAAATGTAAGGCAAAATCACAATTAGGGTTACTTTTGTCTCTAAGTAATAATTCATTTAATTATTTCAAGATTTCTTTCACATGCGGGGACTGGTGTAGTATTATCCCTCAGTTTCCTATAAAAAGGCTATACCATATCTGAAGTTAAAAAAGTAAATGTGCCTAAATATGATGTATATAATACAAAACATCATAATGCTCATTTCCTGCTACCATTAAATATCACAATTTATACTTCAGTGTAAGAGAGAATGGTACAAGAGCACCCAGGAAATTATATTAAGTATTCAGAAAACCAACATGTTTTGTGAGATTCAACCCCCAACTCAACTCTGAAGACTTTTTATTAATAACCATACATCCACACACATGACAATCCAAAGGCTAACCAACTAAAACCACCTCACCACCCCATCACCATCATGAAATTAATCGATTGAGCTGCCCCACCTGACCCATGCCCCCACCAGATCTTTACCCAAGGAGCGTACAGGATTGACTTCAAACTGTCCACCCAAATCAAGATCTCACTGGATTCTGCAACCTTCCCAGAAGCATGCAGAAATCAATCCCCTGTTGAGGAAACCTTCAGTGTACCCCAACAGTCTCAGCAACTAAAGACTCATCACCTTGCTCCCTTTCCTACCAAAGTCATGGAAGTCAGGCTTGTACCTTTTCCACTGGTGTGAAATAGACACAACGCAGTTCCCAGTTTCCCTTCAAAAGAAACAGACCCCTAAAAGAAGTCACGCCTGTCCCACCTGGACGAAGGGATGAACCCTGACCAGGACCAGACCAGGCTTCCACTAGGTAATGTTGGTTGTCTTTTTCTAGAAACACAAAAAACAACTTTTAGTATTTTGGAATTTACAGCTTCCTTCTTTCTATTTTAAACAGTTATGACCCTTCTCCCTTTCTTTTTGAGGGCTGGTTCCTGAGGACTGGGTGTGGCTTGTGTAATTCTTTTAGAAGACAAAACTCACAAGGATTACAGGTAAAGTTGACAAACATTTATAAATGCTTGACAATTAGTACTACACCTACCTAAGTACATAACTGTATCAATCTAGATGAGCAACACCAGTCCTTTAAAATGTCAAGGTTCAAATACTTTTTTCAGCTGTTCTTCCTCTGAAATCACAATTATATAAAATGGTTTAATTAAGGTCCATCATATATCTAATCCTCTTTGCTTATAAGAAGTTCATGAATGTTAGCAAATTTATCTTGTTGCCACTTTTAAAATGTCTTTTTCTTTCCAGGGAATTAGTGAAACCACAGACAAGGAACTGGTGCCACAACGGAGAGAAAGAACCCCTTGGTAAACAGAATGCAGAGCCATTGGAGGATGCAATGTGAGGATGCTGAGTCAAGCACAGGTGAGTAAGGGGGAGGGAAACTGACGATGAGCAGTCGTCACAGTGCAGCGTGTAGCATTAAAGTCTACGCGCTCCACCTTAAAGGGGCCACTGCGCATGCATGCGGTGCCTGACAGTACGCCCCCACCCCAAGATGTCACCCACTGGTTTGGGTTTGCCAGGGTAACGTGGATGAAAAAAATGCAGAAGGCAGGGGGGATTCACATGGCACGCAGGCTCCCAGGTGTGTCAGGCCCGTATACCTTCCAATTAATCAAATATTACACTTTTTGTCATACTTGCTTGGACTCCAGAATTGCCTCTACCTCAAATTCTGGTTTGTCATCAATAAACACCACCAAGGGTTTTGTCTGTAGTGCAGTTCCAGGTTTCAACAAGAACACATGGAAAACAGGATGCACATGCAACTATGATGGTAATTCCAACTTCAAAGCAATATCATTAGCGGATCAGAAAAGGGCCTATGCACCATGGCTAGAATTTCCGTGGCCCCTTTAACCTGAGATGTTGTGTGGGAAAACCATACTTCATATCCTACTTGATATTTACGACTTGCTCTGCGATGTGTATCCGTGTTCAATTTATATGTCAACCTGGTTTGATCCAAATTATCATGTGCTGTTCGTTGGATACTTCGTATTTGATCCATATACTCTTTAACAGCTGGAACATATATATTGGATGTGGAAGGCATTGACAGGAAACAAGGATGCAGACCATAGTTACATTGCAACCGAGTTACTTTGGTAGAGCTGAAGTGTACATTATTGTAAGCAAATTCCGTAGCCCAAAGATAGGAACCTGTAGGAAATTCCACAGCCCATAGATAGGAACCAATAGGAAAGTACCCTTTTTTTGCCATGGTTACCCCCAATTTCTGCCTAATGTCAGTGTGATTGACTGTGTTCACTGGGATCTGGCTAACCAGGACCCCAATGATTATGCTCTCTCTCCTCTAAATGTTGTCACTGCTTACTGATAACCCAGTATTTCACCCAAAGTTGGCTTACTGGTTCTCCCTTATAAGTCCCTAGTATGTGGTACCTAGGTACGCAGGGTAATGGGGTTCCAGGGGATCCCTATGGGCTGCAACAATTTTTTTGCCACCCATAGGGAGCCCATGAAAAGGCTTCTGCACGACTGCCTTTGCAGCCTGCGTAAAAAGGTGCATGACCCTTTTACAGCCATTTACACTGCTCCAGGTCACTTATAAGTCACCCCTCTAGCAGGATCTCCAGTCCTGAGGGCAGGGTGCAGAGTACCTGTGTGTGAGGGCACCCCTGTACTATCAGAGGTGCTCCTAAGACCTCCAGGACCATTTTCCCAGACTTTGTGAGTGTGGGCATGCCATTTTACGCATGTATTGGACATAGGCCACTACCTATGTCCTGCTACATAATGGTAACTCCAAACATAGGCATGTTTGGTATCAAACATGTTGGAATCATACCCCAGTGTTTTTGCAAGCATTGATTGTATAATTCCATGCAGTCTGGGGGCTCCTTAGAGGATCCCCAGTATTGCCATTCCAGCCTTCTGAGGATTTCCAGGCAGTCCCTGCTGCTGCCACCTCTCAGAAAGGTTTCTGCCCTCCTGTTGCTTGAGCATCTCAAGCACTGGAAGGCAGATTAAAGGATTTCCTTTGGGAGAGGGGTGTTACACCCTCTCCCTTTAGAAATAGGTGTTACAGGCTCGGGGGGGTAGCCTCCCCAAGTACCTGGAAATGTTTTGAAGGGCACAGATGGTGCCCTCCTTGCATAATCCAGTCTACACACGGTAGAGTGGCCCCTCCCCTGTCCATCACCACCCCAGGGTTGGTGCTCAGAGCTCCTCCAGAGGGTTCCTGGGGGTTTGCATCTTGGATTCCAAGTAAGCAGGGCACTCTGGGAACATCTGAGTGGCCAGTGCCAGCAGGTGATGTCAGAGCCCTTCCCTGATAGCTATTTAGCTGACCAATCCCCCTTTCAGAGTTATTTAGGGTCTCCTCTTTGGGTGGTTCTTCAGATTCGGATTACAAGACTTCAGCAGGAATCCTCTGGATCTTTTACTCCACCTTCTCATCAAAGAAACTTCATCTGGACCCTCCAGGAACTCTACAAGCTGCAACAAAGAAGCAAAGATTACTTCTGCAACATTCTATCTTCAGCTCCTGCCAGCAACAGCAACTGTTTCCTGGTCGTGCATCCTCAGAGAACAGCCCGTCTTCAGCCTGCACAAAAAGAACTAAGAAATCTCCCTTGGAGTGAAGGAGTCACTCCCCTGCTTCAGCAGGCACCTCTCTGCAATAACGACCAGTTACGTGGGACCACTCTCCTGGTGAGCTGCATGGATCCTGCATCACTGGTGGTGGACCGAAGTGGTCCTGAAATCCAACTGTCTAACTTTGGTGAAGGTAAGAGCTTGCCTCCCCACTCAAGACAGCACCCCCATGCACCATGTGTTTTGCAGTTGCCAAGGCTTGTTGGCATTATTCCATGAAGTTCTTCGTGCACAGTGCAGCTCCAGGCCCCAGCACTCCTTCCTGCAATGCACAGCTTCCTGCATGTTTCTCCGGCGGCGTGGGACCCTTTGATGTAGTGCTGCATGGGCCTCCTTTTGCACCTTCTTTGTCCTATGAGCACTGCCTGGTCTTGTCAGAGCACTCTGAGTTGCTGAGACCCCCCTCTGATTCCCCCTCCTGGGTAGAGTCCTCCAAGTCCTTCCGGGTCCCGGGTAGTGGCATTTTCTACTAACCGCGAGCTTTGCATATGCCAAGGCTTGGTGGCAAAATCCAGCTACGCAAACCAGACTGCAATCATCCATCCGGTGTGGGACATCTTCTGCTGCAGAGGAGTCCTGCTGGAATCTTGCACATCAAATCTGAGGACCCACTCAAGAGGGAGACCCTAAATAGCCCAGGAAGGGGGATTGGTCACCTAGCAGGTCGACCACTTATCAGGGGGGGGGCTGTGATGTCACCTGCCTGAGTTGGCCACTCAGATGCTCCCAGGGGCCTCTGCCCACCTTGGATTCAAGATGACAGAATCAAGTGGCCAAATGGAGTAGCTCTGGGCACCACCCCTGGGGTGGTGATGGACAGGGGAGTGGTTACTCCCCTTTCCATTGTCCAGTTTCGTGCCAGAGCAGGGTCTGGAGGTCCCTCGACAGGTGAAAACTAGTTTATGCAAGAAGGGCACCATGTGTGCGCTTCAGAGCATACCAGTGGCTTGGGGAGTCTACCCCTACCAAGCGATGTAATGCCTATTTCCAAAGGGAGAGGGTGTTGCCTCCCTCTCCCAAAGGAAATCCTTTGTTCTGCCTTCCTGGGCTTGAGCTGGTCAAGCTACAGGAGGGCAGAAACCTGTCTGTAAGATGGCAGCAGCGTGGGCTTCCTGGGAAAACCCTGCAAACTAGTGGGGGTAAAGCTGGGGGTCCTCTAAGGAGCCCCCAGAGTGCATGGAATCATATAGCCAATACTGGCAACAGTATTGGGGTATGAGTCTGACATGTTTGATACCAAACATGTCCAGGCTCCGAGTTACTATTATGTAGCTGGACACAGGTAGTGACTTGTGTCCAGAATACGGGTCAAATGGCTTCCCTGCACTTACAAAGTCCAGGAGAATGGAACTGGAGTTTGTAGGGGCACCTCTGCTCACGGAGTGGTACCCTCATACACAGGTACCTACACCCTGCCCTCTGGGCTAGGAGTGCCTACAATAGGCGTGACCTGGTGCAGTGACCTGACGTGAAAGGGTGCATGCACCCTTTCATGCAGACTGGAATGGCATGGGTGGCATAATACATACTGCAGCCCTTGGGGAACCCCTGGTGCCCCAATGCCCTGGGTACCATATACTTGGGTCTTATATGGGGGCACCCGTATGCCAAATATGGGGTGTTTGAAGTCCCAAGCAACTACATTTAGAGAGAGGGAGCTCAGACACTGGGGTCCTTATTAGCAGGATCCAAGTGAACACAGTCAAAGCATACTAACAACAGGCAAAAAGTAGGGGTAACCATGCCAAAAATATGGTACTTTCCCTCAAAGGGTCCAGAGGAGTGGGTAAAGGATGTAACACTCCAGCAGGAGCCTGATGTAGGTTTTTACTCTGAGCACAAATAGTACACCTTTCTACAAACTGGTATGTGTCTGTTACCAATGTGGGCCACCAAAATACCACATAACCAACTCTAAGGTCATTTTCTCTTGGGTGACCTGGCCTACCATTATGATAATTTGACACCAATACAAGGCTTGTTGCTGTAAAACTGAATGAGGAATAAATAATCTATCCTGTACATGATGCACATTATTTACAACCTTATTCTCTTATTGTTGTAGGGGTTCTTGTGCTTCTTTGTTGTGCTGGGCAGCAGCTACAGCTTCCAGAAATTATTTCTTAGATATTACTGCCCCTAAAATACAATCATAGGGTATAATAAAAGGTCCTTCAGATTCTTGAGCCATGATTTTATGACCCAAAAGTGATAATGGATCTGCTTTGCCATGCTGTCAGCCTGCTTGGAATTGAATAACAAAATCATAAGCTGTGAAAAACTGGGTCCAATGTAACAATCGCATATGTAAATCTTTAGCTGATTTGCGAAATTAGAGATTTCTGTGATCAGTAATGACTGTGCCAGTGTGCAAAGCACCCATCAAATAATGACGCCACTCCTCAAAAGATTTTTTTATAGCCTGTAGTTCTTTATCACCAGTGATGTAGTTTACTTCAGCTTGACTGTTTGAGGGAATATTAAGCTACTGGGTGTAATTCACCCATTCCCTTGTTTCTCTGGGATAAGACCCCCCCACCCCCACCCCAGCTGCCACCTGGGACTTTTGCTGGGTGGTAATGAGGGAATCGGAGGAGGAGGGAGTGGGAGCACCAATAATGATTGTTGGACTGGGCACAGGAGGTGCTAAAGACTGTGACAAATGGTATGTGACAAGGTGTTTTTTGAGTGTCTTGAAAGAACTTGCTGATTGAGGGAAGAAGCGCAGGTAAGGTGGCCTCTACTGTTGCATGTATCTCACACACACCATCGATTTTGTGACTGTCTACGTAGGCTAGTGTTTTAGAGCAACAGTTTAGCCAATAGCAGAGATGGCGTCTTGATGGATGACTGCTGCTGGCACTCAGGTTATAGAGGACAGCTCTGACATAGGATCAGAGACTGAGACATCAGATACTGAGACAACATCTGAGGGATAGGACAATGGCGCAGACTCTGGGAGTGATTTTTCAGTCGGAGGAGTCCCATTCGATAACTCCTCTTCCAGTACATTATGAGGGAGGTGATGAGGACAGTCCTGCTGTCCCTTCGCAAGCCGTCTGTGCAACTGGGTAATAGTGGGTTAGCCCAAACCAGAGAGCAGGTGAATGCGGCCGCAAGCAGAGAGAGAGAGAGAGAGAGTGCTCTCTTGGGAGCTCCCCCAATTTAGTTCAGTCCCAAATTCCACCACCCAAATCATATTGTGGAGACATCAAAATTATCTATCGCAAAACAAACTGGTTTTGTAAGGCAGGCACCTGTGTTTTTGGTCCTGGGTTCGGCAGCCATATAGAGAAACACACTAAACCCAAACATTTCTGGAAACTAGACATTCGGGGGAGTCCACAGAGGTGTGACTTGTGTGGATGCCCCAAAGTTTTCTTACCCAGAATACCCTGCAAAGCTGAAATGTTGAATAAAAACTCTATTTTTCTCGCATTTCTGTCACACAAACTACAGGAATATGCTGGGATCCACAAAATTCCTACCACCCAGTGATTCTTCACCTGTCCTGATAAAAACACTACCCCACTTGAGTGCCTACACCTAGGGCCTGCGTCAGGAATGGATCACCCCAGGGTCAACAGCTGCCTCATGTAAGGACCAACATTGACCTTAGTGTGATCTATTCCTGTCGCGGGCACCAGGCCTTCCCACACAAGTGAGGTACCATTTTTAGCGGGAGACTTGGGGGAATGCTGGGTGGAAGGAAATTTGTGGCTCCTCTCAGATTCCAGAACTTTCTGTCACCGAAATGAGAGGAAAAAGTGTTATTTTGTCCAAATTTTGATGTTTGCAAAGGATTCTGGGTAACAGAACCTGGTCAGAGCCCCACAAGTCACCCCATCTTGGATTCCCCTAGGTCTCTAGTTTTCAAAAATGCACAGGTTTGGTAGGGTTCCCTATTTGCCGGCTGAGCTAGAGGCCAAAATCTTCAGGTAGGCACTTTGCATAAAACAGCTCTGTTTTCTGTCAAAAAATGGGATATGTCCACGTTGTGTTTTGGGGCATTTCCTGTCGCGGGCGCTAGGCCTACCCACACAAGTGAGGTATCATTTTTATCAGGAGACTTGGGGGAATGCTGGGTGTAAGGAAATTTGTGGCTCCTCTCAGATTCCAGAACTTTCTGTCACTGAAATGTGAGGAAAACGTGTTTATCAGCCACGTTTTGAGGTTTGCAAAGGATTCTGGGTAACAGAACCTGGTCAGAGCCCCACAAGTCACCCCATCTTGGATTCCCCTAGGTCTCTAGTTTTCAAAAATGCACAGGTGTGGTAGGTTTCCCTATGTGTCGGCTGAGCTAGAGGCCAAAATCTACAGGTAGGCACTTTGCAAAAAACAGCTCTGTTTTCTGTCAAAAAATGGGATGTGTCCACGTTGTGTTTTGGGGCATTTCCTGTCGCGGGCGCTAGGCCTACCCACACAAGTGAGGTATCATTTTTATCGGGAGACTTGGGGGAACGCTGGGTGGAAGGAAATTTGTGGCTCCTCTCAGATTCCAGAACTTTCTGTCACCGAAATGGTAGGAAAACGTGTTTTTTTAGCCACATTTTGAGGTTTGCAAAGGATTCTGGGTAACACAACCTGGTCAGAGCCCCACAAGTCACCCCATCTTGGATTCCCCTGGGTTTCTAGTTTTCAAAAATGCGCTGGTTTGCTAGGTTTCCACAGGTGCCGGCTGAGCTAGAGGCCAAAATCCACAGGTAGGCACTGTTTTCTATGAAAAAATGTGATGTGTCCACGTTGTGTTTTGGGGCATTTCCTGTCGCGGGCGCTAGGCCTACCCACACAAGTGAGGTATCATTTTTATCGGGAGACTTGGGGGAATGCTGGGTGGAAGGAAATTTGTGGCTTCTCTCAGAATCCAGAACTTTCTGTCACTGAAATGTGAGGAAAACGTGTTTTTCAGCCACGTTTTGAGGTTTGCAAAGGATTCTGGGTAACAGAGCCTGGTCAGAGCCCCACAAGTCACCCCATCTTGGATTCCCCTAGGTCTCTAGTTTTCCAAAATGCACAGGGGTGGTAGGTTTCCCTAGGTGCCAGCTGAGCTAGAGGCTAAAATCCACAGCTAGGCACTTTGCAAAAAAACAGCTCTGTTTTCTGACAAAAAAATGGGATGTGTCCACGTTGTGTTTTGGGGCACTGCCTGTAGGCCTACCCACACAAGTGAGGTATCATTTTTATCGGGAGACTAGGGGGAACATAGAATAGCAAAACAAGTGTTATTTCCCCTTATCTTTCTCTACATTTTTTCCTTCCAAATATAAGACAGTGTGTAAAAAAGACGTCTATTTGAGAAATGCCCTGCAATTCACATGCTAGTATGGGCACCCCGGAATTCAGAGATGTGCAAATAACCACTGCTCCTCAAAACCTTATCTTGAGCCCATTTCGGAAATGCAAAGGTTTTCTTGATACCTATTTTTCACTCTTCATATTTCAGCAAATGAATTGCTGTATACCCAGTATAGAATGAAAACCAACTGCAGGGTGCAGCTCATTTATTGGCTCTGGGTACCTAGGGTTCTTGATGAACCTACAAGCCCTTTATATCCCCGCAACCAGAAGAGTCCTGCACACATAGCGGTATATTGCTTTCAAAAATCTGACATCGCAGGAAAAAGTTACAGAGTAAAACATAAATAAAAATGGCTGTTGTTTTTAGCTCAATTTCAATTATTTTTGTTATTTCAGCTGTTATCTTCTATAGGAAAACCTTGTAGGATCTACACAAATGACCCCTTGCTGAATTTTGTCTAGTTTTCAGAAATGTTTAGCTTTTCGGGCTCCAGCATTGGTTTCACACCCATTCCTGTCACTAACTGGAAGGAGGCTGAAAGCTCAAAAAATAGTAAAAATGGGGTATGTCCTAGTAAAATGCCAAATTTGTATTTAAAAATGTGGTTTTCTGATTCAAGTCTGCCTGTTCCTAAAAGGTGGGAAGATGGTGATTTCAGCACCAGAAAACCTTTGTTAATGGCATTTTCAGGGAAAAAACCACAAGCCTTCTTCAGCAGCCCTTTTTTCCCATTTTTTTAAAAAAAACAAAATTTTCACTGTATTTTGGCTAATTTATTGGTCTCCTCCAGGGGAAACCACAAACTCTGGGTACCATTAGAATCCCTAGGATGATGGAAAAAAAGGACGCAAATTTGGCATTGATAGCTTATGTGGACAAAACGTTATGAAGGCCTAAGCGCGAACTACCCAAATAGCCAAAAAAGAGCTTAGCACTGGGGGGAAAAGGCCCAGTAACTAAGAGGTTAAGTGCTCTGTAGTTGATGCAGGGGCGCAATTCACTCCCCTTCTTGGGCACAAAATTTTATAAGGAAGCAGCTGGAGAACTGGGTGGCCTGATAAATCCTATCTTCAACATCTTATCTACATATAACCTCAAAATTCTGCTACATGGTATGCATGCCCCAGGGATCAGATCAATTTGACAATTTGGCTTTATTTTTGTCAAATACATCTCCTAGGTCTTGATAGCATGAAGGACACTGGGAATTTTCTGCAGTAATAGATAACACTGCCATCTTATCTGGTTCTGGCCTGTTAGGAGGTTGTAAACAATGTTCTTTACAACAGGAAATTGTAATCTCATGCCTTTTTCAATCTATAGCAGGAGTATGGGTCTCCAACCATGGTTTTCGTAGAATAGCTTGAAATTTTGGCAGTAGTATCAACTCAAATTTTATCTTCTCTGAATGGGTTCCCTGAATACTAAGCCCCAGGGTAGTAGTGGCATGAGTGATTGGACCAGATTTTTTTGTGCTGCCATCAATAGTTTGCACCTCATCGGCTTGCTTCTTTGGTTCACAAGGAATGCCTAATAATGAAGCAAGCATGTGATCAATGAAATTCCCTGTGGCTCTTAAGTCTACTAATAACTGGAAAGTAATCAAGACCCTTTTCAAAGACAATTGAGCTGTTATATAAAAATGACAGTAGTGTTGGATACAGGATGTTGTGCTATGATTTTAGAGGCTAAACTAGGCCGTACACCTGAAACACTTGCCACTTCAGAGTTCGGGTGTTCTAGTTTCCCACCTTACTTCACTTTTTTGGTTTCTTCGGGCAATCAAGTAAACAATGACCCTTATCACCACAGTATAGACAAAGCCTTAATGTCCTTTGCCTCTGCCTTTCTTCCTCACTCAATGGACCCCTTAGAATACGTATTTGCATGGATTCTGGTTTGTTATTTTTGTCTGGGTCAGATCTTTTGTCCTTGAATACCAGTAGTCTAGTTTCTGTTTGAACTTTGTCTCGCCTACACTCAGCCTGATGATGATCAAGTTTCACCACCAAGACTATGAGATCAATACCGTTCTCAGGGCGATCAACAACTTGAGCCAGTAAGTACTTCAACTCATCACACAACCCTTTACAAAATAAAGAACTTTGTTGATTCATGATTCTACTACCAGGCTACTGAATGTAGTAATGTAGGTTAATACATCTTTACTACCTTGTTTTAAATTCAATAATTCTGTGTCTACTGATTGGACAAAGGTACGGCGGTCAAACAATTTCTGTAGCTCAAATTTAAATGCAGAATCATCATATAATAAGGGGTCATTTCTTTCTACAATGGTGATTGACCATGTAGTAGCTGTACCTCCCAAATAGGACAGGATAAAGGCTACTTTGGATAGACCGTTAGGGAAGTAAGCCGGATTATAAATACAATTTAGCTGACACTGCTTGATGAAAGTGTCAAATTTTGAGGGTTCAAAAACGTTCAGGAGGAGCCAAAGGAATAGCAGGAGGTGTACCTATACTATGACTGGGTCCAGCCTCTTATACTATGAAAGAACTCCTTCTGCAGAGCCATGCCCATGCTCTGTGCCTGAAATAGGGAGTGTAACAGAGGCTGTACTTTGTAAAGCATCCACTCTTTGTGTTAGTGCCTGGGTCTCCTTTTGAAAATTGCCAATCATATTAGCTAAATCGGTCAGTGCAACCTCTCGTGTCTCCATTTCACTCAGGTGGAAATTCAACTTCTGCTTGTCGTATTGTGAGGCTTGTACCTTTTCTGCTGGAGTGACATGGGGCCAGATGTAGCAAACCATTTGCGACTCGCAAACGGCGAAAATCGCCGTTTGCGAGTCGCAAACGTGGGTTTGCTATGCAGAAATGCATATTGCGAGTCGTTACCGACTCGCAATATGCATTTCCGACTCGCAAATAGGAAGGGGTGTTCCCTTCCTATTTGCGAGTCGCAGTGGGATGCAATACGATTTGCGACCGCGTACGCGGTCGCAAATGGCATCGCAGTTACCATCCACTTCAAGTGGATGGTAACCCACTCGCAAATTGGAAGGGGTCCCAATGGGACCCCTTCCAGTTTGTGACTTGGCCCAAAAATATTTTTTCAGGGCAGGGAGTGGTCCAAGGGACCACTCCCTGCCCTGAAAAAATACCGAAACTAAAGGTTTCGGTTTTTTTTAAGTGCAGCTCGTTTTCCTGTAAGGAAAACGGGCTACACTTAAAAAAAAAAAAAACTGCTTGATTTAAAAGCAGTCACGAACATGGAGGTCTGCTGACGACAGCAGGCCTCCATGTTTGCGAGTGCCTATACTCGTTATGGGGCCGCAATTTGCGACACACCTCATGAATATTCATGAGGTGGGTCATTGCGACCCCATAGCGAGTCGCAGTCGGTGTCTGAGACACCGTGCTGCATAGCAATTTGCGACTTGCATATTGCGAGTCGCAGGGACTCGCAATTTGCAAGTCGCAAATTGCCGTTTTGCTACATCTGGCCCATGGACACTACGTGATTCCCGTCTTCCCTGCAAAACAAATGGACCCCTAAAAGAAGTCACGCCTTTTCCACCGGGATGAAGGGATGGACCTTGACCAGGACAATACCAGGTTTTCACTAGGTAATGTTCTAGAAACACACAAAAAACTTTTAGTATTTTGGAATTTACAATTCACTTCATTCTATTTTGTATAATCCAAGTTTGAGCACCTTATGTCCCTTCCACGTTTCGTTTTGAGGGTTGGTTCCTGAGGACTGGATATGGCTTATGTAATTCTTCTATAAGACAAAACTCACAAGGATTACATTCACAGGAAAAGTTGACAAACATGTATAAAAGCTTGACAATTAGTACTACACCTATCAGTCTAGATGTGTAACACCAGTCCTTTACAGTGTCAAGGTTCAAATAATGTTTTCAGCTGTTCATCCCCTGAAATCACAATTATATGATATGTTTTTTTCAGGCTATTAATCACTGCACAGTAAGTCAGTCAAAAATTGCATTAGACTACTACCCCAGTATGAGTCTTTGTTATAATGTAGACAAACGCTGCTTGAATGCAGTAATGTCTTATTTTCTTTTTAGATGAAGAAGTACACGAAGAAATGTTTAACTTCACTGGACTTTGCCACAAAGTTCCATCATAAAAATAATCCTCTTTGTTTATTAGAAGTTCATAAATGTTACCAAATGTGTCTTGTTGCCGCTTTTATCATGTCTTTCACAAGTAATCCAGTGAATTGCAGAAATGACGACAAAGAGAAAGAACCCGTCGGTAAACAGACATCTAAGTTTCAACACTCTGTCATATGTATGTTGAGAGACGCATTGGTGCAAAGTCACTTCCAACTGAAAACAACTTTAGACTGGTTGAGTAATAAAGGGAAATATTTTGTTTGGTGTGAAAAATGTAAAGCATGCCGCATAGGTGTCAACATGAGGGAGTTCCAGGACTCCAAAGGCAAAAAAATAAGTATCAATGAATGTCTTATGTGTGACACTGCATATGTGGTGTATATGACTGATTGCTATTGTGTCCTAAGATATGAAGGCAGCGCCATATGTCCATTGAAGAAACAAATTCTGGAACATATAAAAGCGGTACAAAACAAGGAAAGTAACTATGCTATGAAAAAGCATATTGACAAACCCTGGGAAAGATTGGTTAAATATGCAATACTTTAGAATAGTGAGTGTTGGTGTTGGAAAATGGGTTATTGGTTAGGGCAGGTAAATACATACATGTAGCAATAGGCCACTAACCTCCACTTAGGTCCAGCTAGGTCTCAATAAATTAAACCTAGCTCAACCCTTGGTAGCTTGGCAACAAGTGACAAGGCTTAACTTAGGAGACAAAGCGTAAAGCATTCAAATATCACAAAACAGTAATTAAATAAAACACAGAAAACAGTTTAAAAATCCAAAACCTATTTATAAAAATATGAAATATTTGTAGCTTTAAAATGACACCAAAACAAATAGAATAGGATAAAGGGAACCGAAGATATGAATTTTTAAACAATTAATGCATTTTAGCGCTTAGAAACTAATAGCGCCAATCTGGTCATATGGTCGCACCTCGACCGGGGCAAAGTCAAAGTTTAAGGTCGACCGCGATGGAGCCCTGCTCAGCTACAGCCCGCAGGAGGCCTTGGTCAAAAGTTTACCTTCGGACTTAGTTGTTTTCTTGAAGATTTTCTTCATAGGGACCAAGTCGCCAATCCAATCCGACCTCCTGGAACTCTTCCTCAGATACGCGTTGCGGGAGCCCTCTGTGGAGATTTCTACCTTCTGACTTAGTCATTTTTTTTAGATGAAAATCCTTCGACCGGGGCAAACCTGAATCTTGATCTGACGTCTTTGGAGCCCTCTTCGGATACACTGCCTGGGAGGCCCCGGTCAACTATCTACGTTCGGACTTAGTCACTTTTTCAGAGATTTTCTTCACCGGGACAAACCTGCAAGTCAGGCCGGGTCACGGTTGACGCAAGCTGGTTTGAGTTGCCGCAGGGGGTCGGTCGGTTCCATTATGGAGCTTTTTTCAAGAAGTTCTCCAAACTTCTCTTAACTTCTGGATCTTCTCCCGGATGTTCTTCTAAGTTTCTTTTGAGGTCCACAGCTTACCCCAAGGTTCCAGAAGCTCTGAGATGCTCCTTGAGGATGTGGACTACAATTCCCAGAATGCATCTGGCGGCAACTCCAATTTGGCCACTGGACAGTGGTCAGCTGGTCAGTTTCTTCAGGAATTGATGCAGGGGACTCTGGTTAGCAATTTTTCACCTGTAGCAAACAGGGAGTCCCTCCTTGAACCAGTTGAAGCCAGTCAAAGTCCTTCTTCTGGTGAAGCCCAAGTGTGCAGCTGGTGCAGTCCTCCAGAGTGCAGTGTCCAGATACAGGTCAGGGGTCCAGCAGGGCAGTCCTTTTTCTCCTGTAGTTCTTCCTTGTAGGGATTGGAGGTATGGGTGCAGCTCTGCCAGTTTTATCCTTGGTGAAAAAAGGGGTGTCCTAGTTCTCCAATCAGGTGCAGGAATCATCCCCCTGTGATGACCTCTTCCTGGGAAGTTTGGCAAAAATTAATGTCAGGGAGAAACATTTCTCAAAAATCCATCATGGCTGAGAATTATTTTTGGAGGTTACATCTGGCCGAGCCCACCAACTGGTGTGGCTAAAAATCCTAAACACACCTCTCTCCTGCCCTCTCCTAATCTAATCAAGGGGGCACCTAAGTGTCTGGGTTTGCAGGATCTGAGGGAGGTGCTGGGTTGCTCCAAATGTCCTTCCCTGCCTTTGAAGACCAGTTTAGCAGCCCTCCCCCCTTTCCTGCTTCTCCATCTGCTGAGGGAAGTTCTCCTCCACCAGGCACATCTCATTGTGCTCAGCCCAGGCTACTTCACACCCCATCAAGGCAGCCTGACCAGACTGCCAGAGGCTGGTCAATCAAGGCAGAGCACTACAGAGCTGAAGTTGGCAACTTTTTAGGTAGAGTTTAAAACTCTTCACCTGAACAAGTTATAATAAATCCAACAATTGTAAGTTACGGGATTTAGTATAACAATTATTTTGATACCAATCTTGATGTTTGACACTTAAGGGGACTTTATAAATTAAAATAAAGTCTCCCCATTCTATCCTATGAAGGCCATTCACTACAATGAGGGGAAAACAAATTTGGCTGTTTTTCCTCACCAGGGCTTATTAAACTATTTTATAAGGTCCCTGGTTATAGATACATGCACCCACCCCTAGGGGCTTATAGGTCACATGTTAGGGGTGATTTATATGTACAAATAAGGTAGTTTAAGACTTTGGAAGTACTTTTCATTCCAAAGTCAAATTTGCATGTAACTTTAGTTTAAAAGCAGCCCGCAAGACAGGCCTGCCTTTAAAATGACACTGGGCACCTCAACGGTGCACTACCTATACCGAGGTCCCTAAACCTACTTGCTCTATCATTTACTAGGAACTTATAGGTAGGTTAATATTGCCAATTAGAATTAGCCTAATTTGCATATCCACTTTACACAGAGAACTGGCCCTTGGACTGGTAAGCAGTACCTAGGGCACAGCCAAGAGTCAGTAACCACCAGTATCTGTCCAAAAAGTTTGGGGGTGACCACAGCAAAAAGGAGGATTTTCCTACAGTTGGTAAAAATGAGAGAGGGGGAGACAGAGGGGTTCATTACAACATTGGAGGTAAAAGCCGCTTACCGCCGTGCAGAAGACCGCCAACACACCGCCGTGGCCGCGGAAATTCGCCTCAGCTATTATGACACACATCCCGAAATCCGCCAAAATTCAGACACCCACACAAGTCCACCACACCAAAGGTCAGTAATAAACTGGCGAAAACAAATCCTCCACCGTCATGCCAACAGAAATACGCCCATGCTATCATGACCCACGAATCCACACGGCGGTCTTTCAACCGCGGTCTTTCATTGGCGGTACACACCGCCGCGCTCAAAATACACACACATCTCCAAAACACCACCACATTGGACAATTCGAATTACACATACCTGATACACATACACACACCACTCCCACACACTCAGTACTATATAAAACACACACCCACATCACCCACAAACCCCTACGACCACCATTACAGAGAGAAGGCCAGAGAGAGACACCACCATCCACAAACTAGCAGCCACAGGCACTCAACACCATCACCCACACTACTTCCATGCACAAAACACCACACACCACTACATATCACCACACTTACCACCACACACACCACCCCACACATCACTTACACCACCCCATGGCACGGCAAAGACACCCCAGGTTCTCGGAGGAGGAGCTCAGGGTCATGGTTGAGGAAATCGTCCGGGTAGAGCCACAGCTATTTGGATCACAGGTGCAGCACACCTCAATAGCAAGGAACATGGAGCTATGGCGAAGAATAGTCGACAGGGTCAACGCAGTGGGACAGCACCCAGGTAATCGGGACGAAATCAGGAAGAGGTGGAACAACCTACTGGGGAAGGTGCGTTCTGTGGTCTCCAGACACAACATCGCAGTACAGCGGACTGGCGGCAGACCCCCACCTCCTCCCCCACAACTAACAACATGGGAGGAGCAGGTCTTGACTATCATGCATCCTGAGGGCCTCGCATGAGTCGGTGGAGGAATGGACTCTGGTAAGTCAAATCTTAACTATCATATCCCCCACCCTACCTGCATGCTATCACAGACCCCCACCCTCACCCCCTCCCCTATCACTCCAACTCCTCACATTTGTACTACTAACACAAACCACCCATCCCAACTCCAAGCCCTGCATGACACAACAAAGCATGGATACCCATCACTAAAGCATGCCCACTGCACATACCCATAACACCCCCCTCAACCATCATCACACAAGCCCCCACACAGGAGTGCAAGCATGGGGTACACGGTCACCCACCCATTGTGCACCATGACACACACAGATGCAATAATCATGCTTTTATACCCCTGCAGGACCACTACCCAACATCACCAGACAGGAGGGTCCAGACATCTCCACCCCACCCACAGAAGAGGCCCACAGTGATGACAGCAGCTCTGTCCAACTGGATCTAGATGACCGACCAGCCCGGTCCATCGTGGGCCTCAGGACAGTCGGTTCCCCACACCCAGTCACAGGCCACCACAGACCTTCCACCCTCTGGTAACACCAGCACAGCACCCACCCAGCGGGCCCATACCTCCGTACCCAGGACACGTCAATCATCTGTGTGTCCACCACTACAGGGAGCCCAGGATAACCAACCACCCCAACAACAACAGGGACCTGGGGGCAGTGGTAGTGGGCACACGGTCCAGGGGACGGAGGCCCAGGAACACAGGGGAACTGGGAGGGCTGCTGTGCGACAGGGGGCGGACAGGCCTAGGGAACCCACTCTCCACGAGGCCCTCTCCTCCATCATGGGAGCATACCACCACTCCCAGGAGACGATGGAAACAGTCCTGGCCAAGTTTCAGGAGACCCAGCGGCTGCAGGAGGAACAGTATTTGGGGTTCAGGGAGGAACTCAAACCATCAGCACCGCCCTGGGCACCATCGTAGGGGTGCTGAAGGAGATACTTAACACCAGGAGGGACACTGTGGCACTCCAAGGGGCCCCTGACACTAGCATGGACGAGGAACTGCCCACCACCTCCGCCGGTGCTAGTGGACAGGACGCTCCGCCACAGGACCACCACACCAGCACCCCACCCCCTGCAGACGGAGAACCAACCCGCAAACAGTCCCTGAGATCCAGGAACAAGACAGAGCACAATGCGAAGACCCCTGCCAAGAAATGAGACCACCCTGATTGTCATCCTACTGTCCCACTTTGTAACCCTGTCCATATTGGAACTGCCCCAGCTCCACTTCCTATGCCCATATGGGCAATGCACCTGTGAGACTAATAGACTGAACTCTGCCATGGACATTCCTCCACCATCACCCCTCACCATTTTACAACCCCATTCCAATATTTAGCACTGCAATAAACACCCTTGAAGCACAAAACAATCTGGAGTCAGTCTGTGATTTTGAAAATGTGTATTAGCAATGACAGTGACAAAATGCGTTCTCAAATGTAATGTCAACATATCTAAGTCACACATCTCAAATCCATGAGGAATGTAAGCAGATGACACACGTTGGTAACCACACCTGTGAAATCGTAATAGAAATGTACAACTCTTTTACCATATACTGGTTGAAATCGACAGACAGGATAGAGGTAGAAGTGTGACAGTACTTGTAGTAGGCAGGAATGTGTTCTCACCTGTGTGTCACTGGAAATATTGCTGGATAACTCAGTCCCTATTGTCAATGTCTTCTTCCTCTGCTTCCTCCTCATCACTGTCCACAGGCTCCACAGCTGCCACAACACCGTCATCTGGACCATCGTCCTGAGAAAAGGCACCTGTTGTCACAAAGCCAGATTATGAAGCATACAGCAGGCCATGATGATCTGGCACACCTTCCTTGGTGAGTAGAATAGGGAACCACCTGTTATATGGAGGCACCTGAACCTGGCCTTCAGGAGGCCGAAGGTACATTAGATCACCCTCCTAGTCCGCCCATGGGCCTCATTGTAGCGCACCTCTGCCCTGGTCCTGGGATTCCTCACTGGGGTCTGTAGCCATGACAGGTTGGGGTAACCAGAGTCCCCTAAAAGCCACACCTGGTGCCTCTGGAGTTGACCGATCACATAAGGGATGCTGCTATTCCGCAGGATGTAGACGTCATGCACAGAGCCAGGAAACATAGCATTTACCTGGGAGATGTACTGGTCTGCCAAACATACCATCTGTACATTCATCGAATGATAACTCTTCCGGTTCCTGTACACCTGTTCACTCCTGTGGGGGGGGACCAGAGCTACATGGGTCCCATCAATGGCACCTATGATGTTGGGGATATGTCCAAGGGCATAGAAGTCACCTTTAACTGTAGCAAAATCCTCCACCTGAGGGAAAACGATGTAGCTCTGCATGTGTTTCAGAAGGGCAGACAACACTCTGGAAAACACATTGGAAAACATAGGCTGGGACATTCCTGATGCCATGGCCACTGTTGTTTGAAATTACACACTTGCAAGGAAATGGAGCACTGATAGCACCTGCACTTGAGGGATGGCGGATTGCTGACATCAGGTCTGGCTCCAACTGGGTACACAGTTCCTGGATTGTGGCACGGTCAAACCTGTAGGTGATGATCGAATGTCGCTCCTCCATTGTCAACAGGTCCACCAGCGGTAAGTACACCGGAGGATTCCTCCATCTCCTCATATGTCCTAGCGTACGGTGCCTAGGAAGGACAACAGCGACCACAGAGTCCAACAAGTCAGAGGTATGTACCCACAGTCTACATAGAACACCATTCATACACAGAATCTGGCCTGTATTTGTGTTGTGCGACATGGCCTAGGTGTGTGTGACGCAGTTGTGAATCAGGCCATGTGGGCCCCTGAAATGGCAGCTGCCTGACCTCTTAAGTTGGACAATGGGATGTGAGGTAACTGCGCTGGCGTTCTACACCGTCGCGGTAGGCGGTTGTAGACTGCGGCGCAATGTTGCATTGGTTAAAATTGGACCCTATGGGTCCGAGGAGCCAATGACGATGTACGCCGGTGGTGATGGTACGCACCGCCACGGACGTGACCGCCGCGGACGTGACCGCCATTTTCTATCTGTTCAATCACTTGATACCTTATCTTCAACAGGAGAGGACCTACACTGCAAGTGCTGCCGTGACCTCGGTCTGGAAGAGACAATGGCTTGTGCGTCTGGGGAAAGGGCCCCTGCCTTCACTGCAGAGGAGTTGGAGAAGCTTGTGGACGGGGTCCTCCCCCAGTACACGCTACTCTACGGTCCTCCAGACCAACAGGTAAGTACACAGGGAGCATGTTGTATGGGCTATGCCTGTGTGGAGACAGCTGGTTGTAAGAAGGAAGGGGGCACAGTTCTGCGTGCATGAAGGAGTGTGAATGCATGTGCCACATGGCAAGGCTAGGCATGTGGGCCACTCACTTCGACGGTGCAGTTGGTAATGACTACTCTTCTTCCCTTATATATATCATGTAGGTCAGCGCCCACCAGAAGTAGGATATTTGGTGTGCCATCGCCAAGGACATCCAGGCCCTGGGGGTCCACCACAGATGGAGCACCCACTGCCGGAAAAGATGGGAGGACATTCGCCGCTGGAGCAAGAAGACGGCGGAGGCTCAGCTGGGGATGGCCTTCCAACGTGGGAGGGGTGTCTGTCGAACCATGACCCCCCTGATGTTCCGGATCCTGGCGGTGGCCTACCCTGAGTTGGATGGGTTGCTTGAGGGCATCACAGCAGACACAAGGGGGTGAGTACAACATCATTCAGCGGACTTTGCGTGCAGTGAAGGTGTCTGGGTGGGGGAGGAGGGCTATGGGTTTCCCTAGGCCAGGGCGAGTTCCGTAGGCTAGGCCCCTCCGTAATGCAGGCCATGTGGCACCCCACCCCAACTCTGTAGAGTGACAAGTACAGGTATACATGCCCCTGTGTCATCTATGTGTGCAGATGTAGACCATAGCCATGTAGGATATAGCCCAGGAATTGCATCTGTAGAGCCCAACAGCACGGCGTAGTACAGGGGGCTTCTGTGTCTGTATTGTCCGCCAACGGTAGCGGTAAGCCATGCACTCAACCTGTCTTTCTTCTGTCGTCCCCCCCGTTTTTTTTGTGGTCTCCCTGTTCTTGTGTGCATCAGCATCATCAGGCGGAGGTACAGTGGCACCGGAGCATGAGGGAGCTGCATCCCACATGGCCATGGAGGGCCACACCACGGACTCGGAATACACCAGTGGGACGGAGGGCGAGAGGAGCTTCACGGCGGTCACAGGATCTGCAACCAGCAACACGACTCGTCCTTCAATGGGAGCTCCCTTGTGGTGGCGGCAAAATCTGTGCCCCCCACTTCTACAGGTACAGCCGCCAACCCCCCTACCAGCACCGCCCTCCCAGCAGCCCCTCAGCCTTCACCCCGTGCCCGCTCACCCAGGAGGGTGGGCATCACCTTCGCCCCAGGCACCTCAACCCCTGTCACCTCTGCTGCCCTCAGTGAGGAGGCCCTTGACCTCCTCAGGTCACTCACTGTTGGGCAGTCTACCATGTTGAATGCCATCCAGGGTGTAGAATGGGAATTGCAACACACAAATGCATTCCTGGAGGGCATTCATTCTGGTCAGGCTGCCCTTCATCGAACCCTGCAAACTCTGGCCTCAGCACCGATGGCAGCCATTGTCCCTGTCTCTAGCCTCCCCCCTCCAACTTCCTCCACCCAGACCCAATCCCCTGTACCCCAGCCTATCCCAAGCACACCATCAGACCAGCCTGCACACACCTCACCACACAAGGGAAGCTCAGGCAAACATAAGCACCACACATCCCACAGGCATCACACACATACAGACACACCAACATCCACTGCCCCCACTGTGTCCCCCTCGTCGTCGTCTCCCTCCTCCCTCCCAGTGTCGTCTACACTCTCACCTGCATGCACTACCACTACAGCAACTACGTCCCGCACTAGCACACCCACCACCACACCACGCTCACGTGCCCTCACCACCCCCACCCCCATTTACACGTCCCCTGTGTCCTCTCCCAGTGTGCCTGTGACGCCCCCTCCCAAGATACACAAACGCAGGCACACACTCACCCAACAGCCATCCACCTCACGACAGCCTCCAGCGCATGCACCTTCATCCAAAGTCACCAAACGTACACCGCCTACAACCACTACCTCTTCCTCTACTCCCAAACTCCCTCCAGCTACCCGTCCCAGTGTTCCTAAGAAACATTTCCCGACCAAGCTTGACCTCTTTCCCGACCCCCCCTTCAAATCATAGGTCCTGTACTAGCACCTCAGCCAAAAAATCTCCGGGACCAGTGGTGCCTGTTGTTACAGGTATGTGGAGTGCACCGGCCACCAGGACAGCCAGTGTGACACGGAGCCACAGCACAGCCACTCCCCCCTCTGTGAAGCACCAGATGTTGGACAGTGCCCGGTGGGTGAGGGTGAAGACTCCAGCCAGCAAAGCAGCTCACAAGGGTCCCGGGGGGAGTGTCCACTCAGCTGTGACTCATCCCAAGGTGGAGAAGGGGCAGAAGAAATCTCCAAAGTCTGGGAGGAGCAGCACGGTGGAGAAGACCACCATCATCCCCGCTGCCCAGGAGGCCACCGCCAGCCCAATCGTCACTGGCCAGGAGGCCACCGCCAGAGTCTGTGCCCTGGAGGGCAGTCCGATCGTCACGGGCCAGGAGGCCACCGCCAGAGTCTATGCCCAGGAGGGCAGCCCGATCGTCACTGGCCAGGAGGTCATCGCCAGAGTAAGTGCCCAGGAGGGCAGCCCGATCGTCACTGGCCAGGAGGCTACCACCAGAGTAAGTGCCCAGGAGGCCACCGCCAGCCACATCCCAGCTGCCCAGGAGGGCCCCAGCAGCCACAGCCCAGCTGCCCAATGAAGGACCGCCAGCCCCTACCCAGCTGGGCAATGAAGGACCGCCATGGCAAGCTCCGCTGAACAGGGCAAGCACCGCTGAACAGGTCAGAAACTGCAAACTCAAGCACCGCTGAAGAGGGCAAAGACCGCCATGGCAAGCACCGCTGAACAGGGCAAGCACCGCTGAACAGGTCAGAAACTGCAAACTCGAGCACCGCTGAAGAGGGCAAGCACCGCTGAACAGGTCAGAAACTGCAAACTCAAGCACCGCTGAACAGGGCAAAGACCGCCATGGCAAGCACCGCTGAACAGGGCAAGCACCGCTGAACAGGTCAGAAACTGCAACCTCAAACACCGCTGACCAGGGCAAGCACAGCTGAACAGGGCAAAGACCGCCATGGCAAGCACCGCTACCCCATGGGCGGCAGGGGCAGTGACGCAACTGGGACCGTCACGGGGTGAGTGATGCACTCTGGGCACCAGTCCCCCTCCAGAACCAGTGGAGACATGCATCCACTCCATCTGTCCTTCACAGGATGAAACACTCTGGACACCAGTCACCCTCCAGAACCAGTGGAGACATGCATCCACTCCGTCTGTCAATCACAGGATGAAGCACTCTGGGCACCAGTCCCCCTCCAGAACCAGTGGAGACATGCATCCACTCCATCTGTCCTTCACAGGATGAAGCACTCTGGGCACCAGTCCCCCTCCAGAACCAGTGGAGACTGTTATCCACTTGAGAGACTGTGGCTTTGCACTCCCCAGGATGGTACAGTGGGCAACCCACCCACTGTAGAGACTTGAGAGACTGTGGCTTTGCACTCCCCAGGATGGTACAGTGGGCAACCCATCCACTATAGAGACTTGAGAGACTGTGGCTTTGCACTCCCCAGGATGGTACAGTGGGCAACCCACCCACTGTAGAGACTTGAGAGACTGTGGCTTTGCACTCCCCAGGATAGAACAGTGGGCAACCCACCCACTGTAGAGACTTGAGAGACTGTGGCTTTGCACTCCCCAGGATACATGAATGGGCATGGAGCCCCCTCATGGATCTGGCGTGGTGCACTCATCCGGCTGAGGTGCCCCCCATCCCTTCCCCCTGAGGTGCCTGTTGTATTTCTATCTGATGCCCCGGCAGTGTTCTCTCCGTTTTGATCAGGTATCTGGTGTGGGCCTCGCCCATGCATTTTGGGCCCAGTAGTCCACAGACAACGAATGGTGCATTACCTGCACTACTAATCATGATGTATATTTTGTTTAATGTGTATATATATATATATATATATATATATATATCTGTATATATTTGGTTACTGTATTTTGATATATTATAATGGTTCCACTCATTTCCTTTGTCTTTGCATTCTTCCAGGGGGGTTGGGGGTTGTTACTGTAATGTTTGGATATGCATTGGTGTGTGTGTTGTAGTGGGTGAGGGTCCGGGTGGGGGTTGGGATGTTGGTTGTGTGTGTCCCTGTCTTTTGCCTCCCCCTCCCCTATGTCGTAGGTGCAGTACTCACCGTTGTCTTCGCCGCCGGCGTTGATCGTCGTATAGGAGCAGGAAGACTAGTGCAGGAAGAATATGGAGTTCCGGCTCCATGGTGCCCTCCTTCCTCGTGGAGTGTGTAGAGGTGAGCGTTTTGCCTTTGAAATGGCTGTTTCCTCTGTGTTTTTATCCGGGGGGAATCCGCCCCGGAAAAGGTGGCGGATTGGTAGGTTGTGATACTGTGGGCGGTACATTGTCTCCCGCCTGTCTGTTGAAGTAAGCCTCAGCAAGGCCTACTAGTGCAAGGGGTTCATCTTTCTCTGCACAAAGTCCTTAGACCATGTAGGAAGAAGTTGGCACAGGAACTGAAATAAAAGACAAAGTTTATTAACCTCATGAGGTGGTACTACAGTTCAAACAGCACCCTTAGGTAATGCTTGAAGTAGCACCCTGAACTGAGAGAGCATGGTCCTTTTATACCCACGCAGGGGATAAAAGGAGGTGGTACAATTATAGAAGCAAGACTTTTTATACATGTAAGGTCATGTGGAAAATGCACAGTCGACAGGTAGGAGGAGCTAACAGTTTTCAAGAACTAACAGCTGCAGACCTTACTGAGCATGTGCGAAAGTGGGAGATGCTAAATATAACTTGTAACTAGGCAGATTTCAAGAGTAGTTAACAGAAAGGTAGGACAGAGCACATGGTGAGCACATGGCAGCATGTGGCAGAGAAAATGGCTGCCATGAATACAAATGGATTCTGCAAAATGTTCACAATAGTTACTAAGTACAGATGTCTTCTGCTAATGCTTAATCTAATCGCTGCAAAACTACAACATGTCTGCCGCGCTGTTTGTCTGTACCGCCGTGGCAGTCTGAGTGTTAAAGTGGCTGTCTTTGTTGGCGGTTTCCGCCACAGTCATAATTCCCATTTTTTAAATATCTCAAGCATTTCATAGGGCATTTTCAAACAACTCTGACATATCTCTAAACTATGAGGTGATATACAAGAAGTATGAAGTGATATAATTTAAGAACCCGGTGACAATTTGAAAAATGAGACAACTATAACATGTGAATAGCAATGATATAGTGATGCTGCAATGATGAAAAATAATACAGAGGTCTTCTCTCACAAAAAAAGAGGAAGAAGTTAGATAACGTGCACAGTAGAATAGTATGCTTGAACAGAAAAACTGCTTGACACTGTCATTGAATAGGGCACTGAGCCCTGAAGCAGTGAAATCTTATAGAGGGCTGTATCCCAGTCATAGGTGTTGAGGTGTTTGTATGATATATGTGTAAAGGGTCACTGAGACCCACACCAATGAATATACCAGTTGAAAAAAAGGTATATGAAATTGAATATGAATGCAAAATAGAACATATAATGTGTGATGATATGCATGTGATGATTGATTTCAGTATGGAAGTAATATACATGAATGATACAACATATGAATGGGAATCAATTAAAGTGAAGAGATCTACATACCCAATGCATATGCGGATTACAAATGAAATCTCTGCCAATATTTGTTTTTTAAAAGGTACTACGGATTTCAGAATGCCTCATTATGGGCACAAGTGGGATTATATATATAGTAGAGATAGAGAATGCACTCACTAACCCCTAGCAAGATTTGGAAGTCGAAACGCTTCGGTGGTGGTTAATGTGGTGAAACAATACTGAAATAAACATGTAAAGACACTTTCCTGGAGTGCAGTGCCAGTCTTTGTTAAAAAAATTATATATATATATATATATATACAAATATATACATACACAAAAAAATATATATATATATGTCTTCGTTTTGGATATTAGTGTTATTTCATTTCTTAGTACATAATGTTTACATTTTTCAAGAAGAAAAGTAGCCTGTTTCTTTGCATTATTGTGAACGTTCATCAAACTATGATTAATTATCATTACTAAAGGAAAAACCTAATGTGTATGCCTCTTGTAACAGAACTGATTAAAGATATATATGAGTGGCACACACTTGCCACAAACATACTGTGAATAATTTTAAAGATACGCGATTGTACAGTATGCATTCTTTGCTCCAACCCAAGGTTGGTTTGATTGCAAATGATGTGCTGGAAGATCAAACTGAGCTTGCCAAGCACCAGCTGTAGGACAGGAGTTCACATCAATGACTTTGGTACCTGTAGAACACAAATCAAAATGAGCATATTGAGGGGAATTTTCAATTTCAAGAGAGACCTATAAATTAACAAAAAGAAAAGATGGATTGCGATAGTCCAAAAAAGAGGTATTCCTGCAGTCAGTGAAACAAAATATCCATCTGCTTATGAAGTGAACCCAACGCATGTGAGTGGTCTCTAATTCTTTCAAAAGGCCATACCTTTTTATGTGTGTTTGCTTCCATGTTTAGTATACTTGCTGGTGTTGTTTGAAAATGCCCAATGAAATGCTTGAGATATCTTGAGCCTGCTTGTTAAGTTATAACTTTATACTCGTGTTGTTTAAAATTAAAACGCCTATGTGAGTTAGCTCTTTAGCTGTACCCTGTTTTTAGCAATGTATAGAGGTTATGCATATGCTGCTTATGCTTACATTTGAAACAACTCATTTTGGTTTTGATTGACAGGCACCTGGACCATCCATGTGTCTAATATCACAAGGACATTTTATATAACTTGTTTCCCCTCTCCACCAGTGCCTAAACTCCTGTGTGGGTTGCTGTAGCTCCTAGGAGCTGCCGAGGTGGTGCATTTCATGAAATCCTGGTGCACTTGCATGCATAGCTTATTGTTATGTCTCTGTGTTGGACTGCCAGGACATGGTCACCCCTTGGAGTATTGTGACACTATAAACAGATGTTTATTGTGACCCAAATCAGTGGTACTCACTTTATCGACCTCAAAAGGATGAAAAGTTGAGTGACCCCTGTGAGAAATTGAATTGTTGATTGACTGGGGTGTGAGCCTTAAAGAAGCAACTACCATAATCCCTTTAAGGAAGAACCACACAAACTCACTAAATTGAGCTGTGCTCAGCAGCTTGGCACAAAAAACAGTCCAGCTTAACTTAGAGGCAATGTGTAAAGTATTAATGCAGCACACAATCAGTAATAAAGTGAAAACACAAAACAAGAAAAATCCCAAACCAATTCAGAAAATAGAGTAAATTATAATAAATTATTTGACATCAAATCGCAAAAATGCAATCAGTAGAACCAGAGTTATGAACTTTAAAAGTTTTTAGTAAAACTAGCCCCTCAATATAAAGGATCCAACCACAACATTTAGCCATGCTAGACCGGGTGAGTGTTGAAAAATATGGCTGACTGCAATGGAGCATATTTCGGATGCATGAAGTAGGTTGGGCCTGGAAACCACTTACCTTCATATTTAGAAGAAGTCCCGAGATAAAGTGCCTGGGAAAGTATAGTTCTGCAGGGCAAGGCTGCAGAAAGTGTCTGAGGAGGAAGTGCCATCATTGGATGGCTTTGGGTCAAACCCGTGGTGAAGGTTTCTACATTCAGACTTTTTCAATAAAATTAAGTAAAAAATCACCAGTGGGGCGAGGTAGAGGGTTGTAGCAAAAGGCAATTCCACTAGGTTGAATAGCTCTTCTGCTAAGGACCGCTGAAAAGGGTTTGCTGCTATGAAAAAGAACGCAGCAGAAGATGCTGCAGCGTTAGTTTTTAGCCAACATTTTTAGAAGTCCACTGTTTTGGGATTTTGACATTTGGGAACATTTAGCTTCACAACCAAGGGTCCAGGACAGGTGGGGTGCCCCTTGGGGGTTCGGAATTAACTCTGGATGGGTCCAGGTGCTGGTTCAAGATGGTTAGAACCCTTTATTTTCTTGTGGCTCTGAACAGGAGGTCAGCAAACTAGTCCTTGAAGTCACTCCGGTAGTCCTGGGAGTCAGTGAACCTGTAGGCCTTAACAGCAGGGCTGGCCCCTGACATTTCAAGGTCAGCGCTAGGTACAGCAGCAGTCAGGCACAGTGTGTCATAGCAGCAGACCATCCACAGAGAATCCTTTTGCAGGGCGAGTATTGAATAGAAGATTGGGTCTGATGGTCCTATATTTTTTACCCTCACGCCCTTCTTCTGGAAGGTGAGAGAAGCTTTTAGAAAGGTTCTTTGAAGTTCATGGAATTCGCTGACTCCCCTTCCCTGGCTCCAAGCTGGTTGCAGTGACAAATGTGGTTGTAAGGCCCTTTGTGTGAAGGCAGAGCACAGGCTGTTCACTTGCAAGTGCTGCTGTGTGCAACTCCGTCCTCCCCATTCTAGCAGCAGGTAGCCCATTGGGCACACCTAATCTCTATTTATGTGGCTGTCTGGGAGGAATTTACAAAGTCTAACTGTCAGGTGCACCCAATAATGTGGCCCAAGACAAGCAGCAGGTATAAAGGGCCAAGTGCAGAAAAATGCCAACTCTCATTAAGTGGCATTTTCAAAATTATAATTAAAAGTCAGGCTTTACAATTAAAGAACGTTCATCATTACAGTTTCATAGAAATCAATCATAACATAGCCACCCACTCCTAAATAGGAATTACAGCTTAATAAATATAATAAGAAATTCCCAGTGGTAGCATATGGGAGGGATATGTTGCACAGTAGTGAAAAATTAATTTAGAAGTTTTTTCACTGTCAGGACATGTAAAACTTAAATGTACATTTCCAAACTTTTAATTACACAGCACCCTATCCTATGGGCTACCTAGAGCTTACCTTAGGAGTTACTTGTAACATAAAAGGAGTTTGAGGCTTGGCAAGGGGTTTTAAATGTCAAGTCAACATGGCAGTTCAAAACTGCATTCAGGCTGCAATTGCAGGCCTGGCACATGTTTTAAAATGATACTTAAGTGGCTGGCATAATAGGTGCTGCAGGCCTACTGGTAGCATTTAATTTAGAGGCCATGGGTATGGTATATGGTATACCACTCTAAAGGGACTTATAAGTAAATTAAATATGCCAGTCAAAACATGTTTAGGGGAGTGAGCACAAGTACCTTAGCACTGGTTATCAGTGATAATGTTCACAGAGTCCCAAGGCCAACAAAAATGAATTTCAGAACAAAATGGAGGTAATTAGGAAAATGATTTGGGGGAAGACCACCCTGAGGGTGACAGGTCTAACAGTCGCCAGCATGTAAACCTATGACCATTGAGGTCAAACATATACTTCTAGAGTGAGTGCATTAGACTACTGATCCACCAGACTCTTACCAGCATGAGATGAAGATTGGTGCAGACAGGGCTGTTTATTCTGTGTGACTGTGCTAGCATTTCAGACACAACTGTGGACATCTCTGGTAGGAACCAAGCAGAACATAATCATTTATACACATTATTTATTTACAGTAACAACAGAGGACAGAGCACATAAACAGTAGTTCCCTTGACTCACTCCCCTTAATGGATATAGTCAAAATGTTACTATATGATCTGTACCAACACATATCGTGCAACTCTCCCAATTTCTTTCGCGAGTTGGCTACTGCTGATTTAGCTGAAGCATCCTAGGAGGGAACATCATATAGAATCTTTCAGAGAATAAATGAACCTCCCCTTTCCTCCCCTTTTCTGTGTTTTGGCTGGCAGATGCATAGCGAGCCTTATTTTTTCATGAAATTATTATCTAGGCATTGTGCTAAGTTGTCATGTGAGATTGAGCAATGCTCGCTGTGTATACAGCTATTAAAAGGACTTATGTTTCTGTGCTGAAAATCAGTTCTAGCATTCAAGATTTTAGCTTAGAGAAGCAGTCCTGCCCAGCAAAAGGGTGGGAAAGGGAGAGGAAATAGTCCTATTTCTAGATTTACTGTAAGCAGTGTGCCATTTTCTTCATTTTTATATCACATTAATTCAGTAGCAACGGCAAAAACATTATGGCCCTCATTACAACCCTGGCAGTCAGTGTTAAAGTGGCGGTACTACTGCCAACAGGCCTGCGGTAAAAATAAATGGGATCACAACCACCGCGGAAACCGCCAACACAGATAGCCACTTTAACACTCCGACCGCCAGCAACAAACACCGCGGCGGTAACTGCCAACAGCCAGGCAGAAGACAATGTACCGCCCACCCCATCACAACCCGCCAATCCGCCAGCTTTTCCTGGCCGGTACCAACGCCATCAAAAGCACGGCAGAAACAGTGTTTGGAAGGGAAATGACTCACCTCTCAACACTCAACGAAGAAACAGGAGGCCATGGAGCCCGAGTTACAGGTCCTGCCCATGCTGGTCTACCTTATCCTCTACCAGGAATACCAAAGGCGTCGACCACGGTGAGTACTGCACCTAGTACACAGGGGAGGGGGGAGGAAAAAGAGAGTGACATACACATGCAACACTCAACACCCCCACCCCCACCCACAACACCACACACACAAACACATGCAGTTTACACCCCGTAACCCCCTGGAAGAACGCAAGGAATAGCGTTAAATCATTGATATTTTAGAAATAGGCAGATATACGTAACGATTATAAAAACAGTATCTTCGTCTGGGGCGAAGGAGATGCCCACCCTCCTGGGTGAGCGGGCATGGCAAACACGCTGAGGGGCTGCTGGGAGGGTGTTGCTGGTACGGGGGTGGCGGCTGTACCTGTTGTTGGGGTGGTCACAGAAGTGTCCGCCACCGCCTGGGAGCTTCCATCAGAGGAGAAGTCGCTGTCTGTGGTCTCCCCTCCTGTCCCCGTCGTGGTGCTCCCCTCGCCCTCCGTCCCACTGGTGCCCTCACCGTCGGTGGATTTGGCCTGCAGGCCCATGTGGGATGCAGCTCCCCCTGTCGCCGGTGTTTCTGCCCCTCCGCCAGATGATGCTAATGCACTTAAGGAGAGGGTGACAAAACAAAAAGGGGGGGAGAGACAGAGGATACACTTGGACAATGCCAGCAACACCAGTACTGTTGGCGGACACAACACACAGGGAGCAGCCCTATGCACTAGGCCATGCCCAAACAGTTACTAAGATAGTCAGCAGCCCGTGGGGTAGAATGCCTAATGCCATCAGCTGCACACCAGAAACCCACAGGACTCTGCGCAGTAGTGTAGATGGCCACTAACACTATTAGGGTAGGAGTGCTTCAGAGACTGCCCAACAAGCTACCTACTCTGCCATCTTTGCCTTGGCCTAGGGGCACCCACAGCCCACCACCCCCACCCATGTAAACCTTAACGCGCTCACAGTCATGAATCTGAATCTGTACTCACCCCCTCGTGGCTGCTGTGATGCCTTCAAGCGCCCATCCAACTCAGGATAGGCCACCGCCAGGATGCAGAACATCAGGGGGGCCATGGTGCCACAGGCACCCCTTCCTCGTTGGGAGGCCAGCCCCAGCTGGGCCTCTGGCGTTTTCTTTGCCCAGCGGCGCAGGTCCTCCCACCTCTTGCAGCAGTGGGTGCAAGGGTCCACACCTCCTTGCCGATGGTACGCCAAATACCCTTTTTCTGGTAGGTTATGACCTGCAGGGAAAAGATAGCAGAAAAAGGAATTAGTCAACCGTCCAGAACGTCAGACTCATGGCCCACCAGATCCCTCACATCCCCTGACACACATACATTGTCCACCTTACATGCTGCACTCTGGCCAGAACGCCTCTGCCCCTTTACATGTGGCTTACACATACAGCACTACATACATTCATGGCCCACCCATCATGCTCACAGTGTACTCACCTGTTTGTCTGGAGGACCGTAGAGTAACGTGTACTGCGGTAGGACCCCATCCACCAGTTTCTCCAACTCCTCTGCAGTGAGGGCAGGGGCCCTTTCCTCAGACACATGAGCCATGGCCGGTTCCAGACACAGGTCACAGCAGCACTTGAAGTGTAGGTCCTCTCCTGTTGAAGGTCAGGTAGCAAGTGATTAGAAAGATAGAAAATGTCGGTGACGTCCGCAGTGGTGCGTACCGTCACTGCCGGCATACATCGCCATTGGCTCCTGGAACCCATAGGGCCCAATGATAACCAATGTGAAGTTGCGCTGCGGTCATCGACCGCCTACCGCGGCGGCGCACAACGCCAGCGCAATTACCTCATTTCCACTTGACCCTCCTCACAGGTCAGGCAGCCGCCATTTCAGGGGGGCACAGGGCATGGCACCTAACTGTGTCACAACAGACATTGTCGGGTTCACATTTTGCTTCTGAAAGTAAACAGATCATCATTAGTGCAATAGATGTGGGAATATGACCCTCTGCTCACCATTCTCTTCCATAGGCTTCAACCGCTGAGGCTGAATATGAGATGGCGGCATCCTCCGGTGTACAGACCCCTGGTGAACCTTGCAACAACGGAGGACAGACACATTATCATACGTACAGACTTGATCGGGCCACCATCCAAGAACTGTGTGCCCAATTGGAGCCAGACCTGATGTCAGCTATCTGCCAGCCCACAGGTATCCCCACTCTAGTGCAGGTCCTGTCAGTGCTCCATTTCCTGGCAAGTGGTTCCTTCCAAACAACAGTGGCCATGGCATCAGGAATGTCTCAGACAATGTTCTCCAACGTGTTAAACAGAGTGTTGTCTGCCCTGCTGAAACACATGCGCAGCTACATCGTGTTCCCCCAAGGTGGAGGATTTGGCCACAGTGAAAGCTGACTTTTTATGCCCTGGGTCATATCCCCAACATCAATGGTGCCATTGATGGTACACATGTGGCATTTGTCCCCCTCGGAGAAATGAACAAGTTTTCAGGAATAAAAAAAGCTATCACTCTATGAATGTGCAGATGGTGTGTTTGGCGGACCAGTACATTTCCCATGTGAATGCCAAATATCCTGGCTCTGTGCATGACGCCTTTATCTTGAGGAATAGCAGCATCCCATATGTGATGGGCCAACTCCAGAGGCACCGGGTGTGACTAATAGGTGAGCCAAGTGTCCCCACACACTATGAGTAGGTGTCTGGGTATGGGGTTGTCCCTAAGGGTTAGTGTGTGTCTAACAGTTGTCCCTCGATATTTGCAGGCGACTCTGGTTACCCCAACCTCTCATGGCTACCGACCCCAGTGAGGAATGCCAGGACAAGGGCAGAGGAATGTTACAATGAGGCACATGGGCGTACAAGGAGGATTATTGAAATTACCTTCAGCCTCCTGAAGGCCAGGTTCCAGTGCCTCCATCTGACAGGTGGCTCCCTGTACTACTCACCCAAGAAGGTGTGCCAGATCATTGTTGCATGTTGCATGTTGCACAACCTGTCCTTGAGACGGCAGGTGCCTTTTCTGCAGGAGGATGTGCCTGGAGATGGTCTTGTGGCAGCGGTGGAGCCTGTGGACAGTGAGGAAGAGGAGGCAGCGGAAGAAGATGTTGACAACAGAACCAATATAATTCAGCAGTACTTCCAGTGACACACAGGTAAGACAATGTAAGTTCACTTTACATTTCAGTTATCTTTTGGACATTGTACAATGTAGCCTCTTACCCTATGTCTATGGCCACTGACTTTACCATTTGGCATCTCTATTTTCAGATCTCTGTGCCTTACTCTAGATCCTGCTATGTGTACTGCTGCCCACCAACGGTCATTCCAAAGTATATTTCACTGTACATTTGAGTTGCAATGCTTTGATAAAGTTGTACTAATACATTTGTGAATCGTTTGACAGATTAGTATTTGTTCCAAGGGTGTTTATTTAGGTGGTAATAAGTAGAGGGGGATGTGCAATGGGTTGGGCTAATGGTGGAGGAAAGTCCAGGGTAGAGTCCAGTCTCTTGGTTTCACAGGTGCATTGTCCAATGGGGCATAGGAAGGGGAGTAATAGCAGTTCAAGGTGAACGGGGTGACAGAGTGGGACAGAAGGGTGACAATCAGGAGAGTCTTATTTCCTGGTGGGGGTCTTGGCAATGTTCTCCGGCTTCTGCCTGGATCACAGGGACCATATGCGGGGTGGTTCTCCTTCTGCAGGGGGTGGGGTGCTGGTTCCCTATTGGTCCTGTGGCAGGGCCTCGTGGCAGAGGTGGAAGGCTGTTCATCGGTTTGGCTAGTGTCAGGCGCCCATAGTTGTGCCACTGACTCCCTCATGGTCTTGGCCATGTCAGCCAGCACCCCTGAAATGGTGACCAGGATGGTGTAGATGTTTGGTAGGTCATCCCTGATCTCCAGGTACTGTCCCTCCTGCAGCAGCTGGGTCTCCTGCAACTTGGCCAGTATCTGGCCCATCGTCTCCTGGGAATGGTGATATGCTCTCAGGATGTTGGAGAGTGCCTTGTGGAGAGTGGGTTCCCTGGGCCTGTCCTCCCCCTGTCACACTGCAGTCCTCCCAGCTTCCCCGTTGTCCTGCGCCTCTGTCCCCTGAACCGTGTGCCCACTGCCACTGACCCCAGGTCCCTGATCATCCTGTGTTTGTGGGGTTGCCTGGGGTCCCTGTAGTGGTGGACACACTGGTGATTGACGTGTCCTGGGGACAGTGTCATGGGCTCGGTGGGTGGGGGCTGTGCTGGTGTTTTCTGAGGGGGGAGGCTTTGTGGTGGGCTGGGATTGTGGCTGGGTAACCGACTGTCCAGAGGTCCCTGATGGACCAGGTTGGTCATTGTGATCCAAGCGTGCAGAGCTGCTGTCGTCACTGTGGGCCTCTTCAAGGGGGGGACTGGATGTAGCTGGCACCTCCTCTCTGGTGACGTTGAGTATGGGTTCTGTGGGGATGCAAATGCAGTGTTAATGTATCTGCGTGTGCCATCTTGTGAATGGGTGTGTTTCCCTGTATGGTTGTGATTTCCCTGTCAGCTTGGCCTTGTGTGAGTCGTGATTTTGTGGGCTGGGTGAGTCTCTCTATTGAGCATGCTGTGGTGGTGGGTGTCCATGCAGGTCTGGGTTGGGGGTCCATGCTTTGGTGTTGCATGCAGGGCTTGGTATTGGGATGGGAGGGTTGTGATAGTGGGTATATGTGAGGTGTTAGAGGGATGGGTGTGAGGGTAGGGGTAGGAGTTTGTGATGGCATGCAGGTAGGGTGGAGGAGATAAAGTAGTAAAGATTTGACTTACCAGAGTCCAGTCCTCCTGCGACTCCTGCGAGGCCCTCAGGATGCTTAATTGCCAAGACTTGCTCCTCCCATGTTGCTAGTTGTGGGGGAGGAGGTGGAGGTCCAGCACCAGTCCTCTGTACTGCTACCTGGTGTCTTGCAACAACAGAACACACCTTCCCCCGTAGGTCGTTCCACCTCTTCCTGATGTCATCCCTGGTTCTTGGGTGCTGTCCCACGGTGTTGACCCTGTCCAAGATTCTCCGCCATAGCTCCAACTTCCTTACAAGGGAAGTCTGCTGCACCTGTGATCCGAATAGCTGTGGCTCTACCCGGATAATTTCCTCCACCATGACCCTTAGCTCCTCCTCAGAAAACCTGGGGTGTCTTTGGGGTGCCATGGATGTGGTGTGTGTGATATGCATGAGGATGTGTGGGGTGATGTGTTGGGGTGTATGCTGTGATGTGCGTGGATGGTGTATGGATGATGGATGATGGTGTTCTCTAGCTCTGATTGAGTGGGTGCTCCTGGCTTGTGTCTCTCTGTGTTGGCAATCTATTTTTTTTGTTGAAAGGGTTGTGGGTAATGTGGGTATGTGTTTTGTAGTGGTGTGGGTGTGGTGTATGTATGTGTGTCAGGTGTGTGTAATTTGAATTGTCCAATGCAGTGTTGTTTTGTTAGTGTGTGTGTATTTTGAACACAGCTGTATGAACGCTAATGATTTACCGCGATTGAAAGACTGCTGCAGTGATTCATGGGTAATGATACTGTGGGCATATTCCTGTTGGCGTAACTGTGTGGGTTTGGCTATCGCCAGTTTATCACTGACCTTTGGGCTGGCGGACTTATGTGAGTGCCTTTATTGTGGTGGAATTCTCAGTGTGGGTCATAATACCCGTAGCGGAATACCGCCGCGGGCACGGTATGTTGGCAGCCGTCAGCACGGCGGTAGGAGGCATTTACCACCACGGCTGTAATGAGGGCCTGTATGGTTTAAAGTTAACCTCTCCTTTTATCTATCCTGTTTCCATATCCCCAGACCTACTGACGACCTTTTCCCGATCACCTAACCTGTTTCTCTTTTCCTTATTTTCCTTTACAATTCAACTACTTTCCTTCATATGACACCCTCAATCTCTCATTAGGGTCCACCAATGCCCAGTCTCTGCACATTTCCCGAAATCACCTAGCTCTCCCCTTCACACACCTTTATCTCCTACACTCCATCTCCAGGATTCTTATTTGCTGAAATCCCAAGCCTCTTCCCTTTTCATTTCTCCAAAGCATCATCAACTTTTGCTCAATTTCCATTTCCATCCCAACTATACCCCTCATTCCCTTGGTCTCCTAATGAAACCTCACTCACCACAGTGTGTCCTTCTTCTCAGCTGCCGTACTTTCATACATCTTAATACTCTAGTGTAGTAACTTATTAAATCGCACCACTGGTCGTATTGAGCTTTGATTGTAGACTAGAAACTTATAAAAGACGCTAGCATAAACAATACATCTCAATAACTGTGAAACCAATTTGGCTCCACAAAAACAAGAGAGAAGATGGTGTCCAAACTATAAAGGTTTTTGTTAACAATTTAGCAAAAGTTCCAAATCTATTAATTAGTAAATCAATTTAGCAAATAACCATTCACACGGTCATGCAATCTTAAATTGTATATTATGAAGAATATTCAAAATATTATGATTGAAAATAGATAGGTTCCTTTATGAAACCTATCTGTTTTCTATTTTGTACTCTTTACATCATTGCTCTAAGCTAAAAAAGAGGAGGGTGTCAGCATTTTTCAAATCAAGTTAAGGTTCAAGGTAAAATAGGCTTAGGTGTTCAAGCATAAAGCTCGATCTCCACTGGCAGGGGAAATCAGCAGAGTTCAGGAAAGTTCTTCCTTTTGCATAGTCAGGGTAGGATCTGCTAAGCCTATTCCAAGAGACACACAATGCACAATAGAAGGTTCTAGAAACTTCACTCCACGTACTCCTTCTGGATGAACCAATCAGGGTAAGCTGTCCTCTGAGAGCACTAAACTCCTCAGGTTCCCAGCATCGAACAAAGATGTAAACAGCGGCATGGCCTTCAAAAATAATAATGGTCCAGTCTGCTTGGTACATGAGGCTCTCCTATCAATGCACTGCAAATCAGCTAGGACTCTAATAATTTTCAGCAGAGACAAAAGATTATTCTAGCTAACAAAATAGAAATGGCGCCAGCAAATGAAAGAAAGCATGTGAACAGCTCGAGAAGAATATTGCTCTAAAAATGTGTTAAAGGCTTTTACGTCTTACAGTTATTATTAGTATTATTAATAGAGACTTTTGTAAGTTTTTGGAAACCACTAGGTGGGCTCAGAGCACTTTAGGATCAGATACCATACAACACTAACAGTGACTGGTAACAGTAAGAACCAAAGCTAAGTTAGCTGATAACAGAAGCTTGGCAAGAGCTAATAGTCACTTTAAAGTCCAGATTGGATGGGAGGGAGCTCCATAGAAAGGATCCTTGCACATGGATTACTTCAGAACTTTTTATAGTGGTGTGGTCAAATGGACAGAAAGTTGTGGTTAGCAGACTTTAGTCTTCTGGATGAAAGGCAGTAGACAAACAACTTGAGAATGAGTCCAGTGCCCAGATGAGCAGTACTTAGTAGACGAGAAATTGGAATTTGAAATGTAGGTCTTTCCTTCGATGGGGCCTGGTGAGGGCCCCTGGCGTAGGTGAGTTGTAGTCATAGTAATTCAGGCGAAAAAGAAGGTGGGCAGTATGGTTCTGGACCCCCTAGATCATCGTGAGATTGATTTGTCAGGAAGTCAGTGTAAAATGTTGTTGCAGGAGATCACCTCTGCACCTGGCAGTGAAGAGGTGTACCTGTACATCAATATCTCGCAGCAGGTGCAAATGGTGGAAGACAGACTTGGGGAGATCGTTCCTCAAGATACAGATGAAAGATTGTTGTCAAACACATTCCAGTTGTGAACCATTATTGGACTTTTATGGAAATGTTATTTTCTTACTTTGTATTGTGATTTATGGTTGTTCTTCTGGAGCTGCGTTGTTAGTGCAATGTGGTGTAGTGTAGGGCGTGTACTGCTGTTCTGGTGTTTGATGTTGCGAGCCAGTTTGGCTACAAACGACTGGGTATTTTGTGTTCTATGGGATAGTTTCATTTGTATTGTTTGGCATTACATCGTGCTGTTGAATAGAGGGTTGGCAATTTTGTAGTGTGTGCTCTCTTGGGTTTCATTTAACAGGTTGTTGCACAAAGACACTATAGTACTGCAAACAGAACAAAGTTTAGGTCACGGAGGCTCAACATGGCAGTAACGGCATCGTAAGTGAGAACAAATGGAATCAGCCTGTTTATTGGCACGGCTGTTTGTGGATGTTTTATCTGCAACGTAGAACCTCTTCCACTTATGGTATCAATTTAGCCCCAGAGTAACATCATGACTCTGGGCAGTGGTCTCACATCAACATCATACCTCTAGTTCTCCTTTCAAGCACTGCTGGGACCACAAATAATTTGTAAACACAAACAAGTACAGGCCAAAGCACCTTTACTAGGGCTGTGTCTGTACATGGGGAAGAGTGAGGAGCAAAATATAGCAGCTTGCTCCTCCAGTGACTGGAAAGGCATTGATCTGTGCCATGGGTGCATTAATGATGCCACCTATGCTGAAAATCCTTACAGAGAAAAGGTACTCTTGCTTTTAGGGCACCTGTGAGATTATTCTGTTCTGGAATGTACACAGTCTCGGAACAAAAGGGACCACTAGGCCCGCTGCACAGCAAGCGTAGAAAGGTATGATCCTACTAAGTGACTGACCTGAGCTGCCATTCTAGCATTCAGAGGATTCTTTAATTTTACCACACAGGCTCTTCCATGCTGTAGGGGCAGTGAGTACCAAAGGCCGAGTCTGATGTGCCATGTCAGACATCAAATGCAAATCCTGTTGCATAGCAAACACGCCGTTGGGAATATCCTTACCACTTAGGACAGCAAATGAAAAAAAGAACAGATGATAGATGGAATGCTGAACAAATCAAACATTCACCCCCCAGTCACAGATCTGGGCCTAAATCCATCATTTTGTTTCTCAACATTTCATTCCAGGTTGGACCCAGCCATACCCAAATCATTCTTGACACTGCTCTCCTTGGGAACATTCCAGGCGGAACTGCCAAGCTTGGTCCTCCTTGGACTGGAAACAAGCACCCTGAGACTGGTTTTGGGGTACCAACCCTCATCAGCAAAGTTAGCTTGAATGTGGTGGCATAGCGACCACAGGACCCACGTCTGGGCATATACTTCCCACTTAGGACAAATGAAAAAAGAACAGATGATGGACAGAATGCTGAACAAATCAGACATTCACCGTAGTCACAGACATGGGCATAAATTCATCATTTTGTGCTTGCCGTGCCATTCCTTTTTGGGCCCAGCTATATATAAATCAGTCCCTGCTCCCATGAACAGTCTAGCCGAACTGCCAGGCCAGACACAAGCATTCTGGGACCAGTTTCTGGGTGTCACCCCTCATCAGCAAGGTACCTTGAATCCGGTGGCATAGAGAGTGGCATAGAAAGTCTGGTCATTTCCTTCCCACTCTGGGCAACAAATGCAAAAAGAACAGATGATGATGCATTTTTAAGCACATTTTAATAAACAATTTGGAGGAAAAGCAAGAAGCATCGGAAAGCAATTTAAAATGTGAAGTCCTGAAATATTTAAACCCATTGAAAACTTCCCCATACCTTGCTGCATTAACAGTTACTGTAGTGTACAAATTGTAAAGTGGACAAATTCAGGTCCTTTAAAGTGTGTGCTTCTCCAGTGTCTTGCACTCCGTGCGGAATCATCTTTAGCAAAAAATGCTCTAACCAGGTTTGCGGAAGCACCAACAGCTGCTAGGTGCAATCAGCCTTATAGAAATATGTATAGACAGGGCTTTAGGAGGAATGAAAAACCAGAGGGTCTTTCAAAAGGGTGTGGCTGGCTTAAACATGTAAACAAAATTTCTCTGATTCCATAGTGTGCCACCCAACCAGTATTTTGGTTTCTCTGTGAGCTTTCTGTTATTGCATACAGATATACAACTGACATACACCTAAAACCTGCCAGGAATATGTCAATGGTTGTTAGCTGTTGAAGATAAATGACAAAATGATTTTGCTGTAAATAATTAACACTGAAAATGTTTAAATTTTGGATTTGAGTGACTGTTAATTAACCCCTTTGGTGCTCAGCTTCCCCCGTATGCTAAGCCTTTTTTTGGCTATTTGATGTAGTTCGCGCTTAGACCTCCATAACTCTTTGTCCACATAAGCTATTCAGGCCAAATGAGTGTACGTTTTTACATCCTGGGGATGGATTGTAATGGTACCCAATGTTTGTGGATTCCCCTGGAGGGGACCGAGAAATTAGCCAAAATACAGCAAAAATGTGTTTTCTTTTTAAAATGGGAAAAAGTGCTGCAGAAGAAAGCATCTGTTTTTTAACCTGTAAATGGCATCAATGAATGGTTTGTGATGCTTAAATCACAATCTTCCCAGTTTTCAGGAACAGGCAGACTAGAATCAGAAATTTGGTTTTCAACATTTTCAACACATTTTTGGCATTTCACTGGGACATACTAAATTTTTCCTCTTTTTTGAGCTTTCAACCTTCTTCCATTTAGTGACAGAAATGGGTGTGAAACCAGTGTGTAGAACCTTCCAGGTTTTCCTATAAAAAGTAACAGTTGAAATAAAAATAATTGAAATTGAGTTGAAAAAAACAGCCATTTCTTTCTACGTTTTCATCTGTAACTTTTCCCAGCTACGGCAGATTTTTTAAAGCAATATAATCCGTTGAACACTTCTGCTTGCGGGGATATATAGGGCTTGTAGGTTCACCAAGAACCCGAGGTACCCAGAACCAATAAATGATCTGCACCTTGAAGTGGGTTTCCATTGTGTAACGGGTACACAGCAATTCATCTGGTAAAATATAAAGAGTAAAAAATAGGTATCAAGGAAACATATATATTTCTGAAGTGGGCACAAGACATAGAATTTAGAAGCACTGGTTATTTGCAAATCTCCTAATTTGTGGATATCCATACCAGCATGTGAATTAGAGGTCATTTCTCAAAATGACTTCTTTCTTACACTCTGTCTCACATTTGGAAGGCGTAAATGCAGAGAAAGACAATTGGTAATGACACTTGGTCCGCTATTCTGTGTTCCCTCAAGTCTTCCAATAAAAATGGTACTTCACTTGTGTGGGTAGGCCTAGTGCCCACAACATGAAACTCCCCAAAACACAATGTGGACAAATCACATTTTTCTTCTGAAAACTGACTTGTTTTTTGCAATATGCATAGAATGTGGATTTTGGGCTCTAGCTCAGTCAGCACCTAGGGAATCCAAACAAACATGTAAAAAATGTTAAACTTGAGACCTGGGGAAAACCGGGATGGGATGACCTTTACACATTTTTCTACCCAGAATCCATTGCAAACCTCAAACTGTGTCCAAAAACACATTTTCCTCACATTTCTGAGATGCAAAGTTCTGGAGTCTGAGGGGAGCTACAGACTTCCTTCTACTCAGCATTCCCCCAAGTCTCCCAATAAAAATGGTACCTCACTTGTGTGGGTAGGGCTAATTCCTGTGACAGGAAACACCCCAAAACACAACGTGTACACATCACTTCTTTTTTTTTACTGAAATCGATCTTGTTTCTTGTAATGTGCCTAGCTGTGTATTTTAGGCTCCAGCTCAGCCGGCACCTAGAGAAACCTAGCAAACCTGTACATTTGTGAAAACTAGACACCTAGGGGAATTCAGAATGATGTGACTTGTGTGGCTCTCACCACATTTTTTGTACCGAGATTGCCTTGCAAACCTCAAAATGTGTCCAAAAAACACATTTCCCCCACATTTCTGTAATGGAACGTTCTTGAATCTGAGGAGAACCACACATTTCCCATGACTCAGTGTTCCCCTCAGGCTCCCAATAAAAATGATACCTCACTAGTGTTGGTGGGTCAAGTGCCTGTGACAGGGAAGGGAAAAAAACATTTAGGGATTGAGGGGGTACCAAAGCCTGTTCATAAGCACAGTTTACTAAAATATGTTTTTAGGCTTACTCTGCTTTGCGCACCTACACAAGTGAGGTATCATTTGTATCAGGAGACCAAGGGAAACACATGATTTATTTCTGCTTCTGGAAGAATTTGGTACAGAAAGGCAAGGAAAATTTGGTATTTTAGTCACTTTTTGAGGTTTGCAGGGCAATGTGGGTAGGAAACTTGTTGGGATCCATGAGAGGCACACCACCTTGTACTCCCCTGGATGTCTAGTTTTCAAACATATCTAGAGTTGGTAGATTTTCCCTGTTAGAAATGGGGTTTCTGGTCGGCTAGGGTATGCACCTAAGCCAGGCAGAACCCACCCACTGTAGTCAGGGTGAGGGAGTTACACAACCAAAATAACCCCTGCTCACCCCTTGGTAGCTTAGCATGAGCAGTCAGGAGTATCCCAGAGGCAAAGTGTAAAGCATTTGCACAACACACACAACACACGTGATGCATTAACCCCACCACAAAGGCAACCCAACACCAAGTTATATCAAAATAAAGTGTATTGTACAAAACATTATTAGACCAAACACAACATGTCAGTAATACCCTGCTACCCAAGCAGTCGTCAGAACATTACACAAAACTGTTACCCTGAAGAAATCAGCAGTAGTCACATATAACACACAAGTTACTCATTACTCTGCAAGGTAAGCAGTAGTCAGTAAAAACATTACCACAATAATGCACATGTCACAAGATTCTCATAAATGCCCATACCAGCAACATTAGGAAATACATGGCAAGCCATAAAAACATATTAGCATAGAATGCCCATAAAATGAACATTAGCAAATATATGGCAAATTATATGAAAACAGGTTAGCATTACATTCCCAGAGGAACATGTGGTCATTCAAAGTACCTGTTTTTATGATGAAGGCACCTCGAGTGCCATGAAGAAAAATGCCCCCCAGTGCTCCTGAGCGCTAAAGCAGGGGCCTCTTGGTGATTGGGGGAGGGGGCGGCACGCACCACCTCCGCTTTTACACAGGGGCCCGCACCCAAACTGGGCGCCAATAATTCTGTGATCCCGCTGGGCCACGGCCGGCCCTCCCAAGGGGGGGTAGAGCCAAAAAACGAACGAGGGGGCCAAGCGGTGCAGTGTCCTCCGATGAGGCCTCCTTCCCACCCACGACCTCCTAACAAAGATGCTGGCCCGGTGGGTCATAAGAGGCTCCGATGAGGCCTCCTCCTAACGGTCCACACGACGCTCATTGGGAGCCTGGCGCAACGGGGAGACTCCTATGAGGCTTCATCCTTTCCCGTGCTCTGGCAGGGACTCGCCCGCACCCAATCTGGTGCGTGACTCAATTGTGGTCAGTCCGGGCTGCAGCTGTGAACAGGCACCAAAGTGGAAGCCTGCCTGTGCCCCTGGGGCACCTCCCTCAGTGCACCTCACCCCGGGGGCACCACCAGGAGCACAGTCTCTCCACTTCTCAGCTCCCGGTGCCCTGGGGCACACAACACAGCGCACTTCAGACACACTGCGTCCGACAAGCTGCCCAGGTCACGGCAGTGTTTTCCATGCCCAACAAAGCATAGGAAGTGCTTTCAAGGCACTCAAGCAATAAAACAGGAAGCGCTGTCTGGGTGCTTCAGTAGGTTTGAAGAAGGCGCCCTCAAGGTGCTATATATTTTAAGTAGAGCACCCCTCAGAAAAAGAGCATGAGCAGCACTCCTCACATGCTGCAGCAGGCAGTTGCAGGGGTCAGGGGCCATAGGACCTAGCCCCTGGGGACACAAAGGCGGAACATAGGGCTGTAGGGCCCAGCAACAGGCCAGCCCAAACGGATGCAGACAGTGGCAGTTCCTCCAAATGACCCTGCAGGTCACAGGCAGTCCAAGGTGGTTCCTGGTGAGTCCCTCCAGCAGCAATCTGTGTCCAGTTACACACATGTTCAAGTGTCCAGAGTGTCTCCAGTTGTGGGGAAAAATCCCCTGAACTTATATTCAGTTTTGCAAAGGTTTAACAAAGAGGGGGAGAGGAGGTTCCAACCAGTTACAATTGATTCTGGGAGTGTCCCCTCTCTCCACCAACACAGGCTCCAAACATCAGTTGGGGATAAACAAGCCCTTTGTGTGAGGCCAGGGCAGTCTTTACAGATGCAATTGGTCCGCCTACCCTTTTCGCAGCCCATTAAGGCCATTCAATATGCAGATGCACCTCTGTGACACCTACACCCTCCCACAAAGCCCAACTGTCACTCTGCCCAGACGTGGGTTGGAGTCAAGCTGCGAAACACCAAAGTCATAAGCACAGAGAAATACTCACTTTCTAGAACTGGCATTTCTGTAATGATAATAAAAAATCCACTTACACCAGCAAGAAGCATTTCTTACTACCATTACAACCATACCAAACATGCCTACGCTACCCCTCATAAATCAGACAATACCCCCTAGACATAAGGCAGGGCATTTCCAATGCACTCCTATGAGAAGGCAGCACTCACAGCAGTGAGAAACCACATAGGCTATTTGTCACTACCAGGACAGGCCACACAACCAGGCACATGTCCTGCCTACATAGGGCCCTGCCCTTGGGCTAGCTAGGGCCTACCTTATGGGTGACTTACATATACAACAAGCATTTGCAATGCACTAGGCTCTTGCCTTTCTCAGAGTTACAGCTATTAGCAGTTGTAAACTCACAATCAGATTTTTCTTTACACATTGAAAGAAAAAAACAGAATGATCGCGCTGCTGTTAGCAGTTGTAAACTCAAAACCGGATTTTTCTTTTCACATTGAAATACAAAAAACAGTGTGATCGCGCTGCTACAGTTCACTCGTAATGAAACCTATCAGAAAAAGTACAATTATCTACGTAACCGGCAAAAGTGCAATTAACGAAGTAACATCGTCGATGTTCTGCAAAGCGCTCGACTTCTGCCAAGCGAGATCACGCTGCGAACAAAAGATAAAAAGTAGTCCACAAACTGGATGGGAAACAGCAAGCCTTGCATGTTTTCAGTACTTGGTTGCTGCACTCGAGAAGGGCTAACCACCTGAAAAGGCATGACATATGCGTGCCTTCCACTAATGAAAGAAAGCAGATTTTAACAGGGAAGCCCATGAACCAATGAAAGACAACTGACGTGACGTGAACTGGGCTCCGAGGCCTTTTCTGACTCCTAAAGCCTCTCGCAAGCGAAACGCACACGCAAGCGCATGTGACGCAAGCTCATCTCTAAAAAGGGGAGTTCTGGGCTTAGCAAGTAAAGTTAGATGCCAGGTCCCTGTATCAGAAAACTGTGCACACAGGCCCTGTGCTAGCAGGCCTGAGACAGGTTTGAAAGGCTACTTCAGTGGGTGGCGCAAGCAGTGCCGCAGGCCTACTAGTAGCATTTAATTTACAGGTCCTGGGTATAGGGATACCACTGTAGCAAGGGACTTACAGGTAAATTAAATGACCCAATTAGGTATAAGCGAATCATACCAACTGTACTTTAGCACTGATCAGTAGTGATAAAGTGCTCAGAGTCCTAGAGCCAACAGCAAGAGGTCAGAAAAATAGGAGGAAGGACGCAAAAAGTCTGAGGATGAACCCACAAAAAGGGCTAGGTCCAACATTCCCTAGATAAGAAGTGAGCACGCTACCAAGTTTCTCAATTCTGTGATGTCCCAAACATTGAAATTGTGAAAAAACACACTTAGGTTTTGTTAAAATGACCCCTCTCCCATCAACCTCGCTGGTGGCATGCTTCATCATTGGGATCCCATCGTCCATAACAACTGAAAAAAATTAAATGGCAAAACGTTTTCAGTATTCACCCTACACTCTGTGACACCAGTAAACGGACAATTCTGGCTGCACCATGTTGGGAGCAACCCAGAGTTCAGCTCTTCCAACGGGAAGCCTGTCAGCCCCAGGCCGCAATCCAGATGCCTCTTGCTGCACTATCAGCACATCAGTGTCCTCCTGTAAAACAGCCACTTCATCCAGACTGAGAGTGGCTTAATCATCAGATGTTTCCTCTCCGACAAAATTAAATGCCAGAATCTTTCACTTCCTCCTCTGCCTCACATGCAGAATCAGTCTCATAATCATGGTCACTAAATGATTCAAAAAGCATACCAACAACCTGATGCATGGTCATTTAGAAGCTAGCCATAATCCTTAATAATTAAAGTAACTTGACAAATAAGTCAACAACCATCAACACTGTGTAATATAAGTAATAAACAAAGTGTGGCATTATCCCAAAGACCCATATACTCAAATACAATACCACTCACTTGCCAGACTCTGCACAGACACAGCAAGCACCAACAATATCCCACTAAAAAGGAAAAACAAAATAAAATTACACATAAGACAACACAATACACATTGTGCACAAATCCAAGAAGGATTTTACAAACAATAAAACATAAGCTTATTATGCTACTATTATTACACCATTTAAAAAAACAAACTCATTCATGCATGGCAACGATATTCATTTGCAACAGTACAAAAACGTTTTTCTTACCAGGCACATGCAACTGCAGATCTACCAGAGCCACAAATAAAACATTATATTCACAAATGCAAATTATGCCACACACAGCCCATCAACAAACATTCAGAAACTTTCCCTGGTGTCTTGTGGTTTTCAGCACCCTTAGGGGCAGATGCACCTAAAAGAAATTGCAAATCTGCCCCAAAAAGGGACAGCAACTACCAAAATAATTGCCAGCTCAAGGGAAGTGACCCTTGCCCAAAGGGCTGCTTCCTACTCCCCAAAAAACAAAAAACCTCTACAGCATTAGAAAATCCCTGGTGTCTAGTGGGCTTTTGCTCCCCCTCAGGGGCAGATGGGCCTAAATCATAATGGAGGATCTGCCATCAAGAAGTGGCCAAAATATTCTCCCTCAAAAGGAGAGGGGCTCTTCCCCAAGGGGCTGCTCCCCAAACAGAAAAATAATACATGTGTAATAAATCCCCGTGGTCTAATGGTTTCAGAATACTTGCTCCCCAAAGGAGAGTGACCCTTTCTGAGGAGGACACTCCCCACAACAACATGCTGCCTAAACAAAATGTGCACGATCGTTCAGCAGGAATGCACACCAAAGAGGCATCAGGGGAAAGGAAACCCCTTTCCTTCCTCCTAATGTCTCTTGGCTGGCCCAGAACCCTCCCGGGAGGAAAAGGCTTGCCTTATTCCTCCACCTGCTGGAAGAAAATGGCTTCCAGGGCGGTCCTGGCTGTTTCGATGACGTTGGTGCAGCATGCACGCTGACATCATCAGATCGCCGTGGGGGGAGGCATTGTGGCAGCGGAAGTGTTTCTGCCACCAGTGGTGGGGGGGTGCACAATGGCAGCTCATGGGGGGAGCTCCGCTAGTTCTTTCCTCGTGGGTGGGTGCCTGGATGGCCAGGAGCCATCTGGCGCACACACCCACTGTGTCGTTGGACGGCTCCTGGCCCTCCATTGCATGGAGCAGGTTAACTAATATTGAAGCCTGTAGAAGGGATATTGGTCTTCAGTTATTTGCACTTAGGGCCTGATTATATGTCTGACATTAAGGGCCTGATTACAACTTTGTCGGAGGGGGTTAATCTGTCCCAAATGTGACAAATATCTCACCCACCGTATTATGAGTCCATTATATCCTATGGAACTCGTAATACGGTGGGCGGGATATCTGTCACATTTGGGAAGGATTAACCCCCTCCACCAAAGTTGTAATCAGGCCCTTAATGTTAGACATATAAGACATTTTTCTCTCCCCAAACATATACTTCAGTGACTCACATGTAACTATTTATTTTTTCTTTTACTTTCAGTATTTAGACAACTGTATGCCCCCTTCACACACATTTACACAGACCCAATTGCAACTGGAATATGAGACAATTGCTCTGTTTTCTATGCAGATAGGCCAATCCACTGACAGGCACTGTGAGAAACTTGCAATGCTTTTAGCCTTAGTGCCACAGTTTTCAATCGCGACCTGTCATAAAAACCTGGTGCAACTCTATTAAAAGTATTCACTATACAAGAGTGATAGGATGCATGAGAAAATCAAAGGAACACAACACAATGGAAATAGCTAACACTGTTAGGAAATGCAAGATTAAGTAATACATGCATGCATAACATGTCTAACAGTTGTTGTTTGGAAATCAACCAGTGTTTTTGGTATTAATGTTAAGGGTAAGGAATATAAGAGGAATGTAAGGCCCTACAAGGACCTGTTTCAATGTCTGTTTTAATGCTGTATGACAGACTTTAAAATTAAAACATGTCCAAAGTGGGGATAAAGCATTCTAGAACCATTATGCCAATCAATGTAAATAAATCAGGACCTTAATAAGCACCAAGTATTGTCGCCAGATTCTAGGCATGCATACTAATAGCATTTAATGTTTTTTAATGTTTTTCTAACATTCCACAAATCAGGACACTGTATGCACATATTTTCCCTTTGCGCTTGACTCCCTGAGGATATATGTGTCAACTTCGCCAAAGAGCAAAAGCCCTGCTTGACTTTTGGATCAAGTTTGCTGTGGAACAAATAAAGCAGCTGCACTCACTTCTAAAGTGGCCAGTGACCTACAGCCACGGCCTGGAGTGTCACAGTGGGGGAGATAAGCATGACTACACATTGCAGCACTGTGTACCTAGTACAAGTTTAACATTAACATTTCCCATTACTGAGGACAAGGTGCCAACTCCCACTTACTGTGCATGCATCCAATCCTGCCCTGTGACGAACGGGAAAGGGTGGGATCTATGTTTGGGAATGATCTTGGCAGAGATGCCAGAATGGGCACACATTCATGTGAAACTCATTTAACAAAAAAAATGTTTACAGTTAGGAAATCAAAAATCTTAAGATCATCCGTTTTCCACAGTTTTTGACAGAAATCCGTCATGCTACCAGTACTTGATACATACAAAAATATTTATTGAGCATTGCCAAAAAAAAACAGTATGATGTGAAAATTTAGACCATTTTGAAAGGAAGTGATCCACAAGTGCAGAAAAACCACACCAGAAAGAGCAAATTGAAACAGTACATTATTGTTTTCAACATTGATTGGTAGGTAGATCAGTGCAACTGAAGACAGTCTTCATAAAGTTCTTGTAGCCTGTTATGTCAAACACAGTTCATGAACAAGCACAAAGGAAAGACAAGAGGTTTGTCTTGTAAACAGTTGACGACGTTTCGACCCTTGTTATGAATGTAAGGGTCTCATCAGGAGAAAAAGTAACCTGGGGAATGGTCCCAATGTGAAGTACAATGGAACAGAATGACAAAGGAACTACAGCTGCATCTTGTCATTATGACCATGTATTCATAGTATCAGAATTATTATTTAGGCTTGACTTAATCTATAGATGATCCAGGGGCAGAAAAGCCTTTAGTAGGTCAAATGCAGCTTCCCTTAAAAATGGGCAGATCCAAAAATAAGGATTGCACTGGCCGCACAGTCACCGGTCCTCTCACTCAACAAAGAAGAAAAATGCAGGAATGCAGCCTGCAAAGCCCAACACTGACCTACAGTAGATATCACTTAAGACTTCTATGGCACTGGAGGGGCTTAAGAATGGCTCCTCACTCAGAGCGAGACAGGACAGGCAGCCTGGGACAGGCAGACCAAACTTTATTACATCAATATATTTAATATTTTTTTAAGAAAAGTAGTAGAAATTTCACATCAAAGCAGAAAATGTCCCTGCTCTATGGTGCCTCATTTCTTATGGATCTCTGTGTGTCTTTTTATTACTGTGCTCAGCGTGCCTCACAGATTCATTTGCACTAATGAAGATTACATTTGATTTGTTCCTGTATGATTCAATCCATGTAAACATCCTGATGAGTGAATTGCTTTTAGACTTATGCTAGGTTCCTGAAGAATAAGGAGTCAACACGCCCTTCGTACGTACTATGCTCAGACCTGTTTGTTCTGATTGTTGTCTATTCAAGTACTGGCCACACTGCTCAGCCGGAAGATTTGTCCAGAGTTGAACACGCCCTTTGGTCCACTTGCCCAAGCAAGAGTCTTTCATATTTGTGGATAATATGTAGGATGAAATGGGTGTCTACTGCAGCCACATCCTTCACATAGTCTATGTCAACATAATCTCTCAGATAAACTCCTGTCCTACATAAGGGAGGTGTGAAGACCTTTTAATTTCTACACTAAGAGGCATAGTTATAGGGATTCGGCAAAGGTCAGCGCAGCAGGGGTCACATTTATGAGCTCTGTGTGCTGCCAGAGCGTCACTTTTTTGACCACATAATCATATCTATGAGGCCACATAAAGCCACTTTGCATGGCTTTGTGTGCTCCCATAGATATGGGATAAAGCAAGATGACTTGCTGCTCTGCCCTATGCCAACTCCCCATAAATATGCCCCCACGTCATCTTGCTGTGCCTCCCTACACCAAAGTGAAAGGGCAGAAATGCATAGTATTTATGTAATAGGGTGCATTCCTGTCCTTTCCCCCTGGGCTGGCGCCATTTTGACATTATGGTGCACGGGTGCCTTCTTCGCATGTAGGATTATTTTTGTGCAGGAAGGGTCACCTTCCTGCACAAAACAATCCCACAAAGTGTTTTCCTATGTCTATGTGTGCTGCAGAATGCAGCACGAATGGAAAGAGGAAAACATGAGGAGAAATAAAAAAAAAAATCTTGTTACATCCTCACCTCGGGAGGCGTAAGGTTTTGGTGCTTCCCCAAGTTTACATGATTTTGTAAACCTGGGGCAGTGTTGAAATCCATGAGTGTTGCTGCAACGTCCATGGAACGCCTCCCTGGTGCAGAGTAAGGCAAGGCAGCACCTTGACCTGCCTTGCTTCACTCATATATGTGACTCCATGTAAAGTACATATACTTTTCTGGTCTGCGCCTCTATTACATCAATAAAGTGAGGCTCTGGTGGCACATGGGGCTCATAAATATGCCCCCAATTGTTTAGCTTTTTTATCCATGTCTTCCATTTTGGAACTGAAGTCAATGTGGATCTTTGCTAGTTCACTGAATGATTGTAGAATACATTGTCTGGCACTGGACCAGCATGGGGTTCCTATTACTCTGTTGATTTCTCTAATGCTTGCCTGTTGCATTTGCCCGAGTGTGGCATGCCATTTCTTGCTCTACTTCAATTCCGTCTCACAACATTGTTCTGTTCTTGTGCATGCTTCATCTCGGAGCTCAAATGCATATTAGGCTGGGTGGGTAGCTGCTCACCACACAGCTAAATGTACAGTCACACTAAACAAGAGGAGATCCTCCACTTAAGTATGCTCACTTTGATGTTACTTTACCAAGCATGCTTGAGAGTGATGAATCATGGATGCTTTAGTGCTGGTGGTGCCCAATGTGACATTCTTTGTTGGTGCCGCTCATCATCACAAAATCCACCTTCTCCACAAATTCCCTCACTTCCACGCTCCACCGGTGCACCTCATCTCTCCCTAGCTCTTCTCACACATGCATTTCATGTGTTTTATTCCACTACTCATATCAGTGTTGGGTATCAGGGCACTTTACATCGCACTCAAGTTATACAGAGCCAGTTAAGCATATGTATGTCCATCAGTCAATAGGATATATTACATAAATAGATGAGGATTATAAAGTGTAGGAGTCATATGTCACTGATTCTAGCGTATTCAGAGTATTTGGTCTGATGAAGTGCAATATCAGGTTTTAAAGTGTATTACAGTAGTTGGCTTTTGTTGAAAATGGCCCTTTCTGGAGGGTCTCTCCCAAACGTTTTGTTTTCCTCCTTCTACTTATTCTGAATTCATTGGCAATCGGACTCTGTGCACTTTGCTACTGCTAACCAGTGCTAACATGCTTGTGGTTTAATTGGTATATATCTAATTGGCATATTTTGTTTACTTATAAATCCCTAGTAAAGTGCACTACATGTGGCCAGGACCAGTAAATTAAATGCTACTAGTGGGCTTGCACCGCTGCTTATCCCACCCACTTAAGTAGCACTTTAAAACATGTCTAAGGCCTGCCATTGCAGCCTGAATGCAGTGTTACACTGCCATGTTGACCTGGTATTTAAAATACCTTGCCAAGACTTACATCACCCGTTTGGCAGGCCCTACATGGCCCATCGGGCACCATGCTATGTAAGTAAAATGCAAGGCATATACTTTTAAGTTTTCTATGTCTTGATAGTGAAAAACTTTCACATTTGTTTTTTACTACTGTGAGGCATACCCCTCTCATAGGATAACATTGGGAATTCCCTATTGTTAGACCTGGCAGCTCTTGGCATGGTTTCCCAGTACTTTTAGCTTCTGACCCCCTGTTTTTGGACCATGTGGTGTAATTAGTTTTTGCTGGTTTTGATACTCTGGGCACTTGCTAACCAGTGCTAAACTGCAAGTGCTCTCTGTCTAAAGGATATTGGTAAATGGGTTTCGATGATTGGCACATTTGATTTAATGGTAAGTCCCTAGTAAAGTGCACTATGGGTGCCCAGGGCTTGTAAATCAAATGCTGCTAGTGGGCCTGCAGCACTGATTGTGCCACCCACATGAGTAACCCTGTAACGTGTCTCAGACCTGCCACTGCAGTGTCTGTATGTGCAATTCTACAATGCCAATTCGACCTGGCAAGTGTACCCACTTGCCAGGACCAAACCTTCCCTATTACTACATGTAAGTCACCCCTAAGGTAGGCCTTAGGTAGCACCATGGGCAGGGTGCGGTGTATTTAAAATGTAGGACATTTACTGGTGTGTTGTACATGTCCTGATAGTGAAATACTGCCAAATTAGTTTTTCACTATTGCAAGGTCTATCTCTCTCATAGGTTAACACGAGGACTGCCTTTAAATATCTTTTAAATGCAGTTTCGGATTGTGAGCAGATAGAGATTTGAAATTTGGGGTCTCTGAATTCACAATTTAAAAATGGTTTTGGTTAATTTTTTAGATTGTCTGTATGAACAAGCCACTTTTAGAAAGTGGGCCTTTTTTTGCTTAACCATTCTGTCACTCTGCCTGCCTGTGGAATCCATGTCTGGGTCAGACTGATAGTTGGGTTGTTTGTGTATTGTCTCTAGTCTAGAGAGGAGGTGTGTCCTGCATATCCTGATGAGTCTTCATCGGCTAGAGTGGGGAAGAAAAGCTGACACCTACATGTGAAAGGGCTGTGTCTGTCCTCACGCTATGTAGTCTCCAACCCCCTGGAGTGTGTTTGGGGGCCAAGCTTGAGCAAGGCAGGATCTTGTGAACAACAGAGACTTTCCTTTGAAGTTTTCCTACTTCAAAGGCAGAAAGTAGTGGACCCAAAACCCCAGACTTTTCAAATACTTCTGGATCAAGAGGATCCTCTGTGGAGGAGAAGAGCTTGATGAGGACCTGCCACTATGCCTATTGCTTTGCTGTGATGGCCTGCTGCTGCTGCTTCTGCCTTAAGAGGGAAAGGACTGGACCTTACTTTTCGATATCCTGCTTGTGAAGTTTCTCCAAGGGCCTGGACTGAGCTTGTTTCCTGTTAAGAAGTCTCAGGGACTTCAAAGACTTTACCTTCCAGCACCTGGGTGATCCTGCTGAGGACCCTGACTTGCCAAGTGGTGCAATTTAGTTCCTGGGCCCTTGGAAGTGAGTTCTGATGAGATCCAGGCACCCCGACTCCGGGTGACTCCAGAACCGCAGGCGCTGCACAACCCTGAGCTGCTGCCTGCAACCCGAGGCCGTGGTCCCCATTGGAGGGCAATGACCCCGACTGAAACACAGCCCTGATGCCGCTCGCTTACGTTCCGCGGCTCTGTGAGTGTCACCGACATCTGTGACACCCACTCAGCTGCGACGCCTGCAGCCCCGTGTTGTGACCACGACCCCGTGAGGTCACTCAACGTGTCTTGACCTGTCGGATTCATTGAACCCGCCGGATCGTGAGGGACAGACGCCTCGCACGAACACTGCATCACCTCACCTGATCTGTAGTAAAGAACCAATGCCACACCGGATCCAGCAATGCCGCATCTCCCTGACTCCATGCACCAGCTTATTTCCTTGTTTACCAACGGCACTGTACTTGGGGGTCTGTGCGACTCCGTGACCGGTGCCAGATTGTTGGGAATGATTCCATCAACGACGTTGCGATAGCCCCAGTTGGCGCTATTGTGTTTCTAAGACTATATTGAAGTTTAATCTTTGAAAATGTATAACTTTGCTTGTGTATGTTGGATTTTTGTTGTTTTGGTCTTTTTTTACTCCGATAAATATTGGCTGTTTTTCTTAAATGGTGTCAAGTGCTTTTGCGGTGTTTTCACTGTGTTACTGTGTGTGTTGGTACAAATACACATTGCCTCAAGCCTGACTACTTCTGCCAAGCTACCAAGGGGGTGAACAGGGAATACCTCAGCTATGTATTTCCCTTACCCTTACTAGAATGAGGGTCCCTGCTTCAACAGAGTGAAAACCAGAGACCCCATTTCTAACATCTATTATATTTAATAAGCTGTAATTCCTAATTAAGTGGAGGTAGATCCATCATGTTTAGGACCCATGGCTTTTTAATGATACCTCCACTTTAATGGCAAAGTTGGATTTATTTTGCAAATGGCACGTTTAGAAAGATAGCATTTTCCTGCTCTTAGCCCTGTGTGCCTGCTGCCTGTCTCTGGTCAGTTGCCTTGGGTGGGTGACAGCTGGGTGTTATGTATTCCCTCTAGACAGACACACGCAATGGGAACTTTGGTGTGACTTGATGGACCATCCTGACAAGATGAGAGGGAGGACCTGGCCACACCTCAATTTACACCTCAATATGCTAAGATGTCAGCATGTTGAGATAAAAACATAAAGGACAAGTTTTTGCCATTCAAATGAACCTCAAATAACGCATCCCTAGAAAAAAGAAACACTCTCCCACACTTGGGAATTTCCTTTTTCTCTGTTCACATATTGTAAACATGAAACGCATGCGGAAGCCTGAAACTAATTGCAAATTCATAGGTGTGTTATTTTCAAGTTAGCTCACAGTCTCATTAAAGACATTTTTGTAGGAGATGCCTTAACCTTGTTAGGTATTTTTTGTGATATAGCGAAATAGGCAAAAAATTCCAAAGTTTTGTCACACAAACAGTGAAACTGTGACCACCACTCACCTGCTTATATAATGTGGGGGTCAATGGGTAAATTAGCAGGTCTAGAGTGAAGGTTCCTGGTATGGCATTATCTTAGTGATGAAGGCCAGGGAGTCAGCAGTAGAGTTGTTTCAGGGTGACACTAGCACCAGCAGCACTTGGACCGCCAGCGAGAATGCAAGTGGCATTGTTTTGGACTAAACTCTACAATCTAACATTGAAGCAGATGGATATGAGTCTGATTCTGTGTGCTGCATTACAAAAGAGAAGTACATACTCAGATTTTATGAAGGAGTGTAGCTCCAGGGGGAAGTGTTTGGGGTGTCACATTCCCCTAAAAAATGTAGTCTGTAATAAATATTTAGGTACAAATTAATTCCTTTGGGCAATGTGTAGTCTGCCAGATTTCTCCTGGGATTTTTACATGCCCAGACTGACCGAAACACACACACTCTTTCTCGTCTATGATTTGAAGGCCTTACAAATGTTGATTAGTTTGAAAAATATTACGTTTCAATTACCCCTACCAGTCCGCATTTGTCTCTCTTTCCACTGCCACTTAAGCCCCCATATGCCCTGCATCTCATATAACGTATTTTAACAAGATGTCCCAGTTCAATTGTTGGGAAATCTGACGGTCCCCCAACCCCCACCAATCATACTGAACAAGCTACAGCTCTGATATGAGCTGCACTTATGTATAACAATAACAGTCACAAGGCTTTTTCAGTAACATAAGTGGCAAGTGCCGGACAAAGCTCATTCAGAATCGAGAGTTGCTTGACTTGTGTGAGGTCTTTACATGCCACGTCCAAATCAAGGAAATCCTGCCTGGCCGAAAACACTCTCCTATTATGGAACATTCACTAGACATAGTAAACATCTGAGGAAGGGCAATAAAGCTTCCTCTAGTCCTGCCTGCCCACATATGGTATTGTTGCATGACCCCTATCAAGTTGGACAATGGCTTAATTGTGTAGAGCCAGACAGTGTGGTGAGACTGAGTAGTTAGTCTGTGACCTGGGAATTCTGCAATAGTTTTGGGTACTCTTTGGTTAACCCAACATAAGACTTCTATGCACTCCATGATGAAGTGGCAGAGGAAACAGTCTCTTTGTGATGTTCTTGGATCTTCTGCTCAGCCTCAAGTAACACTGTGCTGAAGGACATCCATTACTCAGTGCACCACAAATGATCAGTGGTGGCCAGCTTTTGTGGGCTGCAGGACTATGCCCTCCTTGTTTTATAACCACCCATTTTAATTAAACTAACAATGAATAATAAATACCCTGTTGTTTACTGTTGGTATAATACAAAGATTCTGACCTCCGGGACTAGCAGAAGCCTGTGGCAGCCAGTGACACCATTTGATGACTGGTGCAGGCCTAAGCCCTACAGTGCTCAAGACTACATGCCTATCAGCCCATCACCCCACCCTTGTCTAAATTGAAACTGAAACCTTTCTACCTGCAACTATTCAGGTTCGAGGTTTCAGTCTCATACTACAGTGCTGCTTGAAGGGGGAGGGAGCTGTGTTGCTGTCACAATGGTAAAAAGACAACAGGAGCTCAAACAAGACCTGCGCAGGCAGCAGAGTAAGAAAAAAATGCTTTAAATGTGCTTGTCCATATGGGTGAAAATCTATGTCTAAGACAGGCAGGGAGAGTATGTGTAGGTGTGGGCAAGTAAGTGAATGTGTGTAAGTTAAAGAGAGAGTGAATGAAAGATTGAGAAAGGGTGAGTGACAGTTACTGTGAGGGAGTGAGAATCACTGGGAGAGCATGTAAAGTTGGTTCATTGATAGTAGGGGGTGGGGGTGGAAACCTAATTCACGCAACAACCACAATCCATGTCAGACTGACAGTAAATTAACCTTTGCTTAACCCTCTAGTAGCTTGGCACCAAGTAGTCAGGCTTGACTTAGAGGCAATGTGTAAAGTATTTATGCAGCACACAATCAGTAATAAAGTGAAAACAAAACTGAAGAAAAATACCAAACCAATTAAGAAAACTAGAGTACAGTTTTAAAATAGAAAATACCAGAACAACAAAAATCCGATCAATAGTACCATAGATATTGAATTTCACCATTTTGAGTGAAAATATTACTTGGGGCCTGATTTTGAGTTTGGTGGTCTTACCGCCATACCGCCTTAGCAGCGGTCCCAAGAAGACCACCAAGTCAGTGGTCATCCGGCCGCCGTATTATGATTTTCCCGATGGGCTGGCAGTCTCTTGGCGGCGGAGTCCCAAAGGAGTGACATTTCGCTGCTTGAAAGACAGCTAAGTACAACTTGTGTATATCAGAAAACACATATATATGGTGTGTATGTGTCATACTTTGTATGTAGATATGTGTACTTGTAGGATGATGGTCCAGGTATTAGTGAAATGTAGGCAGTGTCTAGAAGCCAGGCTCCCTAGGGGTAGCTGTGGATGAGCAGCCAAGGCTTATCTAGGAGACATGCAAAGCTCATGCAATACCATTGTAGTCACACAGCACTTACACACATGAAATAATACACTTAAGCCCTCATTACAACCCTGACGGTAGGTGATAAAGTGGCAGTACTACCGTCAACAGGTTGGCGGTACATACCACCAAATTATGACCATGGCGGAAAGATCTCCGAAAGACAGCCAATGTACGACACCGACAGCCAGGGCGGAAACAACAGCCACCACGGCGGCAGCCGCCTACAACCAGGCGGAAGTCAATGTTCCGCCCACAATATTATGACCAGACATTCCGCCACCTTTTCCAGGGCGGTACCAACGACATCAAAAGCCTGGCGGAAACTGAGATCAGAAGTGAAAGGACTCACCATTGGAGACATAGGGAAGAACCTTGCCGCCATGGAACCAGAAATGTTTTTTCTATGATATTCTACGTTCTGCTCCACCACGAATACCAACGCCGGTGAAGACAACAATGGTGAGTACAGCCGCCTAGCACACAAGGGAGTGGGGAAAGAAAAAGAGAGTGATACACACACGCACTACACAAACCCCCCACACACACACCATACACACAACCAGATGCATTAAGAAAACAATTTACCCCCGTAATAATACAAGGACCAAATGATTTCGCAAAAGGGTTTGTAATAAGATCAATACAGTAGAAATAATACGTTAGGCAAGATAATAGATATATACATATGTACAGAAAAAGGGACACAGCACAGTCCTCAATTTTCGTGGTTCTGGAGTGGACAGTCCGCACAGCAGCCCATGGAGGCAGGATTACATACAGTCCGCAGGCGGGCACGGCTGCAAAGTGGTGGTGCTGCTGGTGGGGGAGGCTCCTGCCCATCTCCTGCAACCTTGGACGGCTGCACAGTGGTGGTGCTGCTGGTGGGGGGAGGCTCTTGCCCATCCCCTGCAACCTTGGACGACTGCACAATGGTGGTGCTGCTGGTGGGGGGAGGCTCCTGCCCATCCCCTGCAACCTCGGACGGCTGCACAACCAGGGTGGTAGGGGCTCCGTCACGGTTCCAGGTCCAGACTCCTTGCCCTTCCTGTCTGCTCCTTGATCTTCCTGCCTGCTGGTGCATGCTCCTTGATCTCCCTGCCTATTGGTGCAAGCTCCTTGATCTTCCTGGCTGCTGGTGCAGGCTCCTTTATCTTCTTGCCTGCTTGGGCAGACTCCTTGGCCTTTAGTGTGGCAGGTGCAGGCTCCTTGCCCTTCTTGCCGCCTGGGGCTGTCTCCCTCCCCTTTAGGCTGGCTGGGGCAGGCTCCTTCCCCTTCTTTACATGTGGCCTAGATCCCTTTCCACCACAAAGGGGTGCGGTTAGGACTGGGCCAGTGGACTATTTGGCTGAGGTGCTTGGTTGGGGTCATGATACCCTGCCCATACATGCAGGACGGGGCAGGGGTAGGGAAGAGGTCAAGGGTCGATTGGAAACGTTGACGTGTGTGAGTGCTTGCTTTTGTGTACTTTAGGAGGGGGGCAGACACAGTGGGAGAGGAAACAGGGGACGTGTGCATGGCTGTTGTGGAGGTGACTGCCAGTGAGGTGTGTGTTCTGCTTGGTGTTGTGTTGATGCTGGTAGTGGATGATGATGTAGTGCATGCAGGTGTGTGTCTGGACATGGCTGGGAGGAAGATGGTGGAGGGGGAGACTGTGGAAGTAGTGGATGTTGGTGTGTCTGCAACTAGATGGTGTTTGTGTGAGTGCCTGTGGGATGAAGTGTGGTGCTTGTGTTTGCCTGTGACACTCTTGGGTGTTGTCTTGGGTGCATGCTTGTCTGCATGTGTGCTTGAGATAGGTTGGGGTTGAGGGGAGTGGGACAGGGCAGAGGAAGTTGGAGGGGGGATGGAAGAAACAGGGACAATGGCTGCAGTCAGAGAGGAGGCCAGAGCCTGAATCGATCTCTTTTGGGCCGCCAATCCAGTGTGAATAACCTCCAGGAATGCATTAGATTGTTGCATCTAGGCTGTCAGCCCCTGGATGGCATTCACAGTGGCTGACTGCCTTACAGAGATGGATCTCAGGAGGTCAATAGTCTCCTCACTGAGGGCAGCAGGGCTAACTGGGGCAGGGTCTGAGGTGCCTGGGGTGAAGGAGGGGCCCACCCTCGATGACGGGTTGCTGGGAGGGGCTGCTGGTACAGGGGTGGTGGCTGTACCTGGGGTGGTCACAGAAGTGTCTGCCAACACCAGGGAGCTTCCATCGGAGGAGGTATCTGTGTCTGAACTGTCCCCTCCAGTCTCTGCCATGGTGCTCCCCTCCCCCTCTGTCCCACTGGTGCCCTCACCATCAGTGGACTCTGCCTCCTGGGTCCTGTGGGATGCAGCTCCCGCCGTCGCCGGTGCCTCTGCTCCTCCGCCAGATGATGCTAATGCACACATGAACAGGATGACAAAACAAGAAAGGGGGGGAAGGGACAAAGGATACACTGGGTCAATTGCTGCACCAAAACCACCGTTGGCGTACACAGCACACTCACACACAATCAACAGGCCTACACAATAGGCATTGCACTACCAGAGAAATAGCCAGCAAGGCATGGGGAGGGGCACACACCGCCAAATGCAGCACACCTGGGACCCACACAGCCCTGACTAGTAGTGGATGCCTACGAGCTAGGTAGCTAAATTTGCCCTTCTGCACCCTAGCCACCAGGGAAACTACGCTGCAATGTCAGACCTGGCCTAGGCGCACCCACTGACACACATCCCCCACCTGGATACCACCCTACCATGCGTAATATGTAATGATGGGCACTGTACTCACCCTCTTGTGGCTGCTGTGATACCCTCAAGTGGCCATCCAGCTCTGGATAGGCCACAGTCAGTATGCGGGCCATCAGGGATGTCAAGGTTCGAGGGGCACCCCTTCCTCGTTGGGAAGCCATCCCCAGCTGGGCCTCCACGGTCCTCTGTGCCCAGCGTCTCAGGTCCTCCCACCGTTTCTGACAGTGGGTGCTCCGCCTGCTATAGACCCCCAGGGTCCGCACCTCCTTGGTGATGGCATGCCACATACCCTTCTTTTGATGGGCGCTGACTTGCAGAGGCAATACACACAGGAAAATAGAATTAGACAAACAGTCCTGCCTGTTACACATATGGCCCACCATACCCCTTCCCATCACCATTTCCATACACATGGCCCAGCACACAACCTGTACACCGCCAAGAGCACCCCCCCTTACACAAGGCTCACTCACACAACTCTATGCATTCATGCCACATGTATTGTGTTCACAGTGTACTCACCTGTTGGTCTGGAGGCCCATACAGCAGTCCGTACTGGGGTAGGACCCATCTACCAGTCTCTCCAACTCCTCCGAAGTGAAAGCTGGGGCCCTTTTCCCAGTCACACAGGCCATGGTAGGTTCCAGACACAGGTCACAGCAGCACATACAGTGTAGGTCCTCTCCTATGGAAGGTCAGGTAACAAGTGAGGAATCAGTTAGAGAATGGTGGTCACGTCCGCGGCAGTGCATACCGTCACCACCGGCATAGATTAACATTGGCCACTGTAACCTATAGGGCCCAATGTTAGCCAATCAGGAATTGCACTGCGGTTCCCGACCGCCTCCCGTAGCGGCACACAACGTTAGCGGAATTACCTCACTTCCACCTGTCCCTCCACACAGGACAGGCGGACGCCATTTCAGGGGGGGGAGGACCTGGAATAATGCTGCATCACAGGAGATATTAGCACACACAGGACAAATCACAATGACCCATTTCATGTTTACAGGATGCAAAGTTCTGTTCTAGTTCCATTGTTCAGTTTTTGACCAGCACCTCACTCTTGTGTCCCTTAGATACCTACCGCTGCGGATGAATAGGAGATAGAGACATCCCCACGTGTACAGACCACTGGTGCACTTGGCTACACTGGAGGAAAGGCGCATAATACTCACCTGTAGACTGGACAGGGCCACAATCACAGAGCTGTGTGCCCAATTGGAGCCTGACCTGATATCTGCTATCTGTCACCCCACTGGGATCCCCTCTCTTGTGCAAGTGCTATCTGTGTTCCATTTCCTGGCACCTGGTTCTTTCCAAGTGACAGTGGGCTTGGCAGCAGGAATGTCACAGCCAATGTTCTCAGTAGTGATGACAAGAGTGTTGTCTGCCCTGATAAAACACATGTGCAGCTACATTGTTTTACTCCAGGTTGAGGATTTGGCCACAGTGAAGGCCGAGTTTTATGCAATGGGACATATCCCCAACATAACTGTGGCGATTGATGGAACACATATTGCATTTGACCCCCCCTCCCTGGCAGAATGAGCAGATGTTCAGGAATCGTAAGCGTTTCCACTCTATAAATGTTCAGATGGTGTGCTTGGCGGACCAGTACATCTCCCACATCAATGCTAAGTATCCTGGGTCAGTGCATGATGCCTTTGTCATGAGGAATAGCAGCATCCGAAATGTGATGGGCCAACTACAGAGGCACAGGGTGTGGCTAACAAGTGAGCCCTGGTTCCCACCCTGTATATGTTGGTGTATGGGTATGGTGTGGGCCATATAGGATAGTGTGTGGCTAAATGTTGTCCCCCCCATATTTGCAGGTGACTCTGGTTACCCAAACCTATCATTGCTGCTGACCCGTGTGAGGAATGCCAGGACAAGGGCAGAAGAACGTTGTAATGAGGCACATGGGTGAACCAGAATGATAATTGAAAGGACCTCTAGCCTCCTGAAGGCCAGGTTCCAGTGCCTCCATCTAACAGGTGGATCCCTCTGCTATTCACCAAAGAAGGTCTGCCAGATAGTGGTGGCATGCTGCATGTTGCATAACCTGGCCCTCAGATGCCATGTCCCATTCCTGCAGGAGGAGGAGGCAGCAGCCCTGACAACAGTGAAGATGAGGAGGCAGAGGACGAGGATGAGGACAATGAAACAAATGTGATCCGACAATACTTCCAGTGACACTTCACGTTTCAATGACTTTTATTTTAATTTGTATGCCAATGGCATGTTGATATTTTCAACTTCTAGACCCACTTACTATAACCTCTGGCAATTCAATTTACAGATGTTGGTGACCTGATATATACTCCTGGTGGTATCACTACATCCAGCTACAGGTCATTTATCTGTGCTCATTCTCTGTACAGTTGGTTTGCAATGTTTGTACCTGTTACAATGAATACATATTTGATATACATCACATACTCCAAAATTTGTTTAAAGGGTGTGTATTGAAGTGCTAATATATGGTGGGGCAAGTGCAATGGGGTGTGGTGATGATGGAGGAAAGCCCAGGGTATTGTTCCAGTATATTTTTAGCACAGGTGCATTGTCCATGGGGACATAGGAAGGGGAGCAATGGCAGTTCAAGGTGGACAGGGTGACTGAGTCTGACACAAGGGTGACAGTCAGGAGAGTCTCATTTCCTGGTGGGGTCTTGACAAGTGTCTCTGGCTTCTGTCTGGATCACAGGGAACGTTTTCAGGGTGGTTCACCTTCTGCAGGGGGAGGGGTGCTGGTGGCCATTGAGTCCTGTGGCAGGGCCTCCTGGCCACTAGTGGCAGCGGAAGTGGAAGGCTGTTCAGATGCTAGTGGCAGGGGCCCGCTGGTGTGAGACTGCCTCCCTCATAAGGTTGGCCATGTCTGCCAGAACCCCTGCAATGGAGATCAGGGCGTTGCTAATGCTCCGCAAGTCCTCCCTGCTCCCCTGGTACTGTCCCTCCTACAGCGCCTGTTCTCCTGCATATTGTCCAGGATCTGGTGCATCGTGTCCTGGGAATGTTGATAGGCACCCAGGATCTCGGAGAGTGCCACCTGGAGAGTTGATTCCGTGGGCCTGTCCTCCCACTGGCGCACAGCAGTCCTCCCAGTGTCCCTGTGGGCCTGTGCCTCGGTCCCCTGAACCATGTGCCCACTGCCACTGACCCCAGGTCCCTGATTTTCTTGGGGGCGTGGTGTGTCCTGGGGTCCCTGTGAGGTGGACACACTGCTGATTGACGTGTCCTGGGGACAGAGGTATGGGTACACTGGGTGGGTGATGTGGTGGTGTTTCCTGATGGGGAGGCTCTGTGGTGGTGTGTGACTGGGCCTGGGTAACCAGTGTCCAGTAGTCCTTGATGGGCCAGGTAGGTCATCGAGATCCTGAAGACCAGAGTTGCTTTCATCACTGTGGGCCTCTTCAGTTGGGAGACTGGATCGTCCTGGCACCTCTTCTCCGGTGACATTGGTTGGGGTACCAGTGGGGGTGTAAATGATGTCTTATGGTTTCTGTGTCTGACATATTGTACATCCGTGGCTTCCCCTCTTTGTTTGGGTTTGCCCTGGCACCTTTCACTTGTGTATGTTAGTGTATGGTGGGTTTGTTAGTTCTCTACGGTGTGCATGCTTTAGTGATGAGTGTCCATGCAGGGCTGTGAGGGGTGTCCATGCATTGGTACAACATGCAGGGCTTGGCATTGGGATTGAAGAGATGTGATGGTGGGGTGTGTGGGAAGTAGTGTAGTGATGGGAGTGAGGGTGAGGGTATGTGATGGCATGCAGGTAGGGCGGGTGATAGTAGTAGAGAGTTGACTTACCAGAGACCAGTCCTCCTTCGACTCCGGACAGGCCATCAGGATGCAGTATTGCCAACACTTGCTCCTCCCATATTGTGAGTTGTGGGGAAGGAGGTGGGGTCCACCGCCAGTCCTCTGTACAGCAAGCTGGTGTCTTGCTGCAATGAAACTTACCTTCCCCTGTAGGTCGATTCACCTCTTTCTGATGTCATCCCTAGATCTTGGGTGCTGTCTCATGGCATTGACCCTGTCCACGATCCTCCGCCATAACTCCATCTTCCTAGCTATAGATATCTGCTGCACCTGTGCTCCAAATAGCTGTGGCTCTACCCTGACAATTTCCTACACCACGACCCTTAGCTCCTCCTCTGTGAAACAGGGGTGTCTTTGTGGTACCATTGGTGTTCTGTGAGGTGTGTTGGTGAGGGTGTGTTGAGTGATGTGTAGTGCGTGAGTGGTGTATAGGTGTGAATAGTTTGTGGCTCGAATTGTGTCAGTGGTCTTGGTGTCAATCTCCTGGCAGTAATTGTTGTTTTTAAAGGGTTGTGGGTACTGTGGGTGTGTGTGTATGGGTGTTAGGTATGTGTTGTTTGAATTGTCCAATGTGTTGTTTTGTCTGTGTGTGTCCATTGTGAGTGCAGCGCTATGTACCGCCAATGGTTTACCACTGTGGTGATTCGTGGGTCATAATGTGGTGGGTGTAGTTCTGTTGCCGTAACAGTGTGGGTTTTGATACCGCCACTCTATCACTGACCTTTGGTGTGGCGGATTTGTGACTGTGGCTGAATACTGACAGATTGGTGTGTGTGTGTCATAACATGGCGAACGGATATCCGCCATTGCGACGTTAAGTTGGTGGCCGTCAGCTTGGCGGTAAGTGGGATTTACTGCCAATGTCATAATGAGGGCCTTAGTGTTACAAAAATAAAGGTACTTTATTATGGTAACACAACACTAAAATTCCTATAGCGGCAATACTCCCTTAGGAGGTAAGTAATACACAAGAAATATACACTAGTTGTCAGACAGAGATAAGTACAACAACACCCCCCAGCAAACAGGAAAGCAGGAGTAAATTACTAGAATTTCCCCGAACACCCACTTAGAAGAAAAGAAGAGAACTGCAAAACCCAGAGATAACTGCAAGAATCCAATAGTGGATTCCTGAAGAGGAAGACCTGTGGAAAGACCAAGTCCAGAACCAAGTCCAGAAGAAACAGCAGAGTACATTGGGGCAGGAGCCCCTACCCACCAAGCTGAGGATTGCAGGAGTTGGTTGACGGTGCAGAAGGAAAGTTAGCATTACAGTCCTGGAGTTGAGTTCCTGGAGGATGCAGGCGATGTCCCACGCCGGAAGGAAGATTGCAGTCGGGTTTGCGTGTCCATATTCCACCAACAAGCCTTGGCACAGGCAAAACACGCAGTTGGCAGAAAATGGTGCAGCCGGGGACCAGCAAGGCCCAGGAGGACTCAACCCAGGAGGGAGAGTCAGAGGGGGCCCTCAGTGTTGCAGAGAGCCCACAGAAGCACAGGAGTCCCACAGGGCGAGGACATAGAAGGTGCAAATGAAGCCCACGCAGCTCTATGAAAAGGAGGCCCATGCCGCAGGAGAGCCACTGAGCGAGCTGTGCATCGAAGGAAGGAGTGCTGGAGGTACACGACCAGTGAAGACACCTAGGAAGAAGTGCCAACAAGTCTTGGCAGCTGCAAAGGATGCAATGCATGGGGGCACTATCCTGTGTGGGAAGGCAAGGGCTTACCTTCACCAAAGTTGGACAGCTGGTAGAGAGGACCATCTGGACCACTTCTGACGACCACCTGTGATGCATGATCCACGCAGCTCAGCAAGAGAGGGGATCCATGCAGCCGGTCGTTGTTGCTGTTGGTGCCTGCAGATGCAGGGGAGCGACTCCTTCACTCCATGGGAGATTCCTTCTTCTTTCATGTGCAGACTGAAGACAGGCGGTTCTCAGAGCATGCACGACTGGGGAAATGTTGCAGAAGCTGGAAGGAGCCAGAGAAACAATGTTGCAGGTGAAGTCTTCATCTGTGTTGCAGATTGACGGCCCTGGAAAGTCCAGATGCAGTTTCTTTGGTCAGAAGTCGAAGTAAGGGATGCAGAGGAGTCCTGCTGGAAACTTGCAAGCCAGATGTGAGGAATCACCCAAAAGAGAGGCCCTACATAGCCCTGAAAGGGGGATTGGTCACCTAGCTGGGTGATCACCTATCAGGAGGGGACTCTGACGTCACCTGCCTGGCCTGGCCACTCAGATGCTCCCCGAGTTCCCTGCCAACCTTGTATTCAAGATGGCAGAACCCAGGAACCCTCTGGAGGAGCTCTGGGCACCATCCCTGGGGTTTTGATGGACTGTCAGGAGCACTATTGCCAGCGTTGTTACGTTTTTTCCCTCAGCAAAAACGATTCCCCTTTTCCTTGGACCAGCATTGGTTGCAGCAGCATCCTCACTCCCGTTGGCTCTTGCAAAGGCTGTCCTTAGAACTAGCTTCTTCAGGTTTAACTGCCACTCAAGATGGTGGCCGCAAATCCTTGTAAGATCAGCGCTCTAATGTTTCTACCTTAGTCTCGTGCTGAAGCTTCCCTCCAGCTGGTTCTCTCTGGGAGCCCTGCATGTCAACTGTCATCCTGAGGAGAATGAGCAGTTTTCCTGAGGCGCTTTGTTTCATTGAGAATTCTTCCAGTTTTGAGTAATTAATTAGTTTTCTTGTTATGGTGTGCACACCAGCTACTTTTTCCCTTTTGAAAAAGCTGAATTTTTCCTTCTTCCAACAACTGGCTATTGGCTTTCTGAGGAGAAATTGTTTTGGCTTAACAGAACTTCAAACAACTGCAGTAAGGAATCCTTTTGTATGAATTCCAGACTTGCCAATATATATATATATAGATATATGTACATATATATTCAATAACTCTTTGCTTTGCAGACTTGTCAGTCTTAGAGACAAACCTCAGTCCTTAGACTAATTCCTAGAGACTGTGATTGAGAAAACTGAACCTTGAGAAGGAGTTTTTGTTTCCTGTAAAAGAAATTAGTAGTTTGTATATTTGTGAACTTTTGAACTGTTCTCCAGAAAACCTTGGAAACCTCTGACTCCTGGAGAAAAGAAGATATTAAGTTAACATTGTTCTCTTAGAGAGAGACTAGTCTCTCAAAAGATCCAGGTTAGGAGAATGATAGTATTGGGTGAATGTGAATCACTGAACAGTTGAATGTACAGTAGGAATTTAGTTATCTATGCTCTTATCACCTGACTGCAGGTCCTTCCTGTAAGGAAATCCCAATAAGAAGAAAGGTGCAGGTTTTCAGAGACACATACTGAATATCCTATCTCCAAGTGGGAAACACAGGCTGAAACTGGATCTGGAGGTGGTGTCTCTTTTTCTATTCCCATTCCCCTTCCCCCTAGCGGATGCAGGGTTCAGATAATCAGTTAAAGTCTGAGCACGCAAACGTTGGAGGGAGTTCGGTAAAAGGCATCTGCTCCTGTGAAAGTTTGATTTAATGGGTAATCTTCTGACAGATTGATGGGCCTAAAAATACTTATTTGCACCCAAGCAGAATGGCTGAAGGTATAGATTTTAATGCCTTGGCGGCACTTATGGATGAAATGCAAAAACAGTTAACCCTTACCCTAAATGGAAACAAAAACTTGAGAGAGGAAATAAAAAGATCCCATGTTGAGACCCAACATCTCATGTACAAATTAAATGACTTCACTTCTGGGAATACCGCAGGCACTAGTGGGGTTTCAGGTAAAAACTTCCCTACTTCTACCTCAGAAATATTCACACAAGTCATTAATTCCATCTCCTCTATCATTCCCCTGGCCCCACCTGAACGTTTTAATGGAGATCCTTACAAGGCGCAGATATTTTTAACCCGGTGCTCCTTACGCTTCCTTTGTTGTCCCGTTATTTTTACAGAGGATCAGTCAAAAACTGCGTTCATTTTGTCTTATTTGAGTGGAGATGTGGCTTCATGGACCATGCCTTTGGTACCACGAAATTACCCTATATTATATGATTTTTAAGTCTTTAAAACCACATTTCTTCGAATCTTTGACTGCAGAACAATTTCCCAAGCCACAGATAATGAATTTCTAGACTTACAACAAGGTAATAGGGATTTGATTTCTTATCTGGCCCAATTCAACAAATTAATTGCGGAGACTGGTTGGCCCGAGAGCAAAAGGGCTGTGTTTTTTTTTTACCAAGGTTTAAGAGAAGAATGAAAAGATGCACTAACCCAAATTCCAGATCGACAAACTTGATATGTCAAAATTAATTGATCTAGTTTACAGATTGATCAGCATCTGTTTGAAAGAAAAGCTGAACGCAAGAGAGAATTTCATCCTATCCCACCACTTTTCGATAGGAGTAAAGTGGAAAGTATCAAGACCTCCGAGGCACACTCTTATGGAGAGCCAATGCAAATTGGCAGTGCTAGAGGTCCCCTGTCTAAAGAGGAAAAGGACAAGCGAAGATCTAAGAATCTATGGCCCATATTTATACTTGTTTTGCACCAAATTTGCATAATTTTTTGATGGAACAGCAGCTCAAACTTACAAAATATAATTGTATTTTGTAAGTTTGCGCCACTTTTGCATCAAGAAATGACACAAATGTGGCCCCAAAAAAGTATGAATATGGGCATATGTCTACTGTGGGTTGTCTGGGCATTTTGTAAGAGAATGCCCAAAGAAGCCTAAACAAGATAATTCAGGAAAAGAGAAAACCAGCCCCTGAATCCCAATTAGTGGCAAACACCGTACAGTCTGCTTCCCCTCATCTTACCATCTCTTTTGACCTCATCTTCAAAGAAAAGAAGGTGCAGGGGGTTTCAGTGATGTCTGACTCAGGAGCTAATGGAAATTTCTGCGACATCCAGTATGCCACAAAAATGGGAATACATTTTGTAAAAAAGAGAATAGCAGAGCCTGTTCGTGCCTTGGATGGAATAAACTCGTCTTCAGGTCCAATCACAGATTAAACTGAACTTATAGTTCTGAAAGATCATCTAAGACACCTAGAAAAGATATATTTCAATCTCATAAATGCTCCTCAATTTCAGCTGATCTTGGGCTTATCGTGGCTTATGGAACACAACCCTGAAATTAATTGGGAAAAGTGGACTGTACAATTAAATTCAAGTTACTGTCGGAAGCATTGTTATGGTCCTCAAGAGATAAGTAGTGGACCATCTCCCGCTCAAGTTTTAGCTACTAAATCCAATGTGGTTTGTGCTCTGGAAAATTTTGTCACTCCCCCAGAATATAAAGAATTGTCTGCAGTGTTTGACCAAGCAAAGGCAGAGAAGCTACCTCCCAACAGATCTTATGATTGCAGGATCGAACTTGAGCCAGATGTGAATCTACCTTGCAGTAGAACCTGTGCCCTTACTGAAAAGGAGAACAAGTTCCTAAAAGAATATTTGGAAAAATATTTGGCAAACGGTTTTATTCGTCCCTCTCAATCCCCAGTCTCTTCCCCCCTTTTGTTTGTCCCAAAGAAGAAGAATGAAGAGTTAAGAACTTGTATCTATTGTAGAGCATCAAATCAAGTTAAGGTGAAGAATCAATATCCCCTGCCCTTGATTTCAGTAGTGATAGATCAGGTAAAAGATGCAAAAATCAACACCAAACTAGATCTTCACGGAGCGTATCATTTAATTCGAGTCGCCAAGGGAGCCGAATGGAAGACGGCCTTCCGCACCAGGTTTGGTCTATACGAGTACCAAGTGATGCCTTATGGGCTATGTAATGCGCCTGCCGCTTTCCAGCACTTTGTGAACGATGTTCTGAGATAGTTTTTAGATCAATTTGTAGTCAAGGATTTATATCAATCAATCAGTGCTTTATAGACCTGTTAGGGTCTCAAGGCGCTGGGGGGGGGGAGCTACTGGTCGTAAAGCCATGTCTTGAGGTGTTTCCTGAATGTCAACAGGTCTTGGGTCTGGCGAAGGTGGAGCGGTAGGGAGTTCCAGGTCTTGGTGGCTAGGTGAGAGAAGGATCTTCCTCCGGCGGTGGTGTGGCGGATGCAGGGGATGGAGGCGAGGGTGAGGCTGGCAGAGCGAAGATTGCGGGTGGGGGTTTGGAAGGTGAGTCGGTCGTTGAGGTAGACTGGGCCTGTGTCGTGGAGGGCCTTGTGTGCGTGGATGAGGAGTTTGAAGGTGATCCTCTTTGATACTGGTAGCCAGTGAAGGTCTGTGAGGTGGGGGAAATGTGGTTGCGGCGTTGGATGTCCAGAATGTGGCGGGCGGATGCGTTCTGGATTCTTTGCAGCTTTGTTAGGAGTTTGGGTGTTATTCCTGCATATAGAGCATTTCTGTAGTCCAATCGGCTGCTGACCAGGGCGTGGGTGACAGTTTTCCTGGTTTTGACGGGAATCCACTTGAAGATTTTGCAGAGCATGCAGAGAGTGTTGTAGCAGGAAGAGGAGATGGCATTGACCTGCTGAGTCATGCTGAGTGTGGAGTCCAAGATGAAGCCTAGGTTGCATGCGCGGGTGGTGGGTGAGGACGCAGTTCCTAGGGAGGTGGGCCACCAGGTGTCATTACAAGTTGAGGGGTTGGTGCCAAAGATGAGGATTTCTGTCTTGTCTGTGTTTAACTTGAGGTAGCTTGATTCCATCCAGCTGGCGATGGCGTGGAGTCCGTTGTGAAGGTTGTTCTTTGCAGTTGTAGGGTCTTTCGTGAGGAAGAGGATGAGCTGAGAATCGTCTGCGTAGGAAACTATGTATATGTGGTGGGTTTGTGTGATGTTGGCAAGGGGGGCCATGTAAACGTTGAAGAGCGTGGGGCTGAGCGAAGATCCTTGGGGAACGCCACAGATGATTCTGGAGGCTTCTGACATGAACAGTGGGAGGCGGACTCTCTGGGTTCTGCCTGAGAGAAAGGACAAGATTAAGTCGAGTGGCTTGTCGCAGATTCCAGCGTTGTAGAGGCATGTGCGGAGAGTGTGATGACATACCATGTCAAAGGCTGCGGAGAGGTCCAGGAGGATGAGTGTTGCTGTTTGTCATTCGTCGAGCATGGTCCTAATGTCGTCTGTGGCAGCAATGAGTGCAGTCTTGGTGCTGTGTTTTCTGCGGAATCTGGATTGAGAGGTGTCAAGTGCCTTGCTCTCTTCCAGGAACCGGGATAGTTGGCTGTTTATGCTTTTTTTCGATGACCTTGGCTGGGAAGGGGCGGAGGGAGATCGGCCGGTAGTTCTTGGGGTCGTCTGGGTCTGCCTTTGGTTTCTTCAGCAGGGCGTTGATTTCTGCGTGCTTCCATCTTTCTGGGAAGGTGGATGACTCAAAGGAGCTGTTGATGGTTTTGCAGAGGTGGGGGGCGATGATGATGTTTGCCTTATTGAAGATATGGTGTGGGCAGAGGTCCGATTGTGATCCGGAGTGGATGGAGGCCATGGTGGTGGCGGTGTCCTCTATGTTGACGGGGGTCCAGGTGTGGTGGAGGTGGGTGTTGCTTGGAGCGTTGGGTTCTTGGGTGTTTGTAGTCAGCTGGTGGGTCTGAGGTTTGAAGCTATTGTGGATTTCTTCTATCTTTCGACGGAAGCGGGTTGCCAGTTGGTTGCAGAACTCCTGTGATGGCAGGGGTTCGTTGGAGCAGGTCCTGGGGGTGGAGAGCTCATTGACGATGCCAAAGAGCTCTTTACTGTTGTGAGAGTTGGTGTCCATGCGGTTTTTGAAGTGGGTCCTTTTGGTGGTGCGGATCAGTTGGTGATGTTTGCGTAGGGCATCCTTGAAAGCGATGTGGTTGGAGTTGGTAGGGTCAAGGTGCCAGGTTTTTTCCATTCTGCGACATAGCTGTTTGGATTCCTGTAGTTCTGGGGTGAACCAGCTGGTCTTGATTCTGTGGGAGGTGTTTTTTTTTTTGTTGAGCGGTGCAAGGGTGTTGGCGCAATCTTCTATCCAGCGATGCAGGTGGGTGGTGGCTGTGTTGGGGTCCGGGGTCCCAGGAGGTGGGGCCCGGGTGAGAGTGGAGATTGGTTGATCAGTTGATATTTTGCTCCAGTTGCGTCGGGGGGGTTGTGTGCGGTGGTGGTGAGTGACTGGTTTCTGGTAGGAGAAGTGGATGCAACAGTGGTCTGTCCAGCTGAGTTCGGTAGTGTGGCTGAAAGAGACGTGGTTGCTGGCTAAGAAGATGGGGTAGAGTGTGTGGCCTGCTGAGTGGGTGGGTGTAGTGACGAGTTGCTTGAGGCCGAAGTTGACGTGGTTGTCGATTAGGTTGGTGGTGTTGATATCGTTGTTATTTTCTAGGTGGAAGTTTAGGTCACCGAGGAGGATGTAGTCTGTTGAAGCGAGGGCTTGGGAGCTGATGGCGTCGGCGATGTCGTCTCAGAACTGCGGTCTGGGTCCAGGGGTTCTGTAGACCAGTGTTCCTCTGAGTGTGTTGTTGGCGTTGATGTGGATTTTGAAGTGGAGGTGCTTGGCGGAGTTGATGTTGTTGTGGGAGTTGGTGGAGACTCTTATGGTGTTTTTGTGGACTATGGCGATTCCTCCTCCTGGTCTGTTGATTCAGTCTCTTCTGGTGATCTTGTAGTTTTCTGGTATGGCTATGGCTACGACTGGTTCTGAGGCCTAATTCATCTTGGGTTTCGGTGAGGAATGCAACTTCAGGCGAGTGTGTGGTCAGTAGGTCCCAGAGTTCAATTGCATGTTTGTGGACGGAGCTGGTGTTAAGTAGGATGCATCTTAGGCGGTTGTCTGTTTTGATTTGGAGTTTGGAGGTTAGGTTGCAGGTGAAATTGCAGGCTTTGCAGGAGAAGGGTCCTTTGGTGTGCGTCGGTGTGGACTGGAAGCAGATGGAGGAGCGTCCTGGATTAAGGGCGTGGAGTTCATTGGCGGTGTAAAGGTGTTTGGTGGCGTGGGAAGCGTGTTGGCCAGGGGGTCTGTTGCTGGGCGCAGTCTTGGCGCAGATGGGCTTGCCTTTGGCGCGCCTTCAGGGCGCCAGCAGCGCATCCGCGCTGCGGCTGGCATAAGGGGGAGGTGGGAGGGAGTGGCAGCTGGGAGGAGCGAGGAAAACCTCCAATGGGAGTGCAGGTGGGCGGGGGTAGCAGGAGTCAGGAGCGGGAAGAACTCCGAGGAGGAGGGAGGGGGTGGGGCCTTCCAGGAGAGGAGAAGCCAAGAATCCCAAACAAGCCCAAACAAGCCCAGACAAGCCCAAACAAGCCCAAAACAATGGCAGCACTTACCAGAGCAGTGGTGAGGAGGAAGCGACCTGCCTGCAAGGATGCAGGGTCAGAGGTCACTTTTAACCTCGCATTGCAGCCGGCATTAAAGGGGAGGTGGGAGGGAGTGGCAGCTAGGAGGAGGGAGGGAAACCTCCAATGGGAGTGCGGGGGCGGGGGCAGCAGGAGTCAGAAGCGGGAAGAGCTCTGAGGAGGAGGGAGGGGGCGGGGCCTTCCGGGAGAGGAGAAGCCAAGAAGCCCAAACAAGCCCAAACCCAGACAGATTACATTGTAATCATTCTAGTAGTCTACATTGTGATATTTTAATCTTCTCCCAGAATTTGCAAGACCATGTAGATCACATGAGAGCAGTTCTAAAGAAGTTGTTGAAAGATAACCTATATGTGAAGTTTGAAAAGCATGCCTTTCATGCAAAGGAAGTAGAATTCTTGGGATTCGTCTTATCGGAAAATGGAGTTTCCGTGGATCCTGCTAAAGTTCAAATAATCCTGGATTGGCCTTCTCCTAAAACGGTGAAGGAGGTGCAAAGTTTTATTGGCTTTGCCATTTTCTACCGCCGATTTATAAAAGAGTTTTCCAAAAAGGTGGTCCCCATTACAAAACTTTTGAGAAAAGGATTACCCTTCCATTGGTCAACTGAGGCTGAAGAATCCTTTGAGTTCCTCAAAAGAGCCTTTACAACAGCCCGATCCTTCTCCATCCTAACCCTGAGGAGCCATTTTTTGTGGAAGCTGACGCTTCCCACCAAGCGATTGCTGGTGTATTGTCTCATAGGCACAAGGAAACAGGTCAACTTCACCCAGCGGCATTTCGATTCAGGAAATAAACACCTCCTGAAAGAAATTATCCAATTGCTGACAAAGAGCTATTGGCAGTGAAGGATGCCTTTCAGGAATGTCAGCATTATTTTTAGGGGCTCGTCATGTAGTCACTGTGTTCACCGATCATAAAAATCTTCAGTTTTTAAAGTCTGCTAAGACATGAACAATGGTAAGGCAGAATAAATAATATACCTGGAGCCGGAGAAGCTGAAAAGATTCCAATTATTTCAGCAGACAAGTTTGTTTGTACCTTACAATTTTCTGAAATAAAAAGGAAGGTTCGAGAATCCATGTCTGACCAAGAAATTTCAGATTGGGCCAACAGAAGGAAGAAGGGTTTTAGAATATCTTCCTTTTGTTGAAAATTATTTATATTTGCTAACTAGTGATTTGCAAGAACTAGCGCTACAAGCGTGTCATGATGATTCTTTAGCTGGCCATAAAAGAATTTTGAAGACTACCAAATTAATTAAGAGGTATTTCTTGTGGCCTGCAATGATCCCTCACATAAGACAATACAATCAAACCTGTGATAAATGCATTCGGGGAAAGACAACACGAATAGCTCCTGAAGGTGAGCTTTAGCCTCTTCCCATTGCACTAGAACCCTGGCACACCATTACTATGGATTTGATTGTAGATTTACCTTCAAGTCATGGTTTTTACACAATCCTATTTTTTGTAGACCCCTTTTCTAAAATGAGTCATTTCATCCCTCTGAAGAAGGTTCCTCAAGCCCCTCAGTTATCACAGTTATTTTCACAACACATAGTGAGAGCTCATGGCATTCCGGTGGTTGTAATCGCAGATTGAGGTCCCCAATTTGTTTCCTAATTCTGGAGGGCCTTTATGAAACAACTTGGAATAGACTCACTTTATTCTACTAGTTATCATCCGGAAACAGATGGACAGACAGAAAGAGATAACCAGGAGATCAAGCAATACCTACGGTTATATCTCCTGGACCAAGATAATGATTGGCCAGATTTCATTTGGACAGCAGAATATGTGTACAACAATGATATTCATGCCTCCATTGGTTATTCTCCTTTCTATTTGAACTCTGGTAGGCACCCGAACATTATCTTAGGAAGGTCGGGAGGCTCGGTCCCAGCTGCAAATGAATTCAGTAAGAAAATTCAAAAGACCTACCAATCCGCTAAAGAACACTTGACTAAGGCAAGGGTCTCTTACAAGAAACATGCTGACAAAAAGAGGAGGGGCAACCCTGATTATTGTGAGGGTGAGAAGGTCTGGCTATCCACTCGACATTTACATTTAAGAGGGAACAAAAAATTCCAGCCTAGATATGTAGGACCCTTTAAAATAAAGAAAATTGTAAATCCTGAAACAGTCAAACTTGCCTTGCCCCCTCAGATTAAGGTTCCTCCACTATTCCATGTCTCGCTACTTAAAAGAAGCCCTCCCAATGTTAGGACAACTACCCCTCCAGATCCTATCCAAGTAGATTCACATTTAGAATATGAAGTGAATATAATTTGAGAGTCAGATGTATCCTTCTTCACAATAGCGATTACCTAATTGCGATTTTTAGTGATTCGCAATTAAGTAATTGCTATTGGAATGTATGAAACTACAGGAGTTTCATACTGCTATTCGCAAGGGCTCGCAAATAGACCTACCTCATTAATATTCATGAGGTAGGTCACAATTTGCGAGCCATTGCAAATGGCTACAATCATAGGGATGGTGGCCTGCTGCACTCAGCTGCCCACCATGTCTCTGACTGCTTTTCAATAAAGCAATCTTTTTTTTTTTAAATTCTGCCCGTTTTCCTTAAAGGAAAATGGGATGCATTTAAAAATGAAAAATAAAAAGTTTTCTTTTCATTTTTTAAGAGTAGGCAGTGGTCCGTGGGACTGCTCTTAAAAAACATTTTCGCATGTGCTAGAAATGAGGTCTTTGTTTGGCAGTCAGGTTACCCCCTGTCCAAGCAAGGACCATCACTCGAGTCGGGGTAAGTCACACACAATCCGAATTATCCTTTGCCCACCCTCTGGTAGCTTGGCACTGAGCAGTCAGGCTTAACTTAGAAGGCAATGTGTAAAGTATTTGTGCAATAAATCATACAATACCACCAAATAGCACCACAAAAATACACCACACAGTGTTTAGAAAAATATATAATATTTATATGGTTAAATGCAGGTCAAAAACTATCAAAGATGCAATAAGTAAATGTAGAGATATCACTGAAAAGTGAAGTCTTTTAAAAGCAAACAAAGTCTCTTTCAAGCACAAAGTACCTGTTGAAATAAATCTCCGAAAGGGGCCTCAGATGAGGAGAAGCGTGGAAACAAAGGGGTGTGCATCGATTTCTCGGGCTGCACACGGCGATGCATAGTTTAGTTTCCACGCAGGGATGGCTGTACGTCGATTTCCGGCGCTCGGTTGTGGATCCTCTTCAGGTTGCAGGGTTTTCCGATGCCGCGGGGACGGTGCATGGATTTCCTGCGCTGGCAGGATTAAGTCACAGCAGCTGCGTCGATCCGAAGGGCGTTTGAATCGAATTTTCTACTGCACAGCAGGCGCTACATCGATTCCTCTATGGAAGTCGGGCTCCATTATTCCAGCTCGGCAATGCGTTGATCCAGTGGGCCATGTGGCGAATTTCCAGTCTGTATGCTGGTGCTACATTGATCTTCTCTTTGCGAAGTCGGACTGTGTCATTCCGGTTCGGCGTGGGGTGAAATTTTCACTGCGGTGCAGGCTGTGCATCATTTCTGGCAGGCTGTGCATCGAATTCTGCTGCACAAGGAGTCCTTCTTGAAGAGATTAAGGCCCTCATTACAACTTTGGCGGGCGGCAGAGGCCGCCCGCCAAAGTTGCGCGTCGTGAATGCCGCACCGCGGTCGGAAGACCGCGGCGGGTATTCAGAGTTTTCCCCTGGGCTGGCGGGCGACCGCCAAAAGGCCGCCCGCCAGCCCAGGGGAAAACTACCTTCCCACGAGGACGCCGGCTCGTAATCGAGCCGGCGGAGTGGGAAGGTGCGACGGGTGCAGTGGCACCCGTCACGTATTTCACTGTCTGCAATGGAGACAGTGAAATACAAAGTGGGGCCAATGGCATGGGCACTGCAGGGGCCCCCAGGGGCCCCACGACAAGCCATACCGCCATCCAGCCGCCAGGAATAGGATGGCGGTATGGCTTGTCAGAATCCCCTCGGTGGCGCAGCAAGCTGCGCCGCCTTGGAGGATTCAAACGGGCCACGGGAACAGTTTTCCTGTTCTGACCGCGGCGTAACCGCCGCGGTCAGAATGCCCTGCGGGGCACCGCCAGCCTGTCGGCGGTGCTCCCGCGTGCCGCGGCCCTGGCGGTTCTATACCGCCAGGGTCGTAATGAGGGCCTAAGTCTTTTTGGTCCTGAGACTTCAGGGAACAGGAGGCAAGCTCCATCCAAGCCCTTGGAAAGCACTTCTTCACCTCAGCCAGAAAGCAGCAAGGCAGCAGGTCAACAGCAAGGCATCAGTCCTTCACAGAAAGCAGTCAGGTGAGTCATTTGGGCAGCCAGGCAGTTCTTCTTGCCAGGATGCAGGTTCTGGTTACAAGTTTCTTCTCCCGGAAGTGTCTGTGAGGTAGAGTGTCTACCCCAAGAAGTGTCTGAGTTGGTAGGGGCATAGGCCCTGTTTATATACCCAAATGTGCCTTTGAAGTGGGGAGACTTCAAAGAGTGGCTTAGAAGTGCACCAGGTCCCCTTTCAGTTCAAACCTGTCTGTCAGGGTCCCGTAGGGGTTGTGGAAGGTGTTCAGATCAGCAGCTACCACTCAAACAATGTATGAGGGCAGCCCCAATGTTATCCTATGAAGGGAGCAGGCCTCACAGCAGTGTAAAAATGAATTTAGGAGTTTTACACTACCAGGACATGTAAACTACATAGGTACATGTCCTGCCTTTTGCCTACACAGCACTCTGCTCTCTGGGTTACCTAGGGCATACCTTAGGGGTGTCTTATATGTAGAAAAAGGGGAGTTTTAGGCTTGGCAAGTACTTTAAGTGTTCCTTACGAATGGGTTACCACCAATTTGAAATTGGTGGTAACTGCGATTGTTTTGCAACCGCATTCATGGTCACAAAACTATCATACATACCTCTGCGATTTGGTATTAGGAAGGAACGTCCTCAACATGCCCCTTCCTAATACCGAATCGGTATGTAGTCGCAAATTGGACTTGTTACAGTGTTTGATATATCTGGCCCTTAGACTCAAAGTTTCAAAAAGGAACATTATATAACCTTCTTGATTGGAAAGGTTTTGGCCCAGAAGAAAGGTCCTGGATAGGCTTCCAAAATGTGCATGCTCCAAGGTTGATAATGAAATTTCACAACACTTTCCCCAACAAACCTTCGGTGCGAGGGAGTTCTTTGGAGGGGGTACTGCCAGGAAAAATATTGCCAGCGTTGTTAAGTTCTTCTCTCAGCAAAAACTATTCCCCTTTTCCTTGTACCCATGTTGGTTGCAGCGGCGTCCTCACTCCCAGTGACTCTTGCAGAGGCTGTTCTTAGAACTAGCTTCTTCAGGTTTAACTGTCACTCAAGATGGTGGACACAAATCCTTGTGAGGTCAGCACTCTAGTGTTTCTACCTTAGTCTTGTGCTGAAGCTTCCCTCTAGCTGTTTCTCTCTGGGAGCCCTGCACTTCAACTGTCATCCTGAGGAGAATGAGCAGTGTTCCTGAGGCGCTTCTTCCAGTTTTGAGTAATTAATTCTTTTTTCTTGTTACAGTGTGCACACCAGCTACTTTTTCTCTTTTGAACAAGCTGAATTTTTTCCTTCTTCCTACAACTGGCTATCAGCTTTCTGAGGAGAATTTGTTCCGGCTTAAGAGAACTTCAAACAACTGCAGTAAGGAATCCTTTTGTATGATTTCCAGACTTGCCTATATATATATACAAATATGGACATATATATTCATGAACTCTTTGCTTTGCAGGCTTGTCAGTCTTAGAGACAAACCTGAGTGCTTAGACTAGTTCCTAGAGACTGTGATTGAGAAAAACTGAACCTTGAGAAGGAGTTTTCATTTCCTGTAAAAGACATTTGTGTTTTGTATATTTGTGAACTTTTGAACTGTTCTCCAGAGAACCTTGGAAACCTATGACTCCTGGAGAAAAGAAGATATTAAGTTAACATTGTTCTCTTAGAGAGAGGCTAGTGTTTCAAAAGATCCAGGTTAGGAGAACGATAGAATTGGGTGAATGTGAATGGCTGAACAGTTGAATGCTCAGTAGTAATGTGGTTATCTATGCTCTTATCACCCTACTGCAGGTCCTTCCTTTACAGAAATCCCAATAAAAAGAAAGGTGCAGGTTATCAGAGCCACATACTGAATATCCTATCTACAAGTGGGAAACACAGGCTGGAACTGGATCTGGTCTCTCTTTTTCTATTCCCATTCCCCTTTCCCCCTAGCGGATGAAGGGTTCAGATAATCAGTTAACGTCTGAGCATGCATCTGTTGTAGGGAGTTGGGTAAAAGGCATCTGCTCCTGTGGAAGTTTAATTTAATGGGTAATCTTCTGACATGGACAGGGGAGTTTTCACTCCCTGTTCTACTCTCCATCTTTGCTCCAGAGCAGGTACTAGAGGTCCCTCAACTGGTGTAGACTCATTTATGCTTGGAGAGCACCAAATGTGCCCTTCAAAGTATACCAGTGGCTTGGGGAGGCTCCCCCTCCCAAGCCATGTAACACCTATTTCCAAAGGGAGGAGGTGTGCAGGTGTAACACCCCTCTCCCAAAGGAAACCCTTTGTTCTGCCTTCCTTGGCTAGAGCTGCTCAAGCAACAGGAAGGCTGAAACCTGTCTGGGAGGTGTCAGCAGCTGGGGCTGCCTGAAAATCCTCAAAAAGCTGTGGAAGCAATGCTGGGGGTCCTCTAAGGATCCCCCAGAATGCATGGAATCATACAACCAATACTTGCAAAAGTATTGGGGTATGATTCCAACATGTTTGATAGCAAACATGCCTAGGTTCAGAGTTACCATTATGTAGCTGGACATAGGTACTGACATATGTCCAGTACACGTGTAAAATGGCGTCCCCTCACTCACAAAGTCCAGGAAAGTGGGTGTGGAGTTTGTGGGAGCACCTCTGCTAGTGCAGAGGTGCCCTCACACACAGGTACATCCACCCTGCCTTCTGGGCTGAGAGGGCCTACCATCAGTGTGACTTATAGTGACCTGGGGCCAGATGTAGCAAACGTTTAGCGAGTCGCAAACGGCAAAATTTGCCGTTTGCGACTCGCTAAACGCGTATCCCAATGCAGAAATGCATTTTGCGAGTCGTTACCGACTCGCAAAATGCATTTCAGACTCGCAAATAGGAAGGGGTGTTCCCTTCCTATTTGCGAGTCGCATTGGGATGCAATACCATTTGCGACCGTATATGCGGTCGCAAATGGCATCGCAGTTACCATCCACTTCAAGTGGATGGTAACCCAATCGCAAATTGGAAGGGGTCCCCATGGGACCCCTTCCAGTTTGTGACTGGACCCCAAAATATTTTTTCAGGGCAGGGAGTGGTCCAAGGGACCACTCCCTGCCCTGAAAAAAAACCGAAACTAAAGGTTTCGGTTTTTTTTTTAAGTGCAGCTCGTTTTCCTGTAAGGAAAACGGGCTACACTTAAAAAAAAAAAAACTGCTTTATTTAAAAGAAGTCACGAACATGGAGGTCTGCTGACGACAGCAGGCCTCCATGTTTGCGAGTGCCTATACTCGCTATGGGGTCGCAATTTGCGACCCACCTCATGAATATTCATGAGGTGGGTCATTGCGACCCCATAGCGAGTTGCAGTCGGTGTCTGAGACACCGTACTGCACACCAATTTGCGAGGTGCAAAGTGCGAGTCGCATGGACTCGCACTTTGCACCTCGCAAATTTTAAATTTGCTACATCTGGCCCCTGGTGCAGTGACGTATAGTGAAAATCAGTGCATGCACCTGGTTCACGCAGACTGCAATGGCAGGCCTGCGGAACCCTTTACATGTGCTCCCTATGGGTGGCAGAATAACTGCTGCAGCCCAAAGGGATCCCCTGGAATCCCAAAGCTCTGGTTACCTAGGTACCATATACAAGGGACTTACATGGGGGCACCAGTATGCCAATTGTGGGATGGATTCAGAGTTTTTTTGGAGAGAGAGCATAATCACTGGGGTCCTGGTTATCAGGATCCCAGTGATCACAGTCAACATACTGATATCAGGCATAAAAGGGAGTAACCAAGCCAAGAAAGAGGGTATTTTCCTAAAGTACTGTATTTTTTGTTGCTTGTTAAATATGACAAACTCTTACCATGCATTACTTAGGAGAAGCAACGGTGAAGCCTACCTTTGATTCCGGATGACAACGAGGTTGCAGAGTGTCATGGTCAGCTGGCAGCAGCACAGGATGGACACGGACAATAGCTTCCAACACAGACTTCGAAGTGGGACCTCGAAAAAAGGTGTTATCACCTCTTTTTCTGCCTTTCTGCTGACTTTGCATGGTGCTGCCCCTGCTAAGAAAAGCTCTACAGAAAAGCAGATCGTAATCTGGATGTTGGGAACCTTGGCAGAACTGCATCCTAGAACTGCCTCTGGCTTTCTCGCCATTGACACAGTAACATGAGTCTTAGTGATTATGGCGGTCCAGTGGGGGTCTTCTAGCTGAGTTCTCAACAGGATCAGAATCGGGCGGGCAGACCGCAAAGGCTGCAGGTGAGAAGACCCCTGAGCAAGCGACAGTGGTATCTTTCCTCCAAACTCGTTATCAGGCCCATAGAAACATAAAGCGCCAACTGTGGTCATTTTTATGGTGCCAGACCAAAACAAAGCCACAAGTTCAGGCTGACTGCGATAGAGAGAGGACCAGGGACAGGACGAGTTCAGTCCGCAGGGAGTTATAACTTAGTGTCCCTGGTGTGAAGATCTGTCAGTCTACACCACACTGTGTTGTTTCTGAAGAAGCTGCCATTCAGGAGCTGCACAATGGGAGCAATCAGGCTGTGTTGCGCTGCTATGGTTGCAGTGAAGCTGGTGATCAGTAACAGTGAGGTGTTGCGACGCTGAGTTTTGCTCAGACTGCGTTGTTCTGCATCGGTCCCACTGAAGCTCCAGATCAGGAGCTGTGAGGTTGTGCATTAAGTTGTGTTGCTCTGCATCAGTTTTCAATTGTACCAGAAGGAATTCCCCTTGAGACAAGGGTCCAGGACTTGGGGGTCACCTTTTTGGGATTAGACTCACTCCAGCAGAGGCCAGCAGCAGGGCTCAGGCAAATCGAGTTGCAGTAGGTCCGCTGGAAGGCCTCACAAGCTTGTGTCCTTGTAGCTCAGACAGGAGGAAACTGACCCTTGGAGTCACTAGGGTGGGATGTAGGCAAGAAGGTCCAGTCTTCCATCTCAGACAGGAAGCCAGTCCTTCAACCAGGATGGCAGTCCTATGGCAGCAGGGCAGTCCTTCTGTAATTTCCACAGGTTCAGGAGTATTCTGATGAATGGCTCTACAGGGCCAATATTTATACTTAAAACCAGCCTTTGTGTGGAAGGTTACCAAACATACTGAGGGCAACAAAAGGCAGGACAGTCCTGATGTCAAATTACTTCATGTGTACAGGAGGTAAAGCCCTTTGAAATTTAAGTGGGGCTGGGTACAGCCCCTCCCCACTCATCCTGCTCAGATGGCCCATACTGTGTACACCTAAGTCCGTTTGTGTCACTGGCTGGGAGGAATACACAAACCTTAACAACAAAGCTATTCACTGCCATGAGGCTTAGGACCCTGGCAGAAGGCATCCATGGTTAGCACAACTAAATGCCATCTTTCTAAAAGTGCTATTTTCAGAACTGTGACTTAAAATCCAATTTCACCTTTAAAGAGGGTTTAAAATTACATTTCATGTGAGTGTAGACATCATATTTCCTTCTGCTTCCAATATGAAATTAGCACTTATTAAATGTAACAAGGCAACCCATTGATGGTCAAGTGTGAGAGATAGGCCTTACAACAGTAAGATACTACTAAAAGGAGTTTTTCACAGCCAGGACTTGTAAAACCTGGGTACACATATCCTGCGTTTTAAATACATCCTGCCTTATGAGCCTTTACGGCCCACTATATGGGTAACTTATAAGCATTAAAAAAGAAAGTTTAACATTTATTTTACTAGGTTGAAATGGCAGATTAAAACTGCCCTGCAGGCTGCAGTGGCATACCTGAGACATGATTTACAGGGGTATTTTAATTTGTGGCACAGTGTGGATGACTAGGGTGGTCATTACAACCCTGGCGGACGATGTTAAAGCTGCGGAAATACCGCAAACAGCCCGGCGGACAAAAAAAGGGAATTATGACCCTGGCGGTAACCGCCAACAAAGACAGCCACTTTAACACTTCGCCCGCCACGGTGGTACAGACAAACAGCGTGGCGGTCACCGCCAACAGACAGGCGGAAGACAATGTTCCGCCCACAGTATCATAACCTACCAATCCGCCACCTTTTCCGGTGCGGATTCTCTGTGGATAAAAACACGGCGGAAACAGCAATTTCAATGGGAAAACGCTCACCTGAACACACGCCACGAGGAACGACGACTCCATGGAGCCGGAACTCCAAATCCTACCTGCCCTTGTCTTTCTGCTCCTCTACGACCAACAGCGACGTAGACGCAGAACATACCGGTGAGTACTGCATCTATGACACGGGGAGGGGGGAGGCAAAAGTTAGGGGGACACCCACTAAACACCCCCACCCCCACTCTCGCATATCACAACATACACACCAATGCAGTAAAAAATATCACATTAACAACCCACAATTCCCCCGGAAGAATGCAAAGACAAAGCGAATTGCGGTCAAACATTGTAATGTGCCAATATACATGTCATACAAAAATATACTAATATATATCTCGAAATCTGTCATAATTATATATACAATACAAGAAGTAGTGCAGATATGTACACAACAATGTCTGTGCACCAACAGTCCAAAAATGCATGGGCGAGGCCCACAATAGATACCTGACCAAAATCCGAGAGAACACTGCCGGGGCATCAGATTGAAACACTACAGGCACCTCAGGGGGAAGGGAAGGGGGGGCACCTCAGCCGGATGACTGCAAAGCCAGATCCACGACGGGGCTCCATGCCCATTGATGTATCCTGGGGAGTGCAAAGCCACAGTCTCTCAAGTCTTTACAGTGGGTGGTTTGCCCACTGTACCATCCTGGGGAGTGCAAAGCCACAGTCTCTCAAGTCTCTACAGTTGGTGGGTTGCCCACTGCTGCATCCTGGGGAGTGCAAAGCCACAGTCTCACAAGTCTTTACAGTGGGTGGTTTGCCCACTGTACCATCCTGGGGAGTGCAAAGCCACATTATCGCAAGTAGATGCAGTTCTCAACTGGTACTGGGTGGGACTGGTGCCCAGACTGGATGAGTCTCCCCGTGAAAGTTCCTGTCCTGTCACTGTCCTAGCTGCACATGGGATAAGGATGCCTGATGTGGCGGCCTATTCATACCCACACGGTGTTTGCCGTGTTCAGCTGTCTTCACCATGGCGGTCTTTGCCCTGTTCAGCGGTCTTCACCATGGCGGACTTTGCCCTGTTCAGCAGTCTTCACCATGGCAGTCTTGGCCTTGTTCAGCAGTGCTTTGACATGGCGGTCTATGGACTGTTCAGCGGTGCTCTGACATGGCAGTCTTTGCCCTGTTCAGCGGTCTTCACCATGGCAGGCTTTGCCCTGTTTAGCGGTCTTCACCATGGCGGTCTTTGCCCTGTTCAGCGGTCTTCACCATGGCGGTCTTTGCCCTGTTCAGTGGTCTTCACCATGGCGGTCTTTGCCCTGTTCACCATGACGGTCTTTGCCCTGTTCAGCGGTCTTCACCATGGCGGTCTTTGCCCTGTTCAGCGGTCTTCACCATGGCGGTCTTCACCATGGCGGCCTTTGCTGTGTTCAGCGGTCTTCACCATGGCAGTCTTTGCCCTGTTCAGCGGTCTTCACCATGGCGGTCTTTGCCCTGTTCAGCGGTCTTCACCATGGTGGTCTTTGCCCTGTTCAGCGGTCTTCACCATGGCGGTCTTTGCCCTGTTCAGCGGTCTTTACCATGGCAGTCTTTGCCCTGTTCAGCGGTCTTCACCATGGCGGTCTTTGCCCTGTTCAGCGGTCTTCACCATGGCAGTCTTGGCCTTGTTCAGCGGTGCTTTGACATGGCGGTCTATGGACTGTTCAGCGGTGCTCTGACATGGCAGTTCGGATACTGACATTGGTGTGTGGCATGACGAACTCCACACTGGACATTGGTGTGTGGCATGACGAACTCCACACTGGACAAATGTGTGGCATGACGAACTCCACACTGGACATTGGTGTGTGGCTTGACGTTCCATCATCGCCCAGCGGGGCTGTGGGATCCTGGTCCCTCCTGGGCACTGACTCCGGCGATGGTCTCCTGACCAGTAACAATACTTGTGCCCTCCTGGGCTGTGACTCTGGCTGTGGTCTCCTGACCAGTAACGAGACTTGGGCCCTCCTGGGCTGTGACTCTGGCGGTGGTCTCCTGACCAGTAACGATACTTGGGCCCTCCTGGGCACTGACTCCGGCGGTGGCGGTGGTCTCCTGACCAGTGACGATACTTGGGCCCTCCTGGGCACTGACTCTGGCGGTGGTCTCCTGACCAGTAACGATACTTGGGCCCTCCTGGGCTGTGACTCTGGCGGTGGTCTCCTGACCAGTAACGAGACTTGGGCCCTCCTGGGCTGTGACTCTGGCGGTGGTCTCCTGACCAGTAACGATACTTGGGCCCTCCTGGGCACTGACTCCGGCGGTGGCGGTGGTCTCTGGACCAGTGACGATACTTGGACCCTCCTGGGCACTGACTCTGGCGGTGGTCTCCTGACCAGTAACGATACTTGGGCCCTCCTGGGCTGTGACTCTGGCGGTGGTCTCCTGACCAGTAACGAGACTTGGGCCCTCCTGGGCTGTGACTCTGGCGGTGGTCTCCTGACCAGTAACGAGACTTGGGCCCTCCTGGGCACTGACTCTGGCGGTGGTCTCTGGACCAGTGACGATACTTGGGCCCTCCTGGGCACTGACTCCGGCGGTGGTCTCCTGACCAGTGATGATACTTGGGCCCTCCTGGGCACTGACTCCGGCGGTGGTCTCTGGACCAGTGACGATACTTGGGCCCTCCTGGGCACTGACTCTGGCGGTGGTCTCTGGACCAGTGACGATACTTGGGCCCTCCTGGGCACTGACTCCGGCGGTGGTCTCTGGACTAGTAACGACGGTGCTGGCGGTTGTGTCTGGACCGCCGGAAATGATGCCGCACTTCTCCGCCGTGACACTCACAACAGGCTGGGCAGACTTCCTCGGGACCTTCCCCACCTTCTTTGGAGTTACAGCTGACTCACCAATCGCCTTTGATCCCATTTCAGTTGTTGTCCCACCAGGAGTCTTGACACGGTCACGTCGTCCACTCTCCAATTTCAGAGCCTTTACAGGGGGTGGGCTGCCAGTGCCTTGGCTCCGGGTCCTACTGCCTGCCCTGGTGGACGGTGCACTCCAAAAACCTGGAACACGCACCACTGGCACTGGAGGCTTTTTGGCTGAGGCGCTACGACGGGACTGATAAACTGGAGGGGGGGTGGGGGCAAACAGGTCAATTTGACAGAGGGACAGTTTCTGACGGACACTGGGATGGGTAGCTGGAGGGGGTCTGGGAGTGGAGGTAGAGGAGGTGGTTGTAGGAGGTGTCACTTTAGGTGTTTTGGGTGCAGGTACTGGAGGCTGTCGTGAGGTGGATGGATGTTGGGTGAGTGATTGCTGGCGTTTGGGTACTTTGGGAGGGGCGTCACAGACACACTGGGAGAGGACACAGGGGACGTGTAAATGGCAGTGGAGGTGGTGAGTGCAGGTGAGCGGCTTGTGGTGCTGGGTGTCCTGGTGCGAGTCCTAGTGCCTGTAGATGTGGTGCATGCAGGAGTGTGTGTAGACGACACTGGGAGGGAGGAGGGAGAAGAGGAGGAGGGGGACACAGTGGAGACAGTGGATGTTGCTGTGTCTGTATGGGTGTGATGGTTGTGTGAGTGCCTGTGGTGTGTGTGGTGCCTATGTTTGCTTGAGGTACTTTTGGGTGTTGACTTGTATGCATGCTGGTCTGTAGGTGTGCTTGGGATGGGCTGGGGTACAGGGGATTGGGTCTGGGTGGAGGAAGTTGGAGGGGGGAGGCTGGACACAGGGACAATGGCTGCCATCAGTGCTGAGGCCAGAGATTGCAGGGTTCGATGAAGGACAGCCTGACCAGAATGAATGCCTTCCAGGAATGCATTACCGTGTTTCAACTCTCGTTCTACACCCTGGATGGCATTCACAATGGTAGACTGCCCAACAGTGAGTGACCTGAGGAGGTCAATGGCCTCCTCACTGAGTGCAGCAGGGGTGACTGGGGCAGGGCCTGAGGCTGTACCTGTAGAAGTGGGGCGCACAGATGGTGCCGCCACCACAGGGGAGCTCCCATCGGCGGACGAGTCCGTGTCGCTGGTTGGTGATCCGGTGGCCGACGTGAAGCTCCCCTCGCCCTCCATCCCACTGGTGCATTCAGAGTCTGTGGTGTGGCCCTCCATGGCCATGTGGGATGCAGCTCCCTCGTGCTCCGGTGCCACTGTACCTCCGCCTGATGATGCTGATGTACAAAAGGACAGGGAGAGCAGGACAAGGGGGGGAGACAGAAGAAAGAGAGTTTTAGTGCATGGGATACCGCCACCGTTGGCGGACAAGACAGACGCAGCCGCCCCATGCATTACGCCGTGCTCCTGCCCTCTGCACATGCAATTTCTGGGATATGGCCTACATGGCAATGGTAGAAATCTGCGCACATGGATGGCAAAGAGGCAACTATACATCAACTTGCCTCTGTTCTGAGCTGGGGTAGAGTGCCACATGGCCTACATTACGGAGGGGCCTTGCCTACCTAACTCGCCCTGGCCTAGGGACACCCACAGCCCACCTCCCCCACCCAGACACCTCCACTGCACGCAAAGTCCACAGAATGAGGTTGTACTCACCCCCTTGTGTCTGCTGTGATGTCCTTAAGTGCCCATCCAACTCCTGGTAGGCCACCGCCAGGATCCGGAACATCAGGGGGTCATGGTGCGACGGGCACCCCTCCCACGTTGGGAGGCCATCCCCAGCTGAGCCTCCGCCGTCTTCTTGCTGCAGCGGCAAATGTCCTCCCATCTCTTACGGCAGTGGGTGCCCCATCTCTGGTGGGCCCCCAGGGTCCGGACCTCCTTGGCGATGGCACGCCAAATGTCCCTCTTCTGGTGGGCGCTGACCTACATGACATGCAGAAGGAAAGAGGAACAGTCATTACCTACTGCACCGTCAATGTGAGTGGCCCCCTCCCAACTCTGTCCATGTGGCCCATTCATCCCCATGCATTTCTGTTGTAAGAACTCTGCCCCCTTCCCTCTCCCACTCAGCCCTGTCCACCCAGGCCTAGCCCATCCAACGTGCTCCCTGTGTACTAACCTGCTGGTCTGGAGGACCGTAGAGTAGCATGTACTGGGGGAGGAACCCATCCACAAGTTTCTCCAACTCCTGTGCAGTGAAGGCAGGCGCCCTTTCCCCAGACGCAGCAGCCATCGTCGCTTCCAGACCGAGGTCACAGCAGCACTAGCAGTGTAGGTCCTCTACTGTCGAAGGTCAGGTATCTAGTGATTCAACAAATAGAAAATGGTGGTGACGTCCGCGGCGGTGACGTCCGCGGCGGGGTGCATCATCACCACCAGCGCACCTGTTCATTGGCTCCTGGGACCCATAGGGTCCAATGTTAACCAATGCAGCATTGCGCCACGTTCTACGACCGCCTACCGCGACGGTGTGCAATGCCAGCGCAGTTACCCCACAATTCCATTGTCCCAGTTTAGAGGTCAGGCAGCCGCCATTTCAGGGGCCCACATGGCTTCATTTACTACTGCGTCACACATACCGAGGCCTACACTCAAAACATTTCCCGGATGGGTTAATTGTCTGTTGTAGTCTTGTGTGTGACTGTGGGTACATACCTGGAGTAATGCTGACAATTTCTTCGTTGTTGTCCTTCTTTGGCACCGTCAGTTGGGACATATTGGAAGATGGCGGAATCCGCCGGTGTACCGACCGCTGGTGGACCTGTTGACAATGGAAGAGAGACATTTGATCTTGACCTACCGGTTCGACCGTGCCACAATCCAGGAACTATATACCCAGTTGGAGCCAGACCTGATGTCACCAATCCACCATCCGACTGGAATCCCCCCTGACGTTCAGGTGCTGTCAGTGCTCTATTTCCTTGCAAGTGGGTCATTTCAGACAACAGTGGCCATTGCATCAGGGATGTCCCAGCCTATGTTTTCCAACGTGTTGTCCAGAGAGTTGTTTGCCCTGCTGAAACAAGTAAGGAGATACATCATTTTCCCTGAGGTGGAGGATTTGCCTACAGTGAAAGGTGACTTCTATGCCCTTGGACATATCCCGAACGTCATAGGTGCCATTGATGGGACCCATGTAGCTCTGGTCCCCCCGCAGGAGTGAACAGGTGTACAGGAACAGGAAGAGTTATCATTCGATGAATGTCCAGATGGTCTGTTTGGCAGACCAGTACATCTTGCAGGTAAATGCTATGTTCCCTGGCTCAGTGCATGACACCTACATCCTGCGGAGTAGCAGCATCCCTGATATGATGGGTCAACTCCAGAGGCACTGTGTATGGCTATTGGGGGACTCTGGTTACCCCAACCTGTCATGGCTATTGACCCCAGTGAGGAATCCCAGGACCAGGGCAGAGGAACGGTACAATGAGGCCCATGGGCAGACTAGGAGGGTGATCGAACGCACCTTCGGCCTCCTGAAGGCCAGGTTCAGGTGCCTCCATATGACAGGTGGATCCCTATTCTACTCACCGAAGAAGGTGTGCGACATCATCATCGCCTGCTCCATGCTCCATAATTTGGCATTGCGACGCCAGGTGCCTTTTCTGCAGGAGGATGATCCAGATGACGGTGTTGTAGCAGCGGTGGAGCCTGTGGAGCCTGTGGACAGTGATGAGGATGAAGCTGATGAAGAAGAAAACGACAACAGGGAATCAGTCATACAGCAATATTTCCATTGAGACACAGGTGAATACATTTTCAGGTTTAACATAACATTAACTTTCACACCTCTACCTCTATCCTGTACCTACATTTCACTCACTATTTGTTAACTGAGTTGTCCCCTTCCATTTCAGTTTCACTAATGTGGTAACCTACGTGTCAACAGCTTGCACCCTTGAAAGGCTTGTGATGTGTGACATTGGTATGTTGGCCTTCCAATGGGTAACACTGTAATTGACAATACAAAGTTCAAAATCATTGACTGACTCAAGTTTTATTGGTGTTTCAAGGGTGTTTATTTAAGTGCATAACAATGAAGGGGGGGTTGTGAAATGGGGATGGGTTATGGTGGAAGAATGTCCATGGCAGAGTCCAGTCTATTAGTCTCACAGGTACATTGCACATCTGGCCATTGGAAGTGGAGCTGGGGCAGTTCCAATTTGGACAGGGTAACAAAGTGGTACAGTGGGGGGACAATCAGGGTGGTCTTATTTCCTGGCGGGGGTCTTGCCATCTTGCTCTGTCCTGTTCCTGGATCTCAGGGACCGCTTTCGTGGTGGTTGTCCGTCTGCAGGGGGTGGGGTGCTGGTGTGTTGGTCCTGTGGCGAGGCGTACTGTCCACTAGCGCCGGCGGAGGTGGTGGGCATTTCATCATCCTGGCTAGTGTCAGGGGCCCCTTGGAGTGCCATGGTGTTCCTCAAGGTCTTTTGAATGTCCGTCAGCACCCCTATAATGGTGCCTAGGGCGGAGCCTATGGTCCTGAGCTCCTCCCTGAACCCCAAATACTGCTCCTCCTGCTCCTCCTGCAGACGCAGGTTCTCCTGCAACTTGCCCAGTACCGTTGCCATCGTCTCCTGGGAGTGGTGGTATGCTCCTATGATGGAGGAGAGGGCCTCGTTGAGAGTAGGTTCCCTTGGCCTGTCCTCCCTCTGTCGCACAGCAGCCCTCCCAGTTCCCCTGTGTTCCTGTGCCTCCGTCCCCTGGACCGTGTGCCCACTACCACTGCCCCCAGGTCCCTGTTGTTGTTGGGGTGTTGGGTTAGCCTGGGTGCCCTGTAGTGGTGGACACACCGCTGATTGACCTGTCCTGGGTAGGGAGGTTTGGGCCCGCTGGGTGGGTGCTGTGCTGGTGTTACCAGAGGGTGTAAGCTCGGTGTTGGGCTGTGGCTGGGCAAGGGAACCGACTGTCCTGAGGCCCACGATGGTCCGGGCTGGTCATCAAGATCCAGTAGGGCAGGGCTGCTGTCATCACTGTGGGCCTCTTCTGGGGGTGGAGTGGTGTTGTCTGGACCCTCTGGTGTGGTGACGTTCCTTCGGGTTCCTGCGGGGGTATGAGTACATGATTATTGCATGTGTGTGTTTCATGGTGTGCAATGGTTGGGTGTGCGTGTACACCAGTGCAGGCATTCCTGTGTGGGGGCTTGTGTGCTGATGGTTGGGGAGTGTTGTGGGTCTGTGCAGTGGGCATGCTTTAGTGATGGGTATCCATGCTTAGTTATGTCATACAGGTCTTGGGGTTGGGATGGGTAGTTGGTGTCATGGGTAGATTATTGAGGATTTGGGGGATGGGGGTGTGAGGGTGTGGGTGTGTGATAGCATGCAGGTAGGGTGGGGGATATGATAGTTAAGATTTGACTTACCAGTGTCCATTCCTCCAACGACTCCTGCGAGGCCCTCAGGATGCAAGATGGACAATACTTGCTCCTCCCATGTTTTTAGTTGTGGGGGAGGAGGTGGGGGTCTGCCGCCAGTCCGCTGTACTGCGATGTGGTGCCTGGATACCGCGGAACGCACCTTCCCCCATAGGTCGTTCCACCTCTTCCTGATGTCCTCCCTATTTCTTGGGTGCTGTCCCACAGCGTTGACCCTGTCCATTATTCTTTGCCATAGCTCCATCTTCCTGGCTATTGATGTGTGCTGTGCCTGTGAGCCAAATAGCTGTGGCTCTACCCTGGCGGATTCCGTGATGTGTGTCATAATAGCTGTGGCGGAAATCGGCGGCTGCGGCGGTGTGTTGGCGGTCTTCTGCACGGCGGTAAGCACCTTATACCGCCAATGTTGTAATGACCCCCTCGATATATTTAATTTATAGGCCCTGGGTACATAAACTGTTTACTAGGGACTTAAAATTAAAATACATGTGCCAATTGGGTGTAGGCCTGCAAACATTTATTCAGCAACAAAAGGTAAAACTCTGTGGGTAACCCTGCAAAATGGCCAGGTCCAACATAGAGCAAGAGTTTGTGGAAGTGAGTAATAATCTGTGAATGAGTGTAATGGCTGACAGTGAGAGAGAATGAATAGGAGTGAATTGGAATAAGAATAAGTGTAATGAGTGATTGAGAATGAATGATTGATAGAGTGAGTGCAAGTTAGTAAGCATGACAATGAGTAAGAGTGAGTGCAAGTGAGTAAGACAGTGGGTGACAATGAGTGAGAATGGGTGTGAGGGAGTGCAAGTTAGAACGAGAGACAATGAGTGTAACTGATTTAGAATGAGTCAGTGAGTGAGAATAAGTGAGAATGACTGAAAATGACTGAGTCTGAGAGAGTGATAATAAGTGAGGCTGAGTACAAAAGAGTAAGAGTAAGTGAGTAGGTTGGAGTTAGAGTAAAAGTGAGTGCAAGTGTGAATAAGAGTAAGGAAATGTGGAGGATATGTGAGAATGAGTGAGAGTAAGACTAAAAGTGAGTATGAATGCAAAGGACTGAGAGTAATTGAGACCAAGTAGATGAAGGTGTATGAGTGAGAGTAGAGTAGAAGTGAGTGAAAATTAATGAGGATGTGGGTATGTGAGAGAATGTGAGTGAATGTAAGTGAATATGAGTGAGAATGTGCTGTTATTTGTGTGATTATGCTGCGGCAGCTGCAGTTGAATCTGACGTACTGAATGTAATTTTTGCCTTACAGAGACGACAATTGCAAATACTGGCACTTAATTACTGAGGTAATTCTTAGTATAAGAGCACATGTGTGAGAAACTGGGGCTGATTGCAGAGGCCCCCTAACTTTTTGCCCCCATTTTCCACTTTATGCTGGTGTTTTCCTGACTCTGATGGTGCCCTGGGTACTGCTAACCAGTCCCAGGGCCTGTGCTCTGTGTAAAATGGATATGCAAATTAGGCTAATTATAATTGGCTAAGTTAACCTACCTATAAGTCCCTAGTATATGGTAGGGCATGTAGGTTTAGGGACCACAGCATAGGTGGTGCACACCTAGGTGCATTGCTGAGGTGCCCAGTGTCATTTTAAAAGCAAGCCTGCCTTGCTGGCTGCTTTTAAATTAAAGTTATATGCAAATTCGACTTTGGAATTAAAGGTACTTCCAAAGTCTTAAACTACCTTATTTTTACATATAAGTCACCCCTAAGGTGTGCCCTATGTGCCCCTAGGGCTGGGTGCCATGTAACTATAAGCAGGGACTTTATAAAAATAGATTTATAAGCCCTGGTGAGGTAAAAACAGCCAAATTCGTTTTTCCCTCATTGAAGTAAATGGCCTTCATAGGCTAGAATGGGCAGACTTTATTTAAAATTTTAAAGTCTCCTTAAATGTTACATACCAAGAATTTGGTATCAAATTGATTGTTATAATAAATCCCACAACTTCCAGTTGTTGGATTTAATATAACTAGTGCAGGTAAAAAGTTTAGACTTTACCTAAAAAGTTGCCAATTTCAGCTCTGCATTGTTTTTGCAGCTGTGCTCTGATTGGCCAGCCTGCAGCAGCTTCTGCCAGGCTACTTTAATGAGGTGTGAAGTGGCCTGACTTCACACAAAGGAATGTGCTTGGGGGAGAGAATCTCCCCTCAGCAGATGGTGAGGCAGGAAGGGGGAGGGCTGCCAAACTGGTCTTCAAAGGCAGAGAAGGACATTTGCAGCACCCAGCAACACCCCCACATCCTGCAACCCCAGACAGCTAGGTGCCCCCTTGATTAGATTAGGAGAGGGCAGGAGAGGGGTGTGTTTATGATTTTTAGCCACACCAGTGGGTGGGCTCAGCCAGATCTCTCCTCCAAAAATCAGATTCATCCATTTTGGATTTTTGGAGACTGTTGCCTTTTGGGATGGATTTTTGCCACACTTCCCAGGAAGTGGTCATCACAGGGGGACGACCCTGTACCTGATTGGAGAACCAGGGCCCCCCTGCTTTTCACCCAGGAGCAAGGATAAAACTGGCAGACCTGCACCCACGCCTCAGATCCCCACCAAATTTCAAGAAGAAAGAACTACAAGGAGAAGAAGGACTGCCCTGCTGGACCCCTGGCCTGCACCTGGACCCTGCACTCAGAAAGACTGCACCAGCTGCACACTTGGGCTTCACCACAAGAAGGACTTTGCCTGGCTTCCACTGGTTCAAGGAGGGACTCCCTGTTTGCTACAGGTGAAAAATTGCTATCCAGAGTCCCCTGCACCAACTCCTGAAAAAGTGACCAGCTGACCACTGTCCAGTGGCCAAAAAGGAGTTTGCGCCAGGTGTATTCTGGGAGTTGAAGTCCGCACTTCCCAAGGACCATCACAGAACTTCTGGACCCTTGGGGTGAGCTGTGGACCCCAAAAGAACCTTAAAAGAACATCTGGGTGAAGCCCCAGAAGTTTGGAGAAGATTGGAGAATTTTTAGAAAAAAGCTCCATAAAGTGACCGACCCGACGCGGAAATTCTAGCCGGCTTGCCTCAACCGCGACCCGGCCTGACTTCGTGGTTCGTCCCGGTAAAGAAAAACATCCGAAAAAGAGACTAAGTCCGAACGTAAAAAGTTGACCGGGACCTTCCAGCCATCGTATCCGAGAAGGGCTCCACGGACGTCGGATCAAGATCCAGGTTTACCCCGGTCGAAGGATTTTCATCTCGAAAAAACGACTAAGTCCGAAGGTAAAAATCACCACCGAGGAAACCGACTTCGCGTATCCGGACAAGGGCTCCAGGAGGTCGGATCCAACTGGCAGGTTCGTCCCGGGGAAGAAAAACATCAAAAAAGAGACTAAGTCAGAAGGTAACTTTTTAACCGAGGCCTCCCGTGACTTGTAGCCGAGCAGGGCTCCATCGCGGTCGGCCTGAAAGTTTGACTTTGCCCCGGTCCTGGTGCAACCAGATGACCCGATTGGCGCTTTTTGTTTCTAAGCGCTAGAAAATAATAATACTTTAAAAATTCATATCTCCGGTTCCCCTGAACCGATTTTAATCGTTTTTGTGTCATTTTAAAGATAAAAATATAAGCTATTTTTATGAATTGGTTTTGGATTTTTAAACTGTTTCCTGTGTTTTATTTAATTACTGTTTTGTGATATTTGAATGCTTTACACTTTGTCTCCTAAGTTAAGCCTTGACGCTCGATGCCAAGCTACCAAGGGTAGAGCTGGGATTAATTTACTGAGACCTAACTGTACTTTTGTGGAGGTTTGTGGCTTGTTGCTAGGTGTAGGTACCTACCTGCCCTACCAATAACCCATTTTCCAACATAATTGGAAGCAGCGACGGGATCCTGTACTTGTGTTCAATATCACGTTACAGTTTTAGATAAAACAAATTAAAAATCCTTTAAATTGTCCTAGTGCAAAAATTGTTTTTAATTTTTAATTTTTAATTTTTTTTTTTAATTAATTTGGATTAATTTCAATTATTGAATTTTTGTAATTTTTCTAAATTCTTGTTACCAATTTTTGCAAAAAGTTTTTGTTGACACAAAACTAGGGAACCATGGAGCTTGATCTGGCTAGCCTACCCACACTGACAGTAGTCCAGCTTAGGGGGTTGTGTATTGAGAGGGGGTTGCCTGCAACCCCTGATCTCAGGAAGCAAATCCTGATTAAATCCCTGACAGCATGGGCTGAGGCCCAAGAGGTAGAGACAGAGGAAGCTCCAGAGGAGGAAGAAAAAGAGGAAGATGCTAACTCTAACCACTCAGGGGAGGGAAAGCATCAGACCCCAAGTGAGGAAGAGGAGGAACGGTCCTCACTGGATACAGTCACTAGGCGCAGACCCAAAGCTAGTGGTAGGAAGAGGGTCCTTTCAGGAGAAGAGAACCCATCCATCAGGGAGAGAGAGCTGGAAGCCCAGCTAGCCTACATAGCTTTGGAAGCAGATAAGCTTGCCCTAGAAAAGAAAAAGTGGGCATACAAAGAAAAAAGAGATGGAAGCAGCGATAAAGAAGCTGAGGTGTCCATGGGTGGGGGAGTTTGCCCCAGATTACCCAAGGGGGTGGTCCCTGCTTATGTAGAGGGGGATGACATAGATAAGTGGCTGGAGGCCTTTGAGAGGGCACTCCAAATGAGAAGGGTTAGGCCTCAATACTGGGGTTCCCTTTTGTGGGAGTTGGTCCCCAACTCAGGGAGGGATAGGCTTCTGACCTTAAGGGGGGAGGAGGCAGATTCATACCCTAGTATGAAAAGGTGCTTAGCCAAGAAGTTTGGTCTGACCCCAGAGCAATATAGAATGAAGTTCAGGGACACCCAGAAGGTCAGTACCCAGTCTTGGGTTGACTTTGTGGACACCTCACTAAAGGCACTAGAGGGCTGGATTATTGGCAACAAAGTAAATACTTATGAGGGGTTATACAATCTGATCATGAGAGAGCACATCTTGACCAATTGTATCCAAGAAAGGTTACGCCAGCATCTAGTGGACTCTAAGCTGACCAACCCTAGAGAGCTAGGGGAGGCAGCTGATGAGTGGTTGAGAACCAGGGTGGTTGTCAAGTCACAGGGGGGAGACTCCAAGAAGGGGGGGACAGGTCCCCAAAAACCTAAGGAGGGAGGTGGTAAGCCCACCACAGAGACTCCCTCTGTACCCCAGAACCCTAAGAAGGAGGAGAGTAAATCCCACTCCCAATCTGACATGCAGAGACAGGGAGACCCAGGGTTAAAAAAGCTCTTGGACAGTAGGGCTTGCTTTGACTGTCAGCAGACAGGTCACTTCAGAGGAGATGCAGCCTGTCCAAAGAAAGTGGTTAGCACTGGGCTGTCCAGTGTAGCCATAGAGGAGGATTCCTCAGATGATGAAGTCCTCCTAGCATTGTGCTGGGAGACAGGACCAGATGGTAAGCTGGTGATCCCTGAGGGTGGGAGTAGGCACTTCCACCACATTCAAGTGAATGGGATCCCTACCACTGGCCTGAGAGACACCTGTGCCAGTCACACTGTAGTGAGTGACCGGTTAGTGACCCCAGACATGTATGTCCCAGGAAAGACAAAGAAAGTCAGGATAGCCACAGGGGAGGTCACCTCTAAACCTGTAGCCATAGTGCCCCTAGAGAGGGAGGGTATCCTTGACTGGATTAGGGTGGTAGTCAGTGCTGACCTTCCCCTAGATTGTATCCTGGGCAATGACCTCCCAGAGGTGAGTCTGGTCCCAGATGGGGCGGTCGCCCAGGGCGCCCCCCCAAACCAAAGTCCTGGGGAGTCAGTCCCTACAGTTAGGAGACAGGGGTCCCCAAGAAAAGGAAAGAAGAAAAGGAAGGGTAGGCCACTCTTAAAGAGAGTTCCAAGGAGCCAAAGGCCTTCTGCCCCAGTAGGGGGGGAGCCCAGAGTTGGCACTGGTGAGGCCTCACCTGACCCCAAGGAAGTCCTGAGTAGTCAGGCAGCTGTCCAGATGCAAGGTGTTGCCCTGCACTGACAGAAGGGAGAGTGGAAGGAGGGTGTCTGCCACAGGAGGTGGTAGCCCCCCACTCTAGACAGCAAGAGGGGTGCCAGGACCCCAAAGATGCCCCTAAAGCAGCTCAGCCACCTGTCAGTGGAGAGCTTAGGGTGTGGTTCTGGGTACTGACAGCTGTCAGTAGCCTCTGCTGGGTGCTAGCCTTCCTGGCAGCACTGTACTTGGCGTGGGAGGCAGACCCCAAGGCCAATAGCAAAGTAGGCCCCCTGACCCTGTTGGTCATGGTGGGGTTGCTCAAGTGTTGGGTGACCTCTTTGGGTAAGCTAGGTCTTGCCCTAGCAAAGTTAGGAGTAGGGGAGGTGGGCACCTCACTACCCAAGTTGGCAGAGAGAGAGGAGGAAGACTCCCCTAGAGGGAAGTTTCAGTTTGGGTTGGGTCCTTTTACTGTTGGGATGGCTTCACTACCCAGAGGGAGTGACCCTGACAGGAGGATATAAGGCAGAGTAGGCCCTGCAAAGGGACAGCCAGTTTTCTTCACTGTCTTCCTCGCCTAACAAGCCAGGAAGACTCTCCCAGGGTTGGGCTGAGTCTCCTGGGCGTGTGGGCTGGGGGGGGGTTGTGTGAGAAACTGGGGCTGATTGCAGAGGCCCCCTAACTTTTTGCCCCCATTTTCCACTTTATGCTGGTGTTTTCCTGACTCTGATGGTGCCCTGGGTACTGCTAACCAGTCCCAGGGCCTGTGCTCTGTGTAAAATGGATATGCAAATTAGGCTAATTATAATTGGCTAAGTTAACCTACCTATAAGTCCCTAGTATATGGTAGGGCATGTAGGTTTAGGGACCACAGCATAGGTGATACACACCTAGGTGCATTGCTGAGGTGCCCAGTGTCATTTTAAAAGCAAGCCTGCCTTGCTGGCTGCTTTTAAATTAAAGTTATATGCAAATTCGACTTTGGAATTAAAGGTACTTCCAAAGTCTTAAACTACCTTATTTTTACATATAAGTCACCCCTAAGGTGTGCCCTATGTGCCCCTAGGGCTGGGTGCCATGTAACTATAAGCAGGGACTTTATAAAAATAGATTTATAAGCCCTGGTGAGGTAAAAACAGCCAAATTCGTTTTTCCCTCATTGAAGTAAATGGCCTTCATAGGCTAGAATGGGCAGACTTTATTTAAAATTTTAAAGTCTCCTTAAATGTTACATACCAAGAATTTGGTATCAAATTGATTGTTATAATAAATCCCACAACTTCCAGTTGTTGGATTTAATATAACTAGTGCAGGTAAAAAGTTTAGACTTTACCTAAAAAGTTGCCAATTTCAGCTCTGCATTGTTTTTGCAGCTGTGCTCTGATTGGCCAGCCTGCAGCAGCTTCTGCCAGGCTACTTTAATGAGGTGTGAAGTGGCCTGACTTCACACAAAGGAATGTGCTTGGGGGAGAGAATCTCCCCTCAGCAGATGGTGAGGCAGGAAGGGGGAGGGCTGCCAAACTGGTCTTCAAAGGCAGAGAAGGACATTTGCAGCACCCAGCAACACCCCCACATCCTGCAACCCCAGACAGCTAGGTGCCCCCTTGATTAGATTAGGAGAGGGCAGGAGAGGGGTGTGTTTATGATTTTTAGCCACACCAGTGGGTGGGCTCAGCCAGATCTCTCCTCCAAAAATCAGATTCATCCATTTTGGATTTTTGGAGACTGTTGCCTTTTGGGATGGATTTTTGCCACACTTCCCAGGAAGTGGTCATCACAGGGGGACGACCCTGTACCTGATTGGAGAACCAGGGCCCCCCTGCTTTTCACCCAGGAGCAAGGATAAAACTGGCAGACCTGCACCCACGCCTCAGATCCCCACCAAATTTCAAGAAGAAAGAACTACAAGGAGAAGAAGGACTGCCCTGCTGGACCCCTGGCCTGCACCTGGACCCTGCACTCAGAAAGACTGCACCAGCTGCACACTTGGGCTTCACCACAAGAAGGACTTTGCCTGGCTTCCACTGGTTCAAGGAGGGACTCCCTGTTTGCTACAGGTGAAAAATTGCTATCCAGAGTCCCCTGCACCAACTCCTGAAAAAGTGACCAGCTGACCACTGTCCAGTGGCCAAAAAGGAGTTTGCGCCAGGTGTATTCTGGGAGTTGAAGTCCGCACTTCCCAAGGACCATCACAGAACTTCTGGACCCTTGGGGTGAGCTGTGGACCCCAAAAGAACCTTAAAAGAACATCTGGGTGAAGCCCCAGAAGTTTGGAGAAGATTGGAGAATTTTTAGAAAAAAGCTCCATAAAGTGACCGACCCGACGCGGAAATTCTAGCCGGCTTGCCTCAACCGCGACCCGGCCTGACTTCGTGGTTCGTCCCGGTAAAGAAAAACATCCGAAAAAGAGACTAAGTCCGAACGTAAAAAGTTGACCGGGACCTTCCAGCCATCGTATCCGAGAAGGGCTCCACGGACGTCGGATCAAGATCCAGGTTTACCCCGGTCGAAGGATTTTCATCTCGAAAAAACGACTAAGTCCGAAGGTAAAAATCACCACCGAGGAAACCGACTTCGCGTATCCGGACAAGGGCTCCAGGAGGTCGGATCCAACTGGCAGGTTCGTCCCGGGGAAGAAAAACATCAAAAAAGAGACTAAGTCAGAAGGTAACTTTTTAACCGAGGCCTCCCGCGACTTGTAGCCGAGCAGGGCTCCATCGCGGTCGGCCTGAAAGTTTGACTTTGCCCCGGTCCTGGTGCAACCAGATGACCCGATTGGCGCTTTTTGTTTCTAAGCGCTAGAAAATAATAATACTTTAAAAATTCATATCTCCGGTTCCCCTGAACCGATTTTAATCGTTTTTGTGTCATTTTAAAGATAAAAATATAAGCTATTTTTATAAATTGGTTTTGGATTTTTAAACTGTTTCCTGTGTTTTATTTAATTACTGTTTTGTGATATTTGAATGCTTTACACTTTGTCTCCTAAGTTAAGCCTTGACGCTCGATGCCAAGCTACCAAGGGTAGAGCTGGGATTAATTCACTGAGACCTAACTGTACTTTTGTGGAGGTTTGTGGCTTGTTGCTAGGTGTAGGTACCTACCTGCCCTACCAATAACCCATTTTCCAACAACATGTGAAGAAGTACTTTCTCTGACGTGGTAGTGGTAATACTTGACACTGGCATACAGGGGGTAATACTTGGTACAGGTATGCCGGAGGTAATACTTGGCACTGGCATATTACAGGGTAATATTTCATGTGTATAAAAAACTGTTGAATAAAAAAATATTGTGATACAAAAATATTGTGTCAAGAATATCGGGGTGTCAAAAATATTGTAAACAGGAATATCGATGGTAAAAATAAAATTTTAAGTGTTGTTTTTAATATCGTTGTGAAAAAATATTGTTTTAAAAAATATTGTATATAATATTGTTTGTTGATGTTATTTTATTTGTACTTTATTGTAGTGTGTTTTATTTGATTTGTTGATTTTTTTTAATTTGTGTGTTAAGTAGGAAAATATATTAATTGTGACATTTTTTAAATGTTTAGTTTGAGCTTTTTTGTGTAAAATTATTGTGAATATGTTTTGTTTAGTAGCGGGATGTTGGTTTTTAATTTGCAGGTTTTTGCTTACAAACACATCCTATGAGCAGTTGGATTTAGCTTTTTTTTTAAAGTGAATGTGTTTTGATTTCTTATAAACCTATATTTTTTACACTGAGTTCCATTGTTTTGAGTTTCCAGGAGTGTTTCTTTTTTAACATTTTTTCAGGTTTTTTTATGGTTCATCGATATTTTGGATACTTTTTGACGCATACAGAGGATGATCTGCAGCCAAGGAACAGTAAGTCATATTTAATTTATTTAGTTTGGGTGGGAAATGTTCTCTTTTATCATTTATGTAAATGTTATGTGATTGCTATTTGGTATTGTGTATTTTATGTGTTCTAATTATTTTACTAGTTTTTGGTTAGTGAGGTTTAAATATTTTATCTAAATAAGATATATAGGGCCATATTTAAGAAAAGTGGCGCTGCACCCAGTGCAGGGTCACTTTTCTTACGCCTCTTAGCGCCCCCTAACACCAACATGTGTGCGCCATATCTAAGATACTATGGTGGTAGTTAGGGAACTAGGATCAGAACTTTTTATGCTAGTTCGGAGCCTTGCAGGATTAGGGTCAAAACGTTTGACGCTAATCCTGCAAAGCCCATTGTAAACAATGGTGTGCCTCCTTTTAATGCCTGCTCTGAGCAGGTGTTATAAGTGCCAAAAAAATGATACAAAGAAATCTATTTAATTTCTTTGTGCAATTCCCCCCTTTGTATACAATATGCCTGTCACAGGCATAATGTAGCGGAAAGGGTTACAAAGTGGTGCAATGCATGCATTGCGCCACTTTGTAAATTTGGCTCTGCAATTTTGGCCTGGTTGGTGTCAACATCAGGGCAGTGCGCACTCTATGGGCGACTGGAATGCAAAAACCCAGCACTTACAAAATAATGTAATTCATGCATTATACAGATATGCTGTTGTTTAACCTTTTGCATTGTAGAATTCAATCCTGAAGACTTATATTCAATGTGCTTATAAATACTGTTAATTTGCAATCTATTGCTGCCGACTCTCAGAGTGTATCAGGGTGTGGTCCCTTTCCAGGGCCTTCTAGAAGCTTTCTCTGCAGCATGACTGGGTGTAGTTGTGGGCTGGGCCAAGACTCTATGGGGCATATTTATACTCCGTTTGCGCCGAATTTGCGTCGTTTTTTTCGACGCAAATTTGGCGCAAAACTAACGCCATATTTATACTTTGGCGTTAGACGCGTCTAGCGCCAAAGTATGAGGAAAGAGCGTCATTTTTTTGCGTGAACGCCTTCCTTGCGTTAATGAGATGCAAGGTAGGCGTTCCCGTCTAAAAAAATGACTGCGACGCAAATGCGTCGTATTTATACTCCCGGGCAAAATTCACGCCCGGGAGTGGGCAGGGCAAAAAACCCCGCATTTGTGCCGGATTTTAGCGCCTGGGTCAGGGCAGGCGTTAAGGGACCTGTGGGCTCAAAATTAGCCCAGAGCTACCCTCCCATGCCCCCAGGGACCCCCCCTGCCACCCTTGCCCACCCCAGGAGGACACCCAAGGATGGAGGGACCCATCCCAGGGACATTCAGGTAAGTTCAGGTAAGTATAATTTTTTATATTTTTTATATTTTGTTTTGGCATAGGGGGGCCCGATTTGTGCCACCCTACATGCCTCAATGCCCAATGACCATGCCCAGGGGACATAAGTCCCCTGGGCATGGCCATTGGGCAAGGGGGCATGACTCCTGTCTTTACTAAGACAGGAGTCATGTAAATGGCGTCTGGGCGTTGTTAAAAATGGCGCAAATCGGGTGGAGGCGATTTTTTGGCGTCAACCTGACTTGCACCATTTTAAGATGCCCTAACGCCATTTTCCCCAACGCCGGCGCTGCCTGGTGTACGTGGTTTTTTTCCACGCACACCAGGCAGCGCCGGTCTGCTAGCGCCGGCTAACGCCATTCAATAAATACGGCGCCCGCATGGTGCTTCAGAATGGCGTTAGCCGGCGCAAAACTTTTTGACGCTAAACTGCGTTAGCGCAGTTTAGCGTCAAAAAGTATAAATACGGGCCTATGTAAGGGAGCCAGCCCAGCTCCAGGCGCTCACTATTCAGAGGTCCCGGTGCAAAGCAGCAGCAACTTCCTGAGCTCCTGTTTCCAGAGGCCTACTTTGATCTTCCAGGCCTTGCCCTTCATTGTGCTGGTGATCCTTGATCAGGGCGGTAAGACGGAGGTCGGGCTGGGCCCCCGATCCCGTTCTCGAAGGCTTTCGAGTTCTTGGGCCTAATTTGCATGATAAAAGATTTTACCTTGCGTGTGGATGTGCGCTTGGTTTTTCTGGCATTTGCATGTTGGCTTTTGAATCAGCAAGACGCGTGATTCATTTCTTGTGCTTGACGCATGACATTAATTGTGCGCTACCGTTTCTTGGCATTTACATGGAGGCTTTCGAATCGGCAAGACGCGCAATTCATTTCTTGTGCTTAACTCATGACATTCATTGTGCGCTACCATTTCTTGGCATTGACATGGTGGCTTTTGAATCAGCAAGACGCGCAATTTATTTCTTGTGCTTAACTCGTGGTATTCAGTGTGCGCTATCATTTCATGGCATTCACATGGTGGCACTCGAATCGGCAAGACGCGCAATTCATTTCTTGTGTTGAACTCGTGGTATTCAATGTGCGCTACCATTTCTGGGCATTTACATGGTGGCTTCGAATCAGCAAGACGCACGATTCGTTTCTTGTGCTTAACTCATGATATTCATTGTGCGCTACCATTTCTTGCATTTACATTGTGGCATTCGAATCGGCAAGACGCGCAATTCATTTCTTGTGCTTATCTCATGATATTCGTTGTGCGCTACCATTTTATGGCATTTACATTGTGGCATTCGAGTCGGCAAGACGCTCGATTCATTCCTTGTGTGTAACTCTTGATGTTCATTGTGTTCATTGTGTGCAACTATTTCTTGGCATTTATAAGGTTACATTTGAATCGGCAAGATGCGCGATTCATTTCCTGCATTTAAACTTAATGTTTCAGATCGCTTGCAGTGTGCGCAATCATTTCATGGCATTTGCATATTCTTGTTGAGATCAGCAATGTTTCTGCATTTTAAAAAAGGAACTATGGGGGTCATTACTACATTTGCGGTAAAAGCTGCTTACCGCCGTGCAGAAGGCCGCCATCACACCGCCGCGGGTGCGGAATACCGCCACAGCTATTACGACCCACTGCTCGGAATCCGCCAAAATTCAGACACCCTCACTAGTCCGCCACACCAAAGGTCAGTGATAAACTGGCGATAACAAAACCTCCACCGTCACGGCAACAGATCGCCCGCACTATCACGACCCACGAATCCACGCGGCGGTCTTTCAACTGCGGTATTCCATTGGCGGTGCATACCGCCGCCCTCAAAATACACACACATTTACAAAACACAGCCACAGTGGACAATTCGAAATACACACACCTGATACACATACACACACCACTCCCACACACCCATTACAATATAAAACTCATACCCACATCACCCACAAACCCCTACGACCATAATACTGAAAGAAGGCCAGAGAGAGACACTACAAATTACTACCAAGCATCCACAGGCACACAATACCATCACCCACATAACTTCCACGCACCTCACACAACACACCACTAAATACCACCCAACGTATCACTACACACACCACCCCACACATCACCCACACCACCCCATGGCACCGCAAAAACACCCCAGGTTCTCTGAGGAGGTGCTCAGGGTCATGGTGGAGGAAATCATCCGGGTAGAGCCACATCTATTCGGATCACAGGTACAGCACACCTCCATAGCTAGGAAGATGGAGCTATGGTGAAGAATAGTGGAAAGGGTTAACGCAGTGGGACAGCACCCAAGAAATAGGGATGACATCAGGAAGAGGTGGAACGACCTACAGGGGAAGGTGCGTTCTGTGGTCTCAAGATACCACCTTGCAGTTCAGCGGACTGGCGGTGGACCCCCACCGACTCCCCCACAACTAACAACATGGGAGAAGCAGGTCTTGGCGATTCTGCATCCTGAGGGCCTCGCAGGAGTAGTTGGAGGAATGGACTCTGGTAAGGCAAATCTTAACTATTACATCCCCCACCCTACCTGCATGCGATCACATACCCCCACCCTCACCCCCATCACTCCAACTCCTCACAAATGTCCCAATATCACAAACCACACATCCCAACACCAAGCCCTGCATGCAATAACAAAGCATGGACACCCCCCCGAAACCACCATCACACAAGGTACCACACAGGAATGCAAGCTCTGGGGTAAACGGTCACCCACCCATTGCACACCATGGCACACACAGATGCAATAAACATCCTTTTATACCCCTGCAGGACCCACACCCAACGTCACCGGACAGGAGGGTCCACAGATGTCCACACCACCAACAGAAGAGGCCCACAGTGATGACAAAAGCTCTGCCCAACTGGATCTAGATGACCAGCCCAGCCCATCTGGGACCTCAGGACAGTCGGTTCCCCTCACACTGGCACAGGCCACCACAGAGCTTCCCCCACTCTGGAAACACCAGCACAGCACCCACCCAGCGGTCCCATACCTCTGTCCCCAGGACACGTCAAGCAGCAGTGTGTCCACCCCTACAGGGAACCCAGGCTAACCCACCACCCCAACAACAATAGGGACCTGGGGGCAGTGGGAGTGGGCACACGGTCCAGGGGACAGAGGCCCAGGAACACAGGGGAACTGCGAGGGTTGCTGTGCGACAGGGGGAGGACAGGCCCAAGGAACCCATTCTCCACGAGGCCCTCTCCAACATCATGGGAGCCTACCACCATTCCCAGGGGACGATGGCAACGGTACTTGCTAAGTTTCAGGAGACCCAGCGGCTGCAGGAGGAACAGTACTTGGGCTTCAGGGAGGAACTCAGATCCATCAATTCCACCCTGGGCACCATCGTAGGGGTGCTGAAGGAAGTCCTCAACACCAGGAGGGACACTGTGGCACAACAAGGGGCCCCTGACACTAGCCTGGACTATGAACTGCCCACCACCTCTGCCGGCGCTAGTGGACAGGAGGCACCGCCACTGGACCACCAAACCAGCCCCCACCCTCTGCAGATGGAGAACCACGCCGCAAACGGTCCCTAAGATCCCGGACAAAGACAGAGAACAATGTCAAGACCCCCGCCAAGAAATGAGACCACCCTGATTGTCATCCCACTGTCCCACCTTGTCACCCTGTCCATCCTCAAACTGCCCCAGCTCCACTTCCTATGCCCATTTGGGCAATGCACCTGTGAAACTAATAGACTGGACTCTGCCATGAACATTCCTCCACCATCAACCCTCACCATTTTACAGCACCCTCCAATATTGAGCACTTAAATAAACACCCTTAAAGCACAAAACAATCTGGAGCCTGTCTGTGATTTCGAAATAGTGTATTAGCAATTACAGTGTCAAAATTCACTTTCAATTGTAATGTCAACATTCCTATGTCACACAGCTCTAGTCCATGAGGAAACAAAGCAGATGACACACAGTGGGACCCACATCTGTGAAATCATAAGGGAAAGTGACAACTCAGTGACCATACACTGGGTGAAAACGACAGACAGTAGAGAGGTAGTTATGTTAAAGTACATGTAGTAGGCAGGTTTGTATTCTTACCTGTGTCTCACTGGAAGTATTGCAGGATCACCGAGTTCCTGTTGTTGATGTCCTCTTCTTCTACTTCCTCGTCTTCACTGTCCACAGGCTCCACAGCTGCAACAACACCTCCATCTGGACCATCCAACAGAAAAGGCACCTGTCTTCGCAAAGCTAAGTTGTGAAGCATACAGCAGGCCACGATGATCTGGCACACCTTCTTTGGTGAGTAGAATAGGAAACCACCTGTCATATGGAGGCACCTGAACCTGGCTTTCAGGAGGCCGAAAGTCCACTCTATAATCCTCCTAGTTCATCCATGGGCCTCATTGTAGTGTTCCTCTGCCCTTGTCCTGGGATTCCTCACTGGGGTCAGTAGCCATGACAGTTTGGGGTAACCAGAATCACCTGCAAATGGCGAGGGACAACTGTTAGACACACACTAACCTGTAGGGATATCCCCAGACCCAGACAACCCTTCCCACTGACTTGCTTCCAGGTGCTCACCTAATAGCCACACACGGTGCCTCTGGAGTTGACCCATCACATAAGGGTTGCTGCTATTCCTCAAAATGTAAGCGTCATGCACTGAGCCAGGAAATTTGGCATTAACATGGGAGATGTACTGGTCGGCGAAACACACCATCTGCACATTCATCGAATGATAACTCTTCCGGTTTCTGTACACCTGTTCACTCCTGCGGGGGGTACCAAAGCCACATGTGTCCCATCAATGGCACCTATGATGTTGGGGATATGTCCCAGGGCATAGAAATCACCTTTCACTGTAGGCAAATCCTCTACCTGAGGGAAAACGATGTAGCTCCGCAGGTGTTTCAGCAGGGCAGGCAACACTCTGGACAATATGTTGGAAAACATAGGCTGGGACATCCCTGATGCTATGGCCGCTATTGTTTGAAATGACCCACTTGCAAAGAAATGGAGCACTGACAGCACCTGCACTAGAGGGAGGATTCCTGTGGGATGGCAGATAGCTGACATCAGGTCTGGCTCCACCTGGGCACACAGTTCCAGGATTGTGGCATGATCAAGCCTGTAAGTGATGATCACATGTCTTTCCTCCATTGTCGACAGGTCCACCAGCGGTCTGTACACCGGAGGATGTCACCATCTCCTCACAATTTGGAGGGGGGAGGCTAGAGACAGGGACAATGGCTGCCATCAGTGCTGAGGCCAGAGTCTGAAAAGCTCGCTGATGGGCCGCCTGACCAGAGTGAATGCCCTCCAGGAATGCATTGGTTTGTTGCAACTGCCTCTCTACACCCTGGATGGCATTCAAAATGGTAGACTGCCCAACAGTGAGGGACCTGAGGAGGTCAATGGCCTCCTCACTGAGGGCAGCAGGGGTGACTGGGGCAGGGGCTGAGGTCCTGGGGCAACACAGGAGGATGCCGCCATCTCCTCACATGTCCCAGCAGACGGTGCCTATGAAGGACAACAGCGAGCACAGAGTCAACCAGCTCAGAGGTACGTACCCACAGCTTACACAGTACACGATTCATAATCCGAAATAAGCATGTATGAGTGTTGAGGCAAGGCCTAGGTATGTGTGACGCAGTTAAAAACGAAGCCATGTGGGCCCCTGAAATGGCAGCTCCCTTACCTGTAAAGTGGGACAATGGGATATGAGGTAACTGCGCTGGCGTTGTACACCGTCGCGGTAGGCGGTCGAAGACTGCGGCACAATTCTGCATTGGTTAACATTGGACCCTATGGGTCCCAGGAGTCAATGACGATGTACGCAGGTGGTGACGGTATGCACCGCCGCGGACGTGACTGCCATTTTCTATCTTTTCAATCACTCGATACCTGATCTTCAACAGTAGAGGACCTACACTGCGAGTGCTGCTGTGACCTCAGTCTGGAAGAGACAATGGCTCGTGCGTCTGGGGAAAGAGCCCCTGCCTTCACATCGCAGGAGTTGGAGAAACTCGTGGATGGGGTCCTCCCCAAGTACACGCTACTCTACGGTCCTCCAGACAAACAGGTAAGTACAATGGGAGCATGCTGTATGGGCTATGCCTGTGTGGAGTGAGGTGGATGAAAGATGGGGGGGGGATTGAGGCGTGCATGTGTTCTGCTTTCCTTCTTATCTCGTAATCAGAGCTTACAGAACATATCAAGAATGCACTTCTGAGTTCAAAGAAGACCTTTATTGTTGTTAATTCTTCCCCACCCACAAGTTCGTGAGAGACGAATTAATAGATTTCAAGCACACGTTCAATGAAAACAAAATATATCACAGTTGCAATGTACACAGCAGGTTATATTTATAAGATATTGAATGCAAAGCAAAACAAATACTTCACCGTGTGAGAAACTGTTTACAGCTTCATCTTTCTGGGGTCTGCAAGTTGATGACTCCGGTCAACTGCGAGAAAGAGATTATCTACCCACACGGGAGACTGGCAACTGGCACCAAGTTCCAGTCCAAAGTCAGGCAGATTCGATCTTATTCTCTGAAGCCCCGAGCCATCCGTTACAAAAGCGTGCCCCCTCCTCTCAGACTCGGGAAAACTACGCAAGCCTTTGGAGACTGGCCAGATCTCCTAGACTGCTCCTCTTCCCAAGCTTGAGCCGAAAGGAAAACACCAAATGTACTCTCTCTTATCAGGTCTAGTCTAGTGTGAGAAGAAAACAGCTTGGTTCATCTTGTGGAAAAACACAGCTTGGAAAAATATAGCTTGGATTCTCAACTGCAATGTCTAACTCCACGTTAAAGGCAATAGGCAGCTAAGCTAAATATCAAATGTAATGTCTAATGTCATGTCAAAGCCAATAGGCAGCAGAGCTGAATACAAAATGCAATGTCTAATATCATGTCAAAGCCAATAGGCAGCTGAACTGAATACAAAATGCAATGTCTAATATCATGTCAAAGCCAATAGGCAGCTAAGCTGAATACAAAATGCAACGTATAATATCATGTCAAACCCAATAGGCAGCTGAGCTGAATACAAAATGTAATGTCTAATATCATGTCAAAGCCAATAGGCAGCTAAACTGAATACAGCATGTCAAAGCCAATAGGCAGAATACAGAATATAGGGCCAGATGTAGGAAACACTTTGCGAGTCGCAAACGGCAAAATCTGCCGTTTGCGACTCGCAAATGCGTGTTTCCTATGCAGAAATGCATTTTGCGAGTCGTTACCGACTCGCAAAATGCATTTCCGAATCGCAAATAGGAAGGGGTGTTCCCTTCCTATTTGCGAGTCGCAGTGGTATGCAACTCCATTTGCGACCGCGTACGCGGTCGCAAATGGAGTCGCAGTTACCATCCACTTCAAGTGGATGGTAACCCACTCGCAAATTGGAAGGGGTCCCCATGGGACCCCTTCCAGTTTGAGACTGGACCCCAAAACATTTTTTCAGGGCAGGGAGTGGTCCAAGGGACCACTCCCTGCCCTGAAAAAACCGAAACAAAAGGTTTCGGATTTTTTTTAAATGCAGCTCGTTTTCCCTTAGGGAAAACGGGCTACATTTCCCCAAAAAAAAACTGCTTTATTTAAAAGCAGGTCGCTAACATGGAGGTCTGCTGACGTCAGCAGGCCTCCATGTTAGCGAGTGCCTATACTCGCAATGGGGCCGCAATTTGCGACCCACCTCATGAATATTCATGAGGTGGGTCATTGCGACCCCATTGCGAGTTGCAGGGCGGTGCTTTTTTGCTACATCTGGCCCATAATGGCTAATGCAATGTCAAAGCCAATAGGCGGCTAAATTGAATACCGAAAGTAATGGCTAATGCCATGTCAAAGCCAATAGGCGGCTAGGCTGAACAAAACATATAGGGGGTCATTCCAACCCTGGCGGTCGGTGATAAGGCGTCGGCCAACCCGCCAACAGGCAGGCGGTCAAAAAAATGGAATTCTGACCCTGGCGGGAACCGCCAACACAGCCCGCCACTTTAACACTCCGACCGCCACGGCGGGACAAACAAACAGCGCGGCGGTCACCGCCAACAGGCAGGCGGCAGACAATGTACCGCCCACCCTATCACAACTCACCAATCCGCCACCTTTTCCGGGGCTGGAGCACCGCCGATAAAAACACGGCGGAAACAGACTACGAACGGGAAAACGCTCACCTCTATACACTCCACGAGGAATCAGGACAGCATGGAACCCGAATTAAACATCCTACCAGCTATTGTCTACCTGCTCATCTACCAGGAGCACAAACGCCGGCGCAGACGACAACGGTGAGTACTGCACCTACGACACAGGGGAGGGGGGAGGAGGAAAGGTTACGGGCACACACATACACGATACACCCACCCCCTCACCCCCCCCAAATACCTACACACCAATGCAGAGCAACAAGTCAGAGTGACACCCCCCAAACCCCCCGGAATAATGCAAAGACAAAATAAAATGATCATTAAAATTGAAGTATATTATAGCTCAAATGAAGTAATGTGAAATATGAAATACATAAATAAAATAAATAACATCATGAACAATATATACATAGGCCAAAAGTCCGGCACATTTTGGCAACCTTCCATTGTTCATGGGCCAATGCGCATTAACACATGGGCAAAGCCCACATACGAGACCCAATTCCATTGGAGAGAACACTGCTGGGGCATCAGATAATAAAACTACAGGCACCTCAGGGGGAAGGGAAGGGGGGGCACCTCAGCCACATGAGTCCATGACGCCAGATCCACGAGGGGCCTCAATGCCCACTGTACCATTCTGGGGAGTGCAAAGCCACAGTCTCACAAGTCTCTACAGTGGGTGGATTGCCCACTGGACCATCCTGGGGAGTGCAAAGCCACAGTCTCTCAAGTCTCTGCAGTGGGTGGGTTGCCCACTGCACCATCCTGGGGAGTGCAAAGCCACAGTCTCTCAAGTCTCTGCAGTGGGTGGGTTGCCCACTGCGCCATCCTGGGGAGTGCAAAGCCACAGTCTCTCAAGTCTCTACAGTGGGTGGGTTGCCCACTGCTTCATCCTGGGGAGTGCAAAGCCACAGTCTCTCAAGTCTCTGCAGTTGGTGGGTTGCCCACTGCTTCATCCTGGGGAGTGCAAAGCCACAGTCTCTCAAGTCTCTACAGTGGGTGGGTTGCCCACTGCTTCATCCTGGGGAGTGCAAAGCCACAGTCCATCAGGCGGATTACAGACTCCACTGGTTCTGGAGGAGGCATGGTGGCCAGAGTGCTTCGTGAAGCCCTGCCCGACACAGATCCGGCCCTGCCAATGGGCCAGCGGTGCTTGAGAGGAAGGGCCCAGCAGAGCAGTTCAGAGACGGTGGTGCCCAGCGGAGCGGTGCTTGAGATGAAGGGCCCAGCGGAGCGGTGCTTGAGATGAAGGGCCCAGCGGAGTGGTGCTTGAGACGGCGGTGCACAGCGGAGCGGTGCTTAAGATGAAGGGCCCAGCGGAGCGGTGCTTGAGACGGCGGTGCCCAGCGGAGCGGTGCTTGAGACGGCGGTGCCCAGCGGAGCGGTGCTTGAGATGAAGGGCCCAGCGGAGCGGTGCTTGAGATGAAGGGCCCAGCGGAGCGGTGCTTGAGACGGCGGTGCACAGCGGAGCGGTGCTTGAGATGAAGGGCCCAGCGGAGCGGTGCTTGAGATGAAGGGCCCAGTGGAGCGGTGCTTGAGAGGAAAGGACCAGCAGAGCAGTTCAGAGACGGCGGTGCCCAGCGGAGCGGTGCTTGAGATGAAGGGCCCAGCGGAGCGGTGCTTGAGACGGCGGTGCCCAGCGGAGCGGTGCTTGAGATGAAGGGCCCAGCGGAGCAGTGCTTGAGATGAAGGGTCCAGCGGAGCGGTGCTTGAGATGAAGGGCCCAGCAGAGCGGTGCTTGAGAGGAAGGGCCCAGCAGAGCAGTTCAGAGACGGCGGTGCCCAGCAGAGCGGTGCTTGAGATGAAGGGCCCAGCGGAGCGGTGCTTGAGATGAAGGGCCCAGCGGAGCGGTGCTTGAGAGGAAGGGCCCAGCGGAGCGGTGCTTGAGAGGAAGGGCCCAGCATAGCGGTGCTTGAGACGGCTGTGCCCAGCGGAGCGGTGCTTGACAGGAAGGGCCCAGCGGAGCGGTGCTTGAGATGAAGGGCCCGGCGGAGCGGTGCTTGAGAGGAAGGGCCCAGCGGATTGGTGCTTGAGACGGCGGTGCACAGCGGAGCGGTGCTTGAGATGAAGGGCCCAGCGGAGCGGTGCTTGAGACGGCGGTGCCCAGCGGAGCGGTGCTTGAGACGGCGGTGCCCAGCGGAGCGGTGCTTGAGATGAAGGGCCCAGCGGAGCGGTGCTTGAGATGAAGGGCCCAGCGGAGCGGTGCTTGAGACGGCGGTGCACAGCGGAGCGGTGCTTGAGATGAAGGGCCCAGCGGAGCGGTGCTTGAGACGGCGGTGCCCAGCGGAGCGGTGCTTGAGACGGCGGTGCCCAGCGGAGCGGTGCTTGAGATGAAGGGCCCAGCGGAGCGGTGCTTGAGATGAAGGGCCCAGCGGAGCGGTGCTTGAGACGGCGGTGCCCAGCGGAGCGGTTCTTGAGATGAAGGGCCCAGCGGAGCGGTGCTTGAGACGGCGGTGCCCAGCGGAGCGGTGCTTGAGATGAAGGGCCCAGCGGAGCAGTGCTTGAGATGAAGGGCCCAGCGGAGCGGTGCTTGAGATGAAGGGCCCAGCGGAGCGGTGCTTGAGAGGAAGGGCCCAGCGGAGCGGTGCTTGAGAGGAAGGGCCCAGCAGAGCGGTGCTTGAGACGGCGGTGCCCAGCGGAGCGGTGCTTGACAGGAAGGGCCCAGCGGAGCGGTGCTTGAGATGAAGGGCCCGGCGGAGCGGTGCTTGAGATGAAGGGGCCCAGCGGAGCGGTGCTTGAGAGGAAGGGCCCAGCGGAGCGGTGCTTGAGAGGAAGGGCCCAGCAGAGCGGTGCTTGAGACGGCGGTGCCCAGCGGAGCGGTGCTTGACGGGAAGGGCCCAGCGGAGCGGTGCTTGAGATGAAGGGCCCGGCGGAGCGGTGCTTGAGAGGAAGGGCCCAGCAGAGCAGTTCAGAGACGGCGGTGCCCAGCGGAGCGGTGCTTGAGAGGAAGGGCCCAGCGGAGCGGTGCTTGAGATGAAGGGCCCAGCGGAGCGGTGCTTGAGAGGAAGGGCCCAGCGGAGCGGTGCTTGAGAGGAAGGGCCCAGCAGAGCGGTGCTTGAGACGGCGGTGCCCAGCGGAGCGGTGCTTGACAGGAAGGGCCCAGCGGAGCGGTGCTTGAGATGAAGGGCCCGGCGGAGCGGTGCTTGAGAGGAAGGGCCCAGCAGAGCAGTTCAGAGATGGCGGTGCCCAGCGGAGCGGTGCTTGAGAGGAAGGGCCCAGCGGAGCGGTGCTTGAGAGGAAGGGCCCAGCAGAGCAGTTCAGAGACGGCGGTGCCCAGCGGAGCGGTGCTTGAGATGAAGGGCCCAGCGGAGCGGTGCTTGTCTTGGCAGGGCCCTGTTCAGCGGTGCTTGTCACGGCGGGCCCTGTTCAGCGGTGCTTCTCACTGCGGGCCCTGTTCAGCGGTGCTTGTCACGGCGGTCCCTGTTCAGCGGTGCTTCTCACGGCGGTCCCTGTTCAGCGGTGCTTCTCACGGCGGGGCCCTGTTCAGCGGTGCTTCTCACGGCGGGCCCTGTTCAGCGGTGCTTCTCACGACGGGCCCTGTTCAGCGGTGCTTGTCTTGGCGGGGCCCTGTTCAGCAGTGCTTGTCTTGGCTGGGCCCTGTTCAGCGGTGCTTGTCACGGCGGGCCCTGTTCAGCGGTGCTTCTCACGGCGGGCCCTGTTCAGCGGTGCTTGTCTTGGCGGGGCCCTGTTCAGCGGTGCTTGTCACGGCGGGGCCCTGTTCAGCGGTGCTTGTCTTGGCGGGCCCTGTTTAGCGGTGCTTGTCACGGCGGGCCCTGTTCAGCGGTGCTTGTCTTGTGTTCCTGGGGAACCAGATCTGGCCAATATTTCCCGCTCAGTCGCCATCCGACCTTTTGCTTGCGGGGCCCTCCTGTGCTGGAGTCCTGGGCACGTGGGTGTCCTCCGTCACAACCGGAATGGGGCTGGTGGGGCCCTCCTGGGCAGCTCGCCTGCTGCCGGACTTGTCCGCCCTGCTGCCCTTGCCCCCCTTCGCAGAATCTCTGGGGCCCTTGCCTCCCTTTGTGGATGTGCCAGGTGATGGGGCAAGGCTAGTGTCCTTGGGGGCAGCCGTCTCAGGCCTGTCGCGCTGGCCCTTCACTTTTTTGTTCTCTTCCCAGGGGGTGGGCTGGCTGTCCCCCTGCTGCTGGCCGATGTTCCTGCCCTAGGAGCTGGTCGACTCCAATAGCCCTGAACTATGGTCCTAGTAGATGCAGGGCTTGTGGTGGCTGAGGTGCTGATTGGACTCTTACCAGATGGAGGGGGTGGGTCAGTTTTTGGAAAGAGGTCAAGGTTGGAAAGGAAAATCAATTTAGAAAGACAGTGACGGGTAGTTGTAGTGGGTATGGGAGTGGAGGAAGAGGATGTGGTTGTAGGAGAGTCAAGTGTGCTGTCTTTGGGTGCAGGTGCTTGTGACGGAGGCTGTCGTGAGGTGGATGGCTGTTGGGTGGGTGGCTGCCTGCGTTTGTGTGGTTTGGAAGAGGGGGTGACAGACACAGTGGGAGAGGACACAGGGGACGTGTAAATGGCAGTGGGGGTGGTGACTGCACTTGTGCGGAGTGTACTGGAGGGTGTGCTGGTGATGGACGTACTGGCTGATGGTGGTGTGCATGCAGGTGTGAGTGGAAACGTCACAGAGAGGGAGGAGGTAGACGAGGAGGAGGGGGACACAGAGGAGGCAGTGGCTGTTGGCATGTCTGCACGTGGATGTTGCTTGGGTGAATGCTTGTGGGATGTGTGGTGCTTATGTCTGGATGAGCTGCCCTTGGGTGTTGAGGTGTGTGCAGGCTAGTCTGTAGGTGTGGCTGGGATAGGCGTAGGAACAGGGGAGTGGGACTGGGTGGAGGGAGTTGGAGGAGGGAGGCTGGAGACAGGGACAATGGCTGCCGTCAGTGCTGAGGCCAGAGCATTGAACGATCGCTGATGGGCAGCCTGACCCGAATGAATGCCCTCCAGGTATGCATTGCTCCGATGCACCTCTCTTTCTACACCCTGGATGGCATTCCAGGCACTTGGGGTACACAACTCAATCACTGGGACATGGCCTACAAGCCTATGGATGACAACTGCACACATAGATGACACAGGGCCATGAATAGCTGTACTAGGCACCCTACAGAGGTGGGGGGCGGGGGCACAGGGCCATGCCTCACGGAGGGGCCTAGCCTACAGAAATCGCCGTGGCCTAGGGATACCCACAGCCCTCCTCCCCCACCCAGGCACCTCCACTGTGCGCAAAGATAGCAGAATGTGCTGGTACTCACCCCCTTGTGTCTGCTGTGATGCCCTCACGCGCCCATCCAAATCGGGGTAGGCCACCGCCAGGATCCGGGACATCAGGGGGGTCAATTGCCATGTGGCACCCCTCCTAGGTTGGGAGGCCATCCCCAGCAGAGCCTCGGCGGTCTTTCTGCTCCCGCGGCGGATGACCTCCCACCTCTTGCGGCAGTGGGTGCCCCGTCTGTTGTGGACCCCCAGCGCCCGGACGTCCTTGGCGATGGCACGCCAAATGTCGATCATCTGATGGGCGCTGACCTACGTGACATGTACAGGGTGGGAAAAGAAACATCATCACTTTTCTGCATGGTCGATGTGAGTGGCCCCCCCTCCCCAACCTTTCCATGTGACACATGCTCTCATCTGTCGTGCGATGCATTCCTCATTCGCTCCCCTCACCACCATCGTTCATTCACCCCACTCAACCCAGGCATTGCCCACTAAGCATGCTCCCAGTGTACTAACCTGTTGGTCTGGAGGACCGTAGAGTAGCGCATACTGGGGGAGGACCCCATCCACGAGTGTCTCCAACTCTTCTGACGTGAAGGCAGGGACCCTTTCCCCAGTCGCAGCAGCCATTGTCACTTCCAGACCGAGGTCACAGCAGCACTTGCAGTATAGGTCCTCTCCTGTGGATGATCAGGTCTCGAGTGATTAAGCAGATAGAAAATGGCGGTTACGCCCGTGGCGGTGCGTACCGCGGCGGTGCGTACCGCGACCGCCGGCGCACATCCTCATTGGCTCATGAAACCCATAGGGTTCAATGTTAACCAATGCAGCTTTGCACCGCGGTCTTCGACCGCCTACCGCCACGGTGTGCTACGCCAGCGCAATGACCTCACATCACATTGTCACACTTCACAGGTCAGGCAGCCGCCATTTCAAAGGCCCACATGGCTTAATTTCTACTGCGTCTCACAGGCCAAGGCCTTGCATTGCCACTCATACAAGCCATTCAATGCATAGAGAATCGTGTACAGTGCAAGCTGTGTGAACGTACCTGTGGGTTGCTTGACTCTGTGCTCCATGTTGTCCTTCCTAGGCACCGTCCACAGGGACTTGTGAGGAGATAGAGGGCTGTTCCCGTGTACAGACCGCTGGTGGACCTGTTGACAATGGAAGAACGACATGTCATACTGACATACAGACTTGACCGTGCCACTATACAGGAACTGTGTGCCCAGCTGGAGCCAGACCTGATGTCACCCATCCGCCAACCCACAGGGATCCCCCCTCTAGTGCAGGTTTTGCCAGTACTCAATTTTTTGGCTAGTGGATCATTCCAAACAACAGTGGCCATTTCATCTGGGATGTCTCAGCCTATGTTTTCTAAGGTTTTATCCAGAGTGTTGTCCGCCCTGATGAAATACATGCGGAGCTACATTGTTTTCCCTGAGGTGGAGGATTTGGCTACAGTGGAGGGTGATTTCTATACCCTTGGACATATTCCCAACGTCATTGGTGCCATTGATGGGACCCATGTGGCTTTGGTATCCCCCAGAGGAAGTGAACAGGTGTACAGGAACAGAAAAAGTTATCATTCGATGAATGTCCAGGTGGTCTGTTTGGCAGACCAGTACATCTCCCATGTAAATGCCAAGTACCCTGGGTCAGTGCATGACGCGTACATCATGCGAAATAGCAGCATCCCTTACGTGATGGAACTACTTCAGAGACACCGTGTGTGGCTAATAGGTGACTCTGGTTACCCCAACCTGTCGTGGCTACTGACCCCAGTGAGGAATCCCAGGACCAGGGCAGAGGAACGGTACAATGAGGCCCAAGGGCGTACTAGGAGGGTGATTGAGCGGACCTTCGGCCTCCTGAAGGCCAGGTTTAGGTGCCTGCATATGACAGGTGGATCCCTAATGTACTCACCAAAGAAGGTGTGTCATATCATCGTGGCATGCTGTATGCTTCACAACCTGGCTTTGCGACGCCAGGTGCCTTTCCTGCAGGAGGATGATCCAGATGGTGGTGTTGTGGCTGCGGTGGAACCTGTGGAGAGTGAAGAGGAGGAAGACGACGGGGACGACACAGGGACAGAGTGATACTACAGTATTTTCAATAACACACAGGTAAGATTCAACACCGGCATTTTACAATTACTTACAATCTCCTGCCTCTCTACTGTCTGGCCTATTCCCCCAATGTATGTTAACTGAGTTGTGACTTTCCCTTCCAATTTCAGCGATGTGGCCCCCACTGTGTGACCTCTGCTATGTTTCCCCATGGACTACAGCTGTATGACATTGGTATGTTTTCATCACTGTGTAACTGGACATTTTGGCAGCATTATGTTCAATACATTTGTTCACAGTACAGGCAGACTCCAGATTGTTTTTGTGCAATACGTGTTTTTATTAAAATGCTGAAGTTAGGGACATGGATGGAAAATCGGTGATGGGTGATGGTGGAGGAATGTCCATGGCAGAGTCCAGCTTTTCAGTCTCACAGGTGCATTGTCCATATGCCTGTGGAAGGTGGAGCAGGGGCAGTTAAAGGTTGGACAGGGTGACAATGTGGGACAGTGGGATGACATCAGGGGGTATCCTTTGCTGGCGGGGGTCTTGACATCCTACTCTGTCTTCTTACGAGATCTCAGGCCCCACTTGCGGGGTGGTTCTTCTTCTGCAGGAGGTGGGGTTCTGGTGGCCTGTTGTTGTGTGGGGGCCTCCTGTCCACTAGCGCCGGCGGAGGTGGTTGCCTGTTCTTGGTCCATGCTAGTGACAGGGGCCCTTTGTGGTGCCGCATGGTCCTGCAATGTGGTGACAATCAGGTTGAGTGCCCCTACGATGGTGCCCATTGCGGAACTGATGCTTCTAAGTTCTTCCCTGAACCCCATGTACTGTTGCTTCTGCATGACCTGGATCTCCTGGATCCTGGCCATTATCGTCGCCATCGTCTCCTGGGAGTGGTGGTATGCTCCCATGATGGAGGAGAGGGCCTCGTGGAGAGTGGGTTCCCTGGGCCTGTCCCCCCCCTGTCGCACAGCAGCCCTCCCAGTTCCCCTGTTTCCAGGTGCCTCTGTCCCCTGGACCGGGTGCCCACTACCACTGCCCCCAGGTCCCTGTTGTTTTTGGGGTGGTGGGTTAACCTGGGTGCCCTGTAGTGGTGGACACACCGCTGATTGACGTGTCCTGGAGACAGAGGCATGGGCCCGCTGGGTGGGAGCTGTGCTGGTGTTCCAAGAGGGGGTTGGGTCTGCTGTGGCCTGTGGCTGTGTGAGGGGAACCGACTGTCCCGAGGTCCCCGATGGTCCGGGCTGGTCATCTGGGTCCAGGGAGACAGAGCTGCTGTCATCACCGGTGGCCTCTTCTGGGGGTGGGATGGACATTTCTGGACCCTCCTGGGCGGTGTGGTGGCGTTCGGGTCCTGCAGGGGTATAGAGGTATGGTTATTGCTTCAGTGTGTGCCATATCGGTCAATGGGTGGGTGCCCGTGTACCCCATGGCTGGCATTCCTGTGTGTGGGCGTTTGTGAGGGTGGCTTGTGGTGGAGATGTGTATGTGCAGTGGGCATGCTTTGGTGATGGGTGTCCATGCTTTGTGGACGCATGCAGGTCTTGCTGTTGGGATGGGTGGGTTGTGATGGTGAGCCATTTGCAGGGAGTAGGTGTGATGGGGGTGGGGGTGAGGGTGGGGGTATGTGCTGGCATGCAGGTGGGGTGGGGGTGGGAAGAATTAGTTAAGATTTGACTTACCAGAGTCCATTCCTCCAGATACTCCTGCGAGGCCCTCAGGATGCAGGATGTGCAAGACTTCCTCCTCCCATGCTGTAAATTCTGGGGGAGTAGGTAGGGGTCCGCCGCCAGTCTTCTGCACCGCGATGTTGTGCCTTGATACCATGGAACGCACCTTCCCCCGTAGGTCGTTCCAGCGCTTCCTGATGTCATCCCGATTTCGTGGATGCTGTCCCACAGCATTGACCCTGTCGACTATCCTTTGCCATTGCTCCATCTTCCTGGCAATGGTGGTGTGCTGCACCTGTGTCCCGAAGAGCTGGGGCTCTACCCGAACTATTTCCTCCACCATGACCCGGAGTTCGGCGTCTGAGAACCGGGGGTGTCTTTGGGGTTCCATAGGGTGATGTGGGTGAGGTGTGGGGTGGTGTATGTGTTGATGAGTGTGGTGAGTGTGGTGATGTGTGGTGTTTTGTGCGTGGATATTGTGTGGGTGATGGTGTGGTTTGCCTCTGTGTGATGGTGTTGTCTAAGCAGTGCTGTCTATCTCTGGCTTTCTGTCAAATTCTTTTTTCGAAGGGGTTTGTGGGTGATGTGGGTGTGTGTTTTATATTGTATTGGGTGTGTGGGAGTGTTGTTTGTATGTGTATCAGGTGTGTGTGTTTCAAATTGTCCAATGTGGTTGTGTTTTGTAAGGGTGTGTGTATTTTGACCGCGGCGGTGTGTACCGCCAATGGAATACCGCGGTTGAAAGACCGCCGCATGGATTCGTGGGTCGTAATGGCAAGGGCGTTTTTCTGTTGGCGTGACGGTGGAGCTTTGGTCATCGCCAGTTTTTCGCTGACCTTTGGTGTGGCGGACTTTTGTGGATGTCGGGTTTTTGGCGGTTTGCCAGTTGCGGGTCAGAATGACCGTGGCGGTTTACCGCGGCAGTGTTATGGCGGTCTTCTGACCGGCGGTAAGTGCCTTTTACCGCTGAGGTCAGAATGACCCCCATAATGTGCTACTGGTGAACATTGAGCAACTAATATGCGCAGTTGTGAAACACAAAGTCATTGGTCAAACATTATCAATAGCATAACAGCATGAAACGACGGTGAGTGCATGTGCCACATGGCAAGGATAGGGATGGGGGCCAATGACTGTGACGGTGCAGTTGGTAATAACTTATCTTTTTCCCCTGTACAATTCCTGTAGGTCAGCGCCCACCAGAAGAAGGATGTTTGGCATGCCATCGCCAAGGACATCCGGACCCTTGGCGTCTATCACAGACGGAGCACCCACTGCTGTAGGAGATGGGAGGACATTCGCCGCTGGAGCAAGAAGACGGCTGAGGCCCAGCTGGGGATGACCTCCCAACGTGGGAGGGGTGCCCGTCGCACCAAGACCCCCCTGATGTTCAGGTTCCTGTCGGTGGCGTACCCAGAGTTGGATGGGTGCTTGAGGCTATCACAGCAGCCACAAGGGGGTGAGTTCACTCTCATTCTGCTGATTTTGCACGCAGTGGAGGTGTCTGGGTGGGGGACGTGGGCTGTGGGTTTCCCTAGGCCAGGACGAGAGTGCTAGTTAGGTCCCCTTGTTCTGGCAGACCCTGTGGCAACCCAAACCCACCCTTGTACAGTGCCAAGTACACCTAGTCAGGCTCCTGTGTCATCCATGTGTGCAGGTGTCATCCATAGCCTTGCAGGCCATGTCCCAGGGATTGAACAGTGGAGCCCAAGTCTGCGGCGTAGTGCAGGGGGCTTCTGTGTCTGTCGTGTCCGCCAACGGTAGCGGTAATGCATGCACTCAACATGTCTTTCTTCTGTCGCCCCCCCCTTTATGTGGTCTCCCTGTTCTTGTGTGCATTAGCATCATCAGGCGGAGGAGCAGTGGCACTGGAGCAGGAGGGAGCTGCATCCCACATGGCCCTGGAGGGCGACACTACGGACTCGGAGTTCACCAGTGGGACGGAGGGCGAGGGGAGCTCCACGTCGGGACAGGAGCTGACACCAGTGACACGGACTCGTCCTCTGATGGGAGATCCCTTGTGGTGGTGGCAACATCTGTGCCCCCCGCATCTACAGGTACAGCCGCCACCCCCCCTACCAATACCGCCCTCCCAGCAGCCCCTCAGCCTTTGCCCCGTGCCCGCTCACCCAGGAGGGTGGGCATCACCTTCGCCCCAGGCACCTCAGCCCCTGCCCCAGTCACCCCTGCTGCCCTCAGTGAGGAGGCCATTGACCTCCTCAGGTCCCTCACTGTTGGGCAGTCTACCATTTTGAATGCCATCCAGGGTGTAGAAAGGCAGTTGCAACAAACCGATGCATTCCTGGAGGGCATTCATTCTGGTCAGGCGGCCCTTCATTGAGCTTTTCAGACTCTACCCTCAGCACTGATGGCAACCATTGTCCCTGTCTCTAGCCTCCCCCCTCCAACTTCCTCCACCCAGACCCAATCCCCTCTACCTCATCCTATCCCAAGCACACCTTCAGACCAGCATGCATACACGTCAACACACAAGGGAAGCAATGGCAAACATAAGCACCACACATCCCACAGGCACTCACGTAAACATCACACACATGCAGACACACCAACATCCACTGCCTCCTCTGTGTCCCCCTCCTCCTCATCTCCCTCCTCCCTCCCAGTCTTGTCTACACTCACACCTGCATGCACTACATCTACAGCCACTACTCCCATCACCAGGACACCCACCACCACACCTCACTCACGTGCAGTCACCACCCCCACTGCCATTCACACGTCCCCTGTGTCCTCTCCCAGTGTGTCTGTGACGCCCCCTCCCAAGATACACAAACGCAGGCACACACCCACCCAACAGCCATCCACCTCACGAGAGCCTCCAGCACATGCACTTTCACCCAAAGTCAGCAAACGAACACCTCCTACAACCACAACCTCTTCCTCCACTCCCAAACCCCCTCCAGATACCCATCCCAGTGTTCCCCAAAAACTTTTCCTGTACAACCTTGACCTCTTTCCCACACCTCCCCCACCCCGTCCGTCTCCTAGGGCCCGACTCTCCAGGTCCCACCCTAGCACCTCAGCCACAACATCTCTGGGACCAGTGGTGCCTGTAGTCACCGGAATCTGGAGTGCACCGGCCACCAGGGCAGCCAGTGTCGTACGGAGCCACAGCATGGACAGTCCCCCACTGTAGGAAGTTGGCTCTGTATGTACTATTTCAAAGTAAGAAATAGCATGTGCAGAGTCCAAGGGTTCCCCTTAGAGGTAAGATAGTGGCAAAAAGAGATAATTCCAATGCTCTATTTTGTGGTAGTGTGGTCGAGCAGTAGGCTTATCAGAGGGTTGTGTTAAGCATTTGTTGTACACACACAGGCAATAAATGAGGAACACACACTCAAAGACAATTCCAGGCCAATAGGTTTTTATATAGAAAAATATATTTTCTTAGTTTATTTTAAAAACCACAGGTTCAAGATTTACAAACAATACTTTAAATGAAAGGTATTTCACTCAGGTATCTTAGGAACTTTGAATCATCACAATAGCATGTACAGTTTTGGCAAAAATGGCAATAAGCTATTTTAAAATTGGACACAGTGCAAAATTCAACAGTTCCTGGGGGAGGTAAGTATGTATTATTTTTCAGGTAAGTAAAGCACTTACAGGGTTCAAAGTTGGGTCCAAGGTAGCCCCAAAGTTACCACACCAGCAGGACAGGGCCGGTCAGATGCAGAGGTCAAAGTGGTGCCCAAAATGCATAGGCTCTGATGGAGAAGGGGTGCCCCGGTTCTAGTCTGCCAGCAGGTAGGCACCCGTGACTTTGGAGGGCAGACCAGGGGGGTTTTGTAGGGCACTGGGGGGGACACAAGTCAGCACAAAAAGTACACCCTCAGCGGCACAGGGGCGGCCGGGTGCAGAGTGCAAACAGGTTTCGGGTTTGCAATAGGTTTCAATGGGAAACCCATGGGTCTCTTCAGCAATGCAGGCAGGCAAGGGGGAGGCTCCTCGGGGTAGCCACCACCTGGGCAAGGGAGAGGGCCACCTGGGGGTCGCTCCTGCACTGGAGGTCGGATCCTTCAGGTCCTGGGGGCTGCAGGTGCAGTGTGTTTCCCAGGTGTCGGGTTCTTTGAAGCAGGCAGTCGCGGTCAGGGGGAGCCTCTGGATTCCCTCTGCAGGCATCGCTGTGGGAGCTCAGGGGGGTCAACTCGGACTACTCACGGGCTCGCAGTCGCCGAGGAGTCCTCCCTGTAGTGTTGGTTTTCCGCAGGTCAAGCCGGGGGCGTCGGGTGCAGAGTGGAAAGTCTCACGCTTCCGGTGGGAAACATATGGTCTTTAAAAGTTGCTTCTTTGTTGCAAAGTTGCAGTCTTTGTTGAACAGGACCGCTGTCCTCAGGAGTTCTTGGTCCTTTTAAATGCAGGGTAGACCTCAGAGGCTTCAGAGGTCGCTGGACCCTGGGGGACGCATCGCTGTTGCAGTTTTTCTTGAAGTGGGGAGACAGGCCTGTAGGGCTGGGGCCAAAGCAGTTGGTGTCTCCGTCTTCTCTGCAGGGCTTCAGGTCAGCAGTCCTTCTTCATCTTCAGGTTGCAGGAATCTCGTTTCCTAGGTTCTGGGGTGCCCCTAAATACTGAATTTTAGGGGTGTGTTTAGGTCTGGGAGGGCAGTAGCCAATGGCTACTGTCCTTGAGGGTGGCTACACCCTCTTTGTGCCTCCTCCCTGAGGGGAGGGGGCACATCCCTATTCCTATTGGGGGAATCCTCCAAAATCAAGATGGAGGATATCTAAAGGCAGGGGTCACCTCAGCTCAGGACACCTTAGAGGCTGTCCTGACTGGTGGGTGACTCCTACTTGTTTTTCTCATTATCTCCCTTGGACTTGCCGCCAAAAGTGGGGGCTGTGTCCAGGGGGCGGGCATCTCCACTAGCTGGAGTGCCCTGGGGCATTGTAACACAAAGCCTGAGCCTTTGAGGCTCACTGCTAGGTGTTACAGTTCCTGCAGGGGGAGGTGTGAAGCACCTCCACCCAGAGCATGCTTTTGTTTCAGTCCTCAGAGAGCACAAAGGCCCTCACCACATGGGGTCAGAAACTCGTCTATCAGCAGCAGGCTGGCACAGACCAGTCAGTCCTGCACTGAACAATTGGGTAAAATACAAGGGGCATCTCTAAGATGCCCTCTGTGTGCATTTTTTAATAAATCCAACATTGGCATCAGTGTGGGTTTATTATTCAAAGAAGTTTGATGCCAAACTTCCCAGTATTCAGTGTAGCCATTATGGAGCTGTGGAGTTCGTTTTTGACAAACTCCCAGACCATATACTTAATATGGCCACAACTGTACTTACAATGTCTAAGAATAGACTTAGACACTGTAGGGGCATATTGCTCATGCAGCTATTCCCTCACCTGTGGTATAATGCACCCTGCCTTAGGGCTGTAAGGCCTGCTTACCTATGCCACAGGCAGTATTTTGTGTGCATGGCATCCTGAGGGGAATGCCATGTCGACTTTGCCTTTTTCTCCCCCCCAACGCACACAATCTGCAATGGCAGTGTGCATGTGTTAGGTGAGCGGTCCCTTAGGGTGTCACAACATATGCTGCAGCCCTTAGGGACCTTCCCTGGTCACAGGGCCATTGGTACCACTGGCACCTTTTACAAGGGACTCATCTGTGTGCCAGGGGTGTGCCAATTGGGGAAAGAATGGTACATTTTAGGTGAAAGAACACTGGCGCTGGGGCCTGGTTAGCAGGGTCCCAGCACACTTCTCAGTCAAGTCAGCATCAGTATCAGGCAAAAAGTGGGGGGTAACTGCAACAGGGAGCCATTTCCTTACACCCACCTGTCAAGCAAAAAAAGTTGGCCGGTGCCCGACGGGAGAGGGGGAAGACTCCAGCCACCAAAGCCGCTTCCAGGGGTACAGGTGGGAGTGTGGATTCAGCTGCGACACCTTCCAAGATGGGGAAGGGCAACAAGAAAGTCAGCAAGTCTGGGAAAAGCAGCAGGGCGGAGAAGACCGCCACCAGCCCTGCTGCCCAGGAGGCAACTGCTATCATCCCCGCTGCCCAGGAGGCCACCGCCATCATCCCCGCTGCCCAGGAGGCCACCGTCAGTGGCTTTGCACTCCCCAGGATTGAACAGTGGGCACAACACCCACTGTAGAGACATGTAAGACTGTGGGGGGCACCTCAGCCGGTTGAGTGCATGACGCCAAATCCACGAGGGGGCCCCATGCCCACTGTTCAATCCTGGGGAGTGCAAAGCCACAGTCTCACAAGTCTCTACAGTGGGTGGTTTGCCCACTGTTCAATCTTGGGGAGTGCAAAGCCACAGTCTCACAAGTCTCTACAGTGGGTGGTTTGCCCATTGTACCATCCTGGGGAGTGCAAAGCCACAGTCTCTCAAGTCTCTACAGTGGGTGGTTTGCCCACTGTACCATCCTGGGGAGTGCAAAGACACAGTCTCTCAATGCTCTACAGTGGGTGGTTTGCCCACTGTACCATCCTGGGGAGTGCAAAGTCACAGTCTCTCAATGCTCTACAGTGGGTGGGTTGCCCACTGTACCATCCTGGGGAGTGCAAAGCCACAGTCTCTCAATGCTCTACAGTGGGTGGTTTGCCCACTGCTGCATCCTGGGGAGTGCAAAGCCACAGTCTCTCAAGTCTCTACAGTGGGTGGTTTGCCCACTGCTGCATCCTGGGGAGTACAAAGCCACAGTCTCTCAAGTGGATAACAGTCTCCACTGGTTCTGGAGGGGGACTGGTGCCCAGAGTGCTTAATCCTGTGCAGGACAGAGGTAGTGGATGCATGTCTCCACTGGTTCTGGAGGGGGACTAGTGCCCAGAGTGCTTTGTCCTGTGCAGGACAGAGGTTGTGGATGCATGTCTCCACTGTTCTGGAGGGGGACTGGTGCCCAGAGTGCATCACCCTGTGACGGTCCCAGTTGCGTCAGTGCCCCTGCCGCTCATGGGCTAGCGGTGCTTGAGTTGGCGGTGCTTGCCCTGTTCAGCGGTGCTTGACTTGGCGGTCCTTGCCCTGGTGCTTGACTTGCAACTTATCTGCTGATATCAGTTATATCAATCCACCTTCCAATGAGTCAAAACGTGAAGCATGAGTACGCGTGAGTATCGATGAAGTATCAAAACTTCATAAGTTGCTTAACGGAATTATTCTGGGATTCGCTTGTAAGGAATACTTATGATATAGGACGCATCTACATATATGTTTAGCCCTGATGAAGTCATTGGGAAACTCCCGGACGAAACACGTGTTGGCTATCAATTTGGATGCGGCTGCTAAAATTTAAATAATAAGCTATATCATCCTTTGAAGAATATGATTGAACCTTGACTTACTAGTTGACTCTGGTTACCCCAACCTGTCATGGCTACTGACCCCAGTGAGGAATCCCAGGCCCAGGGCAGAGGAACGCTACAATGATGCCCATGGGTGAACTAGGAGGGTGATCGAGCGGACCTTCGGCCTCCTGAAGGCCAGGTTTAGGTGCCTCCATATGACAGGTGGATCCCTATTCTACTCACCAAAGAAGGTGTGCCAGATCATCATGGCCTGCTGTATGCTTCATAACTTGGCTTTGCGACGACAGGTGCCTTTTCTGCAGGAGGATGGTCCAGATGGCGGTGTTGTGGAGGCTGTGGAGCCTGTGGACAGTGATGAGGAGGAAACAGAGGAAGAAGACATTGACAACAGGGACTCAGTCATCCAGCAATATTTCCAGTTAAACACAGGTGTGAATACATTACTGCCTACTACAAGTACTTTTACACTTCTACCTCTATGCTGTCTGTCGATTGCACCCAGTGTATGGTCACTGAGTTGTCACTTTCCCTTACGGTTTCACAGGTGTGGGTCCCAACGTGTGCCATCTGCTTAGATTCCTCATGGACTAGAGCTGTGTGACATAGGTATGTTGACATTACTATTTCCTGAAACTTTTGTCACTGTAATTGCAAATACACTATTTCGAAATCACAGACAGACTCCAGATCTTTTGGTGCTTTAGGTGTGTTTATTTACATACAAAATATTGGAGGGGGAAGTTAAATGGTGAGGGGTGATGGCGGAGGAGTGTCCATGGCAGAGTCCAGTCTATTAGTCTCACAGGTGCATTGCCCATATGGGCATAGGAAATGGAGCTGGGGCAGTTTCAATATGGACAGGGTGACAAAGTGGGACAGTGGGATGACAATCAGGGTGGTCTCATTTCTTGGCGGGGGTCTTGGCATTGTGCTCTGTCTTGTTCCTGGATCTCAGGGACCGTTTGCGCGGTGGTTCTCCGTCTGCAGGTGGTGGGGTGCTGGTGTGGTGGTCCTATGGCAGTGCCTCCTGTCCACTAGCGCCGGCGGAGGTGGTGGGCAGTTCATCGTCCATGCTAGTGTCAGGGGCCCCTTGTAGTGCCACAGTGTCCCTCCTCGTGTTGAGTATTTCCTTCAGTGCCCAGGGTGGAGCTGATGGTTCTGAGTTCCTCCCTGAACCCCAAATACTGTTCCTCCTGCATGCGCTGGGTCTCCTGAAACTTGTCCAGGACCGTTGCCATCGTCTCCTGGGAGTAGTGGTATGTTCCCATGATGGAGGAGATGGCCTCGTGGAGAGTGGGTTCCCTTGGCCTGTCCTCCCCCTGTCGCACAGCAGCCCTCCCAGTTCCCCTGTGTTCCTGGGCCTCCGTCCCCTGGACCGTGTGCCCACTACCACTGCCCCCAGGTCCCTGTTGTTGATTTGGTGGTGGGTTATGCTGGGTTCCCTGTCGTGGTGGACACACTGCTGATTGACGTTTCCTGAAGACGGAAGTGTGGGCCCGATTGGTGGGTGCTGTGCTGATGTTACCAGAGGGTGGAAGGTCTGTGGTGGCTTGTGCCTGTGTGAGGGGAACCGACTGCCCCCAAAGCCCACGATGGTCCGGGCTGGTCATCTAGATCCAGGTGGACAGAGGTGCTGTCATCACTGTGGGCCTCTTCTGTGGGTGGAGTGGAGATGTCTGGACCCTCCTGTCTGGTGACATTGGGTAGTGGTCCTGCAGGGGTGGAAAAGCATGATTATTGCATCTGTGTGTGTCATGGTGTGCAATGGGTGGGTGACCGTGTACCCAAGTGCTGGCATTCCTGTGTGGGGGCTTGTGTGATGATGGTTTAGGGAGGTGTATGGGTATGTGCAGTGGCCATGCTTTAGTGATGGGTGTCCATGCGTTGGTGTTGCATGCAGGGCTTGGTGTTGGGATGTGTGGTTTGTGATATTGGTACATTTGTGAGGAGTTGGAGTGATAGGGGTGGGGCGAGGGTGGGGGTATGTGATAGCATGCAGGTAGGGTGGGGGATATGGTAGTTAAAGGTTTGACTTACCGGAGTCCATTCATCCACCGACTCCTGTGAGGCCCTCAGGATGCAGAATCGCCAAGACCTGCTCCTCCCATGTTGTTAGTTGTGGGTGAGGAGGTGGGGGTCCGCTGAACCGCCTGGTGGTGTCTTGAGACCACGGAACACACCTTCCCCCGTAGGTCGTTCCACCTCTTCCTGATGTTGTCCCGATTTCTTGGGTGTTGTCCCACTGCGTTGACCCTGTCGACTATTCTTCGCCATAGCTCCATCTTCCTTGCAATTGAGCTGTGCTGCACCTGTGCTCCAAATAACTGTGTCTCTACTCGGACGATTTCCTCCACCATGACCCTGAGCTCCTCCTCCGAAAACCTGGGATGTCTTTGCCGTGCCATGGGGTGGTGTAGGTGATGTGTGGGGTGGTGTGTGTGTTGTGATAAGTGTGGTGATATGTAGTGGTGTGTGGTGTTTTGTGTGTGGAAGTTGTGTGGGTGATGGTGTTGTGTGCCTGTGGCTGCTAGTTTGTGGATGGTGGTGTCTCTCTCTGGCCTTCTCTCTGTACTAGTGGTCGTAGGGATTTGTGGGTGATGTGGGTGTGTGTTTTATATTGCAATGGGTGTGTGGGAGTGGTGTGTGTATGTGTATCAGGTGTGTGTATTTCGAATTGTCCAATGTGGTGGTGTTTTGTAGAAGTGTGTGTATTTTGAGCGTGGCAGTGTGTACCACCAATGGACTACCGCGGTTGAAAGATGGCCGCGTGGATTAGTGTGTCGTGATAGTGTGGGCGTATTTCTGTTGGCGTGACGGTGGAGGTTTTTATTTCGCCAGTTTATCACTGACCTTTGGTGTGGCGGACTTGTGTGGGTGTCTGAATTTTGTCGGATTCCGAGATGTGCGTCATAATAGCTGTGGCAGAATTCCGCGGCGGTGTGTTGGCGGTCTTCTGCACGGCGGTAAGCGGCTTTTACCGCCAATGTTGTAATGACCCCCATAGTAATTAAAATTACTTTACGTTAAAAGAAACATAGAAGTTCGCTGAAAAAACAAAGGTTACAGGGACATTATAGTTAGGAAATAGAATTAAAAAAACATTGATATTCATGTGAAAAACAAATTATTTCAGGGATATTATAGTTAGCCTCACATTTTAAACATACAAGACAATCAAAATTTGGCTACTACAGTTAGAGTTATTTGAAGTAACCATAACTCTTGCCCTAAGGTAACTGTAACTCGTGCCCTCGCCATGCATTGCTCATTACCCCAGATATTACATCACTCATGGCATCTTCTATAGCATCATTGATAATATCATCGTAGCATTTACAGTAACATTATTGATGAGAAAACAGTACATGTTGGGTGCACAAGCTATGGTTTCCTTATGGCAAGAGTTATAGTTCCTTGAAATAACACTAACAGCGGGATTTCTATGTTTTTGTACATTAAAAAAGTGAGCCTAACTATAATGTCCCTGTAACCTTTGTTTTTTTGGGGGAAAACACATAAATATGTATGTATCTATATATATGAGTAGTACCTACTGGTGGTCGCCAGTAGGTAATTATAGTTAGGACCTAGTTTCCATAGAAAAAATAGTTTTTTGCCTTAGCTATATCTTTGCCGCCGTTTGGTGAATCTTTATGAAATTTTCCCCAAAATGTTTTCCCAAGGATCTTGTTGTAGGGTGATCTGTCAAGTGGGGGCTGAGAAAAGCAGGGGCGGTTAAAAAAGAAGTGTGTTTCCCATTTTACTCCCCATAGGAATTTTGAATACAACGACAGCCCAAACTGCAGAAAGGTGGCGCTTGTTTAAGAGTGCTTTTTGTAATTTTGCGTGAATCTGTTCTGTAGTTTTTGAGATATGAAAGGAAATCCAAATTTGTGTACCTTGGCAGAACCCAAACACGGATCTCAGGATGAGATTTGATTGCCTGCCTGCACTTCAACCAGGAAGTGCTGTCAGCTATCCTGGGCCCAATATACATGATGGAACCCCATTGAAACGCATTGGAGTGAATGGCAGGCTTTGAGGGTCAAAAAAAGGAGAAAATATAAAGGGGAAAGAACGCATTTTAGTTACAATACAAATCAATTGTTGATGGTACCATACTCATTTTATGAATTGTGGTGTGTTCTAAGGTGATTTTGCCATGCCGTGATTTCATGAGTCATGTTTGAAGCAAACTGTTTTCTCATGATTTTCTGAGAGATGTGATGGATGGTACTCCAGAAGCTAAAATTATAACATATTTTCTGTAAATTCACACTATCTTTCTAAAACATGTACTTCCAATAGCTGAAGCCTCTTAGTCGATTCCCTTGTGTTCTACTGCAGCCTCCCAGAGTGTTCTGAAGAACAACTAGAGCGCTAACAGTCTACTTGAGCGCGTCTGACCTTATTTGGATTCTTATCTTTAATTCATAAGGGGACGTGTTAGAGGTTCAATAGACTTTTTACCTGCGCTTAAAGTAAATCACACCATAAGACTCAAATTCTGTACAAATCCATAACAAATGTCAATCAACAATATCAATAATCATTAAAGTCAGTAATTCCGCACACCATGACCCATTGAGTCATGAATAACCACACCTTTCTTGTAAAAGTTAGAATGTTTATTTCCCTATATTAACAATGCTAATATAATGTAACTTAGTCTCAAAATCAAATGATACCCATACAGAAACAACACTGGTTGACCAAATCTTCTAAAGAATCTCAACTTAACCAAAGCATAGATTGTTACGCACTCTAGAATTACAGTACAAATCAACAGCAAGAATAATTGCGAAATAGAAATAACCAACATTTAGATTCAACAACTGAGTAACTTCTATTAATTGGTATAGCAACCTACTAGTATTTAAGGTCATCCCTTTCTAACCTTCTGATTAGAATAGCATGTTTGGACTTCATGCAAAACAATTTTAGTCAACACAAATTTGGAAAAACATCTAACTATGGCTCTATAAAAATAGCGGTTGGTACCTAGGACAAATTACATCAAACAATAGCAATTCAGTAATTCCGTTCCTTAGTATGGATCAGTAGGCTGTGACTGTCTTCATCAATTGGACATCTTTTTCATGATCAGCATCAGAATTGGGTCATGACAGGCAATGGTTCAGATTCTGGGGATCTAAACTTTCTGAACCATTTGTAAAGCAAAGACTAGAGATCAGCATTCAACATCAGAAGTTTAAGCAATACAATTAAAGATAAAATTATCTAAGTAAAAGGATCAAGGCTAGTACACCTCATTGATGGAGAAGGAAAATGGGAATAAGCCTCATCCCTCTCGGTGCGGTCAGGCTAAGTTACAATCATCAAAAAGTCTTCCCTCGTTGCCATTGGTCAAGGAATCGTACGTTTACATTTAGTCCAATGAAAGTAGAATTTCAAATTCTAAGATATAACTAAACTGTCTTTCACATGTTGATGAATGGTCCATCTTCTCCTGTTCCCATCGTTGGACTCCTCAAGTAACAATTTTGTATCTCTCTGTCCTTCAGTCAGTGCATCCAATGTTAGTTCCTGGGAACATCACTTTCTCACACACATAGCTTTACATTGTAACAATAACTAATACAGCATATTCTAGCAAGCAGTCCTCATGAGAACGTTAAACATCTGCTAACATTAGGTCAACTCAGTGAAACAATACAAGTATTCATTTCTCTAAACATCCATTTTATGCAAATTATTTAAATAGTGCAACCTAACATGAGGCTGTACAACTGGACCCAAGACCACGCTTACTTAACATACAATTAAGAAAGCAAATACATAATAGGTAATCATTATTATAACATACTACTACATTAATCTATACAAGAGCACACTAATTCATTTAAAAAGCAATTAATAAGGACACTTTGTAATTACTGACGGCCACTCAAACAGGCACATTTTCCAAGTCGTGCATTATTTTCTTTATTAAGTCAAAATTCTGTGCAGATTCAACATTCAGAATACACGAATATTCTTTAGTAACAATTCAGTGTTCACAATCCCTCCTCTGATGACTAAATATGTCATCACACTTACATCTTCCCATGCAAATTTATGCTCCACTAAAATTTGTCTTCTCTACATTTTCTTTCTCTTTTGGAATTTTCCCTAAATACATTTTCCATTTCAATTTCTTCCATCCTCAGATAACTTCTTGTTTTTTTAAAATGTAATCACATGATAATGATACAATTTACATACTCCCCATACTCCAATTATGCAAATCACAATAGTCAATATCACTTGTATTATTTTCAATATTATCCCTTTACCTAGATTGCCAAACTCCTAGTTCTTTTAACTCTTTTAAATCAGCACTATCATTAGTCAGATTGTTAGTCAAGCTTCTAATTTCTTTACTATTATCAGGAATATATGAGAAACAATGCTTCAAGTTCAACATTTTGCAGACTCTGTCATCCTTTGCTAAAAGAATGTCTAACGCAAGGCGGCCTGAAGAGTCATAGTTCTTACCTCAGCACTTTCTGTATCCATTAGGATCATGACACCTGAAAAATATGTCAGCATGTTATCCACAATAGTAGACACCGTCCAAATTTTCAATTAATTCAAAATAACTCCTACGGAAGGAATTATTGCTCCAAATATGTCTCCAACTATGCCAGAATATGATTGTTGCTTTTGTCTAACATGATGTATTTCAGTCATTTTAGGTATTTTACTTTAAGTTCTCAAGTTGAAGTATCTTTGGGAAAACTAGTCCCATACCATCCTCTTGGAAGACGGTAATACTCATTTGGTCCACAGATGTAATAAACTCCTGAAATTGCCGGATCCTGTCCATTCAACATGAACGTCCATTTACTCTGAAACAAAAACACATGTCTGTATTCACTTGCTCCCACAAACAATGTATCAGTTCTAGATTTAGGCCTATATACACAAGCTTTCCTATGTGTTGTGCATCTAAAGCTAATCTTCCTTGTGTCTTTACCTCACTAAGGCCCATATGTATGAAAGCTTTTTCCCATAGACACAGAATGGGTAAAATCCTTTTGTACATCTGGCTCTAAATGCATAATCATTCTAAATGTCCTTTTCTCAAAGCCCTTTTCTAATTTTTCCTTCCATACATTTCTCCTATCATCAGTCTGATCTAAGAAGCTCTTTTCTATGGGTGTAAGCAAGAATGTTGAATTGTTGCGGTGCGCGTAAGCTGTGCCAAATGTCAATGTAGGCTCAAAGAATCCTCTCACTAACTCTATAGTGTTCTCCTTGGCTGCTCTACTCAGGTACTTAATTATAGGGACAAACGAAAATACAACGTCGTAATTGGAACAGAAATACTGAATGTATTCCTGGTTATAGAATTTCGTTAGTAACAGACTACAACTTATCCGTAAGTAAGGGGCAAACTATGATAAGTAACTCCTTCCTCAACTGATGAAGGCACTTTCATGCCAACATAACAATCTATTACATCCATTATCTCAATATACTCACTCAGTAAGCAATAGAAAACATTAGAAGAAAGTTCTCCTTGTGTGCCATCTACGTGAAGATATTTCTCATCTAACCTAAACTTCTCTACTTCTGTGAGTGTAGTAGTTGTCTCTAAAGCTGAGGTATGGTTGGCATTACTCTTTGTCAAGAACAGTCATACCCACAATCAATACCAGGCACAACATCATACATTCAATTGCCAAACCAATACCCAAATATTTACAGTACCTATTCTTCCTACCCTGCTGGCTAAGTTTACTCATGATCTGTAAAGAATCAGAAAGTAGAAGAGAAAGAAATTATAACTTTGCAGCAAAAATCAAAACAAATCTTCAATCTTTTTCAGCATTTATTTACAGCATTCAGTCAAAATCGGTTTAGCAGCTTGTCAAATCAAAAAGTAGTTTTCAATTGCTTTAAATAGTCTTTTCTTGCACTTTCTCAGTTTACAGTTCTCAACAGTTCAGTTCAATGATATCCTTCAAGTGCCAAAATATTGACCTGGAATGTCTCGATCAAAACAAAAAGACAAAACTCACTCTGCTATTCACTTGTTGTTGCATATGCCCATTCAGGACAAGCATACCTTTGACTTGCAATTATCTTTTTTTCAATCCTCGATCTCCATGTACTTCACCATCACTCAAATCTTTTCTTGTCATGTCTACTTCTTCCTCACTTGTTACTGAAATTACACTTTTTCTCTGTGCTTGTGACTTTAGCCACTTACCTCCTTTCACTCGACCTTTCGTTAATGCTCTTTTCGGTGTCGGACTTGTAGTTTCCCTTTGCTCTGCAGGATTTTCTCTTGACGGACCTGCAACTGGGTCAGGAGGAGTCAGATCACATTAGCTTTGATCTGCCTCAACTCCTTCCTTCTCTGGGTCTATCATTTGCTTTCATAAAGTACAAGAGGCACTCATTATAGCATGAAAAATAATAGTACTCATGAGTCATTATACATAGGCAATGTTTTGTCATATATTTCTGAAAATTAATAGGATTATTTCCAACAGAATCCCCAATTACAGTATCACTGTCCTAATCCAAATAGTAGAATTAATTGATCTGTTGTTCCAAGATTGCTATGATCCAAAGTCCAACTCCAGATTTCTCTAATCAAAGTTCAATCATATTCTTCAGAAGATGATATAGCTTATTATTTAAACTTTAGCAGCCACATCCAAATTGATAGCCAGTACAGATTTTCCCAAATCAAGGTTCAATCATATTCTTCAAAGGATGATATAGCTTATTATTTAAATTTTAGCAGCTGCATTCAAAGTGATAGCCAACACGTGTTTCGTCCGGGAGTTTCCCAATGACTTCATCAGGGCTGTAAATTATATAGGTATCTATTATTATATGTGTATCCATATTTCCTAATTAAAAAGGAGAGACTTCCACCAGTGTATGGACATGAGAAAATATATGAGAAAATGTAAAAAAGGGGCGAAGAAAATATATGAAAGGAATATAAAAATTAATGGAAAAGACTATTACCAGAGGTTCTCATCTTTGCTCCCACAGACACCTGTAACTCAGGTTCCACCACTGCAGCAACTTTTTCAAACACATGTTCCATTGCTAAGGTCCACTCCATTGGTTTCCACACCAACTAATTCTGCGCAGGATGCTGCTTCTAACTTCAAACAGCCCATAGAGGACAATTTGCCCTTGTCAGGTGATGACATACAAGACAGCAAAATCAGAGAAAGGACATCTGATCAAGACGAGTGGGACAACTACCTGGTTCCTTCTCCCTCTCCAGCACAGGCAACACCAGTGGATTCTCTGCCTGCGGATATTGGGGGTTTCCACAGTTTGATGGACTGTGCAGCTAAAAGATTTGGGGCCATATTTATACTCCGTTTGCGCCGAAATTGCGTCGGTTTTTTTGACGCAATTTCGACGCAAAACTAACGCCAACTAACGCCATATTTATACTATGGCGTTAGAGGCGAATAGCGCCAAAGTTCCCGGAATGTGCGTCATTTTTTAGCGTGAACCCCTTCCTTGCGTTAATGATATGCAAGGGAGGCGTTCCCGTCTAAAAAATGACTCCCAGGCCTTTACGTGGTATTTATACTCCCGGGCAAAAGAGACGCCCGGGAGTTGGCGTGGCTAAAAACGGCGCATTTGCGCCACTTTTTAACGCCTGCTCAGGGCAGGCGTTAAGGGGCCTGTGGGCTCAAAATGAGCCCACAGGTGCCCTCCCATGCCCCCAGGGACCCCCCCTGCCACCCTTGCCCACCCCAGGAGGACCCCCAAGGATGGAGGGACCCACCCCAGGGACATTCAGGTAAGTTCAGGTAAGTATAATTTTTTATTTTTTATATTTTTTTATGGTGGCATAGGGGGGCCTTATTTGTGCCCCCCTACATGCCACTATGCCCAATGACCATGCCCAGGGGACAGAAGTCCCCTGGGCATGGCCATTGGGCAAGGGGGCATGACTCCTATCTTTACAATGATAGGAGTCATGTTGATGGGGGATGGGCGTCGTTAAAAAATGGCGCAAGTCGGGTTAAGACGATTTTTTCGACGTAACCTGACTTGCCCCATTTTAAGACGCCCATGCGCCATTTTCCCCCTACGCCGGCGCTGTCTGGTCTACGTGGTTTTTTCCCACGCAAACCAGGCAGCGCCGGTCTGATTGCGCCGTCTAACGCCATTCCATAAATACGGCGCCCGCATGGCGCTTCAGAATGGCGTTAGACGGCGCAAAACTTTTTGACGCTAAACTGCGTTAGCGCAGTTTAGCGTCAAAAAGTATAAATATGGGCCTTGAGCTACCACTCCTAACAAAGGAAACTGACTGTTTTCTTTATGACTTTAAAGAACGATCAAGAAAGTCTGTAAGGTCCATACCTAAAATTGATTTTATCTGGCAGGAGGGACTAAAGGCGCCTCCACTTATTTCACGCCCCAAGGGGCGTTCCCTTCCTATTTGCGACCGCATCACGATGTAGAGTTGCTTTGTGACCGCAAAAGCGGTCGCAAACCAACTCGCAGTTACCATCCACTTGAAGTGGATGGTAACTCATTTGCAAAAGGGAAGGGGTCCCCATGGACCCCTTCCCCTTTGTAAATGCTCACAAAAATATTTTTTTGCAGAGCAGGCAGTGGTCCTATGGACCACTGCCTACTCTGAAAAAAACGAAACAAAAAGGTTTTGGTATTTTTTCTTTTCGCAGCTCGTTTTCCTTTAAGGAAAACGGGCTGCAAAGAGAAAAAAAAAACTGCTTAATTTAAAACCATTCACAGACATGGTGGTCTGCTGTCTCCAGCAGGCCACCATCCCCGTGAGTGCCCAGACTCGCTATGGGGTCGCAAATTGCAACCCACCTCATAAATATTCATGAGGTGGGTCTTTGCGACCCCATAGCGAGTCGCAGAGTGTGTCTGAGACACCTTTCTGCATACCAGTTTGCGAGTTGCAATTTGCGAGTCGGAAGGACTCTCAATTTGCAAGTCGCAAATTGTTTTGTACCTACATCTGGCCCTTGGTTTCTTACAGATGGTTACAAATTTCATAACAACAACGGATGCGTCTCTAGAAGGTTGGGGACCACACCACCATAATCTCAGGATCAGTGGCAAAGGGTTTAAAGAAGAGAAAAAACTCTGTATCAACCAGCTGGAACTCAGGTTTATTGCCTTAGCTTTGAAGACCTTTCTTCCAAACATCACAGGCTCGTCGGTCCTCATTCAAACAGACAATATGACCAGTATGTTCTATCTGAACAAACAGAGAGGAACACGTTCCCAGACGCTATCGACTGAGGCTCAAGACAGCATGTACCAGGAGTACAGAATCTCCTTGCCAATTCATTAAGCAGGATCACTATTCCACGAAATGGAATTAAATCAACGCAGCACAAAGGAACTGTTCCGGCGATAGGGGAAACCGAAGCCCGACCTGTATACAACAAAGGAGAACAAGAAATGCTGGGACTTTGCAAGATGGCATCCCCAGGAGCGATCATGAGGAAATGCATTTTCAATGCAATGGTCAGGAGTATATGCCTACGCCTTTCCGCCGATTCCATTGATCCCAAGGGTGATAAACACAATGAAAAGAGAACCTTGCAGACTCCTCCTAATAGTTCCCAGGTGGCCCAGGCAGCACTGGTTCACTGAATTCCTTCTCCTCTCAGAGCAAACTCATTGGCAACTCAATGTGACAGCGGACCTTTTGACAATGAACAGGGGCCAGATACTACATCTGGACCCAGCATTGCATCACTTTCCTGGATTCTGAATACAATGAGTTTGCATTGTTAGTCGTTCCACCAGACTGCAGAGAGATACTGGCACAGGCAAGAGCTGAGTCAACAAACAAAACTTATAAACTCAAGTGGAAGCACTTCTGTCTTTGGTGCAAGTCCTCTAACAACCACCCGCTCGAAGCACCGACCAGACAGATTCTTCCATACTTACTCCACCTGGCAAGATCTAAGTTGTCACATTCTTCCATAAAGGTACACTTGGCTGCAATTTTGCACTCCAGACGCACCAATAACACACCATCTTTGAGCTCTTCTAGAATAATCAAACAGTTCATCAAGGGTCTCTTCAGTGCCTTTCCACCAGTAAGGAATCCCCTGCCAGTGTGGTATCTCAACATGGTTCTGGGGCAGCTCATGAAACCACCATTCGAACCAATACACAAATCGGAACTAAAATATCTTACCTGAAAAAAAGAAATAGTTTTGGCTCTCACTTCTGTGAAGAGGGTGAGTAACATACATTCTTTCACCGTCAAGCATCCTTTCCTGCAGTTCACTGCGGACAGTCTCATCCTCAGGATAAACCCTAAGGGCCATATTTATACTTTTTGACGCAAAACTGCGCCGCCGCAGTTTTGCGTCAAAACTTTTACCGCCGGCTAACGCCATTTTGTTGCGCCGTGCGGGCGTCAAATTTATAATTTGACGCATGGCGACGCAATCAACAGTTGGGAGTCATTTTTTTTTACGCACATCGCGGCGTCAAGTCATAAAGGAAAACAACGTTAACGCAGCGTAAATGACTGTGGGTTGATTTACGACACCGCAACCCGGATATGTGCCTTTTTTTGACGCAATAGCGTAAAAAATGCACGCAAACACTGCCCTTTCAGCAGAGGAGAGCCAAAATGGATCCCAGATGCCACTACAGACCCCAGGAAGATGACAGCAGACCAGGAACCAGCCAGGATGATCCATACAAGTACCAGGACATATATAGAAAAAAAAGAAAGTGTCGCTTCAGTGCAGAGGAGCAGGAAATTCTGGTTAAAGAGGTGACGGAACACCAGCACCAACTGTTCATCACCTCTAAGTTGCCAATCAGTAGGAGAGAGGCCATATGGCAACAAATTGTTGACAAGATCAACAGTGTGGCTGAAGTACGCAGAACAGTCACTGACGGGGTGATTCTGACCCCGGCGGTACAAGACCGCCGGGGCCAGGGTCGGCGGGAGCACCGCCGACAGGCCGGCGGTGCCCCGCAGGGCATTCTGACCGCGGCGGTTCAGCTGCGGCCAGAAAGGGTAAACCGGCGGTCTCCCGCCGGTTTACCGCTGCCCTTAGAATCCCCCTACCGCCATCCTGTTCCTGGCGGTTCGCCCGCCAGGAACAGGATGGCGGTAGGGGGTGCCATGGGGCCCCTGGGGGCCCCTGCCGTGCCCATGCCAATGGCATGGGCACGGCAGGGGCCCCCGTAAGAGGGCCCCACAAAGTATTTCAGTGTCTGTCTAGCAGACACTGAAATACGCGACGGGTGCAACTGCACCCGTCGCACCTTCCCACTCCGCCGGCTCAATTCTGAGCCGGCATCCTAGTGGGAAGGTTGATTTGCCCTGGGCTGGCGGGCGGCCTTTTGGCGGCCGCCCGCCAGCCCAGGGCAAATGTCAGAATCACCGCAGCGGTCTTTCGACCGCGGTGCGGTGTTCTGACGGCGGTACCTTGGCGGACGGCCTCCGCCGTCCGCCAAGGTTAGAATTAGGGCCTGAGTGTAAGAAACGCTGGCATGACTGCAAACGTAGGACAAAGGAAAAAATGGCCAGGAACAGGAAGGCAGCACTGCAGACAGGAGGTGGGAGTCCAGCACACCAGGAGGCCCTGGACCACATGTAGGAGATGGTTGCAGCCGTCATCCCCGAGGAGATTGTCACAGGGATTCAAGGACAGGACAGTGCAGACTACCACGAGACAACGCACATGCAGGGTAAGTTGCATGGGGATTTAAAATACAATAATGTTGACTGTAAGCAGGGGGGGAAATACCTACTACACATTGCATGTAAGTCATCATATACATGGAGTGGCATGGGTAAAGGGGCATGGCAGGGGGGCATGGCCTGCACATACAGAAGCTGGGGCACAACATAACACAACACCAACAACAGTCCCATGGGGGCATCCTGTCATGCCAATAATGGAGCAAAGGGAAAGCCTAGACAAGAGGGAAGGCCACTACGTCAAACTTACATCCTGGCACTCGTCAGCCAAAATATCTCCTACATTAACAAGGGCCCTATCAGCAATCCTGTAGCCAAAACAACAACTGCAATGTAACTGCAACAACATTTGACACTACCACCTCTGATCTCTGTGCAGCTATAGTAGCCAATGGCAGTAACCTCCCCATGGAACATACATACCTAAATTAGGGGGTGAGGATGACATCTGCAACAATCTCCTGAAACAAGACAAAGGCCCCAGTACACTCATATGTCAATGCCCATAGTTGTCACATACATCAGCCAAAGTAAACAGCAATAGGAGCGACACAGCACAAAGGACACACCCATGCTGCATATGTCAGGGTCCTTCCCGTGCCTGGCTAGCAAGGCTACATCACAAATGTCATACTGCTCAGACAACAGCATTGAGGAGGGGACACATGGAACTGGTCACTGAAATACATTGCACAGTCAGAGGACCAAATAGGACATTGATACGATAATCAGGGCAATCCAATGTAACACACATTACCCATCATCAGCAGGACACATTAACAATGTCTACATCTATATCACATCATAACATTGCCATGCATAGGATATGCCACATGTCAATTACATTTAAGTCAATGTGAACAATCAGGGATTGGGGCAGGTCCTGAGAGGCAATTGTGCTGCCAGGACCATCAGAACACCCACAGCCAGTGAAAGGTCTCACCATAAGAATGGATATACATGGAGGGTTGAGTAGGACAAAAAGCTGGTTATTCCCTATTTGGTACAAAGCAACACCTAGAGGTGATTAGGGAGACAAGTCTGATAACTCAATATCATACATGTCACACACAGGTGGGCCATAGGCCTATAACAATGCCCATATGAAGGACAGCAGATGCCAATGCCGAACAAGATCACAAAGTGAATTCATCAAAAGGCAGGCATGTTACGTAAAAATTGTCACAACACAGACACACTAATTGCACCCTGTTTCATTGCAGAGGAACATGGATCTCCTGCCGATATGCCTGTCCCTGATTTCCCTGATGACTTGGATGACGAGCCCATAAACATTCCCCAGGAGACCATTCAAAAGGTCCTTGAAACCCTCCAGACCCCACCTTCAATCACAATGAGGAGCACAGAACAAGCAGCCGTCACAGAAGAACCACCCACCACCCCAATTGCAAGACCTGCCAGCTCCTACACAGCTGAGGACTCTGACGACACTGGCACCATCTTTGAAAGAACTGTAGTTGGAGTACAGCGGGAGCTGGCCAAGGAGGTGCGGGTGGGGATGCAAACTATGGCAGCCAGCCTTGAGGGGGTGGGTTCGTGCATGATGTCATCTGCAGACCAGGCAGCAGCTATGCAAGCCCTAACATCCATACTGCAAGGACTACAAGAAACTGTAAAGGAATTCACCACTGCAGTAAGGGAGTTGCCACAACACCTCGCAACCCAAACTTTCCACTGCATGCACGAATGCAATCATGACTCCCTCAGGGCTGACCTGGCTGCCTACCATCGTGATGTAGCTGCTATTCTCAAAAACCAGCAGGCCCTCCTTGCTGCAGTACTGCCCTTAAGACCTTCACAGGGAGCAGTCACCGGGATGTCTGACTCCACGTCTTCTAACACTGAGGTGTGTGTTGCCCCTTCACAACCAACAACAACAAGGACAAAGCAGGCAACACACACATCAGAAGAAGAAGACATGGAACAAATCACATTCACACGGAAGAGTACCCGGAAGCACTAGTCCCTGCACCATGGCCTACTTTGACCAAGGTCCTACGTTTTGTCAATTGCCAGTCTCACTACAACTATACTCAATGACTGTTCTGCTAACCACTGTATAACTTGTCAGCATTGCCAGTGAATGTCTCTCTCCTACTAATTGGCAAATCCTATCCCTCTGCACTGTCGGTAACATCACTCCAGCATGTCCGGAGCATCATCCACATCCCTTCTGTAGGATCACCATGTAAGATTGCACTAGAACGGACTCAGCAAACCTGGACAATGTACATATTGCACTACAGCACCTATCAAAAAATAGCACTTGCACACCTAATATGTCTCTGTGTAATTTGGCACATCAACTGTGCAGTAGAGAACTCAAAAGTGCCTGTGTGACAACCATGTAGCTTCTCCATACAACTGTCCTGACATCATGTAGTCTGATACATCTGTGCAGTGGCCAGGATTGCATCATAGCCTGCCCATCCTGAGGAGAATAACTGATGAAGGGAGAAAACACACACAATCATGCTGTGTTGGACAGAATAATGCTCCATCAATAGAAATCAAAGTCAACTAATGGTGGCTGATAAATGTGGCCACCATGCAATACTAAAACATTAAATTATACAGTCTAATCCAAGCAAACACAACTAAACACAGCATCAATCAACCTTTCTGAGTAAACTTCCAAGAAGGGAAGTCATGCTGAATTTTTGCACACATGATCTATGTCAGTAATGAAGACAAGAAGACAAGAGTGTTAACAACACCTCATCTACAAAGATGTCCCTGAACATCACACTGCATTCCGACCTAAAAAATTCCCCACAATACCAAGTCTGGAAGCACACTTTGTGATGTTGAAAACATACTCATCAACACAAATCTTTTGTGATCCATGTAAACTCCAAATGGTGGTTCTATCAAATGGTGGATACTTACCAAGTTAGCACAGGGGTAGCTGCCATTTTAAACCTCTTATTTCTTTGGTTTGTAGCATAGGACACAAATGTCATAGAACAACAATCACTACACTGATGGCAAGGCCATGATCAAGTAGCAGTTAACACATAATGCAAAGGGTTAACTATATATTTATTCATAAGTATTCACACCAGAGGCAACTAAGGGAAAAGTCATACCTACACTAATCTAACCTGACTACTCCTAACCCAAAACTGTCCCTAACTAACCTAAGCTAAACTTACTCTACATATATAACGAATCGATCTAAATATCAACCCCCCACCCACCATTATGAGACAGGACACATGCAGGACAACACATACTAACCTACACACATACTATACTATCCTAAACAATCATATATTTTTTTGTATTTTTTTTATATATATATATATTTTTTTTCTAAACAGACAGGAACCCCAACATTGACCCCCACCCACCCACACACTCAATAATGAAAAGTAGAAAGAATAAGGACCCCCCACCCTCCTCCCTAACACTAACTAAGCTAACAACCTATACTAACCTAACACTAATCCCCCAAACCCACTTATCATGATAAAAAGGAAAGAGGAGGGATAAATTAAAATAGACCATATCAGTCCTAGAGGTTGGCCCTCCGTAGGGTCCGCCTGATGGACCTGACCTGCTTCTTTATGTAGGCCACATCCTGGCTCAGCTTGTCCACCTTCCTAATGAACTTGTCCACTTTGCGGTCTAAAGCCTGGAATGCCGCTGGGTCAATTGGATGTGCTGCTGCTGTCTGTGTGCTGGCAGAGGTGCTCTGTGTGGGAGTTGATCGTAGCCCACTGGACTGTCCTGCAGCTCTTATATTGCTGGGTCCTGGTCGTGCTGCAGAGGCAGGGACAACTGCCCCCGCCGTTGCTGGGGCCACTTGGGGAGAACTGGTGGTTGTGGTGGTGGTGGCTGTAGTGGGCAACGTTGGGCCACCCTGTGGTGAGGCCCACCATGCTCCGGAGGCCCGATCCGCCTGGTGTTTTCGGGCCATCCGTCGGAACCCCGACTGCACCTGCAGGATGTGTCAGTACCTCATGGCCCGCCTCTCAAATTCATGCCTCTGTGCGGCACTCATGTTTGCAGCTGTGAAGAGAAAGGGCAACTATTTACCATAGGAAATGCATTGTGTGGAATAGCACAATGGGTCAATTGGAAATTACTTTTACTGTAGTTGTAACAGCTCATATCACCATATAGATCATTGAAACTCTCAGAGGAAGTACATGGGAAGCCTGCATACAAAGGTCATCTCACACATAGCATATACAATTATCTACATGATGGGTGACATCAGCCTAAACTTCTCATCATAAAAATTACTAATGCAGCCTACATTATGGCTGCACCTCCTCCGCCTATTGCCTGGACTCCATATGTCAGTGTATGTGATAACAATCACAACCCTCAATATCTGCAATTTGTAATTGGATTTGCTAGTATAGAACTCATGTGCCATAACCGAGTGTGTACACTAGGTTCAAAACAAAGTTTCAAATGGTCACAAGTATGTGTAACATACTGGTTGCTACAGTCCTAGGTACCCTATTCCCAAACACATGGCTGACTTTGAGGGGGGGGTGGGAAGAACATCCAACAATCCCATAATCAATGCACACCCAGGAGTGTATAGAAAGCTCAACATGTTTTTGCCTCCACACACACACCACCAGTGAAGGGCTAGCAACAAATCGGAGTCAGCTAAACCTTGTCCTATCCAAGGTCCACACATGTCAAAATGTACTGACTTAGGCCAACATCACATACTACCAGTGAGGCATATTTTTCTACAGACACAGAGGAGCAAGAACACCCATGATCATGAATAGCATGTACACCTAGGCCGTTGCACTGTAGTCCCACACACTTCTAGTACAACTTGTGGAAGTGCATGCCCCCGGAATATCCAACCTACAGTGTACTCAGTACATCGTTTACTAGGGAAGCAGCAGACAAGCCATTTGCAGAAGCTATCTGGGAGAATGTCAGTCTGAAATGCAGACTCAGTCCGAGACAAGTCCCAGAGCAACTCTTACATTAACTAGTGTATTCCAAATGACTCACCCCATTCCCCATAGCGGGCCCTACAGGAATGGCCTACAGACCCAAAATCAGACAAATGGATAAGCATAGGTCAACTCAAAATGAAGTGATAACTGAAATCCCAATAATGGAACAATACTAATGAATGGGCAGCGCATCAAACCTTGCAATCTGTTGAACACACAGTAGTCCATCATGCATCACCAGCAAACATAAAAAATACCACACATGCAACACTCACTGTAGGTGTCGGGGTCCTCAAAATGAGCCACCTCTCCCACTGTGTATGGTGCAGGTCCACCTGTAAAGCATGGAAGGAAGAATGTACTCAGAATCCGTGCACTGACGAACAATTGCAAATACAAACACAATGTGAGAATATGACATGAGTAATGAAACCCTTTCACACATGCTCATACTGCATGGAATTATTCATGCGCAACATTTACATCGGATGAGTCTCCTGCTACAGTTACACACCCTACTACACACATGCAGTGGCCCAGACAGTCATGTGGTGGCAAAGATGCACCTCCATTAGTATGCAGCAACAATATAGGTGTGCATTCATCTCATTATGTGCATCCAAGAGAGACATCCAAAAGCTGGTTACTTGAGGACTGCCTGACCTCTCAAACTCAAACAGCCTATGTGGTCATGACACATATGTGACTGATAGGTACATGGTACAGAGGGCCAGGTACTTTGGCAATACCTCATGTTGTTACAGTTTCATACATTGATGTGTCCAAACAATAGTGATTGGCACCAAACATAGATGTTTGTACCCTAGTCCATACCTTTGGACTGCAATCCCTATTCTGATTTGGGCACAAGTGACAATAAATACCTGTCTAAAATGTTAGCTGAGGGCACCTGAGTCCTTAACAAATATGGTTCATGCTCAGATCAGGCATGTAACAATTAGATGTGAAGGAGCACATTTATCACGACAAGGCATGGCACTTCCAAGAACATTTTCCCTACACACCAACCAGACACACATGTGACATATGTGTGGACAACATTGCTAACTTCAATTGACGTGAAGGCAGCACTCATTTTCAGCATCATGTAGGGTTTACAAATGTCAGTCTAGCTATGGCGTCTACATATGTAGGTATGATGTTTCAACATCCATTTTTCACTGGCTATTGTGACCTGTAGAGTCCTAATTGCGTCATTAATGTGTTGCTTGTCTGACACAAAGGCGGCACTACATTACATTCTGCTACAGGCAACCGGTATGTGTAGAAAACATGAGCTACCTGACTGCTAGCATTTGTTATCCTTCACATTGTGCATCAATTACCCAGTAGGTTTCCCTAGCATTACACACAGTCAGCTACTTATCTGGCAGATTGGGTAACAATCATCGCATGTCACCACACAGCTTTAAATTGTGCACATTTAATTGATCTGTACTCACCAACATGGCCACCAATCCTGATTCCCAGGTGGTCCAGCAGATCTTGCTCCCTGGATATCAGATCAGCCCAGCGGTGCTTCAATTGATGGTCATTCCTTTGGCTACCATATAGACGCACCAAGTGATGGCGCACCTTCCCCCACCGGACTTTACGGGCCTCCGTGTGATACCCCTGTATCACCCTACCTCCAGCATGAGTGGGAGGAAATGGCAAACAAGCCATATAAACCCCCCCAATTCCTCCTCACCCATCCTGGAAAGCCGTGGCCTACCAGACATGTCAGCACTGACAAAGGGGAAAAAGTTGTAGAAAAAGGAAAAGGGGGAAATGGGGAAAGGTAGAGTGGGTTAAATACAAAGAAAACTTAAGAAGAAGAGCCCAACTATCCCCTATTTTACAGTACCCACATCAGACTCCCACAGACAATAAATAAAACACTGGACTTGACAAATTAATACAACACAGACTCAGACAGTATTCTACAACAAGAAAATGATGACAAAAGCACAATTGAGATGGTACACTGGACACAAAAGCACTAATACACAGGACAACACTTTGCACACAGCCACACAGTCTAGAATAATCTGAGACTGCAAAGTGAAAGTGAAAGTACACCCACTGTACAGATTCTGTAAACAGGATATCCTATTACATCACATCCTGCATAAAATGGCCACCGTTTTTTTCCGCTATGCGTCATATTTTCACGCATACAGCTTGTGCGTCATATGTATTATATGAGCTGAGTTCCATGCAGTGAGATGGTACTATGACAATGGTAGGCATAGGAAAGGGTGTGGCACACTGGATGACTCTTGTGAGTGTGTGTGTAGATGAGGGAATCTCAGTGTACACAAATCAGCATTCCGGGGACCTCTTCAGACAGGTGGGGTGTGACCAGCCGCAGGTGTGTGTAATGTTTTTAAAAAAGGGCTTACATGTAGATGGGATGTAATGTGCTGGATGCTTGTCATAGGTGTAGCACTTGTGCTGTGTTTGTTCTGCTTATGTGTAACTCTAGTGACAGATAGTCATTGCAAAGATAGTAAGTAGTTGGAATTACTGTTGCCAAGAGTCTAGTACTACATTCCTTTTCCTGAAGCATTAGCATGTGAACTGCCTGATGTATGAGGCCTGTTTTCCCCTAGTTGAGTGATGGTGTTTTAGTTGTGTGCCATCTGCTGCGATGATCTATGTTTACTATATGTATGTGTGTCATATGTGTGGTCCTCAGCTATTGCCCTTCAAAGGTGAACTGTACAGGATGTCTGTCACTTACATTGTGTGTGTATGTGACCATTGTATGGTGGCCATTACATTTGTAGTGTATTTTTTTGTGTCCTGATTGTTATATCATTATTACTCAATGAGACGACATTCTTCTTCAGATATTTCAAGCTAAAGGTGGGCAGAAATGAATAGGCCAAACCATAATGTGGTGTTTGTTATCAGTGTTTATTTACAATAGTGCATTAAGTGGTGATGGTGATAATTATGAAAAGAAATAATTTACAATCTGTTGCCGCCTACGCACTCCAGCAGCCGTGTTTGGTTGTTCCCCCTCCTGTTGCAGGCCAGCATCCTCCTCTTCTTCGTCTTCAGGCATGTATGGGTCTGGTTCGAGGAGGGGAATGTTCCTTTTTACACAAATGTTGTGCAATATTGCACATGTGAGTATGATCCTACAGACCATCTCGGGGGAATATAGTAGGCTAACACCAGTGATGTCGAGGCAGCGGAACCTTGACTTGAGGATCCCAAAGGTCCGCTCGACAATGCTGCGTGTCCTCTTATGGGCGTCGTTGTATGCCCGCTCTACAGCAGTACTCGGGTTCCCAAATGGTCTCATTAGCCATGGCTGGATGCCATACCCCTGATCAGCTGAAAGAAAAACACAGAATGGAATCATGTTGATGTAGCTTGCATTATTGAAAAGACCTTTAATGGCAGTAGTTGTCTTGTGTTGTCTGTGACTCTTTTGTGTACTGATGTGACATTCTATACTTGTAGGCTATATCATCTGCATTGTGTTTTTACCTTGGCTGAGCACGTGTTTGTCTGCTAACCGTTTGTCATCAGTATGTTTGGTGATTTTCAGTGCAGTGTGCCCTCCCGAACATTGTGACTTGTGATACAGGTGGCCGTGTGTCTTCACTGGGGGTGAGATGATAGTTACATGCACAGTTAATATGGAAAGTGTTGTTAACACGTTCATATGGAAGTACCCTGGACATCCCATACCTTTAGACTTATGCAATGTATAAATTTAAAGGTCATTGTGAGACTTACAATTTGCAAGGTGACATTTAGGCAACCACGCTCGTTGACGTCTTCACATTAGGCTGTACAGTAATTTCAGATGTGTGACAGGTTCAATGGTGACTTAAGAAACATGGCTAGTGATGTCACGACTTCAGTGTGTTCCTGTCGACATGTTGCTGTTGTGGTGTATGTCTTGTGTGTCCTAGAGGGTTGCTGTGCAGTGTATATATAAGTAGGTTTTTGTACTTACCAACAAGTAGTCCTTTGCCATACCGTCCATCCTGGAAGTGTTTGTTGATGGTATAGTGACGGAAGATGAATGAGTCATGTACACTCCCAGGATATTTAGCCACGATGTTGGTGATCAATCCCTGGTGATCGACTATGGCCTGCACGTTGATGGAATGTGTGTGCTTCCTGTTGCGGTAGAGGTGTTCAGTTGCAGCAGGTGGCACAAGGCGTACGTGTGTGCAGTCGATTGCACCAAGGACGTGTGGGAAGCCACTGATTGTGTAGAACCCCTGTTTTGTTTCCTGCTGCTTCTGCAGTGTGTTAGGGAAGCAGATGTGGCGGGTGTCAGTTGAATGATGGCATCCAGTACTTTTGGCAAAAATGCCGAGAATGATGGTTGTGATATTCCGCCAACCAGGGCACCAGTTGTTTGAAATGAGCCACTTGCCAGCATATGAAGTACGGCAAGCAGCTTTGTTTCTGTTGGTATGGTGCGGGTGTGACCAAAGTGGGGGCCAACTGCTGTTCAATGTTTCGCAGCAGCTGCTGGATGGCCTGCCAGTTCAACCGGTACCTCTGTATGATGTCATGTTCCCTGAGGCCCTGAAGGGTTGTTCTTGGGTGGAATATCCCCTCCTGCCTTCTGCGCTGCCTTTGGGGTCCCTGCTGGTGTTGTTGTAGCTGCTGTTGTTGCTGCTGGGAACTGCGTCTGCGTGCACGCTGGATAAGAATCACCTCCATGTCTCCCTGTTGCTGCTCTGCTGCTCTGCTGTTTGTTCTGTGTGTTCTGATTAAATACAGTTGTGTTTGCCCCATTTTAACGCCTGCCCTGACCCAGGCGTTAAATTTTGACGCACATCAGGCTTTTTTGGCTCCACCTCCTGGCCGAGCGTAATTTTTGCCCGGAAGCATAAATACGACGCACGGCCGTTTGCGTCGTTTTTTGGACGGGAACGCCTACCCTGCATATCATTAACGCAGGACGGGTTGCCGCATCCAAGGAATGACGCACAGGGCGGAATTTTGTCGTCCGCGGGCTCAGGCGTCAGAGTTTAAATATGGGGCAACGTTTGACGCACAATCGGCGCATAAATGTATCCAAAAGGTTCAGTAACAGCCCATTCGATGAGAGCAATGGCCACCTCTACAGCCCTCTTTGCTGGGGTTTCAATTCAGCACATCTGCAAGGCGGCGACTTGGTCCAGTAGGCACACGTTTACAAGACATTATTGCCTAGATGAGACCCATAAGACCGATACAGCTGTGGGACAGTGAGCCTCTTTTCTTCTTCTCCCACCATCCGCTAATTCTGTATCTCAAAAAATTATGGTACAGTAATGTTTACTATATTGCTTGCTATTCTGATTCAAGCATGTGAATTTATGAAAGGTCCAATACTGGAGAAGAAAATTAGTTACTTACCTGTAACTGTAGTTCTCCAGCATTGGCATCTTTCATAGATTCACATGCAACCCACCCTCCTCCGCTTAGAGGCTCCCCTCATTTATGCCACGGTATTGGGGTCACACTAGTCCTCAAAAATCTGAGGGAAGCAGCCTCTGTTGGGAGTGTTCTAGAGGGTTGAAGTCTGATTGGTCATAGAGGAAGTTTAGTCCTTTTTTTAAAAAGGAAGTAGATAGGCTATTAAACAGAATGTGCATTGCCATTATATCTTTTGATGCTAACATTGATTGCTTAATAAGGTTACTGTGGAACTCTTCGACGATGTCGAATATTCAAGCATGTGAATCTATGAAAGATACAAATACTGGAGAACTACAGTTAAAAGTAAGTAACTCATTTTCATCCTGTATCTGATTCTAAAGAGACCGGAAACCAAAACTGTGATATCACTAAGCAGTAACTTCGCTACTGTAAGGCTGTCATTTCTTCGTGTAGGGTAAGATTCAATCCAATGGCTACAAATGCAATCACCAACACATATCTCAATCCTCCACATGCAGGCATCGCAATAAAATCCATCTGTATTCTGCTGAATGGACCTCCTGCTCTTCCAATGTGGCTCAAATTGACTACTGTCCATTTACCAGCATTCATTTGCTGCCAAATGACGCAACAATGGCTAACTGCTTCGGCAACCTGTCAAAACTATGGATTGAACCAATATTGTTTGAACTCTTGAATCATTTATCTTTGAACGATATACAGTTCAATGCGCAAAACCTTGCGACTTGATCCGCATATCTATTTCCCATTGACACAAAATCTTGTGATTTCAGGTGTGCACTGCATTTCACAACTGCAATCTTCTCAGACATTTGAATAGCTTGTAACAATTCATAAATCCCTTCACAATTTCTGACTGGTGAACCACAAGAGGTCAGGAAACCTCTGTGTGACCACAACTGGCCATAATCATGGACTCTTCCAAAGCCATAATGGCTGTCCATATAGATGGTAACTTTAAGCTGTGCAGAAACATGGGATGCTCAGGTAAGCACCACCAGTTCCGCCACTCGTGCAGAATATACTCCTCAAAGCCAAGATGCTTCAAGTATGCCAGAAATTGTGTACACAGCATATCCTGCTATCAGTGTTCCTGTGTTGTCTCTTAAACAGGAACCATCAACAAAAATAATTTGGCCATTTTCCTCCAATCTGGTATCTCTAATATCAGGTCTTGGTTTCGTGCACAGATCAGTTACTTTGAGACAATCATGTTCAACGTCTTCCAATTTCTCAATTTCAACATTCTCTTTTGGGAGTAAGGTTGCTGGGTTAAGCACTGTACACCCTTTCAATGACGCATTTGGGGACCTCAGTTTGCTTGTTTCATAACGAGTCAGCCTGGCACCTGTAAGGTATTGCTTTTTGGTTTGAGTAAGTAAAACTTCAGTGGAGTGAGGGACCATAACATTCAGAGGGTGTCCCATCGCAATGCTCTCACTCTGAGTGAGGCTTAATCCAACCGCAGCTAGTGAGCACAAACAGCCTGCTAAAGCTGCTACACCTGGGTTCAAGGTAGCTGCAAAATATGCTACTGGGCGGTTTACACCACCATGGACTTGAGTCAAGACAGGCAATGACCATGCATCACGCTCATGAGAAAACAACGTAAAGGGTTTTGTGTAGTCAGGCATTCCTAAAGCCGGGGCTTTGCACAAACATTCTCTCAACTCTGAAAATGCTGACATACAGGCTTGATCTAACACTAAGGGATCAGTAACTTCTTAGTGAGTCAGCTTCTGCAATTGCTTCGAAATGATTGAAAAGTTGGGAATCCACTGTCGGCAATAGCTTACCATTCCCCCAAATATCCTAACATCTCTCCGTATGGCTGGGGGATTCATCTGCAATATAGCTGTGACCCTTTCTCTGGATATTTTCCTGATTCCTTTCTAAATTAGGTGACCCAAGTATTTGACTTCCTTCTGAGCATACTGTAATTTCGCTGGGGACACTTTGGCCCTCATTTTGACATTGGTAGTAAATCCCGCTTACCGCCACGGTGACGGCTGCCAACATACCGCTGTGGTGGTGAATATCCGCTCCCCATGTTATGACACACACCAATCCGGTAGCATACAGCCACATACATACATCCCTCACCCACCCCACATCACACACCCGACCACATTACTAAACACATTCTCACCAACACACACCATACATCACCCATGTCCCCACTAATGCACCCTCGTTTCACTGATCAGGAGTTAAGGGTTATAGTGGAGGAAATTGCCAGGAAGATTGTGCTATGGCGGAGAATCGTAGACAGGGTGAACGCTGTGGGACAGCACCCAAGAACAAGGGACGGCACCAGAAGAGGTAGAATGACCTACGGGGGAAGGTACGTTCCGTGGCAGCAAGACACCAGCTCGCCATACAGAGGACTGGCGGTGGACCTCCACCTCCTCCCCCACAGTTCACAGCATGGGAGGAACTAGTCTTGGCATTACTGCATCCTGAGGGACTCGCTGGAGTAGCCGGAGGACTGGACACTGCTGAGTAAATATTTACTACTTATCACCCCCCATACCTGCATGCCATCACACCACCTCATCCTCACTCCCATCACTCCACCCATCCCACACACTGCACCTACACATATGACTAACCCCAATGCCAAATCCTGCATGCCATACCAATGCATGGACAGCCCTCCCAGCCATGCATGGACACCAATCACTAAAACATGCACATCATAGAGAAACTAACAATCCCACAATAAATCACCATACACAAACAAAGGTGGCAGGGCAACAGCAACGATAAAGGGAAAGCCAGGGATGTACAATATGTCAAAAACATAAAGCATAACACATCACTTTCATCCTCACAGGTGCCCCAGCCAATCCCAGTGGAGAGGAGGTGCCACGACTATCCAGTCCCCCAACAGAAGATGCCCCCAGTGATGACAGTAACTCTGGACTTCAGGATCTGGACCAACAACCTGGCCCATCAGGGACCACTGGACAGTTGGTCACTCCAACCCACTCACAGTCCACCACGGAGCCTCCCCGATCACTATCCAACACCACAGCGCCCACCTAGCATACCCACACCTCTGTCTCCAGGACACGTAAATCAGCAGTGTGCCCACCTTCACAGGGACCCCAGTCCACACCTCGCTACCAAGACAATCAGGGACCTAGGGTCAGTGGCAGTGGGCAGACCGTTCAGGGGACAGAGGCACAGGGCAACAGGGACACTGGGAGGACTGCTGGGTGCCAGGGGGAGGACAGGCCCAGGGAACCGACTCTCCTGGAAGCACTCCCTGAGATCTTGGGAGCCTACCAACATTCTCAGGACACGATGGGCCAGATCCTTGACAACATGCAGGAGAACAGGCGGCTGCAGGAGGAACAGTATCAGGGGGACAGGGGAGACTTGCAGGCCATCAACACCACCTTGATCTCCATAGCGGGGATGCTGGCAGACATGGCCAAAATTATGAGGGAATCACTTCTGCTGCAGCTAGTGGGCAGGAGGCCCCACCACAGAACCCACAGGCCACCAGCACCCCTCCCCCTGCAGAAAGTTAACCACTCCACAAATGTTCTCTGCGACCCAGACAGAAACTAGAGACACTTGCCAAGACCACCGCCAGGAAATGAGACTCTCCTGATTGTCCCCCTTGTGTCCCACACTGTCACCTTTTCCACTTTGAACTGCCTTTGCTCACCTTCCTATGGCCCCTTGGACACTGGACATGTGCTACAAACAGACTAGAACGATACCCTGGACTTTCCTCCATCATCACCCCATTCCATTGCACTTTTCCCTCAATTTCATAGCACTACAATAAACATTCTTGAAGACAACTTGACTACTAGTATTTTATGTATTAAAAATGTGCATTTATGGAAACAGTCACACCTAGTGCAAATGATCTGAACACTGTGAGAGCATAGAAATGATAACCTGTAGCTGTCTGTAGTCCTCACATCAGTACACCAACATCTGTAAAATAATAAGCTACAGGTGACAGTAAGCTGAGATGCAATGAAAGTTAATGCCATCATGCTACAGCCACACAGAAAACATAATTAGTCAGAGGAATGGTCAGTTGCACTGTCTCTTCTGTGTGTCATTAGAAGTATTGACGTATAACTGATGCTCGGTTGTCCTTATCCTCACCCTCTGCCTCCCCATCCTCACTATCCTCAGGGTCCACTGCTGCCACAGGGGCATCTCCATTGTCCTCCTCCTACAGAAAAGGTACATGCCGTTCGAGGGCCAGGTTCTGCAACATGCAGCATGCCACTACTATCTGGCAGACCTTCCTGGGTGAGTAGCACAGGGATCCACCTGTCAGATGGAGGCACCTAAACCTGGCCTTCAGGAGCCCGAAGGTCCTCTGATGATCTTTCTGGTTCACCCATGTGCCTCATTATAATGTTCCTCAGCCCCTTTCCTGGCATTCCTCACAGGGGTCACCAGCCACAATAGGTTTGGGAAGCCAGAGTCACCTGCAAGTATTGAGGGTCAACATTTAGCCTCACACAATGCTATGGGGATGACACCTGAAGGCATACACTAACATACAGTGGGTGGGGACCATGGCTCACCTATTAGCCACACCCTGTGCCTCTGTAGATGGGCCATAACAATTAGGATGCTGCTATTCCTCAGGACAAAGGAGTCATGCAACAACCCAGGATACTTTGCAGTGAAGTGAGAGATGTACTGGTCTGCCAGGCACATAATTTGCACATTCAGTGAGTGGAAAATCTTCCGATTCCTGAACACCTGTTCATTCTGGCGGGGGACTAATGCAATATGTGTCCTGTCAATCGCCCCAACAATATTGGGAATATGTCCCATTGCATAGAATCCAGCCTTCACAGTGGACAGATCTTCCACCTGGGAGAAAGCTATGTAGCTGCTCATGTGTTTCACCAGGGCAGACAAAACTCTTGCCAGCACAATTGAAAACATTAGCTGTGACATTCTTGCTGCCAAGCCCACTGTCAATTGGAAAGAACCAGTTGCCAGGAAATGGTGCACTGATAGCACTTGCACAAGAGGGGGGATCCCAGTCAGATGACGGATATCAGATATCAGGTCAGGCTCCAATTGGGCACACAGCCCTGTGATTGTGGCCCTGTCCAGTCTACAGGTGAGTATAATGTTCCTGTCCTCCAGTGTAGCCAAGGCCACAAGGGGTCTGTGCTCCTCCTATTCATCTCCAGCGGTCGTTATCTAAGGGACACAAGAGTGAGTCGGCTGTCACAATTTCAACAATGGAACCACAACCTCAGTGTAAATAGTGCATTTATATGATGGGGCAGTGGGAATGGCGAGGGATGTGCTAATCTAGGCTGTGACGCAGTTAAGGTTTATGTGAACATTGTCTGCCATCATGAAATGGTGACTGTGGACAGGTGGAAGTGAGGTAACTCCGCCGACGTTGCCCGTCATGGCGGAAGGCAGTCTTTCACCACCCTGCAATTCCTCATTGGATAATATGGGGCTCTATGGAATACAGGGGCCAATGGGGATCAACACCATCGGTGATGGTGTACACCACCGCAGATGTGACGGCCTTTTTCTGTCTGATTCCTCACTTGTTTCCTGACCTTCAACAGGAGAACACCTACACTGTGTATGCTGCTGTGACCTGTGTCTGCACCCTACCATGTCCCGTATGACCGGGGAAAGGGCCCTTGCCTTCACTGCAGAGGAGTTGGAGCAATTGGTGGGTGGGGTCCTACCCCAGTACGGACTGCCGTACGGGCCTCCAGACCAACTGGTGAGTACACATTGGACATGATGCATGTAGGAAGGATACATGGAGATGTGTGTGCAAGCATTGTGTCATCGAGGAGATGTCTTGTGGTGGTGTACATGGTGTGCACTGCACGATGTGTGTGCCAGTGGAGCTGGAGATGGGACTGGTGGGCCATATGTGTGACAGTCTGGATTGTATGTGTAATGGTGTCCTCCTGTCCGTATTACCTCTACAGGTCAGGGCACATCAAAAGAAGGGATTATGGCATAACATCACTAAGAAAGTGCGGACCCTGGGGGTCTAAGGCAGGCAGAGCACCCACTGTCGGAAACAGTGGGAGGACCTGAGATGCTGGGCACAGAAGACTGTTGAGGCCCAACGAGGAAGGGGTGCCAGTTGGAAGTTGACCCCCCTGATGGCCCGCATACTGGTGGTGGCCTACCCAGAGCTGAATGGGCACTTGAGAGCATCACAGCAGCCACAAGGGGGTGAGTACAGTGGGCATTACTACAATAATTGGCAGGTGGCATAGGATCCGGGTGGTGGGTGTGAGTTAGTGGGTGCCCCTTAATGCCAGGTCAGACATTGCAGCGAGATCCATCTCATGGCTAATGGGTGTATGGCAGATGCAGGTAACCTAGCTTGTTCGCATTCCATGTCAGTCAGGGCTTTGTGGGTATCAGGAGATGTGCAGTTGGTGATGTGTGGCCCTTATCTTGCTGTGGCTTCTAGCCAAATCACTACCAGTGCAATGCATAGTGCTCAATCCTGATCCATGTGTGTGACGGTGCTATGTATGCCAACTGTGGTGTTGGTGCAGTAATTGACCCAGTGTTTCCTTTCTCTCCCCCCCTTTTTTTCTTCTGTCATCCTGTCCATGTGTGCATTAGCATCATCTGGTGGAGGAGCAGGGGCACCGGCGACAGAGGGAGCTGCATCCCACAGGACCTAGGAGGCAGAGTCCACCGATGCCTAGGGAACCAGTGGGACAAAGGGTGAGGGGAGCACCACGGCGGAGGCAGGAGCCGGCAACACAGACTCAGATACCTCCTCCAATGGAATCTCCCTGGTGGTGGCGTACACCTTTGTGACCACCCCAGCTGCAGGTACAGCTGCCACCCCCGGTACCAGCACCACCCTCCCAGTAGCCCCTCAGTGAGTTGCCCGCACCTGCTCACCCAGGAAGGTGGGCATCTCAGGCCCTACCCCAATGAGCCCTGCTGCCCTGAGTGAGGAGGCTATTGTCCTCCTGAGATCTATCTCTGTAGGGCAGTCAACCACTGTGACTCCAGATGCAGTAATGCAATGCATTCCTGGAGGGCATCTACGGTGGATTGGAAGGCCAACAGAGATTGATTAAGGCTCTGGCCTCCTTCTGATGGCAGCCATTGTCTCTGTTCCTACTGTTCCCCCCTCCAACTACCACTACCCAGTCCCAGTCTCTTCAACCCCAACCCATCCCATGCACACATACAGACGAGCATGCACACTCATCCCACAAGCACTCACGCAAACACCAGACAGTTGCAGACACAACCGCATCCATCTCCCGCTCCTCCTCCTCTACCTCCCTCACAGTCACGTCCCCACTCACACCTGCATGCACAGCATCAACATCCACCACCAGCATCACCACACCAAGCAGCACACACACCTCACTAGCAGACACCTCCACAACATCCATGCATGCGTCCCCTGTGTCCTCTCCCACCCTGTCTGTCCCCCCTTCCTAAAGGACACAACCGCAAGCAGCCAGACACCCAACAGCCATCCACCTCACATCAGCACACTGCCCATGCACCTACACCCAAGTCCAGCAGATATACACCTCCAACAACCACTCTCTCAACCTTCACTCCCATTCCTTCTCCCTCATCCCACCCCACTGTCCCTAAGAAGCTTTTCCTTTCCCAACTTGACCTCTTCCTCTTCTACCCCCTGTCCTTCCTGTAAGAGCAGGGTCCCACTGACCCAGCCCAGCACCTCAGCCAAACAGTCCACGCAGACAGTGGTGGCACCACCTAGTCGTGGTGGCAAGTCAGTGAAGGATCCCACTCCACCAGCCAGGAAAGGGAAGAAGCCTGCACCTCCTGCCATGAAGGGGAAGAAGGCCTTAACTCCTGTTAGGAAGTCTAAGGAGCCCGCACATCCTGCCATGAAGGGGAAGAAGTCCTCAACCCCTGCCAGGAAGAGTAAGGATCCAACGCCTCCTGCCATGAAGGGGAAGAAGCCCTCGACCCCAGCAGAGGCTGTCAGGGTGACACCACCAGTGGTCATGGGGCCCTCACTGCCAGCTGAGGAAGTGCAGCTTACTCCTCCTGCAGAGCCTACCCAGGAGGCACCTTCACCTGCTGAGACAGTGCAGCCCTCACCTCCTGCAGAGGCTACCCAGGAGGCACCTTCATCTGCTTAGACAGTGCAGCCATCACCTCAAGATGACGCAGTGCTTCCCTCACCACCAGCAGAAGTCATGTAAGCCACCCTCCAGGTACTCCTGTACAAAAGGCCCCCTCCAGAAGCAGTGGGCATGTTCCCCACCTGAGAGACCGCAACCTTGCACACCCCAGCACAGAGAAATGAGCATGGATCCCCCTCCAAAATCAGTGGGCAAGTCACCCACCTGAGAGAATGTGGCCTTGCACTACCTAGCACAGAGATATGGGCATGGAGCCCCCTCCAGAACCAGTGGGAAAGTCACCCACTCCAGAGACTGTGCCCTTGCACTATCCAGCACAGAGATATGGGCATGGAACCCCCTCCAGAACCAGTGGGAAAGTCACCCACCTGAGAGACTGTGGCCTTGCACTTCCCAGCAGAGAGAAATGGGCATGGAGCCCACTCCAGAACCAGTGGACTTGTTCCCGTATTCGGCTAAGGTGTCCTCCATCCCCCTGAGGTGCCTGCCCACTTGCAAACTGATGCCCCTGCAGAGTTCTATCTGGATGACGTCAGTATTCAAGTTGGGCCTTGGACTGTGCCCTGTGGCCATGAGGGCCCTTAGCACTTTGGCCTGTACATTGGCCCTTTGTGTACATTTATACCTATCTGTTTTTTGTACAATTAATTCTTTTGGTAGCTGTTCACAATCAGTACATTCTCATTGCTGCATTCTTGATGTCCTTGCATTTTTATGCTGTGTATCGTGTGCCACTGTTTTTCGTCTGCAGCTGGTTGTGTGTATGGTGTGTGTGTCGGGTGTGTGTCGTGCATGTGTGTGTCACTTACCTTTTCCTCCCTCCCTCCCTTGTGTACTAGGTGGTGGTACTCACCGTCATCATCTTTGTCAGCGTTGGTGTTCCAGGTGGAGCATGATGTAGATGAGCATTGGGCAAAGTCAAACTTTAAGGCCGACCGCGATGGAGCCTGGCTCGGCTACAGCCCGTGGGAGGCCTCGGTCAAAAGTTTACCTTTGCACTTAGTCATTTTTCAGAAGATTTTCTTCAGCGGGACGAACCTGCCAGTCCAATCTGACCTCCTGGAACTCTTCTCCGGATATGTGTAGCGGGAGCCCTCGGTGGAGATTTTTACCTTAGGACTTAGTCATTTTTTCGAGGTGAAAATCCTTCGACCGGGGTAAACCTGGATCTTGATCCAACGTCCTTGGAGCCCTCCTCGGATACGCTGGCTGGGAGGTCCCGGTCAACTTTCTACATTCGGACTTAGGGGGTTATTCTAACTTTGGAGGAGTGTTAATCCGTCGCAAAAGTGACGGTAAAGTGAGGGATATACCACCAGCCGTATTACGAGTTCCATAGGATATAATGGACTCGTAATACGGCTGGTGGTAAATCCGTCACTTTTCCGTCACTTTTGGGACGGATTAACACCTCCTCCAAAGTTAGAATAACCCCCTTAGTCTCTTTTTTGGAGATTTTCTTCACTGGGATGAACCTGCAAGTCAGGCCGGGTCACGATTGAGGCAAGCCGGCTAGAGTTGCTGCGGGGGGGTCTGTCCCTCTATCGAGCTTTTTTTCAAAAGTTCTCCAAACTTCTCAAAACTTCTGGATCTTCTTCCAGATGTTCCTTTAAGGCTCTTTTGGGGTCTCCAGCTCACTCCAAGGTTCCAGAAGCTCCGAGATGACTCTTGGGAGTGTGGACTACAACTACCAGGATGCACCTGGCGCAAACTCCTTTTGGCCACTGGACAGTGGTCAGCTGGTTGATTTCTTCACCTGTAGCAAACAGGGAGTCCCTCCTTGAACCAGTTGAAGCCAGGCAAAGTCCTTCTTGTGGTGAAGCCCAAGTGTGCAGATGGTGCAGTTCTTCAGAGTGCAGGGTCCAGGTGCAGGCCAGGGGTCCAGCAGGGCAGTTCTTCTTCTGTGGTTCTTCCTTGTTGGAATATGATTGGGATCTGAGGTGTGGGTGCATGTCTGCCAGTCTTATCCGTGCTCCTGGGTGAAAAACAGGGGGGTCCTGGTTCTCCAATCAAGGACAGGGTCCTTCCCCCTGTGATGACCACTTCCTGAGAAGTGTGGCAAAAATCAGTCCCAGGAGGCATCATTCCTCAAAAATTCATCATTGCTGAAAGTGATATTTGGAGGTTACACCTGGCTGGGCCCTCCCACTGGTGTGGCTAAAAATCATAAATCATAAACACCCCCCCCTCTCCTAATCTAATCAAGGGGGCACCTAGTTGTCTGGGGTTACAGGATGTGGGGGTGTTGCTGGGTTGCTCCAAATGTCCTTCTCTGCCTTTCAAAACCAGTTTGGCAGCCATACCCCCTTCTTGCCTCACCATCTGTTGAGGGGAGATCCCCTCCCACAGGCACATCTCTTTGTGTGAAGCCAGGCCACTTCACACCTCATCAAGGCAGCCTGGCCAAGCTGCCAGAGGCTGGCCGATCAGAGCACAGCAGCAAACACAATGCAGGGCTGAAGTTGGCAACTTTTCAGGTAAAGTTTAAAACTCTTTACCTGAACAAGTTAAATTAACTCCAACAACTGGAAGTTGTGGGACTTATTATAACATTTAATTTGATAACAAACTCTTCATATCTGTCACTTAAGGGGACTTCTAAAATTAAAAATAAGTCTCCCCATTCTAGCCTATGAAGGCCATTCACTACAAAGAGGGAAAAACTAATTTGGCTGTTTTTACCGCACCAGGGCTTATAAAACTATTTTTATAAGGTCCCTGCTTATAGTTACATAGCACCCAGCCCTAGGGGCACATAGGGCACACCTTAGGGTTGACTTATATGTAAAAATAAGCTAGTTTAAGGCTTTGGAGCTACTTTTAATTCCAAAGTTGAATTTGCATATAACTTTAATTTAAAAGCAGCCAGCAAGGCATGCCTGCCTTTAAAATGACACTGGGCACCTCAGCAGTGCACCTATGGGTGGACTACCTGTGGTGGGGTTCCCTAAACCTACAAGCCCTACCATATACTAGGGACTTATAGGTAGGTTGACTTAGCCAATTATAATTAGCCTAATTTTCATATCCACTTTACACAGAGCACTGGCCCTGGGACTGGTAAGCAATACCCAGGGCACAGCCAAGAGTCAGTAACCACCAGTACCTGTCCAAAAAGTGTGGGGGTAACCAGGGCAAAAAGGAGGACTTTCCTAGATGAAAGGTGATGGGTACTAACCTATACCCTGGTAGTCCTCATCAGCTAAGTGGAAAAACCTGGCAAGGCCATCTGCATTGGCCTGGGCAGTCCCAGGTCTGTGCTCCACTGTGAAGTCCATCCCCTGTAAGGACATGGACCACCTTAACAGTTTTGGGTTCTCCCCCCTCATTTGCATCAACCATCTGAGAGGTCTGTGGTCAGTTTGTACATGGAAGTGAGTGCCAAACAGGTATGGCCTCAACTTCTTCAGGGACCAGAGCACAGCAAAGGCCTCCCTCCCAATGGCACTCCATCCTTTCTCCCTGGGGAGTAGTCGCCTGCTGGTGAAGGCAACTGGTTGATCTTGGCCCTCTTTATTAACTTGTGCTACCACTGCCCCAATCCCTTCCTCTGAAGCATCTGTTTGCACTATAAACTCCTTGCTATAGTCAGGGGCCAGTAACAATGGTGCTGAACACATAACCTGTTTTAGGGTGTCAAAAGCTTTCTGACACTATGGGGTCCAAAGACCTTCTTGGGTTGTTTCTTGGAGGTAAGATCAGTCAGAGGGGCCACTATGGTCCCAGAATTCTGAACAAACCTCCTTTAGTACCCAGTCATGCCAAGAAAGGCTCTGACCTGAGTCTGGGTTTTAGGAGCCTCCCAATCCAGGATAGCCTGGATCTTGGGCTTGAGAGGTTGTACATGGCCTCCACCAACAAGGTGGCCGAGGTACGAAACTGAGCTTTGCCCTATCTGGCACTTGCTTGACTTGATAGTCAGGCCTGCTTGAAGCAGGGCCTGAAGCACTTCCTTCAGGTGGACCAGGTGGTCCTCCCAGGTGGAAATGAATACAGCTATATCATCCAAAAAAGCTGCACTGAAAGATTCCAACCCAGACAGGACTCTATTCACTAACCGTTGGAAGGTGGCAGGAGCATTTTTCAGGCCAAAGGGCATCACCTTGAACTGAAAGTGGCCCTCTGGTGTGGACAATGGTGACCTCTCCTTACCTCCTGGACCTAAGGCAATCTGCCAGTATCCTGAGGTCAGATCAAAGGTGCTCAGGAATTTGGCAGTCCCCAACCTATCAATGAGCATATCAGCTCTAGGTATGGGGTAAGCATCAGTCCTAGTGACTCCATTTAGACCTCTGTAGTCCACACAAAATCTCAATTACTTCTTCCCACCTGGGGGATTAGGTTTGGGCACCAGTACCACTGGACTGGACCTAGGACTGTCAGAGGGCTCAATTACCTTGAGCTCCAACTTCTTAGCCGCTTCAGCTTTGATGTTGGCCTTGACCTGGTCAGACAGCCTGTACAGCTTGTTCTTGACAGGTAAGCTGTCACCAGTGTCAACGTCATGGACACACCAATTGGTGAGTCCAGGGGTCAGGGAGAACAGACTAGCAAACTGCTCCAAAACTTTCCTGCAGTGTCTTTGTTGCTGGTCTGTCAACTTGGGAGAGAGTACCACTCCCTTACTGACCCAGCTTGTTCATTTGAGGACAGGAGGTCTGGCAGAGGTTAACTCTCCTCCTCCTTTCCTTCATCAGTGACCATCAGCATGGTCATGTCTGCCCTGTCCTGGTGGGGTTTCAATCTGTTGACATGCAGGGTCCTATGAGGATTCCTGGGGGTGCCAAGGTCCACCAAGTAGGTGACCTCACCCTTTTTCTCCACAATTGGATAGGGCCCAGTCCATTTGGCCTGAAGTGCCCTAGGAGCCATGGGCTCCAAAACCCACACCAGCTGTCCTGGGAGATTCTCAGGCATGGTAGCCTTCTGGTCATGCCAGAGCTTCAGGAGCTCTTGGCTGGCCTCCAGGTTTCTGCTTTCCTTCTTCATGTACTCAGCCATGCGTGACCGCAGGCCCAGCGCACAATCCAGCACATTCTCCTTGGACTCTTTGAGAGGCTTCTCCCAAGACTCTCTCACCAAGCACAATGGGCCTCTTACAGGGTGCCCAAACAGTAACTCAAAGGGGCTGAATCCAACCCCCTTCTGTGGCACCTCTCTGTAGGCAAACAGCAGGCATGGGAAGAGAACATCCCATCTCCTCCTGAGTTTGTCAGACAACCCCATGATCGTGCTGTAAGGAAATGCCTCCTTGGCATGGTTACCCCCTGACTTTTTGCCTTTGCTGATGCCAAGTTATGATTTGAAAGTGTGCTGAGGCCTGCTAACCAGGCCTCAGCACCAGTGTTCTTTCCCTAACCTGTACCTTTGTTTCCACAATTGGCACACCTGGGCATCCAGGTAAGTCCCTTGCAACTGGTACCCCTGGTACCAAGAGCCCTGATGCCAGGGAAGGTCTCTAAGGGCTGCAGCATGTCTTATGCCACCCTGGAGACCCCTCACTCAGCACAGACACACTGCTTGCCAGCTTGTGTGTGCTGGTGGGGAGAAAATGACTAAGTCGACATGGCACTCCCCTCAGGGTGCCATGCCAACCTCACACTGCCTCTGGCATAGGTAAGTCACCCCTCTAGCAGGCCTTACAGCCCTAAGGCAGGGTGCACTATACCATAGGTGAGGGCATAGGTGCATGAGCACTATGCCCCTACAGTGTCTAAGCAAAACCTTAGACATTGTAAGTGCCTGGTAGCCATAAGAGTATATGGTCTGGGAGTCTGTCATACACGAACTCCACAGCACCATAATGGCTACACTGAAAACTGGGAAGTTTGGTACCAACCTTCTCTGCACAATAAATGCATACTGATGCCAGTGTACATTTTATTGTGAAATACAACCCAGAGGGCATCTTAGAGATGCCCCCTGAAAACATGCCCAACTTCCAGTGTGGGCTGACTAGTTTTACCAGCCTGCCACATACCAGACATGTTGCTGGCCACATGGGGAGAGTGCCTTTGTCACTCTGTGGCTAGTAACAAAGCCTGTACTGGGTGGAGGTGCTTCTCACCTCCCCCTGCAGGAACTGTAACACCTGGCGGTGAGACTCAAAGGCTCAGCACCTTTGTTACAGCGCCCAGGGCACTTCAGCTAGTGGAGATGCCCGCCCCCTCCGGCCATGGCCCCACTTTTGGCGGCAAGGCCGGAGGAGATAATGAGAAAAACAAGGAGGAGTCACTGGCCAGTCAGGACAGCCCCTAAGGTGTCCTGAGCTGAGGTGACTCTGACTTTTAAAAATCCTGCATCTTGCAGATGGAGGATCCCCCCAATAGGATTAGTGATGTGCCCCCCTCCCCTCAGGGAGGAGGCACAAAGAGGGTGTAGCCACCCTCAGAGCTAGTAGCCAATGGCTACTAACCCCACAGACCTAAACACACTCCTAAATTGAGTATTTAGGGGCTCCCAGAACCTAGCAAGATAGATTCCTGCAACCTAAGATGAAGAAGGACTGCTTACGTGAAATCCCTGCAGAGAAGACTGAGACACCAACTGCTTTGGCCCCAGCTCTACCGGCCTGTCTCCCCACTTCAAGAAAAACTGCAAAAGCGACGCGTTCCACAGGGTCCAGCAACCTCTGAAGCCTCAGAGGACTACTCTGCATCTAAAAGGACCAAGAACTCCCGAGGACAGCGGCTCTGCTCCAAAGAAGAAACATCTTTGCAACAAAGAAGCAACTGTTAAAGACAACACGTTTCCCTCCGGAAGCGTGAGCCTTTGCACTCTGCACCCGACGCCCCCGGCTCGACCTGCGGAGAAACAACACTACAAGGAGGACTCCCCGGCGACTGCGACCCTGTGAGTAGCCAGAGTTGACCCCCCTGAGACCCCCCAGCGACGCCTGCAGAGTGAATCCAGAGGCTCCCACTGACCTCGACTGCCTGCTTCTAGGAACCCGACACCTGGTAAAGACACTGCACCCGCAGCCCCCAGGACCTGAAGGATCCGACATCCAGTGCAGAAGCGACCCCCAGGTGGCCCTCTCCCTTGCCCAGGTGGTAGCTACCCCGAGGAGCCCCCCCTTGCCTGCCTGCTTCGCTGAAGAGACCCCTGGGTCTCCCATTGAACTCCATTGCAAACTCAACGCCTGTTTGCACTCTGCACCCGGCCGCCCCTGTGCCGCTGAGGGTGTACTTTTTGTGCTGACTTGTGTGTCCCCCGGTGCCCTACAAAACCCCCCTGGTCTGCCCTCCAAAGACGCGGGTGCTTATCTGCTGGCAGACTGGAACTGAGGCACCCCCTTCTCCATTGAAGCCTATGGGCCTGATTCTAACTTTGGAGGACGGTGTTAAACCGTCCCAAAAGTGGCGGATATACCACCTACCGTATTACGAGTCCATTATATCCTATGGAACTCGTAATACGGTAGGTGGTATATCCGCCACTTTTGGGACGGTTTAACACCGTCCTCCAAAGTTAGAATCAGGCCCTATGTGTTTTGGGCACCACTTTGACCTCTGCACCGGACCGGCCCTGAGCTGCTGGTGTGGTAACTTTGGGGTTGCCCTGAATCCCCAACGGTGGGCTACCTTGGACCCAACTTTGAACCCTGTAGGTGGTTTACTTACCTGCAAAACTAACAAACACTTACCTCCCCAAGGAAATGTGTAAAAATTGCACTGTCTAGTTATAAAATAGCCTATTGTCATTTTTGTGAAAACTGTACATGCTATTTTGCTAACTCAAAGTTCCTAAAGTACCTAAGTGAAATACCTTTCATTTGAAGTATTACTTGTAAATCTTGAACCTGTGGTTCTTAAAATAAACTAAGAAAATATATTTTTCTATTCAAAAACCTATTTGCCTGGAATTGTCTTTGAGTGTGTGTTCCTCATTTATTGCCTGTGTGCGTACAACAAATGCTTAACACTGCCCTCTGATAAGCCTACTGCTCGACCACACTACCACAAAATAGAGCATTAGAATTATCTCTTTTTGCCACTATCTTACCTCTAAGGGGAACCCTTGGACTCTGTGCATGTTATTTCTTACTTTGAAATAGTACCTACAGAGCCAACTTCCTACATTGGTGGATCAGCGGTGGGGTACAAGACTTTGCATTTGCTGGACTACTCAGCCAATACCTGATCACACGACTAAATTCCAAAAATTGTCATTAGAAACTGATTTTTGAAATTTGAGCTATTTTTCTAAATTTTTAAAAGTCCTGCTAGGGCCTTGTGTTAGTCCCTGTTAGCATTTCTTTTAGAGTTTAAAAGTTTTGCAAAAAATGGAATTAAGTTCTAGAGATAGTTTTAGATTCTTAAAAAGTATTCCAACTTTTAGAAACATAATGGGGGTCATTCTGACCCTGGCGGTCAGTGTTAAAGCGGCGGCCAACCCGCCAACAGGCTGGCGGTCCAAAAAATGGAATTCTGACCCTGGCGGGAACCGCCAACACAGGCCGCCGCTTTAACACTCCGACCGCCACGGCGGCACAAACAAACAGCGCGGCGGTCACCGCCAACAGGCAGGCGGCAGACAATGTACCGCCCACACTATCACAACTCACCAATCCGCCACCTTTTCCGGGACGGGAGCCCCGCCGATAAAAACACGGCGGAAACAGACTACGAACGGGAAAACGCTCACCTATACACACTCCACGAGGACGGAGAACAGCATGGAACCCGAATTAAACATCCTACCAGCTATTGTCTACCTGCTCATCTACCACGAATACGAACGCCGGCGCAGACGACAACGGTGAGTACTGCACATACTACACAGGGGAGGGGGGAGGACGAAAGCTTACGGGCACACACATATGCGAACCCCCCCCCCCAACTATCTACACACCAATGCAGAGCAACAAGTCACAGTGACACCACCCAAACCCCCCGGAATAATCCAAAGACATAATTAAAGTGAGAACCAAAATTTATGTATAAAAGAGGGTCATTGAAGTCATGGTAAAATAGCAATATGAATTCAAAAAAATCAAGTAAGAACCTTGCGAAACCGATAAACATAGGCAATAAGTCCTGCACAGTCACTTAAATTTCCACTGTCCGTGGGCCAAAGTGTATCAACACATGGGCAAAGCCCACACAGGAGACCTGAGTCTGTTGGAGAGAACACTGCTGGGGCATCAGATGACAAAACTACAGGCACCTCAGGGGGAAGGGAAGGGGGGGCACCTCAGCCACATGAGTCCACGACGCCAGATCCACAAAGGGTCCACCATGCCCACTGTGCCATCCTGGGGAGTGTAAAGCCACTGTCTCACAAGTCTCTACAGTGGGTGGTCTGCCCACTGTGCCATCCTGGGGAGTGCAAAGCCACAGTCTCACAAGTCTCTACAGTGGGTGGTCTGCCCACTCTGCCATCCTGGGGAGTGCAAAGCCACAGTCTCACAAGTCTCTACAGTGGGTGGTCTGCCCACTGTGCCATCCTGGGGAGAGCAAAGCCACAGTCTCACAAGTCTCTACAGTGGGTGGTCTGCCCACTGTGCCATCCTGGGGAGTGCAGAGACACAGGCCATCAGGTGGATTACAGACTCCACAGGTAATGGAGGAGGCAGGGTGCCCCGAGTGCAGCGTGGACACTAGCTCGACACACAACCAGCACTGTCAATGGGCCAGCGGTGCATGACAGGAAGGGCCCAGCGGAGCGGTGCTTGACAGGAAGGGCCCAGCGGAGCGGTGCTTGACAGGAAGGGCCCAGCGGAGCGGTGCTTGAGACGGCGGGGCCCAGCGGAGCGGTGCTTGACAGGAAGGGCCCAGCGGAGCGGTGCTTGACAGGAAGGGCCCAGCGGAGCGGTGCTTGACAGGAAGGGCCCAGCAGAGCGGTGCTTGACAGGAAGGGCCCAGTGGAGCGGTGCTTGACAGGAAGGGCCCAGCGGAGCGGTGCTTGACAGGAAGGGCCCAGCGGAGCGGTGCTTGAGACGGCGGGGCCCAGCGGAGTGGTGCTTGACAGGAAGGGCCCAGCGGAGCGGTGCTTGAGACGGCAGGGCCCAGCGGAGCGGTGCTTGACAGGAAGGGCCCAGCGGAGCGGTGCTTGAGATGGCGAGGCCCAGCTGAGCGGTGATTGACAGGAAGGGCCCAGCGGAGCGGTGCTTGAGACGGCGAGGCCCAGCGGAGCGGTGCTTGACACGAAGGGCCCAGTGGAGCGGTGCTTGACAGGAAGGGCCCAGCGGAGCGGTGCTTGAGACGGCGGGGCCCAGCGGAGCAGTGCTTGACAGGAAGGGCCCAGCGGAGCGGTGCTTGAGACAGCGGGGCCCAGCGGAGCGGTGCTTGACAGGAAGGGCCCAGCGGAGCGGTGCTTGAGACGGGGGGGCCCAGCGGAGCGGTGCTTGACAGGAAGGGCCCAGCGGAGCGGTGCCTTTCTGCCCGGCGGGGCCCCCTTCAGCGGTACCTTTCTGCACGGCGGGGCCCTCTTCAGCGGTACCTTTCTGCACGGCGGGGCCCTCTTCAGCGGTGCCTTTCTGCACGGTGGGGACCTCTTCAGCGGATACTTTCTGCCCGGCGGGGCCCTCTTCAGCATTGCCTTTCTGCCCGGCGAGGCCCTCTTCAGCTGTGCCTTTGTGCCCGGCGGGGCCCTCTTTAGCAGTGCCTTTCTGCACGGCGGGGCCCTCTTCAGCGGTCCTTGTCCAGTCAATCAGGGGAGCCAGACCTGGCCAGGACTCCCTGCTTAGTCGCCCTCCGACCGTGCATCTGCTGGACCCTTCGCTGACCCCTAGAAGAGGAAGGCTGGAAACAGGGACAATGGCTGCCGTCAGTGCTGAGGCCAGAGCATTGAACGATCGTTGATGGGCAGCCTGACCCGAATGAATGCCCTCCAGGTAGGCATTGCTCCGATGCACCTCCCTCTCTACCCCCTGGATGGCATTCAAAAGGGTAGACTGCCCAACAATGATGGTCTGTAGGAGGTCAATGACCTCCTCACTGAGGGCAGCAGGGGTAACTGGGGCAGGGCCTGAGGTGCCTGGGGCGAAGGAGATGCCCGCCTTGTTGGGCGAGCGGGCACGGAGCGAAGGCTGAGGGGCTGCTGGGAGGGCGGAGCTGGTGCGCTGGGTGGCGGCTGTACCTGTAGAGGCGGGGGGCCCGGATGTTGCCGCCACCGCTAGGGAGCTCCCTTCCGAAGACGTGTCGGTGTCGCTGGTGTCACCACGGGTCCCCGTTGTGGTGTTCCCCTCGCCCTCCGTATCACTGGTGACCTCGGTGTCTGTACCATGGCCCACCGGGGCCTTGTGAGTTGCAGCTCCCTCGTGCTCCGATGCCAATTCTCCTCCGCCTGATGATGCTAATGCACACATGCACAAGAAGATAAAGAAAAAGGGTGGGGGGAGAAATAAAAACAGGTTGAGTGCATGCATTGCCAACACCGTTGGTGGAGAGGACAGACACAGGAGCCTCATGCACTACGCCGCGCAATAGGGGTACACTACTCAGTACTTTGACTAGGCCAACAGGTCTATGGACAACAAATGCGCACATGGGGGATGCTGGACCATGGATTGCTGTACTTGGCACCCTACAGAGGTGGGGGGCGGGGGCACAGGGCCATGCCTAAAGGAGGGAACTACACTACATAAAGTGCCCTGGCCTAATGTCACCCACAGCCCTCCTCCCCCACCCAGACGCCTCCACTGCGTGTAAAGATAGCAGAATGTGCTGGTACTCACCCCCTTGTGTCTGCTGTGATGTCCTCACGTGCCCATCCAAATCGGGGTAGGCCACCGCCAGGATCCGGGACATCATGGGGGTCAAGGTACGACTGGCACCCCTCCTACGTTGGGAGGCCATCCCCAGCAGTGACTCTGCGGTCTTCCTGGTCCCGCGGCGGATGTCCTCCCACCTCTTTCGGCAGTGGGTGCCCCATCTGTTGTGGACCCCCAGGGCCCGGACTTCCTTGGCGATGGCACGCCAAATGTCGACTTTCTGATGGGCGCTGACCTATTTGACATGTACAGGGTGGGAAAGGAAATGTCAACATTTTCTGCATGTTAGATGTGATTGCCCCCCCCTCCCCAACCCTGCCATGTGGCACATGCTCTCATCTGTCGTGCCTTGCACTCCTCATTCGCTCCCCACCCCACCATCTTACATCCACCATACACAACCCAGGCATAGCCCATTCAACGTGCACCCAGTGTACTTACCTGTTGGTCTGGAGGACCGTAGAGTAGCGCATACTGGGGCAGGACCTCATCCACAAGTTTCTCCAACTCTTCTGAAGTGAAGGCAGGGGCCCTTTCCCCAGTCGCATCAGCCATTGTCTCTTCCAGACCAAGGTCACATGAGCACTTGCAGTATAGGTCCTCTCCTGTGGATGATCAGGTCTCGAGTGATTAATCAGATAGAAAATGGCGGTCACGCCCGCGGCAGTGCGTACCGCGGCGGTGCGTACCGCGACCTCCGGCGCACATCGTCATTGGCTCCTGAGACCCATAGGGTTCAATGTTAACCAATGCTGCTTGGCGCCGCGGTCTTCGACCGCCTACCGCCACGGTGTGCCACGCCAGCGCAGTGACCTCACATCCCACTGTCACACTTCACAGGTCAGGCAGCCGCCATTTCAAGGGCCCACATGGCATGATTTCTACTGCGTCACACAGGCCTAGGCCTTGCATTGCCACTCATACAAGCCTTTCAATGCATAGCGATTCGTGTACTGTGCAAGCTGTGTGAACGAACCTGTGGGTTGCTTGACTCTGTGCTCCAAGTTGTCCTTTCTAGGCACCGTCCGCTGGGACTTGCGAGGAGAAGGATGAATCCTCCCGTGTACCGACCGCTGGTGGACCTGTCGACAATGGAAGAACGACATATTATACTTCGATACCGACTTGACCGAGCCACTATACATGAACTGTGTGCCCAGCTGGAGCCAGACCTGATGTCCCCCATCCGCCAACCCACAGGGATTCCCCTTCTGGTGCAGGTTCTGTCAGTACTCCATTTTTTGGCAAGTGGGTCTTTTCAGACAACAGTGCCCATGTCATCAGGGATGTCTCAGCCTATGTTTTCTAAGGTTTTGTCCAGAGTGTTGTCTGCCCTGATGAAATACATGCGGAGATACATTGTTTTCCCTGAGGAGGGTGATTTGGCCACTGTGAAGAGTGATTTCTATGCCCTTGGACATATCCCCAACATCATTGGTGCCATTGATGGGACCCATGTGGCTTTAGTACCCCCAAAAGACAATGAGCAGGTGTACAGAAATAGAAAAAATTACCATTCAATGAATGTCCAGGTGGTCTGTTTGGCTGACCAGTACATCTCCCATCTAAATGCCAAGTTCCCGGGGTCAGTGCATGACGCGTATGTCATGCGAAATAGCAGCATCCCTTATGTGATGGAACAGCTACAGAGACACCGTGTGTGGCTAATAGGTGACTCTGGTTACCCCAACCTGCCTTGGCTATTGACCCCAGTGAGGAATCCCCGGACCAGGGCAGAGGAACGGTACAATGAGGCACATGGGCGAACTAGGAGGATTATAGAACGGACCTTCGCGCTCCTGAAGGCCAGGTTTAGGTGCCTCCATATGACTGGTGGATCCCTAATGTACTCACCAAAGAAGGTGTGCCAGATCATCGTGGCCTGCTGTATGCTTCACAACCTGGCTTTGCGTCGCCAGGTGCCTTTTCTGCAGGAGGATGGTCCAGATGGTGGTGTTGTAGCAGCTGTGGAGCCTGTGGAGAGTGAAGAGGAGGAAGACGACGGGGACGACACGGACAACAGGGACACAGTTATACAACAGTATTTTCAGTAGCACACAGGTAAGAAACACCCACGCCATTTTACATTTACTTCTGGCCTCCTGCATCTCTACTTTCTGTGTTTCCCCCCAGTTCCTTTTCACAGATTTTTGACTTTCCCTTCCCTTTTCAGAGCTGTATGACCCACAGCGTGACTTCTGCTTTGTTTGCCCATGGACTAATGCTTATTGACACTGGTATGTTGTCATCACAATGTAAATGAACATTATTGAACCGTTATGTGTAATACATTTGTAAAGATTACAAGCAGACTCCTGACATTTGAAGTGCAATTGGTGATTTATTTGAAGTGCTGCGTATAGGTCCATGATAGTAAAACGGTGATGGGTGGGGGTGGAGTAATGTCCATGGCAGAGTCCAGTTCTCATTAGCACAGGTGCATTGCCCATATGCCTGTGGAAGGATGGAGCAGGGGCAGTTCAAGGTTGGACAGGGTGACAATGTGGGACAGTGGGATGACATCAGGGGGTATTGTTTGCTGGCGGGGGTCTTGGCATCCTACTCTGTCTTCTTGTGTGATCTCAGGTTCCGCTTGCATGGTGGTTGATCTTCAGCAGGAGGTGGGGTTCTGGTGGCCTGTCGTGGTGTGGGGGCCTCCTGTCCACTAGCGCCGGCGGAGGTGGTAGGCTGTTCGTTGTCCGGGCTGGTGACAGGGGCCCTTTGGGGTGCCACATGGTCCCGCAATGTGGTGACTATCTGGTTGAGGGCCAGGACGATGGTCCCCATTGCGGTACCGATGTTCCTGAGTTCGTCTCTGAACCCCATGTACCGTTCCTCCTGCTGTGCCTGGATCTCCTGGAACCTGGCCAATACCGTCGCCATCGTCTCCTGGGAGTGGTGGTATGCTCCCATGATGGTGGTGAGGGCCTCTTGGAGAGTGGGTTCCCTGGGCCGGTCAGCCCCCTCTCGCACAGCAGCCCTCCCAGTTCCCCTGTTTCCCCGGGCCTCTGTCCCCTGGACGGTGTGCCCACTACCACTGCCCCCAGGTCCCTGTTGTTGTTGGGGTGGTGGGTCAGCCTGGGTGCCCTGTAGTGGCGGACACACCGCTGATTGACGTGTCCTGTGTGTGGGGAACCGACTGTCCAGAGGTCCCCGATGTTCCGGGCTGGTCATCAGGTTCTAGGTCGACAGAGCTGTTGTCATCACTGGGGGCCTGTTCTGGGGGCGGGATGGACAAATCTGGACCCTCCTGGCCGGTGTGTTGGCGTTCGGGCCCTGCAGGGGTACAAGAGTATGGTTATTGCTTCTGTGTGTGCCATGGCGTGCGATTTGTGGGTGCCCTTGTCCCCCAGTGCTGGCATTCCCTTGTGGGAGGAGTTGAGAGGGTGGTTTGTGAGGGGGGATGGGTATGTGCAGTGGTCATGCTTAGGTGATGGGTGTCCATGGTTAGTGGTGGCATTCAGGGATTGGGGTTGTGTTGGGTGGGTTGTGCTGGTGAGACATTGGCAGGGAGGATGTGTGCTGGGGGGTTGGGGATGAGGGCGGGGGTGTGGGTTGGCATGCTGGTGTTTGGGGGGGCTAAGGTAGTTGAGATTAGACTTACCAGAGTCCATTCCTCCGCCTACTCCAGCGAGGCCCTCAGGATGCAGGATGTTCAAGACCTCTTGCTCCCATGCTGTGAATTTGGGTGGAGTGGGTGGGGGTCCGCCGCCAGTCTTCTGCACAGCGATGTTGTGTCTTGACACCATCGACCGCACCTTCCCCCGTAGGTCGTTCCAGCGCTTTCGGATGTCTTCCCGGTTTCTGGGATGCTGTCCCACAGCGTTGACCCTGTCGACGATCCTTTGCCATAGCTCTGCCTTCCTAGCTATTGTGGTGTGCTGCACAATTGTGCCGAATAGCAGGGGCTCTACCCTTATTATTTCCTCCACCATGACCCTGAGTTCTTGGTCCAAGAACCTGGGGTGTCTTTGGGGTGCCATGGGGTGGTGTGGGGTGGTGTTTGTGGTGATGAGTGTGGTGTGTGTGGTGGTGTGTGGTGTTTTGTGCGTGGATGTAGTGTGGGTGATGATGTTGTGTTCCTGTGTGTGTTGGGTTTTTCGATAGCTGTGCTCTCTCTCTCTCTCTCTCTCTCGCCTTCTCTCCGAATTTCTAGTAGTGGGGGTTTGTGGGTGATGTGGGTGTGTGTTTTATAGTTGATTGGATGTGTGGGTGTGGTGTGTGTATGTGTATCAGGTGTGTGTATTTTGAATTGTCCAATGCGGCTGTGTTTTGTAAAGGTGTGTGTATTTTTACCGCGGCGGTGTGTACCGCCAATGGAATACCGCGGTTGAAAGACCGCCGCGTGGATTCGTGGGTCGTAATGGTATGGGCGCGTTTGTGTTGGCGTGACGGTGGAGGTTTGGTCATCTCCAGTTTATCGCTGACCGCTGATGAGGCGGCCTTCCGTGGATGTCGGCTTTTTGGCGGTTTGGCAGTTGTGGGTCAGAATGACCGTGGTGGTTTACTGCGGCTGCGGCAGTAGAATGGCGGACTTCTGACCGGTGGTAAGAGCCTTTTACCGCCGAGGTCAGAATGACCCCCAATGTCTGCTGCAGAAGAGATAGTGATGGAACACAACCTTACCCCTTACCTGCATCTTAGGATGTCAGAGTTAAGGTCTCTCTGCAAAATAAAAAAGATAAAGACTGGTTCAAACCCTACCAAAGTACAGCTCCAGGAGCTTTTGGCAGAGTTGCTAAAAAAATCCCTCTGATGATACCTTCCCAGAGGGGGAAGCTAGTGATGTGGAGGATTTCCCACCTCCCCTCCTAGTTAGGGAGACCAGGGTTCCTCCAACCCTGACTCCACAAGTGATAGTCAGAGATGCTGCTTCTCTCACAGGAGAGTCCAGCAACTCTGGAAGCACTGAGGGCAGCCTCAATGAAGATGACTTCCTGTTAGCCAGGATGGCCAAAAGATTGGCTTTGGAAAGACAGATCCTAGCCATAGAAAGGGAAAGACAAGAGATGGGCCTTGGTCCCATCAATGGTGGCAGCAACATAAATAGGGTCAGAGATTCTCCTGACATGTTGAAAATCCCTAAAGGGATTGTAACTAAATATGAAGATGGTGATGACATCACCAAATGGTTCACAGCTTTTGAGAGGGCTTCTGCAACCAGGAAGGTAAACAGATCTCATTGGGGTGCTCTCCTTTAGGAAATGTTCACTGGAAAGTGTAGGGATAGACTCCTCACACTCTCTGGAAAAGATGCAGAATCCTATGACCTCATGAAGGCTACCCTGATTGAGGGCTTTGGATTCTCAATTGAGGAGTACATGATTAGGTTCAGGGGGGCTCTAAAATCCTCAAGCCAGACCTGGGTTGATTTTGTTGACTACTCAGTTAAAACACTGGATGGTTGGATTCATGGCAGTGGTGTAAATTATTATGATGGGCTGTTCAATGTATTTGTGAAAGAACACCTGTTAAGTAATTGTTTCAATGATAAACTGCATCAGCATCTGGTAGACCTAGGACCAATTTCTCCCCAAGAATTGGGAAAGAAGGCGGACCATTGGATCAAGACTAGGGTGACCAAGACTTCCACAGGGGGTGACCAAAAGAAAGGGGTCACAAAGACTCCCCAGGGGAAGAGTGTTGAGACATCCAAGGGAAAAAGTAAAGAGTCTTCTACAGGGCCCCAAAAACCTGCTCAGGAGGGAGGGTCCAAAGCCTCTTCTCAATCCAATTTTGGGTACAAGGGTAAAAACTTTGATCCCAAAAAGGCCTGGTATCGTAGCTGTAATCAGCAGGGACACCAAACTGGAGACAAGGCCTGTCCCAAGAAAGGTTCCACTTCTAACTCTACTCCAGCTAACACTGGAATGGCCAGTCTCCAAGTGGGATCAACAGTGTGCCCAGAGCAAATCAGGGTTCACACTGAAGCTACATTAGTCTCTGAGGGTGGGGTGGACTTAGCCACACTGGCTGCCTGGCCCCCTAATGTGCAAAAATACAGGCAGCAACTCTTAATTAATGGGACAAGTGTAGAAGGCCTGGGGGATACAGGTGCCAGTGTCACCATGGTGACAGAGAAATTGTTTTCCCCTGGTCAATACCTGGCTGGACAAACTTATCCAGTCACCAATGCTGACAATCAGACTAAAGTACATCCCATGGCTATGGTAACTTTAGAGTGGGGAGAGGTCAATGGCCTGAAACAGGTGGTGGTCTCCTCAAATATCCCTGTAGACTGTTTGCTTGGAAATGACCTGGAGTCCTCAGCATGGGCTGAGATAGAACTCAAAACCCATGCAGCCATGCTGGGTATCCCTAAACAGGTGTGTGTCAAGACAAGGGCACAGTGCAAAGCTCAGGGTGAAAAGGTGGTGTTGGAGCCAGAAAAAAGGGCCCAACCCTTCAAGAGAAATGGAAAGAAGACTGGGGAACCAGCTTCAACACAACAAGAGAAAGAGAGCCTCTCTTCCCAGGAAGAAGGTCTGCCCTCTGAGGGAACTGAGCCCATGGAGTTAGAACCTTATCAGGTTGAGCTCCTAGGCCCAGGGGGACCCACAAGGGAACAGTTGTGTAAGGGGCAAGAAACCTGTCCCTCTCTTGAAGGCCTTAGGCAGCAAGCTGCTGAAGAGTCCAAAGGAAAAATCACAGGAACACATAGAGTCTATTGGGAAGATGGACTCCTCTACACTGAGGCAAGAGATCCCAAACCTGGTGCCACTAGGAGAGTGGTAGTGCCTCAGGAGTTTAGGGAGTTCATTCTGACCTTAGCTCATGATATTCCACTTGCTGGGCATTTGGGACAGACCAAGACTTGGGAGAGGTTAGTCAACCATTTCTATTGCCCCAACATGTCCCAGAAGGTAAAGGAGTTTTGTGTCTCCTGTGTCACCTGTCAAGCCAGTAGTAAGACAGGTGGACACCCAAAGGCCCCCCTCATTCGACTTCCAGTGGTGGGGGTCCCCTTTGAAAGAGTGGGTGTGGACATAGTGGGTCCACTTGAACCTTCCACAGCCTCAGGGAACCAATACATACTATTAGTAGTGGATCATGCTACTAGATACCCTGAAGCATTTCCCCTTGGGTCCACTACTGCCCCTGCTGTAGCAAAAGCACTCATTGGTATCTTTACCAGAGTGGGATTTCCTAAGAAGTCGGTGTCTGACAGGGGTACCAACTTCATGTCAGCATACCTGAAGCACATGTGGAATGAGTGTGGGGTGACTTACAAATTCACCACACCATACCATCCACAAACCAATGGTCTTGTAGAAAGGTTTAACAAGACATTGAAAGGCATGATCATGGGGCTCCCTGAAAAACTCAAAAGGAGATGGGATGTCCTCTTGCCATGTCTGCTTCTCGCCTACAGAGAGGTTTCCCCCTTTGAACTTATGTTTGGCCATCCTGTCAGGGGACCACTAGCTCTTGTAAAAGAAGGCTGGGAGAGACCTCTTTGTGAGCCTAAACAAGATATAGTGGACTATGTACTAGGCCTACGTTCAAGGATGGCAGAGTACATGGAAAAGGCAAGCAAAAACCTTGAGGTCAGCAAACAACTCCAGAAGATGTGGTATGACCAAAAGGCTGCTATGGTTGAGTTTCAGCCAGGGCAGAAAGTCTGGGTTCTGGAGCCTGTGGCTCCCAGGGCACTTCAGGAGAGATGGAATGGCCCTTACCCAGTGCTAGAGAGAAAGAGTCAGGTCACCTACCTGGTAGACCTAGGCACTAGCAGGACCCCCAAAAAGGTGATCCATGTGAACCGCCTCAGACTCTTTCATGACAGGGCAGATGTGAATCTGTTGATGGTAACAGATGAGGACCAGGAAGCTGAGAGTGAACCTCTCCCTGATCTCCTCTCCACAGACCCTAAAGATGGCTCAGTTGATGGAGTTATCTATTCAGACACCCTCTCTGGCCAACAGCAATCTGACTGTAGGAAGGTCCTGCAACAGTTTGCTGAGCTCTTTTCCCTAACCCCTGGCCAGATACACCTGTGTACCCATGTGTGGACACAGGAGACAGCATGCCTGTCAAAAACAAAATTTTCAGACAGTCTGACCAAGTTAAGGAAAGCATCAAAGTGGAAGTCCACAAGATGCTGGAATTGGGAGTCATTGAGCACTCTGACAGCCCCTGGGCTAGCCCAATGGTCTTAGTCCCCAAACCTCACACCAAAGATGGAAAGAGAGAGATGAGGTTTTGTGTGGACTACAGAGGACTTAATTCTGTCACCAAGACAGATGCCCATCCCATTCCGAGGGCAGATGAATTAATTGCCAAACTAGGGTCCATATTTATACTTTTCGACGCACAACTGCGGCAACGCAGTTGTGCGTCAAAAAATTTAACGCCGGCTAACGCCATTCTGAAGTGCCATGCGGGCGCCGTATTTATTCAATGACGTTAGCCTGCGGAGCTGCCTGGTGTGCGTAAAAAAAAATTACTTACACCAGGCAGCGTCGGCATAGGGGAATATGGAGCTTGGGCTTAAAAAAATGGGGCAAGTCAGGCTGAGGCAAAATTTTGGCCTCAACCCGAATTGCGCCGTTTTTTTTTACTCCCAACCCCCATTGAAATGACTCCTGTCTTAGCAAAGACAGGAGTCATGCCCCCTTGCCAAATGGCCATGCCCAGGGGACTTACGTCCCCTGGGCATGGTCATTGGGCATAGTGGCATGTAGGGGGGCACAAATCAGGCCCCCCTATGCCACAAAAAATAATTTAAAAAAATACTTACCTGAACTTACCTTAACTTCCCTGGGATGGGTCCCTCCATCCTTGGGCGTCCTCCTGGGGTGGGCAAGGGTGGCAGGGGGTGTCCCTGGGGGCATGGGAGGGCACCTCTGGGCTCCTTCCGAGCCCACAGGTCCCTTAACGCCTGCCCTGAGCAGGCGTTAAAAAATGACGCAAACGCGGCTGGATGTCATTTTTTTTTACCTGCCCACTCCCGGGCGTCATTTTTGGCCGGGAGTATAAATACGACGCACATGCCTCGGAGTCATTTTTTAGTAGGGAACACCTACCTTGCATATCATTAACGCAAGGAAGGTGTCCACGCTAAAAAATGACGCAAACTCTATGAACTTTGACGCTAGACGCGTCTAACGCCAGAGTATAAATATGGAGTTGGTTTTGCGTCGGATTTGCGTAAAAAAAAATTACGCAAATCCGGCGCAAACAGAGTATAAATATGGCCCTAGGTGCTGCCAGATACTTAAGTACCTTTGACTTGACAGCAGGGTACTAGCAAATCAAAATGGCACCAGGAGCAAAAGAAAAGACAGCATTCTCCACACCTGATGGGCACTATCAGTTCACTGTTATGCCCTTTGGTTTAAAGAATGCCCCTGCCACCTTCCAAAGGATGGTGAATCAAGTCCTTGCTGGCTTGGAGTCCTTTGGTGCAGCTTATCTTGACGATATTGCTGTCTTTAGCTCCAGCTGGCAGGATCACCTGGTCCACCTGAAGAAGGTTTTGAAGGCCCTGCAAGCAGCAGGCCTCTCTATCAAGGCATCCAAATGTCAGATAGGGCAGTTTGACCGGGCCCGCGTGGAAGGAATACTCAAACGCGCTGTTCCGGTGTACCAGAATTTTATTGCCTCAATGTGGTAATTGGTGAGTTAAGGTACAGGTATGTTTAAGGTTTTCTTCTTGGGCGGTGGGTGGAATGGCTGTTTCGGTTTGTGGATTGTCTTCACTCATCTCTCTCTTTGTTTTCTTGGCATACAGGTGTCCCCGGGAAGTACATGTGGAGAGAACAGAGGAAATATGGTAAGTGGTCATAATGCCTTAGTTTTGGTCTTTTTATTATGTTTCCTTCCTGTCTTTCTCTTTTCTTAACAGGATTTGGTTATCTGTCTCTCTTCTGTTTTCTGTCTTTTCTATGTGCTGTCCTGGTACGGTCCGCTTGGCCTTATTATAGTGCTCAGTGCCTCTTTCCTTTTCTTTGGTGCCTATGCCGTTTTGTGCGCAGTGCCTTTGAGGTGCAATATTCTAGTCAAAGTGCTTTACGATGCTCAATTGGTGGTTTGTCTGTTTCCCCCCCACCCTCCCTCCTTTCAGTGCCCGTTTTGTTTCCCTTTTGTTCTCCCCTCCTTTCCCTCTTCTTTTCTTTCCCTCCCTTTTCATACAATTCCCTCTCACTCTCTCTCTCTCTCTCTCGTTTTCTCGCAGGGATGTGAATCCACGCATCTGTAGTTGCCACGCTTCTCCAGAAGCGTGGCGGGCGGTAGCGTTCCATCCTCCCGGTTGCCTGTCTCTGCTGAACATGTCAGACGCCTCTGGTTGTCTTCCCGAGTAGAAGACAGGATTCGCTGTTTCCCTTGTCTCGAGGCGCCACCACTCTCCCTCTCCTTCGTCCTTTTGATGTGCGTTGTCCTTCTCCTTTTGTGGTCGAGATTCTTCCTCCTCCTGTGGTCGTTCGTCTGTGTCTTCCAAACCGCCGACCTCTGCAAGTGCTGCCAGTGGCAGTTTTGACCTCTCAACGGCCCGCCATTCATGACCATCCCACCAATCACGGGACGGGAGGCGGGTCAGTCTAAGAGCACCAGGGGCAGAGTCAGCACAAGCCAGGGCTGTGTGCGGGCGATCGCAATCCAGCCTGTCACAAACACTCCCCCTAGAAAGCGGCCTGTCGAGACGCTTAGAGGAAGGATACCTGGACAGAAAATCCGCAGTCACCATTTGGTTACCCGGGAGATGCTGGATCTAAAAAGAAAAAGGCTGTAAGGAAAGGAACCAGCGTAGAACACAGGAGTTGGTGTCCTTATTGTGAGCTAACCAGGTGAGAGGAGCATGATCGGTAACCAGGGTAAATGTTCTGCCAGACAGATCGTACCTAAGAGATTCAATAGCCCACTTAATGGCCAAACATTCCTTCTCTATAACCGGATAATGCCGTTCACGGGGAAGAAGTTTCCGGCTAATGTACAAAAGGGGATGTAGGGAGCCATCTTCCTGTGGTTGCGACAGCACAGCTCCAAGGCCCACCTCAGAGGCATCAGTCAGTAAAACAAAGGGCTTATCAAAATCAGGACAACAGAGAACTGGTGCAGAAGTGAGAGCGGACTTGAGCTTGTCAAAACTACGTAACTCAGAGACTGAAGGAGGACCAAGAGTATTGGGACACGTCTTCCGTAACAAGTTAGAAAGGGGTTCAGCCATCGTGGAAAAATGGGGAATAAAGCGTCGATATAGCCAACCAGACCCAATAATGCCCTGATATTTGTTTTCTTCTTTGGATATGACATCTGGGAAATAGCTTCTAGTTTTTCTACTTGGGGCCTAATCTTACCACCTCCTACAATGTAGCCTAGATATTTAATACTAGTATGTCCCAGCCGACATTTCTCTGGATTGGCGGTTAACTGAGCTTTCCTAAGGGCACATAAAATGGCCTCTAGGTGCGACATATGTTCTGCCCAAGTTTTGCTATAGATAACAATGTCATCAAGATAGGCCGCCGCATACTACTTGTATGGTCGTAAGATTTCATTCATGAGTCTTTGGAAGGTGGCAGGGGCCCGGTGTAGCCCAAACAGCAGGACAGTGAAGTGGTACAAGCCCGAAGGGGTGGCAAAGGCTGTTTTTTTTCTTTATCTTCCCCCCTCAAGGGTATTTGGCAATAACCCTTCGTGAGATCTAACATGGATAGATATCTGGCTTGACCCAATCGTTCAACCAGCTCATCAATTCTAGGCATGGGATAGGCATTAAAGTATGTTAAATTATTAACTCCCCTATAATCTACACAAAAGCGGGTGCTACCGTCAGGCTTGGGAACCAGTACGACCGGCAAGCACCATGGGCTGGTTGAGGGCTCTAACATGGCTTGGACTTCTTTTTCTATAATTTTCTGTTTGGCTTCGGGGGTACGGTAAGGTCTCTGTCGGGATACTGGATTTTCTTTGAGGCGAATGGGATGTTGGACTAAAGTGGTTCTTCCTGGGTATTTAGAAAACGCATCTTGGTTTTGGGTCACCAGGTGGTCTAACTGGCTAAAATACGACCTGGTAAGGTCGGGATTGATCCGTGGTTTTCCTGGGTTGGAGACATCTTGATGAGAGAGGAAAGGATAAGGGATGTCTTCATTTACATCAGAGGTGACATAATGGATGGCCTGTCCACCAGTGGGTTCTACACATTTACTAAGAAGTTTGATGTGGTATATCTGTTCTCTTCCTCCACTTTGGTGTATGGCTAACCTATAAGTGGTGGGATTTATTTGGGCAATTATTTCAAAGGGACCCTGCCATCGAGCCAATAATTTGTTTCAGTGCTAGGGAGTAAGACCAATGCTTTATCTCCTACAGCTAATGTCCGAACCGCGCTGCGTGTGTCATATATTTGCTTTTGCTTGTGCTGGGCTTCACGCAAAGCAGTGTGGGCTTCTTCCCATACTGTATGGAGATTTTCTCGTAAATCTCGGGTGTACGTTAACAAATCTTTTATCTCTTCATCGGTGTCCTCCCACTGTTCTGATAACATATCTAGCAATGTACGAGGCTGTCGGCCAAACAACATTTCAAAGGGGCTATGACCTAAAGAGGATTGTACGTGGGTATGAATAGCGTATAGAACCAAAGGAAGTTTCTTCTCCCAATCCTTACCTGCCTCAGATATACTTTTTCTTAAGAGAGACTTAATGGTCTTGTTGTATCTTTCCACTAGTCCATCTGTTTGGGGGTGGTATACCGAAGTACGGATTTGTTTCACACCTAGCAACCGACAAACTTCAGTCATCAGTCTGGACATGAAAGGAGTCCCTTGATCCGTCAATATTTCTTTCGGGAAACCCACCCTCGAAAAAAACTCTATCATTGCCTGGGCAATAGGTTTAGTTTGCATACTAGGGAGGGCAATGACTTCCGGATACCGCGTGGCATAATCCACTAACACTAAGACATAGGGGGTCATTCTAACTCTGGCGGGCGGCGGAGGCCGCCCGCCAGAGTTCCCCCGACAGACCACCGCTCCGCTGTCTAAAGACCGCTGCGGTGATTCTGTGTTTCCCGCTGGGCTGGCGGGCGACCGCCAGAAGGCCGCCCGCCAGCCCAGCGGGAAACCCCTTCCCACGAGGAAGCCGGCTCCGAATGGAGCCGGCGGAGTGGGAAGGTGCGACGGGTGCAGTTGCACCCGTCGCGAATTTCAGCGTCTGCTAGGCAGACACTGATATTCTTTGTGGGGCCCTCTTACGGGGGCCCCTGCAGTGCCCATGCCATTGGCATGGGCACTGCAGGGGCCCCCAGGGGCCCCACGACACCCCATACCGCCATCCTGTTCCTGGCGGGCGAACCGCCAGGAACAGGATGGCGGTATGGGGTGTCAGAATGGAGGATTCAATAGGGCAGCGGAAAACCGGCGGGAGACCGCCGGTTTTCCCTTTCTGACTGCGGCCAAACCGCCGCGGTCAGAATGCCCTGCGGGGCACCGCCAGTCTGTTGGCGGTGCTCCCGCCGACCCTGGCCCCGGCGGTCCTTGACCGCCGGGGTCAGAATCACCCCCATAATGTGTACCTCAGGTAGAAGGGGTGAGAGGACCAATTATATCCATCCCAACTCTGGTGAAGGGAATATCGATAACTGGAAGTGGTTGTAAGGGAACGGGTCTTGTATTAAAGGGATTATATAGCTGGCATTTGGAACACTCGGAGCAATGTCTGTGAATCTCTCCATAAACCCCAGGCCAATAGAACCGTCTAAGCACGGCTTCCTCGGTTTTCTCCCTTCCCAAGTGTCCTTCCCCGTTATCCCCAGGTGCTAACTGTAACACTTTTTGTCGGTTGCTTCTGGGGACAACTAATTGTAGGTCATTTCCCTTTGTGTTGGTGGGTTTCCTGTATAATAGATTATTATGTATCAGGAATCTGGGACCTACCCCTTGTGCTGCCCCGGATGCTGCCTGTTGCCATGCGTGTTTCAACAAAGGGTCCTCATTCTGACTCCGTCGGAAGTCACCTGTGACCCTGCAAACATTTCCGGTGACTATAAGTACATCTGGGGGGGATTTATTCTGACCATAAGAACGCCGTTGCTCTCTTTTTTGTCTCCTACTGAGAGTTTTTCATACTAGTTTGGGCTCCTCTATAACCACCCCACTGGGTGCCTCCTTCCACCAGTCCCTAAACAGGTGCTCTTGTCCAGCTTTCTCTAATAAAGAGGGAAAACCCTCATAGTTGGTCCCTAGTATAATGTCTTCATCTAATTTAGAGAGTACCTCGACCTGTAGATTCTCTGTTTGGTCTCCCCACTTTAACCATATATTGGCAAGGGGGTAGTATCGTTGATCACCGTGTACACAGGTGATGAGGACTTGAGTTTCCATATCTTTCTGTCCTGGTAGTACTAGATCCCCCCCTTATCACACTCTGGCTACAACCTGAATCAATTAGAGCTATTCTTTCTTTACCATTGACAATGATGGGGAGGGTATATTTGGGTTTTTCTCCTCCAGTCCAGAACACTCTCCCCTTTGTCAGACCTATTCCCATGGTTTCTTCTGCGTCTTTTCTTTGAGGGCAATACCTGGCAATATGGCCCCATTCGGAGTAGTTATAACATTGTGGTCTGGTGTTGGGGTATCCGGAAGCGACCGGGCCCATAGGTTGAGCACGGTCAGGGCCATGGGTTGCCACTGGTCAGTGTGTGACAGTTCTAGAGATAACCGGTTGGACAGGAGGGGGAGGAGCTTGTCTCCCGGTAGCACTGAGGTCCGGACCCCTATGATAAGCACAGGCTAGATCGACAGCCGTTTCATCAGTGAGACCAGGATGTTGTCGTACCCAATTGCGAGTGGTAGATGGTAAGGCATCCAGGTATTGCTCTAAGACTATGACATCAAACATTTCTTCCCTGGTCTTTTCTGAGGGAGGTAATCATCGGCCAGCTGCGTGTTGTACTCTGTAGTATAAAGTGCGGGGGATGTCCTGGTGCTGCCATTTCGTTTGTTGGAATCTGGTGCAGTAGCTTTCGCTATCTAAGCCCACTCTTTCTAAAATGGTTTTCTTGATTTCTCTATAAGGAAGAGTCCCACTTGGATTGATTCCTTGGTAAGTAGACTGCAGGTGACCAGTGAGAAGAGGGGCGATATACTGGCCCCATTTATCCTCAGGCCAATTAGCTGTACTGGCTACCCTCTAAAAGTTTGTAAAGAAAGAGTCGGGATCTTCCTGCTCCTGATAACGCTGCAACACACTGCTCGGTACATTAGGGTGTACTTTGAAATGGGTGATTGTGTCTGTGAGTTTTCCCAATGCGGTTTCATGCACCAGCTGGTTGTTGGCCATAATTGTGGCCTGACTTTTAAGAGCAGTTTGTAATGCCTCATGTTCCTCTTTAGCTTCTTTCATTTGTTGCTCCCACATCAACTGTAGATGACGTTGCCCTTAAGCTAATTGAGTAATTACGTCGGCTATGGTTGCCTTTTCTTCCATGGTGGGGGATTCTTTAGATCCCACTTCTGACACCACTTGTGACCGGGCCCGCGTGGAAGTAATACTCAAACGCGCTGTTCCGGTGTACCAGAATTTTATTGGATCAATGTGTGATTGGTGAGTTAAGGTACAGGTATGTTTAAGGTTTTCTTCTTGGGCAGTGGGTGGAATGGCTGTTTCGGTTTGTGGATTTTCTTCACTCATCTCTCTCTTTGTTTTCTTGGCATACAGGTGTCCCGGGAAGTACATGTGGAGAGAACAGAGGAAATATGGTAAGTGGTCAGGTTGCCTTAGTTGTGGTCATTTTATTATGTTTCCTTCCTGTCTTTCTCTTTCCTTAACAGGATTTGGTTATCTTTCTCTCTTCTGTTTTCTGTCTTTTCTATGTGCTGTCCTGGTACGGTCCGCTTGGCCTTATTATAGTGCTCAGTGCCTCTTTCCTTTTCTTTGGTGCCTATGCCGTTTTGTGTGCAGTTCCTTTGAGGTGCAATATTCTAGTCAAAGTGCTTTATGGTGCTCAATTGGTGGTTTTTCTGTTGCCCCCCTCCCTCCTTTCAGTGCCCATTTTGTTTCCCTTTTGTTCTCCCCTCCTTTCCCTCTTCTTTTCTTCCACCCCCCCTTTTCATACAATTCCCTCACACTCTCTCTCTCTCGTTTTGTCGCAGGGATGTGATCCCATGCACCTGGAGGTGCCACGTTTCTCCAGAAGTGTGGCGGGCGGTAGCGTTCTGTCCTCCCGGTTGCCTGTCTCTGCTGAACACGTCAGATGCCTCCGGTTATCTTCCCGAGTAGAAGACAGGATTCGCTGTTTCCCTTGTCTCGAGGCGCCACCACTCTCCCTCTCCTTCGTCCTTCTGATGTGCGTTGTCCTTCTCCTTAGGTGGTCGAGATTCTTCCTCCTCTTGTGGTCGTTCGTCTGTGTCTTCCGAACCGCCGACCTCTGCAAGTGCTGCCAGTGGCAGTTTTGACCTCTCAGCGGCCCGCCATTCATGACCATCCCACCAATCACGGGACGGGAGGCGGGTCAGACTAAGAGCACAAGGGTCAGAGTCAGCACAAGCCAGGGATGTGTGCGGGCGATCGCAATCCAGCCCATCACAGGCAGGGAAATGTGGTTTACTTGGGACACCTTGTAGGTGGAGGCCAAGTTCAGCCACTCCAGCCCAAGATCCAGACTATTCCGGACTGGGCAAAAACCCAGACTCAAGTCAGGGCATTCCTTGGCTTGACTGGGTACTACAGGAGGTTTGTGAAGGGATATGGATCAATAGTGACACCCCTCACAGAACTTACCTCCAAGAAAATGCCCAAGAAGGTAAACTGGACGGTAGAATGCCAACAGGCCTTTGACACCCTGAAACAAGCTATGTGCACAGCACCAGTTCTAAAAGCTCCAGATTACTCCAAGCAGTTCATTGTACAGACTGATGCCTCTGAACATGGGATTGGGGCAGTTTTGTCCCAAACAAATGATGATGGCCTTGACCAGCCTGTTGCTTTCATCAGCAGGAAGTTACTCCCCAGGGAGCAGCGTTGGTGTGCCATTGAGAGGGAGGCCTTTGCTGTGGTTTGGTCCCTGAAGAAGCAGACACCATACCTCTTTGGTACTCACTTTGTAGTTCAAACTGACCACAGACCTCTCAGATGGCTAATGCAAATGAAAGGTGAAAATCCAAAACTGTTGAGGTGGTCCATCTCCCTACAGGGAATGGACTTTATAGTGGAACACAGACCTGGGACTGTCCATGCCAATGCAGATGGCCTTTCCAGGTTCTTCCACTTAGAAAATGAAGACTCTCTTGGGAAAGGTTAGTCTCATCCTCTTTCGTTTGGGGGGGTTGTGTAAGGAAATGCCTCCTTGGCATGGTTACCCCCCTTACAGCCCTAAGGCAGGGTGCACTATACCATAGGTGAGCGCATAGGTGCATGAGCACTATGCCCCTACAGTTTCTAAGCAAAACCTTAGACATTGTAAGTGCAGGGTAGCCATAAGCGTATATGGTCTGGGAGTCTGTCATACACGAACTCCACAGCACCATAATGGCTACACTGAAAACTGGGAAGTTTGGTATCAATTTTCTCAGCACAATAAATGCACACTGATGCCAGTGTAGATTTTATTGCGAAATACACCCCAGAGGGGATCTTAGAGATGCCAGCTGAAAACATACCCGACTTCCAGTGTGGACTGACTAGTTTTACCAGCCTGCCACACACCAGACATGTTGCTGGCCACATGGGGAGAGTGCCTTTGTCACTCTGTGGCTAGTAACAAAGCCTGTACTGGGTGGAGGTGCTTCTCACCTCCCCCTGCAGGAACTGTAACACCTGGCGGTGAGCCTCAAAGGCTCACCCACTTTGTTACAGCACCCCAGGACACTCCAGCTAGTGGAGATACCCGCCCCCTCCGGCCACGGCCCCACTTTTGTCAGAAAGGCCGGAGGAGATAATGAGAAAAACAAGGAGGAGTCACTGGCCAGTCAGGACAGCCCCTAAGGTGTCCTGAGTTGAGGTGACTCTGACTTTTAGAAATTTCGAAATCCTCTATCTTGCAGATGGAGGATTTCCCCAATAGGATTAGGGATGTGCCCCCCTCCCCTTAAAAAATTGGAAACAAGAATTTAGAAAAATCACAAAAATTCAATAATTGAAATGAATCCAAATTAAAAATAAAAATTAAAAAATGTCACTAGGACAATTTAAAGGATTTTTAATTTGTTTTACTTAAAACTGTAATGTGATACTGAACACAAGTACAGGATCCCACCACTGCGCACCACAAATGTTGGAAAATGGGTTATTTGTAAGGGCAGGTAAGTACCTACACTTAGCAATAGGCCTCTAACCTCCACTTAGGTCCAGTTAGGTCTCAATAAATTAAAACCAGTTCAACCCTTGTATATAATGGAGACCTAGGCACTCATAATACATCAAAGTCTATAGAAATCACTATTAAAGTTTATACAAAGTATAAATATATCATTATTTATACATCCACTAATATATGCAGACGAACAGAACTCCAATGGGAATCATTTTGAGTGACGAATCCATCTTTTAATGTGACACAAACAACAGCCAACACGTGTTTCGTCATGGGAGTAGATACTCCCCGTGACTTTCTCAAGGCTCAATCGGGTACAGTACGAAGACTATCAATAATTCCAAAATTCTTGAACAGTTAGTGAAATCCAATCCGCTCATGGCCATCTAAAATTGGCCACATGTAGAAACTAAAAAATGTCCTCGGCACCTCATTCCAAAGTGCATAAATGCGCGCAGAACGGAGCCAAAGCTACCGGCTCCAAAAGTCGATAATCAAAGAAGTTCAACCCTTGGTAGCTTGGCAACAAGCGACAAGTCTTAACTTAGGAGACAAAGTGTAAACCATTCAAATATCACAAAACGGTAATTAAATAAAACACAGGAAACAGTTTAAAAATCCAAAACCAATTGATAAAAATAGATTATATTTTTATCTTTAAAATGACACAAAAACGAATAAATCGGATAAGGGGAACCAGAGATATGAATTTGTAAAGAATTATTGTTTTCTAGCGCCTAGAAATAAAAAGCGCCAATCTGGTCATCTGGTCGCACCTCGACCGGGGCAAAGTCAAAGTTTAAGACCGACCACGATGGAGCTCGGCTCAGCTGCAGCCCGCGGGAGGCACTTAGTCGTTTTTCTGAAAATTTGCTTCAGCTGGACGAACCTGCCAGTCCAATCCGACCTCCTTAAACTCTTCTCCGGATACGCGTTGCGGAAGCCCTTGTGGAGATTTTTACCTTCGGACTTAGTAATTTTTTCGAGGTGAAAATCCTTTGACCGTGGTAAACCTGGATCTTGATCCGAAGTCCTTGGAGCCCTCCTTGGATACGCTGGCTAGGAGGTCCCGGTCAACTTTCTACATTCAGACTTAGGCCCTCATTACAACCCTGGCGGTCAAAGACCGCCAGGGCTGTTTTGTCGATTGCACTGCCAACAGGCTGGCGGTGCAATCTTGGGAATTACAACCGCCACAGTCGCGCTGCCGGGACCGGTAGGAACCGCCATGAAAAGGCTGGGCATGGACAGTGCAGGGGCCCCCTGGCACAACCCTATGAAGCTTTTCACTGTCTGCATAGCAGACAGTGAAAAGTGCGACGGGTACAACTGCACCTATTGCACCGCCGCAACACCCCCAGCTCCATTTGGAGCCGGCTTCCATGTTGCGGCCGACATCCCCGCTGTGCCTGCAGGCGGAAACTCGATTTCCTGCCACCTGCCCAGTGGGGATGTCGAAATGGCCACCCGGGAGTGTGGCCGCATTGGCGGGCGCACGGCGGTTACAACTTGCCGCCTGCCAATGTTGTAATGGGGGCCTTAGTCTCTTTTTTGGAGATTTTCTTCACTGGGACGAACCTGCAAGTCAGGCCGGGTCGCGGTTGAGGCAAGCGGGCTAGAGTTGCCACGGCGGGTCGATCCCTCTATGGAGCTTTTTTTCAAATGTTCTCCAAACTTCTCCAAACTTCTGGATCTTCTTCCAGATGTTCCTTTAAGGTTCTTTTGGGGTCCACAGCTCACCTAAAGGTTCTGAAGCTCTGAGATGATCCTTGGGGGTGTGGACTACAACTCCCCGAATGCACCTGGCACAAACTCCTTTTTGGCCACTGGACAGTGGTCATCTGGTTGATTTCTTCAGGAGTTGGTGCAGGGAACTCTGTTTAGCAATTTTTCACCTGTAGCAAACCAGTTGAAACCAGGCAAAGTCCTTCTTGTGGTGAAGCCCAAGTGTGCAGCTGGTGCAGTCCTTCAGAGTGCAGGGTCCAGGTGCAGGCCAGGGGTCCAGCAGGGCGGTCCTTCTTCTTCTGTGGTTCTTCCTTGTTGGAATCTGATGGGGATCTGAGGTGTGGCTGCAGGTCTGCCAGTTTTATCCTTGCTCCTGGGTGAAAAACAGGGTCCTGGTTCTCCAATCAGGGGCAGGGTCCTTCCCCCTGTGATGACCACTTCCTGGAAAGTGTGGCAAAAATCAACCCCAGGAGGCAAAATTCCTCAAAAATCCATCATGGCTGAAAGTGATTTTTGGAGGTTACATCTGGCTGGGCCCACCCATTGGTGTGGCTAAAAATCATAAACACACCCCTCTCCTGCCCTCTCCTAATCTAATTAAGGGGGCACCTAGTTGTCTGGGGTTGCAGGACGTTGGGGTGTTGCTGGGTTGCTCCAAATGTTCTTCTCTGCCTTTGAAGACCAGTTTGGCAGCCCTCCCACTTCCTGCCTCACCATCTGTTGAGGGGAGATCCCTTCCCACAGGCACATCTCTTGGTGTGAAGCCAGGCCACTTCACACCTCATCAATGCAGCCTGGCCAGGCTGTCAGAGGCTGGCCAATCAGAGCACAGCAGCAAAAGCAATGCAGGGCTGAAGTTGGCAACTTTTCAGGTAAAGTTTAAAACTTTTTACCTGAACAAGTTATATTAAATCCAACAACTGGAAGTTGTGGGACTTATTATAACAATTAATTTGATACCAAACTCTTTGTATCTGTCACTTAAGGGTATGTTTAAAATTAAAATAAAGTCTCCTCATTCTAGCCTATGAAGGCCATTCACTACAATGAGGGAATAATGAATTTGGCTGTTTTTACCTCACCAGGGCTTATAAAACTATTTTTATAAGGTCCCTGCTTATAGTTACATGGCACTCAGCCATAGGGGCACATAGGGCACACCTTAGGGGTGACTTATATGTAAAAATAAGGTAGTTTAAGACTTTGGAACTACTTTTAATTCTAAAGTCGAATCTGCATATAACTTTAATTTAAAAGCAGCCAGCAAGGCATGCCTGCCTTTAAAATGACCTATGGGTGCACTACCTATGCTGGGGTCCCTAAACCTACATGCGCTACCATATACTAGGGACTTATAGGTGGGTTGACTTAGCCAATTATAATTAGCCTAATTTGCATATCCACTTTACACAGAGCACTGACCCTGGGACTGGTAAGCAGTACCCAGGGCACAGCCAAGAGTCAGTAACCACCAGTACCTGTCCAAAAAGTGTGGGGGTGACCAGGGCAAAAAGGAGGACTTTCCTACACGGTTCCATGCTGGCGTTGTTCTTCTCTGTGTCTCTGTTAGAAATGGGGTTTTTGGTTGGCAGTTAGGTTACTTCCTGTCCAAGCAAAAGCCCTCACTCTAGTCAGGGTAAGTCACACACTATCCAAGATTATCCTGTGCCCACCCTCTGGTAGCTTGGCACGAGCAGTCAGGCTTAACTTAGAAGGCAATGTGTAAAGTATTTGTGCAATAAATCATACAATACCACCATATAGCACCACAAAAATACACCACACAGTGTTTAGAAAAATATATAATATTTATCAGGATAATTGTAGGTCAAAAAGAATAAAGTTGCAATGGAAAATTGTAGAAATATCACAGGGAAGTGATATAGCGTGTCTTAAGTCTTTAGAATGCAATACAGTGTCTTTCAAGCACAAAGTACCTGGTTTTTGGTGGAAAATCTCCTCAGAGGGCCACAGGAGAAGAGATGCGTGGAAAAAGGGGTGTGTGTGTCGATTTCTCCTCAGCACACACAGACTTGCGTCGGTCTTTTCCACGCGGGGAAGTCGGGCGTCGTTTTCCGGCACGCAGACAGTCTCTTTTTGTGGATCGCGGGGATTACCAGATGTCCCGGGTCTGTGCGTGGATTCTCCTGCTTGTTTTCCGGCGGCGCGTCGTTCTGCGGGGCTGCGCGTCGAAGTTTCGATCTCACGGTAGGCGTCGCGTCGATTTCTCCTTGGAAGTCGGGCGGCGTTGTCCTTGCGAGGCCGTGCGTCGAAAGTTTGGTCTCACGGCAGGCGTCGCGTCGATTTCTCCTTGGAAGTCGGGCGGCGTTGTCCTTGCGAGGCCGTGCGTCAAAGTTTCGCACTCACGGTGGGCGTCGCGTCGATTTCTCCTGGAAAGTCGAGCGGCTTTGTCCTTGCGAGGTTGTGCGTCGAAGTCTCGATCGCCCCGAGGGCGTCGCGTCGATCAGCGTCGGTGTGCGGCGTTTTTCTCGCCGCGAAACAAGCTGTGCGTCGAAAGTTTCGGCGCACGGAGCGTCCAAGTGAAAGGAAGAAGTCTTTTTGGTCCTGAGACTTCAAGGAACAGGAGGCAAGCTCTATCCAAGCCCTTGGAGAGCACTTTCACAGCCAGACAAGAGTTCAGCAAGGCAGCAGGGCAACAGCAAGACAGCAGTCCTTTGTAGAAAGCAGACAGGTGAGTCCTTTGAGCAGCCAGGCAGTTCTTCTTGGCAGGATGTAGTTTCTGGTTCAGGTTTCTTCTCCAGCAAGTGTCTGATGAGGTAGGGCAGAGGCCCTGTTTTATACCCAAATGTGCCTTTGAAGTGGGGGAGACTTCAAAGAGTGGCTAAGAAGTGCACCAGGTCCCCTTTCAGTTCAATCCTGTCTGCCAGGGTCCCAGTAGGGGGTGTGGCAGTCCTTTGTGTGAGGGCAGGCCCTCCACCCTCCCAGCCCAGGAAGACCCATTCAAAATGCAGATGTATGCAAGTGAGGCTAAGTACCCTGTGTTTGGGGTGTGTCTGAGTGAATGCACAAGGAGCTGTCAACTAAACCTAGCCAGACGTGGATTGTAAGGCACAGAAGGATTTAAGTGCAAAGAAATGCTCACTTTCTAAAAGTGGCATTTCTAGAATAGTAATATTAAATCCGACTTCACCAGTCAGTAGGATTTTGTATTACCATTCTGGCCATACTAAATATGACCTCCCTGCTCCTTTCAGATCAGCAGCTGCCACTTCAACAGTGTATGAGGGCAGCCCCAATGTTAGCCTATGAAGGGAGCAGGTCTCCCAGTAGTGCAAAAACGAATTTAGGAGTTTTACACTACCAGGACATATAACTACACAGGTACATGTCCTGTCTTTTACCTACACAGCACCCTGCTCTAGGGGATACCCAGGGCACACATTAAGGGTGACTTATATGCAGAAAAAGGGGAGTTCTAGGCTTGGCAAGTACTTTTAAATGCCAAGTCGAGGTGGCAGTGAAACTGCACACACAGGCCTAGCAATGGTAGGCCTGGGACAAGGAAAAGGGGCTACTTAAGTGGGTGGCACAATCCGTGCTGCGGGTCCACTAGTAGCATTTAATCTATATGCCCTAGGCACCTGGAGTGCACATGACTGGGGACTTATAAGTAGATTAAATAGTTCAATCAGGTAGGATCCAAAGTTACCATGTTTCCAGAGAGAGAGCATATACACTTTATCACTGGTTAGCAGTGGTAAAGTGCGCAGAGTCTAAAAACCAGCAAAAACAGTATCCAAAAACGAGGAGGGAGGCAGGCAAAAAGTTAGGGGTGACTACCCTAAGGCTGTCAGGTCTAACAGTCTCCTATTATGAGTCTTTGGTCTTCTGTGTTCTGTTTCCAACAGGCTTTTGATGGCGTTGGTACTGCCCCGGAAATCGTGGCGGTTTCCTGGGTCATGATATGGTGGGTGGTACTTTGTCTTCCGCCTGGCTGTTGATGGCTACTGCTGTGGTCAGTGGTGTTAACGCCCTGGCGGCTGGTGTGGTACATTGGGTGTTTATGGGAGTTATCACCGCCATGGTCATAATTTGGCAGCCCTTACCGCCAGCCTGTTGGCGATATTACCGCCATTTGATCAATCACAGCCAATGTCATAATGAGGGCCTATATGTCCATTCTTTGCTAAATGATTCAATAAGACAATCGTATCGTACTTGCATTCTTCTCTCGTCTTTAATGCGACTAACAAATCATCAATGTACTGCACCAATGTTGATTGGAAAGGCATTTCCAATGACTCCAAATTCTGGTTGAAAATGGAAGGTGACTCTGAAAACCCTCAGGAATTCTACACCAACAGTAGACTCAATCCAAAAATTTGAAACAGAAAAGAAATTAACTATCCTCATAAAGAGGTACAGAAAAGAATGGTTGTGACAGGTCTATTATGATGAACTATTCAGCATCACATGGGATCTGAAACAAAATCACTGCTGGATTTGGCACTACGGGACAACATTTAGGCCCTCATTACAACTTTGGCGGGCAGCAACCGTCGCCCGCCAAGTTGTAACCGCCGTGCAGCCGCACTCCCGCGGTGGCCATTATGACATCCCCGCTGGGCCGGCGGGGATGTCCGCCACAACATGGGAGCCGGCTCCAAATGGAGCCAGCGGTGTTGCGGCCGTGCGACGGGTGCAGTTGCACCTGTCGCGCTTTTCACTGTCTGCTGTGCAAATCCCCTTCCTGCCAGCCTTTCCATGGCGGTTCATACAGCCATGAAAAGGCTGGTGGGAAGGGGCCTCGTAATCCCCTGGGCAAAGCTACAAGTAGTGCTGCCCTGGTGGATTAAAACCGCCGAGACCAACGTGGTGGAAAACCGCCGGTCCTGGCGGTGCGACCGTGGCGCTTCCGCCGCGGTCATAATCCCCGAATTTGCACCGTCAGCCTGTTGGCTGTGCAACCTACAAAACAGCCCTGGCGGTCTTTGACTGCCAGGGTTGTAATGAGGCCCTGTGCCAATGCGACCGCACTCACGCGGCCCCCATTATGACATTCCTGCTGGGCCGGCGGGCGCAAACTTGCGCCCGCCGGCCCAGCGGGAATGATGCCGCAACATAGGAGCTGGCGGTGTTACGGCCGTACGACGGGTACAGTTGCACCCGTCGCGCTTTTCACTGTCTGCTATGCAGACAGTGAAAAGCTGGCCGGGGCCCTGTTAGGGGGCCCCTGCACTGCCCATGCCAGTGGCATGCCAGTGGCCCAGGGGCCCCAGGACACCCCTTACCGCCAGCCTCTTCCTGGCGGTGCAAACCGGGACTGCTTGCAGCGCTGCCCTGGCGGATTATCACCGCCAGGTCTAAAACGGCAGGAAACCGCCTGCCCTGGCGGTGGGACCGCGGCGCTACCGCCGCGGTCGTAATAGGCCAGGAAGCACCGCCAGCCTGTTGGCGGTGCTTCCATCATTTTAGCCCTGGCGGTCTCGGACCGCCAAGGTCAAAATGACCCCTTATGTCATTTACTTTCCTCAAATCCTGAACAATTGGAAATTTCCCTCAGGACTTTCGCAATCCCATTATTGGTGAATTACATGGACTGCTCAACACCTCTTTCAAAACTCCTTGTTTTAAAAATTCTGCAATTATGGGTGGAATCCCTTCAATTGTATCCAGAGTCATATGATACTCAGGAATCTGTGGAAAAACCGCATTTTGCTCAGCTGGAACCTTAACTGTCTCAACTCCCTTTATCGGACCAATATCGTTTCCTGTAAAATCCCACACTTTCATCTTAAGTGTTCCCTGTAAGTCAGAAGGAAGATATCTCACTGTTAAAACCGGAAAGAAGCTAATCAAAGGGTACACTTCACTTACTGTGTCACAATCTGTTTCTGGGGTTGAGTCATCTTTATCATCACTGTTTGTCTGAATTTCAATTCCATCATTTGAGCAAGTAATCGAGCATCTTGTTTTATACAACAAGTCCCTTCCCAGTAAGGATACTGGACTCGATTCACAAACTACAAACTTGGACAATCCTTTAAAGTGGCCAATTTTAACCTGGACTGGTTCTGTATTCGGGTTGTTCAAATACTGATTTGCGACTCCTACAATCTGGACTGTTTTTCCTGAAAGGGGCAAATATGGAACTTCTACAGTTCTTATTGTAGAGCATGTAGCTCCTGTGTCAACCAAGAATGAAACTTTGTGACCCATTACTTTTCCCTTTACATATGGACCTTTTTGATCTACCTCCAGGGAAGCTGCAAGCACACATTCTTCTTCATCCAAACTCTCACTCACCCAATCATCGTTTATTCCATTCTTACTGTGTAACGGGAATTGGTGAACTGTGTTATTACTCGGATTAAACCTTTGATCTGTGACCTGCTAAGGAAGCATCACATGTTGCTGCTCCATTGGGGCTTGAGGTATTTGAATTTGCTGTCTAGGTACCATTTGAACTTGCGGTTGCATTGGCTGCGACTAGGGCATCTGCAAACATTGCATGTGCACCTGTTGCCTCAGCTGAAAACCTTGCATCTGATTCACATTGCTTTGAAAATCTGGATTATGACCTCTCATTCTCGGTCCTCTCATGTTTTGAAAAGAATTGATGTCACTCGTTTTCTGAACAACACCTTCTTGTACTAACATTGGATACTCCCGCTTCCAATGTCCAAGCCCTCCGCAAGCGTGACATAACAACAATCTCTTCATTTCCTGCACATCATTATGAACCACCACAGTATTCAAATCAGGACTACGATTCCCATTTCCAGTTTCTCCACGACCTCTACCTCATGCTTGATTCTGAAACACTACATTCCCCTGCTGCTGTTGTTGCAGAAAATTTCCCTGCATTCCTGTTTGTGCTGCTTAACTCTGCATCACAATTGCCTTTTCTTTCAACGTTCTCTTCTTCAACTCAATCTCGTCACTAAAGTACTTTGCATACTTCAGTACCTCATCAATCAGCTTTGCTTGCCCGCAAGTCAAATTTACTATTAATCATAAGTCTAATTTCAGTTCTCATTCCTTCAACAAATCTGAACACAAAATGAATCATGTCTTTCAGCTCAATCGTTTCTGTACCACTGTAATGTTTGAACGCCTGCAACAATCTGTCATAGTATGCTTGTTTGACTCTTTCGCTTCCTGGGCTGTCATGCCTATTCTCTGCCAGTCAATATTTTGGGGCAAAATTCTAATTTGCAAAAATGTAATCACCGTACAGTAATATTTCATTACATCAGGAGATGGTGCGTCTATTGCTGGATCTCTCTGAGGTTCTCTTGTCGGCCCATCTATGAACCTCTAGCATTCAGCCCATAAGTCTGTGGAAACTACTATCTCTAACAGGGTGTTCAAGTCCTCCCACAGGCATTTTGTGAGTTTCACGAACCTGTCTGTTTGCTGGTACTATTCTACTGGATTCTCTCTCAACCTGGGATAATCATTTGTAAACAACAGAATGTCACTTCTGCTCCAAGGGACATGGACAAAATTTCCTCCTGAAATCTCTCTCATCTGTTGAATTTTCACTGAGTTCTCAACCTCCTGCCCATTTGCAGTGAGACTCGCAGAATTCTTTTTCTTCTTGTCTCTTTTCTTCACCCATCTGCCTTCCCATTTGTCTAATGCTCCCCATGTTTGAATGCTTTGTATGAATTCCCCAAGGGGAATTTTCATTCCGGGTATTCTCATGTTCTCAAAATTCTTTGAGTCAAAATCTAATCTGTAACTCCTCTACAAGTGCTTTGTTTTCTCAATCTCTATGTTATATTTCTCTGTTAAGTCTGCTTTCTGATGCACTATTCCTGCTTTGTTAGTAATCAGCTTGCATAGGTAACACAAATTGTCTTCCTTGGATGTATCAATCCTATCTAACCCTGTGGTTCCCTCAATAAGGTGTTCTGCCTTCAGTCTAAATTTGGTCCAATTCATGGCACTTCCTCTGTTAAGATCTCCTTGAATAGTACTCAACCTCTCTAACCAGTCAGTTAACTGCTGAGCTGTCAAACCTTGTAGCGTAACAATATTGTGACTCACACCTGGCACTTGCTGTAATATTAGATTCAGGGTTTCTGGTGTCACCTTGCTTGGATTTGGACCAATATATGATCTCACCTCGTTATTTGGAGGAGTCCTGAAAGGACTCAAATCAATTAATGGACCTGTTCCATCAAACGTTGGTCTCATGGGAGTTGTCATTCTTGCATTCATGTTATATCTCTCCCTATCTGGACCAATGTTGGCTTCTGGTAAACTTGTCCTGTCGGTACTATCAAGTTTGTTGCGGTATCTACAATGGGTACATCAGGGTAAGTTCTTGGAATATCCATTTGCGGCGCAGGCCATTGAACTGCTGAAGTAACTGGAGAATTATGACTAACCTGTATCTGGCTCTGTGTTGTTTCAACTGATATCGGGGCTGTAGGATGTACACTGGCGCTTGAGCTTCTCTCATGTGCTGCATATGGCGGGGACGATTTCTCAATAACTGTAAAATGAATTAATCATCATCTGACTCTTCACTTGTTGTCAAAGAATTCCTAGATCCTGTGGATTTCTGCTCTGTGTCATTAGAAGGATACAAATCCCTCTTTCTGGTGCTTTTTCTAGTTTCGTTCTTATTCTCTTGTGTAATTTGCAGGAAACAACTTAATTCCCTGTAAAGTCTTGGTTCTCCAAAATGTATGATCACTACTGCATCTAGCCTCTGCTTGTGTCTTCTCAGCTTTTATAATTTTTCTCTCGAATTTCAATTGCTGTTGCTGTCTAGCCACTAGTTCTTGAATTGCTAAATGCTTCTAACAGAGCTGGTCTCGGAGAAGATTTCTAATCATATAAAACTCTCCTCAAATTCTCTAGGCTCCTCAAATGAAATGTGCCATGGGCAGGAAACGCTAAGCTCCCAGCTTTCTCTGTCACTTTGCACCATTGTTTCAGCCAAAGACATGGCGCAGCACCTTGCTTTTCAAATACAACATAGGCGGGTGTTCCTTCTGGCGGTGTGATTTCTCCTATTCTCGTTGGAATATACGTATCTCCCCTTAGGGCACTATTTAAAGCTTTGAAAAATGTCATCTTTGGTTATCTTACGTTACTTTCAATAAAATCAGGAAGTGACTTTCAATCCCCAAATCCTTTTCGCTGATCTTCTCAACCAAAGATGCTTCACGGTTGTCCGCCAATCTGTGCGCGACCCTTCTCACTAACCAACCTATCCCAGTGAGGCTTTAACGACGTCACACTCACATGTACAGTGGCTGACAAAGGGGGTCATTCTGACCCTGGCGGTAGACTACCGCCAGGGCCAACGACCGCGGATGCACCGCCAACAGGCTGGCGGTGCATCCATGGGCATTCTGACCGTGGCGGTACAGCCGCGGTCAGAAACGGAAAACCTGCGGTGTCCCGCCGGTTTCCCGCTGCCCTGGGGAATCCTCCATGGCGGCGCTGCAGGCAGCGCCGCCATGGGGATTCCGACCCCCTTACCGCCAGCCTGGTTCTGGCGGTTTTGACCGCCAGAACCTGGCTGGCGGTAACGGGTGTCGTGGGGCCCCTGGGGGCCCCACTAAGATTTTCAGTGTCTGCATAGCAGACACTGAAAATCGCGACGGGTACCACTGCACCCGTCGCACGCCTTCAACTCCACCGGCTCCATTCGGAGCTGGCTTCCTCGTTGAAGGCGCTTTCCCGCTGGGCTGGCGGGCGGCCTTCTGGCGGTCGCCCGCCAGCCCAGCGGGAAAGCCAGAATGGCCGCCGCGGTGCGGTCATTCGGCGGCTCCCGCCGGCCCTGCGGTTACCGTGGCCGGTGGGAGTCAGAATGACCCCCAAAGTCTTTCGGCTTATCCTCCTAAATTCAGTCTCATACAAAACTAATGCAAAATTATTGCAAGCACTAAACAAAATCAAAACCCAATGTGTCAGTTTACTACAGGTGGGGTAACACAATTGCTTGAGAAATCTTATGGATTTTTCACTGACAGCCTTTTGCTTTAGCAGCTACTCTTTTTTTCTCAGTTTTCCTGATTCGAATCAAAATTCAACCTGCAAATTTTACTCTCAGCTGATCAGTGGGTCTGTCCTGGTGCACATAGGACCTGTCAAATCTCAGTTGAAAAAAACCTTTCACTCACTTTAACATGCACTCTCGAAATTTGTCAACCACACCCGATTGACCTATTAAACCAGACAAATTACAACAATAAACCAAGTGTCTCATGCCCTTTTCAATATACTGAGGAGTCTTAGACCATGCAGGGCCCATATACCAACAACCATGTGGACAATTTTTTCACAAAAAGTGCCACACATGTGAAGGTTGACGACTTCCCTGCTATCACACTTCGGAGTACGTAAACTCCTTCAACAACTTCATTTGGAGTACGCAAACTCCTTAAACCCTCACAAACATCACAATACACCTACGATTTGTATAAGCTGTGCAAGCGCAAAACCTATTCCATTCACACTGTCACTAGAACACCAAGAACATCCTCAAACAATCATTGGCAAGCTCCAAGGTTCTGGGAAACTCATTTTAAGTTCTTAGGGACACATTTTCTCTCCACTTTGTATCATCAAATCTGAAAATCTGAACTTTCATCAATTTCTCTTACCCAGTCTGGGAATTATTTTCTCTTTAGGGGGCTGACCATTACCCCACTACCATCTCTGGGGACCTGCTATTTCTCAAGGGGAAACTTTTGTGGTGGCCTCTTGAACAGACGTTACCATCCTACTCTCTTACCTTCTCTAGAGGGCAAAATGCAAATGACTGGGCCTATGATGATGGGTTTTTAAGGAGACAAACCATGTACCGGGCCTTTATGATAGGCTCTTAAGAAGACTAACCATCATACCCGGCTACCATCTCTGTGAGCGCATCTGACCTTATTTGGGTTCTTATCTTTAATTCATTAGAAGATGCTTTAGCAGTTCAATGGACCTTTTGACTGCGCTTAGAGTAAATCCCACCATAAGACTCAAATTCTATACAAATCAATAACAAATATCAATCAACAGTATCAATGATCATTAGTAATTCTACGCACCGTGACCCCTTTGGTCATGAATAACCACACCTTTCTTGTAAAAGTTAAAATGTTGCTTTCCCTATATTAACAATGCTAATATCATGTAAGTTAGTCTCAAAATCAAATGATACACATACAGAAACAACACTGGTTGACCAAATCTTTTAAAGAATCTCAGCTTAACCAAAGCATGGATTGTTACGCACTCTAGAATTACAGTACAAATCAATAGCAAGAATAATTTCAAAACAGAAGTAGCATACATTTAGATTCAGCAACCAAGTAGCATCTATTAATTGTTAATAGCAACCTACTAGTATTTAAGGTCATGCCTCTCTAACCTTCTGATTAGAAAAGCATGTTTGGACTTCATGCTAAAGAATTATAATCAATACAAATTTGGAAAAACATCTAACTATAGCTCTAGCAAAATAGTGGCTGGTACCTTGGAACAAAAGACAAATTACATCAAACAATAGCAATTGATTAATACCTTTCCTCAGTATGGATCAGCAAGCTGCGACCTAAGTGTCGTCAATCGGACATCTGTTCAGTCAGCATCAGCATCGGACCATGAAACGGAATGGTTCAGAATATGGGGATCTAAACTATCCAAACCATTTATAAAGCAAAGTCTAAGGATCAGCATTCAGCATCAGACGTTTAAGCAATACAGTTAAAGATAGAACTCTCTAAGTAAAAGGATTTTTAAACTTTCTTTCACATGTCGATGATTGGCTCCTCTTCTCCTGTTCCCATCATTTGACTCATCAGGTAACAATTTTGTATCTCTCTGTCCTTCAGTCAGTGCATCCATTGTTACTTCCTGAGATCATCTCTTTCTCACACACAGAACTTTACATTGTAACAATAACTAATACAGCATATTCTAGCAAGCAGTTCTCATGAGAACGTTAATCATCTGCTAGCGTTTGGTCAATTCAGTAAAACTAGTATTCATTTCTCTAAACAGCCATTTTATGTGAATTATTTAAACAGTGCAACTTAACATGAGGCTGTGCAACTAGGCCCAAGACCTCTCTAACTTAAGGCCTACAAATAAGAAAGCAAATACATAATAAGTAATCATTAATATAACATACTACTACATTAATCTAAACATGATCACATTTGTTCATTTAATAAGCAATTAATAAGGACACTTTGGCCCTCATTACAACCCTGGCGGTCAAAGACCGTCAGGTTTGAAGTGGCGATCGTAGGCTGGCAGTACAATTTGCCATATTTTGACCGCGGTGGTAGTGCAGTGGTTTTCCGCCATGGTTGTCCTGGCGGTTATAATCTGCCAGGGCAGTGCTGCTTGATTATGACTCCCCTTCCCGCCAGCCTGTTCACGGCGGTAGACACCGCCATGGAAAGGCTGGCGGGAAGGGGAGTTGCGGGGCCCATGCGGGCCCCTGCACTGCCCATGCACTTAGCATGGGCAGTGCAGGGGCCCCCAGGCACAACCACGTCGGGATTTTCACTGTCTGCCTGGCAGACAGTGAAGAGCGCGACGGGTGCTGCTGCAATGTTATGGTCCACATCCCGACTCTGTTTCCGCCCGCCGGCCCAGCGGGGACGTCCAAATGCAGCCAGCGGGTTTCCGCCCTCATGGGCGGCCGTCTGGCGGTACAACCTTGGCGGTCGGACTCTTCCGACCACCAAGGTTGTAATGAGGGCCTTTGTGATTACTGACGGCCACTCAAGTAGTAACATTTTCCAAGTTGCGCATTACTTTCTATATTAAGTCAAAATTCTATGCAGATTTAACATTCAGAATACACAAGTATTCATTAGGAAAAATTAGCGTTCACACACCCGAAGCCATCTTGATTGAATCAAACTGGTAAAACTTAAAACATTTTATTTGAAGAGGAATAAAATGAGGTGGTTCAATTTGTCATTAAAATTATGGTTATAGCTGTAGATAGAAAAATCAGGACACGTTTTAAGTGAGTTCTCAAGTATCTTCCTCTCCCTATTTTATTAAAACATTTCGACATGAATGCTGAAGCACTTTCAACTCCAGCAGCAGACTCCCAGTTAACTCCGCTGGTGAACAGCAGCTTACAGTGTTCTAATGAGCAACTAGACTGCTAACATTCTGAAGTGTAGCACATCTGAATGCCACCTTCATGGGATAGAGTGCAAAACAGAAAGCATTTTCTACTGAGGATACTGCAGTAAATAAGACAATTAGGGAGCCAGGCCGTGCATTCCCCCCCTCCACTTTTCATTACGATGAGCATCTTACTTAACGTTAAAAAATACCCTGGAAATTCACTTAAAAAAACATAGGTCACAGGGATGTAATAGATAGGAGATAGAATTAAAAAACCTCAGAAATTCACTAAAAAAACAAAGGTTACAGAGACTTCATAGTTCACATTTTAAACATACCAAAACTTACAAATTCACCTGTTATAGTTATCTCAAGTTACTATAAATCGTACCCTAGGGTAACTATAACTTGCACCCTTGCCGTGCACTACTACTACTTACCCCACAAATTACAGCACTCATGATGTCTTTGATAACATCATTGATAATATCAATGTAATATTTGCCGTAACATTTTTTATGAAAAAACAACTGAGCATGGCAGGGGCGCAAGTTATAGTTACATTAAGTAATGAGTTATAGTTACTTGAAATAACTATAACTATTACAGTGCATTTTGTGCGTGTAAAACCTGAACCTAACTATAACATCCCTGTAACCTTTGTTTTTTTATGTATTTGTATATATATATATATATGCATATATCTATATATATATTCAACTTATAAAAAGTCTCAATTGTTTTTGTCAACAATTTGTACTGTAAATATTACATTGATAATATCAATGATGTTTTCAAAGATGTCATGAGTGCTGTAATTTGTGGGGTAATTAACACTGCATGGTGAGGGCACAAGCGCACAAGTTATAATTACCTTATTGCGCGAGTTATAGTTACTTGAGTTAACTCTAAATACAACAGGTCAATTGCTATGTTTAAAATGTGAGCTTAACAATAATATCCCTTGACCCTTTGTTTTGTAAGTGAATTCCTATGTTTTTTTTTAATTCTATTTCGTCACTATACCATCCGTATAACCTTTGTTTTTTTTTCAGTGAATTTCAATGTTTTTTTAACTGATAGTAATTTTCATTACTATATGTTAATCCAACCCCTGTCACTCATGGCCTTTGCCCGTGCGTGGCAGTGGTTGGTCGCAGGGCTGCCCTGCGGGCAAGCCCTGCAGCCAACCCTCCTAACCACCCAATCCCATTCTGTGCATGGCCTATGGCCATGTGCAGGGGAAGTTGGCCACAAGTCCACGTGGTCCCCCTCCCCTGGCTGATTTGGTACTGAGGGACCCTGTCCCCCAGGGTCTAGCCTTCAAAATCATTTGTTTGGTAGGAGGGGGCCCTGCGGCCCTGCTACCCTGCTACCCTGGCTGATTTTGGCCCTGGGGACCCCATCCCCCGAAGCCCTGGCTTTTGTATATTCTTTTGATTGGGGGCCCCCCTCAGCAGGCCGACTATGGTCCCCGGGACCCCATCCCATGAGGCCTGGCCTTCTAAATATTTTTTGGGGGAAGGGGCACACACAGCCCCCCCTCTCCTAGCCTATCTCAGCCCTGGGGACCCTATGTCCTGGGGCCCGGTCTAAACATTTTAATTTTTGAGGAGGGAAGGAGGACCACAAGGCCCCCCTCACCAGGCCGATCTCTGCCCTGGGGACACCATACCCAGGAGCACAGCCATGTCAACTGGGGTCCCCAGGGCACCCAGTCAAAATAGTTGGGGACTGTGGGGGGAGCCTCAAGGCCCCCACAGTCCAAGCCGGCTCCCAGCCTCCTGTGGTAGTCAGCACTGGTGTCATAGAGAGGGAGCTGCTAAACATGCAGCTCCTTGTCTCTGAGAGCAGTTGTTTCCTTTGTTTCCCTGCCTGCATGTATGCAGGTAGGGAGACAGAGGAAACCTCTTCTTCCAGCAAGTGACAACTGTTTAACAGCTCTCACTTGCTGGAACCGGAGTGTTTGCTCTGACTTGGCGGTAGCTGTCAAAGCTTCTGCCAAGTCAGAGCAAACAGTTATGTCCAGGGTGTGGGCCCCCGAGAACATAGCAAGAGCCCACCCTAGGGGGTGGCGGTCCCCTGGGAGGTTATCAGCTCCACTAGAGGGGCTGCACAGCCCTGCTCCAACATTACAATTTCCCACTGGGAGGTGATGGTCTGCAAAATACCCCCATCTTATTTATATTCAGCCCCCCACGATTTATTGAATATTTGCCCCAAGGGGGTGATGGTCCCTGGAGGTGTGGGGGCGGGCGGGTTGGCCGCCCCCCTGCATTTAAATCCATGTGTGGTCCATGTGTGGTGCTGGGGAGGTGTCGGTCCTCAGGGATGCAGTAGGGGGTTGTGCCCTCCTCACATTTAATTCTATGATGTTTGCCCCTGGGAGGTGGCATTCCCTGGGGCACGGGGAGTCCTCCGGACAACCCTACTTAAAGAAAAACATTCTACACTGGGGAAGTGGTGGGCCACACGCCCCCGCATTCAATGTAATATAATGCATATATATATATATATATATATATATATATGTAATAATAAGATAAGTAATAACTCACACCCTCAACATGCACAGTTTTTCATAAAAAATGTTACTGCAGATATTACATTGATGCAATCAAAAATGTCATAAGTGCTTTAGAGCACAAGTTATAGTTACTTGAGATAACTATAACCGGTGAATTTCTATGGTTCCGTATGTTTGAAATGTGATCATCCTATAACCTTCGGTTTTAGGTGAATTTCTATGTTTTCTTAATTTGATTTCCTAACTATAACATCCCTGTAACCGTTAGTTTTTTCAGTGAATTTCTATGGTTTTTCTAACATAAAGTAATTTTCATTACTTTAAGTTAACCCCCCCAACCCCACACTGCGCACAGCCTTTTGGCTGTGCGTGGTGGAAGCTGGCTGCTGCATGTATCTCTGGGTGTGAGAATAGGTGTGAGAGGGTGTATGTGGGGGTGAGAGTGGCTGTGAGAGTGTCTGTCTAAGCGTGAGACTGGGTGTATAAGTGTCTTAGTAGGTGCGTCAGTGTGGTTCTGTAAGTGGGTGTGTGAGGGTTTCAGTGGGTCTGTGAGAGGGTGTGTGGAAGTGTCAGTGGGTCTGTGAGTGGGTGCATGAGTTTCTGAGTGGGTCTGTGAGTGGGTGCATAAGGGTGTGAGTGGGGCTGTGTGTGGGTGCACGAGGGTCTGAGTAGGTCTGTGAGTGGGTGTGTGTGTCTGAGTGGGTCTGTGAATAAGTGTGTAAGGGTCTGAGTGGGTGTGTGAGTGTGACTGTGAGAAAGAGATTGAAAAAGAGAAATTGAGAGAGAGAAATTGAGAAAGAGGGATGGAAAGTGAGAGGGAGAGAGCTAGTGATTTTTTTAGGCTTTGGTGAAGGATATAATAAGAATAAAATACTTCTGGACAAATAGAAAATCAAATTGTATTTGTCAATTAAAAAGAGTGAGATCACCTTTCAGTATCATTTTTCAAAAATTAAAATAAAGTAAAATAGGAAAATGACCACAGACACTCATGGACTAGAGCCCTCAACTTTCAGTGTGAGAGTCTTTGACCTTAACTATTATGCCACAAGTGACTTTTGCCAAAGTTCAAAGTCATTGCATGGAAAGACCATTGCAATGATTGTGGCCCTCATTATGACATTGGCAGTCAGCTGACCGCCACGCTGGCGATGTCTGTAGCTCCGTCACCAGGCTGGTGGTGAAGACCGCCAAATTATGAACATGGCTGTGATCCTTCCCATATACAGCCAATGTACCACCTGAACCGTCAGTGCGGTCCGACCACCGACCACAGCGGTTGCCATATTCAGGCTGGTGGAACACCATTCCCCGCCCACCATATTATGACATAGCACACCTCCAGGATTTCCGGGGTGAGACTACAGCCACGAAAAGCCTGGCGGAAACAAATCATGTAAAAGGAGACACTCACCTCCAGGGACACAGAGGAGTCCCCAGCCGCCATGGAACCTGAAATGGAAGTCCTGCTGATTCTGTACCTTGTGATGGCAGTTCAGGAGCAGCAACGCTGACGACGGTAAGTACAGCTGCCTAGCACACAAGGGAGGGAGGGAAGAGTGACACAACCACATGCACAACACAATACACACATACCAAAGACTGAGAACAATCTGCTGAGAAATCCAACGGCAACATAAGCCAGAAGTAAAGAAAGCCAGGACAAATACCTTTGGTCAAAACACATTAAAAGGGCCATTGGCCAGTCCAATGTGAGAAACAACCCACAGGGCAACGAACAAGGCCCAACTTGACTCCTGACAGCCCAAGTCACTCCACCGGGCAGGGACATCATTATGCAAGACAGGCATCTCAGGGGGCAGGGGAGTAGTGGGGGGTCCTTGGGTTTTGATTTGGGAAGGGGCAGGCCTTTGCTCTTCTCTTTAGAGGGTGGAGGAGGGGGCTTAGAGCAGGGGTCGGAGTGTCAGTCTTGTACCCCATAGTGGGAGGTTTTCCTTCAGGGGAGGGACATGAGAGGATTGGGATCTGGAGGAACTGTGCTGAGGGTGCGGGACCTTCCTTTTCCAGATAGGACAGGGTGGGGGAGGAGGAGTGAAGAAGTCAAACGGGAAAGGAACAGTTTTCTGGGTACAATGGAGTGGGCTGAGGGAGCAGGTTTGGGAGTGGAGGTAGAGGGAGTGGTTGTGGGAAGAATAGGTGTGCTGGACCGGGTTGCAGGTGCATGTACAGTGTGCATGTGTGAGGTGGATGGCTGTTTAGTGTCTGAGTGGGAGCGTTTTTGTGTTTTGGGAGGGGGTTGGGCAGACCGGGTCAGAGAGGACAAACAGGTGATGTGCATGTATGTTGTGGTGGTGTCTGCAAGTGAGGTGGGTGTGGTGCATGGGGTTGTGATGGTGGTGGTGGTGACTGCGCATGTGGCGAAAGGGGTGCTAGTCTGCTGTTGTGGTGATTTTGGGCAAGGCTGTACAGGTTGCAGGACCTGGGACTGAAGATGCAGTGCTTGCAGGTATGAGTGCTGATGTGACTGTGAGGGAGGAGGAGGAGGGGAGACATTGGAGGCAGTGGCTTTTGTTGGGTGTGGTTCTGTGTATTGGCTGTGTGTATGCTTGTGGTGTGAAGTGTGGTGCCTGTGCTTGTCTGTGTGAATCCTCTCTGTTGTCTTATGTGCATGCTGGTCTGATTGTGTGCTTGAGATGGGTGGGGGGAGAGGGCTTTGGGACTGGGAACAGGTAGATGGAGGGGGGATGGAAGAACTAGGGACACTGGCTGCCGTCAAAGAGGAGGCCAGAGCCTGAAAAAATATCTGTAGGGCAGCCAAGCCACCGTGATGCCCTCCATGTACGCATTGCATTGCTGCACCTGGGATGCCAGCCCCTGGATGACATTCAATCTGGTGACTGCCCTACAGAGATGGATCTCAGGAGGTCATAGCCTCCTCAGTGAGGGCAGCAGGGCTGACTGGGGCAGGGCCTGAGTTGCATGGGGCGAAAGAGACACCCACCCTCCTGGGTGAGCGGGCATGGGCAACTGGGTGGGGGCTGGTGGAAGATGATGTAGCTGGGGTGGTCCCAGAGGGGTCCGCCACCACCATGGAACTTCCATTGTAGGAGGAATCAGAGTCAGTAGTATCAGCTTGTGTCTCTCCCATGGTGCTCCCTTCACCCTCCAACCCACTGGTCCCCTCAGTGTCGGTGGACTCTGCATCCTGAGTCCCGTGGGCTGCAGCTCCCCCACTTGCTGGTGCCCCTGCTCCTTCGCTAGATGATGCTGATGCACACAAGGACAGGATGAGAAAAGGAGAGAGGGTGGGGGAGAAAGAAAGGGAGCACAGGATCAATGACAGCAACAACAGCACATATGGTATACACATCACAATGACTCACTGGGACTAACACTTTTCAGTACCACAATACCAAACCATTGCCTGGGAACAACAGCAGAAATGTACTCAAACACTACCATCTGCACTACTACCGGGACTCATGAAGCCATGTCTGCCATGCTATGCCAGCTACTTGCCATTACCAAATGTACATACCACTCTCCATTGCTAAGCAGGACTCTACAAGATCAGCGAAATGGGCATATTGGGCCATCCACTGACTAGTACCTTGCACCCATACAACATGGCAGGCATCAAGAAAGAATTCCACACAGTGTGTACTCACCCCCTTCTGGCTGCTGTGCTGCCCTCAAGTGCCCACCCAACTCCGGATTGGCCACCGCCAGTATGCAGGCCATTGGGGGGGTCAGGGTCTAACGGGCACCCCTCCCTCACTGGGAGGACATCTTCTACTGGGCCTTTGCCGTCTTCCGGGACCAGCGTCGCCGGTCCCCCCAACTCTTCCTGCAGTGGGTCCTGCACTGGATATGCACCCCCAGGGTCTGCAGGTCCTTGGCAATGGCATACCATAACCCTTTCTTCTGATGGGCGTTAACCTGCATAGGGAACACAGACAAAAGGACACCATGAACTCCACACTACATTATGTTACAAAAATAGCTTACATACTGCACAGATCCCACATAAACCTTTCACATTACTCGTACCTCTGCGTACACATTGCATTGCAGACACACTGCCAGCACAGACATACATCTTCATACAGTCATGTTGCATCCAGAGTACCCAAAAGGGGCTCACCTGTTAATCTGAAGGCCCAGATCTGAAGGCCCATACCACTGTCCAAACAAGGGTAGGACCCCATCCACAAACTTCTCCAGTTCCTCAGATGTGAAGGCTGGGGCCCTATCCCTTGTAGCATGGGCCATTGTAGGTTCCAGACACAGGACACAGCAGCACACGTCCGTGCCGGTGAACACTGTCACCGCCGTCGGCGATCATCATTGGTTCCTGTGCTCCATATACTTCCATGTTAACCAATGAGGAGTTGCATGGCAGTGCAGACTGCCTTCCGTCATTACGCCAAACGCCGGTGGAGTGAGGTCACTTCCAACAGTCTCTTTATACAGGACCGGCGGTTGCCAATTCATAATGCTGGTACTTATGGTGGTCAATTTAATGTGCGTCATAGGTACCGATGGTAGACACCAAGGCAATTCCAGTCTGCTACATACTTTGGTTTGCTTGTAGACTCTGGCACTCTAATTAGATCTCATACCAGTGCACTGCTTGCAGATGAGTAGTTGACAGAACAAACTACTATGGCGTTGCACTTAGCGTTTGGAGAGCTGGCAGTATGGCTTATCATGGCTACTCGAATTATGTATTTGATTACAGAGCCCTGATGAAGTTCACAGATGGTGAACGAAATGTGTTGGCTGGTTTCCATTTGGTATATTGAAGCTAATAAAAGCTGCATTGGAGCAACATACTTGGATGTTCTGACATTTGTTGTGAATTTCGTTGGTGCCCCTCCATCACATAATATGTTGTAGTTGACAGAACATTTAAAATGGGATGCTACTAATCACGACACAGGACTCCAATTACATCTGGGAGACACAATGGCTAATGAAAAATATGGGTATTTTTGAGGAAGTCCGTTTGCATGTAGGGGACACCAGTGTACATTTTAATAATTGTTTGAATAAATTGGATATGATTGCTCTGTGTACTGTGATATTGTGTGGCCATCCTTCCTGTAGTTACACACTTCCGATGTTTGGTTTACTTAGATACCAACCACTGTGGCAGAGGAGAAGGAAGAGGCAAACACCTGTGTACAGACCCCTAGTCAACTTGGCTACACTGGAGGAACGGCACATTATAATGACCTATCGTCTGGACAAGGCCACAATTACTGAACTGTGTCAACAATTGGAGCCAGATCTGATTCCTGCTATTTGTAGCACTACAACAATATCGCCTGCAATACAGGTACTGTTAGTGCTCTACTTCCTGGCCTGTGGTTCTTTCCAGGTGACTGTGGGCTTGGCTGCAGGAATGTCACAGCCACTGTTTTCAAAGGTGCTAAAAAGAGTTTTGGGTGCCTTGATGACACACATGAGCAGCTATATCTCATTTCCCCAGAGTGAAGATTTCACAACTGTGAAGGCTGCATTCTACACAATGGGACACATACCACATGGGATTGCGGCCATTGACAGGACCCATATTGTCTTGATCCCTCCCAGGACAAATGAGCAGGTCTACAAAAATAGGAAAAGTTTCCATTCAATAAATGTCCATATGGTATGCCATGCAGATCAATATATCTCCCACATTACTGGTAAGTTGCGTGGATCCGTACACAATGCCTATGTGTTGAGGAATAGCAGCGTCCCACAGGTGATGGCATGACTAGAGAGAGAGAGTGTGGCTCATAGGTGAGCTAGAGGTTTCACCCAATGTATGTCACTGTATGCCACCTGAAGTGCAATTGTAGATGGGTAATGTGTGTCTCTCAGTACTTCCAGGTGACTCCAGCTACCCAAACCTATCCTGGCTGTTGACACCAGTGAGGAATCCAAGGACAGGGGCAGAAAAGTGGTACAATGAAGCACATGGTGGTACCAGAGGGGTAATTGAAAGGACTTTGGGGCTACTGAAAGTCAGGTTCCAATGCCTCCATATATCTGGTGGATCCCTATTCTACGCCCTTGGGGAGGTCTACCAGATAGGTGGCTTGCTTCATGCTGCACAATATGGCCCTCAGGCACCATGTGCCATTCCTGCAGGAGGAGGGGAGATACAATGCACATGTGGCAGCAGAGGACACTGAAGACAGTGATGAGGATGGGGAGGAGGAGGATGTTGACAACAGGGAACATCTGATACAGCAGTACTTCCAGTGACACTTGGGTAAGACTGTGCTTATGTTCATACCTCCATTACAGTTAAGTGCTGTGTGGCTGCTGTGTTGTGCCAAGTCCAAATGTCTGCATTATGAGCTGACACCGTTCCATCTGTGGTTAGTCTTGCCAGTGTTATGGTGATGTTGTACAAGCTTTTTCAGCCCATGCAATTGGGCAGTTGTTTAGCATTCTCAAATACATGCCCACTGCAAACTGTGTCCTCCTCCCATACAATACTTAGCATATGTTGCTAGGAATGTCATGTGACTTACAAAGTACTTACACTACAGGTCTGTGACCTCAATTCTAGTGACAGTGTGGACCAGACTGGGTGGTCCAGAGGAGGAATTGGCATACTGACAACATGACATAGCTAATACTGTGGTGTCTTGTGTGAAGGCCTGTAATGTGCTGTTTCTCTTCATTAATGGTGTTATGAGTCGATTGCTGTGGAACTTACTGAGTAAAAGTGACCAGCTGAATGTAGGCTGTAATGTTACAGGGGATCATATTGCTCTACTTCCTTTACGTCTCAAATGACTGTCACTAATGCTTTCCTTTTTTGCAGCTGTTTGTGCGGTCACAACTGTGAACTAATGTGATGACTACAGATTGCTTTCACACAGTTTGGTGGATGGTGACTTGTGGCATGATCGGACACTGGTTATGTGTACCCCAAACTGACTGTCCATTGTATGGATTCACAAATTAGATGACATTTGCACAGGATAATACAGGTCAAGACATTGCATATTGTTGTAATTAAAGCACAAAACCTTCAGTTGTGTTCAAGTATGTTTATTGAAGTGACAATAAGGAAGGGATAGTGCAATAAAGTGGGGTGATGGTGGACAAAGTCTTCGGTGTAGTAGCCCAGTTGGTTTGTAGCACAGGTCTAGCACCCATGGGGCCCTAGGAAAAGGAGCAATGGCAGTCCAAAGTGAACAAGGTGTCTCAATGGCACACAAGGGAGACATTCAGGAAGGGCTCATTTCCGGGCGGTGGTTTGGGTCTTGGCTACCGTCTCTGGTGTCTGTCTGGGTCACAGGGAACATCTGCAGGGTGGTTCTCCTGCTGCAAAGGGAGGGGTGTTGTTGGCCTGTGAGTCTTGAGGCAGATGTGGAAGGCTGGTGAGTACACTGGCTAGTGGAAAGGGCCCGCTGTTGTGTGTTGTGTACTCACACATGATGTTGGCCCTGTCACCAAGCACCCTTGCAATGGAGGCCATGTTGGAATTTAGGCCCTGCAACTGCTGCATGACCTCCTGGTGGTGTTTCCTTTGCAGCCGCTGGTTCTCCTGCAGGAAGGTAGGTACCTGGCCCATCCTGTCCAGGGATTTCTGGTAGGCTCCCAGGACATGTGTGAGTGCCTCCTGGGCAGTCGGTTCCCTGGGATGGGCCTCCCCTTGGTGCACAGCTACCCTCCCACTGGCCCTGGCCCCCTGTGCCTGTGTCCCCTGAACTGTGTGCCCACTCCAACTGACACCAGGGCTTCATTGTTTTGCCTGTGTGGTGTTGACTCAGGTCCCTGTACAGGTGGGCACACTGTTGATTGTCGTGTCCTGGGGACAGAGGTTTGGGGGAGTTGGGTGGCTGCTGTGGTATTGGAGTCGGATGGGGGAGGTCTGTGGTGGACTGGGTGTTGGGTGTGGTGCCCGACTTACCAGAGATCCCAGATGGGCCAGGGAGATCTTCCAGATTGAGACATCCACAGTTGTTGTCATCACTGAGGTCTTGTGGTGGAGGACTGGGTTGCCGAGGCACATGCTCTTAGCTGTCATTGGCTGGGGTACCTGTGGACATGTAAAAGATCTGTTACAATGATTGTCAGTTACATATTCAGCATTTCTGGCTTTCCCTATGGGATGGGTGTTGTCCTTCCACCTTTGGTCCGTGTATGGTGATGGATTGTGAGATTGGTAGTGCTATATGCTGCCCATGCATTACTGTAGTGTGTGCATGCAGAGCTGGGAGGGGTGTGCTTGCAGTGGGTAGGGCATGCAGGGGTACACAGTTGAGGTTGGTTATGGGGTGGTTCTCTGTATGGGATGGAGTGGGGTGAAGGGAGTCAGTGAGGGGTGACATGCCATGCAGGTATCAGTGGTGTTGAGGTGGTAATGGTGACTTACCAGTGTCCAGCCCTCCAGTGATTCCAGTGAGGCCCTCTGGATGCAGGATAGCCAAGACTTGCTCCTCACATGCTGTCAACTATGGGAGAGGAGGTGGGGGTCCACCGCCAGTCTTCATGACGGCAACGTGGTGCCAGGAGGCCACTGCACGCACCTTCCCCCGTAGGTCATTCCACCTCTTTCAAATGTCATCCCTTGTGTGTGGATAGGTTCCCACAGAGTTCACCTTGTCCATAATCCTCCACCATAGCTCCATCTTCCTGGCAATGGATACCTGCTGGACCTGTCCACCAAACAGCTGTGGCTCTACCCTGATGATTTCTTCCACCATCACCCGCAGCTCCTCATCAGTGAAATAGGGGTTCTTTTGTGGAGACATGCCTATTATGTGGTGTGTGTGTTGTGCTGAGGGTGTTAGGTGTTGAGGTATGGAGTTTGCTGTGTGATGTGTGACGGGTGCATTGGTGGTTGTGGTGTGTGTGCAGTTCTGTCAATGTATGTGCTGGCAACATGTAGCAGGATTGTTGAGTTTGCAAAGAATTGTGGTGGTGGTGCCTGTGGCTGCGGAGGGGGGCTGTACCCCCCTGCATTGACAGGACAGATGAGCCCCATGGAGGTGGCAGTCACTGTTGCTGTGAGGGGCCAGTGGCCCCCCACACACATAATATTTTTAGCCCTGGGGAGATGGCAGTTCCTGAGCAGCCCCCCACATTAAAACCAATGCCCACGGGACTTGCCACACCTGGGTGCTCCTCTGAAAGAAGTGCGGGAGCCCAAGCTTCATTCTTTTAATAGAAATGTTGCCGGACCCTTTGTGAATCATGCCCAAAAAAGTTTTAAAAAATGCATTTAAGCTCTGTAAGGGTCCTTCTGGGACCCCAACAACACAGCTAAGGGGTCAGGGTGACTCTACCCTGGCCCCTTTTGTTTTCTTTTTTAACATTGTTTTATGGGACTCGGCTGACAACGCTTTCTGGTTGAAGTGTTGGCAGCCAATCAGATCTCAGCAACGGGTCATGAATCCTTTGCGTCCCTATATATACAAATTTGGATTTTCTTTAAATTCTCTAAAACGTCAGAACAGATTTACACCAACTCACAAAAGGTCACTTTCTGGACCAGACATCGTTTTCTGTCAAATTTGGTGTAATTCCGTCCAGTGGTTTTCACGCTAGCGCAATCGCTGTTCAAAATCCCCATGGAAAAATGAATGGGGCAAAACATGTTTGGGACCCCCCTTTTTCTCGGCCCCCGTGACGGATCTCCCTGAAACTTTCCAGACAGCAGCTGACATGAGGCCTGGAAATCAAAATATATATTTTGTTCTTTATTGACTTCCATTTCCGTCATGATCTCTATTGTACAAGTTCTTCATTTGGTGCTGCTTTTGACCACAAGGCAAATCAACTCCGTTGTCGCCAGAATCTAAGGTAAGTGTCTTTTTTTACCTGTTACTATTGGAATTGTCTGTGTACATTAGCTGCAGACTAGTATATTTTTTAATTATACCTACAGCAATAGTATAATAATGTGCAATGCATATGTGTGTAATGTGTATTTACATTTACACAATTGGTGCAAGCTATCTTCATGGTAATGGACAACTACACAAAAACTGACAATAATCCTAAATTCAAAATGTACCCATACAGGTGTGTTTAATAATTTTCCCTTAACCATCAAATCAGATATGTGTCCATTATAGATTTTTGGAACTACATAAATTTAATAAGATGTAAAAACTACACTAGAAAAGGCCAAATGTTGGTTTTCAAGAAATATAAATCAACGTTACTTCCAAACTTAAAACAACTCATATGTGTATTAATGTCACATTTCCCCTTTTATAGTGCATTTCCTGTATACCATTACATTTTATTCAACTCTAAAAAAAAATAATGTTTGATGAATATTATTTTTTTAATGGTTATCATTTTAAAATAAACACACCTGTATTAACAAATAAAAGAAATGTAAACATGTATTGGTATAAGTGTCCCTTATCATGATGAAGGCTTGCACCAAAATTACCATGTCCGTTACAAATGTTTATCAATAATTTATGCACTGTACAAATATGTCATAAAAAAACCTTTTGTGTTCACTGTCATAAATGAAATGGATTTTATGTTACTCACATTTTAATAATTAACAATGTTACTAATCAATGCTTTGTAAAGAAAAAATAATAGTGAGGACAAACTTTGAGAAAAGAAAAATATTTTATTTAGAAATGAGATATTTCTCTCAAAATCTTTGTTAAAGATTAAATAACATTGTCCAAAAAAAGGCTACAGAGCATCAAGTGGTGGGTTTTTGGCCCAGAACTTGCATCCTAATTACACAGCCAAGGGATAGCCTCCTCAAGAAGGGGCATCTAGTGGGCACAGAGCAGGCACCTCAGGTACAACATTAATTGGGGTGGAGGAGTATGGTTAGGAGGGTGGGAGAGGATTGGGATTGGGTGGTAGAGGGAGTTGGAGTGGGTGATGTGTTTGTCTGCTTGATTTGCAGTTACATGTGGGTCTGGTGTATGTTTCGGTGTGTGTTTCTTGGAAGGTGTTCTGGAGAGTCTGTGCATTTTGGTTTGGTTGGTGGTGTTATTGCTTTTGTGAGTGAGTTTGTTTGGATGAGTGCGCTGTTGAGGTGGTTGGTGTGGTTGTGGTGCATGTGGCTGTTTGTTTTGGAGATGTATGTGTGCCTGGTGTATAAGCTTAACAGAGGTCAAGGCACATGTGAGTTAATAAGTAAGATCTGTAGTTCCTAAGTGCTATATCAACAATTCAATGATCAAGTCTGAATAGATGCGCAGGTTGGCAGAAAATCGAATTGAGTCCTTAAGGTATCAGGTTCGTCCTTTAATGAAACAGAAAACCAGCAAGAACAGCCAACACGTGTTTCGTCATAGGAGAAAATACTCCTGGTGACTTCCTCAAGGCTGCAGAAGATACCAAAATCGAAAAAAATATATAAAGGTTACATTGCACATACATAAGATAAATTAGCTTTCAATCACAGATTCCATTAACACAAAAGAGAAAACCCCCGTGACTCAGTGATAATCACACTATGTGCAACGAAAAGTGCTTCATGACAATATGTATAATAAAAAATAATGAAATTAGACATTGTTCTCAAAAAGAAGGAAAGGAAACTGTCCGAACTGGAGAAGGCGACAAACATCACGTCACCACGTGAAAAGATAAAAGAACCATTATATCTTCAGATTCCAACCAACAATTGAGAATGCTTGTAAAGAAAGAAAACCGACATATAAGCCATTCGCAAAGAACCCCTAAGTATTGAAATTAGAAAAGCTCTAAATCGTTCTGTGTAGCTAATAAATCAAAGGCAGAGAAACATACCTCAATAAGGCTAAGTGCACAGTTTAAAGCCATAGGTGGTTACGTATATTCCTATAGGCATTCCGAATCCATAACTGTGAAACAAAAATAAATTGCCAAATAAAATTATAGAGGAGGCAAACTCCAAATGATATACCAAATGCATAGTGCATACTAAAGAAAACATACCAAGTCTTTTTGCTCTGTGTATGTAATCCGTGCAAGATAAATGTAAGTGGTGTGAGAATACACACCATCGGAACTGTGGAGAAAGAAGAAATCAGCACCAGGTTGTCATGGTTACCAACGTAAATCCCCCTTTCAGGCAACCAACGCGTGTGTAAGAAGTCTAACCCACGCTCACCTTGCTAAGAAAAGAATGCACAAAATATTGTGCTACGGAGCCAAGCATCAAAGCTCCGGTCGATCGGTATGCAGACAGCGTTCTGCCTGCCACTGTTAAAGTATCGCTGGACTGAATTAGTTCCTGCAAGACTTTAACAGTTTCCTAAAAGGCCCGTCCGCCATTTTGGCCAGTATATAAGATAGAGAATTGCTGAGAAAAACGTGCGCCATCTTGTAATGAAGAGGGGACTACTCTATTTAAATAAATCTTACATATTTATAAAGAGGAGTGCAATAACGAAAGACCACAGATCAATGGAAGATAAATAAGGTCAAAGCCATTATGAGAAGAGAAAAAGTGAGATTAACAAATTAAACCCATAAGTGTACCACTATTAAGGCAAAGTATATTCAATAAAAAGTACTAAATAATAACTATATAGTTCCACTTTGTTATGTGTAAAACCCACCAATTTACAATGTATTCACCTAATAGAGGTGTATAATTCCCCTTGCGTCAGTGCCATTATACCTGCCCCAGATTCCAGTTTGGATAGTTTTACATATTGTGCATCAGTTAACCCTTGCAAATAATGTCGGGTTTACAGAATATAAATTACATGAAAAAACTAAGAGGGTAGAGGAAGCAACATAATAACATACGTTAATTCCTTGTTAAAACAGTAATGTTCAGTATAGTGAGTAACCATACCTTTGCAGTTACACAACCAAATTAAACTAGGACTCATAGTGGTTATCTAACAGAATTCTGTAGATTATCCACCCAAAAGATAAAAGCCTCTGTGCATAAGTGGCACATTCATTGACATAATGGTAAACACAATAATTAATCATTACTAATAGTAATCCTTCGTCTAATACCCATGTATTAACAACAGAAACAGTACTATTGTGCTAATGTTACTGTACATTGAGTAAGACATGATTAACGTCCATAATAAATCAATATTAACTCAAAAAGTATTCCATCTCATGGTTAATGTTAAGGCCCATCTCCACCGCCCTGAGTTTAAGGATCCAATAACACTCTCTTTTACTAAGTGCCAACTCCCTATTACCTCCCCGCGGATTCCTATGCACAATCTCAAAGCCAAACAATTCAAAGCTCTGATTCTGGCCCTGTTTAGGATATGGACGCATGTGTGTGTAGCGATGGGATACCGTTCATCCCCCTGTCTAAGGGCCCTATATTGTTCACTCACTCTTGTTTTTAGTGGCCTAATGGTACTGCCCACATAATAGCGTCCAAACTTGCATACAATCATATATATCACAAAACTACTCTCACAGGTAATATTTGTGAGAATGCGAAATCGGTCACCCGTTTGGCTATTAAAAGTGGAGATCCCAGACCCAGTCCATTTGCACATACCGCAGCGTCCACATTTATAGAACCCTTTATTACGACGTGTAAGCCAATCTTCATGTTGATGCATAAGCGGATAGCTAGGGCACAAAATGTTTTTGAGAGTTCTACCTCTACGGTACGTGAAAGTAGGTGAATCCGAAATTAAATCCTTGAGGGTACTGTCAGCCTTAAGAACGTTCCAGTGTTTAATCATGCATTTTCGTAGAGTAGCTGAAGCATGTGTATAGTTGACTATAAACCGTAGATTGGTATTACTAGTTTTAGCCTTTTCTCTAAGGGTGTCCTCCCTAGTTAGGCACACGGCTCTGTTGCATGCTTTATCCAGAATACCACGAGGATAGCCCCGTGATTTGAACCTAACCTCCATGCTTTCAATGGTCTTCCTAAAGTCCACATCCAAACTACAATTTCTTCTTACTCATACCATTTCCCCATAAGGAATCGAGTCAATTTGATGTCTGGGATGTGAGCTTGTTGCGTGCAGTATTGAATTGCAAGCAGTACTTTTCTATAAAGACAACTCTCAATTCTATCATTGTGGATAAAGAGTTCTACATCCAAAAATGTGATGCTGTTTGTGCTGTGTTCCCAGGTGAACCTAATGTTCAAATCATTGGAATTAAGATACGTGATAATATCATTAAGTTTGGTAATGTCTCCCGTCCATATCATAATACAATCTTCGATATATCGACCTCAAAAAAGTATATCAGAGTTCCAGGTGTTACCTTGTTTACTCCAAATTACCATGTGTTCCAAGTACCCCATAAAGAGGTTTGCATACGCTGGTGAGAAGCGAGAACCCATAGCTACCCCCCTTTTTTGGCGAAACCATTCTGTCTTGAAAAGGAAAAGATTATTATTCAAAATCATCTGAACCATGTCTAATATCATATTCGTATGTCCATACAGGCTAGCTGATTGATTGTATAGAAAGTGGCGCAAAGCAGTCATTCCCAAATCATGCTCAATACTTGTATAAAGGGAAGTCACATCTGAGGTCACTAACATCATCCCCTGTTCCCAAGTAATAGCCGTAAGGATACTAAGAATATTTTTGGTATCCTTAATGAAAGAGGGGAGGTTAGTTACAAAGGGTTGTAAGAAGATATCGACATATTCAGAGAGTCTCTCAGTCGGATCACCCATGCCCGAAACAATAGGTCTACCGGGTGGGAAGGAAGAATTCTTTTTCAATCTTTGGTAATGTGTACAAGCATGGGTATCTGGGTCTGAGAACTCGTAAATATAAGTACTCATCCTCCCTCAATAGCTGTTGTTCAAAGCACAAACGTAGGAGTTTATTGATCTTATTGGTAAGAGCGGGTATTGGATTTGAGTCCATTTTTTCCATAGCAGGATGGATCCCCTAGTTGGCTACTTATCTCTGATTTGTAATCCTGAGTATCCATAATCACAATATTCCCACCCTTGTCTGCCTCCCTAATAGCAATGTCATTACGAGGACGCAAAAATCTCAGAGCTTCTAGCTCCCCTTGGTTTAAGTTGTTAAATTGAGTGTGATATTGGGCGCGGTTCTTACATTCCAATTTATTAAGATCTTGCCATACCAATTTAAAAAAGGTATCTATACAATTTCCACTGCTGAGAGTAGGTGTCCATTTAGATTTAGACTACAATCCACTCATTATTGTGTCAGATGGAATATCCAAATCACCCAAGGTCTTGGAAATGGAAGTAGGATCCTGTTCACAATCAGTAATGGATAGTAATGTGGCTGTGTCTAATATATCCTTAATGGAGAGAGGATGGTGATCTTTACTGTGGTCATATATGATGCCCATATCCTTAACCTCAGTGTGAATGCTGAAAAATGTCTTAAGTATACGACGTCTAATGTATTTGAAAAAGTCAATTTTATTTTTTTGATAGTCCCCAAATTCCCCCGGACAGAACTCAAGGCCCTCACTCAGTAGTGAGGTGCCCTGCGGAGTAAGGTCTAAGTGGGAAAGATTAACAATAGCAATTGATTTGTCATTTTCGTCCATCACTTTCGCTTGTTCCAAGACCTGGTTTGCATCCCTTTCTTTGTTTCTAACACCAGTTATATTTATCTTGCACGGATTATGTACATAGAGCAAAAAGACTTGGTATGTTTTCTTTAGTATGCACTACGCATTTGGTATATCATTTGGAGTTTGCCTCCTCTATAATTTTATTTGGCAATTTTATTTTTTTCATAGTTATTGATTCGGAATGCCTATAGGAATATACGTAACCACCTATGGCTTTAAACTGTGCACTTATTGAGGTATGTTTCTCTGCCTTAGATTTATTAGCTACACAGCATGACTTAGAGCTTTCCTAATTTCAATACTTAGGGGTTCTTTGCGAATGGCTTCTCTGTTGGTTTTCTTTCTTTACAAGCATTCTCAATTGTTGGTTGGAATCTGAAGATATAATGGTTCTTTTCACGTGGTGTCATGATGTTTGTCGCCTTCTCCAGTTCGGACAGTTTCCTTTCCTTCTTTTCGAGAACAATGTCTAATTTCATTATTTTTGATTTTACATATTGTCATGAAGCACTTTTCGTTGGACGTAGTGTGATTATCACTAAGTCACGGGGATTTTCTCTTTTGTGTTCATGGAATTGGATTGAAATTGGATTGGAATGGATTGGAAAATTGAAATTGGATTGGATTGAAAGCTAATTTATCTTATGTATTTACTATGTATCCTTTATATATTTTTTTCGATTTTGGTATCTTCTGCAGCCTTGAGGAAGTCGCCAGGAGTATTTTCTCCTATGACGAAGCACGTGTTGGCTGTTCTTGCTGGTTTTCTGTTTCATTAAAGGATGAACCTGATATCTTAAGGACTCAATTGGATTTTCTGCTAACCTGCGCATCTATTCAGACTTGATCATTGAACTGTTGATATAGCACCTAGGAACTACAGATCTTACTTATTAACTCACGTGTGCCTTGACCTCTGTTAATCTTGTGTTTTCTCTTTGAGGTAATATTGGAGGAGGGGGAAGATCCTCCGGCCAGGAGCACCATGCCCAAAACAGTTTGCACTTATCAAATAAAAATGGTGACTTTTGTGAGCGCTTACATTCCCTTGTTTTTCTTTCCTTTCCTGCTGTTTATTGTGTGACTGGTGTATGTTTGGATGTGTGTGGTTTAGCTGGTGTTTGGTATTCGGTGAGTGTGTGTGTTTTTCTTTGGTGGTTGTTGTTTTACCTGTAGGCATGCATTTGTGTGGGTTTGTTAATTTGGGTGAGTGTGCTCTTGAGGTGTATATTGTGGTTGTGATAGAGGTTGTGGGTTTTGTGGTGGTTGTGTCCAGATAAGACTGGTGGGGCCTTCCTCTACTCTTCCGATAAGATATGCAAAATCATCATGGCATGCTGCACGTTGCACAACACAGCCCTGTGAGGCAACATCCTGCACATTTCAGAGGATGGAGACCATGATGAGTCACTGGGTGATGGTGTTGAAATGCCAAATGAAGATGATAGTGGTGAAGAGGATGGAATTGACATACATCAAGATATTATCGTCAAATTCACATGAGTGAAAGTATATCTTTACATAATGTTACATTACATGTCAAAACAACTTTTAATATAATGAGTATAAAAGTCTGCACCGATCATTTTTTAGGAATGGGAAGTTAAGGAAATTGCAGGGCAAAGATATTTGTTGAGATTGACAGCTGTGTTCATTTACATTATCTTTGATTGTTCTTAGTAAATATGTTCTCATAATCATTTGTAATGAGTCTATTTTGTCATGTAATTTGAATAAGCTTTTGTTTTATTCTGTTTTAGGTTCCTTCACAATGTCATCTTCATTTGTACGTTTCAAAGTTGTGACATTTGCAGTTTTGTGCTGCTGTTGCAATGTTCAAAGGGAACATGGGTTGATCCTGTGAAAGACATACACTTTGGATGTACATTTCATGTACAAAGATAACTTGTAGAGTGATTGAATAGAATTTTTTGAAGTTGCATTAGAATTGTTTTCTGTTGAATAATGCCACCAAAGCAATATGTGCTGCTAACATCGCTATAACCACAAGTGTATGTCGATCCAAACAATACTAATTGCTCTTCCCATTTGCAAAATTCTCATTTTGTGATCACTGTATAAAGCTTTTGTTGTGTCTCCGCACTGTAGAAATACATTGTTGTAGCACACCATTTACATTTGTTTATGACAATCTACTGGATACTGCCACAGTGTATTGGAATGATCCTGTGGTCACAAAATATAGTACTGCCATGATTTTGGCTATTGGTGTTATTGATGTGGGCTTCCTATTGTGAGGCAGGACATCTGGCTCCAGCTGATGAAATTAATCAATAATAGTTTGCCCATATGATCTGTTTTTTTAGGATTATATCCTGTTGTCCATAGTGCATAGGTCTGGATCTGCAAGTATAAAAAATGACACAGAGTACTTGGGTTATGCATGGGTTGTAAATGTGTTTTGGAAACTATGAAAAACAATGCTTTATTACAATTGTACGAAAATATCACTTTTGTTTAGTCTGCTACATTTTTACTTTTTTTTAAATGGGAGAAAGATTACTAAACAATATTTCTAAGTATTTGCATTTTAAAATGTATGATGAAAAGAAAAAAATAGTACAAGAAATGCATCACCAGTCTTTGACTTTGTTGGTTTTGAATTTATTTTACAGACCTAAATAAACTGAAAGAGGATGAAAACAAAAAATCAAGGAAAAAAAGTCAAGCATGATGAATTAAACTGTTATTGTAGAACCAAACTTGCTCAAAGTCCAAGGCACAAAATGCAACTGCCATCAAAAAGGTAAATGTATCCAGAAAATAGTTCACAGAATACTGGAGGAAATTAGGGGCCAGATGTACAAAACCTTTTGCACGTCGCAAACACCGATTTTTGCTCTTTGCGACGTGCAAAAAGCACATCACAATGCCCAAACCCTGTTTAGCGATTCAGCAACCTGGTTACCGCATCGCAAAACGGGACTGTGAGTCGCAATTTGGAAGGGGTGTTCCCTTTCTAATTGCGAGTCGAAACACGCGATGTTGTATTGTTTTGTGACTGCGAACGCGGTCGCAAAACAATCGCAGTTAGCACCCATTTCAAATGGGTGCTAACCCATTCGCCAAAGGGAAGGGGTCGCCATGGGACACCTTCCTCTTTGTGAATGGCATTAGAAACATTTTTCCAGAGCAGACAGCGGTCCTACATTAAATTTTTTGTTTTTGTAATGCTTCTCGTTTTCCTTTAAGGAAAACGGTCTGCATTACAAACACAATAAACTGCTTTATTAAAAAAGCAGTCACAGACATGGTGGTCTGCTGTCCGCAGCAGGCCACCATCCCTGTGAATGCTGCCACTCACAAGGGGGTCGCAAATTGCGACCTACCTCATTAATAGTAATGAGGTGGGCCTTTGCGACCCCCTTGTGAGTCGCAGATGATGTCAGGGACACCATCCTACATTCTGAATTGCGACTCGCAAATTGCAGGTCGCAATTGAGAATCTACCTACATCTGGCCCTAGGTTCTGCATCTCTTGTATGTGGAGGTGTTGCCATCCTCGCCCGGTGGTCCGGCTGAATGTCAACTCCTGAGGGTGGGAGGTCCACAGTTGCAGGGGCTGAGGTGGCTGCAGGTGTTCCTTCTTGTGGCAGTGCCTCCCTTTCTGTGGCTGAGGCAGGTGTAGTTAGCCCAGATATTGGAGGACCACAGAAAGGGGTAGATGTGGTTGGGAAAGCCCTACACATATGGTGATAAATGTCAAATAGAACCCCAATTAGGGAGCTCAAACTAGGGTTTAGATTCTGCATCTCTACATTGTGCTCCCTTTGTAACTGCTTCATGTCCTGGAGCTATGTAAGGATCAGGCCAATCATGTCCTGACACTGTTGCAGGGATCCTAAGACTTGCTCAATGGTGTCCTGGGTGACAGTGAACCCAGTGGCCTCACTTTGCTGGCCCACAGATTCCCTCCAACAAACCCTACCCCCACTACCATGTGCCCTTGGCCCAGTGTGTCTCATTTCACTGGCTCCTGGCTGAGTTGGAGTTGGTGGTGTTGTCTCAACAGCAGTCAAGAGTAGGGAGGAACAAGATTGGGGTGATGTTCCTTTGGACACAGAAAGTGGAGGTATTCATAGGCTGAGGTGTGGAAACAGCTGGGGTAGGAGGTGTAGATGTGGGCTGAGTGAGACAGACCAGATGGACCAGTCAGCTCATCATCATCCACGAGTAGAGTCCACACTAAAGGCTTGATCCTAGTCTGGAGTGGAGGTCTCCTTAGTGGCAGATGGTTGTTCACGTATGTGTTGGACCTAATATGAATTAAAAAACACAAATGATCAAAGCTTGGATTATAGATCAAATGTGTTTTGAGCCACAAATGAAGCAAACTAAAAGTAAAAAGATAATTAATAGTAGGTTTAGAATTACAGTGTGTTTTTATGGTAACTACACAAGCAGTTTAAATTAAGCACATGCAAAGTTCAAAAGAAAGCAGGTGAATAAATGTCCTGAAAAGAAAATGACTACTTAGAAGTGTACATAAAATAAGCCAAGCATTCAACGCTACTATTTTGATGATAACAATAGATTTGTACATTTTTAATTTGGGTTTATATGTTTTTGTTCAGTGAGACATTCAAAAGTCTAACTGACCAGTCTCCATTCCACTAGGAATTCCTGTCAAGCCTTCAGGATGTCAAATCTGGAAGAACTCTTCCTCCCAGGATATAGTTGTAAGGAGGAGCTGGAAGAAACACCACCTGTCCTATGGGCGACACTTGGAGGCCAGATAACACATTCTCCCCCAGAAGACGATCCACATCTTCCTAATCTCCTCCTTTGTGCCCAGGTTGTTTGCTACAGAATTTACTCTGTCAACTATTCTAGTTCACATTTGCCTTTTCGGAGCTAAGGTTGTATTTTGGACTGGGGCTCCAAACAATTGTGGCTCTACTCTAATGATTTCATCCACCATGACTGACAATTCTCACTCTGTAAAGCGGGGATTTCTCCTCCATGCCATTATGAGTAAACACAATTAAATTAAATGGAGGACCCACAATTTAAGGTATAAAATAAGACAAATGATGAATAAACAGAGGGTGAGAAAGAACAAAATAACCTGACTTCTGTGTGGCAATTTCAGCAGCACAAAGGTATTGTGCCATGGAATAGCAAAGGATCATGGTCTGAAATGAAGTGTGTTTTATAGTGCGGTATGCAGATGTAATCAAATAGCCAAAAGAGATAAGGTGACTGCTGCTAGCATCCATCCAATCGCTACTAACATAGTACAAAGTTGACCGTGTCCTGGACAGACCGTAGTCAGGAATCTGCCGCTAGAACAATGGCAGCAAAATGGTTCAATCTAAATTTGTTCGGAGAAATCTTGTCATCCTGACGACAATGAAGTAATCTTAGCCAGCACAGTAATCCACCAAGTCCACAGCGAGAAACTGCTTACACAAAGGAATACACTCTGTTAGCATGGATGGAGGATCAGCCACCATATATCTAAATACAGCGGTCAGGGATCTGTCAGCTTGATGGAGTACTTGAAACTGCCGCCACAGAGGGACAACGGAAGTCCTGTCAAAATCTAAATCAGGCCCAAAGTCTTTTGCCATTTTACAGCAAAAGCTTTCAGCATTGGATTAGCACAGTGCCATCCACACCCAGCTGTAAAATGCCACAAGCCTTTTACCACTACAGGCACAAAAAGCATGGAAAGGTGAAGTAAAGCATAAATAAAATACAAAATAAAAGAACAGGACCTTTAGTATGCCACAGTGTAATAAAGACAACCCCGTTGCACAATAGACATTATGAACCTGATTTAGATATTGGCTGAGGGGTTACTCTGTCACAACGGCAGAGGATAGCCCATTTACCAAAATCTTAATCCCATTAAATTCTATGGGATTTTTATTTTGGTGGATGGGATATCCAGCACAGCTGTGACAGATTAACTCCTCTGCCAACATTTAAATAAGACCCTAAATTACATCTGCAGCACACAGCATTCTCTTTGCATTCAGAGTTAGGGTTCCCGTGCACTCGTCGTCTCAAGCATGTTTGCTGGTGATTTTAGATTCGGCACTGGTTAAACAAGTGGCAGTGACACCAGCTTTCAGAGAAAGCTGTATTACTCTTAAAAGAGCAATTTAGTTGGCTGCACAGCTATTGGGATCAAACATCAGGCTTAAAGCTGTCAGTGTAAGTGCTGCTTCCTGTCTTTTTTCCCGCATCCCTGATATCTGCTGCTGGAGTAGAGTTTTTAGGTCAAGCCTAGGCAGAGCACATGCTCTGTCTCTCAACATTGATTTCATAAGTAAATGCTTTAGGTTTGTCCCAGCTTGAGGCTGCTTTGCTACCACCTTGGAGACTGACCCTGTTACATGGATTATTGCATGATCAGCAATATACCTTAGTGTGGCACACTACTTTTCTCTTTTGCCTCTCCACTTCGCTCTCCATGGCGGTATGTTGTTTCTTCCTCTTCCTTGTTTTTGGGCATGCCACTGTTTTTTTCTGGTGTCTGCATCCAAAAGCTGCAAGCTGGAGGGGGGGAGTTCTTTTTTATTTTTATTTTTTATTTTTTAAGTTTCATATAACGTGAACTCGATCAGAGGAGCGCTTTACATTAGTACCACTTACGTATACAAGTTTAGCATGTGAAAAATACATAAACTGGTGCATTTTAAAGAGAAAAACACAGACATTCTCAATGCTTCTCTCCCAGCACAGCAGGAGTGCTGATACTACAATATTTCCTGCACTCAGGAAACTCGTCCCATAATGCGTTACGGGGCATTTCTTTAACAAGACATTTTGGCACATAACTCAGCCTGTGGTGGTTCAGCATGATGTGTTCTTTCTGTCTAGGACATCCCCGGGTCATCACACGAGGTTGGGGTAGATCCCAAAATATTAACCCCTCCCACCATTCCATGTCTTTTTAAGCTTTCTCATGGCTGGAGATTTTATTTTACAGCTGGGACTAGTTTGTGTTTTAATGGCCTTATTTGTAATATTATTCCAGTCGGCCTGAAAAGCTGTAATGCACTAGGCCCTCTAGGGGCTAATCATATGGTTCTGCCATTCTCTTTTCAGGTGGTTGTGCTCTATGGGGTCTGACTATATGGTTACAAGACCATGTTTCTTGCAAATGCTATTTTTATTGTGGTGCCCTCTAGGGGCTGTTCTGAGCATTACAGTCAAAATACTAAAATATTTGCTGCACTCAGAAACTCGCCCCATACTGCTTAATAAGGCATTCCTTTTACAAAACATTTTTTCAATAACTTACCCTGTGGTGGTCCTATGACAATGGGACCACCATCACAATTTTCAGCATAGTGTGCTCTTTCTGTCTAGGTCATCTGTCGGTCCCCACTCTAGGTTGGGGGGATGCAAAGTAATAACCCCTCCCACCATTCAGAGTCTTTTTAAGTTCTCTTGTGGCTGAAGATATGGTTTTATAGCTGGGAGTAGTTTGTGTTTTAACCCCTTCGCTGCCAGGCCTTTCCCCCTCCGGTGCCAGGCCTTTTTTTGCCTATTTGGGGCAGTTCGCGCTTAGGCCCTCATAACTTTTTGTTCACATAAGCTAACCAAGCCAAATTTGCGTCCTTTTTTTCCAACATCCTAGGGATTCTAGAGGTACCCAGACTTTGTGGGTTCCCTTGAAGGAGGCCAAGAAATTGGCCAAAATACAGTGAAAATTTCGTTTTTTTTTTTAAAAATGGAAAAAGTGGCTGCAGAAGAAGGCTTGTGGATTTCCCCCCGAAAATGGCATCAACAAAGGGTTTGTAGTGCTAAACTCAGCAGCTTCCTAGCTTTCAGGAACAGGCAGACTTGAATCAGAAAACCCAATTTTTCAACACAATTTTGGCATTTTACTGGGGCATACCCCATTTTTGCAATTTTTTGTGCTTTCAGCCTCCTTCCAGTCAGTGACAGGAATGGGCATGAAACCAATGCTGGATCCCAGAAACCTAACCATTTCTGAAAAGTAGACAAAATTCTGAATTCAGCAAGGGGTCATTTGTGTAGATCCTACAAGGTTTTCCTACAGAAAATAACAGCTGAAAAAGAAAAATATTGAAATTGAGGTGAAAAAAACATCAATTTTTCTCTATGTTTTACTCTGTAACTTTTCCCTGCAATGTCAGATTATGGAAAGCGATATACCGTTACGTCTGCTGGACTCCTCTGGTTGCGGGGATATATAAGGCTTGTAGGTTCATCAAGAACCCGAGGAACCCAGAGCCAATAAATGAGCTGCACCCTGCAGTGCGTTTTCATTCTATACCGGGTATACAGCAATTCATTTGCTGAAATATAAAGAGTAAAAAATTGCTATCAAGAAAACCTTTGCATTTCCAAAAAGGGCACAAGATAAGGTGCTGAGGAGCAGTGGTTATTTGCACATCTCTGAATTCCGGGGTGACCATACAAGCATGTGAATTATAGGGCATTTCTCAAATAGATGTCTTTTTTACACACTCTCCTATATTTGGAAGGAAAAAATTTAGAGAAAGACAAGGGGCAATAGCACTTGTTTTGCTAATCTATGTTCCCCCAAGTCTCCCGATAAAAATGATACCTCACTTGCGTGGGTAGGCCTAGCGCCCGCGACAGGAAACGCCCCAAAGCGCAACGTGGACACATCGACAATTTTGGGAGAAAACAGAGGTGTTTTTTGCGAAGTGCCTACCTGTAGATTTTGGCCTCTAGCTCAGCCGGCACCTAGGGAAACCTAGCAAACCTGTGCATTTCTGAAAACTAGAGACCTAGGGGAATCCAAGGAGGGGTGACTTGCGGGGCTCGGACCAGGTTCTGTTACCCAGAATCCTTTGCAAACCTCAAAATTTGGCTAAAAAAACACATGTCCCTCACATTTCTGTGGCAGAAAGTTCTGGAATCTGAGAGGAGCTACAAATTTCCTTCCACCCAGCGTTCCCCCAAGTCTCCCGATAAAAATGATACCTCACTTGCGTGGGTAGGCCTATCGCCGGCGACAGGAAACACCCCAAAGCGCAACGTGGACACATCCTAAATTTTGGAAAAAAACAGAGGTGTTTTTTGCGAAGTGCCTACCTGTAGATTTTGGCCTCTAGCTCAGCCGGCACCTAGGGAAACCTACCAAACCTGTGCATTTCTGAAAACTAGAGACCTAGGGGAATCCAAGGAGGGGTGACTTGCGGGGCTCGGACCAGGTTCTGTTACCCAGAATCCTTTGCAAACCTCAACATTTGGCTAAAAAAACACATGTCCCTCACATTTCTGTGGCAGAAAGTTCTGGAATCTGAGAGGAGCTACAAATTTCCTTCCACCCAGCGTTCCCCCAAGTCTCCCGATAAAAATGATACCTCACTTGCGTGGGTAGGCCTAGCGCCGGCGACAGGAAACACCCCAAAGCGCAACGTGGACACATCCTAAATTTTGGAAAAAAACAGAGGTGTTTTTTGCGAAGTGCATACCTGTAGATTTTGGCCTCTAGCTCAGCCGGCACCTAGGGAAACCTACCAAACCTGTGCATTTCTGAAAACTAGAGACCTAGGGGAATCCAAGGAGGGGTGACTTGCGGGGCTCGGACCAGGTTCTGTTACCCAGAATCCTTTGCAAACCTCAAAATTTGGCTAAAAAAACACATGTCCCTCACATTTCTGTGGCAGAAAGTTCTGGAATCTGAGAGGAGCTACAAATTTCCTTCCACCCATCGTTCCCCCAAGTCTCCCGATAAAAATGATACCTCACTTGCATGGGTAGGCCTAGCGCCGGCGACAAGAAACACCCCAACGCGAAACGTGGACACATCCTAAATTTTGGAAAAAAACAGAGGTGTTTTTTGCGAAGTGCCTACCTGTAGATTTTGGCCTCTAGCTCAGCCGGCACCTAGGGAAACCTACCAAACCTGTGCATTTCTGAAAACTAGAGACCTAGGGGAATCCAAGGAGGGGTGACTTGCGGGGCTCGGACCAGGTTCTGTTACCCAGAATCCTTTGCAAACCTCAAAATTTGGCTAAAAAAACACATGTCCCTCACATTTCTGTGGCAGAAAGTTCTGGAATCTGAGAGGAGCTACAAATTTCCTTCAACCCAGCGTTCCCCCAAGTCTCCCGATAAAAATGATACCTCACTTGCGTGGGTAGGCCTAGCGCCGGCGACAGGAAACACCCCAAAGCGCAACGTGGACACATCCTAAATTTTGGAAAAAAACAGAGGTGTTTTTTGCGAAGTGCCTACCTGTAGATTTTGGCCTCTTGCTCAGCCGGCACCTAGGGAAACCTACCAAACCTGTGCATTTCTGAAAACTAGAGACCTAGGGGAATCCAAGGAGGGGTGACTTGCGGGGCTCGGACCAGGTTCTGTTACCCAGAATCCTTTGCAAACCTCAAAATTTGGCTAAAAATACACATGTTACTCACATTTCTGTGGCAGAAAGTTCTGGAATCTGAGAGGAGGCACAAATTTCCTTCTACCCAGCGTTCCCCCAAGTCTCCCGATAAAAATGATACCTCACTTGTGTGGGTAGGACTAGCGCCCACGAAAGGAAAGGGCCCAAAACACAACGTGGACACATCACATTTTTTTATAAAAAGCAGTGCCTACCTGTGGATTTTGGCCTGTAGCTCAGCCGACACCTGAGGAAACCTAGCAAACCAGTGCATTTTTGAAAACTAGAAACCCAGGGGAATCCAAGATGGGGTGACTTGCGGGGCTCTGACCAGGTTATGTTACCCAGAATCCTTTGCAAACATCAAAATTTGGCCCAAAAAACACTTTTTCCTCTCATTTCGGTGACAGAAAGTTCTGGAATCTGAGAGGAGCCACAAATTTCCTTCCACCCAGCGTTCCCCTAATTCTCTCGATAAAAATGGTACATCACTTCTGTGGGTAGGCCTAGCGCCCACAAAAGGAAATGGCCCAAAACACAACGTGGACACAACATATTTTTTCACAGAAAACAGAGGTGTTTTTTGCAAGGTGCCTACCTGTGGTGTTTGGCCTGTAGCTCAGCCGGCCCCAGGGGGGGGGGCAGAAATAGCCTAAAATAAATTTGCCCCCCCAACCCCCCCCCCCCCCGGGAGCGACCCTTGCCTACGGGGTCGCTCCCCCTGCGTGACATTGGCGCCAAAAAACAAATCCCCGGTGCCTAGTGGTTTCTGCCCCCTTGGGGGCAGATTGACCTAAAATTGGCCAATCTGCCCCCAGGGGGGCAGAAATGGTCTAAATACAATTTGCCCCCCCCAGGGGAGCAACCCTTGCCTGATGGGTCGCTCCCCATCTCTAAAAAAAGAAGAAAAAAAAACACAAAAAAACACAAAAAAAAATTGCCCTGGTGCCTAGAGTGTTCTGCCCCCCCCCGGGGGCAGTTCGGCCTAATAATAGGCCGATCTGTCCCCCGGGGGGGCAGAAATGGCCTAAAATAAATTTGCCCCCCCAACCCCCACCCCCCCCCCAGGAGCGACCCTTGCCTACGGGGTCGCTCCCCCTGCGTGACATTGGCGCCAAAAAACAAATCCCCGGTGCCTAGTGGTTTCTGCCCCCTTGGGGGCAGATTGACCTAAAATTGGCCAATCTGCCCCCAGGGGGGCAGAAATGGTCTAAATACAATTTGCCCCCCCAGGGGAGCGACCCTTGCCTGATGGGTCGCTCCCCATCTCTAAAAAAAGAAACAAAAAAAAAAAAAAAACACAAAAAAAAAATTGCCCTGGCGCCTAGAGTGTTCTGCCCCCCCCCCGGGGGCAGTTCGGCCTAATAATAGGCCGATCTGTCCCCCGGGGGGGCAGAAATGGCCTAAAATAAATTTGCCCCCCCAACCCCCACCCCCCCCGGGAGCGACCCTTGCCTACGGGGTCGCTCCCCCTGCGTGACATTGGCGCCAAAAAACAAATCCCCGGTGCCTAATGGTTTCTGCCCCCTTGGGGGCAGATTGACCTAAAATTGGCCAATCTGCCCCCAGGGGGGCAGAAATGGTCTAAATACAATTTGCCCCCCCAGGGGAGCGACACTTGCCTGATGGGTCGCTCCCCATCTCTAAAAAAAGAAACAACAAAAAAAAAAAAAAAAAAAAAAAAAATTCCCGGGCGCCTAGAGTGTTCTGCCCCCCCCGGGGGCAGTTCGGCCTAATAATAGGCCGATCTGTCCCCCGGGGGGGGCAGAAATGGCCTAAAATAAATTTGCCCCCCCAACACCCACCTCCCCCCCCGGGAGCGACCCTTGCCTACGGGGTCGGTCCCCCTGCGTGACATTGGCGCCAAAAAACAAATCCCCGGTGCCTAGTGGTTTCTGCCCCCTTGGGGGCAGATTGACCTAAAATTGGCCAATCTGCCGCCCCAGGGGGGCAAAAATGGTCTAAATACAATTTGCCCCCTCAGGGGAGCGACCCTTGCCTGATGGGTCGCTCCCCATCTCTAAAAAAAGAAACAACAAAAAAAAAAAAAAAAAAATTGCCCTGGCGTCTAGAGGGTTCTTACCCCCCTGGGGGCAGATCGGCCTAATAATAGGCCGATCTGCCCCCAGGGGGGGCAGAAATGGCCTAAAATAAATTGCCCTCCCCCCCAGGGAGCGACCCTTGCCTAAGGGGTCGCTCCCTTTGCGTGAAATTCACGCAAAGAAAAAACTCCCTGGTGTCTAGTGGTTTCTACCCCCCTTGGGGGCAGATTGGCCTCATCAAAATAGGCCAATCTGCCCCCAAGGGGGGCAGAAATGGGCAAAATATAATTTTCCCCCAAGGGGCGCGACCCTTGCCTAAGGGGTCGCTCCCCACCAAAAAAAAAAAAAATGAAACAAAAAAATAAAAATTGTCCCTGGTGCCTAGAGGTTTCTGCCCCCAGGGGGGGCAGAAAAGGCCTTCCCGAAAATATGCCCCCCCTGGGAGCGACCCTTGCCCAAGGGGTCGCTCCCTTTTGTCAATAACAATAAAAAAATAAAAAAATCCCTGGTGTCTAGTGGTTTCTACCCCCCTTGGGGGCAGATTGGCCTCATCAAAATAGGCCAATCTGCCCCCAAGGGGGGCAGAAATGGCCAAAATATAATTTTCCCCCAAGGGGAGCGACCCTTGCCTAAGGGGTCGCTCCTCACCAAAAAAACAAAAAATGAAAAAAAAACAAAAAATGGTCCCTGGTGCCTAGAGGTTTCTGCCCCCCCTGGGGGCAGATCGGCCTAATAGTAGGCCGATCTGCCCCCCAGGGGGGGCAGAAAAGGCCTTCCCGAAAATATGCCCCCCCCTGGGAGCGACCCTTGCCCAAGGGGTCGCTCCCTTTTGTCAATAACAATAAAAAATAAAAAAAATCCCTGGTGTCTAGTGGTTTCTACCCCCCTTGGGGGCAGATTGGCCTCATCAAAATAGGCCAATGGGGGCAGAAATGGCCAAAATATAATTTTCCCCCAAGGGGAGCGACCCTTGCCTAAGGGGTCGCTCCCCACCTCAATAAAAAAAAAAGGAAAAAAAAAAAACAAAAAACAAAAAAAATGGTCCCTGGTGCCTAGAGGTTTCTGCCCCCCTGGGGGCAGAAAAGGCCTTTTAAAAAAAATGCACCCCCTGGGAGCGACCCTTGCCCAAGGGGTCGCTCCCTTTTGTCAATTTCAAAGAAAAAAAAAAATCCCTGGTGTCTAGTGGGGTTTCAAAAGCCGGATTGCAAGCAATCCGGCTTTTGAAACCCTCGGAGGGACTTCAAAGGGAAGGAAATACTTTTCCTTCCCTTTGAAGCCCCTCCGGGCCTCCCAAGTGATTGAAAAAGAAATGCTTTTGCATTTCTTTTTCAATCGCGCGAGGGAGGCCCCTGTGACACATCAGCGCGCGCGCGCGAGCTGACGTCACAGGGGGGGTGGGGGGGGTCGGGGGTGGAAGGGGAAGGTCTTCCCCTTCCATCCCCGACTTGGGGGGGGAGGAGGGTGCACGGGGGGCGCGCTAGCGCGCCCCCGAGTTCCCCTGTGCCATGGACGAGATGATCTCGTCCAAGGCACAGGGGAACTGTAGCCTTGGACAAGATCATCTCGTCCAAGGCACAGAAGCGGTTAAAGGACTTGATTGTAATATTAATATAGTAGGTCTGCTAGGCCTGAAAATGTGTACTGCACGATGCCCTCTTGGGGCTAAATATATGGTTGCACTGCATTATGTTCTGCCATTCTGTTTTCATGTGGTTATGCTCTCTAGGGGCTGACTATGTAGTTACATGACCATGTTTCTTACAAATGCTATTTTTATTGTTGTGCCCGCTAGGGGCTGTTCTGAGCATAACAATCAAGATACTACAATATTCACTAAACTCCGAAACTCGCACCATAATGCTTTGCGGGCATTCCTTTTACCTAACATTTTTACCCATAACTCACCATGTGGTGATCCTACGACAATGGGACCCCCATCAAAACGGTCAGCAGAATGTGCTCTTTCTGTCTAGGTCATCTCTGAGTCCCCACACGAGGTTGCGGACCCCAAAATAATAATATAAACAAGTGTAATAAATAATGAAAATATTTTCATTTTTTTGCTGCAGATAGAGAAAGAAGGTACATAGAAGTGCGTTAGATATATACAGGGCCACTAGAATTATGTTTGCAGAGAGGACCAAATTATGCAACAAGAAAAGTGCAGTTATGCATTTACAACGCCAATTGCTCTAACTCAAGCAAATGTGTGACCTATTGCATTGCAAATGCTTCTTACATATTTCAATCAAGCTCACACTGAAGGCAGAGGGAGATATTCCAGAAGAAAGCAAAGTTAAAGGAAAACTGGTTTCCTTAGTGCTACATTCCTGAGATATTGGTCAGTGTGAACAAGGTTTTGGAAAATAAGCTGTGGATATGTTGGTTTCACCCAATCAGGAAAGGGTGGCAGTGCTAGAACCTCTGTTTCTCGTGGTGCTGCTCTGTGGCGAAACACTAGACAAGCTTAGCTGGACCAAGGACATGCACTGGAAAAATGGTAAGTGCCCAAAGGTTTGTTATGAATGTCCGGATGACGCAGCTGAAAAGAAAACCTTAGGTCACGTTGATTGATGCCCTTGTGAAGAGGCTGCCTAGTCTGCTGTACCAGCAGAGACAGTGGTGGATACGTTGTGATTGACTTGATAACTCAGGAGAACTCTGGCGAAATATTGTCACCGCGACTGGTGTTTCGAAGGCAGTAGCTTTACGTTGAGTGTCTTACGTGCACAGCTGATTTAGAAATTCACTGCATTGTAGTCTGTGCGGTATTCTGGAATTCCATTTAAACGTGTGGAGGCTGGACCAGGTGCTGCTACTAGCAGTTTGAGAGAAATGTTTTGAGTATTTCATTTGCAGCTGAATATCTCAGGAACGCATGTTGCTTGCTTACAGCTGAAGCTTGTGTGTCTTTGTTGGACGTGCTTGGGTGAATTGGGTATTGCATTTCTAGAAACAGCAATAGCATAACAATTTTGTGTGGCATGCTATGTAGAAGAGATACAAGATAAATATTCTCTTGTGTCTACCTATATTATGATCAGTTAGCTTCATTTCTAGAAAGAAATGTTATTTGAATGGAACAAGCTCTCTAAAGTGTTGACTTTGTTCCGAACAGAGTGGCTCGGAGCAATGATCCCCTTGTTGGAATCACACAACACTTTACATCGGAAACTATGGCATGAATAATCTAATAGAAGCATATTTTGAGGAGGCAATGTTTCCATGGATGTTTCTTGATACTACTGATTGGCCACACGCTGTGTAAATTGCTCATCACAAAGAGCCCCACAGTATGGGGTGTTTATCTGACCTTCAATAGCACTTTCTCCGTTCTTCACCTGCCCATGTTGTGATGTGAGGTTAGAGCGAGTGATCAACATGCTTTTGTTGCACACATTAAAGCACTGCAAATCTTCTGCCCATCTCTAAGTCCAAAGTTTCTGTAGGTGCTTACCCTCTTCTGAAATAGAACAAGTAGAACATTAGGGCCCACATTACAACTTTGGTGGTCTTTTTGCAAGACCACCAAAGCCGCGGGCGTCAAAAGACTGCCAGCGCTGGCTGTCTTAAGACCACCACATTACGACTGCCATCAGATTTCCCTGTGAAATCATGCAGAAATCAGACAGCAAATGTGCTGGCGGTCAGCGGGGAAGAGGCAGTCCCACCGCTGGCACCGCCATGCCAAAAGGATGCTGTATTATGACCCACAATACGGTGTGTCTCTGCCGGCGGTGGAAGCGCCGGGACCTGTCCCCTCTCGGACGACCTCCTCGATGGATGAGGTAAGTGATCATCTGACAGGGGAGGGGGTGGGTGTGTGTGTGTGTGTGCGCATGTGTGAGTGTCGTGAATGTGAGGGGAGGTGGGTGCATGTATGTTGGTGAATGCGGATGGATGGGGTAAGTGTGTGTGCAGTGCTGAAGGGGGAGTGAATGGGTCTATGCAGTGCGGAGGGTGGTGTGAATGGATGCATGCGGTTGAGACAGTTATGAATGTGGGCATGCGCTGGAGGGGAAAAAGGGGGAGTGAATGCGTGCGTGTCAGCAGCGTTTTTGCATGTATGTCAGTGTGAATGGATGTGTATGTGTATAGAAGTGTGTGAGTGCATGCATGAAGGTATGTGGAAGTGTGTGTGAGTGTATCCTGGTCACATTCAGCACATAGGCACCCACCCCTAAAGTTGTTCGGCAGAAACTGTGACAGTTGGAGGATGTAGTAGTTAAACTGCCAGAACCGCAATTAAGAAGGCATGCCTGCTGACATGAGGTCAGACATTCTTAAATTGTTAAACCGTGGCTACTCACCCTGTGCCTTCAGGTATGTGCCTCTTGTCAGTGCGGCCAGGCCCCGCAGCCAACCTCCTGTAACCACCCAACCCAGCACCACTTAGAATGATAAATGTTCTGACAAACTGAAAAAAAAAATATATTTGACAAATACAAAGAGTGAGATCACTTTCTGTATCTAACTTTAAAATTTGAAGCTGAAAAGAATTAAAAGCTGAGAAATGACAATGTACACACCTAGAGTGGAACCCTCAACCTTCTGTGGGAGGGTCTGAGAAATTGACCACTAGGCCAAAGGTGACTCTTTACTATACAGTGTCCAGGCATCTCCATGACATTCAATCCAAAGATGGTGATGAAAAAAAGACGTAAACATTCCCTCACTAGGAATATTTAACATTCAAAACACAAGTAAATAAACAGACACACTGCCATGCAATACTAGGATTTGAACCTTCAACCTACTTAGTGACAGTCAAAGAGCTTTACCAGTAGGCCAGAGACGGCTCTGTTCTGCTGTGCATCAAAAGATAACTATAACATTCCAATCAAACATCTTACTAGTGTGATGCTTTGAAATAATTATATGGAGAGACCATTGAAATAACAATCACTCTCTCTCTCCCTGCGATCCTATCACTTTCTCTCTTCCATTCCATAAAAGGGATGGAAGAGAGAAAGAGAGAAAGTGATAGAATCGCAGGGGGAGCTTCAAGGATCCCGCATCCCTGCCGCCTCCCGTCTCTTGCAGGAGCCACTACAAATATCAGCTGTCTGCGTGCAGGACCAATGTTTTCATCTCTTTCAAGAGATAAAAACACTGCTTTCATTGGCAAGCACTAAGAGTTTGAGGGCCCCCTAATTTCTTAATCATGTCTTCTGCCTCCTCTGCATCCCTTACATTGTGCATCTAATTTCTCCACATCCCTTTTTGCATTACTGGAAACATTATCATGAACTGTAGCACTCAGATCCCTCAATTTCCCCATCTTCCACCCAAGTTCCCATTACCTCTGTGCTGTGAGTCTTCCCACATCTTATCTAACCAGGTATGTGTATGAATTGTAAGACAATTACTTTTGCTTCAAAGTGTCTGTAAGTATTAATTCCTTTATGGCGTAGGTTTAGAAATTTACTACGATCTTTCTGGGGGATTTATGGCAGGTGTTCCGTCTAAATGGGTCCCTGTGAGCTCTTTGGATATCTGACTCAAGATCTACATCTGGTCTGTCTTTTAAAAAGTCCTCATTCAGTAAGTTGATTTTGAATGCCTTAATATTGGCACCCACTAGCTCCTCAGAAATATTGAACAGACGTAGATTGTTTCTTGCAGATTCTAGCCGTTCCACATCCTCCCTCAGCTGCTTGTTCTGGAGCTGTAACTTCCCAATGCCCCTTGTCTTCTTCATTGAAGGTTTTTTATTCTGAGCTACCCCTTTTTCAAAGAGGTCAGTTCAATGTGCCAAAGCATTCAACTTATCTCCCAAGGCCTGGCAGACCCCCAAATTATTTTTTGATTCAACCCTGAGGTGTCGAATTTCTGCTTCATGTTTGCTTTTAGGGACAACAGCAATTTCATTAACGGGGGACCGTTGGGCTGCTTGGGATATTCCTGTGGACCCCCACCAGCTTCCTAGTGACAGCTACCTGAATCACCTTCTTTCTCTGTTTCCCCTATAGTCAAATCCATTAGGGCCTGAAACCTTCTTGCCAGGGGAATAGATGCAGGTGGCCCAGTTTCAAACTGGACGTCTCTGTAGTCCGAGTGGGATATCACTACTCCTCCCGCTGGGGGAGAAAATCCCCCATCTTTTGCCTTTGTTGTTTCAGAACCCAGCCCTGTGAGCACATGCTGTCCCTCCTGAAGTCTCATCTCAAGGGCTTTATCTGTTTTGCCCATGATCTCAAAGAAGAAGTCCGGAGAAGGGGAAATCCTGATCTGTCTGGTCAGAATGGACTCTTTCCTAATAATCCTTGATCCTGTACTACTCACCACATTATCTAAAGCTGAGCTTACTGCTCTTTTCTCGCTTGAAGACCTAAGGGAGTATTTATTCCTCTCTTTCTCATGTTCGGCACTTGGCCTGGTAATGGCTTTCTGACCCGCAAACAATGGGACTAAACAGTTGACCTGGAGGCGTGCTTCCTGGAATCCCTGGGTAAGTGCTCCCCACCCTTTGAAACTCCTAAGAGCTTGCCCTACTTTTATTGCCCCCTTGTCATTTTGTGCCCCTACCTCAACAGGTGTACATGCAGCAATATTTCCAGTTTCTCCAAACTATGGGGGTTATTCTAACTTTGGAGGAGTGTTAATCCGTCCCAAAAGTGACGGTAAAGTGACGGATATACCACCAGCCGTATTACGAGTTCCATAGGATATAATGGACTCGTAATACGGCTGGTGGTAAATCCGTCACTTTTCCGTCACTTTTGGGACGGATTAACACCTCCTCCAAAGTTAGAATAACCCCCTATATGTCATCTGCCTTCTACCTCTGTGGCGGTGCTCTTCGCACTCAAGAGGTGCTCCAAAAAACCACTCTAGCTGACAATGGCACTTCCTCTCTTGACCCGGAAGTCGACCCACGAAATGGGAGGTAGCAACGCAGTGCTCCACCACCCGAGTGAGGCCTGACCCAGCTCCGATGCTCACAGGTAACCAAAGTGTAGAGGTAATGGGGGGAGACCGGGAAGTGTAAACCGCAGAAGGGGGCTGGTGGAAAGCTAATCCTAAAACACACTCAGTAAATCTGCATGTTCACGGTGGGAGAACAGCAGGCCCTCTGGGAGACACCAAGAGTATCCCTGTGGCCATTGTCAGCCTGCTGCCATGTTCCTCCCCCACACAGTTCACAATTCCATTATAACAGTGGCGGAGGGGAGGCTTGGCAGATTTAATGATAAGATAAATCTTGAACAGTGCGCAAGACAGGATAGGAGTTGAGGGGTAGAAACTAAGAAATTAAGAACAGTTTCAAATTTTGTTTCTGGTTTGTGCAGTTATATATTTCACAAGGTGGGAGTGTTACCTTTTACTTTTCTTTCTGAGTAAGAGGAGAACCAGTGGGCCCCTGGGGTTCTTTACACTGGGGTAGGCCCTATAGGTGTGATGACAGCGGCAGATGTAGTTGGGTGGGTTCCTCAGAGTGTGTGCACCTGGGTGGGGAGCATGGGGAAAGAAAGCAATAACAAAATTGCCATCAATAGATTAAAAGATAGGTTCCTTGAGATATTAGTGGTGAGGATGTGGAAGGAAACTTGCTGATTAGGGTAGATGCAGAGACCTAAGGTACGAATAATCAGTTGGAACGTAAATGACTTAAGAACTAAAAAAAAATTAAGACTGGTACAGGAGATATTGAAAGGTGCTATGGCCCACGTCATTATACTTTAGGAGACTCACGTAAGCAAATCAGAGTGCCAGCAAGTCTTCACAAGATGCTCATAGTTACAGGAGGTGTTACTATCGGTTCAGTCCTGCAACACAAAGGGGGTGGTCATCTTGGTTAAAAAGAACAGTGGAATCAAAGTTGGACAGTATACGACAGATGCCTCCGGCAGATGGGTATTGGCCACTTTAGAAACAGAAGGGTATGTATGGTCAAGGGTGGGGTAATATGGACCTAACTGTGATGATTCTGGCTATCTGAATGTTTTATAATACAACCTGGTATAATCTCCTTCCCGTTGTGTTATACGGGGTGATTTTAAGGTTGTTCTAGACAAGGAGCGGGATAGAACATCTAAGGCCAAACATATGAGTATGCATAGGATGAAGGTCAGACTTAAGGACTTGATGCAGGGCCTGGGCCTGATGGATATATGGCGGGAGCGGGCCAGTCAAGATACTAGACATTTTATGGTAAAAAAAAATATGGACACCACTCCCTGATAGATTATTTTCTCCTGGATAGGGCCCTGGCCTGGCATGTCACATCGGTAATGCATGCTCCTGCCATGAACACTGACCATGCTGATGTGCACTTGGAAATTGAGTTTCCAGTGACGAAGGCCAGGGAGAGATGGACCTTGGCTAGAAGATTCTTGCAAGATGATGAAATAATCACAGGACTAGTGCAGAAATCCAGGATTTTCTTTCAGAACAATAGCGGGACGTCTAGTGACCAGGTATAGAACACTTATAAAGCATTCTTGAGGGTGTATATAATTAGGGATGCCTACATAAAATATTTAGGTCTTAAAAGGCAATTGGGTAGGTGTTGGACAAAATTGTCCAGAAGGAAAGAGAAAGTCAGCTTAGTCCCCTTTTGAGCACAGTACAACGCTCAGAGATGAGCTGGAGAAGCTACAAGATTAATTTAAAGCTATTCTTGAGCAAAGGATGCGAGACAGGTGAAGTACAAGTTGGCTACAATAGTTTGAATATGAGGAAAATAGTGTAGCCCTTCTAGCATGGAAAACAAGTTGGTTAAGAATCGGATAGATGTGTTGCTTAAGCCAGACACAGGAAGAAAATTGAGGGCTGAGCAACACCTTAGAGCTGAGCTGTTGTGAATCCAGCCCCCGGAGATATTAAGGACTGGTTGTTAAATTAAGAGTTGCCTACCATTTCCCAGGAAAACAGAGATTATTTGAAGGCAGTGATAAGTGCGGCTGAAATCAGTCGTCAAGTGGTGGGGATGAAGAAGGGCAAAGTAGCAGGTCCTGATGGGATTCCTATAGAACTATATAAAAGCCTTAGGGAATGTTTGATTCCATTCTGAAAATCACTATTTAATCATATCTATTTATATAATAACAAGGAGGTCCCCCCTTCCTGGTATGAGGCAACAGAGCTTTTAATGAAAAAGCCTGGAAAAGACCCCAAAACATCTGAATCGTCTGGACCAATATCACTACTGAATTGTGACTATGAGATCTTTGCTGGAATTGTCGCCCATAGAGTGTCCAAGGTAATTCATACAGTGGTGAACACAATCAAAAGTGTTTTGTCCCAGGGAGGCACCTCCACAAGCTAATACATTTACTAATTGGAGCTATTGATTTAGCAGAAACTTTTAATTCCTTGCTGCCTGTAGTCATAGTAGACTCGTGAAAGCGTTGGATCGTGTAAACTGGACGTATCGATGCGAGGTGTAGGAAATTTTTGAGTTAACCTCAAATGTGGTTAAGACTATCCAGATGCTATAAAAGGCCCCTGCAGCTAGAGTGTTGGTCATTGGGGAACCCACGTTTCATTTTCCGCTAATGAGGGAAACCAGACAAAGGTGTTTGCTCTCATCACTACTTTTTAACCAATATAATGGACCATTAGCACAGGCAATCGGACAGGACAGGTCTATAATCCTGTTTTTGTTCCAGGAGTTTTCACTTATGCTGATGATTTAATTTTGTATACAGTTTATCCAGACAGCTCAGTACCAAGGTTGGTGCAGAATGTTGAAAGATTTGGGTAGCTATCTGGGTATTTGATTAATGAAGATAGGACAGAGGTGATGGCACAGTCAGGTGTGAGAAGGAATGTTCAATTGAAAAATCAGATTAGATATTTAGGGGTTCAAATCACACATAGCCTAGATGAGTTGTAGGAGCATAACTTAGCCATTGTGTGCAAGGAACTTGATAAATCACTGTGAAGGTGAGAAATATTGCCACTAGGTATATATGGCAGGGTAAACCTCAATAAAATGATGATTCTTCCAAACGTGTTCTTGTTTAACCCCAAACCATTGCAATTTCCAGAAAAAACTGATAGGGAAGCTGCAAGCCAAGATATCTAGTTTCATATGGGCATATAAGGGGGAAAGAATTGCCTGGAAGAAGGTAAGGAGGCAGCTAAAATAGAGGGGGGAGGGTTGCTCAGCCTGACTTTCAAATATATTGTTATGTATTGCAGCTCAGAAATGTCTGCATCTTAATGAGAACCTCAGATGCTAGCTCTCTGGCCCTACTGTACACTACAGTGCTCCCAACGTCTGGTCAGGAAAATTTCTTTTATAAATTTGGTGACCCCAAATACTCGGGTTCTGCTGAAGGTTCTTCTGTCAGGATTTGGGTTACCGTAAAGAAAATGATGGTTGGGGAATACTTTTCAGATTGGGCTCCCATTTGGAATTCTCCAGGAACTCCAGATTGATTAAAATACAGTCTTTGCTGACCATTGCAGAAGGCAAACTTTAAGAACTGGGGAGACTTTAGAGTTGGAGAAGCCCTGATAACGTGGCAAGATCTACTGATGTGGACGGATGGTAAGGTGGCGAAGTTCAAATATTTAAAGATGAGCTCATGGTGGTCCTCGCAGTGCCTAACAAGGGAGAATAAATGGGGGCACTAATCCCTACTAGGGGACGACTAAGGGAGCCCAAAACTATATACGAAGAAGTATCATTACGGTACTGGGATATGGTTGCTGCAGAAAATTTGAAAAGTACGGAACCTCATCAGATCTGGATGAAAGACCTACTGGGATTAGCGTCCCAAGATGTGTGATAAGTATCCTTTGAGTTACTTTATGAAACAAAATCAAATGTTTACACTTTATAGGGTATAGTGGACTCCAGTAAAGATAGCCAAACTCAGATAAAGAACATCAGGGTGCAAGAAATGTGATGTGTAGGATGTGGACAATAAACATATGTTTGTGGAATGTCAGGGTTTGTTCGACTTCTGGAGTTAGGTCAGTCAGACACTAAGTGAAATCCTGGGTGCTGAAATTAAGGTAAGCCATTTCCTCAGAGCAAAGAAGTTTCAACAAGTGACAAAAGGGCCTACTGTTGTTTTTAATGCTGTTAGCAAGAAGAGAAATTTGTAAGAATTGGGTATTGTGGTAACCCCTCTTCCTATCAAGACTGGGTGAGGGCAATCAGCCTCTACTGCCAATGGTATTTAGCCTGAGATGAGAGAAATGCTGAGAGCAGATGTCTTTCTTTAATAACTTGGTGCAATAGAGCCAGATCGGTCCAATGATTATCCTACCACTTTTCTGAGAGAAATATAGGTATTGAGTACATAATAGTCAGCATTTTGTATAAGCCAGTTACAAACTTGGAACAATACTGAGCTTTTCCCCCTCCTAATAGAGGATAAAGCTACTGGCTTTGGAATGGGGACCAAAAAAACAAAAAACACAGCTTTCAGCAAGTGGGAGCATTTTTAAGGCTTCTCCTCACTGAAACCGGAGTGTTTGCTTTTGCTTGGCAGGAGCTGTCAGCCAATGCCAAGCAAATGCAAACAGCTACCTCTTAAGGGTGGGTACCTCGGGAGGTAGCAGAAGCCAGTCCTGGGGGGTGGTGGTCTGCAGGGACATGTATGGCTCCATGAGGTGGGCCCCGCGGCTCCCTCTTTCTTTTGCATTTGGCCAAAGGGAGGTGGTGGTTACTGGGACATGGCGAAGGTGAGAGTTATAGTTACCTTAGGGCACATGTTTTAGTTACTTGATATACCTCTAACAGCTGAATTTCTCTGTGGGTGTAAATTCTGATCCTAACTTTAATGTCCCTGTAAGATTTTTTGTTTTTTAGTCTCTGTAACCTTTGTTTTTTTCAGTGAATTTCTATGATTTTTTACATGCAGCGGGGGTTGGCCAGCCTGTCACGTGCTTCCAGCCGCACACCATATGGGGGAAAACAAGAAGGCCCTTACAAAATAGGGGCAAAAGCAAGGAGAAAGCAGTGTGAATGAGGGAAAAGCAAAGAGAGGCCATAAAAAAACAGGCGAAAAAGCAAGGTGGAAGTAGTGAGAACACGGGGAAAACAAGGAGAAGGCACTTAAAAAAATAGGTGAAGAAACAAGGAAAAAGCTTTGAGAATGGAGGAAATGCAAGGAAGGGGCAGACAAAATACAGGGGGAAAAGCAAGGAGGAAGTAGTGAAAATGAAAGGAGAGCAAGAAGAAGGCACACAACATATGCAGTGAGAACCAGGGAAAAGCAAGGAGAAGGCACAAAAAAAAGGAGGAACGCAATGAAAAAGCAGTGAGAACAGGGGAAAAGCAAGAAGAAGGCACACAAAATACAAGTAAAAAAGCAAGGAGAAAGCAGTGAGAATGAGGGAAAAGCAAGTCAAAGACTATCAAAGTGAAAAAGCAAGGAGAAAGCAGTGAGAATGAGGGAAAAACAAGGAGAGGACACTCAAGCAAAGTTAAAAAGCAAGAAGAAAGCAATGAGAACGAGGGAAAAGCAAGTTGGGGCACACAAAATATGGGGATAAAAAGCCAAGAGGCAGCAGTGAAAACGAGGGGAAAGCAAAGAGAAGGCGTACAAAAGACAGGGGGGAAAAGCACAGAGAAAAGATTGAAAACTTGGGGAAAGCAAGAAGAGGGCACAAAAAATACGGGGGGAAATGCAATGAAAAGGCATTGAAAACAAGGGTAAAACACGGGGAGGACACAAAAAAATGGGTGAAAAAGCAAGGAGAAAGCAATGTGATAGACGGACAGCAAGAAACAGGCACTCAACAATGGGTGAAAAGCAAGGGAAAAGCATAGAGAATGAGGGGAAAAACAAAGGGGTGCACACATAATATGGGGGAAAAATCAAGAGAAAGCAGTGGAAATGAGGGAAAAGCAAGGAGAAGGCACTCAAAAAAAGGGGGAAAAGCAAAGAGAAAAACATGCGAATAAGGTGAAAGTGAGGGTGAAGGCACACAAAATACAGATGAAAAAGCAAGAAGAAAATATTTCTAACAAAGCCCTGGGGAGGTGGTGGGCCCTGGGGCTCCTAAGAGCCTTAGTAGGCACAGGCCCCCTCCAATTAAAAATTGTATCATCCTGTTTTGGGGCGGTGGAGGTCCCTTGGGATCTGGCTGAGTTGTGACTATGACATATTTGTTGGAATTTGTTGGAATTGTCACCCATAGAGTGTCCAAGGCTGAGTTTTAAAGAAGTTCTTCTTTTTTTAAAACATGTTCCCACTAATTTGCAGAGTTCCGTGAATTTGCTGCACAAATTAACAAAACAAATCCTTTTTTACCCTGATGCCCTAGGCCTGGTGCTGGGGTCCAGTGGGGACCCCAGGACCAGTCAAGGGTGTCAGGATATTCCTACCCTGTCCCCTTTTCTTTATTTGTATGTTTTTTTGGGACTTGGCTGAGACTGAGTTCCAAAATGGCTGCCAACATTTCTTGTTGAAGTGTTGGCAGCCAGTCAGATTGCAGCACGGGCACTGACGCGTCCCTAGATATACAAATTTGTTTTTTGCTTAATATCTCAAAAACTACTGAACAAATTTACACCAAATCACAAAAAGCATAATCTGCATACCAAGATCTACATTCTTGACAAATTTAGTGTCAATCTGTTCAGACGTTCAGGTTGTAGTCATGTCTTAAGGCCCTTTGGAAAAATGCATGGAGAAAAAGTGTTTTGGACCTCTCTTTTTCTTGGCCCCTCTTGATGAATCAACCCAAAACCTTCAAGGCAGCTGCTGATTTGAGTAGCAAACTAGTTTTCAAAATGCTGTGATGATTTGTCTAAAGGCACCAAAGTTATGGGCAAAATAAAAAACGCTTTTCGTTTGGAAACTAGGTCTTAACTATAACTACCTACCTATATTCATTAATAATATTCAGATTGTTGAATAAATGTCTGTAGTTTATGTAAATATTTTTTTTTATTATTGGTTTTATGTATTTAGTTATATTTTCATTTGAGGTCATTTATAATTATTTTTGTGATTTTCTTTTGTATAAACATGTCTATTTGTTGTTTAATATTTATGTTAATGTTTTATTTAGCATAAAAAGTAGTTTTTTTTCATGTTGAATAATGATAGTGTTTTTATTTTGCCGATATTAATGAAGTCAATATTATGTGAGGTGATATATTTGACTAATCATATGTTTATTTAAAGGCAATGATATTTCTAGTTCAGATATTTTTGTTTTCTATACAGGTAAAAAAAACTATATTTTTAACAGTGATATTTGTGTCTTTTATTTGTGGTTTTATTAGTTATGTATAGGAAGCCATTATTTTTGTTAACAATATTTAATTTCTGATATTGTTGTATATCGATATTGTGCAGGGCAGGGCCGGCAGCAGGGAGGAACAGTGGGCACAGTGCACTTCAGTTTAAAGTGTGCATGTCTCTTTGGCCGGCTGTCTTGCGACAGCCAGCCTGATATGCGCACTCTAAACCTCTCCACCCTAGCTGTCTTAGACAGCTGGGTGGACAGAACGCACAGGCCCCCAGGACCTGAAGGAGCGTTGGACAAGGGTGCTCCATCCAATCTGGGCGCTGCTCTAATACTGCCTGAGCAGCATGAGAGCAGCACCAAGATTGATAAAGTGGACTTGGACAAGCCTTTTGGAGCTTGCTGCGTCTGCTGAGGGAGCCACTGAGCGCCGAGAAAGGTAAGTAAATCTTGATTTTCATATTTTAATTTAAATGAACTCACTGACAGGCACTGTGGGAAACTTGAAGTGCCTTCAGGCTTAACTTCAGAGCTCTCAACGGTGGCCCGTTATAAACACTGTTTAAATTGGACCACGATTTAGCATGTTGGCTCTGAGCCTAAAGCCACTGCTGTTTGTTTTTTTTATTTATTTTTAACCAATGCCTCTCAGTGGGTTACATATTCGCCCCACTTGTTTTGTTTGCAGCTTACCACCACTGTAAGAAAATACATGCATTCTGGATTTAAAATTAATCATATCAAGTTAGTGGCGTAACAAAACTTGAGGGGGGACCTCTGCAACTACCTTATTGGGGAGGGGGCACTCCTACCTGGACTCAGTCACGGGCCTGCTGCCCGTGCACAGTGTACTGTGCTGAGGGAGCTCCCTGGAGCCCCCTGGAGCTCAGTGCCCAGCCCGTGCACCTCAGGGGTTGCGGGGTCTTTGTTATGTTACTGTATCAAGTCCCAAGATCTCCCAGTCGCTAAACCGCACAATACAATTAGAGGAATAACAGCATGGGAGGGTTTGAAAGAAGAGGGGGGCCGCTTAAATATTTGGGAATAAACCTTTCCCGCTGTAGCACCAACTCAGAAACTGGAACCAACCTCAACTTCAAACTTAAAATCACAGCCAATGTCGCCCTTAGTGGAACCCTGATCTGCCATTCCCTGGGACTCCTAGCCAACTTTACCAGCAACATATCTGATGTCCAGTCGCCCCACTAGACATCAACTCCAGTGCCTACATCCTCTTAGGAAACCTTAACTATCCTTACACCTAGAAGACCTGACTGACCCAAACTCATTCGATCGCCTCATAAGCCTCAGAAACCTAAGATTCACCGAACGCACCAAGCTTGAACCTTACAAAAAGTCTTCCAATATCAGACAAAAATGACAACCTGAGAACATAGAACCCCATCACCGACAGAGGAAACCACCACTATCATGATGACCATCCACTCTAAGGCATTGTCTAACTCTCGTCCCCACCACATCTTTGCCAAAGGTTCAACCCCAATCATCAAAGCTCTCACCTTCATCCTCAACACCTCCATTAACACAGCCACCTTCCCAGAAGCCTGCAGGCACACAGCAGTCAGTGCCCTCCTGAAGATGCCATCAGCAGACCCAGCCAGACTTAAGAACTACTGAATGAGCTCCCTCCTGCCATACCCCGTCAAAGTCCTAGAGGAAGCCATCAGTAGATGGCTCTCAAACAACGTCCCCAACCACCAGCTCCTCTACTCCACACAATCAGGTTTCAGATGTAACCACACTACAGAGACAGCCCTCATAGCAGCAAAGGTGACATCTGAAATATCCTTGACAAAGGAGAAACTGCAGACCTCATTCTTCTCAAGTTCTCTGCATCTTTCAACATTCTCCAATGCCGTCATGATCAGACGACTTCACAACACTGGCATTCAACATGCCATCTTATTCCTCAGAAGTGAGGATACTAATTTGCAGAGTCTTGCAAGGTTCCTCGCTCAGCCCAAACCTTTTCAACCTCTGCATGAAGCCACACAAAACATCAGCATACTCACTCATGCTGACAACACACAACCCATTCTGTCTCTCTTACACAAAACACAAACAATTTCAACTATTGCATGATTGAATTGGCCATCTGGATAAAGTCCAATTGCCTTGAACCTAGCACTGACAAGACAGGAGTGGTAATCTTCGGAAAGGATGCCTCATCGTGGGACTCCTCCTGCGGCCGTTTTAAGAAATATGACGCATTCTTGCGCTGGGTTCACCTTTCAGAAGGTGCACCCAACGCAAACAAGGAGGATGTGCAATATTATATTGAATGCGCTGCCCAAGGCAGCCGCGAACTCATGCTGCCCCAAGGGCGACATATTCAAGAGAAAAACAGAGCGGCTGTTTTAAAGCCGCTCAGTGTTTCACTGTGCAGGATGCAACCCGTCTGCGCTTTTAAAGCGGATTAGAGATCCACTTGCAGGTGGGTTCAGTGAGTGACTGCACCAGGGGCGGCTAGTAACGTTTGAAAGTGATGGGACATAATACTTGACTCGAACTCCAGTGAGTGAAGTGAGCGAGCCTGATTTATAGTCCCATCTAGATTTATTTTTAAAGTAATGAAATAAAGCATCTTTAAACACAGTTTTAACAGAAATCTGCTCAAAACCCCGTATGATTACGACAAGCCAGAAAAACTAGGATAGAAGCGAGCGCCTGCTACCCTCCAGCCAAGCTCAAAATCAATGGTGAACTATCCATCAATTAAGACGGATGGGTGCGCCATTGTTTTCTCTTTGGCTATGAAACCGACGAGAGCAAATTTATCATTTAAGGTATTCAGAACCGGAACAAGCATTATAAAGCGATTTTATTTACGGATGGCATGTTATGCTTTGTGATAGTTCTGGAACAATCCAAACCCGCTTTCCTTAAGGAACGAAGGGCACCACGTAAATTCAAATATACTTATTACAAATAAAACCATCAGATCTTAGATGGGCAAAACCTTTATTTTTTACTCCTGTCGCATTATGACTAGACAATTAGGACAGTTCTGTAGATTCAAAATACTAGATTTCTACACCAGAAGTTATAGACTACTGAAATGATAAATCACAATTTGTGTTCATTTGCATTCTATCTTGTATAGTTTTCCGATGCAATACATGTATTTATTAGTTTTCTATTAGCAGTAATTTATCATAGCACTAAAGCAAACATCTTATCATGTTCCTTCCACTGAAGATGGCACTAGACATCATTCCCGATCCGATCAAAAAGGCAGTGATAATCATCTGAGACTGTCATAGCTTCTATGGTGTTTTTGTCTCCACCATACCAAATTCTGCACAGAAGCATCCCATTGAATGCTTGAAAAAACAATTTATCGTTCTTATATTTAAGTTCAAATTCAGAGTGAGGTGATTTGGTTCCCCTGATTAGTTTGATCGCTTTACGTTCGCCGGCTTCGTCCATACTAAGGTGGTCGCCTTTATAGTCAGTAATTTTCACTTTACCGCCACCCAGCAGGCACACCTGAAACCAGCAGGTGTTGTCTCTGACGGATTTTCCACGCATCCCTTCGGTCGTTGAGCTCCAGTACATGCCGTTGGTCATCCGGAGTGAGATTTGGTTCGGCGAGCAAATGAACCTCTGGCGGGAACAGCTGTTCTCGTCTAAAAATTAAAACAATGAGAGGAAAGGCATAAAATGCTTATCATTAGGGGCATGATGTCTTTTTTTAAAGATTTTTATTGTAAACACTGCAAACTGATACATAAACCAAAAAGGGAACAAGGTCCCCACATTTTTGCAAACAGTAATACATAATGGGTCAAGGAATAGTAGGGACAGAAAAAACCTTGGGATACTGCCAATCGTATTTTGAAAAACCTGTCCCGTCGACTGGTAAAAAAAAAAAGGAAAAAGAAAAAGAAAAAGGAAATATGTATGTGAGGATAAGAAGTTCGCGCCTCGCTATGTCGGGTTACGGGTTGGGAGCAGGCCATGGCGTATATACGTAGGGGGAAGTTACTTTTAGACCGGGCATGTTTACTTTGGGGGTCATAGCACCAGGAACCTGATATATGCCGGGATAATGTATTAGCAGAGTAACAGGTCTATCACAGGACATTAAGGCCTGGGTCTTCTGTCTTTGTTCAACATAGGTAAAGCTTAGTACTCAGGGCCATATTTATACTTTTTGACGCAAAACTGCGCTAACGCAGTTTTGCGTCAAAAAAATTGCGCCGGCTAACGCCATTCTGAAGCGCCATGTGGGCGCCGTATTTATTCAATGACGTTAGCCGGCGTTAGCCGCCGGCGCTGCCTGGTGTGCGTAAAAAGAAATGACGTACACCAGGCAGCGCCGGCGTAGGGGGATATGGAGCTTGGGCGCCCAAAAATGGGGCAAGTCAGGCTGAGGCAAATTTTTCGCCTCAACCCGATTTGCGCCATTTTTTTCGACTCCCAACCCCCATTGAAATGACTCCTGTCTTAGCAAAGACAGGAGTCATGCCCCCTTGCCCAATGGCCATGCCCAGGGGACTTCTGTCCCCTGGGCATGGTCATTGGGCATAGTGGCATGTAGGGGGGCACAAATCAGGCCCCCCTATGCCACAAAAAAATAAAATAAAAATACTTACCTGAACTTACCTTAATGTCCCTGGGATGGGTCCCTCCAGCCTTGGGTGTCCTCCTGGGGTGGGCAAGGGTGGCAGGGGGTGTCCCTGGGGGCATGGGAGGGCACCTCTGGGCTCCTTCCGAGCCCACAGGTCCCTTAACGCCTGCCTTGTCCAGGCGCTAAAAAACGGCGCAAAAGCAGCTGGATGTAATTTTTTTTGACCCGCCCACTCCTGGGCGTGAATTTTGCCCGGGAGTGTAAATACGGCGCACATGCCTCGGAGTCATTTTTTTAGACGGGAACGCCTACCTTGCATAACATTAACGCAAAGTAGGTGTCCACGCTAAAAAATGACGCAAACTCCATGGACTTTGGTGCTAGACGCGTCTAACGCCAAAGTAGAAATATGGAGTTAGTTTTGCGTCAGAATTGCGTAAAAAAAAAACGACGCAATTCCGGTGCAAACAGAGTATAAATATGCCCCTCAGTGTCCTTCCCTTACCTCCGAGAAATGGTTCTATGAGGAGGAGTATGCTAGAGAAAATAGGCGAGACCAGAGCCTATCCTGTCCTGATAAAGTAGTAAGGAGAGAAAAAGGAAGGAGAGAGAAAAAAAGAAAAAAGAGACTAATAATTAAAGAAAGAAGGAGGAGAGGGAAGGGGGGAGGGGAAGGGAGGAGGGGGAGGGAGAAAATAGAAGGAAAGTGGGTGGAATGAATGGAGGGGGCAGGAGAGGGAAAAAAAGGGGGGAGGGGGTGGCAGGTGGTATCCTACAGGCTACGGTCTTCCCACAGTGAGGAAGGGAGCCCACACTTGACTGAATATTTGAGCTTGGTCTTGCAAGTTATAGATGATTCTTTCATGCATAGCGATACGGGTCATGGCTATGATCCATTCTTCCGGCGTTGGGGGGTCATCGACCTCCAGTGGCGGAGGATGCAGATTTTTGCGATGGCTATTGCTGTGTGCAGCAACCTTTTGCGTGGTCTAGAGAGATCCGGGAGGGAAGTCGTGTCTTGCAGATGTATGAGAGAGGGAGGGAGTGGTGACGGAAGGAGCAAGGAGTCGGCTAGAGGGGAGCTCATCGCGTCTCATATTGGTTGGATCATTGGGCAGTCAATTAAGATATGTTTTAGGTCACAGCATATCTCCGGGCATCACCAGCATTACACATGTGGGAGCAGTCCTGTTCTGTGCAGTTTCGCTGGGGACCAATACCATTCGTGCAGGAACTTGAAGAGGCAAAACTTTAAACGTGCCTCCCGGGTACCTCTGTCCAGGGCCTCTAAAATGTCCTCCCAGTCATCTGGATCAAATGACTGTTGTAGTCGGGTTTGTCATTGTAAACGTAGCTTGTCTAGGAGAGGCTGGGAGTAGAATGTTCGGGTGAGTAGGTCGTAAAGTCCCACCGTGACTCCCCTATGTTGTCACCATTGTTGAAGGTAGGCCACCACGGGTGAAGACTGAGACCCCCGTCGGGCAACGTCGGTCCCCTGACTAATGCAATGTTTGAGTTGCACTTACCTCCACTCTTGTCTCGGCTGGAGATCGAATTTTTCCCGCAGTCTAAGAAAAGATTTGAGTGTATCATTTTCCAGGATCTGGGAGAAGGTGTGGATGCCATCCCTCTTCCACTGTGGCCAGTGGAGCACTTCGCAACCTAGCCGAAGTCCACTGTTGGGCCGCAGGGGTGCTTGGGCGTGGAGGAGAGGCTGGACCCCAAACAGGTGGTGGGCCCTTTGCCAGGCTGCCCGGGATGCCTTCAGAATAGGGTTCACTGGGTTGTCGGATGGGATGTCGTCACGGTAGGGCCCTCCGAGCCCCTCATTTGCGGTTAGCAACAACCTTTCCACGGCAACCCATTGGGGCGGGTCCCGCTCTATGGTCAGGATGTGGGACAACTGGGATAGGTGCAGTGCTAGTGAATAGTGCTCCGCCAACGGGAGCCCCATACCCCAGTGGGATCGACGGGCTATGAGTTTGGCAGGCGATAAGCGTGGCTGCATGGAGCCCCATACAAATGCTCTGATGAGTGTATCTATATTGCGTAGCGTGTGAAGAGGCACCTGCAGGGGGAGAAGTCCCAGAATGTAAGTGAAGCGGGGATCGTAACCATCCTGACCGCCTGTACTCGGCCCCACATCAAGAGGCCTAATTGATTCCATTGTGAAGAAGTCAAGTTTCGTTCGTGCGATGAGAGGCTCAATGTTGTCCGCCACCATGTGTACCAGTCCCAGATTGACTAGCACCCCCAAGTATTTGAGGCGGTTCGGTGCCCAGCAGAATGGGAAGCCTAGGAGGGCTGCTCTCGTAGTCATCTGCGAGAGCGGGAGCCCCTCACTCTTGTCGCAGTTGATGCAGTAGCCGGAGAGCGTTGCAAACCCATCTATGACCTCCAGCAACGCTGGGATGGATCGTTCTAGATCCGTGAGAGTTAATAGGACGTCGTCGGCATATAAGTAGATTTTAGAAGTGCCTTCTGGCAGTGGGAGGCCTATCATGAAGGGGGAAGATCGGATAGCTGCAGCAAGGGGTTCCATGGCTAGCAAGAACAATAGGGGAGAAAGGGGGCAACCTTATCGTGGGCCTCTACAGATAGGAAAATGGTTTGAGAGGAAGCCACCACAATTAACTCTCGCCGCTGGTTGGTCATACAATAGCCGCACCATTGAGATGAATCCATCTCCCAGGCCGAATCTCTCCATCGTCGCAAACAAATAAGGCCACTCTATGCGATCAAAGGCCTTTTCGACGTTCAAGGACAGAGCTAGCGCACCCTCAGGTAGGTCCCTCAATGCCCATAGGGTATGGCATAGGGTGTGCAAGTGGTTCCTAGAGGTGCGGCCCGGTACGCACCCCACTTGCGTGTGGTGGATCAGGGACGGTATAACTTTGCGTAGTCTATTTCCTAGGATTCTTGCTAGTATTTTGATGTCACCGTTTAGGAGGGATATAGGTTGGTAACTGGCACACAGCAAGGGGTCCCGCCCGGGTTTAGGTATAATGGCTGTTGTGGCGTTGTTGGAAATGGCCTCCAGGGCCTGCACCGAACAGGCTTCATTCCATGCTGCAAGTAAAATGTCGGTTGCCTCTTTCCCTACCCATTTATAAAATTCAGACGGAAATCCGTCCTCCCCGGGTGATTTATGGTATGGGAGGTCTGAGATAACCCTTTCTATTTCCTGACTGCTTATTTCCCCTTCTAAAAGGCAGCGTCCCTCTTCTGACAAGGAGGGTAGGTCAAGGCCCTCCCAGAAGGCTGTGATCTGGGCGGGACTCGACGTTGTCTCAGGAGTATAGAGGTGTCTATAGAAGGTTGTGAATTCATTTGCGATTGCTTGTGGATGTGTTAATATTTCTCCAGAGTAGGCGCGGATGGCCGGGATGGCAAGAGCGGCTGTCCTCTGGTGAAGCTGGGCTGCCAGCAGGCGCCCTGCCTTCTCGCCCTGTTCGTAGTGTCTGCCTTGTAGCCTCTGAAGGGTGTACTTGGCCTGGGAAGTGTATAGCTCATTGAGGGCCATTTGGGCATGCTCTAGGTTGCGGCGTTCTGAAAAAGAGGGTTGCTCAGTGTATTGTCTAGTGAGTCAACGAATGTTGAGTTCTAGTGTAGCTTGTTGTTCCTTTCTTTCCTTGTTTGCCAGCGCGGCGTCTTTCATTAACTGTCCCCGTATCGCTGCCTTGGCTGTGGCCCACATGATTCGATTAGAGTCAACGGTGCCTAGTTTATCTTGGGCGTAATTGGCTTGCGTGGTCCTGTAACTAGTTTTCCCTGGGGAGAACGATAGTGGTAGACTGCGAGTCTCCAGGGTTTACGGCCTGGGGATACGAGACCCAATCGGATGTCTACGCTGACTGGGGAGTGGTCCGAGAGGCCACCTTCTAGTATACAGTCATCTTGAGTGTGAGCCACTAGGTTATGGGATAGGAGAAAATAGTCAAGGGCGGGATTTGGTACCGTGTGCCGGTGAAAGAAATGTAAATTCCCTGTCTGCCGGGTGTGTAAGCCTCCAGTGGTCCACTAGGCCGTTGTCCGATAGAATATCAGTGTGTAGGGCTCTGTCTGCGTTATTGCTTACGTCCAGGGGTCCTGTTCTGTCCAGTACCGTGCCTCTGACTAGGTTCCAGTCACCCCCTATTGCATAGCGAGATGCTCCTATCTCAGTCAAGAGTCGGTTGAGTTGTAGGAAAAAGAGTAGTTTTGGGCCAGTTGGTGCGTAAACAGAGCCCACACATAGTGAGGCGCCGCCTATCTTTAATTTAGCAAATACGTAATGCCAGAGTGTTTAAAGTTGAGATAGGATAGGATTTTCTTCCGCTTTATGAAGTGGGTAAGGCCATTTACGTTTCATGATATAATCCGTAGAGGCACTGTTGGTGCTGGGTTCGGGTTAGACATCCCTGCGCCTTACGGATACCTACCTAGGTGGAGGGGGTAAGGGGCGGGGGAGAGGAGGGGAGTAGAGGCTTGACGTGGCTCTAAAGACGAGGAGGAAAGGTAGGTAAAGGGGAAGGTAGGGGTAGGTGAGTGGGAGAGATGGAGAGGGAGGGAAGAGGGGTTAGTGTGTGGACGAGAAACAAATGAGCAATACTAAGAGAAAGGAGAGAAATAAGAAATAAGAAAGAGGAATAAGGGATAAAAGAAGAAAAGAAAAAAGGAAATCGGGTTCTGGCGTTCGCGAACTGTTACCTGCGGGTCTAGAACCCAGGCCTATTGAGCTCTGGTGCCCGACTAGCGGGCCCCAGGCCGAGGGAGGCGACGCCACATGGCGCCCCAGCCTCCCCGGTCAGGTTCTCTCTGTTGCATGTGGATCTATGGGACTTAAGGGGTAGGCAAGGAGAGTGTGGGGGGAGGGCTGTATGCATATTATATGTGGCTCTTGTGGCGACCCATGTCGAAAAGTACAGAGACCCGGAGTCAGGTGGTGCAGTACTGCGAGGAGAAGAGATGAGATGAGGGGGGACAGGGGGAGAGGAAGGGAGACAAGAAGAACAAAGGGCATGTGTGAGGTGTTGAGGTGCTGGGAGGACCTGCAATGATTTTGCAAGATTAGATCAGCGTCTGGGTCACGCCTAAACAAATATAGCAAAAGTTCCCGTGTGTAGTGGGGTTTCTGTTTTTGATTGTTGATTTTTGATTTTAGATTTTTGAGGGGGAGGGGCGGGAGGGATGGGGAGGGGCAGATAGAACGCAGCGGCAGAGCGGCGGGGTGTTGTGCCGCTACTATGTGCTAGCCTGCTGTAATTATACGATACCGCCGATAAGGACAATCAGTAGCAATCATGAAAAACGATCCAAAATATGACAGAGTATTAACAAGTGGGAACGATGCAACAGTTCTGAGAAAGTGCCTAATTTTTGCTTTTAGACAGATAAACAGATAGATTGAGCATGGACTGTGTTGCTGGAGGCAACCATATTTCTCGGCGTCTAGAAAGAAAAATTAGAAGTACGAGAGATGTACAGGCATACGTGATTATAGATGGTTATAGCAGAGTTACAACGGGATTATAACAGGATTATAACCGGATTATAACAGACAGGGGCAGGCAAAAGGAAGAAAAAATAAACAAGGGCAGCCAGGGTTCGAAGCCCCTCATAACAGTATATTTGTTAGTTCACAAAATCAAATACTCTTCACTCCGGTTAGTCCTCTCCGCCACCGTGTTACTTTGTCGTATCCAGGGCAGTCCGCGGGCAGCAGCAGCGAGCGCCCCCCAGAGTCCATTGCTGTCGTTTATTCAGATGGGGGCCGCCGTGGGCTTCATAAGGGAGCGGGATTTGTCTCTGTCCGATGTCTGTGTGTACATCGCCACCGCGTGGAGCACTTGGCCCCTGTCGTCATAGGTTTTTGTGAGTCTGTCTAGGTCTCTTCCCCTGGTTTGGGGATCAGTGGTGAATCTTCCTTCCGATTCGGGTGCTGGTTCTGGATGGCCAGCTCCTGCGGGTAAGTCAGGTATGTCCAGGGGGGCCTGGGGTGTCATTTCCATGGCGAGGGACTGGTCATGTAGCCCATCCAAAAACGCTCACAGATCCTCTGGGTTGTAGAAGTTCCATGATTCCCCGTTCTTGGGCATGAGCTCATGAGTGCTAGGGCAAATCAATGAGCCTGGGTCGCAGCAGTGATTTTTTATGGCAGCAGAGTGCTTCACGAGCGCAGGGCAGCACTTTTGAAAGAGCTTAGGATATCAAACGGGAGCGCTCTTCAAAGCTCCATGGTAGCAGGCAGAGTGCTTTTCCAGGTGCTATGCCCATAACCATAAATAGCACAAACAGCACTCCTCCAGGGCCACCGCGGGCAGTTGCAGGGGTTAGGGGCCACAGCACCCAGCCACTGGGTGACAACAGTACAAAGGAAGCACAGGGTGGCAGGGCCCAGCAGCAGACCAGCACAAGGTGAATGCAAATAGTTGGCAGTTCCTCCACATGATCAAGCAGGTCACAGGTCAGCACAGCAGCAGCAGTCCATGGCAGTTCCTGGGGAGTCCCTCCAGCAGCATTCCGTGTCCAGTTCCAAAATGTCACCAAATTGTGGGGAAAGCTCCCCTGTACTTATGCTCAGTTTCAGCAGTGTTTCACTGAAGAAGGGGAGAGGAGGTTCCAACCAGTTACAACTGCTTCTGGCAGTGCCCCCTCTCTCCTCCAGCACAGGCTCTAAACATCAGTTGGGGGTAAACAACACTTTTGTTTGAGGCCAGTGCACAGCCTTTACAGATGCAAGTGTGCCCCCCCCTTGTCTCAGCCCAGGAAGACTATTTAAAATGCAGATGCACCTCTGTGACACTTCCACCCTCCCTGCGTACAGGCTGATTGAAAAGTATGCACAAAGCCCAACTGTCACTCTGCCCAGACATGGATTGGAGTCAAGCTGCAAAACACCAGTCATCAGCATAGAGAAATGCTCACTTTCTAGAAGTGGCATTTCTGTAATAGTAATAAAAAGTCCACTTACACCAGAAAGTAGCATTTCTCACTACCATTACAACCATACCAAACATGCCTTTGCTACCCTTCATAAATCCGACAATACCCCCTAGACATAAGGCAGGGCATTTCCAATGCAATCCTATGAGAAGCAGTGAGGAACCAAATAGGATGTTTGTCACTACCAGGACAGGTCACGCTTTTAGGCACATGTCCTTCTACATACGTAGCACCGTGCCCATAGGGCTAACTAGGGCCTACCTTAGGGATGACTTACATGTAGTAAAAGGGGAGTCCCGGGCCTGGCAAGTACATTTAGATGCTAGGTCCCTGTGGCAGAAAACTGCGCATGGAGGCCCTGGGATAGAAGGCCTGAGACAGGTTCGAAAGGTTACTTCAGTGGGTGGCGCAAGCAGCACTGCAGTCCCACTAGTAGCATTTAATTTACAGGCCCTGGGTATAGAGATACCACTGTACAAGGGACTTGCAGTTAAATTAAATGAGCTAATTAGGTATAGGCCAATCATACCAACTTTAGAAGGGAGAGCACCTGCACTTTAGCACTGATCAGCAGTGATAAAGTGCTCACAGTCCCAGAGCCAACAGCGAGAGGTCAGAAAAAATTGGAGGAAGGAGGAAAAAATTCATGGGATGAACCCGCCAAAAGGGCCAGGTCCAACAGTATTAGTCAATAGCAATGGTTGCAACAAAGTCAAGGCCAACTGCCTTACCATTGTCTGCCCTTTGTGGCCTTTAGTCCCTGCCCTCTAGGAAAGTTTTGATCGATGAGCTGCAAACAGTACACGCTTGTGAATTAAGGAAAATGGGGACACACACCCTCACCACTATTTCATAATTCCACAATTACTACTTTGTACCTTCTTTAGACTTTAGGCCTAACCTACTTCTGTCATTGAAAATATTTATTGGGTCCTGGATGGATTATGGCGTGTCTCTTCTAAACGTTTACAGTTGCAGTAATTGTTACCATTGGAGTGAGGGGCAGTCCTGATGTGTATGCACAATGTTGTTTTGGCAAAGAGATTCTGTTACTAGGAGAGAATGCAGCACTTTTCATAGAATTGAATTTGGTGACCAAAGCACAGTTGAGCAAATGCACTGGGGGTGTACCTGGATGACCTCATCATGAATCTAGAATGCCATAACGCTTTAGAAGATGATTGACCGACTCACTGGTAGGAATGCCGGAGCAAAACAGATGTTGGCTGCAAAATAACATGCATCCTAGTTAAAGGTAAGTTCAGAAGCATTCAATGTAATAAGTGGTTCTTTAGTCAACATTAAAGTGAGGTATGTTGATTCACTTAATCTAATACTATGTAAGCTTCACATAATTCTACCAATGCTCATTTTTGAGCAAGAGTACCATTTATATCCTCGCTGTGGAGGTTGTGCAACAACACCTACAGAAACTGCAGATGCAACATTTGGCTACACTAACAGCAGCAGGATCACACTGCTGCTCAGAGCAGTTACTCAGTCTCAACAGACCAGATACTAGACCACATTGAGGAAGGGTTCCACAATCAAAACCCAAGTAACCTGTGTAATCCTAATACCGCAGACTAGAAAACAGTCTACACTGGCTCATCAATCACAAGATGCCTGACAAGATTTTGAGAATCGGACCATGCAGCAGCTCATTTCTACCATTGTCCAGGATGGGCTTGTAGAAATCCAAAAGACCCATCAAGAAATTTAGATTAACCTTTAGCTCCTCACTGTAATGAGGAACATTCAAAGAATATCAGCAACACTGTTACAGCAAAAAATTAGGGGGCCTATTTATACTCTGTTTGCATTGAAATAGCGTCATTTTCTTTTACGATATTTCAGCGCAAACAAAATATTGGAGTTAAATTCATTTTTTGCCTGTGGAAAACTACCTTGTATCAATGAGTTGCAAGGTAGGCATTCCCGGGCAAAAAACTACTCTAAGGCAAAAATGGTGCACGAGAGGGAGGCGGACCTAAACAATGGCTCTAACCTTGCTTAGCGCCAATTAACGCCTGGGTCAGGGCAGGCGTTAGGGGACCTGTGGGCCTATTTCCATGGTGGAACACCATGGAATAAGTCCACATGTGCCCTCCCCAAGCCCCAAGGACACCGTCACGCACACCAGAGGGGGATTGGAGGATGGGGGACCCCATCCCAGGTATGTATAGGGAGGTAGAGGTAAGTATTTATTTTTTTTGAGTGCCACTGGGGACCTTGAAATGTGCCCCATACATGGCACTGGGTGCAATGACCATGCCCATTGGACCCTTGTCCCCTGTGCTGGCCATTGGGGTGGTGGGTATGACTCCTGTCTTTTATAAGACAAAAGTCATGTGGAATGGTAGGTTTAGCATCAAGAAATGACGCTACGCTGGTGAGTGTCATCTTTTTTTACTCTAACCAGCCTAACGTCATTTTTTGGTGCAAAACCCCCTTCTCCCATACCACCAACCCCACCCGGCTAGCATCACTTTTTTTTACGCTAACCCACCATTTGCACTATTTTGCGCCATTCCATTAATATGGCGCCAGACTGGCATCCTGAAATGGTGCAAGCCACCGATATACTTTGTGATGCAAAACTGCGTTAGCACAGGTTTACCTCAAAAAGTAGAAATCAGGGCCTAGATACTCTTGGATATTTAAAAGGCCCAGTAGGAGAAAGTGCCACTAAGGTGCTGTAATTCTATCTGTATTTAACCACTGGCTCCTCCTTGTCCACTACTCATTTTGTGGTTGGCTTAGCTTTATACACCGTCACAGTGGTGGTGCAGATATTTTTCCGCGCACAGCTTGTGCAGGGTGATTTCACTTTTTCTCACCAAGAAAGGGCACATACCATGGGGGAATATCAATGATAAAATGTACCAAGCTGACAATGTTTATGGTAAGGCAGGGAACAGCTTTCTTGGATAAACACTGTGAGAGTTAGCTAGTCTCTAGCCTGTTTCTTTTCAACACTGACCTGGTGTGGACAGCATTTAAACAACAACTTACTGTATGGGAGGGGGAGTTTCTAGAACTCTCCTCTACAGTTTGGTTAAAGGATATAAGGAGAGGAAGCTTGACAGCTGGCACTAGAAGGAACTCATTCTGAAGAGGGACTCTGCTCAGAATCCCATTGTGGGTAATCCTCTCTTTCTGGTCGTCCGGGTTCCATGACTTGAAGCTGGCAGACAAAGAGATGATGTCGAGGTAAAGCCCCATGGTGATGCATTTTAATTATAAATATATACACATATACATATAATGACCATTGTTGAATTTGTGATCATTATTATTTCACTGCTGTGATTATTTTCAGAATTGTTCTTCTGTTACTGCCTTTGAAATAAAATTCCACGTTATTGTCTCTGTGCATGAACTTGAGAAGTGCCTTAATAAATGAATTACTCAGACTAAGAGTGCTGCATTCTTGTATTCTTTTCCTTTCTTCTCCTCTTATTCTGAAGTAGAGCAGAACTGGCGCTTAGAGCAAGCTATATTGGATATATTTTCTGAGCAGCCAGTCGATACCCAGGAATAATCATTGAATGTGTTTAGAGTCATCTGCATATATCTGGATTCATTCGGGGAACAACCTGGATGTGTGAGACAGGTTGAATTAAAATGATTGGAACCTCACATGTCAGGAAATCACAAGTACATATTACTTCTATCCTACATCACATCGCAGATGCAGTTCAGGCAGCCACCTATACCCACTTTTGGTCAAAGGAAACATTCATCTCAATCATGTAATGGAACAGACCAATAGGGGACGGTAAAGAGGAAGCAGCACACCACAGTCTGTGGCAGATGAATTTTTTATTTTTTTTATTTGACTATTTGAGTTGGTCATGTCCGTACATTAGTGTATTTTGATCCATGACTGCATAGTGCCAGATCATTGTAATGTATCACAATAAACTACCAATCTCTGGTCAAAAATAAAAATAAAAAAAACTGTCTCCCTCCTGCATCCATTTCAGGGTCTGGGTCTATGTAAATTAGAGGATGGTATTGTTTGCTTCCCACGCTTCACGCAAAACTCAAGTAGCATTCCATTGCCCACATTCAGTATGAATAATCCGAAACACATAAGAATTTCCTCACCTACTATATTGAGATAGTAAAACCATCTAACGCCAAAAAGGTTGAGGGCCTCAAAATCTGATTCCTTGGTTTATCCTGTGTGTCAAGTTCTAAGCTTCCTTGGCTAGAGATGCATAAATACTATTTCCTGGTTTCAGTGATGGTGTCAAGGGATAACCCTGGCCACATATGGTGGAGAAATGAGAATGGATAAAAGTAAACATAGGGTGTCAGCGATGGTGTAAAGGATCATTCAAGAAGAGGTTTCAAAAGAAGTCACGGAGGTGTTACAACTTCATTTTTTTATCAGAGTTTATAAAATGTCACAGACTGAGCCACAACACAGGTTCCAATGGAAAATGTGTGTATAGTGATGGTGAGGAGGTAACAATTGTTAAGGGCCAGCTGTAGGATAAACATGACTATGAAGATTTCCATTTTTTGTTGTGAAAATTGCCCAATTCAGAACCATCTTAATCCAACTAACGAATCAAATCACCTACAAATATCTGTGATTTTTCTGATGCCAAAGATTTGTTTTAAAATAAACCCACAAAGCTGCTGTTTGAGTTACATTTCACTGCATATTTTTATCATCTTACATTGAATTGTTATAATGTGGCTAACGGAAATTTACCAGTAATCCTCATTACTGCAAGGCATAAGTGGTCATTGTGACCTTGGCAGTCCTGCCCCGGCATACCTGCAGTTGTGGTCAGACTGCTGACAGCGTGGTAGTGCCAAATTATGACTACAGCAGTGAACTGGCTGTATCGCAGTCAGTTCACCGCCTGTATCGGCAGGGCAGTGAGACCGCCTGGCTGAAGGTTGACCACCTTCGACCAGGTGGTCCACCTAACACCACCCACGGTATTTTGAGAGTCCTTACTATCAGGGATTCTTTGTGGGCAGTCCCGCCACGAAATTCCTGGCGGTAAGGATACTGGCAACGGGAATACTAATTCCTGTCGCCACAACAGGACTCCCTAACCCCCACATCCATGTAGGAGCCCTCCCCACCTCTGACCCCATCAGGAGCCTCCCCACCCGCCCAAGCAGCAATGCCCCCCCTGCCCCCATCTCCGTACTGACCCCCACCCCGATCCCCGTACTGACCTCCCTCCCCCGATCTCCATACTTAAGATCCCCAATCCACTCACACACACACCACACTTACAAACATACATGCACACATCCACGCTCACTCATTCACACACACATGCACCCAAGGCCACGACACCCCTTCCACCCCGGCATATAGGCATTCACACAAGCACACAGACACTTGCACACATGCACACAAACACACACAGCATCCCCCCACCCCACTCCATTCACACACACACATCCCCATTCATGCACACAACACTCAGCACGCCCCCCCCTGTCGGATATCACCTTACCTGGTGGTCGCGCTGGTCGTCCGTGAGGGAACGGAGTCCATGGCACTTGCTCCGCCGCCAGTACCCCGTCAACACAACACCACCACACTGTTTACAATGTTCTAATATGCTGGGCGGTGTTGTGGTGATGTGGCGGTGGTGGCGTAGCAAGCTCCACTAGACTGCTGACCGCCAGTATTGCTGCTGACAGCTTCCCCACCAAATAGTGGTGGAGAGCAGCCAGCAGTCATAAGACGGCGGTCTTTAGACCACCAACACTGGCAGTCATATGACGGCAGTGACTTTGGCAGTCTATGGAATAGACCGCCGAAGTCATAATGAGGGCCATACTCTTCTTTGTCACAGTTCAATCCAGTGAGCATTTTGTGTCTGCCTACAGAATTGACTCAAACAAGAAAAAACAAGTTCATGCCCCATCCAGCATGGCCTCAACAAGAAGTGGATAACCCATGACACATAAAGGAGGAGCTGAAATGACGTATCTTCCTGTTTTTTCTTCTGTGTCTTTAACAATATTCAACCGAGATACAAGATTTCAGTTATGTTTTGTTGTTAATTTTTATATTGTTTTTAATGCTCAGCAGTAAGGACGGACACTTGCTGGACCAGCCGATTGTCAGTTGTTTACATGATTGTATTTGGCCTCGTTATTATTCTGCACGCGTGCTACCTCCTCCGCAGAGTGATTAGGAGATTGCTGCTGCCATTTCACTCATTTCAGTCTTTGCTAACACTTAAATGTGAGCCGGTGGACTTCAACTGGTTTCAGTATGGTGGCAGTCCCTTTCATTGCTGCAGGTGGTTTTCAAAATAGTCACCATAGAAGGAAAACAAATACCTAAGCAGGGCTCGAAAAATCACAAAACATTTACTAGACCTGCAGGTCAAGAATCTTAAATAATCTACTCGACCTAACTGTAATGTATTTGACTAGTAAACGGGTCTCAAATTGTGTGATCCTAGGCAAATAGTTTACAGAGTTGCTTTTTTCTTAATTCTCACATATGATTGCACCTTCAAATATGTGAGCTCAGCATTTCTGCAGTACAAAAACAACTCTTTTGTTTGATTAAGTAGACTAAAGTTTGCTGTATCCATCACACGAATCTAGCCCACATACCCATGAGGTCTAGCCCACATAACCTAGGACGTCTTTGAGTTTACTAACAACATTGCCATCAGGGCTGGAGTGTTTCTCAGTTTGTTTAAACAGTCAGTTTTAATAAATATATGGTTACATATTGTCATCTACACTAAGTAACTTTCCAAGAAATGTCTAAAAACCTCTCCACTAACTGGCAGCTTTACTGATAAAACTATATAGTGTATTAACAATCTGTGAAAATTGGGTTTCAGAAAACCTATCCTTTGCACATCAACATGTAAAATATTCTGATTTGTTTTCATCCTATTAAAATAATTATTTGTTCATCACACAGAAATAAAAAAAGGGCTTTCACAACTACTGAAATATATTTTGAAATGTTTGCACAGTTCACTTAAATGTTGTGGGTTAGGAAAAACCTGACACCTTATATCCTTTTATTTTACATTCCAAGCAGCAGGTCACACAGTTCACCTTACAAAGTCCTGGAACTCTGCAGTCAGAAGGAAAATTAATTGTAAGAAAAACAGACTTTTGACCTCTGTCTGTGAACACAGAGCAAATGTAACATAAGAACAAGATTTAAACATCTTTTATTGCCCCGCCACTTTTCAACTGAACAGAACACCTGTTCAGTGTTAGCTTACCAGAAGGGACCAATAAGTATTAAAAATAGCTTGACCTGATTAAATAAGACTCACCAATGCGAGTGGTCTAGTGGATTTTTTGAGCCCTGCTAAGCTGAAACATATTCCTGAGTCTAGCTCAGACGAAGAGGTTCCTGTACCTGTGCCTTCTTTTTAGGGAATGTATCACATAATGACATGCCCAGTCAGCGTCTCTATGTGTGTGTGTGTGTAGTAGGGGGGGATTTCTCAGTGTAGCCCTGTGCTAAAATCTTTAAACAAACTCAGAAAAAAATTGCACCGTACAATTTCATGCAGAAATCTATCTGTAATGTTCAGGTGACCTTCTTAAAATGCTATCTCCCTCAAAGCTTTCATCCTTCTAACAGCAATAAAATCAGAGCTTTCATGTTGACCTGGCTCCCATTGTGTGAACCTTGTCCAGTTACAACCCTCCTGCATTCCATCTGCTTTGAAGCAAACTTTAGAGTTGGTGGTGTCAGCAAGAGCGAGTGGGGGGCCTTGCTACATGACTTTCAAGACTTTAAGACCCTCCCGCTTGAAAGAGACCCTTACCTTGGCAGCACTCTCTTGCTTTCCGTAGATGCATGTGGACATACAAACATGCACCACAAATACATACACTTGCACATGCTTTTGCAAACAACATTTTACTACACACATACAGGTTAATGATTTAGGTGGCAGCCCTACCGCTACGATATTGTTGAGAGACAGAATCACATTTTTTACGATACACAAGAGATAGATGCTTGTAAGCAGCCTGCGAATGTGGTAGCATGTGCCTACACCAAGCTTTGCTTAAAGGACAAAATGAGATCCTCCCTGCAGTAAGACTAGAGGGCCTTAATTCTTAGATTTAGGCCTGGAAGAAGTGAGGATGGGGGACTGTAAATGGATGGAAGACTGCAGAACTTCCAACTCACATGGTGCCACTGTGTGCCACACCGTAGTAGCTCCCATCACACGATCACCTCACCCTGTCAACCAGTGAGGAGCCGATATTACATGGCACGCAGACAATTAGCTGGAAACCCTTGCAGAGATGTTTGGATGCTCTGAGCAGCCAAAGTCCATTACGGGGTATGAAATCTCACCAAGATGCCAGCAGCAGTCTCCACGACTTTGCTTTTTTTTGGTGTTGGAGGTGGGAGGAGATCACCTAAGAGTTTCTCAGGCTACAATCATCACTAAGCCATGCCCCCTTTGAAGGCTTTGAGGCCTCGCCCCTTCACCGCCTCACATGGTAAAAAAAATTCATAAGTTGACAGCTCTTAGGTTGTCTGGCAGAGGTGGGGGTCAGTATATTAATGTGGAGAGCAGAGTAAACGCTAGGATGTCTCTAACTTGACGTTAAGAGCCAGAATACTAGCACAGCCAGTACATTAAATGTTTGGCATGTAAATCATAGATCAAACGTCATATAAAAATGAGAATGAAACTCTTAACAAGTGAAAAAGTGCATTTGTGTAACATTTGGAAGTTTTTCACTTTAGTAAGTTATAGTGTATCATTACAGTGAGTAAGATGTTTAGCAGGGTAATTTCTAACCCTCAATTTAGAAACTTCATAGACCTCCACCCTTGCGATTATGCCAATAGAGTAGCACAAGACAGTTTTCTTGGGCCTCCTACATATTACTTATATACACTTTTTTATATTTGATGCAGTATTATTATCTATGAAACCCCACACCAGAGGTTTTTTAAGGTGCACATGATGACCTGAATTACATCAACTTGCTCTAAATTTGTAATGATTAAGGTAAGGGAGGAACAGTGAAGTAAAGCATTTTCCTAGGATCACACTATTTGAACTCAGGCTCACATTTACAAGGTCCTTGTGCCACCACTGCATCACTTTTTGTGACACAAAGGTGATGCAAACCACTAAATCATATTTATGAAGTCACGCAAATCCACTTTGCGTGGCTTTGAATGGCCTCATAAATATGGAGAAAGGCAAATTGCTGCATTGCTTTACTTTGCACTAGTGAGGGATTCCATGGGCGTTGCGGAGGGTGTTTCCATGCAACACTCATGGATTTTGACGCATACCCAGAGTTACAAGACCTTGTAAACCTGGGGATGCGTCAAAAGCTTATGCCTCCCCGTGGGTGGTGCAACAAGGAGAAATATTATTCTGCAGTCTCATAGAAAGAGGAAGTCGCCTCCCAAGATTGTTTCTGTGCAGGAAGGTGCCCTGTACTGCACAACAGCAATCCTGCATTCAACGCAAGGGTGCCTGCAATGGTGCTAAGCAGCCAAAACAGCACCAGCTCTGGAGGAAAGGACAGGAATGTGCCAAACTGCTTAAATATGGCACATTCCTGCCATTTCCCTGTGACACAGAGCAGCACAGCAAGGTGATTTGCTGTGCTGCTGGGCGCCAAAGTCTCATAAATATGAATTCCAGTTTCTTATTTACACATTGCTCAATTCAGCCACTGGACAAAACATCTTTCTCTCTCCAACTTAACACCATAGGGTCATGATTTGTATTTAAGACATCAAGGAGATACATTTCTACATGTCACGTCTTAAATCGAGCAGACACACGAGGGCTTTCTAGAAAAAAGTAGAAAGTTAATGGAAGGCAGGACACTTCCTATTTGTGTTAATTATCACCAGCTTCCCCTGACATAACAAAGATAGTGATTTAGCTGCAAAAGCAATTACAGAGTTTCCCCATTTTCCCCATAAGTCACGACCTCAGAGCAGCACTCAGAACATTGCAAAATATAACATAACATTTACAATGCTTTTTAAAAACACTACGGGATTTTTTTAACTTTCATGAATATATTCTGGGACTGGAGGTAGAATATTAAGGAAGCCGTGTGGACTATTTTAAGAAAACTTACACTTTTGCAAATATTCAAGACCCAACTTTTCAATAGTATAATTGCCTTCCCAGTGTCCGCCTCCTACAACCCCAAGGACCGAACTGAAGCAAGAAACTCAGGGGCTTATTTACATGTCCCCTGCGTCGCAGGTGCATCGCTTTTCATGTGTGGAAAAAGTGAGGGACCGGCGGCGCACGGGGCATGTAAATAAGCCCCACAGATGTTCCATCAAGGTCTGTCACGACTGATTGTTAATCACAGGTCCTTAATTATTAAAGTGTTTATCAACTGCTGGTTAATTTATTGATGTTATGCGTTTGCTGAACTACTAGCAAAATGGATGTGACTGATCTGAAATTGTACGGAAAGGACAGTGAGTTCCTTGGCAAGCTTACTAGCTCTTGTAAAGCACAAATAAATAGAGCAATAGTCACCTGCCTTGATCTATGCCAGATTACTTGCTCTGGTGGAAGAATTGTTCAAGCTAGGGAAAGGAAAATATAAAAGGTGGAAATATGTGAAAAATTAAGGGAAGCAACTTGAGGGTGTTTCACATCTCACCTTGAGCGACAGTGGCACCAAAAAGCATAGCGGAGATGGCAAGGAATGTCCTCATGACGCTGAAGCAACAGGTGAGCTGGACTTGAAGAGTTATCAGGATAAGACTTCCACTCATGGTTTAGGATTCAGTATTTATCCACTGAAAGGGAAGGTGGACACTATCCTTTCCACTCCCACAGGGAGTATCCAGGACTGATGTGGCACATAACCCATGGCTGCAACTTGCCAGCCGCTGTCATCAGACACTAACACGGCCATTTTACCCTCTCCGAGAAGGAATGCAGACTACCAATCTTACTAAACACTAGAAATATCTAGTAAACAGCAAATGGAAATCAGGTAATTTGTTACTTAACGCATCAAAACAGATAGGTTTGGCCCAGATGGTGACAAGAAAGAAGAACACCTTTGGTCCTCTGAGGTAAAAATAAATGCAGGTTTGAACCCACCGTCAGAGACAGGCATAACTGAAGTAAAGTGCTATTATGGGTCATAGCGGCTTGCACTGGGATGTGGGAAGCAGAAGACATCAGTAAGGCTTTTGACAGTTTGTCTTCATGGCCCCAGAAGCAGCTTGTAGGAGGCTGGCCTGGCTTATAGTGGGTACTTCGTGGTACTTCAACCTTGTGCCAGGTCCAGTTATCCCTTATTAGTAGATTAGAAGTGTTCTAGCAGCTTAGGCTGATAGAGGTAGCTATAGCAGAGCAGTTTAGGCTGAACTAGGAAACATGCAAAGCTCCTACAATACCAATTATATCATTTAGCACTATATCATAAGAAAACACAATACTCAGAGTTACTAAAAATAAAGGTACTTTATTTTAGTGACAATATGCCAAAAGTATCTCAGAGGATATACTCCCTTAGGAGGTAAGTAATATACACAAAATATACACACAAACCAAAATCAGGTAAGTAAAACACTTAGAAAAGTAGTGCACAATAGAATGCAATAGGAGAAAATAGGCCTAGGTGCAACACAAACCATATACTCCAAAAGTGGAATGTGAACCACGAATGGACCCCAGGCCTAGTGTAGTGTGTAGAGGGTCGCTGGGGTGTACAAGATACCCCACCCAAAGACCCTGAAAATTAGGAGTAAAGTTACCCTACTACCCCAGAAAGACAGTAAAGTCGAGATAGGGGATTCTTCAAAGACAACAACTGACTGCAAAGCACTGAAGACAGATTCTTGGACCTGAGGACCTGCAAAGGAAGGGGACCAAGTCCAAGAGACACGCAAGTGCCCAGGAGGGGCAGGAGCCCACTAAATCCCGGCGGAAGGTGCAAAAGGGCTGCCTCTGGGTGGAAGAAACTGAAGATTCTGCAACAACGGTAGGTGCCAGGAACTTCTCCTTTGCTCAGAAGATGTTTCACGGTGTGGTGGAGGATGCAAAGTTGTTTCCTCACAGAAAAACCACAAACAAGCCTTGCTAGCTGCAAGAGATGTGGTTGGAGATTTTGGGTGCTGCCAGGGCCCAGGAAGGACTAGGAGGTCGTCTCTTGGAGGGGGAGACAGAGGGGACACTCAGCAACAGAGAGAGCCCATGCAGAAGCAGGCAGCACCCACAGAAGCACCTGTACAGGCATTCAAAATATCTGAGCATGATAGTCGTCTCAGCACAACAAAAGAGGGTACCACGAAGTTGGAGGCCAACTCAGTGAGTTGGGCAATGCAGGACGGAGTGCTGGCAACCTGGGCTGTGCTGTGCATGAAGGAAGTCTTGCAAAAGTGCACAGAAGCTCTAGCAGCTGCAGATCACCCAGTACACAGGATTCATGTCTGGCATGGGGAGGCAAGGACTTTCCTCCACCAAATTTGGACAGACGGACCACTGGCCTGTCGGGGTCACTTGGATCCAGCTCCTGTGTTACAGGGAACACACTCGTCAAGATGAGAGGGGACCCAGAGGACCGGTGATGCAGAAGTTTGGTGCCTGCATTGGCAGGGGGAAGATTCCATCGACCCACTGGAGATTTCTTCTTGACTTCCAGTGCAGGGTGAAGGCAGACATCCTCAGAGCATGCACCACCAGGAAACAGTCGAGAAAGCTGTCAGGATTAGGCGCTACAATCTTGCTGGTAGTCTTCTTGCTAGTTTGTTGCAGTTTTGCAGGTGTCCTGGAGCAGTCAGCGGTAGATCCTTGGCAGAAGTCGAAGAGAGAAGTGCAGAGGAACTCTGGTGAGCTCTTGCAGTCGTTATCTGACGAGAAACCCACAGGAGAGACCAAATATTAGCTCTCAGAGGAGGATTGGCTATCTAACGTCACCTGCTGGCAGTGGCCACTTAGAGCTCTCCATTGTGCCCTCACACCTCTGCATTCAAGATGGCCATTCAAGATGGCAGAGGTCTGGGACACCCTGGAGGAGCTCTGGGCACCACCCCTGGGGTGGTGGTGGACAGGGGAGTGGTCATTCCCCTTTCCTTTGTCTAGTTTTGCACCAGAGCAGGGGCTGGGGGAATCCCTGAACCGGTGTAGACTAGTTTATGCAAGGAGGGCACCATCTGTGCCCTTCAAAGCATTTCCAGAGGCCAGGAGAGGCTACTCCTCTCAGGCCCTTAACACCTATTTCCAAAGGGAGAGGGTATAACACCCTCTCTCAGAGGAAATTCTTTGTTCTGCCTTACTGGGACTGGGCTGCCCAGTCCCCAGGAGGGCAGAAATCTGTCAGAGGGTTGGCAGCAGCGGTAGCTGCAGAGAAAACCCCAGAGAGCTAGTTTGGCAGTACCCGGGGTCCATGATGGAGCCCTATGGGTGCATTGGATTGGCACCCCAATACCAGATTTGGCTTGGGGGAAAAATTCCATGATCTTAGACATGTTACATGGCCATGTTCGGCGTTACCATTGTGAAGCTACACATAGGTATTCACTTATATGTAGTTCACGCATGTAATGGTGTCCCCGCACTTACATATTCTGGGGAAATTCCCCTGAGCAGTGTGGGGGCACCTTGGCTAGTGCGGGTGAGGGTTAGACATATAGGTGACTTATAAGTTACTTACGTGCAGTGTAAAATGGCTGTGAAATAACGTGGACGTTACTTTACTCAGGCTGCAGTGGCAGTCCTGTGTAAGAATTGTCTGAGCTCCCTAAGGGTGGCAAAAGAAATGCTGCACCCCATAGGGATCTCCTGGAACCCCAATACACTGGGTACCTAGGTACCATATACTAGGGAATTACAAGGGCATTCCGGTGGGCCAATCAGAATTGATAAAATTAGTCACTAGCCTGCAGTGACAATTTTAAAAGCAGAGAGAGCATAAACACTGAGGTTCTGGTTAGCAGAGCCTGAGTGATACAGTTAGGCACCACATAGGGAACACATATAGGCACAACTTATGAGCACTAGGGGCCTGACTAGCAGGAACCCAGTGACACAAGCAAAAACAAACAGACACACAAGTAAAAATGGGGGTAACATGGCAGGGAAGATGGTACTTTCCACCACAACCCTCCCCCCCAAACGAGGGACAATAAGGCTAACCCTGCCCAGATGAGTCTTCATTGTCTAAGTGGAAATATCTGGAGAGTCCATCTGCATTGGAGTGGGTACTCCCAGGTCTATGTTACACTGTATAGTCCATTCTCTGTAGGGCGATAGACAACGTCAACAATTTAGGGTTTTCACCTTTTATTTGTTTTAGCCAAAGTAGAGTTTTGTGGTCTGTCTGAACAACACAGTGAGTACCAAACAGGTATGGCCTCAACTTTTTCAGTGCCCAGACCACAGCAAAGGCCTCCCTCACTATGCCAGACCAACGCTTTTCTCTAGGGGTAAACCTCCTGCTGATAAAAGCAACAGGTTGATCCTGACCCTCAGTATTAAGCTGTGATAGCACTGCCCCAACCCCCAATTCAGAAGCATTAGTCTGGACTATGAACTTTTTGGAGTACCAAGGGCTTTGTAGGACAGGTGCCGAGCACATAGCCAGTTTGAGCTCATCAAAACCGTTTTGACAGCTAACTGTCTGCAATACCTTTTTATGCATCTTCTTACTAGTGAGGTCATTAAGAGGAGCTGCAATGGAGTCATAATTCTCGATGAACCCCCTATAGTACCCTGTGAGGCCTAAAAAGGCTCTCACCTGGCTTTGATTTGTAGGGGGAGCCCATTCCATAATGGTCTGGATCTTCCCCTGCAGTGGTTAATCTGTTCCCTACCTAGAAAGTGGCCCAGATAAACCACTTTCCCCTGCCCTATCTGGCACTTTGAGGCCTTGATAGAGAGGCATGCCTTTTGCAGGGCCTCCAAAACTTTCCATAGGTGGACCAGGTGATCACCCCAGGTGGAGCTAAAGACAGCTATATCATCCAGATACGCTGCACTATAAGCTTCCTACTCTTGCAGGACTGTGTTCACCAACCTTTGAAAAGTGGCAGGTGCATTCTTCAGACCAAAGGGCATTACAGTGAATTGATAGTGCCCTCCAATGGTTGAAAATGCAGTTTTGGGTTTAGCATCTTCTGATAATTTAATCTGCCAATACCCTGCAGTTAAATCAAAAGTGCTTAGATACTTGGCAGAAGCCAGTGTATCTATCAGCTCATCTGAACTGGGTATAGGGTGAGCATCTGTCTTGGTTGAGCCCTCTATAGTCAACACAAAACCTCATCTCTCTTTTTCCGTCCTTACTGTGAGGTTTTGGAACATGCACAACTGGGCTGGCCCATGAGCTTTCTGAAGGCTCAATCACTCCTAAGTCTAACATTTTCTGAACCTCTTGTTTAATGTAGTCCGTGACATGGTCAGGCTGCCTATATATCTTACTTTTGACAGGTACACTGTCTCCAGTATTGATTGTATTCTCACACCAAGTAGTGGTACCTGGTATCAGTGAGAAGAGTTCAGAAAACTGACTTAAAAGATTTACACAGTTGTCTTTCTTTTCAGCATTAAGACAATCTGCAAGTACTACTCCCTCCACTAAGCCATCAGCTCAGTGGTGGAGAAGAGATCAGAGAGAGGGTCACTCTCTTCTTCTTGTCCCTCATCAGTTGCCAGGAGCAGGGTGAGATCAGCCCTATCATAGTAGGGTTTTAGGCGGTTGACATGGAGCATCCTAAGAGGACTCCTGACAGTGCCCAGGTCTACCAAGTAGGTAACCTCACCCTTTTTCTCAACAATTAGATGGGGTCCACTCCATTTGCCCTGGAGTGCTCTTGAGGCCACAGGCTTCAATACCATCACCTTCTGTCCTGGGTGGTACTGGGTCAGGACAGGCTTCTGGTAATGCCATTGCTTTTGCAGCTCCTGGCTGGCCTGAAGGTTTTTACTGGCCTTTTTCATGTACTCAGCCATTCTTGATCTTAGACCAAACACATAGTCCACAATGTCCTGTTTAGGAGCTCTTGAAGGTTGTTCCCAACCCTCCTTAACAAGTGCAAGGGGACCTCTCACAGGGTGCCCAAAGAGGAGTTTGAGGGGCTAAAGCCCACTCCTTTTTGGGGTACCTCCCTGTAAGCAAAAAGGAGTCAAGGTAACAGGACATCCCATCTCCTTCTGAGTTTTTCAGGGAGTCCCATTATCATACATTTGAGAGTTTTATTAAACCTCTCAACCAGACCATTTGTTTGTGGATGATAAGGAGTAGTGAACTTGTATGTTACATCACACTCCTTCCACATTGCTTTGAGGTATGCAGACATAAAGTTTATACCTATTTTTGATACCACTTCCTTAGGGAAGCCCACTCTGGAAAAGATTCCCAGGAGGGTCTTTGTCACTGTAGTGGTACTTAAGGGGATTGCTTCAGGATACCTAGTGGCGTGGTCCACTACCACCAGGATAAATCTATTGCCTGAAGCTGTTGTAGGGCCAAGGGGGGCAACTATGTCAACCCCTACCCTTTCAAAGGGCACACCAACCACAGGAAGTGGAATTAAGGGGGACTTTGGAGTGCCACCAGTCTTGCCACTGGCTTGGCAGGTCACACAAGACCGACAAAACTCTTTGGTGTCCTCTGAACTAAGGGGCCAGTGAAACAGGGGAACAAGCCTGTCCCAAGTTTTACTCTGGCCCAAATGCCCAGCCAAAGGAATGTCACGTGCCAAGGTAAGAAGAAACTCCCTATACTGCAAAGGGATGACCAATCTCCTGGCAGCTCCAGGTTTAGGGTCCCTTGATTCAGTATACAGGAGGTTGTCTTCCCAATACACATTATGGCTATCACTGACATCCCCATTCTGCTGTTTGACAGCTTGCTGTCTTATACCCTCTAGTGTAGGACAGGTCTGCTGTGCCACACTCAGCTCTTACCTAGCAGGCCCCCCTGCACCCAAAAGCTCAGCAGTGTTTGCTGCCAGCTCATCTAGTGTAGGTTCTGCACAGGGAGAGGAGTCATCTTCCTCAAAAGGGGAATCTTCTGGTGAACGAGGGATAGTGGGCAAGGATTTACCCTTCCTACCCCTAGCTTTTGGGAGCACTTGGTCCATTGTTCCAGGATCCAAGTTTCCCTGTCCTTTTTGCTTCTTGATCTGAGCCCTTGTCAAAGCAAAAGTATGCCCAGGAATGCCCAGCATTGCTGCATGAGCCTCCACCTCCACTTCAGCCCAAGCTGATGTCTCCAAATCATTGCCTAGTAAGCAATCTACAGGTAATTCAGTGGCTACCACAACTTTCTTTGGACCAGTACCCCCTATCCCCCATTTCAGATTCACAACAGCCATGGGGTGGCTAAGTGTGTTATTGTGAGCATCAGTCACTTGTTACTGCTGACCAAGTAGGTGTTGATCAGGGTGAACCAGTTTCTCTATAACCATAGTTACACTGGCTCCTGTGTCCCTGTAGGCCTCAACCTCAACACCATTAATTAGGGGTAGTTGCTTGTACTTATCCATACAAAGGGGACAAGCAACCAACGTGGCAAAGTCAATGCCACCATCAGAGACTAAAACAGCCTCTCTGGTCTCCCTAACAAGACCAAGCCCTACTACACTGCCAATAGTGAGCCCAGCTACACCCTTGGATTAGCTATTTGTAGTAGACTTCCCATCACCACTGCTCTTACTAGGGGCACTAGAGGTTGCAGTTTGGGTTGTGGTAGTGGGAGCCTTGATGTTTTTCGTAGGACAAGTAGCATCACTTGCCCAATGGCCTTTTACTTTACATAAATAACACCATGGCTTTTTCTGATTGTTAGAAGAGGATTTGGGCCCACCACCCTCAGAGGATTTTTGTGGGCCTGATGAAGACTCAGAATGTTTTTTATCTTTGTCCCCACCCTTGTAAAGAATACTTACCATCCTTCTTCTTGCCATCCTTGTCATCCCATGTATGAACCTTTCTGTTAAATCTTGTCCTGACCCATATGTCTCCCTTCTTTCCCAATTCTTGGGGAGAGGTCAGATCTGAGTCTACCATGTACTGGTGCAACAAATCAGACACACAATTGTTCAATCTATGCTCTCTCAGGATTAGATTATACACACTTTCATAGTCAGTCACCTTACTGCCATGTAACCAACCCTCCAAGGCCTTCACTCAACAGTCTACAAAGTCTGCCCAGTCTTGAGAGGACTCCTTTCTGGTGTCGCTGAACTTAATCCTGTATTGTTCAGTGGTTAAACCAAATCCATCCGAGAATGCATCCTTCAAAACTTTGTATTTGTTAGCATCACTTTCTCTGACAGTACGTAGCCTATTCCTACCCTTACCAGTGAAAGATAGCCACAATATATCAGCCCACTGCCTTTGAGGGACCAACTGTACCATACAGTCCCTCTCAAGTGCAGCAAACCACTTGTCAATGTCATCCCCCTCCTTGTAAGGGGGGACTATCTTATGCAGGTTTCTGAAATCTTGCTCTCTAACAGGATTGGTATCAAAAACACTGCTGGTGCCACCATGGGGAACTAACCCCAACCTCTGCCTTTCCCTTTCCACATCCAGAGATTCCCTGTCTAAGGCCAGCTGCTGCTGTTTAAGCTTCAGCCTGGTCTCTTCCAACATCAGCTTTCTGAGTTCCCTTTCCATTAATTTATCCTCAGGGTGGGAGGCTTGGGAATTGTGAGACACAGAAGAAATGTTGGAATTGGCAGAGTTGGACCTGATCCTAACTGGCTGGACCCTAGTAACCTGGCCTTTAGGAGTGAAAGGTGCCCTACTAATGTGTGACCCCCTCCCACTACCAGTGTCACTAGGTGGCCTGTAAGCTGGCAGGTCCTTGGAAGAACCCTCCCCAGAATCCTCAGGGGACTCCTCTGAGTCTGGCTGGGTACCCCCCTCCTCTATCTCCTGATCCTGGGAAGGGACAGACTGGTTCTGGTCACTTTCTAGGAGAAGGCCAAGGAGAATATCTTTTGTAGGATCCTTACCAATTGCTAAACCTCTTTCAATGCAGAGACCCCTCAAACTTTTAAAGTTTAGATTCCCACATGTTGCCTGAAAAACTGTAGGAGTAAGCTCTACTTCAGACATGATAGAAAAGGTTTAGGACAGAGAGAGAAAAAGGTTTTTGGAACTTTTTAAAGAACAGAGAAACACTTTTTCAAACTTTTGAAAACTTTTAAAAGTTTTCAGAAAGTTTTTAGAAAGTTTTAGAGAAGAAAGGTTAAACTGTTTAGGTTACTGTGTATATTCTGAAGTGTTTGGTACATGTTTTTCTAATGAAAAGCACCAATGACAAATTGGTGTAGCAGTTACAAGTACTTATCCCACCGCTGCCACCAATGTAAGAGGCTGGCCTGGCCTGGCTTATAGTGGGTACCTTGTGGTACTTACACCTTGTGCCAGGTCCAGTTCTCCCTTATTGTTAATAGATTAGTAGTGTTCTAGCAGCTTAGGCTGATAGAGGTAGCTATAGGAGAGCAGCTTAGGCTAAACTAGGAGACATGCAAAGCTCCCACTATGCCACTTATATCATATAGCACTACATCACAAGAAAACACAACACTCAGAGTTACTAAAAATAAAGGTACTTTATTTTAGTGACAATATGCCAAAAGTATCTCAGAGGATATACTCCCTTAAGAGGTAAGTAAAATATACACACAAACCAAAATCAGGTAAGTAAAACACTTAGAAAAGTAGTGCAAACTCTGTAGAACACAATAGAATGCAATAGGAGAAAAGAGGCCTAGGGGCAACACAAATCATATACTCCAAAAGTGGAATGCGAACCAAGAATGGACCCCAGGCCTAGTGTAGTGTGTAGAGGGTTGCTGGTGTAAGACAACACTAAGGGTGTCTAAGATACCCCACCCCAAGACCCTGAAAAGTAGGAATAAAGTTAACCTACTACCCCAGAAAGACAGTAAAGACGAGATAGGGGATTCTGCAAAGTCAACAACTGACTGCAAAGCACTGAAGACGGATTCCTGGACCTGAGGACCTGCAAAGGAAGGGGACCAAGTCCAAGAGTCACGCAAGTGTCCAGGAGGGGCAGGAGCCCACTAAACCCCGGATGAAGGTGCAAAAGGGCTGCCTCTGAGTGGAAGAAGCTGAAGATTCTGCAACAAGAAAAGGTACCAGGAAATTCTCCTTTGGTCAGAAGATGTCCCACGGCATGGTGGAGGATGCAGAGTTGACTGCTGGTGTTTGTTCTTCCTGCAGAATCCCCCTATCACGACTTCTGTGCTCTCTGGGGGTAGTAGGTATACTTTACTCCTACTTTTCAGGGTCTTGGGGTGGGGTATTTTTCTAACCCTCACTGTTTTCTTACAGTCCCAGCTACCCTCTACAAGCTCACATAGGTCTGGGGTACATTCGGGGTTCGCATTCCACTTTTGGAGTATATGCTTTGTGTTGCCCCTATCCCTATGTGCTCCTATTGCAACCTATTGTAATTCTACACTGTTTGCATTACTTTTCTTGCTCTTACTTACCTAATTTTGGTTTGTGTACATATAACTTGTGTATATTAGAAAAAGACCGCAAACAAACCTTGCTAGCTGCAAGAGTCGTGGTTAAAGATTTGGGTGCCCCTTGGAGGAGGAGACAGAGGAGATGCTCAGCAACAGAGAGAGCCCATGAAGAAGCAGGCAGCACCCACAAAATCATCTGAACAGGCATTCAGAGGATCTGAGCATGACAGTCATCTCAGCACAACAAAAGAGGGTCCCACGAAGTCGGAGGCCAACTCAGCGAGTTGGGCAATGTAGGACGGAGCGCTGGGCAGCTGGGCTGTGCTGTGCACAGAGGAAGTCTTTCAAAAGTGCACAGAAGCTCTAGCAGCTGCAGATCACGCAGTACACAGGATTGCTGTCTGGTGTGGGTAGGGAAGGACTTTCCTCCACTAAATTTGTACAGAAGGACCACTGGTCTGTTGGGGTCACTTGGATCCAGCTCCTGTGTTCCAGGGACCACACTCATCAAGATGAGAGGGGACCCAGAGGACCGGTGATGCAGAAGTTTGGATCCTGCGTTGGCAGGGGGAAGATTACGTTGACCCACGGGAGATTTCTTCTTGGCTTCCAGTGCAAGATGAAGGCAGACAGCCTTCAGAGCATGCACCACCAGGAAACAGTCGAGAAAACTGGCAGGATTAGGCGCTACAATGTTGCTGGTAGTCTTCTTGCTACTTTGTTGTGGTATTGCAGGCGTCCTGGAGCAGTCAGAGGTCCATCCTTGGCAGAAGTCAAAGAAAGAAGTGCAGAGGAACTCTGGTGAGCTCTTGCATTCGTTATCTGACAAGAAAACCACAGGAGAGACTCAGTATTAGCCCTCAGAGGAGGATTGGCTACCTAACCAGGTAAGAGACTATTAGGAGGGGTCTCTGACATCACCCTCTGGCACTGGCCACTCAGAGCTCTCCATTGTGCCCTCACACCTCTGCATTCAGGATGGCAGAGGTCTGGGACACACTGGAGGAGCTCTGAGCACCACCCCTGGGTTGGTGATGGACAGGGGATGGGGTCACTTCCCTTTCCTTTGTCCAGTTTCGCAGCAGAGCAGGGGCTGGGGGATCCCTGAACTGGTGTAGACTGGTTTATGCAAGGAGGGCACCATCTGTCCCCTTCAAAGCATTTCCAGAGGGCAGGAGAGGCTACTCCTCTCAGGCCCTTAACCTATATTTCCAAAGGGAGAGGGTGTAACACCCTCTCTCAGAGGAAATCTTTTGTTCTGCCTTCCTGGGACTGGGCTGCTCAGGCCCCAGGGGGGCAGATACCTGTCTGAGGGTTGGCCACAGCGGTAGCTGCAGAGAAAACCCCAGAGAGCTAGTTTTGCATTACCCGGGGTCCATGCTGGAGCCCCGGGGATGCATGGGATTGGCACCCCAATACCACATTTGGCCTGGGGGACAATTCCATGATCTTAGACATGTTACATGGCCAAGTTCGGAGTTACAATTGTGAAGCTACACATAGGTATTGACCTATATGTAGTTCACGCGTGTAACGGTGTCCCCACACTCACTAAGTCCGGGGAAATTGCTCTGAACAATGTGGGGCCACATTGGCTAGTGCCAGGGTGCCCTCGCACTTAGTAACTTTGCACCTAACCTTCACTAAGTGAGGGTTAGACATATAGGTGACTTATACGTTACTTAAGTGCAGTATAAATTGGCTGTGAAATAACGTGGACGTTATTTCACTCACGTTGCAGTGGCAGTCCTGTGTAAGAATTGTCTGAGCTCCCTTTGGATGGCAAAAGAAATGCTGCAGCCCATAGGGATCTCCTGGAACCCCAATACCCTTGGTACCTAAGTACCATATACTATGGAATTATCAGGGTGTTCCAGTGTTCCAATCAGAATTGGTAAAATTCGTCACTAGCCTGCAATGACAATTTTAAAAGCAGAGAGAGCATATACACTGAGGTTCTGGTTAGCAGAGCCTCAGTGATACAGTTAGGCTGGGAACACATACAGGGCACAACGTATGAGCACTGGGGTCCTGGCTAGAAGGATCCCAATGATTCAGGCAAAAACAAACATACACACAAGTAAAAATGGGGGTAACATGCCAGGCAAGATTGTACTTTCTTACAAACATCCTCATTAGCATGAATTCTCCACGAGGACTATCTAGCTACTAGAGTTGATACACTTCCCTGTATTAAACCTAAAACAAAGCAAAAACCAAACTTAGAGTTTGGGGTAACTTTTGTTTCCTTGGACTGCTTCTGTTTAATTGTTGATTATTATAATCCCATTGTTTCTACAATGGTGATGTGTCTCTTTAGGAAAAGAACATCATGGCAACCTCAACCACCTCATCACGAATCCCCACATGCCAAGCAGGATGACCCTAGATGTTGAGAGAGATTATCATTGTTACCCCTCCCTGCAGCTATTATACTATTAGCCAAACACCAGGAGATACCAGTGTTGCTGTCCACTGGCCCAGCGGAAAAGTCACATCAACATTGTAGCCGGTTTGTAATAGAGCTGGCGGCAATGTTGATGTGCAGCCGGTGCAGTGGCACCCGTCACACATTTCACTGCCCGAAATTCGGGCAGTGAAATGCACGATCGGGCTGTGTCTGGGGGCCCCTGCACTGCCCATGCCAAGTGCATGGGCAGTGCAGGTTCCCCCAGGGGCACCCCGAGTTCCCTTACCGCCAGCCTTTCCATGGCGGTGTTTACTGCCACCGACAGGCTGGAGGTAAGAGGATTACGACTGCCGGGACCGCAATGGCAGTATACCACCGGCGCCGGCAGTGTTACCACAGCGGAACCGCCACAGTCAAAATAAGGATTGTGAGTACCCCCAGCCTGTTGGCGGTACTATCGCCACTTTTGCCCTGGCGCTCACCGACCACCAGGGTTGAAATGAGAGCCTATGTGTGCGGGTATGGCACCATCGCTCCTTGATCAGGAAAATTACTACCACTGAAGATGCCACTCCCCAAGCCTCTGTGAGGAACCAGGAACCACCCTCTCTGAGATCTTCTTCTCTGATTTCAGGGTTTGCAGATAGTCCATGTGAGCCATGATATTGTAGACCTGGAGACCTACGTAATGCTGCCCTTACCACATTGAAGGGTACATTAATGCACTCCCTTCAGCTCTGATGTCAACACCCTTCCTGCCCATGATGTACAAGTATGCTGCTCTGCACATGCAGCCTACATCATGCTTTAGGTGGTGAGAGCATGAACGTCATTTAGGGGTCGCCAGTGGTCGCAATAGTGAACTCTAGCTTGCCCCTTGCGACCCCTAGCACTGCATTAACTAATCTCAGAGGTGGCAATTTCAGTGGCAGAAACACAGCGGCACCTTGTCCTTGTGGACATCGGTTGGGGATCCAATCTCTTTCTTTGTTGTCATTTTTTATTACGCTAATAGTTAATAACAGTAAATTATTCTCTACTAGTGTAATAAAAACAGAGTATAATTAGCTACAATACAACCCTCCCTGGCAGCTGATGTAAGTAAAAAATGCTTTTAAATGTATGTTGTGTGACTGAGTGCAGGTGGAAGTGTGTTTATGTGAGCTAGTGTGTGTATGTGTGATTCTGTGTTAATGTGTTAGCTAGTATGCATGAGTGAATGTATAGGTCGGCGTGTGTATTACACAATTTTGTACTGACTAAAATATTTCGAGTTAGCAGGCTTGAAAACCCATTTGAAGATAATTTTGGTATTGTAGCCTAATCTAACCATAATAGCATAGAATGGGATTCAGATGAGAAGAAAGGCAAAACATTCCTTCCAAGCGAAGCAGTAGAAAACTGGTATTCAGAACCAAATATTTTTGCTGGTTAAGGATAATTTCTCATCAAAGATAATGCATGTGATTTGACTTTACGTGCAGATTGCACTCCTGTGAATCTTATTGCTGCCCAAGTAAAATAACTCAATTTTATCAGTATTCAACTCTTGAAGTTTCTAGCTCATCATTGTTGCATGGCTACTAAGCCATGTCTGAAGTTAGCCGCAGAGCTCAAGGTATCTTTATCCGCATTAGTATCATCCACTTACGGAAAAGCCTCACAGCCGAATAATCCATTCTGACTGGTCCGGCCTCTTTACTGCTGCTCTTTCAGCAACCTCGGCTATGTTTTATTTTAATATTTTCCTTTTTTATGACACACTTTGCCTAAAATACGCAATAGAGGAAGAGTTCAGCTAATTTGTTTGTCCTCTTGTTAGGGGTGTATGGCCGCCAGTGGTCCTCCTAGAACAGCCCTCTGCTGTCCCTGCATACATTGTCAATGCCAAGCACCATACCAGGCACCAAAAGAAAAAACTGATACTCAAAATGAGGGTTAAGAGAGAGAGAACGAGAATCAAAAGAGTAGCAAAGAAAAATTAAGAGATCAAGAGGAGAAGGCTACTCAAGGGGAGATTCTGCAGCGTTTTCATAGACATGTTTCTGTCTCCTATCCTGATCGATGGTCAGGGCCGTAGCCACGGGGATGGGGGGACATTCGAGGGTCGAGTCAGCCCATATCAATCTTTGGCCCCAGCCCCATTGCCATAAGCATATTTTTAGGAGGGGTTTGGCCCCCGGCTGTAATAGCGCATCCAGTCCTTATAAATTACTCATACTTGGACACGCCGGAGGTCGGTGAACCTTTTGACCGGGTTGAGCTCTCCTCATCCAAAGAATTGTCGGATCCCTCAAATCAATAATCAACAATCATTTATACTCAATAACCAATACTCAATTAGTGATCAATCAATAAATTAGTTAAAACAGAATCAGTAATTAGACACACCATGACCTTTCAGTCATGAATAACCACACCCGTTTATTAAAAGTTAATGAGTTTATTTCCCTATATTAACAAAGCTAACACAATGTAAGTAAGTCTCAAAATCAAATGATACACATATATGAACATTACTGGCTGTCCTTAACGACGGAAGAAACACAATCGACGTAAAACTTGGATTATAATGCACTCAGCTTTAGCAATGCAAATCACTAATAAGTGAATTTGACTAATTGCATACATCGGTCAGCATAACAAGATTTCAACTCAGCACTGTGCATCAAATGAATACCTCAACTAACCTCTTATTAGCATTGGCATGTGGGGCTTCATGCAAAATTGAATTTAATCAACATAAATTTAGAAAACGTCTAGCTTAGGCTCTGTCAAAATAAGCAGTTGGTACCTAAGAAGGAAAATACAATGAATAATACATTTATCCTTTCATAATTACCAAATAAAATCAGCATTCAAGATAAGTCTTCGTCCTTCAGGTACCGGTTCGATCAGAATGGGGCAGACTTCAAAGGGGCAAAGTTTAAGGCAAGTTTTCCTTGCACCAGCAAAGAAAATGCGGGGGGGGGCAAAAGTTAATATATGGGCTAGGCAAAGTGAAGTTAAAGTTAAAGTCTCTAGGGTGAGAATTCTTTAAAGTCTCTCTCTATGGGATAGAGAAAAAGCATCAGAGTGTCATCAAAGTGGCTTCTCAAATCTGGCTTCAAAATGGCATCAAAGAAAATGGCTGTCTTCTCTTCATCCGGTGGGATTAAATAAGAAATGTTCCAAATTCTTCAGGTTCTTCCATTGGAGGGTCCATGGGGTGGTTTCTCTTTAACCAATGAACAGTGTCTTTTCTCTTAATGCTCATCTACGCATAAGGTGTCCATGGAGTTTTGGAACACAAGTAGCAACAAAGTTGCCGATTAATTTTACATCAGTTTCCTCATTGTCTGCACCTGCAGAAACTGACCTTGCTTCAAAGGGTTTTAGTCATTCTACTGGAAAAATACAGCTTTTAAAGGTTACAAACACGTCTTTGTTAATACAAGTGAAAACTATGCAGTTCAAATTGAGACCAGGTGACTAGGCCAAAGCCTCTGCTAAATTTAAGCTAAGCATATAACAGTTTTAACGAGAAAATCATAGAATATAGCTTCAATTATGACACACTCATACATTTGTCGATTTTTCACGATTAATTAAGTTTGTTTATACTAATGGCAAACTACTTTGTGGGCACATTTTTCTACATACATTATTTTTCTTTGCTAAAATCACATTGTCCTATACGGTTTTGTTATATGATATATAAATGTTTGCTAGTCTTTCTTTTTTCCTGCTTCATCAGCTGTGACCAGTCTTTAAAGCTGTGCAGTAATGTATTATTTACCAAATACTGATTGTACTACTGAAAATCGACCCCCTAAAATATCTTGTTGCACAGATATCCGACGACAGAATATCAAATGGTAAGTGCAAAAAGGATGATTTACATACCTTGCAGATATAGACATTCCGTAGGCACATACATGTAGAGTAAGGTACAGAAAATTATATTTACTGACCTGTCAAAAGTTTGGATTCAATTTTTTACCATCAATATTCTGTACCATCGATATTGTGATTTTGATATATAAGGTGTTGGAGTGTGACTTTTATAATCACTATTAACATGAAATGCTTGCAAAATAATGTATAATGAAACTGCATAGAAAACGTAATAGAATAATACTAATGCACATGTTTGAAATGTGCCCTCGGGGAGTGGCCACCAATGTATACGATGATTAATGAAATTGACTAATGAATTAATAATGTACCAATGTGTGATTTTCTATTAGCATTAAGAGTTATATGTTAAGGTTGTACTAAATTAATCACTAGGCCTTAGTTAGCAAGGGCCTGGGCCTAGCTGCGTGGTCTCATATTAAATGTGGTTTTCTAACGTGCAATGTGCTATCTTCCTGAAGGGCATGAAGCTGTACTTTTCCAGAAGCTAGAGGGACGTGTGTGTAACCGTAGTAGATTCTTTCTCATGAGACCCGACTTGATCAAGGAGACATTCTTGCCAAATGCAACAGTGTAATTCGCAACAGGTGCAAGGTCGCCTGTACTAGGGAAGGACAATGGAACTACTGACTGGAGCGACAAGTGTAACTTTTCTTACCTGACCTACTACCCATTGAAGACGTCAATCACAGGAGCCAATAAACTACGTGAGAACTGTTTTAGGTGAAAATTCTAGTAGGGTGTGTGATGGATCATTGGACAGAGATAACGATGCACCAAATATTGTCCAGAGACTAGTTCGACAAGATTCGATATAACAACGTGACACAAGGAGAAATCAGCCATTATGCGCCTTTTCCTGAGCCACTCTATACCATTCTTCCTACTTAGCCACTACTGAGTCATTCTTAGCATTCTTCCTCGCCACTTTGATGCCATTACTTGCCATTATTCTTGCTATTCTGGGAGACTTTGGTGGTCATTACAACCCTGGCGGACGGTGTTAAAGCTGCGGAAATACCGCAAACAGGCCGGCGGACAAAAAAAGGGAATTATGACCCTGGCGGAAACCGCCAACATAGACAGCCACTTTAACACACTGCCCGCCACAGCGGTACAGACAAGCAGCACGGCGGTTACCGCCAACAGACAAGCGGGAGACAATGTACCGCCCATTTTATTACAACCCGCCAATCCGCCACCTTTTCCGGGGTGGATTCACCGTGGATAAAAACACGGCAGAAACAGCTTTTGCAATGGTAAAACGCTCACCTTCTACACATCCCACGAGGAAGGAGGCCACCATGGAGGCCACCATGGAGCCGGAATTACAAATACTCCCTGCCCTTGTCTTTCTGCTCCTCTACGACCAACAGCTACGTAGGCGCCGAAGACACCGTGAGTACTGCACCTACGACACGGGGGAGGCAAAAGTTAGGGGGACACCCATCAAACACCCCCACCCCCAGCCTCGCATATTACAACATACACACCAATGCATTCACAAAAATCACAAGAACAACCCACAATCCCCCCGGAAGAATGAAAAGACAATGCGAAATTCGGACAAACATTATAATGTGCCAAAATACATGTCATACAAAAATATACAGATATATATTTGAAAATCAGTCATAATTATATATACAATACGAGAAGTGGTGCAGATATGTACACAACAATGTCCGTGCTCCAACAGTCCAAAAATGCATGGGCGAGGCCCACAAACGATACCTGACCACTATCGGAGAGAACACTGCCGGGGCATCAGATCAAAATACTACAGGCACCTCAGGGGGAAGGAAAGGGGGGGGGCACCTCAGCCGGATGAATGCAAAGCCAGATCCACGACGGGGCTCCATGCCCATTGATGTATCCTGGGAAGTGCAAAGCCACAGTCTCTCAAGTCTCTACAGTGGGTGGTTTGCCCACTGTGCCATCCTGGGGAGTGCAAAGCCACAGTCTCTCAAGTCTCTACAGTGGGTGGGTTGCCCACTGTGCCATCCTGGGGAGTGCAAAGCCACAGTCTCACAAGTCTCTACAGTGGCTGGTTTGCCCACTGTGCCATCCTGGAGAGTGCAAAGCCACAGTCTCTCAAGTAGATGCAGTTCTGTACTGGTACTGGGTGGGACTGGTGCCCAGACTGGATGAGTCTCCCCGTGAATGTTCCTGTCCTGTCACTGTCCCAGCTGCACATGGGATAAGGATGCCTAATGTGGCGGGCTATTCATTCCTACACGGTGCTTGCCCTGTTCAGCGGTGCTTTGACATGGCGGTCTTTGCCCTGTTCAGCGGTCTTCACCATGCCGGTTCAGGACTGTTCAGCGGTGCTTTGACATGGCGGTTCTGGACTGTTCAGCAGTGCTTTGCCATGGCGGTCTTTGCCCTGTTCAGTGGTGCTTTGCAATGGCGGTCTTTGCCCTCTTCAGCGGTGCTTTGCCATGGCAGTCTTTGCCCTGTTCAGCTGTGCTTTGTCATGGCGGTCTTTGCCCTGTTTAGCGGTGCTTTGACATGGTGGTTCTGGACTGTTCAGTGGTGCTTTGCCATGGCGGTCTTTGCCCTGTTCAGTGGTGCTTTGCCATGGCGGTCTTTGCCCTGTTCAATGGTGCTTTGCCATGGCGGTCTTTGCCCTGTTCAGCGGTGCTTTGACATGGCGGTTCTGGACTGTTCAGCGGTGCTTTGACATGGCGGTCTTTGCCCTGTTCAGCGGTGCTGTGACATGGCGGTTCTGGACTGTTCAGCGGTGCTTTGACATGGCGGTCTTTGCCCTGTTCAGCGGTGCTTTGCCATGGCTGTCTTTGCCCTGTTCAGCGGTGCTTTGACATGGCGGTTCTGGACTGTTCAGCGGTGCTTTGACATGGCGGTCTTTGCCTTGTTCAGCTGTGCTTTGCCATGGCGGTCTTTGCCCTGTTCAGCGGTGCTTTGACATGGTGGTTCTGGACTGTTCAGCAGTGCTTTGCCATGGCGGTCTTTGCCCTGTTCAGCGGTGCTTTGACATGGCGGTTCTGGACTGTTCAGCGGTGCTTTGCCATGGCGGTCTTCGCCCTTTTCAGCGGTGCTTTGACATGGCAGTTCTGGACTGTTCAGCGCTGCTTTGCAATGGCGGTCTTTGCCCTGTTCAGCGGTGCTTTGCCATGGCGGTCTTTGCCCTGTTCAGAGGTGCTTTGCATTGGCGGTCTTTGCCCTGTTCAGCGGTGCTTTGACATGGCGGTTCTGGACTGTTCAGCAGTGCTTTGACATGGCGGTCTTTGCCCTGTTCAGCGGTGCTTTGACATGGCGGTTCTGGACTGTTCAGCGGTGCTTTGACATGGCAGTCTTTGCCCCTGTTCAGCGGTGCTTTGCCATGGCGGTCTTTGCCCTGTTCAGCGGTGCTTTGACATGGTGGTTCTGGACTGTTCAGCAGTGCTTTGACATGGCGGTCTTTGCCCTGTTCAGCAGGGCTTTGCCATGGCGGTCTTTGCCGTGTTCAGCGGTGCTTTGACATTGCGGTTCTGGACTGTTCAGTGGTGCTTTGACATGGCGGTCTTTGCCCTGTTCAGCGGTGCTTTACCATGGCGGTCTTTGCCCTGTTCAGCGGTGCTTTGAGATGGCGGTTCTGGACTGTTCAGCGGTGCTTTGCCATGGCGGTCTTCGCCCTTTTCAGCGGTGCTTTGACATGGCAGTTCTGGACTGTTCAGCAGTGCTTTGCCATGGCGGTCTTTGCCCTGTTCAGCGGTGCTTTGACATGGCGGTTCTGGACTGTTCAGCGGTGCTTTGTCATGGCGGTCTTCGCCCTTTTCAGCGGTGCTTTGACATGGCAGTTCTGGACTGTTCAGCGCTGCTTTGCAATGGCGGTCTTTGCCCTGTTCAGCGGTGCTTTGCCATGGCGGTCTTTGCCCTGTTCAGAGGTGCTTTGCATTGGCGGTCTTTGCCCTGTTCAGCGGTGCTTTGACATGGCGGTTCTGGACTGTTCAGCAGTGCTTTGACATGGCGGTCTTTGCCCTGTTCAGCGGTGCTTTGACATGGCGGTTCTGGACTGTTCAGCGGTGCTTTGACATGGCAGTCTTTGCCCCTGTTCAGCGGTGCTTTGCCATGGCGGTCTTTGCCCTGTTCAGCGGTGCTTTGACATGGTGGTTCTGGACTGTTCAGCAGTGCTTTGACATGGCGGTCTTTGCCCTGTTCAGCAGGGCTTTGCCATGGCGGTCTTTCCCGTGTTCAGCGGTGCTTTGACATTGCGGTTCTGGACTGTTCAGTGGTGCTTTGACATGGCGGTCTTTGCCCTGTTCAGCGGTGCTTTACCATGGCGGTCTTTGCCCTGTTCAGCGGTGCTTTGAGATGGCGGTTCTGGACTGTTCAGCGGTGCTTTGCCAGGGCGGTCTTTGCCCTGTTCAGCGGTGCTTTGACATGGCTGTCTTTGCCCTGTTCAGCGGAGCTTTGAGATGGCGGTTCTGGACTGTTCAGCGGTGCTTTGCCAGGGCGGTCTTTGCCTTGTTCAGCGGTGCTTTGACATGGCGGTTCTGGACTGTTCAGCGGTGCTTTGCCATGGCGGTCTTTGCCCTGTTCAGCGGTGCTTTGACATGGCAGTTCTGGACTGTTCAGCGGTGCTTTGCCATGGCGGTCTTTGCCCTGTTCAGCGGTGCTTTGCCATGGCGGTCTTTGCCCTGTTCAGCGGTGCTTTGCCATGGCGGTCTTTGCCCTGTTCAGAGGTGCTTTGCCATGGCGGTCTTTGCCCTGTTCAGCAGTGCTTTGCCATGGCGGTTCTGGACTGTTCAGCGGTGCTTTGACATGGCGGTCTTTGCCCCTGTTCAGCGGTGCTTTGCGATGGCGGTCTTTGCCCTGTTCAGCGGTGCTTTGACATGGTGGTTCTGGACTGTTCAGCGGTGCTTTGACATGGCGGTCTTTGCCCTGTTCAGCAGTGCTTTGCCATGGCGATCTTTGCCCTGTTCAGCGGTGCTTTGACATTGCGGTTCTGGACTATTCAGTGGTGCTTTGACATGGCGGTCTTTGCCCTGTTCAGCGGTGCTTTGCCATGGCGGTCTTTGCCCTGTTCAGCGGTGCTTTGAGATGGCGGTTCTGGACTGTTCAGCGGTGCTTTGCCAGGGCGGTCTTTGCCCTGTTCAGCGGTGCTTTGACATGGCGGTTCTGGACTGTTCAGCGGTGCTTTGCCATGGCAGTCTTTGCCCTGTTCAGCGGTGCTTTGCCATAGCGGTCTTTGCCCTGTTTAGCGGTGCTTTGACATGGCGGTTCTGGACTGTTCAGCGGTGCTTTGCCATGGCGGTCTTTGCCCTGTTCAGCAGTGACGATACTTGTGCCTTCCTGGGCTGTGACTCCGGCGGTGGTCTCTGGACCAGTGATGATACTTGTGCCCTCCTGGGATGTGACTCTGGCGGTGGTCTCTGGACCAGTGACGATACTTGAGCCCTCCTGGGCTGTGACCCCGGCGTTGGTCTCTGGACCAGTGACGATACTTGTGCCCTCCTGGGCTGTGACTCCGGCGGTGGTCTCTGGACCAGTGACGATACTTGTGCCCTCCTGGGCTGTGACTCTGGCGGTGGTCTCTGGACCAGTGGCGATACTTGTGCCCTCCTGGGCTGTGACTCTGGAGGTGGTCTCTGGACCAGTGACGACGGTGCTGGCGGTTGTGTCTGGACCGCCGGAAATGATGGCGCACTTCTCCGCCGTGACACTCACAACAGGCTGGGCAGACTTCCTCTGGACCTTCCCCACCTTTGGTGGAGTCACAGCTGACTCACCAATCCCCTTCGAACCCATGTCAGTTGTTGTCCCACCAGGAGTCTTAACACGGTCCCGTCATCGACTCTCCAATTTTAGAGCCTTTACAGGGGGTGGGCTGCCAGTGCCTTGGCTCTGGGTCCTACTGCCTGCCCTAGTGGCCGGTGCACTCCACAAGCCTTGAACACGCACCACTGGTATTGGAGGCTTTTTGGCTGAGGTGCTACGACGGGACTGATTAATTGGAGGGGGGCGTGGGGGCAGAAAGGTCAATTTTACACAGGGACAGTTTCTGACGAACACTGGGATGGGTAGCTGGAGGGGGTCTGGGAGTGGAGGAAGAGGAGGTGGTTGTCGGAGGTGTCACTTTAGCTGTTTTGGGTGCAGGTGCAGGTACTGGAGGCTGTCGTGAGGTTGATGGATGTTGGGTGCGTGATTGCCGGCGTTTGTGTACTTTGGGAGGGGGCGTCACAGACACACTGGGAGAGGACACAGGGGACGTGTAAATGGCAGTGGAGGTGGTGAGTGCAGGTGAGCGGCTTGTGGTGCTGGGTGTCCTGGTGCGATTCATGGTGCCTGTAGATGTGGTGCATGCAGGTGTGTGTGTAGACGAGACTGGGAGGGAGGAGGGAGAAGAGGAGGAGGGGGACACAGTGAAGACAGTGGATGTTGCTGTGTCTGTATGGGTGTGATGCTTGTGTGAGTGCCTGTGGGATGTGTGGTGCCTATGTTTGCTTGAGCTACTTTTGTGTGTTGACTTGTGTGCATGCTGGTCTGTAGGTGTGCTTAGGATGGGCTGGGGTACAGGGGATTGGGTCTGGGTGGAGGAAGGTGGAGGGGGGAGGCTAGACACAGGGACAATGGCTGCCATCAGTGCTGAGGCCAGAGATTGCAGGGTTCGCTGAAGGACAGCCTGACCAGAATGAATGCCCTTCAGGAATGCATTACCGTGTTCGAACTCTCGTTCTACACCCTGGATGGCATTCACAATGGTAGACTGCCCAACAGTGAGTGACCTGAGGAGGTCAATGGCCTCCTCACTGAGGGCAGCAGGGGTGACTGGGGCAGGGCCTGAGGTGCCTGGGGCAAAGGTGATGCCCACCTTCCTGGGTGAGCGGGCACGGGGCGAACGCTGAGGGGCTGCTGGGAGGGCGGTGCTGGTAGGGGAGGTGGCGGCTGTACCTGTTGAAGTGGTGGGCACAGATGGTGCCGCCACCACAGGGGAGCTCCCATCGGCAGACGAGTCCGTGTCGCTGGTTGGTGATCCGGTGGCCGACGTGAAGCTCCCCTCGCCCTCCGTCCCACTGGTGCATTCAGAGTCCGTGGTGTGGCCCTCCATGGCCATGTGGGATGCAGCTCCCTCGTGCTCCGGTGCCACTGTACCTCCGCCTGTTGATGCTGATGTACAAAAGGACAGGGAGAGCAGGAAAAGGGGGGGGAGACAGAAGAAGAAGAGTTTTTGTGCATGGCATTCCGCTACCGTTGGCGGACAAGACAGACGCAGCAGCCCCCTGCATTACACCATGGTCCTGCAGTCTGCACACGCAATTTCTGGGTTATAGCCTACATGGCAATGGTGGACATCTGCGCACATGGATGCCACAGGGGCAACTATACCTCGACTTGGCACTCTGCTGAGGTGGGGTTGAGTGCCACATGGCCTACATTACGGAGGGGCCTTGCCTACCTAACTCGCCCTGGCCTAGGGACACCCACAGCCCACCTCCCCCACCCAGACCCCTCCACTGCACGCAAAGTGCGCAGAATGAGGTTGTACTCACCCCCTTGTGTCTGCTGTGATGTCCTCAAGCGCCCATCCAACTCCGGGTAGGCCACCACCAGGATCCGGAACATCAGGGGGGTCATGGTGCGACGGGCACCCCTCCCACGTTGGGAGGCCATCCCCAGCTGAGCCTCCACCGTCTTCTTGCTGCAGCATCGAATGTCCTCCCATCTTTTCCGGCAGTGGGTGCCCCGTCTCTGGTGGGCCCCCAGGGTCCGGACCTCCTTGGCGATGGCACGCCAGATGTCCCTCTTCTGGTGGGCGCTGACCTACATGACATGCACAAGGGAAGAGGAACAGTCATTACCAACTGCACCGTCAATGTGAGTGGCCCCCTCCCTACTCTGGCCATGTGGCCCATTCATTCCGATGCATTAATGTTCTATGAACTCTGCCCCCTTCCCTCTTCCACCCAGCCCTCTCCACCAAGGCCTAGCCCATACAACGTGCTCCCTGTGTACTAACCTGTTGGTCTGGAGGACCATAGAGTAGCGTGCACTGGGGGAGGACCCCATCCACAAGTTTCTCCAACTCCTGTGCAGTGAAGGCAGGGGCCCTTTCCCCTGACGCAGCAGCCATCATCGCTTCCAGACCGAGGTCACAGCAGCACTAGCAGTGTAGGTCCTCTCCTGTCGAAGGTCAGGTATCTAGTGATTGAACAGATAGAAAATGGCGGTGACGTCCGCGGCAGTGTGCATCATCACCGCCGGCGCACCTGTTCATTGGCTCCTGGGACCCATAGGGTCCAATGTTAACCAATGCAGCATTGCGCCGCGGTCTACGACCGCCTACCGCAACGGTGTGCAACGCCAGCGCAGTTACCCCACAATCCCATTGTCCCAGTTTAGAGGTCAGGCAGCCGCCATTTCAGGGGCCCACATGGCTTCATTTACTACTGCGTCACACATAGCTAGGCCTACACTCAACACACATACAGGAAGGGTTTTGTGTCTGGTGTAGTCTTGTATGTAACTGTGGGTACATACCTGGAGGAATAATGACTGGTTCTTCGATGTTGTCCTTCGTAGGCACTGTCAGCTGGGACATATGAGAAGATGGCGGAATCCTCCGGTGTACCGACCGCTGGTGGACCTGTTGACAATGGAAGAAAGACATGTCATCGTCACCTACCGGTTTGACCTTGCCACTATCCAGGAACTATGTACCCAGTTGGAGCCAGACCTGATGTCACCGATCGGCCATCCGACTGGAATCCCCCCTGACGTGCAGGTGCTGTCAGTGCTCCATTTGCAAGTGGGTCATTTCAGACTACTGTGGCCATGGCATCAGGGATGTCCCAGCCTAAGTTTTCAAACGTGTTGTCCAGAGTGTTGGCTGCCCTGCTGAAACATGTAAGGAGATACATCATTTTCCCTCAGGTGGAGGATTTGCCTACAGTCAAAGGTGACATCTATGCCCTTGGACATATCCCCAACGTCATAGGTGCCATTGATGGGACCCATGTAGCTCTGGTCCCCCCCCACAGGAGTGAACAGGTGTACAGGAACAGGAAGAGTTATCATTCCATGACTGTCCAGATGGTCTGTTTGGCATGCCAGTACATCTTGCAGTTAATGCTATGTTCCCTGGCTCTGTGCATGACGCCTACATCCTGCGGAATAGCAGCATCCCTGATATGATGGGTCAACTCCAGAGGCACCGTGTATGGCTATTGGGGGACTCTGGTTACCCCAACCAGTCCTGGCTATTGACCCCAGTGAGGAATCCCAGGACCAGGGCAGAGGAACGGTACAATGATGCCCACGGGCGGACTAGGAGGGTGATCGAACGCACCTTCGGCCTCCTGAAGGCCAGGTTCAGGTGCCTCCATATGACAGGTGGATCCCTATTCTACTCACCAAAGAAGGTTTGCGACATCATCATCGCCTGCTCCATGCTCCATAATTTGGCTTTGCGACGCCAGGTGCCTTTTCTGCAGGAGGATGATACAGATGACAGTGTTGTAGCAGCTGTGGAGTCTGTGGAGCCTGTGGACAGTGATGAGGATGAAGCTGAGGAAGAAGACAACGACAACAGGGAGTCAGTCATACAGCAATATTTCCAGTGATACACAGGTGAGAACATTTTCATGTTTAACATTACATTAACTTTCACACGTCTACCTTTATCCTGTTTCTCAATTTCAATCACTATTTGTTAACTGAGTTGTACCCTTCCATTATGGTTTCACAGGTGTGGTAACCTACGTGTCAACTGCTTGCATCCTTCAAGGGCTTGTGATGTGTGACATAGGTATGTTAGCCTTACAATGGTACAGCCATCATGACACTGTCATTGATAATACAAATTACCAAATCATAGACTGACTCCAGATTGTTTTGTGTTTCAAGGGTGTTTATTTAAGTGCTCAGAAAATGAAGGGGGGTTGTAAAATGGTGATGGTGGATGGTGGAGGAATGTCCATGGCAGAGTCCAGTCTATTAGTCTCACAGGTGCACTGCCCATCTGGGCATAGGAAGTGGAGCTGGGGCAGTTCGAATATGGACAGGGTAACAAAGTGGGACAGTGGGAGGACAATCAGGGTGATCTCATTTCCTGGCGGGGGTCTTGCCAACTTGCTCTGTCCTGTTCCTGGATCTCAGGGACTGCTTGCGTGGTGGTTGTCTGTCTGCAGGGGGTGGGGTGCTGGTGTGGTGGTCCTGTGGCAGAGCGTCCTGTCCACTAGCGCCGGCGGAGGTGGTGGGCAGTTCATCATAGTGGCTAGTGTCAGGGGCCCCTTGGAGTGCCATGGTGTCCCTCAAGGTCTGCTGTATGTCCTTCAGCACCCCTACGATGGTGCCCAGGGCGGAGCTGATGGTCATGAGCTCCTCCCTGAACCCCAAATACTGCTCCTCCTGCAGGTGCAGGGTCTCCTGCAACTTGTCCAGGACCGTGGCCATCATCTCCTGGTAGTGGTGGAATGCTCCCATGGTGGAGGATAGGGCCTCGTGGAGAGTGGGTTCCCTTGGCCTGTCCGACCCCTGTCGCACAGCAGCTCTCCCAGTTCCCCTGTGTTCCTGTGCCTCCATCCCCTGGACCGTGTGCCCACTACCTCCGCCCCCAGGTCCCTGTTGTTGTTGGGGTGGTGGGTTACCCTGGGTGCCCTGTAGTGGTGGACACACTTCTGATTGACCTGTCCTGGGTAGGGAGGTTTGGGCCCGCTGGGTAGGTGCTGTGCTGGTGTTACCAGAGGGTGGAAGGTCGGTGTTGGGCTGTGCCTGTGCAAGGAGAACCGACTGTCCTGAGGCCCACAATGGTCCGGGCTGGTCATCAAGATACAGTAGGGCAGAGCTGCTCTTGTCACTGTGGGCCTCTTCTGGGGGTGGAGTGGTGTTGTCTGGACCCTCTGGTGTGGTGACGGTCCTTCGGGTTCCTGCAGGGGCATAAGAGCATGATTATTGCATGTGTGTGTGTAATGGTGTGCAATGGGTGGGTGTTTGTGTACCCCAGTGCAAGCATTCCTGTGTGTGGGTTTGTGTGATGATGGTTGGGGGGGTGTTCTGGGTATATGCAGTGGGCATGCTTTAGTGCTGGGTGTCCATGCTTAGTTGTATAATGCAGGACTTGGTGTCATGGGTACATTAGTGAGGAGTTGTGATGCTAGGGGAGGGGGTGAGGGAGGGGGTGTGTGAGAGCATGCAGGTAGGGTGGGGGATCTAATATTTAAGATTTGACTTACCAGTGTCCTATCCTCCACCGACTCCTCCGAGGCCCTCAGGATGCAAGATGGTCAAGACTTGCTCCTCCCATGTTGTTAGTTGTGGGGGAGGAGGTGGGGGTCCGCCGCAAGTCCGCTGTGCCTGGAGACCGTTGAACGCACCTTCCCCCGTAGGTCGTTCCACCTCTTCCTGATGTCCTCCCTATTTCTTGGGTGCTGTCCCACGGCGTTCACCCTGTCCACTATTCTGCGCCATAACTCCATCTTCCTGGCTATTGATGTGTGCTGTACCTGTGAGCCAAATAGCTGTGGCTCTACCCGGACGATTTCCTCCACCATGACCCTGAGCTCCTCCTCGGAGAAGCGGGGGTGTCTTTGGCGTGCCATGGAGTGGTATGCGTGAGGTGTGGGGTGGTGTATGTGGTGATGAGTGTGGTGTGTGGTGTTTTGTGCGTGGATGTTGTGTGGGTGATGGTGTTGTGTGCCTCTGTGTGATGGGGTTGTCAATTGCTGTGCTCTCTCTGGCCTTCTTTCAGAATTTCTGGTCGTAGGGGTTTGTGGGTGATGTGGGTGTGTGTCTTATATTGTATTGGGTGTGTGGGAGTGGTGTGTGTATGTGTATCAGGTGTGTGTATTTGGAATTGTCCAATGTGGCAGTGTTTTGGAGATGTGTGTGTATTTTGAGTGCGGCAGTGTGTACCGCCAATGGAATACCGCGGTTGAAAGACCACTGCGTGGATTCATGGGTCGTAAGAGCATGGGCGTGTTTCTGTTGGCGTGGAGGTTTATAGGATTTGTTTCCGCCAGTTTATCACTGACCTTTGGTGTGGCGGTGTTGTGTGGGTGTCTGAATTTCGGCGGATTCCGAGATGTGTGTCATAATAGCTGTGGCGGTCTACCGCGGCAGCGGCGTGTATTGGCGGTCTTCTGCACGGCGGTAAGCGGCTTTTACCGCCAATGTTGTAATGACCCCCTTTGTCTTTTGCTGTTTGATACCTTAAACCATCCTCACTTCTTGTCTTGCACAATACTTACTTACATCTCCTCCTTATGAGGGAAGCATTTCCTTCTTACTCTATCTTGCTGAGACTTTGCCGTTTATCCTGGCGGATGGCGAATCGACTGATGTCCTGAGGACCAAGATTGACTCTGTATGCTGACCCATTAAGGAGGGTAACTATATGATAATGAATTGTAATTGTCTGTTTGCCTTTTCTTTCTTGGTACCAACTGCTCTTTTGATAGAGGCCATAGTTAGATGTTTTCCAAATTTGTGTTGCTAAATTGTTTGGCATGAAGCCCAACATGCTGATGCTAATTAGAGGGTAGCTAAGGAGTTCACTAATACTGGGGGCAAATAGACAAATGACTGAATCTTTGCTTGTTGAATAATATGCTAATGATACCCTGCAGCCTTTGACCCTGCTTGCAGGTAGGTCGCTCCCCTTCCGCGCTACCACCTTTCCCATTCTTTACTGCTTTTTGCTTCCCCGCCGCTGCGTCCCATGCGGATACCCTCCCGCATCCCCCCTCGTTCTCACACCGTTTTTCCTTCTCCCTTTTCCCGCCGCTGAGTCCCTGTGGCCCCTCCCGCCTGACCCCTTCGTTCTCTCACCATTTGCCTTTTCCCGCCGCTGCGTCCCCTGCAGCCCCTCCCACCTCCCCCCTCGTTCTCTCACCGTTTTTCCTTCTCCCTTTTCCCGCCGCTGCGTCCCCTGTGGACCCTCCCGCCTCCCCCCTCGTTCTCTCACCGTTTTCCTTTTCCCACCGCTGTGTCCCCTGCGGCCCCAGCCCTCTCATAGGATAAGCCCTCCCGCCTCCCAGCTGCCACTCCCACCCTCCCCTCCTATTATGGCAGCCGCGGCGCGATAGCAGGGAGCAACCTTTGACCCTGCCTGCAGGTAGGTCGCTCCCCGCTCCGCCTTCCGCGCTACCACCTTTCCTGTTCTTTACTGCTTTTTGCTTCCCCGCCGCTGCGTCCCCTGCGGACCCTACCGCCTCCCCCCTCGTTCTCTCACCATTTTTCCTTCTCCCTTCTCCCGCCGCTGCGTCCCCTGCGGCCCCTCCTGCCTCCCCCCTCGTTCTCTCATGTTTTCCTTTTCCCGCAGCTGCGTCCCCTGTGGCCCCACCCCCCAGCCCTCTCCTAGGATAAGCACTCCCGCCTCCCAGCTGCCACTCCCACCCTCACCTACTCTTATGGCATCCGCGGCGCGCCAAAGGCAAGGCCGTCTGTGCCAGTCCGCGCCTGGACCGAACCCAGCGCCACCCACCCTGGTCTGCGAGACCCCAGCACCTCCAGACGCCGCTACACGGCCGACCACATCACCGCCCTCAACCCTGGCCGCACCACAGCATGCTCCCAGTCGTCACCAAGGAACACCCACGGTCCCTTCACATGCCGCACCTGCAGATTCACCTGCAACAGAACAACGAAACCGATAAAGACTGAAACTAACCACCTCCACTGCATACTCCTCTACACCCACTCCGCACGCAAGCACGCCATCGAGCTCTGGGACCTGCTCGACTCCACTGACCCAGACGTAGCCTTCCTGACCGAAACCTGGTGGAATGACTCCTCTGCGTCCGACATCGCAATAGCCATCCCGGACGGCTACAAGATCAACCGTAGGGACCGCAACAACGGAATTGGAGGAGGCATAGCCATCACCCACAAATCCTCCCTCAAAGTCAACACCCACGCCGACGACTCCCTCAAGACCGCCGAACACCTACACTTCCGCATCCACACCGACCCCAACACCACTCTCAGAGGAACGCTCATCTACAGCCCCTCTGGACCACGAGCACCCTTCAGCGAATCCCTCGCCGACCTCACCAGCACCCACGCACTCACCTCAACAGATTACATCCTCCTCGGGGACCTAAATTTCCACCTGGAGAACAACAACAACACCAACTCCACTACTCTGATAGACAACCTCGCCAACCACGGCCTCATACAACTCGTCAACACACCAACCCACATCGCCGGCCACACGCTTGATCCCATCTTCTCCTCAAGCGCCCACATCACCTTCAACCATACCACCGTACTCCACTGGACCGACCACCACTGCATCCACTTCACCTACAAAAAACATACTGAGCACCATCACACCCAACAACCACCCCGCCGATGCTGGAACAAAGTCACGGAAGACCAGCTTACCAACGCCCTCCTCCAGAACCCACACCCGACTCCACCGACCCAGACACCGTCGCCAACAACCTCACCCTGTGGATCAACGACTGCACCAACACCCTCGCGCCCCTCAAAAAGCCCACCGACAACCAAGCCAGAAGAAAAGCCACCTGGTTCACCGACGAGCTGGTAAATTCCAAACGTGACTGCCGGAAGCTAAAAAAGGAATGGCTCCTCAAACTCACACCTGACAGCCTCACAGCCCACAAGGACGCCACCCGCAAGCACCACCAACTCATCAGACAAGCCAAACGATCCCATTTCAAAGACCGCCTGGACAACAACGCACACGACAGCAAAGAGCTCTTCAGCATCGTGAAAGAACTCTCCAACTCCAGCGCCAACGTCAACGACATCCCTCCATCTCTCCATCCCAAGAACTCTGCAAAGCACTGTCCACCTTCTTCCACCGGAAGATCATTGACATCCACGACAGTTCTGACGCCACTCCCACGCCAGACCCCACCCCCGAACACTCCACCTGTGCAAACCACCTGACCTCCTGGACCAACGTGAGCGACACAGAGACATGCAAGATCATGAACTCCATCCACCCAGGATCTCTGTCAGACCCCCTGCCCCCACCACGTATACAACAAAGCCGACGCCACCATCGCCCCCAACTACGGAAGGTCATCAACATCACCTTCGAAACAGCGATATTCCCTGAAAAATGGAAACACGCTGAAATCCGGGCCCTCCTCAAGAAACCCAAAGCAGACCCCAACGACCTCAAGAACTTCCGACCCATCTCCCTGCTCCCCTTTCCAGCAAAGGTGATTGAAAAAATCGTCAACACACAACTAACCAGCCACCTCGAAGACAACAGCATCCTAGACCCCTCCCAGTCCGGCTTCAGACGAAACCACAGCACCAAAACCGCCCTTCTCGCCACCACAGACGACATCAGATGCCAAATGGACAACGGCGAAACATCAGTCCTCATCCTCCTGGACCTATCCACCGCCTTCGACACAGTCTGCCACTGCACCCTGGAATCACGCCTCCACAAAACCGGAATTCAAGGAAAAGCCCTCGACTGGATCGTCTCATTCCTCTCTGGCAGAACCCAGAGAGTCCGCCTCCTCCGCTTCCGCTCCGAAGCCACCGACATCATCTGCGGCGTCCTCCAAGGCTCATCCCTCAGCCCGATGCTGTTCAACATCTACATGGCCCCCCTCGCACAAGTAGCCCAACAACACAACCTCAACATTCTCACCTACGCCGACGACACCCAGCTCATACTCTCACTCACCAAAGACCTGCGCACCGCCAAAACCAACCTCCACGAGGGGATGAAATCCATCGCCGAATGGATGAGAATCAGGTGTCTGAAACTGCACTCGGACAAGACGGAGGTCCTCATCCTCGGATCTACCCCCTCCACCTGGGATGACTCCTGGTGGCCCACCGCACTAGGAACCCCACCGACACCGACCAACCACGCTCACAACCTGGGCTTCATCGACTCCTCCCTCACCTTGACTAAACAGGTCAACGCAGTTTCCTCCTCCTGCTACAACACACTCCGCATGCTCTGCAGAATCTACAAGTGGATCCCGACAGAAACAAGAAGAACAGTGACACAGGCCCTCATCAGCAGCAGGCTGGACTATGGCAACCCACTCTACACAGGCATCCCAGCAAAAGACCTACTACGCCTCCAACGCATCCAAAACGCCTCCGCCTGACTGATCCTCAATGTACCTCGCCACAGCCATATTTCCCACAACCTGAGAAACCTTCACTGGCTCCCCGTGGACAAAAGGATCACTTTCAAGCTTCTTACCCACACTCACAAAGCGCTCCACGACACCAGACCAGCCTACCTAAACAACAGACTCAGCTTCTACACCCCCACCCGTCAGCTCCGCTCCTCTAACCTCGCCCTCGCCGTCGTCCCCCGCATCTGAAGAAAGACCTCCGGCGGCAGATCCTTCTCATACCTTGCCACCAAAACCTGGAACACCCTCCCCACCAACCTGCAACAGACTCAAGACCTACTTACCTTTAGAAGACTCCTCAAGACCTGGCTCTTCGACCAGTAACACCAGCTCCCCACCCCAGCACCTTGAAACCCTCACGGGTACGTAGTGCACTTTATAAATCCAATGATTGATTGATTGATTGCTAAAATTGATTTCTGTTGACGTCGTGTTTTGTTCTAATATTCACAATCTCAGCTTTGATAAAGTCTTATTCAAGTTGTCATATTGTAACATTGTTGATGTGTTTACTGGTATTGAGACTAATGAATATGCTAGTAGGTTGTAACTAATAGGGAATACATATCTTAAATCTTAATAGGTTTGTGTGGTTATTCCTTGCTGAAAGGTCATGGTGGGGATTGATTCTTATTAATGTTATTAACTTAATGGATTAATTTGTTATTGTGATTATTGATAAGGTTATTGATCTGTTGATTGAAATGCTGAATAGATATTTTGTCCTAAGGAGTCTCCAATCAGGGTCAAAAGGTTCATTGGTCTAAAACGAGTCCCCGTGCAAGTGAATAATTAAAGGTGGGACGCGTTATCAGTTCTGGTAGCAGAGGACGGTTTAGGCCCTTAGGGGCCCTAGGACGAGGGACCATTGTTTTAGAATTATTTTTGGAATAATGCAAATTGGAGAGATGATGTGCCCCTAAGTTCCAAATGACTTTCCCGGAATCTCGGAGCTTGCCGAAGTGAGTTGGGTATGTTCTCGGTGTTCTAGTGATAGAGTGAGTAACGTAGGGTTTGCGCTTGCACAGCTTATGCATACCGCAGGTGAATTGTGAGGTTTGTGAGAATTTTAGGCCAAGTGATGTTTTAGTAGGAGTGTGCGTACTCCGCAGTATGAAAGTAGGTAAGTCGGCGAACTTCATGTGAGTATGGCGCTTTGTGCTAACAAAAATTGTCCACGTGGTTGTTGGTGATGGACGGACCCTGCGTGGTCTAAGACTCCGGAGTATATTGATAAGTGTAGTGAGACACTTGGTTTATGTTGTAATTTGCACGGTTTAATAGGTCAACTGGGTGTGGTTGACAAGTCGAGTTTGAGTCAATGTGAGTTAAGGAAAACTTTGATGGAGATTTGGCGAGTTTTAAAGTGCACTAGGACAAACCATTGACAAGTCGAGAGTAGAATTTGCGGGTCAAATTTTGTTTGCGAGGGCGGGATCTGAGAAGGAGAGAGTAGGGGCCGAGGCTTAAAGTGAAATCTCTGTAAAGTTCTGAAGCAATTGTGTTACCCTTTCCTGCAGTAAACCGGCAAATTTGAGTTTTTGTTAGTGTTCGCAATATATTGCATTCGTTTTCTGTGACTCAAGATTGAGGAAGACAATCCGCAAGACTTTGTCAGCCGCAGTGTGTGTGAGTGTGATGTCATTGGAGCCGTGCTGGGATAGGTCGATTAGTGAGAAGGGTCGCGCACGGATTGGCAGCTGTCCGTGAGAGGCAATTGGTTGAGAAGGAGGGCAAAGAGAGTTCTGGGAATTAAAGTCACTTCCTGATTCGATTGTAAACAAAATAAATGATGCAAAAATGAAGTTTTTCAAGGCTTTAAGGAGCGCTTTGAGGGGAGATGTGCACATTACCGCGAGTGTGGGGGAGCCCACACCGCCCGAGGATACGCCAGCTTATACCGTAATGGAGAAGAGGGGAGTCGCGCCATGTCTTTGGCTAAAGCAGTGGTGAAAATTAACAGAGAAAGATGGCTGTTTAGCTTTTCTGGAGCACGAATCATTCAATATAATGATTTTCGAGAATTTGTGGAAGGCGTTAAATGAGCAAAAGCCACCCCGAGGCCACCACAGTTTGAGGCGCTAGCAATTTGGGAATTGATGGCTATACGACAACGGCAACGAGAGGACGATGAGGAAAGCAGAAAAGACACTAGCGGAGGCTAGGTGGGATAGTGAGCACAGGATGTGGAGAAGGGAGATAATAGACGGAGTTAAAATGTTTCCAGCAATAACTCAAGAAAGTGGAGCACAAGGCGGTAAAGCCACCTGTAAGACGGATAAGGGTTCTAGAAAAGCAAGGGAGACTAAGAAGTCCTGGGCAGATGCAGGTGAGTCAGACGATGATGAGTTTCTTAATCAGTTGTTACATGATCGACCACCACCATATGTCATAGATAACAATAGACCAAGTACTAGTGCAGGTCCTGTAAATTTGATGCAAAACCAGGGAAAAACAAACCAGGTACAGGTAAATGCGGTTGCGACACCAGCTCCGATACAGAATAGTGTCAAGGTGTCTACTGCTCCAGAGATGCAGACACAGTTGCAGCCACCACCAGTTCAGAAGCTCTACCCGGATGTCCCAATGTTAGAGACAACTACGAGTTTGATGGTGCCGCCTGATCAGGCATATACGAGATCAAAGTTAGTGCAGATTGAGCCAACTCCACTTTTACTGCCCCAGGCCCAGCAACAAGGACCGCAGTCAGTCACAGCACCAGTAATGAATCAGACTATGGGAGTTAATGCTCCACAGGGTTTGGGAAGCCGGCAGGCGCCAGTCGCCACATCCTTACCTATTACAGTCGGTCCGTCAGTAGCGTTGTATGCACAGGCAAAGCCAAGTGTATGTGACCAGGGAATAATGACCCAAGAGATGACAAGAGGAGAGTTCGTAGGGAGCTCTCAAGGAATGACTCCAATGGAACAGACAGTAGAGAGATCCAGGTCCCTGTTAGACTTCAGCCTGATTGGGGTTCTTCCGGATGCCATGAGACAATGAGGTTTGGGACTGCTGACTCCGCAGATCCCAAGTGCGAATGTGCCACAAACACCTATGATACAGGCTGGAAATATCTTGTTGCAAGGTTTAACTGCGCAACAATTGAATGAATGGTTAGACAAGTTGAATACACCACAGACTACTGCTGCAACAGCAGAGAGGTCAGAAAAAGAATACTTGAATTTTGTGAGATTGGGCATGGAAGCAGCTGAGCTAGTTGAAGGGAGCATGGGAGTGAACAGGCTAGAATCATATACTGAAGCAGAATTGAGGTATCTGTGACCAAAGGTAACTAAGGAAGTGAGCAAGGTGCACCAGAGGTTAGCAAACCTGTTAGACAAATACAACATAGATCTGTACAATACCAAACATCTGAAGAGGAGTTACAGGTTAGAATTCGAGCCTAAGGATTTTGATCACATCAGGTCTACTGGGAGGAAGGCACAGCTTAAAGAAATACTACAGAGTGCGCAGGTTTGGGGAGCCTTAGAGAAGTGGGAAAGCAGATGGGCAAAGAAGAGAGATAAAAGGAAAAGTGACTGCTCAGAACAGCCGCAGGCGAAAGCTGTGCCAGATACGGGTACAATAAAGATGCTACCCATGAGAGAAACAGCTGGAGGGGTTCTTGCTTATGTACCATGGTCTAGAGTTGACATTTTGTCTTTCACAAATGACTTCCCCAGGCTGAGGGAGAAGCCGATAGAGTGGTATCAGCAGACAGACAGGTTTGTGAAGCGTGCGAAGTGTCTTTGGGAAGACTTGAACACGCTGTTTGAGATCATAGTTCCAGCTAACTTATGTCTTGAGTGCAAGAGGAGTGTGGATTGGCCGACAGCAGAACTGGCAAGGGACAAAATCACAGGAGCACTGTCTCCTGAGGTAATGAGGTACTACTATAAGGTGTAGGACATAAGGGGGTGCACCACTGCAAGTTATCCAATTTAAAGCAAGTCAAAGTAGAAAGTTCAATAGTATTCGAAAAGTAACCATACAAGGCTTTTGTGGATTTATTCCCGAAGATTTTTTATTTAGTGTAGGGATCTTGATACAGCAAAGGAAGAGCCAACGCGTTTCTCCCGACACAAAAAGGGGGCTTCTTCAGGCCAGAATCGTCCTCCTAATGGAGCAGGAAAAGGTTTGATTCGCAAAGAGCAAGTGCTTAGGGACATAAGTTAATCCTGCGTAAAACATTCTGCAGTATGTTGCTGCGCGGCAGAAAGGTAGTGTTTGTAACTGGTAATTAAGAGGACAGACGGGCCAAGTCCTAGGCCGCCTGTCCCACCATTTGTGAGGAAGACGCGGTAAAGAAACGCCACGCAGCACTGTGAATATTATTCAAGGCTGGAATTCTCAGAACAAGCGGGCCCGGCCGTGTGTCACCCGTCCCGCTGAGAGTGTTGAAGTTCAGCATTCTGTGATTCTACCCTGAAGAAGCCCCCTTTTAGTGTCGGGCAAAACGCGTTGGCTGTTCCTTTGCTGTATCAAGTTCCCTACACTAAATAAAAAATCTTTGGGAAGAAATCCACAAAAGCCTCATATGGTTACTTACTGAATACTATTGAACTTTCTACTTTGACTTGCTTTTAATTGGATAACTTGGAGTGGTGCACCCCCTTATGTCCTACATTGTTGGGGCCTTCTTTGCCCCTTAGGTCCCTTTCTTGCAGCAGGGGCCTTGGTGGAGCTGCACACCATAGGACTGTATTGTTACTACTGTTACACGCATTGTGATTCACTGGGTAAAAATAGGGATTGCTGCGTTCTTGCTAGGCCTGCTGCATTCTGTTCTTCTTTTTTTACTTCTATAAGGTGATTGAGTTTTTGAAGCAGAAAGTTTTGCCGCAAAATACTGATTGGCAAAAGATTGATTGAACGGCGCAGGAGGCCAAGGAGTCGATACATGCCTACTATGAGAGGTTGTTGAAGACGTTCAAGCATTACAGTGGTACGGAGGTTATAGAGCCGAAAAACAGGAATCACCTTGTGTTCAGGTTTGTTGAAGGACTAAGGCCTGAAATTAGTGAGATGATTAAGAATCATTTGATCTGTTGGCAAGCGAAGCCGATTGATGAGGTGTTGCAGTATGTGAAATACTGTAGTGACGAGATTGAGTTGAAGCAGAGAAAGTTGAAGGAGAAAGTGATGGTGATGCAAATTAAGGCAGCACAAGCAGGGATGCAGGGAAATGGTGTACAGCAGATGGTGCAACAGCCGCAAGGAAATGGGATGTTACAGGTGCAAGTGGGAGGCAGAGGTCGAGGAGGATTTGTGAACTGTGGTCCAGATCTGAATACTGTAGAAGTTCAAAATTATGTGCAAGGGATGAAGAAGGTGTTAGCATGTCATGCTTGCGGGGGCGTTGGACACTGAAATTGGGAATGTCCGATGATGGTGCAGGAGGGTGTTGTTCAACAAAGCAATGATGTTAATACATTCCAAAATGTTAAAGGACCAACAATGAGGGGTCCAAATCTGAACTTCAACCCATGCAACAAGTGCAGATTTCCGCGTGTACAACCAGTGCAGATGCAGCAAGTGCAACAGCAGAGTCCCGTGGTACCTAGACAACAAATGCAGTTGCCCTTAGCACCAATGGGACAGAAACAGGTGATGTTTCCTCAACAGGTCACAGGTCAAGGAATGAGTCAAAACAACGCAGTACAACAGTTCCCATTGCTTGCTGAGAATGGAATAAACGATGAATGGTCGGATGACAGCACAGATAGTGAGGAGTGTAGGCTTGCAGCATCCCTAGAAGTAGATCAGAGAGGACCCTGTGTGCAGGGGAAAGTAATGGGTCACAAGGTCTCATTTTTGTTTGACACAGGAGCTACACGCTCTACAGTCAGAAGTGCAGAGGTTCCGAAGTTGCCTCTTTCGGGGCGTACAATAAAGGTAGTAGGTGGCAAACCAGCTCCTGACTAACTCGATTACAGATCCGGTTCAGGTTGAGATTGGTACCTTCCAGGGATTGCACAGGTTTGTAGTCTGTGATTCAAGTCCCGTGTCCCTACTTGGAAGAGCCTTACTGTGCAAGACAAGGTGTTCAATCACCTGTTCTAATGATGGAATTGTGGTGCAGACGAACAGTGACGATGAAGGGGACGATGGACAGATCCCAGAGTCAGAGAAGGAGACCACAGATGAGGAGTACCCCTTGATAAGCTCCTTCCCGATGTTCACAGTGACTGATCTGCCAGCAGGCTTGCAGAGGACAGTAAAGGAGAAAGTGTGGGATTTGACAGGAAAGGAAGTGGGTCTGATAAAGGCAGTAGATCCAGTCAAGGTTGATGTGAAGCCAAACGCTGTGTTACCCCAGGTACCACAGTACCATATGGCACAAGATGTCCTTATACAGGTAACGCAGATAATTGCGGACTTTGTGAAGCAGGGAGTCCTGAAAGAAGTGATGAGCAGTCCATGTAATTCACCTATAATGGGACTGAAAAAGCCTTGTGGGAAGGTTCAAATTGTCCAAGATTTGAGAAAAATCAATGACATAGTGGTGAAATGTTGTCCAGTGGTGCCAAAGCCAGCTGTGATTATGTTCCAGGTCCCATCTGATGCAGAGTGGTTTACAGTTGTAGACTTGTCTCAAGTGTTCTTTTCTCTGCATCTTCATGAGGACAGCTAATTTATTTTCAGTTTCAAATTCTTGGACAAAGTTTACAGTTGGTGTTGAATTCCTCAAGGGTTTTCGGAATCACCTTCCATCTTCAATCAGATATTGAAGAAGAATTTGGAGTCCCTGGAATTGCCTTTTAATTTGACTCTGGTACAGTACATTGACAACTTGTTAATTGCATCCAAAACAAGAGATGACTGCAAGTATGATACTATTGCCTTATTGAACCATTTGGGAAAGAATGGGCATGAAGTGTCCCCAAAGAAGCCGCAGTACTGTCAGAAAGAGGTGAAATATCTAGGTCATCTAATTGAGAAAGGGTCGAGGAAAATATACAAGGAAAGAATGACTGCCATATTGCAGATGAATCCCCCGACATCTAGGAGAGACGTTAGGATGTTTCTGGGAATGGTGGGCTACTGTTGTCAGTGGATCCCGAACTTCTCAGTTATCTCCATGCGAGATTGTCAGTGAGACTGACTGTTGAGGAAGTTAAAGATGTGCCAGATGTTCTAACTTTGACAGAGACCGAAATGAAGGCATTCAGTGGGTTGAGAGAGTGTATGTGCAGGGCTCCAGCTTTACGTATGCCTGATTACACGAAGCCTTTTGTCCTGTTCTGTCATGAACGTGATGCTTGTTCCTTGTCTGTCTTGACACCGGTCCATGGAGGTGCAAACCGGCCACAAGCATATTTTTCAGCTACTTTGGACCCAGTCGCAGCAGCCTTACTGGGTTGTCTGCGTGCTGTCACAGCAGTTGGTCAAAGCCTCACACAGTGTTAAGGCATAGTGATGGGACATCCTTTAACAGTTATGGTCCCATATTCAGTTGAAATTTTATTGACCCAAACTAAAACTCAGCACATGACAAATGCCAGATTGACGAAACATGAAACAATTATATTGAGGTCACCAAATGTGTCACTGAAAAGATGTACCATGTTGAACCCAGCAACTTTGCTTCCAAATGAGAATACACAGGTTGATGATGTGGATGAGGTAGAACATGATTGTCTTGAGGTATCAGAACTGTGCACCAACCGAGACCTGACATTAAAGTTAATCAATTGGAAGAAAATGACTACATTATCTTTGTTGATGGCTCATTCCTGAGGGACTCAGTAGGAGTACTGAGAGCCGGATACTGGTATCCTAGAGGCATCTTGGCTTGAAAGAGTATACTCTGCTCAAGTAGCTGAGTTGGTTGCTCTTACCAGGGCATGCCATGCCGCTGACAAACTGAAAGTAAATATCTATATTGACAGCAGGTACGGATTTGGAATTGTCCATGATTTTGGCCAGTTATGGTCACAGAGGGGTTTCCTGACCTCTTCTGGTTCTCCAGTGAAAAAAGGGGAAAGAATTAAGGAGTTGTTGCACGCGATTCAGTTACCTCATGAAATTGCCCTGGTAAAATGCAGCGCCCATGTGAAATCACAAGACTTTCTGTCAATGGGAAATGCAAATGCGGATCAAGTCGCAAGGTTTTGCACATTGAACTGTATATCGTTCAAGGATCAGTGGGAATTGTTACCTGAAACAGAAAATGAGACATGCACAGGTTATGCTTTGAGGGTGGTTGACACATTGGAAGAATTGAAATTGTTGCAGGGACGTGCCAGCAGGGATGAAAAGTGTTCTTGGGTCAAGATGCAATGTGTACAGAGATCAGATGATTTGTGGGTGTCAGACGAGGGGAAAATGGTTTTGCCGAACAGTCTTTTGTCACAGTTTGCAAGGTTTTACCATGGGCAAGCACATATTGGGAGAGATGCCATGATCAGGTTGTTCAAAATTGACTGGTTTAACCCGAAGTTCACACAAGCCGCAGAAGTGATTTGTCAGAGGTGCATCATCTGTCAGCAGATGAATGCGGGGAAAGGGACGGTGGTGAATTTGAGCCACATTGGGGGAGCAGGAGGTCCATTTAGCAGAATGCAATTGGAGTTTATTGAGATGCCTGTGTGTGGAGGTTTGAGACACGTGTTGGTGATTGTGTGTATCTTTAGTCACTGGACTGAAGCATACCCCACACGTAGAAACGACAGTAGCGAAGTTGCTGCTTAGGGAATTGATACCATATTTCGAGTTTCCGATCTCTTTAGAATCAGATAGAGGAATTCACTTCAACAATGAGGTGGTTAAGCTATTGTGTGCAGCATTGAATATTAAACAGAAGCTGCATTGTAGTTACCAGCCTGAAGCCTCAGGATTAGTGGAACAGGTGAATGGTACCTTAAAGTCGAGAATGGCAAAGATGTGTGCAGCTACAAATTTGAAATGGCCTGATGCATTGCCTTTGGTGCTAATGTCAATGAGAAATACACCCAACAAGAAAACGGGACTGTCTCCTCATGAAATTCTCATGGGCCGAGCTATGAGATTGCCCCCAGTACCTGCAAATGCTCTTGTGAATATCACAGATGATATGGTGTTGGACTACTGCAAGGGTCTGGGTGACGTGGTCCGCTCTTTCTCTCACCAGGTGGAAGCAACCACACTGCCACCGATAAATGATCCAGGTCACAACCTGAAAGTTGGTGACTGAGTTGTTGTCAAGAAACACGTGAGGAAGTCGTGTTTGGAGCCACTTGGAAGGGCTCATATCAAGTAATACTGACGACTACTACTGTTGTGAAGTGTGCAGGAATTCCAAACTGGATCCATGCCAGTCACACAAAGAAGGTGACGTGTCCAACTGATGAGGAAATTGAGTTGTCAAAAATAACAGCTCCAGAAAAGGAAGTCTCAGGGCTGGAGAGTAATCAAAGGGGAACTGAGACGGAAGGAGAGCCCGTTGAGGACGGCTTGGTCACTCAAACAACAAACGAGACCCAGAGGGGTGACGGTGAGCCTATCTCAACTGAGGCCCCAGGAGGTCCGACCCAGAGGGAGGTCCTCCCAGAAGCAGAAAGATGTGGTATTGAAGTTGAGCCCCTGACAGACCCAGAAGGCGAAGGAGTTGAGGCGGAAGAGAGTCAAAGTATTCAGACTCCTCCTGAGCCACTTGCAGGTCCATCAAGAGAGAACACTATAGAAACAGCGGAAGGCAACGAGTTGCCACAAGGGAAATTGAAGACCAGAAAGTCACTGAAAGGAGATAAGTGGCCAGAATCGCAAGTGACAAAAGGAAAAGTGGTTGTTGATGAGACAATTGAGGAAGAGGTTGATTCAACAAGGAAACAAGACCTGAGTGAAGGAGAATTGCAAGGTGACCGCAAGTTGAAAAGAAAGAGAGTAGCAAATAGAAGATACGCAGGTCCTGAATTGGCATATGCAACGTCAGCTGAGTGGCAACAAGAGTTCTTGGCATTCTGTTTTGATCAAGAAGTCCCCGGTCAGTACTTTGGCACCTGAGTCTGGCCAGAGAAAAAGACTGCGCTGATGAAAAGCAATTGAGTTAAAGAAACCTGAGAAAAGAGACTGATAAATTACCAGATGTGACATTGTTAACCTGAATCGACTTCTGAGAACTGATTTTGACAAGCTGCTAACCTGAATTGACAAGGATACTGGGAGTGAATGAGAAAAGCTGTAAATGCTTGCTAAAGAAAGACTTTGCTTAGCTTGGCTGAAAAGAAAAAAAGGCTTTAGCCATCCTCAGTTGGTTGCTGTTTACACTTATAGCACTTTACTTTCTGATTCTTTACAGATCATGTGTAACACTAGAAATGATAATAAGGGGAGTAGGCATTGCAAATGTTTGGGGGTGGCTTTGGTTGTTGTGTGTGTGGTATTATAGTTCTGATTGTGGGAATGCCTTTGGTGCCTTTGGTGGATAAGAGTGAAACTAACAATGCTACACTCACGCCTTGGGAGAGGTTCGAACAAGATACAAAATATTTTCATGAGGGAACTACTACAAAAGGGGAACTATCTACTAATGTTTTCTACCGCTTGCTGAGTGAGTATGTTGATATTATCGATACGAAGGCTTGTTATGTGTGTACGCAGATTCCTGTTTTCGGTACAAGAGGGAGTTACCTATCATAGTTTGCCCCTAACTTATGGGATAAGCTGTAGTCTGTTACTAACACGTTTCTATAACCAAGAAGAGGTGCAGTATTTCCATTCCATCATGATCTTGGGTTTTCTTATGTGCCTATCATAGACGATTTGAATAGTGTAGCAAAATACTATAGCATAAAACTAGTTAAGGGATTCTTTAAAGCAACACTAACAATTAGTACATCATATGCCCACCGCAATAACTTGACATGTTTGCTTACACCTGTACTAGATCACACGGAAGATAGGAGAAGGGTTTTGAAAGTAGAGAAATGCTTGCAGCAACGATCCTTTATTAATAGTGGGAGTTATAGTGCAGTCAGGGAACAGGGGAAACTAGCTTTAGATGCACTACACGTAGGTAAGTTTTGCATTACGCGACCAAAATCATATTATGACAATGTGTTTGTTGGAACGAGTGAATGTAAGCATGTGTTTTTGTTTCAGAGTAAGTGGACGTTCATGTTAAATGGACAGGATCCAGTGATCCCTAGGGTCTATTATATATGTGGGCTTAATGCTTATTACCGTCTTCCAAAGGGATGGTGTGGGACTTGTTATTTGGGGATAGTTTTCCGAAAGATATATCAGCTAGAGGACTTGAAGAAATTTCCGAGGGTGTCTGAATTACATCGCACTAGTCAAAAGAGAGAGACTGCTGCTGGTGTAGTAGGAGATATATTTGGAGCAATAATTCCTTCAGTGGGAGTTATCTTGAACTCCATAAAGATTCGGAAGTTGTCTAATATTGTGGATAACATGCTGACAAATTTTACAGGAGCTATACTCCTGATGGATACTGAACTTGCTGCGGAGAGGGCTATGACTCTTCAAAACAGGCTTGCTTTAGACGTTCTTTTGAGCAAAAAATGTCGGAGTCTGTAAGATGCTTAATGAGCGACATTGTTGTGCATATGTTCCAAATAATAGTAATGAGATTAGAAATATGCTTACTAACCTAACAAGAGATAGTGCAGATTTGAAGGAACTGAAAGAACCAGGAGTTTGGGAAAAGGTTGGAAAGGGAATTGCTAAAGTGGGAAGCTGGTTTAGTGATATTTGGCATGGAATATTGGGAAAAATACTACATGGAATATTGACTGTTTTGGGTTGTATATTTGGATTATGGTTGGTATGCAAAATTAGCAAAATAATCAAATTGAAAAGGGCAAAATATAATCAGAGGAGGGAAGAAAAGACAAGGGAGAAATTGTTCAGAGAAAAATTTGATGTAATCAAAATGGGGGAAGAAATAGAAATGAAAGAGTTAAGAAGATGAGTACACAGTGAGAAAAGGATTTGTGTGATGACAAGAGTCATCAGAGGAGGGATTGTTGGAGTGTGACTTTTATAATCAATATTAACATGAAATGCTTGCAAAATAATGTATAATGAAACTGCATAGAAAACGTGGTAGAATGATACTAATGCACACGTTTGAAATGTGCCCACGGGGAGTGGCCACCAATGTATACAATGATTAATGAAATTGACTAATGATGAATTAATAATGTACTAATGTGTGATTTTGTATTAGCATTAAGAGTTATATGTTAAGGTTGTACTAAATTAATCACTAGGCCTTAGTTAGCAAGGGTCGGGCCTAGCTGCGTGGTCTCATATTAAATGTGGTTTTCTAACGTCCTGAAAGACATGAAGCTGTAAATTCATCCTCATGAGACCCGACTTGCTCAAGGAGACATTCTTGCCGAATGCAACAGTGTAATTCACAACAGGTGCAAGGTCGTCTGTACTAGGGGAGGACAATGGAACTACTGACTGGAGCGACAAGTGTAACTTTTCTTACCTGACATTCTACCCGTTGAAGACGTCAATCACAGGAGCCAATAAACTACGTGAGAACTGTTTTAGGTGAAAATTCTAGTAAGGTGTGTGATGGATCATTGGACAGAGATAACGATGCACCAAATATTGTCCAATTGGAAATTAGAGACTTGTTCAACAAGATTTGATATAACAACGTGACACAAGGAAAAATCAGCCATTATGCGCCTTTTCCTGAGCCATTCTATGCCATTCTTCCTACTTAGCCACTACTGAGTCATTCTTAGCATTCTTCCTCGCCACTTTGATGCCATTACTTGCCATTATTCTTGCTACTCTGGGAGACTTTGGCCCTCATTACGACCCTGGCGGTATAGAACCGCCAGGGCCGCGGCACGCGGGAGCACCACCGACAGGCCGGCGGTGCCCCGCAGGGCATTCTGACCGCGGCGGCTTAGCCGCGGTCAGAGAAGGGAAACCGGCGGTCTCCCGCCGGTTTCCCGCTGCCCCCAAGGAATCCTCCAAGCCGGCGCAGCTTGCTGCGCCGGCTTGGGGATTCCGACTCCCCCTCCCGCCATACAGTTCCTGCCGGTTCTCCCGCCGGGAACCGGATGGCGGGAGGGGGAGTCGCGGGGCCCCTGGGGGCCCCTGCAGTGCCCATGCCAACGGCATGGGCACTGCAGGGGCCCCCGTAAGAGGGCCCCAAAATGTATTTCACTGTCTGCATTGCAGACAGTGAAATACGCGACGGGTGCAACAGCACCCGTCGCACCTTCCCACTCCGCCGGCTCTATTACGAGCCGGCATCCTCGTGGGAAGGGAGTTTTTCCCTGGGCTGGCGGGCGGTCTTTTGGAGACCGCCCGCCAGCCCAGGGAAAAACTCATAATACCCTCCGCGGTCTTCTGACCGCGGAGCGGTATTATGGAGGGCGGAATTCTGGCGGGCGGCCTCCGCCGCCCGCCGGAATCGTAATGAGGGCCTTTGACTTTTGCTGTTTGATACCTTAAACCATCCTCACTTCTTGCCTTGCCCGATACTTACTTACATCTCCTCCTTATGAAGGAAGCATTTCCTTCTTACTCTATCTTGCTGAGACTTTGCCATTTATCCTGGCGGATGGCGAATCGACTGATGTCCTGAGGACGAATGTTGACTCTGTATGCTGACCCATTACGGAGGGTCAATTGTAATTGTCTGTTTGCCTTTTCTTTCTAGGTACCAACTGCTCTTTTGATAGAGGCCTTAGTTAGATGTTTTCCAAATTTGTGTTGCTAAGTTGTTTTGCATGAAGCCCAACATGCTGATGCTAATTAGAGGGTAGCTAAGGAGTTCACTAATACTGGGGGCAAATAGAGAAATGACTGAATCTTTGCTTGTTGAATAATATGTTAATGATACTCTGCTAAAGTTGATTCATGTTCACGTCGTGTTTTGTTCTAATGTTCATGATCTTTGCTTTGATAAAGTCTTATTCAAGTTGTCATATTTTAACATTGTTGATGTGTTTACTGGTATTGAGACTAATGAATATGCTAGTACGTTGTAACTAATAGGGAATAAATATCTTAACTCTTAATAGGTTTGTGTGGTTATTTATGGCTGAAAGGTCATGGTGGGTATTGATTCTTATTAATGTTTTTAACTAATTGGATTAATTTGTTATTGTGAATATTGATAAGGTTATTGATCTATTGATTGAAATGCTGAATAGATATCTCGTCCTAAGGAGTCTCCAATCAGGGTCAAAAGCTTCATTGGTCTAAAACGAGTCCCTGTGTAAGTTGAATCATTAAAGGTGGGACGCGTTATCAAAGGTGCACAACAAGTGATTCTATGTGAAGGAATAAGTGGAATTTGAAGTTACATTTTAGAGCACACTCAATCAACTTTCCACAATCAACTTTAAATACTATCAATTAAATGCGATTTAAAGTAGAGGATTGCCACAACTTTGGGCATTTTCTAAACTGCTTAAGCTTTGTGAAATGCATAGCTAAATTAATAGTGAGTTGCCTCTCCTAAAAATATTCTTTGGCTACTGGCCAGCATTTTAATATGGTGGACGGGATATCCCTCCTGTTTGTGACGGAGTAACCCATACGTCAAATTCTAAATCAGGCCCTAAGTGTTGAAATAAAAAAAATATTGAAAATTAGTAGGAAAAAACAGCCATTTGTAACAACGTTTTCATTTGTAACTACTCATCACAATGGTTGATGATTCTGGTTGCAGCGATATACAGGTTTCGTAGGTTTCCAAAGAACTCAAGGTACCCAGAGCCAATAACTGAGCTGCAGCTTGCAATGTTTTTTCATTGTGCACAGGGTATAGAGCACTTCATATGGTAAAATATAAAGGGCCTCATTTAGAAGAAACTGGCACGTTGTAATCGATGCACCAGTTTCCTTGTTCTGTCCTGTGACTCCCCAACTACGCCATGGAAGCACTGTATTTACAGTGCAGTGCTCCATTGTGCACAGTGTCCAGAGCTGCATCAGAAAATCTGACGCACTTGTTGTGCTAAACTGTAGAAGGCTGGACAAGCGTCAACATTTTTACGCTAGTCCAGCAATGCTGGGAGGCATTGAAAACAGCACAGCATCAAGTTAACCCCCTCCCTGAGCATGCTTTAAAAAATGACACTGACGGAGCAGAATGGCACAGTAAAATCTTGCAGATTTGTGCAGAGGAACGCCTACCTTGCATACATTATACCTGGCGCAGGTATAATGTAGCTCAAGGATTTACAAACGGGCTCAGTTTTTAAATGCGGTGCTGTGTTGGATACTGTTAGTGCCGCTGTAGCATAAACAAAATGATGCTGTGGTGGCACTAACGGCTAGCAAATGAGCCCGAAAGAGTGAAAAATTGGTATCAAGGAAACCTATTTTTGATAAATAGGCAAAAGATGTGGCATTTAGAAGCAGTGGTTACTTGCACATCTCTGGATTTGTGGCTACCCATACTAGCATGTGAATTAATGGGCATTTCCCAAAATGTCTTCTTTCCTACACACTGGCTTACATTTTAAAGGCACAAATACACAGAAATATATTTGGTAATAACATTTGTTCTACTATTCTGTGTTCCGCTAAGGCTCCTGATAAAAATGTTGCCACACTTGTGTGGGTAGGGCACAAACCCGCAACAGGAGAGGCCCCAAAACGCAACATGGATTCATCAGACCTTTCCTCTAGCAACTGACCTGTTTTTTGCAAAGTGCCTAGCTCTTGCTTTTTGGCCATAGCTCAGTTGGCACCCAGGGAATCCGAGCATACCAGTACATTTTCTGAAAACTAGACACCTAGAGGAATCCAGGATGGGGTGACTTGTGTGGCTCTCACCAGGTTGTTTTACCTGGAACCCCTTGCAAAACTCAAACTTTGTCTAAAAATACATTTCTGTAGTGGAAAGTTCTGGAATTTGCAGGGAGCCACAAACTTTTTTCTACTAAGCATTTCCCGAAGTCGTCTGATAAAAATGGTACCTCACTTGTGTAGGTAGGTCTAGTGCCTGCAACAGGGAACAGCCCAAAACGCAATTTGGATACATCACATTTTTCCATTCAAAACTGACCCGTTTTTTACAATGTGCCTAGCTGTGGATTTTGGGCAGTAGCTCAGCTGGCACCTAGTGAAATCAAGGAAACCCCTGGCAAACCACAAACTTTCACAACAAAAACCACATTTTCCTCTCATTTCTGTGATTTAACTTTCTGGGATATGCAGGGAGCCACAAACGTCCTTCCACCTAGCATTCCCCTGAGCCTTCTGATAAAAACGGTACTTCACTTGTGTGGCTGGACCAAGTGCCCACCAATGTTTTCACCAATTACTTTACGAAATAAGATTCACACAAGTCATTGTTAAGAATTTTAACATCAGAATAGAGAACTACTGACTTACACCTCATGAGCTGTAAAGCCATGTCAAGGCATCGACCTCTTTATATTCCATTCATATGTTTTTCATACGTCCGACACAAAAAAACATTCACACTGCCAGCTGCGGGCCAAACACAATGCAACTCTTACATTTGCAAACAGCACCATTCAAGGGCCCATCACTTTCATTCTCCAACAGGACTAACGCACTAATCACACCACCCTACACCCAAACCTCAGACAATGTACAAACACACCTCACATAAGTCAATACAGATACTTGCTACCAGCCACCAACACACTGCCAGCCCACACACACCAGCAGCCAGATGCTAGTTCAGACACAACAATCACACCTCTTGGAATCTGGTGGAATGCGTGGACTGGGGTTTCGGAGGCAGTGTGTGTGTAATAACTTCATGCTACTCAGAACACACACTAGCAGCCAAATGCCAGTCCACATACTGCCATCCACACACACTGCCAGCCATATGTCACGACCCCCTCTTGTTGCCTTTGTGCTCTGAGTTTTACACACCAGACACATGTAACTGCTAATTGGGCTATTCCTGTCATTGAAAATAATGGCCCAGTCTTACATGATTTTGGAAGGTTTAAAGAGGCAATGCATAGTCTCTTTGCTAAGCACACATTTGTTCAGGGTAGTGATGATTAGTTTGAAAACTAACTTCTGTGTAATAAGGATCTTGGGCCATATGTACGAACACTTTTTCCCATAGACACAGAATGGGTAAAAACCATTGCTACATCTGGCCCCTTATGACTTATATCATGACTTTTTGTGGACTGGCTACATACACCTAGGGCCTCACTACGAATCTGGCGACCGGCGGTAAGTAGGCGGGAACATCGCCAACAGGCTAGCGTTGTTCCGCCAGCTATTATGACCGTGGCGCCACGTCCATACCGCTGGCCCCTCGACTATACTGCCAGGCTTCCGCCTGGCGGTCATAATCCCCAGGGCAGCGGTGCAAGCACAGCTGCCCTGGGGATTATGAGTCCCCAACTGCCAGCCTGTCCACGGCGGCAAACACTGCCATGGAAAGGCTGGCAGTAAGGGGGACTTGGGGTGCCCCTTGGGGCCCCTCCACTGCCCATGCGCTTGGCATGGGCAGTGCAGGGGTCCCCAGACACAGCCCCATTGCGCATTTCGCTGACCTCATTTCGGGCAATGAAATGTGCGATGGGTGCTACTGCACCCGATGCACATCAACATTGCCGCCAGCTCTATTACGAGCCGGCTGCAATGTTAATGTGACTTTTCCGCTGGGCCAGCGGACGGTAACACTGTTACCGTCCCCTGGCACAGCGGAAAAGCCAAAATAGGGAGCCAGATATAACGGCAGCACTGCCGGTATACTGGTGCCCGCAGCTTCGGTGGTCTTTGGCAAAGACCACAGAAATTGTAATGTGGACCCTACTGTCCAGAAGAGAAGAGAACCTCCCTCTTTCATAGAGGATTAAGAGATGACTTGAAAAATTCCTTAGCACTCATCAAGGATCTCCCATTGGAGTGTTCTGAGCTCATTAATTTAGTTATCTGGTTAGACCATAGGTTAATTGAACAAAAGGGAGAACTTCCTTTAGTAAAACCTAAATTATTAGTAGTCTGTCCAGAGAGCAAAGAGATCGAGTCCAAGAATCAGGATAGTGCAGAACCTATCCAGATAAGGGGCTTACATGGTCCTCTGACTGCAGAGGAAAAAGATTGAAGAAAAAGATAAATCTATGCTTATATTGCGGTAAGGCAGGGCACTTCACTCATGAGTGTACTGTCAAACCAAAAGGAATTTGAAAAAATGTTGCTCTGATGTCTGAATCGATGCAGGAAAACTAGAGAGCCTGGCTAACATAGGGGGTCATCTAGTTGGGTAAGGTTCTAATTCAGACCTCTTATTATTTGGCAGACGTTTCACATAACCTACACCTTACCTATATTTTTTTATTCTGGGGCTGGAGGAAACTTCTTAGACCTAGCTTTGGCTAGTTCCCTACATATACCTTGCATTAAGAAACTGGAACCTAAACCCGTTAGAGCTGTGGTTATCTCCAAGCTGTCTCCTGGGATGAACACATGTGAGACAGTTCCTAAAACTCTAGTTTGTGATAAGGGGCATACAGAGACCTTGACCTTTGATCTCATTGACACACCCAGCTTTGGCACAATATTAGGGGTTCCCTGGCTTCAGCTTCACAATCCCCTCATTGATTGGTCCCTTTGCCATACACACATGTGCACACATATGGGCTGAACTAATGGTACTACTGTTGCACTTAGCCCAGTATCAGTGCACAGATGAGATAATTCAGGGTTAGGTGCTGACGTGAGCGGGTCTTATGAGTGGGTATTCATGGTATGAGAATGTGCAGAACTCCACTGTATTGTACATTAGTGATGAAATCTGTACAAATATAAATTTTTGCTGCAGTTAGGCCTAGAGACTAGGTTGATGCACCAATTTTATCTTAAACACGACCCTTAAGTGCCAAGAGTATGTTAGTTTTGTCATATTTGCACCCTTAATGGCACTTCAGGGTCTTCAGCATTCCCTGAGCTAGCTCCCTGAGCCAGCTCCCTAATTCGGTGTAGCTTTCTATCACCTTCCTGGGTCAAGCTTATTTTACCTGATGGCCAGTTACAGGATCAAAGCTACCCCCACACTAAAGCCAACGATTAGGCCTGTTGCTGGTAGACACAATGATGGGGGCAGAATCTGCATGTACCTATAACCTTTTTGCAGTGCACCAGGTCTGTGAATGCTCATGCCAAGGAGAACGAAGGAGGGCAGGCAGATATATGGAACCAATAATAGGAGGGGGATCTATTTTGAAGTTCTTGAGGACAGGCACTATGAAGCTGGGGCAGTTAGGTAAATTGCTTCAAGCTCGCAAGGGGGTCTTTCAGCAGCCCACTTGGGGCTTGATTGTGTGCAGGGGGGTTGGGGCAGGGGTGAAGTGGTGATGTGTCACTCCAGGTTTGGGCATCAGTGCCTCCCTTTGGGAACTTTCCACCTCCACTTTAAACACCTCTGCACAGATGAGAGAACAGGAGAGAGAAATTTAAGGTCACTGGGCCTTTATGACGAAGAAACCTTTCTCTGGAGTGCTTGGACATTCCAGGCTTGGGGTGGACATGAATGGGACTGTAGATCCATCTGTCCATGGTCAGTGACACCCTCTTGGGGACAGTAAAATGGTGGCCATCATGGCGGGACAAGGAAAAATAACTGTGGCACTTCTGGGGACTGGTCCAGTAGATCGGTATCCCTCATTTGATTGAGGCTCTTGACTCCTGCTAACAAACCAGTGACCTGCAAGTGGTCACAGGAGGGCATGAGGGTTTGAAGAGGTCATGCAGGGAGACTATTTTGCCTTGCATGGTACTGGGTACTGCTGGAGGTGACTTCTGCCTGAAGAATACCAGGCACTAAGCAGGGGACAGACCCTAGAGTAGGAGCCCTCTTTGTATCTCGAATGAAATGAAAAAATAGCACAATGAGTGTATGGAAATAGGTTCAGCCAGGAAGTGCAAGGTGCCCACTTTGATATATTTAAATATCCTTAGGGAAGGCCAAGGCCCCATAAAGATTTCCCGTGAGGTGGCACGTGTGGCGTTTCCTCCTTTTTTATTCTCCAGTTGCCCATGTGGGTCCCCAACTACCAGGGACAAATACATAGAAGAAAGAAACAAAATGAGCATCTGTTGTGCTCTAGCCTTGAGATGTCCCTTGGGGCCACCAAATCCCAGGGAACCAACACTGATTAATCGAAATGAGTTCTGTTTCGCTTAGACAAATTATTTTACACGAGGATGGTCGAGAACAGGATTACCCTAAGAAGGTACAGAAAGGCCATGACAAAAGGGCAAGGATCAAGAGGCTAGTTTACGAAAAAGAAAGTATGAACTTAAAAAAACGTCCTCTACCTCAGCGAGACCAGAAACATTAATACAGTCTTTGGAAATTGTAGTTTCTGAGGTACAAAATACATCAACAGGACCCCTCGTTGATGAAAACACCCTCAACTAAATCAATGGCAACATCATTGATGGTCACCACAAGAATAATACCCACGACTACAGTACCGTGCTTGTCGACAAAGATATGATCTTTGGCAGCGAAAAAATCATCATCAATGACACAGGAATCAGATTTTACTTCACACAAAAAAGCTGTTGACGAGGGCAAAGGAAGTAATGCAAATCACATAAAAAGCCATAATAAATCACTATTGTGCCTGAACGCACATCTCCCCAGCAAAATTTCTCCTACGTCACCTGCACACCTGCTGGCTGTTGAAGAATCAGATGCCGATGACACTTTCTGACCTGCTTATGGTTCCCACACAGCTCCACATAAAATGCTAAGATCTTGAGGAAGAGGATTACACGTATTGCATTTCGAAGATTTCTCTTTACTTGAAACATCATAAGAACCCGTGTTCAGTACATTCATTTTCAGAGCATTGTGATTATTATTACAATTATGATGAAACCACTCCAAAATTACCAGAAGCATATGAAGCAGGTAATAACAGCCCTGGTAGCAGGTCTGCTGCAAATGCTAGCATACTATTACAGAAGATTTCCAAACCCAACTGCACAGTCAATACGACCACAAATACCATCAGCTCCCAAAAGCATTGCCTCTCATCGCACTGTTAGGATAATTCATACATTAACAAGCCCAAGCTTTCATACTGAAAACTTACTTACCAGTCATTTGTTTGTGCCCCACAACAAGTGGGTGAAAGGCTTTCCAACTACTTAGACAACCGGAGATCTATTACAGATGAGTGGGTGTTGGACATTATTCAATATGACCACACATTAGAATTCACAGCAATGCATCCTTGAAATCCACCGTAGAGGAGGTTGCTCCAACATCTTCCACTGTTAAAGTTAAACATACTTTCGCTCCTTTCAAAAGAAGCTCTAGAAGATGTCCCTCTTAATGGATGCAAGGTCCCACCACACATGGATGACTGGTTTCTGAAAGGGCAGTCTCCTTGCATAATTAGCCATTCGATAAAGGCCTTCATTCAAGATCCAGGCCTCACACTAAAGAGAGTAAAAGTTTGCTTCTCAACAGGATCAATCCTTTCTTTATACTATCACTTGCAAAGCATTCCCTACAGAGGAGAAAATACAATAATGCAAATACAAAAAATAACGGCCCTCATTATGACCCTGGCGGAGAAAAGTACTGCAACAGGCTGGCGGTACTCTTCCCCAAAATATGACATTGGCAGTTTGGCACAAGCCAAACTGCCAATGTACCACTCTGTCCGCCAGGGCGGTAAACAGCTGCTGGGCTGGAGACTTCAGTCTCCAGCCAGGTGGCCGTCACTGTCCCACCAGCGGGATTATGACCCTGCCTACCACCATGGTTTCCGCGGCTTCCTGACCACCACAAAAACTATTGCAGTAGGCACTATCAGTGCAAGGAAATTCCTTCCCTGTCACTGATAGGGGTCTCCCCTGCCCTCCTCCCCTGACTCCTCCACCACCCTCCCCCTCCCACTCCAGACCCCCCATGACATACATGCACATTCATGCACCAACATACACACGCGTACAAACACTCATACCCACATTCACCCATGCATGCATTCATCCATTCACACACACATCTACACCCAATGACATACATACAAGCACAAATGCATTCACACAACACAGCATACACGCACACCCACATCCATTCATGCACACCCGCATTCCACAATTCACACACCCGCATGCACACCCACAGAAACATACACCCCCCCCACACACACACAACACCCCCTCCCCTGTCAGAGCACCCAACATACCTGCTTCCAGGGGGTCCTCCGGCAGGAGACAGGACATGGTGCTGCTGCCAGCAGCTGCCTCCGCCAGCAGAACACCGCCAGGCCGTATCATTGGTCATGATACGGTCTGTGGCGGTCTACTGGCGTGGCACTGCTGCTGGCAGCAGCGCCACTTTACCGTTGATCGCCGCCATGGCCGCAGCCAGAATTCCGCCAGCCTTCTGGCAGAATTCTGGCTACAGTCATAATATGGCAGACAGTAGGTAGCCGCGGTGTAGGAAAGTACCATCTTGCCTGGCATGTTACCCCCATTTTTCACTGTATATATGTTGTTTTAGTTGTATGTGTCACTGGGACCCTGTTCACCAGGGCCCCAGTGCTCATAAGTGTGCCTGAATGTGTTACCTGTCCTCTCTCCTAGGTAGCCAAACCCTCTTTTCTGGCTATTTAGGGTCTCTGTCTCTGGGGAAACTTTAGATAACGAATGCAAGAGCTCATCAGAGTTCCTCTGCATCTCTCTCTTCACCTTCTGCCAAGGAATCGACTGCTGACCGCGCTGGAAGCCTGCAACACTGCAACAAAGTAGCAAAGACGACTACTGCAACTCTGTAACGCTGATCCTGCCGCCTTCTCGACTGTTTTCCTGGTGGTGCATGCTGTGGGGGTAGTCTGCCTCCCCTCTGCACCAGAAGCTCCGAAGAAATCTCCTGTGGGTCGACGGAATCTTCCCCCTGCAACCGCAGGCACCAAAAAGCTGCATTACCGGTCCCTTGGGTCTCCTCTTAGCACGACGAGCGAGGTCCCTCGAATCCAGCAACTGTGTCCAAGTAGCCCCCACAGTCCAGTGACTCTTCAGTCCAAGTTTGGTGGAGGTAAGTCCTTGCCTCACCTCGCTAGACTGCATTGCTGGGAACCACGACTTTTGCAGCTACTCCGGCCCCTGTGCACTTCCGGCGGAAATCCTTTGTGCACAGCCAAGCCTGGGTCCACGGCACTCTAACCTGCATTGCACGACTTTCTAAGTTGGTCTCCGGCGATGTGGGACTCCTTTGTGTAACTCTGGGTGAGCACCATTTCACGCATCCTCGTAGAGCCTGTTTCTGGCACTTCTACGGGTGCTACCTGCTGCTAAGAGGGCTCCTTGTCTTTCTCGACGTCCCCTCTATCTCCTGGTCCAATTTGAGATCTCCTGGTCCCTCCTGGGCCACAGCAGCGTCCAAAAGTGCTAACCGCACGAATTGCAGCTAGCAAGGCTTGTTGGCATTCTTTCTGCGGGAAAACACTTCTGCACAACTCTCCACAGCGAGAAAGATCCGTCCACCAACGGGGAAATCTCTAGCCCTTTTCGTTCCTGCAGAAACCTCAGCTTCTTCTGTCCAGTAGAAGCTTCTTTGCACCCACAGCTGGCATTTTCTGGGCATATGCCCATCTCCGACTTGCTTGTGACTTTTGGACTTGGTCCCCTTTTTCCACAGGTACCCTAGATTGGAAATCCATTGTTGTTGCATTGTTGGTTTGTGTCTTTCCTGCATTATTCCTCTATCACGACCTCTTTGTCATTTGGGGACTTTAGTGCACTTTGCACTCACTTTTCAGGGTCTTGGGGAGGGTTATTTTTCTAACTCTCACTATTTTCTAATAGTCCCAGCGACCCTCTACAAGGTCACATAGGTTTGGGGTCCATTCGTGGTTCGCATTCCACTTTTGGAGTATATGGTTTGTGTTGCCCCTATCCCTATGTGTCCCCATTGCATCCTATTGTAACTATACATTGTTTGCACTGTTTTCTAAGACTATACAGCATATTTTTTGTACTGTGTACATATAACTTGTGTATATTTGCTATCCTCACTCTGAGGGTACACTCTGAGATACTTTGTCATATTGTCATACAAATAAAGTGCCTTTATTTTTAGTATAACTGTGTATTGTGTTTTCTTATGATATTGTGCAAGTGACACTAGTGGTACTGTAGTAGCTTCACACGTCTCCTAGTTCAGCCTAAGCTGCTCTGCTAAGCTACCATTATCTATCAGCCTAAGCTGCTAGACACCCTATACACTAATAAGGGATAACTGGGCCTGGTGCAAGGTGCAAGTACCCCTTGGTACTCACTACAAGCCAGTCCAGCCTCCTACATTGGTTGTGCAGCGGTGGGATAAGTGCTTTGAGACTACTTACCACTCTTGTCATTGTACTTTTCATAAGAGAAAAATATACAAAAACAAGTTCAGTGTGTGTACACATAGCTAAAAAGTTTTGCATTTCCTCTTATCACTCTTTTCTAAAGTGCTGAAAAGTACTTCTAAACTTTCAAAAAGTTCTTAAAAAGTTAAAAAGTTTTTTCTGTCTTTCCAAAAAGTTCTGAAAACTTTTTTCTCTTTTTCTATCACTTTAACTCTCTCTAAAAATGTCTGGCACAGGCCAAAATGTTGATCTGTCCAAACTTGCATATGATCACCTTAGCTGGAAAGGAGCAAGGAGTCTCTGCATAGGGAGAGGTTTGAGTGTAGGGAAGAATCCTTCCTTGGAATTGTTACTTAACATGCTTAGAGAACAAGATAAGGCTAAAAGTGCCCCATCTGTTGAAAAAGTAGCTAATGGTTCCCAATCTGATCCAGGGACTCCCCCAGGAAAAGATTCAGGAAAGAAAATTCCTAGCCTGCCCATTACTAGACAGTCTAGCATAGTTGGTAATGATGGAGAGCCACACCATACAAACAGTGTTGTCTCACATCATAGCAAAAGCATTTATTCTCACCACAGTGGTACTGATGTTTCTGTTAGCCAAGCTGTTAGGGTGGCCTCTGTAAGGGACAGGTCTCCTTCTGTTCATTCCCATCATACCTCTGTATCTAGGAATGTCCCTCCCACCAACCCTGATGACAGATTGTTAGAAAGGGAACTCAATAAGTTGAGGGTGGAACAAACCAGACTGAAGCTTAAAAAGCAACAGCTGGATTTGGATAGACAGTCTTTAGAAATAGAGAAGGAAAGACAGAAGTTGGGTTTAGAAACCCATGGTGGCAGCAGCAGTATTCCCCATAGTCATCCTGCAAAAGAGCATGATTCCAGGAATCTGCACAAGATAGTTCCCCCTTATAAGGAGGGGGATGACATTAACAAGTGGTTTGCTGCACTTGAGAGGGCCTGTGTTGTACAGGATGTCCCTCAAAGGCAGTGGGCTGCTATCCTATGGCTATCATTTAGTGGAAAAGGTAGGGATAGGCTCCTTACTGTGAAAGAAAGTGATGCCAATAATTTTACAGTACTTAAGAATGCACTCCTGGATGGTTATGGCTTAACCACTGAACAATACAGGATAAAGTTCAGAGAGACCAAAAAGGAGTCTTCACAAGACTTGGTTGATTTCATTGACCATTCAGTGAAGGCCTTGGAGGGGTGGTTAAATGGCAGTAAGGTTACTGACTTTGAAAGCCTGTATAACTTGATCCTGAGAGAGCATATTCTTAATAATTGTGTGTCTGATTTGTTGCACCAGTACTTGGTGGACTCTGATCTGACCTCTCCCCAAGAATTGGGAAAGAAGGCAGACAAATGGGTCAGAACAAAGGGTGAACAGAAAAGTTCATACAGGGGGTGACAAAGATGGCAACAAAAAGAAGGATGGTAAGTCTTCTGACAAGGGTGGGGACAAATCTAAAAATGAGTCTTCATCAGGCCCACAAAAACACTCTGTTGGGGGTGGTGGGTCCAAATCCTCCTTTAATCAAAACAAAGAAAAGAAACCATGGTGCTATTTATGTAAAGTAAAAGGCCATTGGACAACAGATCCCAGTTGTCCAAAGAAAAGCACCAAGCCTCCTACCACTACAACCCCTACTGCTACCCCTAGTGTCCCTACTAATAGCAGTGGTGGTGGGAGCAAACCTACTAATAGCCAATCCAAGGGAGTAGCTGGGCTCACTATTGGTAACTTAGTTGGGGTTGGCCTTGTTAGGGAGGCCACAGAGGCTGTGTTAGTCTCTGAGGGGGCTATTGATTTAGCCACCTTAGTTGCTTGTCCCCTTAATATGGATAAGTACAAGCAGCTACCCCTAATAAATGGTGTTGAGGTTCAGGCCTACAGGGACACTGGTGCCAGTGTGACTATGGTCATAGAGAAACTGGTCCACCCTGAACAACACCTACTTGGTCACCAGTACCAAGTAACCGATGCTCACAACAACACACTTAGCCACCCCATGGCTGTTGTTAATCTCAACTGGGGGGGGGGGTTACTGGTCCAAAGAAAGTTGTGGTAGCCACAGATTTACCTGTAGACTGTCTACTAGGAAATGATTTGGAGACATCAGCTTGGTCAGATGTGGAGTTGGAGGCCCATGCAGCAATGCTGGGCATCCCAGGGCATGTTTTTGCTTTAACCAGGGCTCAGGCCAAAAAGCAAAAAGGACAGGGAAGCTTGGATCCTGGAACAATGGACCAAGTGCTCCCTAAAGCTAGGGCTAGTAGAAGCAAACCACTTCCTACTATTCCTCCCTCTACAGTGGATTCAACTTCTGAGGAAGAAGAATTCCCTCCCTGTGCAGAACCTACACCAGAGGAGCTTGAAGCAGACACTGCTGAGCTTTTGGGTGAAGGGGAGCCTGCCAGAGAGGAGCTGAGTGTGGCACAGCAAACCTGTCCCACATTAGAGGGTCTAAGACAGCAAGCTGTCAAACAGGCTAATGTGGATGTCAGTGACTCTCAAAGAGTTTACTGGGAGGACAACCTCTTGTACACTGAGGCAAGGGATCCTAAACCTGGAGCTGCCAGGAGATTAGTGATTCCTCAGGAGTACAGAAAGTTCCTCCTAACTCTTGCACATGACATTCCCCTAGCTGGGCATCTAGGACAAATGAAAACTTGGGACAGGCTTGTTCCCTTGTTTCATTGGCCTAGGATGTCTGAGGACACAAAAGATTTTTGTAAGTCCTGTGAAACCTGTCAAGCCAGTGGCAAGACAGGTGGCACTCCAAAGGCACCCCTTATTCCACTGCCTGTGGTTGGGGTTCCCTTTGAAAGGGTAGGGGTTGACATAGTTGGCCCCCTTGACCCTCCTACTGCTTCAGGCAATAGATTCATCTTGGTGGTAGTGGACCATGCCACAAGATATCCTGAAGCTATTCCTTTAAGGACCACTACAGCTCCTGCAGTGGCAAAGGCCCTCCTTGGAATATTTTCCAGGGTGGGCTTCCCAAAGGAAGTAGTATCAGACAGGGGAAGCAATTTCATGTCTGCATACTTAAAGGCTATGTGGAAGGAGTGTGGTGTAACTTATAAATTCACTACACCCTATCATCCACAAACAAATGGACTGGTGGAGAGATTTAACAAAACTCTCAAAGGCATGATTATGGGTCTCCCTGAAAAACTCCGCAGGAGATGGGATATCCTTTTACCATGCCTCCTTTTTGCCTACAGGGAGGTACCCCAGAAAGGAGTGGGCTTCAGCCCCTTTGAACCTCTTTTTGGACACCCTGTTAGGGGTCCACTCACACTTGTAAAGGAGGGTTGGGAACAACCTTTAAAAGCTCCTAAGCAGGATATTGTGGATTATGTACTTGGCCTCAGATCAAGGATGGCGGAGTATATGAAAAAGGCCAGTAAAAACCTTCAGGCCAGCCAAGAGCTCCAGAAGCAATGGCATGATCAGAAGGCTGTTTTGGTTCAGTACCAACCAGTGCAGAAAGTGTGGGTCTTGGAGCCTGTGGCCCCAAGAGCACTCCAAGATAAATGGAGTGGTCCCCACACAATTGTTGAGAAAAAGGGGGAAGTCACCTATTTAGTTGACTTAGGCACTGCAAGAAGTCCCCTTAGGGTACTCCATGTAAACCGCCTGAAACCCTACTATGACAGGGCTGATCTCACCCTGCTCATGACAACTGATGAGGGACAGGAAGAAGACAGTGATCCTCTACCTGATCTCTTCTCTTCCACAGAACAAGATGCTCTTGTGGAAGGTGTAGTTTTGGCTGATTGTCTTACTGCTGAGCAGAAAGACCATTGCATAAATCTCCTAGATCAATTCTCTGAACTCTTCTCTACTGTGCCAGGTACCACTTCTTGGTGTGAGCACACTATAGATACTGGAGACAGCTTGCCTGTCAAAAGTAAGATCTATAGGCAGCCTGACCATGTCAGGGACTGCATAAAGCAAGAGGTCCAGAAAATGTTAGAACTAGGAGTGGTTGAGCACTCTGAAAGTCCATGGGCTTCTCCTGTGGTACTTGTACCAAAACCCCATTCCAAAGATGGAAAGAAGGAAATGCGTCTTTGTGTAGACTATAGAGGTCTCAACTTGGTAACCAAAACTGATGCTCACCCTATACCCAGGGCAGATGAGCTCATAGATACACTGGCATCTGCCAAGTATCTAAGCACTTTTGATTTGACTGCAGGGTATTGGCAGATCAAATTGTCAGAAGATGCTAAACCTAAAACTGCATTTTCAACCATTGGAGGACATTACCAGTTCACTGTAATGCCTTTTGGATTGAAGAATGCACCTGCCACTTTTCAGAGGTTGGTGAACACAGTCCTGCAAGGGCTGGAAGCTTTCAGTGCAGCATATCTGGACGATATAGCTGTCTTTAGCTCCAGCTGGGATGATCACCTGGTCCACCTATGGAAAGTTTTGGAGGCCCTGCAGAAGGCAGGCCTCACTATCAAGGCTTCAAAGTGCCAGATAGGGCAGGGTAAGGTGGTTTATCTGGGACACCTTGTTGGTGGGGAACAGATTGCACCACTTCAGGGGAAAATCCAAACAATTATTGATTGGGTTCCCCCTACTACACAGACTCAGGTGAGAGCCTTCCTAGGCCTCACTGGGTATTACAGGAGGTTCATTAAGAACTATGGCTCCATTGCAGCCCCTCTTAATGACCTCACTTCCAAGAAGATGCCTAAAAAGGTATTATGGACAGCAAACTGTCAGAAAGCTTTTGAGGAGCTGAAGCAGGCCATGTGCTCTGCACCTGTCCTGAAAAGCCCTTGTTACTCTAAAAAATTCTATGTCCAAACTGATGCATCTGAATTAGGAGTAGGGGCAGTCCTATCACAACTTAATTCTGAGGGCAAGGATCAACCTGTTGCTTTTATTAGTAGGAGGTTGACCCCTAGAGAAAAGTGTTGGTCTGCCATTGAGAGGGAGGCCTTTGCTGTGGTCTGGGCTCTGAAGAAGTTGAGGCCATACCTGTTTGGCACTCACTTCATTGTTCAGACAGACCACAAACCTCTACTTTGGCTAAAACAAATGAAAGGTGAAAATCCTAAATTGTTGAGGTGGTCCATATCCCTACAGGGAATGGACTATACAGTGGAACATAGACCTGGGAGTAGCCACTCCAATGCAGATGGACTCTCCAGATATTTCCACTTAGACAATGAAGACTCATCAGGTCATGGCTAGTCTTATTGTCCTTCGTTTGGGGGGGGGGGGTTGTGTAGGAAAGTACCATCTTTCCTGGCATGTTACCCCCATTTTTCACTGTATATATGTTGTTTTAGTTGTATGTGTCACTGGGACCCTGTTCTCCAGGGCCCCAGTGCTCATAAGTGTGCCTGAATGTGTTACCTGTGTAGTGACTAACTGTCTCACTGAGGCTCTGCTAATCAGAACCTCAGTGGTTATGCTCTCTCATTTCTTTCAAATTGTCACTAACAGGCTAGTGAACAATTTTACCAATTTACATTGGCTTACTGGAACACCCTTATAATTCCCTAGTATATGGTACTGAGGTACCCAGGGTATTGGGGTTCCAGGAGATCCCTATGGGCTGCAGCATTTCTTTTGCCACCCATAGGGAGCTCTGACAATTCTTACACAGGCCTGCCACTGCAGCCTGAGTGAAATAACGTCCATGTTATTTCACAGCCATTATACATTGCACTTAAGTAACTTATAAGTCACCTATATGTCTAACCTTTACCTTGTAAAGGTTAGGTGCAAAGTTACTTAGTGTGAGGGCACCCTGGCACTAGCCAAGGTGCCCCCACATTGTTCAGGGCCAATTCCCTGAACTTTGTGAGTGCGGGGACGCCATTACACGCGTGCACTACATATAGGTCAATACCTATATGTAGCTTCACAATGGTAACTCCGAATATGGCCATGTAACATGTCTAAGATCATGGAATTGCCCCCTCTATGCCATCCTGGCATTGTTGGCACAATTCCATGATCCCAGTGGTCTGTAGCACAGACCCTGGTACTGCCAAACTGCCTTTCCTGGGGTTTCACTGCAGCTGCTGCTGCTGCCAACCTCTCAGACAGGTTTCTGCCCCCCTGGGGTCAAGCCAGGCTTGTCCCAGGATGGCAGAACAAAGAACTTCCTCTGAGAGAGGGTGTTACACCCTCTCCCTTTGGAAAATGGTGTGAAGGCAGGGGAGGGGTAGCCTCCCCCAGCCTCTGGAAATGCTTTCTTGGGCACAGATGTGCCCAATTCTGCATAAGCCAGTATACACCGGTTCAGGGGACCCCTTAGCCCTGCTCTGGCACGAAACTGGACAAAGGAAAGGGGAGTGACCACTCCCCTGACCTGCACCTCCCCTGGGAGGTGTCCAGAGCTCCTCCAGTGTGCTCCAGACCTCTGCCATCTTGGAAACAGAGGTGCTGCTGGCACACTGGACTGCTCTGAGTGGCCAGTGCCACCAGGTGACGTCAGAGACTCCTTCTGATAGGCTCCTTCAGGTGTTAGTAGCCTATCCTCTCTCCTAAGTAGCCAAACCCTCTTTTCTGGCTATTTAGGGTCTCTGTCTCTGGGGAAACTTTAGATAACGAATGCAAGAGCTCATCAGAGTTCCTCTGCATCTCTCTCTTCACCTTCTGCCAAGGAATCGACTGCTGACCGCGCTGGAAGCCTGCAACACTGCAACAAAGTAGCAAAGACGAATACTGCAACTCTGTAACGCTGATCCTGCCGCCTTCTCGACTGTTTTCCTGGTGGTGCATGCTGTATGCTGTGGGGGTAGTCTGCCTCCCCTCTGCACTAGAAGCTCCAAAGAAATCTCCCGTGGGTCGACGGAATCTTCCCCCTGCAACCGCAGGCACCAAAAAGCTGCATTACCGGTCCCTTGGGTCTCCTCTCAGCACGATGAGCGAGGTCCCTCGAATCCAGCAACTGTGTCCAAGTGGCCCCCACAGTCCAGTGACTCTTCAGTCCAAGTTTGGTGGAGGTAAGTCCTTGCCTCACCTCGCTAGACTGCATTGCTGGGAACCGCGACTTTTGCAGCTACTCCGGCCCCTGTGCACTTCCGGTGGAAATCCTTTGTGCACAGCCAAGCCTGGGTCCATGGCACTCTAACCTGCATTGAACGACTTTCTAAGTTGGTCTCCGGCGACGTGGGACTCCTTTGTGTAACTCCGGGTGAGCACTGTTTCACGCATCCTTGTAGTGCCTGTTTCTGGCACTTTTCCGGGTGCTACCTGCTGCTAAGAGGGCTCCTTCTCTTGTTCGACGTCCCCTCTATCTCCTGGTCCAATTTGCGACCTCCTGGTCCCTCCTGGGCCACAGCAGCGTCCAAAAACGCTAACTGCACAATTTGCAGCTAGCAAGGCTTCTTGGCGTTCTTTCGGCGGGAAAACACTTTTGCACGACTCTCCACGGCGAGTGGGATCCGTCCACCAAAGGGGAAGAATCTAGCCCTTTTCGTTCCTGCAAAAACCTCAGCTTCTTCTGTCCAGTAGAAGCTTCTTTGCACCCACAGCTGGCATTTCCTGGGCATATGCCCATCTCCGACTTGCTTGTGACTTTTGGACTTGGTCCCCTTGTTCCACAGGTACCCTAGATTGGAAATCCATTGTTGTTGCATTGTTGGTTTGTGTCTTTCCTGCATTATTCCTCTATCACGACCTCTTTGTCGTTTGGGGAACTTTAGTGCACTTTGCACTCACTTTTCAGGGTCTTGGGGAGGGTTATTTTTCTAACTCTCACTATTTTCTAATAGTCCCAGCGGCCCTCTACAAGGTCACATAGGTTTGGGGTCCATTCGTGGTTCGCATTCCACTTTTGGAGTATATGGTTTGTGTTGCCCCTATCCCTATGTGTCCCCATTGCATCCTATTGTAACTATACATTGTTTTCTAAGACTATACTGCATATTTTTTGTACTGTGTACATATAACTTGTGTATATTTGCTATCCTCACTCTGAGGGTACACTCTGAGATACTTTGGCATATTGTCATAAAAATAAAGTGCCTTTATTTTTAGAATAACTGTGTATTGTGTTTTCTTATGATACTGTGCAAGTGACACTAGTGGTACTGTAGTAGCTTCACACGTCTCCTAGTTCAGCCTAAGCTGCTCTGCTAAGCTACCATTATCTATCAGCCTAAGCTGCTAGACACCCTATACACTAATAAGGGATAACTGGGCCTGGTGCAAGGTGCAAGTACCCCTTGGTACTCACTACAAGCCAGTCCAGCCTACTACACGCGGCGACTGTGTTTTGGCAGCCGTTGCTGCGGCGTTAGGTGGTCATTACCACTATTGACATAAGGGGGGCTAATATGTTTGCTTCTTCTCTATTGGAAAGAAAGTCAGGTTCGAAAGTTTAAATATTTTCTGGGAATGAGGTCCTCCTGCATTTACCTCGTTCCTAACTGCTGACATCACATGCAACAGTCTAAGCGGAGTTAGCATAGGAATGGATACAAACTCACGTCTTTTGAAGACATCAGTAAGATCACTCCAGAATGAAACAAGTCTTGCCTAGGTGGTTGCAGAAACGATATGTATCTTTGTGCCTAATGTTCCTAAATCATCCTCCACAATTTGCGATAATCACTTTCACGTCTGGACCCAAACTTCATATAAACCTGCTGAAGGTAAGAGTGATAGTCCTAACTCTTCAATCCTTTCTACTACGGATAGGGAATTCTGCAGTACTGATATGAAAATACATGACAACAGCGTTTTATTTAAACAAAGAGGAACACAGGTGCTTCTGTTGTCAACAAAAGCTCAGAAGATACGGAAATGGATATTATAACATCAGATAACTTTTATGGTGGTGCACGTTCCCGGAGTGAATAATCAGTGGACAGTATCTTAGAGCGGGACGAAGAAGGACTGCCACAAATGGGAGTTAGTGGACTCAATGATTTTCAGATGTGGGGTCACCCACGACTAGATTTGTTTATGATAAACAACAATCACAAATTGGAATTCTTTGCCAGCAAATAATCTCAGACAGGGCTGTGCGGAAGTGCTTTACAGATGGTTTGGTATGCATTATTTGCATTTGCATTCCCCTTCACTTTCTCTGAATCACAGAGTACTAAAAATGCGAGGAAGGAATCGTGTTGCATCATTTTAGTATTTGGCAAGACACTTTTGGTTCACAGAGCTACTTCTCCTGTCAGAAACAAAGCACATTCCGTTCAAACCAGTGCCAAACCTTTTGACAATAAACAAGGGGCACATTGTCAATTCTATGCCGGCATTCCTAAATTTAGTAGCCTAGCTCCGAAATACAGTGAGTTCAGTCAACTCAATATTTCTGAGGATTGCAAAAAAAAGTATTGCGAAAGCCAGAGTGGCGACTACAAAAACTACTTAAAAAACACTGTGGACTAGATTCTGCACATGATGTTCTACAATTGGTATGTACTCTGTCTCATATCCACCAGAACAACTATTGCCATATTAGTTTCTTCTTGCATGTTCAGGTTTCTCACAGTTCAGTTAAAGTTTACCTCGTGGCAATCACATCTTTAAAAGAGCTACTGGAAAACTATCGCTCCGGTTCAGAAGAATTGGTAAACAATTTATAAAAGGGCTTTTTAGAGCCTATCATGTCATATAAAAAAACACTTTCCTCTTGGTAGCTGAATACAGGTCTCTCTAAGTTGACAAGGTCTCCTGTTGAGCATGTTCATCAATGGGATTTCAAATATTTTTCCTGGAAAAAAGTTAGACTAGAAGGGTGAGTAAAAGACAAGCCTTCACTGTGGCAGAACCATATGTGCAATTGAAAGGTGACAATTATTTTATTCCCAAGGCTCCATTAGACTTTTATCTTAATGAAGCAACTGTTTTCAAAACAAACTTTCAGTAGTACAAAAATGCAGCAGAAGGCGCATGCATAAATTGGATGTGAAATGTTGTTTAAAATTAATTCCGTAGCAAACAAAGATGTTCAGGATGCCTGATCAGCTCCACATAGCCTACCGACATCCAAGAAAAGGTTATGCTTTGTCAAGGAGTAGCATCTCCAGATGAGTTTCTGCAGCTATAGATTATTGTCGCCAAATGCTGGATGTCATTTGGATGGGAAATATAAGGTTGATTCCACAAGAAGAATGTCTAAATCTGCTGCTGTACTTGCAGTGTCTTTGCCAGACTGCCGGAGAACTGCCATATGGAAGAACATGCATATAGGCCCTCATTATGACATTGGTGGTAAATGCCGCTTACCGCCACGGTGACGGCCACCAACATACCGCCGCGATGGAGAATATCCGTTCGCCATATTATGACACACACACACCAATCCGACAGAATACAGCCAGATACACAAATCCGCCAGCCCAAAGGTCGGTGCCAAAGTGGCGGTCCCAACTCCCATGCCGTTACACAAACAAAACAACGCCCATCACATTATGACCCACGAATTACCAGGGCGGACATTCAATGGCGGTAAACCATTGGTGGTACACACCGCTGCGCTCAGACTGGACACCCACATACAAAACAACACTACATTGGCCAATATGACGAAAAATACACACCTGACACTCATACACACAATACACCCACACACCTACACCAATAGAAAACACACATCCACATTACCCACAGCCCTTTACGAATACAAATCATTGCCACCGGACTGACACCAAAACCACTGCTAGACATACACCATCACACACCCCACCACATTACCCAACACATTCTCACCAACACACACCACACAACGCCCAGGTTCCCACAAAGGCCCCCCCATTTCACTGATGAGGAGTTAAGGGTCATGGTGAAAGAAATTGTCAGGGTAGAGCCACAGCAGTTTGGAGCACAGGTACAGCAGATATCCATTGCAAGGAAGATGGAGCTATGGCGGAGAATCGTGGACAGGGTGAATGCCATGGGACAGCACCCAAGAACAAGGGACAACATCAGGCAGAGGTGGAACAACCTACGGGGGAAGGTACGTTCTATAGAAGCAAGGCACCAGCTGGCCATACAGAGGACTGGCGGTGGAAACCCCACCTCCTCCCTCACAGCTCACAGCATGGGAGGAGCAAGTCTTGGCATTACTGCATCCTGAGGGACTCACAGGAGTAGCCAGAGGACTACTTATCATCCCCATACCTGCATGCCATCTCACACCCTCACCCTCACTCCCATCACTCCACCCCATCCCACATACTGCACCTTCACATATGACTTACCCCAATGCCAAGCCCTGCATGCTATACCAATGCATGGATAGCCCTCCCATCCCTGCATATACACCCATCACAAAAGCATGCCCAGCATAGGGAAACTAACAATCCCACAATACATCACCATACACAAGCAAACAGTGGCAGGGCAACACCAGCGATAGAGGGGAAGCCAGGGATGTACAATATGTCACACACATAAAGCATAATTCATCACTTACATCCCCACAGGTACCCCAGCCAATGTCAGCGGAGAGGAGGTGCCATGAGTATCCAGTCACCCAACAGAAGAGGCCCATAGTGATGACAGTAACTCTGGACTTCAGGATCTGGATGACCTACCTGGCCCATCAGGGACCACTGGACAGCCAGTCACCCAAGCCCACTCACAGACCACCACACAGCCTCACCCTTCAGTATCCAACACTACAGCACCCACCCAGCTCACCCACACCTCTGTCCCCAGGACACGTCAATCAGCAGTGTGCCCACCTCTACAGGGACCCCAGGCTACACCTCGCCCCCAAGACAATCAGGGAACTGGGGTCAGTGGGCACACCATTCAGGGAACAGAGGCAGAGGCCAACAGGGACAATGGGAGGACTGCTGTGCGCCAGGGGAGGACAAGACCAGGGAACCGACTTTCCAGGAGGTACCCTCCCAGATCCTGGGAGCCTACCAACATTCCCAGGACACGATGGGCCAGATCCTGGACAACGTGCAGGAGAACAGGTGGATGCAGGAGGGACAGTATCAGGGGATCAGGGAGGACTTGCAGGCCACCCTGATCTCCGTAGCAGGGGTGCTGGCAGACATGGCCAACATCATGAGGGAAGCAACAGCACAGCAGAGGGCCCCTACCACTGGCCAGTCCACTGACCAGCCCTTCACTTCAGGTGCAGCTAGTGGGAAGGAGGCCCCACCACAGGATCCACAGGTCACCAGCACCCCTGCCCCTGTAGAAGGTGAACCACCCTGTAAACATTCCCTCCGACCCAGATACACTTGTGAAGACCCCTGCCAGGAAATTAGACTCTCCTGATTATCTCCCTTGTGTCCCACCCAGTCACCTTGTCCACTTTGAACTGCAGTTGTTACCCTTCCAATGGCCCCTTGGACACTGCGCCTGTGCTACAAACAGACTGGAACAATACCCTGGACTTTTCTCCACCATCACCCCATTCCATTACACTTTCCCCTCAGTTTCTTAGCACTATATTAAACACCCTTGAACACAACTTGACTACTAGTATTTTCTGTTTTTAAAATGTTTATTTATGGAAACAGTCACATCCATTGCAAATGAGCTGTACATAGTAAAAACATAGAAATAATGACCTATAGCTGGCAGTAGGCATCACATCAGTACACAGTTGTTATATCACCAACATCTGTAAAATGACAAGCAATAGGTGACAATAAGTTGAGATAAAAAGAAAGTCAATGCCATCATGCTACAGCCACACAGAATACACCAATGGTCATAGAAATGTGCAGTTGCACTGTCTCACCTGTGTGTCATTGGAAGTACTGATGGATAACTGTAGTTCTGCTGTCCTCATCCTCAGCCTCTTCATCCCCGCTGTCCTCAGGGTTTACTGCTGCCACATGGGCATCTCCAGGCTCCTCCTCCTGCAGAAAAGGTACATGGCATCTGAGGGCCAGCTTGTGCAACATGCAGCTTGCCACTGCTATCTGGTAGACCTTCTCGGGTGAGTAGCACAGGGATCCACCTGTCAGATGGAGGCACATGAACCTGGACTTCAGTAGGCTGAAGGTCCTTTTGAAGATCGGTCTGGTTTGCCCATGTGCCTCATTATAACATTCTTCTGCCCTTGTCCTGGCATTCCTCACAAGGGTCAGCAGCCACAAAAGGTTTGGGTAGTCAGAGTCACCTGCAAGTATTGAGGGAGCACATTTAGCCACACACAAACATACAGTGGGTGGGGACCAAGGCTCACCTATTAGCCACACCCTTTGCCTCTGTAGTTGGGCCATCACATTTGAGATGCTGCTATTCCTCAGAACAAAGGCATAATGCACCGACATAGGATACTTAGCATTGACATAGGAGATGTACTGGTCCGCCAGGCACACCATTTGGACATTCAGTGAGTGGAAACTCTTACGGTTCCTGAACACCTGGTCAATCTGGCGAGGAGGAACAAACACAATATGTGTGCCGTCAATCGCTCCAATAATATTGGGGATATGGCCCATTGCACAGAATTCACCTTTCACAGTGGCCAAATCTTCCACCTGGGGGAAAGAAATGTAGCTGCACATGTGTTTTACTAGGGCAGACAGGACTCTTGCCAGCACGATTGAGAACATTGGCTGTGACATTACTGCTGCCAAGCCCACTGTCACTTGGAAGGAGCCAGTTGCCAAGAAATGGAGCACTGATAGCACTTGCACAAGAGGGGGGATCCCAGTTGGATAACGGATAGATGAGATTAGATCTGGCTCCAATTGGCACATTGCTCTGTGATTGTGGCCCTGTCAACTCCATAGGTGAGGATAATTGCCTGTCCTCCAGTTTAGCCAAGTCCACAAGTGGTCTGTACATGGGGGTATGTCTTCACCTCCTATTCATCCGCAATGGTAGGCATCTAAGAGACACAAGAGTGAGTAGGCTGTCACAATTGCAACAATGGAACCACAACTGCAGTCTACATGGTGCACTTATGTAATGGGACAGTGTTAATGGCGAGGTCTGTGCCAATCTAATCAGTGACGCAGTTATTGTCGATATTACTGTTCCACTCCCCTGAAATGATGACCACCTGTCCTGTATGTAGGGACAGGTGGAAGTGAAGTTATTCCGCTGACGTTTGGTGTCGTGGCGGAAGGTGGTCTTGCACCGCCATGCAATTCCTCATTGGATAATATGGGGCTCTATGGAGTACAGTGGCCAATGGGGATCTGCTCCGGCCGTGACAATGTACACCGCCACAGATGTCACCGGCCATTTTCTATCTGATTCCTCACTTGTTTCTTGAACTTCAACAGGAGAACACCTACACTGCGTGGGCTGCTGTGATCTGTGTCTGGAACCTACCATGGCCCGCGTAACTGGGGAAAGGGCCCCTGCCTTCACTTTAGAGGAGTTGGAGCGACTGGTGGATGGGGTCCTACCACAGTACGTGCTGCTATATAGGCCTCCAAACCAACATGTGAGTACGCTTTGGGCACAATGCATGTGGGAAGGATGCATGGGGATGTGTGTGCAAACATCGTGTCAATGGGGAGGTAGGGGGAATGTCTTTTGGCGGTGTACATGATGTGCGCTGGGCGATGTGTCTGCCATTGGTAATGAAAACGGGTATGGTGGGCCATTTGTGTGACAGGCTGGACTTTTTGTTTAATGGTGTTCTCCTGTCTGTATTGCATCTTCAGGTCAGAGCCCATCAAAAGAATATGGCATGCCATCACCAAGGACGTGCGGACCCTGGGGATCTACGGCAGGTGGAGCACCCACTCTCTGAAACGGTGGGAGGACCTGAGACGCTAGGCACAGAAGACTGCAGAGGCCCAGCTGGGGATGGCCTCTCAATGAGGAAGGGGTGCCTGTCTGACCCTGACCCCCCTGATGGCCCGCATACTGGCGGTAGCCTACCCTGAGCTGGATGGGCGCTTGAGGGAATCACAGCAGCCACGAGGGGGTGAGTACAATGGGTATCATTACATATTCTGGCAGGTGGGGTGGAATCCGGGTGGTGGATGTGTGTTAGTGGGTGCCCCTAAGGTCAGGCCAGACATTGCAGCATGGGTCATCTCAAGGGTAATGGGTGTATGGCAAAAACAGGTAACCTAGCTTGTTAGCAGACCATTTCAGGTAGGCCATCGTGGTTCCCGGGAGTGCTGCAGTTTGCGGTGTGTGGCCCTCATATTGGCTTAGAAACTAGCCATATCGCTGGTAGTGCAATGCATAGTGTTTAAGCCTGTTCCCTGTGTGTGACGGTGCTGTGTATGCCAACTGTGGTGTTGGTGTGGTCATTGACCCAGTGTTTCCTTTGTCTCCTTTCCCCCCTTTCTTGGTTTGTCATCCTGTCCTTGTGTGCATTATCATCATCTGGACCGAAGAGGCAGAGTCTACAGTCGCCACGGGAACCAGTGGAATGGGGGCGAGGGGAGCACCACAGCGGAGACAGGAGGTGACAACACAGACTCTGATACCTCCTCCGCGTGGAAGCTCCCTGGTGGTGGCGGACACCTCTGTGACCATCCCAGCTGCAGGTACAGCCGCCACCCCCCCTTACCAGCACCTCCCTCCCAGTAGCCCCTCAACGAGTTGGCCGCGCCCGCTCACCCAGAACGGTGGGCATCTCCTGCGCCCCAGGCACCTCAGGCCCTGCCCCAGTGAGCCATGCTGCCCTGAGTGAGGAGGCTATTGACCTCCTGAGATCCATCTCTGTAGGGCAATCAGCCATTGTGAATGCCATCCAGGGGCTGGCATCCCAGATGCAGCAATGCAATACATTCCTGGAGGGCATTCACGGTGGACTGGCGATTCAGGCTCTGACCTCCTCTCTGATGGCAGCCATTGTCCCTGTTTCTACCGTCCCCCTCCAACTACCACTTTCCAGTCCCATTCTCCTCAACCCCAACCCATCCCAGGCACACATACAGACAAGCATGCACACAAGACAACACCCAAGAGTGGAACAAGCAAACACAAGCACCACACTTCATCCCACAAGCACTCACCCAAACACCATACAGTTGCAGACATGACAACATCCACTGCCTCCATTGTCTTCCCCTCCTTCTCCTCTTACTTCAGCTCCCTCCCAGTCATGACCACACTCACACCTGCATGCACTACATCATCATCCACCACCAGCATCTCCACACCAAGCAGCACACAAATCTCACTAGCAGACACCTCCACAACAGCCATGCACGTGTCCCCTCTGTCCTCTCCCACCCTGTCTGTCCCCTCTCCTAAAGGACACAAACGCAAGCACTCACACACCCAACAGCCATCCACCTCACATCAGCATACAGCCCATGCACCTGCACCCACATCCAACAGACATACACCTCTTACAACCAGTCCCTCTACCTCCACTCCCATCACTCTTCCCTCCTCCCACCCCACCGTCCCTAAAAAACATTTCTTTGCCGAACTTGACCTCTTCCCTCCCCCGTCCTGCCCGTATGAACAGGGTACCAAAGACCCAGCCCAGCACCTCTGCCAAACAGTCCACGGGGACATTGGTGGTACCACCTGCTCGTGGTGGTAAGGATACCACACCTCCAGGCAAGAAGGGGAAGGAGCCTGCACCTCCAGGTAAGAAGCCATCCACCCCTGCCAGAAAGGTTAAGGAGTCCACGCCCCATGTAATGGAGGAGATGGAGCCCTCTACTCCAGCGGAGGCTGTCTGGGTGACAACTCTACTACCACCAGCAGTCACGGGGCCCCCAACGCCAGCTGAGGAAGTGCAGCCATCACCACCTGCAGAGGCTGCCCAGGAGGCAGCTCCATCCATCACCACACTGCAGTCATCACCAACTGCAGAAGCTGCCCAGGAGGAACCTCCATCCATCACCACACTGCAGCCATCACTACCAGCGGACGCCATGTAGGCCACCCTCCAGGGGCTGCTGTATGAGGGTGCTCCCTCCAGAACCAGTGGGCATGTTCCCCACCTGAGAGACTGTGGCCTTCCACTCCCCTGGACAGAGCAATGGGCATGTTGCCCCATCCAGAGCATGTGGGCAAGTCACCCACCTGAGAGACTGTGGCCTTGCACTCACCAGGACAGAGCAATGGGCATGTTGCCCTATCCAGAACCAGTGGGCAAGTCACTCACCTGAGAGACTGTGGCCTTGCACTCTCCAGGACAGAGCTATGGGCATGTTGCCCCATCCAGAACCAGTGGGCTTATTCCCAAATCCGGCTGAGGTACCCCCTTCCCCTAAGGTACCTGCCCATTTGCAAACTGATGTCGCTGCAGAGTGCTGTCCTGATGAATTCAGGATTCGAGTTGGGCCTTAGACTGTGCCCTGTGACCATGTGGGCCCTTTGAACTTTGGACTGGGCAGTGTCCCTTTGTGTACATGTGTTTCATTGTCAATTCGATATTTCTTAGCTGTTGATTTGAATACATTCACTTTCGTGCCTTCCTGTTGTCCTTGCATTATTCGGCCATGTCTCGGGTGCCATTGTTTTTCATGTGAAGCTGGTTGTGTATATGGTGTGTTTGTGTCGTGCATGTGTGTTTCACTCTTGTTTTCCTCCCTCCCTCCCTTGTGTGCTAAGCGGCTGTACTTACCGCCATCGTATTCGTCCGTGTTGGTGTTCCAGGTGGAGCATAACGTAGAAGATCATCAGGAAGACTTGCAGTTCGGGTTCCATGGCAGCGTTGTTCTTCCCTGTGTCTCCAATGATGAGTCAGTTCTCTTCAGTGATGTGTTTCCGCCAGGCTTTTGATGGCGTTGGTAACTCCCCGGAAATCCTGGCGGATTGCAGAGTCACAATATGGTGGGCAGTACTTTGTCTTCCGCCTGGCTGTTGGGTGGCAACGGCTGTGGTGACTGTTGTTTCCGCCCTGGTGGTTGATTCAGTACATTGGCTGTCTATGGGAGTAGTCACCGCCATGGTCATAATTTGGTGGTTGTTACTGCCAGCCTGTTGGCGGTATTACTGCCACTTTATTACTCACCGCCAGGATCATAATGAGGGCCATAGTCACACATCATTATTGCCTGGACAACATAGTGAACAATGATTTATCTGTGTGTCAAGCAGTCCCTCGCTATCTTTTTCAGTGAGATGTTTTATGCTAAATGCAAGGGGGCTGATTTAAAAGCCCCTAGCGCCTCCTTGTACCACAGAAGCATAATTTTGTTGTACGCTAATGTGCCCCAACAAGGCCAAAATCTATGTGCCATATTTACAAAGTGGCGCAAAGCATGCATTGTGCCACTTTGTAACCCTTTGCACTACCTTATGCCAGTGCCAGGCATTCCCCCATAAGGGGGTGCCTAAAAAATGGCAGAAAGAAATCTAAAAGATTTCTTTGCGACATTTATTTTGGCACTTTTAAAGCCTGCTCAGAGCAGGCGTTAAAAGGAGGTGTGCCATTGTTTTCAATGGGCTTCAATGGGCTTTGCAGGATTAGCATCAACAATTTTGACGCTAATGTTGCAAAGCTACAAACTAGCGTCAAAAATGTTGATGCTAGTTCCCTTAACTACCGCCATTGTGCACCATATCTTAGATATGGCTCATACATGGTGGCATTGGGGGGCACTAAGGGGCACAAGAAAAGTGGCGCTGCACTGGGCCTTTGTTTTTTATGTACTTTCGATCTCATCATGAACTATATTCAGTCATTTTAGATAACTGCTTGCTATTCGGATTGAAGCATGTGAATTTGTGAAAGCCTCAATACTGGAGAAAAAACAAGTTACTTAACTGTACACTATAGTTCTCCAATATTTATATCATTCATATATTCATGTGTGGCCCTCCCTCCTCCCTGATAGGAGGTCACCTGCTTTCATACTTCTTATATTTTTCAAACACTCGTGCTAAGAAACTTTCTTTTTACTGCTTGTTATAATTACTGGGACTACCACCTCGATGATGGGTAAGATTTAGGCATGTGAATCTATGATAGATAGCAATACTGGAGCACTACAGTGTACAGGTAAGTAACTTGTTTTTCACTGCTCTGGATTAAGCCCAAATGTCCATCAAGCATAGGTTCCACTAGCCGTGTGATTCTTAGCCTGGTGGCAACTTCTTTGTCCAAGTGGTAAGCCCAGTTCTTACATTATCGATTTCAGTCTAGTGGCAAAGACTTCTATTGCAGCTCTCTTTTTCCCTCCACCTTCGTTCATCGAGGTGGTTAATTCAGATGAGGCACTACAAGAAGCGGGGTGATCAGATATCAGCATGCGGCTCCTCAAACACTCAAACCGGTTTTGCCCATTCCCTTTTCCTGGGGTAGGTGTAAGTTTATAGCTCAGTGAGTTGAATAGTTGCTACTGAAACAAGTAGCAAAATCAAAGTCACAAGTTTGAATCCTAGCAAGCCTGAATCAGCTTTTTGTCCTTCCTAGGTTGGCAAATTGTGGCCATTAAATTGGGTAATAGTAACATGTTACATACAGAATTTAAGAAAGGGTAGATTGAATTGCTATATAAGAGCATATTATGAGTGTTACTACCATATTTATCCAAAGCTAACTTGCTATTACAGCCGATGCCTGGGTGCTCAAGACCAGTGCTGGCTTTTGCACAGACATGTTTGATGTTCCTTTTGATGGCATTTGCCCCTAACGAATTCCATTTTTTTGCAGAGAAAGTGCTCTAGTGAACCATGAGGTTGCAGAAGTATCACCAAAAAGGCTCCTGATCAGGAATGTGGGTTCCCTCTTTCTCATCAGGAGGAGGACGGAAAAAAGTGTTAGACCCATGATATGCCTACCGACTTTCAACTAAATTGTAGTTTATGGGCACCTCAAGGTGCATAACATTCATATTTCATGAGACAGCCTAGTGTTGAAGTGGCTTGCCATTCGTTTTCCAAACTTTGAACATCACCAACAGTTCCTGATATACAAGTGGCAGTGCAAGTTAATCTTTCCCAGTTGGTCTGCCATCCACCCCTTGATTGTTTACTGGAGTGCTAAGAAAGGTACCCATTCATTTCTGGGACCGATATGTCAGTCTCATCATTCTGCTGTTGAGCCAGTGCTCCTCCAAACTGACACAACATCTAAAAATGACTGTCAATCTGCTTCATCAGCTCAGCTTATTTTTAAACTTTGAGAAGTCTTTCAGTGACCCAGTACAGCCCATGAACATTATGAGATTCAGATTCAACCTTCAATGCATCATGGTTTTCCTTTCATGAAGATTGCCTTCTCAAATTAACAGTGGACTGGAATTTGAATAATGTTCTGGATGTATTATGTGATAAATTGTCTCTGGGGACCTCTAGAAGTGAACCTTTTCGTGCCTTTTCAAACCCACTAGCATCTGAGGATAATGAGCTTAACACTGGGGCACATTTGCTTCTGTGTAAGCTGGCCAGCTGGTCAGTAATGATTATGCCTTCCCCCTCTTCTCCCTCTTTCTGCGGCTCCTCCTTAGGGTGAGAAGATTTCATTCCAAAACTTTCTTCATTACTAAGGCTTGATGGACCCAGGCTTCGTTACCCTCTCTGCTGTAGATGGCAGCGTACTTCTCTTATCATTCACTTCTAAATTATGATTCATCAAAAGTTCAGAGAGTCTTCCTCACAGTCTAGTACTCTACAGGTAACTCAATTTAATAGCATAGTGGATCTGGGGTTCGGACAGATGTGGGATCTTTTGCCTACCACTGTGAGCCTCATCCATAAATCATGCATAGGAGGGACCTAATGTGCATAAAGATTAGTCCTCTAACTCTGGTTTCACTGCTGGATCGAGTTGAGTGTGGATCCCCATGCTCCATCTCCAGCCTCATTCTTAAATGTCCTGTTTTTCCAAATATGTGTCAAGCAGGACTGTAAAAAGTATGTAACAGCCGCCAACATTTCCCCTTTGAAAAACAAGGCCCAGCTGGAAAAGCGTTCTGGTATGCCATGATATGAAAGCAATCCTGTTTGAGAGGCCACTACTGCAGCTATTCCTCTATACTTCCCTTGTCCTGGGAATCTCTGCCTGGGAACTGGTCAACATTGAGTTATATCACAAGGGCCCATCTAAAACAAGCTAGGGACATCTAGAAGTGAACCTTTTCGTGCCTGTTCTGACCCACTAGCTTCTGAGGATAATGAGCTTAGCACTGGGGCACATTTGCTTCTGTGTTAGCTGAGAAGCTGGTCAGTGATGATTATGCCTTCCCCCTCTTCTCCCTCTTTCTAAGGCTCCTCCTTAAGGTGAGAATATTTCATTCCAAAACTTTCTTCATTACTAAGCCTTGATGCTACCAGGCTTTGTTACTCTCTCTGCTGTAGTGGACAGCATTCACCCCAACATTTATTTGCCACTTTACCTTTGCTTCATGAATACACTTAGTGAATAAAGTACCAGGGCATGCACTCTCACACCTGCATCTTTGGATCAGATTTTTATTTCTTTCAGGGGGTCCAATGCATCATTGTCCTCGACAAACCTGGCATTAATCAGAATGGGTACCTTTGTCTTCAGGCCTCAGTGACCCGAAGGGCTATGCAATCAAACGGCTGCATTAATTCCAGGCTGCAGGGCATCCTTAAGGCAAATTGCTCATCCTGTCTCAACATGGAGATCGTTTTCTGTGAAGACTATGAATTACATTGTGAACAAGGTCGTGGATGAGCTTTGACCATATAAATCATGTTTGCCTCTTTGCTATACTATAACATAGCGTTTTTTTTAGACTTGTGCAGCAGAATATCTAGGAATTTGTTGAAAAGATGGAGATGGTTATTGTGAGAAAACAGAGCTGAATGCAGAGGCCAACTAACTTTTTGCCCCAGTTTTTCACCTTTTGCTGGTGTTTTCCTGACTCTGGTAAAACCCTGGTTACTGCTAACCAATCCCAGGGCCTGTGCTCTGTATAAAATAAGTATGCACATTAGGCTTATTATAATTGGCTATGTCAACCTACCTATAAGTCCCCTGTATATAGTAGGGCATGTAGGTTTAGGGACCCTGGCATAGGTAGTGCACCCACTGGTGCACTGCTGATGTGCCTAGTGTCATTTTAAAGGCAAGCCTGCCTTGCTGGCTGCTTTCAAATTCAATTATATGTAAATTTGACTTTGGAATTAAAAGAACTTCCAAGGTCTTAAACTACCTTATTTTTACATGTAAGCCACATCTAAGGTGTGCCCCATGTGCCCCTAGGGTTGGGTGCCTTGTAACTATAAGTAGGGACCTTATACGAATAGTTTTATAAGCCCTGGTGAGGTAAACAGCCAAATTTGTTTTCCCTCCTAATAGTGAATGGCCTCCATAGGCTAGAATGGGGAGACTTCATCTTAATTTATAAAGTCCCCTTAAGTGTTAGATACCTCAAGTGTGGTATCAAATGAATTGGTATAATAAACCCACAACTTACAATTGTTGGATTGAATATTGCTTGTTTGGGTAAAGAGTTTTAGACTCCATCTAAAAGGTTGCCAACTTCAGCCCTGTAGTGCCCTTTTCTGATTGGCCAGCCTCTGGCTGCCTTGCCAGGCTGCCTTGATGAGGTGTGAAGTGGCCTGGGTTGAACACAAAGAGATGTGCCTGGGGAGGAGAACTCCCCTCAGCAGATGGAGAAGCAGTAAGGGGGGGCTGCCAAACTGGTCTTCAAAGACAGGGAAGAACATTTTGAGTAGCCCAGCACCTCCCTCACATCCTGCAACCCCAGACAATTAGGTGCCCCCCTTGATTAGATTAGGAGAGGACAAGAAAGGTGTGTGTTTAAGATTTTTAGCCACACCAGTGGGTGGGCTTAGCCAGATGTGACATCCAAAAATCATTTTCAGCCATGATGGATTTTTGAAGAATGTTTCTCCCTGGGATTGATTTTTGCCACACTTCTCAGGAAGTGGTCATCACAGGGGGAAGGACACTGTATCTGATTGGAGAACCATGACCCTTCTGTTTTTCACCAGGAGCAAGGATAAATAAGGCAGAGCTGCACCCACACTTCAGTTCCTCACCAGATCCCATCAAGGAAGAACGTCAGAAGAAGAAGGACTGCCTTGCTGGACCCCTGACCTGCACCTGGACACTGCACTCTGAAGGACTGCACTAGCTGCACACTTGGGCTTCACCACAAGAAGGACTTTTCCTGGCTTCAGCTACTTCAAGGAGGGACGTCCTGTTTGCTACAGGTGAAAAAGTGCTAACCAGAGTACCCTGTCTCAGATCCTGAAGAAACGGACCAGCTGACCACTGTCCAGTGTCCGTTTTGAAGTTTGATCCAGGTGCATTCTGGGAGTTGTAGTGTACACCATCAAGGAGCAACTCAGAGCTTCTGGAACCTTGGGGTGGGCTGTGGACTCCAAAAGACCCTTAAAGGACCTTCTGGAAGAAGATCAAAAAGTTTGGAGAAGATTGGAGAACTTTTTTTGAAAAAGGTCCATAAAGGGACTGACCCCCTGCAGCAACTCTAGCCGGCTTGCCTCAACCACGACCCGTCCTTACATGCAGGTTTGTCCCAGTGAAGAAAATCTCAGAGAAGGTGACTAAGTCTGAACTTAGAAAGTTGACTGGGACCTCCCAGGCAGTGTGTCCGAAGAGGGCTCCAGGGATGTTGGATCAAGATTCAGGTTCGGCCTGGTTGAAAGATTTTCATCTAAAAAAAAAGTCTGAACTTAGGATTCTTCACCAAGAGCTCCCACAATGCGTATCCGAGGAAGGGCTCCAGACGGTCAGATCAGACTGGCGACTTGGTCCCTCTGAAGCAAATCTTCAAGGAAATAATGAAGTCCAAAGGTAAACTTTTCACCGAGGCCTCCCGCTTGCTGTAGCCGAGCAGGGCTCCATCGCGGTCAGCATTAAACTTTGACTTTGCCCTGGTCAAGGTACGACCAGATGACCAAATTGGCGTTTTTTGTTTCTATGCACTAGAAAACAGTAATTCTTTTGGGTGTCATTTTAAAGATAAATATATAATCTATTTTTCTAATTTAGGTTGGGATTTTTATTGTGTTTTGTATTTTACCTATTTACTGTTTTGTGATTTTGAAATGCTTTACACATTTTTCTCCTAAGTTAAGCCTTGTCACTCTTTACCAAGCTACCAAGGGCTCAGCTAGGTTTAATTTGTTGAGACCTAACTGGACCTAAGTGGAGGTTAGTGGCCTATTGCTAAGTGTAGGTACTTACCTGCCCTTACCAATAATCAATTTTTGAACAGTTATCATATCCCTTACTCTCTCATATGCTCCCTTCAGGTCATATCTCCATCTTGGAGCTTTCCTCATGCTCTCATGGCTTAGCCCTTAAGCAGCAGAAATGTAGTGCTCTATAATCATTGCTAAACGTATGTTAATCTGTGTGCTTGTGTATTAACAGGTGGCACATAAAGTAGCCACATTTGATATATTCATAGTGTAATCTTTATCTTATGCTGTGAGAATGTTAATCAAATGTCATCATAACATGGGCCTAACTACGGGTGGCCTTAACTATCCAAAAGATTTCCATTGTAACTCTAATGGTAATTCTAAATGCTTTACTTGTCTTACTTTGCAGGTACCTTACAATCCACATTGTTAGGAGAATAGTTAATTGTTTGCTTTAGGAATGTTAACTTAGACAGTAATTAGATACTTGTTATGATTTGCCTTGTGTGTTAGGATGGGAAAGAGACTTCTGTACTAGGTGGACTGAACTGCTGCTATCTTGCAGCTTGTGACCCTTGGTGCGGCAATGGGAACTTAGGTAGCCTACCTGCTCCCAGAAGATGGCAAAACCCAATTGACTCCAAGGATGGAGAGTCAGGGGGAAGATGTTCTTTAGAAAATACAATGTGTCTTTTAATTGTGTGTTTTGAGAATAGCTTAGCAAATCCTGACTGCGCAAAGGGAAGACATTTCCCTAACTCTGCTGATGCTCCTATGTTTGGTTCTTGCGTAGTCATAACTTTGATTCATCTGCTAAAAAACTCCATGGTTTGGACACCATCATCTTTGTTGTTCTTGTGGAGCCCAATTGAGTACAGTGTGAAGTAACTTGTTGTGGTGACATTTGTACCTACAGTACTTTTCCAGTTGCCAATCAAAGGTCCATACGACCAGTGGCAAAACTACTGCAGAGCCTACAGACATAGAAGAGTGCACCAGATCAATTGTTAGCAGAGGATGATTTGTTACTGAAGTGTAGGGAACCAGAAAATCCAGAACTTGCCTGAGTTCTAGAAAATCCAGAACTTAGCTGAGTTCAGTCCATGTCCTAGAAGTCTATGGACCAGTTTGGAGCATCAGAAATGTTTAAGCGGTTCTGAAAGTGGCTGAGGTCTCTGAGGAGTTAGTATAAGCATGGGTATGTGTCCATAATGTGTGTTGTCAAACTTTGCAGTGTTGGTGTGGATGCTATGTGTCTCACGGTGTGGTTAGTTTGAGTCAGAAAGCTGCAAAGCTGGATGAAAGAATTAACATGCTTCTTTATGTATAAAACTTGAATGTGTACATGTGTATGCACTTTCTTAAACGTGGCATCCTTGGTGTGGTTTCCCCTGTCTTTCTGCCTCTGCTTCCTGTATTTTTGACTGTGTGCTGGAATTTTGCTGGTTTAGGTACTCTGCCGACCAGTGCTAAAGTGTAAGTTCTCTCTGTGTAAACTGTATTTGTAATTGGCCTTTCCATGATTGGCATATTTGATTTACTAGTAAGTCCCTAGCAAAGTATATTAAAGGTGCCCAGGGCCTGTAAATCAAATGCTACTAGTGGGCCTGCAGCACTGATTATGCCACCCACATGAGTAGCTCTTTAAACATGGTTCAGACCTACCACTGCAGTGTCTGTGTGTGCAGTTTCGAACTGCCAATTCAACCTGGCAAGAGTACCCACATGCCAGGCCCAAAGCTTATCCTTTTGTACATGTAAGCACCCCTAAGGTAGGCCCTAGCTAGCCCCATGGGTAGGGTGCAGTGTATGCTAGAGGTAGGACATGTGCTGATGTGTTTTACATGTCCTGACAGTGAAATACTACCAAATTCGGATTTCACTGTTGCAAGGCCTATCTCACTCAAAGGTTAACATGGGGACTGCCTTTAAATATCTTTTAAGTGCAGTTTCCCATTGGGAGCAGATTAAGCTCTGGAGTTTGGGGTCTCTGAACCCACAATTTAAAAATATACCTTTTGGTAAAGTAGTTTTTTCGATAGTCAGTTTAAAAATGCTACTTTTAGAAAGTGGGCATTTTCTTGCTTAAACATTCTGTGCCTCTGCTTGCTTGTGGAATCAATGTCTGGGCCAGACTGACAGTTGAACTGTTAGTGAATTCCCTCTAGACAGTGACACAAAGGGAGCTGGGGTGTAGTCTGCATATACTGATGAGTCTCCTGGGCTAGAGTGGGGAGGGAGGACCTGACACGTATACCTGAGAGGGCTGTGGCTGTCCTCACACAATGCAGTCTCTAACCCCCTGGTGTGTGTCTGGGGCCAGGCCAGGGCAAGGCAGGATTTTGTGAACAACAGAGATCTTCCTTTGACGTTTGCCTAATTTAAAGGCAGAAAGGAGCATAAGTTGTGGACCCAAAACTCCAGATTTTGAGAACACTTCTGGATCAAGAGGAACCTCTGTCAAGGAGAAGAGCTGAATAGATGGAGGAGAAGTGCTGCCCCTTTGCTGTGTGTACTTTGCTGGGTTGCCCTGCAGGTGCGGCTTCTGCCTTAGAGAGGGCAAACACTGGACTTTGCTGTGTATCCTGCTTGTGAAGTCTCTCCAAGGGCTTGGACTGAGTTTGCCCCCTCTTATGAGGTTTCCCGGGGATCAGCATAGACGTCACCTACCAGCCACTGGGTTCACTTGCTGTGGACTCTAACTTGCTAGGTGGTGCCTACTCCAGTTTCAGGGCCCTTGGGAGTGAAAACTGGTGAAAAAACAAGAAAAACTAAGTGCACCAACTTCAGACGACGCACGGACTGATGCCACTGCCTGTTTCAGCACCACTGCCTGCAACTGAAGCTGTTGTCCACGCTGGAGTGTGACAACCCCGACCGACATCACAGGGCTGATGCCGTGGCAGCTGCTGAAGTCCTGTTACTTTGTGAGTCCTAAGTGCCATGTCACCGATGTTCATGACATCTGTCTCCACCTGCAGCCTCGTGGGGTGACCGCGGCCCCACCACATTTTGACCACCAGACATCATCCCCACTGGAGCGTAAGGAACCGACGCTTCACACCGATGGCGCCTCATCTCCACTGCTCTGCAGCAATGACCCAACACCTCGCACCGATGCCTTCACTCCTCTGCTCAGCAGCACTAGAACCAACACTGCACCGGACCAGCACACCTCAATTCCCTAATCTCTGCACCGGCTTGTTTCCTCACTTTCACAAGGTACTGCTCCTGGTCGTCCATGTGACTCCATGATTGGTGTCGGATTGCTGGGAATGACTCTGTCACGACGCCGTGATAACACTAAAGTGAAGAATTTTTGTTTCTAAGAGCTATATTTAAGATCAATCTTTGACAATTCATAACTTTGCTTGTGCATGCTGGATTTTTGTTGTTTTATTTATATAAATATTGGCCCTTTTTCTAAACTGGTGTTGAGTCCTTTTGTGGTGTTTTCACTGTGTTACTTTGTGCGATTGTACAAATACTTTACTCATTGCCTCTGAGATAAACCTGATTCTTTGTGCCAAACTACCAAGGGGGTAAGGAGGGGTTATCCTCGGTGTGAATCTCCCTGCACGTACTAGAGTGAGGGTCCCTGCTTGGATAGAGAGCAAACTGACTGCCAACCAGAGACACCATTTCTAACACAGTTGGTGAGAATTTGAAGTTGTTATTAGACTCATTGCAGTTAAGTTACCAGGATGGCTAATAAGTGTATTGTGATCGATTTTTGTGTAACAGAGTTTTTTGTTATTTGTTTTTCACTGAGTATTGTGAAGCATCGTTTGCATGAAGCTAAATGTGACAGAGGGTGAAATGTTGCAAGGTGTTGCAAGCTACGTCATCAGGTGCCACACTGGTATTGGCTGGTTAGTGTGTATGCCACACTGGAATTGGTCATTATATCCTCAGGTGCTGTGCTATGACAGGGAGGTATTGACAGTGCCACAATGGGACTGAACATTAAGATTTTGTGTATTACATTGTGATTTGCTGAGAACTGACATGTTTTAATGGAATTCTTGGATCTTGGAGAGATTGAATTTCAAGTAAAAATTCAATGTTTTAGGACTTAGAGAGACTTCTTTAGAGGTGACCTACCGATGCCAGCTTGGGAAGGTGAAGAGGCACCTCCTGAGGGTAAGCCCATTCATTACATGACTGTCAGTGGCTTCACACATACATTTGGCTTAAAAAATGAAACAAGATCACTGAGCAAGAAGGGTGCGTGCAATCCTATCACTATGGTAACTTTAATATAAATTTAACAGAAAATTTGAGGCAAGTATTGCATTACCTGAAGATCCCATATCAACCCGCATAGTATGGGGCTTTGAAAGCATGGAAGGATGCTGCAAAAAGACAAAGAGAAATATCAAACCTGAGCTAAAAGAACAGTTCATAGTTGTGTGGATACTAAGTGGGATTCCAAGCAAGAGGTATGAAGAATAGCTATAATTGAGGGAGTTAGGATGAATCCTGTGTTAATAGATAACACAATGAATATGTCACAGGGAGAGGGATACAAAGACTTAATGGTCAAAGGCAAGCATAGATAGCGATTCTAGTGATGATTTCTTGGAGGAGTTGCTGTTCTACTGACCACCTCCATATAATGCCATTGCACAGCTTGGAGGTAATACTAGAGGTAATGTAAATAATCATACTGTAACTAACAATGCAGTTCAAGTCCAGATGGCGGGTATGATTCACAGCCTCAGTTGTGACATCCCCAGTTGTGAAAGCACCAATATTAATAGCCCCAGTGATGATCGCAAAGTTCTGACTACCCGAGTTGTGACGGCTCTAGTCATGACAGTGCCAGGTATGACAACCCCAGTATTGGCAGCAGGAATACCAGTGATCACTGCTATTCCTCCAACCCCAAATTAACAAGTAGCTATATAGGTTCCCATTACACAAGGAAGTGCCACTGCACCTGATCCATGTGTGATGTATTCAATGCTTACTACTTGGGGTGTTACAGGATTTGTAGAATTGGGAGCATGATCAAAGTCAAGAGATACATCAATGGAAAGTGACACTACTGAGGAGCTGGACAATAGTTTGACAGTAGGGGGCTTGGCCTACTGCTGGGAGATGGCGGACGTCTAATCTCCTAGCTCCGGAGGGGCCGCTAAAATTTACACAGAAAAGCGTGCCACCTCCGGACGTCACATCAACCGCAGACGTCCGCTGGGCTGGGAGCGGACCCCGGATGCTGTCCGGTCGCCGTCAGTGGCCCGGGACGAGCGCAGACCTGGGAGCGGCCCGCCGGGGTGGACTCGCGACCTTCCTGGCCGCGCTGAGCCGGGGCCTCGAGTGAGCCCGGGGTCGCGGCTTGACCGGCGCCAGCGGATGGGGCGACCCCGCCGATCTAAATCCCAGGGAGGGGGACTGGGGCTGTCGGGCCTCCCCGAGAGGCGGGACTGGGCGGCGCCCGGCCATGGGATCGGCGGATGCGATCGGAGGAGCCCGATGTGAACTGAGCCCTGAGATCGGACCCTAAGGAAAAGAGGGGAGCAGAGGCAATGTGGAGCAGCAGCGGGGGCCCCAGCAAGAGGGCGCCCCGCGGGGGAGCAACTATGACACAGAAAAAAAATAAAAAAAATAAAATAAAATACAATAAAAAAATAAATACAAAAATAGAAGAAAAAAAAGGTGCCACAGAAAGGGAGGGGCAGAACCCCAAAAAACAGAAATAAAAAGAACAAAGAAAATAAAGGAGAAAACAGAAACTGCCCAGCCTAGAAAGAGTGGCGGACCCAGAGGCTGAGACCCCCTGGAGGCTGTTATCGGAGCGGCTGAATACGGGACTCAATGAATGTGCGGAGGGAGAGGATTTCTCCGGCACTGCACTAGCGGGCCCAGCTTAGCTCCGATCTGGGCCCCGGGGATCAAGCCTGAGGCACAATACTGCAAAAGGAAGTGGAAGGAGAAGAGGCTCGGGCCTGAGGGTGCAGTCCTCCCCGCCCGCCCAGCCGATGCCCCCGTCATAAGAAGAAAACAGTGGACACTGCATCCCCACCAGAGCGCAAAGAAATGGAAGAACGACCCCACCTGCAATCCAGCGTCCAGGAAACCCAAGACAGAATACTAGGGGCGATTGAAGATACAAAGACTACATTACAACATGACATCAATTAAGTAGCGGTCGAAGTGGGCCTCCTAAGGACAGAACACCACAAACTGGCGGACAGGGTCAAGGAAACGGAATCCACATTGGCAATTGTTGAACCGAAACAGAAGGATCTTGCGGCTGAGGTGACCTCCCTGGCGGTAAGAGTAACGCGCCTAGAACAAAGGGCTGAGGACGCGGAGGGCAGAAACAGAAGAAACGATGTGCGTGTGGTGGGCCTTCCTGAGGGAGTCGAAGGGACCAACATGGTGGACTTCCTGGAAAATGGTTTAGCACAACGGTTGCGCCCGGATGCCTAGCGCCCTTTTATACGCTGGAACGAGCACACCGAATGCCGTTGAGACCTCTTGCCCCCGGTAGGCCACCCAGAGTGGTGATTGCCAAATTGCTGCACTACAAAGACAGAGACATTCTCATACAGAAGGCCAGAGAGATGGGCCCATTCAAGGTAGCAAATGGGGAGGTGACGCTATTCCCGGACTATACTCTGGATGTACAAAACAAGCGAGCCTCATTCCTAGCAGTCAAAAGGGCCCTCAGAGACGAAGGGATTCAATATTCATTGTTGTTTCCGGCCAGACTGAGAGTGATACTGGATGAGAAAAACACTTTCTTCCAAACGCCAGTGGAGGCATGGGAATGGCTCGAGAAGCAGGGGCTCCATGGGGGGAGGCCCGACGGCGAGAGAGCGACTGCGGGTCGAAATCACCGTGCTCGTGAGACGCGACGACCTGGGAGTCGACCGAGGCTAGCGCCAACACAAACACAAAAGGAAAAAGACAAGAGAGCGGCTCTGGAGGCTGCAGCCCGAGTCAGCGGTGGAACCTCCCCCCCGGGGGGCTCAGGAGAGGACTCAGATGATACTGTGGTGTCTTCAGCTGGGGACTTGATCTGCTCGCACCCAGGGTGACCCCGCGGACCACTGATGATCTTGGTTAAGCATTACACGAACGGACCTGGCAACACGGCACAGCAGAGGAACGTGCGGCCCCTCCGGACTTGACCGCCCCTGAACCAGTACCTTGCTGGTCTAGCTAGCCTGGCGAGAACTGTAGCTATAATGTTGAACAAGTTGCACTGTTGCATGATTTTCTGAGCTACCTGCAGGTTAGTAGGCGCCCTGGGGTGGGGGAGTTGGGTTTTACAGTTATCAGTTATTTTGGCTATATGGGTGGCGACACATAACATAATAGTAGTAAAGGTTTCGAACATGGGTAGGAAAAGAGTGGTAACCGGGGGGGCTAAGGACGGTATTCTCAAATCACTCTGCTAAGATGGCAGAATATAATCTCATAACATGGAATGTTAGGGGGATGAGCACACCTGCCAAAAGACACAGAGTCCTCACCTACTTGAAGAGAAGAGGGGCGCAGGTGGCAATGTTACAAGAGACCCACTTGATAGCAGGGGAGGTTGAGAAACTGAGACGAAGATGAAGAGGACAGGTGTTTGCCACAGAGTACTCGGCTTATGCGAGGGGAGCATTGATATGGGTCAGGGCTGGGGGTCCCACTGATAATAGACTCATCCAACATAGACCGAGAGGGCAGGTTTGTGGTGTTAGAAGGGAGACTGCATGGTACTCCAGTTGTCATGAGTTGCATTTATGCTCCCAATCAGGACCAGGTCCCCTTCCTGACCAAGTTATCGAGCCATCTCACCCGTCAATGTGCAGGAGAATTACTAGTGGGTGGGGACTTCAATGCAATACTGGACATTAACATGGACAGATCGACCCCTCCGCTGCGGGGTGCGGTGTCCACTAGAACAGCCAGGAAGCTCTGTGAATGGTTGGGCTCCTGGGGGCTTGTGGATGTCTGGCGGGAACAAAACCAAAGAGACAGCGACTATTCTTATTACTCAGGCCTCCACCGACTGCACACAAGAATTGACAGAATAACATGCACCACAGGCCTGGCACGTTATGTGACCCACGCAGAGTACCTTGGCCGCACACTATCAGACTGTAACCCCTTACTGGTGACACTGAGTATTCCGGGGGACTGTCTCCCAATACCATTGTGGAGACTGCCCCCCCGCTGCGCTAGAGGATCAGGCGTATTGAGAGGCCCTTCATTTCCATTGACAGAACACATCAAGATTAATAGCGGATCTACCGAGTCTAGGGCCACCGAGTGGGAAACACTCAAAGTGGTGACAAGGGGTTTCTGCTTGGGCCAATCGGTGGGGGTGAAACGCGCACTTGAAAGGAAACTGACCTCCTTAGAGAAGAAAATACACGAATGGGAAGTAAGACGGGATACTGGAGCCCAAGAGAATGAGGAATATAAGCGTGCCCGTAGAGAGCACTCCCAGATCGAAGCACAGCTTAGATGCCATAGCACACAAAAATACCTAACATCAGTACAATCAGAGGAAGGTAGGTCAGGGAGGCTGCTAGCTTGGCTGGTACGCCCAGGCGGAGGAGGAGAACCCATCACGAGTGTACAAGACAAAGAGGGAATTTGCAGGCAAAGCCCAGGCCCAATCAATGAAGCTTTTAGGGGATATTATATGCACCTATATAGGAAACCCCAGGACTTAGGGGCTGAAGACTTTTGGGATTTCCTCCAGCGAATCGCTCTCCCGACCTTAAACCCAGAGGGGAGAGACAGTCTGGGGGGTCCGGTAACAGCGGAGGAGATAAGCGAGGCCATATTGCAATTAGCTCCCGGGAAGACCCCTGGTACCGACGGCCTTCCAATGGACTTTTACAAAAAATACAAGACACTGATAGTGCCCCAACTAGCTGAGGTATACGCGGAGGCTTTGCGACGAGGAAACTACCAGGCGCACTGCGTGAGGCCTTGGTAGTGCCGCTACCCAAAAACAAAAACAGGGAGGCGCCAGTGACTGACTTCCGCCCTTTATCAATGCTAAAGAGCGATTTTAAGATCCTCAGTAAGATCATGGCTAACAGATTACTCCCCCGAATGACCACACTAGTGCATGCAGACCAAAATGGTTTCGTTTCTGGCCGCAGCACATCGTTAAACTTGAGGCGGATCTTGGCTATTTTACACATGCCAGCAGCAGAGAAACGACCCACAGGGGCCTTTTTAGCAGTAGACTTCGAAAAGGCCTTCGACTCGATCAGGTGGGATTACCTCAGGGCTGTCTTGCTAGAGATAGGACTAGGAGAAAATTGGGTGAGGTGGGTGGACCTACTGTACGCCTCCCCGCTGGCTAGGTTGAAGACAGGCAGAACAATATCTACTACATACCCAGTATATCGAGGAACCAGGCAGGGATGCCCCCTATCCCCGCTGCTATGTGCTCTGGCAATTGAGCCCCTAGCGGCCAAACTGCGACAGGACGGAGTCGGTAAAGGAATTAATTGGGGCCCAGACGAGCATATCATCTCCCTATACACGGACGACATTTTGGTGTATTTAAGAGATGGACCCAGTGGCCTCCCGTGGGTTTAAAGAACCTAGAGGACATCGGGGAATTATCGGGACTTCGCATTAATCGAGGCAAAACATTTGTATTCCCTATATTGCCAAATAACGTATGCCCCGAAACATGCCCAAGAGATGTGTGTTGGGCCCCGCGGACCTTTAAATATCTGGGGATACAGATATTTCATGAGTTGGCCGACCTCCGTGATGGTAACCTGGGTAGAGCACTTCGGTCACTGCACGCCTCAGTTGGGTTTTGGCGATCACTGAAACTAACCACAATGGCCAGAGTGGCACTGTCTAAAATGGTGATGCTTCCCCGTCTCCTATACTACTTTGCTAACATGCCGTTGTGGGTCCCTCCTGCATGTTTTCGGGAATTGAACGCTTTGCTTCAGGAATTGATATGGGATGTGGGTCGTAGGCGCACAGCACTGTCGACTATGTGTAGACCGACGCAGGCGGGGGTCCTGGGGGCTCCTGACTTTGAGGCATACTACCTGGCATCTCAACTGCAGTGGGTGGCGGGCTGGAGAGTGGGCAGGGGGCAGCTGGACCTATTTAACTCCCATGGCGTGCTGGACATAGACCGAATAATAGCACGTATGATAGGGAAAAAGCTTTCCCCTATCGGGGACAACTTAATGACTAGCACTGCGTTAGCGTGCTGGAAAAGGTGCATGAGAAGAACTGGAGTTAGTCCACCCTACTCTCCGGCGCTGCCGCTACCGGTTTTAGGAGTGGAGCCGAAAGGAGCTGGACCTGGGGGACGAGAGTTGGGCGCATGGACGGATGCAGGAGTTACGACGGTGGGAGAACTCTTTAGGGAAGGTAAGCTACAGAGCTTCACCGAATTGGTGGGAAAGGGAATCCCTCAGGGTCAATTTCTTTTGCACAGGAGACTAGTGCACACTCTGAAGGACCATTGGGATACGATTAATGCGGAACCCGGGGTCCACGGAGTATTACACCTCCTGCTAACCTCGGGGGAAGAACCCCACTTGATTACGAAAATATACTGAGCCCAAATAGATGCTGCTCTGGACCCCATTCGCGGGCTAAGGGAGAGATGGGAGAAAACAATCGGGCATGAACTAACTGAGTCAGACTGGAACAGAGCTCTGGCTTATCCCCGGAGGATATCACGCAATACCCGGTTACAATATATCCAATATAACTATTTGCATAGAACATACCTTACCCCTCACCGACTGTTTCTCATATATGGGGGATCCCCCAGGACTTGCCCCAGGTGTGACAAATGCGAGGCAGACTTTGACCACATGATGTGGCAATGCGAAGTGTTACAGTTGGGCTGGAAAGCAGTTATAGAGCACATGTCAGGATTATATGACACGATACTGCCGTTAACCCCCGATATCTGTCTGCTGGGTCTGAAGACGAACACGCCAGATTGAGGGTCGTTTCCTGGATCTTGCCCTGGCTCTCTACAAGAGATTAATCACAAAGGGGTGGAAGGCTTCCAGCCATCTCTCACTGGTTGAATGGAAAAGCGAAGTCACAAGGTGGGCCGGGGCGGAATTACAGGTATTAAAGACGGAGGAGGCAAAGGGGATCCGGCAGACTCCCATGGCCCCAGGGTGGGAAGAACTAATGAATAACTGGGGTGCCAGAAGAGAAAGACTACTAACTCCCAATACAACACCAACAGAAGCAGAAACCTGAGTGAATACGGAAAGTGGGCAGGGGACTTCCCCAACAATACCACTAAAGTAGAGGTGGAAAACATTAAGGGAAAAACTAGTATAAGACACAATCAGCTCATAGCAAGCCACAGGGAAGAGCCCGGAGAGGAACATAAGTTGAACGCAGAGAGCAGTAGCAAATTGCACGAGTAAGAATGGCAGTCCCCCCCAAGTAAAACCCTCTCAGGGAATCACCCCCGCCACCCAACACTAGTTCCACCCACAAAAGGCATTAAGTATGTATATAGTTTAATGTTGAGTTGAAGCTGTTATATGTACGTGAAAAACAAATGGGTAACACAGCACTGCAAGAACCAGACACCCATAGAAATCCATGCTGGGACCATAAACCTAGCAGATAACAGAGATAGACAGAGCCCTGGGTGAGCGGTCAACCATAACACAAGATATTTATAAACGCAAGTACAATGTTATATCCTTTTAAATAATAGGCATAACAGGAATAAGATGTTCCCAACAATGTGATTATGTGATGTAAACAGCAAACTGTTAATAAAAATATATATATAAAAAAAAAAAAAAAAAGACAATAGTTTGACAGTAGAAACAGCCCACAACAGTACAAGCATAGTTGTTAGTCTAAAATCAGATGAGTTTAACAAAGGAAATTTGGTTGCAGGATATGTAGATAAGAACCAGGAAGGAGAATTTGTCTCACTGTGTAAAGAAGTGACCCAGCATGTTATTATTGCCTATGAGTGGCTAGAAAAGGTTGCTGAAGAATTTGGTGATGACATCTGAGAGTCAGACTCTGCAAAAAATGTCAGGCTGCATGTAAAGGAAGACACTTTGACTAACATGAGGACTCCTGGGTTGAAGGCACATTTTAGTGAGGTAGTAGTCAGTATTCAGGAATGGAGCAATGTGAAGAAAATCAAGTCCAAGTGGTTTCCAATAGATTTTAAAAGGAAGGAAAGGGAAGAATCTGGCAGGACACTGAGAAGAGATAATCACAGTGACTCTAATGTGGATACTTACAAATCAATTCCCAAAATTAAGAGAGAGGCATGATTTGTGGTACACACATGTTAAGCAGTTTGGGAAATTTTCAAATATTTTGTGAGACGATCTGAATATGATTTGTGTGGTCCCTAGTGATTTATGGGCAGAATGTAAAGTGGTGGTACGGTGGCTAAACACAGAGCCCCTGAGTGTAGCTCTGATGAACGTTCCAGCCTAGAGGTCATGCAGAGGTATGAACAAGTAATACAATTCTTGAAAGGGAATGTCCCACATAAAGATGTTTATTGGTTGAAGATAATAAAAACTACACAGGAAGACAAAGAGTCAGTGCATGCCTAATATGAAGGCCTCATACTGGTATTTAGACAACATTGTTGAAAACCCAGAGAGGGGAAATTTGAGTAATCTTGTGTCCCCATTTTTTCTTGAGCTGCGTCCAAAAATCAGTTCTTACGTTCAACAGACTGCCATCTGTTGGCAGGGTAAACTCTTAAATGAAATGCTTTGTTACACAAAGTATTGCAGTGACGACTTGGAACTAAAACAGCAAAAGATTAAGAAAGCTTTATGTTGGCATAGACAAAGTTAGCAAAGAAAGGATTTCAGAAAGGAACCTACATGGTAAATGCAGGTTACACTAATGGTATTGGTGGTGGAATACACGGAGTTGGATTTCAAGTTGGTGGACAAGTGGTGCATAACGGGAACTGTGTTCAACTAGGTCAAAGCTATGATGTTCCTATTAACCCGAGTACTAGAATAACTGTGGCAACTCTTAAAAGCTCCATTATTGTAATAGGTTGGGCCATTGGAAGATGAAGTGCTGACATAATCCTAACAAAATGTCAGGTGATAGTCAAATGCAAATTGTAGATTCCAATCAGATAGATATAGAACTTGCAGATGCAGAGACCTCAGAATCCCAGTACGCCACAAGCCCTTATGGTGCAACTGCTCCCAACCCCAGTGGAGCCACAAATTCTGGAAAATACAAGGTTCAATACAAACCAAATTCCAAGAGCTCACTAGAATCCCTTTGAGAAACATGCCAGTTTCCAACACTTCTCAGTCTTTGACATTTTTGGAGATTATAGTTATGACCATCACAATGATGGTGCCTGAGAGAGGAGGAAGATTGCATATTTGGCTCAGTCTTGGAGGTAGACCAGAGTGACCCATTTGTGTGACGTGAATGGACACCAGGTGTAATTTTTGATCACCACTGGCACTACCCGTCCCACTGTTAGGACAGTGGAAGTCCCAAACATGCCTCTTTTGGTAAAGCAAGTCCAATTTGTAGTTGTTGCCATACACATATTGTGAACCCTGTGTCAAAAAAGGTTCCTGTGAAGATAGGATCCTTTGAAGAGGAGCATCCATTACTAGTGTGTGATTCAAGTCCAGCTAAGCTGTTGGGCAGAGATTTTCTCTGTAAGTTAAACTACCTGATATATTTTGCACCGGAGGGTGTCAAATTTCAGATGCATGCTAAAGATATGGATTTCAAGCTGGCCAAACAAGGGACAACGGTTTGGTTGTTTCCCATGATGACTGTACATAATGTGTACCCTGATCTGAAAGGTTCAGTAATACTGGAAGTCTGGGACTTCTCAGGCAAGGACATTGGTCTGACATAAGGTGTAGAGTCAGTGTGAATAACAGATAAACTCAATGCAGAGTATCCCGAAAGTTGAAGCACAATCTTTCACCAGAAACGATGGCTGGAATTACTCCTGTGATTAAATTCATAATACTACAAGGAATCCCAAAATAGATATTGGGGAGTCCTTGTAATTCCCTAATCATGGGCCTGCAAAAGCTCAGAAGAAAGTATTGAATTGTCGAGGACCTGCAAAAGATTAATAATACTGTTGTTTTGTGTTGTCCCATGGTAACAAATTTTGACTGAAGCTAAGTGGTTCAAGGTGGTTGATTTGTTCCAGGCATTCTTTTCCATATCACTGCCCAAAGAGAGTCAGTTTTTTGTGTTCCACTTTCAAAATAGGATTTAACATGGTACAGAGTTACAAAAGGATATACAGGCAGTTCCTTCATCGTCAATTCAGTCCTCGTCCGTCAAATTCATGGCTTGTTAGTGACATTGATGTCACAAGAAACATGCAAACAAAATACCATTGCCTTACTGAATCATTTGGCTGAAGATGGACATAAAGGGCCTGATTATGAGTTTGGTGGTCTGTGGACTGCCACACTCGTTGAGGTGGTCTGGACTGCTGCAAATGCAATCCTGCCAGTCGAACCACCAGCTCTGTCAGTTTCTCAGATCCCGTCAGTCTGGAGGATGTTGGTGGTCCTAATCCACCAGGGCAGGACTGTAAGCAGCACTGCCCTGGAGATTACGACCCCTTTCTCTGCCGGCGGTTTCATGTTGGTAGCATGAAAAGGCTGCTGTGAACCGGTGCAGGTGGCATGGGCAGTGCAGGCCCCCCCCCTGGCCAGCACTGTCTCAGTGTTCACTGTCTGCTTTGCACAGTGAACATTGGGAGGGTGCTGGTGCACACTGAAGGCTACAGCATTGCCGCTGGCTCAATTACGAGCCGGAGACAATGCTGTAGCCTGTATCCCTCTAGGGCAGCGGCCGGAAACTCAGATTTCAGGCGGACTGGCTTTCCTATCCACCGAACTCATAGGAGGGCCCAAAGTGCCCCTCAGCAAATTGCAGTACTGCTAGAAGGAAGTCTCAGGGCCTAATTAAGAGTTTGGCGGACCTTCATCACAAATGTGACAGATATAACGTCTGGTGTATAAGGATTTCCATAGGATATTATGGAATTGTAATACAGTGGATGGGATATCAATTGTGTTTGTGACAGAGTAACCCCATCCGCCAAACTCTAAATCAGGCCCTAGGACATGATATTGAGAAAGGAGCCAGGAAAGTGTCGCAGCAGAGGATATCTGCTATTTGGTAAAAAAAGAAGCCCTCTCTTCACAAGAGAAGTCAAAATGTTTCTGGGAGTGCAGGGCTACTGTTACCAGTGGATATCTACATTTTCCATTTTAGCCAAGCCTCTACAGAGGCTCACATTCAAGGATGAGCCTGATCCACTACTTTGGGACCACAAAGGCACCAAAGGCTGCCTACATTGAACTGATAGAGAGTCTTTGTATTGCCTTTGCATTAGAAATGCCAGAATGCCAGGTTACAGATTACAGTAAAGAGTTTGTTTTATATTGCAATGAGAGAGTAGGGTATGGTCTCTCAGTCGTTACCCAAATGCATGGTGATTCTAAAAAGGCCAGTCGCTTATTTTTCAGCCACTCTGCACCCAGTAGCTGCAGGGTTGTCAGGCTGCCTACAGGCAGTGGCGGCAGTAGATGTCAGCACACAGCAGGGTGAGGGCATAGTTATTACCTACCCTTTCACAGTGATGTTTCCACACAGAGCGGAATTACTCCTTATATGCACAAAGACCCAGCATCTAACTAGTAGTTACCTTTCCAGTTATAATCAAATCATACAGGCGATGGACAATTTAAAATTAAAACTATGTTCTTTCTTAAAACCTGCTACACTGTGTCATTACCTGAAATTGAAATGAATGGAGAGGAGGTTGAGCATGAGTGCCTTGATTTGATTGAATTATACACCAATCTAATACCTAATATTAAAGATGAACCCTTCGCCTGTCCTGTTTATGTATTATTTGTGGATGGCTCATGCTTAAGATGATGGGGGAAACTTGAGAGCTGCTTATGCTGTATGCACCATAAATGGTGTAGTCAAAGCCGTCTGGTTGTGTGACATAATCTCTGCCAAAGTGGCTGAATTAGCCACTCTTACTAGAGTATGCTGTGTTTCAGTCGAAATTAGTATTTACATTGATACTCAGTATAACATCAGTGTTGTTCATGACTTTAGACAGTTTTAGTCGCATTCTGCCGACCTCCTGGAACAAATGGACAACATTGGCCTCAATCAGCTGGTCTGAGACACCATGCACAGAGCTGGACACAAGCAGGACCCCAACTTCACATCCAGCAACACAATCAGATACAGCTACAACAAGGAACTCACCTGGTCTGATCATTCTATCGTACACTTTACCATCACCGGATCCCCCACACCACCTTCAGACACCACACCACCCCTTTCTGCAGCTGGAGTAAGGTCACTCAACTCCAATGGACCAACACCCTCAGCCTCTCCAGCCTGGTGCCTCCACCAACCTGAACCAAGCAGTAGAGAACTTCAACGCTTGGATCATCTTTGCTGCCGACTGAGTCACCATCACCAAACCAGACAGTATGCACACACAAACGAGCCAGCTGGTACACCCCAGAACTCGGTGTTGTGAAATGCAGATGCAAACGACTGGAAAGAAAATGGTGCTCAAGCAAAAGTGATCAAGCCAATTTCAAGTCCACCCTCAACAACTACCACCACCTACTCAAAACCACTAAAAAGCGTGCCCTGACACACCGCATCGAGGCCAGTGCCAACCAGACCAATGAACTCCTCAACAACGTCAGAGAGTTCATCTGCCACACAAAACTCAACTCTGCCCTCAGAAGAACTCGGTGACACCCTTGCAGACCACTTCCACAACAAGATAGCCACCATTTACAGAACCTTTGAGCCCTAAGCCACTGACCTCCTCAGTATCCCCACCCTCCCAAAAACAGCCGCCGGCCACCCAATCACCACATGCGAAGAACTCAGCACCGCAAACACCAAGGCTTTAATGAACTCCATCCACTCAGGTGCAGCCACTGACCCATGCCCCCATCGATTCTTCAACCTCAGAAGTGACGATATCAGCCACCACCTCACCACCATCCTCAACTCCTCCATCTCACAGCCACTTTCCCTGACATCTAGAAGCACTCAGAGGTCCGACCCCTTCTCAAGAAACACTCTTCAGACCCCAACAAACTCCAAAACTATGACCCCATCTTGCTACTCCCATCCCCCACCAAAGTCCTGGAGACGACCATCAACCTCCAACTCACAGAACACCTGGAGAGAAACAACCTTCTAGACCCCTCCCAATCTGGACTCAGAGCCAACCACAGCAGACAGCCCTGATCTCGGCTACAGAAGACATCCGTACCCTACTCGACAGAGGAGAAGCAGCCACCCTGATCCTTCTGGACATCTCTGGTGCCTTCAACCTGTCTCCCACCACACTCTTATAAACCATCTGCACCAGATCGGCATCAAGAACAACGCTCTTAGATGGATGGCATCCTTCCTCATCGGACACACACAGAGGATTTGTTTCCCTCCCTTCACCTTACAGCCCAAGCACACCACCTGTGGCATCCTGCAAGGCTCATTCATCAGTCCCATCTTCTTCAACATCTACATGATGCTGCTAGCAGACATTGTCAGAACCCACAACATCCACATCATCTGCTACGTTGACGACACCCAGCTCATCCTCTCACTGCCAGCAGACCCCACTACAACAAAAAACAACCTTCACAACTGCATGAAAAACATCTCCTCCTGGATGAGAAACAACTGCCTGATGCGCAATACGGACAAAACTGAAGTGCTGATCTTTGGCAGATACATCTAACCTCTGGAACGACTCCTGGTGCCCCTCAGAATTCAGGCCCACCCCCAATCCAAACAATCACACCTGCAACCTTGGCATCATCCTTGACAGTGAACTTTCCATGAAACGTCAGGGCAACACCGTCGCCTCAGCCTGCTTCCAGGTGCTTCCCAGACTTTTTGTGTGGTGATTTGTGTGAATGCTGGTCTGCTTGGGATAGGTTGAGGTTGAGGGGATTGGGACTGGGTAGAGGAAGTTGGAGGAGGGAGTCTAGAGACACGGACAATGGCTGCCATCAGTGCTGAGGCCAGAGCCTGAAATGCTCTCTGTTGGGCTGCCATGTCAGAATTAATGCCCTCCACGTATGCATTTGTTTGTTGCAAATGCCTCTTGACACCCTGGATGGCATTCAGTATGGTTGACTGCCCAACAGTGAGGGAACTCAGGAGGTCAATAGCCTCCTCACTGAGGGCAGCAGGGCTGACTGGGACAGGGCCTGAGGTGCCTGGGGCGAAGGAGATGCCCACCCTCCTGGGTGAGCGGGCATGGGAAACACGCTAGGGGGCTGCTATGAGGGCGGTGCTGGTAGGGGGGGTGGCGGCTGTACCTGGTGTTGGGATGGGTACAGAGGTATCCGCCACCGCCAGGGAGCTTCCACCAGAGGAGGAGTCGCTGTCTGTGGTGTCCCCACCTGTCCCCGTCGTGGTGGTCACCCCGCCCTCCGTCCCACTGGTGCCCTCACCGTCGGTTGATACTGCCTCCAGGCCTATGTGGGATGCAGCTTCTTCCATCGCCGGAGCCTCTGCTCCTCCGCCAGATGAAGCTAATGCTAATGGGTAGCAAAAGAAATGCTGCAGCCCATAGGGATCTCCTGGAACCCCAATACCCTGGGTACCTAGGTACCATATACTAGGGAATTATAAGGGTGAGCCAGTGTGCCAATCAGAATTGGTGAAAATAGTCACTAGTCTGCAGTGTCAATTTTAAAAGCAAAGAGAGCATCAACACTGAGGTTCTGGTTTGCAGAGCCTCAGTGATACAGTTAGGCACCACACAGGGAACACATATAGGCCACAAACTATGAGTACTGGGGTCCTGGCTAGCAGGGTCCCAGTGACACATATCAAACACACTGACAAATAGGATTCCCACTATGAGCACTGGGGTCCTGGCTAGCAGGAACCCAATGAGAAAATAAAATCTGCCATCCTGACATATACTCACAAACAGGCCAAAAGTGGGGGTAGCAAGGCTAGAAAGAGGCTACCTCCCTACAGGATACACTTGGTCACTGCCAGCAACAACACTACCATTGACGTAGACAACTCACAGGGAGCAGCCCTATGCACCAGGTCTAACGATATTAGCTGCACACCTGAAACCCACAGGAGTGCAATGGCTAACGCTATTAGCTGTACACCTGAAACCCACAGGACCCTGCCCAGTAGTAGATGCCCACTAACACTATTGGGGATGGAGGGCTTCAGAGCCTTCCCAACAAGGGACCTATCCTGCCATGTTCGCCCTGGCCTAGGGGCACCCACAGCTAACATCCCCCACCCAGGTAAACCTTAACGCACGCACAGTCATGAATCTGAATCTGTACTCACTCTCTTGTGGCTGCTGTGATGCCTTCAAGCGCCCATCCAACTCCGGATATGCCACAGCCAGGATGCGGAACATCAGTGGGGTCAGGGTCCGACGGGCACCCCATCCTCGTTGGGAGGTCAGCCCCAGCTGGGCCTCCACCTTCTTCCTTGCCCAGCGGCGCAGGGTCTCCCACTGTTTGCGGCAGTGGGTGCTCTGCTTGTCAAGACCCCCAGGGTCCGCACCTACTTGGCGATGGCACTCCAAATACCCTTTTTTCTGATGGGCTCTGACCTGCATGAAAAAAACAGCAGAAAAGGGAATTAGTTAACCGTCCAGATTCTCACACTCATGGCCCACCAGATTCCTCCCATCCCCTGACACACATCCATTGACCAACATACATGCAGCACCCAGGCCAGGACGCCTCAGCCCCCCCTACATGTGGGTTACACACACAGCAATCTATACATTCATGGCCCACGAATCATGCTCACAGTGTACTCACCTGTTTGTCTGGAGGACCTTAGAGTAATATTAACTAGGGGTAGGACCCGATCCGCCAGTTTCTCCAACTCCTCCACAGTGAAGGCAGGAGCCCTTTCCCCAGACACATGAGCCATTGTCGCTTCCAGACACAGGTCACAGCAGCACTTGCAGTGTAGGTCCTCTCCTGTTGAAGGTCACATAGTAAGTGAGTGCACAGATAGAAAATGGCGGTCACGTCCGCGGCGGTGCATACCATCACCGCCGGCGTACATCGCCATTGGCTCCTTGAACCCATAGGGCCCATTGATAACCAATGCAAAGTTGCATGGCGGTCGTCAACTGCCTACCGCAACGGTGCACAACACCAGTGGAATTACCTCATTTCCACTTGTCTCTCCTCACAGGTCAGGCAGCCGCCATTTCAGGGGGGCACAAGCCATGGCACCTAACTGCGTCACAGGAGACATTGGCACAGCAACTGACTCTCAGATTCACATACAGGTTCTGTAAAAGAAAAGATGCATCATTATTTCAATTGATGTGTGAATATGACCCTCTGCTCACGATTTTCCTCCATAGGCTTCAGCCGCTGAGGATGAATTTGAGATGGCGACATCCTCCGGTGTACAGACCCCTGGTGGACCTTGCGACTATGGAGAACAGACACATTATCCTAACCTACAGACTTTCCACAATCGAAGAACTATGTGCCCAATTGGAGCCAGACCTGATGTCAGCTATCAGTCAGCCCACAGGTATCCCCCCTCTAGTGCAGGTCCTGTCAATGCTCCATTTCCTGGCAAGTGGTTCCTTCCAAACAGCAGTGGCCATGGCATCAGGGATGTCTCTTCCAATGTTCTCTAACGTGTTGACCAGAGTGTGGCCAGATGTTCCAGCATGCAGTAGGCAGATGATCTTCAACCTGCTCAAAAGGTACCACATCTCTCAGCATCTGAGAGACCTCCACTGGCTCTCCATCTAAACTAGATGCCACTGTAAGCTCCTAGCCCACGCCTACAAAGTCCTCCATGATCAAGGACCAATATACATGAACTTCCACCAAGCGTCCAGAAATCTCTGCTCTGCTCACCTCCGTTCACCACTGTTCCGCTCACCACACCTCGTGCATCCGCCGCACAGGAGGTCGATCCTTCTCCCACCTCCCCGCCAAATCCAGGAAACATCCTTCCCCTCCACCTTCGAACAGCACTCTTATTGGCAGACATCAGGAAGGAACTCAAGATCTGGCTTTTTGACTGAGACCTCAGCCCAGCCTCTGGATACTTTCGCAGGTTATAAGCCATGCTTTACAAATACAGTTTGATTCATTGATTGACTGCATGCCTTCCACACTTGACGAGTAGGAAACACTGGTGAAGAAGTAGTGGTAAAAGCCACTGATATATAGAATTAAGCTTTTAGTTGTGCTGAAGGAGCAGAGGTGGCAGAGGCGTGCACCTAAGTCTCTCAAAGTCTGCAAGTCCTTCAAAATCCAAAGCATCCAAGAATCAAGCTGAGGCCCCTGGGTGTATAATGAGTGAGTAAAGTGTTACTACAGTAATCCAGCTCAGTGATCCTGTGAATGACAGTTCTGATCTAGGAGAATGATCAAGCAATGTGACCAATGGTGTTTGCAGAAGAGAAGGGTGGCCAGAGTTGTGAGGGGTTAAGACCAAGTGTCGCTGTGGAATGCATCCACTGACTCTCACTGAGGAGAATGAACCGAGTGGATAGACTGACAGTGAAGATGAGTAGCCAGTAATCAGAAGATCAAAGAGAACAAGGGTGCCTATTCAAAGGTACTCAACTTCTGAGAGTTTTGCAACTTTGCATAAGTAGAAAAGATAAATAGAAATAACTTATTTGCTTCCAGATATCAGGTAGAGACAATTATTTAAATGAATATACTAACCTACTGCAGGCTGAGGACTGCTATCTTTGCACTTACTTACCTGTGTCTATGAAAGAAGGTACGATCTACAAATACATTTCCCTCACCTATGGCATTTCATGTAGTATAATACCTAGGGCCTGATTTAGATCATGGCAGTAACGGTCCCACCTCCAGTTTACAGTCAGAAAATCCATCTGCTGCCTTGGGGGTCCACCTACCCGATTGAGATGTTTGTGGTACCACAGAGGAAAGACTGCCCGAGTCCAGCCGACTCTACCAGGAATCTCCAGATGTGTCAATGACAGACTTGGAGATAGGGGCTGGTGGTGTGACCCCAGCCAATTATCCCACCATCCAGATTACAATGGGCCTTCCCACCAACCCAAGTGTGGAAGTTTCATTGCCACAACTCAGTTGGCGGATTGGAGGGGAAAGGGGCAAAAAACCTAAACCATTTTCGATTTGGACTGGACCCGACTGGATATCACCTGTTTTTGCTGCTGCCACTAGACCACGGAGTATACACGATCTCGCTGTCGCTGGACTCGAAGGTAGGGGTTCTGCATGAACTGTGTACATTGTGTGGTCAGTGCACATGAACTCGGGACCTCTGCAGAAATATACATGCCACATGTTTTTTTTTTAAATCCCTCTGACATGCATATGTCGAGAACACATTTGTGCCAAAAATTGATGGGAACACACTGGTATACCACACATATCGCACCCATACACAATTGTTATTGTGGTGTCAGTATTCATTGCCAAATGAATGCTGGCATCACAATAACAATGGCATCACACTTGTAACCATGTCTATGTGTGTTCATTGCAAGTGAACCTGTACCTGTGATACTGTGAGTCCTGTTGTGTATGTGTCAGTACATGTATGCATGTGTGAGATTGGATTGACAGGTTGAGGTTGAAAGAGCTGGAGTGGGTGATGTGGTTGTGATTGTATGTGTGCCTCATGCATGTGGGTCTGATGTCTATTGTGTTTTCTGTGTTGTGTGTTGTGTTGCTGTTCATTCAGGTGTGTGTTGTTGTGATGTGTGTAATCTGGCTTTTGTGTGCATGTGTGTAGAGGGGTGTGTCATGGGTGTGCCATTGTGTTGGTTGTTGTGATTGTGTTGTATGTATGTGTGTGGTATCAATGTTGTGTCATGGATGTATGGCAATGTGTGTTTTCTGCATGTAAATGTTGTGTTGTGGTCAAAAGAAAATGGATAATAGAGTGTATGTTGTGTGTTGTGTAGATGGACACATAGGCCGTAACTACAACCTTGGTGGTCGGTGTTAAAGCGGCAGAAATACCACCAACTGGCCAGCGGTAAAAATAATTGTATCACAACCACGGCGGAAACCGCCAACAGACAAGCGAAGCCAGTGTACCGCCTACCCCATCACAACCAGCCCATCCTCCAGCTTTTCCGGGGCGGTACCAACACCATCAAAAGCACGGTGGAAACAGTACTTGGAAGGAAAACCACTCACCTCTCAACACTCAATGAAGAACCAGGACGCCATGGAGCCTGAGCTGCAGGTCCTCCCCATGCTGGTCTACCTACTCATCTACTAGGAGTACCAACGGTGGCGGCGACAACCACGTTGAGTACTGCACCTAGTACACAGGGAAGGGGGGACGGAAAAAGAGAGTGACACATACACGCAACACGCCACACCCCCACCGCCACCCTCACCCACAAAACCATACACACAAACACATGCATCAACATTACATTTACAACCTGTAACCCTCTGGAAGAATGCAAGGACAAAAAGGAATAGAGTCAAATCAGTGATATTTTAGAAATAGTCAGATATACGTAAGATTTTTTAAAACAGTATTTACAAAAATATACAATATGTACATAAGGCGGTACATTGTCCACACAAAATGTCCGTGGGCCACTGAGCCAAAACTCATAGGCCAAGCCCACACTTGACTCCTGCCTCAATACGGAGAGAACACTGCAGGAGCATCAGGTTGAAAACACACTGGCTCCTCAGAGTGAGGGGGAGGGGGTGCACCTCAGCCAGAAGATGGTAAAACGCCACTGGTCCTGGACGGGGCTCCATGCCCACAGCGATGTCCTGGGGAGTGCAAGGCCACAGTCTCTCAAATGGGTGTGTTGCCCACAGCGATGTCCTGGGGAGTGCAAAGCCACAGTCTCTCAAGTGGATGGGTTGCCCATAGCGATATCCTGGGGAGTGCAAAGCCACAGTCTCTCAAGTGGGTGGTTTGCCCATTGCTTGGTCCTGGGGAGAGCAAAGCCACAGTCTCTCAAGTGGGTGGTTTGCCCACTGCTTGGTCCTGGAGAGTGCAAAGCCACAGTCTCTCAAGTGGGTGGCTTGCCCACTGCTTGGTCCTGGGGAGTGCAAAGCCACAGTCCCTCGAGTGGATGCCTTCTTCCACTGGTTCTGGAGGGGGGTTGGTGCCCAGTGTGCTTCATCCTGCCAAGGATTGTGTGTGTTGATGCATATCTCCACTGGTTCTGGAGGGGGCTTTCTGTCAAGAGTGCTTCATCCTGCCAAGGATTGGGTGAGTGGATGCCTTCTTCCACTGGTTCTGGAGGGGGCTTTGTGGCCAGTGTGCTTCATCCTGCCAAGGATAGGGTGAGAGGATGCATATCTCCACTGGTTCTGGAGGGGGCTTTGTGCCCAGTGTGCTTCATCCTGCCAAGGATTGGGTGAGTGGATGCATATCTCCACTGGTTCATGAGGGGCCTGCGGTGGTGCTAGCAGCGGTGCAGGTGGTGGTGCTGGCAGTGGTGCAAGTGACGGTGCTGCCAGTGGTGGAGGGAGGCTTCAGCCCTTCCCCTGCAGCCTCAGACGGCTGCCCACTAGGGCTGCTGCTGCTGACAGTAGAGGTGCTTGTGGCAGTGCAGGTGGCGGGGCTTGCGGCGGTGCTAGCAGTGGGGCTGCTGGCGGTGCTGGCTGCGGTGCAGGCGGCTGTGCTGGCGGTTGTGCTGGTACCCATCAGGCCTTCACCTGCAGCCTCGGACAGCTGAAGTGCCTTGGCTGGTGTTTTCTGCCCCTTACTCACCTTGGCAGATTGTGGTGTGACTTTGGGTCTGGCAGCTGGAGTCTTTGAGGTGGCTTTGCTGGGTGGTTGTGGCTCCTTCCCCTTGCTGGATCCTGTCCCCCTCTTCACCTTGCCAGGTGGCGGAATGGTTTTGGCCTTGGCAGGGGTTGGTAGCACACTGGCTGGGCTGACGGGTGCCCCCTTTGATAGCTGTAGGAACCACAGCGGACGGCGATTTGCTGGCTGAGGTGCTGGGCTGGGTTCTGTCCACCCTGGGCCGAGGGGTAGGGGTAGGGAAGAGGTCAAAGTTGGCCAGGAAAAGCTTTGCAGGGACACTGGGGTGGGAAGAGGGAGAGGGTTTGGAAGTGGAGGAAGAGGGAGTGATTGTAGGAGGTGTCTATCTGCTGAGTTTGGGTGCAGGTGCATGGGCTGGATGCTGTTGTGAGGTGGATGGCTGTTGGGTGGGTGGGTGCTTGTGTTTGTGTCCTTTGGGAGGATGGGTCACAGACACACTGGGAGAGGACACAGGGGACGTGTGCATGGATGTGAGGGTGGTGACTGCCGGTGAGGGGTGTGTTGTGATGGGCGTGCTGGTGATGGAGGTAGTGGATGAGGATGTAGTGCATGTAGGTGTGAGTGGAGATGCTACTGGGAGGGAGGTGGACGAGGAAGAGGAGGGGGGCACAGTGGAGGCAGTGGATGTTGGTGTGTCTGTAGGAAAGTACCATCTTGCCTGGCATGTTACCCCCATTTTTATTTGTGTGTCAGTTTGTTTTTGCCTGTCTCACTGGGATCCTGCTAGCCAGGACCCCAGTGCTCATAGTTTGTGGCCTATATGTGTTCCCTGTGTGGTGCCTAACTGTGTCACTGAGGCTCTGCTGACCAGAATCTCAGTGCTTATGCTCTCTTTGCTTTTAAAATTGTCACTGCAGGCTAGTGACCATTTTTACCAATTCTGACTGGCACACTGGAACACCCTTATAAGTCCCTAGTATATGGTACCTAGGTACCCAGGGTATTGGGGTTCCAGGAGATCCCTATGGGCTGCAGCATTTATTTTGCCACCCATAGGGAGCTCGGACCAATATTACACAGGACTGCCACTGCAGCCTGAGTGAAACAACGTCCAAATTATTTCACAGCCATTTGACACTGCACTTAAGTAACTTATGAGTCACCTATATGTCTAACCCTCACTTAGTGAAGGTTAGGTGCAAAGTTACTAAGTGTGAGGGCACCCTGGCACTAGCTAAGGTGCCCTCACATAGTTCAGGGCAATTTCCCCGGACTTTGTGAGTGCGGGGACACCATTACAGGCGTGCACTACATGTAGGTCAATACCTATATGTAGCTTTACAATGGTAACTCCGAATATGGCCATGTAACATGTCTAAGATTGTGGAATTGTCCCCATGCCAAATTTGGTATTGGGTTGTCAATCCCATGCATCCCCGGGGCTCCAGCAAGGACCCCGGGTACTGCTGAAATAGCTCTCTGGGATTTTCACTGCAGCTATGGCTGCTGCGAACCCACATACAGGCTTCTGCCCTCCTGGCATCTGGGCAGCCCAGTCACCAGGAACACAGAACAAAGGATTTCCTCAGAGAAAGGGTTTTACACCCTCTCCCTTTGGAAATAAGTGATAAGTGCTGAGGAGGACTAGCCTCCCCCAGCCTCTGGAAATGCTTTGAAGGGCAAGGATGGTGCCCTCCTTGCATAAGCCAGTCTGCACCGGTTCCGGGATCCCCATCCCCTGCTCTGGTGCAAAACTGGACAAAGGAAAGGGGAGTGACCACGTCCCTGTCCATCACCACCCCCGGGGTGGTGCGCAGAGCTCCTCCAGTGTGTCCCAGACCTCTGCCATCTTGAATGCAGAGGTGTGAGGGCACAATGGAGGCCTCTGAGTGGCCAGTGCCAGCAGGTGATGTCAGAGACCCCTCCTGATAGGTGCTTACCTGTTTAGGTGGCCAATCCTCCTCTGAGGGCTATTTAGGGTCTCTCCTGTGGGTTTCTCTTCAGATAACAAATGCAAGAGTTTACCAGAGTTCCTCTGAATCTCTCTCTTCAACTTCTGCCAAGGATCGACCGCTGACTGCTCCAGGATGCCTGCAAAACCGCAACAAAGTAGAAAGACGACTACCAGCAACATTGTAGCACCTAATCCTGCCGGCTTTCGCGACTGTTTCCTGTTGGTGCATGTTCTGAGGGCTGTTTGCCTTCACCCTGCACTGGAAGCCAAGAAGAAATCTTCCGTGGGTTGACAGAATCTTCCCCCTGCTAACGCAGGCACAAAACTTCTGCCTCACCGGTCCTCTGGGTCACCTCTCATCTTGACGAGCATGGTCCCTGGAACACAGGAGCTGGATCTAAGTGACCCCAACAGTCCAGGGGTCCTTCTGTCCACTTTTGTTGGAGGTAAGTCCTTGCCTCCCCACGCCAGACAGTAATCCAGTGTAGTGCGTGATCTGCAGCTGCTAGGGCTTCTGTGCACTTTTGCAAGGAATCCTTCGTGCACAGCACAGCCCAGATCCCCAGCACTCCGTCCTGCATTGCTCAACTCGCTGAGTTGACCACTGGCTTCGTGGGACCCTCTTTTGTAGTGTTGAGAAGACCTCCGTGCTCAGATTTCTTAAACGCCTGTTCAAGTGATTCTGCGGGTGCTGCCTGTTTCTGCATGCGCTCTGTGTACTGCTGAGCGCCCCCTCCAAGGGGCGACCTCCTGGTCCTTCCAGGGCCCGGGCAGCACCCATTCTCTTCAAACGCAACTCTTGCAGCTAGTAAGCTTGTGGTCTTTCTACGTGGAAACAAATTTGCATCCTCCAGCACATCATGGCACATCTTCTGTGCAAAGGAGAAGTTCCTGGCATCTTCCGTCGTTGCAGAATCGTCAGCTTCTTTAGGGGTTTAGTGGGCTCCTGCCCCCCCTGAACACTTGCGTGACTCTTGGACATAGTCCCCTTCCTTTAGAGGACCTCAGGTCCAGGAACCTGTCTTCAGTGCTTTGCAGTCAGATGTTACATTTGCAGAATCTCCTATCATGACTTTAGTGTGTTTCTGGGGAAGTAGGGTAACTTTACTCTTACTTTTCCGGGTCTTGGGCTGGGGTACCTTGGATACCCTTAGTGTTTTTTTACACTCCCAGCGACCCTCTACACACTACACTAGGCCTGGGGTCCATTCGTGGTTCGCATTCCACTTTTGGAGTATATGGTTTGTGTTGCCCCTAGTCCTCTTGCATCCTATTGTATTCTACAGTGTTTGCACTACTTTTCTAACTGTTTACTTACCTGATTTTGGTTTCTGCGTATATTTTGTGTATTTTACTTACCTCCTACGGGAGTATATCCTCTGAGATATTTTTGGCACATTGTCACTAAAATAAAGTACCTATATTTTTAGTGAGTCTGAGTATCGCGTTTGTTGTGATATAGTGCTATATGATATAAGTGGTATAGTAGGAGCGTTGCATGTCTCCTAGTTCAGCCTAAGCTGCTCTGCTATAGCTACCTCTATCAGTCTAAGCTGCTAGAACACTACTAATCTACTAATAAGGGATAACTGAACATGGCACAAGGTGTAAGTACCATCAGGTACACACTATAAGCCAGGCCAACCTCCCACAGTGTCTGCATGGGGATGGTGCTTGTCTGTGTGCCTGTGAGATTTAGTGTGGTGCTTGTGTTTGCCTGAGCCACTTTTGTGTGGTGATGTGGGTGAATGCTGGTCTGAAGGTGTGTTTGGGATACGTTGAGGTTGAGGGGATTGGGACTGGGTAGAGGAAGTTGGAGGAGGGAGGTTAGAGACAGGGACAATGGCTTCCATCAGTGCTGAGGCCAGAGCCTGAAATGCTCTCTGTTGCGCCGCCATGCCAGAATTAATGCCCTCCAGGTATGCATTTGTTTTTTGCAAATGCCTCTCGACACCCTGGATGGCATTCAGTATGGTTGACTGCCCAACAGTAAGGGATCTCAGGAGGTCAATAGCCTCCTCACTGAGGGCAGCAGAGCTGACTGAGGCAGGGCCTGAGGTGCCTGGGGCGAAGGAGATGCCCACTCTCCTGGGTGAGCAGGCACGGAAAACACACTGAGGGGCTGTTGGGATGGCGGTGCTGGTAGGGGGGGTGGTGGCTATACTTGTTATTGGGGTGGGCACAGAGGTGTTCACCACCGCCAGGGAGCTTCCATTGGAGGAGGAGTCGCTGTCTGTGGTGTCCCCTCCTGTCCCCATCGTGGTGCTCGCCTCGCCCTCCGTCCCACTGGTGCCCTCACCGTCGGTTGATTCTGCCTCCAGGCCCATGTGGGATGCAGCTCCCTCCATCGCCGGAGCCTCTGTTCCTCCGCCAGATGATGCTAATGCACACAAGGACAGGGTGACAAAACAAGAAGGGAGAGAGAGACAGAGGATACACTTGGTCAATGCCAGCAGCAACACTACCGTTGGCGTAGACAACTCACAGGGAGCAGCCCTATGCACTAGGCCATGCACTACCAGTTACTAAGATAGTCACCAGCCCATGAGGTACAATGCCTAAAGCCATTAGCTGCACACCTGAAACCCACAGGGCCCTGCCAAGTAGTAGATGCCCCATTACACTATTGGGGGTGAGTGCTTCAGACCCTGCCCAACAAGACCTATCTTGCCATGTTTGCCCTGGCCTAGGGGCACCCTCAGACCACATCCCCCACCCAAGTAAACCTTAACGCGTGCACAGTCATGATTCTGAATCTGTACTCACCCCCTTCTGGCTGTTGTGATAGGCCACCGCCAGGATGCAGAACATCAGGGGGTCAGGGTACGACGGGCACCCCTTCCTCGTTGGGAGGCCAGCCCCAGCTGGGCCTCTGCCATCTTCCTTGCCCAGCGGCGCAGGTCCTCCCACCGTTTGCGGCAGTGGGTGCTCCGCCTGTCAAAGACCCCCAGGGTCACCACCTCCTTGGCGATGGCACGCCAAATACCTTTTTTCTGATGGGCGCTGACCTGCATGGAAAAGGCAGCAGAAAGGGAATTAGTTAACCGTTCAGATTGTCTCACTCATGGCCCACCAGATCCCTCCCATCCCCTGACCCACATCCATTGACCACCATACATGCAGCACCCTGGCCAGGAAGCCTCACCCCCTCCCCCACATGTGGCTTACATACACAGCAATCCATCCATTCATGGCCCATGCATCATGCTCACAGTGTACTCACCTGTTTGTCTGGAGGACCGTAGAGTAACGTGTACTGGGGTAGGACCCCATCTGCCAGTTTTTCCAACTCCTCCGCAGTGAAGGCAGGAGTCCTTTCCCCAGACACATGAGCCATTGTCGCTTCCAAAGACAGGTCACTGCAGCACTTGCAGTGAAGGTCCTCTCCTGTTGAAGGTCAGGTAGTAAGTGAGTGCACAGATAGAAAATGGCGGTTACGTCCAATGCGGTGCATACCGTCACCGCCGGCGTACATCGCCATTGGCTCCTTGAACCCATAGGGCCCATTGATAACCAATTTAAAGTTGCGTGGCAGTCGTTGACCGCCTACCGCAACGGCGCACAATGCCAGCGGAATTACCTGATTTCCACTTGTCCAGCCTCACAGATCAGGCAGCCGCCATTTCAGGGGGGCACAGGCCATGGCACCTAACTGCGTCACAGCAGACATTGGCACAACAACTCTCAGATTCACATACACGTTCTGTAAGGGAAAAGATGCATCATTATTTCAATTGATGTGTGAATATGACCCTCTGCTCACAGTTTTCCTCCATAGGCTTCAGCCGCCGAGGATGAATATGAGATGCCGACATCTTCCGGTGTACAGACCCCTGGTGGACCTTGCGACTATGGAGGACAGACACAATATTCCAACCTACAGACTTGATCGGGCCACAATCCAAGAACTGTGTGCCCAATTGGAGCCAGACCTGATGTCAGCTATCGACCAGCCCACAGGTATCCCCCCTCTAGTGCAGGTCCTGTCAGTGCTCCATTTCCTGGCAAGTGGTTCCTTCCAAACATCATTGGCCATGCCATCAGGGATGTCTCCGCCAATGTTCTCCAACATGTTGACCAGAGTGTTGTCAGCCCTGCTGAAACACATGCGCAGCTACATTGTATTCCCCCAGATGGAGGACTTGGCCACAGTGAAAGCTGACTTTTATGTCCTGGGACATATCCCCAACATCATTTGTGCCATTGATGGTACACATGTAGCATTTGCCCCCCCCTCCCGGAACAAGTGTTCAGGAATAGAAAAAGCTATCACTCAATGAATGTGCAGATGGTGTGTTTGGCGGACCAGTACGTCTTCCATGTGAATGCCAAGTTTCCTGGCTCTGTGCATGATGCCTTTATCTTGAGGAATAGCAGCATCCCATATGTGATGGTCCAACTCCATAGGCACTTGGTGTGGCTAATAGGTGAGCCCAAGGTCCCCACCCAGTATAAGTTAGTATCTGGGTATGGGGTTGTCCCTAAGGGTTAGTGTGTGTCTAACAGGTATCCCTCGATATTTGCATGTGATTCTGGTTACCCCACTGACCCCAGTGAGGAATCCAAGGGCAAGGGCAGAGGAACGTTACAATGAGGCACATGGGTGAACAAGGAGGAGAATTGAAAGAACCTTTGGCCTCCTGAAGGCCAGATTCCGGTGCCTCCATCTGACGGGTGGATCCCTGTACTACTCACCCAAGAAGGTGTGACAGATCATCGTTGCATGTTGCATGTTGCACAACCTGCCCTTGAGACGCCAGGTGCCTTTTCTGCAGGAGAATGAGCCTGGAGATGGTCTTGTGGTAGCGGTGGAGCCTGTGGACAGTGCGGAAGAGGAGGCAGAGGAAGATGTGGATAACAGAAGTAATATAATACAGCAGTACTTCCAGTGACACACAGGTAAGACACTGTAACTTCACTTTACATTTCAGTTTTCTGTTGGACATTGTACATGGCAGCCTGATTTCCCTATGTATATGGCCACTTACTGTACCCTTTGGCATCTCTATTTTCAGATCTCTGTGGCCCACTCTGGCTCCTGGTATGTTTACTGGTGCCCACTAAAGGTCATACCAATGTATAAATGACTGTACATATGACTTGCAATGTTTTCAGAATGTTGTACTAATACATAATTCAATCATTTGACAGACTCAAGATTTGTATTTGTTCCAAGGGTGTTTATTTAAGTGCTCATATGCAGAGGGGGATGTGCAATAGGCTGGGGTGATGGTGGAGGAATGTCCAGGAAGGTCCAGTCATCAGGAGAGTCTTATTTCCTGGTGGGGGTCTTGGCAATGTTCTCTGGCTTCGGCCTGGATCGCAGGGACCGTTTGCAGGGTGGTTCTCCTTCTGCATGGGGTGGAGTGCTGGTGGCCTGTTGGTCCTGTGGCCGGGCCTCCTGTCCACTAGCGCCGGCGGTGGTGGAGGGCTGTTCTTCGGTGTGGCTAGTGTCAGGGGCCCGTTGTTGTGCCACTGCCTCCCTTATGGTCTTGGTCATGTCTGCCAGCAGCCCTGCAATGGTGATCAGGATGGTGTAGATGTGTTTGAGGTCCTCCCTGATCGCTAGGTACTGTCCCTCCTGCAACCGCTGGATGTACTGCAACTTGTACAGTATCTGGCCCATGGTCTCCTGGGAATGGTGTCATGCTCCCAGGATGTTGGAGGGTGCCTCCTGGAGAGTTGGTTCCCTGGGCCTGTCCTCCCCCTGTCACACAGCATTCCTTCCAGTCTCCCTGTTGTCCTGTGCCTCCGTCCCCTGAACCGTGTGCCCACTGCCACTGACCTCAGGTACCTGGTCGTCCTGTGTTTGTGGGGTTGCCTGGGGTCCCTGTAGTGGTGGACACACTGCTGATTGATGTGCCCTGAGGACAGTGGCATGGGCCCGCTGGGCGTGTGCTGTGCTGGTGGTTCCTAAGGGGGGAGGCTCTGTGGTAGGTTGGGACTGTGGCAGGGGAACCGACTGTCCAGAGGTCCCTGATGGGCCAGGTTGGTCATCGTGATCAAGGCGTGCAGAGCTGCTGTCATCTCTGTAGGCCTCCTCTGGGGGGCGGACTGGATGTTGGTGACAACACATTTCTGGTGATGTTGAGTAGGGGTCCTGTGGGGATGAAAATGCAGTGTTATTGTATTTGCGTGTGCCATCTTGTACATGGGTTTGTTTCCCTGTATGGTTGGGATAGCCCTGGCAGCTTAGGCTTGTGTGCGTGATTTTGTGGACTAGGTGATTCTCTCTAATGGGCATGCTGTGGTGAGGGGTGTCCATGCAGCTCTGTGATGGCGGTCCATGGATTGCTGTTACATGCAGGGCTTGGTTTTGGGATGGCTGGGTTGTGATAGTGGGTTATATGTGAGGTGGTGGAGTGATGGGGGTGAGGGTAGGAGTTTGTGATGTCATGCAGGTATGGTGGGGAATATAGTAGTAAAGATTTGACTTACCAGAGTCCAGTCCTCCTACTGCTCCTACGAGGCCCTCAGGATGCATTATTGCCAAGACTTGCTCCTCCCATGTTGTTAGTTGTGGGGGAGGAGGTGGGGGTCCACCGCCAGTCCTCTGTACAGCTACCTGGTGTCTTGCAACCACAGAACACACCTTCCCCCGTAGGTCGTTCCACCGCTTCCTGATGTCATCCCTTGTTCTTGGATGCTGTCCCACGGCGTTGACCCTGTCCACGATCCTTCGCCATAGCTCCATCTTCCTTGCAATGGACGTCTGCTGCACCTGTGATCCGAATAGCTGTGGCTCTACCTGGTGGATTTCCTCCACCATGACCCTTAGCTCCTCCTCTGAAAACCTGGGGTGTCTTTGGGGTGCCATGGATGTGGTGTGAGTGATATGTGTGAGGATGTGTGGGGTGATGTGGTGTGGTGTGTGCTATGAGGTGCGTGGATGGTGTATGGGTGATGGTGTTCTGTGGCTCAGATTGAGTGGGTGCTCCTGGCTTGTGTCTCTCTCTGTTGGCAAATTTGTTTTTCGTTGGAAGGGTTGTGGGTAATGTAGGTGTGTGTTTTATAGTGATCTGAGTGTGTGGGTGTGGTGTGTGTATGTGTGTCAGGTGTGTGTAGTTTGAATTGTCCAATGTGGTGTAGTATTGTAAGTGTGTGTGTATTTTGAGCGCAGCGGTGTGTACCGCCAATGGTTTACCGCAGTTGAAAGACTGCTGCAGTGATTTGTGGGTCCTGATATTGTGGGTGTATTCCTGTTGGCATAACAGTGTGGGTTTTGGTACCGCCAATTTATCACTGACCTTTGGTCTGACAGACTTGTGTGGGTGTCTGTATTGCGGCGTATTTCTCTGTGTGGGTCATAATACCCATAGTGGAATACCGCCGCGGTGATGGTATGTTGGCGGTCGTCAGCACGATAGTAGGCAGCATTTACCACCAGGGTTGTAATGAGGGCCATAATGCTGAGGTACAGTGTGTGTGTGTCACCTACTTAATTATATGATAGCCATTGTACAGTGCCCAATGTCTCCCATGATGGTCTCCCACTGTCAGCAATACACTGCCAGCACACCGCCAGCAGAACTGTAACATCTCAGTCGGGTTGGTGGGAACCAGCCAGCCTGACAGTTAGGTAGAGCACGCCGTTGTGGCAGTCTGTGGCTCAGTCTCAATACATCTAAATACGGCAGGTGAAGCACCATCAACTTGATGGTGCTTTTGTGTCCGCCGCCACAGCGGATTGGCTGTAATACTGGCAAGATCTAAATCAGGCCCTTAGTTTGCTGTATCATTACAGGTCTTGACTTTTCACTGGCCATCAAGATCTGGTCTCTGGTGGTGTCAGAGACCATCACTGGGGCACTCCCTAACTCTACTTCATGTAACATACGTTTGTATGGAGAATCTGGTCTGTCTTGGTTTGGTGGGAGGACCTTAGGGCTCTGCCCTTCAACATTTGCACCAATATTTAATGTGTGGTAGCCCATGATAAGGGTTATAATATCTGTCACCCCTTAGTGCTCAAAATCATTTTTCCAGAGTAGCCTTTCATCCTCAGAGTGCATCTACACGTGGCCACCAGATTAACACTGGGACTGCACCCCAAAGCCAAAGGAGAACATACTCAGTGAATCTGGTGTTGTTGCATGCCCAAACTGTTTAACCACAGTTCCAGTGTTGCCCCTGCCAGGCACAGTTTTGTCATCAATGATGTCATTTCAGATATTGCAGTCTTTTTATCCATGATGTCAGAGAACATGTCATGAGTGGTATAATATGTGAGGTAATTAGCGGTTCATTCTGATTGTGTGAGTTATAGTTACTTTAGAGTACAAATTAGAGTTACCTGAGGTAATAATTGTGAATTTCAGTGGTTTTCTTAGTTTATGTTTAACAGTGGTGAACTCTACTTTTAGCAGCGAGGGAGCGGTGGGCGCACAAACACACACAAACATTCACTCACTCTTATGCATTCACACATGCACTCACACACACAAATCGATTCATAACACCTAATGTCAGCCAGTGAGGAAAGGCAGCAGTCCCAAGCCTCTGAGGTCCCACCTCCGAGGCTTGGGACTGCTGCCTTCCATAATTGGATGTCCTTAAGTCAGCCAATGAGGCAAGGCAAAAATCCCTCTGTTGTCACAGAGTGGGAGCAGATCACTCTGTGATGAGGTGTCACTGATTGACACTCGGCCCTGGGCACTTCAGGGCTTAGAGCTGAAGCGCCCAGGTCTGAGGCAATCTGTGATGCTTACCCTCAGTGCAAGGGGGATGGCCTTGAGGTGGTTTGCCAGGCTGAAGTTGTCACACCCCAGAAGCTGTAATATATTCATCCTGACAAAGTTCAGCTCAGGCAGCCAGGACACCACAGATTGAGTGCATGTCTAGCTCCTGGCTGGCTAAGCTAAAAGTAAAGAGTGTCTGTTTGGATGACCATTGCTCAGACTGACAGGCATTCTTTATAGTGGGCAAAAGTTAGGGGGCGTGGCCTGCCCATTAGGGTGGGCCACAGCTGATGTTTAAACTGTCATTGTTACCTACTTATAACATCACTTAAAACTTTGAGCCTGCTTAAAAGTTTGGCAGTCAAATCACCAGACTTCCATGTTGGTGGTCCTGCAAAGACCTCCCTATTATGAGTTACACAGTTAAGGATTGCCAGCCGCCAAGCACAAATGGCAGACCACCAAAGGCACAGTGGTCTAGAAATAGGTGGTCCAACCTCCAGCACTGACAGCACCATGACCAACCACTGAGCATATTACAAGCACGCAGTTGCCATAGTGTACCCTTCATGGCAGTCAGCCAATGGTGGACCAAACCACTGCGGTTCACGGCCAGTAAAGTAATAGACAACTGCACATTGGATGAATTTTAAGACAACACAGCTGATACACATTGCCACAGTGGGCACACCTGCAAAGGACTCTATAAAACACACAACTTCACAGACCACAATCCTTTGCATTTGCACAGCAAGACACGGAAGCTAGGATGCTTTTTTTCCACAGAGTACGTATATTAAGCACCCCTTTTTTCACCACGCCATTGAACACCCTGCTCGCACTTCTGTCCAGTCACACCCTTTTGCACTTCTCATGTTTAGTAAGCCAGTCACCCATTTTCTTTCCACCATGCCACATTACAAAAATCCCAATTTTTCAGAAAATGTGTTAAGAGTCATGGTGGAAGAAATTATAAGATTAGAGCCACAATTGTTTGTAGCACAAGTCCAGCATACTTCTCTCAGTAGGAAAATCAAAATGTGGGACAGGATTGTCGACAGAGTGAATGCTGTAGGCACCACCCAGCACACAAAGGAGGACATCAGGAAGAGGTGGAACAACCTAAGGGGCAAGGTCTGTTCCCTGGTCTCCAGGAACCAGCTGCAGGCCATGAAAACTGGTGGTGGCCCTCCTTGTGAACGATTATATCTCTTTCCCTGGAAGGAAAAGGTCTTGGTCATCCTGCATACTGAGGGCTTGAGAGGGATACATGGGAGAGTGGAATCTGGTAAGTCACAACACAAAATAAATCAACAAAATGCAATGTCATGCATGCTGTGTTGTCGGACCCAACAGTACAGCTTCCAAGGGCCATCACATGCCATTGGTCCAACTGGAGCCTGCAACTCTTTCACTATACAATAATAATACCAGGACTCATGGTATGTCTCAACAGGTAAATGTATGACTTACCTTAAACGCAGTCTGCATATAGATATGTAATACACAACATTTGTATTGTCTGTAGTAGAGAGAGTAACCTGACTGCAACTCCCAGAAGGCACTGTTTCTGTAACTCCAAACACCAGACCAGTGGTCACTTGTCCATATACACCTGTTTGTGAACTCGCAATTGAAGTGTACTCACCTCAGTGGATACCATTTGTAAAGCATGGGAAGTGAGGGAGTGGCATGACTGCTAAGGCCAGGAGGCTCTGTTACTGAGATTCCAACCACCAGCCCAGTGTTCACTTGTCCAAAAAACCATGTACCTCAACTCTCAATTGAAGTGTACTTGCCAGCGAGGATATCATGTGCATAGTGTGTGTAGTAGAGAGAGTAACATGCCTGCAATTCCCAGTTGGCCTTCTGCCTCTAGCTCCAAACACCAGACCAGGGTACACTTGTCCAAAGACTCCTATTTAGTAACTCCCAATTTAAGTTTACTCACCTGGGAGGATACTATTTGTCAAGTGTGTGAAGCAGAGTTAATAAACTGACTGCAACTCCTAGCAGGCCTTGGCTCTGTAACTCCAAACACCAGCACAATGGTAATTTGTCCAAATACTGCTGCTTGTCAACTCCCAAATGAAGTATGGTCACCTGGGACAAATCAGAGATGTGTCTGTTGACATAGCTCCATCTGGACTTTCTAACCCAAGATGAAATATTTGAGCACATGAATGACACCTTACCCTGTGTGAATAACACGTATTCATAAGGCCTCAAGATACATGATCAGATTGGTATTGCCAGAAGACACATTCACATTGCACTGTGCACATGATGACTCCAGACACATATACAACAAAGGAGTATAGGCTTAAAACCATACCTAAGACACAAGTCACATAGCATGCATCTGGAAAACAAAGTTGTTAGAAATGGGGTCCTTGGTTGACAGTCAGGTTACCCCCCTGTTCAAGCAAGGACCCTCACTCTAGTCAGGGTAAAAGAGAATCACCCTCAGCTAACCCCTGCTTACCCCCTTGGTAGCTTGGCAGAGCAGTAGGCTTAACTTCAGAGTGCTAGGTGTAAAGTATTTGTACCAACACACACAGTAACTCAATGAAAACACTACAAAATGACACAACACCAGAACAATATGAAATATTTATCTAAACAAAACAAGACCAAAACAACAAAATTCCGACGTACACAAGTCAAGTTATGAATTTTTAAAGATTAAACTAAAAAATAGTTCCCAGAAACACAAAATGCTTCGATGAGGTGTTGACACGCGATGAGGTCGTGACGGAGTCGTTCCCAACAATCCGACACCAGCGGCGCCAGAGGCGGAGTCGCGTAGACCCCCAGGTACAGTACCTTTGGTGAAGAGTGAAAACAAGCTGATGCGTGAAGTCGGGGATCACGGTGTCTGTGTCAAACATTGAATCCCCGCACTTAGAGCGGCGTCGGTCACAACGTGATGTGGTGACTTCCATGGAGTCGCGGATTTTGGTGGGACTGCAGTGATGACGGGCCTGCGAAGGTCGCTGCGTTCCAGCGAAGATCACGGAGTCGATTGCAGGCGGCGTCACCGGATTCCACAGCGGCATTAGTCCGAAGTCGTCCAAAGTCGATTTCCTTTCATTTTCATCAGCTTTTCCTTTCAAGGGCCCAGGGACTGGATAAGGCACCACTTGTCAGGGCACGAGTCTCTCCAGAGACTCCTGGTGCTGGCAGAGAGAAGTTTCTGCTGTCCCTGAGACTTCAGACAACAGGAAGCAAGCTCTAATTCAAGCCCTTGGAGATTTCTTCTCAAGATGGAAAGCACACAAAGTCCAGTCTTTGCCCTCTTACTCTGGCAGAAGCAGCAACTGCAGGATAGCTCCACAAACACATTCACAGGCAGGGCAGCTCTTCTTCCTCAGCTTTTCGGCTCTTCTCCAGGCAGAGGTTCCTCTTGTTTCCAGAAGTATTCTTCAGTCTGTGGTTTTGGGGTCCCTTCTTATACCCAAATGCTCCTTTGAAGTAGGTCTACTTCAAAGTAAAGTCTCTTTTGAATGCGAAATCCTGCCTTTCCCAGGCCAGGCCCCAGACACTCACCAGGGGGTTGGAGACTGCATTGTGTGAGTGCAGGCACAGCCCTTTCAGGTGTAAGTGACCACTCCTCCCCTCCCTCCTAGCACAGATGGCTCATCAGGATATGCAGGCTACACCCCAGCTCCCTTTGTGTCACTGTATAGTGTGAGGTGCAACCAGCCCAACTGTCAAACTGACCAAGACAGGGAATCCACAAACAAGTGGAGTCACAGAAATGGTATAAGCAAGAAAATGCTCACTTTCCAAAAGTGGCATTTTCAAACACACCGGGGGTGATTCTGACCTCGGCGGTAAAAGTCCCTTACCGCTGGTCAGAAGTCCGCCATTATACTGCCGCGGCCGCGGTAAACCGCCACGGTCATTCTGACCTCCAACTGGCAAACCGCCAAGAACCCGACATCCACGGAAGGCCGCCTCATCAGCGGGCAGCGATAAACTGGAGATGACCAAACCTCCACCGTCACGCCAACACAAACACGCCCATGCCATTACGACCCACGAATCCACGCGGCGGTCTTTCAACCGCGGTATTCCATTGGCGGTACACACCGCCGCGCTCAAAATACACATACCCTTACAAAACACAGCCACATTGGACAATTCAAAATACACACACCTGATACACATACACACACCACTCCCACACACCCAATACAATATAAAACACACACCCACATCACTCACAAACCCCCATAAATCGAAAATCAGAGACAAGGCCCAATACACAGAGAGAGAGCACAGGGAACGCAAACCACAACACACACAGGAACCCAACTCCATCACCCACAATACATCTACGCACACATCACCACACACCAACACTCACATCACCACAAACACCACCCCACACCTGATCCACACCACCCCATGGCACCCCAAAGACACCCCAGGTTCTCAGACCAAGAACTCAGGGTCATGGTGGAGGAAATAATAAGGGTAGAGCCCCAGCTCTTCGGCACACAGGTGCAGCACACCACAATAGCCAGGAAGGCGGAGCTATGGCAAAGGATCGTCGACAGGGTCAACGCTGTGGGACAGCATCCCAGAAATCGGGAAGACATCCGAAAGCGCTGGAACGACCTACGGGGGAAGGTGCGCTCGATGGTGTCAAGACACAACATCGCTATGCAGAAGACTGGCGGCGGACCCCCACCCACTCCACCCGAATTCACAGCATGGGAGCAAGAGGGCTTCAACATCCTGCATCCTGACGGCCTCGCTGGAGTACCCGGAGGAATGGACTCTGGTAACTCGAATCTCAACTACTTCACCCCCCCCCAACCACCAGCATGCCAACCCACACCCCCACCCTCACCCCCAACCCCCCAGCACACATCCTCCCTGCCAATGTCTCACCAGCACAACCCACCCAACCCAACACCAATCCCTGAATGCCAACACAAACCATAGACACCCATCACCTATGCATGACCACTGCACATACCCATACACCCCCCCAAACCACCCTCACATCTCCTCCCACAAGGGAATGCCAGCACTGGGGGACAAGGGCACCCACAAATCGCACGACATGGCACACACAATAGCAATAACCATACTCTTTTACCCCTGCAGGGCCCGAACGCCAACACACCGCCACGGAGGGTTCAGATTTGTCCATCCCACCCCCACAACAGGCCCCCAGTGATGACAGCAGCTCTGTCGACCTAGAACCTGATGACCAGCCCGGACCATCGGGGACCTCTGGACAGTCGGTTCCCCACACACAGACACAGGCCACAGCTGACCCAACCCCCTCTGGGAACACCAGCACAGCTCCCACCCAGCGGGCCCATGCCTCTGTCTCCAGGACGCGTCAATCAGCGGTGTGTCCGCCACTACAGGGCACCCAGGCTGATCCACCACCCCAACAACAACAGGGACCTGGGGGCAGTGGTAGTGGGCACACCGTCCAGGGGACAGAGGCCCGGGGAAACAGGGGAACTGGGAGGGCTGCTGTGCGACAGGGGGGGAGGACAGGCCCAGGGAACCCACTCTCCAAGAGGCCCTCACCACCATCATGGGAGCATACCACCACTCCCAAGAGACGATGGCGACGGTACTGGCCAGGTTCCAGGAAATCCAGGCACAGCAGGAGGAACGGTACATGGGGTTCAGAGACGAACTCAGGAACATCGGGTCCGCAATGGGGACCATCGTCCTGGCCCTCAACCGGATAGAAACCACATTGCGGGACCATGTGGCACCACACAGGGCCCCTGTCACTAGCCAGGACCAGGAACAGCCTACCACCTCCGCCGGCGCTAGTGGACAGGAGGCCCCCACACAACGACAGGCCACCAGAACCCCACCTCCTGCTGAAGAACAACCACCCCGCAAGCGGAACCTGAGATCACAAAAGAAGACAGAGTAGGATGCCAAGACCCCCGCCAGCATAAGATACCCCCTGATGTCATCCCACTGTCCCACATTGTCACCCTGTCCAACCTTAAACTGCCCCTGCTCCATCCTTCCACAGGCATATGGACAATGCACCTGTGAAACTGAGAACTGGACTCTGCCATGGACATTACTCCACCCCCACCCATCACCGTTTTACTATCATGGACCTATATGTAGCACTAAAAATAAATCACTATTTGCACTGAAAATATTCTGGAGTCAGCTTGTATTCTTAACAAATGTATTACACACAACGGTTCAATTATGTTCAGTGAAATTGTGATGACAACATACCAATGTCAATAAGCTTTAGTCCATGGGCAAACAAAGCAGTAGTCATGCACTGGGTCATACAGCTCTGAAAAGGGAAGGCAAAGTTACAAATCAGTTAAAAGGAACTGGGGGGAAACACAGAAAGTAGAGATGCAGGAGGCCTTAAGTAAATGTAAAATGTCGTGGGTGATTCTTACCTGTGTGCTACTGAAAATACTGTTGTATAACTGTGTCCCTGTTCTCTGTCTCGTCGCCGTCGTCTTCCTCCTCTTCACTCTCCACAGGCTCCACAGCTGCTACAACACCACCATCTGGAGCATCCTCCTGCGCACCTGGCGTCGCAATGCCAGATTGTGAAGCATACAGCAGGCCACGATGATCTGGCACACCTTCTTTGGTGAGTACATGAGGGATCCACCTGTCATATGCAGGCACCTAAACCTGGCCTTCAGGAGGCCGAAGGTCCTTTCTATGATCCTCCTAGTTCGACCATGGGCCTCATTGTACCGTTCCTCAGCCCTGGTCCGGGGATTCCTCACTGGGGTCAATAGCCAAGGCAGGTTGGGGTAACCAGAGTCACCAATTAGCCACACACGGTGTCTCTATAGCTGTTCCATCACATAGGGGATGCTGCTATTTCGCATGACATACGCGTCATGCACTGACCCAGGGAACTTGGCATTTACATGGGAGATGTACTGGTCAGCCAAACAGACCACCTGGACATTCATAGAATGGTAATTTTTCCGATTTCTGTACACCTGCTCATTGTCTTTTGGGGGGACTAAAGCCACATGTGTCCCATCAATGGCACCAATTATGTTGGGGATATGTCCAAGGGCATAGAAATCACCCTTCACAGTGGCCAAATCACCCTCCTCAGGGAAAACAATGTAGCTCTGCATGTATTTCAGCAGGGCAGACAACACTCTTGACAAAACCTTAGAAAACATAGGCTGAGACATCCCTGATGACATGGCCACTGTTGTTTGGAATGATCCACTTGCCACAAAATGGAGTACTGACAGGACCTGCACCAGAGGGGGAATTCCTGTGGGTTGGCGGATGGGGGACATCAGGGCTGGCTCCAGCTGGGCACACAGTTCATGTAGAGTGGCTCGGTCAAGTCGGTATCGGAGTATAATATGGCGTTCTTCCATTGTCGACAGGTCCACCAGCGGTCGGTACACGGGAGGATTCATCCTTCTCCTCACAAGTCCCAGCGGACGGTGCCTAGGGAGGACAACATGGAGTATAGAGTCAAGAAACCCACAGGTACGTAACCACAGCTTGCACAGTACAAGAATCGCTAGTCATTGAAAGGCTTGTATGATTGGCAATGCAAGGCCTAGGCCTGTGTGACGCAGTAGAAATTAAGCCATGTGGGCCCTTGAAATGGCGGCTGCCTGACCTGTGAAGTGTGACAGTGGGATGTGAGGTCAATGTGCTGGCGTGGCACACCGTGGCGGTAGGCGGTCGAAGACCGCTGTGCGAAACCGCATTGGTTAACATTGAACCCTATGGGTTTCAAGAGCCAATGACGCGGTGCGCCGGCGGTCGGGGTACGCACCGCCGCGGTACGCACCGCCGCGGACGTGACCGCCATTTTCTATCTGATTAATCACTCGAGACCTGATCATCCACAGGAGAGGACCTATACTGCAAGTGCTGCTGTGACCTCGGTCTGGAAGAGACAATGGCTGCTGCGACTGGGGAACGGGCCCCTGCCTTCACTTCTGAAGAGTTGGAGAAACTAGTGGATGGGGTCCTCCCCCAGTATGCGCTACTCTACGGTCCTCCAAACCAACAGGTTAGTACACAGGGTGCACGTTGAATGGGCTATGCCTGTGTTGAGTGGGGTGGATATAAGATGGTGGGGTGGGGAGAAAATGATGAGTGCAAGGCACGACAGATGAGAGCATGTGCCATATGGCAAGGTTGGGGAGGGGGGGCCAATCACATCTAACATGCGGAAAAATTATATTTCCTATTCCACCCTGTACATGTCAAATAGGTCAGCGCCCATCAGAAAGTCGACATTTGGCATGCCATCGCCAAGGAAGTCCGGACCCTGGGGGTCCACAACAGACGGGGCACCCACTGCCGCAAGAGGTGGGAGGACATCCGCCGCGGGACCAGGAAGACCGCCGAGTCACTGCTGGGGATGGCCTCCCAACCTAGGAGGGGTGCCAGTCGTACCCTGACCCCCCTGATGTCCCGGATCCTGGCGGTGGCCTACCCCGATTTGGATGGGCGCGTGAGGACATCACAGCAGACACAAGGGGGTGAGTACCAGCACATTCAGCTATCTTTACACGCAGTGGAGGTGCCTGGGTGGGAGAGGAGGGCTGTGGGTGACATTAGGCCAGGGCGCTTTCTGTAGTGTAGTCCTCTCCTTTAGCCATGGCCCTGTGCCCCCGCCCCCCACCTCTGTAGGGTGACAAGTACAGCTATCCATGGTCCTGCATCACCCATGTGCGCATTTGTTGTCCCTAGACCTGTTGGCCTAGTCACAAGTACTGAGTAGTGTACCCCGATTGCACGGCTTAGTGCATGAGGCTCCTGTGTCTGTCCTCTCCGCCAACGGTGTTGACAATGCATGCACTCAACCTGTTTTTATTTCTCCCCCCACCCTTTTTCTTTATCTTCTTGTGCATGTGTGCATTAGCATCATCAGGCGGAGGAGAATTGGCACCGGAGCACGAGGGGGCTGCAACTCACAAGGCCCCGGTGGGCCATGGCACAGACACCAAGGCCACCAGTGATACAGAGGGCGAGGGGAGCTTCACAACGGGGACCTGTGGTGACACCAGCAACACCGACACGTCCTCGGATGGGAGCTCCCTAGCGGTGGCGGCAACATCCGTGCCCCCCGCCTCTACAGGTACAGCCGCCACCCAGCGCACCAGCTCCGCCCTCCCAGCAGCCCCTCAGCCTTCGCTCCGTGCCCGCTCGCCCTAGAAGGCGGGCATCTCCTTCGCCCCAGGCACCTCAGGCCCTGCCCCTGTTACCCCTGCTGCCCTCAGTGAGAAGGTCATTGACCTCCTACAGACCATCATTGTTGGGCAGTCTACCCTTTTGAATGCCATCCAGGGGGTAGAGAGGGAGGTGCATCGTAGCAATGCATACCTGGAGGGCATTCATTCGGGTCAGGCTGCCCATCAACGATCGTTCAATTCTCTGGCCTCAGCACTGACGGCAGCCATTGTCCCTGTTTCCAGCCTCCCTCTTCTAACTGCCTCCACCCTGTCTCTGTCTCCTGTTCCTCAGCCTATCCCATCCACACCATCAGACCAGCCTGCACACACCTCAACACCCAAGGGCAGCTCATCCAGACATAAGCACCACAGATCACACAAACATTCACCCAAGCAACACCCAGATGCAGACATGCCAACAGCCACTACCACCTCTGTGTCCCCCATCGCCTCGTCTCCCTCCTCCCTCCCTGTGACGTCTCCACTCACACCTGCATGCACACCACCAACAGCCAGTACTTCCATCACCAGCACACCCTCCAGTACAGTCCGCACACGTGCAGTCACCACCCCCACTGCCATTTACACGTCCCCTGTGTCCTCTCCCACTGTGTCTGTCACCCCCTCTTCCAAGACACACAAACGCAGGCAGCCACCCACCCAACAGCCAACCACCTCAAGACAGCCTCCAGCCCATGCACCTTCACCCAAGGACAGCACACCTGACTCTCCTACAACCACCTCCTCTTCCTCCACTCCCATAACCACTACACCTACCCTTTACCTTGGTCCTAAAAAAGTTTACCTCTCCAATCTTAACCTCTTTCCCTCACCTGACACACCCCCTCCATCTGCTAAGAGTCCCAAGAGCACCTCAACCACCACCAGCCCGGCTTCAAGTGTCACCGTAGTGCATGGATTTTGGAGTCCACCCTTTGCCAGCAGTGATACATCGGTCAGCAGCAAGGGGCCAGCCAGCCCCCCCCCCTGGAAAGAGGACCCGTAAAGTAAGGGGCCGCGGCGAGAAGACTGACACGGCTGCCCCCAAGGACCAAAGTTCTGCCACTTCACCTGCCACAACATCCAGGGGAGGCAAGGCCCAGAGAGCCACATTGAAGGAGGGCAAGGGCAGCAGGGCGGAGAAGTCAGCCAGCAGGAGCGTGGACCAGGAGGGCCCCACAAGCCCCATCCCGGGTGTGAGGGAGGACACCCAAGTGCCCAGGACACCGCCACCGAAGGGTCCAGCAACTGCACGGTCGGAGGGCGACTGAGCAGGGAGTCCTGGCCAGGTCTGACTCCCTTGAAGTACTGGACAAGCACCGCTGAAGAGGGCCCCGCCGTCCAGAAAGGCACCGCTGAAGAGGGCCCCGCCATGCAGAAAGGCACCGCTGAAGAGGGCCCCGCCGTCCAGAAAGGCACCGCTAAAGAGGGCCCTGCCGTGCAGAAAGGCACCGCTGAACAGGGCCCCGCCGTGCAGAAAGGCACCGCTGAACAGGGCCCCGCCGTCCAGAAAGGCACCGCTGAAGAGGGCCCCGCCGTTCAGAAAGGCACCGCTGAACAGGGCCCCGCCGTGCAGAAAGGCACCGCTGAACAGGGCCCGCCGTGCAGAAAGGCACCGCTGAAGAGGGCCCCGCCATCCAGAAAGGCACCGCTGAAGAGGGCCCCGCCATGCAGAAAGGCACCGCTGAACAGGGCCCCGGCGTGCAGAAAGGCACCTCTGAAGAGGTCCCCGCCGTGCAGAAAGGCACCGCTGAACAGGGCCCCGTCATCCAGAAAGGCACCGCTGAAGAGGGCCCCGCCGTCCAGAAAGGCATCGCTGAACAGGGCCCCGCCGTGCAGAAAGGCACCGCTGAACAGGGCCCCGCCGTGCAGAAAGGCACCGCTGAACAGGGCCCTGCCGTGCAGAAAGGCACCACTGAAGAGGGCCCCGCCGTGCAGAAAGGCACAGCTGAACAGGGCCCCGCTGTCCAGAAAGGGACCGCTGAAGAGGGCCCCGCCGTCCAGAAAGGCACCGCTGAACAGGGCCCCGCCGTGCAGAAAGGCACCGCTGAACAGGGCCCCGCCAAGACAGGCACCGCTCCGCTGGGCCCTTCCTGTCAAGCACCGCTCCGCTGGGCCCCGCCGTCTCAAGCACCGCTCCGCTGGGCCCTTCATCTCAAGCCCCGCTCCGCTGGGCCCTTCCTGTCAAGCACCGCTCCACTGGGCCCCGCCGTCTCAAGCACCGCTCCGCTGGACCCTTCATCTCAAGCACCGCTCCGCTGGGCCCTCCCTGTCAAGCACCGCTCCGCTGGGCCCCGCCGTCTCAAGCACCGCTCCGCTGGGCCCCGCCATCTCAAGCACCGCTCCGCTGGGCCCTTCCTGTCAAGCACCGCTCCGCTGGGCCCCGCCGTCTCTAGCACCGCTCCGCTGGGCCCTTCATCTCAAGCACCGCTCCGCTGGGCCCCGCCGTCTCAAGCACCGCTGGCCCAATGACAGTGCCGGTTCTGTGTCGAGCTACTGTTCACGCTGCACTCGGGCCACCCTGCCTCCTCCATTGCCTGTGGAGACTGTTATCCACTTGATAGACTGTGGCTTTGCACTCCCCAGGATTGAACAGTGGGCAAGCCACCCACTGTAGAGACTTGATAGACTGTGGCTTTGCACTCCCCAGGATTGAACAGTGGGCAACCCACCCACTGTAGAGACTTGAGAGACTGTGGCTTTGCACTCCCCAGGATTGAACAGTGGGCAACCCACCCACTGTAGAGACTTGAGAGACTGTGGCTTTGCACTCCCCAGGATGGCACAGCGGGCATGGTGGCCCCTTCGTGGATCTGGCGTCGTGGACTCATGTGGCTGTGGTGCCCCCCCTTCCCTTCCCCCTGAGGTGCCTCTAGTTTTATCATCTGATGCCCCTGCAGTGTTCTCTCCAACGGACTCAGGTCTCCTGTGTGGGCTTTGCCCATGTGTTGATACACTTTGGCCCACGGACAGTTGAAATTTCAGTGACTGTGCAGGACTTATTGCCTCTATTTATCGGTTACGCAATGTTTTAACTTGATTTTTTATAATTCATTTTCCTATTTTACCATGACTTCAATGAACCTATTTTATACATAAATTTAGTTTCTCAATTTAATTATATCTTTTCATTATTCCGGGGGGTTTGGGTGGTGTCACTGTGACTTGGTGCTCTGCATTGGTGTGTAGATAGTTGGGGGGTGGGTGTATTGCGTATGTGTGTGCCCGTAACCCTTCCTCCTCCCCCCTCCCCTGTGTCGTAGGTGCGGTACTCACAGTTGTCGTCTGCGCCGGAGTTCGTACTCGTGGTAGATGAGCAGGTAGACGAGAGCAGGTAGGATGTTCAATTCGGGTTCCATGCTGTCCTCCGTCCTCGTGGAGTGTATAGAGGTGAGCGTTTTCCCGTTCGTAGTCTGTTTCCGCCGTGTTTTTATCGGCGGTGCTCCCGCCCCGGAAAAGGTGGCGGATTGGTGAGTTGTGATAGGGTGGGCGGTACGTTGTCTGCCGCCTGCCTGTTGGCGGTGACCGCCGCGCTGTTTGTTTGTCCCGCCGTGGCGGTCGGAGTGTTAAAGTGGCGGTTTGTGTTGGCGGTTCCCGCCAGGGTCAGAATTCATTTTTTTTTACCGCCTGCCTGTTGGCGGATTGGCCGCCGCTTTATCACCGACCGCCAGGGTCAGAATGACCCCCACAGTCTTAAAATCAACATTACTAAAAGATGTATTTTTAAATTGTGAGCTCAGCGACCCCAAACTCCACATGTCCATCCGCTCCCAAAGGGAATCTACACTTTGATCAGATTTAAAGGTTCCCCCCATGTTAACCTATGAGAGGGACAGGCCTTGCAACAGTGAAAAACGAATTTGTCAATATTTCACTGTCAGGACATATAAAACACATTACTGTGGCGGTCATTACAACATTGGTAAGTGATAAATTGGCGAAAACGAAACCTCCACCGTCACGCCAACAGAAATACTCCCACACTATCACAACATACGAATCCACGCGGCGGTCTTTCAACTGCGGTATTCCATTGGCGGTACACACCGCTGTGCTCAAAATACACACACACTTACAAAACACAGCCACATCGGACAATTCAAAATACACACATCTGATACACATACACACACCACTCCCACACACCCAATACAATATAAAGCACACACCCACATCACCCACAAACCCCTACGACCAAAATTGAGAAAGAAGCACAGATAGCGACACCACCATCAACAATACTAGCATCCACAGGCACACAACACCATCACCCACATAACTTCCACGCACCTCACACAACACCCCACTACATATCAGCACACTTATTACCCCACACAGCACCCCACACATCACCCACACCACCCCATGGCATGGCAAAGACACCCCAGGTTCTCGGAGGAGGAGCTCAGGGTCATGGTAGAGCCTCAGCTATTTGGATCACAGGTGCAGCACACCTCCATTGCAAGGAAGATGGAGCTATGGCGAAGAATAGTGGACAGGGTCAACGCAGTGGGACAGCTCCCAAGAAATCGGGATGACATCAGGAAGAGGTGGAACAACCTACGGGGGAAGGTGCGTTCCGTGGTCTAAAGACACCACCTTGCGGTTCAGCGTACTGGCGGCGGACCCCCACATCCTCCCCCACAACTAACAATTGTCTCTGAACTCACAATTTAAAAATACCTCTTTTGATAAAGTTGATTTTTAAATTGTCTGTTTGAAAATTCCTCTTTTAGAAAGTGGGCATTTTCTTGCTTAAACCATTCTTTGACTCTGCCTGCTTGTGTATTCCTGGTCTGGGTCAGACTGACAGTTGGGCTGTTTGTGAATCTCCACTTGACAGTGACACAAAGGGAGCTGGGATGTAGCCTGCATATCCTGCTGGTGCATCTGAGCTAGAGTGGAGGGAGGAGTGGACACTTACTCCTCAATGGGCTGTGCCTGCCCTCACACAATGCAGTCTCCAACCCCCTGGTGTAAGTCTGGAATGAGGCCTGGGCAACGCAGGATCTTGTGAACAACAGAGACTTTCCTTTGAAGTTTGCCTACCTCAAAGGCAAAAAGGGGTATATGTAGTGGACCCAAACCCCCAAATCTTCAGATTACTTCTGGAACCAAGAGGAATCTCTGCCAAGGAGAAGAGCTGAAGAGCTAGAGGAGGAGTACTGCCCCTTTGCCTGTGTCTGTGCTTTGCTGGGTTGGCCTGCAGTTGCTGCTTCTGCTTGAAAGAGGACAAAGACTGGACTTTGTGGTATATTCCTGCTTCTGAAGAATCTCCAAGGGCTTGGACTGAGCTTGCCTCCTGTTTTGAAGTCTCAAGGTCATAAAAGACTTCCTCTGCCAGCGTCTGGACTCTCTGCTGAGACTCCTGTCCTGTCAAGTGGTGCCCTATCCAGTCCCAGGGCCCTTGAAAGGTGAAGCTGGTAGAACAAAGACTGAAATCCATTCACAGGACGCCACGCAGGGAAAGGTTTGATGTACCACCTGCAACGCGGCTGGGAAATTGACACATCACCTGCATCTACACTGGAGAAACGATGCAAAAACCTGCTTGCAGCTGCTGAAAATGACGCAAACCCCACGCAGCGCAGTTTTTCATAACTGTGAGGCCGGATTTCTCACGCATCATCGCTGGGCGTCAAAGTCATCGTGAATCTGTGTGGATCTGAGACGCCCATCCGGAAATTGCTCTCTTGCTGGGGAGAAAAACAATGCATTGCTTTTGTGACTGGAGAAGAAACGGGGCACGGCCTCACTTGCGAGTAAGGAATTGATGCATCGCAGATTTTTCCGATGCACGCTCGCCTGTGCCACTTTATTTTTGACACAAACCAGGTGCTTTGTGTAAAAACAATGTTTCCATTGTTTTCTATGGAGTAAGATTCTATTATTTTACTTTAGTTGTGTATGTTGGATTTTTGTTGTTTTGGTCTAGTTTGATTTAGATAAATATTGTCTATATTTCTATGCTGGTGTGGTGTCCATTGTGTAGTGTTTTCACTGTATTACTGTGTGTGTTGGTACAAATACTTTGCACATTGCCTTTGAGATAAGCCTGACTGCTTGTGCCAAGCTACCAAGGGGGTGAGCAGGGGTTATCTAAGTGTGTATCTCCTTTGCCCTGACTAGAGTGAGGGTCCCTGCTTGGAAATAGCGCAAACTGGCTGCCAACCAGATACCCCATTTTTAACAGTCCAGGTAGTGAAAAACTCCTAAATTCATTTCCCACTACTGTGAGGCCTACTCATTTCATAGACAACATTAGGACTGCTCTCAGATATTTTTTGAGTGGTAGATTCTGATCTGAAAGGGGTAACCAGGCCATATTTAGTATGGCCAGAAGGGTCATAGAAAATCCTGCTTATTGGTGAGATTGAATTTTATATTACTATTTTAGAAATGCCACTTTAAGGAAGTGAGCATTTCTCTACACTTAAAACCATTTGTGCCTTAGAGCCTGTCTCTAATCAACGTCTGGTCCGTGCTGGTTGACAGTTCCCTTGTGCATTTCACCCAGACAACCACAAACACAAGACACTCAGGGGGTCATTCTGACCATGGCGGTAATTACCGCCATGGCGGAGGTCGGCGGTAGCACCGCCAACAGGCTGGCGGTGCACCGCTGGGCATTCTGACCGCGGCGGTTCAGCCGCGGCCAGAAACGGAAAGTCAGCGGTGTACCGCCGACTTCCCGCTGCCCGTCTGAATCCTCCATGGCGGCGGAGCGCGCTCCGCCGCCATGGGGATTCTGACACCCCCTACCGCCATTCTGTTCATGGCGGCTCTCCCGCCATGAACAGGATGGCGGTAGGGGGTGCCGCGGGGCCCCCGTAAGAGGGCCCCAAAAAGTATTTCAGTGTCTGCCCAGCAGACACTGAAATACGCGACAGGTGCAACTGCACCCGTCGCACCTTCCCACTCCGCCGGCTCAATTCTGAGCCGGCATCCTAGTGGGAAGGTTGATTTGCCCTGGGCTGGCGGGCGGTCTTTTGGCGGCCGCCCGCCAGCCCAGGGCAAATGTCAGAATCACCGCCGCGGTCTTTCGACCGCGGTGCGGTGTCCTGACGGCGGTACCTTGGCGGACGGCCTCCGCCGTCCGCCAAGGTCAGAATGACCCCCTCAGTCACATCTGTATTCAACTGCATATTGAATGGGTCTTTCTGGGCTGGAAGGGTGGAGAGCCTGACACTTACATTTTAAAGGTCAGTGGCCTGCCCTCACAAAAAAGGACTGATAACAACCCACTGTGACCATGGCAGACAGGACTGGGATGAAAGGGGAACTTGTGCACTTCAAAACCACTCTTTGAAGTCTTCCCAACTTCAAAGGCATTTTTGGGTACATAAACTGTGTCTCTGACCCCAACAACTTAGACCCTTCTGAAGCTACAACTGCACCCTGTCAGAGGAGCTGCCTGGCTGCCCAAAGGACTCATCTGCACTGCTTTGCTGAGAAGGACTGTTGCCCTGCTGGCCTCTGACTTTGCTGGAAGGACTCTGCCTTCCCCAAAGGTGCTCTCCAAGGGCTTGGATTGAGGCTGCCTCCTGTTTCTGAAGTCTCAGGGCCAGCAAAAACTTCACCTCTTCAAGAAATTCCTTGTGCATTGCAAATCAAAGCAATGCCTGCTGAAATCGATGCAGCGCCTGCATTGTGGCTGAGGACTCGCTACATCCAACTGGAATGATGCTGCTCTGACCTCCTGACTGAAAATTCAGCGCAGCCCCCAACTTGTGATAGAAAATTCGATGTATCGCCTACCGGATTGCTGCAGCGCCTATGTCTTATTCCAGTGCATCAAGGATTTTCAACGCATCGTCCCTGGGCATCAAAATATCCCCGCATCGCAGTGAGAAACCAAGACTGCATGCCGAAAAATAACACAAACCCCTTGCTCCATGGAAACAAATGATTCATCCTCTGTGTCACATCGGAAAATCCGATGCAACACTTTATTTTTACACGCATCTCCTCTTCTACGGTCTCCGTGCATTGTTATTTTTGACGCATCCCAAGTACTGTGTGTTACAAAGAGATGACTGTTTATTTCTAAGGATTGAAACTCTTTTAAACATTTTAAAAATGATATTTCATCTTGTGCTTTTTGGATCTTTGTTGTTTTGACTCCCCTGTGTCGTAGGTGCAGTACTCACCGTGGTCTTCGCCGCCGGCATTCGTGCTCCTGGTAGAGGAGCAGGAAGACTATCGCAGGGAGAATTTGGAGTTCCGGCTCCATGGTGTCCTGGTTCCTCGTGGGGTGTGTAGAGGTGAGCGTTTTCCCTTCGAAATCCTGTTTCCGCCGTGTTTTTATCCACGGTGAATCCGCCCCGGAAAAGGTGGCGGATTGGTGGGTTGTGATACTGTGAGCGTTACTTTGTCTTCCGCCTGTCTGTTGGTGGTGACCGCCAAGCTGTTTGTCTGTACAACCGTGGCGGTCGGAGTGTTAAAGTGGCTGTCTTTGTTGGCGGTTTCCGCCACGGTCGTAATTGCAATTTTTTTACCGCCGGCCTGTTGGTGGTCACTTTAACACCGACCGCCAGGGTTGTAATGACCCCCTATATGTCCTACCTTAACCATACACTGCACCCTGCCCTTGGGGCTTCCTAGGGCCTACCTTAGGGGTGTCCTACATGTAAGAAAAAGGAAATTTTAGGCCTGGCAAGTGGGTACACTTGCCAAGTCGAATTTATAGTTAAAACTGCACGCAGAGACACTGCAGTTGCAGGTCTGAGACATGATTACAGAGCTACTTATGTGGGAGGCACAACCAGTGCTGCAGGCCCACTCGTAGTATTTGATTTACAGCCCCCGGCACCTCTAGAACACTTTACTAGGGACTTACTTGTAAATCAAATATGCCAATCATGAAAAACTAATTACATACACATTTTGTAAAGGAGCACTTGCACTTTTGCCCAGAGTAACAGAAACAGCAAAATCAGAGTCCCGCACACATCAACAACCTGGAGAACAGAGGCAAAAAGTTAAGGGAGACCACGCCAATGATGAAAAGTCTAACAAAAGTACATTGGAAGGAAACTGTCACAAACAAAGTAACATCATCAGGGTGGGGATGTGCCAAAAGCTATCTTATCAAGCTGGATATTGTATAGTATCAGCACTCTAGCTGTTTCCAAAACACTCAACTCCACATATTCTCACAACTACAGTTCAGTGTACAGTCACAGTCATTACATCACATGACATAACATAATTACACTAATGAGAAGTAGCTGTTGATGAGATCTTCTCACAAGTCAGCTCCTTCCTCTACACCACTGTCATCCTCCTTTGGCATTTCAGGAGTCTCACCCAGGGGCACTGAAGGTTTCCCCTTCTCTGGGATGTATAGGTATGTTGTTGTTATGGAGCATGTCAAGGTGATCTGACACACTTTCCCGGGCGAGTAGAGGAGGGCTCCACCAGTCCAGTTCAGATAGCGAAATTTGCTCTTCAGGTGCCCAAAAGCCTGCTCCACTCGCTTCCCTGTTCTTCCATGTGCCTCACTGAAGGGGACTTCTCCTGGTATAGTTGGAATTCTCCGCGACGTCAATAATCAAGGATGATTTGGATATGCGGATTCTCCTGTTAAGGAATGGGACATACATGCAAAAATGGACCACTCACTTCATGATTGTAGCATCTGACATTGCTCACCCATAATCAGGACAGACGTGACTTACCAACCAGCCACATCCTCTCTCGGTGCAGTTGTGACATCAGCCGGGGTATGGTGCTGTTCTGCATTATGAAGGAATCATGGGCTGAACCCGGATAACAGGCACAGATGTTTTAGATATAGAGATCCACCAGACAGACAACTTGTACCTTGATGGAATGGAAGTTCTTTCAGTTGCAATACACTTGTTCAGTGACCTACGGTGGCACTAAACCAACATGTTTTCTATCTGTGGCCCCATAAAAGTCAGCTTTCACATTGGCTAAATCCCCACGTCGGGGGAACCTGATATAGCTGTCAATCTGTTTCAACATTGCTTAGAGAAAATCCTTCAACACCGGACTGAACATAGGTTGGGACATACTAGCAGATAGGGCCAGTGTATTTTGGAATGACCCTGTGGCTAGGAAGTGCAATATTGACATGACTTGTACAATGGGTGGTATACACATTGGATAACTAATAGCTGGCATCAGATCTGGCTTCAAATGACAGCATAAGTCCAATATTGTTTGTCTATTCAGTGCAGCTCTATGTTGTGGAGTTCTTCCATGGTCTGAAGGTCTAGCAGTGGATGGTGCACAGGAGGTTGTTGAATCCTCCCTCTCCCAGGGTACCTATGTGTGACAAGACATGATTTGTAACATTATTTAGTGTGTCCACAGCAATATACATGATGCATGTTGTTGGGAAATGGCCTCTCTGAAGGGTCAACCCAAACTTTTTGCCGTCCTACTCTTCTTTTTCTGACCTAATTTTTGCTGGCTTTAGGACTCTGGACACTTTACCACTGCTAAACAATGCTAAATTGAATGTGCTCTCTCTCTAAAACATGGTAACATTGGCTCATTCCCAATTGGCATATTTAGTTTACTTGAAGGTCCCTAGTAAAGTGCACTACATGTGCTCAGAGCCTATACATTCAAGCTACTAGTGGGCCTGCAGCACTGATTGTGCCATCCATATAAGTAGCTCCTTAACCATGTCTCAGGCCCGCCATTGCAAGGTCTGTGTGTGCAGTTTCACTGCCACTTAGACTTGGCATTCAAAAGTAGTTGCCAAGCCTTAAACTCCCCTTTTTCTACATATAAGTCACTCCTACGGTAGGCCCTAGGTAACCCATAGGGCAGGGTGCTATGTAGGTAAAAGCAGGACATGAACATTTGTGTTTTATATGTCCTTGTTAGACCTGACATCATTGGCGTTTGCCTCTGCTTCCCATGTTTTGACTGTGTGCTGGACTCTGTATTTGCTGTTTTTGTTACTCTGGGCACTTTACCACTGCTCACCAGTGCTAAGGTGCAAGAGTTCCCTGTGAAAATTGTATGTGTGATTGGCTTTTCCATGACTGGTATATTTGATTTACTAGTAAGTCCCTAGTAAGGTTCACTAGAGGTGCCCAGGGCCTGTAAATCAAATGCTGCTAGTGGGCCTGCAGTACTGATTGTGCCGCCCACATGAGTAGTCCTGTAAACATGGCTCAGACCTGCCACTGCAGTGTCTGTGTGTGCAGTCTTGCACTGCCAATTCGACTTGGCAAGTGTACCCACTTGCGAGGCCCAAACCTTCCCTTTTTATACATGTCAAGCACCCCTAAGGTAGGCCCTAGGTAGCCCCAAGGGTAGGGTGCAGTGTATGTTAAAGGTTGGACATGTACCAATGTGTTTTATATCTCCTAACAGTAAAATACTGCCAAATTTGTTTTTCAGTGTTGCAAAGCCTATCTCTCTCATAGGTTAACACAGGGCTGCCTTTAAATATCTTTTACATACATTTTCCCTATGGGAGCAGATAGAAATATGGAGTTTGGTGTCTCTGAACTCACAATTTAAAAATACCTCTTTTGGTAAAGTTGATTTTTAAATTGTCTGTTTGAAAATTCCTCTTTTAGAAAGTGGGCATTTTCTTTCTTAAACCATTCTTTGACTCTGCCTGCTTGTGTATTCCTGGTCTGGGTCAGACTGACAGTTGGGCTGTTTGTGAATCTCCACTTGACAGTGACACAAAGGGAGCTGGGGTGTAGCCTGCATACTGAAGAAAAGAGAGGGACTGGGAGGATTAATGGTCCAGTGTACGTTCTCCCTAAATATAGACCTATACAACAAAGGGTACACTGTTCCAAGAAAGTCTGTCTATGAGGGCGAAAGAGTATAGGTCATATCATAGGAGTGCCCTCAAGAATCAAATACGACGCTAGGCATCATCATCAGGCTAACTCCTCGTCAGACCGGCACTTGAATATCTGACGGGCCACCACGCAGATGGTGGTGGTACTTAGACCGGAGATGGTGTAGCAGATCCAATGGAATCTGCAGTATGTGCTGATGAAGAAAGGAAAAGGAGAGTAAAGCGTGTATTAAAATTGGTTCTGAACACCCAATGTCTATATTTAATTGCTCAAGATGAGGGTCAGGCCAAGATTAAAAATAAATGCATGAGTTCTGAAAGGGAATAATGCCCCCTATACTCCTAAAGAGAGGAGGAAAGGAGGAGATGTACTCAATCCTAACACTGAAAGGTCGACATGTTTCACGCCTGTGCGGTCTGAGATAGATCCAATGGCGCTTCTTCAGGACCGTAAAGTGTAACTTCTCCTAAAAAACTAAAAAATAAGTGCTGGAAGGTCACTTACAATACATGGACTTATTTGTCCCAGTCAGTCAACTATTAGGTCGCCCTGTAAAAGAACAGAAACAGAGATAAAAAACACAAGATCATTGGGACCATGGTTCGCTTCCAAAAAATGCGACCTCAATTTAGTTGTAATTCGGGAACATCTGATATTGCTGCGGTGACCGTTTGGTCAAAGGGTAGACGTACTTGATCTTAAGTATGTAGGTGCCTGGCGGCTGACCAAACACACGAATTGCAACACCCAACACTGTATCTATTTGATTACGTGTCCCTTCAATTTACAATATGTAGGTATGACAACAAGACCTGTCAAACAAATAATTAATGCCATTGCCCCCCTTCCTATGTCCCCTTGGACACTGCACCTCTGCTACAATCAGACTGGAACAATACCCTGGACTTTCCTCCATCATCACTCCATCCCATTGCACTTTCCCCTCTGAATATTAGTAGTACAATAAACACCGTTTGATAGAAATCGATTTTGAGTATGTCATGTATTTCAAATCTGTATTGATTGAAGCAGGTACAACCATTGCAGATAAACGGTACATAGAATGAGCATAGAATCAATGCCCTGTAGCTGGCTGTTGTGGTCACACCAGGGGTATTTGTCAAATCACCAACATCTGCAAAATAAATAGCCAGAGGTAACAGTAAGTGGGCATAGAAGTGGGAAATACCAGCATGCCAATGCCACACAGAAAACAACCAAAGCCTGTATGTAATTGGAAGTACTAATGGAGCACAGATGTTCTTTTGTCCACATCCTCATCCTCTGCCTCCTCATCCTCACTGTCCACAGGGTCCACTGCTGCCGGAGGGGCATCTCCAGACTTCTCCTCCTGCAGAAAAGGTACATGTGGTCATGTGGGGGTTTTCTCTTTTGTGTTCATGGAATCTGTGATTCAATAGCACTTTCTCCGTTCCTCACCTGCCCATGTTATGATGTGAGGTTAGAGTGAGTGATCAACATGTTTTTGTTACACACATTAAAGCACTGCATATCTTCTGCCCATCTTTAAGTCCAAAGCTCCGGGAGGTGCTTACCCTCATCTGAAAAAGAACAAGTAGAACATTAGGGTCCACATTACAACTTTGGTGGTCTTTTTGCAAGACCACCAAAGCCGCGGGCGTCAAAAGACTGCCAGCGCTGGCAGTCTTAAGACCACCACATTACGACTGCCATCAGATTTCCCTCTGAAATCATGCAGAAATCAGACAGCAAATGTGCTGGCGGTCAGCGGGGAAGAGGCAGTCCCACCGCTGGCACCGCCATGCCAAAAGGATGCTGTATTATGACCCACAATACGGTGTGTCTCTGCCGGCGGTGGAAGCGCCGGGACCTGTTCCCTCTCGGGCGACCTCCTCGATGGATGAGGTAAGTGATCGTCCGACAGGGGAGGGGGTGGGGGTGTGTGTGTGTGTGTGTGTGCATGTGTGAGTGTCGTGAATGTGAGGGGAGGTGGGTGCATGTATGTTGGAGAATGCGGATGGATGGGGTGAGTGTGTGTGCAATGCGGAAGGGAGAGTGAATGGGTCTATGCCTTGCGGAGGATGGTGTGAATGGATGCATGCAGGTGAGGCAGTTATGAATGTGGGCATGCACTGGAGGGGAGAAAGGGGGAGTGAATGCATGCGTGTCAGCAGCATTTATGCATGTATGTCAGTGTGAATGGGTGTGTATGTGTGTAGAAGTGTGTGAGTGCATGCATGAAGGTATGTGGAAGTGTGTGTGAGTGTATCCTGGTCACATTCAGCACAGAGGTACCCACCCCTAAAGTTGTTCGACAGTAAATGTGACATTTGGAGGATGTAGTAGTTAAACTGCCAGAACCGCCATTACAGAAGGCATGCCTGCTGACATGAGGTCGGACATTCTTAAATTGTTAAACCGTGGCTACTCACCCTGTGCCTTCAGGTATGTGCCTCTAGTCAGTGCGGCCAGGCCCCGCAGCCAACCTCCTGTAACCACCCAACCCAGCACCACTTAGAATGATAAATGTTTTGACAAACTGAAATAAAAAATATTTGACAAGTACAAAGAGTGAGATCACTTTCTGTATCTAACTTTAAAATTTGAATCTGAAAAGAATTAAAAGCTGGGGAATGACAATTTACACACCTAGAGTGGAACCCTCAACCTTCTGTGTGAGGGTCTGAGAAATTAACCATTAGGCCAAAGGTGACTCCTTACTATACAGTGTCCAGGCATCTCCATGAAATTCAATCCAAAGATGGTGATGGAAAAAAGACGTAAACATTCCATCACTAGGAATATTTAACATTCAAAACACAAGTAAATAAACAGACACACTGCCATGCAATAATAGGATTTGATCCTTCAACCTACTTAGTGACAGTCCAAGAGCTTTACCAGTAGGCCAGAGACGGCTCTGTTCTGCTGTGCATCAAAAGATAACTATAACATTCCAATCAAACATCTTACCAGTGTGATGCTTTGAAATTATTGTATGGAGAGACCATTGAAATAACAATCACTCTCTCTCTCCCTGCAATCCTATTACTTTCTCTCTTCCATCCCATAAAGGGATGGAAGAGAGAAAGAGAGAAAGTGATAGAATCGCAGGGAGAGCTTCAAGGATCCCGCGTCCCTGCCGCTTCCCGTCTCTTGCAGGAGCCACTACAAATATCATCTGTCTCCGTGCAGAACCAATGTTTTCATCTCTTTTAAGAGATAAAAACTCTGCTTTCATTAGCAAACACTAAGGGGGTCATTATGTAGGAAAGTACCATCTTGCCTGGCATGTTACCCCCATTTTTCACTGTATATATGTTGTTTTAGTTGTATGTGTCACTGGGACCCTGTCAGCCAGGGCCCCAGTGCTCATAAGTGTGCCTGAATGTGTTACCTGTGTAGTGACTAACTGTCTCACTGAGGCTCTGCTAATCAGAACCTCAGTGGTTATGCTCTCTCATTTCTTTCAAATTGTCACTAACAGGCTAGTGACCAATTTTACCAATTCACATTGGCTTACTGGAACACCCTTATAATTCCCTAGTATATGGTACTGAGGTACCCAGGGTATTGGGGTTCCAGGAGATCCCTATGGGCTGCAGCATTTCTTTTGCCACCCATGGGGAGCTCTGACAATTCTTACACAGGCCTGCCACTGCAGCCTGAGTGAAATAACGTCCACGTTATTTCACAGCCATTTTACACTGCACTTAAGTAACTTATAAGTCACCTATATGTCTAACCTTTACCTGGTAAAGGTTAGGTGCAAAGTTACTTAGTGTGAGGGCACCCTGGCACTAGCCAAGGTGCCCCCACATTGTTCAGGGCCAATTCCCCGGACTTTGTGAGTGCGGGGACACCATTACACGTGTGCACTACATATAGGTCACTACCTATATGTAGCTTCACAATGGTAACTCCGAATATGGCCATGTAACATGTCTATGATCATGGAATTGACCCCTCTATGCCATCCTGGCATAGTTGGCACAATCCCATGATCCCAGTGGTCTGTAGCACAGACCCGGGTACTGCCAAACTGCCTTTCCTGGGGTTTCACTGCAGCTGCTGCTGCTGTCAACCCCTCAGACAGGTTTCTGCCCTCCTGGGGTCAAGCCAGGCTTGTCCCAGGATGGCAGAACAAAGGACTTCCTCTGAGAGAGGGTGTTACACCCTCTCCCTTTGGAAAATGGTGTGAAGGCAGGGGAGGAGTAGCCTCCCCCAGCCTCTGGAAATGCTTTCATGGGCACAGATGTGCCCATTTCTGCATAAGCCAGTCTACACCAGTTCAGGGACCCCTTAGCCCTGCTCTGGCGCGAAACTGGACAAAGGAAAGGGGAGTGACCACTCCCCTGACCTGCACCTCCCCTGGGAGGTGTCCAGAGCTCCTCCAGTGTGCTCCAGACCTCTGCCATCTTGGAAACAGAGGTGCTGCAGGCACACTGGACTGCTCTGAGTGGCCAGTGCCACCAGGTGACGTCAGAGACTCCTTCTGATAGGCTCCTTCAGGTGTTGCTAGCCTATCCTCTCTCCTAGGTAACCAAACCCTCTTTTCTGGCTATTTAGGGTCTCTGTCTCTGGGGAAACTTTAGATAACGAATGCAAGAGCTCATCCGAGTTCCTCTGCATCTCTCTCTTCACCTTCTGCCAAGGAATTGACTGCTGACCGCGCTGGAAGCCTGCAAAACTGCAACATAGTAGCAAAGACGACTACTGCAACTCTGTAACACTGATCCTGCCGCCTTCTCGACTGTTTTCCTGGTGGTGCATGCTGTGGGGGTAGTCTGCCTCCTCTCTGCACTAGAAGCTCCGAAGAAATCTCCCATGGGTCGACGGAACCTTCCCCCTGCAACCGCAGGCACCAAAGAACTGCATCACCGGTCCCCTGGGTCTCCTCTGAGCACGACGAGTGAGGTCCCTTGAATCCAGCAACTGTGTCCAAGTGACTCCCACAGTCCAGTGACTCTTCAGTCCAAGTTTGGTGGAGGTAAGTCCTTGCCTCCCCACGCCAGACTGCATTGCTGGGAACCGCGGCTTTTGCAGCTACTCCGGCCTCTGTGCACTTCCGGTGGAAATCCTTTGTGCACAGCCAAGCCTGGGTCCACGGCACTCTAACCTGCATTGCACGACTTTCTAAGTTGGTCTCCGGCGACGTGGGACTCCTTTGTGCGACTTCGGGTCTGTACCGTTTCACGCATCCTTGTAGTGCCTGTTTCTGGCACTTCTCCGGGTGCTGCCTGCTCCTGAGAGGACTCCTTGTCTTGCTCGACTTCCCCTCTGTCTCCTGACGCAATTTGCGACATCCTGGTCCCTCCTGGGCCACAGCAGCATCCAAAAACTCTTACAGCAGAATTTGCAGCTAGCAAGGCTTGTTGGCGGTCTTTTGGCGGGAAAACACTTCTGGACGACTCTCCACGGAGTGATGGATCCGTCCTCCAAAGGGAAAGTCTCTAGCCCTTGTCGTTCCTGCAGAAACCTAAGCTTCTTCTGTACAGTAGAAGCTTCTTTGCACCCACAGCTGGTATTTCCTGGGCATCTGCCCATCTGCGACTTGCTTGTGACTTTTGGACTTGGTCCCCTTGTTCCACAGGTACCCTCGACTGGAAATCCATCGTTGTTGCATTGCTGGTTTGTGTCTTTCCTGCAGAATTCCCCTATCACGACTTCTATGTCCTTTGGGGAACTTTAGTGCACTTTGCACTCACTTTTCAGGGTCTTGGGGTGGGCTATTTTTCTAACCCTCACTATTTTCTAATAGTCCCAGCGACCCTCTACAAGGTCACATAGGTTTGGGGTCCATTCGTGGTTCGCATTCCACTTTTGGAGTATATGGTTTGTGTTGCCCCTATCCCTATGTGTCCCCATTGCATCCTATTGTAACTATACATTGTTTGCACCGTTTTCTAAGACTATACTGCATATTTTTGGTATTGTGTACATATATCTTTTGTATATTTGCTATCCTCATACTGAGGGTACACTCTGAGATACTTTGGCATATTGTCATAAAAATAAAGTACCTTTATTTTTAGTATATCTGTGTATTGTGTTTTTTTATGATATTGTGCAAGTGACACTAGTGGTACTGTAGGAGCTTCACTCGTCTCCTAGTTCAGCCTAAGCTGCTCTGCTAAGCTACCATTATCTATCAGCCTATGCTGCTAGATACCCTATACACTAATAAGGGATAACTGGGCCTGGTGCAAGGTGCAAGTACCTCTTAGTATTCACTACAAGCCAGTCCAGCCTCCTACACATTACAACATTGGCGGTAAAAGCCGATTACCGCCGTGCAGAAGACCCCCAACACACCGCTGTGGCCGCGGAATTCCGCCACAGCTATTATGACCAACAGCTCGGAATCCGCCAAAATTCAGACACCCACACAAGTCCGCCACACCAAAGGTCAGTGATAAACTGGCGAAAACAAAACCTCCACTGGCACGCCAACAGAAACACGCCCATGCGATCACGAACCACGATTCCACGCGGCGGTCTTTCAACTGCGGTATTCCATTGGCGGTACACACAGCCGCGCTCAAAATACACACACATCTCCAAAACACCGCCACATTGGACAATTCGAAATACACACACCTGATACACATACACACACCACTCCCACACAATCAATACTATATAAAACACACACCCACATCACCCACAAACCCCTACGACCACAATTCACGACCGAAGGCCAGAGAGACAGCACAGCATAGACAACCCCACCATACAGAGGCACACAACAACATCACCCACACTACTTCCACGCTCAAAACACCACACACCACTACATATCACCACACTCATCACCACATACACCACCCCACACATCACCTACACCACCCCATGGCACGCCAAAGACATCCCAGGTTCTCCGAGGAGGAGCTCAGGGTCATGGTGGAGGAAATCGTACGGGTAGAGCCACAGCTATTTGGATCATAGGTGCAGCACACCTCCATAGCTAGTAAGATGGAGCTATGGCAAAGAATAGTCGACAGGGTCAACGCAGTGGGAAAGCACCCAAGAAATCGGGACAACATCAGGAAGAGGTGGAACGACCTACGGGGGAAGGTGCGTTCCGTGGTCTCCAGGCACAACATTGCGGTACAGCAGACTGGCGGCGGACCCCCACCTCCTCCCCCACAACTAACAACATGGGAGGAGCAGGTCTTGGCTATTATGCATTCTGAGGGCCTCGGAGTAGTCGGTGGAGGAATGGACTCTGGTAAGTCAAATCTTAACTATCATATCCCCCACCCTACCTGCATGCTATCACAGACCCCCACCCTCGCCCCCTCCCCTATCACTCCAACTCCTCACATATGTACTACTAACACAAACCACCCATCCCAACCCCAAGACCTGCATGACACAACAAAGCATGGACACCCATCACTAAAGCATGCCCACTGCACATACCCATAACACCCCCCTAAACCATCATCACACAACCCCCCACACAGGAATGCTAGCACTGGGGTACACGCTCACCCACCCATTGCACACCATGACACTGACAGATGCAATAATCATGCTTTTACACCCCTGCAGGACCACTACCCAACGTCACCAGACAGGAGGGTCCAGACATCTCTACCCCACCCACAGAAGAGGCCCACAGTGATGACAGCAGCTCTGTCCAACTGGATCCAGATGACCAGCCTGGACCATCGTGGGCCTCGGGACAGTCGGTTCCCCACACCCAGTCACAGGCCACCACAGACCTTCCACCCTCTGGTAACACCAGCACAGCACCCACCCAGCGGGCCCATACCTCCGTACCCAGGACACATCAATCAGCTGTGTGTCCACCGCTACAGGGAACCCAGGATAACCCACCACCCCAACAACAACAGGCACCTGGGGGCAGTGGTAGTGGGCACACGGTCCAGGGGACGGAGGCCCAGGAACACAGGGGAACTGGGAGGGCTGCTGTGTGACAGGGGGCAGACAGGCCTAGGGAACCCACTCTCCACGAGGCCCTCTCCTCCATCATAGGAGCCTGCCACCACTCCCAGGAGACGATGGCAACGGTCCTGGCCAAGTTTCAGGAGACCCAGCGGCTGCAGGAGGAACAGTATTTGGGCTTCAGGGAGGAACTGAGAACCATCAGCACCACACTGGGCACCATCGTAGGGGTGCTGAAGGAGATACTTAACACCAGGAGGGACACCGTGGCACTCCAAGGGGCCCCTAGCAAGGACGAAGAACTGCCCACCACCTCTGCCGGTGCTAGTGAACAGGAGGCACCGCCACAAGACCACCACACCAGCACCCCACCCCCTGCAGACGGAGAACCACCCCGCAAGCGGCCCCTAAGATCCAGGAACAGGACAGAGCACAATGCCAAGACCCCCGCCAAGAAATGAGACCACCCTGATTGTCATCCCAATGTCCCACTTTGTAACCCTGTCCATATTGGAACTGCCCCAGCTCCATTTCCTATGCTCATATGGGCAGTGCACCTGTGAGACTAATAGACTGGACTCTGCCATGGACATTCCTCCACCATCACCCCTCACCATTTTACCACCCCCTCCAATATTTAGCACTTCAATAAACACCCTTGAAGCACAAAACAATCTGGAGTCAGTCTGTGATTTTGAAAATGTGTATTAGCAATGACAGTGACAAAATCCGTTCTCAAATGTCATGTAAACATACCTATGTCACACATCTCAAGTCCATGAGGAATGTAAGCAGATGACACACGTTGGTAACCACACATGTGAAACCGTAATGGAAATGTACAACTCAGTTACCATATACTGGTTGAAATTGACAGACAGGCTAGAGGTAGAAGTGTGAAAGTACTTGTAGTAGGCAGAAATGTGTTCTCACCTGTGTGTCACTGGAAATATTGTTGGATAACTGAGTCCCTGTTGTCAATGTCTTCTTCCTCTGCTTCCATCTCATCACTGTCCACAGGCTCCACAGCTGCCACAACACCGTCATCTGGACCATCCTCCTGTCGTCGCAAAGCCAGATTGTGAAGCATACAGCAGGCCACGATGATCTGGCACACCTTCCTTGGTGAGTAGAATAGGGAACCACCTGTCATATGGAGGCACCTGAACCTGGCATTCAGGAGGCCGAAGGTGTGTTCGATCACCCTCCTAGTGCGCTCATGGGCCTCATTGTAGCGTTCCTCTGCCCTGGTCCCATGATTCCTCACTGGGGTCAGTAGCCATGACAGGTTGGGGTAACCAGAGTCACATAATAGCCACACCCGGTGCCTCTGGAGTTGACCCATCACATAAGGGATGCTGCTATTCCACAGGATGTAGGCGCCATGCACAGAGCCAGGGAACATAGCATTTACCTGGGAGATGTACTGGTCTGCCAAATATACCATCTGTACATTCATCGAATTATAACTCTTCCGGTTCCTGTACACCTGTTCACTCCTGTGGGGGGGGACCAGAGCTACATGGGTCCCATCAATGGCACCTATGATGTTAGGGATATGTCCAAGGGCATAGAAGTCACCTTTAACTGTAGCCAAATCCTCCACCTGAGGGAAAACAATGTAGCTCTGCATGTGTTTCAGCAGGGCAGACAACACTCTGGACAACAAGTTGGAAAACATAGGCTGGGACATCCCTGATGCCATGGCCACTGTTGTTTGAAATGACCCACTTGCAAGGAAATGGAGCACTGATAGCACCTGCACTTGAAGGGGGATCCCTGGGGGATGGCAGATTGCTGACATCAGGTCAGGCTCCAACTGGGTACACAGTTCCTGGATTGTGGCACGGTCAAACCTGTAGGTGATGATTAAATTTCGCTCCTCCATTGTCAACAGGTCCACCAGCGGTCGGTACACCGGAGGATTCCGCCATCTCCTCACAGCGGACGGTGCCTAGGAGGGACAACAGCGACCACAGAGTCAAACAACTCAGAGGTATGTACCCGCAGTCTTCACAGAACACAAAACATAATTCAAAATGTTGCCTGTATGTGTGTTGAGTCTAGGCCTACGTATGTGTGACGCAGTTGAAAAGAAGCCATGTGGCCCCCTGAAATGGCAGCTGCCTGACCTCTAAACTGGGACAATGGGATGTGAGGTAACTGCACTGGCGTTGTACACCATCGCGGTAGGCGGCTGAAGACCGCGGCGCAATGCTGTATTGGTTCACATTGGACCCTATGGGTCCCAGGAACCAATGACGAAGTGCGCCGGCGGTGATGATACGCACCGCCGCGGACGCCACCGCCGCGGACGTGACCGCCATTTTCTATCTGTTCAATCACTCGATACCTGATCTTCGACAGGAGAGGACCTACACTGCAAGTGCTGCTGTGACCTCGGTCTGGAAGAGACAATGGCTCGTGCATCTGGGGAAAGGCCTGCCTTCACTGCACAGGAGTTGGAGAAGCTCGTGGACGGGGTCCTCCCCCAGTACACGCTACTCTACGGTCCTCCAGACCAACAGGTAAGTACACAGGGAGCACGTTGTATGGCCTATGCCTGAGTGGAGAGGGCTGGTTGTAAGAAGGAAGGGGCCACAGTTCTGCGTGCATGAAGGACTGTGAATGCATGTGCCACGTGGCAAGGCTAGGGATGTGGGCCACTCACTTCGACGGTGCAGTTGCTAATGACTTCTCTTCTTCCTCTGTACATTCCATGTAGGTCAGCGCCCACCAGAAGAAGGATATTTGGCGTGCCATCGCCAAGGACATCTGGACCCTAGGGGTCCACCACAGACGGAGCACCCACTGCCGTAAAAGATGGGAGGACATTCGCCGCTGGAGCAAGAAGACAGCGGAGGCTGAGCTGGGGACGGCCTCCCAACATGGGAGGGGTGCTCGTCGAACCATGACCCCCTTGATGTTCAGGATCCTGGTGGTGGCCTACCCTGAGTTGGATGGGCGCTTGGCGCTTGAGGGCATCACAGCAGACAAAAGGGGGTGAGTACAACATCATTCTGCAGACTTTGCACACAGTGAAGGTGTCTGGGTGGGGGAGGAGGGCTGTGGGTTCCCCTAGGCCAGGGCGAGTTCCGTAGGCTAGGCCCCTCCGTAATGCAGGCCATGTGGCACTCCACCTCACCTCTGTAGAGTGCCAAGTACAGGTATACATGCCCCTGTGTCATTTATGTGTGCAGATGTCGACCATAGCCATGTAGGACATATCCCAGGAACTGCATCTGTAGAGCCCGACAGCGCGGCGTAGTGCAGGGGGCTGCTGCGTCTGTATTGTCCGCCAACTGTAGTGGTAAGCCATGCACTCAACCTGTCTTTCTTCTGTTGTCCCCCCCCCCTTTTTGTGGTCTCCCTGTTCTTGTGTGCATCAGCATCATCAGGCGAAGGTACAGTGGCACCGGAGCACGAGGGAGCTGCATCCCACATGGCCATGGATCCACTACCTCCGTCCTTAACAGGATGAAGCACTCTGGGCACCAGTCCCCCTTCAGAACCAGTGGAGACATGCATCCACTACCTCTGTCCTTGGCAGGATGAAGCACTCTGGGCACCAGTCCCCCTCCAGAACCAGTGGAGACACGCATCCACTACCTCTGTCCTTAACAGGATGAAGCACTCTGGGCACCAGAACTAGTGGAGACATGCATCCACTACCTCTGTCCTTAACAGGATGAAGCACTCTGGGCACCAGTCCCCCTCCAGAACCAGTGGAGACATGCATCCACTACCTCTGTCCTTGGCAAGATGAAGCACTCTGGGCACCAGTCCCCCTCCAGAACCAGTGGAGACATGCATCCACTACCTCTGTCCTTAACAGGATGAAGCACTCTGGACACCAGTCCCCTTCCAGAACCAGTGGAGAGATGCATCCACTACCTCTGTCCTTAACGGGATGAAGCACTCTGGGCACCAGTCCCCCTTCAGAACCAGTGGAGACTGTTATCCACTTGAGAGACTGTGGCTTTGCACTCCCCAGGATGGTACAGTGGGCAAACCACCCACTGTAGAGACTTGAGAGACTGTGGCTTTGCACTCCCCAGGATTGAACAGTGGGCAAACCACCCACTACAGAGACTTGAGAGACTGTGGCTTTGCACACCCCAGGATGGTACAGTGGGCAACCCACCCACTGTAGAGACTTGAGAGACTGTGGCTTTGCACTCCCCAGGATTAAACAGTGGGCAAACCACCCACTGTAGGGACTTGAGAGACTGTGGCTTTGCACTCCCCAGGATGGTACAGTGGGCAACCCACCCACTCTAGAGACTTGAGAGACTGTGGCTTTGCACTCCCCAGGATGGTACAGTGGGCAACCCACCCACTGTAGAGACTTGAGAGACAGTGGCTTTGCACTCCCCAGGATTGAACAGTGGGCAAACCACCCACTGTAGAGACTTGAGAGACTGTGGCTTTGCACTCCCCAGGATGGTACAGTGGGCAACCCACCCACTGTAGAGACTTGAGAGACTGTGGCTTTGCACTCTCCAGGATACATCAATGGGCATGGAGCCCCCTTGTGGATCTGGCGTGGTGCACTCATCCAGCTGAGGTGCCCCCCCTTCCCTTCCCCCTGAGGTGCCTGTTGTATTTCTATCTGATTCCCCGGCAGTGTTCTCTCCATTTTGATTAGGTATCTGGTGTGGGCCTCTCCCATGCATTTTGGGCCCAGTGGTCCACGGACAATGAATGGTGCATTACCTGCACTACTAATCGTGATGTGTATTTTGTTGAATGTGTATGTATATCTGTATATATTTGGTTAGTGTATTTTGATATATTACAATGGTTGAACTAATTTCCTTTTGTCTTTGCATTCTCCCGGGGGTTCGGGGGTTGTTACTGTAATGTTTGGATATGCATTGGTGTGTGTGTTGTAGTGGGTGAGGGTCGGGGTGTGGGGGTGTTGCATGTGTGTGTCCCTGACTTTTTTCTCCCCCTCCCCTATGTCGTAGGTGCAGTACTCACCGTTGTCTTCGCTGCCGGTGTTGATGATGGTTGTATAGGAGCAGGAAGACTATCACAGGGAGAATTTGGAGTTCCGGTTCCATGGTGTCGTCGTTCCTCGTGGGATGTGTAGAGGTGAGTGTTTTCCCTTTGAAATGGCTGTTTCCGCCGTGTTTTTATCCGCGGGGAATCCGCCCCGGAAAAGGTGGCGGATTGGTAGGTTGTGATACTGTGGGCGGTACATTGTCTTCCGCCTGTCTGTTGGCGGTAACTGCCAAGCTGTTTGTCTGTACCGCTGTGGCGGTCGGAGTGGCTGTCTTTGTTGGCGGTTTCCGCCACGGTCATAATTCAAATTTTTTTACCGCTGGCCTGTTTGCGGTCTTACCGCCGCTTTAACACCATCCGCCAGGGTTGTAATGACCCCCTAAGAGTTTGAGGGACCCCTAATTTCTTAATCATGTCTTCTGCCTCCTCTGCATCCCTTACATTGTGCATCTCATTTCTCCACATCACTTTTAGCATTACTGAAAACATTAACATGAACTGTAGCACTCAGATCCCTCAATTTCCTCGTCTTCCACCCAAGTTCCCATTACCTCTGTGCTGTGAGTCTTCCCACATCTGATCTAACCAGGTATGTGTATGAATTGTAAGACAATTACTTTTGCTTCAAAGTGGCTGCAAGTATTAATTCCTTTATGGCGTAGGTTTGGAAATGTACTAGGATCTTTCTGGGGGATTTATGAAAGGTGTTCCGTCTAAATGGATCCCTGTGAGCTCTTTGGATATCTGACTCAAGATCTACATCTGGTCTGTCTTTTAAAAAGTCCTCATTCAGTAGGTTGATTTTGAATGCCTTAATATTGGCACCCACTACCTCCTCAGAAATATTGAATAGATGTAGATTTTTTCTTGTAGATTTTTATTTTTTATTTTATTATTTATTTATTTATCAATTTTATCAACTTACAACAATGCAACAGCTATCCCCCCAAAGCAGCACAATTCAACATATAACAGCTGTCCACAGTTAATCTCTACATACGTTTAGCATAGGGAGATCAAATAATTACACAATAATCCTTGCAGACCATTTGTTCTTCTAAGTTCCTTTCCACCATTGGATGCTGCATCCATATCAGATTATCACGGGGCAATTATATTAACCATGTTGCAATAATAACAATATGCAGCCAGTGGAGGGATATCAACAAACACACAGAAAAAAAAAAAAAAAAAAAGGGAAGGAAAGGCAGGCGGTTGGAACAGGCAGTCAACAGCAGACATTCACCTTTCAGGCATAAATGCCAGCGTACCAAGGGGGGGGGGCAATAGTTCAGACCATGCTTCTTTGAGTATTTGGTTCACTCGTCCTGAGTCGCCAGGTAATTATCTAACGGGGCCCAGATATTCCTGGGTCTGGACCCTTCAGGCATCAAATTCCAGAAGACCACGAGCTGATCATGACAAAAGGCAGCATCTCGCAACCATTCTGAACGACGTGGTACTCTCTTTCCGCCCCAACATATGGCCACCCTACGCTTGGCCAACAACAACAGCAGTCCCACCAAGCGTCTATTTGTTGCCCGGATATCCTCCACGCACCCAAGCAATGCGGTTCTAGGAGTGGCAGGAATTTCTGTATCGACCATTTCAGAGATTGCATCAAACACAGCCACCCAGAAAGCATTAATATCTGCACACTCCCATGCCAAATGTAAAAAACCGGCTTCTGGGGCCCGGCAGCGCATGCAGCACGCATCTTCACGTAGCCCCCGAGAATGGAGCCACACTGGAGTATAATATATTCTGTGCAAAAACTTAAAATGCAACAATCTGAGTCTATAATTGGGCGTCAGCGCTCTCATATGAGCACAGCAGCCACGCCACAAAGCTTCCGAAATGGGCTCACCCAAATCTGCCTCCCACGCTAATCTAGACGGCTCCCGAAAGTTACTCCCCCGCTCCTGCATGCAGTTATAGAGTCTGGTGACCAGCCCGCTGGAAGATTGCGCACAGCAAAGGACCTCCAGTGCACGGGACTCCACTGGGGCCTCAGCTGAGTTCCACAGACGGCTCCGCAGGAAAGAGCGGACACGTATCACATACATACGCTGAAGCACCGTACATTCGCGGTCAGCCAGTATCTCAGACACGCCAAGTAAGCGACCATCCACCATCCAATCTCTCATCTCAGTCAGGCCAGCATCTCGAAGAAACCCCCGTACTCCATCGTCGCGGTGCAATTGTCCATCAGCTATCACCATGACCGGCAAGGAGGGGGCGAATGGAATCGCAGCCCCAGACCGCCGCAGCAGTAAGCCCCACGCCCGCAGCGTGCAGGAAACCGGGTCGATCCCCCGCACCCGGGATGGAATACGCCCACCAAATGCCCTCGCCAGGTCGTCTGGCCACACAGAGTCACTCTCAGGCGCCAGGTGTGGCAGATAACGGATAGGATTTAACCAGTAATACGCAAAATGTGCCTGAGCGCATAGATAGTACAGTTCCATGTCCGGCGCAGCAAGCCCACCCAGCTCAAACGGCAACGTCAGCCTCTCCCAGGAAATGCGCGTGCGGCCCGCCCATACCAGACAGATCAGAGCAGAGCATAGGCGCCTGAAGTAATCTCTCGGAAGCGGGAGCGGAAGATTCACAAACAAGTACAAAAAACTTCGGCAGAACCACCATCTTTGCAACAGCAATCCTGCCGATCAGTGACAGCGGGAGGGTACGCCAGATCTCTACCTTCCCCTCCAACCACGCCAGAGCAGCGCCATAGTTAGCACGCCACAACTCCTTCACGTCACAGCTCAGCTGTATACCTAAATAGCGCACCGGGCCCTCTGCCCACACCAGGGGGTATCGGGACTCATAACGCAGCACTCTGGGGGTCAAAGGCAACACCACGGACTTAGACCAATTAATAGTGATACTAGAGAAGGTACCAAAACGCACAATCTCATCTAACAGTGTGTCCAGATTTTGGTCAGAGTTCCGTACATATAATGCAATATCGTCAGCATATAGAGATATCAAAATTGGCCGCTGCCGAAACTGTAGGCCCATATCGTTATATTTCTGGCGGAGCCGAGCCGCCAGAGGCTCCATCGCCGCAGCAAAAGGGAGAGGGGACAACGGGCATCCCTGACGCGTGCCGCGCGCCACAGGGAAAGGGGAAGACACATTCCCATTAAGGCGCAATCTAGCCGTGGGCAACGTATACAACAATTTAATCCAACGAAGGAAGCGCGCGCTAAGTCCCACCCGTCCCAGCAAGGCAAACATATAGTCCCATGCCAAGGAATCAAACGCTTTAGCAGCGTCCAGAAAAACAGCTGCTACATTATCATCCTCTACCAGTGTACTCGTCACCGCAAAGAAAGTGCGTAAATTATGGCCCGTAGACCTTCCCGGGACAAAACCCGACTGGTCCGGAAGTACCAAGCTAGGGAGGAGGGGCTGCAATCTTGCTGCAATCATTTTGCAAGAATTTTATTATCAATGTTTATCATAGACAGCGGTCGGTATGAGTCGCATTGAGTCGGATCCTTGCCTGGCTTCAGGATCGTCACAATCAGAGCCTCCCTGAGCGAGGTCGGAAGGGACCCAGTCTCTAAGGCTTCTGCATATACCTCCAATAGTCGGGGAGCTAAAATATCCACATATTCTTTATAAAACGTAGAGGTTAAGCCGTCCACCCCAAGAGATTTCTCCCCGGGCATGCTACGGATAGCCGCAGCCACCTCCTCCACTGAGAATGGCTCATCCAGATATTTCCGGTGCACTTCATCAAACCATATTAACGCAATGTCCTCAAAGGGCCCTAGTGCATCAGTCCCGCCAGCGTCCGCCGGAGCCTCGTAAAGTCTTGTATAGAATTCAGTGAATACCTGCATGACTCCACCTGATCCTGACACACTCCTCCCCTCACTATCCACAATCTCGGAGACATAGTCACCGGCCCAAGGCTTGCGAAGTAGTGCTGCCAACGTGCGACCCGCCCTTTCACCTTCCCCATATTGGCGAGCTCGAGCCTCCCTCCCGAGGAAACAAATTTCTCTGAGAGAGGCCTCCTCATACTGCGATATTTCTCGACGAATCTCAGCGAGAGTTTCGTTGGACCAGTGGGATTCCAATCGTCTTTCCAACTCAGCGATCCGAGCCTCAATTTCAGCCATCTCGCGCCTCAACGTTTTTACTATGCCATGTTGTTTCGAGAGACACACCCCTCTGATAACGACTTTGAATGCCTCCCAAATAGTTCCTGGGGACCTCACCGTTCCCTGATTCTCTACAAAGTACAATCTGATCGCCTCTCGCACCTCCTCGCGGAAGGTCGAATCCCGGAGCGCCCCCCTAGGCAGACGCCACATAGCCGATCTACCAAGTTCAGTCGGTATCTCCAATTCCAAACATACCGGTGAGTGATCTGACAGCGTGCGGGGGAGGTGGTCAATTGCTCTAGTCCAAACCAAAGTATCCCCGGAGCCCAGCCAGCGGTCAATACGGGACCAGCTACCATGCACGTAGTTTAAGCATGTACCCACTCTCGCCTCCCCATGTCGTCGCCTCCACAGGTCCACCAACGCACCATCGCGCATCACCATCTCAAGCGCTTTAGCAGCTGCAACATGCTGCATCCTGGCTAGGCTCTCTCTATCCAACCTGGCGTCTAGGACGACATTAAAATCGCCCCCCCATATCACCGCGCCAGGACCCAGCGACTCTATTAAGCGCCACAGCTCCAAAAAGAAATCTGGATCATCAACATTCGGCCCGTATACAGCAACCAGGCGGCACGCTTTGTCTAGAAGCACACCACTCATCATAACGTATCTGCCATTTGGGTCCACCAGTACCTCCTTCGTGCGCCACTGCAGCCCCTTACGAATTAGGATAGCAACTCCACGGGAATAGCTCGAGTATGTGGAGCTATGTATCTCACCCACCCACCCAGATTTAAGTCTGCATATTGTGGACTTCACCAAGTGCGTCTCTTGTAGCATACACACATCAATTGCATGTCTCTTAACATAGGCAGCCACAAGGCGAGCCTTCCTGCCATCAATAAGCCCTCGCACGTTCCAAGTCAAACATTTGATCACAGACACTTCCTCACCCCGCGGTCCCATCGACAATCAGCCAGAAGCGAATTCGAAGACCAGCCACCACCTGCCTTGTATTTAACAAAGGAGCTAATAAAACATCCACACAAAGAAAGGGAAACAACACCCCGCAACCATTCAGGAGATCAACCACCCCCCACCCACACAGGTCCCCCAAATGGACCCAACCAGAATCCCACCCATCTTGGCCCCAACACCCACCCCAAGAACAAGAACAAAAATTGACAGGACTCATCCTAGGGGCTATGACCAGCCAGATACCTCTCTACTCAGTTAACACCGAAAGAGAGGGGCCCGTGGGCCAACCATTAGTCCTGAGCTGACAGGGAGCCAGGCAAAAAGCAGCTAGCGCACTCAAGCAGTTCCAGCAATGAGTACTCAGTCAACCAGAGCATATTAGTCATTGTCACTTAAGGCAGCATCGTCGTCGTCACGTCCCCGGCGCTCCACAGCCTCCCGTCTCCTAGGTAGCTGCCGGGCAAATTTGGTCACCTGTTTCAGGTCTGTGAAGTAGATCATCTTACCCTCATGACGCACCCTTAACTTAGCAGGTACAGCAGAGCAACGTTTACTCCCGCTTGTGACAACAGACGCTTAACCGGCAAAAAGGCTCGCCTCTGGGACTGCACACCAAGCGTATAGTCTGGGAAAAAAATTTTTTCTGAGTTCTTATAGAGTAACGGGCGTCTCTCTCGTGCCAATCGGAGTACTGTGTCACGGTCACGGTAATTCAGTAGACGTGCAATAATTGGGCGTGGAGGAGTCCCAGGAGGAGGACGGGGTCCCAAGGATCTGTGAGCTCTCTCTACCACCAGCAACCGAGAGAGCTCGCCAGCAAACAGCTCAGATAACATCTGTTCTATAAAGTCTTCCATTCGCCCCATGTCGGTCGCCTCCGGCAGCCCCACGATTCGTATGTTATTGCGTTGAGATCTTGATTCCAAGTTTTCGTTCTTGTTGCGTATGACCTCAAGTATTCGATCCATTCGAGCGATCTGATCTCTGTCTCCCTGGCGTGCATCCTCTATTTCAGATGTACGTGTCTCCAAAGCAGCAAATCTGGAGTCATGATCATCAACACGCGCCCTAATTCGATCAAGCTGTTCGGTAACATGGTCCAGCTTAGCATCGATGCCAGCCAAGCTGGTCTTAAGGTCTAAGAACATGGACTTCACCGATGCCACAGAACTGTCCTCTCCGCTCGGCTCCTCGCAGGACTGGGAGCCAGCAACAGCGCTCTTTTTTTTCCCACCTTCAAAGGTAAGTTTAGCCTGGCGCTGATCAGCCTTACCCATCGTTCCACACTGCGTCAGCACCTCCAACCAGACTCAGGTATGTGGAGCCAAACCAAGGGAATTCCCGGTTCCAAAAGAAACTCCTTCTGTAGCGTGACACTCACCGGGGGCCCCCGTAACAGCCACAGGGGTTATCGACTAGCGGGACCCCTGAACGGCAGCCTGCCCTCACAGGCCCGATTGGCCTACGCTGCCCGGCCGGATCCTCACCTCCCGATTTTCTCCGCAGGAGGCTGCAATCTCAGTTTTCACCACCCTCCATCAGGTCGTACCTTTGTGTCCTCGAAATAACGGCCCAAGAGGCTCGCCCAGGTCCCGGAGTACTCCCTCACTATGCCCAAACTGTCAGCAGCCACAGGTTCCAAAGCCCCACGCAAGAGCTCGCCTCTCCAGCCACGTCCGTATAATACCTCTAGGCAGCAGGAGAACCAAGAGGACCGTCAGTGGCTCCTCGCCCGAGCGCCACCATGCAAAGCACTCCGTGGGGCCGTAGGGCCGCGACGCGACCCCGTTGCCGAGTGGCCCCCAGGCGTCACCTCGCTTGCGGACAAACACCTCCGTGAGCGGCAGGGGGCAATGGATCCCCCCGTCCGCTTCGTGCTTCTCTAGCCCAACGCCCGGCCCTGTCCCTCAGCGGCCGGCGCAGGCTCCACCTCTGTCCGCCCGCTCCTCTTGCGTTCCGCACACGCGGGCGCACCCGGTGTGGGCCCGCCCGCGTCTCCGCTCAGCTGCTGCTCTGGTCTTCGCGCCGTTCTGAGCCGAAGAAAACGGCCCAGGGGCGCTTACTATTAATGCGCGCCCAGCCGGTACCCGTCCAACCGTCAGGTGTGTCAATAAAACGGATAAACGGCCCCGGGCCGGGCAGAGCCTCACAAGGTGACGGCCATCTTGCCCGGCGGTCAGGCCACGCCCCCCCCTTTTTCTTGTAGATTTTAGCCATTCCACATCCTCCCTCAGCTGCTTGTTCTGGAGCTGTAACTTCCCAATGCCCCTTGTCTTCTTCATTTAAGTTTTTTGAGCTACCCGTTTTTCAAAGAGGTCAGTTCAGTGTACCAAAGCATTCAACTTATCTCCCAAGGCCTGGCAGACCCCCGAATTCATTTTTGATTCAACCCTGAGGTGTTGAATTTCTGATTCATGTTTGCTTTTAGGGACAACAGCAATTTCATTAACGGGGGACCGTTGGGCTGCTTGGGATATTCCTGTGGACCCCCACCAGCTTCCTAGTGACAGCTACCTGAATCACCTTCTTTCTCTGTTTCCCCTATAGTCAAACCCATTAGGGCCTGAAACCTTTTTGCCAGGGGAATAGATGCAGGTGGCCCAGTTTCAAACTGGACGTCTCTGTAGTCCGAGTGGGATATCACTACTCCTCCCGTTGGGGGAGAAAATCCCCCATCTTTTGCCTTTGCTGTTTCATAACCCAGTCCTGTGAGCACATGCTGTCCCTCCTGAAGTCTCATCTCAAGGGCTTTATCTGTTTTGCCCATGATCTCAAAGAAGAAGTCCGGAGAAAGGGAAATCCTGATCTGTCTGGTCAGAATGGACTCTTTCCTAATAATCCTTGATCCTGTACTACTCACCACATTATCTAAGGCTGAGCTTACTGCTCTGTTCTCGCTTGAAGACCTAAGGGAGTATTTATTCCTCTCTTTCTCATGTTCGGCACTTGGCCTGGTAATGGCTTTCTGGCCCGCAAACAATGGGACTAAACAGTGGACCTGGAGGCGTGCTTCCTGGAATCCTTGGGTAAGTGCTCCCCACCCTTTGAAACTCCTAAGAGCTTGCCCTACTTTTATTGCCCCCTTGTCATTTTGTGCCCCTACCTCAACAGGTGCACATGCAGCAAAATTTCCAGTTTCTCCAAACTATATGTCATCTGCCTTCTACCTCTGTGGCGGTGCTCTTCGCACTGAAGAGGTGCTCCAAAAAATGCCACTCTAGCTGATAAAGGCACTTCCTCTCTCGACCCGGAAGTCGACCCACGAATAGCAGGGCTGTGCTCCACCACCAGAGTGAGGCCTGGCCCAGCGCCCACGCTCACAGGCAACCAAAGTGTAGAGGTAATGGGGGGAGACAGGGAAGTGTAAACCGCAGAAGGGGGCTGGTGGAAAGCTAATCCTAAAACACAATCAGTAAATCTGCATGTTCACTGTGGAAGGACAGCAGGCCCTCTGGGAGACACCAAGAGTATCCCTGTGGCCATTGTCAGCTTGCTGAAATGTTCCTCCCCCACACAGTTCACAATTCCATTATAACAGTGGCAGAGGGGAGGCTTGGCAGATTTAATGATAAGATAAATCTTGAACAGTGTGCGAGACAGGATAGGAATTGAGGGGTAGAAACTAAGAAATTAAGAACAGTTTCAAATGTTGTTGCTGGTTTATACAGTTATAGATTTCACAAGGTGGGAGTGTTCCCTTTTACTTTTCTTTCTGAGTAAGGGGAGAACCAGTGGGCCCCTGGGGTTCTTTACACTGGGGTAGGCCCTATAGGTGTGATGACAGCGGCAGATGTAGTTGGGTGGGTTCCTCAGAGTGTGTGCACCTGGGTGGGGAGCATGGGGAAAGAAAGCAAGAACAAAATTGTCCTCAATAGATTAAAAGATAGGTTCCTTGAGATATTAGGGGTGAGGATGTGGAAGGAAACTGGCTGATTAGGGTAGATGCAGAGACCTAAGGTACGAATTATCAGTTGGAACGTAAATGACTTAAGAACTAAAAAAAAATTAAGACTGGTACAGGAGATATTGAAAGGTGCTATGGCCCAGGTCTTTATACTTTAGGAGACTCACGTAAGCAAATCAGAGTGCCAGCAAGTCTTCACAAGATGCTCATGGTTACAGGAGGTGTTACTATCGGTTCAGTCCTGCAACACAAAGGGGGTGGTCATCTTGGTTAAAAAGAACAGTGGAATCAAAGTTGGACAGTATAGGACAGATGCCTCCGGCAGATGGGTATTGGCCACTTTAGAAACAGAAGGGTATGTATGGTCAAGGGTGAGGTAATATGGACCTAACTGTGATGATTCTGGCTATCTGAATGTTTTATAATACAACCTGGTATAATCTCCTTCCCGTTGTGTTATACGGGGTGATTTTAAGATTGTTCTAGACAAGGAGCGGGATAGAACATCTAAGACCAAACATATGAGTATGCATAGGATAAAGGTCAGACTTAAGGACTTGATGCAGGGCCTGTGCCTGATGGATATATGGCAGGAGCGGGCCAGTCAAGATACTAGACATTCTATGGTAAAAATAAATATGGACACCACTCCCTGATAGTTTATTTTCTCCTGGATAGGGCCCTGGCCCTGGCATGTCACATCGGTAATGCATGCGCCTGCCATGAACTCTGACCATGCTGACGTGCACTTGGAAATTGAGTTTCCAGTGACGAAGCCCAGGGAGAGATGGACCTTGGCTAGAAGACTCTTGCAAGATGATGAAATAATCACAGGACTAGTGCAGGAATCCAGGATTTTCTTTCAGAACAATAGCGGGACGTCTAGTGACCTGGTATAGAACACTCATAAAGCATTCTTGAGGGTGTATATAATTAGGGCTGCCTACATAAAACAGTTAGGTCTGAAAAGGCAATTGGGGAGGTGTTGGACAAAATTGTCCAGAAGGAAAGAGAAAGTCAGCTTAGTCCCCTTTTGAGCACAGTACAATGCTCAGAGATGAGCTGGAGAAGCTACAAGATGAACTTAAAGCTATTCTTGAGCAAAGGGTGAGAGACTGGTGGAGTACAAGTTGGCTACAATAGTTTGAATATGAGGAAAATAGTGTAGCCCTTCTAGCATGGAAAACAAGTTGGTTAGGAATCGGATAGATGTGTTGATTAAGCCAGACACAGGAAGAAAATTGAGGGCTGAGCAACACCTTAGAGTTGAGCTGTTGTGAATCCAGTCAGCAGAGATATTGAGGACTGGTTGTTAAATTAAGAGCTGCCTACCGTTTCCCAGGAAAACAGAGATTATTTGAAGGCAGTGATAAGCGCGGCTGAAATCAGTCGTCAAGTGGCTGGGATGAAGAAGGGCAAAGTAGCAGGTCCTGATGGGATTCCTATAGAACTATATAAAAGCCTTAGTAAATGTTTGATTCCATTCTGAAAATCACTATTTAATCATATCTATTTATATAACAAGGAGGTCCCCCCTTCCTGGTATGAGGCAACAGAGGTTTTAATCAAAAAGCCTGGAAAAGACCCCAAAACATCTGAATCGTCTGGACCGATATCACGACTGAATTGTGACTATAAGATCTTTGCTGGAATTGTCGCCCATAGAGTGTCCAAGGTAATTCATACAGTGGTGAACACCAATCAAAAGTGTTTTGTCCCAGGGAGACACCTCCACAAGCTAATAAATTTACTAATTGGAGCTATTGATTTAGCAGAAACTTTTAATTCCTTGCTGCCTGTAGTCATAGTAGACTCGTGAAAGCGTTGGATCGTGTAAACTGGATGTATTGATGCGAGGTGTAGGACATTTTTGAGTTAACCTCAAATGTGGTTAAGACTATCCAGATGTTATATAAGGCCCCTGTAGCTAGAGTGTTGGTCATTGGGGAACCCACGTTTCATTTTCCACTAATGAGGGAAACCAGACAAAGGTGTTTGCTCTCATCACTACTTTTTAACCTATACATTGGACCATTAGCACAGGCAATCGGACAGGACAGGTCTATACTCCCGTTTTTGTTCCAGGAGTTTTCACTTAAGGTTGCCCTGTATGCTGATGATTTAATTCTGTATTCAGTTAATCCAGACAGCTCAGTACCAAGGTTGGTGCAGAATTTTGAAAGATTTGGGTAGCTATCTGGGTATTTGATTAATGAAGATAGGACAGAGGTGATGGCACGGTCAGGTGTGAGAAGGAATGTTCAATTGAAAAATCAGATTAGATATTTAGGGGTTCAAATCACACATAGCCTAGATGAGTTGCAGGAGCATAACTTAGCCATTGTGTGCAAGGAAATTGATAAATCACTGTGAAGGTGAGAAATACTGCCACTAGGTATATATGGCAGGGTAAACCTCAATAAAATGATGATTCTTCCAAACGTGTTCTTGTTTAACCCCAAACCATTGCAAATACCAGAAAAAACAGATAGGGAAGCTGCAAGGCAAGATATCTAGTTTCATATGGGCATGTAAGGGGGCAAGAATTGCCTGGAAGAAGGTAAGAAGGCAGCTAAAATGGGGGGGGAGGGTTGCTCTGCCTGACTTTCAAATATATTGTTATGTATTGCAGCTCAGAAATGTCTGCATCTTAATGAGAACCTCAGATGCTAGCTCTCTGGGCCAACTGTACACTGCAGTGCTCCCAACGTCTGGTCAGGAAAGTTTCTTTTATAAATTTGGTGACCCCAAATACTCGGGTTCTGCTGAAGGTTCTGCTGAAGGTTCTTCTGTCAGGATTTGGGTTACCGTAAGGAAAATGATGGGCGGGGAATACTATTCAGATTGGGCTCCCATTTGGAATTCTCCAGGAACTCCAGATTGGTTAAAATACAGTCTTTGCTGACCATTGCAGAAGGCAAACTTTAAGAACTGGGGAGACTTTAGAGTTGGAGAAGCCCTGATAACGTGGCAAGATCTACTGATGTGGACAGATGGGGAGGTGGCGAAGTTCAAATATTTAAAGATGAGCTCATGATGGTCCTCGCAGGGCCTAACATGGGAGAATAAATGGGAGCACTAATCCCTACTAGGCGACGACTAAGGGAACCCAAAACTATATACGAAGAAGTATCATTACGGTACTGGGATATGGTTGCTGCAGAAAATTTGAAAAGTACGGAACCTCATCAGATCTGGATGAAAGACCTACTGGGATTAGCATCCCAAGATGTGTGATAAGTATCCTTTGAGTTACTTTATAAAACAAAATCAAATGTTTACACTTTATAGGGTATAGTTGACTCCAGTAAAGATAGCCAAACTCCAACAAAGAACATCAGGGTGCAAGAAATGTGATGTGTAAGATGTGGACAATAAACATATGTTTGTGGAATGTCAAGGTTTGTTCGACTTCTGGAGTTAGGTCAGTCAGACACTAAGTGAAATCCTGGGTGCTGAAAATAAGGTAAGCCATTTCCTCAGAGCAAAGAAGTTTCAACAAGTGGCAAAAGGGCCTACTGTTGTTTTTAATGCTGTTAGCAAGAAGAGAAATTTGTAAGAATTGGGTATTGTGGCAACCCCTCTTCCTATCAAGACTGGGTGAGGGCAATCAGCCTCTACTGCTAATGGTATTTAGCCTGAGATGAGAGAAATGCTGAGAGCAGATGTCTTTCTTTTATAACTTGGTGCAATAGAGCCAGATCGGTCCAATGATTATCCTACCACTTTTCTGAGAGAAATATAGGTATTGAATACATAATAGTCAGCATTTTTTATAAGCCAGTTACGAACTTGGAACAATACTGAGCTTTTCCCCCTCCTAATAGAGGATAAAGCTACTGGCTTTGGAATGGGGACCAAAAAAAAAAAAAACACAGCTTTCAGCAAGTGGGAGCATTTTTAAGGCTTCTCGCTGAAACCGGAGTGTTTGCTTTTGCTTGCCAGGAGCTGTCAGCTAATGCCAAGCAAATGCAAACAGCTACCTCCCAAGGGTGGGTACCTCGGGAGGTAGCAGGAGCCAGTCCTAGGGGGTGGTGGTCTGCAGGGACATGTATGGCTCCATGAGGTGGGCCCGCGGCTCCCTCTTTCTTTTGCATTTGGCCAAAGGGAGGTGGTGGTTACTGGGACATGGCAAGGGTGAGAGTTATAGTTACCTTAGGGCACATGTTTTAGTTACTTGATATACCTCTAACAGCTGAATTTCTCTGTGGGTGTAATTTCTGATCCTATCTATAATGTCCCTGTAACATTTTTTGTTTTTTAGTCTCTGTAACCTTTGTTTTTTTCAGTGAATTTCTCTGATTTTTTACATCCATTGGAGGGTTGGCCAGCCTGTCACGTGCTTCCAGCCGCACACCATATGGGGGAAAACAAGAAGGCACTTAGAAAATAGGGGCAAAAGCAAGGAGAAAGCAGTGTGAATGAGGGAAAAGCAAAGAGAGGCCATAAAAAACAGGTGAAAAGGCAAGGTGGAAGTAGTGAGAACACGGGAAAAACAAGGAGAGGGCACTTAAAAAAATAGGTGAAGAAACAAGGAAAAAGCTTTGAGAATGAGGGAAATGCAAGGAAGGGGCACACAAAATACAGGGGAAAAAGCAAGGAGGAAGTAGTGAAAATGAAAGGAGAGCAAGAAGAAGGCACACAACATATGGGAAAAAGGCAAGGGGAAAGCAGTGAGAACCAGGGAAAAGCAAGGAGAAGGCACTCAAAAAAGGAGGAACGCAATGAAAAAGCAGTGAGAACAGGGGAAAAGCAAGAAGCAGGCACACAAAATACAAGTAAAAAAGCAAGGAGAAAGCAGTGAGAATGAGGTAAAAGCAAGCCGAGGACACTCAAAGTAAAAAAGCAAGGAGAAAGCAGTGAGAATGAGGGAAAAGCAAGGAGAGGACACTCAAGCAAAGTTAAAAAGCAAGAAGAAAGCAATGGAAACGAGGGAAAAGCAAGTTGGGGCACACAAAATATGGGGATAAAAAGCCAGGAGGAAGCAGCGAAAACGAGGTGAAAGCAAAGAGAAGGCGTACAAAAGACAGGGGGGAAAAGCACAGAGAAAAGATTGAAAACTTTGGGAAAGCAAGAAGAGGGCACAAAAAATACGGGGGAAATGCAAAGAAAAGGCATTGAAAACAAGGGTAAAACACAGGGAGGACACAAAAAATGGGTGAAAAAGCAATGTGATAGACGGACAGCAAGGAGCAGGCACTCAACAATGGGTGAAAAGCAAGGAAAAAGCATTGAGAATGAGGGGAAAAGTGAAGGGGTGCACACAAAATATGGGGGAAAATCAAGAGAAAGCAGTGGAAATGAGGGAAAAGCAAGGAGAAGGCACTCAAAAAAAGGGGGAAAAGCAAAGAGAAAAACATGCGAATAAGGTGAAAGTAAGGGTAAAGGCACACAAAATACAGATGAAAAAGCAAGAAGAAAATATTTTTAATAAAGCCCTGGGGAGGTGGTGGGCCCTGGGGCTCCTAAGAGCCTTAGGAGGCACAGGCCCCCTCCAATTAAAAATTGTACCATCCTGTTTTGGGGAGGTGGAGGTCCCTTGGGATCTGGCTGAGTTGTGACTATAACATATTTGTTGGAATTTGTTGGAATTGTCACCCATAGAGTGTCCAAGGCTGAGTTTTAAAGAAGTGTTTCTTTTTTTAAAAAAATGTCCCACTAATTTGCAGAGTTCCTTGAATTTGCTGCACAAATTAACAAAACAAATCCTTTTTTACCCTGATGCTCTAGGCCTGGTGCTGGGGTCCAGTGGGGACCCCAGCACCAGGGAAAGGGTGTCAGGATATTCCTACACTGTCCCCTTTTCTTTATTTGTATGTTTTTTTTGGGACTTGGCTGAGACTGAGTTCCAAAATGGCTGCCAACATTTCTTGTTGAAGTGTTGGCAGCCAGTCAGATTGCAGCATGGGCACTGACGCGTCCCTAGATATACAAATTTGTTTTTTGCTTAATAACTCAAAAACTACTGAACAAATTTACACCAAATCACAAAAAGCATATTCTGCATACCAAGATCTACCTTCTTGACAAATTTAGTGTCAATCTGTTCAGACGTTCAGGTTGTAGTCATGTCTTAAGGCCCTTTGGGAAAATGCATGGAGAAAAATTGTTTTGGTTCTCTCTTTTTCTTGGCCCCTCTTGATGAATCAACCCAAAACTTTCAAGGCAGCTGCTGATTTGAGTGGCAAACTAGTTTTGAAAATGCTGTGATGATTTGTCTAAAGGCACCAAAGTTATGGGCAAAAGAAAAAAAGCTTTTCGTTTGGAAACTAGGTCTTAACTATAACTACCTACCTATATTCATTAATAATATTCAGATTGTTGAATAAATGTCTGTAGTTTATGTAAATATTTATTTTAATTATTGGTGTTATGTATTTAGTTATATTTTTATTTTAGGTCATTTATAATTATTTTTGTGATTTTCTTTTGTATAAACATGTCTATTTGTTGTTTAATATACAATATTTTTAACAGTGATATTTGTATCTTTTATTTGTGGTTTTATTAGTTATGTACAGGAAGCCGTTATTTTTGCTAACAATATTTAATTTCTGATATTGTTGTATATCGATATTGTGCATTGCTATTGTGCCATTGAGCCAATACTTGATACTGGTATGCTATGGGTAATACTTGGTATTGGGATACTGGAGGTAATACCTGAGACTGGCATTCTGAAGGTAATACTCGGTACTGTTATGCTATGGCTGATACTCAGGACTGGAATGCTAGAGGTAATACATAGCATTGGCACACTGGAGGTAATATTTGTTACTGGTGTACTAGTGATAATATTTGGACTATGCGACACCCTTGGTAAAATGCTGGTGCTGGCATATTGGAGGTAATTTTTGGCGTAACATGTACCTGTGTCAAAATACTGACACAAGCTTACTAGAGAAAATTCCTGGCATATGGGGCAGCTATGGCAAAAAGCTAGTGCTGTCACATTGGAGATTTGTCTTGGAAAATGGACAGTCAACCATTGACAAAATGCTGGCACTGACATGCTAGCTTTACGTTTTGACCTAAGGCTCGCCCATGGTATATAGATGGCATAAATGGCAAAGTTCTGGCTCTTGCATATTGTATGTAATTGTTTGCATAAGAGACACCCATGGTGTATTATAGAATACATGACAAAAGCCTGTCCCTGGTACAGTGGTCATTTTGACATATTGGTCATATTGGTGTAACATAAGGTGTTTTTCCAACTTTATTTTAATATTTGGTACAAAAGTTGGTACATCGCAGTTCTGACTCACATATAGAAATTTGTGACATCAGTTAACATTTGTTCAACAAAACACATGCTACATACCTTTGAATGCACAGGTTACCCAGACATTAATATTACACTATTATATCAATGTGCCCACTTTGCGCACCCCCCAGACACTGGTATTACAGAAGATGCCACAGACTCTTCTGCAGCCCCTTTTGTCATATCAATAGTGCTGGCTCACATATAGCACCAGCACTATACTCTTTGCCTCTGCGTCTGCACTGTATTATAGACGCAGGGACAGAGGCAAAGATTTCTGTCAGGAGGTGCACTGACACTGACACCTAAAAGGTGGCAGCCCTCTGGAGGGGTAAAAATGGGGTCTTATGGATCCCCCAGACATCCACTTGCAGGGGTGTGCAGTCCAGTGGCAGTGCCACCATGAGGGCAAAAGAGAGTTGCCCTGCTGCTGAAAGTGAAGGGAATCATGAAAAATAATATGGAAATAAAACAAATGTATTACCATTTTATTTTTCATTCTGGCAAAGCAGCCAAGTCTGAGAGGGCAGGGCCGGCAGCAGGGAAGAACAGTGGGCACAGTGCACTTCAGTTTAAAGTGTGCATGTCTCTTTGGCCGGCTGTCTGTCGACAGCCAGCCTGATATGCGCACTCTAAACCTCTCCACCCAAGCTGTATTAGACAGCTGGGTGGACAGAATGCACAGGCCCCCAGGACCTGAAGGAGCGTCGGACAAGGGTGCTCCATCCAATCTGGGCGCTGCTTTAATACTGCCTGAGCAACATGAGAGCAGCACCAAGATTGATAAAGTGGACTTGGACAAGCCTTTTGGAGCTCGCTGCCTCTGCTGAGGGAGCCACTGAGCACCGAGAAAGGTAAGTAAATCTTGATTTTCATATTTTAATTTAAATGAACTCCATGACAGGCACTGTGAGAAACTCGCAGTGCCTTCAGCCTCAACTTCAGAGCTCTCAATGGTGGCCCGTTATAAACACTGTTTAAATTGGACCACGATTGAGCGTGTTGGCTCTGAGCCTAAAGGCACTGCTGTTTTTTTTTTGTTTTTTTTTTAACCAGTGCCTGTCAGTGGGTTACATATTCGCCCCACTTGTTTTGTTTGCAGCTTGCCGCCACTGTAAGAAAATACATGCATTCTGGATTTAAAATTAATCATATCAAGTTAGTGGTGTAACAAAACTTGAGGGGGGACCTCTTCAAGTAGCTTATTGGGGAGGGGGCACTCCTACCTGGACTCAGTCACGGGCCTGCTGCCCGTGCACAGTGTACTGTGCTGAGGGGGCCCCCTGGAACCCCCTGGAGCTCAGTGCCCAGCCCGTGCACCTCAGGGGTTGCGGGGTCTTTGTTATGTTACTGTATCAAGTCCCAAGATCTCCCAGTCGCTAAACCGCACAATACAATTAGAGGAATAACAGCATGGGAGGGTTTGAAAGAAGTAGGAGAGCCGCTTAAATATTTGGGAATAAACCTTTCCTCACCAATAAACAAATTATACAAATCTGAAATCCCACCCTTTCCTAGACATACTCCATAAAGACTAATAAAGGGGGTGAAAATGGCTAGCATTACGAAGAACTTCCTTCCTTGATTACCACACGTAACTCAAACATTACCTTTAGAATTTAAGAACACAGCAAATGGAAGATAAGCTTTTAAAATTCATATGGTGAGGCCCACTCCAGGGGTTTCTAAACATAGAGTATATAAAAGAAACCTGGTGCGGGCACTGGGCTCCTCTGTATAATATCATATATTATAGTGGCACAGATCTGATCTGCTATAAACAAACTACGACTGATTCTGAAACAATACAAGCATTGTAATGGATACTTAGCACACGCAGACCTGCTCATGGGAATACACCTCTGACAACTGGAAAACTATTAGAATGTTAGGGTAACCTAAAACAGAAGAAATACCACCACATACCCTTCTGCCCTGGCAATGTGTACTTTTCTATCCAGGCATTAAAAACTCATTATAGATAAATTTTGGCTTACATGATTAATATAGTGGTAGGACAAGGTGGTAGTAAATAAGAAAGTGGGTATGGATAAGACACCACTGGTAAACATCTTTGCTCAATCAAGGAGAAAGAAGGGAATCTCTGATTATACTCAACGACCGCACATATATCCCACATCAAAATACATACATATATGGGGAAAAGACTTGGGGTTTGACATATCCGAGGAATAGTGGCTACAATCTGGGCCAGAGCAACTAAATCCTCCATTTACAACATAAAGTAAATATATAAAGACACTACATGCTAGTAACTTACTGCAATTAGACTGGACATGTTTGGTGATTACAAAGACTGTTGAAAATATTGTGAGGAGGAAGGGTCCTATATGTGGTGGGCATGCACACACATTGTAAATTACTGGAAGGAAACAATGAAAGTAATTAAGTCAATAACTAACATTGAGCTACCATAAGATCCAGTAATAATCCTCTTAGGAGATGCAAGTGAGGAAAGCATACATATTCTATATACAGTGACACCCAAATTAATAACACAGCTATTATTAGCAGCCAGGTTGTTCAGAACCACACCACTGCCGGCTACAAGATCATCAGACAAGACCGCCAACTCAGACTAGAGGAGGAATCATCACCCGCTGTAGCACCAACTCAGAAACTGGAACCAACCTCAATTTCAAACTTAAAATCATAGCCAATGTCGCCCTTAGTGGAACCCTGATCTGCCAGTCCCTGGGACTCCTAGCCAACTTTACCAGCAACATATCTGATGTTCAGTCGCCCCACTAGACATCAACTCCAGTGCCTACATCCTCCTAGGAGACCTTAACTATCCTTACACCTAGAAGCCCTGACTGACCCAAACTCATTCGATCTCCTCATAAGCCTCAGAAACCTAAGATTCACCGAGCACACCAAGCTTGAACCTTACAAAAAGTCTTCCAATATCAGACAAAAGTGACAACCTGAGAACATAGAACCCCATCACCGACAGAGGAAACCACTGCTATCATGATGACCATCCACTCTGAGGCATTGTCTAACTCTCGTCCCCACCACGTCTTTGCCAAGGTTCAACCCAAAACATCAAAGCTCTCACCTTCATCCTCAACACCTCCATGAACACAGCCACCTTCCCAGAAGCCTGAAGGCACACAGCAGTCAGTGCCCTCCTGAAGATGCCATCAGCAGACCCAGCCAAACTTAAGAACGACTGAACGAGCTCCCTCCTGCCATACCCGGTCAAAGTCCTAGAGGAAGCCATCAGTAGATGGCTCTCGAACCACGTCCCGAACCACCAGCTCCTCTACTCCACACAATCAGGTTTCAGACCTAACCACACTACAGAGACAGCCATCATAGCAGCAACAGGTGACATCTGAATTATCCTTGACAAAGGAGAAACTGCAGACTTCATCCTACTCAACTTCTCTGCATCTTTCGACAGTCTCCAATGCCGTCATGATCAGACGACTTCACAACACTGGCATTCAACATGCCATGTTATTCCTCAGAAGTGAGGATACTAATTTGCAGAGTCTTTCAAGGTTCCTCGCTCTGCCCAAACCTTTTCAACCTCTGCATGAAGCCACACGAAACATCAGCATACTCACCCATGCTGACAACACAGAACCCACACTGTCTCTCTTACACAAAACACACAACAATTTTAACTATTGCATGAATGAAGTGGCCAACTGGATAAAGTCCAATTGCCTTGAACCTAGCACTGACAAGACAGGAGTGGTAATCTTCGGAACGGATGCCTCACCGTGGGACTCCTCCTGCGGCCGTATTAAGAAATAAGACGCATTCTTGCACTGGGTTCACCTTTCAAAAGGTGCACCGGCGCAAACAAGGAGGATGTGCAATATTATATTGAATGCGCTGCCCAAGGCAGCAGCAGCGAACTCCTGCTGCCCTAAGAGCGACACATTCAAGTGAAAAACAGAGCAGCTGTTTTAAAGCCGCTCAGTGTTTCACTTTGCAGGATGCAACCCGCCTGCGCTTTTAAAGCGGCTTAGAGATCCACTTGCAGGTGGGTTCAGTGAGTGACTGCACCAGGGGCGGCTAGTAACCTTTGAAAGTGATGGGACATAATACTTGACTCGAACTCCAGTGAGTGAAGTGAGCGATCCTGATTTATACTCCCATCTAGATTTTTTTTTAAAGTAATTAAATAATGCATCTTTAAACACAGTTTTAACAGAAATCTGCTCAAAAGCCCGTATGATTACGACCAGCCAGAAGAACTTGGATAGAAGCGAGCGCCTGCTACCCTCCAGCGAAGCTCAAAATCAATGGTGAACTATCAAGTCAATTAAGACGGATGGGTGCACCAGACAGGTTGCCACCTGTCTCCACTTGTTTTCTCTTTGGCTATGAAACCGAAGGGAGCAAATTTATGATTTAAGGTATTCAGAACCGGAACAAGCATTATAAAGTGATTTTATTTACGAATGGCATGTTATGCTTTGTGATAGTTCTGGAACAATCCGAACCCGCTCTCCTTAAGTAGTTAAGGGCACCACGTAAATTCAAATATACTTATTACAAATAAAACCATCTGATCTTAAATGGGTAAAACCTTTATTTTCTTCTCCTGCGGCATTATGACTAGACAACTAGGACAGTTCTATAGACTCAAAATACTAGATTTCTACATCAGAAGTTATAGACTACTGAAATGATAAATCACAATTTGTGTTCATCGGCATTCTATCTTGTATAGTTTTCCGATGTAATACATGTATTTGTTGGGTTTTTCAGCAGTAATTTATCATAGCACTAAAGCAAACATCTTATCATGTTCCTTCCACTGAAGATGGCACTAGAGATCAGCCCCGATCCGATCAACAAGGCAGTTATTATCATCTGCGACCGTCATAGCTTCTACGGTGTTTCTGTCTCCACCATACCAAATTCTGCACAGAAACATCCCATTGAATGCTTGAAAAAACAATTTATCGTTCTTATATTTAATTTCAAATTCAGAGTTTGGTGCTTTGGTTCCTTTGATTAAATGGACCGCTTTACGTTCGCCGGCTATGCCCAGACTAAGGTGGTAGCCTTGATAGTCAGTAATTTTCACTTTACCGCCACCCAGCAGGCACACCTGAAACCAGCAGGTGTGGTCTCTGACGAATTTTCCTCGCATCCCTTGGGTCGTTGAGCTCCAGTACATGCCGTTGGTCGTCCGGAGTGAGATTTGGCTCGGCGAGCAAATTAACCCCTGGCGGGAACAGCTGTTCTCGTCTAAAAATGAAAACAATGAGAGGAAAGGCATGAAATGCTTCTTATCATCAGGGGCATGATTTCTTAACACTTAATGAAACGTTCCTCCCTCAGCTCCATGGCTTGTAAAATAAGTACAACCTCCAGTTCTTAATTTGTAAATAAAAACGTCCCCTCCTCTTAAGTACGCGGCTGCTGCAACTAAATGTGCGAACGCGGAATACTGAGGCAGGAAAATCTTGAAGCCATCTCGGGCCTCTTCAAACCATTACAGCCACTCCCTGTCCCTTCAGGTCACTCTTGCAGCTGTCTGTTTTATCCCATTGAGACGCTTTTTCGTTTTTCTCTTCCTCCGTCTTTCACATAGGGGTCTTTTGCTCGCAGTAAATGCTTGAGGCAGAAAGATAAGTGTCGGCCCTCAAAAATAAGTGCCGGTGCCCAGCACCGGAAACAAGCACAATTTAAGCACTGATAGCTTCTAACCTAGGTTTAAAGTGTTAACATTTTCTCAAATCTTGTCACCGTGCCCAAAGGTCTAATAAACTTGAAATTAGCCCATTCTTTAGAGTATTCGAGCGGGAGAGCAAAGCTTGTCCCTCAGATTGCGGGTGCAGGCCACCAGCTGGAGCGGTCACCACAGCTAGCACACTTTGTAGATTGGACAAAGGCGGAAGGGCATCCGAGTGCACATTCATGTGCTACTGGCATTGCAGCGTTGAGAACCAGACACTAATACAAGTTAATGTTCCTTATCCCCTTATGCACCTTCAAGGTACGGGTCAAAACCTAGCTTTAAGGGCTGTCCTATGGTCAGTGATCTAACACCAAGCCGAGAAGCTCACCCTACACTCATTCCAGGAAGCAGTATTGTGGAGATGGTTAGCACAACTTACCCAAAGTACCCCACTACAAGCACTCAGACTAGAGACAGGCTTCACAAGCATTTTATGGACAATGTATACAGCATTATTGCATATCTGGTTACTCACTGCAAGGGCATCTTTCTTTTCTCAAAAGAAAACCTTTGTAAATGTTGCGGAAGGGGAACGATCGAGTGTCCCCATTGTTATTGCTACAAAATTAAAATTTTGTCTAAAGAATGTTAGGACTTGAAAATCCTGTTTATGTTAAAGAGATATCTGAGCAAATAAACGCTGTCCATTCATTCTGGAGAATACCTGGGATATTATATATAAAAAAACCTGTTATTGGAGTAACCATCACCGCTGAGCACTATAGGACAGCAGTGACCTTGAAGAGAGCGAAAAGATTCAAACTCGAATTTGCAACTGGTGGCCTAGCGATCATGACTGCTGCAGGAGCTAGGGTGATTATCTGACAAAACATATAAATATGATAAATTGTAAAAGTCATAGCCTGGCAGTGGAAAATGAAAACACTTTTAAATTCTGCCAGAGTGTTATCCACAAATTCTAGACTAGCATTCACCTTGTACAGCTTTATAAGGACCTTCTTAAGAAGAAGCTGTGTGTGTTGTCTGGATGGCCATTGTGGCGGCTGTCGGAGATACCACCATTTGGCAGCTGGTGTGGCATGGTGCTTGACTAAGGAGTTGGTGGTGAAGGTGCTTCCTTGATCTCCTCACTTTCACCCTTCAATTGGTATTTGTTTGAAATGGGGTTTCTGGATGGCTAGGGTTTCCACCTAAGCCAGGCACAACCCACCCACTCTAGTCAGGGCAAGGGAGTTACACGTCCAAGATAACTCCTGCTCACCCCCTTGGTAGCTTGGCACGAGCAGTCACGCCTATCCCAGAGGCAATGTGTGAAGCGTTTGCCCAACACACACAGCACACATGACGCACTATCCCAACCACAAAGAGAACACAACACCAAGTTATATAAAAGTATACTGTATTGTACACAATGTAATCATTAGACCAAATGCAACATGTCAGTAATACCCTGCTACTAAAGGAGTTGTCAGAACGTTACACAATACTGTTACTCTGAAAAGATCAGCAGTAATCACACATAATATACAGGTTACTTATTATTCTGCAACATAACCAGTAGTCAGGAATCACATTACTAAATAAATGCACTTTTCATAGAAATATCATAAATGCCCATATCAGGAACATTATAAAACATATGGCAAGTCATGAAAACATATCAGTGTAGAATGCCCATATCAGGAACATTAGCAAACATACATGAAACATCATCAGAAGAGACAGGAAAACATATTAATCTATAATGTCCATAGCAGGATCATTCAGAAATTATATGTCCCCAAGAAGAGGAACTGTTTACTGATGTGAAGGGACCACATTTGCGGAAGTGATTTGCCGCAAAGAGAACAAAGGTGACCCCCGGTGCTCTATTGAGCAAAACTGAGGCCTCGCAATAATTTGGGGGGATGGGCAACATGCACATCTTCCTGCTTTTATATTGGGCCTGTCCTGGGGCCCCCAATCTCTGGGGGCCCCCTGGGCCACAACTAGCCCTCCAGAGGGGGTGGCTAAAGCCTGCGCAACAATATGGGTCTCAAATCGGCAGGGGCCTGACCCAATTCTTGCAGGGGCCCGACCGGGGAGAATTTGCGGTGCAAGGGTCCTCCGGCCAGGCTTCTGCCCTGCCTGTGGTCTGAAAAGAGCTATCAGGGCTCCAGTGGGGCAGGGAGAGCCTTTGATGAGGCTTCCTTACCCTCACCCGTCCCCACAGCAGCAAAGGGGGCCTGGTGGGGCGGGGAGCCTCCGATGAGGATTCCTTCCCACCCAGCCTTGAACAGCTTCTGAAAGGCCCGCCCGGGCCGCAGCGTTGAGCAGGCACCAAAGAAGATGCCTGCTTGTGACCCGGGGGCGCTCCTCGGAGCATGCTTTGCCCCGGGGACACAGTAGGAGCGCGCTCACTCCTTTCTTGATTCCAGTACTTCCTGGAGGTCCCAGGGGCAGCAAGACTCCGGCGCACTGGAAAAACAAAGCCGGGTCGCAGGGGTGAATCCTTTGGCAACAACACGCTCATGAGCGCTGGAGGCAACCCAATGAGCTCGGGTCGCAGCAGTGATTTTTAATGGCAGCAGAGTGCTTCACGAGCGCAGGGGGAAGGGGCAGCACTTTCGAAAGAGCTTAGGATATCAAACGGGAGCGCTCTTCAAAGCGCCATGGAGGCAGGCAGAGCGCTTTTCCAGGTGCTATGCCCATAACCATAAAAAGCACAAACAGCACTCATCCAGGGCCACCTCAGGCAGTTGCAGGGGTTAGGGGCCACAGCACCCAGCCCCTGGGGGACAACAGTACAAAGGAAGCACAGGGCGGCAGGGCCCAGCAGCAGGCCAGCACAAGGTGAAGTCAAACAGTTGGCAGTTCCTCCACGTGACCAAGCAGGTCACAGGTCAGCATAGCAGCAGCAGTCCATGGCGGTTCCTGGTGAGTCCCTCCAGCAGCATTCTGTGTCCAGTTCCAAAATGTCAATAGATTGTGGGGAAAGCTCCCCTGTACTAATGCTCAGTTTCAGCTGTGTTTCACTGAAGAAGGGGAGAGAAGGTTCCAACCAGTTACAACTGGTTCTGGCAGTGTCCCCTCTCTCCTCCAGCACAGGCTCTAAACATCAGTTGTGGTTAAACAACATTTTTGGGTGAAGCCAGTGCACAGCCTTTACAGATGCAAGTGTGCTCCCTCCTTTTCTCAGCCCAGGAAGACTATTCAAAATGCAGATGCACCTCTGTGACACCTCCACCCTCTCTGTGTACAGGCTGATTGAAAAGTATGCACAAAGCCCAACTGTCACTCTGCCCAGACATGGATTGGAGTCAAGCTGCAAAACACGAGTCATAAGCATAGAGAAATGCTCACTTTCCAGAAGTGGGATTTCTGTAATAGTAATAAAAAGTCCACTTACACCAGTAAGCAGCATTTCTCACTACCATTACAACCATACCAAACATGCCTTCGCTACCTTTCATAAATCAGAAAATACTCCCTAGACATAATGCAGGGTCTTTCCAATGCAATCCTATGAGAAGGCAGCACCCACAGCAGTGAGGAACCAAATAGGGTGTTTGTCACTACCAGGACAGGCCACGCTTCTAGGCACATGTCCTTCTACATACATGGCACCATGCACATAGGGCTAACTAGGTCCTACCTTAGGGATGACTTGCATGTAGTAGAAGGGGAGTCCTGGGCCTGGCAAGTACATTTAGATGCCATGTCCCTGTGGCAGAAAACTGCACATGCAGGCCCTGGGATAGAAGGCCTGAGACAGGTTTGAAAGGTTACTTCAGTGGGTGGCGCAAGCAGCACAGCAGGCCCACTAGTAGCATTTAATTTACAGGCCCTCGGTATAGAGATACCACTTTACAAGGGACTTACAGGTAAATTAAATGAGCTAATTAGGTACAGGCCAATCATACCAACTTTAGAAGGGAGAGCACCTGCACTTTAGCACTGATCAGCAGTGATAAAGTGCTCACAGTCCTAGAGTCAACAGCGAGAGGTCAGAAAAAATTGGAGGAAGGAGGCAAAAAGTCATGGGATGAACCTGCCAAAAGGGCCAGGTCCAACATTATTAGTCAATAGCAATGGTTGCAACAAAGTCAAGGCACAACTTCCTTACCATTGTCTGCCCCTTGTGGCCTTTAGTCCCTGCCCTCTAGGAAAGTTTTAATCGTTGAGCTGCAAACAGTACATGCTTGTGAACTAAGGAAAATCGGCACACACACCCTCACCACTATTTCATCATTCCACAATTACTACTTTGTACCTTCTTTAGACTTTAGGTCTAACCTACTTCTGTCATTGAAAATATTTCTTGGGTCCTGGATGGATTATGGCGTGTCACTTCTAAACGTTTACAGTTGCAGTAATTGTTACAATTTGGAGTGAGGGGCAGTCCTGATGTGTATGCACAATGTTGTTTTGGCAAAGAGATTCTGTTACTAGGACAGTATGCAGCACTTTTCATAGAATTGAATTTAGTGACCAAAGCACAGTTGAGCAAATGCACTGGGGGTGTACCTGGATGACCTCATCATGAATCTAGAATGCCATAACGCTTTAGAAGATGATTGACCGACTCACTGGTAGGAATGCCGGAGCAAAACAGATGTTGGCTGCAAAATAACATGCATCCTAGTTAAAGGTAAGTTCAGAAGCATTCAATGTAATAAGTGGTTCTTTAGTCGACATTAAAGTGAGGTATGTTGATTCACTTAATCTAATACTATGTAAGCTTCACATAATTCTACCAATGCTCATTTTTGAGCAAGAGTACCATTTATATCCTCGCTGTGGAGGTTGTGCAACAACAACTACAGAAACTGCAGACGCAACATTTGGCTACACTGACAGCAGCAGGATCACACTGCTGCTCAGAGCAGTTACTCAGTCTCAACAGACCAGATACTAGACCCCATTGAGGAAGGGTTCCACAATCAAAACCCAAGTACACAAGTGTAATCCTAATACTGTAGCCTAGAAAACAGTCTACACTGGTTCATCAATCACAAGATGCCTGACAAGATTTTGAGAATCGGATCATGGCAGCAGCTCATTTCTACCATTGTCCAGGATGGGCTTGTAGAAATCCAAATGACCCATCAAGAAATTTAGATTAACCTTTAGCTCTTCACTGCAATGAGGAACATTCAAAGAATATCAGCAACACTGTCACAGCAAAAAATTAGGGGGCATATCTATACTCTGTTGTGCTGAAATAGCGTATTTTTGTTTAACAATATTTCAGTGAAAACGTAACTCCATATTTATATTTTGAATCTAGACCCGTCTACTGTCAAAATATTGGAGTTAAATTCATTTTTTGCCTTTGGAAAACTATCTTGTATCAATGAGTTGCAAGGTAGGCGTTCCCTGGCAAAAAATTACTCTAAGGCAAAAATGGTGCACGAGAGGGAGGGGGACCTAAATATTGGTGCTAACCTTGCTTAGTGCCAATATTTAACGCCTGGGTCAGGGCAGACATTAGGGGACCTGTGGGCCTATTTCCATGGTGGATCACCATAGAATAAGTCCACAGGTGCCCTCCCCAAGCCCCAAGGACAGCGCCACGCATACCAGAGGGAGATCGGAGGATGGGGGACCCCATCCCAGGTAAGTATAGGGAAGAAGAGGTAAGTATTTTTGGATTTTTTAAAAAGTGCCATTGGGGACCCTGAAATGGGACCCATACATGGCACTGGGTGCAATGGCCATGCCCATGGGACCCTTGTCCCCTGTGCTGGCCATTGGGGTGGTGGGTATGACTCCTGTCTTTTATAAGACAAGAGTCATGTGGAATGGTAGGTTTAGCAACAAGAAATGACTCTAGGCTGGTTAGAGTCATCTTTTTTTTACTCTAACCAGCCTAACGTCATTTTTTGGTGCAAAACCCCCGTCTCCCATACCGCCACTACCACCCGGCTAACGTCAGTTTTTTTTACGCTAACCCACGCTTTGCACCAGATTGCACCATTCCATTAATATGGTGCCAGACTGACGTCCTGAAATGGCGAAGCCGCCGCTATACTTTTTAGCACAGGCTTACCTCAAAAAGTATAAATCAAGGTCTAGATACTCTTGGATATTTATAAGGCCCAATAGGAGAAAGTGCCAGTAAGGCGATGTAATGCTATCTGTATTTAACCACTGGCTCCTCCTTGTCCACTACTCATTTTGTGGTTGGCTTAGCTTTATAAACCGTCACATTGGTGGTGCAGATATTTTTCCGTGCACAGCTTGTGCAGCGCATGTTTTCACTTTTTCTCACGAAGGATGGACACATACTGTGGTGGAATATCAGTGATAAAATGTACTAAGCTGATAATGTTTATGGTAAGGCAGGGAACAGCTGTCTTGGATAAACAACGTGAGAGTTGGCTAGTCTCTAGCGTGTTTCTTTTCAACACTGACCTGGTGTGGACAGCGTTTAAACAACAACTTACTGGATGGGAGGGGGAGTTTCTAGAATTTTTTTCTACAGTTTGGTTAAAGGATATTAGGAGAGGAAGCTTGACTCCTTGCTCAGAATCCCACTGTGGGTAAATATCTCTTTCTGGTCGTCCGGGTTCCATGACTTGAAGCTGGCAGACAAAGAGATGATGTCGAGGTAAAGCCCCATGGTGATGCATTTTAATTATAAATATATACACATATACATATAATAACCATTGTTGAGTTTGTGATCATTATTATTTCACTGCTTAGATTATTTTCAGAATTGTACTTCTGTTACTGCCTTTCAAATAATAGTCCACGTTATTGTCTCTGTGCATGATTTGAGAAGTGCCTTACTCAGACTAAGAGTGTTGCATTCTTGGTATTCTTTTCCTTTCATCTCCTCTTATTCTGAGGTAGAGCAGAACAGGCACTTAGAGCAAGCTATATTGGATATAGTTGCTGAGCAGCCAGTTAATAGCCAGGAATCATTAGTGAATGTGTTTAGAGTCATCTGCGTATATCTGGATACATTGGGGGACAACGTGGATGTGTGAGACTGGTTGAATTAAAATCATTGGAACCTCACATGTCAGGAAATCACAAGTGCATATTACTTCTATCCTACATCACATCGCAGATGCAGTTAAGGCAGCCACCCATACCCACTTTCGGTCAAAGGCAACATTAATCTCAATCATGTAATGGAACAGACCCATTGGGGACACTAAAGAGGAAGCAGCACACCACAGTCTGTGGCAGTTATTATTATTTTTTTTAATTTGACTATTTGAGTCATCATGGTCATGTCCGTACATTAATGTATTTTGCTCCATGAATGCACAGTGCCACATCATTGTAATGTATCACAATAATCTACCAACCTCTGGTCAAAATTTTTTAAAAACAATTCTGTTTCCCCCCTGCATCCATTTCAGGGTCTGGGTCTGTGTAAATTAGAGGGTGGTGTTGTTTGCTTCCCACGCTTCACGCAAAACTCAAGTAGCATTCCATTGCCCACATCCAGTCTGAATAATCCAAAACACATAAGAATTTCCTCACCTACTATATTGAGATAGTAAAACCATCTAACACCAAAAAGGTTGAGGCCTCAAAATCTGATTTTCATTGTAGAATGATTCCTTGGTTTATCCTGTGTGCCAAGTTGTACACTTCCTTGGCTAGAGTTGTATAAATACTATTGCCTGGTTTCAGTGATGGTGTCAAGGGATAACCCTGGCCACATATGGTGGAGAAATGAGAATGGATAAAAGTAAACATAGGGTGTGAGCGATGGTGTAAAGGATCATTCAAGAAGAGGTTTCAAAAGAAGGGAGTCACGGAGGTGTTGCAACTCCATTTTTTTATCAGAGTTTATAAAATGTCACAGATTGAGCCACAACACAGGTTCCAATGGCAAATTTGTGTACAGTGATGGTGAATAGATAACAATTGTTAAGGGCCAGCTGTAAGATAAACATAACTACGAAGATTTCCCTTTTTTATTGTGAAAATTGCCCAATTCAGATCCATCTTAATCCAATTAACAAATCAAATCACCTACAAAAATCTGTGATTTTTCTGATGCCAAAGATTTGTTTTAAAATAAACCCAAAAAGCTGATGTTTGAGTCAGATTTCACTGCATATTTTTATCATCTTACATTGAATTGTTATAATGTGGCTAACGGATATTTACCAGTAATCCTCATTACTGCAAGGCATATGTGGTCATTGTGACCTTGGCAGTCCTACCCCGGCACACCTGCAGTTGTGGTCAGACTGCTGAAGCGTGGTAGTGCCAAATTATGACCACAGCAGTGAACTGGCTGCATCACAGCCAGTTCACCGCCTGCACCGGCAGGGCAGTTAAACCGGCTGGCTGAAGGTTGACCACCTTCAACCAGGTGGTCCACCTGACACCGCCCAAGGTATAATGAGTGTCCTTACTACCAGGGATTCCTTGTCGGCAGTCCAGCCACGAAATACCTGGCGGTAAGGATACTGGCAAGAGGAATACTAATTCCTGTTGCCACAACAGGACTCCCCAAACCCCACCTCTATGTAGGAGGCCCCCCCACCCTGACCCCATCAGAAGCCTCCCCACCCCCCCAAGCAGCAACACCCCCCACCCACCGCGTCTCCATACTGATCCCCCTCCCCGATCCCCATACTGACCTCCCGCCCCCGATCTCCGTACTTAAGATCCCCGATCCACTCACACACATGCCACACTTACAAACATACATGCACACATCCACGCTCACTCATTCACACACACAAGCACCCTAGGCCACGACACCCCTTCCACTCCCGCATACAGGCATTCACACAAGCACACAGACACTTGCCACATGTACACAAACACACAACATCCCCCACCCCACTCCATTCACTCACACACATCCCCATTCATGCACACAACACTCAGCACCCTCCTGTCTGACGATCACCTTATCTGGTGGTCGCGCTGGTCGTCCGTGATGGAATGGGGTCCATGGCGCTTGCTCCGCCGCCAGCACCTCGTCAACACAACACCGCCACACTGTTTACAATGTTGTAATATGCCGGGCGGTGTTGTGGTGATGTGGCGGTGGTGGCGGGAGCAAGCTCCACTAGACCACCGACCGCCAATATTGCTGCTGGCGGCTTCCCCACAAAATAGTGGTGGAGAGCAGCCAGCAGTCATAAGACAGCAGTCTTCAGACAACCAACACTGGCAGTCATATGACGGCAGTGACTTTGGCAGTCTATGGTATAGACCGTCAAAGTCATAATGAGGACCATACTCTTCTTTGTCACAGTTCAATCCAATGAGCATTTTGTGTCTTCCTACAGAATTGACTCAAACAAGGAAAAACAAGTTCATGCCCCATCCAGTATAGCCTCAATAAGAAGTGGATAACCCATGACACATAAAGGAGGAGCTCAAATGACGTATCTTCCTGTTTTTTCTTCTGTGTCTTTAACAATATTCAACCGAGATACAAGATTTCAGTTATGTTTTGTTGTTCATTTTTATATTGATTTTAATGCTCAGCAGTAAGGATGGACACCTGCTGGACCAGCCGATTGTCAGTTGTTTACATGATTGTATTTGGCCTCCTTATTATTCTGCACGTGTGCTACCTCCTCCGCAGAGTGATTAGGAAATTGCTGCTACCATTTCACTAATTTCAGTCTTTGCTAACACTTGAATGTGAGCCGGTGGACCTCAACTGGTTTCATTATGGTGGCAGCACCAAGATTGATAGAGGGGATAAGCCTTTTGGAGCTTGCTGCCTCTGCTGAGGGAGCCACTGAGTGCTGAGAAAGGTAAGTAAATCTTGATTTCCATATTTTAACTTAAATTAACTCACTGACAGGCACTGTGAGAAACTCGCAGTGTTTCAGCCACAACTCCAGAGCTCTCAACCGTGGACCGTTAGAAACACTGTTTAAATTGGACCACGATTGAGCATTTTGGCTCTGAGCCTAAGTGCCCTGCTGTTTTTTTTTTTTTTTGTAATTTTTTTTTTTTTGTTTTTTTAACCAGTGCCTGTCAGTGGGTTACATATTCGCCCCACTTGTGTTGTTTGCAGCTTGGCGTCACTGTAACAAAATACAGGCATTCTGGATTTAAAATTAATCATAACAAGTTAGTGGCATAACAAAATTTGAGGGGGGATCCCCGCAAGTAGATTGTTGTGGAGGGGCCCTCCTGCCTGGACTCCGTCTCAGGCCTGCTACCCATGAACAGTGTACTGTGCTGAGGTGGCACCCTGGAGCTCAGCACCCACCCCGTGCACCTTTGGGGTTGCGGGATCTTTGTTACGCCACTGTATCAAGTCCCAAGATCTTACAGTCGCTGAACCGCACAATACAATTAGAAGAATAACAGCATGGGAGGGTTTGAAAGAAGTAGGAGAGCTGCGTAAATATTTGGGAATAAACCTTTCCTCACCAATAAACAAATTATATTTTCAATCTGACATCCCACCCTCTTCTAGACATACTCCATAAAGACTAATTAAGAGGGTGAAAATGGCTATCATTACAAAGAACTTCCTTCCTTGATTACCACAAGTAACTCAAGCCTAACCTTTAGAACTTAAGAACACAGCAAATGCAAGATAAGCTTTTAAAATTCATATGATTAGGCCCACTCCAGGGGTTTCTAAACATAGAGTATATAAAAGAAACCTGGTACAGACACTGGGCTCCTCTGTATAGTATCATATATTATAGTGGCACAGATCTGATCTGCTATAAACAAACTACGACTGATTCTGAAACAGTACATGCATTGTAATGGATACTTAGCACACGCAGACCTGCTCATGGGAATACACCTCTGACAATTAGAAAAATATTACAATGCTAGGGTAGCCTAAAACAGAAGGAATACCACCACATACCCTTCTGCCCTGGCCATGTGTACTTTTATCTCCAGGCATTAAGGACTCATTATAGATAAATTTTGGTTTACATAATTAATATAGTGGTAGGACAAGATGGTAGTAAATAAGAAAGTCGGTATGGATAAGACACCACTGGTAAACATCTTTGCTCAATCAAGGGGAAAGAAGGAAATTTCTGATTATACTCAACAACCGCACATATATCCCACATCAAAATACATACATGTAAGGGGAAAAGGCTTGGGGTTTGACATATCCGAGGAATAGTGGCTACAGTCTGGGCCAGAGCAACTAAATCCTCCATTTACAACATAAAGCAAATATATAAAGAAACTACTTGCTCATGCTGGTAACTTACTCCAACTAGACTGGACATGTTTGATGATTACAAAGACTGTTGAGAATATTGTGAGGAGGAAGAGTCCTATATGTGGTGGGCATGCACACACATTGTAACTTACCGGAAGGAAACAATGAAAGTAATTAAGTCAATAACTAACATTGAGCTACCATAAGATCCAGTAATAATCCTCTTAGGAGATGCAGGTGAGGAAAGAATACATATTCTGTATACAGTGACACCCAAATTAATAACACAGCTATTATTAGCAGCCAGGTTGTTCAGAACCACACCACTGCCGGCTACAAGATCATCAGACAAGACCGCCAACTCAGACTAGAGGAGGAATCATCACACGCTGTAGCACCAACTCAGAAACTGGAACCAACCTCAACTTCAAACTTAAAATCACAGCCAATGTCGCCCTTAGTGGAACCCTGATCTGACAGTCCCTGGGACTCCTAGCCAACTTCACCAGCAACATATCTGATGTTCAGTCGCCCCACTAGACATCAGCTCCAGTGCCTACATCCTCCTAGGAAACCTTAACTATCCTTACACCTAGAAGACCTGACTGACCCAAGCTCATTTGATCTCCTCAAAAGCCTCAGAAACCTAAGATTCACCGAACACACCAAGCTTGAACCTTACAAAAAGTCTTCAATATTAGACAAAAGTGACATCCTGAGAACATAGAACCCCATCACCGACAGAGGAAACCACCACTATCATGATGAACATCCACTCTAAGGCATTGTCTAACTCTCGTCGACACCACGTCTTTGCCAAAGGTTCAACCCCAATCATCAAAGCTCTCACCTTCATTCTCAACACCTCCATCAACACAGCCACCTTCCCAGAAGCCTGCAGGCACACAGCAGTCAGTGCCCTCCTGAAGATGCCATCAGCAGACCCAGCCAAACTTAAGAACGAGCTCCCTCCTGCCATACCCGGTCAAAGTCCTAGAGGAAGCCATCAGTAGATGGCTCTCGAACCACGTCCCCAACCACCAACTCCTCTACTCCACACAATCAGGTTTCAGATGTAACCACACTACAGAGACAGCAAAGGTGACATCTGAATTATCCTTGACAAAGGAGAAACTGCAGACCTCATCCTTCTTAAGTTCTCTGCATCTTTCAACATTCTCCAATGCCGTCATGATCAGACGACTTCACAACACTGGCATTCAACATGCCATCTTATTCCTCAGAAGTGAGGATACTAATTTGCAGAGTCTTGCAAGTTTCCTCGCTCAGCCCAAACCTTTTCAACCTCTGCATGAAGCCACACAAAACATCAGCATACTCACTCATGCTGACAACACACAACCCACACTGTCTCTCTTACACAAAACACAAACAATTTCAACTATTGCATGGAGTGGTAATCTTCGGAAAGGATGCCTCACTGTTGGACTCCTCCTGCGGCCTTTTTAAGAAATATGACGCATTCTTGCGCTGGGTTCACCTTTCAAAAGGTACACCCAGTGCAAACAAGGAGGATGTGCAATATTATATTGAATGTGCTGACCCAAGGCAGCCGCCAACTCGTGCTGCCCCAAGGGCGACACATTCAAGAGAAAAACAGAGCGGCTGTTTTAAAGCCGTTCAGTGTTTCACTCTGCAGGATGCAACCCGTCTGCGCTTTTAAAGCGGATTAGAGATCCACTTGCAGGTGGGTTCAGTGAGTGACTGCACCAGGGGCGGCTAGTAACGTTTGAAAGTGATGGGACATAATACTTGACTCGAACTCCAGTGAGTGAAGTGAGCAAGCCTGATTTATACTCCCATCTAGATTTATTTTTAAAGTAATGAAATAATGCATCTTTAAACACAGTTTTAACAGAAATCTGCTCAAAACCCCGTATGATTACGACAAGCCAGAAAAACTCGGATAGAAGCGAGCGCCTGCTACCCTCCAGCCAAGCTCAAAATCAATGGTGAACTATCCATCAATTAAGACGGATGGGTGCGCCATTGTTTTCTCTTTGGCTATGAAACCGACGAGAGCAAATTTATCATTTAAGGTATTCAGAACCGGAACAAGCATTATAAAGCGATTTTATTTACGGATGGCATGTTATGCTTTGTGATAGTTCTGGAACAATCCAAACCCGCTTTCTTTAAGGAATTAAGGGCACCACGTAAATTCAAATATACTTATTACAAATAAAACCATCTGATCTTAAATGGGCAAAACCTTTATTTTCTTCTCCTGTTGCATTATGACTAGACAATTAGGACAGTTCTGTAGATTCAAAATACTAGATTTCTACACCAGAAGTTATAGACTACTGAAATGATAAATCACAATTTGTGTTCATTTGCAATCTACCTTGTATAGTTTTCCGATGTAATACATGTATTTATTAGTTTTCTTTTAGCAGTAATTTATCATAGCACTAAAGCAAACATCTTATCATGTTCCTTCCACTGAAGATGGCACTAGACATCAGCCCCGATCCGATCAAAAAGGCAGTGATAATCATCTGAGACTGTCATAGCTTCTATGGTGTTGTGGTCTCCACCATACCAAATTCTGCACAGAAGCATCCCATTGAATGCTTGAAAAAACAATTTATCGTTCTTATATTTAAGTTCAAATTCAGAGTGAGGTGATTTGGTTCCACTGATTAGTTTGATCGCTTTACGTTCGCCGGCTTCGTCCATACTAAGGTGGTCGCCTTTATAGTCAGTAATTTTCACTTTACCGCCACCCAGCAGGCACACCTGAAACCAGCAGGTGTTGTCTCTGACGGATTTTCCACGCATCCCTTCGGTCGTTGAGCTCCAGTACATGCCGTTGGTCATCCGGAGTGAGATTTGGTTCGGCGAGCAAATGAACCTCTGGCGGGAACAGCTGTTCTCGTCTAAAAATTAAAACAATGAGAGGAAAGGCATAAAATGCTTATCATTAGGGGCATGATGTCTTTTTTTTAAAGATTTTTATTGTAAACATTGTAAAATGATACATAAACCAAAAAGGGAACAAGGTCCCCACATTTTTGCAAACAGTAATGCATAATGGGTCAAGGAATAGTAGGGACAGAGAAAGCCTTGGGATACTGCCAATCGTATTTTGAAAAACCTGTCCCGTCGACCGGTAAAAAAAAAGGGAAAAAAAAGAAAAAAGAAAAAGGAAAAATGTAAGCGAGGATAAGAAGTTCGCGCCTCGCTATGTCGGGGTACGGGTTGGGAGCAGGCCATGGCGTGTATACGTAGGGGGACGTTACTTTTAGACCGGGCATGTTTACTTTGGGGGTCATAGCACCAGGAACCTGATATATGTCAGGCTAATGTATTAGCAGAGTAACAGGTCTATCGGGACATTAAGGCCTGGGTCTTTTGTCCTTGTTCAACATAGGTAAAGCTTAGTACTCAGTGTCCTTCCATTACCTCCAAGAAATGGTTCTATGAGGAGGAGTATGCTAGAGGAAATAGGCGAGACCGGAGCCAGTGTCCTGATAAAGTAGTAAGGAGAGAAAAACGAAGGAGAGAGATAAAAAAAAAAAAAGAGACTAATAATTAAAGAAAGAAGGAGGAGAGGGAAGGGGGGAGGGGAAAGGAAAGGGGGAGGAGGGAACGGTGGGGAGGGAGAAAAGAGAAGGAAAGTGGGTGGAAGGAATGGAGGGGGGCAGGAGAGGGAAAAAAAGGGGGGAGGGGGTGGCAGGTGGTATCCTACAGGCTACGGTCTTCCCACAGTGAGGAAGGGAGCCCACACTTGACTGAATATTTGAGCTTGGTCTTGCAAGTTATAGATGATTCTTTCATGCATAGCGATACAGGTCATGGCTATGATCCATTCTTCCGGGGTTGGGGGGTCATCGACCTCCAGTGGCGGAGGATGCAGATTTTTGCGATGGCTATTGCTGTGTGCAGCAACCTTTTGCGTGGTCTAGAGAGATCCGGGAGGGAAGTTGTGTCTTGCAGAAGTATGAGAGAGGGAGGGAGTGGTGACGGAACGAGCAAGGAGCCGGCTAGAGTGGAGCTCATCGCTTCCCATATTGGTCGGATCGTTGGGCAGTCAATTAAGATATGTTTTAGGTCACAGCATCACAGCATATCTCCGGGCATCGCCAGCATTACACAAGTGGGAGCAGTCCTGTTCTGTGCAGTTTCGCTGGGGACCAATACCATTCGTGCAGGAACTTGAAGAGGCAAAACTTTAAACACGCCTCCCTGGTACCTCTGTCCAGGGCCTCTAAAATGTCCTCCCAGTCATCTGGATCAAATGTCTGTTGTAAGTTTGCCACTGTAAACGTAGCTTGTCTAGGAGAGGCTGGGAGTAGAATGTTCGGGTTAGTAGGTTGTAAAGTCCCACCATGACTCCCCTATGTTGTCCCCATTGTTGAAGGTAGGCCACCACGGGTGAAGACTGAGACCCCCGTCGGGCAACGTCGGTCCCCTGACTAATGCAATGTTTGAGTTGCACGTACCTCCACTCTTAGCTCGGCTGGAGATCGTATTCTTCCCGCAGTCTAAGAAAAGATTTGAGTGTATCATTTTCCAGGATCTGTGAGAGTGTGTGGATGCCAGCCCTCTTCCACTGTGGCCAGTGGAGCACTTCGCAACCTAGCCGAAGTCCACTGTTGGGCCGCATGGGTGCTTGGGCGTGGAGGAGAGGATGGACCCCCAACAGGTGGTGGGCCCTTTGCCAGGCTGCCCGGGATGCCTTCAGAGTAGGGTTTATCGGGTTGGCGGATGGGATGTCGTCACGGTAGGGCCCTCCGAGCCCCTCATTTGCGCTTAGCAACAACCTTTCCACGGCAACCCATTGGGGAAGGGTCCCGCTGTTTGGTCAGGACATGGGACAACTGGGCCAGGTGCAGTGCTAGTGAATAGTGCTCCACCGACGGGAGCCCCATACCCCGTGGGATCGACGGGCTATGAGTTTGGCAGGCGATAAGCGTGGCTGCATGGAGCCCCATACAAATGCTCTGATGAGTGTATCTATACTGCGTAGCGTGTGAAGAGGCACCTGCAGGTGGAGAAGTCCCAGAATGTAAGTGAAGCGGGGGATTATAACCATCCTGATCACCTGTACTCGGCCCCACATCGAGAGGCCTAATTGATTCCATTTTGCGAAGTCAGGTTTCGTTCGTGCGATGAGAGGCTCAATGTTGTCTGCCACCATGTGTACCAGTCCCGGATTGACTAGCACCCCTAAGTATTTGAGGTGGATCGGTGTCCAGCGAAATGGGAAGCCTAGGAGGGTTGCTCTCGTAGTCATCCGCGAGAGCGGGAGCGCCTCACTCTTGTCCCAGTTGATGCGGTAGCCGGAGAGCCTTGCAAACCCATCTATGACCTCCAGCAACGCTGGGATGGATCGTTTTAGATCCGTGAGAGTTAATAGGACGTCATCGGCATATAAGTAGATTTTAGAAGTGCCTTCTGGCAGTGGGAGGCCTATTATGGAGGGAGAAGATCGGATAGCTGAAGCAAGGGGTTCCATGGCTAGCAGGAACAATAGGGGCGAAAGGGGGAAACCCTGTTGTGTGCCTCTACAGATAGGAAAAGGGTCTGAGAGGAAGCCACCACAATTAACTCTTGCCGCCGGTTGGTCATACAATAGCCGCACCATTGAGATGAATCCATCTCCCAGGCCAAATCTCTCCAGCGTCGCAAACAAATAAGGCCACTCTATGCGATCGAAGGCCTATTCAACGTCCAAGGACAGAGCAAGCTTCATTCCATGCCACAAGAAGAATGTCGGTCGCCTCAATCCCTACCCATTTATAAAATTCAGCCGGAAATCCGTCCTCCCTGGGTGATTTATGGTATGGGAGGTCTGAGATAACCCTTTCTATTTCCTGACTGCTTATTTCCCCTTCTAAAAGGCCGCGTCCCTCTTCTGACAAGGAGGGTAGGTCAAGGCCCTCCAAGAAGGCTGTGATCTGGGCGGGACTGGACGTTGTCTCAGGAGTATAGAGGTGTCTATAGAAGTTGCGAATTCATTTGCGATTGCATGTGGGTGTGTTATTATTTCTCCAGAGGAGGCGCGGATGGCCGGGATGGCAAGAGCGGCTGTCCTCTGGTGAAGCTGGGCTGCCAGCAGGCGCCCTACCTTCTCGCCCTGTTCGTAGTGTCTGCCTTGTAGCCTCTGAAGGGCATAATCAGCCTGGGAAGTGTGTAGCTCATTGAGGGCCATTTGGGCATGCTCTAGGTTGCGGTGTCCTGAAAAAGATAGTTGCTCAGTGTATTGTCTAGTGAGTCAACGAATGTCAAGTTCTAGTGTCGCTTGTTGTTTCTTTCTGTCCTTGTTTGCCAGCGCGGCGTCTTTCATTAACTGTCCCCGTATCGCTGCCTTGGCTGTGGCCCACATGATTCGATTAGAGTCAACGGTGCCTAGGTTATCTTGGCGTAATTTGCTCGCGTGGTCCTGTAACTAACTTTCTTTGGGGAGAACGATAGTGGTGGACTGCGAGTCTCCAGGGTTTACAGACCGGGCATACGAGACCCAATCGGATGTCTACGCTGACTGGGGAGTGGTCCAAGAGGCCACCTTCTAGTATACAGTCATCTTGAGTGTGAGCCACTAGGTTATAGGATAGGAGAAATAGTCAAGGCGGGATTGGGTACCGTGTTCCGGAGAAAGAAATGTAAATTCCCTGTCTGCCAGGTGTGTGAGCCTCCAGTGGTCCACTAGGCCGTTGTCCGATAGAATATCGGTGTGTAGGGCTCTGTCTGTGTTATTGCTTACGTCCAGGGGTCCCGTTCTGTCTAGTACTGCATCTCTGACTAGGTTCCAGTCACCCCCTATTGCATAGCGAGATGCTCCTATCTCAGTCAAAAGTCGGTTGAGTTGTAGGAAAAAGAGTCGTTTTGGGCCAGTTGGTGCGTAAACAGAGCCCACACATAGTGAGGCGCCGCCTATCTTTAATTTAGCAAATACGTAATGACCCTCAGGGTCCGTCCATGATTTAATAACTGTGTGGGGGAGGGTTTTTCGAAGCAGTAGAGCTACCCCGCATTTCCTTGGGGCGATTTCCGTATTGGGTGATGGTGGGTTACAGTTAGACAGGACTGTGCCCACCCAGTCGCGGCGCAATTTATCGGATTCTGGTTTACCTAAGTGCATCTCTTGCAATAGGGCAATGTCAGCGCGTTCAAAGTTGAGATAGGATAGGATTTTTTTCCCCTTTATGATGTGGGTAAGGCCATTTACGTTCCATGATATAATCCGTAGAGGCACTGTTGGTGCTGGGTTCGGGTTAGACATCTCTGCGCCTTACGGACACCTACCTAGATGGAGGGGGTAAGGGGTGGGAGAGAGAAGGGGAGTAGAGGCTTGACGCGGCTCTAAAGACGAGGAGGAAAGGTAGGTAAAGGGGAAGGTAGGGGTAGGTGAGGGGGAAAGATGGAGAGGGAGGGAAGAGGGGTAAGTGTGTGGACGAGAAACAAATGAGCAATACTAAGAGAAAGGAGAGAAATAAGAAATAAGAAAGAGGAATAAGGGATAAAAGAAGAAAAGAAAAAAGGAAATTGGGTCCTGGCGTTCACAAACTGTTACCTGTGGGTCTAGAACCCAGGCCTATTGAGCTCCGATGCCCGACCAGCGGGCCCCAGGCCGAGGGAGGCGACGCCACACAGCGCCCCAGCCTCCCCGCTCTGGTTCTCTCTGTTGCATGCGGATCTATGGGACTTAAGGGGTAGGCAGGGAGAGTGTGGGGGGAGGGCTGTATGCATATTATATGTGGCTCTTGTGGCGACCCATGTCGAAAAGTCCAGAGACCTGGAGTCAGGTGGCGCAGTACTGCGAGGAGAAGAGATGAGATGAGGGGGGAAGTGGGGAAAGGAAGGGAGAGGAGAAGAACAAAGGGCATGGGTGAGGTGTTGAGGTGTTGGGTGGACCTGCAATGATTTTGCAAGATTAGATCCGCGTCTGGGTCGCGCCTAAACAAAGATAGCAAAAGTTCCTGTGTGTAGTGGGGTTTCTGTTTTTGATTGTTGATTTCTGATTTTAGATATTTGAGTGGGAGGGGTGGGAGGGAGGGGCAGATAGAGCCCAGCGGCAGGGCGGGGGTGTGTTGTGCCGCTACTATGTGCTAGCCTGCTGTAATTATACGATACAGCCGATAAGGACAATCTGCAACCATCATGAAAAGAGATCCAAAATATGACAGAGTATATGGGGAACGGTGCAACAGTTCTGAGGAAGTGCCTAATTTTTTATTTTAGACAGATAAACAGATAGATTGAGCAGGGACTGTGTTGCTGGAGTCAACCAGATTTCTCGGCGTCTAGAAAGAGAAATTAGAAGTACGAGAGATGTACAGGCATACGTGATTATAGGTGGTTATAGCAGAGTTACAACGGGATTATAACAGGATTATAACCGGATTATAACAGGCAGGGGCAGGCAAAAGGAAGAAAAAATAAACAAGGGCAGCCAGGGGTGGAAGCCCCTCATAACAGTATATTTGTTAGTTCACAAAATCAAATACTCATCACTCCGGTTCGTTCTCTCCGCCACCGTGTCACTTTAGCGTATCCAGGGCAGCCCGCGGGCAGCAGCAGCGACCGCCCCCCCAGAGTCTATTGCTGTCTTTTACTCAGGTGGGGGCCGCCGTGGGCTTCAGAGGGGAGCGGGATTTGTCTCTGTCCGATGTCTGTGTGTATATCGCCACCGCCTGGAGCACTTGGCCCCTGTCGTCATAGGTTTTTGTGAGTCTGTCCAGGTCTCTTCCCCTGGTTTCCCCAGGTCTCAGTGGTGAATCTTCCTTCCGATTCGGGTGCCAGCTCCTGAGGGTAAGTCCCGGATGTCCAGGGGGGGTCTGGGGTGTCATTTCCATGGCGAGGGAATGGTCATGTAGCCCATCCAGAAACGCTTGCAGATCCTCCAGTTTGTAGAAGTTTTGTGATTCCCCGTTCTTGGGCATGAGCTCATGAGAGCTAGGGCAATTCAATGAGCCTGGGACGCAGCAGTGATTTTTAATGGCAGCAGAGTGCTTCACGAGCGCAGGGGGGCAGGGGCTGCACTTTTGAAAGAACTTAGGATATCAAACGGGAGCGCTCTTCAAAGCGCCATGGTAGCAGGCAGAGTGCTTTTCCAGGTGCTATGCCCATAACCATAAAAAGCACAAACAGCACTCCTCCAAGGCCACCTCAGGCAGTTGCAGGGGTTAGGGGCCACAGCACCCATCCCCTGGGGGACAACAGTACAAAGGAAGCACAGGGCGGCAGGGCCCAGCAGCAGGCCAGCACGAGGTGAATGCAAACAGTTGGCAGTTCCTCCACATGATCAAGCAGGTCACAACATAGCAGCAGCAGTCCATGGCACTTCCTGGGGAGTCCCTCCAGCAGCATTCCGTGTCCAGTTCCAAAATATCACCAAATTGTGGGGAAAGCTCCCCTGTACTTATGCTCAGTTTCAGCAGTGTTTCACTGAAGAAGGGGAGAGGAGGTTCCAACCAGTTACAACTGCTTCTGGCAGTGCCCCCTCTCTCCTCCAGCAGAGGCTCTAAACATCAGTTGGGGGTAAACAACACTTTTGTTTGAGGCCAGTGCACAGCCTTTACAGATGCAAGTGTGCCCCCCCTTGTCTCAGCCCAGGAAGACTATTCAAAATGCAGATGCCCCTCTGTGACGCCTCCACCCTCCCTGTGTACAGGCTGATTGAAAAGTATGCACAAAGCCCAACTGTCACTCTGCCCAGACATGGATTGGAGTCAAGCTGCAAAACACCAGTCATAGAGAAATGCTCACTTTCTAGAAGTGGGATTTCTGTAATAGTAATAAAAAGTCCACTTACACCAGCAAGCAGCATTTCTCACTACCATTACAACCATACCAAACATGCCTTCGCTACCCTTCATAAATCAGACAATACCCCCTAGACATAAGGCAGGGCATTTCCTGTGCAATCCTATGAGAAGGCAGCACTCACAGGAGTGAGGAACCAAATAGGCTGTTGGTCACTACCAGGACAGGCCACGCTTCTAGGCACATGTCCTTCTACATACGTAGCACCGTGCCCATAGGGCTAACTAGGGCCTACCTTAGGGATGACTTACATGTAGTAAAAGGGGAGTCCTGGCCTGGCAAGTACATTTAGATGCCAGGTCCCTGTGGCAGAATACTGCTCATGCAGGCCCTGGGTTAGAAGGCGTGAGACAGGTTTGAAAGGTTACTTCAGTGGGTGGCGCAAGCAGCTCTGCAGGCCCACTAGTAGCATTTAATTTACAGGCCCTGGGAATAGAGATACCACTGTACAAGGGACTTACAGGTAAATTAAGGCCCATATTTATACTTTTTGACGCTAAACTGCGCTAACGCAGTTTAGCGTAAAAAATTTTTGCGCCGTCTAACGCCATTCTGAAGCGCCATGCGGGCGCCGTATTTATGGAATGGCGTTAGCCGGCGCAAGCAGACCGGCGCTGCCTGGTTTGCGTGGAAAAAAACCACGTACACCAGACAGCGCCGGCGTAGGGGGAAAATGGCGTATGGGCGTCTTAAAATGGGGCAAGTCAGGTTACGTCGAAAAAATCGTCGTAACTCGACTTGCGCCATTTTTTTTCGCCGCCCATCCCCCATCAACATGACTCCTATCATTGTAAAGATAGGAGTCATGCCCCCTTGCCCAATGGCCATGCCCAGGGGACTTATGTCCCCTGGGCATGGTCATTGGGCATAGTGGCATGTAGGGGGGCACAAATAAGGCCCCCCTATGCCACAAAAAAAAATTGAAAAATAACAAAAATTATACTTACCTGAACTTACCTGTACTTCACTGGGATGGGTCCCTCCATCCTTGGGTGTCCTCCTGGGGTGGGCAGGGGTGGCAGGGGGGGTCCCTGGGGGCAGGGGAGGGCACTGTGGGCTCATTTTGAGCCCACTTGTCCCTTAACGCCATCCCTGACCCAGGCGTTAAAAAGCGGCGCAAATGCGCCGTTTTTGGCCACGCCCACTCCCGGGCGTCATTTTTGCCCGGGAGTATAAATACCACGTAAAGGCCTGGGAGTCATTTTTTAAGACGGGAACGCCTCCCTTGCATCTCATTAACGCAAGGAAGGGGTTCACGCTAAAAAATGACGCTCACTCCGGGCACTTTGGCGCCCGAAGCGTCTAACGCCATAGTATAAATATGGCGTTAGTTGGCGTTAGTTTAGCGTCGAATTTGCGTCGAAAAAAACGACGCAAATTCGGCGCAACCAGAGTATAAATACAGCCCTAAATGAGCCAATTAGGTACAGGCCAATCATACCAACTTTAGAAGTGAGAGCACCTGCACTTTAGCACTGATCAGCAGTGCTAAAGTGCTCACAGTCCTACAGCCAACAGCGAGAGGTCAGAAAAAATAGGATGAATGAGGCAAAATGTCAGGGTATGAACCTGCCAAAAGGGCCAGGTCCAACAGTATTAGTCAATAGCAATGGTGGCAAACAAAGTCAAGGCACAACTGCTTTACCATTGTCTGCCCCTTATGGCCTTTAGTCCCTGCCCTCCAGGAAAGTTTTGATCGATGCGCTGCAAACAGTACATGCTTGTGAACAAAGGAAAATGGGCACACACCCTCACCACTATTTCATAATTCCACAATTACTACTTTGTACCTTCTTTAGACTTTAGGCCTAACCTACTTCTGTCAATGAAAATATGTCTTGGGTCCTGGATAGATTATGGTGTGTCACTTCTAAACATTTACAGTTGCAGTAATTGTTACCATTGGAGTGAGGGGCTGTCCTGATGTGTGTGCACACTGTTATTTTGGCAAAGAGATTCTGTTACTGGGACAGTATGCAGCACTTTTCATAGAATTGAATTTGGTGACCAAAGCACAGTTGAGCAAATGCATTGGGGTGTACCTGGACGACCTCATCATGAATCTAGAATGCCATTACTGCTTTAGAAGATGATTGACCGATTCATTGGTAGGAATGCCGGAGCAAAACAGATGCTGACTGCAAAATAACATGCATCCTAGTTAAAGGTAAGTTCAAAAGTATTTAATGTAATAAGTGGTTCTTTAGTCAACATTAAAGAGATGTATGTTGATTCACTTAATCTGACAACTATGTAAGCTTCACATAATTCTCCCAATGTTCATTTCTGAGCAAGAGTACCATTTATAGACTCGCTGTGGAGGTTGTGTAACAACACCTACAGAAACTGCAGACGCAACATTTGGCTACACTGACAGCAGCAGGATCACGCTGCTGCTCAGAACAGTTAATCAGTCTCAACAGACCAGATACTAGACCCCATTGAGGAAGGGTTCCACAATCAAAACCCAAGTACACCTTTGTAATCCTAATACCGCAGACTAGAAAACTGTCTACACTGGCTCATCAATCACAAGATGCCTGACAACATTTTGAGAATTGGATCATGGCAGCAGTTCATTTCTACCATCGTCCAGGAAGGGCTTGTAGAAATCCAAAAGACCCGTCAAGAAATTTAGATTAACCTTTAGCTCCTCACTGTAATGAGGAACATTCAAAGAATATGAGCAACACTGTCACAGCAAAAAATTAGGGGGCATATTTATACTCTGTTTGCGTTGAAATAGCGTCATTTTTTTTGACGATATTTCAGCACAAACTTAACTCTATATTCTTTGAAGCTAGACCTGTCTAGTGTCAAAATATTGGAGTTAAATTCATTTTTTGCCTGGGGAAAACGACCTTGTATCAATGAGTTACAAGGTAGGTATTTCCGGTCAAAAAATTACTTTAAGGCAAAAATGGTGCACGAGAGGGAGGCGGACCTAAATAATGGCGCTAACCTTGCTTAGCGCTAATATTTAATGCCTGGGTCAGGGCAGGCGTTAGGGGACCCGTGGGCCTATTTCCATGGTGGAACACCATGGAATAAGTCCACAGGTGTTCTCCCCAAGCCCCAAGGACACCGCCACGCACACCAGAGGGGGATCAGAGGATGGGGGACCCCATCCCAGGTAAGTATAGGGAAGTAGAGGTAAGTACTTTTTTTTTTCTTCGAGTGCCACTGGGGACCCTGAAATGGGCCCCATACATGGCACTGGGTGCAATGGCCATGCCCATGGGACCCTTGTCCCCTGTGCTGGCCATTGGGATGGTGGGTATGACTCCTGTCTTTTATAAGACAAGAGCCATGTGGAATGGTAGGTTTAGCATCAAGAAATGACGCTACGCTGGTTAGTGTCATCTTTTTTTACTCTAACCAGCCTAACGTCATTTTTTGGTGCAAAACCCCCTTCTCCCATACCGCCACCCCCACCCGGCTAGCGTCACTTTTTTTTATGCTAACCCACCCTTTGCTCCATTTTGCGCCATTCCATTAATATGGCGTCAGACTGGCATCCTGAAATGGTGCAAGCCGCCGATATACTTTGTGATGCTAAACTGCATTAACTGATGTTTACATCAAAAAGTATAAATCAGGGCCTAGATGCTCTTGGATATTTAAAAGGCCCAGTAGGAGAAAGTGCCACTAAGGTGCTGTAATTCCATCTGTATTTAACCACTGGCTCCTCCTTGTCCACTACTCAATTTGTGGTTGGCTTAGCTTTATACACAGTCACATTGGTGGTGCAGATATTTTTCCGCACACAGCTTGTGCAGCGTGTTTTCACTTTTTCTCACCAAGGAAGGGCACATACCATGGGGGAATATCAGTGATAAAATGTACCAAGCTGACAATGTTTATAGTAAGGCAGGGAACAGCTGTCTTGGATAAACACCGTGAGAGTTGGCTAGTCTCTAGCCTGTTTCTTTTCAACACTGACCTGGTGTGGACAGCGTGTAAACAACAACTTACTGTATGGGAGGAGGAGTTTCTAGAATTCTCCTCTACAGTTTGGTTAACGGATATAAGGAGAGGAAGCTTAACAGCTGGCACTAGAAGGAACTCATTCTGAAGAGGGACTCTTTGTTCATAATCCCATTGTGGGTAATCCTCTCTTTCTGGTCGTCCGGGTTCCATGACTTGAAGCTGGCAGACAAAGAGATGATGTCGAGGTAAAGCCCCATGGTGATGCATTTTAATTATAAATATATACACATATACATATAATAACCATTGTTGAGTTTGTGATCATTATTATTTCACTGCTGTGATTATTTTCAGAATTGTACTTCTGTTACTGCCTTTGAAATAAAAGTCCACGTTATTGTCTCTGTGCATGAACTTGAGAAGTGCCTTAATAAATGAATTACTCAGACTAAGAGTGCTGCATTCTTGTATTCTTTTCCTTTCATCTCCTCTTATTCTGAAATAGAGCAGAACAGGCGCTTAGAGCAAGCTATATTAGATATATTTCCTGAGCAGCCAGTTAATAGCCAGGAATCATTAGTGAATGTGTTTAGAGTCATCTGCATATATCTGGATTCATTCGGGGAACAACGTGGATGTGTGAGACTGGTTAATTAAAATGATTGGAACCTCACATGTCAGGAAGTCACAAGTGCATATTACTTATATCTGGGGAAGCGCGTTCTGGCCTTGGAGGAGGTGCCGCCGGGAGATCAAAGGGCAGGAGCCCTTTAAATTTCACTTTGCGCTCCCGCCACCGCGGGAAGCGCGTTCTGGCCTTGGAGGAGGTGCCTCCGGGAGATCAAAGGGCAGGAGCCCTTTAAATTTCACTTTGCGCTCCCGCAACTGCGGGAAGCGCATTCTGGCCTTGGAGGAGGTGCCGCCGGGAGATCAAAGGGCAGGAGCCCTTTAAATTTCACTTTGCGCTCCTGCAACCGTGGGAAGCGCATTCTGGCCTTGGAGGAGGTGCCGCCGGGAGATCAAAGGGCAGGAGCCCTTTAAATTTCACTTTGCGCTCCCGCAACTGCGGGAAGCGCGTTCTGGCCTTGGAGGAGGTGCCGCCGGGAGATCACAGGGCAAGAGCCCTTTAAATTTCACTTTGTGCTCCCGCTACCGCGGGACGCGCGTGGGCGGAGCCCGGGCAAAGCCCGGGCCAAGGGCGGGCCCGTCCTGCGCCCATCTGCGCCTGACAGAGGCTGGGCTGGGCCACCCCCCTGACGCCCCACTTACAAAGGGCTGCAAGGAGAGGCTCTTTTTTCTGCTGCTGAGCCGGTTCTGTGGACAGAGGATCCTGCTGACTTTTGCGAGGTAAGGGCAGGAACCAGCCCCCCTCGCTTACTGGTCCTTGGTGTCTGGGGCGGGGATAGCCCCTTTAAGACTCTTTCCGCGCACGCTGCCGGGGGTTGTGCTTTTTGGACTCTGTTGACTTGTTGTGAGGTAGGGGCAGGAATTAGGCCCCCCTGCCCACTGGTCCTTGTGCTCTTGGGCGGGGACAGCCCCATTAAGACTTTTCTGCAGCGACTATCGGTGTCCGGGCCGGGCCATCCCCCTTTCTTCCCGCTCTTGGGGGTTCTTCTGTTTGCCCGCCATCTGCAGCAGGGGTTGTAGAGTGTATAAACCATTGTATGGTGTGGGGTTCCTAACAGTACTAAGAGGGTCTCGTTTCTTTCCCTATAGTTTGGGTTTCTCCTCAAGGCTCTTAGACTTTAGCAAGAGAGATGGGTCGTCGGCGGGGGGGGTGAAGAGAAGCCTGGATCTAATAAAACCTTAGACGGCTTCTTATAAAAGGCTGTCATGGCTCTAGAGAAAGAAATAGAGCTGGTGCAGCGCCGTTTAGCAGTTCCACCTTCCCCAGCTATTTCTGTAGCCCATGACGACCTCTCTATACAGTCAACCTTGCACTCAGGATTTCTACCTACAGTGTCCCCCCCTTCCCCTTCCCCAGTAGGTACTTTCCTAAAGTTTCAGGGTGAAGTGCCAAATGACCCTATTCAACCCGCATTGCTGATTTCGCCAACTAGGTGCCCTCCAAAGAGTGAGCTCCCCACTACCATCGCTCCAAATCCCAAGGGCAAAAGGAAACGTAGGGAGCCTGCCATTTTAAATAAACGTACCTGGATTCTGAGTCCTCTCCATCCGACACAGCTCCCCATTAAGGTCACGGATCTATCCCCCTCGCTTCTTACCAGCGACTGACAGTCTAATGAGTTCATTAGAATTCTCATAAGAGAAGAGATCTCTAAGTTGCTTCTTCCAATTGCAACCCGCCTTCAAGCAATAGAGGAGAAACTTGAAGTTTTTATTAAGACCCAGAAGCCTGTACCCCTACTACTACAGACACCCAACCTTCCCCGCTCCATTCTTACCCCACCTATGAGCAGGTCAGCGTTAATAGACGACCTGCCCCAACAAGCTAGAGCTTTTCTTTTTTGAACCAACCAACCAGTTCTGCCAGAGTATTAAATACCCCGACTATTGCTCCGCTGATGGCTCCAGCCCATCCCCCAGAAAGGATATCCCCTCCGCTAAACCCAGCTCCTAGCACTGGCACTTTTACTCCTACTTGTGATCATGTTCTTTCGGGCTCCTTGCAGAGGACCCAGACCACAGGCCCAGCTGAAACAAGAGCATTGCAACTCCCCCCGGAGTCATGCCGATACGTTTTGGTTATTTCTAATGTGCCTGTACTTAAAACTAAATCCCCGGAATCTTTCACTGAGCTTAAAAATAAGGTTACTCATTGGTTGCATCTTAATGCAGGGTTCGCATTTTCCATGTCATCCTCAATCCTAATGGTGAGAATGGTTGGGTGGGTGGGTTTTCTAGAAAAGATTGGTACAGGGGATTGTATTGTCATCAATTTTGATTCCCCTGCTCTTGTACGGCAGCTTGTGCTAAATGCAGATAGACCGTATCCAGAATCTGGTAGGGTCTCTCTGTGCAGACTTCAAGCATTTTATCCATTAGCACGGCCACCCATGAATAGGCAACCATCATTGTTTCAGAAAGTTCCCTGTGACACGGTCCTCCCCTGCTCCTGGTTTTAGACACCCATCACTTTCACTCTCGGAGATAGACTGACTATGCAATGGTACGTGGGTAGAGGATTCTAACTCTCTAGTCTCTGAGCACACTAATTCTACTGTTTTTAATGTTCCTACTCTAGCAATTTCATTGCCTTTGATGGACCCTGATAATCAGGGAACCCCTGACAATATTTTCCATTCAGCCAATAAGGAGGGGGTTCCCCGTCCCTCCCCCACCTCTAGGGAACAAGGGCTCTATTGTTCAGATACTCCATTAGATACGATTCTATCGGGCCCTGCTCCCTGTGAAGTGTACATTACACAAGACAATACAGATACAGGCAACTATATTCCTTCAAAGGAAGCTAGACATACTAATTCTAGTGATTTTGCCAAAGTTCTTAGTTGGAATATAGCAGGGCTGGAAAGCAAAATGCAAAATTTGGGATGGGGTCAACTCATCGACGATCATCTACTATGTCTATTTCAAGAAACTTGGGCGACCGGTCCCAAACACAGATTAGGTTTTAGAAGTTATTGGGTTCCAGCTCGAAAGTCATCCTCTGGGAGACCTTCAGGAGGGCTACTTATATGGTTAAGTAGTTCCCTCAGAAGCAAAGCTGTAGTAATAGACACAGGTTGCCTCGATCTACAGGCCCTATTGCTAACGATTCCCGAGGAGAAATCCTTACTAATAATCAATGTTTATAACAGGAGTGTGGGTTCCCTCGCAGCTCGTAACACTCTATTTTCATTGGATAGCTTACTTAAAAACAATATTTCTCACTTTATTCTGATTGGAGGAGACTTCAACGTCACATTTGAGCCCAATCCCTTGGTGCAAGAGATATACCAGGAAGAGGACGCCTATTGGGGGATTCCTCAGTTAGTCTCCAACAAACGGCCGAGACTGAGCAAAACAGCCCGTTTAGTGGCTGACATTACAATAACCTATGGCCTTCGAGCCTGCCATGGTCACTCCGGCTCTGATGGAAATTTGCATCCCACTTTCAAACGAGGAAGGACTAGAAGCCAAATTGATTATATACTCCTCAACATTAGACTGTGGGGCCATATGGTTGATATGAAAGTGCAAGAGCATGAAGAGAGTGACCATGACCCATTGATTCTATCGACTAGAGGCTTATTTCCCTTACTTGAGACACCCCATTCTAAGCTTTATGCCCATCAGCTAGTTTTATCAAACAATAGACGGAATTAAAAATGGGAGTTTGTTACTACATCCCCTGAGCACCTTTCATCAATCTACAATCTGCTTGCCAATCAAATGGAGTGCATGTTGCATTTCAAAGATGATGATGAGGGTGATAGCCTTTTGGCAGCCCATAGTAAATTGTTTGACTCCCTAAAACACCTCCTCACAAAAGAGATCTCCAACAACACCAAGCAAAAGTGCCGGGCACGGTGGTTTAACAATTTATGTAGGGAAGCACAGCTCACTCTTCTGAAAGTTTTAAAAACAGGCCAAGTTGAATCTATAAGAACAGCTAGAAAAGATTATAAGAACAAATGTATCAAGGCACGTAGAAGCTGGGAAGAGGCTAGATGGGTAGCTATCTTGGAAACCGCTAAATCAAAAGATACCTCCAGGTTTTGGAAATTAATAGCAGAAAACTGTGGAGACTCTGCCTCTATACCTGACACATCAATTCTTCCTGCAACCTGGGTTGAGCATTTTGGCCAATTATACGCAGGTTCTCTCGAGGTATCTTTTAGGTCCCTCGATGTTCTAATATCCCAAGCCGCTACCCCGATCTCATTCACTGTAGCTGAAACTAGCGCCGCCATAGATTCACTAAATTGGGGAAAGGCTTCAGGTCCTGATAAGATTCCGGGCGATCTATACAAGACAAGACCTGACATATGGGCTCCTTATCTCAACCGAATTTGCAATGCAATCGCAGCTGGAGCCCCCATCCCTCACTCATGGAAAGGGGCCGAGATAGTCCCCATTTTTAAAAAAGGCTGCCCTAATATTCCAGCCAATTATCGTCCGATCAGTCTCCTGGATAATTTTCAAAAAATCTATGCCAAACATCTTTTGTGCCACCTTGATGAATGGATCATGGAATCTAATGCCCTATCGAATCTACAAGCAGGGTTTAGACCCGCTGCGAGCACTATTGACCAAGTCTTAAGATTCCTGGCAATTAAGTGGAAGAATGTGGACTTAGGGGGAAGAAATCTGTATGTGGTCTTCATAGACCTAAAAGCTGCATTTGATCTGATCCCCAGGAACACGCTATGGTCAACACTCTCCAATATGGGGGTTCCTGCTGGTCTCTTGAGTCTTATCACCCGGCTTCACGATAATACCTATGCCCGAATTAGATGTGGCAAGGAGGGCGAGTTGACAGATCCTGTGGCCATCAACAGAGGAGTCCGGCAGGAGTGCGTTCTGGGGCCCTAGTCCGTAGGTCCAGAAGGTCCTGAGTTCCACTTTGATTATAATCGCCGAGATCTATAATGCCCTAATCCGTGCGGCGGCCTTATATGGAGCAGAACTCTGGGGACTACATAAAAGACTGGACATTTTACAAACAAAAGAAATCAACTTCCTTAGACAGGTTTCCCGGTTAGGGATAGGTACCCCAATGATTCCTCTCAGGCTCGACTTAGGGTTAAACAGTATTATAACCATAGCAGCCCTGAGACCACTTTCTTACTGGATCCGCCTTTGGACATCTCCCGAACTTGACCCATATAGGGTGGCGGTAAGGGAACTTATAGCTACTCCACAGGGCCCGATTAGAATTCGATGGCTGCAGGAGATGAAATCTGCTTGGGCTAATATAGGTCTCTCCCATTACTGGGGACACCCAGAATTGATCCCCAATAACGCACAACATCTTGTTAAAAAAAGATATTGGGAAAAAGTCAACGAAGATATACTGCGCCAAAACAGGCTGGTAGGCTAACATCAGAATTTCTCCAAATTAAACATGAACCATGGCCCGAGATTTTCATGAACCTCCCTATGCCATCGCATGCTTGTGCCCTCTTTTTACAGCTTAGATATGGTTCCCTGCCTACTAATATCCATACGGCCCACTGGCCATCCAGCGTCCCTTCGACCGATAGATGTATATCTTGTCCTCTTCAGAAAGAAACAATCGAGCATATCCTGTTTTTCTGTCCCTCATACAAGATCCCTAGAGGAAAGTGGATTATCCCCCTCTGTAAAAATCTGTCACTGTCGGATAGAGTTAACGCCATCAGAATATGCATATATGAAACATCCACGCTGGTTGCCTCCTAAGTTACCAAATTTTTATCGGCGGCTTGGCGTATCCGTCGTAGGCTCATTCCTGTAGAGAGGCCCCAAGAGCTTTAGGCTGTGTTTCTGTTTGTTTACAGAGGGAGATTTCAATCAGATCTATATTTTTGCGTTCCTTTTTTATCTCTTAATATATGCTTTGTACCCTGTTATTTCTTTGATTTTACTAATTTATATGTGACATCTTTTCCTGTCAGAATTCTGGACCTTTTTAGGAGTAAATTGAGACCGCATAACCTAATTTTAATTTTTAGTTGTAAGGATTTTATTGAAACATTTAATACGCTAGCTAATTAACAGATTTTTATAGTATCTTGAATGATTGCCATTATGAATTATGATGAGTTATTGCGATTCCAATGGATTTATACAATCATGTAAAACTGTGCTTTTCTTTTAAATCTAAATGGTCCAAATTTGTTGGACCGAATGTATTTAAATAAAAATAAAATATTACTTCTATCCTACATCACATCGCAGATGCAGTTCAGGCAGCCACCTATACTCACTTTTGGTCAAAGGAAACATTATTCTCAATCATGTAATGGAACAGACCAATAGGGGATGCTAAAGAGGAAGAAGCACACCACAGTCTGTGGCAGATGATTTTTTTTGAATTTTTTATTTGACTATTTGAGTCATCATGGTCATGTCCGTACATTAATGTATTTTGCTCCATGACTGCATAGTGCCACATCATTGTAATGTATCACAATAAACTACCAATCTCTGGTCAAAAATGAAAAAAAAAAATCTGTCTCCCTCCTGCATCCATTTCAGGGTCTGTGTAAATTAGAGGGTGGTATTGTTTGCTTCCCACGCTTCACGCAAAACTCAAGTAGCATTCCATTGCCCACATCCAGTCTGAATAATCCGAAACACATAAGAATTTCCTCACCTACTATATTGAGATAGTAAAACCATCTAACGCCAAAAAGGTTGAGGGCCTCAAAATCTGATTCCTTGGTTTATCCTGTGTGTCAAGTTCTAAGCTTCCTTGGCTGGAGATGCATAAATACTATTGCCTGGTTTCAGTGATGGTGTCAAGGGATAACCCTGGCCACATATGGTGGAGAAATGAGAATGGATAAAAGTAAACATAGGGTGTTAGCGATGGTGTAATGGATCATTAAAGAAGAGGTTTCAAAAGAAGGGAGTCCCGGAGGTGTTCCAACTTTTTTATCAGAGTTTATAAAATGTCACAGACTGAGCCACAACACAGGTTCCAATGGAAAATGTGTGTACAGTGATAGTGAGGAGGTAACAATTGTTAAGGGCCAGCTGTAAGATAAACATGACTATGAAGATTTCCTTTATTTTAAATTGCCCAATTCAGAACCATCTTAATCCAACTAACAAATCAAATCACCTACAAAAATCTGTGATTTTTCTGATGCCAAAGATTTGTTTTAAAATAAACCCCCTAAGCTGCTGTTTGAGTCACACTTCACTGCATATTTTTATCATCTTACATTGAATTGTTACAATGTGACTAATGGATATTTACCAGTAATCCTCATTACTGCAAGGCATTGGGGGTCATTATGACCTTGGCATTCCTGCCCCAGCACACCTGCGGTCAGACTGCTGACAGCGTGGTAGTGCAGGACTGCCAAATTATGACCACAGCAGTGAACTGGCTGTATCGCAGCCAGTTCACCGCCTGTATCGGCAGGGCAGTGAGACCGCCTGGCTTAAGGTTGACCACCTTCGACCAGGTGGTCCACCTAACACCACCCACGGTATTTTGAGTGTCCTTACTACCAGGGATTCTTTGTGGGCAGTGCAGCCACGAAATTCCAGGCAGTAAGGATACTGGCGATGGGAATACTAATTCCTGTCGCCACAACAGGACTCCCTAACCCTCACCTCCATGTAGGAGCCCTCCCCACCCCTGACCCCATCAGGAGCCTCCCCACCCCCCCAAGCAGCAACGCCCCCTTGCCCCCATCTCCATACTGACCCCATCCCCGATCCCCGTACTGACCTCCCTCCCCCGATCTCCGTACTTAAGATCCCCGATCCACTCACACACACACCACACTTACAAACATACATGCACACATCCACACTCACTCATTCACACACACATGCACCCTGTAGGTCAAGAATCTTAAGTAATCTACTCGACCTAACTCCTAACTGTCATGTATTTGACTAGTAAACAGGTCTCAAATTGTGTGATCCTAGGCAAATAGTTTACAGAGTCGCCTTTTTCTTAATTCTCACATATGATTGCACCTTCAAATATGTGAGCTCAGCATTTCTTCAGTACAAAAACAACTCTTTCGTTTGATTAAGTAGACTTAAGTCTATCACATCCATCACACGAATCTAGCCCATATACCCATGAGGTCTAGCCCACATAACCTAGGACTTCTTTGAGTTTACTAACAACATTGCCATCAGGGCAGGAGTGTTTCTCAGTTTGTTTAAACAGTCAGTTTTAATAAATATATTACTAAACTATGATGTGGTAACATATTGTCATCTACACAAAGTAACTTTCCAAGAAATGTCTAAAAACCTCTCCACTAACTTGCAGCTTTACTGATAAAACTATATAGTGTATTAACAATCTGTGAAAATTGGCTTTCAGAAAACCTATCCTTTGCACATCAACATGTAAAATATTCTGATTTGTTTTCATCCTATTAAAATAATTATTTTTTCATCACAAACAAATAAAAAAAGGGCTTTCACAACTACTGAAATATATTTTGAAATGTTTGCACAGTTCACTTAAATGCTGTGTTAGGAAAAACCTGACACCTTATATCCTTGTATTTTACATTCCAAGCAGCAGGTTACACAGTTCACCTTACAAAGTCCTGGAACTCTGCAGTCAGAAGGAAAATTAATTGTAAGACAAACTGACTTTTGACCTCTGTCTGTGAACACAGAGCAAATGTGACATAAGAACAAGATTTAAACACATCTTGTATTGCCCCGCCACTTTTCAACTGAACAGAACACCTGTTCAGTGTTAGCTCACCAGAAGAGACCAATAAGTATTAAAAATAGCTTGACCTGATTAAATAAGACTTGCCAATGCGAGTGGTCTAGTGGATTTTTCGAGCCCTGCTAAGCTGAAACATACTCGTGAGTCCAGCTCAGACGAAGAGGTTCCTGTACCTGTGCCTTCTTTTTAGGGAATGTATCACATAATGACATGCCCAGTCAGCGCCTCTATGTGTGTGTGTGTATTAGGAGGCGATTTCTCAGTGTAGCCATGTGCTAAAATCTTTAAACAAACTCAGAAACAAATTGCACTGTACAACTTAATGCAGTAATCTATCTGTAATATTCAGGTGACCTTCTTAAAATGCTACCTCCCCCAAAGCTTTCATCCTTCTAACAGCAATAAAATTAGAGCTTTCATGTTGACCTGGCTCCCATTGTCTGAACTTTGTCCAGTTACAACCCTCCTGCATTCCATCCGCCTTGAAGCAAACTTTAGAGTTGGTGGTGTCAGCAAGAGTGAGTGGGGGGCCTTGCTACACGACTTTCCAGACTTTAAGACCCTCCCGCTTGAAAGAGACCCTTACCTTGGCAGCACTCTATTACTTACCGTAGATGCATGTGGACACACAAACATGCACCACTAATACTTACACTTGCACATGCTTTTGCATACAACATTTTACCACACACTTACAGGTTAATGATTTAGGTGGCAGCCCTACCGCTACGATATTGTTGAGAGACAGAATACATTTTTTTACAATACACAAGAGATAGATGCTTGTAAGCAGCCTGCGAATGTGGTAGCATGCGCCTACACCAAGCTTTGCTTAAAGGACAAAATGAGATCCTCCCTGCAGTAAGACTAGAGGGCCTTAATTCTTAAATTTAGGCCTGGAAGAAGTGAGGATGGGGGACTGTAAATGGATGGAAGACTGCAGAACTTCCAACTCATATGGTGCCACTGTGTGCCACACCGTAGTAGCTCCCATCACACGATCACCTCACCCTGTCAACCAGTGAGGAGCCGATATTACATGGTACGCAGACAATTATCTGGAAACCCTTGCAGAGATGTTTGGATGCTCTGAGCAGCCAAAGTCCATTACGGGGTATGAAATCTCACCAAGATGCCAGCAGCAGTCTCCACGACATTGCTTTTTTTTGGTGTTGGAGGTGGGAGGCGATCACCTAAGAGTTTCTCGGGCTACAATCATCACTAAGCCATGCCCCCTTTGAAGGCTTTGAGGCCTCGCCCCTTCAGCGCCTCACACGGTAACAAATGTTCAGAAGTTGACAGCTCTTAGGTTGTCTGGCAGAGGTGAGGGGGTCAAGGCTAGGATGTCTCTAGCTTTACGTTACGTACATTAAATGTTTGGCATGTAAATCATGGATCAAATGTCCTATAAAAATGAGAATTAAACTCTTAACAAGTGAAAAAGTGCATTTGTGTAACATTTGGAAGTTTTTCACTTTAGTAAGTTATAGTGTATCATTACAGTGAGTAACATTTTTAGCAGGGTAATTTCTAACCCTCAATTTAGAAACTTCATAGACCTCAACCCTTGCGATGATGCCAATAGAGTAGCACAAGACAGTTTTCTTGGGCCTCCTGCATATGACTTATATATATACTTTTTTATATATGATGCAGTATTATTATCTATGAAACCCTACACCAGAGGTTTTTTAAGGTGCACATGATGACCTGAATAACATCAACATGCTCTAAATTTGTGATGATTAAGGTAAGGGAGGAACAGTGCAGTAAAGCATTTTCCTAGGATCACACTATTTGAACCCAGGCTCACATTTACAAGGTCCTTGTGCCACCACTGCATCACTTTTTGTGACACAAAGGTGATGCAAACCACTAAATAATATTTATGAAGTCACACAAATCCACTTTGTGTGGCTTTGAATGGCCTCATAAATATGGAGAATGGCAAATTGCTGCATTGCTTTACTTTGCACTAGTGAGGGATTCCATGGGCGTTGCGGTGGGTGTTTCCATGCAACACTCATGGATTTTGACGCATCCCCAGAGTTACAAAACCTTGTAAACCTGGGCATGCGTCAAAAGCTCATGCATCCCCGGGGGTGGTGCAACAAGGAGAAATATTATTCTGCAGTCACATAGAAAGAGGAAAACGCCTCCCAAGATTGTTTCGGTGCGGGAAGGTGCCCTGTACTGCACAACACCAATCCTGCATTCAATGCAAAATATAGGGCCATATTTATACTTTTTGACGCACAACTGCGCCAACGCAGTTGTGCGTCAAAAATTTTAACGCCGGCTAACGCCATTCCAAAGCGCCATGCGGGTGCCTTATTTATTGAATGACGTTAGCCGGCGGACCTGACTGGTGTGCGTAAAAAAAAATGACTCACACCAGGCAGCGCCGGCGTAGGGGAAAATGGAGCTTGGGCATCAAAAAATGGGGCAAGTCAGGTCTGAGGCGAAATTTTCGCCTCAACCCGATTTGCGCCATTTTCTTTGACTCCCAACCCCCATTGAAATGCCTCCTGTCTTAGCACAGACAGGAGTCATGCTCCCTTGCCCAATGGCCATGCCCAGGGGACTTATGTCCCCTGGGCATGGTCATTGGGCATAGTGGCATGTAGGGGGGCACATATCAGGCCCCCCTATGCCACAAAATAAAACCAAAAAAAATACTTACCTGAACTTACCTTAAGTTCCCTGGGATGGGTCCCTCCATCCTTGGGCGTCCTCCTGGGGTGGGCAAGGGTGGCAGGGGGTGTCCCTGGGGGCATGGGAGGGCACCTCTGGGCTCCTTCCGAGCCCACAGGTCCCTTAACGCCTGCCCTTACCAGGCGTTAAAAAATGACGCAAAAGCAGCTGGACGTAATTTTTTTTGACCCGCCCACTCCTGTACGTCATTTTTGCATGGGAGTTTAAATAAGGCGCACATGCCTTAGAGTAATTTTTTAGAAGGGAACGCCTACCTTGCATATCATTAATGCAAGGTAGGTGTCCACGCTAAAAAATGACGCAAACTCCAAGATCTTTGGCGCTAGACGGGTCTAACGCCAAAGTATAAATATGGAGTTAGCTTTGCGTCGGATTTGCGTAAAAAAAAACGACCCAAATCCGGCGCAAACAGAGTATAAATATGCCCCATAAAATGTACAATGCTTTTTAAAAACACTATGGGATTTTTTTAGCTTTCATGAATATATTCTGGGACTGGAGGTAGAATATTAAGGAAGCCGTGTGGACTATTTTAAGAAAACTTACACCCAACTTTTCAATAGTATAATTGCCTTCCCAGTGTCCGCCTCCTACAACCCCAAGGACCGAACTGAAGCAAGAAACTCAGGGGCTTATTTACATGTCCCCTGCGTCGCAGGTGCATCGCTTTTCATGTGTGGAAAAAGTGAGGGACCGGTGGCGCACGGGGCATGTAAATAAGCCCCACAGATGTTCCATCAAGGTCTGTCACGACTGATTGTTAATCACAGGTCCTTAATTATTAAAGTGTTTATCAACTGCTGGTTAATTTATTGTTGTTATGCGTTTGCTGAACTACTAGCAAAATGGATGTGACTGATCTGAAATTGTACGGAAAGGACAGTGAGTTCCTTGGCAAGCTTACTAACTGTTGTAAAGCACAAATAAATAGAGCAATAGTCACCTGCCTTGATCTATGCCAGATTACTTGCTCTGGTGGAAGAATTGTACAAGCTAGGGAAAGGCAAATATAAAAGGTGGAAATATGTGAATAATTAAGGGAAGCAACTTGAGGGTGTTGCACATCTCACCTTGAGCGACAGTGGCAGCAAAAAGCATAGCGGAGATGGCAAGGAATGTCCTCATGACGCTGAAGCAACAGATGAGCTGGACTTGAAGAGTTATCAGGATAAGACTTCCACTCATGGCTTAGGATTCAGTATTTATCCACTGAAAGGGAAGGTGGACACTATCCTTTCCACTCCCACAGGGAGTATCCAGGACTGATGTGGCACATAACCTATGGCTGCAACTTGCCAGCCGCTGTCATCAGACACTAACACGGCCATTTTACCCTTTCCGAGAAGGAATGCAGACTACCAATCTTACTAAACACTAGAAATATCTAGTAAACAGTAAATGGAAATCAGGTAATTTGTTACTTAACACATCAAAACAGATAGGTTTGGCCCAGATGGTGACAAGAAAGAAGAACACCTTTGGTCCTCTGAGGTAAAAAAAAAATGCAGGTTTGAACCCACCGTTGGAGACAGGCATAACTGAAGTAAAGTGCTATTATGGGTCATAGTGGCTTGCACTGGGATGTGGGATGCAGAAGAAATCAGTAAGGCTTTTGACAGTTTGTCTTCATGGCCCCAGAAGCAGCTTGTAGGAGGCTGGCCTGGCTCATAGTGGGTACTTAGTGGTACTTCCACCTTGTGCCAGGTCCAGTTATCCCTTATTAGTAGATTAGAAGTGTTCTAGCAGCTTAGGCTGATAGAGGTAGCTATAGCAGAGCAGCTTAGGCTGAACTAGGAAACATGCAAAGCTCCTACTATACCAATTATATCATATAGCACTATATCATAAGAAAACACAATACTCAGAGTTACTAAAAATAAAGGTACTTTATTTTAGTGACAATATGCCAAAAGTATCTCAGAGGATATAATCCCTTAGGAGGTAAGTAATATACACAAAATATACACACAAACCAAAATCAGGTAAGTAAAACACTTAGAAAAGTAGTGCACAATAGAATGCAATAGGAGAAAAGAGGCCTAGGTGCAACACAAACCATATACTCCAAAAGTGGAATGTGAACCATGAATGGACCCCAGGCCTAGTGTAGTGTGTAGAGGGTCACTGGGGTGTACAAGATACCCCACCCCAAGACCCTGAAAATTAGGAGTAAAGTTACCCTACTACCCCAGGAAGACAGCAAAGTCGAGATAGGGGATTCTGCAAAGACAACAACTGACTGCAAAGCACTGAAGACAGATTCCTGGACCTGAGGACCTGCAAAGGAAGGGGACCAAGTCCAAGAGACACGCAAGTGCCCAGGAGGGGCAGGAGCCCACTAAATCCCGGAGGAAGGTGCAAAAGTGCTGCCTCTGGATGGAAGAAACTGAAGATTCCGCAACAACGGTAGGTGCCAGGAACTTCTCCTTTGCTCAGAAGATGCCTCACGGTGTGGTGGAGGATGCAAAGTTGTTTCCTCACAGAAAGACCACAAACAAGCCTTGCTAGCTGCAAGAGATGTGGTTGGAGATTTTGGGTGCTGCCAGGGCCCAGGAAGGACCAGGAGGTTGTCTCTTGGAGGAGGAGACAGAGGGGACACTCAGCAACAGAGAGAGCCCATGCAGAAGCAGGCAGCACCCACAGAAGCACCTGTACAGGCATTCAGAGTATCTGAGCATGACAGTCGTCTCAGCACAACAAAAGAGGGTCCCACGAAGTTGGAGGCCAACTCAGTGAGTTGGGCAATGCAGGACGGAGTGCTGGCAACCTGGGCTGTGCTGTGCATGAAGGAAGTCTTGCAAAAGTGCACAGAAGCTCTAGCAGCTGCAGATCACCCAGTACACAGGATTCATGTCTGGCGTGGGGGGGCAAGGACTTTCCTCCACCTAATGTGGACAGACGGACCACTGGACTGTCGGGGTCACTTGGATCCAGCTCCTGTATTACAGGGAACACGCTCGTCAAGATGAGGGGGGACCCAGAGGACCGGTGATGCAGAAGTTTGGTGCCTGCATTGGCAGGGGGAAGATTCCATCGACCCACTGGAGATTTCTTCTTGACTTCCAGTGCAGGGTGAAGGCAGACACCCTCAGAGCATGCACCACCAGGAAACAGTCGAGAAAGCTGGCAGGATTAGGCGTTACAATCTTGCTGGTAGTCTTCTTGCTACTTTGTTGCAGTTTTGCAGGTGTCCTGGAGCAGTCAGCGGTCGATCCTTGGCAGAAGTCGAAGAGAAAAGTGCAGAGGAACTCTGGTGAGCTCTTGCATTCGTTATCTGAAGAGAAACCCACAGGAGAGACCAAATATTAGCTCTCAGAGGAGGATTGGCTACCTAACGTCACCTGCTGGCAGTGGCCACTTAGAGCTCTCCATTGTGCCCCCACACCTCTGCATTCAAGATGGCAGAGGTCTGGGACACACTGGAAGAGCTCTGGGCACCACCCCTGGGGTGGTGGTGGACAGGGGAGTGGTCACTCCCGTTTCCTTTGTCTAGTTTTGCACCAGAGCAGGGGCTGGGGGATCCCTGAACCAGTGTAGACTAGTTTATGCAAGGAGGGCACCATTTGTGCCCTTCAAAGCATTTCCAGAGGCCAGGAGAGGCTACTCCTCTCAGGCTCTTAACACCTATTTCCAAAGGGAGAGGGTATAACACCCTCTCTCAGAGGAAATTCTTTGTTCTGCCTTCCTGGGACTGGGCTGCCCAGGCCCCAGGGGGGCAGAAACCAGTCTGAGGGTTGGCAGCAGCAGTAGCTGCAGAGAAAACCCCAGAGAGCTAGTTTGGCAGTACCCGGGGTCCATGCTGGAGCCCTAGGGATGCATTGGATTGGCACCCCAATACCAGATTTGGCTTGGGGGAAAAATTCCATGATCTTAGACATGTTACATGGCCATGTTCAAAGTTACCATTGTGAAGCTACACATAGGTATTCACTTATATGTAGTTCACGCATGTAATGGTGTCCCCGCACTCACATATTCCGGGGAAATTCCCCTGAGCAGTGTGGGGGCACCTTGGCTAGTGCCAGGGTGACCTCACACTTAGTAACTTTGCACCTAATCTTCACTAAGTGAGGGTTAGACATATAGGTGACTTATAAGTTACTTAAGTGCAGTGTAAAATGGCTGTGAAATAACGTGGACGTTACTTCACTCAGGCTGCAGTGGCAGTCCTGTGTAAGAATTGTCTGAGCTCCCTATGGGTGAAAAAAGAAATGCTGCAGCCCATAGGGATCTCCTGGAACCCCAATACCCTGGGTACCTAGGTACCATATACTATGGAATTATAAGGGTATTCCGGTGTGCCAATCAGAATTGATAAAATTAGTCACTAGCCTGCAGTGACAATTTTAAAAGCAGAGAGAGCATAAACACTGGGGTTCTGGTTAGCAGAGCCTCAGTGATACAGTTAGGCCCCACATAGGGAACACATACAGGGCACAACTTATGAGCACTGGGGTCCTGACTAGCAGGAACCCAGTGACACAGGCAAAAACAAACATACACACAAGTAAAAATGGGGGTAACATGCCAGGGAAGATGGTACTTTCCACCACAACCCTCCCCCCCAAACGAGGGACAAGAAGGCTAACCTTGCCCAGATGAGTCTTCATTGTCTAAGTGGAAATACCTGGAGAGTCCATCTGCATTGGAGTGGGTACTCCCAGGTCTATGTTACACTGTATAGTCCATTCTCTGTAGGGAGATAGACAACGTCAACAATTTAGGGTTTTCACCATTCATTTGTTTTAGCCAAAGTAGAGGTTTGTGGTCTGTCTGAACAACACAGTGAGTACCAAACAGGTATGGCCTCAACTTTTTCAGTGCCCAGACTACAGCAAAGGCCTCCCTCGCTATGGCAGACCAACGCTTTTCTCTAGGGGTAAACCTCCTGCGGATAAAAGCAACAGGTTGATCCTGGCCCTCAGTATTAAGCTGTGATAGCACTGCCCCAACCCCCAGTTCAGAAGCATCAGTCTGGACTATGAACTTTTTGGAGTAGCAAGGGCTTTGTAGGACAGGTGCAGAGCACATAGCCAGTTTGAGCTCATCAAAAGCATTTTGACAGCTAGCTGTCTGCAATACCATTTTGGGCATCTTCTTACTAGTGAGGTCATTAAGAGGAGCTGCAATGGAGTCATAATTCCCGATGACCCCCCTATAGTACCCTGTGAGACCTAAAAAGGCTCTCACCTGGCTTTGATTTGTAGGGGGAGCCCATTCCATAAGGGTCTGGATCTTCCCCTGCAGTGGTTAATCTGTTCCCCACCTACCAAGTGGCCCAGATAAACCACTTTCCCCTGCCCTATCTGGCACTTTGAGGCCTTGATAGAGAGGCATGCCTTTTGCAGGGCCTCCAAAATTTTCCATAGGTGGACCAGGTGATCACCCCAGGTGGAGCTAAAGACAGCTATATCATCCAGATATGCTGCACTATAAGCTTACTACTCTTGCAGGACTGTGTTCACCAACCTTTGAAAAGTGGCAGGTGCATTCTTCAGACCTAAGGGCATTACAGTGAATTGATAGTGCCCTCCAATGGTTGAAAATGCAGTTTTGGGTTTAGCATCTTCTGATAGTTTAATCTGCCAATACCCTGCAGTTAAATCAAAAGTGCTTAGATACTTGGCAGAAGCCAGTGTATCTATCAGCTCATCTGCCCTGGGTATAGGGTGAGCATCTGTCTTGGTTGAGCCCTCTATAGTCAACACAAAACCTCATCTCTCTTTTTCCGTCCTTACTGTGAGATTTTGGAACATGCACAACTGGGCTAGCCCATGAGCTTTCTGAAGGCTCAATCACTCCTAAGTCTAACATTTTCTGAACCTCTTGTTTAATGCAGTCCGTGACATGGTCAGGCTGCCTATAAATCTTACTTTTGACAGGTACACTGTCTCCAGTATTGATTGTATGCTCACACCAAGTAGTGGTACCTGGTATCAGTGAGAAGAGTTCAGAAAACTGACTTAAAAGATTTACACAGTTGTCTTTCTGTTCAGCAGTAAGACAATCTGCAAGTACTACTCCCTCCACTAAGTCATCAGCTTCAGTGGTGGAGAAGAGATCAGAGATAGGGTCACTCTCTTCTTTTTGTCCCTCCTCAGTTGCCAGGAGCAGGGTGAAATCAGCCCTATCATAGTAAGGTTTTAGGCGGTTGACATGGAGCATCCTAAGGGGACTCCTGGCAGTGCCCAGGTCTACCAAGTAGGTAACCTCACCGTTTTTCTCAACAATTAGATGGGGTCCACTCCATTTGTCCTGGAGTGCTCTTGAGGCCACAGGCTCCAATACCCACACCTTCTGTCCTGGGTGGTACTGGGTCAGGACAGCCTTCTGGTAATGCCATTGCTTTTCAGCTCCTGGCTGTCCTGAAGGTTTTTACTGGCCCTTTTCATGTATTCAGCCATTCTTGATCTTAGGCTAAACACATAGTCCACAATGTCCTGTTTAGAAGCTTTTGAAGGTTGTTCCCAACCCTCCTTAACAAGTGCAAGGGGACCTCTCACAGGATGCCCAAAGAGGAGTTTGAGGGGCTAAAGCCCACTCCTTTTTGGGGTACCTCCCTGTAAGCAAAAAGGAGTCAAGGTAACAGGACATCCCATCTCCTTCTGAGTTTTTCAGGGAGTCCCATTATCATACATTTGAGAGTTTTATTAAACCTCTCAACCAGACCATTTGTTTGTGGATGATAAGGAGTAGTGAACTTGTATGTTACATCACACTCCTTGCACATTGCTTTGAGGTATGCAGACATAAAGTTTATACCTATGTCTGACACCACTTCCTTAGGGAAGCCCACTCTGGAAAAGATTCCCAGGAGGGCCTTTGTCACTGTAGGAGCTGTATTGGTCCTTAAGGGGATTGCTTCAGGATACCTAGTGACGTGGTCCACTACCACCAGGATAAATCTATTGCCTGAAGCTGTTGGAGGGCCAAGGGGGCCAACTATGTCAACCCCTACCCTTTCAAAGGGCACTCCAACCACAGGAAGTGGAATTAAGGGGGACTTTGGAGTGCCACCAGTCTTGCTACTGGCTTGGCAGGTCACACAAGACCGACAAAACTCTTCGGTGTCCTCTGACATATGGGGCCAGTGAAACAGGGGAACAAGCCTGTCCCAAGTTTTACTCTGGCCCAAATGCCCAGCCAAAGGAATGTCACGTGCCAAGGTAAGAAGAAACTCCCTGTACTGCAAAGGGATGACCAATCTCCTGGCAGCTCCAGGTTTAGGGTCCCTTGATTCAGTATACAGGAGGTTGTCTTCCCAATACACATTATGGCTATCACTGACATCCCCATTCTGCTGTTTGACAGCTTGCTGTCTTATACCCTCTAGTGTAGGGCAGGTCTGCTGTGCCACACTTCGCTCTTCCCTAGCAGGCCCCCCTGCACCCAAAAGCTCAGCAGTGTTTGCTGCCAGCTCATCTAGTGTAGGTTCTGCACAGGGAGAGGAGTCATCTTCCTCAAAAGGGGAATCTTCTGGTGAGGGAGGGATAGTGGGCAAGGATTTACCCTTCCTACCCCTAGCTTTTGGGAGCACTTGGTCCATTGTTCCAGGATCCAAGTTTCCCTGTCCTTTTTGCTTCTTGATCTGAGCCCTTGTCAAAGCAAAAGTATGCCCAGGAATGCCCAGCATTGCTGCATGAGCCTCCACCTCCACTTCAGCCCAAGCTGATGTCTCCAAATCATTGCCTAGTAAACAATCTACCGGTAATTCAGTGGCCACCACAACTTTCTTTGGAACAGTAATCCCCCCCCCGCCAGTTGAGATTCACAACAGCCATGGGGTGGCTAAGTGTGTTATTGTGAGCATCAGTCACTTGTTACTTCTGACCAAGTAGGTGTTGATCAGGGTGAACCAGTTTCTCTACAACCATAGTTACACTGGCTCCTGTGTCCCTGTAGGCCTCAACCTCAACACCATTAATTAGAGGTAGTTGCTTGTACTTATCCATACAAAGAGGACAAGCAACCAAGGTGGCAAAGTCAATGCCACCATCAGAGACTAAAACAGCCTCTTTGGTCTCCCTAACAAGACCAAGCCCTACTACACTGCCAATAGTGAGCCCAGCTACACCCTTGGATTGGCTATTCGTAGTAGCCTTCCCATCACCACTGCTCTTACTAGGGGCACTAGAGGTTGCAGTTGGGGTTGTGGTAGTGGGAGCCTTGGTGTTTTTCTTAGGACAAGTGGCATCACTTGCCCCATGGCCTTTTACTTTACATAAATAACACCATGGCTTTTTCTGATTGTTAGAAGAGGATTTGGGCCCACCACCCCCAGAGGATTTTTGTGGGCCTGATGAAGACTCAGAATGGTTTTTATCTTTGTCTCCACCCTTGTAAAGAATACTTACCATCCTTCTTCTTGCCATCCTTGTCATCCCATGTATGAACCTTTCTGTTCACTCTTGTCCTAACCCATATGTCTCCCTTCTTTCCCAATTCTTGGGGAGAGGTCAGATCTGAGTCTACCAAGTACTGGTGCAACAAATAAGACACACAATTGTTCAAACTATGCTCTCTCAGGATTAGATTATACACACTTTCATAGTCAGTCACCTTACTGCCATGTAACCAACCCTCCAAGGCCTTCACTCAACAGTCTACAAAGTCTGCCCAGTCTTGAGAGGACTCCTTTCTGGTGTCGCTGAACTTAATCCTGTATTGTTCAGTGGTTAAACCAAATCCATCCAAGAATGCATCCTTCAAAACTTTGTAATTGTTAGCATCACTTTCTCTGACAGTAAGTAGCCTATTCCTACCCTTAGCAGTGAAAGATAGCCAGAAGACAGCAGCCCACTGCCTTTGAGGGACCAACTGTACCATACAGGCCCTCTCAAGTACAGCAAATCACTTGTTAATGTCATCCCCCTCCTTGTAAGGGGGGACTATCTTATGCAGGTTTCTGGAATCTTGCTCTCTAACAGGATTGCTATCAAACACACTGCTGGCGCCACCATGGGGAACTAACCCCAACCTCTGCCTTTCCCTTTCCACATCCAGAGATTCCCTGTCTAAGGCCAGCTGCTGCTGTTTAAGCTTCAGCCTGGCCTCTTCCAACCTCAGCTTTCTGAGTTCCCTTTCCATTAATTTATCCTCAGGGTGGGAGGCTTGGTAATTGTGAGACAGAGAAGAAATGTGGGAATTGGCAGAGTTGGACCTGACCCTAACTGGCTGGACCCTAGTAACCTGGCCTTTAGGAGTGAAAGGTGCCCTACTAATGTGTGACCCCCTCCCACTACCAGTGTCACTAGGTGGCCTGTAAGCTGGCAGGTCCTTGGAAGAACCCTCCCCAGAATCCTTAGGGGACTCCTCTGAGTCTGGCTGGGTACCCCCCTCCTCTACCTCCTGATCCTGGGATGAGCCAGACTGGTTCTGGTCACTTTCTAGGAGAAGGCTAAGGAGAAGATCTTTTGTAGGATTCTTACCAATTGCTAAACCTCTTTCAATGCAGAGACCCCTCAAACTTTTAAAGTTTAGATTCCCACATGTTGCCTGAACAACTGTGGGAGTAAGCTCTACTGCACACACGATAGAAAAGGTTTAGGACAGAGAGAGAAAAAAGTTTTGGGAACTTTTTAAAGAACAGAGAAACACTTTTGAAAACTTTTGAAAACTTTTAAAAGTTTTCAGAAACTTTTCAGAACGTTTTTAGAAAGTTTTAGAGAAGAAAGGTTAAACTGTTTAGGTTACTGTGTATATTCTGAAGTGTTTGGTATATGTTTTTCTTATGAAAAGCACCAATGACAAATTGGTGAAGCAGTTACAAGTACTTATCCCACCGCTGCCACCAATGTAAGAGGCTGGCCTGGCTTATAGTGGGTACCTTGTGGCACTTACACCTTGTGCCAGGTCCAGTTCTCCCTTATTATTAGTAGATTAGTAGTGTTCCAGCAGCTTAGGCTGATAGAGGTAGCTATAGGAGAGCAGCTTAGGCTGAACTAGGAGACATGCAAAGATCCCACTATACCACTTATATCATATAGCACTACATCACAAGAAAACACTCCCTTAAGAGGTAAGTAAAATACACAAAATATACACACAAACCAAAATCAGGTAAGTAAAACACTTAGAAAAGTAGTGCAAACTCTGTAGAACACAATAGAATGCAATGGGAGAAAAGAGGCCTAGGGGCAACTCAAATCATATACTCCAAAAGAGGAATGCGAACCAAGAATGGACCCCAGGTCTAGTGTAGTGTGTAGAGGGTTGCTGATGCAAGACAACACTAAAGGTGTCTAAGATACCCCACCCCAAGACCCTAAAAAGTAGGAATAAAGTTAACCTACTACCCCAGAAAGACAGTACAGTCGAGATAGGGGATTCTGCATAGTCAACAACTGACTGCAAAGCACTGAAGACGGATTCCTGGACCTGAGGACCTGCAAAGGAAGGGGACCAAGTCCAAGAGTCACGCAAGTGTCCAGGAGGGGCAGGAGCCCACTAAACCCAGGATGAAGGTACAAAAGGGCTGCCTCTGGGTGGAAGAAGCTGAAGATTCTGCAACAAGAGAAGGTACCAGGAACTTCTCCTTTGGTCAGAAGATGTCCCACGGCATGGTGGAGGATGCAGAGTTGTTTCCACGCAGAAAGACCACAAACAAACCTTGCTAGCTGCAAGAGTCGTGGTTAAAGATTTGGGTGCCCCTTGGAGGAGGAGACAGAGGAGATGCTCAGCAACAGAGAGAGCCCATGCAGAAGCAGGCAGCACCCACAAAATCATCTGAACAGGCATTCAGAAGATCTGAGCATGACAGTCATCTCAGCACTATATCATCACTAAAAGGTGTGGGGTAGTGGGAACTGGGGGTGGGCCTAGGTCGATTAACCCAGTGCACCGTGTTGGAGTCGCTTAAGACTCTGAAGTGGGGAAGTCATGGTGGGAAAGTATCCACGTAGGGGGGTGCTGTGTAGTTCTACAAGTGGAAGGGGGAGTTCCCTTACGGACTAGGTGGTCTCACACACATAATAGTGTCTTGCTAACTCAGCGAGTTGGGCAATGCAGGACGGAGTGCTTGGCACCTGGGCTGTGCTGTGCACAGAGGAAGTGTTTCAAAAGTGCACAGAAGCTCTAGCAGCTGCAGATCACGCAGTACACAGGATTACTGTCTGGCATGGGTAGGCAAGGACTTTCCTCCACTAAATTTGTACAGAAGGACCACTGGTCTGTTGGGGTCACTTGGATCCAGCTCCTGTGTTCCAGGGACCACACTCATCAAGATGAGAGGGGACCCAGAGGACCGGTGATGCAGAAGTTTGGATCATGCTTTGGCAGGGGGAAGATTACGTTGACCCACGGGAGATTTCTTCTTGGCTTCCAGTGCAAGATGAAGGCAGACAGCCTTCAGAGCATGCACCACCAGGAAACAGTCGAGAAAACTGGCAGGATTAGGCGCTACAATGTTGCTGGTAGTCTTCTTGCTACTTTGTTGTGGTATTGCAGGCGTCCTGGAGCAGTCAGAGGTCCATCCTTGGCAGAAGTCAAAGAAAGAAGTGCAGAGGAACTCTGGTGAGCTCTTGCATTCGTTATCTGACAAGAAAACCACAGGAGAGACCCAATATTAGCCCTCAGAGGAGGATTGAGACTATCAGGAGGGGTCTCTTACGTCACCCTCTGGCACTGGCCACTCAGAGCTCTCCATTGTGCCCTCACACCTCTGCATTCAGGATGGCAGAGGTCTGGGACACACTGGAGGAGCTCTGGGCACCACCCCTGGGGTGGTGATGGACAGGGGATGGGGTCACTCCCCTTTCCTTTGTCCAGTTTCTCACCAGAGCAGGGGCTGGGGGATCCCTGAACTGGTGTAGACTGGTTTATGCAAGGAGGGCACCATCTGTGACCTTCAAAGCATTTCCAGAGGGCAGGAGAGGCTACTCCTCTCAGGCCCTTAACCTCTATTTCCAAAGGGAGAGGGTGAAACACCCTCTCTCAGAGGAAATCCTTTGTTCTGCCTTCCTGGGACTGGGCTGCTCAGGCCCCAGGGGGGCAGATACTTGTCTGAGGGTTGGCAGCAGCGGTAGCTGCAGAGAAAACCCCAGAGAGCTAGTTTGGCAGTACCCGGGGTCCATGCTGGAGCCCCGGGGATGCATGGGATTGGCACCCCAATTCCACATTTGGCCTGGGGGGACAATTCCATGATCTTAGACATGTTACATGGCCATGTTCGGAGTTACAATTGTGAAGCTACACATAGGTATTGACCTATATGTAGTTCATGCGTGTAACGGTGCCCCTGCACTCACAAAGTCCGGGGAAATTGCCCTGAACAATGTGGGGCCACATTGGCTAGTTTCAGGGTGCCCTCGCACTTAATAACTTTGCACCTAACCTTCACTAAGTGAGGGTTAGACATATAGGTGACTTATAAGTTACTTAAGTGCGGTATAAAATGGCTGTGAAATAACGTGGACGTTATTTCACTCACGTTGCAGTGGCAGTCCTGTGTAAGAATTGTCTGAGCTCCCTTTGGATGGCAAAAGAAATGCTGTAGCCCATAGGGATCTCCTGGAACCCCAATACCCTTGATACCTAAGTACCATATACTATGGAATTATCAGGGTGTCCCAGTGCTCCAATCAGAATTGGTAAAATTAGTCACTAGCCTGCAATGACAATTTTAAAAGCAGAGAGAGCATATACACTGAGGTTCTGGTTAGCAGAGCCTCAGTGATACAGTTAGGCACCACACAGGGAACACATACAGGGCACAACTTATGAGCACTGGGGTCCTGGCTAGAAGGATCCCAGTGACTCAGGCAAAAACAAACATACTCACAAGTAAAAATGGGGGTAACATGCCAGGCAAGATTGTACTTTCTTACAAACATCCTCAGTAGCATGAATTCTCCACGAGGACTATCTTCTAAGCTTAAAAGGTTTTATGACCAGATCATTGTAGTGTAAATCTCAACGCATTTAATTTGAGACACTGCGCCTGCAGTTGTCTCTTGTGTTGCATTAAACATCGAATACAAATAAAGTAATTAAAAAGAGACCAAATTTCGTATAAAAACATGAAAGCAGCAACCAGAAAGCAAGTCAACATTTCAACATCCTACAGAGAAAATGTATCTACAGTATAATTTTCCTTCCATTTGCTGACGTTTAGCCACTGACCACTGCATTCTGGGCTTATGGTAAATATTTTGTCTGTTATAAGCATATGATTCAAAATACTACAGGATCATATCCGGATGTCCAAAACACATGGCTGAATGGTGATCTTACTCTTGACACTGGGTCTTTGGTACCGATGCAGGTGTGCATGTGAGCCTTTATGAAAGATGTACATGCCTCTAGGTGCGTTCCTTTGTGTTCTCTGTGTAAACTGCTGTTTGTCCAAACAAGTAAATGTGTGACCTCAAATATTCCCGACTTTCTGAACTAAACACTTACATTCATTGAAAAGGACGGCTTGAAATGCTGTTACTAGTTTATTCGGCGCCAATATTTTACATTTAGTATTCCTATACTTGTAGTTCTGCATTTATATTTAAAAAACACATCTCAAATTGCAAGGTATATAAATAGGATTCGGCCCGACAGACCAGATTTTTGTGTATGCAAATTTGTCTCGATTTACATATTTTTGACCATTGTTTTATGTCAACATAAGCAACCGTACAACCCAGCTACTAGAGTTGATACACCTCCCTGTATTAAACCTAAAACAAAGCAAAAACCAAACTTAGAGTTTGGGGTAACTTTTGTTTCCTTGGACTGCTTCTGTTTAATTGTTGATTATTATAATCCCATTGTTTCTACAATGGTGATGTGTCTCTTTAGGAAAAGAACATCTTGGCAACCTCAACCACCTCATCACGAATCCCCACATGCCAAGCAGGATGACCCTAGATGTTGAGAGAGATTATCATTGTTACCCCTCCCTACAGCTATTATACTATTAGCCAAACACCAGGAGATACCAGTGTTGCCGTCCACTGGCCCAGCGGAAAAGCTCCATCAACATTGCAGCCGGCTTGTAATAGAGCTGGCGGCAATGTTGATGTGCAGCCGGTGCAGTGGCACCCATCACACATTTCACTGCCCGAAATTCGGGCAGTGAAATGCACGATGGGGCTGTGCCTGGGGGCCCCTGCACTGCCCATGCCAAGTGCATGGGCAGTGCAGGTTCCCCCAGGGGCACCCCGAGTCCCCTTACCGCCAGCCTTTCCATGGCGTGTTTACCGCCACGGACAGGCTGGAGGTAAGAGGATTACGACCGCCGGGACTGCCATGGCGGTATACCACCGGCCCCGGCAGTGTTACCACGGCGGAACCGCCAAGGTCAAAATAAGGGGGTGAGTACCCCCAGCCTGTTGGCGGTACTATCGCCACTTTTGCCCTGGCGCTCACCGACCACCGGGGTTGAAATGAGAGCCTATGTGTGCGGGTATGGCACCATCGCTCCTTGATCAGGAAAATCACTACCACTGAAGCTGCCACTCCCCAAGCCTCTGTGAGGAACCAGGAACCACCCTCTCTGAGATCTTCTTCTCTGATTTCAGGGTTTGCAGATAGTCCATGTGAGCCATGATACTGTAGACCTGGAGACCTACCTAGTGCTACCCTTACCACATTGAAGGGTACATTAATGCACTCCCTTCAGCTCTGATGTCAACACCCTTCCTGCCCATGATGTACAAGTATGCTGCTCTGCACATGCAGCCTACATCATGCTTTAGGTGGTGAGAGCATGAACGTCATTTAGGGGTCGCCAGTGGTCGCAATAGTGAACTCTAGCTTGCCCCTTGCGACCCCTAGCACTGCATTAACTAATCTCAGAGGTGGCAATTTCAGTGGCAGAAACACAGCGGCACCTTGTCCTTGTGGACATCGGTTGGGGATCCAATCTCTTTCTTTGTTGTCATTTTTTATTACACTAATAGTTAATAACAGTAAATTATTCTTTACTAGTGTAATAAAAACGGAGTATAATTAGCTACAATACAACCCTCCCTGGCAGCTGATGTAAGTAAAAAATGCTTTTAAATGTATGTTGTGTGACTGAGTGCAGGTGGAAGTGTGTTTATGTGAGCTAGAGACTGTGTATGTGTGATTCTGTGTTAATGTGTTAGCTAGTATGCATGAGTGAATGTATAGGTCGGCGTGTGTATTACACAATTTTGTACTGACTAAAATATTTCGAGTTAGCAGGCTTGAAAACCCATTTGAAGATAATTTTGGTATTGTAGCCTAATCTAACCATAGTAGCATAGAATGGGATTCAGATGAGAAGAAAGGCAAAACATTCCTTCCAAGCGAAGCAGTAGAAAACTGGTATTCAGAACCAAATATTTTTGCTGGTTAAGGATAATTTCTCATCAAAGATAATGCATGTGATTTGACTTTACGTGCAGATTGCACTCCTGTGAATCTTATTGCTGCCCAAATAAAATAACTCAATTGCATGGCTACTAAGCCATGTCTGAAGTTAGCCGCAGAGCTCAAGGTATCTTTATCCGCATTAGTATCATCCACTTACGAAAAAGCCTCACAGCCGAATAATCCATTCTGATTGGTCCGGCCTCTTTACTGCTGCTCTTTCAGCAACCTCGGATATGTTTTATTTTAATATTTTCCTTTTTTATGACACAGTTCAGCTAATTTGTTTGTCCTCTTGTTAGGGGTGTATGGCCGCCAGTGGTCCTCCTAGAACAGCCCTCTGCTGTCCCTGCATACATTTTCAATGCCAAGCACCATACCAGGCACCAAAAGAAAAAACTGATACTCAAAATGAGGGTTAAGAGAGAGAGAACGAGAATCAAAAGAGTAGCAAAGAAAAATAAAGAGATCAAGAGGAGAAGGCCACTCAAGGGGAGATTCTTCAGCGTTTTCATAGACATGTTTCTGTCTCCTATCCTGATCTATGGTCATGGCCGTAGCCACGGGGATGGGGGGACATTCGAGGGTCGAGTCAGCCCATATTAATCTTTGGCCCCAGCCCCATAGCCATAAGCATATTTTTAGGAGGGGTATGGCCCCCGGCTGTAATAGCGCATCCAGTCCTTATAAATTACTCATACTTGGACACGCCGGAGGTCAGTGAACCTTTTGACCGGGTTGAGCTCTCCTCATCCAAAGAATTGTCGGATCCCTCAAATCAATAATCAACAATCATTTATAATCAATAACCAATACTCAATTAGTGATCAATCAATAAATTAGTTAAAACAGAATCAGTAATTAGACACACCATGACCTTTCAGTCATGAATAACCACACCCGTTTATTAAAAGTTAATGAGTTTATTTCCCTATATTAACAAAGCTAACACAATGTAATTAAGTCTCAAAATCAAATGATACACATATACGAACATTACTGGCTGTCCGTAATGACGGAAGAAACACAATCTACGTACAACTTGGATTATAATGCACTCAGCTATAGCAATGCAAATCACTAATAAAAGTAACTGAATTTGACTAATTGCATACATCGGTCAGCATAACAAGATTTCAATTCAGCACGGTGCATCAAATCAATACCTCAACTAACCTCTTATTAGCATTGGCATGTGGGGCTTCATGCAAAAATGAATTTAATCAACATAAATTTAGAAAACTTTTAGCTTAGGCTCTGTCAAAATAAGCAGTTGGTACCTAAGAAGGAAAATACAATGAATAATACATTTATCCTTTCATAATTACCAAATACAATCAGCATTCAAGATAAGTCTTCGTCCTTCAGGTACCGGTTCGATCAGCATGGGGCAGACTTCAAAGGGGCAAAGTTTAAGGCAAGTTTTCCTTGCAGCAGCAAGGAAAATAGGGGGGACAAACGTTAATATATGGGCAAGGCAAAGTGAAGTTAAAGTTAAAGTCTCTAGGGTGAAAATTCTTTAAAGTCTCTCTCTCTGGGATAGAGAAAAAGCATCAGAGTGTCATCAAAGTGGCTTCTCAAATCTAGCTTAAAAATGGCATCAAAGAAAATGGCTGGCTTCTCTTCGTCCGGTGGGATTAAATAAGAAATGTTCCAAATTCTTCAGGTTCTTCCATTGGAGGGTCCATGGGGTGGTTTCTCTTTAACCAATGAATAGTGTCTTTTCTCTTAATGCTCATCTACGCATAAGGTGTCCATGGAGTTTTGGAACACAAGTAGCAACAAAGTTGCCAATTAATTTTACATCCGTTTCCTCATTGTCTGCACCTGCAGAAACTGACCTTGCTTCAAAGGGGATGCAAGATGCCTAGTACGCAACTTTAAGATAAGTGTATTAGTCATTCTACTGGAAAAATACAGCTTTTAAAAGTTACAAACACGTCTTTTTTAATACAAGTGAAAATTATGCAGTTAAAATTGAGACCAAAGCCTCTGCTAAATTTAAGCTAAGCATATAACAGTTTTAACGAGAAAATCATAGAATATAGCTAAATTATGACACTCATGCATTTGTCGATTTTTCATGATTAATTAAGCTTGTTTATACTAATGGAAAACTACTTTGTGGGCACATTTTTCTACATACATCATTTTTCTTTGCTAAAATCACATTGTCTTATACGGTTTTGTTATATGATATATGAATGTTTTTTAGTCTTTCTTTTTTCCTGCTTCATCAGCTGTGACCAGTCTTTAAAGCTGTGCAGTAACGTATTATTTACCAAATACTGATTGTACTACTGAAAATCGACCCCCTAAAATATCTTCTTGCACAGATATTCGACGACAGAATATCAAATGGTAAGTGCATATAGGATGATTTACATACCTTGCAGATATAGACATTCCGTAGGCACATACATGTAGAGTAAGGTACAGAAAATTATATTTACTGACCTGTCGAAAGTTTGGATTCAATATTTTACCCTACATATTCTGTACCATCGATATTGTGATTTTGATATTTAAGGTGTTGGAGTGTGACTTTTATAATCACTATTAACATGAAATGCTTGCAAAATAATGTATAAAGAAACTGCATAGAAAACGTGGTAGAATAATACTAATGCACATGTTTGAAATGTGCCCTCGGTGAGTGGCCACCAATGTATACGATGATTAATGAAATTGACTAATGATGAATTAATAATGTACCAATGTGTGATTTTCTATTAGCATTAAGAGTTATATGTTAAGGTTGTACTAAATTAATCACTAGGCCTTAGTTAGCAAGGGCCTGGGCCTAGCTGCGTGGTCTCATACTAAATGTGGTTTTCTAACGTGCAATGTGCTATCTTCCTGAAGGGCATGAAGCTGTACTTTTCCAGAAGCTAGAGGGACGTGTGTGTAACCGACTTGATCAAGGAGACATTCTTGCCGAACACAACAGTGTAATTTGCAACAGGTGCAAGGTCGCCTGTACTAGGGAAGGACAATGGAACTACTGACTGGAGCGACAAGTGTAACTTTTCTTACCTGACATACTACCCATTGAAGACGTCAATCACTGGAGCCAATAAACTACTTGAGAACTGTTTTAGGTGAAAATTCTAGTAGGGTGTGTGATGGATCATTGGACAGAGATAACGATGCACCAAATATTGTCCAATTGGAAATTCAAGACTAGTTCGACAAGATTCGATATAACAACGTGACACAAGGAGAAATCAGCCATTATTCACCTTTTCCTGAGCCATTCTATACCATTCTTCCTACTTAGCCACTACTGAGTCATTCTTAGCATTCTTCCTCGCCACTTTGATGCCATTACTTGCCATTATTCTTGCTACTCTGGGAGACTTTGGTGGTCATACAACCCTGGCGGACGGTGTTAAAGCTGCAGAAATACCGCAAACAGGCCGGCGGACAAAAAAAGGGAATTATGACCCTGGCGGAAACCGCCAACATAGACAGCCACTTTAACACACCGCCCGCCACGGCGGTACAGACAAGCAGCGCGGCGGTTACCGCCAACAGACAGGCGGGAGACAATGTACCGCCCACAGTATTACAACCCGCCAATCCGCCACCTTTTCCGGGGCGGATTCACTGTGCATAAAAACATGGCAGAAACAGCTTTTGCAATAGGAAAACGCTCACCTGAACACATCCCACGAGGAAGGAGGCCACCATGGAGCTGGAATTACAAATACTCCCTGCCCTTGTCTTTCTGCTCCTCTACGACCAACATCTACGTAGGCGCCGAAGACACCAGTGAGTACTGCACCTACGACACAGGGGAGGGGTGAGGCAAAAGTTAGGGGGACACCCACTAAACACCCCCACCCTCGCATATTACAACATACACACCAATGCATTCACAAAAATCACAAGAACAACCCACAATCCTCCCGGAAGAATGAAAAGACAATGCGAAATTCGGTCAAACATTATAATGTGCCAATATACATGTCATACAAAAATATACAGATATATATTTGAAAATCAGTCATAATTATATATACAATACGAGAAGTAGTGCAGATATGTACACAACAATGTAGGTGCACCAACAGTCCAAAAATGCATGGGCGAGGCCCACAAACGATACCTGACCACTATCGGAGAGAACACTGCCGGGGCATCAGATCGAAATACTACAGGCACCTCAGGGGGAAGGAAAGGGGGGGGCACCTCAACCGGATGAATGCAAAGCCAGATCCACGACAGTGCTCCATGCCCATTGATGTATCCTGGGAAGTGCAAAGCCACAGTCTCTCAAGTCTCTACAGTGGGTGGTTTGCCCACTGTGCCATCCTGGGGAGTGCAAAGCCACAGTCTCTCAAGTCTCTACAGTGGGTGGGTTGCCCACTGTGCCATCCTGGGGAGTGCAAAGCCACAGTCTCACAAGTCTCTACAGTGGCTGGATTGCCCACTGTGCCATCCTGGGGATAGCAAAGCCACAGTCCCTCAAGTAGATGCAGTTCTCTACTGGTACTGGGTGGGACTGGTGCCCAGACTGGATGAGTCTCCCCGTGAATGTTCCTGTCCTGTCACTGTCCCAGCTGCACATGGGATAAGGATGCCTGATGTGGCAGGCTATTCATTCCTACACGGTGCTTGCCCTGTTCAGTGGTGCTTTGACATGGCGGTCTTTGCCCTGTTCAGCGGTCTTCACCATGCCGGTTCAGGACTGATCAGCGGTGCTTTGACATGGTGGTTCTGGACTGTACAGCGGTGCTTTGCCATGGTGGTCTTTGCCCTGTTCAGCGGTGCTTTGCCATGGCGGTCTTTGCCCTGTTCAGCGGTGCTTTGCCATGGCGGTCCTTGCCCTGTTCAGCGGTGCTTTGACATGGCGGTTCTGGACTGTTCAGTGGTTCTTTGCCATGGCGGTCTTTGCCCTGTTCAGCGGTGCTTTGACATGGCGGTTCTGGACTGTTCAGCGGTGCTTTGACATGGCGGTCTTTGCCCTGTTCAGCGGTGCTTTGACATGGCGGTTCTGGACTATTCAGCGGTGCTTTGACATGGCGGTCTTTGCCCTGTTCAGCGGTGCTTTGCCATGGCGGTCTTTGCCCTGTTCAGCGGTGCTTTGCCATGGCGGTCTTTGCCCTGTTCAGCGGTGCTTTGACATGGCGGTTCTGGACTGTTCAGCGGTGCTTTGCCATGGCGGTCTTTGCCCTGTTCAGCGGTGCTTTGAGATGGCGGTTGTGGACTGTTCAGCGGTGCTTTGCCATGGCGGTCTTTGTCCTTTTCAGCGGTGCTTTGACATGGCGGTCTTTGCCCTGTTCAGCGGTGCTTTGCCATGGCGGTCTTTGCCCTGTTCAGCGGTGCTTTGACATGGCAGTTCTGGACTGTTCAGCGGTGCTTTGACATGGCGGTTCTGATACGGACATTGGTGTGTGGCATGACGTTCTCGACACTGGCCATTGGTGTGTGGCATGACGTTCTTCACACCGGGCATTGGTGTGTGGCATGACGTTCTTCACACTGGGCATTGGTGTGTGGCATGAAGTTCCATCATTGCCCAGCGGGGCTGTGGCAGCCGCGGCCCTCCTGGGCTGTGACTCCGGCGGTGGTCTCTGGACCAGTGACGATACTTGTGCCCTCCTGGGCTGTGACTCCGGCGGTGGTGTCTGGACCAGTGACGATACTTGTGCCCTCCTGGGCTGTGACTCCGGCGGTGGTCTCTGGACCAATGACGATACTTGAGCCCTCCTGGGCTGTGACTCCGGCGGTGGTCTCTGGACCAGTGACGATACTTGTGCCCTCCTGGGCTGTGACTCCGGCGGTGGTCTCTGGACCAGTGACGATACTTGAGCCCTCCTGGGCTGTGACTCCGGCGGTGGTCTCTGGACCAGTGACGATACTTGTGCCCTCCTGGGCTGTGACTCCGGCGGTGGTCTCTGGACCAATGACGATACTTGTGCCCTCCTTGGCTGTGACTCTGGCGGTGGTCTCTGGACCAGTGACGACGGTGCTGGCGGTTGTGTCTGGACTGCCGGAAATGATGGCGCACTTCTCCGCCGTGACACTCACAACAGGCTGGGCAGACTTCCGCTGGACCTTCTCCACCTTTGGTGGAGTCACAGCTGACTCACCAATCCCCTTCGAACCCATGTCAGTTTTTGTCCCACCAGGAGTCTTAACACGGTTCCGTCGTCCACTCTCCAATTTTAGAGCCTTTACAGGGGGTGGGCTGCCAGTGCCTAGGCTCTGGGTCCTACTGCCTGCCCTAGTGGCCGGTGCACTCCACAAGCCTTGAACACGCACCACTGGTATTGGAGGCTTTTTGGCTGAGGTGCTACAACGGGACTGATGAATTGGAGGGGGGGATGGGGCAAAAAGGTCAATTTTACACAGGGACAGTTTCTGACAAACACTGGGATGGGTAGCTGGAGGGGGTCTGGGAGTAGAGGAAGAGGAGGTGGTTGTCGGAGGTGTCACTTTAGCTGTTTTGGGTGCAGGTGCAGGTACTGGAGGCTGTCGTGAGGTGGATGAATTTTGGGTGAGTGATTGCCGGCGTTTGTGTACTTTGGGAGGGGGCGTCACAGACACACTGGGAGAGGACACAGGGGACGTGTAAATGGCAGTGGAGGTGGTGAGTGCAGGTGAGCGGCTTGTGGTGCTGGGTGTCCTGGTGCGATTCATGGTGCCTGTAGATGTGGTGCATGCAGGTGTGTGTGTAGACGAGACTGTGAGGGAGGAGGGAGAAGAGGAGGAGGGGACACAGTGGAGACAGTGGATGTTGCTGTGTCTGTATGGGTGTGATGCTTGTGTGAGTGCCTGTGGGATGTGTGGTGCCTATGTTTGCTTGAGCTACTTTTGTGTGTTGACTTGTGTGCATGCTGGTCTGTAGGTGTGCTTGGGATGGGCTGAGGTAAAGGGGATTGGGTCTGGGTGGAGGAAGTTGGAGGGGGGAGGCTAGACACAGGGACAATGGCTGCCATCAGTGCTGAGGCCAGAGATTGCAGGATTCGCTGAAGGACAGCCTGACCAGAATGAATGCCTTCCAGGAATGCATTACCGTGTTGCAACTCTCGTTCTACACCCTGGATGGCATTCACAATGGTAGACTGCCCAACAGTGAGTGACCTGAGGAGGTCAATGGCCTCCTCACTGAGGGCAGCAGGGGTGACTGGGGCAGGGCCTGAGGTGCCTGGGTTCGAAGGTGATGCCCACCCTCCTGGGTGAGTGGGCACAGGGCGAACGCTGAGGGGCTGCTGGGAGGGCGGTGCTGGTAGGGGAGGTGGGGGCTGTCCCTGTTGAAGTGGTGGGCACAGATGGTGCCGCCACCACATGGGAGCTCCCATCGGCGGACGAGTCAGTGTCGCTGGTTGGTGATCCGGTGGCTGACGTGAAGCTCCCCTCGTCCTCCGTCCCACTGGTGCATTCAGAGTCCGTGGTGTGGCCCTCCATGGCCATGTGGGATGCAGCTCCCTCGTGCTCCAGTGCCACTGTACCTCCGCCTGTTAATGCTGATGTACAAAAGGACAGGGAGAGCAGGAAAAGGGGGGGGAGACAGAAGAAAGAGAGTTTTAGTGCATGGCATTCTGCTACCGTTGGCATACAAGACAGACGCAGCAGCCCCCTGCATTACGCCGAGTGCTCCTGCACTCTGCACATGCAATTTCTGGGTAATGGCCTACATGGCAATGGTGGACATCTGTGCACATGGATGCCACAGGGGCAACTATACCTCCACTTGGCACTCTGCTGAGGAGGGGTTGAGTGCCACATGGCCTACATTACGGAGGGGCCTTGCCTACCTAACTCGCCCTGGCATAGGGACACCCACAGCCCGCCTCCCCCACCCAGACCCCTCCACTGTACGCAAAGTGTGCAGAATGAGGTTGTACTCACCCCCTTGTGTCTGCTGTGATGTCCTCAAGCGCCAATCCAACTCCGGGTAGGCCACCGTCAGGATCCGGAACATCATGGGGTCATGGTGCGACGGGCACCCCTCCCACGTTGGGAGGCCATCCCCAGCTGAGCCTCCGCTGTCTTCTTGCTGCAGCGGCAAATGTCCTCCCATCTCTTCCGGCAGTGGGTGACCCGTCTCTGGTGGGCCCCCAGGGTCCGGATCTCCTTGGCGATGGCACGTCAGATGTCCCTCTTCTGGTGGGCGCTGACCTACATGACATGCACAAGGGAAGAGTAACAGTCATTATCAACTGCACCATCAATGTGAGTGGCCACCTCCTTACTCTGGCCATGTGGCCCTTTCATTTCCATGCATTAATGTTCTATGAACTCTGCCCCCTTCCCTCTTCCACCCAGCCCTCTCCACCCAGGCCTAGCCCATACAACGTGCTAACCTGTTGGTCTGGAGGACTGTAGAGTAGTGTGTACTGGGGGAGGACCCCATCCACAAGTTTCTTCTACTCCTGTGCAGTGAAGGCAGGGGCCCTTTCCCCAGACGCAGCAGCCATTGTCGCTTCCAGACCGAGGTCACAGCAGCACTAGCAGTGTAGGTCCTCTCCTGGCGAAGGTCAGGTATCTAGTGATTCAACAGATAGAAAATGGCGGTGACGTCCACGGCGGTGACGACCGCGGCAGTGCGCATCATCACCGCCGGCGCACCTGTTCATTGGCTCCTGGGACCCATAGGGTCCAATGTTAACCAATGCAGCATTGCGCCGCGGTCTACGACCGCCTACCGCAACGGTGTGCAACGCCAGCGCAGTTACCCCACAATCCCATTGTCCCAGTTTAGAGGTCAGGCAGCCGCCATTTCAGGGGCCCACATGGCTTCATTTACTACTGCGTCACACATAGCAAGGCCTACACTCAACACACATACAGGAAGGGTTTTGTGTCTGGTGTAGTCTTGTGTGTAACTGTGGGTACATACCTGGAGGAATAGTGACGGTTCTTCGCTGTTGTCCTTCTTAGGCACCGTCAGCTGGGACATATGAGAAGATGGCGGAATCCTCCGTTGTACCGACCGCTGGTGGACCTGTTGACAATGGAAGAAAGACATGTCATCGTCACCTACCGGTTTGACCGTGCCACTATCAAGGAACTATGTACCCAGTTGGAGCCAGTTGGAGCCAGACCTGATGTCACCGATCGGCCATCCGACTGGAATCCCCCCTGACGTGCAGGTGCTGTCAATGCTCCATTTCCTTGCAAGTGGATCATTTCAGACTACTGTGGCCATGGCATCAGGGATGTCCCAGCCTATGTTTTCCAACGTGTTGTGTGTTGGCTGCCCTGCTGAAACACGTAAGGAGATACATCATTTTCCCTCAGGTGGAGGATTTGCCTACAGTGAAAGGTGACTTCTATGCCCTTGGACATATCCCCAATGTCATAGGTGCCATTGATGGGACCCATGTAGCTCTGGTCCCCCCCACAGGAGTGAACAGGTGTACAGGAACAGGAAGAGTTGTCATTCCATGAATGTCCAGATGGTCTGTTTGGCAGACCAGTACATCTTGCAGGTAAATGCTATGTTCCCTGGCTCTGTGCATGACGCCTACATCCTGCGGAATAGCAGCATCCCTGATATGATGGGTCAACTCCAGAGGCACCGTGTATGGCTATTGGGGGACTCTGGTTACCCCAACCTGTCCTGGCTATTGACCCCAGTGAGGAATCCCAGGACCAGGGCAGAGGAACAGTACAATGATGCCCATGGGCGGACTAGGAGGGTGATCGAACGCACCTTCGGCCTCCGGAAGGCCAGGTTCAGGTACCTCCATATGACAGGTGGATCCCTATTCTACTCACCAAAGAAGGTGTGCGACATCATCATCGCCTGCTCCATGCTCCATAATTTGGCTTTGCGACGCCAGGTGCCTTTTCTGCAGGAGGATGATACAGATGACAGTGTTGTAGCAGCTGTGGAGTCTGTGGAGCCTGTGGAGCCTGTGGACAGTGATGAGGATGAAGCTGAGGAAGAAGACAACGACAACAAGGAGTCAGTCATACAGCAATATTTCCAGTGACACACAGGTGAGAACATTTTCATGTTTAACATTACATTAACTTTCACATGTCTACCTCTATCCTGTTCCTCGATTTTAATCACTATTTGTTAACTGAGTTGTACCCTTCCATTACGGTTCCACAGGTGTGGTAACCTACGTGTCAACTGCTTGCATCCTTCAAGGGCTTGTGATGTGTGACATAGGTATGTTAGCCTTACAATGGTACAGCCATTATGACACTGTCATTGATAATACAAATTACCAAATCATAGACTGACTCCAGATTGTTTTGTGTTTCAAGGGTGTTTATTTAAGTGCTCAGAAAACAAAGGGGGGGTTGCAAAATGGTAATGGGGGATGGTGGAGGAATGTCCATGGCAGAGTCCAGTCTATTAGTCTCACAGGTGCACTGCCCATCTGGGCATAGGAAGTGGAGCTGGGGCAGTTCGAAGATGGAAAGGGTAACAAAGTGGGACAGTGGGAGGACAATCAGGGTGGTCTCATTTCCTGGCGGGGTCTTGCCATCTTGCTCTGTCCTGTTCCTGGATCTCAGGGACCGCTTGCGTGGTGGTTGTCCGTCTGCAGGGGGTGGGTTGCTGGTGTGGTGGTCCTGTGGTGGGGCGTCCTGTCCACTAGCGCCGGCGGAGGTGGTGGGCAGTTCATCATCGTGGCTAGTGTCAGGGGCCCCTTGGAGTGCCACGGTGTCCCTCAAGGTCTGCTGTATGTCCTTCAGCACCCCTACGATGGTGCCCAGGGCGGAGCTGATGGTCCTGAGCTCCTCCCTGAACCCCAAATACTGCTCCTCCTGCAGGCGCAGGGTCTCCTGCAACTTGTCCAGGACCGTGGCCATCGTCTCCTGGGAGTGGTGGTATGCTCCCATGGTGGAGGATAGGGCCTCATGGAGAGTGGGTTCCCTTGGCCTGTCGCACAGCAGCCCTCCCAGTTCCCCTGTGTTCCTGTGCCTCCGTCCCCTGGACCGTGTGCCCACTACCACTGCCCCCAGGTCCCTGTTGTTGTTGGGGTGGTGGGTTACCCTGTGTGCCCTGTAGTGGTGGACACACCGCTGATTGACCTGTCTTGGGTAGGGAGGTTTGGGCCCGCTGGGTGGGTGCTGTGCCGGTGTTACCAGAGGGTGGAAAATCGGTGTTGGGCTGTGCAAGGGAAACCGACTGTCCTGAGGCCCACGATGGTCCGGGCTGGTCATCAAGATCCAGTAGGGCAGAGCTGCTCTCTTCACTGTGGGCCTCTTCTGGGGGTGGCGTGGTGTTGTCTGGACCCTCTGGTGTGGTGACGGTCCTTCGGGTTCCTGCAGGGGCATAAGAGCATGATTATTGCATGTGTGTGTGTAATGGTGTGCAATGGGTGGGTGTTTGTGTACCCCAGTGCAAGCATTCCTGTGTGTGGGTTTGTGTGATGATGGTTGAGGGGGTGTTCTGGGTATATGCAGTGGGCATGCTTTAGTGCTGGGTGTCCATGCTTAGTTGTGTCATGCAGGGCTTGGTGTTGGGATGGGTGGTTGGTGTCATGGGTACATTAGTGAGGAGTTGTAGTGCTAGGGGAGGGGTTGAGGGAGGGGATGTGTGAGAGCATGCAGGTAGGGTGGGGGATCTGATATTTAAGATTTGACTTACCAGTGTCCCATCCTCCACCGACTCCTCCGAGGCCCTCAGGATGCAAGATGGTCAAGACTTGCTCCTCCCATGTTGTTACTTGTGGGGGAGGAGGTGGGGGTCCGCCACCAGTCCGCTGCACCGTGATGTTGTGCCTGGAGACCGTTGAACGCACCTTCCCCGTAGGTCGTTCCACCTCTTCCTGATGTCCTCCCTATTTCTTGGGTGCTGTCCCACGGCGTTCACCCTGTACACTATTCTGTGCCATAACTCCATCTTCCTGGCTATTGATGTGTGCTGTACCTGTGAGCCAAATAGCTGTGGCTCTACCCGGACGATTTCCTCCACCATGACCCTGAGCTCCTCCTCGGAGAAGCGGGGGTGTCTTTGCCGTGCCATGGGGTGATATGCGTGAGGTTTGGGGTGGTGTATGTGGTGATGAGTGTGGTGAGTGTAGTGGTGTGTGGTGTTTTGTGCGTGGATGTTGTGTGGGTGATGGTGTTGTGTGCCTCTGTGTGATGGGGTTGTCAATTGCTGTGCTCTCTCTGGCCTTCTTTCAGAATTTCTGGTTGTAGGGGTTTGTGGGTGATGTGGGGGTGTGTTTTATATTGTATTGGGTGTGTGGGAGTGGTGTGTGTATGTGTATCAGGTGTGTGTATTTGGAATTGTCCAATGTGGCAGTGTTTTGGAGATGTGTGTGTATTTTGAGCGCAGCGGTGGAATACCGCGGTTGAAAGACCGCCGCGTGGACTCGTGGGTCGTAATAGCATGGGCGTGTTTCTGTTGGCGTGGAGGTGGAGGATTTGTTTCCGCTAGTTTATCACTGACCTTTGGTGTGGCGGTGTTGTGTGGGTGTCTTAATTTCGGCGGATTCCGAGATGTGTGTCATAATAGCTGTGGCGGTCTACCGAGGCAGCGCCGTGTATTGGCGGTCTTCTGCACGGCGGTAAGCGGCTTTTACTGCCAATGTTGTAATGATCCCCTTTGTCTTTTGCTGTTTGATACTTTAAACCATCCTCACTTCTTGCCTTGCACGATACTTACTTACATCTCCTCCTTATGAGGGAAGCATTTCCTTCTTACTCTATCTTGCTGAGACTTTGCCGTTTATCCTGGCGGATGGCGAATTGACTGATGTCCTGAGGACCAAGATTGACTCTGTATGCTGACCCATTAAGGAGGGTAACTATATGATAATGAATTGTAATTGTCTGTTTGCCTTTTCTTTCTAGGTACCAACTGCTCTTTTGATAGAGGTCATAGTTAGATGTTTTCCAAATTTGTGTTGCTAAATTGTTTGGCATGAAGCCCAACATGCTGATGCTAATTATAGGGTAGCTAAGGAGTTCACTAATACTGGGGGCAAATAGACAAATGACTGAATCTTTGCTTGTTGAATAATATGCTAATGATACTCTGCAACCTTTGACCCTGCTTGCAGGTAGGTCGCTCCCCGCCCCGCCTTCCGCGCTACCACCTTTCCCGTTCTTTACTGCTTTTTGCTTCCCCGCCGTTGGGTCCCCTGCGGCCCCTACCGCCTCCCCCCTCGTTCTCTCACCATTTTTCCTTCTCCATTCTCCCGCCGCTGCGTCCCCTGTGGCCCCTCCCGCCTCCCCCCTCGTTCTCTCACTGTTTTTCCTTCTCCCTTTTCCCGCCGCTGCGTCCCATGCGGCCCCTCCCGCCTCCCCCCTCGTTCTCTCACCGTTTTTCCTTCTCCCTTTTCCCGCCGCTGCGTCCCCTGTGGCCCCTCCCGCCTGACCCCCTCGTTCTCTCACCATTTGCCTTTTCCCACCGCTGCGTCCCCTGCATCTCCTCCCGCCTCCCCCCTCGTTCTCTCACCGTTTTTCCTTCTCCCTTTTCCCGCTGCTGCGTCCCCTGCGGCCCCTCCCGCCTCCCCCCTCGTTCTCTCACCGTTTTCCTTTTCCCACTGATGTGTCCCCTGCGGCCCCAGCCCTCTCATAGGATAAGCCCTCCCGCCTCCCAGCTGCCACTCCCACCCTCCCCTCCTCTTATGGCAGCCGCGGCGCAATAGCAGGGAGCAACCTTTGACCCTGCTTGCAGGTAGGTCTCTCCCAGCTCTGCCTTCCGCGCTACCACCTTTCCCGTTCTTTACTGCTTTTTGCTTCCCCGCCGCTGCGTTCCCTGTGGCCCCTCCCGCCTCTCCCCTCGTTCTCTCACCGTTTTTCCTTCTCCCTTTTCCTGCCGCTGCGTCCCCTGCGGCCCCTCCCTCCTCCCCCCTCGTTCTCTCACCGTTTTCCTTTTCCCGCCGCTGCAGCCCCTGCGGCCCCAGCACTCTCATAGGATAAGCCCTCCCACCTCCCAGCTGCCACTCCCACCCTCCCCTCCTCTTATGGCAGCCGCGTCGCGATAGCAGGGAGCAACCTTTGACCCTGCCTGCAGGTAGATCGATCCCCGCTCCGCCTTCCATGCTACCACCTTTCCCGTTCTTTACTGCTTTTTGCTTCCCCGCCGCTGCGTCCCCTGCGGACCCTACCTCCTCCCCCCTCGTTCTATCACCATTTTTCCTTCTCCTGTCTCACGCCGCTGCATCCCCTGCGGCCCCTCCTGCCTCCCCCCTCGTTCTCTCACGGTTTTCCTTTTCCCGCCGCTGCGTCCCCTATGGCCCCACCCCCAGCCCTCTCCCAGGATAAGCACTCCCGCCTCCCAGCTGCCTCTCCCACCCTCCCCTCCTCTTATGGCAGCCGCGGCGTGCCAAAGGCAAGGCCGTCTGCGCCAGTCCACGCCTGGACCGCGCCCAGCGCCACCCCCCTGGTCGGGAAGACCCCAGCACCTCCAGACGCCGCTACACAGCCGACCACATCAGCGCCCTCAACCCCGGCCGCACCACAGCATGCTCCCAGTCCTCACCAAGGAACACCCACGGTCCCTTCACATGCCGCACCTGCAGATTCACCTGCGACAGAACAACGAAACTGACAAAGACTGAAACTAACCACTTCCACTGCATACTCCTCAACACCCACTCCGCACGCAAGCACGCCATCGAGCTCTGGGACCTGCTCGACTCCACTGACCCAGACGTAGCCTTCCTGACCGAAACCTGGTGGAATGACTCCTCGGCGCCCGATATCGCAATAGCCATCCCGGACGGCTACAAGATCATCCGTAGTGACCGCAACAACGGAATAGGAGGAGGCATAGCCATCACCCACAAATCCTCCCTCAAAGTCAACACCCACACCGACGACTACCTCAAGACCGCCGAACACCTACACTTCCGCATCCACACCGACCCCAACACCACTCTCAGAGGAACTCTCATCTACAGCCCCTCTGGACCACGAGCACCATTCAGCGAATCCCTCGCTGACCTCACCAGCACCCACGCACTCACCTCAACGGATTACATCCTCCTCGGGGACCTAAATTTCCACCTGGAGAACAACAACGACACCAACTCCACTACTCTGATAGACAACCTCGCCAACCACGGCCTCAGACAACTCGTCAACACACCAACCCACATCGCCGGCCACATGCTTGATCCCATCTTCTCCTCAAGCGCCCACATCACCTTCAACCATACCACCGTACTCCACTGGACTGACCACCACTGCATCCACTTCACCTACAAAAAACATACCGACCACCATCACACCCAACAACCACCCCCCCGATGCTGGAACAAAGTCACGGAAGACCGGCTTACCAACGCCCTGCTCCAGAACCCACCCCCCGACTCCACCGACCCAGACACCGTCGCCAACAACCTTACCCTGTGGATCAACGACTGCACCAACACCCTCGCGCCCCTCAAAAAGCCCACCGACAACCAAGCCAGAAGAAAAGCCACCTGGTTCACCGACGAGCTGCTAAATTCCAAACGCGACTGCCGGAAGCTAAAAAAGGAATGGCTCCTCAAACTCGCACCTGACAACCTCACAGCCTACAAGGACACCACCCGCAAGCACCACCAACTCATCAGACAAGCCAAACGATCCCATTTCAAAGACCGCCTGGACAACAACGCACACGACAGCAAAGAGCTCTTCAGCATCGTGAAAGAACTCTTCAACCCCAGCGCCAATGTCAATGACATCCCTCCATCCCAAGAACTCTGCAACGCACTGTCCACCTTCTTCCACCGGAAGATCATTGACATCCACGACAGTTTTGATGCCACTCCCACGCCAGACCCCACCCCTGAACACTCCACCTGTGCAAACCACCTGACCTCCTGGACCAACGTGAGGGACACAGAGACATGCAAGATCATGAACTTCATCCACTCAGGATCTCCGTCAGACCCCCTGCCCCCAACACGTATACAACAAAGCCGACGCCACCATCGCCCCCAACTATGGAAGGTCATCAACATCTCCTTCGAAACAGTGCCATCCCCTGAAAAATGGAAACACGCCGAAATCCGCGCCCTCCTCAAGAAACCCGAAGCAGACCCCAACAACCTCAAGAACTTCCGACCCATCTCCCTGCTGCCCTTTCCAGCAAAGGTGATTGAAAAAATCGTCAACACACAACTAACCAGCCACCTCGAAGACAACGGCATCCTAGACCCCTCCCAGTCCGGCTTCAGACAAAACCACAGCACCGAAACTGCCCTTCTCGCCGCCACAGACGACATCAGATGCCAAATGGACAACGGCCAAACATCAGCCCTCATCCTCCTGGACCTATCCCCCACCTTCAACAGAGTCTGCCACCGCACCCTGGAATCACGCCTCAACAAGACCGTAATTCAAGGAAAAGCCCTCGACTGGATCGTCTCATTCCTCTCTGGCAGAACCCAGAGAGTCCGCCTCCCCCCCTACTGCTCAGAAGCCACCGACATCATCTGCGGCGTCCCCCAAGGCTCATCCCTCAGCCCGATGCTGTTCAACATCTGCATGGCCCCCCTCGCACAAGTGGCCCGACAACACAACCTCAACTACGCCGACGACACCCAGCTCATCCTCTCACTCACCAAAGACCCACGCACCGCCAAAACCAACCTCCACGAGGGGATGAAATCCATTGCCGAATGGATGAGAATCAGCTGTCTGAAACTGCACTCGGACAAGACGGAGGTCCTCATCCTCGGATCCACCCCCTCCACCTGGGACGACTCCTGGTGGCCCACTGCACTAAGAACCCCACCGACACCGACCAACCACGCTCGCAACCTGGGCTTCATCCTCAACTCCTCCCTCACCTTGTCTAAACAGGTCAACACAGTTTCCTCCTCCTGCTACAACACACTCCGCATGCTCCGCAGAATCTACAAGTGAATCCCGACAGAAACAAGAAGAACAGTGACACAGGCCCTCATCAGCAGCAGGCTGGACTATGGCAACGCACTCTACACAGGCATACCAGCGAAAGACCTACTACGCCTCCAACGCATCCAAAACGCCTCCGTCTGACTGATCCTCAACGTACCCCGCCACAGCCACATTTCCCACAACCTGAGAAACCTTCACTGGCTCCCCGTGGACAAAAGGATCACTTTCAAGCTTCTTACCCACACTCACAAAGCGCTCCACAACACCAAACCAGCCTACCTAAACAACAGACTCAGCTTCTACACCCCCACCCGTCAGCTCCGCTCCTCTAACCTCGCCCTCGCCGTCGTCCCCCGCATCCGAAGAAAGACCTCTGGCAGCAGATCCTTCTCATACCTTGCCACCAAAACCTGGAACACCCTCCCCACCAACCTGCGACAGACTCAAGACCTACTCACCTTTAGAAGACTCCTCAAGACCTGGCTCTTCGACCAGTAACACCAGCTCCCCCCCCCAGCACCTTGAAACCCCCACGGGTACGTAGTGCGCTTTATAAATCCAATGATTGATTGATTGATTGCTAAAGTTGATTTATGTTGGCGTCTTATTTTGTTCTAATCTTCACGATCTTTGCTTTGATAAAGTCTTATTCAAGTTGTCATATTGTAACATTGTTGATGTGTTTACTGGTAATGAGACTAATGAATATGCTAGTAGGTTGTAACTAATAGGCAATACATATCTTAAATCTTAATAGGTTTGTGTGGTTATTCATTGCTGAAAGGTCATGGTGGGTATTGATTCTTAATAATGTTATTAACTAAATGGATTAATTTGTTATTGTGATTATTGATAAGGTTATTGATCTGTTGATTGAAATGCTTAATAGATATCTCGTCCTAATCAGGGTCAAAAGGTTCATTGGTCTAAAACGAGTCCCCGTGTAAGTGAATAATTAAAGGTGGGACTCGTTATCAGTTCTGGTAGCAGAGGACGGTTTAGGTCCTTTGGGGCCCGAGGACGAGGGACCATTGTTTTAGAATTATTTTTGGAATAATGCAAATTGGAGAGATGATGTGCCCCTAAGTTCCAAATGACTTTCCCGGAATCTCTGAGCTTGCCGAAGTGAGTTGGGTATGTTCTCAGCGTTCTAGTGATAGAGTGAGTAACGTAGGGTTTGCGCTTGCACAGCTTATGCATACCGCAGGTGAATTGTGAGGTTTGTGAGAATTTTAGGCCAGGTGATGTTTAAGTAGGAGTGTGCATACTCCGCAGTATGAAAGTAGGTAAGTCGGCGAACTTCATGTGAGTCTGGCGCTTTGTGCTCAAACATTGTCCACGTGGTTGTTGGTGATGGACGGACCCTGCGTGGCGTAAGACTCCGGAGTATATTGATAAGTGTAGTGAGAAACTTGGTTTATGTTGTAATTTGCACGGTTTAATAGGTCAATTGGGTGTGGTTGACAAGTCGAGTTTGAGTCAATGTGAGTTAATGAAAACTTCGATGGAGATTTGGCGAGTTTTAAAGTGCACTAGGACAAACCATTGACAAGTCGAGAGTAGAATTTGCTGGTCAAATTTTGTTTGCGAGGGTGGGATCTGAGAAGGAGAGAGTAGCGGCGGAGGCTTAAAGTGAAATCTCTGTAAAGTTCTGAAGCGATTGTGTTACCCTTTCCTGTAGTAAACCGGAAAATTTTAGTTTTTGTTAGTGATCGCAATATATTGCATTAGTTTTGTGTGACTCGAGATTGAGGAAGACAATCTGCAAGACTTTGTCAGCCTCAGTGTGTGTGAGTGTGATGTCATTGGAGTCGCGCTGGGATAGGTCGATTAGTGAGAAGGGTAGCGCACGGATTGGCAGCCGTCTGTGAGAGGCAATTGGTTGAGAAGGTGGGCAAAGAGAGTTCTGGGAATTAAAGTCACTTCCTGATTCGATTGTAAACAAAATAAATGATGCAAAAATGAAGTTTTTCAAGGCTTTAAGGAGCGCTTTGAGGGGAGATGTGCACATTACCGCGAGTATGGGGGAGCCCACACCGCCCGAGGATACGCCAGCTTATACCGTAATGGAGAAGAGGGGAGTCGCGCCATGTCTTTGGCTAAAGCAGTGGTGCAAATTAACAGAGAAAGATGGGTGTTTAGCTTTTCCGGAGCACGGATCATTCAATATAATGATTTTCGAGAATTTGCAGAAGGCGTTAAATGAGCAAAAGCCACCCCCGAGGCCAGCACAGTTTGAGGCGCTAGCAATTTGGGAATTGATGGCCATACGACAACAGCAACAAAAGTTTGAGAGGAGGATGAGGAAAGCAGAAAAGACACTAGCGGAGGCTAGGTGGGATAGTGAGCACAGGATGTGGAGAAGGAAGATAATAGACGGAGTTAAAATGTTTCCAGCAATAACTCAAGAAAGTGAAGCGCAAGGCAGTAAAGCCACCTGTAAGATGGATAAGGGTTCTAGAAAAGCAAAGGAGACTAAGAAGTCCTGGGCAGATGCAGGTGAGTCAGACGATGATGAGTTTCTTAATCAGTTGTTACATGATCGACCACCTGCATATGCCATAGATGACAATAGACCAAGTACTAGTGCAGGTCCTGTAAAGTTGATGCAAAACCAGGGAAAAACAAACCAGGTACAGGTAAATGCGGTTGCGACACCAGCTCCGATACAGAATAGTGTCAGGGTGTCTACTGCTCCAGAGATGCAGACACAGTTGCAGCCAACACCAGTTCAGAGGCTCTACCCAGATGTCCCAATGTTAGAGACAACTACGAGCTTGATGGTGCCGCTTGATCAGGCATATACGAGATCAAAGTTAGTGCAGCTTGAGCCAACTCCACTTTTACTGCCCCAGGCCCAGCAACAATTGTTGCCGAATTGCACTTTGGTCACAGGACCGCAGTCAGTCACAGCACCAGTAATGAATCAGATTATTGGAGTTAATGTTCCACAGGGTTTGGGAAGCCGGCAGGCGCCAGTCGCCACATACTAACCTATTACAGTTGGTCCGTCAGTAGCGTTGTATGCACAGGCAAAGCCAAGTGTATGTGACCAGGGAATAATGACCCAAGAGATGACAAGAGGAGAGTTCGTAGGGAGCTCTCAAGGAATGACTCCAATGGAACAGACAGTAGAGAGATCCAGGTCCCTGTTAGACTTCAGCCCGATTGGGGTTCTTCCGGATGCCATGAGACAATCAGGTTTGGGACTGTTGACTCCGCAGATCCCAAGTGCGAATGTGCCACAAACACCTCTGATACAGGCTGGAAATATCTTGTTGCAAGGTTTAACTGCGCAACAATTGAATGAATGGTTAGACAAGCTGAATACACCACAGACTACTCCTGCAACAGCAGAGAGGTCAGAAAAAGAAGAATGCTTGAATTTTGTGAGGTTGGGCATGGAAGCAGTTGAGCTAGTTGAAGGGAGCATGGGAGTGAACAGACTAGAATCATATACTTAAGCAGAATTGAGGTATCTGTGCCCAACGATAACTAATGAAGTGAGCAAGGTGCACCAGAGGTTAGCAAACCTGGCAGACAAATACGACATAGATCTGGACAATACCAAACATCTGAAGAGGAGTTACAGGTTAGACTTCGAGCCTAAGGATTTTGATCACATCAGGTCTACTGGGATGAAGGCACACCTTAAAGAAATACTACAGAGTGCGCAGGTTTGGGGAGCCTTAGAGAAATGGGAAGGCAGATGTGCAAAGAAGAGAGATAAAAGGAAAAGTGACTGCTCAGAACAGCCGCAGGCGAAAGCTGTGCCAGATACGGGTACAATAAAGATGCTACCCATGAGAGAAACAGCTGGAGGGGTTCTTGCTTATGTACCATAGTCTAGAGTTTACATTTTGTCTTTCACAAATGACTTCCCCAGGCTGAGGGAGAAGCCGATAGAGTGGTATCAGCAGACAGACAGGTTTGTGAAGCGTGCAAAGTGTCTTTGGGAAGACTTGAACACGCTGTTTGAGATCATAGTTCCAGCTAACTTATGGCTTGAGTGCAAGAGGAGAGTGGATTGGCCGAGCAGAACTGGCAAGGGACAAAATCACAGGAGCACTGTCTCCTGAGGTAATGAGGTACTACTATAAGGTGTAGGACATAAGGGGGTGCACCACTCCAAGTTATCCAATTAAAAGCAAGTCAAAGTAAAAAGTTCAATAGTATTCGGTAAGTAACCATACAAGGCTTTTATGGATTTCTTCCCAAAGATTTTTTATTTAGTGTAGGGATCTTGATACAGCAAAGGAACAGCCAACTCGTTTCGCCCGACACAAAAAGGGGGTCGAGTTTTTGAAGCAGAAAGTTTTGTCGCAAAATATTGATTGGCAAAAGATTGACTGAACGGCGCAGGAGGCCAAGGAGTCGATACATGCCTACTATGAGAGGTTGTTGAAGACGTTCAAGCATTACAGTGGTACGGAGGTTATAGAGCTGAAAGACATGAATCACCTTGTGTTCAGGTTTGTTAAAGGACTGAGGCCTGAAATTAGTGAGATGCTTAAGAATCATTTGATCTGTTGACAAGCGAAGCCGATTGATGAGGTGTTGCAGTATGTGAAATACTGTAGTGACGTGATTGAGTTGAAGCAGAGAAAGTTGAAGGAGAAAGTGATGGTGATGCAAATTAAGGCAGCACAAGCAGGGATGCAGGGAAATGGTGTACAGCAGATAGTGCAACAGCCGCAAGGAAATGGGATGTCAGAGGTGCAAGTGAAAGGCAGAGGTCGAGGAGGTTTTGTGAACTGTGGTCCAGATCTGAATAATGTAGTAGTTCAAAATTATGTGCAAGGGATGAAGAAGGTGTTAGCATGTCATGCTTGCGGGGGCGTTGGACACTGGAATCGGGAATGTCCGATGATGGTGCAGGAGGGTGTTGTTCAACAAAGCAATGATGTTAATACATTCCAAAATGTTAAAGGACCAAGAATGAGGGGTCCAAATCTGAACTTCAACCCATGCAACAAGTGCAGATGCCGCGTGTACAACCAGTGCAGATGCAGCAAGTGCAACAGCAGATTCCCGTGGTACCTAGACAACAAATGCAGTTGCCCTTAGCACCAATGGGACAGAAACAGGTGATGTTTCCTCAACAGGTCACAGGTCAAGGAATGAGTCAAAACAACGCAGTACAACAGTTCCCATTGCTTGGTGAGAATGGAATAAACGATGAATGGTCGGATGACAGCACAGATGGTGAGGAGTGTAGGCTTGCAGCGTCCCTAGAAGTAGATCAGAGAGGACCCTGTGTGCAGGGGAAAGTAATGGGTCACAAGGTCTCATTTTTGGTTGACACAGGAGCTACACGCTCTACAGTCAGAAGTGCAGAGGTTCCGAAGTTGACTCTTTCGGGGCGTACAATAAAGGTAGTAGGAGTGGCAAACCAGCTCCTGACTAACCCGATTACAGATCCGGTTCAGGTTGAGATTGGTACCTTCCAGGGATTGCACAGGTTTGTAGTCTGTGATTCAAGTCCCGTGTCCCTACTTGGAAGAGCCTTACTGTGCAAGACAAGGTGTTTAATCACCTGTTCTAATGAAGGAATTGAGGTGCAGATGAACAGTGACGACGAAGGGGACGATGGACAGATCTCAGAGCCAGAGACGGAGACCACAGATGAGGAGTACCCCTTGATAAGCTCCTTCCCGATGTTCACAATGACTGATCTGCCAGCAGGCTTGCAGGGGACAGTAAAGGAGAAAGTGTGGGACTTGACAGGAAAGGAAGTGGGTCTGATAAAGGGAGTAGATTCAGTCAAGGTTGATGTGAAGCCAAACGCTGTGTTACCCCAGGTACCGCAGTACCATATGGCACAAGATATCCTTATACAGGTAACGCAGATAATTGTGGACTTTGTGAAGCAGGGAGTCCTGAAAGAAGTGATGAGCAGTCCACGTAATTCACCTATAACAGGACTGAGAAAGCCTTGTGGGAAGGTTCGAATTGTCCAAGATTTGAGAAAAATCAATGACATAGTGGTGAAATGTTGTCCAGTGGTGCCAAATCCAGCTGTGATTATGTTCCAGGTCCCATGTGACGCAGAGTGGTTAACAGTTGTAGACTTGCCTCAAGCGTTCTTTTCTCTGCATCTTCATGAGGACAGCCAATTTATTTTCAGTTTCAAATTCTTGGACAAAGTTTACAGTTGGTGTTGAATTCCTCAAGGGTTTTCGGAATCACCTTCCATCTTCAATCAGATATTGAAGAAGAATTTGGAGACCCTGGAATTGCCTTTTAATTCGACTCTGGTACAGTACATTGACAACTTGTTAATTGCATCCAAAACAAGAGATGACTGCAAGTATGATACTATTGCCTTATTGAACCATTTGGGAAAGAATGGGCATAAAGTGTCCCCAAAGAAGTACTGTCAGAAAGAGGTGAAATATATAGGTCATCTAATTGAGAAAGGGTCGAGGAAAATATCCAAGGAAAGAGTGACTGCCATATTGCAGATGAATCCCCCGACATCTAGGAGAGATGTTAGGATGTTTCTGGGAATGGTGGGCTACTGTCGTCAGTGGATCCTGAACTTCTCCGTTATCTCATTGCGAGATTGTCAGTGAGACTGACTGTTGAGGAAGTTAAAGATGTGCCAGATGGTCTAACTTTGACAGAGACCGATATGAAGGCATTTAGTGAGTTGAGAGAGTGTATGTTCAGGGCTCCAGCTTTACGTATGCCTGATTACACGAAGCCTTTTGTCCTGTTCTGTCATGAACGTGATGCTTGTTCCTTGTCTGTCTTGACACCGGTCCATGGAGGTGCAAACCGGCCACAAGCATATTTTTCAGCTACTTTGGACCTAGTCGCAGCAGCCTTACTGAGTTGTCTGTGTGCCGTCGCAGCAATTGGTCAAAGCCTCACACAGTGTGAAGGCATAGTGATGGGACATCCTTTAACAGTTATGGTCCCACATTCAGTTGAAATTTTATTGACCCAAACTAAAACTCAGCACATGACAAATGCCAGATTGATGAAACATGAAACAATTATATTGGGGTCATCAAATGTGTCACTGAAAAGATGTACCGTGTTGAACCCAGCAACTTTGCTTCCAAATAAGAATACAGAGCTTGATGATGCGGATAAGGTAGAACATGATTGTCTTGAGGTATCAGAACTGTGCACCAACCGAGACCTGACATTAAAGTTACTCAATTGGAAGAAAATGACTACATTATCTTTGTTGACGGCTCATTCCTGAGAGACTCAGTAGGAGCACTGAGAGACAGATACTGGTATCCTAGAGGCATCTTGGCTTGAAAGAGTATACTCTGCTCAAGTAGCTGAGTTGGTTGCTCCTACCAGGGCATGCCATGCCGCTGACAAACTGAAAGTAACTATCTATATTGACAGCAGGTACGGATTTGGAATTGTCCATGATTTTGGCCAGTTATGGTCACAGAGGGGTTTCCTGACCTCTTCTGGTTCTCCAGGGAAAAATGGGAAAAGAATTAAGGAGTTGTTGCACGCGATTCAGTTACCTCATGAAATTGCCCTGGTAAAATGCAGCACCCATGTGAAATCACAAGACTTTCTGTCAATGGGAAATGCAAATGCGGATCAAGTCACAAGGTTTTGTGCATTGAACTGTATATCGTTCAAGGATCAGTGGGAATTGTTACCTGAAACAGAAAATAAGACATGCACAGGTTATGCTTTGAGGGTGGTTGACACATTGGAAGAATTGAAATTGTTGCAGGGACGTGCCAGCAGGGATGAAAAGTGTTCTTGGGTCAAGATGCAATGTGTACAGAGATCAGATGATTTGTGGGTGTCAGACGAGGGGAAATGGTTTTGCCGAACAGTCTTTTGTCACAGTTTGCAAGGTTTTACCATGGGCAAGCACATATTGGGAGAGATGCCATGATCAGGTTGTTCAAAATTGACTGGTTTAACCCGAAGTTCACACAAGCCGCAGAAGTGATTTGTCACAGGTGCATCATCTGTCAGCAGATGAATGCGGAGAAAGGGACGGTGGTGAATTTGAGCCACACTGGGGGAGCAGGAGGTCCATTTAGCAGAATGCAATTGGACTTTATTGAGATGCCTGTGTGTGGAGGTTTGAGATACGTGTTGGGGATTGTGTGTATCTTTAGTCACTGGACTGAAGCATACCCCACACGTAGAAATGACAGTCTCACAGTAGCGAAGTTGCTGCTTAGGGAATTGATACCATATTTCGAGTTTCCGATCTCTTTAGAATCAGATAGAGGAAGTCACTTCAACAATGAGATGGTTAAGCTATTGTGTGCAGCACAGAATATTAAATAGAAGCTGCATTGTAGTTACCAGCCTGAAGCCTCAGGATTAGTGCTAATGTCAATGAGAAATACACCCAACAAGAAAACGGGACTGTCTCCTCATGAAATTCTCATGGGCCGAGCTATGAGATTGCCCGCAGTACCTGCAAATGCTCTTGTGAATATCACAGATGATATGGTGTTGGACTACTGCAAGGGTCTGGGTGACGTGGTCTGCTCTTTCTCTCACCAGGTGGAAGCAACCACACTGCCACCGATAAATGATCCAGGTCACAACCTGAAAGCTGGTGACTGGGTTGTTGTCAAGAAACATGTGAGGAAGTCGTGTTTGGAGCCACTTGGAAGGGGTCATATCAAGTAATACTGACGACTACTACTGTTGTGAAGTGTGCAGGAATTCCAAACTGGATCCATGCCAGTCACACAAAGAAGGTGACGTGTCCAACTGATGAGGAAAATGAGTTGTCAAAAATAACAGATCCAGAAAACGAAGTCTCAGGGCCGGAGAGTAATCAAAGGGGAACTGAGACGGAAGGAGAGCCCGTTGAGGACGGCTTGGTCACTCAAACAACAAACGAGACCCAGAGGGGTGACGGTGAGCCTATCTCAACTGAGGCCCCAGGAGGTCCGACCCAGAGGGAGGTCCTTCCAGAAGCAGACGGATGTGGTATTGAAGTTGAGCCCCTGACAGACCCAGAAGGCGAAGGAGTTGAGGCGGAAGAGAGTCAAAGTATCCAGACTCCTCCTGAGCCACTTGCAGGTCCATCAAGAGAGAACACCATAGAAACAGAGGAAGGCAACGAGTTGCCACAAGGGAAATTGAAGACCAGAAAGTCACTGAAAGGAGATAAGTGGCCAGAATCGCAAGTGACAAAAGGAAAAGTGGTTGTTGATGAGACAATTGAGGAAGAGGTTGATTCAACAAGGAAACAAGACCTGAGTGAAGGAGAATTGCAAGGTGACAGCAAGTTGAAAAGAAAGAGAGTAGCAAATAGAAGATACGCAGGTCCTAAATTGGCATATGCAACATCAGCTGAGTGGCAACAAGAGTTCTTGGCATTCTGTTTTGATCAAGAAGTCCCCGGTCAGTACTTTGGCACCTGAGTCTGGCCTGAGAAAAAGACTGCGCTGATGAAAAGAAATTGAGTTAAAGAAACCTGAGAAAAGAGACTGATAAATTACCGGATGTGACATTGTTAACCTGAATCGACTTCTGAGAACTGATTTTGACAAGCTGCTAACCTGAATTGACAAGGATCCTGGGAGTGAATGAGAAAAGCTGTAAATGCTTGCTAAAGAAAGACTTTGCTTAGCTTGGCTGAAAAGAAAAAAAAGGCTTTAGCCATCCTCAGTTGGTTGCTGTTTACACTTATAGCACTTTACTTTCTGATTCTTTACAGATCATGTGTAACACTAGAAATGATAATAAGGGGAGTAGGCATTGCAAATGTTTGGGGGTTGCTTTGGTTGTTGTGTGTGTGGTATTATAGTTCTGATTGTGGGAATGCCTTTGGTGCCTTTGGTGGATAAGAGTGAAACTAACAATGCTACACTCACGCCTTGGGAGAGGTTCGAACAAGATACATAATATTTTCATGAGGGAACTACTACAAAAGGGGAACTATCTACTAATGTTTTCTACCGCTTGCTGAGTGAGTATGTTGATATTATGGATACGAAGGCTTGTTATGTGTGTACGCAGATTCCTGTTTTCGGTACAAGAGGGAGTTACCTATCATAGTTTGCCCCTAACTTATGGGATAAGCTGTAGTCTGTTACCAACACGTTTCTATAACCAAGAAGAGGTGCAGTATTTCTATTCCATCACGATCTTGTGTTTTCTTATGTGCCTATCATGGAGGATTTGAATAGTGTAGCAAAATACTATAGCATAAAACTAGTTAAGGGAATCTTTTAAGCAGCACTAACAATTAGTACATCATATGCCCACCGCAATAACTTGACATGTTTGCTTACAGCAGTACTAGATCACACAGAAGATAGGAGAAGGGTTTTGAAAGGGAAAGTAGAGAAAAGCTTGCAGCAACGATCTCTTATTAATAGTGGGAGTTATAGTGCAGTCAGGGAACAGGGGAAACTAGCTTTAGATGCACTACACGTAGGTAAGCTTTGCATTACGCGACCAAAATCATATTATGACAATGTGTTTGTGGGAACGAGTGAATGTATGCATGTGTTTTTGTTTCAGAGTAAGTGGACGTTCATGTTAAATGGACAGGATCCAGCGTTCCCTAGGGTCTATTATATATGTGGGCTTAATGCCTATTACCGTCTTCCAAAGGGATGGTGTGGGACTTGTTATTTGGGGATAGTTTTCCCAAAGATATATCAGCTAGAGGACTTGAAGAAATTTCCGAGGGTGTCTGAATTACATCGCACTAGTCAAAAGAGAGAGACTGCTGCTGGTGTAGTAGGAGACATATTTGGAGCAATAATTCCTTCAGTGGGAGTTATCTTGAACTCCATAAAGATTCGGAAGTTGTCTAATATTGTGGATAACATGCTGACAAATTTTACAGGAGCTATACTCCTGATGGATACTGAACTTGCTGCGCAGAGGGCTATGACTCTGCAAAACAGGCTTGTGTTGACATTCTTTTGAGTGAAAAATGGCGGAGTCTGTAAGATGCTCAATGAGCGACATTGTTTGCATATGTTCCAGATAATAGTAATGAGATTAGAAATATGCTTACTAACCTAACAAGAGATAGTGCAGATTTGAAGGAACTGAAAGAACCAGGAGTTTGGGAAAAGGTTGGAAAGGGAATTGCTAAAGTGGGAAGCTGGTTTAGTGATATTTGGCATGGAATATTGGGAAAAATACTACATGGAATATTGACTGTTTTGGGTTGTAGATTTGGATTATGGTTGGCATGCAAAATTAGCAAAAGAATCAAATTGAAAAGGGCAAAATATAATCATAAGAGGGAAGAAAAGACAAGGGAGAAATCGTTCAGAGAAAAATTTGATGTAACCAAAATGGGGGAAGAAATAGAAATGAAAGAGTTAAGAAGATGAGTACCCAGTGAGAAAAGGATTTGTGTGATGACAAGAGTCATCAGAGGAGGGATTGTTGGAGTGTGACTTTTATAATCAATATTAACATGAAATGCTTGCAAAATAATGTATAATGAAACTGCATAGAAAACGTGGTAGAATTATACTAATGCACACGTTTGAAATGTGCCCACGGGGAGTGGCCACCAATGCATACAATGATTAATGAAATTGACTAATGATGAATTAATAATGTACTAATGTGTGATTTTGTATTAGCATTAAGAGTTATATGTTAAGGTTGTACTAAATTAATCACTAGGCCTTAGTTAGCAAGGGTCGGGGCCTAGCTGCGTGGTCTCATATTAAATGTGGTTTTCTAACGTGCAATGTGCTGTCTTCTTGAAAGACATGAAGCTGTACTTTTCCAGAAGCTAGAGGGACGTGTGTGTAACCATAGTAAATTCTTCCTCATGAGACCCGACTTGCTCAAGGAGGCATTCTTGCCGAATGCAACAGTGTAATTCACAACAGGTGCAAGGTCGCCTGTACTAGGGAAGGACAAAGGAACTACTGACTGGAGCGAAAAGTGTAACTTTTCTTACCTGACATTCTACCCGTTGAAGACATCAATCACAGGAGCCAATAAACTACGTGAGAACTGTTTTAGGTGAAAATTCTAGTAAGGTGTGTGATGGATCATTGGACAGAGATAACGATGCACCAAATATTGTCCAATTGGAAATTAGAGACTTGTTCAACAAGATTCGATATAACAACGTGACACAGGGAAAAATCAGCCATTATGCGCCTTTTCCTGAGCCATTCTATGCCATTCTTCCTACTTAGCCACTACTGAGTCATTCTTAGCATTCTTCCTCGCCACTTTGATGCCATTACTTGCCATTATTCTTGCTACTCTGGGAGACTTTGGCCCTCATTCTGACCTTGGCGGGCGGCGGAGGCCGCCCGCCAAAGTCCCGCCGTCAGGTTACCGTTCCGCGGTCGAAAGACCGCGGCGGTAATTCTGACATTCCCGCTGGGCTGGCGGTCGGCCGCCTTCAGGCCGCCCGCCAGCCCAGCGGGAAAGAGGCTTCCACGATGAAGCCGGCTCGGAATCGAGCCGGCGGAGTGGAAGCTGTGCGACGGGTGCAGTTGCACCCGTCGGGTATTTCACTGTCTGCGCAGCAGACAGTGAAATACATTTAGGGGCCCTCTTACGGGGGCCCCTGCAGTGCCCATGCCAGTGGCATGGGCACTGCAGGGGCCCCCAGGGGCCCCGCGACACCCCTACCGCCATCCGGTTCCCGGCGGGCGGACCGCCGGGAACTGGATGGCGGTAGGGGGGGTCGGAATCCCCTCGGCAGCGCAGCAAGCTGCGCCGCCTTGGAGGATTCCAACGGGCAGCGGAAAACCGGCGGGAGACCGCTGGTTTTCCTGCACTGACCGCGGCCAAAGCGCCGCGGTCAGAATGCCCTGCGGGGCACCGCCGGGCTGTCGGCGGTGCTCCCGCCAACCGCGAGCCTGGCGGTCACAGACCGCCAGGCTCGTAATGAGGGCCTTTGTCTTTTTCTGTTTGATACCTTAAACCATCCTCACTTCTTGCCTTGCCCGATACTTACTTACATCTCCTCCTTATGAGGGAAACATTTCCTTCTTACTCTATCTTGCTGAGACTTTACCATTTATCCTGGGGGATGGCGAATCGACTGATGTCCTGAGGACGAACGTTGACTCTGTATGCTGACCCATTACGGAGGGTAACTATATGATAATGAATTGTAATTGTCTGTTTGCCTTTTCGTTCTAGGTACCAACTGCTCTTTTGATAGAGGCCATAGTTAGATGTTTTCCAAATTTTGTGTTGCTAAATTGTTTTGCATGAAGCCCAACATGCTGATGCTAATTAGAGGGTAGCTAAGGAGTTCACTAATACTGGGGGCAAATAGACAAATGACTGAATCTTTGCTTGTTGAATAATATGTTAATGATACTCTGCTAAAGTTGATTCATGTTCACGTTGTGTTTTGTTCTAATGTTCATGATCTTTGCTTTGATAAAGTCTTATTCAAGTTGTCATATGCTAACATTGTTGAAGTGTTTACTGGTATTGAGACTAATGAATATGCTAGTAAGTTGTAACTAATAGGGAATAAATATCTTAACTCTTAATAGGTTTTCTGTGGTTATTCATGGCTGAAAGGTCATGGTGGGTATTGATTCTTATTAATGTTATTAACTAATTGCATTAATTTGTTATTGTGAATATTGATAAGGTTATTGATCTATTGATTGAAATGCTGAATTGATATCTCGTCCTAAGGAGTCTCCAATCAGAGTCAAAAGCTTCATTGGTCTAAAACTAGTCCCCGTGTAAGTTGAATCATTAAAGGTGAGACGCGTTATCAAAGGTGCACACCAAGTGATTCTATGTGAAGGAATAAGTGGAATTTTAAGTTACATTTTAGAGCACACTCAATCAACTTTCCACAATCCAACTTTAAATACTATCAATTAAATGCGATTTAAAGTATAGGATTGTAAAGTAGTAAAGTAGGCTGAGCCACAACTTTGTGCTTTTTCAAAACTGCTTAAGCATTGTGAAATGTGTAGCTAAATTAATAGTGAGTTGCCTCCCCTAAAAATATTCTTGTGGCTACTGGCCAGCATTTTAATATGGCGGTCGGGATATCCCTCTTGTTTGTGAGGGAGTAACCCATACGTCAAATTGTAAATCAGGCCCTAAGTGTTGAAATAAAAAAATATTGAAAATTAGTAGGAAAAAACAGCCATTTGTGACAAGGTTTTCATTTGTAACTACTCATCACAATGGTTGACGATTCTGGTTGCAGCGATATACAGGTTTTGTAGGTTTCCAAAGAACAAAAGGTACCCAGAGTTAATAACTGAGCTGCAGCTTGCAATGTTTTTTCATTGTGCACAGGGTATAGAGCACTTCATATGGGAAAATATAAAGGGCCTCATTTAGAAGAAACTGGCACGTTGTAATGGATACACCAGTTTCCTTGCTCTGTCCTGTGACTCTCCAACTACGCCATGGAAGCACTGTATTTACAGTGCAGTGCTCCATTGTGCACAGTGTCCAGAGCTGCATCAGAAATTCTGACGCACTTGTCGTGCTAAACTGTAGAAGGCTGGACAAGCGTCAACATTTTGACGCTAGTCCAGCAATGCTGGGAGGCATTGAAAACAGCACAGCATCAAGTTAACCCCCTCCCTGAGCATGCTTTAAAAAATGACACTGACGGAGCAGAATGGCACAGTAAAATCTTGCAGATTTGTGCAGAGGAACGCCTACCTTGCATACATTATACCTGGCACAGGTATAATGTAGCTCAAGGATTTACAAATGGGCTCGGTTTTTAAATGCAGTGCTGTGTTGGGTACTGTTAGTACCGCTGTAGCATAAACAAAATTATGCTGTGGTGGCACTAACGGCTAGCAAATGAGCCCGAAAGAGTGAAAAACTGGTATCAAGGAAACCTGTTTTTAATAAATAGGCAAAAGATGTGGCGTTTAGAAGCAGTGGTTACTTGCACATCTCTGGATTTGTGGCTACCCATACTAGCATGTGAATTAATGGGCATTTCCCAAAATGTCTTCTTTCCTACACAATGGCTTACATTTTAAAGGCACAAATACACAGAAATATATTTGGTAATAACATTTGTTCTACTATTCTGTGTTCTGCTAAGGCTCCTGATAAAAATGTTGCCACACTTGTGTGGGTAGGGCACAAACCCGCAACAGGAGAGGCCCCAAAACGCAACATGGATTCATCAGACCTTTCCTCTAGCAACTGACCTGTTTTTTGCAAAGTGCCTAGCTCTTGATTTTTGGCCATAGCTCAGTTGGCACCCAGTGAATCCGAGCATACCAGTACATTTTCTGAAAACTAGACACCTAGAGGAATTCAGGATGGGGTGACTTGTGTGGCTCTCACCAGGTCGTTTACCTGGAACCCCTTGCAAAACTCAAACTTTGTCTAAAAATACATTTCTGTAGTGGAAAGTTCTGGAATTTGCAGGAAGCCACAAACTTTTTTCTACTAAGCATTTCCCGAAGTCGTCTGATAAAAATGGTACCTCACTTGTGTAGGTAGGTCTAGTGCCTGCGACAGGGAACAGCCCAAAACGCAACATGGATACATCACATTTTTCTATTCAAAACTGACCCGTTTTTTACAATGTGCCTAGCTGTAGATTTTGGGCCGTAGCTCAGCTGGCACCTAGTGAAATCAAGGAAACCCCTGGCAAACCACTAACATTCACTACAAAAAACACGTTTTCCTCTCATTTCTGTGATTTAACTTTCTGGGATATGCGGGGAGCCACAAACGTCCTTCCACCTAGCATTCCCCTGAGCCTTCTGATAAAAACGATACTTCACTTGTGTGGCTGGACCAAGTGCCCACCAATGTTTTCACCAATTACTTTATGAAATAAGATTCACACAAGTCATTGTTAAGAATTTTAACATCAGAATAGAGAACTACTGACTTACACCTCATGAGCTGTAAAGCCATGTCAAGGCATAACCTTTCATACGTCCAACACAAAAAAACATTCACACTGCCAGCTGCGGGCCAAACACAATGCAACTCTTACGTTTGCAACAGCACCATTCAAGGGCCCATCACTTTCATTCTCCAACAGGACTAACACACTAATCACACCACCCTATACCCACACCTCAGACAACTTACAAACACACCTCACACAAGTCAATACAGATACTAGCTACCAGCCACCAACACACTGCCAGCCCACACACACCAGCAGCCAGATGCTTGTTCAGACACAACAATCACACCTCTTGGAATCTGGTGGAATGTGTGGACTGGGGTTTCGGAGGCAGTGTGTGTGTAATAACTTCATTCTAATCAGAACACACACTAGCAGACAAATGCCAGTCCACATACTGCCAGCCACACACACTGCCAGCCTTATGTCACGACCCCCTCTTGTTGCCTTTGTGCTCTGAGTTTTACACACCAGACACATGTAACTGCTAATTGGGCTATTCCTCTCATTGAAAATAATGGCCCAGTCTTACATGATTTTGGAAGGTTTAAAGAGATAATGCATCGTCTCTTTGCTACGCACACCTTTGTTCAGGGTAGCGATGATTAGTTTGAAAACTAACTTAATTGTAATAAGGATCTTGGGCCATATGTACGAACACTTTTTCCCAAAGACACAGAATGGGTAAAAAGCTTTGCTACATCTGTCCCCTTATGACTTATAATATGACTTATGATGTCTGAGTCGATGCAGGAAAACTAGAGAGCCTGGCTAACATAGGGGGTCATCTAGATGGGTAAGGTCCCAATTCAGACCTCTTATTATTTGGCTGACATTTCACATAACCTACACCTTACCTATACTTTTAGATTCTGGGGCTGGAGGAAACTTCTTAGACCCAGCTTTGGCTAGTTCCCTACATATACCTTGCATTAAGAAACTGGAACCTGAACCTGTTAGAGCTGTGGTTAGCTCTGAGCTGTCTCCTGGGATGAACACATGTGAGACAGTTCCTATAACTCTAGTTTGTGATAAGGGGCATACAGAGACCTTGACCTTTGATCTCATTGACACACCCAGCTTTGGCACAATATTAGGGGTTCCCTGGCTTCAGCTTCACAAGGATCCCCTCATTGATTGGTCCCTTTGCCATACACACATGTGCACACATATGGGCTGAACTAATGGTACTACTGTTGCACTTAGCCCAGTATCAGTGCACAGATGAGATAATTCAGGGTTTGGTGCTGACTTGAGAAGGTCTTATGAATGGGTATTCATAGTATGAGTATGTGCAGAACTTCACTGTATTGTACATTAGTGATGAAATCTGTACAAAAATAAATTTTTGCTACAGTTAGGCCTAGAGACTAGGTTGATGCACCAATTTTATCGCAAACACGACCCTTAAGTGCAGAGTATGTTAGTTTTGTCGTATTTGCACCCTTAATGGCACTTCAGGGTCTTCAGCATTCCCTGAGCTAGCTCCCTGAGCCAGCTCCCTAATTCGGTGTAGCTTTCTATCACCTTCCTGGGTCAAGCTTATTTTACCTGATGGCCAGTTACAGGATCAAAGCTACCCCCACACTAAAGGGCTATTAGCCAACGATTAGGCCTGTTCCTGGTAGACACAATGATGGGGGCAGAATCTGCATGTACCTATAACCTTTTTGCAGTGCACCAGGTCTGTGAATGCTCATGCCAAGAAGAACGAAGGAGGGCAGGCAGATATATGGAACCAATAATAGGAGGGGATCTACTTTGAAGTTCTTGAGGAAAGGCACTATGCAGCTGGGTCAGTTAGGTGAATTGCTTCAAGCTTGCAAGGGGGTCTTTCAGCAGCCCACTTGGGGCTTGATTCTGTGCAGGGGGGTTGGGGCAGGGGTGAAGTGGTGATGTGTCACTTCAGGTTTGGGCAGAAGTGCCTCCCTTTGGGAACTTTCCACCTCCACTTTAAACACCTCTGCACAGATGAGAGAACAGGAGAGAGAAATGTAATGTCACCGGGCCTTTATGACGAAGAAACCTTTCTCTGGAGTGCTTGGACATTCCAGGCTTCGGGTGGACATGAATGGAACTGTAGATCCATCTGTCTATGGTCAGTGACACCCTCTTGGGGACAGTGAAATGGTGGCCATCATGGCGGGACAAGTAAAAGTAACTGTGGAACTTCTGTGGACTGGTCCAGTAGATCAGTATCCCTCATTTGATGGAGGCTCTTGACTCCTGCTAACAAACCAGTGACCTGCAAGTGGCCGCCGGAGGGCATGAGGGTTTGAAGAGGTCATGCAGGGAGACTATTTTGCCTTGCAGGTGACTCCTGCCTCTAGAATACCAGGCACTAAGCAGGGGACAGACCCTAGAGTAGGAGCCCTCTTTGTATCTCGAATGAAATGATAAATAGCACAATGGGTCTATTGAAATAAGTTCAGCCAGGAAGTGCAAGGTGCCCACTTTGATATATTTAAATATCCTTAGGGAAGGCCAAGGCCCCAGAAAGATTTCCTGTGAGGTGGCACGTGTGGCGTTTCCTCCTTTGTTAGTCCCCAGTTGCCCATGTGGGTCCCCAACTACGAGGGACAAATGCATAGAAGAAAGAAACAAAATGCGCATCTGTTGTGCTCTAGCCTTGAGATGTCCCTTGGGTCCACCAAATCCCAGGGAACCATCACTGATTAATAGAAATGAGTTTTGTTTTGCTTAGACAAATGATTTTACACGAGGATGATCGAGAACAGGATTACCCTAAGAAGGTACAGAAACGCCATGACAAAAGGCCAAGGATTAAGAGGCTTGTTTACGAAAAAGAAAGTATGAACTTAAAAAACCGTCCTCTACCTCAGTGAGACCAGAAACGTTAATACAGTCTTTGGAAATTGTAGTTTCTGAGGTACAAAATGCATCAACAGGACCCCTCGTTGATGAGGACGAAGGTGAAACCATCAATGAAAACACCCTCAACTAAATCGATGGCAACATCGTTGATGGTACCCACAACTACAGTACCGTGCTTGTCGACAAAGATGTGATCTTTGGCAGCGAAAAAATCATCCTCAATGACGCAGGAATCAGATTTTACTTCACACAAAAAAGCTGTTGACGAGCGCAAAGGAAGTAATGCAAATCACATAAAAAGCCATATTAAATCAGTGTCTGAACGCACATCTCCCCAGCAAAATTTCTCCTACGTCACCTGCACACCTGCTGGCTGTTGAAGAATCAGATGCCGATGACACTTTCTGACCTGCTTATAGTTCCCACACAGCTCCACATAAACTGCTAAGATCTTGAGGAAGAGGATTACACGTATTGCATTTCGAAGATTTCTCTTTACTTGAAACATCATAAGAAGCTGAGTTCAGTACATTCATTTTCAGAGCATTGTGATTATTATTACAATTATGATGAAACCACTCCAAAATTACCAGAAGCACATGAAGCAGGTAACAACGGCCCTGGTAGCAGGTCTGCTGCAAATGCTAGCATACTATTACAGAAGATTTCCAAACCCAACTGCACAGTCAATACGACCACAAATACCGTCAGCTCCAAAAAACATTGCTTCTCATCACACTGTTAGGATAGTTCATACATTAACAAGCCCAAGCTTTCATACTGAAAACTTACTTACCAGTCATTTGTTTGTGCCCCACAACAAGTGGGTGAAAGGCTTTCCAACTACTTAGACAACTGGAGATCTATTACAGATGAGTGGGTGTTGGACATTATTCAATATGACCACACATTAGAATTCATAGCAATGCATCCTTGACATCCACCCTAGAGGAGGTTGCTCCAACATCTTCCACTGTTAAAGTTAAAAATACTTTCGCTCCTTTCAAAGGAAGCTCTAGAAGATGTCCCTCTTAATGGATGCACGGTCCTACCACACATGGATGACTGCTTTCTGAAAGGGCAGTCTTCTTGCATAATTAGCCAATTGATAAAGGCCTTCATTCAAGATCCAGGCCTCACACTAAAGAGAGTAAAAGTTTCCTTCTCAACAGGATCAATCCTTTTTTTATACTATCACTTGCAAAGCATTCCCTACAGAGGAGAAAATACAATAATGCAAATACAAAAAATAACGGCCCTCACTATGGCCCTGGCGGATGGCAGTATTTTGGAGCAAAGTACTGCAACAGGCTGGCGGTACTCTTCCCCAAAATATGACATTGGCTGTTTGGCAAAAGCCAAACTGCCAATGTACCACTCCGTCTGCCAGGGCGGTAACAGCCGCTGGGCTGGAGACAGCCAGGTGGCCGTCACTGTCCCACCCGCGGGATTATGACCCTGCCTACCGCCATGGTTTCCACGGCTACCTGACCACCACAAAAACTATGGCGGTAGGCACTATGAGTGCCAAGAAATTCTTTCCCTGTCACTGATAGGGGTCTCCCCTGCACTCCTCCCCTCCCCAGACTCCTCCACCACCCTCTCCCACCCACTCCAGACCCCCCACGACATACACGCACATTCATGCACCAACATACACACGCATACACACACTCATACCCACATTCACCATGCATGCATTCATCCATTCACACACACATCTACACCCAATGACATACATACAAGCCCAAATGCATTCACACAACACAGCATACACGAACACCCACACCCATTCATGCACACCCGCATTCCACAATCCACACACCCGCATGCACATGCAAATTACCAGGGCGGACATTCAATGGCGGTAAACCATTGGTGGTACACACTACTGCGCTCAGACTGGACACCCACATACAAAACAACACTACATTGGCCAATATGACGAAAAATACACACCTGACACTCATACACACAATACATCCACACACCTACACCAATAGAAAACGGACTGACACCAAAACCACTGCCAGACATACACCATCACACACCCCACCACATTACCCAACACATTCTCACCAACAAACACCAAACAACACCCAGGTTCCCACAAAGGCCCCCCCGTTTCACTGATGAGGAGTTAAGGGTCATGGTGGAAGAAATTGTCAGGGTAGAGCCACAGCTGTTTGGAGCACAGGTACAGCAGATATCCATTGCAAGGAAGATGGAGCTATGGCGGTGAATCTTGGACAGGGTGAAAGCTGTGGGACAACACCCAAGAACAAGGGGAAGGTATGTTCTATTACAGCAAGGCACCAGCTGGCCATACAGAGGACTGGCGGTGGACCCCCACCTCCTCCCTCACAGCTCACAGCATGGGAGGAGCAAGTCTTGGCATTACTGCATCCTGAGGGACTCACAGGAGTAGCCCGAGGACTGCATACTGGTAAGTCAACAATTACTACTTATCATCCCCATACCTGCATGCCATCTCACACCCTCACCCTCACTCCCATCACTCCACCCCATCCCACATACTGCACTTACACATATGACTTACCCCAATGCCAAGCCCTGCATGCTATACCAATGCATGGATAGCCCTCCCATCCCTGCATATACACCCATCACAAAAGCATGCACAGCATAGGGAAACTAACAATCCCACAATACATCACCATACACAAGCAAACGGTGGCAGGATAACACCAACGATAGAGGGGAAGCCAGGGATGTACAATATGTCACACACATAAAGCATAATTCATCACTTACATCCCCACAGGTACCCCAGCCAATGTCAGCGGAGAGGAGGTGCCATGAGTATCCAGTCACCCAACAGAAGAGGCCCCCATTGATGACAGTAACTCTGGACTTCAGGATCTGGAGGACCTACCTGGCCCATTAGGGACCACTGGACAGCTAGTCAACCAAGCCCACTCACAGACCACCACAGAGCCTCCCCCTTCAGTATCCAACACCACAGCACCCACCCAGCTTACCCACACCTCTGTCCCCAGGACACGTCAATCAGCAGTGTGCCCACCTCTACAGGGACCCCAGGCTACACCTCGCCCCCAAGACAATCAGGGAACTGGGGTCAGTGGCAGTGGGCACACCATTCAGGGAACAGAGGCAGAGGCCAACAGGGACAATGGGAGGACTGCTGTGCTCCAGGGGAGGACAAGACCAGGGAACCGACTCTCCAGGAGGCACCCTCCCAGATCCTGGGAGCCTACCAACATTCCCAGGACACGATGGGCCAGATCCTGGACAACGTGCAGGAGAACAGGTGGATGCAGGAGGGACAGTATCAGGGGATCAGGGAGGACTTGCAGGCCACTCTGATCTCCGTAGCAGGGGTGCTGGCAGACATGGCCAACATCATGAGGGAAGCAACAGCACAGCAGTGGGCCCCTACCACTAGCCAGTCCACTGACCAGCCCTTCACTTCAGGTGCAGCTAGTGGGAAGGATGCCCCACCACAGGACCCACAGGCCACCAGCACCCCTGCCCCTGTAGAAGGTGAACCACCCTGTAAACGTTCCCTCCAACCCAGACAGAAGCCAGATACACTTGTGAAGACCCCTGCCAGGAAATTAGACTCTCCTGATTATCCCACTTGTGTCCCACCCAGTCACCTTGTCCACTTTGAACTGCAGTTTCTACCCTTCCAATGGCCCCTTGGACACTGCACCTGTGCTACAAACAGACTGGGACAATACCCTGGACTTTTCTCCACCATCACCCCATTCCATTACACTTTCCCCTCAGTTTCTTAGCACTATAATAAACACCCTTGAATACAACTTGACTACTAGTATTTTCTGTTTTTAAAATGTTTATTTATGGAAACAGTCACATCCATTGCAAATGAGCTGTACACAGTAAAAACATAGAAACAGTGACCTATAGCTGGCAGTAGGCATCACATCAGAACACAGTTGTTATATCACCAACATCTGTAAAATGACAAGCAACAGGTGACAATAAGGTGAGATAAAAGGAAAGTCAATGCCATCATGCTACAACCACACAGAATACACCAATGGTCATAGAAATGTGCAGTTGCACTGTCTCACCTGTGTGTCATTGGAAGTACTGACGGATAACTGTAGTTCTGTTGTCCTCATCCTCAGCCTCTTCATCCCCGCTGTCCTCAGGGTTTACTGCTGCCACAGGGGCATCGCCAGGCTCCTCCTCCTGCAGAAAAGGTACATGGCATCTGAGGGCCAGCTTGTGCAACATGCAGCATGCCACTGCTATCTGGCAGACCTTCTCGGGTGAGTAGCACAGGGATCCACCTGTCAGATGGAGGCACATGAACCTGGACTTCAGTAGGCTGAATGTCCTTTTGATGATCGGTCTGGTTTGCCATTGTGCCTCATTATAACATTCTTCTGCCCTTGTCCTGGCATTCCTCACAAGGGTCAGCAGCCACAAAAGTTCCTGAACACCTGGTCATTCTGGCGAGGAGGAACAAACACAATATGTGTGCCGTCAATCGCTCCAATAATATTGGGGATATGACCCATTGCACAGAATTCACCTTTCACAGCGGCCAAATCTTCCATCTGGGGGAAAGAAATGTAGCTGCACATGTGCTTTACTAGGGCAGACAAGACTCTTGCCATCACGATTGAGAACATTGGCTGTGACATTACTGCTGCCAAGCCCACTGTCACTTGGAAGGAGCCAGTTGCCAAGAAATTGAGCACTGATAGGACTTGCACAAGAGGGGGGATCCCAGTTGGATAACGGATAGATGAGATTAGGTCTGGCTCCAATTGGCACATTGCTCTGTGATTGTGGCCCTGTCAACTCCATAGGTGAGGATAATTGCCTGTCCTCCAGTGTAGCCAAGTCCACAAGGGGTCTGTACATGGGGGTATGTCTTCACCTCCTATTCATCCGCAATGGTAGGTATCTAAGAGACACAAGAGTGAGTAAGCTGTCACAATTGCAACAATGGAACCACAACTGCAGTCTACATGGTGCACTTATGTAATGGGACAGTGTTAATGGCGAGGTATGTGCCAATCTAATCAGTGACGCAGTTATTGCCGATATTACTGTTCCACCTCCCTGAAATGACGACCACCTGTCCTGTATGTAGGGACAGGTGGAAGTGAAGTTTGGTGTCGTGGCGGAAGGTGGTCTTGCACCGCCGTGCAATTCCTCATTGGATAATATGGGGCTCTATGGAGTACAGTGGCCAATGGGGATCTGCTCCGGCCGTGACAGTGTACACCGCCACAGATGTCACCTGCCATTTTCTATATGATTCCTCACTTGTTTCCTGACCTTCAACAGGAGAACACCTTCACTGCGTGGGCTGCTGTGACCTGTGTCTGGAACCTACCATGGGCCGCGTAACCAGGGAAAGGGCCCCTGCATTCACTTTAGAGGAGTTGGAGTGACTGGTGGATGGGGTCCTACCCCAGTACGGGCTGCTGTATGGGCCTCCAAACCAACATGTGAGTACGCTTTGGGCACAATGCATGTGGGAAGGATGCATGACGATGTGTGTGCAAACATCGTGTCAATGGGGATGTATGGGGAATGTCTTTTGGCGGTGTACATGATGTGCGCTGGGCGATGTGTCTGCCATTGGTGATGAAAACGGGCATGGTGGGCCATTTGTGTGACAGGCTGGACTTTTTGTTTAATGGTGTTCTCCTGTCTGTATTGCATCTTCAGGTCAGCGCCCATCAAAAGAATATGGCATGCCATCACCAAGGACGTGAGGACCCTGGGGGTCTATGGCAGGTGGAGCACCCACTCTCTGAAACGGTGGGAGGACCTGAGACGCTAGGCACAGAAGACTGCGGAGGCCCAGCTGGGGATGGCCTCTCAATGAGGAAGGGGTGCCTGTCAGACCCTGACCCCCCTGATGGCCCGCATACTGGCGGTGGCCTACCCTGAGCTGGATGGGCGCTTGAGGGAATCACAGCAGCCACAAGGGGGTGAGTACAATGGGTATCATTACATATTCTGGCAGGTGGGGTGGAATCCAGGTGGTGGATGTGTGTTAGTGGGTGCCCCTAAGGTCAGGCCAGACATTGCAGCATGGGTCATCTCAAGGGTAATGGGTGTATGGCAAAAACAGGTAACCTAGCTTGTTAGCAGACCATTTCAGGTAGGCCATCGTGGTTCCCAGGAGTGCTGCAGTTTGCGGTGTGTGGCCCTCATATTGGCTTAGAAACTAGCCATATCGCTGGTAGTGCAATGCATAGTGTTTAAGCCTGTTCCCTGTGTGTGACGGTGCTGTGTATGCCAACTGTGGTGTTGGTGTAGTCATTGACCCAGTGTTTCCTTTCTCTCCTTTCCCCCCTTTCTTGGTTTGTCATCCTGTCCTTGTGTGCATTATCATCATCTGGACCCAAGAGGCAGAGTCTACAGTCGCCGGGGGAACCAGTGGGACGGGGGCGAGGGGAGCACCAAGGCGGAGTCAGGAGGTGACAACACAGACTTTGATACCTCCTCCGCGTGGAAGCTCCTTGGTGGTGGCCGACACCTCTGTGACCATCCCAGCTGCAGGTACAGCCGCCACCCCCCTTACCAGCACCGCACTCCCAGTAGCCCCTCAACGAGTTGGCCGCGCCCGCTGACCCAGAACGGTGGGCATTTTCTGCGCCCCAGGCACCTCAGGCTCTGCCCCAGTGAGCCATGCTGCCCTGAGTGAGGAGGCTATTGACCTCCTGAGATCCATCTCTGTAGGGCAATCAACCATTGTGAATGCCATCCAGGGGCTGCCATCCCAGATGCAGCAATGCAATGCATTCCTGGAGGGCATTCACGGTGGACTGGCGATTCAGGCTCTGACCTCGTCTCTGATGGCGGCCATTGTCCCTGTTTCTACCGTCCCCCTCCAACTACCACTCCATCCCAGGCACACATACAGACAAGTATGCACACAAGACAACACCCAAGAGTGGCACAGGCAAACACAAGCACCACACTTCATCCCACAAACACTCACCCAAACACCATACAGTTGCAGACATGACAACATCCACTGCCTCCATTGTCTTCCCCTCCTCCTCCTCTTACTTCAGCTCCCTCACAGTCATGATCACACTCACACCTGCATGCACTACATCAACATCCCCCACCAGCATCTCCACACCAAGCAGCACACAAATCTCACTAGCAGACACCTCCACAACAGCCATGCACGTGTCCCCTCTGTCCTCTCCCACCCTGTCTGTCCCCCCTCCTAAAGGACACAAACGCAAGCACTCAGACACCCAACAGCCATCCACCTCACATCAGCATACAGCCCATGCACCTGCACCCACATCCAGCAGACATACACCTCTTACAACCAGTCCCTCTACCTCCACTCCCATCACTCTTCCCTCCTCCCACCCCACAGTCCCTAAAAAACTTTTCTTTGCCGAACTTGACCTCTTCCCTCCCCCTCCCCCGTCCTGCCCGAATGAACAGGGTACCAAAGACCCAGCCCAGCACCTCAGCCAAACAGTCCACGGGGACAGTGGTGGTACCACCTACTCGTGGTGGTAAGGATACCACACCTCCAGGCAAGAAGGGGAAGGAGCCTGCACCTCCAGGTAAGAAGACATCCACCCCTGCCTGGAAGGTTAAGGATTCCACGTCCCATGTAATGGAGGAGATGGAGCCCTCTACTCCAGCGGGGGCTGTCTGGGTGACAACTCCACCACCACCAGCGGTCACAGGGCCCCCAACGCCAGCTGAGGAAGTGCAGCCATCACCACCTGCACAGGCTGCCCAGGAGGCACCTCCATCCATCACCACACTGCAGTCATCACCAACTGCAGAAGCTGCCCAGGAGGAACCTCCATCCATCACCACACTGCAGCCATCACTACCAGCGGACGCCACGTAGGCCACCCTCCAGGGGCTGCTGTATGAGGGTGCTTCCTCCAGAACCAGTGGGCATGTTTCCCACCTGAGACACTGTGGCCTTCCACTCCCTAGGACAGAGCAATTGGCATGTTGCCCCCTCCAGAGCATGTGGGCAAGTCACCCACCTGAGAGACTGTGGCCTTGCACTCACCAGGACAGAGCAATGGGCATGTTGCCCTATCCAGAACCAGTGGGCAAGTCACTCACCTGAGAGACTGTGGCCTTGCACTCTCCAGGACAGAGCTATGGGCATGTTGCCCCATCCAGAACCAGTGGGCTTATTCCCAAATCTGGCTGAGGTACCCCCTTCCCCTGAGGTACCTGCCCAATTGCAAACTGATGCCGCTGCAGAGTGCTGTCCTGATGAAGTCAGGATTCGAGTTGGGCCTTAGACTGTGCCCTGTGACCATGTGGGCCCTTTGAACTTTGGACTGGGCAGTGTACATGTGTTTCATTGTCAATTCGATATTTCTTAGCTGTTGATTTGAATACATTCACTTTCGTGCCTTCCTGTTGTCCTTGCATTATTCGGCCATGTCTCGGGTGCCATTGTTTTTCATGTGAAGTTGGTTGTGTGTATGGTGTGTTTGTGTCGTGCGTGTGTGTTTCACTCTTGTTTTCCTCCCTCCCTCCCTTGTGTGCTAAGTGGCTGTACTTACCGCCATCGTATTCGTCCGTGTTGGTGTTCCAGGTGGAGCATAACGTAGAAGATCATCAGGAAGACTTGCAGTTCGGGTTCCATGGCAGCGTTGTTCTTCCCTGTGTCTCCAATGAAGAGTCAGTTCTCTTCAGTGATGTGTTTCCGCCAGGCTTTTGATGGCATTGGTACCTCCCCGGAAATCCTGGCGGATTGCAGAGTCACAATATGGTGGGCAGTACTTTGTCTTCCGCCTGGCTGTTGGGTGGCAACGGCTGTGGTGACTGTTGTTTCCGCCCTGGTGGTTGGTTCAGTACATTGGCTGTCTATGGGAGTTGTCACCGCCATGGTCATAATTTGGTGGTAGTTACTGACAGCCTGTTGGCGGTATTACTGCCACTTTATTACTCACAGCCAGGATCATGATGAGGGTCAGAGTCACACATCATTATTGCCTGGACAACATAGTGAACAATGATTCATCTGTGTGTCAAGCAGTCCCTCGCTATCTTTTTCAGTGAGATGTTTTATGCTAAATGCAAGGGGGCTGATTTAAAAGCCCCTTGCGCCTCCTTGTACCGCAGTAGCATAATTTTTTTGTACGCCAAAATCTATGTGCCATATTTACAAAGTGGTGCAAAGCATGCATTGTGCCACTTTGTAACCCTTTGCACTACCTTATGCCAGTGCCAGGCATTCCCCCATAAGGGGGTGCCTAAAAAATGGCAGAAAGAAATCTAAAAGATTTCTTTGCAACATTTATTTTGGCACTTTTAACGCCTGCTCAGAGCAGGCGTTAAAAGGAGGTTTGCCATTGTTTTCAATGGGCTTCAATGGGCTTTGCAGGATTAGCATCAACAACTGTGACGCTAATCTTGCAAAGCTACAAACTAGCGTCAAAAATGTTGATGCTAGTTCCCTTAACTACTGCCATCGTGCACCATATCTTACATATGGCTCATACATGGTGGCATTGGGGGGCACAAGAAAAGTGGCGCTGCACTGGGCCTTTGTTTTTTATGTACTTTCAATCTCATCATGAACTATATTCAGTCATTTTAGATAACTGCTTGCTATTCGGATTGAAGCATGTGAATTTGTGAAAGCCTCAATACTGGAGAAAAAACAAGTTACTTAACTGTACACTATAGTTCTCCAATATTTATATCATTCATATATTCATGTGTGGCCCTCCCTCCTCCCTGATAGGAGGTCACCTGCTTTCATACTTCTTACATTTTTCTAACACTCGTGCTAAGAAACTTTCTTTTTACTGCTTGTTATAATTACTGGGACTACCACCTCGATGATGGGTAAGATTTAGGCATGTGAATCTATGATAGATAGCAACACTGGAGAACTACAGTGTATAGGTAAGTAACTTGTTTTTCACTGCTCTGGATTAAGCCCAAATGTCCATCAAGCATAGGTTCCACTAGCCGTGTGATTCTTAGCCTGGTGGCAACTTCTTTGTCCAAGTGGTAAGCCCAGTTCTTACACTATCCATTTCAGTCTAGTGGCAAAGACTTCTATTGCAGCTCTCTTTTTCCCTCCACCTTCATTCATCGAGGTGGTTAATTCAGATGAGACACTACAAGAAGCGGGTTGATCAGATATCAGCATGCAGCTCATCAAACACTCAAACAGGTTTTGCCCATTCCTTTTTCCTGGGGTAGGTGTAAGTTTATAGCTCATTGAGTTGAATAGTTGCTACTGAAACAAGCAGCAAAATCAAAGTCACAAGTTTGAATCCTAGCAAGCCTGAATCAGCTTTTTGTCCTTCCTAGGTTGGTAAAATGTGGCCATTAAATTGGGTAATAGTAACATGTTACATACAGAGTTTAAGAAAGGGCAGATTGAATTGCTATATAAGAGCATATTATGATTGTTACTACCATATTTATCCAAAGCTAACTTGCTATTACAGCCGATGCCTGGGTGCTCAAGACCAGTGCTGGCTTTTGCACAGACATGTTTGATGTTCCTTTTGATGGCATTTGCCCTTAACAAATTCCATTTTCTTGCCGAGAAAGTGCTCTAGTGAACCAGGAGGTTCCAGAAATATCACCAAAAAGGCTCCTGATCAGGATTGTGGGTTCCCTCTTTCTCATCAGGAGGAGGACGGAAAAAAGTGTTAGACCCATGATATGCCTACCGACTTTCAACTAAATTGTAGTTTATGGGCACCTCAAGGTGCATAACATTCATATTTCATGAGACAGCCTAGTGTTGAAGTGGCCTGCATTCATTTTCCAAACTTTGAACATCACCAGCAGTTCCTGATATACAAGTGGCAGTGCAAGTTAATCTTTCCCAGTTGGTCTGCCATCCACCCCTTGATTGTTTACTGGAGTGCTAAGAAGGGTACCCATTCATTTCTGGGACCGATATGTCAGTCTCATCATTCTGCTGTTGAGCCAGTGCTCCTCCAAACTGACACAACATCTAAAAATGACTGTCAATCTGCTTTATCAGCTCAGCTTATTTTTAAACTTTGAGAAGTCTTTCAGTGACCCAGTACAGCCCATGAACTTTATGAGATTCAGATTCAGCACCCTTCAATGCATCATGGTTTTCCTTTCATGAAGATTGCCTTCTCAAGTTAACAGTGGACTGGAATTCGAATAATGTTCTGGATGTACTATGTGATAAATTGTCTCTGGGGACCTCTAGAAGTGAACCTTTTCGTGCCTTTTCGAACCCACTAGCGTCTGAGGATAATGAGCTTAACACTGGGGCACATTTGCTTCTGTGTGAGCTGGTCAGCTGGTCAGTAATGATTTTAATGATTATGCCTTCCCCCTTTTCTCCCTCTTTCTGAGGCTCCTCCTTAGGGTGAGAAGATTTCATTCCAAAACTTTCTTCATTACTAAGGCTTGATGGACCCAGGCTTCGTTACCCTCTCTGCTGTAGATGGCAGCGTACTTCTCTTATCATCCACTTCTAAATTATGATTAATCAAAAGTTCAGAAAGTCTTCCTCACAGTCTAGTACTCTACAGGTAACTCAATTTAATAGCATAGTGGATCTGGGGTTCAGACAGATGTGGGATTTTTGCCTACCACTGTGAGCCTCATCCATAAATCATGCATAGGAGGGACCTAATGTGCATAAAGATTAGTCCTCAAACTCTGGTTTCACTGCTGGATCGAGTTGAGTGTGGATCCCCATGCTCCATCTCCAGCCTCATTCTTAAATGTCCTGTTTTTCCAAATATGTGTCAATCAGGACTGTAAAAAGTATGTAACAGCCGCCAACATTTCCCCTTTGAAAAACAATGTCCATCTGGAAAAGCCTTCTGGTATGCCATGATATGAAAGCAATCCTGTTTGAGAGGCCACTACTGCAGCTATTCCTCTACTTGGAATACTTCCCTTGTCCTTGGAATCTCTGCCTGGGAACTGGTCAACATTGAGGTATATCACAAGGGCCCATCTTTAAAACAAGCTGGGGACATCTAGATGTGAACCTTTTCGTGCCTGTTCTGACCCACTAGCTTCTGAGGACAATGAGCTTAGCACTGGGGTACATTTGCTTCTGTGTTAGCTGAGAAGCTGGTCAGTAATGATTATGCCTTCCCCCTCTTTCTAAGGCTCCTCCTTAAGGTGAGAATATTTAATTCCAAAACTTTCTTCATTACTAAGCCTTGATGCTACCAGGCTTTGTTACTCTCTCAGTTGTAGTGGACAGCATTCACCCCAACATTTATTTGCCACTTTACCTTTGCTTCATGAATGCACTTAGTGAATAAAGTACCAGGGCATGCACTCTCACACCTGCATCTTTGGATCAGCTTTTTATTTCTTTCATGGAGTCCAATGCATCATTGTCCTCGACAAACCTGGCATTAATTAGAATGGGTACCTTTGTCTTCAGGCCTCAGTGACCCGAAGGGCCATGCAATAAAAGGGCTGCATTAATTCCAGGCTGCAGGGCATCCTTAAGGCAAATTGCTCATCCTGTGTCTCAACATGGAGATCGTTTTCTGTGAAGACTATGAATTACATTGTGAACAATGGATGAGCTTTGAGCATATAAATCATGTTTGCCTCTTTGCCATGCTATAACATAGCGTTTTTCGAGACTTGTGCAGCAGAATATCTAGGAATTTGTTGAAAAGATGGAGATGGTTATTGTGAGAAAACAGGGCTGAATGCAGAGGCCAACTAACTTTTTGCCCCAGTTTTTCACCTTTTGCTGGTGTTTTCCTGACTCTGATGATGCCCTGGGTACTGCTAACCAATCCCAGGGCCTGTGCTCTGTATAAAATAAGTATGCACATTAGGCTTATTATAATTGGCTATGTCAACCTACCTATAAGTCCCCAGTATATGGTAGGGCATGTAGGTTTAGGGACCCCGGCATAGGTAGTGCACCCACTGGTGCACTGCTGATGTGCCTAGTGTCATTTTAAAGGCAAGCCTGCCTTGCTGGCTGCTTTCAAATGAAATTATATGTAAATTTGACTTTGGAATTAAAAGAACTTCCAAGGTCTTAAACTACCTTATTTTTACATGAAAGCCACATCTAAGGTGTGCCCTATGTGCCCATAGGGTTGGTTGCCATGTAACTATAAGTAGGGATCTTATTAGAATAGTTTTATAAGCCCTGGTGAGGTAAACAGCCAAATTTGTTTTCCCTCCTAGTAGTGAATGGCCTCCATAGGCTAGAATGGGGAGACTTCATCTTAATTTATAAAGTCCCCTTAAGTGTTAGATACCTCAAGTGTGGTATCAAATGAATTGGTATAATAAACCCACAACTTACAATTGTTGGATTTAATATAGCTTGTTTGGGTAAAGGGTTTTAGACTCCATCGAAAAGGTTGCCAACTTCAGCCCTATAGTGCCCTTCTCTGATTGGCCAGCCTCTGGCTGCCTTTCCAGGCTGCCTTGATGAGGTGTGAAGTGGCCTGGGCTGAACACAAAGAGATATTCCTGGGGGAGGAGAACTCCCCTCAGCAGATGGAGAAGCAGTAAGGGGGGGGGGGGGCTGCCAAACTGGTCTTCAAAGACAGGGAAGAACATTTTGAGTAGCCCAGTACCTCCGTCACATCCTGCAACCCCAGACAATTAGGTGCCCCCCTTGATTAGATTAGGAGAGGACAAGAAAGGGGTGTGTTTAAATTTTTTAGCCACACCAGTGGGTGGGCTTAGCCAGATGTGACATACAAAAATCATTTTCAGCCATGATGGATTTTTGAAGAATGTTTCTCCCTGGGATTGATTTTTGCCACACTTCCCAGGAAGTGGTCATCACAGGGGAAAGGACACTGTATCTGATTGGAGAACCATGACCCTTCTGTTTTTCACCCAGGAGCAAGGATAAATAAGGCAGAGCTGCACCCACACTTCAGTTCCTCACCAGATCCCAACAAGGAAGAACGTCAGAAGAAGAAGGACTGCCTTGCTGGACCCCTGACCTGCACCTGGACACTGCACTCTGAAGGACTGCACTAGCTGCACACTTGGGCTTCACCACAAGAAGGACTTTTCCTGGCTTCAGCTACTTCAAGGAGGGACATCATGTTTGCTACAGGGGAAAAAGTGCTAACCAGAGTCCCCTGTCTCAGATCCTGAAGAAACTGACCAGCTGACCACTGTCCAGTGTCTGTTTTGAAGTTTGATCCAGGTGCATTCTGGGAGTTGTAGTGCACACCCTCAAGGAGCAACTCAGAGCTTCTGGAACCTTTGGGTGGGCTGTGGACTCCAAAAGACCCTTAAAGGACCTTCTGGAAGAAGATCAAGAAGTTTGGAGAAGATTGGAGAACTTTTTGGAAAAAGCTCCATAAAGGGACTGACCCCCTGCGGCAACTCTAGCCGGCTTGCCTCAACCACGACCCGGCCTTACTTGCAGGTTTGTCCCGGTGAAGAAAATCTCAGAGAAGGTGACTAAGTCTGAACTTAGAAAGTTGACCAGGACCTCCCAGGCAGTGTGTCCGAAGAGGGCTGCAGGGATGTTGGATCAAGATTCAGGTTCGGCCTGGTTGAAAGATTTTCATCTAAAAAAAAGTCTGAACGTAGGATTCTTCACCAAAAGCTCCCACGACCCGTATCCGAGGAAGGGCTCCAGAAGGTCAGATCAGACTGGCGACTTGGTCCCTGTGAAGCAAATCTTCAAGAAAATAATGAAGTCCAAAGGTAAACTTTTGACCGAGGCCTCCCGCTTGCTATAGTCGAGCAGGGCTCCATCACGGTCAGCATTAAACTTTGACTTTGCCCTGGTCAAGGTACGACCAGATTACCAAATTGGCGTTTTTTGTTTCTATGCACTAGAAAACAGTAATTCTTTTGGGTGTCATTTTAAAGATAAAAATATAATCTATTTTTATAATTTAGGGTGGGATTTTTATTGTGTTTTGTATTTTACCTATTTACTGTTTTGTGATTCTTAAATGCTTTACACATTTTTCTCCTAAGTTAAGCCTTGTCACTCGTTACCAAGCTACCAAGCTACCAAGGGCTGAGCTAGGTTTAATTTGTTGAGACCTAACTGGACCTAAGTGGAGGTCAGTGGCCTATTGCTAAGTGAAGGTACTTACCTGCCATTACCAATAATCAATTTTCGAACAGTTATCATATCCCTTACTCTTTCATATGCTCCATTCAGGTCATATCTCCATCGTTGGAGCTTTCCTTATGCTCTCATCGCTTAGCCCTTAAGCAGCAGAAATGTAGTGCTCTATAATCATTGCCAATCGTATGTTAATCTGTGTGCTTGTGTATTAACAGGTGGCACATAAAGTAGCCACATTTGATATATTCATAGTGTAGTCTTTATCTTATGCTGTGAGAATGTTAATCAAATGTCGTCATACATGGGCCTAACTACGGGTGGCCTTAACTATCCAAAAGATTTCCATTGTAACTCTAATGGTAATTCTAAATGCTTTACTTGTCTTACTTTGCAGGTACCTTACAATCCACATTGTTAGGAGAATAGTTAATTGTTTGCTTTAGGAATGTTAACTTAGACAGTAATTAGATACTTGTTATGATTTACCTTGTGTGTTAGGATGGGAAAGAGACTTCTGTACTAGGTGGACTGAACTGCTGCTATCTTGCAGCTTGTGACCCTTGGTACGGCGATGGGAACTTAGGTAGCCTACCTGCTCCCAGAAGATGGCAAAACCCAATTGACTCCAAGGATGGAGAGTCAGGGGGAAGATGTTCTGAAGAAAATACTATGGGGGTCATTCTGACCCGAGCGGTAGACTACCGCCAGGGCCAACGACCGCGGGAGCACCGCCAACAGGCTGGCGGTGCTCCCATGGGCATTCTGACCGCGGCAGTACAGCCGCGGTCAGATACGGGAAACCGGCGGTGTCCCGCCAGTTTCCCGCTGCCCAGGGGAATCCTCCATGGCGGCCCTGCAAGCAGCGCCGCCATGGGGATTCCGACCCCCTTACCGCCAGCCTGGTTCTGGCGGCTTTGACCGCCAGAACCTGGCTGGCAGTAACGGGTGTCGTGGGGCCCCTGGGGGCCCCTGCAGTGCCCATGCCATAGGCATGGGCACTGCAGGGGCCCCCTAACAGGGCCCCACCAAGATTTTCAGTGTCTGCCAAGCAGACACTGAAAATCGCGATGGGTGCAACTGCACCCGTCGCACCCCTTCCACTCCGCCGGCTCCATTCGGAGCCGGCATCCTCATGGAAGGGGGTTTCCTGCTGGGCTGGCGGGCGGCCTTCTGGCGGTCGCCCGCCAGCCCAGCGGGAAACTCAGAATAACCGCAGCGGTCTTTTGACTGCGCAGCGGTATTCTGGCGGCTCCCGCCGGCCCTGCGGTAACCGCCTTTCCATGATTGGCATATTTGATTTACTAGTAAGTCCCTAGCAAAGTACATTGTGCCCAGGGCCTGTAAATCAAATACTACTAGTAGGCCTGCAGCACTGATTATGCCATCCACATGAGTAGCTCTTTAAACATGGTTCAGACCTACCTACCACTGCAGTGTCTGTGTTTGCAGTTTCGAACTGCCAATTCAACCTGGCAAGAGTACCCACATGCCAGGCCCAAAGCTTATCCTTTTGTACATGTAAGCACCCCTAAGGTAGGCCCTAGCTAGCCCCATGGGCAGGGTGCAAAGTATGCTAGAGGTAGGACATGTGCTGATGTGTTTTACATGTCCTGACAGTGAAATACTACCAAACTCAGTTTTCACTGTTGCAAGGCCTATCTCACTCAAAGGTTAACATGGGGACTGCCTTTAAATATCTTTTAAGGGCAGTTTCCCATTGGGAGCAGATAAAACTCTGGAGTTTGGGGTCTCTGAACTCACAATTCAAAAATATACCTTTTGGTAAAGTTTTTTCGATAGTCAGTTTAAAAATGCTACTTTTAGAAAGTGGGCATTTTCTTGCTTAAACATTCTGTGCCTCTGCTTGCTTGTGGAATCAATGTCTGGGCCAGACTGACAGTTGGACTGTTAGTGAATTCCCTCTAGACAGTGACACAAAGGGAGCTGGGGTGTAGTCTGCATATACTGATGAGTCTCCTGGGCTAGACTGGGGAAGGAGGACCTGACATGTACACCTGAGAGGGCTGTGGCTGTCCTCACACAATGCAGTCTCTAACCCCCTCGTGTGTGTCTGGGGCCAGGCCAGGACAAGGCAGGATCTTGTGAACAACAGAGATCTTCCTTTGACGTTTGCCTAATTCAAAGGCAGAAAGGAGCATAAGTTGTGGACCCAAAACCCCAGATTTTGAGAACACTTCTGGATCAAGAGGAACCTCTGCCAAGGAGAAGAGCTGAATAGATGGAGGAGAAGTGCTGCCCCTTTGCTGTGTGTGCTTTGCTGGGTTGGCCTGCAGGTGCTGCTTCTGCCTTAGAGAGGGCAAACACTGAACTTTGCTGTGTATCCTGCTTGTGCTCTCCAAGGGCTTGGACTGAGTTTGCCTCCTGTTATGAGGTCTCAGGGACAGCATAGACGTCACCTACCAGCCACTGGGTTCACTTGCTGTGGACTCTAACTTGCTAGGTGGTGCCTACTCCAGTTTCAGGGCCCTTGGGAGTGAAAACTGGTGAAAAACCAAGAAAAACTAAGTGCACCAACTTCAGACGACGCACGGACTGATGCCACTGCCTGTTTCAGCACCACTGCCTGCAACTGAAGCTGTTGTCCCCGCTGGAGTGCGACGACCCCGACCGACATCACAGGCCTAATGCCGCAGCAGCTGCTGAAGTCCTGTGACTTTGTGAGTCCTGAGTGCCATGTCACCGATGTTCATGACATCTGTCTCCACCTGCAGCCTCGTGGGGTGACCGCGGCCCCACCACATTTTGACCACCAGACATCATCCCCACTGGAGCGTAAGGAACCGACGCTTCACACCGATGGCGCCTCATCTCCACTGCTCTGCAGCAATGACCCAACACCACGCACCGATGCCTTCACTCCTCTGCTCAGCAGCACTAGAACCAACACTGCACTGGACCAGCGCACCTAAATTCCTTAATCTGTGCACCAGCTTGTTTCCTTACTTTCACAAGGTACTGCTCCTGGTCGTCCATGTGACTCCATGATTGGTGTCGGATTGTTGGGAATGACTCTGTCATGACGCCGTAACAACACCAAAGTGAAGAATTTTTGTTTCTAAGAGCTATATTTAAGTTTAATCTTTGACAATTCATAACTTTGCTTGTGTATGCTGGATTTTTGTTGTTTTATTTCGATAAATATTGGCTCTTTTTCTAAACTGGTGTTGAGTCCTTTTGTGGTGTTTTCACTGTGTTACTTTGTGCGATTGTACAAATACTTTACACATTCCCTCTGAGATAAACCTGACTCTTTGTGCCAAACTACCAAGGGGGTAAGTAGGGGTTATCCTAGGTGTGAATCTCCCTACACGTACTAGAGTGAGGGTCCCTGCTTGGATAGAGAGCAAACTGACTGCCAACCAGAGACACACTTTCTAACACAGTTGGTGAGAATTTGAAGTTGTTATTAGACTCATTGCAGTTAAGTTACCAGGATGGCTAATAAGTGTATTGTGATTGATTTTTGTGGAACAGAGTTTTTTGTTATTTGTTTTTCACTGGGTATTGTGAAGCATTGTTTGCATGAAGCTAAATATGACAAAGGGTGAAATGTTGCAAGGTGTTGCAAGCTACGTCATCAGGTGCCACACTGGTATTGGCTGGTTAGTGTGTATGCCACACTGGAATTGGTCATTATATCATCAGGTGCTGTGCTGTGACAGGGAGGTATTGACAGTGCCACAATGGGATTAAACATTAAGATTTTGTGTATTACATTGTGATTTGCTGAGAACTGACACATGTTTTAATTGAATTCTTGGATCTTGGAAAGATTGAATTTCAAGTAAAAATGCAATGTTTTAGGGCTTAGAGAGACTTCTTTAGAGGTGACCTACCGATGCCAGCTTGGGAAGGTGAAGAGGCACCTCCTAAGGGTAAGCCCATTCATTACATGACTGTCAGTGGCTTCACACATACATTTGGCTTAAAAAATGAAACAGGATCACTGAGCAAGAAGGGTGCGTGCAATCCTATCACTATGGGAACTTTAATATAAATTTAACAGAAAATTTGAGGCAAGTATTGCATAACCTGAAGATCCCACATCGACCCGCATAGTATGGGGCTTTGAAAGAATGGAAGGATACTGCATAAAGACAAAGAAAAATATCAAACCTGAGCTAAAAGAACAGTTCATAGTTGTGTGGATACTAAGGGGGATTCCAAGCAAGAAGTATGGAGAATAGCTATAATTGAGGGAGTTAGGATTAATCCTGTGCTAATAGATAACACAATGAAGATGTCACAGGGAAAGGGATACAAAGACTTAATGGTCAAAGGCAAGCATAGATAGCGATTCTAGTGATGATTTCTTAGAGGAGTTGCTGTTCTCCTGACCACCTCCATATAATGCCATTGCACAACTTGGAGGTAATACTACAGGTAATGTAAATAATCATACTGTAACTACCAATGCAGTTCAAGTCCAGACGGGGGGTATGACTCACAGCCTCGGTTGTGACATCCCCAGTTGTGAAAGCACCAATATTGATAGCTCCAGTGATGATCGCAAAGTTGTGACTACCCGAGTTGTGACGGCTCTAGTCATGACAGTGCCAGGTATGACAACCCGAGTATTGGCAGCAGGAATGCCAGTGATCACTGATATTCCTCCAACCCCAAATTAACAAGTAGCTATATAGGTTCCCATTACACAAGGAAGTGCCACTGCACCTGATCCATGTGTGATGTATTTAATGCTTACTACTTGGGGTATTACAGGATTTGTAGAATTGGGAGCATGATCAAAGTCAAGAGTTACATCAATGGAAAGTGACACTACTGAGGAGCTGGACAATAGTTTGACAGTAGAAATAGCCCACAACAGTACAAGCATAGTTGTTAGTCTAAAAACAGATGAGTTTAACAAAGGAAATCTGGTTGCAGGATATGTAGATGAGTATCAGGAAGGAGAACTTGTCTCACTGTGTAAAAAAGTGACCCAACATGTTATTATTGCCTATGAGTGGCTAGAAAAGGTTGCTGAAGAATTTGGTGATGACATCTGAGAGTCAGACTCTGCAAAAAATGTCAGGCTGCATGTAAAGGAAGACACTTTGACTAACATGAGGACTCCTGGGTTGAAGGCACATTTTAGTGAGGTAGTAGTCAGTATTCAGGAATGGAGCAATGTGGAGAAAATCAAGTCCAAGTGGATTCCAATAGATTTTAAAAGGATGGAAAGGGAAGAATCTGGCGGACACTGAGAAGAGATAATCACGGTGACTCTAATGTGGATACTTACAAATCAATTTCCAAAATTAAGAGAGAGGCATGATTTGTGGTACACACGTGTTGAGCAGTTTGGGAAATTTTCAAATATTTCAGATAGATATGGAACTTGCAGATGCAGAGACCTCAGAATCCCAGTACGTCACAAGCCCTTATGGTGCAACTGTTCCCAACCTCAGTGGAGCCACACATTCTGGAAAATCCAAGGTTCAATACAAACCAAATTCCAAGAGCTCACTAGAATCCCTTTGAGAAACATGCCAGTTTCCAACACTCTTCAGTCTTTGACATTTTTGGAGATTATAGGTCTGGCCATCACAATGATGGTGCTTGAGAGAGGAGGAAGATTGCATACTTGGCTCAGTCTTGGAGGTAGACCAGAGTGACCCATTTGTATGAGGTGAGGTGAATGGCCACCAGGTGTAATTTTTGATCACCACCGGCATTACCCGTCCCACTGTTAGGACAGTGGAAGTCCCAAACATGCCTCTTTTGGTAAAGCAAGTCCAATTTGTAGTTGTTGCCATACACATATTGTAAACCACGTGTCAGAAAAGGTTCATGTGAAGATAGGATCCTTTGAAGAGGAGCATCCATTAGTAGTGTGTGATTCAAGTCCAGCTAAGCTGTTGGGCAGAGATTTACTCTGTAAGTTAAACTACCAGATATATTTTGCACCGGAGGGTGTCAAATTTCAGATGCATGCTAAAGATATGGATTTCAAGCTGGCCAAACAAGGGACAACGGTTGGGTTGTTTCCCATGATGACTGTACATAATGTGCACCCTGATCTGAAAGGTTCAGTAATACTGGAAGTCTGGGACTTCTCAGGCAAGGACATTGGTCTGACATAAGGTATAAAGTCAGTGTGAATAACAGTTAAACTCAATGCAGAGTATCCCGAACGTTGAAGTACAATCTTTCACCAGAAACGATGGCTGGAATTATTCCTGTGATTAAATTCATAATACTACAAGGAATTCCAAAAGAGATATTAGGGAGTCCTTGTAATTCCCTAATCATGGGCCTGCAAAAGCTCAGAAGAAAGTATGGAATTGTCGAGGACCTGCAAATGATTAATAATACTGTTGTTTTGTGTTGTCCCATGGTAACAAATTTTGACTGAAGCTAAGTGGTTCAAGGTGGTTGATTTGTTCCAGGCATTCTTTTCCATTCCACTGCCCAAAGAGAGTCAGTTTTTTGTGTTCCAGTTTCAAAATAGGATTTTACATGGTACAAGGTTACAAAAGGATATACAGGCAGTTCCTTCACCGTCAACCAGATCTTGAAAAGGAATCTGGAAACCCTGAGGCTATTATACAATTCAGTCCTCGTCCGTCACATTCATGACTTGTTAGTGACATTGATGTCACAAGAAACATGCAAACAAAATACCATTGCCCTACTGAATCATTTGGCTGAAGATGGACATAAAGGGCCTGATTATGAATGTGTTGGTCTATGGACTGCCACACTCGTGGAGGCGGTCTGGACTGCTGCAAATGCACCACATTGCAACCCTGCCAGTCGAACCACCAGCTCCGCCAGGATCTCAGATCCCGTCAGTCTGGAGGATGTTGGTGGTCCTAAACCACCAGGGCAGCACTGTAAGCAGCACTGCCCTGGAGATTACGACCCCCTTCTCTGCCGGCGGTTTCATGTTGGTAGCATGAAAAGGCTGTCATGAACCGGTGCAGGTGGCATGGGAAGTGCAGGCCCCCCCCGGCCAGCACTGTCTCAGTGTTCACTGTCTACTTTGCACAGTGAACATTGGGAGGGTGCTGGTGCACAATGAAGGCTACAGCATTGCCGCTGGCTCAATTACGAGCCGGAGACAATGCTGTAGCCTGTATCCCTCTAGGGCAGCGGTTGGAAACTCAGATTTCAGGCGGACAGGCTTTCCTATCCACCAAACTCATAGTAGGGCCCAAAGTGTCCCTCAGCAAATTGCAGCACTGCTAGAAGGAAGTCTCAGGGCCTAATTTAGAGTTTGGCGGAACTTCATCAAAAATGTGACAGATAGAAAGTCTGGTGTATAAGGATTTCCATAGGATATTATGGAATTGTAATACAGTGGATGGGATATCAATTGTGTTTGTGACAGAGTAACCCCATCTGCCAAACTCTAAATCAGGCCCTAGGACATGATATTGAGAAAGTAGCCAGGAAAATGTCACAGCAGAGCATATCTGCTATTTGGTAAAAAAAGAAGCCCTCTCTCCACAAGAGAAGTCAAAATGTTTCTGGGAGTGCAGGGCTACTGTTACCAGTGGATATCTACCTTTTCCATTTTAGCCAAGCCTCTACAGAGGCTCACATTCAAGGATGAGCCTGATCCACTACTTTGGGACCACAAAGGCACCAAAGGCTGCCTACATTGAACTGATAGAGAGTCTTTGTATTGCCTCTGCATTAGAAATGCCAGAATGCCAGGTTACAGATTACAGTAAAGAGTTTGTTTTATATTGCAATGAGAGATTATGGTCTCTCAGTCGTTACCCAAATGCAAGGTGATTCTAAAAAGGCCAGTCGCTTAATTTTTCAGCCACTCTGCACCCAGTAACTGCAGGGTTGTCAGGCTGCCTACAGGCAGTGGCGGCAGTAGATGTCAGCACACAGCAGGGTGAGGGTATAGTTATTACCTACCCTTTCACAGTGATGTTTCCACACAGAGCGGAAATACTCCTTATATGCACAAAGACACAGCATCAAACTAGTAGTCACCTTTCCAGTTATAATCAAATCATACAGGCGATGGGCAATTTAAAACTAAAACTATGTCCTTTCTTAAAACCTGCTACACTTTGTCATTACCTGAAATTGAAATGAATGGAGAGGAGGTCGAGCATGAGTGCATTGATGTGATTGAATTATACACCAATCCAATACCTAATATTAAAGATGAACCCTTCGCCTGTCCTGTTTATGTATTATTTGTGGATGGCTCATGCTTGAGATGATGGGGGAAACTTGAGAGCTGCTTATGCTGTATGCACCATAAATGGTGTAGTCAAAGCTGTCTGGTTGTGTGACATAATCTCTGCCAAAGTGGCTGAATTAGCCACTCTTACTAGAGTATGCTGTGTTTCAGTCAAATTGAAAGTTAGTATTTACATTGATACTCAGTATAACTTCAGTGTTGTTCATGACTTTAGACAGTTTTAGTCGCATTCTGCCGACCTCCTGGAACAAATGGACAACATTGGCCTCACTCAGCTGGTCTTAGACACCATGATCAGAGCTGGACACACGCAGGACCAGCAACACAATCAGATACAGCTACAACAAGGAACTCACCTGGTCCGATCAATCTATTGTACACTTTACCATCACCGGATCCCCCACACCACCTTCAGACACCACACCACCACTTCCTGCAGCTAGAGTAAGGTCACTCAACTCCAATGGAACAACACCCTCAGCCTCTCCCAGCCCGGTGCCTCCACCAACCTGAACTAAGCAGTAGAGAACTTCAACGCTTGGATCATCTTTGCTGCCAACTGAGTCACCGTCACCAAACCAGACAGAATGCACACACAAAGGAGCCAGCTGGTACACCCCAGAACTCAGTGTGGTGAAATGCAGATGCAAATAACTGGAAAGAAAATGGTGCTCAAGCAAAAGCGACAGTGATCAAGCCAATTTCAAGTCCACCCTCAACAACTACCACCACCTACTAAAAACCACTAAAAAGCGTGCCCTGCCACACCGCATCGAGGACAGCGCCAACCAGACCAAGGAACTCTTCAACAACGTCAGAGAGTTCATCTGCCACACAAAACTCAACTCTGCCCTCAGAAGAACTCGGTGACACCCTTGCAGACCACTTCCACAACAAGATAGCCACCATTTACAGAACCTTTGAGCCCTAAGCCACTGACCTCCTCAGCATCCCCACCCTCACAAAAACATCCGCCGGCCACCCACTCACCACATGGGAACAACTCAGCACCGCAAACACCAAGGCTTTAATGAACTCCATCCACTCAGGTGCACCCACTGACCCATGCCCCCATCGATTCTGCAACCTCAGAAGTGACGATATCAGCCACCAGCTCACCACCATCCTCAACTCCTCCATCTCACAGCCACTTTCCCTGACATCTGGAAGCACTCAGAGGTCCGACCCCTTCTCAAGAAACACTCTTCAGACCCCAACAAACTCCAAAACTATGACCCCATCTTGCTACTCCCGTCCCCCACCAAAGTCCTGGAGAACACCATCAACCTCCAACTCACAGAACACCTGGAGAGAAACAACCTTCTAGACCCCTCCCAGTCTGGACTCAGAGCCAACCACAGCAGACAGCCCTGATCTCGGCTACAGAAGACATCCGTACCCTACTCAACAGAGGAGAAGCAGCCACCCTGATCCTTCTGGACATCTCTGCTGCCTTCAACCTGTCCCCCACCACACTCTTATGAATCATCTGCACCAGATAGGCATCAAGAACAACGCTCTTAGATGGATGGCATCCTTCCTCATCGGACACACACAGAGGATTTGTTTCCCTCCCTTCAACTTACAGCCCAAGCACACCATCTGTGGCGTCCTGCAAGGCTCATTGATCAGTCCCATCTTCCTCAACATCTGCATGATGCTGCTAGCAGACATTGTCAGAACCCACAACATCCACATCATCTGCTACGTTGACGACACCCAGCTCATCCTCTCACTATCAGCAGATCCCACTACAACAAAAAACAACTTTCACAACTGCATGCAGAACGTCTCCGCCTGGATGAGAAACAACTGCCTGATGCGCAATACGGACAAAATCGAAGTGATGATCTTTGGCAGATACATCTAGCCTCTGGAATGACTCCTGGTGCCCCTCAGAATTCAGGCCCACCCCCAATCCAAACAATCACGCCTGCAACCTTGGCATCATCCTTGACAGTGAACTTTCCATGAAACGTCAGGGCAACACCGTCGTCTCAGCCTGCTTCCAGGCGCTTTCCAGAATTTTTCTGTGGTGATTTGGGTGAATGCTGGTCTGAAGGTGTGCTTGGGATAGGTTGAGGTTGAGGGGATTGGGACTGGGTAGAGGAAGTTGGAGGAGGGAGGCTAGAGACATGGACAATGGCTACAATCAGTGCTGAGGCCAGAGCCTGAAATGCTCTCTGTTGGGCTGCCATGCCAGAATTATTGCCCTCCAGGTATGCATTTGTTTGTTGCAAATGCCTCTCGACACCCTGGATGGCATTCAGTATGGTTGACTGCCCAACAGTGAGGGAGCTCAGGAGGTCAATAGCCTCCTCACTGAGGGCAGCAGGGCTGACTGGGACAGGGCCTGAGGTGCCTGGGGCGAAGGAGATGCCCACCCTCCTGGGTGAGCGGGCATGGGAAACATGCTAGGTGACTGCTGGGAGGGCGGTGCTAGTAGGGGGGGTGGCGGCTGTACCTGCTGTTGGGGTGGGCACAGAGGTATCCGCCACCGCCAGGGAGCTTCCAGCGGAGGAGGAGTCGCTGTCTGTGGTGTCCCCTCCTGTCCCCGTTGTGGTGCTCACCCCGCCCTCTGTCCCACTGGTGCCCTCACCGTCGGTTGATTCTGCCTCCAGGCTCATGTGGGATGCAGCTCCTTCCATCGCCAGAGCCTCTGCTCCTCTGCCAGATGATGCTAATGCACACAAGGACAGGGTGAGAAAACAAAAAGGGGGGAGAGAGACAGGGGATACACTTGGTCAATGCCAGCAGCAACACTACCGTTGGCGTAGACAACTCACAGGGAGCAGCCCTATGCACTAGGCCATGCACTACCAGTTACTAAGATAGTCACCAGCCCATGGGGTACAATGCCTAATGCCATTAGGTGCACACCTGAAACCCACAGGACCCTGCCCAGTAGTAGATACCCACTAACACTATTCTTGATGGAGTGCTTCAGAGCCTGCCCAACAAGGGACCTCTCCTGCCATGTTCGCCCTGGCCTAGGGGCACCCACAGCCCACATTCCCCACCCAAGTAAACCTTAAAGCGGGAAATGTTTCTTAGGGACACTGAGGCGGGAAGAGGGAGTGGGTTTGGAAGTGGAGGAAACGGGAGTGGTTGTAGGAGGTGTCTCTCTGCTGAGTTTGTGTGTAGGTGCATGGGCTGGATGCTGCTGTGAGGTGGATGGCTGTTGGGTGGGTGGGTGCTTGCATTTGTGTACTTTGGGAGGAGGGGTCACAGACACATTGGGAGAGGAGACAGTGGGTGTGTGCATGGATGTGGGGGTGGTGACTGCCAGTGAGGGGTATGTTGTGATGGGCGTGCTGGTGATGGAGGTAGTAGATAAGGATGTAGTGCATGCAGGTGTGAGTGGAGATGCTACTGGGAGGGAGGTTGATGAGGAGGAGGAGGAGTGTAGGAAAGTACCATTTTGCCTGGCATGTTACCCCCATTTTTACTTGCGTGTCAGTTTGTTTTTGCCTGCCTCACTGGGATCCGGCTGGCCAGGACCCCGGTGCTCATAGTTTGTGGCTTAAATGTGTTCCCTGTGTGGTGCCTAACTGTGCCACTGAGGCTCTGCTAACCAGAACCTCAGTGCCTATGCACTCTCTGTCTTTAAAATTGTCACTGCAGTGGCAGGTCTGAGACATGATTACAGAGCTACTTATGTGAGTGGCACAACCAGTGCTGCAGCCCCACTAGTAGCATTTGATTTACAGCCCCTGGCACCTCTAGTACACTTTACTAGGGTCTTACTTGTAAATCAAATATGGCAATCATGAAAAATCAATTACATATACATTTTGTAAAGGAGCACTTGCACTTTTGCCCAGAGTAACAGAAACAGCAAAATCAGAGTCCAGCACACATCAACAACCTGGAGAACAGAGGCAAAAAGTTAAGGAAGACCACGCCAATGATGAAAAGTCTAACAAAAGTACATTGGAAGGAAACTGTCACAAACAAAGTAACATCATCAGGGTGGGGATGTTCCAAAAGCTATCTCATCAAGCTGGATATTGCATAGTATCAGTACTCTAGCTGTTTCCAAAACACTCAACTCCACATATTCTCACAACTACAGTTCAGTGTACAGTCACAGTCATTACATCACATGACATAATTACACTAATGAGAAGTAGCTGTTGATGAGATCTTCTCACTAGTCAGCTCCTTCCTCTACACCACTGTCATCCTCCTTTGGCATTTCAGGAGTCTCACCCAGGGGCACTGAAGGCTTCCCCTTCTCAGGGATGTATAGGTATGTTTCTATGGAGCATGTCACAGTGATATGACACACTTTCCCGGGCGAGTAGAGGAGGGCTCCACCAGTCCAGTTCAGATAGCGAAATTTGTCCTTCAGGTGCCCAGAAGCCTGCTCCACTCGCTTCCCTGTTCTTCCATGTGCCTCACTGAAGGGGACTTCTCCTGGCATAGTTGGAATTCTCAGCAACGTCAACAATCAAGGATGATTTGGATATACGGAGTCTCCTGTTAAGGAATGGGACATACATTCAAAAATGGACCACTCACTTCATGATTGTACCATCTGACATTGCTCACCCCTAATCAGGACAGACGTGACTTACCAACCAGCCACATCCTCTCTCGGTGCAGTTGTGACATCAGCCGGGGTATGGTGCTGTTCTGCATTATGAAGGAATCATGGGCTGAACCCGGATAACAGGCACAGATGTTTTAGATATAGAGATCAACTAAACAGACAACTTGCACCTTGATGGAATGGAAGTTCTTTCAGTTGCAATACACTTGTTCAGTGGCCTACGGTGGCACTAAACCAACATGTGTTCTATCTGTGGCCCCATAAAAGTCAGCCTTCGCATTGGCTAAACCCCCACGTCGGGGGAACCTGATATAGCTGTCAATGTGTTTCAACATTGCTTAGAGAAAATCCTTCAACACCGGACCGAACATAGGTTGGGAGATACCAGCAGATAGGGCCAGTGTATTTTGGAATGGCCCTGCGGCTAGGAAGTGCAATATTGATATGACTTGTACAATGGGCGGTATACACATTGGATAACTAATAGCTGGCATCAGATCTGGATTCAACTGACAGCATAAGTCCACTATAGTTTGTCTATTCAGTGCAGCTGCATGTTGTGGAGTTCTTTCATGGTCTGAAGGTCTAGCAGTGGACACAGACAGAAAGAGAGGGAATCAGAGGAAGAGGAAAGAAAGGGGGGGGAGCAGCTGCCAGCGGCAGAACAGGAGAAGTGAATACTGTAGAGATGTGGGCAGTCTGAGATGAGTGGGGGGAATGAAGGGTTCAGCATATTCCCCCGGAGCTGGAGCTGCTGGCACTCGCGTGGATGGGGCTGGAAGTTGGCTGGGCCCGCGGCAGGTGTCAGTGTGTGGCTGCAACCGGGCGTGGCACTGATTTGGCACTAGCCTGGACTCACCGGGAAGGAGAGATTGATGCAGGAGGAAGTCAGGCAAGCAGCGGTGAGTGGGCCTGCGGAGGGGGGGGTGACACGTGGCAGAGGATTGGACTCTGGCAAGTGAACTTTCAACAATTATCATCCCCCATACCTGCATGCCAACACATACCTTCACCCTCACTCCCATCACTCCACTCCATCCCACACACTCCACCATCACATCTCACTAATCCCAATGCCAAGACCTGCATGCTGTACCAATACAAGGAAACCTCTCACAGCCCTGCATGGACACTCATCATTAAAGCAAGCACAGCATAGGGAAACTAACAATCCCACCATACACCAACATACACAAGTAAAATCTGGCAGGGCAACAACAACTATAGAGGGGAAGCCAGAGATGTACAATATGTCATACACATGAAGCATAATACATCATTAACATCCCCACAGGTACCCCAGCCAATGTCACTAGAGAGGAGGTGATATCACTATTGAGTCCTCCAAAAGAAGAGGCCCACAGTGATGACAGTACCTCTGGTCTTCAGGATCTGGACGATCTACCTGGCCCATTAGGGACCACTGGACAGCCGGTTACCCAAGCCCAGTCACAGACGACCACAGAGCCTCCCCCATCAGGAAACAACACCACAGCACCCACCCACCATACCCAAACCTCTGTCCCCAGGACAGGTCAATCAGCAGTGTGCCCACCTGTACAGGAACCCCAGGCCACACCTCGCACTCAACACGATCAGGGACCTGGGGTCAGTGGCGGTGGGCACGCCGCTTAGGGGACAGAGGCACAGGCCAACAGGAACACCGGGATGACTTCTGTGCACCAGGGGGAGGACAGGAGCAGGGAACTGACTCTCCAGGAGGCACTCTCTGAGATCCTGCGAACCTATCAACACTCCCAGGACACGATGGGCCAGATCCTAGACAACGTGCAGGAGAACAGGCGGCTGCAGGAGGCACAGTATCAGGGGATCAGGGAGGACTTGCAGGCCATCAACAACACCCTGATCTCCATAGCAGGGGTGCTGGCAGACATTGCCAACATTATGAGGGAGGCAGTGTCACGCCAGCGGGCCCCTGCCACTATCCAGTTATCTGAACAGCCTACTACTTCCGCTGACGCTAGTGGCCTGGAGGCCCCGCCACAGGACCCACAGGCCACCAGCACCCCTCCCCCTGCAGAAGGTGAACTAACCCACAAATTTTCCGTGTGATCCAGACAGAAGCCAGAGACACTTGCCAAGACTCCCACCAGGAAATGAGACTCTCCTGATTGTCCCCCTTGTGTCCTACTCAGTCACCTTGTCCACCTTGAACTGCCATTGCTCCCCTTCCTATGTCCCCTTGGACAGTGCACCTGTGCTACGAACAGCCTGGAACAATACCCTGGACTTTCCTCCATCATCACTCCATCCCATTGCACTTTCCCCTCTATATATTAGTAGTACAATAAACACCGTTTGATATAAATTGATTTTGAGTATGTCATGTATTTCAAAGCTCTATTGATTGAAACAGGTACAACCATTGCAGATGAACTGTGCATAGAATGAGTATAGAATCAATGCCCTGTAGCTGGCTTTTGTGATCACACCAGGGTTATTTGTCAAATCACCAACATCTGCAAAATGAATAGCCAGAGGTAACAGTAAGTGGGCATAGAAGTGGGAAATACCAGCATGCCAATGCCACACAGAATACAACCAAAGTCATAGAAATGGAAAGTTGCACTGTCTCACCTGTGTGTCATTGGAAGTACTGACGGAGCACAGATGTTCTTTTGTCCACATCCTCATCCTCTGCCTCCTCATCCTCACTGTCCACAGGGTCCACTGCTGCCACAGGGGCATCTCCAGACGTCTCCTTCTGCAGAAAAGGTACATGTGGTCTGAGGGCCAGGTTATGCAACATGTAACATGCTATGCCTATCTAGCAGACCTTCTTGGGTGAGTAGCACAGGGATGAACCTGTCAGATGGAGGCACCAGAACCTGGCCTTCGGGAGGCCAAAGGTCCTTTCAATGATCCTTCTGGTTCACCCATGTGCCTCATTATAATGTTATTCTGCCCTTGTCTTGGCATTCCTCACAGGGGTCAGCGGCCATGATAGGTTTGGGGAACCAGAGTCAGCTGCAAATATTGAGGACCAAAATTTAGCCACACACTCTCCTATATGGCCCACACCATAGGCATACACCAATATATACTGGGTTGGAACCAGTGCTCACCTATTATTCACACCCTGTGCCTCCGTAGTTGGCCCATCACATTTGGGATGCTGCTATTCCTCAGGACAAAGCCATCATGCACTGACCCAGGATACTTAGCATTGACGTGGGGGATGTACTGGTCCACCAAGCACACCATCTGCACATTCATTGAGTGGAAACTCCTACGATTCCCGAAAAACCTGTTCATTCTGGCAGGGGGGCGGACAAATGCAATATGTGTACCATCAATCGCCCCAATTATATTGGGGATGTGTCCCATTGCATAGATCCCGGCCTTCAAAGTGGCAAAATCCTCAACCTGGGGGAATGCAATGTAGCTGCACATGGGTTTTATCAGGGCAAACAACACTCTTGTCAGCACTATTGAGAACATTGGCTGTGACATTCCTGCTGCCAAGCCCACTGTCACTTGGAAAGAACCAGTTGCTAGGAAATGCCACTTGCACAAGAGGGGGTATCCCAGTGGGATGACGGATAGCAGAAATCAGGTCAGGCTCCGACTGGGCACACAGCTCTGTGATTGTGGCCCTGTCCAGTCTATAGGTGAGGATAATGTGCCTGTCCTCCAGTGTAGCCAAGTCCACAAGGGGTCTGCACACAGGGGTATGTCTCTTTCTCCTCTTCAACCGCAGCTGTAGGTATTTAAGGGACAAAAGAGTGAGGAGGCTATCACAAACTGAACAAAGGAGCCACAACAGTAGTCCGCAATCTGTAAACATAATATGGGACAGTGTAATTTGTGAATTATGTGCCTATTTATCCTGTGACGCAGCATTATTCCATAGGCCTGTCACCCCCCCCCCAAAATGGCGTCTGCCTGTCCTGTGTGGAGGGACAGGTGGAAGTGAGGTAATGTCGCTGATGTTGTGCGCCATGGCGGTAGGCGGTCGGGAACCACTGTGCAAATCCTCATTAGTTATTATTGGGCCCTATGGGGTACAGTGGCCAATGGTGATCTAATCCGGTGGTGACGGTATGCAAAGCCACGGATGTGACTGCCATTTTCTATCTGATTCCTCACTTGTTTCCTGACCTTCCATAGGAGAGGGCCTGCACTGCATGTGCTGCTGTGACCTGTGTCTGGAACCTACCATGGCCCCAGTCTTCACTTCTGAGGAATTGGGGAGACTGGTGGATGGGGTCTGACCCCAGTACGGACTGCTGTATGGGCCTCCAGACCAGCAGGTGAGTACACAGTGGGCACAATGCAAGTGGCATGAATGCATGGAGTGGTGTGTGTGGAGGCCTCATGTAAGGGGGGGTGGATGTCCACTTGGCCGCGAACAGGTTATGTGCTGGGCTATGTGTGTGCCAATGGTGATGGAAACGGGTATTGTGGGCCATATGTGTAACAGGCTGGACTCGTTGTCTAATGGAATGTCCCTGTGTGTTTTGCCTCTGAATGTCAGCGCCCATCAAAAGAAGGGTATATGGCATGCCATCGCCAAGGAGGTGTGGACCCTGGGGGTGTATGGCAGGCGGGCACCCACTGTCGCAAAAGGGGGGTGGACCTGAGACGCTGGGCACAGAAGACAGCAGAGGCCCAGCTGGGGATGGCCTCCCAATGAGGAAGGGGTGCCCGTCGAACCCTGACCCCCCTGATGGCCTGCATACTGGCAGTGGCCTATCCAAAACAGGATGGGCGCTTGCCAGCATCACAGCAGCCACAAGGGGGTGTGTACAATTCCCCTCATTACAACTTACGCATGGTAGGGTGGTACCTGGGTGATGGATGTGTGTCAGTGGGTGCCTCTAGGCCAGGCCTGACATAGCAGCGTAGGTCCCCTGGTGGCTAAGGGTCTGAAGGGGAAATACTGCCTACCTAGTTTGTTAGCATCCACTACTTGCCAGGGCTGCGTGGGTCCCAGGTCTGCTGCAGTTAGCGGTGTGTGCGCCTCCTCATGCCTTGGTGGCTAGCAAAATCACTGGTAGTGCAATGCATAGTACGCAATCCTGTACCTTGTGTGAGAGGGTGCTGTGTACGCCAACTGTGGTGTTGGTGCAGTCATTGACCAAGTGTATACTTTGTTTCTCTTACCCCCTTTTCTTGTTTTGTCATCCTGTCCTTATGTGCATTAGCATCATCTGGCTGATGAGCTGAGGCACCAGCGACTGAGGGAGCTGCATCCCACAGGACACTCGAGGCAGCGTCCACCAACGTTGAGGGCACCAGTGGGATGGAGGGCAAGGGGAGCACCACGGCGGAGACTGGAGGGGACCACACAGACTCTGATACCTCCTCATATGGAAACTCTCTGGTGGTGGTGGAAACTTCTGTGACTACCCCAGCTAGAGGTACAGCCACTACCCCGTACCAGCACCCCCTATCAGCAGCCCCTCCGCGAGTTGCCCATGCCCTCTCACCCAGGAGGGTGGGCATCTCCTTCATCCCATGCACCTCAGGCCCTGCCCCAGTGAGCCCTGCTGCCCTGAGTGAGGAGGCTATTGACCTCCTAAGATCCATCTCTGCAGGATAAACAAGCATTGTGAAGGCCATCCAGGGGCTGGCCGCCAGATGCAGCAATCTAATGTATTCTTGGAGAGCATTCACAGTAGATTGGCGGCCCAACAGAGATCGATCCAGGCTCTAGCCTCCTCTCTGATGGCAGCCATTGTCTCTGTTTCAACCGTCTCCCCTCCAACTTCCACTTCCCATTCCCATTCTCCTCAACCCCAACCCATCCGAAGCACACAGCCAGATGAGCATGCACACAAGACAAGGTCCAGGAGTGTCACAGGCAAACACAAGCACCACACTTCATCCCACAGGCACTCACACAAACGCCATCCAGTTGCAGACACAACAACATCCACTATTTCCACTGTCTCCCCTCCTCCTCCACTTCCCACCCAGTTACGTCCACACTCACATCTGCATGCACTACATCATCATCCACTACCTGCATCATCACCACACCAAGAAGAACACACACCTCATTGGCAGAAACCTCCACAAAATCCATGCACACATCCCCTGTGTCCTCTCCCAACGTGTCTGTCCCCCCTCCTAAAGTATACAAACGCAAGCACTCAGACACCCAACAGTCATCCACCTCACAACAGCATACAACCCATGCACCTGCACCCAAATCCAGCGGACAAACACCTCCAACAACCACTCCCTCATCCTCCACTCCCATTACTTCTCCCTCTTCCCACCCAAATGTCCCTAAAAAGCTTTTCCTTTCCTAGGTTGACCTCTTAACTACTCCTCCCCCTGGCCAGGGTATCAAGGACCCAGCCAAGCACCTCAGCCACACAGTACACAAGCCCAGTTTCAGCAGCACCTACTAGTGGTGGAAAGGATTCCAGGCCACAAATACTGAAGTGGAAGGAGCCTGTTTCAGCCACCAAGAAGGGGAAGGAGCCTGTACCAGCCACCAAGAAGGGGAAGGAGCCTGCACTAGCCACCAAGAAGGGCCAGGAGCATGCACCAGCAGCTGTCACAGAGCCCCCACCGCCAGCTGTGGTTGTGCAGCCATCAGATAATGCAGGGGCTGAGCAGGGGCCTCCCCCAACCACCACCACAGTGCAGCTATCTGAGGGTGCAGGGGCTGAGCAGGAGCCTCCCACAACCATCACCACAGTGTGTTGTAATTTAGCAATGATTGGATTAAGCATTAGCAGAAGACATCTTGTATTTAGTAACTATTGTGAACATTTTGCGGAATCCATTTTGTATTCATGGCAGCCATTTTCTTTGCTACATGCTGCCATGTGCTCAGCATGTGCTCTGTCCTACCTTTCTGTTAACTGCTCTTGAAATCTGCCTAGTGACAAGTTATATTTAGCATCTCTTACTTTCGCACATGCTCAGTAAGGTCTGCAGCTGTTAGTCCTTGGAAACTGTTAGCTCCTCCTACCTGTCGTCTGTGCATTTTCCACATGACCTTACATGTATACAAGTCTTGTTTCTATAATTGTACCATCTCCTTTTAGCCCCTGTGTGGGGATAAAAGGACCATGCTCTCTCAGTTCAGTGTGCTACTTCAGACATTACCCTAGGGTGCTGTTTGAACTGTAGTACCACCTCATGAGGTTAATAAACTTTTGTCTTTTATTCCAGTTTCTGTGCCAACTTCTTCCTACATGGTCTGAGGACTTTGTGCAGAGAAAGGTGAACCCCTTGCACTAGTAGGCCTTGCTGAGGCTTACTTCAACAAATTGACACCCTAACAGGGACTCATCGGCGACTCGGATGCCCAACGGATTGGTCGCGACGAAGGATTGGGATTTCGCTGCGGACGATCAATGCCTGAGAAGACCCGAGTCTTGGCAACCACAGCGTTTTTCCCTTCTTTCTGATTTGACCATCCAGGTGGCGCCGGTCCTCGACTGAGATCCTTTTTGTTCATTCATCATGCAGTGACCATTTGGTCGATTTTAGAACTTGGCAGTTGGAACCTGGACACCCTGTGATTGGTAAGAGCCGTTTTACGGCACTTGCTGTGGGTTTTGATGCCTGTGTTTGGTAATGTAGTTTAGCACTACTTACTGTGGCTCTCGTGATTTGGGTGACTAGTCAATTTGCATTCTTTGGATTTGATATATAAATTGCAATTTATATAGTCAGGTAATGAGGAGAATTTTCTCCAATTTAATTTTGATTTGAACGGCACCTTAAGTGCTACTTTGATTATAATATTGCATATTCTGCACTATTTTTGGCATGTCTGTTTTTAGCGCACTTCGTAGGATGTGTTGCTTTTGTAATGGTACCAATTTGAGACTGGAAGATTCGCAAACGGCACCCCCAGAGGGGACGCCAAATAGAGATATGTATGTTAAACATGGTCTTTCTTCTATAATGTACAGCACATTATGGAATAAATACACCCGCGCGGATTCAAAGTTACGTTGGCCTATGCATGGGTCATTTGATTTGCGAAAGATTGAGTATCTGGAACAATGTATGTGTAAGCAAAAGTCTAGGCAAGATATGTTTGACTGTGTACGAATGTGGGAGAAAGAAGCGCGTGGACGAGTGAAGCGTGAGCAAGCCTTGCTTGAGAAAGAGCAGCGGAAGAATGTATATGTGAAAGCATTGGAAATGAGAAAGAAAGAAATAAATTACTTAAAGGAGCTAGAAGAGAAAGAACGTAAGCTACAGGTAACTGGCCAATACACTGTTAGGCAACCCCTCTATCCTATCCTTAATAAACCACATGATGATTTATTGTAACTAGATCGCCCTCCACCTCCGTATGTCGTCCCTTCTGCCCCTCATGAGTTACCTAAAGTCACCAGTTCGGAGCAACAGAAGATGCGAGACAGTCGCTCTATGCTGCCTGCTGACCGTGCGTCTGAGCTTAGATCTATTGCTCGTAAAACAATTTGTAGCGTTGTTTCTGCTTCTGAACTTTTAGACAACATGAAAGGGTGGACGGAAAAGGAGCAACTATATTTTACTGAGGCATTTGGCTCAGAAGTTATTGAACTATATCGGAAATATTCTGATGAGTTAGAGCCCGATGATGTAGCAGCTGATCATAAGCAAATGCGTGATGGTCTTTTTGTTTTCTCCCAGGTGGCTGATGCAATCAGGCGTTTAATGAAATTACGTATTGTGACAGTCCGTTTGCAAGAAGAGAAAAGGGCTGCGGACGCAGTTGCACGATCATCTCAGACCGAAGGGGCGCAAGCTTCCATCTTTGAAACAGATAAGACTATGATAGTTCACGCGAAACCAATGCGGGAGGCCGCGCCTTTGCATGTTCCTCCTAAAGGATTGGGTACAAATGATGATAAAACTTCTGTTGATGCTAAGGGTTATTTTATTTATAATTGGGTGTATACTCCTTGGAATAGGGCAGATGTAATGGCACTTAAAACAGCATTACCTGACCCGCGGAAAAATCCAGCCGCCTTTTATGAGGAAGTTGAGGGAGCAATTAGTTCTTGTACTATGACTTTGGCTGACATTGATTTATTTTTTGGATTGATATTACCGCCAGATATGTGGAGAACTGTTCATAAAATTGGTGATCGTACAGTTTTTGGGGCATCATGGAAAGAAATAGAACAGATGGACAGGGATAGGGAACCTGCGAAAAAGCAATATCAGTTGATTCTAGATCTTCCTGCAGCCATATTAGTTAAGTTGAAAACGATTATTCCCCCTAAAAAGATAGATTGGACTGTTTTAGCGTCCTGTAAACAAAAGGCAGATGAATCGGTCTCTGATTTCTTTACACGCTTTAAAGAAGCATTTCATGATTTTAGCGGTCAGTCATTGTCAGATGATACGGGCAGACATTTGTTCGTCAATAAATATGTTGCAAATCTGTTACCAGGAATAGCTAGTCATCTAAAAGCTAGTGAAAGTTCATGGACTACCTCTACACCAGTTTCTCTTTTGACTATGGCTCAGTATTATGAATGACAGGAATTAGAAGCAAAAGGTAGCGAGGAGAAAAAGATTAAAGAATTAAAGACGAAGGTTATGTTGGCTCAAGCTTATGGTCCGCCTTTTAGAGGTAGTGATAGAGGTGGACGTGGATCTTATGGTTCTTCTTACACTCGTTCGAATTTGTCTGATCATCAGTGTGCGTATTGTAAGAAATTTGGGCATTGGGCTGCCGATTGTCCAGCACTACGTGTTCAGCAGTGTTCACGTGGTCGGGGACAAATGAGAAATCGCTCAGGATATTCAGGACCTAGAAGAAGCACAAATGATCATGCTAGGGTTGATGCTAATACACGAGGGCAGGATGGGTTTAACACTTTTGATAGACGGAACCAATACCAGATGTCTGACCATGTGCAGCCTGATTTCCAAGATTCTGCTTATGCATAGGATTGCCTAGGATGGGGTAAGGAATCAGTTGAAGTTCCAGTAGATCAGAGGGGTCCCTATGTTACAGCACATGTTTTGGGTCTTACTGATCAGTTTCTGGTTGATACAGGAGCTACTTGTAGCACCTTGTCTAAACAATTGATTCCAAGGGCTCCCCTGTCTGGCTTAACCATTACATTGATAGGTTTCGATGGAACACCTTCCCCTAGCCCATTGTCATAACCACTTGCATTCCATGTAGATAAATTTACTGCTCCATGTCCATTTTTGCTTTCTCCAAATACACTAGACAATATTGTGGGTCTTGATATGCTCAAGTATTTCAGGGCTACAATACGATGCTCTCCTGAAGGGGTGCGTGTTATTTCAAAATGATAATCATCCTGTGATGGAAAGAGTTTGTCTTGTTAAAGAGGATGTTGCATTAGCTTCAATCCCTAGTACTTTGTGGGCTACTTCAGATACTGATGTGGGACAAATGATTATTCCACCGGTACATATTAGTGTCAAGGAGGGAGCTGTATTGCCACGTTTGCCGCAATACAAAATTTCACAGGAGGGCGAAGAAGCACTCACATGAATTGTGCATGATCTTATTGCAGTTGGAGTTGTCGAGGAAGTTCTGTATAATGTTTGTAACAGTCCGATTCTTCCTATTCTGAAAAAGGATACTGATACAAGGATTTACCGATTCATTATTGATTTACGAGAAGTCAATAAGATTGTCATACCACAATATCCTGTGGTATCTGATATCACGACACTCCTTACTTTGGTTCCCCCGACAGCAACTATGTTCTCTGTGATAGACTTGAAGAATGCTTTCTTTTCGATCCCTATTCATCCTGACAGCCGATATTTGTTTGGTTTTACTTTGAATAAACAATCATTTAGATTTTGCAGAGTTCCTCAAGGCTATACGGAGAGTCCAAATATTTATAGTCAGGCGTTAAAACGACAACTTGATTCTTTTGTTTTGCCTGAAGGTGTGGCTCTCATACAATATGTTGATGATATTTTGTTGGCAGCTGATACCCCGGAGCAATGTGAAAAGTGCACTTTGTCCTTACTTTCTTTTCTTGCTTCACACCATCATAAAGTGTCACGAAAGAAATTGCAATATTGTAGACCAAAGGTAACCTATTTAGGTCACCTTTTGTCTAAGGAGGGCCATGCACTTACATCAGATCGTATTCAAGCAATTTTAGACACACCAGTACCCTCTACTCAGAAAGATGTTCGTGCATTCCTTGGTCTTACTTCTTTTTGTAGGCAATGGATATTAGGGTTTTCACACATTGCCAAACCTTTGCTAGCACTTTTGACTAAAGATACTCCAATGCCCCTCCCATGGACAGATGAATGTGAGACTGCTTTCCGGCAGCTACGACAAGCCCTTTGTTCTGCACCAGTGTTAGGTACTCCAGATTACATGAAGCCTTTTGCACTTTACGTACATGAGAAAGATGGATGTGCATTGTCAGTTTTAGTACAGACACATGGCGATAAGCAGCGTCCCTGTGCATATTTTTCAGCAGTACTTGATCCTGTCGCTCAAGCGTTGCCCGGGTGTTTTCGTTCAGTTGCCGCAACAGCTGTCTCAATACGTCAGAGTGAAGGGATAGTTTTGTCACATAAGCTGTTGGTGCTAGTACCCCATGCGGTTGATGCTCTTTTAAATCAAACAAAGACACAACATTTAACTAGCGCCAGTATGACAGGTTATGAGTTGACATTGTTGGCTCCTCACATTACACTGAAGAGATGTGCGACACTAAATCCAGCTACTTTGTTGCCATATCCGGTGACTCAGCCTCAGTCACAAGAAACACATGACTGTATATTCCTTACCGAACAACAGACAAAGGGTTGTGTTGATTTACAAGATACGCCCCTTTTAGATGTAGACGGGGAACTGTGGGTTGATGGGTCTTGTTTGAAGTTGCCAGATGGTACGACCTCAGCTGCATATGCAATCACCACAATACACACGGTAGTGGAGACAGCTCGTATACCACAGAAGTCAGCTCAAGCAGCTGAACTAATAGCTTTGACACGAGCATGTGAGCTTAGTACTGATTTAAGTGTGAACATTTACACAGACAGCCGCTATGCTTTTGGAGTGGCTCATGATTTTGGTTTGCTTTGGAAGGAGAGAGGTTTTCTCACATCCCACGGGATGCAGATAATGCACGGAGAATTAGTGCATAACCTCTTGACTGCATTGACATATCCAAATAAACTAGCTATTGTGAAATGTAGTGCACATAAGAAAGTGACCGATAAGATAGGGCAAGGTAATGCTCTTGCAGACCGTGTAGCACGTGAGACTGCGATGCAGCGAAGTACTACTTCTATGTATGTAGTGAAGTCACAAGCTGAACGTTGGCATAATGCTAGACAAGACGTATTAGATATACAGAAATCTGCTTCTGTGAAAGAACGTGAGCAATAGTCTTAAGATGGAGAATTGGATGATGAGGGCTGTTGACGGAATAAGCAGATGGATAAATGGAAATTGCCTATAGCTTTTGTACAACCTATGGTTCAGATGGCACATGGGCTGGCACATGTTGGAGCTTCAACAATAACGAAGTTGCTTACGCAAGTTTGGGAGCATCCAGAATTTTCCAGTACAGCTAAGAGAGTAGTACAGTCTTGTTTGATCTGCTTACAATACAATCCTGGAAAAGGGACACGTACTCCTGCAGGAGGGTTTGCTACACCAACTGCACCTTTTGAAGTTCTACAAATGGATTATATTCAGCTTGAACGCTGCAACAATTTAAAGTATGTCTTGGTGGTGGTTTGTGCCTTCAGTAAATGGATAGAGGCGTACCCCACAAAGGATAATACTGCCATTACCACAGCAAAGGTGCTTTTGAAAGAATTTTTCCCTAGGTTTGGTGTTTGCAGACTTTTATGGAGTGATAACGGACCTCATTTTGTTGGGGAAGTTATTAAGTATGTCCTGAAAGGATTAGGGATCAAACAGAAGTTCCATGCGGTTTTCCACCCACAATCAGCAGGGTTGGTGGAAAGGTATAATGCTACATTGAAGCTGAAATTAGCGAAGATACAGGCTTCCACATCCTTAACTTGGCCGGATGCATTACCATTGGCATTATTGTCTATTAGGTCAGTGCCACACTCCCAACTTGGCCTTAGCCCCTATGAAGTAGTATTTGGGAGACCAATGAATATTTGGGGAGTTCCTAAACCAAAATCTGTATATCATGTACCTTGTGTCCTGATGAATGATTATTTGGCACAGTTAACCGACAATTTGGTTTCTATTCATCAACAGGTTCGAGAAGCACTTCCTGACAGATCTACAGGTGAAGGCCATGAACTCCGACCTGGTGACCAGGTGATGATTAAGTCTTTTGAAAGATCAAGCAGCTTGGAACCAAGGTGGCGAGGCCCAGAACAGGTGCTCCTTGCGACAAGGACAGCAGTTCGAGTGACAAACCGAAAGAATTGGGTCCATAGTACTCACTGCAAGAGAGTGCTACCTACCTTGGTGGAACCTGTTGTGCTGACCGATCATCGAGAGATTTTGACTACGGAGAAAGGCCGTGCTATATCACCTGATGAATCTGCAGAGGTCTTCCCGGACCATACGACTTCTGGAGTGTCGCAGTATAATTTGAGACCAAGGAAAGAATCTGAAAATTGTTTTGAAAAGACTGGTTGAGCTACCGCCCTGGGTTAGTGAAACGGAGAGCCAATGTGGCAAGGAGGGTGGATCAGCCGTGCATTAGAGTAGTGACACCCGTCTTGGCCCGTGGTGAAGAAATCGGCGGCTGCCCAGGGATAAGAGCTCCAACGATTGTTTTTAATTCATTTCTGAAAGGGTCGATTATCACTGTTGCTAAAATGAATAACAAATTGATCATTAGTATTATGGGGTTTGTTGTTGTTTTGGTAGTTACAGCAACAATCACCTGGTTTATTGAAAAGAAGTCTCCTGCTCGTGAGTTTTTTGTTGCCACTACTCCAGTACCAGAGGATCACTATTACTTTACGCTTCCCTATCAGGAGCAGAAGCACCGTCAATCGTACTTCAATAATACTTTCATTCAGATGTTGCATCATACTCATAATGCTACAAATACTACTAACTGTTGGGTATGTGGAATGATACCTGCGCATCAAAAGAAAGGAGGAACACCTTTCATTCCTCTTCCTTTTTCACACAGTGGTTCTTGTCAAGCTTGGTACATGCTTTTCTTTACATCTGGAAAACGTACAGAGGGCGGACTTCTTTTTCGCCTTAATAAAGTGTGCTACCAAGACAAAGATGGGTATCCCCAAGCTAAAGGAACTAAATGGGAATCGGAAGAGTATCAACCGGACAATGTTTCAATACCATATGTCTTCACAAATATACGAGACTCTGACAAGAAAGAACAATTTATGATTTCTGTTACAAAAACTAAAGCAGATTTATGTATACGAAGCATTGGACGAATTCCAGTAGGGATAAGCGATTGTACCTTGATTTTAACTATTGAGAGTGTAAATAATAGTAGTTTTACAGCTTCACATAATACATATTTTGTTTGTGGTAACTATGGATATTACCAACTACCTGTTGGGTGGTCAGGTGTGTGTTATGTATCTTTTCTATTACCCCCTGTGTTTTTGGCTCCTGCATCATATCACCGAGATTTAAAACTGTTCAATGACATCATTAACAATAGATATAAAAGGGAAATAAGTACAAATGAGGTAGACCAAACGGATACTAGCCTGCAACAATATGTTGATTTTAATTTAGGATTGTTCCCCTTTGTAGGTGTTGTGTTAAACAGTAGGAAAGTGAGACAATTGACTAGGGTTGTGGAAGCTGCTACCAATCAGGCAGCTCTGGCACTTGGGAATATTACTGAGGAGCTCCAAGTTGCGAGGATTGTAGCGCTCCAAAATCGTATGGTACTAGATGTGATATTAGCTGATCGAGGTGGTGCATGTCGAATCATCGGTAGTAGTTGTTGTGTTTTTATCCTAGATCACTCACCTTCAGTATATGATGCAATATCTAAATTGCATAAAATTGCTGCAGAAATCCACACAGAGACTGGTACTTGTACTTTTTCTGGATGGCTTTGGGCTCTTGTTTCCGCCTGGGGCTGGAAACTACTGACTATCCTGTGTGTAATAATTGCAATATTTTTTACATGCTGTATCTGTATTCAGTGTGGTCCAATGTTCTGCTCCATGTGTATTACTGCTTGTATGCCTACCAAAAGAAATATTACAGAAATTAAGGCACAACATATGTTAGATAAGGAAATAGCTGAAATGATGAGCATAAATATACAGGATGAATATTTAGATTATCCCAGAAAGACGAATGTCTTCAGCTAATGCTGAAAGGGTCGTCTGTTGTAATTTAGCAGTGATTAGATTAAGCATTAGCAGAAGACATCTTGTATTTAGTAACTATTGTGAACATTTTGCGGAATCCATTTTGTATTCATGGCAGCCATTTTCTTTGCTACATGCTGCCATGTGCTCACCATGTGCTCTGTCCTACCTTTCTGTTAACTGCTCTTGAAATCTGCCTAGTGACAAGTTATATTTAGCATCTCTTACTTTCGCACATGCTCAATAAGGTCTGCAGCTGTTAGTCCTTGGAAACTGTTAGCTCCTCCTACCTGTCGACTGTGCATTTTCCACATGACCTTGCATGTATACAAGTCTTGTTTCCATAATTGTATCATCTCCTTTTAGCCCCTGTGTGGGTATAAAAGGACCATGCTCTCTCAGTTCAGTGTGCTACTTCAGACATTACCCTAGGGTGCTGTTTGAACTGTAGTACCACCTCATGAGGTTAATAAACTTTTGTCTTTTATTCCAGTTTCTGTGCCAACTTCTTCCTACATGGTCTGAGGACTTTGTGCAGAGAAAGGTGAACCCCTTGCACTAGTAGGCCTTGCTGAGGCTTACTTCAACAAGTGCAGCCGTCACCGCCGGCGGATGCCATATAGTCAAGCCTCCATGGGCTGCTGTGCAGCCTGCCCCCACCAGAACCAGTGGAGAAAGCACAGGGCATGTTGCCCCCTCCAGAACCAGTGGAGTATTCACCCACTCATGAGACTGTAGCCTTGCACTCCCCAGGACAAAGCACAGGGCATGTTGCCCCCTCCAGAACCAGTGGTCAAGACACCCACTCGAGAGACTGTGGCCTTGCACTCCCCAGGACCAAGCACAGGGCATGTTGCCCCCTCCAGAACCAGTGGTCAAGACACCCACTCGAGAGACTGTGGCCTGGTACTCCCCAGGACCAAGCACAGGGCATGTTGCCCCCTCCAGAACCAGTGGGGTATTCACCCACTCGAGAGACTGTGGCCTTGCACTCTCCAGGACAAAGCACTGGGCATTTTGCCCCCTCCAGGACCCGTGGTCAAGACACCCACTTGAGAGCACAGGTCATGTTGTCCCCTTCAGAATCAGTGGGGTATTTACCCACTTGAGAGACTGTGGCTTTGCACTCCCCAGTACAAAGCACAGGGCATGTTTCCCCCTCCAGAACCAATGGTCTTGTTTCTGCATCCAGCTGAGGTGCCCCCCGAGGTGCCTGCCTATTTGCCAACAGATGCCCCTGCTGTGTTCTCTCCGTATGCGTGCAGGAATCGAGTGGGGCCTTGGACTTTGCCCTTTTGCCATGTGGCCCTTGTGAACTATGGATTGGGCAGTGTCCCTTTTTTGTACATTTGTACATATCTATTGCATTGCCACATCAACTTTTTATTTTTGATGTTGATCTTATTGCTATCACTTTAGTCAATTCCTGTTGTCCTTGCATTATTCAGGGACAAATTGTTTTCTTGTGCAGCTCGTTGTGTGTATGGTGTGTGTGTGGGGTGTGTGTTGTGCGTGTGTGTGTGTGTCACTCTCGTTTACCTCCCCCCTCCCTTGTGTGCTAGGCGGCTGTACTCAACGTTGTTGCATTCGCCGGCATTGGTATTCGTGTTGGATCATGACGTAGAAGATCATCGGAAAGACTTGCAGTTCTGGTTCCATGGCGGCGTGGTTCTTCCCTGTGTCTCCAATGTTGAGTCCTTTGACTTTTGTGCTCTGTTTCTGCCAGTTAGTACCACCCTGGAAAAGGTGGCGGATTGAAGTTTCTTAATATGGTGGGTGGAACTTTGTCTTCCGCCTGGCTGTAGGCGGCTACCCCCGTGGTGACTGTTGTTTCCGCCCTGGCGGTTGGTGTGGTACATTGGCTGTCTTTCGGAGATATCACCACCATGGTCAAAATTTGATATTACCACCACTTTATCACCCACCACCAGGGTCATAATGAGGGGCATAGTGTCATCAATATAGTAATAGCCGTGTTAAACCTTTCCACTAATCAGAATCACACCTCTTATGCCCTTATCTTATTTTTTCTGAATTTTACTTTTTATTTGTATATTCATCAATTCATAGCAATAAATATCCACATATTTATAAAAACATATTTATAAAAACCCCTTCTAAATTTATGTTTCAAATCTCTTAGATTAATCTTTTGAAACCATATACAACCATGACATTAAAAATCTATTTTTTTCTAATTATCAAAATTAATCATAAAAAACTTGTCATACAATCATAAATCCACAATTATGTACAACCACACTATTAACACACATTTCCTCTCTGACAATTTTTCCATGAATAATTTTAATAATTGGCAAAAGAAAAGATTTATTTTCAGATCCCTCCCCTGATAGGTGCTTACCGGGTTAGCTGACCAATTCTCCTTTCAGGGCTATTTAGGATTTTTCTTTTAGGTGGTTTTCTCAGATTCGGATTGCAAGAATCCAGCAGGAATTCTCTGCATCCTCCACTTCGACTTCTCACTGAAGAAACAGCATCTGGACCCTGCAGGAACTCTAGAAACTGCAACAAAGAAGCAAGACCCCTTCTACAACATTGTATCTTCAGCTCCTGCCAGCAACTGCAACTGTTTCCCGGTCATGTCTCCTCTGAGGACAGCCCATCTTCAGCCCGCATCCCTGACTGCATCGAAGTGGGAGGCGCTATTGATCTTACTTCCTAAACCTGGTAAAAATCCAATAGAGCTGGGTTTTTATTGACCACTGGCGATGCTCAACACAGATTATAAAATTCTGGCCAAAATTCTGGCAACACCGCTGGCGCCCCTTGTACCTCAGTTGATCCATCCCAATCAGAATGGCTTTGTGACGGCATGCAGCACTTCCTTAAATATTAGGCGCTTATTCCTGGTATTGAAGTAATCGAAGCAGAACTGGCCTGGGGCAGGCTGTCTGGTATTGGATCTGGAAAAGGCCTTTGATTAATTTGAATGGCCTTTCTTGTTTGAGGTACTGTGCCGCTTGGGCCTTGGCCCCAGCTTCTTATGGTTGGTGAAATTGCCAAATACTCAACCTCAGCTCAGGGTCAGGACTGGCGCGATTATCTCTGAGCCAATCATGGTGGGCAGAGGGACTCGTCAGGGCAGCCCCCTTTACCCGCTGCTGTTCTTGCTGATAAAAGAGCTCTTGGCAGCTGAACTTCGCTGATTGAGGAGGCCTGGAGTATCCTGCTCGGAGATGATCGACATATTGTGTCTCTCTATGCAGACGATCTTCTCCTGTATTTTAAAAATATCTCCAATGTTTCCAAAGAATTTGCGGATATAATACAGCGCTTTGCTATGCTGTCAGGGTTGCAGGTCATTTGGACCTCAAGCAAGCGGTAACATCTATCTGTGTCCAAATTAATTTCTGGCAAGTGCTACCGCTTTCAGTGATGGGAAGAATAGCTCTTCTGAAAATGGTGGTCCTCCCACGGATGCTATACTATTTCTCCAAATTCTCTTTACATATTCTGGCTAAATTTTTAGGGAACTGGAGTCCAGAATCAGGAAATTTATTCAGAACAAAGGCCGCTGTAAAGTGGCACTGACAAAATTGTACTCACCACTGGAACGGGGCAGCCTGGCGGTGCAGAATTTGGAGCAATACTACCTGGCTTCCCAGCTGCAGTGGGTGGCCAGTGGCTTTCTGGACTCCAGTTATTAGACACGGCCTCTGTGTCACAACCCTGGACAATATCTGAGGTATCTCATCTGTTAGACCCACGCAGGTGAGGGTGACGGACTTGCTCTTGGTGAGTGTGGCATATTGCTGTTACCGCAGGAGTCTACACCTCACACACACAGTCACTCCTTATGCACCGGCTCTGGCTCTGTTGGGCACACCATGTGGTATGGGCTCACGACTAAGCGGGAGCTGGAAACTTGGCATGCTGCAGGGGTGCATACACTGGGATATCTGTAGAATAAGGGCACGCTAACTCCATTTGCTGCACTAGCAGAGGAGACTGGCCTGACACTAGGGCAGTTTTTGCTGCATAACTCCATGTTAGCAACATTATTCCGGCACTTGGGAGACATCGCCGCTGTAGGAGGCTGGCCTGGCTTATAGTGGGTACCTGATGGTACTTACACCTTGTGCCAGGTCCAGTTATCCCTTATTAGTAAATTAGTAGTGATCTAGCAGCTTAGGCTGATAGAGGTAGCTCTAGCAGAGCAGCTTTGGCTGCAAAGCTCCTACTATACCACTTATATCATATAGTACTATATCATAAGAATCACAATACTCAGAGTTACTAAAAATAAGGGTACTTTATTTTAGCGACAATGTGGCAAAATATCTCAGAGGATATATTCCCTTAGGAGGTAAGTAAAACACACAAAATATACACACAAACCAAAATCAGGTACGTAAACAGTTAGAAAAGTAGTGCAAACACTGTAGAATACAGTAGGATACAATAGGCCTAGGGACAACACAAACCATATACTAAGAAAGCGGAATGCAAACCACTTAGGGACCCCAGGCATAGTGTAGTGTGTAGAGGGTTGCTGGGAGTGTTAGAAAACACTAAGGGTGTCCAAGGGACCCCACCCCAAGACCCTGAAAAGTAAGAGTAAAGTGACCCTACTTCCCCGGAAACACACTAAAAACGTGGTAGGAGATTCTGCAAAGACCACTACTGACTGCAAAGCACTGAAGACGGATTCCTGGACCTGAGGACCGGCAAAGCAAGGGGACCAAGTCCAAGAGTCACGAAAATGTCCAGGGGGAGCAGGAGCCCACTAAACCCTGGATGAAGGTGCAAAATGGCTGCCTCTGAGTGGAAGAAGCTGAAGATTCTGCAACAACGGAAGATTCCAGGAACTTCTCCTTTGCACAGATGCCCCATGGAATGCTGTAAGATGCAGAATTGTTTCCTTTTACAAAGACTGCAAAAAAGCCTTGCTAGCTGCAAAGGTCGCGGTTGACGAAATTGGGTGCTGCCCGGGCCCAGGAAGGACCAGGAGGTCGCCCCTTGGAAGAGGAGACAGAGGGGGTGCTCAGCAACACAGAGAGCCCATGCAAAAGAAGGCAGCACCCACAGAAGTACTTGAACACGGGTTCAAGAAAATTAAGCACGGCAGTCGTCTCAACACTACAACAGAGGGTCCCACGAAGCCGGAGGTCAACTCAGCGAGTTGAGCAATGCAGGACGGAGTGCTGGGGACCTGGGCTGTGCTGTGCATGAAGGATTCCTTGCAAAAGTGCACAGAAGTCCTAGCAGCTGCAGTTCACGCAGTACACAGGATTACTGTCTGGCGTGGGGAGGAAAGAACCTACCTCCACCTAATTTTGACAGATGGACCACTGGACTTTCGGGGTCACTTGGATCCATCGCCTGTGTTCCAGGGACCACGCTCGTCACAATGAGCGGGGACCCAGAGGACCGGTGATGCAGAAGTTTGGTGTCTGCGCTACCATGGGGAAGATTCCATCGACCCATGGGAGATTTCTTCTTGGCTTCCAGTGCAGGGTGAAGGCAGACAGCCCTCAGAGCATGCACGACCAGGAAACAGTCGGGAAAGCCGGCAGGATTAGGCGCTACAATGTCACTGGTAGTCTTTTTGCTACTTTGTTGCAGTTTTGCAGGCGTCCTGGAGCAGTCAGCGGTCGATCCTAGGCAGAAGTCAAAGAGGGAGATGCAGAGGAACTCTGGTGAGCTCTTGCATTCGTTATCTGAAGAGAAGCCCAGAGGAGAGACCCTAAATAGCTCTCAGAAGAGGATTGGCCATCTAGTCAGGTAAGCACTTATCAGGAGGGGTCTCTGACGTCACCTGCTGGCACCGGCCACTCAGCGGCCTCCATTGTGCCCTCACACCTCTGCATTCAAGATGGCCAAGGTCTGGGACATACTGAAGGAGCTCTGGGCACCAACCCTGGGGTGGTGATGGACAGGGGAGTGGTCACTCCCCTTTCCTTTGTCCAGTTTCACACCAGAACAGGGGATGGGGGATCCCTGAACCGGTGTAGACTGGTTTATGCAAGGAGGGTACCTTCTGTGCCCTTCAAAGCATTTCCAGAGGCTACTCCTCTCAGGTGCTTAACACCTATTTCCAAAAGGAGAAGGTGTAACACCCTCTCTCAGAGGAAATCCGTTGTTCTGCCTTCCTGGGACTGGGCTGCCCAGACCCCAGGAGGGCAGAAGCCTGTCTGTGGGATGGCAGCGCGGTAGCTGCAGTGAAAACCCCAGAGAGCTGGTTTGGCAGTACCCGGGGTCCATGCTGGAGCCCCGGGGATGCATGGGATTGGCACCCCAATACCAGATTTGGCATGGGGGGACAACTCCATGATCTTAGACATGTTACATGGCCATATTCGGAGTTACCATTGTGATGCTACATATAGGTATTGACCTATATGTGGTGCACGCGTGTAATGGTGTCCCCGCACTCACAAAGTCCCGGGAAATTGCCCTGAACTATGTGGGGGTACCTTGGCTAGTGCCAGGGTGCCCTCATACTTAGTAACTTTGCACCTAACCTTCATTGAGTGACGGTTAGACATATAGGTGACTTATAAGTTACTTAAGTGCAGTGTAAAATGGCTGTGAAATAACGTGAACGTTATTTCACTCAGGCTGCAGTGGCAGTCCTGTGTAATATTTGTCTGAACTCCATATGGGTGACAAAAGAAATCCTGCAGCCCATAGGGATCTCCTGGAACCCCAATACCCTGGGTGCCTAGGTACCATATACTAGGGGATTATAAGGGTGTTCCAGTGTGCCAAATAGAATTGCTGAAAATGGCTACAAGCTTGCGGTGACAATTTTAAAAGAAGAGAGAGCATAAGCACTGAGGTTCTGATTAGCAGAGCCTCAGTGACACAGTTAGGCACCACACAGGGAACACATTCAGGCCACAGCTATGAGCACTGGGGTCCTGGCTAGCAGGATACCAGTGAGACAGGCAAAAACAAACTGACTCACAAGTGGTAAATGGGGGTAATATGCCAGGCAAGATGGTACTTTCCTACAGACGCTGAACCACCAATGCATCTACTGGTACAATACATGCAGGTTATGGGGAAGGGTATACATTTGGGAGCATATTTATACTGTCTTTGCGCCAGAATCGCGTCTTTTCTTAATGCAAATCCGGCACAATCTTAACTCCATATTTATCTTTTGACGCTAGACAATATTGGAGTTAAAGTCATTTTTTGCCTGCGGAAAACTACCTTCTGTCAATGAGATGGAAGGCAGGTGTTCCCAGCCAAAAAACGACTCAAAGGTCATAGTGCCTTATTTATCATCCAGTGCAAAAATCTTGCACAGGCGAAGGAGGGCCTTAAATAATGACGGTAAGCCTGCTGAGCACCGTTATTTAATGCCTGGGTATGGGACCTGTGGGCCTTTTTCCATGGTCATAGACCATTCCCTGCCCCCTGGGACACCCCCACCCACCCACACCCACACCTGGAGGACACCTAAGGAAAGGGGGAACCATCCCAGGTAAGTTCAGGTAAGTCTTTTTTTTTTTTTTTTGCAAAGTGCCCAAGTTAGCCCCCCCCCTACATGGTACTGTGCCCAATGTGACTTAGGTCCCCTGGGCATGGCCATTGGTCTGGGGGGCATGACTTCTGTCTTTACTTAGACAGGAGTCATGTCCATGGGGGTTGTGCGTGGAAATAATGATGCTAATCAGGTTAGAGTCATTTTTTTAACTCTAACCTGACTAGTGCCATTCTTTCACGCACAACCTCCAGTTTCCCCTACGCCTCTTCCACCCGGTTAGCGTCAATAATTTTGACGCTAACTGGGCCTTACCGCCGTCATAGTTTAAATATGCCGCTTTACTGGCGTCCAGGAAAGGCGCTAGCCGGCGGTATCCTTTTTGACGCAAGCCTGCACTAACGCAGGTTTGCGTCAAAAAGTAGAAATCAGGGCCTAGGTGCATTGGTCTACTGATGCATTCCGGACCCACACAGTTCATATCTGTGCCCCATTGGGGGCCAGTTGGGAGGGTGATCTGGCCAGGCCCTGCACAGATGAAAAATGGGACATGGCACCGAAAAGCCATACCAGCATTCCATGTAATGCTCGATTCCATCTTATCCAATTCTATATATTTCAAAGAGCCGATCTTACTCAAGCTGAAATCAATTGGTATTTTTATCGCACAGATGCAGCCTGCCCCTGTTGTGCATTAGTGGCGGTGGACTTGCTACCCATATTATGGCCCTGTCCGTCATTGCGCTCTTACTGGCGTGATGTGTTAGCGCACCTGTGTGCAATAGATTATGGCTGCCCCCATGCCACCATGCTTACCCCCTCACCCCTAGGGGTTTCGATGAGGCAGGTTAGATGGGACCCTGTGGCTGGGCGTTGTGGGATCTGGATGGGGGGAGTAGACAGGGATGCAGAGATGTAAGGATGAAGATTAGGGCCCTGTAGAATGAATTCCAATTATGGTTACTGTTTTGTTGTTATATTGTTGTTAATGTTTGATATTAACTTCTTTACTATATGAGTCAGCTGCCCATTAGAACAATGTCCCGGTGTATTATATACCTCATAATGCTGAGCACTCTGAAGACTAGAGGTAAGGTATGGCTCCTAGTCCTGATTTACCACTCTATTGGCTCTGGTTGTGAATCTTTATTGCCAATTGATGTATGGTTCTCTATAAGTTATCGCGATTGAACCAAATAAGCTGTAACAGGAGTTGTGCTTCTAATTTTCCTCACTGCAGTAAATGTGTACAGACTGTGATTGTTTTAATACCTGAAATAAAATAAAAAGTTTCAAACAATAGTGGCAAACTTTCCCTGAATGCCTCAGTCCATTGACTGAATTAGGAATGTGTACTGAGGTACATCCCAAAAGTAGTCCCTATGTGCATTATGCATCATTGTCAATGTGTGTCTTTGACTCATGACAAGTCCCTTTCTCCCACAGCTCTGTTATCACCTTTACATAAGTCATATCTGTTCTGTATAGACTTATTGCACTAATGACAGTCCCCCAGTGCAGACAGTGTGTTGATTCCTGGGAGGCCATAATATGTGAGTCAGTACCTTGGTCTCATAGCAGAAATTGTACAATGCATACCTCTGTATGTTGGATGTCATCTCTGTACGATAGACATGAATGTCCAAACAAGTGTTCTGTGGTACAGGTACATATCACAGATCCCACCCCATGAAGTGGCATGACTATGCATTTGGTAGGCCATAGGTCCACATTTGCACAAGGAATACACTGTACCCATCATGTCAGCTCATTCATTGTCCCCCAAGTGTAATGGGGAAGTCGGTACTATGGAAGTTGCCTGTAGGGGCTCTATGTATTTACAATTTGTATTTATTTTATTTATTGTTTCAGTTAATTAAAACCATAACCACGAAGTGAGTCAATCTCGCAGAGTGTGAAGTTGTTCGTCCATTCAACCCGGAGTTTACTCTTCAGAAGCCACATTGGCCACATTGGTGTGTGGTGTTACATTGTGGCTCATATCCACAGTACATGTACATGTTGCTGGAGCATGGGCTACCTGATGTGAGTAGGCTTGCTTAGTTATTGGAGGTCCTTAGCAGGGTAATGGGTTAGTGTACAGATTGATACAAATGTCTGTAGTCATGTCCCTGTACTTTTTGGCTTGTGATTGTAATCTCTAGATTTATCTCTTGCATCCATGCAGGTAAATGCCCATCAGAAGAAGGAGATATGGAGAACCATTGCCTGGAAGGTGGTGAGCCTGGGGGTCCACAGCTGGCAGGGCACCCACTGTTGTAAGAGTTGAGAGGACCTGAGACGCGGGGCCCAGAAGATCATGGAGTTCCAGCTGAGACTGTCCTCCAAATGTGGGAGGGCGCACATCAGACTATGACCCCCCCTAATGTCACACATCCTGGCAGTGACGTACCCAGACCTTGATCGGCATTTGAGGGGAGCACAGCAGCCACAAGGGGGTGAGTAGAGGGCATATTCCTGCTTGTCACATTCCCACGTTAATGTGTTAGGTTTTGACATTTCCCCCTGACGATTAGGTATGGGCCACGATTAGGAGATGAGTGACTGTATGTGTAGCTATGTCATCTGGTGCATACTGTCATGCCCTGCCTATGGGCCAAGGGACGGAGGACACAACTGTGTACAATCCATAAACAATTTGCTTTCCCGGGACAACACATGGCTGTGTACATTGATCAATCATGTAATTTTTGTTGTTGTAGTGGGTGTAAATTATATGCAACAGACCACTACTCCTCAGTGTTACAGGCCAAAGGTAAGGAAGGGATGGATCACTGTCCTCAGCCATGTGCCTGGTCGAATTACATCTGCCACCTAGAGTCTACTTGTCAAGTACTGGTGCCTCACTACTGTCTGGAATGTGAAGATGGCCATCATACATGTGACAGAGCATATATTGTTCTTCCAGTGCAGCTACAAATAAAAACTCTCCCTAGGCAAGTGGGGAATGTCCATTGACATGATTTGTGTGCCATCATTGTTGCCATAGACAGGAGTGTGTCATCATTGATTGTTAGCTGACACACACCCAAAACCCGTCATTGCATTTCATTTGGCATGTGCAACTGCAGTAGCAATGAGGGACATGACGTGTATGACTAGAGTTTTTAGCCTCAATGTGCATTTCCATGAAATTGATATGGCATCATGTGGCAAAGTACACTGCACATGTGTAATGGGAAAGGTTTTTAACCTGACTGTTGGCATGCATCATGGAGTGACTTGCAGTTATGTTGAAATCACATGTGGTTGTGTACAACCATTTATCCACAGTCATCTGGGTTTGCAGGAACAAAGTGGAGACAGTGATGTAGCTTCCTATTGGGTAACATGTTGAGGGCCTTCTACTGGTACTTGCAGATCTCTGTGCCTCTCCACCATACAAAGGACTAATGATGCAATTATAGTATGTAATTGTAAGGGGGGCCAGACATTAGTAGTGATTTCCCTGCGTCTTGCTGATTCATTGTGTTGTAGATTTTAGGGACATATCTCCCTGTCAATTTGCACATGATGTCTACAGTGTACAGTACCATGACAAATGTGTGGCATATCAGAGCAACATTGGTACAACCTCCATGACTCCATAGGGACAAATTTCACTTGGTTAACTGTGTATTATTAATATGTTACCAGTGTGACATGAGTAATTCCATGTCACCTTCTCCGGGCTAATGCACTGTTGTTAGCAACATGGCACATTCTGGCTGTATCATTTCACATTATTGTGTTATTGTGTCTGTGACAAATAGATGCCAGCATGACCTTGTGGACCTTGTGGGAATGAAGTTTACATTGGGCTGCTATTGTATGACAACAGGTATCTGAGGTATGTTCCATGAGGCAAAGCATTGAAGGTGATACTTGTTCAGTGATTACTTTGGTTGCACAACTTCAACCATGCAATTGTAGTTGTCTGAGATCCAGATATTTCTATGGGCAAGTGTTTACAGCTCAGATGGCATGCATGCATAAGGTATGGTTCCTGTAGGTTCTTTTTTTGCTGGGATCACTTGACTTGATGGCAATTTTTGCTAATGACAGATGTTGTTCAAGTGTGATCAGAAACATGTGGTGACCCTTTTTTGCTTTATATTTTAAGCACCAGACCAGGCAAGCAAAGGAGAAAAGGCACAGCCAAGTGGGGAAGCATTTGGGCACGGTCAAGACACCACTGGCACGGAGTGACTCAGCGGCACGAAGGGGGAAGGGAGTGCCACAGAGGAGACAGGATCTACATTCCCATCACTGGAGTCTACCTCCAGTGACTACTCCCTAGTGGTGGCGGACCCATCCGGATGTACTCCTGTACCATCTTTGTCAACCACCCCCAGCTCTATTGCCACCCTCCCTGTTGCTCCTCATCCAGTTAGCCATGCCTGCTCACGCAAGAGGTTGGGTATCTCATTTGACGCAGGCACCTCTGCCCCAGCCCCTGTTACCAGCCCCTGTTGCCAGTGCAATTGACTATCCTAAGCACACTGACGTATCTGCACACACCCATCTCAACACACACAAGCAGCGCACATAAACACAAACACCACAAGACACACTGGCCCGCAAGCACTCAACATACACCTACACACACCACATCAGCCCCCACTTGACCATACACCCTCACCACCCTCACCAACCCACACAGCACATCAAGCATACCCACAGGCACCACCACAACAGGCAATGGCACCCCCACCACACCCACCATACCCACAGACATCACCCCAACAGACTCACAGACATCCACCACACCCACCATACCAGCAGACATCCCCCAACAGACACACAGACATCCACCACATCCATCATACCTGCAGACACCACCCATTAGACAAACATCCACCACTACCAGCATACCTGCAGACACCATCCCAACAGACACCCACATCAACCAGTCCCACATCACCCAGCACCTCCACCTCCCTGCCCCCCAAGATGTGCAAACACCCACACTCACACATGGAACAGACACCACTTAAACATAAGCATACCTCACACATGCACACACCCAAGACATTTCCATGCCATACATACACCAGACAACCACTCCGTAACCTCCAAATCCCCAACCCTTTCCGATGACGGTCCTTGTGTTCCAAAGGCGAGTTTCCTTTTTGAACTTGCCCTGTCCCTTCAACTCAAGCGCCAAACCCAAGAGGTCCCGACCCACATCTCAACCCATCTCTTTCACATCCTCTCCTGTCACATCTTTCCCCACTGCAAGCACCATGCCTGTTCCCCCGAAGAAGAAGCCCACACCTCCTAAGAAAGAGTCCACTCCTCCCAAACCTACCCATCCCAAATCCACCCCCACTTCGAGGATGATCCCTGAGGTGCCTGCCTACCCCCTTGATACCACCTCCTGTGGAGGTTCCCTGACAGTAATAGGAGTCAAGTATGGGCACAGTACTGTGCAATGACTATCTGATGGACTGGGCAATGGCCTTTGGTCATAATCCTTTGGTGTTTAATAAACCCAAATAGTTGTTTTAGGTACACATTTGTCCTGCATTTCCTTTTCTATCTGCATGCTGTTCCAGAGTATTTTGTGTTGTTTGTCTGCCTACAGGTGTGTGTGTTTCAGCCTGATTGCTGATCCATTTGCTATGGTCCTGAAATTCTGACTTTGTGAGCAGTGCTGGTTTCACCCAGGACAAAGGTAGATTTTGACTGTATGGATATGTGTTTGTTAATGCACTTGTGATGTCACAGCATTATAATATATATTTGGTGTGGTAAGTATTTCATCTTGTGTGGTCCATTGTCAGTATGTAAATGTTACACTTGTCCCCCTGATATGGATTGTAGATTCCTCTCATGTATTGCAGCTTGAGTTCCACTAGTGCAGACATGGAGGGTGTTCAATTGTTCTACCTTTGTTTCAATTTGCCTGTGCATGTGTCCCTTTTGCTGTGTGTACCTTGCAGCTGCTTCATCTAGATGTATGTCCCATGTAGCTGCTGTTGTATGTGCTTTCTTGACTTGCATTTCTACATTCTACAAATAGGCTTGTCACGTGGCTCTAGTATTGTTTGACCCTGAGGTACATGTAGAGCCTTCCAGTGCAAATGTTGCTTTAGGGGCAAGTGCAAAGTGATATGTGTCTCAGTGCAGCATCCTTCCCTGAGTGCTCCAGATGCCCCCATCTGTATTGTGCAGGTAATGTTTGCCTAGTGGATATTTGTCTTTCTGACTATTGTGCATCCCATTATCCTTCCATTATGTTGTAATAAGGGTGATGTATGGGTCCATACCAGGGATGTTTAATGGGATTGGTGTTTGTGTTCCATGACTCATCCATGCACTTGTGTTGAATCTGGTGTGACTCCATAGCATGTGAGGAATATGAGGGTGTCAGTCATATTGGTGGATATGACGTTGATGTGGTGTTGGTGTTGTGTGACACAATGTTTTGTACACTTCACTGTCCCTGTGCCTAGGATGTGCAGACGTGTGTTCTTGTGTAGTGTTGCTGTGCAGTGTGAGTGACCTGCCCAAAGGGGGCATTTTATAGCTGTGAATGTACCATTCTTTGTGAATGACTCTGATTGTTTAGTTGGTGCCAGTAGCATGACCCCCATTTAATGTGGATGACATCGTGACGATCTGTTGTTGAACGTCATGACACAGGTAGGTGTGTGTACTTATGGTTAGCTGTGTCCATGGCAGCGTGGATTGTGTGCACCTTTGATAAGCAGCAGCAGGACATGTGTGAGGGGCTCCATGACGGCACTGGACATGTAAGGCTGCCTGCAGGTGAGTTGCTTCCTTTATACTCTGTGTTTCCACCTGCTGAGACGTGGTGGTTGGACTGACATGGTCACATTGGCGGTGTGCAACCTCATAATGTGTCCGGTGGAAACACTGTCTCCGCTGGCCTGTTTGTGCTGCCTCGTCACCGCAGCAGTCTGCTCTGCCTTGCAGTGCCGGCGGGACCATGGTGGTCTTTGCCCCGTAGGCCCGCATAACTCATAATACAGTGGTCCAACCACCAAACCGATGTGGGATATAAGCACTGCAAACAGCCTCACAGACTGCTTAGTTAATACCGGAAGTATCAAGCAGCATACACACACAAATACTGCCACACAACCAATATCAGCCACGAATAACTCAAATCTAGGAAAGGAAATGCAGGACAAAGATGTAACCTGAAAACCAACAACTGGTTGGTTTCACCTTTCTCTTAAATATTGTTTTAAAAACAATGTCCAAGGCCAAATTCCAGTCCTCATCTTTAGGAAAACAGCACCAAAGGCACCGAATGGTGCACCTACTTGACTCCTGACTGCTATGTATCCTCCACAGGTAGGGTCAACAAGGGGGCAGACAGGCACCTCAGGGATCCTTGGGGGGTAGTGGGGTGGGAGGTTTTGGGCTTAGGATTGGGAGGGAGTGCACGCCTAGGCTCGGGAGGGGGGCCAAGCTTTTTGGGAGGGGTTGACTTTTTTGGGGGGAGCGGCACGGGTGCTGGCAGGAAGGGTAGGGTAGGCCTTGTGGGTGAAAAGAATGGGCTTGGGGAGGAAAACATAACTTTTAGGGAAGTCCCAGGGGGAGAAGGAGTAGGGAAAATGTAAAACTCAGCAAGGAAAGTTTTCTTGGACACCGGGGTGCGGTCATCTTAAGGGGGTTTGAATCAGGAGGGTGAGGGAGTGGTTGTATGATGTGTTGGTGTGGATGTTTTGGGTGCGTGTTTGTGGGTGGTGGGTGTCTGTTGAGTGGGTGAGTGTGGGCGTTTATATGTCTTGGGCTGAGGGGGTGGAGGTGCTGTGGGGGGTGGGTGGCTGTCTGTTGGGGTGGTGACTGCAGGTATGGTGGATGTGCTGCATGTAAGTGTGTCAATGGTTGTGGTGTCTGCAGATCTAGTGACTGGGGTTGATGTCTGAGGGTCTGCTGGGGTGCTGTCTGTGGGTAGGATAGATGTGGTGGCTGTAACAGTGAATGTTGGTGTGGTGCCTGCAGGTGTGCTAGGTGTTGTGTCTGTGATGCTGGGGGTGGTGGGGTGTCAGGGCAGGTCATGACTGTTGCTCTGTCTGCAGGTGGATGTTGCCTGTGTACGTGCCAGTGGTATGTCTTGTAGTGCTTATGTTTGTCTGCGCTATCCTTGGATGTTTAGGTAGATGCATGTCTGTCTGTGTGCTTTGGCTGGGTCGGGTAAGGGGGGATGTAGACTGGAAAGAGGAAGATGGAGGGGGGATGGTGGACAAAGGCTGACTGGCTGTCATCAGTGTGGAGGCCAGAGCCTGAAATGACCTCTGTAGGCCAGCCAGTCCACTGTGAATGGTCTCCATGAATGCATTACTCTGTTGGATTTGAGTTGCCAGTCCCTGGATGGCATTCACAATTGTCGACTGACACATAGAGATTGACCTCGGGAGGTCAATAGCTTTCTCATTGAGGGCAGCAGGGCTAACAGGGGCTGGGGCAGAGGTATCTGCGGCGAAGGAAACGCCCACCCTATTGGATGGGCAGGCACAGCCAACTGGATGGGGAGCTACAGGGAGGGCAGTGATAGAATGGGGTTGGCGAACAGAGATGGTACTGGGGTAGTCCCAGACAGGTTCACCACCACTAGTGAGTAGCACCTAAAGGAGGATTCTGAAGAAGATGTACTGGATCCGGTCCCCCCATGCCACTCCCCTTTCCCTCAGGGCCACTGGGTCCCTCGCTGTCGGTGTTCTTGTGACTGGAGATCCTGTGGCCAGAAGCTTCCCCACTCAGCTGTGCCCCATCTCCTTAACTTGCCAGAGCTGATGCTGACAATCAGAAAGTCAGGTATGGTCATCACATTCACAAGATAACACTTCCATCATACAGTACACTTGTCACATTACATCCTGTTGACCAACACCCCCAGATAGTGCCAGTAAAGTGCCAACATCATGTCACAAAAAATATGATGTATGTCCCTCAATGTGAACATTGTTAAACACCAGCTAAGATACCTAACTGACACCTACAATACCATAAATGAAGTAGACCATTCACACTGACCATACCATTACAAGGTGATTTTGCCACATAATACAGGTTCCCCATCTACAACAACATGGTCAAGCAACAATGAATCAATATTTTAAGAATGTGAAATTGCTTTACACTGATCCAAGAAACATACCCAACACATACAAATAGTTTAATCTGATGTAATGTACCAGTCTATGGCTCCTGTTGTAAAGTAAAGGCAAGCAAGCCTAGTATAGACAAGCCAATCATTCTTCATCTCACATACTTATAACCATACACAATGGAAATATGCTAACCTATAAGAACCCAAATTGCCATACATTGCAAGTTAAGGTAAAAGAGTCAGAACACATGCCACACACACATGCACCAATAGTGATTTATCAAGGATTGAAAATGCAATGTGGACCAAGTCATCTAGGTTATTGGTCTGCAGACAACAAACATCATCAGTCAAGTAAGGCCAAGTTAGTTCTAACCTATGTCCCAAACACAACCACAAGATGTCAAAAAGAGTGTACAAGAAATATGGACATCTAAACAGTGCAGAAAGATGACAATCAGAACTACCTAACCATGCAATTAGTCCATAAATGGGCCACTGACTGAGTGGGTACATGACTACACACACATCAGACATGGCAAGACTTACATCTGTCTGTGGAGGATTCTCGGGGCCCAGGCACATGTGTTGCTAACTGTGAGAAGAGGCCTCTTTTTTCATGGTTAGCCCCACTTTTTGCCTGATGTTGATGTGTTCTTGAAGTTGGTAGTGCCCAGGGTCCCTGTTAAACAGGTTCCCTGGGCCAGATCTATTTCCCTAAAACTGTTGTGATGCTTGCCACAATTGGTTATACTCTTAAATATTCCTGTAAGTCCCTAGTAAATGGGTACCCCAGTACCCAGGGCTAGAGATATTAAGAGTAGGTCCCTGGGGGCAGCAGCACAGATTGTGCCACCCCCACGGGCCCTGCACCCAGATGTACCCAGCATTGCCATTGCAGGCTGAGTGTACTGGGGCAACCCTAAAAGGACAAATTCAACATGGTACACTCTCTGTGTGCCCTGTCCACCATACACTACATATTTTATGGGTAAGTCACCCCTCTAGCAGGCCGTCCAGCCCTAAAGCAGGGTGCACCATACTATATGTAAGGGCATAGCTGCATGAGCAGTATACCCCCCACTGTGTCCTTGCTAAACCTAGGACATAGTGAGTGAACAGGGTAGCCATTTTAATGTATGTTCTGGGTACTGGTAAACCACGAGTTCCCCAGCTACATAATGGGCACTCTGTACCCTGGATTGTTTGGTATTAAACAACTCAGAATATTAAATCCAAACTGATGCCAAGATTGGATTTAACCTTAAAGTGGTCACTATAGTGGTCCCCATTGGACACTATCAGGTTCCCCCTAAAACACCTACTAAATTCAATATTTAGTGGGCTCCCCTAGACCAAGATTTTAGATTTGAAAATGATTTCAAGAATAAAAGAAGACCAGCATTAGAGGAACTGTCAAGATGAGAACTGAGGACCTGCTGCACCAGAAGAGGTGCCAAGACCCCTGCTTGCTGCACCAGAGTCCCGACAATCGCGACGGACGAGGAGCTTAACACTGGACTGACCCCGAAGAAACCAAGGAAACCTCCAGGCTTCAAGGATCACCCCAGATCTCCCAACTGAGTGAAGACATCATCACTCAAGAAAAGCAAGTAAACTGCAAAAGAACAAGAAACCAGTGAAGGACACTTCACAGAATAGCCGATATCTCTGTGACCGGAAGTCACAGCTGGACCCAACGACACACCGATGACAGTCCCGAAGTGCCCCCCAACTGTACCAAGTCTGGTGGCGCTGTGCTCACTCGTGGCCGAGATAGAGCAATACCCTGGGTCCTGGTCAGCTGACTTCGGACCAGGAGAAAACCAGTTCTCCCAGAGCTAACAAAGGATTACTTAGAAGCCCCAATCGAGGGACTTTAGGAACACCCTGGACCTATAACCAGAGTGCCCTCGATGTCCTGTAAGCGACCCCAAAAGAGACTTACCTCCAGCTTCAGAGGACTCCAACCTCCAAGACCTCCAAAATGCCAAGCACCTGGCCACCCTGGGCCCTGCATCGTGGGTTCTGCTGTGTGCCCCGGGTCTCCACCCCCTTGTGACCTCAACAGCCAAAGGGGACCCCCAGGCACCACTTTGACTTTGCAAACCAGCTCCTTTTCCAAGTGGCCCATCCAGGAGGCCCTCTGCCTGTGCCAAGAACTTTGCCAGTGCTGCTCCCTCTGGAACTGGGAGCTTCCCAAAGCTCTCCAGCTGGCACAAGGTGTCCACCTACCTCTGCGACCATCCTGCAAAAGAAGAGACTGGTAACCCAACTGTATGATTTTTAATGCATTTTTAAAAGTGACTGCCTATTGATTCCAATGGTGCATAAGACTAACTTTGCTAAAACTTTAAAAAGTCGTAACAAGAAAAGTACTTAACCTATTCTAAAAGATTGTGGTCTTAAAACTTATATAAAAGTCTGAAGTATTTTTTATAAATTCTGGTCTCGAGTTATTCATTGAGTGTGTGTGGTGCATGATTGGATTTGTCAGTACAGCAAATACTTAGCACATCTCCTGGATTAGCCTGACTGTTCGACCAGCTACCTTAAAAATTAGAGAATTAGGTGGTCTGATTTTTACCCCTGAAAACTAATATGTGGTTGTTCGGACCCTCTGCATAGTGTACTTGGTTTTTGTGCACTACATAGAGGGCCAGGCTCCAACACTAACATGGCAGGTACATATACCATGATGTAAGCCACAAACCAAGATACACTTACATTACTACTCACATGTGTATGTTAACTGCCACACCTGCATCACATAGGTATCAATGCCAGAACTCATTTACCACATCCTTCATTGCAACAGCAAGTATATATACCTATTTGCAATGTGGAATCTTCCCTTAACCTTTCAAATGATACATGATGTTGGTACATTACTGTTAAAAATCATTGCGTATGTCATATTGTCTTATGCCTACAACAGTATGCCCATGGACAATGCTGTGTGGACACTTTCCACTAACAGAACCTTAGCAAGGTTGTAACATTCCTAGCTTCTGATATCAATGTATGTATGCCCATTGGAATGTCAGAACACCACAATGGTATCCAACTTGCACATTGTCTATTCTGATAAGCCATCACAAGTGGATATGCACATATCTCACTTACCAAGGGGGATTACCTTCCAACAGGTGTGAAGATGTTAACCTTGTAGGTCATGTAACATCCACACCTCCATAGCTAGGAAGATGAAGCTATGGCGCAGAACCGTAGACAGGGTCAACACAGTGGGACAGCATCCAAGAACACGGGATGACATCAGGAAGAGGTGGAATGACCTACGGGGGAAAGTGCGTTCCGTGGTATCAAGACACCAAATAGCAGTACAGAGGACTAGCGGCAGACCCCCACCTCCTCCCCCACAACTAACAACATGGGAGGAGCAGGTCTTGGCTATACTGCATCCTGAGGGCCTCACAGGAGTAACAGGAGGAATGGACTCTGGTAAGTCAAATCTTTACTACTTTACCCCCACCCCACCTGCATGCTATCACATACCCTCACCCTCACTCCCATCACTCCAACACCTCACATATGTCCCACTATCACAAACCACCCATCCCAACACCAAGCCCTGCATGCAACACCAAAGCATGGACATCCATCACCAAAGCATGTCCACTACAGATACCCACACCGATCCCCAAACCAAATATCACACAAGGTCCTAGACAAGAATGTAAGCACTGGGGTACAGGGTCACCCACCCATTGCACACAGCACACACAGATGCAATAATCATGCCTTTACACCCCTGCAGGACCCCTACCCAACGTCACCGGACAGGAGGTTCCAGACATGTCCAAATGTTGACCTCTCCCCTGCACCTCCCCCACTCTCCGTCCCCTAAGGCCCACCTTTCCAGGTCCCAACCCAGCACCTCAGCCACCACATCACCAGGCACAGTGGTGCCAGCAATAGTGGGATTTTGGAGTGCGCCAAGCAACAGGGCTGCCAGTGTCCCAAGGAGGGAGGGCAAGGACATTCCCCCACCTCCAAAACAGAAAAAGATGCCCACATCCCAGATGGAGAAGGTGAAAACACCTACCACCAAGGGCTCAGGCAAAACAAAAGTGGGAAGACAGCTGCGCGACCATCCAAGGTGGGGAAGGGCCAAAAAATCAAATGCAGGTCCACGTCGACGCCAACCTGCACGGCAGACAAGACCGCCACCGGCACCGCACCTGCACCGCCGCCACAGACACCGCCGCCAGCACGGCAGACACTGAGCCCTTCACCAGCACCGCAGACACTGAGCCCTTCACCAGCACCGCAGTCAGTGAGCCCACCACCAGCACCGCCACCACAAAGACAGCCGCCAACACCGATTCAACAGAGCCTGCCGCCAGCACTCATTCCACAGAACCCGCCACCTGCACCAATGCCACAGAGCCCGCCGCGATGCACTGATGCCACAGAGTCCGCTGGAAGCACCGCTGCTACTGACACCACCGCCAGCATCGCCAGCGGCCCGTGACATTCTGAGCCAGTGGCACCACCGCAGACATGGCTGCCATCCCCAGTGGTCAGTCGTATGAGGCTGGTGGTCAGTTTCAGGAGCCTGGCCAGCTTGCATGTTGCACCACCGTCAGTGGAGTGTCACATCCACTACCTTAGTCCTTGGCAGGATGAAGATCTCTGGGCACAAAGCCCTCTCCAGAACCAGTGGAGAATGACATCCACTACCTCAGTCCTTGGCAGGATGAAGCACTCTGGGCACAAAGCCCCCTCCAAAACCAGTGGAGTATCACATCCACTACCTCAGTCATTGGAAGGATGAAGCATTCTGGGCACAAAGCCCCCTCCAGGACCAGTGGAGTATCACATCCACTACCTCAGTCCTTGGCAGGATGAAGCACTCTGGACACAAAGCCCCCTCCAGAACCAGTGGAGAGATGCATCCACTACCTCAGTCCTTGGCAGGATGAAGCACTCTCGGCAGTTGCTGGCACCACTGTGCCTGGGGATTTGGTGGTTGAGGTGCTGGGCTGGGACCCGGAAAGCCTGGCCGTAGGGGAAGGACGGGGGGGAGGTGATGGGAAGAGGTCAAAGTTTGCCAGGAAAAGTTGTTTAGACACACTGGGATGGGAAGATGGAGGGGGTTTGGGAGTGGAGAAGGAGGTAGTGGTTGTAGGAGGTGTATGTTTGCTGACTTTGGGTGAAAGTGCATGGGCCGGAGGCTGTTGTGAGGTGGATGGCTGTTGGGTGGGTGTGTGCCTGCGTTTGTGTACTTTGGGAGGAGTGCTCACAGACACACTGGGAAAGGACTAATAACAAGGAAGATATTCATAGGATTAGGGCGCTCACAGTGAGTCCACATAGTAACATTACAACTTATTCGTGGCAAGGTGCTCCTGGCAAGAGGATCTTCCTTAGTCCTCTAATGTTTCAAGGGAAACTAACAGTGAAAAGACAGATGTCAGGGCACGCATGAATCCATGATTAGAAGTTAGTGATGTATCCAATCTTCATTGTATATTGACAAGAGCCTCATGTAGATTTAGAGTCCACTTTATTCATAAAGCATAAAGTTCAATAAAAAAAGGCCATCCTTGAAATCAAAGTTTGTGTAGCAACCACAGCCAATATTCTTATAGCCACCACAGCCAACACGTGTTTCATCCTATGAGATAATGTTCTCTTAAGGACTTCATCAGGGCTGAAAATAAATGAGAGCAATGTCTACATATGTAGTATGTATACAAGAAAAGGTCAGAGCAGAAACGACCAATTCAAATCGTGACAATAGTGAGAATAGAAAACATGCCATATGTGACTTATGTGACATTAATCAAAGTAAGTTAATCTGTAACACACCAAACAAAATACAGAAAATCATTTAAAAAGAGAATGCCCAAGTCAGTTATACATTGGAGCCTTCACACAGGACCACCATGTGCAATGTCTATATGTGCCAAAGGTTCACACAATAAAATGTGCACGTCTCCATTGTAAAGCCAAAATTAAGAAGACACCATTGTGAAAAAAGAGAATATACACAAGACCCGCGATAATGTGAAACCTAACCCTAATTACTCAAAAAATGCGCAAAATCCTTTAAAGGAAATCTTTTGATAACCAATAGCACACCCCCAAAAATTATCCAGGACATACCTTAACTTAAGTATGCAATTTTAAGTGAAAATATTTCTCTCATAACACCTGCAATACCTGCAGAGACAACAAAAAGTAAATTCTATAGTTTCCAAAATTACCTAAAATGTCCGAGATGCAAAACCGCCACCAAATAACTAAATGAAATCATGGACAATGAGCCCCAACTGACCTTTACAAAGTATAATCAATCCAAAGTCAGTAGTGTTTTGAAGTAATCTCAAATCGTACCTAAAGTGAATTAGACGTAAGAAAATCGTCAATATGGTGAGCCCAAATGCATAAAATTAAAAGTAAGATCCCAAATAATGTAAAAGAAAATAACAGAAATTGCCAAGGTCCTATAATACTCCTATGGTCACTCACCTATCCAATAATGGTTACTATCTGTAAAATGGGGAACCACGCCGCGATCAAATCATCCCGCAGCGTTCCCAGTATCAAAAACCACCGTCAAAGCCGACCGACCGGGGAAGGTTCTATTTGAAGCGTCTTCAGGTTATTGCCAAGAAAATGGAAAGGGGACTAACCTACAAACTCGGGCGCCATCTTGGAAATGTGTAAACATAGGACTACGAAGATAAAAAGCTCAAACGCTGCGAACACCGAGCGGACAGAACCTATAGCAGAAAGACAAAATGTCCCCAAGTACATACCATTATGTAAGGTAAACGGCCCTAATCTGCCAGGGAAAGTTTCAATAAAGCGTCCCCATGGTTGTGGGCAGGATAATAACGCCAAGAAATAACAACAGTACTGAGGCTATAAATTTCTGTCATACGTTACAAGTGTCGGAAAGCTAACATTCGGTGCGAGAGTCTAAGGATCCTAATTGTAAATACTAACCAGGTTTTGCATCTCGGACATTTTAGGTAATTTTGGAAACTATAGAATTTACTTTTGGTTGTCTCTGCAGGTATTGCAGGTGTTATGAGAGAAATATTTTCACTTAAAATTGCATACTTAAGTTAAGGTATGTCCTGGATAATTTTTGGGGGTGTACTATTGGTTATCAAAAGATTTCCTTTAAAGGACCACTAGCTCTGCCAGCTCTACCAGGATCAGCATTCCTAGTGGTCTGGCAGTTGCAGCACTCCTAATCCGCCAGGGCAGCGCTGCAACAGCGCTGCCCCGGGGATTACGACCCCCTTTTATGCCAGTGGTTTCATGGTGGTAGCACTGCCATGTAAAGGCAGGTGGAGAACGGGTGCATGGGGCCCCAGGAGGGTCCCTGCACTGTCCATGCACTTGGCATGGGCAGTGCCGGGGCCCCCCTGGCCAGCACCATTGCAATGATCACTGTCTGCTTTGCAGACAGTGAACATTGCGAGTGTGCTGGTGAACCCTGCATTCTACAGCATTGCCGCTGGCTCGATTATGAGCCAGAGACAATGCTCTAGGCTGTTTCCCTTGCTCAGCACAGTATGAGAGATGGTCTGACAAAAAGTAATTGTAATTGGATTGTTATTTTGCTTGCTACTCCTGATGAGGCATTGAAGCACTTTACGACAAGTAGCACACTACTCTGGATTCCAAGGTTAGCAGTTAATTCAGTAGTTACTGTTGGTTAATGTGATTATTCATGTGCTCTCAAAAAAGTGCATGCATTTACTCCAGTTACTTTGTGATATTTTATTACCAGTTAGATGTGATCAATATTAGGTGTTATGTGGTTTCAAGTGAATGGTGGGTGAGATAGATATGCTGGTGGAGATTAGGTAATGTTAGGTTAAAGGGATAGGGTTTTAGGGTAATGTTGGTTACAGAAATAGGGTTTTAAAGAGGAGATATTGTGATCAGTGAAATGAGGTGTCAGCCAATTACAGAATTATGACAAGAAATATTAAGGCAGGCAACATGAGACTGAGGAGGCAATACTCAAAAAATAGAAAGCATGCAGAGGATGGAAGGTAAGAAGAGGGTCACTTTGAAGAAAGGTCACTTTTTCATTTAATGTTTTTGAAGTATAATGTGAGAAGGCTTTCTGAAATATCAAGCAATGGGAGGATGTAATCTTTAAAAAGAAACATTATACATAGTGCACAATGTCTGGGTCACAGAGCTTAAACATGTGATTTCGAGTGTTCACATCATTTACATATTTGGAGCCTTAGCCTGTTGTGTGCCAAACCTGGGACAGCTCTCTTAAACAATGGTGACAGATATCCCACCCACTGAAATTTAAATCCCATAGGATAGAATGGGATTTGGATTTCAGGAGACGGGATATTCGTTGTGAAGGAGTAACTCATCTACCCAGTTCTAAATCAGGCCCTTAGTTTGGAGTATCCTAACCTTGGTTGATGCTCTGTAAGCTGCACAAAATGTTGGCGCTACTCCTGCAGAGTACATAGGGGCCCATTGTATTCAATGGCATGCCTCCTTTTTTGGCTCCTGCTCTGAGCAGGCATTAAAAGTGGCGAAAAAAATGGGGCAAGGAAATCTACTTTGCATTCTTTTGTGATTTCTAACTCCTTTGCTTTTGATAATAAACATGATCTTGGGAATCTCAATAATGTATTAGAGGAAGGTGCTGAATCCTGTAGCTTTTTTGGAATGCACTAGGCCTGAGGGGTTAAGTGTACCTACGGCATGTGGACATCTAAAGGTAAAAGATGTTGGGCTAGAAACTTTGCATACATGTTCCAAAGAATGTAAGTGCAGTTTAGAGGTCTCAACAAAGATGCTAAAAGCAACATTCTAAGTGATACCTGTTCAGGTGATGCACATTTGAGGCCAACTGACAAAACTCTAATACTAATATATTATTTAAATATAATCACTGCATGCCTGGGATAATAAGTAGTTTAGGTAGCATTAAAACTCAAAGTACTTCCAGACTATTACATGATATATGCAGATGACTAAATATGGAACTATAGATAGTAAGATGAGATATACATAATTAAGCATGTCCTGAGAGAATCTAAAAATACTCTAACCGTTATCCCCTGATCGTATAGTGTTTCTTCGGACATACTCCAGTCCTGGAAATATAGACCTCTCACACAGTGTCCAGGGCCTGGCCTTGGATCCCGGTGGAGCGGAGGCGGGTTATTAGGGTGCGGTGACAGACGGTGTCGAAGGCAGCCGAGAGGTCGAGGAGGATGAGGGCGACTCTTTCTCCGTTGTCCATCAGTGTTCTGATGTCGTCTGTGACTGAGATGAGGGCGGTTTCTGTGCTGTGGTTGGCTCGGAATCCGGACTGAGAGGGGTGGAGAAGGTTGTTGTCTTCAAGGAAGTTGGTAAGCTGCTTGTTGACAGTCTTCTCTATGACTTTGGCAGGGAAGGGGAGGAGCGAGATGGGGCGGAAGTTCTTCAGGTCGCTTGGGTCAGCCGTAGGTTTCTTCAGTAGGGCATTGACTTCAGTGTGTTTCCAGCTCTGGGGGAAGGTAGCAGACGAAAACGAGGTGTTGATGATGGTCTGGAGGTGCGGGGCGATTATGTCGTCGGCTTTATTGAAGATGAAGTGTGGGCAGGGGTCCGAGGGGGCACCGGAGTGGATGGAGTTCATGGTGGCTTTGGTCTCTTCTGTGTTGATGTGGGTCCAGGCGTTGAGGGTGATGGCTGGGGTTGTGGGTTCTGTGGTGGTCGGCTGGGTCTGAGGACCGAGGCTGTCATGTAGGTCGGTGATCTTTCGATGGAAGAAGGTAGCGAGGGAGTTGCAGAGTTCTTGTGAGGGCGTGATGGCGTTGGCGTTGGGGTTGGAGAGCTCTTTTACGATGTTGAAGAGTTCTCTGCTGTTGTGGCTGTTTTTGTCAAGTCTGTCTGTGAAGAAATTCCTTTTGGCGGTGCGGACCAGGTGATGGTGTGCGCGGGTAGCGTTCTTGAGGGCAGTCATGTTGTCTGCGGTGTGGTCCTTACGCCAGGCTTTCTCGAGGGTGCGACAAGTTTTCTTTGATTCCTTAAGGGTGTCAGAGAACCAGAGAGGTTTTTTGGTGTTGGACTGTCTTGGAAGGCGTCTGAGGGGAGCGAGGTTGTCTGCGCAGTTGGTGATCCAGTTCGTGAGGCTGAGGGCTGCGTCGTTGGGGTCAGCGGAGAAGGTGGGTTGGTTGTTGATGAGAGTGGAGAGAAGCTGTTCTTCGAGGATTTTGTTCCACTGTCAACGTGGGATGGGTTGTGTGCGGAGGTGGCGAGTTTCGTGTCGGAAGGTGAAGTGGACACATCTGTGGTCGGTCCAGTGTAGAGCGGAGGCATGGCTGAAGGATACGTGTTTGCTGGCGGAGAAGATGGGGTCGAGCGTGTGTCCGGTGATGTGGGTGGGGGTGTTCACCAGTTGCTTGAGGCCGAGGTTGGTGAGGTTGTCGAGCAGGGCGGTGGTGTTGGGGTCGTTGTTCTGTTCCAGATGGAAGTTGAGGTCGCCGAGGAGGATGTAGTCCGGCGATGCGAGGGCGTGCGGGGAGATGAAGTCGGTGATGGAGTCGCTGAAGAGGGCACGCGGTCCGGGGGACGGTAGATGAGGGACCCTCTGAGGGTGGTCCTGGGGTCTGTGCGGATCTGAAAGTGCAGGTGTTCGGCATCAAGGGGGGTGTCTTCGGTGGAGGTGGTGACGTTGATGGAGTCTTTGAAGACGATGGCGATTCCTCCTCCTACTTGGTTGGTGCAGTCTTTTCTGGAAATCTTGTAGCCTTCGGGGATGGCTATGGCGATGTCGGGGGCCGAGGAGGCGTTCATCCAGGTCTCAGTGATGAAGGCGACGTCTGGTGCGGTGGAGTCCAGGAGGTCCCAGAGTTCAACGGCGTGCTTGTGGAGGGATCATGCGTTGATCAGGATGCATTTGAGGTGGTTGATGGCGCGTGGGCTGGTGGTCGTGGTGGTTTCGTGGTGGAAGGTAAGTTTGCAGGTGTGACATACGAAGGGTCCGTGGATACGTTTCGGGTTGGCTTGGAAGCAGGTGCTGGAATGCCCTGGGTTGAGGGCATGGAGGGTGATGGGGTCTTAGTGGTGCAGCGGTGTTTGGGAGTGCTGAGGGCCAGGAGTCGTGGCGCTGGGCGCGGGCCAGGCGCGGACCAGGCGCGGACGAGCGCAGATGGGCTTGCCTTTAGCACGCCCGCTGCGCGGCCACGCAGAGCCGCCATAAGAGAGAGGAGGGGTCAGCTGGGGGCGGGGGACGGGAGTGGGGTGACGAATGGGAGCTGGGGGGGTGGGGGCGTGCAGGAGGTGGCGGCAGGAAAGCGGAGGGAGGGGGAAAGGTAGAGGGGAGAAAAAGATGGGGGAGGGGGGTTAAGGGTGGCGAGGAGTTTAGGAAGAAAGTTAGGAGGAAAGTTAGGAAGATAGGGGAGGGGGGTTACAGAGGTGGAGGTGAGTGAGGGTGAGAGGTAGAAGATAGGGGGTTACAGAGGTGGAGGTGAGTGAGGGTGAGAGATAGAAGGGTAAAAAGATAGGAAGATGGGGGGTTTACAGAGGAGGTGGCGAGTGAGGGAGAAAGATAGGAAGATAAAGGCGTTACAGAGGGGGTGGTGAGTGAGGGAGGTCAGAGAGACGAGTCAGGAGCAGGTGGGCCGATGCGGGAAGATCCAAGAAGAAGGTAAAAGAAGAAGAGGAGCAGAAGAGAGAAGAGCAGAAGAGAGAAGATCACAGAAGAAGGAAAAGAAGAAGAGGAGCGACGAGCAGCAGAGAGAAGAGCCAAGAAGACGGTGAAAAAGAAGAGGAGCAGAGGAGAGAAGAGCCTAGAAGAGGGACACAGAAGAAGAAAGCACACGCAGGTCATGGTGCAGAGGAGAGAAGAAAGAAGCACACAGAAGAAGAACACAGATGAAGACAGAAGAAACATAACGCAGGAAGGGGAGCAGGGAAGAAAGAAGAGTACAGATGAAGAATACAGATGAAGAGCACAGAGGAAGAACAGAGATGATGAAAAGAAGCAGGAGAGGAGGTGAGTAGCGCGGGGCAGGGTGAGTGGCTGGGCGGTGGGGGGGGGGTACCTACTGTGATTTCGCTGGGCTTGCTAGGAGGTCTCAGGAGCCTGGGCTGGTGGAGCTGCAGTGGCAGGGGGAGCTTGAAGGTACACTCAAAGCTGTATGATGTGGACGTAAGGGGCGTAGCTTTAAATGGAGTGTTTGGGATGTTACACTCCCTTAATAAATGTGTTCTCTAGAAAATAGTTGTGCACAGATGCTTTTAGTAGGGTATGTTGAGGTGTCTGTCGAATTTCACATAGGAATATACATGCATACTGACAAAAAATACACACACACACACACACACTCTCTCTCCTCTCTGTTTTGAAGTTCTTAAAAAATGTTGGTTATTTTAAAAAATATTGTATTTTTTTAAGTACCCTAACTGTCCGCACTGCTCCCCCTTTACACTCCCCCTCAAGCCCCCTCATGCCCTGCTTCTCAGATAATGTATTTTTCCATAACATGCCAGTGTGATTGTTGGGAAATCTAAAGCTCACCCCCCACCCCAATCTTACAGACCAAGCTACGTCCCTGGTGGATGTACCTACTCACCTCAGGATGTGGGGTATTGGTGCAACGTAAGGACTCAAGATCTCATACCGGGCTCAAGGACGTAAACACTGTTTCACTGTCATGAATAAAGGGTCACTGAAAATACAGCCATGTTCAGACATCAGTTTGTCTTGGGTGTGTGTGTCAACCTCAACACCTGTCACCATTCTCTCACTGACTTTCCATGTATGCCTCCTGGCTCATTCATTTTTCAATGTAGACTTCAGGCTCCCAGGGGTATCTCTTCTCAAGTCTTTGATTCTGGTTCAGTATTTCTTCACACGCAGAACAGGATATGCTATACTCCAATGTTCCAGCACAACATGCACAGTAATCCAGTCTACTGAAAGAGGGAACTAGGCACAGCAGAAAATTTGTCACATCAGTTTCAAAACGTACTGTCCAACAAAAGGTCCAACAAACAGAGCACCTAGTAACACTGTACTAATCCAAACACTCATAAGTAACACTTTGTCCAATAAGTGTTTCACTCAATGCACACAGTTTGTATCTGGTAGAGTAACTACATTGACATGATCCATTAGTCAACACGAGGACTCTGCAGCGCAAATGTCTCTTATGCAAATGCTAAGTTATACTTATTTTGGGCTACTGGTAGCCTCTCTTGTTGTCCTTGCATCATGGATCTGCTGAAAGATTGCTTACTCCGGCAACAAGCCTTGTGAAGTGTCAATGCAAAGCAATGAGACTTCCAAGGCCAAGGTCTAAGGATGCAAACTAAGATGACTTCCTTGTTTGAAGCCTTGTTTGAAGCCTTGTGTGGTACTCCAGAGCCACACCAGCTACTGTGGGGCCACCAGATGCAATTGGATGAGGGTCTATGGTGTCTCGCAACCTGATCTTCATACCTCTTCTAGGGAGTCAATGGCAACAACAAAGGTCTAAGGTGTTTTTCACCTTTCCCAGTTCAGTCATTGCATCGCTTTCACAGGTGTCTATTGTCATCACATGCTTGAGCCACAATCCAACCTATGAGGGAAGAGAAGCTGGCAACAACCCAGGTCTGTGTCTCGTGTCAGATAACATGCCGCTTCTCCACAACACACACAGGAGTCGGAGACACTTATCTAGAGAATACACAACACACAGTACAAGGAGACACCGGCACTGAGATAGAAAATACATAGAACACAAGGGGCAGGAAGACACGGACACCGAGAATAAGAATATGCATGACTCACACAAAGTAGGGAGACACTGAGATAGAGACCACACATGTCACAGACGTGGGGACAGGGAGACACTGACTCTGAAACAGAGAATATACATGATGGACTGTTCAAGGAGACACTGACACTGAGAAAGAGAATACATGTCACCCACCAGGCTGGGAGACAGTGACACTGAGAGAATGCACATGACACACAGGGCAAGGAGACACTGACATAGCGAATCTTCAGAACACAAGGGGCAGGGAGACACCAACAAAAAATTAAGAATACACATGACACTAAGTAGGTATGGAGACACTGAGCTAAAATAGGTGGAGAGTACACATGACATAAACATGACAGTGACACTGAAGATACACATGAAAATACACATGGCACATACAGGGTAAGAAAACACTGACACAGGAACAGAGAATACCCATCAGCGCCTGGACACACTCACGGATGACAAGAAGTGCTCTACAAATCCACTTTATCTTATATTACATGATACACACTGGGCTGGAAGACACTGATTCTGAGAGGATACACATAACACAGAGCAAGGAGACACTGAAACTGAGAACACAAGTTAAATACAGTATTCAAGTAGGCACTGACACTGGGACAGGGAATACACATGACCTAGACCTTGAGGTCGAGAGGATATATTAAACAAACATGACTGGGAGACACCAATTAAGAGAATTCTCATGGCACACTGAGTAGGGAGACATCAACACTCAACTATTAAGAATATATGTGACACGCAGGACAAAGAGACAGTGAGATGGAGAATAGACATGATAGATGTGGTCAGAGACACTGGCAATGAGACAGAGAATACATATGACATTCAGAGCTAAGAACCCTGTCACTGAGGTAGAAAATACACAGGATACACAGGCAGTAGCACAGTGAAACTAATCTCGACAATGACTTGACACACACAGCTCAGGAAGGCACTCACACATGACAAACATGTTGTAGGGGATTACTGAGATGAAGGATACACATGTTACACTTGCTGCACCTGAAGAAATTGACACTGAGATAGTGAATACGTATAACATAGGGTAAAGGAAAAAACTGAAACTGTCGCAGGGGATACACATTGCACACAGGAGTCTGATAGACCCTGACTCTGAGATAGTACACATGAAACCAGAGAGACACTTGGGGGCATATTTACAATGCCCCTGCGTCACAATACCGTCACCGGAGTATCTATTTTCTGATGTTCCGGTGCTACAGTGTGCCCGCACACATTTACAAGGCCACATAAAGCCACCTTGCATGGCTTTTCAGAGCCTTGTAAATATGGCACCCTCATGCATAACACTGTGTGAAAGAGGCATTCCCTGGGTGTTGCTGTGGCTATTCCTATGAAACACCCATGAAATCTGACACATTCCCAGATTTACAAGGTTTCATAAATCTGGGAATGTACCAGATTACTATGCCACCCCGGGGTTTCGTAAAACCGGCATAACCTCCTCGTTTTTTGCTCTTTCTATGTGTTCTGCATTCTACAGCACACATAGAAGGAGGAAATCACAATTAATGATTGTTGATGTGCAGGAAGGTACACCTTCCTGCACATCAACAATCATTTCTGCATAGGTGCTAGGCAGCCAATTGTCTGCCAGTGCAGAGGAAAGTACAGCACATCCATGCACATTCCTAATGGTGCAGCGGGCGCGGCAAGCTGGCTTTCGGTGACATACTGTGTCATTTTCTTGTAAATATGGGCCTAAGATAGAAAATACATATTTCTCTCATGGAGTAGGGAAACAAGAACACGCATGACTCAAACATAGGGGACTGAAACTGAGCTAGAACTCTGAGAACGAGAATGTCATATGTGTATTGTCAATCAACGATGGCTTTTTCTCTCTGACTCTTACATCCTTGACATCACTGAATTGTAAGCAAATTCAAACTTTGGACAATGTCTTCCCTAACAAAAGATCTGTTAACACTCATTCCAGTAATAATCCATGATTTTCAGCTAAACTCCATACACTTAAATTTAGCGCCATATAGCCTACAGGTCAAACACAACTGGATATGTACTTACTCCGCGAAGCAAGGGCATCATATACCCAAGTTCTGACCTCGTATAGGCAACCAACAGATGGTGATATGTAACTACTTCTCTTGTGAAATCGCTTCAGCTACCATCTTGCCGACAGATTTTGTTAGCTACCATTCCAAGTCGGTCAAGGGGACATTCCTCCTTCACAATAGCTGTGCAACTCTCTTTCCAAGTTTTTCATCTAAAGAATTGTCAATATAAGTCAGGACTGTTAAGAATGAATCCAACTTGCTTACCATCTGTCTTCTAAAGGTTTTTCACCAGGGAGAGGCCTCTCAAGTTGGGTTCTAATAGTAACTTTTAATTCAACAAATACTCAACTGGGGAAGTATTGGATGTGTCTACCCATGCCAAACCTGCTCACCCTCTGGTGCTTGCCCAACTACACTATGAACCATCTATCTGCATTATTGGCAGCTAAAATAACCCTTCTCTTCGGCCTTTCTTTGAGACCAGAGAGGGCTCTGGATGAGTTGACAACAGTTATGATCAAACGTCTGTTAAAGAAGCCTTCACAGTGTATCAACATGCTAGCTAATATCACTCCTTCCTTTCTAAGCCAGCATGTTTCAGAAAGTAATACTCAAGCAACTGCAAGATCTTGTCAACAGCGACAATGTACTCTTTCCTCTGCAGGCTGGCTTCAGAGTCGGCCTGTCGCGTGTGCTCTCATTATCCTAAATGAGACTACTGGATTTCTAGGCAGCAGGATCGTTCACGGTGTGGAGGACTGAGTCTGACCCACTTGGAAAGACCTCTGTCACCCTAAATCCGGTTTTGTTCCGGCTAACTAGCAGTGCCTCATTTCTCCCAAAGGGAAGAGATGATTGGGCAGACGAGCGCATGACATCTTTGGAACTTCTCAGGGAAGTCGTGGTCACTCAGATCCAAACCAACTCTCTCATTTACAGTATGATCTCATATACAAATGACAAAGGCAGTATAAGTTTTATATAATGTTTTAATAATACGACTGCATTTTAGATAATAAGGCCTGAGCCGCAATAACCAGAACCATACAACACAGTAGGATTGAAATAGTCACCAGGAGAGTAAAACATAAGAACAACGCTATCATGGTGTTTAACAATTTCTACTCTCCCTCTGCTAGTTCTATTTCGAGCACAGCATGTTAAGCTTCTAACTTGCCTTTCTGAATCCCTTGGGAGACATCAGCCCTCATACCGGAGCAAAGGCCTGTGATCTGGTTCAGCATCTGCAACGAGGCAGTCAGCGTCTAGTTGTGGTTCCCTGGTCGGAATCTCCCTCTTCCTTGTATTGGGACAAGGAAGTGTTTTTATAACTAACATGTCAGCGTGATCACAAAATGTCCCTAGGCAGGGATGCCAAAGACTAAACTCCTACCACGTCTATCGGCAATGTACCAGACTGTATCCTTGACTGAAGCACAGAGTAATGCGTTATGGAGAACTCCAGTGCTGAAGTAGGCTAAACAGTGTGATCTGAAATATAAAACAAGACCGTAGAACTGGCTATTTGAAAAAAAACAGTACAAAGCCGAATAAAAAGCATTTATAGCAAAGTGCACGAAGGCTCTAAGCTACGAGCAAAGGAATAAAATACACCCAGGGCAAAATGCACAAAGGCCTAAAGCCTGAAGCTAATGCGCAAAGGATACATAAAACTGACCAAACTACAGGCCAAAGCCTTTGTTTGGAGATGCTACCTGTGCCTGATGACTTAAAGCGTAGTGTGGTTGGAAGAGATATTGATGCCCTAGTTTTTAGAGCTCTCTGAAGCATTTGATACTATCAACCATTCTGTCCTCCTGCAGATATTGAAGAACACTGGCTGCAATTTTCTGACCGTTCAGTGGTTTGAATCATAACTATTTGCACAGTTGTGTAGAAAGTATTTTCTATCTTCTACATCTGAGCTGGGGTTGACGTCTTGTGCAGTTCCACAGGGGTCCATAACATCACCTCTTTTCTTCAACATTTATGTGGCCCCTCTTGAATCTATGGATAAGTGAGGTTGAGAAGTAGTTCTACATGGATGTTGATAGCACTTTGTGTCTGTTTAAACTGCATCCGTGAAAGCCCATTCCATTCTCCTACAAAAGTGATCTGTGATTGTTTCCCCATTTCTCTAAGTTGAACCCTGCAAAAAAAGAGGCAGTGTTCACCAGAAATAACTGCAGTTCTCCACATGGCTGAACATCAAAGTCCGATATCTGCTAAAAGTGGTTCGCAGTTTGGACTTCCATCTTGACCTTGTGTTTGGAGCAGCAGGTCTGCTGTGGCCTGAACTTGTTCCAGGTAACTGAACCCAGCAAAGCAGATTCTTCTTTATTTTGACAGAAATCATCAAATGTATGATGTTCAAGCCTTTGTACGTTTCCATCTGGTTCATATGAATCCTTGAAAGGTCTCCAGCTAGTCCAGCTTTTTCTTGCACATTTTATAACAGGCATCCCACACCTCCTCCACCTCTCCGATCCTTACACATTTACACTGACTGCCTGATCAGAAGAGGATCCTCTCCAATGTCTCCTTGTGTTCGCCTGCCACATCCATCAGATCCAGACGCCCTTTAAAACTTGATGTCCCGAAATTGCACAAAAAGCTTTGGAGGTAGAGCTTAACATTCAAAAGTTTATATTTTAGGAAATAGTTTGTAAGGAGCTGTGACTCATAAGACAATTACTGTGACCAATTTCATCTACTGAGCTCATTTACGGCCAGATGTACTAAACTTTTCGCACGTTGCAAACAGCGATTTTTCCTGTTTGCGACATGCAAAAAGCACGTTGCGATGCCCAAACCCCGTTTTGCGATTCGGTAACCTGGTTACCAAATCGCAAACCGGGATTGTGAGTCGCAATTAGGAAGGGGTGTTCCCTTCCTAATTGCGAGTCACAGTGCGATGTTGTATTGTTTTGTGACCGCGAACGCGGTTGCAAAACAATCGGAGTTAGGACCAATTTAAAATTTTTGCTAACCCATTCGCAAAAGGGAAGGGGTCCCCAGGGGACCCCTTCCCCTCTGTGAATGGCATTAAAAACATTTTTTCAGAGCAGTCAGTGGTCCTATGGACCACTGACTGCTCTGAAAAAATGAAACAAAAGCGTTTCATTTTTTAGTTTTGTAATGCATCTTGTTTTCCTTTAAGGAAATCAGGTTGCATTACAACAACAAAAAACTGCTTTATTTAAAAGCAGTCACAGACATGGTGGTCTGCTGTCTCCAGCAGGCCACCATCCCTGTGAGTGCCGCGAGTCTCAAGGGGGTCACAAATTGCAACCCACCTCGTGAATATACATGAGGTGGGCCTTTGCGACCCCCTTGCGAGTCGCAGATGGTGTCAGGGACACCATCCTACATTCTGATTTGCGACTCGCAAATTGCGAGTCACTCTGACTCGCAATTTGCGAGTCACAAATCGGAACCTACCTACATCTGCCCCTTATTCGTTTATTTATTATTAGTTTTAATTCATCACAACAAAACTCACAGTTTATTAAGGGCAGCACGTGTAAAGCGTTGCTCGGATGACATTTGACCCCGGTGCCATACTTTACTTTTTAGCACTACTGATTTCAGCTCACTAATTAGCTTTTATTTTCCCAAATATATTTGAGAACTTAAGCTTCATTGGTGAGGGCGTCTTTTAATTGCTTGGTTTATGGCCCTACCTGAATTCCATCATTTTCTTTTTCTCTGTACTATTTGCTTTCCAGCTTCTGGCTCTGAGGCAGAACACTCTGAGCAAGATTTAGGTGGTCATTATGAACATGACGGTAATGACCGCCATGCCGGCAGTGGCAGTCATTGCCGGCAATGGCATGGAGGTCCAGACCGCCGTATTCTGAACACAGTTGTGAACTGGCTGCAAAGCAGCCCGTTCAGTACTACCTACCGTCAGGCCAGATTCGACCGACGGGACGATGGTAGGCATATTCTACCCAACAGTGGAGGCCGGACCGGCGGTGGGATAATAATTCCATTTTCACCAGGCATTTCCTGGTGGGATACCACGCCAGGTAATCCCTGGTGGAAAACATAGGGGTGACAAGAATTCTCATTCCTGTCACCTGTATGTGACACGCCAGCCCCCCCTACCGCTACCCAAACCCAAGCCCTAGAACCACCCCCTCCCCCGAACACCAAAATCCGACCTGCCAACCCTCCTTCCCCAAATCTCCATGTAGGCCTCCCAGCTCCCCCCTCACCATCCACCACCCAGTGGGGTGGTTCAGTGGTTTGAATCATAACTATGTGCACAGTTGTGCAGAAAGTATTTTCCTTCTTCTACATCAGAGGTGTGGTCGACGTCTTCTGCAGTTCCACAGGGGTCCATAATATCACCTCATTTTTTTAACATCTATGTGGCCCCTCTTGAATCTATGGGTAAGTGAGGTTTAAAAGTAGTTCTACACGGATGTTGATGGCACTCTGCGTCTGTTTAAACTGCATTGGTGAAAGCCCTCCTATACTTCATACGTTCTTTCCATTCTCCTGCAAAGGTGATCTGTGATTGTTTACCAGTTTCTTTAAGAGGTACCCACGGCCTGTAAATCAAATGCTGCTAGTGGGCCTGCAGCACTGATTGTGTCACCCACATAAGTAGCCCTGCGAACATGTCTCAGATCTGCCACTGCAGTGTCTGTGTGAGCAGCTTTAAACTGCCAACTCCTGGACTGACTTTGGAACCGTACCCACTTGCCAGGCCTAAACCTTCCATTTTACTACATGTACGGCACCCCTAAGATAGGCCCTAGGTAGCCCCATGGGTAGGGTGCAGTGAATTTAAAAGGTAGGACATGTACTGGTGTGTTTTAAATGCTATAACAGTGAAATACTGACACATTTGGTTTTCACCGTTGCAAGGCCTATTTCTCTCATAGGTTGACATGGGGGCTTCCTTTAAATAACTTTAAAGTGCAGATTCCCTTTGAGGGAAGATAGAAATATGGAGCTTGGGATCCCTGAACTCACAAATTAGGAAAACATCTTTTAGTGAATTTGTTTTTTAGATTATGAGTTTGAAAATGCCACTTTTAGAAAGTGAGCATTTTCTTGCTTAAACCATTCTGTGCCTCTGGCTGCTTGTGTATTCTATGTCTGGGTCAGGCTGACAGTTGGGCTGTTGTGAATTCCCTCAAGACAGTGACACAAAGCGAGCTTGGGTGTATCCTGCATATCCTGATGACCCATCTGGGCTAGAGTGGAGGGAAGAGTGGTCACTTACACTTGAAAGGGCTGTGCCTTCCCTCACACAATGCAGTCTCCGACCCCTTGGAGTGTGTCTGGAGCCAGGCCTAGGCAAGGAAGGATTTTGTCAACAACAGAGACTTTCCCTTGAAGTAGGTTTACTTCCAAGGCAGAAATGGGTATGAGTAGTGGACCCAGGACCCCAGACTTTTAGAATCTTTCTTGAATCAAGAGGAACCTCTTCCCAGGAGAAGAGCTGAAGAGCTGGAGGAGGAAGACTGTCCCTTTGCTGTGTTGCTTTGCTGGACTGGCCTGCAGTTGCTTCTTCTGCCTGACAAGACTGCAAAGGGTGAACTTTCCTGTGTGTCCTGCTTTAGAAAGTTCTCCAAGGCCTTGGATTAGAGCTTGCCTCCTGTTGGAAGTCTCAGGGACACCAAAGACTTCAGTTTCCTCAACCTGCAGCACTGAGAACTGTGTGTTTTGTGCTGTTCAAGGGGAGAAACCACTGCGACTCCGCCACTGACGCTGCTGGCCTGCACTGTGACCTGTCGATGTTGCACAGAGCCGCTCTGCCCCGATTCACACCTTGACCCTGGTCTCACCAACAGCGTCATCTGACGACTTCACAGAGCCGCTGCTTGCACCGCGACTCATGGGCCCCTTATTCCAGCATCGCCTTGTTCACACCGCAGCCTGGGCATCCCCGCCGCCGCCACTCCTGCTGACACCGGCGCCGCTGCCTGCATTGTCACCTGTGGGCAATGTTTGTGAGGAGCATGAAGCACCTTCCCGAACCCACACCACAGTCCACCGACGCCGGCACCATCGACTCCAGTGTCATCAACAGACGCCCTTGTCTGCACTGCAACCCACAGATGCTGCCCAGAGCTGTCCCGTGCCGCACCACTGACTTGGGCCTACCGAAGACAATGCTTCAGCAACAATGATGACGCTGCCTGCACTGTGTCCTGGTGGCACCACCCTGCTACACATGCAGCCCTGGTCTCACCCTGGGCACAGCACGTCACATCGTCCTGCTTTGCACCGCAGCCCCGACGGCATCCACGCTAGTGCTCCTGACTTCATCAGCCCAGAGTTCGATCTGCAAAGCGTGTGACTTCAAGGTCCCGACGACTCCTGGACTGAGTTTGGAACCGACACTGAAATGCCAGAGATGCCGCACTCCAGAGCTCACCGTGAAGATCACAACGCCCTACAATTCCCAAGGTACTGTTTGATGGTCTTCCTGACACTGTAGCTGGCCCACGACCCCACAGCCGGCCTGAACTGTTGGTTTTGTTGATTACGACTCCGTGATAGCCCCAGTTGGAGTTATATTGTAAAGTTAAATTAATATTTTTATTACTGTATGTTGGATTTTTATCATTTGGTCTTGTATTTTATAGATAAATACTGGGTATTATTCTAAAACTGGTGTGGTGTCCTTTTGTAGTGTTTTCACTGTGTTACTGTGTGTTATGTGCAAATGCTTTACACATTGCTTCTGAGATAAGCCTGAGTGCTCATGCCAAGCTACCAAGGGGGTGAACAGGGGTTATCTGAGTGGGTATCTCCCTTATCCTGACTACAATGAGGGTCCCTACTTGGGCAGAGTGCAAGCCGACTGCCAACTTGAGACCCCATTTCTAACATCCTGCAATCCATGTGCAAGGATAAACTGGGCTGAAAGGTAGCTACAAACAGGTGGATTGCATCCTGCAGTACTGAAGTGAACAGCGTGGTTCACTGCAGGACTGCCTTGAAGTACATGTCTATTAGACAAAACTGCTTTAAAAACCCTCTCCCGAGCAGGAGATGGCGAATACTGAAATTTTAAATTAATGTGGCAGATAAAGTGATGTGAGCGGCACCAAGTGATGAGCCCAGTCTCCAAATGAGGCTGGCATAAAATGTACACCTGAGAAAACGTTGGAAAAAAATTGAAATGGGCATTTTACAGCTCATTTCTACCAATAAATTGTTTATGAACGAATGTAGTGTCTTGCACAGGACTCCTTAACCCGATGTTCACCTGCATTGGCCCATGTAGCCACTGACTTGACTGATGTAAGTATAGCGGTGTAGAGTGCAGTGGCATAGAATTCAGCATTGTAGAAAGCAGTGCTGTAGATTAGAGTGTTGCATAGTAATGAGCAGGGTCATAGAGTGTAGTGGTGCAGAGTACAGTGGTGCAGATCTGAGGGGTATAGGTATGAGTGGTGCAGAGTTGAGTGGTGTAGAGTAGAATGGTGTAGAGTGGTGTAGACTGCAGTGGCACAGAGTGGAGTATAGTGATTTAGAGGTCAGTGGAATACAGTGTAGTGCTGCAGAGTGCTGTGGCATAGGGTGGAGTGATGTAGAATGGTGTTGTGTAAAGTGCACTTGCATAGAATGTAGTAGTGCAGAGTAGAGTGGTGTAGAGACCAGTGTTGTAGAGTGAAGTGTCATAGAGTGCAGTGGTGTAGTGTGGCATGAAGTGCAGTGGTTAGAATACAGTGGCGTAGAGTGCAGTGGGGCAAATTAGAGTTTAATGCTATAAAGTGTTTCAGAATGCAGTAGTGCAGAGTATAGTGGCATATGTGGCAGAGAGTGCAGAGTTGCAGCCTAGAGTGTTGTAGAGTGCAGTGACGTAGAGTGCAGTGCTGTACAGTGGCATAGAGTGGCTCGGAATAGTCTGGAGAGCTGTAGATTGCAGTAGTGTAGCATAGAGTGGCATAGAGAGCAGTGTTGCAGAGTTGAGTGTAGTATAGTGCAGTGGTGACTAGTGGCACAGAGTGCAGTGGCACAGAGTGGAGTGGAGTGACAAAGAGTGCAGTGGCATTGAATAGATTGTTTCAGAGTAAAGTGAAGCAGTGTATAGTAAAGTGGTGGAGGATAGAGTGACTGAAAGTAAAGGCGAAAAGAGGTGTAGAATGCAGTGGCATAGAGTGCAGAGTATATTAGAGTAGCGTACACTGGATTGGCATAGAGTACAGTGGCGCAGAGTGGAGTGATACAGACTAGAGTGCATTTGTATACAGTGCAGTGGTGTGGAGTGCAGAGTGGAGTTGTGCATAGAAGGGTGGAGTGGAGTGGCTTAGACTGGAATGGTGTAGAGTGCAGTGGTGAGTAATGCAGTAGAGTGCAGTGATGAATAGTGCAATAGTGTAGAGCAGAGTGGTGTAGAGTGCATTGGCCTAGAGTAAAGAGATGTAGAGTAGAAAGGCATAAAGTGAAGTGCATTGAGTGCACAGATGTGGTGCAGAAAGGAGTGGAGTGCAATGGTGTGGTGTAAAGCGGAGTGGTGCAGAGTAGAGTGGAGTGGCGTAGAGTGGAGTATGCATGGCATGTTAGCACAATGCCATTTGAGACAACACATTTTCAATTGAAATAACCATTACTTTTGTACAGACATACAGTTTCACTAATAAAGCTATACAGCATACAAACAATAATGCGTGGAAATGGCATTGCCTACAGCTTAGATTTGTTTTTATCATATTAAAGTATTTGTTTCGAAAACACTTCAGAATGAAAAAAGATGTTCTTAATTAATGTTTTGCTAATTCTGATATATTCTGAATAACTTGGACAGTTCATTTACATGTTGTGGTACATTAGGAGAAAAACTTGCCTGCCCCTCATATGCAGCAAGATTGTCATATAAACTCTCTAACTTTAAAGTCAGAGAAAGAAACATATAGCTCCCTAGGAAGACAACCTATATCTTTGAATTCAGAGCAAATGTGTGAAGATAAGGAAAAGATTACAGAACGGAGTAGTCGTGGAAGAATACAAAGATAGGTAGTGTGAAAAGGCTCTGCTCCTTGGAGGGGATGACCTGAACATGGGCAGCCTAAAACAAATAAAGCCAGCAAATAGAATGCCAGAATATGTGAGCAACGGGCCCAATTAAGTCCCAGGGAAGTTTTCTGAATGTCCCAAAGATGTCTTAGTAGGCTTCGACCAAAAAAGGACCTGTACACTCCTACTGATCTCTACTTGCACTCATGCTGTTTAACTTTTCATGAAGGCAGTAGCCTTCCACCACTATGAGGGTATCGCTTTGGGCGTCCAACCTGGTACACCAATACCACAATCGATGAGACAGGCCTGTGTCATGGGAAACATGCACATGAGTCTTTGCCTATGACAATAAAAATCAGCATTAGGGATCCAGACAACAGTAAAGAAGGGCACTCATGGCAGGGGTAAACGTCTCTTTCCATGCAGAAAGCTTTTCCATCCCAAAAGCGGTGCTAACTCAAACATCCCTGGTGCTGAGAAGGCTTCACTGCATACTTGTTATGGCCTAAACTGGAACCATCGCTCCCTCCTTCTCCTTCCTCCTAATCTCCTACAGCCTTTTCAATGCTCCCTCCCACCAGCTGAGCAACGGCCCCACTCTGCTTCGTTTCCTTAATTGTGTGACCAACCCAGCAGGCCGCCCCCCTGGCTGACACATGTCTGCGCTAGACCACCTGCCCCTGTGCTATTAGTAAGCCTTTCTCTTTCTTAACTGATATTTGTACTGGCTCGCTCACAGTCTCCTCACTGCTGGAGCACCCTGACACTCCTGGAAAACCTTCTGCCCTATGGCATCAAGAAATCAGCAACTGCTGCTCCCACCCCACCCGCCACCTGCCTATTGAGCCTCACCATGCAGACCCAGGTTTGCCCCAGGACCCCTGCCTGGCCCTATTCTTCCCTACTTGCTGTGCATAACATGCACAAACTTCCTTTGTCTCTTCACGTGGGTCACGAGCCATGACTCCAATAAGGTTTCATTTTTAAAAGCAACCTCTGTGTGGAACTAACTGCTCGAAAACACATCAACCCGGGTCCCTAATTTCTGCAAAAGGCTATTGAATTCTCTTGCCCAACATATATAGCTCCACTTCTGACTCATCCCCCCCGAGTGACCCCAACCTACCCCTTCCTCCTGTGGCACTTACAAAAATTCACCCGCGGTCGTGTGAGGGTGGTGGGGGACTGACCGGTTATGGCACTACTCCCACCTCCCTCACCCCCCACCACGCACCCCCAGTCTGTCATTAGAACGTCATCACTCTGTCTTCAGTAGGTAAACTGTACATTGTGGAGCACCAAGCTGCCTCCATGTGACCATGAGTGGGGAACTACTTCAAAGTTATATGAATAATGTGGTCACTGCGTCTATTTTTTCATCAAGAAAATCACTCTTCCTAGACAAAATAAAAGAACTGTAAAGTGACAATATCCATTGCAGAGTTTATCACGGCGTTTCATGAATCATGTATTTTATGATTGGTATTCGGCTTCTCCAGTGGAATAAAGTTGTTCAATCAAAAGTAAAGTCTCCATTTAAATAAAGCTGTTTAATCATAGGTAATGTTCCCTGTCAAAATGGTTTATGCACCCATGTTAGATGATGTTTCCAATTTTAAATGACGCACGTTTCTGTTTGTGCTGGTAGAACCGAGAGATCGAAGTGGGCAAGATCTATGGGGCACGACGTGCACATACTTTTTAAATTTAATAAAGACAGTGCTACTTCCCCCCCAGTTAATTCTGATAGTTGAAATGACTCAGATGTACTGGAAGGGAGGCGTTTATTCTGCTTTGAAGTCGAGGTAGGGACAGACAGCTAAACAAGAAACAAGTCTTCTTGCCAGGGTGTCTGCCGCCTAGAAGAAATGTAAATATGTGCCAGTAGTAATTCTACAAATGTAAAGTCTGTTTTGAGCTTATATTTGCTTAAATTAATGAAGTCACTTCAAGTTTCATGATCAAAAACATTTATTCTTTTTCAGAGGTATTGTAAGGGTGTTACCGGCTGAGCTGTGGAGTGCGTGCTGTTATAAAAATGTTTGCTGTAGGTACACTCTGTATTATTAAATTCGCTATTTGAAAGCATTTTATGTGAAATGTAAATATTTATGCACACTTTGTGGTAGCCTATCTTGTACTGTGTGTAATGCAAGTTTAAAATAATTAACATATTCACAGTTATTTGTTTCACAGTCTGGGACCTCACTATTACCCATTGCACCAACCTTAATTCAATTCTGTGACTCTGTGGTTACACACGCAGACATCTGCATTCACTAACAGAGGTCAGAGGTGTAATGATGTGAAATAGTATATTTCCCACTTGCATTTATATTTTATTTAAAGTTTGTGTTATTTTATACACAGTTACCTGAAGGTGAATACCAACAAAATAGTTACAGAAAGTTCAGTTGTTTTTTAACAACAGCTTTGACCTTGCCCTCATTCTCACCGCCCGCAGCCCCATTGCACTCAGGATCACAGTTTAGTGCACTTTGACTGCAGGTTTAATCCTAGTGCACAATTTTAGAGTCCATTTCTTCACAGTACGCTCACAGTATCCTGATAATGTAGCGAACTGACTGCAGTAGAAACTTTGACAGAGAGACAGGTTAAAACAACACAGGGGAATCATTATAAGAGCAACACAGCAGGGAGATAGAACTTATTTAAGTTCCAAGGTTACTCCTTCGAAACATAATTCACCTCAATGGTTTCTGACTGATACTGGTGGTAACTGACCCAGACTGTGCCCTGGACTCTGTTAAACAGGCCCCGGGCCAGCGTTCTGAATAAAAGGTTTGTGGTAATGTGTCACAATTACAACTGGTAATTGCAGACTCATTTAAGTCCCTAGTAGGTAATAGGGCAAAGGGGATTAAAGCTACCTATAGGTCCTTAGTATATAAAAGGTTAGGGAAGTTTAGAGGCCCAGTAGATTTCCTGCACTAGGGTGTGCACCGCTGAACTGCCTGCTGTCGCTTTCTAAGGCAACTGTGCCTTGCAGACTGTATTTAAAAAGTAAAATGTGTGCAAATTCACCCTTAAGGTCTCCCCTGGATGCCCCCGGGGTGGACTGCCATGCACATATAAGCAGGGGCATTATAAAAGATGTTTATGTGCCCTGGTGAGGGAAAAACTGCACCTTTCATTTTTCCTCATTGTAGATACTTAGCTCCATAGAATAAAATGGGAATATTTTCCATAAGCATAATTATGACTAGGAGGGAACTAAAGTTTTCCTGAAAGGACCTCAAAAGAATGTTAATGAGAAGTCCAACAATTGCCATTGTTGAATTAATCATAACTAGTACATAAAAAACATTATAAGACTTCTAGGTGAGGTGATAAGTGGCCTGCACTGAGCAGTGATTATCTGATGGGGGTGATTGGCAGATGCTGAGGCAAGGCCAGGAAGGGGGCTGGGTAAATCAAACTGGGCTTCAAAGGGAAGCAGGACAGAAAGGAATGCCAGCCAGGCTACCCACTCTCACCCTCCACCCCACAGATACATAGCTGGCCCAGGAAAGGAATTTTCAGATGTCCAGAGGGGGAGTGTTAAAGGAAATGAGCCACAGCAGTGGGTTGGTTAATCCAGGTCCTGCTCCTCTGGAGGAAATTTGCCCATCTTGGAATGTTAAAATGCAGTGCTTTATGGGAAAAGAAAATGCCACACTTTGGAGGAAGCTGTTATGCTTTTGGGTGGCAGCATGCAGCTCATTGGTCCTGGCTGCCCCTCTGCCTGTCCCCCAAGATTATTGAATAAAAGTGGCTGATCTGCATTGCAACTCAGATACGATGCTTGAAACCACAAGAAGAAGGACTACTCTACTGGAGCCCTGGTCTGCAACCCAGAGTACTGCACACTGAAGTACTGTTCCTGTTGCACACTGGAATAACAGCCCAAAGGACCTTGCCTTTCTTTAAAAAGGACTCAGGTGTTGACTCCCTGAAAGCAACAGGTTAACAGAGCTTGTCTGCACTAACTGTCACAAACATTCCCAACCTGGAATACGTCCAGTGGACTTTTAAAGATTTGGCCAGGTGGACTGTGGGAATTGTGGTCCTAATCTTCCAAGGACCATCTCAAAGCTTCTAGACCCTTGGATGTGTGTTTTGGACACTTTGAACCCACAAGAGGAACTTCAGAAAGAAGTTCCAGAAGTTTGTAGAAGCTTGGAGCAACTTTTGGCAAAAGCTCCATAAGTGGACCGACTCAGTGTCGTGAGCCAATGTGACTACCTTCAACCGCGACCTGGCCAGGATTTCAGATTCATCCGGCTGAAAGCCCTCGTGCTCCAGACTTCCAGGATGTGACCAGGGCCCTGCAGTAAAAAGGTTTGACAATGTTGCATCAAAATCAGCTTGCTGAGGATGACCTCACAATGTAGAGAGAAAAGCTCCAGAAAAGTTTCTAAGTGCGAAGGTAAACTTTTGACCAAGTCTTCCCGCTCAGTGTATCTGAGCAGGGCTCCTTCATGTTTGGCCTCAAACTTTGACTTTGTCCCGGTCAAGTACCACCAGATGTCCTCAGTTGGTGCTACTGAATTCTAAGCTCTAGAAAGCACATTTTTTAAATGTAATCTTAAAAAATACATAACTCCGGTTCCCTATGTTGGATTCCTGTCATTTTGGTGTCATTTTAAAGATAAAAAAATTTGCCCATAACTATTTTTTATAAATTGGTGTGGGGTTATTATTGTGAGTTGTGTCTTACTTGTTTACTTTATTGGAGCATTTAAATGCTTTACATATCTGTCTCCTAAGTTAAGCCTGCCTGCTCGTTGGCAAGCTACTAGGGGTGGGCCAGGGGCTGATGTTTTGAGACCTTGCCTGAGCCTAACATTGTCTGAGGGCATTTTTGCTAGTGGTAGGTGCGTACGTGCCTCTACTAATAACCACCCTCCAACACATAGATATTCTTGAGGTCCATAGTTACCAGACAAATACACACTAAACCAGCATTTAATAGCTCTGTAGAAAGTGGTTCTTGTATAGTGTTCTAAGCCCTCTTATGCTTTGGCCTGACAACGCATGTGTCGCCAAACAATTATGTGAGAATCACCAGGAACTAAGGGCTTTGACTCGGCCCACATGTTGGAAGCTGGGAGTAAATGTTTTGTTTTGTTAGAAGTTGTATTCTTTCACAAAAAATGTGATTGCCATCCACACAGCTGCAATAACTTTTTTCATTTATTCAGCTGCCAACGCTTGAACTATTCAGGGATACACACATGACCCTGAAAAGCTATTAAAGTGTATTAGATAACCAAAACTTAATGCTGTTTTTCTCTGGCAGCTGCACAGATGGGAGGATGATAGCCAATTGGATTTTTAGGTACGGTTTGCCAGTGCAACTGTCACCTGACATTTTAACCTGCACCAATATTATTCTGCAATTCTTTAATTCTGTATATCACACAAATACCGATCCAGTCCTGTGCTATCTACTTGTAATGTTGGACATTCCCATACATCATTCCTTTAAAGCCAGATCTATTAACATTGTCAGTGCTTGTTAAGTGCTGTTACGTAACAGTGTGGATGAGGAAGATCTAGTTTTGGCTTGCTCAAGTTCCATGAAACTGTTGAGCGCTATATGAAAATGTTCCATAAGCAATTTTTTTTAGAACACAAAAGTTTATTGACTCCATATCAAAAAGCTACCTCCTTGCAGCTGGCAAGCTACTGGTAGCCCCCAAGCTTACTTACAGCACATAACAAGCACTGGCAATGCCAATAAGTCTGACTTTGAAGTGATGTTGTATGGTGATGTGGATCACCAAATCCAGACAATGCTAGGATACAGTGGTATGTTCACTCATTTTAACCAGTCAAAGGAAATCTAGCATGAGAGTTACAACATGGAAAGTCTATCTTCTAGTAAACATTGAAAAAAGACTGGCGCATTAGGACAGTGGGGACAAAGGATTGAAGTCTGATGACTCAGAAAGGTTGAAATCACTGCCATGAGTGCCATGGAGACTAGCGTAGGGTCCGGCAGCAGCACTTACCAACCCATGAAGATAGATCCTATTGGCTCAGCTACTGCAGGACCCTCCTGTGCTTATCAAGGCTTTAGAAGGGTAAATTCAACTAGTTACCTTTGCACATGTACAGAACACCTACTGATAGTGCTCGACTGCCTGAACCTGACTGTACACTCTTAGCAGGGCACAGACATCCTGAGTGTATGGTATGTATCTACAATACTTACTGGGGACTTCACATCTGCAGTACGGAGCCCCAGCTCCATTACCCCATTGCTCCCGAGGCCACAGACTCATTTTCGTGAAGGAAAGCTGCCTTGCATGTATGGCTTCCTCTTTGTGAATCAGTTACCGTGCCAATAACGGGTCTTTAATTAATCCATTATTTGCACCCGCAGTTGCAATCTCAGATCATTAATATATTCCCCTTAGGCGTGAGAGCGCTTTTACAAACCAGAAAGACTTGTAAAAAGGGTTTTGTAGACTATAAAAAGCTGTTCTGAAGTCTGTGATTTTTCAGAATCCAAGGTGTTCGACTCCTAAAGGGATTTTTATGTCTAGACGCCTGATTTTTACTTTGTTGCCCCCAGGGTTACAGGGGGCGGTGCCTGCAACCGCGGAGGACGCAGCCGACGCGCTAAATAGCGCTGTTCACTCTCATGGCACGGGATGTGAGCGGGCCAAGGGCAGCCCAATCTGCACCAGTCCGAGGCCGACTGAGGCTGGGCCACCCCTCTTGGCCTTGAGGAATAACGCATATACGTGGCTTAGGCAGAGGAGAAGGAAGATCCATCTGGAGAGGACGCGGTCAGGGACATCATTTATATACACTTTTGCAAATGTTATCACCGCCATCCCTGGAGAGGACTCCAGTTCCCATTGAGCACTACCAGGAGGTGCTGCTTTAGGGGAGGAACCAGGCCCTATGCCCCTTGAAAGCACCTCCTTGCCACAACTACACCCATCAATGGCCAGGTTAGGTCAGATTGGGCTTCCTCCATTTAGGGGTGGTTAAGCGTTTTGATATACGTAGAATCCTAAGGTATGTGAATTATCCATTTAATGGGGAAAAGAAAGAATAGTATGCAAAAAGGGGAGGGCGGACTGGGATCTTTAGCTCAAACGTCAATTACTTGGTATTTCTCATTCATGATAGGGGTTTTAAAATCTGAATTAGAGCAAGTAGAGGAAAAGATTGGGGCTGTCCAGAAATGTGCTCAGAGGCCACCCCTGGAAGGTACTGTTTTTTTTTAAATTCTACACAAGTGGAACAGTTACCCTTGAAGGATTCTAACTCTGGCATTTTACAGCCTGGAATTTGTGCTCCATCCTTGCAAGACTCTTGCAAAACTAAGGAATTAAATATAAATTTAACACTTGGTTGTTCCCAGGTGGATTCACCACCTTTGGAAAAGAGGAAAAAGGGAAGAAGGGCTAAGAATATAAAACAAGATTTAGGGTCTAAAAAGAGAAGTTATATACAACCGGGAAATAATTTTAGACAGCTGGTACCCTTTGACATGACAAGTGAATATAGCGAGAAGAAAGATATCCTAAATGACCCCACCCGTATAATTGACTCCATACTCAAACCATTTTGTGCAGCTCTGGAGGAGAAACTTATTCATTTGTTAACTAAGAGACTGGATTATTTCTATAACAATGTCATTAGTGCACTTTCTCAAACTATCAGTTTAGGGCCTCCTAATTCTGGGAAACCACATAATCAAGCCTTTGGCCTTCATTACATCCTTGGTGGTAAATGCCGCCTACCGCTGTATTGACGGCTGCCAAGTTACCGTGACTGCGGCGGTATACCCCTATGGGTATTATGACCCAGACAGAGAAATCCGCCATTATACAGACACCCACACAAGTCCACCAGGCCAAAGGGCAGTGATAAACTGGTGGTACCAAAACTCACACTATTACGCCAACAGAACTACACCCCCAGTATCAGGACCCACAAATCACCACAGTGGTCTTTCAACCGCGGTAAACCATTGGCGGTACAGACCGCTGCACTCAAAATACACACACACTAACAAAACTCCACCACATTGGACAATTCAAACTACACACACCTGGCACACATACACACACCACACCCACAAACTCAGACCACTATAAAACACACACCCACATTACACACAACCATTTCAATGAAAAAAAAATATTGCGAACGGAGAGAGAGACAAGCCAGGAGCACCCACTCAATCTGAGCCACAGAACACCATCACCCATACACCATCCATGCACCTCACAGCACACACCACAACACATCACCCCACACATCACCCCACACATCCTCACACATACCACTCAAACCACATCCATAGCACCCCAAAGACACCCCAGGTTTTCAGAGGAGGAGCTAAGGGTCATGGTGGAGGAAATCATCCGGATAGAGCCACAGCTATTCGGATCACAGGTGCAGTAGACGTCCATTGAAAGGTAGATGGAGCTATGGCGGAGAGTCGTGGACAGGGTCAACACCGTGGGACAGCACCCCAGAACAAGGGATGACATCAGGAAGAGGTAGAACGAACGGGGAAGGTGCATTGCATGGTTGCAAGACACCAGGTAGGAGTACAGAGGACTGGCGGTGGACCCTCACCTCCTCCCCCACATCTAACAACATGGGAGGAGCAAGTCTTGGCGATCATGCATCCTGAGGGCCTTGCAGGACTAGCAGGAGGACTGGACTCTGGTAGGTCAAATCTTTACTACTATATCCCCACCCTACCTGCATGCCATCACAAACTCCTACCCTTACCCTCACCCCCATCACTCCACCACCTCACATATACCCCACTATCCCAACCCACCCATCCCAATACAAGCCCTGCATGCCACACCAATGCATGGACACCCATCACAGACCTGCATTGACACCCAGCACCACAGCATGCCCATTAGAGAGAATCACCTAGCCCACAAGATCACCACACACACAAGGCAAAGCTGACAGGGCAATCACAACCATACACAAGAAGGCACACGCACATACAACAACACTGCAATTTCATCCCCACAGGTTGCCCACTCAACGTCACCAGAGAGGAGGTGCCACCAACATCCAGTCCCTCCACAGAAGAGGCCCACAGTGATGACAGCAGCTCTGCATGCCTGGATCACAATGACCAATGTGGCCCATCAGGGACCTCTGGACAGTTGGTTACCCTGCCACAGTCCTATACCACCAAAGAGCCTTCCCCCTCAGGAAACACCAGCACAGCACCCACCCAGCGGGCCCATACCTCTGTCCCCAGGACACGTCAATCAGTAGTCTGCCCACCACTACAGGGACCCCTGGCAACTCCACAAACCCAAGAAAATCAGGGACCTAGGGTCAGTGGCAGTAGGCACACGGTTCAGGGGACAGAGGCACAGGACAAGAGGGAAGCTGGGAGGACTGCTGTACGACAGGGGGAGGGCAGGCCAGGGGAACCCACTCTCCACGAGGCACTTGCAGGGATCCTGGGAGCATACCAACATTCCCAGGAGACCTTGGGCCAGATACTGGCCCAGTTGCAGGAGACCCAGCAGCGGCAGGAGGGACAGTACCTGGGGATCAGGGAGGACCTCAAGCATATCCACACCATCCGGGTCACCATTGCAGGGGTGCTGGCTGACATCGCGACACCATGAGACAGGCAGTGGCACAACAACGGGCCCCTGACACTAGCCACACCGATGAACATCCCTCCACCTCCGCCAGCGCTAGTGGACAGTAGACCCCACCACTGGAACAACAGGCCACCAGCACCCCAACCACTGCAGAAAGAGAACCACCCCGCAAACGGTCCCTGCGATCCAGGCAGAGGCCAGAGAACATTGCCTAGACCCCGCCAGGAAATAAGACTCTCCTAATTGTCACCCTTCTGTCCCAGTCTGTCACCCTGTCCACCTTGAACTGCCATTGCTCCCCTTCCTATGCCCCATTGGACAATGCACCTGTGATATCAAGAGACTGGACTCTAACTGGACATTCCTCCGCCATCACCCCAGCCCATTGCACATCCCCCTCTACTTGTTAGCACTTAAATACACACCCTTGGAACAAATGCAATTCTGGAGTCTGTCAATTGATTGAAATATGTATTAGTACCACATTCTGAAAACATTGCAATTCATATGTACAGTAATTTATACACTGGTATGACCTGTAGTGGGCAGCACTAAACACACCAGGAGCCAGAGGGAGGCACAGAGATCTGAAAGTAGAGATGCCAAAGGATACAGTAAGTGGCCATAGACATAGAGAAATCATGCTGCCATGTACAATCTCCAACAGAAAATGTAAAAGTAAAGTGAAGTTACAGTGTCTTACCTGTGTGTCACTGGAAGTACTGCTGTATGATATTACTTCTGTTGTCCTCATCTTGTTCCTCTGCCTCCTCTTCCTCACTATCCCCAGGCTCCACCACTGCCACAAGACCATCTCCAGGCGCATCCTCCTGCATAAAAGGCACCTGGCGTCTCAAAGCCTGGGTTGTGCAACATGCAACATGCAACGATGATCTGGCACACTTCCTTGCGTGAGTAGTACAGATATCCACCTGTCAGATGGAGGCACCGGAACCTAGCCTTCAGGAGGCCAAGGGTTCTCTCAATAATCCTTCTTGTTCGCCCATGTGCCTCATTATAATATTCCTCTGCCCTTGGGATAACCAGAGTCACCTGCAAATATCGAGAGACAACAGACACCCACTAACCCTTAGGGACAACCCCATACCCACACACCAACATATACTGGATGGGGACCTTGTTCTCACCTATTAGACACACCCGGTATCTCTGGAGTTGAGACATCACATATGGGATGCTGCTATTCCTCAAGATAAAGGTGTCATGCACAGAGCCAGGATACCTGGCATTCACATGGGAGATGTAATGGTCCACCAAACACACCATCTGCACATTCAGAGAGTGATAGATTTTTCTATTCCTGAACACTTGTTCATTTCTCTGGGAGAGACACATGCTACATGTGTACCATCAATGGCACCAATGGTGTTGGGGATATGTCCCAGGGCATAAAAGACAGTTTTCACTGTGGCCAAATCTTCCACCTGTGGGAATACGATGTAGCTGCGCATGTGTTTCAACACTCTGGTCAACACGTTTGAAAACATTGGCTGAGACATCCCTGATGCCATGGCTACTGTTGTTTGGAAGGAACCACATGCCAGGAAATGGAGCACTGACAGGATCTGCCCTAGAGGGGGGATATCTGTGGGTTGACCGATAGCTGACATCAGGTCTGGCACCAGTTGGGCACACAGTTCTTGGATTGTGGCCCGATCAAGTCTTTATGTTAGGATAATGTGTCTGACCTCCATAGTCACAAGGTACACTGGAGGATGTCTCCATCTCATATTCAACCTCAGCGGTTGAAGCCTATGGAAGAAAAGGTGAGCAGAGGGTCATATTCACACTTCTATTGCAATAATGATGCATCTCTTCATTTACAGAACCACTATGTGAATCCGAGAGTCAGTTTATGTGCCAATGTCTGCTGTGACGCAGTTAGATGCCATCGCCTGTGCCCCCCCTGAAACGGCAGCTGCCTGACCTGTGAGGAGGGACAAGTGGAAATGAGGTAATTCCGCTGGAGTTGTGCGCCGTTGTGGTAGGCGGTCGACGACAGCCTTGCGACTTCGCATTGGTTATCATTGGGCCTTATGGGTTCCAGGAGCCAATGGCAATGTACGCCGGCAGTGATGGTACGCACTGCCACAGACGTGACCGCCATTTTCTATCTCTTCACTCACTTGCTACCTAACCTTCAACAGGAGAGGACCTACACTGCAGGTGCTGCTGTGACCGGTGTCTGGAAGCAACAATGGCTCATGTGTCTGGGGAAAGGGCCCCTGTCTTCACTGTGGAGGAGTTGGAGAGACTTGTGGATGGGGTCCTATCCCAGTACACTTTAGTCTATGGTCCTCCAGACAAACAGGTGAGTACACTGTGAGCAGGAAGCATGGGCCATGAATGTATGGAGTGCTGTGTGTGTAAGTCACATGTGGTGGTGTCTGAGGTGTCCTGGGCAGAGTGCTGTATGTATGCTGGTCAATGCATGTGCGTTAGTGGATGGAGGGATATGGTGGGCCATGAGTGTGATGGTCAGGATGGTATTACTAATCCCTTTTCTGCTGTATTTTTCCTGCAGGTCAGCGCCCATCTGAAAAAGGGTATTTGGTGTGCCATCGCCGAGGAGGTGCAAACCCTGGGGGTCTTTGACAGGCAGAGCACCCACTGCTACAAATGGTGGGAGGACCTGCACTGTTGGGCAAGGAAGATGGCGGAGGCCCAATTGGGGCTGGCCTCCCAACGAGTAAGGGGTACCTGTCATACCCTGACCCCACCTGATGTTGGCCAATCCGGAGTTGGATGGGTGCTTGAGGGCATCACAGCACCCACATGGGGGTGAGTACAAATTCAGAGTCATGAGGTGGTGTGAGTTAAGGTTTTACCTGGGTGGGGGATGTGGACTGTGGGTGCCCCTAGGCCAGGGCGAACATGGCAGGATAGGTCACTTGTTGGGCAGGCTCTGAAGCACTCCAAACTCAATGGTGTTAGTGGGAATCTACTACTGGGCAGGGTCCTGTGAGTTTCAGGTGTGCAGCTAATGGAGTTATACCATGTCCCCCATGGGATGGTGACTAGCATTGTAACTGGTAGTGCATGGCCTAGTGCATAGGGCAGCTTCCTGTGTGTTGTGTACGCCAACGGTAGTGTTGTTGCTGGCATTGACCAAGTGTATCCTCTGTCTCTCCCCCCAATTTTTGTTTTGCCACCCTGTCATTGTGTGCATTAGCATCATCTGGTGGAGGAGCAGAGGCACCGGTGATGGAGGGAGCTGCATCCCACATGGGCCTGGAGGCCGAATCCACCAAGGGTACCAGTGGGATGGAGGGCGCGGGGAGCACCATGACGGAGACAGGAGGGGACACTACAGACAGCGACTCCTTCTCCAATGGAATCTCCCTGGTGGCGGCCTCTGTGCCCCTCCCAACAACAGGTAGAGCTACCACCCCCCTACTAGCACTGTCCTCCCAGAAGCCCCTCAGCGTGGTCCTGTGCCCGCTCACCCTAGAATGTGGGCATCTCCGTCGCCCCAGGCACCTCAGGCCCTGCCCCATTCAGCCCTGCTGCCCTCAGTGAAAAGGCTACTGACCTCCTGAGATCCCTCACTGTTGGGCAGTCAACCATTCTGAATACCATCCAGGGTGTCGAGAGGCATTTGCAACAAACAAATGCATACCTGTAGGGCATTCACTCTGGCGTGGCGGCCCAACAGAGAGCATTTCAGGCTCTGGCCTCTGCACTGATGGCAGCCATTGTCCTTGTCTCTAGCCTCCCCCTCCAACGTCCTCTACCCAGTCCCAATCCCCTCAACCCCAGCCTATCCCAAGCACACCTTCAGACCGGCATTCACCCAAATCAACACACAAAAGAGGTTCAGGCAAACACAAGCACCACACTTCATCTCACAGGCACTCATACAAGCACCATCCCCAGGAGGACACACCAACATCCACTGCCTCCACTGTGTTCTCCTCGTCCTCGTCATCCACCTCCGTCCCAGTAGCATCTCCTCTCACATCTGCATGCACTACATCCTCATCCACTACCTCCATCACCAGCACGCCCATCACTACACACCCCTCACTGGCAGTCACCACCCCCACATCCATGCTCACGTCCCCTGTGTCCTCTCCCACTGTGTCTGTGACCCCTCCTCCCAAAGTACACAAACCTAAGCACACACCCACCCAATAGCCATCCACCTCACAACAGCATCCAGCTCATGCACCTGCACCCAAACACAGTAGACTGACACCTCCTACAACCACTCCCTCTTCCTCCACTTCCAAACCTTCACCCTCTTCCCACCTCAATGTCCCTAAGAAGCTTTTCCTAGCCAACATTTACCTATTCCCTTCCCCGCCCCTCTGTCCTTCCCCTCGGGCTAGGGTGGCCAAAACCCAGCCCAGCACCTCAGCCACCAAGTCCACTTGCGCTGTGGTTCCTGCAGCTGTCAGAGGCTCAAGGGGCACCCGTCAGGCCAGCCAGTGTGCCACTAACCCCTGCCAAGGTAAAGAACATTCCGCCACCTGGCAAGGCGAAGAAGGGGACATCATCCAGTAAGGGGAAGGAGCCACACCACCCAGCAAGGCCACCTCAAAGACTCCAGCTGCCAGACGCAAGGTGACACCACCATCTGCCAACGGCAGAAAGGGGAACAAAACACCAGCCAAGGCAATTCAGCCATCTCAGCCTGCAGGTGAAGGCCTGGTGGCTATCAGCACAACCGCCAGCACCGACACTTGCACCGCGGCCAGCACCGCCACCGCAAGCACCGCCACAAGCACTGCCACCTGCTTCGCCACCTGCACCACAGCATGCACCACAACTGTCAGCAGCAGCAGCCCCAGTGGGCAGCCGGGCGAGGCTGCAGGAGAAGGGTTGGAGCATTCCCCCACCACTGGCAGTACCGGCACCTGCACTGTGGCCAGCTGCCTCACCTGCATCGCCGCAAGCACCGCCACCTGCACTGCTGACAGTAGCACCACTGACAGCAGCCTCAGTGAGCAGCCGTCCGAGGCTGCAGGAGAAGGGCTGGAGCCTCCCCCCACCACTAGCAGCACCCCCCCCACCACCGACACTACCACTACTGTGCAGCCGTAGCCGCCGGCGGATGGACTGTAACCCTGCCTCCATGGACTCTCATGCATCCTGACCACTGCAAAGTTTGTGGCTCTGACACCCATGTGAGGGACTATGACCTGGCACCCCCCAAGTGCTGCATTACTGGGCACAAAGGCCCCTCCAGAACCAGTGGAGAAAGGCATTCCCTCACCCTGTCCTTGGCAGGAAGAAGCACACTGGGCACAAAGGCCCTCCAGAACCAGTGGAAAAAGCCATCCACTCACCCTATCCTTGGCAGGATGAAGCACAGTGGGCACAACCCCCCTCCAGAACTAGTGGAGAAAGGCATCCACTCACCCTATCCTTGGCAGGATGAAGCACACTGGGCACAAAGCCCCCTCCTGAACCAGTCGAAGAAGCCATCCACTCACCGCATCCTTCCCAGGATGAAGCACACTGGGCACAATGCCCCCTCCAGAACCAGTGGAAGAAGCCGTCCACTCACCGCATCCTTCCCAGGATGAAGCACATTGGACACCATGCCCCCTCCAGAACCAGTGGAAGAAGCCATCCACTAGAGAGACTGTGGCCTTGCACTCCCCAGGTCCAATTATTGGGCAAACCACCCACTTTAGAGACTGTGGCCTTGCACTCCGCAGGAGCAAGCAGTAGGCAAACCACCCACTAGAGAGACTGTGGCTTTGGGCAAACCACCCACTTGAGAGACTGTGGCCTTGCACTCCCCAGGACCAAGCAGTGGGCAAACCACCCACTTGAGAGACTGTGGCCTTGCACTCCCCACGACCAAGCAGTGAGCAAACCATCCACTAGAGAGACTGTGGCTTTGCACTCCCCAGGATCATGCAGTGGGCAAACCACCCACTTTAGAGACTGTGGCTTTGCACTCCCCAGGAACACGCAGTGGGCAAACCACCCCCTTCAGGGACTGTGGCCTTGCACTCCCCAGGACCAAGCAGTGGGCAAACCACCCAATGGAGAGACTGTGGCTTTGCACTCCCCAGGACCAAGCAGTGGGCAAATCACCCGCTGGAGAGACTTGAGAGACTGTGGCCTTGCACTCCCCAGGACATCGCTGTGTGCATGGAGCCCCCTCCAGGAGCAGTGGCATTGTACCGTCTTCCGGCTGAGGTGCCCCCCCTTCCCTACTTCTCTTTTATGTTCTACTGCAGTCCATTGTAAACATAACCTAGGGTTTGTTACATCCCAAGCTTGGATAAATATTCCCACTATCAATCGCTTCCAGGTTCTTTATTCCTTAGATGAGAATGATTGACTAACAGATATAGATAGGCATGGTAGGGATGACCCGGGGGGGCTAAAGGTAGGCAAAGGCCATGATTAATCTCCACTAGAAGAAGGAGTAGTTTTGACAGGTACTCCTCCTAGTGTCATGGCTCATGTCATTACAATGAAAGAATCGGTATCAGGATTAGGACTTAAACCTTTAACATTAATTATATGTTATAATGTTAACATTGCGGGGCTCTACACAGATTGGTTAAAATGTAAATCTACATATGATAAAATGTGCTTTCAAGAGACTTGGTCAAAGGACACATTTTTATTGGATGGCTATTTATCCTTACATAAACCAGCAATAACCTCCATAGCGAGAAGGGCAAGAGGGGGCTTTCTAGTTCTTGTTTTATTGCAAATACCAAAAATGGAGGCAACTTTAATCTGGTCATCATCTTATTTCATGATTGTTTTGATATTAATTTAGGGGAGTAAGAGTATTTTGATAATAAACCTTTACAATAATATGCCACATGGTCTCCTGAGGGAAGCCTTGAGGATGTAATAGATTTTATTAATTCATCTACACAGCTACAGGATAAAGAGATAGTCATGCTATGGATAGGAGATTTTAATACGCCCCTATGCTATCAGGAATCTCCATATCTTTGCATCATTCCTACTGAGGGTAGAGAGATGTTAACACACTTAACTCATTCAAATGAAGGTGAAATTTTAAACTCTTTTATATGCAAGTTTGATCTTGTATATGCAAGGGGAAAAGCGTCTGCAAACACCCAAAAAAAACCTACATTCACAGGGAACTCCAAAGGGAGTATTATTGATTTTATTTTTATTAGTTCTTTAGATTTTCATCTAATTCTTGATTTCAAGATAATACCCTATTGTGCCAGTGATCATAATCCCCTATGCATTGATCTAGCTCATAACATTAAACTGGACTCAAAGAATAGGTAAGTGAGAAGAAAATCTATATTCAATAAAAACTCCGGTGTTTGCATGAAATGAGAAAAAGTAGATCCAAATGCATTTAATCAGGAAATCATAAAATCAAAGTTAGACTCCATTAATATCTGTCTGTCACATGAGTCAACTCATGATCTTATAGTTCAAGAATATGAACATTTAAGTAATGCCATCTCTGTCGCACTGGAAATTGATAGGATTTCATTGGGTCCAGTGGTACACCAATGGTTTAATTCTGCATGTATAGCTGCTCACAAAAACCTATTAAAAAGCCATTAGAACTATTCCCTTTTCCCGTGATCTAGTTAAAGGGGCCAGTACAAAGCAAAGCTAGAAGAGAGGAAACTGGAAATTAGAACTAAAGCATGGGGAGAGCTTTTGGCAGCTACTGAACTGAAGAATACATCAACATTTTGGAAGGTGATAAATCACCTGTATTTCTCTGATTACAATATTAAAGATGATGACTGTTTGATTTCAGAAGCTGTTTGAGTGAATTATTTTATGAGAGTATTCCACCCTGGAAAAGATTTACCAATTGAGGGGGATGAAAGTATTAAGCAGAAAACTGCAGAATCTAATTTGAGCATTCTAGATATTTCCATTGACCTTCATGAGGTCACTACAGCAATAAATTGCTCAAGGCCAAGAAAGGCACCTGGACCAGATGGGGTCTCTGTAGACATCTTTAAATCTATGCCAAATCTCTGACGTCCATTAGTCACAAATGAGCTAACAAGTGTAGTAAAAAGTAACATTCCTTCTTCATGGAAGTTGGCCAATATTATCCCTATGTTTAAAAGGGGTAATAGACAAGATCCTACTTGTTATAGGCCAATCTCCCTAATAGATTCCACGGCTAAGATATTGGGGAGTGGGATCCTATCACGGATGGAGGACTGGGTGATGGAGGCAAAGATTCTCTCCCCTATTCAGTATGGCTTTAGGCCTGGCAAAGGTACAGTAGAAAAAGCACTAAGGCCCTCATTACAACTTTGCAACCGCCGCCCGCCAAGTTGTAACCGCCACGCAGCCGCCAATGCGGCCACACTTCCGCGGTGGCCATTTCAACATCCCCGCTGGGCCAGCGGGCAGAAAGTGAGTTTCCGCCCGCTGGCCTAGCTGGGATGTCGGCCGCAACATGGGAGCCGGCTCCAAATGGAGCCTGTGGTGTTGCGGCGGTGCGACGGGTGCAGTTGCACCCATCGCACTTTTCACTGTCTGCTATGCAGACAGTGAAAAGCTCCATGGGGCCTTAGCAGGTGGCCCCTGCACTGCCCATGACAAAGGCATGGGCAGTGCAGAGGCCCCCAGGGGCCCGCGACTCCCCTTTTCACAAGCCTTTTCATGCTGGTTCCTACCGCCATGAAAAGGCTGGCAGAGGGGGACTCGTAATCCCCCGGGCAGCGCTGCAAGCAGCGCTGCAAGCAGCGCTGACCTGGAGGATTATAACCGCCGGGACCAACGTGGCTGTAAACCGCTGGTCCTGGCAGTGCAACCGCGGCGCTTCCGCCGCTGTCGTAATTCCATGGATTGCACCGCCAGCCTGTAATGAGGACCTAAATTTGCATCTCATTCTTATCAAATATGTAATTGCCAAAAAAGAATCCATCAGTATGGCACTTACTGACCTCTCAAGTGCTTTTGATCTGGTAAATAGAGGGAAACTTTGGCAAATTATGGAAACCCTGGGGACTGATCTGAACCTGTTGGAGTTAATAAAGCGCTTACATACAGACTTACAGGTCTCAGTTCAGTTTGGCTTACATTGTGAGAGAACCCCCCCCTCCATTCCATCAAGGCGATGAGTAAGGCAGGGCTCTATCTTAGCCCCATTTATATTTTTGATATATATCAATGGGCTCTTTGATTTTATATAAAATACGGGAAGGATTTCGCTAAGATGGGTCAGAGACAGCTCCCAGTTTTACTATATGCAGATGATACTGTATTAATTGTGCATACGATCTTCAAGGCCTGTTGGATCTTTTTTTAACTTTTATGCAGGACCTTGATTTGAAAGTAAATTTCTCAAAGACATATGTAATGACATGTGGCCCCCGAAATATAAGGTCTAAGCAATTCACCATGGGAGGAAATATTATTAACAAGGTGAAAGACTTTTGTTATTTAGGTGTGCACATGAGTTCCCCTATGTTATAGAACTCCCACTTCAAATTTGAGACCCAGCAACTGGTGAGAAATATAGAAGCAATATTTTGCTCCACCTGTAAATTGGGCCATAGACCAATATCCTAGATTGATATGCTTAACAATTCCAAGTGTGTATCAGCAGCTACATATGGGGCAGGTTTGTCAGGTTACGATAAAGTAGACTTACTTCAACATGTTGAGAACAAATTTGCCCACAGACTCCTGTTGGGACCTATGAATGCAGCAAATATCATCTGCCATGAGGAACTGGGTTTACATCATATAGAGGATTTGATTGCTGTCGCCCCACTTTTGCTGTGGCTTAGATGCTGGAGAAACCCTGCGGCTAGCATGGTACAAGATTGTATGACTGATTGTTTACAATTGGCTAAATCAAATAGAATTCCTTGGCTCTCATATTCGCAAACATCTTTTCAAAATGTGGGGCTTGAGAACGTGTTTACAGATCCAGAGTCCTTGCCTATGAATTCAAAGGAAGTGGTGAAACAACAGCATGCAGATTATACCCTAAGCCTTAGATTTTATAGTGCCCTGAAATTGAAAAGCTTTGAACCTAATGTCCAGATTTCAACCCTGGTCACTATGGAACCCTATTTAACTTGGTTCTTGAGTGCATTAATATGTTCTTTTCTAACTTTATTCAGATTAAACTTAACTCATTACAGAGTGGCCTTCCCTAAAGAATGTATCTGGCAAAAAGAGTTACCTAATTGTCCCTGTGATGCCAGATCTTAGCAGAGCACATGTCGCTTTTTTCTATTTTGTTCACTTTATACTACCCCTAGATATGCTTTTATATTGCCCCTTTTACATAAATTAAAGTTCATACACTACAAGGATGCTATGACTTACGTTAAAAAATTACCAGAACTCCAAATCTGTTATCCTATATTAAATTTGATTAGATCTGCCATTGCTATCAGGAAACAATATGAATCTACTGATACAATTGTACATTAGTTTAACCTGGAATCAGATATGACTCTAAAATGAATTCATGATTTCTGATATAAGTGAGCTTTTGTCATTTTATCCCACATACTTTTAACGATTTTAAATAATTTTATATTGTTTTTATAATTTAGTTAAACGTTTTGCACAAGGCTGCTATGACTTCACATACATTTGAAGGGTATTAAATGTATTATTCTGTTTTAAATCTTACTAGATTTGCTACTGCTACCAGGAATTGACATGATTTTGCTGATATGGTAGTGTAATTAGTTTTGGATTTGGGCTATGCTGCTGAAATGGTTTGTAAATGATACTTTGCATATTTTTTTATGTATTCTAACTTTTCTTTTTAGTTTAATAATGCTTTATTGACTAATTTAGCATACACTGGTACAATAGAATAAATAGATTTTCAACCAGAAGAAAATACAATAAAAAAAAAAGATTAATCATAATCATAAAGATAATTGTATCTATAAGAAACAATTTGTATACACAACCAGACTGTAATATTGTACTGTGGAATAATAGCATTGTTTTGTTATGTTTTAGTAAAGAAAGAAAGAGAAGAGAGAAAGGAAAGAAAGAAAAAGTAAAACAATGCAAGTTAAAAATCACATAGTTACAATAAAGCAAGCATTAAGTATTAACAGTATTATGTAAAGTCTTGTGTAGGGAAAGGAAAGAGGTGAAGGGAAACCAAAGCATGTCCCTTTTAATTAACAGTTGAGTAATATTAGCATCTGCTCGATCTTTTCTGTGATTATAACAGATCAGATTCCACCAAGTTACAACATATATTTTCGTAGTATCTTTCCAATTAGAAGTTATAATTTGCAGTGCATCAGCAATGAGCAAACCAATCAATTTACCAAGCAGTGGTTGGGAATACCAAATAGATGAAGTACTACCCAAAAAAACATGTAATACATTGAAAGGTACATAGATGGAGAAAATCTGATTAACTTTATCCCAAACTTGTTCCCAAAAAGTATGAACTGCAGGGCACTCAAAAAACATGTGTATATAATGACTGTTTTCTTTAGAACACAACCAACAATTGCTATCTGTAGTAAGTTTAAACTTATAAAGGTCTACAGGAGTATAGTACAACCTTTTGTAAAAAGAAAATAACGTTTGGGTTGTAGATGCTGAACGGGATGTTGTATAGAGTTTTGACCATATTATTTCCATGTAGATATAGGAATGCTTTGATTGAAATCCTGCTCCCATGCTAATTCTATTTTAGATTTTGGTCTCACAAGAGTGGTATGTGCAAGGATTCTGTATATAAAGGACGCCAGGACTTGTGAGGAAAAATTATGAGGTTGGGAATTAGGCTGTGTAGAAGAGGGAGCCTCCAAAGATTGAGACAACAAGTTATAGAGGATAGCATAGAGAGTTTGATATTTCACAGAGTAATAAGTGGAGATATGAAATGTCCGTTGAATATCTTGAAATTCAAGTACAGCATTATCTAGATTTAACTGATCTAAAGTTATAATGCCTTTGTGCATCCACTCTTTCCATACCAAAGTTATATTATGAAATTTGATATCATTATTGTACCGTATTGTAGTTTGCCTATGGTTCTCATATGAGGAGTGAGAGGCAAGAAGTAATGGCCTGGCAATAGAAATAGACTGAGTTATAATCGGAGAGAATCTCTAAATGTAAATGGTGTAATTTGTGAGTGTTCCAATTGACTCCATAGAGAGGTCCCTTTATGAAAAGTGGGAGGGAGGAACAACCATAATTGTTTTAAAACAAATGCAGAGTGCTATCTTCTAAGGCATGGGAAATTACACCTCCATTGTCTCTAGGTTCCTGCAATTTGACTAGAGATATACGAGATTTAAGTTTGTTCCATAAAAATTTAATAAATAAATCATGTATAATTTAAAAAAAACTAGAAGGAAGTTTAACGGGAAGCATAGATAAATAAAAAATGTAAATGGGCAACATAATCATTTTAATCGTAGCCAGTCATCCCCACCAAGTTAAATAAAGAGGATGCCATCTGTCAAGTAATTTCACAATCCTTGACTCTACCTCTTTGAGATTAGTTTGAATAGTGTCTTTAAGAGAGTTGGAATAGGATATGCCCAGACATTTGATATGCTTAGAGTTCCACGTAAACCCAGTATCTTTAAACATGTCTTGTAGACAGTAAGCATTTAATGGCAAAACCTCTGATTTATCTACATTAAGCTTATAACCTGAGACACTTGAGTATTCTTGTAATAATTAAAACAATTCTGGAATAGTCTTGTGAGGATTAGAGATAAAAAGTAAGATATCATCAGAATAAGCTGTGAATTTAATTCAGTATCTTTGTGCTTAAAACCATAAAAATCAGATGACTTACGTATTTTCTCTAGAAGGGGCTCAAGGGCTAATATAAATAACAGAGGTGATAGAGGACAACCTTGTCTAGTACCTCTGTGTAGGGGGAAGTAATGAGATTGTTTACCATTGACTGAAATTGATGTAGAGGGTGAAGAGTATAAAAGTCTAATAATTTTAATAATATGAGGACTAAAACCATGCCATTTTAATGCTCCAAACATAAAATCCCAACAAACTCGATCAAAGGCTTTTTCAGCATCTAGAGTTATGGCAGCTCAAAAGATGACAAAAAGCCAAGAAACTTTAGTCATAATTGTCTTAAAGAGAAGAAAAATACTTTGCATGGGAGAAAGGGAGGAGCAAGAAAAGAAAAAGAGGCCAATCAGCAACAGTACCCCTGAGGAACTACAATGATTGTATGACAAGAGAGGCGAGACGAGGAAACAAAATAAATACATTACAATATGAACAACTGACGACGTGACCCACCAACAAGGTAAAGAACACTATGATGTCGAGATATACAGGAATATAGACACAATCGGAAAGGGGACTTTCTCAACCTGAGATTGCAATGGTTCCAATATCTGTAAAGAAGAAATAAATAATTTAAGAATTTCACATTAACCGATCAAGTCTTGCTGAGTTCCATTGCCTCCCCTTTGTGAGTATATATAAACTGTTTCAGATCATAGGGAATTTCAAAACTAGTTGTTCTGTCCTTGAAGGTGACCCTAAAAAAGCAAGGGTGAATTAGGCCAAATCTAGCATTCATAGATCCAGAAATTCCTTCCTTTGCTTGGTGGTCTCCGTGGCCACATCCTGGCTAAAGAAAATCTTTTGGCCCAACCACAACAGTTGTTTACGTTGTTTGGTGGCAGTCAAAACAGTAATTAAATCTGAGTACTGTAGGAAGTAGGCAGTAATTCCTCTCGGTGTTGATGGAGAAGAGGAACCAACACAATGGGCTCTCTGGATGTTGAGAGCAGTAGTATTCTGAAGACCAACAATCTTTGGAATATGAGTTTGCAAGAATGTTATCAAATCTTGGCCTACTGAACCTTTCGAAATGCCATAAATGCGAAGATTATTCCGCTGATTGCGATTTTCCAAATCTTCTGTCTGTTTTTTAAGTAGTGTGACTTCCTTAGTCAAGTTATCAACTTTAGTAGTAGTATCTTGTATGTCACTAATCCTCTGTTCCACCTCAGAAAGTCTAGAATCCAGAAGTGACCATTTCTCCTCAATTCGCTGTAGCGCAATATTTGTCTCCATAACAAAATACTTTATTAGCTTGAGCTCATCCATGATGTCATCCAATGTGAGGGGTAATGGAGACTTAGTTGGAGAGGATGGGTCTTTTTTAACTCTTTTGTGGCCCCTGGAGTCTTTACGACCGTTAGAGTTAGAAACAGAGGATACAGATAATTTGGAATTATGAGGTGCTTCCATTTCAGCCACACAGTATATATTTAGTACAATAGTTTAGTTAATATTCCTGTAACGTCGATTAAGTCACCTCAAAAGACAAATGTTAAGAATTTCCAGAATAAAATGACTATAACAGCTTCAAGAGTGGCATCCAAGAGTGTCCAAAAAGTACGAAGATCTCCACATTAATTCAAGTAGCCAAAAGACAAAAAAAAGAAAATATTTTTTAGGAAGAAAAAAAAAAAAATCCTCTCAAAATGGCGACCGCATTCCTGTCAGAAAGGAAGCAGTAGGTTAAAAAGATTAAACTCTGTAAAACACCAGAGTTTTAAAAGAGAAAAAATACACCATACTGCTCCCTGCTTGTTCCAACATCCAATTCTGGGAAAAAAAGCAGCCAGCTGTAAAAAATGCCTCCCTCCAATATAAAAACGTCGTCAGCAGCTCGGGAGCGTTGTTATCGAGCGGCCATCTTAGCTGCTCCGACGCGCAATCTCCAATGTATTCTAACTTTTAATCTGTATAAAATAATTTGTGCTTTTATGGCATTTTGCTGAATAAAGAACCTTGACTGACTGATGTCCAGACTATTCTTCCTTATTTCATGAAATTTAAAAGCAGCATACTTAGAAGTACATTGAATTGATTGTTTCATTGATCCTGTTTTCATGGATTAAAATATATCTTCCCATATTTTTAGAGTCTCTAGGATTTCTTAGATAGCTCACTCGTTACCAGCTCTTTGTGTGAAAGAAGGCTGCAATGCCTCATGCTGACTGCACTAAAAGATGAGGAGCATAGTCTTGCCATTGATGGTACATTTCACTGTCATCCTTCTTAAAACCTCCCTATCTCTCCCAGGTAAGGAAGCAGTCTGAAGACATTCACTGCTAAAGAAATGTATTCCCACATCCTGTATATGAACAGAAGCAACCTCTTGCCAGCTTTGCTTCTCTTCTTTTGCAGCGGAGTGGTAGGTATAAATTTGGAATCATCCATCTAAGATGAATACTAAAATAAAGTGAAATAGTACAAGTAATAACTTGTAGCAATAAGCTTGAGCAGAAAATTCCCACTAGCTTATTCTTCTCCCCTGGCTCTAGATCCCTTGCCTTTTGGATCACATATCACTGACATATTAACAAAAAGAGAGAACGACGACTTAATGCATTTTATAAATGCAATTCAAGCACAACATAATTCATACACAGATTTAGAAGGTGCATCACACAAAAGATTTTGGTTGTTTTCACCCCTAACCTGAAGCCAATTGTGACTTGTTCGGTGGACATGGGCAACAAGCAAAGGGGCAAGTTTACTAAGTGACTACCTGTAATCTGAAGGTCATTTCATTTCCTCTTGAGTAAAAAGAATTATTTCTGGTAAAGTTGCTTCACTAGCTGCAGGTTTAGCATTACAATTCTCAGTTTTTCAATACCAGGCCCATGTTACCTATTCGCAGGGGACACAGGTTGGATGCGGCACTGATTGGCGTACTAACTGGTTTACTCTGATGGGAGTCTTCAGAAGTGGGGCAGGAATATGGAAGGCTCCTCACTCTGAACCCTTAGGTGAATATGTTAAGCCTAATCAGAGAGTTTTTGTCTTTGGCACTTGTGGCCTCCGAGCTGTAGGCGGGTTCTCCACTGCATCAGTAAGAATGATCTTTGCAGGATACACAGCATATCTTCCGTTGGCAGTGGATTGCAGTTTTCTTTATGTAGTTCACCACATGAACTGCACAGGGAGATTGGGTCATCTCTGACACCTTGGATCAGCACTCGTTACGCTCTTGATGTCAGTTGGCTTCATCTGGGTGCTCCACATACTGGGAACATTGCTGGATTTCTCTTCCTGGAAAGTTTCTCCTCTTGCAGAACCAGGCACTCTCCTTCCCACTCTGAACATTTAGTTAGACCTCTATGCACTAGTGTGACCCACAGCTTCTCCAGCATGCCGCAGAAACTTCAGTTGATGTCCTCTCAACTCTGGAGGACTGTTTATCAGCAGGCACCAGCTATGGCCTGACGGCGGGTCAGACAGAACCCTGCAGACCACTTCCTTACATGATGACTGAAGTAGTTTGAAACAGCAGAATGGTTTGCATCCCACTTTTATATTAATTTTCCAAACTGGGAATGTAAATCAAGTGTCTAAGATCTTGGAACTGACTTGTTTTTGTTTTCCTTTTAAATTTTCTGGATGCACTGCCAGTGGCGGTTTCTTTAAGGGGTGTGGGGGTGTTGCCCCCCACTGTTTGTTTTGTTGCCCCCAGGCTCATTTAAAAGTAGTACTTTTCAAGTGCTCACATTTTTCATTAGTTGCAGTGCACAGCATGATCTGGGCGAAGTTTGCAGCTTTGCAGGAGAGTGAAGGAGGCGGGTGGAGGCGGATGTAGGTAGGGTTGGATCCTGAGTGGTTAAGCGACACTAGATTAATCTGGGCCTCCTTTGGGTGAAATGTGCATGTAAAGTTGGACAGGTGCCTTGCTTTGCCCACCCTGACATGCGCACTTCAACCCTCGCCTACCTGTAATAATAGGAGTCCAGGGGGATTGCTGTCAGAGGCTCCAAGTCACCAAAGGAGGGTTGGCAGCCCCTGACTGAGCTAATGCTTATGCTGCGCTCCTGCTGTTTACAGCAAGGGAACAGTCTATATTTGCCAGGGGCTGGAGGGTGGGACTGGAGCTCCGAGCAAGTAGCGAGGAGCTCTCTTCCTTGCAGGCTGGAGGCAAAGCGCAGGGGCTCTCTTCTTTCCAGAATCGGACTGTGAGTGTTTAGCTCTGACTTAATCAGTGCTGTGTTAGTGTTTTTCGGAGGGGGTGTTGTTTTGCTGCCAACCTTGGTGTCACATATTTCCATAAGGGAAAGAAGTTTGCAAATTGTTTTATTTAACAGAACTCAGATACTAAATACAGTTACTCTTGTTCCACAACTGAGCCTGAAACACCACTCTAGAAAATAAATCTCCTGATTTAAGTCAAAGATTTAGCCTCTGGGTGTATGAAAGCAGCACCCATCGATCTGAACTCTAGTTTTATCTCCTTACAATTTCCCGGGGTCAATCACCTCACAATCTGCCTACAGTTAAACTCAGCCCCTCATCCTGTAATTCCAAAGCCCTTGATGTAATTAATGGCTTGGAAGTTGTCTATGAAAGGATCAGAACAGGAGTGAGGAGAGGCGCTGGGGGAGTGAACTCACAGAAAATGAATGTTTGCCATTTTCAGAGGTGTTAAGAGGCCTGTTCTAAAGGCTTACTGCTGAATAAAACATCAGCAGGAGCCAAGTGATCTACTTTCCTAGTATAGCAGGCAGCGCAGGTGAGGCTAGAGTACCCATCTCCAAAGAATGAGAACGCATTACACGCCAAATACTTTTCAAACTTTTCCCCAAAATGACTAATTACAGCTTGCAAAAGTTGTCAGTCCTGCCCATAGCAGATGGTCTGTCGTATATTTTTATATTAATTTCACACGAAAATGGTAATTCTGGTTTAAAATTTCAAAAAATGCTTCCTAAATAGCTTTTTCATATGTAGCAAAATGTTATATCAGTGAATTTATTTTGACCACGAAACTCCCATTTTGGCCCATGAACGTGAATTCTATCCTCATAAAAACCTTGGGCGGATTCACAGAGAAATTTGTATAAATTTGGGGGATAGGCATATCCATTGTGGACATTTCATACTGGTTTCCTCATTCAGGGATGAGGAGGCCTGTGCGACTCAAGTTCAGGATTCAGGTAACGTTATGGGCTGCGGAAACTATCCTGGCTTATGCCTATTTTTACGACACTTTCTAATGGCGAGCCTCCACATGTCACATTAGGTGTATTCAGCTATCATCAGCAGCGTGTTTTAGGGAAATGTGAAACTGTGGCCTGTCTCTGGCTGTTACTTCTGGGCATTAGGCAGTGTGAATTATTCTCGAGCATGCTGTGCCCTGGAAGAGGGGTGACTGAGCAGGACAGCCTTATGGGGCACTGAGCAACCTAGTAAGGCGATGAGTGCTGCTCCAAAGCAAATGAATGATTCATTCAGACGCTCTCCCACAGTGATAAACATTAATCAGAGGCAAAGGAGAAATCAGACCCCAGATTTGTGAGGCACGTCTGTGGATATGGGAGCTGTGGTGTTGAGCGCACACCTTCGCTTCCAAATGTTATGATTTATACTGGGTGAAACATGTGAAGCACTCTGCCCATGGCCTGTAGATCAAATGCTACTAGTGGGCCCGCAGCACTGGTTGTGCCACCCATATTACTAGCCCTGTAAACATGGCTCAGACCTGCCACTACAGTGTCTGTGTGTGCAGATTCTACCTGCCAATTCGACTTCGTAAGTGCACCCACTTGCCAGGCCTATCCTTCCCTTTTCTTACATATAAGACACCCCTAAAGTAGGCCCTATGTAGCCCCATGGGCAGGGTGCAATGTATGTTTAATGTAGGACATATACAAATGTGTTTTATATGTCCTGACAGTGAAATACTGCCATATTTGGTTTTCACTGTTGCAAGGCCTATCTCTCTCATAGGTTAACATGGTGGCTACCTTTAAAAAATGATTAAAGCATAGATTCCCTTTGGGAACAGAAAGAGATGTGGAGTTTGGGGTCTCTGAACTCACACTTTAAATACATCTTTTAGTAAAGTTGGTTTTGAGATTGTATGTTTGAAAATGCCACTTTTAGAAAGTGGGAATTTTCTTGCTTAAACCATTCTATGACTCTGCCTGTTTGTGGATTCTCTGTCTGGGTTAGTTTGACATTTGGGCTGTTTGCACTTCTCCCTAGACAGTGACACAAAGGGAGGTGGGGTGTAGCCTGCACATCCTGATGAGCCATCTGTGCTAGGAGGGACAGGAGGAGTGGTCACTTACACCTGAAAGGGCTATGCTTGCCCTCACACAGTGCAGTCTTCAGCCCCCTGGTGTGTGTCTGGGGCCTGGCCTGGGCAAGGCAGGATTTCACTAACAAGAGAGATCTTCCTTTGAAGTATGCCTACTTCAAAGGCAGAACTGGGTATAAGAAGGGCACCCAAACCCCTGGAAATTAGATCACTTCTGGACATCGAGAGGAACCTCTGCCTGGAGAAGAGCTGAAGAGCTGAGGAGAAGTGCAGCCCTGCCTGAAACTGTGCTGTGTGGAGCTATCCTGCAGTGGCTGCTTCTGCCTGTGAAAGGGGACAAAGACTGGACTTTGTGTGCCTTCCTGCTTGTGAAGAAATCTCCAAGGGCTTGTCCTGAGCTTGCCTCCTGTTCTTGAAGTCTCAGGGCCATCAAAGACTTCTTCTGCCAGCACCTGGACTCTCTTCTGAGACTCCTGCCCTGCCAAGTGGTGCCCTATCCACTTCATGGGCCCTTAGAAGGTGAAGCTGGCAGATCAAGACTGAAAATCCATGCACAGACCGCTGTGAGGGGAAACTTTCAACGCACCTTCTGAGACGGGGCTGAAAAACAATGCGCCGCTGTCTTGGTGGCAGAAATCGATGCTCCACCGGCATCGCAGCTGGAAAATCGACGCACGTAGCTGGAAGAACGACGCGCAACACCCGCTGATGGAGGCTGATAACGTTGCAACCCACATTGCGCAGTTTTGCTGAATCGTTGTGGGAGGATTTTCGACACAACTTTCTGGGCATGGAACGCCTGCCCAGTCCCAAGTGCATCACTCTCCTGTGAAGAAGAAAAACGATGCACGCCAACCCGACCAGAGAAGGAGAAACAACGCACGGTCTCCCTTGCGGGTGAGAAATTGACGCACTGCTTACCTTTTTTGGCGCACACTTGCCCGTGCATGTTATTTTGACGGTACCCAGGTACTTTTCAACGCTAACAGTGTTTTACTGTTTTCTCAAGGATCTAATGGCCATATGTACGAACACATTTTCCCATAGACACAGAATGGGTAAAACCCTTTGATACATCTGGCCCTAAGTCTCTTTTTGCTTTTAAAATTAATAACATGACTTGTGTATGTTGGATTTTGGGCGTTTTGGTCTTGTTTTGTTTAGATAAATATTTCCTATTGTTCTAAGCCTGTTTTGTGTCATTTTGTAGTGTTTTTACTCAATTACTTTGTGTGTTGGTACAAATAGTTTACACCTAGACACTGAGGTAAAGCCTGCCTGCTCGTGCCAAGCTACCAATGGGGTGAGCAGGGGTTAGCTGAGGGTGATTCTCCTTTACCCTGACTAGAGTGAGGGTCCTTGCTTGGACAGGGGGTAACCTGACTGCCAACCAAAGACCCCATTTCTAACAAAGGGCATCAAATGACAGAAAACAGCATTAATAGCATTAACAATAACCACACAATGAGACTAAAAGCTAGGAAGAAAGCATATCTGGAACTGCTCTAGAACTGGGCTGGAACTACTCTGCTTCTGGTACGTGCAGTCAGGAATAAGTCAAATAATTTCTCAATTCGTCATTGGTCAGAATGTCAAATGTTCACAGTAGAACCAATAAACATTATTTCTTAAATCTGTGATGTACTTAGACAGTCTTTCACATGTCGATGATTGGCTCCTCTTCTCCCGTTGCTGTCACCAGTTTCCATCACGTAAATTTTGTAGCAATTATAACTCCAGTCAGTGAAGCTATTATCATGTCCTGGGAAAGTTGTCTTCTCACACACCAAAGATACAAATGTATCTATAGCTAGTACATCGCATTACAGCAGACAGTTCTCACAAGAAAGTTTGAGACATCATCTAGTTTAACGTTGCAACATTACAAATCTATTTGGTCAACAATTCTGCTTGAGACAGAAACATTTCCAAACATTTATTTATGCCACGAGGCTTAACATGAGGCTTTGTCAACTAAGCCCATTATTTCATAATTACTCTATGCTCAGTAAAATTAAGCAAATACATTTCATTAAAACATTAGTATGGTCCACTAATACATTTTATTCTATATGTGCATATTATTTCTAAACAGTTTAATATTCTTTCTTGATTTCTCTATGTTAGCATAATTCATGTCAAATCTTAGGCCCTAATAAAGGCAGATTTATTATTAATTTATTCAGCTTTCACAGTCCCTCCTAAATGTGTCATCACACCCTACATCACATAAAACAAATTTTTGTTCATCTAAAACTTTGTTTCTTCATAACATCTGGCATTTTTCTCTCTTGCTCCAATTTCATTTCAATATCTGCTTCTCAGCTTTTGCAATTTAATTTTCTCCCTCCTCTGATTATTTTTCATTCTCTGTCTTTTAATTATAGTGTACAATTTGTAAGATCCCATTAGGAAAAGGATAAAAATTATATTAATCAAAACTGGTTTCAACATTATCCCAATGATACAATTTCCTAGGTTGCCCAACCAATTTCCTACAGTATTACAGTAGTAAAAACTTTGACAACCTTTTCCCAAACTCTAGATTCTTTAAGAACTTTTAAATCAGAGTTAATATTAGTCAGATTATTAATAAAGCTTTTAATCTCTCTACTGTTATCTGGAATATGCGTGCAACAATTTTGCGATTTCAGCATTTTACAGTCTCCGTCCTCCTTTGCTGAAAGGATGTCTAGCACAAGATGGTTCTGAAGAGTCATAAGAAGTACCACAACCATTTCAGTATACACTAAGACCATTGATCCAGAAAAACTAGTCAACATGTTATCCACAATAGTAGACAACTTTCGAATTTTCAAGGGATTTTGAATAACTCCCACTGAGGGAAAAATTGCTCCAAACAAGTTATGCCAGAATAAGATTCTCTCTTTGGTCTAGCAAGGTGTAATTCATTTGGTGTCTCGTTTAGTTTCTCAAGTTGATAAATCTTTGGGAAAACAATTACCAAATAACATGTGCCATACCATTTTCTTGGAAGACGGTAATAGGCATTCTGTCCACAGATGTAGTAAACCCCAGGAATCGCAAATAAAGTATCAGTTCTGGATTGGGGTCTGTATAAATAAAGTTTTCTTACATGTTGATTGTCTAAAGCAAATTTTCCTTGTGTTTTAATTTCACTAAATGCATGTTTATTTCTAAATATCCTTTTCACTATCCCTTTATCTATTTTCTCTTTCAATGCCTATCGCCAGTCATCAGTTTGATCTAGAAAACTCTTTTCTACTGCTGCAAGCAAGCATGTGACGTTATTCCTGTGTGCGTTAACTGTGCCAAATGTTAGGGTGGGTTCAAAGAAACCTCTCACTAATTCTATATTATCTTCCCTAGCTAGGCTACTCAAGTATTTGACAATAGGAACAAAACAAATCAAAACTCGTACCGCCACCTGAACGTCAGTGCGGCCAGAACACCGCCGGCCCTGTTTCAGAGCGCTGGCTCTGCAGTGAACAGGGCCTTAACATTGACGCTGGCTCGTAATCAAGCCTGTGGCAATGTGTGGTGGGCGGGTTTAGCAGCACCCGTTGCCCTTTCCACTGCCCGTAGTTTGGGAAGTGGAAAGCATGATGGGGCTGTCCATGGGTGCCCCAGAACTGCCCCGGGAAAGTGCACGGGTAGTGCAGGGGCTCCCAGGGGTCCCCTGATGCCCCATTCCGTCAGCCATTCCATGGTGGTCCAACTGTCATGAAAAGGCTGGCGGATTGGGGAGTCGTGATCCCAAGCGCCACCCTGGCGGATTACAACTGTCGAGACTGCCAGGCTGTCAACTGGTGGCCATCTGGTGGTGTCAGCAGTCGGACCATGTCGGCTGCGCCACAGCCATAATGTGCGGCTTGGACTGCCATGATCGCGGCAGTCTCTCCGACACCGCAAATCTGGTGGTCTTAAGACCACTAGACTCGTGATGAGGGCCTAACTCATGATTTGAGTAAAAACACTGTATGTATTCTTGGTTATAAAACCTTGTCAATAAAAGACTGCAACTAAATCCATACATTAGTGACAAGTGTTGGTAAGTTATTCCTTATTCCACTGATGAAGGAATTTGTGTACAAACATAACATTCTCTCACATTCATTGTCTCGACATAGTCATACCGCAAGCGATAAAAAAACATTAGAGGAAAGATCTTCTTGTGAGTTATCTCTCATTCTGCTTAAACATGTCTAATTCTGTAAGCGTAGGCATTTCTACAGAAGAGGTGTGATTAGTTTCAGCTTTACTGAGAAAGCTCATGCTCACAATCAATAGAAAACATACTGTCATGCAGACAATAGCTAAGTCAATACCTATGTATTTACAGCACCTACTGTACCTAACCTGCTTGTTGTGATTAGTGCTGGACTTACAGTTTATCCTTACTTGGCAGGATTTTGACTTAAGTACCTGTAACTGGTTCTGGAGGGGTCAGATCTTTTGGTTCTGGTCAAACTCAACCCCTTCCACTGGGTCGGGAGACTGCTCTGTCTGCTTTTTCAGATCGCTTGCTTCTGAAAGAGCCCTCCTCTGTCTGGACTCTCCTGCTGCCTCAGTTGAGACTGGTTCAATGTCAATTTCCTGTAAGTCATACATTTTACTGGGGTATCTGGATTCTCCTCTGTCTGCTTGGAGTCTGTTTCTGATTCTTATGTTTCCTTCACTGCTTCTGGAGTTTGCCTGGACGATGTTGGTACTCTCAACAACTCTTCTTCATTGTCGAAAGGACAGGGTACTTTCCAAGTGTGACTGGCATGTACTCAGTTTGGAACTCCTGCACATTTCACAGCAGTGGTAGTAACTAGTACTACTTGGTGCTGACCCTTCCACTGATGCTCCAAACAAGTCTTCCTCATGTGTTTTCAGATAACAACCCAGTCTCCAGCTCTCAGATCGTGACTCTGATCTTGGGATGGCAGTACATTTGTGGCTTTCACCTGATGAGAAAAAGAGCGATCCACGTCAGCCAGACCCTTGCAGAAGTCCAACACCATATTATCTGTTGGGTTGACAAGAGCACTTGCAGGAACCGCTGGCAACCTCATTGCTCTGCCCATGAGGATCTTGTTCAGAGACAGTCCAGTTTTCCTGTCGTGTGTATTTCTCATGCTCATCAGAACTAACAGTATTGCATCCGGTTATTTCAGATTCGTAGACTCACAAATCTGTGCAAGTCATGACTTCAAGGTACCATTCATTTGTTCTACGAGTCTTGAGGCTTCAGGGTGATAGCTACAGTGCAACTTCTGCTCAATGTTTAAGGCTGAACATAGTAATTTAATTACTTTGTTGTTGAAGTGACTTTCTCTCTAATTCTAAAGAGACCAGAAAACCAAAATGTGGTATCAGCTCCTTAAGCAACAACTTTGATACGGTAAGGCTGTCATACTTGTGGGGTATGCTTCAATCCAGTGGCTAAAAATGCAAACAATCACCCACATATATCTCAATCCTCCACATGCAGGCATTTCCAGTGAAATCCATTTGCATCCTGCTGAATGGACCTCCAGCTCTTCCAATGTGGCTCATGTTAACAACTGTTCTTTTACCCACATTTATCTGTTGACAAATGACACAACTGTGGCAAACTGCTTTGGCAACATATCTAAATTTTGGATTACACCATGACTGCTTGAATGTTTGAATCATTGCATCCCTTCCAACATGTACTTGACCACGATAATATTTAGCTATTTGAGTCAGCAAACAGTTAGGCAAGACCACTTGTCCCTCCCCGGACACCTAAACGTCATCTTCTCTTTGGACACATTTCATTTTAACCCATGTTTTCTTTTCTTCTTTGTCAACACTTTTTTGAAGGCTCTTTAGCTCTTCCCAAGTATAAACAACAGGCAATGCATAACCTGTACAAAATTATTCTTCTGGCAACAGTTCCCATTTGTCTTTGAAGGATATAAAATTCAATGCACAAAACCTTGCAACTTGATTTGCATATCCATTTCCCATTGAAACAAAATCTTGCGATCTCTGGTGTGCACTGCATTATACCACAGAAATCTTTCCAGGCATTTGCAAAACTTGTAAAAAATAATGGATCCTTTTTCCATTTCTAACTGGCAAACCAGAAGAGGTCATTAAACCTCTCTGTGATCATAGCTGGCCAAAGTCATGCACTATTCCGAATCCATACTGGCTGTCTATTTAAATTTTAACTTTAAGCTGTGCAGAAACATGGCATGCCCTAATAAGAGCCACCAACTCTGCTACTTGTGCAGAAAATACTCCCCGAAGCTGGGAAACTTTGAATATACCAGAAACTGTGCACACTGCATTTCCTGCTTTTAATGTTTCCATGTTATCTCTTAAACATGAACCATCAACAAAAATAATTTCGTCATTTTCTTCCAATCAGGTATCTTGAATGTCAGGTCTAGGTTTAGTGCACAATTCAGTAACTTCCAAACAGTCATGTTCGACATCTTTCAATTTGTCAACTTCTGTTGCTGGGTTAAGCACTGTACACCTTTTCAGAGTAACATTTGGGGAACCTAAAATTGCAGTTTTGTATCTGGTCAGACTAGCATTTGTGAGATACTGTGTCCGTGGAAGCAAAACTTCAATGAAGTGAGGGACCAAAACAGTTATGGGATGTCCCATCACAATGCTCGCACTACTCTGAGTGAGGCTCAATCCAACCGCTGCCACAGTTTGCAAACATCCAGGCAAAGCTGCTGCAACTCGGTCCAAAGTAGCTAAATATGCTACAGGTGGTTTACACCACCATGTACCTGTGTCAAAATAGAAAGAGAACATGCATCACATTAATGACAAAACAACATGAATGGTTTTGTGTAGTTAGGCATTCCCAAAGCCGGAACTTTGCACAGACTTTCTCTCAACTTTCATTCAAGCTTGGTCTAACTCTAGGGGGTCAGTAACTTTTTTGTGGGTCAGCTTCTGCAGTGGTTTGGAAACGATCTAGGAATTGGGAATCAACTGGCGACAATAGCTCATCCTTCCTAAAGACTTTCTAACATCCCTTTGTTTAGTTGGGGGATTCATCTGCAGTATGGCAGTAAGTCTCTCTCTAGAAATCTTGAATCTTTCTTACTCTTTTTTCAATCTGATGCCCAAAATATTTAACTTCTTTCTGACAGTACTGCATTTTTGCTGCGGACACTTTGACCCTCATTACAACTTTGGCGGTAACTGCCGCCTACCACAACGGCCTTGGCTGGCAACATACCGTTGCCGTGGCTACCAGCCGTCCACCCGCATTATGACCGTAGATGGAATCCCATCAGAAGGCTGGCAGAATACCGTTGAAGGTCATGGCGGTGGACGTGGTAAGGTGGCACTGCTGCCAGCAGCAGCACCACGCCAGCAAAACACCGCCTACCATATCATGAGCAAAGATACGGCCTGGTGGTGTTTTGCTGGCGGATGCTGCTGCTGGCAGCAGGGCCTCGTCCCGTCTCCTGCCGGAGGACCCCCTGCAAGTAGGTAAGTCGGGTTCTCTGACAGGAGAGAGGGGTGGGGGGCGTTGTGTGAGTGTGTGGGGGTGTTGTGTGTGTCTGTGGGGGTGTGTGTCTGTTTTTGTATGCGTGCAAGCATTAAATGTGTGCATGAATGACTGAATGTGAGTGTACATGTATGTTGTGTGTTGTGAATGCGTGTGTGCGACAATGTATGTTGGTGTGTGTTGCGGTGTGTGTGTATGTATGTGTACATGCATGGGTGGATGTGGGTATGCGTGTGTGTATGAGTTTGTATGTGCAGTGTGTGTATATGTGTGGGGGGCAGGAGAGGGAGGGGGAGGGTGGGGGAAGACTTTGGGGAGCGGGAGGGTACGAATTCCCTAGCACTGATAGTGCCTACCGCCATGGTTTTTGTGGTGGTATGCCTGCCACGAAAACCAATGAGGTAGGCAGGGTCATAATCCCGAGGGTGGGATTGCGACTGCCGCCTGGCTGGAGACTGAAGTCTCCAGCTCAGCGGCCGTTACCACCCTGGCGGATGGAGTGGTACATTGGCGGCTTGGCCTGAGCCAACCGCCAATGTCATAATTTGAGTAACGGTACCTCCAGCCTGTTGGCAGTACCTTTTCTAAAATTATGCCAACCGCCAGGGTCGTAATGAGGGCCTTTGTGTCCGTTTTTCCCTAAATTATTTAGTAAGGCAATACTATCTTGCCTGCTTTCTTCCTTCATTTTCCTTCAAACAACAAATAATCAATGCTGATTGGAAAGGTATTTTTAATGTATCAAGGTTCTTCTTTGCTAGCTGAAAAAAAATGGACAGGGACTCTAAAAAACCTTGTGGAATGCTGCACCAACAGTATACCCGATCAAGGAATTTAAAGCAAAAAAGAAACTGGCTATCCTTATGAATAGTACAGAAAAGGACACTTGTGATAGGTCCACTAAGGTGAACCATTCAGCATCACATGGAATGTGAAGTAATATCACTGCTGGATTTGGCACCATTGGACAACATTTAGGGCTTCATTACGAGTTTGGTGGTCATGGGACCGCCAAACTCGCGGTGGCTGTCTAACCACTGTGGACCCAGCGGTAAAGACCGCTGCATTACAAGGTGTGTGGTTTGGTCGAAGCCAAACCGCCACAATGCCGCCAGTCCCTCCAGTCTGGTTGGACTGCTGCGGCCAGCGGTGAGCTCCTCCAAGCTGGCAGCAGGCCTTGAAAACCCTGGTGGTAACACACCCGGTGACAGGAATCCCCATTTCTGACACTGGCACACACTCCGCATTTATGCACAACCCACCCATGCACACATTCAGACACTTCCCCCTCATCTCCACACTTGCACACACAACCCTCATCCTCACATCTGCACACAGACACCCTCCTCACTCACAGACTTGAGCACAGACACCCCCACTCACATGCATCTCAATACACACTCATACTCACTCACACCCCAACACCCCAACACCCCCTCCCCTCCACATACATGCAGACACACACCCCAACCGCATGCATACATCCACTCGCTCGCTCACAAACATGCACTCAGACACCCCCATTTTCACACATATACCCACTCAGACACTCAGACCACCCCTCTGCATACAAACATACACCCCCCCTTCGGACAGTCCACTTACCTGTCTCAGCGAGGCGGTCATGCGGGAGGGGATGTATCTCAGAGTTTTCCACTGCCAGCACTGCACAACTGCTCAGGAAACTGCTGTGCTGTATTACGTATCATAATACGGCAGACGGAGTCCTGTTTGCATGCCGGTTCTGGTGGTGAAAATGCCTCTATTCCATCATTGGCCAGGCCGATGGTGTCAGATTTCCACTCATAGTCAGGTGGAAATCTAAATAAACTCGTTATATGGTGGTATTGTGGTGCCTGCGGCTTTGGCAGTCTTGTGAAAAGAGTTCTGAAGTCATAATGAGGGCCTTAATCAGAATATCATTGATTTTCCTCAAATCCTGAACAATCCACAGGGTTTTCACAATCCCATGATAGGAGAGTTACATGGGCTGCTCAGTACTTCTTTTAGGACACCTTGTCTCACAAATTCTGCAATTATAGGTGCAATCCCTTCAACAATGTCTTGTGTCGTGGAATTGGGGAATCTGGGGAAAAGCTGCATTTTGCTTGATGGGGACTTTAACTGGCTCAACTCCTCTAATTAGACCAACATCTTTCCCGGAAAATCCCATACTTTCATCTTAACTGTCAGAAGGAAGATCTTGTACTGTAAAGACAAGAAAGAAACTGATCAAGTGGTGCTCTTCATTTACTGAATTACATTCAGTTTCCTCATACTTGTCGTCTTCATCATCACTATTTGTCTGAATGGAAATCCCATCATTTGAACAGGTAATTGGACACCTCGTTTTGCATAGCTGGTCCCTTCCAAATACGGAAACCAGACTTGAGTCACAAACTACAAATTTGTGCAGGTCTTTGAAATTTCCAATTTGAACTGGAACTAGTTCTAAAATTGGGTACGTCAAATATTGATTTGCAACTCCAACGATTTGCACTGTTTTCTCTAAAAAGGGGACAATAGGGACTTTCGCAGTTGTTACAGTGCAACTTATAGCTCCTGTATCAACTGAGAAAGATACTTTGTGACCCATTACCTTTCCTTTCACATATGGACCCTTTTGGTCTACTTCTAATGAAGCTGCCAATATTTGGGGGGTCATTATGACCCCCCACGTTCGGTGCTAATGTGGCAGTAGTACCGCCAGCAGGCTGGTGGTACTTACCGCCACATTATGACATTGGCGGGTTGGCTGGAGCCAACCCACCAATGTACCACTCTGACCACCATGACGGTAGCAGCCTCTGGGCTGGAGATATGCATCTCCAACCTGGCAGCTGCCATTGTGCCGCCTGCGGGATTATGACCCCGCCTACCGCCATGGTTTTCGTGGCATTCGTAACGCCACAAAAACCATGATGGTAGGCCATATCAGTGACAGGGAATTCCATCCCTGTCATTGATAGGGTCCCCCCCACCTCTCCAGAAACTGCCCTACCTCTCAAGATACCCTCCCAGTCCCTACCTCTCCAAACCACCCACCCACCACATCCATACCCCCTTCACACACACACACACAAACACACACACACACAGGTATACACAGACTCATTCACACATACATACACGCATGCATACATCCAATCACAGATACATTCGCACACACTTCCAAACATACACCAAGACACACATTCACATTTCACAACATACACGCACTCACACATCCGAACTTGCACACATGCATTCAACACTCAACACACACCCATATTCATGAACACACATACCTTCGCACACCCCCAAAACACAAACACTACACCCCCTCCCCTTTTGGAGACCTGAATTACCTGGATCCAGGGGTCCTCCGGCAGGAGTTGGGATGGGGCGCTGCTACCGCCAGCAGCGCGACAGCCAGCAGAACACCACCAGGCCGTATTATTCATCATAATATGGCTGGCGGTGGTCTACTGGTGTGGCACTGCTGGTTGGAGCAACGCCACCTTACCACCATCTGCCAGTATGGCACAGCGTGGCTTCTGCCATTCTTGTGGTGGAAAATCTTCTGTAGTGATAATATGGCGGACAGCTGGTAGCCACAGTGACAAATTTTTGCCGGCTGGCGCCACGGCGGTAGGCTTTTTTACCACTGATGTTTTGATGAGGGCTCAGTCTTCTTCATCTGAACTCTCACTCATCAACTCATCATTCGATTCATTCTCACTGTGTAATGGGTATTGGTGTATTGTGTTATTAATGGTGTTAAACTTTTGACCTGTGCCCTGCTTCGTAAGCATCATCTGCTGTTGTTCCATTGGGGCTTGAGGTATCTGAATTAGTTGCCTAGGTACCATTTGGACTTTGGCTTGTATTTGCCATGACTGTGGCATCTGCAAGTGTGGCATTAGCATCTGTTGCATGGGCTGAGGACCTTGCACTTGATTCACATTATTTTGAAAATTAAAATTTTGACCTCTTATTCTTGGTCCTCTCATGCCTGGAAAAGGAATGTTTTAATTTGTCTGTGTTACAACACCTTCCTGTCCTAGCATCGGACACTCCTGCTTTCAATGTCTGAAGACACCACAACCGTGACAAGGTAATGTCCTTTTCATTCCCTGTATATCATTCTGAGTAACTGTTGGGAAAAATGTTGGTGGGGGCAAGGTTCAGGTTCCCTGCGTGGAACTTGGGAATGAGGGTGAGTGTCAGTTGGTGCCAGGAGGACGGCGGGTGGGGACAATAAAGCACATACCTCTACCAGATCTTGTCCTCCTTTTAGTGGCGACGAGCAGTGGGAGTCGATGACTCGTGGAGTGTGGTTTTGGTGTGCTGAGGATCGCGTGGTGCATACCAAGTGCACAACATAGTGCACGAAGAGCACAGCAGACGGAGCTGGGCCGGGTGTAGGAACGGATCTAACCACACAGCAGCCGAGTAAGGAGGGGTCAAAACTGTTCCTGGGACATTGCAGCACTGGGAGGTCTAGCTGGTGATGTAGTGAGGAGGAGACGTGGTGTCTGGGCATGCGCACAAGGAGTCACCAATCTGTGTTTGTCCTGCGGCCATATTTGAAGTAGGAACTTGAGGTAGTGTGCCCAACTAGTGCAGGAAACAATTAACAGGCATGCACAAGTGAGCATGTCCGGTGGCCATTTTGAGAGACTGGGAAGCAGAAAGTACTGTGCCCAAATGGTTATAGACGGAGACATGTTCACATCTAAAAAGAAAAAAGCCTTATTAATATACAATTTGGGTGCGGAAGGCAGAAACATTTTGAAAACGTTACCTCCAGAAGTAGTCAATGTTTATGTAGTGGGAGATAGTGAAAAAGAATCTACTTCCACAATTGATGAGTATGCAACAGTCATTAACACATGGAATAAAAGAGTCAACCAGAGGAAAACTATAGTTCTGGAATGACACAGATTCCTTCAACGTGCCCAAATTCGAGGAGAGTCAATAGACGACTTTGTAGCTGCATTAAGAACTCTTGCAACATGTTGTAATCACAGGGAGTTTAGGGATGAAATCACCCTGGACCAACTAATTGAGAGAACGAACAACAGGAAAGTGTAGGAAAGTACCATCTTGCCTGGCATGTTACCCCCATATTTCACTGTATATATGTTGTTTTAGTTGTATGTGTCACTGCGACCCTGCCAGCCAGGGCCCCAGTGCTCATAAGTGTGCCCTGTATGTGTTACCTGTGTTATGACTAACTGTCTCACTGAGGCTCTGCTATCCAGAACCTCAGTGGTTATGCTCTCTCATTTCTTTCCAAATTGTCACCAACAGGCTAGTGACCAATTTCAGCAATTTATATTGGCATACTGGAACACCCATATAATTCCCTAGTATATGGTACTGAGGTACCCAGGGTATTGGGGTTCCAGGAGATCCCTATGGGCTGCAGCATTTCTTGTGCTACACATAGGGAGCTCTGACAATTCTTACGCAGGCCTGCTACTGCAGCCTGAGTGAAATAACGTCCACGTTATTTCACAGCCATTTACCACTGCACTTAAGTAACTTATAAGTCACCTATATATCTAACCTTTACCTGGTAAAGGTTGGGTTCTAAGTCACTTAGTGTGTGGGCACCCTGGCACTAGCCAAGGTGCTCCCACATTGTTCAGGGCAAATTCCCCGGACTTTGTGAGTGCGGGGACACCATTACACGCGTGCACTATACATATGTCACGACATATGTATAGCGTCACAATGGTAACTCCGAACATGGCCATGTAACATGTCTAAGATCATGGAATTGTCACCCCAATGCCATTCTGGCATTGGGGAGACAATTCCATGATCCCCCGAGTCTCTAGCTCAGACCCGGGTACTGCCAAACTACATTTCCCGGGGTTTCACTGCAGCTGCTGCTGCTACCAACCCCTCAGACAGGTTTCTGCCCTCCTGGGGTCCAGCCATCCTTGGCCCAGGAAGGCAGAACAAAGGACTTCCTCAGAGAGAGGGTGTTACACCCTCTCCCTTTGGAAAAAGGTGTCAGGGCTGGGGAGGAGTAGCCTCCCCCAGCCTCTGGAAATGCTTTGATGGGCACAGATGGTGCCCATCTCTGCATAAGCCAGTCTACACCGGTTCAGGGATCCCCCAGCCCTGCTCTGGCGCGAAACTGGACAAAGGAAAGGGGAGTGACCACCCCCCTGACCTGCACAACCCCTGGGAGGTGCCCAGAGCTCCTCCAGTGTGCTCCAGACCTCTGCCATCTTGGAAACAGAGGTGCTGCTGGCACACTGGACTGCTCTGAGTGGCCAGTGCCAGCAGGTGATGTCAGAGACTCCTTCTGATAGGCTCCTCCAGGTGTTGCTAGCCCATCCTCTCTCCTAAGTAGCCAAACCTCCTTTTCTGGCTACTTAGGGTCTCTGCTTTGGGGAATTCTTTAGATAACGAATGCAAGAGCTCATAAGAGTGCCTCTGCATCTCTCTCTTCACCTTCTGCCAAGGAATCGACTGCTGACCGCGCTGGAAGCCTGCAAAACTGCAACAAAGTAGCAAAGACGACTACTGCAACCTTGTAACGCTGATCCTGCCGCCTTCTCGACTGTTTTCCTGGTGGTGCATGCTGTGGGGGTAGTCTGCCTCCTCTCTGCACTAGAAGCTCAGAAGAAATCTCCCGTGGGTCGACGGAATCTTCCCCCTACAACCACAGGCACCAAAGAACTGCATCACCAGTCCTCTGGGTCTCCTCTCAGCATGACAAGCGAGGTCCCTTGAACTCAGCAACTCTGTCCAAGTGACTCCCACAGTCCAGTGACTCTTCAGTCCAAGTTTGGTGGAGGTAAGTCCTTGCCTCCCCACGCTAGACTGCATTGTTGGGAGCTGCATGTTTTGCAGCTCTTCCAGCTCCTGTGCACTCTTCCAGGATTTCCTTTGTGCACAGCCAAGCTTGGGTCCCCGGCACTCTAACCGGCAGTGCACGACCTCCTGAGTTGTCCTCCGGCGTCGTGGGACCCTCTTGTGCAACTTCGGGTGAGCTCTGGTTCACTCCACTTCATAGTGCCTGTTCTGGCATTTCTGCGGGTGCTGCTTGCTTCTGAGTGGGCTCTTTGTCTTGCTGGACACCCCCTCTGTCTCCTCACGCAATTGGTGACAACCTGGCCCCTCCTGGGCCACAGCAGCATCCAAAAACCCTAACCGCGACCCTTGCAGCTAGCAAGGCTTGTTTGTGGTCTTTCGGAACAACACCTCTTCACGACTCTTCACGATGTGGGACATCCATCCTCCAAAGTGGAAGTTTCTAGCCCTTGTTGTTCTTGCAGAATCCACCGCTTCTACCATCCAGTGGCAGCTTCTTTGCACCCACAGCTGGCATTTCATGGGCATCTGCCCACTCCCGACTTGATTGTGACTCTTGGACTTGGTCCCCTTGTTCCACAGGTACTCTCGTCAGGAAATCCATCATTGTTGCATTGCTGGTGTTGGTCTTCCTTGCAGAATTCCCCTATCACGACTTCTGTACTCTTTGGGGAACTTAGGTGCACTTTGCACCCACTTTTCAGGGTCTTGGGGTGGGCTATTTTTCTAACCCTCACTGTTTCCTTACAGTCCCAGCGACCCTCTACAAGGTCACATAGGTTTGGGGTCCATTCGTGGTTCGCATTCCACTTCTAGAGTATATGGTTTATGTTGCCCCTATCCCTACGTGCCCCCATTGCATTCTATTGTGACTATACATTGTTTGCACTGTTTTCTATTACTATTACTGCATATTTTGGTATTGTGTACAGATATCTTGTGTATATTTGCTATCCTCATCCTGAGGGTACTCACTGAGATACTTTGGCATATTGTCATAAAAATAAAGTACCTTTCTTTTTAGTATATCTGTGTACTGTGTTTTCTTATGATATTGTGCAAGTGACACTAATGGTATGTAGGAGCTTCACTCGTCTCCTAGTTCAGCCTAAGCTGCTCTGCTAAGCTACCTTTTCTATCAGCCTAAGCTGCTAGACACCCCTCTACACTAATAAGGGATACCTGGGCCTGGTGCAAGGTGTAAGTACCTCTTGGTACCCACTACAAGCCAGTCCAGCCTCCTACAGAAAGTGCAAGGAAAACGTTTAGCCACAGATGATCCTGATTTGGAAAATACTTTACGGATAGCTAGAAGCATTGAACACTCACAATATTGCATGAAAGAGATGAATGAGGGAGCGAAGGCTGTGAAAGTGAAACACTTGAAAGTCAAACCTAAGTCGAGTCAGACCTCGAGGGGGGCAAGACACAGCTCCCCTCAAGCATTATGTTTTACCATCCAGGGTGACAGAGGAGAACGAATTTCATTCTATTTTGGCAGCAAGTTGCACATGAGTAACTCCAAGTATTGTGCAGCAATCAATCAGAATTGCTTCAAGTGTGGAAAGCGGGGACACTATGCACATGTTTGTAAAGCAGGCATCAGCACTAAAGGTGGAACTCCTCAGGCGATCAGGAAGCTTGAAAATAGCTACTGTGATTCCAAAGAGGAAAATCAAGTATTTATGCTTTCATTGATTAGACCAGAATGGGATGGAAACATGGAAATATCATCCATGGTGGTGGCACAGAAAAGAAAAGCTCCATTGTGTGTCATTTCAGTCAACAACAAAGACGTGAAATTTCTAGCTGATTCTGGTTCGCCTTTCACATTAATGAACACAACGGATTTTGTCACGTTTGACAACATTGAGTTACATTACTCCCGCATAAATTTTTTTGCATATGGTGGTAAAAGAGTGGAGGTGTTGGGGAAATTCGAGGCAAATTTGCAATATGATGAGAAGTGTGCTGTAGGCCCTGTGTATGTTGTAAAAGATGGAACCAATCTGCTGGGTTCAGATGAACAAGGAGAGTTGGAAATCATTTTTGATGCAAATCATCCAGATGTGGTTCTTTCAAAGAGTGAGACTGTATGCTAGGTGAATCAGAGTGTGTGTATAGATTGGATCAATGAATACCCAGAGGTATTCAAGGAGAACTAGAGAAGCTTAAAGAGTTCCAGCATCGTATAGTGTTGAAAAAGGGTGCCAAGGCTGTAGCAGACAAGGTGCATAGAGTACCACTTGGGTGGCGTGCCAAACTCAAAAAAAGAATTGGACAAATTGTGTTCCCTGGGAACTATTGAAGCCATTGAAGGATCACAATGGTTAGCCCCTGTGGTTCTAGTGCGTAAGGCTGATAAGTCATTAAGATTGTGTGTAGACTTGAGAGATCATCAACCTATACCTAATATAAATGAAATGTTGCCAATGTTGGGTGGGACAACATTTTACACTTCACTCAATGTTTCCTCAGCTTATCATAAAATTGAATTAAGCAGGGATTCAAGACATTTCACATCATTTGTGACTCCTGAAGGGGCATTCAGGTATGTCCACATGCCATTTGGATTGGCATCTGCTTCAACAGTTTTTCAAAGGTTAATGAAAAGACTGTTTGAGGGGATACAGGAGGTCATGTACTTTCAGGACGACATTTTGATTTTTGGTGAGAATAAAACGGTACATGACGCGAGGGTGATGGAGGTGTTGGATATCATTAAAACAAGTGGATTAACTTTGAGGAAGGACAAGTGCAAATTCCAACATGAAGGGGTAGGTTACCTAGGACATCATGTGTGTGAGAAGGGTGTAGAACCCAAAATGGAAATCTTAGATGCTATAAAAAATGCACCTGAACCTATTGACAAAGATCAACTACGGTCATTCCTTGGTTTAGTTTAGTATTATGTAGAGTTTGTACAATTGTTTTCGGACAAGACAGCATGCCTACATAATCTTAGAAAGAAAAATGCAAAGTATTCCTGGAACGAGGAATGTACAAGGTGTTTTAAAGAAATTAAGAGAGACATTTCTGAAGTGAATCCCCTCAAGGCCTTTGACACCAATGATTTATGTATTGTTACCACTGATGCAAGTAACACAGGGTTAGGTGCATTTCTCGTGCAAGAACGTGGCAATAAAAATTAAGAAACTATAGCATTTGCATCAAGGACCTTGAGGGGGGCTGAGAAGATGTACTCAAATATAGAGAAGGAGACATTGGCATTGCGGTGGGGCGTGCAGTATTTTAGCATCTTCCTTTGGAGAAGAGTGTTCATTTTGAGAACCAACAATAAACCTTTAGTGGATTTAATCACACCGAAAGCTGGTGGTAGGGTGACACTTCATATTGCAAACAGGCAATATTGGTTGCAAGGATTCCAGTCTAACCTTATGTATGTACCTGGTATGAAAAACAGGGTGGCCGATTGTCGTTCAAGAGTACCTTTGGATGCAAATGAGAACAGTTTGGATGTGATTGAAGACTTAGAAGTGGTGTGCATGGTGAATTCTGTTACAGAGGTATCCATGGGAGCCCTAATGGAAGTGGAGTGGGTGAATGCAGTAGCTGATGATGAGCACTTACAATGTCTAAAGAAATTCATAACAGAAGGTAGGCCGGATATAAAAAAAACTAACTGAGATCTTTATTCCTCACAAGAGAGTTGAGGAGGAATTGTCTGTGGTTCGGAAGTTACTTCACAGAGGTGATCAATTGGTGGTTTCAGGAACTTTGCAGAAAAGGGTATTAGACTTAGCACATGAAGGGCACCCTGGAATTCAAACTATGAAAAGCAGAGTAAGGGAGGGTTTTTGTTGGCCAGCTGTTTACAAAGCCACAGAACATTATGTTTGGGAATGCAGTTTGGGTGTATTAAGTGACAAGACTCAGGTAAGGTATCCCTTACGTGTGCACCCAATAAAGGTAAAGAATATACTGTGGACCAAGGTTGCATTTGATGTATCCGGACCATTTGGTGTTTTTGGTAATTCTCCTAAATATGCTTTGGTCATGATAGACTACATGAGCAAGTGGCCAAAAGTAAAGTTTGTGGATAATGTGAGTTCGGAATCGGTTATCAAATTCTTCAAGGAAGTGTTTTCATAGGAAGGTTTCCCAGAGGAAATGGTGACAGTTAATGGCACATAACTAGTGTCATTAGAAATGTAATGTTTCCTATTAGGTGCAGGCATAAAGCATGTTTTGACATCCCTGTATCACCCCTGCAGCAATGGCTTGGTAGAAAGTTTCAACAGGGTCATAGAAGAAAATCTGCAACTTGCTCTTTTTAGTAGACTAGATTGGAAGAATTATATTGAAGATTTATTGTGGTGATTAAGAACTATACCACACATTTAGTATTGGCATGCCCCCATTCACCCTGCTGAGAGGTAGAGTGGCTGGTTCTAAGTTAAACAAGGAATAGATAGACAAGAAGGGTATTGATTTGGAGAGAATGGGAAGTATGGTGGATGTTAGATCTGCAGTACAAAAGAAGTACATGTCCAAGGATTGTACGCACAGGAGATTGGATGTTCAGGAAGCAAGTTTAGCCAGGATCACAAAGCCAGATTTTGGGCCTAATTACAACTTTGGTGGGGGAGGGGGGTTAATCCGTACCAAATGTGATGGATAACCCACCCGCCGTATTACGAGTCCATTATACCCTATGGAACTCGTAATACAGCGGGTGGGATATCCGTCACATTTGGGATGGATTAACCCCCTTCGCCAAAGTTGTAATCAGGCCCTTTGTCTGCAAAGGGCTTTCTCGTTTTTCTTCTCCTGTGAGAGTGAAGGACGTCAAGGATCACATGGTGGAGTTGGTTTACAGAAAAACGAGGAATAAGTCCTTTCTGTCGATAACTTGTATTTGTAAATGCTTGTTTCTTAAAGATTGTTTCTCTTTTAAAATCTACTTTGGTTTATTACCGTTGCGTTTGTAAATGCTTATTTGTTAACATTAATTTCTCCGTTAAACTCGGCCTTTGTTTATAACCTTGGTATTTGTAAATACTTGCTTGTTAAAGTTTGTTTTTCTTTTGACTTTGGTATCTTAAACAGGAACCTTGTAAACATAAGGTTTATTCATATATTAAACTCTGTAGCCTTGCCAAACCTCCACTGGAACGGTCTGCTATCAAACTCCTCAAATAAACCTTGACAATATTTATCACGTTTTCTGTAAAATAGTATTCAAGTGTAATTTTACCTCACAGGAGTTTCTGCTCTGAAGCGCGCTCTCTCTCCACACAGCTGGTTCCTGTTAGACCTCAGTTGAAGTACCAAGCTTCCAGCTGCTGAGCTCGTAACCTAGCAACCAACCGATTGCAAGACTAGAACTGTAACTAACCTTCAGGACTCACGACAGCCATCTTGAATCTTCTCTTCTTGATTCTTCCTTTGAAATAAGTGCAAGATTACTCTGCAAACCTTCTTCCAGTTTGGGCTTTGCTGTCTCCACTGAGGATATCTCTTTGCTTTTCTCAAGCATTTCTTTGATTTGATTTGGCAAGTTTGGGTGGTCATGACAGTTGTCAAACCTTGTAAGAAGATATTATTATTACTTACATTGGGCACTTGTTGTAACATTAGACATGGAGTCTCTGGGGTCATCAAAAATGGGTTAGGACCTATATCTGGTCTACCCGGATCATTCAGTGGAGTCCTGGAATAACTCAAGTCAATTAATTTACCTGTCATGTCAAGCTTCATTGGAGACATAATTCCTGTATTTACATTGAATCTCTCGATTTCTGTGCTTGAATTCAAACTTTTCTGTTCAATGCTCTTATTATTTCCCCGAGTAAACAATGGTATAACAGGGCCAACAGTAACAGGTACTGACACAGCATCTGGACTCGGTTGGACTTTTTGATCTCTAGACTACATGACTCCTGTATTCTGACTCGTCAACGCAGACATATTTGTCTGTGACATTGTTATGGGTGAGTATCTCGCTATTGTCTGGGCTTGCATTGGGGATATCAAATTAGGTGTAGATTTCTCAATAATTAGAAAATAAACTCGCCATCATCTGAGTCTTCATCATAGGTCACAGACATTCTTGATTTCTGCTCCTTTTCCTCTGAAGGATACAAACACTTCTTCTTGGTATTCTGTTTGGCATTGCTCTCGCTCTCTTGTGTAATTGCAGGAAACATCTTAATTCCCTCTAAAGTCTCAGTTTCCCAACATTTCTGCTCACTATCCCATCTTGCCTCAGCTAAAGTTTTCTCAGCTTTTCTCATTCTCCCCTCAAATTTCTGTTGCTGTCTGGCCACTATCTCCCAAATAGCTAATGCTTCAAATTCTGCAGGTCTCGAGGAGGTTTTGAATCGTACAGTACTCTTCTCAAGTTCTCTAAGATTCTCAAAACAAAGGTTCCGTCGGCAGGAAACGCTAAGCTTCCTTCTTTTTCTGTATCTTTGCACCATTGTTTTAACCAAAGACATGGTGCAGCACCTTGTTCTTCAAATATGATATATGTGGGTGTGCCGTCTGGTGGTGTAATTTCTCCTACTCTGGCCCTTCCATGTTTTGGTGCATTTATTTTCTCATTCTGTGTAGTTACCATTCATATTTAATGCATCAGATCTGCCTTGTAGACATAAACATTTGAAAGTTTTAGTTTTAATTAATCAATCATAGCATTTGTAAAACACAGCACTATCACATTTAAGGGTATCTGGGTGCTGATGTTGCCGTGTCTCCATCGAAAAGCTGTGTCTCGAGTCTCCTTCTGAAGTCTTCCAGGGAGGGAGCTGTTCCGAGGTGGAGGGGTAGGCTGTTCCAGGAATTGGCTGTGGTGTAGAAGAAGGAGCGGCCTCTGCAGCAGCTGCGATGTATGACGGGTGTGTATGAGTTTTAGCGAGGTGGAGCGAAGTTGTCTTGCTGGGACATGGAAGCTCAGTTGATGGTTGATGTAGGATGGCCCTGGTTTGTGGAGAGCCTTGTATGCTAGTGTGAGGATTTTGAATTGGCATCTCTTCTGGACGGGATGGCAGTGGAGGTTCCTGAGGTGTGGTGTGATGCTTGAATGCTTGAGGAGGTTGAGTCTGAAACCCTCTCATATTGAATATATAATGTTCAGTTTCTTGCGAAAGCAACAACAGTTGAACTGAGTAGAGGATGGTAGGTTATTTCTCATAAGAGAACTTTGTATGAGGGTAAAACAAGGGAGTATACAACAGAAAACAAGGTGCTTTAAACTAGACAAACTCGTCCCTGGGTTATGACTAGGTTTCTGGAGCACAAAGAAATGTTACAACAATAGAGCAAATGTAAAACATGTGTTATATACACCATTGATCAATTAGAATCTGTGATTGAATATTTTGAGAATATGATGCAAGATGGGATGAGATGCAGCCTAACGTTCTGCATCGTATGCTCTTCATTGATAGTCATAAACACTGATTAATGCCAGTGTGGACCCTGGAGCACGCTCTTAAATATATAATTGAAATTTTGGAAATGAGATTAAAGAACATTCATCACAGAAACCACTTTCCATAAATCTTCAGTGTAGGCTGTCAGAGATGTATTTTCCTTCTGTATGCTGTAGCAGAATGAATGAAAAAACTGTAACAGAGACTTTTAAACTTACATCATTTATCATGGAAAAAAGGTCAAACTATTCACCAACAGAATTAAGAGAAAATGCAGCTTCATAGGCCACCACTGAAATGAAATTCAAAAGAGGCCTGTACCTGTAGGAACTTCAGAAGCACCTTATTCCACAATGCACTGTTGAGGCAATTTTCCTACTGATTTTTTTTTCTCCATTTAGCCTTTGAAAAGTACTTTACTCTGCAATTTAACATCGCTTTTGTTGAGAAAAGACATGTTTACCTGTTCCTGACTGGATTTTATAGTCAGAAGGCCTTCCTTATTCACAATATGTCCATCCAGTGGAAGAAAGAAGACAAGCACTGCTTGTAATAAAGTCTGTGTGGTGTGATTTTCACCTTCTAACAAGGAAGAGACACTTGACAAAAAATGGCAAAAGGTCGCCTAATGACAGAGAGGGTATCAGACTGCGTAGCTTGATGCATTCTTGTCAGGGTCAAGTCACCAATTGACATTGAGTCACCGTTTGGCATTGAAGTCCCATCACTTGACATCAACATCGAACCTAAAGCCTCATTTTACGCCAGAAAGACATTTTTCACATTCCATAATACCTATTCTACCAAAAAGTAATGTACAAAGTCAATAACACCTCTCGCAACATCGAGGATGCACCAAGTGAGTCTCTCCACTTCTGTTGACTGGTCCAGGTCTCCTTCTTCGCAGCCTTCCATCTCTCAGCAATGTGAGACCCCAGAGGCCCAAATAGACACAACCCTTCTCACCAATTAGGCCCTTAATACCAGCAGGCACCCCATTACAGGAACCAATACACCTGTTGAACCTGTCTACTGTGGAGAGGTTTCCACGATCCACTCCCATGTCACCAATAGGAACATGAAAATGGAAAGCTCCATCTCCAGTTAAAACTCCGCCACCACGGACACCTTTGAACAGAGGCTCAATTGCCTCCTCATGGTCAAGGTCAAGGTCGCCATCAATGTCAAATCATTCTTCATATACTCCAACTTCACCTCATCAGTCTCTTGCTAGGATTTCCCTGGTGGATGACATTATAAGATTCTAGGATGTGTTAGTGAGGGGTGCCACCAAACTGAACATATCTATAGAGGCACTCAGCCTACAGTATTGGAGATCCTGGAAATCCTGCAGCCAAGATCCACACCAAGACCTCTTCTTCCCCTTCTTCCTGATCATATCAACATAGCTGAGCAAACATTCCATACATCAGCTGCAGTGAAATCTGCTACGCCAAAGCTATTGAAAAAGTACAGGCCTCCACAACAAGATCTAAATTTCCTGAGATTGGATCTGAAACTGCATTTAATAATCGCAACAATGGTGAGGGGAAAACATGCTTCTGCTCCTGAATCTCCACAAGATAGAGAGAGCAAGAGAATAGATGCCATTGGTAAAAAGATCTGTGAAACGGCTTGCACACAGTTGAGGAAGGCAGCTGCACTGCTAAGAGATCTGGGATGAAATGAAAGTCTTCATGTCTGACCTACATGCTCACAGGCAATAGGATTTTGTGGAGATGGTTAATGAGGGCTGCCTAATATCTAATCAATCCATCAGTGCAGCTGTGACTTTGTCACGGAATCAGCTACATCCTTTTGCCATGGTATTTCTTTAAGGTGCGCATTATGGCTAAGATTATCTTCATTAAAACATGATGCCCAACTGAAGATTGCAAATTTACTGTTCTTTGGTTCTTCCTTGTTTGGTCAAAATACAGAGGAATAGATGATCAGGATGGAGAAAGAGGCAGAGACACTGAAGGAGATGGGTCTTGAAGAGCAAAGGAAAGCCTTCAGACAACTGTACAAATCCAAAGAACCCATAGGGTTTACTATCCCCAACAACAGAGACAATCACAAAGGCAATATCATAGTTTCCACTAAAGGAGAGGTGCACCCCAACTAAGGCCTTACAATCTAATAGCAAAAATTCTTCAAACAAGCAAAAAGGCTCAAAAAACCCCTTCACAGTTTCCTACTGCTGTGAGGAGAGTGGTGAAATTCTTCCTGGAAGATTGGAGAACCATAACACCAGACAGATTGGTTTTAAATATGATTTAAAAGGGGTATACACTCTGGTTCAAGAACACTCTCTGTCCACTGCCTTTCTCAATGTCTCATCTAGACAACCTACAATGCAATTCTTCTGTTTTATTAGAAAGGAGCAATAGAAAACGTTTGCTCAGTTTAGGTAAACATGGGGGTCTTCTCAAGATACTTTCTAGTCCAAAAGAAAAGCCTGTTCAAGCAGTTTTAAACTATTCTGCATCTCAGGCTAATCAACAAATACATAACAAACCAACTGTCCATCAACTAGCCTCCCTTCTCTGATCCATGGTATCCTACATATTCCAAGTTCCAAATGCATGACTCTTCTTGATACCCCTGCGGTCTTATCTGGAAAATCAGTGGTTACAAAAAATGGGTCGTTGGGAAGATTGAATCACCCTAACAGAAAATTCATGTCAATCCCTCAACTGGTGGACCAAATCTCACAATGACCTAGAAGGAGTACTATTTCAGAAGGCAACACTCTCTCAAACTATCAGTACAGAAGCGTCACTGTCAGGATGGGGCATGCATATGGGCCACCTAACTATCTAAGGCCGTTGGTCCCAGAAGGAGACGTCTTATCACATTGAGTTGTAGCTCAAAGCAGTACACCTGGCTTTCAAAGCCTTTATTCCATCTCTCATTTCCAAAGACCCTATGATTCAAACACACAACATCACTACAGTTTATTGTATAAACAAACAGGGTGGAACAAGATCAAAACAGCTGTCACTCGAAGCTCAGACAATGTGGCATTGAGCTCTAGCAAGAGAATTACCATTCAAACCCATACATAAATCAACTGTGCAACATTTGTCATGGAGAACTGAATTTTTGGTAGCCATAACTTCTGCAAGTAGAGTTAGTGAGTTACAGGCTTTGTCATCCTCAGAACCTTTCACAGTTTTCCGGCATAACAGAGTAGTTTTGCATATACATCCTTCATTTCTACCTAAGGTAGTTTCAGATTTTTATCTTAACGGATCTTTTGCACCCCGTACGTTTTACCCTAACCCTGTCACAGCAGCCAAGAGAACTCTACATTCTTGATATTAAGAGGGTGATGTAATTCTTTTTGGACAAGTCCTACCTAAGGGTATTAGGAAATCGAACCACCTCTTTATAAATTACGGTCCTTTGCAACAAGGTTTGGAGGCTTCAAAACAGTCTATGTCAAGGTGGATAGTTTCATGTTTTCCTTTCAGCTACCAATTTAATAATAAACCCTTGCCAGGTAAACCTAAAGCACACTGTACGAGACCAAAGGCAGCTACTACAACTTGGGCTGTACAAGTCCCTATTATAGAGATCTGTAAGGCAACCACTTAGAGGTGTTGTCAGGTTAATTTAGCCGCTTTTTAAGGGCACATTTGTTTAGCCATAGGCCTGCAGCGTGTGTCCTTTAGCCTAATAGCAATTTATTTTATTTATTTTATTTCCTGAGCAGAAGCTTTGTTCTGCGGTGATGTTTTATTTTCTTTTATCTTGGACACTTCCAGCACAGAAACTGTTTTTCATTCCTTTTAGTCTGACATTCTCATTCTGTGCTCTGCTCAAGGCTGTTCTCGATAATGTTGTCAATACAAAGTGGAACACTACAATCTTTGTCACTTCAGGAGAAACATATGTGTGTTCGGGCAGTTTTCTCAGAACACCAGCTGTTTTATTATAAAACATCCCTCTGCCCACTATACATTAGAGGGAGAGTTCCAGTTAGCAATATTGGCACTGCAGGCTGTTGCTTCATTGAAGCTGTCTGCTGAGACTTACCGTCTTTTCTGCCTACATGAGAGAGGACTCTCGGTAGACCAACAGCCCTCTTCACTATTAACATATTCAGGTATGGGGAATGGCGTCATCCTAGGTATCCTGAAGGCTGGATTAGTCTAACACCGCTCTGCTCTAGTAGTACCTTAGTGGCATACACAGGAATCCTGACAGTTAGAATTCTGACACTATGGAGGGACTTTTCTTGTGTTTCACCTTCTTTGTCACACATTGCTATTACTGTGTTTTATAATCCTAATCATTGCATTAAATGTCATTTTATCTAGAACACCATTGATTCAATAAAGTATATTGAACCAATTTTGTTTCTGTTTGTCTTTGCATATGTGAGATAAGTGTAACTGAGAGAAAATCAGAATATCATGCGTACAAATGCCACAAATCACCACCACTTTTTAATTGTGTGGGTGAGTTACTACTAACTGGTCAAAAGGGTAGGGCTGACCGTTGTCACATAGTGTGGAGTTGGACTCAGTTCCTCACAGCCTTGTGGTGCTGCTGTCCGAATCCAGCAGTCTCATTTAGTATAATAAGAGCCAAACATGACATGCCACCACCAAAATTTGGTCAGGTGCTGAATTAAGTATCTCCCTGAGTATCTCTGTCTCACCACATGCTAAAGGCACCCCAAAATTGAACAGGCAGATGTCTGTGGTATTGAGGTCTCTTTTTAAGTTCTTATCAGTGGAAGCCTGTCAGGGTGTATTTTCTCTTCATGCTGTTGGTGCATAGGCAGACCTTTTTTCCTTGACAAAAGGTGCAAGTTTAATAGTCTCTGTCACAGTTTTTTCATTCATTCTTCTACAGCATGCTGAAGGAAAATACATCTCTGACAGCCTACACTGAGGATTTATGGAAACTAGTTTCAGTTATCAACATTCTTCAATATCATTTCCTAAAGTTAAAATATATATTTAAATGTTGCGGGGTCTGTGCCGGCAGTGGGGAATTATTCAGCATTTAGGACCTCAATGACGATGGCTACAATGCTGAACATAGTTAGAGGATATCTTGCTGTTTTGAAGACTAAGGGAAGCTAGGCTAAGTCTTTTCAGAGTACATTTTAAAATGAGTTTGGCAACAATTGATTGACTAAGAGAAGAAAATTTGATTCTTCATGTCGCTTTAATGCCAGTTGATTCCCACTTACTAGCTGGGCTAACTGACTCATGGAGGGGGAGGATGACCTTTACACAGAACATTTGGTGTGGCCTTTGTATTGTAAGATCAGCTGTGAAAAACTGTGCAGCTTTTCATCACTTATGAAAACCTGCAAATGTGTTTCCTAACTGAAACTTGTCTGAAGGTTTACGGGAATTCTTTTGTGGAAAATCTGTTCTTCACAGTCTATAAGATTTTAAAATGTGATTATAAAGTTTTCCTGCGGTAGGATTAGTTATTATATTTCTTAACTCACTGTAATGCAGTTTATGCGCCCACAAGTGGCGCTTATTGAGCTGGGTATAATGGAGGAATTTGACAAGGTACATTTTCATTTACTGCCAACCATTGATAAATCTCTTTTATGTGAATTCTCTTAAGGAATAGGTTACACAAGGTTGATAGCCTACAAGGATTTGTTTATTTTAGAAGATTTTAACAGTTGTTGTTACCATTCGTTTGCTAAAAGGTGTTTAACTCAATAGGAATCTGAACTCGCGAACTCTTTCCTGAGGTTGCTAAATCTGTTAATAATATTTGAGATGACATCTGTTTGGAAGCAAAATTATTTATTTATAATAAAGCCACACCAGTGACCATGGAAGCTGTCACAATGTTGACATCTGCTGGTGCTATGGACGTCTCCAGAACATCCAAACACTAAGGAATGGTGATTAACTTTGGTGTGCACTTGCACCTGTCTCCTTAACACAAGGCTGTGGACCTGAAGGACGCACAAACCATACCGTAGCTTAACCGACAATGAACCACTGTCGTTGTAATGGGTTTAGCACGTACAACGGTTGTGGTACTGTACCCTGTTCTGTTGTTGGAAAATGGGTTATTGGTAGGGCAGGTAGGTACCTACACCTAGCAACAAGCCACTAACCTCCACATAGGTACAGTTAGGTCTCAGTAAATTAATCCCAGCTCTACCCTTGGTAGCTTGGCATCGAGCGTCAAGGCTTAACTTAGGAGACAAAGTGTAAAGCATTCAAATATCACAAAACAGTAATCAAATAAAGCACAGGAAACAGTTTAAAAATCCAAAACCAATTTATAAAAATAGTTTATATTTTTATCTTTAAAATGACACAAAAACGATTAAAATCGGTTCAGGGGAACCGGAGATATGAATTTTTAAAGAATTACTATTTTTCTAGCGCTTAGAAACAAAAAGTGCCAATCGGGTCATCTGGTTGCACCAGGACCGGGGCAAAGTCAAACTTTCAGGCCGACCGCGATGGAGCCCTGCTCAGCTACAGGTCGCGGGAGGCCTCGGTTAAAAAGTTACCTTCTGACTTAGTCTTTATTTTGAAGTTTTTCTTCACCGGGACGAACCTGCCAGTTGAATCCGACCTCCTGGAGCCCTTGTCCGGATACGCGATGTGGGTTTCCTCGGTGGAGACTTTTACCTTCGTACTTAGTTGTTTTTTCGAGATGAAAATCCTTCGACCGGGGTAAACCTGGATCTTGATCCGACGTCCATGGAGCCCTTCTCGGATACGATGGCTGGGAGGTCCCGGTCAACTTTTTACGTTCGGACTTAGTCTCTTTTTTTGGATGTTTTTCTTTACCGGGACGAACCACGAAGTCAGGCCGGGTCGCGGTTGAGGCAAGCCGGCTAGTATTTCCGCGGCGGGTCGGTCCCTCTCTGGAGCTTTTTCCCAAAAATTCTCAAATCTTTTCCAAACTTCTGGGGCTTCACCCAGATGTTCTTTTAAGGTGCTTTTGGGGTCCACAGCTCACCCCAAGGGTCCAGAAGTTCTGTGATGGTCCTTGGGGGGTGCGGACTTCAACTCCCAGAATGCACCTGGCGCAAACTCCTTTTTGGCCACTGGACAGTGGTCAGCTGGTCGCTTTCTTCAGGAGTTGGTTCAGGGGACTCTGGTTTAGCAATTTTTCACCTGTAGCAAACAGGGAGTCCCTCCTTGAACCAGTTGAAGCCAGGCAAAGTCCTTCTTGTGGTGAAGCCCAAGTGTGCAGCTGGTGCAGTCCTTCTGAGTGCAGGGTCCAGGTGCAGGCCAGGGGTCCAGCAGGGCAGTCCTTCTTCTTCTTTAGTTCCTTTCTTGTTGAATTCTGGAGGGGATCTGAGGCGTGGGTGCAGGTCTGCCAGCTTTATCCTTGCTCCTGGGTGAAAAGCAGGGGGGCCCTGGTTCTCCAATCAGGGACAGGGTCGTCCCCCTGTGATGACCACTTCCTGGGAAGTGTGGCAAAAATCCATCCCAGAAGGCAACAGTCTCTAAAAATCCAACATGGATGAATCTGATTTTTGGAGGTTACATCTGGCTGAGCCCACCCACTGGTGTGGCTAAAAATCATAAACACACCCCTCTCCTGCCCTCTCCTAATCTAATCAAGGGGGCACCTAATTGTCTGGGGTTGCAGGATGTGGGGGTGTTGCTGGGTTCTGCAAATGTCCTTCTCTGCCTTTGAAGACCAGTTTGGCAGCCCTCCCCCTTCCTGCCTCACCATCTGCTGAGGGGAGATTCTCTCCCCCAAGCACATTCGTTTGTGTGAAGCCAGGCCACTTCACACCTAATCAAGGCAGCCTGGCAGAAGCTGCTGCAGGCTGGCCAATCAGAGCACAGCAGCAAAAACAATGCAGAGCTGAAATTGGCAACTTTTTAGGTAAAGTCTAAACTTTTTACCTGAACTAGTTATATTAAATCCAACAACTGGAAGTTGTAGGATTTATTACAACAATTAATTTGATACCAAATTCTTGGTATGCAACATTTAAGGAGACTTTAGAATTTAAAATAAAGTCTGCCCATTCTAGCCTATGAAGGCCATTTACTTCAAAGAGGGAAAAACGAATTTGGCTGTTTTTACCTCACCAGGGCTTATAAATCTATTTTTATAAAGTCCCTGCTTATAGTTACATGGCACCCAGCCCTAGGGGCACATAGGGCACACCTTAGGGGTGACTTATATGTAAAAATAAGGTAGTTTAAGACTTTGGAAGTACCTTTAATTGCAAAGTCGAATTTGCATATAACTTTAATTTAAAAGCAGCCAGCAAGGCAGGCTTGCTTTTAAAATTACACTGGGCGCCTCAGCAATGCACCTAGGTGTGCACCACCTATGCTGTGGTCCCTAAACCTACATGCCCTACCATATACTAGGGACTTATAGGTAGGTTAACTTAGCCAATTATAATTAGCCTAATTTGCATATCCATTTTACACAGAGCACAGGCCCTGGGACTGGTTAGCAGTACCCAGGGCACCATCAGAGTCAGGAAAACACCAGCATAAAGTGGAAAATGGGGGCAAAAAGTTATGGGGCCTCTGCAATCAGCCCTGTTTTCTCACATCTGTGAATCCATAGTTGTGACCAGAACCTTTTATCTCTGTCATTGGCAAGGAGCCTAATGATTTACTTTTATAAAAGTCTAATGTTCTGCCTCTAAGCGCTCACCCATATCTTGTTTTGTTTATATGGCCTCTGTGGTACATGCTTGGTATCTATAAGTGAGCCGAAGTAATGGAGATGTGTGGGATCCATTTTGGATGCCCCAATCGTGAATAACTGATCGAGGTGATGATGTTTATCCAGATAGTGAGACCGTAATGCTGACATTCCTGAAGCTGGAGGGAGGAGAACTAGACACTAAAGTGGGGAGGGAGGATACAAGGCTCATTTATAAAGTTTTAGAGATATTTTGCTCTGCACGGAGTTGCTGATTAACAAACCTGAAGCATTTGGGGCAGTGTATCAGGAAGGAAGGAACCCCCCAAGGCTGAGGGAGAACCTATTTCACTGGGGTATGGGGTACGCAGGGTCTACTTGATCCAACCATGGAGGTTGAGACCTGTTACTCCTGATGTGCCAGGGCCCAATTAACTTTGGATCAAGTTTATTTGGGACAAGTTCTCCTTGTGCACTGCAACTCACATCATCTCTCGCCAAATCCCTCCCTCCATTGATGCCAACACAGCAGCACATGGATCACCAAATGTGCCGACACTCTATCCCCCCTCCAGCTGACATTGGCCAAACGCGTACCTAAGAAAACCAGCTGGTTCACCACCAAACACCAAGAGTCAAAGGGTACCTGCAGACATTTAGAGAAAAATGGAGGAACAGCCAAACCAGTGAAGATCTTACATCCTTCAGAGCCTCAACCGCTGCCCACTACCGAAAAATCAAGAACTCAAGGAAGAATGCACTCTGGGAGTGCATCAACTCCTCCACACACAACTCTTAGAAACTCTTCTCAGTCATCAATGAGTTCACAGATATCCCCTCTGAATCCACCAGCATCCCCCCTCACAGGACCTCTGCGACAAACTCGCCACCTTTTTCCACCACAAGATCAAGGACACCTACGACAGCTTCCTGTCTACACTACATATACATCAGAGCCAGCGAATCCATCGTCTCCGAGCTCTGGAACAATCAACTGCTCCATCAGCAGTGGCACCTTTCCTGAGGACTGAAAACATGCCGAAATACGCCCTCTCCTGAAGAAACCTTCGGGCGACCCATCAGAACTAAAGGATTTCTGAAAGGATTTCTGGCCCATCTCACTGCTACCCTGCCTCGCCAAAGTACTAGAGAAAGAAGTCAACGTACATTTACGGAAGTTCATCGAGGCCAACAGCTCCCTGGACAGCTCCCGACGACATCCGATTACTCCTAGACCGTGGCCACACTGCAGCGCTCATACACCTCGACCTCTCAGCTGCCTTCGACACAGTCTCCCACAGCACTCTACGCACCAGACTCCATGATATAGAAATCCGCAGAAGAGCCCTGGAATGTATTCTCTCCTTCCTCCTACTCGACAACACCCTCTACGCTGGCACCTCGACTAGAAACATAAAAAAAAATAACTCATCCAGAACACCACCGCCAGACTCATTCTGGACCTCCCACGCCAAGAACACATCTGCCAACACTTGAGGACTCTCCACTGGCTCCCGGTCGAGAAACAAATCACCTTCAAGCTACTTACCCACACGTACAAGGCCATACATAACACAGGCCCAGCTTGCCTGAACCACCTCCTTCCACACTCCCGCCAGATCCCTCTGCTCCACCCAAATTGCCCTGGTCACCATCCCTCGCATCCACAAAACCACCGCCAGAGGACGATCCTTAACCAAAGAGCTGGAACAACCTCTCCCTGCAGCTTAGACTAAGCCCGTCGCTCACCATCTTCAGGAAGAAACTTAAGATGTGGCTCTTTGGATGAGGCCCCTCCCCCCAGCGGCTTGAGACCCGTACGGGTGAATAGCAGTGCTTTTCAAATACTGATTGATTGATTGATTGATTGACTCTCAGTGGTAGCTGTGGTCGAGCAGTCAAGGCTTCCTTGGGGAGATCTAGACACAGGTAAGTGAACAAAACTAATAACTCAACATGCACACAGTACTAACATTAACTTTGTGTCCAGCTACATGCTTGCTTTAATAAGAAAAAGTTGTATTTTATTGCTAATTCTACACATGCAAAAGAAGACAACATTCAGAAGCAACAACACAGTCCTCCTTGTGTTCGGGGCTCTGGTAGTTATCAGGCAAATCTCTGTTCAACCCTCCTTCATGTAACGTATACAGGGTTATTCCCCATTTACTGATGATCGCATCAGGGAATGCAAAGTAGGAGGCCGTACTGAAGTGTGCTCCCTTCTGACATTTTAGTCAGTACACTCCCTGACCTCCAAACAACACCTTGAGGCACAAAAGACTGGCAATGGTTCTCCCAGTGCCAAATTAAAACTGTTTCCCTGGGAGGAGAAGGCCTGGGCCATCCTGCATTCTGAGGATTTCACAGGAATAGCTGGGGTAGTGGAGTCTGGTAAGATACTCCTCACTAACTGACACAACACTTCAATGCTCTGTATGCTCTCATCTCAGCTGTTGCTATTGTTTTGTCTATCCACTTTCCGAACATGCAATACTGAAAGTATCAAATGTTTGATTGTCAGTGTCAATGTGTATTGTTACATATAAAATCACATGTATCAATCTCCATTACATGTCACATGTTGAAATGGTGTCTGTAAGTGTATTACTATTAAATAATACTCCTAGGACCCATGATATGTCAATATGTAAATGAATGGTCCAGCCCAAATGCATTTTGGCAACAGGTGTGTAAGACTATCCATTTGTCAAGTGTTGAGAAGTAGAGATTGAAATAACTACAACTACCATGAGGCCCCGTTCTTGTATGAGCAAATGAGATGCAACAGAGATTTTGCCCATTTTCACTTGTCTGACATATTACAACTGATGTTCACATCTCAAAAAGTTAACCATTTGTCAAGTGTTGAGAAGTAGATATTGAAATGACTACAACTACCATGAAGCCCTGTTTCCATAACAGGAAACAAGATGCAATTGGGATGTTGCCCATTTTCACTTGTCTGACATGTTACAACTGATGTTCACTTCTCGGAGAGATAACCATTTGTCAAGTGTTGGGAAATAGAGATTGAAATGACTGTAACCACTGTGAGGCCCTGTTTCTGTAACAGAAAACAAGTTGCAATTGAGATTTTGCCCATTTTCACTTGTCTGACATGTTACAATTGATGTTCACTTCTCAAGGACTGAGCATTCTACATACAATGCTGTACTCAGAGATATGTCTGCCTACATAGCTTAATGTTGTCCTGGTCTCCTCAACTTAAACTATTGATGGCATGAGTTACACAATACCAAGTATGTACCTCACTTATTTGTAAAGCATTACGTTAAGTCCACTGATTAGAAGTGTCAGGTTTTCAAATGACTCTGCACTGCTCACATGATGACTAATGCTACATATGCAACCAACTTGTGTGTTTGCCTGTAATGAACACAACTAGGCATTGGAATGGTCAAATACACCTGCTACTTCTCCACTGTGTTGGCTTCAATGTTTGTGAGATGTCATTAACATGCTTTAATGCAAAATGCAACATATCAGCACACCTAATGAGCTGCTCATTTCTAGTACATGTTTTGAATGCCTCCAAATGTCTCATTACAAGTTCAATACCATGGAAATATATATCACAAATGTAATATCTACCTTTTTTAATTTTCCTAATTCTTTACTTACTGTGACACAAAACATTTGGATGTAGATATCACACTTCCACCAATAACGATGTTCTCTATTCCACAAAAGGTCGATCTTGCACTGTACCTGGGCAGAGATTGGCAACCGAAGAGACTCCCACTCTACCCCGGGATGAAACCCTAAGTGATGACAACACTCTTGGAAATGTGGACTTGGATGATGGTCCTGGCACATCTGGCCAGCCTGGGTAGATGGAAACAGTGAGTCACACTGTGCCCACACCAACACCTCCCACCCCAGCTGCAGCACCTCAGCCAACCCTAGTCACCCCAACCTATTTACCTAGCACAGTTGCTACCATCTTGTGCCTACCAGTCCTGGATTCTTCATTGAGAATCACCAGCCCAGTCACAGTGGAACCAGGGACAGGTGGTAGAGGGCACCCTGCACATATGAAACAATTGCCATAGTCAACTTCTGGAAAACACAGTCCTTGTCAAAAATCTACGCAAAAACAAAGCAACACAAACAAAATCAGCATGTGTCAAAACCTTCCTCCACAAACACCTTTCACCAGAATTTGCCAAAGCTAACGCTTTCTAATATTCCCCCTAAACATACTCCTCACTTCATCACAAAAAGGGTTGCTTTAAGAGTCAAAGTCATGACATCTCATAACCCACTTACACTCATGAGAAGAAGGTGTAGTTGAGATCTTGATGTAAGTAAGCGCCTATCTCTTCACCACTATCATGATCATTTGGCATTTCAGGTTCCACACCCAATAGCACTTCCTGTTCATCATACTCTGGGATATTAGGGATGTTCTGTTGCAGAGTAATGTTGTGGAGCATGCAGCAGGCTACAGTGATTTGACACACCTTCCCAGGTGAGTAGAGAAGGGCTCCCCCAGTCTTGTCTAAACAGGAAAATCTACCCTTCAGGAGCCCAAAAGCCCACTCCACTAGCTGCCATGTTCTTCCATGGGCCTCATTGAAGTGAACTTCCCCCTGGTGTAGTTGGGTTCCTCAGTGCTGTCAACAACCATGGACAGTTGGGATATGTTGAGTCACCTGGCTGGAAGACAGACATAAGTGCTACATTAAGTCACACACTTTCTAATTATAGTACCTAACACTACCCACACAAAGTTAGGACATATCATACTTACCAACAAGCCAGGCCCTCTCCAGTAGTAGTTGTGATATCATCTGGCATATGGTGCTGTTCCGAAGTATGAAGGAATAATGGGCTGATCCAGGGAACCATGCACAGATGTTCGAGCTATATAAATCTGGTAAGCAGACAACTTGTGTGTTAATAGAATGGACCTGCTTCTTGCTCCAATAAACTTGTTCCCTGACTCAAGGTGGTACTAAGGAAATATAGGTGCCATCAATGGCTCCAACCAAATGGTAGGTGGCTACCAAATCCATAGAAAACATCCTTTACATTGGCTAAATCCTCAAGTCTGGGGGACTGAATGTAGCTGTCAATGTATTTCAAATTGCTGAAAGCATATCTTGTGATACACTTCTGAACATTGGTTGTGACATATCGTCAGATATAGCCACAGTGTGTTGAAAGGAACCTGTGGACAGAAAATGCAATACTGATATTAGTTTCACAATTGGTGGGATACATGTAGGATTAGTGTTCTAAGGCAGAAGATCAGCCTCCAACTGATGACATAAATCCTGTATTGTTTGCTTATTCAAACAAAACAATTTGATTACATCCCTCTCTTCCATGGTCCAAAGGTCTGGAAATGGGAGGTACACTGTAGGCTGTCATCTCCTCCCTCTCCCAGGGTACCCATGTGTGAATTAAAAACTGTTTTTAACATTGGCCCCAATGTCCACAGTCACATTTGTGGAGAGTCACCCAAAAGTAATGTGACAACATGTGACTGAGTCTGAAAGCATTACACATTATCCAGATGTTAATTGTGTACTGTCCAACATCCACCAATAATCCTCATTGTGGCCTTCACATGTGTCTGTAACATACATATGCAAATTATACATTCTGTAGTGTACACTAAGCACAATAACGTAAATTTGGGATATTTTAGGTCAAAAACCGTCAACCTTGCTGTACAGTGCACTGCATACATTTTGCCTTTATGCACAGTAAAGAACTACACAGATGATTTGTGTCATGGAAATCACATGCCAATAGAGTAGTCCATACCTGTTAGCCCTCATTTAGAGTGGTTGTGACACACTTTACAGTCACCAATACTGTGCTTCCAACTGCTAACATGGCGGATACCTGACCTCGCATATTGGACATTCAGAACTTGGTGCTGCCACTGGAAGTGGACTGTGCAGTGGACGGTTTCATCCATAACGGACACAGCCATAGACTAACGTTGGGGATTGTGACGGTAGAGGGCCAGTGGCTATGTCTGTCTATGCTGATGACCGTGTACGTGGCCTACGTGTACGCTGTAGTTTAAAAAACAGCTCACTTGCCTTTTGACACTGCTGCAATCAACACCTCCTCCACTTTAGCTGCTGTTTGCCACCTCTGCGAGCAATCATGCCAGGCCAAGGAGGTGAGAGGGCCCCTGCCTTCTCTCCAGAGGAGCTGGAGCTACTGGTCGAAGAACTGTTTCCCCGTATGGCCAGCTCTATGGCTCACCAGAGGAACAGGCACCTACCTTACATAGATTTTATACTCTAACGCCATCATATACATTCCCACAGGCTACAGCGTGCCTCAGAGTCCCAGAGTGAATCCTGCTTACTCTTGTGACATTTGGATGACCACAAAATGTACTTTTATGTAATGAAGTGGTGGAAATGTGATGTTCATGTGGGATCAGTATGCTCAACCTGCAGGGAGCAAGGCCTGACAGTGAGTTTTTCCCATTATGGGCCATGGTCCAGGTTGGGGCAGAATTACTATGGCAATACAACTGATGCACAGGGTAATCTCCCTATCGACCTACAGATCCCTGGATGTTCCCAAAATGAGTTTTCTGAACCAATAGTAGCCCTGATTGCTTTTTACATGGACTACATTTGGATTGTTGACTGAGGTAACCCCCTGACCTGATAGTTCTTTACAATGACCCACATTGTCAATGTGTCTCGTTTACTTATGACCGGCCCCTTACTCCCACAGGTCTGTTATCACTTTTCTATAAGTCATGCTTCCACTGTACAGGCCTATTGTGTATGTGACACATTGACAGTGCAGATAGTTGGTTACTTCTGAAGAGAATTTGATATGTGAATAACCAGCCTTCTTACATTCAACCAATCAAACAAGAATTACAGTGGTATGCTGATGTCATCCCTGAAACAGTGCCACATATGACAAAAGGTCTGTCCTGTGATGGTGCTACATACCACAGAAACTCAATCAGACGTAGTAAGATATCCCATTAGCTAGTCTACATGTCTACACCTCCCCAGAGTGAAAGCTTTCAGTGACACACATGCCACCACTTTCTATGTGACCTAAGTCTTAGGATGTAGTGTATACCATGGTACCAGCCTGGATGGACCGAATGTATCAGGTCAAAGGGCCTGGCTGAGAAGGTGTCTGTATAATCATGCAAAAGTTGTTTACTCTTCAGAAGCTCACAATGGTGTGTTGTTTTTCATAGTAGCTCACATCATAGTACATGTAGGATGGCCCTGGGCTACATGATGTTAGTGAGCTGGCTTAATCACTGTAGGACATGACCAGGGTTGAGGATAATCAGCAGGTGACTCAAAAAGTGTACGTTCATGTTTTTGTACTGCTCAGCATATGAGAACTACACATGTAGTGTGTTGACTATTGATGTGGGCTTGTGCAAAATGTAAATCACACATGTCTCAACCAAATAGATATCCAAAAACCTAGTGTAATAATCTGTGTATTCATCAATTGTATCCATACAGGTGAAAGCCCTTCAAAGGAAATCCATTTGCAAAGCCATCGGCCAGAAGGTAAAGACTCCAGGGTTTATTACCCGGGCAGCATCCATTGCTGGAAGAGGTGAGAGGACCTGAGGCGCTGGACCCAGATCACGGCGGTCCAGCTGCGGATGTCCTCCCAACTTGGACGGGGCACGCACGAGACCCTGACCCCCTTAATGTCCAGCATACTGGCAGTGGCCTACCTAGAGCTTGATTCGCAGCTGATGGCCCACCAGCAGCTATAAGATAGTGAGTCCTGGCCAAAGTCATACATGTTAAATTGCCAACTTTGTGTGTTACAGGCAGTCATTTCCCCATCAACACTGGAGGTGGCCCATGTACAATGCACAAGAATAGTTTCTGTTTGAGTAGGTCTGGTAGTAGGTGCATGCTGATGTGCTGTGCCATTTGTCTTTATGGCCAGGAACTCAGCAGAGTCAAGCCCACTACCAATGTAATGTCTTGAGCAGACACATGGCTGAGTGAACTGATATCTCATCTCATGTTCTTTGATGTTCTCGGTGACAATTGTACCAAACAGGCAACTTGACTTTCTTGTGTAAGGAGTGATGTTCCCTCACTAATGTCTCTCATGTGGTGGTGGTCCTATTACATGTGATATGGCATACAGTGCACTCTTTATGCAGTGGTTGGACAACACATCCCATTGGTAAATTGGGAGTCAACAGTGACATGAGTTTGCAAACATCACTGGTGCCATCTGCATTAGTGCCTACATGATGTCCAGTGTACATTTCAGTGTTGTTGGTTCATTTTCAATAGTGTATCAAAATTCATTCACTGACTGGTGACATGCATCAGAGAGTGAGATGTTGAAATGTAGATATCAAATGTGAGTGGCTACACACTCATCCTTACAGCGCAATTTGAGTTTGCTGTACCAAAGAGTGCTGTGTTGTGCCATCCCATTGGGGCTGTAGTGATCCCACATATTCATGTCATAGATATTCACTGACACACAACAAACTTCACAGGTGTTTTGGCTTTTAGGAATGCAATCTGAGAATGGTGTTGTCACCAGTACCAGGCAGGATTGGGAATGTGCGTGCATAAAGCTATATGGACTACTATGATGTGTGCATTTGTAGTATATATCTCCTAATACTTTGGCCCTGATTCTTCTAGTTTACTTTTTTGTGCTATATGTGATATATATTGAAATACCTCAGTACATCTTTCATTTTACTATCTTGACAATGGACATTGGAGGAAGCAGCAAAGAAAAAATAATATGAGTGTGAACAGAGCCTTTGCATGTGACATGATTTCTGCTACTGAGGCCCTTTATACACACAAAAAGAATTATAATTCAACCATAGAAATACATGGAAGTTAATGTACAATTTCAAAATAAAAAATATTTATTTTAAGAGATCATCAAAAGAATTTAGGAAACGGTCTAATAGGTAAGGAAATTACTTTCAGCACATCCCTTGAGGTGAAGGCAAAAATACCACAATGAGTTGCGTATAGTTAACCAGGTTCAATCCCACATGGTAAATCATGAATGTCGATCGAGGCATTTCACAAATATCTGTAGTCAAGCTCAGGTATAAGCAAGTGGCACACTGCAATATATTATTTTGCGTCAAATCTAATTAGTACCCATATTCATTCAGAGAACCAATTCCAAATATGGTAAATAAGTTAAGGTACAACTGTTGACATTTCCATCCCTAGAGCAAAGTGCATGGGATCATCATCAGGACTTCAGAAAATGGTGCCTAAGTATAATATAATTCGTAAACAAGTGCACGCTGAAAGAAAGAAAAAAGGGAAAAGGGGAAAAGGGGAACAAAGACTATAGAATAATTAAAGTTAATGAGGGAAAATTAAAATAACATATAAAATATAAAATATAAAACAAGATTGACAATTTTATAGACAGAGTTCTGTAGTCTTCTGGGATAATGAATTGAGCAGGACATTTCTGACCACTTACTGATAATACATGCTAAGGATAAATGGTGCAAATTCAATATTCGTCGTGCAAGAGAGAAAGGATAGTATTGATGGTGCGTGAGTGGTGAAAATGCACCTATAAATAGAGAGAAATAACATTATCCTAAATAATCCAGAAAAACGCACAGTCAGTGTGGCGTGCAACTCTATGTGGAAGGTGAGGACACCCCATAAAGGCAAATAGTCATTACATATGTAGATGCCCATTTGCAATTCAAAGGAGTACTGAAAAAAAAAAGAATTACATCTACATGAAACTTAGAGAGCAGTCAAGTGAACAATATGGACAGATCATACAATTAAAATAGTGCAAACCAGTCTTCCATGCGGTTGATGCTAGTATGAAAATTGTTGACATGTAGAATCCATCTTAGTTCCTCCTTGTTGAGTAGTGCAGCATTTCAGCTCCCTTTGGCAGTGACTTGATGACACTAATCACTTACTAGCGAAGGTCATTCTCCTTAGGTCCATTTGGCATAAAATGTTGCACAAGCTGAGCTTTGGCGACTTTACACCGTAAGCAGCTTCTTTATTGGCAGATGTTTGTACACATTTTCTGTGTTGTGTGTCCCATGTATATAAGATTGCAAGCACGAGGAATTGCATAGACAACATTAGGTAGTCCGTGAGCTGTTGGCTGATGGCTTTCTCAAGTACTTTGGATGGGTATTTGGGCAGGGAGGTCAGACAGTAGTTCTTGAGGTCACAGGGTCAGTTGAGGGCTTTTTTAGGAGGGGTCTGATGTCTGTGTGCCTCAGTCAGTCTGGGATGGTTGCTGTGGAGATAGATGCGTTGAGGAGGTTGGTGAGTTCAGTGCTGATTATGTTAGATCCAAGGCTGAAGAGGTGATTGGGGTAGAGGACAGTGGGTGCCCTGGAGCGGTTGGAGGACATGATGGTAGCAGTGATCTGGATGTTTAGTGGGAGCCAGGTGGTTTTGGTTGGCCTGGAATTCGCAGATTGGATGAGGTTGTCAAGGCTGAACAAAGTGGGTTGAGGGTTAAAGTTGTTGTAGATGTTGGCGATCTTACTATCGAAATATTCTGATAGTGAGGGGCAGAGTTGTTGGGAGGGGTGAACTGTGTTTTCTTTGGCAGTCGGATTGTAGAATTCCTTGATGATTTGGAAGAATTCTTTGGTGTGGTTGGCTGCGACTTTGATGCAGTCCACAATGGCTGTTCTTTTGTCCTCCTTAATGCGCCAGTGGTAGTCGTTGAGTACTGGTTTGTGTGCAGCTCTGTCGGGGGGACCTTGGTGATGCGCCACCACTACACAAGTAGAAGACAGTTACACTTGGTTGTTCTGAGCTTTGGGGTACACCAGTTGACTTGCCTTTACATTCTTCTGGCTTTTGCTGGTTTCAGAGGGGCGACTTTGTTGGTGCATTTGCTGATCCCACTGGAGAAGTTGTGGACGGCCTGGTCAAGGTAGGCTGACGTGTTGGATGGTATGGTGCTGAGAGCCTGAGTGCATTGTCTCTCAGTTACTTTTCTCAGCTGTGGTGGGTGGTGCTTAGGTGCTGCTTGGTGATGCTGTCCTGGGTCTTGGAGATGGTGAAGTGGACGATTGTGTGGTTGGCCCAGTAGAGTTCCATGGTGTGGGTGAAGTTAATTCTGCCGCTGAAGGAGAAGATGGTGTTGAGGGTGTGTCTGGCTCTGTGGGTGGGTTCGGAGACTAGTTAGGTGAGTCAGATGTTGTTGAATTTCTCCAGTAGGTATGTGCAGTTGGCGTCCTTGGGGTCCTCGATGTAGAAGTTGAGGTTGCTGAGCAGCATGTAGCGGAGGGAGTCAATGGCGAGGGGGCGATGATGTGGCTGATGGTGTTGCGCAATGTTGCCCGTGGTCTTGGTGATCTGTATGCAAGGGTATCTCTGATGGTTGATTAATAACCTTTTGTATATATAACTGTTAAACCACAGGCAACTTGTGGTATTTTTGTCTTTGTCTCATTGGATGTGCTGAAAGTGATTTCCTTACCTATTGACCCCATTTCATAAATTCTTTTGATGATCTCCTAGTAATATATATTTTTTACTTTGAAATTGCACATAGACTTCATTGTTTTTCTATGGTTGAATTATAATTCTTATTGTGTGGATACAGGGCCTCTTTTCCTTATAATATACTCAGACCCCAAGTCCCTTAAACATCTTTGGCCTTCCCCTGTTGCATGAACTATGATTTCTGCTATAGCACATACCATAGTGATGGTATTTTGGTCTTCAACTTGACCTTCATGACATCATGATGCTGTGTGAGGTAAATGAACATTTGCTGAAATCTGGGCCTTGTGTGAACATTATGGAAATGTTTATTTTGTAGCCACCCCATTTTGTAATATCATTTTTCTATAGTATACTACAAGTACCAAAGTATACAAGCTGATCAACTATTGTAGTATGGACATAATGATGGAATGTCGACACATCCATCAATGCATTTGGAACTATCTGGAGTTCTGACATAACGGGAACCAACCATTTTCAGTTTATGTAGCATGTATGCATGTGCTCATGCTTATGATGAAGCCTATATAGTGAAGCATGACGCTGGTGTGAAATGTGCACTTACTAAGGCCCTCATTACAACCCTGACGATCGGTGTTAAAGCGGCGGTAATACCGCCAACAGGCCGGCGGGAAAAAAATGGGATTGTGAACGTGGCGGAAACCGCCAACATAGACAGACACTTTAACACTCCGACCGCCACGGCGGTACAAACAAACAGCGCGGCGGTCACCGTCAACAGACAGAAGGGAGACAAAGTACTGCCCATCCTATCACAACACGGCTATCCGCCACCTTTTCCAATGCGGAACCAATGCGAATAAAAACACAGCGGAAACAGTACACAGAAGGGAAAACACTCACCTCTCCACACCCCACAAGGAACCAGGACGCCATGGAGCCCGAGTTACAGATACTGCCGGCGATGGTCTTCTTGCTCCTCTATCAGGAGCTCCAACAACGGCGACGACGACCACGGTGAGTACTGCAACTACAACACAGGGGAGAAGGGAGGGAAAAGAGAGTGACACACACATGCAACACATAACGCCTCCAACCCCACCCCCACCCTCACCCACAACAACATACACACAAATACATGCTGCAACATTACATATACATCCCCTCACCCACCCTTGAATAATGCAAGGACAAAAGGAAATGATTGTCACAATTGTAATCAATAAAAATACATGTCAAAAGTCCAAATCCAGTATATACAATTATGTACACCAAGTACACAAGTCCGGATAGTGCACAAATCATTGTCCGTGGACCACTGGCCCAAAATGCATGGGCAAGGCCCACACTAGATACCTGACTCCAAACGGAGAGAACACTGGAGGGGCATCCCATAGAAAATATACAGGCACCTCAGGTGGTGGGGGAGGGAGGCACCACAGCCTGATGAACTCACGATGCCACTGCTCCATGAGGGGGCTCCGTGCCCATTGATGTATCCTGGGGAGTGCAAAGCCACTGTCTCTCAAGTCTTTACAGTGGGTGGTTTGCCCACTGCTGCATCCTAGGGATTGCAAAGCCACAGTCTCTCAAGTCTTTACAGTGGGTGGTTTGCCCACTGCTGCATCCTCCGGAGTGCAAAGCCACAGTCCCTCAAGTCTTTACAGTGGGTGCTTTGCCCACTGCTGCATCCTGGGGAGTGCAAAGCCACAGTCTCCCAAGTGGATGTCAGTCTCCACTGGTTCTGGAGGGGGCTTTGTGCCCAGAGTGCTTCATCCTGCCAAGGACTGAGGTAGTGGATGTGATACTCCACTGGTTCTGGAGGGGGCTTTGTGTCCAGAGTGCTCCACGTGCATTGTGGCCGGAACAAAGCACTCGCCTGGGTGTGTGTGCCATGAGACTGCTGAGATACAGGTAGAATGATACTCCATGGAGGCAGAGACATACCCCACACTGCTGCGGCTTCGCATTCCATATGCAGGTGACAACTGTGATGACTGTTATGCTTCATGGAAGCTGCCCAGGGTCCACAAACTCACCAACAGCCTCGGACGACTGACCACTGGGGATGGTAGCCATGTCTGCGGTGGTGTCACTGTCTGAGGATGTCAGGGGGCCGCTGGCGGTGCTTTCGGCGGTGTCAGTGGTGGCGGTGCTTGCGACGGTGTCAGTGGCGGCGGTGCTTGCGGCGGTGTCAGTGGCAGCAGTGCTGGCTGCGGGCTCTGTGGCAGCGGTGCTGGCAGCGGGGTCTGTGGTGGCGGTGCTGGCTGCGGGCTCAGTGGCGGCGGTGCTGGCTGCCGGCTCTGTGGCGGCGGTGCTGGTGGCGGGGTCTGTGATGGCGGTGCTGCCTGCAGGCTCAGTGGCGGCGGTGCTGGCTGCGGACTCTGTGGCGGCGGTGCTGGCGGCGGGGTCTGTGGTGGCGGTGTGGGCTCAGTGGCGGCGGTGCTGGCGGCGGGGTCTGTGGCGGCAGTGCTGGCTGCGGGCTCAGTGGCGGCGGTACTGGCTGCGGGCTCTGTGCGGTGGTGCTGGCGGCGGGGTCTGTGGTGGTGTAGGTGGTGGTGTTTTCTGCCGTACAGGTTGGTGTCGACATGAATAGAAGGTGTGACACTGGTCCCTCAGTCGGTGCCACCATCCCCTCTGCTGACTTATCCTTCAGTTTTTGGCCTTTCCCCACCTTTTATGGTGGCGCAGCTGTCTTGCCACTATCACCTTTTGTTTTCCCTGACCCCTTGGTGGCAGATGTTTTCGGCTTCTCCCTATGGGATGTGGACACCTTTTTTTACTTTGGCAGGTGGCGGAATGTCCTTGCCCTCGCTCCATGGCACACTGGCAGCCCTGATGGTTGGCGCACTCCAATACCCCGCAGTTGCTGGCACCACTGTGCCTGGGGATGTGGTGGCTAAGGTGCTGGGCTGGGACCTGGAAAGCCTGGCCCTAGGGGAAGGACGGGGGGAGGTGTAGGGAAGAGGTCAATTTTAGCCAGTAAAAGTTTTTTTAGACACTTTGGGGCATATTTATACTCCGTTTGCGCCGAATGTGCGTCAAAAATTTTGACGCACTTTCAGCGCAAACGTTGCCCCATATTTAAACCCTGACGCCCGATCCGGTGCACCAGGAAAATGGCGCTATGTGCGCCAGTTTTTGGAAGCGGCACCCCGCCCTGCGTTAATGACATGCAGGGTAGGCGTTCCCGTCCAAAAACAGGCGCACATAGCGGTGCGTGGTATTTATGCTTCAGGGCAAAAATCACTCCCGCGCGGCAGGCGGCGCAAAAAAATGGGGCAAAGCACGAATATCGTGAAATTTTAACGCCTGGGTCAGGGCAGGTGTTAAAATGGGGAAAACACACCTGTACTTAATCAGAACACACAGAACAAGCAGCAGAGCAGCAGAGCAGCAGAGCAGCAACAGGGAGAGATGGAGGTGATTTTTCTACAACGTGCACGGAGACGCAGAGCCCTGCAGCAACAACAGCAGCCACAACAACAACAGCAGGGACCCCAAAGACAGCGCAGAAGGCAGGAGAGGATATTCCGCCCAAGAACAACCCTGCATGGCCTCAGGGAACGGGACATCATCCAGAGGTACCAGTTGAACTGCAGGCCATTCAGCAGCTGCTGACAAATATTGAACAGCAATTGGCCCCCACTTTAGTGACTCCACGCACTATCCCAACCGAAACAAAGCTGCTTGCCGTACTTCACATGCTGGCAAGTGGCTCCTTTCAGACAACTGGTGCCCTGGTTGGTGGAATCTCACAACCATCTTTCTCCGCATTCCTGCCTAAAGTACTGGATGCCATCATTGGACTGACACCCCGCCACATCTGCTTCCATAACACACTGCAGAAGCAGCAGGAAACAAAACAGGGGTTCTACGCCATCAGTGGCTTTCCGCACGTCCTTGGTGCAATCGACTGCACACACGTACGCCTTGTGCCACCTGCTGCGAGTGAACACCTCTACCGCAACAGGAAGCACACACATTCCATCAACGTGCAGGCCATAGTCGATCACCAAGGACTGATCAGCAACATTGTGGCTAAATATCCTGGGAGTGTACATGACGCATTCATCTTCCGTCACTGCACCATCAACCAACACTTCCAGGATGGACGGTATGGCAATGGACTACTTGTTGGTAAGGACAAAAATCTACTTATATACTCACTGCACAGAAACCCTCTAGGATAAACAACCCATACACCACAATAGCAACACCTAGACAGGAACACACTGAGGTACTCACATCACTAGCCATGTTTCACAAGTCACCATTGAACCTCTCACACCTTGGAATTTACTCCACAGCTTAGTGTGAAGACATTCATGACTGTGGTTGCCTAAATGTCACCTTGCAAATTGGAAGTCTCACAATAACCTGTACACTAATACAATGCATAACTTTTAAGGGATGGGATGGCCTGGTTATGTTCAATTGAACGTTTCTAATACCCTTTCATGTTTCAACTCTGCATGGAACTATCATCACACCCCCAGTGAGGACACACGGACACCTGTGTCACAAGTCACAATGCAAGGGAGGGCACACTGTACTTGAGAAACCGATACATCCTGCTGACAAACAGTTAGCCAACAAACACCTGCTCAGCCAAGGAAAAAAAACAATGCCAAAGTTTCCACCAACAACCATAGGTTGTCACATTAGTACACAAAATAGTCACAGACAACACAACACAACTACTTCCATCAAAGATACGTACAACAGTGCCTCCTACATCTAATTGATACCATTCTGTGTTTCTCTTCCAGCTGATCAGGGGTATGGCATCCAGCCTTGGCTAATGACACCATATGGGATCCCAAATATTGCTGCTGAGCGGGCATACAATGACGCCCACAAGAGGACACGCAGCATTGTGGAGCGGACCTTTGGGATCCTAAAGTCAAGGTTCTGCTGCCTTGACATCACAGGTGGAAGCCTATTATACTCCCCAGAGATGGTCTGCAAGATCATATGCACTTGTGCCATATTACACAATATTTGTGTAAAAAGGAACATTCCCCTCCTTGAACCGGACCCAGACATGCCTGAGGATGATGATGAGGAGGATGCTGGCCTGCAACAGGAGGGGGAACAACCTAACACCGCAGCAGGAGTGCATAGGCGCCAACAGCTTGTGAACTATTTTTTTACTTAAGTTATTGTAATCACTTGTATTCCACATTTGTAAATAAACACAGATAATAAACACCACATCATGCTTTGGCCTATTCATTTCTAACCACCTTTAGTTTGAAATTGCTGAAGATGAATGTCGTCTCATTGATCAAGAATGACATTAAAATTCATCACACCAAAAATAAACATCACAACTGTATGCACAGAGGGTAGGATGTGACATGTTACATTACCATACACAGAGCCCAACAAGAGTACAAGTGTGACAATTACACATGCCGGATCCAAACAACTGAAACAGTCTCTCATCCAGCCCAAAATTGGAGATCATTTGAAAGTCACATCACACGTGTTCAGAGACAGGGTGGGACCATCCATGTGTACGTGAACATGTCATCAATGGCTTCTCTCAAGTGTATGATGTGGGCAATACACAATTGCAACAACATCAGCTGCCACTAACTCAGGAGGGGACCTTGAAGTTACAGTGACAACATACACACAGACAGGTCATAGTGGATCCACATTCCCACACACATGTACACATATGTCATACAACCAACCTAATATTTGAAAGTAGACCATCACAGTTGTGTCCCAGTTTGAACCTAGCAGGAAGATTGTAACATGACACTAAACCAGTTGATGCAGAAAGGGACACAGACAACCAAAAAAATCTTCGCATTATCACATCGTGAACGCTGAGAGGCTTGCAAACTTAGTCATATGAAAATGGTATGCAACTTAGCTCCAAATCATCATTACTGCAAACGTCAAATGGGCTAATGAGATGAATGAATGGTCAACAGTCATTCATACCATATGGCCTTACATTAGCACGCTGCTGCAGGTTTGCCATGATATAATAAAAATACTCCATGGATACAGTAGCTATTCTGGATGGTCAAATCCTAGGGTGCTGGGGGCCTAAGTCCACCTCTACCGCCCCCAAAACATACAAGAATCATGTACTTGTGAACTAAACACATGCATAAGGCACATGTGTGGCCTCCATGTCACAAGTCCTACACAAATATGAAACACAAAACATAATGGGACATGGTCAGCCCCATAAAAACTGAAAGTGACTCTCCCACTCCCTGTTAGGAGTACAGATAAAAGCATCCCCATCATAAAGGTGGGCACATTTTGGAGACGGAATACATAATGGTATCCCAGGCATCATTTCAAAATAGCCATCAGCAATTACACCAAATATGTTGTCAAATATGGTCAATACATTAGTTAAAGTATCCCAAACATTACAGTGTGAAGGCCGTCTATACATAAAAGTACGGACATGTGTCATATACAAACACAAATGTGTCTCACATCGCACCATTTGACCATGACAAATCACCTTTCCAAAGCTAAACACATGAAGACATTAGGATAAATGTGTTCCATATTCTATGCATACAGCATGGCCGTCATAATTTGTTCACGTACATGAGTGCACACAATGCTGAGTCAGATACAAATGTATCCAAAAGTGTCTTGATATTTCGCCTTCAAAATATAATTAACATCCACAATATTTTTGACTCTGCATCATGTGCACTACTGTACGTGTAAAAAAAACGACACCCATGATGTATGCGTGGTAAAATTGACGCTACATGGACAATATGTTGGTCATTTCATGTACATTATTAATTATTAATATTCATTTCATATTTTTTCACTCCGCATCATGTGCACCACTGTACGTGTAAAAAAAACGACGCCCATGATGTATGCGTGGTAAAATTGACGCTACATGGACAATATGTTGGTCATTTCATGTACATTATTAATTATTAATATTCATTTCATATTTTTTCACTCCGCATCATGTGCACCACTGTACGTGTAAAAAAAACGACGCCCATGATGTATGCGTGGTAAAATTGACGCTACATGGACAATATGTTGGTCATTTCATGTACATTATTAATTATTAATATTCATATCATATTTTTTCACTCCGCATCATGTGCACTGTAATGCGTAAAAAAAAAATGACGCACAACTGTGTATGCGTGAAAATATGACGCATAACGGGAAAATAAAAACGGCGGCCATTTTATGCAGGAAGTGATGTAATAGGATATCCTGTTTACAAAATGTGTACTGGGAGTTAACTTTCACTTTCACTTTGCAGTCTCAGATTTATCTAGACTGTGTGGTTGTGTGAAAGGTGTTGTCCTGTGTTTTACTGCTTTTGTGTCCTGTGTGCCTTGTATTTTGTCTTAGTGTCAATCTATTATTGTTGTATAACATTGTCTCAGTCTGTTTAGTGTTATTTTGTCTATACCTGTGATAGTTTGTATTGTCTGTGGGAGTCTGTTGTGGGTAGCATAGTTTGGGGGGTTAGTTTGGCTATTTTTCTCCTTCTTCTTTTTCTTTCACACCTCTACCTTTCCCCATTTCCCCCTTTTAATTTCATATTTTTTTGGTACATTCTTAGTCCTCTCAATATGTCAGGTAGGCCTCGCCTGTCCAGGATGGGGGAAGACGAATTGGGGGGGTTCATATGGCTCGTAAGCCATTTCCTCCCACTAATGCTGGAAGCTGGGGGCCCTGTGATACAGGGGTATCACACGGAGGCGAGGAAAATCCGGTGGGAGAAGGTGCGCCATCACCTGGTCCGGGTCTATGGGAGTCTCAGGAATGTACACCAACTCAAGCACCGCTGGGCAGATCTGATCACCAGGGAACAGGACCTGCTGGACCACCTGGGACTCCGGATTGGTGGCCATGTTGGTGAGTAAAAAACAATTAAATGGGAATGACAGAAATCGGTGTGTGAACATGTGATGATTGTTAGCCAATCTGCAAAATAAGTAGCTGACTGTGTGTAATGCCAGGGAAACCTAGGCCCATGGTTATACACATTAATCACCATTTTTGCAACACATGTACACGCAATGACAGCTTTATAAATTCAACATCTATTTGTATTATGCTAAGTCACCCCCTCTCTGCGTCACAAAATGTTTCAAATGCTGCGCTACAAAGGCATACATATGTGTCCTAATGTGTATTTGTTGCAGAATGTGTATGAAGACCTATGCTACCAGTCCGATGCCTCATTTTTGCTAAACATACCAGATGCCTGTAGCTGCATGTAATGTAGTGTTGCATTTGTGTCAGAAAAGCAACATGTGAACGGCTCTATTTGTACTCCACTGGTCATAATGGCCAGTGAGTACGTCATGTAGAAACAACATACCTACATATGCAGACGCCATAGCTAGACAGAAAATTGGAAACACATGATGATGCTATACATGTGTGTTGCCGTCACGTCACATGAAGTTAGTCATGTTGTTCACACATATGTCACATGTGTGTCTGGTTGCTGTCTGTTGACCCTGTCCAAATAGCCTGTTTAATTGTGAGTGGTCATGTAGTCCTCATGGAACCAGTTTTGGAATGTCTCTCGGGGATGCACATGCTGAGATGTATGGATAACATTATTGTTGGGGCATACTAATGGAGGATTAACTTGGACGACACATGACTGTCCTGACCACTGCATGAGTGTAGTAGGGTGTGTCACTGGAGCAGGAGACTCATCCAATGATAATGTTGAATACAAAGTGATCCATGCAGGATGAGCATGTGTGAAAGTCTATCATTACCATGTCATATTGACACAGTGTCATTGTAACAGAAATCATTTGTCCGTTCACACAGTCTGAGTATAATCTTTGTTTCATGCTTTACAGGTGGACCAGCCCCGTACACCGTGGGAGAGGTGGCCCATTTTGACGACCCCGATACCTACAGTGAGTGTCGCCTGAGTGCTATTTACATTGTTTGGTAATGACGCATGATGGATTACTGTGTGTTCAAGAGAATTCATGATTTGATGTGCTGGCCGTTCATTGGCTTTGTTCTTTTAGTGTGATATCAAATTTGAATAATGTTTCTGCAAAGCAATACGTCTGCATATCAGACTGACAGTCTCCCAGATAGCTTAGGCACATGGCTTTGATGACAAGTGCTTCTTCCTAGTTGAGGATGGACTGTGTACACTGTAGGTTGGATCTTCCGTGGGCATGTACTTCCACAAGGTGAACTCGAAGTGTGTGTGACTTGAGTGCAATGCCCTAGGTGTTCAGTTGAATCATGTGAATGGGTGTACTACCTCCCCTGTGTGTGTTGTTAAATATGCCTCACTAATAGTATGTTATGTTGGGCTAAGTCATAACATTTTGACATGTGTGGACCTGGGATGTGACAAGGTTGGGCTGACTCCAACGTGTTGCTAGCCCTTCATAGGTGTTGTGTGTGAAGGCACATAATTGTTGAACTTTCTGTACACTCCTGGGTGTGCATTGAACATGAGATTGTTGGTTGTTCTTCCCACACCACCCACAAAGACTGGGATGTTACTGTGAAACCGGGTACCTAGGACTGTAGCAACCAGTATGGTACACATACTTAACACCTTTTGTGACTTGAGTTAGTACCTTGGGCCAGAGTGAGAAAAATGTCTACACGTTGCAAATGGCATAAATATATGTGTGGGATTTGCAAACGTCTGTTTCCTATTCCAAAATGTATTTGGTGGTCATGTACATATGAGGAAAATGCTTTTCAAAATGGATATAATAAAGGGTTTTACCAGACCTACTTGCAAATCACAGTGGTAGGCAATCCCATTTGCAACCGAGTACGTGGTTGCAAAGTGAGTAGCTGTTATCATCCACTTGAAGTGGATGGTAACCACCTTGCTGACTGGAAGGGGTCCTCATTGTAAAGCTTCACCTTTGTGAGTGGACTAAAATAATCCTGCGCAAAACAGCCAGTGGTCTAAGGGACCAATAATTACCGTGAAATTTTCCAAGTACAATTGTTGTGATTTAAAAATAATTGCAGATCATTTTCCTTTCCGGTAAACGGCCTACACTTGGGGAAAAATAACTTGCTTAATTTAAAAACAGTCACGTCTATGGAGTTCTGCTGGTCCCAGCAGGCCTCCATCCCCGTGAGTGCCCATAGTTGCTAAGGTGGTGCAAGTTGGAACCCACATCATTGATGTTCATGAGGTGGGATTTAGGGACCCCATAGTGACTCGCAGACGGTGTCAGAGACACCGTTCAGCTTTGCAATTTGCTAGTTGATTTCCCATCAATTCCTACATCTGGCCCATAGTGTCGACATATGATTCATGGCCAGGGGTTCAATCTTAGCACACAACTATTTCGAAATGCCATTGAGTGAGGAGTGTGATTCTTATCACATAGAATGACATATGTAGTGAAGTCAGTATGCGGACGAGCTGGTGCCATAATGTATAATGGCTTAGGTATGAATTGTATGAGTAGTTTAGGGTGATGTCATCCATCATGTAGAGACATGGATATGCTATATGTGATATGCCCTTCAGTATGCATGATTCACATGTACTTCCTCTGAGCCTTCCCGTGAAATATGTTGTAACAATTGCTGCAACCAATACATTGCTAGTAATGGACAAATTACCCATTGTGGTATTCAACCCACTGTAAATTCTATGCTCAATATTTGCCTTTTCGCTTCACAGCTGCAAACCTGAGTGCCGCAGCTCGCAACCAGTTTGAGCGCAATTCGGAACGGGCCTCCGGGGCGTGGTATGCCACACCACAGGCTCCCCCAACGGTGCCCCCAACAACCCCCGCCACTACATCCACCAGGTCTGGCCAAGTGGACCCAGCAACGGACCAGGCATCCTCATCCAGACCTGGACCCAGCCGTGTGGTGGGAGCAGGGCAGTCCCGTGCCCACACCACTCCACCAACACAATCCACCTCCACCGGCACCCAGACCTGCACTGACCCTCCGATCAACCCAGCGGACTTCCACGCATTGTCAAGGAAATTGGACAGGTTGATTGCAAAAGTTGACACCCTGACGGAGGACATGGCTGAGGTGAAGAAGAAGGTGCGCTCCATCCGGCGAACAGTACGGAGGCCAAATCAGTAGACATTTTGCCCTCCAGAACTTTTACCCCTCCCCTCTCACCTCTTTCCTATTTCATACTGTTAGTTGGGTTTGGGGGGTTAGTTATAGGATAAGTGTAGGAAATTAGCTTAGTTAGTGTTAGGTAAGAGGGTGGGGGGTCCTTCTTCTTTATATCTTATCTTTTTGTGTGGGTGGGTGGGTGGGGGGCAATGTTGGGATTCCTGTTTAAAAAAAAAAAAAAAAAAAAAAAAACTATAAAAACAAAAAAAATACAAAAAAATATATGTTTGTTTAGGATAGTGTAGTATGTGTGTAGGTTAGTAAGTGTTGTCCTGCATGTGTCTTGTCTCATAATGGTGGGTGGGGGGTTGAGGTTTAGATCGTTTCGTTACATGTGTAGAGTAAGTTTAGCTTATGTTAGTTAGGGACAGTTGTGGGTTAGTAGTAGTCAGGTTAGATTAGTGTAGGTTTATCTTTCCCTTAGTTGCCTCTTTTATTACTTATTGGAAATAAAACTTTTGTTAACCCTTTACCTGATGCGTTAGGTGCTACCTTTTCATGGCCTTGACATCAGTGTAGCAGAAAGTTTTAGTATGACATTTGTGTCCTATGCTCGCTATCCCCAGGCTATTGAGGTTTAACATGCCAGCTACCCGTGTGCTAACTTGGTAAGTATCCACCATGTGGGAGAGCCACCATTGGTAGTGTGCATAGATCATCAAGATTTGGGGTTGGTATGTATCCTACTTCACAAAGAGTGCTTCCAGAGTTGATTTTGTAGGTAAATAGATAGGTCGGACAGCATTGTGAAGTTCAGGGAGAGCTTTGTAGATGAGTATTTGTTCACACTCTTGTCTTGTTGCTGTCATTGCTGACCTACATCATGTGTGTACTGCTTGAGCATGACTTTCCTTCATGGTAGTATACGCTGTAAGGGTGATTGATGCAGTGATTGATGCAGTGTAATTTGGTTATCATTCCTTTCATTTTACAGCATAATGTATTGTTTTAGTATTGCAAGGTGCCTACATTTCTCATCCACCATTAGTTGTCTAGAATTGCTATGGATGGGGCCTCATTCTGTCCAACACAGCATGATTGTGTGTGCTTAGTCCCTACATCAGTTATTTTCCTCAGTCTAGTAAAGCTATGATGCAATCCTGGCCACTGGAGTTATGTACTGCACAGTTGAAGTGTGAAATGACACAGAGACACAATAGGTGTGCAAGTGATATTTATTTTTAGGTGGAGTAGTGCAAAAAGTCCATTAACAATGTTAGGTGAGTCCGTTCTGGTGCATTCTTAAATGGTGATCCTATTTACAGGGTGTGGATGATGCTCCTGACATGCTGGGGTGATGTCACAGACCGTGCAGAGGAACAGGAATTGCCAAATGGTAGGAGAGAAACATTTACAGCCAATGTGGACAAGTTAAACAGTAGATTGCCGAACAGTCATTGAGGGTAGTTGGAGTGAGGCTGGCATGTGTCAAAACGTAGGACCTTGGTCAGAGTAGGGCATGGTGCAGGGACTAGGGCTTCCGGGTACTCTTGCGAGTGAATGTTATCTGTTCCATGTCTTCTTCTTCTGATGTGTGTGTTGCCTGGTGTGTCCTTGTTGTTGTTGGTTTTGAAGGGGCAACACACACCTCAGTGTCAGAAGACATGGAGGCAGACATCCTGGGGGCTGATCCCTGTCCAGTTATGAAGGGCAGTACTGCAGCAAGGAGAGCGTGCTGGTTTTTCAGAATGGCAGCCACATCCCGATGGTAGGCAGCCAGGTCTGCCCTGAGGGGTTCGATGTTGCATTCGTGCACACGCTGACTGGCTTGCGGTTGGAGTTGTTTGGTCAACTGGATGACAGCTGTGCAGATTGCCTTCTGTGTTACTAAAAGTTCCTCCAACAGCGATGTTCTGGCTTGCATTGCAGCTGCCTGATCAGCAGTTGACAGCATGCACGAACGCACCCCCTCAAGGCTGGCTGCCATAGTTTGCATCCCCACCCGCACCTCCTTGGCCAGCTCCCGCTGGACCCCAACGACTGTTCTTTCGAAGCTGGTGCCAGTGTCGTCAGAGTCCTCAGCTGTGTTGGAGCTGGCAGGTCTTACAATTGGGGTGGCGGGTGGTTCTACTGTGGTGGCTGCTTCTTCTTGGCTCCTCCTTGTTACTGAAGGGGGGGTTTGGAGGCTTTCGAGGACCATGTCAATGGTCTCTTGTGTGAGGTTGATGGTCTCGTCATCCATGTCATCAGGGAACTCATGGACAGGCATATCGGCAGGAGATCCGTGTTCCTCTGCAAAGAAACAGGGTACAATTAGTGTGTCTGTGTTGAGATCATTTAGCACTAAGATACAAGCCTTTGGATGCCTTAACTTTGTACTCTGATTTTGTCTTGGTATCTGCTGTCCGTCATAGGGCATTGTTGTAGGCCTATGGCCCACCTGTGTGTCACATATATGATATGGAGCTATCAGACATGCCTGCCAGGTCATCTCTAGGTGTTGATTTGTAATTATTTCGGAATATGCATTTTTTTGTCCTACTCCTCCCTCGGTGTTTCACTATTGTTATGGAGGGACATTTGTTTGGGTGGGCTCTCATTATCCTACATGTGATTCTTGGCTTTCTAGGCAGCAGGATAGCTAATGGTGTGGGGGACTAAGTTTGACCCACTTGTAAATAACTCGGTCACCCAGATATTCTATTTAGCTCAGACAGACTAGCAGTGCCTCTGGTCTCCCACAACAGAGGAATGTTTAGAAGTCCAAGCCCATGACATCTTTGGGACTTCTCAGGGAAGTGGTGGTCACTCAGGTCCTACACATTTCTATCTTTTCCGGTATGTTCCCATACACAAATGACACAGACAGGATTTGTTTGATATGAAGTTTCATTGTACAACTGACTTGTAGGAATTTAGGTGTGAGCCCCAATAACCAAAACAATACACACAGTTAGAACTGAAATAGTCCGCAGGAGAGTAATACATTGGTACACAGCTATCATGGTGCCTAACAGTTTCTACTCTCCCTCTGCTTGTTCTATATATAGCACTGCATGTTAAGTTTGGAGCTTGGCTGTCTGAATCACAGGGGAGACATCATCCCTCATATCAGAGGAATGGGCTGGGATCTGGTTGTGCATCAGCAGCAAGGCAGGCAGCATCTAGATGTGATTTTCTGTTTGTAAACTCCCCCATGCGTGTCTTGGGACGAGGAAGTGAATTTAAAAGACATATGTCATTGTGATGACAAAGTTTCCCTACGCAGGAATGGCAAAGCTTAACCCCTACTACATCTATCATCAACGAACCAGACGGTATCCTTGACTGGGCTACAGAGTGAATATGTTCTGGCAAACTCCAGTGCAGAAGTAGGCAAAACAGGGTGATTTGACTAATTGCCAACACCTTAGGACTGACTATTTGCTACATTAACTGATAGGAAGGGCAATGAGATTCATTTAGTGCAAAGTGCTCTGAGGCACTTAGATGTGAGCAAATGAGTATAAGTACATTCAGGGTAAGATGCACAAAGGCCTCCAGCCTGAGGCTATTGCGCAAAGTATACGTTTCACTTGCCACGCTACACTTTGACTGACTGTGGGTGTTGTGACTGCCCTGCCAGCACACTTGCCTCACAGGCCCTGCACCATACACTTTTTATTCACATTGCATGATCTGTACATGTTAGGTGGCATGACCTATGTATGTCAATGTTAGGATGTGGTATGGATGTAAACATTGTTGATGTTTGTATCTGATGGGGTCTCATGTGTGTCTTACTGGATTGGCCTGTTTATCGTATGAATGTCCTATTTTTTGGTTAGACTGTGCAGATGTGTTTCATTGACCAGTTGCCTGTGTCCCCTCGTCAATGTTGTTGTCTGAGCAGTATGACATTTGTGATGTAGCATTGTTAGGCAGGCACGTGAGGGACCCTGACGTATGCAGCATGTGTGTGTCGTTAGTGCTGTGTGGCTCCTATTGCTGTTTACTTAGGCTTATGTATGTGTCAGTTATGGACATTCGGCATTTAAGTGTACTGGTACCTTTGTCTTATTTCTAGGAGTAGTTGCAGATGTCATCCTCACCCCCTAATTTAGGAATGTATGTTCCAGGGTGGGGTTCCTGCCATTTGGTACTATAGCTGCCCAGAGATGAGAGGTGTTATTGTCAACTGTGGTGGCAGTTAAGTTGCAGTTGTTGTATTTGCTACTGCATTACAGGTAGGGACCTAGTTGATGGGGAATAGTTTGTGCAAAACAAGTGCCTGGATGTGGATTCAGGGTAGTGTCCTTCCCACCTGTCACTGGTTTCCCTTGGCTCTCTTGTTGTAATTACAGGATGTCCCAGTGGGACTGTAGTGGTGGCAGTATTTTGTCGTGCCCCGGCTATGGTCAGTACTGGGCATTCCCCATGCCACTTCATATATGTGCTAAGTTACATGCATTGTGTAGTAGGTATCCCCCCCCTGCTTACAGTCTCCATTATTGCATTGTAATTCCCCATGCGACTTACCCTGCATGTGCGTAGTGTCGTGGTAGTCTGCGCTGTCCAGTCCTTGTATCCCTGTGACGATCTCCTCCGGGATGACGGCTGCGACCATCTCCTCCATGTGGTCCAGGTCCTCCTGTTGTGCTGGACTCCCCCCTCCAGTCTGCATTGCTGCCTTCCTGTTCCTGGCCATTTTCTCTTTGGTCCTGCGTTTACAGTCATGCCAGCGTTTCTTACACTCGGTGACTGTCCGGCGTTCTTCAGCCACACTGTTTATCTTGTCCACAATTTCTTTCCAGATGGCCTCTCTCCTACTGAGTGGCAATTTTGAGGATATGAAAAGTTGGTGCTGGTGTTCCGTCACCTCTTTCACCAGGATTTCCTGCTCCTCTGCACTGAAGCGACACTTTCTTTTTTTCTTTAACATGTCCTGGTTCCTGTATGCTTCCTCCTGGCTGGGTCCTGGTCTGCTCTCATCCTCCTGGGGTCTGTTGGGGCATCTGGGATCCATTTTGGGTCTCCTCTCCTGTAAGTGCAGTTTTCGCGCAAAAATGTCACGCAATAGCGTGAAAAAAACCGGCGTTTTCACGATTGCGCTGTCGTAAATCGACCCACAGTGATTTGCGTCCCTTTTACGTGGGTTTCCCTTACGACAGACCGACGCTGTTTGCGTCACGAAATAATGACTCCCACCTGTTGGTTGCGCCGCCGTACGTCAAAGTATAAATTTGACGCCCGAATGGCGCATCCAAATGGCGTTAGACGGCGCAAATTTTTTTGACGCAAAACTGCGATAGCGCAGTTTTGCGTCAAAAAGTATAAATATGGGCCTTAATGCACACATGCTTGTTACGAAGCTTGAACTTAAAAAATGTTAAATAGAATGTACTTTCTGCAGCTTACTTTATCACAAAATTGTGTTCGTTGTCTTCAAGTGTTACCAAGTGACAATATTGGATTTGAAATAAATAGAAGCATTCACTGTTAGAAAAGTTGGCCTGTAATCCATTCAAAGCATGTGTGAGCTCACATTAATTTGTTCACTGTTTACTGCGAAAAATTTAATTCCCAGTAGGTGGCGCACCCGTATTAACAATTTAGCAGTTTATTTTAGTTCCCTGAATAATCACAGTACCATGAAAACAACTCGTCATTTCAGCGTTGTGAAAATCAGAGGTTCCAATTTAATGATCCGCTTTTGTTAAAAATTGCGCAGTTCAGCATGAAATTGCCATACATATGTATAATATCAGCAGCTGTGCGCATTAGCGAATATGTCTGCCAAACAAGGATGTTAACCATGTACACTAACAGGCCGTCTCCACGCTGATTCCTTGATCATAGGAATGCGCGCACATTCACTGAATGTCAATCAGCAGTTCCTTGAACTTGGTTCTTCCTTATATGGAACTGGTGAGTATTTTAAATTCACCCCTTGTACTTAAAAGCGTAATGCGGTATCAACGCAGGCCATACTTCTTGGGAAATTAGTCATGACAAGTCTTACATTACGTTCCGTCGTTTCCTCACAGCTGCGAACGAATCCCCACCTACTGCTTTGCATGTCCAGGGCTGTGCCAGCTCATCGCCAATTTCTGTAGTAATCGAGTCAGAACAGCTTAGATTAGGTTCTTTATTTACAGCCCCAGACACGTTTTACCTCTGAATCCACTTCGCATCTTCTTCCTGTCAATCCCTCTAATCCTCATCCTACAACATTCTACGTTTTCCCCATGTGCGGTGGAATCCCAAGGGACGTGCTGGCTCGTGTACAGCATGACTGCGATTCACGTTACAACACAAGGCAGGAGGGAGGGGATAGGGGCCCGCACATGGAAAAAGAAGGGCAGGGGAGAATGCGACAGGGCTGCAGCAGCGAGCTGACCATGGAGGGCAGACGGGATGGACACTAGAAGGGCAGCACACCATTAAGGACGACAGTGAGACTATCATGGCAGCACAGAAGGCCATGCATGACAAGCTGGATGGTTAGTGGCAGAACAGTGCCCATGGTGGCTAAGAGGGAGGGGTAAGGGGCAAGCACAAAGGACCATGGAGGACAGAAGGGATGGGTAGGGGCTGGACACAGGCAAGAGAGGTCAGGGATGGAGCTTCACAACAGACCACACAGTGTAGGCAGAAGGAGCAGTTGTAGTACAACAGAGTGGGGAAGGCAGAAGGGAGTGGCAGCAAAATGGACCATGAAAGACAGAAGGTAGCGGATGGGGCATGGAAATTGAAAGGTAGGGTGAAGGTAACGGGGACAGGCAGCAGTCATCTGAACATGCTAGGCAGGTGGGAGGGACAGTGGCAGCTCAACATAACACTCAGAGTAGATAGGAGGGGCAATGGCAGGTCCAAGGAACATGATGAGGAAAAAGGCGGGAGCAGGGGCAAGCACACAGACATCAGAGGACAGGACGAATATTAGGGGCAGCAAGCTAAGCACAGAGGCTAAGCAGGAGGGCAATGATGGATCATAGAATTGGCCAACAAAGGGCAAAATAGTGGGGACATCAAGCTAAATGGAGGGCAGTGGCAGCACATTGAACCATTCAGGGCAGGAGGGAGGAGGCTGGTGAATGGACTCGGACAACAGAGTGTAGGGAGGTGGTGGATGGAGCAGCAAGCTAATTGCTTAGGGCAGATGGGAATGGCAAGGGCAGAACAATGGCCGTAGAGGGCTGTAATGAGTGAGCAGGGGCATGAACTTGGACAATGGATGGCAAGGAGGAGAGGGGGGCAGGAGCAGCAAGTTTGGATGGGGGCAGCACAGCCAGGCCATGAAATGCATCCAAAATGTGCATTGCAAAGGGCATTTTACTTAACGTTAAAAAGCCCTGCAAATTAGCTGAAAAACACAAAGGATGGTGGACGTTATAGTTAGGAAATAGAATTTAAAAAACCTTCGAAATTCACTAAAAAACACAAGGTTACAGGGACGTTATAGTTAGGTTCTGGATTTCCATGCACAGAACCATAGAAATTCAGCTGTTATAGTTAGGGGTATTTCAAGTAACTATAATTGTACGCTAAGGTAACCAAAACTCACACTTTAGCCATGCACTGCTAATTACCTCAGATATTACATCAATCATGAAATTATCATTGATAAAATCCCCCTAAAATATGCAGTAATATTATTGCTGATAAAACTTTGCAGGGCGAGGGGGCATTCATGGGGCGAAGCAAGGGGGCAGCAAGAGCCTGGATAAATGGCATCCTGGAGCAGGAGAGAGGAAGTGCTGGCAACTGGTTTGGGGAGCTGGCAGTGGAGTCATGGTGCTGAGTGAAGCTGCACTTTGGTCAGTATAGCTAAGATGGTTCCACAGAAAAAGAGCTCTCAAGCTTTCTGATTCCACGCTTGAGTCACATGTCACTTCGAGGTTTTTTATTCCATTATACAGCCAGACTAGAAGTACCAGGATGCAGAGACAAACTTGGAGTAGATAAGAGCATCAAGCATAGAAAAGAGTAACCAGAGAGCTGTAGAGCAGTCTGCAAAAGCCTCACCTTTGTCACTTTCTTGATAAGTATATTTCTACCACTGTTTAGTAGAACATTTTTTTTTAGTTTGGTTAAACATTCTATTGGGGGAAGACATAATACTGTTAGGGCAGATTTTTTTCTGGTTTTGTTAATAATTAACGGTTAGGTGTAATTTTAATGATCACATCTAATACATGAAAATGTCACACATTACCACAGTGGAAATATGGATATGTCACACATGAGCAGGCTGAAGATTTTTCAGACCTGTTCTAGGTATTGACTTCATATAAAGAATTCCACAACATACTAATGGTCCAGATTATGACCTTGGCAGAGGGAATTACTCTGTCCCAAATGTGACAGATATACCGTCTGCCTTTATTACAAGCTCCGTAGGAAATTGTATAACGGCGTACGGGATATCCGTCACATCTGGGACAGAGTAATGCCCTCTACCAAGGTCGTAATCAGGCTCCAAATCACAAATTTTATAGTGTGATTTGATTTTGTGCAATTAAAGTTTATTAATGTAATGACTTTTTAGGCATCTACCCTTGTATATTCACCTATGCTTTACATTTTTTTCTTTCTTTAGGAGAGCTGTATGCAAGAATTGGTAAGTTTTTTTAGTTGAATTCTCATTGATTGATATAGTGCTTTTTGCTTTGTTGTGGCCCAGAAACGTACTGCATTGTGTGTGTTGTTCTAACTAAATCAAAATTCTGCAACCATTACATCAAAACACTTTACAGACAGAACAACCACAGTACCTCCACTGATCACTCAGAAGTATGTTCAGCCATTTCTGTCTTATGTATCACTTCATCTTTTTGTAATTTCTCCTTAAAACATACATTTAGGTCTCACTAAAGTTATTGGCTTTTCTTTCAATGTATTGGTACTCTGCTATGCCCTCCATTCCATTCTTATAGTGGACCTTAATCTTAACATGGAGAATGACTAATCATAGTAAACCTATTCACCTCATCATAGCCTTCATTTACTTGATGTGCTCTCCTCCAGCCATTTACCCTCTTTCTCTGACTACTTGACAGTATACATACTCCTCAAGATGCTACCACCCGCTCTTAATCTATCATTTCTCACACTCCCGTACTGCCTGAATCAGATGCAGAATGACATAAGACTACTTTCCTATACTCTTTCTTTACATTTAATGACTATACTCCACACTTGCAACTTTATATCTCTCTATCAAACGCTATCCTCTCTCATGTGACTCAAATGTACACTCATCTACTGTGAGCACGTCTGACCTTATTTGGTTTCTTATCTTTAATTTATAAGGGCATGTTAGAGGTTCGATGGACCTTTTGACTGCGTTTAGAGTAAATCTCACCACAAGACTCAATTTTTATACAAGTCATCAACAAATATCAATCAACAGTATCAATAATCTTTGGAGTCGGTAATCTCACACACCATGGCCCCTTTAGCCATGAATAACCACACCTTTAGATAAAAGTTAGAATATTTATTTCCCTATATTAACAATGCTGATGTTACGTAAATCAATCTCAAAACCAACTGATAAACATATATGAACAGCACTGGTTGACCAAATCTCCTTTAGGTAAAAGTTAGAATATTTATTTTCCTATATTAACAATGCTGATGTTACATAAATCAATCTCAAAACCAACTGATAAACATATATGAACTGCACAGGTTGACCAAATCTTCTAAAGAATCTCAATTTAGCAAGTGCATTAATTACTACTCAACAATAACAATACAAATTAAATGCAAGAATAACTGAGTAACAGAGATTTTATACATTTAGATTCAGCAAAGAAACAACATCACCTGTTGTTAATAATTAGCTAATGTTCTCTGTGGGTCTTCTAGCTAACCCTCTGATTAGAATAGCATGTGTGGACTTCATGCAAAAAAAGTTTTAGTCAAAGCAAATTTGGAAAACATCTGACTATGGCCCTATCAAAACAGCGGTTGGTACCTAGAAAAAAAGAACATAAGCCCTCATTACGACCGTGGCGGTAAATGCCACCTACCACTGTGCTGATGGCAGCCAACATACCGTGCCCGCAGCGGTATTCCGCTACGGGTATTATGACCCACACAGAGAATTCCACCACTATACAGACACGCACACAAGTCCGCCAGCCCAAAGGTCAGTGATAAACTGGCCATAGCAAAACCCACACCGTTACGCCAACAGGAATACGCCCACAGTATCACAACCCACGAATCATTGCGGGGTCTTTCAAAAGCGGTAAACCATTGGCGATACACACCGCCGCGCTCAAAATACACACACATTTACAAAACACCACCACATTGGACAATTCAAACTACACACACCTGACGCATATACACCCACCACACCCACACACACATACCACTATAAAACAAACACCCACATTACCCACAACACTTTCAACAAAAAACAAGATTGTTAACTCAGAGAGACACAAGCCAGGAACACCACCTCAATCTGAGCCACAGAACACCATCACCCATACACCATCCACGCACATCACAGCATACACCCTGACACATCACCCAACACATCCTCACACATAAAACTCACACCACATCCCATGTTTTCTGAGGAGGAGCTAAGGGTCATGGTGGAGGAAATCATCTGGGTACAGCCACAGCTATTCGGATCACAGGTGCAGCAGACATCCATTGCTAGGAAGATGGAGCTATGGCGGAGAATCGTGGACAGGGTTAACGCCGTGGGACATCAGAACAAGTGATGATATCAGGAAGAGGTGGAACGACCTACGGCAGAAGGTGCGTTACGTGGATGCAAGACACCAGGTAGCAGTACAGAGGACTGGCGGTGGACTCCCAAATCCTCCCCCACAACTAACAACATGGGAGGAGCAAGTCTTGGCAATAATGCTTCCTGAGGGCCTCGCAGGAGTAGCAGGAGGACTGGACTCTGTTAAGTAAAGTAAAATGTTTACTACTTTATCCCCCCACCCTACCTGCATGCCATCACAAACTCCTACCCCTACCCTCACCCCCATCACTCCACCACCACACACATACCCCACCATCACAACCCACCCATCCCAATACCAAGCCCTGCATGTAACACCAATGCATAGACCCCCAACACACCCATCACCACAGCATGCCCAGTAGAGAGACTCACCCAACCCACAAAATAACCACTCACATAAGGCCAAGCTGATAGGGAAATCACAATCATACAGGGAATCACACCCATGCACAAGATGGCACACACAGATACAATAACACTGCATTTGCATCCCCACAGGACCCATACTCAAAGTCACCGGAGAGGAGGTGCCAGCTACATCCAGTCCCCCCCTGAAGAGGCCCACAGTGACGACAGCAGCTCTGCACGCCTGGATCAGGATGACCAACCTGGCCCATCCGGGACCTCTGGACAGTCGGTTCCCCTGCCACAGCCCCACCCCACCACAGAGCCCCCCCTCAGGAAACACCATCACTGCACCCACCCAGCGGGCCCATGCCACTGTCCCCAGGACACGTCAATCAGCAGTGTGTCCACCACTACAGGGACCCCAGGCAACCCCACAAACCCAGGATGACCAGGGACCTGGGGGCAGTGGCAGTGGGCACACGGTTCGGGGGACAGAGGCACAGGACAACAGGGAAGCTTGGAGGACTGCTGTGTGACGGGGGAGGACAGGCCCAGGGAACCCACTCTTCACGAGGCACTCTCCAACATCCTGGGAGCATACACCATTTCCAGGAGACGATGGGCCAGATACTGGCCAAGTTTCAGGAGACCCATTGGCTGCAGGAGGGACAGTGCCTGGGGATCAGGGATGACCTAAAAAACATCTACACCATCCTGGTCACCATTGCAGGGGTGCTGGCTGACATTGGCAAGACCATGAGGGAGGCAGTGGCACAACAACGGGCGCCTGACACTAGCCAAACTGACAAACAGCCTTCCACCTCCGCTGGTGCTAGTGGACAGGAGGCCCCATCACAGGAACAACATGCCACCAGCACCCTCACCTCCTGCAGAAGGAGAACCACCCCGCAAACAGTCCCTACGATCCAGGTAGAAGCCAGAGAACATTGCCAAGACCCCCGCCAGGAAGTAAGACTCTCCTGATTGTCACCCTTCTGTCCACTCTGTCACCCTGTCCACCTTGAACTGCCATTACTCCCCTTCCTATGCCCCATTGGACAATGCACCTGTGATGCTAAGAGACTGGACTCTACAATGGACTTTCCTCCACCATCAGCCCAGCCCATTGCAGATCCCCCTCTACTTATGAGCATTTAAATAAACACCCTTGGAACAAATATTAATCTGGAGTTTGTCAAATGATTCACATATGTATTAGTACAACATTATCAAAACATTGCAACTCAAATGTACAGTGAAATATACTTTGGAATGACCTTTGGTGGGCAGCAGCACACATAGCAGGAGCCAGAGTGGGGCACAGAGATCTGAAAATAGAGATGCCAAAGGGTACAGTCAGTGGCTATAGACATAGGGAAAGAGGCTGCCATGTACAATGTCCAACAGAAAACTGAAATGTAAAGTGAACTTACAGAGTCTTATCTGTGTGTCACTGGAAGTACTGCTGAATTATATTGCTTCTGTTGTCAACATCTTCTTCCTCTGCCTCCTCTTCCTCACTGTCCACAGGCTCCACCGCTGCCACAAGACCATCTCCTGGCACATCCTCCTACAGAAAAAGCATCTGGTGTCTCAAGGCCAGGTTGTGCAACATGCAACATGCAACGATGATCTGGCACACCTTCTTGGGTGAGTAGTACAGGGAGCCACCTGTCAGATGGAGGCACCAGAACCTGGCCTTCAGGAAGCCAAAGATCCTTTCAATAATCTTCCTTGTACGCCCATGTGCCTCATTGTAATGTTCCTCTGCTCTTGTCCTGGCATTCCTCACTGGGTAACCAGAGTCACCTACAAATATCGAGGGATAACTGTTAGACGCACACTAACCCTTAGGGACAACCCCATACCCAGTCACCTACTCATAGTGTGTGGGGACCATGGGCCCACCTATTAGCCTCACCCGGTGCCTCTGGAGTTGGCCCATCACATATGGGATGCTGCTATTCCTCAAGATAAAGGCGGCATGCACAGAGCCAGGATATTTGGTTTTCTCATAGGAGATGTACTGCTCCGCCAAACACACCATCTGCACATTCATAGAGTAATAGCTTTTTCTATTCCGGAACACTTGTTCATTTCTCCGGGGGGGGACGACAAATGCTACATGTGTACCATCAGTGACACCAATGATGTTGGGGATATGTCCCAGGGCATGAAAGTCAGCTTTCACTGTGGCCAAATCCTCCACCTGGGGAATACAATCTAGCTGGGCATGTGTTTCAGCAGGGCTGACAACACTCTGGTCAACACATTGGAGAACATTGGCTGGGACATCCCTGATGCCATGGTCACTGTTGTTTGGAAGGAACCACTAGCCAGGAAATGGAGCACTGACAGGACCTGCACTAGAGGGGGGATACCTGTGGGCTGGCGGATACCTGACATCTGATCTGGCTTCAATTGTGCAACTATGACTGTGGCACGATCAAGTCTGTAGGTAATGATAATGTGTCTGTCCTCCATTGTCGCAAGGACCACCAGGGGTCCGTACACGGGAGAATGCCGCCATCTCATATTCAGCCTCAGCGGTTGAAGCCTATGGAAGAAAACGGTGAGCAGAGGGTCACATTCCCACATCTATTGCACTAATGATGATTTGTTTACTTTACAGAAGCAAGATGTGAATCCGACAATCCGTTGCTGTGCCAATGTCTGCTGTGACCCAGTTAGGTGCCATGCCCTGTGCCCCCCTGAAATGGCAGCTGCCTGACCTGTGAGGAGGGACAAGTGGAAATGAGAATTGCGCTGGCGTTGTGCGCCGTCGCACGTGGTGGTCGAAAACCGCGGCACAACTTCACATTGGTTATCATTGGGCCCTATGGGTTTCAGGAGCCAATGGCAATATACGCCGGTGGTGACGGATCCGAAATTTTCTATCTGTTCACTCACTTGCTACCTGACCTTCAACAAGAGAGGACCTACACTGCAAGAGCTGCTGTGACCTATGTCTGGAAGCGACAACAGCTCATGTGTCTGGGGAAAGGGCCCCTGCCTTCACTGCAGAGGAGTTGGAGAAACTGGTGGATGGGATCCTACCACTACTCTATGGTCCTCCAGACAAACAGGTGAGTACACTGTGAGCATGATGCATGGGTCATGAATGTATGGAGTGCTGTGTATGTAAGCTACATGTGGGGGGGCAGTGGCGTCCTGGCCAGAGTGCTCCATGTAAGGTGGTCAATGTATGTGCGTCAGGGGATGGGAGGGATATGGTGGGACGGTCCGGACGATTGACTAATTCCCTTCTCTTCTGTCTTTTCCATGCAGGTCAGCGCCCACCAGAAAAAGGGTATTTGGTGTGCCATTGCCAAGGAGGTGCGGACCCTGGGAGTCTTTGACAGGTGGAGCACCCACTGCCGCAAGAGGTGGGAGGACCTGCGCCGATGGGCAAAGAAGACGGCGGGGGCCCAGCTGGGGATGGCCTCCCAACGAGGAAGGAGTGCCCGTTGCACCATGACTCCCCTGATGTTCCACATCCTGGCGGTGTCCTATCCGGAGTTGGATGGGTGCTTGAAGGCCTCACAGCGGCCACAAGGGGGTGAGTACTGATTCTGAAACCTGACTTTGCGCACGTTAAGAGGTACCTGGTTGGGGGATGTGGGCTTTGGGTGCCCCTAGGCCAGGGTGAAGATGGCAGGGTAGGATTCAACCCACTGTAAATTCAATGCTCAATATTTCCCTTTTCTCTTCACAGCTGCAAACCTGAGTGCCGCAGAGCGCAACCATTTTGAGCGCAGGGCAATGAGGTACAGGCACATCCTGCAGGTGCAGTGTGGGTATCGGAGGATGGCCAGCAGATACAATTCCGATCGGGCCTCCGGGGCGTGGTATGCCACACCACAGGCTCCACCAACGGTGCCACCTACAACCACCGCCACTACAACCACCAGGTCTGCCCAAGGGGACCCAGCGACGGACCAGGCATCTTCCTCAAGACCTGGACCCAGCCGTGTGTTGGGAGCAGGGCTGTCCCGTGGCCACTCCACTCCAGCAACAACCTCCACCTCCACCGGCACGCAGACCAGCAGCGACCCTCCAATTGACCCTGCAGCCTTCCAGGCATTGTCTAGAAAACTGGACAGGTTAATTCGCAAGGTGGACAACCTGACGGAGGACATGGCTGAGGTTAAGGAGAAGGTGTGCTCCATCCGGCGCACACTTCGGAGGGCAAATCTTTAGTCATTTTGCCCTCCTGAACATTTACCCCTCCCCTCTCACCTCTTTCCTCTTTTCATACTGTTAGTTGGGTTTGGGGGGTTAGTTATAGGATAAGGTAATTAGGTAATTAGCTTAGTTAGTGTTAGGTAAGAGGGTGGGGGGTCCTTATTCTTTCTATCTAATATTTTTGTGTGGGTGGGTGGGTGGGGGGCAATGTTGGGATTCCTGTTTAATAAAAAAAAAAAAAAAATAAAAAAAAAAATATATATATATATATATATATATATATATATATGTTTGTTTAGGATAGTATAGTATGTGTGTAGGTTAGTAAGTGTTGTCCTGCATGTGTCTTGTCTCTCAATGGTGGGTGGAGGGTTGATGTTTAGATCGTTTTGTTACATGTGTAGAGTAAGTTTAGCTTAGGTTAGTTAGGGACAGTTGTGGGTTAGTAGTAGTCTGGTTAGATTAGTGTAGGTTTACCTTTCCCTTAGTTGCCTCTTTTATTACTACTCTTAAATAAAAAAATTGTTAACCCTTTACCTGATGCGTTAGGTGCTACCTTTTCATGGCCTTGACATTAGTGTAGCAGAAAGTTTAAGTATGACATTTGTGTTCCATGCTCGCTATCCCCAGGCTTATGAGGTTTAACATGCCAGCTACCCGTGTGCTAACTTGGTAAGTATCCACCATGTTGGAGAGCCACCATTGGTAGTGTGCATTGATCATCAAGGTTTGGGGTTGGTATGTATCCTACTTCACAAAGAGTGCTTCCAGACTTGTTATTGTAGATAAATAGATAGGTCAGACAGCATTGTGAAGTTCAGGGAGAGCTTTATAGATGATGATTTGTTCACACTCTTGTCTTGTTGCTGTCATTTCTGACCTACATCATGTGTGTACTGATTCAGCATTAATTTCCTTCATGGAAGTATACGCCGTAAGGGTGATTGATGCTGTGTAATTTGTTTATCATTCCTTTCATTCTACAGCATAATTTCAAATTTTAGTATTGCATGGTGCCTACATTTCTCAGCCACCATTAGTTGTGTAGAATAGCTATAGATAGTGCATCATTCTGTCCAACACAGCATGATTGTGTGTGCTTAGTCCCTTCATCAGTTATTTTCCTCAGTATAGTAAAGCTATGATGCAATCCTGGCCACTGCACAGATGTTTCAGTATACATGAAATCAGGACATTAGTATAGAGAATCGACATGGTTGCCACACAGCCACTTTGGAGTTATCTACTGCACAGTTGAATTTTGAAATGACACAGAGACACAATAGGTGTGCAAGTGATATTTATTTATAGGTGGTGTTGTGCAAAAGGTCCATTCACCATGTTTGCTGACTCCTTTCTGGTGCATTATTACATGGTGATCCTACAGAAGGGGTGTGGATGATGCTCCTGACATGCTGGGGTGATGTCACAGACAGTGCAGAGGAACATGAAATGCCAAATGGTAGGAGAGAAACATTCACTGACAAGGTGGACAAGTCATACAGTGGATTGCCAAACAGTCATTGAGGTTAGTTGTAGTGCGACTGGCATGTGTCAAAACGTAGGACCTTGGTCAGAGTAGGGCATGGTGCAGGGACTAGGGCTTCCGGGTACTCTTGCGTGTGAATGCTATCTGTTCCATGTCTTCTTCTTCTGATGTGTGTGTTGCCTGGTGTGTCCTTGTTGTTGTTGGTTGTGAAGGGGCAACACACACCTCAGTGTTAGAAGACATGGAGGCAGACATCCCGGGGGCTGATCCCTGTTGAGTAAGGAAGGGCAGTACTGCAGCAAGGAGGGCCTGCTGGTTTTTCAGAATGGCAGCCACATCCCGATGGTAGGCAGCCAGGTTGGCCCTGAGGGGTTCTATGTTGCATTCGTGCACACGTTGAGTGGCTTGCAGTTTGAGTTGTTGTGTCAACTGGATGACAGCTGTGCCAATTTCCTTCAGTGTTTTTGAAATGTCCTCCAAGAGCAAATTTCTGGCTTGCATTGCAGCGGCCTGATCAGCAGTTGACAACATGCACGAACGCACCCCCTCAAGGCTGGCTGCCATAGTTTGCATCCCCACCCGCACCTCCTTGGCCAGCTCCCGGTAGACCCCAACGACAGTTCTTTCGAAGCTGGTGCCAGTGTCGTCAGAGTCCTCAGCTGTGTTGGAGCTGGCAGGTCTTACAATTGGGGTGGCGGGTGGTTCTACTGTGGTGGCTGCTTGTTCTGTGCTCCTCCTTGTGACTGAAGGTGGGGTTTGGAGGCTTTCAAGGACCATGTCAATGGTCTCTTGTGGGAGGTTGATGGTCTCGTCATCCATGTCATCAGGGAACTCATGGACAGGCAGATCAGCAGGAGATCCGTGTTCCTCTGCAATGAAACAGGGTACAATTAGTATGTCTGTGTTGTGACAATTTTGCAGTAAGATACAAGACTTTGGATGCCTTAACATTGTACTCTGTGTTTGTCTAGGTATCTGCTGTCCGTCATAGGGCATTGTTGTAGGCCTATGGCCCACCTGTGTGTCACATGTTTGATATTGATCTTTCAGACATGTCTGCCAGGTCGCCTCTAGCTGTTGCTTTGTAATTATTTAGGAATAGGCGTTTTTTTCTCCTACTCCTCACTCGGTGTTTCACTATTGTCATGGAGGGACATTTTGTAGGGTGGGCTCCCATTATCCAACATGTTATTCTTGGCTTTCTAGGCAGCAGGATAGCTAATGGTGTGGGGGACTAAGTTTGACCCACTTGTAAATAACTCTGTCACCCAGATATTCAATTTAGCTAAGACTAACTAGCAGTGCCTCTGGTCTCCCACATCAAAGGAATGTTTACACATCCGAGCGCATGACATCTTTGGAACTTCTCAGGGAAGTGGTGGTCACTCAGGTCCTACACATTTCTATCTTTTCCGGTATGTTCCCATACACAAATGACAAAGACAGTATTAGTTTGATATGTAGTTTCATTGTACAACTGACTTGTAGGAATTTAGGTGTGAGCCCCAATTACACAAACAATACACACTGTTAGAATTGAAATAGTCCGCAGGAGGGTAATACATTAGTACACAGCTTTCATGGTGCCCAACATTTTCTACTCTCCCTCTGCATGTTCTATGTATAGCACAGCATGTTAAGTTTGGAGGTTGCCTGTCAGAATCACAGGGGAGACATCATCCCTCATATCAGAGGAATGGGCTAGGATCTTGCATCAGCAGCAAGGCAGGCAGCATCTAGTTATTATTTTCTGTTTGGAAACTCCCCCATGCGTGTCTTGGGACAAGGAAGTGAATGTAAAAGGCATATGTCATGGTGATGACAAAGTTTCCCTACGCAGGAATGCCAAACCTTAACCCCTACCACATCTATCAGCAACGTACCAGACGTTATCCTTGACTGGGGCACAGAGTGAATATGTTCTGGCAAACTCCAGTGCAGAAGTAGGCAAAACAGTGTGATTTGGCTAATTGACAAACGCTTTGTGACGACAGGGGCCTTTTCTGCAGGAGGATGGTCCAGATGGAGGTGTTGTGGCAGCTGTGGAGCCTGTGGACAGTGAAGACGAGGAAGCAGAAGAAGAGGACATCGACAACAGGAACTCTGTGATCCTGCAATACTTCCAGTGAGACACAGGTAAGAAGACAAAGCTGCCTTCTACATGTACTTGAACACTATTACCTCTCTACTGTCTGCCCTTTTCACCCAGTGTATGGTCACTGAGTTTTCACTTGCTCTTACGAGTTCACAGATGTGGGTCCCACTGTGTGACATCTGCTTTGTTTCCTTATGGACTAGAGCTGTGTGACATAGGTATGTAGACATTACCATTGAAAGAGCATTTTGTTACTGTAATTGCTAATACACTCATTTAAACACAGATTGTTTTGTGCTTCACGGGTGTTTATTTAAGTGCTCAATATTGGAGGGGGTTGTTAAACGGTAAGGGGTGATATTGGAGGAATGTCCATGGCAGAGTCCAAGCTATGAGTCTGACAGGTGCATTGTCCAAAGGGGCATAGGAAGTGGAGCTGGGCAGTTTGAGGATGGACAGGGGGACAAGGTGGGACAAAAGGATGACAATCAGGGTGGTCTCATTTCTTGGCGGGGGTCTTGGCATCATTCTCTGTCTTTGTCCTGGATCTCAGGGACCGTTTGCAGGGTGGTTCTCCATCTGCAGGGGGTAGGGTGCTGGTATGGTGGTCCTGTGGCAGTGCCTCCTGTCCACGAGCGCCGGCGGGGGTGGTGGGCAGTTCTTTGTCCAGGCTAGTGTCAGGGGCCCATTGTTGTGCCACAGTGCCCCTCCTGGTGTTGAGGACTTCCTTCAGCACCCCTACGATGGTGCCCAGGGTGGAATTGATGGATCTGAGTTCCTCCCTGAAGCCCAAATACTGTTCCTCCTGCAGCCGCTGGGTCTCCTGAAACTTGGCCAGTACCGTTGCCATCGTCTCCTGGGAATGATGGTAGGCTCCCATAATGTTGGAGAGGGCCTCGTGGAGAGTGGGTTACTTGGGCCTGTCCTCCCCCTGTCGCACAGCAGACCTCCCAGTTCCCCTTGGCCTCTGTTCCCTGAACGGTGTGCCCACTGCCACTGCCCCCAGGTCCCTGTTGTTGTTGGGGTGGTGAGTTAGCCTGGGTTCCCTGTAGTGCTGGACACACTGCTGCTTGATGTGTCCTGGGGACAGAGGTATTGGCCCGCTGGGTGGGTGCTGTGCTGGTGTTTCCAGAGGGGGGAAGCTCTGTAGTGGCCTGTGACTGTGTGAGGGGAACCAACTGTCCCGAGGTCCCAGATGGGCCGGGCTGGTCGTCTAGATCCAGTTGGACAGAGCTGCTGTCATCACTGTGGGCCTCTTCTGTTGGTAGTGTGGACATGTCTGGACCCTCCTGTCCAGTGACGTTGGGTAGGTGTCTTGCAAGGGTGTAAAAGCATGATTATTGCATCTGTGTGTGCCATGGTGTCCAATGGGTGGGTGATCGTGTACCCCAGTGCTTGCATTCCTGTGTGGAACCTTGTGTGATGATGGGTTGGGGGGTGTATGGGTATGTGCAGTGGCCATGCATTGGTGATGGGTGTCCATGCTTTGGTGTTACATGCAGGGCTTGGTGTTGGGATGTGTGGTTTGTGACATTGGGACATTTGTGAGGAGTTGGAGTGATGGGGGTGAGGGCGGCGGTGGGGGTATGTGAGAGCATGCAGGTAGCGTGGGGGATGTAATAGTTAAGATTTGACTTACCAGAGTCCATTCCTCCAGCTACTCCTGCGAGGCCCTCAGGATGCAGAATAGCCAAGACTTGCTCCTCCCATGTTGTTAGTTGTGGGGGAGGAGATTGGGGTCCGCCTCCAGTCCTCTGAACCGCAAGGTGGTGTCTGGATACCACGGAACGCACCTTCCCCCGTAGGTCGTTCCACCTCTTCCTGATGTCATCCCTTTTTCTTGGGTGTTGTCCCACTGCGTTGACCCTGTCCACTATTCTTCACCATATCTCCATCTTCCTAGCTATGGAGGTGTGCTGCACATGTGATCCGAATAGCTGTGGCTCTACCCGGATGATTTCCTCCACCATGACCCTGAGCTCCTCCTCAGAGAACCTGGGGTGTCTTTGCCGTGCCATGGGGTGGTGTGGGTGATGTGTAGGGTGTGTTGTGATGTGTGGGGTGATATTTAGTGGTGTGTTGTTTAAGGTGCGTGGATGTTGTGTGAGTGATGCTGTTGAGTGCCTGTGGATGCTTGTTTGTAGATTGTGGTGTCTCTCTCTGGCCTTCTTTCAGAATTTTTTGTCGTAGGGGTTTGTGGGTAATGTGGGTGGGTGTTTTATATTGTACTGAGTGTGTGGGAGTGATGTGTGTGTATGTGTATCAGGTGTGTGTATTTCGAATTGTCCAATGTGGATGTGTTTTGTAAATGTGTGTGTATTTTAAGCGCAGCGGTGTGAACCGCCAATGGAATACCGTGGTTGAAAGACCGCCACTTGGATTCGTGGGTTGTGATAGTTTGGGCGTATTTCTGTTGGCGTGACGGTGGAGGTTTTGTTATTGCCAGTTTTTCACTGACCTTTGGTATGGTGGACTTGTGTGGGTGTCTCAATTTTGGCGGGTTCCGAGCAGTGGGTCATAATGAACGTGGCAGAATCTGCTGCCGCGGCTTTGTGTTGGCGGTCTTCTGCACGACAGTAAGCGGCTTTTACCGCCAATGTTGTAATGGCCCCCATAATGTCCAGCTTCTGGCAGATTAGTCACCATGGAGCACACTACAGGTGAAGCAAACAAAAACAGTTCTGCAGTGGGAGCAGGACATGGGCCAAGACGTTGGACAGGCCAGGGAGCAGCTGTTGGAGCTTGGCTCAGGCAATTGATGCTTGAACACTTTGTTTCAACTTCCGTATTAGCTGCTCCAGTCAGAACTAAATGCCGGCTCATTAGGCTTCATAGGTGGTAAAAGCAACTCTTGTTGCCTTGTTTTTACTTTTCATTTTCTCACTAATGGTAAAACACATCTACATTGCCAACACCAATAGCTCAGATGTTGAGACCAAGACCGACTGGCTTTGCCAATGCTTGTTGTAAGTAACTTTCTCCTACCATAAAAATGAGCCTTCGACTTTGACCTAAAAAAGTTAGGTGCTCCTATGAGGCTGTAGATTTAAGCAACAAAAAGTGGTCAGAACTAACCAGGGATAGTTACATGTTTTGTCACTTATTTTTTTTTTAAATGTGTCCTAAAACTGCAATGTATTTAAATTGTGTTATTCTGTCATTAAGATAATTAAATAACAAGGCTATTGTGAATGTAGTCCTTCTAGAAATGTAAGGCAGTATAATAGCTAGGGTGACTTTTATTCCCAAGTTAAAATTGTATTAATTTTCTCAAAACATGCGGGGACGAATGTAATCCCTTACTTAATTTGCTACAAGAACGTTTCCCCATGGCAGAAGCTAAATAAAAAAAGGTTGTTTAAGTTTAGTAGATAATAAAAACTTCTCCTTTCTGTCTCCCATTAAATCTCACAATTTCTATTTCGGGGTCAAAGAGAATGGTACAAGAACATCCCGGAAACTATGACCCTCATTACAACCCTGGCGGTCGGTGATAAAGCGGTTGTAATACCGCCAACAAGCCAGTGGTAAAAGATATGAAATTATGACCACGGCGGAAACCGCTCAGCCACTTTAACACACCGACCACCAGGGCGAAATCAACCGGCACCACGGCGGTAACCGCCAACAGCCAGGCGGAAGACAATGTACCGCCCACAGTAATATGACACACCTATCCGCCACCTTTTCTGGGGCGGTCCCAACAACATCAAAAGACTGGCGGAAACAAGGCACAGAAGGGAAACGACTCACCTCTGGACCCTCAAGGAAGAACCACGACACCATGGAGCCCAAGTTGCATGTCTTCCCCATGCTCTTCTACTTTCTGCTCCATTACGAACACCAATGCCGGCGAAGATGACCACAGTGAGTACAGCTGCCTAGCACACAGGGGAGGGTGGGAGGAAAACGAGAGTGACACACATGCCCAACACCACACACACAACCAGATGCGGTAATATAACATATACACCCCATACCTCTCAGGAATAATGCAAGGACAACTACTATAGTGTAAAAAGGCTGTAATAAGATAAATATAGGTGAAATTTGTGCATACAAATCAAAAAGTATATACATATTTACAATGCAAGGGACACTGCCCAGTCATCAATGTCCGTGGCCCACAGGGCCACATCACATAGTCCAAGGCCCAACCTCACTCCTGCAACAAAACGGAGAGAGCACTGCAGGGGCATCAGATCGAAAATAGACTGGCACCTCAGGGGGATAGGGAATGGGGGGGCTCCTCAGCCGGAAGATGGTACAACACCACTGGTCCTGGAGGGGGCAACATGCCCTTGCTTAGTCCTGGGGAGTATAAGGCCACACTCTCTCAAGTGGGTGACTTGCCCACATGCTCTGGAGGAGGCAACATGCCCTGTGCTTGGTCCTGGGGAGTGCAAGGCCACAGTCTCTCTAGTGGGTGACTACTTCCACTGGTTCTGGAGGGGGGCATTGTGCCCATTGTGCTTCATCCTGGGAAGGCTGGGGTGAGTGGATGGCTTCTCCACTGGTTCTGGAGGGGGCATTGTGCCCAGTGTGCTTCATGCTGGGAAGGATGGGGTGAGTGGATGGCTTCTCTACTGGTTCTGGAGGGGGCATTGTGCCCTGTGATGCAGGTCTTGGGGAGTGCAAAGTCACAGTCTCTCAGCTGGGTGTCAGATCCACAGGATTTGCAGGGACTAGGCCTCACAACAGCCCATGGATGCAGAACTACACACTGTCCGCCGGCAATGAAGGCTGCTCAGTGGTGGCAGTGGTGTGCAGGTGGCGGTGCTGGCAGTGGTCGGGGGAGGCTCCAGCCCTTTCCCTGTAGCCTTGGACAGCTGCCCACTGGGGCTGCTGCTGACAGTGGTGCTGGTGGCGGTGCTGGCAGTGGTGGGGGGAGGCTCCAGACCTTCCCCTGCAGCCTCGGATGGCTGCCCACTGGGGCTGCTGCTGCTGGCAGTGGTGCTGGTGGCAGTGCTAGCAGTGGTGAGGGGAGGCTCCAGCCCTTCCCCTGCAGCCTCAGACAGCTGCCCACTGGGGCTGCTGCTGCTGGCAGTGGGGCTGGTGGCGGTGCTGGCAGTGGTAGGGGGAGGCTCCATCCCTTCCCCTGCAGCCTTGGATGGCTGAACCACCATGGTTGGTGGTGGGGACTCCAACTGAGTCCCAGCACCAGGCCTCTTGTCCTTTTTGCCTGCTGATGCAGGACCCTTGCCCCTCCTGCCAGCAGCTGGGGATGGCTCCTTGCTCCTTTTGGCAGCATCTGGGGACTGCTCCTTGCCTTTCCTCTCAGCAGCCGGCGATTGCTCATTGACCTTCTTTGCAGCAGCTGGCGGTGCCTCCTTACCTTTCTTTGCAGCAGCTGGGGGTGCCTCCTTGCCCTTCCTTGCAGCACTTAGAGCAGGCACCCTATCAGTGTGGCTGCCTGGTGCCTGGGTTCCTCTCCCACCCGGTGTAGCTGTGGACACTGCTGTGCCCCTGGACTGGGTGGGAGAGGACACGGGGGACGTGTGCATGGAAGTAGTTGTGGTGACTGCCAGTGAGGGGCGTGTGCTGATAGGTGTGCTGGTAATGGGTGTAGTGTAGTGCATGCAGGTGTGAGTGTAGACACAAGTGGGAGGGAGGTGGAGGAGGAGGGGGCACAGTGGAGGCAGTGGATGTTGGTATGTCTCCATCTGGATGGTGTTTGTGTGAGTGCATGTGGGATGAAGCGTGATGCTTGTGTTTGCCATGTCCACTCTTGTGTGTTGTCCTGGGTGCCTGCTCGTCTGACTGCGTGCTTGGGATAGGTTGGGGCTGAGGGGAATGGGATTGGATAGGTGAAGTTGGAGGGGCAGGCTAGAAACATGGACAGTGGCTGCCATCAGAGAGGAGGCCAGAGCCTGGATTGATCTCTGTTGGGCTGCCATGCCAGTGTGAATGCCCTCCAGGAATACATTTGTCTTTTGCATTTGGGCTGGCAGCCCCTGGATGGCATTCATAATGGTTGAGATGGATCGCAGGAGGTCAATAGCCTCCTCACTCAGGGCAGCATGGCTCACTGGGGCAAGGCCCGAGGTTCCTGGGGCGAAGGAGATGCCCACCCTCCTGGGTGAGCGTGCACGGGAAACACGCTGAGGGGCTGCTGGGAGGGCAGTGCTGGGACGGGGGTGGCGGATGTACCTGTAGCTGGGGTGGGCACAGAGGTGTCTGCCACCACCAGGGAGTTTCCATCGGAGAAGGAATCCGTGTCTGAAATGTCCCCTCCTGCCTCCGCCGTGGTGCTCACCTCGCCCTCTGTCCCACTGGTGCCCTCACCGTTGGTAGATTCGGCCTCCTGGACCCTGTAGGATGCAGCTCCCCCTGTTGCCTGTGCCTCAGCTCCTCCGCCAGATGATGCTAATGCACATAAGGACAGGGTGACAAAACAAAAAGGGCGGAGGAGACAAAGGATAAACTTGGTCAATGGCGGCAACAACACCACTGTTGGCATACATGACACACACACACTCAGGGAACAGCCCTACGCACTAAGCAAAGCACTACCAGTCACAATTCTAGTCACCGGCTCATGGATAGGGACACCTAATGCCAATTGCAGCATACCTGAGACCCACAGACCCACAGACCCCTGCCCAGTAGCGGGTGCCTACTAGTTTGGTTGGAGGTATTTTACATCAGAACCCTGCCCAACATGGGACCTACTCTGCAATGTCAGGCCTGGCCTAGGGGCACCCACAGACCCACATACCCCACCCAGATCCCACCCTACCAGGCACAAGTTGTATATTGGGACACTGTACTCACCCCTTTGTGACTGCTGTAATGCCCCCAAGCACCCATCCAGCTCCGGAGAGGCCACCGCCAGTATTCGTTATTAGTTAACAAGTATGTGTTAACTAATGCCTGTATTTACGGAAAGCTCATCTTGATTTTTAATTTCCCATGCTTTCTATCTGTTCAGCTGTTGGCCTGGAATTCAAGAAGAACATCACTGAAAGTCACTCACGAGAAACACCATTTTTTTGTATTTTTCAGTTTTTCAAAAATAAATAAAGATAGAAAACAGACTGTTTTCTGGCTGAATTTATATGTAAAAATCAGTAAAAACTGAAAACTGGGAGCATTCATTTTAACCTATTCACATTATACACATTATACACTTATGAGTGTACGTATTGTAAATGTGTGTTAATTTTCACTATAGTTGCTGAAATGGGTATGTTTAATTAATTTTTTTAAAGTATTGTCCACAGTGTTAACAGATGACTGCAACATCCATGATGCCCTGTTTTTGTATCTTCAAATCAATAGAGCAATGTAATGTTGCTCTACCTCCCTCTACTTCCATCTCTGCACGTATGTCTAAGTGTTGTGCATTTGTCAGTCACTATTTCTTGCTGTATATGAAAATGCCAGTTGTGTTGACCCAGCATGTTTTCACCTTAATTATATGCCACTGAATTAGTCTGTTGAATCAAAGATTTGTAATCATGTTATGTGACATGCTGATTGGAAGAAGTATTGATACACAATTTACTTCGCAGAGACTAAATGATGACCAGTCGCAATAATTCCATTGTTGTACTACAGTTATGTTTTTTTTTTTTTAGCCTGCTAGACCTTGGAATTGTTTAGTACTCAATTCTCACAACTGTGTTGGGTTGAATGTCTGGTACATTCTGTGGAGTACCCCAAGGATCATTGTTGAGCCCCACGATGTTCACATCTACATGATTCCCCTTGCCCCTATCGTCAGAAACTACGGTATGAACATCACCTCCTACGCAGATGACACACAGCTGATCATCTCCTTGGCCAAGAACCCCTCAACAGCCATGAAGAACTTCAGGGATGGGATGGAAGCAGTCACCACCTGGATGAGGAAGATCTATCTTAAGCTGAACTCTGACAAAACTGAGATCCTCATGCTGGGACCTTCTTCCTCAGCCTGGGACCACACCTGGTGGCCCTCGACAGTCGGCAGGCCTCCCACAGGAACAGATCATGCACGAAATGTCAGTGTCATCCTCGACTCAACACTCACCATGACCAGACAGGTCAACTCCGTCACCTCCATCTGCTTCCACACCCTCTGACTCCTACGGAAGATCTTCAGATGGATACCAACCAACTGCCAAAAAACCTGACACACACACTATTCACAAGCAGACTTGACTATGGCAACACCCTCTATGCTAGAACCGCCAAGAAGAACCTGAGCAAGCTGCAACAAATTCAGAACACCAACACCAGGCTTAGTCCTAGACATCCCCCTCAGAGAACACATCACAGTACACCTGAAAAACCTCCCCTTACTCACTGTCGAGAAGAGGATCAATTTCAAACTCCTCCTAAACACCTACAGAGCCCTCCACAACAGCGAACCTCAACCACCGCATCACCTGGTACTCCCCTTACAGATCATACCACTCATCCCAGCAGTAATTCACCAACGTACCCCACATAAAGAAGTTCTCAGCTGGAGGAAGATCTTTCACACACCTGGCACCAAAAGGTTAGAACACCTTACCTCTTCGTCTCAGACAGTTGCCATTGCTACCTCAGTTAAGGAAGGACTTCAAGACCTGGATCTTCAACTGATCTCCGCGGCCACATCCCTCAGCGCCTTGAGACCCTATGGGTGAGTAGTGAGCTTAAAATATCTGATTGACTGATTGATTGGTACATGTAAAGCACACTTTATAAATAACATTTTTCATTTCAGGACATCTATCACTTCAAAATCATTAATGGACTTTGCATCTGTGTAAGTTAGCCTACATGTGTAAAAAATGTAAATCACACAAAGGCCTCATTATTCAAATAATCAGAATTTTACTTTTAGGTTGCCTCATTTGCAACGGAAGAAACATTTGAGGTACAATCTCGACTTAATTTTCATATTGTATGTAATTATTTTCAGGTTCAACAACCAGAGGACCACTGTCTACAGCTGAAGACACCTCAGCTCCAGACCAGGGTCCTTCAGTGAAGACACCCCTCCTGCAAGTCCGGATGATGGGAAGCCGCCTGGTCCATCTTGTCTGTCTGGGCAGAGAGCTTCAATGAGTCTCACTCGGCCCACCCTACACCTCCTACCCCAGCTGCAACAATTTCAGTTGTGCCAAGAAACAGTAGGATGGAGCACACTGCTTCAGAGGCACAGGGTAATAGGAGTAGGAGTAGTGGGGGGTAATCTGTCGGCAAGCAAAGTGAGGCCTCTGGGATACCTTTCACCCAGACCACCATTGAGCAAGTCTTGGGAGCACTACAACAATGCCAATATGTGATGGGCCAGGTCTTAACAGAGCTCTGGAACATGATGCAGGTGCAGAGAGAGCACAATGGTGAGATGCACAATCTCAACTCCAATTTGTGGAAATCAACCGGCACCACGGCGGTAACCGCCAACAGCCAGGCGGAAGACAATGTACCGCCCACAGTAATATGACACACCTATCCGCCACCTTTTCTGGGGCGGTCCCAACAACATCAAAAGACTGGCGGAAACAAGGCACAGAAGGGAAACGACTCACCTCTGGACCCTCAAGGAAGAACCACGACACCATGGAGCCCAAGTTGCATGTCTTCCCCATGCTCTTCTACTTTCTGCTCCATTACGAACACCAATGCCGGCGAAGATGACCACAGTGAGTACAGCTGCCTAGCACACAGGGGAGGGTGGGAGGAAAACGAGAGTGACACACATGCCCAACACCACACACACAACCAGATGCGGTAATATAACATATACACCCCATACCTCTCAGGAATAATGCAAGGACAACTACTATAGTGTAAAAAGGCTGTAATAAGATAAATATAGGTGAAATTTGTGCATACAAATCAAAAAGTATATACATATTTACAATGCAAGGGACACTGCCCAGTCATCAATGTCCGTGGCCCACAGGGCCACATCACATAGTCCAAGGCCCAACCTCACTCCTGCAACAAAACGGAGAGAGCACTGCAGGGGCATCAGATCGAAAATAGACTGGCACCTCAGGGGGATAGGGAATGGGGGGGCTCCTCAGCCGGAAGATGGTACAACACCACTGGTCCTGGAGGGGGCAACATGCCCTTGCTTAGTCCTGGGGAGTATAAGGCCACACTCTCTCAAGTGGGTGACTTGCCCACATGCTCTGGAGGAGGCAACATGCCCTGTGCTTGGTCCTGGGGAGTGCAAGGCCACAGTCTCTCTAGTGGGTGACTACTTCCACTGGTTCTGGAGGGGGGCATTGTGCCCATTGTGCTTCATCCTGGGAAGGCTGGGGTGAGTGGATGGCTTCTCCACTGGTTCTGGAGGGGGCATTGTGCCCAGTGTGCTTCATGCTGGGAAGGATGGGGTGAGTGGATGGCTTCTCCACTGGTTCTGGAGGGGGCATTGTGCCCTGTGATGCAGGTCTTGGGGAGTGCAAAGTCACAGTCTCTCAGCTGGGTGTCAGATCCACAGGATTTGCAGGGACTAGGCCTCACAACAGCCCATGGATGCAGAACTACACACTGTCCGCCGGCAATGAAGGCTGCTCAGTGGTGGCAGTGGTGTGCAGGTGGCGGTGCTGGCAGTGGTCGGGGGAGGCTCCAGCCCTTTCCCTGTAGCCTTGGACAGCTGCCCACTGGGGCTGCTGCTGACAGTGGTGCTGGTGGCGGTGCTGGCAGTGGTGGGGGGAGGCTCCAGACCTTCCCCTGCAGCCTCGGATGGCTGCCCACTGGGGCTGCTGCTGCTGGCAGTGGTGCTGGTGGCAGTGCTAGCAGTGGTGAGGGGAGGCTCCAGCCCTTCCCCTGCAGCCTCAGACAGCTGCCCACTGGGGCTGCTGCTGCTGGCAGTGGGGCTGGTGGCGGTGCTGGCAGTGGTAGGGGGAGGCTCCATCCCTTCCCCTGCAGCCTTGGATGGCTGAACCACCATGGTTGGTGGTGGGGACTCCAACTGAGTCCCAGCACCAGGCCTCTTGTCCTTTTTGCCTGCTGATGCAGGACCCTTGCCCCTCCTGCCAGCAGCTGGGGATGGCTCCTTGCTCCTTTTGGCAGCATCTGGGGACTGCTCCTTGCCTTTCCTCTCAGCAGCCGGCGATTGCTCACTGACCTTCTTTGCAGCAGCTGGCGGTGCCTCCTTACCTTTCTTTGCAGCAGCTGGGGGTGCCTCCTTGCCCTTCCTTGCAGCACTTAGAGCAGGCACCCTATCAGTGTGGCTGCCTGGTGCCTGGGTTCCTCTCCCACCCGGTGTAGCTGTGGACACTGCTGTGCCCCTGGACTGGGTGGGAGAGGACACGGGGGACGTGTGCATGGAAGTAGTTGTGGTGACTGCCAGTGAGGGGCGTGTGCTGATAGGTGTGCTGGTAATGGGTGTAGTGTAGTGCATGCAGGTGTGAGTGTAGACACAAGTGGGAGGGAGGTGGAGGAGGAGGGGGCACAGTGGAGGCAGTGGATGTTGGTATGTCTCCATCTGGATGGTGTTTGTGTGAGTGCATGTGGGATGAAGCGTGATGCTTGTGTTTGCCATGTCCACTCTTGTGTGTTGTCCTGGGTGCCTGCTCGTCTGACTGCGTGCTTGGGATAGGTTGGGGCTGAGGGGAATGGGATTGGATAGGTGAAGTTGGAGGGGCAGGCTAGAAACATGGACAGTGGCTGCCATCAGAGAGGAGGCCAGAGCCTGGATTGATCTCTGTTGGGCTGCCATGCCAGTGTGAATGCCCTCCAGGAATACATTTGTCTTTTGCATTTGGGCTGGCAGCCCCTGGATGGCATTCATAATGGTTGAGATGGATCGCAGGAGGTCAATAGCCTCCTCACTCAGGGCAGCATGGCTCACTGGGGCAAGGCCCGAGGTTCCTGGGGCGAAGGAGATGCCCACCCTCCTGGGTGAGCGTGCACGGGAAACACGCTGAGGGGCTGCTGGGAGGGCAGTGCTGGGACGGGGGTGGCGGATGTACCTGTAGCTGGGGTGGGCACAGAGGTGTCTGCCACCACCAGGGAGTTTCCATCGGAGAAGGAATCCGTGTCTGAAATGTCCCCTCCTGCCTCCGCCGTGGTGCTCACCTCGCCCTCTGTCCCACTGGTGCCCTCACCGTTGGTAGATTCGGCCTCCTGGACCCTGTAGGATGCAGCTCCCCCTGTTGCCTGTGCCTCAGCTCCTCCGCCAGATGATGCTAATGCACATAAGGACAGGGTGACAAAACAAAAAGGGCGGAGGAGACAAAGGATAAACTTGGTCAATGGCGGCAACAACACCACTGTTGGCATACATGACACACACACACTCAGGGAACAGCCCTACGCACTAAGCAAAGCACTACCAGTCACAATTCTAGTCACCGGCTCATGGATAGGGACACCTAATGCCAATTGCAGCATACCTGAGACCCACAGACCCACAGACCCCTGCCCAGTAGCGGGTGCCTACTAGTTTGGTTGGAGGTATTTTACATCAGAACCCTGCCCAACATGGGACCTACTCTGCAATGTCAGGCCTGGCCTAGGGGCACCCACAGACCCACATACCCCACCCAGATCCCACCCTACCAGGCACAAGTTGTATATTGGGACACTGTACTCACCCCTTTGTGACTGCTGTAATGCCCCCAAGCACCCATCCAGCTCCGGAGAGGCCACCGCCAGTATTCGTTATTAGTTAACAAGTATGTGTTAACTAATGCCTGTATTTACGGAAAGCTCATCTTGATTTTTAATTTCCCATGCTTTCTATCTGTTCAGCTGTTGGCCTGGAATTCAAGAAGAACATCACTGAAAGTCACTCACGAGAAACACCATTTTTTTGTATTTTTCAGTTTTTCAAAAATAAATAAAGATAGAAAACAGACTGTTTTCTGGCTGAATTTATATGTAAAAATCAGTAAAAACTGAAAACTGGGAGCATTCATTTTAACCTATTCACATTATACACATTATACACTTATGAGTGTACGTATTGTAAATGTGTGTTAATTTTCACTATAGTTGCTGAAATGGGTATGTTTAATTAATTTTTTTAAAGTATTGTCCACAGTGTTAACAGATGACTGCAACATCCATGATGCCCTGTTTTTGTATCTTCAAATCAATAGAGCAATGTAATGTTGCTCTACCTCCCTCTACTTCCATCTCTGCACGTATGTCTAAGTGTTGTGCATTTGTCAGTCACTATTTCTTGCTGTATATGAAAATGCCAGTTGTGTTGACCCAGCATGTTTTCACCTTAATTATATGCCACTGAATTAGTCTGTTGAATCAAAGATTTGTAATCATGTTATGTGACATGCTGATTGGAAGAAGTATTGATACACAATTTACTTCGCAGAGACTAAATGATGACCAGTCGCAATAATTCCATTGTTGTACTACAGTTATGTTTTTTTTTTTTAGCCTGCTAGACCTTGGAATTGTTTAGTACTCAATTCTCACAACTGTGTTGGGTTGAATGTCTGGTACATTCTGTGGAGTACCCCAAGGATCATTGTTGAGCCCCACGATGTTCACATCTACATGATTCCCCTTGCCCCTATCGTCAGAAACTACGGTATGAACATCACCTCCTACGCAGATGACACACAGCTGATCATCTCCTTGGCCAAGAACCCCTCAACAGCCATGAAGAACTTCAGGGATGGGATGGAAGCAGTCACCACCTGGATGAGGAAGATCTATCTTAAGCTGAACTCTGACAAAACTGAGATCCTCATGCTGGGACCTTCTTCCTCAGCCTGGGACCACACCTGGTGGCCCTCGACAGTCGGCAGGCCTCCCACAGGAACAGATCATGCACGAAATGTCAGTGTCATCCTCGACTCAACACTCACCATGACCAGACAGGTCAACTCCGTCACCTCCATCTGCTTCCACACCCTCTGACTCCTACGGAAGATCTTCAGATGGATACCAACCAACTGCCAAAAAACCTGACACACACACTATTCACAAGCAGACTTGACTATGGCAACACCCTCTATGCTAGAACCGCCAAGAAGAACCTGAGCAAGCTGCAACAAATTCAGAACACCAACACCAGGCTTAGTCCTAGACATCCCCCTCAGAGAACACATCACAGTACACCTGAAAAACCTCCCCTTACTCACTGTCGAGAAGAGGATCAATTTCAAACTCCTCCTAAACACCTACAGAGCCCTCCACAACAGCGAACCTCAACCACCGCATCACCTGGTACTCCCCCTTACAGATCATACCACTCATCCCAGCAGTAATTCACCAACGTACCCCACATAAAGAAGTTCTCAGCTGGAGGAAGATCTTTCACACACCTGGCACCAAAAGGTTAGAACACCTTACCTCTTCGTCTCAGACAGTTGCCATTGCTACCTCAGTTAAGGAAGGACTTCAAGACCTGGATCTTCAACTGATCTCCGCGGCCACATCCCTCAGCGCCTTGAGACCCTATGGGTGAGTAGTGAGCTTAAAATATCTGATTGACTGATTGATTGGTACATGTAAAGCACACTTTATAAATAACATTTTTCATTTCAGGACATCTATCACTTCAAAATCATTAATGGACTTTGCATCTGTGTAAGTTAGCCTACATGTGTAAAAAATGTAAATCACACAAAGGCCTCATTATTCAAATAATCAGAATTTTACTTTTAGGTTGCCTCATTTGCAACGGAAGAAACATTTGAGGTACAATCTCGACTTAATTTTCATATTGTATGTAATTATTTTCAGGTTCAACAACCAGAGGACCACTGTCTACAGCTGAAGACACCTCAGCTCCAGACCAGGGTCCTTCAGTGAAGACACCCCTCCTGCAAGTCCGGATGATGGGAAGCCGCCTGGTCCATCTTGTCTGTCTGGGCAGAGAGCTTCAATGAGTCTCACTCGGCCCACCCTACACCTCCTACCCCAGCTGCAACAATTTCAGTTGTGCCAAGAAACAGTAGGATGGAGCACACTGCTTCAGAGGCACAGGGTAATAGGAGTAGGAGTAGTGGGGGGTAATCTGTCGGCAAGCAAAGTGAGGCCTCTGGGATACCTTTCACCCAGACCACCATTGAGCAAGTCTTGGGAGCACTACAACAATGCCAATATGTGATGGGCCAGGTCTTAACAGAGCTCTGGAACATGATGCAGGTGCAGAGAGAGCACAATGGTGAGATGCACAATCTCAACTCCAATTTGTGGAAATCAACCGGCACCACGGCGGTAACCGCCAACAGCCAGGCGGAAGACAATGTACCGCCCACAGTAATATGACACACCTATCCGCCACCTTTTCTGGGGCGGTCCCAACAACATCAAAAGACTGGCGGAAACAAGGCACAGAAGGGAAACGACTCACCTCTGGACCCTCAAGGAAGAACCACGACACCATGGAGCCCAAGTTGCATGTCTTCCCCATGCTCTTCTACTTTCTGCTCCATTACGAACACCAATGCCGGCGAAGATGACCACAGTGAGTACAGCTGCCTAGCACACAGGGGAGGGTGGGAGGAAAACGAGAGTGACACACATGCCCAACACCACACACACAACCAGATGCGGTAATATAACATATACACCCCATACCTCTCAGGAATAATGCAAGGACAACTACTATAGTGTAAAAAGGCTGTAATAAGATAAATATAGGTGAAATTTGTGCATACAAATCAAAAAGTATATACATATTTACAATGCAAGGGACACTGCCCAGTCATCAATGTCCGTGGCCCACAGGGCCACATCACATAGTCCAAGGCCCAACCTCACTCCTGCAACAAAACGGAGAGAGCACTGCAGGGGCATCAGATCGAAAATAGACTGGCACCTCAGGGGGATAGGGAATGGGGGGGCTCCTCAGCCGGAAGATGGTACAACACCACTGGTCCTGGAGGGGGCAACATGCCCTTGCTTAGTCCTGGGGAGTATAAGGCCACACTCTCTCAAGTGGGTGACTTGCCCACATGCTCTGGAGGAGGCAACATGCCCTGTGCTTGGTCCTGGGGAGTGCAAGGCCACAGTCTCTCTAGTGGGTGACTACTTCCACTGGTTCTGGAGGGGGGCATTGTGCCCATTGTGCTTCATCCTGGGAAGGCTGGGGTGAGTGGATGGCTTCTCCACTGGTTCTGGAGGGGGCATTGTGCCCAGTGTGCTTCATGCTGGGAAGGATGGGGTGAGTGGATGGCTTCTCTACTGGTTCTGGAGGGGGCATTGTGCCCTGTGATGCAGGTCTTGGGGAGTGCAAAGTCACAGTCTCTCAGCTGGGTGTCAGATCCACAGGATTTGCAGGGACTAGGCCTCACAACAGCCCATGGATGCAGAACTACACACTGTCCGCCGGCAATGAAGGCTGCTCAGTGGTGGCAGTGGTGTGCAGGTGGCGGTGCTGGCAGTGGTCGGGGGAGGCTCCAGCCCTTTCCCTGTAGCCTTGGACAGCTGCCCACTGGGGCTGCTGCTGACAGTGGTGCTGGTGGCGGTGCTGGCAGTGGTGGGGGGAGGCTCCAGACCTTCCCCTGCAGCCTCGGATGGCTGCCCACTGGGGCTGCTGCTGCTGGCAGTGGTGCTGGTGGCAGTGCTAGCAGTGGTGAGGGGAGGCTCCAGCCCTTCCCCTGCAGCCTCAGACAGCTGCCCACTGGGGCTGCTGCTGCTGGCAGTGGGGCTGGTGGCGGTGCTGGCAGTGGTAGGGGGAGGCTCCATCCCTTCCCCTGCAGCCTTGGATGGCTGAACCACCATGGTTGGTGGTGGGGACTCCAACTGAGTCCCAGCACCAGGCCTCTTGTCCTTTTTGCCTGCTGATGCAGGACCCTTGCCCCTCCTGCCAGCAGCTGGGATGGCTCCTTGCTCCTTTTTGGCAGCATCTGGGGACTGCTCCTTGCCTTTCCTCTCAGCAGCCGGCGATTGCTCATTGACCTTCTTTGCAGCAGCTGGCGGTGCCTCCTTACCTTTCTTTGCAGCAGCTGGGGGTGCCTCCTTGCCCTTCCTTGCAGCACTTAGAGCAGGCACCCTATCAGTGTGGCTGCCTGGTGCCTGGGTTCCTCTCCCACCCGGTGTAGCTGTGGACACTGCTGTGCCCCTGGACTGGGTGGGAGAGGACACGGGGGACGTGTGCATGGAAGTAGTTGTGGTGACTGCCAGTGAGGGGCGTGTGCTGATAGGTGTGCTGGTAATGGGTGTAGTGTAGTGCATGCAGGTGTGAGTGTAGACACAAGTGGGAGGGAGGTGGAGGAGGAGGGGGCACAGTGGAGGCAGTGGATGTTGGTATGTCTCCATCTGGATGGTGTTTGTGTGAGTGCATGTGGGATGAAGCGTGATGCTTGTGTTTGCCATGTCCACTCTTGTGTGTTGTCCTGGGTGCCTGCTCGTCTGACTGCGTGCTTGGGATAGGTTGGGGCTGAGGGGAATGGGATTGGATAGGTGAAGTTGGAGGGGCAGGCTAGAAACATGGACAGTGGCTGCCATCAGAGAGGAGGCCAGAGCCTGGATTGATCTCTGTTGGGCTGCCATGCCAGTGTGAATGCCCTCCAGGAATACATTTGTCTTTTGCATTTGGGCTGGCAGCCCCTGGATGGCATTCATAATGGTTGAGATGGATCGCAGGAGGTCAATAGCCTCCTCACTCAGGGCACAATGGCTCACTGGGGCAAGGCCCGAGGTTCCTGGGGCGAAGGAGATGCCCACCCTCCTGGGTGAGCGTGCACGGGAAACACGCTGAGGGGCTGCTGGGAGGGCAGTGCTGGGACGGGGGTGGCGGATGTACCTGTAGCTGGGGTGGGCACAGAGGTGTCTGCCACCACCAGGGAGTTTCCATCGGAGAAGGAATCCGTGTCTGAAATGTCCCCTCCTGCCTCCGCCGTGGTGCTCACCTCGCCCTCTGTCCCACTGGTGCCCTCACCGTTGGTAGATTCGGCCTCCTGGACCCTGTAGGATGCAGCTCCCCCTGTTGCCTGTGCCTCAGCTCCTCCGCCAGATGATGCTAATGCACATAAGGACAGGGTGACAAAACAAAAAGGGCGGAGGAGACAAAGGATAAACTTGGTCAATGGCGGCAACAACACCACTGTTGGCATACATGACACACACACACTCAGGGAACAGCCCTACGCACTAAGCAAAGCACTACCAGTCACAATTCTAGTCACCGGCTCATGGATAGGGACACCTAATGCCAATTGCAGCATACCTGAGACCCACAGACCCACAGACCCCTGCCCAGTAGCGGGTGCCTACTAGTTTGGTTGGAGGTATTTTACATCAGAACCCTGCCCAACATGGGACCTACTCTGCAATGTCAGGCCTGGCCTAGGGGCACCCACAGACCCACATACCCCACCCAGATCCCACCCTACCAGGCACAAGTTGTATATTGGGACACTGTACTCACCCCTTTGTGACTGCTGTAATGCCCCCAAGCACCCATCCAGCTCCGGAGAGGCCACCGCCAGTATTCGTTATTAGTTAACAAGTATGTGTTAACTAATGCCTGTATTTACGGAAAGCTCATCTTGATTTTTAATTTCCCATGCTTTCTATCTGTTCAGCTGTTGGCCTGGAATTCAAGAAGAACATCACTGAAAGTCACTCACGAGAAACACCATTTTTTTGTATTTTTCAGTTTTTCAAAAATAAATAAAGATAGAAAACAGACTGTTTTCTGGCTGAATTTATATGTAAAAATCAGTAAAAACTGAAAACTGGGAGCATTCATTTTAACCTATTCACATTATACACATTATACACTTATGAGTGTACGTATTGTAAATGTGTGTTAATTTTCACTATAGTTGCTGAAATGGGTATGTTTAATTAATTTTTTTAAAGTATTGTCCACAGTGTTAACAGATGACTGCAACATCCATGATGCCCTGTTTTTGTATCTTCAAATCAATAGAGCAATGTAATGTTGCTCTACCTCCCTCTACTTCCATCTCTGCACGTATGTCTAAGTGTTGTGCATTTGTCAGTCACTATTTCTTGCTGTATATGAAAATGCCAGTTGTGTTGACCCAGCATGTTTTCACCTTAATTATATGCCACTGAATTAGTCTGTTGAATCAAAGATTTGTAATCATGTTATGTGACATGCTGATTGGAAGAAGTATTGATACACAATTTACTTCGCAGAGACTAAATGATGACCAGTCGCAATAATTCCATTGTTGTACTACAGTTATGTTTTTTTTTTTTTAGCCTGCTAGACCTTGGAATTGTTTAGTACTCAATTCTCACAACTGTGTTGGGTTGAATGTCTGGTACATTCTGTGGAGTACCCCAAGGATCATTGTTGAGCCCCACGATGTTCACATCTACATGATTCCCCTTGCCCCTATCGTCAGAAACTACGGTATGAACATCACCTCCTACGCAGATGACACACAGCTGATCATCTCCTTGGCCAAGAACCCCTCAACAGCCATGAAGAACTTCAGGGATGGGATGGAAGCAGTCACCACCTGGATGAGGAAGATCTATCTTAAGCTGAACTCTGACAAAACTGAGATCCTCATGCTGGGACCTTCTTCCTCAGCCTGGGACCACACCTGGTGGCCCTCGACAGTCGGCAGGCCTCCCACAGGAACAGATCATGCACGAAATGTCAGTGTCATCCTCGACTCAACACTCACCATGACCAGACAGGTCAACTCCGTCACCTCCATCTGCTTCCACACCCTCTGACTCCTACGGAAGATCTTCAGATGGATACCAACCAACTGCCAAAAAACCTGACACACACACTATTCACAAGCAGACTTGACTATGGCAACACCCTCTATGCTAGAACCGCCAAGAAGAACCTGAGCAAGCTGCAACAAATTCAGAACACCAACACCAGGCTTAGTCCTAGACATCCCCCTCAGAGAACACATCACAGTACACCTGAAAAACCTCCCCTTACTCACTGTCGAGAAGAGGATCAATTTCAAACTCCTCCTAAACACCTACAGAGCCCTCCACAACAGCGAACCTCAACCACCGCATCACCTGGTACTCCCCTTACAGATCATACCACTCATCCCAGCAGTAATTCACCAACGTACCCCACATAAAGAAGTTCTCAGCTGGAGGAAGATCTTTCACACACCTGGCACCAAAAGGTTAGAACACCTTACCTCTTCGTCTCAGACAGTTGCCATTGCTACCTCAGTTAAGGAAGGACTTCAAGACCTGGATCTTCAACTGATCTCCGCGGCCACATCCCTCAGCGCCTTGAGACCCTATGGGTGAGTAGTGAGCTTAAAATATCTGATTGACTGATTGATTGGTACATGTAAAGCACACTTTATAAATAACATTTTTCATTTCAGGACATCTATCACTTCAAAATCATTAATGGACTTTGCATCTGTGTAAGTTAGCCTACATGTGTAAAAAATGTAAATCACACAAAGGCCTCATTATTCAAATAATCAGAATTTTACTTTTAGGTTGCCTCATTTGCAACGGAAGAAACATTTGAGGTACAATCTCGACTTAATTTTCATATTGTATGTAATTATTTTCAGGTTCAACAACCAGAGGACCACTGTCTACAGCTGAAGACACCTCAGCTCCAGACCAGGGTCCTTCAGTGAAGACACCCCTCCTGCAAGTCCGGATGATGGGAAGCCGCCTGGTCCATCTTGTCTGTCTGGGCAGAGAGCTTCAATGAGTCTCACTCGGCCCACCCTACACCTCCTACCCCAGCTGCAACAATTTCAGTTGTGCCAAGAAACAGTAGGATGGAGCACACTGCTTCAGAGGCACTGGGTAATAGGAGTAGGAGTAGTGGGGGGTAATCTGTCGGCAAGCAAAGTGAGGCCTCTGGGATACCTTTCACCCAGACCACCATTGAGCAAGTCTTGGGAGCACTACAACAATGCCAATATGTGATGGGCCAGGTCTTAACAGAGCTCTGGAACATGATGCAGGTGCAGAGAGAGCACAATGGTGAGATGCACAATCTCAACTCCAATTTGTGGAAATCAACCGGCACCACGGCGGTAACCGCCAACAGCCAGGCGGAAGACAATGTACCGCCCACAGTAATATGACACACCTATCCGCCACCTTTTCTGGGGCGGTCCCAACAACATCAAAAGACTGGCGGAAACAAGGCACAGAAGGGAAACGACTCACCTCTGGACCCTCAAGGAAGAACCACGACACCATGGAGCCCAAGTTGCATGTCTTCCCCATGCTCTTCTACTTTCTGCTCCATTACGAACACCAATGCCGGCGAAGATGACCACAGTGAGTACAGCTGCCTAGCACACAGGGGAGGGTGGGAGGAAAACGAGAGTGACACACATGCCCAACACCACACACACAACCAGATGCGGTAATATAACATATACACCCCATACCTCTCAGGAATAATGCAAGGACAACTACTATAGTGTAAAAAGGCTGTAATAAGATAAATATAGGTGAAATTTGTGCATACAAATCAAAAAGTATATACATATTTACAATGCAAGGGACACTGCCCAGTCATCAATGTCCGTGGCCCACAGGGCCACATCACATAGTCCAAGGCCCAACCTCACTCCTGCAACAAAACGGAGAGAGCACTGCAGGGGCATCAGATCGAAAATAGACTGGCACCTCAGGGGGATAGGGAATGGGGGGGCTCCTCAGCCGGAAGATGGTACAACACCACTGGTCCTGGAGGGGGCAACATGCCCTTGCTTAGTCCTGGGGAGTATAAGGCCACACTCTCTCAAGTGGGTGACTTGCCCACATGCTCTGGAGGAGGCAACATGCCCTGTGCTTGGTCCTGGGGAGTGCAAGGCCACAGTCTCTCTAGTGGGTGACTACTTCCACTGGTTCTGGAGGGGGGCATTGTGCCCATTGTGCTTCATCCTGGGAAGGCTGGGGTGAGTGGATGGCTTCTCCACTGGTTCTGGAGGGGGCATTGTGCCCAGTGTGCTTCATGCTGGGAAGGATGGGGTGAGTGGATGGCTTCTCCACTGGTTCTGGAGGGGGCATTGTGCCCTGTGATGCAGGTCTTGGGGAGTGCAAAGTCACAGTCTCTCAGCTGGGTGTCAGATCCACAGGATTTGCAGGGACTAGGCCTCACAACAGCCCATGGATGCAGAACTACACACTGTCCGCCGGCAATGAAGGCTGCTCAGTGGTGGCAGTGGTGTGCAGGTGGCGGTGCTGGCAGTGGTCGGGGGAGGCTCCAGCCCTTTCCCTGTAGCCTTGGACAGCTGCCCACTGGGGCTGCTGCTGACAGTGGTGCTGGTGGCGGTGCTGGCAGTGGTGGGGGGAGGCTCCAGACCTTCCCCTGCAGCCTCGGATGGCTGCCCACTGGGGCTGCTGCTGCTGGCAGTGGTGCTGGTGGCAGTGCTAGCAGTGGTGAGGGGAGGCTCCAGCCCTTCCCCTGCAGCCTCAGACAGCTGCCCACTGGGGCTGCTGCTGCTGGCAGTGGGGCTGGTGGCGGTGCTGGCAGTGGTAGGGGGAGGCTCCATCCCTTCCCCTGCAGCCTTGGATGGCTGAACCACCATGGTTGGTGGTGGGGACTCCAACTGAGTCCCAGCACCAGGCCTCTTGTCCTTTTTGCCTGCTGATGCAGGACCCTTGCCCCTCCTGCCAGCAGCTGGGGATGGCTCCTTGCTCCTTTTGGCAGCATCTGGGGACTGCTCCTTGCCTTTCCTCTCAGCAGCCGGCGATTGCTCATTGACCTTCTTTGCAGCAGCTGGCGGTGCCTCCTTACCTTTCTTTGCAGCAGCTGGGGGTGCCTCCTTGCCCTTCCTTGCAGCACTTAGAGCAGGCACCCTATCAGTGTGGCTGCCTGGTGCCTGGGTTCCTCTCCCACCCGGTGTAGCTGTGGACACTGCTGTGCCCCTGGACTGGGTGGGAGAGGACACGGGGGACGTGTGCATGGAAGTAGTTGTGGTGACTGCCAGTGAGGGGCGTGTGCTGATAGGTGTGCTGGTAATGGGTGTAGTGTAGTGCATGCAGGTGTGAGTGTAGACACAAGTGGGAGGGAGGTGGAGGAGGAGGGGGCACAGTGGAGGCAGTGGATGTTGGTATGTCTCCATCTGGATGGTGTTTGTGTGAGTGCATGTGGGATGAAGCGTGATGCTTGTGTTTGCCATGTCCACTCTTGTGTGTTGTCCTGGGTGCCTGCTCGTCTGACTGCGTGCTTGGGATAGGTTGGGGCTGAGGGGAATGGGATTGGATAGGTGAAGTTGGAGGGGCAGGCTAGAAACATGGACAGTGGCTGCCATCAGAGAGGAGGCCAGAGCCTGGATTGATCTCTGTTGGGCTGCCATGCCAGTGTGAATGCCCTCCAGGAATACATTTGTCTTTTGCATTTGGGCTGGCAGCCCCTGGATGGCATTCATAATGGTTGAGATGGATCGCAGGAGGTCAATAGCCTCCTCACTCAGGGCAGCATGGCTCACTGGGGCAAGGCCCGAGGTTCCT